>NC_141671.1:78986227-83786227 GCF_028749965.1 Puma concolor
ACAAATGCCATCTAAATTTTTGCCTTTTAATTTTTATTTATTTGCATTCATTCCCCCCCCACACACACCCACACTTTCTTCCTTTCTCTTTCCCCTCTTCTCAGAGTAATCCTCATTGCAGTGTTAGTTCAGTATCACTACTAAGGCATGACCCACGTAGTGTCTCCACTGAATGAACTGGTGATCATCAGGATCTCTACTCTGCCTGGTTGGGGCTTGAAATCTCCATGCCCTGTGTGAGCTCTTTATTGTTCAAGTCACAGCTACCTTGTAGTTATTTGTCTACCTTTGTGAAGTTCATTCTAGCATGCATGACTTATTACCCAGCAAAGGTTCAAGATGACTGTTGTAAACATTTTTGAAGCTCATTTCCTGTGTAGCATCCTCATTTACAGAACTCTTCTTTGCTACTTCTGGCTAACTGAACCCCAAACTCTGGATCTTTAACTCAGAGTCTCCAAGGCTCTATATGATTTCCTTTTCTTCCCAAGGTGTCTAGAAATTATCTCTGGAGAGAAAACTGGGGTGACTGTAGCACATACTTCATTTGTGTCTTTTATCACAGGGATCATAGTCCTGTGCTGCCTATTGTGCAATAACTAAAAATAACAGGATTTTTTTTTCTTCTGGTTTTCTGGTTGTTTATGGCAGGAGGTTAAATCATGCTTTTGTTTCTCCATCATGGCTAGCGGTGGAAGTCCTTAGCTTCCTTCCATCAAGGTTTTCAGAAAGGCCATCTATGATGGGCAGAATAGTGCTCCCCCAAAGATGTCCATGTCCTATTCCCTGGAATCTGTGAATATGTTACTTTTCAATAGCAAAAGAGACTTTGCAGATATGATTAAGTTCTGGTCCTTAAAATGGGAAAATATTCTGGTGGATCTGGTGTAATCACTAACGTCCATATAGGGAAACAGGAGTATCAAATTTAGAAAAGCATATATGATAACAGAGCAGAGGTTGGAATGATTTTCTTTGTTAGAAGAAGGAGACCATGAGCCAAGGGATGCAGGTGGCCTCTAGATGTTGGAAAAGGCAAGGAAGCCGATTCTCCCCTGCAGAAAGAACACAGCCCTGTGACACCCTGATTTTAGCCTTATAAATTTCATTTTAGACTTCTGACCTTCAGAACTATTTTGTTTTAAACAAGTTGTGGCAACTTGTTACAATAGAAGTAGGAAACTTGACACCCAGCCATGTCATAATGGTCAAAAATTGGTCATATGGCTACTCATTCTTTGCAAGAGAAAGTTGAAAAATGTATTTTTAAAATATGGGCACATTGAAACTTTGTCTTAGTCCATTCCAGCTGCTATAACAAAACACCACAGTATGGGTGGCTTATAAATAGCAGAAATTTATTTCTTAGAGTTCTGAAGGCGGGAAGTCCATGATTAGGGTGCCATCATGGCTGGGTTTTGGCAAAGCTTCCCTTCCCAGTTCCAGACTGATGAATTCTTGCTGTGTCCTCACATATCAGAAGAGGCATGGAGCATCATTTATAAGGATGCTAATTCCATTAATGAAGACAGAGCCTTCACAACCTAATTATCTCCCAAAGCCCTACCTCCTAATACCGTCACCTTGGGAGTCAGGGGTTTAACATATGTATTTTGGGAGGACAAAAATGTTCAGACAATAACATACCTCCAGTAAAATTAAGGTTCTATTAAATTAAGAATTATTTGTGAAAAAATGAACAGTCTTTGCCACAATGATTTTTTTAGTTGTTTACTATTTTATTTTATTTTTTTTAATTTTATTTTATTTTTTTAAATTTTTTTTTTCAACGTTTATTTATTTTTGGGACAGAGAGAGACAGAGCATGAACGGGCGAGGGGCAGAGAGAGAGGGAGACACAGAATCGGAAACAGGCTCCAGGCTCTGAGCCATCAGCCCAGAGCCCGACGCGGGGCTCGAACTCACGGACCGCTAGATCGTGACCTGGTTGAAGTCGGACACTCAACCGACTGCGCAGGCGCCCCAGTTGTTTACTATTTTAATTATTTCAGCTGTTGCCAGGTGTTTTAATATCTAGTAACTCTTCCACTTCTTTTCTTTGTAGAATTCTTCTAACTATCCCTGCTTGTTTATTCTACCACATGTACTTTGCAGTCAA
This sequence comes from Puma concolor, assembly GCF_028749965.1. Taxonomy (NCBI): domain Eukaryota; kingdom Metazoa; phylum Chordata; class Mammalia; order Carnivora; family Felidae; genus Puma; species Puma concolor. Next base: position 78,988,347 of record NC_141671.1, read on the forward strand.
CTTGTCTAATGAAAACTATCTTGTTGATATTACATTAAATTTATAGATTAATTTATAGAGTACTGACATCTTTATGATACCAGGTTAAATGAATGGTATGACTCCCCATTTGTGTTAGCCTTGTAAGACTCATTTTGGACTTCTGACCTTGGGAACTGTAAGATTTATTTCTTTCTCTATGCAGATTTTTAATTTATAGAAAAAGGACTTGGTGGGAATATTTACACCAGGAACTCAACAAAGGCAACAAATCAGTTCACCCCATCCTCTCCTTCCTCTTAGTGCTCATTATTAAGCATTTACCAACTCTCACTGTAAAGAGCAAGATTGGCAGTTTGGAAGTGCTTTCCCACATACTATCAGAAGAAAAACCAAATTCTCCTGGAAGCATCAATACCTCTTATCTTTCCACAGAAATGTTTGTTGAGACTAGAGCGGTTAAGGGATGCAGAGCCAAGTAAGCACATTACAGGCCAAGAGCACTAACAAAAGGAAACTCAAATTTCTATGCTTTCAGTGATGGTGCTACCTAATCTTGGTCCTACTCCCTTCAGATGTAGTATAATACTAAATGGCAATAATGGTGACTTTTCTATTGATACAAGAATCTGAATAACAAAGTAGGAAACTCACCGAATTGAACTTAGAAGTCACAATGACTAGTACATCAGTTTTTGTTAAGTTGAAATATAATGGACATAATATCCTATTTTGACATTGTATAATTAATTGAGAGAGAAAGAGAGAGAGTGGGGGGAGAGAGAGAGAGAGAGAGAGCGCGCGCGCGCGCGCGCGCGCGCGCGCGCGCGCATGAGTGGGGGAGGGGCAGAGAGAAAGGGGGACAGAAGATCCAAAGAGCCTGAGCCCAAGATGGAGCTGAAGCCCATGAACCGTGAGATCATGACCTGAGCTGAAGTCAGAAGCTCAACCAACTGAGCCACCCTGATGCCCCTGCCCCCGTCCTTGTCCTTTTTAAATCAAGTGTTTTTAAAATATTAAGTGTGTAAGTTATTTACATATTTTGTATATTAACCCCTTATCAGATGTATGATCTGCAAATATCTCTCCCATTTAGTAGGTTGTCTTTTCATTTTGTCGATGTTTTCTTTTGCTATGAAAAAGGATTTTTTTCAATGTAATCCTATTTGCTTATTTTAGCTTTTGTTGTTCTTGCTTGAGACTGATCCAAAAAAATATTGCTAAGAGTCAAAGAGATTACTGCCTATGCTTTCTTCTAGGAGTTTTATGATTTTTAAGTCTTATATCTAAGTTTTTAATCTATTTTGAAGTTTTTTTTTGTGTATAGTATTATAAAGTGGTCCAGTTTCATTCTTTTATATGTCGCTGTCCAGTTTTTCCAATACCATTTGAAGTTTGAAGGGTTTGAAGAGACTGTCTTTTCATCGTTGTATATTCTTGCCTCCACTGTCATAGATTAATTGGTCATATATGTTTTTTTCTAGGCTCTCTATTCTATTCCATTAATCTATGTGTCTGTTTATGCCAGTACCATGAAATCTTTTGATTCCTATAGTTTTGTAGTATTGTTTGAAATCAGGGAGTGTGATACCTCCACGTTTGTTCTTCTTTGTCAGGATTGCTTTGGCTGTTTGGGGTCATTTATGATTCCGTAAAAACTTTGGGATTCTTTGTTCCAGTTCTCTGAAAAAATGCCATTGGTATTTTTGATGGGGATTTCATTGAATCTGTAGATTGGTTTGGGTAATATGGACATTTTAGCAATATTGATTCTTCTAACCTATGAACACAATATGTCTTTCCATTTATTTTTGTGGTATTCAATTTATTTCAATTTATAATTTTTAGAGTACAGGTCTTTCACTTCCTTGGTTAAATTCATTCCTACATATTCTATACTTTTTGATGCAATTATAAATGGGATTGTTTTCTTAATTTCTTTTTTCTGATAGCTCATTATTAGTGTATAGAAACACAATGATCATATCTTAATTTTGTATCCATTACTGAATTCATTTATTAGTTCTAAGTTTTTTTGATGGAGTTAGGGCTTTCTATATATAGTACCATGTCATCTGCAAATAGTGACAGTTTTACCTCTTCCTTTTTAATTTGAATGCTCTTTCCTTCCTTCCTTTTCCTTCCTTCCTTCCTTCCTTCCTTCCTTCCTTCCTTCCTTCCTTCCTTCCTCTCTCTCTCTCTCTCTGCCCAATTGCAATAGGTAGGGCTTCCAAAACTCTGTTGGATAAAAGTGGTAAGAGTGGGCATCTTGTCTTGTTCCTGATCTTAGAGGAAAAGCTTTTAGCTTTTCACCATTGAGTATGAAGTTAGCTGTGGGTTTGTTATATATGACCTTTATTATGTGGGAGTATACATTTTGTTGAGAATTTTTATTATAAGTGGATGTTAAATTTTGTCAAATGTTTTTCTGCATCTATTGCAATGATTAAATGACTTTTATTCTTTGTTTTGTTAATATGGTATATCACATTGATTGATTTATAGATACTGAACCATTCTTGCATCTCTGGAATAAATCCTACTTGATTGTAGTATGATCCTTTTAATGTATTGTTGAATTTAATTTGCAGATACTTTGTTGAGAATTTTTGCATCTATGTTCATCAGGATAGTGTCCTTTAATTTTCTTTTTGTTTTTGTTGTGTCTTTGAGTTTGGAAGCAATCCTTCCTCTTCAATTTTTTAGAATAATTTGAGAAGGATAGATACTAACTCCTCTTTAAATGTTTGGTAGGATTTCCCTTTGAAGCCATATTGTCCTGAACTTTTGATTCTGGAAGTTTTTAAATTACTGGTTCAATTTCACTACTTGTAATCCATTTTTTAGGGTTTAGGATATCAAGTTTCATAATACATGAGGGACTGTTGCTTCATGTTAATAATTTGTTGTTTTTTTAAAAATAATTTTTTAAGGGTACCTGGGTGACTCAGTTGGTTGAATGTCTGACCCTTGATTTTAGCTCAGGTCATGATCCTATGGTCATGGGATTTAGCCCCGCATCAGGCTCCAAGCTAATCATGGGGTCTACTTGAGAGCCTCTCTCTCTCTCTCCCTCTCTGCCCCTCTTCCTGCCTCATGCATACTCTCTCTCTCTAAAATAAAATTTTAAAACATGAAAAAAATAATTTTTTATTTAATTGCTTACTTATAATTCTGTATTTTTTGTACGTATTGCTTGTAAACTACGATGAACCAAAGACCCCACTCCAATGGAGGCCTGTACCTTACTATAGGGAGGCCTAAAGGCATACTCAGGTCCTCTTTTCTAGAATTTTTAGTCAGTGTTTTATAAATCAAATCATTTATTTATTATTTTTAAAGTGGTGGCAAAGTGTCTAGCTCACTTTTACAAAAAGAAAATAAAATTTAAACTTTTTGTATAATGTCCACAAGAATTTAGATTAAAATCTGTTTAACTCATTGGGAACAGAAAAAGTACATATTAGAACAAAAAGAATTTAGGGGTGCTTAGGTGCGTCAGTCGGTTAAGTGTCCAATTTTGGCTTGGGTCATGATCTTGCCGTTTGTGAGTTTGAGCCCTGTGTCAGGATCTCCACTGTCAGCAAGGAGCCTGCTTCAGATCCTGTGTCTTCCTCTCTCTCTCTCTGCCTCTCCCCCACTGGTCCTTTCTCTCTCTCTCAAAAATAAATAAATATTTTTTAAAAAGAAATAAAAATATTGCAGACTTTCTTGGGGAAAAAATGAGAGAATCAGAGAAAAAAAGACTTTATGTCGTAACTTTGCTTTTTGAATAATATTTTATTTGTGCAGAATAAATGAGTTGGCTTTATTTTATCAAATCCCATAAGGCAAATTCTCTAAGCTTCATTAGAAAAACACAGTAAACAGGATGGATGTAATATTTTTAGCACATCAACATCTTGTAAAAGAGCTTTCATTGTGTTGTAGAAAAAAAATACATGTAGCCCATGTGTCATGTTCAGTTAATGGTTCTGGCTGTTTATACTTGTGGTATACTTCTCTTGTAGAAAATGCCACGTGTGGTAAGAAATGGACGAAACCACCATGATTAAGCATAAAGCTATTCTTTAAGAACATAAAATGTTGGGGACCGATCCCCAAAGTATTCCCCAGACTTGTCCATTGACCATGTTCTTCTGAAATCTCATTCCTTCCTGTGATGTGACAGAAGGGAATTGTAGTATTATTAATCTTCAACAGCAGGTTAAGGAGAAGGCTAAAAGAAGCTGAAAGACTCTTGCCTTGTCATCTGGATAAATAAGTGGTTGGGATGACAATTAGCAGTTAGAGGATAAGCTTAGCTTCACCTGTCTCTATACCTTTCGCTCTCCTTGTCGATCTCTCAGCCATGCATTTATTCTGTCATTCTTTCACTTACTCCTTCATTTATGCATTCATTCCAAAAACCATTGCTGAACACTTACTAACATGCCCAGCTGGCCTCTAAGGATACAGCAAAGAACAAGACAAAATGTCCATCTTTGTGGAACTTAATATTAAGCAGAGAAGACATGTTCTTAATTAACCAACTTACAGTAGAGTGTCTAGATGTGCCTACCCCATCTAGCTGTCATTCACCTCCCAATGTCCATATCTTTTTCCCTCTCTCTGGGAGTATGGAAACTAGGAGTAAGGGGGGCTAAGCCAGGATCAGAAGATGTAGCTTTCTTCTTGTGTTCTCTGAACGATGCACTTTTGAGAGTAGAGAATTCACTTATCAATTTAATGTTAAAGATTTATTTTTTATTTCTAAACTCAGATCAAAAATAGTATTATAATATTATCTCACAAATTGTGTAGCATTTTAAGAGTTTGCAAAATACTTTCATAATCATTACTTCATTGGAATCTTAAAATAATACTGTGAGGTGAGTGATTCATTTTATGAAGGAGAAAACCAAGGCTTCTGAAGGCTAAGATACTTGGATCATCAGTGGCAGAGCTAAAACTTGAACTCTGCTGCCTGATTCATAATGGTTATTGTTACATGCTAGATTTAAACCTGTCTTTACCCCAATGATGCTTCACAGACCATCTGTTATGGTAGGAAAATGTTAAAAATCATAGTTTGTTATGCTATTTTAGTAAATCATACAGGCAGTGGCAGTTACAGAGGCAGTGATTAGATTTTATAGTAGCCATTTTTAGGAATTACACTACCTGTTACACACTAGAATGTTGAAACTCTGGAATTTATTTGCCAAGTGGATTCCCAGAAGCTGCTTGCTTTTGATTCTTTTGCCAACACCAGTGATGGGTGGCTGGAATTCTGCAAGAGGAGGAATAACAAAGTATCAGGAGAGTACTAGAGCTAGGACCCTGAGATACCCACACAGGTCAGAGTTCTATGATGTAAAACAGGTTAAAACCATGAGGACAGTAAGAGAAAGTATCAAAATGTAAAGATGCATTTGCTTTGTAAGTGAAGTACAATGGAGCAATGGAGATGCAACAAAAAGAGGAGCAATGTGCAATATGCATGTCCTCAGTTACTTCCTCCTCATTTGCATATAGTGCTCACGACATCCCATGAGCACCAGATGCCCCATGAGTGCAGAATATCCATGAAAACAGGGTGCCCATAAAAATAAGGTGCCCATGAGCACAAGATGCCCCATGAGAATGGGGTGTCTATAAGCATGGGTGCCCATGAACACAGGCTGTGAACATATGATTCTATGAGTGCAGGATACCCCATGAGCACAGGGTGCCCATGATTTCAGGGTGCATGGGAGATCAGTGAGGCTCAAAGTGAGTACAGGATAAACATATTACATCTATGATTAAGTAAGTGGAGGGGATGACAATCCTGGTAAGTCATGCTTTCTTGCTGCAAACACAGAAAGAAGGCAGTGGTATTCTAAGAAACACATGACCAAGGATCTTACTCTTGTACCTCCCTGCACTAACCAACCACTTACGTTGAAAGTGATGATGCAGAAGGAAGAAAGGGCGACTCCTAGTTCTCTATTGTCTCTACCTTCCTTTCTTATGAGTAAGCCAGTGGTACAGAGTTTAGGCAGTAATATGTGCATGTATAAACAACTGAAAGAAAGACAGTGGATTTTATTTTGTGCAGCTTTCCTACCCTTCTGGTAAGAGCAAAATACATATGCTTTCATGATATACAAATAGCTTAATGTTGGTGACTCCACATATGAGTTAAATGCTCTTGCATTTGCATTTAAAGTTGGCTTTGCACAATATAAAGATGACTGGTAAAATTGAAGTTAGTAATTTAAATTTTTAATTTTTCTTTACTTAGAATGACATTATATATCAAATAGAAAACACCATGACAAAATGAAAGAGAGGGCATGCAAGAAAAAAAAAGTTCTATATTTGAATACTTTTAATGACACTTTCCCTCTGCTTTTGGAACAGGGGTTCCTGCATTTCATTTTGCACTGAGCCCCACAATTTATGTAGCCAGATAGAGCAGAGAAATCTTCAGCCACAGGGCAGGTCTGAAAAGATCAGGAAGAGCATGGACAGAATGATTTTGTGTTTGGGTCAAACAAGAAGATGCTAATCAAGGAGAGGTCCAGGCAAGTGCTTCTGGAGCTCAGGTGTGTGAAGGGACAATCTAGGTCATGTTGATATAGATGCTAACCAGCCTCAGGGTCATGTGATCTCCAGTTAGGCTTCCTAATTTTCTGACCTCTGGAGAGTTTCTGTGAGGACCCCAAAAGGAAGGGGCCATGGAAGTGGTAATGGCAAGTTCCAGGAGCTGAAAGAACCAGGTGGTTGTGAGGTACAGTGTGTGAGCCAAGGTGTTCTGACATCCTATCAGTTTCTCACACTTTTATGCACTTGAGCTCTAAATGCTTGAGGTCAGCCAAATTATGTTTGTGAATTTTCAAGCAGCCCAGGGAAAAATTTCTCTTGTACCAGATGTCTAAGTTATGAAAGATCATGAGCACTTTTCTATGCCAACCCTGGGATACATGGGTATGATGAGAGGGAAGCAAAGATGTTACTGGAGGTTGGATCTGAGCTCCATCTGGGCAACAGCTGAAAAGCATTACCACTAAATGCATCTAAACCCCATAGTTGTCTCTGCCCACATCTGGTGAATAGAGTGAGATTCATAGGCATTCACAGACAGAACACTTTTTGCTTCTCAGCATCAACTTCTGACTTTGAGCCTGGCCCCATGGAGGCTGATAGAAATACTGAGGCACACCCTTCCTCCTTCCTTCATGCTAACACATCACAGCAGGGAAAGGGATGTATATTCATGCAAAAACAACTGTTATGGCAAACTGTCCTTAACATCTTTTATATTGCTGTTGTACTTCACCATTGATGCTAACAGCCTACATATCATATAAGTACATACCATATAAGGATTTTCACCAAATATACGGACTCCAGAAATCTGAGTGACAGACCTTCTCTTCACCCTTATTTGTACCCACATGGTGAATACTGCTTCTGGAAGATATAAGGACTCCTTTTAACCTTAGGAATAGCCAGAGGCAACAGTATGCTAAAGCAGGAAACACACTGTATTTAGTATCAGAACTTGCCACTAGGGCACCTGAAAATTACTTTACGTCAGTGAGCCTCCACTTTTAAATGAAAAAAAAAAAAAATTCCCTGCCTCTGCAGACTGTATAGGTAATGGCTTTGTTAGCGGTTGAGTCTGTCCAAGTGTTAGTTATCATTGTTATAGTCAGTACTTAAACTTCTGTTGGATTGTTGAATCTTCCAGGAAACCTGCTGGAGAAGTCCCATGAGTCATTAGTCCAATTCAGTCTTAGACCTCTGCTTGGCACTGGATGTCACAAAGGAAAAAGGTGGCTGATGTAGCCCAGTGATTGGAACATCCTGGCTAATTCTCAAAACATATTTACATACTCAAGACTGATTAAGAGGTGTGTTGGGACATGACCAGCAGCAAAAAATGAAATACTAAAGACAAATTTATAGCTTGAAGAAATTTCTTCATCTTGTATAGTTCACAAGTGTACTTCTAAAATCAGTTTGTCTTAACGTTGTGGGTGGCACAAAATTCTATTAAGTTTGATATGCAAAAAAATAGAGAAACTCATTGTTAGAAAGAAGTAGCAATAATTAACGTTTGTAAAGGAAAAGCCTACCGTTTCTTCCTTTCTGTGTAGGGAAAAACCCACTTCTTCCCTACTGTATGTTTCTCTCCTGTGTGTCTCCTTTACTAGTCACACAGAACACTTCTAACATATCTGGTCACCAAATGTGAAGAAGCTTTTCCCCACACCAGGCAATTCTCTGTGACATCAGCTGGTGTCCAATATTTAATTCAATTTAGACATTCTCTACCTGAAGATAGCATCATATCTCACAAATTAAGGTCTCAGTCCCACAAGACTGCCTCCAGGCCCACATTTCAGATGCCCGTTGCAAGCTCGTATTGTCACCTGTGCTTCTGACCAAGCAGCTATAGAATGGAGGTTCCATCCTCCCCTAACTTGGATTCAAGTGATTTGCTAGAGTGGCTCACAGAATTCAGAGAAACACTTACTTACATTTACCAGTTTGTTTAAGGATGTAGTAGAGGATACAGATGAACAGCCACAGAGGGGATATTTAGGGTGAGGTTTGGGAGGGTCCCGAGCACAGGCGCTTCTGTCCCTGTGGAGTTGGGGTATGTCACCCTCACAGTGTGGATGTGTACACCAACCTGGAAGCAATCTGAACCCCATAGTCTTGAGATTTTTATGGAGGCTAATTGTGTGGGCATGATTGATCATTGGCTCCATTTCCCTCCCCTCCCTACTTTCTGGAGGATGGTGGGGTAAGGCTGAAAATTCCAAACTTCTAATTATGGCCTCGTCTTTCTGGGTCCACCCTCCATCCAGGAGCCATCCAAGAGCCCACCTAGAGTCTCCTTGTTAGAACAAAAGATGCTCCTAGTGTTCTTATCACTTAGGAACTTATAAGAATTTTAGGAGTTCTATGTCAGAGTCAGAGCCAAAGACAAATAATAGAACAAGAGATTCCCCTAGCGTTCTTATCACTTAGAAGATTACAAGGGTTTTAGGAGCTCTGTGCCAGGAATGGGGGGAGGAGGGACTAATATATATATTTTCTATTATCTCACAATGTATATGATGTCTTATATAGAGTACTTCCTTTTTCATAGTGAATCTGTTTCTCACAAGACCATCGTGGGAGTAGTCATGATTGCTTTACGTGTTTTATAGATCACAATACTAGGCTCAGTTCAGTAGCTTATCAAGAAGAACTAAACATTGGTAGGTCTGTGTCTTTTGACGCCAAAGCCCATGAAGATTAATAAGAATACAATCAACAGTCATGTACTGCACCTTGGATATCAAACTGGCCCAATACACAGGAAGTGTAGATCCATTTCTGTCATCATCTAGAGTCACCTCACTCAATCCCTTCGTCTCTCTGGGTTTCAGTTTCTTCACTTCTTCAGCAAAATGAGATTCTGAAGAGCATCCTTAAGTCATCTCCCATTCCTCAATCACTTAATTGGTATAAAAAAAAATTGCAGTTGAACAGCTATTGAAAAGAAATTGTACTTCAGTGCTGCTTTAGAAAATATGTTTTTTGTTTGGATTATGGAAAGCACAGGGTGGGGGCAGGGGGAAGCAAGTGGGAACACACAAGCAAGTGACAGGACTAGTCAAGGCAAACTTTCTCACTAAGCACTTACCCCGCAGGAAAATAAATCCCACTGGGCACTGAGTGTAGAGGCCCCTCCTGGAAGAATTCATGCAGTTCCACAGGGGAATGAGCTGTGCTTATGTACCCAGCACACACTCGGGTCTGTTGAGCCCAAAGATAGGGGGAGGCTCCATCAGGAAGGTGGGAGTTGATATGCAACTGATAAATGAGGATTTCAGAGGAGCCTGAACCTGCTCCACATGCATCATGCCTTTCCTAGAGAAGAATGTACTCATTAGTCATAAATAAGTCCTGTGGAATGCCTCCCACATCCCATGTGACTATTCAGACATTGTGCCTAGCCAAAAAAGAAAAAAAAAGGACAAAGAAAAAAGAAATCTTTACCTTTTTGTTTTTAACATTTGCTTATTTATTATCAGATTTAATCTCCTGCAAGAATTTGGGTTTGACATCTTTGAAACTTTCCCTCCCTGATATTTCCAAGTGAAACCCAAATATCCAGGACAAAGACAGGGGCTTCTTGGGTCCCATCAGCTCTTTTTTGTACTTCTTCTGCTCCCTACTACTGGAGGTCTTCCCATACTGGAGGTCAGCTGAAGTGCTGTGAGGGGAAATCTGTGGTAGGGAAATAGGTTTCCTTATGCCCCCAGCACGTAGCTGTGCAAGTTATCAGTATGTGCTTCTACAGTTGTTTTACTCCCTATTTATTCAAGCAGCAAAAATTTATTTAAGAGCCACTATGTATGAAGCACTGTTCTATATGTTCGTGGGAGAAAATTGAGTAAGACACAGTATCTATCTCAAGGAATCCTAGTTTAATGTGGCTAGATAGCCAGATAAGGCAATCTAATGAAACATAATATGTGCACTCAGAGGACATAAAGCATTTGCATAGACATACAGGAGAGAATAGGCAACTGTGCCTGAGAGGGGGATTCAGGAAAGCCTCAAAGAGCAAATGACATTTGAGCTGGGTTCTGAAGATGATTCACATAAATAGAAGGGGTGGGGGAGGAGAAGAACCTTTCTGAGAGAAAATAAAGCATGTACAAGGCAGGAAGGTGAAAGAACATAGTCCCTTCGGGGAGCCATGGCTTCTTTGGCAGGAGCCCAAAGACTGTGCGAGGAAGTGGTATGTTATTGGCCTGGAAGTTTGAACATCAGTCAGAAGGTGAAGGGGGTTTATATGCTATGGGGGTGGGGGTTAGATTTTTTTCTGAGGCAATGAGAATCCTGTTTTCAGATTATCATCCTGGCAAAAACAGAAAGCATGGATTAGAGGGAAGAGAGGCTAGAGGTAAGAAGTCCAGCCAAGAAACTGTTATGCAGTATGAAGGCAAAGGAAAGACATGTGAGAGGGATTTAGGAGGAGGCAGAATTGGTAAGACTTGACGGCCAGCTGGGCAGACCCAATAAGTAATTGTGGTCATGAAGAATGATCATGGTAGAAGAGGGTGGTGAGCAATGTCTGTCCCTTACCTACTGAGGTAACAAATACTAACTAAGCTCTTAGTTGGTATGGGGGCCCAGGGTGGGGGTGGTGAGCAGGAAAGTGGATACAGCAGTGGATAAAGCTTCTTCCCTGTCTCCAGGAGCTTGCCCTCAATCTCACTGTTCAAGGAGTGGTCTGAGGTCTGTGGACCAGCAGCATCAGCATCATCTGGCAGCTTGTGCAGTCCCTCAGGTCCCACCCTGGATGACTAAATCAGACTCAACTTTCTAACAAGATCCCAAGGTCAATTATATGCACATTAAAGTTTGAGAAGCACAGGCCTAGGGTCACTCTTGGAACTTTTTACATGAGCAGGAGGATTACAGAGAGGGTAACAAGAGAGAAATTGCATAAAGCATAAATATAAGTGCTGAAGGCTCAAATTGTTAACCTCAAGACTGTGGAGATTGATGTTTCTCCTTGCCTTGAAGTTTGTACCTGATCAGAATTGTGTCTAAGTACTGATTTTGACTTTCTGATCTTTCTTCCATTTAATATTTCTATTTCTGCCTTTTGTGTACATGTGGCACTTAAAGATCCATAGGAAATCATAAATTAAGTAAAGCCATTTTGGGGCAACTAAGATAACAAAAAAATAAATAGAAAATAACCAACTTGGGGTGCCTGGGTGACTCAGTTGGTTGAACGTCTGACTTCGGCTCAGGTCATGATCTCACCGTTCGTGGGTTCAAGCCCCGCATCAGGCTCTGTACTGACAGCTCAGAGCCTGGAGCCTGCTTTGGATTCTATGTCTCCCTCTCTCTGCCCCTCCCCCATTCACACTCTCTCTTTCTCTCTCTCAAAAATAAATAAACATTAAGAAAAATAAAAAAAATAAACAACTTGTTCTCATTTCTCTGACATCTTCATGAACTCATTATTCCTGGAATACAAGAAGCGGGTGAGTATGGCTTTAATTAAGACTACGCTAAATTCTCTAGCTCCTACGTCAGAGAAGAGACTTACAGGGATCAGGCAGGACATTTGGCCCTGAGGTTTGGTTTGGGAGCCAGGCAGCTCCAGGTGTAGAGCATGAGACTGGGTCATAGGCTGTTATGCCTCAGGAGCTGCCCTTTGCTCCAGACATGAACCCGGGTGGTTGTGTCTCTTACCTTGTCAGCCTCTCATCCATTTTGTTAGTATGTATTTGTATGAATGAAAACATGATGTGGATCTACACATCTACTATGGACAAATATTAATACTTTATTGAAATTATAAAGGCAAACCAGGCCATTAATAGAAAAGAAAAATTCTCTGCAAAATGCCTAAAACACACCAAGAAAAAGTACAGTGTATGTTGCCTTTTCACAAGCCTAAAATGGCATTCACCTCTAGAAAGAGGTTTAATTTACCTGTGACATGCACCATCAAACTCAAAACTTCCAAAATCTGATGATGTATTGGTTGCATCAAGAGCATAGTAGAAAGTAGATCACATTCTATTGCCCCTGTGATGACCGGAATGGCTATGAGTTCCAGCAAAGATGTGAAAGAGAAGAATGCATTAACTTCAGAAGTGCAAAAGTGATGTGGTCTAAACAAATCACAGACGACTTTAGTGACAGTGTTAAGTTGTTTTTCAAGTACATAATAAATGATAGGGATATTCTGTTCTGAACTATTCTAGTTTCTATGAGCCACAGCTGTGAAGAGAATTTATTTCTCAGGGACAGGACAAAGACTTCAAAGCAGACAGAAACACAGCACATTCTGAAGGAATGGCTATTTTACATTACAGAAATCACTTTGGGGTGTTTTTTAAAATTTTTTGATGTTTATTTATTTTTGAGAGAGAGAGAGAGAGAGCGTGAATAGGGGAGGGGCAGAGAGAGGGAGACACAGAATCTACAGAAGGCTCCAGGCTCTGAGCTGTCAGCACAGAGCCCGATGTGGGGCTCGAAACTACAAACCATGAGATTATGACCTGGGCCGAAGTTGGATGCCTAACTGACTGAGGTTCCCAGGCGCTCTGGGTGGTTTTTAATAATACTGTCCTGGGAGGCACTGACATGGACTCTTGTCCCAACTGCCACTAGATGTTTGGACTTAGACAAGTTATTTCACTCAATGTTCTCATCTGTAAAATGGGAAGCATCCGGAAGTGGACTTAATGGGTCCATCAAACCACCTGTAGTTATTTCTCTAGTTCCTGGGTATATAATAAATAGTTTGTCATCAGCTTGTAGAATTTCTATTTTAGTTCCTTGACCCATGGACTTTAGTATACTGTGTGTGGTAGTCAGGGTCAAATGGAAGTTCCTAATTGCCATCTCCATCCCTCCTATACCAAAATTGCAAAGATTTGGGAGGCTAGAGTGGAGGGGTGGTAACTGTCATCACATTCTCATTTTACCCACTTGTCTGACCTGTGCAGAAGATGTAGGGTTAGCAATGAATTACTCCAATTTAATTAGTGGGTGGCTTGAATTACAGTTGCTCCTCTAGATGTAATGTCTTTACTAGCATAAATAGATAAATTCTTTGACACCTGTTATATAGCTACAGATCTGTGTACCCCCAAACTGCTTTGTCTTTTCATTTCAAAGCACTGGCCATCAGGGCTAACCATCAGCTTGTATTGCTTCTTTTTTTATGTTTATTTATTTGAGAGAGAGAGAGAGAGAGAGAGAGAGAGAGAGTACCAAGCAAGCTCCATGCTGTCAGCACAGAGCCCAGTGCAGGGCTTGATCCCATGAACCATGGGATCATGACTTGAACTGAAATCGAAAGACTCAGACACTTAACTGACTGAGCCACCCAGGCATCCCTTATATTGTTTCTAACCCTTCCCAGAATCACTTCTCTTTCCCTAACTCTTAGTCCCCAGGGATTAAGTCTCCTGTCCTGTTATTGATGCATTGACATGTTGAATGAAATATACTTTCCTTTGAGAAAATGCCTACCCTTGCCATTCTGTCACAGTTGAAGGCAGGGATTGGTGAATTAAGGAAAAGAACTGAAACATACATGCTGTTTGACAGCTCAAGATGTTGATTTAACACAATAAATGCTTATCATCTTGTATGCTTTTTATCAAGATATCCTCATTCATCTACATAATCTTTTGATTTTAGAGTGAGAAAGAAACTTATAGAATATGACAGTGGATCATAGATTGATGGTTAGAATTCTTTTAAAACAGAGTATTCATTTTCTTTGAGTTGGGCAGAGACTGAAGAGAAAGCACCATATCTCACAGTGGAGGAGGAAGGAAAGTGGCAGGCAGTGACGCTCACAAGAAGTTTGTGTGTATTTAGGGGAAGGATGAAATCATAATGGGGGAGGGTATTATGCCACTGATATCAAGCTTTTGCTCCTTAGTGCAGAGATTTCACATCTGTGCTGCTATATATCTTTTAAGTCTAAGCAAAGAACTCCTCCAGAAGGTTGGCTAAATCAAGATAATGAGCCTAGGAAGGGACATCTAAGAAGGTAGCACACGGAGATTTTTCAGGTGCACCTGGAACCATACTGCATTAATTGCCACTTACTTTGCTTACACTCGGGGTAACTGAGGGCAAGGAGCTGGCCTGGCCACTACAGGGGCAAGACCTTGGAACATCAAGACAGAAGGAATTCAAGAAGGAGGTGGTAGTGGTCAGTAGTTTCAGATACATAGAGGTAAACACTTATGAAGAGTGTTTACTTCAAACACTTGTGAAGATGAAACTATTTACATGACTGGAGACAGAGACTGGGATCTCTGGGACTCCAAAATTATAACAAAAAGTGTCAAAGAAAGTGATGAAAAATTTCATGAGGCTCCCAGTGTTGGGAGGCCAGAACTTGTATCCCAGGAGTTTGTGTGGCTTGTGCTGCATTCTACGTGGGTCTCAAAGAGGCCAAGAGTTGGTGCTGGGGAAGTTAAGAAGCTCCATGGGAAAAGCGGTGTGATACCTAAAACATCATATTTGCATGTTTGATCAAGGCTCACACAAAATAGTGTACAATGGGATTGGGGGCTGGAAATATGCATTTCCTTAAGACCTAATCTCTTTTTTATTGATTACAACAAGTTGTAAAATTAAAATTGGCACCACAGTCAGACCCAAAGTTGCTTAATATTTATATACTAGAGGGCAGTTGTATTTCTTTCAGGGTCATTGAAGTCCTACTGGTGAGGAACAAGAATACTAAAAAATAGACTAAAACATATTTTTGTGAAAAAAAAGGAGAGAACTCTAAATGCGGATATCTTGGCATTCAAGCTATTGTACCTTAGCCTAGTATCAAATATCTGGTAACACGTGGGAAATGGGCATTTCAAAGTATTCTGGTTCATTTCTAGTTTACTCTATTGCATTTTAATATTAATATGTAGCTATTTTAATGCCCTTTTTTTTTTTCTTGATTCAGCTGGTTCATGTATAGGCCTCTTCTACAGAAGCAAGATCCCACACTAATGTAGGTGCAAATGATTGCCTATAATATATGAATGGGCTTTATTATAAGTGTTATTGGCACTCAAAGGTCACTGGTAGATAGCCTTCCAGATGAGGCCTCCAACATCTATTTAATCCATTTTTTAGCTACTGAAAGAGACCTGGTAGGAGTGGAGATCACTTGGACATTAAGCCCGAGCTTCCTATGAGCCCCTAGAGCCCCTGGGCTGTATACCCCCGACAGCCTGGCCACCAAACCTGGGAGCTTGACAGTGGGACGAGGAGGAAAGGACAGACTCAAACCCACAGGTAGGGAAAAGGGTGGGGAGAGATGGGCAGTCAAGCACTGTCACTCCATGATGAAGCCTTGAAGGCTGAAGACTGCCTGAAAATCGTCAGTTGTCAACTTACTGCTGGTGCAGACCCAATAAAGCAGATGCCTGGTTTGTTCAAAAATAGAAAGATGGATGGGTGGGTGATATTCTAGAGTAAAGAAATCAGTGAAGTAGTGTTTTTTTCTTCTTCTTCCCCTTGTTTTATCATATACCTGTCTCAATTTGACATTATTTTTAAACAGACTATCTACTCCTATGCTGGAAAGGGAGAGTGTTCAGATATGCAAATTTGAGCTATATTAAATGAATAGAAAGGAAGGCTGTGATCAAATGATAACATTTTCTCCCTACACATAGTTTCCATTTTTATCTATTCCCCAAGCTCCTCAAATTTTTAAGTTCGTATTTTTGTTCTTATTTGAAGAAAGGTAACTATTTTCCTGGATAGACTTGTTACCTTTAGAAAAGGACCCATTGCAAGACATTGGGAATTTGCTGCTTCTTTTCACTGAAGAAAAAGTATTGTATAACTTCATAGAACTTAAGCTTAAATATATATTTTTAGGTAGATACCAAAAGGAATGTTTAAGTTTTCCTCCTTTACCTGCATTCTTTTTTTCTAATATTTTTTTTCAACGTTTATTTATTTTTGGGACAGAGAGAGACAGAGCATGAACGGGCGAGGGGCAGAGAGAGAGGGAGACACAGAATCAGAAACAGGCTCCAGGCTCTGAGCCATCAGCCCAGAGCCCGACGCGGGGCTCGAACTCACAGACCGCGAGATCGTGACCTGGCTGAAGTCGGACGCTTAACCGACTGCGCCACCCAGGCGCCCTTACCTGCATTCTTATTAGGGGTCTGTAGGGTTAAATAACAAAGGAACAGGCAAGGGATACACAGGGCTTGGGAAAAGTTATTTTTTGTTGGAAAAACTGCATTGGGTTAACTCCAACCTACACTTAAACTAGGGCAGCACACAGCTACAGAACTTACTGCAAAGTCTGTGTCCTCATGCCCCTATTGTACATAACACTCCTTTTTTTGTGTGGCTAACATACATCTTAACTTCTCAAGCTCCTTAGTTACAAAAACATTTGTATTTTATTTTTTTAAATTTTAAATGTTTACTTATTTATTTAAGAGAGAGAGAGAGCAAGCCAGGGTGAGGCAGAGAGAAAGGGAGAGAGAAATCCCAAGCAGGCACCACTCTGTTAGCACAGAGCCTGATGTGGGGCTCGAACTCACAAACTGTGAGATAATGACCTGAGAAGAAACCAAGAGTTGACTGCTCGACCGACTGAGCCACCCAAGGTGACCCTATTTCTATTTTATTTCAGTAAGAAAGCCTCCATTTGAGAACACGTGACACCCAGCTCAGAAGTGTTTCTTCCTTACTCTTATTGCTCTGATAAGTCCTCCAGAGGTAGAGCCCACAAATTAGTGGCAGCTGCCTGTTGAGAAGACACTCGGTCAAATTAAACAATTTAACATTCTGCAGTATGACATGAAATTCCTATTCTTAATAGTTGTCACAAAGTTGCATCACGAACTACAGACAGGTACATGGTTCAGTCGTGAGTTGTCAGAGTTACACTGGTTAGAGACCTGACTTGAGGGACCAGACCTAGTGAGGGTTTTGATGAGAGACACTTGTGGTTTTGATGGAATACCTGCATGGAGTTCCATATATGCAGAACTCAAGAGTGACTTCCCTGAAGATCCCTGTCTATGTTGGTGTTTGATCATCTCAACTCCAATAGAATCTCTTGAGGTTATCAGTGAGTATTCTTTTGGCCAGGGATCTATGTCACATAATGTTTTATAGTTCTCAGGAGATTTGGTAACCTGCAAAAGCCTTTCTTTGAAGAAATGTTCTTGCAATCACAATTCTGTTTAAATTCCTTGGCAGTAATTTTCTATCATATACTCTTTTGTAAATGCAGACCCCAATCTACTCAATCTACTTCTTTATTGGCCTAATATAAAAGAATTTCCAAATTAAATATTATAAAATTTATCATCTTTAAGTCCTTGTTATATCACATTATCACAATCGTAAAATTTATAGTATTATTTCAAATGTAATAAATAATTCATGACAATGAAAATAATCATTAATTACTACTTATTTCACAGCATCCCAAATTTCAAATGGTATTGCTATTGCTCAGGGGTAGGCTCAACATTATAGGGAGATGGGGAACAGAGGTGTCCTTAAGTGATCCTTCCCTGATCCAACATCTGGTTCATGGGCTGAGGATCTTGAGAAATAAATAAGAACTGGAGTTTGGGAAGAAAAGCAACACTCAGAGATTGAGACTGTGGAATGGGTCAGGCCAGATTTTTTGTTGTGTTGTTTGGCAACTACGGGTATCTGTATTGTGTTATGCTACCGATTTTTACAACTGTGGACAGAGTTGGGGATTGGTGAAATGGGATTTTTGTTTAATTAGTAAGATGGGCTTTTAACTCATGTGGCCACAACAAATGGGTTTAGGTTTTCAAGTATAGGCTGCTTCAGTGTGTCTTGGTATTACAAGAAAGGCAGGATGGGATTAGACCTTTTAGGCATTGGTTAAGCAAACAATATTTGCTCCATTGACAGTGTTTTCCAGCCAGGTCAGTAGTCAGGAATTTTAATGGCAAAGGATCTACGTTCTGTACATCTTACAGAACAGCCGTGGTGTTTGAGATTGCAGTTTTACCTGCCAGGTCTATGTAGGCTGTCCTGGACTGGCTGCCTCCATTCCACTTACATTGTAGACTAAGAGAGGACAAGAGAGGCTCTAGGCTACATTTGAGTTAATGTGGTTTAACATAAGTGTGGGTTATTTGCTACCATATTACTTTAAATTGGCTCTGGATTTATCTTTTCTTTTCTTTTTTTTTTTTTAATATGGAAGCTTCATAGATTTTCAGGTCATCCTTGGACAGGGGCTGTGCTAATCCTCCCTGTATTGCTTCAATTTTCCATTGTATGTGCTGCTGAAGCAAGCACTGGCTCTGACTTTCTTAATGACAGAATCTCTATCTTTGACCTTAGTTTTCAGAGAGCTAAGCTCAGGGTTGAACCAAAGAAGTGTGGTAGATTTCACTAATGAAACAATACAAGGGTTTTTAAGCCCTTATTATGACAAAAACATGCCAAATTTTTCAATGGATATAAATGAATTAATAAAATTATTGCAGACCCAGAACCTAAGAAAATAATAAAAAAGGTGTTTTCCAGGAATTCCCTGATCAGATTTGCCCAGAAAATCAGTAAGGAACTGGAATAATCTGAAAATAATTCTTCAAATAGAGAAGTCCTATTCAGTCCAACAAAAGTTATGGAAAAAGTAAACATTTAAAAGGCTGATGAACAAAAAGAGAAAGAGAGAACCTTAAGTGGAGCACAGATATAAGAAGATAAGCAGGACAGGTATGAAGGGAAAAATGAGACTTTGAGGGCTTGAGGTCAGTCCTGACCATGTAAAAGGGAACATAAGATGTACCTACTGTTAAAGGTACTATTTGTAGAAGAGGGCTTGTAACTAGATCAGTTACTAGATCAATAAAGCTAAATAAACATCAAACAATATAACAGAGAAAGAGGAGCAACATTTCAAGCACAGACTAGAATGATTGCCTGAGGGAACCAGTTCCCAGGACACAGTGAGAAAGGCCTTTTTTTTTTTTTAAGTTTTCATTTATATTCTAGTTAGTTAGCTTACAGTGTAATGTTTTAGGTGTACAGTATAGTGATTCAACACTTCCGTACATCGCCTCGTGCTCTTCATGACAAGTGCACTCCTTAAATCCCCATTACCTGTTTAACCCATCTCCCCACCTCCCCTCTGGTAACCATCAGTTTGTTCTCTAAGTTTCAGCTGTAGAGTCTAAACCAGGAGTGGGTGAGAGGCCACCATTATTCTTTATTGCTGATTGTCCTCTCGTCTCCCAAGGTAGCATACTGCCTACATCCCAAGTTCTGGTCACTACACCATCAAGAGGAGAGGATAAGATCTATGTACATAAAAACTCTTCAAACAGAGACTCTTCAACCACTAGGAATGGTCAAGTAGACTTCTCAAGAAGATCTGAAAGATGAGAAATATTAACTTCTAACAGTGATGTGGTGGCATTCATAGAACACAGTGGGTAAAAGCAGAAGAAATAATGATATAATTTATTTAAATAGTTGTTTAGTATTTTGTTGTTTAGAATTACTTTTATACACTCCATTTCCTTAGGGTCTCACAATGCCCTGTGATACAGGATTGGTTCCTTTCAGAATTATCAGTGATGGAACTGAAGCTCAGCAGGTTGTTACCTGCTAAAGGGCATTCAACTAGTAATTGAGTTACAGTCCATATTTCTGAGTTATGCCATTTACTTCATTCCTCCGAACCGCACTATTCTTCCCAACCTTAAGATGTGTTGCTGAGCCTGAAGAATGAGCAGTGGTCACATAGGATCTGGGTAGTATAGTAAGATAAAAATATTTTGCACTAACAATATGAAAGAGAGCAAGTGATTAAATTTGATACTTTGAGCAAGTGATTAAACACTTTGGTGTTTTAAGAAATCATTGAAGAATGACTATTTGGTTTGAGGGACTAACAGTGTTTTAAACCAAGATTTTAAACATATTTGAGCAGATTCAGAAAATTCTTGCACATTCCTCCTCCAGTCAGTCTGCACAGTTATTATTATGAATAATTTATATTTCTCTAGGGGATTTTGCTATTTATTGCTCTTAATTATTTGCTTTTCAAGTGCCACTATAGATTCCCTGGGAAAACCCTTGAGAGAAGGAAATTGTCATGCTGGGGGAAGCATCAGCCTCATGACTCGCTGGCACTAAAGCCACAGGTCTGTGGGTGACAGCAATTACCCTTCATTAGCCCAGCAGAGCTGGTGGAGCAAAGTTCTGCTAAATGGGCACTTGACATGGGCATTAGCTTTATCTTTTCTGAAGAAAAATTACTTTGGGGGAGAGTGTACAAAAATAGAAATGGAACATTGAAAAGAGAGAAGAATCACAAGCTGTTTTTATTCTTTGTACTAAATCAAATAATGTTTTATTAAATAGCCTTAGAACAATGTGGGTACAGAAAGGATAAGTTGGGGGATGCTGATATCTGGGTTCTGTTACAAAGGTGCCATTAGCCCACTAGGATTTTTTATGCCATCGATTCTTAATTTGTAAAATGGTGTGGGAGGTGATTATGAGGAGGAATTGAGCCAACTATAGGAAGTCTTAGTTCAATACCAGGGAGGTGAGACTGAACAAAAGACAGTCTAACTACAGGAAAAGAAATGCCCAGAAGAGATTTGCTCAGGCAATCCTGGTTAAATCCCTAATCTCTCTAGTTATCCTTTTAGCATCCAGGGAAAACTGGTTAATACTTAAAGTTCTCTAGGATCATAGGAACTGAATGATTGTGAGTGACTCAGATCTGCTGCTACAGCTCTAGAGTCCTCCTTATAGGGCTGGGGGAATTGTGGAAGGGTGATTCTGAGATGCAAAGGAGTACCCATCTGGGTCATAGATGATACCCAGATGGCATGCATTAATATCAATCGTCTGTGGCTTACAGACTTTTTGTCATTACCAGTTTCTGACCAGTTGTTAAATATTTTTAATATTTAGCCTAGTCTGGGGGTGACCTTAGAGTTCAAGAGAGCTATTGACCATCTGTTTGAACTTATTAGCCTCTTAGAACCTGAGTTTTTAATGAGAAGGTTATGCTACAGGACCTCTACATTTTTTACTAATGCGTGCCTTCTCTGGTGTTCTGAACTATACCTCAGACTCTCATCTCCTGGGGTTCTGGTCAAAAAGTTAGTTCCCAAAACACAGTATATAGATATAGATATAGATAGATAGATAGATAGATAGATATAGATATAGATAGATATAGATGATATAGGTATAGATACATTACACCACTAAATACCCATAAACCACTATTCTAATGAACCAGAAGAGTCAAGCTGATAGTTCTCAAGAGAGTAGGTAATTTGGATACAAAGACACCAACATGATTCTCTGCACAAATCCAAGAAAAGTATATATGCAGGTTGACCTTAAAATCAACAGGAGATCATGCTGATATGCTATATTGCTTTTATAAAAAGCACAACATCGTAGGCAGCAATAGAGCTCTAAAATTAATTTGAATCATTAATGAGATAAGAGTAAATAAGACATTATTTCTGTTCATAAAACCAAGCCCCACTCTGTTGATTTGGGAAGGAGTAAAGAATCAGCAGGTGCATGCTTATTTTTTTTAATTTTTTTAACATTTATTTATTTTTGAGACAGAGAGAGACAGAGTATGAATGGCGGAGGGTCAGAGAGAGAGAGAGACACAGAATCCACAACAGGCTCCAGGCTCTGAGTTGCCAGCACAGAGCCCAACGCGGGGCTCGAACTCATAGACCTCAAGATCATGACCTGAGCTTAAGTCAGACACCCAACTGACTGAGCCACCCAGGCGCCCCAGCAAGTGCATATTTAGATAAGTATGTTGGCAATAGAGGAGTGTGTATGTGTATATATATATACACACACATTGATAAATGAAGTCCTATTTTTCCTTCATGTTATAAGTTGCAGTACTATGTTCCTTTTGAAAGCTAAAGATTGCCGAGTGTGTATGTGTGTGTGTGTGTGTGTGTGTGTGTACATTTCGAACAAGTAGAGGAACCTGCCTGGAAAAGCTAGGTCACTGGTCACATAGGTTCATGACTCATGGAAGGACACTGCCCTCCAGAGGCTGGCCTCACTCTCCTTCCTCCAGATTCTACTTGGTCTGCACAGGCGCCGATGCTGGCACATTAGTGAAGTCTGCACAAAGCAGGTGTAGCATCACTGTCATATTCAGGGTAGTGCTTCCAACCTGTTCCTCTGGGGTGCAAACTGAACTGCTATTTGTCACTCCCATGAACAAGTATGTAATACTTGGGTTAGAAATAAAATGATAATTGTCCTTGTTAAAACTCTAGAGTCAGATATGGGGGGATGAGCCCTAAAGTGAAAAAAAAAACAGCTAAAACCCTTGCTTATCTCAGGATACTTGGGCACAAATGAATTGTCCCTGATAATATGGAGCTTTACCTCTGAAGAGATGCTGTGATGGTTGATTTTATGTGTCAATTTGACTATGTCACAGGGTGTGAGGATATTTGTTTAAACATTATTTCTGGGTGTGTCTCTGAGGGGTTTTCCTGGTGAGATTAGCATTTGAATTGGTAGACTGAGCAAAGCAAATTGCCCTCTCACACTGAATCATCTAATCCAGTGAGGGCCTAAATAGAACATAAAGGTAAAGGAAGTCAGAATTCACTCTCTCTGCCTGAGCTAAGACATTGACCTTCTCCTGTTTTCCTGTTCAGGCTTTACCATGAGTTCTGCTGGTTCTCATGTCTTTGGACTTGGACTGAAACTATAACCCTGGATTTTTTGGGTCATCAGCTTTCAGACAGCAGATTGTAGGACTTCTCAGCCTCCACAAGTGCTTGAGCCAATTCCTTATAATAAATCTCTTTATACTAGGAATCTCTTTCCAATAAAGTCTTTTTCCATATATTGATTCTATATCTTTGGACAACCCTGGCTAGCACAGGTGTACTATGCCTGTATTTCCAAAGTCACAACCAGGTGGGACAAGAGCCATTTGGTCAGTGGGAAGTAATGTTCCAGTAATGTCCATGGGTACCAATTGATACAGCCCCAAAGATAGTAAGTCTGCTTTTCTACTGCTAGCATTTGGTGATTGTCTCACTTCCAGATTGAGTGTTGTGAACCAGGAGGTAGCACTTTCTTAGCTTTTCTGGCACTAGAGACAGCAGTTTGAAATTATGGGGAAGGATTGGCCTCTAATATTACATATGATTTTTGGCAGATCCTGACCTATTCTACTTTGTGTATATTAGGGGCAACAAACACTTTTTAATCCAGAAGCAATAAAGAAAAAACTTGTATAAAATTGTGATAATAATAGACTGTCTGAATCCAGAAGTCAAAAGTGTCTGCAATCTTGGGTGGGAGGAGCTAGAAGTCTGTTTCTTGGGTGGGATGGTGAAGTAGGTCTTCAGGAAAGACAGCAAAAGCTGGATCAGGACTAGGGATTGGCTGAGCACCCACCATGCCCCCTACACAGACCACAGTTCTCCAAGGAAGAATGAAAACCACTCATTTATGCACCTCATATTTATTAAGTGCCTACCTTGTGCCAGACACTATTCTGGGCACTAGCTGTGATCAGAACACGTTAAAATCTTGCTTTCTTTCATTTATATTCCAGTGGTGCTCAATCAATATCTAAGAAATAGCTACTGAGAGACAGTATAGTGTATTGGAACAGGAATGGGCTTTGGAATCAGGCAAACCATTTAGATCCTGGGTATTGCTGGGATAGTTAAACAAATAAACAAAACAAAAAAAACTTCTTTCAATCTCAATGTCCTAATGAGTAAAATGGGGACAATAATACTGTTCTGCATGATTCATGCTACGAATTGGCAATAGCATATATAAAATCCTTGGCCCAGGTCTAGTATGTAGGTGAGACTCCACCCAAGGAATTTTTATTGCCATTGTTGGCAGATAGAATTGTTTAAAGACTGAGGGGAGGAAGAGTTAGTATTTATCTTTTCCCCAACTCCCACTTGCATTGCCCTATTTATTATTCCTTTTTCTTAGAGTATTTGGAAACCAGTTTTGCTGCCCTCAGTTTTGTTGCCCTTCTAGCTATTGAATGGGAAATGGGAAGCATTGAAGAGACATAAGACAAGAAGCATGATACAGATCATAAGATACAGAGCTAGTGAGTAGTGATTGCTAATGCATACCTGCCCAGAGGAGAAATGGCATCCCTTCAGTGTTACCCTCTTGCTGGTTTCCCTAGGTGAGTCTGTCAGAAAGTAGCACAACAGGTATGTTTCCAAAACTTTCTTCAGAGAGTACAAGTGTTGGAAGCTCCTATTTCTAGGACTCAGGCGGGAACTCAAGGAAGAAAAGATTACTCTTATACTTAACTTACTCTTATTATCATTACTGTTGTTTTTCTGTCTGTTAATAGACAGACGATCCTAATTCTCACTTAGAAGATCCCAAGAGATGTGTAGAATGCCTCCATAGAAGTCAGGGAGAAAATAAATACACCTTGAAAAGAAGCTCAAATCTCATATTCTTAGAGATTTATCTTTTTTCTCTGTCTCTCCATCTGTCTGCATGTCTGTGTCTCTTTGGCCACCCTGTGAATACTTTCATATATATTAATTATGAATGACACTACCCATTGGAGCTATTTACCTTCTCTGTTTGGCATTAAGACAACTTGAGTTCTCCACCCCACCACCAGCACTAGGGCAACCTCCCTGGTACCGACAGTACCTTGCCTTTACTTGGCAGAATCATACTATTTTAATTACAGATGTTGTTTATGACATTCCTATAAGAGCAAAGAACCTTGTTTTTTCATGTGCTGGGTTTATTTATTCACTTGTTTTTTACCAGTAAAGAATCTCATTTGTCATCCTGGTTGCTTTTATTTTTTAATTTCTTAAAATAATGATGACCTGTGTTTAAATTATTAGAAAAATTTCTTCATCTGGAATGAGGAAATCCTTGTTCAAATAAAAATTTTCAAAACAAATCTTTCCCCTGACAATTTGTTATACTCTCCTGTAAATCCCAAGGATAAACTTTCTTTCTGTGCATGGGGGAAATAAAAGATAGAAAAGATTTAATCTAAAGCATCAGTCTCAAAATTATGGGTGAACAGGGGGAGGCACCATTCCTGAGAGGCTATTGGGTAGGTAGTTAATTCCTACCCAACCAATCTCAGTTCACTGATTCATGATCTAATGCAAAATATGGGAAGGGAAGGGAGGCTACAGGAGGTTGAGAAGATTCATAAAAATTGATTTGTGTTGTGCTTGGAGGCAGGACTTCTGATTAGCATGTAAACAGTATGCTATTTCCTTACCTAATGGCCATACCTTTATTTGTACTATTCAATTACAAAAAGAAAATCAGTAGATGTGAAATAATCTTGGACCTGGCCTTTTGGAGTTAAAAATATATAAATTGGGGAAGAGAGACTGAATTGAGGATCAATAGAAGCACCTGAGCCCACTCCATGAGGTTGATACAAATTCATGGCTTATTGTGGCGTCAGAAATAGGAGATGGTTCTTTGTACACTTGGGCAAATGGAAGCAAGGTAAAAGTAGCAGAACTGAAATGTGCAGACCATTCTCAGAAGCAATTAATCTACAGAGACTCTAGAGTTTGGATTTGTGAACTAGAATGCCCACAGGATCCAGGCAGGGATTATAAATGAATGAGACAGATAAAACTCTTGTAAACAGCAAAAGACATCAGGAAAGCTCCCATCAGGGAGCTCATGCCCCATGTGAAAAGATATTTGTGTTCAGTCTCTAGTGCTGCCATGTGAAGTTAGGTTGCAACCATGCCATGAGGGCATACACACAAATTGTGTCTTTCCACAATGTCAGGTTTATTCAATTGTAAAGCAAAGTTAACATAATTGTAAAGCAGTTTCAGGATTCCAAACTCAATGACATTTCACTGCACATTTAATTTGGCTTCCTACACGTCACACAAAACAAAGCATAATACAAAGTCACACAACAAACGATACAACAAGGGGTAGGAAGTTAATGAACAAAAAATGAAGTCAGTCCATGAATTTCCAATAGAGATGAGGCCTTTGTCTTGTCTGGGTCAGTTCTTGGCACTTGCTCTTATTATGTTTAAGCAGTGGAGAATCTCTGTTATGTTCAGAGATCAATTGGGCAGAGCCTTCAGCAGCAGTTGCTGTTTTGGTGTGGTCAGACATGAGAAGGTCATTGTCCAGAAAGTCTGACAGTTTGCTGCAAATATCCTTCCTTTTTAAAAGAGCTTAATCAGTCTTGGGCCTTTGCAGACTGCCAGTTACCAGTTCTGGGTGTGATCATTCTGTCTGGTTTTGGTAATATCTGATCTTACCTGCAACACTATTGCCTGCTTATGTCACTGCCTGACATAAGTCACTGCTTGACATGAGTGACTCCATCTTACTCTCTACAGGTTATGAGTCCAGTAGTGCAAGATCCTGCAAGATTTTAAAGAATTTATTTAAAGAGGATTTCATGTGCAGTCTCTCAATTCTAAATGCTGTCAACTAATTTAAATTTTAAAAAGTTTTGCAGGTTAGACAATATTTCTATGACTTGAATTTAGGCCATAGGCCACTCTGCTGTCTGATCAGGAATGATGGAGGTTTATTTGAGCAAGGGAAGTAACAATTATTCTTTTATTCTTCCATTTAACATCTATCTGTTGGGTGCTTGCTATATTCTAGATTCTGTGTCATAGTACAAGCCTTCATAAAACTTTCATCCTAGTGAGGAGACAGAGGATGAATGAAAAAAGAAATCAGGGACATAATTCAGGTAGTGATAAGTTTTATGGAGAATATAAATCAGACTAAGGGGACAGAGGAGGGTGGAGGGTGCTATCTTAAATATCATTGGCAAAGAGCTTTATGAGTAAATTCTATCAGAACACAGACCTACATAAAGTAAGGGGGTACGTTGTGCAGTGTGTGTATATGGAGTGGGAGGTGGAAGGGGGAAGCCTCAGGCAGAATGCAAAGGCCCTGAGGGAAAAGTGTGCTTTAGTGTATTGTATTTGGAGGAGGGAGGCCAGGAGCACTGTAGCAAAGTGACCAGCAGGACAGTCAGAATCAGAAGTAACAAGAAGTCATGTCACATGGGCCACATAGAACTTCTGTTAAATTCTGCCCTTCTTTCAAGTCCATTTGAAGTAGGGATATTTGAAACAATAGGGAAAATATTGATAGTTTTGAAGCTAGATGATGGGTACATGGGTTACCAGGGGGATTGTTGTATTTTCTACTTTTGTGTAAGTTGGATAATTTTTTTTTTTAAATTTGAAAAAGTTCCAGCTCATGTTCTATATTTCCCTTTCTTGTTCTGGTTGTGTATCTGAACTTCCAAAATACCTTTTTTTTTTTAATAATTCAACCAAAATGGTGCCTTGATTTTATAATTTATTCATTGTCCTTTGTGTGTCTTCTCAATTAATTTGTAAGTACCTGAAATCATGACCATGATTTATATTTCTTTTTTGTCTTAGCATTTAGCAAATTGCCAGACTCACAGAATTCACTCAATAAATATTAATTGATGGGTGAATTCATCCAATATTTGAGTGTCTATTTTATGCCCTGCTGTGTGATAGATGAGGGTGAGAGAAGATACTAAGATATGATTCTTGCACTCTAGGAACTTCCAATGTTCAGGCAGACCCCTATAATACAGGGCAGAATTTGTTAGGGTGGATGTAGAAAATGTAAAGGGGGAATCAAAGGGCTAGAATGCAGAGAAAATGTTGACTATTTCATGTAAAACTGCTCTCTTCATCCTCACAGTCTTCACATGCTGGATACCAAATGAAAGCAAAATGAAACAAAAAAATAAAAACTTGTATTCCGATATGGTGATCTTAATTTGATGTGATAAACTTTTAACAGTTCCTTTGGGCTATGCTCAATGTCTTTAAGAAAAAAAAACCCACTAGTTTCTTAGATATATTTTTTTCTTTTTCTCTCTCCATGATCAAAGCAAAAATTGCACTGGACAAAGTTTAACTGGTAAGGAAGATTTTATTTAAGGCTATTGCAATAGGGGTGAGAGATCAGAACTCAGTCTGAACTCAACTCTGCTGAAACAAAGAATGTGAGGATTTTTAAGTATCAACATTAAAGGGAGAACAAAGGTCACCTGTGTTTGCCTCTTGGCTTTACCCAAAGGAAAAGTAAGCTTTCTCATGTCTTTGAGGCAGAAGGTAGTTTTATAACTGGAGTACCTGCGGAAGTTAGGCTCACAAGAACCAGGAGATAGGGGTGCTATCTCCCCCAGTGCTTACATTTCAAAATGATGGCTCCTAAATCCTTGAAAAAGACATTTCTATGTTGTAAAACCAGCAAGTAAAAGATTTACATATATCTCAAAAAGGCAGAAAAAGAATTTATGATAATAAATTTTCTTAAGTAAATGCTATAGGAAAAGGGAGGTCAGGGCTTAGAGTCTGGAAGAAGCCTGTCTAATGTTTAGTCAGGCTGAGGGCTATCTTGGTCACTACCCTTTCCTCTCCAACATGGCATCTAGGGTTATGGGAAGGTATGTGGCTTGTGTAGTAACTTGGTGACTGGGAAGATGTGTTCCTTAGATCTTCAAGTTTTTCTGTCTCCATGGTAATATCTCTCATCTGCCTGACTGCTGATCATCCCACTGGCCCTTATGACTGAAGTGTACAACAGATGTGACTTATTTTCCAGTCTTTCTCTTGGCTTGATAAGAGTCTAGAGCAGTGTCTCTCAACCATGAGTGATCCTCCCATCCCCAAACAAGTAGGGAGGGTAGAGGTGAGGTGGGCATGGGCAGTATATAGGATAAGGTCTTCCATGAGTAAAAACATGAACTGGAACAGAATCCTTTGCTTTTAGGATCTCTTTCAATGTATCTAACATTCCTTCTGTTTCCTAAGCATACATCTGAAGAGGAGAATGGAACATCCATGCTGATTCTAACTCTACTCCTCTATTTCCTCTTTCTTGTCTCTCTCCCTCCTGTAATACTCTGGGACTGGCTGGACTGGGCTCTCTTTTGTCTCCCCTATTGATGTCTCATCTTTCCAGAGGGCAGAAGATTTGGGGTTTAGCCTGTATAGGAGGAAGGGAGTAAGTCCTTAGAGGAGACAACTCAAGTTGTCTCAAGGCTTAGTTCTTGATGAGTCAAAGGAATTTGGAAAATCTTCTGTCTAGTCTTCTATTTAAGCTTACTATTTTATCCTGGGACTTAAATCTTGAGCTGTGGCCTCAGAGGGTAGAAGGCTACAAGGCAATAGGATATAAAAAGAAAGTTAAATTGCATCAGTTTAATTGCAAATTTGATCTCCATTGCAAACGTCTACTTCTATTTTAGAAGGTGCTAGGAGAGTAGCCTGGTGTGGGTGAACTGTGAGCTTAAAGAAGAGTACAGCAAGAGATAAGGAAGTTTCAATATAGACTGGGTAAAGAAGGAAAGCCAAGAGGGAAATAAATATTTAAGTAAATAAGATCAGATTTAAAATCTGAAAATATCACTTACTGGAGTGGAGAAGTGGGAGACTCCTCAGGAGACTTTAAAATTCTGACCTTGAGCAGGTCCAGGTGACATAATTTCTCAGAAATATCCTTCAGCTATTGGGTGAATTCTAGTTTTCATTCTGGAGAATCTATGTTATATTCCTAACATGGTAATATTTAATAAAACTGGGCAACCAAGACTAGCATCATCGCCAGGCCAAGGAAATCCTGTTGGAACATCAGATGGCTTAACACTTCAAAAAGTTGCCCTAAGTTGTAAGTTCCCTCTCCTCTCCTTCTCTCTGTTAATCTCCCACTCACACCACACCCATACCTGTTCTCTTAATTAAGCTCAGCCTATAGGTAACTAAGGTATATGCAAAACGTGTGTGTGTGTGTGTGTGTGTGTGTGTGTGTGTGTGTATGAAACTATCTCAGCAACTTATTTTTGAGAAACTA
The DNA here is from genome assembly GCF_028749965.1 of Puma concolor. NCBI lineage: Eukaryota > Metazoa > Chordata > Mammalia > Carnivora > Felidae > Puma > Puma concolor. The sequence goes on from NC_141671.1 coordinate 79,018,788, forward strand.
TGGAAATGTCTACACATCAGTATGTTGAATTTTCATGAAATAGTGTGATGAGAAGCCCAAGGATACAAATTTCCTTAAATAGCTTACAATCACCATGGGTCTCTACACACAGAGTCCATGTGGTTTTCCATCTGTACAAACAGCCCATAATTAAGTTATTCATACCACACTTCTCTTTGATATGCCTTTTAATGCACAGGGATCAATAAATGTGAACCAGTACTTCTATCTAAATGTCATCTCCTAAAGACAGGCAACACAGATAACCTTTTCCCAGAGTGAGTCTATTCTAAAGCACTCCTCACAGATGGCAAAACCTTCTCTTCATCCCAGTCACTTAACCAAATCTGCTCACATTTATTACCCTAAAAGTTATTTATTGCCCATTGAAAAAAGGAAACACGCAGAAACAATTCTATAAGGAAAAAAAACACTTTGGAATACACAAAAAATCAAGTTGTTTTTTTTCCCTCAGCTGCCTTCTTCTCAAGAGTTTATCTCTTGGTCTTTGACTAGTGGTCTGTTGGTGGGACAGGTGGAAGTAGAGCCACATGTCCACATTGTGAGGTGAATGTGAATAGTGAGGGGGAGAAGAGAACTTTTTAGAAATTTTATACTTCATTCTCTTTTTTTTCTGATGGCTTTTCAAAAACTGGCCCTGAAAACTAATTTTCTCTCTCTTTTTTTTTTCTTTTTCTGTATTTTTAGACCAAGTAGGGTGAAGGACAATGAAACAAAATAACAAAGGCACCAATCATGAAAATTAATATCTTCAACACCCTGCTTACCATTATTTGCCATTTGAAAACATCTGTCTACAGCATTTCTTTCCACTTATCATGGGCGTGTCTGATCAATGTTTTGCATGTAATGCAGACAATTTGATTATCTGAAAACTCACAAAATAGAATTTCTCCTTTTTATAATTGTTGTCCTAATATATGTCAGAGGTAGAATCCTGAAGTTGTGCATGTTCACAGTTTTGGGATTTTTCTCCTTACCTCCATCTCTCTTTCCTCACCCCTCTTGCTCCCTCTTCTTTTTCTCTATAGTTGAAATAAGGGCACTTTGGCATTAGGCTGAATTCATTTTAAGTCCCTACTTACACTAGCTGTTTATTCTCAAGTTAGTTAATTTTTTAAATGCCTCAGTTGGAAATGGGTATGATATTGCTTTACTTGCATGATTTCTTAAGATCATAATTTATTTAACAAGTATATTTTTGCATACCACATATTGAGATGCTTATCATCATGTTTTGACAAGGGTATCAAAACACTATCGAGCAAATTGTTGAATTATTGGACATTACAAATAGACTTTATCATGGCCAAAACCAGGGCAAGTTGCTACTTATGACTTGTGATCTAACTCTGTGATGCAATGGGGGCAGGTTTATCCCAGGACTGTTGACCATGTTAGTTATTGTTCATGGAAAGGGTGTAGCTTCAACCGTGAGCACTCTAATCCTGTAACAGTCCAAACCAATTGTCATCATGGCAAGAGATTTGGTTTAGAGAATGGACAATGGGTGACACAATGTACTTCTGTATATTATTTATTTAATACACAAATACACATGGCCTTTACTTCTATTCCTTGAGAGAGGACATATGTGGAAGACTTTCTTACCAAAAATCTGTGCTTAAAAAATTAGTGGGATTGAGTTAAAAAGACTTGAACACCTTTCTTGTCCTTCTTTATATAGGCATTTCCCACCAGCCCAGTCTTTCACTTTCCCACCCCACAGTTAAATTTTAATATTTCATTAATATTTATCTTCTTTGGAACAATGGAGCTGTTTGCTTTGCAGCTATCAGGAAAAATAATGGGTCAGAACCCCTATTATGGGCTAAAGAGATTATATATTTATGTATATATTATATATAAAAGATTATATATGAGGTGTGTTGTAGAGGTTAAGAGTGCTGGAGCCAGGCTGCTGGCACTCAAATTCCAGCTTCATTAATTCCTGGTATTGTGTCCTTGTGAAAGTTATTTATCCTCACTGAATCTTGAGTCCTTGTCAGTAAAATAGGGTTTGTTGAGAGAATCAAACAGAATCATGACCTATAATACTTAATATAGTGCCTGCATATAACAGACACTTGAAAAATTGTAGATATTATTGTTAAAATTGCATAGGACTTTAATCTAAATTATAGCTAGGTACATTGCAGTGAACCCTCCCATATGTCAAATTTTTATTGGCCATTCATATACTATGCTGATTCAGAGGACCTTCTTATTTAAGACAGATTTACAAATGTATGGATTTCAGGACTGGACTTCTCAGTATGTTGAGTGTCTGACTCTTGATATCTGCTCAGATTGTGATCTCTTGGTTGTGAGATCAAGCCCTGCATGAGGCTGTGTGCTGAGCATGAAACCTGCTTGAGATTCTCTCTCTCCCTCTCTCTCTGCCCCTCACCAGCTCATTCTCTCTCTTTCAATAAATAAATAAATAAATAAATAAATAAATAAATATTTAAAAATAATAAAAAGTTTAGTGTACTTCAGGGTATTGTGGGGAATTAGGGAATGCCTCTTAGAAGAATTGATTCCCAAGCTGAGGCTTAAAAGCTGAGTAGAAGTCATACAGGTGAGAATTAAGGGGAGAAGCATTCAGGGCAGAAGTAACAACATACACTTAAACCTGAGGATGATGGTAAACAAGGCAAATTCAAAAAGACAAAAGGCATTCAGTATGTTGTCACATAGCATGCTGCATTTGGAGAATGTTAGAAATGAGTCACTTCAGGTCTCAAAGGGTTGTGCAAGCCATAGTAAGTATTTTGGACTTTATTCTAAGGCAAAGGCAGAGAGTGATGGGTATTTAAAAAAGGAGAGAAATAATTTGGTCTGTATTTATAAAAATGTATATGGGCCAGGATGTGGAAAATAAATGGCAGGTCAAGATGGGAAGCATGGAGAGGATTAAGAGGGTGCTTCAGTTGTCCAAGTTAGTGAAAACAGTGACCTGGAAAGGGAGAATGATGGTGACAATGGAGAAAGTGAATGTGGGTATAGATTCAGTAGGATATGATGATTGATTAGATATAAGTGATTAAGAAAAATAGGAAATGATGACAACTGTCAGGTATCTTGTTAAGACATTGGCATTACCACTAGAGAACACAAGGGAACAGTATGTTTCAGGTATGAGACAATGAGCTCAGTTCAGTTTTGGACAAATTAGTAGCATGTGTGGTACCTCTAAGTGAAGATGCCCAAGTAGCAAGATGTGTTGAGTTAGAAGCTCAAGAGAAAAGCCTGAGATGCAAACATATATTTTTGAATCATCAGCATAAACATGACAATTGAAACCATGGGAGTAGCTATGATGGCCCAAAAATAGGAGGAGATCATAACTTTGAGGAACAGGGTTCTAACCTTTAATGTTTACATGATAAAGAGAGAAAAGGCTGGAAAAAAGACTAAGTATGAGACCAGGAAAGAGGGAAATCATGAGAAGGTGCTGGTATAGAAACCCATAGTGGGCAGGGAACACTTCAGGGAGGGTGAAGTGGTCTCCAAAGTCAACATGACTACTGAGAAATCATAGAAAAGTGAAGGAGAATGGAAGCCCTTTTGCAGTGAGTAGGAATGGGTAGGAAAGAGAATGTGGAGACACGAAGGGAGGGTAATTCTTTCAAGAAGTTTGATTATGAATGGGTGACTGGAGAAGTGGAGAGAAGATTGATTGATTGATTGATTGATTGATTGATTTTGGAGATGGAGCACTTGAACAGGTTAATTGCAATGGGAAGGAGGCACTAGAGAGAGAGACTGGAGATACAGGGGTGAGAAGACACCTGAAAGATCCAAGTTCTTGAGAAAGTGGGAAGACAAAATTCAGGCAGAGCAGAGGTGTGATTTTAGATAAGGGAAGAGATTTTTTTCCTGAATGGGAAGGAAGGAAAGGGGATGGATGCAGGTAAGTTTGTAGGTTTATTCTAGGAACTGAGAAATTCTATTTTCTCTGAGAATGAGAAGAAACCAACTGCTGTGAACAAAGGCATAAGGTAGCAGGACTGGAGGGGTACCTGGGTGGCTCAGTTGGTTAAGCATCTGACTGTTGGTTTTGGCTCAGGTCATGATCTCACAGGTCATAAGATCGAGCCTTGTGTCAGGCTCTATACTGACAGTGTGGAGCCTGCTTGGGATTCTCTCTCCCTCTTTCTCTGCCCCTCCCCAGCTTGCTCTCTCTCTCTCTCTCTCTCAAAATAAATAAATAAATATTTAAAAGTGTTTTTTTTTTAAGTTATCAGGACTGGAGTTGTGAGAAGTGAAGGTCATAAGTAGTCCCTGCAATGAATGGAAGAGAGAGAGCTTGATTAGGGAAGGGCAGAAATTTTGCCTGTGATACTAAAAGCTCTGATTAAGTAGGAGTTCATGATTTTTAAGTGGAGCCCATTTTCACCTGAAGTGGGGGGACTATGTGATTTTTCTCCAGCAGCCTAGTGTGGGTTCAGAGAACTGGGCACATGGAATCATCAAAGGTTGAGGTTCTTTCTAGACAAGTCAATGGAAAGAAAATGGAACAAAGGAGTGGTAAGACAGACCATGAAATCCATAATGGAAAGTGAAGAGAATGAAGAGAGAAAGCTGTTGATTAAAAAGGAAAACAATGAGAGGGAAGGTCAAAGAAGAGTTTTGGTAAAGTAAGACAACAGCTGGAATGGGAGCACCTAAGTGGAAAAGCTGAACAGAGAGGTGGGTATGGAAACATGAGCAATTTTATCGAGGAACTTTACTGATGACATTGATGAATTCTGCCTTTTACTTTGCTCAATTTGGTTGATGCTATTTAATAGTAATGTTTAGTGAATCTCCTATGATTATAAATGGAATGTTTCTCAAGTTTCCATAAAATGTTCAGAGAATATGTAAATATCATTGTGTGATAACTGCAGTGATTAAGAGCTCAAGATCTGAGGTTGAGTGATGGGCATTGAGGAGGGTACTTGTTGGCATGAGCACTGGGTATTTTGTATGTAAGTGATGAATCATGGGCATCTACCCCCAAAACCAAGAGCACGATGTATGCACTGTATGTTTGCCAACTTAACAATAAATTATACTTAAAAAAAAAAAAAAGATCTCAGGTTGGGTTAGAATCCTGTCTCTTGAACCTGCTTTTTCATTTATAAAAGTGGGATAAAATGGTATTTACTAAAAAAATGGTCAAATGACTCAGTGCACATAAAGTATTTAGAATAGTTTTGGGCACATAGTAAGTGCCCACTAAGTGTTAGCTATTATTATCATTACCATTACTATTAGAGATAATTTTGTCTAATTAGCTCATTTTACAGATGAGGAACCTGAGGTTCATTGAAATATATTGACAGTCCCAAGTCAGGCAGTAGACCTAGTCTAGATCCAGATCTCTAGATTCTTGGTCATTCTCTATCTTTTCTGTGTCACGATGTTTGGATTTTAGCTACTTACAAGGAGCCAGACCTGCCAATTGGCCCCAGCCCCTCAGACAGAAGAATGTATAGCACAGAGATGCCCAGCAGAGAGCTAGCTCCTCCTCAGGCTTCTCCTGTGCCTTCTCATGTGGCTTCTCATGGTATGGTGATACCATGAGACAGTCATGCACAAGAGACAGTACAAGTAGATCCAGAAGTCTACGGCAAGGTCACCAAATTGCCAATTCATGGGCCTTGTGCCATCTCATCATAGCAAAGAAAATTGCACTTTCACAAGCTTCAGTGCATTTTCTGTTGTTCTATAAAATGAAGGCAGCAGCCGTTCTCATCTAATTTACTGTCCTGTCCAGATGGTGGAAGAAAAGATATAATCGAAGTCATTGATGGTATTTTAAAGTTGGGACTCTGTAAGCACTGACTCTTTCCAGCCTTTGATTGTTTACAAAGTCTTCCAGCTAAAATTGGATGCAAACTGACCTGTCCTTCTCTGAAGTAATGGAGCTAATGCTGGGAAAAATTGGTGATTACTTTCTTAATTCCTATGCCTCCAAATACTGTGTGCACAAATTTTTCTGACTGATGGCCTCTGGATCTCTGTCATGACCAAATACTCACACAATCCTTCCTGAGATGTGTATCACCTCTAAAATTTGCCAAAGTTGATTATTAAAGAACCTAAACTGAAACCTTGAAAATCATACAGGGTAAATCATGCAGATGAGATTTCCAAACCAATTTTGGGTTCAGGTGGCCTAATTTAGTTCAAATCCCTATGTGCTCCAAATCAGAATCTTGATTTGTGGTTCCTCAGCTGTGGCCTCAGCCTTCCTACACAATATTCAGGTGGTTTGTTTTGTTTTGGCTGTTGCTGTTATTTTGTTTCTTTCTAACTGAAATTAGAAACAAAGGCTATGTGAGTTATTTATAGTTGCCACATTTGACATGTACTATGCATTTAGGTCTAGAGAAGTAGCTCTTAACCTCCACTGTGCATCAGAATTGACTGGTAAGCTTTTAAAAAACATAGATCTCTGGGTGTTCTTTTTCAGTGACTTACAAGCGGTTTCAAATGTAAGGCAGGGTTGAGAACCAATGCTTTAGACACGTGCTTCTCAAACTTTAATGTGCATATGAATTCTTACTCCTGAAAATGTGATCTGTAGACCTGCACCATTAACATCATACAGCATGTTAGAAATGTAGTCAGCTCCCACCCCAGACATACTGAATCAGAATCTGTGCTTTAACAGGATCCCAGATGTGTCATGTACACATTAAAGCTTGAGAGGCAGTGCTCTAAAGAGTTCTGTTTTCTTCTATAGATCATGATTTACGTATGCTGCCACCAAGATTTTGTGCCTGGGTTGTGGCATGGAAATCCCAACCCTAGGCTTCAAAGATTATCAAAGGCTTTTCCATGTTACTCTTAACATATAATATGAATTTTCAAAAAAGAGAGGTATAAAACTTTATATATAAAGAATGATTCCAGTTATACAAAATGCAAATAAAAATAAAGGAAATATATACTATCTCTGAGTTGTAAAAATGTGGGTGATTTTTATTATTTATATTTTTTTGTATCTTACAAGTTTCCTTCAATACTATAATCAGAAAAAGTAGTTTCAACAAGACAAAAATCCTATACAAATACCTAACTTCCTTATTATCTTTTACTCTTCTTGGTCCCTAAAGGAAAAATTCTTCATTTTAATATTAAAGCATATCAGGAGATGTTACTTCAACATATTTATTCTCTAGGCTTTTCCACTGTTAGTCAAGAAACCTGATTTTTTTTTTAAAGAGCAAGAAACTCGGTATCTTAGAGCATGTAGTGATGAGCTTCTTGTCAGTCTTGATGAAAATTCTAGGGAAAAAAAATCTCATTCTTAGAGAGTAAAAAGAGGTGACTGTTGGAGGCTGGCATAAGTAACACAAAAATGATACATGATTAACCCTAGTTCCTTTTATAGCAAAGTCAATAGAATGGTAAAGAAAGAGGATGTTTTAAATTTTATCTAGCTTGTTTTGTTCCAAAAATTAATTTCATGTTATTCTGATTAAAATATTGAAAATATCAAGAACTGTGGCTTGAATGGTATTAAAATTGGTAACAAACAGTCAGAATCCCAGTAGGAATGAAACATTCAAACAGGTTAACCTAAGAGAGTTTAAAAGTTTTTTTTTTTTTTTTCAACGTTTATTTATTTTTGGGACAGAGAGAGACAGAGCATGAACGGGAGAGGGGCAGAGAGAGAGGGAGACTCAGAATCGGAAACAGGCTCCAGGCTCCGAGCCATCAGCCCAGAGCCCGACGCGGGGCTCGAACTCACGGACCGCGAGATCGTGACCTGGCTGAAGTCCGACGCTTAACCGCTTAACCGACTGCGCCACCCAGGCGCCCCTAAGAGAGTTTAATAAAGGGACAATTACAAAGTGGGAGCACATTTAGGGGAAACCCACATGGGATGGTGTAGTACAGAGGGATTAGCTATAATGGACAATTGTTACCACCTGGTGCCTGCATGTGCAAGGAGAAGGAGAGGTTACCAGAAGGCAGAGAGAATTCCTATATAGAAGTCTGACAGAAGGTGTGTACTTAATGAAGAAAAGGAGCCAAACCATAGCAACCTGGCAAAGGGAATTACTTCAACTACAAAAGGGGTTATTCACTCTTCACCTGGTGAAGATTTCACCTGCTGTCACTTATTGGCCAAACCACCCAAAGGTTAGAGGCCAGGGATCCTGTCCGTGCAGGTCAACCCCCAAGTAAAGCGGTACACCAAGTAAAGTGGTAATAGATCCACAAATGCATGTGGAAAATATTAACTATTAAACTATGTAGATCCCTAATGGGTTGAAAGAAAGTAAAAGAATCGGTTAATGGTTTAGAAGTCCATTTACAGGGGTGCCTGGGTGGCTCAGCTGGTTAAGCATCTGACTCTTGATTTTGGCTCAGGTCATGATCTCACAATTCATGAGATTGAGCCTTGCATTGGGCTCCGTGCTGACAGCACAGAGCCTGCTTGGCATTCTCTCTCTCCCTCTCTCTCCATCCTTCCCTCCCTCTCTCTCTCTCTTAAAATAAATAAGTAAACATTTAAAAAAGAAATCCATTTATGTCTTTGCTTCATTCAACATTGCATCAATACTTTGAAGATAGAGAGGATACATGTTAACAAATTTGAAGATGTCACAAAAGTAGGGAATAGGGGAAACATCAGATATACAGTCTCAGTATTCAAAAGAATGATGTTCTGGTTCTAATACAAAATATTTAATAGGTATAAATGAAAGGCCAGCATTTGAGTTAAAAACATAAAATGTATCTATAATTGTGGGAGAGATATGACTAAGTATTATTGCTTATCATTAAGATTTTTAATTAACAAGATCAGTATAAATAATCAGTCATGAAAAGACTGCCGCCCAAACTAATGTGACTTTAGTATGAATTAGAATCAAAATGTCCAGAAAGAGGGGTGAAAGTCTCACTCTATTCTATGCTGAATAGACAGTAATGATAAAATGAATTATTTGCAGGGGATTTAGGACCAGGATGGTAAATATTTAACCTGGAGAATGAGACTCTGTCCAGGAAAGAAGGTGAAGGAATAGATTCTGGGGTAAGTTCCCAAATGTCTGAAGGACTCCCCTGTAAAAAGTGATATGACTTTCTTCCAGCTCTGAGGGCAGAGGGTCATAGGCACAGGGAGCAGATATCAAATTACATAAATCAGCTAAACAAGCCATGCCATCTGAAAATCAAATGCATCTACTGTAGGATCGTAAACTCTTTATCCTATTCAATCCTATTCAAACAAAGGCTGAGTGACCACTTACCAGATATACTGCTAAGGAGCCTGGTTGCAGAGAACTGTGCTCTCTGTTATCTTGGAGGCGAGACCCCACCATACCTGAATCCTCAGGGTTATGGTGGCCCCTCTCATCCTGTTTTCTTCTCTATATCTCTATCAATACTGCATGTTGGTGTTTTCTTCATCTTGTCTTCCCCAGAGCTAAGTAGAAATATAAGCTTAAGCTATGGAGTTTTTAGGTTTTTGAAGCTTTAGAACTGTTGTTCCCAATTTCCACCAATGGCTTAAATATTTTCATTAAACATTAAGTGCTAAAGCAGCCCTTCTTATCTCCCACACCAATTACTCTTTTTAAAGAAAAGGCCAGCTTCAATTCCAAATATAATAGTTAAAAACAAATTTTAATTTAGGCCTTTATTTAGCTATTTATTTTTCTGTCTATACAAGTTCAAATAAATTTAAAAGGTATAGAAATGAAAGCAAAAGTCTCTAGAAATCCTACCACCCTGAAATAGTCACATCAATGTTTTGGTGAGCATTCTATGGACCTCTGTCTGTGAGTACCAACATAAGGCTTTCTGGATACACAGAAAGATATATTATACATGCTGCTATGCCATCTGTTTTTTATATGCAACATCATGTTGTTGAAATACTTCCATGTTAGTGAACGCTTTTTAATGCTCTGTATGATTATACATATATTATATTAATTATATTATATTATATTATATTATATTATATTATATTAATGTAATGTGGATATTACTACATACGCATCTAAGTAGAATATAGTAAAATATTTAACATGCATTTATTGGTTCTTTTCAAATAGACTACTAAGAGAATATCGTATCCCAGCTGATACAATTTCAGCTCCCTTTCTGGATGACAGCAGTCCTTAAGAGGACAGGTCCATGATTATATAGCAAGGTCAGATGGGATGCTAGGAAAAGCTGGAGCTGTGAGGCTCAAATGAAAATTTTAATTTCAGGAATGAATAAAAGTATTTATGGACTCATTGCTGTGTTAAGATGAAAACTTTAGTGTTTTCTCTCCTTTTCTATCCCTGTTACACATATTGAATGGATTTAATCAGATTAATTTTATTTTTAACATCTCATATTTTTTAGTGTCTATCAGATTATATTATCTGTAGCTCTTGAAGGTCTAAAAATCTTGTTTCTTTCAGTATAAATTCTCTTGATCATGTTGGATTTTCTAGACTTCTATGTTTTGTTGTTTCAAATTGTGAGTTCATCATCAGTGGGCCTTAATCTATAGAAATGTACTCCCCCAAACAGACATGTAAATAAAGAATAGAATAGAGAACCCTGAAATGGACCCACAAATGTACAGCCAACTAATCTTCAACAAAGCAGGGCATATTATGCAATTGAAAAAACAAAGTCTCTCCAGCAAATCGTGCTGGAAAACCAGGACAGCAACATGCAGAAGAATGAAACTGGACCACTTTCTTACACCATGCACAAAAATAAATTCAAAATGGATGAAAGACCTAAATGTAAGACAGGAAACCATCAAAACACCAAAGGAGAAAACAGGCAGCAAATTCTTACCAGACATGTCTCCAGAGGCAAGGGAAACAAAAGCAAACATGAACTATTGGGACTTCATCAAAATAAAAAGGTCCTGCACAATGAAGAAAACAATCAATAAAACTAAAAGGCAGCCTACAGAATGGGAGAAGATATTTGCAAATGACATATCAGATAAAGTGTTTGTATCCAAAATCTATAAAGAACTTATCAAACTCAACACCCTCCCCCCCCCAAAAAAAACCCCAAATAATTCAGTGAAGAAATGAGCAAAAGAAATGAACACTTTTACAAAGAAGACATCCAGATGGCTAACAGACACATGAAAAGATGCTCAACATCTCTCATCATCAGGGAAATACAAATCAAAACCACAATGAGATACTACCTCACACCTGTCCAAACAGCTAAAATTAAAAACTCAGGCAACAATACATATTGGCAAGGATGCAAAGAAAAGAGAACCCTTTTGCATTGTTGGTGGGAATGCAAACTGGTGCAGCAACTCTGGAAAACAGTATGGAGATTCCTCAAAAAATTAAAAATAGAGCTACCCTACAACCCAGCAATTGTACTAGTAGGTATTTATCCAAAGGATACAAAAATGCTGATTTGAAGGGGCACATGCACCCCAATGTTTCTAGCAGCACTATCAATAATAGCCAAATTATGGAAAGAATCCAGATGTCTATTGAGCGATGAATGGGTAAAGAAGAATATGTTTTACACACACACACACACACACACACACACACACACACACACACAATGGGATACTACTTGCGATCAAAAAGAACAAAATATTGCCATTTGCAACAATGTGGAAAGAGCTAGAGTATATTATGCTAAGCAAAATAAGTCAGTCAAAGAAAGACAAATATCATATGATTTCACTTTTTGTGGAGTTTAAGAAACACTACAGATGAACATAGTTGAAGTGAAGGAAAAATAAGGTAAAAAGAGAGAGGGGGGCAAGCCATAGAAGATTTTTAAATACAGAAAACAAACTGAGGGTTGCTGAAGGAGTGTTTAGTGGGGAGATGGGTGACAGACATCAAGGAGAGCTCTTGTTGGGATGAACATTGGATGTTATTTATATGTAAGTGATGAATCACTGGGTTCTACTCTGGAAACCAATACTACTGTTATGTTAACCAACTTCAATTTAAATGAATAAATAAAAAAAAAAAAAAAAGAAAGATGCCCTATTGGCTAGGAATGCATCCCTCCAAAGAGGCTTTGTATTTAATTATGCTAAATATCCCAGGGACCAACTTTTAAGGTAACTTCTATTGGAGGAGCTTTCTATACCATGTAGGTAGCATTAACTCATACCACACTTTATATGAACATAGATTATGTGGTTGCTATAATTTTTTAGAACCTTGGCCAGGATGCAGGGCCTTTGGTCATCTTTTTGTGCTGGTGAAAATAATTTTTTTCATTCCTCTTCAATGAAGAGTTCTGGCTTACATTGAGGGGAATTTAGAGGGGTAGTTACCACCATACTCACTCAGTGGTAAAATATTGAAAGTTTATCCCTGAGACTGACACCAAAACAAAGATGTTCATTATCACCATTTCTATTCAACATGGTACTGAAAGAACTAGCAAAGGCAATAATGCAAGAGAAGGAAACAAGGCATATAGATTAAAAAGAAGAAATAAAAACTTTTTTATCCATATATAATGTTTCATAAATAATCCAAAAGAATCTATAAGTATTATAAATAATCGAATTTAGCAATATTACTTAATGCAAGATCAATGTATAAAAAGCAATTATATTTTTATGTAGTAACAGCAAACAGTTGGAAAATAAAAACAATAAGCATTTATAACAGTACTGAACGTCAAATACCTACTAATAAATCTAATGAAATAGGTGAAAACTTCTCCATTAGTAAAAATAACAATGGAGAAATTAAGGAAGACCTAAATAAAGAAGTATAGATGGAGAAAGATTATAGGTTAATGCATTGGGAGACCCAAATGGTTAAGTTGTCAATTCTCAAATTGGTCTTTGAACTCAATGTATTCTTAATCAAAATCATAGTAGCTTTTTTCTTTTGGTGGAAATTGGCAGGCATGATTCTAAACTGTATATGAGAATGCAAAGAGAGTCTTGAAAAAGAACAAATCTGGAGGTCTTCCTCCACCAGATTTTTAACTTACTATAAAGGTGTAATATTATAGTAGTTAAGACATCTTGGCATCAGTGCAAAGCTAGAAAAATAGAACAATGGTACAGAGATGCCATAAATAGACACATACATATATGGCAATTTGGTTTAGCAAAAGTTATCATTTCTAGTCAATGAAGATAAAAGAACTTCTTTTCAATTAATAATGCTGGGGCAATTAGAAACATGGGAAAAAAACAGAAACTTTGAATCCTTCATCAAACCATACATAAAAGTTAATTTGAAGTGGATCATTGACCTTTAGTTTCTTAGTGGAAGCTAAAGATAAATCAAGCTCTAGAATAATCTAGGAAAATATTTTTATGACTTTGAGGTAAGCCTCTCTGGAGCTTGTGTTTTAATCTGAAACTATCTCCTGTACTCAGAGGGCAGGGAAAGACTGATGAAAGATGAAGTCTACTTTAGGATGATAGGTGGCCCATTTTAATAAGCAAGGAAACTTACATATGAGGCTTGTCTTGGACAGCAGCAAGATGTATAAATCCCTGCACCCAACCACAAGATCGTAAAAATTTTTAAAGAGGACTTAACTGGGTTCAGTCACATATGTATGGTGCAGATGTTCTCAGTACCACATCACTATCTCAACGTTGTATCTTTGGAAAGCCTCTGGGAATGGGAAAGGAAAGCATCATCCACATTCCAAGGACAGGGGAGGTGTTAAGGAGCTTCTGTGTGCTGTGTGATTTTAAACATGTCTCTTATCTTCTTAGAGTCTTAGTTCCTTCTATAAGTTAATATTTTTGGACCAGATTTTTTTTAAATTTTTTTTAATGTTTATTTATTTCTGAGACAGAGAGAGACAGAGCATGAGTGGGGCAGGGGCAGAAAGAGAGGGAGACACAGAATCAGAAGCAGACTCCAGGCTCTGAGCTGTCAGTACAGATCCCGACTCTGGCCTCAAATTCACAAACTGTGAGATCTTGACCTGAGCCCAAGTCTGTTGCTCAACTGACTGAGCCACCCAGGCGCCCCTGGACCAGATGTTTTATAAGATCTCTCCTGTGATTCTACCTCAATTTATATTATTCACTGCATTATGTTATAGATTACACATATATTATATAATATATAATATGTATAAGTTTCCATTTGATTTTTGTTGGAATAAGAGTATTATAGACCAAAATTAGGCAATGAATTTTAGAAGTTTTTATTTGCCCTTGCTCTTGTCACATATATGGAAATAATTGACAGAGGAAAATATACAAGAGCTCAAAATAACCTGGACTTTATTAGAAAAAATAACCAAACTACTCTACAGCAATTATAAAAATATCATTAAAAATATTACTTATCTTTCTGTAATCAAAACAAATTTTAAGTTACTGTCATGTGTGGCAGGATATAGGAACTTTCTGGCTTTATAAATTGAATACAAATCACACCTGTTATTTATATCATATCTATTTATAAAGAAGTAAAATTGCACTATATTTTAAAGGAATATTTTCATTTTTAAAATTAGTAATGAAATTTAATGAATGTATTATTATCTCAAGTTCGTTAGAGCTCTTCAGATAGCAAATGCAACAGTTGAGACCTGAAAAGCTGTTGATTATCACATTTATTTTATTTTATTTTATTTTATTTTATTTTATTTTATTTTAGAGAGGGAGAGTGCAAGCAGGGGAGAGGGGCAGAGGAAGAGAGAGAGAAAATCTTCAGCAGACTCCACATTCAGCAGGACTCAATCCCACGACCCTGGGGTCATGACCTGAGCCAAAATCAAGAGTCACTGAACCAACTGAGCCACCCAGATGCCCCAGATTGTCATCTTTTATTTTTTTACTTTCTAAGTGCCTAGAAGAGCATGGTGCTTGATTTTTCTCACTTAAAAAATATTGATAGGGATAGAATAACATTTTTCTGGAGTATTTATAAGCTTTTGTTTGTCCATATCCCTATCACAGATCTTCTGCTTCCACTTAGAAAGCCACTGGATATGGGAGCTCCCACCCTAACAATGAGGACAACCAATATAAAGTATATAATTATAGTTGCAAAAATACAAACAAACAAGAAACCCCTTCAGTGACCTAAGGACTCAAAGAAACCCAAGTGAACTAAACTTTACAAGTTATTAGCCCTTCCTAGGGGAAAAGAGACCCCTGGCCATTTTCTTCCCTAGCATGACAGCAGTAGGAGGTAAAGGAGAAACCAGCCAAACTTGTATGTGAGTTGGTGTGATGGATTAGAAACTATGGCCACAGAGCAGCCTTCACCCACCCATCATGGACCTTCACCAAGTATGCCAAGAAATTAAGGTTGGGTTCAAGACAGAAGAGATGAGAGCCATCTACATGAGGAAGCTTTTGGAGTCACTGAGGTACTTTGTTGGTCTCAATCCCTTTATAGACTCCAGTGGTTATTTGAAGGATGAGGAGACCCTTCTGTTCCCAGCATTAAGAATGATAAAGATTGGAGGATGGTTAAAATGGTGGAGTAGTTTAGGGACCCTGAGCTTGTCTCGTCACTGAAACACAGCTAGATCAGCGTCAACCCATTATGAACACCTAGGAAATTGATCTGAGGATTAATGCAACAAATCTGCAAAATTTGACCTAGAGAGCCTGGCAGGTACACAGTGCAGAAAGGTGAATTAGGGAGAGAAAGGCACAGAACCATGGAGGTTACGGAGCCATTTTTGTGGAGAGAGGACAGAGAGAGAAAGAGAAAGGGGAAGAGAGTGCAGAGCTTTGGGATTGAGCAAATAAAGCACTCCCCCTGAAAGTAGCTGGAGGAAAAAGAGAGAGAGAGAGAGTGAAAACACTCTTAGGGGACTGGAAAAGAAATCTGTTCCTCAAGACCATTGACAGGGAGAAAGGAAAGGGTTTCACTCCCTCCCAGGTTTCTATAAACAGTGGAGCTCAAAGTCTGAAGTTTAGAGCTCAGGGCCTGGTAGTGCTCCTGCAAGGAAGTAGGGTGAATCCCTAGGAGGAGGCAGTGCAGTCTGAGGGGTTCCTGTGCCACACAGGGAGAAGCAGTTCACTGCTTGGAGTACATTTGGTAGAGGATATATGGCCTCCCTGTGGGCAATGAAACTTAGAGCTGATTCTTAGAAAGAATTAACAAAATTGACAAACCCTTATCCAGATTTATTAAAAAGACAAAGGAAATGACCCAAATAAATAAAATCACAAATGAAAGAGTAGAGATCACAATCAACATAGCAGAAATACAAACAATAATAAGAGAATATTATGAGCAATTATATGCCAACAAATTGGGCAATCTGGAAGAAATGGATAAATTCCTAGAAACATTTTAAACTACCAAAATTAAAACAGGAAGAAATAAAAAGTTTGAACAGACCCATAACTAGAAAAGAAATTGAATCAGTAATCAAAAATCTCCCAACAAACAAGAGTCCAGGGCTGGATGGCTTTCTGGGGGAATTCTACGAAACATTTAAAGAAGAGTTGATACCTATTCTTTTGAAGTTGTTCCAAAACATAGAAATGGAAGGAAAATTTCCAAACTCCATTCCATGATGTCAGTGTTACTTTGATTCCAAAACCAGGCAAAACACCCCACTAAAAAGGGGAATTGCAGACCAATTTCCCTGATGAACAGGGATGTAAAAATTCTCAACAAGATACTAGCAAATTGAATCCAACAATACATTAAAACAATTATTCACCATGATCAAGTAAAATTTACTCCTGGGCTGCAAGGATGGTTTAATATCTATAAATCAATCAACATGATACATCACATTAGTAAAAGAAAGGATAAGAACCACATGATCTTTTCAATAAATGCAGAAGTAACATTTGACAAAATACAACATCCTTTCTTGATAAAAACCCTTGAGAAAGTAGGAACATACCTCAATATCCATATATGAAAGACCCACATATGAAAGATCCAGGTTTAAAAAAAAAAGATCCAGGTTAATCTGGATCCTGGTTAATTTATGTGTTAACTTGAGTGGACTACTGGAAGCCCAGAGAGCTGATAAACATTTCACAGGGGTTGCCTATGAGGGTATCTCCAGAAGAAATTGGCATTTTAATCAGTAGACTGAATAAAGAAGATTGCTCTCACCAATGTGGTGGGAATCATCCAAGCCATTGAAGGCCTAAAAAGAACAAAAAAAGTGGAGGAAGGGTGTATTTATTTCTGCTTCAGATGAGACATTCATCTTCTCCTGCTGTCAGACATCGGTGCTCCTGGTACTTGAACTTTTGGACTCAAACTGAGATTTGAATTCTTATTCCCATAAGGTCATTAACCCATAAGCTCAAGGGTTCATAGGTATGAGGACAAAATCTGCCTATATGGGGAAACTGTCTATGGACAAGAAACTGAATGTTCAGATACTGTTGCCAATTCTTGTGACTGTTTTTTCATTCATTCAAGGATTTACCTAATGCCTGCTATGTGCTGGATACTTCTCTAGGAACTGGGAATTCACCAGTTAAAAGCACCCAGGAGATTTCTGACCTCACGAAGCCTACATTCTAGCTTGAGAAAGAAAGATAATAAAAAAATCAACAAATTAATAAATAATATATAAGATGGTGATAAATGCTATGAAGAAAAATAAGACAGGAAGAAGGGATAGGAAGGCACAGAGGGCAGATTTAAAGGATTTACATAAAGGGGCACCTGGGTATCTCAGTTGGTTAAGTGTCCAACTCTTGATTTCAGCTCAGGTGATGATCTCAGGGTCATTGAGGTCAAACACAATGTTGGGCTCTGTGCTGAGCATGGGGCATGCTTAAGATTCTCTCTCTTGGAGGAGGAGGCAAGATGGCAGGACAGCATGGAACTTTTTTGTGTGTCTCTCATCAATGAAATACAGCCAGACCAACACTAAACCATCCCACATACCTAGAAAACTGATCTGAGGATTAACACAGCAATCTGCACAACCTGAACCACAGAATTCAACAGGTACGTGGCATGGAGAGGTGAACTTGGGGAAAGAGAAGCCGTGGAGGGCAGGGAGCTGCTTTTGCATGTGGAGAGAGGATGGAGATGGGGGCAGGGAAGAATACGGGAAAAGGACCCCTCCCCAAAAGCAGCTGGAGAGAAAATGGAAAATTGGAAATAGCCGCAAAGACTGAACTAAAAAGGGAGAAAGGAGAGGGTTTAAATTCAGTTAAGACTGTAAACAGGGGGAGTGCAGAATCTAAAACTCCACAGCTCCATACCTGGTGGTGCTCTGGTGGGAGGGGCAAATGCCCAGGAGCAGAGTGGGGTCTGGGAGGTTCTCGGGCCACAAGGGGAAAAGCGGTTCCACTGCTGGAAGGACATTTGGTAGAGGCTGTGAGGCCACCAAGGCCCAGCAGACCCCAGAGAATTGCCACATTCACTGGTGCTTGAACAATGATGTTGGGGGTGAAGCCTGGTGCCAGATGTGTGTTGTGATTTTCCATAATCCCTGAGGCACTGCTGCTACACTGTCTTGCGAACTTTTTCTGGGAAAACTGGCACCTGGCTGCACTCTCTGGGCATTGGCAGCAGCACAATCCCACAAGCGTTCCTGGGTGTAGCCAGCACCCGGCCATTGCTCAGTGAGACCCTCTGCAGAAGGACGGAGCAGGTCAAAGCCGCAGTCCCTCAGAAGTGGGGGGCCAGGGAAGGCAGACACATCTGAGACAAAACATGGGAAGGAGGTGCTGTCTGGGGCTTAGTCACAGTGTGGAAGCATGGAGTGGACAGAAGCTGAAGACGAAGGATAGGTGTGCGATTGCTGATTGAGGAGAACAGAGATCTGATACTAGAGACTGGGTAGCTGTGTGACGCCATTTCCACTGCTCCCGCGCATGCGTGTACCCACCTACAAGCACCACAACAATCCACCCCAGTAGGCAAACAGCTCCATCTAGTGGCAAACGGAGCCATTACCCTAAGCCCCCTCCAACTGGGCCAACCTCGCTCTTCAAGAACAAAAGTCTCACTGCTAGCTTAGTTTATGGACTATAAAATACTTCAGAGTTTGACTTCTAGGACAAAATGAAGTAATTTCAGTTGGATTTCAGTCTGTTAGCTGGTCTAACCAATTTTCTTTCTTTCTTTCTTTTTCTCTTTTCATTTTGTTTCATTTCTTTTCTTTTTCTTTAAATAGATTTTTTCATGTTTTTTTTTTTTTTTTTTTTTTTTTTGAGACAGAGACAGAGCGTGAACAGGGGAGGGGCAGAGAAAGAGGGAGAAAGAGAATCTAAAACAGGCTCCAGGCTCCACACTGTCAGCACAGAGCCTGACACGGGGCTCAAACCCGTGAACTATGAGATCATGACTTGAGACAAAGTCAAACGCTTAACCAGCTGAGCCACCCAGGCACCCGTTCTTTTCTTTTTCTTGAATACAGAAAGACAAAAAATACATTTTTATTTTCAATTTTTATTAAAAATATTTTTCTTTAGAGTTTTATACTATATTTTTTAGTTTTGTGTAAATTTTTTCAAATTCTATTTTATTTTATTTTATTTTATTTTATTTTTTTCAAATATGAAATTTAGCATCAAATTGGTTTCCATACAACACCCAGTGCGCCTCCCAAAAGGTGCCCTCCTCAATAACCATCACCCACCCTCCCCTCCCTCCCACCCCCCATCATCCCTCAGTTTGTTCTGTTTTTAAGAGTCTCTTATGTTTTGGGTCTCTCCCTCTCTAACCTCTTTTTTTTCTTCCCCTCCCCCATAGACTGCTGTTAAGTTTCTCAGGATCCACATAAGAGTGAAAATCATGATATCTGTCTTTCCCTGTATGACTTATTTCACTTAACATAACACTCTCCAGTTGCATCCACGTTGCTACAAAGGGCCATATTTCATTCTTTCTCATTGCCATGTAGTATTCCATTGTGTATATAAACCACAATTTCTTTATCCATTCATCAGTTGATGGACATTTAGGCTTTTTCCATAATTTGGCTATTGTTGAGAGTGCTGCTTTAAACATTGGGGTACAAGTGCCCCTATGCATCAGTACTCCTGTATCCCTTGGGTAAATTCCTAGCAGTGCTATTGCTGGGTCATAGGGTAGGTCTATTTTTAATTTTTTGAGGAACCTCCACACTGTTTTCCAGAGTGGCTACACCAATTTGCATTCCCGCCAACAGTGCCAGAGGGTTCCCGTTTCTCCACATCCTCTCCAGCATCTATAGTCTCCTGTTTTGTTCATTTTTGCCACTCTGACTGACGTGAGGTGGTATCTGAGTGTGGTTTTGATTTGTATTTCCCTGATGAGGAGCGATGTTGAGCATCTTTTCATGTGACTGTTGGCCATCTGGATGTCTTCTTTAGAGAAGTGTCTATTCATGTTTTCTGCCCATTTCTACACTGGATTATTTGTTTTTCGGGTGTGGAGTTTGGTGAGTTCTTTATAGATTTTGGATACTAGCCCTTTGTCCGATATGTCATTTGCAAATATCTTTTCCCATTCTGTTGGTTTCCTTTTAGTTTTGTTGGTTGTTTCCTTTGCTGTGCAGAAGCTTTTTATCTTCATAAGGTCCCAATAGTTCATTTTTGCTTTTAATTCCCTTAGCCTTGGGGATGTGTCAAGTAAGAAATTGCTGCGGCTGAGGTCAAAGAGATTTTTTCCTGCTTTGTCCTCTAGGGTTTTGATGGTTTCCTGTCTCACATTCAGGTCCTTTATCCATTTTGAGTTTATTTTTGTGAATGGTGTAAGATAAGTGGTCTAGTTTCATCCTTCTGCATGTTGCTTTCCAGTTCTCCCAGCACCATTTGTTAAAGAGACAGTCTTTCTTCCATTGGATATTCTTTCCTGCTTTGTCAAAGATTAGTTGGCCATACGTTTGTGGGTCTAGTTCTGGGGTTTCTATTCTATTCCATTGGTCTATGTGTCTGTTTTTGTGCCAATACCATGCTGTCTTGATGATGACAGCTTTGTAGTAGAGGCTAAAGTCTGGGATTGTGATGCCTCCTGCTTTGGTCTTCTTCTTCAAAATTACTTTGGCTATCAGGGCCTTTTGTGGTTCCATACAAATTTTAGGATTGCTTGTTCTAGTTTCGAGAAGAATGCTGGTGCAATTTTGATTGGGATTGCATTGAATGTGTAGATAGCTTTGGGTAGTATTGACATTTTAACAATATTTATTTTTCCAATCCATGAGCATGGAATGTCTTTCCATTTCTTTAAACCTTCTTCAATTACCTTCATAAGCTTTCTATAGTTTTCAGCATACAGATCTTTTACATCTTTGGTCAGGTTTATTCCTAGGTATTTTATGCTTCTTGTTGCAATTGTGAATGGGATCAGTTTCTTTATTTGTCTTTCTGTTCCTTCATTATTAGTGTATAAGAATGCAACTGATTTCTGTACATTGGTTTTGTATCCTGCGACTTTGCTGAATTCATGTATCAGTTCTAGCAGACTTTTGGTGGAGTCTATTGGGTTTTCCATGTATAATATCATGTCATCTGCAAAAAGTGAAAGCTTAACTTCATCTTTGCCAATTTTGATGCCTTTGATTTCCTTTTGTTGTCTGATTGCTGATGCTAGCACTTCCAACACTATGTTAAACAACAACGGTGAGAGTGGACATCCCTGTCGTATTCCTGATCTCAGGGAGAAAGCTCTCAGTTTTTCCCCATTGAGGATGATATTAGCTGTGGGCTTTTCCTAAAAGGCTTTTATGATGTTTAAGTATGTTCCTCCTATCCCGACTTTCTCAAGGGTTTTTATTAAGAAAGCATGCTGAATTTCGTCAAATGCTTTTTCTGCATCGATTGACAGGATCATCTGGTTCTTATCTTTTCTTTTATTAATGTGGTGTATCACACTGACTGATTTGGGAATGTTGAACCAGCCCTGCAGCCCAGGAATGAATCCCACTTGATCATGGTGAATAATTCTTTTTATATGCTGTTGAATTCAATTTGCTAGTATCTTATTGAGAATGTTTGCATCCATATTCATCAGGGATATTGACCTGTAGTTCTCTTTTTTTTTACTGGGTCTCTGTCTGGTTTAGGAATCAAAGTAATGCTGGCTTCATAGAATGAGTCTGGAAGTTTTCCTTCCCTTTCTATTTTTTGGAATAGCTTGAGAAGGATAGGTATTATCTCTGCTTTATGTGCCTGGTAGAACTCCCCTGGGAAGCCATCTGGTCCTGGACTCTTATTTGTTGGGAGTTTTTTGATAACTGACTCAATTTCTTCACTGGTTATGGGTCTGTTCAAGCTTTGTATTTCTTCCTGTTTGAGTTTTGGGAGTGTGTGGGTGTTTAGGAATTTGTCAATTTCTTCCAGGTTGTCCAGTTTATTGGCATATAATTTTTCATAGTATTCCCTGATAATTGCTTGTATTTCTGAAGGATTGGTTGTAATTAAAATTCTATTTTACTTCCATCATGTCATTTCAGTCTACTTCAGTGTATTCATTTTTTCAAATTTTCAAACAATTTCCTTTTTTTCCTTTTTTCCTTTCCCCTTTTTTCTCTAATCTATCAAGCCACTTTCAACACCAAGATCAAAACACACAGGATCTAGTATCATTTATTCTATTTTGTGTGTGTATATTTTTTAACTTTTTAATTTTAATATTTTTTAATTTTAATATTTTTTACTTTAATTTTTCTACCTCATTAATTCCTTTTCTCCCTTCAAAATGATGAAACGAAGGCATTAACTTCAAAAGAAAGAGTAGGAAGAAATGACAGCCAGGGACTTAACCAACACAGACACAAGCAAGATGTCTGAACCAGAATTTAGAATCACAATAATAAGAGTATTAGCTGGAGTGTAAAATAAATTAGAATCCCTTTGTGCAGAGATAAAAGAAGTAAAACTAGTCACGGTGAAATAAATAATGGTATAACTGAGTTGCAGTCATGGATGGATGCCACAGGGGCAAAGCTGGATGAGGCAGAACAGAGAATCAGTGACATAGAGGACAAACTTATGGAGAATAATGAAGTAGAAAACAAGAGGGAGATAAAGGCAAAAGAGCACAATTGAAGAATTAGAGGAATCAATGACTCAATAAAAAGGAACAACATCAGAATCATAGGGGTCCCAGAAGAGGAAGAGAGAGAAATAGGGGTAGGAGGGTTATGTGAGCAAATCATGGTGGAAAACTTTCCTAACTTGGGGAAAGACACAGACATCAAAATCCAGGAAGCACAAAGGACCCCCATTAGATTCAACAAAAACCGACATCAACAAGGCATATAATAGTCAAATTCACAACATACTCAAGCAAGGAGAGAATCATGAAAGCAGCTAGGGAAAAAAAGTCCTTAACCTACAAGGGAAGACTGATCAGGTTTGCAGCAGACCTATCCACAGAAACTAGGCAGGCCAGGAAGGAGTGGCAGGGTAAATTCAGTGTGCTGAATCAGAAAAATATGCAGCCAAGAATTCTTTATCCAGCAAGGCTGTCGTTCAAAATAGAATGAGAGATAAAAATTTCCCAGACAAACAAAAATTAAAGGAGTTTGTGACCAGTAAACCAGCCCTGCAAGATATTTTAAGGGGGATTCTCTGAGGGGAGAAAAAATGAATGAATAAACAAACAAACAAACAAACAAACACCAAAAACAACCAAGATAAGAAAGGACCAGAGAACACCAACAGAAACTCCAACTCTATAAGCAACATAATGGCAATAAATTCATATCTTTCAGTACTCACTCTAAATGTCAATGGACTCAATGCTCCATTCAAAAGACATAGGGTAACAGAATGGATCAGAAAACAAGATCCATCTATACGCTGTTTACAAGAGACCCACTTTAGACCTAAAGATACCATCAGATTGAAAGTAAGAGGATGGAGAACCATCTATCATGCTAATGGTCAACAAAAGAAAGTCAGAGTAGCCATACTTATATCAGAGAATCTAGACTTTAAAATAAAGACTGTATTATGAGATGCAGAAGGGCATTATATCGTAATTAACGGGTCTATCCACCAAGAAGACCTAACACTTGTAAACATTTATGCACCAAATGTGAGAGCACCCAAATATATAAGTCAATTAATCACAAACGTAAGAAACTCATTGATAGTAATGCCATAATAGTAGGAGACTTCAATACCCCACTCACAGCAGTGGATACATCATCTAATCAAAAAATCAACAGGAAACAATGGCTTTAAATGACACACTGGACCAGATGGATTTAACAAATATATTCAGAACATTTCATCCTAAACACTGGAATATACATTCTTCTCCAGAGCACATGGAACGTTCTCCAGAATAGACCACATACTGGGACACAAATCATCCCTCAGAAAGTACAAAAAGATCAAGATCATACCGTGCATATTTTCAGACCACAAGGTTATGAAACTCGCAATCAACCACAAGAAAAAAATTGGAAAGGTAACAAATACTTGGAGACTGAAGAACATCCTAGTAAAGAATGAATAGGCCAACCAAGAAGTTAAAGAGGAAGTTAAAATGTATACGGAAGCCAATGAAAATGATAACACCACAACCCAAAACCTCTGAGACAAAGCAGAGTTAGTCATAAGAGGAAAGTATATAGCAATCCAGGCCTTCCTAAAGAAGGAAGAAAGATCTCAGATACACAACCCAACCTTACTCATTAAAGAGCTGGAAAAAGAGCAGCAAATAGAACCCCAAACCAGCAGAAGACAGGAAATAATAAAGATTAGAGCAGAAATTAATGCTATCAAAACCAAAAAAAAAAAAAAAAAAAAAAAAAAAAAAAAAAAAAAAAACCACAAAAAAACACAGAGATCAATGAAACCAGAAGCTGGTTCTTTGAAAGAATTAACAGAATTGATAAACCACTAGCCAGTTTGATCAAAAAGATGAAGGAAAGGATCCAAATAAATAAAATTAAGAATGAAAGAGGGGAGATCACAACCAACACAACAGAAATATAAACAATAGTAAGAGAATATTATGAGCAATTATATGCCAATAAAATGGGCAATCTGGAAGAAATGGAAAAATTCCTAGAAACATATATACACTACCAAAACGGAAACAGGAAGAAATAGAAAATTTGAACAGACCCAAAACCAGTAAAGACATCGAATTAGTAATAAAAAATCTGCCAAAAAACAAGAGTTCAGAGCCAGATGGCCTACCAGGGGAATTCTACCAAACATTTAAGGAAGAGTTAACACCTATTCTCTTGAAGCTGTTCCAAAAAATAGAAATGGAAGGAAAACTTCCAAACTCTTTCTATGAAGCCAGCATTACCTTAATTCCCAAACCAGACAGAGACCACACTAAAAAGGAGAACTATAGAGCAATTTCTCTGATGAACATGGGCGCAAAAATTCTCAATAAGATACTAGCCAACTGTATCCAACAATACATGAAAAAAAATATTCACCACGACCAAGTGGGATTTATACCTGGGATGCAGAGCTGGTTCAATATCTGCAAAACAATCATTGTGATATATCACATCAATAAAACAAAGGACAAGAATCACATGATCCTCTCCATAAATGGAGAGAAACGATTTGACAAAATACAGCATCATTTTTTGATAAAAACCCTCAAGAAAGTAGGGATAGAAGGAGCATACCTCGAGATCATAAAAACCATATATGAACGACCCAATGCTAATATCTTCCTCAATGGGGAAAAACTGACAGCTTTCCTCCTTAGGTCAGAAACAAGACAGGGATGTCCACTCTCACCACTGTTATTCAACATAGTATTGGAAGTCTTAGCCTCTGCAATCAGACAAAACAAAGAAATAAAAGGCATACAAATCTTCCAGGAGGAGGTCAAACTTTCACTCTTTGCAGATGACATGATAGTGTATATGGAAAACCCAAAATATTCCACCAAAAAACTGCTATAACTGATTCATGAATTCAGCAAAGTTGCAGGATATAAAATCAATGCACAGAAATCGGTTGCATTCCTATACACCAACAATGAAGCAACAGAAAGAGAAATCAAGGATTCGATCCCATTTACAGTTGCACCAAAAAACCCATAAAATACCTAGGAACAAATCTAACCAAAGAAGTGAAAAATGTATACAGTGAAACCTATAGAAAGCTGATGAAAGAAATTGAAGAAGACACAAAGAAATGGAAAGAGATTCCATGCTCCTAGATAGGAAGAACAAATATTGTTAAAATGTCCATACTACCCAAAGCAATCTACGTATTCAATGCGATCCCTATCAAAGTAACATGAGCAGTCTTCACAGAGCGAGAACAAATAATCCTAAAATTTGTGTGGAACCAGAAAAGACCCCGAATAGCCAAAGCAATGTTGAAAAAGAAAACCAAAGTAGGAGGCATCACAATCCCAGACTTCAAGCTATACTACAAAACTGTAATCATCAAGACAGTATGGTACTGGCACAAGAACAGACACTCAGATCGATGGAACAGAATAGAGAACCTAGAAATGGACCCACAAACATATGGGCAACTCATCTTTGACAAAGCAGGAAAGAATATCCAATGCAATAAAGACAGTGTCTTCAGCAAGTGGTGCTGGGAAA
This sequence comes from Puma concolor, assembly GCF_028749965.1. Classification (NCBI taxonomy): domain Eukaryota; kingdom Metazoa; phylum Chordata; class Mammalia; order Carnivora; family Felidae; genus Puma; species Puma concolor. The sequence continues at coordinate 79,045,239 of NC_141671.1, forward strand.
ACTGGACAGCGACATGCAGAAGAATGAACCTGGACCACTTTCTTACACCAGACACAAAAATGAACTCAAAATGGATGAAAGACCTCAATGGAAGACAGGAAGCCATCAAAGTCCTCGAGGACAAAGCAGGCAAAAACCTCTTTGATCTTGCCCGCAGCAATTTCTTACTCAACACGTCTTTGGAGGCAAGGGAAACAAAAGCAAAAATGAACTACTGGGAACTTATCAAAATAAAAAGCTTCTGCACAGCGAAGGAAACAATCAGCAAAACTAAAAGGCACCTGACAGAATGGGAGAAGACATTTGCAAACGATATATCAGATAAAGTGTTAGTATCCAAAATCTGTAAAGAACTTATCAAACTCAACACCCAAAAAACAAATAATCCAGTGAAGAAATGGGCAAAAGACATGAATAGACATCTCCAAAGAAGACATCCAGATGGCCAACCAACACATGAAAAAATGCTCAACATCACTCAGAGATACTACCTCACACCTGTCAGAATGGCTAATATTAACAACTCAGGCAACAGATGTTGGTGAGGATGTGGAGAAAGAGGATCTCTTTTGCACTGTTGGTGGGAATGCAAGCTGGTGCAGCCACTCTGGAAAACAGTATGGAGTTTTCCCAAAACTAAAAATAGAACTACCCTACGACCCAGCAATTGCACTACTAGGCATTTATCCAAGGGATACAGGTGTGCTGTTTCGAAGGGACACATGCACCCCCATGTTTATAGCAGCACTATCAACAATAGCTAAAGTATGGAAAGAGCCCAAATGTCCATCGATGGATGAATGGATAGAGAAAATGTGGTATATATATACAATGGAGTATTACTCAGCGATCAAAAAGAATGAAATCTTGCCATTTGCAACGACGTGGATGGAACTGGAGGGTATTATGCGAAGTGAAATTAGTCAAAGAAAGACAAAAATCATATGACTTCACTCATATGAGGACTTTAAGAGAAAAAACAGATGAACATTAAAGAAGGGAAACAAAAATAATATAAAAACGGAGAGGGATAAAACAAAAGAGACTCATAAGTATGGAGAACAAACTGAGGGTTGCTGGAAGGGTTGTGGGAGGGGGGATGGGCTAAATGGGTAAGGGGCTTTAAGGAATCTATTTGTGAAAGCATTGTTGTACTAGATGCTAAGTAATTTGGATGTAAATTTAAAAAATTAAATTAAAAAAATAGTTTCTCTCTCTCTGCCCCTCCTCCACCCCTTTTCTCCCCCCACCCCTCAAAAATAAAGAATTTACATGAGTCAATAAGAAAAAGGCAAACACTACAGAAATATAGGAAATGTATCAATAGAGACACAGGCCTAAATTATAAACAGGCATTTGACAGAAAAAGAAAGCTGAGTGCCTAATAAACATACAAAAATATATCACTAGTTATCAGGAAAATAGAATTCAAATAATGAGACACCATTCCCTAAGAGTCTATTAGATCAAATTATAGTCTGAAAATACCAAGTTTTGGCAAGGCTGTGGAATAACAGGAACTCTTATCCATTTTTGATAAGTTGTTTAAAAATTGGCTCAATCTCTTTGGAAAACAGTTTGGCATAATTTATTAAAGTTGAATAGATGCATTCCAAACAAATCTATTCCTACTACCAATGTCTATATCAGTCATGATAAGCCAGCCAAGGCTTTGGTTAACAAACCCAAGTGACTTAAAATAACAAAGGTTTCTGTCTCACTCATGATACATGGTCCCTGTGGGCTGAATGGAGACCTGATTCTATGTTATTGGCATCCTTACTTTGGGATCCATGCAGACTGAGCAGCTGCTATGTGGAATACTTCCAGGCACCATAGAAAAGGGAAAAGAACATTGCACGTATTGCTTCTTAAAGTTTCTGCCCAGAAATGTCACACATCACTTTAGCCCACATTTCATTAGTCCAACACAGCCATACCGAAATTATGTGGGCCACAGAGGGTAATCATAGCATGAGCCTTGATGGAAAACAGCAGCAGAATATATGTGACCAGTGTTAATGACACTTACAGCATACTCCCAGGAGAAACACTTGCTCATGCATGCCAGGAGCCACATAATGTGAATTCCAAGACACACTGTTTTTAAGCATGAAATTTCCATCAACAGTAAAATGGATAAACAAATCCTGTTATGTTCAAAAATGAAATACTAAACATCAATGAACAAAATGAACTACCACTCAAAATGTTGAGTGAAAAAGAAAGTCATAGAAGTATACTGTGTTATTCATTTATACAAAGTGGAAAATCAGGAAAAATCAGACAACATACTGTGTTGGGATAGATGTGTATGTGGTAAAACTATACAGAAGACCAAGAGAATGACCAATAATACTGGATTTTTGTTACTTCTGGGCTGACAAGAGGTAGTAGAGGAAGGAGGATATCAGCAGGGGGAGCACACATGGGGCTTCAAAGATAGTGGATATATTCTATTTTTTTTTAAGTTGGCTGGTGGCACATGGGTATTTTATTATTTTATTTTATGTCATTTTTATTCTTAAGAAATATGTATCTTAGTCTGCTCAGGCTGCTATAACAAAAATACCATAGACTAGGTGGCTTAAACAACAGATATTATGGCTCACAGTTTTGGAGGATAGAATTCTGAGATGAGGGTGTTGGCCAATTTTATTCCTGGTGAGAACCTTCTTCCTGATTTGAATATGGTGGCCTACTAATATATCCTCACATGGCAGAGAGAGAAACCATCTCTCTCATGTCTCTTCTTACAAAGGCACTAATGCCATTCATAAGGGTACCACCCTCATGAGCTAAGTACCTCCTAGAGTCCCCACCTCTGAATCAGATATATACATGTTTGACATTTTACAATAAAAAGAGGAGTCTTTTAAGTGTTCTTTCCTGAACAATGAGTGATTTGATTCTCTGCCTTTAATAGTAGTTTCTTGGATTTTCACCAGCTAAGCACACATACCCAGTGCCAATGCCAGGAGACCGATCTCCTTTCCTCACATTGAGAGGAAAGGGTTGGGTGCTACTGTGAAGATAGCTGACTTTTCCTGGGCTGCCCATATCAACAGAGAAGAAAGTTTTAGGATTCTGAAAAGAATTTTCTCTGACCTGGTCTGTGGTTCAATGTGGTTTAATAGATATCCCATATTATAAAGTGTCTGAGAAGGTAACTTAGAGGACATTCAGCATCTGCCCTCAGATGTAGGTGGTGAGAAAGAGAAGGGTGCCCTCATGGCACACAGCATGTGCCCACTCCTTCCAGCTGTCTGTGAAGCATTACACACAATTAGCAGAGATGAAAAAGAGAACAGAGCAAAGCCATGTAGATATCAGAACCATTGAGTTTTAGTGGGTCCTTGCAGAGCTGGGATCTGGAGGGTCCTCTTGCCAAGAACACACCCTCAGAGAGCAATAGTGATCTTTGGCTGAAGTCACCCAACATGTTGAGGGACCTGAGCCAACATTAGACATGTCTTGCTTAAAGTGAAATCAGTGCAGTCCAATGGAAAAGTGGAGTTTGTTAAAAGACAAACAAGAACAGAATTGCTTAGTCTCTATTCTCTGTTCCACTAACTGGTAAGAATGTAGAACCACATAATCATAAACGTTTTGTCATTTCAGACACAGAAAACTGAGGGCAAATATGTAACCTTCACTGATCATTCTGTCTGCAGAGGCAAAGTGGAGTGAGGGATTATGATAATTATCGGGCAACCAAGGTAATTCTACCATTCTGAGTAGGAAAACATTTTTTAAAAAATCCATGATCTCTACAAATATTATCTAGCTATATTTTATCTGTGGTAATTGCATAAATTGTAAGACAGTGTGACCTAATGAAAAATAGACTTTCAATTTCCAACTTTGATATTTGGTAGCTTGTGTGACTTTGTCCCAGGATGCTTTCAATTGTAAATTAATATAAAAAACAATAACAGTGAGTTAAACTATTGCATCTCAAACATTAATGTGCATATGGATCACCTGCAGACTTATTAAAATGCAGATTCTGATTCAGTAGGTGTGAAATGAGGCCCAAGATTCTGCATTTCCAACAATATCCCAAGTGTGCTGATGATGTTTGGACACAGACCACACTCTGAGTAGCAAAGACTGAAATACTGAGTATGTTTTTGAAGTCAACAGAAAAAAAAAAAACGCAGAGACAGGCAGCTCCAGGTTTGGCCAATAGCTCAAAGATGTCATAAGCACTTAGGTTCTTTACTTTTGCTTTGCCCTCTTTAGCATGGCAGTGACAACTTTTTTTAAGTTTATTTATTTAATTAGAGAGAGAGAGAGAGAGAGAGAGAGAGAATCTTAAGCAAGCTCCATGCTCAATGCAGAGCCCAGCGCAGAGCTCAATCTCACAACAATGAGATTGTGACCTGAGCCAAAATCAAGAGTCTGACACTTAACTGACTGAGCCATACAGACACCCTGACAGTGAAAACTTTTGATTGCAGAAGAGCTTTAGCAATTTCTGCACCAACTTCTCAGACTTCAGTTTCCAGAGGCACTTTCTCCTTGGCCTTCCATCTGACTTCTCTTCCTAATTTATAAGCCAGAATTGCACTACCAGTCCATTCTTAATCCCATAACTGACAAGAGGAGTAGAGTTACCACTTGATAGACTTCGACTAATCAATAGATTCCCCCCTTTCTGCTACCATCCCTAGTCTGGGGAGGGAACTGACCTTCTCCAAAAGGGGAATAGATAGTGATCAGATAAGCTACACTGTCTGTTATTGGTCTTCAGCAGGGTGATATGGCAGACTGAGTTTGGACTAATACTGCTGGGGTTGTATCTTGGGCAAAGAAATGAAAGCAGAACTCTCAACAAATTAAGGAGAAAAATCATTTAGCATGGTAAAGTAAAATCCACTTAAAGCTAGGTTCAAAAGGCCTAGACTCTGTGTATGTTGTGATGGACATCTGTGTATGTTGTGATGGACACCTTTGCCTTTCTTCTTTACAGTATGATTTCCTGAGGGACAACCTACCACTTTCAACTGCAGAATGTGACCTTGGCTAACTAAGCTAGTCAAGATTTTCATCACCTTGCTCACAATCATTGGTTTAGGGATTGGCATATGACTTAACTTAAGCCAAATAGGTTCAAAATTATTTTGGGGGGGTGGATTTTGGCTCACTGTATGGGAAGTAATCCTTCCTTATGTGTTTTTAGATACAAAAAGCCAAAAGAATTAAGAGCCATTAGAAATTCAAAAATAATCCACACTCATTTTAATAATCAGTCCATATAAATGCATAATATATACTTAAAAATACCGGTTGAATAACCATATTCAGTATTTAGTGAAATTGAGAAGATAGATAGTTCATGACTTAATACTTCCAGGTATGTACCATAGAGAAATTCTCACACAAGGAAACATGCACAAAGATATCATTACATCATTGCTGGTGATAGCAGTAAAATGTCAAGTGAGTATACAATGTTATCTCTAAATAAGCCATGAAAACAATACTAGATCATAAAGGTCAGAATGGGCATACAGTACAACACCACTTATATATATAAAATTTAAAGCTTATATGTGGCAGCCGTGGTGTGTCACTTTGATCTCCCTTCAAAAAAAGAACCTGCCAGTCAATTGCTGAAAAAGCAATTGGCTGACAGCCTCCATCTATTAGAGACTTCAGAGTACCCTTCAGCTCTTAAAGTGAGGCTACATTCTTCTAGGGATGTCCCCAGAGTCTGAGCCTTGTGGAAATACTAGGGACCTGGTCATTTCTGCCCAATGGGGGGCTCTATTAATGGGCAATCTTTGCTCTGGTGTTGCCCACTGGGGCACCATTACCTGAAGTTCCCTTCTCTCATCCCTGCTTCTTCCTTCATTTCTTTCATTGGTGTTAGTGGTGGAAAAAGTTCCAAGACAGAATTTATGAAAAGCCACAATAGGAGAATTACAGTGCAAATTCTTGATTTTCTGAAGTAAGGCCATGTCATCTGCAGTTGAGTGTTATAAGCTTTTTGAAAAGTAGCTCTTGGCATGCTACAGGGCCCTGATAAAGATGGAACATTTGGCAATGGGACTTCAAGTGGCTGTGAACTTGGAACCGCACACCATAAGCTGGGTTCTATTAAAGCTGGGTTCTATGTTGTAAAGTCAGGTAGGTCCAGGAGCAATTTATGTGAAATTAAAAAGATACATGAAAAAGAATCAATCCCCAGTGGAACCAGATGGTATGAGTAGCTACATCAGCAGCTAGCCCAGAAAGCTGTATTATCTACCTTTGTTGCAGGAGATCCCCACCACATATGGCTATATGGGAGAATCCTCCCATATAAGGGAAGTCCAAAAGACTTTACATAATTCTTTCCATAGCACATGTGGAACATTTGAAGGCCATGTGTGTTGGCCCTCTCAGTCATACCTAAGGAATGCATACTCAAAGCATTCATATCTACTTCCTTTTCTTTTTTTCTTTCCCAACAGTAAGTTATAAAACTATTTTCTGTCAATCACCTGAGTTCTACTCTCAACTCAACACCTTAATAGTAATAATAATTTAAAAATTATTATATTTTAGGTGTGCCTGGGTGGATCAGTCAGTTAAGTGTCTGACTAATTTTGGCTCAGATCATGATCTTACGGTTCATGAGTTCAATCCCCGAGTTAGGCTCTGGCTGATTGTGTGGAGCCTCTCTCCTTCTCTCTCACTCTCTGCTCCTCCCCCACTTGTGTGTGCTCTCTCTCTCTGAAAATAAATAAATAAACTTAAAAAATAAAAATTCTTATATTTTCAATTCTAAGACAATTTTATAGCATTTCAAATTTTCTGGTGTCTTATAATGGATGTCTGTATTTGATATAATGATGTGACTTTTCTTCACCCAATCTGTGATGTAACTTATAATTGCTAGCATCTGGGGACCAAGAAAAATGCTACTGGTGCTCAGCTTTCTATGCAAGCCATGAAATAATATGACCCTAATGACTAGGGAAAGCCAGCCCAGTGAGAAAAGATCCCTAAGAGGTGTGGCTGAAGGCAGACATTGGAGAGAACTATTTGTTCCAAAGCAGCACCTATAATATCATTCCTGGTTCCCTTCTAAACAAAAAATGTTTTTCAGGTGGACATCGAGAGAGCAGTTTATACACATTGCTGTATGTGCAAAGACCTGGGGAGCTTATTAAAAAGTACAAATGGGGGCGCCTAGGTGGCGCAGTCGGTTAAGCGTCCGACTTCAGCCAGGTCACGATCTCGCGGTCCGTGAGTTCGAGCCCCGCGTCAGGCTCTGGGCTGATGGCTCAGAGCCTGGAGCCTGTTTCCCATTCTGTGTCTCCCTCTCTCTCTGCCCCTCCCCCGTTCATGCTCTGTCTCTCTCTGTCCCAAAAATAAATAAACGTTTGAAAAAAAAAAATTAAAAAAAAAAAAAAGTACAAATGCTCAGACACCACCATCAGAGGTTCAGTTTGAATTGGTCTGGGGAGAGTGGGGACAAGTGTCAGTATTTTTAAAAGTTCCTCAGGTGATTCTAACGTGCAAAGAAGTTGAGAACCAATGTGCTAACACCTTTGTTTTCAATGAATTCCTTCCTTAATAGATATTAATTAACTCAGGAAGAATGTAACTCAGGATTGTATCTGATGAATACTTTCTTCTGGAAGAGAAGTTTGCTAATAAAAAGGGAATTAGAAGTGGAGTTAGAAAGTGCTAAAGATGTATTTGTACTCCAAATTGTTCAAAGGCCCCTGACTGTGCTTTATGACTCTTTGGCAGCTGGATGTGTCAACCCAACATTTACAAATTATAGCGTTCTGAAGAACTTGTGATTTTATGTTAATTGACACAAATTGGGTCATTCATAATTGATTTTAGAATTCAAAAGAGCATAATGATTTATTAGAGTGGACACATGTTGACAGCATGCCTGTTTTCCCTTCCACTGGAGAAGTGCTATTCACCCATTCCCTGTGGTCCTGAAATTCTGCCTGCCCAGCAGTAGGGGTGGGCATGTGATAGATGCAGGCTGGTCCCTGGCTCATGTGCAAGTATCTTTCTAGCCTAAGTTCTCAGAAGTAAAATTACTGAGTTCTAGAATATGTATATTTTCCATTTAGGACTTATCTAAGTGCCCTCCAAAATGGGTCTATTGACTTACACTTTCATGAGAAGTGAATAAAACGGTTATATCATCAGACTGATTTTTTTTTCTCTCTCTAAATTTTTTATCTTTCTAAATATTTATCTTAATTTTTTTAGAAAGTAGGAAGAGGCATTCTTTTTTTAATGTTTATTTATTTTTGAGAGGGGGGGGAGACAGCGTGGAGGGGGGAGGGGCAGAGTGAGGGGGAGACACAGAAACCGAAGCAGGCTCGAGGCTCTGAGCTTCCAGCACATAGCCTGACATGGGGCTTGAACCCACGGACTGCTAGATCATGACCTGAGCCAAAATCAGAAACTCAACAGACTGAGGCACCCAGGTACCCCAATCTTAATTTTTTTAAAAATCTAAAGTGGGGGCGCCTGGGTGGCGCAGTCGGTTAAGCGTCCGACTTCAGCCAGGTCACGATCTCGCGGTCCGTGAGTTCGAGCCCCGCGTCAGGCTCTGGGCTGATGGCTCAGAGCCTGGAGCCTGTTTCCCATTCTGTGTCTCCCTCTCTCTCTGCCCCTCCCCCGTTCATGCTCTGTCTCTCTGTGTCCCAAAAATAAATAAACGTTGAAAAAAAAATTAAAAAAAAAAAAAATCTAAAGTGTGTGAAGTGACATCTTTTGTTGCTTTACTGTGTATTTCTAGGGTTTTTAAGGATTTCAAGCATGTTTTCAATGCCTTTGGGCATTTTGATACCGTCTTCAGTGACATATTTATTACTTTCTTTTGACCATTAAAATTGTGGTTTGGAGTTTAAATCAATTTATTGTTATTTTAAAAAATGTTTATTTTTGATTTTTTTAATTTAACTTTATTTTTTATTTTTTAAAATTTACATCCAACTTAGTTAGTATATAGCGAAGCAACAATTTCAGTAGATTCCTTAATGCCCCTTACCCATTTAGCCCATCCCCCCTCCCACAACCCTTCCAGCAACCCTCAGTTTGTTCTCCATACTTATGAGTCTCTTTTGTTTTATCCCTCTCCGTTTTTATATTATTTTTGTTTCCCTTCTTTAATGTTCATCTGTTTTTTCTCTTAAAGTCCTCATATGAGTGAAGTCATATGATTTTTGTCTTTCTTTGACTAATTTCACTTCGCATAATACCCTCCAGTTCCATCCACGTCGTTGCAAATGGCAAGATTTCATTCTTTTTGATCGCTGAGTAATACTCCATTGTATATATATACCACATTTTCTCTATCCATTCATCCATCGATGGACATTTGGGCTCTTTCCATACTTTAGCTATTGTTGATAGTGCTGCTATAAACATGGGGGTGCATGTGTCCCTTCGAAACAGCACACCTGTATCCCTTGGATAAATGCCTAGTAGTGCAATTGCTGGGTCGTAGAGTAGTTCTATTTTTAGTTTTGGGAAAACTCCATACTGTTTTCCAGAGTGGCTGCACCAGCTTGCATTCCCACCAACAGTGCAAAAGAGATCCTCTTTCTCCACATCCTCACCAACATCTGTTGCCTGAGTTGTTAATATTAGCCATTCTGACAGGTGTGAGGTAGTATCTCTGAGTGATGTTGAGCATTTTTTCATGTGTTGGTTGGCCATCTGGATGTCTTCTTTGGAGATGTCTATTCATGTCTTTTGCCCATTTCTTCACTGGATTATTTGTTTTTTGGGTGTTGAGTTTGATAAGTTCTTTACAGATTTTGGATACTAACACTTTATCTGATATATCGTTTGCAAATGTCTTCTCCCATTCTGTCAGGTGCCTTTTAGTTTTGCTGATTGTTTCCTTCGCTGTGCAGAAGCTTTTTATTTTGATAAGTTCCCAGTAGTTCATTTTTGCTTTTGTTTCCCTTGCCTCCAAAGACGTGTTGAGTAAGAAATTGCTGCGGGCAAGATCAAAGAGGTTTTTGCCTGCTTTGTCCTCGAGGACTTTGATGGCTTCCTGTCTTCCATTGAGGTCTTTCATCCATTTTGAGTTCATTTTTGTGTCTGGTGTAAGAAAGTGGTCCAGGTTCATTCTTCTGCATGTCGCTGTCCAGTTTTCCCAGCACCACTTGCTGAAGACACTGTCTTTATTGCATTGGATATTCTTTCCTGCTTTGTCAAAGATGAGTTGCCCATATGTTTGTGGGTCCATTTCTAGGTTCTCTATTCTGTTCCATCGATCTGAGTGTCTGTTCTTGTGCCAGTACCATACTGTCTTGATGATTACAGTTTTGTAGTATAGCTTGAAGTCTGGGATTGTGATGCCTCCTACTTTGGTTTTCTTTTTCAACATTGCTTTGGCTATTCGGGGTCTTTTCTGGTTCCACACAAATTTTAGGATTATTTGTTCTCGCTCTGTGAAGACTGCTCGTGTTACTTTGATAGGGATCGCATTGAATACGTAGATTGCTTTGGGTAGTATGGACATTTTAACAATATTTGTTCTTCCTGGGGCGCCTGGGTGGCGCAGTCGGTTAAGCGGCCGACTTCAGCCAGGTCACGATCTCGCGCTCCGTGAGTTCGAGCCCCGCGTCAGGCTCTGGGCTGATGGCTCAGAGCCTGGAGCCTGTTTCCGATTCTGTGTCTCCCTCTCTCTCTGCCCCTCCCCCGTTCATGCTCTGTCTCTCTCTGTCCCAAAAAAAATAAATAAAACATTGAAAAAAAAATTTAAATATTTGTTCTTCCTATCTAGGAGCATGGAATCTCTTTCCATTTCTTTGTGTCTTCTTCAATTTCTCTCATCAGCTTTCTATAGGTTTCACTGTATAGATTTTTCACTTCTTTAGTTAGATTTGTTCCTAGGTATTTTATGGGTTTTTTGGTGCAACTGTAAATGGGATCGAATCCTTGATTTCTCTTTCTGTTGCTTCATTGTTGGTGTATAGGAATGCAACCGATTTCTGTGCATTGATTTTATATCCTGACAGAGAGAAAGAGTGAGTGAGTGGGGGAGGAGCAGGGAGAGAGGGAGACACAGAATCTGAAGCCGGGCTCCAGGCTCTGAGCTGTCAGCACAGAATTCATGAAGCACGAGATCATGACCTGAGCCAAAGTCAGACGCTTAACTGGCTGAGCCACCCAGGTGCCCCTAAATCAATTTTTTTATGAAAGGAAATTTGACTTTGAATTTGTGTTTGTATTATGAGGTAACAATTATTATTAGATTTATGGAAATTTATTCAAAGAAACAATATTATTAGATATTGTGTCAAGAACCTTCATCATAGCTGTGGTTGTCATTACAAAGAAAAAAAAAGAAAACAAAATATGTCCAACAATGAGAATTTGTTAATAATCTATGATAAATATATAATTATGCTTCATAAAATATGATATGATAGGAGATGATAGCAACAATATATAGGTAAGTGATTAAATAAAAGAATGTATATGTTCCCCTCTTTGTGAAAGTAAATTATGTATGTGTACATTTATATTCATTTTCAAAATACTGGAAGGAAATGAAAAAACATGGCAATGGTTACCTTCAAGCTAAGACCATAGATGATTTTTCTTTTTCTTCTTGTTAGTGAACTTTATTGCCAAATTTTATGTAAAAAAACCTGTGTAACTTTGTAATGAGGAAAACTAATAAATTTTAACTATTGATCAAGCTAAACCTTTTGCATAGCCAAACAAAGTCTGGCTATCTTAATTTCTTTTCTTAGTGTTTGCATTTTAAATGTGATAATCATGCCTTTTCATTGCAATTTGCATTGAAATTTTGCATAAAGTCCATTGGCATTATGATGCTATAATCTACAAACATGGTAATCTAACAATTAGTAGAATTATATACTTTAAGAAAATGAATGGTATTAAGTTCTCCTGCAGCTGCTTCAATTATAATCTAAGAGGAGTAAACAATAATGGACTTAACCCTTTCCATTAAGCTTTTGAAAACACACTACAGTGTCTTATGAATATTATTGTTATAAACTAAGCCAAGGAGTTTTGAAAACAACACACACTTGTTTGTTGATAACAACCTCCTCAAAATCTTATTCCTACTGGAAGATCTCTAACTCTGCTCTGAAATGGGCTAATTTATAATTATGTTCTGAAAGGAGAACTTTTTTCATGACTGAGCCATATTTGGCTACTTAATCCAGGCTGAATGAGTGGTGGCTCCAATGTATTTATCCTGCTAACAGAAAAAAATATCACAACTTGTCATTATAATGACTCTTTTCATTTAGGTAACAGATATTTCTCTATTGTTTTCTACCTGTTGCTTCATGTGAGGGAAATTCTTACATAAAATGTAATTAACTCTATCCAAAGTTGCAGTAAACGGTTCTGTGAATACCATATCAGTGAGTTATTTATTGTTCTCTAGAGACATAAATTCTGAGTTAATAGGTGTAAAGCCTTTCAAACAGTTTCCGGCACATAGTATGTGTTCAAGATCAAGAATATGTTCATTTCTTTTCCAGAGAGTAATGGAAAAGGAAGAAGTGATTCAGCATGAGACTCACGGTCTTTTTTGTTATCTGAATCGCAGTCACAAATTTCAATTTCTAAACAGTAGAAATACAAACACAATCTATTTATATTTGTATATTATTTGGCAAGCGTCTCATGTTCATTTCTTTGAATTTCCTCCCTCACTTTAAAACAGATTCACAGCCCCCAGCTATATATATCGCAGAGGGTGAACAATTTAGAAAGGACTGTCCTGGTCCTAGTGTATATTTGAGACACAAGTTCACCGGTGTTTTCTATTTGGGGGACTGGTTCAGATGCCATCACCTTGAATAATTCTTCTCAAACACTCTTTTTCCTTATTAGAAATATTTTATCATATAAACAGTATTGGAAATCTGTGCCTAACTGGGAATTGAAAGATCAGTGATTCCTAGGGGAAAAAACCCTGCTAAATATGCCTGGCACTGGGGCCTTCAGATACCTGATTTCCAGAGTGTGGGAACTCTCAGGTTCTTCTGGAGGTGCAACCAGATGAAGCATGGGGGGGTTTATCATAGCTTTTTTCCCTTAAAAACATTAAAATGGGGAAGCTAGGAAAATTTCTAAAGGCATGCCTTTATCTTCCAAATGCAGAAGGAACGATGATGGAAAAATATCAGATGCTTCTTTTAATCAGATTAAACCAGGAAAGGGTAAGTTCCAGCCTCTATCTTTTGGGATTCATACCACATGCTGATTGGCAGGATCTGAGAAAGTTGCGGGAAGCAACTAAATGATCACAGTGGTCTTGCCTATATCCCCCTCTGGCACATAGGAAACTTGGTAGAAGCTGTGGTCTCTGCTTTAGGCCCCAGCCTGGTCCCCTCACCTGGATAGGGAGGCCACTGAGACAGTGCCTGGGCAGTCTTCAAGATGTGAAGCTACTTTCACACCTCTACCCAGCTTCTCAGGCCTGAAGGTCTTCACATGTCTTCCTTCTGGCTGCAAATTTTGTTTCCTATTCTTTCTACCTTTGATGAAATGATCAAAGGAGAATATTTAGGTGACTCCTCAGAGAGTTATCTGTTCTTGTTTATTGATTTCTAATTATTTATTCCCCTTGCCAAATATGGTTCAGCCATGCTTCTAAGCTTGCAAGTCCCATTCCAGAGTTCCTGGAATAAAATAAGTTTTTCTACTCAAGACATGAAGTCAGAGGCTCACTGCTCACTGATGCATAGTTATGAATTGGCACATGCCTCTCAGTTCCTGTTCCTCAAAAGATTCCAAAGGCAAATGACCTGAGTGCCTGAACAGCCCTACTTGGCTGCCTTTACCACCTCTGACCTCATCATTCCTGCAGGGTCTCTGGGGCATGCTGTAACCATTACTCAGAGTCTCTTTTATGTCTAAGTGTGTCTCCAATTTGGGGGGAAAATAGTTTTCACAATGCCTGAGCACTGCCAGTTCTAGAACAAGGATCAAGTACTCTGGCTGATAAAAGATACATTATTGAGCTGGTCCCCATATCCATCACTACTCTATGCCCCATGTATAAAGGGCTCCAAATTCATAAGCAGATGAGTCTATTAAATGTTCTGTTAAAGTGGAAATTCCCAAGTAGTAATTTGGGAAGGACTATCTTTGTAGACTTCCTCAATGTAATGTCATAAAACCTCTTTCTGAAATCTTGCACTTGTCTCAAATAATAATTTCAATTTTGGGGCAGCTGGGTAGCTCAGTTGTTTAAGTGTCCAACTTTGACTCCGGTCATGATCTTGCAGTTCATGAGTTCAAACCCTGCACTGGGCTCTGTGCTGACCACTCAGAGCCTGGAGCCTGCTTCTGATTCTGTGTCTCCCTCTCTCTTTGCCCCTCCCCTACTCATGCTGTGTGTATAAAGTGTGTGTGTGTGTGTGTGTGTGTGTGTGTATCCCTTTATCCCTTTTATCTCCTTTCTCATTGTGAAAACCCATATTGACTCATATATATGGCAATGATTTTCATATAAGTTTTAGGTAGAGTCTCACCTTAGTTTCAAAATTGAGAATGACAATCCCGTGGACAATCATTGACTGTTCTTTATGGTTCTGTATTTAAAGAGAAACAATCCAAAGAAGATTCCTCACTTTCAGAGCTCTCTCAAACATTTACAGTGTATATAGAAATTCTTATTAAAATCACCTGTGCTCTATTATTCTCTGGTACCCTCAAACTCCAAGAAACTCTCAATGTCTTCCCCCAAGAGAGTCCTCTTTCTCATCCATATGTGTCTTCCCTGCATCCTGTTTACTTACTCTGAGCCATACCATCCTCTCAGTGCCCCCTACTCTCTCTCCCAGTTATATTTCCCATCCACATGCTGAAGGCTGGGAATGTTTTTTCCCATTGGGTCTGCTGTTTTCCTTTCATGGCTCTGCATCTCTTATTTTTGTCCTTTTATCCCCAGAGAGCAAGGGAGATGGGCAGATTATGAATCCTAAGTATTAGTAGTTAATAATCCATCATGCACATATTTCATTTATCAATCTATCTATCTATTTTTAAAGGTTTTTGTATGTTTATTTATTTTGAGAGAGAGAGAAAGAGAGAGCTGCATGTGTATGCAGACAGAGAGAGAGAGAATCCCAAATAGCCTCTATGCTGTCAGTGCAGATTCTGATACAAGGCTTGATCCCACGAACCATGAGATCATGACCTGAGTGGAAATCAAGAGTTGGATGTTTAACTGACTGAGCCACCCAGGCACCCCATAAAGTTTTAATTCCAGTATAGTTAACATGCAGTGTTATGTTAATTTCAGATGTACAATATAATGATTCAACAATTCTATACGTTACTTAGTGTTCATCACAATAAATGTACTCTTAATCCCCTTCTTTCAGCCAAACTGCCACCCACCTCCCCTCTGGTAACCATCAGTTTATTCTCTATAGTTGAGTCTGTTTTTTGGTTTGTCTTTTTTTCTTTGTTTTGTTTCTGAAATTACACATAGAAGTGAAATCAGATGGCATTTGTCTTTCTCTGACATATTTCACTTAGCATTATCCCCTGTAGATCTATCCATATTGATGCAAATGGCAAGATTTTATTCTTTTTTTATGGCCAAGTTATATTCTGTTATATATATATACACCACATCTTCTTTATCCATTTGTGTATTGATGGACATGAGTTGCTTTCATATCTTGACTATTGTAAATAATTCTGCAATAAACATGGGAATACGTGTATCTTTTCAGATTAGTGTTTTTGTTTTCTCTGGATAAATATACCCAATAGTGGAATTACTGGATCATATAGTAATTCTACTTTTAATTTTTTTTGAGGGACGTCCATTCTGTTTTCCACGGTGACTGTGCATCAGTTTGCATTACCACCAACAGTGCATGACAGTTCCTTTTTTTCCACACCCTCGACATTTGTTTCCTGTCTTTTTTATTTTAGCCATTCTGACAAGTGTGAGGTGGTATCTCATTGTGGTTTTTATTTGCATTTCCCTGATGATTAGTGATGTTGAGCACCTTTTCATGTGTCTGTTGGCCATCTGTATATCTTCTTTAAAGAAATGTCTATTCTTATCTTCTACCCACTTTTTAATTGTATTATTTGTTTTTTGGGGTTGAGTTTTATAAATTATATACATATTTTGGATATTAATCCCTTCTCAGATATGTCATTTGCAAATATCTTCTCCCATTCTGTGGATTGTCTTTTAGTTTTGTTGATTGTTTCCTTCACTGTGCAGAAGCATTTTATTTTGATACGATCCCAATCTTTGCTTTTGTTTTCCTCGCCTCAGAATACATATCTAGAAAAACGTTGCTGTGGCCAATGTCAGAAAAATTATTGCCTGTGCCCTCTTCTAGGATTTTTAATAAAGAAGTCCAGTTTCATTCTTTTGCATGTAGCTGTGCACTTTCCCCAAAACCATTGTTGAAGAGACCTTTTTCCCATTGCATATTCTTGCCCCTTTTGTAGAAGATTAACTGACTGTATAATCATGGGTTTACATCTCTCTATTCTGTTCTATTGATGTATGTATCTATTTTTGTGCCAGCACCACACTGTTTTGGTTTCTATAGCTTTGTAGTATCTCCTGAAATCTGGGACTGTGATCTATTTTCTTCTTTTTCAAGATTTCTTTGGCTATTCTGGTTCTTTTGTGACTCCATACAGATTTTAGGATTATTTGTAATCTTAACAACACCTTCATTATTATTTTTGTCCTGTTTTTTTTTTTTTTTTCAAGTAACAAGAAGGTTCAGAGAAACAAGGCCATGTAGCATACAAGTATAGGAACTTGGATTCAAATCCATGTCTGTCTGGCTCATGCTGCCTCACAAACAACAAGGCAGTGGCACTACTGTAGTATGAACCATATTCTGGTTTCTATTTCTATTATCTGTCAGATATTATCCCTTCTATAAAATAAAATTTAAAAAACCCAAATCGTATTCACAACTTTATCCATAAAGAACAAATGTTTGTACTTAGTAATCACTCAACTGTTGATTAATGGGAAAGAGAGAATATATTTTCTTCCCAAAAAAGCTGTTAATGAACAGTAAGAGAAACAGAGCAAGAAAGCACCAGGTTTCTCGCCCATCCTTTAGGGAATTTTTCACTCTGAGAAACGAACACACCACCCTTTGATAAACACTACATCATTCCATTTTCTGTTCCTAACACACCTGCAGCCTGGCATAGAGTCGACATTCAATAAATGCTTTTTTTTTTTTTTTTAAGTTTATTTATTTATTTTGAAAGAAAGAGAGTGTGAACAGGGGAGGGTCAGAGAGAGAGAGAGGGAGAGAGAGAATCCCAAGCAGGCTTCACATAGGCAGCACCAAGCCCAATATGGGGCTTGAAATCACAAACCATGAGATCATGACCTGAGCTGAAATCAAGAGTCAGATGCTTAACTGACTGAGTAATCCAGGCACCCCATCAATAAATGCTTTTGGATGAAAGAAAATGTGTATTAGACTTTTCTTCAGCACTGTAATTGCTGATTTGTGACTTTTAATTTTAAAATGATTAACCTAAATTTTTACTGTGTCTAATTTTACTTCAAAACTCATGACTTTCATTTGGTGTTACACCAATACTACACTCTTTAGTTATTATTCAAGTTTCTGTTTTACTCACAGACAACATGATAAGAGAAAGAGAGAGTTTTCTGAAGGATAAGCAAAAGGAAAACTAAAGAAGACACAAAGGCATATGTGTCTGTGACAGTGGAACTTAATGAATTAAGAACTGAAACACCAAAGAAAATGGGAAGATACAACATAGAATTAATCTGAGCAGAAAGAAAAGTGATAGTGAAAAAGAGAGATCCTTGGACAGATTCCCCAGTGCTGTTGATTTAGAACAACTCGGTTAGAGCAGGTGGTAATGATAGGAAATTGGTTCAGGAGTGAAAAAAGAAAAAAGGTGAAAATGGATGCTATAGTCATGCTAGTCTGGGGCTTGAACTGTGAGGCCAGCACCCCAGCAAGCCTGCCATCCTAGGCTTGGAAACTTCTAGAAGTGGAGAATCACAATCTTCAGAGAATGCCCATTCTATTGTCAGGTGGCTCTGTCAATAGACAAAGTTTTTCTTACCCTGAGCTCATGTCTCGCTCCCCATATATTTTTACCCATTTATTTTAAGTCTACCCTTTGGAACCAGCTGGATAATGTCTACTTCTAGATATGATCATTTATTATCTCTTTGAATAAAACTATGTTAGGCACAAGTTGGTTACCATTATTTCGTGGACTGCCTCTACTCAGGTAATGGATATACTGTTTTCAGTGCACTAGCAGGCTTCACTCAAACAAATGAAAGAATGATATAATAACAGTAATGACATATATTTGAATGGTTTCTGAAAATTTAAGCTGCATTTCAGGGTGACAATATTGTGTGGTAGAAGACAGGTCATGTTTCCCAAATCATTTTGGTAAAATAGTTATGTCATAGTGTACTAATCCTACTTTCAAACATGTTGAAATGTGATATATTTTCTCACTTGAGTTTTTAATGGTTTATTTTTACAATTAAAAATTAATTTAAGGTGGCCCATTCAAACCTCTTTTCTCATTTGGTCAGAACTTATTCAAATATGAAAAAAGAATACTTTTCTAAAATTATGCTGCAATTATTGTTTTGAATTACCCCAGCAAGAAATATGCTAGTAATAAAAGCCAACCTCTATTAATATTTCTAGCGACTTCTTTGTACAAGTTTACCTAGTGATTTTATTTTATTACCAGAAAAGAATAATTTAATTTAATTTTTTTTAATTGTGAACTATATCACTCATATAGAATAGTATATTGTCTTTTTGATGTGTCAGCTTGGCTAATCTCTTTCCAGTTAGGGTGGGCTATAAGTTGGATGGACAGTTGGATGGACAGATGGATGACAGACAGAGGGGCACACTGGCCATTTTGTGGCATGCACACCCCTTCTCTCTTTTATTCAATTAAACACAAATCTAGGCTCTACAGTGAAAGGATTCTGTAAATGTGGATCATGATGGCTTTAAGTTAATCAAAAAGGAGATAACCCTTTATGGGAGTGCCTTAATCAGTGGGAAATTCTTTACAACAGAACTTGCAGCCTTCCCTCAGCTCAGAGACTCCAAACAGCAGCTAGGTTTACAGCTTTTCTCCCTTCCTCCCCATCTTCCTTCCTGATTGATTCCAATGGACAGCAATCTCCAGCTTCTGCCCCTGGAATTCCAGGCTGGACATGATTTTCCCTTCTTGCTTGACTGTCCTATGGACTTTACATTTGATTAGCCAGGCACTATTGTATCTGCCAATTCCTTGTATAAATTCATGTATACCTCTTACTGGTTTTGATTCTCTGGTGGAACCTTGGCTAATACACATATGAAATATATATATATGCAGTTTAAAAATATTAACACTAAAATCATACACATCATCAACCTAAGCTAAGAAATAAATACTACCACCTTCGCAGAAGCCCCCAATGTTCCCTTTTTGCACGTGTCTCTGTCTTTCCTCCACAGAAGTAACCACTATTCTGACTTTTAAGTTAATCACTCCCTTGTTTTTCTTTAGTTTATACTACATATGTATATATCTCTAAGCAATATATTGGTTAGTTTTAAAAAATACTGAATAGAAAGCACAAATGTAACTGTGTAAAGAACTGGTAATATTGCCACTATTAGATGAGGTCTTCCAAGAGAAGATAAATCAAACATACACTGCTGTATTACTGTCCGAAGAAATCAATGGGCAAGGTCATGAATGAACCTTGGGAAATTCAAAGCTCACCACAAGAAGGTGAAAGCTAGGTGTGGGCATCTAGGTATTACTGGCTTCCAAATTCCCCAAAGAGAACTCATCTGAAATGATTGTCCTCAGCCAATTCACACAGCAAGGCATGGAGGAGAAAGTAAGCGCTTCATTAACACATAACAAGTTAAGCAAGAACAGGGGCCAAGCTCCCTTGGGCATTCTGTTCTGAGATTAGAAAGTTGTAGAATGGTAGCTAGCAGGAGTCTTGGAATGACAGCCTTCCATGTCCATCTCTAAGTCACACTCTCTGGTCCATTCTAACTTCTCCCATTAGGCCCTCAGCTGTCATTTTATACCCTAGGTCTTTCCCTTTTTTGTTTTAATATCTGCTTTTGTAGAGCATATATTCTAGAAGGTTCTTGATAAAAGGTGCATTGTTTTTGAGATTTTGAATGTCTGAAAATTTTCTTTTACCCTACTACTTAATTGATAATTTGGTTAGGGATAGAATTCTAGCTTGAAAGTAAATTTTCTTTAGAATTTCAAACACATTGCTTAATTACATTCTTTCTTCTAGAGTTGCTGTTGAAAAATCGAAACTCACTCTGATACCTGATTGCTTGTATGTGACTGTTTTGTTTTGTTTTGAATCTTGTGCAACTTTTATTTTCTCCCATTGTTCTGGAAGTTCACAATGATATTTTCCTGTGTATATTTTTACCTATTATAATGAATACCCACCTAAGTCTTTTTAATCTGAAAATTCATATCCTAAATTTCAGGGGGCATTTTCTTGAACTATTTCATTCACAGTTTCCTCAACTCCATTTTTTTCTGGCCTCTCTTTTTTTAATTCATTTTTTACATGATGGACCTCCTGATCTTGCCCTCCATTTATTATTATTATTATTATTATTCCCATTTTCTTTCATTATGCTTTCTTCCCCACTTTTGGGAAGACACTAACATCTTTATCTTCCAACTCTTCTATTAAGTTTTAAATTTCTGCCTATTGTGCTTTTAATTTTCAACAGCTCTGTGAAAATTCTAGCATCCTATTCTTAAGTAGAGTTCTGGCATTGTTCTTATTTTCTCCAAGTTATTCTCTTTTCCTGTTAGTTTTGTTTTGCATGCCTCTCATGTGTCATAATCCTTGTTTATCTGTTAATACTAAAAGTGAAGAACTGAACAATGGAAGTGAGGTTTTTCTTTTTTTTTTTTTTTCAATGTTTATTTATTTTTGGGACAGAGAGAGACAGAGCATGAACGGGGGAGGGGCAGAGAGAGAGGGAGACACAGAATCAGAAACAGGCTCCAGGCTCTGAGCCATCAGCCCAGAGCCCGACGTGGGGCTCGAACTCACCGACCGCGAGATCCTGACCTGGCTGAAGTCGGACGCTTAACCAACTGCGCCACCCAGGCGCCCCTGAAGTGAGGTTTTTCAATTTTGAGCTTCAATGTAGGATTATCTGGTTAGGGCTTTTGCCAGAGGAACCCATATATCACTATCTCTAGGCTTTTCTTTTTGGACCTGTCAGAATCTCCATAGATGACGTCATATTCTCTCCTATTTGGAGGACAAAAGCCTAGCAACCAGCCTCCTAGTTGCTGAATAGGGAAAGAATGGGGTCTCAATAGTTAGCATTTTATGTGCAGAGTCATTTAATCTAATATTTTCCATGTAGTACTCACGCCTTTAAATGTGCCTGGCAATCGCATAGACTGCAGAGAATAATTCCCAGTCTTCATGATGGTGAGTGAGGAGGGGAAATCTAGGCACTTAAAGGCTCCCAGAGCAGATTACCCCCAGCCCTCCTTGTTTGATTGCCCATCCTGTCACTCCCAGTTCTATAGGTACCTGGTGCTGATAGATCCACACACTTGTAGTGGTTCTGTTTGAGAAAATGGATCAGCTCATAGCTGTCTTCATATCTAGCTTAGAATTTGTTGTTCTCAGGCCAGTTAGCACCCCTCTATCAGCTTTTCAGCTTCTGAGATTGTGTTGCTGGTTTTCCCTCTTTGTTATTTCTAATCTTTTGAGTTCATGTCTTCAAGAAAAGATTCTCTATACTATAGTTTTAGTGGCGTTTTGATGTAGCAAAATTACATGTGTTAGTTTAATCAAGCATCACTTTGATTCTCAAAATCATATTTAAAAAAAATTTTCATGAATTCAGGGTTTAAACAAATTTAGAAAAGTTGAATGTGCAGTGAGTTTTATTAGTTCAAGTTCTTTTCCTGTCTTGGTTATTTATGGGATGTCACTATTGCTAAAATGGGGAAATTCAGGGGATGCACAGACTTGGAGGGAAAAATCAGTGTTCAATTTCAAACATGTTAACTTTGAGATCATTATGAAATATATACATGAAATGAAAATAGGTAGGAGGATATATGAGACTAGACATCAGAAGAAAAACCCAACTGGGAGAGCCTGGGAGGCTCAGTCGGTCGGGTGTCCGACTTCTGCTCAGGTCATGATCCCGCAGTTCATGGGCTTGAGCCCCACGTCTGGATCTGGGCTGACAGCTCAGAGCGTGGAGCCTGCTTGGGATTCTGTGTCTCCCTCTCTCTCTGCCCCTCCCCTGCTCAAGCTCTGTCTCTGTCTCGCTCAAAAATAAATAAACATTGGAAGGAACCGGAAGATGGCGGCTTAGGAGGACGCTGGGCTCACTGCGCATCCTGCTGATCACTTAGATTCCACCTACACTTGCCTAACCCAGAAAACCACCAGAAACTAGCAGAACAGAGTCTCCAGAGCCAAGCGCAGACGAGAGGCCCACGGAAGAGGGTAGGAAGGGCAGAGAGGCGGTGCGCACTCCACGGACTGGCGGGAGGGAGCCGGGGCGGAGGGGCGGCCCGCCAGCCAAGCAGAGCCCCTGAGTCCAGCTGGCAAAAGCGGAGGGGCTTTGTGTGTTCCGACAGCAAGAGGGACTTGACATCTGGAAAGTTGTAATTTAACAGCTCTGCTCGGAAAGCGGGAAGCCTGGAGGACAAAGGGAGGGAGAGTTGCTGAACCCCTGGACGGCAGAGCTCAGTTTGGCTAGGAACAAAGGCGCTTGCCAGCGCCATCTCCCTCGCCCATCCCCCAGCCAAAATCCCAAAGGGAACCAGTCCCTGCCAGGGACCTTGCTTGCTCCACGCAAACACCCAACGCTGTGCTTCTGCGAGCCAAACCTCCGGGGTGGGTCTGACTCCCTCCCAGTGCCGCAGGGCCCCTCCCGAAGTGGACTCTGAAGGAAAAGCAAGCTGAGCCTGCCCCTCCTGCCCCTGTGCACCCTGCCTACCCACCCCAGCTAATACGCCAGATCCCCAGCACCACAAGCCTGGCAGTGTGCAAGTAGCACAGACAGGCCACACCACCCCACAGTGAATCCCGCCCCTAGGAGAGGGGAAGAGAAGGCACACACCAGTCTGACTATGGCCCCAGTGGTGGGCTGGGGGCAGACGTCAATTCTGACTGCGGCCCGCCCACCAACTCCAGTTATACACCACAGCACAGGGGAAGTGCCCTTCAGGTCCGCACCACTCCAGGGACTATCCAAAATGACCAAACGGAAGAATTCCCCTCAAAAGAATCTCCAGGAAATAACAACAGCTAACGAACTGATCAAAAAGGATTTAAATAATATGACAGAAAGTGAATTTAGAATAATAGTCATAAAATTAATCGCTGGGCTTGAAAACAGTATAGAGGACAGCAGAGAATCTCTTGCTACAGAGATCAAGGGACTCAGGAACAGTCAGGAGGAGCTGAAAAACGCTTTAAACGAAATGCAAAACAAAACGGAAATGATGGCTCGGATTGAAGAGGCAGAGGAGAGAATGGGTGAACTAGAAGATAAAGTTATGGAAAAAGAGGAAGCTGAGAAAAAGAGAGATAAAAATCCAGGAGTATGAGGGGAAAATTAGAGAACTAAGTGACACACTAAAAAGAAATAATATACTCATAATTGGTATTCCAGAGGAGGAAGAGAGAGGGAAAGGTGCTGAAGGTGTACTTGAAGAAATAATAGCTGAGAACTTCCCTGAACTAGGGAAGGAAAAAGGCATTGAAATCCAAGAGGCACAGAGAACTCCCTTCAGACGTAACTTGAATCGATCTTCTGCATGACATATCATAGTCAAACTGGCAAAATACAAGGATAAAGAGAAAATTCTGAAAGCAGCAAGGGATAAACGTGCCCTAACTTATAAAGGGAGACCTATAAGACTCGTGACCGATCTCTCTTTTGAAACTTGGCAGGCCAGAAAGGATTGGCACGAGATCTTCAATTTATTGAACAGAAAAAATATGCAGCCGAGAATCCTTTATCCAGCAAGTCTGTCATTTAGAATAGAAGGCGAGATAAAGGTCTTCCCAAACAAACAAAAACTGAAGGAATTTGTCACCACTAAACCAGCCCTACAAGAGATCCTAAAGGGGATCCTGTGAGACAAAGTACAAGAGACATCGCTACAAGCATAAAACATACAGACATCACAATGACTCTAAACCCGTATCTTTCTATAATAACACTGAATGTAAATGGATTAAATGCGTCAACCAAAAGACATAGGGTATCAGAATGGATAAAAACACAAGACCCATCTATTTGCTGTCTACAAGAGACTCATTTTATCTGAGGACACCTTCAGATTGAGAGTGAGGGGATGGAGAACTATTTATCATGCTACTGGAAGCCAAAAGAAAGCTGGAGTAGCCATACTTATATCAGACAAACTAGACTTTAAATTAAAGGCTGTAACAAGAGATGAAGAAGGGCATTATATAATAATCACAGGGTCTCTCCATCAGGAAGAGCTAACAATTATAAATGTCTATGCGCCGAATACCGGAGCCCCCAAATATATAAAACAATTACTCACAAACATAAGCAACCTTATTGATAAGAATGTGGTACTTGCAGGGGACTTTAACACTCCACTTACAGAAATGGATAGATCATCTACACACACGGTCAATAAAGAAACAAGGGCCCTGAATGATACATTGGATCAGATGGACTTGACAGATATATTTAGAACTCTGCATCCCAAAGCAACAGAATATACTTTCTTCTCGAGTGCACATGGAACATTCTCCAAGAAAGATCATATACTGGGTCACAAAACAGCCCTTCATAAGTTTACAAGAACTGAAATTATACCATGCATACCACAATGCTATGAAGCTTGAAATCAACTACAGAAAAAAGTCTGGAAAACCTCCAAAAGCATGGAGGTTAAATAACACCCTACTAAAACATGAGTGGGTCAACCAGGCAATTAGAGAAGAAATTTAAAAATATATGGAAACAAATGAAAATGAAAATACAGCAATCCAAACGCTTTGGGACGCAGCGAAGGCGGTCCTGAGAGGAAAATACATTGCAATCCAGGCCTATCTCAAGAAACAAGAAAAATCCCAAATACAAAATCTAAAAGCACACCTAAAGGAAATAGAAGCAGAACAGCAAAGGCAGCCTAAACCCAGCAGAAGAAGAGAAATAATAAAGATCAGAGCAGAAATAAACAATATAGAATCTAAAAAAACTGTAGAGCAGATCAACGAAACCAAGAGTTGGTTTTTTGAAAAAATAAACAAAATTGACAAACCTCTAGCCAGGCTTCTCAAAAAGAAAAGGGAGATGACCCAAATAAATAAAATCATGAATGAAAATGGAATTATTACAACCAATCCCTCAGAGATACAAACAATTATCAGGGAATACTATGAAAAATTATATGCCAACAAATTGGACAACCTGGAAGAAATGGACAAATTCCTGAACACCCACACGCTTCCAAAACTCAATCAGGAGGAAATAGAAAGCTTGAACAGACCCATCACTAGCGAAGAAATTGAATCGGTTATCAAAAATCTCCCAACAAATAAGAGTCCAGGACCAGATGGCTTCCCAGGGGAGTTCTACCCGACGTTTAAAGCAGAGATAATACCTATCCTTCTCAAGCTATTCCAAGAAATAGAAAGGGAAGGAAAACTTCCAGACTCATTCTATGAAGCCAGTATTACTTTGATTCCTAAACCAGACAGAGACCCAGTAAAAAAAGAGAACTACAGGCCAATATCCCTGATGAATATGGATGCAAAAATTCTCAATAAGATACTAGCAAATCGAATTCAACGGCATATAAAAAGAATTCTTCACCATGATCAAGTGGGATTCATTCCTGGGATGCAGGGCTGGTTCAACATTCGCAAATCCATCAACGTGATACATCACATTAACAAAAAAAAGGAGAAAAACCATATGATCCTGTCAATCGATGCAGAAAAGGCCTTCGACAAAATCCAGCACCCTTTCTTAATAAAAACTCTTGAGAAAGTCGGGATAGAAGGAACATACTTAAAGATCATAAAAGCCATTTATGAAAAGCCCACAGCTAACATCATCCTCAACGGGGAAAAACTGAGAGCTTTTTCCCTGAGATCAGGAACACGACAGGGATGCCCACTCTCACCGCTGTTATTTAACATAGTGCTGGAAGTTCTAGCAACAGCAATCAGACAACAAAAGGAAATCAAAGTCGTCAAAATTGGCAAAGATGAAGTCAAGCTTTCGCTCTTTGCAGATGACATGATATTATACATGGAAAATCCGATAGACTCCACCAAAAGTCTGCTAGAACTGATACATGAATTCAGCAAAGTTGCAGGATACAAAATCAATGTACAGAAATCAGTTGCATTCTTATACACTAACAATGAAGCAACAGAAAGACAAATAAAGAAACTGATCCCATTCACAGTTGCACCAAGAAGCATAAAATACCTAGGAATAAATCTAACCAAAGATGTAAAGGATCTGTATGCTGAAAACTATAGAAAGCTTATGAAGGTAATTGAAGAAGATTTAAAGAAATGGAAAGACATTCCCTGCTCATGGATTGGAAGAATAAATATTATCAAAATGTCAATACTACCCAAAGCTATCTACACATTCAATGCAATCCCAATCAAAATTGCACCAGCATTCTTCTCGAAACTAGAACAAGCAATCCTAAAATTCATATGGAACCACAAAAGGCCCCGAATAGCCAAAGTAATTTTGAAGAAGAAGACCAAAGCAGGAGGCATCACAATCCCAGACTTTAGCCTCTACTACAAAGCTGTCATCATCAAGACAGCATGGTATTGGCACCAAAACAGACACATAGACCAATGAAATAGAATAGAAACCCCAGAACTAGACCCACAAACGTATGGCCAACTCATCTTTGACAAAGCAGGAAAGAACATCCAATGGAAAAAAGACAGTCTCTTTAACAAATGGTGCTGGGAGAACTGGACAGCAACATGCAGAAGGTTGAAACTAGACCACTTTCTCACACCATTCACAAAAATAAACTCAAAATGGATAAAGGACCTGAATGTGAGACAGGAAACCATCAAAACCTTAGAGGAGAAAGCAGGAAAAGACCTCTCTGACCTCAGCCGTAGCAATCTCTTCCTCCACACATCCCCAAAGGCAAGGGAATTAAAAGCAAAAGTGAATTGCTGGGACCTTATGAAGATAAAAAGCTTCTGCACAGCAAAGGAAACAACCAACAAAACTAAAAGGCAACCAACGGAATGGGAAAAGATATTTGCAAATGACATATCGGACAAAGGGCTAGTATCCAAAATCTATAAGGAGCTCACCAAACTCCACACCCGAAAAGCAAATAACCCAGTGAAGAAATGGGCAGAAAACATGAACAGACACTTCTCTAAAGAAGACATCCGGATGGCCAACAGGCACATGAAAAGATGTTCAGCGTCGCTCCTTATCAGGGAAATACAAATCAAAACCACACTCAGGTATCACCTCACGCCAGTCAGAGTGGCCAAAATGAACAAATCAGGAGACTATAGATGCTGGAGAGGATGTGGAGAAACGGGAACCCTCTTGCACTGTTGGTGGGAATGCAAATTGGTGCAGCCGCTCTGGAAAGCAGTGTGGAGGTTCCTCAGAAAATTAAAAATAGACCTACCCTATGACCCAGCAATAGCACTGCTAGGAATTTATCCAAGGGACACAGGAGTACTGATGCATAGGGGCACTTGTACCCCAATGTTCATAGCAGCACTCTCAACAATAGCCAAATTATGGAAAGAGCCTAAATGTCCATCAACTGATGAATGGATAAAGAAATTGTGGTTTATATACACAATGGAGTACTACGTGGCAATGAGAAAAAATGAAATATGGCCTTTTGTAGCAACATGGATGGAACTGGAGAGTGTGATGCTAAGTGAAATAAGCCATACAGAGAAAGACAGATACCATATGGTTTCACTCTTATGTGGATCCTGAGAAACTCAAGAGAAACCCATGGGGGAGGGGAACAAAAAAAAAAAAAAAAAAAAAAAAAGAGGTTAGAGTGGGAGAGAGCCAAAGCATAAGAGACTGTTGAGAACTGAGAACAAACTAAGGGTTGATGGGGGGTGGGAGGGAGGAGAGGGTGGGTGATGGGTACTGAGGAGGGCACCTTTTGGGATGAGCACTGGGTGTTGTATGGAAACCAATTTGACAATAAATTTCATATATATAAAAAAAAAAATAAACAAAATTGACAAACCTCTAGCCAGGCTTCACAAAAAGAAAAGGGAAATGACCCAAATAGATAAAATCATGAATGAAAATGGAATTATTACAACCAATCCCTCAGAGATACAAACAATTATCAGGGAATACTATGAAAAAATGTATGCCAACAAATTGGACAACCTGGAAGAAATGGACAAATTCCTGAACACCCACACTCTTCCAAAACTCAATCAGGAGGAAATAGAAAGCTTGAACAGACCCATCACCAGCGAAGAAATTGAATCGGTTATCAAAAATCTCCCAACAAATAAGAGTCCAGGACCAGATGGCTTCCCAGGGGAGTTCTACCCGACGTTTAAAGCAGAGATAATACCTATCCTTCTCAAGCTATTCCAAGAAATAGAAAGGGAAGGAAAACTTCCAGACTCATTCTATGAAGCCAATATTACTTTGATTCCTAAACCAGACAGAGACCCAAAAAAAAGAGACCTACAGGCCAACATCCCTGATGAATATGGATGCAAAAATTCTCAATAAGATACTAGCAAATCGAATTCAACGGCATATAAAAAGAATTATTCACCATGATCAAGTGGGATTCATTCCTGGGCTGCAGGGCTGGTTCAACATTCGCAAATCAATCAAAGTGATACATCACATTAATAAAAGAAAATATAAGAACCATATGATCCTGTCAATTGATGCAGAAAAGGCCTTTGACAAAATCCAACACCCTTTCTTAATAAAAACCCTTGAGAAAGTCGGGATAGAAGGAACATACTTAAAGATCATAAAAGCCATTTATGAAAAGCCCACAGCTAACATCATCCTCAATGGGGAAAACTGAGAGCTTTTTCCCTGAGATGAGGAACACGACAGGGATGCCCACTCTCACCGCTGTTGTTTAACTTAGTGTTGGAAGTTCTAGCATCACCAATCTGACAACAAAAGGAAATCAAAGGCATCCAAATTGGCAAAGATGAAGTCAAGCTTTCACTTTTTGCAGATGACATGATATTATACATGGAAAATCCGATAGACTCCACCAAAAGTGTGCTAGAACTGATAAATGAATTCAGCAAAGTTGCAGGATACAAAATCAATGTACAGAAATCAGTTGCATTCTTATACACTAACAATGAAGCAACAGAAAGACAAATAAAGAAACTGATCCCATTCACAATTGCACCAAGAAGCATAAAATACCTAGGAATCAATCTAACCAAAGATGTAAACGATCTGTATGCTGAAAACTATAGAAACCTTATGAAGGTAATTGAAGAAGATACAAAGAAATGGAAAAACATTCCATGCTCAGCATTTGGAAGAATAAATATTATCAAAATGTCAATACTACCCAAAGCTATCTACACATTCAATGCAATCCCAATCAAAATTGCACCAGCATTCTTTTCGAAGCTAGAACAAGCAATCCTTAAATTCATATGGAAACACAAAAGGCCCCGAATAGCCAAAGTAATTTTGAAGAAGAAGACCAAAGCAGGAGGCATCACAATCCCAGACTTTAGCCTCTACTACAAAACTGTCATCATCAAGACAGCATGGTATTGGCACAAAAACAGACACATAGACCAATGGAATAGAATAGAAACCCCAGAACTAGACCCACAAACGTATGGCCAACTCATCTTTGACAAAGCAGGAAAGAACATCCAATGGAAAAAAGACAGTCTCTTTAACAAATGGTGCTGGGAGAACTGGACAGCAACATGCAGAAGGTTGAAACTAGACCACTTTCTCACACCATTCACAAAAATAAACTCAAAATGGATAAAGGACCTGAATGTGAGACAGGAAACCATCAAAACCCTAGAGGAGAAAGCAGGAAAAGACCTCTCTGACCTCAGCCGTAGCAATCTCTTACTCGACACATCCCCAAAGGCAAGGGAATTAAAAGCAAAAATGAACTACTGGGACCTCATGAAGATAAAAAGCTTCTGCACAGCAAAGAAAACAACGAACAAAACTAAAAGGCAACCAACGGAATGGGAAAAGATATTTGCAAATGACATATCGGACAAAGGGCTAGTATCCAAAATCCATAAGGAGCTCACCAAACTCCACACCCGAAAAACAAATAACCCAGTGAAGAAATGGGCAGAAAACATGAATAGACACTTCTCTAAAGAAGACATCCGGATGGCCAACAGGCACATGAAAAGATGTTCAGCGTCGCTCCTTATCAGGGAAATACAAATCAAAGCCACACTCAGGTATCACCTCACGCCAGTCAGAGTGGCCAAAATGAACAAATCAGGAGACTATAGACGCTGGAGAGGATGTGGAGAAATGGGAACCCTCTTGCACTGTTGGTGGGAATGCAAACTGGTGCAGCCACTCTGGAAAACAGTGTGGAGGTTCCTCAGAAAATTAAAAATAGACCTACCCTATGACCCAGCAATAGCACTGCTAGGAATTTACCCAAGGGATACAGGAGTACTGATGCATAGGGGCACTTGTACCCCAATGTTTATAGCAGCACTCTCAACAATAGCCAAATTGTGGAAAGAGCCTAAATGTCCATCAACTGATGAATGGATAAAGAAATTGTGGTTTATATACACAATGGAGTACTACATGGCAATGAGAAAGAACGAAATATGGCCCTTTGTAGCAATGTGGATGGAACTGGAGAGTATGATGCTAAGTGAAATAAGCCATATAGAGAAAGACAGATACCATATGTT
Source organism: Puma concolor (assembly GCF_028749965.1). Lineage (NCBI taxonomy): Eukaryota > Metazoa > Chordata > Mammalia > Carnivora > Felidae > Puma > Puma concolor. The sequence goes on from NC_141671.1 coordinate 79,076,230, forward strand.
TTCACTCTTATGTGGATCCTGAGAAACTTAACAGAAACCCATGGGGGAGGGGAAGGAAAAAAGAAAAAAAAAAGAGGTTATAGTGGGAGAGAGCCAAAGCATAAGAGACTGTTAAAAACTGAGAACAAACTGAGGGTTGATGGGGGGTGGGAGGGAGGGGAGGGTGGGTGATGGGTATTGAGGAGGGCACCTTTTGGGATGAGCACTGGGTGTTGTATGGAAACCAATTTGACAATAAATTTCATAATTGGAAAAAATAAAAAATAAAAATAAATAAATAAATAATAATAAATAAATAAATAAACATTTAAAAAAATTTTAGAAGAAAAACCCAACTAGACCTAAATTTAAGAGCTGATGACATACAGATTATGCTGAGAGTGGGTGTTGAATGACAATGGAAGATTTTAATATGATAGCATTTTTCATTCAAATTGTTGTTGAGGTAAATATAGATTCACATGCACTGGTAAGAGGTAATTTAGAGAGATAGGGGGCCTGGGTGGCTCAGTCAGTTAAGTGTCTGACTCGATTTCAGCTCATGGTTTGTGAGTTCAAGCCCAGCATCAGATTCCTCGCTGACAGTATGGAGCCTGCTTGGGATTCTCTCTCTCTCTCTCTCTCTCTCTCTTTCTCTCTCTCTCTCTCTCTCTCAAAATAAATAAATAAACATAAAGAAATAATACAGAGAGATCCCATGTGCCCTTTACCCCCTTTAATTCAATGATAACATCTTAAACAACTATAGTACAGTGTCATATTCAGGATATTGACATTGATATAACCTGCCTATCTTATTCAGATTTCCTCAGTTTTACTTGTATTTATGTGTGTGTGTGTGTGTGTGTGTGTGTGTGTGTATGTGTGTATGTATTTAGTTCTTTGCAGTTTTATTATATATATAGATTTGTGTGTTCCACTACTATAGCTAAGGTATAAAACTTTTTGTTAAAGAAAAATATTTTCAAAATCTTAACAAGAAAGCCACTGAAGTTAAACTTATAATTTCATGGTGTTAAAAATTCTAATTTTACGTCAAAATGTTCTTATTTTCCCTTACAGTCAAGTGTAAGTCCTCATGAATGGGCCTGGATAGATTCCAGGAGATAGTATCTTCTGATAAATTTCTAAATACCCTGAACCTACTATATCAATTTTACTTCTTTTCCAAGTAATTCACTCATTTATCCAATGAGACTGTTTCTGTTTTGATTGAAGAGTTTATAATTCCCTTACCTAGGACAGAGAGGCTTTTCAAAGGAAGCCATTTCCTCTCAGTCATCATCACCATACCCTTCATTATCTCCAGATCTTTAATTATAAGCAAATTCTGGCAATTCTCTTACGGTCTAAGCAGCAACGCAGGTTGTCCTCAGCAGCCCTTCCCATTTAGACATATGACCTAGCAGATCAACTCATATTTCAATGTCTGGCAGTTAGGAATGTGGCATGGATCATGTGGCAGGCCCAAAAAGAACATCTCAGTAGAGAACTCTAGAGTTTTAGAACAAAACCATCCTATTTTTAGCAAGCTAATTATTCTCCTTTCAAGAAATAGCTCCTGTATTGCCCCTGGACCCTGGTAGCCACAGAACCTGAGCATGTGACTTACCCAACATAAATTGGATACTACCAAATCCATTTAGCCATAGAATTGGATAGGTGTTGAAGCATTCAAAAATTATCCTTCAAGGCTTAACATCATGTCCCGATGCCCCTACTTCTGACAAACTTCTGCTACTGTTTTAGCCTCACAGAGAATTTTCTAGGAGAAGTTGATTAAAGTGGAAAATCTTCAAGTCAACTCTATGAATGACTCTACCCCAGTGGGAAGTGGACTATTGTGCTATTACATCTGTCTCAGAAGTAATCCCCAGAGACAGTGGAAAGAAGGAACTACAAGGAGAACATGTCCATTATCTACTTTTTCTGGAACAAGAGTTGGTCTTATTAAGCCCATCTCACTGTCATGGCTAATAATTTGGCTCCATGGTCAGAGAAATAAGATTGGAGAATTAGTTACATGAAGGTTTGGCAAAGGACAGAAGATGGCCCTTGTGAAATGGCCCCAGAAGTATAGTTGTGTCCCATGTGAATCCTGAAACATAAAAGTTCCCACTGCAAAGGAGGTAACACACCCTGAATAAGTTGCTCAACCTGTTTCTTCACTTACCTCAGGGCTTTTTTAATGGATTAATAATCCAACCGGCCAAGATGGCAGGAATCATGCTATAAATGGGGTAGATGATAAGTGCATGGGTAGAATCTTGCCTGTCCCAACTATTGAGCAGTGGTTGATTTCAGGATAGATATTGAAAATAGAGTTTACAGGATCTGCTGGTTCACTGGTGAGGTGAGAGAGGGGGAGGTGTCAAGGATGACTTTAAGGCTTTTCGGCTGAGCCAAATAAGTTGCCATTTACTTCAAGAGAAAGAGCAAATCTGAGTGAGCTCATGGTCTAATCTGGAGAGTCAGTTGATTCCTTCCAGGACTCTAAATCTTAAGCAAGTGACACAGAGAAGAAGGGGACACCACATTAATCACAAAGACAGTGGAAGAGCCAGACCAGATTGCTGCTGACCACTACTGTCCTTTCAGATGCCCAGCTCCCTGGAGCTCCTGTGATCGGCCCAACATCTAGGTCCTGGTTCTCCAGCTTCTCATTCATTTCGTCAGCCCTTTGTAGTCTTCAGTCACTTTCCAATGAATGACATCTAGCTAGGCTCAGTTGCAGTTGCAGTTTGCATGACAGGATGTCGAATATGCTGTGAGGTAGTTTGGAGTCAGCTGGTGGTCTCAGGACCACTGGCATCTTGCTGCCATAGCAACACAAGGAACAGAAGCCAAATGGGGTTTGTTATTTTGTTACAAACATATTTGTTATAGATATAAAATGTGATGTGTATGTTTAACTTAAAATACATTGTCTTATGAGAATATCAAACATACTAATCCTTGCCTGTCAGATCTCCCATCCTTGCCAAGTAACTACATTTATAGGAAACCACAATCTTGATGCTATTCTTAAATTTGATCCAGGGGACCTGGGTAGCTCAGCTGGTTGAGCATCCTACTCAGGTCATGATCTCATATATTGTAAGTTCGAGCCCCACATCAGGCTCCCTCCTGTCAGTGCAGAGCCCACTTCAGATCCTCTGTCCACCTCTATGTGCCCCTCCCCTGCTTGTGCTCTCTCAAAAATAAATTAACATGAAAAAAATTGATCCAGTAATGAGTTTTATAGAGCTGGTTTCTAAAATTTTTTAGTGTTTATTTATTTTTGAGAAAGAGAGAAAGAGACAGAGACAGAGTACAAGCGGGGGAGGGGCAGAGAGAGAAGGAGACACAGAATCCAAAGCAGGCTCCAGGCTCTGAGCTGTCAGGACAGATCCCAACATGTGGCTTGAACTCATGAACCACGAGATTGTGACATGAGCCAAAGTCCGACTCTCAACTGACTGAGCCACCCAGGTGCCCCTAGACCTAGTTTTTTATTCATAGTGATCCTCAGTGTAAGTAGACTGCTTTGCACCAAATTTCAATTTAGTAAAAAGATTCTTAGTATATATAGGAGCAATAATATATAATATTTTTGCCTTGATTTTGAGTTTTCACTTTTTATATCTTGTTCCATTATATATTTTCTTAAAAACTGCCGCAATTGTGTGTGTGTGTGTGTGTGTGTGTGTGTGCGCGCGTGTGTAATAAGAGAGGGTATAAATCAATGAATCTTCATGGAAGATTATAGTTAAACAAGCAAATATGTGTCTTTCTTTTGAAGATATTCCATAGGTCATATCAAGCATAACAACACCCACTGTTGAAAAATTGTTTCCGATATATAATCTAAGATCAACCTACTTTAATTTACCATAACTTTCACTTGACTTATCATTAATAGAGATGCTTAGTAACTGATCATTTTTCCTCATGTCAAGCTCAATGTAATGAACACGTTTTTTATTTTATGGATTACTAATTTCATTGAGTTCCTTTGTAATAAGTAGAACTTTCAATGCATCCTATTTACCTGTGATAATACCTATCCTATCAATACCTATCCAAGTGTTATTATAGAGATAAAGTAATTGTTAAAATAGTAACAGTCTGTTTTCACATATGCAGACACAGTTCCATATTCTGAAAATGCCTTATTTTACCAAAAGGTATTTTTGTTCCTAATTTGGACAATACCTTGTTTATGGTGGCAGGAAACACCCCCAAAATGTCAGTTCATTTTGAAAATATATACCTTTGTTCAACATATCATCAAGGGAACTGGTTAAAATTTGGGGGGGTGAGGATAGGTAGATTCCCAGGAAATGGCTTACTGGTTTTAAAATTTGGAGAAAGGGAAATAGCATAATGCTGGAGGTATCCTTAGAGTAAAAGTGCTAGAGTAATGCAGAAACCCACAGGGACTCAGAATTCTTCTTCCTCATTCCATCCCAATATCATAGATGCCTTAAACAACCTCAGCCAACATAGCACCATGGCAGACAGGGAGGGAAGCAGAAAGAAAGGGGAGAAAGGACAACACACAGGCCAGCTTCACAGAGACATGTATGCAGGTGGCTCCTGGGAAAAGGAAAGGATCATCTGCAAGACCAGTCACTGCATCAAGGAGGGTGGGGGTGGGATTTCCGTCACTCGGTAATTTTCATCTTAAACTCAGCCACAATCACCCCAAAATTTAATTTAAAACTATATTTTCAGTCCTGCAAAGGAAACACAAATATTTGTTAGTGGATTAGACTGACACAACAATGAAATAGTATGGTCAATTAACGAGGTTATTTGAAGAGAAAGTTTTGAGAAGACAAATCATAATTAGTTCTGAAATTAGTCCACTGTTTCAGTGGTGACTGATGTAACTGATCCATATTTGTGTAGTCAGGCATCAAAATCAGTCTGCTACCATGGACATTGTGTCTTGCTGTTCAATCATCAAGATTCCTGAAGTAATTTATTTCTCTGGAAGCATCATAGCTTTGGGGGGGAAATAACCACAGGGCAATTATGGGCTTTATTAGCATATTCCAGATATTCTTTCTCTCTTCATAAAATAAAAAACAATACAGTAAATAGTACTCCTCCTGACAGTGCATTAACAGTAATTCTTCACAGAATTCTCACACTTTCACAGATAATGTCTAAAACTGACCATTAAAAGTTAATGAAGCTTAAAAGTTACTGCTTCAAATGGGCTCGATTTTTTCCAGAGAACTTTTAAAAAACAATGTGCCCATCGGAATAACCTAATATATTGTCTTCCAGATATCCAGCTGCCCACCTAGCCTTCAAACAAATGAATGGCTGTCAGCAGGACACCCCAACAGCTGCTGTACAGGATTATGTTACTCATTCCACCTCCACAGGCTTACTTCTTTTGTTTCCACACCTAAGACACCCCAGCCTCTCCTCCTTATCCAAATCTCAGCCAGCCTTTAAGGTTCAAGTTCCCCTTTCTTTCTGAAATCTTGGTTACTCTAGGTGTTATTAAATTCTTAAACCTACACATTTTTATAGCATTTTATTACAATGTGACTGATGTTTATCTAGTTGGCAAACATTGTTATCTATTCAGTTCCAGGCATTATGGACTAAGAATATGGAGATTTTAAGAAAAAAAAAAAATGATTGCTTTCCTTTAGGAGCTTGCTATTGTCCTGGACATATATATTTTGTTTTCCCATCTAAGTGTAAACTCTTTTAAAAAAGGGATTACATTCACATCTAATATTAATATGACCCATACATCCAACCTCAAGCTTCTAATATAGAGATGAAAATGTATTTATTACTGGTAATCAATAAATCTTAGATTTACTAATTATACATAGGGTCTAAAGGAAAAATAGTACTTCTCAAAATTATCTGATGCCAGTTTCAAAGCTTCTATCCATCAGAAGCTATATTTTCCATGTTACTCTCAATGCATTTCTCTATTTCTTCAATCTCTAGTGCATTATATAATAATTTATTGTACTTATAGTAAAGCAGAGTGATGAAAAATGTAGATTCTGGAGCAGATTGTCTGGATTCAGATTTTAGAATCTTACACATATGACCTGGACTCATCTAAGTTTTCTCATCTGTAAAATGAACACAAATGTATATAAGTTATAAGGTAGTTGTGAGATTAAACAAACTAATGAAAATAAAACATCTGGAAAACTACCCGTCACGGAGTAAATTCCTGGAATTTTTATTCATGACCATTATACTTTCTTATGGCACCATCAACGGATAACCAGATGTTGGGATGCCTAGGTGGATCAGTTGGTTAAGTGTCTGGCTCTGGGCTTAGGTCATGATTTCGCAGTTTCCTGAGTTCGAGCCCCTCTCTGTGCTAAGAGCAGGAAGCCTGCTTGGGATTCTTTCTCTCTCCTCTCTTTTCCCCTCCCCCACTTGCACTCACTCCCTCTCTCCAAATAAGTAAACTTGAAAAAAAAAAAGATAACCAGGTGTTATTTCACCTCTACAGATCAAACACTTGAACCAAAAAAGAGGGTATTTGATGTATTATGAATTACAATAGATATAATTTCTAAAGTCAGAGTGTGAATTCCCTGAATCCACTGGTTTTAAAATAAACACTGAACTGTCCTATCTTCTTTCCCAGAATGGTTCTGCTTTCAGGTTCAGTGCAGGGCAATATTTGGTGTTGTGAGGCTGCAAGAAAAGGACGAATAAGACATGGTCTCTTTTCTCAAGTAGTTGACTCTCTCAATTGTGCTGAATAGTGTGTCACTACCTTTTCTTCCAATCATGCTACCATAATAGATGTGAGTGGAATTTTCCTTAACCAAAACCCAGGAAGTACACCTGTTGTTGAATTCTGTTGTACTTGAACTTTCCTATAGCAGTAATAATATGTGAGTCATTGGGTTACTGGTAGAGATAGTGTCTCAGAATAATGCATCAGCCAGGTCTCTTACCTGCAGATAACAGGACCCAGCTAGTTTAAATGGGAAAGGATTTATTAAAAAGTGTAGAGGGGCGCCTGGGTGGCGCAGTCGGTTAAGCGTCCGACTTCAGCCAGGTCACGATCTCGCGGTCCGTGAGTTCGAGCCCCGCGTCAGGCTCTGGGCTGATGGCTCACAGCCTGGAGCCTGTTTCCGATTCTGTGTCTCCCTCTCTCTCTGCCCCTCCCCCATTCATGCTCTGTCTCTCTCTGTCCCAAAAAAATAAATAAAAGTTGAAAAAAAAAATTAAAAAAAAAAAAAGTGTAGATAGCTTAAAGTATTTCCTTAAGGGCCAGGGAAATGGTTTCATAGCTATGTGACCAGAAAAAAGAACAGCTGAGAGTAATGCTCAACCATGAAACAGAAATGTTCTGGTAGAAACCCCATTGCTGTCTTCTCACATAGCTCAACATCATGACATAGAGCCTGGGCATTAAAACCTTCACTGTTGGGGCGCCTGGGTGGCGCAGTCGGTTAAGCGTCCGACTTCAGCCAGGTCACGATCTCGCGCTCCGTGAGTTCGAGCCCCGCGTCGGGCTCTGGGCTGGTGGCTCGGAGCCTGGAGCCTGTTTCCGATTCTGTGTCTCCCTCTCTCTCTGCCCCTCCCCCGTTCATGCTCTGTCTCTCTCTGTCCCAAAAATAAATAAAAACGTTGAAAAAAATTTAAAAAAACAAAAAAAAACAAAAAAATCTTCACTGTTGTTGCCTTCAAGCACCAAATTTCTTGGCTAAAATGCTTGCAAAGAGACCCACTGGCCGTTTGCATAGTCACTTCCTTACATTGGCAGCTTTCTCCTTATCAGTCTTGGCAGAGACACAAGAAATCAAAACCATAACAAAAACCTTACCTTATCTTCAAGACAGATAAGGGGTTTTTTCTTCTTTCTTTCCTTCTCCTTCTCTTTCATCTTTTTTTCTTTTTCAAGTTCCTATCACTTAAGTTTAAGATACCTTTGGTACTGATCAAGACCTGCCATGTATATATTACTTCTACTTTATGAGGTGGTGTTCCTAAGCATGCCCAACTTTGTGAATTATGGGTCAGAAATAACATACAGTTTGTGATAAGGCAGTTCAGGTTCAAATCTATTTGCTTTATCAAAGTCAGGTATTCAGCAGCAAGCCAGAATTTGTCTATTCTCTATCAAAGAGAAAATAGATAGTTGCCAAAAAGGGCATAGATTTGCTCCACCATTGTATGAGTCTGTTATGGTTCTCCTCCTAGGGAGTTCTAGAGTAATGAAATCTGGCAGTAGACACCTATCTTAGTCTATGTAGTTTGCTATAATCAAATAACATAGACTAGGTGGCTTCTAAACATTTATTTCTCAAAGTTCTGGAGGTTGGGAAGTCCAAGCCACAGAATGAGTAGATCTGGTGTTTGGTGACAGCCCACTTCTGGTTCATAGAAGGCCATCTTTTCACTGTAACCTCATGTGGCAGAGGAAGTGAGTATCACCCTGGGGCCTCTTTTATGAGAGCACTAATCCCTTTTGTGAGAGCTCCACTCTCATGGCCTAATCATCTTCCAAAGGCCTCACCTCCTAAGACCATAGCCTCAGGGGTTAGCATTTCATCTTGTGAATTTTAGGGGGGACACATATTCAGTCTACAGTACTAGTCTAATTTAAAACGTGTGTCTAAAATCTTACAATCTTAAGGCCCTATGTATATAATCAGGACCCAGTTGATTCCATTTTTAACAATGGATGCAAATGTAATTCAGGAGGAAGATAAAGCTTTTCATGTCTACAAATGATAGAAGATCCTCGCACAAAGTTAGTAACAAAAATTACCCATTAAGGTAATTACATAGCTTAATTTCTAGATCAATGAACTGTTCTCTCAGAACATGAAGATAAATTTAACTGTAAACTTAATGATTTTTAAAAGCTAATGATAGAAGGGATACAAGCATTATTTAGATTTATATAGTACAGCAAAAGCAGGCTTAATCATCTCATGGTGATGAAATATGTAGCAATTTTTTCCACTTGGACACTTCTTGAATGTCAGTAGCAAGAACTTGAGCCCTCACCCCTTCATCTAAAAACAAACAAACAAAATCCAAAACAATCTTTTAATGGCCATGGGTTGTTATTCACATTCAAAATGTTATGCACCAGTCACAAGAGTGGAGTCAAATTAAGTTACCAAGCTGAGGTCGTGCTAACAGTGTGGAGGCAGAAAAGTGGAAATGGACACTGACTCTAAGCAGAGGGCAGATTGTCAGCATAAAGATGATGTAGAGGCCACAGGAGTCCCTGTGCCTGGTCAGTGTTCAGTACTTCTTCTCTGTTAGAGCCTAAAGAGGCTTCCAAATCAATCCCAGTTTTTCCAGCCTTCTTGCACAACACTGACATGGGATACTATGTGTAAGGAGACTAAATGTATGGGCAAATTATTCTTTGATAATCATGAGGCATCAGAAGAATAGGAGAATTAAGAATTACTTTAGGGGCACCTAGGTGGCTCAGTCGGTTGAGCATGTGACTTCAGCTCAGGTCATGATCTCAAGGTTCTGACTTCGAACCCTGCGTTGGGCTCTGTGCTGACAGCTCAGAGCCTGGAGCCTGCTTCGAATTCTGTGATTCCCCTCTCTGCTCCTCTCCTGCTCACACTCTGTCTCTCTCAAAAATAAATAAAACATAAAAATAAATAATTACTTTAATGATGTATTTTTCTAGATCACATAAGTAAAAATGAAATAGTAATAGTTTAGGATAATTTTCAGAAGTTTTATTTTCAGGCTCCTTTAACATTTTAGTTCCACCTGGACTATTTTATTTCCATTTTTTCCAACTGTAACACTTGGCACAATTTTGTGCAATATGCCTGTTTTATGTTCCTCCTTCTACTGCTCTATGAACTGTAGAGGGGAAGGGAGATTTCTTTTTCATGATTGCAATTCCAGCAGCCAGAGTTTGGTATATATTGGAGGCTCAATGAAAGTTTGCTGAATGAAGACATGAATAACTGCTGTGTCAATGATAATTACAGAAAACTTTATTTTTTAAAATTTTGTTAATGTTTTATTTTATTTTTTTGAGGGTCAGAGAAAGACAGAGCATGAACAGGGGAGGGGCAGAGAGACAGTGACACAGAATCCAAAGCAGGCTCCAGAAGAGCCCGATGTGGGGCTCAAACCCACAAATGTGAGATCATGGCCTGAGCCAAACTTGGATGCTCAACCGACTGAGCCACCCAGGCAACCCAATATAGAAAACTGTAAAATAATGCCTTGTGTATTGATTTAGATAAGTGTTGTTCTGATTATATAATTGAAGTGAATAAAGATACAAATGTAATAAGATTAACACCCCAAAAATATTTACCTTTTAATTGTTTAAAGAACACCCTCATCCTAACTATGTAATTTTCTCTGTAGATATAAGTATACACATGCACACACTAAGCAAGCCTGTTTGGACTAATGCATCAGTGAGGCTGCCATCTTCAAGAATGAAAGATTTTCATAAATTTAAGTAGTAAATAATTAAAATAGGAGTTTGTACACCCAAATGAATGTCTGTTTGAAATGTGAGTAGGAGATATTTTCGCACAGAGAAGGCCTAAGTCTTTGCCTAATGAAGGCTACCACAATCAACCTCCTCTTGTAGCAACCCTCATCAACCCCTCCTCCACATCACACTTCAGGGGGAAAAAAGTGAGGGAGCAGCATTGCAGAAGAACACCATCTACCCCTCTCAATCAATATCTTCTGTGGGAAGTTTGTATGATCTCACCTAACAAATACTGAATATTTGAAACCACCACCACCAAGTTTAAAAAGGTAAACTCTTTGGTCAGAGTCCTTCATTTAATACATCTCCATCTCCATTCCCTCTCCACCCCCAACACGGTTTGCATGATTTCAGCTGAAATCTACAACTCAGAAATACCCACAGTGTCTACTAAACCAGGGTACATTACAGTGTTATCCGGCAGGCCTAGAAGGGAAAGAAAGATTGTCACAAACTCACTCTGCAACAGTCCCTAGAGGAATTACTTTGCCCAACTTGATTAAAATTGCATGTGACATGACTGTTCCTTGAAAAGAAAACGTGCTCCAAGTCACCACATTGTGATGCATTTTTGTGATCAATGTGAGCAATTTTAGAACCAACGATTCCTGTCACACACAATGGTCTAATCAAATTAAGTTAAATAAATACGTCATGAATCCACATTAAATTTAATCAAAGGCACAGGGCTGCATGTATGACATATATTGAAATCAGAAGTGGCCATCTCTGATCAGTGAGCAGATGAACAAAAATTCCTACCCAATAGGCTTGTTGTGAAGGCCAAACATGCAACATCCAGTCATCCTGGATCCCCAAGAAGGATTTCTGTGTATAATATGATATATAATAAATATAATATAATATAATATAATATAATATAATATAATAATATAATATAATATAATATAATATTAATACAATAATAATGGTGGAAGGCCTAAGGAAAGAGGTGAGTGAAAGGACATCAAATAAAGGAAGAAATGAGGAGAGGAGTAAAGGAGACCAGATAGGACGGCAGCAGACAGGCTGAATGAGTTATAAAAGTGTGAAGGGGAAAATGGGAAGAATGACTTCTCTACTCTTGCAAATAATCTATAATTCACAGTTGCATGCTTAGCCTTTACAACAACCCTATTGGATAGGAATTTTTGTTCATCTGCTCATTGATCAAGAATATTTATTTATTTAAAACTCACTCTGGGCCAGGCCTTTTTTTTAGGTCCTGGGAGTAAAAGAACCTATTATACAACTTATATTGTAGAATGGAGAAACATCAACCACAGCAACAAAGGCCTAAAAAACTAAGTAAATAAAACACATTTTAGAGATGAATCTCAGAGCTTATATTAATTTCCTATTGCTGCTAGACTAAATTATCACAAATCTACTGGCTTAAAGCAATACAAATTTATTCTCCTACAGTTGTAGTTGTGGACCTCAGAAATCTGAAATGGGTTAGCAGAACCATGTTCCTTCTGAAAACTCTAAGAGAAAGTCCATTTTCTTGCCCTTTCCAGCTTCCAGAGGCTTCCTGCAATCCTTAGCTTATGGCCCTGTTTTACTGTTTCTGTTATCACATCTTTGTCTCTGACTCTGACCCTCCCTCTTTCCTATTACAAGGACCTTGGTGATTACAATGGACCCACCTGGGTAACCCAAGATTATTTCCAAGTCCTTTAATTAATCACATATACCAAGTCTCCTTTGCCATGTAAGGTAACATAGTCACAGGTTACAGGGATTAGGACAGGGACATCTTTGGAGAGCCATTATTCAGCTTATCACAGAGCCTGGAGTGAATTGTTCAACTGCCTATATCTGGTCCAGACCTTCAGTCTTCTGAATCCAAATGCACTGATCTTTCTCCTTTACCATGGCTGAACCCCTCATCCTCTGTTCATCCTCCACCTGCTAAGGAAATCAGAGTCCACTTGATGTTCTTTAATGTTTTCTATAGTTTTAGTTCCCCTGCTTCACTCACGTTGTGTTTTAAAGCTAGTGAAAACATACCTAATTTGTTCAAAGGTAACAGCAACTCACAACTGGTTAATGTGTCCATCCATTCAACAACTATTTACTGAGAACTGCTTATGTGCTAAATTCAAAACTAGAGTAGAAAACAAAACAGATGTTGCCTTTGCCTTGTTGGAACTTTTAGTCTTGTGGGAAAGATAGATATTAAACTATCTAACACATAGATAATTATGCATTCTAGTAAGTGGTAAGAAAGAAATGAAAAGGGTTTGATGACAGATTATAATTAGGGAAATCAATTAGACAGGGAGGTTAAGGACAGATTTTCTCTGAAGGGAACACTGAAGCACAGACTGACAGATGAACAGAAGCCTTCCTTGTAAAGGGAGTGTGGGCAGAGAAAGGTCTTTCTGTGTATGGGTGGGTGGAAGGTGCTTTTACGGGCAGCGCAAACTCCATGGCCCTGAGATGGAAAAGAGCTTGATAATTTGGATAATTACTTAAAAATCCATGTGACTGGAGAATAATGAGTGGGGGAGAGGAGGCCTAAGATATTATGAGCTGATAGGTAGGGAGAGTATAGGTCATGCAGACCACAGACTGTGGGGAAAAGTTTGGATTTTATTTGAAAGTGCACTGGGAAATTACTGAAGGATTCTGAGGTGAGAGTGAAGTGATCTAATTGTATTTATGCTTTTAAAAGATGATTTTTAAAAGATTGGGAAAAATCCAGCATGGAAGCTGAGACATTAATAAGGAAGCTGCTGTAGGGAAATGATGATTGCTTGGACCAGAGCTGGGCTGGGAAAGAGGCGAGCAATGGACAGACAAGAGATGCACTGTGGACTACGAGAAACAGGATTTGTTAATGGACAAGATGCAGGGAGTGAGGACACACATACATACCAAGTTTGACTCCCAGGTTGCAAGTTTGAGAATCTAGGTAGTTGGTCAGGCTGTTTATGGAGATGACAAAGAACAGAGAAGAAATGACATTAGGACAGAAAGTCAATAAGTTCTTCCTCTTTAGACCTCTTAACTTTGAGATTTTTGTGAAATTTTAAGCAAGGATGTCATGTAAGCAGGTAGATGAATGAGTCTGGAGGTTAGAGGAGAGCCTGAGGTGGACATAAATTTAGAACTTAGTGGCATAGCAGTAATATATAAGTACGGGGATGGATGAGATCAGCTGGGAAGAATGTTGAGGCAGGAGGGATTAGGGAGCAAGCCTTGGTTGATTCAAATATTTAGAGTTGGAGAGTATTCAGGGAGAAGGAGGCTGAGAATTGAGGCCAGAGAGGTAAAGGAAAATCAGAGAAATACAGTTCAACAAAACCAAGAGAAGAGAGTGTTTCACGAACAAGTGGCTTACAAGGTTCATTACGGTGAACACTTGTTTTTGTCAAAAACAAAAGTATCACAAAGGAGAGCAGTTTCAAAATACAGAGCAGACAAGTACAACTGAAGATTACATGTTAAGAAGATATACTTTTCTTCATTTGTTTCTGAGAAAGCACATTTGTTTCTAGCTGTTAGAAACTGAGCTGACTCGCAGTCAGGCCCTGCTGTTTTCCTGTTGGACATAAGCTCACAGAACATTGGACAAGGTCATTCTGACACCACAATAAAAGTAAGTAAAAAAAAAAAAATCACCATGAGGCCCACAAAATATCAAATGCCCTCTGTACTCGGCTGCAATGAGTGACTGCTACTTCTTTACTAATTTACAACTTTATCCTGATTTTAATCTGTCCTTCCTGTAGATCAGATTTGTTCAGATACTCAGTTACAGAATTGCCCCTGCTTTCTGCCACACTCCAAACTGAGCCACTGCTTCCCTAGACTCTTCTTAAAATAATCCATCCAAAGCCTAAATCCCATAATAGCTTCTTTGTGACATCCCTTACGGAGGGGCCTCGGAGCCACCCCCACCCCACAGGGAGCACTGCCCTTCAGTGCTGAAGACCTGCAAGAAGTCCTCTGGCTGAGGGGCATTGACATTTCCTAGTCCCCTAAAAATATCAACAATCCATAATTGATAAACACATATAACCAACTAATAAAAACACTAAATTAGCCAGAACTCCCCATTACTCAACCATTCCAGATCAATTATATCTATTAGTTATATAAAGATTACTATTATTGCTCCTAAAACATTTGTATTATAATTTCCTCTTACCTACATAAAACCTCAGTTTCATTAACAGCTCAAAACCCTTGGAGCGCCTGGGTGGCTCAGTGGGTTAAGCCTCAGACTCTTGGTTTTGGCTCAGGTCAGGATCTCATGGTTTGTGGGACAGAGCCCTGCACTGGGCTCTGGGCCAACAGTGTGAAGCCTGCTTGGGTTCTCTCTTTCCCTCTCTTTCTGCTCCCACCTTCCTCCTCACGCTCTCTCACTCACTCTCTCTCTTTTGCTGCCTCTCAAAATAAATGAATAAACGCTAAAAAAAAAAAAAGACCGCAAAAACCTCTACAGACCTTTATTTATTTTATTTTTTTCCTGTTCCTCACATAGTACAGATGACAATTCCTTTTTTCCTCGGTCTCATAGAGCTAGTCGGGAGGTCAATGTGATTTTTGTCACTGAAGTGCCAGAAGGTCATTAATAGGAATTTCCTTACTATTTATAAAGATTGAATCAAACTTCTATCAGAATGGTAAAAGATACTGTTCACATGTTAGTTGTCATGTCTTCTAGTGTCCTCTGATCTATGACAGGTTTGCCCTGTTTTTTTGTAACTTTGACAGTTTTGAAAAGTACAGTAAGATCAGATATTTCATACAATGTCCTCAGTGTGGGTTTGTCTGATATTTTCTTATTATTAGGTTGAGGTTGTAGTTTTTGGGAAAGAACACCATAGAAGAGAGATGCCCTTCTCATCATATCCTATCAGGAGGTACATGCTATCAACATGACTTGTCTCTGGTGAGGTTAACCTTGATCACGTGGTTTAGGTGGCACGTTTTAGGTTTCTTCATTGTGAGGTAACTAATTTTTTTCTTTTTAATAATATATTCCTTGGAAGGAGGTCACAAAGTCCAACTCACTCTCAGTGGGAGGGAAATTAAGCTGCATGTATTGGGGGTGAGGGGTGAGGAGGAAGTATCTACATATCTTATTTGAACATCTTTTACAAGTAAGATTTGTCCCTTCTCCCCCATTTACTTATTTGTTCAATCATGTATTTATATCTGGATGGACCCTTGGATATTTATTGCCTCCAGAACTGTGAAAAATAATGATTTCTTGTTTAAGCCATTCAGGCTATGGTATTTAGTTACTGTGGTCTGACCAATCAGGTTGAAGAAA
Organism: Puma concolor; assembly: GCF_028749965.1. Taxonomy (NCBI): domain Eukaryota; kingdom Metazoa; phylum Chordata; class Mammalia; order Carnivora; family Felidae; genus Puma; species Puma concolor. The sequence goes on from NC_141671.1 coordinate 79,092,012, forward strand.
TTCCCTCTATTACTAGTTTGATGACTTTTTAAAAATAAATCATGAATGCATACTGGGTTTTGTTTCCTCACCTGGTTAAGATATCTGGGATCTGTTTGGATCCCTGCTTCCTGTCTTGTAGCCTGGAAACTGTCCAGCAACTGATCTGGTGTAATAATAAGGCTCTCTTTGTTTCTTTCCTTTCTTCAAAGAATTATGTATTTTGCCCAGTTTTCTAGTTTATTGGGATGGAAGGGTAAATCAGGTTCCTGCTACTCTATCATGGCTGGAAGTGGAAATCATTATCTTATTTTAATTTTCAAACTGTTCCTAGTAAGTTTGAAACTTTCCTTTTTAGTAACATTTGTAAGTCCTCCTTCTCAATTGTCTGTTATGAATAATTTGCCCATTTATCTATTAAAATATTTCTTTTTATATACATTAAGCATAAAAGGAATAACTTTCTAGATTACGGAAGGAGTAAGTATTCACTCCTCCTAAAACCTTTTCTACCCCCTTACTCCACTTTAACCACTCCCTATCCTCTCCTTAGATGTATATCTCTACTTTTAATATTTGTTCATTTTTCTCTTCCTATTGTGAATGTTGTGCTGTTGCTAAATATTTGTTTCTGCCCCTCCTCATTCTTTGAGAGGACTTTTCCTTCCCCACTTGTAGTGAGTCTTGTGAGGCTGTCAATCAAAAATCCTGATCCTCTTTCCATAGAGGTGTACATCTGGACCAGTTGAGCCAATCAGAGAAATTCATCCCCTATAGGCCTGGTCCATTATTTAAGGAGAGTTTATCAGAGTCCTTGAAAAGTAGGATTATGTATGCTCTTTAAGAGAGGTTTTCTTCTCTGTTTTTCTGAGATTAGAACTAAGAACAATGAAATCCTAAAGCTACTAGATTTTATCTTTATTTTATCTTTAATTAAAAAAAAATTTTAATGTTTATTTTCGAGAGAAAGAGAGTGTGAGCAGAGGAGGGGCAGAGAGAGAGAGGGAGACACAGAATCCAAAGCAGGCCCCAGGCTCCGAGCTGTCACCGCAGAGCCCTATGTGGGACTCAAAGTCATGAGCTGTCAGATCATGACCTGAGCTGAAGTCAGATGCTTAACCAACTGAGTCACCTATATTTTCACCTCCATGAAGAAAGCATACAAGAGACAGAAAGCAGCACGTGGAAAGCAGATGAAAGATGGAGAAACAGAACAAGAATCACACTGATATCATTTCAACCTTGGCTACAACAATGCCTAAAGTCCCTCTCATCATCATGTCAAAAATGCATTCCATTCTATATTTCAGTCACTTTGATTTGAGTTTCTGTTACCACCAAGATTCCTGGCAAATCCAAATTCTATATGATTAGCTTTCTGAAGCTGACCGTGACTATTCTACCACAACATCAGTGCGACACATCTCTCTAACCATGGCTTCAGGTATCTTGGAGGCTTGGAGTGTACCCTTAATAATGGCTGGCCTTGAATTAAAGATCAAATGAGAAAGGAAAGCTGCCACCCATATTCTGCATTTTAAATGAACCTACCACTACTACTGCATGTGGAGTACATATAGATGGCTTGGGATGGGTTGAGGAAGGAGACATCATACATTTCTAAGCATATAGAGAATCATTTTTGAGATAGCGTAGAATAGAAAACTCATTCAACTAGGTTTTTATATGTGATCAATTGCATCACTTGGCCCTGTTGTTACATCTGTAAAGGCTTAGCATACCATGTACTTTATTTTAAAGAGAGGGAGCTATTATATTCATTTTGCCCAAACTCACCAGTTCTCACTGCAGCAACTGTCAGTTTGCCATCTCTGGTCAATAATCTTGATTCCTGTGTTTTGGAGGAGAATCACTATCAAGGATTCTTAAATTCATGAATTTTAAAAGATGCTTTAAAAAACCAGTCAGCATTGGGGCACCTGGGTGGCTCAGTCGGTTAAGCGTCCGTCTGCGACTCAGGTCATGATCTCGCAGTTTGTGAGTTTGAGCCCACGTTGGGCTCTATGCTGACAGCTCAGAGCCTGGAGCCTGCTTTGGATTCTGTGTCTCTTCTTCTCTCTGCCCTTCCCATGCTCATGTTCTATCTCTCAATAATAAATAAATGTAAAAAAAAAAAAAAACCAATCAGCATTTCTATACTATTTCCAATAACAAATGAAAATAACAGATGTGCCTACAATACATTAAAAATTCTTGTGAACATTTAAAACAGATACACAGCTGTCACATTTTTTGGATTTTAGTAAGAAAGTGTACTTTAACTCTTCATATTATTTATCTGTCCAATTATCAAAGATCTTATTTTCATAAGGAATAGATTTTTTCCTTAGCTGAAATAAAAATAAGCTATTTCATAATAAACCAGATCATAACAAGACCTAAAGAGAAAAACCAAACCCCTTCCATTATTGTTTCTTGTCCAATATTTGCTTTCCTAGCTTTTGGTACAGGAAGTCTTCCAGTCTCCTTTCCTATACGTTTACATTTTCAAGCTCTCCCTGAAGGAAAAGATTCTTCCAAGGATCTCCTCAAAACAAAAACAAACAAACAAAAAAAAGCCATTTCTAAGCATTATGTCACATCAGATTTAAGAAAATTTTGGATAATATAAAGTTTGTCATTTAACATTGATTTATGTGAAAAAAATACAAGTCTGTTCAAGAATATTTCCCCACCCCTCCAAGAAAACTTAACTCAGAGCTGATTGTACATATGGCAATCCACAGAGTGAAAGAAAGGACACTTAATTAGGAGGTGTGCATTTAAAATGATTGAAAGCATTTGAGGTAGGAATGAAGCAGACTTCTAAACCTGAGTTAGTATGCCAGACTGGGAAGAGAGGAGAAGAGGAAAGACACATGGGCCAGAGATGTGAAAGAGTAAGCATCTGGTTTATCACAGAAAATTGCACTAAATTGAGATCCGTTGGGCTGGCTTCGTGGATCTGTGACTCGTGCAGTTACACAGGCCCCAGCTCAGAAGGACCCGGTGTTTGGTTTAATGCTCTGCTATAGCTGTCTTGAAATTCTCAGTGATCATTGAACGAGGGGGCCCTGCATTTTCACTTGTACCACATCCCACAAATCATGTAGGTAGTCTTCTTCCCAGTTTAGTTCTCCTAGGACTTCTTAGATGTCTCATCTCTCAGTTCTACAGTCCTCATTTTCTACCACCAACAAAGGAGTGAAATTGGCTTTCTCACTTACAGACATCTTGTGATTACAGTGAGATTCCATTTGCAAACAGGATACTATGGACATTTCCACTTCATTGTTTCTGCTCATCGATCCATTTAAAACCAATAGGGGGTGCCTGGGTGGCTCAGTTGGTTAGGCGTCTGATTCTTGATTTTGACTCAGATCATGATCTCACAGTTTGTGAGTTCAAGCCCCACCTCAGACTCTGTGCTGACAACCTGCAGCCTGCTTGGGATTCTCTCTCTCTCTCTCTCTCTCTCTTTCTTTCTCTGCCCCTTCCTCTCTCTCTCTCTCTCTCTCTCTCAATAAATAAATAAATAAGTAAATAAATAAATAATAAAACCAATAGAAATCTGCCTTCACTCTGAGTCCAAAAGGACAAACCCTTGAAACATTCTACTCAAGTCATTTGGTTCTGCTCTTAAAACTCAACCTTGGGGTGCCTGGGTGGCGCAGTCGGTTAAGCGTCCGACTTCAGCTAGGTCACTATCTCGCGGTCCGTGAGTTCAAGCCCCGCGTCAGGCTCTGGGCTGACGGCTCAGAGCCTGGGGCCTGTTTCTGATTCTGTGTCTCCCTCTCTCTCTGCCCCTCCCCTGTTCATGCTCTGTCTCTCTCTGTCCCACAAATAAATAAACGTTGGAAAAAAAAATTAAAAAAAAAAACTCAACCTTGATTTTTTTTTGGTAATTGTTTTTATTTATTTTTGAGAGACAGAGAATGCAAGTGAGGAAGGGACAGAGGAAGAGGCAGAGGATCTAAAGCGAGCTTTGCACTGGCAGCAGGGAGCCTGATGTGGGGCTGGAACTCACCAACCATGAAATCATGACCTGAGCCAAAGTCGGATGCTTAACTGACTGACCCACCCAGGCACCCCTCAATCTTGATATTTTTTTTAAAAAAATGTTTAATGTTTATTTATTTTTGAGAGAGAGAGAGAGGGAGAGAGAACGTGATTGGGGGAGGGGCAGAGAGAGAGAGGGAGACACAGAATCTGAAGCAGGCTCCAGACTCTGAGCTGTCAGCACAGAGCCCAATGCAGAGCTCAAACTCTCAAACCCAGAAGATCATGGCCTGAGCTGAAGTTGGACGCTTAACCGACTGACCTACCCGGGAGCCCCGCAACCTTGATATTTTTAAGACCAATGTGTACAAAGCATCATGTTCAGCACCATGGCAAAGAGAAAAGGACAAGAGACAGAATCTCCTCTCAGAGGAGTTCACAAATGAGTGGAGGCAGATGTGACACAAGGGCGTGAAAGAAGGGGGCAAGGAAGAGGACTTTGGGCAGACGGAGAAGTGGTTATCACAGGCTGAACCCAGGCTCAGAGTGAGGACAGTGACATCATAGTTTGTGAGATAAGCTTCTAAACTATCTCAAGGATAAAGAAATGAACACTCATTAGCTCTAAAATAGAAGCAAACTTCTTCACAGGGTGAGTTTAAATGCTTGTCAGGAATGCTTGGAAAATGCCTTGCCTGATGCCTACTTCATGGCAAGTACTTGATAAAAAATATTTTTCCCTTTAATTATTGTTTTCGTAAAAATGACTGATGCATTTGCATGAAGTAGAAAAAGACTGAAAACTGCACAGCTCATCATCTGACCCGGCCATCCCAGTTTCTAGAGCAGTGCTTAGTCCTGATAACAAGCTCTACTTCCAGCCCTGGTTCCATTATTACCGTGGTGTGTGATCTTGGGAAAATTCTCTAAAATGCTGCTATCTTATCTCTCAAATGAAACAGTTGTATGAAATTATTCCTTAATACTCTTTCAACTCCAAACTTTGATTCCAGGAAGTTTCCTCCTCCTCGTCCTCCTCCTCGTCCTTCTTCTTCTGTTGTTTAAAAAGATTAAAAAATTCAACCCTTCAGTGGTAATGATTAGCAGGCTTGGTAAGTATACATTCTGAAATTTTCTAAAATGTAAGTTGCAGAGTCTTATGTACACCATGATCTCATTTCTTAAAACTATATGTATATAATTCTAAAACTATATAATTATACACACACACACACACACACTTTTATGACATGAAATCACAGTGCAAATAAGATTTGGCAAATTCCATTTTTTCCTTTATATATTTTCACATCTAATCCATTCTCTTTAATGACTGACTAGTATTCAGTTGTATGGATCTCTCTGTCTCTCTCTTGACCCCAAACTCCCATACACAGAAATTTAGGTTATTTCCACCTTGTTATTACAAAGAATGTTGTAGGAACATCTTTACACGTATATTTGAACATATTAAGTGTTTCAATAGGTGAAATTTCTAGATGTTGAGAGCACTGGTAAAATGCTTATAAACATTTAACACATTTATTATATATCAAATTTCCCTCCATGAAGTTGTGCCAATTTGTGTTCCCACTAACACAGAATCTACTAAAAATGCCTATTTCCCCACACCTTCAGGATCAGTGGCTACTTTCAGTATGTTATCATTTTTGCCTGTATGTAGGTCACAAAATGTCTTACTGCTGTTTTAATTGGAATATTTGAATTATTATTAATAATTGTACTATAATTAATATCTGCATTTCCTCTTCAGTGAACTATTTACATATTTGATCATTCTTTCAACTAGGATATATCCTTTTTCTTTTTAGTTAGTAGAACCTTAAAAATATATTATGTGTTATACGTACAAGTATTTCCTCTCAGTGTGTCTCGTCTTTCGATTTTATTTATAGTATTTTTTGCCATCCAGATACTTTCTATATTCTTGCAGCCGTTTATGTTAAACATTTTCGTTTTTTCATGTTTTATTTTTGAAAGAGAGAGCACAAGCAAGGGAGGGACAGAGAGAGAGGGGAGCAGAAGATCCCAAGCAGGCTCTGCACTGACAGCAGTAAGCCCCAAGCGAGGCTTGAACTCACAAACTGTGAGATCATGACCTGAGCCAATGTCGGATGCTCAACCAACTGAGCCACCCAGGCTCCCCTCTGTTGAACATGTTCTATATCATTCTGAGATTTTATACCATTTACGAAGCCCTTCCCCAACCCAGGATTAAAAAAATATATTTTGTCTATTGTTATACTTTGCCTAACAATAGACAAAAATACTTTGCCTATACTAACAATAGACAAAATACTTTGTCTACTATTATACTTTTTTTTAATGTTTTGACAAGTATTGTACTTGGAATTTATTTGTCTGTATGATTTGAGATTCAAATATAACCCTGTTTTCTTCCAAATGAAGAGCCAATTATTTTAGCTTCATTATTGAATAAACCATCTCATTTTCCTTGATTCAAGATGTCACCTGTATCACATCTTAAATTCTAATATTTATTTGAGTTTCCTTCTAGGCCCTATTTTGTGAACAGCTGTTAGACTGTAGAATAAATGTGTGCCTGCACTCATGGAATGCTGAGCTATAATCATACAGCTTTGTGCAGGACTGTTGGAATAAAAGTTTGAGATGTTCAACCTGCATTTCAGTAGGATTATGTGCATGAACTTATGTGTGCATGGTGGGCCCTAAAGGACATTATGTGTGCCCTTGCACTAGTTTTGTGAGGGATATAGGATGTGGGAGAGTGAGCTCAGCCATGGACATGACATCATCTACGGAACTGCAGCTGGCCAGGAGGAACATATGTCAGTGAGAAGTCCAACCCAGTTCATTCTCACTCTTTTAGTCTCTCCCCTCTGTGAGAGACTCACCTCCACCCTTGGCTGTCACCCTTACATGACTGATTGCCATCCCAGTTGGAACAAATCCCTGCCTCTCAAATTATGCAATCAAAGTAATTTGGAAACAAAATTCAAAATCACTAGAACTTGCACCCATCTGATGTAGCATCAGGAGACAGATCAAAAATGAGACTAGGCATGGCTAAAACATAGTAGAAGATAATAACCATGATTTGGAAAAGAACTCTGAAATGCCTCCTGTTGTCAGAAAATTCCCCTTTTATAAGAATTTCAGATGGCACATTGCTTCTTTGGGCCATGTATTCTACATTTTAAGGCTCAGAAACATAGGTAGATGAATAATTTCTATGTATAACCTAAATCTAAATTACATTAAAGGAATCATTACTTCAAAAATCTATTTGTATTTTCCTTCAATCTGTTGCACTTGACTTAAGGATCCAACCAAAAATAAATTCATGACAAATAATTAGTTTTGTTAAAATAGCTACCAGGGATGCATGCAAAATAATAAAAAGGTAATGACACTGCTGGCATATCCATTAACCCAATTAAAAATTTAGAGCACACCAATGAGAACACACTAATCAATAGACCTTTAGAGAATTGTATTTCAATCTTCTAAGAAGTTATTCAAGAATAACATTCTTCTTTAATTCTAATCATTTACAAAATTGTTTTAAATTTCAAAATTGTGAGCTTTGAATAGGTGTGGTCTATTTATAATGATATTTGTATGAGGTATAGCATTTACATACCTGTGAAAATGAGTTAGTTCCTTACACTTGAGTGACCTAACCAAATGCTCCCTTGGAAACTGCTAACTGACATGCATGGGGCCATTTTCAGCTTCTCTCCAGAGAAATTCCTGAGAGTATTTATTTGTGCTTAGGCTGATATGACAACAGGGATTTGGGGTAAGGGGGATTTGGGGAATATTTGGTTATGTTTTATATATGGTTACAATGAGTGAGTTGCAGCTGTTACTTGGTCATATTTTAAATAACTGGATATTATGCCTTGTCTTGGAACCTAAAAATTACAAAGGTCTCCATTTGGGTCAGTTTGGGAAAATGCTCCTGAATGAATTTTCATACTTCATCTGTATTTCCGAAATACAGATAGAATATGCCATGAAAGATATCAACAAATTTTAGCCATGGGCCTCTGAGAACAAGAAAGGATGGTTTCTGGTGTGTTTCTGGTGGCAAGGGACTGGCATAGTGACTTGCATCCAGCCCAGGGTGGAAGCTGAGCAGATAAGACGTGGAAAGGTTCACATGTCCGTATTTGAGATCTGAATCCTCAGAGAGTACAAGTTTAGTCTCCCTTTCTCTCCTGTCACCTCATACCCTAGAAAAACCTGAAATTTTTGTGAAGGACGCTTCTCTTTATTATCCTACATTTTTTCTTCTTCCCTTGGTCTTCGCTTTTTTTTTCTTGAGATCATTGGACAGAGTTTGCCTTTTCTTAAACTTGTCATTCTATCTCTGTGTTTTTCTTTTGGTTTCCATCTCTACATAGCTAAACACATATATCATGACTCAATAACTCCACATAGTAAATGAGTACAACATGTAAGGGAAATTTACTACCTTGACATTGCCATGTGTGCTAGTAGAAAATATAATTCATTGACATATGCCTGATTGACATCATGGAAAAATGCCCTGTCTTCTTAAATGTCACTATACCAAAATAGATTATAATGGAACTCAAACAGAAGTTTTTGGGTTTATTTTCTAAAGTCTTCACTGATAGAGGACACTAGATAGTATTTTTTCTATTCCACTTAGTCATCTCACTATTATTTCTTCAAGCTTGGTGGTCTTTTAAGTAGATTATCTACATGGACTCTACATTTCTACATAGCATTGAGACTCTAGAGGGTTCTAGGTATCAAGATGAAAAGATCAGTGCTACCTATTTCCCCAGTTTACAGACATACTACAACAAATGGCCAGAAAGCATGCATGAAACTATATGAACACTTCCTGAAGACCCAGGGAGTTGGTTATTTTATATCAAATGGCTTATGCTCTCAATGCACAAGGTATAGTTCAAAAATTTCTGTAATTGTTTTTCAGTTTCCAGCCAATTTTTGGATATTCATCAGGAGGCTACTTGTAAGTGTTATGAATTGGAAATGGGATAGATAAAGAACAAATGGAAAACACCTATCTTGTGCTTCTGCAGCTGTCACAGCCTATTTCAACTGTAGACAAGCCCTGTGATGTCACCAGACAGGATCCTCACTGTCCCCAGTACACACTATCTCCATTGTCACCTTCAGCCTTTGCCCATTAGAACTATCATCTAACTCTCACTATTCTTTAGGACCCTCTTGATCGTTACTGACGGTTTCCCCCATGTGATCTTCCATGTCCTTTATTGTTTTTACATTGTGGAGCTTATGTGTTTCCATTTGTCTCATTAAATGGCTAACATTTATTGAGTACAATGTGGCAGGCACTATTATAATTTTAATTCTTTTGATTTCCACAGTCACTCTAGAAAGTAGGAAGTATTACTACCCCATTTTGTAAAGAAAAAAAAAACTGAGGAAAAGAGAAGTTAGGATTCTAACCTAGCATTCTACTGCCAGAGTCTGGTGCCCAAGTCTATGCCTTTAACAACAGTGCTGTATGGCTTCTTTAAGAATTATCTTCTAAAAACATTCATTTCTACTTGCCAGTTTACCTTTGCAAGTCAAACTCCATAACAAGCAGGTTGATGATACATTAGAGGCAGAGGTTGAAATTCTGGTAAATGCCAACAGGTGAAGGATGCTATCATAAGTCATGACAATTTCAGTCATTTTCAACTACAGAAAAATTAAGTAAAGAGGTAACATTGTTTTTTAAAAAACTTTTAAAAAATTTTTTTATTTATTTTTGAGACAGAGAGAGACAGAGTGTGAGTGGAGGAGTGTCAGAGACAGAGGGAGTCACAGAATCCAAAGCAAGTTCTGGGCTTCAAGCTGTCAGCACAGAGCCCAATGCAGGGCTCAAACCCATGAACCATGAGATCATGACCTTAGCTGAAGTTGGACACTTAACCAACTGAGCCACCCAGGCGCCCCCACGAGGTAACACTGTTAACCAAAAATACCTGTTAGTTATATATTCATACAGATTTCAATAAAAACTGTCCATTGATATGTCATCAGAACCTAATACAGTGCTTGATATGCAATTGGTATCCAGTAAATAATTGTTAAATGAATCCCAAAAAATAAAGAGTAGATTTTAAAGAAATGCAACCTTTCAGGCATAGTTTAAATACTTTTTCTCATAGAAAATGAACCCTTATGCACTGTTGGTGGGATTGCAAACTCATGCAGCTACTGTGGAAAATAGTATGGAAATTCCTCAAAAACTTAAAAACAACTACCTTATGATCCAGTAATCACACTACTGGATATTTACCCAAAGAATATAAAAACACTGATTCAGATGTTTATAGCAGTATTATTTACACTCTTATGTTTATAGCAGTATTATCTACAATAGCCAAATGTATTGGAAGCAGTCCAAGTGTCCATTGATAGATGAATGCATAAAGAAGGTATGGTATATATAGTCAATGGAATATTATTCAACCATAAAAGGAATGAAATCCTTATTGTATGCAGTTAGAGAATATAATGCTAAGCAAAATAAGTCATTGTGAGAAAGACAAACACCATATGACTTCCCTCATGTGGAATTTAGGAAACAAAACAAATGAACAAAGGAATAAAAGAGAAAAAAAAAACAAAATACAGATTCTTAACTATAGAGAACAAACTGATGGTTACCAGAGGGGAGGTGGATGGGGGGGATGGTGAAACTAGGTGAAGGGAACCAAGAGTACACTTACTGTTATGAGTACCAGGTGATGTGGAATTACTGAATCAGTGTATTATACACTTGTAACTAATATAACACTGTATGTTAACCACACCAGAATTTTTAAAAAATAATAAATAATACTTTTTCTTATTGGACTCCAACATTATCAATTGTTGAGGTTTCTATATCCATTTATTCTTTCTCTGTATGCATATTAATACAAATTTGCCATAATTTTTATGTTGGACTTTGCCTATCCACAGCTTCCAACTGGTCACTTGTTACTGAATCATTATGGCATTTTGAAAAATTTGGTTACAAAATGATGTTAAAGAATATGCCTTTGGGGAACCTGGGTGGGTGGCTCAGTTGGTTAAGTGTCTGACTTTGGTTCAGGTCATGATCTCATGGCTGATGAGTTTGAGTCTGACACTGGGCTCTGTGTTGACAGCTTGGAGCCTGGAGCCTGCTTTGGATTCTGTGTTTCCCTCTCTCTCTGCCCCTCTCCCGCTCATGCTCTGTCTCCGTCTCTCTCTCTCAAAAATAAATAACCATTAAAATTTTTTTAAAAATATGCCTGCATTCTTGACATAGATAAATATTATCATTTTTTTTAACACCAGTTATTTCTTTTTTTTTTTTTGTCCATCAGTCTGTTTGTTTATTATTTTTTCTTTTTCTTATTTTTTTTTATATATGAAATTTATTGTCAAATTGGTTTCCATACAACACCCAGTGCTCATCCCAAAAGGTGCCCTCCTCAATACCCATCACCCACCCTCTCCTCCCTCCCACCCCCCATCAACCCTTAGTTTGTTCTCAGTTCTCAACAGTCTCTTATGCTTTGGCTCTCTCCCACTCTAACCTCTTTTTTTTTTTTTTTTTTCCTTCCCCTCCCCCATGGGTTCCTGTTAAGTTTCTCAGGATCCACATAAGAGTGAAACCATATGGTATCTGTCTTTCTCTGTATGGCTTATTTCACTTAGCATCACACTCTCCAGTTCCATCCACGTTGCTACAAAAGGCCATATTTCATTCTTTCTCATTGCCACGTAGTATTCCATTGTGTATATAAACCACAATTTCTTTATCCATTCATCAGTTGATGGACATTTAGGCTCTTTCCATAATTTGGCTATTGTTGAGAGTGCTGCTATGAACATTGGGGTACAAGTGCCCCTATGCATCAGTACTCCTGTGTCCCTTAGATAAATTCCTAGCAGTGCTATTGCTGGGTCATAGGGTAGGTCTATTTTTAATTTTCTGAGGAACCTCCACACTGCTTTCCAGAGCGGCTGCACCAATTTGCATTCCCACCAACAGTGCAAGAGGGTTCCCGTTTCTCCACATCCTCTCCAGCATCTATAGTCTCCTGATTTGTTCATTTTGGCCACTCTGACTGGCGTGAGGTGATACCTGAGTGTGGTTTTGATTTGTATTTCCCTGATAAGGAGCGACGCTGAACATCTTTTCATGTGCCTGTTGGCCATCTGGATGTCTTCTTTAGAGAAGTGTCTGTTCATGTTTTCTGCCCATTTCTTCACTGGGTTATTTGCTTTTCGGGTGTGGAGTTTGGTGAGCTCTTTATAGATTTTGGATACTAGCCCTTTGTCCGATATGTCATTTGCAAATATCTTTTCCCATTCCGTTGGTTGCCTTTTAGTTTTGTTGGTTGTTTCCTTTGCTGTGCAGAAGCTTTTTATCTTCATAAGGTCCCAGTAATTCACTTTTGCTTTTAATTCCCTTGCCTTTGGGGATGTGTCGAGTAAGAGATTGCTATGGCTGAGGTCAGAGAGGTCTTTTCCTGCTTTCTCCTCTAAGGTTTGGATGGTTTCCTGTCTCACATTCAGGTCCTTTATCCATTTTGAGTTTATTTTTGTGAATGGTGTGAGAAAGTGGTCTAGTTTCAACCTTCTGCATGTTGCTGTCCAGTTCTCCCAGCACCATTTGTTAAAGAGACTGTCTTTTTTCCATTGGATGTTCTTTCCTGCTTTGTCAAAGATGAGTTGGCCATATATTTGTGGGTCTAGTTCTGGGGTTTCTATTCTATTCCATTGGTCTATGTGTCTGTTTTGGTGCCAATACCATGCTGTGTTGATGATGACAGCTTTGTAGTAGAGGCTAAAGTCTGGGATTGTGATGCCTCCTGCTTTGGTCTTCTTCTTCAAAATTACTTTGGCTATTCGGGGCCTTTTGTGGTTCCATATGAATTTTAGGATTGCTTGTTCTAGTTTCGAGAAGAATGCTGGTGCAATTTTGATTGGGATTGCATTGAATGTGTAGATAGCTTTGGGTAGTATTGACATTTTGACAATATTTATTCTTCCAATCCATGAGCACGGAATGTTTTTCCATTTCTTTAAATCTTCTTCAATTACCTTCATAAGCTTTCTATAGTTTTCAGCATACAGATCCTTTACATCTTTGGTTAGATTTATTCCTAGGTATTTTATGCTTCTTAACACCAGTTATTTCTTGATGAAAGCTTTCTCCTCTAACTGGTACTCCTATGTTTTTCTGTTGTTGGGTTGTTGTTTTTCTTTTGGGGGGGGGGTTGTTTTGTTTTGTTTTGCTTTGTTTTGTTTTCCAGAAACCAAAACCTCTTTTAGTCTTTCATGAAGTTGGATTGGCCAACTGCTTCCATGGATGATGGGAAATTTTTGTAAAGTACAATCAATCCCAGGTGCCATACTTCCACATGATATATTTCTCCATAGACTATTTTTTCTCTCTTTGAAAATTAGTTCTTTTGGAAAAGCTGTTCATCTGTTCCCTCTTTCCAAATATAGTGTTTCAGGATGTTAGCAAGTTTCTTTTGTGAAGAATATAAATATTTCTCAGATATCAGGGGCAATGAGAAATAGTTTGTTTACTAAACCTGAAAATTTAGGAAAGGATCAATATTGGTTTTACTTCCCTAGGATACATTTTCATAAAATAATAACCATTTTAAAAACATGATTATATGGTGGTTTCCACACATTCATGTGCTTATTATTAGAAAATATCTTTGTCTTTTATTTTTTGTGTTTTCCAACACTATTTCACACAGAGTTAGTGCACAGCAGGAATCCAATAAATACTTACAAATTAAACAGTTTTAATAGATTTAAAATAGATTAGTGATTAGTTAAATCACTAATGGATAGACTTTTTTCTCTTGTATTTTTGACTACAAGTGGAATATATTAGCTTACTTATATTACTGGATAATTCAACATCAAATTTCAAATAAAAACTAAGTTTTTCAAGACTCCTTTCTTTTTTCTCCATTGCTCACCACACACCCTTTTTATAAAGCAGGTTTTTTTTTTTTTATATATATAAATATAACAGCCTTTTGAATTTTCTAGAGAATAGACTTTTTAGGAAGTTCACTTCTGGGGTGCATGGATGGCTCAGTTGGTTGAGCCTCTGACTTCGGCTCAGGCCATGATCTCACAGTTCGTGGGTTCGAGCCCCGCATGGGGCTCTGTGCAGACAGGTCAGAGCCTGGAACCTGCTTCGGATTCTGTATCTCCCTCTCTCTCTGCCTTTCTCATGCTCTGTCTCTCTCTCTCAAAAGTAAATAAACATTAAAATTTTTTTTAAAAAACTATAAAAAAATGTTCACTTCTGATACCTGAGTTATCTTTGCTTTCTCCAAGGACAGTTGTTCCATTTGTTCACCTTGGAGCTTCCTTTTTCATGCTAATAATTCCTTTTAAGGTCTGGAGATCCCTGGTGATTAAATCATGTTGAATGAAGAACTCTGCTTGGTCTGAATGGCTGGAAAATGTTTTGTCAGAGACAGGTAAATCTATTTTCTTTCTTTCTTTCTCTCTTTCTTTTTTTGCGTTTTTTTTAAATATGAAAATTATTGTCAAATTGGTTTCCATACAACACCCAGTGCTCATTCCAACAGGTGCCCTCCTCAATACTCATCACCCACCCTCCCCTCCCTCCCACCCCCCATCAACCCTCAGTTTGTTCTCAGTTTTTAAGAGTCTCTTATGTTTTGGCTCCCTCCCTCTCTAACCTCTTTTTTCTTTTCCTTCCCCTCCCCCATGGTCTTCTGTTAAGTTTCTCAGGATCCACATAAGAGTGAAAACATATGGTATCTGTCTTTCTCTGTATGACTTATTTCACTTAGCATAACACTCTCCAGTTCCATCCACGTTGCTACAAAAGGCCATATTTCATTCTTTCTCATGTAAATCTATTTTCTTAATGATCCTTCTTTTGACTAGGTGGGCTCACCATAGGCTTTGTGTGATGGCTTAGGGCATTTTGATGAGCAGGTTTTCTTCAAAGCTAAATAATGGGCAACAGAAAGGCAGGCTAGGATTTCCATAATTGCCAAAATCAGGCAGCGGGACAGGGAGACCTAATTCTGGTAGTGGAGTGCTTTATTATTTCAGTCTTGAGTGCAGTAACTTATTCCATTCTTTCCTTCCCCCCTCCCCTTCTTTATTTTTTCTCTTTTTTTGAAGTCTGGACTTAATTCAGGCAATATAATGCTTTGTTGCTTGCCACAAAATTTCTGATGTCGTGTGCTATTCTTATTCTCTGTGCTTATTCTCTGTATTTATTTCTCCATCAATCCTAAATCAGCTGAAATGTGTCAAGATGTCCAGTCCATGCATGGCATTTCTGTTTTGCAGTGTTATTATGGATTTATTCTTTTATAAATGTATCCTCCTGTCATTTTAATGGAATTTGGGGTGGGGTTTAGAAGGTGGGAGAGGAGGATAGACCCCTGTGCTTAAACTGACATTTTGAGCAGGGAGCCTGAATATCATTTAGAAGTGCCTACCATTTTGTGTTAAAGTAAATGGATTAAGTTCACAATTATCTTTAGTTTTCACTCAGATGTGGGCTTTTCCAAAGTCCCACTCCCCTCTAATGAGCATGAAAAAGAAAAATAGTTTTAACAAATATAATGGATGTTAAACATTTCCAATAACTATTTACAAATTAATTTTCGAATATTGGAAGGCAAATTAAAAACAATAAAGGTGATAAAAAAAACTATCATGACAGTTTCCTTCTACTTTTCCTCTGATAAGTTACATTTGACATCTTTTGGCTTAGATTATAACAGTACCTCCTAAAGAAAAGCCCTATTTTCTACACAAACCAAAATGCAAAGAAAAACTAACTCCCTGAGCAACAATATGATCAATGCTGTTTATTAGGATGCTAATAGCTTCCTTAATTAGGTCACCACACCTGACATTTTCTGTATCCTGTTTGCTTTTACATGAGGGAATGTTTACCCTTGTAAAGCTTCTGCTTCTGCAGTCAATCCAATAACTGGCATTGTGTATCATTTGTATGTTGAAAAAAATTAACCTTAGTCCTATGCCAAAAGACCCAATCTTCCTCTCAAATTTACATTTTGTGTGTGTGTGTCATTTCCTTCCAAAAGTATTAAAATGCAGAATACTTTGAAAGGCACAGGTTCAATAAAACTGTGAAAGCATGAAAACAATATAATAAATACAGGATTCAGGCTCTGAAAGAGAGGAGAGGTTTGGGAGGGATGGGAATGAGAATTACACAGAAGACTGCACCAACTAAGGAAAGTTCTACACTTGATCACACACAGTAAATCACCATGTAGGTAGTCATTTCCCAGTGTTGATGAAAGATCTTTGTGCAAGTAAATAATAGCCAGCAAGAGGCAGGAGCTGCTCATTCTCCATCCATACAAAGCATCACCAGGAGCATCAGTGGTGTGCATGCATGTGAACCCACACACCTACACACAAATGTGTATGTGCATGTGCACATGCAGAACATATGTAGAGTATATGGTACTCTCTGTCAAGAGATCTTAACATCAGTTTTATTGAAGATTCTCTCAACAGTTTAGCGGTCTCCTCTTCCTGCCAGAGTACCCAAAGAAACCAGGCAGAGGAAAATCTATTAGTGGAGTCTCAGTCAGTGAGCAGGAAGGAATGACTAAACCAGGTTTCTGAGTGAGCAGGCTGTAAATCAGAATGGCCCCACAGTGCTCCTGTCTTATGAATAACTCTTACCCAGGGAATAAACTTTGCAGATGACAGCAATCTAGGGTTGCGATCATTCTCTTGTTTCCCCAGCTGCCAATGAAAGAAATGAAAAAGTTCCAGATACAGAGTTGCTAAGGTAGAAGTGATGAGTTCAGCTGAGCAAACACAAACTCTCCTTTCTGTGGTGTTTAGCCCAGGGTACTGGGGTTTCAGAATTGAACCATCAAGCCCAGAGAGAAAAAGAGGATTTCTGTAAAGCCCAACTCAGAAATCCCAAGTCTCAAGGTACTTTAATACTTCTAGAGTACCAAGGAACCATGTGGTGATGGCTTCTAACTTTGGAAACTTAATCTGGTAAATCCTCCTTTTTTCTGTCTTTTTTTTTTTTTTTTTTTGCCTGCCACCATTTCATTATCATCACATGAAAGAACAAGAATGACTAAGACACCTCCTATTTATAAAGGTCAAATATTTGTTAAGAACTGTGCTAGGTTTGGGGTGCCTGGATGGCTCAGTCAGTTAAGCATTTGACTTCAGCCCAGGTCATGATCTCATAGCTTGTGAGTTTGAGCCCCATGTAGGGCTCTGTGCTGACAGCTCAGAGCCTGGAGCCTGCTTTGGATTCTATGTCTTCCCCTCTCTCTGCCCCTCCCCTGCTCATCCTCTCTCTCTCCCTCTCTCTCTCTCTCTCTCTCCCTCTCTCCTTCTCTCTCTCCCTCTTTCCTTCTCTCTCTCTCCCTCCCTCCTTCCCTCTCTCTCATATGAATAAATAAACATTACAAAAATTTAAAAGAACTGTGCCAGGTTTATAAACATTACCTCATTTGATTTTTATTTACAACCCTATGAAAGGCGGTATGTCTATTTTTGAAAGGAAGTCATCAAAGTTAAAGGGGGTTAAATAACTTTCCCAAGCTCACCAGCTGGTAGATGGTAGAGCCCGGATTTGGATCTGCCTGAATCCATATCCATGTATATACTCTTGTCCTCTCATGGGTAAACCACATAGAAAGGTCATTTATTCAGATAGACTCTAGCTTCAAATTTTGGAGCTTCAGAAGACTTTAGAGATGGCCCTATCCAAACTTTTCATTTCATAGACAAGGATATGGAAGCCCAGGGAGGTGAGTGAACGATCAAGATGGTGCCAGTAACAAAAGTACAACTCAGGGCTCCTGACTCCTGAGAGAGGACCTTTTCTAGAATACCATCTTGCTACCTGGGAAAATACTTAACTAAGTGAGACAACCTAAATAAGTTTACCAGGAACTTTTAAGACATTTAAAATTTTTTGATGTTTCGGACATGCTCAGCCCTCAACATGGACAAGTGAGTGTTTTTCATTTAATTCAGAAAAGAACATTTTAAACACTCTGACTAGATTTAATCAACCCTTGGCAGTGTTCCAAATTCAATGATTTTCACACACTAAATTTGGCTCAATTTAAAATTCCACGATTCAGTCCAATGAACAGTTTCTCTCCAGGTCATTCTGGTGATCTGTTGCTTGCTTCAAGAACTACTTTATCCCATCTCCTTGCAAGTTCTCACTGGGGTGTCTCCCTTGAGATTCTTCATCTTCTGTTCTTCTCAGGAAGATTAATTAGAAAACAGTCCTGGAAACTGATCAATCAATATGTTCACCATGATTTCCTTCAGATGTTTTTCTCTGATCTTCCCACCAATACTATTCAGAATTTATTTAGCTAATATGAGCATTCTCGGAGAGTGCTCAGGGCTTCTGAGATCACAATCAGCAACCTCCTAGAAATGCTATTCACAGGGCTCAGCATCCCTGGGGACTCTACAGAATCACATTTTAAGGGGCAAATAAAAAGGGTTAGTCCACTCAGATCTTGTCCTCCAGTTTGTTCGTGTTATCAGTTTTCTTTGGCACAAAGATGTTGGAAAACAAATACCTCTCTCCCTTGACTTTTGTTTTCTCTAAAAGTAATTGTGTGTTCCAAGGATGTATCTTTGAAATATACTAATATTCAAATGTATCATCAACATGATTATTTCCTTTATTTATGATTGTTTTGTTATTCTTTCATAGGGAATATTATTTGTGGGGGGGGATTCTTTCCATTCATCCCTTACAAAAAATCAGTTTTTATTTAGCCAAGACATTATGTGAATATAAGATTCATTTTTTTACAAAGTAACTGATCATGATTGGTTACTCTTTGACATATATAGGGCAAATAAAGTAACAGAAGAAATGTATCTGCACCAAAGCAAAAATAGACAGTGATTCTGTGCTAAGTGATAATTTCAGCCCTGAAACAAGTCAGAAACTTGGGGTCATCCTTGATTCTTCCATTTCTTTGCATCCTTCCCAGACATGATTAAGCTCTGTCAATTCTATAGCCAAAATATGTCCTCAATCTACCACTTTTCTTCTTTTCCCATCATGACTGTGGTAGTCCAGGCCATCACCCCCTCTTGTCCAATTGCTGCATCAGTCTCCTGGGGGCTTCCTTGCTTCTTCTCTTGTGCCCCTGCCCACCAACTCTCAGCACTGCACCTAGAGAGACCTCTGGACTGCAATTTAGATCATGTCACTGTTATTTTCAACATGTCATTATCTTGGCTTTTGGGCTGGAACGAATTTCAAATGTCTCAAGTCAGGTAATGCCCTTCAAGGTCTGACCTCTGCAGCTGCACCAATCATCACTTTCCTTCCTACTGTATATCCCAGCCATGGTGCACTGCTGCTCCTTCCCTAACTGCTCCACAGCCTGCCTCCTCCCTGGGCCTTTGCATGTGCTGTTACTTCTTTCCAAGGCATTAGCCCCTTTCCCTCTCCCCCAGCTGCTTTCCTCTTTTTTTCTCCTAACTTTCCCTTTTCCCAGCTCCTTCTGAGCTTTTCATCCTCAATAGGCATCTTTTCCTCTGAGAAACCTTCTTTATTTCGAGATAGGTGCCTCTCTTAGTATTCCCATCACCCCTCTGCTCATGACAGTCAGTACTTACACACTGGAGAACCATTACTCGTTGCTTGCTCATCTCCTCTGGACTGTAAGTTCCTTGAAAGATGGAACAAAGTCTTCTTCACCACCTCCTGGCTCTAAACTGGTAACATCAGGAATTATGAAATATAGTCTAAAGCCAAATTGTGAAAATATTTGCTGTGAAGGGTCATGAACTCACCCATACTGGCAAGCTTTTTATGCACATGGTATATGCATCCACAGACTGAGAGCTTAATATATCTCTATGAATCTTGAGATCAAGAATTGAATTTTATCAAAGTCCCAAGTTTAGAGTCTGGAGGATTTCTAGGACTTCCCAAAATTTGAGCATCTTGCTGGTGCTGATTTCCTTATCCCATGGGCTTCTGCATCCTTATAAAATATATCTGTATTTCACTGCATTGACCTACATATGAAACTTAATGCATCTTTGAATCCTGCAAACACACAAAAAATGCTCTTTATACACAAACTTTAGTGAGGATGTGCACTTGACAGATTATTTTGTACCAGAGACAAAGGAGAGTTTATACTGTGGACACTGTAGCCAAGTCCCTTTCTAACACATGCCAACATGGATGGCTCCGTCGGCCCCTTTGCCCATATAGCCTCCATGTTCGCTGTGTGCCTTCCCCACCACATGCACAGCAATTCATTTACCTGCATGGAGAGACACATGAGGGGGGGGATATAGAGGCTGGCACTGCCACTTTTACCTATGTGACTTGGACAAGTAACCTTAACTGCTTTATGATTTAGATTCCTCAGTGGTAGAATAAAAATAAGAGTACTTACTACATAAGACTATTACAGTGAAGTTAAATAAATTAATAGACATTAAGTTCTTAAAAAATGCCTGACATATACAATGCTCAACAAATGTTAGTAGTTTGTATTGTTCTACTCAAGCCCAAAGTATTCTGGAAAACTGCACTCTGGTTTATAGAGAGCAGAAATTTTTGTTGTCACATTACTAACCTAAGTTAGTTATCAAGGGTTATTACAATGTATATAAACTACAATTAGAGCTTATCAGAGTTTACTTAAGACTCCAGTGTGGAATGCCTGGGTGGCTCAGTTGGTTAAGCAACCACCTCTTGATTTCAGCTCACGTCATGATCTCATGGTTCATGAGATTGAGCCCCACACAGGGATCCATGCTGATAGCATGGAGCCTGCTTGGGATTCTCTGTCTCCCTCTTTCTTTCTGCCCCTCCCCCAAGTGCTTTCTCTCTCTCTCTCTCTCTCTCTCTCTCTCAAATAAATAAACTTAAAAAAATACAAAAAGATTCTAGTTTCACATTCTTCTACTAAAGTACAAGTGTCACTCAAATGCAGCACTCCTGTTTATGGCAGATCCATGCATGTGGAACACAATGTTCAGGTGACTCCCTTCCTTCCCACTTAATGTGCTTCGTGTATTGATTTGCTACATGTGACACAGCCATTAAAATAATGCACAATATGCTAGATATGTGAATACATATGCTAGCACTTATGTTAATACACAAAATTCACATAGTTAATAAAATTGCTTGGTTGTTTTTCAATTAAGTTTTATAACAAAGACTATATGTGTAATTTCATGTTATTTTCTTATAAAGTAAATAATAAGCCACACGTATATGTTATAGGCAAAGAGTTTACCAAAATTTGTTTATTTTTTCCCTTTCAACTTCTCTCCTATCACTTAGCATATTTTTCCTTGGAAAATGAGAAGGGGTTAAATAGGTTTTGCTGATTTCTTTTTTTTTTTTTTATTTTTATTTTTAAAATTTTTTTTTTCAACTTTTTTTAATTTATTTTTGGGACAGAGAGAGACAGAGCATGAACGGGGGAGGGGCAGAGAGAGAGGGAGACACAGAATGGGAAACAGGCTCCAGGCTCTGAGCCATCAGCCCAGAGCCTGACGCGGGGCTCGAACTCAGGGACCGCGAGATCGTGACCTGGCTGAAGTCGGATGCTTAACCGACTGCGCCACCCAGGCGCCCCAGGTTTTGCTGATTTCAATACCAGCTGTGTAGGCAGTAGTCAGAAAATCTCAAATTCTATTTCTCCAAATGTGTAATACTGAGTAGGCATTCAAGAAATCTTTTTTGAATTAATGTCAAATATGTATTTAAAAAAAAAAAACAAATATCTAAGGAGCAACAAGCACACCTAGTACCCAGATCCTGGTTTCTAATACCATTTCCTAATTGAAGATCCAGGGATCCTTGGAGAAATGGATAATTCTAGGGTTGGAGCAGGAAATATAAATGTGAGCCTGGAGCACCGTGTAGTATCAGAAAATCAGGAACTTCTCAGAAATAAAAACTCCACAATGATGGGGGTACTTCAAAGGGACATGAGAGCCAGCTGAAAAATTTCCTCATGGTCAAACCTGAAACAGTTTAAGGGGCACCTGGGTGGCTCAGTAGGTTGAGCCTCTGACTTCAGCTCAGGTCATGATCTGGCGGTTTGTGAATTGGAGCCCTGCGTTGGGCTCTGTGCTGACAGCTTCAGATTCTGTGTCTCCCTCTCTGCCCCTCTCTTGCTCATGCTCGGTCTCTCTGTCTCTCAAATAAATAAATAAATAAATGTTGAAAAAAAAAAACTTAAAAAAAAAGCTGAAACAGTTTACAACAAAATAAACAACTTAGTATTAGATTATAACTCAAAACATAAAGTCAACACCCATGAGTCCATATCAATATAAATGGTGAGAACAGAAAAACCTCTAGTGAAGAATCCATGTAGCTACTATGCCTTCAAGGAGGTAGAGCCTAACTCCCCACTTGATTAAGTGTAGTGACATCCTTCCAAAGAGTACAGCATGAAGGGGAGGCGGGGAAGAATAACTTAAATGAGACAAAGCTGAAAAACACAACCTCAGTCAGGTGATCAAAGTTAACATTAATAGTGATAAGTCATACAGATAATATACATCCTTGCTATGATACTATGAGAATAGCACTATACCTCTCTGTGTCTTCCTTCTAGAAACTTATAATACCAAATCTAATTATAAGACAAATATCAGAAAAATCTCAGTTGAGGGACATTCTATAAAATACTTGACCAGTATTCCTCAAAAGTGTCAAGGTCATCAAAAACAAGGAGAATCTGTGAAACTGTCAAAGCCAAGAGGAACCTAAGGATATAATGTGATATCCTGAGGGAGGGTGGGGGGGGATCCTGGATCAGAAAAGAATATCAGATAAAAATGAAGGTCTTTAGTTAAAATATTGAAAATATGGACTTCAGTTAACAACATTATGTTCATTAATTGTGGTCCATGAATAATGTTTCATTAATTGTGACTAATGTTCCATATTAACATAAAATATTAACAATAGATTAAACAGGGTGTGGGGAATCTGTACTACGTATGCAACTTTTCTGTAAATTTAAATCTAAAGTTTAAAGAAAGAACTAAATTAAATTTTAGTCTTTTATATAATTCAACTGATAGTGAATAGCTGTACCTTAACCTAAAATCCAAAATCCTTTATTAAAATTCTTTTATACTTTTTCCTTTGCTGAAGATGATTAGACAAATGTTTAATCACATTATTCTTTCACATACTGATTAGGAATCCTCTCCTTAAAGTTGGTAAAGACATTTTTATTTCAATCCCTTACCTCAAAAGTCATCAAAGAGTAGAACTAAAAAAAAGAGGGAAAAATTTATCTTCAATAAAGCAAATGTAATCTTAACATTTTACAAGTGGAACTCAAGTGCTTAATCTGAAAGCATCTCTGCTGGTGTCTTTGCTGTTCACTCCTGAGGCCAAGTTCCTCCGTGTCTGCTTGCATGAGAATGCAGACAGATCCCATGGGTCTTCTGGTCATTCTCAGATAATTAAAAGTTCTCTGATACCTTTAGTGAAACAAAAAAGAAACTATCTCATTTCAGTAATTAATTTCTTTACCTCAGTTTAGTGAAAAGGTCGATCTTCATCCAAAGTTAAATCTTCTGCCCTCTGGCAAATTTAAGCCAGGTGCAAGGAGGTACCTACAATGATCAAGGTTAAGAAGACCTTCTTCTCTCCATCTTTGCCTTGGTTTTCTCTCCTCTTTCCTCTTCTCACTCTCCATGTTTTCTGCCTTGGTGGTTAGAGCAAAGGAGAGAGAGAAGAATACTTGGTCAACAAAGATATGAGTAGACTAGTCCTGCCTGGGGCAGGTACTCCCTGGTCCTGGCAAGTATTTAAAACCAACTCAATCTCAGAGGGTGCTTTCAGGGATCCAGTTTGAGGTCACAACATTTCTTTTTTTAATCTTTTTAATGTCTTTCTATTTTTGAGAGAGAAAGAGAGAGCACGAGTGGGGAAGGGGCAGAGAGAGAGGGAAACACAGAATCTGAAGCAGGCTCCAGGCTCTGAGCTGTCAACACAGAGCCTGACATGGAGTCTGAAGTCAGGGACAGTGAGATTATGACCTGAGCCAAAGTCAGACACTCAACTGACTGAGCCACCCAGGCAGCCCTGGGTCACAACATTTCTGAAAATCTCTTGTCTACCACTCTCTTGATTAAAAAAAAAAATGAATCTCTCCTCTAATTACTAATGTCCTTCCTCGGCACTGTGTGTCCTCTAGTACCCCTACAACTCCTGCCTGGTAAGGCCTTCTCACCTCATAGGCAGGTGTCTTGAACTAGGTCTAGGACTAAGGTCCCACATCTGGCCCACGGACTCACTCAAACATCTCTGGCTCCAACAGGCTCTGGTGCCTTATGTTGTACCAATGCAATTCTCTCATTCATGTGCCCTGCTCTTAGAGTGGCCTGCCAGAGCCCTACTCCCTTTAGATTTCTTAAGGTGTGAGTCAGACAGAAGTCCCTGGTGGATCAAGTTCCAGAGGATCTCAGAGGGCCTGTGGAACCTCCTTTCCCTTGGCTTAGAGTAAGGGATAGGTTCTCCTTCCTTATGCTTACTAGGGGACTAGGTGGCAAAACTAACGATTCTCTCCTCAAATTCTCTCCTATCTCTAAAGCCTTTTTTATCATCCTTTCTAAATTTTTTAAAGGCTAACAGTGGGTGTCCAGCTAGGGGTTGAAAAATACTGTTTTTTTGACCACACCCCCTTTGTAAGTCCTTCTGGTGGCTGAGTGCTTCACTTTGCAGCATGCTATTATTTGCCTCGGGGCCTTGGCCAAAATCAACAAATAGTTCTTTTTGTGCACACTCTTCTAAAAGGAGACAAACATAACTGCCAGGCCCACCTGCCGGACACTATGAAATCTGGACCATAATAAAGGAGGAGGTTGAGATAGCCCTAAGCAGGGAATGGAATTTTCTAATTGTAAGTAGCACAGTTCTAAAGCTAATTGTACTTTCTTCAGAATGAGTGGTAGGGATGTGGGTTATCCAAAGAAATGGAAAAAAGTTTATGGAGAGATCCAGATTCACACAAAAAAATAGCAGAGGAGGAAAAACTAAAGGGCTAATTATACTCTTAAACCATTTCAGCTGTTCATAGCTGAGCCTTAGGATGAAGTCTTTTGTGTTTTAACTAGCAACATAGAAGCAACCCAAATGTTAATAATAATCCTAACACTGTTTTTATCATATGACAGGCATTTCTCTAAGTGAATTTACATATACCAACTCATTCAATTCTCATAGCACCCCTATGAGATGGGCATTGTTGTTATAGCTCACCTGAGTCACAGAAATAGTAAGTAGTTTGCACAAGGTTATCCAGCAAGCAAATGTTGGAGCTAAGATTTTAAATCAGGCATCCAGGCCCCAGAGACTAACTTTTAATCCTGATTCTAATGTTACAGTTCTTTGTGACTGGAATAATTTGATCAACCCATTTCATTTTTTAAAATTATTTTATTTTTTTCAGAGAGTGAGAGAGCACATGAGCAGGAGAAGGACAAAGAGAGAGAGAGAGAGAGAGAGAGAGAGAGAGAATCCCAAGCAGGCTCCATACTCAGCATGGAGCTCAACACAGGGCTTGATCTTATGACCCTGAGATCATGACCCAAGCTGAAATCAAGAGTCAGATGCTCAGCCAACTGAGCCACCCAAGTACCCTAGTTGTTTTTTTTTAATTTCTCTAATAGTTTACAGAAATTAAAATTTAGGTAAACAAAATCAAGTTTCAGCCAGTAGTTCTGGAGTTCTTGACACTATCATAAGTACTCTGGAAGAATACAAATATGAGTAAGACAAAGCCTCCATCCTCAAAGAACTTAGAGTTGAATTGAAGGTCAGTAATGGATAAGAAAGAATAGACATACCTTGATCTCCATTGTAGCATGATATTTTTTTGAATTTGCACAATATTTTATAAATACCATGTGAAGAATCAAAATACAGCAAAATGAACACCTCTTGTTGGTCTAGTGCTCACATACAGCAGGTGCCCACTCAATATCCATTGACTGAATAAGTGATGTATGCAGTTCAGAGGAAAGAAGAGCAACACTCAGTAAAGGCTACTTTGGAAAGATTTCATGGGATCTAATTGTATATATTTCCTTTAATCTTCCTAATGCTACAAGGAAGCTATTGTGGTCTTCATTTTCCGTGAGAATATTAAAGCACAGATTACTTAATGCCTTGCCCAAATTTACATGAGTTTGAGGAAGCAGAACTGAGATCACCCTGCATCTATGCAAAGCCCAGTGTCTTTATCCACTGTGCTGTCCTGTGAGCAAGAGGGAGGCCACTTTTGGGGAAGGGAACGATAGAAGCAAAGTAAGGGCATCTGTGAAGGGCTGAGCAGGTTTTAAGAACCATTGGGGCTGAGAATGCATGGAACTGGGGAGCAGTGAGATGGAAATGAGGTCCCACAAGCAGGTGGGGCCTGGACAAAGTCACTGTGGCAGCCAGCCTGAGGACTTGACATTGTGAAGTATGGGGAGCCACTGAAGGTGTATGGGCAGGAGGCAACGTGGATCTAGAAGATATCAACTGGATAAAGTGGAGAATCGATCTAAGAGAAGTAAGTAAGAGGCACAGAGGAGGTTACTCCAACAGCCTAATTCTCATAGTGAACACCAGAGGTCATTAAAAAAAGCATCAGCAGCATCCTAGTAATAAGCTGTGCAAAGACAAAGCTTTGCACAAAGCTGTACAAAGGCAAATGATAAATGCATTATAAAGATGAGCCTTTGACAGAAGCAACAGGCATCTCTAGTGCTAAGTCAGAGCAGACTAATAAATACTTGCTGTGTTCTGAGGTGGGACAGGGAGTCATACATGTATGCCTTTGAGATTTGCAGCCCTACTTTGATATAAACAAACCGGGGGGGAGGGGGGACACAACAGTTAGAATTTTCTATAATTATTACTTAAACACAGAAACATAGCAACAGCAATTTGCCCCTCATTCTTCTTTTGTACATGTCAGTGCTTGAGGTTCAAGAGTTTAGTAGAGCGAAGGAAAAGATTGCAATTCCAATGACAGGGACCAAGGGAGAGCCCTACATGTCTGATTACATCCAAAGGTGTTTGGTCAACTTGCTTGTTTCTGTTTTCTCCCCACCTCAAGTGTCCTTGAGGACAAAGCTGAGCCCTGCATTTCCTTTGTATCTTCCACAGAGCTGGAGGCACAGCAAGAGCTTAATAAATGCTTCTTCAAAGGGGATAATAAACCACAGATAAAAAAGAAGTTAACAGTTAAAAGGACAGTATGACATTTTAGAGCATGAGTAACATTTACATAAAAGGGGTCTTATTCTCTCCTTGTCAGAAAAATGTCCCCAAACTGTCACTTACATACAACTAGGATACTCAGAGGCAAGAACATTTAATGGCTTGGACTGTGAGAGAAATGCAAATCCTCTGTTCCCCCTTTCTGAAAGAGGTACACTTGCTGGTGGAAGGAGGGGGGGGGGGAGAATAAGGAAAAGTAGAAAGGCTTCTTTCCCTTCTTTACCTGGTGCCCAAGTTGATGGAAGCAGACAGAAGGAGGTGTTTGCAACTTTATTCCAGATGCACAGACCATTTAACCAGTGGTCTCTTACCAATGCTCAGGAACTTCCTTTGCATAGGTAGAAATATTATAATCTGGTTTTTTATACAGAGAGATTCATCAGACAAATCTGGAACTTTTCCAATGTCATATAAATTGTTAAATTCCTTCCCAAAAATGCCCACATATCATCTGTCTTCCAGTTGGACACTATTTTTTTGTAACTCATGTTGCCAATAAATGGTTTTTCATATAGATTTACAGAAATATTTTCTGAAAGTGTCTGATGTCTTTGAATATTATTTATTCTAGCAGATGTTCATGGAGTGCCTACTTTCTGTCAAGTACTGTGCCACGTGTTGAGAAACAAAAATATTTTCAGACTCAGTCCCTACCTAAAATAATTCAGTTCAGTGGGAGAGACTGACACATATCAGACAACTATTGAACAACATGGCAAGCACAGTAATTTCACAGATAATCATAACGGTAATCAGGAGCAAAGCCCAATTTGATCTGAGTGGACGTGGGGAGGAGAGGCGTCAGGGAAGATTTCTAGAGCTCACAATACCTGAATAGATTTTTTAAATGGTGGAGTCTTAAAAAAAAAAATAGGCAAATGAAAAGAAGTGATAAGCATGGAGTTATGAGCAGAAAGAAAGTCATAAAGACTAGCATGGAGGTAAGAAACAACATGGCATATACATGGCATATATGACAAAATACATGTATTTCAGGGCTGCTGGGACAATAATCACTGGCAAGGAGCAGAAGGAGGAGAAATCAGAGGCAACTCAAGCCACACACAAAGGATCTTGAGAGCCTTTCAATGGGCTGGGACTTTATCCTATTAGATGTGGACAAAGAGTCAATCAAGACTTTCCAACAGGTTAATTATATGATCCAATTTGTTTTCAAATAAATCCCTCTAGCATTAAGAGTGTGTGGAACATTTGAAAAGGACAAGAATGAAGGCAGTGAGATTAGTTTCTAAGTAGTGGTTGAGGTTACACATGATGTGGGCAGTGAGTAAAAGGATGGACAAGAAGAGACCAGAGAAAAGTTTAAGTAAAAGCAATGGGAATGGGTGGTTAATCTGATATTGGGGTAAGGGAGAGAGACGTCAAGACTCGAAGGTGCATGCTAAAACCATGACTACATAAGGAGAGGATGGGGGAGAGAGGGCTGTTGAATTAAAATATTTGATGTGTGTTTGAGGTGACTTCCGGACATCTGAATAGAAATATCCAGCAGAGAGTTGGGTAAATGGGTATGAAGTTTGGAGCAGACTTTAGGCTGGAGATATAATCTGGATCAGTTAACCACTTCTGCTTGTGACCTACCATAAATATCCTGCTTGCAAACACTGTGAAAATTCACTCTTCTTAGTTGGAAAATGGCATATGCTTGGCTCACAGTGGCACTGATATTTAGTTCTCTTAGGGGGTTGTGACACTGTGATACTCTTCAACAATATAAAACCTGAAAGAAATGCCCATTAATAAAGAAAACAATAACTTTCTCCTGCACTCATTAGGAGAAGAGAGTCTGAAGATGTAATGATCATGGACGTGTCTCTATCTCTAATCATGATTTTACAGGCTACTTCACGGGATGTTGATAGAATCAAGAAAAATAGTGCAATCTCAAAGGTTAAAAAGGCTTTTACTGTTGATAGACTTAAAAATAACAAGACATTTCACACTTTTGGGCATCTAGCTGCTTACAAATCCTTAATTTCTTTTGTAAACAACATGAGAATATTATATCAAAGAAACTGAAACTAGGAAAAGAATTAAATCTGCAACAACTTTCTGTCATGTATTCAGAAGCCCAAGCTTCATTAGGCAGTGAGTGTGTCCTCGGGGAATCTCCATTAGGTCGTCAATGACACTGGATCTAGAACTCCAAATAGAGTCTGGTTTCTGTAACATCAGAGCATTGAACTAATTCAATTGTAAGGGCAAAATACCAGGGGCTAAAAGAATTTGAAGGATAGGAAAAAGAAAAATTAGATAAGCAGCCAGACTAAAGATATGAACAATCATTATTACCAAGAACATGAGAGATGCAAACCTAGGAAAAACAGTCTTTGTCATTGGGAACGGATGACGTTGTTGTTCAATGTTAAAGCCACATGGAATGAAGTTAGCATTCTCTTGGTTCCACTCAATCTTATCATACACATCATCCAACCTGCCACTCTACAAAATGCCCTCACTAATTTTCTCTAGTTTTCCATGGAGTCAATAGACTTTTTATTTACTTATTCATTTTTGCACTTATTTTGTACATCCAGTCACTAGTATGCCCTCTGTGCTTTTCTGCATCTGTGTTGTGTTGGCTTCTGTTTTAAGCTGCCCTTAGAGTGTTTCACAAAGTGTCCTACAGAAGGCTCTCTCCTTGCAGAGCAAGGATGGGGGAGACAGGATTTTGTGGTCAAGTAAAAATGGGAAATACTGTATTCTGTAATTTCCTCTTGGAGATTCAAAATGAACGTTAGCAGACTAAAGGCTCTGGAAAAATGGAAACTGCTTAACTTTTTATTTATTTATTTAAAAAAATATTTTTTAATGTTTTATTTATTTTTAAGACAGAGACAGAGCATGAGTGGGGATGGGGCAGAGAGAGAGGGAGACACAGAATCTGAAGCAGGCTCCAGGCTCTGAGCTGTCAGCACAGAGCCTGACATGGGGCTCGGACTCATGAACTGTGTGATCATGACCTGGGCCGAAGTCGGACGCTCAACCAACTGAGCCAGCGGGGTGCCCCGAAACTGCTTAACTTTTTAAATCCAGCTTTAAACTTGTTTGGTCACAGACCCTTTCCCTTGGAACAACTTTTAACCTGCCTCAGAAACCACTGTTCCAGTAGATCTACTCTGGAAAATAACCCCAGAGAATGAAAGCCTCACACTAAAGATTAATAAATAGGAACTGGATAATGTTTTAATATAATTCTGTCTGTTCTTCTGTTTGTATCTAGAGAACAGAGGAATGATAATAAAGAAACCTGAGTTCCATTCCTGAATGTGTAGCATTAAGCATATTATTTTACTTCTCTTTTCCTCATGGGGTAATGTTGTGACTATAAGTCAATACATATTCAAGTATTATGGGAAATAACAGATGTTATTTATTAAGTGCTCACTGTGTGCCAGTATTATGCTAAACACTCTAAAAAATCACTTTTAAAATTCTCATGATGACACATGAGAACCAAGGTTTGCATCTCTCATATTCTTGGTAATAATGGTTGTTCATATTTTAAGTCTGGCAGCTTATCTAATTATTCTTTTTCTTATCCTTCAAATCCCTGGCCCCTGGTACCACTGGGTTTTTAAATTTTTTTTAATTTTTTAAAAATTTAGGTATTTATTTTGAGAGAGAGCACACGATCACCTGCAAGTGTGAGGGGGTGGCAGAGAGCGAGGAGAGAGAATCCCAAGCAAGCTATGCACTGTCAGTGCAGAGCCCCAAGTGGGGCTTGATCCTATAAACTGTGAGATCATTACCTGAGCCAAAGTCAGTCCCTTAACCAACTGAGCTACCCAGGTGCTAACCCCCTAATCCTGGTACCATTATTATTGCAAGTTTATAGATTTAAAAACTGAGGCTTACAGAGGGAAGTAACAAACCCAAAGTCAAACAGCTAGAAAATGCACCAGTTTATTTTTTTTAAGTTTTTATTTAAATTCAAGTTAGTTAACATACAATGTAATATTAGTTTCAGGTGTACAATACAATGATTCAACACTTACATACAACACCCTGTGCTCATTACAACAAAGGCACTCCTTAATCCCCATCACCTATTTACCCATCCCCCCACCCACTTCCCTTCTGGTAACCATTAGTTTGTTCTCCATAGTTGAGTCTGTTTCTTGGTTTTCCTCTCTCTTTTTTTCCTCATGATAATTTGTTTTTTTTTTTTTTAAATTCCACATATGAGTGAAATCATATAGTATTTGTCTTTTTCTGACTGACTTACTTTGCTTAGCATAGTGCTCTCTAACTCCATCCATATTGTTGCAAATGGCAAGATTTCATTCTTTTTTATGGCTGATATCATTCCATTGTGTGTGTGTGTGTGTACACATACATATATCACATCTTCGTTATCCACTCATTAATCAATGAACATTTGGGGTCTTTCTATAATTTGGCTATTATAGATAATGCTGCTGTAAACATCAGGGTGAAAATGCACCAGTTTAAACCCAGTCTGACTCCAGAACACAAGCTCCTAGCCACTACTGATATCCAGGCTTGTGGCTTAGGGAAAAGGCAACATAATTATTTCAGTATTCCATGTATTTCAGTTTGAACTCCCTCCATGAAATAACTTATCACTCAAAAAGATGCTTTACCTCACCGAGGGAGAGAAGAGCAGTCTTCTCAGGCTGATTGCTTTCCACCCTGCCTCAGGAGCAGTCAGTGCTGGGAGGAAGAGGTGCCTGTCATAGGTCAACTTATAAAATATCAGAAATCTTATTGTATATAAGTTCAGCTTAAACTCACCTTTCATGAATAATTGAGATAAAAGCTTAGGTAGTTCCCTATTAGGGTTATCAGAAATTACTGTCCTATCTCGTTTCTGTAACTTCGCCTGCTTGCTAAATGGATAACTTAGGTTGCAAACCGCTCCCCCATCTCTTCTACCAAGATTCTGCCTTTGCCTAGGCAAAGACCAACATGTAAAAAGTCATGAACTCACTGCCCCATGGTATCTTAGGTGTCTATGATTGGTCATTTTAAACCCTCTTGTGACAAAGAACTTTAAATTGATAGGTTCCCGCCAAAACTAACGTCTGTATGTCACAATATAATTGGCTACCATGAAATATTGTAATTGGTTAAATAATGACGTATTCTGACTTGCTAAAATCCATATAAGCTCCCTGCTACCTTTGTTCGGGGCCATTCTCTGCACTTTTCTCCTTAGATCAGGAGATCAGGTTTGGCCCAGCCGTGAATAAAATCTTGCCTCGCTTCTATTTGGAGTCTGGTGTTTTTTTTCGACAGCACCCTGTTTCAGTGCCAGGTGGGGTAATAGAGTTAGCCATGGCAATAATCCTACAGGCCTAAGATTCCACCATGATCCCAATGTTAAATGAGCAGCATTTCAACACTAGTGCTGAAATTTGTGAGAAAAACATTAAGATAGCCCAATAAAATATAGACATTCATTACAAAGCTGAAGGTATTCTTCATTATCTTATGATCACTGGCCAGCAAGGACCATAAAAGATTATTCAGTGTATCTCATCTCTCTCTCTGCCACACCAAAGCCATGGTTGTGAGAGTGAGGCTAAATGGGCCTTTTTTCTAGCAGTAAAAGCAGAACTTGGAAGGATGACAGAATTATATTTTCATCGATTCAAATAGTATTTGCTGAATGCCTACTGTTCTAGGCTTTAGGAATACTACAGAAAAGGAACTAAATCATGGAATGTATATATTTTTTTTTAAATTTTTTTTTCAACGTTTATTTATTTTTGGGACAGAGAGAGACAGAGCATGAACGGGGGAGGGGCAGAGAGAGAGGGAGACACAGAATCGGAAACAGGCTCCAGGCTCTGAGCCATCAGCCCAGAGCCTGATGCGGGGCTCGAACTCCCGGACCGCGAGATCGTGACCTGGCTGAAGTCGGACACTTAACCGACTGCGCCACCCAGGCGCCCCAAGAATGTATATTTTTTTGA
Organism: Puma concolor; assembly: GCF_028749965.1. Lineage (NCBI taxonomy): Eukaryota > Metazoa > Chordata > Mammalia > Carnivora > Felidae > Puma > Puma concolor. The sequence continues at coordinate 79,125,297 of NC_141671.1, forward strand.
TGGATGGGATTATTGGTCTTAATAGGATTGTTGCATCTAATTACATCTCCACTAATCATCATGTGACTTGCCTCTATTCCTGTGAAAGGAGTATGTATTCTCTTTGGCTCTTTGACTTTGTGCTTGGGAATTTAAGTACATGTGACTATCATATCTGAGCAGAATTAAAATTTTTTTTTAATATTTATTTATTTTTGAGAGAGAGAGCACAAGTTGGGAAGGGGCAGAGAGCGGGAGGCAGAGGATCGGAAGCAGTTTCAGCACTGTGAGTACAGAGCCCAATGAGGAGCTCATACTCAAGAACAATGAGATCATGACCTGAGCCAAAATCAGGAGTTAGCCACTTAACTGAGCCACCTAGGTGCCCCAGAGCAGAATTTTTAAATGAGATTGCCTGATCTGTCTTCGCCTCCCCCTGTATTCCTGCAGTTTACCATAAGAGCAGTTTATCCTAGAGAAGGAATGTTTTTTCAATTTGAGTCCTGAAATAGAAGCAAGACTAGCTGAGCCTGGGTATGCTCAGGAGAACCCAGAAGAGCTGCAGCCTCCCCACAGCCATTATGTGGCATAAGCAAGGGATAAACGTTTATTGTTGCAAGCCGCTGAAATATTGAGGTCATTTGTTGCTGCAGCAAACACTGATTGATACAGGCACAATTTTGGAATACAACAATATGTAAATATATAATATGTCAAGTAGTAAAAGTTTTATACAAAAATTTAAGCAGAATAAAGTGAAAAGAATAATGGTTTGGAGGTAGAGTTTGCTATCTTTTTTTTTTTTTTAACATTTTATTTATTTTTGAGACAGGGAGAGACCGAGCATGAACAGGGAAGGGTCAGAGAGAGGGAGACACAGAATCTGAAACAGGCTCCAGGCTCTGAGCTGTCAGCACAGAGCCCGACGTGGGGCTCAAACCCACAAACCATGAGATCATGACCTGAGCCGAAGTCGGCTGCTCAACCGACTGAGCCACCCAGGCGCCCCATGGAGTTTACTATCTTATTAAAGTAGTTAAGTGAAGGCTTCTCTGGCAGAGTTGCATCTGGTCAGAGACCCGAAGGAAAAGAGGCCAGGAAATAAGCATATAATTACAAGAAAAACCTTTCAGACACAGGGAAGATCAAGAACAAAAGCTCTGGGGATAAGAAATATAGGGGTTGAGTATAATTTAAATAATTTTCAGAGGTAGCAGGCTCCCCATTTATCGATTATCTAGAGCATCTATAGACGTGAAATTGTGTGAGAAGTCAGAGATGGAAGACATTATAGGATTATAGGATTATAGGATTTTATTTCTGGAAAGATTTTGGAGATCATCATCTAACATTGTCATTTTGTAGAAAAAGAAATTGAAACTCAGAAGGAAAGAGATTTGCCTAAAATCACACAAGCAGAAAGATCTTGAATTAGGTTTTCTGACTTAAAATCTAAGAGCATGCATGCATGATAAAAACCCACAGCTTAGCAATTGATCCATAAAGAGATACAACAGCTGGGGGTTGGGAGGCAGCAGTTGGTGTTCCCTATACCATTATCTGAACTGACTAACAACAAACTTAATTCCCCAAGAGAAAGCTGTGTTGAACTCAGTTGTCACCACTGACACAACCATAACTATTTTCAAGGTAACTGGAATTTTAAATGATTAACCGTCCCCAAATATATTTGATTAGTAAAATTCCCTACTTCTGCCATTATTATATACTTCTGGAGAATCAATATATAAACTTAGTTCATAAAGGCACTACAGAAAATACAGTTGATTTGAGAAAATAAGCTTACGATGGACAGCCTTTTAAAATATAATCTAAAACTGTAAATCATAAAAGAAGCATTGATATAATTCATGACATACAAATTTTAACCTTATGTATCAAAATAAATTGTAGCAAAAGTAAAATTAAAACATGGGGAAAACATTTACAACTCAGTTGACAGAAAAAAAGCCACTTACTTTAACATTTAAAAAATTTAAATGAAGGTTAAGAAATAAACAACTCGATAATAAAAGGGGCAGAGACATGAATAGGCATTTCATAAGAAAAGACATAACATGCTCAAAACAGATGAAAAATGTTCATCTACTCACATCATTTTGCAAAAAGTATATTTAGAACATAGAAAAATAATTTTTTTTTTTTATGTCTCAACGGTAAATCTAAAAAGTGACTTCAGGTACCTAGACACCTTCACACATGGTTGGTGGGAGAAGCCAGTAGTAGAATAATTTTGAAGAAACCCTTGGTATATCCATAAAAATATAAAATGTATAAAATATAAAATATCCATAAAAATATAAAAAATATAAAATATTCTTGTGGCCCAGCAACTCCACAAATAAAAGTATGAACCTCAAGGGATGCATCTGGTTAGGCATCTGACTCTTGATTTTGGCTCAGGTCATGGTTGAGGTTGAGCCCCACGTTGGGCTTTGCACTGACACTGCAGAGACTGTTTGGAAGTCTCTCTCTCCCTCTCTCTCTGCCTCTAACTCTGCTCATGCTCTTTCACTCTCTTTTTTTCTCTCTCTCTCACAAAATAAATAAATAAACATTTAAAAAAAAGAATATGAACCTCAATGTTTATTATTTGAGCAAATATTTATTGAGTATTTACTATGTACCAAGATCTGTGCTAGGAGCTGGGGACAGAAGAGGAGCAGAGAAGTGTGGTAAGATATGTGGATGTCCTTGTCATCATGCAAGGACACTGTCAGCACATTGTAATGATGTAACAGAACATATTCTGACATATAAATTAGGAAGCCTAATTTTAGTTTTGATACTGTGGCCAAATTAATGAGTTAATTTTGCACCCCACAGTTTTTCTTTCAGTTAAGACAATCAGATTTAAATACATTATATCTAGGGCTCTATCTACTTCTAGAATGGTTATGATTTAAAAATCCTCTCTGAAGTTTAAAGCAGAATGCATATTTCTTAAGAGGGGAATGAGGTCTTGCTCTAACTCCAGATTTATGAGGCTCACCACCTCAAAACGGAGTACTTTCTTGATGATATTCTTAGAGCATAAATTCTACTTGATGGTAAATAACTTAAAACATCATTTAGAGTTAAAAAACATATATGACTGGAGTACCAAAATGACATCTAGTTTTGAAATATGCATCAGAAATTTCCTATTTGCTGTGAATGCCTGTTTCACTCCCTTAGCCATTGCCCTGAATCATCTAGAGTCCTCTGTGATGAGGGTTATGTATGCCTGTGGAAACCTTTCAGAAGTGCTGTGCTAGTCATATTGCTAGCTACTGGCCATAGAGTTTTATGTTGACCTTTTAAAGACTCATTTTTAAAGTTGATTCTGGCTAATTTTGCCCCTGAATTTTAGTTCCTCAGGAAGAGACTTCTAGCATCTGTTCACAGCCTAACCTTTATTCCAGACTGTTCCCATCCATGGAACAAAGTATATCTTGCCATTTGGCCAGCAGATGGTCATAGTACTTAGGAAGCAACATTTTTCCACATCAACTTGCTTCTCTCATCTTTATAGTCCTGACATTCTCCTTGTCAGGCAAAGAACCCAGACTTTAGATCCTTTATAACAAGCCAGAATCCTGCAAAGTTTGCAGGGGATCTATACATGTGGTGTTTTTTCATGTCTATTTAATTTATCTCTCTCTCTCTCTCTCTTTGTGTATTATTATAGAGAGAGGGAGAGCATGAGTAGGGAGGGAGGGACAGAGGAAGAGAGAGAAAGAGAGAACCTCAAGCAGGCTCCACACTCAGCACAGAGCCTGCCATGGGACTCAAACCCATGATCCTGGGGTCATGACCTGAGTTGAAATCAAGAGTCGGATGCTCAACCAGCAGAGCCACCCAGGCAGCCCTCTTTGTTAATATAAATTTTCCCCTTTATTTAGTAAGCCATGTCCCCAGTGATTAAATTTCTTCCTCCATTAATTATAATTCATAAACATTCCCCATCTATTAGGATCATTTCTTTTTGGCACTAATATTTTCTTTCTATTACAGCAGGGAGCTGGTCAAGGAAATAAATTTAGCAGAAGAGCTGTTATTTCAGGTGGCGGATATAAAAATTTACTATTACTTTTGAAGTTTAAAGTTTTTTTAACGTTTATTTTATTTTTGAGAGAGAGACAGAGCATGAGCAGGGGAGGGGCAGAGAGGGAGACACAGAATCCGAAGCAGGCTCCAGGCTCCAAGCTGAGCTCAAACCCATGAACTGTGAGATCCTGACCTAAGCCAAAGTCGGACGTTTAATCAACTGAGCCACCCTGATTACTTTTGAGGTTTTAAAGGTAATTTCCCAAAACAAAATTAGTCACAAAGTTTCAGAATTCTATAGGCTTTTATTTCAAAAATGCAATTGAAATATGAAATGAAAATCAAACTAGTTATATTTACCATTAACTAGAATTTTAATCCTTTCATATTATAAAATAAAATGCATAGAGAGAAAGTCATCAAATACAAATGTATAATTTAATAAATTATTGTCAAGAGCCATCAAAGATCTGTGATTTTATCCTACTAGCAAATTAACAGTTTAGTCTGCCTTAGTTTCATAAATGGTGTTAGTGCTGGTAGGAATGCAAACTGGTGCAGCCACTCTGGAAAACAGTATGGAGGTTCCTCAAAAAATTAAAAATAGAACTACCCTACGACCCAGCAATTACACTACTAGATATTTATCAGAGGGATACAGGTATGGTATTTCAAAGGGGCACATGCACCCCAATGTTTATAGCAGCACTATTAACAATCACTAAAGTATGTAAAGAGCCCAAATGTCCTTCAAGGGATGAAGGATAAAGAAGATGTGGTGTATATATATATATATATACACACACACACAGTGGAGTATTACTCAGCAATCAAAAGAATGAAAACTTGCCATTTGTAGCTATGTGGATGGAACTAGAAGGTATTAAGCTAAGTGAAATTAGTCAGAGTAAGACAAGTATCATATGACTTCACTCATATGAGCATGTTAAGATACAAAACAGAAGAACATAAAGTAAGGGAAGCAAAAATAATATAAAAACAGGGAGGGGGACAAAACGTAAGACTGTTAAATATAGAGAACAAACAGAGGGTTGCTAGAGGGGTTGTGGGAGGGGGAATGGGCTAAATGGGTAAGGGGCATTAAGGAATCTACTCCTGAAATCATTGTTGCACCATATGCTAACTAACTTGGATGTAAATTAAAAAATAAATAAATTATTAACAAAAATAAATTAATTAAAAAATTAACACATACACAAAATAAATGTAAATAAATAAATAAACAAACAAATAAAGTTAGAAGTCCAGAGACTCCTGGATCAGAGACACTTTATTACTTGGGCACAGTGGCCAGCAAGAGTCCTATTGATTCCCCTTCCCATGAGACTAATGTGGAATGGCCCAGATGGATGCCGACCACACAGTGGATTTGGATCAACCCTGAAGAACAAGCTTAAGAAACCTCAGCCTCAGGGCTCCTGGATGGCTCAGGTGGTTAAGCATCCAACTTTTTCTCAGGTCACGATCTTGCGGTCTGTGGGTTTGAGCCCCACGTTGGGCTCTGTGCTGACAGCTCAGAGCCTGGAGACTACTTTGGATTCTGTCTCCCCCTCTCTCTCTGCCCCTCCTCCACTCACATTGTCTCTCTCTCTCTCTCTCTTAAAAATAAATAAACATTTAAAAATTTACAAAAGAAAAGAAACCTCAGCCTCAATCTGCTTGCCTGTCTTTTGTTCTAAAGGGAAATTTTAACTTTGTATGATGAAACAAACCTGCCCGCTAGTCCAGTGAGAGATACTGCCTAATCTTCCAAAGGAGTCCTCTACATGATTATTTTTGAAGATAGAGTCTGGAGCAAAATCTGTCAGTGCCTCCATTCACAAGATATATATAAATGTGAGAGACACATAAAGAACTGTCTCCAAACAATTATTACAAGGCAATCACTCATTTAAGCACCACCCGGGTCAACAAATTGAATATGGACAACATGCTGGCAGCCTCACACTTGCTTTTTCTAAACACAACCCACTCTGTCCACTAAAAGTAATCCTGACTTTTACAATAATTACTTCTTTGCTTTTCTTTATACTACCATAACTGTGAAAAGAAGACACAGATATGAATGAATTGTGAAGAGAAAAGGATTTTTACTTACAAACTTTGTTCACCAAATTTAAAAAATTCATCAGGAAGTTAAAGAATACCCAATTTTGCATGGTGACAGATGGTGACTTCACTCCTCATGACATGAAACTAATATAACATTATATGATAATTATACTTCAATTTAAAAAATAAAGTTAAAAATGATTAAAAAAATAATTAAAAAGGGAAAAGACCTTCTCCCAACAAGAGTCCTGGGCTAGATGGCTTTCCAGGGGAATTCTTCCAGACAATTAAAGAAGAGTTAATACCTATTCTTCTCAAAGTGTTCCAAAAAATAGAAATGAAAGGAAAGCTTCTGAACTCATTCCATGAGGCCAGCATTACCTTGATTCCAAAACCAGACAAAGACCACACTAAAAAGGAGAATTATAGGCCAATATCCTTGATGAACTTAGATGTAACAAATCTCAAAAGGGTACTAGCAAATCGAATTCAACAATACATTAAACGAATTATACACCATGATCAAGTGGGATTTATTCCTGAGCTACAGGACTGGTTCAATATGCACAAATAAATCAATGTGATACACCACATTCATAAAAAAAAGTGATAACCTTATGATCCTCTCAATAGATGCAGAAAAAGCACTTGACAAAATACAGCATCTGTTCTTGATAAAAGCCCTCAAGAAAGTATGGATAGATGGAACATACTGTACCTCAAAACCATAAAGCCATACATGCAAGACCCACAGCTAATATCCTCAATGGGGAAAAACTGTGAGCTTTCCCCGTAAGGTCAGGAACATGACAGGGATATCCACTCTCACCACTGTTGTTCAACATAGTACTGAAAGTCCTAGCCTCATCAATCAGAAAACAGAAATAAAAGGCATACACATTGGCAAAGAAGAAGTCAAACTTTCACTCTTCACAGATGACATGATAGTCTACATGGAAAACCCAAAAGACTCAACCAAAATATTGTTAGAATTGATATGTGAATTAAGCAAAGTCATAGAATATAAAATCAACTATCCAGAAATCGGTTGCATTTCTATACACCAATAATGAAGCAGCAGAAAGAGAAATCAAGGAATTGATCCCGTTTACAATTGCACCAAAACCCATAAAATACCTAGGAATAAACCTAACCAAAGAGGTAAAAGATCCGTATGCTGAAAACCAAAGAAAGCTTATGAACGAAATTGAAAAAGACACAAAGAAATGAAAAAACATTCTATGCTCATGGATCAGGAGAACAAATATTGTTAAAATGTCCATACTACCTAAAGCAATGTACCCATTCCTTGCAGTCCCTATCAAAACAACTCCAGTATGCTTCACAGAGCTATAACAAATAATTCTAAAATTTGTATGGAACCACAAGAGACCTCGAATAGCCAGAGCAATCCTGAAAAAGAAAACTAAAGCTGGAGGTATCACAATTATGGACTTTAGGCTGTATTACAAAGCTGTAATCATCAAGACAGTATGGTACTGGCACAAAAACAGACACACAGATCAATGGAACAGAACACAGAATCCAGAAATGGACCCACAAATGCATGGCCAACTAATCCTTGACAAATCAGGAAAGTGTATCCAATGGAAAAAAGAGAGTCTCTTCAGTAAATGGTGCTGGGAAAACTGGACAGCAACATGCACAAGAATAAAACTGGATCACTTTTCTACATCATACACAAAAATAAATTCAAAATGGAAGAAAGACCTAAATGTGAGACAGGAAAACATCAAAATCCTAGAGGAGAAAACAGGCAGCAACCTATTTGACCTCAGCCTCAGCAACTTCTTACTAGCCATGTCACAGGAGGCAAGGGGAATGAAAACGAAAGTAACTATTGGGACCTCAAGATAAAAAAGATTCTACACAGTGAAGGAAACAATCAACAAAACTAAAAGGCAACTGACAAATTGGGAGAAGATATGTGCAAGTGAGATATCAGATAAAAGATTAGTATCCAAAATCTATAAAGAACTTATCAGACTTAACACCAAAAAAACAAATAATCTAGTAAAGAAATGGGCAAAAGACATGAACATTTTTCCAAACAGACACATGAAAAGATGCTCAACATCACTAATCATCAGAGTGAGAAATATAAATCAAAACCACAATGAGACACTACCTCACACCTGTCAGAATGGCTAAAATTTACTCAGGAAACAACAGATGCTGGCGAGCATGCAGAGAAAGAGGATCTCTTTTGAACTGCTGGTGGTAATGCAAACTGGTGCAGCCACTCTGGAAAACAGTATGGAGGTTTCTCAAAAAATTATAAATAGAGCTACCCTATGACCCAACAATTGCAGTACTAGGTATTTATCCACAGGATACAAAACTGCTCATTCAAAAGGGCACATGCACCCCAATGTTTATAGCAGTACTATCAACAAAGCCACATTATGGAAAGAGCCAAATGGACCCAAATGGATCCAAATGTCCATTGATTGATAAATGGGTAAATAAGATATACATACACATATATATATATATATATATGAATATTATTGGCAATCAAAAAAGAACAAAATCTTGCCATTTGCAACAACGTGAAAGGAACTAGAGTATATTGTGCTAAGTGAAATAAGTAAGTCAGAGAAAGACAAATATACAATTTCACTCATATGTGGAATTTACAAAACACAACACATGAGCATAGGGAAAGGGAAGGAAAAATAAGATTAAAGCACAGAGGGAGGCAAACCATAAGAGACCCTTAAATACAGAGAATAAACTGGGGGTTGTTGGAGGGGTTTGAGTGGGGGGATTGGCTAAATGGGTGATGGGCATTAAGGAGGACATTTGTTGGGATGAGCATTGGGTGTTATATATAAGTAATAAATAACTGGGTTCTACTCTTGAAACCAAAACTACACTATATGTTAATTAACTTGAATAAATAAATTATGTACCCTAAAAATAATTAATTAATTAATAATGAATTAAAAAAATTTTTTAAAAAGGGGAAATACCTAAAGTTGCTAAGGTTTCCAAGTTTATACTTAGTTCTTCAGGATGGAAAATACAATTTTCTTATAAGACATGTATCAACATTTCAAAAGTCAGAGATATTATTTGATTAGAGAGTTAGTAACTTATAGAAAATGACTCACTAGACAGGGTGACCGTGTTGGTTTTTTGTTTAATGTCAGGATGCAGTGTTTTTCTTTTTTTTTTTTTTTTTTTTTTTTTTTTACTTTTCAGGGTTTTTATTTTTTATTTTTTATTTTAATTCCACTACAGTTAACATGCAGTGTAATATTAGTTTTAAGTGTACAATATAGTGATTCAAGATTTCCATACAACACCCAGTGCTCATCACAGCAAGTACATTCCTTAATCCCCATCACCTACTTCACCCATCCCTGCCCACCTGCCTCCCCTCAGGTAACTTCTGTTTGTTCTCTATAGTTAAAGTCTGTTTCTTGGTTTGTCTCCCTCCCTCTCTCTTTCTTTTCCCTTTGCTCATTGGTTTTGTTTCTCAAATTTCACTATGAGTGAGGTATTTGTCTTTCTCTAAGATGCAATGTTTTTCTTTCCTTGACTATGGGACACGATATGTACATTTTTAACTTATAATAAAGCCAGGGCTAGGTGTCAGTTTTGGGCTTGCAGTCCCTCCTTGTGGTCAACCTATCCTCAGGATGTGGATTTGACCACAAAAATTTTGTTTTGTTTTGTTTTTAAGCTAATTTCTGATTCAATAACATTTATTTGTTGTTTTCTTTATTTGGTCAATTTTATTTACATAGATACAAGAACTATTAATATACATGGAACTTATTTTTTTTAACATTTTTAAAATATTTATTTTTGAGAGAGAAAGAGAGACAGAGTGCTAGTGGGGGAGGGGCAGGGAGAGAGGGAGACACAGAATCCAAAGCAGGCTCCAGGCTCTGAGCTGTCAGCACAGAGCCCCATGTGGGGCTCCAACTCGGGAACTGTGAAGTCATGACCTAAGCCAAAGTCGGATGTTCAACCGAGATACCCAGGTGCCCCTATACATGGAACTTCTTACTGCATGGTTTCCAGAACTAGAACCATGTGGTACTAAGGCTTGAGAGTTAACTCCTGACTGGAAGTTTGGTAAAGCACCTGGGGTCATACGTTGATGATTCTCATGTGGCAGTATTTCCATGACTCTTATCAACTCAGTTCATTTTTTCAAAGGTTGGAGCCCCAAACTTGCAGTGCTCCTGTATCCAGATTCCGCATGGACTGCCTAAATTATAGAGGTATCCTCAAGTTTGTCAATGTCCCTATACCGGGATTGATACTGTTTGCTACCTATAAAACTGAGATTCTGTAGGCAGAGTTATTGCAACAGGTCCAAGTGTGGGTTCCTGGAAAGACATTGTGCATACCTTTCCTGCATCTGAAGTTTGTTACTTGTTTCTTAATAGTAGGATTTGAAACCCAATCAAATGGAATTTTTCTTTTAAAGTGGCATTTATGGCATAACAATGTTACAATTTTGAATTTATCTAAATTTTTTGAACCTCTGCAAATAACTACATGGTCATGAAAAGTAAAGGAATTCAGTAAAGCCACTTTAAAAAATATTTAACATTTTTCTGAATAATGTATACAAGGGATATCAGTATATTTCAAAAGATACTATACTATACTATATTTCAATAATTGACATGCTACATTATTTTTATATAATTTTGTCTGATGATTTATCAGCTTAAAATTTATATAAGGATTTTTATTGGATGTATTTTTTCTGAATTTTGAGTAGTCAGTTGTAACAAGATAACATTTAGAAACTATATCATTCTGGGGTGCCTGGGTGGCTCAGTTGTTTAAGTGTCCAACTTTGGTTCAGGTCACCATCTCATGGCTGGTGAATGTGAGCCTGACACTGGGCTCTGTGCTGACAGCTCAGAGCCTGGAAACTGGTTTGGATTCTTTGTCTCCCTCTCTCTCTCTGCCCCTCCCCCACTTGTGCTCTGTCTTTCTCTCTCTCTCTCAAAAATAAAATTTTTTTCCAAATGGAAAGTATATCCTTCTAGTTTGTACGATTATAGCCTGTTAAATTAATGGTAATGTCTTACAAAGAAAAAAAAAGGATTTTGTTATATGCCCAGTAAAAAAAAAAAATGAAATGTTAATTACAATTACATGAGATTCATGCAGTTGTAGGCAACTAATTTTATTTTGCTGATTTGGAATTAAGCAGTCCACTTTCACAAGGTCTTCTGTTTGAAGAAAAAAGGAAATCCTGATGTGAGTCCCCCCACTGGCTGAGAAGTTTCCCCTCTGGTCACAATGCCAGCTTCTCCTGGAAGCTCACAGCCAGGCTTCCATTCCCTTTCCCATCAATCATCCAAAGTACATGGAAGAGTCATTTGCTGAGGTACTTTTGATGCTTCTTCCAGAAAACTCAGTTTCCCACATCAGGCTTGCGTGATGGACTTCAGGCAAGCATTAGTGAAATGCAGACACCTTGTTATTCACAAGGCTGAGGGGCTCCTGTTCACTTACTCTAATCACTATAGTTACAAGTTATTTCTAGGGCTGTGATCACTAATTATCCTGAAAAATAAAAATAGATGGTGGAGAGTGAGGGCACTGCAAGTTTCTTGGGATTTCTAATTCATCCCCTAAAAATGTGCTATGAGAACAGGTTTTGATCATCACCAATTGACAAGGGTATTTTAAACCTAGGGAAAATAATTTTTTTTAAGTAATAAATTCATTGACTGTTATTGTGTCAGCCATGTCCATGATTATCTTTTCTTCATTCTATAAGCTATTTTGGTGATATAAGGAATTTTTAGATGAGCAATTGCATAGATCACCAGAGTGATAGTTATTTCATATTCAGAACATTTTCTGCACCCAGAAATCAATTTCTTACTTTAACAGAATGAAAACTAAGTTCTAGCTTTATTCTTTCTATATTCCTCTACATATCATTTTCTAATAAAAAATCCACACATCTCTTTTTCATCTTATAAATAACCCATCAATGTCAAATCAGATTTGTTGACATTTAAAAATATTTCATTGCTGGGGCACCTGGGTGGCTCAGTTGGTTGAGCGTCTGACTTTGGCTCAGGTCATGATCTAGCGGTGAGTTTGAGCCCCGCGTCAGGCTCTGTGCTGACAGCTCAGAGTCTGGAGCTTGCTTCAGATTCTGTGCCTCCCTCCCTCTCTGCGTCCCCCACCCCCCACCCCTGTTCATGCTCTGTCTCTCTCTCTCTCTCTCTCAAAAATAAACATTTAAAAAAATTTTAAAAAGTATTTCATTGCTTCTTTCAAACCCATTTATTTGGAAGTATGATAAATGAGGGAAAATAAAATTTACTTCCCTTCAAACCTTCTCCAGCTTAGTGTACACTCTTCTACCATCTTCTGTCACATTCTGGCACAAGCAAACAATTTTTTAATATTAAAATAAAGTTATTTTCTTTTTCTTGGTACTGTTTAAATGTATGTACCCAAAACGTAATATTGGTTTTACCGATTTACAATGAAGGTATACATATATATATTCTCTTGTCTCTGGCTCTTTTTACTAACACTGTGTTTGTAAGATTCATGCACGTTGTTGTACATCGCTGAAGTTCATTAGTTTTCATTGTATTCATTGCATTCACTGTGTGACCATACCTAAATTTATCCATTCCATTGTTGGTGGATACTTAGGCAATTTTTAGTCTTTTATAGCAATGCTGCTATAAACCTTCTTGAAAAATGTATTCTAGAGCACATACACCTGTGTTTCTCCAGGTTATACACATAGTTTTCTTTGGTTCAGGTCATTATTATATGCATCTGGGCCATGAGTATATGCATCTTCCACTTTACTAGTTCAGACCAAATTGTTTCACTAAGTGCTTACACCATTTTAACTCCTGCCAATGGTGTAGAACAGTTTCTGTTGCTCCACACTCTCCTCAACACTTAGTATTGTCCGACTTTAATTTGAATTTTAAAAGGCAGTGGCAGTGGCTATAACTTCTGTGTGACTTATATCTTACATCACTCATCCCTCACTAGAAAACTCACACACTCCCTTCCCTTCTACCCTGCTCTCTGCAAACTTGATCCCCCTCTCCCATCATCCTGGCCACTGTCTATCCTGATTCTTCCTCTTTCTGTCCCCACTCTTTCCTTTCCTCTTTCCCCCTGAATTACTGTTTCTGAAGTCTTCTCTTCAGTTGAACCTTCTTTTTCCATTGGCCACTTTACCTGACTCCATCTCTTTTCAACAGCTACCATTTATCATACCAATTACAGGCTTTATTCTCTTCTTAATTTCAAGAGGCAGGTAAGTAGAGCTCATTTCATGTCCCCAAAATATCTCTGTGTTAGACACACCAATTGTGATGTTATCAGTCATATTCATTATCCTTCTAAGTGGAATAGCTTCTGCCCCAGCATCTTAGGCTATTGTGTTTTTTATTTTTATTTTTATTTTTTTTTTAATTTTTTTTTTTCCAAACGGTTTTTATTTATTTTTGGAACAGAGAGAGACAGAGCATGAACGGGGGAAGGGCAGAGAGAGAGGGAGACACAGAATCGGAAACAGGCTCCAGGCTCTGAGCCATCAGCCCAGAGCCCGACGCGGGGCTCGAACTCACGGACCGCGAGATCGTGACCTGGCTGAAGTCGGACGCTTAACCGACTGCGCCACCCAGGCGCCCCTATTGTGTTTTTTAAATTAATTATGTGACTTGTATGATTCCTCCTCTAGTCATAGCCCATTGAACCAAGTGTGATAGTTGACTCAAGGTCCATCAGTCCATGAATAGTCCAGCAACCAAGACACAGCTCTGTAAGAAAAGATGAGCCAGGCCAATTTGATTCTTCCCTTAGAAATTTTAATAGGGAAAATAGATTGAGAATGAGGAATTAATCAGTAGAAACAGGAAATGAAAGAGAATTTAGAAAAGTCATAGTGGCCTAGGTACAAAACAGAAGTAAGGGGAAGCAGAAATTATAAACAGACATTGAATAAGAAAGAAGAGGTTAAAGGTGATTGGTGGTAGTAGACGATAAAGAAGTAGACATTAATTATGGAGCGTAGCATGACTTTAATTCCTATGGTCCCAGGAGGCCTTTGGACCTGGTTCTAGTTGTTGTGAGGACCAGCTGTGATTATGTTCTGGAGGCTTGTGAGGAATATTTCTTGATTTCTGCCCTATCTATAGCCATCTGTTAAACCTTCTCATTTCTTGAGGTACTTTGAGAGAATTCCCTCCGTATAAGAACCAAGAGAGCTGATTTAGAAAACTCAGAATTAGTTGTACTTCTTCTTAGGTGGGACCTTTCAGTGATGTTTCCCTTTTGTACACCCTTGACCTTCAATGGAGGCTGACCTTCAAATACACCTGCATGCAGCCCCTCCAGATCTTATTTCGCATTTGTCTTTCAAGCACACAAAAGTTGTTATGTTGTTTGTTAAAGGGGCCACCGGCTGCTAGGTTTCTACATTTTTATCCATAATGTTTTTCAAGAGAAACTATTTTTACTGAAAACTACCAAGAAGGATGTAGCACTGCATGTTCCCAAATGGGAGTATTTGTGTCTTCACACATCTTGATGAAGGGCACCACTGAAGCCAAAGGCTAAAAATACAACAGCAAAGATAAGACATGGTAAAAATAAAACTTACAACATGTGATCCTGAGGGGATAACAAGGATGCTGCTTTTAAATTAACACAAACCAGACACTGAATAATGATTTTAATGTAAAACTTTATAATCTCCCCAGTTTTAATACAAAAAAGACACTCTAGGTTGGTTTAGTAGGACCTTTTCCAAGTATCTTCACCCTGACTATGTGTTCTCATTAGTAACCCTGCTATTATAGATGTATTAGCCGCCGAACTTCTATAATTCTAGGAGGCGGAGGAGGGGGACTTCTGGAAGAGATTAGCCAACAAAACAGACATACACAATCACAGTTCTTGCTCTACACTTGAGAAGAGACCAAGAGTTCAGCAAATGAGGAAACAGGGTCATTGAGTTGAAGTGACTTATCTGGAGTCACATAGCTCTACAGGAGCCAGAACTAAAGCCCAGACACTGTCTTTCTTTTCTCCAGGGCCTTGCCCATTTATTCATAAAATTTTCAAAAACAAAATTGATCAGATTCTGCCAAATCTTAACCTGTCCTGTGAATTTGTATCCCAGGGTATATAGCCTTTATGATGTGTCATCTCAATATTTATGTCCTCTAGTCATTGAGAGTAAATATGATTCTGCATCTTATGGGAGGCAAGTGAGCTGATGTGAACACAGGACAAGCACAAATCTAGGAAGGCACAAGGATCTGGAAGTATGAGAGGCCGAGAGGCATGAATGGGAGGGGGAAATGCCATTCCTGGAGATGAGGGGTGGTACACACAAGATTTGGCCTACTTACTAATTTTTCTGAGACATTCTATTGGCTAAAATGAAGTCAGTCTGATTTTCACTATATGCTGATAGAAAAAGAAATAAAAAATAGATGACATAATTATGGAGGCACATGATTTTATAAGATGTGGATGATGAAATTAGGAAAGCCAAAATAAGATCTAAGCTTTGTGTTGCAGGAGATATAAAAGGAAATGAGAAAACATTCTTAATATAGAAGACTAAAAGGAAGATAAAGGAAAATGGTTTACATTCATTGGAAGGAGCAGAATTTTGTCTTAATGCCTTTTTTAAATGTTTATCTTAAAAAAAAAAGGAATTGTGATAACTTGGGAAGATGAACAGGAAGCTTACCTTAAATAAGAAAGAAAAATTTTGTCATATAGCTACTCAAAGTAAGCTTTTCAAAATACAAATCTGATCATGTCTCTATTGTCCCCCACTGTTGTTAAAAGACCAAAATCCTTAGCTCATCTTCAGGGTGTCACCTCACATGATCCTTCTGTACATCTACAGCCTCCTAATTTATATTCCACCAATTTCCTCCCTTTATCTGCATTTGCCCCCAAACCAGTCTGGTCATTTTGGCCAACTTTCAATGCACCTGTTACCATGTTCCTTCCTGCCCCAGGGCCTTTTAAGTGCTCTTTCCTCTGCCTTAATCCTCCTTTTTCCCCCCCGAACTCCCACCTTCACCTAGTCAGCTCTTACTCCTCCTTCATACCTATCTCATCCTACACTTCAATTTCTCAGGAAAGACTGCTCTCCTCTTCTTGGCCCCAGTGTAAATTGAGTTACATTCTTATGACCCATGTGGGTTTTTTTTTAATAAAAATTACAATAGCTGTACAGTTACATAGAGTGTGTGATCATCTGAATGTGTCTACTCCCCTCTCTAAACAAAACTATAAGCTCTGCCTAGGTAGTCTTCAATTCTCTTTTCTGTTCACCAATGTTATCCTGAGTGTCCATCATATCTGCTGTATATTTTTTGTGCCAATAAATATTTGTTCAGTCAGTATTAAATGTCAAGGGTTACTTAAAAATAATATAATAAATAAATCTTGAAATCTACACTTTCGCCTATAATATTAGGAATGGAGCATAAGGTGAGAATCACTAATCCAATGGAGTTTTTGAGAATAAAATGAGATGCAATAATTGAAACCACTTAGCAGGGGTGCCTGGGTGGCTCAGTTGGTTAAGTTTCTGACTCTTGATTTCAGCTCAGGTTATGATCTCAAGTTCGGGAGATGGAGCCCTGCCCCACATCAGGCTCCATGTCCAGCATGGAGCTGGCTTAAGATTCTGCCTCACCCTCTCCCTCTGTCTCTCCCCCATTTGCACCCTCTGTCTCAAAAAAAAAAAAAGAAATTAAAAAATGAGACTACTTCATAAATTTTTAAATTCTGTATAGTCATTGCATATCAAAAAAATGAGTAACATTTATGTGTTCATCTTGCTTTTCATGCTGCAAGGGACAGAGACAGGCTCGGATAATCTTGAGAGATGTGAGTTTACTTTTAATGGAATAGTAGTTGCATTTTAGCCCTCTCTGCTCTGGTATCTCCTCTTGGTATGCATGTGTGTGCTTGTACGTGCGTGCGTGTGTGTGTGCGTGTGTGTGTGTATTGCAGGTCTACTGCTGTCTTGTTTTCATCTTCGAACTCCACTAATCATGGAGATTTGATTAGCAGGTTGGTTATACGTTATCTAATACAAAATGCCCCTACTGGACACTTTTGCCTTGGTCCTTGTTCCATGGGTTATCCCAACCCAGCTAGGGTAGGTGAAATAGTTTTCAGCAAATTACATGTTTCCTTTTTTCAAAAAAAGTATTAAAGACGAGAGTTACCATTTGATATAATGAGGCTTCAGGTCCTCTACAGCACAATAAGCAAAAGGGCTTTGCAAATTAACAAGCACAATATCTTGTTACATAAACCATCAGAAATCTGAGTGCAAAATAATGGTAGGAGGCCAAGCAGTGGTAGAAACACCAATGAAAATGAGCAAATGAGATGGTGATCTGCATTTATTTTGCAAGGCTGGATTGTCAGGCAATGTTGCTTCCTCCAGTTCCTGCCCTCCCTCCCTGCAAGCCAGTCTCCCACCCCCAGTCCACACACCCACATACACACACACACGCTCTCTCTCTCTCTTTCTCTCTCTCTCTCTCTCTCTCTCTCACACACATACACACACACACACACACACATTTGTACTATCGTAGAGGCTACATTTTTATTCCAAAGCAACCTCCAAAGTACTAGTCCCCAAAGATACATTTAAGCAGTTATTCAGTGGCTCATCCCTCACTAAGACAGACTTTTTTGTCTCTGACATAGACAGTTAAGATATCAAAAATAGCAGGTATCCTCATCTGATCTCAGACAATGGATAGGATCTAGGCTCACATAAATGCTAAACATACTCAGTCACATTCGTTGAAAATATTGTGCACTCTGAGGATCTTGCCAGTTGTAGTTTTCTTCTTAATTTACAGGAGGACAGGTGGATGTGAAGAGGAAAAAACCATTTCTTTGATGATAGAAATGTTAAGAAGTCTGAAAATAGGATGAAATGAAATGTCTTTGGAGACAGAAAAAAAAAAAAGAGCACACAAAGCCTACAATTTAAAAAAGAAAAGAAAATGACCGCTGTGGGCCTCTAGAGGCAAATGAGAAGTTGGGGAAGCAAGTGCAATACCCACTCGAGTGAAATGAGCAAGACCTCCCCCTCTATGCAGGATGTCTCTCCTGGAATCAGTTGAAAGGATTGCTTCCACGTGTGGTTCACCAGCTTTAACAAATATCAGAATGGCCTGGAGGGCTTTTTCAAACATAGCAAGGTTCCATACCCACTTTCTGCTTCAGTGGGTCTTAGAAAAGGCAAAAAAGATGTGCATTTCCAACAAGTTCCCAGGTGATGCTGACTCTGCAGGTCCAGGGACTGCACTTGGAGAACCATAGTGTGGACTGGGATTTGTACCAGGTGCAGAAAGATAAGGAAGAGATAAATGACCTTGCTCTCAAGAAACCTGAATGGGTCAGCTATGGGTTCTGTGTATCAAATCTCCCTACGTTCCCATGAAGCTCACAGACCACAATTATAGTGTCACTTAATGACACCTGCTAAAACTAGCAAAGGGCTTTCACATGTGTAATCTCATTTGCACCTCACAACGAGATAGGCAGATGAAGTGTTTCCATGAACACTTTAGAGATGGACAAGCAAGATAAATGAAGACCGGAAGGGAATAAATGATTAGTCTAAAGTCATATAGTGGGTAAATGAAAGACCAAGATCTTTGTTGATTAAATTCTGTGTTCTTTCCACTAACCTACTTTCTTGGGAGAAAGTATAATGAATCTTAGCTGTCAGCAAAAAGGGACTAGCATATATATGATTATAATGTGATGTAAACTTCTTTGTATTATATATGATTGTATCCAACTAATTCCTTTAACCACATATTATAAATACAGGGATTAACCCTAAACAAAGAGGATTTAATAATAACAGGAATAAAAGTCAACTACATTGCATCAAACAAAAGCAAAATCCTTCCATTCACATACTCACACCTCATTCTCTCCCATCCCACCCTTCTAAATTTTTCCTAACGAGAAAAATAAATCATTATTTAACTGAGTAGTAACACAGCTTGATAACTGTGAATTTCTTGTCAACATTTTCTTTTTAGAGAAGTGACAAGTTTGTCTTATGAGGACCCTAGGTCCACAGGCAAGGTGTACAGTTTAAGTTGGCTGGTTTGCAGTTCAGTTCACAGAGAAGTGATGATGATTCCAGGTCGGTTCTTCCAGGAGCTGAGAGCTGCTCTTTATTTCCTCTATGCCCAAGGATCTTCTGCTATTACATAGGGTTCAATAAAGTCTTGGAGCAGGAGGGGATCCAGGAGATGAGGAAAATTCAGAGTCTCTCAATTGATAGTAAGAAAACTGAAGCCCAAGATTGTATAAGTGAGTTGGTCAAGGCTAATTCAGGGTAGAACACAGATTTTCTACATTTTAGTCTAGTGCTTTACAAAAATTCTCTCCTGATCATCCAAGGGGAAAAAAAACTTTACTGAGTACCTATTAAGCTTGCAGAATGTCAGATTTAAAGAAATTTACAGATAATCTAAAACACTATTTGAAATTTTTGTTTTATCTCCTTCAAATTGCATTTTAAATTTAGCTTTTTATGATTTTAGTTTCTCTAAATTTGTAGAATAGGTATATGCTACTTTAAAACATATTAAAAAATACAATAATACACCCCAAAACAATGAATATACCTATACATCTCCCATCTAACCACTCTTAACTGGTATGGTTCTTACCAGAACTTCTGTGATATATTTACACATGTTCATATTTATGTGTGTGTATTCTCTTAAAGTGATTCATAGGTCTGTGATATATACATTTCACTTTACATTATCTCATAGACTATATTGAATGCTAAGAATAGGGCTACATCATTCTATTCACTGACTGGAATAATTACCCTTTTAGGAATTACCATGTTTTTAAAACAACTTTCTTTCTATGAACATTTATATTGTTATTTTTTCTCTAAGAAATAGTGTTGAAAAAATATATAGTGTTGGAGGAAGTTCTAATACTCTTGTGGTGGTACAAGCCCATGGTAGCTCATCCTTCCTGCTGATAACAACTATTAACTATAAACAAGATACAAGAACCCCAACTACCTTAGAACTCTGCACAGTAAACAGTAGCTGGTGAATTGTGGAGGGGAGACAAACCTTGCAGGAGTGATCTCCATTTTACCTTCTTTCTCCAGTGGATTTGCCCTAAGGGTAGACCTCAGTCCTGGAAGAGGCAGCTGAAAATCTGATAGAAACTCTTATCTCACCAGCTGCCAGAGCAACCTTGGAAAGGAGCTCCTGTAGGCCAGAGGGTGAAATAGAGATCTCAGAGGGACTGAGACTGAAGAATCCTGAATTTAGTCTAAGAACCCACACAAGGCTTAGGCTAATCCATAGACCACACATGTGTAGGAACAACCCAAACCAGCTCAGTAAAGACTTAGCTTGAATTGAATTGAGATTTGAACCACTTACACAAATCCCAGCCTAACCCCTAAACCATACATGAGTGAGATAGACGCAAACCAGAATAGGAAAGGCTTTGAGAACTGAGCCAGGATGTGAAACATTGCCTAGAGAGGGAAAGTATCAACTTTCACCAGGTGATTATAACAATACATAGATTCTACACAACCTAATATTCAAAATGTAGAGGATATGGTTCAAAATCACACACACAATATACAAAGAAACCAGGAAAATAGAATTAAGTCTCAAAGTCACCATATGCTAATTCTTAGATGGCCC
This sequence comes from Puma concolor, assembly GCF_028749965.1. Lineage (NCBI taxonomy): Eukaryota > Metazoa > Chordata > Mammalia > Carnivora > Felidae > Puma > Puma concolor. The sequence continues at coordinate 79,146,161 of NC_141671.1, forward strand.
AGATTTTGGAATTCATAGACAAAATTTGAAAGTACATATTATAATAATACTCCACGAGGTAAAAGAAAGAACATACCTGAAAAGAATGAAAAGATATCTCAACTAAGTAATCAAAACCAGAAAAAAATAGAAATTTTAAACAAAAATATAACTAAAATTTTTTTAATGTTTATTTATTTTTGAGACAGAGAGAGACACACCATGAACAGGAGATGGGCAGAGAGAGAGGGAGACACAGAATCTGAAGCAGGCTCCAGGCTCTAAGCTGTCAGCACACAGCCTGATGCAGGGCTCAAACTCAACGAACTGTGAGATCATGACCTGAGCCGAAATCGGACACTTAACCAACTAAGCCACCCAGGCGCCTCCCAAAATATATAATTTTTTAAACAAATTCATTGGTTTGGTTCAATAGTACATAGAGATAATAGTGAAAATGTCAGTAAGGTTGACAAGATAATTCAATAGGAATTATTCAACTTTGAGAACAGAGAGAAAAAAGATAAAAATAACACAGTCTCGGAACTTGTGGAAAATTAAAAAGATTAAATATGCATGTAGTTGGAGTCCTGGAAGAAGAGGAGAAAAAGATTGAAGTGAAAAAAATATATGTGAACAAATGTCAAATTTCCCAACTTTGAAAACTTCCCAAATACATAAATTAACAAATTTGAGAAGTTCAGTGAATACTAGACAAAATAAATTCAAAGAAAATCTTTCCTACATATATTATAATCAAACTGAAGAATTCCAAAGCTGAGAAAGTCTTAGGAGGCATAGCTAGAGGAAAAAGACATTGCATGCAGGAGTTGTGACCCATATGGTCATGGATTTCTCATCAGAAACCACAGACACTCGGGGCACCTGGGTGACTCAGTCAGTTGAGCTTCCGACTTCGGCTCAGGTCATAATCTCAGGGTTTGTGAGTTTGAGCCCCACATCGGGCTTGTTGATATCAACTTGTCAGTGCAGAGCCCACTTAAGATCCTTTGTCCCCCTCTCTCCTGCCCTCCCCCACTTGTGCTCTCCCAAAAATAAATAAATATTTTTAAAAAAAGAAAAAAACCCCACAGATAGTAAAAAAACAACAACAACATAGATTTACATAGCAATTTGCACAACAAAACACAGATATAATTTTAAAGGAAAAAAACCTGTAATCCAGAATATATTTCAGGAATAAAAGTGAAATAAAGACTTTGCAGATAAAGCAAAACTAGTATTTGTTGCTAACTTACCTAGTGTACCAGAAACGCTATATAAAAAAAAAGTTCTTTAGACTGAAGGGAAATGATATCAAGAGGTAAACTTGACTTCAAAAACGAAGGAAGATCATTACATATGGTACATATGGTAATTCTATGAACAATTTTAAGATCTTTAAAAGGTATGACTGTTTAAATCAAAAGTTGTAAATTTGGGGGGCAGTTTCTATATATATACATACAAATGTAATGAACATAAAAATTATTTAAAAATGGAAATGGTTAAGAACATGATCAAAAATTTTTGAAGTTTTTAATGAGGCAGTATAATACCAGCTCTAATCATTTCAGAAAATGATACATCTGCTGTAATATATGGAGCAACTCCTAGAATAATAAAAATATAGCCAGTGAGTCAACTGAAAAATTGAGATGGAATATTAAGATTTTCAAATAATCCCGAAAAAGGCCATAAAGAGAGAACAAAGAAACAAAAGTCAGAGGATACGAATAGAAAACAAATAATGAAAAAGCAGATATGAACACAACCATATCAATAATTACATTAAACTCAATGTTCTAAACACCCAAAGAGCAGATATTGAAAGAACAGATTTTTAAAAATCATAACCAACTATACACCTAAAAAAGACCCACTTTATCTATCTACTATCTATCTATCTATCTATCTATCTATATAAGAGAGAGAGTGTGCACGCACTTGAGCAGGGGAGAGGGGCATAGGGAGAGAAAGAGAATCTTAAGCAGGCTCCATGCTCAGCACAGAGTCTGATGTTGGGCTTGATTCCATGAACCGGTATCATGACCTGAGCTGATTTAAGAGTCAGTTGCTCAACCAGGTGAGCTACCCAGGCACCCCTAAAGGAGGCCTACTCTAAATATAAACACAAAGATAGTTGAAAGTAAATAGATGAAAACAGATATGCCATGCAAACAGTAAGCATAAGAAGAATGGGTAGCTTTTTAAATATCAGATAAAATAAACTATAAGTAACAATATTACTAGTGATACAGAGATACTTCATGATAATAGTGACAATCTATCAGAAAAACATAAAACTTTTAAATGTGTGTCAACCTAGTGAAAGAGCCTCAAAATACAGGAAGAAAAAAAAATTAAATATTAAAGGGAGAAATAGAAAATTCCAAAATCATAGCATAAGAATCAAATACTTCTCTTTACAACTGATAGAAAATCAGACCAAAAATATTTAATAGAAACATAAATCTGAACACTATCTACCACCTTGATATAATTGACATTTATACCACACCATATCCAACAAATGCAGAGTGAACATTTTTTCAAGTGTAAATGGTACAATCACCAAGCTAGACCACAGTCTAGGCCAGAAAGCATTTATAAATAAATATTTAAATATTTAACTATTTTATGGTCAAACAACACACTGCATTATTTCAATTAAAAAATATCATCAAATTAGAAATAACAGAGAATAACATCCAACTGATAAATTAAAAACAATGCAATATTTAGGAATAACCAAAATATCTGGAAATAAAACAACACACTTCTAAATATTTCATGAGTCAGAGCCAAAAAATCACCAAAAAAAAAAAAAAAAAAAAAAAAAGAAAACCTGGAAAATATTTTGAACTAAATGATGTTAAAAATACAGTACATCAAAATTTTGAGATCCAACTAAAGCAGTGCTTAGAAGGAAATTTACAGCTTTAAGTGCTTACATTATGAAGGGAAAAAATCTAAAACAATGACCCAAGGCTCTACCTTAAGTAGAAAAAGAAGAGCAGAGTAAACCTGAGGTAATTCAAAGAGGAGAATAGTAAAGAGAAGAAAACAATGATAAAACAGACAATAGAGAAGATTAGCAAAGCCAAAAAGTTGTTCTCCAAGAAGATTTTTTTTTTAATTCAAAAATCCCTAGCTAAATTTCCTAGAAATCCTACCTAATACCCCTAGAAAAAGAGACAGCACTAAACATTAATATCTAGAATGAAAAGGAGGTGTACTTCAAATCTTATAGACATTAAATAGATAATAAGAGAATACTAAGAACAACTTTATTCTAACAAATTTAACAACTTAGATGAAATAAAAAATTATTTTAAAAGTACAACTAGTTAAAATTGACAAAAGAGAACATCTGAATAGCCTTATATCTATTAAATGAATCATTATCAAAACTTATCAAGCATTTCAGGCCCAGATGTTTTTGCTGATGGATTATATCATTTGATTCAAGGAAGAAGTCACAATTATCTTACACAAATATTTTCAGAAATAGTAGGGAAAGAGATCATGAACAACTCACTTTAGAAGACCAGCTTGATTTTAATCCCCAAACTTGACAAATATATTACAAAGAAGACTACAGCCATTAACTCTCATGAATATAAATTTATTATTTTAAAATATTATCAAATAAACAATATATAAAAAGAACAGATCATGCTCAAATAGGATTTATCACAGAAATGCAAGATTTGTTTAGTGTTTGGAAATCAATCCATGTAACTCACTTTATTAACAGAATCAAGAAAAATCATATGGTTTTCAGTAGTTGCAGAACAAACATTTGCCAAGTTTCAATACTTATTCATATTTATGAGTTTAAAAATTATCAGTAAGCGAGGAATAATAGAGAACAACTTCAAGTGGAAGGAAAATATACAAAAACCTACAGTTACCATTGTACTTAATGGTAATAAGCAGGATTCCCTCTGAAAAATCAAGCCCTGCTAAAAATCAGCTCCCTTTCCCTCAGATTAAAAACATACGGTAAAATGATGCACCATGAAGGAAAATCAGCAGACACAAAAAATGACTTAGGATGTGAAAATCTTGGAGTATTTCAACAATAATCAGACAGAAAGAAAAAAGAAAGAGAGAGAGGGAGGAAAGAAAGGAAAGAGAAAGAAAGAAAGAAAGAAAGAAAGAAAGAAAGAAAGAAAGAAAGAAAGAAAGAAAGAAAGAAAGAAAAAAGAGAGAGAGAGAAAGGGAAGGAGGAAGGAAGGAAAGCAATTGATATACCTCCTGCTACCCATTCCAGTTTTGCTGGTCTCAAGTATTTTGGGTCACACAGACATGTATGTTGATATTTGTGATTTTTCTCTCTTTTCAGTTTTCACTAAGTTTTCAGTCTGTGCATTGTGTGTTTTTGTTTTCATTCAGTGTTTCTCTGTATAACTTGCTAATGGAAAAGAGAAGATTCACAGCTAAGGTGTCATCATGATCCAAAGGAAGACTCTCTCCTCTCATATGTCTCTGTGGGGTCCTCCCCATTTTATTAAAATCACTTAACTAAAAAGGTAGAATGTCTTTTTTTATTCTTTTTTTTAATGTTTATTTATTTTTGAGAGACAGAGACAGAGTGTGAGCAGGGGAGAAGCAGAGAGAGAGAAGGAGACACAGAATCCAAAGCAGGCTCCAGACTCTGAGCTGTCAGTACAGAGTCCAACGCGGGGCTTGAACCCACTAACTGTGAGATCGTGACCTGAGCCGAAGTCAGATGCTTAACCGACTGAGCCACCCAGGCGCCCCAAAAAGTAGAATGTCTTTTGACAATAAGTATAATGACATAATAAAGTCATAATTTTCACCTTATAACTTACGTTTTAAGGAAATATATAATTGCTTCGATCTATATCTAAAGAGTTGAAACCATCACTTTCAACAGCTGATTTTAAAATGTGTGCTCTGGAGGCATCTGAGTGGCTCAGTTGGTTGGGTGCCTGACTTCGGCTCAGGTCATGATCTCATGGTTTATGAGTTTGAGCCTTGCATCGGGCTCTGTGCTGACAGCTCGGAGCCTGGAGGAACCTGCTTCAGATTCTGTCTCCCTCTCTCTCTAGCCCTCCCCCGCTTGCTCTCTCTCTCTCTCTCTCTCGCTCTCTCTCAAAAATAAACATTAAAATAATAATAATAATAAAAATAAAGTGTGTGCTCTGATATTAAAAACAGGATGATATTTACTGTATTCATAGCCATAGAATTAGTTTTCTGGATTGTATGTACTCAGGGTATCACCACTTCTCTTAGCAAGTCTTTGAACAACAGGAGCTACTAGAGTGTTCTAGACAGAAGGTATATTGAAAGTGATGTCATATTATTTGCCATAATAAAAGTCCAAGTTATATGATCTTAAGGAATACATGAAATACTTTATGATAACTTTTATATTAGTGTCATCCTACTTGTTTGATATTAAGCAGATACAGAGAGAAAAATGACTGAATTGCACACAACAGTGAAAGGACATCAGAAGTTAGGTTGACTCTAGTGGAACATACAGTTTTAGGGCCCAGGACAACAAGAAGGTGTTTTTACAATGTTGTGGGCTGGTTGCATCTTCCTAGAGTCACTATAGAGGGATTTGCAAGAACATGTTAGGCCTGTCACATTGAGAAGAAAATCAACCAGAGGGTATTTAACATTAAAGTAGTAGAAAGTAATGGCAGTATTTGTTTTTAGTGATTAGAGTTGAACTTCCGCTTAATGTAATATTCTGTGATTTAAATATTCTGGATGCTTCAAAATAAACCTGGAAAACAATAAGCCACCTTTGTTTTCACATAGCTTGTGATTAGATTTAATTCAGATCAACAGGCCAGTAGACACTTCAAAATAACCATCATATGGAAAAATGACTGACTTCCCCCCATGGGACAAAACTAATCAATACTTCACTGAAACCTAGTGTATTTGCATGGTATCATGTCAGGCCCATACCTGCAAGTTTTTTCCACAGTGTGACTTCAATTTTTGATAGATGCTCTTTGATAATGTGCTTCTATAATGATGCCCGGTTGGAGACAAGTATAAAATGTAAACAGACTATGAGTGAGCAAAATCATTTGTGCAGTCTGCATTGTATTATCTCAGGCCTTTGCATGGGCACTAGTTATACTAACAGTCCTTGCTGTTGGATTTTCCCAACTTACATACACATTTCTGAGTGGACTTAGCTCCCCTTGCCCAGTCTGCTTTTCTCCCCTGAGCCAACATGACTGTCTTGGCTCCTGGGAGAAAATACCAAGATGAATGTCACCTGGAGTTTCTCTAAAATGATGGAGAAAATGTCCCTTTGGTGCTTTGTGTACAAAGACTACTAACACATACATGGATCCTTTGATTTCTTCATGGGAACGACAAGAAAAAGGATGAATAGAGGAAAAATGCTTAGCAGGATTTTTTTTTAAGTTTATTTATTTATTTTGAGAGAAAGAGGGAGAGCAAGAGAAGGGCAGAGAGAGAATCCCAAGCAGGCTCTGCACTGTCTGCACAGAGCCTGATGGGGGCTTGATTTCACAAATGGTGAGATCGTGACCTGAGCCAAAACCAAGAGTCACACACTTAACCGACTGAGTCACCCAAGCGCCCCAGAAATATGTTTTACTCCATCCTATTTCTCCACCAGTACAAGTAGCAAAGACCCTAAGAAACTTGAAAAGGACTGTGTGACTGTTGCAAAACAGGAAGAGGAGGGGTAGCATTTTAGATAAAAAGTCTCCTTCTTTAATACATGAAAATACAGAAGAAGAGTTGCAATTAGGACAGCTACTACAAAATGAAATAAAAATGAACACAGAGAATTTTAGCTGGGGTGCAGCTACACAAAAGCCAGAAGAGAAAAGTAAAAAGGGTGGCCAAGAAGCCAAGTTAGGTCTGTTTCAAATTTATTTAGCAACTCCACCACCCCCACCCTGCCTCACCCCCACTGCCATCTCCTCACTCACAAATTTATCCTCCCAGATCCCTGTCTTAAAAGAATCATCCCTAAGATCCAGGCAGGAAGAGTCACATTTTCTGTAATGAAGGGATTGGAGACATAGCTTAACTCAGATTTTTTTTAGTACAGTTGATGCACAATGCTTTTTAGTTTCAGATGTACAACTCCGTGATTTTACAAGTTTACACATTATACTATGTTAACAAGTATAGCCAGTATCTGTCCCATTGCATGACTCTTACAATATTATTGACTTATCATTGTTCTCTGCTTTTTATTCCTGTGACTTACTCATTCCATAAGTGGAGGCCTCTGTCTCCCACTCCCCTTCATCATTGTGCTCAACCATCTACCCACTTCCCCTCTGGGAACCATCACTTTGTTCTCTATTTATATGTTTGATTCTGCTTTTTGTTTATTCAAGTTTTTTTAGATTTAATTTACAAGTGGAATCATATAGTATTTGTGTTTCTCAGTCTGACTTATTTCACTTAGCATAGTACCCTCTAGGTCCATCTATGTTGTCTCAAATGTCATAATCTCATCCTTTCTATGGCAATGTAATATTCCATAGCTTTTTTATCCATTCACCTCTTTATAGACACAGGTTGCTTCTGTGTCTTGGCTATTGTCAATAATGCTACAATAAACATAGGGGTGCATATATCTTTTCAAGTCAGTATTTTCCCTGAGTAGGTATCCAATAGTGGAATTATTGGGTCATATGGTACTTCTATTTTTAATTTGTTTAACTTTTTTAATGTTTGTTTATTTTTAAGAGACAGAGACAGAGTATGAGGAAGGAAGGGGCACAGAGAGGGAGGCACAGAATCTGAAGCAGGCTCCAGGCTCTGAGCCATCAGTACAGAGCCCAATGCGGGGCTTGAACCCCACAAGCTGTGAGATCATGACCTGAGCCAAAGTCAGTGCTTAATCGACTGAGCCACCCAGGCACGATTCTATTTTTTTTTTATTATTTAATTTTTATTTTTTAAATTTACATCCAAGTTAGTTAGCATATAGTGCAACAATGATTTCAGGAGTAGAATCCTTAATGCTTCTTACCCATTTAGCCCATCCCCCCTCCCACAACCCCTCTGTTTGTTCTCCATATTTAAGAGTCTCTCATGTTTTGTCCCCCTCCCTGTTTGTATATTATTTTTGCTTCCCTTACCTTGTGTTCATCTGTTCTGTGTCTTAAAGTCCTCATATGAGTGAAGTCATATATTTGCCTTTGACTAATTTCGCTTAGCAAAATACTCTCTAGTCCCATCCACGTAGCTGTAAATGGCAAGATTTCATTATTTTTGACTGCTAAGTAATACTCCATTGTATATATATACCACATCCTCTTTATCCATTCATCCGTTGATGGACATTTGGGCTCTTTCCATACTTTGGCTACTGTTGATAGTGCTGCTATAAACACTGGGGTGCACATGCCCCTTTGAAACAGCATACCTGTATCCCTTGGATAAATAAAATCCCTAGTAGTGCAATTGCTGGGTCATAGAGTAGTTCTATTTTTAATTTTTTAAGGAAACTCCATACTTTTTTCCAGAGGGGTTGCACCAGTTTGCATTCCCACCAGCAGTGCAAAAGAGATCCTCTCTCTCCTCATCCTCACCAACATCTGTTGTTGCCTGAGTTGTTAATGTTAGCCATTGTGACAGGTGTGAGGTGGTATCTCATTGTGGTTTTGATTTGTATTTCTCTGATGATGAGTGATGTTGAGCATTTTTTCATGTGTGAGTTGGCCATCTGGATGTCTTCTTTAGAGAAGTGTCTATTCATGTCTTTTCAGACACAAAAGTGGTCATCTGACCCTGACTGGTCAATCAGAATCCCCATGACTTTCCTTACAGAGATGCAAACTGGAAAGAGTGCTTTCTTATTATTTGCCTATTGGTGCTAGGGAAGAGAGCCCTCTTTCCCTAGGATCTTGAGCCATAAAAACAGTAAAAGCCATAGATGCTATACTTTCTTTCCAAGCCACATAGAAGAAGAATCCATAGTAGGAAAAGTGAGGACAACACCCAAAGAGAAGCAGAACTAAAGAAAGAAAAAGAGGGCAAAAGGGAGAGGGCACAGACAATACTGATCCCCTGAATCCAGCTGGGCCTAAAGCCATGCCCACCTGAGACTTCCTAACACTTTGAACTAATAAACTCCCATTTTACTTAAACTCATGTGACTTCTCTCTTAATCCTGTATAGCCATATGCGTCTTAATACACCAAGATATACAGAAAGGCAGTGAGACTTCCATTCACTTCCTTGTCTTCTCCACTTGAATGTATGCTCCTCTGAGAGAATGAATTTTCCTCAGTTATCACAAGACCTGTAGGTCCCCCTCTTTGTTAAAAAGGGAAAAAAATCCATGGCCAATGGGCCTCCACACATATCAGTGGGCACCTGCTTCTATCACCTTATCTGTGATGTGAGAAAGTTGCTTATTTTTCTAAATCTCCATTTCCTGATGTTGAAAGAGGCATTGTAGTAGTGCTCAGTTCATAGGTGTCTTCTGAGAATTAAATAAGATACCAAATGTAAAGTATGAGATACATAATATATATTCAATCAATCTTAGCTATTATCATATAAACAGATATGATATAAGACAATGTGTTAAGTGCTATCATCGAAGTGTTGACCAAGACACTGGAGCCACACAGAGAAGCTCATTGTGCATTCTTCCTCTTGCGTAGCTCCTGTAAGTCTTGTAGACCCACTTTCTTTAGTGTAAATGTTAGAAATTTCATGGGAACTCTCATCAACCTAGTCCAGAAAATTTTGCCTTGAGCAAGGTAAAAGCCTATGGTGGGAAAGCTTTGAGCTGGTTAACAATTCAAATACTTACTGATAAATCCATTAACAGAGTAATGATTAAGGAGTCAGAGGGGTCTATAAGATGCTATTGAGTCTTAGTTAAAAGCATCAAAAGTTGACAGATTTGAATTTCACCTCTGCCACTGTTAACAAGAGGTTTTGGACAATTTACAAAAGGTCTTTGAGCCTTGTTTTCTGGATTTATGAATAGGAATAATAGTAGTTATCTTAAGTCATTGTGAAGCTAAGTAAGATAATGCATATGAAATGCTTAGCAGAAACCCAATCCATGACAGCTTGTTCATGGTGCTTAGAGGGCATTATGGTGTCCTAGAGTCACTAATTGGGTCACAGAGGGTGAAACATTATTAGCAAGTCATTTTTGAGTCAGGAGGCTGAATCAGAAGAGGGAGACTGAGAAACAAGATAGATTCAGAGGCACAGCCTATTATCTGAGGCTCTTCAGTCTGAGATGTCTACACCCTTGACAACAGGGCATCCAGAGAAATTGTGAAAGACTTTGAAATGGGAAAAAATATATTGGTGTGTATCTTGTCTGGCTCATCCAACCTATCTTCCTTGCCTTTCATTGTCTTTGAGCTATTTCACAACTCTGTAAGTTGCAAAAACTTGATAATATAATAATTCTTATCCAGGAAAATGTGTATTTGGTGAAATGCAATTTATTATTTCCCTTTGGATTGACCCATTTTACATGGATGTAAATTAGTTTCAAAATTGTTTATTCCCTATATATGCATGGTTTTTGAGGATTTTCCTTTGAAATGACTATAACATCTTACTGATTCCCTCATTAATTAATACGTTAAATAAAATGTTCGACATGTGTTCATTTTATGTTTGTATCAGAGTCGTAATTTTACCTTCTCTCTTTTTTTTTAAGACTTATCCTTTTTTTTTTTTCAATTTATTTATTTACTTTGAGAGAGTGAGCACAAGAGGAGGAGAGACAGAGAGAGAATCCCAAGCAGGCTCCACACTGCCAGCACAGAGCCTGACATGCTGTAACTCACGGAACTGTGAGATCCTGACCTGAGCAGAAACCAAGAGTTGGATGCTCAACCAACTAAGCCAACAAGGTGCCCCAAGATTTATCTTTTTAAAGGGGCTCTCTCAAATGCATGGGGAACCTCTGACATTATTTCAATTTTGCAGTTGAGCTCATGCCTCGTGAGTAGTCCTTTTAAAGGTAAAGAGAGATTACTGGTCTCTGCCCTCACTGCTTCATTGGAAGCAGCTTCTGCCAGAGACATCTTGGAAGTTTCAGAAGGGAAATTCAGTTATCAGGGATCTATATCTTAGTCCCTGATTCTGCCTCTTTGCTGTTGACACTCCATGAGGGAAGGCCCTGTTCATGGAGGCCCACATTAGTCTCCACAGTCTATGGAGAATGGTCACCTCACTCTTTGCTAAGGTTACAGCTAAATCTCTTTTGATTAAATGATTGTTTAAATTTTATTCAGTAAAGTACTGTATTGAGCCACAGGTAATTTCCAATGGCAAGATTCACTCTCTTTCAAAAGTATTTCCTTTGATAGATAGTTAATAAATAAATCTTAGATGGGAACACAAAGATCATGCTGCACATAAATGTTTTCAAAAGAGTGGTGTGGACTCCAAAATAATTCAGTTAATAAGATGGAACCGGTGAGGATGATAGAAAACCTTTTAAGAGCCAATAACAACAAAAAATTAAAAAGCAGTCTCTTACAGTATTTATACCACAATGTACACCTTTCACAAGCAGTATCATATTAACAATGAAAATACTGGTGAGGTCACATTTCAAATCCATAAACTGGATTTTAAGAATCCTCAAACCTGACTACCATGCAGATCAGCTACTACCTGGTTTGAGGTATGCTGCTCTCCCACAGAAAAGCCTCTAGCGAATGCTGTCTCATGCAGGAGAAGCATTGACTCACTGGCTCTCAGTCCTTGGCTCTACTTTTCCAAAAGGCAAACAAAAATAGACAAAATACTGAACAACACACTTGATGAGTATTGGTGCTGGTATATTCTTAGCCTATCTGGTAGCAGGATTTTTGATTCTTAAACTCCATGGTATAATCCAACTAAGATGAATGATGCTAAATTTGATAAGAACAGCCAAATAGTTATGGTTATGCAAGCCAGAATTGAGCTGAAGGGAGGTCAAGGAACATATCCAACTTCTATAGCCTCTCAAACCTTTGTGATTGTCCAAACTGCCATGTTTGTTCTTAGTGGCTCCCAGTAGATTAGGATATGTCAAGACCTGTCAGTGTCCCAAAAGTGTTAGAAATGTCCCCACATCTCAGCCTCTGAGAGGACTATGAATTGCCTGCTCCTTTAGCAATCCAATGCAGATTAATTGGAACCCTAACCTTTAGGCAACAAGATCTGGGAAAGTCAGGACATTAGATACCTAACAGGGAGAAAGCAGGGGCTGGGTGTTTTGCCTACTCATTCTTGCTGAGCCCAAGGGAATAGTTTCTAGGAGTGCTTATGCGTCGAAAGAGAACTACTTTTTTGTTTTGTGTGGTCTTGGGGGACTCATGAATGCCAAGCCTTGTCAGTTCCCAGAGCTAGATGATTTGGGAGCCAGTCTCTTGGGTGGTAGCCATAATGGTTGGTATGCTGGATGTGTAGACAAGCTCCTTCCAGGCGGAAGCTGGAGACTTGGTTTTACTGTTGGCATGAGCCGGAAGGAGACAGCAGGGCATATGGTCACCAACTATTTCGGGTTCTTGGGAGAATCTCAGTCAGCTCCTTTTTGAAGGCTGATTAGAAGCTGGACGCTAAGGCAGCAGCTGGGAAAGTATGCAGTCAAATCCTTTCCAGGCAGAAACTGGAAGATGGCATTTTTGCCTGCTGTCTCTGCACTGAATCCAGGAGAAACAGACCTGGAAAGTTCTTGTGTGCTAGTTTTACTGCTTCTTTGTTTGCTACGGTCCTGTGCAACTCATGAATTCAAACCCTATTAGCTCTCAGAGTTGGATGATTTGGGGGTCCATCCTTCATGTGGCAGCTCGAAATGTTGAGGTGCTAGATGTGTGGTCCAAACACTCTGAATCAAATATAACAGCTCATTTTGTGTCTCTGTGAATAATATCCAGAGCTAAACATTGGTAGTAGAGTTAATTGTCAAGAGAAAGATTGGACTGCTTTGCAGAAGAACATTAAATATTTACCTGGCCACATCCTCAGTTGGGAAGAGTCAGAGCACTTGAGAGAGGTGGGATCTGGGACCAGAACCACCCTGGGAGTGAAGAATGAAAGGGGAATGATCAGACTCATGAATGGTGAATGAAGGAGGAACGACCAGAAAGATTTGAGGAAACTTTTGACATTATCATCATTCCAGCCAGTCAATACTGCTCCCAGACCCACCCAGAAGAAAAGGAAAGCCCATGCCCATTTGGCAAAACTAAGGGAAAGGAGTTTCAAGCAGGGCTTGAAAGATCTTTCCTACATAATAAATGTATACCAATGGAGAGATCTAAAGACAATTTTAATTTTTTATGATATACTATTTCAAATTATCCATTAGTGTCTTTTAAATACTAAAAACCTGATTGCAAAATTCAAGAAAGGGATTTTTTTTAATTTAAATGCACCAAAGAGCGGTATTTTTATAGATTTGGCCTTTTACATTGTCTAACATAACTTTATAGACAATTTCATTGTTATTTAAAATGTATTAATGCGCTGCCACTACATGAGACAAAAAAATTTTTTTATCAAATTACTTCTTTTTAAAATCACCCTACAATACAACGTTGGCTTCTAGTTGGTCTTGCAAAGTATCCAACTGCAGTCTTGTAAGTGGGAGAAACACAAAAGGCTTTCAGTGCTGGACCTTTAGCAGTGGTCAGGGCAGTCACTTTGAGCAAAGATAGTGTCACATCTGCGAATGCCTGCTCACAACTGTGTTTATGGGCAAGAATTAAGGTGACATGGGGAATGGCTTTGGGTCAGTCACACATTTAAAGGTTCTATTGAGATACCCTATTAAAAAGGAAAAGGAGTTTATTTTTAACACAGTGTCAGATATTGTAGTTCTTTTGATTGAATGTATTTAGCAATAAATGTATTTTTCGGTGACTGTGACAAACAAAATGTAACAACTTTGCCCTCAAGAAGCGAATTTAAGCCAGACTCAGGAGCATTTTCAAAACAGGTTTCTGGGATACAGGAATTGGTTTTTAAAAATAACAGTAACTCTCTCTCTTACTATAGTAACCCCAACTCTTATGTCTGGATCCTAGGTAATGGCAAGTCAATTCTTTTCAAACTATGAATTGAAACTTCTCCACTCATACTCCCCTTCAACTTAAAAACAACAAAAACAAAATAATAACAAGGAGTTAATTTCCTTAAATATATTTTATGGGGAAATATTATAGAAGAATCTTAAAGCAAAAGCATCTTTTTTTCTCATTGGCTATGGTTTTCTTCTCAGATAAAAGTTAGAACACTGGGGCAATGAAATACCTTTTTAAAAACACTGTATACAAATAATCAACTTTGTGAGGTGAAATAAATTTAGATATTGTACAACCTTTTTATTTTCATATGACAAAACTGAGGTTCAGAAACAGAACACTAGCCTTTTCTCTAGGCTTCTGAGCAAGCATTTTGCATTGTATTATGCCTTCCATAGAATTATTGCTCAATTGTGTTTTGAATTATAGCTTTCTGAGTGGTAGCACTCTTATTACAATATGGCTAAGTGGATCATGAGAAGAGATCTTTCCTACTTGGTCCATTAGCATAGAAGTGATAATCAAAGCTCAAGAAATAAAAGTTAATTACTAAAGAGATTGGCTCTAGAAGTGAAAGCCTTGTACAGATCCTAGGGGAACACTTCTATTAAGAGACAGAGGAGAACAAAGAGCCTATGAATGAGACAGGGAAAATGTCTTCAGAGGTTAGGAAGAGAACCAATGACATATCGGGGGTTAGAAGTCAAATTAGAAGGTAAGTGAGGTAAAGAAGGAGAAATGAAGAAAACAAGTATAAAGACGTTTGGAAAGAAAGAAAGGAAAAAGAAGGGGAGGAGAAAGGAAAGACCCAAGAGTAGCTAAAGGAGTAGTTCTAAGAAAACATTTAAAAATACAAAGGACTTGATTATTTATCTATGTATGAAAAACAGATTGCAAATATAAAGTTACAAGAGAAAAACAGATTATTGATGAAATGAGGCTCTAGAGGAGGAAGGAAGAAATCAATCTGGCATCCTAGAGGAAGGATGGCTGTTTCTCTAGGACAGGCAGGAAGGAGACGATGGAATGTGAAGAAGTTCTCACCAAAGTAAATTACCAGATAAGTACATCTGTCCAGAGGACAGGATAATGGGCATGGCAAATATCTGAAACAGTCTCCACCAGTTTTTTGAGAGTAGTTGCTCCTGCTTGAGCCAAACATCTCAAGGTGAGAGCCCCACATATGTGGTAGTAGGCTTGAGGGAGACAAGGGAAGGAGTCAGGAGATCAATGTCTGCAGAGATAAAGCCAAAGAAATGAGAAACAGTCTGCATTCTGGCACTTTATACATCCATTTATTGGAGTCAGGAGGTCAAGATTGTGACTGACAATATTATGATGGTCTCAGGGCCCCTAAGAAAATGTCACCCTCTTGTTGCACTTGTGCACCTGGATGGCAGCGCAGTAAAGGAAGTGAATGAAAGCAAGTAGAAAGATAAAGAGAGGCTCCAATCTAGATCCTATTCCTCCCCTACCTTGGTGCTTTTATGTCTATATAAAACAGGGTTTCCCACTCAGAACATGTCTGGGGAGGTGGATGGGTGACTCCTGAAAATCAGAGTGGATAAGAATTAGGAACTACTAAACCAATAACCATTTTCTAGATTTAGATTTTTTTAATTTTTAAATTTTTATTTTTTTAATGTTATTTTTATTTTTTTTTTAATTTTTTTTTCAATGTTTATTTTTATTTTTGGGACAGAGAGAGACAGAGCATGAACGGGGGAGGGGCAGAGAGAGAGGGAGACACAGAATCGGAAACAGGCTCCAGGCTCTGAGCCATCAGCCCAGAGCCCGACGCAGGGCTCGAACTCACAGACAGCGAGATCGTGACCTGGCTCAAGTCGGACGCTTAACCGACTGCGCCACCCAGGCGCCCCAATGTTATTTTTATTTTTGAGAGAGAGATAGAGAGGGAGAGACAGAGCGTGAGCAGGGGAGAAGCAGAGAGAGAAGGAGAC
The DNA here is from genome assembly GCF_028749965.1 of Puma concolor. Classification (NCBI taxonomy): domain Eukaryota; kingdom Metazoa; phylum Chordata; class Mammalia; order Carnivora; family Felidae; genus Puma; species Puma concolor. The sequence continues at coordinate 79,162,155 of NC_141671.1, forward strand.
ACAGAATCCGAAGCAGGCTCCAGGCTCTGAGCTGTCAGCACAGAGCCCGACATGGGGCTTGAACTCAACAAACTGTGAGATCATGACCTGAGCCGTTTAACTGACTGAGCCACCCAGGCACCCCTAGATTTTTTTTTTTAAATGAAAGGCCATCATAGAACCAATCACTGAGTCCTTTGAAAGTGTGGAGCAGCTTGGTCCAAAGTTAATTAAATCCTCAAAGCATTGTCTGAAGGAAAAAGAGCATGAGCTGTTTTACAAAATTCCTGAATGTTGGAGGAGTTTGTGCCAAGGTAGTTTTTGAAGATTTTTCTAAAACTTGAACTTAAAATGCAGCCTTTATGCCAACTGTGTTAAGTATAAGTCGCGGGGTAACACCAGCCTACAGTGGTAATAATTCTCTACGGAACACATCCTCACAGCTGGGGATATTTTATTTGTGGCAGCTGAAATGTTTTAGCCCCATCTAATTTTCACCCACTGAAAAAAGTATAGCCGAGGAGTTTTAACTGGCATCCTTGGTAACAATAAATGTAAATTCTGACTTTCTGTTATACTAAAAGGGAGGACTTTAGACCACAACGAATGAGATTTCAACTGGGCTGGGCTCCTGCTAAAGCAAAAGGGGATCCATGTTTCAATCCGAGAGACATACCTGAGGTCCATATCATTTACAGAGGTTTTGAGAGAAGTAGAAACAGTCTATGGGAATATAGAAACATTAAGAACTTTGGAGCATTGGGTCTTCGGGGAAAAAGGCACATAAGAAGTCTCTGAGATTCTTGTGAACATCTTAAGTGTTTTTATGGGTCAAGTTTTTTCTTTCCAGAAAATCATTTCACATCATCTCTAGAATTTCTTGCATATAAGGTCCTACAGATGAACACAATGTGGCCCAGGCTGCTTAGCTTCTCACTCTTACCTCCTACCCTTTTGCTTCACCGACTTCTCATTTATTCCTGTGGCACAGAGAGCTAACTGCTCTCGCTGTTTCCACATTGTAAAGTGGTTTCTGGAAAGTGGCTGCCCAACCAAGATTTATGTTTCCCAGCTGCCTTTGTTTCTAGGTGGAGAAACATGACTAGTTCTCAACTCCAGAATATGAGAACAAGTGCTGTGTGTGTCTCTTATCCTCAGAAAGTTAAGTGGTAATGCCAGATAAGTAGGTGTGCCTTTTCCATATTGTTTTTCTTATCCTTCTGCTGGATACAGAATATTCTGAGGCTTAGGTGATAGTAGAGCCACAAGATGCAAGAAGGCTGGGTCCTGGAAAGCCACCAGCCAACCTGGACCATTCATATTGGGATTTACATGAGTGAGAAATAAACTTATAGCGTGTGAAGTCATTAAGTCTTTGGAGTTTATGTGTTATAACAGTTAGCTAGCGCTGCCTTAACTAATATACATTAGTCACTCATTTCTCTTGCCTCTGTTAATGTGTTTCTTCTGCTTGGAATGCACTGCCTTTTTCACTATGTGCCAACTAGTGTTTGGAGATATAAAGGTGAGCAAACTAGCCTATTCTATTTTCATGGAGCATGCAGTATAATGAACTACAGCTTATCCTTCAAGGGAAAGCTTAATGTCACATAACTAATTTTCCCTAATTCACCCCTTTCTTCACCCCTTAAGCAAAATTATTTTTCCCTTATTTGTGTTCTAGTAGAAGTCAGCATCAATAACAAGTACAACCATCCAAGTGGCAGATGGTCTCAAAGAGGAGAATAATATAAGCCTAGACATATGAGCCTAAAATTATTTGCTTATACATTTCATCTTCTGCATTGTGAGGTCATACACATCAGGGACTGTCTTTTTGGTCTTTGTAAATGTAGCTTAGGGCACGATGAAGGCTTAGTAAGTGTTTGTAGAATAAAACTACTTTTAATACACTGTTCCTTTTCAAATAGGGCTTTATAAAGGCTTTTTCAAGAAGGGCATTCATTTCTCCTTCCTGGTTCTGGGGCACAAATATTGATATCACAAAAAGGACCAGATTGAAAATGCACTGAATACAGTTCCATTGTTGGAATGCTGTTTAATACACAAATATCCAGGACTCTTACTTCTCACAAAGCACACCATTTTTCAGAACTGGATATCAGCCAGTAACTCTTCATCAGATCCCCAAAACAGGTACTTTTCTGACTCACAAGGTTTTTTTCTGTTTTCTGCAGATTTCTTCATGGTTGCCATTCACAATCATTTATTAAGTCTCACACACAAAAAGATCAAGCAAAATTGTCCCATAATAGAATTGTGCACTGTCTGCAGATATAATCAGCTTCTTTAAAAAAAAATGTTTATTTATTTATTTTGAGAGAGGAAGCGATCAGGGGAGATGCAGAGAGAGTGAAAGAGAATCCCAAGCAGGCTCTGCACTGACAGCACAGAACCCAATGTGGGGCTCAAACCCACAAACCATGAGGTCATGACCTGAGCCAAAACTGAAACTGAGTCGGATGCATAACAGATTGAGCCACCTGGACCCTGTGATACAACCAGCCTCTAAACTCTCATAACCTCACCATGAACAAAAGGTACATCCAGAAGCTCAGCAGTTGGGCATGTGAGCATGGGAGGAAGATGTGAATAGGGCCACTGGGGTTAGACGATGAATCTAGTGGATCTGGACTGGGCAGGGCTCACCAGCATTTTCTACTATGGTGTCCAAGGGGAGTGGTGACCACTGGTTTCCTTCCAAAGTGGTGTCGCCTCCAAGGATCTAATCTGACCATTGGAATAGAGAAGTCAGAACCTCCATGTGACAGTAATACATTAACCAGATGTTGAGGAAACACGGACCTAGGAGCACATGACCATAGGTATCAGGATAGACTGGGATGTCCACAGGAACTGCCCCACTTCCTGCCATTATTTCTCACTCCTCTCCCATGTTAGTCCTGAATAGTAGGACTGGGCTTCTGCCTAACACCCTGTAATGCAGTGTTGTCCATTTAAGACCTGGAGAGCTTTTCTTCCTGTTTTCTTATCTTTTAATTTAGAGACAAAAGATTTAGATCAATAATCCCTAAACAATTGGGGCACCTAGGTGGCTCAGTCAGTTAAGCCTCCGACTTCAGCTCAGGTCATGATCTTGCATTCCGTGAGTTCAGGCCCTGCATAGGGCCCTGTGCTGACAGCTCAGAGCCTGGAGCCTGCTTCGGATTCTGTGTCTCCCTCTCTCTCTGCCCCTCCCCTGCTCATGCTCTGTCTCTCTCACTCTCAAAAATGAATAAATGTTAAAAAACATTTAAAAAAAAACCCTAAACAATTTAGATCAACAATCCCTAAACAATTTTCATAATGGTTTTAAATATGTCATTCCATGATCTACAACTGTTTACTTTATTCCTTCCACTTCGTGCTATGTCCTTTCTGCCCCTGGTATTGCAGCTTCACTACCATTGTCGTTTGATGTGATATTTCCCTCCCTATCACTATGATATAGTGAACAAAAAACAATAATAATAATAAAAGTAAAAAAAAGTAAACAGGTTGCCCATGTAGAGCCATCCCTTACTCCTTCTCATAAAGGAAAATACTGATTTTGGAAACTTCTCCTTAATGTAAAAGATATTTGGTGGAGTGGCGCCTGGGTGGCTCAGTCAGTTAGGCATCAGACTTCAGCTCAGGTCATGATCTCACAGTTTGTTGAGTTTGAGCCCCGCGTCGGGCTCTGTGCTGACAGCTCAGAGCCTGGAGCCTACTTTGGATTCTGTGTCTCCCTCTCTCTCTGCCCTCCCCCACTCACTCTCTCTCTCTCTCTCTCAAAAATAAATAAGCATTAAAAAATAAGTAAATAAAACATTCTTGGTGGAGAAAAAGATGATTAAAATTGCTAAGAGAACTGAGCATTTTGGATGGAAGAGAGGAGAGCAGAAGGGGATCACCAAATAACAAAGCTGTAACAAGGCCTCCATCCACTGTATGCCTGCAGTGGACTGGGTATTTTGCAGTCCTACTTTGCTTCCTTGCTCCTCTCTTCCTTCCTTCCTACCATCCTGCCCTCCTTCCTACCTTCCTTCCTTCCTGCCTTCTTTCCTTCCTTCCTTCCCACAAACACTGACTGAGTCCTAATTATATGCCAGGCACTGTGATTCCACATCCAGATATGTTAGGTGTTTTGTCACAATCTACCTGATAGTAACCAGATTAAGCAGTTCTACTAAGTCTTTAGAAAAGTCAAGTCAATTTTTTAGCAAGAAAAAACCAAAGGAAGTCTGGTGTTAGATAACCTTCAATATAGACGGTTCCCTCTGACTACCATGGGAAGTACACGCCGTCTGTCTCACAGTTCCTGAGGCTTCAGAAATGAGAGAGAGGCAGCCACCTTGTTGCCAGAAGGCTGTGATGTGTTTACACTCAGTGCTTCAAGGTAGGATCAGTGAGACAGTGAATGTACTGTTTATAAACTGATTTTTATCTCCTCCCTGGCCTTACTGCATTTACACAGTTTTAAAGAAAAGACAGGCTGAATGTACACAAAATCAGCAGTTTCCCTTCTTAATGGGAATAGCAGTCATGTACCCTAAAGGGAGATTCAACAGAACTTGAAATGTAAAACATCACAGTCACCTTCTTCTTAGACCTTGGCTCTGTAGATGGTACATTTAAGAGAATATTCCTGCCTCTCGTGTTCTTGGCTCAGCTCCCACTCTCACAGGGATGAATTTGGGGATCTGTGTATAAAGAATGTGCCATAAAAATAAATCCCAAGTAGGTTCTCTAATATGTCCACTGACTTCACCTTACCTTTGGATATTTTCTGACCTTCCTGGCCCTTCCCTCTTTCCAGTACCATTTACATGGTTAGCTCCTCAGTCTTTCCTGAAACCTTGTCTGGTTGGCCTCCATCTCCCCTGTTGTTTCTACCCAGGCTCATGTGGAGGCCACTTTCCCTTTGTCTTTCCCTTGGATCTTGCTGCTCTCTAGATTTCTGTCCTTGCCCTCACTCTCCTTGGAGGGCCTCATTTATTTCTACAGTTTTAGTTTTATTCTTTATGCCAATGGCACTAAAGTTCTAGTTCAACACCAGCTTTCTTTCCTGAGCTCCAGACACCCAAACTCCCATTTGGTCAGATCCATGGCCCATTAAAATAGTATGTCTGAAAGTGGGTATGTCATCTTTCCATTCCATATTCCCAGATCTGCTTTTCACAAAGTGTTTAACCCAATAGAGGGAACCACATCCACCCAGGTGTCCAAACGAGGATCCATCTCAAGTCTTCCTTGTCCTTCACAGCCCACATCCAGTCAATCATATGTTTCCTCAGCCCCACCTCCTGCCCAAGGAGCCATCCCCTAGCATCTCTCTTCTATTCCCATGGCACTGCCTTTGGAGGTCCCCACCATCGGCCTGCCTCACTGCCACCATCTCCCAACTGCTCTTTTTGTGCGGCTTTCACCTGCCCAGATGCCAGAGTGACGTTCCAGCAGCACAGACCTAGCCACATCAGTCCCCTTCAGGGCCCCACACTGAATTACAATGCACTCAGGATTTGTTTTAATCAGGTATGGTGAGGCCAACAGATCTGGAGATGACTGCTATTGAAAAGACAGTTTGTTGTTCAGTTCCCAAGAGAAGGGAGCATGCCACACCATGCAGGGCCACATGGGAAGCACCAGGGTTAGTCAGGAGCTGAAAGGGGGGGAAGAGGAAAGCACAGGACAGAGCCTTTACTGGGCTTTTCACAGGAAAGAATGACTAAGAAAGGATAGGTGCACTAAGTAAGCTTATGACTGGTCAGTTAGAATAATTTGTTGGGCTCTAGGCTATAAAGGTGGTCCCTAGTTGTCCAGTACTTGACCCTGTGGTGATTCAGGGCAGAGAGAACATTGGCTTGGTATCTGACAGCCTGAGAAAGGAAATGATTAGGATATGGGCTCTGGATTTTTTGGTTTACATATCAAGTTGTGCTTGTTGGTTCCTATCTCTAGGAGTTAGCTAACTCTGGGAGACAAATCCCTTATGATGTCCACAAGGGCCCTAAGATGTCAAAGCATCATAAAACATAGAAAATTTAAAAATTATTAATAACCTCACATACGTAGAGACATACAGATACACAGATATACATGCACTCCAAAACACTTCAGTTCATAGGCAACAGGAAACAATGGAAGGATTTTAATCAGGAGAATGGCATGATCAGATCTGCTATTTTTTGCCTTTGGAATAAAGTCACACTTCCGTTAATATTTCCAATCTCATTTATTTATTTCCTCTTGCCACTATGTTTTCTGTACATTGCCCTAAATATGCCCTGTTCTCTCTTGCCTATGGGACTCTGCACATAAAGTTGTTTCCTTTGTCTAAAATTGCTCCTTTTATCTCCTTTCCCCTGGTTATTGCCAGAGCTTCCTTATAAATCAGCTCAGATGTCACCCCTCTCTGAAAAGCCTCTCTTACCCACAGGGCTGCAGTAGCTACCCTGTATGTGCCCCCCCCCCCCCCAATCACCCAGCACATCGTGAACTGCAGTGACCTGTTGATTGTCTATGTGCTAAACTTGACTGGAATCTCCTTGCAGGCATCCAATGTGCCTACACCATCTCTGAATCTCCAGGGCCTGGCCCAGACCACAGCAAGCACCCTATAAATGTTTGTTGGAATTTACAAATGAACAAATGATTTACTAGGGAAATACTGTTACAATTAAAACTAAAGACATCACATCAGAAAGTCATCTTTTCTATGAAGCCTTTTATTTGGTCCCCAGTAAGATCTAAGTACCCTATCTTAGTGGTCTTCCCTGTCTGTACCTACACTGGAGGTTTGACCACATCATGTATCACATGGTTCTATCAGAATTTATTTCTTTGAGAAATCATATATTCTTATATGGTAGAGAAGTCTTGCTGTTTTGTTTTTTAACTTCTAATAGTGCTGGCATATAACACAACTTCAGTAAATATTCAACTTAAAGTTGGAAAATATATAAGCTATGGATACTATTCTAAAGACTATCTTACAATATTCCAAAGAAAAAATAGCATTTTAACCAAACCATTCTTATAAACATAGTTCAGCCTTCCTAATTCAAAGCCATTGCTTCCACTTTCCATTACCAAAACAATACACATCCCAAAAGAAACAACCAAAGACATTAACAATAGAGGAATAAAAGGCACCATTTACGTTTGTTGTTTTCAGAGTTTTATCTTCTCCTTTCATATGCCAATTAATTAGGGCTATAAAATGACTAATGTCTCCAACTATTTAGATGTCCCAATATGCCATCATACTTTAATCTCTATGTACTTTCTCAATTTTCAACACCCACACTTCAAAAACCTTGAATTACATAGATGTTCTAAACCAAAGAGGGGGAAATTAGTTTTCTATTAGGAAGGCTATAAAATATTATTCACAAGAAAACTGGGAAAAAAAGAAGGAAGACATGATGAACCATGATTTAAGCACCAAACTTACGAAATTTGGGAAAGAATGTTAATCCCAGTTAGTACAAGAGAAAGAGAAAAGCTAGAAGATTTTAAAATTTAAACCAATTCTGCTTGAATGTCACATCTCTATATAGTTAGTATTGGGTTTTTGTAATATAAATACATTAAAAATATTTTGCTTATGACAGTAGTAACTAAGAATTACACCACAACTAAAAAATAATAAGAGGTAAGCCAGTAAGAGTGAGTATCTAAGGTGGGGCTCACTATGAATGAATGACTCTTTCAAGCTACAGAATTTGGAACTTCTTTAGTTAGATAAACCATAGGCAAGACCTTGCCATTTGCCCAAGCCATGGCCAAGATGATGATGAGATATATATGGCTTGTAAACTGGCAGTTACTTCTTGGCTGACCTTTCAAATTGCTGAAAGATGTGCTTTCTCCACAGCAGCTATCACTAACTCTCTCCTAACTTACTATCTCTGACATTGTGGGGTTCCTCAGAGCATTTGTTTGTCTTCCCTTTGCTTCTGGTTATCTTCCTTGCTCTAAGTAAAGTCCCTTAAATGCCCTCAGGCCCTCCACCTCTTCTTACTGACTAATGTGGTTGTGTCTACCTAGCAAATTAAACTAAAAGTCCACAAGGCAAGACAACCCTTCGCTCTTTGGGGCACATTTCCCTCCAGTTTGACATTCATAAACAAATAACAAAGATCACTCTTAAGGTTGGGGCCCTAGGGAAATTGGGAAAAGGTGAAAATCTCTTTTACTTTAGAATTTTAGTGGTTGTTTTGACAATACTTATTTACTATGAGCCTCTTGTGTACTATTAACTGCAAGATGGAGGGACAGTTTCGATGAAATACAATGGTATATAGTACAACCTATTTTTATAAATAAGTAGAGGGGCCAGTGGATGAAGAAGCACATAGGAGGCATATGTAGGCCTCCCCAGAGGGGTCTCTGTTGGCTTTCTGCAGGAAAGAATGACTCACTGGAGCATTCCAGAGGGATTTGGATTAGTCCGGTGGAGTGGAATGGGGGTGGGTTTCAGGCAGTGTAAGCAGCAGAATGTGCAAAGGTAGGGAAGCCTCAAATCATCTCCCATCCCAGGTAGAAGACACCTGCTCTCCTACTCATTTTTCCAGCCCCGAAACAAAAGAAAGCTACATTGGGTATAATCTAATCTCTCTGCATATCAATTTTTTATAAAGATGATATTGAGTTAATATAGAATTCTTACCTGTGCCAGTTATTGAGGTGAATATGTAATTTTACACATTTTATTTAATTGTCAAAGCAAAAATTGAGAAAGGCTTTATAATAGCCATTCTCCAGAAGAGTAAACTAAGGTTCAGGGAGGTTACATGGGTTGTCTATAGTAATCCAGCCAGCCTGTGTGTGACATTCTGGATTGAATCTGAGGCTTAGACCTCAAACTCCAGAACCCGTGTTTGTTCTCCTGCAGCATGGGGCTTGCACATGAAATACAGGAGCAGCTGAACGGAAGCAGTAATCTTTCAGGGAGCTGAAACCAAAATAAAATTCCTAAGCCACTGTAAAGAAACTAATGTAACCCTGGATCACTGCTAGTGACTCTCTCCTGGTGCTCTCCCCACTTTACATGATACTGAAATGTTGCCTGTTTGACTGCCAAAGGGCACAATTTGGGGTCTTCATCCCCAACTTGCTCTGACATAAAGGTGGCTCAGTTCTAAACACTAAACCCCTGATACTATATACAAGCTAATGTCTACCTTGAGCTAACACATGTATTATCTGATATGATTTTCACCACTATGCTGTGAGGTTGACAGAGTGGGCATTAATGTTATTATTATCACCAGTTTAAAAATAGAGAACTTGGAGCCCAGAGAGACTTGTATGCTTTGCTCAAGTCACATGGTACAGTGAACACATGGCAATGCCAGGAACAGAACCCACATCAGACCAAAACAGGATGAATGAAGTCATTGCTGAGAAGTCAAATTTTAAGCCTCTAGTGGATTGGCAGGGCAGAGCAATTGAGGAGAAGAGAGGAAAGCAGAGCAGCTGATCTCACCAAATCCTGAATACTTATTTAGGATTGGAAATAACCTGAGGTCTCATCTGGTGTAATAGGCTTTTGTGACAGCCAGACAGCTGTGTGGGCCTAGAGGCCAGCGGGCGACACACTGCCCATAACATGTCTGCAGGCAAAGATGGTCGATGGAAGTGTTGGGGACATTGGCCCAGCACTGATTGGATGGGATTTACAGCTCATTTAGTAATGTTCCTCCCCACCTGGACAGAGGATTGTCATACGGGTGCAAATCAGTATTTTAGGTTGGATGCTTAGATGGGCTAGAAGTCAGCTCTCCTACATTCTCTCCCAGAGTGCAGACAAACTCAGATTTGTCTCTATAAATAAATACTCCTTTCCCCTATTTTCAGGTACATTTAATCAATAGATTATAAGAATTATTACCAAGGAAAGAAGATACCTTGGCTCTAAGGGCAGACAGCAAGTTTGCTTCTACTTTGTCTATATCAATGGATATAGAAAGTCAAATGGAAGATTGTCAGAGATTCACAGAAAACCTCAAGTAGGAATTAAAATCTACTTCCAGGAATCCAGTATCGTATCTGCGTGCATATGAGTGTGTGTGTGTGTGTGTGTGTGTGTGTGTGTGTGTGTGAATGTGTGTGTGTATGAAAAATAGAGAGTGTCCTGCCAGAATATATGTTTAATGTTGATTGTCCATCATTGCTTTCTTTCTGTCTGGTGACATATCATTTCTATTTTAAAATTAAACTTTTTGTGGTGTCTGGGTGGCTCAGTTGGTTGTCTGACTCTTCATCTTGTCTCAGGTCATGATCTCATGGTTTGTGGGATCAGGTCCTGCATTGGGCTCTACGCTGACAACATGAAGCCTGCTTGGGATACTCTTGATAGATAGTTAGATAGATAGATAAATAGATAGATCAATGATAGATAGATCCCTCTGCCACTCACGTGTGGTCTCTCTTTAAATAAACATTTAAAAATCAAAAATAAAATAAACCATTTTTTGAAATAATTGTAGTTTCACATGCAGTTGTAAGAAATAGTACTAAGAGATACCTTGTATCCTTTATCTAGTCTCCTCCAATGAAAACATCTTGCAAATCTATGATACAATATCACAACAAGGATATTGGCATTAAACAGTTAAGATACAGAATATTTCACCAACACAATGACCCCTCAGGCTACTCTGAGGCCACATCCACTTCCTTCATATCCCCATTCCCTCCTTAACTCCTGGCAGCCAATAATAATAATAATAATAATAATAATAAATTTTTCTCATTTCATGAATATTATATGAATGGAATTACACAGTATGCAATCTTTTGGGATTGGCTTTTCCAGCCAGCATAATTCTCAGGAGATTTACTCAGGTTGCTGAATGTATAAACATTGATTTGTTGGGTAGTATTCCAAAGTTTTTTTAACCATTCACCTATTGAAGGACATCTGAGCTATTTTCAGTATTTGTCTATTACAAATAAACATTCACTTACAGATTTTTGTGTGAACAGAAGTGTCTATCTGTCTGGAATAAATGGTCAAGAGAGCAATGGCTAAATCATATAGTAGCTGTATGTTTAGTTTTTTAAAAAAACTACCAAACTTTTCCATAGTTGCTATTCCACTTTACACTCCTAAAAACAATTCTCTTTTTCACTCTCTCACTGCCCCTCCCCCCTCATGCTTCCCCCCCAAAATAAATAAATAAACATTTAAATTTTTGTTTCATTGTCTTTAATCATCCAAAATAGTGCTTCCATGTAGATATAATCCTCTGTCTTCTATGACCAAAACATTAGCCCAACAAGTCAAGTCAAGCATTTTCCTCTGAAGTGTTTCATGTGAAAAGAGGCCTGATGTGTAAGATACAGAGGGTGAGTCAGTGGTGATGGTTACAGTACCCTGTGGCCCCTATTGTGACAGTCATGTCATAATAAAGGCCTCAAGACCCACCAATAAACTGAAGCCAAGCAGGGAGGTTGACATAAAGGAAGGAACTTAGAAGAGCATCTAGAGAAAATGGGCAGTTCAGAAGAAAAGGGATAAGAAATAATTGGGATTGTTTTCTGAGATCTTCAAAAATGGCAAACCAGAAGGGAGAAAGGATTTTGTTCTCTGGAGGCAGACAGTCTTTATTCTAACAATAAATAAATAATTTCTGTCAGAACAAAATCTACCACTTAGCCCCTAATATAAAGTAAAAACTCACTGAAGTTGGAATAAAACTGTTATATTTTCCTCCTCATTTCAATTTATGTACAGACTTCTGAATTCTTTGTGGAAAGCAAGGTTATTACACCAAAAGATAAGTAAATGAAAGGATAGTATGCTGTCCATATTAGAAAAATATTTTGTCTTGGGCTTTTTGTTTTAGTTTTGCTGTTCATCTTCCAAGTTCTAGGATACTGATACATTAAGAAAAATCTGAACCAAACAAACAAATACAAAAATTTATCTGGAAACATAAAGGAGCGAGGAGCAGAGACCTTTGGAAAAGCACTAAGCAAATTAATTATACTTGATATGCCCTCAGGCTGGCTGGGAGGGAGCACATTGCTTTTAGCACCACTTAGGGATAGTAAGTGCTCACAGCCCTAATCCTGCTTCTCTGGAGAAAGCTAGCCCTGGCCACAGTCTCTGACTCTGCTCATAGCTCTGTAATGACAGCATCTAGACCAGCAAGCAGGGGGTCACAGTCCAAGTCTGTTTTAGCTAGACTTGTATATCAAGCTACTTTGTTTCAGTGTTCTGGCTTCTCTATCCCTCTTCTGCCCTTTAAGGCTGTACAGCACTCTGAATGCCCTGCACTAGACCTGACTAAATCATTTTCCTGTATCCAAATGTCTAGGAACTTTGCTCCAACAGATAATAATGCTTTGGTAGCTTCAGTTAAAATAGTCCAGTTATTCTATTTCCTCTTTGAGGCAAGATAATGTCCAAAACCAGTTAAAATATCCATGTCTCCAAAAGGATCTTTGGGAGTAGGGCAAAGAGTAGGTATGTCTGGTCTATAATGAAGTTTGTGCAGAAGTGTCTGATGGGTAGATCCAAAGTACTCTTTAGATCATAAGCATTCAACATAAGGTGAAAGCTACAACTTCACCCATCACAGTGGGCCAGCTCTTTTCTCAACTATTACTAAGTCACTGTTGGAACTTCACTTCCAGATAACAGGACAGTAACATTTCCTGGGGTTTGCAGTGATATGGATCCTAAGCAGTGAATCTTTTTCTAAAGGAAGATACTTAAAAATCTAAGACAGTTTCTACATAGTAGGGTATTATATAAAATACAAAGTACATGATTTTCTCAGCTTTGGATATTCTGATTAAACACCCATCATTCAAAAAGAAATAAAGATTATTAAACTCAAAATATGTTAGAAGTTGGAATTTAGCCTCTATATCCAGTCTACCAGTCATTCCTTGGGTGATATTGACAGAAGTCCTTTGATGGGTGAAAGCCAGGTGTTTCCTCCTCCAGACAGACAATTATTGGTGCATTGGCCTGGGTGTTTGTGACCTAGAATCAAGTTGCTTCTTCCTTTCGAGAATTATCAAATAGGCATGCTCCCCACCCCCGTATTTCTTTGGGTGTAAATAGGAAAACAGTTTAAATGGCACAAATATGTTTCAACTGGATATAGATTATAAAGTAATAAGACTGCAAGAGACAAAATTAAAACCTAAATCCATGATGAATATAAACCACCTATGTTTTCTCAGAGATTTCTATGTACTTGATTCTACGCTAAATGCTTTACATAACTGGCTAACTGAATTCTCACAACAAACCTCTGATTTAGTTATTTTTATGCTCATTTTACAGATGAAGAAGCCATCATTTAAGAGTTCAACTAACTTGCTCAAGGCCTCACAGGAAGTCATGATTGGAATCCAGTTCTCTCTGATCCTAAAACCCATATTTTTAACTACCCAGTCTAGTAACCATTTCTAGTCTACTAGTAATTACCAGGAGGATTTTTAAAAAATGTTTCTTTCTTCTTTAATAAACAAGATTGAGATTTTCTATAAGTTTTCGTCCTTTTTTGTTTACTTTCATTCATCTAGGGAGTAAAATACCCAAAGATGTCATCTTACATAATTCTGTTTAAATTTAAGATTTTATGGTATATTATAACAATCATTGAAGAACAAATAAACTGAAAAATAAATTATAAAATTGTCTCAATATTTTAGTCTTATTTTGAAAAAAAATTAATCACCTATCTGAAATAACTATGGTGATATTATTAAGAGACTAAATTTGTGTGCCCCAAACACAAATATTTCATGTCTGAAATTAAGTACTATATTGCTTAAAAATTTTTGCTTCACTTCATGAGCAGAAAGACAATGGTAATGTATCTTTAGGGAAGATTATTTCCATTATTTCCTATAATGGTCCATAAACCTTGCGCCCCCCCCAAAAGATAAATCATTCTGATTACAGATGTATTAACATTAGAAAACAGACTTTGATTCAAACAGTTCAGGTGTATCAGTCAGTATAAGCTAGGTAATGCTCAGTAACAATAATAATGTCAGTAACATAAAATTTTAGTGATTTAAAACAACAAAAATTTCTTTCTTTCAGATCAGTAGGCTGTTCTGTTCATCCTAGTATTTCAGACACCCATGCTGATGGAGCAGCTACCATCTCAAACGTTGCTTAACACTTTCCTGATTTTGGCAGATGCTATCAGTCCTCAGCCTATGTATGCCCCTTGAATTCCCTTTGTGTTGCTATGCATGTCAGTCTGAATTCCAAAGATCAAATCTTTATTTTTATTGGATGGTTGCCCTTAGGCTATCAGAAATCACTTTGCCTGCTTGCTTAAAGGGCCATAAATGATTCCAAATTAACAAATTAACATCATCTTCAGGGCTCTTAACAAAAACTGTTAGTGTGAGGGTATAAATACCCAAGCTCCCTTGCCCTTAAGCTAGGATAATTCTGAAGCATGTATAAATTGCTAGAGCTCCCCTTGAAGATCAAGTTTCAGCTGTCCACTGTAGCAGCTGCTGTAACTGCATGTTCCTTAAAGTCTGTCTGTGCTTCTCCAATTCACCCACCCCACTCCCTTGATGGTATCTGCACACCCCAAATAAACTACATCCACTCCATCCTTGCCTCGGAGTCCAGATTCTGGGGACATCTCAGCTAAGGTAATGAACAAATGCCAATTTAGAATAAATATATTTTAAAATGGATACAATTTTGGAATTAAGACAAAGAAGAAGGAATATCACCAACATAAGTTATAAGGAATCTTGTGGGATAATAGCAGTGGGGCCCTAGGAAAAGCACTGCATTCCTGAAACATTCTCCACATGAAATACTTGCGGGAAAATATATTAAAGAAATGCTTCATACTATAACTCTCTTTCAGAGAATCATTGTATAAATTAACATATTATCAAAGGTTCTGTGAAGTCCCCCAAATCTGTTTAATATCCTTTAGTTGATAATTTCATAAATATGTTTCACCACAGAACCTTTATTCCACCAAGGCACCCTGTAAATCATAATTTTAAAAACACTTATTTAATTTTTAAAAAAATTGTCTAAGTTTATTTATTTTGAGAGAGACAGAGGCAACATGAGCAGGGCAGGGCAAAGAAAGAGGGAGAGAGGGAGAATCCCAAGCAGGGTCCATACCTCCAGCATGGAGTCCAATGCAGGACTTGAACCCACGAACCGTGACATCGTGACCTGAACCAAAACCAAGAGTCAGACGCTTAACAGACTGAGTCACCCAGGTGCCTCTAAAAACACTTATTTAAACTGCATTTAAGTGGGGGGATAAGTTTAAGAATTCCTTGAGATTGCACCAATGGGTTAACAAGGCTTAGAGTGGAAAGCTGCTTCCACAGGACAAAAGCATCCAAGAAAAGGTAAACAGGGTGGAAGCGCCCCCAGCATAGAACAAAGTGTAGAGTAGAAAGCAGCTTCCATGGGATGAAAGCATCCAAGAACAGGTAGAGGTGTAAAACTGCCACAGCAAGGCAAAAATGCCCAGAGCTGATTAGTAAGAAAAATGCCTTGTTAATCCTGAAGTATCATGCTCTATCTGACTTAGCCCCTAGAAAAATTAAGATAAACAGACATGGTACCTGGTGCCTGCAGTAAACAGCCATCTGCTTGGTGCCAAGACTTTGATTTGTATTGACCCTAGACCCTAACACCCCAAGCCTTCAAAACTCCCTTTCTCTCACACACATGAGTTAAGGATCACTGTTTTATTGTCTCTTTTTGCACATCCATCACATTTGTAAGCCTTCTACTCCTAATAAATATGAAGCAATGACCCTTACTTGGGGCTCCTGTCTCCTCCCAGACATTAGCCTCTCTTGTATTGAATTCTGTGTCTGCTCTCTTGCTGGACAAGAGAGAACTCTAGACTCAAAGTCTGAGACACTGCATCATAAGGGACAATAACATGTTCTTTTTGTGTACTTAATTTTTTTTTCCAGCAGGTTTATTTATTTGTTTGTTTCTTGTTTTGGAGAACTTGACAGGTATATTTATTTGTTTGTTTAATTTAAATTAAAGTTACTTAACATACAGTGTAGTTTTGGTTTCAGGAGTAGAACCCAGTGGTTCATCTCTTATATATGACACCCAGTGCTCATCCTAAAAAGTGCCCTCCTTAATTTCCATCACCTTTTAACCCATCCTACCACCAGGGGCCCTCCAGCAACCCTCAGTTTGTTCTCTGTATTTAGGAGTCTCCTATGGTTTGCCTCCCTCTGTGTTTTTATCATATTTTTCCTTCTCTTCCCCTATGATCATCTGTTGTGTTCTTGCCATTTGCAGCAACATGGATGAAACTAGAAGGTACTATGCTAAGTGAAATAAGTCAGTCAGAGAAAGACAGATATGATTTCATCCACATGTGGAATTTGAGAACCACAAAAGTGTTCCTTAAAAAAATCAGAGTCCACTAATTTAGAATTTGAAAATATTCAATGTAGCCTAAGCTAAAAGGTTATTATATTTTTAGTGAATAGTACACTTGCTAAGCCTTAAAAAGATTTCAAGAGGTTATGCTTAACTTACCTAAGAAAAGACCTTTTCAAAAACATTAGTGGAGTCCATTGTTGTCTAAATAGAGGATGCCAACTTCAAGGTAACCTTATCTTCTTATTAAATTTACTTAAAAACCTTAGGAAGTGATAAATTGTTTGGCAAATAAATATTTATTGAATTCCTACTATGTATTGGACATGAAATGTTTTCATAAATACTTTATATTGCAGATGAATTTTCATTCAGAATAACTTTCATATGGGAAGGAAGAGAAAAAATATCAGTGAACATAAGTCTAAGATACATCAGTTATTTCTGGTTTTGTTTTTTATTTTTAACATTCATGAGTTTTAACATTGGGAATTTTTCCCAGCAGCTATTGAAAATTCAGATAATTACATGATTTAAGATAGTTTCAATATAGCTTAGCTTATTTGATTAATATAAAGAGCTAAATATAATTTTGGAAGTGTTTTAATGCATATAATAGTATAGATGTGGTGGAGTAGAAAAATCTTTGACCTTAAAATCAGAATTGACCTTGGCACAAAAACAGGCACTCCGATCAATGGAACAGAATAGAGAGCCCAGAAATGGACTCACAAACGTAAGGCCAACTCATCTTTGACAAAGCAAGAAAGAATATCCAATGGAATAAAGTCTCTTCAGCAAGTGGTGTTGGGAAAACTGGACAGCGACATGCAGAAGAATGAACCTGAACCACTTTCTTACACCATACACAAAAATAAACTCAAAATGGATGAAGGACTTGAATGTGAGACAGGAAACCATCAAAACCCTAGAGGAGAAAGCAAAAAAAAACCTCTTTGACCTCGGCCACAGCAACTTCTTACTCAACATGTCTCCAGAGGCAAGGGAAACAGAAGCAAAAATGAACTATTGGGACCTCATCCTAATAAAAAGCTTCTGCACAGCGAAGGAAACAATCAGCAAAACTAAAAGGCAACTGACAGAATGGGAGAAGATATTTGCAAATGACATATCAGATAAAGGGTTAGTATCCAAAATCTATAAAGAACTTATCAAACTCAACACCCAAAAAACAAATAATCCAGTAAATAAATGGGCAAAAGACATGAATAGACACTTCTCCAAAAGAAGACAACCAGATGGCCAACCAACACATGAAAAAATGCTCAACATTACTCATCATCAGGGAAATACAAATCAAAACCACAATGAGATACCACCTCACATCTGTCAGAATGGCTAACATTAACAACTCAGGCAACAACAGATGTTGGTGAGGATGCAGAGAAAGAGGATCTCTTTTTCACTGCTGCTGGGAATACAAGCTGGTGCAGCCACACTGGAAAACAGTATGGAGGTTCCTCAAAAAACTAAAAATAGAACTACCCTACAACCCAGCAATTGCACTACTAAGTATTTATACAAGGGATACAGGTATGCTGTTTGGAAGGGGCACATGAACCCCAATGTTTATAGTAGCACTATCAACAATAGTCAAAGTATGGAAAGAACCCAAATGTCCATCGATGGTTAAATGGATAAAGATGTGGTATGTATATACAATGGAGTATTACCCGGCAATCAAAAAAAAAAAAAATGAAATCTTGCCATTTGCAGCTGCGTGGATGGAACTAGAGGATATTATGCTAAGTGAAATTAGTCAGAGAGAGACAAATATCATATGACTTCACTCATATGAGGACTTTAAGACACAGAACATAAACACAAGGGAAGGGAAACAAAAATAATATAAAAACAGAGAGGGGGACAAAACATAAGAGACTCTAATAGTGGAGAACAATCAGAGGGTTACTGGAGGGGTTGTGGGAGGGCAGATGGGCTAAATGGGTAAGGGACATTAAGGAATCTACTCCTGAAATCATTGTTGCACTATATGCTAACTAATTTGGATGTAAACTAAAAAAAAGTCAGAATTGACCAAACTCTATAGTCTGACAGGCCTGATAGCTGCATGACTTAATTTCTTTACATCTCAATTTCCATATCTATAAAATTATAGATAGATGGATATATCAATTAAAATTTTATATGTATGTATATTATGCATAGTTGTATTTATGAGCATTTTTGTGAGGATTAAAAGAAATAATGCATAAAAAGTGGTCTTTAAATTCAAAAGTGACAAACACATATGTGAGCACTACTGTTAGGTAAAACCACTTGACAAATTTATATTACTCTATTCTTTGTCAGAGAATAACACTGAAGATCTTCTTGCCTGTTCAGATTTGCTATAGCCCTTTGGCAACTATTTCTCAAGACTGAAACACAAGAGAACTGAATTACATCATTCTTGCTAGTACAATATTATCTTAAGCATTTGCAACAAAGTAAATGACCTTGGGTTTTTGCTTTTGCTTTTGTTGTATCATCAAATATTTGGATTCAGACTTGAATTCAAATGCCTACATGACTACTGCATACCTGGGACTTAGGGCAAGTTACTCTGCCTATTGACCTTTGATTTCAGATAACTGTAAAGTGATAATAATAATAAATCAAACATCATGGAATTTTTATAATAATTAAATGAGATAATACATTCAAGCATGTAACACACAGACTAGCACATAGTAAGGGCACATTTACTGTTAATTCTTTTCTCTTCCCTCCCCCACAAAAAGCTTACTTTTTGAATCCTCTGTGCCCAATATTGTTTCTGATTTACAAGCAATGCACAACTGTTGGTTGAATGGATGAATGGTCATCCAACCTAAGTTCTTTGGAGGACATATGCCCCTCCAGGTCAAGTCCAGACTCTTCAGTTTGATTCTCCACCTTCTCCAGAATCTAGCCTGACTTTGTTTCCCAAGCTCTGTTCCTCTATCATGTTAGCTCTTGAATCAGAAGTCCCCAGTATCCTCAAGATCTTCCTTGGATCCTTCATTATGTTTGATTTGCCTTGCTGAGCCTTAACTAATATTGCTCCTTTTTATTTATTCATTTTTTTGCTCATTGAAATATCAACATTTACTTTAAATTTTTTAATGTTTTATTTATTTTTGAAAGACAGAGTGTGAGTGGGGGAGAAGCAGAGAGAGAGGGAGACACAGAATCTGAGGCAGGCTCCAGGCTCTGAGCTGTCAGCACAGAGCCTGATGTGGGGCTCAAACTCATGAACCATGAGATCATGACCTGAGCAGAAGTCAGATGCTTAATAGGCTGAGCCATCCAGTTAACACTTACTTTAAAATATGTCAACATAAGCCCAATGTTTATAGCAGTGCTATCAACATTGCCAGATTTGGGAGAGAGCCCAAATGTGCATCGACTGATGCATGGATAAAGATGTGGTGTGTGTGTGTGTGTGTGTGTGTGTGTGTGTGTGTGTGTGTATCCATTATATATATATAATGGAATATTGCTCAGGCATAAAAAAAGAATGAAATCGCTGTTTGCACGGACATGGATGGAGCTAGAATGTATTATGCTAAGCAAAATAAGTAGTCAGAGAAAGACAAATACCATATGATTTCACTCATGTGGAATTTAAGAAACAAAACAAATGAACATGGGGGGGGGGGAGGAGGGTAAAACCAAGAAACATATTCTTAACTATAGAGAACAAACTGAGGGTTACCAGAGGGGAGGTGAGTGGAGGGATGGGTGAAATAGGTGATGGGCACTAAGGAGTGCACTTGTGATGAGCATTGGGTGTTGTATGGAAATGCTGAATCACTAAATTCTACACCTGAAATTAATATTACATTCTATGTTAACTAACTAGAATGTAAATAAAAACTTGGAACAAAAAATAAAATACTTCAGTACAGATATAATGTTGTGTGTGTGTGTGTGTGTGTGTGTGTGTGTGTGTGTAAGATAAAGAGAGAAAAAGAGAAAGAGAGAGAGAGAAGTGGCTTTAATCTATATACTCTGGGGTTAGTTATTGTCCTAACTGGAAAAACACACTCCAGAGAAGATTATGTAGAATTTAATCAAAGCCTCCAGGGCTCAGCTCTCTTGGATTCTGACCAGTAACAAAGATTTTGTTTATTAACCTAATAGACATTAACCAATGGTTTTCATTAGTAAAATTTCATTAGTAGAATATATGAATTGGCTAGGATCATTTTAGTGACACTGCTTGGTTTTTTTTCATAAACAGAATGTAAAAATCTAATAAGTCCAGAAGTCTTATACTCTTCAGAATGGCATTTGAGGCTAGGTTTCATAAGGTACTGTATCCATCCCTGATTCAGAGTTCTGATGCTTGATACTGTCTACAAAATTATCAGAATCCAGGTTTTTTTTTTTTTTTTTTGAGCACACATTAAACATTTCCTGCAATGTGTGGCTGGAACACCTATAAGTAAAATGTTTATGGTGGCTTATATGACTGTCTTTGTACCTAGATGATAGGAAATAGTTGCATATATAGCAAAATTCTATTTGAATCTGACTTCATTGTCTCCTGGGGATGGAACAGTTGTAAGGAGAAGCCCTATAATCCTCATTTATTTCTATGAGAGGCCCCCCAAACCCTAAATAATTGTAAACAACCAAATTGGCTCAAATCAGTTGTAAAGTGCAGCCCAGATAGCATGGTGGCATTTACATGCATTGTTAAGTAAAGGCAGGAAACAAATATCTTTTCTAGGGGAAAAATCTGAAGATGAGTAAACAGCATGGACTTGCCCCCATGTTTGTCTAAATGCATATGTTGTAAAAAAGTAGACAGAAGGAACTCTGGGGGTTATTTCAAAACAGATCATGGTGCTCTACTAGTGAAAAATTAGAACAGCAGGAGCAGCAAGATGGCCTGAATGGGGGAGGGGGCGCGGGTGGTAGTTATTACCTCTCCTACTTAATATTTGAGTCTGCATATATATTATAGGAAGTAAAATAGGCCAAAAATGTTGTTGCCATGAATGGTGATAGGATGCTTATCAGTATTTGGAAAAACATAAAAATTATAATTGAAATTAGCCTAAGTGAGTAATAGATGGAGAACTGTCTCTGTCACCAGCTAGAAATCAAGACCTGATATTTACTGACCACCTGCTTGTATTCACTAACCTTTGTCTTACTTCTTTCCTTAAGCTCTCCTTTCAGGCTTACCTCTTAACTCAGGCAAACAAAACCTGTGGAAACCCAAAACCACCACTAAGATGATGGCCACTGCCCTGACAAGACCTCCCACTGGCCCAGATCACCCAGAATTTTGAGCTAACCCCCCATTGGCTTTTGCCTGTGCAGATGGACCATGGAGAGACCTCTAGAAGGACCAGCAGCTACCTTTATCTCCTTATAATACTAAAATTTCCACCCAAGGAGGAGCACAAGGCTCACTTACATAACATACAATGTACGTATGACATGTTTCCTTAAGCACATGCACAGCCTTACAGCTTGCGTCTATACAATGACAGGGTGTCCCTATCTAAACATTCATTCTAACTTTAAACAAAGGGAACCCATCCACCCTCTCTCTCCTTCCCTCCCCCCTCCCCCCCTCACTCTCTCTTTCCCTCTCTCTCCTGAGGAGTCACAGCTTTGGAGGCCATTCCCTGTGATCTTATTTGCTGCAATAAAAGTTTTCGTCGTGTGGCAACTCAACCTGGTGCAGTTTCTGACTCACCAAGGAGCAAACTCATGTTGGTTCCATTACATCTCCTTTAACCCCCAACCAAAGTGACCTATTTCCAGGAAGACTGAGACAAGTGACAGCAGATCATTGACAACTTAAAGAGTAGTAATCACAGGGACTTGCAAGGGAGTGAAGTTACCAAGTGAAGAAGTTAGATCTTAGACACAGTTTACACACAAGTTAAAATTCATCAAAAAAGAATTTGTCCAATTAAAGGAAAGGGGTGTTTGATATAGTTAAATGGCCTCATCAAGGAAGGAGAAACCTTCCTTGATTTGGTGTGTTGCAAATTAGCTTATCTCTGCTATCAGTTCTGCTCAAGAAACAAAGGAAGAAAGAAAGAAAGAAATAAGAAAGAAAGAAAGAAAGAAAGAAAGAAAGAAAGAAAGAAAGAAAGAAAAAAGAAAAAGAAAAAGGAGAGCATCAATTTCTCACAAAAATATAGGCCAGGAGAAGATAATTTCTGGCCTTATTATTTAATGACAGGGGTACTAAAGGAAAGTTGCCATATCTGATTCATATTCAGGAGGATTGTGTTTATTGTCAGACAGTTATAGTACTTGAGAGGATCAAATATGTCTTAAATTTGTAGATGTAGTATGATTTGTTTATACATGTTAGACTGAATACATTTGTAAAAAGGACCAAGTAGTAATTAAAAGCTCCTAAAGCAATTTTTAAAAACTGCTAGACTTACAAATACAATAAAAGATTTCCAAGTTGAACTCAAAAGCATAATAACAAAATAGAGATTTAATTCATAAATTGGTAAATTAAATCATCCTAAAAGCAAAGGTAATCTCCTCCATAGCTTTTCCAGAAATAGTGACATTCAGCTTAGCTACTACAGAGAGTGCATTTGAATTGCTAGAAACTAATTAGAACCGTAAGCAGAAAGAGTTAGGGGTCCTCAGAAAAAGAAAGAGGAGACATAGCTTTCTGACACAAGAGATATCATTTTAGGTCTTCAGCAATCTACCCCTCTCCATGATCTATGTCCTACCAGCTCTACTTGCCCGAGCATACTTCTTGCAGAATTTCCTAGGAGGTGCCACAACTACCAAGAAATGCAAACTCTTCAGCAGTTAAGGATTTTAAAGGAACAAAGGGAATGTAAAAACTAACAGTCTCTCTACCAGACCAGGAAATAGCCTAACCATATGAGAGACAGTAAATCAATGTAAAACTCCCAGTCCTGTTTCAAAATAAAGATTGACCTAATGCATATTCTTGACTTGTTTTTGCAGGATTGAAACATAGGGGTTCATTAGGTTAATGAGGTTAAAACTGTCACCAGCAAGACCCCCATTGACTCCTCTTCTCACAAGAATGGTAACTTTTACTTTTAGAGGCAAACAACAGGAAGAGCTCCAGTGTCGTAGACCAGTTCAGACAGGGGCAGATAGACCATGGAATGTCTGATAGTTACCTTTTCCTCATTATAATGTTAAAGTCTCTGCCCAAGGAGAAGGACAACCCTCATTAACATAGCATGATGCATGTATATCCCTGTTTCCTATGTAGACATGAACAACCTTATACCTACCTCTACCTGCAATGATAAAATTCCCCTTCTGAATATTCATCTTAACCCTAAATAAAAGAAACCCACTCACCCCCACTCAGGAAGTTATGGCTCTGGAAATTATTCCCCATGATCTTATTTGCTGCAAGTAAAGTTTCCTTTGTAGGACAACTCTACCTGCTGTAGTCTATCTATAGCTCAAAGGAGCAAATTCACATTAGTTAGGTTACAGAATGACTATCTTTAAATCCAGAGCATTGCTAGTTCATAGGAGAGAAATGTGCAGCTCCATTTGAAATAAAGAACCCTAGTCTAGAAAAAGACATTAAATAAAAAATAGAAAATACGTTTAACTATAAAAAATTCTGGTTAACATGTGACATAATCTTTGTTTATCTATTGTAAAGTGTCATAAATCATATAAACATATATGTTTGTAGATTTTCAAATAGTGTTCAAATATTTTGGGGTCTTATATATGTTTGGAAAGATACCAAACCAACTGGCTGATATCATGAAGTTCTAATTTATTGAAAAAGTAGGGGCACCTGGGTGACACTCTGTCAGTTAAGCATCTAACTCTTAATTTAGGCTCAGGTCATGATCTCACAGTTTGTGAGTTTGAGCCCTGCGACAGGCTCTGAGATGACAGTGCAGAGCCTGCTTGGAATTCTCTCTCTTCCTCTCTCTCTGCCCCTCCCCTACTCATGCTCCCTCACTCTCCCTCTCTCTCTATCAAAAATAAATAAACATTTAAAAATATTTTTAAATAAATTATGAAGAAATAATTTTAATTTATTGATTAAAAAGTTAAAGCATTTATGGTAAGAATATAAAGGACAGTTGTCCGAATCTTGTTTACATATTTGCGTGTATGTTTAGTCAAAGAGAATTGGTAATCTATGACCATGTTTGCATGCTAACTGTGTTCTTAAACAAATTATTCTTTTTTCTTCATAGTCTTAAGATTAACAAAACTCCTGTCACTTTAATATAAGCAAATAGAAAAGCCCTTGTAGGGGCGCCTGGGTGGCGCAGTCGGTTAAGCGTCCGACTTCAACCAGGTCATGATCTCGCGGTCCGGGAGTTCGAGCCCCGCATCAGGCTCTGGGCTGATGGCTGATGGCTCGGAGCCTGGAGCCTGTTTCTGATTCTGTGTCTCCCTTTCTCTCTCTGCCCCTCCCCCGTTCATGCTCTGTCTCTGTCCCAAAAATATATAAACGTTGAAAAGAAAAGCCCTTGTAATAAACCAACCAAAGAGGTGGAATTAGAGCCAACCATCCCCCTATTTCAGTAAAACCTAATATAAACAATTATTTTTTTCTATAAAATGTAGTCTAAGTTTGGATTTATACATAAAATGTGTTTTAAAAATTTAAATTGTGACTTTAAATGGTGTGTAATAGGAGATATAAATTTAACAAATTCTAAAGAAAAATAATTTAATTTAATAATATAATGTTTCTCTGTGATAATGATTTCAGTTACTGCAGAATACAACACTGAGAACTTGCAGCCAAGATACCATGTAAATTTCATAAAATGTTTAATTTCTGCATTAAAACTAAATCATAAAGTTTTATTTAAATGTGATCTAAATATTACAATTAGAGTATGTTAAAAGTTATTAAAAACTAGAATCTTTTACAAATTGGCTTTAAAGAAAGCCAGATAGTAATCTAAAAATATGCATCTATATCACGGTTTCTACAACAACTTTCTGGGTAAAGTTCAATGTAAAATATTTGGCACAGGTTTTAAAATAATAGTTTAATAATTTAATTGAATATTATCTTAATCTAGATCATATTTTAACACTCTTAAGTGACTTATAGACATTTTGATTTTTACAACATTGGATTAATGTATTTTTGTACTTAACCAAAGGACTCTGAGGTTTAATTTTTCTTGCTATATTGCCTAAAATTAAAAGTAAGATGTTAGTAATACATATTTAAAATGAGGTTTCCATTTTTATTAATGAGTGAAAAGAAGGCTTTAAAAAAATTCTCAAGAGTTCATTGCAATGCATATGCAATTCCAAGATAATGAATTTGTCTTTAATGCCTCTGGAAGAATAGTAAAGACCTCATAAATTAATCCAGGTCAAACTAATACAAACTGGGAGAATGGTACCATGATACATTAAGCTGTTAAGAATTATGTACATAATAGAGGGGAAAAAAAGAGATAGAACTCAGAAAAGGGAGCAATTTAAGAAATTTCATCAGCAGACAAAATAGAAGAGTTAAAAATTACATTGACTAGAGCTTCTGCTTCCAGAAGAAAGAGTAGACATAATTTTCCCTATTCCTTATACTAAGTACAAATCCTGAATATTATATATGTAAAAAAAACAAGAATGCTGAAAAGTGGAAAGAAGAAGGCAGACCATAAGGACCTTGGGACCTGAGAAACAACATGGTGGTGAGTTACCTGGTTGACTTTATCACGGATGTGGAGCTGAAGAAGCCAGAAAATCAGAAATGTCAAAGACAGACAAAAATGTACAGGCAGATAAAAATCCACTAAGAGCTTGCTCTTCCTAGCCAAAAGACTAAGAAAGGAGAAACCTAGCAAAACAGAAACCTTCAAGCAATAATTAATCTACTCCTGCCAAACACCACAGAAAAAACTGTGGCTCTGCCCCCATCCACAATAGCAAAAAGTGAGTGGAAAGCCTTGGCTTCCATCCTTGCAAGGCTATAAAGAGATGCTCCAACTCCCTTACTAGTCAAGTATCAGAGAGGTAGCGTAGGCAGTCAGGTGGTAACCAGGACACTACCCACTGTAGTACCAGTAGAGATCACATGGGTAACCTCTGTGTCCCAGCATCTTATAATGTAAAACCTCAAATGTCCAGGTTGCAGTAAAAAGAACTGCAACATACAAAGAACAAGAACATCTCAGATTTAATTTTTAAAAATAGATGATCGATAGATGCTGCAAGAGTTTTACCAACTGCAAAGTTAGAGGGAAAAGAGTCTGCACAAAACTATCCTTGCTTCTGACACCAACTGTAAGTGTAGGAGGTTACTAAAACTACCAATAGATTTGATAGTTCACTGAAAGGATTCACAGAACTCACTGAAGGTTGTTATACTCATGGTTATGATTTATTATAGGGAAAGAATACAGATTAAAATCACCCAGTAGAAGAAGCACATAGGGGCAGAGTCCAGGAAAAGTACCAAATGCAGAATTTCCAATGTCCTCTCCCCATAGAGTCAGGGTAACATTACTCTCTGGCATTGATGTGTGACAATAGGCACAGAGTATCATCAACCAGGAAAGCTCATCTGAGTCTTTGCTATATAGAATTTTTACTGGTGCTCAATCACAGACTGCCAAATGGATCACCATTAGCTTCTAGCCCTTTCAGTGATGGAACCAATACTATGTAGCCCAAAGTGCCTAACACAAATCACAATGTTAGACTCGCCAGTGGTCAAAGCCTTCATGCAAAGACATACCTATCAGACATGGAATTCCAAGGGCTTAGAGTTCACTTTCCAGTAGCCAAAGAAAAGCCAACCCTCTTTTGGGGTAAGGTTAATTCTTCACTACCTAGATGCCAACAGAGATGAGAGAAATATTATAATTATCTGACAAAGATTTTAAAGTAGCCATGAAAACGAAACTTAAATGAGCACTTTTGGACATGCTTAAACTAAATGAAAAAACAATGGAAAACAGCATAGAAACAGAAGATATTAAGAAAAATCAAATTGAAATTTTAAAACTGAAAATTAAAAACTGCAATAAAAAGCCAATAGATGAGTTCAATAGTAGAATGTAGGAGACAAAGAAAAAAAATCCATGAACTCAAAATTAGAACAATAGAAATTACCCAGTGTCGGTAACAGAGAGAGAATTTGTTGTAAAAGAAATGAACAGAGCTTCAGGGGCTTGTGGGATTATAACAAAAGAACTAATCTTCGTATCATCAGAGTTCCAGAAAGGAGAGGATAAAGAGGGGAGGTTGAAAAGCTTCTTGGAGAAACAATGACTTAAACTTCTCAAATTTGGCAGGAGACATAAACCTACAGATTCAAGAAGCTCAGCAAATCCAAACAGAATAAACTCAAAGAAATCCATGCCAAAACACAGCATAGTCAAACTTATGAAACTGAACACAAAGGAGAAACCTTGAAAGTAGTGACAGAGTAATGACATCTCACCTATGGTGGGAAAACAATTCAAATAACAGCAGATTTCTTATCAGAAACCATGAAGAATGAAGTGGCACAACATTTTTCACACTTAAAAGAAAAGAACTGTCAACCCCTAACCCTATTTTAGCAAAAATATCCTTCAGGAATGAAGAGGAAACTAAGATTTCTCAAAAGAAGGAGAACTAAATATTTTTGTAAGCAGACCTATCCTAAAAGAACACTAAAGGAAGCTCTCTAAACAAAAAAGAAAACATTAAAGAAAGAACCTTGGAACATCAGGAAGAATAAACACAGTAAATAAAAAGTAAGGATAAATACAATAGACTTTCCTTCTGCTCTTGAGATTTCTAAATTATGTTTGATTGAAACAAAAATTATGACACTGTCTGATAGGATTCTTTGTAAAGGAAATATTTTTATAATTATAAATAGGGGAGTTTAGATAAAAGGACATAAATGGTTATAAGGCATCCATAATTAATTTTAACTAGTTAAAATGACACAAGTGGACCGTGATGAGATATACAGAGAGAGAAAAAGACATATAGAGACAAGACATAATACCTACAACAACCACAAAAAAAGCTATATAAAGAGATACATTCAAAAACACTACAGAAGAATCAAAATGGAATTCTAAAAATGTTCAAGAATATGACAGAAGGAAAATAATACAACATAATAGAAACTCAGAAATATACCCACGTCAATATGCCCAGCTGATTTTTGACAAAGGTGCAAAAGCAACTCAATGGAAGAAAGATGGCCGTTTTAACATATGGTGCTACAGCAATTGGACATCCACAGGCAGAAAAAGATTGTTTTTTGTGCTCAGGTCTCACACTATATACAAAAATTAACTCAAATATATCATGGACTAAAATGTAAACACACAATCATGAAACTTATATTTTAAACAGAAGCAGAAAATCTTCAAGATCTAGGGCTAGGTAAGGAGTTCTTAAGACACCAAAAGTATAATCCATAAAAGGAAAAATGGATCAATTGGATTTCATCAAAATGACTTTTACTCTCCTAAGGAAATTATTATGAGGATGAAAAGACATGTCAATGTGAGGAAAAAAAAAAAACATTTACATGCACATATCTGACAAAGGACCAGTGTCTAGATATATAAAAACTCAAAATTCAATGGTAGAAAAACAATCCAATTACACAATAGACAAAGGACATGAAGAGACATTTCACTGAAGAGGCTATACATATGGCAATAAGCACATGAGAAGATATTTAACAGCTTTAATCATTAGGGAAAGCCTAAATAAAACCAAAATCAAAATAAATAAATTAATTAAACCACAATAAGAATCTCTACATATCTGTCAGAATTGCTAAAATTAAAAATAGTAACAAGACCAAATGCTGGTAAGGATACACAGAAACTGGATCATTCATGTATTGCTGGTAGGAATGTAAATGGTATGGTCACTCTAGAAAACAGTTTAGTAGTTTCTTAAAAGCTAAACCTGTAACTACCTTATGATCCTACCAGTGCACTCTTATGCATTTATCCTAGAGAAATGAAAATTTATGTTCATAAAAAGCCTGCACGTGATTGTTTATAGCAGCTCTATTTGTAATGGCTCCAAACTGGAAACAACCCAGATGTCTTTCAATGGGTGAATGGGTACACAAACTGTGGCACTGCATACAATGGAATGCTAGTCAGCAGGAAAAAGAGTCAAATAGTTAGTAAACACAACTTGAATCAATCTCCAGAGAATTATACTGAGTGAAAAAGCCAATTCCAAAAGGCTATATAGTCTGTGATTCCATTTATATAACATTCATGAAATAACACAATTGTAAGAATGGAGAACAGGTAAGTAGTTGCCATGAGTTAAGAGGATGGTGGGATAGAAGGAAAGTGGGTTTAACTATAAAATAGCAAACTGCAGGATTCTTGCATTAAGAGAAACATTATCTCAAATGTTTCATATCAATATCTTGATAGTGATTTGTACTATAGTACCATAAAATATTACCATTGGGGGAAAGTAAGTAAAAGTTACAGGGGATCTCTCTCTATTATTTACACAGGATCTCTCTCTCTCTTATTTCTTACAACTGCATGTCAATCTATAATATTCTCAAAATAAAAAGGCTGATTCAGGGGCACCTGGCTGGCTCATTTGGTAGAACATACGACTCTTAATCTCAGGGTCATGAATTGGAACCCCACGTTGGGCATACAGATTACTTAATAAAAATTTTTGTTAAGGTTAATTTAAAAATAACTGAATCAACTCATGAAATATGTAATATCAAAATGACTAAGAATGGGTTTACTTGGTGAAATCTGTATTTATGAAATCTTCACTTAAAACTAAGCACTAGGTAATCTTTAGTGAGCCAGATTGCCGTGAAACAAAACTCTTATAAAGAGATTTAGAGATTACATTTTAATTTACTCAAAGTAGACTGGCAAAACCATCCCCAACCAAAATCTTCCTACAGTGAATATCTTTATCAAGGGAAGGTTGAACAGATAAAAGATATTCTCTTCTATGAACTCAGAAGTACCATGCCACACCCTCAAATTTAAAACAAAATAACTGAGGGGTGCCTGGGTGGCAGTTAAGTATCCAACTCTTGATTTCGGCTCAGATCATGATCTCATAGTTCCTAGGGTTGGGCCCCACATCAGGCTCTGTGCCAACAGCACAGAGCCTGCTTGAGACTCTCTCTCCCCCCCCCCCACTATCCCTGCCTCTCCCCGCAAGCTCACTCTCTCTCTCTCTCAAAATAAGTAAATAAACACTTAAAGAATAAATAAAACAAAATAATTGAATCAGCCTGAACGCTATATAAGTATTTATACAACCTCATTCAGTTACCAGTTATTTCAAGTAGCTCTAGAATGTGGTACTTTGTAGATACTTAGTAGAATAATGCATTCTAATAATGAAAATAATATTGAGCTGCATTGAATATTTTAAGTAACATTTAAAAGTAACACTAAAAATACTGATACTGTTGTTTTAAAACTTTTTTATTGTTGGATAAAAGAATAATTGCATTAATAATTATTCTTTATATAATGTAATAAGAGTAATTATATTAGTGTTATAATATGAAAATCTTTGGCATAGGAGAAAAGGAAATATAATGACAGGTATAAAGAAGTTGTTGAAATACTGAAATATTAATACTTAATTAGAAAAGTCCATATAAATCCAGGCTTTTTAGAAAATGCTGCATATCCTTATTAGCCGTGCTATGGACTGAAGTTTGTGTGGACCCCCCCCCCAACCAAAATTCAAATATTAAAGTCTAAATCTTCAGTGTTGAAATTTGGAGATGAGGCATTTGGTAGGTTAATTAAGTCATAAGGTGGAGCCCTCATGAATGGGATTAGTACACTTATAAGAGACGCAAGAAAGATGATCTTGCTCTTTCTGTCTCAGCCCTGTGAGGACACAGCAAGAAGATGGCTGTCTACAAGTCAGAAAGTAGGGTCCCACCAGACATCTTTACTGCCAGTGCTTTGATCTTTGACTTCCCAGCCTACAGAACTGTGAGAAATAAATGCGTGTTGTTTAACCCACCCAATCTACGGTATTTTTGTTATACCAGCCTGAACTAACCAAGTCAAGCTGTAACCACTGAAAACAGTCTGGAAGCAATACTACCCCTGGAGCTCAGGCACCCATAATACCTTAATTTTGGTCTCTAACACTATTTTCCACTAAAAGGAACAAGGACTTCCTGGAGAAATGACTGATACCCAGTCTGAAAAAGAAATGGTACAAGGTGAGTCTGGAATAACTTTTTGTTCTAGAAAGCAAAGAACCTTCCAAATATTAATGTTAAAAAATTATGTCTCTGAAACAAGCTCCCACTGCCCAAAGTTATAACAATTTGGATATCATATTGGGTACAGTAAAATACAGTGAATCTATTCTGAAATTCATGAATCCATATGATGCCCAAACGTGAAAAAACAATACAAATTACCTAAAATGTATTTTTTTCAAAATGTTTAATTTACACCTAAACAGGCTTTTTAGATTCGACTTCCAACAGTGCAAATAGAAATGAGCTAAATGATACCACAAATAAAGCAATCACACAAAACTAAAAATTAAGACGTTGTGCAAGACTAATGGCATGAACCTTCAACAGAGAGAGTGGCAGCACAATAAATAGTATTAAATATTTAAAGCCATTTAAGACACATAAAAACCAGATGCAAAATGTGACCTTAGATTGAATACGATTTTGACAAATCATTTTCAAGGGAATTTAGGGAAGAACAAATGGGGAAATACGAATATGGAATGGGTATCAGATGTTACTAAGAGTTCATTGTTAATTTTATTAAATGTAATGGTATTATTTTAGCCGTGTAAGATGACAATCTTATTTTTTAGAGAAGCACACAGAAATATACAGGGGTAGAAGTTTATATTGTTGGTAATTTGTCTTTAAAAAAAAACAAACCTTTCAGCTTAGAAAGTGTGAATTGTATGTGTCTATCAGTTAAATTTAATCTACACTATAGTGGTGTTCAGTTGCCCAATTAATTGGGAATATGCTTTCCAGAGGAGGTCAGCTATGAAAATGAAATGGCCACACACCAGAAGTAGCTGAGGCAAATACTTTATTTTTTAAATCTCCATTTAACAATATAGCTTTTGTCAATTAGTATCATAGATGTTAGAAACAATTTTTTGTTGGTGAAATTAGTGATGTTAGGGATATGTTGGTTTGGCTAAAATTATCGTAGAGGCACTCTCTGCCTTTATATGAACATGATACGAATAGCAATTTTAATAATCTAAACTCTTAGAAATGATACATTATACTTGTTCCCAAAATGCTACTGGGCTAGAAAGAAGGAAATTTCTCTACTTTTCATGCTCCATTAATTCACTTTTGAAGAACTATGCTTTTCTGAAATTCATAGATTTCACAAATTTTGATATTATATTGATAGAGAATTATCTTTATAATGAAGTTTAATTTCTTACTGTAGATAAGTTCATCATATGTCTTGAAATAAATTTTGATGCTTTAAAATATGTCCTCTGGGGCACCTGGGTGGCGCAGTCGGTTAAGCGTCCGACTTCAGCCAGGTCACGATCTCGCGGTCTGGGAGTTCGAGCCCCGCGTCGGGCTCTGGGCTGATGGCTCAGAGCCTGGAGCCTGTTTCCGATTCTGTGTCTCCCTCTCTCTCTGCCCCTCGCCCGTTCATGCTCTGTCTCTCTCTGTCCCAAAAATAAATAAACGTTGAAAAAAAAATAAATAAAATAAAATATGTCCTCTGTTAGGCTGACATTTATTTCAAACAGTAAAGATTTTCATCATATGAAGCCTAATATCTTACAGGAACTAAATAGCTGAGTGGTTAATTATTTTGTAATCATTTCTTTTCTTTAGGTTTATGTTTCTTTGTTATTTAAATCTCAGCTGATTTAAATTTATATGCTTATAAATTATTTTGTGAAATGTAATATTTTTCCAAAGAAAAGTCTTTCATTGTGTTTTCCTTCTCATTATTTGAAAACAAATACGAACTTGCATGAAATAACTGTTTCTACTTGACTGCTTTCTCTATAGACTTTTTATGAAATGAAAAATTAACTTGATAACACCTAATGATTATTAATAATAATATAACTATAACAGAAATATCTTGACAATTGTTTTCTTCCACGCCTACATGAAAAGATGATTTACTTAAGCATATAATTGTTCCCTTTTTTTTTTAATTTTTTTTAACGTTTATTTATTTTTTGAGACAGACAGAGACAGAGCTTGAACGGGGGAGGGGCAGAGAGAGAGAGGGAGACACAGAATCGGAAGCAGGCTCCAGGCTCTGAGCCATCAGCCCAGAGCCCGATGCGGGGCTCGAACTCACGCGTGAGATCGTGACCTGAGCTGAAGTCAGAGGCTTAACTGACTGAGCCACCCAGGAGCCCCATAATTGTTCCCTCTTAATTGGAACCATTTATGTCTAAAGATTTAGAAATTAATTGGAATGCTAAATTGATAGGATTCAATCCAGGAAATTAGTTCCTAACTTACCTTTAATAGACTTTGTATGTACAGGGGTTTTAAACCCTTTGAAGCTTGATTTAAAAAAAAAAACGCTGGCACTCTCCAAAAACCATGCACATACACTCAAAACTTTGCATCCAAAATCAAAGGACTCAGACATTATCTGAAACTCATTCATGTAACTGAATAACTGAGGGTAATATTCCATAGAGTAGAGGAGTATAGAAAAGCAAATCTGATACAACTATTCCTCATATCCAGTACTATGTGAATGCCAGTAATAATCCACTAGGAACATAAACAAATATATTTCCTTTTTTCTTCTTCCCATTTATGGGTTTAATAGAGATTAATAGAAACTAGCAGGTATAAAGACCTTATAAAATCATCTATTCCTACCTCTTTATTTTATCCAGGTAAATTAGACCTATAAGTAATTTTCTCAGGATGGTACCATTTGTTAATGGCAAAGTATGGCTTATCAACTCTGGTCTGTGAATCTTGGATCTTTGAAGTTCACAGACAAGAGTTTATAGGCCATGCTTTCTCCCCAGAAAAAGGAAGACCATATTCCCAGGGCCTGGTCCTATGATGCCTCCTCTCTAACATTAGTGTTTGTGACTCTAGAATCACAACATTGTAAGTGTTAGAAATATTTGAAGTATATATCTATGATTTTATAAATTTCATGGAAATGTCCAACTGGAGGATTGCATATTTGAGGGCTAAGATTAGTAGTATCAAAATTTATCTTGCCACTGTAGAAATTAGCACCAGAATTAAATGGCTGGAACTTCTGGCAATGGAGTGAGGGTGTCTGCTTGCTAAACAAATCTAGTTCTGAGAGGCTGCACCATTGATATTTATAACCTTAATGAATTTACTATGACCCAGGCATGAAGCTTCAAACTTGCAGGCTTGTAAGCTGAATCTGTCAACATTCTTAGGGTAATACTGTTTCTCAGGGGCTGCCACAGATTAACCAAGTTTTCCAAGACTGAAGCAAAGAACTAAAGAGCCAATTTGTTAAATTGATTCACCTTGAGGGCAAATCTACAAGAAAGTCAGATCCTGATCAGAAAGTTGTTTCTGAACTTTGAGTCCAACTAAGGGAAGTTAGATGAACTCAGGGCAGCAGGCTAAGTGGCTCAAATTACCTATCTCATAGTAGGCATTTTGTTGCCTCTGGAAAACAGAATACTTAAATTTTATTCTCTCTCTAGAAGCTTTGCAATTTAAGTCTTAGGACTTTATTCCTTACTTTAGGTAAATTCCAACCAAATTGGGGTCCTTCTCTTTGACACTGTGCTTAAAATTCAGCACAAAGGTAGATGTATAATCTGCCAACAGCAAGTTCTCCCAAACCCAGATTCTGGAGTGTTCATTCCACAGCTTTATCCTTACCTCCACTCAACCCACCAGTGAGGGGCAGAAAACAAAAACTGACTAACTGGAAGTAAGACTCAATTTGATTTCTAAGTGTCAAGAAGGTTGGGACTTTTAAAATTAATTTACTATTTTTTTTCTGAAAATGTCTTCATGCCTATACTATTTTTACGTATACTTTATTATGTCTACTTTACCATAAATATATAGATTATAGAGATTTATATAGGTCATTGAGTCAATTACTTCACCTTACAGATGATGAGAAGAAGATCTAATAAATTTCAGTGACTTGTCCAAAGACAAGGGGGTCCTGATCCTGGACTGGGAACCACATGAGCTTCATTACTTTGTTTTGTCTCTAAGACTCTGTCTATCTTTCTACTCTACACAGAGGGTCAAGAAGATGTCCTAGAAAGCTCTAATGCATGAGGATTTGGAGTTGTCCCAGGCCCACATACTTGGCCCCAACTCTCCAGGAGGAAGTCTGATAGGAAGATTGCTTTTATTGTTCAGCATGGTTCTTATTTTGCAGGATCATTCAAGAATAGGCATCAAAATGGCCCTAGCATGATGATTTGGGTAACTCTCACTCACAGTAGACATAGGATGAGTTCAAAGTTGTGATCCATAAATTGTCTACTGCTGACCTTTTGGACTGAGCCATGTTTGTGGACTTATATTTTGACTATTACTTGTTCATTTTCCAACCACAGTGCTACCTCCTGTCTACAATACTGAAGGGTGGTAAGGGTAGCTGCAAGCATTCTTTACACCGTGCACCTCCTGCCATTGGCACCCAAGGCAGTCACTTCATCCCTTCTAGAGGCTGTATGCCATTACTCAGTGAGTCCTTGGGGTAACTACTCCTATATTCTTTGAGGGCTTTCAAAACCATTGCTCTGCAAAGCCTATAGACCTTTCCAACTAATGTTCTTTTCAGCCACCAGTCAATATAGTGATGGCATTCTGAGACCAACATTGCAAATTAAATTGCTCTTCTCACTCTGTCCTTACCTATTCGCCTTACTGGTAGTGTTTGGAAGGTAGCAGTATGATCAGACACTGAAATATATCATAGTCCAGACATTTAGCTATTACAGCCTAAATAGTTCAAGAGACCAAAGAGTTGGAAGATGTGTTCTGTATTTGCACAATAAAATTCCAGATGGAAAAATTTACCATGAACTGGAACAAATTATTGTTCATTTTTTCTTGAAGTGGGAAGATATGAAATGAGTGAGGAATGGAAGATTTGATAATAAAGAACAAGATGTTTCCTGGACCTGAACGGAAAAATAAGGGACTTAGACACCATGAAGAATATTTATGTGCACTGACTGGACAATAAATAAACATCTAAGTACCTCTTATGTATTCATTTTTCTAAATCTTTATTTAAAAGTCACTGTACGTTACATGTACTAATGAATTTTATAATAAATTTTATATCAAATGGCTTGTATAGCCAGAGGTCTCACAAAATGTATTTCTCCAGGGCCTCACACAATTTAGGGACAGACCTGCCTGGGATTCCTCTGTCTTAGCTAAAGGCTTTCAATTTTATGAAATATTACTTTTTTTTTTTTTTAATTTTTTTTTCAACATTTTTTATTTATTTTTGGGACAGAGAGAGACAGAGCATGAACGGGGGAGGGGCAGAGAGAGAGGGAGACACAGAATCGGAAACAGGCTCCAGGCTCTGAGCCATCAGCCCAGAGCCCGACGCAGGGCTCGAACTCACGGACCGCGAGATCGTGACCTGGCTGAAGTCGGACGCTTAACCGACTGCGCCACCCAGGCGCCCCTGAAATATTACTTTTGATCTCACATCTTCTGGACTTCAGTTATAGCACTGATTATAACTTGCCATGGGTAACACTTGGGTGTTTATAAGGTGGTATTTCAACAAGATGGAAAAATCTTTGTACACATAAACCATAGTTTATTTCATCTCTACAATCCCCAAGCACCAGTGTTTTTCACAGAGTCAAGACTGAGTGGAGACTTCTGCTTCCAGGAAGATGGAGTAGACATCTTTTCCCTATTACTGTCAGTGAGTACAAATAGAAACCCTAGGTATGTATACAAAATAAACATAAGAACACTCTGAAAGGTGGAGAGAAGAAGGCAGATTGGCTAGGGACCTCAGGATCTTAGGAGTTACATGGCGATGAGTTCCTTGGGGTTTTCTTTTTGCCTCATATTATCCCGACATGAAGCCAGAGAAGCTGGTAACCCAGAAATGCAGATCAAAAATCCCTAATAAAATGTTGTTCTCTCCAGCCCAAGGACCAGGCAAAGGGCAGCTTACCTACAGAGAAATCTTGTAAAGAATAACAACCTACTCTAGCTAAACACCACTGAATAAACTGTGGCTCCATCCCCACTCACACCAATAAAAGCCAAATGGGAAGCCTAGACTTCCACCTCTGCAAGACTATAACAAAGCTCCCAACGTCCCCACCAGTGTGATATCAGAGAAGTTCAAAAGAGATCCAGAACCTCCACAGCCTGCCTCTCAACAAAAACAAGATACCCTCATTTCTGCTGTTGTTGTGTCAGAGGAGACCAAGTTGAGAATCAGGGCTTTCATATTGGCACACAGTAATAAAACCACACCTATTGCACTGTCAGTGGAGACCATGTGGGTATCTGAAACTCCCAAACCAACTCAGCAGTAAGGATGTACTTCTACTTCCATCTAGCAGCAATAAAGTAGCACCCCGTTTTCTCCCACCAGAGTAGTATCAGAAATTCGCAGTTTTAAAACAGGAGATTTCTTTAAGATCCAGACACTCACAATATTATACCCCAATAGTTCAGGTTTCAGTAAAAAAACAATCATAATTCCAAGAGCCAGGAAGATTTCAAGCTGAATTAAAAAGGCAATTAATAGATGTCAACACCAAATGACAGAGGTCTTAGAATGATCTGACAAAGATTTTTTATAGCAGCCATGATAAAATGCTTCAATGAGCAATTATAAATATGTGAAACAAATGAAAAAATAGAAAGCTTCAGTGAGAATCAAGAAAATTTCAATAAAAAAGAGAAGACAGCTACAAATCAATTATATTTCAGTATAGCTGGGGGGAAATAAAGAGATATAAAGAAGAACCAAGTGAAAAATTTAAAACTCAAAAATAAAATAACTGAAATGAAAAGTACAGTGGAAGTACTCAAGAGCAAGTGTGCTCTGGAGAGCATAGAGGAAAGAATCAACAAACTGGAAATTGGAACAACAGAAATTACTTAATCAGAACAACAGAGGACAAAGAGACTGAAAAACAAAATGAATAAAGCCTCAGGCACCTATGGGACTATAATAGATCTAATATTTGTGTCTTTGGAGATCCAGAAATGGGGGGAAAAGAGAGTGGACTGAAAAATATACTCAAAGAAATAATTGCTGAAAACTTCTGAAAATTTGGCAACAGATACAAATATATAGATTCAAGAAGCTGAGAAAGTACCACACAGGATCAACTCAAAGAAACCAAATCCTACAAAATATATAATTAAATTTCTGAAAACCAAAGACAAAGAAAAAGTCTTGACAGCCAGAGGAAAACACCTTACCTTTAGGTAAAAAACAATTTGAGTAACAGCAGATTTCTTATCAGTGACCATGAAGACCAAAAGGAAGTGGTTCAATATTTTTCATATACTAAAAGAAAAGAGGTTATCTCAGAATCCTATAGACAGCAAAGTATTCCATGGGAATGAAGGAGAAATCAAGACATTCTCAAATAAGGGAAGGAGAATTTGTTATAAGCATCAACACAAAAGAATGGTAAAAGGGAGTTCTATAGAACTATATAGAAAAGAAAAAAAATAAGGAACCTTGGAAGATCAGGAAGAAAGAAAAATCAAGTAGCAAAAATACAGGTAAGTGAAATAGGCTTTTTAAAACTTTTCTTGAATTTTTAAAAATATGTTTTATAATTGAAACAAAATATAACACTATCTGATATAGTTTTCAGCGGGGAAATCCTACACAGGTTTTGTTAGATTTACCCAAATGTTTCTTTTCTTACCTCTTGAGCAAATGTAAATGGTATTATATCTTCAATTTCAGTGATTATGTTTTCACTACTAGTATGTAGAAATGCTATTGGTTTTTGCATATTGAGCCATATCCTATGACCTTCCTGAAATCACTTATTACTTATTAGCTCTAGGAGATTTTTTGTAAATTCCTTGGAGTTTTCTATGTAGACAGCATATAGTCTTCAAATAGGAACAACTTTATTTCCTCCTTCCTAATTTGTATGTCTTTTATTTCCTTTTCTTGTCTTTACTGTCTTAGGTTGATAGAGGACACAGATACCAATATCAGAAAGGAAAGCAAAGTCATCACTACTGATATCATTAAAAAACAATGAGAGGAAAAAAAATACATTAAGAAGATAATAAAGGAATACTGTGAACAACTGTATGTCAACTGATAACTCAGATGAAATGGACTAATTGCTTAAGATATAAACTACCAAAATTACACAAGGAGAAATGGACAATCTGAATGTCTATATCTAATAAAGAAAATGAATCAATAATCACTTTCCCAAAAATTAAGCACCAGGTTCTTTGATTTCATTGGTAAATTCTATAAAACATTTAAAGAGTAAGTGACATAAATTCTCTATAGTTTCCTACAGAAAATAGAAGCAAAGGTAACACTTCTGAACTCAATCTATGGAGACAGTATTATCCCAACACCAAAACTTGTTAAATGTTACAAAAAAGCAAAGTACAGACCATTGTCTCTCATGAACAAGGATGGAAAATTTTCAAAATTGTAGCTAATGTAATCTAAAACACATAAAAAGAATTATACAGCACAATGAAGTGGTGTTTATTCCAAATATGCAAGCAAGTCTAGTTCAATATTTAAAAAATCAATTCATTTATTGCACCCCATCAAGAAGCTAAAAAAGCAAAATCATATGATCAAATAAATTGATGCAGAAAAGTATATGGTAAAATGCCACACTCATTCATGATTTTTAAAAAAAGGCTGGAGAGGTGCGCTTGGGTGGCTCAATCTGTTAAGCATCCAACTTCGGTTCAGGTCATGATCTCGCGGTTCGTCCATTCAAGCCCGCATCAGGCTCTGTGCTGACAGCTCAGAGCCTGGAGCCTGCTTTGAATTCTGTGTCTCCCTCTCTCTCTACTTTGTGCTCTGTCTCTCTCTCTTTCTCTCTCTCTCTCTCAAAAATAAATAAACAAAAAATTTTTTAAAAAGTTAGGAAGGAGGAGATGGAATCCTTCAACTTTATAAAGAACATTCATAAAACCTATAGCTATACTACTTAATGGTATGAAATCAGACTCTTTCTTCCTGACAGCATTAACAGGGCAAGGATGGCCCCTCTCACCTCTCCTATCCTACATCATACTGAAAGTCCTAGCTAAACATAATAAGACAAGAATGAAGAAATAGTGTGTATATATATATATATATATATATATATATATATATACTTATATATATAAATACTTATATGAAGAAATAAAAGTGCAGTTTTATTGACAGTTGAAGCAAAATATAATATTGTCTGATGTAGTATAAACTGTCAAAACTATTTGTAGTTCTTTATCTGCAGATGACATGTTTGTCTATATAGAAAATCAGATGAACCCTCCCCCTCTAAAAACAAAATAAAACTCTTAGAACTAATAAGTAATTATTTCAAGGTCACAGGGTACAAGGATAATATACAAAAATCAATTAATTTCTAATATACATCACAAAATTGAAATTTGAAATTAACAAACTCATAAAACTGAAAAAGTGAGGAAAAGGAAACAATCCAATTAGACGGGAGCAAAAGATGAGAAGAGCCATTTCATCAAAGATACAAAGATAACAAGCATGTAAAAAGATGTTCAATATCACTAACTATTAGGGAACTGTAAATTAAAACCACAATGAGATACTGCTACATATATATTAGAATGGTTAAAATAAAAAAATTAGTGACTTTAGGGGTGCCTGGGTGGCTTAGTAGGTTGGGCATCGGACTTCGGCTCAGGTCATGATCTCACAGCTTGTGGGTTCGAGCCTCACATCGGGCTCTGTGCTGATGGCTCTGAGCCTGGAGCCTGCTTCAGATTCTGTCTCTCTCTCTCTCTCTCTCTCTGCCCTTCCCCTGCTCACTCTCTCTCTCTCTCAAATATAAATAAACATTAAAAATTTTTTTAAAAAATAGTGACTTCAGTGCTAGTGAGGATGTGAAGAAATTGTATCATTCATACATTTCTGGTGGAAAGATAAAATGATACAGCTACTCTGGGAAATGGTTTGGCAAACTCTTTAAAAACTAAACATGCAACTATCCTATGCACCAGCAATTGCACTTCTGGGCATTTGTCCCAGAGAAATGAAGACTTATGTTCATGCAAAAATCTATGTACAAATGTTTATAGTAGGTTTATTTATAACAGCCAAAAACTGAAATAATTTAGATATTCTTCAATGGCTGAATGATTAAACAAATTATTTACAATAATACCATAGAATTCTACTTGGCAGTCAAAAGTAATGAACTATTGATATGTGCAATAACTCAGTGGAATCTCTAGAAAATTATGCTGACTGAGAGAAGCCAGTCCCAAAAGGTCACATCCTGTGTCATTCCATTTATGTAACATTCATGAGAAGATAAGACTATATAGCAATGGAAAACAGATTAGTGTTTACTAGAAATAAGGAGGGAAGTGATTGTGGCTATAAAAGAGTGACATGAGGGATCTTGGTGGTGATGTAAATGTTTCTATCTTGATTGTATCAATGTCAATATCCTGGTTGTTAAATTGTACTATGGTTTTTCAAGATATTAGTATTGGTGGAATCTTGGTAAGGGTACACAGGACCTCTATTATTTTTTTACAACCACATTTGAATCTAAAATTGTTGCAGGGAGTATGGCCGGAGTCACAAAAGATAAGTCTGCAAAGTGCAGTTAAGTGAAGGTCCTCATACTCTAGTCAGAATGAGGCCCTGACTCCAGAATGAAGCTTCTTTTTATCAGGATAATTGCTAAAGACTAAGTGCATAAAGTCAGCTAAGCAAGTGTGTGAATCAATCTAATGGTTTAGCTTTTCAAGGTTCAATTTCAAGTTAATTGGTCTCTGTAACACTAGGAAGGGTCAGGTGTGAAGGAGGATCCAGTCCTGGACAATGTTAATGGCTCTGGGCGTTCCTTACGAGCCACAGCCGTGTTCAGCTATGTAAACATGTCCTAAGGCCTTGCACCTTCTCCAGTCCTTCCCTTTTGAAGTCTTTTCCTTTGATGCTTCTCTCCTGCATCTCCCACATACAATTATCTCAAAATTAAAAGTTTAATTAAAACTTCAATGAAAGCTTATTCATTCAAACAAATTAAATCTAAAGAAAGAACTTACCTTTAACTATTTTCCTTAGGCTACACACACGCACATACTCATGCACACATAATAAAATGAAAGTATGTTACAATTCATTTCCAACCAATTTGTATCACCTGAGGAAATTCATTATATCTCATATGAACAACATCTGCTTAAAACTCTAACTCTGTACATCCAGGACCTAGGAAATAAGAATTCAGATAACGGCTTAAAGATAAATTCAATAGACCCTATCTCTTCTTTCTATTCCTGTTCCTGATTTTTATCTTTGTAAACCTTTGTAAACTGTAAGTATGTTTGCTATAAGATGAGACTTTTGACATTTTCCTTGTCTGATAATACACACAATAGCAAGAGAACATAGAATGCCCAAGAAGATAAATACACGTGGACTTAAAAGTGCTCTGGCCTAGAAAGATTACACTGACAATAATAAATGAATAAAACTGATTTCAATACATCAATGACATTTAGAAAGTTAATCAATCATGAAAAGTTTAACCTAGGAATACTGAAATTAAAAACTTTCATTTCTGGTCCTCCCATAAAAAAAATAAAATAAATTTAAGATTGAGTGGCTTATTCTCATCACATATTCAATTCTAACCACTCTTCTATTTTTTTCTCTTAAAATTATAAAATAAAATGCACTAATTTAACTTTGAGACAGAATATAAATTTGAGACAGGAAAAAAATGCAAAATTCTGCAAAGTAATTTCATTAATTCACTCAATATTTAATGTGCACCTATTATGTTATAGGCATTTAAGATACACAGTGAACAAAACAGACTGCAATCACTTCCCTCCATCCCTGCTCTCATGGAACTTAAATTCTAGCAGTAATCATTCTAGGGTAATTGTCCCTAATGTACACATAAATACGTGTAAGATTTTACACACACACACACACACACACACACACACACACACACACACACATATGAAGTATAATTAACATACAATGTTATATCAATTTTAGGTGTACAACATAACAATTTTTATATTATTGATAGTTCTGTAATCATAGCAAGGCTGAATTGCTGTTGCTTTGGAAACCATAATTTCCCTAAGTCCTTTCTATTCTTGTTCACAATAGCTCAAAACTGCAAACGTTCACGGACAGGTAAATGAATAAACAAGCTGTGCTATATTTATACAAAGAACTATCATCTAGATATGAAAAGAGAATGAAATGCTGAAGAGGCAACAAAAAGGATGAATTTCAAAAACATTATTCTGGGCAACAGATGCAACACACATCACATAATTCCATCACATGAAACGCTAGAAATGATGGGAAGTGCCTGCACGGCTCAGTCAGTTAAGCAGCTATTTCAGCTCAGGTCAGGATTTCATGGTTCCTAGGTTCAAGCCCCAAGTCAGGCTCCACTCTGACAGTGAGGAGCCTTCTTGGGATTCGCTGTCTCTCCCTCTCTCTCTACCCCTCCCCACTCACACACACTCTCTGTATCCCTTTCTCAAAATAAATCAATGAACTTAAAATAAGAAAGAAACTCTAGAAAAGAATGATAAATCTACTCTATAATGACAGAAAGCAGATCAGTGATTGCTCAGGGTACAATTTAAGGGAAACTGACAAGAGAAAGGGATGAAAGAAACAGTTTATGTCTTGATTATGGTGTTGGTTACTTGGGGTATAAATTTGTCAGAACTCATCAAAATGTACTTAAAATGAATGCATTTTATAATATATAAATAGGTCTTCAATAAAGTAGATTACAGAATAAAAGAGAAATTAACAGACTATTATTAGAATTAAGAGAATAAATGGGAAAGGCACATAATCATGAAATTAGATGCAGAAAACGCACTTGACAAAATCAAAACTCACTCATGAGTTAAAAAAAAAAAATCTCCTACCAAATAGAAATAGAAATCTGTCTCAAAAACAAAGACACAAGAAAATCTCCTTCAATAAAGGTTGGAAGTTCCTGGGGCGCATGGGTGGTTCGGTGGGTTGAGCCTCCGACTTCAGCTCAGGTCATGATCTCACAGTTGGTGGATTCTGGCCCACATCAGGCTCTGTGCTGACAGCTCAGAGCCTGGAGCCTGCCTCGGATTCTGTGTCT
Organism: Puma concolor; assembly: GCF_028749965.1. Classification (NCBI taxonomy): domain Eukaryota; kingdom Metazoa; phylum Chordata; class Mammalia; order Carnivora; family Felidae; genus Puma; species Puma concolor. The sequence goes on from NC_141671.1 coordinate 79,206,850, forward strand.
CCTTCTCTCTCTGCCCCTCCCTCACTTGTGCTCTCTGTCTCTTTCTCAGAAATAAACAAACATTAAAAAATAATAATAAATTTTAAAAAATTATATTTTTATTTTTATTTTTTATGATAATTTATTGTTAAACTGGTTTCCACACAACACCCAGTGTTCATCCCACCCACCCAGGTGCCCTCCTCAATGCCAATCACCCACTTTCCCTTCTCCCCCACCCCCCATCAACCCTCAGTTTGTTCTCAGAATTTAAGAGTGTCTTATGGTTTGCCTCCTTCCCTCTCTGTAACTTTTTCCCCCCTCCCCTTCCCCCCTGGTCTTCTGTTAAGTTTCTCAGGATCCACATATGAGTGAAAACTATAGAAAGTTTATGAAGGAAATTGAGGAAGATACAAAGAAATGGAAAAACATTCCGTGCTCATGGATTGGAAGAATAAATATTGTTAAAATGTCAATACTACCCAAAGCAATCTACACATTCAATGCAATCCCAATCAAAATTGCACCAGCATTCTTCCCAAAGCTAGAACAAGCAATCCTAAAATTTGTATGGAACCACAAAAGACCCCAAATAGCCAAAGTAATATTGAAGAAGAAAACCAAAGCAAGAGGCATCACAATCCCAGACTTTAGCCTCTACTACAAAGCTGTAATCATCAAGACAGTATGGTATTGGCACAAAAACAGACACATAGACCAATGGAATAGAATAGAGACTCCAGAATTGGACCCACAAATGTATGGCCAACTAATCTTGGACAAAGCAGGAAAAAGTATTCAATGGAAAAAAGACAGTCTCTTTAATAAATGGTGCTAGGAAAACTGGACAGCAACATCAGAAGAATGAAACTAGACCACTTTCTTACGCCATTCACAAAAATAAACTCAAAATGGATGAAGGACCTGAATGTGAGACAGGAAACCATCAAAACCCTAGAGGAGAAAGCAGGAAAAAACCTCTCTGACCTCAGCCGCAGCAATTTCTTATTTGCCACATCTCCAAAGGCAAGGGAATTAAAAGCAAAAATGAACTCTTGGGACCTCATGAAGATAAAAAGCTTCTGCACTGCAAAGGAAACAATCAACAAAACTAAAAGGCAAGCAACGGAATGGGAAAAGATATTTGCAAATGACATCTCTGATAAAGGGCTAGTAAAATCTATAAAGAACTCACCAAACTCCACACCTGAAAAAGAAATAATCCAGTGAAGAAATGAGCAGAAGACATCAATGGACTCTTCTCTAAAGAAGACATCCAGATGGCCAAAAGACACATGAAAAGATGCTCAACGTCACTTCTCATCAGGAAATACAAATCAAAACCACACTGAGATACCACCTCACGCCGGTCAGAGTGGCTAAAATGAACAAATCAGGAGACTATAGATGCTGGAGAGGATGTGGAGAAACGGGAACCCTCTTGCACTGTTGGTGGGAATGCAAACTGGTGCAGCCACTCTGGAAAACAGTGTGAAGGTTCCTCAAAAAATTAAAAATAGATCTACCCTATGACCCAGCAATAGCACTGCTAGAAATCTACCCAAGGGATATAGGAGTGTTGATGCATAGGGGCTCTTGTACCCCAATGTTTATAGCAGCACTTTCAATAATAGCCAAATTATGGAAAGAGCCTAAATGTCCATCAACTGATGAATGGACAAAGGAGATGTGGTTATATATACAATGGAATACTACTTGGCAATGAGAAAGAATGAAATATGGCCTTTTGTAGCAACGTGGATGGAACTGGAGGGTTTTATGCTACGTGAAATAAGTCAGTCAGAGAAAGACAGATACCATATGTTTTCACTCATATGTGGATCCTGAGAAACTTACAAACATTTTTTAAAAACAGATTGGAAGTTCCCTTCCTGAGTTTGAGTATGTGATAATGTCCATTACCATTACTTCTTCTCAGTATTATACTGGAAGTTGTAGCCAATACAATAAGGCTAAACAAAGAAATAAAATTAATAAGTATTTGAAAATAATAAAACTATCATTATGCACATGTAACTTTATTGCTTATACTGAACATTCAAAAGAATCTATAGATAAGTGAAACTTAGCAATATCTTTGGGGCAATGTATAAAAATTGTTTGCCTATATGTTTAGAACAAATATTTGGAAATGAAATTTTGAAAAATATATCATTTACAAATGTTTTGTGCTAGTCTCAATCTATCAATAACCAATATTGTGGCTGGACCAGACTGTGACTGCAAGATATCCTTTGGCAATAAACATCAGGAAACTTTGAGAGGAAAAAAGGTTTGTTAGTCACAGGTGCTGAAACATGTATGGCACACGTGAGGCCACACAGCAAGGTTGGGGGCTGCTGTGGGGGGAGGGGGAGTGTGAGCACATGGGCCTAGGGTTCTGCTTTTATTGGGGTTGAGGGTGGGGACCTAGGGTTTCATGAGCTCACTCCTTACTGGTGAATTTAAAACATAAGAGCATGAATTTAAGCTCAGGAAGAGAAAAAAAGTGGCCTAAATGGTAGATTATCCTGAAATCAACCAAAGATCTTTAAAACAAAAGGATTAGGGACTGGCTCTTTATTTACTCCTGTGTAGAATAATGTATTTATTTGATATACCCATCTTTGAAGTGGATGCCTCCACAATCAAAGCTTAAGTCAGGCACTAGTGTTACAAAAAAGAAAAGCCTTCTTTGGAAAAATGTCTATTCATGTCTTCTGCCCACTGTTAATTGAATTATTAATTTGGGGGCATATGGAGTTTTATAAATTATAGATTTTAGATACTAACCCTTTATCAGATATGTCATTTGCAAATATCTTCTCCCATTCCATAGGCTGCATTTTTGTCTTCTTGTTTCCTTTTCTATGCAGAGGCTTTTTTATTTTGGTGTAGTCCCAATAATTTATTTTTGCTTTTGTTTCCCTTGCCTCAGGAGACATATCTAGAAAGCAGTTTCTACTGCTGATGTCAAAGAAGTTACTGCCTGTATTTCCTTCTAGGATATTTATGGTTTCAGGTCTCACATTTAGGTCTTTAATCCATTTTGAATTTATTTTTGTGTATGGTGTAAGAAAGTGGTCCATTTTCATTCTTTTGTATGTTGCTGTCCAGTTTTCCCAACACCATTTGTTGAAGAGACTTTTTCCCATTGGATATTCTTTCCTACTTTGTCAAAGATTAATTAACCATACAATTGTGGGTTCATTTCTGAGTTTTCTATTCTATCCCATTGATCCATGTATCTATTTTTGTGCCAGTACCATAGTGTTTTGATTATTACAGCTTTGTAATATAACTTGAAGTCTGGAATTGTGATGCCTCCAGCTCTGCTTTTCTTTTTCAAGGTTCCTTTGGCTATTCAGGGTCTTTTGTGGTTCCATACATATTTAGGACTGTTTTTTCTAGCTCTGAAAATGCTGGGGGTATTTTGATAGCAATTGCATTAAATGTGTACATTGCTTTGGATAGTAGAGACATTTTAACAATATTTGTTTTTTCCAACCCATGAGCATGGAATGTCTTTCCATTTCTTTATGTCGTCTTCAATTTCTTTCATTAGTGTTTTATAGTTTTCAGAGTATAGGTCTTTCATGTCTTTGGTTAGATTTATTCCTAGGTATCTTATTGTTTTTGGTGCAATTGTAAATGGGATTGATTCCTTAATTTCTTTTCCTGCTGCTTCATTATTATTATATAAAAAGGTACAGATTTCTGTGTGTTGATTTTGTATCCCGCCACTGTACTGAATTCGTTTATCAGTTTCAGCAGTATTTTGGTGGAATCTTTCTGGTTTTCTATATACAGTATCATGTCATGTCACAGTTTTACTTCTTCCTTGCTGATTTGGATGCCTGTTACTTCTTTATATTGTCTTATTGTTGAGGCCAGGACTTCCAGTACTATGTTAAATAGCAGTAGTGAGAGTGGGCATCCCTGTATTGTCCTTGACCATACAGAAAAAGCTCTCAGTTTTTCTCCATTTAGGATGATATTAGCTGTCAGTTTTTCATATATGGTCTTTATTATATTGAGGTTTGTTCCTTCCAAACCTACTTTGTTGAGGGTTTATATGGATGTTGTACTTTGTCAAATGCTTTCTCTGCATCTATTGAAATGATCAAATAGGTTAAATAGGTCATCAGGATTAAGGAGGGCACTTGTTGTGATGAGCACTGGATGTTGTATATAAGTGTTGAATCACTATATTGTACTGAAACTAATAATACAGTGTATGTTAAGTAACTGAAATTTAAATAAAAACTTAAAAAAAGAAATAAAGCCAACTGTCAAGACTTACACCACAATAAGCATCCAAAAATTAAATACCTAGGTTTAAACCTAATGAAAGATGTGCAAGATATCTACAAAGGAAACCAAAAAATACTATGAAACAAAATTAAGACCTAAATAAAAAGAATGATATATCATGTTCAGAAATTAGAAAACTGTTGTAAAAATATCAGTTCTCACGATTTGATCCATAAAAACAGTCTAAATAAAAGTGAAAGCAGCAATTTTTGGCTTTTGGTTTTTTAAGAAATTTGGCAAGTGAATTATAAAATTAAATAGAATTTCAATGTGCCAAGATTAGGTAAAGCATCTTGAAGCATATTGTAAGACTTACACTATCAGATACCAAGGCTTATAATAAAAGTAAAGTAATTAAAACTAAGTGAAATTTGAGTAAGAATTGAGGAATATTACAAAATAGAGATTCAAGTAAAAAAATTCATGTGTATACAGTTTACAACATAGGTGCCAGTACATTGCAGTTGAGAAGGATGTCCTGATAAATAGTACTGGATCAACTAGATAACATGGGAAAAAAAAAAAGGATTATCCAATGATTCTGCATGCCATACATAAAAATAAATTGCAGATGGATTATAGACTTAAATGTAAAAGGTAAAGCAATGAAGTTCCTAAATCTTAATATAGGATATCTTTATTGTCTTGAGTTGATATAGATTTCTTAAATAAGACACAACAGGGACTAAATTTATTTTTTACTTTATTTTTTCCAGCTTTATTGAGATGTAATTTATATGTAACATTATGTAAGTTTAAAGTGTACAATGTGATTTGATACATGTATATACCGAGAAATGATTACCACAATAAGGTTAACACATCTATCACCTCCAATCATTAGAATTTTGTTGTTGTGTATGTGGTGAGAATATTTAAGATTTCTCTCTTAGCAACTTTCAAGTATATATTACAGTACTATTAATCATAGACACCAAGCTGTGTATTAGGTATTCAAGCTTATTCATCTTGTAACTGGAAGTTCATACCTTTTGATCAACATCTAATTTCCTCCATCCTCTAACCCCTGGCAACCATCATTCTATTCTCTGTTTCTATGAATTTGGCTTTTTTAAGATCCCACATATAAGTGAGATCATACAGTATCTGTTTTTCTCTGTCCGATTTATTTCACTTAGCATAATGACCTCAAACTCCATCCATATTGTTGCAAATGGCAGGATTTCCTTCCTCTTTTACGCTTAAATAATACTTCATTGTGTGTGTGTGCATATCATATATACCTATATGTCATAATTTTTAATCCAGTAAGCCATCAATGGATACTTAGGTTGTTTTCATGTATAATTATTGTGAATAATACTGCAAAAACATGAGGGTACAGATCTCTTTCAGACAGTGATTTCATTTTCTTCAGATATATACTTAGAATTGCGATTGCTGTAGTAGATCATATGGTAGTTATATTTTTAATTTTTTTAAGGAACCTCCATACTGTTTTCCATAGTGGCTGCACCAATTTACATTCCCACCAACAGTGCACAGGGTTCCCTTTCTTCAACACACTCACCAATACATGTTATTTCTTGTCTTTTTGATAATAGTCATCCTAATGGGTGTGAGGTGATATCTCACTGTTTTGATTTGCATTTCCCTAATGATTAGTGATATTGAGCATCTTTTCATGTACCTGTTGACCATTTGCATATCTTCTTTGGGAAAAAAAAAGTCCTCTGCCCATTTTTAAATCCAATTGGTTTGTTGTTGTTTTAGCTTTTGAGTTATATGAGTTACTTATACATTTTAGATATTAACACCTTATCAGATAAATGGTTTGCAAATATTTTTGCTTTTGTTGATTGTGCTTTTGGTATTATACCAAAAAAATTATTCCCAAAACCAATAGGCAGCTTTTCTCATATATTTTTTTTTCTAGGAGTTTTATGGTTTCAGGTCCTTAGTCCATTTTGAGTTAATTTTTGTAAGTAGTGTAAGATAAAGGCCCAATTTCATTCTTTTGCATGTGAACATATAATTTTCCCAGCAGCTTTTATTGAAAAGATTCTATTTTCCTCAGCAAGTATTCTCAGCTAAACTTGTTAAATATTAGTTGACTGTATATGCAAGTATTTATTTCTGGGGTCTCAATTCTGTTCCATCAGTTTACATGTCTGTTTTTAGGCCAATACCATAGTGTTTTAAATACTGTAGCTCTGTAGTCTAGTTTGAAATCAGGAAGTGTGATGCTTCCAGCTTTGTTCTTTCTCAGGATTGCTGTGGCTACTTGGGGTCTTTTGTAGTTCCATATCGATTTTAGGGTTTTTTTTTTTTTCTATTTTTGTGAAAATGCCATCGAAATTTTGATAGGGATTGCATTGAATCTGTAGACTGCTTTGGGTAGAATGGATATTTTAACAATATCAGTTCCCTTGATCCATGAACATGGAGTATCTTTCCATTTATTTGTGTCTTCAATTTCTTTCATCAAAATATTATAGTTTTCAGAATACAAATCTTTTACTTAACAGGTTAAATTTAGTCCTAATATTATATTATTTTTGAAGTTATAGTAAATGGCATAATTTTCTTTATTCCTCTTTCATATATTTCATTGTTATTGTACGGAAACAAAACTGATTTATATATGTTGGTCTTGTATCCTACCACTTTACTTAATTCATTTATTAGTTCTAATAGCTTGTTGATAAAATATTTAGGATTTTCTATATATAAGATTATGTTAAAACAATTTTACTTCTTCCTTTCCATTTGGATGCCTTTTATTTTTTTCTTGCCTAATTGCTGTGGCTAGAACTTCCAGTATAATGCTGTACAGGAATGATGATCTTGTCTCAGATATTAGGTAAAAGCTTTCAGATTTCATCATTGAGTATATTGTTAGCAGTGGGTTTGTCATACATGGCCTTTATTATGTTGCGGTATATTCCCTCTATACAGCAATTGTTGAGAGTCGTTATCACTAAACACTGTTTAATTTTGCCAAATGTTTTTTTTCTTCATCTACTGAGAGAGTTATATTTTCATCCTTCATTTTATTAATGTGGTGTATCACACTTACTTATTTGCCTATGTTGAACCATATTTGCATCCCAGGGATAAATTTCACTTGATCATGGTGTATGATCCTTTTAAATGTGGTTTTGAATTTGGTTTGGTAGTGTTTTGTTCAGAATTTTTGCATGTATATTCATCAGGGACATTGGCCTGTATTTTCTCATGGTGTCCTTATCAGGCTTCAATGCTAAGATAATTCTAGCCTCATAATTAAGTTTGGATGTTTTCCCTCCTCTTCCAATTTTTGGAAGAGTTTGAGAAGAACTGGCCTTAATTCCTCTTTAAATGTTTGGTAGAACTCACCAGTGAAGACATCTGGTCTTATACTTTTCTTTGTTTGGAAGTTTCTGATTATTGACTCAATCTACATAGCCTTTATTTATCTTTTCAGATTGTCTTATCTTCATGATTCAATCTTGATAGGTTGCATTTCACCTGGGTCGTATCCATTTCCTCAAGGTTATCCAATTATTTGGTGTATAAATATTCACAGTAACCTCTTACAATCCTTGATATTTCTGTGGTATCAATTATAATGTCTCCTCTTTCATTTATAAATTTATGTATTTGAGTCCTCTCTCTTTTTTTTCTTGGTTAGCCTCACTAAGGTTTCTCAATTTCATGTACTTTTTTAAAAGCCAACTATTGATTTTTTTCTATTATGTTTCTAGTCTCTATTTCACTTATTTCTGTTCTGATCTTTGATATTTCCTTCCTTCCACCAACTTTGGACTTAGTTTGTTCTTTTTTTTTTCTAATTCCTTTAGTTGTAAAATTAGATTGTTTACTTGAAATCTTTGTTTCTTCTTAATGTGGGCATCCATTATTATAAATGTCCTTCTTAGAACTGCTTTTGCTGAATCCTGTAAGTTTTGATATGTTGTTTTTTCTCATTTTTGTCTGCCTCAAAACACTTTCTGGTTTCCCTTTTGATTTCTTCTTTGACTCCTGGTTGTTCAGGATTGTGTTGTTTAAATTCCACATATTTGTAAAATCTGTAAATGTTTCAGTTTTCTTCCTGTTATCAGTGTCCAGTTTCATACCATTGTGGTCAGAAAAGATGCCTCTTATGATTTCAATCTCCTTATATTTGTATAGGCCACAAAGCAAGCTCTATCCTGGAAAATATTCTGTATGCACTTAAGAAGAATGTATATTCTGGTACTATTGGATGGAATGTTCTGTGTATCTCTTAAGTCCATTTGGTCCATAGCATTATTCAGAACTACTGTTTCTTAATTTTCTCCCTGGATGATCTATTCAGTGTTGAAAGCTGGGTATTGAAGTCCTCTATTATTATTATTATTATTATTATTATTATTATTATTATATTTCTCTCTCTTCAGTTCCATTAATATTTGCCTTAAGTATTAAGTGCTCCTATGTTGGGTGCACATACATTTACTTTAAAAGATAAAATGTTTTGCCTTAGTGTAAGATGGGTGTAGCTCCTGCCAGGTTCCTGGGAGGGGTCATGCTTGGTCACTGGATAGGCTCATGGGTTGACAGAGCTGGCCCTGGACTATGGCTAAGAGGGCTGGAACTGAACTCCAAGGTTGTTTCAGGCTTCACAGGCTTCGCAGCCTGCTCTTGAGGCATGAATGAACATGTCTCCTACCAGTTCCCTGGGCAGGCTGAACTGCATCCCAACCATGACTGTTGAGGCTGGAGCTAAGAATAGGGCTGTTTCAAGATACACTGTGTGGCACAAGTGTCTCCCACTGAGTCCCTGTACTGACAGGACTCTGTGAACCATTGCTGGGACAGTCTAGAGCCCAGTTACAGGGTCATTTCAGAATCTACAGTCTGACAGAGTTTGGTTTGCTTGCCTGAGTTGCTCCCTGACCATGGCCAAGAGGAGCTGGAGCTGGTTTGGGGGCCACTTCAGAGTACACAGCCAGAACTGAAGTCTTTTTGGTCATTACCTAACCCATGAATGGGCAGGACTCCTCCTAGGTCTTTTGGTGTATGGTTGCTGGTGATGGTACTAAGACTAAATGGAGGGTAGCTTAGCCCTCAGGGATACAGAGCTGTTTTCAAGTCTTTAGCTGGGACCACAGTTACTAAGTAAGTCACCTAGGTGCAAGCTCGCCTTCTTAGAAGGGCTCTCTTCAGTATTGGACTGCATCAGGGTTTCACAATCAAAAGCATCAAATGATCATTGAGGGAAGCTAAGGGAAAGGTACATAAGAACTCACTGTACTATTTTTGCAACTTATTGTGAGACTAAAATCATTTCAAAATAAAATGTTTACTTAAAAAGTCAACATTAGTATTATGTAAGAATTCATTGACTATTTGAAATTTACAATAAAAATGTTGTATACCATTTTTTGTAAATTGTATGCTATGCATTCTCTTTTATCAGTTAAGTCTATAATAAGCTTATATAAGCATATATGTGCATCAGGGCCAAGAGTAGGCACAAAACTTAAAGAAGGCACTCACTCTTAGGGTCATTCAAGTGTCTCATGCTAGTACCTGCACTGATACGCTTACAGATCTCCCATTTCACCCCTACCCCTGCATTGGAGGACCACTTGTTAAATATTTATTAACACACCACTACCTTCAAATAAATACTAGTTTCATTTGCTACATGAACAAAGGCCCTGCCGTGAAAGTGTCTTTAAAAACTTTCCTCACTTGTAAGTATATCAGCTTGTCTCTTTTATTTTTTTTTTAATCAAATTCTATTCTATGAGAACTTTTAAGGGCTGGAATATGGGGTGCTTGATCACAGTGAACTTTAGACTGGACATCTAGCTAAGTGGAAGGGTGAATTATGTCATTTCAAATGGAGAGACAAAAACAACTTTAAAAGAAATGAGAGATGTCAGAAAGTCCAGCAGGTTCTGGAGCAAAATTCTCTGGTGTGGAGGGTGGGGGGGAAGGACAATAATCACAAATTGGAGAGACTGAATCAAGCTAGGTAACACATCTATGGTATGTCATAGGAGGATAAGGCAAGACTATGAAGTCAGTTCAGAAAGAAAAAGGGGAATCACTGGGTTCTACTCACGAAACCAATACTACACTGTATGTTAACTAACTTGAATTTAAATAAATAAATTTTGTACTCTTAAATGACAAAATGAAAGGAAAAGAAATGAAAAAGAAAAAAAAGGAATTCAAGAAGGAAAAGTATAAATGTAAGCCTTGGTTCATTTGGGAAAGAGAATCAAGGAACATCTCATGGATTCTACATAATTGAAAAGGAAAAGGAAACACTGCATTGGGAATAATAATCTTTCTCACTGAAGAAAGGTAAATGCAGTTTTCCATTCTTTACTTGTGAATAAGAAATGTGCCTAGTCTTTACTTTCCTACAATCATTATTTATGTTATGACTGATCACTCTTCTTAATCAAATCGTATGTAATCAAATTCTATGTAAATAGAATTTACATGTAGAATAGAATTTTATGTAAATATTCACATACAGTGTGCTTCCTGGCACTATTCATCTCATGATAAATCAAAAAATATTTTGAGGTTTTAATTATAATTGTGAATATAATCAAATTTATTTCTCACCTGCATTCATCCCTTCTCTTCGGATTACATCTCAGCCTTGAGTCCCCTCCAGACACAACCAAAAGAAAAACCCTGTGATTGAATGAGCTTTCATGGGTGCTCTTTTGATCATAAAAATCCAAATTTAAAGGGTATATAATTAATTGAATATGCTTTTGTTGTTGTTACAAAGTAATGACAAATGCATAATTTAGGAAATCATGTTTGAAAAAATTCTGGGTATTTTTCTTTTCCTACTTAATGCTAGGAGTAGATTAGTGCTTCAGGGACTGACATCAGTAGTGGTTTCTGACATTCCTCTATTTTATTCTCAATTGAGACTGAGTGTCTAAAAGGTTTCTTTAAACAAATGGGGTGTTGGTTGTTATGTTTCACTTTTCCCTGGCGGCTACTCAGCATCTGGTGAGCCCTCCCAATGGTGTCGGCAAGACTCATCCTTCTCAGAGTGACTGGAAATGTACAGCCTGTTACTAAGTAACAGAATATAAAGACTGCCAGCAAATGAAGAACTTCCTTTGTTTCCCATCCTGCTTCCATTGCCAAATGAATGTGTTGCACTAACATCTAATAGCACTTACCAGCTGCTAGGTTCTGTTCTTTCCAGTTACGATTACTTGGACTTCCCAGTTTCCATATTGTTCTGCCATTTTCACAATGGGGGCCCCAGAGACGTTGCAAAAGAATTTCAAAACCATTGCCTCTGAAGCTTCATTAAAGAAAAGTACTCGTATCTGCCATAGTCCTCATACTGCAACATCTTGGCAAATTAACTTCTCACCCAAAGTTTTTCTCCCCGGTAAATTTCAGAGCCCTTTCAAATGCTTTTGTTTTCTTTACTTCCCATCCAGTCTTTGGACGAAGGTACATTTAACTTTACACAAATAATTAGTTCCTTAATAGTGATGTAGAAATCAATTTTTTAAATTAAAATATATGTTAAGTCTACTAGGGACAATTATTGCATAAAAGAACTCCATTAGAGTTATTTGATAAATCAACTCTTTTGGTCTCAAATGTTCATCCCTACCTTATCTATGTGAAAAGCAAAATGGTCATATGTCACATGTCCTTGACTATTAAGTGCTCCTGCGGGATATGTTCTCACTACAATCTTCCATGTCAGAACATTGAATTGAATGCTGACCAGAGTCACTATTGATTTCCATTGTTTGGAAATCCTTTTTGTTTTTTTCTTTTTCTTTTTGTTCTAAGTGAAAGTCCTGGGTTCTTTTTCTGGAGACGCGTGATGGGGAGCAGGGTTGACATGAGGCAAACACACTAGAGGACTACTGTCCATTGTGATTGTCCAGTGCCTTGCTCTACTTGTCACTAAAGTTTTTGCTATCATCCCTTTTTTTTCACAGCACTGTTTTTGTTTCCTTTCAACAAGACATATAAGGCATTAGTGTCTTGGATCAATCATCTAGTAAATTGCTTCCCAAATGATAGTCCAAGATATGCTAGTCATTTGAAATTTTCCTTCAATATGTATGTGGTACAGACCAATAGTTTACCCATACCTTCTGTGCATACTATTTCTTCTTACTAACCACCAATGTATCACTATTTCTTCTTACTAACCACCAATCTATCACACAATTATTATCTATATTAATATTGAGATAATTGAATCACATTTAAAAATACAGATTTCCCTCGAAGTATTAAAAATATTCTTTAAAAACAGATGAGATGGTGTGATATGAAATGTATGTGAATTCAAAACATCAAAAGTCATAAATTATTTTAAGTTTTTTCTTGGAAGTGTGTTTTGTACTTTTTTTTCCAGCAGGAGACAGCATTCACAGTAAAAACAAAATGTCTGTTTTTAACACTATTATTACATCGCCAATTATTTTTTTAAAGGATGGTTCTCTGCTCAAACAAGTGTAAAGACTTCTGCTTTCTACATTCTATCTTTTGAAGATTCACTGGGCCCTGAAGATTCTATGAAATTTTACAACATATTAATGGATTTAAATTTAACTGAGTAATTTCTAAATCTGTATTTTCATGGGATATTTTACCTGGGGTATGCCTAATAACAAAGCTTTGAGAAATGCAGAACAAATACTTGCTGCCTATCATTTGTGAACTCCGAAGATGGGTTAACAATTAAAACCTGGCACATAAAATATCAAACATTCTATATAGTACCCAAACAATTGTGATATTATTTTTTTAATGTTTATTTTTAAGAGAGAGAGAGAGAGGGAATGCACACTAGTGGGGGAGGGGCAGAGAGAGAGGGAGCCGGAGGATCCGGAGTGGGCTTTGTGCTGACAGCAGAGACCCTGACCTGGGGCTCGAACTCAGGAGCCATGAGATCATGACCTGAGCAGAAGTCAGACATTTAACCAATTGAGTCACCCAGGCGCCCCAACAATTGCAACATTATTAAATAAAAGAACTCCAACAGACAGGGAGTCCTTTTATTTGTTAGATGTTGTAAACCTACTACATGAGATGGAAGAAATTAAGCTGGCATTTTAATAGCTCTGATATGATTTTCATGACCTGAAGACTCAAGAACACACAGTCTTCTCTATTCTACCTCCAACAAATAGAATTAAAAGCCACTACAGACTTTGACTCTCCTGATAATATACCTATGTATCAAGGGCTGCCCATAGAGAATATCAAAGATAAAAATGAATACAGACAAAATGGTCTTTGCTTTGAGATTAAGTTTACTTTGGCATGCAAAATCTAGTGCCACTTCTATAAATTAGGATTTTCCTAAAGAGACCTTCAACCCATGTTGATTGACATATTTCTTTTCTTTTCCAGACCCTTGCAATAAAATTAAGGTACAGTTTCCATATATGACAATAAACCAAGTGCTATAGTTAATGCATACAGGGTATCCCATAATATATTCCTATTAACAGAGTCAAAGCTAAGGAAAGATCAATTAAAAACAATTCTCTGTTATTCCTAGAAGTCTGCTCCATAAAGTGATGGCAAGTAAAAACAATGGAAAATTATACAACAGACATACTTGCCTGTTCTGCTTGGAGATGATGATGGCTTCCAAAGATCCATGTCTATGACACATCAAGAAGAAACTGGGATAAAGAGATCTTTCATGCACAGCAGGTCTGAAACTCTGGAATACTTGAAAAATCTAGGAAAACGTTAACTTTTCCCAAGGGGAACGGAAGTCTCTAATTTTGCCTAATTATTTTTACCTGCTATTACCCTATCCTGGCATTATATTTAATTACATTTATTTTATAGTTTGGAACACTGGTTAGATCTAACTTAATTCCTTTATGTTGATTTAGTTACATTTTTTGTGCTATTCTCTAGTGCTATTAGACACTAATAGTTTATGCTCTGTATTTTTATTAAGATAATGCACCCAATTAATTCTTTCAACAAATATTTGTTGTACACCCCCTATGTGTCACACATGACTCTGGGAACGTTGGGCATACCTGTTAATAAAGCAATGACCCCTGATCTCTGGTTCTTATATTCTAGTAGGGAGAGACGAACAATAAATAAACTGAAGTAAAAGCCAAGGAAAAATGAGTAGAGTAAGACAGTAGGGTTGGGACTGTAGGGTGATCCTTGAAACAGGTAAGAAAATTAACCAAGCAGACACGAGGAAAAGGAAGCTTCTGGGCAGAGGAAAAAGCTGCTACTCAGGCTCTCAGGAGAGCAGAGGCCAGTCTGGAACACAGCCTGGGGTGAGTCATAGGAGAAAGGGTCTGAGGGAACGCTGGGGGCAGTGAGACCTGGGAGGGCATGTGAGCCATGGAGGGGACATCAGCTCTGACTTGAGTGAGATGGGGAGCCATTTGTAGGATTTGAGCAGAGGGGTACCTTGATATAATACACATTTTAAAGGGATCATACCACCTAGAGTAAAGAGAGTAGACTCTGGGGGCTCAGAGAGACACACAGGAAACCCATTAACAGGCAAGTGCCATAATCAAGGCAACATATTGTGAATAGCTTGGGTGTGAGTAGTAAGTAACATGAAGGGGCTAAGAATGGGTGACAGGAATCCAAAAAGAGGACTCAAAATGACTCCAAAGCTAGTGGTCTAAGAAATGGTCATCAACTCAGATGGAAAAACTGTGGGTGGAACAGGTTTATGGGGAAAAGATTAGGAGCTCTGTTTTGAACGCATCAAGTTTAAGATGTCTTTTAGACATCCAAGCAGATATGTAAGTAGGAAGCTGGCTATATGTGTCTAGAGTTTTGGAGAAATGAGGTAGGAATTCCTTTTTATTCCTGATAAAATTTTCTACTCAAAAGTAATAAAACATTCATTCACCCAGGAAATTAGCACATTTCCAATGTGGACACTGAAGAGGGTGAATTTTGATGGAGGCCTTGAAAACAGATTCTCTGATTCTGGATCTTAACTGAAAACATATCCCAAAATATAATTTGACTTGATTTTGATTTGATTCTCTTACCTTAACATTCTAGGCAATGAGTAAGTGAAACTTCTCTAGATGGCAGTGGCTTTCTGCATAAATACCACTGTTCATTCATTCATTCATTCACTCATTCATTCATGATATAAACATTTATTTGACCCTTACAACATGTAAGGTTCCTATTCTCCCCCCTTATCTTATTTGAACAGCAAAACTAGCCAAATGGTCAGGAGAAAAAAGAATTTGAAGGAAACACCTTGTGCAGCTAAAGTTGTCAGGACAGCCTGGCAAATAAATCCCTGCTTTTGAGAAGAATTGCACTGAGGGTATTCTGATGTGAAGGCCACATTTCAGATAACATAGTGGCAGCAAACAAAAGCACTGTCTGGGCCCATGTGAATTTCTGCTGCCACAGAAGATTGTTGAAGTATTTTATATGTATTACATGCATTTTAAGCCTTAGGGTTCTTTGAAAACAAAATTGTCCTCACATATTCAGGGTTTAAAAAAATTTGGAGAAAACAGAAGAAGAAATCAGGAAACTAACCTTAAAAAATTATGTCCCAGTATTTTAAAATTTGCCTTTTATTTTACATTCCATGAAACATGGTCTTAGAAGGGTGAGGGACCCTCACAGATAGAACACAGTAGATAGCAGATAGTAGTAGAAGTCCATTAAAAGTAGAAATTCAATTCCACAATGTGTGTTTAGTGTCTCTCATGTGCAAGGACTAGTTGGAAATATGAAGAGTAATGAGAAACAGTCCTTCTCTCTAGCATTCATAGCAAAATAGGATAGAGAACTTCACACATACACACTAATGGCACTACTACTAGGCAGACTGTGTTAAGTAGGGAAAGGAGAGATTAATTATGAGAGTAGTATGATTATGCCTCTTAGGCCTCTTAAGGACTTCTGCTAGGTTTTTAATAAAATATTACTACTACTACTGACTATAAATCATGATGAAGTGGAATTTTTTTGTTAATTTTTTTAAAGTTTATTTATTTATTTTGAGAGAAACAAAGAGACCATGAGCAGGGGAGGAGCAGAGAGACAGAGAGAGAATCCAAAGCAGGATCTGCTGGTCAGCGCAGAGCTCAACATGGGGCTCAAACTCATGAAACCGAGATCATGACCTGAGCTGAAATCAAGAGTCAGATACTCAACCCACTGAGCCACCCAGGCACCCCTGGAGTGGAATTTCTATGCAGAGAGAACTTGAGCATATATCTTGAGGTACGAATGAAAGACATGTAGGAGACAGTTAGGGTCCAGCGTTAGCAGAGCATCAAAAAGGTAGGGGCTAAGTTAAATGTACATATTCAAACATGTATAAATAATATAATGCAAGTGAAAACACCTACACCTAGTGCTCAGCAGAAAAGCTCAGTAAGTTCATTGAATGTTAGCTTGCAATTGAATATAATTCAGAAAGTGTGATAACTAAGAATGGGATAAAAATTATTTGGGAAAAGTAAAACTTAGTAATTATGGATGGACACGGCTAGTAAAGACTTTTCAGGCTGAATCCAATAGAGATATTTTTAGAGCTTTTGAAATAAGTCTCAAAAGTTTTACTGAGGCACACTTCATAAACAGTTGTGTACATATGTAAAGTTTGGTAAGTTTTGACATATGAATACAATCATGAAACTAATTCCACAAGCAAGATAATGAATATATCTTTCATCCCCCCAAATCTCATGTCTCTTGGTTATCCCTTCCTCCTCTTTCTCCTCCTCCCAATTCCCAGGCAACCAATGATTTGCTCTGTCAACTGTAAATTATTTTGCATTTCCTAGAATTCTACCTAAATGGCATTCTAAAGATATTCTCTTTTTTGTCTACATCCTTTCACTCAACATAAATACTTAAGAGTCAACCACAGTATAGTCTGTATCAGTTCATTTCTTGTTATTAATGAGTACTATTTCGTCATGTGAGTATACCACAATTTGTTTCCAGTCATCTGGTGATGGACATTTGGGCTGTTTCCAGTTGGGGGCTGCTACAAATAAAGCTACTATGAACATTCATGTACAGTCTTTGTAAGAATATACGCTTTCACCTCTCTTGGGTGACTATCTAGGCAAGGAATAGCTGTATCACATGGTAGTATACATTTAACTTTTTAAGAAACTGCCAATTATTTTTCCAAAGCAGTTGTATCATTTTACATTCCCACCAGCAGTATGTGAGAGCTCCAATTCCTTACATCCTTTTAGAGGAACTAATGTTTGGTATAATCCGTCTTTTAAAAGTTTATTATCTCACCCAAACAACCACACACAAATGGCTCTTCTTCACAGATAGACTAAGTTCCATAGACAGTGTTTTTGATAAATTTAGAAAATAGCAAAATATCTACATTATTCAGAAAAATAGATTAATGCCATGGAAAATAGCTAAAAGAATTAAGGGAGTGACTTCTAGAAAGTAGGATAAAAGGTGGGGAAAAAAGGGGAGAGGATACCACTGGTATTTATAACATTTTAAAGACTATTGACTTTTTAAAACATACCATGGATTATTTTAACAGAATATTAAAAGATTGAAATAAATAAGTCAAAGTAGTCTTAGAGATCTTTTCACAAATGCATATAAGGACCCCAGTACCTATTTTTAATTAAAATTTACTATAACATAAAATTCTTATTGGTTACTTTGTATTTTCAATACACACTGTGTATTAATCATCACAACTAATATATTTTGTAGTGCTAAAATCAGAAGAAGCATCATTGCAGATAACCTGGAGATGATAAAGTGTTCAAGAATCTCTGCTTACCCTGAGCAGAGTTCACACTCAAACAATGTATAAACATTATGAAGACAAGTAGTTTTTCTAGTTATTAGCCACATTTCATTAAATGTTTAGCTTTTGGGAAGTACTGGAATAGATCAAATTGAAATAACTGACAAAGGTTAGAATCACTTATAATTAAAGACACAACTTTAATTCATGTGTATTAAGGTTGTGGAGTCTCATTTTTGCTACTGTGATTACTCTGGTTACAAAACAGATGAGGCCTGGAGAGATGCATGGTCTTTGGCATCAGAACCTGGGTTTAAATCCCAACATCATGATTTACCCGCTATGTGCCAATATATGTAAGTCAACATTACAAAGTCTCATTTACTTCATTTCTAAAAATAGCATTAAAACAACTACTTCTTAAGACTGCTTTGAGGAGTACCTGATGTAAATTCCAAGCATAGTGCCTGGCACATAAGTGATCAATAAAGTTCAACTACTATTATTACCTGGGATTCATTATTGTAAAATATCCCAAGAGCAATTCTACCCTTGCTTTCCAATGGTTTTTGGTTGCCCTAAAATCTGTCTTCTAAGCAACAGGATCACAAGTTTTCCATAACAGTTTTATTCACCTCATGTAGCAGTGACTGGACTCTGCCCTCAATCTATATATATAAAATTTAGGACACTCACCTCATATCATTCCCTTTACCCAAATGCTAACTTCCCTCCAGAATCTTCCTACTCTGTTTGCTCTCCAGTGCCTTCATGTGATTGATCTTTGAATTTTTCCCAGAGATTACAGTTATCAGTTGGAGGGTCAATCTCATAGAAGCTTACACAGCCATACCAGAAGCTCACACACCACTAATTTTACTTAAGTTCTACTTTTCAAAGGATTTGGGCAGGATTAGTGGTAAGTGGAGCAAAAATTACTGACCACTCCCACGTTTTCCCAGAGAATGGAACTCTTACCTGATGGGTTCAGATTCCAGAACACTGATCAGATGAGAGTTACTTGTGGGCAAGGTAGCTATTTGTTCAACAGTCATCCTAACTCTAAACTGAGTTGATGCTAAATTCCCCAAGTAGGAAAATGAAATCACTTTGCTTTCTTTCTCTTCTCTTTTTTTTTTTTTTAATTTTTTTTTTCAACGTTTATTTATTTTTGGGACAGAGAGAGACAGAGCATGAACGGGGGAGGGGCAGAGAGAGAGGGAGACACAGAATCGGAAACAGGCTCCAGGCTCTGAGCCATCAGCCCAGAGCCTGACGTGGGGCTCGAACTCCCGACCGGGAGATCGTGACCTGGCCGAAGTCCGACGCCTAACCGACTGCGCCACCCAGGCGCCCCTCTCTTCTCTTTTTATCAGGAGTACTTAGACACATTCATTGTTTCATCTTTAGGGACCTAACTGAAACTATGTTTAAGATCTGGGTTTAAGTAGAGGAAAGGACTTCAGATCTAAGCCACATTCAGGAATCCTAAAGGTACCACATTATAGTTGTGGAAATAAGAGTTCTTGATAATTGTTTTTAAGTATTAAGTTTCCTTTTACAATTTTCACTTGAGAAATTCACAGAAAAAAAGGTATTTAGACAGCAGAATTTAGACATTCTTGGTTCCTACCTCAAAATCATTTACTAGGTCCCCCAAAACTTTCATTAAGTCCCTAAGTGGAGATAAAGGAAGATGGCAGCATAGGAGGACGCTGGGCTCACCGCGCGCCTTGCTGATCACTTAGATTCCACCTACACCTGCCTACATAACCCAGAAAACCACCAAAAGACTAGCAGAAGGGAGTCTCTGGAGCCAAGCGCAGACAAGAGGCCCACAGAAGAGGGTAGGAAGGGCGGAGAGGCGGTATGCGCTGCACGGACTAGCGGGAGGGAGCTGGGGCGGAGGGGTGGCCCGCGGCCAAGCAGAGCCCCCAGTCTGCCTTGCAAAAGCGGAGGGGCCCAACGGAGTGTGTTCCAACAGCAAGCAGGACTTAGCATCTGGGAGGTCATAAGTTAACAGCTCTGCTCAGAAAGCGGGAAGGCTGGAGGACAAAGGGAGGGAGAGTTGCTGAGCCCCCGGAGGACAGAGCTCAGTTTGTTGGGGGAACAAAGGCACTCGCCAGCGCCATTTCCCTCGCCCATCCCCCAGCCAAAATCCCAAAGGGAACCAGTTCCTGCCAGGGAACTCGCTTGCTCTGGGCAAAAGCTGTGCTTCTGCGAACCAACCCTCCGGTAGTGGGTCTGACTCCCTCCCGCTGCCACAGGGCCCCTCCTGAAGTGGATCACCTAAGGAGAAGAGAGCTAAGCCTGCCCCTCCTGCCCCTGTGCACCTTGCCTACCCACCCCAGCTAATACGCCAGATCCCCAGCACCACAAACCTGGCAGTGTGCAAGTAGCCCAGACAGGCCACGCCACCCCACAGTGAATCCCGCCCCAGGGGAGGGGAAGAGAAAGTACACACCAGTCTGACTGTGGCCCCAGCGGTGGGCTGGGGACAGACATCAGGTCTGACTGCAGCTCCGCCCACCAACTCCAGTTATACACCACAGCACAGGGGAAGTGCCCTTAAGGTCCGCACCACTCCAGGGACTATCCAAAATGACCAAACGGAAGAATTCCCCTCAAAAGAATCTCCAATAAATAACAACAGCTAATGAACTGATCAAAAAGGATTTAAATAATATAACAGAAAGTGAATTTAGAATAATAGTCATAAAATTAATCGCTGGGCTTGAAAACAGTATAGAGGACAGCAGAGAATCTCTTGCTACAGAGATCAAGGGACTAAGGAATAGTCAAGAGGAGCTGAAAAACGCTTTAAACGAAATGCAAAATAAAATGGAAACGACGACGGCTCGGATTGAAGAGGCAGAGGAGAGAATAGGTGAACTAGAAGATAAAGTTATGGAAAAAGAGGAAGCTGAGAAAAAGAGATATAGAAAAATCCAGGAGTATGAGGGGAAAATTAGAGAACTAAGTGATACACTAAAAAGAAATAATATACGCATAATTGGTATCCCAGAGGAGGAAGAGAGAGGGAAAGGCGCTGAAGGTGTACTTGAAGAAATAATAGCTGAGAACTTCCCTGAACTGGGGAAGGAAAAAGGCATTGAAATCCAAGAGGCACAGAGAACTCCCTTCAGACGTAACTTGAATCGATATTCTGCACGACATATCATAGTGAAACTGGCAAAATACAAGGATAAAGAGAAAATTCTGAAAGCAGCAAGGGATAAACATGCCCTAACATATAAAGGGAGACCTATAAGACTCGTGACTGAACTCTCTTTTGAAACTTGGCAGGCCAGAAAGGATTGGCACGAGATCTTCAATTTATTGAACAGAAAAAATATGCAGCCGAGAATCCTTTATCCAGCAAGTCTGTCATTTAGAATCGAAGGAGAGATAAAGGTCTTCCCAAACAAACAAAAACTGAAGGAATTTGTCACCACTAAACCAGCCCTACAAGAGATCCTAAGGGGGACCCTGTGAGACAAAGTACCAGAGACATCACTACAAGCATAAAACATACAGACATCACAATGACTCTAAACCCGTATCTTTCTATAATAACACTGAATGGAAATGGATTAAATGCGCCAAGCAAAAGACATAGGGTATCAGAATGGATAAAAAAACAAGTCCCATCTATTTGCTGTCTACAAGAGACTCATTTTAGACCTGAGGACACCTTTAGATTGAGAGTGAGGGGATGGAGAACTATTTATCATGCTACTGGAAGCCAAAAGAAAGCTGGAGTAGCCATACGTATATCAGACAAACTAGACTTTAAATTAAAGGCTGTAACAAGAGATGAAGAAGGGCATTATATAATAATTACAGGGTCTATCCATCAGGAAGAGCTAACAATTATAAATGTCTATGCACTGAATACCGGAGCCCCCAAATATATAAAACAATTACTCATAAACATAAGCAACGTTATTGATAAGAATGTGGTAATTGCAGGGGACTTTAACATTCCACTTACAGAAATGGATAGATCATCTAGACACATGGTCAATAAAGAAACAAGGGCCCTGAATGATACATTGGATCAGATGGACTTGACAGATATATTTAGAACTCTGCATCCCAAAGCAACAGAATATACTTTCTTCTCGAGTGCACATGGAACATTCTCCAAGATAGATCATATACTGGGTCACAAAACAGCCCTTCATAAGTTTACAAGAATTGAAATCATACCATGCATACTTTCAGACCACAATGCTATGAAGCCTGAAATCAACCACAGGAAAAAGTCTGGAAAACCTCCAAAAGCATGGAGGTTAAAGAACACTACTAAAGCATGAGTGGGTCAACCAGGCAATTAGAGAAGAAATTAAAAAATATATGGAAACAAACGAAAATGAAAATACAACAATCCAAACGCTTTGGGACGCAGCGAAGGCAGTCCTGAGAGGAAAATACATTGCAATCCAGGCCTATCTCAAGAAACAAGAAAAATCCCAAATACAAAATCTAAAAGCACACCTAAAGGAAATAGAAGCAGAACAGCGAAGGCAGCCTAAACCCAGCAGAAGAAGAGAAATAATAAAGATCAGAGCAGAAATAAACAATATAGAATCTAAAAAAACTGTAGAGCAGATAAACGAAACCAAGAGTTGGTTTTTTAAAAAAATAAACAAAATTGACAAACCTCTAGCCAGGCTTCCCAAAAAGAAAACGGAGATAACCCAAATAGATAAAATCATGAATGAAAATGGAATTATTACAACCAATCCCTCAGAGATACAAACAATTATCAGGGAATACTATGAAAAATTATATGCCAACAAATTGGACAACCTGGAAGAAATGGACAAATTCCTGAACACCCACACTCTTCCAAAACTCAATCAGGAGGAAATAGAAAGCTTGTACAGACCCATAACCAGCGAAGAAATTGAATCGGTTATCAAAAATCTCCCAACAAATAAGAGTCCAGGACCAGATGGCTTCCCAGGGGAGTTCTACCAGACGTTTAAAGCAGAGATAATACCTATCCTTCTCAAGCTATTCCAAGAAATAGAAAGGGAAGGAAAACTTCCAGACTCATTCTATGAAGCCAGTATTACGTTGATTCCTAAACCAGACAGAGACCCAGTAAAAAAAGAGAACTACAGGCCAATATCCCTGATGAATATGGATGCAAAAATTCTCAATAAGATACTAGCAAATCGAATTCAACGGCATATAAAAAGAATTATTCACCATGATCAAGTGGGATTCATTCCTGGGCTGCAGGGCTGGTTCAACATTCACAAATCAATCAACGTGATACATCACATTAACAAAAAAAAAGAGAAGAACCATATGATCCTGTCAATCGATGCAGAAAAGGCCTTTGACAAAATCCAGCACCCTTTCTTAATAAAAACTCTTGAGAAAGTCGGGATAGAAGGAACATACTTAAAGATCATAAAAGCCATTTATGAAAAGCCCACAGCTAACATCATCCTCAACGGGGAAAAACTGAGAGCTTTTTCCCTGAGATCAGGAACACGACAGGGATGTCCACTCTCACCGCTGTTGTTTAACATAGTGCTGGAAGTTCTAGCATCAGCAATCAGACAACAAAAGGAAATCAAAGGCGTCAAAATTGGCAAAGATGAAGTCAAGCTTTCGCTCTTTGCAGATGACATGATATTATACATGGAAAATCCGATAGACTCCACCAAAAGTCTGCTAGAACTGATACATGAATTCAGCAAAGTTGCAGGATACAAAATCAATGTACAGAAATCAGTTGCATTCTTATACACTAACAATGAAGCAACAGAAAGACAAATAAAGAAACTGATCCCATTCACAATTGCACCAAGAAGCATAAATACCTAGGAATAAATCTAACCAAAGATGTAAAAGATCTGTATGCTGAAAACTATAGAAAGCTTATGAAGGTAATTGAAGAAGATATAAAGAAATGGAAAGACATTCCCTGTTCATGGATTGGAAGAATAAATATTGTTAAAAGTCAATACTACCCAAAGCTATCTACACATTCAATGCAATCCCAATCAAAATTGCACCTGCATTTTTCTTGAAACTAGAACAAGCAATCCTAAAATTCATATGGAACCACAAAAGGCCCCGAATAGCCAAAGTAATTTTGAAGAAGAAGACCAAAGCAGGAGGCATCGCAATCCCAGACTTTAGCCTCTACTACAAAACTGTCATCATCAAGACAGTATGGTATTGGCACAAAAACAGATACATAGACCAAGGGAATAGAATAGTAACCCCAGAACTAGACCCACAAACGTATGGTCAACTGATCTTTGACAAAGCAGGAAAGAACATCCAATGGAAAACAGACAGTCTCTTTAACAAATGGTGCTGGGAGAACTGGACAGCAACATGCGGAAGGTTGAAACTAGACCACTTTCTCACACCATTCACAAAAATAAACTCAAAATGGATAAAGGACCTGAATGTGAGACAGGAAACCATCAAAACCTTAGAGGAGAAAGCAGGAAAAGACCTCTCTGACCTCAGCCGTAGCAATCTCTTACTCGACACATCCCCAAAGGCAAGGGAATTAAAAGCAAAAGTGAATTACTGGGACCTTATGAAGATAAAAAGCTTCTGCACAGCAAAGGAAACAATCAACAAAACTAAAAGGCAACCAACGGAATGGGAAAAGATATTTGCAAATGACATATCGACAAAGGGCTAGTATCCAAAATCTATAAAGAACTCACCAAACTCCACACCCGAAAAACAAATAACCCAGTGAAGAAATGGGAGAAAACATGAATAGACACTTCTCTAAAGAAGACATCTGGATGGCCAATAGGCACATGAAAAGATGCTCAACGTCGCTCCTCATCAGGGAAATACAAATCAAAACCACACTCAGGTATCACCTCACGCCAGTCAGAGTGGCCAAAATGAACAAATCAGGAGACTATAGATGCTGGAGAGGATGTGGAGAAATGGGAACCCTCTTGCACTGTTGGTGGGAATGCAAATTGGTGCAGCCACTCTGGAAAACAGTGTGGAGGTTCCTCAGAAAATTAAAAATAGACCTACCCTATGACCCAGCAATAGCACTGCTAGGAATTTACCCAAGGGATACAGGAGTACTGATGCATAGGGGCACTTGTACCCCAATGTTTATAGCAGCACTCTCAACAATAGCCAAATTATGGAAAGAGCCTAAATGTCCATCAACTGATGAATGGATAAAGAAATTGTGGTTTATATACACAATGGAGTACTACAGGGCAATGAGAAAGAACGAAATATGGCCCTTTGTAGCAACGTGGATAGAACTGGAGAGTGTGATGCTAAGTGAAATAAGCCATACAGAGAAAGACAGATACCATATGTTTTCACTCTTATGTGGATCCTGAGAAACTTAACAGAAACCCATGGGGGAGGGGAAGGAAAAGAAAAAAAAAAAAAAAAGAGGTTAGAGTGGGAGAGAGCCAAAGCATAAGAGACTCTTAAAAACTGAGAACAAACTGATGGTTGATGCGGGGTGGGAGGGTGGGGAGCGTGGGTGATGGGTGTTGAGGAGGGCACCTTTTGGGATGAGCACTGGGTGTTGTATGGAAACCAATTTGACAATAAATTTCATATATTGAAAAAAAAAAAAGGCCCTAAGTAATGACACCAAGAGCAGGACAAAAAGTGAAGGTGGGGGAAGGAAAGCAAAGAGGAATGTAGCAAAGAAAATTTTGTTGGAGGAGTTTGTAATTTCTTAGAAACTAACCAGAATGTTTAAAATCCTTAAGTCTTATATAATCAAATCACAGCCAAGTTCCCACAATATTTGCAATATACCAGGGCTATAACCCAGAAATGCTCAGTCCAGCCCAGTAAGTTTTAACAATATCATATGTGGACAACCAATATATAAATCTAGACTCCCCTACATCAAAGAACTTTGTTGCTGTGAAAATATTATAAGCCACATCATTAAACTTCAAGTCCCCTGGAAAATCTTTGGATTTTTTTCCAATAAAAGTTCTCCTAATTTAGGGGTGCCTGGGTGGCCCAGTTAGTTTAAGAGCCAACTCCTGATTTCAGCTCAGGTCATGATCTCACTGTTTGTGAGATCCAGCCCCCCATCAGCTCTGCACTGTTAGTGCAGAGGCTGCTTGGCTTTCTCCCTCCCTCTCTTTCTGCCCCTCCCCCTCAAAATAAATAAATAAACTTTAAAAAATACTTCTCCTATTTAAATTCTGAGAAATTTCTTGCAACAATAAAGTTCCTTATGCAGTTTGGTAGCTTAAAATCCTACTGAGATATAATATCATTTATACTGTTCTATTGGCATTCCAGCCCTGGTTGATATATCTCCTATCTTCATTACAGCTTCCTATGCTCTCATTAATAGATGAATTGTGTCTTAGCGCATATTTTCTTTTATATTAGAAACCTTGCAGATGGTCAAATGTTGACATTTTATGATAAACATTTCCTTGAATATTTTACAGTTTAAAAAAAACCCATACTTCATCATATAAGCAATATTTGTTAAATTATAACAAAGGATATTTTCTGTGCCAACTGTTAGGACTTACAATGAATATACCTCTGGTTATCTGAAAATGTCTGCTTTTATGCTAATTTATCATAATAAAAACCCTTTTATCTAAATAAAAATGGCTGATAGTTATAGAGTAATAACTTATTCTTTGACTAAGTCTGGAAATGTTGAACAGCTATTCAACAACCTGGCTTTATTTAAGAATGAATCAGTTCTATAAATGCTTCACAAATTACTATATCACCAAAAGGTGCCCCCCACTTTAAAAATGCTAAGTAGGGCAAACCAAATACAGACAAAAGCCAATTCCTGCAAAATCTGTTCATAAAAAGGACTTCTAGAGAAGTAACCTCAACACCTCTGACCTTTGACTTTCTGCTATTCTCTGTATCAGGCCCACACCTAGAAGAGCTGTGTGAGGGAGCATGCAGATGGTTTTATGAGCAGCCTAAACACCATAGCATCACACTGCTTAGCTCACAGCTATGAGTTACAGAAAGTATGTTCTGGCCCTTCCAGCACTTCTTAAATCTTCTACATTCTCTATTCCTCACTTAAAAACCCACATTTGTTTTCCCACTGAAATACTCATACCTTACACAGTCAACATCATAAATAATCATCTATATTAAACTATAATAATTTTTTTCAGTTTTCTTTGTCTCTTTTTCTGCATCTAATTTATCTAAGAATTCTCTTTCCATACTCTCTTGTACTCAGCAAAACAAGCCAGCAAGCTGGAGTTCTTTGCATGTGAACCTATGCCTGATACATCATTTATAACTAGTAAAACTTTTTAAAGAAAGCAAATGTGTCACAATGAGTGAGGTAATTATTTTTTTATGCAGTTGACTTTTCAGTCAGCTGTGGTGTCTTTGTTTTGTCAGGATGTAATCATCTACTATTCACACAGAAATGCAAAGTCATATTAAGTGCAAAGTGTAGATGTCTTAAGTGGACTCTGAAAATGGCAGTGTGGGAATCACTGAAGCTGGGTGATGAGTTCATGGTGGCTCATTATCATATTCTCTCTAACTGTATGTTTAAAAGTTCCTACATTAAAAATTAAACATAAAAAATAGAGGAGCGCGTGGGTGGCTCAGTCAGTTAAGTGCCTGAATTTGGCTCAGGTCATGATCTCATGGTCTGTAAATTGGAGACCTGCATCAGGCTCTGTGCTGACAGCTCAGAGCCTGGAGCCTGCTTTGGATTCTGTGTCTTCCTCTCTCTCTGTTCCTCCCCCACTTTCACTCCGTCTCTCTCTCAAAAATAAACATTAAAAATTTTTTTTAAAATAGAAGTTTCTGGAGTACAGCAAGTCACTCTGGACTCTACCATTTCAATGGGACCTGTGAACAAATGATTCCATAAAATGTACATAGTTAGAATTGCTAAACTATTTGGATTAACTTCCTACTTCCAGATATCTATGGTCTGGAACTGTGGAAACTGGAAAATCAAGTATTAGCAGAACCAGATTTCCTTTCCAACCATACTAATTGTTGAGAACAGAGCCCTCATCATCCTTATCATCCTTCTGTCTGTGACACTTGCCCTTCATTGGACATTTAGCTACTACAGAGGTGATGTGCACATTGTCACTTCTAATGCTAACTGTTGTGCCATCAACTTTGATCCTCCCAGACTCATGAAAAATGTTTAACTGATACTTAAAGAAACTTGAATGACATTCTATTTAATTATGGAGGTTCTGAGCCTTAGTTCCCTGGTCTAGAATCCTCATCACCTAAGAATTCCAGATTTATGAAGAAAGCCTGCTAAACTTTCGAAAATTAAAATTTTATGATTACTAAATAGTAAATTGTGGACCTTTATTTATTTATTTTTAATGTTTATTTATTTTTGAGAAAGAGACAGAGTGTTAGCAGGGGAGGGGCAGAGAGAGAGAGGGAGACACAGAATCTGGAGCAGGCTCCAGGCTCTGAGCTGTCAGCACAGAGTTCATCGCAGGGCTCGAACTCACAATTGGTGAGATCATGACCTGAGCTGAAGTGGGATGCTAAACCGACTGCACTACCCAGGCACCCCTTAAATTGTAGAACTTTAAAAACAACCATTTATCTCTTTAAAGACCCGAAGAGATTCCTTGGTATTTCTTAGCATGTTTCTATTTATTGGGCATATTGCATTAACAGGAAATTCTCTCCCTTATTCCTTAGCTACATACTACAGTTTAGTTTTATAGGTCCCTAACTTGATCATTTCCATGGGGAATTATTTACTCCATTATTTAGTTCAGTACTGAAAAAATGTCAGGCATTCTTTTAAGTGGTGAAGGTGTAATATTAAACAAAATAAACAAGTAGTTCTAAGGGAGTTTATATATAGTAGGGAAACAAACAATAAAAAGAAAATAAGTAGTATGCCAGATGCTGACAAGTGCTCTGGAAATAAATAAGGTTGTAAAAGAGCAATAGGGATGCTGGGAAGCAGAGCTGATGTTTTATAAAGGGTGGCCAAGAAATACTTCACTGGCAAGTTGATATTTGACTCCACAGAGCTTTGACATGAGAAATAAACAATAAAAATATTTGAAGGAGGAAAGTTACAGACCAAAAGAAACAGCAAAGACTTTAAAGCAACAGCATACTTGGTGAGTTCAAGGAACAACAGGAAGTAGGACTAGGTAACCTCCAGCTACTGTTCTTTTGTTTTTGTTTTTTTTCTTCCAGCTACTGTTTTAAGAATGGACTACAAAGGGGCAAAGTTAGAAGCAGAGACCAGTAAGAAGACTAATGCACAATCCAGGCAAGAGAGCAAGACCAAATCCACCACAAGAGTAATAGTGGTAGAAACGAAGAGTTATGATTAAATTCCATATATATATATATTTATATTTAAATATATCCATATTTATATATATCCATATATATATATATATATATATATATATATATATATATAATTTTTTTAAATGTTTATTTATTTTTGAAGGAAAGAGAGACAGGGCGTGAGTGGGGGAGGGGCAGGGAGAGAGGGAGACACAGAATCTGAAGCAGGTTCCAGGTTCTGAGTTGTCAGCACAGAACCCAACACGGGGCTCAAATCTACAAGCTGTGAGATCATGACCTGAGCTGAAGTCAAGATGCTTAACCAACTGAGTCACCCAGGCACCCCATAAACTCCAGATATATTTTTAAGATAAGGTCAACAGAATTTATGAATATATCCTATATAAGGCATAAGAAATGTCAAGAATAACTCTAAGGTTTCTGACCTGGGCATCTAGAAGAAAATAATTGCCATTTGCTAAGAAAGAGAACACTGGAGTGGGCAAAGCAGTATGTAGGCCTCGGTTGGTTGTTCCTTACTCCATTTTTCCTCAGATTGCCTGAAGTTCACAAGCACAGTATAAGAGCCATGAGAGAGTAAGGTTTATCACTACCCATCAACAAACACAAGAATGGTTTTCCAAGAACACTACCTTTCTATTCTCTCTACTCTATATTTCTCTCCCAAAAAATAAAAATAAAAAACACGAGTTTGGAAATTCAGCATATCACTTCTGAAAAGCTGTGGACTTCAAATCTTAAAAATATCCAGGGGCTCTTTTCTTCCCTATGTCAAGTAAATACAAATTCTGTCATCTCTCCTTTCCCTGTCCTGTTTGCCATTCTCATTGTTCTTTCAGAATTCCAGGTGTGCTCTTTAGAGAAACATTAAGGTCCAAGGATAGATGTGTCTCCTTCAAGGTACAGGTTTGTTCCAAGTGACCATGTGGGCCCTATCACCTTTCCTGAGCTTGTTTTGTAGGCAGGGATTCTCAAAGTAGTTGTCCATAACCAGAAATCAGAAATCAGAATTTCAGGCCCTATTATCAACAGGATGACTCCCCCCATGACTGATGGCTAGAGAGGGAACTTATTTTTCCAGCAGAAGTCATAAATACTAAGCCATTTTACCAGTCATCACCACATTGCTATTTTTATTTGAAATAAACTCAGTGATTTGCCTCTAAGCTACTGTTTTTCAATCTTCAATCCCAATATGTGTTTATCTTATTTGTTCTCCTACATCTGTCTTGAAAGACCTTGAGTCATCCTGACTGGGCCTCTATGAGAGCCATTGCCATTCCCTGTCCTATACAGTCAGGATGCGGGAGTGAGCCCACTGGGGCTATTGCGGTCAGTCTACTTGATTGTGAACTTTGACTCTACAGCAAAACAGTGAGTACAAAACAGTTTTCAAAGGGTTATAATGTACAACTCATCATGCCAGATAATACACAGGATAAAATGTAGAAAAAGGCTTACCCTCTTGAAGGCATGAAAACCTCACAATTTTTTCTGCAGGCATACTAATCATTTCAAGTCAGAAAATATTTAGTGTTTTAAGATAGAAGGTAAGATCTATGAGAGCTGAGAGGCTGCAAACTGCCTACAGCTGTCAGAGAAAAGAACGCTTCATGGAAGCCAAAGTCAAAGTCCCTTCTCAAGGTCCAGATGAACATATTGCAGGTACTACCTGAGTTCAGGGCAGAAGCTGGATGGAAAGGTTCAGAAGCCAGTCAAACAGAAAGAGAATTTCTCAGCAAGAATGAGGTTCCTGAGGAGCCAGGTTATGCATGGGTAGCCTAGGGAAAAAGTGTGTGTCAAATAATAGGTGTGGTGGTGGGAAGTCAAACAGGATGAGGCCATGGGTCAAGAAGACAAATCAAATCTGGGCTGACCCTGTCGATGGAAGGTAAGTATAGCAGGAAGGCAGAAATCTTGCCTGGCAGAATAACTACCTCTTCTGGAATTTCTCCCTGGACTCCCCCTCCCTCAGTTTCCTCACTCCCAAGCAGAATTGATGTCTACCTTGGCACCACCCCATACTTTGCACACTTACTGCAAGTATCCAAGTTGTACATATGTTTATGTGCCCAACATCTGGGAAGTTTCTCACACACAGTGAAAGTTCAGACAATACTTGTGGAAGTGAGCTGAAGGGTGGGGCCAAGGAAGAAAAGAATGAAATCTTGCCATTTGCAACAACATGGATGGAACTAGAGTGCATTATGCTAAATGAAATAAGTCAGTCAGAGAAAGACAAATATATAATTTCATTCATACATGGAATTTAGGAAACAAAACAGATGAACATAGGAGAAGGGAAGCAAAATAAGATAAAAACAGAGAGTGAGACAAACCATAAGAGACCCTTAAATACAGAAAACAAACTGAGGGTTGCTGGAGTAGTGTTGGGTGGGGAGATTGGCTATATGGGTGATGTGCATTAAGGGGGGCACTTGTTGGGATGAGCACTGGGTGTTATTTTCAAGTGATGAATTACTGGGTTCTACTCCTGAAATCAGTATTCACTATATGCTAACTAACTTGGATTTAAATAAAAAAAGAAAGGTCTGGAATAGAGGCAGACCCTGAAAGAGCTGCCAGCCAGAGGCCATCAGCTAACCACACTCCCTAGAGCTGGACAGCAAATCTTTCCTTGAAGGATGAACTTGATGGCACATACCCACTTCTACCACAGTTAATTCTTTGTCCCATTTACATCCACTTCTCTCTATATATTCAGAAATAAGCTCCTCCAGAATTTTGATGAACCTCTTTTCCTTGGAGAATCTTCAAAGAAGGATTAACCATAAGCCCCACTGTTGTAGCTGGTCTCAGGGCCACAATTCACACATTATCTCCCGCCTTCATTATCCATTCTAGGTTCTTTTTACCCTCCAGAGCCACCCTTGCTGGCCTTGCTGGCTTACTAGGTGGTGTGACCCAGACCCTGAGAGGTCTCCATGATTACTTATTCTAGGTTTGCCAAAACTTATATTCACAGTTGGCAAAAGGGAGCCAAGAGGTACCCATGTGGATCACTCTGGATTCTTCCATGTTCTTCCATGTCCCTTATTTCCTTCTAATGATTGGTGTCAATTACCCCTGCCAAGACAGTGACTTTTCTTGCCTGCCAGTCTCTGGACACATGGAACACCAAGTGCCCTAGAAGTATCTACAGATTAATCAATGAGCTGCTTCCCAGGATCCCTGACTAAAGTCCCACTGTTGGAAATCAGGCTTTCATTCCTGAACAGCCCAGAGATGTAGATTCGAATGGAAAGCATAAAGTCCTTCAATGAATCATGGGGAGTAACAATAAGTGCAGTTGCTACTGCTTCTACTTCCTGCTCATGGAATCCTGTGCAACACAAAGGAATGGTGCCAGGCAAGGGTCTCTGCTGGTCTCTGTTGCTTATTGGATATTTGGAGGCAACAGTACCTAAATCAGTAAGTTTGAGTCTAAGCTATTGGGCCCAATGTAACCTCCCTCTCTGCTTCCATGGTCACTTTTTTCATTTGCCTATTGTGATAACACTGGGCTGGTCAATGATGGAGGTTGGCTGGTACCCACTGTCCAAATTGTTTGTATACTTTTCAGCCTAGTGACTCTTCAGTAGATGTTTTCTGGTCAGAACATGTGATACCAAAATATTTACATTTCATGTCCTCTCCCATATGTCCCTTCACATTTCTTTAATCCAGAATCCTTGTCACCAAACTTATCTTTTCATTCCAAGCCACACCATTTGCCATGTCCATGAGTCCATATACTTTCTAATTCAAGCTATTCCTCTTTCCACAAATAGTAGGTGACCAGGACCAGGTACACCATCTTGCCTGTTGGGAACAATTTCCTTTAACCCTGTCTTTCAAGCCTACCTCTAAGTCGACTTCAGTGTAGCTTCTTTTCTATTTTTAGCTACAGCCCATATACCAAGCTGATTCATCCATAAACCAAGCTCAAACTTTTCCCTGCTCCTTCAGGTGTTTGATTGGAATTCCCAATACAATCATAGGTGTGATTTGGAAACAGGGTGATGATGCAATAGAGGTGGATGCTTGGGCGCCCAGGCAATCTGCTCCCACAGTTTGCTTATGCCTATTGATTCCAGTTGCACCACTTCCATCTTAAAAAGGATTGTTTTGGTACTCACATGGCCTTACGACTCATGTATCATCCCACAGCTCCTGGTTCTCCAGTTAGCAGATTCTAGATCTGAAAACTGGCTCGGGTCTGGAAACTAGAAATGAGATTGTGTCTTTTTATAATCAATTTAGGGCAATCATCCATGATTTTTTTCTCCTCATACAGACTGAGTGATAGTCTTACTGGCTGCCCATCTGGAAACACTGTGTGCTATTAATTATCTCCATACTTCTCTGCATGTCAGGCCTCCTTGGCTGCCATTCCATTCTTGCCAACTGTGATGATAATGGAAACCCCCTGGTGTCTGGCAGTTAAGTGTCACAACCTGGACTTTATTGTTGCAGGCTTCGGTCATCTCCACTTTTAGCAGTATGCCACATTCAGAAACAACCTCATCGACTGTCAGCCCTGGCCTATAAAGGATAACTACCATTGAGATTCTAAGTGATGCTGGTGCTACTCTCACTAGTGCACTTTTACGGCCTTGGTAAATGGTGTGTCCTCCAGGATTTCTTGTGAAACCCACTCATCCATGCATATCCAAATCCTGAAGCCTTTAAGTCCCTTTCTCCACTATTTCTTATAGCAATTCTGCATTTCAACATTGTTTAGTTGTAACCTATGATTTTTTCCCCATGCTTCTAGAACCCCTCCTAATAATAAATTTGCAAAATGTCAAATTCTGTATCTTGGGAAAATGTTCACTTATCAGATCTTATCTTCTGGTCTTCTCGATCAAACACCCTCAGCATCCAAGCTCATACACATATACCTGGCTCCTGCAAGAACATACTGACTAGCTCTTGCAGCTCCTTTGGGGAATACTGTCTCTTCTCTGCTTCAGCCCAGCATAGCTCTTGTTGGATTGGGCTGAGAATCGGCTCTAGTTCTAGGAGTAGTTGACCAAATGAGAGGAGGAGAAGATCCTGAGATGAGCACCTGTTGCCTTGTGAGGGGCAGGTCTCTTCATTGTCTTCTAGCATGGCATCATGTTGGTTTTTAATAGGGAGGTGTGGGTTCCCAGAAGTGACCCTCACCAGATGGTTCAAGGAGTCTGAGAAATCAAAATATTTGGGAGTATCCACTCATTGTCTTCACCCTCCATGTCAGGGTCTCTAGTTTTCCCAGTCAGGCTCTAACCTTGGCTTAACAATCTGCCTTGGTAGAAGGTTAAGAATTTTTTTTTTTTTTTTGATGCAGCCACTCTGACTATTAAGTTCTAGTGTTGGTCCTCAGCTTGCTTCACCCTCTCATTCAGTACATGCAAGCATCTTTTCATTCAATCAGAGTACCTCCAATTTCACATTTGGCTTATAGATGTATGCTGCTTACTCTCAATTATTCTTGTAGTAAAGATAATAATACCTACTGTGTTTTTATTCTATAGCTATCATTTTATTCTGTACTTGTATTTATTTTATACTTATATATACTTATTCTAAGATAGCCAAAGTGAGGAAAATTAATTAGTAGACAACTTTAAGATCTTGAAGTAAGAAGGATGCCTGGGTGGCTAGTCAGTTGAGCATCAGACTCTTAATTTAGGGTCAGGTCATGATCTCTTGGTTCCTGAGTTCAAGCCCCACATTGGGCTGTGCGCTGACAGTGCAGAGCCTGCTTGGGATTCTCTCTCTCTCCCTCTCTCTCTGGCCCTCCCCTGCTTGTGTTCTCTCTCTTTCAAAATAAATAAAAAAACTTAAAAAAATTTTTTTAAATATTTTTAAAAGATATTGAAAGAGGAATTTCTGTTTTTGTCTTGAAGTACTTAAAAGTTTCTGAGAAGGAAAAATATAGAATAAAAGCAAAATGTGCAAAAGATGATTCCTGAATCTCTGTGTCTGTCAAGACTAAAGAAGATCTTGGAAATTGGGTAGGAAGACTTCATTGCAGTGGATTCATCACAAGATAATCAGAACCTGAACACAACACAGCTGACTACCTCCTTTCTTCCAAGCACTGTGCTCCCTTGGCGGCCACACTGCATGCTCTTGGTTTTGCTTCTCCTTTGCTGCTCTTCAATCTCCTAAAGTCACTCCTTCTTAAGTGAATCTTTAAAACTTCCCCACCTTAGGGCTCTATTCTTATGCCTTAAGTTGACATTCTGTTCCTGGATAGTCTTATTCATCCTCTTGACTGTGATCTTCATCTATGTGCTAGTGACTCCCAAATCAGTATCTCCAGCCCAGATGACACCTTCTGAGGTCCAGAGTCACATAACACAATTTCCTACTGGATGTCTCCATCCATGAGTGACACAAATTCATGTCCAACTAGTAAAGCTGCTTTTTGGTGGTTTCTACCTCAGTAAATGGGATTATCATGCAATTGTTTTTGACCACTCCCCCCAATACTCTATTCATTACTAATTAATCCCCAAGTCCTGATGATCTTCCCACTATAATCTCTCAAATATGTCTACTTCTTTTTACTGCTTCATCACCTTTATTTCTCAGTTTCCTACCTGATCTCCCTGCTTTCATTCTTGATCCCTCCAAACTATTATCCACATGGGAGCCAGAATAACAATTGATTCAGGTCAGTTTCTACCCAAAGACTTGCATGATTTCCCATTACTCTTAAGATAAAATCCTGAATCATTGAGATATTTCATTTCATGCCACGCTTCTCTTGGCTCTTTTCATACCAGCCATATGCTGTGTTTTTTATTCCTTGAACATGCCCTGCTTGTTCATGTCAGGACATTCAAGCATGCCATTACCAGTGTTTGAAACCTTCCTTTTCCCTATCCCTAGCCTAGCTAATTCCTATGTCCTTCATATTTCAACATAAACTATTTCATCCTTAAGGAGGCTCTCTGTAAGGGTGATTCTCATTTCTTCTTCCTCCTCTCCAGTACTTTTTATGTTCTTTCCTACCCTGCTCTATGTGTCAGAAAGCTGAGACACACCAACTGCCTCTCTGGGGCTTCTTTGCCCTCTAGTTCTGGCTAGGATGGCCAGTGGAAGCACTTGTAGGAGAGCCAAAGGAAAGAAGAGAGAGTTCAGGGTATTTCTTCCCTTGTTCCTTTCCTGCTCTGGCCCTGGTGTTCTAGGATCAACTGTGTCCTATTCTCAATGGTGCTATTATCTCTATGGTACATACCTCACCAGATGAGGTATATAATGGCTTCCCCATGACTGCTAGTCCCTAAGTGACTCGACCTCCACTGCTGGTTTGCACAAGTCTGTTGACACTTCTGTAAATTGCCTTATTCTTTGAGTAGAATTCTGCTCAGACCCTGACTGATACACTGTTCTTGAGTCATTGTTTCATGCTCCCAAGCCCTCTTTATTCTGAGATAACACTCTCAAACCAGGTAGAAAAGAATTTGTTAATAGCTTACTTTTTACACTTGATTATAAGTCCCAAGTAGACAGAGTCAGTATCTGTCTTTTCACTGTTGTATCCCAGCATCTAGTACACTGCCTAGCTGTATCATTAAATATCCATTTATTGAACAAAAGAATGACATGGCACAATGATTTTGGAAATGAAGGGGACATGTAGGACATGAAGTGGTAGATCAAAGAAAACTGGTAAGTTTTCAGCAAAACCTTTTCATCCATTATAGCACACATGAAGTACTCACACGAAATACTGTGTGTGAACACACTATAAATGATAAAGCGCTATTTTATATTATTTGAATACTTTTCAATGTTGCAATTAACTCCTCAGATTCTTTATGTTCAGCTTCTTGCTTTTTGCTGTAAGTTGCCCCCTGGGTTGGAGACAGCTGAGTTGGATGGATGATAGTAGAGCACATGGAAAGGAGAACGTACCAGACACTTGTCCTCTCTACAGAGCTGCAAAATGTCCTCAAATTCCAGCAGTGTTAAGATTTTCTGGGGCCAAAAAGAAAAAAAGCCATACAAGATACATACTTCTTAAGGAAATTGAATTTTCAGAGGAGAGTGGGATAAGTTTTTTAAAAATTGGTGAATATTTCAAATGAAATATTTATTTCCATTAATTAAATTTTAAAAACCTCTAGTTTAAGTATTGTACATAATTACCTTCAAGGAAAAATACCAACCCATAACAAAAATGAAGTTCTGAGACTCATGAATGAGAAAATATTAAGCCATCAATATTTAAGGAACTGACTTCTTAGGTATGTTGGATCCCATGCCAGAAGAATCCTTCTATAGGTCACACTGGTACCTCCTGGTCTATAGAAAGTCAAGTTTAGGAAGGCAGTACTTAATACTGTGAGAGAACGGATGTCAAATTCTTTCAGTTTTTTGGCAAGTTTTTGTCAGGTTTCTTAGAAAAATACAGAGAGACTATGGGGATCATTAGAATTAGGAAATGCTAATATACAATCAGTGTTCCTTCACAAGAACACCCTTGTGGGGATACCCTATCTGTTGCATTTTGCCAGATCTTTCCTGAGCTGAATAGGAAAAACAGGAAAGCATGCAGGCACTCCAGTCTCCCACAGCTCTAACCATCTGCTGGCCCACTTGTTTTTTAACATACCACTAAGCTTCACACTGTTATTGGTCCCACATAGCTCCAGCCATCCTCCAGGAAACCCAAAGGACCCATCTCACATGCACTGTCACCTGTTTCCTCAAGCCAGAATCCCACTCTACCTAGAATAGGTAGGATTCTCGGGTACCCTCAATCTATACACCATACACCATCTCTATGTGACTTCAGTAAATATTGCTGCTACAAGAACTATGGTCTCACATGACTGAGCTGCAAGAAACCTATCAGACCTAGCTCAAGCCTTCTGTTTTGCAGCTGGGAAAGTCAGACCCACAGGAGCAAAATGATTTGCTTGTCCCTCAGAGTGAAAGAATGATAGGCAAATAGTGTTAGTTCTCCAGCTTGCCAGCAAGTCACTGAGTTTCCAAGCAAGTCAGTATATGGTCTGCAACTGGTAGCCTCCAATGTGGAAAGGGCTTATAACTTTGCCACATGTTTAGAATAATCCATAAAACACATTCCCTTGATCTAATAGATGAAGCTTACTCTCTGTCTTTTCTTCCTCAATCTCTCTCTTTCCTCTCTCTTTTTTTTCCTCTCTCTCTTCACACCACTTCCTTCCTCTTTTCTCCATTTCTCCTCTTACTTTATCCAGAGGTAAAAAATCTATACACTGAAAACTATAGAAGGCTTATGAAAGAAATTGAAGACACACACACACACAAAAAAAAAAAAAACGGAAAAAGATTCCATGCTGCTGGATAGGAAGAACAAATATTGTTAAAATGTCAATACTACCCAAAGCAATCTACATATTCAATGCAATCCCTATCAAAATAACACCAGCATTCTTCACAGAGCTAGAACAAATAATCCTAAAATTTGTATGGAACCAGAAAAGACCCCGAATAGCCAAAGCAATCTTGAAAAAGAAAACCAAAGCAGGAGGCATCACAATCCCAGACTTCAAGCTATACTACAAAGCTGTAATCATCAAGACAGTATGGTACTAGCACAAGAAAAAGACACTCAGATCAGTGGAACCGAATAGAGAACCCAGAAATAGACCCAAAAACGTATGGCCAACTCATCTTTGACAAAGCAGGAAAGACTATCCAATGGAATAAAGACAGTCTCCTCAGCAAGTGGTGCTGGGAAAACTCAACAGCAACATGCAGAAAAATGAACCTGGACCATTTTCTTACACCATACACAAAAATAAATTCAAAATGGATGAAAAACCTAAATGTAAGATAGGAAGCCATCAAAATCCTCGAGGAGAAAGCAGGCAAAAACCTCTTTGATCAAGCCCGTGGCAACTTCTTACTGAATACGTCTCCGGAGGCAAGGGAAACAAAAGCAAAAATGAACTATTGGGACCTCATCCTAATAAAACCTTCTGCACAGCAAAGGAAACAATCAGCAAAACTAAAAGGCAACTGACATAATGGGAGAAGATATTTGCAAATGACATATCAGATAAAGGGTTAGTATCCAAAATCTATAAAGAACTTATCAAACTCAACATCCAAAAAACAAATAATCCAGTGAAGAAATGGGCAAAAGACATGAATAGACACTTCTCCAAGGAATACATACAGATGGCCAACCAACACATGAAAAAATGCTCAATATCACTCATCATCAGGGAAATACAAATCAAAACCACAATGAGATGCCATCTCACACCCGTCAGAATGGCTAACATTAACAACTCAGGCAACAACAGACATTGGTGAGGATGCGGAGAAAGAGGATCTCTTTTGCCCTGTTGGTGGCAATGCAAGTTGGTGCAGCCACGCTAGAAAAACAGTATGGAGGTTCCTCAAAAAACTAAAAATAGAACTATCCTACTACCCAGCAATTGCATTACTAGGCATTTATCCACGGGATACAGGCGTGCTGTTTCGAAGGGACACATGCACCCCCATGTTTATAGCAGCACTATCAACAATAGCCAAAGTTTGGAAAGAGCCCAAATGTCCATCGATGGATGAATGGATAAAGAAGAAGTGGTATATAAATACAATGGAGTATTACTCGGCAATCAAAAAGAATGAAATCTTGCCATTTGCAAGATGGATGGAACTGGAGGATATTATGCTAAGTGAAATTAGTCAGAGAAAGACACAAATCATATGACCTCACTCATATGAGGACTTTAAGAGGCAAAACAGGGACGCCTGGGTGGCGCAGTCGGTTAAGCGTCCGACTTCAGCCAGGTCACGATCTCGCGGTCCGTGGGTTCGAGCCCCGCGTCAGGCTCTGGGCTGATGGCTCAGAGCCTGGAGCCTGTTTCCGATTCTGTGTCTCCCTCTCTCTCTGCCCCTCCCCCGTTCATGCTCTGTCTCTCTCTGTCCCAAAAATAAATAAACGTTGAAAAAAAAAATTAAAAAAAAAAAATAAAAAAAAATAAAAAAAAAAAAAGAGGCAAAACAGATGAACATAAGGGAAAGGAAACAAAAATAATACAAAAACAGGGAGGGGGACAAAACAGAAGAGACTCATAAATATGGAGAACAAACTGAGGTTTACTGGAGAGGTTATGGGAGGGGGGATGGGCTAAATGGGTAAGGGGCATGAAGGAATCTACTCCTGAAATCATTGTTTCACTATATACTAACTAATTTGGATGTAAATTTTAAAAAATAAAAAATAAAATTAAGAAAGAAAGAAAGAAAGAAAGAAAGAAAGAAAGAAAGCCAAAAAAAAAAAAAAAAAGCAGAATAGGTTCATTGAAGGCACATTAGTTTAAGCATCCAACTCTTGATTTCAGCTCATGTCACGATCTCATGGTGGTGAGACCAAGCCCT
Source organism: Puma concolor (assembly GCF_028749965.1). Taxonomy (NCBI): domain Eukaryota; kingdom Metazoa; phylum Chordata; class Mammalia; order Carnivora; family Felidae; genus Puma; species Puma concolor. The sequence goes on from NC_141671.1 coordinate 79,247,573, forward strand.
GTGTTAGACTCCACACTGAGCCTGGACCCTGCTTAAGATTCTCTCTCTCCCTCTGCTCCTCTTCCATTTGTCCATACACATGCATGCACAATTTCTCCTCTCTCTCTCTCTTTCTCTCTCAGAAAAAAGATTGGTTCATTGAAAACAATTTGGAAAATGCAAAAAAACCCACAAAATGTAACCTATAATCTCACCACATGGAAAGAAAACAGTTGGTATACTTTCTTCTAGACATTCTTCTATATGAATCTGGATTTATATGTGTGTTGTGTCAGCTTGAATCTCAACTGAGCACTTTGGAGTCAGTAGGCCCTGGATACCAACAAAGAGATGTGAAGTAGAGAAAACCAATAGAACTCTTTGTAAGTACATATAAGACAGTGCCAGGGCCTCCTGGGCACAGGAGGTGAGACTGAATTGTGCAAATACAGGCAATCACAACCACTCATAAGGCCTCATTTGCATTCATAGGCCACACTAGTGAAGCTTAGAGAAATTCAGCCCACAAACACATTACAAAATCAACATCATACACTATATACAGTTTTGTATCCTGCACTTTTAATTTTTATCAAGTGGTATTTCACATCACCAAAATATTTTAAAAACATATAGTGGCTGTTCAACCATACCATTTGATATGAGCAATCACACAAAGACCAGGATGACCACAGAAATGGGTTTCAGGCATTGACACTTTCACTTGAGCCTCTGAGTGAAGGCTCCAGAGTGACAGAAGAATACTTTTTCTCTTCTTAAACGAAGTTGGCCTATAAATATTAGATGGTATGTTTGCCTTTATAAGCAAAAATTGATTCATAAAGGAGTTTAGGAGGATCATACAATTATTTCTCTGTATTGTCCAATGCTTTCATGGGGCTTACATCAATATTCCCTGATGGTCTTTGATGATACATTTTAGTATCTGCAATGTTGTTGGTCCAAATTTCTTTGCCCTTTATCCCTACAGAATATGCTGGTCTTGTTAAATAAATGTTATCTTAGCACTTGAAAAAAAATGAAATTTCTGATCTTTAAAAATGCTTATCTAAATTATTCTCATTATTGGGGTGCCTGGGTGGCTCATTTTGGTTAAGCATCCGATTTCAGCTCAGGTCATCAACTCATTGTTAGTGAGTTTGAGCCCTGCATCAGGCTCTGTGCCACCGAAAGAGCCTGGAGCCTGCTTTGGATTCTGTGTCCCTCTCTCTCTGCCCCTCCCCTACTCGTGCTGTCTCTTTCTCTGTCAAAAATAAACATCAAAAATTTTTTTAAATAAATAAATTATTCTCATTGTTTCCTCACTCAAGTTTCTTATTACCAACTATTTGTATGATGTGTAGATAAATTGCTTTTATTTTAAACCCTACTCAAAAGGTAGAAAGAAGAGCCAACTAAAAAATATAAAATGAAAACAGGAAAGTTTGAATCTTAGGGTAGCATCTGTGCACATATGTGTTGTTCTGTGACCGTGCCATTGCTGAGCTCACAAATCACACACCTTGAAGCTTGCTCTTGCCACTCTGACTCCCCCAAAACTTCTCCTATTCTGTTTTGTTTTAATACTTTCTTTTTTAGAACAGTTTTAGGTTCACAGCAAAATTGAGCAGAAATTTCAGATTTTTCCCATATACCCCTTACCTCCACACATGCATAGCCTCCCTCATTATCAACATCCCCCACCAGAGAGGTAGGTGCATTTGTAGCAATCAATGAACCTACACTGACATATCATAATCACTAAGTCCATAGTTTTAGGTTAGAGTTCACTGGGTGCTCTGAATTCTGTGGGTTTGCACAAATATACAATGACATTTATCCACCATTTTGTATCATGCAGAATAGTTTTACTGCCTAAAAATCCTCTATGCTCTGCCTATTCATCTCTCCCTTCATCCTAACCCCTGGAAAACATTAATCTTTTTACTGTCTCCATAGTTTTGCCTTTTCCAGAAGGTCATATAGTTTAAATCATATAGCATGTAGCTTTTTCAGACTGGATTCTTTCACTTAGTAATATGCATTTAAGGTTTCTCCATGTCTTTTCATGACTTGATACATCATTTCTTTTTTTTTCTTGCATGATTTTATTTAAATTTAAGTTAGTCAACATACAGTGTAGTATTGGGTTTCAGGAGTAGAATTTAGTGATAGCTCGTTTCTTTTTAGCACTGCATAACATACCACTGTCTGGATGCACCCAAAATTTTTTTAATTTTAATTCCAGTATGGTTAACATACAGTGTTATATTAGTTTCAGGTATACAATATAATAATTCAACAATTCTATACAGTACTTAGTGCTCATCACAGTAAGGTACTCTTAATATTTTTCACTTATTTCACCCATCCACACACCCACCTCCCCTCTGGTAACCAGCAGTTATCCATAGTTGAAAGTGTTTTTTGGTTTGTCTCTTTTCTCTTTGTTCATTTGTTTTTTTCTTAAATTCCACATGTGAGTGAGATTATAGGGTATTTGACTTTCTCTGACTGCTTAATTCTCTTAGAATTGTATTCTCTAGATCCACCTATGTTGTTGCAAATAGCGAAGTTTCATTCTTTTTTATGGCTGAATGATAATCCATTCTATATATACCACATCTTCTTTATCCATTTATCTATTGATGGACATTTGGGCTGCTTCTATATTTTGTCTATTGTAAATAATGCTGCAATAAACACAGGTGTGCATATATCTTTTTGAATTACGTTTTCATAAACTTTGGGTAAATACCCAGCAGTGTAATTACTAGATCATAGGGTAATTCTATTTTCCATTTTTTAATTAATTTTTCTTTATTCTTAAGTTAGTTAACACACAATGTAGTCTTGGCTTCAGGAGTAGAACCCAGTGATTCATCACTTACATATAAACCCAGTGCTCCTCCCAACAAGTGCCCTCCTTAATGCCCATCACCCATTTAACACACTCCCTGACCCCACCACCCCTATCAACCCTTAGTTTGTTTTCTGTATTTAAAAGTCTCTTGTGGTCTGCCTCCCTCTTTGTTTTTATCTTATTTTTTCCTTCCCTTCCCCTGTGATCATCTGTTAAGTTTCTCAAATTCCACATATGCGTGAAATCATATAATGCCTGTCTTTCTCTGACTGACTTATTTCGCTTGGCACAAGCCAAGTTCCAACCATGTTGTTGCAAATGGCAAGATTTCATTCTTTCTCATAGCCAAGTAGTATTCCATTGTATATATAAAACCACATCTTCTTAATCCATTCATCAGTTGATGGACATTCGGCTTTTTCCATAATTTGGCTATTGTTGATAGCACTGCTATAAACAGTGCACGTGCTCCTTTGAATTAGCATTTTTGTATCCTTTGGATAAATACCCAGTAGTGCAATTGCTGGGTTGTAGGGTAGCTCTATTTTTAATTTTGTGAGGAACATCCACACTGTTTTCCACAGTGGCTGCACCAGCTTGCATTACCACCAACAGTGTGTGAGGGTTTCCTTTTCTCCACATCCTCACCAACATTTGTTGTTTCTTGTGTTTTTTATTTTAGCCATTCTAACAGATGTAAAGTAACATCTGCTTTTAGCCATTCTAACAGATGTAAAGTAACATCTGCTTTTTATTTGCATTTCCCTGATAATGAGTGATGTTGAGCATGTTTTCATGTATCTGTTGGTCATCATTATGTCTTCTTTAGAGAAATATCTGTTCATCTCTTCTCCCCGTTTTTAATTGGATTATATGGTTTTCTGGTGTTGAATTTTATGAATTATTTATATGCTTTGGATATTACCCTGTAATCAGATATGTCATTTGCAACTATTTTCTCCCATTCAATAGATTGTCTTCTAGTTTTGTTGTTTGTTTACTTTTCTGTGCAGAAGTTTTTATTTTGATGTAGTTCCAATAGTTTATTTTTGCTTTTGTTTCCCTTGCCTCAAGAAACAGATCTAGAAAAAATGTCACTATTGCCAATGTCAAATAAATTATTGCCTGATGTCTCCTAGCATTTTTCTGGTTTTAGGTATCACATTTAGGTCTCTAATCCAATTTGAGTTTATTTTTGTGTGTAAGAAAGTGGTCCATTTTCATTTTTTGCATGTAGCTGTTCAGTTTTCCCAACACCATTTATTAAAGAGACTGTCTTTTTCCCATTACATATTCTTGCCTCTTTGGTCGAAAATTAATTGACCACATAATCGTGTGTTTATTTCTGGGCTCTCTATTCTGTTGCATTGATTTACATGTCCATTTTTGTGCTAGTACCATACTATTTTGATTACTACAGCTTTGTGGTATATCTTGGAATCTGGGATTGTGATTCTTCCACTTTTGTTCTTTTTCAAGACTGCTTTGGTTATTTGGGGTCTTTTGTGGTTCCATACAAATTTTAGGATTATTTGTGCTGGTTCTATGAGAAACGATGTTGGTATTTTGATAGAGATTGTATTAAATATGTAGATTGCTTTTGGATTATAGACATTTTAATAATATTTGTTCTTCCAATCTATGACCATGGAATATCCTTCCATTTGTTTGTGTCATCTTCAATTTCTTTCATCAATGTTTTATAGTTTTCAGAGTACAAGTCTTTCTCCTCCTTGGTTAAGTTTATTCCTAGGTATTTTATTGTTTTTGGTACCGTTGTAAATGGGATTGCTTTTCTTTTTTATTATTGACTTACTTTGAGAGAGAGAGAGAGTGCGAGTAGGGAAGGACCAGAGAGACAGGAGGACAGAGGATCTAAAGTGGGCTCTGTGCTGACAGCAGCAAGCCCAAGGGAGGGCTTGAACTCACGAACTGCGAGTGAGATCATGACCTGAGCCTAAGTCAGACACTTAACCGACTGAGCCACCCAGGCACGCCAGGATTGCTTTATTAATTCCTCTTTCTGCTGCTTCATTATTAGTATATAGAAATGTAACAGATTTCCATATGTTGATTTTGTACCCTGCAACCTTACTGAATTCATTTATCAGCTTTAGGGTTTTCTGTATATAGTATCATGTCATCTGCAAATAGTAAAAGCTTTACTTCTTCCAAACCAATTTTGATCCCTTTTATTTCTTTTTCTTGTCTGAGGGGTGTGCCTAGGACTTCCACTAAATGTTGAATAAAAGTGGTGAGATTGGACATCCTTGTCTTGTTCTTGATCTTAGGGGGAAAGCTCTCAGTTTTTCACCATTGAGTGTGATGTTAGCTGTGGGCTTCTCATATATGGTCTTTGTTATGCTGAGGTATGTTCCCTCTAAACCTACTTTGTTGAGGATCTTTCATCATGAATGGATGTTGTATTTTGTCAAATGCTTTTTCTGCCTCTTTTTAAATATTCATATGGTTTTTATCCTTTCTCTTATTGATGTGATGTATCACATTGATTTACAAATTTGAACCACCCTTGAATCCCAGAAATAAATCCCACTTGATCATGGTGAATTATTTTTTTAATGTATTCTAGGATTTGGTTCGCTAATATTTTGCTGAGGATTTTTGCATCTATGTTCATCAGAGATATCGGCCTATAGTTCTCTTTTTTGTAGTCCCAGTTTTGATATCAAGGTAATGCTGGCTTCATAGAATGAATTTGGAATTATTTTCTCTTTTATTTTTTGAATAATTTGAGAATAGATATTAACTCTTCTTTAAATATGTGGTATAATTTGTCTGTGAAGCGATCTGGTCCTGGACTTTTGTTTGTTGAGAGTTTTTTCATTACTAATTCAATTTCATTGCTGGTAATTAGGCTGTTCTAATTTTCTACTTCTTCCTGATTCAGGTTTGTAGGGTTATATGCTTCTAGGAAGTTATCCATTTCTTCTTGGCTGTCATATTTCTTGGCATACAACTTTTCATATTTGTCATGATATTCTCTTATAATCCTTTGTATTTCTGTGGTGTCGGTTGTTATTTATCTTCTATCATTTATTTTGAGTCCTCTCTCTCCTTTTCTTTAAAATCAATTTTGATGATCTTTTCAAAGAGCCAGTACTTAGTTCATTGATCTGTTCTTTTTTTTTTTTAGTTTCTATTTCATTTACTTTTTCTCTAATCTTTATTATTTTTTTCTTTCCACTGATCTGGGTTTCTGTTTGTTCTTCTTTCTACCTCCTTTAAGTGTAAGGTTAGATTATTTGAGAATTTTTTTCTTGCTTCTTGAGGTAAACCTATATTGCTATAAACTTCCTTCTTAGAACTGCTTTTGCTGCATTGGAGTGTTTAGTCCATTCACTTTTAAAGTAATTATTAATAGGTATGTACTTACTGCCATTTGTTGCTTGTTTTATGTTTGTTTTGTAGTTCTTCTCTGTTCTTTTCTTTCCGTTCTCTCTACTCTCATGGTTTGCTGGCTTTCATTAGTGGTATGCTTGGATTCCTTGTTTTTTATTTTCTGCATATCTATTACTGTTTTCTGATTTGTGATTATCATTAAGTTTATATATAACAACTTCTGCGTATAGTACTCTATATTAAGTTGATGGTTACTTAAGATGGAACTCATTCTTTACTCCTTTCCCCTCCATGTTTTAGGTGTGTGGTGTAACACTTTACATCCTCCTATTTTACAAATCCTTTGACTGATTTTTATAGATATACTTAATTTTGATGCTTTTGTGCTTCTTACTTTTCTTACTCTTACTTATGGTCTTTCCTTTCCATGCAAATAATTCCCTTTAATATTTCTTGTAGGGCTGGTTTAGTGGTCATGAATTCCCTTAACTTTTGTTTATCTGACTGTAGAGCAGTAAGACTGGGAAATTACTTTTATAAATGTTTATTAATTTATTTTGAGAGAGAAAGAGACAGCGAGCATGCAAGCAAGGGAATGGCACAGAGAGGGAGAGAGAGAATCCCAAGCAGGTTCCACACTGAACTTAGAGCCTTATGTGGGTCATAATCCCACAACTATGATATCATGACCTGAGCCAAGATCAAGAGTCAGGTGCCCAACTGACTGAGACATCCAGTTGGTCCTGTCTGGGAAACTCTGTATCTCATTTTCTATTCTGAATGGTAGTCTTGTTGGATAGAGTGTTCTTGGCTTTCGATTTTTCTCTTTGAGCACTTCTGGCTTGTAATGTTTCTGCTGAAAAGTCAGCTGATAGCTTTATAAGGCTTTCCTTATATGTAACTATACTTTTGCCATTTTAATTACTATGTATCTTGGATTGATTTTGTCAGGGGCTTTCTGTGCCTCCTGGATCTGGACTTCTGTTTTCTTCCCCAGATTCAGGAAGTTTTCAGCTATTTTTATGTCAAGTAATTTTTTTCTCTTTCTCTATCTCTTCTGGGATCCCTATAATGCAAATACTATTATACTTTATGATGTTGCTGAGGTTCCTAAGATTATTTTCATTTTAGTACCTTTTTTTTTTTGTCTCTCCTGTTCAGTTTGATTGCTTTATATTACTCTGTCCTCCAGGTCACTGATCTGTTATTTGTTTCCTCTAGTCTATTATTTATTCCATCTAGTATATTTTTAATTTCAGTTATTGACTTCTTTATCTCTTTATTTTTTTATGTTTTCTATCTTTTTGTTAATTGTCTCACTGAGGTCCTCCACTCTTTTCTCAAGTCCAGTGAGTATCTTTATGATCATTACTTTAAATTCTCAGTCAGGTATATGAGTTATCTTCATTTCATTTAGCTCTCTTGCTGTGATTTTGTCCCATTATTTCATTTGGGACATATTACTCTGTTTCTTCATTTTACCCAACTCTCTATATCTGGTTCTATGTGTTAGAAGACTGAGATATGTCTGCTGCTCTTGAAAGCAGTGGCCTTACGAAGAGGAGGTGTACCCTGTAGTTCAATGTCCCCTGTTCACCAGAACTTGGCACTTCAAAGTATCTCCTATGTGTGTTGTGTGTGCCTTACTACTGTGGCTGAGCCACTTTTGCCTTCAGTCCAGTCATCGGAAATGGCTCTCTTTACCTTGTGGGCAGAGTTTTGTCCCTGTGTCACTAGTGGGCCAGTCTGGGACTGCCTTGGACTTGACTTGAGTCAGACCAGGAATTTGCCAGAGATGCAGTAGCACTGAACTGCAGAGCACTTTCCCTGCACTGTCCCCTGAGAAGCTTTCATTGGTGAGTGGGGCCTGCAGTCAGACCAGCTGTCAGCCCCCAGCCCACTGCTGGGGCTGCAGTCAGACTGTTATGTGTGTTTATCTTCCCTTCTTTCCAAGTCAGACATCACTTTGGAGTGGTTCTGACCTCTGTCGGGGATGCCTACACACTGCCAAGCTTGTGGCACCACTTTGGATGGGCTTCAGTCAAGGGCATGTTGGAGTGGGCAGGTTGGCAAGAGAACACAGAGGCAGGATGTGCAGTGTGACCAAAATGTGTGCAGGTCTGTTGTGGGAGGCCACCTGGAGTGAAGGCTTGGCTAGAAGAGGCATATCCACAAGAGAACATAGGTATGGGGCACATTGTTAGCAAGCTAGTTGAAGAGTGAACATGCTGAGTTCCTGCAGGTGTCTGTGTATCTAGGATGGGAAGTGAGGGAGGGAAATAGCAACTGCCAACAATTTTGTTCTTGGAGAAGTCTCCCAAAGATTCCTTCCCCTCCAGAAAATGCTCTGAGATTAGTAAAAAATAAAAATCTCCTTCCCATATACCCAGGCATTTTTCAAACTGTTGCTTCTATGCTGTATCTCCATGGGGCTGTTTGTTGTGCTATCTTTTAAGGGGAGGGACTCAGTTTCCTATTACCCTCTCAGCTCTCCCAGAGCTGAGCCTGATGGTTTTTAAAGTTCCAAGTGTTAAGCCCAGCTGATTGTAAGATCTCTTGAAATTATGCTTCTCTGGTGTTCAAAGCCAAATGTTATGGAGATTTGTCTTCCCCATGTGGTTTCCTCATTCCTGGGGTGCCTGACATGAGGTCTGTTTCTTTCCCATCTCCACACTTGCAATGTCCCTCCTTTCTGTGGACAGTGCCTCAGGTCTGTTTAGCTCCTAGCTGCATCTCTGCCCTTCTTACCCTCTTCAGTGTGGCCTCTTTTCTATATTTAGCATGGAGAGTCTGGTTTTCCAATCTTCAGGTCATTTTCTGAGTTATTTACACCAATGTGGGTATCATCTAGTTGTATCCCTGGAACAAAGTGAACTTAGAGTCCTCCTACTCCACATCTTCGCTGGAAGTAGATGGACCACAATTTATTTAATGTATTTAATGATTCACCTACTGAAGGACATCTTGGTTGCTTCCAAGTTTTGATAATTGTGAGTAAAGCACTTATGTGAAGGTTTTAATGTAGACATAGTTTTCAGTTTTTCAAGGTAGATATCAAGGAACTCAGTTGCTGGATCATATAGTAAGAGTATGTTTAGTTTTGGAATAAAATGCCAAACCATACTCCAAAGTGGTTGTATCATTTTGCATTCTCTCCAGCAGTGAACAAGAGTTCCTAATGCTTCACATCCTTGCCAAAATTTGATTTTTTTTAGTGTTCTTGAATTTTGATCATTCTAATAGGTGTGCAGTGCTCCTAGTTTTGTTTTGTCTTTTGTTTTTGTTTGCTATTTGTTGAATTAACTGTTGATAAATTAAAATATGTCCGCAAATGGGCATTAGTCTAGAGTTCCTTTGCCAACCATGTGTATTAACCACACAAGTGAACACTGCCCAACAGGATCCCATTAAATATCTTCATTGATAATCTTCACTGATGGCTTAATGTCAAGATTTATGTTGTGACTGTTATTAAATTTGTGGGATGTGTCAGAATCTAAACTTAGAAACCATAAAAACATTTTTAAAATATTGTGAGAAAAATATAATATTGTGAGATAAAACCTATTATACAATCTTAGAAGAATGAGTAGATTGATAAAATATCCAATATCAACACATTTAGTAAGTGCTTAGAGATGTCAGGAAAATAAAAGGATAGGATCAATAAGAAACAAACAACAACAACAACAACAACCAAGTACTGACTTTCCTGTACCCAAGCCCTAAGATCACCTGAATATAAAGCCTGGCTATGTTGTCTGGGAAGCACACATAATTCATAGGGAGAGTGGAATATTGTATTAGAATCAGTGTTAGAAGTCATATCTCTGCAACCACTGAGCCTACCTAGCTTTTTCTGTCTCAAATATCCCCAGAGAGGTCTCTTGCCTGTCCCTTCCTGTGCTGAATTTAGCTTTCCTATTTAGTTTATACCTTAGGCACATCCTGTGCTAGACAGTCTAGCACACACTGCTCCCCACCAAAAACACAAGCCCCTCATGTGAGCCCATATTTCACGTGGAGGAAAACAACATGAGCACAGGAAGTCATCCAAATTGATGTGAAGGAAGAACATTCTGCAATTAGATGAGTTCCCTGGGACAATGGTATCACTGAAATAACAGGAAAAGCTAAGTATAAAGGAGACTTGGGAAGAAATACCATGTGTTATAGGAGAAAGAACCAATGAATGGGATATTAGAGGTGTCAACATCTATGACAGGAATGCACCAATGTTTGGCAATGACACAACATCCAGACAAAAGATGAACAGTGACTGGTCAAAAGATCCAACTGTGGTACAGGAGTCAGAAAGGATCAGTAATGGCAGCAGAGTAAGTTGTGGCCTTTAAAAGACAGTTCCGATTCAGTTAAGTGTGAAAATATTGGAGAATGTCTAATTTGAAGCCAATTCTCTTCAATCAAGAGGACTTGCCCAACAAACTGAAGGAGCAAACCCCTTTTTGTGCCTTCTGGATCCTTTCCTGAAACTACATTTTGCAATTACTAATCATGGTAAGTACTAAGGTAACCTGTGGAAAATTCAAACAGGATCAAACCTCTGCAGGTTCCAGCAAGAAGGAAGTGTTGGTAGCCTGTTGTGATAGGCAGAATTTTAAAGCTGTCCCCCAAGATCCCTCCTCTTGGCTTTTCAGTCAAATGCTAATCCAGTACTGCTGCGGGAGGATTTTTCAGATGGAATTAAGGTTACTAGTCAGTTTACCTTAAAATAAAAAGATTATCTTTGATTATCTAAGTGGGTCTAATATAATATGTGAACCCTTACAGCCAAAGAGATGAAAAGGGCTTGACCCAATGTTACTGGCTTTGTAGATGGAGGTAGAGGCCACAAGCCAAGGAATATGGGCAGCCTCTAGAATCCAAGATTGAACTTTGACCAACAGGATAGGGACTTCAGTTGTACAACAACAAGGAACTGAATTCCATCAACAATCTGAATGAGCCTGGGAGGGAATTCATGCTCTGAACCTCCAGAGAAGAACACAGCTCTGCCAACACTATGAATTCAGCCTTGTAAAACCAGGAGCAGAGAAAGTATCTGAGGCAACTCAGATTTCTGACCTACACAACTGTGAGAGTGTAAGTTTTTATTGTTTTCAAGCAATAAAGTTTGTAGTAATTTGTTACAGCAGCAATAGAAAATTAATACATCTGACTTGTCACACTGACAGAAAATTAAAGTTTATGGTTATTTCTTGATTATAAAAGAAATATGTTTTATAGAAAATTCAGAAAAGATGAAAGAGTGAACACCAGATTCTTCACAGCAATAAGTTGAGATCCATTAACACCATTTTGGAGTTAAAATTTAAATCAATCCCCACTGGTCTGAACCACATGCCCAAGTTCTAACTGGTAAAGACAAAGGAATTAAATAAAAAACAAGTTAGAATTTTTATTTCATAACTACCAAAATATAGAGGTCTTTGGTAAATTTGGATTCCAAAGTTCATCTCCAAAACCAAAGTTAAATGAAAGCATCTTAGCTCTCTGTTGGAATTTGAGTCTTGAGAATTTCATAGCTCTGAAGTGGTCACCCAATCAGGTGAGGATACATGGAGAATGAGAAGATCCCCTCCTTGGAGAGGTTCTTTTCTGGATGGTTGGCTAATGGAGACTAGGAGGCTAAGAGTCACTGTGGTTGAGTACAAGGAGATTCAAAAGAGAGAGAGAGAGAGAGAGAGAGGGAGGGAGGGAAAGAGGGAGATGGGGTGGATAGGAGAGAGATTCCTATCACATGTGCTGAGGAAACTGAGCCCAGGGGTCTACTACCTTCTCTTTTCCCCCAGAAGGAATATAAAAAACATCCACTGATACCTGAGCATGTACTTTTGGGTTTCAAAGCCCTTCCACACACTCAAGTGTATTAGTCAGAATTCTCCAGAGAAATATAAAATCCTTCATACATATACATGAAGATATTTATTGGCTTATGCAGTTGTGAGGGCTGGCAGGTCCAACAGGCTGGAAATTGAGGAGACTGTTATATTCTTGAGGCAGAATTCCTTCACCTTCAAAAAATCTGTTTTTGCTTTTAGGGCCATCAACTGATTGGATCAGGCCCACCCATTCTGTTAAGTGTAATCTCCAACTCATCTACATCTGACTGTAGATGCTAACTAACCACATCTACAAAATCCTTCACAGCAGCATCTATTCTAGTGTTTGACCAAACTATTGAATGCCAGAGCCTAGCCAAGTTGACACATAAAATTTTCACCACACTTATCAACCACCCTCAAAAAATCTCTTCTAAATGCATTCAATACTAAAAAATCCAGTTCTATTTCATATGTGCACATAAATTATTTGGCTGTTTTTTTTAGAACTGTGGAACTAAATAAAATAACTTCTTAGTTATTTTGCCTATATATGATATTGACAGGCTGACAACTTATACCAGCAACTGATTTTGCCTTTATGGCACTTGGATGGTCCTGTTAAAAAATATTAATTTTCCTGTTCATATGTCAAAGTCCAGCTTAGACATTACCCTAGAAAAAGAGTTTTCCTGGATCTTCCAGATGCAATTATTCTCCTTGTTTCTTATGCCAACCTCTATCATTTTATTGAGGCTTTGTTGATATTAAAGTCATTGGGATATGTGTTTGCTCTGACACTGGATTATAAGGTAACATATATGATGAAGGCTTAACATGAGCTGAGCAAGAGTGCCTGTACCACATAGTAAGCAGATAGTTAATAAGCATGTGCTCTTTCCTTACTTCTGGAAGGAAGCAGTGTCTAATTTATCTTTGAAGAGCTCTATGACACCAGCAGCGTCATGCATGTGCTCAGAAGCACCTGTCAAAATGGATTGTGTTTAATTCAAAATCATCAGATTCAAAATGAACTAAAAGTCACATCATGTCTTAGATATATGAACACAGGCTCAATTTTTTATAGATTATATTTTTAACGTAAACTAAAAATGTCATATTTAATTGAGTACTTGACCCACTGCAATAATGGCCATTGCACTGACCATAGTGGTATTAGTACCTTACCTAAATTCATCGATGCACCACATGTGTTTATCATACTCCCTTCACCCTCCCAAAACATCATTTGATTCGTAAAAATTATAGCTATTCTGGGGGCGCCTGGGTGGCTCAGTCGGTTGGGCGTCCGACCTCAGCTCAGGTCATGATCTCACGGTTTGTGGGCTCGAGCCCTGCATCAGGCTCTGTGCTGACAGCCCAGAGCTTGGAGCCTGCTTCAGATTCTGTGTCTCCTTCTCTCTCTGCCCCTCCCCTACTTGTGTTCTGTCTTTCTCTGTCTCTCAAAAATAAATAAATGTAAAATATATTTTTTTAATTATAGCTACTCAGCGCTTCTTCAACAAGACCAGACTAGCATACATAACTTTCTCTTAATGTCACATATATCAGATCCCATAATGCAATTATTTGCAACCAAAAATATTTTTTCCACTTTTACATACTGAAATGTAGAAAAAAATCCTGCTGCTAACAAATAAAATGTAATTTGTTTCTATATTTAAAATTTTCTTTTTCTAACCTGTTCCTGTTAGAGTCCTTGTTTTGCCTTCTTCTATGAGGGTAACCCTTTTCTATGTCTTGGTAGCCTCAGCGGCTCTCCTGCCTCCCAGACCTACATCTCCAACTACCCACAGTGTACTCCTCCTTGAACATCCATCTGTCTCCATCTGTGAAACCCTTCATCTTCTCAGAGAGAAACAGTGTCCCCAATTTACTAATGTCATCACTAACCACTAATGCTATCACCCTTCTCTGGGTTACCCAGACTCGTTCGGCCTTAACAACCCAGGCATTACCTTCTGTTCTTTCCTCTCACTGACATCATCAGTGTTCATCACATCTATTCCATTATTTATTTCCAGTTTCTCTCAGTTCTATCTTCCTTTTTTCATACCACCTTGCATATACTGGATTCTTAGTCACTCCACACATTAGCTATTGTAACAGTACCCAAACTATTCCTAAGACAGCAATTTCATCACATTGTTCTTGTCCCAAAACTTCAATGACTTCTAAATGCCAAGATAAAGTCTTTATGTATTTCCTCTCTTTAAATTCCACTAGAACTTGGTATAAACCTGTGTTTCTCCTAATAATCTCCTTCAAAGATCAATTTTTCTTTATTCTACACATTCCCTTTCTATCCTTGTACATTCAGCTCAAATTTCTTCTTCCTCCTAAAGCCTTCTTTTGCCCACCCAGCTGGAAAAGGCTTCTTTCACAAAATTTAGTGTTTATCCCACTCATTTAGCAATAATTATTTATTATCTTATCTTCTGTGGTTCAGGCTGTTACTGTTAATTTAAATTTCTTCCTGTGTATCTTGTTTCTCCAATTGGAATGCAAATGCTAAGTCTGAGGAACAGCAGGGAAGTGGAGATTTAAATTTCCCTGTATCCTTTACATACTCAGCCTGGTATTTGGCACATAAGTAGACACTAAATAAATAAATACTGTTCTTTTTTTCATTATCCTCTTTATTGTTATTAAATATGCTGGTATCAGAAACTAAAATATCCTCAATATTTGGCTGGGTTTGAGTAACAAAGTAATAGAGGAGGAAACAAGCTAATCCATTTTCTCCCTTATGTACTGTCTGTTGTTTTTGAACCAAAGAATTTTGCTCATATTATGAATGTGAGTGTGAAAGCAGACCCAGACATTGCATCACAAATTTCTCATTAACCATCTCTAAGAAGCACAGCATGCTGATGACGTCTTATTCATCAGAAGTATTTCCTGGAGAAAAAAATCTGCACCATTTATGTACCCCTGTCTTTTATTTTGGAACATGGAATGTTGGCCTTTGCACATTTGCAGGAATTTGTCATGATAAATGATGCCAATCACCAGCTTTATTAATGTCATAAATGGAATGAGATAGCTCCTCACAAAGCAAAGAACAATGGTCAAAACTGTCCTCTGCTCATTACAGCCCCTTTTGAAAAATTTACCACACAATTATCCATTTGTGCTCCATTCCTCTAGGTGATGGGGATGGTGTGGGCTTTAGTTCTACTAATCACTTCCAGCTGATGCTCTCAGTCTCCTGGAGTTGTCACACACCATGTTTGGCAGTGTATCAGAGCAGTAGGAAGGGAAAGATCACAAAATCTGAGTTGGAAAGACTATCCAGGTCTGAGTTGTGATTTGTTATGGGCTGAATTGTGTCCCTTACCCTCCAAATTCATATATTCAAACCATAACTCAGTAATGCCAAACTCCAAAAGTGACGATATTTGGAGATAGCATCTTTAAAGACATACTTAAGTTTAAAATGTGGTCTTTGGGTGGACTCTATTCCAGTACAACTGGTGTTTTTATAAGAAGAGGAGATTAGGACATAGACATTTGAAGGGAGAAGACTACCTGAATCCACAGGAAGATGGTCATCTACAAGGCAAGGAGGGAGGTCTCAGAGGAAACCAACCCTGCTGATACCTCAATCTCAGTCTTCTCGTCTCCAGAACTATGAGACGATAAATTCCTATTTAAGCTAGTTAATCTGCATTATTTTGTTATGGGGGCCCAGGAAACTAACACATGATCCAAAGGAAAAAAATAGAGAAGCAACCAAAGCTTTATATTGATTTGTTTGCTTTGAATCTATAGAAGGGCATTATGAAATTCTTATTAACAATACAAATTTCCTTGATGTCTGAAACCTCAGTGAGTCTTGGAGTCCTTCCAGGAAAGTTAGAATGTAGGACTATGGAAGGAAGCAGGAATTGCCACCAGCGCTCTGGCTTTCATTGCCTTTCAGGGTCCTCAAACTCTATCATCCCAAACGCACACCAAAAAGACTTTGTTTTTATTTTTTTTCTTTTTCCACTGCACAACATGTAAGGATCG
The DNA here is from genome assembly GCF_028749965.1 of Puma concolor. Classification (NCBI taxonomy): domain Eukaryota; kingdom Metazoa; phylum Chordata; class Mammalia; order Carnivora; family Felidae; genus Puma; species Puma concolor. The sequence goes on from NC_141671.1 coordinate 79,263,653, forward strand.
CATCAGTGATTCTCTTCTTTTAACTCCTGAGCACCATAGCCCAATTATAATAAGAAAGAAATAAACCTTGTTAACTCAAAGCATCATTCTGTTAGCAAAGCTGACTCACAGTTTTACCTAATGTAACAGAACCTTGTCTCTAGTAATACATAGGGTCCAAATGTCTATATGGAGTGATTCCCAAGGGTTCAAATTTATGGGTTTTTTGACAATAAGAATTTATTGAAATGATCTTATTAATGTGAAGTGATGTGAATGCATGTGTTTATAATATTGTACTTTTCTTTCTTTTTAGTTTTTGTTCAAAATAATTTTAGACGACTAAGCCTACCCTACCTAGTTAAAAATGTATATGGATTACTTTACATACATTGTTCTATCCAGGGCTCTGATACCTTCTTTGCTCCCTCCTTGCTAAATATTTGGAGATAAATTCCAAACAGTGTCCAGGATACACAGCTGCCCTAGAATGAAGCCTCTTCACTGTATTCCTCACTGCCTGAGTTGGAAGGTTTTGCATTCCTGATTGTGAACAATCCCTACTGTGTTAGTTTATTTTCTTAATTAACCCCAGCCATGATTTTGTAATGTCGTAACTCTTTCTCTATAAGTTGCACACTCTGTTCCTGAGTCTCTTTAGCAGTTGCATTCTCTTTGCAAAATCAGGGTTTATTGGTTGTTTTGTTTGTTTGCTTGTTTGTTTGTTTGTTTTTATTGCACTGTGATGATACAGGACAAGATTTAAAGCCTATTTGGTAAGTAAAGTCTCTTCTATTTTCAAGTCAAACTAAAAACAGATTCCCACTTGCACAATGCCTTATGCTTCCTGTGTAATACCATTAAATATCCCCAGCCAGCAGTAGCTTGGAACTTTGCTTCATGCCCAATTATCTTCTTTTTTTATTTATTTTTTATTTTTTAAAAAAAAAATTTTTTTTTTCAACGTTTATTTATTTTTGGGACAGAGAGAGACAGAGCATGAACGGGCGAGGGGCAGAGAGAGAGGGAGACACAGAATCAGAAACAGGCTCCAGGCTCCAAGCCATCAGCCCAGAGCCCGACGCGGGGCTCGAACTCACGGACCGCGAGATCGTGACCTGGCTGAAGTCGGATGCTTAACCGACTGCACCACCCAGGCGCCCCTTTGCCCAATATCTTCTAGATTACATATAACGTATGTACAGGATATAAAAGAATTTTTATTTTAAAAAAAAGAAAATCAGTTTATGTTATTAGATAATATACATTCAGCACTTTCCCTTCTCTGAAATTAATAGTGATTTTATTAATCGCATGTTAATATAAATTTATTAGTACTATTTGAAATAACATTAACTTGGTTATAAGAATGTGATTTCAAAAAAGACTGTGATAACAAAGGGCTCAATTTAATTTTCAATGGGCATTGTAATAGAAAACTGGAAAATTAAGTTTAGGTTAAGATGTCAATAAAGAAAGAATATGGAAGTCTGTAATTATGTGGAAGCTTAAATATGTGGAAACTTATCAAAAGATGGGACTATTATAAAAAGGAACGTCGGGGCACCTGGGTGGTTCAGTTGTTTCAGTGGCCAACACTTGGTTTTGGCTCAGGTCATGATTTCACGGTTCATGAGTTCAAGCCCTGCATTGGGCTCTCTGCACTGACAGTGTGGAGACTGTTCAGGATTCTCCCTCTCTCTCTCTCTCAAAATAAATATATAAACTTAAAAAAAATGGAACTTCAGGGGCTCCTGGGTGGCTCAGTCGGTTAAGCAGCTGACTTCGGCTCAGGTCATGATCTCATGGTCCGTGAGTTCAAGCCCCGTGTCAAACTGTGCTGACCGCTCAGAGCCTGGAGCCTGTTTCAGATTCTGTGTCTCCCTCTCTCTCTCTGACCCTCCCCTGTTCATGCTCTGTCTCTCTCTGTCTCAAAAATAAATAAACGTTAAAAAAAATTTTTTTTAAAAATGGAACTTCAGAAAGGTTATATATCAAAGGGCATTCTTCCACAGAGAAGTGTGTTGAATTCTACCAATACAGCAAGTCAGTGACAGGCAGGCTATGTCCTGAACCTCACTGTACTATAGGGTAAACAATATGATATTAGGTCATCTACCAAGACCAAAGGTTTTGGTGCTAAAGATCATCAAAACTTTTATACAAAAAGAAAAAAAAATGTGAACGTTGAACACAAAGGTGGTTCTTTGACACTACCATGAAAACTGTCCCATATCTCTGACCCATCACAGGTGATCTCCCCAGTTAACTCACCTATGATTGTGATAAACCAACTCCATAAATGCATGAAGGTGCCTGTGAGTGGGTATATTTGTCTAGGAGCAAAAATTGTGATTAATAAAACTGTTATGGGGGAAATGGAGAGTTACTAATCAATGGGCATAAAGCTTCAGTTATGCAGGATGAATAAGCTCTAGAGATCATTGTACCTATAATCAACAGCAATGTGTTGTACACTTAGAATTTTATTAAGAGCGTAGATTTAATGCTAGGTGTTCTTAGTACAGTAAAATAGAATTTTAGAAATAATATTAAACCTGTTGAAAACATAATTTTTTTGCCTTTGGAGGAAATTCTTAAACTTTCTTCCTTAATATCTTAAACTGCAAAGGTATCAGTTGTTATATTAGGCAATTTCCCATATTATCTTAATTTCCAAACTTTCCCAATGTCCTCCAATGCTCTCTAATGGGATAACAGATTTATCACCCTGTAAGCAGAGAAAACATAACTTCTTTTTCTCTATACAACTATATTAATCTTCCTTATATATATCTACAATCAAATAATATAAACATGAAACTTTGCTGAGTGCAATAATTTAAACAGTTCCTTTAGCTATATCCTTCATCACATTAAATATAAATAATTTGGTTAGTCTGTCAGATTCTCCTTCCTCCCCCTGCTCCACAAAAGTGGAGGTAGGTAAAAATAAATATCAGGAAATAAATGTTAGAGTGGCCAGTTGATGACGGGGTCTACATGCCATGCTACAAAACTTGGGCATTATTCTATGGGCAACAGAAATTTATTTGAGAAGTTTTGGGCAGGAGGTTAGTTTATAATTTTGGATTTGACACAGCTAGTTAGCCAATGCAATCTATTCCCATCTTCTTTTCTCCTTGTCCACCTCTCACAGTGGAGGTTGGAAAAAAAAAAGACATTCACTTACTTACTCATATTATACGTAAGAGGGCTATGTGACCCAGTTCTAACCAGTGAATTGTGAAGGGAAATCTGTCAGGATCATTCTGTGAAACTTCTATCTTCCTAGAAAAAAAAGAGCAGAAGTTCACAAGGCTTTAAAGTAAGACATACTGCATTGAGTTGTAGCTGTCATCTTGCAACCATGAGGCATCATGCATGAGGACAAAAAGTCAACAGTGAATAATAGCAAAGCAGAAATAAAAGAACCAGGGTCCTTGATGGTATCACAGAACCATGGAATCATCCCTGGACTGATAGATAACCTCCAAAGTCTCATTTGTGATAAAACTTATGTTGCATTACTTAAAACACCTCCACTGTGCTTTCTCTTATTTGCAGCAGAGCAAAGCTTTCAAAATTGACACAGTGTTGTACTGATTGGGGATTTGAAAGGTGCAAAACTAAAATCAAAGTAGCTATTTAGGGAGTTATTCCAATAATACAAGCAGAAAATGAGAATGGGACCTGAAAAGAGAGGGTAGGTACCTAGATGGGCAGAGAGTAAAATTTCTTTAACGTTAATGAAGGAAATATGTAGGACAGGTGATTTAGGTTTTGTCTTAGGTGACTGGTCCCAAAATACAGAAGCAGCAAATTTGAGTGTGAACATGGATTTCAGTTTGAGAAACGTCAAATTTAAGGTGCCCATGCAACATCATGTGGAGCTATCCAATGGGCAGATGAACTTATAAATAAAAGCATTTCTATTTAGTAATATAGATTTGGGATATATTAAGGACACACTAAAATCACCTAGGGAATACCAGGATTTAAGAAGGGAAAAGCAGAGGAGGAGCCAAGATGGCAGAACAGCATGGAAGTTTTTTGTGTGTCTCACGTCCATGAAATACAGCCAGACCAACACTAAACCATCCTGCACACCTAGAAAACTGGGGGATTAACACAACAATCTGCACAACCTGAACCACAGAATTCAGCAGGTACATGGCACGGAGAGGTGAATTTGGGGAGTGAGAAGCCACGGCGGGTAGGGAGCCACTTTTGTGGGTAGAGAGAGGATGGGGACTGGGGAGGGGGTGAGAATAAGGGAAAAGCACCCCTCCCCAAAAGCAGCTGGAGAGAAAGTGGAAAATTGGAAACAGCTGCAGGGACTAAACTAAAAAGGGACAAAGGAGAAAGGAGAGGGTTTAAATTCCATTAAGACTATAAACAAGGGGAGCCCAAAGTCTGCAACTCCAAAACCTGGTGGTGCTCTGGTGGGAAGGGTGAATCCCCAGGAGCAGAGTGGGGTCCAGGAGGTTCTTAGGCCACAAGGGGAAAAGCAGTTCCACTGCTGGAAGGACATTTGGTAGAGACTGTTGAATCCACCTGGTCCCAGCAGACCCCAGAGAACAGCCAGATTTGCTGGTGCTGCAACAAGGTCATTATGGGTGAGGCCTGGTGCCAGATGTGTGTTGTGATTTTCCATAATCCCTGAAACGCTGCTGCTACACTATCTCATGAACTTTTTCTGGGGCGGGCTGGCACCTGGCCACAGTCTTGGGGCACCAGCAGCAGCAGGGTCCACAAAGTGTTCCTGGGTGCAGCCGATATTTGGCCATTGCTTGGTGAGAACTTCACACAGAGGGGCAGAACGGGTCAAAGCCGCAGTCCTTCAGAAGTAAGGGGCCGGGGAAAACAGCCGCATCTGAGACAAAACTTGGGAGAAAGGTACTGCCTGAGGCTTGGTCACAGACAGTAAAAAAGCGGAGAGTGGATGAGAGCTGAAGACAGAGGACAGGTGCACAATTGTTGATCGGGGAGAACAGAGTTCCAATACTAGAGACTGGGTACCTGGGTGACACCTTTTTCACCACTCCCACGCATGCGCATAGGCACCTATGAGCGCCACAACACTCCACCCCAGTAGGCTAGCAGCTCCATCTAGTGGAGAATGAACCCGTTACACTGAGCCCTGCTCAACTGGGCCAACCTCGCTCTTCAAGAACACAACTCTCACTACCTGCTTAGTTTATGGAATATAAATTGCTTCATAGTCTGACTTCTAGGGGAAAGCAAAGTAATTTCAATCGTATTTCAGCCTGTTAGCAGGTCCATCTATTCAATTTTCTTTTTTTTCCCTCTTTTTCACTTCTTTTCCTTTTCTTGAATACAGAAAGAAAAACCATTCATTTTTACTTTAAATTTTTGTTAAAAATATCTTTCTTTAATTTTTTACTATATTTTTTACTTTTTTGTAAATTTTTTCAAATTCTATTTTAATTCCTTCATTTTATTTTAGTCTACTTCAGTGTATTCACTTTTTAAAATTTTCAAACGATTTCCTTTTTTCCCTTTTTCATTTCTTTTCTTTTTCTTGAATACAAAAAGAAAAAAAAATCATTTTTATTTTTAATTTTTATTAAAAATATTTTTCTTTACTTTTTTCTACTATATTCTTTACTTTTGTGTAAATTTTTTCAAATTCTATTTTACCACCATCATCTCATTTTAGTCTACTTCACTGTATTCATTTTGCAAATTCTCAAACGATTTCCTTCTTTTTTTCTTTCTTCCCATCCCCCCTTTTTTCTCTAATCTGTCAAACCACTTTCAACACCCAGACCAAAACACACCTAGGATCTAGCATCATCTATTAGATTTCTGTGTGTGTGTGTGTTTAATTTTAATTTTTTTATTATTTTAATTTTTTTTAATTTCAATTTTTATACCTCATTAATTCCTTTTCTCCCTTCAAAATAACAAAACGAAGAAATTCACCCAAAAAGAAAGAGCACAAAGAAACGACAGCCAGGGATTTAACCAACACAGATACAAGCAAGACGTCTGAACCAGAATTTAGAATCATGATAATAAGAATACTAGCTGGAGTGGAAAATAGATTAGAATCCCTTTCTGCAGAGATAAACGATGTTAAAAATAGCCAGAATGAATTAAAAATGCTATAACTGAGCTGCAATCACGGAAGGATGCAGCAGCGGCAAGGATGGATGAGGCAGAACAGAGAATCAGCGACAGAGAGGGCAAACTTATAGAGAATAATGAAGCAGAAAAAAAGAGGGAGATTAAGGCAAAAGACCACGATTTAAGAATTAGAGAAATTAGTGACTCATTAAAAAGGAACAACATCAGAATCATAGGGGACCCAGAAGAGGAAGAGAGAGAAACGGGTAGAAGGGTTATGCGAGCAAATCATAGCAGAAAACTTTCCTAACCTGGGGAAAGACACAGACATCAAAATCCAGGAAGCACAGAACCCCCAGTAGATTCAACAAAAAACAACCATCAACAAGGCATATCATAGTCAAATTCACAAAATACTCAAGGCAAGGAAAGAATCATGAAAGCAGCAAGGGAGAAAAAATCCCTAACCTACAAGGGAAGACAGATCAGGTTTGCAAGAGACCTATCCACAGAAACTCGGCAGGCCACAAAGGAGTGGCAGGATATATTCAGTGTGCTGAATCAGAAAAATATGCAGCCAAGAATTCTTTATACAGCAAGGCTCTCATTCAAAATAGAAGGAGAGACAAAAAGTTTCCCAGACAAGCAAAAATTAAAGGAGTTTTTGACCACGAAACCAGCCCTGCAAGAAATTTTAAGGGGGACTCTCTGAGGGGAGAAAAGATGAAAAAAATATATATCCATATGTATAGATATAGATATAGATATAGACAGATATGGATATATATATATATATATATATATATATATATATATATATATGGATATGGATATATAAATACCAAAAGCAACAAAGATTAGAAAGGACCAGAGAACACCACCAAAAACTCCAACTCTACAAGCATTATAATGGCAATAAATTCATATCTTTCAGTATTCACTCTAAACGTCAATGGACTGAATGCTCCAATCAAAAGACATAGGGCAACAGAATGGATAAGAACACAAGATCCATCTATAGGCTGTTTACAAGAGACCCACTTTAGACCTAAAGACACCCTCAGATTGAAAATAAGGGGATGGAGAACCATCTATCATGCTAATGGTCAACAAAAGAAAACCAGAGTAGCCACACTTATATCAGACGATCTAGACTTTAAAATAAAGACTGTATCAAGAGATGCAGAAGGGCATTATATTGTAATCAAGGGGTCTATCCAACAAGAAGACCTAACAATTGTAAACAATTATGCGCCAAATGTGAGAGCACCCAAATATATAAATCATCACAAACATAAAGAAACTCACTGATAGTAATATGATAATAGTAGGAGACTTCAACACACCACTCACAACAATGGACAGATCATCTAATAAAAAAATCAACAAGGAAACAATGGCTTTAAATGACACGCTGGACCACATGGACTTAACAGATATATTCAGAACATTTCATCCTAAAGCAGCAGAATATACATTCTTCTCCAGTGCACAGGGAACATTCTCCAGAATAGACCACACACTGGGACACGAATCAGCCCTCATCAAGTACAAAATGATCAAGATCATACCGTGCATATTTTCAGACCAAAATGCTATGAAACTCAAAATCAACCACAAGAAAAAATTTGGAAAGGTAACAAATACTTGGAGACTGACGAACATCCTACTAAAGAATGAATGGGCTAACCAAGCAGTTAAAGAGGAAATTAAAAAGTATATGTAAGTCAATGAAAATGATAACACCACAACCCAAAACCTCTGGGATGCAGCAAAGGTGGTCATAAGAGGAAAGTATATAGCAATCCAGGCCTCCTAAAGAAGGAAGAAAGATCTCAGATACAGAACCTAACTTTACGCCTTAAGGAGCTGGAAAAAGACCAAATAAAACCCAAAAACATCAGAAGACAGGAAATAATAAAGACTAGAGCAGAAACCAAAGCTATTGAAACCAAAAAAACAGTAGAACAGATCAATGAAACCAGAAGCTGGTTCTTTGAAAGAATCAAGAATTTTGATAAACCACTATCCAGTTTGATCAAAAAGAAAAAGGAAAGGACCCAAATAAATAAAATCAAGAATGAAAGAGGAGAGATCACAACCAACACAGCAGAAATAAAAACAATAATAAGAGAATATTCTGAGCAATGATATGCCAATAAAATGGGTAATCTGGAGGAAATGGACAAATTCCTGGAAACATACACACTACCAAAACTGAAACAGAAAAAAATTGAAAATTTCAACAGATCCAGATCCAGTAAGGAAATACAACTAGCAGTCAAAACTCTGCCAAAAAACAAGAGTCCAGGGCCAGATGGCTTTCCAGGGGAATTCTACCAAATATTTAAGGAAGAGTTAACACCTATTCTCTTGAAGCTGTTCCAAAAAATAGAAATGGAAGGAAAACTTCCGAACTCTTTCTATGAAGCCAGCATTACCTTGATTCCAAAACCAGACAGACACCCCATCAAAAAGGAGAACTATAGACCAATTTCCCCGATGCACATGGATGCAAAAATCCTGAACAAGATACTAGCCAACCGGCTCCAACAATACATTAAAAAAATTATTCACCATGACCAAGTGGGATTTATACCTAGGATGCAGGATATATCTGCAAAACAATTAATGTGATTTATCACATCAATAAAAGAAAGAACCAGAACCATATGATCCTCTCAATAGATGCAGAGAAAGAATTTGACAAAGTACAGCATCCTTTCTTGAAAAAAACCCTCAAGAAAGTAGGGATAGAAGGAGCATACCTCAAGATCATAAAAGCCATATATGAATGACCCACCGCTAATATCATCCTCAATGGGGAAAAACTGAGAGCTTTCCCCCTTAGGTCAGGAACAACACAGGGATGTCCACTCTCGCCACTGTTATTCAACATAGTATTGGAAATCTTAGCCTCTGCAATCAAACAACACAAAGAAATAAAAGGCATCCAAATTGGCCAGGAGGAGGTCAAACTTTCACTCTTCACAGATGACATGATACTCTATATGGGAAACCCAAAAGATTCCACCAAAAAACTGCTAGAACTGATTCATGAATTCAGCAAAGTCGCAGGATATAAAATCAATGCACAGAAATCTGTTGCATTCCTATACACCAACAATGAAGTGACAGAAAGAGAAATCAAGGAATCGATCCCATTTACAGTGGCACAAAAAACCATAAAATACCTAGGAATAAATCTAACCAAAGAGGTGAAATATCTATACACTGAAAACTATAGAAAACTTATGAAAGAAATTGAAGAAGACACAAAAAAACGGAAAAAGATTCCATGCTCCTGGATAGGAAGAACAAATATTGTTAAAATGTCGATACTACCCAAAGCAATCTACATATTCAATGCAATCCCTATCAAAATAACACCAGCATTTTTCACAGAGCTAGAACAAATAATCCTAAAATTTGTATGGAACCAGAAAAGACCCTGGATATCCAAAGCAATCCCAATTCTGAAAAAGAAAACCAAAGCAGGAGGCATCACAATCCCAGACTTCAAGCTATACTACAAAGTTGTAATCATGAAGACAGCATGGTACTGGCACAAGAACAGAGACACTCAGATCAATGGAACATAATGGAGAACCCAGAAATGGACCCACAAATGTTTGGGCAGCTAATCTTTGACAAAGCAAGAAAGAATATCCAATGGAATAAAGACAGTCTCTTCAGCAAATGGTTCTAGGAAAACTGGATAGCGACATGCAGAAGAATGAACTTGGATCACTTTCTTACACCATACACAAAAATGAACTCAAAATGGATGAAAGACCTCAATGTAAGACAGGAAGCCATCCAAATCCTCGAGGAGAAAGCAGGCAAAAACCTCTTTGATCAAGGCTGCAGCAACTTCTTGCTCAACACGTCTCTGGATGGAAGGGAAACAAAAGCAAAATGAACAACTGGGACCTCATCAAAATAAAAAGCTTCTGCACAGCAAAGGAAATAATCAGCAAAACTAAAAGGCACCTGACAGAATGGGAAAAGATATTGCAAATGACATATCAGATAAAGGGTTAATATCCAAAATCTATAAAGAACTTATCAAACTCAACACCCAACAAAACAAATAATCCAGTGAAGAAATGGGCAAAAGACATGAATAGACACTTCTCCAAAGAAGACATCCAGATGGCCAACCAACACACGAAAAAATGCTCAACATCACTCATCATCAGGGAAATAGAAATCAAAACTACAATGAGATACCACCTTACGCCTGTCAGAATGGCTAACATTAACAACTCAGGTAACAACAGACGTTGGCAAGGATGCGGAGAAAGAGGATCTCTTTTGCATTGTTGGTGGCAATGCAAGCTGGTGCAGCCACTCTGGAATACAGTATGGAGGTTCCTCAAAAAATTAAAAATAGAACTACCCTATGATCCAGCAATTGCACTACTAGGCATTTATCCAAGGGATACAGATATGCTGTTTTGAAGGGGCACATGCACCCCTGTGTTTATAGCACTATCTACAATAGCCAAAGTATGGAAAAAGCCAACATGTCCACTGATGGATGAATGCATAAAGAAGTGGTATATATATACAATGGAATATTACTTGGCAATCAAAAAGAATGAAATCTTGCCATTTGCAATGACGTGGATGGAACTGGAGGGTATCATGCTAAGTGAGATTAGCCAAAGAAAGACAAAAATCATACGACTTCACTTATATGAGACTTTAAGAGACAAAACAGATGAACATAAGAGAAGGGAAACAAAAATAATATAAAAACAGGGAAGGGTTGACAAAACATAAGAGATTCATAAATATGGAGAACAAACTGAGGGTTGCTGGAAGGGTTGTGGGAGGGGGGATGGGCTAAATGGGTAAGGGCACTAAGGAATCTACTCCTGAAATTGTTGTTCCACTATATGCTAACTAATTTGGATGTAAATTAAAAAAAATAAATAAATGAAATTAAAAAAAAAAAAAAAAGAAGGGCAAAGGAGAAAAAGGAGAAAGCAAAGACTGAGTAGAAGCACCAGGTCTGAACAGCTTTAGTGTCTGACTCAGTGCATCCTGGCTGAGACTCAGCCTTATGTGTAAAATTATTAAAAGATAAAACCATCAGAGAAAATCTTAAATAAAAAAAAGCAAAACCAGAATTTTCCTTTCTTGCATAAAGGAGAGCCATACTAGTCAGGCACATTCTTACTGAGGAAAGCAAATTGCTAATCTTATATACGTTTTTGTGGGGATGAGTTTATTTGGGTTGATGTTGGTCACAGAGATAAGAATGGGTTGACATCAACCTTTGAAGAATGCTTCCTGGTACATGTCCACCTCTAATTATCTGACTTCCTAAGTGTCAGTCTGTCACCAACTCGTTGGCTTTCAGAGGCATATGCAATGAGGTGAAATGACACTGATCAACTAGAGAGGTTTAAAACCAGCTCTGGAGTTTGCTTGCCAACACAGTCATAGAACTATCACTGATTAATTTAAAAGCTGAAAACCTGTTCTGGTGGTTGTTGCCATGGCTATAGAAAAATCAGACTTTTCCTAGAAGAATGTGGACTCTTGCTGCTCTCAAAGTTAAATGGTGCCAAGTTCAAGTGAGGTGAAGACTGACATGTGTCCACTAGGGTTAGGAATTTCACTTCAGGAGCAATTTCAATGGAGTAGATGAGGAACTAAAATACTACAATTCTCCACTAATCTAGTCATGCTCACAATTTTCTCTAAGAGCAGGAAGCAGAAAGGGAAAAAAAGCTGGTTCAAGGAAAATATAAAGAGGGATAGTAAAGCAAAGCTCGCATTTATTGAGGGCCTGCCGTATGCTAGCAGTTATGCTAAAGTACCTGACATACTTTATCTCATTTAATTCTCACAACCATGCCTTACGGCAGCTATTAGGAGCAGTAGTAGCATTCCCACTTTACAGATGATAAAACTGAGGCTCAGGACACTAAATAATATTTCCAATGATTGGTAGGGAATTAGCTGGACACCAGGATTGTGTGAATTCAGTCTCAGATTGTGGCATTGTACCATTCTGTTGCTAAATAGGAGATGGCGTGAGCTATAAGTACCTGCTCCAACCCATGCAATATTCCTCTTCTTCTCTTAAGCTATTCCTCCAATCCCCTACAAAGCAGTGACCAGGAATACAGATGCATCTAGACATGCTAAGAGTACAGACCCTAAGAAATAGAGCCCAGTAAACCATGTCACTGCTCACACATATGAACCATGACTGAATAGCAGGTTTTTCTTTTTTTTTTTATAAGTCTTTTTTGTTTTTTTTTTTTCCAACGTTTATTTATTTATTTATTTATTTATTTTTTTTATTTTATATATGAAATTTATTGTCAAATTGGTTTCCATACAACACCCAGTGCTCATCCCAAAAGGTGCCCTCCTCAGTACCCATCACCCACCCTCTCCTCCCTCCCACCCCCCATCAACCCTTAGTTTGTTCTCAGTTCTCAACAGTCTCTTATGCTTTGGCTCTCTCCCACTCTAACCTCTTTTTTTTTTTTTTTTTTTTGTTCCCCTCCCCCATGGGTTTCTCTTAAGTTTCTCAGGATCCACATAAGAGTGAAACCATATGGTATCTGTCTTTCTCTGTATGGCTTATTTCACTTAGCATCACACTCTCCAGTTCCATCCACGTTGCTACAAAAGGCCATATTTCATTTTTTCTCATTGCCACGTAGTACTCCATTGTGTATATAAACCACAATTTCTTTATCCATTCATCAGTTGATGGACATTTAGGCTCTTTCCATAATTTGGCTATTGTTGAGAGTGCTGCTATGAACATTGGGGTACAAGTGCCCCTATGCATCAGTACTCCTGTGTCCCTTGGATAAATTCCTAGCAGTGCTATTGCTGGGTCATAGGGTAGGTCTATTTTTAATTTTCTGAGGAACCTCCACACTGCTTTCCAGAGCGGCTGCACCAATTTGCATTCCCACCAACAGTGCAAGAGGGTTCCCGTTTCTCCACATCCTCTCCAGCATCTATAGTCTCCTGATTTGTTCATTTTGGCCACTCTGACTGGCGTGAGGTGATATCTGAGTGTGGTTTTGATTTGTATTTCCCTGATAAGGAGCGACGCTGAACATCTTTTCATGTGCCTGTTGGCCATCCGGATGTCTTCTTTAGAGAAGTGTCTATTCATGTTTTCTGCCCATTTCTTCACTGGGTTATTTGCTTTTCGGGTGTGGAGTTTGGTGAGCTCTTTATAGATTTTGGATACTAGCCCTTTGTCCGATATGTCATTTGCAAATATCTTTTCCCATTCCGTTGGTTGCCTTTTAGTTTTGTTGGTTGTTTCCTTTGCTGTACAGAAGCTTTTTATCTTCATAAGGTCCCAGCAATTCACTTTTGCTTTTAATTCCCTTGCCTTTGGGGATGTGTCGAGTAAGAGATTGCTACGGCTGAGGTCAGAGAGGTCTTTTCCTGCTTTCTCCTCTAAGGTTTTGATGGTTTCCTGTCTCACATTCAGGTCCTTTATCCATTTGGAGTTTATTTTTGTGAATGGTGTGAGAAAGTGGTCTAGTTTCAACCTTCTGCATGTTGCTGTCCAGTTCTCCCAGCACCATTTGTTAAAGAGACTGTCTTTTTTCCATTGGATGTTCTTTCCTGCTTTGTCAAAGATGAGTTGGCCATACGTTTGTGGGTCTAGTTCTGGGGTTTCTATTCTATTCCATTGGTCTATGTGTCTGTTTTTCTGCCAATACCATGCTGTCTTGATGATGACAGCTTTGTAGTAGAGGCTAAAGTCTGGGATTGTGATGCCTCCTGCTTTGGTCTTCTTCTTCAAAATTACTTTGGCTATTCGGGGCCTTTTGTGGTTCCATATGAATTTTAGGATTGCTTGTTCTAGTTTCGAGAAGAATGCTGGTGCAATTTTGATTGGGATTGCATTGAATGTGTAGATAGCTTTGGGTAGTATTGACATTTTGATAATATTTATTCTTCCAATCCATGAGCAGGGAATGTCTTTCCATTTCTTTAAATCTTCTTCAATTACCTTCATAAGCTTTCTATAGTTTTCAGCATACAGATCCTTTACATCTTTGGTTAGATTTATTCCTAGGTATTTTATGCTTCTTGGTGCAATTGTGAATGGGATCAGTTTCTTTATTTGTCTTTCTGTTGCTTCATTGTTAGTGTATAAGAATGCGACTGATTTCTGTACATTGATTTTCTATCCTGCAACTTTGCTGAATTCATGTATCAGTTCTAGCAGACTTTTGGTGGAGTCTATCGGATTTTCCATGTATAATATCATGTCATCTGCAAAGAGCGAAAGCTTGACTTCATCTTTGCCAATTTTGACGCCTTTGATTTCCTTTTGTTGTCTGATTGCTGTTGCTAGAACTTCCAGCACTATGTTAAATAACAGCGGTGAGAGTGGGCATCCCTGTCGTGTTCCTGATCTCAGGGAAAAAGCTCTCAGTTTTTCCCCGTTGAGGATGATGTTAGCTGTGGGCTTTTCATAAATGGCTTTTATGATCTTTAAGTATGTTCCTTCTATCCCGACTTTCTCAAGAGTTTTTATTAAGAAAGGGTGCTGGATTTTGTCGAAGGCCTTTTCTGCATCGATTGACAGGATCATATGGTTTTTCTCTTTTTTTTTGTTAATGTGATGTATCACGTTGATTGATTTGCGAATGTTGAACCAGCCCTGCATCCCAGGAATGAATCCCACTTGATCATGGTGAATAATTCTTTTTATATGCCGTTGAATTCGATTTGCTAGTATCTTATTGAGAATTTTTGCATCCATATTCATCAGGGATATTGGCCTGTAGTTCTCTTTTTTTACTGGGTCTCTGTCTGGTTTAGGAATCAAAGTAATACTGGCTTCATAGAATGAGTCTGGAAGTTTTCCTTCCCTTTCTATTTCTTGGAATAGCTTGAGAAGGATAGGTATTATCTCTGCTTTAAACGTCTGGTAGAACTCCCCTGGGAAGCCATCTGGTCCTGGACTCTTATTTGTTGGGAGATTTTTGATAACCGATTCAATTTCTTCGCTGGTGATGGGTCTGTTCAAGCTTTCTATTTCCTCCTGATTGAGTTTTGGAAGAGTGTGGGTGTTCAGGAATTTGTCCATTTCTTCCAGGTTGTCCAATTTGTTGGCATATAATTTTTCATAGTATTCCCTGATAATTGTTTGTATCTCTGAGGGATTGGTTGTAATCATTCCATTTTCATTCATGATTTTATCTATTTGGGTCATCTCCCTTTTCTTTTTGAGAAGCCTGGCTAGAGGTTTGTCAATTTTGTTTATTTTTTCAAAAAACCAACTCTTGGTTTCGTTGATCTGCTCTACAGTTTTTTTAGA
The DNA here is from genome assembly GCF_028749965.1 of Puma concolor. Lineage (NCBI taxonomy): Eukaryota > Metazoa > Chordata > Mammalia > Carnivora > Felidae > Puma > Puma concolor. Next base: position 79,279,056 of record NC_141671.1, read on the forward strand.
TTCTATATTGTTTATTTCTGCTCTGATCTTTATTATTTCTCTTCTTCTGCTGGGTTTAGGCTGCCTTTGCTGTTCTGCTTCTATTTCCTTTAGGTGTGCTGTTAGATTTTGTATTTGGGATTTTTCTTGTTTCTTGAGATAGGCCTGGATTGCAATGTATTTTCCTCTCAGGACTGCCTTCGCTGCATCCCAAAGCGTTTGGATTGTTGTATTTTCATTTTCGTTTGTTTCCATATATTTTTTAATTTCTTCTCTAATTGCCTGGTTGACCCACTCATTCGTTAGTAGGGTGTTCTTTAACCTCCATGCTTTTGGAGGTTTTCCAGACTTTTTTCTGTGGTTGATTTCAAGCTTCATAGCATTGTGGTCTGAAAGTATGCATGGTATGATTTCAATTCTTGTAAACTTATGAAGGGCTGTTTTGTGACCCAGTATATGATCTATCTTGGAGAATGTTCCATGTGCACTCGAGAAGAAAGTATATTCTGTTGCTTTGGGATGCAGAGTTCTAAATATATCTGTCAAGTCCATCTGATCCAATGTCTCATTCAGGGCCCTTGTTTCTTTATTGACCGTGTGTCTAGTTGATCTATCCATTTCTGTAAGTGGGGTGTTAAAGTCCCCTGCAATTACCACATTCTTATCAATAAGGTTGCTTATGTTTATGAGTAATTGTTTTATATATTTGGGCGCTTCGGTATTCGGTGCATAGACATTTATAATTGTTAGCTCTTCCTGATGGATAGACCCTGTCACTATTATATAATGTCCTTCTTCATCTCTTGTTACAGCCTTTAATTGAAAGTCTAGTTTGTCTGATATAAGGATGGCTACTCCAGCTTTCTTTTGGCTTCCAGTAGCATGATAAATAGATCTCCATCCCCTCACTCTCAATCTAAAGGTGTCCTCAGGTCTAAAATGAGTCTCTTGTAGACAGCAAATAGATGGGTCTTGTTTTTTTATCCATTCTGATACCCTATGTCTTTTGGTTGGCGCATTTAATCCATTTACATTCAGTGTTATTATAGAAAGGTATGGGTTTAGAGTCATTGTGATGTCTGTATGTTTTATGCTTGTAGTGATGTCTCTGGTACTTTGTCTCACAGGGTCCCCCTTAGGATCTCTTGTAGGGCCGGTTTAGTGGTGACAAATTCCTTCAGTTTTTGTTTGTTTGGGAAGACCTTTATCTCTCCTTCTATTCTAAATGACAGACTTGCTGGATAAAGGATTCTCGGCTGCATATTTTTTCTGTCTAGCACACTGAAAATCTCGTGCCAATTCTTTCTGGCCTGCCAAGTTTCAAAAGAGAGATCAGTCACGAGTCTTATAGGTCTCCCTTTATATGTGAGGGCACGTTTACCCCTTGCTGCTTTCAGAATTTTCTCTTTATCCTTGTATTTTGCCAGTTTCACTATGATATGTCGTGCAGAAGATCGATTCAAGTTACGTCTGAAGGGAGTTCTCTGTGCCTCTTGGATTTCAATGCCTTTTTCCTTCCCCAGTTCAGGGAAGTTCTCAGCTATTATTTCTTCAAGTACCCCTTCACCACTTTCCCTCTCTCTTCCTCCTCTGGGATACCAATAATGCGTATATTATTTCTTTTTAGTGTATCACTTAGTTCTCTAATTTTCCCCTCGTACTCCTGGATTTTTTTATCTCTCTTTTTCTCAGCTTCCTCTTTTTCCATAACTTTATCTTCTAGTTCACCTATTCTCTCCTCTGCCTCTTCAATCCGAGCTGTGGTGGTTTCCATTTTGTTATGCATTTCGTTTAAAGCGTTTTTCAGCTCCTCGTGACTGTTCCTTAGCCCCTTGATCTCTGTAGCAAGAGATTCTCTGCTGTCCGCTATACTGTTTTCAAGCCCAGCGATTAATTTTATGACTATTATTCTAAATTCACTTTCTGTTATATTATTTAAATCCTTTTTGATCAGCTCATTAGCTGTTGTTATTTCCTGGAGATTCTTCTGAGGGGAATTCTTCCGCTTGGTCATTTTGGATAGTCCCTGGCGTGGTGAGGACCTGCAGGGCACTTCCCCTGTGCTGTGGTGTATAACTGGAGTTCGTGGGCGGAGCCGCAGTCAGACCTGATGTCTGCCCCCAGCCCACCGCTGTGTCCACAGTCAGACTGGTGCGTGCCTTCTCTTCCCCTCTCCTATGGGCGGGATTCACTGTGGGGTGGGGTGGCCTGTCTGGGCTACTTGCACACTGCCAGGCTTGTGATGCTGGGGATCTGGCGTCTTAGCTGGGGTGGGTAGGCAAGGTGCACAGGGGCAGGAGGGGCAGGCTTAGCTTGCTTCTCCTTAGGTGATCCTCTTCAGGAGGGGCCCTGTGGCAGCAGGAGGGAGTCAGATCCGCTGCCGGAGGTTTGGCTCCGCAGAAGCGCAGAGTTGGGTATTTGCGTGAAGCGAGCAAGTTCCCTGGCAGGAACTGGTTCTCTTTGGGATTTTGGCTGGGGGATGGGCGGGGGAGATGGCGCTGGCGAGCGCCTTTGTTCCCCACCAAACTGAGCTCTGTCGTCCGGGGGCTCAGCAGATCTCCTTCCCTTTGTCCTCCAGCCTTCCCGCTTTCTGAGCAGAGCTGTTAACTTATGACCTCCCAGACGCTAAGTCGTGCTTGCTGTCGGAACACAGTCCGTCAGGCCCCTCCGCTTTTTGCAAGCCAGACTCGGGGGCTCTGCTTGGCCGGCGAGCCGCCCCTCCGCCCCGGCTCCCTCCCGCCAGTCCGTGGAGCGCGCACCGCCTCGCCGCCCTTCCTACCCTCTTCCGTGGGCCTCTCGTCTGCGCTTGGCTCCGGCGACTCCGTTCTGCTAATCCTCTGGTGGTTTTCTGGGTTATTTAGGCAGGTGTAGGTGGAATCTAAGTGATCAGCAGGACGCGCGGTGAGCCCAGCGTCCTCCTACGCCGCCATCTTCCCTCTCTCTGTGTTACTGTGGATACCCTTCAGCCCTGGTAACCAGCCCTGTGACTTCCCCTCCTCTTCTCAACGTTTATTTATTTTTGGGACAGAGAGAGACAGAGCATGAACGGGGGAGGGGCAGAGAGAGAGGGAGACACAGAATTGGAAACAGGCTCCAGGCTCTGAGCCATCAGCCCAGAGCCCGACGCGGGGCTCGAACTCACGGACCGCGAGATCGTGACCTGGCTGAAGTCGGACGCTTAACCGACTGCGCCACCCAGGCGCCCCCAGGTTTTTCTATTCACTCATCATAAATTTTAAAAATATTCAATCCTCTGAGCATATTACATAGGTGGCTATTAAGACTGTGTGAGCTTGGCCAAGTATCTAGCAAGTTGTTTTCTTGACTAAGAGCTACTCATGCCTTCATTTCCTTATAATTATAAAATGATACCTTGTATCAAGAGAAATCTATAGATCATAAGTCAATGTTAAAAATCCTGAGATTGAAATGAGTCACTCAGTACACAAAATGCATGTTAGTAATTTGGTAACATTTGTTATTATTATTTATACTTCTTAATCCATCCTGGGATGATACCTTTTTCCTCCTGTGTGTTCATTTACAAACACAGCTTAATCAGAGAAAACAATATATAATGTTTTTGAGCCCCAAGAACTTTTAGTCTTCGGGGACATTTGGGTTGATACAGCCTTTAAAAAGACTGACATGACACTTCTAAATACAAGTTATTTTAGACTACTGTCCAACGTGACGAGTCACAGAAGAAAACCACCATAGACTGAGCTGGCTCTCCCCCTAAGGTCCCTCAGTGGGGATTTCTCATATTTCCTCAGGAAACACTGCCCCTGGTTATGTCACTTATTGAACCATTTACCTCCTGGCCGTGTGCTGGGATGACGACAAGGTACTCAGAGACAGCCTGGAATAGTCTGTCTTCTCATCAATAATTACAGCTTCAAATACAAAAGACAACTTAAATTTTATAACAGCATGTGGAAAATATTTCTTTTGTGTTCCGTATCATGAAGTTCTACTATCTACAAAATGGTGTGGAATATACAAGCTGTTTTGTTATACAAAGAAATTGGCTATAACAATTTTCAATCATCATTCCATTTCACTTTGATTATGCATTTATAGCATGTGAGAAAGAGGCTAGAGGAAACAAGAATATGAACATCTACAATGAATTCAATAGGAGTTATTCACTGAAATGTTCCATCTTCATAATTAAAAACTACCACTCAATCCCACCAAATTCTGTTTATGAATTAGATGAGAATTTTCCTATTTAAATGAATACATCCATCTCTCAACATGTGTCCTATGGGGATATAATCCTCCTATGGCTCAGTAACTCCAGATGTACCTTATTAGGCCCCCCAAAATGATTAATTCTACCACAGGACGTGGAGAATAAAGCTTTTTAAAAAATCATTAAAGGCAAATCCCTGAATCCAAAGGCAACACACATCTTTGCAAGGAGAGCAAGCAGCTTGCTCTGCACCTAGACGATACCAAAGGAAAAGATCTCCTGCATTATAAGCTAGACAGTGTGACACTGGCTGCTGGTAGCAGATGGGCCCACAGGATTCAAGTAGCAGACTGATACTGAAACTGGGACAGCTGAAGGAAGGTTCTCCAGGATCATCATTAGGGGAAAGACATACAGTGGAAGGGGAGAGGCAGCACTCCTTAACCCAGAGAGAGGCTTCAATGGGTAAAAATGATTCTTGAAAACTAATGGGTATAAGTCAGGTTGATTATTTATTGGCAGGGCCAATCCCAAAATAGAAGAGAGATTCCCACTCAATGTGGTTCTAAATGAATTCCAGCAGGAGACATGAAAGGGTAGATGAAATCTAGTCAGGGAAGGGCATTATCAGTGTGTTCTGGTCCCAAAAGTTCATCTGGTTCTCCTTCATGAAATACAAAGTTTCAGCAAAGCTTTCTGTTTCTCCAAACAGAGACAGCAACAGATCAAGAACTCAGTGCCTCTTATGGGTCTTTCCACCAGTGAAAGCAAATGGAGTATCTGAGATCCACAAGTACTTAACATAATTCCCATAGCTACAATGCAGCCTGTCCATAAAAAAAAAAAAAATTCCCTGGGTTTCCCTTTTTGACAAACAGAGCCCTGGAGAGAAAAGCGGGCACTATTTAACATGTCCCAAGGAGGATTGATTGTAAGAAAAAAAACCATACGACCACAATCAGGCAGGAACTGAATGGAGACCCAGCTGAAGACTCCATTTGAAGGTCTTAAAAGTTCAGCTGGGGAAGCAATTTCTCCTTAGACAAGAGAGCCTGAAAGTTTTTTTTAATTATTATTAATTCCAAATATTACATCTAACAAATGCAGCCATGCAACAAGACAAATAAAAAATGAAACAAAAACAAAAATAAAAAACCTGAGCTCCTCAAAAGAGGGTTAGAAGTACACCGAGCCAGAAGCTAAGAAACCACACCAAACTCCTTTGACTGAGTTTTAATTCTAACCCCCACATTTCCTAACTGTGTAACATTTTAAGAACTGAATAACTTAAAATCCACTGATATCTGGCTCCAAATAAAGCTGTTCTCATCCTATGTCTTTGGTTGTCATTTTGCTATTCTCTAGAAAAACATCTTTTCATACTTGTCTTTAAGAGGATGATATACATAAAATAGAATAGGAATACATATGCTCCAAATCTGTGCCAAGACTGAGACAGAAAAGGAAATTAGGTTTTATTGTGTTTGTATTACCCACTTCTCTGTTAAATTCCTCACATTTCTGACATAAAAATCATTTAATGTTTCCTTGAAAAGTTCTTTCAGATTCTCCTATGAAACTATCAATGTTAAAAAAAAATAAAGTACCACAAATGAACAGTTAACAAATTGCACAATGGAGGTTTTCCCCAGTCTTCACTGTCAAACATAATGGACCCTTGGCCAGTCATTAACCCCAGGAATGGTTTTACTTCTTTTACTTCTGCTTTAGTTAAACCTTTATCTGTTCTGAGATATCCTTGATCAACATTAGAGTAACTTGAGATTGTTTCTGTATGCATTTGCCATCTATGTAAAATTCATTAAATATATACCAAAAAGAATTAATTAGCCTCCCTTTTCTCAAAGCTGTATTAGCCATCACAGCCAAAGATACTAAGACATTCCTAGTAGCCCTTGAACCAGGAACCCTATATCATTTCTCCATTAAACTATAGCACAGAGGAGTGGGTAATGCATAGGAGTTATGCCTGCACTATCCTCCACACTCCTTTCAGCCTTCACCAAGCTGTCAGCAGTATGATACACTGTGTGACACCCTCTGACCCCAGCTGACTTTGCTCTACACCAGACTCAGTCTCTTCTTTTCTGTCCCAGTTCTTTTCTTCTCTCTTAAGCCCTCTCCTTCCATGTGTTCCTTTTGCTCTATCCTCTCTCTTAAACCTTCTCCTTCCATTTGTTCCTTGAAGGGAGTGACTGTCACTCAGTTCATGCTGAGGCTCAGTACAGACCTATGATGTGGGTAGGAAAATGGCTCTGACTAATGCTGACATTTGCTTAGGTTTTGCTGGGACTTTGGGTTTTGCTTAGACTTCTCTTACAACGTCACCACTCACTTACCACTTAAAATTCAAAGATGTTGTCTGCCTCAGGTAAGTATAAAATATCCTGAGTGACTACAAATGTAAATGGCATAATCAGAGTTAGTAACTAACGGCTTTGAGGTATAACCATTAATGACAAAACATGGATTTCCAACCCACAGAGTTGCAACACAGGTAGATGCATTTCTATACATAGAAGCTTTAGGATCTTTTCTTTAAAATAAGAACTCATTTTACTGAAATTAAGGTACTCTATTGTTACTAACTTTGAAAATCCCCATTAGCTAAAGAAATCAAATCATTGGAATTTATCATAGTCCTTGGTGTTTTAACAATGAGTCATTCATGGCCAAACTGACTCTGCATAGTGAGCCTTGTCATCACATAAAACTGAGGAAGTGAGAATTTCACCCTATTCATAAACTGGGCTGTCATAGTTTTTTATACCTTCTTCAATGAAGTGCATATGAAAACTAGACTTATAAAAATAAATCCCTATTGAAAGAAAACTTTTAGACTCTATCTATCTGTAGCATTGCAAAGTGTTTCTGCTCTGGCCACACCACTGCCTAAAGTATCTGATGATGATCCATGATGGTCATTGTATTATTTACCATTTTTATTCTTCTTATTCTTATTCTTATTTTAGGATTGTTTACTGTTTTAATAGTAAATCCTGGTTCATTTATCCTTTTTCCTTTTACATATTCCAGGGTTGATCTTGACCTGCCTTCATTGTCATTTTGACTATGTCCACAGAGTTTGATAACAGGTTTTCCTTGGTATGTAATTCTGTAAATGTGAATGGAATTGTTGCTGGAATGGAGACATGACCATTGACTTTGGCAACATGAAAATAATTTGTGACCTTGACAAGAGTAGTTGTAATGGAGTAAAAGGAACAGAAGCTCAATTATAGTAAATAAAGGAGAAAACAGAAAGGAGCAGGGGCATCTGGGTGGCTCAGTCGGTTAAGCATATGACTTCAACTGAAGTCATGATCTCACAGCTCCTGAGTTCAAGCCCCGTGTCAGGCTCTGTGTTGACAGCTCAGAGCCTGGAGCCTGCTTTGGATTCTATGTCTCCCTCTCTCTCTGCCCCTTCCCCCCACTTGACCTCTGTCTCTCCCTTAGAACTAAGTAAACATTAAAAAAAAAAAGAAGGGAGATCCAGGGGAAGATGGTGGCATAGGAGGGCGCTGGGCTCACCTCGTACTGCTGACCACTTAGATTCCACCCACATCTGCCTAAATAACCCAGAAAAACACCAGAAGACTAGCATAACAGACTCTCTGGAGCCAAGCATAGATGAGAGGTCCACAGAAGAGGGTAGGAAGGGTGCAGAGGCGGTACGCACTACAGGGACTGGCAGGATGGCGCCAGGGTGGTGGAGGGGCAGCCCGCCCCGTAAGGCAGAGCCCCCGAGTCTGGCTTGCAAAAGCCAAGGGGTGGGATTCCGTGAGTTCTGACACCCAGCTGGACTTAACATCTGGAATATTAAAAGTCAACAGCTCTGCTCTCAGACAGCGGGGAGGGTGAGCGGACACCTCTGCTTTCAGAGAGCAAGGAGGGAGAGTGGTTGAGTCCCGGAAGACACAGCTCAGCTCCATGGGGAACAAAGGTGCTGGTAAGAGCCACCTCCCTCTCCCACCCCACAGCTGAAGTTCCAAAGGGAACCAGTTCCTGTCACCGAACTTGCTCACACCGTGCAAACCTCCAACACTGTGCTTCTGTGGATCCATCCCTCCAACAGGCCTGCCTCCCTCCCGGTGCTGCAGGGCCCCTCCCACAGAGAACCACCCAGGGCAAAGCGAGCTAAGCCTGCCCCTCTCGCCCCTGTGCACCTTGCGGATCCACCCTGGCTAATATGCCTTTGGCCAGACCCCATCAAAGCAACACCATAAGCCTGGCAGTGTGCAAGTAGCCCAGACAGGGGCCACACCACTCCACAGTGAGGCCTGCCCCTGGGACAGGGAAAGATAATGTACACACCAGTCTGACTATGGTCCCAGCGCTGGGCTGGGGACAGACATCAGGTCTGACTGCAGCCCCGCCCACCAACACAAGTACTCCAGACAGCACAGGGTAAGTGCCCTGCAGTTCTGCGCCACCCCAGGGACTATCCAAAATGACAAAATGGAAGAATTCTCCTCAAAAGAAAGTCCAGGAAGTAGCGTCAGCTAACGAATTGATCAAAAACGATTTAAGCAATATAATAGAACAGGAATTTACAATAATAGTCATAAAATTAACCCCTGGGCTTGAAAAAAGTATAGAGGACAGAAGAGAATCTATTGCTACAGAGATCAAGGAACTAAGAAATAGTCATGAGGAGCTAAAAAATGTTATAAATGAGGTGCAAAATAAAATGGAGGCAGCCATAGCATACATTGAAGAGGCAGAGGAGAGAATAGGTGAATTAGAATATAAAATTATGGAAAAAGAGGAAGCTGAGAAAAAGAGAGATAAAAATCCAGGAGTATGACGGGAGAATTAGAGAACTAAGTGATGCAATCAAACGTAACAATATCCATATAATAGGAATTCCAGAAGAGGAAGAGAGAGAGAAAGGGGCTGAAGGTATACTTGAACAAATCATAGCTGAGAACTTCCCTGATCTGGGGAAGGAAAAAGGCATTGAAATCCAAGAGGCACAGAGAACTCCCTTCAAACATAACTTGAATTGATCTTCTGCATGACATATCATAGTGAAACCGACAAAATACAAGGATAAAGAGAAAATTCTGAAAGCAGCTAGGGATAACACGCTCTAACATATAAAGGGAAACCCATAAGACAAGCGGCAGACCTATCTACTGAAACTTGGCACACCAGAAAGGAATGGCAGGAAATCTTCAATGTGATGAACAGGAAAAATATGCAGCCAAGAATTCTTTATCCAGCAAGTCTGTCACTTAGAATAGGAGAGATAAAGGTCTTCCCAAACAAACAAAAACTGAAGGAATTCGTCACCACTAAACCAGCCCTACAAGAGATCCTAAGGGGGATTCTCTAAGTGAAATGTTGCAAGGACCACAAAGTACGAGAGACATCACTACAAGCATGAAACCTACAGACTTCACAATGACTCTAAACCCATATTTTTCAATAATAACACTAAATGTAACTGGACTCAATGCACCAACCAAAAGACATAGGGCATCAGAATGGAAAAAAAAACAAGACCCATCTATCTGCTGTCTACAAGAGACTCATTTTAGACATGAGGACACCTTCAGATTGAAAGTGAGGGGATGGAGAACTATATATCATGCTACTGGAAGTCAAAAGAAAGCTGGAGTAGCCATACTTATATCAGACAAACTAGACTTTAAATTAAAGGCTGTAACAAGAGATGAAGAAGGGCATTATATAATAATTACAGGGGCTATCCATCAGGAAGAGCTAACAATTAAAAATGTCTATGTGCTGAATATGGGAGCCCCCAAATATATAAAACAATTAATCACAAACATAAACAACCTTATCGATAAGAATGTGGTAATTGAAGGGGACCTTAATACTCCATTACAACAATGGATAGATCATCTAGACACAGGATCAATAAAGAAACAAGGGTCCTGAATGATACATTGGATCAGATGGACTTGACAGATACATTTAGAACTCTGCATCCCAAAGGAACAGAATATGCTTTCTTCTCGAGTGCACATGGAACATTCTCCAAGACAGATCACATACTGGGTCACAAAACAGCCCTTCATAAGCATAAAAGAATTAAGATCATACCATGCAGACTTTCAGACCACAGTGCTATGAAGCTTGAAATCAACCACAGGAAAAAGTCTAGAAAACCTCCAAAAGCATGGAGGTTAAAGAACACCCTACTAAAGAATGAATGGGTCAAACAGGCAATTAGAGAAGAAATTAAAAAATATATGGAAACAAATGAAAGTGAAAATACAACAATCCAAATGCTTTGGGATGCAGCGAAGGCAGTCCTGAGACGAAAATACATTGCAATCCAGGCCTATCTCAAGAAACAAGAAAAATCCCAAATACAAAACCTAACAGCACACCTAAAGGAAATAGAAGCAGAACAGCAAAGACACCCCAAACCCAGCAGAAAAAGATAAATAGTGAAGATCAGAGCAGAAATAAACAATATAGAATCTAAAAAAACTGTAGAGGAGATCAAATGAAATCAAGAGTTGGTTTTTTGAAAAAATAAACAAAACTGATAAACCTCTAGTCAGGCTTCTCAAAAAGAAAAGATGACCAAAATAGAGAAAATGACCCAAATAGAAAATCACGAATGAAAATGGAATTATTAAAACCAATCCCTCAGATATACAAGCAATTAGCAGGGAGTACTATGAAAAATTATTTGCCAACAACTGGACAACCTGGAAGAAATGGACAAATTCCTAAACACCCACACACTTCCAAAACTCAAACAGGAAGAAACAGAAACCTAGAACAGACCCACAACAGGCGAAGAAATTGGATCAGTTATCAAAAATCTCCCAACAAATAAGAGTCCAGGACCAGATGGCTTCCCTGGAGAATTCTACCAGACATATAAAGCAGAGATAATACCTATTCTTCTCAAGCTGTTCCAAAAAATCGAAAGGGAAGGAAAACTTCCAGACTCATTCTACAAAGCCAGCATTACTTTGATTCCTAAACCAGTCAGAGACCCAAAAAAAGAGAACTACAGGCCAATATCCCTGATGAACATGGATGCAAAAATTCTCAATAAGATACTAGCAAATCGAATTCAACAGCATATAAAAAGAATTATTCACCATGATCAAGTGGGATTCATTCCTGGGATTCAGGGCTGGTTCAACCTTCTCAAATCAATCAATGTGATACATCACATTAATAAAAGGAAAGATAAGAACCATATGATCCTGTCAATCGATTCAGAAAAAGCATTTGGCAAAATTCAGCATCCTTCCTTAATAAAAGCCCTCGAGAAAGTCGGGATAGAAGGAACATACTTAAACATCATAAAAGCCATTTATGAAAAGCCCACAGCTAATATCATCCTCAACGGGCAAAAACTGAGAGCTTTCCCCCTGAGATCAGGAACAGGACAGGGATGTCCGCTCTCACCGCTGTTGTTTAACATAGTGTTGGAAGTTCTAGCATCAGCAATCAGACAACCAAAGGAAATCAAAGGCATCAAAATTAGCAAAGATGAAGTCAAGCTTTCACTTTTTGCAGACAACATGATACTATGCATGGAAAACCCGACAGACTCCACCAAAAGTCTGCTAGAACTGATACATGAATTCAGCAAAGTTGCAGGTTACAATATCAATGTACAGAAATCAGTTGCATTCTTATACACTAACAACGAAGGAACTGAAAGACAAAGAAATTGATCCCATTCACAATTACACCAAGAATCATAAAATACCTAGGAATAAACCTAACCAAAGATGTAAAATATCTGTATGCTGAAAACTATAAAAAGTTTATGAAGGAAATTGAATGAGATATAAAGAAATGGAAAAATATTCCATGCTCATGGATTGGAAGAATAAATATTGTTAAAATGTCAATACTACCCAAAGCTATCTATACATGCAATGCAATCCCAATCAAAATTGCACCAGCATTCTTCTTGAAGCTTGAACAAGCAATCCTAAAATTTGTATGGAACCATAAAAGATCCCAAATAGCCAAAGCAATATTGAAGAACAAGACCAAAGCGGGAGGCATCACAATCCCAGACTTTAGCCTCTACTACAAAGCTGTAATTATCAAGACAGTATGGTATTGGCACAAAAACAGACACATAGACCAATGGAATAGATTAGAAACCCCAGAATTAGACCCACAAAAGTATGGCCAACTAATCTTTGACAAAGCAGGAAAGACTATCCAGTGGAAAAAAGACAGTCTCTTTAACAAATGGTGCTGGGAGAACTGGACAGCAACATGCAGAAAAATGAAACTAGACCACTTTCTTACACCATTCACAAAAATAAACTCAAAATCGATAAAGAACCTGAAGGTGAGACAGGAAACCATCAAAACCCTAGAGGAGAAAGCAGGAAAAGACCTCTCTGACCTCAGCCGTAGCAATCTCTTACTCGACACATCCCCAAAGGCAAGGGAATTAAAAGCAAAAATGAACTACTGGGACCTCATGAAGATAAAAAGCTTCTGCACAGCAAAGGAAACAATCAACAAAACTAAAAGGCAACCAACGGAATGGGAAAAGATATTTGCAAATGACATATCGGACAAAGGGCTAGTATCCAAAATCTATAAAGAACTCACCAAATTCCACACCCTAAAAACAAATAATCCAGTGAAGAAACGAGCAGAAGACATGAATAGACACTTCTCTAAAGACATCCAGATGGCCAACAGGCACATGAAAAGATACTCAACGTCGCTCCTCATCAGAGAAATACAAATCAAAACCACACTGAGATACCACCTCACGCCAGTCAGAGTGGCTAAAATGAACAAATCAGGAGACTATAGATGCTGGAGAGGATGTGGAGAAACGGGAACCCTCTGGCACTGTTGGTGGGAATGCAAACTGGTGCAGCCACTCTGGAAAACACTGTGGAGGTTCCTCAAAAAATTAAAAATAGATCTACCCAATGACCCAGCAATAGCACTGCTAGGAATTTACCCAAGGGATACAGGAGTGCTGATGCATAGGGGTACTTGTACTCCAATGTTTATAGCAGCACTTTCAACAATAGCCAAATTATGGAAAGAGCCTAAATGTCCATCAACTGATGAATGGACAAAGAAACTGTGGTTTTTATATACAATGGAATACTACTTGGCAATGAGAAAGAATGAAATATGGCCTTTTGTAGCAACGTGGATGGAACTGGAGAGTGTTATGTTAAGTGAAATAAGTCAGTCAGAGAAAGACGAATACCATATGTTTTCACTCTTATGTGGATCCTGAGAAACTTAACAGAAGACCATGGGGGAGGGGAAGAGAAAAAAAGGTTAGAGAGGGAGGGAGCCAAAACATAAAAGACTCTTCAAAACTGAGAACAAACTGAGGGCTCTTGGGGTATGGGGTGGGTGAGGGGTACTGAGGAGGCACCTGTTGGGATGAGCCCTGGGTGTTGTATGGAAACCAATTTGACAATAAATTTCATATTGAATAAATAAATAAATAAATAAATAAATAAATAAATAAATAGAAAGAAAGAAAACAGGAAGGAGAAAAAGAAATACTAGGAGAAATTATGCTGTGAATAAGGAGCAAATAAATGAGACCACAGTTGGAAGGGGCTATAAAACAGATTTTTTACAGACAGGATATCCTGAAGCATATTTGCATATAGAGATATTTGTTTATATTAATATCCTTAAAAAATATCTACTTTATTGTTTTTTATAAGAAAAAGAAGGAAAAAGGAGAAAAGGAGGAGGAGTAGGGTCCAAAACAAATGAGCCTAGGACCCTTAAATGTGAATTCAAGCCTCTACCTCTAAAGAAACGGGGGAGAGTGGGACTTTAGAAGCTCTTAAAATATTAAGTTGTTTCCACTTTTGCAAAAATGAAATAAAACAAGTATTTGGTGTCTAATCTCAGAAAAAGAACCTCTTCCTCTTACACCGACAAGCTGATCACTCTAGCTTAAAGTCTTATTCTCAGATTTAACACTAGCCATTCCTGAGACATTTATTCGAAAATAATATTGAATTCCTACAGTTCTGAGGCCTCAAATAATTACAGTAGGGCTAATAATGGTCCCTAAGAACATTTGGATTTAATAGGGGAAATACGACTGAGACACACAAAATCAAATGGCAACAGAGACAAGAATATAAGGGATGTCACAAGATGGTTTTGAAGCTTTGCTTAAAGCCTCAAAGTTGGAGAGGCTTTGCTCTTCTTGCTACAGGGTCAGAAAAGCCTCCTTGCAGGTAGGAGTAACATTTGATCTGCATACTGAGGGAGTAGAATTTGACTAAGTGGTAACAATTGTAAATACTGGCATACTGAGCAAAGAGACTAACTGAAACAAGCACATTACAGGGAAACAGACACACAGCATGGTGGAGGTGACAAATAAGCCAGCCAGCCAGAATAGGAAGGGCATTTGGCACATAGTGACAGACTGAATCCAATGCAAAACACAATGGTTTCCAGAACATAACCATGGGCAATTTATTGCACATAATATTTAACAAAATGAGATTCTAGGATAATAAAGGGAGACTTCAGTTCTAATAGTTTCTAAGTGGTTAAATTTGACACAAATCTCACAGATTTAATATATTTGAAGGCTACATCACTAAATGGTTTCTGCTTGTGTTCTTAAGAAGGTGGTCGTCTGATGAAGCTTTCGTTGCCCCTCTTCTGAGATGGTTCTTGCGTGTGAAGGTTCATATTCTTTAATTATTGGCAATTTGAAAAATATTTCATTTGTTTCATATCTCACCATCATTAAGGTCACACAAATTTATTAAGGAATGCTGTCAAATTTGGGAAAACTTTCATTAAGGCTTTTGTCATTGGCGGTGGTGACAGTAGTGGTCCGTGTGTATGTATATGATGCTTGCTATTCTTCATATATAAGCTCTCATACTTGCAAGATTCTCTCATATACTAGCTATTGGTTCTTCTATACATTCCAAATTTTTTTCTCTTCCATTCTCAATGTACGTCCAGAGCTGAGTACTATAGGACATTATCATACAACCTCTAGCCCTGTCCCTTTGTAATTCAGCACAAGGAGTGGTGAGCATATTCCTGGAAGCTTTTTCTCCACCACGACAGCCAAATATCTAATCTAGAGTTGAAAATGACTGCAAGCCACTCTAATACCACTCAGTGTGAAAGGAAGTGTGACAGGGGTGACTATGAGTGGAAGAAGACAACAATGTTAACTAATTAAGGTTAAAATGATAACTATTACAAATTACACAAAATCATATGACCATGTGAACACATACTGAGGCCACTTCCATGCCTTAAAGAGGGCCCTGCAGAGAAGGACTTAATAGTGTCATATTAACTCCATCTGAGTCTCTGCATTTAAGCAGTAAAATGGAAAAAAAAATTGAAGGCCATGTGGCTTTCTTTATTCAGCATTCAGAAAGTGATTTCCATTTGTTGAATAGAATACCTGATATTTAAAGAATACAAATTACTCAAACACATGATCCTTAACAATATGGTCAGGACATATATATATGTGAAACAACTAGAGTAACTCCTGATGAATTACAGCTTACTGTGGCCATATTAAGACATGGCAGTGATAAAAGGGTGGGGTGTCCTGAAGTTAGCTGGTAGTGGTGGGAAGGGCAAGGAAATCATCTGTAAGGAGATACAGTATGAATCTACCGTATGAGACATAAGTGTAATCAACCACAGTTGGGACTGGTCTGAGGACAGAGCTCTGAAAGAAGAAAGGGCGGGGGTGGGGGGGGGGGGGGAAATCTGTCAACATGTCAAAATGCATTAAGAATATATGCCATTGTATTCCAGGAGTTACTGTACCCAACTCCTTTTCGAAAGGACAATGTCTCCATTTAATAGGAGTCTGCTGACAAGGCAGCAGAGATTTGCAATCAACATCCAGTTCTATTCTATCAGTTTTTAGTGTAATAGATTTCTTTGTATCGACAGCAGAAAAGCAATGCTGGCATGGGCTGTAAGCCAGACTATGGAAAAAGCCCCATTATGTTGAATTGGATGTTATAACAGTATTTGATAAATTGGTGATTCTATCTGTGGGGCTTGGCACTCTTGGAAACTAGCACTTTTCCATAACGTTTTTTTATTCCTCCACTTTGGAACACTCTTGTCCCTTTTATCACTTGGATGGTGTCAGGCAGATTGTCAAAATTATTGTTTACAATACTGATATCCTCAGAACTGTCTTTATAGATTTTTTTTCCTAAGAGGATTTTGAAATAATACCAGTGCACAGAATTAAAATTGAACAACCATCTCCCAAACCTCCAATAATCAAGTTCTAATGTGATCGTCATTTCATTCCCTACATAACATCCTCTATGACTTATTTAAAGAATGTAATAAAGAAACATAGAAGAAAAATGTGAAATAATTCATGTTGACCATTTGAATATTTATCCTTGAAAACAGCAGAGTTGCCATCATCTCAGGTAGATCTCTTTAATCATATTTTAACAAATGTTTATTGCCTGTTACAAGAACCAATATAGTTTATAGAACCCATTCCTTTTTTTTCCCTTTCTCTTTTAGGATTACAAACTAAAGCTGAAGTAAATTTAAAGTAGCCCTAAAAAGTTAAAAATATTTATTTTAATTTCAGAGCTGCTTGGGATCTAATAAACAATGTTGAAAGAAAACCATGCCTGAGAAGGGAAGTTAAAAAAAAAAAAAAGAATTATTTAAATGGGCACAAAAACCAACCATTTACTTATTAATTACCTTTCAGGAAGAACTGTTGAATTTATATGATAGAACTATTGTCACTAAATATATGGTTTGCTCAAATATTGGAAAGATGCAAAATATAAGAACTCTTTAATTAACAGGTAAATTTGAGCCAATAAGACATTTACAGTAGTCCCCCCTTATCCTTGGGGGTACGTTGCAAGACCCCCAATGGATTTCTGAAACTGCAGATAGTACCAAACTCTATATATACTATGTTTTTTTTTCTGTACACACATACTTATGATAAAGTTTAATTTATGAATTAGGCATAGTAAGAGATCACAACAATAAATAATAATGAAATAGAATAATTATAACAATATACTATAATAAGTAATGTGAATGTGGTCTCTCTTTCTTCAAAATATATTATTGTTCCATACTCACCCTTCTTTTTGTGATGATGTGAGATAATAAAATGCCTGAGGTGAATGTGCGGTGAATGATGTAGGCATTGTGACCTAGCATTTGGCTACTGTTGACCTTCAGACTATGTCCAAAGGAGGATCGTCTGCTTCTGGATCACAGTTAACCTCAGGTAACTGAAATGCAGAAAGAAAAAACACAAATAAGGGAGGACTACTGTCCTTTTATGTTCATTTGCATTTAACTAAAGTATATTAGTAATAGAAGATGATCAACTTCAGAAAATTTCTGAACTGTTTCATTTTGTCTCTTAAGAACTAATACTCATTTCATCTGAAACAAAATGTAATCAAACTCCTGCAGACTACAACTTGAACATAGTTTGATTTCCTTTTCCTTGTTTTTCTTATTCTATGCAGTTTACTTACTCCCAAAATACAGAGAAGTCTTCAGGAAAGAAGATTTCTAGAATACCCCCCCTACCATGTACCTGATAATCACAGATAATACCAGTCAGAGCATTTAAGTAGGTTGTACTTCAGGTCCACATACAATTTATCATCCAAATGAGAATAGTTTTAAAATTAAAAGGGAGTGCTATTGTTAATAATTAGACGAGAGAAACCGGTTAACTGAGATCAGTAGTAATGGTATAGACAAAGAATAACCTCCTAACTTAAACTCCCTGATTTGAAATTACACCCCTTCCCCACTATTCCCTAAATCTCTCCTGAAGGGCAGGTCTGACTAAAGGCTTTGAACCCTTGCCCCAGCTGCTTGGACACCAAAGTGGAAGCAAATCAATCAATCTAACAGGCTAGATTGAGCCAATCAGACTGTTCCCTTCCTGAATTTGAACTGAGACACCAGAGGATGATGTACACTGATTAGAAAGGTTATATGTTGAGTCAGTGCTGGATCAGCCGCACAAACCAGCAAAAATTACAAGACAGAAGCAGTACATAAAAGGTCAGGCTGGAGAGGAAAGTCAAAAATGAGAGAGATGAGGCACTATGAGCCCTAGAGAAACCTAACTTTGTAATTCAATCCTCGATATGGCTCAGTTGAGCTTAAAATGTGTACCTCAACTACAAAACTAAATATACTCTTACCATATGTCCCAGCAATTGTACTCCTGGGTATTTACCCAAATGAACTGAAAATTTACATCCACACAATAACCTGCACATGAATGTTTATAGCGGCTTTATTCATAACTGCCAAAATTTGGAAGCAACCAAGGTGTCCTTCAATAGGTAAATGGATAAATAAACTATGGTACATCTAGACAACAGAATATTACTCCGTGCCAAGATGAAATGAGCTATTGAGCCACAAAAAGACATAGAGGAGTCTTAAATGCATATTACTAAGTGAAAGAAGCTAATCTGAAAAGGCTATGATTCCAACTATACGACACTCTGGAAAAGGCAAAACTATGGCAACAGTAAAAAAATTAGTGGTTTCCAAGGGTTAGGGGGAAGGTGGAATAAACAGGCAGAAAACAGGATTTTTAGGGAAGTGAAACTAGTCTCCCTGATATTATAATGGTGGATACATGTCACTATGCATTTATCCAAACCCACAGAATGTACAACATTGAGAGTAAACCATAACATAAACTACAAACTTTGGGTGATTATGATGTGTCAGTGTAGGTTCATCAATTGTAACAAATGTACCACTCTGGTGGGGAATGTTAATAATGAGGGAAGCGATGCATGTGTGGGGGCAAGGGGTGTGCGGGAGCACTCTGTATTTTTGTTCAATTTTGCTGTGAACTTAAAACTGCATGAAAAAGTAAATTTCTTAATTTTTTAAAAGATAAAAATAAAAACACAGAAAAAGGTATGGAATATACACATTTCTGCTAAGACATATTATCTCTAAATGGTGGAATTATGGGTGCCATTTCTTTCCTCTTTTTTACTTGACAATCCCCCAAAATTAAGTTTTTTTTGAAAATTTCTCCTCAAATAATGTACTCTTTAAATTTCATCTTTTAAATAACTTCTGTTTATACCATCTTTTTAAAAATTTATTTATTTAAATTCAAGTTAGTTAAAATACAGTGTAAAATTGATTTCAGGAATAGGACCCAGTGATTCATCACTTACATATAACACAGCGTGCTCATCCTAATAAGATCTCTCCTTAATGCCCATCCCTTGTTTAGCCCATCCCCACCCCCACCCAACACCCCTCCAACAACCCTCAGTTTGTTCTCTGTATTTAAGAGTCTCTTATGGTTTGCTCTCTGTTTTTATCTTATTTTTCTCTCCCTTCTCCTATGTTTCATAAGTTCCACATATAAGTGAAATCATATGATATTTGTCTTTCTCTGACTGACTTATTTCGCTTAGCATAACACACTCTAGTTCCATCCATGTTGTTGCAAATGGCAAGATTTCATTCTTTTGAATATATGTATACATATATATATTGAATATATATATTGAATATATATATTGAATATATATATATTGAATATATATATTGAATATATATATATATTGAATATATATATATTGAATATATATATTGAATATATATATATATATATATATATATATATATATATATATATATATACACCCCACATCTTCTTTATCTATTCATCAGTTGATGAACATTTGGGCTCTTTCCACCATCTGGCTATTGTTGAAAGCACTGCTATAAACTTTGGGGTGCATGTGCCCCTTTGAATCAGCACTCCTGTATCCTTTGGATAAATACCTAGTAGTGCAATTGCTGGGTTGTAGGCTAATTCTATCAGTAATTTTTTGAGGAACCTCCATACTGTTCTCCAGAGTGACTGCATCAGTTTGCAAAAGGGTTCCCTTTTCTCCACATCCTTACCAACATCTATTGTTTCCTGGGTTGTTAATTTTAGCCATTCTGACAGCTGTGAGGTGGTATCTCATTGTGGTTTTGATTTGTATTTCTCTGATGTTGAGCATGTTTTCATGTGTCTGTTAACCATCTGGATGTCTTCTCTGGATAAATGTCTATTCGTGTCTTCTACCCATTTCTTCACTGGATTACTTGTTTTTTGGGTGTTGA
The DNA here is from genome assembly GCF_028749965.1 of Puma concolor. Taxonomy (NCBI): domain Eukaryota; kingdom Metazoa; phylum Chordata; class Mammalia; order Carnivora; family Felidae; genus Puma; species Puma concolor. The sequence goes on from NC_141671.1 coordinate 79,299,397, forward strand.
GCTTAATAAGTTCTTTATAGATTCTGGATATTAATCCTTTATCCGATATGTCATTTGTAAATATTTTCTCCCATTCCATCAGTTGCCTTTTAGTTTTGTTGATTGTTTCCTTCACTTTGCAGAAGCTTTTTTTTTTAATATAATTTATTGTCAAGTTAGGTAACATATAGTGTATACAGTGTGCTCTTGGTTTTGGGAGTAGATTCCAGAGATTCATCACTTACATACAACACCCAGTGCTCATCCCAACAAGTGCCCTCCTCGATGCCCATCACCCATTTTCCCCTCTCCCTCACACCCCCTTTCAACTATAAGAATGAAATAATAGTAGTACCATCTTTATAAGATATAATATTAAATAATAAATGCAATGCAGTTATTGAAGCACTTTACACTTGATAAGCAATTATTATTACAGTGTAAATTATCATATAAATATCAGACTACTGAAAAGTCACAAGAGTTCTGTCCTAAACTACGTTCTTTTCTATGACTTTCTATCATTTTTCCAGAGAAGAGATAAAGACAAAGATGGCATGATAATGGTTGCTAAGTGTCTTTTGAACACAACCTAAAATACACTTAATCCAATAACTGGCTGAATAAGTATTCAAGTTTTTTTTTTTCCAAAATACTTAGATGATAACTAGAAGTGCAAGAATAAATAAAATTTAAACAAAAATAACAATAAATCCTAAGCTTTTGTTCAAAAAAATTCAAGACACAAAGACAGGCCAGAAGAAAATTTCCTTTATTCAAATGAAAATTAGGAGTTTTAACTACTTACAGTTCCACATGAACCACAATGTAAGTCTAGTTACTCTTAACTACTTTTTAAGTTTTAGAGATAGAGGACCATTAACTATTAGAATAGAAGAGGGTGGCCAGATTGATGAGGTAAATTGACAAAGATTTTCTTACTTAAAAAAAAGACAATGGAAACCAATTTGATAATAAATTTCATATATTGAAAAAAAGGAGAATAGAAAATGTTTGGCTTAAAAAAAGAAATATTTGTGAAGGCCATTAACTATTAGAATAGAAGAGGGTGGCCAGATTGATGAGGTAAATTGACAAAGATTTTCTTACTTAAAAAAAAGACAATGGAAACCAATTTGATAATAAATTTCATATATTGAAAAAAAGGAGAATAGAAAATGTTTGGCTTAAAAAAAGAAATATTTGGCTTAAAAAAAAGAATTCAGGAACTGAATTCACCATTATGAAATATTTTAAAGGAAGAGGATGTGGATGTTTTCTCTGTTAATTCAGAAGGTAAAAGTAGAACCAATGTGTGAAATTCAAAGCAGCTATCATAGCAATATAAAATTCAATTTAAGAAAGATGTAGTATTGTCTGCCTGGGGGTCAGTTGAGTGTGGGAGTGGTGGCTCAGCCCACAGATGAGCTGTTCATTGCAGTGTAGAGGGTTTTATAGAAAAGAATCCTGATAAGAGGTAGAAATTTGGACAAGATGAAAGCTAGCTGTCCTTACACTTCCAAAACTCTAGAGTTCTAAGATTCAGTTCTTTGTTCGCTACTGACCTTGCCTGTTGGAACAGTTTTTCCAACGTATGATACTAAAAGTAATATTTTAGAAGCAGAAGAGATGATCTAAAAATAGGTGAAATTTCAGAAAGGCATTTTTAAAATTAGGTAAAGATGAAAATATCTACAATTTTCTTCTATATGAAAAGAACAGAAAAACCTATCATTTTAGTTATTTTAAAAAAAGATTGCTTTTAACATTATAGGTTCTTTAGAGTGTTAGTCAAATAGAAGAGATATCTTCTTAGAAGTTGGTCTACTACATTAGCAAGTATAACTCTATACACTCAGGCTTCTCCATCTAAAATGGACACATTCACTGCAATGCCTTTCTTTGAGTGACAGAGCATTTTGTTTATACCTTTTACACAACTCATTCCCAATTGTTCATTATTGGATTTAATAAACTCCTCGGTCTTCTCCAACAACAGCCCCACAACAGCACCATGAAGCCTAAGTGTCTCTCACGTTCCTACTTTAAGCACTACAAAGACTCTCCATTGCAGTTAAAGTCAAATCCAAACCCCTTTTCAAGACTTGGAAGACCACATAACAGGGCTCCTGCAAACCTCTCCCATTGCTGTTCACATTGCTCCTGCTTGTGCTCCCAGGGCTCCAGGAACACTGGTTCTGTTCTGTGGGTGCCATTCCCAATGCCTGAACCCCACTTCCCTTGGAAAGCTTTTTCTTCTCTTCCTTTAGTTTTCAGCTTCAAAGCCACTTTGGAGTGGCTTCTTCTAAAAGAAGCATCAAAAACTAGCCTCACTTTTACCCCTGACTTGTTATTTTCTTAGCCCCTCATTTGTTTGTTACCTTCATAAATCCTATCCCAATTGATAGGTCTTTCACCTATTAGTTAGCATGTGGTTTAATCTATCTCCCTTCCTGTAATCTAAGCTCTAAATGGAAAAGAACCTTGCCTTTCTTGCTTACCATTGTACCCCCGCATTGAGACAGTACCTGGCACATGGTAAGAGCTCAGTAATTATTAGTTTGATAGTTGGAAGAAATACCCAAATACTACACATACCAATCCAATGCATTTCTACTGGCTAACCCAGGGCTCCACCCTCTGTCAGCAAGATTATTGCAACTTCCTTCTAATTTCACTATTCTGCCTATTCTTTCCTCTGACTTCAATCCATTCTCTACACTACAGCCAGGGAATTTATTTTATTTTATTTTAATTTTTATTATTTAAAACATGTTTAATGTTTATTTATTTTTGAGAGACAGAAGGACAGAGCATGAGCAGGGCAGGGGCAGAGAGGGAGGGAGACACAGGATCTGAAGCAGGCTCCAGGCTCTGAGCTGTCAGCACAGACCCTAATGTGGGGCTCGAACTCAGGAGCAGTGAGATCATGACCTGAGCCAAAGTCAGATGTTTAACCGACTAAGCCGCCCAAGTGCCCCCAGGGTAATTTTTTAAAATGCAAATTGGATCATTAATATCTTCTGTTTAATAATCTTTAAGGGTCTACCATTGCTAATACGATAATAATACTAGTAGTACTTATAATACAAATATTTACTGAATAATTACTGGGTTCCATGCACTTGTACTAATTCATTTAATCCTCATAAAAACCTTTTGAGGTGTATATTATTAGTCCTATTCTATAGATGAAGAAACTGAGGCACAGGAAAGCTTAAAACCATAACATGTTCATTAACACCTCTAGTCCACACTCATATCTCCAATATCACTGTATACAAGTCTCCCACTTACATTTAGAGAGTAAAAGTACCAGATGTTTTAACCAGAAACACAATAGGAATGGACTTTATTTCACTTTTCAAACGAGACTGGTCTACTCCTTCATCCTCAAAAGGCTGTATCCTTGTGCCTTTCTCTCACCTAACTATACTACTCAGTGATCCTCCTATGTAGACCTAAATGCAGGCTGTCTTTTGGAATCCTGCTGCAATCACTCCTCTATGATTTTGCCCCACTCACCTTAATCCAAAATCTTCCACTAAGCACCTATTAATCTCATTTTTGATAATAGCCATTTGATACATGTCTGCTCTTTTATTAGTTATTTGTCTGGCTCCTTGAACTAGCTGCCTTTTTATATTCATTGATTCATCTGTCAACAGTAATATAAGCATCTCAAGAGCAGGGATCACATTTTACTCTTCCTTCTTTTGCATAGTCCCTAACATACTGTCTTGTAGGTATTTCTTATAGGTGCCTAATAGGTATTCATTGTCTGATTTGTCAATTAGTTTTCTTCCTACTTTATGTGATCACTGTCATAATAAAGTTAGGAAATAGGGGCGCCTGGGTGGCGCAGTCGGTTAAGCGTCCGACTTCAGCCAGGTCACGATCTCGTGGTCCGTGAGTTCGAGCCCCGCGTCAGGCTCTGGGCTGATGGCTCAGAGCCTGGAGCCTGTTTCCGATTCTGTGTCTCCCTCTCTCTCTGCCCCTCCCCCGTTCATGCTCTGTCTCTCTCTGTCCCAAAAATAAATAAACGTTGAAAAAAAAAATAAAAAATAAAAAAATAAAAAAATAATAAAAAAAATAAAGTTAGGAAATATGTGGCATTGAGCTCCCAAATATTTAGCTCTCCAGCATGAGTCATGGTATTTCCATTGCATACTTAGAAGAACTAGTATTCTACTAATTATAGTGTACGGCTGTACCCTTGTACATTTTTTTTTACTTGGAATTATCTCCATACAAGTTCTGTCACCAGGGAAGGTAGAAAAACACTGAGCACAGCTCCCAAAAGCTATGTTTTCCTCGTGTTTGACACATCATCACACACATGTCTGTTATGTCTCTGATAGCATAGCTTTGCAGAGTCTGTTTCTATGGTAATTTTAAGCTTATATAACACCAGCTCCTCAGAGTCTTTATGAACATTTTTTAAGTTTGTGAAAATTACATACACTTCAACTTCAAAATGACTCAATTCATTGTGTAGACATTAAGGCAATAATTATGAAATAAAACTATGTAACAATATGAAAATACATTATAACATTAAGAGAGGGAAAAGAGAGTATTAATTTGGATCTATGCTGAGCTTATAACCATGGAACATGTGAAGAAGGTGCTCTTGGTGGCCTTGCCAATCAATAGCCATCATCCTTCCCAACAGGACCATGGTTCCATGCAGATATCCACCTTTTTCTCAAGAACATGTGTTCTGGGAAGTCTGGGATCAGGCTATTCGTAGTCCAGAGGATGGGTCACAATTAGGTGAAACCAAAGATTCTTAGTCTGGGGAAGTTTTGAAGTCCCAAGGCCTAACCCTCTCCCTATTTCCCCCCTCCCCTTTTCATACCCCTCTTCCTTCCAATTTTGATGGTTCTGTAGTGGGTCCTGAGAATTTCATTTCTAACAAGTTCCCAGGTGATTGTAATGAAGCCAGTCTAAATAACACTTTGAGGATTCTTTGCTCTTGAAAATAAGCTCTTCTATGGAAATTTGTTTTATATGTGATGCTCTGAACTGTGGTAATTTTGGTACCAGCCTACAAATGGTACCAATACACAGAAGAGGGTGGAGCCAAGAGCCTCTCCGAGGAAGGCAGAGGTAACCTGAAGTGACTCCTGCAGTCCACCTACATAGGCACTTATTATGGGACTTAAATAGATCTCATTATTTTTTAAGTCATTAGAGATGAGGCATTTGTTGTTTGCTGCTGAAAACATTCTACCGGATGTCTTTCTAAGGTAAAAACAGTTGCTTCAAATAATGAAGATATAATTATTTTTCTTCCCCAATATGTTTCTTATGTAATAAATATCACACAAAAAATAATTTGTTTGATTAAACCTCTAATATAAAATGAAAGAGAGAGATGTGACTATTTTACATACTTGCTCAATTACATAATAACTACACCACTTTTTCTTGTGGTATGTTTTTATTTTCCAAAATATTTTCCATCAAATACTTCATTCAAAGGCAGGATACCAAATTTGAAGTCTGTCTTCTCAATTTTCAGATAAGGGTCACAGAAATGCCTCCAGATGAAACAGAAAGATATATTGGCGTGCTATGAAGAAGTGCACAAAAACCTGCTACATTAAAAGATAAATAGAAGACTTAGGACTGAAAAGGAGAAGAGGAAGACGACTTAGGGCTTTCTATGTTAGGACTATTGCCTTGAGCCTCCTCCTGCTTTGTGTTAACTCTGTTACAATAGTTCCTTGTGTGCCCCCTATCCATTTGCTAATGAAAATATCTAAATTTAAGTATAAGGGAATACCTAAAACCTACTTCCACCACCACCTTTCTTATTATGGCATAGAGCACTGTTGTAGAAAACAGTGTCTGTTGGTAACCAAACACCCATTCCCACTCTTCCTGATGTGCCTTTCTCTCTAGAGGCTGGAAAAGCTAAATGCTCACTTTCCCAATCTCCACCACAGCTACAAGTGGTCATGTGACACAGTTCTGGCTAATGTACACAAGCAAAAATCTTCAATGGGGCCTCTACAAAAGTTTTACCTTCCTGATAAAAAGGACTCACAGTGTCTTAAAGTGAATAACTCATATGTGAAAGGTAGAGAAATGGGTGGATGAAATTTCCATGATATTTTAAGCTATATAGTAGGAAGAGTTCTGTTAGAAATAAGTTTTACTTGAATAACTCAGCAAAATGGTATTAATGGAATCAATTACAAGTTGAAAGTAGAAGGTAAGAAAATGTGCCATTATCTAATTACTACCAGGAAGACTGGTGACATGTCAATTATTCAAAAGTTAATTTTTTCATTTTTGAATGGACTCACCCAAAATTTAACTTGCTTATATCCTACAGCCATGGTAAAATCATTGGGGCTTTTTGGGATACATTTTGCAACCTGTTTTCTTTGGAAAGTTCACCAGGAAACTGAATGTTTAAATCTACATATTTCATAGATGTTTACTGAATTATTTTTTATGCTTGAGTAACTTTTTTCTCAACACCCCCTTCAAAAAATGTCTAGACTAAAATTATTGCATTTAAGCCCTTAGTAATAGAACTTAGTTGCTTGCATCATTAATTTTTCACTATGCTTGAGCAAAGAAAAGCGACGATCCTATACATGCAAATTACCTGGGCTCACTTATAGAAGTGAGATCATTAAGAATCTCCAAATTTGAGAGAATGTCAGTCTTACTTTCCGGCCTACCTGACTATAAAGAAATAAGATTCTGAATTTAACCAATAATATGGACTGTCTTCACTCCAGGAACTTATAAAGGAACCATAACCTCCTACCTACTGTTTCCCAGTAGCTGTCAAAATTTTCCATTGAGAGAAGCACTATTTAAGAAGGATTGCCCAAACTTTGGATAAGCAGTCCATAAATTGTAAACTTCAATTTGTCCTGAATCAAGTTGAAACTCTGAGGGCCATGTGACTTGAACACACTGTCTGGTCCCTGTAGAATTGCTCTTGGTGAATGCACTATGTTTAATAATTACATCAGCTATGTTAAGGGATAATGCTAAAAGAACAACCCTGGGATATTCACTATTGTCTCACCATGAGGACATTACTAATGATGTGGTTCATTAAATTTCAGAGAATTGTCTTTATGAAAACACAGAAAGCATCCCCCTAGTACTCATAGTATTCAAGAATAATTGTCCTTCTTGTGAATGTTTTTATTATGTTCATAGAAAATTGTGTATTTTTGTTTTTTCTCTCTCTGAGTTGACTGCTAGAAAACCCAAAGGAAAACCTATGCTCTTAAATGCAGCAAGTGTGGCAGGCCTCAGCATCCATTTTTGTGTGCTAACCTCATCCCTGGTTTCATCCGATTTTTCCAATCCAATTTCTCTTTTTTTCCTATTTACTCACTTTTTTTTTCTGTTTTTTTTTCTTTTTTGTTTTGTGTTGTTGTTGTTTGTGTATTTGTAAGTTGTTGCACAATCCTTTGGAATAGAAGGCAGTGCAAAATTGCTAACTAGTCTTTAGAGTATTCAGACACTTGTCTATGAGAAATCCACATACCTGTAAACACACACCAAAACCATCCTTATTTTGAGGACAGAAAGGTGGACCACTGACTCACCTAAACTTATTAACTTAGTACCCAAAGACACACACCCACCTACTCCAGCATGAAATTCAAAGCAGACATTAAGTCATGGATCTCAGTTATCTGACTAAGCTAAAGGGCAGAGCAGTACTTGTAGATCAGCACCCAACAGATCAAAAACAGGCAAAAGAGAAAATCTTGGCAAGAGCACCAGCATCAGTGAGGCAAATGAAGCCATGAGTCTAGGCAGCAGATAGTATCAAACACATTGAGCTAACATATTTTCCCCAGTCAGTAGTTGCTAGTTTCTTTTAATTGCAAAAAAACCAGTCCCCATGGGCGGAGGTGAGAGTAATTCCCTGAATAGGATGAAGCTAAAAGCCTGGAGAAAAAGATAGCAATATATTCCAGTGAATGGACAACTAAGAAGAAAAAAAGCGAGATGGTTTAATGAGCACAACAAACAAAGCAAATGGAGTTTTTTGCTTTTGAGGGGTATTTATATTAAATTCTTACATTTTCTCAGAAGTTTTCCCTCACATTTTTGTGCCAATAAACGTAACCAGTCGTGTAGAATCTGAGCATCTCCTTTCCTAGAGAAATAGTCACAAGGTTATAATTGCCAAGTGCTATTTTGGCATTCTTCCTGCAGGTCTCCTTCCAATGTGCTTCATATCATTCTGCCTCCAAGAAGGACAGGAGCTGAGGACCTGGATCGACCAAGAGGTGAGCAGGTCTGTATCTCTGACTAAGAGGCTGTGTCTACTCAGCCTTTGACAAGGGTCAAGAGAATTGTAGTTTCTCAAGGTAATAATCTCACTCCTACAGATTCTGAACAAAATGAGAAATAAACAGTGTATCAAATGGGCATCAAAATACCACATTTTTTTTCTGACAAAATTGTGTTGAAGAGCAGCCTAAACCAGACCTCTCCTTCACCTAAAAATGAATCTAATAGCTGTATGGTTGAGTGGCTGCTCCTGTGTCTGCATTTTCTCATCTATGTCAGGCAAGACATGCTTTCCCTGAGACACAGTGGCTGCTGCCAGTGCCTCTTGCTTCTTAACGTCTTCAAAACATGCTTCTTGGAGCAGTTGCTCTCTGATCAGCCCACCTGTCTTAGCAGGATAATCATCCCTGGCAATCTCCCTCACTGAACCTCTTCCTGATGCTTTTGAAGACTATGCCTTTGAGGATTGACTACAAACCAGTAGGATTCCTGGCATGGATTGCACAAAAATCTTGAAATCCACAGCTTCTGAATTTTCCGTGATTCCAGGACATCAATTCCATTGCATCTTTCTTGGTAGTTGTAGAAACTATGTCTATCGCTCAGTTTTCCTTTGATGTGAGGTTGGCTTAGCTAATTTTTAACATTCTAACCTGCTTCTTAAACTGGTTCTTTTCCTTTTCTGCTTGTAAGTCTACACTACTTGCTGGATTTTAGCATCTTCTTATCTTTTACTTTCCCTTTGTTTGGAGATCTAAACATTTATTTTCTTACACACATTTGAGGTTCTCTCTGTTAGTCCCCCCGCCCCCATCTTCCATAGCAGGAGAGATAAGAACGTGGGATTTGAGCCTCCCTCAAATGCAAATGTAACAGGATGTTAAATTTGGCTTTTCCTGAAACTGAGGAATTTTGGTGGAGACCTCAAAGGTCCATAAATACAATATCTGTCAAGGACTCTCTGAAGGGAGATCCTAGACTATCGACGCTGAGCAAGCTAAGGAGAGTGGGAACCCAGGTCTGCCAGCATTAATGCTCATCCACCTCCAGCCTAATGGGGGTGATATTGGAGATATCAGGGAAGAAGGACTGTCCTGGAGGGTTGTCAGTGGACTGTACAGAACCTCACACCCCCATGGAGCATCCAGAAGAGATCTTTCCCCATTATTTCATGCCAAGTGCAAGTAACTTTGAGAGAACCATAGGGAGAATTTGTTGCGTGTTCCCTGGCATTTGAGAGGATGAAGACAACCTCTTTCCAGTAGGAAACTAAGAGAGAGGCTGTATATAGAAGCACATCCTAGCACTAAAGAGAAAGAGACCTCCTATAGGAGAAGTTCACTTCTGATGATGATAGGGAAAGGATGCCTGTTCTCTCATGGCCAAAGGGACCTATGGGGACATATTTTTAAAGAGCATATCACTCTGCCTAAAAGGATGAAGGGACCCAACAGAGATCAGTTGTTTGGGTGGTCTATAAGAAATCCAATGGTTGAGCTAGAAAAAAAGTGTACACACACACACACACACACACACACACACACACATTGACTACAGTAATGTCACTATAATTAGAGGCCCCTAGGAAACAGATCACACACCTACACGCACACTCACTATAATTAGAGGCCCCTAGGAAATAGATAACACACACACACACAAACCACAGAGGGGTCTAGGGCAAAAATGCAATTAGAGGCCCATCAACAATTACCTAAATACTTAAAAGTATAAATGAAGCTAATAAATTGTTGAATAAAATGTTTCATCTTACTACTTTAAAAATATAATTACAGAATGATCTGCAAGACCAGGTTCAGATTTACAATTTTCACACTCCTCTGAGTTCCATGGCACAAAAGGGTAGCATGGGGGTGTGTAGGGGGAGGCGGTTGCCAGCCCTCAAGTCTCCAGTCTGGATCTCTCATCCTGTCTCATCCTGTCTTTGTAGTGCAAGGAGATCCCCGTGCTTTCATATGAACACCCAAACCCAAACCACCACCCACTTACCACCCCACTTACTCCCACTGCCCACTTACCAGCTCCCCAGCAAAAAGTCACCCTTGACCATCCCCTGGGCTTTGGAGTGCACACAGTGGGTGTGGTCTGTTCTTGGAAAATAGACCTGGGGAAGAGGCATGAGCAGGGACTAGAAAGCAGGGTCAGAGCCACTTGGAAAGGTATCCCAGGGTCCCAGTACAGAGAAGGGGTCTGGAATTGTGGGCTTCTAGTCTCCTTGGGCTTGTGGAGTCTTCATCTTATGGGAAGGTGCATAGATGAAGGAGGACACACTACAGAACGGGGGCCAGGGCAAGGATCCCTGGCTGAGCTTCAAGGTGATGCCATCTGGACATGCACATACACACACACACACACACACACACACACACACACACACAAGCCACTGGAGAAAGAGCTAGCCAAATTGCCTCCACCACATCCAGAAGGTACCAGAGCAATACTAGAGCCTTATAACCTCATCTAAAATGCCCAAATCATGCCTCTTGTGAATTCCCTCTCCTCCTTTGGCTCGAGCCCAAAATGGTCAGAAACCCATCTTCCAACCGAGGAAAGGAAGCATGGTATGGAGAGAGAAGCCAATCATATGGCCTCCTCCATTACAGGGTACCTGCCTGAATCAGGCCCAATCTAGTGGAGAAGAAAAGATACCAATCAAATGAGGTTTGAAATTTCACTATTACACTCAACAGGACATTTTAATTTCAGAAATGAGCCTGCTCTTTGTTTCAGGTCCCTAAAACTCTAGGACTTACCTTCATCTTTTTTTTTTAATCTAGGAACATGGAGAAACAGAATCGGAGACCAAGTTTTATAAGGGAAGTTAGAAAGAAAAAATTTTACTCTAGTATCTCAGAGTCTTGCACCTAGCTTATTCAGTATACCAGTTACACATGCATAGCTCAAAGAGATAATAATGTGGTAGGAGTGGAGAGGTTTAGTAAGAGAAGATAACTTGGTTCTAATTATCCAAAGATGAAGCAAGACTATGGCACAGGTGCACAGCAGCTCAGTATTGAAAATGCTACATAATAAATGATCCAGAGTACTTGCTCAGAGGTGAATCACTGCCTTACACATGATTATATAAACATAACTTCATAGGTGTTAGTGCCCTGTTCCTGCTATTAATATAACCCAAAGTGTCCTTCTTTTTTTAATATTTATTTATTTTGGGACAGCGTGAGCAGGGGAAGGGCAGAGAGAGAGGGAACAGAGTATCTAAAGTGGGCTCTGCACTGACAGGTTGACAGCAGTGAGCCCAATGTGGGGCTCCAACTTACCAACCTCAAACTGTGAGATCATGATCTGAAACAAAGTTGGATGCTCAACCGACTGAGCCACCCAGGTGCCACCCCCCTCATAGGGTCCTTCTTACTATGTCCTCAGGGCAACGTCCTGTTTAGGACAAGAAGCAGGAAGCTGAAATGGATCTCATGAGAAGCCCCAGATAGGCCTCAATCATATTGTATTTTCTTCTGTCAAAAAAATCCACACTCTGCTAAGATCTTTGGAATTGTGTTTTTATCTTATATTTTTAGCACAGCAAGCAGATTCCAAATTGGTTTTGCAATGTGGCTTATTAAGTGGAAGAAATTTTTATGTGTAGTATTTTGCATATACAGCAATGAAGTAATCTTTGATGTGTGCTTTAAAATATTTATATAATTTTACCAATCAATGTATCTAAAATGAGTGTAATTTAAATTACTGCAAGTTGGCATTTGTTAGTAAACACCATGCAAATTCATTTAAGTTCCTGCTGTTTGAATTATCACCCTGCACTTCTATCAAGTAGAAGTGGCAAAAAATAGCCTACTAATACCAATGGAATTCTTTATCGTTTGTAAACCTTTTGTCTGTAACTATTGGCTGAATGGCACAGGATGATGTCTTTTTGCTAAAGGTATCTGGAGAACACAGTTTACACTGTTTGGCTATTGTGCATTACTGTATAAAATGAGAATCCTACACTCCCAGCATTACTTTATTTAAAGACACTGTGTCTTTTTCTATTGTGGGAATTACCCTTATACCTATGCCCTGGATTTGTTTGTTTTTTAGCATAGTGTGAGTATACTCTGTGTTTGTTTTCTGTACCACTGAATCATATTCCTAAGCCTTTGCCTTGCCTTGCCTTGCCTTGTTCATTAGGAACTGATTTCAGGTACGGTAAGTTAAGACAGAGTCACATTTATTAACAATTTCAACACATGTGGAATCTACATCTAACTGATAAATTCCAGACAGGGGAAGTAGAATTCTCAGTATTGAATGAGCTACAAAACCATATAATAACACCTACAAGTCTATTTGGAAATAAATGGTTAGATTTGCTTAATAATTGGTGTAGGCATATTGACCTTGGTATTTGTTCATATACATTGTTATTTGTTATATCACTGGACAACCTTGATTTAGCATCACTTATAAGAGTATTTGAGGAGAGTGCTTTGAAGGCCATGACTATGGAGTGGTTCATGTTATCATTCTCATTTTGTTCCTTTAATAATAAGTCTAAAATATGTTTTAAATTGCTCTAGGTCCTTTTTCAAACTTCAAGCTCAAACAAACCTAATTCCTACAAAGTATTATAAGCACAAGCACTGTTTTCTTATTCCTTTTTCAGCTGTTGTATTCACAGTAACTTCACTGGGTTTATTCTCTACAATGACCCAAGGATATAGTACATCTTTATAATAATGAACAGCCATTCACTACCCCTACCACCCCACCTTACTCCTTTTTATCTGTTTACTGGAAAAATATGCCAGGATTCCGTGGTTGGACTGAACTCCTAGCCTTGCTTTCTAAAATCCAAAACCATGATCAAGATATATATATAATTAATAATCCAGAGCCAACTAGTGGTGGGTGGTGACCACAGATGCCTGTGGACAAGCTACAAAATTACAAGAGATTAGTCTCTCCAGTTTCATCTTTGCCCCTAGGTTCAGTTCAAAATAGCATAAAGAAGAACAGAACTGAGAGCAATACATGCAAAGCATAGCTGCCTTCACAGTTACATTCCAGTCTTCTGCCTCTGTTGGAAAACATAGTTAAAAGAGCAAAATAATTTCACTATTCGATCAGGAGAATGATGTCTAGAAGACGTAAGCTGTGTCCCAAGCATCAAAGGTGCCAAGTGAAGACCAAGAAAAGGTACCATGAAGCAGATGCTCAACTGCTCAACTCAGCAGATGCTCAACTCAGAGAAAGATGAAGCCATGGAAAGTATGAGTAGAATAGGTACGGGACCCATGAGCCTGGAGGCAAAAACAAAAAAGAGAGTATCTGAACTGTCAGCTACCAAAGCAAGTCACCAGACCAGCTTAAAGAAGTGAATGCAATGTTAGGAAAGGCAAACTGGATTTCTGGGACTAAAGCAAGCAAACTTCTGGACTTCAGGAATTCAGAGAGGGCAAGACAACAGCCATAATAGCTGACAGAAGGAATAAGCTCATCCAGAGCAGAGAGAGAGCCTCTGCCCCATATTTTACACTTTCCTACAGACTGTTGAACAGAAAAGAGCTGAAAGGTGGATGCAGCAACTGCACTATAGGGAGCACAGGGTTTTGTGGTTTTAGGTGTGTGCACATTACAGCTAGGTGAGGGAGGAGACCTGAAATGACTGCGGGCAATGTGAGGTTTAATTTGTCACAATGCTCATACAACAGGAGCCTCTCATCCTGTATAACAGGACTGAACTGACAAGTTGGTTATTTAACTGAAAAAGATCGTTAAACCAAAAGATCATTTGAAAATGATACACAACACATATGATACATAATTCATTTTGATTAAAAACACATTAATTCACCCAGATTTGGGTTTAGAACCAAACTTTTCATTAGCATATGGATTTGCTGATTGGAATTCCACACTGTCTTTTCATAATTGATGATACATTATCTATGCTGTCTAGTTCTAAGCCTTTTAAGTAAGTCAAGAATTTAAAGGCACTTCCAAATTTTTATGGCTCCTCCTTCCCCAACTTTTATAACTGTCTTGTCCACACCTAGTTTTACAGCAGGGTTTTGTTTTGTTTTTGGCAGGCTACATTTCGTCTAGTATTTTACACAAAGCATTCAACAGTAATCTTCTTTTCTGCATTGTTGTCATTGGCTATGTACCTAATTAAATGAGAGTATAATAAATAGGACAGCATAAACAGGTACATGATCAAGCACAACCTACTTTTGGTAAGCATATAACTCAATCTGGCAAGTTAGTTTAATGACAATTAGTTAAAAGACTGTAATCTTATAATTTCTAAGTTAAAACTATGGTTTTTATCTGCTGCATTTGACAATTATAGCTTCTTGAAAATATTAAAATATATAAATGGAGGATTAGGTTATTCATGGGGAGATGTTTTTGGTATTTACTGGACTGTATGACCTCAATACTGACAAATGCCGAGAGCAGGTTTACAGTAACCAAAAGATCAGGTGCAGACATCATAAACAAGTTTTACTAAAGTATAGAGAATAAAGTTGGTAAGGAGATGCATTTGAGATATCAACAATACTTTCCTGGCTACATGGAACTATCATCTCATAGAAAGCCAGTCTTTACCACCTGTGTGTGCAGTGAGTGAGGCTCAACTGCCCCCCTCCAAACTGAGCTTAAATGCAAAGCCTTTTTTATGTATTTATATACACATGGCTGGAACAGTTCTGCTAATGGACTAGTCTAAATGTGTGCTGGGAATTGCACTACTAGAAATTTATCCAAAGGATACAGGAGTGTTGATTAGAAGGGGGCACATGAACCCCAATGTTTATAGCAGTGCTATCAACAATATCCAAATTATGGAAGAGCACAAATGTCCATCAACAGATGAATGGATTAAGAAGACGTGGTATGTGTGTATATATATATATATATATATATATATATATACAGCATATATATATATATATATATACAGCATATATATATATATATATATATATATATACACCATATACACACACACACACACACACACACACACACACACACACACACTGGAATACTACTCAACGATGAAAAAAATTAAATCTTGCCATTTGCAACAACATGGATGGAAACTGGAGGGTAAATGCTAAGTGAAATAGTCAGAGAAAGACAGATATCACATGATTTCACTCAGATGTGGAATTTGAGAAATTTAACAGATAATCATAGAGGAAGGGAAGAAAGAATAGATAAAAACAGAGAGGGAGGCAAACCATAAGAGACTCTTAAATACAGAGAATAAATTGATGGTTGATGGGGGGCAGGGAAATGGGTGATGGGCATTAAGGAGGGCACTTGTTGGGATGAGCACTGGGTGTTATATGTAAGTGTTGAATCACTGGATTCTATTCCTGAAGCCAAGACTACACTGCATGTTAACTAACTTGAGAATAAATTTAAGTAAATAAATAAATAAATAAAATACTTAAAAAAATAACGTGTGCTGGGGACTACATCTTGTGAATCTAGTGCTACTCATCACACAACAGAATATAAAAAGAGAAGAAGGTATCACAAGAGAGACATAGATGCACCCCTGCCCTCTCTGAGTTAACACAGCCTAGACTAATACTTTGTTGAATGTGGAACAAAGATCAGTTAGACCATCTCTGAAGGTCATGCTGATGGTTTTCACACCAGCCAGAGGTCTACAGATGTTAGCAGAAAAAGTTTCAGTCAAAACATTTGGAAAACACTTGATTAACCTATATTAAGCAGGTTTCTTTTCAGCAAAGAGAATGCTTAATACTTAATACTTAATATTAATTATTAGGAGTAGGCTATAATTAGGAAGGTTTCCTTACTCATTACCTTACTTCTATACCTCCCTGTGCATAAATCTTAATGGTGTAGTAGTTAAGGAAGAGAGGGCATCCAAGAGAAGCTTGTGAGTAATTGAGACTGAGGCTAACAGTGAATGATGTACAAATTTTAGGTAAATAAAGGAAGGTGAAAAGCCATTCCAAGTAAAGGGAACAGTATAAGCAAATGTGGATTGGGAACTGAAAACAGTTAAGAGACACAACATTAATCTAAAAAGATTTTATTTATTTGTTTGGTTGCTTGTTTTAGAGAGAACCTGTGCATGAGCTGGGGAGAGAGACAAAGGGAGAGAGAAAGGGAGAAAGAGAATCTTAAGCAGGCTCCCCACTCAGTGCAGAGCCTGACATGGGGCTCTATCCCATGACCTTGGTATCGTGACCTGAGCTGAAATCAAGAGTCAGATTCTCAACCTACTGAGCCACCCAGGCATCCCTAAAATGATTTTCTTTATAACTAAAAATTATTAAGTCAAAATATATTACAATGCACCAGAGGCTACATAGGCTGGTCAAGAGTAAGACTGCAGAGTTTAAGAGAGTCACTGATGCTCATGAATCTGCCCTGAGGCAGGTAGGAAGCCATCCAAAGAATGACCAGCAGCCTCCACACAGATTCACTTCTGGCTGGCTAGCCTGGCCTAAGGCCCCCTGGGAAATCGGGAAAACATGGGGACAGAGCTAGAGCAGTCCTGCTCTTTCTAAGAAGCTGAGAACTATGGTGGGGAGAGTGGCAAGCTGATTCCCCTCCAGGGTGGGAGAAAAGTGTTTTAACTATATGGATTCTTATTGTCTTCTCAACCTCTTCCCCTTTCCTGGAGAGCCGCCACAAAACAAAGAAAGCAGTAAACAGATAACAGATGATGACTGAATTGCACATAGATTAACAAGAGATTGGGCTCAAGGTAAACATGCTAGGCTAGTCAATCATTATTTTAGAGAGTGCTAGTACTTGGTAATCTCACCACCATCACCTCTCATGAATGTATGGCTAATCCTCCTGCTTTATTTCTCCTTCTGGTAACAAAACGTCTGACCATGGGGTAATCCCTGGAAAGAGTCCTCTTTGTTCTAAGCAACAAAGTCCTCTTTGCTACTGGGTTGAATATATGCCCAGCACCTATTTGTCTATTGCCATCATACTATTTGCTTACACTAATCTGGTAACCAAAAAATGGTGTGGTTTCCTGAATCGGTTACTATATCAGTTTCTGAACTTTTAAGTCATTTGCCTTCTTTATTAAGGATATGTTTGTTCTGCCAAATCTTCACATTAAGCCTCCACTTGAGGCAGTATCAGATGCCAAAAAACTCCTTCTTCCTATAACCTATCTTATAATGTTAGCCAGTTTTCATAAACGGCCTTAAAGCTTTTATTCAAAATAAAGTGTTATGTACTTAAAAAGATGCTGTACAGTTATCAGAGAATAAGAACTGAGTTATATGTACTCTAAAATCTACAGTTTAGTACCAAGTGATTCACTCTGAAGACTAGTTGTCATTTTAGCCATGAATTCCTAATCCTTGTTTATTGAAAAACAAAGCACCCAAAATAAAATCACAGTGTTATAGATACATGAAAAATAAAAATAAAACAAGTAATATTTCTCAATGCAAATATTTGGGAATTTGAATGAGGTAGGAACATATGTCTCACAAGTGAAAACCCTTCCATGTTGAACAAAAATAAGATATCAACGCATATATAAATATAATCCCCACTGGGTAAGAAAATGAGCCCAGTAAAAAATTCCAGACTTCTGGCATTTCATTTCTTTGGTAGACATTAGACTAAGATCTAACACTTCTACTGATATCTATATATTTTTAATTGTTTTAATGTTTATTTGTTTTGGAGAAAGAGAAAGAGTGAGCAAGGGAGGGGCAGAGAGAGAGTGAGACACAGAATCCTGAGCAGGCTCCAGGCTGCGAGCTGTTAGCACAGAGCCCAATGCAGGGCCAGAACCCACAAGCCATGAGATCATGACCTGAGCCAAAGTCAGACACTTAACACACTGAGCCACCCTACACCCCATGAGATACATATTTTTTGCAAATAACACATCTGTGCATCTTAACAACAGATGTGCACTGCTTGGTATAAAATTTGTTGAATGTAATTTAAAAACTTAGAGGTAAAATTTCAACAAGAAACAAATGAATTAGGTAGCATATTCCTACAACTCTTAAACTTGTAGCATTAAACAACTGATAATCCTCTAAATCTGTTATTACTGCTTTTAAGTAACTCCAGATCTAAAACTCTAGGTGAGCATGATTTTCATATTTCTCCATTTTAATAGTTTTTAGTTGTGACATGCATAAACCATTAAGAGAGTGAAAAATGATTGAAGTGTATATAAGGATTTTATATTATTTTGCTAGGGATGCCATAATACAATACTACAGACTAGGTGGCTTACACAACAGAAATTTATTTTCTTAAAGTTCTAGAGGTTCGAAGTCCAAGATCAAGGTGCTGGCAGGCTTAGTTTCTCATGAGGTCTCTCTCTCCTTGGCTTGCAGATGGCTGCCTTCTTGCTGTGTCCTCACATAACCTTTCCTCATCCACAAGCACTGTCGGTGTCTTTCCTCTTCTTATAAGGACATCAGTCCTATTGGATTAGGGCCCCATCCTTATGACCTCATTTAACCTAAACTACTTCTTTCAAGGCCCTATATCCTGGTACAGTCACATTAGGGATTAGGGCTTCAACTTAAGAATTTTGGGAGACACAATTCAGTCCAGAACAGACACATTTCCAATGATCACTTGCTGGGTATATTGATAATATTCAACATCAACTAAGTATTTACCATCAATTTAATGATCATCACCAAGTATTTTGCAAATGTCTAGTACCTGCTGTGCTAAAAGTTGCTAACCAATAAAACATTACATTTTTATATGCTTCACAGCTTACAAGGGGCTTTCAGGCATGCTTTCTCATTCAATCCTCACAACTACCCACTCTAATATTATTACCAAGTCAAGATTATGATCTTCATCTTAAAGGTGCAGAACAGACAGGGAGAGACTGACTTGCCCAAGATAGAGAGGATAATAAATGATGGGTTCAGAACTAGATATTTCTCTCCTAGTCCACTTTTGTTTCTTTTAACCTCAAATTATGGTATCAGTTAAGTTTAGAATGGCCTTGCCTTGGAAAAACTACAGTTATGAATAATAAGGTAAACAATGTTGGGTTAGTTGTGAATTATTTGGAGAATGAAAAAGTTTGAATTGGACTCCATGGCCATGCACAGTTTCCCATGGCTGACCATCTTCAGAACCTCCCAAGATTATAGTCCTAGGGAGAAAATACAGTAAGAAGAGTATGTGGTAAGCACTAAAATAATGTATATTGAATGAATAAACATTGAATAAATCCAAGAATGCCCAGTAACTGGCCCACAGAGAGTCTTCAACGGTGCTGAATGAATAAATAAATGATTAAATGGCAGAGTTAGATTATTGCTAAGGTATGTGATACTTAATGGAAATGGAAAGAATTTCAGAATGTACCTTGCTATACACATCTTTCCAGGCTCAGCTCAAGAAGCTCCTCAAGATTCCCTAGTCCCTCCCCATGTGTCCAAATCCCCTCCTGTCTATCCCTAAGACATCACTTCTCATGGTCTTCTTAATCTAAGTCATGTGCATAAATCTCAGTCTCCTCCATTAGACTGTGAATTCCCAAAAGGATGGGTCTTTGCTTTATGCTTATCTCTCACAATGCTTTGCTCATAATAGGCACATATTAAATATTGTGGAACTGAATCAAAGTTTGCTTGGAACCCACATTTAAAAGTGGGAGCTCCGTCTGGGGTCTTTGGAAGATTGGCTTTCTCTCACACCTGTATGTTATCTTATTGCCACTAGTAGACATGTATTGAAAATAATTTTTAAGTTCAGAGAAGAATCTGGAATAGTGAAACAATTCCCTCATGCTTCTATGTTTTTAGTCTCCTAAAAACTGTCTGGTTTTTCCATTCAAAGTTACACAAAACTTTTTTTTCTATTTCAAATGTTCGATGATACCAGAAACACTGGGAAGTTTCAGAAAATGTTGAGAAAATGAGGTAATTTAGAGCTTCAGGTACATCTGCAGTAGCAAATATAAGCAAGAATTTGCAAAAGATTCCTCAAACTAGAAAGGTTTCCTATCCAAACACCTTGCAAAATAGGAGCCACCTTAGCATGTATAAATTAAAAACACTCTGAAAAGCTTTTTCGGGCAGGTGCTGATTGAAATGGAAATTTTATACAACAAAATTGATTATACTTGAAAAATTTAAAACTGTAAGAAGAAAAATGAAATACAAGTAAGACTAGGTTTCAAAGATTTCTATTCAATGTTTCTCTTTACACTGTTTTTTTTTTTTTTTTCAAGCTGTAGAAAATTCCCTGGTTGCAACCTCAGACAACAAAGGCCTCAGAGAATAGACATATATCTAAGGCAGAGGAAAGGCCATGAAGTGAGGCAGAGTCATGGTCACCACCTAAGCTAATAAATCAATTCCCACCATGAGGAAATAAAAATCCACTTCGGACTTTCCAGGCACCTAAACTTGGTAGATACTAAGGTCAAGAATCCTACCATGACCCAACTCCCATGCCCTGTCTGGTTTGTGAATCTGCCTCCCCCTTTTCTCTATTTTGGTTGACAGGTAAGTAAAAAGAGATAAAGCAGGTCAGACAAGAATCAAAATAAAACACTTATTCAAAATTTTACACTTGAAACCTAGATTTGTTGTTATTTTTCACTGGGATTTGATTATAGCATATTTCAAAGGCATGATGCCTTTTAAAATCTAAATAGAATTTCACTGAAGTAGAATACAAGGAAATTCAAGGAACTTAAATTTTATTATGGTGTAATTTTTAAAAGAGACTTGTGATATTAAAATGCCACTTGATACAGAAATTCTAAGGATCGGAGAGAGATTGTTGCACAGAGCTGTGAACAGAATCATTTTTGGAACAGTGACATTCCTAACAATCCCAATTGGGGGGAATAAATGGTACATGGTCATAGTCATCACATTGTCCAAAGAAGGAAAGCCTGTTATATTTGGCTTATATATAGGCAGTGATGCTAAGCATCTCTTCTTTCCTAACTTTTAAAGCATTGGTTCTGAATAAGACAAACAGTAGGTGGTCAGCAGAAGATGCCAAAGGAGGGGATTTGATTTAGCTGGAGAGTTTTTTTAACTACAACACTCCCTCCCCTTCTGTTCTAGAATCAAAGGCAAGAGAAGAGGGAAAACATGTGTAATTTGAAAAAGTTTCCTAGATGATTTTCACTAGCCTCCAACTCTTACTAAAACAAGCAAAAAAAACAAACAAACAAACAAACAAACAAAACAACGCACTGTTTTAAGTAATTGAGGATGACTACTTTCATAACAAGTCAAAGGAGGAAAACAAAACCTATTTTGTGGTGTAATTAGGGGGAAAAAAGGCAAAAAAAAAAAAAACCCACACCTACTCGGTAGTCATATAATTGAAGATTCTAGAACCAGAAAAAAAAAACGTAGAGATCACAATACCCAACTTTCTTCATTTTATAGTTGAAGAAACTGACCATTAGAGAGGTTTGATTACTTAATGTTAGAAATAATACGGCTTTGAGACTAAAAAAGCTTTTTCTATGACGAATCTACACACAATAGAAAGTTGAGTCAATTAATATTTAGTTACAGCATCTTTTATTTATTTTAAAAAATTTTTTTTTTCAACGTTTATTTATTTTGGGGACAGAGAGAGACAGAGCATGAACGGGGGAGGGGCAGAGAGAGAGGGAGACACAGAATTGGAAACAGGCTCCAGGCTCTGAGCCATCAGCCCAGAGCCTGACGCGGGGCTCGAACTCACGGACCGCGAGATTGTGACCTGGCTGAAGTCGGACGCTTAACCGACTGCGCCACCCAGGCACCCCAGTTACAGCATCTTTTAGCAAACAATTATTGCACACTTAACTCTGTAGTAGGTAGACTTCATATATAGTTTCATATATTATTTCTAACCCTGACATCTGCTCTATAAGACAATTACTATTTTCTCGATTTTACAGATTGAATAGGAAAGGACAAAGACACAGAGAAAGTAATCCTCCAAAAATCTCATAAATATTATCCACAGAGCTGGGATTTGAATTCAGGCTACCTACAGGTCACGATCTCGCGGTCCATGAGTTCGAGCCCCGCATCAGGCTCTGAGCTGATGGCTCAGAGCCTGGAGCCTGTTTCCGATTCTGTGTCTCCCTCTCTCTCTGCCCCTCCCCCGTTCATGCTCTGTCTCTCTCTGTCCCCCCCAAAAAATAATAATAAATAAATAAATGAATTCAGGCTATCTAACGTCAGAGCCTGAACACCTAACCACTATGTGGTGCCCCTCTGCTGAGCTGCCTACCATGTACCCAGCACTCTGCCAGCTTCTGTAAATACAACAGTGGGAGGACAATTCCTACTTCCATGGAGCTACCATAAATAATAAGAAAGTAAACCAATGTTTAAATATATGCTTTCAAGTTTTGATAAGCAACACAAAGAAAAGGAACAAAGCATTATAAAAAGGACCACCTTAATTTATGAGGTCAGGGAAGAGAAATGATATCTAAGCTGAGGCTAAGAAGGGGTCATTCATATGAAAAGAGTTTAAGGCACCAGAAATAGCATATGCCAGAACCCTGAGAGAGGAGTTTGGTCTCCTCAAGGGACTAAAAGAAGGCCATTATGACTATAATGTGGGTAATATTCCAAAATGTACTAGAAAAGATGGGAGAAGTAGATTAAGAAAGCCAGATCATGCAGAGCCTTGGTAGCCAAGTTAAGCTCTAAGGAGTTTGCATTTACTTCTCAGTGGGTGGTGCAGATGTCCTCTTGGTGGTGTGGGGGAGATTGAAAGGGAAAGGGAAAGGGAAAGAATGCATCCTGCTCCCTTGATTTGTAGGGCACCTGAATATACCACCTTATTTTCTTCCTGTTTGCTGTCATCTACTAGCGTCCTTTGTCATCTCCCACTTCCTTGCTTTATATATGGTCTTCCTTCCCATGAAACTACTGTCTTGCTCATGATGACTCCAACATTCACAAGATTATCCACTTGGGATTCTGGTTTTCTTATTGACAACATCTGTAATGTGCTTTCCTCCACTCCACCCCAGTCACCCACACTGTGATTAAATCCTAGGCTCTCCATTTCATCAGCAGAAATTGCTCCACCTTCAAAATCTCAGTTTCAAGCATTTAATTCTCCAATCACCACTTTCAATCTTTCTAGCTCACTTGTTCAATAATCCCCCTAATAAAATTCTTAAACTTTTTCAAGACCTCCATTCCACAGACCCCATCATTTTCAGCTCACCTTCCCTGTGCCTCTCTAAATATAAGTACCAATAGAAAATAAAAACCCTGGTGGATACAAATATTTGAGATGGTTAACGAAACAGATGAACATTGATGAAGAAAATCACACAGGTAAGTTGACTAATTTCACATAACATTCATGACCACAAACTCCAGTAGACCCTCAAAACTCCAGCAATCTGACTGCATTTCCCCATTGCTTTGCCCCTCTCCAAGGTTTACACCATTTTCTCACTCCTTAATTATTTCCCATTCTCTCATTTGGTTTCCTCCAAGTTTCATCAAGCAAACAAGAGCCAACGGGAACTTACTTTCTTTCCTGCTATTTGAGTTCAAACCTTGCTTTTGTGGATCCTGTCTCTCTGGCCTCAAGATTTTCACCTTCTTATTATCCCCTCCATCCCTCTCTCTCATATCATTAATTCTGTATCTCAGACTCAAAACAGGCTCTAGAGTTTGTTCATAAAAAAAAAAAAAAAAAGCAAACAAACCTCTATCCATCGGCCCCACATTAAACTTCCTCTCCATTTCTCTACTCTTTATAGTAGAATCTCTCAGAAATTTCCATCTCCTCAGCTCTTGTTCACTCTTCCATCCTCAAC
Source organism: Puma concolor (assembly GCF_028749965.1). Classification (NCBI taxonomy): domain Eukaryota; kingdom Metazoa; phylum Chordata; class Mammalia; order Carnivora; family Felidae; genus Puma; species Puma concolor. The sequence goes on from NC_141671.1 coordinate 79,323,476, forward strand.
ATTTTGTCTTCTGGCACTATGAACCCACAGATGGTCTGTCAGTCATTAACACTACCATGCTGCCAAGTCTAGTGGCCAATGCCCTATTCATCCTCTCAGTAGCAGCTAACATGTTTAAGCACTCATGACCTGACATACTCTCTCCCTTGCTTTTGTGACACTATACTGCCCTGGTTTTCCCCTTACCTCATTGAGAGTCCCTTGTCAATCCTCTGCTAGGATCTTCCTTCTCCATCTGACCTCTGGTTCTTCCTTCTCTATCCTTCCTACTATAAATGTAAGGATTCTCCACTGTTTTGTCCAGAGTTGTTTCTTAACTCATAACTCTCTCTTTCTACACCTCAGGTGAATAAATAAAATGCATTTGCTGATGACTTCCAAACTTACACGTCTGGCCCCAAATTATTCTCTGAGCTTTTCACTTGTATCTCAATTGCCTACCTGACATTTAAAAATTTTTTTTTTAATGTTTATTTATTTTTGAGAAAGACAGAGACAGAATTCAAGTGAGTTAGGGGCAGAGAGAGAGGGAGACACAGAATCTGAAGCAGGCTCCACGCTCCGAGTTGTCAGCACAGAGCCCAACATGGGGCTCGAACTCACAAGCTGTGAGATCATGACCTGAGCCGAAGTCAGCTGCTCAACTGACTGAGCCACCCAGGCACCTCTCAATTGTCTACTTGACATGTTTTAATGTTTGTTTATTTATTTAATGTAATTTATTTATTTAATGTTTATTATCTAATGTTTATTTTATTTTGAGCACAAGTGGGGGAGGAGCAGAGAAAAAGGAGACACAGAATCCAAAGAAGGCTCCAGGCTCTGAGCTGTCAGCACAGAGCCTGACTTGAGGCTCGAACCCATAAACCATGAGATCATGACCTGAGCGAAGTTGGACACTTAACTGACTGAGCCACCCAGGTGCCCCAGCCTACTTGTCATCTTTACCTGATATCTAATAGGCATCTCAGAATTTATCTGGTCAAAATGCATCTCTCACTCTTTTCCCAAAATGTGATTCTCCTCTAGCTTGCCCCACATTGCCCTATATGTTGCCTCATATTTGCCTCATGCCTTTTCATTCCTTCAGTCCCAGCCCAACAATCAAGTAGCAAATCTAGCTGTTCTCCTCCTCTCTACTGCTATCACCTGGTGCAAGACAATATCATTTCTCCCTTGGGAACTCTAGTCTTATATAGGTCAAGTGCTGATCCCGGGTGTGGTTGGGTTCTATCTAAGGGGGACTGTAAGTCAGCAAGAATGGTGGTTTATATTTCCAGGGCAAAAGCTAGTTCATTTGGGTTCTAGAGCATGAACTGTGTTTTCCCAACCAAAGGCATTTCACATTCCTCCCACAATTTCCCTGGGTCTTATCTAGTAGCACCTGTTCTTCTGTCCTTCTTTCATACTATAGTGTAAAAGATACTTGTAAGAGACAATGTTGCTTCACCTAGTTTTTAACAGGAATGAATACCTCAGTCAAAAATATAGAAATATCAGGGGTGTCTGGGTGGCTCAGTCAGTTAAGTGTCTGACTTTGGCTCAGGTCATGATCTCGCGGTTTGTGGGTTCAAGCCCCATGTCGGGCTCTGTGCTGACAGTTCAGAGCCTGGAGCCTGCTTCGGATTCTGTGTCTCCCTCTCTCTCTGCCCCTCCGCTGCTCACACTCTGTCTCTCTCTGTCTCTCAATAATAAATAAACGTTTAAAATTTTTTTTAAAAATATAGAAATATGAAAATGTGAAATCCAGGCATCAACCTAGAGAACAGCAAGAAGCAGTGTCAGGGTACACATTCCAACAGGGTTTGTGTACCCACTGAACCTACACATGGCATTACTGTGTACAAGACCTCAGAAAGAGAAAGAAGTCTATGTACTAATTAGGCCTTAATGATTGATGTGCTGGTCCAGCTAAGCACCATTCCTTGCCAGTGTGTGATAATTGAATACTGTCTTCCAAGTATTATCTGACTTCCTCTTCAATAACTCTGGATTCTGTCTTACAAAACCAGTGGCCACAAATAAGTGCATAGTCAACAGTGAACATTTAATGCATTATTTGAAAAGCACATCATTTCAAAAAGTTAAAGAAAACCAGGAGAGCTTTCTCTGTGAGTAAATCCCCCCAACACATTGATTGTTAACAAAGAATAAAGCTAAGCATCCTTCACAGAATCTTTGCATTTATGAATTCCGATTCATAGAAGTCACTTCTTCAAACTGACTTCAGACAAATGACTAAGTTGGAAGAACTCACCTAAACACTAAAAATATAAAATGGCTTTTCACTGAATTGATGCTTTGTCAAAATAACCAAGATCTTACAGATATAAAACCATAAGGAAAGGTATATTGGAAGTTCAAACAGAAATTCTTTGATTAAAATATGGGTTTCTGGGACACCCGGGTGGCTCAGTCAGTTAAGTGTCTGACTCTTGATATTGGCTCAGGTCATGACCTCAGGGTTGTGGGATCAAGTCCCGTGTCAGGTTCTGCACTGAGCACGGGGCCTGTGTAAGACTCTTTCTCCCACTGCCTCTCTCCCCTGCTCTCTCTCTCAAATTAAAAAATATATATTAAAAAAATAATATATGCATTTCTTATTGTAGCTGGTTTCTTATTTATGACAATATAGTACTCCCCCCTTATCTGTGGAGGATACATTCTAATACTCCTAGTGGATTCCTGAAGCCTCAGATAGTACTAAATCCTATATATGCTATGTTGTTTCCCATACATATAAACCTATGATAAAGTTTAATTTATAAATTAGGCACAGTAATTATTATTGTTGTAACAATAATAATAATTGAAACAATTATTGTCAATAATAACAAAATAGAATAATTACAGCAATATACTGTAATAAAAGTTATGTGAATGTGGTCTTTCTCTCTCAAAATATCTTATTGTGCTTTATTGTGATGATGTGAGATGGTACAATGCCTATGTGATGAGACAAAGTGAAGTGAATGTCATAGGTGTTGTGACATAGCATTAGACTACTATTGACCTTCTGACAACACATCAGTAGGATCACCTGCTTCCAGACTGTGGAATAAGAGGGGACTACTGCACGTTGAAACACTTGAAGATGAAGCAGTGTTTCAGTCTGATGGCATTTGTTGACATGAGTCTCTGTTCAAGTGGCTAAAACGTAGCACAATACATACAAAATTGATTTTTTAGCTCACATTTTCAAAAGAAATATGCTAGGTCACTTTTATGTTGCTTCCATGTAAATTCAACTCCTTTAACTTAAAATCAGAATCATTAAAAATATTATTAACTTTCTAGCTCAAAGAATGAAAATGAGAAAAGCGAGCACACTGCATGATTTGCAAGCATCACTAATTCGTTCTTCTCTAGACACTTATTTTTCAATTTATGAATTCAGCACTCTTCCAATTGCTTCCCTAACTTGTTTCCTGCTGCCTTGAACCATTTCACTGTTTATCAGTAGTTAATTCAGAATAGTTGAAGATAACTAAGGAAGTAGAAGTCAAATTCAGTCCATTTTTTTTATGTTTTCTGGTAATAATTTCATTGGGATTGATGTCTGATTGGTGGTTTTTCATTTAAGTGTACTCAGTTTGTTCCCTATAAGTGCTGATCTTTGGCCAAAAGTGACTGAGGAATGATTAGCCAAGAAGAGCTTGCTCTAATGAAGTTAAATCTACATTCACCATATGACCTAGTAATCCCTCAACTAAGCATTTGCCCAAGAGAAATGAAGACATGTCAACGTACACAAGTGTTTACAGTAGCTTTAGTTACTACTACTAAAAACTGAAAAAACACAGTGTGCATCAACTGGCAAATGGATAAATACTTGTACACTGAAAAGGAAGTGCTGACAAATACAGAAACGAGGATGAATCACAAAGCATTATGCTAGATAGAAGACAGACCGAAAACAGTACAAATTGTATGATTCCTTTTAAGTGACATTTGAAAGAGGCAAAACTATATTATGGACAAAAAACAGATCAGTGGTTGCCAAGACCCCAGAGCAACAAAAGAGGAATGACAGCAAAGGGGCATGTGGAGAGCTTCTTGTGTCAATGGAAACGTTCTCTACCTTGATTTGTAAGGTGGCCACAAACTCAATAAGCATATATCAAAATTCATTAGAACTGTTCACACAAAAAGAGTGAATTCTACTGAAAGTAAATTAAACATCAATAAACTCACTCTCCTTTTAAAAGTGTGTAACATTGTCTCCAATCTCAGGGAGCCTAAGACGGTGGATAAGGCAGGCCCAGCAAAAAGACAATTCACAGTAACCACGTACATCATTTTTTTAAAAAAAGAAGACTTCATAAGCCATGCTGTTCTAACATCTCCTTCTGTGGTTCTTCTTGGGTTTAATATGTGTCAGATGTAATTCAGGGATTGTCATGTTTGAAGTCCTGTTTTCTGAGACATTTCTAATTGTAGCACTTCAACACACAGGAAACCACTTTTGAAGCTTACAAGAGGAAACAGGTTGAATTTTCCTTTGCATTGTAGTCACAGAAAACTAATCAAATTCTAGAGTTGAAAGTCTTTAGCATCAGGAGACTTGCCTGGTGGAAACCAAGGACACTTTTTTATAGGGTATTCTCTTATAAATAATGTAACTTTACCACAATTATGTAGTTAACTTATTACTTATCACAGGAACTGCACTATACTTACTGCTTGAAAAAAGGACCAAAATTATTTTTTTGGATGGATGACTTCCAACTCTTAACTGGGCTATAGCTGAGGCTCCATACTAAGCCATGCATTTAGTTATGTAGTCTTTCCTTTTGCTTCCAGAAAGCTTGTCATGCCCTGGTGTGCACTGTCTTGGTTCACCGTCATGCAGCAGTATGGAGCACTTGTCAGTGACCTCCATTTTTCCAAGTGTATTTCAGTGTTTCTCTCTCCACCCCGCACCCCTGTGCCCCCACTCCCAGCCCCCAGCCGATGACTGAACTCAGAATTGCAGCTTTCAAGGTGCTTGCCAAAGGATATAATCTTAGAGTTACTGCCAAGGAATACCTTCTGCAAAATTAGGCACGAAAGATAGTCTATGAGAATTGCCTCAATGCAGGGTTTTTCATGCCATTTAACTAGACTCACAGTAAGAAATGCATTTTGCATCATGACCCAATACACACATTTGAAAGAAATGATGAAGTTTCTTAAGATACTCTGATTTTTCTTCTTTACTCTCTTCTGTTTTTTTAATCCTTTTTAAAAGTTGGTTGTGAACCACTGATATATTTTACTAACCACTAACAGATGCAACCTGTAGTTTGAAAATCAGTGATCTACAGGCTATAAAACTTGCCATTTATCTAAACATTATATAATCCAACGAGAGTAGATCATTAGGGAGTATTTAACTTTGACTGCATTTTAGGATAAACACCCCTTCCAATGTCCCACCCTCATGGACCTAAATTACTTTTATGAGTTGTATTTTTGTTTAATACCATAAGCCCATGTATTATTAAGAACGTCATCAAAGACTGTTCATTACATACATAGTATTCCCTCTATGAAAGCCAAGGGTAGAAAAAAGTCTTTCTGGTCTCACTGTCAGGAAATACGATGATTATCCTAAGTGACTGACTTATTTTTCCTTTTGGTAAAACATATTGTATTCCCTTCCTCATATTGCCAATTAGAAGGCTTAGTTTCACATTCACAGCCTACCTCTAACAAGTACATGGGAATTTGGGGGTAGGGTTTGGACATTTAAACTTACTCCTAATTCCCTTTTACTCTCCTATCTTTGACTTTTTCTTCTGCCTCATGTTTCTTATTGGCCTTATATTTATTTTCACTTACTCTTTATATTTTGTATGCCACTTTAAATCTTTGTGAAACAGAAGGGAAAGATTAGAGAAAGAAAAAAAAGGGAAGGAAAGAGAAAGAGAGATTACTTTCCAAGTATGATGATAAGACTCTGGTTTTCAAGCCTTCATTTCTTACATTTCAACGTGAAATTAACATGAAGGTACAAATTCAGAACACTTTGTCCTACCTGTATCAGAAACAATAATTATAAGAGAAACAACTTTTCTGATATCTTAACTAATAAAAACCGGGTTTAGAGTTTTATCTGAACACTAAGTATTCTATACGCAACAATAAATACTGCCTGGACCAGTAAGAAATAACTTCAAGCAAAAGCTACCTTCTGTAATTGTATATGATTTGTCCTAATACCAGAGAATGCAGTATTTTCTTTGTGGCCCAAACACTATGTGGTATCTAAATTGAAGGAACAGTTTTTTCTGAAAGAAGCAAATAACATGTATTTTACTGGTGGCCAAGGTGACTGACTTCAAATACATTTCTAAATAATGAAATAAGTCAGGATATTAGAGGACAGATAAAATCACCTATGAAAATACATGTTTGGCTTTACTTATTTAAGACCTCTTTGAAATAGTTCAGAACCAAGGAAATTATTTGGCAATATCAACAACAAGAGAAAATTAATTTTATGACTATGTTTTAGAAAATCAAATCAACACCCCTTGTTTAAGTAGCACTCCACCTAAAAAGTTGATTTATTAAATCTATATTCGTTGAATAGATCAAATATTAATATCCACCCTACCATTTTCAAACATCTTTTATCATCTCTTCATACTGTTTTTGCCATTTTTAGGATACTGGTATGTAAATAATCAATGACAAATAATACTATTTCTTTGATTAGCCCAACTATTCTGGTGCTACTTTGATTTCATTGGTCCACCCATCCTACCTCCAATCCAGCTGTGATTTAAACTATATAGTTATATTTGTACAAAGACAAAAGAACAGGCAGTGGGAACAAAAATAATCTTATGAAGAAATTTAAGGCTGATGGTATTTCTAAGTATTTGCCAAATAGATGTCTTAATAAACAGTATTAAAAAGAAACAACATACCCAAATGGAGTCACTTTTGCTAAGCCCCACCACAACTTAATACCTAACCTAACTATAGTTTCAGCCTCTCCCAGGAGAAGAATTTTAAGTCAATCAGTCTGGAATTTCCTGATCAGCGCTAGTGAAACAATCCACATGATAAGACCTCCTGCTTTTCCCTAATGAGAGGTGGCTTGCCTGAAATAATCCACTCTGTTAACTTCTGCCTATAAAAACTTTCCATTTTGTATAACTCCTTGGACCCTCTTTCCACTTGCTAGATGGGATGCTGCTTGAATTATGAATCATTGAATAAAGCCAATTAGATCTTAAAATTTACTCAAATTTTGTGTTTTAGCAATAGTAATGGGAAAAGAGGTTGATGGAAGGATTATAATTATGATATGCAAAAGCAGATTAATTGAGTACTTTCTCTCAATTTACAATTAACGGCCTCAATGTGGCTAAGTTTTGGTTATGTAGAGAAATTAACTTTGAGCAATAATGTGAAAGCTTAAAATCAACTTTGTTGAAGAACAGATCAAACAAGAAAGGAACTTCTGCCTTCTAATAGAACTTACTTTTTGGAATCCTGTCTCTGTTTCTCAGCTTTTCTTCCAGTCTTCTCTGATTATCAACCCTTGGTCTCCATTGGCTTTGGTCCTCCCCCAATCTCCTCAATTCAACCTTTCAATGTTGAGAGTGCCTTAGCACTAAGGCTTGGCCCTCTTCTTTGCACTCTACATACTCTCCCCTGCGTCACTTCAGTCCCTCCTCGAGCTTTACACACCATCTATATGCTAGTGGCTCCCAAATATATGCTCTAGGCTCAAATACTCCTTTGCTTTTTGACCCACAGAGTCATCCATTCGGCAAATACTGAAGCACTGAGTACCTGTGGTGTATGAGTCTAGGTCTGGAGATATAGCGGTGAATTTAACAAAGTCCCTGCTTTCACAAAACTTATTTTCTAGTAGGGAAACAGATCATGTAAACAATAAACACAGAATATTATGTGTTAGAAGCAATAACTGTTAAAAAGAAAAATTAATCAAGATATAGGGATTGAGTATTAAAGTTGAAGGTAGAAACCATTCCAGGTAGAGCGGTCAGGGAAGAAATCTCTGAGGAGTTGAATTTGATGAGAGACCTGAGTGGAGTAGGGGTAAGCCAAGAGGCAAAGACCTATGGGAAGAGATTTTCTAGGTAGCAAGTAAGGTGAATGCAAAGGCCCTGAGACATGAATACCATGTTTAGTTTCTACAAAGAGAAAAAAGTCAAGTGTGCCTGGAGCAGTGAGTAAGGGAAAGAAAGGAGGAAGATGGGATCAGAGAAGTAACCAGAAGGCAAAACAAGACCCTCTCAGTCATTATAAAAATTTTATATTTGGGGGCTCCTGGGTGGCTAATCATCCAACCCTTGATTTTGGCCAGGTCATGATCTCACAGTTCGTGAGACTGAGCCCCACATCCAGCTCTGTGCTGACAGTGCAGAGCCTGGTTGGGATTCTCTCTCTCTCTCTCTCTCTCTCTCTCTCTCTCTGCCTCTCCCCCACTCATGCTCTCCCTCTCTCAAAATAAATAAATACACATTTTTTTTAAAAAAGGAATTTTAGATTTTATTCTAACTCAGATGGGAAGCCAGTGAAGGGTTTTGAGCAAGTATCTGATACAGTCCAACCTAGTTATCTACTTGATATCTCTACTTGAATATCTCAAATTTAACATGCTCCAAACAGAACTCTTAACCTCCCTCCCACCAAAATTAAATTTAAAAAAAAACTCCTGCTCCTTCTCTATTTTTCCCCATCTTAGTAAATGTTACCACAGCCTATCCAATTACACAAGGCAGAATATACCAAATCATAACAGGTTCATCTATCTCTTTTATCTCTCATATCCATTCCATACTTAAAAACCTATACTCTCTATCAGAACAGATGACTAATCTATTTGCTTCTCTGTGTCTTTTATGCTACCAACCTGGTACGTGACCATCTTTAACCTAAATAACAACACTAGGGCCAGATCTTTTACAGTTCTGACTTTCCATCATTGGCTTTCCCATGATCTAAAAATAAAATCCCTAAACCCTGCCATGATCTACAAGGTCTTGCACAATTGAGTCTATGACCAACCTTTTTATATCTCACACCACTTTTCCTTTTTTTTTTTCAATATATGAAGTTTATTGTCAAACTGGTTTCCATACAACACCCAGTGCTCATCCCAAAAGGTGCCCTCCTCAATACCCATCACCCACCCTCCCCTCCCTCCCACCCCCCATCAACCCTCAGTTTGTTCTCAGTTTTTAACAGTCTCTTATGCTTTGGCTCTCTTCCACTCTAACCTCTTTTTTTTTTTTTCCTTCCCCTCCCCCATGGGTTTCTGTTAAGTTTCTCAGGATCCACATAAGAATGAAACCATATGGTATCTGTCTTTCTCTGCATGGCTTATTTCACTTAGCATAACACTCTCCAGTTCCATCCATGTTGCTACAAAGGGCCATATTTCATTCTTTCTCATTGCCACGTAGTACTCCATTGTCACACCACTTTTCCTAAACTTCTGATGCTCCAGCACACTTACCTCTACCATTTCTTTGCACACACCTTTCCTATCATAGGGAATTTAGCTTACTATTCTTCACTACTCTCTCACAGTTGCCTCTCTCTTCCTTCACTCTTACTGACATGTCCCTTCCTCAGAGAGGACTTCCTTGCCCACCCATTATATTGTTGTCCTTCCCTGTTATCCTTTCCATGTATTTAATGGCACTTATAAGACTTTAAGGTTCATGAGAATAGGAACCATGTCTGCCTTATTCACTCCTGTGTGCACAGTCCCAGAATTGTGCCTGGAACAGAGCAAGTACTCAGTAAATATTTGATGAAGGAAGGATCAGTTGTCCTTATCTTGTCCAATTAATCCTCACAACCACACTGTCTTAGAAATCATTGTGTCTAATTCACAGATGAGAAAACAATCTCAGAATCATTCAGTGACCTGCCTAAGATTATACAACTAATTAGGACAGAAACAGGATTCAAAGTTAGCAGAGTGTTATGTTGCAGATACCATCTGAAAATAATTTTTTTCTAATAACAATATTAAAAATGAATCAATAAGTATCAATTCCATTTAACTAAATCTTAAAACATTGACCAAAAAATGTCCTCACTTTGACCTACATCATGGAAGAAGGAGAAATATAATCTTTGGGCCTGTACCAAGCACAGTGCAGACTCATAACAGATCAATAGATGTTGATCATTTAAATGACCTTTACATTTAAGTTATAGGCCTCTCTAACCCAAGACAAACATTCTTTTTATTAAAATGTATAATCTTATTTTATTCTTTCTTGTGTGAATTCTCTTGATTATTAGTTTCTTTAATAATACCATAGGGCTTTTAATGACAGCTAATACTTATTCTTAGCATCCTTTGTTAAGATTTTCAATGGCAGCTATTCTACTTAAATTAGTCTACCTGATGGCACTGAATATATGATAGGCATAATCTATTATTTCCCTGAAGTTACATTTATATGCCCTGATCCATTTTAAGTGAACTTATATATGCACATGGAGTATACACATCTGGCTCCCAAGATGAAGAAGGGGTCTTCTTAGTATTTCCACATTCTGATAAAAATATAAGTCATCAATAACCAGTTATGAATTGAGAATTCCATCTTTTTGTCTCTTCACAGTCCATAAAACATAGTGGGAACTTAAATATTGTTTGTTAAATGAATGAATACATGTATAAATGAGTAAATAAGTACAAATGAGTAGAAAGAAGAGAGAGATGGAGTTTTGCTTTAAACATCAAACACTTCTGTTCACACAAAGGCTATTGATTTTTTTAGAAAGTAGTTCCTTTTCAAAATTCTTGATATTTTCTCATTTAGTGCTTAAACCAAAACTTGGGTCATTTAACTTTATAGTGGATATAGCTTTGTATTTACTATAAAAGCACAATTTGCTAATTATGGAAAATAAGTAAATACATACATGTAAAATAAAAAAAAGGACTGTTTATGATCGTTTCCTGAGACAGAGAAGCTACTCTTATTTCTGTACCCCTTATCTAAGCAAGAATCTTAAGAAGAATTAATACATAACTTTAATGAAGATTATATTTTCTCTAGCTGCTGCAATGAAAGATGTCCTCAACAACCAATAGGTTTATATAACTAAAGCATTTGTATAGCATAGCTATGGTTCAAAATTGGCATACGTGCTCTAATTAAATAAGATAAGCCTCAAAGCTCTTGCATATCTTTTGTTTGTTTTAATTCTTTTTTTTTTTTTTTTTTTTTTTTTTTTAAAACGGAGTCTCGTCTTTTTTTTTAATTTTTTTTTTCAACGTTTATTTATTTTTGGGACAGAGAGAGACAGAGCATGAACAGGGGAGGGGCAGAGAGAGAGGGAGACACAGAATCGGAAACAGGCTCCAGGCTCTGAGCCATCAGCCCAGAGCCCGACGCGGGGCTCGAACTCACGGATCGCGAGATCGTGACCTGGCTGAAGTCGGACGCTTAACCGACTGCGCCACCCAGGCGCCCCTGTTTGTTTTAATTCTTAACCTCAGCCTATCTTTTCCCCAGGTTGTTCAGAATCTTTTCCGTTCTATGAAAATTTCCAGTCCCACACTTGCCTTCTACCCTTAACCAGTGACTTGATTCTCCTCCGGGTCTTTCCATGGCAATATCTCTCCAAACACCACCTTCCTTTCACTTACTGTTCTATTTTATCCTCATCTCTCCTCTCAAAAGAGGGTGGAATCCCTTTCTATACAAGGTGGGTTCTTCCACCTGGGGTTCCATCCCTTTCCCTATTACCTTCTTTTCTTTCTCCTTCATCTTCGTGTGTTCTCTTCCCCTGGGATAAAAGTCTTCCTTATCCCTAAGAAAAATAAATAAATAATAACAAACCAGAAGCAAACAAACAAAGCCTTACCTCCATTTTATTCCTCCTTTACATTAACACTCCATGTTACATCTTTGACATCAAGCCCTTCAAAGAGTTATCTATGCTCATTTCCTGAACTTCTTAGCCTTGTGCTGTTAACCCTATAATCTGGTTTCTATTTACTGATTTCATTAATTTTCTAAAAGTCTTCTCTCAAAGGTCTTCTCTCAAAGGTCTGAATAATACAATACCCTCTGTCATACTTTCTAGAATTCTCAGAGCTATTTTTTTTCCCTCAGAGCCATCTTTATCTCTTCCCTCCAACAGCCCCTTATCTAATCAGTTAGTATATTGTGTCAATTCTCCTCTGTGCTGCCTCTCTTATCCATAGTTTCCTCTTTATTCCAATAGGAGTAGCTCAGGTCCAATTCTAATCTTTTGCCCCTTCTGCCCTTGATTATTACAAGTGACTTCTAACTGGTCTCCTTAAACCTGCCTCCTTCTATCAGTGCCAAAAAGTAAGCACTCTTGTTCCTCAGTAATCAGACCCAACCTTTCCTTTAGCTTCTCTACCTCCTGAGACCTCCTGCCCCACATTAGTGTCCTCACTTCTTCCTGGGCTTCCTGTCTTATGTTTTGGTTATACTGTACTGCTAGGCTGGAAATGCGTTTCAAATCTGACTGTGGAAAGACAAATATACTTACCAGTCACCTCCTCCATGAAGCCCTTCCCAGAGTGTTCATAAGCTAATATAACCTGAAGAAAAATCAGAATAAGACATAATGACAATGTAATCCCAATTTATATGTCTACTTGTATATGGTATATAAACATAGTGGATAGATATAGGTGATAATGTTAACAGTGCCCATTAAAAAAATTTTTTTAATGTTTATTTGTTAATTTATTTTTGAGAGAAAGAGAGACAGAGTGTGAGCAGAGGAGGGACATATAGAGAGGGAGATACAGAATCTGAAGCAGACTCCATGCTCCGAGCTGTCAGCACAGAGCCCAACACAGGTCTTGAACTCACAGACTGTGAGATCATGACCTGAGCCGAAATTGGATGCTTAACTGACTGAGCCACCCAGGTGCCGCAACAGTGCCCATTTTAAAGTATGATGCTCTAGAGATATGTATAGGGCTTTGGGCAACTCATTTTCTTTTGTATTTTCTAAATTATTCATAATAGCTAATATTTCTTGAGTGCTTCCTCTATGCTAACCTCTTTACATGCATTAATTTATTTAATCTAACAACAACAAACAACAAAACCCTCTAATATAAGTATTAGTATTATTATCTTCATATTACCAAGGTAATTGAGAGTGAAGCAACTTGCCCCGTCACAGAGCTGGCAAGAGTCATCTGGCTCCAGAGCCTGCTCCCTTAAGCACTCCACTAAACTGCATGAAGGATTTTCATAATTGGAAAAACATGTTTTTAATTGCTTTTTTCCCTCCTATCTCCACCTCTACCCAACTCCACCCCCTAACACCACCAAATTCCAAATTCTCCTTCCATTTCCTTCAAAGACACTAATCTCAGGCAGGTATTAAAGAGAAAGGCAATCTGATTAAGAAAATTTGCATGAACTTGTGAATTAGCAATTGCCATCCTAAGGTAACTGAATCTTAAAAAGGATTCTTGTTAACATAAATGAATCCTAATTAATGGAATTTCTGTTGCTATGACTAAGTGAATGTGTCTACTACTGGCAATGTGCAGAGGGGCAGAGGAGTATCTTGGGAAGGAGGATTTTCTCCATATACCTTAAAGCAAAAAGCTGTATTATGCACAAGGTCTCACTCTGTCTCTCAAATCCACCCTCCTTCCCACACAAGTCTGGTTCAGAGCACCAATAATCCTGACCCTGAGGCCTGCATAAAATTCCATTATACCATTTTGATGCTGCAGAGTCCACCAAAAACCAGGCTAAGAACCAAGGTCATAGATGTTTATCTCGTTGGAATGTTCATTTTAGCCAGACAAGAGCACCACAGTGTTGATAAATCCATAACCAAAGCAATAGGTATGTTTATATGATGGCATTTATTCTAGCTGTGTGTAAATTTCACAGGAAAACTTTCCAGTGCAAGCATTTGTTCTAACCTCTTTTGTAGCTATCATATTTCAGGAGGTGAGTTTTATGGCTGTGATTTTCACATGTCCTACTTTGGTTGCATAATGATGAGATTTTAAATCAAGGTTTCTGCCTTGTGTTTGCCACCTCAAAAGATTGCTGGGGATTCACATGACATTTTCTTCTCTCTGCATTTCTAGGGACTAAGTGTCCTTCATTTATCATGGTCAAGTTCTCAAGGGAAATCCGATGGACTGGGCACAGGGGTGTCAACCACAGGGCAAGCTATTTGCTCCCTGGGGAAGTGGCTAGGTCTGAAACTACACTATAAGCTCATTTCCAGGAAAAAAAAAAGTCTTTAATAAAACTGAGAATCAAAAAGTGATGCAAAGGAGACTCATCTGATAGAAAGATACCTAGTAAGAACTTTACAAATATTTTTTGGATGGATGGATGGATCAATGGGTGTATACAAGCACCTGTGGAAGACCCAACAGTCAGAGAACATAATGGGGGGGATGCAATCGTGGGGGAGGGAAATGAAATAAATAACATTCCTTATTCCCTCTGCCAATTTTAGAGATTGTTTTGCTGTTGTATGTATTCAGGAAAACTGGGCAAAAATACAAGCACTCTTCCATGACAGTCAGTCTTCTGCAAGACAGCACCAAATCTCAGTGGGAAGAGAAGGACCCCTGGAGAAGGCAAATCTGAGAGACAGACTGAACCTCAGTAATTTTAAGATTCCACATATACAGGGGTGCCTGGGTGGCTCAGTCAGTTAAGCATCTGACATCAAAGTCATGATTTCATGGTTTGTGAGTTCGAGCCCTGAATCGGGCTCTGAGCTGACAGTTCAGAGCCTGGAGCCTGCTTCACATTCTGTCTCCCTCTCTCTCTGCCCCTCCCCTGCTCATGCTCTGTCTCTCTTTTTCTCAAAAATAAATAAACATTAAAAAAATGTTTTAATGCTTAAAAAAAAATTCCATATAAATAATGGGAGTCCAGAAAGTGCCAGAAAACTAAATTATGAAGTAAATGTAACTCATGGTCTTAATATACCCACCCAGAGAAAGGAACACCATACCAGGGGGGGCAGGTGAGGTGAAGAGGCTGGGCCAGCTGAGTTTGCCCAGAAATTCTGAATATTTAATATAGGTTCTCTCCTGGCTTAATGTTTGAAATTCATATTATTCAATGGTATTCTATTGTTTGAAACTTTTAAAGGAAGTTTTTAATGAGAGTAGCTGTGGCAGGCACTTGCTACTCATCAAATATTGTTTGCTCCCTCACATTTCCCACCCTTTGGCAGTTAGGAAGGGCCACACAACTAGCTCTGGAAAATAGGCTGCAAGCAAACGTGGCTTTTGTCACTGCCAGAAAGAAGTACTCAAGAGCCAGCATGTGATCTGGCTCTCTTACCCTGAGGCACAGACTGAAAAGTCTCCATGTTCTAGATGGTGCAGCTACAAGACTGCAGAGCCTCAATTAGCCTGTGCCCCTAGACAATCTGAGCTCAGATTTCAATTCTTTCACATACTAGCTCAGTGATCCTGGGCATGTGGCTTAGTTTCTCTGCGCTCGGTTTCCTCAACTATAAAATGAGTATAATAATAGTACCTACCTCAATAATTTGTTCAGGGTAGCAGAGAGTAAGCAATGAGTAAATACTATGTATTATTAATAATCTAGAAATAATGAGAAAGGACACATAATAAGTACATTCATTTTATTTCTCTCTCTTTATTTAAGAAATAAAGGCAACGTTGAATTATTTATTTATTTATTTTTATTTTTTTTTAGAGAGAGTGCAGATGAGCAGGGGAGAGGGTCAGAGGGAGAGAGAGAACCCTAAGCAGGCTCCATGCTCAGCACAGAGCCCGACATGGGACTCAATCCCACAACCTGAAATCATGATCTGAGCCAAAATCAAGAGTCAGATGCTCAACCAACTGAGCCACCCAGGTGCCCTGAACATTTTAAAAATAACTAATAAATATTATAATTTATACAATCACTTATGTGTCTTTTTTTCCCTTGCTATGGCATTCATTTCCAAACTCAGAACCAACCCTCTATTTTAAAAAGTCTATCACAACCACATTTTGAGATTATAAGTATTTTAGCAGGTATGGTTTTTTTGAAGGAGTATATCTTTCCAGAAGAAAATAAGAGTAAGTGATAGTTATTTACTGTGCCATTTAATGAGTATTTGCAGAAAGGATTATAATGTGAAAAAAAATTATAAAAGAAGAAAGGAAGAGTGTAATTTCAAATGAAAGTTTTCACTCTGAAATGAGATTTCTAAACCTTCATAAAATTTGGTTCTTCAATTTAATGTCACACTAATTCATCATATTTATCAAACACTTCAGCACTGATAAAGCAATCAGAAATGAAAAAAAGCAATGGTGGTGCCCTGAGTTGCGGATTATCTAGATGTTACCCTAAACATAATTTCAGTGCTTACATTTTCGACCTTTCAATACCCGTGTAGCTCCAATTTCACACTGGAAGGAGAGTGAAGTAATTGTGCTTTCACAATTATAGAAAAGTTGAGAGATTGAAGCAAGACTACATTTTCTGAGGAAACTCAAAATGTCAATTGATGCTGATTAAGCTTTAAGCACCCATTTAAGGTAAGCATAACATGGAGGGCACGAGACATTCGCTCCACCCAGAATGTCTCTCTAGTCCTAACCCACTGGTGAGCTCTTCTGAAACCATCCAAAGCCCTTCTTTGCCTCCTTACTTCCCCCTCATGCCTAGAAGTAGCTGGTCACTCCTTTCACCGTGTCTCCCCATAGCTGCACAGACTCCTTCCTACTTGTGTTTATTTGCATCTCTCCCTTCCATGAGAATAGGGTGTCTTTTATACCCAGGAGTCCCCAAAACCTATACAGGCTCCTAAACTTCAATCGAACATTACAAAAACTATTGTCCAAATAGTTGAATATGTAGACAGTGAATTAGACTGTATAAACATGTAACATATATTCATTTTGCCTATGTAGCTATTTTATACAACACACAGCATCTTCTATTTTAATAAATTTTATGAGTCCTCTTCTTCCACTAAATAGTGAGGTGCTAGAGGAGAGCAATTTTGTGTCATTTCCACTTGTAATCCCTCATATCATCCAAAAAAGAGGCTTAAAGGCAATTAAGTGCTGTTTGCTGAAATTAACTTGAAGTATTACAGTAGGCATAAGTGCTAGGTGACTCACTCAGTAGCAAGTGAAATTAGGTCCTCATTGTGTCATGTGATCCTAATATTTATTACTAATACAGCCAATATATGTATCATTAATTAATCCAGTCCTTTATTTACTATGATTCTGAGGCTAAGCACAAGAGGGTTCAGCTAGGTCCAACAGATCACCAAAGTGTGAATAAAACTGCAGCAACCTTTTTAGAAAGTCAGTTTACAGTAATACTACAGACTATGTCAAATGTATGTAAATTTCTATTATAAATTCCCATTGTAATCACAGTCTTCATAATTTAAGTGTCAGCATCAATGTCTTACCATCAATATTTCCTTCAAACCCAAAAACTTGATCTGTGTCTTTAGAAACTTAAAATATTAAATTTCCCCACAATTTTCATATGATTAATGCCCCTCTATCATGTGCAATAATTCCCTCAAACACACACTGAGATACTTTGCAAAATACTGAGAAGTTACCTAGTGATTCATCCTCAGTGTAATATGAGATGGAAGTATAATGAAAAGGCAGAAACAGGTTCTGTTTCCAAAGATTCTGAAATAATATCCAGACACTGCTCACACAGAAATGTAAGGCACTGAGAATTTTCTTTTTTCATTCCTCCTCCTCCTCCGAATCCTCCTCCCCCCGTCTCCTCTTCCTCCTCCTCCCCTTCTTCCTCCTCCTTCTCCTCCTCGTCTCTCCTCCTCCTCCTTTTCCTCTTCCTCTCCTTCTTCTTCTTCTTCTTCTTCTTCTTCTTCTTCTTCTTCTTCTTCTTCTTCTCTTAGTATCAAATGAGGAAAGACACACCAACAGAAATCTGGTCCAACTTCTTAGGCTTCAGCTGAGAAAATCTAGTCACCAACTCAGAAACAGAATATTGTTGCCACTTAGTGATTTGACTTGAGTAGCTCACTTCATATTACTGAGACTCAGTTTCTCCATCTGTGAAATGGGGTGAATACCTTCCCTCTTTATGAACAAAGGGGTTTTCCAAGAATTTACTAAAATAATATATGTGAAACATGCCTTAAAATCATTTAGGAAAATATAAAAGTAAATTATATAAAACATACAAAGAGGCAAAAAAAATACCAAACATTTTCCTTATTTATAAGAAGTTTATAATTTCTAAATTTTTTTCATGTTATTTATTTTGAGACAGAGAGAGAGCATGCTCACTCACACACGCTTGCACACACAAGTGAGGGAGGGGAAGAGAAAGGGGGAGAGAGAATCCCAAGCAGGCTCTGCACTGTCAGCACAAAGCCCAACACAGGGCTCAAACTCATGAACTGTGAGATCATGACCTGAGTCAAAATCAATGGTTGGACACAACCGACTGAGCCACTCAGGCACCCAAAATAAGTTCTAAGTGGATTTTTAAAACACATATTGAATGAATGGGTAAGTAACTCATAGTGGGAAGAATCATACCACAAACATGAAGCTATAGTGTATCTTCAATAATTGCTGAAGGGCTAGGGTGGGAGGATAACTGACAACTAAATTGCAGAAAGGAGATCTTGAGCTACAAACAGAGGAGAACGGTTCAATGATGAAGAAAAAGACTATTCCCCACTGGGGGAAGACACTGGCTTATGTAACACCTATGAGGCCAGGAATCAATCACACAGTTGAGTCTCAGTGACACAATGAGGAAACACGGTGCAACAGCTAAATGCCATTTCGAAAATATCTCGAGTTCTTCACTTGCATTTATTGAACATTGTGAGGGGTATATGTAGGCCAAAGCAAACCTTTAGTAAAATTTCTCCTTTCTG
Organism: Puma concolor; assembly: GCF_028749965.1. NCBI lineage: Eukaryota > Metazoa > Chordata > Mammalia > Carnivora > Felidae > Puma > Puma concolor. Next base: position 79,342,367 of record NC_141671.1, read on the forward strand.
TTCACCCCCTTCCCCCAACACTTCTCTTACATACAACAGCAGTCCTGGAGAATATTTCTTGTTCATCCGGGAACCACCCACTCTGGCTAGAAATAGCCCACAAGTATTATGTCACCTCTTTCTCCCACTCTGAAGTTGGAGGTCCAAGCATCCGGGATCACAAGCCCTGCTGCACTACTACCAACAACAACAATAATAGCCTCCTGTCCTGTGCCAGACCTCAGGGAGGTATCCTTTGTCTTCTTCTCCAAATTTTTTTTTTTTTTTGGTGAGAATTGTGACAACACCACCCCTGTCCTCTTCATTTCAGTAGGGGTGGGGAGAAGGTTACAGACTCCATGTTAATAATTTTTACCCCATAACTTTTGTTTAAGCTTAAAGGTAGTACAGTGAGTTGGAAGTTCCAAATTTAGGGAGGAAAGAGAGGCTGGCTTGACATTTGATGGAGGAATCTGAGCAGGAAGTCAGGGCAGGGTTGATGCAGACCCATGATCCATCCACAATGAGCACAGTGACAGAGACTCTGGGGTTTATCTGATCACAAATGTTCTTTAAAAAAAAAAAGTTTAGGGGCGCCTGGGTGGCGCAGTCGGTTAAGCGTCCGACTTCAGCCAGGTCACGATCTCGCGGTCCGTGAGTTCGAGCCCCGCGTCGGGCTCTGGGCTGATGGCTCAGAGCCTGGAGCCTGTTTCCGATTCTGTGTCTCCCTCTCTCTCTGCCCCTCCCCCGTTCATGCTCTGTCTCTCTCTGTCCCAAAAATAAATAAACGTTGAAAATAAATAAATAAATAAATAAATAAATAAATAAATAAATAAAATTTAAAAAAAATTTAAAAAAAAGTTTATTTTGAGAGAGAGAGAGAGAGAGAGAGAGCACATGCATGAACTGGAAGAGGAGCAGAGAGAGAGGGAGAGAGAGAATCCTAAGCAGATTCCATGTTCTTGGCAAAGCCCAACACTGGGCTCGAATTTACAAACCATGAGATCATGACCTAAGTGGAAATCAAACAGCTGACCCACCCAGGCACCCCCTGATCACAAACATTCTGCTGGAGAAGTTACTAAAAAGTAGCCAAACCCATAGTATCAAATGTGTGAGTCAGTTATGTTTATTTTGTCTCCTAAGTATGGATCTTGAGATCTTGTTCAGGAGTTCTAGCAGAGGGCCACAGTAATTCAAATTTCCTTAACCAAAGAATGGTCCGTTTGTGTGTGTCTCTCTCATAATAAAGACTTACAAAAAAGGGGTGCCTGGGTGGTGAGTTAAGCATCAGACTTTGGCTAAGGTCATGATCTCGTGGTTCATGAGTTCGAACTGCACTGACAGCTCAGAGCCTGGAGCCTGCTTTGCATTCTGTGTCTCCCTCTCTCTCTGACCCCCTGCCATTCACACTCTGTCTCTCCTCTCTCTCAAAAACAAAAACAAAAACAAAAAAACAAAAACCACAAAGACTTACAAAAAACTTACCATTTGCCAGGCAGTATTCCTAGCACTTTAGGTACATTAAATAATTTAATTTTCACAGTAACAATATGAGCTAGTACTAGTAATATCCCCATTTTTCAGATGACAAAACTGAGGCCCCAAGAAATTAAGTGATGATCCAAGTGGTACAGCCAGGGTTCAAGCCTAAGAAATGTGGCTCCAGAATCCAAGCTTTTAGGCATCACATTATCTGGCCTCCCACTTAATGGTAGTGAGGTTTTACTCAGATGGGACTAAAACAACGGAAAAAGAATGATTTGTCCTCTTGAGATAGAAAGTTGTCATTGCAAGATATGTCTTCCCCATCCTTTTTCTTCTCTTCTCTATTCTTAATACATTTCCAAGGAAGAAGAGACAGAAATTAAAACGATGGTGCAGATGGCAATGCACTCTTTGGTGGTGTGGACATTAGGCATGTGAAAATTGTAAGGGAAGAGCTCCGTTTGCAAGACCTCTCATTAAGGATGGCCTGAATACAGGTTTGCATCAATGATGAGGTAGAGGCCAGGGACTGATGACACACGAGACACTGGGAGAGAGAATGGAGCCTGAACCTCTTAGGTAACACGACCAGATTTTGACCTATGCATTGCTCCAATACTTTTTAACCACTCATACTAAAACCACCAGCAGCAAACTGTGACATGGGCTCAAATTAACCCAGCCTAAAAAGTGAGACATTTAATCATCTCAAAGACCCCTTGCATTTTTAAGTTCTATGACCCTATAAATATTAACCTAAATATAGCATTGGCCAAAATAGTCCCATTGCTTCATCATTGTAAGTCCCCTTCTCCCACATCAATTTCCACAGTTACAGGTAGATAAAATAAACTCACTACCAGAGCCGAGGCAGCTTCTGACACTAGATGTGTCAAGGGACAGAAAACATCAAGTTCAACATCTCTGGCACTCTGTCTGGCTCATTCTGACACATTCTGGCAGAAAAAAAAAAGCTTGAACTGTCACAATTTAGTTATTCAGAATGTCAGCCTAGAAGTTTTATTAGGACTGTGCTTTTGCTACAGGTAAATAATAATAAAAACATTATGCAAAAAAACCCTTTATTTGCACCTAAGTGATATTTAACAATATGACATAAGAGAAGCATTGTAGATTGCAAAACTGACCTCTGAAATACCTATACATAAAACCACTCCAGCATGCCTCAGATACAGGCTGAGCAGTGCACCAAAAGTTACAAAGAAGTAGAAAGAAAAATTGGAGTAGGGAAGAAAAGTTTTTATTCTGTTTCTCAAGAGCACTGAGAACATTCAAATGCTAACAACCTATAATAAAGGAAATGAAAGAGGCTCTCCTACTCACTGTTGAATCAACCTTTCCAAATTTTAGGCCATTAACATAAAGAATGTATATGCTACACATCACAGGAAAATGTTTAAAGTAAAAGTTTACTTTTTGTGCTTTAACTTACTTTGAAAAATATCAAGGCAGAGCTATAAATGAAGTAATACATTCGTATTATGCTTGATTTCCAAGATTAACTAGGTTTTTATGCACAATAACAATCTGTGCCAGATTCAAATGCACAATAATTATTTAGTGTCTGGACTGATGTGGCAGTACGTTAGAATCTGAGTTTATAAACCTAACACTAACACTGGTCAGTTTTCCTTTAGCTTCCTACAGCTGTATTGTAAACATGTAGCCCTCATTATCAGAGGCAGAGAGAAAGGGACTGGACAGAGTAACACACACTTACTGCCAATTGCAATTTGATGGGCAATCCATACGAGCAATGATTCAGACACCACCATGATCTCTGTACATAACAACAGATCATGGTAATATTTTAAATCACATGGCCTCATAAGCAATATTCACAGCTCCCTTATTGATCGTGCTTATAAATCTGAGTTCTTGGAGAGCAATTAATTCAGGCTGGAGAAGTTGTGTGGTTTTTTTTTTAATGTTTATTTATTTATTTTGAGAAAGAGAGCACGAGTAGGGTGAGGGGCAGAGAGAGAGGAGAGAATTCCAAGCAGGCTCCCCATTAGTAGCGTGGACTCCAACCAGGGGCTTGATCCCACAAACTGTGAGATCATGACCTGAGCTGAAATCAAGGGCCAGACCTTAACCGACTAAGCCACCCAGGTGGCTTGTTACCAAGAACAACATCTTTATTTTGATATTTTGTTCTATCTTCTCCACAGGCCCATATAATTATTGGCCTATCCCAAAACATTTGGAGTGCCAATTTTATACTTTTGGGGTTCATTCTGACAAATATTATCAATCCATTTTTTAGTGTACCTATGAAGACTATCAATGTGTTTGTGGGTATAAGAATTTTACATCCCAGGGCATCCAGGTTGCTCAGTCGGTTAGGCATCCAACTTTGACTCAGGTCATGATCTCACAGTTCGTGGATTCAACCCCATGTCAGGCTCTGTGTTGATGGCATGGAGCCTGCTTGGGATTCTCTCCCTCTTCCTCTATCTTTGCCCCTCTCCCTCTATCTCTTTCTCTCTCTCTCAAAAATGACTAAATAAACTTAAAAAAAAAAAAAAGAATGTGTACATCGCAGCCATGCATCATACGTATACAAACAAGTTTCCTTATATGTGTGATGTATTTTGATGCAAAACATCTCAAATCAGTTAACAATTAATAACTATGACAGACCTTTCCCTCACTAAAATCACAATGTTAATTAGATCACCACAATTTTGGCTAAGCTAAGATGGTAGATTATAAAGTCACTCTCAAGTCTCTTTCTCTCTCTGCCAATATGAATGTGGCAATGGGTCATCTTCTAGGTATCCAAGGGAGCTGGGTTCTACTTTCAGCCTCCAGAATAACATTAGTGTACATTTTCCATTTATTCCAAATGTAAAATTGTAGGTAAAATTACCTTCTATAACTTCATTTTAGTGGTGTTATTCTGGTATCATTATTGTAAAATCCACATAGCATCCATTATTTGGTGGGTCTCATTCCATTTTTGTTGTTGCTGTTCATTAAAGGTCATCTCATACTAATACATTAATTTATCCTTTGGTAAGATTCTCCAAGAATGTTGGGGGTTGGACTAATTATATAAATACACATTGAGATTGCACAGAATATCCTCCATCCCTATAAAAATGTGATCAGTTACATAAACACATTCAATGAAAATATCACCTGAAAAAAAAAGGTAATCAGGCTAATAATACCAGATTCAGAAAAACAAACCATGTCATTATTTATCTAGCACTGTGCAAGACAGACACAAGCAACCCCAGCACTAGAAGGATGTTCTCCCAATGAAGTCTGGTAACATGTTATCATACTATCCCCAGTGCTTGGCAGCAACATCCCAACAAATCATTCTGTTATTACCACCAGGGTTACCTGCATAATATGAGGAGAAAGAAGTTCATCTATTCTAACAAAGTAACACAAACAACCCCAAAATATAGTGGCTTGAATAAGATTGAGGTTTCTTACTCTCTCACAGAGCCATCTGGATGTGAACCAGCCTAGTAATGCCAACTCTTCCATCCCCTGTATTCAGCTCTCAGAGTTGCCCCACTTCTCACCATTCCCCAGTCAGTATAAAAAAAAAAAAAAAAAAAAAAGGCTGTCTAGGTCAAATGAATTAATTTTGAAGGAGATAACCCAGGAATCATATATATCCCTTCTGCTCACATCCCACTGGTCTATAATTGGCTGCAAGGGAGATTGGAAATGCCACTTCTAGCTGAATGAGAAAGTTGTCTTACTAAAAGGAAGAGAGGGGCACCTGGGTGGCTCAGTCGGTTAAGCATCCAACTTGATTTCAGCTCAGGTCATGATCTCACAGTTTGTGAGACTGAGCCCTGCATCAGGCTCCGTGCTGACAATGCAGACAAAGCCTGCTTGGGATTCTCTCTCTCCCACTCTTTCTGCCCTTCCCCGACTTGGGCTTGCTCTCTCTCTTTCACTCTCTCAAAATCAATAAGTAAACATTAAAAAAAAGAAGAGAAAAAATACTAGGAGGAAGTTACTAATCTCTGTCATAGTCCAACCCACTGTTCATCCCAGTATTCATACACAGCCTTTTTTGCACATACAAAGCACACTCACATTCCCCCCAAACCCCTCCATTTCATTCCATTCAGCTCAAAGTCCTGAGTCTCTGAGTGATGCAAAGTCCTTTCCACCAGGTCCAAATGAGGCTCCTCACATTTCAGTGACCTATAGACTAATACCCAAGTGTTATCTCTCTCTCTCTCTCTGTTTCTCTCCCTCTCTCTCTCCCTTTCTTCTCTCCCCCTCTCTTTCCATCTCTTTCCCTCTTTCTCTCTCCCTTTTTTGTCTCCCCCTCTCTCCCTCTTTTTCCCTCTCTCTCTCTCACACACACATGCACATACACACATTTGCAGTGGTAGAGAAAGACCAGGATAGCTGTCATAAAATTACCAATTTATAAAAGACAAGAATGGTACACACACAGCCATGAATAATCTGCAGGAATGATGAATTCTTTTGGACAGATTTTATGAAGAACCCTTGCCTAAAAGTATAGATCTCTTGGTTGGAATGTGATTCTGTTCATCAAGAGGTAACTCCTTGTAAATTATTCTCTGTGGTCACTGGCATTGCTCTCTGGATGGTTTTCTCTTATTCACCAGTGTAGTGCTTCCATAACAAAAAAGTGGTCCTTGACACATATGCCAGCTTTTTGTTGGTACACATTCAGAGGAAGGGAGGATGCTTTAGAACAATCATAAGCTTTTCTAGGCCAGACTTGTTTCTTTGGCAAAACAATTCTCTAAAAATTGTGGTAGGATCTTGTAGATTTGCTTCTGCCAAGTTCCAAGTGCAATAACCATTCCTAAAGTTCTCCTTCAGGCATAGTTCTTAAGCTAAGACTCTTCCCTTTATTTACTGACCTCTGTATTTCCTCAATTTCATGACTGCTACCCTGAGGCCATTCTAAACAATAAGCTTGGAAGGAAAAACAATGCCTATAATCAGATCCTTGCCATGGAGTTGTTTCCTGGTCTGGATGTGTGTCTTAACAGGTTTGTGAGCAAAGCCTCAATGATAGTTTTATCTTTAGAAGTTTGCTCCAAAAGAGTTGACTTTGCAAACCCTGTGAATCCCCAGATTTTATCCTACAGGTCATAGGCAGAGAGACTTTCCTTTTGCAGATCTATACTCTTTTCCATCTCTGCTTACAAAATTGGCTAATCCCATTTGCTTTCATCTCTCTTTTGCAAAAACCAGGAAGAAGGAACCAATAAACATCAAATGTTTGAGCTTTTTTATGTAGTCACCCTAGACCAACAGACTCCGTAAACAGGTAGTCCGTCTTCCAGGTTACTGTATACTAAATTACAGTCAGCAGCATGAGAACTTGCAGGATAAGCTGCTTTGCAATCCAGTGCCACACTGCTAAGCATAGTTTTAACTGTTGTTACATAGGACCTCATTTCTGGGTACCATTTCCTGTATTCATCAGCTGCTATAACAAAAGACCCCACAACAGAGTGGCTTATAATAAGAATGAAGTTCATTATTTTCCCCCAAGGCAGTCTAGAGCTCCCAGGGTGGCTCTACCATTGGTGACTCATGACGTCCAAGACTGATCCAATTGTCACCATTCTCCAGTCAGCAGAGAAGAGACAACTCAAGGCAAACAGGTGCTAAGGAGATGACCTAGAAATTACACGTATTTCTGCTCACATCGCATTGGCTTAAATTTATTTACATGGCCACACCTTGATTCAAATGTGTTCTCTAGCTGGGTAACCACCTGCTCCACTAAAACTGACTTGAAAGAAATTCTATTACTAATAAGAAAAGGGAAATGGTTAGTGAAGAGCAATCAGTAGTCTCTGCCACACGGGGATTTCAGAATCCCAACCCATTATTTTGATTCCTGTTTTAACATGGGTTCCCAAGAGTCTGCAAAGCAGAGTATGTAATGCAGCATCTCAAATAAGGACCCAAATTGGAAATGCAAGCTGGTGCAGCCACTCTGGAAAACAGTATGGAGGTTCCTCAAAAAACTAAAAATAGAACTACCCTACGACCCAGCAATTGCACTACTAGGCATTTATCCAAGGGATACAGGTGTGCTGTTTTGAAAGGACACATGCACCCCCATGTTTATAGCAGCACTATCAACAATAGCCAAAGTATGGAAAGAACCCAAATGTCCATCAGTGGATGACTGGATAAAGAAGACATGGTATATCTATACAATGGAGTATTACTCAACAATCAAAAAGAATGAAATCTTGCCATTTGCAACGATGTGGATGGAACTGGAGGGTATTATACTAAATGAAATTAGTCAGTCAGAGAAAGACAAAAATCATATGACTTCACTCATATCAGGACTTTAAGAGACAAAACAGATGAACATAAGGGAAGGGAAACAAAAATAATATAAAAACAGGGAGGGGAAGAAAACAGAAGAGACTCATAAATATGGAGAACAAACTGAGGGTTCCTGGAGGGGTTGTGAGAGGGGGAATGGTTTAAATGGGTAAGGGACATTAAGGAATCTACTCCCGAAATCATTGTTGCACTATATGCTAACCAATTTGGATGTAAATTTTAGAAAATAAAAAATAAAATTAAAAAAAAAAAAAAGACCCAAAGACTCACCCTGGGTAAGTTTACATAGACTACAACCCCATGCATTATACCATCCCAGTTCAGCCTCCCATTTCCCATAATAGTTTACATCCCATAACAAGGAGCAAATTCAGCATGTAAGTCTATTGCTTCTTTTTGGAACATTTGTACTTGAAGATGACCTCTATTATCTTCTCTACATGTTGAAACTCTTGAAATTCTGTCACACAGCACTCATCCATTAACTGTAGCACAGTCTCAGATAGATCTGGGCATTGCCAACCTTTCAGCCCAGATACTATCCTCCTTAAGTTCCATAAACCCCAAAATTATATCTCATGGGGATATGATTTAATAAAATCTGTTATATACATGTGCTAGATAACATTCTAAGATAAAAAGGAAAACAGGTCCCCTAGTGATTATAATAGATTGCCCCTTAAGTCAGGTGTCCAATATACCATTTGAACCTTTTCAATGGCATTTTAACATGTTACTTCTAGTACTATACTTCCATGCTCATCCTATGATCATAATAAGTTCACTTCCAGGTACTTTACTACTAGGAAGTGCAAATCTTTGGTAAGAGATTCATAAAAGGTCTTGCCACCCAGCATGAATTGAATATAATGTTATGATGTAAGAGAATTTAATAGCAATGAGTTTATCATCAAGAGATAATAATCTCTGGTTGAACCAAGCAAATCTTTTTTCTTAGACCTGCAAGGAAATAGAACAAACAATGGAAATGAGGAGTCAAACACAATTCTTTTTCTAAAAGGCTCTACCCACAACTGAACTGTCCCTCAAAAACAAACTCATTGGCCTTTCTTCAAATTCCTATAAATGCATTTCTAATTCTCATTTGTGGATCTCTTGTAAGCTGTAAATCTAGGGAAACAGTGAGGTGATCTTGTCAGTTATTTTTTAAAATTCTTAAAGGCCAACTACTTCAACATTAATTAAAGAAAATATGAGTGTTCTTGACTTTTTATTTTTTTAATGAACCCTTATTTAGAAGGAGGAAACACACATACACACCTCTCATGTACCAGAAGACCAAATACTGACAACATAAATTTTTTTATCATATGGGGTGATAAATATACAACATTCCTCATTTATGCCCATAAGAAATATTCTAAACCAGTCATAGCACCCTTTCCCACAAATGTCAGAAGTAGCCTTAGAATCATTCTTAATGAAAAACTCCAGGAAATTGTTATCAATTAGAGTTGGCCTTCCGAGTAAAATCTATTCAATGCTCTGACAAACACACATACACACATTAAGATCTAAGGTCACAAAACAAATTAGTGATAGATCTGGGACTAAAGTCCAGGACTCCTATTTCCTGAGACTGGTGTTCTTTCTTCTACAAGGTATTAAGATGGCTAATTAGTAAATTAATGATAGTTGTAACAGCTTGGAATGCCTTTATTTGCCAAGAAAAAATTAATGAAAGAAAATGAAAAATTGATCCATAGTTCCCTAGATGGCATTTTAAAAGATCTGTGCTATAAAAATAATTTCTAAAAGCCTTTCTGAATGTTAAGAAGAAAAATTGCTATTAATTAAGTGCTCAATTAATGTTCAGTATATATGTTATATCATTTTAAGGCTAAATTAACATAGTAGAGCTCTACACATGGGGCTTCTTACACTTTATGGTATATTTGTGCTTCCTTGTATAATCAAAGTCTATGGGATGTCAATGCCAATTTTATAGGCCTTTTATAAGGAATATAAAGAACAGTGTACTGACAAATTAGAAGAACTAGCTGGGACCTGTCCTTATTTTAGAGTATGGTTATGGGTTACTCACTAATTTTTCTGCATCCTAATTTTCTCATCATTAAATTCTGAGGGTCTTCATGGTCTCTGAACATGCTCGGGCCCCATTATTCAAGGCACAATTTTTTTTTGTTGTTTTCAAATTATTATAGGATACTAAACTTGAAAATTTGCTTTACAATGTACCTAAAATATTGGCAATTTGACACCAATTTTGAAAAATTATATACCTCCTCATATATTTTTATGCTGAATCTAAATTTTTATCTCAAATGTAACAGTTACAAAAATGCAATTTCTAGATATATTGAATATTATTTACTACATTTAAATATATCTTAGAGTAATAGAGAGCGATCTATATCTTAAAATATACTTGGAGTTTCAGGTTTAGCCTATTCAATTAATGAAACATAACTGCTATATAAAACCTTACTGTCAAAGCAGTTCTCATGGTCAAACCAATTAGTGAAATCAGACTTTCTTTTGCCACTTTTCAACTTAAGTAAAAATATCACGATGTGCTCCATAGCCACACTTTTGTTTATGAATCCCAATTCCAACACACATAGACAGAAACAAGATGGGAATAGAGCCCTTCCATGAGTTTGTGGCCCGAATGAAATCAGGCATTGCTCTCTTCCATTATTTTTGTTTGTCCACTTTACCAAATCTAGGGGCCCTCATTCAGGAGCTCTACATTTTCAAACATCCCTCTGTTTAGTACCTCTAAGTTTTTTTATACCCTGGGAAATGCCTCACAATAAGATTCAGATGGGGGAAAGGCACACATTTCCTTCATAAAGCAGGGCAATCAAGTGTGGAAAGGGAGACAGGGAAGGAGAAAGAAACACTGACTGCAGGAGTGGTTCTCGGACAGATCAGCTTTAGAAAGGGATACAATAGAAGCTGAGCACCTACAAAATGATTTCCTTAAAGCTGCCTAAGCTGTGTACCCCTGGAAAATCCCCCCCATGGGTATACATACCTTGTTTAAAGATATCTAGACCAGAATTATTCCTCTAAGATTATGGTATCTAAGATAGATGTCTAAGATAAGACACACACATATATATATAATATATGTATATATTCAAGTAAGAATTCACTTCCCTGGACTTATTTGTCCTCAAGTCCTCAGTGCAAAACTGCTTGCCATGCCCACTCATGGCAAAGGGTTTCAACTTAGGAGAACTTCCTACTGGCAGTGACTTGCTGGAGTAACCATGAGGTTGAGTCAGCTCTTCAAAAGAGTGCCATGGCTAATGAGCACTATCTGGCAATATGGGGAAGTGACAGCATAAATGCCATTCAGTCTTCCTGCCTTAAAGTAAGGATGACTTAACCAAACTACTTTTATTTTAAATGTTACTAGGTTATCTAAAGTTGGGTTCCTAGAATTCTGGATGAAGGTACATTCCAAGGAACACTCATCTTTAAAGGAAATATGCACAAGATTTTGACTTTATCATATACATAATATCACATGTAAATATAAACAGATTTTCCCCCACATAAGAAAATGCAGTGCATTTATCAGTCAACTGAGAAAAATGGGACTAGATAGATATTACTAGATAGATTACTAGATAGATAGATCTATTTATTACTAGATAGATAGATATGCTTAGGAGAGAGTGCACATGCTTTATTTTAGGAACTGAATTAATTTTAGTATGACTGAAAAACAAAAGGGCAAAGGAGTAAACAGTAGAGAAGCCTGGACCTCCTAGCAGAGACTAGATCGTGAAGGACCCTGAAATCCATAGGCCTGATCCTTTTTTTTTTTAATTTTTTCCAATGTTTATTTATTTTTGAGAGAGAGAGAGAGAGTGTGTGTGTGTGTGTGTGTGTGTGTGTGCAGGGGAGGAGCAGAGAGAGGGAGACACAGAATCCAAAGCAGGCTCCAGGCTCTGAGCTGTCAGCACAGAGCTTGACACAGGGCTGAACCACAAGGCTGATTCTTAAGGCAACAGAAGTCATCAGCAGTTTAGTCTTCCCACGTGATCAAATTTACACTGTAGAAAGTTCCCTTCGGTAGCAGTGCAGGGAACAGACAGATTAAACGGCAGTAAAACAGGAAAAGCACATGAGAGGCGTGAGGTATTCTGGCTGAAAGATAATGTTGAGTTGAAATAATAGTACTTGTAGTGGGAATAAAGAGAAATGGAAAGACTCAAGATTGTAACACTGGGCATCTCCCAGACCTGATAATCTGTCGGATATGGGCAGGGGAATGGAAAGCAGTGCCACTAAACTGAGGAATAAAAGAAAGGAGAATAGCTCTGAAGTAAAAGATTGAGTCCAGATTTGGATATACAAAGATTGAGCCAGTTTGACATGTGGATGTACAGTCAGAAGAGAAGTCCAAGCCAAAAACAGAAGTGGGGACTTTGGATACAAAGATACCAGCTGAAGCTAGGGGAGTGCATGTAGTAAAAGTGTGGAGCGTAAACAGTGTGTGGGGGAGGACTAAGACAGGAACACCAACATTCTAGGGCTGGTACAGAAAGAGCAGCTTGCAAAGGGGACTGAGAGGGCAGCCCAGAGTATCAAATAACTGGAGCAGGTAGGAAATGGAAAGCAAGGGAAACAAGTCCTTCAGAAGAAGAGCATCACAGGCATAAAATGTTGCCATGGTGTAAGTCAACAAGGACTAAAGCACATGGACTGAATGCATGTCAGAGTATTTACGGGTGAGAGGTCTTTCCCTGCCTTGGTCACATAAGAGGGAGCACAGTAGATTGAGAAGCAGAGAGGTGGTGGAAGAAGGGAAAAGTGGATATGAAAGAGTGAAGGGAGCTGCCGTAGCTGTGGAGCAACATATGGGCTCTGGGAGAGTTTGTTATCTTACACAGGAAAGATGTAGACAGTTTTAAAGTGATGGGAAAGGCTTGTACACACAAAATCATTTAAACACTGAGGAGAGAGAGATGATACGCTAGAGTTGAGGTAGAAGAGAAAAGAAGAAGCTCTGCTGAGCAGAGTTCAGAGAAGAGCCTCAAATGGAAGGAGGGACGTTGTCACAGGAGGGAAGGAAGTAGGGGTGCTGGCAGAGCAGTAAGTTTGTAGACTCACTTATAACTCTTCCCTGAACAAAGTGGGAGGAAAGATCATCTGCAAAGAGCACTGGAAGGAGTGAAGGACTGGGATATAGGGAGATCCAAGACAGCAGAGAATGTGAGAAGCAACTATGTGAAGGAGAGACAGCACACCACGGAAACAGAGTGGGGTCGTTCTGCAGCTTGGACATCTTTGTTGAGGTTGTTGGAATGAATTTATGGTGGCATCAGTCTAGGTATGCAATCTTTATCAGCTGCCAAATGCAGGCAGCAGAGGGCAAGCAGCTGTATTCATCAGGATTAGAGTTTTTGTGAATGCGACAGAAGCATAATAAATTAGCAGAGTTCTAGCAAAACTGTGTCTCAAGCAATAGTCCTGGGACTTTATCCTGGATGAGGAGGAGGGATAAAAGTAATGAGAAGATAGTAATTGTAGGCTGTGTTTACAGTGCTTATAGAATGAGGAGGATGCAATGGAGATAGGCAAATTTAAAATACAGTAGAGATAATTGATGGAACAAGATCCTCAAGGAGATAGGAAAGGACAGAACCAATTCATGAGTAACTGGACTTACCTTCAGGAGGAAGGACATGTGTTCCTCTGAGACAGTGAGGAGAGACATAAGGATTGATACAGTTATACGGAGATTCAAAATTGACCTGTCAGAGTCACATTATTTTTCGTAAAATAAATATTTGCAAAAAAATAAATAATTTGGGGTGCCTGGATAGCTCAGTTGGTTGAGCATCCGACTTCTGTTTAGATCATGATCTCAGAGTTCATGAGTTTGAGCTCCACATCTGGCTCGCTGCTGTCAGCCTGTCAGCACAGAGCCCACTTCAGATCCTCTCTCCCCCTTCTCTCTTTGCCCCTCCCCTGCTTGTTCTCGCTCTCTTTCTCTCCCTCAAAAAATAAAGAAAATATTAATAATTAATTAATTAATTGCCTAATTTTAAGAGAATCTACACAGTAACTTTCATACTGGTTAACTAGAGACAGATTGAGAGATCATGATAGTTTCATAATAAAGTCAACACATTATGGAAAATACAGTTAGAAATTTATGTGAACACAGACACCTTCTACAATAATCATTTTAACAAATGTAGGTCACCCTAATAAACATTTTTAGTCTCAAGGTTATAAGTCAACATTCACAAAACAAACAAGATTTCTCAGAAAACTACTTGTTATTGTTTATAGTTTCAAACTCCCATTATGTTTTCTAGCCAAGTTTGAATTAAAGAAAATGGAGCTTAGCTCTAAAAAGAACCAGAGGTCCTTGGAGAAATGGCTAGTTTCAGGACTGGGGCAGGGAAAGTATAAAAAGAACCTGGAGCCTGTTTGACCAGATAGTAGGGCAGTGCTGAAAAAATGATGGACACATATGTTAAAAGGATGTCAGAGATAGACCAGAGAAGCTCCTGTAGACCAAATCTGGGATAATTTGAGCATTAAAATTAATAATTACAGAAATGGATTATAATTTTTAAAAAAAACCATGAGTACGTACTAATAGTCAATAAAGGGAAAGAGGGGAGATGCTATGGGTTCAATTGTGTTTCTCCCAACCAAAAAATAATTTCATATAACCTAACCTTCAGTATCTGAGAGTGTGATATAATTTGGAGATAGTCTTTACAGAGGTAATCAAGTTAAAGTGAAGTCATAATCCAATATGACTGGTGTTCTTATAAAGGGAATATTTGAGTGAAAATACGCTCAACATCACTAATCATAAGGGAAATGCAAGTCAAAACCATAATGAGATATTGCCTTACATTTGTTACAATGGCTAGAATCAAAAATATAAGAAATAACATAAATTAGTGAAAACATGGAGAAAAACGAACCCTTGTGCACTTTTGGTGGCTATATAAATTGGTGCGTCCAACTGTGGAAAAGTATGGAGGTTCCTCAAAAATTTGAAAATAGAAATACCATGTGAACCAGTAATTCCACTACTGGGTACTTACCTAAAGATACACGTGCCCCTATGTTTACTGTAGTGTTATTTACAAAAGCCAAGATACAGTAGCAGTCCAAGTATCCATCAATAGATGAATGGATATATACATCTAAAATAGAATATTACTCAGCCATAACAAAGAATGACATCTTGCCATTTGTGACAGCATGGTTGGACTAGAGGGCATTAAGGTAAGTGAAATATGTCAGACAAAACAAATACCATACGATATATGTGGAGCCTAAAAACAAAACACATGAACAAACAACAAAAAAGCAGAAACAGACCCATAAACATAGAGAACAAACTGATCATTCCAGAGGGGAGGGGGTCAGGGAATGGGCAAAATTGGTAAAGGAGAGTGGGAGATACAGGCTTCCAGATGTGAAATGAGTAAGTCACATGGATAAGAAGTACAGCAGGGGCACCTAGGTGGCTCAGTCAATTAAGCGGCTCACTCTTCATTTCAGCTTAGGTCATGTTCACACTTTTCCTGAGATCAAACCCTGTGTGGGGGTCCACGTTGATTGTGGAGTCTGCTTGGGATTCTCTCTCTCTCCCTGCCCTTCCCTTGCTGACTTGAGAGCACATATTCTCTCTCTCTCTTTCCCCCCCATCCTGCCTCTCTCAAAATAAATAAATAAATATTTTGTTTAAAAAGGTACAGCATAGGGAATATAGTCAATGGTATTGTAATAGCATTGTGTGGTGATGGATGGTAGCTACACTTGCTCTGAGCATAGCATAATCACTATGTTGTACACCTGAAACTAATGTAACATTGTGTGTCAACTATGCTTCAATAAAAAGGGGAAAGGGATATTTGAATACAGAGACATACACAGAGGGAACACAATGTGAAGAAACATAGAAGACAGTCATCTACTGGCCAGTGAGAGAGGTCTGAACAGATCCCTCCCTCACAGCCTTAGAAGGAGCTAATCCTGCTGACTTCTTGATCTCAGACTTCCAGCCTCAGATCTGTGGGACAGTAAATTTCTATTTTAGCCACTCAATTTACGGTACTTTGTCATAGCATCCTTAGCAAACTAATACAGGAGGAAAAGCCCTATCCTGTAGTAAATATGAAAGTAACAATAGAATTAGAAAATCACCCTTTTACAATCACCATAACAGTAACAGTTCATTCAGGCAAGAACCATGAGTAGCTGCTAAAATGCACTGGGTGAAAGTGTGATTAGGACAAAATATTTGCCCAGTTTCAAGGGATTTTCCTCACAGATTACTTAATAATTACAGAAACAGTAACTTAAAAAGAAGCCTGGCAGAGGCGCCTGGGTGGCTCAGTTGGTTGGGCATCAGACTTCAGCTCGGGTCATGATCTCGCAGTCCGTGAGTTTGAGCCCCGTGTCATCGGGCTCTGTGCTGACAGCTCAGAGCCTGGAGCCTGTTTCGGATTCTGTGTCTCCCTCTCTCTCTAACCCTCCCCCGTTCTCTCTGTCTCAAAAATAAATAAATGTTAAAAAAAATTTTTTTTAAAAAAGAAGACTGTCAGACACAACCTCAACCAAACGATAAAGTTAATACCACCAGTTAATGGGACAAACTGACATCATGTAAAAGATAAAACTTAACGTGTAAGCTGAATCTAATCATGAAGAAACGTCACAGATACCCAAACTGACATTTCACAAAAGAACTGACCGCACTCTTCAAAAGCATCAATGTCATGAAAGACCAAAAATGCTATTCCAAATTAAGTGAGATAAAGGAGAAAACTAAATACCACACAACACATGTTCCTAGATTTAATCCTGTGTCAGGAAAATAAATGGACTCTCAAAAAGTTCAGCAAAAATAAATAATAGTGATAGGTTATGTGTATGTGTGTAAAATATAAGCAGTTTATTATATTAATCCTGAAACTCTTTTGTAAGTTTGAATATTTTTCAAAGTAAAGTGCTTTTTAAAAGGGATTATAAACAGAAGGATTTATTCAAAATACAGTTTAAATTCATACCAAAAATTAAATTTATAGAAAACTATATTTATAGAGTTAATCCTTTTCTTTTTTTTTTCAGAGAATAATATTTACCTTTCAAAATTTTATAATCAATTGAGTATCTTAATTATTTACTTGACATTTACTTTCTCCACTGAACAACATTACTATATTTGCATGAGTCACAGACTTAAAATTTTAGCCCTCACAGCACTGTAAGACGATAAAGATCACTTCTACTATAAAAGGAGACATAAAGGGAGAAGAGGAAAAAAAGAACTAAAAAAACCTTTAGCTTTCCAGAATTTTTATATAGTATATATAGCAAAATTTGTTGATTCCTAAATTATCTCTGAAGTATTAGTTCTTAATATGTATAATTCATATGACCATTATGCAAACATATACAAGATGAGCAAGTGTTCTAATTAAATATAGCCCTCCAAACTCAATCCATTTTTTGTGCTCAGAAATACCATTCAGACTCAAACAATAGAGGAAAATTACATACTCATAAACAAAGAAAGGTCTGCCCTGATCAAAACATACTGCTTGGGATCACTCAGTCCAGTAACATTGCTAGGACCCAAAGTGATTTTTTTTTTTTTTAAATAACCATTTATTTTACATATATGTGGACTTCCATTTTTTGCCCTTGTAGACAATTATGATCAACAATTGGTACAACAAATTGTCATCAATTGTGAAATAGGATAACCTACAACTCTTTCCCTGACACTCCACAGTTATGCTAATTCAATATTTCCTTGCAGTAACTTTTCTTCCTTCTGACATACAGTTATCAGAGTTCAGCTCTTCCTGTGACAGCATCTGAGTCATTGTTAGTCTCTCATTTTTGGCCCATGCTTCGACCAGTAGGACTCTTGTGGATCAAAGAGTATTTCACAGACTACCAGCCTATAAAATTACCAAAAAGTAACACAGCAATATTTCTCCAACTCAGTCTCCTCCCATAGAATTCAGGTAACTCAGATTCATCTAAATCCTCTGTCCCAACTCAAATCAAGGAGAAGAACCGCTAGGAAGTCATACATTAATGGCTTCCTCCTCATTTCTTTGTCTCCCCTGGCTTCTCGGTGTGCAATCTTTGCCAATGTATCTAAGAAACAGGATGTTTCCAATGCCCATAAAATCCCAGCTCACTGAAGATGCCAGCTTGGTGTCAAAACAACTTCTCAGGACTGCTTTAACATGTGCCTTTCTTGTCCCTGGTAGATCTCAAAGCATCACTGTGTGTGTTCTTTTAGTTTTTTTCTTGAGTTTTAGTTATTAAGCAATCTCTATGCCCGACATGGGGCTCAAACTCATGACCCTGAGATTAAGAGTCACTTGCTCCTCTAACTGAGCCAGCCAGGCATCCCTCTTAGTTTCACATAGAAGCTCTTAGGACACACACTTTAACTTACTCTCTCTCTCTTCTCTCTCTCTCTAGTACAGTTCCATCTTGACATTTGTCCAAAAATAACTGGCCAGAAGCTAAAAGATTATCACAGCCTGGTGCAACCATGGGTATATCCTACCCCACTTCCACTTAAGACTAGAATTTGTGGGCATAAAGCCACAAAGGAAAGAGCTGTACAGAGAGAGAGAGAGAGAACTCCAAAAATTCACAAGGGGGTCCACTCAAATCTTTGACTTAATTCTTTTTTTTTTAATTAAAATATAGTTGACACAATGTCATATTAGTTTCAGGTGTAAAATACAGTAATTCAATAATTCTGTACATTATGCTGTGCTCACCACAAATGTAAGCTACCATCTGTCACCACATAACACTATTACAATACCATTGACTATATATTCCCTATTCCATACCTTTTATCCCTGTGACTTATTCATTCCTTAACTGAAAGCCTGTATTGCTCATTACCCTTCACCCATTTTGCCCATCCCCCTATCCTCCTCCTCCCCTCCGGCAGCCATCCATTTGTTCTCTGTACTTAGGGGTCTGTTTTCTACTTTTTGTCTGTTTTTTCATCTGTTTCTTAGATTTCACATATGAGTGAAATCATATGGTATTTGTCTTTCTCTGCCTGACTTGTATCACTTAACATAATACACTCTAGGCCCATCCATGTTGTCACCAATGGTAAGATCCCACCCTTTCTATGACTGAGTAACATTCCATTTATAAACATATATATGTGGTTATATATATATATATATATATATATAACTACATATATATGTATGTGTATTTATATATATGTATTTTTATATATAAATATATATATTTATATATTTTTTATCACATTATTCATCCATTCATCTATCAATGGACACATGGGCTGCTTTGTATCTTGGCTATTGTAAATTATGCTGCAATAAACATAGGGGTGCCTATGTCTTTTCAAATTAGTGCTTTTGTTTTCTTTAGGTAAATATCCCGTAGTGGAATTACTGGATCATATCATATCTCTATTTTTAGTTTTTGTTGTCGTTGTGTTTCTATTTTTACTTTTTAAGAAAACTCCATACTGTTTTCCACAGTGGCTGCACCAATTTATGTTCCCACCAATAGTGCACAGGGTTCTCCACATCCTCGCGAACACTTACTATTTCTTGTCTTTTTGATTCTAGCCATTCTGACAGGTGTAAGGTAAAATCTCATTGTGGCTTTGATTTGCATTTACCTGATGTTTAGTGATGCTCAGCATCTTTTCATGTGTCTATTTTCCATCTATATGTCTTCTTTGGAAAAATGTCTATTCAGGTTCTCTGACCATCTTTTAATTGGATATCTGGGTTTTTTGGTGTTGAGTTGTATTAAGTTCTTTATATATTTTGGATATTAACCTTTTATCAGATATATAATTTCCAAATATCTTCTCCCAGTCAGTAGGTTGCCTTTTCATTTTGTTGATGGTTTCCTTTGCTGTGTAAAACCTTTTTATTTTGCTGTAGCCCCAATAGTTTATTTTTGCTTTTGTTTCCCTTGCCCAAGGAGATATATCTAGAAAAATGTTGCTAAGGCCAATGTCAAAAGAATTATTGCCTATGTTTCCTTCTAGTATGTTTATGGTTTCATGTCTCACATTGAGGTCTTTAATTCATTTAGAGTTTATTTTTGTGGTTGATTTTAGAAAGTGGTCCAATTTCATTCTTTTGCATGTAGCTATCCATCCAGCTTTTCCAGCACATGTATTGAAGAGATTGTCTTTTGGCTATGTGGGGGTCTTCTGTGGTTCCATATAGATTTTAGTATTATTTGTTCCAGTTCTATGAAAAACACTGTTGGTATTCTGGTATTTTGATAGAGATGGCATTGAAAATGTAGATTGCTTGTATCATCTACTTTGACTGAATTCTTAATGCAAACTCTATGAAGCTGATAAAGAAACTCCAGAAAAAAAAGGATGAATAATCCTCAGAGCACACACAAGGCTAGGAATGGTTCACAATACCACCAGCCAGAGAGCAGATACTTTGTAACACATGAGCCATTGGGTAGAGTCCTCAGAAGGATATCACCTTAATAAATTGGCTTGTAAAGACTATTCTGGACCTGCCTTAACAAATTTTAAAATCAACCTTTGGAAGAATCAGACTATTACCAAGTAACTAAACTGCCAGAACAAAACCCAGTCAATATTCCTTAAAAGACTACAATTCAACATATAACAAAATGATAATGTGTAGCATTCAATCAAAAATTGCTAAGCATTCAAAGAAGTAGGAATATATAATCCATAACCAAGAAAAAAGAAATCAATAGATATAGACTCAAAGGTAACAAAGATGATAAAATTAACAAATGAGGACATTAAAACAATTATTATAAGTATACTCTTATATTCAAGAATGTAGAGAAAAAACATGAGCATAATAATGAACATGTAGGAACTAAACATGTAAAAAAGACACAAATGGAACTTCTAGAGATTAAATATGTAATATCTTAAATGAAAAATATTCTAAGTGATGTTAAAAGCAGGTTAGACAATGAAAAAAATAAACTGGAAGATATGGAAATAGAAATTATCCAAAATAGGGGCACCTGGGTGGCTCAGTGCATTAAGCATCCACCTCTTGATTTCAGGTCAGGTGGTGATCTCATGGTTAGTGAGATCAAGCCCCATGTCAGGCCCCATACTGACATGTGGAGGGATTCTCTCTCTCTCCCTCTCTCTCTCTCAAAATAAACTTCTAAATAAATAAATATATTAAAAAAAAATAAATTATCCAAAATAAATAAAACACAAAAATGAAAAAGGACTGGGGCGCCTGGGTGGCACAGTCGGTTAAGCGGCCGACTTCAGCCAGGTCACGATCTCGCGGTCCGCGAGTTCGAGCCCCGCATCGGGCTCTGGGCTGATGGCTCAGAGCCTGGAGCCTGTTTCCGATTCTGTGTCTCCCTCTCTCTCTGCCCCTCCCCCGTTCATGCTCTGTCTCTCTCTGTCCCAAAAATAAAATAAATAAACGTTGAAAAAAAAAAAAATTTAAAAAAAAAAAAAAGGACTAAAAAAAATTAGAACATTAGTAACCTATCAATATCAAATGATCTAATATACATCTAATTATAATCTCAGAGATAAACAAATAATTTTTAAGAAATAATGATTGAACATGTTTCCAGTTTGATTAAATTATAAACCCACAGGTCCAAGAATAAGGATCAATGAAACTCAAGCAGAGTAAACATAAGTAAAACCATACTAGGGCACATAATAATCCAATTATTAAAACCCAAAAATAAAGAGAAACATTTAAAAGTAGCCAGAGAAAAATAAAAGGACATCGAAAGGAACAAAAATAGGAATGGCAACAGTCAAAAGACAATAAGGCAACATCTTTAAAGTGCTGAAAAACCCCAATAAATAGTTTAAATAAAATACTGGACACAAATGAAGAGAAAACAAAATAAGTAGAAAACACAGCTAAGAAACTACCCCAAAATGTAGCACAATGATTTATTCACTCAATAACGATTTGAATGCTAATATATGCCAGGCACTGTCCTTGGCATTGGTGATATCTCACAGAGCTAAATAGAAAAGTCTCTTTCCTGACCTTGCAGAATTTACAATTTACAGGAGAAGATGTAATAAATAAACAAAAATAAATATATAATGTTGTGCCAGGTAATAGTTTTTGAAGGACAATAAAAAAGGAAACTGAGCTAGAGACTGAAATAGATGGCAATTTTATTTATTTTTTAATGTTTTGAGAGAGAGAGAGAGAGAGCATGCAAGCAAGGGGGGCAGGGACAGAGAGAGAGGGAGAAACAGAATTCAAAGCAGACTCTAGGCTCTGAGCTGTCAACACAGAACCCAACGCGGGGCTTAACCCCATGAACTGCAAGATCCTTACCTGAGCCGAAGTTGGACACAACCGACTGAGCCACCCATGCACTCCCCAAAATAGATCCAATTTTAGATAAGATTCAGAGTCATAATTTCTGAGGAGATAAATTTTGAGCAAATATCTAAGGAAAGTGATGACCCAGGGTGCCTGCCTGGCTCAGTCAGTAGAGCATGAGATTTTTGATCTTGGGGTTGTGAGCTTGAGCCCCATGTTGGGTGTAGAAATTACTTAAAATCAAATTTAACAAAAAGGAAGTGATGATCCATGAGAATATCTGAAAGTCATTCTAGGGAGAGGAAATAGAAGTGCAAAGGCCAAAGTTTAGAAGGAAATGGCTCAGAGAAAGAGATGAAGAATGTGAAATAGAGATGAAGAGACATGGAGGATAGACAGGAGGTCTTAAAGAATAGAGTACAAGGATGGGAGACAGTCACCATTCAAAGAAACAATGGCTGATAATGTGCCAGAAATCATGAAACGTGAATCGTTAGACTGAAGAAACATTATGAATCCTGAGTAAGAGAAAAAACATCCACACCCACACAAGTTGTAGTGAAACCGTGGAATGTCAAAAACAAACAAATAAAAATCTTGAAAACAACTCTACATGGTACACTGCTTTATTCTCATTCCTCATGTTTCCTGGATTCTCTCCCTAACACTTATGCCTCATTCTAAGAGGAAGAAAAGTGACTAATCCAACTGAAAATTCAGGCATGCTCAGCTCTTGTATCTCTTTATGAGCATCTTCCTAGTGAAAGTGTATATATTGCCTTGCGGTGAAAGGAACTTGCATATACAGAAAAAATGAGAGGTGGCCCACTGTGTCAAGGATTATGTGATTTACAACTGTTGTTTATTCAAAAGGACATTAAGCTCTGACTGCAGCAATCAGAATAAGCTTTTAATTTTCTACCCTTCAATACTCATAATAAAGTAGTGAAATTGCTAATATACTAGGGTCCTAAAAAATTATCTTCATTTATTAGTCAAAGTTGAATAACATAATCTTATGACATGTAAAAAATAGCAATGGTTGGGGGTAGGAGGGAGGGGAGGGTGGGTGATGGGTATTGAGGAGAGCACCTTTTGGGATGAGCACTGGGTGTTGTATGGAAACCAATTTGACAATAAATTTCATATATTGAAAAATAAATAAATTAATTAATTAATTAAAATAGCAATGGTTAAGTTACTAAAATAGCATAGAGAGGCACCTGGGTGGCTCAGTCGGTTAAGCATCCGACTTTGGCTCAAGTCATGATCTCACGGTTTGTGGGTTCAAGCCCCGTGTTAGGCTCTGTGCTGACAGCTCAGCGCCTGGAATCTGCTTCAGATTCTGTGTCTCCCTCTCTCTCTCTGCCCCCCCCCTCTAAAATAAATAAACATTTAAAAATTTATTTAAAAATTTTTAAATAAAAATAAAATAGCATAGCAAAAATGTCACTTAGATTTCTTCCCAAAGCATGTTTATCATGTCCTTTAACTATGTTCCCAATAACACTTTTGAATTGTTTTAGGAAATGCTTTCATTTTCCCCTAAGGTGAAATTCGTATAAAATTAAACATTTTAAAGTGAACAGTTCAGTGACATTTAGTGCATTCACAATGTTGTGCAACCACCACATCTATCTAGTTCAAAGAATTTTCATTATGCCAAAGGAAAATTCCAGTTTTTCAGAAGTTACTTCTCCTTATATTTCCACTCCCATCCCCAGACCCCGACAACCACCAATCTGCATTATGTCTCTCTGGATTTACTTATTTTGGACATTTCATGTAAATGGAATCATATAATATGTATGATTTTACTTCTGCCTTCTTTCACTTAGCCTAATATTTTCAAGATTGATCTACATTTTGACATGTATCAGTACTTCTCTCCTCTTTAAAGCTGAATAATATTTCATCATATGTATATAACATAATTTGTTTATCCATGCATCCAATTCATGGATATTCAGGCTATTTCCACCTTTTGGCTATTAGAAATATTGCTGTTATAAACATGTATGTCCTTCTATTTAAGTATCTCTTTTCAGTTCTTTGGGATATAGGAGTAGAGCTACTAACTCAATGTTTATTTTTTTAAGGAAGCCATGTCTTTTAAATTTTACAATGCTGCATCATATTCTGTCATAACTCTAAAACATTCAGTTATCCCATTCAACTTTTGTCTCTCTAAAATAATATTTAAATTTTGTCTCACTGTTTTCAAATGTCACTTGTTTTGCATGGGTTAATACCTATAAGTATAAATGATACATTAAAGAATTTCTACATACTCAAATACTTTTAAGCAATTGATACCTATATCTTCAAATTTCAAAGATATTCTACCATGCTATTTTACTGAAAATTTAACTTATTTTTTTAACATCCAAGTGCTATTTGTATATTCAAAACTTCTCCCAAGAATATTATTTAGCTAAAATTCTGAAATGAACATTTGTTAAATTTAGATTTGCAAGCCTGTAAAAGTACTTAATGATAGTTCTAGTAGGTTCTTTCTCATTGGCTGGCATTAAAAACCTGCTATTTTATCTCCACCCAACTTAACTGAATGCTATTTGCTCAAACCACCCTGACCTATAATAAATTAAATATATTCCTAGCAAACTTATTCAACAAAAATATCTCTATCATTTATATGAAATGAAATCCATGTTATAATTGTAACTCCAAAGTTAAAATAAGTAGAACATTTTCTAAATAGATTTTAATGGTCAATTTTCTTTACTATCTGCATATCTTATTTCCAGCATAAGTGTCTACTTTGAAATTATCCTAATTTTAATCTTTGATCATCGGTTCTCTCATAAAGTGAAAACTAAAACTACATTCTTGAACCATCATTACAATTTATTGTGGTCAGAGCCTTTGTCACCAAAGAACTGCCTTTAGCTGGAATAATTCCTCACTTATGACCATATCATGATTTTCACTTACCTAATCTGTCTATATGGACATATAAATACATATATCCACCATCTCATGCGTAAAGTTTTAAGAAAAGAACACACAAAAGAGCTCTGATTATCTGGCATTCCCTTTTCCTAGCCACCACTCAGAGTCATTACAGCATGAGGAAAGCAGCATTGCACACAAAGTAAAAACAGACCTAAACAAATAATCACAATGTATATCAGGATTGCCGTAACAGGTGTGTGACTTCACAAAGGAGGAGGAAAACTGCTGAGCCTGGGTGTCTCATGCTTTCCTAGGGAAGTAATAGTGATGGTAGTTTTACAGAATATACAGGAAATTGCCAAACATGTAAGGAGGAATCATGAACAAATGCAAGGCTCAGAGGCCAGACGCATCATGATAGCTTCAGAAAAACCACAGGTCATCTAGAACTGCTGCTTCAGGCAAGTGTGAAGGACAATAACCAGAAGAGGTAAACAGGGGCTAGACCGCACACAGCTTCACAAGCATGCTAAGAAGCTGTAATTTAATTCTGTAGGTATTAGGAACTACTAAAACGTTTTCTTAAAGGAGACTGGTCAGGAGCTCTTTGCTTAGTTCTGTTACGACATGATAGAGTTAGGGGGTTGGCTCAGTTGGTTAGGCATCAGACTTCGGCTCAGGTCATGATCTCATGGTTTGTGAGTTTGAGCCCCGTATGGGGCACAGGCTCTGCTGGCAGCTCAGAGCCTGAAGCCTGGTTTGGATTCTGTGTCTCCCTCTCTCTCTGCCCCTCCCCCACTTGCATTCTGTGTCTCTCTCTCTCTCTCAAAAATAAATAAACACTAAAAAAAAGACATGATAGAGTTAGAATGAATGGCATTAGCAACGACAAAGGAAAAGATGGAATTTATGCATATATGTAGGGTATAAAATGAACAAATCTCAGTGTCTGATTAGAAGCTCAAGCTGAGGTGTGGCAGGGGTAAGGGGTAAAAGAAGAGCATGATTTCCAGGTGGAACTTCTCTTGGGCTAAACGCAATTCAACCTCTGCCATGAATTGTGACCTTGGTGTCCACACCTCACAAAGGAGGGGTGAGGCTCCTTTTGGGACAAATGTGCTGCAATCTGACATTATGAATGTAGCCTTTCTGGGGACACAGAGGGACAGCTCCAGTGTAGACAGGAGGATGGAGGAAAAAGCTTATTCACAAAAACCCAGGCTTGCTTGCTATAAAAGATACTTAATGCTAATAGCCACAACTTCTCAAGTATCTTTTTTTTCAAGTTTTTATTTTTTATTTTTTTTATTTTGAGAGAGACAGAGAGAGCATGAGCAGGGTATGAACAAAGAAAGGGAGAAAGAAAATCCCAAGCAGGCTCCACGCTTTCAGCATAGAGCCTGGCATGGGGCTCAATCTCATAAATTGTGAGATCATGACCTGAACCAAAATCAAGAGTTGGACTCTTAATTGACTCAGCCACCCATGTACCCCATCAAACATCTTTAAATACAGACCTGTTTGATAAGTTCAAAGCCTTATCATTTGTCCATTTTGTGTATAAAAGGAAACAATAATGTAAGTTTTTAAAATATAAATGTATATAAAACTCAGTATCTACTATACTGTGCCTGCTTCACTCTTAATGAAAATCAAATGTGACTGTTTGATTGTAATATTCTGGGCATTGGAAATGAATTTCACTTATACCAACATCTAAAGGACCATGCAGTAATCAATAGTGTGTACAAAGTGCTTGCCACAGAAGGTGAACCTTAGTTTTCTCCTTCCTCTACAAAAGACAAACAAGCAAACAACAAATCCCCAAGGAGCTTATAAATGTTACAGGAAGTTTATAGGTTAAGCCAGATTTTTGTAAGGCTATTGATTTTTTAAAGTTCCTACCAAAATTAATTTACTTCATCAAAATAGCAACATCCCCTTCCTTTAAATTGTTTTCTTTCAAGAAAGAAAGATCCCTAATACTATCAATCAATAACCCTCATTCTTCCTGTGTCCATGCTATTCCAAAATTTTGAGTTATATGTCCTTTTAGGTCACTGGGGTCTCAAAATCTATTTTTCTTATACAATAGTTCCTGTGGTGAGCAAATACATGTTAATGCTTCTACCAAAGGTGCTTAATAGAAAAGCTATAAGTAGAAAGCATTGTATAATTTAATAAAAATTTTAAAAATCTTCAAACTCCAGTAACATTTTACTTGGACTTTTTTTAACACAGGAAATATTATTACAAGTTTTAGTCTATGGGTTGTAGTGCTCCTAAAACAAACAAACAAAAACCTCGAAAGCCATTCATTTTTAAAATACACTCAATTCCTTCTATGAGCAAAGCACATGCATCTTTACTTAAGTATACAGAAGTAAATATCACTGACAAGAAGGTCCCTATTCTCATAGAGATTAAAGCCTTCTGGTGGTGGAGACAAGCAATAAACTAGCAATAGAAATAGAAATAGAAATAAGAGGGGGGGAGCCAAGATGGCAGAACAGCATGGAAATTTTTTGTGTGTCTAGTGTCCATGAAGTATAGCCAGACCAACACTAAACTATCCTGCACACCTAGAAAACTGATTGGAGGATTAACACAACAATCTGCACAACCTGAACCACAGAATTCAGCAGGTACATGGCACAGAGAGGTGAACTTGGGGAGTGAGAAGCCGCAGCGGACAGGGAGGTGCTTTTGCAGGTCGAGAGAGGATGGAGACAAGGGGGGAATATGGGAAAAGCACTCCTCCCCAAAAGCAGTTAGAGAGAAACTGGAAAATTGGAAACAGCCGCAGAGACTGAACTAAAAAGGGAGAAAGGAGAAAGGAGAGGGTTTAAATTCCATTAAGACTGTAAACAGGGGGAGCACAAAGTCTGCAACTCCGCAGCTTGATACCTGGTGGTGCTCTGGTGGGAAGGGTGAATCCCTGCGAACAGAGTGGAGTCCAGGAGGTTCTCAGGCCACACGGGGAAAAGCGGTTCCACTAATGGAAGGACATTTGGTAGAGGCTGTGAGGCCACCAGGGCCCAGCAGACCACAGAGAACAGCCACATTCGCTGCTGCTGGAACAAGGTTGTTAAGGGTGAAGCCTGGTGCCAGATGTGTGTTGTGATTTTCCATAATCCCTGAAACCCTGTTGCTACACTATCTCGCGATCTTTTTGGGGGTCTGGCTGGCACCTGGCCACAGTCTTGGGGCACTGGCAGCAGCAGGATCCAGCAAGCTTTCCTGGGTGCAGCCGACATTCAGCCAGTGTTCATTCCGCCATTGTTCGGTGAGACCCTCCCGCAGAGGGGCCACACAGGTGAAAGCCGCAGTCCTTCAGAAGTAAGGGGCCAGGGAAAACAGCCACATCTGAGACAAAACTTGGGAGAGAGGTACTGCCTGGGGCCTGGTCACGGAGAGTGGAAAAGCAGGAGTGGATGAAAGCTGAAGACAGAGGACAGGTGCACGATTGCTGATCCGGGAGAACAGACTGGGTAGCTGGGTGGCGCCATTTTCACCGCTCCCACGCATGCACAGATGCACCACCCCCGTAGGCTAGCAGCGCCATCTAGTGGATAGTGGAGCTGTTACACTGAGCCCCGCCCAACTGGGCCAACCTGGCTTTTCAAGAACAGAAGTCTCACTGCCTGCTTAGTTTATGGACTATAAAGTGCTTCATAATCTGATCTAGGAAAAACGAAATAATTTCAGTCGTATTTCAGTCTGTTAGCAAGTTCATCTAGTCACTTTTCTTTTTTTCTTTCTTTTTTCTTTTCTCTTATTTTCTCTTTTTCCATTTCTTTTCTTTTTCTTGAATACAGAAAGAGAAAAAATTCACTTTGATTCTCAATTTTTATTAAAAATATTTTAAAAAATTTGTTTCACTACATTTATTACTTTTGTGCAAATTTTTTCAAATTCTAGTTTCCTTCCATCATTTGATTTTAGTCTACTTCAGTGTATTCATTTTTTCAAATTTTCAAAAGATTTCCTTTTGTTTTCTTCTTTCCCTTTTTTTCTCTAATCTATCAAGCCACTTACAACACCCAGACCAAAACACACCTAGGATCTAGTATCATTTATTCGATTTTTTTTGTGTATGCGTTTTCAATTTTTTAACTTTAATTTTTTTTTAGTTTTAATTTTTTCTACCTCACTAATTCCTTTTCTCCCTTCAAAATGACAAAACGAAGGAATTCACCCCAAAAGAAAGAGCATAAAGAAATGGCAGCTAGGGACTTAACCAACACAGATACAAGCAAGATGACTGAACCAGAATATAGAATCATGATGATAAGAATACTAGCTGGAGTCAAAAATAGATTAGAATCCCTTTCTGTGGAGATAAAAGAAGTAAAAACAAACCATAATGAAATAAAAAATGCTGTAACTGAGCTGCAATAATGAATGGATGCCACGGCGGCAAGGCTGGATGTGGCAGAACAGAATAGGTGAAACAGAGGATAAACATATGGAAAATAATGAAGCAGAAAACAAGAGGGAGATTAAAGCAAAAGAGAACGATTTAAGAATTAGAGAAATCAGTGACTCATTAAAAAGCAACAACATCAGAATCATAGGGGTCCCAGAAGAGGAAGAGAGAGAAACGGGAGTAGAAGGGTTATGTGAGCAAATCATAGTGGAAAACTTTCCTAACCTGGGAAAA
The DNA here is from genome assembly GCF_028749965.1 of Puma concolor. Classification (NCBI taxonomy): domain Eukaryota; kingdom Metazoa; phylum Chordata; class Mammalia; order Carnivora; family Felidae; genus Puma; species Puma concolor. Next base: position 79,372,115 of record NC_141671.1, read on the forward strand.
GACACAGACATCAAAATCCAGGAAGCACAGAGGACTCCCATTAGATTCAACAAAAACTGACCATCAACAAGGCATATCATAGTCCAATTCACAAAATACTCAGGCAAGGAGGGAATCATGAAAGCAGCAAGGGGAAAAAAGTCCCTAACCTACAAGGAAAGACAGATCAAGTTTTCAGCAGACCTATCCACAGAAACTTGGCAGGCCAGAAAGGAGTGGAAGGATATATTCAATGCGCTGAATCAGAAAAATATGCAGCCAAGAATTCTTTATCCAGCAAGGCTGTCATTCAAAATAGAAGGAGAGATAAAAAATTTCCCAGACAAAAATTAAAGTAGTTACTGACCACTAAACCAGCCCTGCAAGAAATTTTAAGGGGGACTCTCTGAGGGGAGAAAAGATGAAAATATAAATAAATAAATAAATAAATAAATAAATAAATAAATAAACAAATAAACACCAAAACCAACAAAGATTAGAAAGGACGAGAGAACATCCCCAGAAACTCCAACTCTACAGGCCACATAATGGCAATAAATTCATGTCTTTCAGTACTCACTTTAAATGTCAATGGACTCGATGCTCCAATCAAAAGACACAGGGTAACAGAATGGATAAGAACACAAGATCCATCTATAGGCTGTTTACAAGACAACCACTGTAGACCTAAAGACACCTTCAGATTGAAAATAAGGGGATGGAGAACCATCTATCATGCTAATGGTCAACAAAAGAAAACCAGAGTAGCCATACTTATATCAGACAATCTAGACTTTAAAATAAAGACTGTATCAAGAGACGCAGAAGGGCATTATATCATAATCAAGGGGTCTATTCATCAAGAAGACCTAACAATTGTAAACAATTATGTGCCAAATGTGAGAGCACCCAAATATATAAATCAACTAATCACAAACATAAACTCATTGATAGTAATACGATAATAGTAGGAGACTTCAACACCCCACTCACAACAATGGACAGATCACCTAATCAAAAAATCAACAAGGAAACAATGGCTTTAAATGACACACTGGACCACATGGACTTAACAGATATAATCAGAATATTTCATCCTAAAGTATCAGAATATACATTCTTCTCAAGTGCACATGGAATATTCTCCAGAATAGACCACACACTGGGACACAAATCAGCCCTCATCAAGTACAAAAAGATCAAGATCATACCGTGCATATTTTCAGACCAAAACCCTATGAAACTCAAAATCAACCACAAGAAAAAAATTTGGAAAGGTAACAAACACTTGGAGACTGAAGAACATCCTACTAAAGAATGAATGGGCTAACCAAGCAGTTAAAGAGGAAATTAAAGAGTATATGTAAGTCAATGAAAATGATAACACCATAACCCAAAACCTCTGGGATGCAGCAAAGGCAGTCATAAGAAGAAAGTATATAGCAATCCAGGCCTTCTAAAGAAGGAAGAAAGATCTCAGATACACAACCTAACCTTACGCCTTAAGGAGCTGGAAAAAGAAGAGCAAACAAAACCCAAAAACAGCAGAAGACAGGAAATAATAAAGATTAGAGCAGAAATCAATGCTATCGAAACAACAACAACAACAACAACAACAACAACAAAAACAGTAGAACAGATCAATGAAACCAGAAGCTGGTTCTTTGAAAGAATTAACAAAACTGATAAACCATTAGACAATATGATCAAAAAGAAAAAGGAAAGGACCCAAATAAATAAAATCAAGAATGAAAGAGGAGAGATCACAACCAACACAGTAGAAATAAAAACAATAATGAGAATGTTATGAGCAATTATATGCCAATAAAATGGGTAATCTGGAAGAAATGGAAAAATTCCTAGAAACATATATACTACCAAAACTGAAACAGGAAGAAATTGAAAATTTGAACAGACCCATAACCAAGAAGGAAATCAAATTAGTAATAAAAAATCTGCCAAAAAACAAGAGTCCAGGGCCAGATGGCTTTCCGGGGAATTCTACCAAACATTTAAGGAAGAGTTAACACCTATTTTCTGAAGCTGTTCCAAAAAAATAGAAATGGAAGGAAAACTTCCAAACTCATTCTATGAAGCCAGCATTACCTTGATTCCAAAACCAGACATAGACCCCACTAAAAACGAGAACGGTAGACCAATTTCCCTGATGAACATGGATGCAAAAATCCTCAACAAGATATTAGCCAACCAGCTCCAACAATACATTAAAAAAATTATTCACCACGACCAAGGGGGATTATACCTATGATGCAGGTCTGGTTCAATATCTGCAAAACAATTAACGTGATTCATCACACCAATAAAAGAAAGGACAAGAACCATATGATCCTCTCAACAGATGCAGAGAAAGCATTTGACAAAATACAGCATCCTTTCTTGATAAAAACCCTCAAGAAAGTAGGGATAGAAAGATCATACCTCAAGGTTATAAAAGCCATATATGAATGACCCAAAGCTAATAACATCCTCCATGGGGAAAAACTGACAGCTTTCCCCCTAAGGTCAGGAACAAGACAGGGATATCCACTCTCACCACTGTTATTCAGCATAGTATTGGAAGTCTTAGCCTCTGCAATCAGATAACACAAAGAAATAAAACGCATCCAAATTGGCCAGAAGGAGGTCAAACTTTCACTCCGCACAAGACATAATACTGTATATGGAAAACCCAAAAGATTCCACCAAAAAACTGCTAGAATTGATTCATGAATTCAGCAAAGTTGCAGGATATAAAATCAATGCACAGAAATAGATTGCATTCCTATACACCAACAATGAAGTGACAGAAAGAGAAATCAAGGAATCGATCCCATTTACAGTTGCACCCAAAACCATAAAAATACCTAGGAATAAATCTAACCAAAGAGGTGAAAAATCTATACAATGAAAACTATAGAAAGCTTATGAAAGAAACTGAAGACACAAAAAAACGGAAAAAGATTCCATGCTCCTGGATAGGAAGAATAAATATTGTTAAAATGCCCATACTACCCAAAGCAATCTACATATTCAAGGAAATCCTTATCAAAATAACACCAGCATTCTTCACAGAGCTAGAACAAATAATCCTAAAATTTGTATGGAACCAGAAAATTCCCTGAATAGCCAAAGCAATCTTGAAAAAGAAAACCAAAGCAGGAGGCATCACAATCCCGGACTTCAAGCTATACTACAAAGCTGTAATCATCAAGACAGTATGGTACTGGCACAAGAACAGACACTCAGATCAATGGAACAGAATACAGAACCCAGAAATGGACCCACAAATGTATGGCCAACTCATCTTTGACAAATCAGGAAAGAATATCCAAGGGAATAAAGACAGTCTCTTCAGCAAGTGGTGCTGGGAAAACTCAACAGCAACATGCAGAAAAATGAACCTGGACCACTTTCTTACACCATACACAAAAATAAACTTAAGCTCAAAAGGTCTAAACCTAAATGTAAGACAGGAAGCCATCAAAATCCTCAAGAAGAAGGCAAAAACCTCTTTGATTTTGCAACTTTGATTTCAGCAACTTCTTACTCAACATGTCTCTGGAGGTAAGGGAAACAAAAGCAAAAATGAACTACTGGGACCTCATCAAAATAAAAAGCTTCTGCACACCAAAGAAAACAATCAGCAAAACTAAAAGGCAACCAACAGAATGGGAGAAGATATTTTCAAACGACATATCAGGTAAAGGGTTAGTATCCAAAATCTACAAAGAGCTTATCAAACTCAACACCCAAAAAACAAATAATACAGTGAAGAAATGGGCAGAAGACATAAATAGACACTTCTCCAAAGAAGACATCCAGATGGCAACCGACACCTGAAAAAATGCTCAATATCACTCATCATCAGGGAAATACAAATCAAAACCACAATGAAATACCACCTCACACCTATCAGAATGGCTAACATTAACAACTCAGGCAACAACAGATGTTGGCAAGGATGCGGAGAAAGAGGATCTCTTTTGCAGTGTTGGTGGGAATACAAGCTGGTGTAGCCACTCTGGAAAACAGTATGGAGGTTCCTCAAAAAATTAAAAATAGAACTACCCTATGACCCAGCAATTGCACTACTAGGTATTTTTCCAAGGGATACACGTGTGGTGTTTTGAAGGGACACGTGCACCCCAATGTTTATAGAAGCATAGCCAAAGTATGGTAAGAATCCACATGGCCATCAGTGGATGAATGAAGAAGTTGTGGTACATATATAATATATATGTGGTACATAATAATATATATGTGGTACATATATAATATATATGTGGTACATATACATATATATTATATATACATATATATGTATTATATATATTATATATATTATATGTATGTATAATTATATATATATTATATGTATTATATATTATATAATATATATGTATATATAATGTATATATACATATATATAATATTATTATATTATAGTAGATTAAGGAATATACATTATATATATATAATAATATATATATATATTATAGTAGATTAAGGAATCTACTCCTGAAATCATTATTGCACTATATGCTAATTTGTATGTAAATTTTTTAAAAAAAGAAAATTTTTTAAAAAAGAGAAATAAGTAGAATTAAGAGGGGTAAAAGCAAAGATGTTAAATGGTTTATCTGCCATCTTGTTCTTCCACCACTGACCCTCAGCCCCAGTCTCAGCTTTTTTTTTACATTCTGAGATAAAATTGCCAAAGTTGGGTTGGCAGCTAGTTAGCTCTTTTTTTTTATATGTATTTTTTTCATGTTTATTTATTTTTGAGAGAGAGAGAGACAAAGTGTGACCAGGCAAGGGACATAGAGAGAGGAAGACACAGAATCCGAAACAGGCTCCAGGCTCCAAGCTATCAGCACAGAGCCGACATGGGGCTCAAACCCATGAACTGGGATATGACCTGAGCCGAAGTCAGATACTTAACCGACTGAGCCACCCAGGCACCCTGCTAGTTAGCTCTTTATTAAGCCAATGGAGGTACCAGGGAAATATAACAGAAAAACAAAGAAAAAGTAGAAAATCCAGAGATGTTAATGATAGTGTGGAAATAACAGAGCTGCTTCTGGGAGGAAAAGAATCACAATTATAAAATCAAAACAGCTTTAGCTAGGCTGCATTTTTACCACCTTTGCTGGCCATGATGGAATAACAGGGACTGGATTTATTCCCCCAGCTGAAACAAGTAGAAAAATGGACAAAATATATGAAACAGTGGCTTTGTGTTTTCTCAAGAGGAGGCATTAAAACTTTTAATTGTTTTTTATGGAATGCCAGATTTCTCTGAATGTGGATCTACACAGTTGCATTATAACCGGGCAGTATCATTAGAGATTTAACACCAAAAGTACAGTACTCTTCTGGCCTCAGGCAAAACCCCTCATATTTCTGCAAAGAGAGCACCTTTACTCTGACAGGAGGAACACTGCAATTACAGAGCCCAAAAGCACAAAGTGACCATTCTTAGATATTAACGTGGAGCCAGAGGGAAATGATGGACATTACCCTGAGAATGCTTAATGGACTTACCAAACTGAGGAAGCTGAAGAAACCAGTAATCTGTTAGCAACCCATCTTCCAGGACACCATATTTCTTAAGAAATTGGGGTCCTTGGATGGAGAAGGGACTCAATAACAGATAAACTGAGAGTGCCTCAAGGTCTCTGCCATGCTCCTACCACTGAGATCAGATCCTCTGGAGGTTCAGCTGTCACTATGGGACTAGTTAAACACACTTCAAATGAGAATGTTACTTGAAATCTAAGAAAGGTGGTCAAGCATCCTAATAAGTACTGGGACTGAGACAAAAGAAGCCTGAGTCATTTTAGGAGAAATGGCACTGAAATGGATGGCAAGCAACAGAGAGAAATACCACTCACTAAGCACGATGTGGGCTGGGCATTGAGTGTTATGCATGTAGTCCAAATACCCAGGACCTTTATGTCTGCAGCAGACACCTTCAGAGTCCTATAAAGGGTGAACCATGGAGTAGAGAAGACCTGTAATTCACAACACAAATTCATACATCTGAGCCTAAATGCCCAAGTCAGAGGCCACAAGCTGGTCACATTTGACCAGTAAAATATTTTATTTGGCTGCACAATGTTTTAGAAATCATAAAATTTCTCATAAAAATTTATATTTCTGGTTTCTCTGAAAATGTTGGAAAATCTGGGAACACTGAATAAAGGCAGCCTCCTTTATTTACTGGAGCATGTACCCTCTAGTCATCTCTGTCCCCACCTTTCTCAATGACTTTACATACAGTGTGGTAGACATCCTTCCCTACTCCTTCTTTTCAGATAAACCAGTTTTCTTTGAGGCAGTGATGAACCCAGCCCCCAGCAAAGTACTCACTTTTGAAAACATCCTCTTGCAGCTAAAAGCAGCCATGTGACAATGTTCTAGCCAGTGAAACACAAGGGGAAGACTTCTGAAGAGTAAAAGAAGGTTCTGCTTTTCCTCATAAAAAAAGTAATACCCCATGCCTCCTTCTTCTGAACTTCAACAAGAATGTGATAAATGTTGCTGAAGCAGCCATCTTGTCAAATGAATAAAATCAGCTAATGGAACTTAGTCCTGGGGCTCTGGAGTGGACTCAGAAAAGTCCAAATGAGGTGATTAAATGTCAGCTCTCTGAATTCAGGCCCTCAACAAACAAGAACCCAGGGCAGGAGAAGCAGATGGGGCCTGGAGATTGAACTGGGGAATGCACTCTCTGCTAATTAGGCTGTAGTGGTTTCACACAGTGCTTTCACTATGACCACCCAGACATTGTTCCTTTGGCATTTCAGAGATCCTGTCTTTTTTCTTAGGTAGAATAATGAGTCCCTGGAAGAAGTTAAACTCCTTATGCTGTCACATTTTCCACCTGGAAATTTCCAAATTCTGTTTCATTTGGCATCATTAAATACTTAGATTTTTGTTCAGAATCAGTTTTCATTTTTCTTAATGTATTCATGGTGCTCTCTATCCTGTTATAAGGCACAGTTTTTGTAAATGTCACGGTCAGTCTATCAGTAGAAATTGGACTTGTCCATAAGTTACAGAGATGAAAAATAATGGCATATGTGGAAATTATTTCTATCTTACATAAAAGTATGGAGTTAGGAGTGCAGAACTGATAATACAGCTATGTTTCCCAAATCCTCAGGGACCCAGGTTCTCTTCAGCTCACCACTCTGCTATTCTAAAATGAAGCCATATTCTGTGAGGTTCAAAATGGCAGCTGTTGCATCTATGGTTCAGTCAACAGGAGAGAGGAAGGGATGAAGAAGTGTGGATTAAACGCATGTAATGGTTGTCTTTTAAAGAAGGCCCCCAAAAGCTACCACAAGACACTTCTGTTTACATCTCATTGGCCAGAATTTGGTCATATGCTATAAAGGAAGCTAGTTACTTTTATAGTCATGGTGGCTAGCTAAATAAATTAGTAATAATGGAAGAAATGACAAAATGTTGAGAGATATCTATCCATGTCTACTATAGAAAGTTATAGAAACTGCCCATTAAAATCTTGCCTATCTACAAATATACAAAAGAATTAATCTTTTCTTAGAGAATGCAAAGTGCATTGCTCAGAGTCAACATGAAACCTACATTCACAGTGAATCCATTTGTAACAATCATCTGGCCCCAAAGGCATTGATTACCTCACATACCTTATTCTCACAAATAAACTATGTGAGGAGAACCCTATGGCTCATGGTTTGGAATAGACACTTCTCAAGGACAAAACTCTGAAGACAGATTCCAGTTAGGAAATTAGGAGCCACATCAACCTCATGCATGGCCAGGAACCAAAAAGAGATGAGGAACACGTGGGCCCAGTGGCACCGATATCTTTAACCTACTCCTGAATGGAATTCACGTCTACTTGAGAAGTCGCATTTGCTTTTATGAGTTAATATCCAAAGGAAAATCAGTTTCTAACAGAACCTTAATTTTAATGTCATGCCAAAGCATGACTTGTAAATTAGAAAAAAAATCTTATCTGAATAAATTTGTTATTATAAAATTAAAAAAAAGAATCTTTATTCAAATCACTGGGTATCTCAAAACAAGACACCTTTCTAAATATAGGATTGTCATTAATATCTTTTAATAAGTATACAGTTGATTTCCTAATGTTGTATCATGTCAAAAAACTATTAAAAATTACAATGAAAACAAATAGCAGTTGATTGTTCTACGGAGCAACAGTTGGGTTATTTATCAACCTTTCTGATCTTTGTCAAACATAGAGAAGAAAAGTATTTCAGTGTAGTTTTAATTTTATTTGTATTTTAAAATCAGCCCACTAAATATCACTTACAACTTTTATTAATACATTTAGAACTTGCTTTCTAAGATCTTAAAAGATAAGGTATAGCCACAGACTTGATTTCCACTCACTGGAGTTCATTCACTCTCCTTAAATACCTCATAAGTTTACTGTCTATTATCTGTGTTTCCAAAAGTGTTGAATCTCCTGTTTGTTTGTATTTCCTGAAAAGATGTTTCTTTATTTGGCATGGACACTCCAATTTTAAGACAGTAATATCTAAATTTGACAGATTTCTCTATACAGTCCTTAGCATATAAAACCAGTAAAAGTGAAACTATTTGTAACAAGTATATGTATTCATTCAATCATTCTTATTAGCTCTATAATAATAGTAAATATGAACATACTATTCTCTTTTAGCCTAATGTAGAAGACTGTATGTACATATAATATAAAAAGTATGATATAGAAATCTATTTTAGTGTATTAGAATGATTGGGTAAGCATGCCAAATATCTCACTAAATCAGAACTAAGTCTGTTTAATCATAAATTTCAATAATGTGTTTTAAAGAAATTTCAAACTAAATAATTAGAACCACTTGGATTAATGACAAAGATAATATTGTAAATTCTTTAATAAAAGGCTAAACCCAATTTCATAAGCACATTGTTGACTGATAACATAACTGATAACATAACTGATAACATAAATTTATAAATGTTTAAAATACCATATATACTACCCTAAATAAAAGGTATATAAAATTTGGAATGTAGGTTTATTAGTTATGATATAGGAAAATATCTTATTAAAAAGTGCCTCAAAGAGCTAGAAAGTTGATTTCTCTCTCCCACAGTAGTCCCATAAAGTCATTCAGATTCCCTCTATTTTGTTGATCCATCATTCCATAGGGTGTTCCTTTTGGCAGCATAGTACAAACTGGTTCATCAGCATCATGTCTATGTTCTAACCTCAAGAAGTAGGGGAATAAAAAAGAAATGGAAAGAAGCAATTTTTTTAAGGGGCATGACCCCAAAGTTGTGCACATCCCTGCTGCTCTCCTCTTGTCTAGAATTTAGTGCCTACCCACATCTGTCTGCAAGAGAGTCTGTGCAATATAGTCACTAGCTGAGCAGTCATGTGCCCATCTGAAACTGAAGGGTTCTGTTATTAAAAAGAAGAAAGGGAGACCCAATAGAGGGGACCCTTAGCAGTCCCTGTCTTATCTGATCAATACACTAGACAGATGTCAAATGAATAAGGTAATTTAACATATGTTGTAGAAAACATCTCTTGTAGAAAAACAAATCATAAGCATATATGACCTCTTTCATATGAATCAATAAAATTATTAAATGAGTATTAAAAGAGTTTTGCCCTTGATCTACTATTATTTCAAAAAAGTTGGAAATTGAGTCCTATAACACTATCAACATATGGGAAATATCCAAATTTGGTTGCTAAGTTACCATTTTATTTGATATAAATTAAAAATCTAATTGAATTAAGTAATTTTTAATAATAGACAAGAAACTGCTTACATAAATTTAAAGTATCCTAAATTAATTCCAAGTAATGATTGTAAGTGGTTCTAAACAAACCAGTTGATTAAGAACACAGTGCTTAAAAAATAAAAATTATTGAAAGAATAAATTTAAATCACTTTACTTGATTATAATTCTTTTCCTATTTCTTGCTCATTCTCATAGACTTAGTAACCTTTTCTGACAAACCCCACAAGAAGATATACATAAGAAATATGGATTCATTGGCATTCTCATTTCAAATTACAATTAAGAAAGATGTACATCACAATGAATTTAACAGAGCAGACTTGGATTTGCTCCCTCCTGCTTCCTTCTAATGTGTTAGTTGGGGGAAAACAAAACCATTCCAGGATCACTGAAGTGATCCTGTGAAAAAGAAAGAAAGAAAGAAAGAAAGAAAGAAAGAAAGAAAGAAAGAAAGAAAGAAAGAAAAGAAAGAAGAAAGAACGAAAGAAAAGAAAAGAGAAGAAAGAAAGAAAGAAAGAAGAAAAGAGAAAAGAAAAGATGATAGAATTAGATCATATATCTACATTCCCAATGATCAGAAACAGAAAAATATCCTTTCCAGACTTCCCAGCTTTATGTTCTCCAGTCACTCCACAAACCTCTGCTGACTATCTACCTGTGTTAGATGCCATGCTAGGCAGTGGCACACCATAGGGGCATAGTTTATGCTTGCAAAATGTTCACAGTGTCCTGGTAAAGGAAAATAAATACATGGGCTCTTTCATCTCTATGTAATGGATTAAGCATATTTTGAGGCTCTTACCATAGTGTCCTCATATGTTTAATTATCCTCCCCTCCCTTTTATAAGAAAGCATTTAGAAGGTTCTTTTCTGGGCACAGCACCCAGCTGACTCAGTAGGTAGAGCATGTGACTCGATCTCAAGGTTGTGAGTTCCAGCCCCACACTGGGGGTAGAATTTACTGAAGAAGAAGAAGAAGAAGAAGAAGAAGAAGAAGAAGAAGAAGAAGAAGGAGGAGGAGGAGGAGGAGGAGGAGGAGGAGGAAGAGGAGGAGGAGGAGGAGGAGGAGAAGGAGAAGAAGAAGAAGAAGAAGAAGAAGAAGAAGAAGAAGAAGAAGAAGAAGAAGGAGGAGGAGGAGGAGGAGGAGGAGAAGGAGAAGATGATGATGATTCTTTCCTGGGAAATCTTACAAGCCCAAGAGAAAAGCCTAAAGATATCACCCCAGATTCCCTAATGAAATGTCCCAGTCAGGTCTCCACACTAAAGTGCACTATTGACGTGTCCTGCCCACATGTACACAGCATCCATCCAATTACCTGTATAGATCACCTTGTTTAAAAATATAAGGAGACAGCCAAAGATCACCAGACATCTGGGAAGTGGGTGAGCAGGGTGGTAGGAGAGAGGGTTCAAGAGAGGCCGGGAGAATGGGGTCATTACAACTAAGAGGAGCAAAAAATCAGACTTATACTATTGTTATAAAACTGTTAACATATTTCCTGTTTGAAGATCCAATGAATGTTCTACAATAAGGGTCAGCAAACTGCAGCCCATGGGCCATATGCAACCTATCCACCCACAGATTTTGTAAATAAATTTTTATGGAAACACTATTGTGCCCATCATTTACATATTACCTATGGTTGCATTCACACAACAATGATAAAGTTCAACAGTTGAGATGGTGCCCATTTGGCCCACAAAACCTAAAGTATCTACTCTTTGGACTTTGTTAGGCAAAGTTTGTAGACCTCTCTTCTACAAAATGAATCATCTGAATGGTCTCTTCAATCATTCAATTAACTACCTTAGAGAGTAAATAGTGAAAGTACTATGTGGCATATAAATAAGATGCTATAGATGCTATTGAGCATCTTGTTGAGAGATGGGCAAATATTTATATAGCACAGGGACTCAGCAAGCACTCTTAAAGTACATGATATTTGAGTGGAACTTAAAGATTAGATATGTCTTTGATGTCTTTACCTTCTTTTATGCTCTGCAAAGTGCTTCAGGTATTTACTTGAAAGTACAGATTTTTAATTCAAATGTTTAAATAATAATAATAAACCTGTCATTTTTGTATTTGGGGGGAGAATTTTAAGATTTTTTTTAAATGTTTGTTTATTTGAGAGAGGGGGAGGGCAGAGAGAAAGGAGGACAGAAGATCTGAAGTAGGCTCCATGCTGACAGCAGAGAGCCTGATGCAGGGCTCAAACTCACCAACCATGAGATCGTGACCTGAGCTAAAGGTGGGACACTCAACCAACTGAGCCACCCAGGCTCCCCAAACCTGTCATTTTTAAATATTGTCCTTTATATACGCTATTTGTATTACACTTTTATTTAACTTCATTCCTATTTAATTCTTATTGTCAAGGACTTTGAAAAATTTGTCTAAGGAAACTAACAACGAATTCACATAATATTCTCTTCAATACTCTGATCTGGGTAGGAACCACAAATTATGATATACTGTATGGCAGGGAAGAAGGAATAGTGTGGAGCTTGCTTGGGATTCTCTCTCTCCCCCTCTCTCTCTGCCCCTCTCCCACTTGCATGCTCGCTTGCTCTCTCTCTCTCTCTCTCAAAATAAATAAAGAAATTGAAAAAATATCTCCCAACAAACAAGGGTCCAGAGCCAATGGCTTCCCAGGGGAATTCTAACAAACATTTAAGAAGAGTTAATACCTATTCTTTTAAAGTCATCCCATAAAATAAAAATGAAAGGAAATTTTCCAAACTCATTCTATGAGACCAGCATTACCTTGATTCCATACCAGACAAAGACCCCACTAAAAAGGTGAATAATAGACCAACTTTTCTGATGAACATGGATGCAAAAATTCTCAAAATACTAGCAAACAGATTCCAACAATACATTAAAAGAATTGCTCACCACGATCAAGTAGGATTTATTCCTGGGCTGCAGGGGTGGATCAATATCCACAAATCAATCAATGTGATACATCACATTAATAAAACAAAGGATAAGAAACATATGATCCTCTCAAGAGATGCTGAAAAAGCATTTGACAAAATAAAGCATCTTTTCTTGATAAAAACCCTCAAAAAGTAGGGATATAGGAACATACCTCAACATCATAAAGGCCATATATGAAAGGCCCACAGCTTTCATCCTCAATGGGAAAAAACTGAGAGCTTTTCCTTAAGGTCAGGAACACAACAGGGATGTCCACTCAGCCCTAGCTTCAGCAATCAGACAACAAAAAAAATTAAAAGGCATCCAAATTGGCAAGGAAGAAGTCAAACTTTGCAGACAACATGATAATCTACATGGAATACCTCAAAGACTCCATCAAAAAACTGCTAAAAACTAATACCTGAATTCAGCAAAGTCACAGGATATAAAATCAACATGCAGAAATCAGTTGCATTTCTATACACCAATAATGAAACAACAGAAAGAGAAATCAAGGAATCGATCCCATTTACAACTCCACCAAAAACCATAAGATACCTAGGAATAAACCTAACCAAAGAGGTAAAAGATCTGTATACTGAAAAGTATAGAAAGCTTATGAAAGAAAATGAAGAAGACACAAAGAAATGGTAAAACATTCCATGCTCATGGATAGGAAGAGGAAACATTGTTGAAATGTCTATACTACCCAAAGCAATCTACACATTCAATGCAATCCCTATCAAAATAACATCAGAATTCTTTACAGAGCTATAACAAACAATTATAAAATTTGTATGGAACCAAAGTAATGTTGAAAAAGAAAACCAAAGCTGAAGGCACACAATTCTGGACTTCAAGATGTACTACAAATCTATAATCACCAAGACAGTATGGTACTAGCACAAAAACAGACACTTAGATCAATGGAACAGAATAGAGAACCCAGAAATGGACACACAACTATACAGCCAACTAATCTTTGACAAAACAGGACAGACTATCCAATGGCAAAAAGACAGTCTTTTCAAAAAATGGTGTTGGGAAAACTGGACGTTGACATGCAGAAGAATGAACCTGGACCACTTTCTTACACCATACACAAAAATAAACTCAAAATGGATAAAAGACCTATTATGAGACAAGAAACCATCAAATCCTAGAGGAGAAAACAGGCAACAACCTCTTGACTTCGACTGCAGCAACTTCTTACTAGACATGTCTCTGGAGGCTAGGGAAACAAAAGCAAAAAATTAACTATTGGAACTTCATCAAGATAAAAATCTTCACAGCAAAGGAAACAATCAACAAAACTAAAAGGCAACTGATGGAATTGGAGAAGATATTTGCAAATGACATACCTGATAAAGGGTTAGTATCCAAAATCTATAAAGAACCTATCAAACTCAACACCCAAAAAACAAATAAACCAGTAAAGAAATGGGCAAAATAAATGAATAGACACTTTTCCAAAGAATACATCCAGATGGCTAACAGACACATGAAAAGATGCTCAACATCATTCATCATCAGGGAAATACAAATCAGGTGTGAGATACCACCTCACACCTGTCATAATGGCTAAAGTTAACAACTCAGGAAACAACAGATCTTGGCAAGGATGCGGAGAAAGGGAACACTTTCATACTGCCTGTGGGAATGCAAACTGGTGCAGTCACTCTGGAAAACAGTATGGAGGTTCCTCAAAAAATTAAAAATAGAGCTACCCTACAACCCAGCAATTACAATACTAAGTATTTACCCAAAGGATACAAAAATGCTGTTTCAAAGGAGCACATGCACCCCAATGGTTATAGCAGCACTATCAACAATAGCCAAATTACGGAAAGAGCCCAAATGTCCATCACCTGATGAATGGATAAAGAAGATGTGTGGGGCACCTGGGTGGCTCAGTTTGTTAATTACCCAACTCTTGATCTTGGCTCAGGTCATGATTTCACAGTTCATGAGACTGAACCCTACATTGGGCTCTGCACTGACAACACAGCCTGCTTGGGATTCTCTGTCCCTCTTTCTATGACCCTCCCCTGCTCATGTTCTCTCTTTCTCTCTCAAAAAAGAATTTTTTTAAAAAAAGATATGGTATACACACACAATGGAATATTACTCAGCAATCAAAAAAATGAAATCTTGGGGCACCTTGGTGGTGTCCAACTTTGGCTCAGGTCATGATCTCACAGTTTGTGAGTTTGAGCCCCACCTTGCACTCTGTGTTGACAGCTCAGAGCCTGGAGCTTGTTTTAGATTCTGTGTCTCCCTCTCTCTCTACGCCTCCCCCTTCTCTGCTCATGCTCTGTCTCTCTGTTGCTCTCAAAAATAAATAAACATTTTTAAAATTAAAAAAAAAAAAGAATGAAATATTGCCATTTGCAACAATGTGGATGGAACTAGTATGTATCATGTTAAGCAAAATACATCAGTCAGAGAAAGACAAATATGTGATTTCACTCATGTGGAATTTAAGAAACAAAACAGATGAACATAGGGGAAAGAAAGGGAAAATAAGATAAAAACAGGGAGGCAAACCATAAGAGACTCTTAAATACAGAGAACAAACTGAGGGTTGCTGGAGGGTTGTTGGGTTGGGGGATGGGCTCAAAGGGTGATGGGAATTAAGGAGGGCACTTGTTGGGATAAACGCTGGGAGTTATGTGTAAGTGATGATTCACTAAATTCTACTAAAACCATTATTACACTATATGTTAACTCTCTTGGATTTAAATAAAATTTAAAAATTTTTTTTCAAATGATAACAAGAAGAAAATATTATTCTCTCTTCCTCTACAGTTGTAGAAATGCATATTTGGTTTTACAACAAAAAGGTTGCATTTACAAATGTAATTTCTAGCAAATAAATCTCCTAAAACACCAGGATTTCAAAGATAATTGCTATGTCTTATAAAAGTAACCTCTAATGTCTAAAAAAAACTCTAATTGTAATAGATTGTCCAAGTATTAATATTTAAACAAACTCTTCCCTGTTTGCCCACAAATTTCTCAGTTTTAGCCCTGGAAGTCTCACATCCCAGGAACATTCTCAGTCCCAGGTAAACCCAGATGGCTGGCCAATATAATCGACATCTTTGTGTTCTAGAAAGTATAAATGCAAGCTAATGTTCTTTGTAAAGTAATAAGAGGATTATTGGTATTTAGTGATTCTTCCTAAAGCAGGAAGATTTTAAATCCTGTGACTGCAATATTCCTTGCTTAACTGAGGAGGTTAAAAACCTGTGCTTCACTTAATAATGCAAGCAACTATAAACTATAAACTTCTGTGATAATTGTAAATAAGTCAACATGTTTCTGAGTTCCCAAATGGACATACATTTTTGTGTTCAAGTACTCACAACAAAGGGAAACATGTTAAATAAGTCTACTATGTAATAAAAATAGAGTTAAGATTAATTTTAAACTGCTAATTAGTAATAATTTTGGTGTTTTCTTAGAATTTAGAGGGACTTTGAGTAGAATGAATTAATGGACTCAATAAATTTCAAATTTTTAAAAAATTTTAAAAATACCCCACCTTGAATGAACCCTGTAGTACTGGATTAGAATCAGAGACATCAGTATAAACTCATGTTTAACTGAATATAAATACAAATGGATATATACAAAACCAAGTATAGACAGGGATGTGTAAATGGGTTAGTATACATATATATATTACCTAGCTCTGTCTTCAGAGAGGGCCTAGAAGCAATGACACCCCAAACTAGTAATGATCAAAACCAAACTTTTGCTCCATGGAACTCATCCAAGGGGGTGGGGGACAGGCAATATAACAACAAATATAGAAAGTATCAAGGATGGTGAGTTCTTAGGATGAAAAAGTATGGGAGCTAAACATAGTAATTTCATAGTAAATTTTGAATGAATTAAACTATCAACCTGATAATATTTTCCCAAACCCGAGATTCTAGTTATTCTCAAAGCTAGTTAAAAGTTAAAAGGATAAACCCATAATTACCTATATACTGTTCTCCTAAATTCATCAATTCTTTATTCTTTTTTTTAATTCAGCAATTCTTAACAATTCCCTGCATTTACTTCCTCTTTTCCCCAGTAGAGAGAGAGAGAGAGAGAGAGAGAGAGAGAGAGAGACTGTTTTTACATTATTTAACCTTTTACTGAACTATTTGAAAATGAATTGTAAGAATCATGACTTTATCCCTATTTCAGCATGCATTCCCTAAGAATAAGAATATTCTCCTACCTAACTCCAACATACTTATTTCACCTAAGAAAATTAATAAGGTATACTTGTTGCTGCTGGGGTATAATTGCTTCTGAGATATTTTAGTGAAGATAGACAAGAATACATATACACAATTAGTTCATACTGCTATCTCCAATTCAAACCCAACATCCCAGCAGCCTTCCTTAACTACTCCCATTCCATATTTGTATCCTCCTTCTCCCACAATGAAAAGCCTTGTTTCCCTCCAAAATCTACGTATTCACTCATTCACTAACTACTACACAAACAAGATAGTTGCAGAGTTACAACACCGATATCACTAACAACAACAAACCCAATAAGAAGAGTTAATATTTGTTTTGTAATTGTCTTTATCCTTGAAATATTTCATCTAATTGTATATGATCAAAGTACTGTGTTCAAAGTTACTTTAGTTAATTCCTTTTTCTGTGTTGTTATGAAAACAACTTTATACACAACAAAGATTGTATTTGTATTAACGTTTGCTTTTTATTTCATCCTTTTATTTACTTATTTTTGAATATATAAAATGTTTACGTGAATATATAAAATATTCCAAAAGTCAACACTATATAAAGATATATTCAGAGAAGTCTAGTTCTCAGCTCTATCCCTTTCTCAATTCTCACCTACTTGCTTATGTAATGACTTTCATTAGTTTCTAGTTTGTCATTCTTGTGTTTCTTTTTTGAAAAATTAAGGAACGTGTGAATGTGCTCTTATTTATTTATTTTCTATTACACAAAGATAGTTTACTGCATACCCTTGCTTTCTTTATGTAATGATATGTTCTGGAAATCACTCCATATAGTTATACAAAGATTTCTTTTTGTCACTTTCTCAATGGAAAATTACACCATTTTGTTTCTGTTTAATCTAAGATTCGGTAGTTAGGTTGATTTCAGTATTTTACTAATATAGGTCATTTTGCCATGAGTTGTTTGGGGGCATTTTTGTTTTGTACTTGTAAGATATATCTTCAGGGGCTTACTACTATTTTTATATTTGGCATAATGACTGATTAATGCTAGAGAAATGATTAGGATGGTGTGATAGTTGTCTATATAATATCCAACTTCTACCTACAAACAGAATCCTGGTTTAATTATATGCCTCAGTATGCCAACTGGAATACCATGTATTCCCTACTCACTAACAAGGATACAGACTCAATAAGGAGGGGATTTTGTTGTTCTTTTGTCCTTTGCATTATTGTTGTCTAAAACTTGAACAAAATGTCTACAACCGCAGCTGCCACTTTGCACCATGAAGCAACCTCAAAAATTAGAATCTAAGTACAAAGATGGCATAGAAGAGAAATGGCACACTGAGTTCTGGCCCAAATTGCCTGCCTCTGGACTTATTTTACATGAAAAAGAAATAAATTTCTATACTGCTTGAGTTATTTATATGAATTTTTCTTATAAATAGCCACATAAAATCTTAGTGACACAAGGGCACCTGGGTGGCTAGATTGGTTGAGTGTCTGACTTTTTGATTTTGGCTCAGGTTGTGATCCCAGGGTCATGGGACCAAGACCTGCATTGGGCTCTGTGCTGAGCACTGAGCCTGCTTAAGATTCTCTCTCTCTCTCTCTCTCTCTCTCTCTCTCTCTCTCTCTCCCTCTGCCCCTCTCCCCCACTCACATGTGCTCTCTCTCTCTCTCTTTCAAAAAAAAAAAATCCCACCTTAGTGACACATAAATTGGTACTTGAAAGTGGAATGCTACTAAGAACTTAAGCCAAAGAATGTCAAGGGTTAGTGGAGGCAAAACACCTAGGAAGCTGGTGATCCTTATAATGACGCAGCAAAATACTTAGTCAAATGCTTGCCTCTATACTTTGGAAGAATGTCCATGTTCCAAAAAAGACTCCAGTGTCAAGGGAAATGATTGGAATATCCACAATGATCCATGGGTTGGCTCTTGTTTGTCATTTTTAGTAAAGTCTACTAGGGAGAAACAATCTCAGATCAGAGCTATCAAATCTATAAACTGAAATTACAGGAAACTGCCTTAGTGAGGGGGGTGTTCTCTGCCTGAGGTCTGCAATCTTAGTTGAATTACAGACCCACAGTTCAAAGCCTCCAAGCTACAAAAGCAACCACTGCTTCTGTACTTTCAACCAGAGCAATAATAAGTGTCTGTAAAACTGCAGCCTTAACAAGATTTAAGATGGAAGGTGCATCTGTTGGCAATGACAAGATTAAGGATGCAGCTACCTACTAAAGCCATTATTTCAAATCAACCTTGAGGTTGAGAGTTTGGGCCAAAACTAAAACTTGAAACTCTCCAGGCTTTAGAATTATATATCTACAGAAGAGCTAGGGTAGTATCATCATTTTTGGAATAGATAATAAGGCCACTGCAACAGCCTGACACTATAACCATGAAAACTGTCCCTGCCTCCTTGACTTCTATCTTCCAGAGGAAAACCAGCTGCTACTAATGCTCAAGTGTTTACCTTAAAGCAGTTATATCAGATATGCTGCATGGGTGAAAATCTGATATTGGCTTCTTCTTCCTAAGACCAAGAGAAGGTCAGGAGGTCTAGCTGCTATTGGATGCACTAACGACAAGTTCACTAACTCAGAACATTCTTCCAGCTGGGTCCTGCTGACCAATACAATGTTACCTCATAATCCCTGATTTTTTTTGAGCCAAAAGACTTGAATGCTGGTCTTTGACTCTTTTCAAAGGAAGGAAAAAAACATCTTCAAAAGAAGACACCTATGCCAAGATTAAAGTCTGCTTTTCCTTTTTTTCAAATAAATCCCCTAGATAAGTTCATCACACGGCTAAATTGAAGAGATGTCTCTTACAGACTTTATGAAGAAGGTGAAACTTGAAAAATGCATAGAACTTAAATTACATGTTACTTATTTCAAGTATAATAAACAGCATACACAAAGGGTTGGTAGAGAGAGGGCTCAGGCCTGTCTAAACAACAATAGACTGGTTTGGCTGAAGCTTCAGGCACAGGTGAAGGGATATATTTGGACAGGGCCTTGAATGCAAAGCTCAGACATTTGGACTTTGTCCTGTAGGTGACAAGGATTCGTAGAAAACGATGGATGCTATTTGCAAACACTGTTTTCATACAGTTTACATAGCAACACCCAAAGCTAAAACATGAACTCAGCTAAGGACCCATAGGAAACTGCACAAATTCAACTGAGGAGAATGAATAAGCAAACTGGAGTAAATTGGTGGTCAAACTAGCAAATCCCTCTAGAGCTCACCAGCACAGGCAGCAATGGCAGGGTGTGAATGAGGCCAACTCTGCTGGTTTGCAAAAACTCTTCCATTTGTATTTCTACAGAATCAGACAAATTGGTTTGGAGACTTAGGTAGCATATGATGTATTTATCGTTACCAGCTGAGAACTTTTAAATCTTGGCTGTTTTC
The DNA here is from genome assembly GCF_028749965.1 of Puma concolor. Lineage (NCBI taxonomy): Eukaryota > Metazoa > Chordata > Mammalia > Carnivora > Felidae > Puma > Puma concolor. Next base: position 79,392,464 of record NC_141671.1, read on the forward strand.
TCTCCATCATTACTTGATAGCAACTCAGCATTAGAATGCATCTAGGAGCACTGTAATTCAGATTTGTGATTTGCCCACCATCTGCATTAAAATCTGTTCAAATACATGGTGAACTATTTATGATTGTGTTGGCAATGTCTAACCAAATACAAAGACAGAAGCTCTTCTAAGCTTACTAAGCAATCTTGAATTTTTTGCGTCAATTTATATAGTACTCTATATAAACCTTAATCAAAATAGGATACAAAATACTATCTTTTGATCTCATTTATGTCCAATAGATAGTGTCACTTCACTCTGAAATGCACTATGATTTTTCTCAACCTTAGACAATGTGGTCCCAAAACATGGTATAATCTCAGGTGACTTAGTGAACAACCATTATACCCACATCTGGGCGGTCATCTCAGCCTCCAGATTGTAAATTTGATCTACCAGTTCTTGAAGCTGGGTCTCAGAGAGAGAACATCAGGCCTGCCTTTAAAAAGGTACTAGAGAGGGAGAGGGAAGATGGCGGCGTAGGAGGACGCTGGGCTCACCGCGCGTCCTGCTGATCACTTAGATTCCACCTACACCTGCCTAAATAACCCAGAAAACCACCAGAGGATTAGCAGAACGGAGTCGCTGGAGCCAAAGGCAGACGAGAGGCCCACGGAAGAGGGTAGGAAGGGCGGCGAGGCGGTGCGCGCTCCATGGACTGGCGGGAGGGAGCCGGGGCGGAGGGGCGGCTCGCCGGCCAAGCAGAGCCCCCGAGTCTGGCTTGCAAAAAGCGGAGGGGCCTGACACACTGTGTTCCGACAGCAAGCGCGACTTAGCCATCTGGGAGGTCATAAGTTAACAGCTCTGCTCAGAAAGCGGGAAGGCTGGAGGACAAAGGGAAGGAGAGCTGCTGAGCCCCCGGACCACAGAGCTCAGTTTGGTGGGGAACAAAGGCGCTCGCCAGCGCCATCTCCCCCGCCCATCCCCCAGCCAAAATCCCAAAGAGAACCAGTTCCTGCCAGGAAACTTGCTCGCTCCGCGCAAACACCCAACTCTGCGCTTCTGCGGAGCCAAACCTCCGGCAGCGGATCTGACTCCCTCCTGCTGCCACAGGGCCCCTCCTGAAGAGGATCACCTAAGGAGAAGCAAGCTAAGCCTGCCCCTCCTGCCCCTGTGCACCTTGCCTACCCACCCCAGCTAAGACGCCAGATCCCCACCATCACAAGCCTGGCAGTGTGCAAGTAGCCCACACAGGCCACCCCACCCCACAGTGAATCCCGCCCCTAGGAGAGGGGAAGAGAAGGCACGCACCAGTCTGACTGTTGACACAGCGATGGGCTTGGGGCAGACATCAGGTCTGACTGCGGCTCCGCCCACCAACTCCAGTTATACACCACAGCACAGGGGAAGTGCCCTGCAGGTCCTCACCACGCCAGGGACTATCCAAAATGACCAAGCGGAAGAATTCCCCTCAGAAGAATCTCCAGGAAATAACAACAGCTAATGAGCTGATCAAAAAGGATTTAAATAATATAACAGAAAGTGAATTTAGAATAATAGTCATAAAATTAATCGCTGGGCTTGAAAACAGTATAGCGGACAGCAGAGAATCTCTTGCTACAGAGATCAAGGGACTAAGGAACAGTCACGAGGAGCTGAAAAACGCTTTAAACGAAATGCATAACAAAATGGAAACCACCACGGCTCAGATTGAAGAGGCAGAGGAGAGAATAGGTGAACTAGAAGATAAAGTTATGGAAAAAGAGGAAGGTGAGAAAAAGAGAGATAAAAAAATCCAGGAGTATGAGGGGAAAATTAGAGAACTAAGTGATACACTAAAAAGAAATAATATACGCATCATTGGTATCCCAGAGGAGGAAGAGAGAGGGAAAGGTGCTGAAGGGGTACTTGAAGAAATAATAGCTGAGAACTTCCCTGAACTGGGGAAGGAAAAAGGCATTGAAATCCAAGAGGCACAGAGAACTCCCTTCAGACGTAACTTGAATCGATCTTCTGCACGACATATCATAGTGAAACTGGCAAAATACAAGGATAAAGAGAAAATTCTGAAAGCAGCAAGGGGTAAACGTGCCCTCACATATAAAGGGAGACCTATAAGACTCGTGACTGATCTCTCTTTTGAAACTTGGCAGGCCAGAAAGAATTGGCACGAGATTTTCAGTGTGCTACACAGAAAAAATATGCAGCCGAGAATCCTTTATCCAGCAAGTCTGTCATTTAGAATAGAAGGAGAGATAAAGGTCTTCCCAAACAAACAAAAACTGAAGGAATTTGTCACCACTAAACCAGCCCTACAAGAGATCCTAAGGGGGACCCTGTGAGACAAAGTACCAGAGACATCACTACAAGCATAAAACATACAGACATCACAATGACTCTAAACCCATACCTTTCTATAATAACACTGAATGTAAATGGATTAAATGTGCCAACCAAAAGACATAGGGTATCAGAATGGATAAAAAAACAAGACCCATCTATTTGCTGTCTACAAGAGACTCATTTTAGACCTGAGGACACCTTTAGATTGAGAGTGAGGGGATGGAGATCTATTTATCATGCTACTGGAAGCCAAAAGAAAGCTGGAGTAGCCATCCTTATATCAGACAAACTAGACTTTAAATTAAAGGCTGTAACAAGAGATGAAGAAGGACATTATATAATAGTGACAGGGTCTATCCATCAGGAAGAGCTAACAATTATAAATGTCTATGCGCCGAATACCGGAGCGCCCAAATATATAAAACAATTACTCATAAACATAAGCAACCTTATTGATAAGAATGTGGTAATTGCAGGGGACTTTAACACCCCACTTACAGAAATGGATAGATCATCTAGACACACGGTCAATAAAGAAACAAGGGCCCTGAATGAGACATTGGATCAGATGGACTTGACAGATATATTTAGAACTCTGCATCCCAAAGCAACAGAATATACTTTCTCTCTCGAGTGCACATGGAACATTCTCCAAGATAGATCATATACTGGGTCACAAAACAGCCCTTCATAAGTTTACAAGAATTGAAATTATACCATGCATACTTTCAGACCACAATGCTATGTAGCTTGAAATCAACCACAGAAAAAAGTCTGGAAAACCTCCAAAAGCATGGAGGTTAAAGAACACCCTACTAACGAATGAGTGGGTCAACCAGGCAATTAGAGAAGAAATTAAAAAATATATGGAAACAAACGAAAATGAAAATACAACAATCCAAATGCTTTGGGACGCAGCAAAGGCAGTCCTGAGAGGAAAATACATTGCAATCCAGGCCTATCTCAAGAAACAAGAAAAATCCCAAATACAAAATCTAACAGCACACCTAAAGGAAATAGAAGCAGAACAGCAAAGGCAGCCTAAACCCAGCAGAAGAAGAGAAATAATAAAGATCAGAGCAGAAATAAACAATATAGAATCTAAAAAAACTGTAGAGCAGATCACCGAAACCAAGAGTTGGTTTTTTGAAAAAATAAACAAAATTGACAAACCTCTAGCCAGGCTTCTCAAAAAGAAAAGGGAGATGACCCAAATAGATAAAATCATGAATGAAAATGGAATTATTACAACCAATCCCTCAGAGATACAAACAATTATCAGGGAATACTATGAAAAATTATATGCCAACACATTGGACAACCTGGAATAAATGGACAAATTCCTGAACACCCACACTCTTCCAAAACTCAATCAGGAGGAAATAGAAAGCTTGAACAGACCCATCACCAGCGAAGAAATTGAATCGGTTATCAAAAATCTCCCAACAAATAAGAGTCCAGGACCAGATGGCTTCCCAGGGGAGTTCTACCAGACGTTTAAAGCAGAGATAATACCTATCCTTCTCGAGCTATTCCAAGAAATAGAAAGGGAAGGAAAACTTCCAGACTCATTCTATGAAGCCAGTATTACTTTGATTCCTAAACCAGACAGAGACCCAGTAAAAAAAGAGAACTACCAGCCAATATCCCTGATGAATATGGATGCAAAAATTCTCAATAAGATACTAGCAAATCGAATTTAACGGCATATAAAAAGAATTATTCACCATGATCAAGTGGGATTCATTCCTGGGATGCAGGGCTGGTTCAACATTCGCAAATCAATCAACGTGATACATCACATTAACAAAAAAAAAGAGAAAAACCATATGATCCTGTCAATCGATGCAGAAAAGGCCTTTGACAAAATCCAGCACCCTTTCTTAATAAAAACTCTTGAGAAAGTCGGGATAGAAGGAACATACTTAAAGATCATAAAAGCCATTTATGAAAAGCCCACAGCTAACATCATCCTCAACGGGGAAAAACTGAGAGCTTTTTCCCTGAGATCAGGAACACGACAGGGATGCCCACTCTCACCGCTGTTGTTTAACATAGTGCTGGAAGTTCTAGCAACAGCAATCAGACAACAAAAGGAAATCAAAGGCGTCAAAATTGGCAAAGATGAAGTCAAGCTTTCGCTCTTTGCAGATGACATGATATTATACATGGAAAATCCGATAGACTCCACCAAAAGTCTGCTAGAACTGATACATGAATTCAGCAAAGTTGCAGGATACAAAATCTACAGAAATCAGTTGCATTCTTATACACTAACAATGAAGCAACAGAAAGACAAATAAAGAAACTGATCCCATTCACAATTGCACCAAGAAGCATAAAATACCTAGGAATCAATCTAACCAAAGATGTAAAGGATCTGTATGCTGAAAACTATAGAAAGCTTATGAAGGTAATTGAAGAAGATTTAAAGAAATGGAAAGACATTCCCTGCTCATGGATTGGAAGAATAAATATTGTCAAAATGTCAATACTACCCAAAGCCATCTACACATTCAATGCAATCCCAATCAAAATTGCACCAGCATTCTTCTCGAAACTAGAACAAGCAATCCTAAAATTCATATGGAACCACAAAAGGCCCCGAATAGCCAAAGTAATTTTGAAGAAGAAGACCAAAGCAGGAGGCATCACAATCCCAGACTTTAGCCTCTACTACAAAGCTGTCATCATCAAGACAGCATGGTATTGGCACAAAAACAGACACATAGACCAATGGAATAGAATAGAAACCCCAGAACTAGACCCACAAACGTATGGCCAACTCATCTTTGATAAAGCAGGAAAGAACATCCAATGGAAAAAAGACAGTCTCTTTAACAAATGGTGCTGGGAGAACTGGACAGCAACATGCAGAAGGTTGAAACTAGACCACTTTCTCACACCATTCACAAAAATAAACTCAAAATGGATAAAGGACCTGAATGTGAGACAGGAAACCATCAAAACCTTAGAGGAGAAAGCAGGAAAAGACCTCTCTGACCTCAGCCGTAGCAATCTCTTACTCGACACATCCCCAAAGGCAAGGGAATTAAAAGCAAAAGTGAATTCCTGGGACCTTATGAAGATAAAAAGCTTCTGCACAGCAAAGGAAACAACCAACAAAACTAAAAGGCAACCAACGGAATGGGAAAAGATATTTGCAAATGACATATCGGACAAAGGGCTAGTATCCAAAATCTATAAAGAGCTCACCAAACTCCACACCCGAAAAGCAAATAACCCAGTGAAGAAATGGGCAGAAAACATGAATAGACACTTCTCTAAAGAAGACATCCGGATGGCCAACAGGCACATGAAAAGATGTTCAGCGTCGCTCCTTATCAGGGAAATACAAATCAAAACCACACTCAGATATCACCTCACGCCAGTCAGAGTGGCCAAAATGAACAAATCAGGAGACTATAGATGCTGGAGAGGATGTGGAGAAACGGGAACCCTCTTGCACTGTTGGTGGGAATGCAAATTGGTGCAGCCGCTCTGGAAAGCAGTGTGGAGGTTCCTCAGAAAATTAAAAATAGACCTACCCTATGACCCAGCAATAGCACTGCTAGGAATTTATCCAAGGGACAAAGGAGTACTGATGCATAGGGGCACTTGTACCCCAATGTTCATAGCAGCACTCTCAACAATAGCCAAATTATGGAAAGAGCCTAAATGTCCATCAACTGATGAATGGATAAAGAAATTGTGGTTTATATACACAATGGAGTACTACGTGGCAATGAGAAAAAATGAAATATGGCCTTTTGTAGCAACGTGGATGGAACTGGAGAGTGTGATGATAAGTGAAATAAGCCATACAGAGAAAGACAGATACCATATGGTTTCACTCTTATGTGGATCCTGAGAAACTTAAGAGAAACCCATGGGGGAGGGGAACAAAAAAAAAAAAAAAGAGGTTAGAGTGGGAGAGAGCCAAAGCATAAGAGACTGTTGAGAACTGAGAATAAACTAAGGGTTGATGGGGGGTGGGAGGGAGGAAAGGGTGGGTGATGGGTACTGAGGAGGGCACCTTTTGGGATGAGCACTGGGTGTTGTATGGAAACCAAATTGACAATAAATTTCATATATAATAAAAAAAAAAAAAGATTAGCAATTCAGATCTCATTAATATAAATTCCATTTTATACCACTTATATTAATTTATAATTTATAATTCTATTTATATTAATGATGCCTGGATTGTTACTCTTAAATTTGTTTGATATTTCTTGATTTTGTATTTGTATAATTATATTAATCTTCTCACATTACTATACATATTTAATTAATACACAGTTTTCTTCTTTGTAATGTTTTTAACACATTTAGAATCAAGAAATATATATAGCATGATATGTTAAAATTAGTGGCGGAAGATAAAAGCTGGTAGTTATTAATGTAGAGAAAATAAATGAATAAACTCCCAATTTGGATGCAAAAAAAAAAATAAATAAAAAATAAAAAATAAAAAGGTACTAGAAACTAAAATGGATTCAAAGGTAAAAAGAGTATTTAAAAACAATGAGACAAAAAAATATATATACTATCAATGTCTCTTTAAACAACAGAATAAATTATCTTAACATGAATGCAAGAGGAGTATTACTATTTGTTAGAGTTTATATTTCTCTCTCTCTCTCTCTCTGTCTTTCTGTTTATATTTTTACCACTCTCCTATTTGGTACAAACATCTTTTAAATTATGTCTTGCCAAAGTCAAAGATAGTTTTCATTGGTGCTTCCCTCTGGAGGGAAAGCAAGGGTGAGTGTCATTTGAAGGTAGACAGCTTCTTATTTGTTCTGTTGAAATCCTTGCACACTGCAGAGACTTGATAAAAGCTTAAAAAATAAGGAAAAAATCTACTATCAGTGGTACCATCAAGATCAATGTCCATGGTTATACTGAGAAAAAAAAAATTAACTCCACAAACTCCAGAGTTTGTGTTTCTGTAGACACATGAAAACCCTTCTGAATTCAGGCACTGAGAGTTCTGATTATCTTTTTTTCCTCCACAAAATGATACTTTCTTCTCCTAAAAGGAATGCATAGCCATCAGTTTAAAGATTCATTTAAATCAATAATGTTCTCTAAATTATAGAACAGTCTCCTCAGTGGATAGCATACTATATTAATGTGGAGACAAAGGTGATTGTCTGGTACAGAAATCCAGGAGCTCTTCCTGGGTTACCAGATATTATGAGTTGAATTGTGTCCCCAGAAAAATATGTTGAAGTCCAGTCCCTTGTACCTGTGAATGTGATCTCATTCAGAAATAGGATCTTTGCAGATACAATTCAGTTAAGATGAAGTCATTAGAGTGTGCCCTTATCCAGTATAACTGATTCTATAGGAAGAAGAAAATGCCATGTGAGGACAGACACAGCAAGAACATCATGTGACAAGGGAGACAGAAATTAGACTGATACAGCTGGAAGCCAAGGAACATCAAGGATTGCTGGCCACCACCACAAGCTGAAAGAGGCAAGGAAGGATTGATTCTACCAGATTCTCAGATGGAGCATCATCCTGCCAAAATTTTGATTTTGAACTTCCACCCCAAAAAACTGTGAGAGAATAAATTTATGTTGTCTTAAGCCATCTAGTTTGTGGTACTTTATTATAATATTCCACAAAATTAATATAACAATATTGTATTAGAACAATGGCAGGCATTGGGAAAAAACAAAATTTGTCTCAGAAAACTTGGATTTGGATCTTGGTTCTGCCACAACCCTGCTACATGTATATTATGTTATTATTATACGCTAGCAAACTATTTTCACTTGAATTACAAAATGATTGTTTTATCCTCAAATTATAAAAGTTTATAATTATGTGCAAGTGGTTCAAGAATCAAGAGTAACCCTACTATTCTGGACTGCTAGGATCACCCTGTTATATTTTACCAAACAACTGTTTCACTTTGATGCTTTTTAGTTTTATTTTTCATTTTTTTGCCTTTTAGTTTTTTAATTTAAATTTTTGTTGGTTAATACACCAGGAAATATTGGTTTTAGGAAGAGAATTCAGTGATTCATCACTTACATACACCTAGTATTCATCACAAGTGCCCTCCTTAGTGCCCATCCCCCATCTAGCCCATCCCCCACCCACCTCTCCATCTGTCTAGCCATTGTTTGTTCTCTATCATTAAGAGTCCCTTGGGGTTTGATTCCCTCTCTTCTCTTTTTCCACCCTTCCCATATGTTCATCTGTTTTATTTCTTAAACTCCATATATGAATGAAATCATATGGTATTTGTCTTTCTCTGGCTGACTTATTTCACTTAGCATAATATACTCTAACTCCATCTATGCCATTACAAATGGCAAGATTTCATTCTTTTTGATCACTGATTAATATTCCTATATATATATATATATATATATATATATATATATATATATATACCACATCTTCTTTATCCATTTGTCAGTTGATGGACATTTAGGCTGTCTCCATAGTTTGGCTATTGGCTATTGTTGATAATGCTGCTATAAACATGTGGGTGCATGTACCCCCTTTGAATCTGTATTTTGTATCCTTTGGGTAAATACCTAGTAGTGTAATTGCTGGGTCATAGAGTAGTTCTATTTTTAATTTTTTGAATAGTGGCTGTATCAGTTGCATTCCTACCAACAGTGCAAAAGGGTTCCCTTTTTTCTGCATCCTCACCAACACCCGTTGTTTCTTGTGTTACTAATGTTAGACATTCTAACAGGTGTGAGGGGGTATCTCATCATGGTTTTGATTTGTATTTCCCTGATGATGAGTGATGTTGAGCATCTTTACATGTGTCTGCTGGCCATCTGGATATCTTCTTTGGAAAAGTGTCTATTCTTGTCTTCTGGCCATTTCTTAACTGGGTTATTTGCTTTTTGGTTGTTGAGTTTGATAAGTTCTTTATAGATTTTGGATACTAACTTTTATCGATTATGTCATTTGCAAATATCTTCTCTCACCCACAGGCTGCCTTTTAACTTTGCTGACTGTTTCCTTCGCTGTGAAGAATATTTTTACCTTGCTGAAGTCCCAATAGTTAATGTTTGCTTTTGTTTCCCTTGCCTTCAGTGATATGTCTAGTAAGAAGTTGCTACATCTAAGGTCAAAGAGGTTGCTGTCTGTTTCCTCCTCTAGGATTTTGATGGTTTCTTGTCTCATATTTAGGTCTTTCATTCATTTTGAGTTTATTTTTGTGTATGGTGTAAGAAAGTGGTCCAGGTTCATTCTTCTGCATGTGCCATCCAGCTTTCCCAACTGCATTTGTTGAAGAGACTTTTTTCCATTGGATATTCTTTCTTGCTATGTCAAAAATGAGTTGACCATATAGTTGTGGGTCTATTTCTGGGTTTTCTATTCTGTTCCATTGATCTAAGTGTCTGTTTTTGTGCCAGTACCATACTGTCTTGATGATTACAGCTTTATAACATAGCTTGAAATCCAGAATTGTGATGCTTCTAAGTTTTTTTTCTTTTTTCGGGATTGCTTTGGCTTTTTGGAGTCTTTTGTGGTTCCATACATGTTTTAGGATTATTTGTCCTAACTCTGCAAAAAAAAAAAAAAAAATGCTGGTGGTATTTTGATAGGGATTGCATTAAATGTGTAGATTGGTTTGGATAGCATAGATATTTTCACAATATTTATGCTTCCAATCCATGAGCATGGAATGTTTTTCCATTTCTTTGTGTCATCTTCAATTTCTTTCATAAATGTTCTATGAATTTTCAGAATATAGATCTTTTAACCTTTTTAGTTAGGTGTATTCCTAGGTATCATATTGTTTTTGGTGACTTTGATGCTTTTAAAGAATTTGTTTCTTGATATCACAGATTTTTTTTTAAATTCCTACTTTGTAAATTTTAAAACAGTGGTGAGAAAGGAAGTAAAGTATTAATAACTGTAATGAAGAGAAGCTAGAAAGACACTCCGTGTTTATGTGTGTCTTATTGTTGATAATCTCACTTGAAACAGTGAGGTTGGCTTCATAGACCACTGTTATGGACTGAACTGTGTCTCCCTAAAATTCATATGTTGAAACTATAACCCCTCCTGTGACTATATTGGAGATAGGGCCTTTAAGTAGGTAATCAAGGTTCAATGAAACCATAAGAGTGGAGTCATGATTCAATAGGGCTAGTGACCTTATAAAAGAGAAGAAACATCAGACCTCTTTCTCTCTCTCTCTCTCTCTCTCTCTCTCTCTCTCTCTCTCTCTCCCTGCCTTCCTCTCTCACCCCCAACCATCTCTGTCTCTCTGTCTCTCACTGTCTTTCTCTCTCTCTACCATGTGAGGGCAGAGAAACACAACCATCTGCAAGCCAGAAAAAAAGTCTCACCAGAAACTGAATCCTGCTAGAATCTTGATCTTGGACTTTACAGTCTCCTGAACCATGAGAAAATAAATTTCTTTTTTTAGTCACCCAGTCTACGTTATTTTGTTATGGCAGCCTGAGCAGACCAAGACAACCATTAAATGTCTGGCAGGGTAAAAGAAGGGCTGCATAATGTGTACAGTTAGAGAAAGTCAGATGATCTAAGTCAAAACTACTATTTTGAAAATACATTGTATCTGAGTCTTCAGCAACATCTTGGTTTTCTTTTTAACATATCAAGGAATAATTTTGGGAAGTCTTTGAAAAACAAAGATTCCTGTGCCATTGGGCCACAGCCTCAGAGATTTTAATTCAGTAGGTTCAGGGCAGGGTCTGGGTTTTGTTGGTCTTGGTTTTACCTTCCCCAGATGATTCTGATGCATCACCAGATTTAGAAACCACTGTGCCAGGGAAGCATATCAGAAAGGATAGAGTCAATGAGTGCAATACCCTTCTCTCATGTTTTCTTCTCCTCTTCTCAAACCTGCATATCCCTTACCAACCATTCTCTTACCAGTAAAATGATTTTAAATTAATCAGTGTTGAATTGGAATCTGTGTGTAGAAATTTTCTGAAAAACAACAAAAAACCCCACCACTCTCTGGTCCAACAATTAGATGGTATGCAAAAAAGCGGAACAAAAGCCTGAGAAAGCCACTGAATCAATTCTATCTGCTCAAGAGGTCTGTTACAGATTTCTAGAATCTTGTATTCAAAATGGCCTTCTGGATTCATCTATTTACTTTCATTTCACCTTTGCATTTTTTGTCTCCCAGACTATAAAGAAGTGAAATTCCAACATTCCTTTTCCCTCCTCTCCCTCCTCTCTAGTTGGTCACCAAATCCTACTGATTGTGCCTTTTTAAGTCTGTCTCAAATACTTCTCTACTTCTTTATTATCCATAAGCTCTCTTATTTCTGATACATACAATTTCACACATAATTATTGCAATAGCTCTGGTTTTCCTTGCTTGCAGTCTTGACCTGCTGTGATCCAATCCAGATTCAGGTCTTTCATAGTCCTGACAGTGACTGGCAGGGTTCCTTTTCCTTTCAAACTTAACCTCCACAGCATTACCCCAGCTCTGACCCCTAAACACACACTGGCCCCAGTCACACTGAACTGTTTTATTCTCTCAATAACTTATTATTCAAATGAATTCCTACATTAGCTATTGTCAACCATGTCTCTGCTCAGAATAGGACTTCCCCAAGACTTGTCCAATTGTAATCATCATTCCTTCCAGACCATTTTAAGTTCTGCCTCCTCCATGAAATGCTATAGCTCTTCCCCTTTAGGGTTATTAGGGAAAAAATCATTTCTGTGAATAGCTCAAATCTCTGAATAGGCCTATTTTGGATAAGAAAAGAATATGGGGAGGTAAAAATCAAGCTTTGACATTGTGCCTCTAGAGCCTGGGATGTAAAACAAAGTCTGAAGAAGCTATGATGAAGAGAGAACCCAGTGCCTGGAGAGAGTCAGCTCTGCATCTTTTATTTCCCCAACAGCTCCCCAATAGTATTGGGGGAGGCACAGCCTTTTCTTCACCATGCAACATGGCCATGGAGAACAACACCACCATGAGGGGAAGGCCTGAACCATCTCCCACATGAAGGACCATTTAAGCTATAACATCAGGGACCACTACTCACAAAGTAAGGAGAAAGGAAGGAGTTGAAAATCCACTGAGGGAAAGGTAAAATATTCCACAATTGGCACTACCATTATAACGTCTGAAGTTCCTAGAGCTGAAATTTTGAGAGAGGCTCTTGTGAGAAACTCAATTAACTTTCCTTCCAAGGACTCGCTTTGGGAAGTACTTATTGTTAATAATTTCCAGGGCCTGGGGGCGCCTGGGTGGCTCAGTCGGCTAAGCGACCGACTTCAGCTCAGGTCACGATCTCACAGTTCGTGGCTTCGAGCCCCGCGTCGGGCTCTGTGCGGACAGCTCAGAGCCTGGAGCCTGTTTCAGATTCTGTGGCTCCCTCTCTCTCTGACCCTCCCCCGTTCATGCTCTATCTCTCTCTGTCTCAAAAATAAATAAACGTTAAAAAAAAAATTAAAAAAAAAATAAAAGAAAAAAATAATAATTTCCAGGGCCTGATATAACTAACTTTAAAAACATTTTTTTAGAGGGAGAGCACATGCACAAATGGGTGAGAGACAGAGAGAGAGAGAGGGAGAGAAAGAGAATCCCAAGCAGTCTCCATGCTCAGCTTGGAGCCCAATGCAGGGCTTGATCCCATGACCTCAGGATCATGACCTGAGCCAAAATCAAGAGTCACCACTAAAAACCTTTTATAATATCAACCCTTTCTCTCTGTACAGACAAATGGCACACATGGAATTCCCATGCTGGCCCAGTCACCTGTGAATTCAAGAATTTGCTGGAACTAAAGTAGGTTTGGGGCCCTCAGACATGCAGTCTTTGCATCCCAGACTCAAAGAAAAGCAATTATTTCTCTTTCATGTTTTTACTCCCAGTTTCAGCATCCTCAATACAAACTCACTCTTTTTCTGTCTCCCATCACATTAGGCTTTGTATCAATCCTTAAGGAGGATGCTGGTGACAAAAGTACCAACTTTGGAGTCAAGACCTCTGACCAGGTGTGTGACTTTGGAAAAGGCCAAACACATCTTTCTTTTCATGGCCTATATCTTTATCTGTTCCAAAAAAAAAAAAAAAAAAAGCATAATGTATATTAATGTCTAAGGTGTCAAATTCCTCTAAAATTCTTGGGGATCAGATATATAAATTTATATTGAATCTATCTATAGTGAGAATATACCTCCATGTCCTGGCAATGGCATTAAATAACTTATCTACTGACTTTTCTAGGCCTTACTCCTGGTACCAGATTGCCAGATTTTAAACCTGTTTTGCTACTTACTGGCTACAAAAACTTGTGAATGTTACTTAACTTCTTTGAACCAGCCTACCAATCTAAAAGATGAGAATAACAGCTCTTTCTGCATAAGGCTGCTACAAAGATTAAATGAGTTAATACACACAATATGTTTAGAGTAGCACTGCACATAGTAAGAGCTCCATGAATGTCAGCTACTATTACCATCCCTATTGTTATGATAAACTGAGAGTAGCAACCTGCTTTGAGTTCTCCCCTGATTCACGAGAATCAATTAAGATAATACATGCCGAAGTGATTTGTAAATGTAAAAGTGCTATTTAAAGTTAGGGAATTATACAAATGCTCAGCAACTGGTGACAAGATTAGGAAGAAAAAGTACCACATATCCATATAGTGCAAAACAATTCAGCAACTGGAAAGGAGGAAGTACTGGTACATGCTACATACAGATGAACCCAAAGACATTTTGCTAGGTGAAAGAAGGCAGACACATAATATTGCATATTTATATGCACTGATCTGCAAATTTATAAAGACATACAGCAGATTAGCAGTTGCCTAGGACAGGAGGTGAGAGCAGGGAAATTGAATATAAACAAGCACAAAGGAACTTTTTAGGGTAATGGAGATGTTCTACAGCTGGATTGTGATGATGGCTGCACAACTCTACACATTTAACAAACCATTGAGTAATATACTCAAGACAGGCAAATGTTACGTTATATAAGTTATACCTCAATAAGGTTTTAAAAATAAGTAAGTAAATATATATAAAGTTAAGGAATTATTATCATCTCATAGGTGGTGTTATAAATTCTGTTTCTTTTTTTAAAATGATTTGAAATTTTGGGTTTTTGTGGAGATAGCAAAAGTGCTTTAAAAGTTGTAAATCTTTACACAAAGTATTATTACCAATAAAAATAAATCACAATAAACATATCTTAAGGCATTCTATGATTGGTACATTCCAATCCCCCAACCACCACACACACACACACACACACACACACACACACACACACACCCTCACTGAGAAATACTCCCACAGGAATACCCTGCTTTGGTGAGCCTGAGTCCCACAGCCAACTGATTCCCATAACCAAGCTTTCGCTCCCTTTCCCTCAGCACTTCATCACCCCATCTCTGGAACACACTGTAACATCTTTAGAGCTAGTCCTCAGTCCAAATCTCAGCTCAGCCACATGTATCTCCCTAGGCAAAGTATTTACTGCTGAGCTCCTTTTCCCTGAGGGCAGGAAGACAGGCACAGAAGCAGAAAGATTAGCCATACATTGAGAGAGCCTAGTAATACTCTACACAGGATTTCCAAATTCAGCTTAGCCCCAATCCCTTCACAGAAGCTTCTCTACTCCTTCAGCTCTTTCATGTAGTAATCCGTGTAAGTGCCTTCTCCTACCTTGACTTTGAAGTTCCTTGAGAGCAGGGATCAGGTATATATCTTTCAAACTTCTAGGCTGGAGGTGTTTAAGAAATATTTATTGAAAATGTGTTATTTCTACTCTTCACTGAGTGAGCTGGCTTCTCAGGATCACTTTCAGTGAAGAAGCATATTGGTCATGAGTCAATATCATTAGAGCCTGAAGTTTAGTTCCATGATAGGTTTATCCTAATCCACCTAGTCTGTCTTACTTATTTCCTTATGGGAACAAATATTAATGTGTCCAACATGGAGAAATAGCCAGTGTATGCCCAGAGAATAAAGCTTTTTCTTAGTGCAAGGCCCACTGTGCTTATAAAGTTTGGACACTGATGACATATTCTAATCAATTAAGTTAATCAACTTAGATTCATTACTTTGTTCCCTATATCCCAAGGTTGGTAAACACCATTAGCAAATAGAGTCAAGTAAATATTTTAAAGAGAAAATACCTTCATACAAAAGCATCGCCAGAAACTGTTGTCAGTTGAATAATTTGTTTACAATATTTTGTCACTAACAGGCCCATCTCTACAGAGCCCCTCCTGGTATCCCTCCTTGGAGAAAGTATACTAAGCCATATGACTTATTTTAGCAAATGGAATAAATTATCCTATAATTGAATAAAATCGTTAAAAGCCATTGTGATGTTCTACCATTATTCTTCCCTCTGCCTAAAAATGGTCTGACCCCATCAGCCTAGGTCGCCTAATGAACATGTGGAGTGGACCTCCAGCCAATCCACAGCCAATATTTACTATGGGCAAGATATACACTTAACTGTATATCTTTGGGGGTTATGCTTTGATTAGTCACTAATAGCGGACTAGTGCAGGAAGCTACCGATAGATGTTTCATCCTCTCCCTCTGGCCTTTGTCACATCACGGGCATAGAATGCAGTTTGAAGTTCATTCTTTAATGTTTATTTATTTTTGAGAGAAAGAGAGACAGAGTGTGAGTGGGGGAGGGACAGGGAACGAGAGAGATACAGATCTGAAGCAGGCTCCAGGCTGGGCTCAAACTCACAAACCACTAGATCATGACCTGAGCCAAAGTCAGACGCTTAACTGACTGAGCCACCCAGGCACCCCTTGAAGTTCATTCTTTAAAAGCAATCAGTAAAAGAGAGAAGACATATATCATAGGGATGTTGAGATTATCTGGTGGGATAACATACGGAGAGGACCTAGGATTTTATGAGCTCAGTAAGCATGAGCTCCGCCCTCCCACAACTTCTCCCTTTCCCATTTTATTCCCACTACAGACAAATGTCTACTATAGTCTTGACTCTATACTGGTGACATGGAAAAAGTCATACATAGTTTCTACCTTAAGAATCTCCTTGTCTAATTCCTATGAGGAAAATGCAGCATGTGCATGCTTGCTTCCTCATATATTTAAGTAAGTCTCCAGCATCCAAGCAGAAAGTTAAAAAATAGGATTAGGATGTGCCTTGAACAAGCTATTGTTCATGATTTTCCCCACTGTTCACCACAACCAACCACCCCTTCTCCTATACACACACAACTATCACCCCCACCTCCAGCTGGTATTCCTTGATCCTCAAGGTGGGATCCTTCCTTGAGGGATCAATGCCATCCTTTGTGGTTCCACAGAACTCTGTACTTCCCCCTTCTTCTAACTATTACTTAGGATTAGATTTGTTAGTTTGTGAATTGGTCTTCTCACTAGATTCTATGACCCATCAAAGAAGAAACTGTATCTTCTTTATTGTATTCCTAGAAGCTGGCTCATGCAAGGTAAAAGGAAGGTATTTATCAACATTTTTGAATAAATGAGTGAATGAGTGTGCTCAATTAATTCTCCTTCATAATGACTTTTGAGTTCTCACTGCAAGTTGATAAATTTGTTATGCCATGTGCCCAAGGCTCCACTCAATATCCTCATAGATATTTTTTTAACTGGCAAGAAATTCTCTGTTATGAAATCGGTATGTAATTTACATATACCCACAATCTTAAAGTACTCTCAGAGCCCCATAGAAATTCAAATGGGCAATCGACAAATTAAATTATCAGCTCCTAATTAAGCAGATGTTGACTTTCACTAAAATTGGTAACATATATCCTAGGAATTAATGAATAGCTTGAGAATAACCATGAACTTCATGAAGCTAAAATCTGCCAAAGCCAGGGATGCTGAAGTATGTTCAGGAGAGTTTCCAAATGTATATGTTTCTATAGTTGCTTCCACTGCAAGAACTAAAGAATAAGTAAGCTAATTTCCTTTAAAAAAAAAAAAAAGACCAAATTGAACTCAAATTCTATTCATCTTTTGGAAGGACTCTAGAGTCGCCAAAGTAGGACCACATCCTCACTTACTCTTGGGGTATCCAAAAAGCTTTGATTATATGAGGTTCTTTTTTTAAATGAAGAAAAATTGGGGCGCCTGGGTGGCGCAGTCGGTTAAGCGTCCGACTTCAGCCAGGTCATGATCTCGCGGTCCGCGAGTTCGAGCCCCGCGTCGGGCTCTGGGCTGATGGCTCAGAGCCTGGAGCCTGTTTCCGATTCTGTGTCTCCCTCTCTCTCTGCCCCTCCCCTGTTCATGCTCTGTCTCTCTCTGTCCCAAAAAAAATAAATAAACGTTGAAAAAAAAATGAAGAAAAATTGAAGGACCAAGATGGTGGAATAGCATGGAAGTTTTTTTGCATCTCTCATCCCTGAAATACAGCCAGATCAACACTAAACCATCCTGAGCACCTAGAAAACTGATTTGAGGATTAACACAACAATCTGCACAACCTGAACCGGAGAACTTGGCAGGTAGGCGGCATGGAGAGGTGAACCTGGGGAGAAAGCTGCAGAGGGCAGGGAGCTGGTTTTGCTTGTGGAGAGAGGATGGAGGGGGGGGTGGTGGGGAAAGTATGGAAGGCATCCCCCCTGCCCTAAAGCAGCTGGAGAGAAAAGAAATAGTACACAAGGACTGAACAAAAAAAAGGAGAAAGGAGAAAGGAGAGGGTTTAAATTCCATTAAGACTCTATAAACAGGGGGGGTGCAGAGTCTGAAACTCTGCAGCTCTATACCTGGCGGTGCTCTGGTGGGAAGGACAAATCCCCAGGAGCATTTAGCAAAGTCCTCAGGGTCCTTGGGCCACACAAGGAGAGGCAGTTCTCCTGCTGGGAGGACATTTGGTAGAGGCTGTGTGGCCTCCCCAAAGGCAAAGGTCCCAGTGGACTCCAGAGAAAAACCACATTCGCTGGTGCTGTTACAAGGATGTTAAAGGGGAATCCTGGCCCCAGATGTGTGTTGTGATTTTCCATAATCCCTGAAATGCTGCTGCTATACAATCAAGTGAAATTTTGGGGGGGCAGGCTGGCACCCAGCCACAGTCTCTGGGCATCTGCAGCAATGCAGTATCCTGAACATTCCTGGGGATGCCCAGCACCTGGCCATTGCTCAGCGAGACCCTACCCCAGAAGGTCTGAGCGGGTCAAAGCCACAGTCCCATTGAAGTGAGATAAAACTCAGGAAGGAGGTGCCACCTGGCAGCTTGATGGCTTGGTCATGGACAGCATAAAAGCAGGGAGTGGATGGAAGCCAGAGACAAAGGACAGGTGTTTGACTGTCAGTTGGGGAGAGTACAGAGTTTTGATTCCAGAGATTGGGTATGGGGTGACACCATTTTCACCCCTCCCTTGCATGCGCATACAGGCCTACACGCGCCACAGCAATCTACCCCAGTAAGCTAAGCAGCGCCATCTAGTGGAGAACGGAGCCATTACACTAAGCCCCGCCCAACTGGGCCAACCTTGCTGTTCAGAAACAACACAAGTCTCTCTGCCTGCTTAGTTTATAGGCTATAAAGTACTTCATAGTTCGACTTCTGGAGAACGGATGTAATTTCAATCATACTCCAGTCTGTTTGCAGTGTATCTATTCAATTTTTTTCTTTTCTTATTCTTGACTACAAAAGAGAAAAAATTTATTTTTATTTTCCATTTCTATTAAAATACTGTTCTTTAATATTTTCTACTATATTTTTTGCTCTTTTGCAAATTTTTCAAGTTCTATTTTTTAATTCCATCATTTCATTTTATTCTATTTCATTGTATTCATTTTTTCAAATTTTCAAACATTTTCCTTTTTTTCCCTTTTTTCTCTAATCTATCAAGCTTCTTTCAACAACCAGACCAGACCACACCTAGGATCTAGCACCCTTTATTTTTTGTGTTGTTTTTAATTTTTTAATTTTAATTTTTTTACCTTATAATTTCTTTTTCTCCTTCAAAATGATGAAAACAGATTAGAATACCTTTCTGAGGAGATAAAAGCTAGTCAGGATGAAATAAAAAATGCTATAACTGAGCTGCAATCTCGAATGGCTGCCACAGTGGCAAGGATGAATGAGGCAGAGGAGTGAATCACCAATATAGAAGACAAACTTATAGAGAACAATGAAGCAAAAAAAAGAGGGAGACTAAGGCAAAAAAGCACGATTTAAGAATTAGAGAAATCAGTGACTCATTAAAAAGTAACAACATGAGGATCCTGGGAAGATGGCGGCGTAGGAGGATGCTGGGCTCACCACGCATCCTGCTGATCACTTAGATTCCACCTACACCTGCCTAAATAACCCAGAAAACTGCCAGAAGACTAGCAGAATGGAGTCTCTGGAGCCAAGCGCAGACGAGAGGCCCATGGAAGAGGGTAGGAAGGGCGGAGAGGCAGTGTGCACTCCACGGAGTGATGGGAGGGAGCCAGGGCAGAGGGGCGGCCCGTCAGCCAAGCAGAGCCCCCAAGTTTGGCTTGCAAAAGCGGAGAGGCCGGAAGGAGTGTGTTCCGACAGCAAGCGGGACTTGACATCTGGAAGGTTATAAGCTAACAGCTCTGCTGGGAGAACGGGAGGGCTGGAGGACAACAGGAGGGAGAGTTGTTGAGCCCTGACGACAGAGCTCAGCTTCGTGGGGAACAAAGGCGCTGGCCAGCACCATCTCCCTTGCCCATCCCCCAGCCAAAATACCAAAGGGAACCAGTTCCTGCCAGGGAACTTGCTTGCACCACACAACACCCAAAGCTGTGCTTCTGCGGATCCATCCCTCCAGCAGGTCGGACTCCCTCCTGGTGCCACAGGGCCCCTCCCGAAGCAGACCACTGAAGGAAAAGTGAGCTGAGCCTGCCCCTCCCGACCCTGTGAACCTAGCCGATCCACCCCAGCTAATACGCCAGATCCCCAGCACCACAAGCCTGGCAGTGTGCAAGTAGCCCAGGCAGGCCATGCCACCCCACAGTGAATTCAGCCCCTAGGAGAGGGGAAGAGAAGGCACACACCAGTCTGACTGTGGCCACAGCGGTGGGCTGGGGGCAGATATCAGGTCTGACTGCGGCCCCGCCCACCAACGCAAGTTATTCAAGACAGCACAGGGGAAGTGCCCCGCAGTCCTGCACCACTCCAGGGACTATCCAAAATGACAAAATGGAACAATTCCCCTCAGAAAAACTTCCAGGAAATAACAACAGCTAACGAACTGATGAAAATGATTTAAACAATATAACAGAAAGTTAATTTAGAATAATAGTCATAAAATTAATCGCTGGGCTGGAAAACAGTATAGAGGACAGAAGAGAATCTCTTGCAACAGATATCAAGGGACTAAGGAACAGCCAGGAGGAGCTAAAAAATTCTATCAATGAGCTGCCAAATAAAATGGAGACAACTACGGCTCAGATTGAAGAGGCAGAGGAGAGAATAGGTGAACTAGAAGATAAAATTATGCAAAAAGAAGAAGCTGAGAAAAAGAGAGATAAAAAAATCCAGGAGTATGAGGGGAAAATTAGAGAACTAAGTGATGCACTAAAGAGAAATAATATATGCATAATTGGTATTCCAGAGGAGGAAGAGAGAGGGAAAGGTGCTGAAAGTGTACTTGAAGAAATAATAGCTGAGAACTTCCCGGATCTGGGGAAGGAAAAAGGCATTGAAATCCAAGAGGCACAGAGAACTCCCTTCAGATGTAACTTGACTCGATCTTCTGCACGACATATCATAGTGAAACTGGCAAAATACAAGGATCAAGAAAAAATTCTGAAAGCATCTAGATATAAACGTGCTCTAACATATAAAGGGAGACTATAAGACTCCTGACCGATCTCTCTACTGAAACTTGGCAGGCCAGAAAGGAATGGCAGGAGATCTTCAATGTGATGAACAGAAAAAATATGCAGCCGAGAATCCTTTATCCAGCAAGTCTGTCATTTAGAATAGGAGAGATAAAGGTCTTCCCAAACAAACAAAAACTGAAGGAATTCGTCACCACTAAACCAGCCCTATAAGAGATCCTAAGGGGGATCCTGTGAGACAAAGTACCAGAGACATCGCTACAAGCATGAAACCTATGGACATCACAATGACTCTAAACCCATATCTTTCTAGAATAACACTGAATGTAAATGGACTAAATGCGCCAACCCAAAGACATAGGGTATCAGAATGGATAAAAACACAAGACCCATCTATTTGCTGTCTACAAGAGACTCATTTTAGACCTGAGGACACCTTCAGATTGAGAGTGAGGGGATGGAGAACTATTTATCATGCCACTGGAAGTCAAAAGAAAGCTGGAGTAGCCATACTTATATCAGACAAACTAGACTTTAAATTAAAGGCTGTAACAAGAGATGAAGAAGGGCATTATATAATAATCACAGGGTCTATCCATCAGGAAGAGCTAACAATTATAAATGTCTATGCGCCGAATACAGGAGCCCCCAGATATATAAAATAATTACTCACAGACATAAGCAACCTTATTGATAAGAATGTGGTAATTGCAGGGGACTTTAACACTCCACTTACAGAAATGGATAGATCATCTAGACACACGGTCAATAAAGAAACAAGGGCCCTGAATGAGACATTGGATCAGATGGACTTGACAGATATACTTAGAACTCTGCATCCCTAAGCAACAGAATATACTTTCTTCTTGAGTGCACATGGAACATTCTCCAAGACAGATCACATACTGGGTCACAAAACAGCCCTTCATAAGTATACACGAATTGAAACCATACCATGCATACTTTCAGACTACAATGCTATGAAGCTTGAAATCAACCACAGGAAAAAGTCTGGAAAACCGCCAAAAGCATGGAGGTTAAAGAACACCCTACTAAAGAATGAATGGGGGGGCGCCTGGGTGGCGCAGTCGGTTAAGCGTCTGACTTCAGCCAGGTCACGATCTCGCGGTCCGTGAGTTCGAGCCCCGCGTCAGGCTTTGGCTGATGGCTCAGAGCCTGGAGCCTGTTTCCGATTCTGTGTCTCCCTCTCTCTCTGCCCCTCCCCCGTTCATGCTCTGTCTCTCTCTGTCCCCAAAATAAATAAATAAACGTTGGAAAAAAAATTAAAAAAAAAAAAAAGAATGAATGGGTCAACCAGGCAATTAGAGAAGAAATTAAAAAATATATGGAAACAAATGAAAATGAAAATACAACAATCCAAATGCTTTGGGATGCAGTGAAGGCAGTCCTAAAAGGAAAATACATTGCAATCCAGGCCTACCTCAAGAAACAAGAAAAATTCCAAATACAAAATCTAACAGCACACCTAAAGGAAATAGAAGCAGAACAGCAAAGACAGCCTAAATCCAGCAGAAGAAGAGAAATAAAGATCAGAGCAGAAATAAGCAATATAGAATCTAAAAAAACTGTAGAGCAGATCAACAAAACCAAGAGTTGGTTTTTTGAAAAAATAAACAAAACTGACAAACCTCTAGCCAGGCTTCTCAAAAAGAAAAGGCAGATGTCCCAAATAGATAAAATCATGAATGAAAATGGAATTATTACAACCAATCCCTCAGAGATACAAGCAATTATCAGGGAATACTATGAAAAATTATATGCCAACAAATTGGACAACCTGGAAGAAATGGACAAATTCCTAAACACCCACACTCTTCCAAAACTCAATCAGGAGGAAATTGAAAGCTTGAACAGACCCATTACCAGCAAATAAATTGAATCAGTCATCAAAAATCTCCCAACAAATAAGAGTCCAGGACCAGATGGCTTCCCAGGGGAGTTCTACCAGACGTTTAAAGCAGAGATAATACCTATCCTTCTCAAGATATTCCAAAAATAGAAAGGGAAGGAAAACTTCCAGACTCATTCTATGAAGCCAGTATTACTTTGATTCCTAAACCAGAGACCCAGTAAAAAAAGAGAACTATAGGCCAATGTCCCTGATGAATATGGATGCAAAAATTCTCAAAAAGATACTAGCAAATCGAATTCAACAGCATATAAAAAGAATTATTCACCATGATCAAGTGGGATTCATTCCTGGGATTCAGGGCTGGTTGAACATTCACAAATCAATCAATGTGACACATCACATTAATAAAAGAAAAGAGAAGAACCATATGATCCTGTCAATCGATGCAGAGAAGCCCTTTGACAAAATCCAGCACCCTTTCTTAATAAAAACCCTTGAGAAAGTCGGGATAGAAGGAACATACTTAAAGATCATAAAAGCCATTTATGAAAAGCCCATAGCTAACATCATCCTCAATGGGGAAAAACTGAGAGCTTTTTCCCTGAGATCAGGAACACGACAGGGATGCCCACTCTCACCGCTGTTGTTTAACATAGTGTTGGAAGTTCTAGCATCAGCAATCAGACAACAAAAAGAAACCAAGGCATCGAAATTGGCAAAGATGAAGTCAAGCTTTCACTTTTTGCAGATGACATGGTATTATACATGGAAAATCCGATAGACTCCACCAGAAGTCTGCTAGAACTGATACATGAATTTAGCAAAGTTGCAGGATACAAAATCAATGTATAGAAATCAGTTGCATTTATACACTAACAATGAAGCAACAGAAAGACAAATAAAGAAACTGATCCCATTCACAATTGCACCAAGAAGCATAAAATGCTTAGGATTAAATCTAACCAAAGATGTAAAAGATCTGTATGCTGAAAACTATAGAAAGCTTATGAAGGAAATTGAAGAAGATATAAAGAAATGGAAAAACATTCCATGCTCATGGATTGGAAGAATAAATATTGTCAAAATGTCAATACTACCCAAAGCTATCTACACATTCAATGCAATCCCAATCAAAATTGCACAGCATTCTTCTCGAAACTAGAACAAGCAATCCTAAAATTCATATGGAACCACAAAAGGCCCCGAATAGCCAAAGAAATTTTGAAGAAGAAGACCAAAGCAGGAGGCATCACAATCCCAGACTTCAGCCTCTACTACAAAGCTGTCATCATCAAGACAGCATGGTATTGGCACAGAAACAGATACATAGACCAACGGAATAGAATAGAAACCCCAGAACTAGACCCACAAACGTATGGCCAACTAATCTTTGACAAAGCAGGAAAGAACATCCAATGGAAAAAAGTCTCTTTACCAAATGGTGCTGGGAGAACTGGACAGCAACATGCAGAAGATTGAAACTAGACCACTTTCTTACACCATTCACAAAAATAAACTCAAAATGGATAAAGGACCTGAATGTGAGACAGGAAACCATCAAAACCCTAGACGAGAAAGCAGGAAAAGACCTCTCTGGCCTCAGCCGTAGCAATTTCTTACTTGACACATCCCCCAAAGGCAAGGGAATTAAAAGCAAAAATGAACTACTGGGACCTTATGAAGATAAAAAGCTTCTGCACAGCAAAGGAAACAACCAACAAAACCAAAAGGCAACCAACGGAATGGGAAAAGATATTTGCAAATGACATATCGGACAAAGGGCTAGTATCCAAAATCTATAAAGAGCTCACCAAACTCCACACCCAAAAAACAAATAACCCAGTGAAGAAATGGGCAGAAAACATGAATAGACACTTCTCTAAAGAAGACATCCGGATGGCCAACAGGCACATGAAAAGATGCTCAACGTCGCTCCTCATCAGGGAAATACAAATCAAAACCACACTCAGATATCACCTCACGCCAGTCAGAGTGGCCAAAATGAACAAATCAGGAGACTAGAGATGCTGGAGAGGATGTGGAGAAATGGGACTTCCCAATTGTTGGTGGGAATGCAAACTGGTGCAGCCACCCTGGAAAACAGTGTGAAGGTTCCTCAAAAAATTAAAAATAGATCTACCCTATGACCCAGCAATAGCACTGCTAGGAATTTACCCAAGGGATACAGGAGTACTGATGCATAGGGGCACTTGTACCCCAATGTTTATAGCAGCACTCTCAACAATAGCCAAATTATGGAAAGAGCCTAAATGTCCATCAACTGATGAATGGACAAAGAAAACTGTGGTTTATATACACAATGGAGTACCACGTGGCAATGAGAAAGAATGAAATATGGCCCTTTGTAGCAACATGGATGGAACTGGAGAGTGTTATGCTAAGTGAAATAAGCCATACAGAGAAAGACAGATACCATATGGTTTCACTCTATGTGGATCCTGAGAAACTTAACAGAAACCCATGGGGGAGGGGAAGAAAAAAAAAAAAGAAGAGGTTAGAGTGGGAGAGAGCCAAAGCATAAGAGACTGTTAAAAACTGAGAACAAACTGAGGGTTGATGGGGTGTGGGAGGGAGGGGAGGGTGGGTGATGGGTATTGAGGAGGGCACCTTTTGGGATGAGCACTGGGTGTTGTATGGAAACCAATTTGACAATAAACTTCATATATTGAAAAAAAAAAGTAACAACATCAGAATCATAGGGGACCCAGAAAAGGAAGAAAGAGAAAAAGGTAGAAGGTTTACGTGAGCAAATTATAGTGGAAAACTGTCCTAAAGCAGAGAAAGACACAGACACAAAAATCCAAGAAGCACAGAGAACTCCCATTAGATTCAACAAAACCAACCATCAACAAGACATATCATAGTCAAATTCACAAAATACTCAGGCAAGGAAAGAATCATGAAAGCAGCAAGGGAAAAAAAGTCCTTAACCTATAAGGGAATACAGATCAGGTTTTCAGTAGACCCATCCACAGAAACTTGGCAAATCAAAAAGGAATGGCAGGACATATTCCATGTGCTGAATCAGAAAAATATGCAGCCAAGAATTCTTTATCCAGCAAGGCTGTCATTCAAAACAGAAGCAGACATAAAAAGTTTCCCAGTCTAACAAAAATTAAAGGAGTTACTGACCACTAAACCAGCCCTGCAAGAAATTTTAAGGGGGACTCTCTGAGGGGAGAAAAGATGGGGAAAAAAAAAAGACCAAAAGCAACAAAGACTAGAAAGGACCAGAGAACACCACCAGAAACTCCAACTCTATAGGCAACATAATAGCATAAATTCCTATCTTTCAGTACTCACTCTAAATGTCAAAGTACTAAATGCTTCAATCAAAGGACACAGGGTAACAGAATGGACAAGAAAACAAGATCCATCTATATGCTGTTTACAAAAGACCCACTTTAGACCTAAAGACACCTTCAGATTAAAAGCAATGGGATGGAGAACCATCTATCATGCTAATGATCACTAAAAGAAAGCCAGAGTAGCCATATTTATATCAGACAACCTAGACTTTAAAATAAAGACTGTAACAAGAGATGAAGAAGGGCATTATATCATAATTAAGGGGTCTATTCACAAAGAAGACTAACAATTGTAAACATTTATACTCCAAATGTGCAAGCATCCAAATATATAAATCAATTAATCACAAACATGATGAAACTCATTGATAATAATACCATAATAGTAGGGGACTTGAACACCCCACTTACAGCAAAGGATAAATCATCTAAACAGAAAATCAACAAGGAAACAATGGCTTTGAATGACACACTGGACCACATGGACTTAACAGATATATTCAGAACATTTCATCCTAAAGCAGAGGAATACACATTCTTCTCCAGTGCACATGGAATGTACTCCAGAATAGACCACACACTGGGACACAAATCAGCCCTCAGCAAGTACAAAAAGATCAAGATCATACCATGCATATTTTCAGACCACAGCGCTATGAAATTTGAAATTAACCATAAGAAAAAATGTGGAAAGATAACAAATACTTGGAGACTAAAGAACATCCTACTAAAGAATGAATGGTTAACAAAGAAGTTAAAAAGGAAATTGAAAAGTACAGTGAAGCCAAGGAAAATGATAACACCACAGCCCCAAACCTCTGGACCACAGGAAAGGTGGTCATAAGAGGGAAGTATATAGCAATTCAGGCTTTCCTAAAGAAGGAAGAAAGGTCTCAGATACACAACCTAACCTTACACCTTAAAGAGATGGAAAAAGAACAGCATATAAAACCCAAAACCAGCAGAAGACAGGAAATAATAAAGATTAGAGCAGAAATCAATGCTATCGAAACCAAAAAAAGAGTAGAACAGATCAACGAAACGAGAAGCTGGTTCTTTGAAAGAATTAACAAAACTCATAAACTACTAGCCAGTTTGATCAAAAAGAAAAAGGAAAGGACCCAAATAAATAAAATCAATAATGAAAGAGGAGAGATCACAACCAACACAACAGAAATAAAAACAGTAATAAGAGAATACTGTGAGCAATTATATGCCACTAAAATGGGCAATCTGGAAGAAATGGACAAATTCCTAGAAACATATATAAACTACCAAAACTGAAACAGGAAGAAATAGAAAATTTGCACAGACCCATAACCAGTAAAGAAATCGAATTAGTAATCAAAAATCTGCCAAAAAAACAAGAGTTCAGGGCCAGATGGCTTTCCAGGGGAATTCTACCAAACATTTAAGGAAGAGTTAACACCTATTCTCTTGAAGCTGTTCCAAAAAAATAGAAATGGAAAGAAAACTTCCAAACTCTTTCTATGAAGCCAGCATTACCTTGATTCCAAAACCAGACAAAGATCCCACTAAAAAGGAGAAACTACAGACCAATTTCCCTGATGAACATGGATGCCAAATTCTCAACAAGATACTAGCCAACCGGATCCAACAATACATTAAAAAAATTATTCACCACAACCAAGTGGGTTTATACCTTGGATGCAGAGCTGGTTCAATATACAAAGAACAATCAATGTGACTCGTCACATCAATAAAAGAAAGGACAAGAACCACATTATCCTCTCAACAGATGCAGAGAAAGCATTTGACAAAATACAGCATCCTTTCTTGATAAAAACCCTCAAGAAAGTAGGGATAGAAGGATCATACCTCAAGATCATAAAAGCCATATATGTAAGATATAATATCGCTAATATCGTCCTCAATGGGGAAAAACTGAGGGCTTTCCCCCGAGGTCAGGAACAAGATAGGGATGTCCACTCTCACCACTATATTGGAAGTCTTAGCCTCAGCAATGACACAACACTAAGAAATGAAAGGCATCCAAATCGGCCAAGAGGAGGTCAAACTTTCACTCTTCACAGATGACACGAT
This sequence comes from Puma concolor, assembly GCF_028749965.1. NCBI lineage: Eukaryota > Metazoa > Chordata > Mammalia > Carnivora > Felidae > Puma > Puma concolor. The sequence goes on from NC_141671.1 coordinate 79,420,818, forward strand.
ACTGTATATGGAAAACCCAAAAGATTCCACCAAAAAACTGCTAGAACTGATCCATGAATTCAGCAAAGTCGCAGGATATAAAATCAACGCACAGAAATTGGTTGCACTCCTATACACCAATAATGAAGCAACAGAAAGAGAAATCAAGGAATCGATCCCATTTACAATTGCACCAAAAACCATAAAATACCTAGGAATAAATCTAACCTAACAGGTGAAAAATCTATACACTGAAACCTATAGAAAGCTTATGAAAGAAATTGAAGACACAAAAAAATGGAAAAAGATTCCATGCTCCTGGATAAGAAGAAAAAATATTGTTAAAATATTAAATTATTATTTATTAATAATTTTTAATATTTTAAATAATTTTTTTAATCTTTAATAATATTTATTAATTATCATTATTTAAAATATTAAATTAAAATATTAAAATACTACCCAAAGTAATCTACATAAACAATGTAATCCCTATCAAAATATCCCCAGATTCTTCACAGAGCTAGAACAAACAACCCTAAAATTTGCATGGAACCAGAAAAGACCCCAAATAGCCAAAGCAATCTTGAAAAAGAAAACAAGAGCTGGAGGCATCAAAATCCCAGACTTCAAGATGTACTACAAATCTGTAATCATCAGGACAATATGGTACTAGCAGAAGAACAGACACTGAGATCAATGGAAAAGAATACAGAACCCAGAAATGGACCCACAAACATATGGCCAACTGATCTTTGACAAAGCAGGAAATAATATCTAATGGAATAAAGACAGTCTCTTCAGCAAGTGGTGCTGGGAAAACTGGACAGCGACATAGAGAAGAATGAATCTAGACCACTTTCTTACATCATACACAAAAATAAACCCAAAAATGGATGAAAGACCTAAATATAAAACAGGAAGGCATCAAAATTCTAGAGGAGAAAACAAGCAAAAACCTCTTTGACCTCAGCCACAGCAACTTCTTACTCAACACGTCTCTGGAGACAAGGGAAACCAAAGCAAAAATGAACTAGTGGGACCTCATCAAGATAAAAACCTTCTGCACAGCAAAGGAAACAATCAGCAAAACTAAAAGGCAACCAACGGAATGGGAGAAGATATTTGCAAATGACATATCAGATAAAGGGTTAGTATACAAAATCTATAAAGAACTTATCAAACTCAACACCCAAAAAACAAATAATCCAGTAAATAAATGGACAAAAGACATAAATAGACACTTCCAAAGAAGACATCCAGATGGCCAACCGACACATGAAAAAATGCTCAACATCACTCATCATCAGGGAAATACAAATCAAAACCACAATGAGATACCACCTCACACCTGTCAGAGTGGCTAACACTAATGACTCAGGCAACAAGAGATGTTGGTGAGGATGCAGAGAAAGAGGATCTCTTTTGCATTGTTGGTGGGAATGCAAACTGGTGCAGCCACTCTGGAAAACAGCCACTCAAAAACATTTTTGAGGTTCCTCAAAAAATTAAAAACAGAGCTATCCTACAACCCAGCAATTGCACTACTACGTTTTATCCAAGGGATACAGGTATGCTGATTTGAAGGGGCACATGCACCCCAATGTTTACAGCAGCACTACCACAATAGCCAAAGTGTATACACACACACACACACACACACACACACACACACACACACGTGTGTGCATGTATATACACAATGGACTATACACACACACACACGTGTGTGTGTGTGTATACACAATGGACTATTACTCTGCAATAAAAAAAGAATGAAATCTTGCCATTTGCAACTAAGTAGAGGGTATTATGCTAAGTGAAATTAGTCAGTCAGAGAAAGACAAATATCATATGACTTCACTCATATGAGGACTTTTAGATACAAAACAGATGAACATAAGGGACGGGAAGCAAAAAATAATATAAAAACAGGCAGGGTGACAAAATTTAAGAGACTCTTAAATATAAAGAACAAACAGAGTGTTGCTGGAAGGGTTGTGGGAGAGGGGATGGGCTAAATGGGTAAGGGGCTTAAGGAATCCACTCCTGAAATCATTTTTGCACCATGTGCTAACTTGGACGTAAATTATAAAAAATAAATAAATTCTAGAAAGTAAAAAAATAAAATAAAATAAAATAAAGTAAAATAAAGAAACATTTTTGTTCTGCTTGTTTTTACATAACAGTTCTATCACCTAACACATTTCAAACTGATGACTTGGAAGTACTATCTTTCTTTGGTAGGAAAACATCCTCCCATCCCATGTTCCTGTTTGGCTTTAGACCACTTAAGCCTTTTCTTTTAGTGTAATAGGATTAACAGAAGCTAATCACAGTTCAAGACTATAGTTTACCAACCTGCCTTTCTCTTGTTTAGTGAAATTCCCCTTCACACCATCACTCAGCCCCTGCTGATCCTGAGAGGCACTACAGAAGGCAGGAAGAAAGGAATGCATGCTTGCTTTCTGAATTGAAAAAGGATTTCATTTGTTTTAGAAAAGCCAAGCTACCAAAAATTAAATCAAATCAAATAAAGCCTTCTCAATTCAGCCATAAAGCCACACACTAGAAAGGCAAGTGTGAGGCAGGTATTTTGGGGAACTACATAGTTGTCTACAGAGGTTCCAAAGTCCTTTCAACTTCTATCAGGATGACTATAGATCATATAGTCTGCATAAAACTTGCCATTCCACAGCATTATCAACAATAGCCAAACTATAGAAAGACCCCAAGTGTCTGTTGACTGATGAATTAGAAGATGTAACATATATAATATATATAACTGGATATATATATATATAAAACATATAATGGAATATTACTCAGGCATCAAAAAGAATGAAATCTTGCTATTTGCCTTGACATGGATGGAGCTGGAGTGTATATGCTAAGCAAAATAAGACAGAGAAAGACAAATACCATATTATTTTCACTCATATGTGGAATTTAGGAAACAAAATCATATGAACATATGATAAAAGAAAAAAAAAAAGAGGGAAGCAAACCATAAAAGACTCTTAATAGAAAACAAACTGAGGGTTGATGGAGGGAGGTGGGTGGGGGATGGGCTAGATGGAGGATGAGTATTAAGGAGGATACTCGTTTTGATATGTAAGTGATGAATCACCAAATTCTACTCCTCAAACCAATATTACACTATATGTTAACTAACTAGAATTTAAATTAAAAATTGGAATAAAGAAACGAAATAAAAACATCTTTAAAAAAAAAAGATTTGCTATTCCATTTTATAACTCCCAATCTCTCCTCTCCCATCTGCCAGGGTTGTAGTTCAAATAATCTGATTTTTTTTTCTCCCAAAATATCAGGGAATCAATGTATATACAGCTTCAAGTTTTCAGAACCACTTAAGTTCCCTCTGGGGAAGTAGTAACCAAAGCCCTCAGTATGCTTCCTTCAGCAGTGCCAGGATTCTATAAAGTCCCTCTCAAGTTAACTCCTCTGGCCTGGCAGCAGGTGAATATCCCTGGAACACTGGGAAGAGCACAGAGACCTTTGCAGCCTGAAATATCAACTCCAACACCTCCTTTTCTCTTTTTCTCCTCTGTTTTCCCCACCTCTCTTCCCCTTTCCACTTTTCCCCACCCCCAATGCTCCCCTACTTCTTCCTCACCCTCCTCTTCCCACCCCTCTCCTTAAAGCACCCTGTGGATGTTGACTGTAATTTTCCCCCTGGGGAAAAAGGAGTAATTCACTTCCAGAGGATTTGCCTGGAGGAGCCACAGACAGGCGAAGTCCAAACCTGTCAGCTACTGTATTCCCTCTCTCCCCAACCCAAGCTGGCCACAGAATAAGGGTATAGGGTCTGCCTTTCCTTGCACCACCTGGACCCTTCTCGCCTGGGCCTCCACCAACAAAGGGCTCAGGCGGTGAGACCCTGGTCCACACCGCCAACCCTGTAGGCCAGGTTTATAGCGTGGACAGCGCTGCCCTCTAGTGTTTGCAACCGGGAGCCCTGAGGGCGCCATCAGCTTCAGAATTTCTCTTTTACAGGCTAAGCAAGATCTGAAGCACCTCAGAGCTCCGACCTCCAAGTTCTCCTCCACCGCCACCGCCCTCATCGCACCCCGGCTCACCTTTTCATCCCACCCACCCCCTTCGCTGTTCAGTGGTGTCCTGCGCGCCTGCAAACCTGCCTGGTGATTTAGTAAACTGCTCCCCGCTCCTGTTCCTGTTCCTGCTCCTGCTCCTCCTCCTCCTCCACCTCCTCCTGCCAGCTCTCGCTCACGCCTCCTCTTCCAGTCGGGGCACCCAGACTTCGCAAAGCGCAGCGCCTGCCGCCTGCAGCGCCACGGGGCAGCCCAGCGCATCGCGCTCCCAGCTCCTTCTGGCCGCAGCCAGGGGGCACGGGCGCTGGCAAAGGACGCTCGAGGGCCCAACGACCCTGGACTCAGCGTGCTCCAGAGCTGGGTGTTGAGAGAAGCTGTGCTTTCATAAAGCTCGGGAGAGAACGGAGCGCGTTTGGTGTGAGACTTGGGGAGCCAGCGGGACGCCCTAGGTCGCCCAGTACGACGCGGCTGCACGCACCGTCCACAAGGTGAGGGGCGCACGCTTCCGGGGACGACCTGGGCCTCCCTGCTCACCCCCTCCCCAGGCCAGGGGCTCAAGCTCTGGTTGAGGGATTTTTGCCCCCTCTGAGGCGCGAAGGCGGCCGGATTGGGACAAGGGAGGGAGACTACAGGGGTCGCGTGGGCACTGTGCCTGCCCCCTGGACCTCTTAGTAAGGAACGCATTTCTAGGTTAGACAATCCCCAAACGTGTGAAGCTGCGTGTCGACATTGTGTATAAATGTGGTTGAAGAATTTTATCCTGCTGCCCTTGCCAAAAGACTTGAGGCGGCTTAAAGATGAAATGAATGTGGGAGGGGTGCTAGGAGGAAAAAACTTGAGTGGAAATCACGCGGAGATGGGTGTGCGGCGAGGACCGCTGGAGGACGAGGTGATTTCAAAGCCAACGCTGATTGAAAAACCTTTGATTGGAAAGGACCGTACGGTTGCTCCAGCCCTCAGAAAATAATGATGTGCTTAGCCTGATAAAGAAAATACCCAGATGGGGAGATGATGGGTTTGACTCATTTTCTTAAATTACAAAATAAACCTTGAAAGTGCAAGTTAAGACGTGAAGTTTAGTCTTTGGCTATTTCCAAACCCAATACTGCAAGGTGAGAGAGACTGGCCTCCTGCGTAATGAAAAGGAAAGGGAATCCAGGCTAAATGGAAGTGATTCCTGCTCCTATCACAGGATGATACATGATTTTGCCTTGTTAATACATATATACTTTTGCTTTTTTGTGCCTTTTTTTTTAACCTGTATCCAGTATTGTATAGGACCTTGTATTCAACTCCACCCTGCTTGTCCTTGAGTTACAAGGGTGAGGCAGAGGGTGTCAGCATCCCAGGATGATGCTTTCTAACCTTCCTCACTGTCCTTCCCTGCCTCCTGCACCAAATCTGAGTCCAGGAGGGAATAATAGATGGTCAAGTAAGTTGGGGGAGGGGTGTTTTTCCAAAATATGTCAGGGTTCTCCTACCACTCTTCTTTTACCCCAAGCTCCAGCAGTTTATGCTCTTGTTCTGAACTTGACATTACTAATACATTTTCCATGGTTACACATTTGGACATAATGTTCATGACCTTAGACACCCAGGGTGGACTTATGAATCTAGGGCTTCCCTGACTTAACCCTGTTTATGGAGCAGGAAGCAGGGGCCTGGATCTGGCTCTCCATGCAGCTTCTTTCATAGGGAGCATATTTGCAATACTTTCGAAATACAGATTTGAAATACAGAAAGGAAATTATGAGCCAGCCTTTCTGTACTTCTGGTGCACTTGTATTCCTACTGAATTAAATGAGATGACCCTGTCTTCAACAAATAAATGAGTGGAGGCGTTTGAGGCCCATTTAGCAAGTGCAGAAAATATGCCTGCCTGCCTTTCTCCTCCCTTCAGAACTTTAGCCCTTAGACCACAGAACTGTGAAAATGAAGCTAGCCTCCCAAGTGGGACTCAGTTCAATTTCTGTACCATGTTTAAAGCAAAGTGTGTTGCTTATTTCTGAAATTGCACAGCACCTCCACAACTAACTATTTTGCTGCCTTGAAGTGGGAAAAGTACTTCTGCCCAGATATTTCATCACTAGAGATCTATACAGAGAAACTCATTCAAATCCTGACTCATCATTGTTGATAGAACTTAACTATTATGTCATCATCATCTGATATGGGCTTTTGAAACCCAGGGATTTCTACAGATCTCTGTATAAATTGAGACTTGTAATGATAGAAGTGGAAAGGAGCTCAAAAAATAATGTAGCCAAAACTGTGGTTCTCAGAGTCTTGGTAAATGCATGCCTAAATATTCCTTTAGGTGGTAATTCTTCCTCTTATAAAGATTTCCAGGGATGAAGACTTCACAGATTACTTTTATATTAAAAAGTATTCAAATTGACTATTAATATCTACAAGCTGGCAAATTTAAAATTCTACAGGAATCAACATCACAAACAGTAAACTCAAGTTTTCATTTTCTCTTCTCCTGCCCATGGTAACTTGACTTGGGGCATATTCCTAGGCCAGGTGTTCCTGGGTATCTTCCTGGACACACCTTTCCCTTGGGCACATGATGACACATCAACCACGGCATACCTTGATACTCACTCTGATGTCACCTTTGTTAGCCATTTTGGTATCTATTCAAAACATTTCCTCCCCATTTCTTCTTATTGATGCCTGGCCAGCATTAATTATGTAAACAAACTTCCTTTTCTTTTGAGATAAATAACCAAGTCAGGATTTCTCAGAGATAGTATTTAGGAAGAAACAAAATCTAGGACACACCACAAGCTCAGGTGATGCTGCAATATGTTCCCGTTCCTGTTTGATGAGGTTATTATTGGAGAGCAAAGTGAGGTTATCACCAACAGCATCTCATCCCCAACTAGCTGAAGCTCCTCTCTATCAACATATTACACCATCACCACCACCAAGATTCCAAGGCTTCAGATTGAAAGCAGATCCCTTTACAGAAAACCTTAGGCCCTGACCTGATGGGTTATCTTCTCATTGCTCAAGCATCTGATTCCCTACACCTCACCTTTATACACATGTCATTTTTTCATGCCTGTGGTCCTTCTTGGAATTTTATTTCTATGCTAGCCTTTAAAAGTAAAAGATCTGAAGCTAATATTTTAATATGGGGAGGCTTTTCCTCCATTTCTGTAGGCTTATTTACATAAGAAAATAAGCTTGAGGCTGCTCAAGAAGTGAGTTTCCACAAAATAGGGATTTATTATTCATACCATATGTTATCAAGGCCATTTCAGGGTAGAGGTGAATCTGGGCATCTCATGCTATATGCTCCTTTCCCCTCCACCTCCCACATTTTTATATGTATGAAATTATATGAACGTTAACTTCATGAAAACACTGAATATGCTCTATGGGCAAGGAGGGGGCAGATGGATGGACAAGGAAGGAGAAAAGGGAGAAGAAATGGGTGAACAAGGGAGAGAAAGGGGGCAATGGGGCAGCAACTCTTTAGAGTGGCTGACTACTCCCTTGTTTCCTCCTCCCTGAGTCGTTTTGTAGAACCAGTATTGTGGCCCCTAAAGCTTAGGGCCCAGGTGAGTGAATTTACCAAAGTCCATCCTCCTGGGAATAAAAGGACTTTCATCAATATTCTATCTACTTTTCATAATTTGGTGTCCCTTTTCAAATTTTTTGGATTAAAAAACTAAGAACCAGAATTTATAAAGATCAATTAATCAATTTGTTGTTCCTAAATCATAACAAATTGGTAAAATCCTTGAGAATTCTATTTCTAATACAGTTTGATTCTAATCTTGTTTTTCATTTTTAGTGTTCTCTCTCTTTCTTTTTCTCTTTCTCTTTTTTGTCTTGCCCACTGTGGATTAGCTGATTCACTATGGTCCTTATCCTAATAGATTTCAATGCTTTCATTTCATGATTTTATTCTCCTAAGACACGCCAAATGAAAAATAACATAGCCAGTGGAAAACTTGTAATAGGTTCATTGTTAGCACTCTCTCCTGTTGGTCAGTCCTCAACACATACAGCTGTAGGATTAGGAAGACAAAATCCTTTAGAAAAAGCTGTAAAACCCAATTCTTCTACATCTGGATCATTTAAAACTACAAGTTGTAAGAGGAATGAGCATCTCAAGATTCTAGTTATCGGTACAGACCAGATGGAAAGTCTTTATGAAATGTGGCATGAGAAGGAAAGCATTTTTATAGCAAGAATATAATATTTTGAAAAACAGCAACCAATAGAAGCAGCAGCATGCAATTCTAAAATTCTTAGATCCTTCTAATGACCCCGTCTACCTAAAGCACCCAAATAAAGTAAAACCAGACTCCAGGAAATGTCTTTCCTTAGCTGCAGCTGTTCTTTATCCCTTTATTAGATAATGGGCATGTGGTGATATTTCCAAGAGATTTTGGAGGAATCTGACTTAAACGTTAAAGTATGAGTTTTGTTGGGACAGCTTGCCCAAGGAAGTCACATTTGTGTCAAGATTGGTAATCTTGCGACTTGAAGACAAGCCAGAGTGTCTTTGGGGAGTAAACTTCACCAAATGGATAATGAGAGTTATAGGCAATACCTCTCAAAAAATGACTTCAGCTACAATACCCTAATAATGTTCAGAGGTATCATAGGTCCATTCATCTGCACTGGTGGGAGTGGGGAGGAGGAAGGAACCAAGATGATGAACGTCTGCGTCTGCTATGCTTCAGGAACTGTACCAAGAACTGCACATACATTCTTTTATTTAATCCTCAGAAAAGCACTGTAGGGTAAGTGTTATCAGCCCCACAATTATCAGCTTCACATCCTTTCATTAAAAACCTGTATTTGCCATCCAACCACCTGACCTGCTGTCCTTTTCAGGGAGCTTCAAAAAATCCAGACAGAGCGAAGTGAACATACACAAGGAGAATACCTAGAGAGAAGGTCTGAGAAGTATGCTGGTAATTGAGGGGATCCTATGAATTTGGACTTTACCCTGTAGGCCTGGGGGAATTATTATAGGATTTTTAAAAGTATTTATTAATAATAATGTTCATACAGAGATGTATACAAATCCTAGTTGTTAAGCTCAGCAACTTTTCTCAAACTGAACATACCCATGTTACTAACCACCACCAAGATAAGAAATGGCACATCACCACACAAATAACCTTCCCAACCCCACCCAGACATCACATCAACCTCCCTAAATGCAACTCCCTGCATTCCAACATCATAGATTATTCTGAGCTTTCTATCTGTGTAAAGTGTAGGGAATGGTATCTTTTATGATTTGGTTCAGTGTTATATTCATGAGATTCATTCATGCGGATGGTTATACTAGTAACTTGTTCACTTGTTGCTGTTGTTATATGCCATTGTGTTGTATGAATGTGCCACGATTTAATTATCCATTCTACCACTGATGGGCGTTTGGGTTGTTTCCAGGTTTTTGCTTTGATAATGCTTCATTATGGTATTTTAAGCTGTTGACCAAAATAATTAGTTTGGTGTTATAGAGAAGCCATTCTCACTGCACTACAGAGTGAAAGAGAATAAGTGTGGAGGAGGCAGTTGCCCTGAGAGCCCAAGCCAAGGTAGTAGCAGTAGACAAGGAGAGAGGGAAACAAGAACACAATTAATTAGGGCTACAGTGGAAGAAGGAAATGATAACGTACAAATAATAAACAGACATAGAGAGTGAAGGAAAGTATGGAATGCAGGACAACTCTCAGCTTCCTAAACTTGATGAATAATGTTTCCTTTCACCAAGACTGAGAACACAGAAGAATGAACAAAAACATATTTGTTGGATCTCAGAAGATTAAAAGAATTGCCCAAGATGACTCCAAATCTGTGCTTCTGCCACAAAGCACTTTGTTTCTCCCCTGGCTCCCACCAAGCCCCTTCCTCCTGCAAAATCACCCCTCACACCCCAAATGGTAATAGTCACCTAAAAAGAAACATGAACTACTTCATGTTTCCTGAACTGTTGACCTATGAATCATTTGCTTTTCCCTTCAATTTTGTCTCACAATTACCAAAAGAGAAGGAGATGATAATGAATCAGCTAAAACTTTGTTTTACTGCAAGATAGAATTCTTCTCAAGAGAGTAGAAATAAATGAAATAGACTGCAGATGGCCTAGTCTTGCTCTGGTTCATTCAGGAGGGCAGATGTAGTTAACAAAATGTGCAGAGAGGCTGATTCCGGCACTTCATGGAGGAGTTGTCCAACACTATCTGACTCACAGTTAAGACTACCTGTGAAGTATGCACTCTGCATCACTGGGAAGTGCAGCATGTTTGGGGACATGTCACAGGTTGGGTTCTCAGTGCTCTAAGAGAAACACAGTCTAAGATGGGTTTTATTGTGCAGTATGTTGATTAGGGAATGCCCTTGTCTTGAGAGCCACAATGGAGGAAATGAAGGAAACTGCTCAGCAAACTGAGCTGCAGAACAACAGCCTCAGCCAACCCTGTGGCGAATCTGAGCTAAAAGTAGTTGGGGCATCATAGTTGCCCCAAAATAGGTGAAAAGGGTCCGGCTTTCCAACCCCTTCCTCCATCAGGCACTGAGTGGGAGCTACCCCGAAAAGAGCACCATTTTGGGAGAGGCAGCTCTCAATGGCCAAGGACATCCCCGAAGGGGCTGATGGCTGAAGGCTGTCCAGACCCAATCTCAGCAGCTGGCTACAAGCTCTTTCTTGAAGGAGGGATCTGGGCAGTATGCCTCTGTGTCCTTCTCAGGATATTTTTTTATTTGGACTTTGACTACAGAGGATTAAGCTAGATAACCTTGCAGGCCTTCCAGCTCTGACATCTGCATATACTTATTTCATTAGATTTTCCAGGTTCCTGGCAGCATTGGGATTTGCATTTACTTATTTCATATACCCAGGTTTGTAAGCCACTGAAGAGTTTACAAACTTGTAAATATTTTTCCATTTCACCTTTAGTCCCTCCTCCCTCCCATTTCAGCACGTAAATATATCACTTGAATAGCTGAACGTGGATGGAAAGCAAGAATTCCTATAAACATATGTGGTCCCTTGATGCAGAACTTCTCGTGAGAAGGTAGACAGAGTAAACTGCCAACTGTCTTGGGAAGGAATTTTTAAATCATCGTAAGGGGACTGTGTGTGTGTGTGTGTGTGTGTGTGTGTGTGTGTGTGTGTGTTTAGTGTTTGAACTTGAAATACACTTTGCCACAACTGCTCCTTTTATGATTGGACCTGCATGACAGCTGAAATATAACAGAAAAACTGCTCACGAAAAACCTCTCCTTGATATCTCTGCCTGTTCAATTAAGTAACATAGTATCCCACAAAGAGATTTTATGCTGTACACTTTTGACAAGGGCTGACTGAAACTTGGCAGCTTGAAGAACCTCTCAGAACAAATTCTACCAGGGAAACCCCTGCAGTCACATCCGACACAGCAGTTCCTGAGCTGGAGATGCTGCCTCTGACCTCATGCTGCATTCTACCTTTGCCTTCAATTCTGGGGCTGCTGCTCCCAGCTATACCACAACTGTATTTAGCGAACTGCTACCAAGAACCACTCTACACAATTTCTATGGCCCAGAAAGGACAGAATTACACTCTGTTTTCTACATCCATCCCAGCTCCATTCCTTGGTGCTAGTTTGGTTTTCTTTCAGAAATAATTTTTGTGTCTACAAAAGCATAATCTTTTTAAATTTTTTTAATGTTTATTTATTTTTGAGAGAAAGACAGTACATGAGTGGGAGAGGGGCAGAGAGTGAGGGAGACACAGAATCCAAAGCAGGCTCCAGGCTTTGAGCTGTCAACACAGAGCCCAATGCAGGGCTCGAGCTAACAAACAGTGAGATCACGACCTGAACCAAAGTCAGATGCTTAACCGACTGGGCCACCCAGGTGCCCCAAAAGCATAATCTTTTAAGAAAACATCACTAGTTTTTTGGCCTTCATTGTATTGATTTTCCGTAGTGTTATTATTCTGATTCTCCAGTTTGCTTCTGTTGATTGTAATCTGAATTCTCTCCCCTTTGTCCTTATCACCTAAAGTAATTTATTTGATTCCTCTGTGCTTCATTGTCCCATCTCTAAAATGTGAATCACAACTCCTGCCTTATAGACCAATTGTAAGGAGTAAAGAAAACTTAGTACAACTTAGGCCATGAAGAAATGGTATTATTACAATTATTGTCATTATTATTCTTATGGGGGTGCTGTACAAATAATCCTGACCTAAAATGAGGTGAAGAATGTGGTCCTGGCTTTGGAGAAAATAAAGAGAAATGGGTCCAGGCCAAGTTCCACTGCCCTGAACCCTGTTGGCAAGAACTTTTCTCTTTTAATTACCACCATTGCCTCTGATCAGATATATCCTCAAACCCCAGAGAATGCCTTTCCCGCTACTTTCTCCAACCACTGAATCTCTACACCCTGAATCCACTCACACATCCTTTCTTTATACACACAGGACACGAGACTGAGCCCAGTATGTGACTCTGGAGTTTCATTTGCAATTTCTCTGCACCTGGAAAGTGCACACTCTATAGTGATGCCTCTCAAACCATAGTGTGCAGGAGAAGCACTGGGAAAGCATGTTAAACCTCATGTTCCTGGTCCCCACCTGCAAAGCTACTAATCAGCAGGGGAGGGGGGTGAAGCCAAGGATTTAAATTTCTCGCAAAATCCCAGGTAATGCCGATGCTGCTTATCTGGCAAACCACACTCTGGGTAGCGGAGATCTATGGGAGTCAGCATGACATACAAAACTAAATGTTTTTGTTAAAGCTAAAGAAACAGGAAAATATGTCAGGGAACTTACTCTTAAAGAACTACAGCCCTGATGAGAGATAAGTAATCTTTAAGCAATAAAATGTGTTGCTGTCATGCTGGAAGTATTTTATTACCAGAGAACTCTTTATGGGGAAGGCAAACTGCCTTTAAAAATGAGCAAGAATATCACATCAATGAGACAATGGCCATCTCAAAGGGTACTAAAAATTTACAAAATTCAATATACAGTAAAACCTTGGATTGAGAGTAACTTGTTCTACTAGTGTTCCTCAAGACATTTCCTCAACACTAGTGTTCCTCAAACATTTCTAATAAATTTTAACTTGATAAATGAGCGATATCTTGCAACTTGAGTAGTACATGAGGCCAAATGTCACATAATCACAACTGAGCCAATGATTCTTGAAATTTGCTTTGATATATGAGTGCTTTGGATTACAAGCATGTTTGTGGAACTAATTATTCTTGCAAACCAAAGTTTTACTGTATACTTATGATTTTTTAAAAACTGGCAAACTAGCAAACTAGAAATAGAAGAAATAAATTTCTTAGTAAACTGGAAATAAAAAGGAACAGTTTTTCACATTAAGAACATCTTTCTCAGGGTGCCTGGGTGGCACAGTTGGTTAAGCAGCTGACTTTAGCTCAGGTCATGATCTCACGGTTCATAGGTTTGAGCCCCATGTCTGGCTCTGTGCTGACAGCTCAGAGCCTGGAACCCACTTCAGATTCTGTGTCTCCCTCTCTCTCTGCCCCTCCACCACTAGTGTTCTGTCTCTCTCTGTCTCTCAAAAATGAATAAAAACGTTTAAAAAAAATTTTTTTAAAAGAACATCTTTCTCGGGGCACCTGGGTGGCTCAGTCAGTTAAGCGTCCAGCTCAGGTCATGATCTCGCAGTTCCTAGGATTGAGCACCACGTCAGGCTCTGTGCTGGCAGTGTGGAGCCTGCTTAGAATTCTCTGTTTCTCCCTCTCTCTGCCCCTCCCTCACCCACACTCTCTCTCAAAATAAATAAATTAATTTAAAAAAAAAGAATATCTTTCTCAAACAATAGACAACATCATGCTTATTGGTAAAACCCTATAAAGACAAGGATGCCTAACAGCAGCAGTATTTAACAGTCATCTGAATGTTCTAATCAATGTGATAGAAAGAAGGAAAAGAAAAAAATAGAGAAAGTGATATAAATTTGTAAGTACTGGTCATGCAGTAACTATATTATTACTTACAGATGATGTGATTATCTACTAGGAAAACACAAGTGAATAAATGAAAATGCCATTAAAAAGTATGCAGACAATAAGATGTCTAGCTACAAACTATACAAAAGCCAATAGTTTGCCTGATTAGCAACAATATAATTGTAGACATTTCTACTAAGCTTGCAAATCACTGGGGAGAAAACAGACCTGAGAAGTGTTAAAAGATTCTGTCAGAGTCCAGGAAGAATGAGAATTAAACGCTCACCTCATCTGAGGAAGATGGAGGACGAGGACCCTGGAGAAAAAGACTCCACATTCCAAAACCAATCCCTATGAACTCTGTAATATTTATCCCTCCACAATTTCTGACAACACAATGTGGCATTGTAATTAACTCTCTCCTGTATTACTGTAAATGTACAAGAATAGTATACTTACTTAAGTAGCTTACACCTTAAAACTTTATTACATAGTACAAATTTTAATTTGAACTCTGTCCTACTCAAGGAAATTTTTGTCACCTGCATGAGAATTTGGCATTTAGTAATCCATAAATCTCTCCTGCCATTATTGTCCAGCATAATTTAAGTAAACATTCAGGGAAGGAGAACGGTTTCCTTTTTCATTACATTTTCATTTGATCATTCTGTCCCTCTGAACCTAATTAAATTCCTTACACAGATGTTTTTAAAAAATCAAGTATTAAATATGACATTTAATTAGTAATTAGCAATTTTGCAAATTACTAAGATGCACTCACATTGGCTAGCATATTTTATTTCAAAGATTCTAAAATGGCAAAGCAATGTCATCTCCTGACCCTTTCTGTGACATGATAAAGCCTGGTTCTGTGGGCAGCTGTGGCCTTAATTTATGCCCAAGGCATTGGAGGACTAAAACGTACTCACCCTAGGTTTTGGTCACTTACATATAAATGTAGCACCTTACAAAAAGGGATGAAAAATGACTTTAGAGGAAACAAAAGTCTCAAAGCTCAGAAGATTTGATTCGTTTTTCAGCCTGGTAGAGCGACAATGGCCCTGTGATTCAGATGGAGCAATTTTCTCCAGCACTTTCTCCAGCATTTTCTCCATGGCAATTTATGCCTTCGTACCAAAAAGGTGGCCAACTGGGTCCCATTGACTTTTGCAGAATCTCTCACTTTGCCTTGAGTGTACTAAGTGCCTCTCTCGCAGGCATATATAATATTGGTATGCATTTAATTAATAACTGATGATTCTATAATGTTGTTATTATGATTGTTATGCATTACTATTATATTAAAATATATAGTATTTATAGCATATGGTTTGTCTGTTTAAATAAAAGATGAGTATGAATGTAGGGGTAAGAAGGGATGGAGTAGAGATTTAGGGTCAGAAGGCCTAAGTGAATGTCCCAGCTTCCTGGCTGTGTGAGCTATAGGGTCTGTCATCACTAATAGGACAATAATACCTGCCCTGCCTCCCTAGCCTCCTTTTAGGGAAGTGACTCAAATCAAAGTGTGGTGTTGGAATTCATCCTTTACATCATCATTGTGTTAAGTCAACTGCATCTTGTCTCACTCCTAGGGAGCAAATCAGCACAGGGCTCAAGCTCTGGTGTTCAAAGAGCCAGGTTCAAATACTACCTCTGCCACTTGGTGACCACTTGCTTTGGGGAAAATTACCTCTCTAAACCTTAATTTCCTCCTTTGTCAGGCTGTGGGAATTTAAGATATGTATTAATCATCTGTTGCTGCATAACAAATTACCCCCAAATCTAATGGCTTAAGACAACAGACTAATTTTCTCACAGTTTATGTGGGTTGGGAATCTGGGCATGGCTTAGCTGGGTCCAGTGGCTCAGGTTTCTCTCAAAGCTGCAATCAAAGTGTCAAATAGGACTGCAAACCTCTCAAGACTCAACTGGGGGAGGATATGCTTCCAAACTCACTAATGTAGCTGTTGACAAGCCCAGATCCTGGCTGGCTGTGACCCATTGTCAGGTGTACCTCTATACAGGGCTATTATTAACAGAGCTTGCTTCTCCCAGATGTTGCAGCTTGCTTGCCCCAGAGCAAGGGCTGAGAGCAAGAGATTCCAAAACAGAAGGCACAGCCTCTTTGTCACTTTGTCAGAAGTGACATCCCATCACTTTTGCTGTATTCCATTCATTAGAAACAAGTCTCTAGTGCCAACATGTACTCAAGGGGGGAGCAGGGGAGTGGCAGAAATACCAGGAGGAACAGATCATCAAGGGCCACCTTAAAGCTGCCTACCACAATATAATATACTGAAAGCCGTTTGATAAGGACTCAATTCAGTATCAACTGCCACAACTACCTCAGTACTGTTCTTAGACTGAAATTAGATAATCTATGTAAAAGAAATTTGTAAAATGTAATGAGCAATGCAAAATCAAGATTTTATTAGTTTTGTTTTTGTTTTTGTTTAAATTCCAGTTAATTAAGACACAGTGTAATAATAGTTTCAGGTGTACAATACGGTGATTTGACACTTCCATACATCACCTTGCTCATCACAACATGTGCCCTCCTTTTTTTTTTTTTTTTTTTCAACGTTTATTTATTTTTGGGACAGAGAGAGACAGAGCATGAACGGGGGAGGGGCAGAGAGAGAGGGAGACACAGAATCGGAAACAGGCTCCAGGCTCTGAGCCATCAGCCCAGAGCCTGACGCGGGGCTCGAACTCACGGACCGCGAGATCGTGACCTGGCTGAAGTCGGACGCTTAACCGACTGCGCCACCCAGGCGCCCCAACATGTGCCCTCCTTAATCCCCATCACCTACTTAACCCATCTCCTTTCCCTCCTCCCATCTCGTAACCGTCAGTTTGTTCTCTATAGATAAGAGTCTGTTTCTTGGTTTGCCTCTCTCTTTCTTTTTTGTTCCTTTGCTCACTTGCTTTGTTTCTTAAATTCCATATGAGTGAAATCATACGGTATTTTTCTCTGACTTACTTAGCTTAGCATAATACACTCTAGCTCTATCCATGTCATTGCAAATGGTAAGATTTCAGTCTTTTTGATAGCTGAGTAATATTCCTGTGTGTGTGTGTGTGTGTGTGTGTGTGTGTGTGTGTGTGTACCACCACACCTTCTTTACCCATTCATTAGTTGATGGACATTTGGGCTTTTTCCATAATTTGGCTATTGTTGATAATGTGCCTATAAACACCAGGATGAATGTGCCTCTTTGAATCTGTATTTTTGTATGCTTTGGGCGAATACCTCCTAGTACAATTTCTGGATCGTAAGATAGTTCTATTTTTAACTTTTTGAGAAACCTCCATACTGTTTTCCACAGTGGCTGTACCAGTTTGCATTTCCACCAACAGTGAAAGAGGGTCCTTTTTCTCCACATCTTCACTAATACCTGTTGTTTCTTGTGTTTTTGGTTTTAGCCATTCTGACAGATGTGAGGTGATATCTCACTGTAGTTCTGATTTGTATTTCCCTGATGATCAGGATTGTGGGCATCTTCTCATGTGTCTCTTGGTCATCTCTGAAAAATGTCTTCTCTGAAAAATATCTATTCTTGTCTGTCCATTTTTTAACTGGATTATCCATTTTAGGGGTGTTGTGTTTTGTAAGTTTTTTTTACCTATTTTGGATACTGTTTATTAGATAGGTTATTTGCAAATATCTTCTCTCATTCCATAGGTTGCCTTTTAGTTTTGTTGATTGTCTTCTTTGCAGTGCAAAAACTTTTATTTTGATGTAGCAGAAAGAGAAATTAAGGAATCAGTCCCATTTACAATTGCACCAAAAACAATAATGTTCCTAGGAATAAACCTAACTGAAGTAGTGACAAACCTGTACTTTAAAAACTCTAAAACACTTATGAAAGAAATTGAAGATGACACAAATAACTGGAAAGATATTCCATGCTAATTGGTTGGAAGAACAAATATTGTTAAAATGCCTATATTACCCAAAGCAATCTACACATTTGATGCAGTCCCTATCAAAATACCAGCAGCACTTTTCACAGAGCTAGAACAAACAATGCTAAAATTTGTATAGACCCACAAAAGACCCCAAATAGCTAAAGCAACCTTGAAAAAGCAAAGCAAAGCTGGAGACATCAAAATTCCAGACTTAAAGCTATATTACAAAGCTATAGTCACCAAAACGGTATGGTACTAGCACTAAAATAGACACATAGATCAATGGGACAGGATATAAAACTGAGAAATGAACCCAGAACTATATGGTCAATTAATCTTCAACAAAGGAGACAAGAATATACAATGGGAGAAAGACAGTATCTTCAACAAATGGTATTAGGAAAACTGGACAGGGGCACCTGGGTGGCTCAGTCAGTTGAGTGTCCAACTTTGGCTCAGGTCATGATTTCACAGTTCATGAGTTCAAGCCCCACACTGGACTCGCTGCTGTTAGCACAAAGCCTGATTCGAATCCTCTGTCCCTCTCCCTCTCTGCCCCTCCCCTGCTTGCACTCTCTCAAAAATAAATAAAAACATTTTTTTAAAAAAGGAAAACTGGACAGCTACATGCAAAAGAATGAAACTGAAAAAAAAAAGAAATCAAAAAAATAATAAAAAATAAAAAAAATAAATGAAACTGGACAACTTTCTTATACCATACACAAAAATAAAGTCAAAATAGATTAAAGACATAAATGTGAGACCTGAAGCCATTAAAATCCTAGAAGACAGCACAGGCAGTAAGTTCTTTGACATCAACCTTAGCAATATCTTTCTAGATATGTCCCCTGAGGCAAGGGAAACAACAGCAAAAAATAAACTATTGGAATTTTATTAATTTTATTAACAGTGAGAATCTAGCTCCAAATTACAGGTGGTGATAAAAGAATAGCAAATCAAGGATTAAGATACCTGAATTCTACACCTTACTCTCTGAATGACCTTGGCAAAACCATCTATTTGTTTTATGACTTAGTTCTCCTATAAGAACAATGATCATAACAGCTTTACCAGGACAAAATGAGATAATATATATAAAGTTATGCTTAAACCTAAAGAAATGAGGTGATGATGATGATGGTGATGATGATGACGATGATGACAGCAATGATAAAGACAATTACATATTTCAGCTACTGCTTCTTGGTCCTCTGTTGACAACTGAACTAAGCAGATGTGATTTTTATCAGTTTTGTTTCAAATGTATGTATCAAATCCAGCTTCTTCCAATGTTTACAATACTTTTATATGGCTTAATCTTATCTTGCTTTCCACACTAGATATGCTACCCTGAAAAGAGGATGCAAATACAATTTTGGGAAACTGACCCATAATTCAAACACACAGAGGTTTCCATGTATCTAGTGGAATTGTAAAATGTACATGTGATATTGTGATATAATTAATATTTTTGTAATAGAAATCATCTTTAATTAGCTTGAATTTTCTGACATTATATCACATTCTGTAGAATTGGGCACACCAGTTTACACCAATATGTAAATATTCTTCTAGTGTATAAGTAATCAAGCTTTATAGTGATTGAAGAAAGAACTCACAAAACGGCCTTCTGAAGTAGGCAAATATAACCAACTCTTGATTATCTAAAACAGTGTTTTATGTTTGATTCTTGTGTTATCTACATTTCTTTTCTCACTGTACAGTGACATAAATTTAGCAGATACAAAACAAGTTCAAACTCCTTCATTCAAGTCACCTTAAGGGTGACTTTTTTTTTCCTCTGCTTAAAATGTTATACATATTTATTGTAGAAAATATGGAGATACAGAAAAGTATATGGAAGAGAATTTAAATTACTCATATTCCCACCACCCTCTGCTTAAAAATGTTATACATATTTATTGTAGAAAATATGGAGATACAGAAAAGTATACGGAAGAGAATTTAAATTACTCATATTCCCACCACCAAGAGATTGCCACTGTTAACTTCTGCCTCTGGGGCTTTCCTCTATATGGATGGAATTTTTTTTATATAATTAGAAACATACTATGTATTTTTTTATTTCTACATTTTTCCAATTAACATCATATCTTTAGTACTTTCACATATAATTATTCTTTTAAAACATCACTTCTAGTAAATATGTAACATTCTACTGTATGGATATACCAGAAGTTTAACCAATCATTATTATTATACTTTCAGGTTGTGACCAAGGTTTTTTTTCAAACACTATAAATCATAGTGTAAAAAGAAATTTTTTACATATATCTTTGTCCTTTATCATTCTGGTTATTTTAGTAAAAATCCTATAGTAAAGGAGTCCTTGAAGTCATTGGGAGGAAATAAGGTTTGGTAATTTAAGTGTGTTAAGGATTTATACACACTCGATGGCCTTCTTTTACCCCTCCCTGCCCATTCCCCTTTGGTAACAATGTGTAGGCTTTATTGCTGGAAATTGCCAAAGCAACAATCTAATTGGGGTAGCCATCTGTCATATTTTTGCCCACCCAACATCCATGCCCCTCTTCTGGTAATAGTGTTCTGGTTTTCCTTGAGAAACCTCACCTCTTCATTCTCAATTCGTATGGCTAAGGTCAAATTGAATGCACCCTTTGCTCCAAAAGTTATGTGTGACCTAGACTAATCACAATATCTTGTTCTCCTGGCCACTGTGATTGGTTCAAAGATGGCCCATAATCCAGAATAGGCCAATCAGATTCAGTGCAACACCGTTGAGAGATTTACAAATACCATCAAGGCATTCTGTCTACACTTGCTTCAGAAATTTGAGGATCAGTGCCTGGAACTCCTGGGACCAGATTTAATGAGACAACTTCCTAAGGATAAACCTCCTTACATGGAGGAAGGAAGAAATGGATCAAGATTCTTGATTTTTACTGTTTGGGTTTGGGTTTTTGGATCCACCTGTGCCTGATCTCCTGTGGACACTGAAGTCTCATGAGCAAATACATTCCTGTTTTTGCATAAACCAATTTTTAAAAAAAAATTTTTTTTTTCAACGTTTATTTATTTTTGGGACAGAGAGAGACAGAGCATGAACGGGGGAGGGGCAGAGAGAGAGGGAGACACAGAATCAGAAACAGGCTCCGAGCCATCAGCCCAGAGCCTGACGCGGGGCTCGAACTCACGAACCGCGAGATCGTGACCTGGCTGAAGTCGGACGCTTAACCGACTGCGCCACCCAGGCGCCCCATTGCATAAACCAATTTAAGAGGATTTCTGTTATATGCCTTTGAAAGGATCTTCAATAATCCAGAGATCTTATACCCTCAATTGATGAAGATGAGTTTTGGCTAAGATAGTGTAAGTACATACTTGATGAGTTGTTGGTTAAGGCAGATCCTGGAGCTGAACCCTAGTTCCACTGCTTACTATGTAATGGAGGGAAAGTTACAAGACCTTTCCCCACCTCAGTTTCCCTATCTCATTCCCTAATGAGGAGAATGTTAATACTTAATCCGTAGGGTTTTTGTAAGGGTTAAATAAGTTGATATGTAAAAAGTGCTTTGAACAGTGCCTGGCACCTCATAAGTGCTGTGTGTGTCCCTGCTGTTGATTTTTTTAAGGTGGAAAGCGAAACACAGGAGAGTAAATTTCACTCATGCAGAGATTGATTGGCTAAGCGAAAATTCAAACTTAGGTCTTCTCTATTCTCTGCTTGGTGTGCCTTCTCAAAAGTTAACCTTATCATCATCTTTATGACAGAGATTTAAGCATTAGCTTTGAGAGGGTTTCTGTCCACATATTTAAATATTTCTATGAAGGGGCGCCTGGGTGGCGCAGTCGGTTAAGCGTCCAACTTCAGCCAGGTCACGATCTTGCGGTCCGTGAGTTCGAGCCCCGCGTCAGGCTCTGGGCTGATGGCTCAGAGCCTGGAGCCTGTTTCTGATTCTGTGTCTCCCTCTCTCTCTGCCCCTCCCCCGTTCATGCTCTCTCTCTGTCCCAAAAATAAATAAAAACGTTGAAAAAAAAAATTTAAATTTTTCTATGAAAAGCATTTGAGGGAAGTCTGAAGCCCATAAAATAGGTATATGTTACAGCAGTGACCAGACCCTATCATTAGGATTGTAGGTTATTATAACCTGTAACTGAATAGCTTTTATTATAATAAATTTAATTAAATTTATTGTTAAATTTATTGATCAAATTTGTGTTAAAGTTAAAATACATTTTATTGTAATTTCCACTACAACAAGTGACTGAAAAAGAAATACTTGGTAACTTTTGCAGCTTTTTTATTTTTTAAATAATATATACCTTCCCACTAAACCAGTTGCTCTTGCAGAATGCTTGAATCATTTGGCTCTCAGCTGGAAGGTTCCCATTACCTTCTGAGCGCTGGGTGAATGTGTGCTGCGGGAGGCAGCTGGTCTCTCCTAAATGTAAATCAGATTCATCATGTCTGGCTTGGAGAGAATGTGGCATATGGCAAATGAATACAGCTGCCTGGTTAATTTTTCCACCAAGAATTGGTCTAATACTTAAATTCAGAGTGAATAAAACATTTTCTAAATAAGGATATTATGTTCAAATTCCTTATCACTGTTAAGTATTAAATCAGGCCATTCCCCTGAATTAAAACAAAATCCTACTATCCTATTCGAAAAAGTACATGGTATCTAGTATCCAATGTCATACTATTCAAGTCCAACAAGTACCCTCCTTAATGCCCATCACCCATCTAGTCCATCCCCCGCCACCTCCCTCCAGCAACTCTAGGCTGCCTTTTTATTTCTATTATTAAAAAACATTTCTGGGGTACCTGGGTGGCTCAGTCAGTTAAGCAGCTGACTTCAGCTCAGGTCATGATCTCATGGTTTGTGAGTTCGATCCCCACGTCAGGCTCTCTGCTGACAGCTTAGAGCCTGGAGCCTGCTTAGGATTCTGCGGCTCCCTCTCTCTCTGCCACTCCCCTGCTTGTGTTCTCTCTCTCTCTCTCAAAAATAAATAAACATTTAAAAAAAATATTTCCAAGCAGCTACATTGCCTATTATTAAAACACAGACTATTCTTTGGGTGGAGAGCTTTTCCATAAGGCTTTTATAAAGTACTGCTGAAGGAGATGGAGAGTATGGACAAATGGTAGAGTTGGGGAAAGATCCATGGCCTGGGGTTTTGGAGCAGTCAGACCAGAGTTCACAGGCCTGCCACTTCTTGGCTACCTGGCACCAAGCAAGCTACGAAACTACCCTCTGCCTTAGTTTCCTCATATATAAAATGATAGTAATATCATGCAATGATGATAATACAAACCTCATAAAAATTGTCAAAATCAAAATGAGGAAATGCATATAATGCTCTCAGCATAGCTCCTGTTGGATAATAAACATTAGCAATAATGTGAGCTGCTTTATTGTTGGTCGTAAAGTTTTGCTGAGTTGTCTTTATAACCATGGGATAATTATCAAACCTTTCTGGGCCTCAGTTTTGTCATCTTTCTGAGTAAACTGGGTCAGTCCATATAAAATGCCTTTCAGGTTTAAAATACTATGACAATGCCTGCAGGTATTGAGGTAAAACAAAAATCTCTAACAGTGTCAAAGTGGGGAGAATTTTTTCAAACCTATTCATGCAGAGTGAAGTTGAGCCTCATCCCTTCTCCAAGGGTGACCATCCCCTCAAAGAATTCGGCAAGGACCATCTATTCATGACTTTCATCCATCTGGCACTCAGACTTTTCAGCACTTGTGTGGGGAAGAGAGTTCAACAGCTCATTGTGGAATTTTCCTCATTTATGACAATTTTTTATATGTTTTTTTACATTTATTTATTTTTGAGAGACAGACTGAGACAGAGCACAAGTGGGGGGCAGGGGGACAGAGAAAAAAGGAGACATAGAATCCAAAGCAGGCTCCAGGCTCTGAGCAAGCATTCAGCACAGAGCCCAACATGGGGCTAGAACCCACAAACCATGAGATCATGACCTGAGCCGAGGTCAGTCACTTAACCAACCAAGCTACCCAGGCACAGTTGTCATTTATGACAATTTTAAAAGTACTACAGCCACTCTTTCAGATTCCATAAATGAATTCTTATCATAATCAAAGGGCATCATGAGGTTGATAACACAGACAAATCCAATTCAAGGATTAATTTCATTAGTGAGGATCACTAATATAGCTTATTCCCTCCCAATTGTTTTGGTGGGGTGGGTGTTGGGTGTCCTATTTAGTTGTCCATATTGATCAAGCTAACCTGAAAATCTCCTTCTCAGACCTTAACTTCGTACTTCACCAACAGAACTTTTGAAGTATCTGTGTTTTACTTTTCATGAGGGGCTCTTAAAGTTTTTTTGCTTAGACTCCAAAGTCAAAAATTAATTTAAATAGCATTACTTTCACACTAGACTTCTGAAAGCCTCCACATATCATCATTAAATCTAAATTGGTATTTTTTTCCTTAAAATATGTAACTTTTAAAACAAATGCCACTCTCTATGTGAATAGAGCTATATTGATTTATGAACTCCAGGAAGAATTACCACTAGGGAAAAAGACAGACTAGAGGAGTATTAGTTGTTAGGCAGATAAAATATTTTAAACTGGTGGTAATACTCCTCTTACAACATGTATTTGTGTTCATTGATATTTATACTCATTTTCCAATAGTGAATTGTAGATTGATGCAAATATATTCAAAACTAAATTTGCTAAAAGGAAAAACAGTAGACATATCTATTTAAAAAATTTTAATGTATTATTTATTTTTGAGACAGAGAGAGACAGAGCATGAGCAGGGGAGGGGCAGAGAGAAAGGGAGACACAGAATCTGAAGCAGGCTCTGAGCTGTCAGCACAGAGGCTGAGGCGGGGCTCGAACTCACGAACCACAAGATCATGACCTGAGCCGAAGTCGGACGCCCAACCAAGTGAGCCACCCAGGTGCCTCAGACATATCTACTTAAACATACACTGCAGGGCCACCTGGGTGGCTCAACTGGTTAAGTGTGCAACTTCAGCTCAGGTCATGATCTCATAGTTCATGGGTCACAGCCCCACATCGGATACGGGCTCTGTGCTGACAGCTCAGAGCCTGGATCCTGCTTCGGATTCTGTGCCTCCTCTCTCTCTGCCCCTCCCCTGCTTATGTTTTCTCTCCTCTCTCTCTCTCTCTCTCTCTCTCTCTCTCTCTCTCTATTTCTCTCTCTCAAAAGTAAAGAATAAACATTAAAAAATTTTTTTAAAAGAATCAAATATATCCCCCAAAACTGAAGAATGCCTTCCTAATAATATAAATGGAATAATGCAAATAATGTCACTTGAGTTTAAGTGGCACGCAATATTTTTAGCCCCCAGATTGACTACTGGCATAAGTACCAGAAAATAAAATAGAAACTAGGTACAGCCAGGCATGGGCAAATATCCTTTCATACATTTGTTAAGAAACTCAGAATAACTGCCCCTTCTTTGGTGTGACTTTTCCTTAGTTGAGGCTCTCCTGATTACAAGTAACAGATTCCCACTTCAAATTAGCTTAATTAGCAATCCCTATCAAAATAACACCAGCATTCTTCACAGAACTAGAATAAATAATCCTAAAATTTGTATGGAACCAGAAAAGACCCGAAATAGCCAAAGCAATCCTGAAAAAGAAAACCAAAGCTAGAGGCATCATAATTCCAGATTTCAAGTTGTATTACAAAGCTGTACTCATCAAGACAGTTTGGTACCAGCACAAAAACAGACACTCAGATCAATGGAACAGAATAGAGAACCCAGAAATGGACCCATAAACATATGGCCAACTAATCTTTGACAAAGCAGAAAAGAATATCTAATGGAATAAAGACAGTCTCTTCAGCAAATGGTGCTGGGAAAACTGGACAGCAACATGTAGAAAAATGAATCTGGACAACTTTCTTACACCATACACAAAAATAAACTCAAAATGGATGAAAGACCTAAACATAAGACAGGAAGCTATCAAAACCCTAGGGGAGGAAACAGGCAAAAACCTCTTTGACCTCAGCCACAGCAACTTCTTACTCAACACGTCTCTGGAGGCAAGGGAAACCAAAGCAAAAATGAACTAGTGGGACCTCATCAAAAAGGTTTCTGCACAGCGAAGGAAACAATCAGCAAAACTAAAAGGCAACCAACAGAATGGGAGAAGATATCTGCAAATGACATATCAGATAAAGGGTTAGTATCCAAAATCTATAAAGAACTTATCAAACTCAACACCCAAAAAACAAATAATCCAGTAAAGAAATGGACAAAAGACATGAATAGACACTTCCAAAGAAGACATCCAGATGGCCAACCAACACATGAAAAAATGCTCAACATCACTCATCATCAAGGAAATACAAATCAAAACCACAATGAGATACCACCTCACACCTGTCAGAATGGCTAACATTAACAACTCAGGCAACAACAGATGTTGGTGAGGATGCGGAGAGAGAGGATCTCTTTTGCACTGCTGGTGGGAATGCAAACTGGTGCAGCCACTCTGGGAAACAGTATGGAGGTTGCTCAAAAAATTAAAAATAGAACAACCCTACGACCCAGCAATTGCACTACTAGGTATTTATCCAAGGGACACAGGTGTGCTGTTTCAAAGGGGCACATGCACCCCAATGTTTATAGCAGTGCTATTAACAATAGCCAAAGTATGGAAAGAGCCCAAATGTCCATGGACAGATGAATGGATAAAGAAGATGTGGTGTATATATATATATATATATATATATATATATATATGTATATACACACACACACACACACACACACACACACACACACACACACAATGGAGTATTACTCGGCAATCAAAAAGAATGAAATCTTGCCACTTTGTATCTATGTGGATGGAACTGGAGGGTATTATGCTAAGCGAAATTAGAGAAAGACAAATACATGACTTCACTCATATGAGGACTTTAAGATACAAAACAGATGAACATAAGGGAAGGGAAGCAAAAATAATATAAAAACAAGGACGGGGACAAAACATAAGAGACTCTTAAATATAGAGAACAAACAGAGGGTTGCTGGAGGGGTTGTGGGAGAGGGGATGGGCTAAATGGGTAAGGGGCATTAAGGAATCTACTCCTGAAATCACGGTTGCACTATATGCTAACTAACTTGGATGTAATTTTTTTTAATTAATTAAAAGAAAACAAATTAGCTTAATCATGACAGGAATTATTAAAAGGTGCTAGGATATTTGGTGGAACCCAAGAGCCAGAACTAGCTGCTAGGAAGTTATCAGGATCCTGGGACCTAGTATGTATCTGTCCCTCTTCTCCTCTCTCCCCTTTTCCCTCCCCCAAGCTGGATTTGTCTTTCAGTGCATCTGTATGCATGTAGTCAAATGCTGATGTCTACAGCTCCTTAGTTTAGATGTCCAGGTTGAAGTAATGCAAAGAAAAAAACAGTGTTTCTCACTTGAAGGTCCAAATGTTTAGAAAAGAGACTGATTGACCCAGACATAATTAGGTGTCTATCCCTGGACCCAATAAACAATAGCCAAGCAGTGAGTTTACCGAATGTCAACATGGTGCTGTGAATCTAGTCCTAGCAGGATGAGAACACTATGCAGAAAAAAATGAGGATATAGGTTGTAGATACACTCCCCCAAAAGTTGTCTATTCTTTCTTTGGCTGGCACGTGTGCGCACGCGTGCACACACACACACACACACACACACACACACAACCTACTTTTATACATTTTTATTAAGAGTACTCCTGCCATATATGATTTAAGAATCTCTCATAAGGACAGTTAAGCATCTGACTTTGGCTCAGGTCATGATCTCACAGTTTGTGAGTTCAAGCCTGGCATCAGGCTCTGTGCTGACAGCTCAGAACCTAAAGCCTGCTTTGGATACTGTGTTTCCCTCTCTCTGCCCCTCCCCTGCTCGTGCTGTCTCTCTCTCTCTCTCTCTCTCTCAAAAATAAACATTAAACAAAATTTTTTTTAAAGAATCTTACATTGAACTATGCTCTTATCCACCTTCTTCCTATAGGGAGATAATCCAATCAGTCATCTAGCAACTGAAACCAACATTTCATCAGTTGGCCCTTCACCTCATAGTGAATGATTTCCAGATTCATCCATTTTCCTTCTAAGTCATATTCCATTTTGTTCGGACAATGCTCTTTTCCATTCTGCAACTCAATGCTTAAGTGGCAAAATTAGAAAGCTATCCAAAACACAAACACTCCCACATAGAAAAAGACACAAGAAGCAAAAATGTTCACTGGAACACCACATTATTGGTTACCGGACCACAGAATATATTTCATTCCACAGTACAAGAATTATAAGGTAAAGGGTAGAATAAACATATTTTATGGGCATCCACTGGTGCTGGGTGGGGTTCTTTCCATAATCAACTGTGTCACCACCTTATAATGCAAATGAAGGAATTCTTTGTGCATGCCACCCTGAGTGACTTAGGCAATCAGTTCCACATTCCTTCTATAACTCTATTAATTGTAGCCTTCTCTATTGATATAATGTCTCCTTTAGTGAACATTCTTTCAGTTGCAAGTAAAAATATACACAGATACAAAACTACACACTTTAAGTTAGTTTAGGTAAAATTTAAGTTAGAAGTTTTTTGGAAGGGTACAGGGATGTTATCAGTTAGCTTTTACTGAATAACAAATGATCCCAAAACTTAATGACATAAAACAGCACCCTTTCTTTTGAAAATTGGCTGGGTAGTTTTTGTCACCTCAGCTGGTCTCTGCTGAGATTACTCATGCAACTACATACAGCTGGCAGGTCAGTTACAAGTCTATCTGGTATGTTCTCATATTTCTGGGTGTTGGCAAGCTATCAGCTAGTACAGAAGAAGCAGATGGACTATGTGGTTCTCATCATCCAGGAAACTAAATGGGATTTCTTCACATGGTGGTCACAGGGTTCTTAAAAGAGCAATAGAGTAAACTGCAAAACTCTTAAGACCCAGACTGAAGAGTCACCCAATTCCATTTCTGCTATGTTCTTCAGATCAAAGTAATTCATAAGTTCAGCCCAGATTCAAGGAATGGGGAAACAGATCCATCTCTTGATGGGAAGAGCTACAAAAGACATTTTTGCGATCTCCAGGGAATGATGTTTCAAGGAAGTCAAAGATAATATGTATAGCCAGACACCACTGGAACTAGGAACTGTAGACCTCACAGAACCTAGGAGATTTCAGTTTTTATTCAGGACATCCATCTGCCTCTCATCACATGGTCTCTTGCTCTGCTTCTCTCAATAAGATAACTAACTTTATTTTGTGACTGTCTTCTCTTTGGTGTATGTATATAAGACAAGAGAGAATGGCCCCACAATTCGCCAGTGTGCATGTCTTCAGTTCAAGTGATCTACACAGGAAACTGAATAGTGTCTTTTGATACCAATGGGCAACTGTTCACTCAATTCACCTACTATGTCTGGGTGAAGAGCCACAGGATAGACACAAAATTGCTGGGAGCCCACCCTGTGAAAGGGGGTGTGGGATCCTTCTCAGAGGATGAGACCCAGGAGGCACATTCTATCACAGTGTGTAATGACAAAGCCTGTGTGCCATGAAAAAAACAATTCTTCAAATGATATAAGTACTCTATTACCGAGTCATTAACAAGCAAGTGCAACAACAATGGAAAACAAGCTTGTCATTTTCTTTTATTCCTTCTGAATCTGAAGTTCCTGTAAATACTCTCTGTTCTTTTAAAAGGTTGATAAACAATATTTAATGGGAGTTAAATTTGGTCTACAACTTATTTTTTTCATTTGCTTTTCTCCCCTTTTCTTCCCCTATTGAAGGAAATAGTCTAGAGCACCATCACAGGATGTGTCTGGGAAATGAGCACAGCATAAACCAGAGAAAATAGACTATCTGCATCCTGATAGCAAGCTTGATTTTCAGGAACTTCCCTGAGCCAAGTCTTACGACTTCACCACACTCTCCTAAAATTTCCAGAGGCCCAGAAAAGAATCCATTTCCCTGACAGTCTTGATGTGGCAAACAGTATCTCATGCCGGCACCACTGCTTATTTTCTACAGAGTGAATGAAGGGAACATGGGCCCCATGCAGGTTATCTTCACATCTGCACTCACCAATCATGTGACCAATGCACTTACCAATCAGAGCCTCCCCTCTGTCAACTTGTCATATGAAAAATTTAAATTTAAAATATCTACTCTTGGGCATCTGGTGGCTCAGCTGGTTAAGCGTCTGACTCTTGGTATCAGCTCAGGTCATGATCTCATGGTTCATGGGTTTGAGCCCCACGTCGGGCTCTGCATTGACAGTGTAGACAGGCCCTGCTTAGGATTCTGTCTCTCCCTCTCTCTGCCCCTCCCCCGTGCTCATGCTCACTCTCACTCTCCCCCCCCCCGCCCCGCTCAAAATAAACAAATACACTTTAAAAACTTTTAATAAAAATTAAATTAATAAAATATCTGCTATTGCTAGTATTTCATATATTGGTTATTGAGATCAAATGAGATCATATCTCCATGTGGTAGCACCTTGAAAATAGTAGAATATTCCACATTTGAGAAGAAATGGAACTTCTCTCATAGATACTTGGTAGTGAGATCAATTGTTACAAGTCATTTTATGCCCAGTGTCATAGAACAGAAGTAAAATCCAACCTTACAAATGTAGGTGACCATATGTAGAATTTTTCTCTACCTACCCAAGCCTGCTGCTGCCCCTTGCAATATCTTTGAGGCTTTTCTTCTTAGCCTTCCTCTTTAAGTAGAAGCACTTGAATAAATCCATGAGAAGAAGATTGAAGTCATGAGAATTTAACAAATTTTGGTTCTTCTGGAAAAAGCCTCCAGAAAGCTTGCCAGTAGTTTCAAAGATGATTTGTCACTCTGGTCTAGTTTAGAACCACTTTGGAATACCCATCTTCTACTATTCCTTCATAGTTTTCTCCTAAATTTATCATTATTGTCTTTTATGATTTCCTGTGAATTTTACTTTAATGGATCATGTTTTCCCATCCTTTAAGTTACTCCCAAAGTGTCAGGCGGACTCATAAAATGCTAAAACAACCAACCTTCAAATTATGTTCTGGATGGAGTAACTTTTCATATTATTCTTCATTCTTACATTTGAAATTTTCCCATACTCCAATATTTTATTTTGATAAATGTCAAATTTACATAAAATTTGAAAAACTAGTACAATGAGCATGATTCTTTAATTATTCTCTAATTATTCTAGATTCTCTAATTATTAACATTTTCCCATATTTATTTGTCTTCTGACTTTCTCTTTCTCTCTATATATAGATGGTAGATAGATGATGGATAGATAGATAGACAGATATAGATATACAAATTAAACATAAATACCTTAGGCATATTCACATATGTCTATATGTGTGTATACACACACACACACATATATAGGTTAAACTATTTGAAGTGACAAGATGTTCTGGGCTCGTCTTAGACTTTCCCTACACCAATTTGGAATCATCCATTTCTTGAAGAAGTACTGGTTTCTTAATGGAGAATGGTATTTAGAAACCACAGTCTGAGCTTTAGGTGTACTTGTTACTAGGGTGTCATTGCTTCTAGGCATTTTTAATGAAAAGAACTAGGATATGCATAATGTATTTATGTTTAATTTGTATGTATATATATTTCTGTCTCTCTGTCTCTCTGTCTCTCTGTCTATCTCTCTCTCACCCTCCCTTAGAGAGAAGGCAAATAAATGTGGGAAAATGTTAATAATTGGAGAACTAGAAGAACAATTTTAAATTATGAGTTAATATTGTTTCCAATTCAAATCAAGCACCTAGAGGTTTTTCTCACCATCCCCTGATTCAAATTAAATGCATCTCCCTTTTTCATGGTGAGAACTCTTATATAGTTTGCAGCTACATACAGGTATTTACTCATGTAATCTATCTGGCAGTACACACAAAATCATTTCAGAATTACTCATCCAAAACTATTGCTGACAATAAAGCTTCTGGGGGCATCTGGATGGCTCAGTCAGTTAATTGTCTGACTACTGATTTTGGTTCAGGTCATGATCCCACAGTACATGGGTTGGAGCCCCACATCAGGCTCCATGCTGACAGCACAGAGCCTGCTTAGGATTCTCTCTCTCTGTACCTCCCCCACTCATGCACACACTCTCTCTCAAAATAAATAAATAAACTTTAAAAATTTAAACAGGAAACCTTCTAAGTAAAGGTCAATATTTCTTTGCAGTTTCTTTTTTTCCCTTAGAATATACATTATTTTGTAATATAGAGTATGTGTCACTGTATTATCAGTTTGATTACATACATTCATTTCTACTTACACTCAGTTTTATAATTTGTTTTTTCCATTGTTTTTCAATTATTTTTTGAAGACAAAATATTTACTGAGTTCAAAAGTCCAAACATATTTTTACAAAGAACTTAGAAAAGTAAGTATGCCTACTCTTGGGGTGCCAGAGTGGCTCAATTGGTTAAGCATCCAACTCTTGGTTTTGGTTCAGGTCATGATTTCACAGTTCATGGGTTGGAACCCCACACTGGGCTCCACACAGTGTGGAGCCTGCTTGGGATTCTCTCTCTTTCCCTCTCTCTCTCTCTCTGCCCCTCTCTTGCTCACACTCTCTAAATAAATAATATTTATAAGGAAGGGAGGAAGGAAGGAAGGAAGGAAGGAAGGAAGGAACGAAGGAACGAAGGAACGAAGGAACGAAGGAAGGAAAGCAAGTATGCCTACTCCTTATTTCCTTCTCACTCACTCCCCATTGGTAACAATTTATAGTTGTTTCTGGTTTACCTTTCTTGTGTTTGTTTTCACAAACTACAGATATACATTTCCATTTGTCTTACACAAAAAGTAGCATTTAAGATCAATTCTTTTATACCTTATATTTTTTGCTTATCAGTAAATCTTGGAAATAGTTCCATATAAGTTTATACAAATCTTCCTCTTGATTCTTTTTTCCATTACTACATAGTCATTTTGTGGATGAACCATAGGTTATTCATCCTGTAGCATATGAAATGGCTTTAAAGTTGTTTCTAATATTTTACGTTTCTCTAAGTTTATTTATTTTGAGAGAGAAAGAGAGAGAGAGAGAGAGAGAGAGAGAGAGTGTGTGTGTGTGTGTGTGTGTGTGTGTGACTGGAGGAGCAGGGGAGACGCAGAGAAAAACAGAGCTAGAGAGAGAGAGAATCCCAAGCAGACTGTCAGCACACAGCCCAATGCTGGTCTCCACCCTACAGAGTCAACACTGGGCTCCAACCCACAAACTGTGAGATCACGACCTGAGCTGAAATCAAGAGTAGGATGCTTAACTGACTGAGCCACTCAGGCACCCCTAATATTTTACCTTTAAAATAATATTGCTATAATTAACATTGTGCTTTTTTAACTTTCAGAGGTAAATTCATAGAAGTAAATTACTAAAACAAGGCTTAAACATCCTTAGAAATGTTATAAATATAAATAAGCAGTGTGGGAGAGTGATGTTTTCTCTCAACCTTGCCTAATAAAGTATATTGCCAAATTTTTAAATTTTTGCCAATCTACCAGGTGACAAATGATATTTCAGTATAACTTCTTTTCATTTCTTTTATTGTGAGTGAATTTGAACACGTTTTCATACGTTTAAAGGTCATCTGCCTATCCTTTCTGTAAACTGTCATTTCATGTCTTTTGCCCATTTTTTATATTGGGTTTGGGTATTTTTCACTCAATTTTAAGAGGTTTTTTTTATATTAGGGAGATTAGACCTTTATTTTCAATACATGCTACAAAAAAAATTTTCCCTGTATGTTTGTGTATGTCTGTGTTTTGCAATGTAACTTTTTAAATGTAGTCAAGTTTATTAATATTGTTTTCATTGCATTTGTATTTTTAATCAACATTATCAAGGCTTTCCCCTGGGTTATAAAGGAACTCACCTATATTTTCTTCTGTTCTTGGATGGTTCCATTTTTATATTTAAAACAGATTAATTTGGAATTCTGATACAGATCTAATTATATCTTTTTTCAAATTGCTATCCAGTTATCACAACACCATTTATTTACATGTCCATCATTTTCCCAGTGGTTGTAGATGCCACTTTTATCTTAACCTAAATTTCCATATATATTTGGGTCTACTTGGATGTTTCTATTCTGTTTCACCAGTCTATCTCTTTATGCACTAATATAAATTTGGTACCTTTTCACTTAGGTTTCATACAACAGCCACTCCTTCTGTAGTTGGTTCCTGTAAGGGCTGAAGTTAAAGAGTCCCATCAGGCCCAATATCTCATGATTTTAAAACTTGGAAAGTGTTTGTAGTTTTGACAGACCCTAAGGTGATTCCCAATGATTCTGCTGTCTGGTATTCATCCTTTTATATACTCTGCTCTCTTTGAATGTAAGTGAGACCTGTGATTCTCTTCTAACCAATAAAATACAGCAAAGCTGATGGGATGTCATTCCCTTATGTTAGAGAAGGCTGATTCTCGCCAGCAGACATACTCTCACTCTCTTGGTGGCCTTGAAGAAGCAAACAGTTATGCTGCAAACTATGGATCAGGCCACATGGCAGAGAACTGCTGGCGGCCTCTAGAATGTCCACACCAAGACACATAGTAATTTAAAAGGCAAAAAGTAGTGATAAGGAGAGAGTGTTAAAAGAAGCAAGAGAAAAGAAAACAGTTACATACAAGGGAAACCCTATGTGGCTATCAGCTAATTTTTCAGCAGAAACTTTGATATATTCAAAGAAAAAAACCCTGCCCCCAAGACTACTCTATCCAAAACAGCTATCATTCAGAATATAAGGAGAGATAGTTTCCCATACAAACAAAAACTAAAGGATGGGGCGCCTGGGTGGCGCAGTCGGTTAAGCGTCCGACTTCAGCCAGGTCACGATCTCGCGGTCCGTGGGTTCGAGCCCCGCGTCAGGCTCTGGGCTGATGGCTCAGAGCCTGGAGCCTGTTTCCGATTCTGTGTCTCCCTCTCTCTCTGCCCCTCCTCCGTTCATGCTCTGTCTCTCTCTGTCCCAAAAATAAATAAACGTTGAAAAAAAAAAAAAATTTAAAAAAAAAACTAAAGGAGTTCATGACCACTAAACTAGCCCCACAAGAAATGTTAAAAGGGACTCTTTGTGTAGAAAAGAAAAACCATATTCAGAAGTAAGAAAAGTGGGGGGGAGCAGAAAAAAATAAGTATATTTATAAAAATCATTCAAGAGATTCATAAAATAAAAGGATGTAAAGTATGACATCATATACCTAAAACATGGAGGTGGGGGCAAGGAGAAGTAAAGAATGGGTTCAAATTTAAGCGACCATCAACTTAATATAGACAGCTATATGCAGAAGAGGGTATATACAAACCTAATGACAACCACAAATCAAAAACTAGTAATAGATATGCAAAAACTAAAGAGAAAAAATCTAAGCATATCACAAAAGAAATCCAGCAAACCATGAGAGAAGAGAGCAAGAGAAGAAAAGAATAGAGAAAAACTATGAAAACAACCATAAAATAGTAACAAATGGCAGTAAGTACATACCTATCAATAATTACTTTGAGGGGCTCCTGGGTGGCTCAGTGAGTTAAGCGTCCAACTTTGGCTCTGGTCATGAACTCACGGTTCATGAGTTTGAACCCCGCATCAGGCTCTGTGCTGACAGCTCTGAGCCTGGATCCTGCTTCAGATTCTGTGTCTCCCTCTCTCTCTCTGTTCCTCCCCTGCTGGCTCTGGCTCTCTCTCTCTCTCTCTCTCTCTCTCTCTCTCAAAAATAAATAAAAAGATTAAAAAAAATTTTAATAATAATTACTTTGAATGTAAATGAACCAAACACTGCAATCAAAAGATATACAGTGACAGAATGCATAAAGAAGCAAGACCAATGTTGCTTACAAGAGATTCATTTCAGACCTAAAGTCACATGCAGATTGAAAATGAAGGCATGAGAAAGCATTTATCATGCAAATAAAAATGAAAAGAAAGCCAGGGTGGCAATACTTATATTGGACAAATCGAATTTAAAACAGAGATTATAGGGGCGCCTGGGTGGCGCAGTCGGTTAAGCGTCCGACTTCAGCCAGGTCACGATCTCGCGGTCCGGGAGTTCGAGCCCCGCGTCGGGCTCTGGGCTAATGGCTCAGAGCCTGGAGCCTGTTTCCGATTCTGTGTCTCCCTCTCTCTCTGCCCCTCGCCCATTCATGCTCTGTCTCTCTCTGTCCCAAAAATAAATAAACGTTGAAAAAAAAAAATTTAAAACAGAGATTATAACATGAGACAAAGAAGAACATTACATAATCCTAAAGAGAACAGTCCAATGAGAAGATAAAGCAATTGTAAGTATTTATGCACCCTACATGAAAGCACCCAAATACATAAAGCAGCTAATAATAAACACAAAGGAAATAATTGATAATAATATAATAATAGTACAGGACTTTAACATCCCACTTACACGAATGGATAGATCATCCAAACAGAAAATTAACAAGGAAACAGTGGCTTTGAATGACACATTAGACCAGATGGATCTAACAGATATATTCAGGACATTCCATCTTAAAACAG
Organism: Puma concolor; assembly: GCF_028749965.1. NCBI lineage: Eukaryota > Metazoa > Chordata > Mammalia > Carnivora > Felidae > Puma > Puma concolor. The sequence continues at coordinate 79,457,299 of NC_141671.1, forward strand.
CAGATTACAAATTCTTTTCAAATGCATATGGAACAATCTCCAGAAGAGATCACCTATTAGGCCACAAAACAATTCTTAACAAATTCAAAAATACTGAAGTCATACGATGCATCTTTTCTGGCCACAACGCTATGAAACCAGAAATCAACCAGAAGAAAAAATCTGGAAAAAACACATATACATGGAGGTTAAATAACATGCTACTAAACAATGAATTGGTCAACCAAGAAATCAAAGAAGAAATCAAAAAATACATGCAGACAAATGAAAATGAAAATTCAATGGTCTGAAGTCTTTGAGGTTTATCAAGAAAAATTTCAAATAAATAACCTAGCCCTACACCTAAAGGAACCAGAAAAAGAAAAACAAAATCCAAAACAAGTATAAGGAAGGAAATAACAAAGTTCAGAGCTGAAATAAACTAAATGGAAACTAAAAAAAAAAAAAAAAAAAAAAACAGCAGAACTGATCAATGAAACCAGGAGCTAGTTCTTTGACAAGATTAGCAAAATTGATAAGCCTTTAGACAAATGCATCAAGTGAAAGAGAGAGAGAGGACTCAAGTAAAGAAAATCAGAAATGAAAGAAGAGAAATAACAACCAACACCACAGAAATACAAACAATTATGAGACTATTATAAAAAATTATGTCAAAAATTGGACAACCTAGGAAAAAAATGGTAAATTCCTAGAAACATATAACCTCCCAAAACTGAACCTATAACCTCCAAAAATTTAAACAGACCAATTACCAGCAATGAAATTGAATCAGTAATTTTAAAAAAAAACTCCCAAAAAACAAAAAGTCCAAGATTAGATGGCTTCAGGGAATATTCTACCAAACATCTAAAGAAGAGTTAATATCTATTCCTCTCAAACTATTCCAAAAAAAAAAAAAAAAAAAAAATAGAAGAAGAAGAAGAAGAAGAAGAAGAAGAAGAAGAAGAAAAGCTTCCAAATTCATTCTATGAGGCCTGCATTACCATGATAGCAAAACCAGATAAAGACACCAGAAAAAAAAAAAAGAGCTACCAAATCTTTGGTGAACATACATGGGAAAAAATCCTCAACAAAATACCAGCAAACAGAATCCAATACATTAAAAAAAAATCATTCATGGGGCACCTGGGTGGCTCAGTCAGTTAAGCGTCTGACTTCAGCTCAGGTCATGGTCTTGCAGTCCGTGAGATTGGGCCCCGCATTGGGCTCTGTGCTGACAGCTCAAAGCCTGGATCCTGCTTTGGATTCTGTCTCTCTCTCTCTCTCTCTCTCTCTCTCTCTCTGCCCCTCTGCTCATGCTCTTTCTCTCTCTCTCAAAAATAAATAAACATTAAAAAAAATTTTAATCATTCACCAAAATCAAGTGGGATTTATTCCCTGTATGCAAGGTTGGTTCAATATTTGCAAATCAATCAACATGATAAATCACAGCAACAAGAGAAAGAAAAAAGCATATGATTATTTCACTAGACAATAGATGCATGAAAAGCATTTGACAAAGTACAACATCAATTCATGATAAGAGCCCTCAACAAAGTAGATTTGTACCATTCACACCTCAACATAATAAAGGCATATATGAAAAACCTAGAGCAAACATCATACTCAATGGGGAGAAACTGAGAGCTTTCTCCTTATGGTCAAGAACAAGACTAGGATGTCCACTCTCACCACTTTTATTCAACATAGTACTGGAAGTCCTAGCCACACCCCTCAGAAAATAAAAAGGAATAAAAGGCATCCAGATTGGTGAGGAAAAAGTAAAACGTTCTCTATTTGCAGAAGACATAATACCCTACATAGAAAATCCCAAAGATTCCACTGAAAAACTATTAGAAGTGACAAATGAAGTCAGTAAAGTCACAGGATACAAAATCAATGTGCAGAAACCTGTTGCATTTCTAAATACCAATAATGAAGCATCAGAATGAGAAATTAAGGAATCAATCCCATTTACAATTGGACTAAAACCAATAAGATACCTAAGAATAGACCTAACCAAGACATGAAACACCTGTACTTTGAAAACTTTGATGAAACAAATTGAAGATGACACAAAGAAATGGAAAGATAGTGCATGCTATTGGATTGGAAGAACAAATATTGTTAAAATGTCCATACTGCCCAAAGAAATCTACAGATTTAATGCAATCCCTATCAATATATCAACAACATTTTTCATAGAACTAGAATAAAAAATCCTAAAATTTATATGGAACAAAACAATCAAAGAAAATTTAAGGAATTTAAGAAACAAAACAAAGGAAAATGAGAGAGAGAGAGAGAGAGAGAGACCAAGAAACAGATTCTTAACTACAGAGAACAAACAGATGGTTGCCAGAGGGGAGGTGGAGGGGGGGTGAAATAGGTGAAGGAGTTTAAGAGTACAGTTACATGATGAGCACTGAATAATGTATAGAATTGCTGAATCATTATGTTGTACACCTGAAACTAATTAACATGGTATGTTAACAATACTGGTATTAAAACTTTTAAAAAATAATGATTATCAGATATGGGGGGAAATGATGCAACTATATGCTGTCCACAAAAAAAAATAAAATGAAATAAAAATAAAGTACCTTCTTTTTCCTCACTCTGTCACTGCTTTCCTTTTTTCCCTCAAACTTGCCACAACCCAAAATTAACTTGTGTAGATGTTTACTGGCCTCTGTCCCAACTAGAGTTAAGGTTTTGTGATAGCAGAATTTTCATCAGTCTTGTTCAATTTCAATTCTCCAATGTCTAGAAGAGAACTTACATCGAGTAAATGGTCAATAAATACTTGAATGTTTGGATGAATGAGACAGATACCATTTGCTTTGTACCATTCTTCTCAGCTGCACAATCCCAAAGTGGCAAGAGCTACAAGAAAAAGTAGCCATTTTTACAAGTTTTACATCTGCTTCTGAAGAAAACCTCTCTTCTTTGTTAGAGACACTTTTTTCAAGAGCCTCAAATGTTTACCCAACAGAGGATCCTGGCAGTCAGAGACTTGAAAGGGAAGGGAAGTGTCCACCTATCACATGTTGGTCTAGTCCCCAAACAGTATGAGGCAGCATGTTAGTCAGGATTCTCCAGAAAAAAAAGAATCTCTCTCTCTTCCTCTTCCTCTCTCTCTCTCTCTCTCTCTCTCTCTCTCTCTCTCTCTCTCTACACATTATAGTTCTGTTTATTTTATAAAAATTCAAAACATGGATTTTTTTTTTTCCAATAGGGAGAACACAAAAGAAAAACTACAGCCACCATCTTATGTATAGAGCTATGGTCCCATACCAGATTGTGACTCTCATCACAGACTTTTAGTGAGGCAATGATACTGTTCAAAAGAATCCAGAATTGGTCTCAAAGTATCTGTCTACTAGCTGGAAGTAGTAAAGAAGTGAATTATTCTAGAAGAATAGAAAATGTTAGATATAGTATAACATGAAGGAAACAAAATTAAGTAATTAATTCTCAGTAGTCATGGCTTTAAAAAAAAAAAAAAGGAGCATAAATTTAAGCCTGTATCCATCTTCAGGAGGTTAGATGTGATGAAAGAACAGCAGCACATGACAAGGAGGCCCTACTATTGGGAGAGCATAACATGAGCTTCCAGAATTGCCACTGTGACATTTAAGATGTTACTTTGTACTTTGAGCACATTTTGAATTGGGGATTCATCCTCTCTCTTGTCCTATTCAACAGCTCTACTAGTTCTAGAAGCATCACTGCATCTACTACTGAAGAGAGAGAGAGAGCGCTTAAGGTACTGGCTTACAAAATTAGTTGCTATGTCCAATATTTACACAGCAGGCCAGCAGGCTGGAGACCCAGGGAAGAGTTAATGTTCCAACTTAATCCCAAAGCAGTCTGCTGGCAGAATTTCCTCTTCCTTGGGGAAGTATTTTTCTTTTAAGGACTTTGACTGATTGGATGAGGCCTACCCTCATTATAGAAGGTCTGCTTTACTCAAATTCTACTGATTTAAATGTTAACCTCATCTTTAAAAAACACCTTCACAGAAACATTTAGACCATTTGACCAAACATCATGGTGTCATGGCCTAGCCAAGTTGACACATAAAATTAACCATCACAGGCAGGATGACGGAGGTTCAGTGGATGCAGTTGGGGTAGAGGATCCTGTGGTAAAAAGATCAGAAACAAGGGCATATATGAGGAAGAAGGGGTAAGTTTATGTAACTTCCTGAAAGATTTTGAAGCTTTCTTAACCTTCTTTTATGCAATTTTTGGAAAGAGAATCAGAGGATAGAGCCAAGTTCATTGAATCACTATGTTGTCCACGAGAAACTAATGTAAATCATGTGTCAACTATACTTCAATATAGAGAGAAGGGAGATTGAGACAAGTTCAGCAATGGAAGGCCTAGCTTTCCAATCCCATTTCAGCCAAGAGCCCACATAAAGCTGTTGGCAGGGGCTGGGTAGCTCTGAATCCCCAGGTTATCTGTGGTGACACTCTTCCCTAGTGTCGCTATAGTCTTGAGTAACAGTAAGGAAGCCAAGCCATTCTACCCAGTTTACAGATAAGTACATTGAAAGGCAGAGTGTCTAAATAAGCAAACTTAAGGGGCACACTGAAAAAGCTGCCCAGATAAGTCAGGATAAAATTTGGCAGATAAGTTTGAAAAGCTTATATTTGGGGTTCACATTGTTCCAGCTAGTAAGCTTTGCTAGTCAGATACCCTTTAAGACTCAACTGAGGCGGATGTTCTGTCCTCATAGGTGTCTTTTCAAGTTCTGTTGAGGTGCAAGTGGGGAGAGGAATGGATCAGGTACAACCACTGTAGGAAAGTGGGAGTTAATGAAAGACAGGCTAGACTGGTGTTAGAGCAACAGAATTCTAATAACTTTTAGTTCCTGTCTAGGTAATTTGGGACAAGTCACTTATTCCTCAAGCCTCAGCTTCCCCTCTGATTCTCTCCCAGCCTTACAATTTCATGATATTTCTAATCCCAGACACTCTGTTGGCCATAATGGCCTCAGACCCTTCTCCTAATGCCTGATGCTAACCCTATGTGCCTTCAAATACACTACTGCTGCTGTTGATTTTATTTCTACCACTTGAGTACTGAAAAATCCAATATTAAAAAACATTGATTTTTCCCACAAGGTGAGTCAGAATACGGGCTCTGAATTGCTTTACACATATACTATATATTTATCCAATTATAAATGGTAATAATACTATGCTAGTGATAAAAAATGAAGCTAGGATCTATCAAGAGAGCCTGGTCATATTTCCAAATACCATTACATTCTTTAATATTTTGGCCTCAAATAAGCTTCTGATATTTGGGGAATCAGTTTTTCTTTTTAATATTCTTGCTGCTCACTTGATTCAGAAAATCTCTTGTTGCTATGGAAGTCAAAGGGGTTTTTCATCTGTTTTAAAATCCTCTCTTCATGCCTTTACAATTAAAAGTCAGACCTAATTATAATGCTAAGCATCTGAGTGCAAGAGCTTGTATGAAATAACGGATACTTTTTCTGATTCAGTTTATTACTCTAGCAGACTTTAACTCTTTCCTGCTCTTTCACATGCTACTTGAATCGGACTAGTGTGTCTAAAATCAATTATATGAGTTTAATTTTCCCAAGCTCAGGAAAAAATTTTATTACTTTTTTCCTAAGCACTGGGTTATTCTAATTAATTTTCTCTTCCTTATCAGCGGATTTAATGATTCACTTCCATGCCCTTGTCGCCAAGTGCGTCACAGCAGTATTGTTAGCCAGAGGGGTCTCCATTGCTGTTAAGAAGCTCTGATTCTGGATGAAGAAACAGAAGGAGTATGCTGAGCAGGAGAAGAGGCATGAGGTCATGCCACTGAGCAATGACTGTCACCTTCACTTTGCCCTTGGGTTTTACAATGTGCACACACAAATACATGGCTCATTGTAGGTATCGTGTTAGATGGGTGGCAAGTGAAGATGAGGGAATATTCCACATTTTTTAACCTAGTCTAAGTTCAGCTCCTTTGTAGAGCTTCACTCCTTTTCAATATGAGCCCTCTAATTACTCCTGATTCATTTAACACTTGGCTACTTATGTGCCTCTGTTGTCAAAGCAAAGGCACAGCCTGACATCCACAGCAGGGAAGATAAGTAACGAATGCATGAACTTGTGGCACAAGATCCAGGCATACGTGCTCATGACTGCCATTAAGGGAAATGTCAGATCTTCTTTAAAAAGTAAGAATATGATGTGAGTGCGTGGAATTAAAAATGGAGACATATTAAACCTGAAATGGTATGTATGGCACCTGTCCATGGAAGGTGTGAAAATGTTCCTGGTCCACTCTAGCCCCCGGTAGGTTTATTTACTCCTTCCCTAAGTTGTATCCTAGATACATGGCTCAGCCTCAGACACTGAGTGTCTGCCAATACTGCAAAATGTGTGGGAAAACAGATGCATGAATGTGAATACATCCATGTGGAAGTATACTATCACCACCAAACACTGCACTGAGGCTAACATCAATCATGCAGAAAGAATAAATCAACAACCCATGCCTGTTTTGTTTTGCCTTTAGTTCCCAAGACTAATCTTCTAAGAACTGCCTTCCCGAGGGCATTTTTTCCATGTACATTTTTCCTTGTTTACAGAAAGTGGGCAAAGAAGAAGGGAACATAAAGCAGGTGAGATTTTGTTTGCACATGAAGGAGACTTTCTTAGTTATGAACAATCAAATGGTTTAAAATGTGGTTGTGTGATCTCCAACCCTTGGAGAAGCAACACATAAAGAAAAAAATTTTTAAAGAACGTTTGCCTAAAGTCATTTGGGTCACAAATAACAAGGATTGAATACAGACTGTCATACCTCATTAAACTGGCCAGACATTGATATAGGGAGATTTATATAATCATTTCTCCTGTAAATACTTGCTGACCACTTACTATATGGCGAACACTACGTGTAGCACTGAAAACACGATGAACACTCTCTTTTCTAGGCCCTCATAATCTTAGGGGCGAGACAAAGAGACAGCCCAAAATTACTATACAATTAGAGACATAATGCTAGAAAACCCTAGAAGGAAAGTATGCACTGGGTACTATGTAGTACAGCAGAGAGTCATCTTACTTGAGGCAATTCATGCTAGGGAAGGCTTCCTAACAGTATGCAGCCCTCCAGTTCTAAAAACTAAATCATCATTGATTTTGAATAAAGCTCATATAATCATCTGTAGGAATAAAATAATATGCATTGGAATCATATCTTGGGGTGTGGGGAAGGTTGCACTATTAGCACACTATACTTACAATTATTTGTAAAATTCTTGCATGTTGTCCATAAAACACTATGTACATGAATATATGCAACTTTATGTTATAATTATATTCGGTAATAAAGATGCATAAATATGTGGTCTAAGCAATAAGAATAAATCATATTCAGGGCACCTGGGTGGCTCAGTTGGTTAAGCATCCAACTTCGGCTCAGGTCATGATCTCACAGTTAGTGAGTTTGAGCCCCACATCGGGCTCTGTGCGGACAGCTCAGAGCCTGGAGCCTGCTTCATATTCTGTGTCTCCCTCTCTCTCTGCCCCTCCCCTGCTTGCTCTCTGTCTCTCTCTCTCTGCCTCTTGAAAATAAATAAACATTAAAAAAAAAGAATAAATCATATTCAGTGAAGCACAATGCTCTCGATGTGAGAGATGCAAAGAAAATGGGATAGAGGGTCATACACTCATTTAGTGATATAGCAGAGTTGTCTGCAGTGTTTAAATTATTTCTTCCTTCCTGTCTTTATATATATATTTATTTATGTGTGTATTTATTTATTTATTTAAATGCTTATTTATTATATATATATGTATTTAAATGTTTATTTATTTTATATATATATATATTTAAATATATATATGTAAATGCTTATTTCTTTTTTGGAGAGACAGACTGTGCAAGGAGGAGATGGGGAGACAGAGGAAGAAAGAATCCTAAGCAGGCTCCACACTGTCAGCTCAGAGCCCGACATGGGACTCCATCCCATGAACTGTGAGATCATGACCAGAGTCAAAATCAAGAGTCAGATGCTTAACCAACTGAGTCACTCAGGTGCCCCTGTCTTTATATATTTTTTGAAGCATGAGTAGTTAGATTTGCCTAAGTTAAATGAGCACATGGCGTGATTACACTGCGTTACTTCAACTTGTCTTGACAACAGTAATAAATTGCAATTTGAACAAAAGTCTTCGAAGTATCTTAAATTCTCTTAAAACAGAGATTCACAGTATTGAGGAACTAAATGAAAAAGCAATAAAATAAACCTTTACAAGTAACAAATGTTTGCTAATTTTAGTATCCTTATATATTCCTAAAGCTCTGCAATTGTGAAGAATTATTTCATTTGTAGGAATAATTTTCACATAAAACTACAATTGATAACAAAATTAATAAATGAAACAATATGATACCCTTAAAAGAGAAGGAACATCATTAGAAACATATTCTCCAAATTTCTTGTGCTTCATCTGCCCCCAGATTGTGTTGTTCAGGCTATTGGTTGAGAACCAAATCTGCTCAATTAATATCACCTTCTGCCTTGTTTCCGTTGCCTCAACTGGCCAAGTTCTCCATCACTGCACCCATTCCATGCCCCACTTGCAGCTCTCCAGACCAGTCCTGACTTGAGGGACTTGGCGTCTTGGGCTTCTTGCGCCTTTTAGGGGAGCTGTCTAAAGTGGGGGGGTCTCCATCATTCCTGGGGAGTGCTCACTGTGCTTTGACCCAAACTGTGACCAGCACTAACCACTGCCTCTAGGCAGTTCATCACCCTGTACAGGAGTGCTCCATACCTGATAATGAGGCTTCTATCCCTGGCATGGAATGTATGTCACTCCCTCAACTTTCTATAAGTCCCAGTTCAGGGATTCTCAGTGATTCTCAACCGAAAACATCAGAATTCTCTAGTGCAGTGTTTCTCAAACATGATGCTGTGTTTTACTCATCTGGGAAGTTTTGGTTTTGTTTTCTTAAATATCACTGTCTGGCCCTGCCTCCATAGATTCTGATTTAATGGTTCTGGGATGGGTTACAGTGATCAGCATTTTGTAGAAGTTTCCCAAGTAGTTCTAATATGCATGCAGCCAGGGTTGAGAACCACTGCCCTAGTAAGCTTCACAAATAATCTCAGTCTCACCTTCTCAGGTAATACCAACAGCCAGGTTGATCTATCCAGGGGTTCCCAACACACACACAAACACACACACACACACACACCCCACTAGCTATAAGTAAATACCTTGAGGAATGATTACAAATAGGTTGGTTTTTCTCTAAAATAAGTACTAATAACTGATAGAGTCTCAGAAGACAATGAGTGATGAAATGATGGGGTGGTTTCATAATTTTCCAGACTCTGAAAAAAAATGAATAAAAGAAATGCCATGGCCATGCAGAATTTAAGAGAGAAAAATGATATACCAAGAAAAAAAAGAGAGAAAAAAAAAAGTCAGGTGAAGTAATTGGGTCCAAAGTAAAAAAGAGATACAAAGGAATAGAGAAAAGTAAAGAGGGAATAATTGAGATTTTAAGGAAGGTTAACCTTACTTAAATTAACATTCACAAATAAGAGAAATCTCCAAGTATTCGCATCATCAAATGACTGAGAACCTGTGGTGTAATGAAAAATGTGTAAGTCTTGAACTAAAATGGACAGAGTGAATCTCATCTCTACCTCTTTCTAGATCTGAAACCTTGGGCTATTGTGGCAGATTTTCTAAGATGCTCACAAGATTTCTTATCACACATCCTCTTTTTACAATGAGATGTTAAATCTTCTAATGAGAGGAGAGGTCTATTTCGCCATCCCTTGAATGTGATTACAGTAGATGTGGCACTACATGACATCTGAAACTATGTCATGAGAAGCAGTACAGCCTTTCTTAGTCCTCTTCAAACACTCCTATTGGATCACAGGCACCATGATATGAGGAAGTGAGAGAACACATGTAGAGGCCAAATGCAGGTGTTTTGGCCAAAGCTCCAGTTGAGGTCTCAGCTAACTACAACCATCAACTTCTAGGCTAAACCCTTAAGTGATTCTAACTCCTAGCTTTCCAGGAAGACCCCAAATCTTCCTAACTGAGGCTCTAGACATAGAAGACCAGAGACAAAGTACACACAAATTCCTCTTCCTGACCTGCAGAATCCAAGAGTATAATAAAATAGTCACCATTTTATATAATTATGAAGGTATAAAATAGTGATAGATAAATTGGAAAGAAAGTTATATAACTTTTCTAAGGTTTGGTTCAATGGTTTTATAAGGTTTTAGAAGGTTGTGTTGAAAATTAGAAATAACATGTGTAATTTACATGGCACGAAATAAGTGCTGAATAAAATATCAGTTGCAATAAGGATTATCGTTCATTTCCATTAACTACTGTCTCTTTGCTTTTTTGGTTTTTTGGTTTTTGTTTTGTGTTTTTAATTTACATCCAAGTTAGCATATAGTGCAATAATGATTTCAGGAATAGAATCCAGTAATTCATGCCCTATATATAACACCCAGTGCTCATCCCAACAAGTGTCTTCCTTAATGTCCCTTCCCAATTTAGCCCATCTCTCCACCACAGTCCCTCCAACAACCCTCAGTTTGTTCTCTACACCTAAGAGTCTCTTATGTTTTGTCCCCCTTCCTGTTTTTATATTATTTTTGCTTCCCTTCCCTTCTGTTCATTTGTCTTGTATCTCAAATTCCACTTATGAGTGAAGGCATACGATATTTGTCTTTCTCTGATTGACTAATTTTGCTTAGAATAATATACTCTAGTTCCATCCACATTGTTGCAAATGTCAAGATTTCATTCTTTTTGATTGCCGAGTAATACTCCATTGTGTATATATATACATACAACATCTTTATCCATTCATCTGCCAATTGACATTTTGGGCTCTTTCCATACTTTGGCCATTGTCAATAGCACTGCTATAAACATTGGGCTGCATGTGCTCCTTTGAAGCAGCACACCTGTATCCTTTGGATAAACACCTAGTAGTGCCATTGCTGGATCATAGGGCAGTTATATTTTTAATTTTTTGAGGAACCTCCATACTGTTTTCCAGAGTGGCTGCACTAGTTTGCATTCCCACCAGCAGTGTAAAAGGGTTCCTATTTCTCTGCATCCTCACCAGCATCTATTGTTGCCTAAGTAGTTAACATTAGCCATTCTGAAAGCCAATGAGGTGGTACCTCAGTGTGATTTTCATTTGTATTTCCCTGATGATGAGTGATGTTGAGCATTTTTTCATGTATCTGTTAGCCATCTGGATGTCTTCTTTAGAAAAGTGTCTATTCATGTCTTTTGCCCATTTCTTCACTGGTTTATTTGTTTTTTGGGTGTTGACTTTGATAAGTTCTTTATAGATTTTGGGTACTAGCCCTTTATCTGATATATCACTTGCAAATATCTTCTCCCATTCTGTCTGTTGACTTTTAGTTTTGCTGATTGTTTCTGTCTCCATGCAGGAGCTTTTTATCTTGATGAGGTCCCAATAGTTCATTTTTGCTTTTGTTTCCCTTGCCTATGGAGACGTGTTGAGTAAGGAGTTGCTGCGGCCAAGGACAAAGAGGTTTTTGCCTGCTTTCTCCTCTAGGATTTTGATGGCTTCTTGTCTTACGTTTAGATATTTCATCCATTTTGAGTTTATTTTTGGATATGGTGTAATAAAGTGGCCCGGGTTCATTCTTCCTCACATTGCTGTCCAATTTTCCCAACACCATTTGCTGAAGAGACTGTCTTTATTCCATTGGATGTTCTTTCCTGCTTTGTCAAAGATTAGCTGGCTATATGTTTGTGGGTCTATTTCTGAGTTCTCTGTTCTGTTCCATTGGTCCAAGTGTCTGTTTTTGTGCTAGTACTTGCTTATTACAGCTTTGTAGTACACGTTGAAATACAGAATTGTGATGCCTTCAGCTTTGGTTTTCTTTTTCAGGATTGCTTTGGATATCTGGGGTCTTTTGTGGTTCCATACAAGTTTTAGGATTGTTTGTTCTAGCTCTATGAAGAATGCTGGGGTTATTTTGATAGGGATTGCATTGTATATGTAGATTGCTTTGGGTAATATCACATTTTAACAATATTTGTTCTTCCAATCCAGGAGCATGGAATATTTTTCCATTTTTTTGTGTCTTCTTCAATTTCTTTCACAAGCTTTCTACAGTTTTCAGCATATAGATTTTTCACTCTTAGTGAAAAATTAGGCTTATTCCCAGCTATTTTATGGTTTTTGGTGCAATTGTAAATGGGATTGATTCCTCGATTTCCCTTTCTGCTGCTTCATTATTGGTGTATAGAAACGCAACCGATCTCTGTGCATTGATTTTATATCCTGAGACTTTGCTGGATTCATGAATCAATTCTAGCAGGTTTTTGGTGCAATCTTTTGGGTTTTCCATATAAAGTATCATGTCATCTGTGAAGAGTGAAGGTTTGACTTCCTACTGGCCAATTTGGATGCCTTTTATTCCTTTGTGCTGTCTGATTGCTGAGGCTAAGACTTCCAATACTACGTTGAATAACACTGGTGAGAGTGGACATCCCTGTCGTGTTCCTGACCTTAGAGGGAAAGCCCTCAGGTTTTCCCCTTTGAGGATGATATTGGTGGTGGGTCTTTTGTATGTGGCATTTATGATCTTGAGGTATTATCCTTCTACCCTACTTCCTGGAGGGTTTTTATCAAGAAAGGATGCTGTATTTTGTCAAATGCTTTCTCTGCATCTATTGAGAGGATCATGTGGTTCTTGTCCTTTCTTTTATTAATGTGATATATCATATTGATTGATTTGCAAATATTGAACAAGCCCTGCAACCCAGGTAAAATCCCACTTGATCACGGTAAATAATTCTTTTAATGCATTGTTAGGGCTGGTTGGCTAGAATCTAGCTGAGAATTTTTGCATCCATGTTCATCAGGGAAATTGGTATAGTTCTCGTTTTTAGTGGGGTCTTTTGTCTGGTTTGGGGATTAAGGTAATGCTGGCCTCATAGAATGAGTTTGTAAGTTTTCCTTCCATTTATATTTTTTTGAACAGCTTTAAAAGAATAGGTGTTAACTCTTTAAATGTTTGATAGAATTCCCCTGCAAAGCCATCCAGCCCTGAATTGTTGTTTTGGGGAGGTTTTTGATTACTTATTTAATTTCTTTACTGGTTATAGGTCTGTTCAAATTCTCTATTTCTTCCTGTTTCAGTTTTGGTAGTTTATACGTTTCTAAGAATTTGTCCATTTCTTCCAGATTGCCCAATTTATTGGCATATAATTGCTCATAATATTCTCTTATTATCGTTTGTATTTCTGTATTGTTGGTTGTATCTCTCCTTATTCATTTTTTTATTTTATTTATTTGGGTCATTTCCTTTTGATCAAATGGGCCAGGGATTATCAGTTTTGTTAATTCTTTCAAAGAACCAGCTCCTGCTTTCATTAATCTGTTCTACTGTTTTTTGTTTTGTTTTGGTTTGGTTTGGGTTTGGTTTGGTTTTTTCTATAGCATTAATTTCCACTCTAATCTTTATTATTTCCTGTGTTCTGTTGGTTTGAGGTTTTATTTCCTGTTCTTTTTCCAGCTCTTTAAGGTGTAAGATTAGGTTGTGTATCTGAGACCTTTCTTCCTTAAGAAAGTCCTGTATTGCTATATACTTCCCTCTTATGACTGCCTTTGCCACATCCCAGAGGTTTTGAGCTGTCATGTTGTCATTTTCATTGGCTTCCAGGTACTTATTAATCTCCTCTTTAATTTCTTAATTAACCCCTTCATTGTTTAGGAGGATGTTCTTTAACTTCCAAATATTCATTGTCTTTCCAAATTTTTTCTTATGATTGATTTCAGGTTTCATAGCATTGTGGTCTGAAAATATGCACAGTATGATCTCCATCTTTTCGAACTTGTTGAGGGCTGATTTGTGACCCAGTATGTAATCTATTCTGGAGAATGTTCCATGTGCACTCGAGAAGAATGTGTATTCTGCTGCTTTAGGATGAAATGTTATGAATATATCCATTAAGTCCATCCAGTCCAGTGTGTCATTCAAAGCCATTGTTTCCTTGTTGATTTTCTGTCCATTGCCATAAGTAGGGTGTTGATGTCCCCTACTATTATGGTATTAATATCAGTGAGTTTCTGTATATTTGTGATTAACTGATTTACATATTTGGGTGTTTCATGTTGGGGGCATAAATGTTTACAATTGTTAGATCTTCTTGGTGGATAGACCCCTTAGTTATGATATAAAGTCCCTTCTTCATATCTTATTACAGTCTTTATTTTAAAATTTATATTGTCTGATCTAAGTATGAGGCCATGATACATGATACATGATACATGATAGGTTCTCCATCCCCTTACTTTCAGTCTGAAGGTGTTTTAGGAGCGCCTGGGTGGCTCAGTCAGTTAGGCATCTGACTTCAGCTCAGGTCATGATTTCATGGTTTGTGAGTTCAGGCCCCGCATTGGGCTCTGTGCTGACAGCTCAAGGCCTGGAGCCTGCTTCAGATTCTGTTTCTCCCTCTCTCTTTGCTCCTCCCCACTCATGCTCTGTCTCTCTGTCTCTCTCTCACTCTCTCTCTCAAAAGTAAACAAACATTAAAAAAAATTGAAGGTAATCTTAGGTCTAAAATGGGTCTCTTGTAAACAGCATATAGATGGATCTTGTTTTCTTATCCATTCTGCTACCCTATGTCTTTTGATTGCAGTGTTTAGATCGTTGACATTTAGAGTGAGTACTGAAAGATATGAATTTATTGCCATTGTGTTGCCTGTAGAGTTGGAGTTTCTGGTGGTGTTCTCTGGTTCTTTTTAGTCTTGTTGCTTTTCGTCTTTTTGCTGTTGTTTAATCTTTTCTCCTCTCAGTCCCCCTTAAAATTTATTGCAGGGCTGGTTTAGTGGTCACAAACCACTAGTTTTGTTTATCTGGGAAACTATTTCTCCTTATATTTTGAATGACAGCTTTGCTGGATAAGGAATTCTTGGCTGCATATTTTTCTGATTCAGCATGTCCTGCCATTCATTTCTGGCCTGCCAAGTTTCTATGTACAGGTATGCTGTAAACCTGATTGATCTACTCTTATAGGTTAAGGACTTTTTTCCCCTTGATGCTTTCATAATTCTTTCCTTGTCTGTGTATTTTGTGAATTTGACTATTATATGCCTTGTTGATGCTCGGTTTTTGTTGAATCTAGTGGAAGTTCTCTGTGCTTCCTGGATTTTGGTATCTGTGTCTTTCCCCAGGTTAAGAAAGCTTTCTGCTACGAGTTGCTCACATAAACCTTCTACCCCTCTCTCTCTCTCTTCATCTTCTGGGATTCCTATGATTCGGATGTTATTCCTTTACAGTGAGTCACGGAGTTCTCTAATTCTTATATTGTGCTCTTTTGCCTTAGTTTCCCTCTTTTTCTGCTTCATTATTCTCCATAATATTGTCTTCTATATCACTGATTCACTGCTCCGCTTCATCCATCTTTGCCTCTGTGGCATGCTTTTGAGATTGCGTCTTAGTTATAGTGTTTTTAATTTGTCCTGACTAGATTTTACTTCTTTCATCTCTGCAGAAAGGGATTCTATGATTTTTGAACCCCAGCTAGTATTCTTATAATCGTGATTCTAAATTCTAGTTCAGACATCTTGCTTACATCTGTGTAGATTAATTCCCCAGCTATCGTTTCTTTCTGTTCTTTCTTTTGGGGTGAATTCCTTCATTTTGTCATTTTGGAGGAAGAAAAAGAATTAATACAATAAAAAAGGAAAATTAAAAATAATAAAAACAACACAAAAAATCAAATAAAGGAAGCTACATCCTGGGTATGTTTTGGTCTGGTTTTTGAAAGAAGCTTGATTGAATAGAGAAAAAAAAGGAAAGAAAAGAAAAGAAAAAGAAAAAAGAAAGTAAGAAAACATTTAAAAATTAAGAAAATGTATACAATGAAATCGAATAAAATGAATTGGAGAAGGTAAAATAGAATAAGAAACAAATCTCAAAAACTATAGTAAAAAAATTTCTTAAACGTTTTATATAAAAACACAAAATAAAAATAATTGTTTTCTCTTTCTGTATCCAAGAATAAGAAAAGTAAGGAAAAAGAAAACACAAAACCAACAACAAAAAAAAGCCGAACAGATGGACCAGTGAACAGAATGAAACCCAAATGAAATTACATCCAGTTTCCCCTAGAAGTCAAACTATGAAGCACTTTATAGTCCATACACTAAGCAGTGGAAAGACTTGTGGTCCTCTCCCCAGGGCTTGGTTGGTGCTGTTGGTTGGGGCTTGGTGTAATGGCTTCATTATCCACTATGTGGCACTGCTTAGCTTAATGTGGTGGATCAGCGCTGCAGGAGAGGTGAAAATGGTATCATGCAGCTTCCCAGTCTCTAGCATCAGAACTCTGTGCTCTACCCCACCATCAATCAAGCACCCCTCTTTTGTCTCTGGCTTCCTTCCACTCCCCACTTCTACACTGTCCACATCCAAACCATTAGCCTGCCAGGCAGGACCTCTCTCCCGAATTTTATCTCAGATGGAGCTGTGTTTCCAAACCCCTCACATCTGAGGACCCTGTAGCTTGGACCCACTCTGACCCTCTGGGGGAGGACTGCGAGGAGCAATGGCTGGATGCCAGCTTGACCCTGGGAATGTCCCTGCAATCATGTTGCTGAGGCTCGGAGGTTGTGACAGGATGTCGACTTGCCCCAGAATAAGTTTGTGCAATCTCATATCATTTGCATTTCAGTGGTTATGGTAAATCACCACATACAACCCACATCAGGTGCCACTGCACCCTGGAATTTTTGTTCTAATACCAGCAATTGTGTTCTCTGGGGTCCGCTGGGACCTTTGCCTGTGAGGAGGCCATACAGCCTCTACCAAATGCCCTCCTAGCAGGGTGGCAGGGGAACCACTTCTCCCCGTGTGGCCTGTGGACCCTTCGTCCCTGGCTGTCAGTTCCTGGGGATTTTCCCTTACCACCAGAGCACCGCCAGGTATTGGGCTATGGAATTTCCAATGCTGCTCTGCCCTGTTTATAGAGTCCTAATGATATTGAAACCCTCTCCTTTCTCTTTTCTCCCTTTCTTGTTCAAACAACTGTGGGTGCTTCCATTATTTCTCTTTCTCTCCAGCTACATTTGGGAGGAGTGCTTTTCCTGTACTCTCCCCCCTTTCTCTGTCCTTTCTCCACAAATACAGCTCCATATCCTTCGAAGCTTCTCTCTCCCTCAGTTCACCTCTCCCGAGTTCTGTGGCTCAAGTTATGCAGATTGTTATGTTAATCCTCAGATCAATTTTCTAGGTGTGCAAAATGGTTTGATGCTGATCTAACTGCATTTCAGGGCTAAGAGAAGCAGATAACTTGCATGCTGCTCCACCATCTTGGCCCCTCCAACCATTGTCTCTTTGAGACCTGGACTCTGCCACCACTTTATAGTTGCCCTTCAAATCTGAAGATGTATAAGAACATGAACAAATACTTCTGTATAGAAGATGCTCTTTTAAAATTAATGATGCATAAAGACCAGCCCTTTGGTTTGAGATGATATCTATCATTTGCCCCACAACTCAATCATAGGTTACTTTTTCGATATGTGTTTTTCTGGGTGATGTAATGAATATTTACAGTGTGCTATGCACAATAACACAGAAAATAGAATCCTTGCCAAAAGGAGTTTGTGATCTTAATTAAGAATACAAATCATCAACTAGACCTGAGAGAGTTTCTAAGATATCCCTTCATTTTATACTTGAGGAAACTGAAATCTGGAAAAGTTCATCAAGTTGCTCAGAACCACACATTATTAGCAGCAGAGCTGAAACTAGAACCTAGGACTCCTCAATTCCAATAATTATCCATTCATGCCTTCAGGAAACATTTGTTGAGCACTTCCTGTGTTCCAGCCACTAGGGATTCAAAGATGAATAAGAAACACTCTTGCCAATAAGGAGTTCACAGTCTGATGGAAGATGCAGTCACAAAAGCAGATAAATATAGAGCTCAAGAGAATGTTGCACATTGTAAGATAGCATGGGATCAGAGATGGCTCTTCTTTCTTGGGCAAAGATTCAGAAAGGAGATGATATTTAGGCTGTTTTAAATGCTGAGTAGGAGTTTGGCAGGTAGAGAAAGGGCATTCCAGGTAAAAATAGCCAATTTTTGTGAATCCTTAATAATATGAATATGCATTTTCATTGTCCCAAGGTTTCTGAAACTCAGCTCCATGGACGTATTCTTAAAGGATCTAGAGAATTTTTATCCTTTTAGAGGATTACTATTTTATTGAGGCTTATTAAACAGACATAATTCTTCATAACCAAAACAATACAAGACACATATAATGTACATCTTCTCTAGAGACACATACAGCATCTGAATTGGAGGGGTTCTTAGAGATCATTATCTAAGCTCCTGTGTACACATGTGCCATAGCTGAGAAGTGATATAGCGTAACAAGCAGGAAAACGGAAACTACATACATAGTTAAAGAGCAAAAGCAATTAAAGGTTAAAATTAGGTTATTATTCCCTTTGATGCCTTCCTCCCAAGGCAGATCACAAAATGTGAAAGCAAAGGGAAGGGAGAAAAACAGCAAATAGGAAGACTATACTCTCTAGCCAGCCTATCACGGTTATAACATGGTATTTGAAAAAAAAAAAAAAAAAGACATTTCAAAAGGGCACCATTATTAATGCCACTAAGAAGGAATTGGAAAATTGCAGTTTAAAACATTGGTTTTGTGCCAGTTCTCTTTTTTATATAAATATCAATTCTCACTGTGAGGTTTTGCACCTTAATTTAGTTAGGAATACATTTTAAAAATGGCTTGCTAAAAGGTGTGATTCAAAGGAAGGAAAGTATTATCAAGTGGTGCAATGTTCCATAAATAGCTATTATTATTATTTAATATTCGTTAAACACCCACAGTGAGCTAAGCACCGTACTAAACTTTGGAAAGATATGGATCTTTCTCTGACAAGGAAAGATTAAATACATAGAAGATAGGAGAGCTTAAATCTACTTAGGATCTGAAATTTATTTTTCTACTCCAACTTTTCCTTGCTTCACTTGTCAAATTAACATAATTCACTATATTAGAGGAGGACTAATGATAGTTATTCCTTACTTGTGTTCAGTGTTTTATATTTTACAAGGGTTTTTATATGTATATCTTATTAGATAAGTTGACAGATGGTCTCTGGAAGATGTGAGCACTAAACAGAGGTAGTTTCATTTTAAGAGAAGACCAAAAACTTGGAGGGGTCAACTGGCCCGTCAGAGCATCAAAAGGCAGTTGTACTTAGGGGGAGGAGAGAGATTTTTCAGATAGGCAATAGGTGCACAAAACAACTCTCTCTACCACCTCAGCTACCAGTTTCCCTCCCTGGAGGCAGTCACCAAAATCAATTTCTTGTGTATACTTCCAGAGATATCAAATGCACTCACTAGCATACAGTTTACACATGTGGCTTCATACTATATGCACTGTTCTGTACCCCGCTTCTTTCTCTTTATGAAATATTACAGAGATTATTTCATGCTACATTACCATTTGTAATGGCTACATCAGATATTAGGTATTACTGTACCATAATTTATTTAAATAGCCTATTCTTAAAGGATATTTAGTGGGTTTTGTTTTGTTTCATGTTTTGTTTGTTCCTGCAAACTTCTGCTGTTATCATGATTCAAGTAGATATATAATTTCCTATAAGGGAATTGCTGGGCCGAAGTATATTTGAATTGCTAATTTTGGTAATTGTTGCCAAATTCTCCTCTGAAAAATCTATATTGATTGAAATTCCCAGCAGCAATGTATAGGAGCACCCATTTCCCCACTGTCACTAATGCAATGTTATCAAAATTTGTGGTCTTTGATCATCTGATAAGTGAAAAATAAGATTCCATGATAGTTTCATCTGCCTTCCTTCTAATTATGACACTGTTTGAATTTTTTTTCAAGGTTTAAAAAACTCCAGTATTTCCTTTTCTGTGCACTCTGTTTATACCATTTCAGTTTGTCTTTCGGAGTGGTTGTTCTTTTACTGGTTGATTTTTGGGAATTCTTCTCATAATAATGAAATTAGTCTTTAGTACATAATCTGAATTACATATATTTTTTCCTAATATGTCATTTATCTTTTGACTTTTTTTTTTTTTTTTTTTTTTTTAATTTTTTTTTCAACGTTTATTTATTTTTGGGACAGAGAGAGACAGAGCATGAACGGGGGAGGGGCAGAGAGAGAGGGAGACACAGAATCGGAAACAGGCTCCAGGCTCTGAGCCATCAGCCCAGAGCCTGACGCGGGGCTCGAACTCACGGACCGCGAGATCGTGACCTGGCTGAAGTCGGACGCTTAACCGACTGCGCCACCCAGGCGCCCCTATCTTTTGACTTTTTTAATGACATTTTTTGCCTTACAAATTTAGGTTTAATTGTTTGACAAATTAATTTAAACTAATTAATAAATTAATGAATTAATCAATTTGGGTTTACTTACCTATAAAATTATTTACTAATACAAGATTATTTAAAAAAGAAATTCCTTCATTTTCATCCAGTACAATGATTTTATAGGTAAAATATTAATCCATTTGGTATTTATTTGATGTGAGATAGGGATCTAACTCTGGTTTTTTTCTTGATGGGCACTAAGTGGTCCAGAATACAGTAATGAATAATATAATTCACCTTCCCCCCCCAATGTGAAATGCCACCACCATCATATATTAAATTATTTTATAAAGAGTAGTGCTTTAGTAAGACTATTATTCAGTTTAGGAATCTAGAAATTCCTCTGGGTGAATTCACCACAATTGGTGCTAAATATGACCTACTGAATCCAAGTAGATGTATGTGGCAAGGAACACAGAAAAAGTTATATGCAGGAAAAAGCAGAATGCATAGCTGGAATTCAGATAGCAAATAAGAACAATGAAAAGTTGAGATTAAAATATAAGGGAAAAAGTAGAGAAGATTCCAAAACAAATGTCTGAATGATACAGAGGGTAATAGGAAGAGACATATTCCAGTTGCCTTCATGATAAAGTCCAGACTCCACCACGTGAACTCTCACACCTGTCTTATCTGGCTTCTGCCTACCCTTCTAGCCCAGGGCATGTTCCCCTTAACTTTTCTTTCAGATTTCAGCTTACACATTATTTCCCCAGTCTTCTTCCCTGACCTGGCCAAAACTGATATTCCTCTTATGTGTCTCTGCATGATTCTGTACTTTAGACTCTAACAATCTAGTCTCTTAATGCTTTCACCCCTGTTGTGGACATTTTCCTTCACTCCCCAGATTTTGTAGCTCTTTGTCCTGGTAACTAAATTTCTCTCCATGCGTCTTTGTGTGTGTGTGTGTGTGTGTGTGTGTGTGTATCCGTGTGTGTGTGTGTGTGTGTGTGTGTGTGTGTGTGTGTAGATGGAGGAGGGGGAAGGGGGTAAATTGGACCTGATCTGTAATTAAGCAACTGGTGCTTCTTTCTTTTTTTAATTTTTTTTTCCAGAGTACATCTGACTCACAATGTTACATTAGTTTTGGGTATACAGCATAGTGATTCAACTTCTCTGTACATGATGCTGTGCTCATAGTTGGAGCTTCTTATGAGGTAGGCTCAGTCTATTTCAACACAACTTTCACATTCAGGTTTCTGTATCCACTACTTGGTCAGAAACTCCCAAATACCATTGGGTCCACATGCACAGTTGTCATTGCAGCACTAAGCCCTAGAGTGGTTTTCATCTCACAAAGGAGCAGACTGGGCCATAGTCCACTTGGGCAGCCAGCTCATCTCCTGAGTATCTTCAAGAGAAGGGTTTGGCAAATTACAGGCCATGAGCCAAACCTCCCCCCTGCCTTTTATACATATATATATATATATGTATGTATATGTATATATACATATATATATATATATATATATATGTAAAGGGTTATTGGAACACACATGCCATGATAATGATAACTACATATATCAAAAACTTATTCTTAGATCTGATTATTTCACTCTTTTTCTTATACAGGTTTAACGCCCTTCAGAATCTTTATGGATTATAGAACTCTCTAAACTCTGAAAGGAAGATATCATAGCTATGAGAGATTACTCTGAGTTCTGCAAATAAAATTATGTTTTTATTCGGCCTCCAATTGTCTCTGCTAATGAGAGAATGCAAAGTAGTGGATAATCAAAAGTCATACATGTTTGGAGACTTTGTTCTATGATGGGTGCAGTAGTAAATTTTCCTTCCTAATTGCATTTTCCTACAGTGGCACCAAAATGAGCTTGGATTGTCTGACCATATATTAACTGGGAGACAAAGATGATAATTATTGTGCTGGGCAGGAATAGAAGCCATTTAAAAATGTTTAAAAATTTCATTTTCTATTATCCTCAAAGCAGATAATCCACAAAGCAAAGGGGTGAGGGTCAATTGAGTATAAGAAATTTTTTGTTCTAGTGCACCATTATGATTTTTTACATAGCATTATAATTTTTATTTTGCAATAATTTTTTAAAAATCTTGCGTACTTCAGTTAAGACATTCATTAACTGTAAAATTTTATACCAAATAATCTCATGTTTCAATTACTATCTTCTTAAAATAGTTCATGATGTCTAAAGCATTATTTATTCTATTCATAAGTTAATGCTGTTTAAATTCTGTTAGCGAAATGTATTAAATTTTTTTATGCATTTTTTCACCCTTCATATTTTTAGTTATGCAAGGTTTAAAGGTCAGGCAGAGTATTTTAATACTTTGGGCATTCTTAGAAAAAAAAATTTACCTAAACTGGATGAAGCAAACCATTTTTACAAGAATCTGGAACCCTTGTTGTGGTTGGTGGTTGTACACATTGATATATTATTTCTGGAGATCAGTTTTCCTATTTGTATAAAAATCCATGAAATATTTAGCATTTGACTCAATTACACTTTGAGGAGTTGTCTTAAGAAAATAATTAACACAGGGGTGCCTGGGTGGCTCAGTTGGTTGAGCGTACGACTTCGGCTCAGGTCATGATCTCACAGCTCGTGAGTTCGAGCCCCACGTTGGGCTCTGTGCTGACAGCTCAGAGCCTGGAGCCTGTTTCAGATTCTGTGTCTCCCTCTCTCTCTCTGCCCCTAACCCATTCTCACTCTGTCTCTGTCTCTCTCAAAACTAAATAAACATTAAAAAAAATTTTTTTAAAGAATTAACACAAAAAAATGTCATTGCAACACTGTTTATTATAGGGAGAAATCTAAATTTCTAGCAGTAATAGCATATCTATAACTTCAGAAATCATGTTTTCAAAGATAAGTTCATAGCCTGGCAAGATGACTATAATGTAATTATTATTAAGTAAAATTAAACACACACACAAAGGCAGAGCATTATCTCATATATCTATATGCATGTGTAGGGGCAGGGGCAGGAGCTGGAGGAAGGAATGTGGAAGAAAATTTGCTAGTGATTATTAGAGTTGTGAGATGATAATTTTTACTTCTCATTTTCAACTTTTACCATCACAAATTTCTGTAACACAAAATTCTGTAGCTTATATAAGAATGAGTTTTATTTCAATAACTAGATGCTGGTTCCCAGAGCAGGTAGATTAGGTAAACAGCCCTCTTTAGAAAATGCTTTCTACAATTGAAACTAGACCACTTTCTCACACCATTCACAAAAATAAGCTCAAAATGGATAAAGGACCTGAATGTGAGACAGGAAACCTTCAAAACCCTAGAGGAGAAAGCAGGAAAAGACCTCTCTGACCTCAGCTGTAGCAATCTCTTACTTGACACATTCCCAAAGGCAAGGGAATTAAAAGCAAAAAGGAACTACTGGGACCTTATGAAGATAAAAAGCTTCTGCAAGCAAAGGAAACAACCAACAAAACTAAAAGGCAACCAATGGAATGGGAAAAGATATTTGCAAATGACATATCGGACAAAGGGCTAGTATCCAAAATCTATAAAGAGCTCACCAAACTCCACACCCAAAAAACAAATAACCCAGTGAAGAAATGGGCAGAAAACATGAATAGATACTTCTCTAAAGAAGACATCCAGATGGCCAACAGGCACATGAAAAGATGCTCAACGTCGCTCCTCATCAGGGAAATACAAATCAAAACCACACTCAGATATCACCTCACGCCAGTCAGAGTGGCCAAAATGAACAAATCAGGAGACTATAGATGCTGGAGAGGATGTGGAGAAACGGGAACCCTCTTGCACTGTTGCTGGGAATGCAAATTGGTGCAGCCACTCTGGAAAACAGTGTGGAGGTTCCTCAGAAAATTAAAAATAGACCTACCCTATGGCCCAGCAGTAGCACTGCTAGGAATTTACCCAAGGGATACAGAAGTACTGATGCATAGGGGCACTTGTACCCCAATGTTTATAGCAGCACTCTCAACAATAGCCAAATTATGGAAAGAGCCTAAATGTCCATCAACTGATGAATGGATAAAGAAATTGTGGTTTATATACACAGTGGAGTACTACGTGGCAATGAGAAAGAATGAAATATGGCCCTTTGTAGCAATGTAGATGGAACTGGAGAGTGTGATGCTAAGTGAAATAAGCCATACAGAGAAAGACAGATACCATATGTTTTCACTCTTATGTGGATCCTGAGAAACTTAACAGAAACCCATGGGTGAGGGGAAGAAAAAAAAAAAAGAAGAGGTTAGAGTGGGAGAGAGCCAAAGCATAAGAACTCTTAAAAACTGAGAACAAACTGAGGGTGGATGGGGGGTGGGAGGGAGGGGGGGGTGGGTGATGGGTATTGAGGAGGGCACCTTTTGGGATGAGCACTGGGTGTTGTACGGAAACCAATTTGACAATAAATTTCATATATTGAAAAAAAAAAAGAAAATGCTTTCTACAAAGAGGCTGTAAGACTGAATCTTGTTTTACAGCTGCTATTTCTCATTAGCCAGTTCGTTATCATCATTGCACTTTACAGCTTGGTCTATGATGGAGAAATTATCTAGCAAGGTTGGATACTTCCTTGGTATTCAGAAGGATTTACCTTCCTGGAGAAAAATATTCCCTTTCTCTCTCATGTCTCTCCTATGCCACAATCCACTTTCTCATCTTAAATACTTGGCTTAAAACATAGTAGGTTCTATGCTTCTTGTCTAGAAGCAGGAAGATCTGTTAGGGGACTGTTATAATAGTCTGGGCAAGAAATGATAAATCTAAACCAAGTCAGTGGTTTATCACCTTCCTCACATAGACATCTTCCTTACTCCACTCAGGCCATGATCATATATGGATGTTCTCCTCACCCTGTTCAGTCACAAAACCCCATGCCAAGTTACTCTACATAATCCCTTCGTTGTATACCATCTTCAACCTGTTCTATCTCTGACACCCCCATGCCAGGCCACTGGCCCCCATGTGAATGCCAACCTTACCCTGCTTGTGCTCCAGTACCCACCCAGGCCATCCTACATGTGTACCCTCCTAACTCCACCAGGGTGCCCCATACATGTTTTTCCTTATTTACAATAATAAATTATTACAAATTTTAAAATAATAAAATTTTTAGTTAAAGGAAAAGAGACACTGGTAGAACTTTTAGTCTAAAGATATTCTAATACCTTAAAGTCCTTGGCCAAACCCTGACTTTATTAGAATATGTGAAACATACTCAAGGAACATGGATTCCTTCTTTTGCTACAGTTATCAATGTAATCATTGTTTAAAAGAGTAAACATATCAGTTTTACATTAAATATCATGCACATGCAGCCACACACTCATATTCTTTCACTGTCATTCATTCCTCTGAGGATCAAAAATTGGCAAAAGATGGGTACCTGGATGGCTCAGTCCACTGAGTGTCCAACTCTTGGTTTTGGCTCAGGTCATGATCTCACAGTTCATTGGTTTGAGCCCCACATCAGGCTCTGCAGGCTCTATACTCACAGCACTTGGGATTTCTCTCTCCTTCTCTCTCTGCCCCTCCCCCACTTGCACGTGCATGCTCTCTCTCTCAAATAAATAAACTTTTTAAAAATTGGCAAAAATATGGGGCGCCTGGGTGGCGCAGTCGGTTAAGCGTCCGACTTCAGCCAGGTCACGATCTCGCAGTCCGTGAGTTCGAGCCCCGCGTCAGGCTCTGGGCTGATGGCTCAGAGCCTGGAGCCTGTTTCCGATTCTGTGTCTCCCTCTCTCTCTGCCCCTCCCCCATTCATGCTCTGTCTCTCTCTGTCCCAAAAATAAATAAATGTTGAAAAAAAAAAATTAAAAAAAAAATTGGAAAAAAAATAAAATTATTAGCATTTTTAATGAAAAGTACTGCCTATTGCATTCTGTTGCTAAGAGTCTTCTGTTACAACAAGAATGATGGTAACAACAAAGAGGATACAAGGAAGGTATTAGGGAAGACAGAAGGAAGGAGAGAGATGAGAAAACAAGAAAGTGAAAAGGTGGGAACAAGGAAGGTAGCAAGAAGAGAGACAGAAAGAGGAGACCTAGGAGAGAAAAGGCAGAAGAGGGAAGCTAAATGTGAAAAGGAAGTGTCAAGATGACATTCAGGAGAGTCTGACTTGGCCACCAAATCCCATGGCACAGGGTTCTAACCCTGTGCCCCAAAGCAGTGTCATTGTCTAATCAGCCCCAAAGCAGTGTCATTGTCAAAATAAAAACATATCTACTCCAAGATTGCTGACAAGTAATGGAGAAACTGTTAGTTCATACATTTCTTTAATACACAACTGAATGAAGCTGACATCCAGAGTTTGGTACAGCCAACTTCTGGATGTTGTTTATGTATTTGTTTATGACACCTTTAAATGATTCCTATTTTGAGAGTCACTTTTAGAGGCTACACAAGAATCAGCATCTGCAAATGGTGAGAAAGTTCTTGGTTGGTCAAAACTTCAATGAGGAAGAATATGGATATTATATGTATAATTGGAACACTTGCAATGCTTTGCCCACATCTCATTTTGCTGCTTTGATAAAGAAAGAACTACATGTTCTGTAAATAATGATGTCCATGTTTCAGATTCAATCCCCTACCAACCATGCTGAAAGATGTCTTGTCCAGTGTTGTGGTTCTTGTTAAAGCCAGGGTATTAAGCCATTCCCTTTTAAACAGTTTTGTCTCAAAAAAGTGTAACAGAATATAAAGATTTTTCTCTACTATTCATATGATTGTTAGATTTACAAAAGAGTATTCTTGAAACACAATAAAACTTAAGGCAAAACTTTTAGAGAAAAGGGATACCCTTTCCCAGAGTAACTCAACAGAGTTATTTGATGGGTTAGGTTAATTGGCAGATATTTTTAGCTGAGGTGAATCTTTCTATTTATTTCCTGTAGGTGCTATTATAAATACTACCGAAGATATCAAGAGAGAACGTTACCTTCCCAACATCCGTTTCTTTTTTTTCCTTCCTAATAGAATCCTGATTTTGTTTGGATAGCGCAGTCCCCACCCATCCACCCTCCCCCCAACCCAATGACTGAGGGATAACAGACCTCACTGTCAAGTTATTCCTGCTTCACAGAAAGCAGTCAGCACATGACATGGCTCTGGCTCCTGCTGTAAGTAAAGAAGACACTGGTCTACATTTGTCCAATTATAGTTGGGGGAAAGGGTTTTCTCTCATTTAGGAGGTGAGCAAGAATGTATGTTGATTCAGATAGTGCTGGTATTGTATAACCATAAGAGTAGCAAGTCTAAATTCAACACTCTCACACTGAGGATAACAGAGCAGAAATATAGAGCATGGATCCTTGATGGTCACCATTGAATTATTGCATCACCAACCTGACCAAAACTAATTCTACTTCTGGACTTTCTGTTATGTAAGATAATTAACTTTTTTACTGTATAATTTTTTCTTGAATTGGGCTTTTTTATTTGCAGCCAAAAGCATACTAGTTGATCAAACTATGTCCAAGCTCCAGTAGGAAAGCCAGAATTGCACACAGACATCCATGCCAACCTTGCAGTGCTAGGGAAGGTGCTTTTATAGGTTATAGTCAAGAGTTACATGGCCTTCTCAGTGTCCCTGCAGAAAGAAATCTGAAAATAATTGGAAATACTGGAGACTTCTCTCACAGATTCCTTCTATTTAGACAACTTTAAAACTTAAATGTGGACTCACAGTCTTTTCTTTTCTGGCATAGAGGAAATCAATAATGCAAGCTTTGCAAAGGTAAACTTATTGATTTGAGGACAAAGGAAATGATGCTATATAAATTCAACCAAAAAGAGTCTTGGGAAATTCTGATATTCTTTGACAACAATCTACCTTTGAGTTATAGTTTTTTAGCACTAGCTGCCATCAAAATTAAAATGTCAAAATCAGCTTAGTGCCCAAGATAAATGTTCACGTTGCTATGACAACCTCTTTTTCAAGTTTAACATCAGAAACCTTAATTTGGGCAGAGTTAATATTTACTTTGGGAGGTTTTTTTGGGGGGGAGGGGGGTTGTACAAATTAGACTTGTTTCAATTATTTCCAGAATATCACTATTAGATTTTACATTACCTTTTCCATAAATAAAATATTATATGATCAAAATCAATTTCCAGTTTAGTAACATAAATCATATGCAAATTTGTTATATATGTGTTTTATATACTGTTCTAGGGAGAAAAATTCTATTTTCATCTGATTCACAAAGGAGTCATGACTCAAAAAGTTAAAGCTATTGCTGGAGACTGAATAATAACTGTAGGTGGTCAGAGAAATTACCATGAAAAGGTAAAACAGAAGGAATAAAATTAGATGTATTTTTTAAGTTTTGCTGCAGTAAATACAATAGAGGACAGATATATGGAAAGTGCCTCCTGGATATGGCAAGTGGTTATATATGTATTTGTATCTGTTACAGTTTGTTGTGGGAAACACTACAAACACACAGGAAGCCACTGGAGCCTTTAAGATATTTAATGACAATATATTGTGGTACATGTACAAATTAGATGTGTATCTGTCAGTCAAAGTCCTGGCAGGACATTTGAAAACAAAAATGGAGACATTTGGTTCTACAACAACTTTGGTACACATTTTGGGCTAAGATGTATATTTTAGAATCCTTTCCATTTTGTTAATGTTAGTTTTTAGTCATTATACTTCATGTTGACAACTTTTGAATATAAACAAATACATGTTTCATAATCATTAACTTTCTCATAGTAAATCCAATCCTTTTTTCTTCAGGCAAAAATATTCTTCTAGTTCCAGAAACCTGGCACTACTTTATTACTGTCAAAGAGCGAAGTGTTTATGTAAACTTCAAAGACAATTTGCATTGATTCCATTTCCAAACTATACTCTTTCACGTTGGAGTCATATTTCTCTTTTAAGTTGTTATGAACATAAATTGTGTGTGGAGTGTGGGTAGGTGCATGAGTGTAGTTTACTGAGCTGATCAATGGAGAATCCATGTACACAGACGATCTCAAGCCACCACCAGCTCATCATGTCTGTGTCTTTTCAGGAAGTGACTGAATGGGTTGTTTGGTGCAATGGCAAGTGTTCTGGACTTTAGGTCTGGAGGTAATGGCTATTATTAGTCTTTTCATTAACAAGCTGTAGGACTCTGGCAAGTCCCTTCACCAGCTTATCTTTTATTTCCATAAAAGGGGTTGAGGCACGGGAGTCTCTGATGTCACTTCTAGCTTTAAAATTCTGTGGTTCTCACTCACGTCCCTAATTATCATGCCTAATAGAAGCCATAAGTTTTGCTGCTTTAGTTTGAAAGGGCCTTTTTCAAACTGACATTGAGAATGCTAAATACACTATTTTAAAATTTAGATAAAGAAATTAGCAGATGATATTAAAATACAGCAAATCCCCAGTGACTTTTTGAGTCTAACAATTACAGCTTCCCATGAACTTTGACATTTTCCTGAATTGCATAAATTATGTTTATCAATTCGCAGGTAAATATTTATATGCCTAAGTAATGATTCAACAAAACTATGAGAAATGAAGAGGATAATTTACACTCTAGAGTAGATATGTATTTTTAATTCAGCTTCATTGAAGAAACTCTCCTTAATATCCTTAATATCTTCTTCAATGTCTTAGAACAAAGGAAAGAGCTATTTATCCACTGCAAAGGCTGAAGTATTCCATGCAAGCTATCACATGGGTATTCAAAAAACATTACTGCATTGTATAAATTCCTATGTACTTAATACTTGCTATTCACTGTATTAAGTGTATTATGTATATTGTTTAATTCTCACAACTGTTCTTTGACATTATCTCCATTATTTCTGGTCTCAAAGAAGTCAAGTAACTTAACCATAGACAACAGCTAGTAAGGGACAGAGCCAGGATTTGAACCTAAAATTCTAAAGCCAGTGCCTTTAATCTTGCTACCCTAGTATCTCTGGCAACACTGCCCAGACATATCCACTACATCTCAAATACTTCATCATTTTTCACAGATATGGAAGCTGTTCACTTAACTTTGCTTTCTCCCTTGAGTGATGCCTCTGCACACTGAACCCCTCCACATGTCCCTCTAGCAACATCCACTGATACCTCAGGAACGAGAACGAAGTAGGTTTGGCCTCAAATGTCAGTGTTCTCAAGCTCTGTAACAGGGCAACTGACACATCAACATGGCATGTCTTTTGACATCAAAAGCCCTATCTCTTTTCTCTTGATTATAGACCACATTTTTTCGTAAATATCTACCTCGTCTCTCCTTCCACCATAATTACCCAATTGTCCCTACTCCAATTTTCTCTAGAAGACATCTACCTTCTAAATGCGCTTTAGAAGAGTTTTGACCTTTACTGGTCTTTGAGAAATAAAGAAAGATTGGAGGCACTGCCCTGGACTAATCCACTTCTGTCTTAGACTAGATCTCTTGAAAACATTCTGAGATGAAGAATTGTGTGCATAAGGATGGTTGGGGAGTGCGCTCAGGAGATACACTGCAAAGAAGTGAGGAAAGGACTGAGGAAAGGAAGACCCAGTGATAGTTCAGCCCTGGGGAGGGGTCTGGGTGCACTATAACCCTTGTCAGACTGGTGGATCTAATTTGTGTCTTCAGTTTAATTATGTTTCTCTTCCAGAGAAAGGGCTTTTAAGGTTATAAAGACCAGTCTGAAATCTGACTATGCAGAATTTAAGAGCCTGAGCTTTCTCTCCTGGGAAAATAAATGGAATAAAGAAAGATTATGAAATATGAAAGTTCTAAAAATAATAGCAGATCAAATAATTTAGTTATATTCTACTTACCATGAAGTTTTCACACCCTGAGCCTCCCTGTGTGAAGTCTATGTTATCTGATTAGAGAAAGCAGAAAGAGAGAGAAAGAGAGAAGCCATAAAGAGAAGCTTAGTTAAGGATGGCAGACTGCACTGCAAATTCAGAAACGTCTTTAATATGTACAAGAACTGGTGCAAATTCATCTTTTGTTTTCTATAAATAATCCAGGTTTGATGATCTTAAACTATTGGTAAGAATATCTTTCCCTTTCATCTTTCCTGGACTTGAGCCAGGAAAGAGTTAACATATAACTCTTTGTTGTTTCAATTGAATTTAGCAAAACCCAGAAAGAAAATTCCTTCCTAAGGCATAATTAATTTCTACAACATGTTGAAATAAGAGCTGCTAACTTAGGCACATACACATATCCCTATTGCTAGGTTCTCCTGGTTGGATTTTAAAGATATTCTTTCAAAGAATATATAAAAGTATAAATATATTTTTAAAGATATTCTTCCAAAGATAGACATATATATATAGATATATATAGATATAGATATAGATATAGATATAGATATAGATATAGATATAGATATATATCTCAAGTTCTAGAATAAGGAAGATTTATTTTTAAGGGTTTTTTTAAGTTTATTTATTTTGAGAGAGAGAGAGAGATAGCACAAGCAGGTGAGGGGCAGAGGGAAGGAGAGAAAGAATCCCAAGCAGACTCCATGCCATTAGCACAGAGCCAGATACAGGGCTTGAACTCATGAACCATGAGATCATCATCTGAGCTGAGATCAAGAGTCAGATGTTTAACTGACTGAGACACCCAGGTGCCCCTAGAATAAGGAGGTTTCACTGACTGAAAGATATTGAGGAAAACATAAAGCTCTTATTTAAAAGTATCAAGTCAAATACATCGGTGGTATAATCTAGGCTGAAAACAATTATTTACTTTTCTCCTGATGGGAGATTATATGATAAATATGCAAATAATGTTGATCAAACTAATATGGTCAAATAAAGTAATAACTCTATAAACACTAAAGGTTTAAGGAGTGTTTCCATGTAAAGAATAAAGAGGTATGCATGTATGTATGTATTTAAAACATTTCCCATAAGTTACAGTATCCTGGGAATTATATAAAATGTACTTTTAAGTACATTTTAAGTCTCTAAGGGAATCACAATTAATATTTCATTTTAAATAAATTATGCTAGGAACAGGATATAAACTTGTGGAAGGTATAGTTTATTTGTTTTCTTTATTTATACTACATCCCCAACAGGTGAAACAGTAACTACACAAAATAGGTGCTCAATAACTATCTGTTGAGTTAATAAATTAGGACAAGGCCAGTGAGGACTATAAGACAGTACTGAGAATAAGAAATTATCCTGGCCATTCAATGAATATACTTTGTCTTAGAAAGAGAACTAGCAGATATTTAAAGCAAAAGGAGTTCAATCCAGGTTTGTGTTAACACTAAAACACTATTTACATTTGTCCAAATTCTATTCACAATCTTGGGTTCTTACATAAATGTTCCAAATTCTTTTAAAATAGCACAACAGGCATAAGCCCAGAACCATGACAGCTTTGTTTCAACAGAGAGTTAAGAGATGGCCTGTTTATGAAATATCTTTACCATGAATTATTCATGTTGGGAAATTAACAATATACTTACTAATTCCACTGTAATGTCTAACTATGTTATTTGACCAAGACTTTGAAATTGTCCTGGAAAAGCCAGGAGAGAAGTGAGAAACTGGCAAGGAATATCACCCCATAGTGTCACATAAAAACACTAAATACTCTATTATCATCACTATTATATAATGTGCTTTATACTTTACAAAGCAAATTGATAATGTTATCTAAATTGATGATCATGACAGCCACGTGAATCAGGTAGCAATACTGAATCATGCTGGAAGTTTGGGAGTACTAGTGCCAATCTTCTGCAATCTAACCAATTGAAAATAATGATAACAATAATCATGATCATACTGATCATAACTAGTACCTAAACAGAACTTATTCATGTGCCAAGTGTGACCTACCTGCCTCTACATGTTAGCTCCATTACTCCTCCAACAATCAGAAGCCACCAAATTGGAATCGAGGCATCTACTTTATTCAAGTTGGTTGGCAAATTCACTTTCCACCTGGTAAAAAAAATAATGCACTTTTTGTCCCTCTCTCCTGGACTGAAAATAACCAGGGAATGACCACGCTGACCTTTCCACCCAGTGTCATGCTATAAAGCTGGAACAGAGAGAACTGACGTGTAGCTGGGAGGCTTATGTGGTCTGATGGTCTGTGTACTGACAACCTGAGCATGAGAGCTCCAGCCTCTCCTGCACCCTGGCAGGTCTGTGAGCTGGGGGAAGGGGCGGGCACAAATGCCAGGCTTTCCCCAATCTCACACTCTCAAGTTTTTTCAGTAGGTGGAAAACTTGTTACTGAACATGCTGCTGTTCTCTCCTGGGAAGGAAAGCAGATAACCGCCCCCCGACCGTGCCTCCATGGGACACTGCAGGGAAGAAAATGAGTGTTCCGGTGCATCCTGCCCCCAGCATCTCCAACAGCCAAATGAGGGAAACTGAGGACTATGTAGGCCTAGTTTCTTCCTCAAAGGCAAGGAACTGGCAAGCAGCAAAGACAGGTCTTGAGTCCCTAGCACTCTGACCAGAGATTACACATCATATTTACTCTTCACTATACTAGAAACCTTGCACTCCGACAAGTTTGATGAACACTGAAAGGCAAACATTCTAGAAGTCAAACTCTTGAATGCTCTTCTGGAAATGTTTTCATGCCCTAACCAGATTCTCTTTTCCCATAATTTCTTGTCAAATGTGCTGAAAACATGTCACTGAAACCATTTCTTTCCAAGCCAAGTTAAGAGATAGAGTAAACAACAAAAAAGGAAAGGAAAAAAAATTGTAATTATAGTTCATCTCACAACGGTATATTTAAAATTTGACTCAATCTGACTTTGGTGTATTTCCATTACTCTATAAGTACTCATTATACTGTATAACAGGGTAAAACATCTGTTCATAGAGTTACCATTTGTGCCAAAAGCACTAATATTTTGCTTGCCTAAATATCAGACTCAGGAACAGATGTTACTTTATTCTCTTTGTATTTTGTCATCAGTCTTCATTCAACAGGTATCCCAATATGGAACTGTTGTTAGTTTGCTTTCCAGTAAATATATATATATATATGTGTATATATATGTGTATATATATATATGTCTGTATATATGTGTATATATATGTATATATATGTATATATATGTGTGTGTATATATATATATATACACATAATTAATATGTGCTGGGTCTTAAAGTGTTTATGTACTGCTTATTAACAAGCTCAAACTGTAGACCATGAATAAATTTGACTGCATTTTGTGAAAAGCAGCTCAGAGTCTTGAACTTCCTAGTGAGAGTAGAATTATATCATCTTCCACCCTGGAAGAAAATTTTATATTTTACATACATGTATTTTGTAACCACTACCACTGTTATTTACTATTTGTGCTGTTATGGAAGGGAAGAAAGTTACATCACTTCCTTGCTGTGATTCTTACAAACAATAAAAAAAGTAGCATTAAGGGTCACAATTCTATCAGTTTTCTGATAAGAGCTTCAGTTCATAAGCATGGTGATTGGAAGAATTTGTTTTTCTCTAGGCAGAACTGGAATTGAAATTAGATTGAATCAAGACGATAGTCCTCAATACCTTTGCTGCCATTTAGAAAGATAATTATTAATTTTTTTATTTCTAGAAAAAAAAAACTTAAGATTTTCAGATATCAATCTAGGCTAGTTGCTAGTGATTTATCATAATCAGTCATAACTCTGGACTGAGTCCAGACACTACCTCTGAATCCTCCGCCCAGCACTCCAGCATCTAGGACCCATGGGTTGGAGTTTATATGGGTGAAACTATTTGCCTTTCCTATTACATTTGAAGTACCTCACCTGTGGCAGTTTAAAAAAGGAAAAAAAAAAATAAATATAATCCTATAATATTTACAGAGGTATCAGTGCCCTTTCAAATTCTGATTAGTGCTACTAATCCTTATAGACTCTTTCAACATTTTGCAGGAAAATAGTGAAATCTAACTATATTCTAAAAGGGACTGTGGCTGATAATAGCTTAGCAACTAAAAGGGTTCATCAAGTTTAAAAGAAACATAACAAAGCCCCTGTTAAATATTTGAAAAATGGCACCAGTATAACCAGGGAAATGATTTTTTCATTTAATTTAGTTTTAACTTGGGGCGCCTGGGTGGCGCAGTCGGTTAAGCGTCCGACTTCAGCCAGGTCATGATCTCGCGGTCCGTGAGTTCGAGCCCCGCGGAGCCTGGAGCCTGTTTCCGATTCTGTGTCTCCCTCTCTCTCTGCCCCTCCCCCGTTCATGCTCTGTCTCTCTCTCTCTGTCCCAAAAATAATTTAGTTTTAACTTAAAGGAAATGATTTTTTAATTTAATTTAGTTTTAACTTAAACAGTCATGTATGGCTGCCATATTGGGTAGCACAGGTATATAAAATCTTGTTTTACCTTCATAACAACCTTGTGAAGCAGGTCATCTCCACTAAAAAGAGAAAGAAGTACAGAGATATTAAGTGACTCGCCAGCATTACAAAGCTGGAAAATGACCAAATGTATACTTGAATCCAATTCTCTGGAAATCCAAGTTCTCAATTCTTTTGATGGTACCACATCAAGCTCAAGGTAAGTATGAATAAAGAGAGGACAACCCCCCAAAACTAGTGATTGTACACAACCCTCTGAAAGTTCACAAGGGAAGTATAGTACAAAGAACTGTCAAAATATGTTATTTTATCCTACTTATAAGCTATCAAATAAGCATGCCACAGTTTTATGGAAACCACATAGACAACAGGAGATTCCTGAGTCAGAGAGTAAGGACTTTACTATAGCAATAGCAGTAGCCAGAGTATTAGCATTTTCTTGTACCAATTTCCCAAGCCCAAATTCACACAGAGTGATGCCAAGAAGGTCAGCTGATTCTCACATGCAGTGAGTGCCTTACAGGCTGCATACTGAGTTTAGGGAACTCAAATATTTTATAATGGGCATTAAGCATCCTGCTCATTACTCCAAAGCAGGCATTATCTTTATCATACTAGACAATAAGCATGCCTCCCTTTCCCAATCCCTACCTTTCAAGACTATTCTCTATGCAAATATCCTTGAAATTGATAGTATGGAACAAAGGCAATCTCAAGATTTGCATAAATGTGAGAGACCACACACCACCCATGACAAGTGACAAACTGGGAGAAAACCAGCCAAGGAAAGAGACATGGCTAAATATCAACATGAGAGTTAAAGTGAACAGATAAATGTGTATGTTTGATAGAAAGATTGTGTCCAAAGTAAAAAACAGAAAATTAATGTTGAAACTACAAAATTAAGGTGAAAGTAAATTTGAAAAATAATAGTGCCATATAAATGTCAAGAAACATTGGCATTTTTATGGGGCATCAATAGATGCCCATTTACAAATATAATTTCTCCAAACTAGAGGCTACTTCACTCTTGGAATTGAATTGTAAATATATGCACATACCCCCCTCTCCCAGCCACCATAAAATTGTAGCATAAAAATCATAAGACGTTAGATCTGAGAGATGGTCAGAAATAATGAAGTCCTGGTAACACAGGGAAACTGAGATCCAAAGGCATAGAGTGTCTTTTTCAGGGCCACACAGCCAACCATCAATAGATCTGAGATGCATTCACAGGAGTCTCTACTCTTGGCCCCTCCATTTCATTATAACACACTACCTCTTGCTTCTCAGCATGAAGTAGATTGAGCCCCCCACACCCCCCAAAAAAGATACTTGCAAACCTCCCTCTTGTAGAACATGCCCTTGGAACTAGTTGGAGCAGAGCCAAGTGGTCTGAGTTAGCAATGCTTCCCCAGGTAGAAGCCTTAAATGCTCATTCCCTTGAGTCTGCCACAAAGGCACATTGCACTGCAGAAGATTTAAAAGAAAATTGTGTGCACAGCACAGGAACGAGCCCAGATCTTCCCTGAAGAATTGAGTACTTCAGTAATATCATTAAAGCTGGGTCAAAAAACATCATTTCATTTTTTTTAATATGCTAATTTAACCTCAGGCACCAGATCACTTAAATGAAAGGCACTTCATAAAGTTCATTTTTATTATTCTCAGCTGAAAAGTAAACAACACTTCTACAGGTGTCCTTCATATTAAAAGGCTTTATTTGCTGGCAATAGAGACTCTCTATTGACTAAAAACCTTATCTATACTTCACAGAGCAGATTGTTTTCCCCCAACACCCTTCAAAGAGGTGTAGCCTGTCCATTCTGGACAAAGGAAAATAGTGTGATAAAAGAGATAATGTATCAACAGCCAACTGAAAGAGCTCTTGATGGCCAATGCTGGAACAATTTAAGCAGCAAAATAATGCAGTATTCAATTAAAAAGTTTAAAATAAATATTCATAAGTCTATATTGATAAACAAATAATGTAACTAGGCATCAACAGCACTTTTATAAAGATAATTGTCCCAAAACTAGAGGCTATGGTTTTCTTTGGACTGAGTCATAAATGTACAGACATATAAGTACAAATATAAATTACTGAATAAGTAGAATAAATGGTAGAGGAGAGACAAATCTTCCCCACAGAAGAATTCTAAATAATACATACACATATTCTCCCCTCCAGAAGGTGGCGCTTAATTCCCTACCCTTGAGGGTGAGCTACACTCAGTGACTCACTCCCAAAAATTAGAGCAGGGAAAGGGAAAAACAGTCCCTTTGCTGTGGAGAGTCCTGGAGAGAGCTGCCTTAACCAAGTGATGAAGGTTAACATCACCAGTAATGCCATGTGGATATGATGTACTCTGATGTGAGGTAATGAGAAGGTATTCTTCCCAAATCCCATAACCGCAGTCTAACCATGATAAAGACATCAGACAAACCAAGATCAGGAGACATTCTAAAAAATACTTGGCCAGTACTCAAGACCATCAAAGTCATGCAAATCAAGCAGAGTGAGAAATTATCACAGACCGGAGGAGACTAGGAAAATGTGACAACTAACTATGATGTGTCCTGCAATGAAACAGAAAGAAGGCATTAATGGAAAAGCTGGTTAAATCCAACTAAGGTCTGGAGTTAATAGTGATGAATAATGTTGCTTTCTTAGTTTTGATAAATGTACTCTGTAATGTAAGATGTTAACAATGGGTAAAACTGGGTGATGGATATACAGGAACTCTGTACTATCTTCACAACTTCTCTATAAATATAAAATTATACCGAAACAAAAAGTTTATGTAAAAAAAAACTAGATGGTACAAATATCTCATCATATGCTGTCTGTCTGAAGCATGGCAGAATTCTATAGCTAATGCATTGCCCAATCCAAGACGCACATTTTAAAAAAGGTTTGGGGAAGCTGAATGAGTTTAACAGCCAGGGGTGGAGTGGAAACAGCACACTGCACAATAAAAGGAAAAGCAATGTCAGGGCGCCTGGGTGGCTCAGTCGGTTAAGCATCTGACTTTGGCGCAGGTCACGATCTCGTGGTTGAGTTCAAGCCCTGCATGGGGCTCTGCACTGACACTGTGGAGCCTGCTTGGGATTTGCTGTCTCCCTCTCTCTCTGCCCCACTCCCACTCTCTCTCTCTGTCTCTCAAAATAAATAAACTTTTTTAAAAAAGGAAAAAGCAATGTTTGTTCTTCACTGAATAACCTGAGTATTATTTATAATAATTATTTGTAGTAATCTGAGAAACAGAATGTGTTCTGAACATAACAAAAATTGAGGCTCTCCTTTATAGGTCAGCAAAAGTACTAAGGTAAAAGCCCAAACCAGTAAACTAACCAGATTTCAAAGAAACAAAAGTGTGCTAGCTATACAATAGTGTCTATGTTTAATACCATAAAAGACTCAAATTAAAAACATAAGTTTTAGACAAACCTTCAAATTTGAGAAACTTCTCTAAATTCTCTTTACTCTAGAAGTTATCTAGGATATTATAACAATATCTGAAATTTATATTATCATCTCCAAAATAGTAAAATCATTTTGCCCATAAATCATAGCCCCTTCCTGCCACCCAGTTCTCTAAATTACTTCCTTTTCCCAAGAAAAGGCCTTTTCCCACACAGGCCATCCTCTGCTTTCAACCTGGAAGGTTTCAGCCCCAACCTAAACTCCACCACACTCCCATCCTCACTCATCACCTAAATCCCTTAGCTTTGTCAAAGAAATCTCAACCATCTCTTCCTTTGGACATCTTTTTGGATTTGTCTTCTAAACAATAATCCCTTCAAAATGACTTTGTGAATGAACGGAAGTGACTTGGTTAAAAAAAGGCATATATCTGCTTTCCACATAAATTTTATATAGATGGGGAAAACTTCCTTGCTCTTTTTCTCCTCATCTTTTCATATAATTGTGTTTCCAAAAGATACAAGAAAGGCATGAGCATAACCTGTAATACATGTGATATGAATTTTCTTAAAAACAGTCCTTAAAGTCAAATTCAACTATGAATTCTATGTTAGGGGGACTGACAAATGCATAATATTCTGATCAGTATATATGAGGTTTACATTTTGTTTCATCACTTTTATTGCTGAAGAATACATTTTAAAGGGATGGATTAAATATTCAAAGACACAAACACTAGTAAGTACCTTTTAGTTCAATATGAAGATAACAAACCCATTAGTATATCTACATATGAGTATGCTCAGCAAACAGGAGACTGAACAAATGTTTATTGAGTACCTCACGTTACAGGAAATGTGCACGCACTTTGGCAAATGCTGTCTCATTTCCTTTTTTTCTATAAATATGTGAGGTCGATATAATTATCCTCATTTTTCAGGTTGTAAAACCAAACATCCAGAGATTAAATCACTCAAGGATGTGTTACTTAAGGTAAATAATTAGTTCCTTTAAGTGATAAGCCCCAAAGTATCAGTGACTTAACACAGTAAAATGCTATTTCTCATTTATATCACCATCTAATGCAAGTCAGAAGGAGAAGGGGTTGCATTCTGCCCCACCTCATCATTCAGAGACACCCCCCCCCCCCCAGGATACTTCCATCCCATCCACTAGTGGATGGAGATTGAGAGCTAGGATAGTACATTAAAAGTTTTTGTTGGGGCGCCTGGGTGGCGCAGTCGGTTAAGCGTCCGACTTCAGCCAGGTCACGATCTCGCGGTCTGGGAGTTCGAGCCCCGCGTCGGGCTCTGGGCTGATGGCTCAGAGCCTGGAGCCTGTTTCCGGTTCTGTGTCTCCCTCTCTCTCTGCCCCTCGCCCATTCATGCTCTGTCTCTCTCTGTCCCAAAAATAAATAAACGTTGAAAAAAAAAATTAAAAAAAAAAAAAAAGTTTTTGTACACCAGGCCTAGAAATGGCACATACCACTTATGCTCACCTTCCATTCCCCAAAAATGATCCCTCTTCTGTTAACAAGGAAAGAATGGATGCTTTCTCCCTAAGGTAGGGAGAAGCTAAAGAAGGATGCTCTCACTACTAATAATCAATATAGTACTGGAAGGTCTAGCTATTCAAAAAGGCAAGAAAAGCAATACAGATAAGAAAGAAGAAAGTGTTCCTATTTGCAAATGACATGATCATCTATGCAGAAAACACCAGAGTCTACCAAAAGAGTCCTATAATTAATAGGTGAGTAAGCAAGATCAAAACACAAATCACATTTCTGTATCCTAAAAATAAACGTGTCAAACCTGAAATTAAAGAAACAATGCCATTTACAATCCCTCCAGAAAAAACTAGTAAGATGCTTAGGTATAAATTTACCATCACATGCACAGAACTTGGATGCTGAAAATCATAAAGTGCTAAAAAAATCAAACAAAAGGATACTTGATTAAATAGAAAGTAAATACAAAGATGGTAGAAT
Source organism: Puma concolor (assembly GCF_028749965.1). Classification (NCBI taxonomy): domain Eukaryota; kingdom Metazoa; phylum Chordata; class Mammalia; order Carnivora; family Felidae; genus Puma; species Puma concolor. The sequence goes on from NC_141671.1 coordinate 79,498,455, forward strand.
TAAAAACAAGCAAATCAATAATTACATTATGTGTAAATAATCTAAACATCCTAATTAAAAGGCAGAGAAAGACTGGACAAAAATGCAAGAGGCTATCTATAAGATATCTATATCTTATAGATAGAGGCTATCTATAAGAAACCCACTAAGTATAAAGACATAGATAGGTTAAAAGTAAAAGTATAGAAAAAGATATACCATGCAAACATTAATTAAAAGAAAGCTGGAGTGGCTTTATTAAAATCATACAAAGTAAACATCAGAATATAGAACACTGGGGACAAACAGAGGTATATAATGATATAACGGTCAATTCATCAAGAAGACAGCAATTCTAAATGAGTATATATCTAATAACTTACTTTCAAAATACATGACTCAAAAATTGACCTAACCAAAAGAGGAGATTAGCATATCTAAAATTATAGTTACAGATTTTAACACTTCTCTCAACAATTGACAGAAAGTTGACAAAACGTCGGCAAAGGTATAAAAAATTTGAACAATTCTGTCAAGCAAATAACATGGAAGAATCACAGAATATACATTCTCTTTAACATACACATAACATCACCACAGAGACTATAAGCTGAGCCATAAAATAAGTCTGAATAAATTTCAAATGACTGAAATCATACAATGTTTTATAAGCCTGAGTATGACGGAATTAAAAGTCAATTTTAAAAGAACATATAAAATCCTTATTTTTGAAGTTAAGAAGTGCACTCCTAAATGTCGCATAAGCCAAATAAGAAACCACGAAGATATTAGAAAATATTTCTGAGTAAACAATAATGAAAATACAAATACTAAAATGTATAGAGTGCAGCTAAAATAGTGCTTAGAGCAAAATTTATAATTCTAAATGCTTACATTGTTGGTGAAAAAGATCTAAACTAATTTTCTTAGCTTCTACATTAAGAGACTAGAAAAAGAAGAGTGAGTTAAACCAAGGTAAGGAAAGGAAGGAAATAATAAATATAAAGGCTAAAAGTAATTAAAGAATAGATAATAGAGAAAACCAAGTCATTCAGAAGCTGATTCTTTGTAAAGATTAATGTAATTGAAAAATACTTACCTAGATTGATCAAACCAATAGCAAGAATGAAAGAATATCACAAAGATATTACAGGCATTAAAAGAACATGAAAGGAATATTATGACTAACCTTATGACTATGAATTTGACAACTAAGATTAAATTCTTAGTTAATTAAACTAAGATTAAATGGAAAAATTCCTTAAAGGATATAAGTTACCAAAAGTGACACAAGAATAAATAGAAATCCCATAAAGCCCAATATATGGTGTTTTGGTGTTGCTGTTTATGGGGGTTTTTTTTATTTGAGTAAAGAATTTGTACTTAAAAATCTTCCACAAGGAAAACTCAAGTTCCAAAGAGATCCACAAGTACATTCCATCAAATATTCACAAAAGAAAGGACATTGATATTTCTCAAAACCCTTCAGAAAAATTTTTAAACTCATTTTTTAAAAGACAGCATAGCCTTGATACCAAAACTCACAAATTAATACAAGAAAAGAAATTTTCAGACAAATATCACTCCTTAACATAAATGCAAAACTCCTTAACAAAAAATAGCAAATCAAAGTCAGCAATAGATGTTTTTTTAAAAAACAATACATCGAAACTAATTATGATGTTTTTCCAAGACTTGGAAGTTTTTCCAAGACTGCAAGATTGTTTTAACATCCAAAAATCAATTACTGTGATTCACCACATTAACAGAATAAAGAAATCACAAAACCATCTCAGTAGTTGAAAAAGATACATTTGATTAAATTAAATGCCCACTTATTATAAAAACTAGCAGCAATTTAGGAATAGAAGAAACTTTCTTCAAACTAATAAAAGGTATCTAAGAAAAACTTGTAGTTAATATATTAATGATAAATGATGAACATTTCCCCCACGTATATTGGGAAGAAGATAAGAATGTCTGCCCTTACCACTTCTAATCAGCATTTTTTAAAGGACTATTTATTTATTTATTTAGAGACAGCACACAAGCAGGGAAGGGTGATAGAGAGAAAGAGAATTTTTTTTTTTATTTATTTAGTGTTTAATTTACATCCAAGTTAGTTAGCATATGGTGCAACAATGATTTCAGGAATATATTCCTTAATGCCCCTTATCCATTTATACCATCGCCCCTCCCACAATCCTTCCAGTAACCCTCTGTTTATTCTTTATATTTAAGAGTCTTTTATGTTTTGTCCCCCTCCCTGTTTTATATTCTTTTTACTTCCCTTCCCTTATGTTCATCTGTTTTGTATCTTAAAGTACTCATATGAGTGAAGTCATATATTTGTCTTGAGACAAAGAAAATCTTTTTTTTAATTTTTTTTTTACTGTTTATTTATTTTTGAGAGAGAGAGGCCGAGTGTGAGTAAGGGAGGGAGGGCAGAGAGAGCGAGAGGGAGACACAGAATCTGAAACAGGTTCCGGGCTCTGTGCTGATAGCACAGAGCCCAAATGTGGGGCTCGAACCCACAAACCATGAGATCATGAACTGAGCCAAAGTCAGATGCTTAACAGACTAAGCCACCCAGGCAGCCTGACAGAAAGAGAATCTTAAGCAGGCTCCACACTCAACATACAGCCCAATGTGGGGCTCAATCCCAAGACCCTGGAATCATGACCTGAGCCAAAATCTAAAAAGAGTTAGATGCTCAACTGACTGAGCCAAACAGGCACCCCCTATTCAGCATTTCACTGTAGTACTAGTCAGTATAACATGGCAAGACAAAGAAATAAAAGGAATAAAACAGAAGAAATAAAACTGTCTCTGTTTGCAAATGAAATGATTGTTTTCACAGAAAGATCATAAGAATCTACAAAATATCCACTAGGATCGATAAGAGTATTTAACAAGATCACAGATTGAAAATCAATATCCAGAAATCCACTGTATTTCCCTATGCAAAAAATAAAAATGGAAATTGAAATACAAGTGCCATTTACAAAAACATCAAAAATATTATAATGCATAGGGATATTTCTCTTTTTGCTACTTGATTATTAGTTTATAGAAATGCTACCAATTTATACACCCTTAGGTTTATTGCAGCATTATTTATAATAGCCAACATATAGAAGCAACCCAAGTGTCCACTGACACACAAATACATAAAAAGATGTTGCATAGATACAGATAAATAGATATAGATAGATACAGATACAGATATAGATATACACAATGGAATATTATGCAGCAATAAAAAAGGTTGAGTTTTGTTTTGTTTGCCATTTGTGACATCATGGATAGACCTAGAGGGTATTATGCTAAGTAAAATGAGTCAGACTGAGAAAGACAAATACCATATGATTTCACTCATATGTGGAATCTTAAAAACAAAACAAATGATTAAACAAACAAAAAGGACAATCAGACCTATAATACAGAGAACAAACTGATGATTTCCACAGGGATGGTGGGTGTGTGGGATAGGTAAAATGGGTGAATGGGTGAGAGATAGAAGATTCCAGTTACAAAATAAATAAGTCATGGGAATAAAAGGCACAACATAAGGAATACAGTCAATGATGTTGTAACAGCAGTGTGTAGTGACAAATGATAGCTACACTTGTGGTGAGCATAGCATAACATATAAACTTGTCAAATCACTACACTGTACACCTGAAACTAATGTAACGTGTGTCAACTATACTCAAATTTAAAAATTAAATAAAAAATACAGGCCTCTCCCTGCCTCTCCCTCGCTCTCTCTCTCTCTCTCTCTCTCCCTCAAAAATGAATGAATAAATAAATAAACAAACAAACATTAAAAAAAAAAGAATAGAGTGACACATATAGTTGACTGATTTTTGACAAAGACACCAAAGCATTTCAATTGGGGAAATAAAGTCTTTCCTACAAAAGTTGCTGAAATAACCAGACACCCATATTGGGAAAAAAGATAATCCTCAACACTTACCTCATATCCAAATGCTAAAATGTATTCAAGATAGATCATGAACTGTTGGTTTACAAATTCGGGAATTTCTCAGTTGAAATCTGAAATTGGCCCCTGAATGGAGGGCAAGGAGAGTCTAAGAGACAGACCACTCCAGATTGGTAGGCGGCAGGTTTAATAGGAAAGGAAAATTACACAGGAGGCTTGTCTGCCCATGAGAAGAGTAGACCTCCACACCCATCCTCCAGAATCTTTATATAGAAGCCTTACCTGGGTTCAGTAATGCATTCCATCCAGACAGTCTCATCTACAAATTGTTCTCTCAAGGCTGCATCCTTCAAAACGGTTCCCACTATGGGAATGGGTAGGCTGAGCACACATTCCAAGGATAGGGGAAAGTAGGTGGTGAGATGCCTCTGGTTGTCTGGATCCAGCTTACAAGTCAATCAGTGGTCATGTCCCCTGATGACCTCTTCCCACATGAAAGCTAAAGATTTTAATCTTCTAGAAGAAAATACATAAAAACATTTTTGTGAACTTGAAGTCATTTCTTTGACACAGGAAGCTCTAATCATAAAGAAAAAATAGATAACTTAGACTTCATCAAAATTAAAATCTTCTCATCAAAAGAGATCATTAAAAAACATAAAAGCAAAGCTAGAATAGAAGAAAATGTTCACAAAACATTCTTCTGACAAAAGACTTGTGTCCAGAATATATAAACATCTAAAACTCTATGTATTGTTTTGTTTGATTTTTACAATGATAGTATTTTCCTGTTATTATGAATATAATAACCTCATAATAATCACATGTCATGTCTCAATCACAGTTTACATAAACAAGAAAAAAAACAATGAACTCCACAATCCAGTATCTCCTGTGCACCTTCCTTTGCTCTCATTGAAGAACAAACCGAGAAACTACTATGTACCCCTTTCTTTCCTATAACAGGCCAAGGAGAAGCTTTATGAAGGCTGAGGAAGTGAATTTAAAACAATTAGAGAGATAAAATTATCTCTCTATATGAGGGCAAGCAGCTACTCCCAAAATCTGAAAAAAAAAAAAAAAAAAAGAAATTAGCACCCGTTGAAGATTTTTTTCTTTTTTTATTGAAGTATAGTTGACGTGCTATACAATATTAGTTTCAGGTATACAACATAGTGATTCAACATTTATATATATTATTAAGTGGTCACCATGGTAAGTCTCATTACCATCTATCACTATACATAGTTACTACAATATTATTGACTATATTCCTTAATGCTGCACTTCATATCCCATGATTTACTCATTTTATTATTGGAAGTTTATACCTCTTAATCCCCTGCACCTACTTCATCCTCCCATTCTCCTCCCCTCTGGCAACCACCAGTTTGTTCTCTGTAGTAGAGTGTGTTTTGTGTTGTTTTGTGTGTTTTATTTCTTAGATCCTACATTAGAGATTTTTTAAATTTAATTATTTGAAGAAATTAGGGCAAAATGAAAATAATCAAAGAAGAAATGAAAGAATATTTATGGTAAACCATAAAGAGTTGTTGAAAACTGGGGTGCCTGGGTGGCTCAGTTGGTTAAGCCTCCCACTTTGGCTCAGGTCATGATCTCATGGTTGGTGGGTTCAAGCCCCGCGTCGGGCTCTGTGCTGACAGCTCGGAGCCTGGAGCCTGCTTTGGATTCTGTGTCTCCCTCTCTCTGTCTGCCCCTCCCCCGCTTGCGCTCTGTCTCTGTCTCTCTCTCTCTCAAAAACAAATGAACATTAAAAAAAATTTTTTTAAAAAAGAGTTGTTGAAAACCAAGACTACGTAAGATGGTGAAATCTTACCACCTGAGTGGCTCAGTCGGTTAAGCATATGACTTCGGCTCAGGTCATGATCTCACAGTCTGTGAGTTCAAGCCCCACATCAGGCTCTGTGCTGACAGCTCACAGCCTGGAGCCTGCTTCGGATTCTGTGTTTCCATCTCTCTCTGCCCCTCCCCTTCTCATGCTCTGTCTCTGTCTCTCTCAAAAATAAATAAACATTAAAAAATTAAATTAAAAAATAAGTGTGCTAGAGGTGCATGGGTGGCTCATTCAGTTGCGCATCCAACTCTTGATTTCAACTCAGGTCATGATCCCAGGGCCATGGGATCAAGTCCTGCATTGGGCTCCAAGCTGAGCATGGAGCCTTCTTAAGATTCTCTCTCTCTAGAGCCAAAGCATAAGAGACTGTTAAAAACTGAGAACAAACTGAGGGTTGATGGGGGGTGGGAGGGAGGGGGGGGTGGGTGATGGGTATTGAGGAGGGCACCTTTTGGGATGAGCACTGGGTGTTGTATGGAAACCAATTTGACAATAAATTTCATATATTGAAAAAAAAAAAAAGATTCTCTCTCTCTCCTCTGCCCCCTCCCCTCCTCACAGCTCTCTCTCTCTCTCTTGCTCTCTCAAATAAATAAATTAATTAATTAAATAAAAATTAATTAATTAATTAAATTTAATCTAAAAATGAGTGTGCTCATGACCTATCCCTGGTGTTCTGCCACTGGGGTAGTATACTAAATCAGAGGCTCTGAAGCATCTCAGTAAATGAAAGCAGTATACCCCGACCCATTTGGTTTACAGTGATTCTCCCTATTTGTAATTTCAATGAAAAACTATTTAAATATGGCTTTGGGCTGCACTGGTATTTTCCATGTCATAATCAGAACAGAAACTAAATTTTATAAACCTCCCCCCATTAACTCCTGATAGGATATGTCCATTTTTAGCTGTGATTATTGCAGTTAATTTTGCATCCCAGTGGACTAACGCAAGCTTGGTGTATTGATATTAGTGTTTGGATTGTTCTGCAGCATGTGTTTTGAGTTAAGTGTTACATAGTTCCTCCTCTCCTACTATGTTAAAGGCAAAAGAGACTTAAATTTTGGGGGGCTATTTAACAAGCATTGTTCTAATTAGAAATCATACTACCTCTAGAAAAAATTTTAAAAAAAGAAAAAAGAAAAAAAAAAAGAAATCATACTACCTCCTAAGGAATTGCTAGTGATTATAAAACCATGTGCTATTTCCTTAACAAGGTAAAGGAACCAAGACAATTGAAGTTGGATCATTTCCTGAGTATGGCTATATCTTTTTCCCTTTCATGATCCCCAATGTAATCCCTGAAATTGCTCAAAGAATTCTACCTACCTGGTGCCCCCACCCCACTGACTCCCTGCCTATTCCATCACTGCTTTCCTCCTTCCTCTTTTACATTTCACTCACTCCAGAAATGCTCTCTGCCCCAATATAAAGTATATTGGGTGTAGCAGCAAAGAAAACTGTAAACAGTCCAGTTTAAAAAGACAATCTCTCATCCTAAAAAGAAAACAACCTTGACCCCACATCTCCCCCCATAGCTACCTTATTTCTCTGTTCCCCTTTTCAAAGGCAAAACTCTTGAAATACTTGTTCTTATCCAATCCTCTATTTCCTTTCTTCCCATTCTTTCTTGAAGCTACCACATTCAGACTTTCATCTCCACCACTGCACCAAATGGGTCCTGTCAAGGTCATCAGTGTCATCCACATTGCCCAGCCCAATGATCAAGTCCTCGTCACCCACCACCTGTCAGCAGCACTTACACAGCTGATTGCTCTTCATGCACTTTCTTCACTTGGTCTTGGGATTATCTCCATCATTCTCCTCCACCTCGAGAGCTATTCTCCTCTGTTTCACTGGTTCCTCCTTTCCTTCCTGACCTTTGATTAGTGAAAAGCTCCAAGGTGCAGTTCTCAGACTTGTTCAATCTGTAATTGCTCCCATGTCATCCCACCCAGTGATTTGAAAGACTGCGTTCCATATGGTGTTATGGAACAAACTTTAAGATATATGTTAAATGAAAAAAAGATAAAAGATGGAAAGCTGGATGTGTGCAGGAATTTGGAGTGACTGACAACACAAGGATACAACACTCAACTTCTATTCTGAAAGGCCTGGGCACAAAATAAACCAGGGAGTCACATTAAAGAGCTGACAATATAGCCTCAACCAGTAATGTTTTTGCTAATTTAACTGAAGGCAGCTAAAAAGATGAATCAGGCATACATCCCACCCTCCAGAATGTATAGTCTTCTGGGGGGGAATGAAAAATAAATAGTGACAAAATAAGGAAGAAAATGATGTCACTGGAGAAATGACAGGATGTATGGAAGCTCAGATAAATAGAGAAGCTTTTAATTTTTTTTTAACGTTTATTTATTTACTTTGAAAGAGACAGAGAGAGCAGGGAGGGGCAGAGAGAGTGAGTCAGGGGAGGAATCCCAGTCAGAGTCTCTGCTGTCAGCAGAGCCCAATGCGGGGCTCAAACTCACGAATCCTGAGACCATGACCTGAACTGAAATCAAGGGATAACTGACTGAGCCACCCAGGCGCCCCTAGAGCAGCTTTTAAAAGCTTGATAAAGCTGAATTATTTGATTTTTGTTTTACTTGATGCTTTGAAAATAACATTTCCTAATTATCTCTATTATCAAACTAAAACTTCTGAAGTTTTCTGTCTCTTCTCCATGCTACTCTCCAAACTCTCAATCTTCTGATCAGAATGGAAAAGCCTTTTTATTTAGAACTGCTCTCCCAACAAACCTCAAGAACTCAAGAAAAACATAACTTAGGATTAATTTTTGCAGAAAAAAAAAGAACTTTCCTTCATTTAAAGAGAAAGGGGTGGGACACAGGGGGAAATGTAGTGAGATTGCCCCAAGCTGATGATGGCTCAGCAACAACCCGGGTCTCCCTGATTCCAAAGCCCATATACTTTCAATGCTACAGCCTGTCTTAGATATAAATGTAAGTTTAAACTGATTATAAAAGAAGGGTAAATAACCAGTGGAGACGAAAACATTTAATTTACAAAAAGGAGGGGATTGTTGGCAGAACAAGTCCCATGGAAGAACTAGAGAAACATACGAATTTCAAAAAAGGGTACATCCACAGAAATGCTGTAGAAGCATAATGACAACAGAGAGGCAGAATGAATCTCATTTCACTGCAGAAAAATAAAGACTGTCTTAAAAACAACTGCCCCATTTTTGGTCTTTAGTGAAATCATTTTCTTTTACTTTCCATATCTAAAGGATAGATGGTAACTATCTCCCCGTCTCCTTGGGTTTTGCCCAATGGGCAGAAGCAATTAAATCCAGAGCCAGAGAGATCTCACCATGGCTGGAGACTTTTATTCCTGCCCCCTGACTTCCAGTCCCCATTCCACGCGAAGACTCCTACATACTCCACTCTCCATTTTACACATGCCTCACCTGTTCCTGTCCTCATTCTTTGCTAACATCATCGTGCCTGTTAAACCTAATCCGTATCAATCCATGTCCCTTCTTAAAACCGCAAAAATGTCAGTTTTCTTTGAAGTTTTCCTGGACCGAATCCCACAGAGACAAATTAGAGGATTTGATTGGCATTCTGACCAGCAGCCATTGGCTGTGAATATTCCTATGTTGATTTTGATTGTCTTGTTTTCATGAGTATACATTTATATTTGAGTTTACAGTAGCTCCCCCTTATCCCAAGAGACATATTCCAAGACTTCCAGTAAATGCCTGAAATTGCAGGTAGTACCAAATTCTGTATGTACTATGTTTTTTTCCTATACTTACATACCTATGATAAAGTTTAATTTATCAGTTAGGTTTAGTAAAGATTAACAACAATAACTAATAGACAATAGAACAATTATAACAATATACTATAATAACAGTTAATGTGGGGCACCTGGGCGGCTCAGTCGGTTAAGCGTCTTGACTTCAGCTCAGGTCATCATCTCACAGCTTGTGAGTTCCAGCCCCAAATCGGGCTCCGTGCTGACAGCTCCGAACCTGGAGCCCGCTTCAGATTCTGTGTCACTCTCTCTCTCTGCCCCTCCCCCACTCGTGCTCTGTCTCTCAAAAATAAATAAACATTTTTTAAAAATGTTTTTAATTATGTGAATATGGTCTCTCAAAATATCTTACTGTGCTGTACTCACCTTTCTTGTGATGATGTGACATAAAATGCCTACGTGATGAGATGAAGTGAGGTGTATGACGCAGCCATCGTGACGTATTGTTAGGCTACTACTGACCTTCTGCTGATTCGTCAGAAAGGATCATTGGCTTGCAGACCGTGGTAACTGAAAGTGCGGAAGCGAAACTACAGATAAGGCGGACTCTCGTACTTTTTTAAAGTTCCTTACAACTATGCATTCAATAAATGTCAGTATCTCAGTGATTGCCCAGCTTAATCACAGCTATCCAGGAGACAGACAGATCATAGATGGTAGGTAGGTAGGTTGATCAATTGATCAACTAATAGATAGATAGATAGATACTAAAAGAACACAAATGTTAACCAAAACTAAACACATTTTTTAACGTACATTTCTTTGACCTTGATGATAATGCTATTTCACAATTTACCATATTACTCTGAGAACAATTTGCCATAAACATCAAAGTAGTGTTATATGCTTTTTTTCTCTCTTTTCTCCAAAGAAATGCACAGTGGGATAGTAAAATGTCAGAAATAATTAGACAAAATTGCACAATTCCGTTGTGACATTAAAATATCTTTGGAGTTGAAATTTGTTATGGAACTTTAAAACTGGTTTCAGGGGCGCTTGGGTGGCGCAGTCGGTTAAGCGTCCGACTTCAGCCAGGTCACGATCTCGCGGTCTGGGAGTTCGAGCCCCGCGTCAGGCTCTGGGCTGATGGCTCAGAGCCTGGAGCCTGTTTCCGATTCTGTGTCTCCCTCTCTCTCTGCCCCCCGTTCATGCTCTGTCTCTCTCTGTCCCAAAAATAAATAAACGTTGGAAAAAAAATTTTTAAAAAATAAAACTGGTTTGAAATCTGCTTATTATAAACAATATAATTTTTTCTTTAATGTCCCTGAATTTCTAAAATATGATACAATGTGAATGTATGTTTCCAAATGTAAAGAAAAAAACCCCTTTTACATATAAATGTTACATATATATGAATAAATGTAAATAAGAAAGTAATTCAGGTGGCAAGATAGACTTTCAAGTTGGTAATGTTTTCATGAGAAAGAGTTTGGGAACTTAACTTTTTAAGAAGTATCTTTTTGGTAGCTACACTTGTGGTTAGCACAGCATAAGGAATAAACTTGTGAATCACTATGTTGTACACCTGAAATTAATGTAACATTGTGTGTCAATTATAATTTTTAAAAGGTATCTTTTGAAGAATAAAAATAAACTTCAAACCCACAGATAAAAAAGGAAGTTATATCAAAAATATGTGTAAAGAATTTACGAATACTGAAATATGATAATGTTTTCCAGAGGGAAAAAAATATGTTTTTTCACTCATTAACCAGTAGCATACTATTTTCCAGGAACCCTCCATTCAGAAGAAATGCTGTGGTGCTTCCTTTTACCCCATACAAAATGGAACATAAGAAACTACAAAGCTGAACAAACTACAATCTTCTTATAAATGAGAGGCACTGAAGTCTGAGCAGTTTCCAGCTGAGGGAAAATAACCAATAGCTTCTCCACAGTGTAGATCAAAGCAGGGAAAACATGAATATCACTAACTGTACCACAGAAGCCAGTGTGGCTGTGAGACCCAAGACTGTCACTGAGAAGATGCTCATTTCCATGACTCTGGTGACCATCACCACCCTGACCATGTTGTTGAATTTGGCCGTGATCATGGCCATCTGTACCACCAAGAAGCTCCACCAGCCTGCCAACTACCTGATCTGTTCTCTGGCCGTGACGGACCTCCTGGTGGCAGTGCTTGTCATGCCCCTGAGCATCATGTACATTGCCATGGAAAGCTGGAAACTAGGGTACTTCATCTGTGAGGTGTGGCTGAGTGTGGACATGACCTGCTGCACCTGCTCCATCCTCCATCTCTGTGTGATTGCCCTGGACAGGTACTGGGCCATCACCAATGCTATTGAATATGCCAGGAAGAGGACGGCCAAGAGGGCTGGGCTGATGATCCTCACCGTCTGGACCATCTCCATCTTCATCTCCATGCCCCCTCTGTTCTGGAGGAGCCACCGCCAGCTGAGCCCACGCCCTAGTCAGTGCACAATCCAGCATGACCATGTCATCTACACCATTTACTCCACACTGGGGGCATTTTATATCCCCTTGACTTTGATACTTATTCTGTATTACCGTATTTATCATGCAGCCAAGAGCCTTTACCAGAAAAGAGGATCAAGCCGGCACTTAAGCAACAGAAGCACAGATAGCCAAAATTCTTTTGCGAGTTGTAAACTTACACAGACTTTCTGTGTGTCTGATTTCTCCACCTCAGACCCTACCACAGAGTTTGAGAAGATCCACACCTCTATCAGGATCCCTTCCTTCGACAATGATCTAGATCACCCTGGAGAACGGCAGCAAATCTCTAGCACCAGGGAGCGCAAGGCAGCACGAATCCTAGGACTGATTTTGGGTGCATTCATTTTGTCATGGCTGCCATTTTTCATCAAAGAGTTGATTGTAGGTCTGAGCATCTATACAGTGTCCTCTGAAGTGGCTGATTTTTTGACGTGGCTCGGTTATGTTAATTCTCTGATCAACCCTCTGCTCTACACAAGTTTTAATGAAGACTTTAAGCTGGCTTTTAAAAAGCTCATTAAGTGCCGAGAACATACTTAGATTGCAAAAAGCCAAAAAGCATCACTTTTACCAGCCTTGTGAGTGGACAAGGGTAAGGGGTGCAACTTATCAATTTGTGAACATAGTTGGTTCAGGAAATTTTGTGAGGTAGTGTGGTCTTTTTGTTTGTTTTGTTCTGTTTTGTTTGAGGTTTGTTATTTGGTGTGCCGTTTTCTACCTCTGGTTTTATTGTGGTACATGATTTCAAATAAACATTATCATATAAAGACAGAAATTTCATAGAAATAATAATAAGGTGAAATAGTAACTACTTTTTTTAGCCATTTCAGTTAATCCTGCAATTAAAGAATGCCAAAATAAATCTTCATTTGCAGAATTTCTTATTACTTATAAATCAAATACCTGATAAGTTACCTTCGTGTGGCATTAAACCTGGGGTCATGGCTCCATATTTGTGCAAATTTTAGTGGGAACTGCATGACTCCATAAAGCATTTTTTAAAAAGTGATGTGCTGCCATCTGCTTGCAGACCTGAACCAAAGTCATTTACTGTGACTACATCCTTTTAGGTGCAAATAGTACAGCTGATGTATCCTTTTTAGTTCATGATTAAATACGCTTCCTCATTCTCTAAAGAGAACCTGGAATGAATCCTCTGCTTTCCTGGGTCTCTAACTATGAACATGAAACATAAACAAATACAAAATAACCTAAATATACTTCGGTCCATGTGTTGCTATACTACCTGACAGGCACACTGGACTTCCTCCTATTCGGAGAAGTGTCCCCCTAAGCCTCGCACACACTCCCTCATGCTGACAGGATTCAGGTGGGAGTACAAGCAGTTTCACAGGGTGGGGTGATCAAATGAAGGAATATATTATCTGAAGAACTGTGCTGGAGAATGCTACTCATTAAATTACCAGTGTGCACTTGGAAAAACAAAAGTTGAACATCTGTGCTTACACCCATCAAGGAGATGAGTGTGAAATTGTGACCCCTGGAACCTCTGTGGCTTCCATGCCAGACTGCACCCTGGGGCCAGGAGGCTACAGATGGGACCTGAGGCCACACGCGCCTCTCCTCAGCTGGGGTGACTGCTCTAGTCACGAGGAGGAGCTTACCACTAAGTCACGAGTGATGACAGAAGGGAATGAAAGTTTGTAAATGCTTGTGCACTCTCAAGTCAGTGACTCCTCATCTCATCCACAGCTTCTCCTCATCTCTTCACCCTCCAAGGGTCATATCTCTTCTTGGTTTACAGAGAAGACCTGCATTTGCTCCCTCTCCACCTCCATGTTTTAGCCTTAAATCTAAGCTCTCTAACCTTTTCTGTAATCTTGCACCTCTCTCCTTTGCCCCCAACTTCTTTCCCCCATACCTCTCCTCCCTCACTTCCCCCCTCCCTACCTCCCATCCCTTCCTCTCCCCACTCTTCTTGAATCTCACCTTTTCATTTGCTCAAGTCTCTTGGACACTGGTGTATACTTCCCCGACCCTGCTTCCCCCTCAAGCTCCTGCTTCGTCTCTCTCCTGTCTCTCCCACCTGAGCTTCTCCACTCATCAATCCTTCATTCTGCTCCACCTCTCACCTTCCACTGACTTTCACATCCTTTGCCATCTGGGTGTGCCCTTCCTAGCTCTCCTGAAACACATCTCCCAGTAGGCAAATATAGTGGCCTTCCCTCTGTCCTCATCTGCTTCACAATCTGTCATCAGGTAAAACAGCTAAGGGGAGCCTGAGTGGCTCAGTCGGTTAAGCATCAGACTCTTGGTTTCGGCTCAGGTCGTGATCTCAAGTTTCGTGAGGTCGAGCCCCACATCGGGCTCTGCCCTGACAGCATGGAACCTGATTGGAATTCTCTCACTCCCTCTCCCTCTCTCTCCCTCTCTGCCCCTCCCCTGCTCACATGTGCATGCTCACTCTCTCTCTCTCTCAAAACAAATAAATAAACATTAAAAAAAAAAAAACAGCTAAGCCTCCCTTTCTTGTTTAAGCCTGTGCTTTCCAGAATACTTTACTCCCCTGTTTCTCCAACCACCTCATTTTTTGTCTCTTTTCCTTTCTCCTGGAGCATTGTCCTCAGCTCTTACCTCCTGTGTCTCCATACTCAATCTTATCCCATCATTTTAACAATGAGGTCCATTCCTATGGCTCTTCAATTTGTGTCTTTAGTTCTGATCTCTGTGTTTCTCAAATTCCAGACCCATGAATTACATCCAGTGAACATCTCCCTATGAACTGTCTGTTGGTTCCTCAAACACAGCTTTTCTAAACTGAACTCAGGATCATTTTCCCACACTCAAACCTTCTCCTCCTTCCACCTTCCCCACCTCAGATAACAGGATTACCATGCTTTTTATCATTCATATTAAATAAATGTGATCCTCTCTCTTTGTGGCTTGTGTCTCACATCCAGATAGTCTTATATGTTTACCTCTACAGAAATGTTTGAATATGATCCCTTCTTCTCCAATAATTTGGTTTCTTCACCCATTCCAAATCTTCTTATCTGATCTTACCTCTCAAGTCCTTCACCTGTCACTCTGTGGCCACATATCTGCACACCTATCAGATATATCTTCCTATGACAGTGGTCTATCAGAGACATCTTCCTAGAACAGTGGTTTTCAGAGGGGCAGTTCCCGACCAGCAGCATGAGCATCAGCCAGGAAGTTGTTAAAAATGCAAAGTCTAGGGCCCCATTGAAGACATACTGAATCAGAAATTCAGAGGGGGGGGGGGGGCATCAACTTCCTCTTATAAGCCCTCCAGGAGATTCTGGTGCACACTAAAGTTTGAGAATCACTATCCCAGAGCATGCCATTGGTTTTTAATTACAGTATTTATAATCCTCTAATATTTCCCTATCAGTTTAAAGTAAAGATTCTTTTTTAAAAAATGAACATTTAAAATAAAAAATAAATAAGGATTCCTTAGTATAATGTTCAAGGCTCCTTCACTATGTGACCTTAATTTACCTTTCCAGAGTTATGTCTCACCACTTCTTCTCACCCATCCCATACTCCAGCAAAGTCTGGATATTTTATGTGCTCTCTGAATTTCCTTAACAGTTGATCCCACTGCTTCAGAAACCTGGCCCCATGGCTTTCCATTATTCATCAATTCTTTATCATGCAACTCAAATGCAATCTCTTCTGTAAAGTCTTCCTGAGATCCTTCTTCCTTCTCTGTCACTATGAGAGTCCTCTCCCCCAGCTCTATGTTCCTTAGAACACCATTTCTGTCACTATTATTATATGCATCCTATCTCATAGTGCATTTGTTTCTGTATTTCTGCTGTCTGCCCTAATATACTGTGAGCTCCTTGAGGGCAGGAACTGTGTCTGTTTCATCTCTGTATCCCTAGGGACTCCTACAGTGTTTTACACACAGTGGGTACTCAATAAATGTCTGTTAATGTGAATGGGATTATATCCCTAGAAGAGAATATGTAAATGTGCCATCTTCTCCCAGTGAGAAAACCGAAGTTCTTAATTCCCATGGTGCAATACTGACTTTATTTTTCCCCAAAACTTACCATACAACTTCCCAACTTTGTTCCAAAAAATGCTAGAAAAAGCTTCCCTATGGAAAGAAAAAGAATTTCCCATTGAATAAATGAATAGACTTTATTCATTAGGATTCAGTCTAAGCTGCTTTCAAAGAAGAAACCTCCAAATACAGTAGTTCAAACAAGACAGTTTTTTTCTCTTTCATGTGACAGTCAGGAGGTAGGAGGGCAGCCCAGAGTGAGTAGGGGACTCTGCTCCACAACATTATCCAGGGACTCAGTTTTATTCTGTCCTGTGGTTCTGCACCCACCCCCCACCACCACCACCCAGGTCTTATTCTCATCTGCATGGCCAGAGCTGACGCACCATCATATCAACATTCCAGTCCATAGGAAAGAAGAGAGAGACGTAGAGAGTAATTTCCTTTTAAGGAAGTTATGTGGATCATGTAACTTCTGCTTATACTCCATTGGCAATTATTAGGTCACATGGCCACACCAAGTTGTAAAAGAGAATAGGAGAGTAAATCTCTAGCTGGGCAGCCATGTGCCTTGCTAAAATTGGGGACATTATAATAAGAGGAAGAAAGAGAGAATGACCACAAAGGGACAATGAACAGTCTACCCCAAAGGGATATTGGTTTCTGTGCGTACGGCTCATATATTCCAGGCAAGTCAATTGGTTACCCAGCTAGTGGTGATCTATGTACAAGGATGTTGAGGTTTAAATCACGGGTTACTTGACTGAAATTGTGCATATGCTGAAAATCCAGTATTTATCATGCCTATATCTCTACTATCTAGAAATTATATGAGCAACCCTCTTGCTTTCCCATCATCAACCACATATCATCATTGAAAATTCTTGGCAATTATAAGCATTTTAAAATGTTAAGAGTCTAAGTAAATAAACAAAAAGAAGATGCATAAGTAATTTTTACTTACTCATTTTTACTAACTCATTTCAATTTGCTAGATAAGTCCTAGTTAAATGCAATTCTCTCACACCTATCTTTGCCCTTAGCAAAGAAGAATCTGTATTTATTTCCTAGTATAATCAAACCTGTTGGGAAAAAAAAATCTGCTGTTTGGTTTACTCATTTAACTAATAGTCTAGCTGGTATTGACCACCATTGCCAGTTTCAATTAAAACTTGAGTGAAGTAATGGTACCTTCTGATATCGTCAGTTTTTCCAGTGTAAACAGCAAATTAAAAGTAAACCCCAGGGGTGATATTTTGAACACTTCCATTAACAATAACTAATAAATTAGAACTTCCTGATTTGTGTACCCAGTGAAAGAATTCTTGGATATAAGTCACTCCCTTGCAGACCTGGTAATTATCTGGTTATAACTGGTAGCAATAAGAATCCTTACGAGCATCGCTACCTCTGTCTGCTTTGGATAACTGGATAGTTTCCTATACTTATGAATTTCAGCTTGCAAACTCTGACAGGCATGTAGAAGGGAAGTTCCAAAGTGAAGTTCAGCAACTGTTCTGGCTACCAGCACAAAACATCCATTATCGTACTGATCTCAGACTAATGTGTGTTTGCTGTGTTTGCTTAGTTTTTAAGGTCTTCTATACGCAACAACTTTTAAGTCCTTATGTACAGTATTTGCAAATACAGTAAGAGGATCAGAAAAGCTAGTGAAAAGAACCTTATGACTACAAAGGAAAGACAAGTAAAGGCAATGTTTTCAATTAAAAGGGCTGAGAAAATGACTATCATTGCATAGGAAAATGGGATCAAATCTTGTTCGGCTTTCAAGGACCATCATATGCAATATGGGAAAAAGTACTGTGCCTCAATTATTGACTGTAATCAGCAGGAAAG
Organism: Puma concolor; assembly: GCF_028749965.1. Classification (NCBI taxonomy): domain Eukaryota; kingdom Metazoa; phylum Chordata; class Mammalia; order Carnivora; family Felidae; genus Puma; species Puma concolor. The sequence continues at coordinate 79,516,353 of NC_141671.1, forward strand.
AAGGAAAAGTGATTAATGAGATGGGAAAATGTCTGAGCACCACCCAGTAGTTCTAAAAGTTGTTTCAGAGTGTGTGTGGGCATGTCTAGTTATCTCAATAGAAAACCCTAATGGTATTTTGCAGTAGGAGACAATGGAGGCTAAATCTTACAATTAAAAAAAGGGGGGGGGGGAAGAGTCCCACTCAATAAAGAAGTACCACACCCAAAATACCAATATCATTACCTGCTAAGAAACACATAAGTACCAGCATTGACATGGGATGCTCAGAAGCTGAATGTTAATTCAGGTGTTGGCTAGGGATTATTTGAGATTTTAGAAGACTAATCATGGTGAAAGTGCTGCTATGAACTTTTATTGCAAGTCATGGAGGGTTTCAGAGTTTCAAGACCAATTTGAATCTGTCTAATATCAAAGTATGGGTCAGGCCAACAAATATAGACACCACATTGGTTAAAGAGTTTCCATTGACATTGACAGAGATCATTAAGAAATGCGACACAATAAAGTACCTATCAGCAAGAAGGAGGTATTGGTACTTCAAAGGATTGACTCATATCCTTATTTGGTGGAAAGGCTTTCAAAGACCAAATATAGTCTCACCTAAGTCACTTCAGACTTAGAATTAAAAGAGACTCTCAGGAACCTGTCAGTAGAAGGAGGAGATACTTCAAAAGTTAGGAAGTATGACATTAGATGTTTCTGGAACCCTTAAACTATCCAAGGTCCCTCCTTTCTCCCCATAAACCTCACCCTGGAGAATATACAGCAAGCTTCAGCCTTGCCACAAAAATGGTTTGAAATTATTTCCTTCATAATAGAAAGGAATAACTCTGAAGAGAGAATTGTTTAAAGAAAGTAATCTGTTGGCTCCCTAGAAGCTCCTAGTACCTAACACAGAGGGTGGTGCATGATGGCACTCAAGTTATATAATTTACATGTTTATTGAATTTAATTGAAATGACCACATTGATTACAGACTTCAAGAAATTTAGAGGTAGAACTATGTAGTGGGTAAGAAGGTTCTCATATGGAGGTGGAGTCGCCACATATTTAAATTTTTTTTAAAGAAAGGGACATCAGGACAATGATGATACAAAAGAAACAGCAATGGGAGGAGTTGGGAGATAATATCAGCAGAGTTTTAGGCAATAAAAAAATTGACCATCTGCTGTGAGTTTGAATAAATTGTAAAAGTTTTCCATTGAAAAATAAAAAATGGTATAAGAGCAGTGATATGAAGAAAGCAAGACTACAGCAATGGAAAGAGCAAAATTGGGGAGATAATGGTGGTGGTGGTTTGGGGTTCACAAACACCAAGTGAGCATTTGCCATGAGCTTGACATTGTACTAGGCACTGGGATCTCTATAAGGAAAAAAGCAGAGGGACAGAAAGAGGCAGACAATCCAGGTAGAAAACTACAAGGCCCAAATTAAGAGCATATTTGTAGGAAGGTGACTTTATTTATTTTCTATTTGGATAAAATAGCATTTCGGAGGGAATTAGAAACATTGCCTTTGCTTAAGGGGATGGGAGAGAAAGAAGACAGAAGAGCACATTTTGCACATCAAAATCTTGGGGGAAAAAAGTAATACCAGAAACTCTGGAGGATGGATGGTTCTTCAAAGAAAATGTATAACCAACATGGATACAAGAAATAAGGTCACAGGTGCATGTGTTTCTAGTTTGCATGGTATCAAATAGTGGTACATCAGAAGATAATTTAAAAAAAGCTGATTTAGGGGCGCCTGGGTGGCTCAGTCAGTTGGGCATCCGACTTTGGCTCAGGTCATGATCTCGCGGTTAGTGAGTTCAAGCCCCGCGTCGGGCTCTGTGCTGACAGCTCAGGGCCTGGAGCCTGCTTCGGATTCTGTGTCTCCCTCTCTCTGACCCTCCCCCGTTCATGCTCTGTCTCTCTCTGTCTCAAAAATAAATAAATGTTAAAAAAAATTTTTTTTAAAAAGCTGATTTATGAAGACATCCACAGGAATGAGGATGGAAACAGAACTGAGGAAAATTCAGATTTATAAGCAGTCTAATAATAAGTAGACCAGTTACCCCAAGTGTTTCTGGTTCATGGTTAAGCACTCAGTAAGGGATTGGCAAATGAATAAATTAATTACTCAGGCCACCAAGTCTGAGTCAGCATTTAGATGGCAAAGGAGAGCAACTTGGTGGTATAACCAAAGTGTCTGTGTGAGTCAGTAAGAAGGATGCTAATAAAATCCACACTCAGATGTAAGAAGCAGTTATATAAAAATACTAACCCATCAGCCATCCTCTCTTTCTGCACTTTGGAGGGGAGGGGCAGAGAAGAGGTGTTTTATAAAGAACAATAAGAACAACCACAATGTAAACAGTGTTACCTGACAACTTTACCTGATTACTTCTTATTGATCCATTTCTCACGAAAAACTAAGGCCTAATTGCCCTTTCTAATCACACACACACATGCATCTAGAAATAAAAACAATGTCCCATTAGGAAACCAAAGGCAAGTTTGGTGCAGGCAAATGTCATTGGTATAACTGTTACAAGAGTCCGATTAAAAATGAATGCCAAGTGTACTATGTATGTACATGTTATTTCATGTTTAATTGTTGGACATTATACAAACTGGAATAGGAGGATATAAAGATAACAACCTCATTGCTAATACTTAGGAAGAATCATCAAAGTTTCCAAAATATGTCTATATCAGAGAGATCTTGCCTTAGAATGACTGCCTTGCCAACAAACTCCTTCTAAATGTGTTACAAGACACAGCTCCTACTGAGAAAAGCAGCTCTAAGTGTTTCTTTAAGCATAACTCACCATGTGGCACCAGGTGACATCCCCTGTCTGTCCCCAGCTTCCCTATCTGCAGCTGATGAGTTAGGGCAGTTGGGCACTGGACCCAAGAACAGTAGGCCTATATACTGGCCATGTGCTATGAGCTGGTCTGATGTGAAAGCTCCCCTTACACATAAAGTGATTGGTTGTGATAATGACATTCTTACCTCTCAAGAATTTGAACAAAAAAAACACATAGAGAGTCATTCCATTGTCAGTGGAAGCAGAAGTAGAAAGACAAGCAAAATGAGACCAAAGAAAGAAAGAAAGAAAGAAAGAAAGAAAGAAAGAAAGAAAGAAAGAAAGCAAGCAAGCAGCCAACTGGCATCCATGGCAAAGCACAAGAATGAAACTCAATTAATTCCTGCTGCTAAGAAACTAACAATGTTGCCTGTCCTTTAGAGTTGCCTTTTACAATCCCAGACAACCTTCCAGGTCCCAAACTATGCTCCAGGTCCTTGAAGTTTAGCTGTGAAAATACTCCAGAGACTCCTTTCTTGCTTACTGCAAGTTACCGTTACAATTGACCACCACTACTTAAGGAAATCTGCATCGTTCTCTTTCTTCCAACTGAAGGATCCTGAATGCACAGAGTTCCTGAGTCTCTGAGCCATAAGCTTCTGGAATAAGCACACTGGCTCCATTTGGACAGTAAGTGCAGTTGGACCAGATTCAAGTCTTTTCATTTCCATTGACCTTTCTAGTGTGGAAATGTACATAGTCTCCATGACTCTAATATGTCTCAGTTGCCTTCATGAAATTTTTCCATTTAGTTTTTTACTCCATGGATGTAGTTCTATTCATCATAGGTTGCTTTTTATTTTTAAGTTGTTGTTATTTGTTTTTACTTTACTTCTTAGGATAAAATGACCTTCCTTTCCTTAACTCTTAGCCTTGGGAGTGGGAAGGAATAGAATGGACAGGGTGGGAGGGGCGGTGGGCAGAGATCAAAGGGCCGTGTTAGTCTGTTTGGGCTGCTATAACAAAAATACCATAGACTGGTTGGCTTAGAAACAACAGAAACTTATTTCTCACACTTCTGGAGGCTGGAAGTCTGAGATTCAAGGTTCCCGCATGGTTATGTTCTGGTGAAGACCCTCTTGCAGGTTGCAGACTGCTGAGGAAGGTTTTTAATATATGAATTAGAGGAAGACACAATATCCATTTCATGACAGGTACTAACAGTCATCTTTAAAGGGTTTGTCACATTTAAAGGGTGCCTGCGTGGCTCCGTCAGTTAAGCATCCAACTTCGGCTCAAGTCATGTTTGAGCCCTGCATCAGACTCTGTGCTGACAACTCAGAGCCTGGAGCCTGCTTCAGATTCTGCCTCTCTCCCACTCACGCTCCCTCTCTCTCTCTCTCTCTCTCTAATACAAATAAAAATTAAAAAATTAAAAAGAAAAATTAAAAAATAAGGGGTTTGTGAACTAGTTACACTTGCGTCCTCAACAGGTGTTTTGAGGGATTTAGGTGAGGGAAGGAAATATTTCTCCTCTACCCTCATGGTCTTCCAACTGGACTAAGAATTACATTTACATGAGACAGACTAATGGAAGAAAAAAAAGTTTTAGTGTGTGTACATGGAGGCCAAATAATGAAATTGAGACATAAAGAAATGACCAAGACAGGCAGGTTTTATACTTTTTAGACAATGAGACAATAAATCTTTGAGTAATTGACAGGACAAAGAAAACTTAACTTTGGGAGCTTCAATTAGTAAGAAATTCTAAAGATTTTTTAAAAATTTTTAAGTAATCTCTACACCCAACATGCTGGAACCCACAACCCCAAGATCAAGCGTCACATTCTTTACCAACTGAGCCAACCAGTTGCCCCCAATTAGTAAGAAATTCTAAACAGGATTTGGCCTGGAATAGTAAATTAGTAATATAATAATAATAACAACAATAACAACAACAACAACAAGGGTTGTTTCTACAGACTTCTTGGCTCTCAATTTCCCATCTCTAGTGGTAAGGATGTCTCTTTACATCCTGGTACAAGGAGGGTACTTGCATATGGGAGATTTAGTTCCTGCTCTCAGGAAGCAGAGAAGGGTCTAAGTGTCCTTCTTGCACAGGCTGTCTCTTAAGTAATTTTTATTTAAAATAAAATGTGCCACTGTGGCCCATATTGGGGCAGCCTGATCTTGGCCTCTCTAGAGTGGAGCAAAATCATGACATTAACAACCGCTCTATACTCACCCAGGCTTAGCTCAGTCACAAGCATCCTAGGGTATAGAATCACCTCTTTGACTCTTATTAAAATGTCATAGATCTGAATATACTCCAGCAAATGGGCATATTTCCAGTGATATGACCCCTTTCTTAATAAAAATAACCAGGAAAAATTACCAAAATCCAGTAAGGGTGTGTGTGTGTGTGTGTGTGTGTGTGTGTGTGTGTGAAACTTAGTCTACTAAATAATAATTTGAAGATAAAGTTCATTCAACACACATTTATTAACATCTGTGTGTCAAGCTTTGCAGCAGATTGTCTTGTGAATGAGACCCAGCTGTAGCCCTTAAGAAAAATATGGTCTATTGGAAGAGAAATCCAAGTAAACAACAGAGTATGATACATTGCATTGTAGAGATATGTACAATCTGCTATGTTTGTGCAGAAGAAGAAATAATCAGTTCTGTAGGAGATAGAGGAGCCTTCACTGGTACATGATGCAAGAGTTCACTAGGCTGGTACATAATATAAGAGTTCACTAGGCTGACAATTCATTCAGATAAACAGCATGAATAAAAGCATGGAGACACAGAGATTTAAATGGCGTTTAGGGAATGAGAAGTGGCCTGAGGTGGTCAGTATATGGGGTAGGAAGGAGAAAGTCAAGAAAGGAGGCTGATGGTCCAGGCATGTCCATGAAGGGTCTCAAATGCCTCACTAAGGACATTAGATCTTACCCTGAAGACAGCAGAAAATTGCCTGATGTTTTCAACCAAGGGAGAACATGATCAGACCTGAAATTTTGAAAGAATCCTTGAATGAAAAAGAATGGAAGAGTGAAGACCACAGTGCTGGAATAAGCCAGGGAGCAAAAAGTGGAGTCTGTACTAAAGAGGAGGAAATTGAGCAGAAGGAGAGGTGGGGGGAGATGTTAGAGAAATTTCAGAAATGAAATTAGAGGACAGACAAATCAGATTTATCCAGAAAATGACCTTTTTAAATTGAAAGAGAGCAAAGTTTCAGAATGCCAAAGAGAACGTACGGTAACTTTAGCAGCAGATCATAAATTCCACAATTTGAGGACATAGTAGAATAAAACAAGAGTCACCTTCTTTGCCAAACAGACCAATCCTTTTTCCACATTGCAGATTGTCTACCCTTGCTTAATCACAGTGAACTGGATAGAAAATCCTTTCTAGGAAATAACAATAGGTTAATTACACACCTCATTTGTCTCCACCGTTAGCACTACTCTTTCCCTGAGTCCTTCTAAACACACTGGTTACTTAACAACTCAGTTAAGCAAACAACCCTTACTAAGGCAGATATTCAATTCATTTGTCATTTAACAAATATTTACTGAGCACCTACTACCTGCCAGGAATTATGCTAGGTCTTAGATATTCGGTGGTGAACTAAACAATACAGATTCTTTCTCTAACTGAAAGTTTAGTCTAATGGAAGAGAGAGTTAATTTAAGTGGCATTTTCAATACAGTGTGTTAAAGTGCAGTAAAGAGCAATATTTCTCCAACTTCTGATATGGAAGGTCTGAAGTAAGGCCAGAGATTGTATATTTCTTAAAAATTCCCAGGTGATGCTGATGTTACTGGTCTAAGGACCACACCCTGTATGGCACAGTCTAAGACATCTCCATCCAAAGCCATTTGAGGAGACATTGGCAGGAAAATAAATTCTCCTGCATTTCCTACATTTCATAATTTGAGCCATGGCAATTAAGAACCAAAAAGAAATAACAAGAACAATACAAGTGGTGTGTCTCCAGATCTGATGGGATTGAAGCAGAAAATCTGAGCTGATCTTTGAGCAAGTAGGGACAGAAGAGAGTGGGGATGACAGTGCCTACACTTGGGACCTCAAACAGAAACATGGAAACTGAGCCATGAAAGTTTGCAGGATAAGAGCCAAGACAGAGCACTGACCTCATCTTTCAGGCTTATGGTTTTTTGCTCACAGCACAGTGTAGTGGGAATCATATTTAATAGCTTTTCCCCAAATTAGTTGTATCAGTACTTTTTAATAATTTTCTGTGTGCTTTTATGCTTATATTGACTATCCTGTAAGTAAACGCACTTTATCCCATGGGTTCATATCTCCCTAACTAATCCTTATGTTACAAGGCCAAGAGAAATGGGAAAGAAATGGGAAAAAGAAGGAAGTTGCTCCTGTTTAGTTAGCCTGTTTCACACCTGACTGTATTGGACATTGCAAACCCAGAATCCTAACAAATGCAACAGCAAGACACAGAAACATAAAGCAGGAAATCTGGAGACATCAGTGAAAGATTCTTCCTTAAGGGAATAGTTTTTATTTTGCACTTTAATACTGTGTAAAATCTAAAATGTGTTTAAGCTCGAAGATCTATACCTGCATCATTAACAGAAGATGTTTAAATGTGTACCTAAGTCAGCATCCTAAAAAATGGTTCACCTGGCTTCCAGAGCTCCATCAGACCATATTCAGTGAGCTTTTACCTTCTAGAAAGCTGTACTTCTCAGCCCTGTGCATCCTGAGGGCAGTGAGCCCCAGGTGGGAGGTACATCATGCCTGTCAAGAAAAGCCAGGAATCATAGTTTTGCACAGTTTTCCTTGGCTTTTGTTATGTTGGTAACCAAAAAGTACCTTATAGGATACTTCTGAAGATCAACCCTTAACACCATTAGATTCTTTGGGCCTTTCCTACACTTGCTTTTTGTTGCATTTATCGGCCAACCCCCAGTGAAGGCCCACAGATCTTTACTGAGGCACCCACACTGGGCCAATAACCCATGCTCCAAAATCATTTCTCTGTTCCTCTGGAAACAGCTCCTTCAGTAATTTGGAAAATTCTCCCTTGCCTCCATTTCCTGTGGCTCCAGGGATCCAATCAAAATCTTTTCCTAAAGGTTATGTTTGGTCCCTGAGAATTGTAAAAATAGGAACCCAGTGGCCATAGGCTCTGTTCTTTGGAGGAGACTGAGCTAATGAGACCAACACAACAGACAAGATGAAATGGAAGTTGAAGATCTGGAGAGAGCCATAAGCATTTTTTGCTAATGAGGAATTAGAACACCTAATTCCTTCTATCTCTTAAATCTTACGATTCTTGAAAATATATCCATGAGTAGTTGTAGTGTAATAAATTCCTTCTACCAAACAATGCATTTGGAGTTAAGTGTAGACTTTCTCTGGTAGACTGAAAAGAATATTGAACATGAAGTAAGAAAGCCTAGATTTAAATTTCTATCCCAAAATTAATGAGTGACATCAGGAAGTTGTTTAACCTCTCAGAGCTTCAGTTTCTTCATCTATAAAAATAAGGGTATAAAGACTTACTCTCCAGGTTGCTGTAAGAGTTAAATGACATAATACTCAAAAAAGGTGTTGGGGTGCCTGGGTGGCTCAGTTGTTTAAGTTTCCGGCTCTGGATTTTGGCTCAGGTCATGATCCTGGGGTTTTGGAATGGAGCCTGCTTAAGATTCTCTTCTCTCTCTCTCTCTCTCTCTCTCTCTCTCTCTCTCTCTCTCTCCTCTCTCTCTCTCTCTCTCCCTCTTCCTCCCACCCACCACCTCCTGCTCATGTGCATGCACACATACACACACACTCTTAAAAAAAAGGTGCTTTGGTGAGCCACAAAGCCAGAGAGAGAGAGAGAGAGAGAGAGAGAGAGAGAGAAAGAAGAAGGGTGGGTGGGAGGGAGAGAGAAAGATTGAAGAGGATGGGAAGTGAAATCAGAAAATCTCTAAAACTGCCTAAGATAATGAATTATCTTTATTTTGATTAAAAAACGCTAAGAGGGGCGCCTGGGTGGCGCAGTCGGTTAAGCGTCCGACTTCAGCCAGGTCACGATCTCGCGGTCCGTGAGTTCGAGCCCCGCGTCGGGCTCTGGGCTGATGGCTCAGAGCCTGGAGCCTGTTTCCGATTCTGTGTCTCCCTCTCTCTCTGCCCCTCCCCCATTCATGCTCTGTCTCTCTCTGTCCCAAAAAATAAATAAACGTTGAAAAAAAAAATTAAAAAAAAAAAAAAACGCTAAGAAATCAGACACATTATATCCACAAACTGCAAGGGACTGTTTTTTTTTTTTTTTTTTTTTTTTTTGCAAGGGACTTTTAATCCAAGTTCTGATCTGATGCTGGGAGCCCTCCAATGGCTGAGAGGTAAGAATACATCTGAATTCTCCTGTTTGCACTGGTATTCCCAGAAGATGAATAAAGATTCATTGTCACATTGTGATATAAGTAGAAAAGACCTTGGAGAGTACTTATTCAATCTCCCACATTTAAAAGATGAGGAAATGAAGACACTGAGGGGCTGTATATACTTATTTAAAAAGTTAGAAGTTAAACTTTTCATTTTTATTATTTTTTTTTTAATTTTTTTTTTCAACGTTTATTTATTTTTGGGACAGAGAGAGACAGAGCATGAACGGGGGAGGGGCAGAGAGAGAGGGAGACACAGAATCGGAAACAGGCTCCAGGCTCTGAGCCATCAGCCCAGAGCCCGACGCGGGGCTCGAACTCACGGACCGCGAGATCGTGACCTGGCTGAAGTCGGACGCTTAACCGACTGCGCCACCCAGGCGCCCCTAAACTTTTCATTTTTAAATTTAACCCTTTATATTTTTCCGAAGAATGTCAAAATTCAACAGTTTCCATTTTGACATGAGTAAGAGGTATTCTTATCTCAAAATGTATAACTAAGGCATGTCTATAGTTATAGACTGAGACCCAAAATTACCACTCAGTAGTGTAACCATGATGCTTTGAATATAGTTACGTCATGAAATTATTTTTGTATGCATGTTTTGGCTGAAATTGTTCTGCAATTTAAACACCAATATTTTTGTCTTAGCAAAACCTGTACTTGGGACAATTCCTTGATGCCCTCTACTGGCCATAATGTTATTATCCAATGTACAATATGAATTATTTCTACATAGACTACTAATCTACTTTATAATATGCCTGAACACTAAAAAGGTTGACTTCGGGGATAAAATAAGTAAATAAAGAAATATACAGAATATAATAATGTATCAAAAACATTTAGGCAATGAGATAAACCAAAAGCAAGCCATCACTGGGGTCAATATTTGGAAAGCTAAGAAATTATGACATCAACTAGTTTCACCTAATATTTGCTCTACAAAATATAATAACTAGGCTGTGAATTTTATTCTTAATTTACATATTACAACAGTACCAGATTCTATAAGGATGGTCTGTTGAACAATATATTATTGAATTTAATACCAAAAAACAGGATTAGTAGAATTATATTACCAAATGTTGAGAGATGCCATGTTTAGAAGTGCAAGCAACAGAAAAATATGAGTGAATGCACTAAACACCCAGATATCCTTAAGACTAGCCTTCTCCTTCCCTGAAACAATTTTATCAACCTTAGGAACAGCTCCACAGTTCATGTTGACCATTACGCTGGTTCCTCTGGCCTATTGGGTGGGTGTCAGGCTGAATCACAGGTTCATCTACCTCCTCATCTACATCATGTTGCCAAAATATTACTACTACTTATAATAATAATAGTTAAAACATTAATTGAGTTGTAGCCATGTTCTAGGCACTGTTACAAGTGCTTTTCATGCATAAATCTCACTACAATGCTGTAAATTTGCTGCAAAATAGATGTGCAATAATTGCATGAATAACTTAATGAATGACGACTATAATTGTCCTCATTTTGCAGATAAGAAAAATGTCAACTCATAGGCATTAAGTAGCTTTTGCATTGCCACATAGACAGCAAGTGGCAGAGCTGGGTTCACCAAAGCCTGTGATCTTTACCATGCCTCACCAACTGCCATGCTTTGTGCGCACCCCCTGAGTTATAACTGTTAAGCCATTTACTGCCTTGTTTCTCTTATGACTCATCCCTGAACATTCAAAGATATGAGACAAGTGAAAATTGTTCTGTGACATTCCAAATCAAAATTCAAATGGTAGATAGACACTGACATGCACTAGGGTAAGAAATGTATTCAACTCAAAACCATGATGAGATATCACCTCACACCTGTCAAAATGGCTAAAATTAACAACACAAGAAACAACAGGTGCTGGTGAGGACTTGAAGGAAAAAATGTGAATGCAGTGTTGTTGTGAATGCAAACTGGTACAGCCACTCTGGAGAACAGTATGGAGGTTCCTCAAAAAGTTAAAAATAGAACTACCCTATGATCCAGCAATTGCACCACTAGGCATTTACCCAAAGGATACAAAAATGTAGATTCAATAGTTGTATATGCTTGGCTGAGGAGCTAGTGGAGTGAAGCTACCATCTGTGGAACTATGACTGAATGCCTCTAAGTCAGAATCCCACCCAGGCAGAACAATACAGCAGCGCTTTGGGGCCTCAGTTAGCTTTGGATAGCCCGTCCCACACCCACCCTGCAGGTGGCCACTGCGCTTGCCCTGAATATGTGGCAAACCCCACCATTCAGTGTGCTGAGCCCCTCAACCTGGAAAACCGGTGAAGGCTGGAAAGGAGGCCACTCCCTTGCCCATCACTCAAGGCATGTTCACATGTTCAGGGAACCTAGTGCTAAACCATTCATAGACAACCTACTTCTAGGTCAGGGTTTCATAGGTAGCAGAGCAGCTCTCTTGCTGCAATCTATTGGAAGTCAGCCCTCCACCGACACAAGGGTTTGTAAAAAGGAAAAAAAAGAAAAGAAAAAGTACAGATTCAAAGTGGTACATGCAATCGGATGTTTATAGCAGCATTGTCAACAATAGCCAAATTGTGGAGAGAGCCCAAATGTCCATCAACTGATGAGTGGATAAAGAAGATGTGGTATAGGGGCGCCTGCGTGGCTCACTCAGTTAAACACCCAACTTCGGCTCAGGTCATGATCTCACCGTTCCCGGTTCTGGAGTTCGAGCTCAGAGCCTGGAGCCTGTTTCAGATTCTGTGTCCCCCTCTCTGTCTCTGCCCCTCCCCCACTAGTGCTCTCTCTCTCTCTCTCTCTCTCTCTCTCAAAAATAAACATTAAAAAAATTTATTTTAATTTTAAAGATCATCAACTTGAAGATGATCATCATTTTAAAGATGATACACACACACACACACATATACATATAATGGAATATTAGCCGCCAAAAAGAATAAAATCTTGCCATTTGCAATGACATGGATAGAGCTAGAATGTATCATGCTAAATGAAATAAGGCAGCCAGAGAAAGACAAATATCATATGATTTTACTCATGTGTGGAATTTAAGAAATAAAACAGATGAGCATATGGGAGTGGGGAAAAAGAGAGAGAAGCAAACCATAGAGACTTTTAAAGATAGAGAACAAACTGAAGGTTGATGGAGGGAGTTGGGTGGGGGATGGGCAAGATGGATGATGGGTATTAAGAAGTGTACTTCTTACGTTGAGCATTGGGTGTTGTTTGTAAGTGATGAATCACTGAATTCTACTCTGAAACCAATATTGCGCTGTATGGTAACTAACTAAAATTTAAATAAAAATTTGAAAAGAAAAATTCTCACCACAAACCTACTCAATCATAAAATGATAATAATAATAATAATAATAAAGTTGAAAACACTTATTGCTTATGTCAATTTTAAAACTTAGTCCCCAGCTTTTTTAAAAACCTAGGTGAGAGGAGAAGGAAGATGGCGGCGTAGGAGGACGCTGGGCTCACCGCGCGTCCTGCTGATCACTTAGATTCCACCTACACCTGCCTAAATAACCCAGAAAACCACCAGAGGATTAGCAGAACGGAGTCGCCGGAGCCAAGCGCAGACGAGAGGCCCACGGAAGAGGGTAGGAAGGGCGGCGAGGCGGTGCGCGCTCCACGGACTGGCGGGAGGGAGCCGGGGCGGAGGGGCGGCTCCCCGGCCAAGCAGAGCCCCCGAGTCTGGCTTGCAAAAAGCGGAGGGGCCTGACGGACTGTGTTCTGACAGCAAGTGCGACTTAGCGTCTGGGAGGTCATAAGTTAACAGCTCTGCTCAGAAAGCGGGAAGGCTGGAGGACAAAGGGAAGGAGAGCTGCTGAGCCCCCGGACGACAGAGCTCAGTTTGGTGGGGAACAAAGGCGCTCGCCAGCGCCATCTCCCCCGCCCATCCCCCAGCCAAAATCCCAAAGAGAACCAGTTCCTGCCAGGGAACTTGCTCGCTCCGCGCAAACACCCAACTCTGCGCTTCTGCGGAGCCAAACCCCCGGCAGCGGATCTGACTCACTCCTGCTGCCACAGGGCCCCTCCTGAAGTGGATCACCTAAGGAGAAGCAAGCTAAGCCTGCCCCTCCTGCCCCTGTGCACCTTGCCTACCCACCCCAGCTAAGACGCCAGATCCCCACCATCACAAGCCTGGCAGTGTGCAAGTAGCCCAGACAGGCCACCCCACCCCACAGTGAATCCCGCCCCTAGGAGAGGGGAAGAGAAGGCACGCACCAGTCTGACTGTGGACACAGCAGTGGGCTGGGGGCAGACATCAGGTCTGACTGCGGCTCCGCCCACCAACTCCAGTTATACACCACAGCACAGGGGAAGTGCCCTGCAGGTCCTCACCACGCCAGGGACTATCCAAAATGACCAAGCGGAAGAATTCCCCTCAGAAGAATCTCCAGGAAATAACAACAGCTAATGAGCTGATCAAAAAGGATTTAAATAATATAACAGAAAGTGAATTTAGAATAATAGTCATAAAATTAATCGCTGGGCTTGAAAACAGTATAGCTGACAGCAGAGAATCTCTTACTACAGAGATCAAGGGACTAAGGAACAGTCACGAGGAACTGAAATGTGCTTTAAACGAAATGCAAAACAAAATGGAAACGATGACAGCTCGGATTGAAGAGGCAGAGGAGAGAATAGGTGAACTAGAAGATAAAGTTATGGAAAAAGAGGAAGCTGAGAGAAAGAGAGATAAAAAATCCAGGAGTATGAGCAGAAAATTAGAGAACTAAGTGATACACTAAAAAGAAATAATCTACGCATAATTGGTATCCCAGAGGAGGAAGAGAGAGGGAAAGGTGCTGAAGGGGTACTTGAAGAAATAATAGCTGAGAACTTCCCTGAACTGGGGAAGGAAAAAGGCATTGAAATCCAAGAGGCACAGAGAACTCCCTTCAGACGTAACTTGAATCGATCTTCTGCACGACATATCATAGTGAAACTGGCAAAATACAAGGATAAAGAGAAAATTCTGAAAGCAGCAAGGGGTAAACGTGCCCTCACATAAAGGGAGACCTATAAGACTCGTGACTGATCTCTCTTTTGAAACTTGGCAGGCCAGAAAGAATTGGCACGAGATTTTCAGTGTGCTAGACAGAAAAAATATGCAGCCGAGAATCCTTTATCCAGCAAGTCTGTCATTTAGAATAGAAGGAGAGATAAAGGTCTTCCCAAACAAACAAAAACTGAAGGAATTTGTCACCACTAAACCAGCCCTCCAAGAGATCCTAAGGGGGACCCTGTGAGGCAAAGTACCAGAGACATCACTACAAGCATAAAACATACAGACATCACAATGACTCTAAACCCATATCTTTCTATAATAACACTGAATGTAAATGGACTAAATGCGCCAACCAAAAGACATAGGGTATCAGAATGGATAAAAAACCAAGACCCATCTATTTGCTGTCTACAAGAGACTCATTTTAGACCTGAGGACACCTTTAGATTGAGAGTGACGGGATGGAGAACTATTTATCATGCTACTGGAAGCCAAAAGAAAGCTGGAGTAGCCATCCTTATATCAGACAAACTAGACTTTAAATTAAAGGCTGTAACAAGAGATGAAGAAGGACACTATATAATAGTGACAGGGTCTATCCATCAGGAAGAGCTAACAATTATAAATGTCTATGCGCCGAATACCGGAGCGCCCAAATATATAAAACAATTACTCATAAACATAAGCAACCTTATTGAGAAGAATGTGGTAATTGCAGGGGACTTTAACACCCCACTTACAGAAATGGATAGATCATCTAGACACACGGTCAATAAAGAAACAAGGGCCCTGAATGAGACATTGGATCAGATGGACTTGACAGATATATTTAGAACTCTGCATCCCAAAGCAACAGAATATACTTTCTTCTCGAGTGCACATGGAACATTCTCCAAGATAGATCATATACTGGGTCACAAAACAGCCCTTCATAAGTTTACAAGAATTGAAATCATACCATGCATACTTTCAGACCACAATGCTATGAAGCTTGAAATCAACCACAGAAAAACGTCTGGAAAACCTCCAAAAGCATGGAGGTTAAAGAACACCCTACTAACGAATGAGTGGGTCAACCAGGCAATTAGGGAAGAAATTAAAAAATATATGGAAACAAACGAAAATGAAAATACAACAATCCAAACGCTTTGGGACGCAGCGAAGGCAGTCCTGAGAGGAAAATACATTGCAATCCAGGCCTATCTCAAGAAACAAGAAAAATCCCAAATACAAAATCTAACAGCACACCTAAAGGAACTAGAAGCAGAACAGCAAAGGCAGCCTAAACCCAGCAGAAGAAGAGAAATCATAAAGATCAGAGCAGAAATAAACAATATAGAATCTAAAAAAACTGTAGAGCAGATCAACGAAACCAAGAGTTGGTTTTTTGAAAAAATAAACAAAATTGACAAACCTCTAGCCAGGCTTCTCAAAAAGAAAAGGGAGATGACCCAAATAGATAAAATCATGAATGACAATGGAATTATTACAACCAATCCCTCAGAGATACAAACAATTATCAGGGAATACTATGAAAAATTATATGCCAACAAATTGGACAACCTGGAAGAAATGGACAAATTCCTGAACACCCACACTCTTCCAAAACTCAATCAGGAGGAAATAGAAAGCTTGAACAGACACATCACCAGCGAAGAAATTGAATCGGTTATCAAAAATCTCCCAACAAATAAGAGTCCAGGACCAGATGGCTTCCCAGGGGAGTTCTACCAGACGTTTAAAGCAGAGATAATACCTATCCTTCTCAAGCTATTCCAAGAAATAGAAAGGGAAGGAAAACTTCCAGACTCATTCTATGAAGCCAGTATTACTTTGATTCCTAAACCAGACAGAGACCCAGTAAAAAAAGAGAACTACAGGCCAATATCCCTGATGAATATGGATGCCAAAATTCTCAATAAGATACTAGCAAATCGAATTCAACGGCATATAAAAGGAATTATTCACCATGATCAAGTGGGATTCATTCCTGGGATGCAGGGCTGGTTCAACATTCGCAAATCAATCAAAGTGATACATCACATTAACAAAAAAAAAGAGAAAAACCATATGATCCTGTCAATCGATGCAGAAAAGGCCTTTGACAAAATCCAGCACCCTTTCTTAATAAAAACCCTTGAGAAAGTTGGGATAGAAGGAACATACTTAAAGATCATAAAAGCCATTTATGAAAAGCCCACAGCTAACATCATCCTCAACGGGGAAAAACTGAGAGCTTTTTCCCTGAGATCAGGAACACGACAGGGATGCCCACTCTCACCGCTGTTGTTTAACATAGTGCTGGAAGTTCTAGCATCAACAATCAGACAACAAAAGGAAATCAAAGGCACCCAAATTGGCAAAGATGAAGTCAAGCTTTCGCTTTTTGCAGATGACATGATATTATACATGGAAAATCTGATAGACTCCACCAAAAGTCTGCTAGAACTGATACATGAATTCAGCAAAGTTGCAGGATACAAAATCAATGTACAGATATCAGTTGCATTCTTATACACTAACAATGAAGCAACAGAAAGACAAGTAAAGAAACTGATCCCATTCACAATTGCACCAAGAAGCATAAAATACCTAGGAATAAATCTAACCAAAGATGTAAAGGATCTGTATGCTGAAAACTATAGAAAGCTTATGAAGGTAATTGAAGAAGATTTAAAGAAATGGAAAGACATTCCCTGCTCATGGATTGGAAGAATAAATATTGTCAAAATGTCAATACTACCCAAAGCTATCTACACATTCAATGCAATCCCAATCAAAATTGCACCAGCATTCTTCTCGAAACTAGAACAAGCAATCCTAAAATTCATATGGAACCACAAAAGGCCCCGAATAGCCAAAGTAATTTTGAAGAAGACCAAGGCAGGAGGCATCACAATCCCAGACTTTAGCCTCTACTACAAAGCTGTCATCATCAAGACAGCATGGTATTGGCACAAAAACAGACACATAGACCAATGGAATAGAATAGAAACCCCAGAACTAGACCCACAAACGTATGGCCAACTCATCTTTGACAAAGCAGGAAAGAACATCCAATGGAAAAAAGACAGTCTCTTTAACAAATGGTGCTGGGAGAACTGGACAGCAACATGCAGAAGGTTGAAACTAGACCACTTTCTCACACCATTCACAAAAATAAACTCCAAATGGATAAAGGACCTGAATGTGAGACAGGAAACCATCAAAACCTTAGAGGAGAAAGCAGGAAAAGACCTCTCTGACCTCAGCCGTAGCAATCTCTTACTCGACACATCCCCAAAGGCAAGGGAATTAAAAGCAAAAGTGAATTACTGGGACCTTATGAAGATAAAAAGCTTCTGCACAGCAAAGGAAACAACCAACAAAACTAAAAGGCAACCAACGGAATGGGAAAAGATATTTGCAAATGACATATCGGACAAAGGGCTAGTATCCAAAATCTATAAAGAGCTCACCAAACTCCACACCCGAAAAGCAAATAACCCAGTGAAGAAATGGGCAGAAAACATGAATAGACACTTCTCTAAAGAAGACATCCGGATGGCCAACAGGCACATGAAAAGATGTTCAGCGTCGCTCCTTATCAGGGAAATACAAATCAAAACCACACTCAGGTATCACCTCACGCCAGTCAGAGTGGCCAAAATGAACAAATCAGGAGACTATAGATGCTGGAGAGCATGTGGAGAAAAGGGAACCCTCTTGCACTGTTGGTGGGAATGCAAATTGGTGCAGCCGCTCTGGAAAGCAGTGTGGAGGTTCCTCAGAAAATTAAAAATAGACCTATCCTATGACCCAGCAATAGCACTGTTAGGAATTTATCCAAGGGACACAGGAGTACTGATGCATAGGGGCACTTGTACCCCAATGTTCATAGCAGCACTCTCAACAATAGCCAAATTATGGAAAGAGCCTAAATGTCCATCAACTGATGAATGGATAAAGAAATTGTGGTTTATATACACTATGGAATACTACGTGGCAATGAGAAAAAATGAAATATGGCCTTTTGTAGCAACGTGGATGGAACTGGAGCGTGTGATGCTAAGTGAAATAAGCCATACAGAGAAAGACAGATACCATATGGTTTCACTCTTATGTGGATCCTGAGAAACTTGACAGGAACCCATGGGGGAGGGGAAGGAAAAAAAAAAAAAAAAAGAGGTTAGAGTGGGAGAGAGCCAAAGCATAAGAGACTGTTGAGAACTGAGAGCAAACTGAGGGTTGATGGGGGGTGGGAGGGAGGAGAGGGTGGGTGATGGGTATTGAGGAGGGCACCTTTTGGGATGAGCACTGGGTGTTGTATGGAAACCAATTTGACAATAAATTTCATATATAAATAAAAAAAATAAATAAATAAAAAATAAATAAAATAAAACTTAGTCCCCAAATTATATGATACTACCCCAACTTCAAGGTGGGGTATATGTCCTCTTTCTTTGAATCTAGATGTGTTTGTGACTGCCTTGATCAATAGACTAGGAATAAATTGCACTCTGACATCCTCTGCTAAGTCAGAAAAGACCACCAATTTTCTACCTGGTCCTTTTGGGATGCTCACTCTGGAAGAAGCTAGCCACCACACATAATAAATCTACCTACTCTGAGATCACCATGCTGGAGAGTTCAGGTGCCAGTGCTCCAACTAACAGCACCAGATGAGCTCCCTGCTGACAGCTAGCATCCACTGCTTTGAGAGTGAGCCATTGCTTCTCCAATTGACTTGAATCTTCAGACGACTACAGTCCTAATTGACATCTAAAAGCAAATATGTGAGACACTCCAAGCAAAAACTGCCTACCCAAGCCCTTCCTGAAGTATTTACCCAAAAATTGTGAGCAAACAAAATGGCTGCTTTGAGCCAGTATGTTTGGGGGTAATTTCTTATGCTGCGATAGTAAGCAGATCATGACTCCGCTCAGTTTTAATTTCTCTTGTTACCCCAAGGTCCTGATCTTGTCTCAGTTGGCTTAACATGGGAAAACTCTAACAACCATGTTCATCTCTGGTTTAGATGTCTGTTAGATATGTTTCACAAAAAAGACTCGTAGAAAACAGGAAACTCATGGAACTGAAACAAAGTATATAGACACACTTCCTATAATTTAAGCTAACCAGTTTTTACTTTTTAAAAAGAAATAAATATTGCTGTCTGGAATAAACACACAAAGAAGCATAAAAGAACTCAGCTTGTGCACTCCAGAAAAATATGAGAGAAAGCCCTTATTCTCAGGCCATTCTCCTTTCCCAAATGATATGGACCATTGAAGGTGTCATGTTCTGCTGTCACTATATTTTCTTGGTGTCAACTCTGTTGTGGGGACTTCTGAGGCACCCAAGGCCCCCACACTTACTAGGGTACCCACGCAGGCATCCATGCAATGTCTTGCCACCTGTTAAGTGCTACACACAAGTAAGACACAGGGATCCAATACCCATGGAAACAGCCACCTCTGTGCCTTCCTAGCCTCAGGAAATTGAACTCTTAAATGTTGGAACATCTCCTACTTCTCAAAACAAAACTCTTCACCCCCAACCTAGAAAGTCTACCCTAATTACCTGGAAGGTCTTCAACCTATAGTCTAAAACCTCTCTCAGATTTTGGTCTCCAGGTACCAGAGTTGCTGGAAATTTCTTCACTGATTTATGATCCACTCAGATCCACATGGACAACTATTTACTTCTTTTCTGATATCGTGGAAATTCTAAATTTAAAAAATAAAACTAGCCCTCAAGACAATGAGCATATTCAGTGCCCAGATCTTGATCTTCAATGTCATTCTCTAATGAAAAGAACTGGCATTCCTTAGAAAAATGGCTGATTCTAGGGCTGGGGCAGGAAATGCACAAGACAGACTTAAAGCACCTTGTAGTTCCAGAAAGCCAGGGTGTCCTCAAAAAACACAATGATAGAGGTATATCAAAGAGACACAGTAGCCCACTGATAGAGCTCCCAATTGCCAAAGCTGGAATAGTTTTAGGAAAAAAATAAATACTGTAGTATTGGATTGTAGCCCAAAATATAAAATAAGTATCTATCCATGAGTCCATAATGATATAAATAAATTATAGAATAAATTAAAAATGACAGAGAATAGGAAACCTACCATACAGAATTCCAAATAATCTATGTGGATAGTGCTCCCTCAAGGTGATACAGCATAACTCCCCATCACTTAAGTGTGGATTGTGCATAGTGACCCCAACCCAAAGAGTACAGTATAGAAAGGGGGACAAAGAGTAATTGTACCAAACTTTACCTGAAAAAATACTACTTCACCCAGGTGATCAAGGTTAATATCAACAATGATAAGTCATGTACCTTAATATGATGTGATGAGAATGGCACTTTACATCTGTGGTCATCCTCCTTAAAACTCGTACCTCCTGTCTAACTAGGAGCAACATTCTAAAAAACACCTGAATCATAATCCTCAAACCTGTCAAGGTCACTGAAAACAAAGAAAGTCTGAGAAACTGTCACAGTAGAGGTGCCTAAGGAGACATGCTGACAAAATTTAATGTGATATCTGGACAGGATCCTGGGACAGAAAAAAGAATTTTGGGTTAAAAACTACTGAAATATAGTCTGATAATAGTCTATTGTTAGTGTCATATACATTACATATGCATTAGTTGTGACAAACGTGTCATGTGGAATGCAAAATGTTAACTATAAAAGAAATTAGGTACAGAGTACACAGGAACTATCTAGCTATCTTTGCAACTCTTTTGTGAATCTAAAACTGTTCTAAAATAAAAATTTATTTTGGGTGTGCATGGATGGCTCAGTCAGTTAAGTGTATGACTCTTTTTTTAAAGTTTATTTATTTATTTAAAGAGAGACAGCACAAGTAGGGGAAGGGCAGAGAGAGAGGGATAGAGAGAGAGAGTATCCCAAGCAGGCTCTGTACAGTCAGTGCATAGCCCAACACAGGGCTCGAGCTCTCAAAACCGCAATATCATGATCTGAGCCGAAACCAAGAGTTGTGCACTTAATCAACTAAGCCATCCAGGTACCCCAAGTGTCTGACTCTTGACTCTCACACTGGGAGTGGAGCCTGCTTAATATTCTCTCTCTCCCTCTCCCTCTCCCCCTGCCTCTCTCTCTCTCTCTCTCTCAAAAATAAATAGATAGATAAGTAAATAAATAATAAAAATTCATTTTAAAAGAATATTCTACTACAATGACATCAAATTTTCACAACTGTTTACAAAATGTTGGTGTATTTCATCATTCATTTCTATATATTTAATTGTAAACCCAATTAACAATCACGTTATTCTTAGACGTGACACTTAATAAACCCAAGAATTGAATGTTGCACTATTGCTTTGAATGCTTTCCTAAGTTGTACTCTCTAATATGTTCCCTGTAGTTTGGCACTTCATGTGCATGCCCTAGAAAGAGTTCTCATAATAAAATATGTGCCTAAGACAGCATATGGTATATTTACTATCTATCTTTGAATGTCCCTGGTAACATGTATTGCAATGCTCACAATTCTAAAATATACTTTCCTGGGGTGCCTGGGTGGCTCAGTCAGTTAAGTGTCCAACTTCAGCTTAGCTGATGATCTCACGGTTTATGAGTTCAAGCCCCATGTCGGGCTGTGCTAACAGCTCAGAGCCTGGAGCCTGCTTCAGATTCTGTGTCTCCTCCTCTCTCTGACCCTCCCATGCTCATGCTCTGTCTCTCTGTATCTCTCAATAATAAATAAATGTTAAAAAAAATTTTTTTAATATACTTTCCTGTTATAGCGTACTGTTGTAAGTAACAGTATAAGTAACAGTGTGCTACCTAAGCAAGTAAATGCAAGCAAAGAAGTTTCTTGTTCAGGGGTGCCTGGGCAGCTCAATCCGTTAAGAGTCCCACTTTGGCTCAGGTCATGATCTCATGGCTCCTGGGTTCAAGCCCCACATTGGGCTCTGCGCTGACAGTTCAGAGCCTGCTTCAGATTCTGTCTCCCTCTCTTTCTGCCCCTCCCCCGCTCACGTTCTATCTCTCTTTCTCTCTCTCTCTCTCTCAAAAATAAACATTCAAAAAAGTATTTACAAAAATAGGATGTTAAATGGGACCTTCCTAATTTCAGCTGAAATGAATAGGTGTCAGGTATCCCTACATTCTAAATAGAGGTGCCAAATACCCCCACAGGACTGGCTAAGAAGCATCCCCTAAAAAAGAAAATTACAATCCTTAGCATATCACCAATCTCCAGGGTATAGGAAAGAAAGCTAATACATTATTTAAGCTTGTTGGTGAATATTTAAACAAAATTCTGAGTGCTCTGCATGTTTACCCCAACCCCTTTAGAAGAGTACCACCCACTGCCACTAGCCTAGGGACAGAGCTTTCAGAAACTACTCAAAAAGAACAGAGGTGTTTGCTGGGAGGACAAAGGATGGACAATGAGGACAGGAGCCCCAGGAGAACATTACTGAGCAGGGAGCATGTGTAGCCATGGGAAATAGTTTGACTTGTGTCTTGTGGAGTTGGAGAGTGCACATTCTGGGGTCTGTTATTATCTGGGAAAGCTTAAGGTGAGAGCCTGGCTGGAGTGACTTTTAACTAGAGGGGCAAAGAGAGAAAACAGCGCTTGCACCCATAGTGAGCTAAGCAGAAGAGCATCAGGCTTGAGTGAGCTGTGAGGGACCCTGCCGCAGAGGACTGCTAGAGACATGAGCCAAACCACACTGAAAGATGCCTCATGGCATAGACCAGAGCAGACATTGGAAGGGGGTAGCCAGTGAACACAAAACCAGCTTCAAGGAAATTTTGAAGGCCCTTGGCCAGGGACAGGGGGGGACATCTGAAAAATCCATGAAAAGTTCCACAAGAGAAAGAGCTAGCATTTGGGCATAAGCCACAGAGAGAACCAGTTCTAGATTTAGTCATACCAAGCAAGGCCAAATTGCTTCTGTTCCAAATAAAATGATTCCAGCTGATTTCAAACTATATTAATTATCCTACTAAAGGAAACATTTGTAAAACCTGGAAAACAAGACATCTTTTTTTTTTTTTTTTTTCAACGTTTATTTATTTTTGGGACAGAGAGAGACAGAGCATGAACGGGGGAGGAGCAGAGAGAGAGGGAGACACAGAATCGGAAACAGGCTCCAGGCTCTGAGCCATCAGCCCAGAGCCTGATGCGGGGCTCGAACTCCCAGACCGCGAGATCGTGACCCGGCTGAAGTCGGACGCTTAACCGACTGCGCCACCCAGGCGCCCCTGGAAAACAAGACATCTTAACAGGTTCTGCTTGAATTAAGAGATTTTTTATGGCAAAGAGATTAAGAACAGGTAGCAGTTTTGAAAGGAGAGAGGGGGTGAGGGAAGAGGTGATATTATTATTGTGCATCCTGTGGCACAAAATAGTTTCTGGCAGACCAGCTTTTGAGTTGTTTTTTTTTTTTTTTTTTTTGAGTGGGAGAGAGAGAGAGAGAGAGAGAGAGAGAGAGAATGCAAGTGGGGGAGGGGCAGAGAGAGAGAGGGAGAGAGAGAATGCTAAGCAGGAACTCCACTGTGGACTGGAACCCACAAACGATAAGATCATGACCTAAACTGAAATCAAGAGTTAGACACTTAACCAACTGAGCCACCCAGATGTCCCAGGCAGACCAATTTTAACCTTAGAATCTTACAAATTGATTTTCAAGGGAATAGAAAACCCAGAAGAGTTCTAGAAAACACAGGTGAGACTCACCTTTCAAAACCATATTGATTCTGCCTGGAAACCAGCTATTATACAAATACAAATTGCAACACCGGTTTGTTCACGAGAAAGAGCTTGTTGGCATAGCACCAAATAAAGACAATCTACTTGCTATGCAAACAGATGTGTTGGTCCCTGCTATTGTCAAGAGATCAATCACTCAGCAACCTCAATTAGAGCCTGTAAGTCAATACTCTGTTTTAAGAAGCATAACTATTCTCATCCACACAAAAGTATGGATTTCCTCAGGGAAATTCTCTCATGAACTTCCCACCCATGACCAAAATCTACAATAGTCCTTGCCAAGGTATTGTCGAAAAAGTATCCCCTGACACTTGAAAGCTGTATGTACATGATGATAACAAAGTCAGGATCTGGGGCCTCACACTCTTTACAGTAATTCGATTACGAAGCTGCAAGCCTAGATCCTCCCTGTGCCTGGTGTGGATGACAAGCAAGTTAAGCAACTGTAAGCCACAGCCCACAGGGCCCAAATGTTCATTTTGGTGCTTGCTACCTGTGTTAGTTTGCTAAGGCTGCCATAGCAAAGTACCACAGGTTGGGTGGCTTAAACAACAGAAATTTGTTTTCTTACAATTCTGGAGGCTGGAAGTCCAAGATCAAGGTGTAGGAAAATTCAGTTTCTGGTGAGATATCACTTCCTGACTCGTAGATGGCCACCTTCTCACTGTGTTCTCAATGACCGCTTTCCTCTATGTTCTCAGGTATCTTCTCTTCTTTTTTTTTTTTTTAATTTTTTTTTTAATGTTTATTTATTTTTTTGGGACAGAGAGAGACAGAGCATGAACGGGGGAGGGGCAGAGAGAGAGGGAGACACAGAATCGGAAACAGGCTCCAGGCTCTGAGCCAGCAGCCCAGAGCCCAACGCGGGGCTCGAACTCACGGAGCGCGAGATCGTGACCTGGCTGAAGTCGGACGCTTAACCGACTGCGCCACCCAGGCGCCCCTGTCTTCTCTTCTTATAAAGACGTCAATCCTATTGGATTAGGGCCTCACCCTTGTGACCTCATTTAACCTTAACTACCTCCTCAAAGGCCTTGTCTCCAAAACAGTCACACTACAGGTTAAGCTTTTGATGATATACAGATGTGGATGGGGGAATGATGACACAATTCAGTCCATAACTACTTCATCAGAATTCTAAGGTAACTATTCAACATAAGTATTACTTTATTGATTCAGATACCACTAATTTGAAATGGTGCTGTTCAAACTGGAGAATCCAAAGCTTTCCCTTGTACCCTATAAGCAAAAGTAATTACTGAGGCAATTGCAAGAGGTTAATTGCAATTAACAAGATTGCAGAAGAATTGAGGATCCAATAGAGAATAAATTTCAACCACTCCCATGGGTACGTAGGGTACATTTGAATTACCCTTATCTGGCCTTTAAAAGCTGCTTGGCCGGCTCTTCCTTCAGTAATCACTACTCATCATTAGTCAGGTAACTATATGTTCACTGCTCTAATCTTCAAAGATACTTCTTTTCAAGAATTTCTGAGTTCCAGGTGCCTGGGTGGCTCAGTCAGTTGAGTGACTGACTCCTCATTTCGGCTCAGGTCATGAATAAATGGTTCATGGATTCAAACCCCCCATTGGGTTCTGCACTGATAGCACAGAGTCTGCTTGGGATTCTCTCTCTGCCCCTCCCCCACTCATGTGTGCATGTGCTCTCTTTCTCTCAAAGTAAATTTTTTAAAAAATGTAAAAAAAAAAAAAAAAGATTTTCTAAGTTCCTAATGTATTTATAAATCATAGCCAAGATTCTCGTTTGGATAGTCAAGACCCTCCTAAATCCAGCTCTATTTATGTGACCACCACTGGCTCCCATTACTCCCCAGTATGACCCCCTACTGACATGAGACCACCCTGCTTTTGGCCCCTGGGCATCCCTGCAGTTTGATTCCCAACTTGCCCCTTCTGTCCTGGGTGCCTCGGGACCTCACCATTGGGAGTGGATTCTAACAAAGCGGAATCTGGAAATTAGAGATGCCTTCTATGCTTAGGACTCCAGCAGCTATGATCCACGGTCTCCATTCCTTAGTCACTTTCACTATTGAGAAATCCCACTCCTTACAAATTTGACCTCAAATCTCACATCCTTGAAGAAAGACTTATTTTCCTAGTCATTTATACAGAGTTGCTCTTGTCTAAATTTCCAGATCCATTCTACTCACTCTCGCTATGCCATACAGCTTTCTTTCCAGTTATTTTTCATGAGTGGGTCTCAAAATAATTGCAAATTCTTTCAAGTCAGGTACTGTTGACTTTTAATGTTTTTTTTTTAATTTTTTTAACATTTATTTATTTATTTTTGAGACAGAGAGTGAGAGAGCATGAACAGGGGAGGGTCAGAGAAAGAGGGAGACACAGAATCCGAAACAGGCTCCAGGCTCTGAGCTGTCAGCACAGAGCCCAACGCAGGGCTCAAACCCACAGACTGGGAGATCATGACCTGAGCCGAAGTCGGACGCTTAGCTGACTGAGCCACCCAGCCGCCCCAGTTTTTTTTTAAAACTTCCAAAGGGCTTGGAGCACCTGGGTGGCTCAGTCGGTTAGGTGTCCGACTTCGGTTCAGGCCATGATCTTCACAGTTTGTGGGTTCTAGCCCTACGCTGGGCTCTGTGCTGACAGCTCAGAGCCTGGAGCCTGCTTCGGATTCTATGTCTCCATCTCTCTCTGTCCCTCCTCCCCTTCACACTCTGTGTGTCTCTCTCCCTCAAAAATAAATAAACATTAAAAAAAAAATCTTAAAAAAAAATCCAAAGGGCTCAACACAGTGTGGAAACATAATGTAGTAAATATTTTTCTCTTCAAAGTGGCTTGAGTTCAACCTTTCACTACTTCAATCTTCTCAAGTAATGTTAATTACTGAGGCTGTGCTGCATCTGGCATTTTATTCATGCTTGACATCCCAAACCAATTCTGGAGCAAAAAGTCTGTGATATCAAAAAAGAAACATAAAAGCGGTCTGGAAATTGATAAATTCCTCCAAAGAGGTGGAAAGGATCACTAAGCAGTAGTCAAAGAATGCACCTAGGGAAGTTTTAATATAGAAAGTTCTCACTTGAAATGAGAAAACAATTTAACCTTAGTTTACATGTGTTGGTAGTAATTATTTAGATGATAAGAACAAAAATAATTTCTTTTCTTAAGACTAAATAAATTTAGAAGTTTGAATTTTCTGAAATACTAGAACAAATTTTTGGGTAGAATGGACTAGGGTAGGATGAGGGTAGGATAGTTGTTGTATTTTTTTTTTTTTTTTCAGATGAATCCATCACCTAAGAGCAACTTCTATCTCTTTCCCAAAAAATGAGCTACAGGGGTCACATTCTGGCCTCACCCTAACATGAGGCAGTGATGAAAAATTGCCTCTTTCTGCTCTGTGAATCACTTTCAACCTTTTCAAATTGTAACATCTTACTCTAACTTGTCTTTACAACTACCACTCCCCTAAAAGTCAACCATGCTATATAATTATATACACAAAGCCTATAAGCTAAAAATACTTACTTTTACTAAAACTCTAAACACAAAAGGATAGGATAGATTGCATTGAATTACTTAGAATAACCATTCTGGAACCTAAGCAAAGATTCTCAGCATTTTCTAATGCAGACTACAATACTGTAGCTCCAAGCAGAGAGAGCTCCTAACTCCTTCTGACTGAATTCCATGAAGTCTGATAATCCGAGCAGCATCCCCAAAAGGTTTTGGACAAAGCATTAACTTTAGATAAACATATCTATTATTTGCATTAAACTTGTCTTTTTCTTAAATTTTAATTCCAATATAATTAACATACTGTATGGAGGTTCCGCCAAAAGTTAAAAATAGAACTACCTGGGGCGCCTGGGTGGCTAAGTCAGTTAATTGTAGACTTTGGCTGATGAGTTCAAGCCCTGCATCGCACTCTGTGCTGACAGCTCAGAGCCTGGAGCCTGTTTCAGATTCTGTGTCTCCCTCTCTCTCTGCCTCTCCCCCTCCCACACTCTTTCTCTCTCAAAAATAAATAAACATTAAAAATTAAAAAAAAAATAGAACTACCCACGATCCAGCATCAAGCCTGTCTCTGACCCATCTCCAAAATATTTCTTTAAATGACAGCTTTTGCAGGTCCCTGGGTGGCTCAATTGCTAAGTATCTGACTTGAGCTCAGGTCATGATCGCATGGTTCATGAGTTCTAGTCCCATATCAGGTGAACTCGAGCTCCACTTCAGGTGAGCCCCGCTTCTCTCTCTCTCTCTCTCTCTCTCTCTCTTCCTCATTCTCTCTCCCTCTGCCCCTCCTAGGATTCTCTCTCTCTGCCCCTTGCTCACTTCTGCCTTCTCTCCCTCAAAAAAATTAATCAAAAATTTAAAAATTAAATAAATGACAGCTTTTGGATTGTGCCAAAATTACACAACTAGGATTCCCTACTTAGGGGTGTCTGGGTGGTTCAGTCAGTTGAGCGACCATCTTCAGCTCAGGTCATAATCTCATGGCTCGTGAGTTCGAGTCCCATGTCAGGCTCTGTGCCGACAGCTCAGAGCCTGGAGCCTGCTTCAGATTCTGTGTCTCCCTCTCTCTCTGCCCCTCCCCTGCTCGCACTCTGTTTCTCTCTCTCTCTCTCTCTCTCTCTCTCAAAATAAATAAACATTAAATTTAAAAAAATAAATTAAAAAAAAAAAGGATTCCTTACTGCATTCAGTGGTTGATCTTACTTAATAAACCCTATGCAGCATGTTGGAAAAATGGCCATACATGCTTCCTCTCCCTGTATCCATACCCCATTTATCATGTCAGTTTGAGTGCCCTCAAACTTGACTCTCAGATTGGCCATGGGACATGTTTTGACCAGTGAGATGCTAGCAAGCACGATGCAAGCAAAGGCTTGAAAAGCACTGTGTATTGAGGCCGCCTCTCTTGCCGCCACCACCACCACCACCATGGATAGTAGCCCCAACAAACCTACTGGATGATGAAAGGTATGTGGTTCAGTGAGCCCTACCAGCCAAGCCAACAGCTACCCCATCCTCAGTAGCAGAGGCAACCAACAGCTGACTGCCGGTAAATAGGAGCCAGCCTAAACCAGAAGAATCACCCAGCACATTCCAAACTGTGGATGCAGGAAAGTGTGCGCTAAATAAATGGCTCTTGTTTTAAACAAGTTTAAGTTTTGAAGTGGTTTCCCATTCAGTAAAAGCTAACTGACACACATGGGATTTCAAATAATTGTCAACCATTCCTCCTTAGCTTTTGACTTCAACTCCTATGATCCCCTCTTTAAATTGGTCATTGGCAGATCTTTTGTTTCCTACACATTGGTATTATGGGATTGCAGTCTGCAACTCAGAGATTAAAGAGATTGTCTCATAAAAAGGAGTGTGGGAGTGTACTTGTTTTCACCAGCTGGGTTTGACTAATTTCCAGCTGTCCTATCTCTGCAATGTATTCCAAATGCCTGGAATATACACACCAAAGTCCAGGATCTTTTACTTGAGAAGTTATTTGTAGCCTAGTGAAACAATGAAAGCTTTCAAGCAAAACAAAAGTTTTTCTTTGTCTCTTTTTAACCCAGCAAGCTGGTGGCATATGGCATACTGTAGCTACAGAAAAAAAAATAATAATAAATAAATCATTCCGATCTCAATCCATCTGAACAGAAACTGGACTGTTATTTGGGTTAATCTTAGATCAAAGCCCAAATATCTAGTTTTTATACTGGTTAGAGATTCCAAAATTGAACCAAGAGTTAATGGTAAAACTTAGTTGTAGCACATCCAAAATAAACCATTCGTTTGACACTGATAAAAGTCATTGTTTTCATGTTATTACAATTACAGTATTACGGCATCTATTTTTTTTCTTTTTTTCTGTTTTCTTTTGGGGGGGGTGGCTTTTTTGAGAGTGAAAGAGTGCATTCAGAGTCAGAGAGGAGCAGAGGGAAAGGGAAAGAGAAATCTTAAGCAGACTCCACACCCATCATGGATGGAGGCACCTGGGTGGCTCCGCGTCCAGCATGGAACCTGATCAGGGCTCAATCTCACAACCCTGGGATCATGACCTGAGCCAACATCAAGAGTCCAACATTTAACCAACTGAGCCACCCAGGCACCCCATGGCGTCTATTTTCTTCTGATTCCTATCACATAATATGGTATTTTTAAATTTTGCATGCTTGGCAATTATTCTTGCTTAACTTTAGGACATTTGGATAGGTTTCCTCATTAATTTCTCCAGGCTAAAATCCACCTCATACCAAAAGTTATTCTGAATTAATTTTCTCATCAGCCACTGAGGAGGCAAAAACTGACAATTTAAGTGAAGCCTCATCACAAACAAATACACTAAGGAGGATCCTTGTAACATTTGCAGAGTTAAATCTTCAGACAGTATTATTACTTCTCAAGTTTTTTTTTTCTGCCATTTTTATTCTTGTTGCATTTAGGGGGAGCTTTAATAGACTCAGTGGAATTTTGATTGAGATACTGGACCTCTCCTTCTCTGAAGAACGTATTTCAACCAGGGTTTCAGAAACTCTGCTCATGTAATGCCATAATGAACTAAAGTAAGAAACACTCCCTTTAGGAGTGCCTGGGTGGCTCAGTCAGTTGGTTTCAGCTCAGATCATGATCTCACAGTTTGTGGTTTCAAGCGAGGCCACCGGCTCCTCACTGACAGCTCAGAGCCTACTTGGGATTCTCTCTCTTTGCCCCTCCCCTGCTTGTGCGTGTGCTCGCTCTCTCTCTCTCTCTCTCCCTCTCTCTCTCTCTCTCTCCCTCTCTCAAAATAAATAAATAAACTTACAAAATAAAAAGAAAGAAACAATGCCTTTAAAATGCAGGTATCTGATAGGCAGGTCATACATATGGGCAGTTTCTGACTACAGGCTAGCCATTTGGATTTTTTTTTGAAAACAAGAAGTTTGATGGAATAAAAACAGTTGACATTTTAGGGGCACCCGGGTGACTCAGTCGGTTAAGTGTCCGACACCAGCTCAGGTTCGTGGGTTCGAGACCCGTGCTGGGCTCTGTGCTGACAGCTCAGAGCCTACAGCCTGCATTGGTTTCTGTGTCTCCCTCTTTCTCTGCCCCACTCCTGCTTGGGCTCCGTTTCTCTCTATCTCTCAAAAATAAACAAACAATAAAAATAAAAACAGTTGACATTCTCAAGTTGAACAGGCTCAAATCTTTATTTAAAACAGTGATGATTTTACTTGTGTGCTAGATGAGAAAAAGTCACTGAGGAAACAAAGAGGGAATATATAAGGGTATATACTTAACAAAAGTGACAAATGGATTTCTCTCTCCATCATCTAATGATTAGATATTATTTAATAGCTTACTATGTGCTGGCAGGAAACAGACTGAGATTAATCTCATGATTATTAGAAACTGATACTGACATTTACAAAAGGAAGCTGTTGAAAATTGTACACTGGCTTTTCTACAGTAAAAACACTATAACTTCCTGTCACTTAGATAGTGAACTGGGCTGTACGTGATCACAGGCTTGAGTTCACTCTATTATAAAAACAAATAATCCAGCGAACCTTTTTCATGAGAGAACATCTTTCAGAGTCAGAGGAGAAAGAGAAGGCCTGATTTGTTCAACTTGGGAGCTCTATGGTGTCACATTACTTACAGGTGAATTCAATCCCTCAGGACATGTAACAAAGAATGAATAATTACAACCCCTTCATTCAGAATCCAGTAATTAGGTTGACAGCAAAGCAACTCTGTGGGACTTTCTTTTTGGTGGGTGTCAATTGATTATAGCAAGTATAACCTCTTCCAAACTTTCCATAGCTACCAACACTGTATTACGTGCCCTGCGTGTCTTATTTCAATTAATCTTCACAAACAATCCTGGCAGACAAATGAAAAAAATGGAGGTTAAGGAGTTAAGATAACTTGCCTGTGATCATACAGCTTTATAAATATTGAATTCAGGATTTGGACCAAAGGAGGGTATTGCCAACAGCTACATTTGTAACCAGTGCCTTCTTCTTAACAAAAGAAATAGCAATGAGGAAACTGGAAGACCCTTGGTTGTATGGCTGTAATTCACATTTAACTGCTGTTCTTGGCCCATAAAGACAAACCAAAAACAGTTGATTTGCGCTACAAATAAACCCATGCAGTATATTAGACCTGACCCCTAGTGATATTTTCCTTATGTGCCTGCTGTCACAAAGCTTCAACACTCTTAATCAATGAAACCATATGTCAGCTGAGTTTATAGCACAGGAAAAACACCCAGGAACAAACAGAAGAAATAATATGTTGTTTCCAGGAGAGGTAAGTGATTATCGATCGTGATACATAAAAGTTCACTCAGGTGTTTGCTATAGTTGAGTGGGTAAGAAAGAAGAAACACGGGTTGGTGCAATAGAGCTCCTGTAAAGAAGTGGATATTCTCTACGCTTTCACCAAACGTGACTCATGAGTATCAATTTGTGCCACAGAGCTTGCCACCCAGCAACCATACAAAACCATCTGCACTTCCCCAGGAACCGCTCAGAATAACTTAATTCTCCTCTTTTCAAAGCTAACAATATGAGGCACAAAAAGAAAACACAG
Organism: Puma concolor; assembly: GCF_028749965.1. Lineage (NCBI taxonomy): Eukaryota > Metazoa > Chordata > Mammalia > Carnivora > Felidae > Puma > Puma concolor. The sequence goes on from NC_141671.1 coordinate 79,548,877, forward strand.
GGAATTGAAAGAAATGGCAGGGAGGTGGCATCTTTGCCAATGCTGGACTTAGCATTCTGGCAAAGCTTACTCCAATCAGACAAGATCCTATCTGTAGGACATTTTCCAAGCTAATCTTGCATATACTATGATTTTGAATAATCACAGCTTATAAATTCATTAAGTAAAGCAATTTAAATCTGTCCTGCTTGTAGAATTTCATACAAAGCCAATGTCTGGCACATCTACTCCCTTACAGTGGCCTTCACTGACTCCTCTACTGCACCATACATATCGTAGTTGGGACCTTCACCCACCTTTCTTTTCTTCTCTCCCTATTCTCTTGGCTTTAGCTATCACGTCTATGGAGTTATCCTGAATCTGCATCACCAGCTCAAATTTCCCTCTTCAACTCCACACACTTTTTTCCATCAGTGTGTTTGACATCTTTATTTATCAATGCATTTACCTGTTGACTTTTAAAGTCATTAGAATGACCTAGTTTGATCTCATTGTTGTCCTTTGAATATGCCAGCCACATCCTCATCTCTGGGCCTTTGCATCTGCTGTCTCCTCTGTCTGGAACACTGTTTCCCCACACATGCATGCCTTACTCCCTGACTCCTTCGTAGCTTTATCTAATGTCAATGAGATCATTCCAGCCATACTCTGTAAAGCTGCAACACACAGGGCACCTGGACAGCTCAGGTGGTTATGCATCCAACTTTGGATCAAGTCATGATCTCATTGTTTGTGGGTTCGAGCCCACGTCAGGCTCTGTGCTGACAGCTCAGAACCTGGCGCCTGTTTTGGATTCTGTGTCTCCCTCCCTCTCTGCCCCTTCCCTGCTCATGCTCTGTCTCTCTCTCTGCCTCAAAAAATGAATAAAAATGTTTTAAAAAATTGTAAATAAATAAATAAAATAAAGCTGCAACACAAGCTACCCCAGGATTCCCTGTTCCCTTTCCCCACCTTATTCTTCTTCATAGCACTTACCCCTTCTGCAACACATGTTTTACTCATTTATGTTGTTTATTGTCTATCTCTCCATGCAAGCTCCTGAGGCCAGGGATTTTTGTCTGTGCTGTTCAATTCTATACCCTAGTGCCTTACACAGTGACTGGTATAAAGTAGGTACCTAATTATTACCTGTTGAATGGAATAAATGAAGAAATGAATGAATAATTGCCCCACTGGAATCCCACATAAAACTTCTTATCTTCCAAAAAATCTGCTTTTCTTCCTCCCCATACTCATTGGTAGTATCTGCCTCCTCCCACTCATTCAGACCAAAACTGTCAATCACTGTCCACAGTCCCTTTCTTTATTCCTTTGTTCAATAGTGTGCCAAATTATTTTAAGTCATTTCAAAATACCACTTACCCATCGCTTCCTACCTATTCCATTTCTACTTCCCCAGCCCTAGCCCGGGGTCTCATCCCCTCCCATCACAGAGAATACTGTATAACTTCAAGTGTGACTTGTCCCCCCCACCTTCAGCCTCTATTCTTCAATTCATCTAGAACACTGACCTAGACTGAGCTTCCTAAAATGCACATGTCAGCTCATATAACGCCCTTGTTCTAAATCCTTAGCATGGAATTCAAGGCTGCCCATGACCTGATCTCAAACAGTTCTGAAATCCTCCCCTGTCCACATGCTGTGTTCCCAGACACACTGGACAAACCCCCATATCCCAAAGCTATAGACTACTGTTGTGATTCCAAGCCTTGCTTGTATTGTTCCCTTGGGCACCCAGGCGGGTTCAGCCACCACTTCTTCTGAAAGCATTCCCTGATCTTTCTCTCTCCTCTGCCTCCCACCTGCTTTAATACTTCTATTTTGGTACATCCGCATTTAGTCTTAAGTGTTAAATGTTTGTCTCACCACAAACCAAAAGCCTCCTGAGAACTAGCAGTGGGCATCATTTATCTTTATACAAACCACAGCGCCTAGCCCAGTGTTTGGCACACAGCAGATGCTAAGGAAATGTGTATTGACTCACTGAATGAAATGTGAGTACGTACTGAAAGTTCCATGTAGTGTGATCAGATGGAATTCTCAGACAGATTCAGAAAAAGAGACACCCGTTGAATTAAAGCACAATTTAGGCTAATTTCTACTCATCATTCAGGCCAGACTGGCACCAGTTAATGAAGGCCTGCCTCATATCCCCAGTCTAAATCAGCGACGCCTGTGCCTTATTCATAGCAGCAGTTTCCCCAGCCCCACTCCTAAAGTCACACCTACCCTCTCCGTCTTCCAAGCCGGGCAGCTAGCAAGCTATGAAACAGAATCGTTACATATATTACTTATGTAAGCAAATCACAATGAAGAAAAGAGGCAGAAAACTGATGGGTGGGAGGAGAGGGGAGAGTGCAGGAGGGATAATTGCACACAGGCTATCTTATTTATTTCGTCACATTTGATTTCACTGTTTCACTTTTACAAATGAATACATAGAAATTGCATAATGCATAAATGTGACTATATCAACATACTTTTATTTTACATCTTTTAAAAAAATGTTTATTTAATTTTGAGAGAGTGAGAGAGAGCGCACAGCACCGGGCTCAAGTGGGGGAGGGGCAGAGAAGGGGGGAACAGAGGATCCAAAGCAGATTCTGGGCTCACAGCAGCAAGTCTGATGCAGAGCTGGAACTCATGCTCGGTGAGATCATGACCTAAGCCGAAGTCAGAGACTCAATCAACTGAGCCACCCAGGTACCCCAACATACTTTTATTTTATATTAACCTTCTTCTTTGTTTAGTTCTCCCCCTTTCACCTACTCCCCTTTTTGCCTCAGGCAACCCATGTGAACAATCTAGTCTACCATAATTTTCTTCTCTCTCATATAAGCATGTAAGAACTCTATTAATCATATACACACACAGGAGTTTTTAATGGTTCTTTAAAAACTGGATTATTTTACACACTCTTTGGCAACTTGCTTTTCCCGCTCATGTTATCCCATGAGAATCCCTCCGAATCAACTGGAATAGGTAGAACTAATTCATTCTTTGTAACGGCTACATAAAATTTTGCGACCTGGATGTTGCATGATAGTACTTACTTTGCTTCTAGATTTTCTCTACTAATAAACCATGTTATAATAAATGTGATTGCACAGATATTTTAAGCAGTGGTAATTTTATTTATAAGGGATAGATTAACTGGAGTGAAATTCCTGGGTCAGGGTATATATGTGTTTATAATTTTAAAACTGTTGATAGATGTTATATCACCAAAAGGCTGTAACAATGCATATTTGCACCTGCGGTGAATGTGAGAAGGCTTTGCCTGGCATCCTCACCAACAATAGGTGTTACTGGGCTTTTCCATTTCCATCTGTCTGAGAGTTCTAAAATGAAATTTGCATCACTGGGTCACTAGTGAGTTTGAGAATCTTTTCATGTGTTTGCTACCCATGTGAATTTTCTCTTATGTGAATTGTTTGCTCATGCTTTTTGATATTATCTCTACTGAGGTCTTTTGGCAACTTGTTTGAATTTGTATGAGGTCTTTAAGTATTATAAACATTAACCCTCTGTCTCTTGTCTGTATTACAAATATTTTCCCAAGGCTTTCATTTGCATTTTGATTTAGTTTATAGTATTTTTTGCCCTATTGATATAATCTAATATGCTATCTTTTACTTAACAGTTTCTAGGTTTCCAGTAATGAGTAAGATGCCTAGATTCTTTTAAGCACCTAGATTTTTCACAGTCATCTAGATTTTCTTCCACAACATTAATATTTTTATGTAAAATTTCTAATCCATTGGAAATTTTTTTATAATTTAAAATAGGAATAAATGTGGGAGTGTAGATTTACTTTTTTATATTAATAGCCAGTTACACTGGCACCATTTATTAAATAATTCATTCTTTCTCACTGAACTGATATACCTACCAGTTTTGTATTTATTAATTCTCACATATAATGGGATATATTTTTAGATTCTGTTCTCTATTCTTGTCTCATGAATCTACTTGTGTGTTCCTAGGTCAATAGCATTTAATATCTATTAGGGAAAGTCCTCTCTTACTATCCTTTTTCCCTAAAATTATATTTATTTTTTGGTTTTGGAGAATCTATTTTTCCATTAAAAAATTAAATCATTTTATTCCATTTTCCAATTCTTCCCCCCCACCATCACCATATTCCTATGGGATTCAATTCAAGATGCATCAAATGCATTTGTTAATTTTTTGAGAATTGACTTTTATGATATTGTTTTTCAATCCAGTAAAAAGGTATGCATTTCATTTGTTCCAGAGTTGTTTAACTCCTAACTCCTGACTTCTACCAATAAGATGAGACCCTTGAAATACTTTTTCTTTCTCTCTTCATTCATCCTCAATGCTAGATGACACCTTGGGAAAAAATTTTAATTTTTCTAAAATGTTAAGTATTTTTATTTGTAGATTATTACTAACACTTACCTTGCCATATTTATTCATGCATGCAGCTAAACACTTACTGGGAGCCTACCATATGCTATACATGGTTTGAGGTACTAAGGATAGGTCAAGGGGAAAAAATTTTCTGCTCTCATAGAGTTTACATATGAAGAGAGAGATACTGGACAAAATAAATGAATAAAATATAACTATGTAGAGGGTGATAAATATTATGGAGAAAACCAAAACATGAAAGTGGGATGGAATGCCACAGCATAGAGCAGACAGTATATTAAAATGCTGAATAGTGTGATCAGAGAACCCTGAAGGAAAGTGTGGCATTGGAGAAAAGACTTGAAAGATGTAAGAAAGAGAGCCATGTAGATGTCTGAGAAACAGCAATTCAGGCAGAGGAATACATAGTAAGAATCCACTGAGGAGGGATCATGCCAGACCTACTCAGGAACAACAAGGAAACCAGAGTGGTTGAAGTGGAGTAAAGGGCAGCATCAGGGGAGGTGAGAACAGAAGAGGAAGAGATGAGACCATAGAGATCATGGGGGTCAGGTCATATAGGGCACCTTGCTGCCTATTATAAGGACTTCAACTTTCACAGTCAGGATAATGATAAAAATCATTGGACAGTTCTTCTTAAAAGCACCATGATCTGACTTAATAATTTAACAGAAAGATCACTGCTGTGTTAAGAGTAAAGTTTATGGAAACAAAATGAGTTAGGAGCCTACTGCAATAATCTAAGCAAGAAATAATAGTCTTATAGACCAGGACCAGGGGACTAGTGATTACAAGTGGTTATCAAAAGATATATTTTTAAGATAGAGCAATGAGATCTGCTGAGGAATTACATATAGGGTATATGAGAAAGAAAGAGGTGAAGGATAACAGGATTTTTGCCTGAGCAACTGGAAGGATGAGATTCCATACACTGAGACAGAAAACCATGAAAGGACCCACATAGGGACAGGAATGGAGACATTAAGTCAGGAGATTAATTTTGGACATGTCTACTAGACTTCCAAGTAGCTGAGATAATAGGTGGATACACCAGATTGGTGTTCAGCAGAGAGGTCCAGAGTAGAGATATAAATTTAGGAATTGTTAATATATGGTTGATATTTGAAAGTACATAACTGGATAAAATCATTAATGAGGTGAGTGAAGGTAATGAAGAGAAGAAGCTGCAGGATTTTACCATGAGAAACTCCAAAACTGGAAGATTGAGAAGATAGGAGAAACCAGAAAAAGAAAACTGAGAAAATGTGGCTAGTGAGATAGGAGGAGAGCCAGAATAATGTGGTGTCTTGGAAGCCAAATGAATAAAGTATTTCTAGAATGAGGGAATGATCAACTCTGCCAAATGCTGCTGAAAAGACAAGATGAAAACTTAGAAGTTCTCGATGGATTTAGCAGTATGGACATTATTGGTAACCTCAATAAGACATGCTGGGGTCATGTAGATGGCCTAAGAGAAGATTTAAAAATATAAATAGCATAGACTTGTGAAAAACATCTGAAAAAGAAGTGATATATTTCTTAAAGTTGGGGTTATATTTACACTTGGATTGTTAACTATAATTTTATTTTTTATCAGGTTTTTCATTGTCTATTGGCAAAAGATAAAAGGCATCTTTATCTCATATTTAACACTTACAGATGCTCGGTAGATGTTTGTTGGCTAAGTAGGTATGATTTTTGTATTATAACACTTCCTAACATGGGCTATATTCATTGAATGAACATGTTAATAGAATGACAGGAGTAAAGAACATGGATGGTCTCCTTAAAAGATATAAACTAATATCTTTTATAGTAGTACCTAAAAGATCTCAGTTGTTCTACATGGTGAAGTAAATAACATGAATTCTAGTCCAGAGCCCTAACTTCAACTTAAATAATGTTTGCAAGTCCCTACATAGGCACTGGGGGAGGGGGAGGGGGCGGGAGGGTGAATATGTCATCTATGACAGATGGCACTACTATATGATATTTTAATCAAAGAGCCAACTGGCTTTTAAAAGTCAGTTTTCGGGGCGCCTGGGTGGCGCAGTCGGTTAAGCGTCCGACTTCAGCCAGGTCACGATCTCGCGGTCCGTGAGTTCGAGCCCCGCGTCGGGCTCTGGGCTGATGGCTCGGAGCCTGGAGCCTGTTTCCGATTCTGTGTCTCCCTCTCTCTCTGCCCCTCCCCCGTTCATGCTCTGTCTCTCTCTGTCCCAAAAATAAATAAACGTTGAAAAAAAAAATTTTTTTAAATAAATAAATAAATAAAAGTCAGTTTTCAAAATTGATCTATATATCTAAAAAAAAAAAAAAAAAAAAGAGCAATAGCACCAGAAATAATAGCCTAGGAAATAATGTAATCCAATATGCCAGGTTATGGTAAAAGTGTCTTCATGTGAGAATAGTAGATGGTGATCAATCATGGAAGAAAAAGAAATTATTGTAAGAGATAATGTTCATAGTTCCACTCCAGTGGGTTATGTGAATAAACATTTGTGAATTCCCTTGAAGTATCTTGGGACTCAAGACATTAGAAAGGGTGTACAATGTTTCTTTTTCATAAAGTAGAATTAAATTAGATTTCTCAAAGCTTCACCAATCTTGCTTCATGTACAGCAATTTGATTACCTGTTTCAACACCTCTAAAATTCATAGTAAACATTCTCACCCATTTAGAAGAAGCACACAAGAATGAAATTTTACCTTCGGTACATTAGCTAGAAGGTCACATAGTAGAGTCTGTGTGAGGAGAGAAAATTCTAATAAGATGAGGAACATAAGCAAGGCGGTACCTTTATCCTTAAGGAAATGAAAGAATGTAATAAATAAAGGTGAAAGAAAGTATGGAAAGCCATAAGATGTTAACAAATATATTTTGCCCCTGTTCTGTTAATCTTTGTTTCTAATTTTTCTACAATGAAGCTGAATTACTTATATAGTTTCTAAGGGTTAAGTTTGTTGAAATGATCATGCATGGAAAAGTAATGGTTACTAGCAAACTTAGGGTGCTTGATCTGAAAAATTAGAGAGTACTTCACCCAATGTTTCCATGTTACAGATGAAAGACTGAAGTAGACAAAGATTATGTTAGTTTTGCTAATAATGATCTGAATGTGTAGATCATGTAACTCAATGATCCTCAACCCTGACTGATTTAAAGGATAATAAAAGCATGCCTGACTGGCTCCTACCCAGGACCAACTGGACTGTAATCAGAGCTACTGTGGACCAGAAGTTTTAGGTTCTCCACGCTACCTCCAAAGAACCTAAGACAAAAAATGGGGAGAGAAGATCATTACATCAAAAATAAAATCAACAGAAACTTTACAAGCATCTCTGTAGAAATTTCCCTTTCCTAAGCATATACTTGTCTATGAAATGTGTGAGCCAGCTCATTCCAAAACAGAGCTTGGCAATAGGAATGATGTATCTGTCTCTTATGATAAGGGTGTGAGTTCTTCTTTGCACCCTTTAGATAAATTCACATCTCAGATTCTGCAAAGCATAATAAGAGTAAATATTTATTGAGTGTCTATTCTATGCCAGCTACTGTTCTACATATTTTATGCAGTTAATCATCTCAATCCTAGGAGGTAGGTATTACCTTTATCCCCATTTCACATGAACACTGCAGCTCAGAGAAGTTAGGTAACTTTGCCTACAGTGGCAAAGCAATTTAAGTGGGCAAGCCTGGAGCTGAACTCAACCACATTCCAGTGTCTGTGCCCTTACACTGCATACTACCATGGAAATAAGATGTTTATACTTAATCACATCCAAGGAATTAACTTGTCTTCTGATTTCCACATAATTAAATCAATAGCTGGGCTCCAGAAGAAGAGGGGGAAAAGAAGACACAGGGGAGAAAGAGAGGAGTGTGTGAATAGTGTCTGAAGCAGAATCTAAGTTGTTTAAGTGGTTCCTCTGAGTAAAGTCTCTAAGCTTCAGAGTGTGGACTTCAAGTCCTCTTTTAACTGTGCAGCAAACTTCTTGATTCATGGCTGTGCTCTGAAAACCAGGTTGCCAGAGAGTGTCCACTATATAGGGATGACTCAGTCAGTTAAGCGTCCAACTTTGGCTCAGGTCATGATCTCACAGTTTGTGATTCAAGCCTGGTGATGGGCTCTGTGCTGACAGCGCGGAGCCTGGAGCCTGCTTCAGATTCTGTCTCCCTCTCTCTCTCTACTCCTCCCCCTCTTGCACTCTGTATCTCTCTCAAAAAAAATTAAATAAACATTAAATAATAATAATAATAAATAAAAACACACAGTAGTGGTGCCTGGGTGGCTCAGTCGGTTAAGCATCCAAGTCTTGATTTCATCTGAAGTCATGATCTCACGGTGGTAAGATGGAGCTCTGTGTTGGGCTCTGAGCTGGGCACAGAGCTTGCTTGGGATTCTCTCTCTCCCTCTCCTTCTGCCCCTCCCTTGCTCATGTGCATGCACGTGCAAACTCTCTTCCTCTCTCTCTCTCAAAAAAAAAAAAAAAAAAAAAAAAAAATATATATATATATATATATATATATATATATATTAAAGCAGAATAATGTGTTCCTTGTCACAGGCTGATGGAAAGAAAATAGATGTAGATGTAATAGATAAATAATTCAATTTACACCAAGTTACATGGTAACCTTTCCCCATTCCTCATTCCACCCTGGGCTCACTCACTCTGTGCAAGCTAAACTCATATTGTCCAGAAATGTCAGCTCTCCTAGAAGTCCTTGACAACCTTTTTCTCTTCCTTCATTCACGGTCTGCCCTACATGAAGACTGATATGGTTAACATTTGCATAACCCTTTACAACTTTTTTTCCTTTTTATTTTTATTTTAGACAGACAGACAGCATGAGTGGGGAAGAGGGGCAGAGTGAGAGAGAGAGAATCTTAAGCAGTCTCCACGCCCAGCTAGAACCCATCTCAGGGCTCGATTTCACAACAGGGATCATGACCTAAGGCAGAAATCAAGAGTCGGATGCTTAACCAAGTGAGCCACCCAAGCACCCCCAGGTGACTGATCATCCTTGAGTATAGCACGTGGAGCTGGTTTAGGGGCTGAGCTATTGCACAGGATGGATCAGTGAGAAGAAAGTTAGGGAAAAAGAAGGAATGGCTGGCATGGGGCACAGGGCCAGGAGGGAAGAGGTGTTCCAGGCGGCATCACACTACAATCCTATATTAGCCCTATGTTATCTCAAATTCATTTCAAAACTCACAAGAAACTTTGCTGCTTAAAATGCAGAAGAAGAAACAGAACCAGAAGCAGGAGGAGTAAAGGTAAGTAGGCTGCCTTTCCCATGGGATTGATCCCAAAAGGGCTCCAACTAGAATGTGCAGAGCATGCCAGGATGCCTCCTTCCTGTCATTCAGCAGAGGGAGTGACAGATTCAGCCTGCAATGACGCATTTCCAGGGGGGGCTACGGATGGACAGCAGAGCTGAAAACAGCAATTCAGAACTCTGTAACACATCACATATTCCAAATGTAGGTAAGAACTAGGAAATAAGCAGAAATGGGACTGAACCGCCAATATAGTTTGTCTACTGCACTTCATGCATTTTCTCAGAGAAGCAACACGTGCTCTTTTCTGTATCCACTTACTGGTTTTTTATGCAAAACTCTATCAAGTGTAACATCTACATTCAAGCCCTCAACAGATTAGAAGCAGGAGAAAAACCAACACACTAATTTCCATGAGAAATAGCAGACAAGAGTTTGATACGGTGGGAAGAAAGAAAAAAATCAGAAGCCTAATAGTCTGACATTTCATCTAAAGGCAAAGAGCAAAAAAAACCTTACACATCTCAATAGTCCCATGACACCATTAAGTTAGAACAAATCATAATGAAAGAATTGCTCAATTTATATACTCAAAAGTATTTATTCAGCACCTAGTATGTGTCAAGAGGTGGGCTAGTTGCTTGAGACATAACCGTAAATGAGACAAAGGTCCTATTCATAAGGAAGGTTTCATCTAAATGACGAAATATAACATTTTAATGCAATACAGTTGATGGTGGAGAAAAGCAAAGAACGCTATTACAACACAGAGGACCAACATAAAACTTCACAGAAGAAGCTCAGAAGAGACTTTTCAGAGACATTGGGGTCTACGCCAGAGCTTGAGGGATACGTAGGAGTTAGAAGGGGAAGGAGAGGAAGGAGAGAGGATATCCCAAGCAACAAGAACACAATGTGCAAAAGTCCAGAGGCAAATAATGGCACAGGGTCAGTTTGATGGGCATGCAACCCGTCCTCAGATTCCCTATTCAGAAGCCTGACCCCCGGCCATTTGGTTTAATATTCTGCTTTCACCATCTTGAAATTCTTGATGATTTTATCTTTGAACTTGCAGACCAATGGATAATGGGGCATGTGCTCACGCAGAGGAGACACAACATACAGTGGGTGCCCACCATCACTTGCTGCTCCATTCGCCTACAGCATTCATCTGATGAGCACAGAATTTCAGTAGATCCACAAAATGTGGAAGTTCAGCAAGACAAGACCCAAAGCAATTTCAAAATAAGCATGTTAATCTTTGATTGGGTGAGTGAGGACTCTAATGGCCCCAAGAGGCTACATGTTCTGTTGCAACCAGAACTTGCTTCAAGTGGAGAAAGAAGGCAATGGTGTTCTAAGAAATATCACTGACCAAAGACACTTAAGATATCTTTTCTTACTGTTACTTCTCTGTATTAGTGAATGACTTAAGCTGAAAATAACGACGTCAAAAGAAAGGGAAATAAAAGGTAACTCACAGTTCTTTATAATTTCAGTCTTTCCTTACTCATCAGTAGATGAGTAAGGTGCTGGCAGAATGTGTGTCAAAAAGCCAAAGAGGAACAGTTGAGTTGGTTTTGTGAAGTGTTTCCACTGTACTGAAGAAAACCAAATATGTATGCATGTATGAACTACAAAATACAACCTGTGTAATTTCAATGATTAAGTGTACAAGATAAATGCTATTATATATATTTAAAAACTGTCATGACATGATATAAAATGAAAGATAAAAACCATGATGATTCAAAATTTTAATTTTTCTTTACTTACAATGACATTAGGTGGCAAATAAAAACACTGTACAATTGAATAGAGAGACTGTGGAAGAAAGGAAAAACTATATATTTCTCCTGCTTTTGGAAAAAGGACCCCACATTTTCAGTTTGTACTTGGCCATGCAAATTATGTAGCTGGCAGTGACAACATAAGAAGTTTGTGTGATCTAGAGAGGAGACTGGGTGGCTCAGTTGGTTAAGCGTCCGACTTTGGCTCAGGTCATGATCTATCTCATGGCTCGTGTGTTCAAGCCCCACATCAGGCTCTGTGCTGACGGCTAAAACCTGGAGCCTACTTCAGATTCTGTGTCTCTGTCTGTCTCTGCCCCTTCCCTGCTTATTCTCTCTTTCTCTCTCTCAAAAATAAACATTAAAAAAAAAAGGAAGTTTATGTGACACAGAAAATTCTGAGTTAGAGAAATATACAATATGTGTATCTGTGGTTGTGGGAAGGAAGGAGAGATTCAAGTCAGGAAAGACCATCCAGCGATCTGGTTGTAAGGGGAGAACAGTGACTGAATATCAGTGAGAAAATACCAATTTTCAGAATCAAATAATGGAGGAAGACTGATAGGAATTTTAGAAGAGCTAAGTTCTTGCCAAAAATTCACCTAAGGGTAAAAGACACTGATTAAAGAAAAACAGTCAAACAGATTTGCAGATGGAAAGACTACTTCCATGGCCACCACAGGGAAAAAATGGTACATGTGTTCCACGGGGTATATACATAAATATCTGTAGCACAGTGTTAATGATAGTCCCAAACTGGAAATAATCCAGATGACCATCAACAGCAGGATGATGAATCCATAGCAGCACAAGCATACAGGGGAATGCTACTCAGCAACTACTGGACTACCACTACCGTGCAATGACAAACAATGTTGGACCCCAAAAAAGGAAGTTGCAGAAGAATAATGAAATACAGTAATTCCATTTATCAAGCTCAAGTATAGGCAAAATTAAATTAGGTATTCTTAAAATTTAATTTTTTTAATGTTTATTTATTTTTGAGACAGAGAGAGACAGAACATGAACGGGGAAGGGTCAGAGAGAGGGAGACACAGAATCCAAAGCAGGCTCCAGGCTCTGAGTTGTCAGCACAGAGCCTGATGTGGGGCTCAAACCCACAGACCGTGAGATCATGACCATGAAGTCGGAAGCTCAACCGACTGAGCCACCCAGGTGACCCATAAATTAGGTATTCTTAAGATATGTACATTGACAGTGAGACCATAAAGAAAACAAACCGTTAACATAAGTGTTACGATAATAATTACCAATGGGAAGAAAGGAGGGAAGTCTCAGTGGGCTTCTAAGAGACTTTTCTTTAACTGACAAATGAGTTGATGCAAGGGTATTAATTCTAATATTGTTCTTTGGACTGTGCATACATGCTTTAGAGACTTTTTTCTATGTATGATGTATTTTTCAATGAAAAAGTTTAATATAACCATTTTATTAGACATATAAAAAACATTTGCTTTTTAAAAATATTCTTTCGGCAAGCTAGATATAGAAAAAAAACTTCGTCATTCTAATGAAAGCTAATCAGAAACCTGCATTAAGCATCACAAGTAAGAACAGAACATTAAAAGCATCCCCAGTAGGGTCAGGGGAGGTACAAGGCTGCACTGTCACTCCTAGTCTTCATCCTGGAGGAGACGCATATAATTTTTTTATAAACTTGAAAACATCTAATTCACTAAAGAGTAGTTGGTACTTACTCCATTTATCATATTGACAAAAAGTAGTCTGACATTCTCATCACAATGTGACTTTGCCTTATTCCCAGGAACAATTACAATTATGCATTCCGACTGCATTGAATAATGAACTAATTGTTCCAACAATACTAATTGTTTGAACTGAGCTTTGTGGACTTGTAATTCTATTTCTCTGCTTCTTTTGACCACGGATTACCTTTTAGAGATCCATGAGATTCATCCAAGATGAAACAGTGAAGCAATTTGGTATAGCAAAAATGTGTAGACCTTGAAGTCAGTCAGGTGTATGTGCAAATCCAGCTCAATCACTTTCGAGTTGGGTGTGACCAAGGGCATATCACTTAATTTTTCCATTCTTCCACTTGATATCTTAAAAACTGAGGATAATAGTATAGACTTCAAAGTCTACTTTGCAGAAATGTCACCAACCTTTGAAATCATACATGGTAATAATACAAACCTAGATATGAAAGATGATTCAAAACAGTGTAGTTGAAAGTTGCCTGGCTCACTCAGTCATTAGAGCATGCAACTCTTGACATCAGGGTTGTAAGTTCAAGCCCCATGTTGGGTGTAGAGATTACTTTAAAACAACAAAATATTTTTAAAAATAAAATAAAGGGCACCTGGTTGGCTCAGTTATTTAAACAATTGACTCTTGATTTTGGCTCAGGTCATGATCTCATTCTTGATGAGACTGAGCCCCACCTTGAGCTCTGTGCTGACAACATGGAGCTTGGGATTCTGTCTCCCTCTCTCTCAGCCCCTCCCCTGCTTGCACCTTCTCTCTAAATAAATAAATAAACAAACATTTTTTAAAATAAAAATAAATACATACATACATAAATAAAATCATGTAGTTATGATTATTTTCTTAATTTCATAAGAACCAGCCTCTTAAGTTCCTAAAACCAACCCACAAAATGCTGCCTAAGAGTCCTGAACAGAACTCTGCTGTGCTGCCTCTGTATTTGCTGACTTTCTCCTATTCAACATGTTTACCAATAGCGTGAGACATGGATGGAATGGTTATTACATTTCTAGATGACATGAAACTAGACCAAATAAATAAAACAATTCAGTGGTCCCCAACAACACTGGGACCAGAACCAATGAGGTAAAATTCGATGTGAGTGGAAGGAAGGCCCCGTGCTCAATCTTTCTGGCATTTGCGCCTCACCCTACACTAGCAGCCAGTCGTGTCTGAAAGACCTACGTGGCTTTGAGTTTGATATGAGCTAACATGAGAGCCCTGTCAGAGATGAAAATTTAGGTTGCAGTAGTCCTTCTTATCCACAGGGGTATATTCCAAGACCCACAGTGGATGCCTGAAACCATGGATAGTAAGACCCTGTATATATTATGGTTTTTTCCTATACAGACATACCTATGACAAAGTTCAATTTATAAATTAGGCCTAGTAACAAATAATTATTTTATTATTAGTTATAATAAAATAGAATAGTATACTGTAATAAAAGTTATGTGAATATAGTCTCTCTCTCTCTCAAAATGTCTAAGTGTACTGTACTCACCCTTCTTGAGATGATGTGAGACTATAAAACGCCTACATCGTGCATGAGATGAAGTGAGATGAATGATACAAGCTTTGTGACATTAGCATCAGGCTACTACTGACTTTCTGATGATACAGCAGTAGGAGGATCATCTGCTTGTGGATCACAGTTGACCATGTGTAACTAAAGCTGTAAATAAGGAAGGACTACCGTACTCGACAAGACAGGCAGTGTCCTGGAGGAAGCAACAGAGACACATGATGTGGCAGGCCCCAGAGCAACAGGCAGGGAAGGAAGCTCTCTGCTCATTACAGTCCTATTACCCTCCTTAAAGGTCCTCGTAAAATGGTGGTGGGAACATGCAGACTTGGATTACATGGATATCGATCCAGTTTTTAAACTACTGAAGTGTCAGGGGCACCTGGGTGGCTCAGTCAGTTAAGCAGCTGTCTTCGGCTCAGGTCATGATCTCACGGTTCCTAGGTTCAAGCCCTGCATCAGACTCTGTGCTAACAGCTCAGAGCCTAGAGCCTGCTTCAGATTCTGTGTCTCTGTCTCTGTCTCTCTCTCTCTGCCCCTCCCTCACTCACCCTCTGTCTCTCTCTCTCCTTCAAAAATAAATAAACACTTTTTAAAAATTAAAAAAATAAACTACTGAAGTGTCCATTTCAATAACAGCCTCAGGGGGTGCCTGGGTGGCTCAGGTGGTTGAGTGCCGTCTCAGGCTTAGGTGGTGATCCCAGGGTCGTGGGATCGAGTCCCACCTTGGGCTCTGCACTGGATATAGAGCCTGTTTAAGATTCTCTCTCTGTCTCTCCCTCTGTCCCTCTCCCTCTCTCCCCACTCACACTCTCTTTCTCTCTCAAGAAACAAAAAGAAAAGTTATTAACAGCCTCAGTGAATAGACACTACAAACTATCACAAAACTCAGGTTTAGATTCTGGGGGGTGTTTGTTTGTTTGTTTTTGTTTTAACATATGGCAGCAACAATATAATAAAATGTCATGAAATAACCAAAGAAACAAAAGCAAAGAGAATGAAAAGGCAAGAAATACAGTCATGGTGATCGCAATGACCTCTTCATATGCCAACTTTGGAATCACCAGTTTCTTCAGTTCATTTCAAAGAAAACTAATCAATTATTTCTAATATTTTCCTCCATCTCCAAATAATTTTTTTTTACATTTTTGGCCACATATTGCCACTGGGTGGTGCTCAATGTCCACAAAAGTACCTTGGGGTTGTGGAAAGCAAGTAAACAAAAAACAGACAGCCACTGACTGGTTTTCAGACACACACAAAACATTTAAAACATTTTGTCTCTTGTGTTGATGCATAAAGGAGCACAAACACCAAAGGAGAGGAAGTGGCCATCTTTATAAAGAAAAAAAGCATCTCTGCTACTGAAGGGGAAAAAAACAAAAAACAAAAAACCAGCCAGCTATGAAAGAGGTTGCTGAAGCAGTTTTCAGAGATCAATAATGTGCAATCTCCTGAAGGTGTGATCGGTGGCTTTCAATAGTGACGGAATTGTGCTTATACAGAGATTTGTTTATTTTTTATTCAGCTTTTTCACTTGCACAGAGGCGCTTGCCTCTTTTGAAGCTATGTTTTGCATATAGACATTGTGTGGATATGTTCTTCTTTTTGAGTATATGTTAAATGCATTCCTGCAAAGAAGGCCAGGGGATGCCCTTGGGGTCCAGACTGTCTGTCTGGCTCCAGTATCTATCCCTTTGGGAAAAGCAAATACAAAATGTCGCCTGGACAACCAATTATTGCACTGTTATAGATGAGGCAACTTGCACTTTCCCCCGTTGTCAAATTCCTGAAAGCAAGGGTTGCAAACCAGAGAAGAATAGAATAATGAGCTTTTCATTACCTATAGAGCGTGTGCTGAAAGGTCCTTTGACAAAGAGAAGATGGAAGTCGATGTGTCTTGATTGGCTCTCGCGTTTTCTTTTGTAGCTAGAATGACATTTTTTTTCAATTTTCAGTTTCCTTTTATTGTAATGATTTACCTAATAAGGTTTAACAAAATACAGTTGAGTAATAACAAAATGCTGGTGGTGCTGGGTAATAATAATAATAATAATAAAAAGCTGACACTTAATGAGCTTTTATTACATGCCTGGTGCTAAGCAATTTACTTCCTCATTCCCTTTAATACAACAATCCTATAAGGAAGGAATTATTATCTACACTTTGCAAGTATAGAAATGAAATCTCAGCAACGTTAAGTAACTTATGCAGGACACACAGCTGGGAAATGGCAGTACCTGGCTCAGCTGCATCTCTGCACCAAAACACATGCTCTTCCTTTTCTATAAGTACATTTCACTGAGATTTCAGGATGTCCTAGTTAATGCATTGAGCCTGAGGGAAGGTGTCCTGGTTATGAGCTACTTTGCTGGCCCCACCCTGTCAGCTCCTTGGTCCCACAGAGCAGCACTGTGATCTGAGGGTAAAGGGAAACCTGGCTTTCCGGTAGGACTTTTCTTTTTCTTTTCTTTTTTTAATGTTTATTCATTTTGAGAGACAGAGTAGGGGAAGGGCAGAGAGGGAGGGGGACAGAGGATCCAAAGCTGACTCTGAGGTGACAGAGGTAAGCCTGATGCAGGGCTCCAACTCATGAACCCTGAGATCATGACCTGAGCCAAAGTCAGATTCTCAACCAACTGAGCCACACAGGCTCCCCTCCAGTGGGACTTTTCACCCAAAATAAGCTCCGCATCCCCTTTGCTCCCAAAGGGACTCAGTGGAGTCTTGATTCTGCTGACTTTAATTTCCATCCATTGTAGTCACTGGAGAGCACCTAAATCTAACTAGCTGCAAGGTTACGTAACCTCACATGTGCTTTTTTTTCTTTGTTTTTTTTTCCTTTGATTTTTTTGTTTTTTTTGTTGTTGTTGTTTTTTGGGGGCTTTTTTTGCTTTTGTTTTTGTTTTTGTTGCATTGTCATTTTGAGAAAGGGAGGGAGCACAAGCAGAGGAGAAGGGCAGAGGGAGAAAAAGAGAGAATTTTAAGCAGATTAATCTTTTTTTTTTTTTTTTTTTAATTTTTTTTTTTTCAACGTTTATTTATTTTGGGGACAGAGAGAGACAGAGCATGAACGGGGGAGGGGCAGAGAGAGAGGGAGACACAGAATCAGAAACAGGCTCCAGGCTCCGAGCCATCAGCCCAGAGCCTGACGCGGGGCTCGAACTCACAGACGGCGAGATCGTGACCTAAGCAGATTAATCTTAATCTCCACACTCAGCTCAGAGCCTGAGGTGGGGTTCAATCCCAAGACCCTGGGATCATGACCTGAGCCGAAATCAAAAGTCAGACATTCAAATGAGTGTGCCACCGAGGCACCCCATGTTTTTGTATCTTTGAAACACAAATCATAACAATACCTACCACTTAGGTTGTTGTGAGAATTGAATGAATTAATGTGTATAACATTGCCTGACACACTATACAAGCTAACAAATGTTGACCATTGATTATCAGTATCATTGATCCTACATCTCCAGATTTGCATCCCTTTTTCTTTTTATTTTTTTAAGTAAGCTCCATGCTTACTCCCAACATGGGGCTTGAATTCACAATGCTGAGACAGAGAGTCAGATAATTGAGCCACCCAGGTGCCTCTGCACCACATTTTCTAATCACAGCCTCTCTACCTGCCACCTCTCTGCACACACGGCTGCTGGTCTACCATGGAAGCATCCACACTTCCAGCCCACCCCCGTGTCCAAAGAATCTTGCAGCTAGCTGACAAGATTCACGTCACTAAAATGCCACCAGCTTCCTCACACTCCCCATATTAAGTAATAATAATAATTCTCCATTATCTGGAGAGTAAAGTTTTCTGTCCTTAGTCCACTACCCAATGCCTTCTACAATCTGCTTCCAACTTATCTTTCCAAGGTTTTATCCCCAGTTCTTGCTTTATTTCAGTCATGCCTCATGACCATACCAAGCCTTTATACACACCATTTTACATATCTGTATACCCACCCCCATTTGTCAGAAGTTGACTTACCACTTAAGACATAGATTAAATTCTACTTTCCACCAGCCTGAAATAACCTTTTTCTAATAAGAATTCCCAAAGCTTTCTTTTTTCACCGCTCATTTATTTCTCTGCACTTATTCATTCACTTTATTGTTATCCTACCCTTGCTTTATGGCTTTTTCCCCAGGTAGATTATAAGCAGAATGAGGGCAGGGACTGTTGAAATTGTATATATTAATTTCTATAGCTTAAAGGTCCCAAGCTGGTATATGAGAAACTCTGAAAGAATTATTTACCAGAACAAACTTCCTCCCCCAGACTAACAGGAGTCAATATTTGTTGTCCTGAGAGCCTGAAAGCATAAATGGAAGCTTCTAAGAAGGTGGATGTGAGTCCAGGACTCTGGATTTCCTGAGATAGCAAAGTCTTGTTGGAATTGCCAAAGGGAGAAAATAGCAACCTCTCTGGCATCAAGCACTGAGCCGATTAATTCTTCCTGAAGGCTCTGGTCAACAAAACACTCCAGCAACCTCTAAGGATGTCATAGGAACTGCTATTAGCAGGAAATTTTAGAAATAACTAAGCAAGGACATACAGCATTTTTTTAAATGATTTTAACATTCTTTAATATGGAGCTATTCTCTAAGTGCCAGAGTCTTCTGGCCCAAAAGTTTGTGAAATAAAATGTGTGTTATTTTATTTTATTTTATTTTATTTTATTTTATTTATTTATTTTTATTTTCTGTATCTATGAATTTCATTGCTTTAAGTTGTACCTCCCCCTACAGGTTTCATTTTGATGTTCCAAACACTGATCACTCTAAAGAAAACATAGCAAATGAGCCCATGTCTTGAGGAATTTTTTGGTACCTTATAATGCTTACATTGGTCAAGTCTAGGTAGGCAGTTCTACTGTGGTCAATCCCAAAATTTCAGTGGCTCAGTAGAACTAAGCTTAATTTTTTTACTCGTGTTACATGTCCGTTGCAGCTGGGGAGCCCTGGTGCATACAGTTACCCAGGGACCCAGACTCAGAGAGGCTCCATCATCTGGAAATTCACCCTGGAACAGTCCAGTGGGAGGCAAAGAGAATGTACAGGAAAGTCACTTCACTCCTATTTAATCTATTTAATTGGTCAGAAGTGGTCATATGGCTCTACCCACCTGTAAGCATGAAATATACATGGACCTCTTGGCGGGCATTACTGTATTCATACAAGACACACTGATCTAGATTTCTCCTCTAGTGGATATCAGTTTTTGTTGCTTCTGTAAAAAGGTACAAGAAATTCAATAATGTTACTTCAGTAAGGAACACAGTGGGGAGAACAGATATCCAAGCAGATGACTTCAATATTCTTAATTCCTGGATCAAGAAATTAAATTACTTCTGAATCCCACCAGTATGTGTCTCTTTGAGTTAAAATAGTCATCGAGGCCTTCTTTGATATTTTGATTAATGGAATGATCACAGAATGTGACTAAGTGGAACATTCTCTTTCCCTTCTAAATAGAGAATGGACAGACAATACACAATTGAATTTATTTGGTCAAGAACAAGTTTAAAGACTTAATATTTTCCTTTGTGCTATGACTTCATGGAGTTGTTGTTTGTGGTAGCAGTGATTTTTTTTTATTTCCTGCGACCTATGAGAAAGAATATGCCTTAATGAGAATCCCCTAACCAACTTTCTTCACATAAAAATGTGAAGTGACATGACAAGTGAATCTACTGGGAAATTCCTCTAATTTGAGTACAGCCAAAAAACTACAGGGACTAAACACAATAATCATTGCTGCTTTCTCTTGCTAAAACTTAGCCCAAGATGTTTATTCAAGAGAGTTAGGGGGGAAAATGCAAAATAAAGGATTTTCAAGAAGTACTTCAAAATTAAGATGGAATGTCCTTGAGGGAAGCAATTTCAGAAATAAAAATAGTTAACACCAGTCCCCATTCTTATTTGCATTCTTACAGCAAATACGACTTTTATAATCATCTGAAACACCATTTTTCAAGAAATGATGGACATTAGAAACACCTGTGGAGGGCCGCCTGGCTGGCTCAGTCAGTAGAGCATGCAACTCTTGATCTCTGGGTTGTGAGTTCAAGCCCTGCGTTGGGCGTAGAGATTACTTAGAAATAAAATTTTAATAAACACCTGTGGAGTTTTAAAGTATGCATATACTTGACCTCAAAAAACTAGGGATACTGATTCATTGGGTCTGGGGTTGGGCACCAGGATCTAAAAACTTTTTTAAGTCTTATATGAGATTATGATTTTTTTATTTTTTTATTTTTATTTTTTTTAATATATGAAATTTATTGTCAAATTGGTTTCCATACAACACCCAGTGCTCATCCCAAAAGGTGCCCTCCTCAATACCCATCACCCAGCCTCCCCTCCCTCCCACCCCCCATCAACCCTCAGTTTGTTCTCAGTATTTAACAGTCTCTTATGCTTTGGCTCTCTCCCACTATAACCTCTTTTTTTTTTTTTCCTTCCCCTCCCCCATGGTTTTCCGTTAAGTTTCTCAGGATCCACATAAGAGTGAAACCATATGGTATCTGTCTTTCTCTGTATGGCTTATTTCACTTAGCAACACACTCTCCAGTTCCATCCATGTTGCTACAAAGGGCCATATTTCATTTTTTCTCATTGCCACGTAGTATTCCATTGTGTATATAAACCACAATTTCTTTATCCATTCATCAGTTGATGGACATTTAGGCTCTTTCCATAATTTGGCTATTGTTGAGAGTGCTCCTATAAACATTGGGGTACAAGTGCCCCTATGCATCAGTACTCCTGTATCCCTTGGATAAATTCCTAGCAGTGCTATTGCTGGGTCATAGGGTAGGTCTATTTTTAATTTTCTGAGGAACCTCCACACTGTTTTCCAGAGCGGCTGCACCAATTTGCATTCCCACCAACAGTGCAAGAGGGTTCCCTTTTCTCCACATCCTCTCCAGCATCTATAGTCTCCTGATTTGTTCATTTTGGCCACTCTGACTGGCATGAGGTGATATCTGAGTGTGGTTTTGATTTGTATTTCCCTGATAAGGAGCGACGTTGAACATCTTTTCATGTGCCTGTTGGCCATCCAGATGTCTTCTTTAGAGAAGTGTCTATTCATGTTTTCTGCCCATTTCTTCACTGGGTTATTTGTTTTTCAGGTGTGGAGTTTGGTGAGCTCTTTATAGATTTTGGATACTAGCCCTTTGTCCGATATGTCATTTGCAAATATCTTTTCCCATTCCGTTGGTTGCCTTTTAGTTTTGTTGGTTGTTTCCCTTGCTGTGCAGAAACTCTTTATCTTCATAAGGTCCCAGTAGTTCATTTTTGCTTTTAATTCCCTTGCCTTTGGGGATGTGTCAAGTAAGAAATTGCTACGGCTGAGGTCAGAGAGGTCTTTTCCTGCTTTCTCGTCTAGGGTTTTGATGGTTTCCTGTCTCACATTCAGGTCCTTTATCCATTTTGAGTTTATTTTTGTGAATGGTGTGAGAAAGTGGTCTAGTTTCAATGTTCTGCATGTTGCTGTCCAGTTCTCCCAGCACCATTTGTTAAAGAGACTGTCTTTTTTCCATTGGATGTTCTTTCCTGCTTTGTCAAAGATGAGTTGGCCATACGTTTGTGGGTCTAGTTCTGGGGTTTCTATTCTATTCCCTTGGTCTGTGTGTCTGTTTTTGTGCCAATACCATGCAGTCTTGATGATGACAGCTTTGTAGTAGAGGCTAAAGTCTGGGGTTGTGATGCCTCCTGCTTTGGTCTTCTTCTTCAAGATTACTTTGGCTATTCGGGGCCTTTTGTGGTTCCATATGAATTTTAGGATTGCTTGTTCTAGTTTCGAGAAGAATGCAGGTGCAATTTTGATTGGGATTGCATTGAATGTGTAGATAGCTTTGGGTAGTATTGACATTTTGACAATATTTATTCTTCCTATCCATGAGCAGGGAATGTCTTTCCATTTCTTTAAATCTTCCTCAATTACCTTCATAGGCTTTCTATAGTTTTCAGCATACAGATCTTTTACATCTTTGGTTAGATTTATTCCTAGGTATTTTATGCTTCTTGGTGCAATTGTGAATGGGATCAGTTTCTTTACTTGTCTTTCTGTTGCTTCATTGTTAGTGTATAAGAATGCAACTGAATCTGTACATTGATTTTGTATCCTGCAACTTTGCTGAATTCATGCATCAGTTCTAGCAGACTTTTGGTGGAGTCTGTCGGATTTTCCATGTATAATATCATGTCATCTGCAAAAAGCGAAAGCTTGACTTCATCTTTGCCAATTTGGATGCCTTTGATTTCCTTTTGTTGTCTGATTGCTGATGCTAGAACTTCCAGCACTATGTTAAACAACAGCGGTGAGAGTGGGCATCCCTGTCGTGTTCCTGATCTCAGGGAAAAAGCTCTCAGTTTTTCCCCGTTGAGGATGATGTTAGCTGTGTGCTTTTCATAAATGGCTTTTATGATGTTTAAGTATGTTCCTTCTGGGGCGCCTGGGTGGCGCAGTCGGTTGGGCGTCCGACTTCAGCCAGGTCACGATCTCGCGGTCCGTGAGTTCGAGCCCCGCGTCAGGCTCTGGGCTGATGGCTCAGAGCCTGGAGCCTGTTTCCGATTCTGTGTCTCCCTCTCTCTCTGCCCCTCCCCCGTTCATGCTCTGTCTCTCTCTGTCCCAAAAATAAATAAACGTTGAAAAAAAAAATTAAAAAAAAAAAAAAGTATGTTCCTTCTATCCCGACTTTCTCAAGGGTTTTTATTAAGAAAGGGTGCTAGATTTTGTCAAAGGCCTTTTCTGCATCGATTGACAGGATCATATGGTTCTTCTCTTTTTTTTTTGTTAATGTGATGTATCACGTTGATTGATTTGCAAATGTTGAACCAGCCCTGCATCCCAGGAATGAATCCCACTTGATCATGGTGAAGAATTCTTTTTATATGCTGTTGAATTCTATTTGCTAGTATCTTATTGAGAATTTTTGCATCCATATTCATCAGGGATATTGGCCTGTAGTTCTCTTTTTTTACTGGGTCTCTGTCTGGTTTAGGAATCAAAGTAATACTGGCTTCATAGAATGAGTCTGGAAGTTTTCCTTCCCTTTCTTCTTCTTGGAATAGCTTGAGAAGGATAGGTATTATCTCTGCTTTAAACGTCTGGTAGAACTCCCCTGGGAAGCCATCTGGTCCTGGACTCTTATTTCTTGGAAGATTTTTGATAACCGATTCAATTTCTTCGCTGGTTATGGGTCTGTTTAAGCTTTCTCTTTCCTCCTGATTGAGTTTTGGAAGAGTGTGGGTGTTTAGGAATTTATCCATTTCTTCCAGGTTGTCCAATTTGTTGGCATATAATTTTTCATAGTATTCCCTGATAATTGCTTGTATCTCTGAGGGATTGGTTGTAATAATTCCATTGTCATTCATGATTTTATCTATTTGGGTCATCTCCCTTTTCTTTTTGAGAAGCCTGGCTAGAGGTTTGTCAATTTTGTTTATTTTTTCAAAAAACCAACTCTTGGTTTCGTTGATCTGCTCTACAGTTTTTTTAGATTCTATATTGTTTATTTCTGCTCTGATCTTTATTATTTCTCTTATTCTGCTGGGTTTAGGCTGCCTTTGCTGTTCTGCTTCTATTTCCTTTAGGTGTGCTGTTAGATTTTGTATTTGGGATATTTCTTGTTTCTTGAGATAGGCCTGGATTGCAATGTATTTTCCTCTCAGGGCTGCCTTCGCTGCGTCCCAAAGCATTTGGATTGTTGTATTTTCATTTTTGTTTGTTTCCATATATTTTTTAATTTCTTCTCTAATTTCCTGTTTGACCCACTCATTCTTTAGTAGGGTGTTCTTTAACCTCCATGCTTTTGGCGGTTTTCCAGACTTTTTCCTGTGGTTGATTTCAAGCTTCATAGCATTGTGGTGTGAAAGTATGCATGGTATAATTTCAATTCTTGTAAACTTATGAAGGGCTGTTTTGTGACCCAGTATGTGATCTATCTTGGAGAATGTTCCATGTGCACTCGAGAAGAAAGTATATTCTGTTGCTTTGGGATGCAGAGTTCTAAATATATCTGTCAAGTCCATCTGATCCAATGTCTCATTCAGGGCCCTTGTTTCTTTATTGACCATGTGTCTACATGATCTATCCATTTGTAAGTGGGGTGTTAAAGTCCCCTGCAATTAGCACATTCTTATCAATAACGTTGCTTATGTTTATGAGTAATTGTTTTATATATTTGGGGGCTCCGGTATTTGGTGCATAGATATTTATAATTGTTAGCTCTTCCTGATGGATAGACCCTGTAATTATTATATAATGCCCTTCTTCATCTCTTGTTACAGCCTTTAATTTAAAGTCTAGTTTGTCTGATAGAAGTATGGCTACTCCAGCTTTCTTTTGGCTTCCAGTAGCATGATAAATAGTTCTCCCTCCCCTCACTCTCAATATAAAGGTGTCCTCAGGTCTAAAATGAGTCTCTTGTAGACAGCAAATAGATGGGTCTTGTGTTTTTATCCATTCTGATACCCTATGTATTTTGGTTGGCGCATTTAATCCATTTACATTCAGTGTTATTATAGAAAGATACGGGTTTAGAGTCATTGTGATGTCCGTATGTTTTGTGCTTGTAGTGATGTCTCTGGTACTTTGCCTCACAGGATCCCCCTTAGGATCTCTTGTAGGGCTGGTTTAGTGGTGACAAATTCCTTCAGTTTTTGTTTGTTTGGGAAGACCTTTATCTCTCCTTCTATTCTAAATGACAGACTTGCTGGATAAAGGATTCTCGGCTGCATATTTTTTCTGTTTAGCACACTGAAGATATCTTGCCAATTCTTTCTGGCCTGCCAAGTTTCAAAAGAGAGATCAGTCACGAGTCTTATAGGTCTCCCTTTATATGTGAGGGCACGTTTATCCCTTGCTGCTTTCAGAATTTTCTCTTTATCCTTGTATTTTGCCAGTTTCACTATGATATGTCGTGCAGAAGATCGATTCAAGTTACGTCTGAAGGGAGTTCTCTGTGCCTCTTGGATTTCAATGCCTTTTTCCTTCCCCAGTTCAGGGAAGTTCTCCGCTATTATTTCTTCAAGTACCCCTTCAGCACCTTTCCCTCTCTCTTCCTCCTCTGGGATACCAATTATGCGTATATTATTTCTTTTTAGTGTATCACTTAGTTCTCTAATTTTCCCCTCATACTCCTGGATTTTTTAATCTCTCTTTCTCTCAGCTTCCTCTTTTTCCATAACTTTATCTTCTAGTTCACCTATTCTCTCCTCTGCCTCTTCAATCCGAGCTGTCGTCGTTTCCATTTTGTTTTGCATTTCGTTTAAAGCACTTTTCAGCTCCTCGTGACTGTTCCTTAGTCCCTTGATCTCTGTAGCAAGAGATTCTCTGCTGTCCTCTCTACTGTTTTCAAGCCCAGCGATTAATTTTATGACTATTATTCTAAATTCACTTTCTGTTATATTATTTAAATCCTTTTTGATCAGCTCATTAGCTGTTGTTATTTCCTGGAGATTCTTCTGAGGGGAATTCTTCCATTTGGTCATTTTGGATAGTCCCTGGCATGGTGAGGAGCTGCAGGGCACTTCCTCTGTGCTGTGGTGTATAACTGGAATTGGTGGGCGGGGCCGCAGTCAGACCTGATGTCTGCCCCCAGCCCACCGCTGGGGCCACAGTCAGACTGGTGTGTGCCTTCTCTTCCCCTCTCCTAGGGGCGGGATTCACTGTGGGGTAGCATGGCCCGTCTGGGCTACTTGCACACTGCCAGGCTTGTGATGCTGGGGATCTGGCGTCTTAGCTGGGGTGGGTAGGCAAGGTGCACGGGGGCAGGAGGGGCAGGCTTAGCTCGCTTCTCCTTAGGTGATCCACTTCAGGAGGGGCCCTGTGGCAGCGGGAGGGAGTCAGATCCGCTGCCGGAGGTTTGGCTCCACAGAAGCACAGAGTTGGGTGTTTGCGCGGAGCGAGCAAGTTCCCTGGCAGGAACTGGTTCCCTTTGGGATTTGGGCTGGGGGATGGGCAGGCGGGGGAAGATGGCGCTGGCGAGCGCCTTTGTTCCCCACCAAACTGAGCTCTGTTGTCTGGGGGCTCAGCAGCTCTCCCTCCCTTCGTCCTCCAGCCTTCCCGCTTTCTGAGCAGAGCTGTTAACTTATGACCTCCCAGACGCTAAGTCGCGCTTGCTGTCGGAACACAGTCCGTCAAGCCCCTCCGCTTTTTGCAAGCCAGACTCGGGGGCTCTGCTTGGCCGGCGAGCCGCCCCTCCGTCCCGGCTTCCTCCCGCCAGTCCATGGAGCGCTCACCGCCTTGCCGCCCTTCCTACCCTCTTCTGTGGGCCTCTCGTCTGCGCTTGGCTCCGGAGACTCCGTTCTGCTAATCCTCTGGCGGTTTTCTGGGTTATTTAGGCAGGTGTAGGTGGAATCTAAGTGACCAGCAGGACACGCGGTGAGCCCAGCGTCCTCCTACGCCGCCATCTTCCCTCTCCCGTCGGCTCTGTACTCTGTCTAATCCTTACAACCCTGTAGAAGACCAAGCATGAAGCCCATGTTGCAGAAGAGGAAACTGAGGCTTGCTCGAGACCACATGGCTTGTTGATGTCAGAACCAGTCAAAGAAGGATATGGGATGCCTGACTGAGAATCTGAGGTCTGGATTAGCTCACTTCATCAAAACATTTCTCGAGTGGTCGGGTGGGGAAAAAAAAAATTCTTGCCATTTTAGTGCTGGGTGCCGAGGACACCAGCCGAGTGAGACAGCCCTCAAATGTTACACTCCAGGCAGAGTGTCGAGATTATGATTTTTTTAATTAGAAAACGCATCTAAAGGCAAGACCTCTATTACCTAAAGGAACATGGCATTCTGCCTTTTATTCTCCAATGCAATTTCTAATCATTAATGTATGCTCCATTTATTGAACTAAGGAAACTGAGTCAGGCCACCAAGGGAAAAAGTCATTATTAGAGCTAAAATTACACCTAGGATTTTCTTAACCAATAATCATTTACCCATTATTTGCAGCCACATAAGTGATAATTAAATCCTGCTTATCAAAGTTACTCTCTGAACTGTGTATGGTCTTTATCTGGCTATGAGCAGATTGTCAGTACAAGACAACACAACAACTGGCATTTATCTTCTTTCTGTACTTGGAACAAAAGCAAATCCTTTGTGATGTGACCCCTGCCTACCTTCACTCATTCCAGTCATACCATCCAGCTTTGGCTATTTCAACATGTCAGCTGGACTTTAAAAGGGGGGGCAGGAACATGGACTAGATGCCCCCTGTGTGGAACAGGTGCCAGGGCAGGGACCCAGCTGTGGCCCTGGGAGCAGTCCTGTCTGGCTGAAAGGACATGTGCTTTACTGAGAAGGGGCCTGTCAGTATCAGGATGATCCACCACAAATTAAGGTGTGTGGGGAGAACATAGTCACCAAGAATTCAGAGGTAATTGAAACCTGGAGAGCCACTAGCAGCTAGACTTTCAGAGTCTGGAAAGGCATTGAATTAGGACCCATGGCTGGTCCTGAGTCTCCTCAAAACTAAGGCGAAGAGACAACAAGCTGATTTTCATAAGATTCATTTTCTGCTCTAATAAACATAGAAAAGTATCTTAGATAGATGCTTAATAAGATTGAAAGTAGCAAGAGTCTGTGATTAAAGAACAATTAAGCCCCTTAATTGAATTTCCTTACTAATCTTTTTAATGAAAACACAAATAATTCTTTTACTGACCCCTTTGCATAGATTGAGAACAAAACTCAATTGAGAACAAAATAATTTCCTTAGAGCAGCCCCTTTGTCATGTCTCCAGTACAGACTTAGCCAGGGCTCCACATTCCCCAGCCCACAGCACTGAACCACTGTGCCAATGTGCCGGACTACTCCCTCACTCACACCAGCTCACAGAGCCCCAGAGCACACGGACGAGCCTTTGCCTCCGGCTGGAATGTCCTTGGTTTTCCTTTCCTGCCTTGTGAAGCTATGTTTCTCCACCAAAGACTGCCTCAGATATTACCACCCATGTAAAGTGATCCTTGCCCCAACCTCCTGTCCCAGGCAGAGCTGAATACCCAACATCACCACATTGTGCTAGGACGCCTCAAGGCATTTTCATGGGCAGCCACAGTTGAGAATCATTGCCTTATTACTAGTATCTAGTATATATTTGTTTGAAAGTCGACAATTCTCTTTTTCACTTAGGTTGAATCCAAATGAAACTGAAATAAAACAGCATATACAGTGTGGCCATGTTAGTATGTATATTTATTCTTCTTTTTATGTACATATTAAAATATCTGATTATGATTATTGTTTCTGAGTGGTGAAACTATGAGCAATTTTTTCAACTGATTTTTGAATTTTCCATATTAACCAAATTGTGTTTTTTTAATATATTTTTTTAATGTTTATTTATTTTTGAGACAGAGAAAGACAGAGCATGAATGGGGGAGGGTCAGAGAGAGAGGGAGACACAGAATCCGAAACAGGCCCCAGGCTCTGAGCTGTCAGCACAGAGCCCGACGCAGGGCTCGAACCCACGGACCGTGAGATCATGACCTGAGCCGAACTTGGACGCTTAACTGACCAAGCCACCCAGGTGCCCCTAACCAAATTGTTTTAATAAGGATGTTTTCATAAAATTAACACTCATTTTAAAAAAAGACCTTCTCAGGGGCACCTTCTCAGGGGTGAATCAGTCTGTTAAGCAACTGACTCTTGATTTCAACTCATTTCAGAATCTCATAGTTCGTGAGATCAAGCCCTGCATTGGGCTCTGCACTAAATGTGGAGAGTGGAGCCTGCTTGGGATTCTCTCTCTCTGACTCTCTCTCTCCCCCTCCCCAGCTCCTGCTCTCTCTCACTCTGTCTCTCTCAAAATAAATAAACATTAAAAAATCATAAAACAAAAGATAAGAACCATATGATCCTGTCAATCGATGCAGAAAAGCCTTTGACAAAATTCAGCAACTTTCTTAATAAAAACCCTCGAGAAAGTTGCGATAGAAGGAACATACGTAAACATCATAAAAGCCATTTATGAAAAGCCCACAGCTAAAATCATCCTCAATGGGGAAAAACTGAGAGCTTTTCTCCTGAGATCAGGAAGACGACAGGGATGACCACTCTCACCGCTGTTGTTTAACATAGTGCTGGAAGTTCTAGCATCAGCAATCAGACAACAAAAGGAAATCAAAAGCATCCAGATTGGCAAAGATGAAGTCAAGCTTTCACTTTTTGGAGATGACATGATATTATACATGGAAAACCGGACACACTCCACCAAAAATCTGCTAGAACTGATACATGAATTAAGCAACGTCGCAGGATACAAAATTAATGTACGCAAATCAGTTGCATTCTTATACACTAATAATGAAGCAACAGAAGACAAATAAAGAAACTGATCCCATTCACAATTGCACCAAGAAGCATAAAATACCTAGGAATAAATCTAACCAAAGATGTAAAAGATCTGTATACTGAAAACTATAGAAAGCTTATGAAGGAAATTAAAGAAGATATAAAGAAATGGAAAAACATTCCATGCTCATGGATTGGAAGAACAAATATTGTCAAAATGTCAACACTACCCAAAGCTATCTACACATTCAATGCAATCCCAATCAAAATTGCACCAGCATTCTTCTCGAAACTAGAACAAGCAATCCTAAAATTCATATGGAACCACAAAAGGCCCCGAATAGCCAAAGTAATCTTGAAGAAGAAGACCAAAGCAGGAGGCATCACAATCCCAGACATTAGCCTCTACTATAAAGCTGTAATCATCAAGACTGCATGGTATTGGCACAAAAACAGACACACAGACCAAGGGAATAGAATAGAAACCCCAGAACTAGACCCACAAACGTATGGCCAACTCATCTTTGACAAAGCAGGAAAGAACATCCAATGGAAAAAAGACAGTCTCTTTAACAAATGGTGCTGGGAGAACTGGACAGCAACATGCAGAACATTGAAACTAGACCACTTTCTCACACCATTCACAAAAATAAACTCAAAATGGATAAAGGACCTGAATGTGAGACAGGAAACCATCAAAACCCTAAACAAGAAAGCAGGAAAAGACCTCTCTGACTTCAGCCACAGCAATTTCTTACTTGACAAATCCCCAAAGGCAAGGAAATTAAAAGCAAAAATGAACTACTGGGACCTTATGAAGATAAAAAGCTTCTGCAAGCAAAGGAAACAACCAACAAAACTAAAAGGCAACCAACGGAATGGGAAAAGATATTTGGAAATGATATATTGGAAAAAGGGCTAGTATCCAAAATCTATAAAGAGCTCACCAAACTCCACACCCGAAAAGCAAATAACCCAGTGAAGAAATGGGCAGAAAACATGAATAGACACTTCTCTAAAGAAGACATCCGGATGGCCAACAGGCACATGAAAAGATGCTCAACGTTGCTCCTCATCAGGGCAATACAAATCAAAACCACACTCAGATATCACCTCACACCAGTCAGAGTGGCCAACATGAACAAATCAGGAGACTATAGATGCTGGAGAGGATGTGGAGAAACGGGAACTCTCTTGCACTGTTGGTGGGAATGCAAATTGGTGCAGCCGCTCTGGAAAACAGTGTGGAGGTTCCTCAAAAAATTAAAAATAGACCTACTCTATGACCCAGCTGGGAATTTACCCAAGGGATACAGGAGTACTGATGCATAGGGGCACTTGTACCCCAATGTTTATAGGAGCACTCTCAACAATAGCCAAATTGTGGAAAGAGCCTAAATGTCCATCAACTGATGAATGGATAAAAAAATTGTGGTTTATATACACAATGGAGTACTACAGGGCAATGAGAAAGAACGAAATATGGCCCTTGGTAGCAACGTGGATGCAACTGGAGAGTGTGATGCTAAGTGAAATAAGCCATACAGAGAAAGACAGATACCATATGGTTTCACTCTTATGTGGATCCTGAGAAACTTAACAGAAACCCATGGGGGAGGGGAAGGGAAAAAAAAAAGAGGTTAGAGTGGGAGAGAGCCAAAGCATAAGAGACTCTTAAAAACTGAGAACAAACTGAGGGTTGATGGGGGGTGGGAGGGACGGGAGGGTGGGTGATGGGTATTGAGGAGGGCACCTTTTGGGATGAGCACTGGGTGTTGTATGGAAACCAATTTGACAATAAACTTCATATATTGAAAAAAAAAAATAAAAAATCATAAAACAAAGAGACATTCTGTTTTATAAAAACGTCTAATATACCCTCACCCCATTATTCTCTATCACTTCATGACATTGGTTTTCTTAATAGCCCTTACCACAATTTGTAGTTATATACTTACTAATTTATTTGTTTCTTTGTTTTTTTTCTGTCTTTGCCTCTTGCCTATAAACTCCTCAAGGGAAGAACTATGTTATTTCACTCCATGTATACACAAAACCTAGCTCAGTGCCTGGTACAGAGCAGCTGCTGCAAAATCTTTATTGCTTGATGGATGGGTGGACAAACAAATATGATGTAAGAGAAGGGAGTGCAGCATGCCTTCAGGAAAAAAGAAGAGAATGAATACTGTTAGAGAAGATCAAAGAAAGCTTCACAGAGAAGACGACACATGAACCGAGTGTGGAACAATTAATAGGATTCGGGGCAGTGAAGAAGGAAAGCTTTATAGGCAGTGAGAATATCCAGAGCAAGGGTACGGAAGCATGAAAGGATATAAGTGTTTGTGAAACACAAGTTGGGTGTGGCCAGAAGGTAGGTAGAATTATACAAAAAACTGAGGCAGAAGAATTGGTTTGGAGCCCACTGTGAAGAGCCTGTCATTACACATGGGAATTTTAATGGGAATTTTAATTTACAAGGCAACCTTAGAGCCTAGATCTAAAAGGAAAGGAGGGCAAAGGCCAAAACTCTGGGAAACCTTCTTGAGAGACATAGAAAGGAAATGGGTTTAAATAGAACAGTTGGAGAGAAGGATGTGATGTGAGGAGAGAAGAAAGTGTTATATGAGGCAAGGAAAAAGAGGTTCATTTTCAAGGTTTATTTATTTATTTGGGGGAGGACAGAGGGAGGGACAGAGAGGGAGAGAGGGGATCCCAAGTGGGCTCTGAGGCAGATTCAGATGATCTCACAAACCATAAGACCATGACCTGAGCCAAAATCCAGCATGGGATGCTTAACCACTGAGCCACCCAGGGGTCCCTGAAAGGAAAAAGAGATGTAAGGAGTAAGAGGCCCAGAGGGTCAGATGTTGCAAAGAGACAAAAAAAACATTAGACTTTGGCACATAAACAAATCAGTAATGACCATAAAGAGACTCAATACAGTAGAGGAGGGGATACAGGACTATGATCCTAAGAAGGATTTCTGTGAACTTTTTACTGAAATAATTTTAGATTGGCAGAAAAGTAGGAAAGTAGAACAGAGTTCCCATATACCCCTCACTCGCCTCCCGCTAATGTACATCTTGCATAACCATAGTACAATTATCAAAACCAAGAAATTAACATTTGCACAATACTATTAACTGAAGTACTGACTTTATTTGGATTTCACCAATTTTTCACTAATGTTCTTTTTGTGTTCTGCGGTCTAAGCCGAGAACCCCACTTTGCAATTGGTTGTTGTATCTCCTCAGTCTTCTCCCATCTGTCATGGTTTCTCATCTCTCCATGACTTTCATGACCTTGACATTTTTAAAAAGAACTGGGTCCATTATTTTGTAGGTTGTCCCTCAATTTGGGTTTGTCTGATGCTTTCGTATGAAAGCAAAATTCAAGGTTATGAATTTTTGGCCCTTCTCAGCACGTCATTTTGGGGGCTTTGATGTTGATAACACCTGATTACTGGTGTAAAGTTATGACTTTTCCCTTTGTAACGAGTAAGTGTCTTTGAGTAAATACTTTTTGATAAAGTAAATATCCTGTATTTCCTCAAAGTTCTGCCCACTAATTTTAGCATCCAACAGTGGACCTACCTATGATTATTACTGTGGTGGTGACTTTCTATTTTTATCATTCTTTCCCCATCTATTAATTGGGATTCGGCCATAAGGAGAAGCTGTATCTTGTCCTCATTTACATACACAGTTAAGCATTTGTATTAGCATGGATTCATAGATATTTGTACAATGGGTTTAATCAATTATTATTGTTATTTATTTTGTTACTCAAATTCTCCCAGCTTTGGTCATTGGCAGTTCTTTTAGGTTGGTTCCTGTGCTTTTCAACATGACTCTATCAAGTGGAGTTTCTAATCTAAAGATTTGATTTCAGCTTTTAAAATAAAATCAGCTTTCGGGCATGTGGATGGCTCAGTTGGTTAAGCATCCAACTGCTGATTTCAGTTCAGGTCGTGATCTCAAGGCTATGAGATCGAGTCCCACTTTGGGTTCTGTGCTGGGCATGGAGACTGCTTAAGATTCTCTCTCTCTCTCTCTCTCTCTCTCTCTCTCTACCTCTCTCTCTCCCTCCCCCCTACAGGCTCTCTCTCTCTCTAAAAACATAAAATCAGCCTTGTAGAAAGATTGCACTATAATGTTCTACTCTGATAAAACTCTCCACTCATTTCCTTCCCAAACCTTAGGAAAGATTGACTGGGAGCCTTGGATAATGTTGAAGGCTGTTATAAAGCAGCCAGTATGATTTTAAATTATCTGCTTCCATCTTACAGGTGGATGAGAGGAGGCACATTCTCCCAGAGGGAGGGTCAGAATCACCTGTGGGGCCCCAACCACAGCATCTCCTTCAAAGCTGCAGTGAGCACCTGTTACTAATGTATGTATACAATCCTTCATGTCAGTTGTGATGGGCAGGGAAGTAAAGGTAGAGAAACACACTAATATAGGAAATTCTGGAAATGAGAACACAGTTGTTTGTTGTTAAACCCCCTTCTAACCTGCCTTTGGCCTTAGATTTATTGTCCTTTTAAAACATAACTTTAATCTACAACTCTCTTGAATTCCCAGGCTCATCAGCCCTCCTACGGCAATTCTGAAAGGCAAAGGGACCATCTGGGACACAAGTGGACCTGTCTGGGGAGCCAGGAGAGCTTCAGAGATTTTAATATTCCTGGTGTGGGGTAAGCATCAGCCTTCAGGAAGTTCTCCTCCACCCCCAACTTTCACCACAAATTGCTGCTTCCCATTTTTATGATGAAACTGGTCATGCCAAAAGGTGAAAGTACATTGTTTTTATTCTAAATTTGTGATCAAAAATTTACTGAGTTTCTGATATCTGGAATAAAACAGCCTAAAAACTTCAAAAGTTATTCCAACTGGAGATGCCCTTAGAGAAATTGTGGAATTGATAACAGAATTTCTTCCAAGACATGGGGTAGAATTCTTTGAGAAGGAAGTTTGTGACGTGCCCAATGAGAGAGCCCATAAACCTGCCCAACTTCGGTCTTTATCTACCACTCCTTTACTTCCTTTTCCTTCTCTTCCCTTCATGTCCTGAGGGAGTAGGAATGACCAATTAGGGCAGCAAAGGGGTCCAGCTATAACCTCTCCCCCCCTAGCAAACAGTGGATAGGTGGAGAGAAACTATTCCCTTCAAAGTTCAGGAGTTAAATAAATCCTGGGGATGTAATGTACAGCAGGGCAACGAAGTTAACAATAATAACAATACTGTACTGTGTATTTGAAAGTTGCTAAGAGAGTATACTTTAAAAGTTTTCATCACATGCAAAACATTTAACTCTGTGAGGTGATGGATGTTAACTTACAGCAGGCAATCACTTCACAGTAAACATGTATCAAATCATTATGTTGCATACATTAAACTAATTCAATGTTTTATGTCAAATATATCTCAGTAAAAGTGGGGAAAAAACAAATGAATTAAAAAGCATAGTGGTTTTCAACAATATCTCCTGAATAAACTAATTAAGAATTTAATGTTATGAAAAAAAAAAGCCACGATCACTGGTCACAATTTATCTGTTATTTATCTGTACAGTAAACTGGGCTCAGAACTCTCTGAATTCTGGGGCGCCTGGGTGGTTCAGTTGGTTAAGTGCCTGACTCTTGATTTCAGCTAAGGTCATGACATCACAATTCATGAGATCCAGCCCCTTGTCAGATTCTGCACTGACAGAACGGAGCCTGCTTGGGATTTTCTCTCCCTCTCTCTGCCCCTCCCCTACTTGTGCTTACTTGCTCTCTCTCTCTCAAAATACATTTTAAAACTGTAAAAGAAGAACTCTCTGAATCCTTGTTAACAAGTCATTCTCACCATCTTACCCAAATTCAGCTCTCAAATGAGTAAATGAGCCCATAAAGATGAAAAGATATTTAGTGGCCCTTTTTCCAGCCACAGAGAGAAAATGGACTTGGCAGAATGAACGTATGAAGGCACTTAACGAATATTTTTATGTTCACTAGTGTAAAACAATAAAGACAGCAAAACAAATGAAGATAATGTTAATGGCATTTCACACATCTTAAATTATCTAATTTAAATTATCTAATTAAATAGATTACTATATAATTATTCTATTTCCCATCCTTATCTTGCTAAACATTTTTCAGGATCTCTCCTGAATGTTCAGTAGATGCATTTGTGTATGTTTTGTTGTAGATGACAACCAGTCTTTCTTTGTCTTTTTTTTTTTTTTAATCTTGTCTTTTATCCTACTGCTTCCTAACCTTTCATGTCAAGCAAGACACACAGAAAAAAAAGTAGGACGAACTAGGGCGTTTTGGAGATGCCCATATAGGGCTTCATTTTTAAAAAGGTGGGGGGGGGGAGCACCTGGGTGGCTCAGTTGGTTGAGCGTCTGACTTCAGCTCAGGTCATGATTTCACGGTCTGTGAGTTCGAGCCCTGCTTCGGGCTCTGTGCTGACAGCTCAGAGCCTGGAGTCTGCTTCAGATTCTGTGTCTCCCTCTCTCTCTGCCCCTCCCCCACACATGCTCTGTCTCTCTCTCTGTGTCAAAAATAAATAAACATTAAAAAAAATCCTTAAAAAAAAAGGTGGAGGGCATCTGTGTGGTTTAGTTGGTTAAGCATCTGACTCTTGATCTCTGTCAGCTCAGGTCTTGATCTCAGGGTTGTGAGTTCAAGCCCATATTAGGTTCCATGCAGACTACTTGTAAAAAATAAATTAACTAAATTAAATTAAAACTAAAAGAGGAAATGTGAAATTCATCATCAAGACTTTTTAATGAAAATCTCTTCAAATTCTTGATAGTCCTCACCAGATAAAAACTTTGTTCATGTAAGGAATTTCAAAAAATTTTAAGCCATTATTTCACAAACATGCAAAACTTTATAATAATTTAAACTAAATGTAAAGGACCCAATGGCTTTTCCTTTTCTTTCATTGACAATTGTCACATTGAAATTCATGTAATAATGTGAATAGATTTTGAGCTTTAACTTTAGCTCATCAAATATTTCTGAAGAATGTTGAAGCTACAATTTGCTGAGTGCCCATGCATTGAAGCTGTCCCCCTGCAGCTAGTTGAATGTGTCTAAAAGGGCACATGAAGAAGTAAATGAACAGAAGGATCCCATCAACATAAAGACAAATGCACCCAGTCAGCTGGACCCATCCTGCCAGGCCTCCCTGGAAAACACACAGGCTCCCTCCCCAGCCTCACCCACCAACTCTTCCAAAAGCTCAATGTGCCTCTTGTCCACTAGGGCCAGCGGCACCTCTGCTTCTGATTGATGGACTGGAGGAATCCACCACGTAGGGGAGCGCCTCTCTTGGTCAGGCTCAGCTTCATAACGCTGTGGTGAGCACTTGTGTCTTCAGCTTCAGTCACCACTAGGGCGCACCTTCAGAGGTCTCTCTGTCTCAGCAAATGGTGAACACATCCCTGATGTTACGACCGTCTTCCATATTACAGAGTGATACTAGAGACACAGTCACTAGACTAACCATACTTTAATTTAAATAGTTAATAAGTTCTATCCCTATTACCCAAAGTTAAGGCTTTAATTCCTCCCACCATAACTTCAACCTAAGCTTCTGCCAGCAACCTCTTCCACACACACACACACACACACACACACCCCACTTCCTCCATGCTCACAAAGCTGCAGTGCATTTGTAGGTCAAGCCCTGGTTTCCTTTCTTCCTCTTCGTTCATCCCTCTGAAACTATCCTGGGCAAACCACCACTTCTGCTTTGCCTCCCCGTTCTCCTGTTTCCTCGGCCTAGCCCTAATGCTGCCTTTTTCTAATTACTCTGAACATGAGTTGCAACTGAGAAAAAGGTGTGTGTCAGGAAATCTGTACATGCTGAAATCCTACTGTCAACTCAGTTGAGAATCAATTACTGTTACAGACAATTTACAGATGAATAAGTGACTAGAAGTCAAACACACTTTCTGATCAAGAGCATTTAGAGAAAATTAATACAGCTTTTTGTGCTTTCCCCTTTACTATCCTACTCTTCTGCGACAATTTCATGAATGGAAATGGCCTTAAGACAGCAGAACATCTTCATTGGAAACATTCTTACCAATTTTCAGTTGTGTGCCAAACTTTCTGGTTGCTTCTTCAAAGAGTCCTCCCTGACCCCCATTTTCCTCATTCTCTTCCCAAAGCTTGCAAATCCTTCAGATGAGTGAGCTCTGGAAGTCAGGTTCAATAGGAAAGTACTTATCAGAGCGTGAGCTTCTCTAGGGTTCAGAAGGGAAATTCATTAAAAAAACATCCAACCATCATTTCCTTTTTATGTCTCCCATTTTGAAGTTTGATGCAATAATTAACTTCTCTCTTTGCTTCAAGCAGACTCAGATTTGGCTTCAGTTCTTTACGAAAACAGCATTTAATATTTACAATTCCATATGCTACACAGTTTTGAATAGGAGAATATGGAAATCCTACTTGGGTTTCAGAAGAGAAAATCTCTTTGTGTTTCTCCTAATCCAGTTCAAAAAGAAAGTGTCTGGAGGATATATTGAATGAACCAAAAAGTGTAATAAAGGTAAAACTGAAGTTCAAGCTTCCAGACAAAACATCAATGGACGATTCATAGTTCAGACTTCATTTCTTTTAATACGATGGCTTTTCACCTTGGGCAATCTGCAAGAGAGTTCTATTCAGTACCCAGGGAGAAATAGGTTCTTTGTAGTTAAAGCAAAAACTTCATACCTTGAGAAGAAATTGGAATTCGAAAGAAGCAGCACAAAACTGGACATGGGGAACCCCGTTGGTTCCATACATTCTCAGTCCTGTACAACTAAAGTTCCTTGTGCCTCCATTTATCCAACTGTCAGATAGAGACAGTGCCACCAGCCTTGACCTGCAGTCCACAAGAGGCTGAGTCAGACTCACCGATATTAGACACAGAAATCTCTGAGAAAGTAAAAGTGCTGTACTATTGTCAGGTGGTTTGATGTCGATTAACTTTTTATCAAGTAAGGGGACCTCTCTGGACCTCTTGAGGTTTGTGGTCCTAACCACCTTCGTCATATCAGCTCCATGGTCATTTACACGTGGATTCTTTGGTTTTACCTTCCTATTGGACCAGATTATGAGCAACTCTACTAGTTTCCCTATAGCTAGTAAAAGTGAAACCAAACTATTTGGGGCAATATTTTCTCCAGAAGCCTCCCAGCAGTATGTAGATAATTAGGAATCAACAGTTGGAATCTCAGATGTCAACAAAGATTCTCAGCAATTTAAGACATGATCTCCCATGGTCATATTAGGATAAAGAGATTGTGATCAGGGCTGCCATGTAAGATTGCACAGTGTGTATACTACAGAAAGATGCCCAGCCAGGGATTAAGAACTGACTAATACTCACTTTTCTGTGCCCTTTAGTTATGAAGCCATTTACTCAAGGTGCTCTGCCTGCCCAGAGAGGGTGTCTTTGTCCATTTGCACAAAGGCTCCATATAGGCCAGAGGTCTTGACTTTGGGTGATTACTTAGATTCCGGCAGTGGTGGGGGAAGAGGCGGAGGTATGCAGAGCCATGGCTTTCTCCTCCTGCCCTAGTCCAGGACAGCCACCTCTGAGGCCGCAGACTCCTCCAGCACCTTTTCTTGCCTCTCCGCCTTCCTTCTTACACATTTTTCCTGCCCCGTCTTTTTCTATCCCCTCATTCTTTTTTTTCCTCTTCTCTTCCCCCTGGCTCTTTTCCTTTCATCTTTGCCTGCCCTTTCCTCCCACTCTCAGGGGACAGACTGATGCACAGGAGCCATCCCTGTTCCCTTGACCTCTTCCTTGAGCCCTAAGCATCAGTGACATCGCTGTAATCACTTAGGGGTTTCTGCTCATGGTCAATTCTGGACACAACTACAAAGTAACAGAAGTCTTGCTGCTTTATCCTTTTATCACTCTGCCTGACACCCCTCTCTCCCTGGTGACCAGGGTCCCAGACCCATGCAGACAGACCTAGTGGTCCGTTTGACTTATCTTGTGGTGTTACCTCAGTCCGATGCGTTATCATTTTGTTTGTTTGTTTGCTTGCTTGCTTTTCGGGTTTGTTTTTTGTTTGGGGTGTGTGTGTGTGTTTGGTTTTTTAGAGGCGTTATCATTTCAAAGGAAGGTGCCTGGGATACTGTGTTTTAGTCCAAAAGAGAGAATTTTAAATGGGAGAATTTCAGGCAGCATTCTGGCTGAGATAAATGATTGAGAATTTTTTGATAGAATAACACCTCGAACACCTCATTCTACCTCTTTCTTTCAGGAATTTTTCAGATAGACTTTAAAAAAATGCCCAGCCTTGGGGCGCCTGGGTGACCCAGTTGGTTGAGCATCCGACTTTGGCTCAGCTCATGATATCACATTTTGCAGGTTCAGGCCCCATATTGGG
Organism: Puma concolor; assembly: GCF_028749965.1. NCBI lineage: Eukaryota > Metazoa > Chordata > Mammalia > Carnivora > Felidae > Puma > Puma concolor. The sequence continues at coordinate 79,589,327 of NC_141671.1, forward strand.
CTCTGTGCTGACAGCTCAGAGAATGGAGCCTGCTTCAGATTCTGTATCTCTCTCTCTCTCTGCCACTCACCTGCTCACCCTGTCTCTCTCTCTTTCTCAAAAATAAATAAAATATTTTAAAAAAATGTTTAGATGTCCAGCCTCTGCACTTGTCTCTCTTTCTCCTTGCTACTTATATACTTGAGGGTATAATCTTTTCTCTACAGCGCTCATATCAGGGCTTTCAAATTGACTGTCCCACAAGACAACGATCATTTTCTCAGCCAGGCTGGCCCATGTCTATCCTCGGTGGTTCAACATCTCTTCCCCACACCTCTCACACCCTCCTGAACAATCCTAGGTACCCCCTGTGCTTTTGGCACCACCGACAACTGATAACCCTCAAGCCTGTACCTCCAGGCTGGAATTCTTTCCTTAGCCTCATATCACTGTACATGATGCTTATCAAACATGTTCACCTGGTACTCCTTAGACACTTCAACTGAGAAGGCTCCAGAGTGAACGTCATCTTCCCACTCTGCTTCCACGCAAACTGTTTCCATTTCCCAGTTATTGACATGATCATCCACCAGCCACCAAAAAACAAAACACAACAAAACAAACAAACAAAAAACAGGAGCCACACCCACAATTACTTCTTCATTTCCTCCCAATTCCTCCCAAATCTGTCCCTTTCTCTTATCCTCACCCTCACTGCCAGTAGACCAAGACATCTCTTGCCAAGACAACTGAAAGGACCCCAACTTGTGATCCTGTGCCCAGTCTCTCTTTTTCAAATCACCCTTTACTTGCTGCCAGAATGATTTTTCTAAAGTGTAAAGCTGACCAAATTATTTCTTTAATAGTAGCTTCTCCACTTAAGTATTCCTAAAGCAAGAAAAGAAAGTATTCCTAAAGCAAGGAGCTTCCAACAGTCTTCAGAGAGGCAAGATCTGGGATGCTCCACCTTGCTTTTTTAATCCCATTTTTGCAATTTTGCATTCTATTTAAAGTGTATCAGTTTTTGTTTTAAAATTAAAATAACATCTGGGGCGCCTGGGTGGCGCAGTCGGTTAAGCGTCCGACTTCAGCCAGGTCACGATCTCGCGGTCCGTGAGTTCGAGCCCCGCGTCAGGCTCTGGGCTGATGGCTCAGAGCCTGGAGCCTGTTTCCGATTCTGTGTCTCCCTCTCTCTCTGCCCCTCCCCCGTTCATGCTCTGTCTCTCTCTGTCCCAAAAATAAATAAAAAACGTTGAAAAAAAAATTTTTTTTTTAAAAAATTAAAATAACATCTTCCCAAATCTTCAAGCAAAATTGATCCTGTAGAAAAGTGCATGTTTGGGGCTCCTGGGTGGTTCAGTCAGTTAGGCATCAAACTCTTGATTTCAGCTCAGATCATGGTCTCCCAGTTCGTGAGATAGAGCCCCTCATTGGGTTCTGTGCTTACAGCGTGGAGCATGCTTGGGATTCTCTCTCTCTCTCTCTCTCTCTCTCTCTCTCCCTCTCTCTGTCCCTTCCCTGCTCCCACATGTGTTCTTTCTCTCAAAGTACATAAACATAGGAGAAGAAGAAGAAGAAGAAGAAGAAGAAGAAGAAGAAGAAAGATGCATGTTTATTGTGTGGCTTCAGGAAACTTCAGGCCCTCCAGTTTGAGAAGCTAGGATCCCCACTGGAATGCACGTTTCTCTGCATATTATACAAGGAACTTCTTGACAGGTATCTATTTGTCTCTGCAGCTCCAGCCCTCCATCCATCTCCTAGCAATACAGTCACACTGAACTTCTTGCAATTCTGTGATCATCATACTGGTTATCATCTCAGGATGTTTTCTTATGCTCTTTTCCTCAAACTAAGCTGAGCCCCTCTCCCATCTTGCTACTTAGCTTCTAGACCCAACTCAAGTATCACCTGCCCTGGGAAGCTCTCCATGACAAACCCTACCAGGCTGAGTTAACCATCCCTCTTTCTGTGCTACCAAAGTCCACACCTCTCCCATAGCATGTATCTCATTAGATTATAATTCTTCATTTATGCCTCTCTTCCCCACTGGACTATGGATTGCTTCAGAGCAAGGTCTGTGTCTTATTCATCTTGACCTTCCCAAGACCAGCACCATACCTGGCACATGCTCAGATAAGACATCAGTATGGCCAAGACATTTCATCCTAGTGCTCTCCAGGGTTGATCTGACTTATTTGAATGACCTTGAGGATGTCTCCTTCCCCTCTGTCAATTAGATGATCCCAGATGGACAAGGACACTCTGATCAAGGCTTTCCTCTCCTGCTGAATCCTCCCTTGAGCTCTCAAGACCTGACACATAGTAGATTCTCAATGAATATCTATTAAATGTCTTGATGAACTAATGATCAGCACCACTGTTCTCTCAATCAAGCTGCATTATATTTTCTCAATCTTATCTTTCAAAGAATCCTGTTATCTCTAAATCCCCATGATGTAGCAACATGCCAGCACTTACTAGACACTAAAAAAAAAAAAAAAGTGTAACAAATGAATGAAAAAATGAAGTAATGTCTTCATCTGTTTTTCTTTAAAAGTATATGCACTCATTCTCGTTTTTCATCCTGACACCTGGTGCATTTACCAACCTGTTAGGAACTAGCTTTGCACTTAGAAATGGAATCTTGACAAATTGGTGATAACTGAAAAATTTTTTGAAAACCTTATCTGTGACCAGTGTGATTTTTTTTTTAAATTTCAGCCTCCTTTAGAAGTAGATTTTTTTTGAGTGGCTTTGATCTCTTCCATAGCTAACATAATTTAATGTATAAAATTATAATCCTCAGAGTAAGGAGTATCTGTTTTTAAAATATAAATTCTCAATAAATGTGGCACTGCTCTTATGCATTTGGATAGAACTACACAAAATTCTACTAAAGTAAAAAGCTTGGCACCCCACCTGGCCCGCAGTGAGTGTTCAGTGAGTATTTCGCTCATCATTTATTCATTCCCACCTAGGCTTGAATGTAGAGTATAAGAGCCAATGCCTCTGCAATATCAGAGCAACGCCCAATTTTAGTTGAGGACAACAATGCCCTTTCCTTAGCCACTATTCGATTATAACCTAGTTGCCAGAGACTAATAAAATGCACTTCTATCTGGCTAGATATAAGCCAAGTGGATAGAAATTTCAGGGTGGGAAGGATTTTTTTTTGTCTTGCTCAAAACTTAGAGCAGTGTTCTCTAATTTTTTTTTATTTTGCACACTTCTACCAGTAAAAAGTACCTGACCACATATCCTCAATGTATGCATAATTATTTATTTATAAATTTTATACGTTTATTGTCATACTCACGTATATGTACTTTTACAAAAACTCATCAGAGGGGAATATAATAACGTATAGCAGTAGAAGTTCTTGTTTTCTTTCCTCACTCAAACAAATTGCTTTATAACTAGACCACTGGCTAGGGTGCCGGGGTGGCTCATTAGGTTAAGCAAACTGCCTCCTGATCTAGACTCAGGTCATGGTCTCACGTTCATGGATTCAACCCCTCTTGGGATTCTCTCTCTCCCTCTCTCTCAAAATAAATAAACTTCAGAAAAAATAATAACCAGACCACTGGCTGAAGGATGTACAGCTTGTTCTAGAAGCCTTGGTAGGGGCAAGGTCTTCCAGGGTAAGTTCACTGAGTGCATGGGACCCCCACTCACCCATTGACCCACTCCCTTCAATTAGTCCTATCAGAAGTAACTGACTTTAAACTCTTAAGGGATGCTTGGGTGGCTCAGTCAGTTAAGTGTCAGACTTTAGCTCAGGTCATGATCTCATGGTTCATGAGTTCAAGTCCCGCATTAGGCTCTATGCTGACAACTCAGAGCCTGAGCCTGCTGCTTTATGAGTTTGAGTCCCACGTTGGGCTCTGTGCTGACAGCTCAGAGCCTGGAGGCTGCTTTGGATTCTGTTTCTCTCCTCTGTCTCTGCTCCTCCTTCGCTCTCTCTCTCTCTGCCTCTCTCTCTCTCTCTTAAAAATAAACTCTTGAGAAAAAAATTAGAATCCAGACATAGAATGATGATTTGAAAGGCTTTATTTCCAGAGGAACCAGCTTTTTATGGTCACACTAAATGCTGTATTACACTCCAAATGAGAGGAACTACACTTCTGATTATACTGTAGGATAAAGAGACAGGCAACAAAGCCGCAGCGCATCCTTGAAGCATGCCAAAGTCGTTTAGTGAGGAAAAGAGGGCTTTATCTCACAAGGCCATAAACGCTGAAAAAATTAATTTTTCATTCCAGGAAATCAGCCGTCATCAACACGCACTTTGCAAAATATTTAAGATTTGTGATAATAACAAGTACTGCAGTGGCACTCTGTGTGATTCTCCACTTTGGCATTTCCCATTACCGTGGCCTAAAGAGAAAGGGGGGAAAAAGTGGATGGATGGATGGATGGACAAAATTGAAAAATGTTAAATACAATTGTCTGTAGTCATCTGTACTAAATAGATGCTTGCTACATTTGTACATTCTCCATTTCAGCTAATATTTCACTCTAAAACATTGGGTTTGCACTATGTATGCTATACTCTCTTCCAGCCTACCCATTATCACCTCCACAGCTATTCCTTTCATTCTGAATAAATCCAGCCTGTCCCCACAAGGTTATTCTTTTGATTAAAGGGGAGAAGTCCTTGTACAAATGCCCAGCAAAGATGGGTCATTAGACACCTCTGACATTAAACCCCATGGATGTGTTCTGAGGACATTTCTCTGGATGGACTGTTAGAAAGCTGCTGGGGCCCTTTAATTCTCACCTTGGTAAAGGCTTTGGCCACACAGCATGTGGCTTCTGAGGTGATGTTCTTTGGGACCAACATTGTCTTCTTGGACCTTGCTGGAGTGGGGTATGCTCTGGAGAAGCAGCAGCCCATGCATTGATAAATTGGGGCACCCAACTTGGAGAAGTATTTGTTTTCCTTTAGCTTGCATTCTGGGCACCCTATCACCAAAAAAAAGGCAAAGAGTAGAATAATCCAAGGATGATTCAAAAAGAAACTGAGGAACGCCTGGCTGCATGTGACTCTTGATCTCGGGATCATAAGTCCAAGCTCCACACTGGGCATAGAGTTTACTTAAAAAAATTTTTTTAATAAAATTAAAAAAAAATAAACTGAATTTTTCCTTATTATGAGACAGTAAATATTCTTTTTCTATTGTAAATAAAAGGAAAATAATAAACACTGTTAATCTTCATGCATATAATCTATTTGTATTGATTATAGTTATTTTCATGGGAAACAATTTTTGCAGATATGTGTAGGAGATCTCAAGAGTAGTAGTTTCTCGTATAAATATTTAAAAAAGAGTAGTGGTTCCTCTTTCTTCAACCATGGATTCTCTATCCCAATGCTAATGGCATGCCTATAGGGAGCACAAAACATGACAGATGAAAACACCATGTTCATCTGAAAGGAGAGTTTTGCCCAGAGGCGAAATATTTTCCCCTTTAGAATCTGCTATTGTTTTTCCCCATGGAAACTCCAAATATTGACAGAGAAAAATATGTCAGAATTAAGAAAGCTTGTTGAGTGTAGAGAGCTGATATTGGATGGAGTACCCGCACTTGAGAACTGAGATTAAAATATTACCACTTGTCTAAGAAAAACCATAACCAAGAGTAGGTCACAGTTTCTTAGCAGATGGACTTATATCAGCTTCTATATGAGATTTTTCAAACAATACAGCAAAATAAATGTACTGCACAAAATGGTTTTGTTTTTCTCACTTGTTAACTGATGTGAAAATTCATCAACAAAAGTAATGTTGAAATCTCAAATCTGAGAGAACTGTAAAAAAAAAAAACACTGAGCTAACTGAATAAGGAGCATTTTCTGCTTGTAAAACTCAGATAAAAAATAATATGGAATCTGTTTCAGAAGACAATGTATATGCTGCTATTTAAATGGATATGTTAGATAAACTTCACTATAGATTTTCTGAAACTAATTTAACTTCACGTTTACAATCTAAAGGTGCCTAGGTATGTATCCAGCAGCAAAGATTTATCACATTTAAAAAGGAAGTAGAAATGTAATTAATGGAGTTATTGACATATATCTAGAAATGTGTGTTTTCCCTAATTGCTGAAAATCTGTTTGGTCACATACCCTGCATTGTAAACTCTCCATCAGGAAAAGAATGGAGAATATGCAGAAACACAGAGAGTATGGCCAGAATGACAGCTGCATATTTTCTGTAGTAATCCATGGCTCTCCTGCAAAACAGAAGAGGAAGAAAAAAGTTACTCTAAAATTGGCTTACCAGTCATTACAACAACTAGTAGTTTCAGCATTACTACTAATAATAGTCATCGGTGTCTTGACCCCTCTTCTTACAGCTTCCAAGACACTCTGGAGCCAGGTAAAGAAGAAAAAAAAGTTCCTAAGGAAGAAACTAAGGCATCTAATCTTTCCATTTCTCATATAAACAAATAGAATTGGACTTGATGCTAATAAAAAAAATTCTCTTTTTAAATATATCATTCTGTCAAGCCTCAGTGTCATTATTTGTAAGACATGAAACTTAAACTAGATAATATCTAAGAATACAGACAGAGAAATAATAGATGATAGATAGATAAGCTCATATAAAATAAATAAGCTTATATACAATGTATAAATTGTACAAGCAGATGAGTTCATCCTTCCCATTCCTATATTGTCAGGTGGAAGAATAGAAGGAAGGGACAATGTCTGCCCTTCTTTTTATTCACTGGTGGTAAATGAGCTCTAAGTTTCATTATCAGTGTGCAACAGAAAATGCTAGCCTAGCAATGTGGCAAGAGTAGACAGCAGAGAATATTTATCAAAGTTTTCCTAACTGCACTTCTTGACTTATTTATACCTGTAGATACAGCTTTACCTGAGCATTTTTAGTGCTTAAGATCAGGCTAGCCAAAGTCATCTGAGTGACTGACCATATCCAGCATTGACAGCACTGCCCCTGAGAATGGGAAGACAAGGAATTGGACTGTGTCCCCACATGTCCTAGAAAATTTTCATGTAAGATAAAATGGGCAAGCTTTTATTCCTATTTTTTAAGTGAGAGTGTTATGATTGCCTATGTTCAAACCATGAGAGATAAGGGGCGCCTGGGTGGCGCAGTCAGTTAAGCGTCCGACTTCAGCCAGGTCACGATCTCGCGGTCCGTGAGTTCGAGCCCCGCGTCAGGCTCTGGGCTGATGGCTCAGAGCCTGGAGCCTGTTTCCGATTCTGTGTCTCCCTCTCTCTCTGCCCTCCCCCGTTCATGCTCTGTCTCTCTCTGTCCCAAAAATAAATAAACGTTGAAAAAAAAATTAAAAAAAAAAAAAAAACCATGAGAAATAAGATGAACAGAGCATCAATTACCAATAAAAAGACAATTCAGAATATTTAAAGGAGAATTAAAACCAACTTTACACAATCTATTTTAGAAAATAGAGGAGGAAGGAATAGTTCCAACTCATTTTGTGAGACCAGGATTACCCTGACACAAAAATCAGACAAATTCAGAAAGAAAGAAAGAAAGAAAGAAAGAAAGAAAGAAAGAAAGAAAGAAAGAAAGACTAGTATCCATCATGAAATTAGATGCGAAATCCTAAACAAAATAATAGCAAATTGAACCCAGCAATGTATAAAAAGATTTATACATGACCAACATGGAATAATTCACATATGCAAGGCTGGTTCAGTATTTGAAAATCATTTAATATAATCTACCATATCAACGGGATAAAGAAGAAAAAAGTCATATGATTTATCAGTTGACACAGAAAAGCATTTGACAGTATCCAATACGCTTTCATAATAAAAAGTATCAGCAAACAAATGTTTTTCTCAACTTGATAAAGAGCATTTATAAAAAACCTGGAGGTAATATCATACTTAATGGTGAAAACTGAATGTTTCCCCCCCAAGATCAGCAATGTGGCAAGGATGTCCACTTTCACCTCTGTTATTCAATACAGTACTGAAAGTTCTAGCCAGTGCGATATGGCAAGAAAAAGAAATTAAAGGCACACAAATTGAAAGGGAAGAAATACATCCTTATATGTAGATGACATGATCATCTATGTTTAAAAAAAAAAGGAACTTACAGAAAAGTTCCTGGAACTAAGCAATGAGTTCAACAAGATTGCATGACATAAGATCAATACACAAAATGAATTGCATTTCTTCATACTAAAAACAATAATGTAGAAACAAATTTAAAACACAATACCATTTGCAATTGCTCCAAAGAAAAGAAAATTACCTAACTATGAATCTACAAAAATATATACAGGACTTGTATGCTGAAAGTTACAAAATACTGATGAAAGAAATCAAAGACCTAAATAAATGGAGAGACATATCATGTTAATGAATTGGAAGACTCAACATGATAAAGATGTCAATTATTTCCAAACTGATCTTTTTGTTAAATGAAATGTCTATCAAAATCCCAGTACAGGTTTCATAGACATAGACAAGATTATTATTATTATTATTGAAAGGCAAAAGATCTACAATAGCTAAAACGATTTTAGAAAGCAAGTGGGAGGAATCACTGTTCCCAATGTTAAGACTTAGTATATAGCTAATCAAAACTGTGTGATATTGGCAGAAAGATAGATACATAGACCAATAGAACAAAATAGAGAACCCAGAAATAGACCTACACAAATATAGCCAGCTGCCTTTTGGCAAAGATGCCAAAGCAATTTAACAAAGACATTCAACCTTTTCAACAATGGCTGCCTGTACAATTGGACATCCATAGACAAAAAAAAAAAAAAAAAAAGAAAGAAAGAAAAAAGAATAATGTAAACTTCATACCCTGTATGAAAACTACTGAAAATGAGTCAAAGACAAATGTAAAATGTGAAACCATAAACATTTTTTGGAAAAAAAATAGAAAAAAAAATTGGGGGGACCAAGGGCTAGGTTAAGAGTTTTAAGAGTTAACAATGAAAACATGACCCATAAAAGAAAAATTGATAAATTGGACCTCATCCAAATTATAGGTTAATCCTTTGTTAAGAAGATAAAAATACAGGGGCACCTGAGTGGCTCAATCAGTTATGCATCATTATACACTCTTGATTTCAGCTCAGGTCATGATCTCGTGGTTCTTGGGACTGAGCCCCACATTGGGCAGTGAGGAGCCTTCTTGGGATTCTCTCTCTTTTTCTCTCTCTGCCCCTATCCCCCTTGCTCATTCTCGCCCTCTCTCAAAATAAATAAATAAATAAACTTAAAAAAAAAGAAGATAGAAACACAAGATACAGGCTTGAAAAAAATATTCACAAGCCACATATCAACAAAGGGCTAGTATCTAGAATATATAACAAACTCTGAAAAGTCAACAGAAAAAAATCCAATTAGAAAATGGGTGTTGCAGCAGAAAGGATATATGGATGGCAAGTAAGGACATGGAAAGTATTCAATATCATCAGCCATCAGTAACAAGCAAATTACAGTGAAATATTAAACTACAGTGAGAAATAAAACTACAGTGAAATATTATATACATACCAGAATAGCTAAAATAAAAAACAACGATAATACCAAATGCTGGCGTGGATGCAGAGACACAGGATAATTCAAACATTACTCATGGGAATACAAAATGGAAAATCATTTATAAATTTCTTATAAAACTTACCATATAATCCAGTATTTGTACTTAGACATTTACCTCAAAGAAAGGAAAATTGTGTTCGTATAAAACCTGTATATGAAGGTTCAGAGCAGCTTTATTTATAATAGCCAAAAACTGGAAACAATCCAAATGCCTTCAACAGATAAATGGTGATACATCCACACCAAGAAAGGCTATGTAGCAACTAAAAAGGACACATTATTGATATAGATACACATGTAACGTGGATGGATCTCAGATATTGTGTTGAGTGAAGGTTGCATACTGCATGATTCTGTTTATGTAACACTCTTGAAATAGTAAAATTAGAGAAATGCAGAATAAATTAGCAGTTTTAAGGAGTTAGTATTGGGAAGGGAGTTGATGGAGGAGAAGTATGGCTATAAAGAGGTAGCACGAGTGAGCTGTGTGGTGATGAAACAGTTCTGAAGCTTTATTGTGATAGTTGTCACACTAATATATAATGGGATTAAATTACATGGAACCACACACACACATACACACACACACACACACACACACACACACACACACACACACATACTACCAGTGAAATCTAAATAAGCTCTGTGGGTTGCACCAACATCTATTTCCTGGTTTGCACATTGTACTAGAGTTAGGCACAGTATTATCTTTGGGAGAAACTGGCTAAAGTATACCCAGGACTTCTCTGTACATATTTTTACAACTTCTTGTAAATCTATAATTCTTCAAAACAAAAAGTTTACTTTTAAAAAAAAAAGGCATTCTAAAATAAAGTTTAAAATTGCATTAAGTCAAAATTTGTGGTTATTTTTCATGTAGACTGACATAAGACCATATTTTTGCCAAAAGTTTATATCAACCTATACATCTTTTAAGAAAAAATTGTCAGACAGCAGAACTAACAGTTTAAAATATAGAAAAACAAACTGCATAAATATAGGTAAGGCTAAAACAAAGGTGTGTTATTATTTCTACCGGATGTATATACTTATACGTAAGTAATTATGGGTTTTATTTGTCTCCATACGTAATTAGAACTAACTAAATATTGTTCTAGATTGGTGGTTCTCAAAGTGTGATGTGGGGACTCTAAACACTTTTCAGTGGATTTGTGAGATCAAAATGATTTTCATAGCAATACTGAGATGCTACTGAGTGTTTTCACTCTCAGCCTCCCAGGAGTGTTCAGAGATATTTTGTAGAAGCTACATGACATGTACATTGCAACAGATTGATTAAAGATATACATGAAAATCCAACTATTAGATCAGTCTTTTAAAAAATTATGAAAAAAAATTTTAAATGCCACTTTTCTCACTGATTTTTTTTTGTTTTGAAAGTGATCATTTAAAAAAAAATTAACGGGGCGCCTGGGTGGCGCAGTCGGTTAAGCGTCCGACTTCAGCCAGGTCACGATCTCGCGGTCCGTGAGTTTGAGCCCCGCGTCAGGCTCTGGGCTGATGGCTCAGAGCCTGGAGCCTGTTTCCGATTCTGTGTCTCCCTCTCTCTCTGCCCCTCCCCCGTTCATGCTCTGTCTCTCTCTGTCCCAAAAATAAATAAACGTTGAAAAAAAAAATTTTTTTTTTTAAATTAACGTTTATTCATTTTTGATAGACCGAGAAAGGCAGAGCATAAGCAGGGGTGGGGCAGAGAAAGAGACACAGAATCGGAAGCAGGCTCCAACCTGAGAGCGGTCAGCACAGACCCAACACAGGGCTCGAACCCATGAACTGTGAGATCAGAACCTGAGCTGAAGTTGAAGGCTTAACCGACTGAGCCACCCAGGTGCCCCCCGAAGTTGGCATTTTTTTTTTTATAAATATACAGTTGTGTTAACATGTGATAGGTTAATTGTGGTTGTTTTAAAATGAGTAAATGAACGCCTGGGTGACTCAGCTGGTTAAGCAACCAACTCTTGATTTGGGCTCAGGCCATGATATCACAGTTAGTGAATTTGAGGCCCAAGTCAGGCTCCATGCTGACAGTGTGAGGCCTGCTTGTGATCCTCTCTCTCCCTCTCTCTGCCCCTCCCCTGCTTCTGCATGCACACACTCTCTCTCTCACTCTCTCTCTCTCAAAATAAATAAATAAACGTTATTCTTTTTAAAATTTTTAATGCTTATTTATTTGTGTGAGAGAGAGAGAGGGAGAGACAGCAAGGGGGGAGGGGCAGAAAGAGAGGGAGACAGAGGATCTAAAGCAGGCTCTGTGCAGACAGCAGAGACACTGATGAAGGGCTCAAACTCACGAACAGTGACGTCATGATCCCAGCTGAAGTCAGATGCCTAACTCACTGAGCCACCCAGGCACCCCTAAATAAATAAACTTTAAAATAAATTAAAAAAAATAAAACGAATAAATATGTTACAACTTTTTCTAACATAATTTCTAAATCAGTAAATATTGACAAATATAACTTCATAAAATAATTCTTTGAACTCTTCAACAATTTTTAAGAGCATAAACAGTTTTTTGAGACCCAAAAGTCTGAGAACCACTGCTTAAGTGATACACAAAGCCACAAGAAAATTTTCAGAATTGAAACTAGTTTCCTTTTTTAAACTAGTATCATTTTTGTGCTTTGATATTGCAGCTCATATATTATGAAAATTCAGCATTATGCAGTGAACAATTATATCAGAATTAATTCAGAGAGAAACATTTATAACAAGATTGCAGAATGTGAGAGCATGAAGTCAATGCACATTTTAGAATTTGCTTTATGATAAAGTGAAAAGAAGATTGAAAAGGCAGAACCAAAGTCACCATCAAAGTCCCCATTGCTGTAGCGTTCAGTAACAGAGTGACTTTATTTTGAGAAGAAATGAGATTAATCAAGCAGAAAAGGATTAACCTCCAAATCTTGAAAACATTTTAATAAATGTTTTTATCATTCTAATCACCTTTAGATCTTTCTGTTTTGGAATTTGGAAGGAAAATATTAACAATCAAGACAGGGAAAATAATTACATTTGGCTGAGATTTATGCTATCTTGCAAGATGTGCTCAAGCGATATCAGATTTACTACCCCAACCTCTTCTGGCATTCCAAGCGAGTACCTTGCAGACATCACAGACTGTGCACATCTGACCCCACAGTGCACCTGCAATGTCCACTCGACATGGTTTTACCTCCTGCCCCCTGACACATCAGAATGATGTCAGTCCAAGAGAATGTGTGTTTTCTCAACTTGGCCCAGTGCCTTTCTCCCCCTTCTCAGTCCATCCACCTCAGTGCTTTAAGGATCCGCCAAGCTGCCAGCTTCCCTGTGAAGGTTTTACCCAAGCCCAAAGCCAGAATACATAATTGTCTCCACTGCATCCACCTATCACTTTGCTCAGAATTCTTAGATGAAGTTCCACAATCTGCCCTGATCTCTAGCCCGTTATGTATATGTTTGTCTCTCCATTTCTATGAAAAGCTCCTAAGGGTAGAAACTAGGCCCCTCTGACCTGCCACCACCCCAACATAGGTCCTTGTACAGACTAGATGTAAGTATGTTGCACTGGGAATTTAGAACAGTAATAATAATATAACTCAAAGTTGCTAATGTAGAGTTCTCGTTAAGGAACAAGATAACTCTTGAATGAGGACTTTGAGTGCATGTTTAATAAAATAAAATAATTTCAAATAATAAATTCATTAGAGGCCTTATGTTCTCACTTAGTTCTACAATTTGTAGCTGGCTAACATGTGAACCTATAAGTGGTAAATATGCCACAGCTAGAAGCCATCTCTCTCTCTTTTTTAAGTTTATTTATTTTGAGAGAGAGCAAGCACAAAGGGGAGATGGGCAGAGACGAGGGAGAAAGAGAATCCCAAGCAGGCTCCCCACTGTCAGCACAGAGCCCGATGCGGGGCTCAAACTCACTAACCTCGAGATCATGCCCTGAGCCAAAATCAAGAGTCAGATGTTCAACCAACTGAGCCGCCTAGGTGCCCCCAAGCAGAAGCCATCTTATGCAAAGATATAAAAGTCATAAAAGTTCAAAAGAAAGCATTCATAAAAAGCATACATAAGAGCTTCAAGGTTTAAACTGGGCGTCTCTTAGTTTATATCAAACTATATGTGTGCACAAATTTGGATTCTTGATAAGACTGTGGGGAAAACATAGCATTCTTAAAAGTTATATTAAAATTAAAATATATATATAACTTATATATATAACTTAAAAGTTATAAAAGAATATTATTGCTATAATTTACTATTATTATTTAATGTTTTCATAATATTATTCATTATGATTATATATAATATATTAAATGACTTATGAAACAGGTAAACGCTCTATCAGCATACCATACAAGCTAGTTAGATAGGCCAAGTACCCTACACATACACACACACACACAATTCACATACCACTTTTGGAGATGCAAAGCAGACACACCTCTTTTTGATATGGTAATGGCACACGTACTCTCATACTGCAGAGCGAATTTAGTCTAAGAGATATTTTTGTGGCCTTCTTTGGAACTACAACCTGCTATCACATGAAAACTTAGGGGCAATGAATAACCAGGGGGCTTCTCTTTGCCTCTTCTGCTCTGTTTTCATTACAGAAAAAAAACCTTATAAAGTAAGATGCCTGTCTATCGATAATCCTGGCCTATCTATCCTATTATGGAAAGACTTCAAGGCAAATTGACTATCTTTTCACATACTTATCCATGGGTAGATGTGCACATCTATATGTGTGTACCTATCTGCTCACATATGTATACATACACATATGTATACACATATATGTAGATGTACACATATGTAAGAGACTGCGCCAGGAAGACTACAAGTGTCTGGTACAATGTGACATCCTGCCCTTCACTTGCAAAGATGCTGCCGTTGCTCCCCAACTGCCAGAGTAAAATTTTCGGTTTTTCTAACGTTGGTGACGGCAGGGGTGACTCATCCATACTCTCCACATGGGGAAGCCCATCTGACTCATAGCACACTTTTGAGATGACTGGCTACGATTAGAAGCACAATTCTTTGTTAACAAAACAGTAGAAATCTAACTGACTTCTAGACGGTTAACCTAAGGCTTCTCCTCATTAGCCCCATCTAACCCAGCTAACTACCAAGGAGGGGACAAGTAGGCTGCCTTCAATGAACATAACTAATGAAGGGGAACCCTGAAAATAAAGCCTTTAATCCCTAGCACATTGCCTGGAATGAGGTGGGTATTCAATAATTGTTTATTAAACAGAGGATAGGCCTGTAAGTTTTAGCATCTTGCCTGGTGCCAAGGACATGGCCATAGTTCACCTTGATGAAAGATTTGAAGGAGAAAAGCCACAGGGGAAAGTAGAAGGTTTGGAATTCATCTTCCCACAACTTCCACCAAGCATCCACCTCCCGCCGAGTGACCGTCTCTGCCTCCGGGTGGATGAATTTAAAGAGCCTGCAGTCAGTAGTAGGGGATCTCAGCTTGGAGTGACCCTGGCAAGCATTTTTCTTTCCTCGTGTGCTCTACTTGCAGTAAGTGAGTTTCTACCTTGTTATGGTAGCATGTTCTGCACCATGGGTCCAGCATGAGCACCTTTCATGATCCGATGCTCCAGCCCCTAGTCTCAGTAAACCTCCAGCTTCCCAGTTCTTCCACGTAGACATTCAAACACTGCTCCCAGGTACCACAATGACCTTCAGACCCATTAACACCTTCACAGATAGTTTTTCCAAAGGTGGTGGTGTGGATGGCTGAGCAATTGGGGGAACAAGAAGAGACTGCTCGATGCTCCCTCAATGTGTCCCCAGTCATCTCATCCACTCTTGGGTATAGGTAATTACTGTTTTCTCTATCTTATAAAAAGATGAGTTTGGGAAAAGTTGACGGGAGCTCGGTGTTATTAAGTGCAACATTTAATGTCCAAATTGAACACGTGAAAGATTTAAAGACTTTGAATAAGCCCCTGCTACCTGCCAGCACTATGCCAAGTATGGATGACACAAACAGGAAGAAGTCTCCTGCTCTCTGACCCAGATACAAAGGCAAGTCACCATGAGAGGGAAGAAAGCTGGAATGAGAGCATCTGTGGACATGGAGGCATTTGCTGGCCTGAGGACATGAAAAGGGAGAGATGACAAGCAAATGACAATAAAGAGCATCCACTTGATGGAAAAAGAATCACTACAGCAGCAAATATATACATTAGTATCTTGACATTTGTCCAGGAACTTCATGGATTCGGTGGTCCTCAAAATTCACACAGCAGGTAGAGGTCCCTGTTCCTCAAAGTGCCCCAGGATCCAGAGGAAACTAAGGCTTAATGAAGCCACACAGTTTGCTGGCAATATTTGGGATGGATTTCTCTCTCTCAGTCACTTAACAGTGCTTTGTGCCTCTTTTGTCTGGGCTGCTGACATGCCATCCTGACTGAGGACGACCCAGAAACTTCAGGACCACGTCAGGCACAGCCAGGGCCACATGGGCAAGCACCAAAAGCACCCAGGAAGCCAGGATAATGCTGGCGGCACCACCACAGGATCAACTTCCACAAATATCACCCAAGTGACTTTGGAAAAGCTGCTGTGAGGCATTACCACTTAAAGAGGAATCAGAGCCTCAGCCCAACTTTCAACCTTGATGAACTTTGGTCCTTGATCAGTGAGGGGACACTGGTAAATGCCGCCAAAAACAAGACTAGAGCCGTTCCTGTCATTGATGTGATGAGGTTGGGCTACTACAACGTTTTGGGAAAGGGAAAGTTCCCAGAACAGCCTGTCATTATGAAGAAGATTCAGGGCCAGGCCAGTGGGGGGGGGGGGGGGGGGGGCGGGGGCGGGGATTGGGAAGAGGACCCTGCGTCCTGGTAGCTTGAAGCCATGTGGAGGAAGGTTCATTAAATGCTAACAAGTGCTTTTCAAAAAAAAACCAAAAAGTGTTTTGTGCCTTCACTAAAGTTTTAAAGGGAGCAGCTTGTTTTCCAACTGAAATGGAGAGAAAAGGAATGGGAAACAAGGATCTCATGGACAGAAGAAATATACAGCACAACTTATACAACTATGCTTTACCAAACACAGGTGTTTCCATAAAGAAACACTGAACAAAAGATGACCTTAAAACTCATTTTAAAAATAAAGGGAGGGGCGCCTGGGTGGCGCAGTCGGTTAAGCGTCCGACTTCAGCCAGGTCACGATCTCGCGGTCCGTGAGTTCGAGCCCCGCGTCGGGCTCTGGGCTGATGGCTCAGAGCCTGGAGCCTGTTTCCGATTCTGTGTCTCCCTCTCTCTCTGCCCCTCCCCCATTCACGCTCTGTCTCTCTCTGTCCCCAAAATAAATAAACATTGAAAAAAAAATTTATAAAAAAAAAAAAAATAAAAATAAAGGGAAAAATGTAAGCAGGAATTAGAAGAAAACTGAAAGGCTCATGGATTTATAAAAATGATTTCAATCCCTTTATGACCATTCTTGTAACAATCATATCTTGAGAAGTTTCTTTTCTTTTTTTCTTTTTGAGAGAGAGAGAGCACACAAGCGTGAGCATGGGAGAGGAGCATGGTGGGGGCACGGTGGGGTGGGGACAGAGAGAGAAAGAGAGAGAGGGAGCTCATAGGGTCATGACCTGAGCTGAAATCAAGAGCTGGACACTCAACCAACTGAGCCATCCAGGCAGTTTCTTCTCATCCTGAAAGGTTTTTTTTTTTTTTAATTAAATAAATTTAAGGGTCATATAGTAAAATGTGTACTTTTTACTTCGTTATTTAAAGGCACTTTACAATGTTAACTTAATTATGTAATTAAAATCTTGGTTTTTCCATTACCCTCTGGTTTTCCTAGCACATCAGTCTGTTTTTAAATTGTCTGCATACTAAATCATAGAAATAAGAAATTTTTATAGGACAAACTCTATGCACCATAAAATATTGTTTTAAATGAGAATTTCAAATGTTTGTTGTTTAAAAATACCCAATTTTTAAGATTAAGATTATCATAGTAATAAATGCTGTCAAGGATCAAATACTGGATAGTATCAATTTATCACTCAGAAAAGTAAAATAGCCAAAGGCTAGAAAAGTTTTATACGGAGCATGATTACAGTCATAGAAGAATGTTTCTTATAACTTTTAAAATTCGCGCATTGTATTTTGTCATGTTTATCTGAGCTATTTTTATGCAGTCTTTTGACACACAAACTTTAATTCCCATTTAAAAGCATTAAAGCATTAAAACATATTTCATTTGCTTTGAAGTTTTTCAATAATGGAATAGACAGACCAGGATTATTGATTTCTCCTCCCTCGCACCTGACTTTATAAGGATTTTTTTTCTGTGATAAAAACAGCAGAAGAACTTCAAAGAGAAACTCCTTTGTTGTTCCCGGCCCCTAAGTTTCCATTCCTATGGCAGGTTGTGCTTCCCAAACATGGCAACAAACATCTCTCTCAACCTATGTTCCTTCTGCAGTATAACCTTGCCACTTCCACATCAAAACATGGTGTGTCTATTTTTGTGCCCCATTTGATGTTGGTGGATCCTCTGACTACTTAACCAATAGAATATGGCAGGAGCAACATTGTGCCAGTTGTGGTGTATCCCTGCAGTTCCTGCTTCCGGTCTCTTAGAAGACAGTTGCTGCTACTCTGAGCCCACCATCGGTAAGAAGCCAAGCCACATGGAGAGAGAAAAGAAGGCCAAGAAGTAAGAAATGAAGAAGCCATCCTGGATGACCAGTCCAGTGGGGCCTCCAGATGACTCCAGGCCCAGGCACTGTCTGATAGCAAATACACGAGAAACCCGTTTCTCACCCTGCCCAGGTGAGCCCAGGCCACCTACAGAACCATGACAGAATAATAACTTGTTGTTTTACCCAGTAAATTTTTGGGTAGTTTGATGCACAGCGATAGATAACTGGAACAATTATCTATTGCTCTCTCTTATAACAAAAATTTTTCCTCCAGGGTCTGAACTATAGGACTCCAATCTTGCTTTTCTGCTTTCTCCTCTTTCTACTTTCTCCTTACTTTTCCTCTGTGGATGGTTATTTATATAACACATATCCAGTCACTCTATTTGGGAAATGTAGCAATGTGTGAAAAAAATGTTGGAGTTAGCGTTCTACACAGTATCTGCAATACTGGCTTTGGTAATAATAATAACTATACTTTAAAAATAATGCCTACAGTTAATGGAGCACTTGGGTGTGATAAATGTTCCTTTGGGCACTTTGAACACACAAACATATTCAACACTCATGACAATCCTATGAAGTGTTATTCTCATTTTGGCAGATAATGAAATTCTTGAGGCAAAGTAACCCATACAAAGTCACAAAATGTTTTGCTGGTGGAGCCAAGATTTTAGAACATCTCTTTATAACTCCAAACTCGTAGCTCTGAACCACACTTCACTGTACTGCCTGCAAATCTTTATATTTTACAATGAAGTTCTTAAATGATTTTTTCAGATGGTATGTCCCTAAATAAGATGCTGACATTTTTTGTTTAGAGCAACATTATATTGTGCCAGCTTAAATATAACTTGCCAATGCAATTTTTTATTTTACATATTTGTCTGACTTCACCTTCTTCAGAACAGCCTTAAGAAAGCCATTTCATTTAGATCGAGAGGCATTTTATACTTGATCAATTATGAGGACTAGTGTCTGATTGTGGGAGAAAGGGAGAAACATTGGCTTTCGCATGCATTCCCTTGTTTGATTCTTTTGAACCTCTGGGAGGAAAGCATTCTTATGGCACCTATTTTATAGACCAGAAAACTACACTTCAGAAAATTAAAAAGATCTGCCAAAGTCACTTGGAAAGTGATCTGATCCTAAGATCGTGCTTTTCCACCTGTACTACCCCTACAGCCCAGAGGTATATAGTTAATCCATTACCTCCTTTAGGACATTGATTTACACATAGATCATGCTGTTACAAATGTCTTTTCCATTTTTTTCCAAAGTTTATTTATTTTTGAAAGAGCGAGCACAAGCAGGGAAGGAACAGAGAGAGGAGGAGAGAAAGAATCCCAAGCAGGCTCCATGCTGTCAGCCCAAAGCCCGATGCAGGGCTCAAACCCACCAACGGTGGGATCATGACCTGAGCCCAAATCAAGAGTCAGACGCTTAACCGACTGAGCCACCCAGGTGCCTTGTCTTTTCTATTTTGACTCCCAACACTGCCCTTGGTTCCACTCTCAGTTCAGCCTAAGCCCCATCTAAACCCTCACTTTCTCTTAGACCCCAGCGTATTAAGGAAGGTAGAGCATTTTTATAATGCTATCTCTGAGTCTGATGAACCGAGGAATGACCAGATTACTTTGTGCAACGTTACAATAGGTAATGCTGAAATGTGATACACCAAACCCAGAATTTGCAAGGGTCACAAATTGATAGCAAACTACCCTAGGATTCACAGTCTGTAAAAACAGAAGTTTGGTGCTATGGGTCATACTGTTCTCAATGGAAATCTTGATTGCTCTACATTTTCTCTCTGTGAAAGTCAGATTTATCTTGATCTGTTTTTGAACAAGATGCACATTAACCTTCTAATTTTGCTATTTCTATTTCCCAGCTCTTACTTTGAGTTTTCACGTAAATTTGAGTCCCACATTTATAAGAAATGTACAATGAAACCAAGAATCTGTTCTGGAACATAATCAATTGCTTTTCTAACATTGTTCGCATGCTACCTTTTTCAGCAGGAAATGGTAAGAAATATGACTCAAAATTTCAAAAACTCTGTTACCGAAAAAAAAAAAAAGAAACTTAAACCAAAACCAAAGTTAAAATTGAAATGAAAGCACATGAACTTTTCATAAATGGTAACTGTTCTTATCTCTTTAAAATAATTCAAGACTATATAGCAACATATTACAATGCAATTTGGGTGACTAATAGTTTGAATAATTAATTTGGTATTAGGTCAAGTAATTATTTAAAAGACATCTTCAGAAAATTAAGAAGATTCCTTTGTTCTAATATAAAATATCTCATTTTTGAGTGAGGAAAGGATTGGAAGTTCTTAGGGAATGAGAGTTCCTATGCAGATTAAATGGAGCTTCCACATTCCCAAAGGACCCATAATTCTTCCATGCGCCCAAATCCTATTCCTCAACACAAACAAGAGAGCACTTTTGTTTTCTAGTCTCAATTTCTCAGTAAGCTGCCATTTCAACTAGTGCTCATGTAAATATAACTAAGGTTAGCAAAAGTGTCCAGAAACTCTCACTGGAACAAACCAACTGGATTTGGTCAAGAGATTCAGAATTACAAGGTCATCAGTAATAGTTGGAAGAAATAGCACTGACTCTTATTTTTGTAGCATTTTATGAAAGAAGAAAATGGAAACAATGTTGTCCAAAAATTGTTAGTGTTGCTATATTCAAGTCTACAGGAGAACATGTACTCAAAAGATGTCAGAAGCTATGGTCCTTCAGCTGAAGAGGTGAGCTGCTTTATCACTGGTCAGCTTGAAGATATAGTTAATGCATCATTTAAAAACTTATGGTAAAACAATATCAGCAACTTACATAATGTCTACTCTCCTTCTATCTGACCCTTGTAAGCCACTCAAACAAATGTCTTTCAAATGACATCCAGTATTTCTTAAGGAAATTTTTTAGATACTGACAGGCACTTGCACATCTCAGCAGGAGACATTTGGTTTCTGGTTTCTGTTAGATAACATCTTAGCCTGTGATCACAGACCACAGTTTTGCAGACTTCCTCCCAATTCAATAATGAGTGTTGAAAAGAGAATGTGTAAATGTCTGTCTCTCTCCTCACTAAGGCTTATGCATAGTTGCCCTATATTATTGAATATTTTACTCTGCACTCAATTAAAATCTCAAAAATTGTTTCATTCATATTACCTTCCTCCGGACTTTTTGCAGGATGTGTTCAGGGCGGTTGACCGTGGATCTGAAGAGGGATTTTGGCTTTGTCTTGTGATTTCTCAGTAACTACAGTTAATAAAGTCCTCACTTGTCTTTTATACCAGCAGAGTAATAAAAACTGCATGTTCCCACCTGCATCTAAGCCCAGGGATCAACAGTAAATTCCACCCAATGATTGAATGGTCCTTCATGTAATTACCATGACATCAATTTGATCTTATCTTGTTTCAACCCTCAGATCATTTTTTGTTTTGAGCCATTTTCAGGCGGTGGTGACTGCAAGGTCAGCCTATGAAAAGAGGGTACACTGTCATTTTCTACGTAATTTTATCAAGACTTGCACACAACATCCTGAAAGCTGACACTTTCCTATAAACAAGATCCTATGAGTATTGCATTTAATTAGCTAAGTACCTGATGTTTACTTAAAATAGGAGATGAGCTGTAAATTTCAGATAAAGATACAGAACATTTCCAGGCTTACGTTATTCTAGGAGGAAACAGAAAAATAAAACCCATACCTATTTAAACTTTTCTAACATTAAATATGTATTTGGATTTGATAAGGATGCATAGAGAAAGAATGAGATGATTCTGAGAAGGACTGATTGGTTCTTAATATTGTGCCCTTTTTTTTTTTTCCACTTTGATAAAGCTGTATTTCTTCTTAAACAAAAAAATACATGTTACGGCTTGCCAGCTATGGGACATTTAACTCCAAGATTCCCAATCCATGACTCTCTAAAACTACCATGCTCCTCAGACTCAGCTATGGCTTTGACCCAGAGATTATATAATCCCTCAAAGGTTCCTCTTTCCATTTCTGTAGGAATTGGCATTAGATATAAACCACCAAGGACCTCCCCAGGGGAGGGTTTAGAAAATTCTTGTGATACAAAAAGCAACTCTTGTTTAACAAAAAGACACAGATCAAAGAAAGCAATGTTGTTCTGTGATTTATTATCTGTGATAAGTTGATTGTTTCAGTTCTTACACCTTTTCAGATTTCCATTATCTCCTTCCAATGGTTTCTCCTAGTATCCACTCTATCCATTTACCTTTACCTGGTGACAGTTGCTGTCACCATTATTCATGAATTTCTATCATTTACATCTTGAAGGATTAGCAGTACATTCTCAAAGTCGCACACTTATTGTGGAAATCTTGAGTCTTTATAGCTCCAGGGGAAGGAAATCTCTCTAGTCTTAGGGATAGCCTCCTTTTCCCTCCATTCAGACATTTTGTTCTATTCTTTCTCCTCCATTTGTGCCTTCTTTTGATCATTCTTTTTTTTTTATCTGCATGATTAAGTAAATAGGATGTTTCTTGTGTGCTGTTATGAAATTATTTTCATTTGGTTTATGATTTAGTAATGGGTTTCATTTTTATTTCATGTTTCTGCATAAGAATGAGGCATATTAGAGGATTCATATGAAAGTTTTCATAATGTTTTTAAAGTTTAGAGTGCTTTCATATTTAAAAAAAATGGTGTGGCAAATAATAAATTAGACAAAAAAAGTTATTGAAACAGTCCTTTCCATGTGTGACTTCTCCCCCTCCCCAGGGCTCCAGTTTCCCTATTCAGGGGTCACATTTGATTCACTACATCCTAGACCTGAAACCAATATTATCCTATATGTTATTAAACTAGAATTTAAATAAGAACTTGAAGGGTGCCTGGGTGGCTTGGTCTGTTGAGCATCGACTTCGGCTCAGGTCATGATCTCATGGTTCATGAGTTCAAGCCCTACGTCAGGCTCTGTGCTGTCAGCTCAGAGCCTGGAGTCTGCTTCAGATTCCATGTTCCCCACCCCCCCCCCCCCCACCATCTGTCCCTCCTCAGCTCATGTTCTGCCTCTCTCTCTCTCTCTCTCAAAAATAAACATTAAAAAAAAAAACAAACCGAGACAAAAATAAAAGGAGTGATGTTTTCAGTTTTTATATATATTTCTGCTTTTATTCTATGTATGTATATATAAGTAAATTCCCCTAACTCCCCTTCCCCATTCAAATTCTCATTAACAGGATAAACAGAATACAAGTTGGAGGAAATTGAATTTGTGCTCATAATTTAGGGATATTTCTTTCTGTTAACGTAGTATAAATTATAGTTCTCCATACCTTCAAAAATGAGCATCTATTACTTTTCATTATAATTGGGGAAATGAATTTTTAGTTAATGGGGAAATAACACTCTTCAATTACAACTGGGTAAAGTACCAATAGCAAAAATATGTTCTTAAGTCTCATTGTTTCATGTAGCTGCTTTCCTGTATTATTGACAGTTCTATCCTGTACCTGGCAGCTCGATTTTCCCTCTTCTTGGAGAACTGGTAGGGCCTGGTGGGTAAGAGATCCAAGCCACTCCTCATTCATTTATACTTACCCCCCAGATCCTAAAATTTGGAGTGCCCATTTCCAAGAAGGTAGACTGGCTGAAGACACTGGGATGACAAGGCAACTAGCCACCCCTACTGGGCAAGGTGCTGAAAGCCTAGCATGGTATGGAGACTATGTCAGGATCTTTACATAGTAGCAGGACACAGTGAGTTTTATGAGGTTATGCTAAATGCATGAATTTTTCCCAGTGAAGTTTTGTCATCTACGCACTGAATTTTTTTAAGTAACAACCTTTACAAGTGTTTCATATGCTTACTTGATTTGTTTTATTAAACCTAATTTGATCTTTCTAATAGCAAAGTGTGATATCACAAACACTATGCTATAATCAGAAGAACAGCTGAGGCATGATAAATGCTTGCTTTTTCAAGTAGTGTATTTTTCAGTAATCTCAATAACAAATTACATTACATGATTTTAAAGTTTCAAGCAACCCAAGAGTACATACAACGAAAAATAAGTCTTCCTTCTACCTCAAAACCTTCACTCCCTGTCCCAAAGTTAATTTTTAACAATTTCTTGTTTGCTGACATTTTCTATGTATATAGACATGTTTTCAGAGATTATACTGTGTCAGGGAGCAAGAATTCCTGTCCTTTCAAAGGTACTTCTAACTGGACTAAGAATCAAATTGACATGAGACAGATTAATAGGAGAAAATAAAATTTAATGGGCATTTGTACAGGGAATCCACATAGACATGGAAATTCCAAAGACAGTCAGGCAAAATGAAGTATATACTGTATGTCATTCTGAACTAAGGAGAAGGAGATAGGGGCCTGGGACTTTAGAGGAAAAGAATGCACTTTACAGGCAATAAGGAGAGCACATGTTTGCCCTGCAATACAGATGGGTCACTCAGATAAAATTTATCTCCATTAATAATCCTTCTTCTGGGAAAGACTCACAATTTAGATTCTTCTGTGTGGTTAAAGGAAGGGGGGCAGAAGTTTCTCTTGACTCCACAGGGTCTCAAGTGCCTTCAGTGCCTTCAGCTCAAAATAATCCACATGCCAAAATGGCACATTCTGGGGCGGAGGGCTATACTGAACCCCTCCAACTGTAGAGAAATATAATATACGTATTGTTTAGTGCCCTGGCTTCTTTCTTCTTTTTATTTTCTTTAACATTTGTTTGTTCGTGTATGTTTGTATGTATGTATACATTTTAAGTACTCTCTATACCCAGCATGGGGCTCAAACTCACAACCTCAAGGATCAAGAGTTGCATGCTTTTCCAACTGAGCCACCCAGGCTCTCCTTTCTTCTTTTTAAACCTAATGATGTATTTTAGTGGGTTTTCCCACATGCAGATATGCAGATCTAACCATACTTTTTAAATAGCACAAAGGATTATGGACCATTAATTATTTAACCAACCCTCTGTTAATGATCATTTGCATCATTTCCAGTTTTTTACTACTGTAAACAATGCTATAATTATCATCCTTGTTCTGGTTGCACATACAATCATAGTTCTAGAATACATTTTTATAAGTGCAATTGCTGGATCAAAGAATATGAGTATTTAAAACGTGTATAGAAATTACTCAAGTGTTTTTGCACCATTCTTCAAAGCCGGTGCTCTAAAATAAGTTAGTTTTATGAAATAGATAAAAAAATAATTTTATTTTCATTTGCATCTATATAATTTTGAGCAGGGTTCAGCATCACTTCATAAATTATAGTTCAGGTGTGCCTGGGCAGCTCAGTCAAATGAGCATCTGACTCTTGATTTTAGCTCAGGTCATGACCTCAGTGTTATGGGATCGAGTCCAGGGATAGCCTCTGCCCTGAACATGGAGCCTGCATAAGATTGTCTCCTTCTGCCCCTTCCCCCTGCTCACACACATTCTCTCTCTCTCTCTAAAAAATAAAACATATAATTAAATAAAAATAAATTATAGTTCATTCATGGGTTATTTTTCCATGAACTCCCTGTTCAAAAATCTTTCTCAGGGCACCCAGATGGCTCAATTAGTTAGTTGTCCAACTCTTGATTTGGCTCAGGTCATGATCTTGGTGTCATGAGATCAAGCCCCATATAGGGCTTCAATGCTAGGAGTGGAGTCTGCTTAAGATTCTCTTTCTCTCTCTCGCTCTGCCTCTCCTCAACTCGTGCTCTCTCTCCCTCTCTCTCTCTCTCAAAAAAAAAAAAATCTCAAGCTGTTAATTTCATCTTTAATTTTAAGCCTGACTTTTAACTCTTTTATGGTACTTTTACCATACAATAGTATATGTAGGCAAAGGTATCTATCTTTAGCTTTTAGACTTGTTGATTTTATGTAATGCCAAGATACTAAAAAGAAGTATTCATTTTTTACTCCAGAATGTGTACAGCTTTATTTATCTTCAGTTTAGATCTTTAACTCACCTATAACTTATTTGGGAATGAAGAGTGAAGTAGAAATCCAGCTTCTTTTTAAATCTAAATAGCAGGGAGCCTGGGTGACTCAGTCGGTTAAATGACTGACTCTTGGTTTGGGCTCAGGTCATGAGATCAAGCCCTGCATGGGGCTCCACCCTGAGTGTGGAGCCTGCTTGGGATTCTCTCTCCCTCTCTCTCTGCCCCTCTCCAGCTCATGCATTCTCTCTCTCTCTCTCAAAAATAAATAAATATACTTAAAAAAATAAATCTAAATGGCAAATCAGTTGTTATAATACCATGTGGGGAAGGAATAATCAATCCTTTTTCTTTCTGGGCTAATTTGAAATGTTACTAAATTCTCAAATATTTGGGGTCTAGTTTTGGGTTTTTTGCTGTGATTCATATTAATAAAAATTGTTCCATAAATGATAATAGATGTTCTAATTTGGTTAAGATAATTAAGTATTAGATTTCATTACTTAGTGCCTATCAAGTTTACCAAGCAAAGTACATCACCAACCAAAGAGAAATTAGATGTAAATCATATCCTTAAATTGCTAACCATTTGTTTGCTATAAATTGAGGTATTGGGATTTTCCTTCAACATTTTCTTTGACTTACCATGAAGCTACTAAGACAGAATCTTGATTTCCTAACTTCCACTCAGCTCTTTGATGCTGTGTAGCTGTATTTCTTGCAGTATGTCCCATTTCTCCACTAAATCAGAATTTTCAGGCTGTTTAAGATACATATTCCTGGGTCCCATCTGAGACCTACTGAATCAAAATCTCTGTCAGTTGAGCCAAGAAATTTGCATTTTACATACCAAAGCTTGAGAACCATGACTGTACAACACTGTTTAGTAAGCCAGAAACATAGTTAAGAAACAATATGGTTTGTTTTCATCTTCGGCTGCCCCTGTAGCATAACTAAATTGAAAATGGTAAAGTCATTTGTTCAGCTATGTGAGCCTCCATTCCACAAAAACAGCTGAAACACGCAGCCATGGGAATCTACAATAAAGATAGCCCAAAACACCAAACAACTACCCCATGGTCACAGACACAAAAACAGCAGCAGAGTTTCTTGGTTGAGATAAGATTTTTAATCAGCACAGCAGGTAAGGTGACTGACAGTCTGAAAGAACAACCTGAGATGTGATATCTAATAGATGCAGCAACAAAATCTCCCCAGACTTGATGGACAAGAAGCAGACCAACTTGACCCATGCAAAGCAGCCAAGAATATTCTCCACTATTTCAGTCAAAACAGCATAGCCTAATCAATAATGCAAACATCCTGTTTCTCAGGCTAACAACCCCTGTCACTTGAACCCTCAGAGAGATAAAGAACCTGCTGGTACAATTATGCGTAATCTTCCTCTAGTCTGAAATGTCAATAGATGAGGCAAATAAGGCTCATTTTGAGAAAGGAGGAAAATCTCACAGGTGAAAAGTAATTTGTTTAACAATTTCCCATTTCTTTCTGATTTGCACATATCTTCTGCTTCCATTCCAGAAAGCTTTTGGTGATGGGCTATCAATGAAAAGCTTCACAAAAGAAACGGGTTTTGTACACAACCGAAAAAGAAGCAATGGTACTGATAGAGAGAGGTTCAGTTGTATTTATAGTGCAGTATGGGAGACAGGCAAATGAGGTCCAACAGAACTTCCTACCCTAATTTTTCAGGGGAAGTCTTAGGAGACATTAGATGTCACGTGGGTTTGCCTAAAGCATCTCTGCCCTAAAGGGCTTGGCTATTTTGCCCTGAGGAGCTAGGGTGCTACATTCAGAAACCTGCGTACTTTCCTTCTGTGGCTGTATGAATGGCCATGTGCAGGTTTAGAGACAGTGAAGAACTTGGTGGGAGAGAATTGGAGCCACTTTTATAAAGTAAAGGAGATTTCCTTTGGACAAGGTTTTTGGTGTGGCTAACAGAAATCCCGTTGTTCTTACAAAAAGGAGGGGCCAGCAGTGCCAGTT
The DNA here is from genome assembly GCF_028749965.1 of Puma concolor. Taxonomy (NCBI): domain Eukaryota; kingdom Metazoa; phylum Chordata; class Mammalia; order Carnivora; family Felidae; genus Puma; species Puma concolor. Next base: position 79,617,528 of record NC_141671.1, read on the forward strand.
TTCCTGGCCTCAAATCTTGGTTTCTATTCAAAAGAAAATGTGTTTAAGGAAAAAGAGGCCCTGTCACAAACATTATCCTGACATCCCCCTCCCCACATACCCAACCACCCTGGAGCTCAAACTGAATCGGAGGATGGAAGGAGTCTGTCTAATTTCAGCCCTTAATTGCTGCCAAACCCTCATTTGAGCTGGTGTGAGTCCCAGTCATCATTCATTGGGAGACTCTGCCTCCCACAGAGGCATCCCTCCATATTTCGCCAGCATTTTAGAGGCCATGTGAATCAGCCATTACCCACCAACCCTTCTCCACACCCGTATATTGCCCATAGTCACATCTTCAGGATAAATATACTCTCTTGGATTTGGGGACCAGTTGGAAATAGGGGTAAAGGTTTCCCCACTTCATCCTTCTCTATGCCTGACCAGATTCCATGGGAGCCGTTTTAACTTGGATCACTCCATGAAACACTACAGCTGGATTCCAAGGATAAAAAGAAGAAAGAGAAGGGGGAGGAAGTGTGGGAGGTAAAGAACTTTACCTGAAAAATACCTGAAAATTGTCAAAAGAATAGAATGCCATAAAACATAGCATTACAATTGTTGATAAAGAGATGGAAAAAACCAGTGTGGAGACTGACACCTAGAATTCAGAGAGTTGAGACAACACAATCATTATTTGAGTATGTGGCCCCCCAAAACTGTATTTTTTTAAATTAATTTTGTTTTGAAAATTATTTATACCCTTTGAGATAAAGATATTCTGGATGCGGTCCCAGAGCTAGGGTAGTAATCTCTGACCTCAAGAATAATCCATGCAAAACTAGTCCTCTCTTATAGTTCCACATGAAATCTCTATCCCAGACCTGGCATCTCTGTTGACCTTCATGGCAGTGTCTTAGTCCAGTGTACGAATTATCTATTGCTGTATAACCATTTACCCCAAACTTAGCACCTTAAGACATTTGTTATCTCACATAGTCTCTCAGGGTCAGAATTCTGGGAGCCTCTGAGCCTGGAGGTTTCAAATCAGGGTCTTTCATGAGACTGCACCCAAGTTATCAGATGGGGCTGCGATCATCTCAAGGTCCGACAGGAGTGAAGAACCCACTTGTACACTCACTCATGTAGTTCCTGGCAAGCCTCAGTCCCTCAACGGCTGCTGGGCAGGGGCAGGGGGTTTACCACATAGGCGTCTCCATGGAGCTGCTAACAACTTGTAGTTGGCTTTCCTGAGAGAGACAGAGAGAGAGAGAGAAGACACCCAAAACAACCACAGCCTGTGAGGATACAGAGGAACTGGACTCATACATTATTAGTGGGAATGCAAATGGTACAATCACTATAGGAAACAGTTTAGCAATTTCTTATACAGTTAAATATATATTTATATTATGATCCAGCAATCTCCCTCCTAGGTCCTTATTCAAGAAACATTTAAACATATGTCCATGCAAAGACCTGTATGTGGAAGGTTATAGTAGCTTTAAGCATAAAGCCAAAAACTAAAAATAATTCAATTGTTCTTCAACTAGTGAACGTATACATACAAAGTATGGCACACCTATACATAGAAATGCTATTAAGCGATCCAAAGAAATGAACTGCTGATACATACAACACATGAATGAAACTCAAAATCGTTATGCTAAGGAAAGAAGCCAGACACAAAAGCCTACACAAAGTATGATTCCATTTATATGGCATTCTGGAAAAGACAAAACTATGGTACCAAAATCAGATTAGTGTTTGGAAGATGGGATGAGGGGATTGACTCCAAAGAAACACACACAAAAATGTCTGTATCTTGAGTGTAGTGGTGATTACATGACTGTATATTTTTGTAGATACTCAAACCATACATCTTAGAAAGGATGGATTTTATTGTACATACATTATACATCACTAAACATGACTTTGAAAAATAATAAAAATAAGTGTAGGAAGGACATTTCATCAGAGACAACAGCAAAAGTCATGGAATTATGACAGTATGGTGCATGCAAAAAGAGACTATAATATTACCGTATTCAATATTACAAGGACATAACATTCAAAGCAAGGAGTTGCAGGCAGTGAAACTCTGACCTTTTCACATGCATCTCCAGCTTTCACCTCAAACTCAATATATCCAACACTAAAGTCTGCTTCCCTCTCTCCCCCAAAGGGTACCATCTTGTCTATTGATGATGTCATTTTCCTAGTCACTGAACTTCTAAAGCTTAGAATCATTCTTGACTACTTTCCTTACCCATCCTACCAAAACCAAAATCCATGCTACTCTCTTGCAGTGCTTTGGTTTTTGTGGTATTTGTGGTGGTGCAATGATGACAGTAGTGATTTTCCGTTTCCCTCATATACCATTCTTTCTTACTCCACTCCTGTCATATGGTTCAGGCTTTTATTTCTTCTCACCAGGTTTGGCATGGCTGTCCTCTGACCTGTCTTGTCACACCTGGTCACTCTCTCTTCTTGCCAGATGAGTCTTCTAAAGATACCAATCTAGGGGCACCTGGGTGGCTCAGTCGTTTAAGCGTCCGACTTCAGCTCAGGTCATCATCTCATGGTTTGTGAGTTCTAGCCCCGCGTTGGTCACTGTGCTAACAACTTGGAGCCTGGAGCCTGCTTTGGATTCTGTGAAGATACTAACCTCCTCCCACTATATCCTAATCAAACACCTAAGGTCCTTGTCGATGAAAAGACCCTCTCCACTTAATCCCAATCTACTTTTTAAGTTTACTCCTCAATACACCTAAGTCAACAACCTGCTTTGGAGGCAGCCAGCTTGAGTTGTTCATTCCCACCTGTGTGCATTTTCACATCTTACAGCTCTTTCTGAGCTGTAATGGTCTTTCTGACCATTGCCCTCCTCTCCACATATTTAACTCCACCATGACACTGCACAAATCCTACCTCCCCACTCTCACTTCTCGCTCTCAAAGAGATTCCTCAAATCACACTATCTTCCTTCTCCAAACTTCAGCACTTATTGTTATATCATTTGGGGTTTTAGGGTAACATTGATAATGGTAGCCAGTATTTCTACAGCCCTTGACAGGCTTTTCAAAGCCCCTTCCTATTCTTCGTCCTCTTTGAGGCCTTCTCAACAAACCTATGAGACTATTCCTATCTCAGAGATAAAGAAGCTACAGCTCTATAATGCACAGTAAGTTGCCCAAAGTCCCATGGCTAAGTAGACAATTTTTAATATATTTTTTAAGTGAACAAATGAAAACAGAGCCAGAATATTGACTTGGCAATCAAGACGAAGAGGCAGGATGTGTTTTATTTGCTGTTTTGTTTTGTTTTGTTTTGTTTTGTTTTGTTTTGTTTTGTTTGTTTAATAGTATCTTCTACTTAACCCAATGTATCCAAAGAGGCAGGACTGATTTTATTGGAGAAGAAACTATTTTAAATCCAAAAAAGACTACATAAAGTCAAAATGTGACCATGATTACATTCAAACTGACCACTCTGTCTGCTCAGTCTTTGTGAGACTGGTAAGATAAAGGGCAGAATTTAATCTAAACACTTCAACAGATGAATTTTTAAAAAGCTTAAAACTGGGAAACTGTACCCTCAGCAAGCATATTTCTGCTTTTGCGGCTGTTGGAGTTGACTGTGTGGGAGAGTTAACTGCTGCGTAAAAAGTGAAATTAAAATTAAAAAGTTCTCATGTATATTTTTAGAGAACAGAAACAATTAAGATTAAATGTAACTCAAAATCCAGTTAGTAGAGTTGGCATTTAAATTGACTGTTTAATTAGCTGAATTCTATATGATTTAAGTAGTCACTTGAAAATGTCTTTCAAAGCAAAGCATTTTAATATGATATGCTTCAGTTCTTAGATGACCTGTATTACTGGATCTCCGTGTTCCCCTCTGGAATTGGCTTGTTCGGCAGTCTGAGTTAAGGAGCTCCTGGACTAATGATTTCTCAGAATGGAGCAGAAAGTGAATCTTGACAATAAAACACACTAGGCCTTGAAAAACTTCAGCTATCTCTAGTAAATCAAGGATTATAGGGAGAAACCTTTTTTCCATATTGAAGGCTTAGACTCCTAGCCTACATTCCATCTGAGGCACCAGGTGGGTGACTACCTTTGAGGGCATTGTTGAATCAGAGAATTCTTCAGATTGTGCTCCTGCTCTAAAGCACTTTTGGGGTGCCTGGGTGGCTCCCTCAGTTAAGTGTCCAACTTCGGCTCAGGTCATGTTCTCACAGCTTGTGAGTTTGAGCCCCATACCGGGCTCTGGGCTGACGGTTCAGAACCTGGAGCCTATATCCGATTCCATGTCTCCCTCTCTCTCTTCCCCTACCCTGCTCACAATCTGTCTCTCTCTCTCTCTCAAAATAAATAAACATTTTTTAAAAATTTAATAAAATAAAACACTTTTTAAACAAAGGACGCACTTTTAAAAACCCTCATGCACAACCATAAGAAGGCCTTTGAGAATGGATATCTAGTTCAATTCCTCTTTTTCATTTAGAATTAGACCAAAACCATAACCAGCAGATAAAAATCCAAACAGTTGTTTATTTTTTATTTATTTTTCAAAGATTTTATTTTTAAGGAATCTCTAAGCCCAAAGTGGGGCTCCAACTTACAACCCCTGAGATCAAGAGTCACGTGCTCTACCTACCTGGTAAAGCCAACCAGGTGCCCCCAAATACTTTTTTTTTTTTTTAATTTTTTTTTCAATGTTTTATTTTATTTTTGGGACAGAGAGAGACAGAGCATGAACGGGGGAGGGGCAGAGAGAGAGGGAGACACAGAATCAGAAACAGGCTCCAGGCTCCGAGCCATCAGCCCAGAGCCTGACGCGGGGCTCGAACTCACGGACCGCGAGATCGTGACCTGGCTGAAGTCGGACGCTTAACCGACTGGCCACCCAGGCGCCCCCCCAAATACTTTTTTAAAACTCCCCATGGAAGAGACTATCCAGATATTCACCAAATGTATTTCCTTTTCCTGTGCACCCTGATAAGCTACATTTTATGGACTTCTTATACCTAGAAGTGGGATCATATGATCTCTTCTTGGGAATGAAATGTGAGAAAGGCTGTGTTACTTTGCCATCATGGCAGTCAGGAAGGGCATGCCTTCCCCGTGTGCTCTCGCTTTTCCCCTGTGTGCCACCTGGATGATGCCAGGGCCTTGAAGGTGACACGTTGAAGCTGGCAGAGCCAGAGCATGGAAGGAGCCTAATCTAATCTTTAAAGGCCTGTGTATAGGAGACCCTCCCACACATTGTGTTGCATAGCCCCGTACCGCCCCACCTCCCACCACTGACTGCATTGATCTATGAGGTGAGGCAGAAATAAATTACACCTGTGATAAGGCACTGGGGTTTGGGGGATTGTTTATTAGACCACTGGGTATTGGCCTACCTGCTAACCCTACATTGACTTGAAAAGAAATTCCCACTCCCACTATAATTCACAACGCAATGTCTAAACAATGTTGCTCCATGTCCTTTTGAACTAGTTGCCTGTCATGGAGGCAAGTGGATCCTAACCTTTGCAGAGTCAAGGACTTTTTTGAACCTGGTAAAAATTCAAAATCCGTTTCCCTTGGAAAATAAATACATGTATACTCAAAATTTTGCCTAAAATTTCAAGACGTTTTAAGAACTCCCAAGAAGCAGGCGCCTGGGTGGCTCAGTCAGTTAAGTGTCCGACTTTGGCTCAGGTCATGATCTCACCATTCATGAGTTCAAGCCCTACATTGTGCTCTCTGCTGTCAGCACAGAGACCGCTTGAGATCCTCTATCCCCCTCTCTCCCTGCCCCTCCCCTACTTGTACTCTCTCTCTCTCTCAAAAATAAAATAAACATTAAAAAATCTATTTAAAAAAAACTACCAGAAGCTCATCAATAGATTCCCAGCAAAGATTCTTGCTATCAATAACTAGTGTATTAGAAATATAGAGGCTCTTTGAGTATGTATTAAATGTGTATTGTTTCCAAGCTTTCCAATTTTACTCATCACTCCTTTCATATACAGCTTCCCTGTCCTATTCATGCCTGTGATCTTTAGATTTTAAAAATGTAGAAAATTTAGTGTTTTCACATTGATGTTTCTCTCCCAAAGCAAAGATGTCAGTATAACAGTCCCAGTGCCAAACATCAATTCTGTGACCATGCCTTTTGATGTCTGGATCGATTGTGAGCAGCCTCTACATCAGAACCATCAGCAATGTGATGGTCAATAATATTTTATGCCAGGCACTGTGCAATTGCTTTTGGAAACAAAATCTTAACTACCTAGCATGACCCTTGAGACCTTTTCAATTTTGCCTTGCCAAGCTCCCTGACTTCATTGCCATCACTCCCCCACATACACTTTTTATTCTTTTAATATCACACTGATTATGGCACACTGAATCTACCATGTTCTTCATGTCCCATGACTTTGCCCTAAATGTCCCTTCCTTTATTGTCCAACAACTCCTGTTACCCTCTAAGATTCAGTCCAAGTATCACCTTTCTGGTAATCATCCCTGGCCTGCCCTCTCCTGAGTGAAGCATCCCCAAGAGTGCTCCCACAGTGCTGTCTAACCCCTGCCATAGTACTCATCAGACATGGTGAGGATTTACTGCTCTGCCTCCCATTGAACTGTTGGCTCCTTTGGGGTAAAGACTATATTCTATTGCATACTCTTTATGTAGCACAGTGCCTGACACAGACTGAAGCATGTCACCCATATAACATGTTTATGTTCCAGGTTACACTGGAGACTCCACAGTTGTGAAGTTATTTTTGTTTGATTAAGCTACTAAACTCCATTGAGTACCCTCAACACCTAAGATTTCTTTGTTGCAATATGACAAGTTGGTAAATTAAAGGTAAGGATTCTCACATGTTGACCTTCTGGGATACATACATTCTACAGATTCTATGGATAGAATAATATATCCATTCTAAAAAGAACTTAATTTTATAACATACATAAAATTATAACATAGGATACAACTGTATATTCATAACTTTCATTAATATCTCCCATGTACCAGACACTGTCCATCCAGACACTAGTGATGAATGAACAAAAATTTATACATGAGTAAAATATGTATGATCCTTGCTTTCCCAGTGCGGTATAGTTGTGTAGGGGTGATAAATGCTACATGAACACAAGTAAATATATAATTACAAATTGTAGTCATGTTCTGCAGGAAAAGAGGAGACAAAATGTGAAACAAAATTTAAAGGAGATGATATTTAGCTGGGAAATAGGCCAGAGAACTTCTACAGTTTTTCTCTTCAGATTAAAAAAACTCCATCAGAAATAAGGATGAATTAGCCACATTTACCTCTTTCATCCTTAGGTAATATAACACTTACATTTCCCTAGTATAGGCCCACCCTGGATTTTGGATGTATAGCTTCTCTTTCATGTTCTTATTTTATTTTTTCTAAATAGCCCATGAAGGCTTGGGGGTGACTTCCTGAGGAGCCCTATCTTAAGCTTTCTGGTGAGCCACTCCTTAAGATTTAGACATATTTATCTGAAAGGAAAAATTCTCTCTAAATGTATTTAAGCCCAGAATCTGGGTGTGTTGAAAGGTAGCAAGTAAGATAAATCTAGAAAAAGTTTTGGCCATATCTCTACCTTGGATATATTACAGATGATATCATGTTTATTTCCCCCCTGCTTTCTCTCAAATTGACTATTTGGACTAGGATAAAGTGATTATTTTTCCTCCCCTTTTCCATTCCTTTACATAGTTTGTCTAGAAGCTATTTACTCTCAGGATTGTATGGCAAAAAGTAAGGCCCTAGAACAGTTAAAGGGATCAGGAATCCTCCTGAGTCTATGGGTGGCTTTTTGCTATACAGTGTCTTCTAAATTCAGCATTGCTGCTTCAAGGGCAAGAGCATTGCTCCTCTCAGTCTTATCTATAGATTGCTGATCACACACACATGCCATTCTCTCAAAACACTGGGCTCTCCCAGCAAGCAGTTTGATAAAGATGGCAGGAATAAAAAAAAGCCATAATTAGTAACAAGACATCTGAAACAAATTGGAAGATGCTTTTGACTTATTATTCACTAAAAATGATTAATCTCTTTGTCTTTTTTTAAGGAGGAAAGAAATAACACATACAAACACACACTCAAACTCATCTTGTATTACAGCAGGATCTGAGTTTAACTATTGGATCAGATAGTATAATGAGGGCAAGTTCTGGGGCCACATTATTCAAGGCATGAATTTTTGAATTAAATTGTGGAGCTTCAGATTTTGGTTGTTGAAACTATCATCATTATCATCAGAGTTATAAGTGATTTCTGAGGGTCAGAACCCATACTAAGCATTTGATATATAGAGTATATCATACACATACAGTACATATTACCATAATATGATCATAACAACTCTGATCAGTAGGAACAACCCTGAGATCTCAGAAATTTTATCCCCATTTTACAAATCAGTGAAAAGACACTGAGGAAACTGGGAAGCAGTAGAACCAACATTTGAACTCAAACCCCAACTTCCCACATCCTAGGATGCTCTCTGATTAGGTATCGGTATTGTCTTCATCTGTTGTATATTGACTTTAAAAGCTCAACCTAAATGAATAAAAGAGTAGTAGCACAAGATTTTGTGACTGCAAATTATCAAGAGTGAAGCACTGGTTTTGAATGCATGCTTATCTGTTTACCTTCATTAACTTTACACATAGAAACCTGTCACTTTACACACCTTAATCTCATTTTTCAGAGGGCAATTCTTTAACCTGCTAACTTACTACATCTCCCATCCAATGTGTATGCTAATACTGTGTTTTTTAAACCAATGCTGGCTTTCTCAGACCAATGTTTGCTGTGAAGAGCAGGCATTCTTGTTTAGAGAAAACCATTTCCCTATTAACATTATTAAGCTCTCCAATCATCTTGTAGAGAAATCTATTACAAAAAAATATCAATTAGGAGTGCAGAAGAAAAACATGTGTTAGATGAAAGCTAGTACCTAGAGTATCATTTCCACCTTCCCTTTCATGTAGAGTCCAACAGTGATTCCTATTGATAGAGACTCCAAAGTTGTCACAAATCTGTTCACCTGTCTGTCTCTCCCCCACCTCCTCCCCCCATGGAACTCTGACTGTCTGTTCTCCAGCAGTGCCACCAAGAATCTTTTAAAGCACATCTACCCTGTCCACCTCCTGCTCACAACCCTCTCGTCCCTGTCCTTGCCAACTGGGCAATGTCCCAGCCCCCTCCCAAGGTTTCCTGAGCCCTGAAGGGTCTGCCTGACTCAGGCCCACATCTTAAGGTTTCTCTTTGTGCACCTGATCTTGGAACATACCAGTGTCTCTCTTGCCTTTGCATGCGCTGCCCTGCTAAACCTTGACTTGCATTTTGCTTGTCATCCCCACCAGCCACACTTCCTTTTCAGGGATGGAACAAGATCATCCACCCAAACCTTTTCACACTGGCCCATCTCCATCCTTCTCTGTGACCTGAACTACTCTCTCCGTTGTTCTGTCCTCTCCAGCCATGCCATTCTTTCTGATTCTAGAGATAGCAGACAGTTTTCCACTTCAGGGCTATACCTTCTGCCCCAAAAACAATTTCCTCAGACACAGCTCATCTCCCTACGTCACATCTGTTCAGTTATCATCTTTCAGTGGGGCCTTCTGTAAGCATTACAATTAACATCACATCCCCTTGCACATCCTACTCCTCTCCTTTTTTGTTTCTCTCCAAACAGCCATCACCACCCTCTAATACACTGTCATCAAAGTAGCAGTCTTCTCTTTCATTCCATAACAAACTCCTAGTAAAGCTCAATGATTTAATCTAAACATTTACCCTAGTATTAGAATTAGGAAGGAAGATGATTAATTTATGGGATGTATACTAACTCACACATTTGATTCAAAAAATAAATCAGATTTATTCTGATGGAAAGTAGGTGTGATTTGGCTCATCAGTTGGACAAAAGGATTGGTGTGGCCATTTTACATGTTGGACATTTCTCACAGATTGAACGAACTAAACCTAAAGCTCCAAAGATTTTACAGCACCCCCCCCCCAAGAAAAAGTAAATCGCATATAAGGTAAAATATATTTGCAAAGGTAAATCGACATCAATAGTTTCTCAATTTTCCCAACCCTTTCTGAGTATACTGACATGCCTCAAAGTGAACAAGAGTAACTAATACTCATTTGATAACTCTTAGTGAAGCCTCTTTGGGAGACTTCTCAGAAATCAAAGGACTCTAATGACTGAGTAACAAATACTTTTTAAGTTAGGTGGCTTCTAATTCTGAGCTTTCAACAAAATTGAAAGAGCCCCTAATCAAGTTGTCAGTTGCAATATTTTTAGCACATAAGTGGAAAGAAGTTTGACAAAATGAGTAATATTGCCACAATAAAACTTCTTCCATTCCCATTACTTATGGGGAGCTTACCTTATTAAAATAAACAAAAATAGAATAGAATTGATGCTGAATTCCCATCTTCTAGTGATAACAGTTGCCCATAGATACATGTAAAATATGTGGTAAGAGTCATCATACAGCATACCCTTGGTGTAAAAAGTAAATAACATGAAAAGGGCTTAGACAATATGTGGCACAAAATGAATGGAAATATATATGAACCATGATTATCATCATCATCGTCATCATTACCATTGTACATGGCATAGAGGTGACAGTCACGTATCACAGCTATCTCTACATGCATTTCCAAATGTTTTTTTGTTAATATTTATTAATCAAGTCATAATATGTGAATGCTCTTTTGGTAAATTGCACTGAAAATAATTTTTGTGGCATAAAAGGATGTTAGGATTATCTACTAAAGATTTTTCAAATATTGAAATATATTACATTAGTAAAAAATGATGTGGGGAGGTGCAATAGAAAGGAGTTTGAAAAGAAAAGGTGACAATGTAAAATTCCTTTATTAAAGAAGAATTTGTTCATATATTTTTTAAATGGCTTGTGATAGATATCAAATTGGTATAGCATTTGGATTACATGTGATACATTTAAAAGAGTGATATTATCATTTTAATTTAAAATGTCAAACTTAGAATATGCAGGAAGTTACACACTTTGCAATACTCCAACTTATGATGGAAATTTTTTTAGAACCTAAAAAATATATTGACTGAGCACATGTATTGTGAAAATATTATGAAGACCACTGCCCTGGAACTTCATCTTTGGTTTTCCATTTCCTCTGTATCACCAGCTTAGTCACACTCCTTGTTCAATTAGCCTCCCAATCATCAACTTTAACTGTTAAAGGGAGATTGTCTGAGCAGATATCCCCACATATTTGCATTTTAGTTTATATTTTCAAATGTCTGTGGAACATCTCCAGTGACTGTTCTAACAACCAAACTTATTTCTCTTGCAAATTCTTATTCTATTTTTGTTAGTATATATATTTTTAAGTTACAAAAAAAAACTAATACAAATGGAGTTCACTTATTTATTTATTTATTTTAATATGAAATTTATTGTCAAATTGGCTTCCATACAACACCCAGTGCTCATCCCAACAGGTGCCCTCCTCAATACCCATCACCCACCTTCCCCTCCTCCCACCCCCGATCAACCCTCAGATTGTTCTCAGTTTTTAAGAGTCTCTTGCGGTTTGGCTCCCCCTTCTCTAATTTTTTTTTTCCTTTTTTTTTTTTTTTTTTCCTTTCCCTCCCCAAATGGAGTTCATTTTTAAAAAAAATTTTAGGGGTGCCTGGGTGGCTCAGTTGGTTAAGCCTCCGACTTCAGCTCAGGTCATGATCTCACAGTTCGTGGGTTTGAGCCCCACATCGAGCTCTGTGCTGACAGCTCGGAGACTGGAGCCTGCATCGGATCCTGTGTTTCCCTGTCTCTCTCCCCCTCCCTTGCTCGTGCTCTCTCTCTCTCTCTCTCTCTCTCAAAAATAAATAAACATTAAAAAAATTTTAAAAACTTTTTAAATGTTTATTTTTGAGAGAGAGAGAAAGAGAGGCAGAGCGCAAGCGGGGAGAACGAGGGAGACAGAATCTGAAACAGGTTCCAGGCTGTGAGCTGTGAGTACAGAGCCCAACACGGGGGCTTGAATTCACGAGAGCCGTGAGATCCTGACCTGAGCCGAAGTCGGAGGCTTAACCGACTGAGCCACCCAGGCACCACTGGAGTTCATTTTAAAAGGGAATTTGTTGGTTCATAAACCTGAAGTTTTCATTAAGAGGAATAGTTGGACTGGCTTTGAGTCTCAAGCCTTGTCTTTGGTGCTCAGTATCCCTCCACAGCCTGATTCTCCCTTCTTCTGTGTGGGCATTAGTCACAGGCTCCATATGATAGCAGACGGCTACAGCCGATCTGGACACAACAACCTCTGAGTTCTAACTCAGCAGTCAAGAGCATCTGTCTTTCTCCAGAGAAAAGGCTCCTACTGGGGCGCCTGGGTGGCGCAGTCGGTTAAGCGTCGGACTTCAGCCAGGTCACGATCTCGCGGTCCGGGAGTTCGAGCCCCGCGTCAGGCTCTGGGCTGATGGCTCAGAGCCTGGAGCCTGTTTCCGATTCTGTGTCTCCCTCTCTCTCTGCCCCTCCTCCGTTCATGCTCTGTCTCTCTCTGTCCCAAAAATAAATAAACATTGAAAAAAAAATTAAAAAAAAAAAAGAAAGAAAAGGCTCCTATTGTCTTATGGACTCCTTTGGGATCAGTCACCCATGGAGGACCATGGAAGGCGTGGCCAGGAGGGAATCCCCTGAATCGTCTGCCTCCACATTTTAGGGCCTGATGGAATCCGATGCATGAGAGCTACACGGAGTGAGATTCTGAGAGGAGAGATCACAAACGAAACTTGAGGATTATATCTACAAGGGAGTTTAGATGCCAGGCCACAATTCCATTGTCTGCTCTACAAACTCAGTTCCATTCCAACCTCGTTCTCCATCTTGCTAATAGTATCACCACTTTTTCTTGGGATTACTTTTGACTTTATTCTTGTTTGATCCCCATACTCATTCACTCAGAGTGAAGTCTGTCTGGGCTTAAATCCCACCTCTACTCTTTCGTAGCTCCATAAATTTGGGCAAGCTTGTTTCACTGCTCTTTTAGTTAGTCTCTTCATCTGTGAGATGTAGATATAGTATCCTTTTCGTGGGGTTGCTGTGAAAAGTAAATAAGCTAATTCACATAAAGCATTTAGACAATGCTGGTGCATAAAAAATGTTCTGTGCATGGGGTGCCTAGGTGGCTCAGTCAGTTGAGTGTCCAGTGCTTGATTTCAGCTCAGGCCATGATCCCAGAGTCGTGGGATGGAGCCCCGCATCAGGCTCCATGCTGAGCATGGAGGCTGCTTAAGATTCTCTGTCTCTGTCTCTCTCTCTTCTCTCTCTCTCTCAAATAAAAAAAAAATGTTCTCTGCAAATTAACTATTATTATTGTATTATTATTGTTGCTGTTATTGTTGTTAATATACCCCCTACACTTGGCACAAAGGTTATAAAGATTAATAATGGAGACACTTTCTCACATGCATATGTGCTATTATTTGTTTGTTTGTTTGTTTGTTTGTTTAGAGAATACATGCAAGCAGAGAAAGGGCAGAGAGAGAAAGAGGAAAAGAGAGAGAATCCCAAGCAGGAAGTCCCAAGAGTTGGATGCTGAACTGACTGAGCAACCCAGGTGCCCCTTGAGCCTGTCCTTCTGACCAGCATCACCGAACAAGATTACTCCAGAGGTTCTGAGCATGCTTGCTCTCTATGAGGAAATACCTTCACAGTCTGCTCCCATGGAGGATGCCATATCAGCCCATCTCTACCCTTTACTTTGTCCAACCCAGATTCTATGACCTCACTTGTCATTGAAACAGTATAACTTCGCATATAGAACTCCATAGTTCTCAGCCAAAAATGAGTCTTGGCTTAAAAAAAAAAAAAAAGTAATGTAAGTTCACAATCCCACAGCCCTACATCTGAAATCTAAAAATCTCTTAAAACTGAAATTTCATTCTTAACTCAGTTGGCAGTAAAACTGGACCCAACTTAGACTCAGTTGGCAGTAAATCCTGGCCTGAACTGAGGAGACCATTTATAATCTTTATTTTGCTTTGAGTGAATATTTATGTTGTGCTGAGAAATATTCTTACACTTGATTATGAATTGCTTTTCCAAACTCTACCAAAGAGAGACACCAAATAGTATTATATTCTCTCTATATATCTATATCCATAACCTCTGGTAGAGTTGGGGAAAGTAACTCACAAGTAATCAAGCATCCCAATATTTCTCAGCAAAACATATAAATACATACACATTTCTAAAATCATTATCGTCTTTAAAAAAACATCTTTGGGAGTGCCTGGGTAGCTCAGTCAGTTAAGCTTCCAACTCTTGATTTTGGCTCAGGTCATGATCTCACAGTTTATGAGTTCCAGCCTCACATCAGGCTTTCCGCTCTCAGCTGCAGAGCCTGCTTCAGATCCTCTGTTCCCCTCTCTCTCACTGCCTCTCCCCTACTCATGGTGTCTCTCTCAAAAATAAATAAACATTTTTTAAAAATCTATGAATTCTTAGGGCGCCTGGGTTGCTCAATTGGTTGCGCGTCTGACTTCAGCTCAGGTCATGATCTCACAGTTCGTGAGTTCGAGCCCCACATTGGGCTCTGTGCTGACAGCTCAGAGTCTGGATCCTGCTTCAGGTTCTGTGTCTCCCTCTCTCTTTGCCCCTCCCCTGCTTGCACTCTGTCTCTCTCCCTCAAAAATAAACATTAAAATTTTTTTTTAATTTTTAAATTTTTTTAAAAAAATCTATGAATTCTGACATCTGTCCCCAAGGATTGCAGACATGGAAACTATGAACCTGAACAGATATAAACACATCTACCAAATGCAGTCTTCCTTCACCATGTGTTTAACCTATTAGATATGGCCTGGGGTTGATTGAGGCTGGGTTTAAAAGCATTTTAAATGAGTAATAATGGGCACCATAAAATTAATTTTCATCTACCTTTTCCTGATTACTAGAGAGTTTTCCAAATCTCTTTCACTTACAATCTCAAGGAAATGCTAGTAAACTTGTCTCACTTTCCTGAAGATAGTACACATCCTAAAAGTTAGCCTTTTTGTGCACCTGCTTCTTCATCCAAATGCTAAAGACTTTCTGCTTTTATTACTCAGGAATTGTAGTTGTCCCCAGAATCCCAATGTAGGCCTGAAGAGGGGCCCCAATTCACCTGCTCCTTTTGGGGGCATCTCAGTGTCCTTTGTTCTAACAGACATAGCAGGCTGGTTCCAACATTTGGCTTTTTTTTTTTTTTATCTTTGTCTAACTCAAGCTTTCTAAAATCTTGCTCTCCTAATCTGCCATTAATACTTTTGGCATTTTCTTCTTTTCTATTCTCAGTTCTCTCTTTCCTTTATTGCTCCCCAAAGAATTACTCACCTATTTCGGAAATAAAAATTTCATGCTCCTTAAAATGCATACAAAAATAAAATTAAGTATACTAGAATGTCATATAGAAGGAACTTGTACCCAGGGGAGGATTGCTGGCCTTATGAGACTTCAAATATAACTTCTAGATGTCACTTTCATGCAGACAGTCCTGATTCTGTATATGCAGCCTAGTTGCAATAATTTATGAGATATTGTGAACTTTCCCCCAAAGGTGAGATTGATAAATTCTTGTTCCTGGTTTATGAATGGCTTGAATAACTCAAGCAGGTTTTCTCCTGCACATGCCTTCACACCCACCTTCCAGTCTGGGACTAGTTTAATAATTCAGTCTGATTATCCTGAAGGTTCTCTACACCACAATTTTCTAAGAAGGCATTGCTACAGAGTCCAGCACTTTCTCCGGTAGATGGTTCGAATCATAGGCACTAAATTCTGCTTTTTAGGTTTATACTTGTCAAACTAGACATACACATCAAGCAAAAAAAAAAAAAAAAAATCTTGAGCTCTGTGTATGCAACAATAATTAGCAGCACAGGATTATTTTTCCATGAGACTCTCAGAGAAAGTTCATAATCTGTACAAATTGTTAAAGCATGGCCTGAACAGAGGAAAATGTGAAACTTCCTAACTCCTGAGACAACATGAAGGGCTTCTCTGTCATTTGTGCACAGTTCTGTTCTCTAAGTGATACTGTCTTAAGTGACAACTGGTATGTCTTTACCACTGGCATTTTATGACCAGACCCAGCTAAAGCACAGACATGATGATATGTAAGTGGTAAGAAGCAGTAGTTTATGTTCATCTTAATGCATTCCTGCAGACTAAAAGTCAATAACCACTTGACATTCAGAAAACATCCGCATGCTGGCAAGCCCAATTCTTCTGTCTTAGTTTGTTCAGGCTGTCATAACAAAATAATTGGTGGGGTTTAAACAACAGAAATTTATTTTCTCACAGTTCTGGAAGCTGGAAGTCTGAGATCAGGGTACCAGCATGGTAGGTTCTGGCAAGAATTCTTTTCCTGGTTTGTAGACAACCACCTTCTCATCATGTCCTCACATGGCAGAAAGAAAGAGCGAGCTGTGGCATCTCTCCTTAAAGGGGCACTAAACCCATCACAAGGGCCTCACTCTGATGACCTCATCTAAACCTAATTACCTCCCCAAAGCCCCATCTCCAAATATGACATTGAGAGTTAGGGCTTAACCATCAATTTCAGGGGGACACAATTTAGTCCATAGCAACTTCCTAATAACCTTTCTAAGTAAGCAATGGAATACTTCTGCAGAAGCTGAGCTTTGTGGGAAAACTACCTGGAGAGAATGATGTAGCAGGTACAGGTGCAAGGGCTTTACTGTGAACTACACACACACACACACACACTCCCAATTTTACAACATGGCATCTGAGAAAATCCTGTAAACTGCACTGCTTCGTTCTTAACATGAGCAATAATGGGCCTCTGGTTTGATGATTCTGTTAGAGAAATTTACATTTCAGAATAATTTTTGGTGTTTTTTGACAATTCCACCTGAAGACTAGCCAGAGAAATAAAAATAGGAGGCAATAATTCTCCCCTGGCCCTTTTTCCCGCTGAGGTGATCTCCTTGCATATCCACATGCACCACTGAGCCTTCACAAAGGCACCCTTTGCCCATTACTGGTTTGAACAAGTTGAGAGGAAAGGAGTTGTTGTTTATTATTCATTTTTAATATTTTCAGTTTCCATATGTCCGTGCTTCAGTGATTGGTTTCAGCCTACAGGGATTCCAGGAAGAAAAGATTCTTCTTCTGAAGACCTATTCCTTCCTTGCCTGGTTTTTGTGTTTGGGGTATGTTTTATCTTTACTAAAACCCAGTAAGTTTCCACCTCTCACCCAAGATTTATCTCCTTCATGAATCTTATTTCATTCTACTCTGAATTTTCCCTTTCTCTGCCTCTTAAAACATGGGTTACATGAGCTGCACAATAACTTTCTCAAAAGTTTTCGAAGGTGGACACATACAACATTCAATAAATATTTGATTTGTTGATATTCCTTATAAATAGCTCTTCATCTATTAATTATGTATCTATTTTGTACAGTTTTTAAAAAGAAAGAAGGAGCAAGGTGAAAGGCAGGTTTTGTGCACTTGGATTTCTTCCTGGAAACCTCTTTATTGTCTATGCTGCCCAAAGCATATCATCTGACCCTTTGGGCCACACAGAAGAAAGCAGGACACTAGACACACCCACTCTCAGATACCGCAATTTATCGGAGAGTCTATTAACATCCCTCTCCCAACCCAGAGTTTTGTTTGAAGAGGTGCAGACCTCTTTTCAAGGGACCTCTCACTGACACCTGCCTACTGTTTCTTTCCAATGTTCTCTTCCTCTTCCCGTGCAGGATGAGGTTCTAATGGGGGTGTGGTTTGGTTTGGTTGTTTTGTTTTCATTGCTATCAGGCAGGAATAAAGGGAGGTAGGGACAGAGTGAAACTCATTGATCAAGTATTCTTTCCAATCTTTTCGCGTTATACTTGGTCCTGGACATTTGAAAGCAAACAAACAAAACAGGAAGTTGCTGCCTTGGTTCTCTGGTTCACTTGTCCTTGGGGCAATGATGACCTATTGTGTGCTATTGGGGAAGAGTTAAGGGAACAAGAACAAAAAAAAAAAAAAAAAAAAGGAAGGGGACCACATTCATCCATATTTTGAAACATCATCTAGTTGCAGATTATGATAATTTGGTTCAATGTCGGTGGTACTGCAATAATTACTGAAGAACTTATTAAAATAATACTTCCAGGTAGGACACCTGGGTGGCTCAGTCAGTTAAGCATCCAACTTAGGCTCAGGTCATAATCTTGCAGTTTGTGACTTCGAGCCCTCCTTCGGGCTCTGTGCTGACAGCTCAGAACCTGGAGCCTGCTTGTAATTCTGTGTCTCTCTCTCTTTCTGCCCCTCCGCAGCTCGTGCTCTCTCTCTCTTTCAAAAATAAATAAACATTTAAAAAAATTTTTTCACTAACACTTCTGGGAAGCAGGATTCTATAACAAATTTAAATACTACTTTTAAATGAATCAAAATTAATTTTATCGAATTTTGTAATAAATTTAAATAATATTTTTAAATGAATCATAAAATTAAGTTTATCCTGGATTCCTTCAGGATTCCCCACGTCTTAGCTCAGGCAACAACTTGACACTATCAACAACCTTTATTCCTCTGAAAATCCATGTGCAATTTCTATCTATAAAGTGGAATTTTGATCTTTGATTGCTGTGAAAGCAGTGGGTTGCTTTCAGCAAAGGTGACATTTTGCCCCTAATCAAGTAAGAGAATAGTTGTGTAAGGCGCTGTTATCTTGGTGTTAAAAAACAGAGACAGTGCATCTCTGACAAGGAATGTATTTGCAAGTTGTTGATCTCAGGGGAGGAAGTTAATATTTTCTTGCTAAAATTTCTATCACCATGAACTGTGAACTAATTGTAAATAATGCAAAAGCTTGTATGAGTGAAAATTATCTGTATACAAAGAGCTGTAGGAAATTAAATTTAGCTGCTGAAGATATATGTTATAAAGACTTTTTATTAAAAAGTGGTTAATATTACATTCTTCTCCCAATAGTTTCTACATTCTTATTACTGCTAGTCAACTATGTTACAAGAGGAATTTATTACATTCATTGAATTCCTATTCATCTTTTTAAAAATAAATATTATAGTGTTTTCCATTTTATCATTTCACAGCTATTGTTTTCCACTAAGCAATGATTTTTACCATATGGCTGGAATCAACAGACATTTCACAAGTAATATACATGGGTATATCATCAATCAAAAACCCCAAGGACCTAACATAACACTTACTAAATTGAGTTTGAATGCACCCTTGCTATTGTGTGCTGTGAAGTCTTTTTTTAAAGGCTCTGCTTTGTTTTACTGAGAAAATAATGCGATTCTCAATACTAATTGACAAAAATCAAAGGAAATATAATTCAGAAAAATAATTATTTACTTCACATAGCTGGAATGTGAAAATTTGGAAACGTTTTCCTTCCAAACTTGCTCCGTCTCTGGTAACGCAGTACAGCAGGATATTTTGAGACTACTTGGATTTTCTGCAATTTTTGCATAGAAAACCTTCACTTGGAACAAGGGTTGGAGGTAGAGTGTTTGCTTTCTAAGAAGGCAAAACCAAACTCCTCTCTTTAGGAAAAGCTGTATGAACATGAATTGCTTGTGGTTATTTGATTATACCACCTGCCCCCGAGTCAAGACAAGGTCCTGATTCACTTTATACAGCATACGACTCGATCTCAGGGTTGTGAGTGAATCCTACTTAAAATAAAAATTAAAAAAACTTAAATATTAAATTACTAAAGTGATTGTGGCACCTAAATTAGAATATGACACTAATTCATTTGAGAGTAGAAGGGGAAATACATAGCTGCAATTAAGGAGATTTAAAAATGTGGCTATGGGGACACCTGTGTGGCTCAGTCGGTTGAGCGTCCAACTTCAGCTCAGGTCATGGCCTCACAGTCTGTGAGGTCGAGTCCCACGTGTTTAAATAAACATTAAAAAAACATTTTAGGGGCACCTGAGTGGTTCAGTCGGTTGAGCGTCCAACTCCAGCTCAGGTCACGATCTTGTGTTTATGAGTTTGAGCCCCACATCGTGCTCTGTGCTGACAGCTCAGAGCCTGCTTCAGATTCTGTGTCTCACTCTCTCTCTGTCCCTCTGCCACTCATGCTCTCTCTCTCAAAAATAAATAAACATTAAAAAAATTTTAATAAATAGACAATTTATGGGGCGCCTGGGTGGCTCAGTCGGTAAAGCATCCAACTTCAGCTCAGGTCACGATCTCACAGTTCGTGAGTTCGAGCCCCGTGTCTGGCTCTGTGCTGACAGCTCAGAGCGTGGAGCATGCTTCAGTTTCTGTGTCTCCCCCCTCTCTGCCCCTCCCATGCTC
The DNA here is from genome assembly GCF_028749965.1 of Puma concolor. NCBI lineage: Eukaryota > Metazoa > Chordata > Mammalia > Carnivora > Felidae > Puma > Puma concolor. The sequence goes on from NC_141671.1 coordinate 79,637,895, forward strand.
ATGCTCTGTCTGTCTCTGTCTCTCAATAATAAATAAATGTTAAAAAAATTTTTTTAACAAAATAAATAGACAATTTAAAAATTAAAAGAAAAGAGAATGTGACTGTGGATGGGTCCATATATAAAAGAATCTAAGTATCACTTAGAGGTCCTGGTAATGAAACCCAGACAATTCCAGGTATAGAAAATATGGAGATCACAGAAATCAGCTGTTGCTATGCCAGGACCTCAGACTTTTCATACATCAGTTTCCATGTTTACAGAGTGCCTGGGAATTCCTGATTCCTATATATAGTATAATGCTCCTTAATACGGGTACCTAGTCCTTTATCACAGCCAATCAATCCAATCTGCACTACTGCTTTGGGTTCTGGTAATCACCTGCAGGTTTCTCCCACCTGCCAGGAGGAATTTCATGGCTGAGTGTTTACCAGAGAGTAAGTCTCACCTACACTGATATGGCAGAGCATCACCAGTACTATAAGCACTGTTTCTCAATTTAAAGAAACTTGCTGCAAGGTCACCCAGTTGGCTCAGTCAGTGGAGCATGCAACCCTTGATCTTGGGGTTGTGAGTTCAAGCCCCATATTGGGTATAGGGCTTACTTACTTACTTACTTGGTTTAAAGAAACTTGCTACAATGATTTTTACACATTATCCTCATGAAATTGAACTTGGTATTATTTGGAATGGCAGTATCCATGTACATGCACACATACAGTTCTAAAGGAACTCACTAGGGAATGTTTTGATAGTAGAGAGAAGGAAAGGAAAGGAAGGGAGTAAACACTTGGTACAGAATTAAATTTAACAATTAGCAATAAATCGCTGCAAGATACTGGGAATTTTATAAAATAACCATAAACTCTCTGGGCTCACAAATCATTTTATAATCATTCTGACCTCTCTCCTGCCTTTTTGGTATATAAATTAGAATCAGAGGTATTTTGTTGAAAAAGACCAACAAACCAAAGGGGATAAGGATCATTTGAAATTTGCAGTTTGAAGAAAAGTCAAAGCCAGAAACTTCCTGACTTCTCTATGGCTAATCTTATCTTTGCAGAATATGATACAACTTGACTACACAGTAACCCATAAAATGTTAGAAGCATAATTAGGGCAACAATCATCACTTCAAGCTTTAGTTAGTATTCCTTTAGAATAGGGTGATTTTTCAGAAACTTAAATGCTTGCAGCTGAAAACAGCTTTTATGAATAAGAATAAGGTAGATTCTTACCAGATCAATACCTTGTTTTCAAGGAGCCAGGTTCTCATTCCATGTAACTATGGAAATCAGATTACACAGGAAGGCAATCTTCCCCAGAGGGAGCTGGTTACAGGTGAACTTTCTGATACAGCCAGTGAAATTGAAATTCTAAATCCAGCCATGTTAATTGAATTCAACACACTCTAACGGGCATACACATCATTTTAGTAAGTTTTATTCTGGTAAAGGGAAACAAAGCACAAGAAATATAACTGAAAGGCTTACTTATCCTCTAAGTATATGCTACTGAACAAATGTGGAAACATTCTCTGCATCAAAATCTCTTGTCTATTTAACACAGCATCTTTTAACTACTTCCAGCAGTAACACATTAGCAATTGATTTTTATAAATCGTTCTGAGCCAAATTACTAACACCTACCTTAAATATGTCTATTTTAACGTCTACCAAGATGTTGTTCCTAATTATACTAAAATTGACCAGTTTAAATACTATCTTCCTTTTACGACACTAGCACTTGTATTCATTTCCTATGACTGCTAAAATAAAGTAATCACAGACTTGGTGGCTTAAAACAATGCAAACTTGTTACCTTATAGCTTTGGAGTTTGGAAGTCCTAAATGGGTCTTACTGTGCTGAAATCAAGGTTTGGACAGGTCTGCATTCCTTCTGGAGGCTCTAGAAGAGAATCCATTTTCTGGTCTTTTTCAGTTTCTAGAGGCTGCTACATTCCTTGGCTGGTGGCCCCCTCACATCTTCAAAGCCAGCAATGCTTTGTCAAGCTTTTCTCATATCCTCCTCTTCTGCCTCATTCTTGTACATTTAAGGGACACTTGTGATGACATTAGGTCCCCTCTGAGTAATCACCTATGTTAAAGTCAGATTAGCAACCATAATCCCGTCTGCAACTCTAAATCTCCCCGGTCTCGTAACCTAACATATTCACAGGTCCTGGGGATTAGGGCATGGACATCTATAGGTGAGAGGGCATTATTCTGACCACCAGCATACTCCAGGGCTTATTGTAATTTATCACATCCTCAAAGACTCATTTTTGGACTAAAATACATTTCAACTTTAAAAGATCTTTGTAGGCATGTCAGAATGGCTCAGTTGGCTAAGCGCCTAATTTCAGCTCAGGTCATGATCTCACGGTTCGTGAGTACAAGCCCTGTCTGGCTCCATGCTAAGTGTGGAGCCTGCTTGAGATTCTGTCTCCCTCTCCCTCTGTACCCACTCCTCCCCCCCACGTGTGTGCGCGTGCTCTCTCTCTCAAAATAAATAAATAACTCAAAAAAAAAAGATCTCTGTAGGTCGTACCCTGTTACAGGTTGGATTGTGTCCCCCCAGAAAGTTATGTCAAAGTCCTCACTTCTGTTATCTGTGAATGTGACCTCATTTGGAAATAGGGTCTTTGCAGATGTAATTAAGATGAAGTCATTAAGGTGGGCCCTACTCCAATACGATTGGTGTCCTTAAAAGAAGAGAGAAATTCCTTGTGACACATAGATACATAGACAAACCACCACAGAGACACATGGAGAGAATGGCATGTGATGGCAGAGGTAGAGACTGGAATTGCAAACAAAGCAGTATCAAGGACTTACAGCCACCACCACCAGAACCTAGGAAGAGGCAAAGAAGGATTCTCCCCCACAGCTTCAGAGTGAGCATGGTGCTGCCAACATCTTAATTTTAGAACTCTAGCCTCCAGAACGATGAGACCATACATTTCTGTTGTTTCAGGCCATGTAGCTTGTGTTACAGCAGTCCTAAGAAACTAATGCTTACTCTCGGTTCTTATCACCCTTGTTGACTCTGTACAGATTCTTTCTCGTCTATCAGCGTCATTCTTCTAATGGGCTCCAAAGTACACAAAGCTTTACGCAAAATGGAGTTTTATCAAAGATGAGTTGAGATGACTTCTTGCTTTTCTTCAAAAGTCCCTTGTCTAGAATTGTTCAAGTATTTCCTCCATTTTGTGGCAAAAATTTCCATTGTGTTGTGAGGTCTTCTAACTTCCAATCAAGCCTGTATCATTCACTGCAGATTAAGTTTGTTATAAATTTAACTTCACTTTTGGGGCACCCACCTGAGTGACTCGGTAAGTTAAGCATCTGACTCTTGGTATTGGCTCAGGTCATGATCTCACAGTTTTGTGGGTTCATGCCCCACATCGGGCTCTGCACTGGCAGCTCAGAGCCTGCTTGAGATTCTCTGTCTCTGTCTCTCTCTGCCCCTCCCCTCATGCTGTCTCTGTCTCTTTCAAAATAAATAAATAAACTAAAAAAAAAAAGTGGCTTTATGAGATCAGAAGTGGAAGGGAGGAGCTTGAGCTTCAATTCATGAAGGTCTTTGCCGCAAGTTTCTGGGCATCCTACACGACACACTCGAGGCACACGTATTAATCCACAGTCATCTTTAACAGAACCAGGTGATTTACTGTGCTTTGAAGGGAAAGCATTTGGAGTAACTGTAAGAATTCTTAGTGCAAAAAAAAAAAAAAATTATACAAGGAAGTGATGGTAATCAGTTATCCTTTTAAAAAGTCTTTTGCTTCCCATATAAATAGTTCAAGTGTAGGGGCATCTGGGTGGCTCAGTTGGCTATGCGTCTGACTTTGGGTCAGGTCATGATCTCACGGTCCGTGGGTTCAAGCCCCATGTAGGGCTCTGTATTGACAGCTCAGAGCCTGGAGCCTGCTTTGGATTCTGTGGCACCCTCTCTCTCTGCCACTCTCCTGCTCACACTCTGTCTGTGTCTCAAAATTAAATAAATATTTTTTTTAAAAGACTTCAAATTATGAAAGATGCAAAATACTCCAAAAGACTGAGTTCGTTATGAAACTAGTTTTTATAGTTATACCCTTATAACCTCAAATAAAAAGTACAAGGTAGTTTCTAATACTTTTGTGAGGAGCAATACATATTGATCATTTGGAAGTTAAAAAACCATGCTTTGACTTTAATATTGGAAGTTCCTTTCAACCACATTTGGTTCATTTTTAAGTCCTGGTTCTATGCATTTGACAGGAAACTCAAGCAAAAAGAAAACAAATTTCTCATGGTTCCTCCTTTCAGCTTGACTCCCCTGCTGTGTTGTGCCAGTCAGTGCTCTGCGAGAAATGATTCTTGCTTTCTAAGTGATGAACCAAAGCTGCAGACAGTTGAGTGCTTATACCTGATCTGCTACTTTCTACACTTAAAATAGGGCAGAGCACCAGAGAAGGAAATGCTGCAGCGGAATGGAGGCGACAGCAAGACTAAAGCATCCTGAAGCAAAGGGTAAAGGAGGTAGCTTCCTTCTTTCACATTATATTGTATGCATAAAATCAGTAACTCTTCCTAGAAATCAAGCCATTTATCTTTGTCACATATTAAAAAGGAATAATACACCAGAAAGCTATTCAATTGGCAGAAATATTAAATAAGAAAGAAACATTAGCTCCATATCAATATTCCTCTATTGACTTAAGGGTAAATTATTCCTAGGGTGCCTGGGTGGCTCAGTCGTTAAGCATCCACTTCGGCTGGGGTCATGATCTCATGGTTCGTGGGTTCAAGCTTCACGTTGGGCTCTGTGCTGACAGCTCAAAGCCTGGAGCCTGCTTCGCCTGCTTCGCCTGCTTCAGATTCTGTGTCTCCCTCTCTCTCTGCTCCTCCCCCATTCGAACTCCGTGTCTCTCTGTCAAAAATAAATAAATGTTAACAAAGATTTTAAAAATGGGTAAGTTATTCCCTTAAGGGTATATTTAAACATGTAACTTAATAAACAATTCCAAGCACACTATATTTATGACATTTTATATTAATGTTATACAGAGTTAGCAATTGCTTAAAATAGTCTCTGATTTTAATTGATTATATCCTTCAGAAATTAATAGGAGCAATGATCAAGTCAAGAGATACTCAATTCGACCCAAAATTTAGAAATGCTCGTCAAAATAGGATACTATTTTTAAACTATGAAGTTGTTTTAAGAGTTTTACAAAACACAGTTCTACTAAGGATTTAGAGAAAACGGGCTCTCTTCTACTCTGTTGATGGGACTATAAGATAGTCCAACATTTTGGGAGGGCAATTTGGCAATATCTGACTAGACTGAAAGCACACATTGCTTTTGATCCAATAATTCCTTGTTGGGGAATTTATCCCATAGATATTTACTTGCTCAAATAAGTAGATACATGCACAAGGAAGGTCACTGCAGCATTTTTATAGTAATATAAAAAAGGAAATAACTTAATTGCTCATCAATGATATAAGTAGTTAAATTATCTTCATTTATACCATGGAATACCACACAAATACCACAGCAAAGAATGTTGATATGAAAAGATTTCTAAATAAACTATTGTTTTTTTAATATTTATTTTTGAGAGAGAGGGTGCACACACACAAATGCTTACATACGCTGAAGAAAATTCTTAATTATTCGAAATATAAATAAATTCTAAAATTACTTATAAGAATAAATAAACTGCTACTAAGTGCAGTGATAGACTAGAGGTCATGAATGAGGAAGATTTTTTTAAAATTCTATGCCTGTCTTTACTACTTGAAAAATATATGCAAACATGAATTATGTTTGTAATTTAAAATTTTTTTTTCAACGTTTTTTATTTATTTTTGGGACAGAGAGAGACAGAGCATGAATGGGGGAGGGTCAGAGAGAGAGGGAGACACAGAATCGGAAACAGGCTCCAGGCTCTGAGCCATCAGCCCAGAGCCCGACGCGGGGCTCGAACCCACGGATCGCGAGATGTGACCTGGCTGAAGTTGGACGTTTAACCGACTGCGCCACCCAGGCGCCCCTGTAATTTTAAAATAAACAGCACCTAATCAGTAATTATAGAACTGTTGGAACCATGGATATTTGGAATTCATAAATCAAATGTTATTTTATTTTATTGTTAAGAATTTTTTTAATGTTTACTTATTTTTGAAAGAGAGAGAGAGAGAGAGAGCACAAGCTGGGGAGGGACGGGGGGGGGGGGGGTGGACAAAGGATGTGAAACAGGCTCTGTGCTGACAGCAGACAGCCCGATGTGGTGCTTGAACTCAAGAACTGTGAAATCTGACCTGAGCCTAAGCTGAATGCTTAACCAACTGAGCAACCCAGGCACTCCCCCAGAAATCAAATTTCAAATTAAGTCTTTCTTCCCTTTCTACTTTCTCTTACATGTATTTAAAAATGCACTTTAAGGGTGCCTGGGTGGCTCAGTCAGTTGAGTGTCTAACTCTTGATTTCAGCCCAGGTCATGATCCCAGAGTCATGGGGTCAAGCCCCACGTCAGGCTCCACACTGAGTATGGAGCCTGCTTAAGATTCTTTCTCTCTCTCTCTCTAAAAGCATAAAATAAAATAAATAAATAAAATAATAAGTATGCATTTTATCTGAGATGCCTGGCTGGCTCAGTTAGTAGAGCATGCAACTCTTGATCTTGGGTTGTAAGTTCAAGTCCACATTGGGTATAGAGATTACTTTAAAAAATTAAATAAATAAACTAATAAAAATGCATTTTATCATAACAGATAAATACAGGGAAAGTTTTGAACTCTCTTTATTCTATCCCTGCACACCCCTGCTTTGTTTTTTTTTTTTTTTAAGACTTTTTTGAGTAATCTCTACACTAAACACGGGGCTTGAACTTCCAACTCTGAGATCAAGAGTTACAGTCTCCACCAACTGAGCCATCCAGACACCCCTGTACACCCCTGCTTATAGAGCTGTTAAGAAGTAATAAAGTTCTGGGGCACCTGGGTGACTCAGTTGGTTAAGTACCCAAATCTTGATTTTGGCTCAGGTCATGATCCCAGGGTTGTGGAATTGAGCCCTGTGTCGGGCTTCAGGTTCATCACGGAGTTGGCTTCAGTCTCTCTCTCCCTCTGCTCCTCTCCCTAGCTCGCACTGTCCCTCTTCAAAAAAAAAAAAAGTAATAAAGTTCTTCTCAACAAGTAACCTCACTAGAGAATGCTTAAGAAACGTGTTGAAAAATGCACATTTGTTGAAAGCACAACAATTATGTGCCAAATTGAACTAAGGGCTTAGGATTCAAATGATTCACAAAACAAAGGCTTTGGGTAATCAGAATGATCAGAACAAATTATGAAGGTTGGCCATAAGTTTTTAAAAAGTGCTTTGTGCCCATTGGTGGGTGAAGGTAGAAGGAGGATGTTTAGGCATTTTTTACAAAATTGGTAGAGGTGCCTGGCTGGCTCAATTGGTGGAGCATGCAACTCTTGATCTTGGGGTCTTGAGTTTGAGACCCATGTTGGGTGTAGAGTTTACTTAAGAAAGAATTGGTGGGGCACCTGGGTGGCTTGGTCCGTTAAGTGTCTGACTCTTGATTTTGGCTCAGGTCATGACCTCATGGTTCATGAGATTGAGCCCCACAGCAGGCTCTGCACTGACAGCGTGGAGCCTGATTGGTATTCTATCTCTCCCTCTCTCTCTGCCTCTCTCGCACATTGTCTCTCTCAAAACAAATAAACATTTTTTAAAAATTGGTGCACAGGCCATGAGTTGGAGGAAAGGAAGAAAAGGTAGAAGTAGATAAACATAGGTCTAGAACTGTATGATCTGAAGGCCCTTGAAATTATAGCTAGAAATGTAGGTTTCCAGGGCCCAGCCCCAGTCTATTGAATCAGACTGTCTAGAAGTGTAGTCTGGGAATCTGCATAGAAATTACATTGTCCAAATGATCTTTACCACACTGAAGTTTGAAAGCTTTTCTCTCAGAGAATTCAGATACTGAAGAATAGGTCCTACCTGGACCCAGAAATAATCTCCTTGCATTTATTTTCCCTTTAGATTTCTAGGAAGATAGTGAGGGCTCCTATTAAGCAGTGCACTGAATATTAGCTGGTAAACTCACAGTGAAGAAATTGCAAAAAGAACCAGTCATGTTAAGAAAACAATTGGATTGGAAATTTAGAATCTCTCAAGAAGGCAATAAAAAAAATCAATATTGTGACAAAATGTAAGAGCAAAGACAAAATTAAATGAGACCTACAGCACAGATTAAGTTTGTGAAAGAGAAGGCTAGAGCCCACATATTTGCAGTTCATCCATTAAGTTGTAACAGCTCAGTAGATACCTTGTGTTCTTTTGATTCTACTTGAGTTATAACTTTGACTATAGACAATTTTATTGTTAAAGTATAGATCCCCCAAATATTTGAAAGACAGTTGTAAATAAGCTCCTACGTTTGGAGAGCATCTGTTCTCCCTGCAGAGTCTAGGACATTTTAGATAATGAGGGTAAGTATAAATCCATATCCCATATGGCTATAAAGTATAAACTGAATTGAGTTTAATTCAATGGGCATTTATCGACAACTTATTGTGCCAAAGGGTATTAGAGAACAGGGGCTGAATGTAAAACACAATCCCTACCCTCAAAGGGCTTACAGCCTCTTGACCAAGGTTCATCTATATATTAACTGTAATAAAAAGCAAAATGACAGATTCCAAACCAAATACAGTAAGGTAGCAAATCAAAGCTATAGAAGTTTTGAAGAGTTGCTACTTCTGTATGGGAAGGGCAGATAAGGGAAAGCAGAACAAATGAGTGAAATCTGCTCTCATGACAGATGTTATGCCTAGACTTCAGCAGACCAAGGAAGACCAAGCAGACCAAGCAGACCAAGAAAGGCTTCACAGAGGAGGTCTGCTTAGAGAGGAACTCAAGAGGATAGGGATGTGGGGAGAGAAATAGTAAGAGAACAATTTTGGAAAGGTTATGACAGAGGGTAAGTGTTTAGTGGGACCAAACCTGCCCAGTATATGAATACAATACTAAATACTCAAATTGATATTCATTGAATGATTGTTGTTGTTATATTGAATAATGTCTGTAAGAATCACAGAAATCAGCAAAACTACTTTTTTTTCTTTTTTCTTTAAAGTTTATTTATTTATTTTGAGAGAGAGTGAGAGAGAGAGAGAGCAAGGGAGGGGCAGAGAGAAAGGGAGAAAGAGAGAGTGCCAAGCAGGCTCTGTGCTCACAGCACAATCGAAGTGCTCAATCTCACGAGCTATGAGATACGACCTAAGCAGAGATCAAGAGTTACATGCTGAACCAATTGAGCCACCCAGGTATCCCTAAAATCAGCAAGACTTTTTAAAGCAAACCTTAAAGTTGACGTCCTAAAATGGGAAGAGGGACCTGAGCATTTCCAAGTTCATCACACTTTGACAGTCCTATTTTTAAAAATTCAGATACTTATGGGTGAAATTGCTGAAGAGCATTACAAGGCACAAAGTTGTAATGGTAAAATAAATAAGTCATAGAAATGAACAGTGTAGCACAGGGAATACAGTCTATAATATTGTGATAACATTGTATGGTGACACAAGGTGACCACACTTACTGGAATGAGCACTGAGTAATGTATACAATTGTTTAATCAACATGTTGTACCCATGAAAGTAATGTAACACTGTATCTTAATTATACTTCAATAAAAGAAAGCATTAAAAAAAATCCAGATGCCTGAAAGGGAACAGAATTTGCCACCCCCAAAATGTGTCTCCTTAGCATGAAGATTATTTTAAACTGGTTATTCTTACAAACTGGTTAAGAAACAGCAGACATAGGTAAAGCTCTGAAAATTGAGTACAAGTTACTCTTTTGTAAGAGACATTGATATTTACAAAGGAAATCTCTGTAAGGGTGTCTCCCACTCTGTGCCAGGAAGAGGGGAATGACTCAATCATTGGAGAAGACTAGGACTTAAATCTGCATAACAACCACACCTGCTTTGCTGTGCTTTCCTGGTAACCTCCCATAACATACTCCCCACGACCAACATCTTTTGTCTTTAGCTGAAGATGACACTTAAGGTGATGGCTTTGGCCATTTCGGAGAGTTACACACTTTTCCAGGGTCTCTCCCTTGTATACAGGAAGTATATAGCAGGGAGCAAGAAGCCTTGCCTGTGGAGGCCACTTCTAGGCAACAGGTTCAAGCAATGAAAACCTGAGTAAGGTAAAAGGGCCCACAACGATCAGTGGGCTGCATGCAAACAGGCTCATTAGACAAACCACCTTGAACTAGCCATAGGCTCTAGCTGACCAATGGGTTGCTGACAACCAGGCACAGGTACCAAAAAAGGAAAATTCTATACAGTTCTGTACCTCCTCACCTTCCTCCCTTAACTACAGCACCTCACCACTGCCTCCTGGCAGACAGTCTCTCCTTTACTGTCCCTCCCTTGCAGTGTATTCAATAAACCTCTTTCTTGTATGTTTTGCTTTGTGTGAATTCTTTCACCTCCTGTGCTGCCAGTCTCCACCCAATCAGATCACCCCACATTGTCCCCTCAGATTTGAATCTGGACTCAGATTCAAATGGACATAAGACAGATTAACAGGAAAAAATCAAATTTAGTAGGCGTATGCATAGGGAATTCACATAGACATGGAAATTCCAAAGACAGGTAAAATGGGCATACACATCGTTCTGAACTAAGGAAAAGAGGGTAGGGGTCTGGGACTTCCAAGGAAGAAATGCACTCCACAGGGTGATAGGAACAGCAAGCAGATGCCTGGTAATTAGATGTTTGCCGTGCCATACAGATGGGTCACTCAGATGGAGTTTATATGTGCTAACAATTCTTATTCGGAAAGACCCCCAATTTAGATTCTTCTTTGTGGTTAAGGGAGGGATAAAAGTTTCTCTTGAGCCCACCGGGTCTCAAGTGCCTTCAGCTCAACATAATCCACATGTCAAAGTGGCACATTTGGGGAGGGGACTGTCCTGAACCCCTTCATATACATGTAATTAAACTTTATTTTTTGGGCACCTGGGTGGCTCAGTCAGTTGAGCATCAGACTTCAGCTCAGGTCATGGTCTCAAAGCTCGTGAGTTCGAGCCCCATTTTTGGGGTCTGTGCTGACAGCTCAGCGCCTGTATCCTGCTTCAGAGACTGTGTTTCCCTCTCTGTCTGTCCCTCCTCCACTCACTCTCTGTCTCTCAAAAGTGAATAAACATTAAAAATATATATATTTTTAAAAACTTTATTTTTCTCCTGTTAATCTGTTGTGTATCAATTTAATGATTAGGCCAGCCAAGGAACCTAGAGAGTAAGAAGGGAAAACTTTTCCAACCCTACAGTTTTGACAATACAGGTGGGACTATCACTCTGGCAGGAGACTGCTTGTTCTGGGACCGCTGCAGCTGAGAGATTCTGGGACTTCTGACAAAAAGCTGGCAGAAGGTAAGAATTTTTACCATGTCAGTCTCCTGATTTCTGCCTCCAGGGTCTGGTGGAAGCAAAAGTGATGAGTCTTTTTTTTTTTTTTTTTCCCCTGCTTTTCTAAATTTAGATTAGCAGGAGAAAATATTTGCAGGACTAATTCCTTAGGTATAGTGACTCTGGTAAAGATTTGTTTTGAGTACTCTTAGTTTTTATTGATCCTTTTCCTCCCAGAGATAGTCAATGTTTTTCTTCGTTCCTGTCTGTTGCATCGTTTGTCATAGAGAAGAAAAGCATAAGGTGGAACACAGGCAGAGAGGCATTCCTCTAAACCTGCTGTTTGATCTGGCCTCAGACTGGGAGTTCATGGTTCTCTACCAGACCAGACAAGTTTAGATAAACTTGGCCGTAGTAGTTAATGTGTGCATGAGGTATAAAGGTTGTTGTTAAGGGACATCTTGGAAGCCAAAGCCACTATATCAGTGGACACAAATAGAACACTGAAGAGCTGTTCAAGTACTTGGCACCTAACCCAAAGACTCCCCTGTTAGGATAAGTTGGTCACAGAACAGGTTAGATTGACATTAGGTTACCCACCAACCCCAAGACAATTTCTGTGCAATGAGGGACCACACAGTCCCTCTAAGGTATTAGTTTGACTCCAAGAGATGCAAGGCTTAAAGTTGTTAATGTGCATATAAGAAAAACTGGATGAGGCTTTCCTTTGGTCTTCTTCTATGTCTTGGGTGCTTGACTTTGTGACCAGAGAGAATATTCTCATTGCCAACCATAAGATGCATTGGCAGACAGCAGAATAGGCTGTGGATCCAAAAAGAGAGGGAGTCATGGGAACCTCTGGTTTATGGCCAGATGGTCAGAAGTATAGATAACAACCTGGACTTACAATTGGCATCAACATTCTCTTTGTCCAACACTCAGTTCTCAAGGCAGTTGGTTATTAGGGGTCCTGGTCCATAAGGGACCTTGGTTGTCTCAATCTCTGTTGTCTTGTTAGTGCTGGAAAAGCTTCACTCCAGTAGTTCCTTACCAGTGTCACAGATCAGTGGGTCTGTGACTGGAGGCATCTCATATTCTCCTGGGAAACCGGATACACTTCACTACACAATTCTTACTGCTTGTGCCAACGAAGTCTGCTTTCTGAGGCTATCTCTGGGAGTGAACTTTCTGAATCTTGTGAGGGCTGTATCTTTTGCACTTTCCTTTGGGGATGCCTCTTGTGTCCATGGTTAAGCCATAAAAAGGTTTGTCGTTTTGAGTCACTATTGAGATTAAAATAAGTTCCTACTCATTAATGGTCAGATGATGAATCCTTTTAACTGGACAAATTTCTACATGTAATTTTTTTTTCCTAAAGAGTTCTCATCCTTAACAATTGTCTTATTGCTACCTATGGAAAGACGAAATTGAAAAGCAGATACAAAGGATGATGGCTAGCCTCAGAGACTCCCTTAATAGGATGGAAGAACAGAAATTGAACAAAGCATAAAAATTAGAGCCCACATCAAATGTAAATTCTCCTTCTCTACTCTTAAACACCCCTTTATCCCCACCTCCCTGTCCCTGACCTTCCAGAAGATATTTGTATCTCTGTGACCCTAGTCTAGCCCCCCTCTCAAAATCTAGCCCCAGTGCCCCAGCAAATTCCCTCAGATACCAAAACTCCTCTACCATCCCCAGAAAATCCCTTAAATACCCAGCTGCCTATTTTGACTCACGTTTCTTTAAGAGATTTATGGAGAGCACTCTAGCCTGATTTCCAGCCCCAGTGATAAGGGAGTGTGGGGGCAAGCTGAGGGCAAAATACAGGCTGGCAGACCACCCCCCCCCCCCAGGTGGAATATGTGTGATATTCCTCAGACACTCTTGGCTACCCAAGAACAAAGGAAAGGGGTTTAAGTATTTGCCATGGTAGTGTGAGAAACTAAGGTAAATGAAAAATTAAGTTCCCTTACTGCTTATAGCCTACTGTCAAGTCCTTGAAACTGGCAGAGTGACCTCCCTCTAGGAGCTCAGCGGACTGAAGGATGACACTTTGCTAGGGGCAAAAGAAAATCTTGGCTTAACATTATCCTGACCCCCCCCCCCCAGGAACCTGTAAGTCTACTTTAACATATAAAAATTCTTTTGGAAACTTAGTTTATCTCAACTGCCCCAAGATATATGCTGGCAATCATACTCCAAGCTTATGGCCTCCTGATATACATCTGAAGGGTCTCATGACTGAGGTTTTATTAAATAGTAGTAAATGGCATTTCCCTAGCAACAGTTAGCCCCTCAAGGTCCTGGAGGCCTTGCTTCCAAAATACCTTAGAGACTTACTCTATTCCTGACCCCCCCACCCCCAAACCTGAGGGTATATAATGTTACCCTCACAACCACAGTGCAACTCTTCCTGCCCATGGGGTCTTGTCCCCATGCTTTAATAAAAATCACATTTTGCACCAAAGATGTTTTCAAGAATTTTTTCTTGGCTGTGGGCTCTGGACCCCACCATTACCCCAAAAACTTCATCACTAGGGTATATATGTTACTCATGTAAACATTAAAAGTCAGGAAGTGAATTTAGCAGAAGCACCTGAGACTGGTGGTAGAAACTTTGCTGTTTCTTACAATCCCTCCTACTTTCCAGGGCTCTGTAGTCACACTGTGCCAACTTCAAGCCTTCCTATACAATGTTTTTTGTGGATGTATCCTGGACCTCCACCGCAAAAAATTCATGTCCCCTGGACAGTAACAGATCTTTTAAATTATAAAGCCCTTTACCTCCACTTTCAGAAGACTCTACAAAATTTAGAGAGGAGTTGGAAAGATTACTGGTCATTCATAAGCCCACTCACAGGGACCTAGATTGGCTCTTAAGAAGTGTTCTTCCCTCTCAAGATTATACTATAGTTATCAGACAAGCCAGATGGCCCTTTGGGGGGAACTCCCCCCACCCAAAAGAAACAGATGACCAGAATCTCTTCCAGACCCTCCTACAAATGACCAGGAAATAGTTCAGCTGGAGGCTGATAAGGGCTTGAGAGGAGTAATATTAGAGGCTTTCCCTCTAAAGTGAATTGGTCAAAGGTTGAATTATGCATTCAGAAAAGAAGAGCATCCAAAGGCCTTTGTTAAATGCTTTAGGCAGACTTTTAATTTATTTTTTAATGTTTATTTATTTTTGAGAGAGAGAGAGAGAGAGAGAGAGAGAGAGAAAGCACACAAGCAGGGTAGGGACAGAGAGAGAAAGAGAGAATCTCAAGCAGGCTCCACACTGTCAGCACAGAGCCGGATGCAGGGACTGAACTCACAAACCATGAGATCATGATCTGAGCCTAAATCAAGAGTCAGACACCTAACAACTGAGCCACTGAGGTGCCCCTATGCAAACTTTTTAGACATAATACATTAAACCCTGAAGTTCTACAACACAGAAAATTTTAAATTCCCATTCTATTTGTAATGGAAGTCTTCCGGATATAAAGAAACAAATTGAAAATAATTTAATTGGATGGGTAGGTCAGATCCTTGATATTCAGGCTGCAATCCAGTTCTTTAAAGGAATTGGAAACAATGGTCTTTGTGTTGCAAATCTCTACAAAGCCAGAAATGTGGTTCTAAAAGCAATTCAAAGCTTACCATCCTCACCAATCCCCAAACCCCTATTCATCTTAAAATGCTTGTAGGTATTTTAAAAGATCAGGAAATTGAATACACAAATGTCTTGCACTTAAGGAAAGGAAACATTTTAAATAGTATTAATGTAGGGGTGTCTGGCTGGCTCAGTTGGTAGAGCATGTGACTCTTGATCTCAGGGTCATTAGTTCAAGCCCCACGTTGAGCATAGAGCCTACTTAAACAAAACAAAACAAATAGTAATTAACATAACCCTCTGATAATAGGCAAATACACCCTCAAAACTCCCATTGTATAGGCAGGCCAGGTCCAAGGACCTGAAGGACCAGCCACAAGGGTCCTTGGCTAGATGAAGGATAGAAATCAAACTCCAACCAGCAAAAAGTGAGCCCAGAGTTTACTGATGATATATGAAGAGAGAGCAAAGACAGATGGAGAGTCTGGAAGACTCAGAAAGGAAAAGGAGAACACGTCTCATTTTTTTTGCTTGGGGTCTGGAGTTTGTAGTGAGGACAGTCGTCCTCTGTACGTGTCCTCTCAGGCATCCAGGAATGGGTGTGGAGCAAGGACAAGTGTTCAGGTGTCCTCCATAAGTCACTTATGCCCTAAAACCAAGGGTTTTGGTGTCAAAGTGTCTGGAATTAGTGATCTTGGAAAATGTACATGACAACCTTGCCTGGTCACTCCTTAGGTGTTACCCATTGTGCTAGAAGTCTCCAAAAAAATCCTTAACTCTGTGACCTTTATAAGGAGGACGTACATTATAGTGGGGGTGCAAGAATGATTCTAGCAAGAATAGAAGCAGGAAAAGGAGCAAAGAAAAAAATATATGTTGTTTTTTTTTCATGGAGTCCCTTCAGTTTCTCTCTCTCACCATCTTTGAGAAAACTTGGATAATTTCTCTGTGACTTTGTATTGTAGATTTTCTACCTCCATCTTCTCTGGGACCCAAGAGCCATTATTTGAAATGCAAACTTAAGGAAAGGTTTCTTATCATAAGAAAAAGACAGAAGGGTAGGTATTTAGAAAGTGGACTAATAAAAAAATCTTAAATGTATTCTTCACAAATATATTAGAAAAAGCTAAGTAGGTAACCTTAATTTATTCCATCTGCCAGAAACAGTTTGGTCCAATTTCTTTTTTATAAACCAATGAGTTTTGCATTATTATACCCATCTCATAGTTAAAATTTTTTTTAATCTTTAAGATCTCTTTGTGTCTGTTTATGTGTGCCTATATATAGAGAGAGACATGTTATAGATGTGTGATATTTTTCTTACTAAAATTAATTTGTAGGAGAGGTCTAATTTAATTGGCTTAAAAACAAATTCTTCTAAACATAATTGTTGGGAACAAATTATTCAGATAGATGTAAGTGGGATAAGAGTTATAAACTTTTTAGCAATAATTATACCTTAAGGTATGTATACTTAAAAACAGTTTTCCAAATTTCTTGGTAACCTGAAACTTTGCTAAGTTAAAATAAACGATGAGATATTTATTGAATACCTAGATCATTTATAAATAAGAGAAAATAGTGATTGTAGAAAGATATTATGCCTCAGTTGAAACTATAAAACTTGTGTAGATACCAGATTTTAGTCCTGTTACCTCCAGTCATGTTAATTGTCTTTGAGGTTTTGGTATTTCTTGTAAACTGGATGGATCCTAAATTCTTTTAGTTTCCTCATCTAGCTATAATCTCAAAACTAACGTTTCCAGTTTTCTCCCATCCTTGGATTTGAAATCAGTGAGAACCAAAACTGTCCTTTGTCCTGAAGTCCTGCAAACTGAAGCTAGACACTGGATATAAATTTCAGAGAAATCGCTACCATAGCTCATATTTAGACAAGCTTCTTTGTGTTTGTTGCTATATGGTCCTTTCAGAAAGTTGACTGGTAGAGTGATGACTTAATCAGGAGCATTCAAAGTGCAACCCAGGAAAATCTCTCAGATGGTCACTGCCTCCCCTCACTCCATCTGAAGATGCTTCAACCCTGACATCTAGAAATCTTTCCTGGTTTACTGGCTAAGAAACTGATTTATAATTTGCTCCAATTATTAACCTTTGTTTTTCTCCCCCCACCCCCCCAAAGATATGGGCTCTTGTTAATTACCTGATTGCTTGCACAATATAGGCCTAACTTTAGGAGCCCACCTAGACTGCCTCCTGAAATAAGACAAGCGTTTAGCTGAACTGACCAATTTTCAGGACTAAGAGACAACTTCAGTGAGATGGAGCAACTCATGCCACTTGACTATGAAACTTATTTAAAGTTTCAAAGGTGAGACTGAAGGCCAGCAGTATTTGCTACCCCAAAATGTATCTCTGAGCATGTGGATTACCTTAAGCTGTTTTTTAAAAAATCTTTTAAACGTTTATTTTTGAGAGAGAGAGAGATTGCTAGCTGGGGGTGGGGGGGGGGGGTGGGGGGTGGGAAGGGAGGCAGACAGAGACACAGAATCCAAAGCAGGCTCCAGGCTCTGAGCTGTCAGCACAGAGACCCATGTGGGGCTCAAACTCACGAACTGCAAGATCATGACCTGAGCCAAAGTCAGACGCTTAACGGACTGAGCCACCCAGGCGCCCCTTAAGCTGGCTATTTTTAAGAAACAGTAGACACAGGTAAAGCTCTGAGAACTGAGTGGAAGTTACTCTTTTATAAGAAATATTTATATTTATAAGGTAAATCTCCATTTGTAAAAGTATCTCTCTCCTTCACCGTGTCTGGAAAGGGATGATTCAACCTCTAGAAACTCTTATCAATAGAAAAGACTAGGCCTTAGATTTGCACAACAACCATACCCCGGCTTGCAGTTTTCCTGGGTCTGTCTCTTGTATACAAGAGGTGTTACTAAACTTTGTTTTCTCCTGTTAATCTGTCTTTTAGCAATTTAATCACTAGCACCTAGAAGGGAAGAAGGGAAAACTTTTCTGCCCCTTCATGCCACAAAAGTAATACTTTCTGATCGATCTCCAATGAGGTAAATGAGATACAGTGATTAAAACTCAGAAATATAAGAAAAGAGACACACTTTGTAGATTTCTCTCTTTGCTTCTTTGCAGAGATACTGGGAACTAACTCAAGGATTCTCTATAGAAACAGTGTATCAAACACTTCCATGCTTCCAAGGTTTTATTTTGCTTTATTTAGTGGTTATTTTCACCTTGCTTGATTTCTAAATTTGAATAATTGAGGCTGTATTAAAAGCATTTTCTTAAAGAATTGTTGCCCTTTCTCATTCACATCTGGCTTTTTCTCCTGTGGAAAGAAAA
The DNA here is from genome assembly GCF_028749965.1 of Puma concolor. Taxonomy (NCBI): domain Eukaryota; kingdom Metazoa; phylum Chordata; class Mammalia; order Carnivora; family Felidae; genus Puma; species Puma concolor. The sequence continues at coordinate 79,656,241 of NC_141671.1, forward strand.
AATTATCCAAATAGGCAATAAGAATACCCCTCCTCATTTAATTACCTGTCCATCTGGGACAACCCAAGGAATAAAATTAATCCACCTAAATGTGGGTCCTATGTGCCCGTGCGTTTGAGTCATTTCAGTATTTGGAACAGCACCTGCCCCATGTTTTCAACATGTTATTTGACTCCCTTCACTGTTGCTCTCAAGAAAAATGTCTTCCCTGTCAAAGTGCGATATGCTTTTAACTGATGCCAATAGAGCTTTAAACCAATGGTCCTTCTTTGTGTCTGTGGGCACCAACGGTGGTTCCCAGACTCTAGAGATACTTTCTATTGGACTGAACCCTCGACAGACTCCAGCCCTCACCTCTGAGTTCCAGCAGGCGGCCTGTGTGGGGCCGGCGGCCCAGCTCTTTGGAAGGGAGCGGGTTGAGCCTGCCGGAGACCAAGCAACAGTGCCCGCATCGCGGCCTCCGCAGGACAGACTGGAGCATCCCCGCTCGGTCGGTTTTCGGAGGCCCGGAGCCCCGCCGTGCCCAGGTTAGGCTCCAGCGTTTCTCTACCTGGAGGCCCCCGGCGGCCGCTGCTCCGGGGCCAGGAGGCACAACGCTCTGTGGACTTGATCTGCAGCGCTCGGTGGAAAAGCCGCCGTGGCCAATGCTAGCGCGCAGGCGGCGGGGCGGCCCCGGGACTGAGGACGCAAGCACCCCCGCGGCTGCCGGGCGGGCGAGCGGTGGGCCGCGGTCCGGGAAGCCCAGCATGGTCTCGGCCGACTGGGGACCCGCATACAGGGTCAGCGGAGCGGAGCCAGCCTTAACCTGGCTCTAGTCCTGTGGACCTTCTCGGCCGCCCTTGCCCAGGGAGGAAGCCGGGGAAGGGAAAAACAGCGACTCAAGGGCGGCGCGCTCTCTCCTCCAACTCCTGGCCTCGCGCTCTCTGCCTGCATGCTGAAGCGGGGGCCTGGCTGCGGTGGTTCTCTTGCGCCCGGCGTGGGAAGGACCTGCCGGCCTCAGCCCTAGCTATCCGTTCTCTGCAAACACCGCTCTCGCTCATCCCTAGCACGGCCCTCTGGCTCTGTTAGCTGGCACAACCCAGCTCCTTTCCTGCCCCTAGGCCCTGCTATTTCAAGAATTCTAGGGGGAAGATGTGCACCGGCAAGGTGCGGGCCAGGGCAGGCCGGGCAACTCGCGAAACGGGCAGGCACAGGCCGCCCGGATGCAGATACATCTGTCCCCTAAGGGTTTCCCCAGCTTTATTGATCGCAGAGGTGGGGTGGGGATCTATTACTGTCTCTCAGATTTACTCTGAAATAGAGTCTCTTGGGAGTGAAAGTCCATATGATTATATCATGTCCATAGCAGTCGCACTGTGTCCAAAATGGGCAGGAGCACTCACTGCGCAGACACTGGGGTCCCCAGAGAGGTGGATTCTCTCCTCCCTAGGGCTTATTCTTGTTTCTCCATGGACCGAATCTCCGAATTCCCCCAGGAACGTCTCAGTAAGTAAGTGTCAGTGTGTGTGTGTGTGTGTGTGTGTGTGTGTGTGTGTAAGGATTCCCATGAACTGACCGTTTGGTATTTAAGAACAAATGGACTTAGGTACAAATAAGTGGTGTACTTGTTGATACACATTTTCTATGGATAAGAATGAGATTTCTGGGATATCCAAACAATGTAGACCTGATAAGGGATAGTATTTCCAATCCTCATTTAATTAAAAACTTGCACTTCTGTTGACACTCTATGGACATTCTAGTTAGCACTTCAGTTAGACTTTTGTGTTCTGAGTTGAATCTACATGCATTTTCATAACAGAATACTTGTCATGTGGTATATAATACCTTTGCAGGTGACTCTCCATCACAAGCGTAAGCTTCTTCAAGGCAGGAATAGGTTTTATTCACTTTGATTTCCCCAAACCAAGCAGTGCCTGCACATAAATACTCAGTAACAAATGATTAAGTAATTACACCAATCACCCCTAGTCCTTCCATTTCCTGTAGGCTCTAAATGAAGGAATGGGGAGGTAGAGCTCAAAGATAACATGAAGGACTTAGCCATCCATGCTAAGGGGACATTTGCAAGACCTTAGTAGGGCTCAGAATCAATTTGCTAATCAAGTCTTGCTTTTAGGGCTATCCTGGGCAGGAGGAGGAAATGACCATTCTCAGACTATTTTTGTAAAATCAGTATTTGGATATATTTCTCTTTTCATGTATTTTCCTTTCTTTTCTCCCTTTTTCTTTTTATAGACTAGGTGTGGTATAAGCCATTATGCTTGAAGTTGAAAATATGCCTTGCTAACCTTTTGATATTTATCTTTGGATTTACTGATACATTTGGCTAATTTCATATTTCTTACTTTTTAAATTTTCACTGTCATCGTAAAATAATATAAATTGGAGAAATCTAATTTTGGATGTCGAAATACTTCACTTGGGAAAGTGAGCTGCAAATATTAAGATCTATTAGCTGCCTTAATTGTTGCTTTTTCAGCTATCAGTGATACTTTAAAAAATATGCCTGGTCCTTAGCCTTTGAATGTACTCCTCAGATTCTTCCAGAAGTAAATATTTGAAGAACTTGTCTGTTACTATGTAATAAGAGTATACATATGTTATACTAATATTTTAGCTGATACTGTTTTTCATAAGGGGTTCAGTTGTGTCCATTCACCTTATATAATGGCATTTAACAAAGGTTGCCACCACTGATGCTTTACAAAACATTCATTCTAGACAACATACTATCTAGAATATTGTCTGTAGCTACTAGAAAGCCCTGGAAGAGGATGCTGCACACAGAAGGGATTCATCTTATTTTGGATTCTTGTACTAGAAAAATATAGTTCACTTGGAATGATAGTGAAAAAAGTAGGTGCCTGATTAGTATTATTGTTTCTGAATTTCTGTAGACCATTCGGTTTTAAGAAAGATAAGCGTCTTGTCTAATTTTCTACTACTAACAAAATATTCATTTTATTATTCTGAACTTCAGGGTTAAGGACTTTTTTGTAGTGCCTCTTCTACTGTTTTGTTCAAGCGTCAGGTATTCATTCCTTCCAGGTTGTAAATAAAATATAGTTGAGAATGTCATGTCTATTTGCAGCATCAGAAAAAAATGCTGTTGAATTTATAATCATTCTTGATAACCTTGTTCTTTTAGCATCATCTTCCCCTCCTCCGTTGTGATTTTTAATGGAGTTATTGCTGGTTTTTTTCTTGACCTACTTTCTTTACAAAAGCTTTCATATAGAGTGTTTTCAGTGATGGTGATTTCTGTAGCGTGTAGGAAAAACTCTTAAATCATAGTGAAACGGATTAGCTGGCTATCACTTATTCTAGGAATGTTTTCGTGATTTAAAAATCGTCTGGTTACAACGTCCACAATTGCACAGAGTGAAATCTTTTAAGCTATGCTTTTCATGAATTCGCTCCGTTCTCCAGAGGGAGGATTTCAACCTCATTCTGTTCTGATCCAATTGTTATTTTTCTTTGTTGCCTCCACCCCCTAGAGAATTGTGTTTCCCGGGGAGAGGCGTTCTTGGGGCTGAAGGGGAGAGTTAGGTGGGGTGAGATTTAGTACCTTAGGCACTAGATCCCTCCTCCGCCCGCCTGGGGAGAAGTCAGAGACAATTTTGACAGTCCATAATCCCACTTTGGCTCTCACGCTTGTGGTCCATGGGTAGGTTTTACCTTCTTGCTTTTCCCCTGCCTCTGGCTTGCCTGCAGGCCAACCGCAAATGCTGCCATTGCCCCAGCCCACCCAGAGCTTTCGCTCACCCGTCCTCTTGGGGAATTAGGACATACGTCCGTAGAAGACTTCGGGGATTGGGGAAAGCCACGCCGGAATCGGGACACTCGAGAGGGCAGCCCCTCCCCAGGGTTCCCCCCCACACCCCCCGACGGTCGCAGCGCCCACGTGACCGACAGCAGGCCTCCACCGGCCCGCCCCTTTCGGCCGCAGCAGCCCACTTCCCGCTCGGGGTAAGTAAACCGCGGTTTTCCGCACCGCCCCAACCCCGCCCTCTTCCTTTTCCCTTCCCTTCACCTCCCTCGGGCTCCCTCGCGCCAATCTCCCCGCTCCCCCATCCTCCCCACCGGGCCCTTTGTACGTGCTCGGCGGCGTGCGAGCGCGCCCGGCACGTGACCCCGCCGAACGTGGCATTGTGTTATCACGTGACCCAGGTGCGTACGCGACGGAGCGGGGTGTGAAGATGGCGGACGAAGAGGCCGAGCAGGAGAGGTTGAGTCGCGGCGGAGGCGGCTGCGTCGCGGAGCTGCAGCGCCTGGGCGAGCGGCTGCAGGAGCTGGAGCGACAGCTGCGGGAGAGCCGCGTGCCGGCCGTGGAAGCGGCCACGGAGTACTGTCAGCAGCTGTGCCAGGTGAGGGCGCCTGGGGGTCCCCTCCCCCTTTTCCCCAGCTAGAGAGGGAAGAGGGCGAGCGAGCGCCTGGCGGCCGAGCGGTGGTCGTCGCTGCTGGGGCATCGTTGGCGCCGCCGCCCAGGCGGGAGCGGAGAGTACGAGGCAGGCGCCTTTGTGTGGCTGCCGTTGTGGCGGTTGTTGTCGGCAGTTCCCAACTGGGGGAAGGGAGTTGTGGTCAGGGCGGAAAATCCCCCCGCCCCTTTCCTTCCCCGAACTCGGGACTGCGCGGTCCCCGAGGCTGAGATGTAGACGGCTGAAGACTGGAGCCCTCTCCGCCGCAGGGAGAGGGTAAGGGAGGAATGGAGGCCAGGTCCCCTTTTTCCTCCTCCTCTTATTGTGCACTGGGGATTACCGCGCCCCCCGCCTCTGCGCCTCTGGTTTCCCACTCCGACGGGCCTCCGCCCCCAATGGTTTGATTCCTTTGCTTCCCCCTGCTTTCATCCGTCCCGCCCCCGGCCCCGTCCTCCCTGTCTCCCGGCCTTTGTTGTTCGAGTTTCGCCTTAGGACTGAAGGGGCCTTTGTTGACGTTCTGGGAACAGTCCCCGCCGACCCCTTGGAGCTAGCCGAGACGTTCGGGGGTGGGGGGCGCAGAGGTTGTCCTTTCCTGCCTTTGCTTGCTTGGTGCACCACTTCCATGGTGTGAAGGTTGCTCTCCTCGGTAGAGGAGAGGAGCTCTCCCTGCTCCTACGGTCGAATGTTTTTGTGGGGCGGCTTTCCAGAGTCCGCTTCTCTTTTGCTTTCACCCTTGGAGGAGTACGGTTTCCTCCGCCCTTCCTCCCGCATCTCCCCGCCACCCTTATTACTTGGATCCTTCCCTATTTGGCCTTCTGGTGAAAAGGAGAGGGTTGAGGTTCTTGTGGACCTGTGCTCAGGTCAGTTTCAGACCTTTCCTTCCTTTTCTTGCACAAGGACACTGCTTTCCAGTAACTGCGTTCTAAGCAGGATTTGGAATGCTAGTAACACTGCTTGATAGCAATCGGAGAGTTTGGGTCTACATTTGGATTTGATTAAAAACCCTCCAGTTATGTTTGAAATTTCAAGGTGCTGTTACTGGTTGTGGTGAAGATTTTGGCTAGATTGTCTTGAGGAGGAAAAAGACCATATATGCAGGTCCCATTTAGAGTTTATTTGTGAATGTATCATCATAGAGAAATTGTTTTGGAAACATAGTGAGCTTAAGCCAAACAATGGGAGGACCATTTTAGAATATTCGAATAGATTACGTTTTCGCTTAATTTTTCACCTCCAAGTTCTGAAATTTTTTCTTTATAAGATAAGGGATACTTGAACACCTACAAAAAATTCAATATGCACGTTATTGTCACTATTTGGTAGTAGTTCATTATCTAAAAAAAAAAAAAAAACTTTGTCAGATTAGGTGGTGACTTCTCTAGCAGTATATGCAATGTGAAAGCTCCCCACTTAGCGTACTCTAGGTCTGGTGAATACATATGTCAAACTTAGAGATTCCATCATTCCTTTGAATCCTTGTTTTAAAGAATTGTTGAAATTTGCCAATTTGACCTGCCTGGAACTACTTGTTAATTGGTCTTTTAGATGTATTTATTTTAGATATAAAAGAATACTTGACACCCTTTTAAGGGAAAGTCTTTCTTTATAAGTGAAGTCTGATTTTTAGCCTTTGAAAAGTATTAAAGTCTAGCTTTGCTTAAAGATACTTTTCAGATAGCAGTGTCCACAGATGGGTTTAAGGCTAATTTAAACACACTTGGCCAGCAATATTTTTACGCAGGATTAATAATTCTGGGAAAATGGAATCTCATGCAGGTAGGACTTTTTTGAGTGTATGCCACATCATAAAGTTATCACTTTCAGAAATATTTTTAATGGATGAAGCAGCATTTCTTTTTATTGATATGAAAAGAATTTCCTGTATTCCTTTTAAGCTATTAGTCTTATAATATGTAAATAGTTTTTATTGACCCATGCTACAGGAAACATAATAAAACAAATACTGGATTTGTGGATTTCAAGAATAATGAAATATTTCATGCATTAAAATCCCACAATAATTTAAATGCATTTAAAAGTAATCTCCATTACTTGAACAGTTAGAGTGTATCTGATATTTGATCCCTCTAGAACATACTCTTGTTTTTTTTTTTTTTTTTGTTGTTGTTGTTGTTGTTTTTAAGTAACCTGTTACTGTTTAGTGATTTTGTTAAATGGGAGGTAACTTGAAACATAATTGTTTCTTTAAAATTGTATCCCAGCCATTAATACTTAACATTCTGATATGAGTTGAGCAAAGAAGTGGTTAACAAAGAATTTATTAGAGCAATCTAAAAACAGTACTTGAAATGCTAGGGAGCTAGAAATTATGTCCTGATTTCTAGCGTTGAGATTAGCTTTTTCTATGTAAGGGTTTCCCACAAAACTGGGATATTTACATGCTTCAGAAAGACAAAGATAAATATTTGTCAGTGGGCTTCAGAGTTAATATTCTCTATGTGTTAATGCTTAGTGCTTGTGTGATCCTAACTTGCATTTATTTTAAAAAATGAATTAGTTTAAAGAAATGAATTAGTTTATATTTTGAATTTTTACCTCAGCAACAGATGAGTTTCTGGAGAATATGGTGAAACCTACATAAGTAGAAGTTGCTTATACGTCCTAGTTAGTAGATTTTTTTTTTTTTTAATTAAGTACAATAGATTGCGTTCTGAGAAGTAAAGTAGAAATAAAAGACATTAAATTTTTCTCACTGTTAACAGTATTGTTTTCTTTATATTGAGTTGGAAGTATGCCCCCTTTTTACTTTTATACCTGAACATTTGCTTAAAGCTGAAGTAGGAGGAGGGAAAGGTGGGAAAGGATGAGCGTAAGAGAGTACCTGTCAGAACTCAAAAATTTCCTTAAATGTTTGCAAGCTAGCTTTAATATGGGTACTGTAATTGACTTATTAATTTTATTTTTTTTTTAAGTTTATTCATTTTGAGAGGAGAGAGAGAGAGAATGCACACTGGGGAGGGTCAGAGAGAATCCCACGTGGGCCCTGTACTGCCAGTGCAGAGCCCATTGCAGGGCTCATACTCCCCAACTGTGAGATCATGACCTGAGCAGAAGTGCGAAGCTTAACCAGCTGAACCATCCAGGCACCCTGACTTACTAATTTTCTTAAAATCCACTTAGAATAAGAATATAGGATAGCCAGAAGTAATTTCTTGCACTTATTTGTGTCAGGATAATTACTATATAAAAATTGATTATAGTTGGAACTTCTTGGGCTATTTTTTGTGTTAGACCTGGTCAGTATTCACTCACTCACTCACTCACCATTGTTAATGAATACCTACACTGTGGGCCAGGCAGATCTGGTCCCTGGCTTGAAGGAGCCTACAGTCTCTGAAGGAAGGTAAACAACTAATTGTAGTAAACTGTGATTTGTATCTTTTATTTCTGAGATCAGTGTAGTAAAATGGAAAGCTACTTATTTGGAAGTTTAAACAAAAGCATTTCAATAGAAGAATTATTCTTAAAAGATTTTAAAATAATTACTTAAAAAGTTACGCCATTGTAATAGTTGGAAGAATGATTTGTTGGGGCATGATGTTGACAGCATTATATACTGGGCTGGATGACTGGTTGATTAATACATGAATTGTGACTGGTTTTGGCCATTTATCTTCTCTTGACCGATAATTATTTGAAAAGGTTGAATTGATTTGTGGAAATAAGTTTGTATTTTGTATCTGCATGCTTTCATTCATACAAGCAGTGTTTCTCAACTGGCATAGTCCTTTTCTTCCTGAAGCTCTCTCTTTTAAGGCATTTGAAAATAGGTGGGGTCAGTTTGTCATTTGCAGGATCTGTGGATGTGATAGTGACATTTAGTGCCCATGGGCCATGGGTGCTAACTTTTGAGGTGATCAGGACAGTTACACCCCACTGAAAAGTATTCCTCTGCCTAAATACCCAGAATGTTCTTTGGAGGAACACAACAGAAAGAAAAATAACATATTAAGAAGACTTTTAAAAGTTATTATGCTCTTTTCATTTTAAGATAATATAGTTAGCATATTAAGAATTGTGGTTAATCTGGAACAGGTCCAGGTAAATGCTTGGCCATATTTAAATTCACACTGAGCTTGAGAGGTCAAGAAAATTTCTGCTTCCTTAGTAGAAATTGCAAGTAATTACTTAAACAATTACTAAAACAATTCACTTTTACTGGGGTAAGTGGGTAGCAATTTCAGCATCCTTTATTGTCCTGATTAAAGCAGAGGTTTGACCTTTTGATATAATTAAAATTCTGTACTTTTAAGAAAGCATTTAATGCAAAGACTAGATTTAGATGTTAGCAGGGGATATAAGATACAGAAGACTCTAGTATGTAAAATAATAAGATTTAAATGAAACTTCAAGATGGTAGTTGAAGAAGTGTCAAAAGACAGTGTATCATTAACAGATTTACTTTATTTTTTTTTTTATTTTTTAAATTGAAAATGTAGTGTACCGAAATTTTTTTTAATTCAAACAGAGAAAGGGCATACAGTAAAAACTTGATCTTCCAACCCCAGACCTCCTGTCACCCTCCACAAAGACAGTTCCCCAATAGTTTTTTATCCATCTTTCCAGAAATACATATTTGTCCTTTTTAAAAGATTAAGTGGACATATTATATACTGCATCTTGCTTTTATTCACCAAAAATATCTCTTCGAGATCATTCCATAGTTGCTCGTGTAAATCTGTTTTTCTTTTTTTTTAATTAAAAAAATTTTTTTTAACGTTTATTCATTTTTGAGAGACAGAGAGAGAGACAGAGCATGAGTGAGGAAGGGGTAGAGAGAGGGAGACACAGAATCCGAAGCTCCAGGCTCTGAGCTGTCAGCACAGAGCCCGACGCCAGGCTTGAACTAATGAACTGCGAGATTATGACCTGAGCCAAAGTCGGATGCTCAACCGACTGAGCCACCATCCAGGCGCCCCATCTTTTTAAAAATTTTTTAATGTTATTTATTTTTGAGAAAGAGAGAAACAGAGTGTGAGCGGGGCAGGGGCAGAGAGAGAGGGAGACACAAATCTGTAGCAGGCTGCAGGCTCTGAGCTGTCAGCACAGAGCCTGATGTGGGGCTTGAACTCACAAACCATGAGATCATGGCCTGAGCTGAAGTCGGACGCTTTAACCCAGTGAGCCACCCAGGCACCCCATATATTTTTCTATTTTTAATGTTTATTTATTTTTGAGAGAGAGAGGGGGAGACATAGAATCTGAAGCAGGCTCCAGACTCTGAACTGTCAGCACAGAGCCCGATGTGGGTCTTGAACCCATGAACCACGAGCTCATGACCTGAGGTGAAGTCCAGTGCTCAACCAACTGAGCCACTCAGGCGCCCCTATGTTTTTCTATTTTTTTTTTTTTAATTTTTTTTTTTCAACGTTTATTTATTTTTGGGACAGAGAGAGACAGAGCATGAACGGGGGAGGAGCAGAGAGAGAGGGAGACACAGAATCGGAAACAGGCTCCAGGCTCTGAGCCATCAGCCCAGAGCCTGATGCGGGGCTCGAACTCACGGACCGCGAGATCGTGACCTGGCTGAAGTCAGACGCTTAACCGACTGCGCCACCCAGGCGCCCCTATGTTTTTCTATTTTTAAACTGCATGGTAATTCCAGTCTGTGGCCATGCTTAATTATTGGTGGCTATTTAGATAAATAAGTTAATTTTTTGCATAATAATTTCAATAAATTGTTCAAAGTAGGAGGTAAGCACTCTGGCTGGGGTATCAGAGAAAGCTTTACTGAGATAGGATTTGAGCTGGGCCTTAGTACTTGTATTAACTAGTGCCTTATTGGTGTAAGAAACAAAAATCAAAACTATTAGAAGAGCTACCGAGTACTTAAATTATATAGTTAAAATATTTTAGTGTATATTTTAGTTTCATCTGTTTGATACAGGTTCATTCTTTTGCTTATCTGCCTGTTTTCTTAGCTTTATTATAGTGGTATTTTGAAAATGCTCGCTTTCTTTTTTTAAAAATTTTTTTTTTTCAAAGTTTATTTATTTTTGGGACAGAGAGAGACAGAGCATGAACGGGGGAGGGGCAGAGAGAGAGGGAGACACAGAATCGAAACAGGCTCCAGGCTCTGAGCCATCAGCCCAGACCCTGACGCGGGGCTCGAACTCACGGACCGCGAGATCGTGACCTGGCTGAAGTCGGACGCTTAACCGACTGCGCCACCCAGGCGCCCCGAAAATGCTCGCTTTCTTAAAAAAAGCTAAACTTTATTCTTTTGATTATTAGAGGATATCTTAAGTTAATTTTTGGGACACTTCTAATCAGAAGAAAAGATGGCTTGCTTGTTAATTAGTGATAATTACTTTAGGTATTGAGGGAGTAATAAGTCATTTAAACTTTAAAAGTGTAGGTAATGCTCAGGGGAAATAAATTTTTAAATGTTCATAATTAGTATGATTTCATATTAGAGATACTAAATTCTACTTTCCAGAATATGCTTATGCCAATTTTAGCAAAGGAAAACTTTACCAAATTTTGCTTGCCTCCTTTTTGACACTTTCTGGTCCTAAATTGAAATAGGGCAAGATAAGATGTATTCTGCAATTGCTCTTCATAATATTTTATATCACTAATCTGCAAAACCAAGGATCTTTGAAAATATATGTTCTTAACTATATGAAATTGTTGGTCTGTTTATTTGCCTTGAAATTCTGTCAAAGTTGAGAAATTACCTTGTTTTTTCCAACTCCCACACATAAATCCAGTTCATAAAATTAACCAGTCACCATGAAAGAAGCCTCATTTATAAAATGGAAAGTTTGTTATTAATGTATTTGTTACATACTCCCTGTATTGTTTTCCAGGAGAACCTCTTGATTTGCTATTTCTCTTTCAGCCTTGAGAGTTGCACAGTGCACCTCAAAAACAAAAAAATTTTTTTTCCTCCCCCCCCCTTGACTTTACATTACAAAAACTTAACTGTCTGTAAATACATATATTTAGCCAAGAAGATATGTTACAATTCAATTACATGTATCTTTTCTTAATGTATTTTAGATAATTAAATTCCTCATGTGGGAGTACTAAGGGAGCTATGGAGCATTATGGAGCTCTCTGCCTTCAAAGCTCTTACAAAAATTAAGGCATATATTGAGTTAAGCAATAATATTAGATAGTAAAATAGTCATAAATACAATAAGTGGAGTATGAAGTAAGAGAACTGGTCATTTTGAAATTGATTTAGTAAAAATTAAGCAGGAAAGGAAAACACTATTTACATTGGGTCTTGAATGAATTTAGATAACCAAACAAGTGGGAAGGATGGGAATAAACACCCAGAAAAATGGAACAACTTCAAACTGGCATCTTGGATGAAAATATCAGGAGTTGGTTTGAAAAATAGGTTAGAAAAGTGTAAGAACCAGACTAAGGGTTTTGGATCCAAACAAAGGAATTTTAATGAATCTTTTAAGTGTAGATAATATATAGTTACATTGACTAAAGACTCTCTTTTCTAAATTTGGGGCATTGAAACAAACAAAAAGAAGTTCACAATGGTAAAACCTTTGGTATTTGTTTCCTAAGTAGGCTCCATGCCCAACATGGGGCTTGTACCCTGAGATTGAGAGTCACATGCTCTACTGACTGAGCCAGCCAGGCACCCCCAACTTTGTTTTTTCTTGAAGTATCCTGAGTCAGTTTTATTGCAATGTGACAAACTACCCAAAAACATAGTGGCTTTGGAAGAAGAGGTGTTTGGGGCTTGGAACTGAGGTTCCAGCTGAGGTCAAGAGTCACATGCTCTAACAATTGAGCCAGCCAGGTGCCCTAGAAGAATAGCTGTTTTTATTACTGTTCTCAAGTCTGTGGGTCTGTTGGGTGGTCTGCAGTCAGCTGGTAGGTTGTGTGGGGCTGAATGTCCCAGATGGTCTCACTAATTTGTCTTGTGGTTGTCAGGTGGGTTGGTCAAGGTTCTTCAGTTGGGTTGGCTCATCCCCATTCTTATCATCTAGTAAGGTAACCTAGGATTTTGTTACATGGCAGGAAGAGAACAAGTTCTACTGCACAACTGCTTTTTAAACCTCTGCATGTGTCGCATTTGCCATGGTCCCTTTGGGTACAACAAGTGATCAAACCCAGCTTCTCTTGGGTTCAGGGAGATGTGATTCTTTAGGGATCATTTATGTAATGATCTACCACATATCTCATTTTCCTTTATTCCCCACTGCAATTTCAGGCACTTTTATAGGTCAAATTAAAATTTTTCCTCTCTATAGCCCTGTCTTTGCTTTTTTTTTTTTTTTTTTTTTTTGGTCACCCATATTCAGTAATCAAAGCACAGCTCTCTGTTCCTTTTCTCTTAGTTTGGCAAAAGATATTTTCAGTCTTTTTTTTTTTTTTAAGATTTTTTTAAACGTTTATTTATTTATTTTGAGAGAGAGCGCGTTTGGCATGTGAGGGAGGTGCAGAGAGAGAGAGGGAGAAAGAGAGAATCCCAAGCAGGCTACACGCTATGCTGAGATCATGACCTGAGCCGAAATCAAGAGTCAGCCACATAACCCAACTGAGCCACCCAGGTGCCCCATCTAGTCTCTTTTACTAATCTTATTCTTTATTTAGAATTTTTTTTTTTAATGTTTATTTATTTTTGACAGAGGGAGAGTGTGTGCGCACGCATGCGAGAAAGAGCCAGTGGGGGAGGGGCAGAAAGAGAGGGAGACACAGAATCTGAAGCAGGCTCCAGGCTCTGAGCTGTCAACACAGAGCCTGATGTGGGTCTCGAACCCACAAACCACGAGCTCATGACCTGAGCCGAAGTCAGACACTTAACCAACTGAGCCACCTACCCGCCCCAATCTCATTCTTTAAATAGAAGAAGGGTATCCCTGCTACATCACTCAAACTTTGGAAAATTTGTAGAACAACCTTTTTATTTACAATAGTTCACCTTAATATTAAATTTGGTCGCAGTTTGGTGTTTTGTGCTGTCTATACATTGTACAGTCCAATAATAGCATCCTAGTTCTTATCTTAATCTTTGGCCCTCTTTTTTTCTTAAATTTTTTTTTTCAACGTTTATTTATTTTTGGGACAGAGAGAGACAGAGCATGAACGGGGGAGGGGCAGAGAGAGAGGGAGACACAGAATCGGAAACAGGCTCCAGGCTCCGAGCCATCAGCCCAGAGCCTGACGCGGGGCTCGAACTCACGGACCGCGAGATCGTGACCTGGCTGAAGTCGGACGCTTAACCGACTGCGCCACCCAGGCGCCCCTGGCCCTCTTTTTTTCTTAACTGAAGGACTTGCTTTTAACCTTACTTTCTATTTATGAAATTCCCCAATATCCTGCTTTTATCTTTGTACCTAATTGGCAGTCCAGTACTTACAACAGTGTTTCTCAAATTTGAGTTTGCAGAAACCCAAGAGACTGCGTCTATAGATCTTACAGTTACAAGTTTTGACTTCAGCTCATAGATTAAGATGTAACTTTTTTTTAACTTCAGCACTTAGTTGTCACACTGAACTATCACAAAACCATATATATCCTTACAATGTGTGATGCATTCTCTTTTATTATTTATTATTATTTTGAAAAGCTGCTCTTGATTTTATAGTCCACTGATAGTCATAACCAGCAGTTTGAAAACTACTACTTGTAGGGTCATCACTGTGCTCAGTTTAGTTGTTAAGTACAAAGGTAGGCAGTTCTGAGTTTATCAGTTGGCCTTCTAGCTGATTCAGAACATTCTTATATTTTATTTAGGAGGAGCATCAAAATTAAAATACAGTTTTAAGTTTTTTTACAGTGAATGCTGGAAACTGCATTATGACCATGGAACCCAGTTTGAGAAATACTGGTGCATAGCATAACATACAAATTTAAGCCTTAGCCCAGGGCTCTGTTTGCTCTGTTGTTTATTTTTGTCCATCCTTTCACTGTTCAATGGGAACTTTCTGCTCCATCTAAATTGGTCTCTTCATTCCTTACAAGTATACCTGTTCATTTTACTTCCTTTGTGACTTGACTTAGAGGAGCCATGTTATGTAGTAGAAAGCCGGATGGATTTGATTTCAAATATGAGCTCCTCTGCAATCTGGACAAGATCTTTAGCTCATGCTTTCTTTGAAAAAATAAGGCTGGGGTGAGAGTGAAGCTTGGAGTTAGAGGCTGGACTAAGCAAATTGAAGAGGAAAGATTTAATGTTCAGAACAAGCACTGTTAGATCCTTTACTAATAGTGAATTGTTTAATCTGAAGACCTGTGAGATCATAGGATTAAATACCATTCAATTTGTTTAAATTACCCATTTAATCCAAATTGCTTCATAGGATCTCATCATTACTATGCAATACTTGTTTGGTATGACACTGAATCATTAGAAAATATTAAATTTTATTAGGTATTTGTTTAGGAAGACAGATATTTGGTTAAATGGCTAAAATAAAGCAGTTCAAATATCTGGACAGTGTATTCATGTGGAACGTTTGGCATCCTTATTGATGCCTGACATAGGCAATGTTATATATTAACTTTATACCTTGTAGATACAGGTTTTATATTTATAAAGAGGTAATCTAAATTTAAAAGTGTTAATTAATAATTGACTTGATTCCTACCCCAATGAGTTTTATGGGGATATATGAAAGTTAGCATATCAGATATGTATGCTGTAGTAATTTTGGTTTACCAAAGTTAATTGAAGCAAATATTTGTGATTTTAAAAATTTTTTTTAATTAAATAAATTTTTAATGTTTATTTTTGAGAGAGAGAGGGTTAGAGTGCAAGCGGGGGAGAGGCAGAGAGAGGGAGACACAGAATCTGAAGCAGGCTTCAGGCTCCTAGCTGTCAGCACAGAGCCCAATGTGGGACTTGAACTCATGAACCATGAGATCATGACCTGAGCTGAAGTTGGTCAGATGCTTTATTGACTGAGCTACCCAGGTGCCCGTGATTTTTTTTTTTTTTTGGGGGGGAGAGTGAGTGCACATGTATGGGTTGCACGGAGTGGGGGGAGCAGGTAGAGGGAGAGAGGATTTTATTGTATTTTATTTTTTAAATGTTTATTTATTTTTAAGTTTATTTATTTATTTTGGTGGGGGGGGGTGCGGGAAGAGAGCCAGCAGGAGAGTACAAGTTGGGGAGGGGCAAAGAGGGAGACAGAGAATCCCAAGCAGTCTCCATGCTGTCAGCACAGAGCCTGATGCAGGGCCTGAACTCACTAACCATGAGCTCATGACCTGAGCTGAAATGAAGAGTCAGATGCTTAACTGAGTCTCCCAGGTGTCCCTATTTATTTATTTTTGAGAGAGAGTGGGGGAGGGGCAGAGGGAATTTCAAGCAGGCTGTGCACTGACAGTGCAGGTGTAGGTTCTATGTAGGGCTTGAACTCATGAACTGTGAGATCATAACCTTAGACGAAATCAGGAGTCAGATGGTTAACCAACATAGCCACCCAGGTGCCCTGCAGATATATGTGATTTTTGAAAGACAATTATTTCCTTTAAGTAGCAGTGATTTTACTACCTTTTTTAGGTGAGCTATTATCATCA
Source organism: Puma concolor (assembly GCF_028749965.1). Lineage (NCBI taxonomy): Eukaryota > Metazoa > Chordata > Mammalia > Carnivora > Felidae > Puma > Puma concolor. The sequence continues at coordinate 79,672,182 of NC_141671.1, forward strand.
AAACCAGGCATTTAGAATTTTATTTTATTTATATTAGAGAGAGAGAAGTGTGCACTTAAGCTGGGGAGAGAAACAGAGGGGCAGAGAGAGAATCTTAAGCAGGCTCCATGCTCAGAGTCCAGTTCCATGACCCTGGGATCATGACCTGATCTGAAATCAGGAGTTGGACACTCAACTGACTGAGCCACCTAGATGCCCCTAGAATTTTGTTAACTCCAAATCAATAGCTTACATTTTGTATTTTCTATATAAGCATTTCTTGATCTTTCCCTAAGTTTTGCAGGTATGGTCTCAGTCAATAAAAAACCTGAAACATTACATGTCTAACTTAAAAGTATTAACATTTTATCAATTCATACTCTGCAAAATACAAATTTTTATTTTTAATATTTTGAAAAAAACTTTCACAAGATTATATATATTTTTAAACTTTTTTAATGTTTATTTATTTTTGAGAGGGAGAGACAGAGCATGAGCAGAGGAGGGGCAAAGAGAAAGGGAGACACAGAATCTGAAGCGGGCTCCAGGCTCTGTTGCTGTCAGCACAGAGCCCGATGTGGGGCTCAAACTCACAGACTGTGAGATCATGACCTGAGCTGAAGTTGGACGCTTAACCGACTGACCCACCCAGGTGCCCCTCACAGATTATATTTCTAAAGAATAAAACATAAAGTTTAATAAAATACTTGTTAAAATTGATACTTAAGTAGTTTGAATCTTGTGATGTACTGTGATTTGGACTTATCCAAATCATATTTGTATCACTTTATTTTAAAGCTCTATTAGGGAAATTAAAAAAAATTGTTGCCTGCTTAAATTGGGATATTACACATAATAACTGATATTATGAATAAAACTTACATTCTCAAAGTGATCATGAAGTTCATGGTCAGCATGAAGATATTTTGTAGGAAACAGTTCGGAATGCTTGTATCATAACTAGGTGTTTCTTTAGTAATTAAGAATTCACCCTAGTATGTAAAACTGAGTATGTTGACAAGAAGTGAGTCAGACTTAGTATATACAATATTGTGACCTGTTTATAAAATATTTCTGAAAACGTGACCTGATGTTGTAAATGCTACCTTAAAGAGATTTAAAAAAAAAATTTTTTTTAACATTTATTCATCTTTGAGAGACAGAGACAGAGTGTGAGCAGGGGAGGGGCAGAGAGAGGGAGACACAGAATTTGAAGCAGGCTCCAGACTGAGCTGTCAGCACAGAGCCCAGTGTGGGGCTTGAACTCCCAGACTGCGAGATCATGACCTGAGCTGAAGTCGAAAGCTGAGCCACCCAGGCGCCCCAAAGAGAAATTATTTTTAACACAAAAAAGACATTTGAGGATTTACCTATCTTCATTGAAACCATTTGTGGTGTTTGACACCCCCCCCCCGGGGGGGGGGGGGCGAATCTTTTCTAAATCTTGTTTTCCTTGATGAAAGAAACCTGTTCTTTGTATCCTGTCTTTCATATATACTTTTCTTGACAGCCCATTAGATACTGTGAATTAATGGTTTGGGATTCTAAGGACACTGGTTTTAATTTCCACAAAATTGTTTATTGTGACCCTTGGCATGCTTCTTATAATTTTTCTTTGTTTCTGTGTCCTTGAAATGGAAATGATACAGACCTTTGCTGTAAGAATTGATAAAAGGCGTAGTTATTTTAAATGATTGTTAAAATATAAAAACATTTTCATTTACACTTAGAGACTACGTTGGAACCACCTTTGATGTTTTATATGTGATAATGACCCAGCATAATTTGGAAACTCTGTCATTTTCAATGCCATCTATTATCATCACTTTGAAAAATAACAGTTACTGATTTACCAAATTTTTTGAAGTCTATATTCTAGAGAAGGTGGAATTTGATCTTATAATAGTTTATAAAAAAAATCTTTTGTGGTGCCTGGGTGGCTCAGTCAGTTAAGCATCTGACTTCGGCTCAGGTCATGATCTCATGGTTTGTGAGTTTGAGTCCCGCATCGAGCTCTGTTGACAGCACAGAGCCTGGAGCCTGCTTCAGATTCTGTCTCCCTCTTTCTCTCTCCCTTCCTCGCTCTCTCTCTGTCTCTCTCTCTCTCTCTTTCTCCCTCTCAAAAATAAACATTAAAAAATATTTGTAAAAAAATCTTTTTATTTTGGTGGTGTGAAGGGGAAAGAGATTACTTGTGTGTGGCTTTACCATTGAAACCTTTCCTTCATCCAAAATTTGAAACCTGGGATTTGAGAGGCTGGGGATGAGAGAAGGTGTATTACATTATAACTAAAAGTATAGATTTTGACCTATGGTTTGAATTACAACTCCCTTATTGGACTTCAGGCTTGGTTTTGTGTCTGTGTCCTCATCTATAGACAAGGTAATAATATCTGTGTTCAAGCTGTTGTGATTAAGGCATAATGTTTGCTGATCGCTTTGTATATTATGATGCTGGAAGTACACAGTAAATGCTAGATATTAATACACTTAAGAGGACTAGATCTGAAATTGTCCCTCATGAATATTAATATTAGTAAAATACTGTCTATTGTCATCTAGATAGTGGTTTTGAAACTTAAAAATTTTTTTTTGTTAAGGGAACTCCTTTCCTCTACCCCAAAGTCTTACTTGATATCTTGATGTATAAAACAGCAAAGTTTGACAAGGACTGATCTAACACAAAACAGTACCATGCCAGAGTTATAAAAGGGGTTCAGGCATACTTCTTTTCTGACATTATTTTCTTAAACAACTGGGATTTTTTCCCCTTATTTTTCTTAATTTTATTCCTTTCTTCTTTGTATTCTGGTGAAGATCGTTTATGAATGACATAATAAAGCCATCACTAACAATTTTCATGTATTGTATTTAGTTTTTTTTTTTTTTTTTTAATTTTTTTTTTCAACGTTTATTTATTTTTGGGACAGAGAGAGACAGAGCATGAACGGGGGACGGGCAGAGAGAGAGGAAGACACAGAATTGGAAACAGGCTCCAGGCTCTGAGCCATCAGCCTAGAGCCTGATGCGGGGCTCGAACTCACGGACCGCGAGATCGTGACCTGGCTGAAGTCGGACGCTTAACCGACTGCGCCACCCAGGCGCCCCTGTATTTAGTTTTTAAAGAGTTTTAATTGTGCTGCTTACTTTTGTTTTACATACCATGCATGTTAAGTAAACTCATTTTTTTTGGCACCTGAGATTTAAAATAAATTTATTTCTCTGGAAGCATGGAGCTGACATGTATGTTGTCTGAATAGAGAAATCATACCTTTTCAGAGGAACAATAAACATTAAATACTAGTGAAACTTAAAACAATTTTTTTTTTTAATAGTGAAACTTAGGGGCGCCTGGGTGGCTCAGTTGGTTAAGCATCCAACTTCAGCTCAGGTCGTGATCTCGGGTGGCTCAGTTGGTTAAGCATCCAACTTCAGCTCAGGTCGTGATCTCACGGTTTGTGAATTTGAGCCCCGCAATTGGGCTCAGTGCTGACAGCTCAGAGCCTGGGGCCCGCTTTGGATTCTGTGTGTGTCTCTCTCTCTGCCCCTCCCGCCTCTCAAAAATAAATAAACATTAAAGCAATAATAAAAAAATAGTGCAACTCACACACAAGTAGTTCTACAGATATACTCAATGCTAAGGTTTTAATCTTTTTTTAAAGTTTATTCAGAAGACCTATGCCATCTTACACATTCCCCCAAATCTTCATCTTATTTTCTCTGGAGCTTTCATTTTCTTCCTAGTGTTTCCAGAGTAGTGGCTGTTCCCTGGAAAGTGGATCTTTCCATCAGTGCAGTTGAGATTCTCCACGCCCTCAGAGAACCTTTCCACTTTTCCTGTGTCTTCGTCATTTTTCTGTCCATCATTCCTGACCTTGAACTTGCAGATATGTCTTTTTCATCTTTTTTGCTTTGTTGTCATTTATTTTTTTTTTCCTTTTCTTTTCTCTCTCTGTCTCTTTTAAGTTTATGTATTTTGAGAGAGGGAGAGAGTGCAAGTGGGGAAGGGGCAGAAAGAGGGAGACAGAATCTCAAGCAGGCTCTACACTGTCACCATGGAACCCATTGCAGGGCTCGAAGTCACAAACAGAGAGATCATGACCTAAGCCGAGATCAAGAGTTGGATGCTTAACTGACTGAGCCACCCAGGTGCCCCTGTTGGTCGTTTATATTAGGATTTTTTTCATTTTCTTTAAGCCCGTCTCTCCACATAGGAGACTTCTACCTTAAAAAGGGGCCTTTTAATCTTGTTTTCTAATCTTTACTGCCACACTTCTTGGAAAGTTACCATATTTGTTGTCTTTATTTCTTACGTTCCTTTGCAGTTTGGATTCTACCCATCGTACTAAAGAAAATGTTCTTTTAAAGGTCACTTGCTCAGCATATTTGTAATACATTATTAAGTGTAGACCCAGGTAGCAATCCAGCAGCTCAGATTACTTCATGTGTTTGCATTGTTTGTAAGAAAGTGTAATTGTCCACATTTTAAAAATTACAAGCTTTGGAGTGCCTGGGTGGCTCAGTCAGTTAAGTGTCTGACTTTTTTTAATTTTTTTAATTTTTTTTAATGTTTATTTTTGAGAGAAAGAGAGACAGAGCATGAGCAGGAGAGGGGCAGAGAGAGAGGGAAACACAGAATCTGAAGCAGGCTCCTGGCTCTGAGCTGTCATCACAGAGCCCTACACGGGGCTCAAACCACAAGATCATGACCTGAGCCGAAGTCGGACACTCAACTGACTGAGCCACCCAGGCGCTCCTGTGTCTGACTCTTGATTTTGGCTCAGGTCATGATCTCACTGTTTGTGAGTCCAAGCCCTGCATCATGCTCTCTCCTGTCATTGCAGAGCCTGCTTTGGATCCTCTGCCCCCCCACCCATCCTTCCCCTACTCTCACGTGTGCATTTTCCTTCTCAAAAATAAATAAACATTTATTTTAAAAGTTATAAGCTTTGGGGCCCCTGGGTGGTCATGATCTTGCAGTTTGTGAGTTTGAGCCCCGCTTTGGGCTCTGTGCCTACAGCTCAGAGCCTGAAGCCTGCTTCAGATTCTGTGTCTCCCTCTCTCTCTGCCCCTCCCCTACTCTCTGTGTCTCTCTCAAAAATAAACATTAAAAAAGTTTATGAAAAGTTATAAGCTTTCATACTGAAATATGGATGTTTGGCTTAATCTTGGAATGTCAGGAATCTGGCAGTATTAGACTCATTCATGGCTACAAGCTGAAGTAGCTTGCCTGCTCAGCCTCTGTTGGCATTTTAAATGTTTGTGATCTTAAGTTCATCTCCCTTCAGATTTATTTACACTGCTCTCCTAATCTTCTGCCTTTTGTGACTGCTCCTTAGTCACCTTCACTGACTCTCCCTTTTACCTGCTGCAGTTCCACAGTAATTATTAGCTACCATTGATTTATTTAAAAGGCTAGATTCAATATTTCAGGATTTTTTTTTTTTTTTGGTGTCATTTCCTTAAATGTTCTTTTCTTCCTTGCACTCTTCATGAGTAACCCTCAACCATTTTTCCCACTTTATCATCGTGTCTGAAATTGGAGTCTCATCAGAAAGAGGCTCATGATGCCCTAGTTGATAATCCATGATTTACATACTAATCTTCAGTTGTCATCCACTCTGACAGCATCCCCTGTCACTCTGGATAGCATTTCCAGTTATCCATTCTTTTATTTATTTATTTTTAAATGTTTGTTTTTTGAGAGAGAGAGCACACGTGTGGGGGAGGTACAGAGAGAGGTGGGGACAGAAGATCTGAAGTGGACTCCATGCTGACAGCAGAGAGCCCGATGTGGGGCTTGAAGTCATGAACCCCAACATCATGACCTGAGCCAAAGTCAGATGCTTAATCGACTGAGCCACCCAGGTGCCCCAGTATCCATTCTTTTAGGTCTTACTACTCTTCTTAGCTCTTAGCTCTTATTTCCAGCTCTCTGGAACTCTTCCTCATGGAGTTCAGCAGGTACTTCTAATTAAATATGTTTGAAATTGTACTCATCACTCTCCCTTACATTCTTCCACTCCCACAAAACAGAAATGTTGTTAGTATTGGTGACATTTCCCCCACTCACACTTAAACTTAGGTTTTGAAACCTTGAGCCATTTTTAACTCCTCCTTTCACCTCCACAATCAACTCACCAAGATCTGTTGATTTTATTCATGCACTGCTTCCTGTAGCCTTCTCTGGCTAGATCTGATATATTAATCAGTGGCCACTTAGTTTCTTGCAGCAAGAAAACTCAAAGATTTTTTTTTCATGAAGGTGCTTTTCTGTCCTCCATTCTCTTCAATCTGTCTTTATATTGTCTCTAAGATAATCAGTTATCTTTTTAAAGCATATCACATCATATACTTTCCTTAAAGATTTTATTTATTTAACAATTTTTTAACAATCCTCTTTTTAAATTTTTTAATTTATTTTTGAGAGAGAGAGAGAGAGAGACAGCATGAGCTGGGGGAGGGGCAAAGAGAGAGAGGAAGACACAGACTACGAAGCAGGCTTCAGGCTCTGAGCTGTTAGAACAGAGCCAGATACAGGGCTTGAACTCACAAGCTGTGAGATCATGACCTGAGCCGAAGTCAGACACTTAACTGACTGAGTCACCCAGGCACTCCTTAAAGATTTTAAAAGGCAGCCCATTGTTGAAGACTTCAGGTTCTGTGTTAGATATCATGAGGTGAAAACTCAGTTCTACCATATAGCAGCTGTGGATTCAGTTCCTTAAACTATTAAATGAGGATAATACTACTTCATAGGATTGTGAGGATTAAATGAGGGAGGCATCATCACAGTGCCCATCACATTAGTAAGCACCACATAAGAAGCTGTTCCATGAAAAATAAAATTCAAGTTCACTTGCCTTACGTTCAGATTTATGACCTGGCTCCCAACGCACCAGCTTGGCTAATTGGGAGCCATATTTCTTCTCCGTAGCCTTAAGTCTTTATGTTTTGTTCTTATACTATAATTTTCATATCTTCCCTCACCTCTGTGCTTTGGCTTTAGCTTTTTCCTTTAGTGTTTCCTCTTATCAACCCCATATCTCTACATTTCTTTCCCTCAATCTGATAAAATTATTAGGTATTAGATTTCTAATGAGGCTTTCCTACACTCCTAAATGGATTTAATGACATATTTGCCTTATTTATATTAGACTTTTATGTTTTTTCTGGCTTTTATCAAAGTTTCTCTGTATTATGATTGTTAGTCTCCTCAACTTACTCCCAAATTGGTGCTTCTTAAAAACAGGAGCCGTGTCTTATTTTACTGAATCATAGGTAATTAAATCTTGTTGAATGTTTTTCTCCTCTTTTTCCCTTGAATAGATGTTTTAATTATTGGAGAGTAGAGTGAATTTTGTGCTCCTAAGAGGCTGTTACTTACTGAAATTAGGTTTCTTTTGACCACTTTTATTTCATCTCAGTTCTCACATTAGGTATCAGTGTTCAGGCAAGGATTGAGTTGGGTCAAATACATATAGTTCTTATGAAGTATACATGAGTATATGATTAATAATAGTCATCTTAATAGCTTATATTTATTAAATGCTGTGTGCCAGGAACTATTAAAAATGTGTGTATTTGTGGGAGAGAGAGAACGTGTGTGTGTGCGTGCGTGTGCGTGTGTGTGTGTGTGTTGGGGCAAGAAAGGGAGAGAGATTGAAATTGAGATGAACTCAATTCTCAACAACTCTCTGAAGTAGGTAGAATTACTATTCCTATTTATATGAGATTGCTAAGGCACAGAGAAGTAAAATAACTTGGCTAAGTAAGTAACTATGATTTAATGTTTAAAAAACAAAAAGCAAAACGCAAATTAAATAAATTTTTTTTTCCTTTAGGGAGGAATCCGTAGGTGTTGTTTTTTGACATTTCTTTTAGGGTACAGAGGGAATTTGTAATAGTAAACTTGAAGAATTTGATTTCCTTTTTCTTTAAGTTTTATTTATTTATTTTGAGAGAGAAAACACGAGTAGGGGAGGGGCAGAGAGAGAGCAAGAATCCCAAGTAGGCTCTGCACTGTCGGCACAGAGCCCAATTTGGGGCTTGAACTCACGAACCATGAGATCATGACCTGAGCTTAACCGACTGAGCCACTCAGGCACCCCAGGAATTTGAAATTAAACTTTAGGAAAGTAGAATAATGAATGTAAGCCTTTTACTATTGTAGTGGAGATTAATTACTAGCCTTATTTAAGAACGTGTTAATTAGGGCTCTTGGTTTAGCAATAGTGGGGATTTTATTAGTTTTGAATTTATTTGAGTAATGTATGAATCTTTTAAAGGTAATTGATACAGGAGTGCCTGGGTGGCTCAGTAAGTACATTGGGCGTCTGACTCTTGATTTCGGCACAGGTCATGATCCCGGGGTAGTGGGATTGGCCCATGTCAGTCTCTGCACTGAGCGTGAAGCTTGCTTGGGATTCTCTTTCTCCTTCTGCCCCTCTTCCTTGCTTCCACTCTCTCACTCTCTCTAAAATAAAAAATTTATAAAGGTGATTGATATTTATAAACTATAATGGGAGCAGCTGGTTGAAGAAATCGGTTTCTAAGCTCTGTGTATAACTAAGATAATTTCTTTGTTGGATTAAGAAAAAAAATCTGCATTTGTAAGGTGTTTTGTCTCTTTATTTGGCACAAAGAAGTACCTAAAATTCATGGGAAAAAATTGGGTCATTGTTTACATCGACGATATTTAAGCTGCTTTTAATTGAGTATTCTATCAGTAAACATTTGAATATGAAGCCTCAGTATAGGAATGTCTAATTATAAATCATATATATTTATATTTATAGACTGTAGTTCCCCCTCTTATCCACTATTTCACTGTTCTTGCAGTTTTAGTTACCCATCATCATGTGTGGTCCAGAGCAGACGATCCTCCTTCTGACATATAGTCAGGTCACTAGTAGCCTAATGCTACATCACAGTACCTATATCGTTCACCTCACTTTGTCTCATCACGTAGGCATTTTATAGTTTTATCCTAAGAAGAAGGGTTAGTACAGTACAGTAAGATATTTTGAGAGAGTATGTATATACACACACACACACACACACACTCTCCACATATACCTATTATTACAGCTTATATACTTATTTCGGTCTGAGTACTGAATCATAAAGTTTATGTTTTAGATATATTCAATAGAAAAAGTCCCCCCACTTTTGTCCTTCACTGTATACTCTCTCTCTCTTTGAAAACCACTGGTTTATAGTGCTATGAGTAGCTGAGGTTTCTGAGATATATTCTTAAATATGATAATATATTTGCTTATTTTTCCCGTTTTCAGATTGTACTGGAGAAATGACAGCAGTGACAGCAAATTTTTTTAATTATTGTCTTTTAGTCACACTTGATGTTGTGTGTATTTCCAGTTTGTTTTTTGTCATGCTTTACCCTTTATGAAGACACCTGAGTATTAAGTGTGCCGGTTATCATATTCCCTCTCAGCTCTGAATCAACTCTGTTACTTGCTCTGTGATATTGGATGCTTTAAGCATTTCTTCTTTGATTGATGTTAAACTTTGTCAGTAGAGGATACTGAGGGGACACTACACAAGGAAGGGGTTTCTGTTTTTGTTTCTTATTCCTTCTGCATGGCTACTAGTGGAACAGGTATGGGGACATCTAGTGGTCCTCTGCCCCAAGAGAATGCCCACAGTAGACACATTCTTGGTAAACTTACAACCCCAGCCCCAACTTAGTGACCACCTCACCAGTTCCTCTGCCATGGACATTGCACACCCCAGATATCATGTCTCCTTCCTGGAGAGCTAGCAGCCAACACCCCAACTCCCCCTGCACATCTGCTTATACCACAGAGGGTTGTTTTCCTATTGCTCTCCTATGCAGCCACTGCTGGGTCAGGCTCCCGGTTTCATCTCCCTTTGTGTGCTCACTAACCAGCTTGTTAGGCCCATACAACCCAACCTGGTGAGCTTCTTTGCCATCCAGTAGGCTGCAACCACACCTTCTCTTTGGTCCATACCCTAGTTCTGGGGAACGGCCTTCTACGTTTGTTTCTGCCTTGGGTACTCTCACTGAGTCTTCTGGTATTCTTTAGTATTCTCTCCATGCATTTATATGTGTTACTCCTCTGTTATAATTAATAATTCTTTATTTTTATTTATTTTTTTTTTTAAATTTTTTTTTTTTTAAACGTTTATTTATTTTGGGGGCAGAGAGACACAGAGCATGAACGGGGGAGGGGCAGAGAGAGAGGGAGACACAGAATCTGAAGCAGGCTCCAGGCTCTGAGCCATCAACCCAGAGCCCGACGCGGGGCTTGAACTCACGGACCGCGAGATCGTGACCTGGCTGAAGTCGGACGCTTAACCGACTGCGCCACCCAGGCGCCCCAATTAATAATTCTTTAAATGAAACTTTTTATTTTCAAATTACTGTGTGATTCCTATTTCTTGGTTGGACCCTATTCGATGCAGTAGGCTAAAATGAAATAAGTTACATACTATACTTACACATTAAGCCTGTAGATTAGTACCAATACTTTTCCCCTCATATCCATGGCATATTTGGGTCATCACCTCATCCATGGAAACTAAATTTAGTATTAATAAAGTCACTATGGTTGTAAAATTCATTTATTCATTCTACTGGGATTGTAATTGTGCAGGAGTCATCCTTAAAAGCCACTGGTGCCAAAAATTGTTAAGGATGAGGGAATGGAATGAATATGTTTTCATGGTTAAATATATCTCTAAACAATCTAAACATCAAGTGAGAACTTTTCAATTCTATTAAGATATTAGCATATCTGATAGCTCAAAAAATTTCTACCTGGTCATTTCTTTTTGTCTTTTTTTTTTTTTTTTAATTTTTTTTTAACGTGTATTTATTTTTGAGACAGAGAGAGACAGAGCATGAACAGGGGAGGGTCAGAGAGAGGGAGACACAGAGTCTGAAACAGGCTCCAGGCTCTGAGCTGTCAGCACAGAGCCTGATGCGGGGCTCGAACTCATGGACCATGAGATCATGACCTGAGCCGAAGTCGGCCGCTTAACCGACTGAGCCACCCAGGCGCCCCTGGTCATTTCTTTTTGAATATTAACAAATGACAGTCATGTGAATTATCTTTTAAAAAGTTACCCAAGGGGCGCCTGGGTGGCTCAGTTGGTTAAGTGCCTGGCTTCGGCTCAGGTCATGATCTCATTGTTTGTGAGTTTGAGCCCCACATCAGGCTCTGTGCTGATAGCTTGGAGCCTGGAGCCTGCTTCGGATTTTGTGTCTCCCTCTCTCTCTATCCCTCCTCGACTAGTACTCTGTCTCTCTCTGTCTCTCAAAAATAAATAAATGTTAAAAAAAAATTAAAAAATAAATAAAATAAAAAGTTACCCAAATAGGAGGTTGGATTAAAAGAAAAGCACACCCCATACTCCCAGAGGATGTGGGACTGGTAAGGCAAAGGAGACACAGAAGTGCTGTTGTGACTGATTTCTTAGTAGTGCTGACTTGTTAAATGTTTTACTTGCAGACCTCTAAATTTGATTGTTCATCATTTTCATATTTGAGTTTTCGTGTGAGGTTTTAAAATCAGTAGCTTTGCTAATTTTAAGATCCCTTCATATTTTTCATAACATTTGCCACATATCTGCAGTTATTTCTGTGCATTTGATTAGTGTTCTGTTAATACTGCCTTCAGTTCCCAGGAATTCTTCTCAATTCAATGGATACTGGATTTCTGACTTCTGTGTTGGCTTTTGTGCACCCTAGTTCTAGCTCTCTCTTTGAAGGTGTGATATGTATTTAAAATAAATGATGTCTCAAGATATTGAAGGAGGAAAGAATAAAATTGATTGTTGATTTTATAGCAACATTTGTTAAATCTATATCCAATAGCCCATATACTGGTACAGAAGTAATGAATCTATATGTTGCAATAAATAAATTATGTTATTATGTTATTTATAGTAAAATCAGTTAAACAGTAGGATACCAGAATCTTGTTTGAGGGGGTTCCTACCTCCTGGTCCTACTGCTTTAACTTCACTGTTTGTGACAAATTAGTGTAGAGATATAATTGAAGATAAAACTGATGTCCCTGGCTCTGTAGATGATGATCTTACCAATGGAACATTTATCTAGTTAGTATTTTAAGTAAATTTATATTTATTCTTATATTTTAAAAAGTTCATTTTTATTTTTTTAATATTTATTTTTTTTGAGAGACAAAGCATGAGCGGGGGAGGGGCAGAGAGACAGAGACAGAGACACACACACACAGAATCCAAAGCAAGCTCCAGCCTCTGAACTGTCAGCACAGAGCCCGATGCAAGGCTTGAACCCACCAACTGCGAGATCATGATCTGAGCCGCCCAGGTGCCCCTAAAAGTTAATTTTGAGAGAGCACAAGTGGGGGAGGGGCAGAGAGAGAGAGAGAGAGAGAGAGAGAGAGAGAGAATCCCAAGCAGACTCTGTGCTTACTTTGGGCTCAGTTGCTGGGTTCGTGAGATTATGACCTGAGCCTAGATCAAGAGTTGGATGCTTGGGACACTTGGGTGGCTCAGTCATTTGGGAGTCCCACTCTTGTTTTCGGCTCAGGTCATGATCTTGTAGTTTGTGGGTTTGAGCGTCACATTAGGCTCTTCACTGACGGTGCAGTGCCTACTTGGGATTCTCTCTCTCCCCTGTATCTCTGCCCCTACTCAGTTCGTGCTCTCTCTCTCTCAAAATAAACTTTATTTTTTTCCAAAATAAATAAACTTGAAAAAAATTGAAAAAAAAAAAAAAGAATTGGACACTTAACCGATTGAGTCACCAAAGCGTCCCTAAAAGCAAATGATCTTTTCTGTAGAGGAGCCTAATTTTTTAAAACTTGGGATATAATTGCTATGTGTACAGTGAATGTTTTTGAAAGGGAAAAAAAATACTTCTCAAAAAAGTTACAAAAAGAGAGTGCCTGGGTGGCTCCGTTGGTTGAGCATCTGACTTTGGCTCAGGTCATGATCTTATACTTTCTAGGTTTGAGCCCCGCGTCTGTGCTGATAGCTCAGAGCCTTGAGCCTGCTTCGGACTCTGTGTCTCCCTCTTTCTGCTTCTCCCCCTGCTTGTGCGTGCACATGCTGTCTCTTCCTCTGTCTCTCTCCCTCTCAAAAGTAAATAAATAAACGTTAAGAAAAAAAAATTTTTTTAAGTTACAAATACAAATTCCGCCCCCTCACTTGCAATGGAAACAATGGTATTTTATTTTGTTCTTTGACATGTGAAATTTTGTGAGGGTGTAATGTGCTAGATAAAGATAATTATAGGGGGATGAACCTGATCATCTTAAAGGAAAATAGGATTTTTGCAACAGTAAGAATAATAGGGAAGAAAATAATTCATATGTTGCTGTCAAATATGTATTTTTTCTTTCAGGGTAGCTCCTGCAAGAAAATACAACATGAAATTCATATGGCATGCATTGTATCTTACTAAGAAGTTACTTAAAAAAGCCTCCTTCAATTAACACAATATGCCAATTTAAGTAACAGTAATAATTTTAAGGGGCACCTTGGTGGCTCTGTCAGTTAAGTGTCTTGATTTCAGCTCAGGCCATGATCTCAGGGTTGTGAGATCAAGCCTGGAGTCAGACTCTGAGCTGAGTGTGGAGCCTGCATAAGATTCTCTCTGCCCCTCCCCGTGCATGCTGTCTCTCTTTAAAAAAATTTTTTTTAATGTTTGTTCTTGAGATATAGAACATGAGCAGGGGATGGACAGAGAGAGAAAGGGAGACACAGATTCCAAAGCAGACTCAAAACTACTTCATTCTTTTTAAATGAAACATTTCATAGTATGGACATACCATAAATTATTTTTTTAAGTTTATTTATTTATTTTGAGAGAGCACCCACACCATTGGGTGACAGGCAGAGGGAGGAGAGAGAGCATGGAGCCTGACATGGGGCTCGATCTAACAACCTTGAGAGCCTGAGCTGAAATCAGAGCCAGACGCTTAACTAAGTTACCCAGGCACCCCTCATTATGGTTGTGATTTGTATTTTCCTGATGAATGATACTGAGCACCTATTCGTATATATACCTTTTGGCCATTTGTATGTCTCCTTTGGGAAAATGTCTCCATCCTTTGCCCATTTTTTAGTTGGATTTTTTTTTGTTCTTAAGTCATGAGTTCCTTACACATTTCAAATATGAACCCCTTATTGGTATATAGTTTGCAAATATTTTCTCCCATATCATAGGCTTCCTTTTAATTTTGTTGATTGTTTCCTTTGCTACCGAAGCTTTCTAGTTTGATGTAGTCCCACTTGTCTATTTTTGCTTTTGTTGCCTGTGCTTTTGGTGTCATATTCCAAAAAAAAATCATTGCTAAGAGCAATGTTTGCTAAGGAGCTTTTTTCTGTTTTCTTCTAGGAGTTTTATGGTTTCTGGTCTTATTTACATTTTTGTCTTCAATATATTTCAAGTTAATTTTTATAAGTGGTATGAGATGGGGGTCCAGTTTCATTCTTTTGTATATGAATATTCAGTTTGCCAAAGAGCATTTATTGAAGAGACTTTCTCCATTGTGTATTCTTGGCAACCTTGTCAAAAGATTAGTTGTCCATATACATATGGGTTTATTTCCAGGCTCTCTATTATATTCCACTGATCTGTATACCTCTTTTTATGACAGTGTCATCCTGTTTTGATTACTCTAGCTTTGTAATACAGTTTGGAAACCAGGGAGTGTTGATGCATCCATCCTTGTTCTTTCTTAGGATTGCTTTGGTAATTTGGGGTCTTTTGCAGTTCCATACAAATTTTAGGATTGTTTATTCTATTTCTGTGGCAAATGTCATTGGACTTTTGATAGAATTGCATTGAATATGTGGATTGCTTTGGGTAGTTACAGACATTTTAACAATATTCTTCCAATCCATGAGCATGGAATATTTTTCCATTTACAGGTTTCTCCCACTAGCCTAAAGTAGAGCGTTGCTGTGAAACTTCACAAGCCAAAATTGTGTAAAGTGAAGCAGGTATTTCATAAAAGCAAAAATCCTCTTTAGATTTCTCTCAGGTACTGATGTAGGTCTTTAGTACAAGACCTTAAAACAGGTACTAATGTAGGTCTTTAGTAAAAGCAAACCCATAAAGTGAACTTTCAGATAGTGAGGGAAACCTGTATCTTCTGTGGGTTTTTTTTTTTTTTTCATTGATGTCTTAGAGTTTTTAGGGTATAGGTCACCTCCTTGGTTAAATTTGTTCGTAAGTATTTTATTGGTTTTGATGGTATTGTCAGTGGGATTATCTTCTTTATTGTTTTTTCAGATAGCTTGTTACTAGTTAGAAATTCATGATAGAAATAGAAATAATATTAGAAATGCAAATGATTTTTGTATTTTGGTTTCATACCTTGCAAGTTTACTGAATTTGTGTCTTTTCATTTAAAAAAATCTTTTAACATTTATTTTTGAGAGAGAGAGAGAGAGAGAGAGAGTGGAGAGAGAGAGAGAGAGAGAATGGGAGCAGGGGAGGGGCAGAGAGAGAGGCAGACACAGAATCCGAAACAGGCTCCAGCTGTCAGCACAGAGCCTGACGCGGGGCTCAAACTCAGGAACTGCGAGATCATGACCTGAGCTGAAGTCGGACACTTAACCGACTGAGCCTCCCAGGTGCCCCATGTGTCTTTTCATTTTTCAGTGGAGTTTTTTGAAGTGTAAAATTTTTAACTTTGATGAAGTTCAGTTCATCAGCTGTTTCTTTTTAGACATTATGCTTTTATTTTTTTTATAAAATTTTTTTAATCAAATGTTTATTTTTGAGAGTGAGAGAGAGCATGAGCATGGGAGGGCAGAGAGAGAGAGAGAGAGGGAGACACTGAAACTGAAGCAGACTCCAGCCTCTTAGGTGTCAGTATAGAGCCTGATGCGGGGCTTGAACTCACAGACTGCGAGATCATGACCTGAGCTGAAGTTGGATGCTTAACCAACCGAGCCACTCAGGCACCCCTAGATCATGCTTTTTAGTGTTGTATCTAAGAACTCTTTTCCTAACCCATTGTCACTAAGATTTCATCCTGTGTTTTTTTAAGAAGTTTTACAGGTTTGGCTCTTCATTTAAGTATGGCCCATTTTGAGTTAATTTTTATATATGATGTAAATGTCTCATTTCTCTTTTATGTATGTGGATATCCAGTTGTCCCCCTACCATTTGTTATGTTGAGAATGGATCACATCTCCTTATAGTTCAGTTTATGTTGATTAACATTTTTCCTAGGAAAAAGAGGTAACTTATTTATTTGTCTTTAATCAAAGCTCTCTGGATCAGTGAGCATAAATGTAAGTAGGGAAAAACTGGATTTTTTTTTTTTTCGTTTTTTAATTTTGAGAGAGAGAAAGTGCAAACAGGGGAAGGGCAGAGAGAGAGGGAAAGAGAATTTCAAGGAGGCTCTGCACAGTCAGCACAGAGTCCCATGCAGGGAGGGCTTAACTCCCAAATCGGGAGATCATGACCTGAGGCAAAGTCAGAAACTTAACTAACTGAGCCACACAGGTGCCCCAGAAAAAACTGGATTCTAATGAATTTTGTTACCATCCAGGATAGTTACTGCCGGAGCGTTGGTGGTATAGTGGTTAGCATAGCTGCCTTCCAGGATAGTTACTAAAAGTTCTAGAGGCACCTGTCTTTGCTGACAGCTCAGAGCCTGCTTTGGATTCTGTGTCTCCTCTTTCTGCCCCTCCCCTGCTTGCTCTTGCACACACGTGTATTTTCTCTCTTTCTCTCTCAGAATAAATAAATAAACATTAAAAAAAATAACATAAACTGGATGGCTTAAAAACAACAGAAATTCATTTCTCACAGTTTTGGAGACTGGAGAGTCCAGAATCAAGGCACTGGCAGATTCATTGTCTGGTGAGAGCCTACTTTGCAGTTCATAGATGGCGCCTTCTTGATGTGTGGAAAAGGCAGAGGAGCTTTCTCGAATCTCTCTTGTAATGGCTCTACTCATATTCATGAGGGCTCTATCCTTCTGACCTAATCACTTGTCAAAAGCCCCACCTCCTAATACCATCTTCTTGGTTAGTACTTCAGCATATGAATTTTGAGAGTGGGGATGTCACATATGTGGCATTTGGCCCATGATAGACATACTCAGTAGACTCTGGTACCTTTTCTGGCTAAGCCCCAGCAACTTCAGATTGAAACTCATGCTGCTATTATGGCATCTTGATTCTACTGCTTTGAATATGGTTATGTGCACATGTAAGTTCCTGGACACATTAAGGTTAATTTCTGCCTAGAGGATTATTTTCTGTAGGATTTTGGACTTCCCATATGGTATTTAGCTGTATGTTAGAATAAAGTCATCCCTGTAGACTTGACATGTGCTTCCCTTTGCTGTGACTGTTTGACTATTGGAATCATGATACAAAGGTACAGGTCAATCAGACATATGCTGTTGTGGTACTTGAAAAATAAATACAGAGTTAGAAATGTGGAGATTAAATCCCAGGGTCAGAATTGTACAGAAACAGTTATATAGCTGTTCATTTAAATTCCACGGTCAGGGGCACCTGGGTGGCTCAGTCGGTTAAGTGCCCGACTTCTGCTCAGGTCATGATCTCACAGTTCGTGAATTCGAGCCCCACGTCGGGCTTTGTGCTGACAGCTCAAAGCCTGGAGACTGCTTCGAATTCTGTGTCTCCCTCTCTGTTTTTCTCTCTGCCCCTCCCCCACTCGTGCTTTGTCTCTCTCTCTCTCTCTCAAAAATAAGCAAACGTTTAAAAAAAAAAAATCCACAGTCAGAATTGTACAGAAACCGTTACATAGCTGTTCATTGGATGAGAGAATTATGTTCATTATGAAAATTAGCTCATTGGATGGAATCTAAAAACATTCCCTTTCTAGGTTATGTACTAGGCATTTAAAAAAATTTTTTTAACGTTTATTTATTATTGAGAGACAGAGCATGAGCAGGGGAGGGGCAGAGAGAGGAGACACAGAATCTGAAGCAGGCACCAGGCTCCGAGCTGTCAGCACAGAGCCTGATGTGGGGCTCGAACTCACAAACCGCGAGCTCATGACCTGAGCTGAAGTCGGACGCTTAACCGACTGAACCACCCAGGCACCCCTAGACATTTTTCTTTTTTTAACCACAACTTCCATTACATCGAGTTTCATAGGAAATTAGAGTCCCTTGTGAGCATTGCGAATCGTCTGATTCAGTATTGACACCCTCTACACCAAGAAACTGATCTGGTTGCATCTGTAACCAGATACTTGCTTATAGCAAAGTATATACTTTACAAGAACTAGAATTTAATGAGCTATGTCAGGGTAAGAAATAGGAAATTTGGGGGTCCTGATGTTCATGCCACGTTTCAAACTGCTACAAAGAAACTAGGCCTTCTCTGAGAAGCTCTGGAGAGGATAGCATACATATTGGAGATTGTTTAGGATTGAAAGCTACCAGAAGCTCAGTTTCTGAGTGATACCTCACTCCCTAGAAATAGTGTATGGGAGTGTGAATTATGTTATTCATAATTGACTTTTGTCATAGTAAAACATGTATTTTTAGAGTGATACAGGTTATCCAAGATTCTAGCCTTTTAAATCCTGGATGGCAGTGTAACACAGATTAATGCAGAACTTGATACAAGTGTAGGCTTTTTTCTTTATTTGGAAAAAAAAATACTTGTAGGGCAGAAGAAAAACAATTGATTTTAAAAGGGGATGAACCATGGTCTAATGGAGCCAGTTCTGCTGGCATCAGAGACTTCTGCTTTGGCTCCTGTGGACAGTTTCTTCAGGACATTAGTTCAACAATTAGCCTTTGTGAATTGAAACATATTTGATCTTTATCCAATAAAAATATCAGTGGCAACTTTTTTTTCAAGAGAGAATGGTGCTCTTCCGATTAACTCCAGCCTTTCTGGAGCCTGAAGTGTTCCTCACTGCTATGAAAGAGCACCATGCCTGGCTGCTTCAGAAGATGAATGGGGAGAAAGCAATCCCAGAAGCAGATTCTGAGGATGGTGTTAAGAAGAAAGGGTGCTCAGCTACTACATATCTTCCCAACACCTGAATGGTTTATTTTAAATTTTTTTTTTCAACGTTTATTTATTTTTGGGACAGAGAGAGACAGAGCATGAACGGGTGAGGGGCAGAGAGAGAGGGAGACACAGAATCGGAAACAGGCTCCAGGCTCTGAGCCATTAGCCCAGAGCCCGACGCGGGGCTCGAACTCACGGACCGTGAGATCGTGACCTGGTTGAAGTTGGACGCTTAACTGACTGAGCCACCCAGGCGCCCCCTGAATGGTTTATTTTAAAAGAATATAACTTAGGAATAGCCAGATGGAAGAGATGCATAGGGCAAGGCCAGGGGAAAGGGCACAGAGCTAGCTTCTATGACCTCTCCAGGGACGCCACTCTCCCAGCACCTCCTTGTGTTCAACCCGGAAGCTCCCATAATTGATATTCTTTGAAAATCCTAAAGTGCTCCTGAAATAGCTATGATGTTGGCCATTTGCCAAGGACAGTAGACAAAGAAGTGGGGCAAAAGTATTAGGGCCAGAATGGTATAAGAAGTAAGATGATGAAATAATGTTGGATTTCATTGTAAGTAAGAGACTTTCCTGAATTCTCACTATTGGAAGAAAGTGTGTAAAAGTAGCACCCCCAGAAGAAAATATAGTGATGGAAAGCTCAAAACTCAGATACAGAGGCAGATTTGGGAGCTGGAAGTGATGTAGATGAACATCAGTTCTTTAAGTCAGACTTCTGAAAAGCTTCTTAGTAGCTGGAATTCTCTTAGACTTCTTATGTATGCATTGTCCACCATAATGACATTATTATTTTTCCTTTTCAGCCTTTATTACTTTCGTTTCTTTTTCTAATTGCACTGATTAGCCCTATTCAACCCACTATTGAATAGAAGCAGTGATAGCAGGCATTTTCATTTTGTTTCTGACTTTAAAGGGAAATGCTTTTAACATTTCACTTTCCCTGATTCTAGTCAGAGGCATCTTTTACCCCAAAGTCAACTCAAGATTTTAGTTGATCACAATTTTGTCTTTATACTTGATTAGCCATTTAGATAATTGTTTCTATCCTTGGCCCATTTCAGTTGGATTGCGTATGTGTTTCTTTCTTTCTTTCTTTCTTTCTTTCTTTCTTTCTTTCTTTCTTTCTTTCTTTCTTTCTTTCTTTCTTTCTCTTTCTTTCTTTCTTTCTTTCTTTCTTTCTTTCTTTCTTTTAACTGATTTGGAAGAGTTATTTCTATATTATGAATATATTAAGCATTTTGGGGGAGTATGGGTTGCAAATATTTCTCCTCAATTGGTGGCTTTTCATTTGATGATTTTTGTGGGATTTTGATCAACACAGGTTTAAATTCTAATGTTGCTGCAGTTGTCATTGTCTTCCTTTATGGTTGTGTGTTTTGTGTCTTGTTTGAGAAATCCTTCGTTGTCCCTTGAGATATTCCTCTCTCATATTTTCTTCTTATAAAGTTTTAAAGTATTGCTTTTCATATTTTTGTGTTTAGTCCATATGGGATATCATTTTGCTGTATGCTGGGAATAGTTGTAATTTTTTCCCCTGGAAAGCTGGTCGTTTCAGCAGTAGTTAAGGAATATTCTATACTTAAGTCACTGATTTCTAATGGCACTGATTTCTAGTGCTGTTTTAAAGCTTGAATTCTCTTCTATCATCTATGCCTGTACTAATATTTCATTGTCTTGGTTTCCCTTTGGGATAAGTTTTGCTAGCTGATAGGGCAAATACTGCCACCTGACTCTTCAAAATTGTTTTTTCCTTTTGTATGAATTTTACAGTCAACTTATCAAGTTATGAAAACTCCATGGGGAATTTCATTGGCATTGGCTTTGATTTTATAGATTGAATTTAGGTCATATTATGATCTTTAAATTTTGTCTTACTGCTGCAAATGTGGTATTTCCATTTATGTGGGCCTTTTATGTCTTTAAGTGAAGTTTCATAATTTTTTTCTGACAAGATCTTAAAAATGTTTTGTTAAATTTTTTAGTTATTGTGAATGGTATTTTTGAACAATTCTATTCTCTACTTATTGTGAACAGAATTGATTTTTTTCTGTTGCTGTGATACACTGCAACTATATGACATTCCCTTCAGCTTCTTTTTTTTTTAATGTTCTATTTATTTTTTTAGAGTGAAAGCATGAGCAGGTGAGGGGCAGAGAGAGAGAGAGGGGGGACTCTGTTCTGACAGCAGCGAACCCAGTACAGGGCTTGAATTCACGAACCGTGATATCATGACCTGAGCCAAAGTTGGACAATCAAAGTCGGACATTCAACCAACTGAGCCACCCAGGTGCTGCACCCCCTTCAGCTTCGTATGCGTCCATTGTCTAACAGTAATGACATTTTTATTTTTCCTCTCCAGACTTTATTACTTTCACTTTTTTTCTAAGCGCACTGATTATTGTAAATACAGTATTGAATAGAAGCAGGCATTTTTGTTTTGTTTCTGACTTTAAAGGGAAATATTTTTAACCTTACACCCTTAAGTGTGACATTTTCCTATGGGTTTTACTGAATACCCTCAAGTATGTTAAGGAGATATCCTTTTATTTATTGTTGCAAAGGTTTTGTTTTTTTCTTTACCTTGAATGGGTTGTATTTTTATATGTCCTTTTTTTTGAGTAAATATTGAGGTAATCACATAGTTCTTCATTTAAATTTATTACTATGGTAAATCAGTAAATAGATTTTTCTAATTTTAAACCACCCTCTTATTGCTAGGATGAATCCTACTGAGTCCAACATCATTTTAAAAATACATTGTAGCCATTCTTCTTCCCTTCCCAAATAATTCAGTCCTTATCTTTAATCGATTATGTAAGGTGAAGTGGGTATCTGGGGATGGGAGTAGGGGTGCTACATTGACCCAGAGGGAGTGTCAAAGCCCAGATTGGGAGAAGAGGGTATCTGCACAGAGTAGCAGTTCAGCGGGTCTGGAGTCAGAGCCCATTTAAGGTGAGGAATGCTCTGTAGGGAGGTGGTTCACATGGCTGTGTGTGGGGATTTAGAGCCCAAGTGTAGTAAGTAGAGCATCCTTGAAGGGGGAAGGGAGCAGCTTGAGGTGGGGCTTCAGGGGCTTCAGGGTGAGGGGGGCATTTCTGCAGAGGGGCAACCTTGGCATAGGATGTCAGATCCTAAGCAGGAGGAGAAGGGTGAGGAGTGGAATTACTTAGAGAGACAGCCAGTTCCAGCATGCTGAGTCAGAGCCAAAAGGGAGTGAGGAGGGCAGACCCTCCTTTAACCAGGTGATCAAAGTGAGCATCATAATGGGACAGATTGAAATCAGGCACCACTTAATAGGATACAATAAGAAGAAATCGCTCACTGTCACTTCTGCCAGGTTCCTGCTGAAATGCATAACATGAATATAATTATGAGAAAATATCAAACCCAAATTAAGGGACATTGTACAAAATAACTGGCCCATAATTTTTGATAGTGTAAGGATCCTAAGTGGGTCTTAAGAGACCGAAGGGGCACGATACTAAATACATTGCATGGTTCTGAACTGTATCCTTTTCTATATAAGGGGTCGTTGGGATAATTGGCACACTTGAATGATGTCTGAGGGTTAAATGGCATTAACATATCAGTATTTCCAGATTCTCATGGTCATATTCTGTTATGTCATAGAAGTCCTTGTTTGTAGGAAATACACACTAAAATATTTAAAGGCAGTGGAGGCATCAGGTTGGCAACTAACTTCCAAATGGTTCAGGAAAGTTTTTTTTCTCTATATTGTATTTCCAACTTTTCTGTAAGTGTGCGATTGTTTCAAAAGTAGGCTTCATGCCCAGCTTGGATCTCAACAAGGGGCTTAAACCCTGAGGTCAAGAGTCAGATGGCTTAACTGACTGAGCCACCTAAGGCATCCCATGTTTCAAAGTATTTTTAAATTTTTTAAAGTGTTTATTGCAGGATTTGATTTGGTAATACCTAGGACTTTTAAATCTCTGTTTAATGTTTGTGTATTTTTGAGAGAGAGAGAGAGAGCATGCAAGCAGGGGAGGGGCAGAGAGAGAGGAAGACACAGAATCTGAAGCCGGCTCTAGGCTCTGAGCTGTCAGCACAGAGCCTGATGTGGGGCTCAAACCCACGAAATGTGAGATCATGACCTGAGCTGAAGTCGGATGCCCAACGGACTGAGCCACCCAGACACCCCTAAATTTGTGTTTATAAGTGAGAATGGCCTATGATTTTTCTTTTATCATACTACATATGCCCAGTTTTCAAGTTTATGGTAGCCTCAAACTGAATTGGGAGAGTTTTCCATCCCTCCCTTTTTTCTTTCCTTTTTTCCAAAAGTTTCTGTAATAAAGAAATCTGTTTTCTAACAGATTGTTTCCTGGATTTTCCTATAAAAATCATGTGGTGATTTTTAAAAATTGGATTTAGTTTCTTCAGTGAGTAAATGACTCTGCTTCTTTTTGAGACAGTTTGAGTAGCTTTTCTAAAATACTTCTATTCAGATTTTTAAGCTATTTCAAATAAGGAATAAAGTTATTTAATGTATTATCTTAAGAGTTAAAAAAAAACTGTATTGTTTCTGTAGTGGTGTCCCTTTGTCATTCCTAATTTTGTTTATTTGTGTTTTCTCTTTTTTCTTGATATATTTTGTCAAAAGGTTTATTTTTCAGTCTTTCAAATGACCAGTGTTTGGGTTTGTTGATCCTTTCTCTTGTGTCTTTATTTTGTTTCATATATTTCTTCTCTTATTTTTACTTTTTTTAAATTTTTAGATGCTTATTTATTTATCTATTTTTGAGAGAGGGAGTGAGCAGGAGAGGGGCAAAGCAGGGCGGGGCAGAGATGGGGAAGCGGAGGATCCCAAGCAGGTTCCACGCTGTCAGCAAGGGCTGACTCGGGGCTCAATGTGCAAACTGTAAGATCATGAGCTGAGCCAAAATCAAGAATTGGATGTTTACCTGACTGAGCCACCCAGGCGCCCCTTAATTTTAATTTTTAAAAAATTTTGTACTTCAGGTGTATTCTCTTCTTTGTCTAAGTTGACATAAGTTGACTACCTCATTGTTTTCACAAAATTCTGAATAACCACAAAAATCTTAATGATGTGTAACAGTAAGCATGTATTGTTCACTTCTGGAGGTCAGGAGACAGTTGGCTAGGCAGTCTGCTGGTCTTGGCTGGACTCATGCACAGGTCTGAAGTTGGCTGGGTGTTGACTGACACAGGTTGGCCTCAACTGGAGCAACAGGATGCCATCTACTTCTCATCCTCCTGATCAGGGTGGTCTGGATATATCTTCTCATGTTGATAGTAGAAGCTGAAGACAGAGCAACAGTTTTAAACTTACAGCTGGACTTCCATTACTCCTGCCCCATTCTTTTGGTTAAAACAGGTTGCAAGGGATAGGAAAATATTCTCTATCAGTATGGGAAGTATTCCAAAGTTATATAAAAGAAGGGTCTGGGGGTGTCTGGGTGACTCAGTCAGTTGAGCATCCGACTTTTGGTTTTGGCTCAGGTCATGATCTCGAGGTTCGTGAGTTTGAGCCTTGCACTGGGCTCTGTACTGCCAGCGGAGAGCCTGTTTGGGATTCTCTTTCTCTGCCCCTTCACACTCAGGAAATTTAACATTGACACAATAATACTATCTAATTACAGTATATGTTTAGACTTCTCTGTCCCAATAATATCCTCTATAAGTTTTTCATTGTATCTTTTCTAATGCAGCCAGTTTTGCTTTATCACAACATATGTATTCCTAGCAATTACCTTGCTGTGGAGAATTGCATAACAAAAGTCATGGGGTTTATGGAGAAAATGGGGTTAGAGGCATAACATTCAAAAACTTCATGTCTCTCCATTCCTTCTTCCCTTTCCCTCCCTCCCTCCTACCTCCTGCCCTCCCCCCTCAGAACCTTCTAAAAACAGTAGTACTATTTTATACACATTTAGTGGTTAAGACATATACATAACTACTAAAATGAATGTGGTACTTGACCCAAGAACTGAAGTTTGCTTGTGGAAGTGGGTATCAGGAGGGATACAGCTTGTGACTTATTGTGAGGTGGTGGAAGGAGAGTTATTTGACATTGGACAGGAAGTATAATACCATGGGGCACCTGGGTGGCTCAGTTGGTTAAACGTCTGCTCTTGATTTTCAGCTCAGGTCATGATCTCACGGTTCATGAGTGTGAGCCCTGCATTGGGCTCTGCACTGGCAGTGTGGGATTTTCTGTCTCTGTCTCTCTCTCCTCCTCCCCTGCTCGTTCTCTCTCTCTCTCTCTCTCTCTCTCTCTCTCTGTCTCACACTCAATTTCTCTCTCAAAATAAGTAAACTTAAAAAAAAAAAAAAAAAAAAAAAGAGGGGCACCTGGGTGGCTCAGTCGGTTAAGCATCCAACTTCAGCTCAGGTCATGATCTCACAGTTCATGAGTTCGAGCCCCTCATCGGGCTCTGTGCTGACAGCTCAGAGCCTGGAGACTGCTTCCAATTCTGTGTCTCCCTCTCTTTCTGCCCTTCCCCTGTTCGTACTTTGACTCTCTCTCAAAATAAGTAAACATTAGAAAAAAAAATGTGAAAAGGAAAAAAAGAAAGAAAGTGTAATACCATCTGTGTAGGTATGGCTCATAACACACCTGGTGAACTGAGATAGATGGTACATGTTTTTAGTTGTATGTATTTTGCATATTCCTACACAGCTCACTTCAGCTGAGTTCAGTTTTCTGCTTTTACCTGATGTTTCTCACCAAAATCACACATAAGCAAGTGGGAAATTCATGTCTTGCTCAAACTGTGTTAGAACAAATTTGTGGGTTTTTTAAAAGAAAAAAACTATAGCAGAAGTTGGAGTATAAACATATACGTCTATAAATTTCCCTTTTAAGATTGTGTTAGTTGCATCCTACAAATTTTGATAGTTGTATTTTTTATGTAGTTCAAGTCTAAATATTATTCTCTGATTTCTGTTATAATTTCTTCCAGCCATGATTTAGAGGTACATTTAAACGTTTCAAGTTTGTAGTTTTCTTTGTAGGGGTATTCTTTGGTTAATAGTTTCTAATTTTATTTCATTGTGTTCAAAGAATAAAATGTATGATATTAATTTTTTCTTGTGACTGTCTAGTTTGTGTTTTATTTGTGTTGGTAAAGAATGTTCATTCTCTAATTGTTCAATTGCTATTTTCTGTAGACTTACCTTATTTTCTTAGCTAAATTTTCTATGTATGTATTAAATTCAATCCAGAGTCTTCCTTAGTTGTATAAATCTCCTCTCAGCGGGGCGCCTGGGTGGCGCAGTCGGTTAAGCGTCCGACTTCAGCCAGGTCACGATCTCGCGGTCCGTGAGTTCGAGCCCCGCGTCGGGCTCTGGGCTAATGGCTCAGAGCCTGGAGCCTGTTTCTGATTCTGTGTCTCCCTCTCTCTCTGCCCCTCCCCCGTTCATGCTCTGTCTCTCTCTGTCCCAAAAATAAATGAAAAACGTTGAAAAAAAAATTAAAAAAAAAAAAATCTCCTCTCAGCTTATTCAGGCACATTAGGTAGTCTATCAGGGTCATCTTCAAGAAATTCCTCCTAGAGCTGTCTGTTGTGTTGCAGTTATTCTTCAGGCCTGTTAACACAGCTTTCTTCTTGGATCTTCATTGCCTCTCTTTGTTAGATACTCCTTTTTCCTAGATATTACTCATACTCCTTTCCTGGTTTATTCTCTCATTTTGGTGAAATTCTCCCTATAGTAGCATCCTGAAAAAAGGTGCTTAGAAGGTAAAATTTTTAGGAACTTGCATGTCTGAGATGACTTTTCTTTTTTTTTTTTTTTAAGTTTTGAGAGAGAGTATGAATGGGGGAGGGGCAGAGAGAGGGGGAGACAGGATCCCAAGCAGGCTCCACACTTGTCAGTGCAGAGCCCCATGTGGGGCCTGAACCAAAATTAAGAGTCAGATGCTTAACCAACTGAGCCACCTAGACACCCCTGACTTTTCTGTCTTAATACTTTTGATGGCTGGATGGAAATAATTTCCCCTCAGTTTTTTTTTTTTTTTAATTATTAAAAGTTATTTTATTTTACAGAGAGAAAGCAGGAGTGGGGGAGAGAGACAGAGGAGGGGAGAAAGAGAGAATCTTGAGCAGGCTCTATCCTTGCTCAGCAAGAAGCCGGACGTGGGACTCGATCCCACAACTCTGGGATCACGACCTGAGCCAAAAATCAAAGAGTCAGGCTCTTAACCTACTGAGCCACCCAGACACCCTTCCCCTCTGTTTTTTATTTTTTTTTTATTTTTTTTTACGTGTATTCATTTTTGAGAGACAGAGACAGAGCACGAGCAGGGGGAGGGGCAGAGAGAGAGGGAGACACAGAATCCGAAGCAGGCTCCAGGCTCCCAGCTGTCAGCACAGAGCCCACTGCAGGGCTCGAACTCACAAACCACGAGACCATGACCTGAACCGAAGTTGGATGCTTAACCGACTGAGCCACCCAGACGCCCCCCTTCCCCTCTTGTTTTTAATGCAGTGCTTTATTTTCCTTTGGTTCCAGTGCTGCTGTTGAGAAGTCTGCTGTTTCCCCCTCCTGAAGCTTATTTTGATCCTCTCTTTGTCTTTGAGCTCTGAAATTTTATGAAAAAGTACCTTGGTATAGGACTACATTCACGAATTGTGATGGGCACTTATTGGGTCTTTTCATTAAAATTCACGTCCTTAGGTTAGGAAATTTACTTTCTTCTCCCTACGTTTCTCTGTTTTGACTTTCTGGAATACCTGTTTTTAATTATGGGACCTGGAGCACTGTCCTCCACATTTTCTTATCCCTTTTACTTGTTGGGGAAATTTCCTCAAGGTATCTTCCAGTTCTTTGAGAATTTCATTTCTGCTATTATTATTTTTTAAATGTTTGTTTATTTTGAGAGAGTAGAGAGTGCAAGGGTAGAGGGGCAGAGAAAGAGAGAGAGAGAGGAAATGAATCCCAAGCAGGCTCTGTGCTGTCAGCATGGCTTGAGCTCACAAACCATGGGATCTTGACCCGAGCTGAAATCAAGAGTTGGTCACTTAACTGACTGAGTCACCCAGGCGCTCCTGGATACTAACTCTTCATTGGATATGTCATTTACAGATATCTTCTCCCATTCCTAAGGCTGCCTTTTAGTTGATTGTTCCTTTGCTGTGCAGAAGCTTTTTATTCTGATGAAGTCCCAGTAGTTCATGTTAACTTTTTTCCCTTGTCACCAGAACACGTCAAGCAAGAAGTTGCTATGGCTGAAGTCAAAGAGGTTTCTGTATGTGTTCTTCTCTAGGATTTCGATGGTTTCCTGTCTCACATTTAGGTCTTTTATCATTTTGAGTTTATTTTTTTTATATGGTATAAGAAAGTGGTCCAGTTTAATTCTTCATTGTCCAGTTTTCCCAACACCATTTCTGGAAGAGACTTTCTTTGTTGCATTGGATATTCTTTCCTGCTTTGTTGATTAGTTGACCATATAGTGTGGGTCCTTTTCTGGGTTTTCTGTTCTGTTCCATTGATCTGTGTGTCTGTTTTTGTGCCAATACCATACTGTCTTGATGACTACAGCTTTGTAATATAGCTTGAAGTCCAGAATCATGATGCCTCCGGCTTTGCTTTTTTTTTTTTTTTTTTTTTT
The DNA here is from genome assembly GCF_028749965.1 of Puma concolor. Taxonomy (NCBI): domain Eukaryota; kingdom Metazoa; phylum Chordata; class Mammalia; order Carnivora; family Felidae; genus Puma; species Puma concolor. The sequence continues at coordinate 79,700,769 of NC_141671.1, forward strand.
TTTTTTAAATACTTTGGCTGTTCGGAGTCTTTTGTGGTTCCATACAAATTTTAAGATTGTTCGTTCTAGCTCTGTGAAAAATGCTATTTGTATTTTGATAAAGATTGCATTAAATGTGTAGATTGCTTTGGATGGGATGCTATTGCTGCATCATTACTGTTTTTGGTGTAATGATAATTTTTTGGATTGTCTTCTCTCATAGTCTCTGCTTACTCCAAGTTTCTTTTTTGTTTTTTGGGCTTTTTGTTTTGTTTTGTTTTACTGTTTGTTTTGATCTCTCACTATTAGATGCTTTCCTTAAGTGTCTAGTGGTCCTTCACTGTCCATATTTAAAGGTAGACTACTTAAAAACTGATTCAGAGTTTCAAGCCTGTGAGTAGGGTGTGTTGTGGTCTTTACCGTAACGAGCTTATTTCTTTTCCTGGGAAAGGCCTGGCAGAATCCTTGGGTCTTTTCTCTTGAGTTCCCAGAATAGGACTCCACTAAGGCCTCTGGAGGCTCTGTCTACGAGTTGTGGAAAAGGGCTTGAAAAGGGGACCTTTTTGTATAGTCATTGTGTAAAGTTGACTTTGATGCCTTGTTATGAAAGTAAGATATTTCCCCTCAATTGTGCACTGACACCTTCAAACAAACAAACAAACAAACATACGCTTATCTACAGAATAAGCTACTGCTGGCAATAGAGAGGAACAGTTCCTAGCTTAGGTCACCCAGCTGTGGAGAGGGACTAGGAGATCAGAGAGGCTTAGCCCCTTAAATAGACTTTCAACCAATCCTCTTCCTAGACCCATCCTCACTCCCATTTCCAGAGGCACCTAATGCTCCCAATTCCTGAGCCCTTTGGTGATCCTGCAGTTAGTGTCTTTATGTAAAGGCTCCTTAGCAGTCACTTTTCTTAAGAGTGCCACTCTTCCATATGCTTTTCAGTGTTTAAAATTTTGTTTCTTTCCTCCATTTCTATTTTCTTAGTTTTTGTGGGTTTATGCTACTTTAAAACAATTACTGAAGTTTGGAGAGAGCATGGTGCAAAAATGTATGTATCCAGGCCAACAATTTTTCACACAAATTTTAATAACTTTGAAATTGAAAAAGTATTACACAGCAAATGCTCAGGGGATCCAAAAGGTCAAAACTATAAGATGTTATTTGTCTTCATTCACTTGTATACAGTGGAGTCTTCCAGAGGTTACGTGCTGTGTGATATTGCAACAGATTAAATGCAGAAATAGATAGGAGAATCCTGGTTTTTTCTAAGTCAAACAATGAAGAAGTTTGAAAAATATAAAATAATGACATTCTTTTACTAATTTTTTGAAAAGCTTTTTTTCACTACAAATGCCTTATTTGTAGTAATGTGCAATAGGTTTATTATTTTTTAAAATCCACTCAAATGTATAGTTTAAAAATCTAAGTTTTTATTCCTAATATGGTTAAGTATCAATGGTTGTAACTCACATAAAAAACAATCTTTGGTATCCTCAGTAATTCTTAAGAGTAAAGAGTCATGAGATCAAAACTTTTGAGAGCTTCTATTCTAGACAGTCCTAGATATAAATTGGAGCTGAATATGACAGTATAAACATATCCAACACTCCATTAGTCTTAGCTCTACATAAGACATTTAATCCTTTTAATCTTCATAAGGAATTTAATCCTTATGTTCATTAAATTTAACACTCCTATGGTTTTATTCAAAACTTTTTTTGTTTTCTCTCCTGATAATCCTTAGAGGAACAAAAAGAAGCTGCTGGAAATGTATAATGTCTGTCTACCTAGTGTATATATGTTCCAGTCTCTGCTGATTTAGCCCCTGAGAAATCAGTTTAAGAGCCAGAATTTTAAAGTGTGCATTTTTATTCTCATGGGGTGAAAATTGGCTCTTCGAGAGGAAAAGAAAAAAGAAAAAACCAAAAAACAACCACAACAAAACAAAACCCTTAGCTATAACAATAGTTTGTGGCTCATACAGTCCGTCTGGGTATTAACATTTCATTGGAGATGGGGGATGGTTAGTGGGAAAAAAAGGTTCCTTAGGGAGAGGATGATGGGGGAGTGGCGGGGAGGGGGGTGGACAGGTCGTAAAACACTGCATTAGAGATCCTGTTGCAGCATTATCTTTAACCTTTCTTTTACTTGTATTTCTTTCTCCTCTCTAGGCTTGTTCCACAAATACCTCATAGGGGTCAAATAGGTCCCTTAAAGAGGGAGGCAGCTAGGTGAGGCTCAGAGCAACCAGAGAGTCCATGCCAGAGGACCTTGACTCATAACCCTGCTCCAGCCAGTTGTTGTGATGGTAGTATATGGGGCTAAGGTTGCCAACACTTTTTAATTTTTTTAGAAAGAAAAGCCAGAAATCAAATTTTATTAAGACTATTATTATTATTATTATTATTATTATTATTATTATTAGTTTTTTAATGTATTTATTTTGAGAGAGAGAGAAGGACAGAGAAAGAATCCCAAAAAGGCTCCTCACTGTCAGTGCAAGCCCAGTGCGGGGCTTGAACTTACAAAGTGTGAGATCATGACCTGAGCTGAAATCAAGAGTTGGACGCTTAACTGACTGAGCCACGCAGGTGCCCCAAGCTTATTTTTTAAGGATTAGAAACTCAAATAATCTAAAAATAATACAGTAATCAAAACCTCTGTGAACCACCAGTTTCCAACCCCCCCCCCCCCCCGCCCCACAAACACAGTAAGTGTATCTTTTCCACTATGATAGAATGCGTCTCCAAAAGATGACTCTTCTCCAGCATTCTGAACTCCGAGTAGTCTTGTTCCTACTTGAATAACTGATCTGTCCTTTTGTCCCAGGAGGCTAATCTGTCCTGTTTTGGTTAACTCTAATTGTTTGATGGCTCTGCCTCAGAGGAAGTAGAAATAGATCTCCTTCAAACTTTAACCTAATGGTCCTGGTTTGTTAACCTAATGGTCCTGGTTTGTTCTGTGAGATCACACAGAAGAAAACTACTCTTATGTGACAAGTCTTCAAATTTGTGAATTTGGCTGTGAATCAAAAATTTCTTCAGAAATATAGAACTTAGTAGAACTCAGATTCCAAAGCCAAAGTGTTGGAATCTCTTCTTTGCCTCTTAACTAGCTCTGTAGTCTTGGGACTTGTTACTTTAATCTTTTTGTGCCCCAGTTTGTTCATTTTTAATATAAGTATATTAATGTAATTTATCTAATTGCTGATAGGTATTACATGTAAAGCTCTCAGAATAGCACCTAGTCTTTAGTAAATATTCAGTAAATGTTATTTATTATCCAGATTAAGCAGTATTAGTTCCATCAGTCATTATTCATATAACATGGTTTTAAATTTTCCTGCCATACTTTTAGTTTACTCGTTAATGGAAACAATCTGGTGCCTTACAGAAAAACTTTGTTTCTTTCCCTATCTTTTATCTTCTGTATTATCCACCCCTTCCCACTCCTCCCGAAACTAGATCATAGTGACTTTTTTTTGAGGGAGAGAGAGGATCTTTTTTAAAAAAAAAAAAAAAAGTTCATTTGTTTTGAGAGGGAGAGAGTGAGAGCGTGAGTGTGCACATGAACAGGGGAGGGCCAGACAGAAAGGGAGACAGAATCCCCAGCAGGCTCCGCGCTGTCAGCATAGAGCACAGCAGGCTCCACACGACTAGCTCAGAGCCTGTCGCAGGGCTCGAACTCACAGACCTTGAGATCATGACCTGAACTAAAATCAAGAGTCAGATGCTCAACCAACTGAGCCACCCAGGCGCCCCTCACTTATTCCTGAGGGCATGTGGACAGAAAAAACCAATAGTGAAACAACCAAAGTGTGAGACTGGCCCCTCCCTTACTTTCCTAATAGAACCCTGATTTTATTCATAGTTTCCTTCCTCCACGTGGCTTTGTGTGAGAGTCAAGCCCTATCTCCAGCATTAGAGAGTGAGTTCTGATTGGTTTAAAACTCAACCATAGGGTTCCATTGTGGCTGGGGGATTTTCTACATGGGTGTGTGATGCCATTGTGGCCATTGAGACCTGAGGAGAAATCTGATGGGAATTGGGTTTGGGTTTGGGTTTTTTTGGGAACGGTTTCCTTGTTCCTAAATGAGATATACATGAAGAGATGATCTCATCTTTCTGGTAACTGCTGAGTCTGGATAAGAAACCTGTTTCACTCTCTTAAGGACTGGAGATTGAGGGTGGGTACCACCTGAGGATGGTAGAGTGAAGGCATATGTGCGTTCTTGAAGGCATTGTGTTTTATTTTTATTGTTTGTTTGTATTTTATTTTTCTTTCAAGTTTTTATTTAAATTCCAGTTAGTTAGCATACAGTGTCATATTCATCTCAGGTGTAGGCTTTAGTGATTCATTACTTACATGTGACACTCAGTGCTTGTCATACATAGTCTTGAAGACATTGTTGAGCTACTATGCTGACCAGTCCAGGAACTTCCTCTTAATTTCTTGTTATGTGAGAAGCCTTTCTTAGTGTATGCTGCTTTGAGTTGAATTTCCTTACTTCCAACTAAAATAAGCTTAATTCGGGGTGCCTGGGTGGCTCAGTCAGTTAAGCGTCTGACTTTGGCTCAGGTCATGATCTCATGGTCCATGAATTTTAGCCCCGCATCAGGCTCTGTGCTAACAGCTCAGAGCCTGGAGCCTGCTTCAGATTCTGTGTTTCCCTCTCTCTCCGCCCCTCCCCCACTCATGTTCTGTCTCTGTCTCAAAAATAAAATAAACATTAAAAAATGAAATAAAATAAGCTTAATTGATAAAGAAGTTACTTAATCCTAGTATGGCTGGCAAATTGGATAAGTAGTATTTCCTCTCATTGTTATGAGGCATAATTGAAGCAATACAGGTAAAAGGTACTTGTAATTATAAAGTAACACCACAGATTTATAGTTCTCTTAACATTACCACAAACCATATTTGTTTGTAGCAGACAGAATGTTTCACAGAGAGTAAGGGTGCCTGGCTTTGCTAATTACCAGTTCTATTCATAGTGTGCAGGTCACTGGACCCTTTAATTACTACTCTGTAAAACAGAATTAAGTGATCTTTAAAGTCTTTTCTGATTCTCTGAAAAGAATATGAGTCTGATCAGTCTGAGATTCCCACCTAAAAACCCTTGTATAAAGTAGATATAAATAAGTAACTCTTTTTTAATTGAAGAAATATAATTTAATAACCAGTTATGTTGGGGATTTTTTCAGTTTCACAGTGGTTCTGCTGATCTTAGTGCCCTGAGAAACAAGGGAACCTCTACTATTAATATACTTCTTTTTTTTTTTTTTTTTTAATTTTTTTTTTCAACGTTTATTTATTTTTGGGACAGAGAGAGACAGAGCATGAACGGGGGAAGGGCAGAGAGAGAGGGAGACACAGAATCGGAAACAGGCTCCAGGCTCTGAGCCATCAGCCCAGAGCCCGACGCGGGGCTCTAACTCACGGACCGCGAGATCGTGACCTGGCTGAAGTCGGACGCTTAACCGACTGCGCCACCCAGGCGCCCCTATACTTCTATGAATACCAACACTCAAAGCCTTATACACATAGATATTTGCTTTTTTTTTTTACATATTTGCTTTTTAACCAACTTTTTAACTTATGCTCATATGTAATCCTTATGAGCAAGCATGTCATCACTTTTTTCATAACATCTCAGTATGTTGTCATCTTTCTACCCTCTCCCTACTTAAGTTTTTCCCACACTATTAAATAAATAGCCACCTAAATGGTCTCCTTTTCACCAGAGTCTGCTTCCTCTCCCTCTTTTCTCATCTGTAAAATGAGGTAAAAAAAAAAAAAAAAAAAAAAAAGATGGTTTTTAAGGTACTTTCTGGATCTAACATTCTGTAATTTGTCAGTTATATTTCTCATCAGTTCAGTCAGACTCTGTTAAACCCAAAAGAACTCATCTTTGGTTACATATTAGAATTAAGCTTAAAAAACTTCTTTCATCTGAGGACAGGAGAACGGAATTCATATACCCTTTGCAGAGCTAGACATATTCAGAACTTTAGGTCTTGGGGAAAATATAGATACAAGCATACCTCAAAGATATTGGAGGTTCAATTCCAGACCACTACAATAAAGCAAATATCAGTAAAGTGAGTTCAATAAATTTTTTGGTTTTGGGGAGCCTCAGTAAAGTGAGTTCAATAAATTTTTTGGTTTTGGGGAGCCTGGGTGGCTCAGTTAGTTAAGCGTCTGACTTCGGCTTAGGTCATGATCCCACGGTTTGTGGGTTTGAGCCCCGCGTCAGGTTCTGTGCTGACAGCTCAGAGCCTGGAGCCTGCTTCGGATTCTGTCTCTCCTTCTCTCTGCCCCTGTTCTGCTAATGCTCTGTGTCTTTCTGTCTCTCAGAAATAAATGTTAAAAAAAAATTTTTTTTAAATAATTTCTTTGGTTTCCCAGTGCTTATAAAATTATACTATACTGCAGTCTATTTAGTGTGCAGTAGTATTAGGTCTAAAAAATATGTACTTAGTTTAAAAAATTGCTAGAACATGCTAACCATCATCTGAGCTTTTAGTGAGTCATATTTGCAAGTGGAGAGTTTTGCTTTGATGGTAGCTGCTGACTGATCAGAATAATAGTTGCTAAAGTTTGGGGTGGCAGTGACATTTTCTTAAAATAAGAATGTTTATTTATTTTGAGAGAGAGAGCAAGTATACGTACATGCAGGTGGGGTAGGAACGAGAGGGTGGGGGTGGAGAATCCCAAGCAGGCTCTGTGCTGCCAGCATGGAGCCTGACTCAGCGGGGCTCCATCTCACAGACTATGAGATCATGACCTGAGCCTAAATCAGGAGTTGGACACTTAACCAACTGAGCCATCCAGGTGCCCCGAAACTCCTTTTAATGTTGATATTTTGATATCTTTTCATGAATCACAAATGTCCTTAATGGCATCTTGAATGGTTAATCCTTTCCAGAATGTTTTCAATTTATGTTGCTCAGATCCATCAGAAGAATCACTATTTAGGGCAGTTAGTTCTAGCCTTATGAAATGTATTTCTTAAATAATTAAAAGTTGAAGTAACTCTTTGATTCATGGGCTGCAGAACAGATGTTGTGTTAGGTATGAAAACAACATGAATCATGTACATCTCTGACATAGCTCTTGGGTGACCAGGTGCATTGTCAGTGAGTGATAAGATTTTGAAAGGAATCTTTTTCTCAACAGTGGGCTTAAAATATTCAGTAAACCATGTTGTAAACAGATATGTTATCCCTTAAGCTTTGTTCCATTTGTAGAGCTCAAGCAGTGTAGTTTTAGCATAATTCTTAAGGGCCCTAGAATCTTCAGCATGGGCTTCAGCTTAGTCACCAGCTGTATTAGGCCCTGACAAGAGAGTTGGCCTATCCCTTGAAGCTTTGAAACCAGGCATTGACTTCTCCCTTCTAGCTAAGAAAGCTTACATGGCATCTTCTTGAAATAGAAGGCTGTTTTGTCTACACTGAAAATCTGTTGTTTACTGTGGCCACTTTCATTAATGATCTTAACTAGATCTTCTGGATAACTTGCTGTAGCTTCTCTATCAGCACTTGTTGCTTCACCTTACACTTTTATGTTACAGAGATGGCTTCTTTTCTTTAAACCTTTTCTTGAACCAACCTCTGCTGGCTTCAAACATTTCTTCTGCAGTTTACCCACCTCTCTGTCATGGATTGAGGAGAGTCCTTTGGTTTAGGGAATGTTGTGGCTGGTGACCTCCTATTCAGACCACTAAAACTTTCTGCATTATCAGTAATAAGACTGTTTCACTTTATTAGCATCCATGTATTCATGGAAGTAGCACTTTTCATTTCCTTCAAGAACTTTAACTTTGCATTCATAATTTGGCTGTTTGGCACAGGAGGCCTAGCTTTAAGCTTGTCTTGGCTGTCGACATGCCTTCCTTATTAAGCTTAGTCATTTCTAGCTTTTGATGTAAAGAGAGAGACATGTGACTCTTCTTTCTCTTGAATACTTAGACGCCACAGCGGGGTTAATTGCCCTAATTTCAATATTGTTATGTTTCTGAGAATAGGGAGGCCCAAGGAGAAGGAGAGAGATGGTTGGTGGAGCAGTCAGAACACATGAAGCGTTTATAGATTAAGTTCACTGTCCTATGAATACAGTTTGTGGTGCCCTAACAATTCCAGTAGTGACATCAAAGATCACTGAGCACCGTAACAAACAAAATAATAATGATGAAAAATTTTGAAGTATTGCAAGAATTACCAAAATGTGACAAAGACACAAAGTAAGTAAATACTATTGGAAAAATTGTGCTGATAGACTTGCTCAATGCAAAGTTGCCAAAACCTTCAATTTGTAAAAAAATAAAAAAACAAAAGAAACCCAAAAAACAATACCTTTGAACCATAATAAAGTGAAGTGCGGTAAAATGAGGTATGCCTGGATATGTATATATATGTAGAAATATATCACCTTCTTCAGGGGTTTTTTTGGGGAGGTTAGGAGATAATTTTAAAAAGGAAGCTTACAATTTCAGAACTATTGGGAAATTGGTATGATATATTTTCTCTTCTAGCAAAAGCTATTATTATTATGGAAATTGATTCATTATTGCAAGAGGCCTAAGTGTTCAATCTAATCTATGTTAGATTAGGAACATTTGCCAGGCATGAAATTCCCTAGACATCCAAACATGTTTTTCCAGAAAAAGGAAAATGATACTTAATAACTTTTTGTAGAAAAACAAGTGCTAGCTGAAGTAAGAATTGTATGCATCCTTGGTGTTACTTCTGAAATTCTTGAACATGTGAGTAAGGTCATCCTCTGTCACATCATCATAAAATGTCCAAGGAAAACATTAAAACCAACCTTGCCAACATTTGCATGTGTGAAACACAGAATATTATACTCCATTTCATTCCTAGAAATAGACAGATAATCACAGAAGAACCTCTAAATGCACACCTTTCCATTCAGTTGGTAGCTTTTGTTTAGATTTTTAAAAGTTTTGTTGCAGGAATTTTTTTTTTTTACTGCTAACATGAAATACATGGTTTTTCCCAATACTATTTCTCTAACTCTCCAAAACCAAATAGGTGTTCTACAATTAAAGCCTGACACTAACTACCTGAATTTAGCATCAGATTCCATAGGTTAAAGGATTCAGTCCCCTAAGATTGTCCTCACTTCCGATATCAGTGGCCAAGTGAGTGCTTGGGTCTCCAGGTTATCTGCACTTCTGTCCAACTTGGAGAGGGTCAGAGTCTGTGGATATATGTATGACTGCTCATAAAGTGAGTTGTTGCTGCATTGCTCTTAAATTTACCAGATTACCCTTTCTTGTCCTTTCTTCCTTCCTTATCCTCTCTGATCACTTAACTACTATTAGAAGTAGTAGAGAAGACAAGGCAGTGTTTTGAGTGTTTAATGGTAGAATGTAATTTCTTCCTTCCTCCTTCCTAACTTCCTTCCTACCTTCTTACCTATCTACATATTGTTTTTACTTTTTTTTTTTTTTTTTTTTTTTTTTTAACATTTATTCATCTTTGAGAGGCAGAGAGAGACAGAGCATGAGCAGGGAAGGGGCAGAGAGAGGGAGACACAGAATCGGAAGCAGGCTCCAGGCTCCGAGCTGTCAGCACAGAGCCCACCGTGGGGCTTGACCTCATGAACTGCGAGATCATCACCTTGAACGAAGTCAGATGCTCAACCAACTGAGCCACCCAGGCGCCCCTACATATTTTTTTAAAAACTGCTTCTGTAGGCCAAAAAATATAAGCCCTCATGGAGTTTTCATTCAAGATACCCTCTTTTCTAGGAAAGGACACTGAATTTACACATGTGATGAGACGAGTCTTAAATCTTGAAGTGTGAAGAGGACCAATTATGGCAGTTTTCTATATTATAAAAACAATTAGAGTCCTTTATTTAGCATACTTATAGGACCTTTTAGACAATACTTTTTAGTAACCCACGATTTTAATAGTTGTAGAATCTTAAATGTGGGTGTCTGCTTAAATGCTGCTGCCAGTTTATTCCATCTCTTCTTTCTATAGAATAAACAGGGTTTTTTCCTTTTAGTAATTCTGATATGGTGCATTTGAAATATTTACTTCATTAAGGGATGAGGAGTAGTTTCTATTTAAAAAAAATAAGCACTTTATTATACAAGTTATTTGACTTTATATTTGTTGAAGTTCTTTAGATGATTTTTTTTAAATGATAAAACTTGTCATAAAAAATAGCAATATGTTGTACCGTTATTTTTTGTTAACTGAAAAGTTAATTTCTTCTGACCATATATGCAATTTATTTATTTTAGGTGTTCAATTTTATGCTCCCTATATGAAAAATAGAAGTGTAAATATTTGAAATTCTTTACTACATGCCTCCTGGTCAAGCTGGTCTAGGTATCTTGTTTTTAAAACAACTTTTAAATCTTAGAAGTTTGGGGGTGAAAGGTGACATTTTGACTAAGGAAGTCATCCTTCATGAAATGGTGCTGTTGTTGGATGAATTAACACTAATCTTTTCTCCTCTAGAGAGCTGCTAGAAATAAGACTATGGCTTTATTACTTTTAATAATTTAATTGGTATAAGCTACTTTTTGTTTTCATAGATAAAGCATGTTATTTTTCAGAATTTCTCAGGGAGGAGAGAAAAACTGATTACCCAGTATGTATTTTGATTTACGTTGAATATTTTTTATTATTCATTCCAAAACAGACACTCCTTGAATATGCAGAGAAATGGAAAACTTCAGAAGATCCTTTACCTTTATTGGAGGTATACACAGTGGCTATCCAAAGTTATGTTAAAGCCCGACCTTATCTTACCTCTGAATGTGAAAATGTAGCATTGGTTCTGGAACGCTTGGCATTGTGAGTAGACCTTTGAGTAAATAAAAAATCAGATACAGCTCTTTTGTTTTAATTCTGTATTTCAGTCTTTTATGATAGTTTAAATAGAACAGTTTTGGGGTACCTACTGATACTAGAATTATTTGTTTTATTTTACTTTGAATCTTAATAATTATTTCTATCGTTACCAATTTTTTGTTTTTTAGAAGCTGTGTTGAACTTTTATTGTGCCTACCTGTCGAGTTATCAGATAAACAGTGGGAACAGTTTCAGACACTGGTGCAGGTGAGAATATCTACCTATTAGATTTCATATAGGCATATCTTATGTCTGTTTTCTTTACTCTATATAAATTTTTTGGTTACACTTTAAAACATCTAACTAATAACAAGCATTAATTGCAGCTCTTGTTAACGCTAATGTCATGCATATAGTAGATGTTCAATAAATGTGTGCTAAATGGATATATACATTTAGATAGATTGGTTGAATATTGCACTGTTCTTTAAGATCAGTTTAGGACTTTGCCAGACCAGTAAGGGAAAACAAAAGAAAATGCCCTAATTTGTATTTAGAAACAGTTTAATTGCTGAACATCTGCAATATTTTTATAAGAATTTAATATATAATCCTTTGTGGGGGTAGGTATATTTTTCCCATTTTAAAGGTGAGGAAACTGAGGCTCATACTTTAAAATATTTATTTGCCCAAATTTGTACAGTTGATTTTACAGAGTAGTCATTTGAATCAAGGTTCTTTATTCCAGAGTTCATGCTTTTCTCCTATAACTGAAAACACATGCTTTGTCTTTTTTATTTAGTGCTATTATTCTGCCTTACGTAGTACTACACAATTTAGTACTTAGTTGTCTTGGAATATTTTCAAGAATGTTAAATTTTGTTTCAAGCACTAGATTGTGCTGGATATACTATAGCTTCAAGTACGTTTTGATTAATTGATTAAAAAATGTTTCTGCTAGCTAGTTTCACAAAGTATACTTGTCTCTTTCTCTAACCAGAGTTCTTAAAATATGTTTTGGCTTGATGTTTTTCTGTAGGAGATACATTAAAGAGAATTTTATTCTCAAATTTTAGAAGCATGTGAAATAAACTGTATTTAGGTAGAGAAATCAGCTTTCCTATTTCAATATTAACCATTAAAATCTTCATCAGTTGCAAAATTCTTGAAGGTAGGATTCATATCTTAATATTATAGGATTTCACATAGTATTTTACACATAATACTTAATTGTTTGTGGCAATGAAGGTGTCTTGTCTTGTTTGTCACGTTGCAAATAACTTTTTGATCATGTAGTTTCTACTTCAGCATATCAGTACCTCATGTCTTAGGTTATTTCCCCAGCAAGTATTTATTTTTAGGTAAATAATTATTGTAGAACTTTTCATTGTTTGGCACTCTATCCCTGAATTAAGTTGTTTATATGCAAATATAATACTGAATTTCTCATTATTTTGTTTGTTGACATAAGATAAACTTTTAAACTTTCCTTTTTGAAACAGAAGCACTAGTTGATATTTTCCATATGGGTTAATGAGAAGGAAATAACTCTTTAAATCCTTATACGGTAGCTTTCAGCAATTACTTAAAGAAAATTTCTTCAAGCCCTGGAACTTGTTGCAGTGGGAAGATTCTATGGTTCTGAGGAATAGACTTTTTGTATAAACATAGTATGTAGCTTTAAGAGTTTCCATAACACTTTGCTCTTATTTCGGAGCTTCCTTGGGGTTATTTTATACCTGCTTAACAGCATTTGTTTCATTTAGCCTGTGCTTCCCCTTTCTTTACCCCAGTAGAGGATAAGCCCCATAAATGCAAGACCAGTTGCTCTCTTCCCTAGTCCTTTGCCCATAGACATTCCCAATAAACAGTTTCTGAATTGGGTAAAAACTATTGGTCCTTTTGTGTTTCGAAGAATACACTAAATGCATGAACACTTGGAAACAACTAGTAAGCAAGTTTTAGTGTCGTAGCTTTAAATAGAATATTGCCAAGGCTATGTAATAAATAAATGAAAAATCATGCATTTAGTTGTTTTCAAAAGTCCCTTTTATTGGGATATGTGTATGTTGTCACTTAGGCCTTGATGCAGATCTGTCACTTATTAATGGTAGTTTTTTGGGAAAAGTTTTGTTTTTATTTTTTTTTTACTAACACAGGATATAAAATGTGTAAGGTCTTTTATGCTATGGATATTCTGATAGCTTCCTTGAGAAATAACTTTGCTCTTGATTTAGATTTTGGAGGAAAAATAAGTTTGACTTATTTCTAGAAATACATTGTATTTATTAAAATTTATAATTGATACAATTCTTGAGATTCATCTTGAAAAAATCAGAAGTAAAGGAATTCAGCACTTTGTAATGTGATGTGAAAATTTTAAGATAAAAGTCTTTTCAAAAGTTAGTATTATATTTAGAGCCTGATAAGCTTGCTTTTAAAAATCTGTTGTAATTCTTTGGATGTTTATTTAATATTTATAGGTAGCTCATGAAAAGCTGATGGAGAATGGCAGCTGTGAATTGCATTTTTTAGCTACTCTAGCTCAAGAGACTGGGGTGTGGAAAAACCCGGTACTGTGCACTATTCTTTCCCAGGAACCATTGGATAAGGATAAAGGTAAATTTTCTAGAGAGAGAGAAAATAAAAATCACTAGACTAGAAAAAAAATGAGTACTTAAAAAATTGTTTTGATAAGTATAATTCATCTCAAGATTTCCTAGAGAAGGACCATTTAATTAAATTTTACCTGAGGTGCTTCAGGCCCTTCACCTTTATTTGGGGGAAGATGTATTTATAGGATATTACACAATCTTAGAGTAACAGAAAAACTAAAAATTTTCCCAGCATCTTTTCAGTAGAGGAATTCACTCTGCAACATCCTGACAGGTGGCAGTCTAGCTTATATTTGATAACTTACTTGACAGATGGAGAAGCAGAAGTAGGGTAGTTAAATGATTTTCCTCAAAACAGAGACAGAAATTGATGCTAGAACTCTCAAGTCTTTGCCTTTAAGATTAGTACTCTTTCTCAGCTTGTTGCTCCATCTTATTTTATTCTGTTTTGTTGTTATTGGATGAGCTTGGGCAGTAAAGATTCCAGTTAAACTGGCAGATATCCTGTTGAAGTAGGTGGCTAAATCACTAATAATATGTATAACACTTAATGTTCAAAAGAGTTCAAAAATTGTATACACCATGAAGAAGACCACAGTTACAGTCTTTGGTACTTTTCTTGAAATTGTTTAGGAAAGTACCCAGATTTCATCCAGACCTTTCCCAGGGTATTTAACTGAAGAAGTAAATAAACTACTTCTGTTGTTTATTGCTGCTTTGCTTGTTGATTGATGGCGAACCCTAGGTATTTTGCTATGTAATAGCAAATTGTGAAGGCCCTGAGAAAGTGTTGTTAGGGCCATTGCTTGTGAATTCTTCTGGTATTTTGATATTTACCAAACAGTCTTCCCAGCCAGTCTCCAAACTTCTCTTCAAGCTGGTTTTTTTCTACCTGGCTCCCCTCTTAACCATTTCTCCATGCTTTTCTGATAGTTCTAGCAATGTTATCTGTTTCTTAATTTTCATAAGCCAGATGATTTTTAGTACTGCCTTCCATCATGGATACCTACAGATTAGCCACAGTGTTCTCAAGACCTTGGAGAAATGGGGAGTGGACTCTCATTACTTAAATTAATAATAACATTTAAAAGTTGAGAATCTTAGATTTTTTTGCCTTTGGCATATTAGTTTTATCCTAGTATACTAACACCACTGTGATTTTGTTCTTATAATCAAATTATACTTTCTGATCTATCCAGCTTTTGGAAATATTGGATGTAATATATTAATAATAATATCAAATTGCATTGTATAGTTCCTAACGGTTTGAAATGTGCTTTTAGAAGTACTGGTTTCATTTAACCCTCACAATGATCCTGTGAAAAAGGCAGGATCTTTATTGTCCCTATTTTACAGATGAGAAATGGAGGCTCAGGAAGATTGGTTGTCTTTTCTATATCACATTGCCAGTGATGTGAGGCAGAGCCAGGAATTGAAGTCAGGACTTCTCTCCTTTTTATATCATGCCTGTTGGCACCTAGCCTAAAACCTGTAAATAAAATTGCACCTAGTTTAAATTAAAGAATTAACTCCTCTTCTCTGTTGTTAGTTTCTGAATAGCATTTTTGCCAAACTTACACATTACGCTAAACAGGAAAATGGAATCTTTACCTTAGCAGAGATTTAAGATTTATTTTAAAAGAGCATGTGCTTAGTTTCCTTACTTGCTTAAACGTGCTTAACATTGTTTCTATTAACAAAGTCTCTGCCCATTTCTGTGCTGCTCTATTTCTTGTTCTTTGCCTGACATAGCTACTAGAGTAATTTGTGGACTATTTAGCCAAGAGGAGTTTCTTACAGTACAGTGGGTTATAGGTAGCCAGACTTTAATACAACTCAGATGTGAAATGACAGAGATTTTGCATCCATAGTCTTCACTTGGTCCTCTTTTACTTAGAATGTCTCTTTGATGGGAGTTATTTTATGGCTAATCACACACATAAACTAGAAGTGTATGTTTATTACCTGCTTTGGAAAACTTGAAGGAATTAACATTTTACACAAAAATACGAATTGATTTACATTTTCAAACTTGATGGTTGAAAAGGATGGGGAGCTTTTAGTTTTACCTCTCTAGCCCCTTAGTTTAACTTAATCTAGCCTACAGCAAGTGTGAAGTGAAGAGCTAGAGCTGAGAGAATGAGTACACCTCAGTAGGCTGTGCTCATTAGTTTATAGTAAAGCCTCTAGAGTTTTCATGCATTTGAACAGTAATCTACTTAATTCTGAATTTTTTTTTTAATTGACTAAGTTTGGACCCACTACAACCCAGCTAAACCAAGAAATGCTCTTTGATTTGGGGGATTGAGCGTGGGTGGAACTCAAAATTTTAAATGCTGGTTTCACTTTAAGGTTTTAGCATCCTAGGATAAAGTAACTGTAATAACTAAATTAACATATTCAGGTAGATGGCCTTTGAATATCACAGGAACTTGAAGCTTACATGTTACTTGAGTCTGTCTTTGGTCATAATCTCAAGATTGAAAAGACTGAATGTTTTTGTTTTTTTTTTTTTAAAGCCCACTTTTAACTCCCGTTTAAAACATCACTGATAATAAATTGGCCTTTGCTTGAACACTTCTAGAGAATGGTTTGCTAGGTAGTTCAGTCCATTCTTAACCTATGATTAGAAAATCTTCACTGTGAAAATTGTGAAAACTACATTCTTAGAATTCCATCTTTTGGATCTAGTGCTACCCCTAAAGCCATGCCAAAGTATAAATCCCTCTTTCATGCCATAGCAATTGAGATTTTTAAAGATGTTAAATCTACATTCATGATTCCTGGTTTTTGTTTTGTTTTTAATGTTTATTTTTGAGACAGAGAGAGAAAGAGTGCGAGCAGGAGAGGGGCAGAGAGAGAGGGAGACACAGAATCCGAAGCAGGCTCCAGACTCCGAGCTGTCAGCACAGAGCCCGACGCAGGGCTCGAACTCACAAACTGCAAAATCATGACTTGAGCTGAAGTCACACTTAACTGACTGAGCTACCCAGGCGTTCCCATGATTCCTGTTTTTCAGTGCATTTTGTTGTTCTCTTTAATGTATAATTCTTAGAACTTCATGTGTACCCTAAATATGATCTGGCCAGCTTTGAAGTCATTGGTGCTCTCATATTTTTCATCCTAACATTTTATACGTGTTAGTGTGACTTGAGATGACATTAACCGTTTTGGGTAGGCATATCATACAACTTGATGACATTACTAAAATCACACAAAATTTTTAAAAAACAAATGCTACCCTTAAATTATCAACTACATTTTTTAAGTTTATTTATTTATTTTGAGAGAGAGAGAGAGAGAGAGAGAGGGCATGAGCAGGGGAGGGGCAGAGAGAGAGGGAGAGAGAGAATCCCATGCAGGCTCTGTGCTGTCAATACAGAGCCCGACAGCTCAGAGTCCAGTGTGGGGCTTAAACTCCAGAATTGTGAGATCATGACCTGAGCCAAAATCAAGAGTTGGACACTCAACTGACTGAGCCACCCAAGCACCCCTCAACTACATTTTTATACTTTGTCTTTTGGCACACAAGGCATTGCCTTTTTTTCCCCGTTCTGCTTAATTTCACTGTTAGATTTATTCTGTCTCAGCAACTTGTCAATATTCTTTTAAGTCTTGATTTTGTTATTCAAGGTTTTTGTCCTTACCAGTTTCCTCTTATTAACATATATTCTGTTGACATCCATGTCCTTGATGATAACCATAAAATGGTCGTGTCCATAAACCTAGCCCCTGAGATATTTCTAGAAATCTTCCTTCTTGCTTTTAGTCCTTTAATCAGTATTGTTTGATTATGGTTGTTTGATCAAATATTCCTATTTTTCTTTTTGTCTGCTCCATGGTTCTCCTTTTTTGTATATAAGGATTGGGTGAAAGACCATAACAAGTACTTGGCTAGAGTTCTTTTAAGTAGTGTTGTTTAATACTGAGGTTACTATGACCTAATTTATTATTTTTAAAAATGAACTTCTTATTTTTAGAATAGTTTTAGAATTGTGAAAAGTCCCCATATACCCCACAGCCAATTTTCCTTACTCTTCATATCTTAAATTAGTATGCTACATTTGTCACAATTAATAAACCAATATTTATACTTTGTTATTAACTTCCATACTTTATTCAGATTTCCTTAGTTTTTACCTAATGTCCTTTTTCTGTTCCAGGATCCCATCCAGGATACCACATTACATTTAGTCGTCATGTCTTCTTAGGCTCCTCTTGGCTGTGACAATTTTTCAGACTTTCCTTGTTTTTGATGACCTTGACAGTTTTGAGGAATACTGGTCAGGTATTTTGTAGAATGTCCCTTAACTGGGAGTTATCTGATGTTGCTCTCATGATTAGAACTGGGCTTATGGATTTGGGGAGGAAGATCACAGAGGTAAAATGTCATTGTTATCACATCATATCAAGGGTACATACTCTCCGCATGACTTCTCATTGTTGATATTAACATTACTTGATTACCTGGATGAGGTAATGTGTTTATCAAGTTTCTCCACTTCAAAGTTATTCTTTTCCTCCCTTTCCATACAGTACTCTTTGGAAGGAAGTTACTACATACAGACCATACTTCTTAGGTGGAAATTTAAGCTCCACTTTCTTGAGGGGGCAGTATCTATACAGATTATTTGGAATTCTACACAGATTTGTCTTTTAACCCTTTTATTCAGTCATTTATTCATATCAGTATGGACTAATGGATATTCATTGTCTACTTTGGTGATAATCCAATACTACTTTATTTTAGTTGCTCAAATTGTCCCAGCTTTGGCCGTTGGGAACTCTTTGATTTAACTTCTGCGTCCCTTTTACATACCCCCTTCATTGTGGGTTATGTTTTTCATTTGAGTACTTCCTTGCTTTCTGACACTGTAAGGTACTCCAGCTTATTTTGCATATTTTCTACCCCAGTCCTAGAATCAGCTATTTTTCCAAAGAGCCCTTGTTCTTTTTCTTAGAGACTAGTATTAGAAACTAAGATCTGATAACTGGGTGTGTTCATTGCTGTGGAGGTGTCATTGCTTCTAGGACCTTTCAACAGACAAAGCAAGAAAATATATGTAGGTATGCTAAGCCGTGTATATACACATCTGTAAATATTTCTATATGTAACCAGCTGTATGTGTATTAAACTAAATATGAGTGTGTTCATGCTGATGTATTTCACTCAAATCCATACCACAAGGATCATTCTAGCCTTCTCTTGCTTATCTATAACCTCTCACATAAACAGAATGTCATATAATTGGAGTCATGCAATAATGTAGCCTTTTCAGACTGACCTCCTACACCATTGGCCATCTGTGTACTTAATTAATCAGTCTTAGTGTACATGTTTTCTACCTCTGTGGAAAACGGCTTTATTGATTAGAGTACAATGCTTGTGTACAGTATCTTGCCATTTTTCTGATAGGCTCCGCTCATCCAAAGTTAGATGAGTATTTCCCCACCTCTTCCAGTAAAGTTCTTTCGTAACACTTGTAGTACAGTTAGATTTTTTTTTTTTTTTTTTTTTTTTTTTTTTTGCCGTATTCTGCATTTCATCCTGGGTGTCCCCAACCTCCTAAATAATTTTTTAATTTGCATGTCTTAAGATTCCTTCTTTGTTCTGTAAAGTTCTATAGGCTTTGACAAATGCATGGTGGCCATGTATCCACCATTATGGTATCATACAGAATAGTTTCACTGCTGTGAAAATATCTACTATCTTCACCCATTTAACCCTCTCCTGAACACCTGACAACTACTGATTATTTACCATCTCTATAGTTTTGCCTTTTCGAGATTTTCATAATTATAGGCTTTTGGTCTAGCTTCTTTTACTTGGCAGTATGCATTTAACATTCATATATGTCTCTGATACCTTAACAGCTCATTCTGTTTTATTGCTGAATATTTTTTATTGCTTATTAAAGACCTCTATGTTTTTAATACCTTAACAGCTCATTGCTGTTTTATTGCTGATTAGCAATAAAAAAGATTCTTCATCCCGTTTCTTTATCCATTCACCTGTTAAAAGATATCTTGTTTGCTACAAGTTGCTGTTTATGAGCAAAGCTACTATAAACATTTGCATGCAAGTTTCTGTGTGGACACAAGTTTCACATCAGTTGGGTAAATACTAGGAGTAAGATTGCTAAATCTTATGGTAAGACTATGTTTTGCTTTGTAAGAATCTGCCAGACTTTTTCTAAAGTGACTATACCATTTTGTATTCTCACCAGCAATGAATGAGAATTCTTATTGCTCTAGACCCCCACTGGCAATTGGTATTACCTATTTGGGGGAATTTAGCATTCTAATAGGTGTATAGTAATACCACATTTTTGTTTCAGTTAACAATTTCTGTAATGACATAAGATCCTGAAGATCTTTTCATATGCATGCTTGCCATCTGTATATCTTCTTTGATGAGGCATCCCTTTAGAATTCTTGCCTGTTTTTTAATCAGATCATTTGTTTTCTTATTGTTAAGTTTTAACAGTTCTTTGTATATTTTGGATACAAGTCCTTTATAAGTTTTGCAAATATGTTCTTTCAGTCTGTGGCTTATCCTTTTCCTTAACAGTGCAGAAATTTTAAATTTTAAGGAAGTCCAACTTAGGAATTTTTTCTATTGTGGATCATGCTTTTGGTGTTTTATCTAAAAACTCATTACCACTGTGTTAACTATACTGAAATAAAATAAAATAGAATAAAAGTACATGCATACATAAATACATACATCCTCACTACCAAACCTAGAGTTCTATAGATTTTTTTTCTCATAGAAGTTTTGCATTTTATATTTGGGTCTCTGATACATTTGGGGACATTTTGGGATAATTTGACAGGTATAACCTAATTTGTGTTCAGTGAATCTGTCTTGTCACTTAACACTCACATACCTTCTTCTGAACAATCACAAGCCATGTTTTTAATATAATTAATTTTGAGACTCTTATTTAGGATTATTTCTATTGCTCAGCCCCATTTTGAAAATTACATTTTCCTATCTATCCTTTTAAATCTAAAGTTTATTATTATCAGAACCACCATAAGAAAAGAGGAAGTCTCCCTTTTCTCTGTCATTATAAATAATACATAGTCAAACCCAAGCAGCAGACTTTTCTCGAGAAGGTACCCACCTTTGCCAGTTTGATTGTTCTCAACATTTTTGGTGAGCTAGGGGCCATCTTGGGTTCTAGCTTTAATAACAATTCACATAGATTAGTACCAGGTCTATAACACTCAGGGTGTGTGTATCCTTGGTCCTGAGCCTGCTTCCCCTTCTTTTGTATATGTCATCATTTTACAATCTAGACTCTGAGAGAGCTCCCTATTACAGTCACACTGAATCCCTTCAGCCTTTCCCCTTATTCTGATATATTGGGATAATTTGCAGTTGCACAGATTAAATTTTTATCATCTTTCCAGTCCTTTCTTGAATTTGAAGCCCAGCAGTGTCTTTCCCCCCAGAACCAATTCTTTTTCAAAGGAAATTTCTAAAGCTTAAGCTTTACCACAGTACTTATAAATCCTTAAGAGTTTTGTGAGAAAATAAGTCTTTATTTTAGTAATAAACTTTGCATTTAAAAGTGAAGGTAGAGAATTGTTCCTTGGTTTATCAGGTATTAGTATACATAAGATATAATAATATTTTGAAGGGAGGGGAGATGGGAGGAGACAGCAGGTGATAACTCATACTTTCCAGGTAAATAGGATGAGGCCAGATATGATTACAGCTGCATTTACTTTTGGATAAGAAATCTGTAGTTCCTTCACTCTTTGGTACATTTTTGGTGTATTTTTTTTGTATAAAGGTATATACAACATATATTTTTTTATAAAGATATATATAATATATATATTTTTATATAAAGAGATATATATATGTCTTTACCTGTCTATACAGAGAATGCCAGAAGAGGTGACTCTGAAACCTAGACTTAAATCTGCTGACACTTTTTTTGTGTTAGGACATTTCTTACAGAAAGTTACTAAAAAGAAAACCCTAAAGACTGTATTAAGTACTTTTAGGAGTACAGTTGACCTAACTTGTTTCTCTTTGGTTGTCCCTCCCTCCCTTCCTCTGTTGTTTGTTTAATTTCCTTTTTCTGTTGCTTTGTGTCCCCTTCTCTTCTTTGCCCTTAACTGACCTTGTCTTGGTATACAAAATAACTGAAGGGAACATTTTAGATTTTATTTTTAAAAATCACTACTAAATTAGATTGCCTTTTACTTGTATATAACCCTTAGATCCTTGAGGATCAGTGACGGGATAAAATTAAGCTGACAGAATTAAACTACAGTAAGCTTCTAAAAGTATTCACTCACAGTTTTGGGCTGATGACATATTTGTATTTATACTCTACTATTATGTAATTAAATATAAACATAGTGACCCCCATATTTTCATTTTCACTAAAAATGATTTTAAGATACACTCACTGGTTTCTTGAAACATTAATGAGTGTATTTTATAATAATGTTATGTGGATAAATATGTCAGAACTTAAACGTAAAACTCATAATGAGATCTTACTTCACACAAAAATTTTAATGTTGCGTACTAACTAGGTTCATCTATGATGTGGATTTTTATTAAATAAAAAATTCTTTTTAAATGTTTATTTTTGAGACAGAGACAGCACAAGTTGGGGAGGGGCAGAGAGAGAGAGGGGAGACAGAGAATCCCAAGCATGGCTGGTGTCGCCAGCGCAGAGCCCGACACAGGGCTTGAACCCACAAGTTGTGAGATCATGACCTGAGCTGAAACCAAGAGCCTGACCCTTAACCAACTGAGCCACCCAGATGCTCTGACAGAGAATTTTTTTTTTTAATTTTTAAAAATTCTGTTTCATTTCAATCATTTCAAAAATTCAGTTATCGTAAATTTTTACTGTAATCCATTATGACCATAAAGTTTCAGATTAATGAAAAAGGAAGCAAGACTGAAATCTTTTAAGTAAAAATTCTATTTCTTACAAATGTAATATATTCCCTCAAGAAAGGATGAGGGGTGGGGTGACTATTAAGACTATCCCTAATTGGTAATTTGGGCACTGAAATCTAGATACCTACAGCAGTGGTACTCAATCCTGGCTGTGCCTAAATCACCTGGACAGTTTTCAGACATTTCAGTGCTTAAGAGGCCTACCTCAGACCATAGTCTCTGGGTCTGAGCCCCAGGCATCAGTAGTTTTTTGTAAGATCAAGATAATTGTACAGCCAGGGTTAAGAGCCACTTATCCAGAGCTTGACGTGTTGTGTTTTTATTAAATTTCTAAATTTGGATTTTTGTGACTAACAATGGTGCATTGATTTTTTAATTGATTTTTTTTATTGTGGTTAAAAACATGTAACATAAAATATACCATTTAATCATTTTTAAGTGTATAGTTCAGTGTTAAGTATATTCATATTGTTGTAAAACAGGTCTCCAGAACTTTTTCATTTGCAAAACTAAAATTCTGTAATAATAGCAACTCCTTCTACCCTACCCACTTCTACCAGCCAGTAGTTAAGCACCATTTTACTTTTGGTTTCTATGATTTGATTACTTTAATACCATATTTACCTTTTTGTGACTAGCTTATTTCACTTAACATAATGTTTTCAAGGCTAATCCATGTTGTAGCATGTGACAGGATTTCCTTTCTTTTTAAGGCACCTGTGTGCGTCAGTCAGTTGAGTGTCTGACTCTTGATTCCAGCTCAGGTCATGATCCCAGGGTTGTGGGATTGAGCCCTGTGTTGGGCTCTGCTCTGAGTGTGGAGACTGCTTAAGATTCTGTCTCTCTCCCTTGCTCGCATGCTCTCTCTCAAAAATAAAAAAAAGTGAATAATATTCCACTGCATGTATATACCACATTTTGTTTATTCATTTATTGGTGGACATTGGGATTGCTTCCACTTCTTGGCTGTTATGAGTAATATTGCTGTAAACATGGGGGTGCATGTGCATATCACTTTAAGACCCTCCTTTCAGTTCTTATGTGTATATACCCATAAGTGGGATAGCTGGATCGTATGGTAGCTAGTTCTATTTTAACTTTTTGGGGAACTTCCATATTGTTTTCCATAGAAGTTGCTCCGTTTTACAGTCCCATCAACAGTGCACAAAGGTTCCAATTTCTCCATATCCTCACCAGCATTTATTTTCTGGGTTGTTTTTTTGTTTGTTCGTTTGTTTGTTTGTTTGTTTGTTTTTGATAATAACTATTCTAATGGTGTGAGGTAATATCTCATTGTAGTTTTGATTTGCATTTCTCTGATGATTAGTTGGGTATCTTCTCATGTGTTAGACTTTTGTATATCCTCTTTGCAGAAATGTCTGTTAAAGTCATTTGTCCACTTTATAATAGGATTATTTGATATTTTATTGTTCTAAACATTTTTTATATATCCTGGATATCAACTCCTTATCAGGTATGTGATTTGCAAATACTTCCTCCCACTATGTAGGCTGCCTTTTCACCCCATTGATTCTGTCCTTTGATGCATAAAAATTAGGTTTGATGTAGTTCCAGTTGTCCGTGTTTGGGTTTTTTGTATGTACCTTGGTGTCATATCCAATAAATCCTTGCCAAGTCTGGTGTCTTCAAGCTTATCCTCTTTGTTTTCTCCTAGGAGTTTTATGGTTTTGTGTCTTAAATTTAGATCTTCAATCCACTTTGAGTTAAATTCTTATATGGTATACAGTAAGTGTCCCACTTCATTTTTTTACATGTGGATATGAGTTTTCCCAGCACCATTTGCTGAAAAGATTGTCCATTTCTCATTGAGTGATTTTGGCAGTCTTGTTGAAGATCATTTGACTATATATGTGAGGGTTTATTTTTGGACTTTCTGTTCTACAGCATTGCCTATATATCTTTGTTATTAGGCCAGTACCACACTGTTTTGAAAATGTAGCTTTATAAATTATTTTGAAGTGAGGAAGTGTGACACCTCAGACTTCGATCTTTTTCAAAATTATTTTGGCTATTTGGAATCCCTTGAGATTTCATATGAATGTTAGGCTAAATTTTTCTATCTCTGCAAAAAATGCCATTGAAATTTTGACAGGAATTGTATTGAATTCTTAAATTGTTTTGATAGGTGGACATTTTGACAATTATTAAGTCTTTCAATCTATGAACACAGGAATCTTTCCACTTACTTGTGTCTTTAATTTCTTTCAGCCATGTTTTATAGATTTCAGGGACAAGTATTTCACCTTCTTGGTTAGGTTTATTTCTTTTTTTTTTTTTTTAATTTGTTTTCATGTTTGTTTATTTTTGAGAGAGAAAGAGAGAGAACACAAGCAGGGGAGGGGCAGAGAGAGAGGGAGACACAGAATCTGAAGTAGGCTCCAGGCTACGAGCTATCAGCACACAGTGCAGGGCTCGAACTCACAACCTGAGCCAAAGTTGAAAGCTCAACCGACTGAGCCACCCAGGTGCCCCAGTTAGGTTTATTTCTAAGTATTTTATTCTTTTTGTTAATATTGTAAAATAGAATTGTTTTTCTTAATTTCCTTTTCAGGTTGTTCATTGCTAGTGTATAAAAATGCAATTTATTTTTGTATCCTGTAACTTTTTGCTAAAGTCATTTATTCTAATTGTTTTTTGTGTGTGTGGAGTCTTTAGGGTTTTCTATATGTAAGATCATGTCATCTGCAGTCCGATTATTTTACTTCTTTCCAATTTGAATGCGTTTTCTTTTTTTTTCTCTCATCTAAATGCTAAATTGTTTTTATGATAAAATACAAATTGTATTTTTTAAAAAGGAATAGGTAATGCAGGTTCGGGTAGGCCATGATGAAGATTTTAGAATTTACTCTGAAGGCAAAGGGACCATTGGAGGATTTTAAACTGGGAGAAGACAATCAAGTGTGTACTTTAAAAAAAGAAAAGAAAAGAAAAATAAATTTAAAAAAAGAAAAGAAAAGAAGACGCAAGTCCTAGTGGAGATGATGGCTTAAGAGTGGATGCAGGAGACTAACAAAGTGCAACAAAGTGGTCTGGTAGATTAAAGACTGGGCTGGGAGGAGTGGGTGAATGGCAGGAGTAGAGATGGGGAAGAGTGAATGGATTGAGTATTTAGGAACTATAAGTGACAGAATTAGGTGGTGGATTGGATGTGTGGGTGAGAAGCAAGTACGAGAGAGCATTTTTAAGGCCAACTCTTAGATTCCTGGCTTTGAGTACAACTAAGTGGATTGAGATGACATATGCTGTGGTATGGAGGTTTTTTCCCCCCAAATGTTTATCTATTTATTTTGAGAGAGAGAGAGAGAATAGAATCCCAAGCAGGCTCTGCACTGTCTGCACAGAGCCCAGTGAGGGCTCCATCTCACAAACTGTGAGACCATGACCTGAGCTAAAATCAAGAGTCGGATGCTTAACCAACTGAGACACCCAGGCATCCCAGTATAGAGATTTTTGTATGCAGAGTTTGAGATGGTTGTTAAATAGCTAGTTCAAAGATGCTACAGAGGAAATCGTGTGCAGATCTTGGCATGGAGATACACATCCAATTAATAAGTTCATTCCACTTTGAGGAAAATTCAGGACCTAGTCTGAATTAAGTTTTTTGTGCATAGGACATGCTCGTTTGGTATTTGTGGAATGATTTATCACAAAAATCCAACATATATATTGTAATATATTTAAAGTTAATTATCTTTAATGTAGGAACTAGTATTTTAAATATTAGTATGTGGCATTCTATGAGAAGAGGCCATTTCTTAATTTCTCAGTTGAACTGGCTAAACATTCATTTACATTGTCATTTTATGTAATCCAGCTCTCTTGACAGGCTCAAATGTGGTAAAACCTGCTTTTCTGTTCAAGTCCATAAATACAGGTAAAATAGATTAAAAGGTTACACACCAGTAAAATTCAGGATATTTTTACTTTTCTAGAATGGGAATGGGAAAAGCAAGGTGAGGAATGAGATGTGCTATGACTAGCTATTCAAGGATAAATATAAAACTTTTTTCGTAAGTCTGGCAAGCACTAAAACAGGTAGTCTTTGAGGTGATGTTATAACATCTGTGATGTCTGGATTGGAGAGGAATAGAGAAAGATACAGAGGAATGGGAAAAAGGAAAGCAGTGAGGAAGAAATGGAGAAAGGCGGGGGAGAGTGAGCATTTATTACGTTCTGAAATGGGTATTAAGATATAATCTACTTTTGATCCATTTGAACCCCGTGCTTCAGAATTATTTTCCCTTAAAAGTTAATGCCACCTCACAGCTCTTTACTGCTATACAGTGCCACTCTAATTAGAAGTAGACACACTAGGGGCATCCTAGTCTTACTCCTAGTATCTAGCTTACTCCTTACTCCTTACTCCTTACATCCTAGCTTACTCCTAGTCAGTCCTAGCATCTGACTCTTGATCTCAGCTCGGGTCTTAATCTCAGTGTCGTGAGTTCAAGTCCCCTGTTGGAGCCTATTTAAAAAATGCCCAGCGTGGAGCCTACTTTAAAAAAAAAAAAAAAAAGTAGACACACTAGTCAAATGTGAATTTTGTTTTCTAATGCCACCACTGTATTAAGCTGGAAGTCAGAGGACCCATTTTTTCTTTCTGGTCCTGGTTCTGTCATTAACTGGCTGTATGACCTTAGGACGTTACTTACCTTCTGTGAGCCTCAGTTTACTCATCTGCCAAATGATGGAGCTGGACAAAATGATTTGTAAAGTCCCTTCTGCTCTAATACTCTGTATTTCTTTGGAATCAATTTTGCCCTAAGCGTGGCAGTGGTTTCTTATCATTAAAAAAAAAAAAAAAATCCACGTGCAACTATGTTTTTGATATTTTACAGTATTAACATATGTCCTCCTATACATTGAGCTAGCACAGAAATTATTTTGTACAATCTGTCATTCTAATTTATATGTTGCTATTTGAGATTTTAGGGACGATTTGAGTTTCTATTCAGAGTGTCATCAGTTTTGTTAAATACTTGCCACCTTTAAATAATTTCTTTGCCACAGTCCTCAGAATTTGTTGGTTTTGAATTTTAATGGGAATATTTTAAGTAATTCCCAGACTTTGTATTGCTGGCTTTTTCCTTTCGAAAGAATGACTAGGAAAGTAAAACTTTTTTAAGTCTGTGACTTATTTATAGCCAGAACAACTTTATTTTCACTTTTTTTTTTTAAGTTCTCATTTGAAATCTTTACTGATTTTGGTTTGGCAGTGAACTAAACTGTTAAAAGATATTTGCAATATAATTGTCCCCAGTAGAATCATGTGATATTAAAAAAAAAAAAAAGTAATGCTCCATATATGTAAGACATATAGTCCGAGGCACTGTAAAGTTATGTTTAGTTTTATTTCTCTAT
This sequence comes from Puma concolor, assembly GCF_028749965.1. Lineage (NCBI taxonomy): Eukaryota > Metazoa > Chordata > Mammalia > Carnivora > Felidae > Puma > Puma concolor. Next base: position 79,728,524 of record NC_141671.1, read on the forward strand.
GTTCAGTCTTTATACTTTTTGATTTAGTTTAATGTGGCAGAGAGTAGAATAGAAAGTGGCAAGTACAAAGAAAGGTCTAGACTTCAAGAAAAGGATGGAATTTGGGTTTCTGTGTTACAATGCTTATACGCTCATGGTTTTAATACTGAGGAGCCATGATTATACTGTCTTATAGGAGAGTCTTTTTACAGTGGAATACAGGAATATAGTACAGTTATACCTAAAAAATAAAGGTACTAGTGGGTAGCAAAGGATGTTTAAAAAAGGAAGAACATCTCTCACTTTCCATCTTTTAACTTACAAATTGCTTACTAGACGTATCTTCCAGTCTGTTCATAAAGAGAGAAATTGTGTGTTTTATTTGGAGTATTCAAATTGTATTCCCAAAAGCCTTCCAAAGGTTTCAGGCTAGCCATCACCCAGTAGATTTTTAAACATGATTTTCTCATTGTGATAAAGAAAACAGGGAAGAGTTTAAATTTGCACTGTTAAAATTTAGACTCTCCCTCACAAATACAAGAAGTAAAGATTCTTATTTGTAGTTCATCAAACAGGCAGTAGGAAATTCAAAGACTTGAACAGAGTAGAAGTGTATTATGCTTAAGTGGGTCGTGAGGAAATGTTGAGGTTTATCGGTTAATGTTTTAAAAGTTACAAACCTATGAAGTTTCAGCAGACTTCACCCACTCCCTTAATTTTTCTATAGATATTTAATATGTTTTAGAACACCTATTAAAGCAAAATAGACCTCACCTTTGTAAAATAAAAAATACATCATCAGTACTGAACACAGTTATTGGTTGAATCTCATCCTCTAGCGTATCCAAGTATCCTTTTGTGGTTACCAGTATTAGTGTGTAATGCTCCAGTACTGCAAACTTCTAGGGATGCTACTTTCTGGTATTCAAGAATAAATGTGAGGAAAAGAATTTACTATAATTTTAATAGCAATGGCTATTAGAATTCAATACAAAATTATTTTTAAGTTAATTCACTTCATTCTAAATGGTACTCTCAGGTAAAAATATTTAATGCAACTTTTAAAAGTTAGCAGTGTAATCTCCTTTTGCTTATTAAGGTCAAGTATTTTGTAATAGTGTGACAGTAATAGAAAATTGCAAAGAAAAAAGAGTAGTACTTCCTGTGCTTAAAAAATATATATATATTCCTGATAAGTATTTGTATTGCAAATGAATTTTCAAATGTTAATAATCTATTATGTCTTGTTTTTTAAAGTGAATGAATTTTTAGCTTTTGAGGGTCCCATCTTGTTGGATATGAGAATTAAACATCTAATCAAAACCAATCAGTTAAGTCAAGCAACTGCTCTAGCAAAGCTGTGTTCTGACCATCCAGAGATTGGTACAAAAGGTAGTTTTAAGCAAACTTACCTTGTTTGTCTTTGTACATCATCACCAAATGAAAAGTTAATGGAAGAGGTGAGTATATTTTCTTTTGTTAGTAATTAATTTTAAAAATGAAGAAGTTAATTTTCAATTAGAATGTCTTTGACTTCTCTTTCTTTTAGATAGTGAGGGACTATTGTCAGTCTTAACTTTTCAGTATGCTCTTGGGTAGTGATTCTAAGCAGCTTTCAGAATTATATGTAAACTGATTTCATCTAGCTTCTGTTTTAAATAATTCGAATCTTTTTACTGCTTTGGTTAAATTATGGGAAAGATGGAGGTGGCTTAACAATTTAGTAGGATGTTTATATTTGTCAGCAGTTGGGCCTTAACTTTAGTTTTACCTGATACTTGTAGGATACTTGTAGATCTTTCTAACTGGCTAATTTAAGTAACTATTGGAATTTATTTGACTTCTTACTAAGAATATGTTTTCTGTTTTACACACACACACACACACACACACACACACACACACACACACTCATGCACGCACACATAATGTATTCAAAAACATAATGTATCCTAGGAAGAAGTTATAAATACAGATAGATAAATGTCTATATATAGGTCACAATTTTACTTGTATATTTAATGTAAAGCTTTATTTTCTCTGTGTGACATACGATATTTTTACTTCTAGTTTGACATAAAACATAGTATTCATGTATTTGTTTTATACTACAGAATTCTGAGGTAGAATCATGGTCCAAATGGGAATTTGCATAATATAGCCTCAGACAGAAACCTGAACGCCTACATGAGGTTACAGGTTGTAATTGTAGAGGTAATTGTGTGATTTTTTTTTTTTTTTTTTTTTTTTAAAGACTAGAAAATGAAGAGGAAGATGGTAGCCTTGGACCAAGATTAGGTCCAATAAGGTTGTTGTGGATGGTGAGGATAATGAGGATACTGGGAAGAGTGATGTCTGGCATTTTCTAGGCTGGATAGAGTAGCTCCCAGGGCTGTAGCCTAGGGAATTATATCATTAGTTTAGACATTGGCTAATCCGTAGATTTTTTTCTTTATTTCTCTTTTATCTCAGATAATTGGCTTTTTAAAAGTCTCTATATCAGAGCAAAGTAGGAGACTGAAGTTTTCTTATTAGTTCAGAATAGCTATGCAGACAGTTAATTGGCAGATATATAGTTTCTTAAGATAGCTTTTGAAATGTATTTAACAGTTTTTCTAAAATTCTTAAATTAACTATTGTGCTGCTGCTACATCTTAGATTTTTTTCAACTCAAATAAAGCTTTCATTATCAGTTCAGCTCTTGTCCTTATGTCAATCTGTCCATCCATCCATCCTCCCTTCAGCAAATTTTTATTAAGCACCATGGGGTTAAATGTGAGTTAAGGCATAAGCCTTGGCCTAAAGAATCTTTAACTTCTAATAGAAAACTTTCTAAACGTAGGGTCATTGGATTAGCTTTGAAGTCCTGTTTGAAGTTGAAGAGTACGAATTTGTAATTTCCAGGAAGAATCTGTATTTCTAACTCTCTTGAATAATCAAAAGATCTTGCAATACTGAACCTAAGTTTCCTTTTGGTTTAGTTGAGTAGTAGCAACCCAGCTTGCTCTGGGACGTCCTCAGGAAAATTCTCTATGAGGACCCCAAGTATCTCTGATATCCTATGAAATGATTTTTTTCCTTCTTACATTAAGCAGATAGAATTAAGGCATTCCATGTTCTTTTTGTTTGTTTGTTTAATGTTTATTTCTTTTTGAGAGAGAGAAAGGGAGTGGCAGAGAGATAGGGACAGAGGATCGAAAGCAGGCTCCATGCTGATAGCAGAGGGCCTGATGCGGGGTTCAAATGCACAAGCTGTGAGATTATGACCTGAGCTGAATTCTGACGCTTAACCGACTGAGCCACCCAGGCACCCCAAGTCTACACATTCTTGCTAAAAGTCTCCCTTTGCTTAGAGATTGTTTGGTTATTCTTTTATGTTCCTATTACAAACATATAGAAACTTTTTCTTCATTTCCCATGTGAAGTGGGTTAAGATTGGCTGTCATCAAGGTCTGTTTTATTTCTGCCCCAGGGAAAAGTAGTCACTTTGGAACAATTGCCCAAAGACAGAGGTGGTATTCTCTCTTTCTCTCTCTCTCTCTCACACACATTCATTTACCTTTACTTGTCTGGTTCTTATAAGCATTTGAGGTTTTTACCCATTCCTTATAGTATGGTGGGAATAGATACTGGAAAGAGTCAACCATAGGCTGGATTCTGTGGTCCTTTTGAGGAAATCCTTGTCCAAGTGAGCCAGTAGGCAAGGGATTGACTATTCCCCCAGGATCCTTTCATTTTAATAGAATTAGCAGCTAGCCCTGGTAGATGGCTGAAGAATGGGGCTGAGAGAGTGGATGTCTGTCTGGCTTCTCTGGAATTACTAGCTTGGTCTGTAATCTTGATAGAGATATAAAATGAAGTGTGCATTGTTTATTTTAGATCCAGTATTTCTGTTGGTTTTGTCATTAAAATAAACATAGAATTTAAAAAGTAAAATTTTCTTTCTCTCTAACCATCACTTCTCAATTTAATACTCCCCCAAGTAATCATTCAGTTTGAAATTTGATATATAACCTTTCTGTTATATATATATATTTTTTTCTGTATATTTTTTTTTCCAACGTTTATTTATTTTTGGGACAGAGAGAGACAGAGCATGAACGGGTGAGGGGCAGAGAGAGAGGGAGACACAGAATCGGAAACAGGCTCCAGGCTCTGAGCCATCAGCCCAGAGCCCGACGCGGGGCTCAAACTCAGGGACCGCGAGATTGTGACCTGGCTGAAGTCGGATGCTTAACCGACTGCGCCACCCAGGCGCCCCTCTGTATATTTTTCTATATATGTATGCACCCTGGCAGCTAATTACTTTTTCCCCATTTATTACGAACATCTTTCCATATTGTTCCATATAGATCAACCTCATTCTTATGGCTGCATAATTCCATAGTATGTATTTGTAATAACTTTAGTCAGACTAGGGGGCATTTGAACTATTGTCTTGTATATATATCCTTTCATTCCTGTCAGGGGTACACTGGTGGGACAGATTTCTGGAAGTGGACTTCCTGGATCAAGGAATTTTTAAATTAATAGATAGGGACTTACTACCAGCCAAAAAAGATTATGCCAATTTATATTCCCATAAACAGCATATGAAATTTCCTCTTCCCTAACACTGGAGATAATTAGTCTTTTAAATTTTTGCTAGCCTGAGAGTTAAAAAAAAAAAAAAAAAAAACTCGTTATTTGATTTTATGTTTTATTAGTATGAGAGGTTTACCATTTAAATTATTTTATAGAAGGAAAGCAATTTTATCTTGGTAAGCAAAAAAGACTTCTTAAAATGTGATTAGAGCCAATACATTTTAAAAGTATACTCAGTAAATGTATATAAATACTGGTGAAATGTTCTATATTTTTTGAATACCTGGCATAAAGAGCCATATTAAAACCTAAAAGTCATCTTTCATTTTTTTTTTAATTTTTTTAAAATTTTTTAATGTTTATATCTGCGTGCATGAGCAGGGTAGGGGCAGAGAGAGAGGGAGACACAGAATCCAAAGCAGGCTCCAGGCTCTGTGCTATCAGCACAGAGCCTGATGTGGGGCTCGAACCTAAGAACCACGAGATCATGACCTGAGCTGAAGTTGGACGCTTAACCAACTGAGCCACTCAGGCACCCCTCATCTTTCATGTTTTTGAAATGGTTTTTCTGTTTTACAGAGAGTTTAGCATAATACATCTTTAACAGATCATTCTGATTTTAAAAATTTATTCAGTTCTAAATTTTCTGGTACTTAAATTTTTGCTCATTTTTCAAAGCAATAGAGAAAAGATATCCATCTTATATAAATAGTCCCTATTTAGGTAAACACTGGTAATTGCTACTTTATGCTGCCTTGGATTTAAAAAAATAATAATTCTTGTTCATTGATAGCTATATTTGAGTTGTATTTCACTTTCATAGTTTGAATAGAGCCATTCATTAGTCTAAATACAGTTTCATTTTCCCTGCCATTCTCTTTAGTGTCCTGTTTTTTTGAGAGGACTCTCTAGTGGCAAATCAGGGAAATGAAAGACAGTAAAAATTGTTTTCTTAGTATACCTATAAAAAGTGAGGTTTTCTGTATTATTGAATATGGCAAATGTTTCAGTTGATATGTTGTATATGTATGAAGTAAGTATGTAGAGGCTACCTAACATACAAATATATATTTCTAATGATTAACTGTAAGCTAATGTAAGTAATGGCATTGTGAAAATAGGTTTCCTTATATATAATATACACATTTTACATCATTGGAGCAAGAAGAGTGGCTTAGGTTTTAGAAGAACCGGACAACATGGGCGCCTGGGTGGCACAGTTGGTTAAGTGTCCCGACTTCGACTTCAGCTCAGGTCACGATCTCACAGTTCGTGAGTTTGAGCCTCACGTCGGGCTCTATGGACATCTCGGAGCCTGAAGCCTGCTTTGGATTCTGTGTCTCCCTCTCTCTCTGTTGCTCCCCCACTCACGCTCTGTCTCTCTCTTTTTCTCTCTCTCAAAAATGAATAAACATTAAAAAAAAAAATAGTGTAGAAGAATGACAACAAAAGATCGGTTTCAAAACAAATTAGATTTTCAGGATATAAGATTTTTTTTATTAAACCTGAACATGTGAAAATCAATATTTAGCAATAAAGGGCCTCAACTTGCTTGTGCATGGAGAATTCTGAAAAGAATACAGACTTTGAAGCTACATCTGGGTTGAAATCTTGACTACCACTAATTAAGCATGTGACTGAGCAAGTAACCTCTCTGAACCTTATCTCTAAAAAGTTAATAGTAATATCTACTAGGCAAGATATTGTGCAGATTTAGCAATACTATTTCTGAAGAAGCTGGCACAAATAAATAGAAGCTGCTATTATTGTTATTAACATGAAAAAGTAAACAAAACTCATAGGTCGACTTCTAATAATTGTCTGTATGTGTGTACCAGGATAATTGTTTAAAATTAACACAGTTTGCAGTAAAAGATAATGTGATTAAATGGAAAGAATGTATTTGATGTCAATCAGACAAAATTTGATTTATAGTTCTACCACTTAATTAACTTTTGCAACTTGGGCAAATAATTTGTTTGAACACCACATTCATTATGTAAAAAATGTTAATTATAATGCCTACCTAGTAGAAAATTTCTGATTAAATAATAAAATATGTCTGACAGTGCACTTAATGTGATATAGATATTTGAAAATATTGTATGATTACATATTGTTCAGCCCCTTTTTAATTTTTTTAAATGAGCTCACTTAAAGATTTGTTAGAAGGAGTTAGATAGAGGCATAGTGGAAAGAGCACTGCACCAGGGAGTTGGAATTCCAAGACTCCAGTTTCACTCTTAACGCTGCCACTAACTTCATAATTCCTTTCAGAAGTCATTGTTGTTAAACACACAAACTCAGAGCTGTGTCTTCTCTTGTTTTAGTGTTTTCTAGCGCAGCTTAAGGTATAGAATGGGACCTCTGAATCTATTCTCATGCAACCTTTGTTCTCAAAGATAAGCCTCAAAGTTATCCTCATTTAGATACTTATTCAGTCCTAAACACATATTTTACACACACACACACACACTCTCTCTCTCTCTCTTTCTCACACTGACCTACTCAGAAGTTGATGAGGAGAGACATACGATCGATAAGGAGGGGCATGGTTACCTCTGTGGTGCATGGGTGCCAGTGCTCTGTATCGTCTTCAATTTTTTTTGGCCATTTGTCATTTATAACATGTTGGAATTAATCTTTTTATTTTGTGGAACACTGGTGATTTGTGATTATGTGATGTTTGCCATATTCTTGTTTTACAGCAAATGCTTGTAGAGATCATATGTAAGTTCTGTTTATGTAGTAAATCATTGTAATATGATAGTAAATTTTAACTTTTCAAAAAATAAGCAATAAGATGTGTGTAATTAAATGAAGTTGCCTTCATCTAGGTTATACTTATGTATGCATGGCTGTTGACAGGCTTTGAGATGAAATGAATTGATATGAAAAGAAAAATAATGGAGATTTATAGAAAGCTGAGATGAGTTTAAAGGTAGTATAACTACAGTATAAAATGTTTCATATTATACCTTTTTCCCTCAGATGAATAGACGCTTTATTAGTTTATATCCAGTAGATCTCTGTGTCTTTCTGCTGATTCTAATGCTTTTTAAATTACCAGCTGAAAAAGGGGAAAAATACAGCTTTTCTTTTTCAGTATCATAGACTTGATTAATGGGTAGAGGGTACTTACAATGAGCATTAGTTTTTTACATATAGATATTTGTAAAGTTCTTGAAAATAGTTGGTTTTTGACTTGAAAAAAGATTTCTTTATTGCAGCCTAGTAATGACAAACTATGAATTGATAGTATATATGAGGTTTTACTGATAAAAATGATCTGTAAATATCTAGTGAAGATTTTAACATGTATTGCTATATATCCTAATACAAACCATTTTATGGCATATTTCTGTGTCCTTTTTCTGTAGATCTCAGAAGTTGATTGCAAAGATGCACTAGAAATGATCTGTAACTTAGAATCTGAGGGTGATGAAAAAAGTGCTCTTGTCTTATGTACTGCATTTCTATCACGTCAGCTCCAACAAGGAGATATGTACTGTGCTTGGTGAGTTGATTTTATTTTGTACGGAAAACTTTGTTAAACAAAAAAACAAGATAGGTTGTGAGAGTGCAGAGAGCTCAAGAACATATTTTTAATCTTTTAAAGTCTTAACAAGACAAAAAGCTTATTTGCAGTTATTACATGCTATGTAAACTGTCAACTAATTCATATTATAACTTAAACATTTTTTTCTATTAAGGACCACACAACTCCTTAGTATACCAGTAATGATTGTATAATAATTAATAGATATTAGAAGATGAAAGAAAGGTTTATTTTATCTGATGCCACAATAACAATTTTTTCAAATATGTAAGCAATCTATGATTGAATGTCTGTATTTTTTCCCTCTGCATATTATATACTTTCAATTACATAATTAGCTGCTAATCATTCGTGTATAGAAATATAGTTCATTTTCTGTCTGTGAGATATTTTACTTCACTAACTTCTTCAGTGCACATTACTTTATATGATACATTTTCAATTCTGCAAAGCCTGTTCTATATAATCTTTTGGGAGCTTGCAACTAATGGAGCTGTTGACCTCAGCTGATTCAAAAATCTTAAGGTCAGCTGTCTTAATGTGTTAGCTAAAGCTGACAATCTGTTCAGTGAACAGCATTATTAGTCTTCAGTGTTGTATTGGTAATATGGGAACACAAAATTTAGTTTACAATATTCTAACATTTAAGAATTTTTACCAAGTGACTAACACATTACATACAAATGAATATGGAACAGGCAAGCTAAATAAATGTGTAATTAAAGAAGAATAAAGTTTATAAAGGTTTTCTGAGCAGCTGTGAGTTTTGTTATGAAGGGAAAATCATAAATGCAGGACAGAGAGGATTGATATAAAAGGCAGGTAGGAAGATTCTGAAGGGAGAATAAATAATATGCATATACTACTGAGGACAAGTATATTTTCTATGTAACATAAATAGTAGTGACTAAGAAATTAAGTGTGCTATTGCTTTAAAAAAGGCATCAAAGTTTGGATTTCATATGACCAACACAGGCAATCTATTATAAGGTCTTAAGAAGGAAGGCAAAGTAGAAGTTTATGTGTAAGAAATGCTGTTTAATACAAGTAATGGAGAAAAATGGGTTGGGGGCTGAATGGTGAGGGTAGAGTTGGGATGAAGAAGTGGCAGGACAGAGCTGAGATAGGAAAATCAACTAGAAAACCAATACAACAGTCCATCTGGGAAGTTACGAAGGCTTCCTTATGGATGTTGGAAAAAAATGACGATAGCTGTGTTTAGGATAGTAAAAAGCAGGGGCTGTTAGGGTCAGTGATAATGATGCATTAAATTAGAAAGATGGTGAACTGGAAAGAATGTTAATCATCTTTTTCATATATTAAGTTTCAGGTTTCAGAAGAGATCAAAGTGGAGAGGTCTTATAAAGAACTAGAGAGGTGAAAGTGGTCAAGACTGGAGAGACAGATTTTTGAAGTCCTCCATATATAGGTTAAAATCTAGTAAATGAGCAAGTTGTTCAATTGGGTGGTGAAAGAGCAGAGTTCCTAGAAGTGCAGACTGAGGAAATAATAATAGGAAAGGCATGTATTGAGGAGAATACTTGGTGAAAAAATTTGAAACAAGGAAGAAGATTTTTGTGTAAATTAACCACAGAGGACAGAAGAGAAATAGAACAATAGGTAAAAGGGAGGAAAATTCATCATTTCAGTAGGATTATTTTCTATGAAAGATACATTCTAATTGCATTTGAAATCAATTTTAAAGTCCATTTTCGGGGCGCCTGGGTGGCGCAGTCGGTTAAGCGTCCGACTTCAGCCAGGTCACGATCTCACGGTCCGTGAGTTCGAGCCCCGCGTCAGGCTCTGGGCTGATGGCTCAGAACCTGGAGCCTGTTTCCAATTCTGTGTCTCCCTCTCTCTCTCTGCCTCTCCCCCGTTCATGCTCTGTCTCTCTCTGTCCCAAAAATAAATAAACGTTGAAAAAAAAAATTAAAAAAATAAAAAATAAAGTCCATTTTCAAAAATTTCTTTATTTTACCAATTTGACAGAAATTAGTTAAATTACTTTCTTTTGGGTTCTGTGTGATCATTGATTGTTAACATTTAATAATATTAAATTTTAAATTTTAAATTTAATTGACCAGTTGGTCAATTTTAAATTTAAGGTAGAAGATAAAATGAAATGCTTTTTAAAATATGCCATTGATATATATGTATATGCATTTTATGTATACATACATTTTGTGCTTTATTATATAAAGTCACAGATGTGACTCAGAGTTACCATTTGTATACTTTTAGTTTAAATGAGAGGTGCTTCATTAGTGACAGGCAGTGCTTCTCCCTGAGATTGAAAAATATCAGTCAGTAAAGTGATAAATCATATCCTGATTTTATTTAGTCCCTAAAAAATTGAGATCTATTTTATATTTTATTTAAACTTAATTTCACATGTAGAATTGGAATCTAAAACCAGCTTTAATTTCAGATGTAATGACTGGACTGACATAGTCCATGATTGTTACATTATTGTTCCAACTTATTTTTTTCTTTTTTTTAGGGAACTCACTCTCTTTTGGAGTAAATTACAGCAAAGAGTAGAACCATCTATACAAGTGTACCTAGAAAGATGTCGTCAGCTTTCTCTGTTAACCAAGACGGTATATCACATTTTCTTCCTGATTAAAGTTATTAATTCTGAGGTAAGAATAATCAAGCTATTTTTTCTTAATTTAAGATACATAAATAATCTTTAATAAAAGACATTATTTTGGCACTTCTTCCAGTGATTTTTGTTTATTTCATTTAGAGTTTTCAACATTGCTTTCCTTATTAGTCTAATAATAGAGATTTGCTATAGAGAAACTTAAAAATGCAAATGAGAGCCAGAGTCTTGCTCTTGGCCTGAAGAAAAGTAATATTCTAGTATTTTATCATTCTATAATTTTTACTCCTATGTGTTCTGCTGTTTTGATAGTTTGGCTCTGTAGAGATTTAGAAAGTGTGAAGAGAAATGGAGAGATAGCTTCCTTTGTTGGTAGTTTGGCAGATTACATTGTCTAAAAATCCTTTTTCTACAGAATGCCCCAAAATACTTGATGACATAAACATTTCTATTGATGTATAGCATCTGAGATTGCATGAATGTTAGGGAGGGGAAATCCTTAGGCTCAAAATGAAGAAGAACCTAAAAACTGGAGCAGAAAGCTTGAGTTGATGCTGGGCCCCTCCTGGCTTGGGTGGGGATTAGGGTATGTTACTACTTGTGGTAACTAAGGGGTTTGAGTTTTAATATGCACATGGGGGTAGGAGATAGCTTTATGGGGATAGGAGATAAGATCTTGGGCCCGGCCCTCTCATGTTAGGGAGCTGAAAGTGAATTCCCCTGTCCCCCTTCCCCTCCCCAACCTTGAAGTCCTATAATTTCACTGAAAAAGTAGACTAGAAAAATACTACTTTTTATTTAACACAGATAGATGATAGGAAACTTTGTGCATATCCAACTGGGCTGTGGGTCACAGAAGGAAAAAAGTTTTCTTTAAGCAGTTGTACCCATAGGTCTATCCTTACACAGATTTGGGGTCCAGATTTACCCTGTCTGTATAGTCCAGAAATCCCCATGCTGAATAAGTAATGTTGAAGAAGGTAAGGGTGGAACTGGGCTGGTAACAGCTGGGATACCTGGCAGAAGCAAATGCAGAACTTTGGAGGGACATACCCTCAATGTAGGATTCTTAGATAAAGCCCTGCTTAAGATGAGTTTGTGATCAAGATTTACAGAACATGAAGCAGTTTGTCATGAGGGAATTCTGTCAGAGAGAAGTAACAATAGGATTAAACATGAAAGGATAGAAACTATAAATTACATATACTTGAAGACATAAGTAAATTTAACCACCAAGATTTATAAAGCATGTGAAACAACATGACATGACTAAATTTCAGTAGACAAAAAGAATAGAATTATTTGCCTAGTAGTTTAACACAATTATGGAAAATTCTATAAAATACATGTATTTAAAGACATAAAATAAGGGATTGAAGTATAAGAAAGACACTATCAAAATGATCAGATTTTATTTAAAAAAAAAATTTTTTTTTTCAACATTTATTTATTTTTGGGACAGAGAGAGACAGAGCATGAACAGGGGAGGGGCAGAGAGAGAGGGAGACACAGAATCGGAAACAGGCTCCAGGCTCTGAGCCATCAGCCCAGAGCCCGACGCGGGGCTCGAACTCACGGACCGCGAGATCGTGACCTGGCTGAAGTCGGTCGCTTAACCGACTGCGCCACCCAGGCACCCCAAAATGATCAGATTTTAAAGAGTCAGAAGAACTTTTGCAAATAAAACACAAGTCATTGAAATGAAAACATTTAATAAGTAGATTAAACAAATTAAATACAACTGAAGAGGCATGTAATAATCAGAGGTTGCCTATGTGTTTCCATTTATTTATTTAAATTGGAATCCAAGTTTTATAAGATTAATTTATTTTCTTATAGCATAACCCTTGCAGTAATGCAGTTGGTTCCCATTTTAAATGTACACAGAAGACACTTTCCATAGTTGCTACGTTGCATAGAATGCGATGCCAAACAGTGTTTAGGAATCTTTACAATCTGGTGTGCAGCATGACAAGAAGTATTTTTTAATTCATGTGTAGTTTTGTTTTTTTTTTTTTTTGAAAGGAGGGACCGAAAGATACTCTTCTGTCCCCCTTTAAAAGTAACTTTTTAAACCTGTAGTTGGTCCATAAATTTTACATATATCTTCACTTTTTCTCCTGAAATAATTTCTTTTCAGGAGAAAAGAATTTCTCTCAAAGTAAAGGACAGGAATGAGTCCTGCTTTCCAGTTTTTCCTCTGTCAGCCTTGTTAATTCATTCTGATTTTCCATTTTCTATATTGTAGTGTTGCAGTTAAAAGAAAATGAACTTACAATAGTAAGTTTCTTAAAAAATTAATGTGCAATTTTAAAACATAGGTTGTGCCACTAGTGGCTTTATGTCTCACTTAAAGAACAGTGTAGCAAAGTAGAAGGAGCTTGAAATCAGAAGCCAGACAAATTGGGTATGAAACTTGATGTTCTGTTGACCACCTGTTAACTCTAACCACTTTGTGTTACATTTTTTAAAATTTTGTTTTCATTTTTATTTATTTTGACAGAGAGGAGAGAGAATCTTAAGCAGGCGCCATGCTGAGCATGGAGCTCGATCCTATGATCATATGATCATGACCTGAGCTGAAATCAAGAGTCAGATGCTCAGCTGACTGAGCGACCCAAGCGCCCCTCATTCCTTAATTAGATTAATTAAGGACGTTAAGTAAAAGTGACTCTCCTCCGTCAAACTTACACCCCACTTAGAAGGAGATTGTGTTGGAGAGGGGAAGAACTTGGACAAGAGCTACACTGTGCATTGTCATAGCCAGTAGCCACATTTTAGGGGCTCAGTAGCTCCATGTGGCTAGTGACTACCATATTGAATAGTATAAAAAAGACTTCCATCATCACAGTTCTGTTGAGTAGTGCCTTTCTGGAGAGACTTTGGATTCAGAAGTAAAGCACCTATATAAAACACTTAAAAGCATGAATAATAGCTTAGAGAGTTGGTCAGGGGAGCACACCTACTGACAAGAATAACTTGCAACTTGCTAATTACTCTGCCCCAAAAATCTTGTTTCCCATTCCATAAAAATTTTTTCCCTTTGTTTTTTACTTTTTGAAATCTGATCAAGCAGAGGTTTTATCTTAAAACTAGAATCCTAGATTATTATTAAGGACCAAAAGAGACCTTAAAATTAATGCTATAGTGACTAGGTTCTAGTAAAACTTCTCAGTTTTCACATGATGCAATTTAGTCTCAAGGTCAGTGATTTGGGTTACCTGGTGGCCCTTTTTAAAAATTCCAGGAGTGGGGCGCCTGGGTGGCTCAGTCGGTTAAGCGTCCAACTTCAGCTCAGGTCACAATCTCGCGGTCCGTGAGTTCGAGCCCCGCGTCGGGCTCTGGGCTGACAGCTCAGAGCCTGGAGCCTGTTTCAGATTCTGTGTCTCCCTCTCTCTGACCCTCCCCCATTCATGCTCTGTCTCTCTCTGTCTCAAAAATAAACTTAAAAAAAAAAAAATCCAAGAGTTAGGGGCACCTGGGTAGCTCAGTTGGTTGAGCATCTGACTCTTGATTTTGACTCAGGTCATGATCCTGGGGTCATGGGAGCCTGCTTAAGATTCATTCTCATTCTCTCTTTCTCTCTCTCTCTGCCTCTGTTCCCCGCTTGTACACACTCTCTGTCTCTAAAATAAATTTAAAAATAAATAAATGAATTCAAAAAACACAATTCCAGGGTTTGTTGAAGACTGTTGGCCAGTTTATTCATGCTTTTTCCTAGACCCTTGAAATTAAAAGGTTGAAAAATATAGCACTATTGCACTATAGCACTCAGTCTATTGATGGAGACACACAAACATGTGGGCCATCCAACCCACTTGTCTGTTTTGACTGAGTGATAGCCAGACAGAATGGGAAGGGAAAGTGTCCCTAGTATTAGAAAAAGCATGTAAAGTAGTGTGAAGAAAAAACTTCTCTTTTCTTCACTACTCTTCACTACTCACTGAATACTTCTGTTCATCAAATGTGTGGGGGTTTTCTTCACATCAAACAATTCTCTGGACACCAGCTGGGTATCCTACAACTTAATTCTGACACTATTTACCTGGAGGTAGCACAGATCTCACAGATTAAGTGCCCAATCCCACAAGACTGACACACACACACACACACACACACACACACACACACACACACACACACACACACACAACCGCTTTCAGATGCTAATCACAGGTCCAGTTTGTCACTTGTGCTTCTGACCAACTGGCTGAAATCAGAAGTTCCTACAATATCTTTCCCTAGATTTGATTAGTTTGCTAGAGTGGCTCACAGAATTCAGGAAGACAATTTACCTACTAGCTTACTGGTTTGTTGTAAAAGGATACAACTTAGAAAGTGCAAGATGAAAGAGATGCTCAGGGCAAAGTATGGGGGGAAGGGCAAGCTGCCTCCCCAGATCTCTGCATGTTTACCAGTGCAGAAGGTCCCTGAACCCTGTTCTTTTTGGGTTTTTACAGAGGCTTCATTATATAAGCACAGTTGATTAAATCATTGGCCAGCGTTGGTGATTGATTCAGAACCCAGCATCTCTCCCTCCCTTGGAGGTGGGGGTGGGGGCAAGACCTGAAAGTTCCAACCCTCTAATTACAAGTTTGTTCCCCTGACTACCAGACACCATCCGGTTGTTATCTGGGGGCTCTCCAAAAATCCCCTCATTAACAAACTCCTTTGTGGTTAAAAGGGCCTTATTAATAGCAACACCTGTTTCATGGTTTAAGGCTCTGGAGCTATTTTAGGAGCTGGGAAGAAAAGGTTCCCTTATAGCTCTTATCATTTAGGAAATTACCAAGGTTTTAGGACTATGTGCTGGGAGCCCTGGATGAAAAAATATATATGTATTTCTTATATCACAGTATCACAAGTGGTATCAAGCAAATGAGAGAATGGCATATTTTGGGATCTACAGTTAGCTTAGTTTACCTGCAGTATAGGCTATTTGGGTGTAGGGCAAAAGATAAAAGATGAGTCTAGACCAGATGAGGCATAGGTAGGATTGTTAAGACCTTTTTGTATTACCAATTAAGAATATATATTTAATTCTGAAATACAAAGGTAACCATTTAAGAATTTTAAAGCAGGGTAAGACATGGTATGCACGGATGGAGAAGAGCTGAATAGGATGTTCATGGGGAAACTAACCAGTCTGTAAGCCTTAAGTAGCTTTGGGTCAAGGACACTAGGCAGTCAGAGGAGAGGAACAGAGAAGTGGAGGCAGGGGGGTGGATACCAAATATAAAACCTTGTCTTTTTCAGAAGGTTGCCTGGCGCTGGACCACTGTCTGGGGGCGGCGGGAAGGGGGTGGGTCTCTATTCATCCCTCTGAGTTTTTAGCACTTAGCTTTCTTCTGTTCCTGTGACTCTTAAATTCAGGCTGGTGCTATCAGTACTTTTATTAACTAATGTTACTGATTAAGTACATTATTATAGGCTAATTACTTGTTTAATCACATATTTATGGAAAATTGTGAATTCAGACTCATCTTTAAAAACCCTTATTATAGGTGGCTCAGTCAGTTAAGTGACTTTGGCTCAGGTCACGATCTTGTGGTCCATGAGTTCAAGCCCTGCGTTGGGCTCTGTGCTGACAGCTCAGAGCCTGGAGCCTGCTTGGGATTCTGTGTCTCCCTCTCTTTCTGTTCCTTTCCCACTTGCATTCTGTCTCTCTCTCTCTCTCTCTCTCTCTCTCTCTCAAAAAAAAAAGATTTAAAAAAAATTAAAAAATAGTAAATATAAAATAAAATTAATAAAAAAAACCCACCATTATAAGGACACCTGGATGGCTCAGTCGGCTAGGCAACAGACACTTGATCTCAGCTCAGGTCTTGATTTCAGGGTTGGGAGTTAAAGCCCTGCATTGGGCTCCATGTTGGGTATGGAGCCTACTTAAAAAATAAATAAAATTTAAAAATTAATAAAAAATAAAAACACTTGTTATATAACAAGTTTATGATTTGAATATCGCCTGTAAACTTAATTTTCAATCACACACACACACGCAAATATGAAAACTCAAAAGAATAAAAATTTTGTTGTACTTCTGTTGGCATCATTTAAGGTTTCACATTTAATTACACAACATTAAGATGTTTTTAAAGCAAATTTATTCAAAGCCATTTGCTCTTAATGAGTTGAAATGAACCCTTGAATCCAGGAGCCGACTGTATTAGGATAGAACTGTCAGTTGAGTTTCTCTCTGAAATAATTTTAGTTGCATTTTCTAAGCAATAAGTAAAATTTTTAAAATTTTTTTTTTTTTCAACGTTTATTTATTTTTGGGACAGAGAGAGACAGAGCATGAATGGGGGAGGAGCAGAGAGAGGGAGACACAGAATCGGAAACAGGCTCCAGGCTCTGAGCCATCAGCCCAGAGCCTGATGCGGGGCTCGAACTCACGGACCGCGAGATCGTGACCTGGCTGAAGTCGGACACTTAACCGACTGCGCCACCCAGGCGCCCCAATAAGTAAAATTTTTGAATCCACTTTTGTCATTTATAGAGAAAGAGATCAACATTCACGTGACGGAATAGTTACGGTCAGCTTCATCAGAGTAGGTGTCCTTCATCCACAAAACCCCTATATCCTGAATCCTTTCTTAAAGTACTTTGTTTCTCTACCATTTCCTGAATTTTCTTTTTTAATTTTGTTTTTTCAACGTTTATTTATTTTTGGGACAGAGAGAGACAGAGCATGAACGGGGGAGGGGCAGAGAGAGAGGGAGACACAGAATCGGAAACAGGCTCCAGGCTCTGAGCCATCAGCCCAGCCGACGCGGGGCGGGGCTCGAACTCACGGACCGCGAGATCGTGACCTGGCTGAAGTCGGACGCTTAACCGACTGCGCCACCCAGGCGCCCCATTTCCTGAATTTTCTAAATAATTACAGCCTTTTTCAGAATTCTCATCCCCTACATATTTACTAGTCCTTTTGATATGTGCCTTCATCATCACTTGTGCATTATTAGAAGTAGCCCCTAAGTCATGTAACAGAGGTGGAAATGTTTTTTACTACAAAAGTTTTCTGGCTCAGATTTATCTCGGAATAGTATAAAATAACTATACAGGTTTGATATGAAAGCGAGAGACAACCATATGGTCCCAGTTCTTTCCTAGTTGTCCTTTCTTCACTGTTACTTTTAAGAATATAGGTCTCAGGCACCTGGGTGGCTCAGTCACTTGAGCATCTGACTTCGGTTCAGGTCATGATCTTGCAGTCAGTGAGTTCGAGACCCATGTTGGGCTCTGTGCTGACAGCTCAGAGCCTGGAGCCTGCTTCAGATTCTTTATCTCCCTCTCTCTTTGCCCCTTCCCTGCTCATCCTTTGTCTCTCTCTCAAAAATAAACAAACATTAAAAAAAAATTTAATAGGTCTCGTATCTATTTTTGTCCATTTTCTTCTTGGTCTTTGTGTCCTTGCTTTTCCTAAAGTCAAGACCAATTTATCTTCCCCTCACTTTCCTTTTGGCTCACGAATCTAAGCTTCTGTTTTAGTAAAAAAGCAAAAAACTTTATTTCCTTCTTAGTCTGTGAAAATACAGACCCTATCAGCTTTTTTACACTTATTTTTTTCTTGCCTTTTGATCCTATATAACATATATTCCATTCCCATGAACGTGGCCACACCTTATAGCTGGCTTATTTCTTATATTTATGTTCTCCTTAGTCTTTAAAAACCCATTTTTTTTTATCTCTTCACTTCTATATCTTCAAATAACTTTTACCTTCATTACTGCTGTCTTGTAATAATAGTTCAGGATGCTAATTCAGGGACTCCTAGGTGGCCCAGTCAGTTCAGCATCCAACTCTTGATTTCAGCTCATGTTATGTGATTTCAGTTTGTGAGTTTGAGCCCCATGTCGGGCTCTACGCTGACAGCGTGGAGCCTGCTTAGGATTCTCTCTCTTCCTCTCTCTCTGTCCCTCCCCTGCTCTCTCTCTCTCTCACACACACACACACACTCTCTCTCTCTCTCTCTCTCTCTCTCAAAATAAATAAACTTTAAAAAAATGCTAATTCAAAAGGAAAAACATTTATTGTGTCTCCTTCTACTCATTTTTAAGATGGTTCAGCAGCAGGGTAGGTGATTTGGCATTCAGCCAATGTATGATAGAACTACAACCCCTTCCCCCATGAAGAATCAGATTATTCTGTTAAAAGTGAAAATCTCCTTTCATTACTAGTAAGTTAGGAAATAGGGGGACATTCTCAGTTCTGTAATTGGATTAAGAGTTTTTTTATTTCAGAAGGACTGTAAATACAAAGTTAAGAAATGAAATTTGTGATAGAGTTGACATTTATCGATCACTTCCTATGTGCCAGACATTATACTATAGCAGATACTTTAAATACATAATATTCACTAATACAGCAGTTTTATGAAGTTTGTGTTGTTTTGATCTGTCTTTTATAAGTGGGCTATGAACTGTTAGAGATGGTAATAACTTCCAAGTTTACCTAGCTGTATTAGATGATTTTATACCCAGGTCTTGTCTTAGTTCCCAGTGCTTATCCATTTTCTGCTATTCTTTATAATTCATTTTACACACACACACACACACACACACACACACACACACACACACGGCTAAGCTACGATGCTTTAGAAGAGGCAGTTTTTCATATGTTGCTATTTGCAAAATTTGAGAAAAGCAAACCTCAATTTAAAAATAACCAAATTCACTTATAAGGGTTGGTTAAGTATAAATTGACATTTGACATTTCTTGTTTGCTTTTTCACAGACTGAAGGGGCTGGACTTGCCACCTGTATAGAACTATGTGTAAAAGCCCTTCGTTTGGAATCTACAGAAAATACTGAAGTGAAAATATCTATTTGCAAGACCATTTCCTGCTTGTTGCCTGATGATCTGGAAGTTAAACGTGCTTGTCAACTGAGTGAATTTCTTCTTGAGCCTACAGTAGATGCATATTATGCTGTGGAAATGTTGTATAACCAGCCAGATCAGAAATATGATGAAGAAAATCTTCCAATACCAAATTCTCTACGCTGTGAGCTCTTACTGGTATTGAAAACTCAGTGGCCCTTTGATCCAGAATTCTGGGATTGGAAAACCTTAAAACGACAATGTCTTGCATTAATGGGGGAAGAAGCATCCATTGTGTCTTCAATAGATGAACTAAATGACAGTGAAGTTTATGAGAAAGCAGTAGACTACCAGGAAGAGATAAAAGAAATTTCTATGAATGGACTTTCTGGTGGAGTTGGTGCTAATTCTGGCCTTCTCAAAGACATCTGTGATGAAAAGCAGAAGAAGAGAGAGATAAAACAATTAAGAGAGAGAGGATTTATATCTGCTAGGTTTAGGAATTGGCAAGCCTACATGCAGTATTGTGTGTTGTGTGACAAAGAATTCCTTGGTCATAGAATAGTACGACATGCTCAAAAACATTACAAAGATGGGATTTACAGTTGCCCTATATGTGCAAAGAACTTCAATTCTAAAGAAACTTTTGTCCCTCATGTCACATTGCATGTTAAACAATCTAGTAAAGAGAGACTAGCAGCTATGAAACCATTAAGAAGATTGGGGAGGCCACCTAAGATCACAACTACCAATGAGAATCAAAAGACTAATGCTGTGACCAAGCAGGAACAGCGGCCTATAAAAAAGAATAGTCTCTATTCAACAGATTTCATAGTATTTAATGACAATGATGGTTCAGATGATGAGAATGATGACAAAGATAAATCTTACGAGCCAGAAGTGATCCCAGTCCAGAAACCAGTACCTGTTAATGAATTTAATTGCCCTGTAACTTTTTGTAAAAAGGGCTTTAAGTACTTTAAAAATTTAATCGCTCATGTAAAGGGACATAAGGATAATGAAGATGCCAAGCGCTTTCTTGAAATGCAAAGCAAAAAAGTTATTTGCCAATACTGTAGACGGCATTTTGTAAGTGTTACTCATCTTAATGATCACCTACAAATGCACTGTGGCAGTAAACCATATATCTGTATACAGATGAAATGTAAGGCTGGTTTTAATAGTTACGCAGAGCTCTTAACACACCGAAAGGAACATCAAGTCTTTAGAGCGAAATGTATGTTTCCTAAATGCGGCAGAATTTTTTCAGAAGCTTACTTACTATATGATCATGAAGCACAGCATTATAATACCTATACTTGTAAGTTCACAGGTTGCGGTAAAGTTTATCGTTCTCAGAGTGAGCTAGAAAAGCATCTGGATGATCACATTACTCCTGAAAAAGTGCTGCCTCCTGAAGACCAACTTAATTCATCTGGAGATTGTGTTCAGCCTTCTAAAGTGAATCAGAACACAGAAGTGAGCATTGAGAAAGAGAGGTCTATGCTTCCTTCAGAAAATAACATTGAAAACGCTTTACCAGCAGAGAGAAGTGATGCTTGGGATAAAAGCAAAACAGAATCAGCTGTGACCAAACAAGACCAGATTTCTGCATCAGAGCTCAGGCAAGCTGATGGACCATTGTCAAATGGTTTGGAAAACCCAGTGACTACTCCTCTGCTTCAGGCCAGTGAAGTGGCTGTGTCCATTAAAGTGTCCCTCAATCAGGGGATCGAGGATAACTTTGGAAAGCAAGAAAACTCAACTGTGGAAGGCACTGGTGAATCATTGGTCACAAACTTACATACACCGGTTGAAGATACTTGTAATGATTTGTGTCGTCCAGGTTTTCAAGAAAGAAAAGAACAGGATTGCTTTAATGAAGCCCAGATAACTCAGAATCCTTTAGTAAATTCAGAAACCCTTAAAATAGGTGACCTTACCCCACAAAACTTAGAAAGGCAAGTGAACAACCTGATGACCTTTTCTGTGCAAAACCAGGCAGGATTTCAAAACAGTTTACCAGCTTCTAAGTTTGAATGTGGAGGTAATGTTAAAACATCATCCAGTCTTTATAATTTACCTCTTAAGACATTGGAAAGTATCACATTTGTTCCATCACAGCCCAACCCAAGTAGTTCTTTAGGAACTCCATCAGTGCCTCCAAAAGCGCCAGGTCAGAAATTCAGTTGCCAGGTTGAGGGATGTACTCGAACCTATAATTCTTCACAGAGTATTGGGAAACACATGAAGACAGCACACCCTGACCAGTATGCGGCATTTAAAATGCAGCGCAAAAGTAAAAAAGGTCAAAAATCGAACAACTTAAATACACCAAATAATGGCAAGTTTGTTTATTTTTTGCCATCACAGGTGAGCAGCTCTAACAATGCATTTTTTACACCACAGACCAAAGCCAATGGGAATCCTACTTGTTCAAATCAGTTGCAGCATGTCTCGCCTTCCATTTTTCCAGCTCATTTAGCAAGTGTGTCAGCTCCACTGTTGCCCTCAGTGGAAAGTGTCATAAATCCAAATATACCTTCTCAGGATAAAAATGAACAAGGTGGTGGTATTATATGTTCCCAAATGGAAAATTTATCTACTACTGCCTTGCCAGCACAAATGGAAGATCTAACCAAAACAGTTTTGCCTTTGAATATTGACAGTGGCTCGGATCCTTTCCTTCCTTTACCTGCAGAAAGTAGTTCAATGTCTCTTTTCCCTTCACCAGCAGATAATGGGGCTAATTCTGTTTTTTCCCAGCTGGAAAATAATACAAATCATTTTTCCTCGCAGATTGAAGGAAACACCAATTCCTCCTTTCTAAAGGGAGGCAATGGTGAAAATGCAGTTTTTCCTTCGCAAGTCAATGTTGCAAATGACTTTAATAGCACCAGTGCCCAACAGTCTGCCCCTGAAAAAGTTAAAAAAGACCGTGGGCGGGGCCCAAATGGGAAGGAAAGAAAACCCAAGCACAACAAAAGGGCCAAATGGCCTGCAATTATCAGAGATGGGAAATTTATCTGTAGCAGGTGTTACAGGGCTTTTACTAATCCCAGATCTCTGGGTGGACACTTGTCTAAGCGATCTTACTGTAAACCACTGGATGGAGCAGAAATTGCTCAAGAACTTCTACAGAATAATGGACAGCCTTCTCTTCTTGCCAGCATGATTCTCTCCACAAATGCAGTAAATTTGCAGCAGCCTCAACAGTCTACCTTCAACCCAGAAGCGTGTTTTAAAGATCCATCATTCCTGCAACTTCTTGCTGCTGAAAATCGCTCATCAACATTTTTACCAAATACATTTCCCCGGACTGGTGTGACTAGCTTTAGTACCAGTGTTAGTCAAGAAGGAAGTGAAATTATTAAACAGGCTTTGGAAACTGCTGGCATTCCCAGTACGTTTGAGGGTGCTGAAATGCTTTCTCATGTTCCAGCAGGTTGTGTTTCAGATGCAGCACAAGTAAATGCAACAGTGATGCCAAACCCAGCTGTGCCACCCCTGTTGCAGACTGTATGCCACCCAAACGCCCTGCTGACAAACCAGAATAGGACACCAAACTCCAAAACTTCCTCCATTGAGGAATGCAGCAGTTTACCTGTTTTCCCAACAAATGACTTACTACTGAAGACTGTTGAAAATGGTTTGTGTTCTAGTTCATTCCCTAATTCTAGTGGGCCATCACAAAATTTTACCAGTAACAGTTCACGTGTTTCAGTTATAAGTGGTCCTCAGAACACAAGGTCTAGTCATTTAAATAAAAAGGGAAACAGTGCTTCCAAGAGAAGAAAGAAAGTTGCCCCTCCCCTAATTGCACCCAGTGCTTCCCAAAACTTGGTAACAAGTGACTTGACAGCAATGGGACTTATAGCAAAGAGTATTGAGATACCAACCACTAACCTCCATTCAAATGTAATTCCAAATTGTGAGCCTCAGGGTTTGGTGGAAAACCTAGCACAGAAATTAAATAATGTTGACAATCAGTTATTTATTACTGATGTGAAAGAAAACTTTAAAACCAATCTTGAGTCCCATACGGTGTTAGCTCCTTTAACATTAAAAACTGAAAATGGGGATTCCCAAATGATGGCTTTGAATTCATGCACAACTTCAATAAATTCTGATTTGCAGATTTCTGAAGACAATGTTATACAAAACTTCGAAAAGACTCTTGAAATTATTAAAAGTGCTATGAATTCTCAAATACTAGAGGTAAAAAGTGGATCTCAGGGTGTTGGTGAAACATCACAGAATGCTCAAATAAATTATAACATTCAGCTTCCTTCAGTAAACACTGTACAAAATAGCAAGTTACCTGATTCTTCTCAGTTTTCCTCCTTCATAGGTGTATTGCCAGCAAAAAGTAACATTCCTCAGTCTGAAGTATTACATAAGGAGGATCAAATACAGGAAATTTTAGAAGGCTTACAGAAATTAAAATTAGAAAATGACCTGTCCAGTCCAGCATCGCAGTGTGTACTAATAAATACATCAGTGACACTGACTCCCACTCCCATTAAACCAATCCCAAATGTCACAGTGGTTCAGCCAGTTTCTGAAATGATAAGCAACATTCAGTTTAGTGACAAAGTTAATAAACCCTTTGTGTGTCAAAACCAAGGGTGTAATTATAGCGCTATGACAAAGGATGCTTTATTTAAGCACTATGGTAAGATTCATCAATACACTCCAGAGATGATTCTTGAAATTAAGAAGAATCAGTTGAAATTTGCTCCATTTAAATGTGTAGTGCCTACCTGCACAAAAACATTTACAAGAAATTCTAATCTCCGAGCACACTGCCAGTTGGTCCATCATTTTACAACAGAAGAAATGGTAAAGTTAAAAATAAAAAGGCCTTATGGAAGAAAATCTCAGAGTGAAAATTTGTCAGCTCCACGAATTGCACAAGTAAAAAGACAG
The DNA here is from genome assembly GCF_028749965.1 of Puma concolor. Lineage (NCBI taxonomy): Eukaryota > Metazoa > Chordata > Mammalia > Carnivora > Felidae > Puma > Puma concolor. The sequence goes on from NC_141671.1 coordinate 79,753,003, forward strand.
CTAACTATGACAGAGGAAAATAAAAGGGAGTTCCAGCCTGCTTTAGAATTGGGAGCAATGAAGGAAAATGCCCTCAGTAATACAGCAGTGATCCCAGAAAAACAACTTGTAGAAAAAAAAAGTCCTGAAAAAACAGAAAGTTCTTTGCAAGTGATTACAGTTACTTCAGAACAATGTAATACAAATTCTCTCACAAACATACAAACCAAAGGGCGGAAAATTAGGAGACATAAAAAAGAAAAGGAGGAGAAAAAACGCAAGAAGCCAGTTTCCCACTCCCATGAGTTTCCAACAAGATACAGTCCCTACAGACCTTATCGATGTGTTCACCAAGGTTGCTTTGCCGCTTTCACTATACAGCAAAACTTAATTCTGCATTACCAGGCTGTCCACAAATCAGATCTACCTGCATTTTCTGCAGAGATTGAAGAGGAAAGTGAAGCTGGTAAAGAAAGTGAAGAGATTGAAACTAAACAAACTGTGAAAGAATTTCGATGTCAGGTGAGTGACTGTTCTCGAATCTTCCAAGCAATTACTGGCCTGATCCAGCACTACATGAAACTTCATGAAATGACTCCTGAGGAAATTGAAAGTATGACTGCTTCTGTGGATGTTGGGAAATTTCCATGTGACCAGTTAGAGTGTAAATCTTCATTTACTACCTACTTGAACTATGTTGTTCATCTTGAGGCAGATCATGGAATTGGGATAAAGGGAAATAAAACTGAAGAAGATGGCATATACAAGTGTGACTGTGAAGGCTGTGACCGTATATATGCAACTCGGTCAAATCTCCTCCGACACATTTTTAATAAGCATAATGACAAACATAAAGCTCATTTGATTCGGCCAAGAAGATTAACACCTGGTCAGGAAAATATATCAAGCAAGGCAAACCAAGAAAAGACAAAGTCTAAACATCGGGGTACAAAACACAGATCTGGAAAGGAAGGAATAAAAATGCCTAAGACTAAACGAAAGAAAAAAAATAATTTAGAAAACAAGACTGCGAAAATTGTGCAGATTGAAGAAAATAAACCTTATTCTCTGAAACGTGGAAAGCATGTATATTCTATAAAGGCTAGGAACGATGCCTTGTCTGAGTGTACAAGCAGATTTGTAACCCAGTATCCATGTATGATAAAGGGGTGTACATCAGTTGTTACAAGTGAAAGCAATATTATTAGACATTATAAATGCCATAAATTATCAAAGGCATTTACATCACAACACCGTAATCTTCTCATTGTCTTCAAACGGTGTTGCAACTCACAATTAAAGGAAACTTCTGAGCAAGAAGTTGATAAGAGTGATGTGAAAAATTCTGACACATGTGTACCAGAGAGCAGTGATAACTCCAGAACAGCTACAGTTCCACAGAGGGAAACTGAAAAAAATGAAAAAGACGAAATGGATGAGCTAACAGAATTATTTATTACGAAATTAATAAACGAAGACAATGCAAGTGTGGAGACCCAAGCTCATACCTCTTCAAATGTAAGTAATAATTTTCAGGAAAGTAACCCCTGCCAGTCAGAAAAACAAAAAACAAGTAATTTGAAGAGAGTTAATAAAGAAAAAAATGTCTCCCAAAATAAAAAGAGGAAAGTTGAAAAAGCTGAACCAACATCGGCAGTTGAGTTAAGTAGCACACATAAAGAAGAAGAAACTGCTGTTGCAATTCAGACTACGGAGGAGCATCCTGCATCTTTTGACTGGAGCTCGTTTAAACCAATGGGATTTGAAGTATCATTTCTGAAGTTTCTTGAAGAGTCTGCAGTGAAGCAGAAGAAAAATTCTGACAAAGACCATCCAAATAGTGGAAATAAGAAAGGGTCCCATTCAAATTCAAGAAAAAATATTGACAAGACTGCTGTGACTAGTGGAAATCATGTATGTTCTTGTAAAGAAAGTGAAACCTTTGTACAGTTTGCCAATCCATCACAGCTTCAGTGCAGTGATAATGTAAAAATTGTTTTAGACAAGACTCTTAAAGATTGCACTGAACTTGTGTTAAAACAGCTTCAGGAAATGAAACCTACCGTCAGTCTGAAAAAACTTGAAGTACATTCAAATGATCCAGATGTGTCTGTTATGAAAGAAATTAGTTTGGGTAAAGCAACAGGGAGAGGGCAGTACTGATACCTAATGTAATATAAATACATCATTTACGGTTTTATTTTAAATAGGAAGTCATCACGCATGCTAGAATTGTGACACTTCTTCATTAATTTTTGTTGTTGACATGAATTAACCTGGCCGAAAAAAAGGAAAAAAAAAAAAAAAACACATGACATTTGTCATGTAAAACTTTTTTTTTTATCCCTATGGGACTTGAGGAACAGAATCAATACTTCAGTTATTATAAATAGTTGAGCTACACCTCAGATTTCTATCAGCCAGTTGCCCTTTCCATGAACTAATCTGAATTATCTGTGTGATTGATATGTTTCACCAGGTCACTGCTCATGTAGAACAGTACTCTGTAGATATCTTTTTTGTATATATTTATTATTGTAAATCATTTGCTGCCACCAGCAGTGTGTAAGTCTAAACTATTAAATGACACATTTATATTTGGAATTTTAATTTTTAACTAAGTGATCAAGTTTTTAAAACTGTTCTTTTGTTTTAAATTAAGAATTTTTCAAACTAAAAGTAGAAACTCTGCCATAGTTCATTGATTTTTACATAAAACATTTATTTACAAGATCTCAAAATTACTTTTCACAAAGTAGGCACATTGTATCAACACCTTGCTCTGCTTTGTAAATTTATCCTCTAGGATTTGGGGATGGTATTCATGTGAAATTATAGCAGATTCTTTAGCAGTTTCCTATAGCGACAGTTTTTTTCATTGCTTCTAATTGGATATAGTTATTATGGTTCCATGAAATATAATGGAAATGTGAATAAAGAATTTACTACATCAAAGATTTTAAACATTTGGTATTAAAAAAAAATCCGTTGTGAATGTGATAGAAACTAGTAGTGTGGAGCAGTGTAAATATTTGAGGTGGTGATTTGTGAAGTAGCCCAGTATTGCCTTAAATAAAATCACATTTCATTTCTTGTTTTATACATGTGATCTTATAAAGTTTTTTTTTTTCCATTTTCTGAGATTTATAGATTGGTGTATAGCTTTAAACTGTATAAACTTTTGTGGAAAGATTTTTTTAAACATTTTTATAAATCTTAAAATTGGTATCATCAAAGTGAGCCCATCTTGTGTTTATAAAATGCAAGAGTCCTTAACATTTATAATTACATAGATGAAACACTTTCTATAAGGAAGTTGGATGTTTTGATTTTACTGTTTATAGATGTTAGATTGTACAGATTTGTATTTTCCCACCATATCTAATGATACTTTTTTCATTAGATTGGTCTTCCAGAGCAGTATTAGTTGTCATAATTGATTATTTTGGTTATTCAGTATATAATTAGCTCATATAGGTTAGCTCTATTCACCATATTTATACTGTGGATTCACGGCCAGAGATAGAGGTTATTTCAGGAGAGTTTAGGACCTTCATTTGAAGTCCAACTAAGTCAGTACTGGAAACAAAACATCTTCTCAGATTTACTTTGTTTCTGTTTGCCATATATAGTAGCATTGATTTTTGACTTTGTGTTTGTTATAAACTAGTTGCATTCACAATATTATTAGCCTGAGATATTGATGATGTTGTGATAATATGAAAATGTGTATATTCCCTGTGCAACATCAGATTTGCAGGACAAATGAAGCACTTAACTGAAATTGCTGGTACTCTGAATAAATAAGCATGGTCAAGGAGTGAATTATTTTCTTTTGGAAAATATTTTTTTAAGTTTTATTGAAGTATTGTAGTTTTATTTTTAGGGCCTAATGGGTTATATTGAATAGTTGGTTTCACCTCCTTAAAGTTTATTACCAATATGCATAAAACTTGACACATTAAAATCCCTTCCCTTTGGCAAGCCCACTGTTATTTATTAAAATAAAAGTTGTTCTTATGGGTGATTAATACATGTTTTTTTTTCTAAATTAACAATAACTTAACTCTGAATGATTTTAAAATTAAATTTTTGTTAACAACTGAATGTTTCTGTACAGTTTTCTTGGAAGTTGACCTAGCTCTTAAAGATAGGCCTTGGGCAAAACTGCCCTAAATAGTGCAGTAGCAAGTAGTTTTATTTCTGATAAATGTAGTGATGAGCCACAGTTACGTGAAAATACCAGTGGATTGGGGCTTTTCTTTTGCTCATTAGCTTAACTAGACATTTCTGTAATTGTTCTCCTACGTATCAGGAGAAAGTTTGCCAACACTGAGTTATTTTTTTTTATATTCCAGGTACTGTATGCTAAAAGTAATTATGGAAGAGTGGGCTTTTTAGCATGGAACAGAAAACTCAAATTATGGTATAAAATATGAATTTATAAAACAGCATGTTGGTAAAATTTGATATGGAATGTAATGCCTAAGTATTAAAAAGGAATCATAAAGTATATATTTTTCATGGTATACTTTTCCTCAGTCTATTGTCTTGGGGTATTTTCTTCCTGTAATCTCAGTTTACCTAAGCTTTTATCATTTAAAAATGGATTTTTTTCCCTCTTTTAAATCCAAAGAATTTGAATCTTACAGAACAGATTATTCAAAATACATCGTGTTAAGTGAAATGGTAACAGTTGGGAATTTTTCAGCAGTGTTAAATTCAGCATAGCTAAATTATTTTAAAGGGCTAGACAGAGATCAAGTTTTAGCAAGGCAATTTTTTGACTATCAGGTAAGCAAACACAGTTGCTATAGCTGTTAAGACTACTCAAATACTACAGCTAGAGATATCAAAGAGGGAATGCTCTATTTGGGGGAGGGTATTAATGAAAGTTTTTGTAGAAAAGATCAGTCTTGAGAGAGGAATGAATGAAGAGTCCTTGGATGGTCATAGGGGAAATGGGAATTCTACGTATGGAGAAATGATGAAGCAACATAGTGCATTTGCAGTATTGCAAGTGGTCTATGTGGGAAGATAGGGGGTTGGAGAAGCTGAAGAGGCAAATGGGCCAGATCATGAAGGTTCTTGTGTGCCATAAAGTTTTCAGTTTTGATTAAGTGGTTACTGAATGTGTTTAAGTTGAACAGTTTGATCAGGTACCAATTTTAGACAATTGGCATTGTATAGAGGGTAGATTGGATAAGTTGAGACTAAAAGCAGAGAGACTTGAGGCAAAAAAAAAAAAAAAATTGTGGAGGCCAGAAGAAAAAATGTTAACAGTTGAGAAAGAGTAGAGCAGTAAGACAACCTTTTTCAAAATGTTTATTGTAGTGAAATACCAGCAGGTTGGAAGGTGAAGTCTGTAGTCAAAGTTTTCTAAACTGCATGTTATAGCTCCCTCTTAATCCAGTGAACATTAGTATATTCAAGTTCTGTACAGAAAACATGTTAACTGTTAAAGTGGGAGTTTTTCAGGCTTTACTGACAATGGAAATATTTTTCATTTTAAATATTAATACTTATGTGTATCCTACTGACTTAGTGTTCTAAGGAATACACTTTAGGAACTGCTCCTCTAAAATGGCATTTTATTAAACCAGGGCTGAAAATCAGCAGGTGTGTGCACCAAAGCAGCTGTATTGGCTGTTTACAAATGGTGATTTTTTTTCCAATTGGCCAATTTAACTGTTCTAATTGATTGATAAGTTTCACATGTCTTTTTATAGCTTTTTAATTTTTTTATTTTAAGTAGGCTTCACTCCCAGCTTGGAGCCCATTGCAGGGCTTGAACTCACGATCCTGAGATCAAGACCTGAGCTGAGATCAAGAGTCAGACACTTAACCGACTGAGCCACCCAGTGCTCCTAGTGTTTTTAATTTTTATATTATTATCTGTGCCTCCCAACACTACCTCTCAATGAACAAAATGATAGTGTCTGTTTTATTCCTCAGTGATTTTGCTTATTAGAGGTGCTTCATTTCCGTGATCTCCCCATAAGTGCGATCCCTATACCTTGCTGTAATCAAAACATGTATCACTTCCTTAACTGGAATTCAGATTCTCTTTGTCCAGCCACAAACTTCTAGTTCACCTGCTCGAGATATCTCCACTAAAAAATACTTCTACCTCATTACAGTTAATCAGTTAATCCTACCACCTGCTCACTATTCATCAGCTCACCCTGTCCTCAACTTGTCCTACTTAGACTAGATCCCATTGTTACATGAATTCCTTTGCACATATTCTCACACCATGCCCCACTCTGTCATGATTTGGAACAATTTCAGAAACCTGTCTGCTCTTGAGCAGTTGGATGGGGAGAAATTACTACAGTAGGCAAGTTTATAATCTCAAAGAGGCTCAAAACTGGCAGTTTTTATGCATTTTTATTGTAATAACTTGGTTCCACAAACTTAAATGACTTATACGCTTTTTTGCCCCAATTTTCCTATTCCCCTCATCTTTGACCTTTTAATCATATTTTACCAAGAAAGTACAAAAATTTGACAGGAATTTTCTCCACTTTTCACCACCAAATTTATAAACCCAATCTGTATCTGCACTATTATCAAAAATCCTTCCTTCCTCACCCCAAAAACTTTCAGTTAACTACTCTGTTTTCATCAGACTTTCTCTTACTAGATCATTTTCAACAATTTATACTTGTGCCCTCGTAGCTTCTATTCTTATAAGTAGAGGGTGGGGAGGGTGATCACTTGATTCCATCTAATGATAACCCATTTTATTTGGTTTATATCTAATCTGAGTTGTCTCTTCAAACCTTTCATTCTCATTTACTACCACATTATGTATCCCCACAACTGCTCTGAAGTTGCTGTCCTCAGGATCACCATTCTCCATGCTGCCCTATCCTTTTCTGCTCTCACCCACTGTCTCAGGAGCATCCAGCAGGGTTGATGACGTACTCCTGAAATACTCATTCTTGGTTATCTCTTTACCTCTTCTGGCTGCTCCATCACTGACTCCAACCCTAACTCCTCTCTCAATACCTAAACTTGGCTGTGTGTGTGTGTGTGTGTGTGTGTGTGTGTGTGTGTTTCCACTCTAGATTTAGTCCATTCTCTGGAGTTCAGTATGAATGTACCTGTCACACCACATTTATACCTCTAACACCAAACTTCATAGTTCCAGGCTTGTGTTTTCAACTGCCTACCTCATAGTTGAACATATTACCTCCAAATCATTATTTCTTTCCCCACCTCACCTTCAATCTATTCCTCTCCCAGTATTCCTTATATGGATAAGTGAAATCACTACCTAGGTTTCTCAAGCTAAGTTCTTTAATGCTGTTATAGTAGCCAATTCATGCCCTTTCCCTCTGTTTTTGGTCACAAGTATAGTCATTTTTACCTCAAGCAAAAAGGAACTCTTCCACTTCTCCACCATCACTTCTTCCCTACCCACCATAATATCGTTCTTAAGAGCTTTCTTCCAGAATATTATCCACCAAACACGTTAAAATTTTAAAGTAATTTTAGTGGCTCTGGGGGTGAGTGGGTGGAGAAGGGACATTCTTTTTCTTCACACTGCCCTTTGAATTAAAAAAAAAATGTTTTACTATGATGCCTATCTTTTTCTAAGTACATCGTTTTGCTCTCCTTTTGCCCATTGTGTTCTAGCCACATAGGTTACTTTTGAGTTCCTCAGACCAACCCTTGTACTCACATCGCAAGGCCCTTGTACTAGCTGTTCCTTCTGCTTGGGATACTGTAATTTACTGTGTAAGTTTTAGGCCTCTGCCCTCGTTACTGGTTGCTACATTATAGCATTTACCTTCCTTGATAGCGTTTATCAGGTTGTTGTTACTACTTTTTACTCTATGCCATGGATCTAATCTGGTACCTTTAACATAGTACATACTTAGCAGTAGTAAAAATTTCTTGGATGCTTAAATGGGAGATGAAGAGAACTTGATTCTGGCTCTACTGGAGGTCAGAGTCTCCACAATTACTATAATCATTAGTGCTAAGGGCATTATAAAAATATATAATATGGTGAGAATTTGGTACTATATAGTCTGTGATGAGGGAAAGCAGTTTAGAGACTTTTCTAGAGAGAGAAGGGGAGGGAAGTTAAAGAAAATTCCAGGCTTTTTTTTTTTTTTTAATTCTGGTGAGGAAGTATTCCTGTGGAAAATTCAAGGAGACCAGTTACGGAAGCTGTCCAAATTGTCCAGAAAGAGAGAATACTGTCTTGAAGAGTGATGATGGCTGAAGGAGGAAAGTGGACAGACTTGAGAGGTCTAGAATACCTGACAGAACTTGATCATGGATTATGGGAAGAGAGGAAGAGGACAGAAGTTGAGAAAAATTTCAGGTTTTTGGTTTCAATAAGTGGTTGAAGAAATCTATTTAGGTAGGTGAGGATAAAAGCAGTTTTGTGAATTGATGATTGCCTAGGGGAGTGTATAGAAAAAGACTCAGGGCTTACCTCTGAGAAACTCAGTCTTTCAAAGTAGATTAAAAGAGAAATAGGAAAAATCCTGAGACTAGTAGGATGGAACTATTTAATGGGTGTGCAGTTGTGTCACATTCTGCTAAGGAGATTGTAGTGTCCTTTGTGGATTTAGTGGTAAGAAAATCAGTAACCTTTGCCATTACTTAGAGTGGAAGTCAGTTTGAGGACTGTAGAGAGCAAGTGGAAACACCTATTTTTGGAAAGTTTGGTTGTGAAGGAGAGGAAATGATAGAATGGCAGCCGAAGGGTGCCGTGGAGTCCAACCGGTTTTTCAAATAATAGGCAAATTTGAGCATATTCAGGTTCCAATGAGAAAGATTATTTAAGATTTGAAAAACAGCATGTAAAATTCTTAAGTTTCCCGCCTGAGTAATGTGACTGGTGATGCTGTTTACCAAGATATATGGAAGGAATAGGGTTGGAAGAAAGGTTAATACTGAGTTTGAGGTTCTTACAGGTCGTTAAGGCAGAGAAGAATAGTGATCAATTATAGGGGTCTGAAGCTACAGATGTAGACTTTAATCCTTTGAGGATAAGTATGTTGGCTTCTGTTTCATGAACATTTTGCTCCGAATCTGAGATACAGTGAGCACTTACTACATTTTGCTAGAATTGAAAGAAATAGCAAGCATGTAGGAAAAGCTAGATCACCAAGGAGAGAGCCCTGAGGAACACCAACACTTAATGGGCAGAAGAAAAGAAACTAGCAAAGATGTTTTGGGAAGGAAGGTTTGTTTAGGTTAGGTGAGGTACAGAAATAGAGGTAAGGTTATGGGGCATTATGGAAGCTGGAGGAGAATGATGAAGAGTAGCTGGTCCTGCCATGTGTCACTGGGTGATCGTTAAGAATAAAAAGGATACTAGAATTAACCTTTGGTGGTCATTGATCTTGAAGTTTTAGTGGATGCTAAGTAATGAATGTCTAGTCATATTCAATTGAATGGTGAATGAGCTAAGGAAGTGAAGACAATGAATTAAGTATCTTGCTTGAAAGAAATAGAATTGGCCAGTGCTTGCCCTTATTTGCAGGATTTTAGGATGAGCTTGAGTATTTGTGGATTCTGGGGAGGTACCCATTAAAGAGGTAGAAGTTTGAGTAGAAGATGGAACCTGGTCCCAAGAACGCAAGTTAGAAGTACTAGCTTTACAAAATAGAAAGGACATCTCTTAGACTCCTATTAAGTAGAAATGTTGAGCTCTTTGTCATGAAGAAAGGAAACAGAAATGTGCAGAATAGCAATCCTTGGAAAAGTAGGAAACCAAGGTTTAAATAGTGAAAGTTTGAGGTGAAGAATGGGAGAAGGAGCTAAGTAGCAGGTTTTTTATAAGGATTACTGATCAGCATTAAGGCATAGCTGAGTTAGGAGAGCATGATCATGTAGTGGCACCACCTGCATGATTATGTAGTATTTCCAATACTGTTCCTTGGTATGAATGGAGGAGGAACAAGGAAGAGGTTGGATAGTCCTGGCAGAAGTAATACATCAATGAGTTGAGTCCAATTAGAGAAGAAAACAAAGCCAAAAGAACTGAAGAAAAGAGAGCAGTCAAGGGACTGGAAGTCTTTATGTCACCAAAGAGAGAGTGTAGTGGGAATGAAGCCAAGAATTAAGTATGAAAGACCAGGGCATTGAAATTTAAAATTTTAGGAGTAATACAGCTTGCAGTGTCTGGAAATGGCAATAGTAGATTGCTGAATTAGAATGTAGATGAAAGTTGTTGGAGTTGAGAAATTTAAAGAATTTTGGTCTAAATTATTTGGTGGACTATGCACAGAAGATGCCCTTAATAGGAACTGGGTGTAAGGAGATTGACTCAAGTGTTGAAGTCCTTTAGAGGTTTTGTCAGGGAGAGTGCCTCCAGGCTATGTGGTACATGTAAGGAGTTTAGGGAAGTAGCTTCTTGTATACTCTTGGCCCAGAAGTCTTAGGAGATCCATATTCAGTTAAAGTTACAGAATATAAATTTGTGAAGCAGCAAAGAACAGTTTTAGAGAAAACTCTTTAAAGAGCATAATGAATAGAATTGAAAGGCATAGACAAGTCAGGGAGAGAAAGTAAAATAGTAAGGATGGTAGTGAAGGTTGTAGGGGGAGGCATCTTTAGGCTACAGTCTAACAAGAATCTGCTGTTTCTAGCTTTCCCAAGCCTAGGGTCCCATGTGTCAGGTCTGCTAATAATAGTAACAGTTAATATTTGGAAAGTCTATGTCTCGCCTAAGGGTTAACAGCTAGTGTGTGGCAGAATTGAGTGTTGAAACCACGCACACTGACATCAGAGCTTGTACATGGCTTTGTTTGGAAGACGTAGGCAGCCAAATGAGGTAACAGGTTGCTCACTGTCTACTTGGAATGATGCTGTAAAAACTGTGGTAGCTGAAGAGAATTCTCTCCCAGGCAATTAGGAGATAATTCATATATATATTGTTTACAGTTAATTTATATTGATTCCAAAGGAAAAAAAAGATGAACTTCTAGAATCAAGTCTGGAGCCATGAAGCATATAGCTGTGTTGATGAAGGTAGGGAGTACAGTAGAACAAAGGGCTTGCTACTAGAGGTCTTCATTGCAGCTGTGTACTCTTAAACCAAAGAAGCGAAGAGAGAAGGAAATAAGCAGTTGTGGAGGGGTCGAATGGTTTCTGACCAGCTCCTTTCACTTTATAGTCCGTGTGTACTGGGAGCCCTACAATCGAAACTAGTAGTCAGAGGTTTTGTTTGCTGCTGTCTCAGCTTCTAGGTTCTTGTGTTCCCCAAAATAACTATGGGCATGGCAAAAAAAAAAAAAAAATGTTCACTAGGTAAGCTGCACTTAAATAGCGTTTAGTATGACCATCCCTAGATCCTGTAAATACCCCCGTCACCCAGGGTAGGTTGGAGAAGAGGAATGGGGCATCAGGTTGATAATGATAGCCCTCCTGTGCTACAGTCCCTCAATAGCAGTGAAGTGTTTAAGTCACTGGGCTTTTGAGGACAATGGGTAGGTTTCAACCTGTTAAGGAGCAGGTCACACCAGGAAATTCTTATTGGAAATAGGTACCAGGAGTCACTCCTACAAGGAGAGTGCCACCCCCCTTGCCAAGCCAAAGTAACCCCTTTTATGTGGAGGCTTCAAGATGTTTACCAACACCTAAACACTTAGAGATGGGAAGGAGGATGGGATATACAGAGAATCTCTTACATACTAGCAAAACAGTTTTGCAATCAATACAGTCCAAATTTCTAATAAGTCATTTTGCCAATTGTCCCTGGTAATCTCATTATCATAAACAGCTGGTAAACTCATTATCATACTTATTTGAAAATTTTAAAACAATCCTTATTTACTAAACCTACTTATGGCTTCTTAAAGCTAGAGCATTACAAAGTTTTTCTCAAGTGTGTATGCCACTAGAATTTTCTCATCCCATGATGACAGTTGGGTGGTTGTCTAAATCGTATTTAGGCAGTTTAAAATGGAATTCTCAAATGAGCCCTGCCCCATGAGAGGAATAGAAAAAGTAGCAATCCCATTTTATAGATGAGGACAGTGATGTATGGGGAAATGTAATGACTTGTAACAGCCAACCTATAAAATAGGTCTGACCCCTCTCTTAGAATGCTTTCTCTACTGTCCTGATGCTGAAAGTATTGCCATTTCAAAGCAGAAGGATGAATGTGGAGAAGGTCAGGATTTTATAGTGAAAAATTTTACTGCAAATGTGGAAGGCAGTGCAATATAGTTATGAGTAAATAAGGCAGAATTATGAGTTCTGTCACATGTCGTGGCATATGTTGATGTCTTACACTTTAAAAATAGTTTTTGTTTAAATGTAGTCTATATGTTACCAGTATAAAATGAGAAACTGAAGCAATTCTAGTTTATTCCAGTAAAATCTTGATCCTACACCAGCTCCCCAACCAAAGTTGATGAGCCAGAAGTATGAAAGGCAACAGCTGTTCTGCTAGAAGTGAAAAGACCAGAAACATCCAGAATGTTCTATATGAATATCCAGAAAAGACCAGAAACATCCAGAATGGTCTCAATCTTTCCACCACAAGATGTGGTGGGTTGTGTGTAATCATTCAGATTTTAGTTGTCAGTATTCCTGACAATGAGAGAAAATCCGAATTTGTATTTTAAAACTGTAGGCAGGAGCCCAGTATCCTATGGCCAGGATACATTTTTTATTTTCTTTCCCTTTTCACTGACCAAGCTATAGCATCTGTGTAGGCAGCTTTTCTCAGAAATACAACACTGAAGCAAAGGACAGAGACGTGCTCCATCTGGCAGAGTCTTCAGGTCTTTGGTACATTGAATTGGGCAGTATGTAGAGCAACAGTTGGGAGTGCTGAGCAGCGAGGGAGGCTTGGGAAGCCAAAGACTGAAGTCTGGCTTTATCTATCTCGTAAGGGCAATAGATCATATATGTGTCAGACCTCTGAGTTCATTATATGTCAATTCATTTAATCACAACTATAGAAAGGAAGTAGCTGGTATTGGAGATAACTGTCACGGTTTTTACTCATAACCCCACCTGATTCCTCTATTCCGAGAGACCTGTGTGTTCTGAGATTAAACCTAGAATACTGCTTGAAGGAGGATTTAAATCGTAGTCACTATGGAATATATGTGCATACACACACACATATGTATACCTTCAACGGAGAAAGCAAACATTGGAGATTGTATAGTTCTGTCAGAGTGGAAAGAAAGACCATGTCACCATTCTGATTTGGTAAAATCTACATTTAAATCCTGTTACTACCTTGCTTCTACATCTTTATCAGAGGCCGTGTTCATACTGATTTCACCAAAAAAGTTACGTACACCCCTTTTCAGCAAACGTATGCATGTTCTATTCAATAAATACTCAGATGTTTTTTAAGTACTTGTCTCTCAGAGCATATTTTTTTGATTAGGTGATTCACTTTACTTGTAGCTGTCAGCATTTGTCTTTCTGACTATAGGTTTGTCAACTTTTGCTGGAATGAAATTGGTCTGGGAGTGAAATTGGATGTGCACCTGACTTACGTGCTGCATATAAGACAAGTTAAAAAGTGGATGTGTGAGTGTGTGGTGGTCTGATACTGAGTTGCACAGGAGTAAGAGGCCACAAGATGGCAAGCTAACATAGGAGATGTGGTATAGAGCTGAGGTCTGGAAATGGAACCAAAAATTACTTTTCCATTACTTTTTATTTGTTACAAGCTAACACAGGGGCTAAGATGTGGTGTGTCATTTATATTTTTGAATATTTATGATAAATTGAACAGTTAACTGAAGTCTAAAAATTGGGAAGTAACTATGATGTGTACGTTTTAATAGACCACCATTTATAATGGAAACATGCTACAGTAATATTGCATGTATTATACATATTTTAACTTTCCCCAAAGCATGAGAAAATCTTGTTTTGACAACAAGGTAGTCGTGCTGCTACCTCTACATGCAAAGGAGACTTGGAAATGTACATTTTTTTTTTTTTTTTTTTTAGCTGGGCACATTGTCACTCCCAACCAAATCAGAATTTAGTTGACTAATAAGGTAAAAATACAACAAAAAACAACTGAGTGTAATGCAGTTGGTTATTATGTGGGATACCAATATTCCAAATATCTTTTTTATTTTGGTGCCAAAAACTGGGACTTTGGAACAATTTTGTACAGAAAACTTGTGGAAGACTAGATTGACTAGATTTGGAGTAAAAAAAAAAAAAAAAAAAAAAACCCTGAATTCTTGGGGCACCTGGATGGTTCAGTGGCTTAAGCTCAGGTCATGCATGATCTTACAATTCATGAGTTCAAGCCCTGCATTGGGCTCTCTGATGTCAATGCATAGCCTACTTTGGATCCTCTGTCTCCCTCTCTCTCTGCACCTCCTCTGCTTGCTCACATGCACTCTCTCTCAAAAGTAAACATTAAAAAAAAAAAAAAAAACAACCCTGAATTCTTACTCCATCACTTCATGTAACATTAGGCAAGTCACTTTATCATTGTGAGTTATAGTCTCCTTATAAGCATTTTAAGGATTTCTTAAATCTTGGTATTCCAGAATACCATGATTTTTCAGTTCATACAACATAGTTAGGCTGTAGGATTCATGGATACTTTAATCTTTGCTGAGCAGCTACTGTGGATTAAACCTCAAGGGTATAATGGTAAAGGACATGGTTCTTGCCCACATTTAATATGCTCATAGTTTAGAGGGAGGTACAAATGCACAAGCAAATTATATAGGAATAAGTGATAATAAAGCCATGTAATGTTAATTGTAATATCTAAAATTGAAAAAAATAACCTCCATGTATCAGTGCTTTGCAAGGATCCTCTCATTTAATCTGGTCAACAAGCTATGGCATAGGTATTATTTATCCCCATTTTACATTTTAAAAAATGCTCTCCGATAGAAATATTTGATCCAAGCCTTGAAATAAAATTAGACTTTTCAAGATGGAGAAAATAATGAAACTACAGAAAATATTAAGTACTTTACATGTCACATGATTGTAAAGAAAATAAATCTTGTGGGGCGCCTGGGTGGCGCAGTCGGTTAAGCGTCCGACTTCAGCCAGGTCACGATCTCGCGGTCCGGGAGTTCGAGCCCCGCGTCGGGCTCTGGGCTGATGGCTCAGAGCCTGGAGCCTGTTTCCGATTCTGTGTCTCCCTCTCTCTCTGCCCCTCCCCCGTTCATGCTCTGTTTCTCTCTGTCCCACAAATAAATAAACGTTGAAAAAAAAAAAAAAAATTTAAAAAAAAAAAAAAATAAAAAAAATAAAAAAAAAAAAAAAAGAAAATAAATCTTGTTATAATCAGTTCTTTGGAACTGCCTAAATTGTTTAATGAGTTGTCTTATTGTACATGAAATTTGTATTTTAAAGATGATTAATCAGAGATTTTTCTATGGTATCAAGTTTATATAGTGAGATAACCAATACAAAGTCTCATTTTGCCATTACCCAGTATATGTTCTAAGTCTGAGAACTATAGAATCTTGGAGAGAGAAAAGGAAATTTGGAGGTCATCTAGCTATTACACCTGCCATACAATCCAGGAATATTTTTGATCATCTCTTTCAATGTTAAGGTTTTCACTACTTTATTGGGCAATCATTTCATTTTGAGGCAGTTCAAATTAATAGAATACTTCTATATTAGGTAAAAATCTTCATCTCTTTGGTGTTTGCCAATTAGTCCTGGTTCTGAAACATTGGGACATATAATAAGCTATTTCTCTATCAAGCATTGGGAAAATCATTTCCTATAGTCTGGACACATTTCCAACACAAGATTAACTTTTTTTCAATAGTCTAATACTACACATTGCTCGTTTGTAAGGTGTAAGCTTAAATTCCAAGGACTTTATGTCGTGAACTAAATCTATGTCTCATATTAAAATTTTAAATCGATGCAGAATGACTACTTGTTCCATTTCAACTGACTCGTTCTGAAAAAAATTCTGAGATTTTTAATCATGTTTTAT
The DNA here is from genome assembly GCF_028749965.1 of Puma concolor. Taxonomy (NCBI): domain Eukaryota; kingdom Metazoa; phylum Chordata; class Mammalia; order Carnivora; family Felidae; genus Puma; species Puma concolor. The sequence goes on from NC_141671.1 coordinate 79,768,922, forward strand.
TTCTGCCATTCAATATCCAGGTCATCTCTTTTGTCTTCAGTAGATACAAGCACACCTTCTGTGTTTTCATCCTAATCACTCACATGAAAGTAGTCAGGAACTATTTTTGGCTATAAGTAAAGAAGCCCAACAAGGCAATAGCTTACATCAGGTAGGAGTTATCTCTCACATAACAACAACGAAAACAAAAGCACGGAGATAGGCAGTTCAGAGCTGATACAGCAATTCCCTGATGGCGTCAAAGTTCCTGGAGCTGTCTTTCTTCTCCTTCATCCATAAGGTTATACTTCCATCTTGAAAGTATCTCATGGTAGAAAGATGTTTACTGCAGCTCTAGCCATGATGTCTCAGGCAGGAAGGGGTTGGGAGGCAGGAAGGGGTTGGGGGGCAAAAAGATGCATGCAAGCCAGGTCAGGCCCACTTTTTAACTTTCCCCAAAGCATCAGTCAAAAAATCTTGTCTTGACAAGATTTCACACTGCTACGTTTACATGCAAAGGAGACCTGGAAATGTGACTTTTTAGCTGGGGACATTGCCACCTCCAACAAAGTCAGAATTCTTTTAGGTGAAGAAGGGTAAATGTTGGGTAGGCAAAAGAAGGAAGAAGGAGAGGAACAGATATTTTTCCAAGAAACTGAGCTCCTAAATGCCAGAGACCTAAACTGTGGAGATACAGGATATGGAAAGATTAGTAAGACAATCTTTCATTTTAGCCACAGTAAGTTTTTAATGTCATCATCAAATGTGATTAGAAGGCATTTTCTCCAGAATATCAGTTTATCATATTTGCTAATCTTCCGTAGAAGGTCAAATCTCAAGTTACTGCACTGACTCTCCTTTGCAATAAATGCTTTATAAATGAAAGCACTTGGTTCACCTAATGACTAACACAGGGGACTCATCAAATTTAGTTAGACATTTTTATAGCAAGAAAGTGAAAATGGGATCATTTAATATTTGTCTCTTCTGGACCCAATCTACTGCGCAGAGTCCAATAGTGATCTTTTTAAAGGATAGAAAACTGGAGTCTACTTCTTCAATTTCCTGTTATTCTGTACAGACAATTCTATAGCACAGCCATCTGTCCACCTCTGACAGAAAGCATTAATGTCTGAAAAAATTTCGAGACAAAAATAAATTAACAGAAGTTCCAAATACTGTTTTTCTCTGAACAACATTTTTCCTTTTCCTTTTTAGAAGAAAATTAAATCTCCATAGTTGGGGAAGGATCAGATACTTCAACTATAAGCAGGTGGGAATGTTGACCTATTTGGGTAACATCCAGAACTCATTTTACTTTCAAACAGAATATATGGATACATTACAGCATTTTTAAAGATAATCTTTATCATCTTAGAATTGTTTATTAAGACTTTCTGACATAGTAGAAACAGGATAGGTCTGTGAAAATTTTCAAAACTCCCCACAAACCATTGTCTTTTACAGCTGAAGGAAGATTTGCTCTGTGAGAAAAAACTTAAAGAGACAGCTTCTGGTGAGTTTCTCCCAGAACATATCTGTCCCTTCAGACTTTGTCATAAAATTCAAAGGAATGCTAACACTTTTTGCCTTTACATGCCCCACCACTGGTTCTTTCTTTCCTCACCATTTTTTTTTTTTTTTTTTTTACAGAATTGTGACATGCCCTCTCTTTTGTACTGTGTGCAGTATTAAATATACAAACAAAATAAAATGTAAACTAGGAATAAATTGGCATCAATATCTAAGGAAAGTGTTCTATGCATATGATGGGATGTGAGATAGAAAAAGGAGGGACAGGGCAGTTTGGGCTTTTAATTGACTTCTTTATTAAAATTTTAAGAACAAAAATAACATGAAACAATGAAAAGATTTATAAAGAAAAAATTCACTCTCCTCTTATTGTAACCAATGTTGAGATCCTTCCACATCTCTCCCCCTACTCACACATTCTATACGTAGCCACGTGTAAAAGTTAGGATACTCCATGCCTAACCTAAAAAAGAAAGAGTAAGTACAAGAGAAGTGTCCTCCCATCCCCCACCCCCCGCCTTTTTACACTGTACTGGAAAGAAACATATGAAAAACATGGTGTTATCAGGATTCTTTCAGTTGCAACATACAGAAACCCTATTTAAGCCAGTTTAAGCAAAAATGGGGAATTTATCATTCATGTAACTAAACTACAGAAAGGATAGGGGGGAGCCTGTGTCAGAGACAGCAGGAATTAAAAATTCAAACATTCTCAGGTCTTTGCCTTTCCCCCCTTCTCTTAACTTTGCAGTCTTTCTGTCTTAAGCCATCTTTGTTAAATTTCCTTGGGAAGACTGGAACCATAGCTACTTGCAACCCTAGGCATTCTTTCATACAATACTGAAAAAAATTTCCTTCCAGCTCCATTGAGACGAAACCTTGTGACCACAGACAGTGTCTTAACAGGAAAGATTTGGGGGATAAGTCCTAGAGAGCCAACTGCCGTCCAGGAATGGCTTGAATGAAATTAAGAAGACACCTGTTCAGTGATCCGGGAAGCCCGATGAGGTGAGGAAGGTTTAAGAAAGAACTATGGTTGATTGGTAACTCGGCTTTTACTGGATGAATATCCCTGAAAAAAGGGACTGAATTTTTGGGTCTTACCTTCTTCATCTCTAAGGTTAATGTCTGCTCTCTGAGCACCAATGTTGTGTGGGGGAGTCAGGTCAAGTGAGGTGACCAGTGAGGACCAGTGCAAGATACTCCACCCCATCTTAACATCCAGGCTCCCGCATGAAAGTGGAAATTTTCTTACAGCCGGAATTCTATATCTCTGAAGGTGCATAATGCAGTGTCTTGTTCCTGCTGATCATAGCTCAATAAAAATCAATTTATTGATAAGAGACTAAGGATGGCAAATTTAAATGCCAGTTTCTCTCAATCAAATGCTTTGGGTCCTCACTGATGCCAAGACAACCTCCAGAGTATTCTTATAGGAAACTCATTTTATAAACTAAGCTTAAAGGGGAAAAAATCATTCCCCTTCCTGTCTAAACAACTTCATTCACAGCTCTTGCTCCCATTACCTCGTCATTTCCTCTTAATGCAAAGTGGAAAGAGCAAAAAATGCACATGTCCCACCAATCCTTTTCCCTACAGCAGCACTGGTCATAGCTGATGTGAAGTCTGAGCTCCTCAAAAATATTTTTGGCTACAAACTTAAAGGGAAAAATCATCTTGCCTCCATTTCACTTCTGTGCACTAAAACCCTATTTTCTAGATTTTATGCCATGATGAGGGCCTCAAAAATCTCAAACCTCTTTAACCCCCATCACTGTCAAAAACATGTGTTTATATTCCTTTAAATCCTTTAGTGGTTACCTGCATTTGCAAAGATTGGCTGTTTTCATGTCAAATGAATGTAAGCTCAGGAGTGCAGCAGTGAGGGATCTGGGATATAAATTGAAAGAAGGGGAAAACCTGCATGAATTGTAGTGACTTTATGCTGAAGAGGGCAGGGCCATGGAAGACATGACATAATCAGTTTCAGTTAAAATTACATTTTTATGCACTGATTTCTCATTAAAAAAATTCCCAGTGGACAAGAATGATTTCTGAACTATTTTTATCAAGCAGGGCTGCAAGTCCTGCTCTAAAATTGTCAGAAAAGTTTTATTTCACAGAATAATTGTACCCGTGCAGTCAAGTAACAATATCAAGGACAGCCAAATAACACAACAAAACCACTGCATTTTTATTCTAGAGAAATGCACGTCTGTTAGAGTGTTAAATACAAAGATAATATATGATTTTTTAAAAAATAAGAAAGAGCTAGGCTCCAAATAAAGTAATAATAAGCATCCTTATTTTTTTTTTTACATTTTTCAAACCAATGTAACAGCATAGTACACATTTTATCATCCATTCTAGAGAGAGATGTACTAGTAAATTGTAGGCAAACTATGACATATTGTATAACACACTGTGATTTCCTGATCATAAAAAGGTCCAATAAATACAGAAATTTACAAAGTATTCAATGTTCAGTGGTTAAAAGAGAAGGGTTAAGTAATTATCAAGTGGGTATGTTCCTTTTCTGGGTCCTACCTGCTCCCTGTCTGTGTAGTTGGTGGGACCTGCCTTCTGGTATGACTGGAGTGACCCTTTCAGGTATCTGCTAGGTTCAGGCTTAAGTGGGACATGTCCCCAGTAATATTTGTATTAACTTGGAAACCACAATTTATGGCTTTCTTCCCTCCCCCCTAGTCCATTTATATCCAGGGAGACCTAAACTGCAGAGGCCTGGGCTCTGTGGTCATTTCCCCAGGCCAGGCCTTCTCACTGAGTGTGCTTCTGTTTGCCTTAGCTACCTGCTACTGTGCCCTCACCATGCTCTTTCTCTGCAAAGATTGTGTAGAGCTGAGTGAGGGGAGCCTTGGCTGCCACTTTGGAAAGATTGCCAATGCCTCAACCTCAGCTTGGAAGCCATCACGTTTGTCAGAAATGTCACTTTCTATATTTTCCAGGTGACAGATCTAAGCATTTAAGAGAATGCCGTTCACTGGATTTTTTCAGACTAATTTGCGATTAACTATTTTAACACAACTCACATATCCACTTGAACCCTATGACAATGAGATCTCTGTCTAGTGTGTACAACTGAGCACATACTGAAAATTTTTTTAAAAATTTTCCCAAATGACATTAAGCCTGACACCCTTTGCTTTCCAACACAGCTTAGGTCTTGCTTAGGAAGGATGCAGATTCTCCTTGCCAACCCTCTTGTGTATCACAAAGCAGTTTTGTTTTACCTCGGGAGGGAGGGGGTTCAGGGGTGTGCAGTGTGCTTATGGCTGAGTCTGAGTGGCAATTCTGGAGCAGGGGAGGAGCCCCTATCCCACCACATTCAACATATCTGAGGTTGTGGCACTCACACACTGAAGACTTGAGTGTCTTAGAGTGTTTTTGGAGATCGCACTTAATAAGGCACTTGAGAACCAAAAAGCTCAGTTCAATGAAATTCAACACAATGCACAGGCATGAGGCAATAACCAAGAAGAAGATGAAGATCGTTTTCTCGGTGGGTTTGGATATGAAGCAGTCCACAGTGTTGGGACAAGGCTTCAAATCACACTTCATAAGGTACGGAACACTAAAGCCATCATACAGCTTGTAAAATAAAACCAGGAAGCCAATTTCAAAACCAGTTTTAACAATGAGACTGATCAGGTAAGTGTACCACAGACCCCCATCCATCACACCTAGGCTGACATAGAGTTTCTTTCTGTGCCTTTTCTCTCTACTGTCACAACAGGCTACATGTAGAACCACAAGAAGTGAAGGCATAGAGACCATGATCAGCTGTAAGGCCCAAAGTCTGACCTGGGAAATGGGGAAGAAGTGATCAAAACACACATTTTCGCAACCAGGCTGTTTAATGTTGCACTCAAACTCTTTCTGCTCATCTTTCCACACATGCTCTGCTGCCACCATGTAGACCAGCAAACGGAAGATGAACACAACAGCCAGCCAAATCCGCCCAATTCCGGTTGAGTATTTATTTACTCCAGTTAGGAGGTCTCTGAGGAACATCCAACTCATGACTTAGGCTCAAAAGAAGGTAAGATTCTGCAAAAGAAAACAATTTCATCAAGATTCATTTATTTTCAGTTTATTGATCATTTCCACTGTCTTACTTGATTATGAATTATGGACGATAAAGTTGAATTTCAACTCTGGTTGTTGAGGACTCACATTCATACAAGGAGATGATACAGTTGGTCCACAGACGTAATTGATTCCTTGCCCAGTTAAGTTTGGAATTTAGTTGGTGATCCCACACACACTATCTCATTTTCAAACAAATCCTTCCAGCTTATTGCTTCTAAGGATGGATGGGTTCTGTTAGTGATCTAGAAAAAAAAATAGATATGAATCCCAAGGTGACATTGGCACCTTGAAATACCCCTCACATACCAGCTTCTTGAAATTGTAATCTCTACTCACTTTCTCTAGTTTGTTAATGCCCCTCCCCAATCCTTAAAGGTTATTTCCTTCCCCTAGCTCCTCTCATGTCCTGTGTCCCATATCCCATACCAACAACTGAGCTCACCTACAGTCCCATAGTGAAAAGTGAGGGTCTCCAATATGAACTTCTTCAAACTCATGTTTCCTCACCCCTGCAGGTCTACTTACATCAATGCCCAACTTAACATGCTCTACACAGTTTAGAGGGAGGGGTCAGCCTCATCTTGCCTCAAAATGATCATTCCAACTCTACACCCCACTCTTGATTTATCCATTTTCCCTGCTTCTGTATCTTCAACCTTCACTGGTTCCTTCATCTCAGCATATAAATGTGCTTAAGTTTTATCCCTTATTTCTACTATTACAACTATCATTTACTCTTCAACTCACTGAGTCTAGTTTTTCTGCTCATCATTGCATGCTAAAATTAGCACTACCACTGACCTGCCAAATCTTCTGGACACTCTGGATCTCACTTAATTTTTCTATGATACTGTTGCCTGCTCTTGTGTTCTTGAAACTCTTTGAGCCTTGACATCCAGGATCATCTTCTTTCTATTGTTTCTATCTTCTCTTTCTATTGTTCTGATTCTCTTGATTGTACCATCTTAGTTTTCTTTGTCTAATTCGTAAAAGCTCTGTCCTCTGCTCTTTTCTTACTCCATATGCTCTCCCTAGAAAATCTCATTCACTCCCAGGGATTCATCTACCATTTTCAGATTTCTGACTCTCAAATATTTGGCTTCTCACCAGATTTCCATATCTCACTGCCTCTTGGTTATCATTTAAATATGCCACGGGCCTCTCAAACTTGAAGTATCTATAGATGAATTTATTATCTGCTCTGCTCTTTGATTTTATTGCTTAATGGCATCACCAATACCCAAGCACCCAAGTTGGAAATCTCATATTCATCCTGGACCTCTCTCTCTTATGACCCTTTAAAAAATTTTTTTAAAATATTTATTTACTTATTTTGAGAGAGGGGGGTGAGGAGAGTACAAGCAGGGGAGCAGCAGAGAGAGGGGGAGAGAGAGAAGGAGAGAGACAGAGAGAGAGAGAGATAGAGAGAATTCCAAGAAGATTCCATGCTGCCAGTGCAGAGCCCAACACGGGGCTCAAACTCAGGAATGGTGAGCTCATGACCTGAGCCAAAACCAAGAGTCAGACACTTAATCGAATCACACAGGTGCCCCTTTTATGACCCTTCTTAATTACTCACAAAATTCTTCTGGTTCCTCCCTCCAAATATCTCTCAAATTCATCTCCAGGTCACTGCTAAAATCTCTCTCACCTGTACAGCCTTCTCACAGTTTTCTATTCCCAGTCTTACCATCTCTTCCCCTTTCCTCCTAATATGTCCTTGATGCTGTTTAATTATCTTGTACCTCTCTCCATCTCTTTTGCCCTTTTCTATATAAAAGTTGAAAGGAAACTAGGGAGCCTTCTTTTTCATTTCAGTGATGTTGTCTTTCTGGCACACTCCGCTTCCATCTTTTCTTATAATTGGATTCCCTGATTTATGTTTGTTGGGCCCATTATATACACAGCATACTCTGTTCAGTGCTTTTGAGTTGGTCTCTCCCAACTACCCTGGAAAGTGGGGGTTTTGTTTGTTTAGTTGGTCGGTTGGTTGGTTTGGTTTGTTTGTTTATGGTGGTGGATGTTTTGTTCTTTCAGATGAGAAAGCACATTCTGAAAAATGAAGCCACTTTCCCAAGGTCACAAAATAAGATGCAGAGGGTTCAAATCTAATTTCCATCACTCTAAAACAGAGCTTCTCAACGATGGCACCATTGCTATTTGGGGCTGGATAATTCTTTGTTGGAGCAGCTATCCTATGCCTTGTAGGTTGTTTAGCAGAATCTCTCGCCTCTACCAGCTAGATGCCAGTAGCACCACCTCCCCATTTTGGACAACTAAAAATGTCTCCAGACATTTCCAAATGTACCCCGTGGAGATGAGACAGAATCTCTCCAAGTGAAAACCACTTCTCATAACTCTCTGCTATAATCAGAAGATGTGGGCTAGAGCTCCAGGTCTGCCACTAATATACTTTGTGATTTCTTAGGTGAAATTCTTGCCATTTTAGTTCTTGTTTTCTATTACAAAAATTAATTACCTTTTGCTTTCTCTCTAACTCAGCTGAAAGAGTATCATGGAAATGATCATGTGAGAGAAATGAGGAGGTTAAGAAAATTGGGATATTGTTAATAGCAGCACACCTGTTGGAGCATGGCACATTACCTCTTACAGGGGAAACAATATGTAGCAAGCCCACACACAAAAGCCCTGAGGAGATGTATGAAGGTTAAGAGATGTTTTCAGAGAAAACAAACATACATGTACACAGTGATCTATTGAGCAGGGAATAAATACTTCAATGTCCTTGGGTTTTCAGAACACAAACAAAATTGTATTAAGTAAAAAGGAGTTTCAAATCCACCTGAAAGGTTAATGTCTCCATGAATTATTAAAGCAAAGTCCCAAAGATTAAAAAGGGAAAACAAAAGGTATTATGTTTTCCTACAACATGTGTCATTGGGCATTTGTCCATATTATTTAAAAGGATATTTATGTAATGTTACAAAACATTTGAAAGTACCCTGCTGATCATTTTAGAAAAGGGAGGAAGGCAAGAGTAGATCCAGACTGTTTTGCTAAAAGAAAAGCAGTAAGAAAGAAACTGCTGTTTGGATAGAGTTAGAAGACTGACACCATCAAATGTGTAAGAATCATGAATTTCATTTGACTGATAAATGTCTATCCTATTTTGAAATTCTCTGCTGATAGAAAGGCAGTGGCTTTTCTTAGGAGGGAAAGGTGTTCTAATATTAGTCCAGTTTTAACAAAGCTGGTTTAGTATAGCGGATAAGAGCCTGGGCACAGCATTGATCTCCATGGGTTCAAGCCCAAGTTCAGCTGTGATGATAATAGTACTAATCACGTGGGGCTCAAAACAGAGTCTGACACATGGTAGTGATCAGTAAACATTATTATTATTATTTTGTCATTAAAAGCCTTTTCTTGGTATCAAATTGGAAGGCTTTCCAATTGCAAGTTAGTATGTTTTTTTCTCTAACTTTTTTCCCCTGAAGGTGGATAAGTTAGGAATCTTTATATAATAGCCCTTTAAGCATTTGAAAGCAGTCATTAGTTTGAAGTCATTAGCTCATCATGTTTATCTCTTAATAATAATTCATATTGTCTCTTTATTTTTAATAAAGGTCTTTAATTTATCCCTTTTCTTAAGTCACTATGGATTACTCCCAATTTTTAAAGAGTTTCTACTTGCCAATTCTAATGTACCAATTTTCCTATGATTTTCTCTTTTCTCTTGAGAACTAGCAGTTAAGTGCACAGGAATTTCATTTGGAAAATTCAATTAATTAAATATTTTCAGAAAGTAAAATATTCAATATTGCCAATATCATGAATAATTTTGGGAATTGAAGATTTCCCCCAAACATTTTATCTAAATTAAAAATGGAGTCTGATAAGTTTTAATATCCAGAATACGTAAAGAACTGCTAAAACTCAACAACAAAAGATAACCCAAACATGGACAACAGATTTGAATAGACATATCTCCAAAGAAGATATACAAACGGCCAATCCATAGGTGAAAAGATGCTTAACGTCATTAGTCATTAGGAAAATGCAAATCAAAGCTATAAGAAGGGGCGCCTGGGTGTTCAGTCGGTTGCGTGTCCAACTCTTGATTTCAGCTCAGGTTATGATCTTAGGGTCGTGGGATCAGACTGCATCAGGCGCTCTCTCTCTCTCTCTCTCTCTCTCTCTCCCTCTTTTCCTTTCTCCCTCTCTCCCTCTCCCTCCCTCTCCTTCCCTCTCTCTCCCCTCCCCTGCTCATGCTCTTTATTTCTAAAATAAATTTGTTTTTAATGTTTAAAAAAAGCTACAACACTTACTAAGATGGGTATAGTTTTTAAAATATAAAATAACAAGTGTTGGCAAGGATGTGGGGAAATTGGAACTCTTGTACAAAGCTGGTGGGAATGTAAAGTGGGGCAGCCACTGTGGAAAACTGTTTGGCAGTTCCTCAAAAAGCTAAACATAGCATTACCATCTGACCCAGCAATTCTACTTCTAGATATATACCCCAAAATTGGAAATAGGAACTCAAAGAGATATTTGTATGACAGTTTTCATCACAACATTATTCTCAATAGCCAACATGTGGGAAACAACCCAAGTTACATCAAGAATGAATATGCAAAATGTGGTATACACATACAAAGGAATATTAGTCAGTTAATGAAGTTCTGAGCCATGCTACAGTGAGAGTGAACTTTGAAGACATTATGGTAGTAAAATATGTAAGATACAAAAGGACAAATATTGTGTGATTCCACTTGTATGAAGTCTCTAGAACAGTAGAACAGGGAAATTCATAGAGATAGAAAGTAGATTAGAGACTACCAGGGACAGGAAGGAAGGAAGGAAGGAAGGAAGGAAGGAAGGAAGGAAGGAAGGAAAGAAGGAAGGAAGGAAGGAAAGAAGGAAGGAAGGAAGGAAGGAAGGAAGGAAGGAAGGAAGGAAGGAAGAAAGAATGGTGAGCTTTTGCTTAGTAGTTACAAATTTTGTTTGGGGTTGAAAAAGTTTTGGAAATAGTGCTGATGGTTGTACAATACAAATCATGTAATTAATGCCACTGAATTGTGCACTGAAAAATGATTAAAATGGAAAATTTTATGTCATATGTATTTTACCACAATGAATAAAGTTCCCCCAAAAAGTAGGTGGAAGGAAACTATTTAGAATAGAAGGAAACAATAGGGGTCCAAATAGCCTGAACATTTTAGGAGAACTGTGTTGTATAGGGAGTAGAAACAGGGACAAAAGGAAGAATAGTAATATAATATAATAAATATAATACTCATCAATGAAATAAGTTCTTATATGATTTTATTTTTTATGATTTTTGTTGTCCATATTTTTTCCAATAAGAATGTACAAAATTAAATCTGAAAGATCTAATAAAAAATAAACACTAATACATCAGAGAGCTATCACTGTTGCATTTATAGAATGAATGTTTACAAATCAAACCATATCTGCAAGGTTACTATGTAAGAAAATCATGTGGTGAATCCTTTTCAATCTCTCTTACCTCTACGTATGTGTCTATAACTCCCAAAATTATGTATGTCCAGTCCACACCTGTCTCCTTGTCATCTCTGCTAGGATGTCATCTCATAAATTCAAAATGTTTGAAAGTGAACTCATGGTGTTGCTTACTCCACCCTCCATCTCCCTGCAAAAGCACAGCCCCTCCTCCAGTGTTCTCTACCTCAGTAGATTGTACCACCATGCAACTAGCATTGAGCCAGAAACTTCGAAGTTGTTTTTCACCTTCTCCCTACTCCAAACCCCACATCCAATCTATATTCAAGCCCAAAGTTTCTACCTTTGAAATATATCCCCCAAATGTTCACTCTTTCATCTACACTGCTTCCACCCTAATCCAAACCTTCCTCATCTCTTGCCTGGTATACCATAAAAGCTTCTTATCTGTCTCCCCTTTTCTCATTCTTGACCTCATCCAACCTGTTTTCCATCAATAACTAGATTAACATTTAAAATGGAGATTATAGGGGTGTCTGGGTGGCTCAGTCAGTTAAGCGTCCAACTTCGGCTCAGGTCGTGATCTCACAGTTTATGGGTTCGAGCCCCGTGTCAGGCTCTGTGCCTGACAGCTCAGAGCCTGGAGCCTGCTTCGTATTCTGTGTCTCCCTCTGTCTCTGCCTTTCCCCCACTCATATTCTGTCTTTCTCTCTCTCTCTCTCAAAAATAAATAAACATAAAAAAAATAAGATGGAAATTATAGGGGTGCCTGGGTGGCTCAGTTGGTAAGCATGCAACTCTTGATTTGGGCTCAGGTCATGATCTCATGGTTCGTGAGTTTGAGTCCCTCGTCGGGCTCAGAGCTGACCTCGCAGAGCTTTCTGAGGGTTCTTTCTCTCCCCCCCTCTCTGCTACTACTCTGCTTGTGCACGCTCTCTCTCAAAATAAATAAATACACTTTAAAACTTTTGTAAATAAATTAAATGGAGATTATATCAGAAAGAAGTCAAACTTTCACTATTTGCAGACGGCATGATACTTTCTGTAGAAAGCCTTAAAGACCACCAAAAAATGGCTAGAACTGATACATGAATTCAGCAAAATTTGAAGATATGAAATCAACATACAGAAATCTGTTGCATTTCTATACACCAATCATGAAGAAGCAGAAAGAAAAATCAAAGAGTTGATCCTGTTTACAATTGCGCCAAACATCCTAAGATGCCTAGGAATAAACCTAGCCAAAGAGGTAAAAGATCTGTACTCTGAAAACTATAGAACACTTATGAAAGAAATTGAAGAGGACACAAAGAAATTGAAAAACATTCCATGCTTATGAATTGAAAAACAGACACTGTTAAAATATCTATACTATCCAAAGCAATCTATATATTACATGCAATCCTTATCAAAATACCACCAACATTTTTCACAAAGCTAGAACAAACAATCCTAAAATTTGTGTGGAACCACAAAAGACTCCGAATAGCCAAAGCAATCTTTTTTTTTTTAATATATGAAATTTATTGTCAAATTGGTTTCCATACAACACCCAGTGCTCATCCCAAAAGGTGCCCTCAATACCCATCACCCACCCCCCCAAAGCAATCTTGAAAAAGAAAAACAAAGCTGGAGGCATCACAATTCCAGACTTCAAGCTGTATTATAAACCTATAGTCATCAAGACAGTATGGTACTCATTGAGGAGGGCACCTGTTGGGATGAGTACTGGGTGTTGTATGGAAACCAATTTGACAATAAATTATATTTAATATAAAAAAAAAGTATGGTACTAGCACAAAAACAGACACATAGATCAGTCAACAGAACAGAAAACCCAGAAAAGTACCCAAAGCTATATGGTCAACTAATCTTTGACAAAGCAGGAAAGAAAATGCAATGGAAAAAAAGACAGTCTCTGCAACAAATAACGTTGGGAAAACTGGACAGCAACATGCATAAGAATGAAACTAGACCACTTTTTTACACCATTCACAAAAACAAATTCAAAATGGATTAAAGACCTTAATGTGAGACAGGAAACCATCAAAATCCTAGAGAAGAACACAGGCAGCAACCTGTTTGACCTCGGCCATAGCAACATCTTACTAGACACATCATTGGAGGCAAGGGAAACAAAAGCAAACTTGAATTGCTGGGACTGCATCAAGATAAAAAGCTTCTACACAGCAAAGGAAACAACCAACAAAACTAAAAAGCAGCCTACAGAATGGAAGAAGATATTTGCAAATGACATATCTGATAAAGGGTTAGTATCCAAAATCTATAAAAAATTTATCAAAGTCAACACCCAAAAAACAAATAACCCAGTTAAGAAATGGACAGAAGACATGAATAGACATTTTTTCTAAAGAAGACATTCAGACAGCTAACAGACACATGAAAAGATGCTCAACATCACTCATCATCGGGGAAATCAAATCATAACAACGATGGGATACCACCTCACACCTATCAGAATGGCTAAAATGAACAACACAGGAAACAACAGATGTTGGTGAGATGCAGAAAAAGAGGAGCCCTCTTACACTATTGGTGGGAATGCAAACTGGTATAGCCACTCTGGAAAACAGTATGGAGGCTCCTCAAAAAGTTAGAAGTAGAACTACCTTATGACCCAGGAATTTCACTACTAGGTATTTACCCAAAGGATACAAAAATACAGATTCAAAGGGGAACATGCACTCTGATGTTTATAGCAGCATTATCAACAATAGCCACATTATGGAAAGAGCCCAAATGTCCATTGACTGATGAATGGATAAAGAATATGTGATATATATACACAAAGGAATATTACTCAGTCATCAGAAAGTGAAATCTTGCCATTTGCAAGGATGTGGATGGAGCTAGAATGTATTATGCTAAGTAAAACAAGTGAGTGAGAGAAAAACAAATGCTGTATGATTCCACTCATATGTGAAATTTAAGAAACAAAACAGATGAACATAAGGGAAGGGGAAAAAAAGAAAGAGGGAAGCAAATCATAATAGACTGTCTACTATAGAGAACAAACTGAGGGTTGGTGGAGGAGAGATGGGCATGGGATGGGCTAGATGGGTGATGGGTATTAAGGAGAGCATTTTTTATGATGAGAACTGGGTATTATATGTAAGTGATGAATCACTAAGTTCAATATTACACTATATGTTAACTAGAATTTAAATAAAAATTTGAAAAAGTGCACATAGAAATATACATTAAAAAATTAAAAATAATAATGAAAATAAAATGGAGAATATATCACCTCGTTCTATCATTTCTCTGCTTGAACCTCTAACCCGACTTCCCATTGCACTTAGGGTAGGAAAAAAAGGGCAAATATTTACCAAACGATGAAGCCTTGCATAGTGGTGCCCTTGCCTGTCTCTCCAACCTCATCTTGCACATCCCCAAGGTACAGTGAATTCCAGGCATGCTCCTCTCCTTTCATTTCTTCCTTTAGATCCTACATCCATTTTGTTCCTCCTACCTGAAATGATCTTGTCTCCCTCACCTGAATGAGAGAGGCTTTTTGTGACCCCACCAATCTAAATTAGTCTTCTTTGGTATTCTTGTTTACAATATTGGCATCTTTCGTTCGTGCCATTTATAACTTATAATCACTTATTTATATGACTAATATCTGAAGATACTGTGTGTTCTATAAGAGAAAGGACTAGGGATGCCAGATTGAGCAAGCAAATAAAATGTAGGCTGTCCAGTTAAATTTGAATTTCAGATACACAATGAATAATTTCTTACTGTGCCATCCAATATTCAGGATTACTTAAACTGAAAAAGTATTCCATTATTTTTTCTTAATTACTTTTAATGTTCATTTATTTTTGACACAGAGGGAGACAGCACAAGTCGGGGAGGGGCAGAGAGAGAGGGAGACACAGAATCTGAAACAGGCTCCAGGCTCTGAGCTGTCAGCACGGAGCCTGATGCAGGGCTCAAACCCACGAACCATGAAATCATGACCTGAGCTGAAGTCGGAGGCTTAACTGACTGACGCACCCAGGCGCCCCAAAAAGTATCCATTAGTTATCTGATATTCAAAATTAACTGGACAATCTATATTTTATGTGGCAACCTAAACAAGTACTTTGATTGTCCTCTGTTGTGTACTCAGTGCCTAAGTAACAGTGCAAAATTAAGTAACAAATGGGAACACAGCTTGCTCTGAAGCTCAGAAACATTTGGAAAACTCAATCATTCTTCTCCTTATACCCAGCCTATCTCCACCTTAATTAAGTTGCTATGTTCTCCACAAAACTATGCAGTCTGCTCTGAGTTCCCCACTTCCTGTAACTTCTGGATGGACCTGAGATTCAGACCATCTTGCTTCATCTCTGCAAGAAAAGCAAGTGGGAGATACCCCCAGACTTTCTCCTAAAATCCACTTCATGCTTTTGACTGCTAGAGTGGAATGCTGTTTCCATCCTGTTATTCTTCTGCTTGGGAATACTCTCTAGCTTCCATGAGACTTCTGGAATAAGTTTCCGAGTCTCACCTTCATGTTCAAGATCTTACACTCTTGTGTCTACCAACATTCACCAATACCCACTTTGGTCAGATGGTTCATCCTCCCACCCACCTACCTATGTCTTCCTGTCTCAAGGCCTCATGTTCTTCTCATCTCCATGCACTTGCTCATGCTGTTCCTCCCTCCTCCCTGCCCTACCTCACTATTGCCTTCCAAGTTGTGATTTTTCTCTCTTCATATTTGTAGCCCTTAAGCCTTAGCACATATTTTAGCCCTTGGTGGCTCTCATATAGACTTTGGTGTTTCTCACCAAAGAACCTTATGCCTTGCTTTAACATGCCTTAAGACCATGTTTGTTACTTGTTTTGTATACTCCAAAGTACTTAGCATAAAGTGGCCGTTTAGTAAATGTTTATTAGCTGCATGTAGCTAAAGAAACAGCAAAGTTGTAGGTACCTAATCTGTGTTGCACAGCAGTAAACAAAATAGACAGCGTTCCTTCTCTCAAAAACTTACAGCATAGAGGTTAAATAGGTATGTTTTTTTTTAGTTACCTAAATATGCAATTAGAAATTATGACAGGGGCGCCTGGGTGGCGCAGTCGGTTAAGCGTCCGACTTCAGCCAGGTCACGATCTCGCGGTCTGTGAGTTCGAGCCCCGCGTCGGGCTCTGGGCTGATGGCTCGGAGCCTGGAGCCTGTTTCCGATTCTGTGTCTCCCTCTCTCTCTGCCCCTCCCCCATTCATGCTCTGTCTCTCTCTGTCCCAAAAATAAATAAACGTTGAAAAAAAAAATTAAAAAAAAAAAAAAAAAAAAGAAATTATGACAAATATATGCTCTAGGTGCAAGAGCAAGCTAGGTAGAGAAGGATCTCGCTCTCAAGGAGCTTATATTCTAGGGAGTGAGAGAAACAAACAAGAAACAAATGCATAAGATAATATCAGATAATGATGAAAGCTGTGAAGAAGCACAAGTAGAGTAATGTAATTATGATGGGTCCAGGAGAGCTTCTTTCAGTTGGCCATGGGAGGCCTCTCTGATGTGGTAACCTTTGGATTGAGCCCCAAGAGACAAGGAGTCAGCTCTACATGAAGATATGAGGAAGAATGTCCTAGGAAAATGGAATGGCTGGACAGAATGAATTTGAGGAACAGAAGGCCCATGTGACTAGACCTCAGTGAATGAGGGATGGATGGCCTGAGATGAGGTTGGAAAAGGAGGTCCAGCCAGGTTACATGGCACCTTTGGAGTGGGCTGTTCCATGCTATGTCACTATAAACAAGAAGTTCACTCTTGGGAGGGTTCAGTTTCCCCATCTGTAAAGGGGGATAATAATATTCTCCAAGCTGACTTCATGAGGTTTGTTGTGAATATAAATCAAGATGAAATATAAGAATTTCATAAAGCACACACACACATAAGAAAAGAAAGAAATAGCAAAGTTGAATGTTGACTCTCAGGTGAAATATTCAGTTTCAAATTTTTTTGCTCTTTGACATAGAATAAGTCACTCATACAGTCTTTGAGGGCCGTAATTCTTTCCATTGATCACGTTAAGAAAACTGAGCTGAAAGATGAGAAATTAAAGTAATTTTCATATCACTTTGCTATTATACTTAATACTAATATTAATATAAAATATCCATTCATTCCTATTTACTCAACAAATTCAAATGTTAAACTTACAGCAAGGGTTTTTTTTTTTTTTTTCAGGATTGGCATCAGTGTTGATTGATTCAAGTATTTCATAATTCCGTTAAAAATCCCAAATGAAATGTGTGTGGGTGCACACGTGCACATGCACTATTGTAATGAGTTGGAAGGCCCTAGTAACATTGATGAATTGTTTTAACTCTTATCTTCATGGCAGAGATCTAATCATCAAAACGCAGACTTTGGAGAAAAATGTGTAAATGTAAAAAAAAAATTTTTTTTTTGAGAAAAAGAGAGTGCAAGCAGGGGAGAGGGGCACAGCAGGGAAGAGAGAGAGTATCTTAAGTAGGCTCCATGCCTAGCGTGGAGCCCAATGCAGGGCTTGATCTCACGACTGACCATGAGATTAAGAGTTGGATGCTTAACATACTGAGCTGCTCAGGCGCCCCTGTAAATGTCAAATTTAAAATAACTATCCCCTGTGTGCCACATATTTCAGAGTCACAACCAAAAGAATACATAGAGGAAATAAATTTGTACACATCACAGTCTACTCTCTTAGAAGGAACTTGCATTAGTATAGCTATGAGTAAATAGATACAAATGAATAAGTTCATTTGAAGTAGTTAGGATATCATCTGATACATAACAAATATGAATTTAAATATCATCATTATGAACTTAGTGAAAGTTGAAGGACCCAAAAAAACTTGACTAAAAATCTTCCACCAACTATACTAAGTTTCTACTAACTGATCAAACAACAACAACACCATGAAGAATACAATCACACGCCTCCATAAAATGAGACATCCTGGGTGGAGAGCATAGTCAGACTAAATTAAGTAACTCAGAATTTGGAGACAAATACCTCCTTTGAGTGTGAAATGAGTAAAAACCCTCGTGGGAAAGGATTACCAATTTGTAGAAGAAACCTATCCCAAAGAGAACATCTGTCCCATATTCCTGGGAGCTGGAAAATACTAGAACGTTAGTAGAGATAAAGGTGTAAAATTATGTAAGACCTCAAACATAAAGGTGAGAATTAGAAACTTATTTTCCCATATAGTTCCCCACAACCAGAGGGTACCTGAGTAAAATGGATAGAAGCTAATCAACCATGTGGTCCTGCACTGGCATAATGATATGGAAGCAAAGTTTAGCAGAAGAGTAGAGCTCTGTGTGAATGATACGTGAACAGAAACCACATAGACCTTCTCAATGTCTACATCAGTCTATATACAGGGAAAATATTATCTGTACATGTGTAAAATACTCCATCATTTTCTTCTGCAACCAAGGATTCTGGATTTTCTGGAATAACCCTATTGCAAGCATGCTAAGCTGATGTCAGAACTAATGAGAACATGTACAAGTTTTGGGTTGAGAAAATGAGTTACAATATAGTAGCAGCAAGGATAATTAATAATGTGACTTTTCTACATCCTGGATTAAATGTCTGTTACAATCATTTGATTCTCATTCTTCCAATTAACCAAGCAACCTCTGAGTAATAATTTTCTTGCTGAGGAGATTCCTTAAACTGTGCAAGGATATTCTCCTGAGATTACATACAAGAGTTCCAGTCCCTGGAGAGGCGCCTTATAAATCAGGCTCCTCTGGGTTTGGTTAATGAATCCCTTAAAGCTGATTCAACTTGGGGTGAATCAGAGCTTTTGAGCCTTTGGGACTGAACACCAGCCCACCTGTCCTTCACTTATTACAGGACGAACCTTTATGCCAACAACTTTCCTGACATGAGTCTTCACTACTTGTGTGGTTCAGCCATCTATAAGCACATGCCTTCTCTGTGCCCCGAATGGGCACAAAAACACTAAGGAGCCCCGGCACTGCTGGGAGCCAGAGTCCTGCTCTGAAGTTATTAAAAAGTGCTATTTTGCAAGTTGAGTTTGAGGGGCACTGGATTTCCAATATCCTTGCAGACCACCATGACAAGCCATGAAAAAGCTGTCAGCTTCATAGGCAGCCCCTTTCACGTCTCAGTAATTACAGTGCCTGTCCTTGGATAGTGCTTGAGTGTCCCTGAAGAGTTTCACAGCATCTCATGTAACCCTTACCTCCATCCTCTGGGTTGGTATCGTCTGTGGTATGGACCCCAATGTAGTGAAGAAATGGAAACTCAGAGAAGGGGCTTGTGCAAGACTCCTCCAGAAATTCAGTAACAGAAACTCCTCAGTAGAAAACTCAGCAGCAGAACCCAGATCCCCCTCAGCAGGCTGGATTTTCTGGTTCATTAACAACTCTGTGCTACCTTTTACACAAATTATTTAACCCCTAAAGAATAGAATTTCCTCTCAGATTCTCTTTCCACCACCTGCTGACTCTTGCAAATTCCATAAAATGCCTTATTTGAATACAAGCATTTTCACTTTTAACAGTAGCCTATTTGGAAAATCCCGAAAGCAGAGTGTTTCTAAACCCAGGATCCATGACCCCTGAAGGTCTGTCATTAGATTCTCAAGGGTCTATGAGAAGTTTATATGTGTGTATTTTGTATTTTGTTTTTATGATCTTAAACAAACAAAACAATGCTGGATGACTAATTCATAACCAAGGACTAGTTCATAGCCACAGTATTTCAGTACTCATATTTACCAGTGTTTGGCAAACTATACAGCCTGCAGGCTAAATCCAGTTTTCCACCTGTTTTGTAAATAAAGTTTTGTGGGGACACAGCCACGCCCATTCATTTACTATGGTCTATGGCTGCTTTCATGCTAAAATAGCAGAGTTGACTAGTTTCAGTAGAGATAGCACAGCCCTCAAACCCTAAATTATTTACTATCTGGCCTTTGTAGAGGTCATTTGCCGACCTCTGATATTTATGTCGTATTTGAAATCATTCTGGAACCAAGTTGCAAAACTTTCATTATCTGGGCTTCCAAGAAACAACACATGATGGGCCCTGCTCAAGAGAAAGCTATGTGAAGGCATATTGACAGCACAGCATGAATGAAGCCTGCTGGCAGTTTGAATGGAGACAAGTGAACAAGGGACAAGCCATTACCCAACGCACGGTGGGTCCACAGCTTCAAAGAATCTGGGCTTCTGCAGTCAGTATCTTATTCTCTTAGTGAGTAGTAATTTAATTTTAGCCAAACCGTGTCGTTTGTCCACTAAACTTGAATTAATTTTAATTTTATTGGTTTTGTGATATTTGATTTTTCTTTTGTAAATACAGTTGCTTAAGAGCTATACGTCTAAGGATTAGCCTGTGGATGTAAAATTATTTCACATCTAATTTTAGGTCTCATTACATATAAATAACAGTATACTAAAAAAATAAATTGTCAACATTGAGGGTACAGGAAAATGCTGAGTAAAACAGTATCCACCCAGGCCAACACCTGTATATATATACCTCTTGCCAGGTATTTTAATTTCCTGTATGAACAAAGATATTGACATTTTTAGAGGATCCTCTCTTCAGAACAGTGCAAAGGTTATCCTGAAGCCGCACAGAAGGGGCCACTGAGAGGTCCTGGGCTGTTCCACTATGCCCCCAAATTCCACTCATTCGCATTCTGTGCTCAAGCCAGGTGCTCTGACCTGGCCACAACCACAAAGCCCCCAAGTCACTCACACTTTCCAAATGGGCCATTTACTTAGAGGCAGCTTATCCAGAAAGGGTGTCTGTGATGCAGCACAAAACTGGATAGCGGTGCATTTAGTTTGTAATAATTAGGATTACTTCTCTCACCAAAACTTTTTGGAAAGAGGTAATGACTACCCAATTACAAGAAATGCCATCTTCCCTTGCATAAACAAATCCTATTATAAGAGAAATAAGCTTAACTTACCCATTGGCACAGATGTGAAGATTAAGAAGAGATCCAGTCAGTTGTTAATTTGATTAAAAAAAAAATCATGAGTTGATTATATTATTTCCCTGAGAGAAAGCTAGTGCTTTAAGCTCAGGCAAATGGAGTCTAGTGGTTTCCAAGGTAGCATAAGCCAAACAGGTGTAACCTCATCATTTGTTTTGGCTCATAACTTAGATGAGAACTCTTGTGTCTCTGCTGTTCACGATATATGTTAAAAGAGAATCAAAACTGGAAAAACTAATTCAAAGCCATTCACATACACACAATTCATTGAACATCTCTTTTTATAAAACCTTGTCATTATTTACACAAAGAAGTTGGAACAATGAGAGAAAGGTTTTCATCTCTTTAAAGGATTGAGTTGATAGAGAATAATTTAAGTCAGTCTATCTTTGATGAACTTACTTTAACTTTACATCATATACCCTATTCTTAGCAATCCAGAAAGTAAGAAGGCATAGTAAAAATCACTCTCACAAACCCAGAAAGCATCAATAACAGACACTTTGTAAGTACATAACAAACAGATGAGAGAAAGCAGGGGAGAGGCAGGAAGAAGGGGAGAAAGAGAAAGTACTTTATCTTTTTATTTCTAGGTACAAGTTTGGTTACAATTAAAGATATGTGGAAATGAAAATATGATTTTTCTCTTGGAAGAAGAATAGCTTAGAAACAGAATTTCACATTTGGAAATGATATTAAATTTATGAAGTTTAAGGCCTTCATTTTATTTACTTTTTAAAAAAATTTTAATGTTTATTTTTGAGAGGGAGAGAGATAGCGCGTGAGTGGGGGAAGGGCAGAGAGAGAGGCAGACACAGAATCTGAAGCAGGCTCCAGGCTCTGAGCTGTCAGCACAGAGCCTGACAAGGGGCTTGAACCCACAAACCGTGAGATCATGACCTGAGCCAAAGGCAGGCGCTTCACCAACTGAGCCACCCAGGTGCCCCAAGGCCTTCATTTTAATGATGAGAAAACAGAACCACAGAGAGCAGCCTGTGTCAGGTCCCAGAGCTAGGACAGAGAGTGTAGGAAGTACCTGGGAATGAATGCCAAGTCTCAGAGATCTTTCCTTTACTCTGTGATAGCCACCTCTGCAGACCATGTGAATTTCCGAAAAGGTTCTCTCTTACTGCTCTTAGCATTTGTGGCCTTTAAAATGATCCCATATATTGATATATTCAATCCAAAATTCAAAGAAGAGTGCAGTTTATTTTGAAAAATCATCTATTTACATTATTAATTTTATTCCTGGATAATTACTGGATAAATCCTCTCTATACCCCCAAAAGCAAATCTGGTTTGGTTTGGTTTTTACAGAGATCTCAGGATCCCAGAATAGTGACCCAGTTTCCAAAGGGTTACTATCACAGTAAGATCCCAGAGTCTTGTCTCTGGAATTGGTTACCCTTTTCAGTTCCCACTCCTTTGTTTACAATTAGCGCTTACCAAGCTTTATCCATACTCTTAAAACATTAGCTGTTTGTACTGAGACACCTTCTTCCAGGAGCACTTGGTTTGAGGTAGTTGGTTTTTAGGGCAACCTTCAGGGAGGCCTTACTGAATCCTTGAGCACTAATGATTCAGAGGATCCCAGCCTTCCAGTAACGTTAGCACTAACCCAAACAAAGGTAGGATTCACAGTTCCCTACACAAAGGTCCCCAAGGATCTTGCTCAAGGATCTTGTAGCACCTTACACAGAAGCCAGGAGAGGGAGAAATTGCCAGGGGCAGGGAGCAATCAGGAGAGGCTCTATAGAAGAGGTGGGATATGGGATATGGATCTTTATGGAATGAGAGATAGGAACAGGGTGTGTTCTGGACAAAGTGTGTCTGCTGAACCCTATACCTTCTCAGTTACACTCATGACTTTTGGCTATGCTTTTGACAAAGACATTTAATTCTTCCACCACCATTGTTCATTTAGAAGAAACAAACATAATAAAAACTGCAAAAAGTGAGCTGTCTTGTTGAAATAACGTCACTTCAAAGCCCAGGTTGGGGAGAAATAAAAGAAGGCAGAACTAGAAAAAGAGTGTAATGAATACCATAAACCTTGTTCACCTCTGTTTCTGTTTCAGACTCTGAGTTCAGAAAAACCAGAGTTGGAATCTTGAGTCTAGTTTTTACTTAACTTTGTGGCTTTGCTCAAGATGCTTGAGCTCTCTGAACCTCCATTTCCTCATTTGCATAATAGAAAGGCATTCCCTACCTCTGTGTTCTTATGATGGTTAAATGAAATAATAACTACTCAAAAAAATGGTAGCCACCATTATCTTTGTCTACTGAAAGCGGCACTGGCCTTGGATTATGAAATTTCCTGTCCAAAAAAAATGGTGCCAGAAATGAGAGACATATGCATAGAGTTGGCAACAAAAGTTACCTTTCATGTTGGGGGGAACTTGGCTGCACATCTCTGAACAATTTCAGTACCATTTGTGAATACAAGACACCTTACATGAGGAAAAAAGTAATTCTCAGTTACACCAGGAGCTTGTAAGAGATTTATAGCACCTAAGACAACTCCAGGAACATACTAAGTATTACTTAATAATTATTGGTGTTGGCAATATCAAGTGCTTCTGAAGTTTCCTGTTCTGGTAAGAGTGGTTTGAGGGGCTCTGTGCTTTCAGCTGCTGTCTCTTCTGCTGCTATAAGTATTTATTACTCTTCTGACTGATGTAGGAAAGGATCAAGGTAAAATGCCCCGTGGGTACAGAATATCTCAGGGGTGTAGGAGAGGTCACATTTTAGCACCATTTCTATATCTAAAATGAGTTTTCAAATGAAAATGTGAACATTGCCTCCTTGATTTTAACCTCTCTTTAATTAGCCCTTTCTGGACCCAGTGGCAATACAGAATTTGCCCCACACCACAGCTGGCTGTCAGCAAGCCACAGCCCCAGACCCCATCGAGATACCATGTCTCCTCCCATGTCATTGAAAGGGCTCACAATTTCAATATTTGCATTTAAAGCATCAAATACTTTCTAAGCATTTGCAATGTCCAAGAAATGTTTGTGAAACTGTTTTTCTAAGGAAAAAAACTTCATCTATCATGAGTGTAGCTACTGCTCTCTCAAAACTTTCAGAATTTGACAGGGCTCAAAGTTGATAGTTGCATGTGCCTCTAGCTCTAGTTAATTTTTCTTGTTGTTAAGTCAACAAATAAAAGGCCATATTTTACTTATGAGCATTTTGTGCACCTTTACTTAAGAAAACAAGTGCACAGAATTGGAAAATATTTAAATCCAATTGATATGTTCACACTATATACAATATAAAAGTTATTACACTTGTGTGACATATAAGCCTAAATTTTTATCTCTCTTCCCTTTTATTTGAATCTGCTTTAAAATAAATAATATGAATAGTTTTGTGTGCATATAGATGTTAATGCGTATATTGGAGATTAAACAACAAATTTTATCTCTTCTCCACCAACTTTGGCTAAATAATTTAATCGCTTGCATGCCCCCCAGAATATTATTTTAAAAGTTAAATTTTAGCTGGATACATAAATATAGGCAAAAAATCTCATTTCTATAGAAAATATATATAAATTTGTAAATGTAACCTGGAGATTAATAATGTGAAATATACATACAAATGTGAGTAAAGATCTCCCACTCCAGGATGGTTGGAATAGGTTGGACTCATTGCAACTATAACTTCATTATGTGCTTGGGAATTGTTAGCTCTGATTATCTGGCAATAATGTGAAAGTATTGGGTAACAGTGCCCAGGCATTTGATAAATGCTATTGCAATTTGAGTTTGAAAATTTGAGGTTCACATTTGAAAAACAATCACATGTTAAAAGTAGTAGCATTATTGGAGAAAGGGGAACTCTTTTGCACTGCTGGTGGGAATGCAAACTAGTGCAGCCACTCTGGAGAACAGTATGGAGGTTCCTCAAAAAATTAAAAATAGAACTACCTTACGACCCAGCAACTGCACTACTAGGTATTTATCCAAAGGATACAGGTGTGATGTTTTGAAGGGACACATGCACCCCAATGTTTATAGCAGGGTCACCAACAATAGCCAAAGTATGGAAAGAGCCCAAGTGTCCATTGACAGATGAATGGATAAAGAAGATGAGGTATGTATATACAATGGAGTATTACTTGGCAATCAAAAGGAATGAAATCTTGCCATTTGCAACAATGTGGATGGAACTAGAGGGTATTATGCTAAGCAAAATTAGTCAGAGAAAGACAAATATCATATGATTTCACTCATATGAGGACTTTAAAATACAAAACAGGTGAACATATGGAAAGGGAGGTAAAAATAATATAAATACAGGAAGGGGGACAAAACATAAGAGACTCTCAAATGTAGAGAACAAACTGAGGGTTTCTAGAGGAGTTGTGAATGGGGGGATGGCTAAATGGGCAAGGGGTATTGAGGAAGACACTTGGGATGAACACTGGGTGTTATATGTAGGGGATGAATCACTGGATTCTACTCCTGAAAAAATTATTGCACTATATGCTAACTAACTTGGATGTAAGTTAAAATTTTTAAAAGTAGTAGCATGATTTCTTCAGATCATAGGTTAGTCCAATGGGGTAGATGGGCAAAAGTATTAATATTTAACATTCGTAATTATAGAAGATGAAATAATTAGGTCAAATGCTTCCTCCAGTGTTTACCTAATCTTAACAACAAGAACAACAAAAACAACAACATAAAAAAGTACCTTAGTCAACTATTTTTGTGGTTCAGATGAAGTACACACACTTCAAATCCCATTCAGGACTTAAGGTCTATGGATTGCACCACTCTGCATGTTGCCATAACAGCTCAGCAGATGGTGTTCTGTAAACACGGACATAATATAGCCATCCGTTGTTCTAAGTTTTAATGCCCAAGTACGCTAGATTTTTCTTCTTGTGGTGAAATAAACACAGCTAACTTTGCACACAGCCTTTATATGTTTGTACCTAGAATTAAGACTATGTCACCCAAAGTCAACACTTTGTAGCCCAACACTGAAATCCCAGAGATTTGAACATCTTTAGCCTTTTGGAAAAGTGAAGAGGTAAACCCAGGGTGTATAATGGCCTTCCCTCAGGCATTTGAGAGAAAGTACAAGGATTAAAAGCTAATCCAGCAGGTTTGTGGGAGAAGTGGGGAGTAGAGAGAGGCAAGGCTTTATTCACTCCAGTCTTCTGTAAGGACAATGTATTTCAGAATGCTCTCACCACTCTTTGTCCTCTGAGAACTTTGAGAGTAGGAAAGAAGAGAGGTAGGGGCAGTATATTTGACTGGACATTTAGAGAGAGAGGAGGAATTTGGGGAACAATTATTGTTCTCTTGCCCTCCCCTCAGGAAGCCCTACTGAAATAAGACAGTTAGGGGACATGGTTTGATGTGGTACTGAATCTCCCTAAAACCATGTGTATGAATTTATATAAAGGTCAAGGATTTCTTAGTCTAGGATTATTCCAGAGTCCACATTCTTTTCTTTTTTTTAAATTTCAGCTATCTTATTTATTTTTTAAATTGAAGTATAATTAACATACATTGTTATATTAGTTTCAGATGCACAATGTAACGATTCAACAACTCTATATATTATTCAGTGCTCATCATGATAAGTGTACTCTTAATTCTCTTTATGTATTTCACCCATCCCCAACCTGCTTCTCCTCTGGCAACCACCAGTTCTCTATATTTGAGAGTCTGGGTTTTTGTTTTTTTGTTTTTTTGTTTTTTTTTTTTTTTTTTTGGTCTCTTTGTCCTTTGTTCGTTTGTTTTATTTCTTTTTAAAAAAATTTTTTTTCAACGTTTATTTATTTTTGGGACAGAGAGAGACAGACATGAACGGGGGAGGGGCAGAGAGAGAGGGAGACACAGAATCGGAAACAGGCTCCAGGCTCTGAGCCATCAGCCCAGAGCCCGACGCGGGGCTCGAACTCACGGACCGCGAGATCATGACCTGGCTGAAGTCGGACACTTAACCAACTGCGCCACCCAGGCGCCGCTTATTTCTTTTTTTTAAAAAAAAGTTTATTTATTTTGAGAGAGAGAGAGCGAGAGCGTGTGCAAGCATGAGCAGAGGAGGGACAGAGAGAGATGGAGACAGAATCCCAACCAGGCTCCACGCTGCCAGAGCAGAGCCTGACACAGGCTCTGACACCAACGTGAGATTATGACCTGAGCTGAAATCAAGAGTCCAACACTCAACCAACTGAGCCACCCAGGTGCTCCTGTTTTATTTCTTAAATTCCACATATGAGTGAAATCATATAGTATTTGTCTTTCTCTTATTGACTTATTTCACTTAGAGTTATACCCTGTAGCTTCATCCATTTTGTTGCAAATGGCAAGATTTCATTCTTTTTATGGTTGAGTAATATTCCACTATATCTGTATGTATATATGTATAGATAGATAGATATAACTATCACCTCTTCTTAATCCATCTATCTATTGATGAACACTTGGGTTTCTCCCATATCTTGACTATTGTAAATAATGTTGCAATAAGCATAGGGTGCATATATCTTTTTGAATTAGTGTTTTCATTTTCTTTGAGTAAATGCTCAGTGGTGGAATTATTGAATCATATGGTAATCATATGTTTGATTCTTTGTGGAGCCACCATATTGTTTCCAAGTGGCTACACCAGTTTACATTTCCACCAACAGTACACTAAGTTACCTTTTTCCTAGAGTGCACATTCTAAATGAGCTACCCTGTGGGGTGGAGGGGGGTCTTTAATAATATTTAAATACAAGGTATATTTACTATGAAGCTAAAAAAGCCCTTCCTCACCTTCACAGTGCCCTCCAATGCCCTGGAAATGGCCCTAGCAGTGTGTTTTCATAGACATATATTTCTATAAAATTTGCAAATTTAAGATATTTTAACTGATAAGACAATCACTTGAGATTGCTGTCTCTTTCTATTAGAATTTCTCCTTTGTTGCACTTCCCCTCTTGTCAGAGTTTGGAGTGGCCATGGACATTTTGAGGATCCAGCTAAGGGAAAGTTGTTTTAGGTTTAGTTTTGGTTTAGTGAAATAGATTTGTGTGTTTCACATTCACTTTTGTTTAAAGTTATTACAAAGTGTTCCAGTGTAAGGATGGCTTTCAAGAATCATCCTACTGCCCCTTGTGCCCACTCACCCATTGCTATAACAAAGGTGCAGAGATTGTGGTCTCATTGCAATTTGAATGTGTCTAGTGAAACCCAGCATCAGAGGGATCCAGGTTATGGAGCAGAAATAAGGTTTGAAATATATCAAGGCAAAATTTTGGTCTGGGAAACTCTTCTAAATACGATGAAACTTCATGGAGGCTTTCTGCAAAATTGGCAATAACCTCCAATGTATATGCTATTAGTAGAAAGTAATTAGAAAAATGTTTTTCTAATTTTTTAAAATTTTATTTATTTTGTGAAAGAGAGAGAGAGAGAGAGAAGGAAGGGCAGAGGGAGAGAGGGAGAGAAAATATCCGTGCTGTCAGCACAGAGCCGGTGCAGGGTTCCATTTCATGAACCGTGAGGTCATGATCTGAGCCAAAATCAAGAGTCAGACACTTAACTGACTGAGCCACCCAGGTGCCCCAAAATTATCAATAATAAAAAGCAAATTTTGAACCACTATGTTAGATAAATGATTGGATTGTCTCTGTTTATTCTCTGGAGAAAATTTAACAAAGTTATTGTCCTATGGAGAAGCAACAGAAGAGTATGCAGACAATAAAGTTTTCTGAAGGAATTCAGTCGAGTGGAAGCCAGAGATATTTCTAGGCTTACACACATGATTACAGCATAATGAGAGAGGATTTTCTCATGGGATAAACATTGAGTCAGTGGTGTTCCTCACTCCTACTGGACAGGTGGAGTGAAGGACTTAAGAATTTTGTGGGGACTGTTCAACTGACCCTGAATGCAGGGCCATTTTTTTTTTGTTGTTGTTTATTTTGCATATAAAAATTCTCCAGAGAAGAGGTGATCATTGGACAAAGGGAGAAGATAACGGGTGTTTGTACAACTTTGTCACCAGAATTAAATGTTCTTATCAATTCAAAGCAAGGGAAGGAAGGTGCTGAGAAGTCAAAGATAGAATCAAAACGAATAGAAGAGTACTCCTCCTTTCAACTATAGCAGATTAATTTGTAGCAAATCAATCATCTAGCTGAGAACAGCTAGAAAGCTAAATACAATACAAAAATAAAACAAGACAAAATTGTTTGAAGGCATCAGACAGCCACCAATGTAATCAGGACTTGAGGAGCCAAGATCCCTGAAAGAAAGGAAACTCATTGGGGTAGTCAGTATCCAACTTTTCTGTTTCCCTTAGGCATGTACTGCTATGGAAGCAGCACAGATCAGGAGGAAAGAGAACTGCAAGGAAAGTATATATTAGGAGACTGAGAACCTTACATAGAGCTACCAGCATCGCATAGTTCTAGGGAGTTAAAATTGGTCTTCAGGGTTTGCCAAGATATAGAGGTCCTGGTATAGACTCCCAGGCTTTCAGTAAGAAAACAAGAAATAGACTAGGCTTTTAAAGGGCTGAAACTTAACTCTGAATCAGATCAATTCCTTATTAGATGAGGGTAATATGATTCTATTTTAATGGAGTCTCAGAAGCTTAAAAAAAAAAAAAAAAAAACAACCTCTCTGGAAGGAAATAGTATTACCAAGAACTTCTACAGTATTAAATACACAATTTCAGGCATTTAATAAAAAATTACCAGGCATACTAAAAGATTTGAGAAAAATGAGAACATAAAGCAGACCCACAGGTATTCCGAAAATTGGTGTTAGTAGATACAGACTTTAAAATAGCTATAATTAATGTGTCCAAGGAAGTCGACGACAAGATGGAGAATTTCATCAGTGAACTAAAGTATATTAAAAAATCAATTAGAATTTCTAGTTAATATTCAATATCTAAAATTAAGAATGGACTAGATGGCTTTAACAACAAATTAGCTGTTTGGGGGAAAACCTCAGTCTTTCCTCCTGTGTGTTTCCTTTTCTGTCTCTCACACATTTCTGATACCTGATGTGGGTTTTTTCCCCACTAAGCAGTTCTCTTTGACACCAGCTGGGTGTCCTACAATTCAACAAAGGCTGATAGTTCATACCTGGAGATGATATCAGATCCCACAGGTTAAGGACTCAATCCCACAAGACTGCTCCCACTTGACTTCAGGTGCCATTTCAAGTCCAGATCGTCCCCTATGCTTCTGACTGACTATCTATAAATCTGAGGTTCCTGCAAACCCCTCCTTGGATTTCATTTATTTGCTAGAGTGGCTCACAGAACTCAGGGAAACACTTATGTTTACCAGTTTATTAAAGGATGTGATAAAAGATACAGTAAACAGCCAAATGAAGATATATATAGGGTGAGATCTGAGAGGGTCCTGACTGCAGGAGCTTCTGTTCCTGTGGAGGTGCAATATATCACCTTCCTGGTATGTGGATATGTTCACCAACCTGGAAGCTCCCTACTATTGGGATTTTTGTAGAGGCTTCCTCATGTAGGTATTATCAATTATTAACTTCATGTATAGGCCTTTCCCCCTCTCTGGAGGATGAGGGATAGAGCTGAAAATTTCAAGCCTCAAATCACTTCTTGATCTTTATGGTGATCAGTCCCCATCCAGGAGCTCACCTAGTATCACCTTGTTAGAAAAAAGATGATCCTAGTGCTCTTATTACTTAGGAATTTACAAGGGTTCAGGTGCCCTGTGCCAGGAACTGGGGGAAGTTTTATATATAGACATAGATATATATATAGAAATAGACATAGATATAGATATAGATAGATACATATCATTTAACATTAGCTGAAGAGAGATTTAGCAATCTGAAAACAAGTCAGTAAAAAATATCCAGATTGAAGACTGAAGCACGGAGACAAATGAGGATGAAAGAAAGAAAGAAAGAAAGAAAGAAAGAAAGAAAGAAAGAAAGAAAGAAAGAAAGAAAGAAAAAAAGAAAGAAAGATTTGGAATCTAAAGAAAAGTTTTAACATACAGTTATTAGAGTCCCAAAAGGAGGAGAAAAACAAAATGTGAAGAAATACTATTTAATTATTAGGCAAGAATCTCCTAAACCATATGAAAATTATCAAGACACAAATTTAAGAAATTTTATGAATCCCAAGAAGGATAAAATACATAAGAAAACATACTTAGGTATATCATAGTAAGACTATAGAAACCCAAAGACAAAAAGAAAATCTTAAGAGCAGCCAGATAAAAAGATGCATTTCTTTTAAAGAACAAATAAGAGTGATTGCTGATCAATTAATATTAACAATGAACTCCAGAAAACAATAACATGACACACAGAAGTGTTGAATGAAGTGACAATGTAATACTCTAAACCCAGTGAAAATAATCTTATAAAAAACACATCCCCATCTCTTTTTCCTCAAAGAAAGAACAAAAATATTCAAATAACTCTGAAGTAGCTTTGTACTGTGTCTGTTTGGCCGGCTGAACTACATTTCCCAGAATGCTTTCTTGTATGTTCCTGATTAAGGTGAGCTTCCAGAGAGATACTTGGGAGATTTGGAAGGTAAAAGGGAAGCAACAGCTACTGTAGCTAATATGCTGATTCCCCTTGCTGTTGTGAAGTAGCAGCTGGACCCACAATCACTTCACCTTCTCCAGGATCCTCCTTCAACTTCCCTAACTCCTGGGCCAGGTATGTGTTTATCTCTGTGACTGAAGGCTGAGGCTTCAGCAGGATGCCCCTGTCACCAAGGTCAGAGGCAACAAGAACAAAGGTTTCAGTGTTCCTTGTGGGTTTCCAACTCATGTTTGTGAGTTCCAGCCTGCTTCATGATCTTCTCTTCCTGATTGCCTGCCCTATGGACTTCAAACTCCAACATCAGACAAGGAGATGACAGTCTTACAGAGCCTGCTTAACCAGCTCCCACAATTACATAAGCCAATTCCCTGAAAGTCCAGATGGACTCACACATATACAGTTCTTAATTTTTTACAATGATAGTACTGCAGCACAACGAGAAACAGTGCTTTTCAATAAACAGTGCTGGTCAATTGGAAATCCATATAAAAGAAACATGCATCTTAATTTTGATCTCACACAATAAACAAAATATGACTCTAGAAGGATTGTAGATCTAAACAAGAAAGAAAACAATAAAGATTCTAGGGTTCTAGAAGATAACAATATTTTCGTGGCCTTCCTTGATGAAGGAAAATATTTTTCTTTTCTTTTCTTTTCTTTTCTTTTCTTTTCTTTTCTTTTCTTTTCTTTTCTTTTCTTTTCTTTTCTTTTCTTTCCTTTCCTTTCCTTTCCTTTCCTTTTTTCTTTTCTTTTCTATTCTTTTCTTTTCTTTTCTTTTCTTTTCTTTTCTTTTCTTTTTTGAGAAAGACAGAGAACACACATGAGTAGGGGGAGAGTGAGAAAAGGAATCTTATGCAGGCTCCATGCTCAGTGTGGAGCATGACAAGGGGCTCAATCCCACAACCCTGGGATCATGACCTGAGCCAAAATTGAGAGTCGGACACTCAACCAACTGAGCCACCCAGGCACCCCTAAAGATTTCTTAAACATGGTACAAAAAGCACAAATCAGAAGGGTTAGTAAAGTGAATTTCAAATTTTCAAGAAATTGGTTAATTTCATTAAAATTAAGAACTTTTCATCAGAAGATACCACTAAGAGAGAGAAAACGCAGTCACAGGTTGGGAGAAGATATTTGCATACATCTAAGAAGAGACTCATATCCACTATCTTTATAGAATCCATGCAAATTAAAAATACAAATTAGAAAGCCCAATAGAAAAATAGGCAAAAGAACAGGTATTTTTGCAATAGGATGTCTGAATGAAAAACAAACATATAAATGGGCAGCAATAGGCAAAAAACAAACAAATAAAAACTCAACCTAAACCTTGTACTTTATCCAAAAATTGACTCAAAACAGATTATAGAGGTAAATATAAACCATACTACTATAAAACTTTTAGAAGAGAACACAGGAGAAACT
Source organism: Puma concolor (assembly GCF_028749965.1). NCBI lineage: Eukaryota > Metazoa > Chordata > Mammalia > Carnivora > Felidae > Puma > Puma concolor. The sequence goes on from NC_141671.1 coordinate 79,801,975, forward strand.
CTTCACCAACTAGGGATAGGCAGAGTTCTTAGAAATAATACCATAAAGCTCTGGAAAGGAAAGGAGAGGAGAGGAGAGAAGAGGAGAGGAGAGGGGAGGGGAGGGGAGGAGAGGAGAGGAGAAGAGAGGAGGGGAGGGGAGGGGAGGGGAGGGGAGGAAAGAAAGAGAAAGAAAAGAAAAGAAAAAAAGAAATGGATTAATTGGGGTTCATCAAAGTTTAAAACTTTTGCTTTGCAAAAGAGCCTATTAAAAAGATAAAAAAGCCATTGACTAGGAGAAAATATTGACATTTTTGATGACAAATATTTATATGACATATAAATTGACATACATGACAAAAAACTTGTATCCATAACAGAGAATTTTCTAAACTCAACAGTAAAAAAAAACAATCCAATTAGAAAATGGGAAAAGACATTTCACCAAAGAAAATGGGAAAAGTTCAAACTGGTCTGGATGGTCTGGGACGGCTGGAGGTCTTGTCAGAGCAGTTGCTATTGCTCTAGGGGTGGTTTTGCATTTACCTGAGCTAAGAGATAAACTGGAAAGAAAAGCTTAAGGAAAAATGTGGAGCAAATATTGGCGAATACAAGAAGGTGAGTACTAAAGGTCAAGTTTTGGGGCCTAGCTGGTGACATTAGTAAGTAGTATCCCTAAAAGGGGATATTAGGGAAGAGTATTTGTAGGTTTGGGGATTCTGAACTCAGGTTTATGACAGGTTGTTCACAGTAGGGAACTGGTTGGAACTGGATGAAGTTCATGACACGCATTTTAGAATTGATGGTCATAACAAGGTTATAATCTGGAGATGAGTTTTATGAAGAACAAACTATTATCCTGATAAGTTAGTTGTTTACCCAGATAAGAAAACTATTTGCTTATAGGAATTGGTTTCTGCAATTTTCCTGATACAAACTGTTAAATTTTATTGATCTGTGACTTTATCTTCCTTGGCAAGAATTTCCTGGGGGATAAAGGCAGTAATATTGACACAGGTGGTCTTAGCAATCAGTCCCATCATTTAAGTTTATGTAGGTACATGCAATCTCCATTTTAAAAAAATTTATTTATTTATTTTGAGAGAGAGCGCACGTGCAAGAGCGAGCCCAGGGGAAGAGCAGAGAGAGGAAGAGAGACAATCTCAAGCAGGCTCCACACTCAACAGAGCCCAACATGGAGCTCGATCTCACAGCCATGAGATCATGGGGTGAGCTGAAATCAAGAGTCAGATGCTTAACCAGCTGAGCCACACAGATGCCCCAAATCTCAATTCTTAATGCAGTGGAATGAATACCCTATAGCAATGGAAATGAATAACTGATAAATGCATCAATATGAATAAATTTTAAAACATGAAGTTTAAAAAATTAATATGGTGATGGAAATCAAAATAGCAGTTAATGGAGGAGGGGATGGATAGTAACTGAGAGGAGGTATGATGGGATTTGAGGATGCTGGTGGTATTCTAGTTCCTATTTTGGGTAGTGGTTACTTGAGGGAGTTCACTCTAAAATCCATCAAGGTGTACACTTAGGATTTGTATCCTTTTCTGTTAGCATTCTGCTTCGATTAAACAAAATGATGATTTAAAAAAACAGGTAAGCAAAGGAGAGGCCTAAATTCCGACATCAGTTTATATTTTAAATAATTGTAATTGAAAATAAATGTAGCAATACTACAAAGACAATTTGAACAAAAGAAAATCATTCCTCAAAATTACAAAATCCTGTTGTCTTGTTTGCCTTGCCACTATTCTGTAACTGTGTCACTCTGCCTTACTCCATCAGGCGTTTCTGGTCTAGCACAGAGCATCCTTTCTCTGCCTGCTTATTCAAATTGTATGGATCAAAACTCTTCCTCTTGCAAAACAAAAACAAAAACACATGTAAAATTTCTTTATGAGACATGGCAGGAAGACATTCTTAGTCGCTTGGGGTGAGTGATAGGGGTTTATTAATTTTAAACAGAGCGAGCATTTTGCTCAGAATAGAAAACTCCGACTCCTGTTAATATATGAGACTGTCCTCTTCTTTAGATTTTAGTCTTTTACTGTGGTTCTTAACGACTGCCATCATTAACAAAGAAAAGCACTTAGCTTGTCAGCAGGTTACCTTAACTGAGCACATTTGCAGCTTTACTGTGAATAAAAACACTTAGCTGTAATCCACAAATAACCCTGCCTTGTGCATCATCTGTTGTAGAACAACTTCCAAATGACTTGAGGAAAAACTCCAAGTGTTTTAGAAAGAAAGAAGGAACAAGGGAAAAAGAGAGAGAGAGAGAGGAATCACACAAAACAGAAGACAAGGAAATATTTATTACTTGTTTGAATTTAAAGAGACTTTTCATTTTTGTTTATGGCATTGCAGGGCATCCTTGTAGAATTATTGTAAGAGAAGACTTTTTTATATTTTATGCATCTGAAAGTGGACTTCAACTATACCTCCATTTTATCTGTACTTTCTAATTCACTAAGTTCTTTCCAGCTTATTTCTCTCTCTCTTTTTTTTTTAAAGTTTATTTATTTTGAGAAAGAAAGCACAGTAGGGGAGGGGCAGAGAGAGAATCCCAACTGGTCTCTGTGCTGACAGCATGGCACCACTCAGGGCTTGAACGCACAAAGCCATGAGATCGTGACCTGAGCCAAAAACAAGAAGAGTTGGACACTTAACCGACTCAGCCACTCAGGTGCCCCAAGACAGAACCTTTCTAAAATGGAGTCCCTACAGCTTCCCTACCTCAAAACCATATAATAAAAAGCAATTACGTATTATTTGGCAAATTAAGAAGGAAAGTGACACAGATCAGTGGTTCTCAAGGTGTGGTCCTAGGAGTGGTGGAGCAGCTCCCAGATTTGAAACAGAATTTCTCAGGCCCCAGCCCAGACCTATTTTGTGAGACCCTCTGGAGTTGGGATCCTGTAATCTGGGTTCAATAAGCCCTTCAGGTGATTCTGATGCATGCATAGTCAAGTTTGAGAACCCTTGATATAGGATAATGCTGAGGGTATATGAATGACCAACTGGCAAGCTTTCAGAAACACTAAGCAATCTTATGAGTGCATCTGTTAGGCTTTGGGAACTCTAGAGTTTGTAAATTTTGTGATATGTTGCATTTCACATCTATGTTAAAACTGTTTTATTTCAAAGGTATGGTGCCACAAACAGCAGTTTCTATTATAACCCAAATATCCTCATATTTCTCTAGTATCTGGATAAAAATAAGGACACTTGAACGTTGATACTGGCATATCACTGACTTATTGGCGGAGTTTAGGACCAACACCCTCCTTACTCAGAGGCGTGGCTAGTTACAACAGGCCCACAACAAAACCTCACACAGACCACTGTCTACCTCTGATGCCTTCCCTCTCTTTTGGGAATTGAGTTTGTGCAAGGGTGGACGAGTAAGAGTGGTTTGGGGTTTGTGTTTTTATTCACAGTGATGGGAGCAGGTTGACAAAGGAATAAAAGATGCTTCAGTATCTACAGATAAGTTGTTTCTGTGGCCCTCCGTGCTATTTTTTTTAATTTTTATTTTTTAAATATTTATTTATATTTGAAAGAGAGAGAGAGCACGCAAGGGGCAGGGGCAGAGAGACAGAGACAGAATCTGAAGCATCTAGCTCCTGGTTTAAATGGCTTCAGTAACTTCCCATGACCTTCAGATCTTAAGATCCTATTGCACTTGAGTTAGTTTCAGTGATTTGCAACTGAAATAACAGTTGTATGCTGAATCTCCCAAGATCCTATATCCAAAAAACTCTCCCTTGTGCTTCTACCATCTCTCCAGGGGGTCAGATCTTGTTCCTTATTGGCCAAGGAACAAGTAACCCTGCTCTTCTCCATTTCTTCTCTATCTATAATCTGATGCACAAATATCATCCCTCCCACTTAACCAAGAAAGACCATTTCCTTGCCTGTCACCTACTACAAAAGACACCAGAGTTTTTGGATGGACAGGGGCAGAGTTTGCTGGCTCCATGTGCTCAGTCTCTGCAGGGGCTCAAGATTATCCTGCTACACTTCCCAGCTTATAAAATAGCTGCAGCTTCTAGGCCTTACCCAAGAATTGAAAAGGGGAATGCTTTCTTCTGAAAAGGTATGATTCTCCTCCAAGAGTCAGCTTCCAAGGAATCATCTAATTTTTACACACCAACCATGGCTGAGCTGTGGGTGTGATGTCTCCTCTGATTAACCTTATGGAATAAGGAATGAGGCAAAGGGCAGGGACAGGAAAGGGCATCCCAGCAGGAAATGTTGAACAGAAGAGTGACATGATTAGGCTTGTATTTTAGAAAGGAGGACAATAGTTTGTAGGGGAGTTTGGCTGATGGCAAAGGGGCCTGTGCATTAATCTACTCTCTTCTTAACCATCTCAACTTCCATAGCTTCCAAGACACTCCTGTCCTGTTCTTCCTCACACCATTCTGACCATCCTTTCTCAAACCCCTTCATGATCTCCTCCTGCTCAGCTCACTCTCTCACTGTTGATGTTTCCAGTGACATTCATTCATTCATTCATTCATTCATTTATTGTGTGTGAGAGAGAGAGTGCAAGTGGAGGAGGAGCAGACAGAGAGGGAGAGAGAGAATCCTCAGCAGGCTGTACACTGTCAGCTCAGAGCCCTACACGGGGCTTGATCCCAGAAACCATGAGATTATGACCTGAGCCAAAATCAAGAGTTGGACACTTAACCAACTGAGCCACCCAGGTGCCCCAGATGTTTCCAGTACCTTGTAGTGGCCTACCGTTCCTTCTCTGCCTCCTCTCCTTACATGCTCACATCCACTGTATGGTTTTACCTATCATCTGTATTTGATGATTCTTAAACCTTTATCTCTCCTGAATATCATGGGCATATGCTCAATACCCTTATCAGACTGTCATTGGTCACAGGCAACCCCTGAAGGACTGGATGAAACAATTCCCTGAAGCCATGAGAATGTCCAGCAAAGGAGCCACTGGGGGTAGTCAGTGGCAGATCTTTCACAAAGCCCCAAAGAAGGGATCTTGGCAGAAGGTCACAGGTCCACTACATTATCCTAGTTTCTTTTTTTCCTTCACCTCCTGCTTCTCCTGCCCCAGTCAAAACAAGATCCCAATCCATCGCATATTCTCTACACTTCCTATTACTGTCCTAATCCAGGACTTCATTCCCTCTCTCCTAGAATACTGCAGTCGCTTTTTTAACCAGTTCTGTGTCCATCTTGTTCTCAGAGAAATCTATGTAAAACATACATATGACCATCTAGCTCCTGGTTTAAATGGCTTCGATACCTTCCCATGACCTTCAGAATACTGAGCCAGTCCCTTACCATGGATGTGAAACCTCCTGGACTGACCCCCAGCTGTTTTCCCAATTTCATTTCTTTCCATTTTCCATTTTATTATTCACTCTTTGGTGAATATTTAACACACACTATATGGTTTCATGCTTTGAGGACTGTATTCATTCTGTTTTCACTACCCTGAAACATCCTTTCTAACTTCCTTGCCTTCGTTAATGCTTCTGATTCTCTCAGCTCAGTCACCCATCCCTCCAGGCCAAGGTACACACCATTCTCTGTGATTCCAAAGAAACTTGTGCACATCATTGTATTATCACTTATCACATTATGTTGAAATGATCTATTTTTATATTTGTCTCCTTCACAAATCTTTAAGGTCCTCAAGGGCAGAAAATATGTCTTAATCTTTAAATTCCCAATGTCCATATAGTACCTGTCACATTGAATGCTCCAAATTTTTTTTCACTAAACTGAATCTAACTGCACCGATAATGGATTCTTGCTTCCATGGCTCAATTAAAAAAAATTTAGAATAAAAAAAAATTTTATTTTGAGAGAGAGAGACAGAGTGCAAGCAAAGGAAGAGCAGAGAGAGAGGGAGACACAGAATCCGAAGAAGGCTCCAGGCTCTAAGCTGTCAGCACAGAGACCAATGCCGGGCTTTAACTCATGGACCACAAGATCATGAACTGAGCCAAGGTCAGACGCTTCACCAACTGAGCCACCCAGGTTCCCCTAATTTTTCTTTTTTCTAGTGTTTAGAAATAAAAGTAAATACAGGATTACCTGATGTGGGAAGTATCAAAACCAGTTTTCCTAAAAATATTATATGAAAGAAAAACAGCAGTAGATTGTGATCCTCAAAATAATATCAGTTCCGCATTCTAATTTTTTAAACCTATTTATGTTTCCTACCACTTGATACATTTCATTTCCTTGCCGTAACAGATATTCCTATGATGCCAGGCCACAATATAATTTTTTACAAATAGCAAACATTTGTTCTTCTTACAGTTCCTACTGGAAGCAGATTACTCCTCAAGCTATCAGGCAAATGCTCTTTGATTTCAGCGAATTTGCAGTGGAGTGTGTGGGTATCTATTATCCATTGCCACAATAAAGCTGCACAACAACCAACACGCCTGTTTAAGCCCAGCTGTCCTGAGCAGGCTTGTCTGACCTTGGCAGGTAGCTCTGCTGACCTGGGCTGGGCTTGCTCACATGTCTCGGGCCCAGCTGACTGATGGCCAGTCTTAGGATGGCCTCTGTTGGAATGATGAGGATGACTTGGCTTGGCTGTCTCCAGTGGGCTAGTTGGGGCATAATCACCAGTTCAAACACTTTTTCAGCTTCTGCTTGTGTCATATTTGCTAGTATCATATTAACCAAAATAATTCATAAGGCTGACCCCAGAATCAGAGTGGGAGGGCATGGATAAGGGATGGACACAGGGGTGAGGGGTAAAGTATGGAGGAGTGGAGAATTGGGATTATTTTTGTATTATACCACACATGGCCTAATTTTTTCCAGTTTGTCAGCTAATAAAGCATTCAATGGAGTCAGATATCCCCATGACCAACATTAATGATATTAGCTACTTTGACATTGGGTTGGCTTAATGCTGGGGAAAAGAAGCCAGCATTTGTTTTATAACAACAACAGTAACAACAGCAAACCAAACCCTGCTTTTGATAAAACACCAATAAATTAACTTATGAGTTTTATTAAGTATTGTAAGACAGTTATCCATTCATTCCTGAAAAAAAAGGAAGCAGCACATCAGAGATTCCCCTGATGAGGCTCAGAGACTAGTATTGTCCCTGGGACACACTTGATGAACTCCTGATGAAAATAGGTGTATTTTGTCAATTTGAATGTATTTTCACACAGGTGAACTTTTGTTTTATGTAGCTCATCCCATAAAATATAAAATCTCCTAATCCTAGCAAATACCAAATCTCCTGCTACATATTATTAAATATTGATGGTGCTGTTTAAAATGATTATAAAAGCTGATTTCAGACTGGCATCATTCTTCAAAATAATTTCTTAAAAGCATGATAAAATGGAAAGAACTATTGTTTATCCACACCACTTGCATTTTTCATATCCACGACGTTGGCAAGGCCTTTAGGCTTTTCTCTATTATCTTTACCTACAGTTTATGCTCTTTTATTACACATTCTTTCACCTGATCACTTTGGATTGATCATGACAGTTAAGATAATTTTGTTTCTAAATTTTTTTTTTCAACGTTTTTTATTTATTTTTGGGACAGAGAGAGACAGAGCATGAACGGGGGAGGGGCAGAGAGAGAGGGAGACACAGAATCGGAAACAGGCTCCAGGCTCCGACCCATCAGCCCAGGGCCTGACGCGGGGCTCGAACTCACGGACCGCGAGATCGTGACCTGGCTGAAGTCGGACGCTTAACCGACTGCGCCACCCAGGCGCCCCGATAATTTTGTTTCTAAGTGATACTTGGTATTTTGCTGATCAGTGAGGGGAACCCTGAGGTATAAGGAGAAAATATGGGTATATTGATAATGCAACACAAGAATGTTTGTAGCCTGCAGTTGTTCTGTGGTTACTGCACAAATAGCGTTTTCTTTTCTTTTCTTTTTTCTTTTTCTTTCTTCCTTTCGTTTTTGGTTTGTTTGTTTGTTTGTTTGAGAGACTTTTGAACATAATCTGGAAGTTTGGTGTTGTGTTTGGTATTGATTTTATGGGCAACTTCCCCTCCACCCCAGCTTTACTGAGATATAATTGACATATAACATTGTACAAATATGAAGTATATAATATCTTGATTTAACACATTTATACAGAGCATCACCAGTTAATTTTTTTTTAGTGAGAATATTTAAGATCTATTAGCAAATTTCACATATAAAATACAGTATTATCAACTGTAATCATTGTGTTACGCGTTAGATCTTCAGAAATTATTCATGTTGGGGCGCCTTGGTGGCTCAGTTGGTTAAACATCAGACGTCAGCTCAGGTCATGATCTCACAGTTTGTGAATTCAAGCCCCACATTGGGCTCTGTACTGACAGCGCAGAGCCTGCTTGGGCTTTTTTTTCTCTGCCTCTCTCTCTCTGTCCCTCTCCCATTTATGTGCTTTCTTTCTCAAAATAAATAAACTTAAAAAAAATCATCTTCTAACTGGAAGTTTGTACTCTTTGACCAATAGCTCCCATTTGTCTTATGCCTTCAGTCCCTAGCGGCCAGCAGTCTAGTCTCTATTTCTGTGCATTCATCTTTTTTAGATTCTGCATATACATGATTTACAGTATTTGTCTTTCTGTCTGACTTACTTCACCTAGCATAATGCCCTCAAGATCTGTCCATGTTGTTATGGGGTGCCTGACTGGCTCAGTCTGTTGGCTCTTGATTTTGACTCAAGTCATGATCCCAGGGTTGGGGGATTGAGCCCTGCTTTGGACTCCACACTGAGCATGGAGCCTATTTAAGATTCTCTCTCGTGGGACACCTGGTGGCTCAGTTGGTTGAGTGTCCAACTTGATTTCGGCTCAGGTCATGATCCTGAGGTTCGTGGGATTGAGTGTTGTGTCAAGCTCCTCACTGTCAGTGCAGAATCCTGCTTGGGATTCTCTCTCCCTCTCTGCCCCTCCCCCACTTGATCTCTCTGTCCCTCTCTAAATAAATAAACATTAAAAGAAAAGGTTCTCTCTCCCTCTGCCCCTCCCCCACTTGCACTCTCACTCTTTCTCTCTCTAAAAAAAAAAAAAGATCCAACCATGTTGTCACAAACAGCAGGATGTCCTTTCTCAGGGCTGAATAATATTCCACCACACATATATACCAAATTTTCTTTATCCATTCACCCACTGACAAACACTTAGGTTGCTTCCATATTTTGGCTATTGTAAAAATGCTGCATGCAAATGAACATTATGGGGTGCAGATATCTTTTTCAAATAGTAATTTCATATACTTTGTATATATATCCAGAAATGGAATTGTTGCATCAGATGGTAGTTCTATTTTTAATTTTTTTGAGGAACCTCCATGCTGTTTTCCACAGTGGCTGCACTAGTTTGCATTCCCACCAACAGTGCAAGGGGGTTCCTTTTTCTCTGCATCCTCATCAACACTTCTCACTTGTCTTTTTTGATTGATGGCCATTCTAACAGGTGTGACATGGTATCTCATTGTGATTTTGATTTGCATTTCCCTGATGATTAATGATATCGAGCACCTTTTCATATCACAAACAGCTTTTAAATAAAATTTAACTTATTTTGTCATAATATTGCCTAGTCATACCAGATGGTGATGAACTTTTAGAAATTAAACCTCAAGTCAAATATAAAGTTAATTTGGCTTGAACGAACGAGTTTTAAATTCAAAATTCATCTGCCCAAGCTTTACACAAATCCATGTCCAAATCTGAGCACCTGCTATGTAGGGAAAGGGTTAACATTAGGCAGGGAGAGATAAGGGACCTTCAGGGAGGCAGGCAGCAGACGGGTTGGAGAAAAAAAAAAAAAAAAAAGATAAACGTATTCAGACCTGCCTGGGCTAGGTGCCATGAGTGGAGGCTCACAAACTTTCTGATAAGGTCCCAATAAAAGGGGACAAAAATCCTCCCTAACTACCCAGTCAAGACCCCTCTCACTCTTGAGAGCTTCATACTTTCTCAATAAACTCACTGCTTTGCTCACTCTCTGTTATCCACCAGATTCATTCTTCCACTTTGTGAGACAAGGACCAGCGTCTCTCCCAGCCTCTTGTAATACTGCTATTCTATTTTGTTTGTTTAATACAACTGCTATACCAACAAACTTTAAAATCGGGAAAGTACGTGCAGACCAACAACCTTATCTATTCTTATCACAACCATAGCTACAAATGTCTTCTATCTTGAAATGTCAAGGCACTAGTAGAACGGCAGAGTATTAACTGCACATTTGAATGACTGTGCCTCTAAAATCTGGGCAAGGAGGATACCAAATCCCAGCCTTCTCCCCGAATTCAGAAAGCTTTCCCCTTCCATTAAATAAATGTATATGTTTCTAGGTGATGTCTCCTTTTATTTATACAAAACACAGACACATGAAACTGGAAGGTTATTTGAACCGTAGGAGGCTGAAAACTAAAGGTAAAAAAGGAAGACGCTAAACACGCCCCTTGCAAACTCCAGCAGGCAAATCCGCAGGCGGCCCCAGGGCGTAGGAGGTTACCCAAGCAGGGCTGGCCTGGGTCCCACAGCCCACGAGCCTAGGCGTCACAGCCTCCAGGCTGTAGGGGCCGCTGTGGCGCTGAGCCGGCTGGGCGCGCTGGGCCGCTCTCTCTCGCAGGCAGAAACGAGGCGGAGCGGAGAGGGAGCAGGTGACCTCTGGGCAGGTGTTTGGCGGCGGGTGACCGGTGGCGGGGCCGCGGGCTGCCTGCAGGAACAGGACGGCAGCCCCACCGCGCGCTGGTGCCAGGTCTTGGCGGGCCCGGCCGCCCTGCGGCCTTACTCCCAGGTGCGTTGGACCTGACGGCGTTCTCCCGAGCACCCCGACCCCTCGGCACTCCGTGGGCGCTCTGAACGGTCTCGGAGATCTGTGGCCCCACAGGACCTATTTCCCGCCCCTTACGTGCTAGGAGCCCGGGCCTCTGGTCAGTGCTCTATCCATGGACACCTCCACCCCAAGAACCCTCCCATTTCCTGTACAGTCACTTGGTGTCCCTGCTCACCAAACTCCTGTTTAGGAGGAAATGGTGTTGTAATTGTTTTCACTGGAGGTGCTCTTTCCTTTAGTAACTGTGTTAAAAAGTCTTATGTTCCACTTTGCAACACCGTGTCTGAAACTTAATTGAATGCAGTTTCTTTTCTGGAGGCTTCAGATGCATCTGTCTTCGAGAAATAACCAGCTGTAATGTAGGTACCACAGTATGGGGAGGGGAGTAGACCTTAATAATACTTTACAGCCCTCAGATTGTAACTAGGCTATTGTGAAAATCTTTCTCCCTTACTCAGGTAAAGTAAATTCAAGAGATGGAAAGATACTTTTTAAACAGTATTTTTTTTTTTACACCAAAAACAACAAATACGGAATCCATTTAAAACATTTAAGTGATTGCAATTTTATGTTTCATAATTCTGGAAATAACTTGTAGATGCAAAGTCTTATCGATTTTGAAGTAAGGTGAGGTCAAGTGGTGGAATAGGGGTGGGCTTGGACATTGAGAGACCTGGATTATTTTACTACTAATGACAAAGACACAATCTCTTTGGGTCTAGGTTTCTCTGTTAAAAAAAAAAAAAAAAAGAATTGGACTAGATGGTAAGCAGATAATGGCGACCATTTACTGAACATCTGTTACATCCTTTAAAAAAATATTATCTAAAAAAAATGTTATCTCAATCTACAGAGCAGTTCTATGCAGTAAGATAACTTTACCCCTTTAGGTGGAAACTGAGGCCCACAGAGGTTGTCACTTATTCAAAGACCTCCAGCTTATAAATAATAAAGTTGTAATTTGAGGCTATGCTACCTCCCCTCAAGACATAAATCCCTCTGATTCTAACCCAAACTTGTTTATTCTAATTTAAATTATTTTTAAGGTGTTTTGTTCCAGACTTCAAATGTTTTTTCTTACATATTAAGATAGGATGGTATATGAAACTGAAATAACAAGTGTATTTTATATCTCATTATTTTGTCAATTTTAAAATTTAGAAACAACAGTTTTTTATCATTTGTCAATAAGGGAACAAGAAATGAGTGATGGAAAAATGAAGAAGAAATAAGAGTAGGGGCTCCTGGACAGATTTTACCAACCAGGGTGGCCCTGTGGATACCTGATTTATGGAGTATTTTCCAAGTGGTCCCATACACAAACTAATCACCAAATTGCTTAGCCAGGAGCAGTGCAATGCCAAGTTTCCATCATCCCTGCCAGACTCTGTGTGTTTGTTTTGTATGATTCCCTTTTTAACACTGTACATGAAATTTCTTCCCTTAGCTTAAAAATAAACCTATCTTGAAAGTGAGTATAACTAGGGGCACCTGAGTGGTTCAGTTGGTTAAGTATCCAACTTGATTTTGGCTCAGGTCATGATCCCATGGTTTGTGAGTTGCAGCCCCATGTCAGGCTCTGTGCTGACACTGAAGAGTCTGCTTGGGATTCTCTCTCCCTCTCTCTCTGTCCTCTCCTGTGCTCTCTCTCAAAATAAATAAATAAACTTTTTTTTAAAAAAGTGAGTATAGGGGTGCCTGGTGGCTCAGTCAGTTGAGCGGCTGACTTCGGCTCAGGTCATGATCTCGCGGTCCGTGAGTTTGAGCCCCGCGTCGGGCTCTGTGCTGACAGCTCAGAGCCTGGAGCCTGTTTCAGATTCTGTGTCTCCCTCTCTCTGACCCTCCCCCGTTCATGCTCTGTCTCTCTCTGTCTCAAAAATAAATAAACGTTAAAAAAAAAAATTTTTTTTTAAAGTGAGTATAACTAGAGATTGGTCAATATCATATGCAAATAAGCAAGTGCTGGTTACTTGCGGTAGGAAACAAAGAGTAAGGAAAAAAGTTGGAGAAAGTGATGGGAAGACAAGTTCTGAAAGAAGTGTGCTAGATGTTCAATAGATATTTTTGTCTTAAGTACAGTTCATTTGAGTGGTAATGTCCAAATAGATTATTGCTGTGCTTTGAATTTTTGATGAGTTTCGCAGCTTTTAAAAGTGGAATTTATATTAGCTGTGCACTTGAAAATAACTAGTCAGCTTTTAGTTTTACAGTAAAAGTTTACTTTTGGTGGGGGCGCCTGGGTAGCTCAGTTGGTTGAGCCTCCAACTTCAGCTCAGGTCATGGTCTCACTGCTCATGGTTTGAGCCCCGCATAGGGTTATGTGCTGACCGCTCAGAGCCTGGAGCCTGCTTCGGATTCTGTGTCTCCCTATCTCTCTCTGCTCTTCCCCAGCTCATACTCTGTCTCTCTCTCTCTCTTTCTCTCAAAAATGAATAAACATTTTAAAAAAATCAATCAATAAAATCAATAAAAAAGAAGTTTACTTTTGATGTAGATATTTGTTTTCCCAAAGAGTTTTGACAATGAACATATCTGTGAATAAACAACTAAGGCTTTATACTCTATATACTGTGCTTATTCAACCAACATATCTTGAATTTCTGCTCCAGCCATGTATGTAGATCTTTGTGGGTCAGGCATGTGAAGAGATTCTAAAGAACTTTACACATGGAAAAGATTTTGTGGTGTTTTGTTTCTTCTATTATATATAACAAATTCTTGGCTACTAAAGCCCATTTTGGCCTCAGTAATCTACATTTTTTATTTAAAGTATAGAAGGTTCTTAAGATTTTTTTGTTAGTTCAATAGATGGTATAAACAAATTCATACAATTTTGGGAGAACTATTGTAACACCTTCGGTGACTGTGGCTCATTAAAAAAGCAATAAAATTGAGTTGTCTTTTTTTTTTTTTAATGTTTATTTTTGAGAGAGAGAGTGTGGGCGGGTGGAGGGGCAGAGAGAGAGGGAGACACAGAATCCAAAGCAGACTCCCGGCTGTGAGCTTTCAGCAGAGAGCCCAACGTGGGGCTAGAACTCACGAACCATGAGGTCATGACCTGAGCCAAAGTTGGACGCTTAACCAACTGAGCCACCCAGGCGCCCCAAGCTGTCTTATTTAAAGACTGATATATAATAGAAAATGTTGTCTGATAAAAGGCTGATATATAACAGGAAATGTTACTTATATACTCTGCAGAAAGTATCATAAACAATGGAAATTATGGTATATGAAATCTTTTAAAATACAGCATATAGTGTAGTAGGTAATCCCTTAATTTGTAAATGTCCCTTTAATAAACACTTCTGTGGCTTCTAGCCCAGATATATATTTTTTTATGTTTTATTTATTTTTGAAAGAGACACAGAGACTGAACGTGAGTAGAGAAGGGGCAGAGAGAGAGGGAGACACAGAATCCAAAGCTGAGCTGTCAGCCCAGAGCCTGACGCGGGGCTCGAACTCACAATCTGTGAGATCATGACCTGAGCTGAAGTCAGATGGTCAACCGATTGAGCCACCCAGGCACCCCAGCCCAGGTATTCGTTAATTGTCATTTCTGGTAAAAAGTTTAACATACATAGTGCATTGTTAAGGCGAATATGGATGTCTGGAGATTGTAATATAAGGAATACTGCCTTGGTTGCTTATTTCCTTGATTCATTACAAAGGAAACAGGTTCTGCTAAGGAAGAGAGGAGACCAAGGAATCTTGCAACTAAAATGAAGTCATTACAGTTCATGTTAGAACACTCTTAATCTGTAGTTTGTTTGTTTTTTTTTTTAATTTTTTTTTAATGTTTATTTGTTTTTGAGACAGAGAGAGACAGAGCATGAATGGGGGAGGGTCAGAGAGAGAGGGAGACACAGAATCTGAAACAGGCTCCAGGCTCTGAGCTGTCAGCACAGAGCCTGACACGGGGCTCGAACTCATGGACGGCGAGATCATGACCTGAGCTGAAGTCGGGTGCTTAACCTACTGAGCCATCCAGGTACCCCTATAGTTTTTATAGACATTTCATATAGGTTGAATTTTGACATCAAACATTACTATATCCCTTTGACTTTAAAATAGTGAAATTTCCCTCCCTCTCTCTCTCTCATTTTTTGGACTTGAGGTAAGTATTGAGTTAATCATCCTCAATTCTTGGCACATTTTCATCAACACAGAGTGTGTGTGATAACTGCGGTCTGAGGGCCCTTCTGTGCTCTACAGTATGTGCTGTCTATACCCACCTTCCCCATTACCTTGTTTTTCTTCCCACTAGACAATTTTAAACCATATTCTACTGGTTATCTTTGTTTTAAATACATGCAGCAATTTCTCAATAATTGAAGGAAAATGTCTCTTTGTCAGTTTATGGTTATAATGACTTACCTTTAGGGGCGCCTGGGTGGCGCAGTCGGTTAAGCGTCCGACTTCAGCCAGGTCACGATCTCGCGGTCCGTGAGTTCGAGCCCCGCGTCAGGCTCTGGGCTGATGGCTCGGAGCCTGGAGCCTGCTTCCGATTCTGTGTCTCCCTCTCTCTCTGCCCCTCCCCCGTTCATGCTCTGTCTCTCTCTGTCCCAAAAATAAAATAAAAAAAAACGTTGAAAAAAAAAATTTAAAAAAATAATGACTTACCTTTGTATATTTGCTTTTTCAGGCCTTCCTACTATTTTTATCTAATGCCCCAGTTTCAATTAGGGGTATACTGTGAGGCTGTGATTCAGTCCTAACAGCGTGGACATTGTGTTAACTGTTTCCTGCCTCACATTTTTTTATGGGCATGGCTGATTTACAGACTGTAATATCGCTTCCACTTTAATGATTGCTTCTTTCTGGTATTTTTTCCCCCACATTACAGTCAATCATGTTATTAGCTTAAGTAGAAACATCACTGGCGCCTAGCTTAGGCATCTGGTGACCACCATTTGTTACTTAAATTCTAAATACGTTTCCACATACCGTCTACCCTGCTCTCATGGTTGAGAGGGAAAGAAGAAATGTTAGCAGTTTTCATACAAGGAAAAGAAACCAACAGGAGTAGTTTGTTCTCATAAGAAAGGAGGAGTAGCAAAGGAATTTTACATCCCTCCCCCTGTATTGTTGACATTATTGAAAGGTAAGGCCGTAAATGAGGAGGAAGTTATAGGGATTCTGGGCCTAACGCAGAAGCATATGCCAAGTCCCCGTTACAGCTGGTTTTGTGTGGTATCAAGAAATTAATACAGGAAATGGGCATGTCGACGGACCTGGTCAGCAGGAAGCAGTGGATTTTTTGCCACCTTTGGGCATGATGAGTTTCAAGCAAGTGTATGCTGACTGAACAAATACCAGGCATGTTATGGAATTGTTTCAGAAGTTGTCTGTAGTAAAAACAAAACAAAACAAAACACTGTTCTAGTGGAGAAAATGAGTAACTTGCATACAAGAGAAATAACAACAACAAAACAATTGCTAGTTACAGCTTGACTAATGTTTGAAATGCTGATGAAGTGTTCTATGAATTGCTACCTCATATATGTCACGCCCAAGGTGGACTTTGCAAAAGAAGTAAACAAAGACTGATGATTGTTCTATTCTGCTGAATGCATCTTGGACGGAAAAGGTGAGACTACTTGTCATTGGCAAGTAGTTTACCTTCAGTGCTTTGGAAATGCTCATTTGCTCCCCTATGATTACCAAGCCAGTACATATACCTATAGGATGAGACATTTATTTAATGAATGAGAAATGCTGGCAAGAGAATGAAAGGAGCAAAATACAGTATCCTCCTGCTGATAAACAGTCAGTTGCTCTGCCTACAACACACTCCTATGCTTAGATCATGCATGTGTTGAGTTTTTCCCACTGAACTGCACAGCCATTCTATACCCATAAGATGGGGGTTAATTTTCACAGTGAAAGCACACTGCTGAAACAACTCTTTCTAAATCTGGATGATGAAGGGAAAACTGTGAAAATAAAATGAAGCAAGCTATTGGCATGATTGCTGAGACCTGGTGGTCTGTAGAGCCATCCACATAGTGAAATTTTGGGAATTTTGGGAGACTCATCTCCCAGACCAGTTTGATTTTAAAGACTTTGTGGCTAGAGATAGCAGTTGAACTATGAACTATTTTCCAAGAGTTAGCAAATCCTATAATTGATATATGAGTGCTAAGTAATATCAAAGTGGAACCAGAAAATGATGTTGAATATCGTGACAACAATGAAAACCATCATCCAGTGGATGAAGGAATAGGAAACAGCGAACATTTCAGAAGCCCTAGCAAGTATAGAAAGCATTGAGAAGTCCTTTCCCTTCAAGTAGGTGTTCCTGATGAGGTGTTTATGCAATTAAGTGCTATAGATGAACTAACCACTTCAACAAAGACAGTTTTGAAAAAACTGAACTAATTTTCTCCATAACTAATAAAGTTGCAAAAATATTGCCTTTATAAAGTCTGTAAAATGGAAAACTTAAAGAATACTTGTATGAACAAAGCCCCAGTGAGTGTTTAAATGTGAATGTTTGACTCTTGTTTCATAACATTTACTGTATGGTAGGGTTACAGCATTTCCCCAGAACATTTTATTACATTGTCATTAATTTCCACCTTGGGAAGCTTTCTTTCCCTACCTCTTTCCTTCCAACCCTCCCACACCTCTCCCCAGCATTAGGTGGCAGGAATGATAAGAATAAGCTTTTGCCTAATAGTACCTAGAAGAGAAAAATATTCACAAAATGTTGACACTCCAGCTGGCAGAACCATAAACCAAAAGACACATTGGGATTTAATAGGATAGAGTTAGTGTAATTAAGAGGAAAATGGATATTCACCTTGAGATAGCAGAGCAGTCCTTCCCAAAAGTCACTGACAGGCAAATGAGGAGTGAAAATAGCTACTTACCCTTACTGCTTG
The DNA here is from genome assembly GCF_028749965.1 of Puma concolor. Lineage (NCBI taxonomy): Eukaryota > Metazoa > Chordata > Mammalia > Carnivora > Felidae > Puma > Puma concolor. The sequence continues at coordinate 79,819,682 of NC_141671.1, forward strand.
GTACTCATGCTTAGGTCGGTCCCCCAGAAGAAGGCTGATGAGCATGGGCCAGGGGTGAAGCTGTAGGAGAAATTGAAAAATGCCACTGTTCTTCCAAAGCTGTTGGAAAGTGAAGAAGAGTGAAAATGGGAGGAAATAAAGAAGGGTATGGATAATCCACTGGCCCCTGCTACCCTTAGCTTCCTCTTTATATAACAGGATACAATGTGATTCAGACCAAGAACAATTCTCCAGGCTTCTGTGAAAGTAGGAACACAACTTTTGCCCACCTGACTTGTTCTAAGAGATCAAAAATAACAATTTTATTAAATAAAATTTAGAGCACCATTTACAAAGTACATGTTATATGAAGTAATAAAATAATTGGCAATCACTCTTGGTATGTATCTGGACTGGAATTCAAAAAAAGGAATGCATGTAGAATGCTTTTTTTTTTTTTTTAAAGAACATTATCAGAAAAACTGTGAAGAAAAAAAAGTCTCTTATTTTACTTCTAGGTAATAAATCATCATTAGTCAAGATGTCTTCAGCACCAGAGTCTCCCGGCTTTAAAAAGGAACCACCCAAAGAGAAAGACTTTAAAAACCCAGGGCTCAGAGGAGTCCGCACGACAACCTTATTTCGGGCTGTGAATCCAGAGCTCTTCATTAAACCCGTAAGAAATATACCTAGGATAAGACATTATGTTCAGTTTAACTAGGCTATCAGAAATAGAAAGTGTTTATTTTCCTGTCACATTTGATTGTGTCATGAAAATTTTATGTTGACTAATAAGGCCTCTCTGATAAAAGCAGGTGAAAGGGAAATCTTAAATGCTATTTCTCTATACATATAAAACTAATTATTTTGAGGTATTTGAGAACTTTAATAGAATACAGTTGCACTTTGATAGATCAACTTCTCAAATTCCTCTTTAATATTTTATTTTAATAGTTGTACCAATTTGAAAGAAATTTTTATTGTTTGACCAGGTACTATTACATAAATAAGACCTTTCATTGAAATAAAACAAAATGAAAATCTGATCATTTTTATAGACTACAATTCTAGCCTTTATTGTATTTTTACCTAAGGGATATTGCAAGTATGAAAAATTTCAAAACATACACTAGTACACTGTAAGGGAGTTAGCTAATCATTTATATTTTTGTTGCAAATTATTGAATATATTTGACCAGTTTTATTTTAAAATAAATATAAACTTTATTTTTAAATTAATGTAAGTAAAATCAAATTATTATATATTTAAATGGATTTGGTTAGAATTTTATTTATTCATTCATTTATTTTAAAGAAATCCCATAGACTGAGCATTTGATTTTAATTTTAATTTTAATTTTATTTTAGAGACAGAGAGCATGAGTAGAGGCGAGGGTCAGAGGGAGAGAGAGAGAATCTTAAACAGGCTCCACACTGACCATGGAGCCTGATACAGGGCTTGATCCCACAACCCAGGGATCATGACCTGAACCGAAATCAAGAATCGGGACGCTCAACCAACTGAGCTACCCAGGCACCCTTTGGTTAGCATTTTAGTAAATCTATTTTTAAAATGTTTGTTTATATATTTTGACAGAGAGAGAGAGAGACAGAGAGAGACAGAGAATTCCAAGCAGGGTCCATGCTGTCAGCACAAGCCCCTTGGTTAGAATTTTAATAACATAGTTGCCAGTGTAAACTGTTTTAAAGTTAAATAGGTCAATTTAACAAGCAAGTAATTAAATCAAGATAGAATGTTTTAAAACCTTTGAACTAATATGTTGTTTTAATTGCCAAGTGCATGTCAAGATTTATAGATTTAAACTGCTTTTAGCTTTTGGCCTTGTTATATGTCCATCCAGGTCGAAAAGTTTGACCTTTATTCTTTTGATGATTAAGATTTGAAATAGTAGTAATACAGCAAGTATTACAGAAGCAGAAAATGCTAGTTGAAACTTGTATCACTACCACACACTCACACTGACCTAAGAAAGGTTCATTTGGGGAGCATGAACACACAGGAAGATCTGAGTTATAGTATAGACAAAACAAAACATTTCTATGGAATTGTAAACATCTTTCCTATACTTAAAGGCTTTTTTCCCCCCAGTGTCAAAGTTATATTGCTTAGTCTCTCAGGGTCTTGGACTTTTCAGCAGTAAATCAAACTTAGTATAGAACAGCATAGTATCTGCTCCAGTCACACAGTTTCTTAAGGTTATACAGTAGGTACCCAGAGGAGAGTGTACGTGTTGTCATTCTTGCCGCACTTAATATATGACATGAAAATTGAAGGCTTTTTGCAAGTTATCCATGAACTCAGGCAAGAAGAATAGCATGTTATACTTCATTCCTCACTTCTTAATAAGATTAACTAATTGAAGGTTTGCCAGTAGGGAAACTTGAGCTCAGGAAAGTTGAGCAACTTCTCCATGTCACACAGGTAAAAGTGAAAACTTGATCACTAGACCCATTTCTGTGTCTCATTTCCCTCACCCCTCTCCCAACCACCACCTTTCTGAAGATGCAGGCCTGAGAGGCTGTTGGCAGGAGACAGACTGGAGAGGAGAAGCAAGAGCCTTCTATAATCTCTGAATTATCAGGAGTTGACTTAATTGAATAAAGAACTGGGTAAATTGTTATAATGGAAAATATCACCATAGGAATGCTAGTATGGCAGTAAAGACTTGGTATGTCAGGAGGAAAGTACAACAGATATTTGGGTCTCCTCAAATGATTAAGTCTTAATGAGGATTTATAATTTCTTTTCTTTAACAGAACAAACCTGTAATGGCTTTTGGACTGATAACCCTTTCCCTTTGCGTGGCTTATATTGGTTATCTACATGCATCCCAGGAGAATACAAAGGATCTCTACGAAGCTATTGATAGTGAGGGACACAGTTATATGAGGAGGAAAACATCTAAATGGGATTAACAGTGCTGGATGCTGCAGACGGAGCTTTGCTAAAGGCCCTGAAATCTTCTAATGGAAGACTTTGTGAGTGCACAGTATTATGCTCCTTGTTCTAGAATGTGTTAATGAGGAAGGAAGGTAGCAGTTGTGAACGGACCACTAGACTACATCTCATCCTGCAGCCCTTACCCCATTCTTTGTTCACAGCAAGAGCTTCTCAATATTTTTCTTTCATGAAGTCCTTGTATGAAAGTGCCATTAAGAATGGAAGTTGTTTTTGTGAATTAACTTCTATATAATAAAAATATAGTGCCGGTGCTGTTAAATTTGTATGGTATTTTTAATATTTAAGATGAGTTGTGCATTTGCAACTGTTTTAAGGGTTTAGTTTTGTTTTGCTGTTTAGAAAGGCATTCATTTTTTCCTGGCATAGAACTTATGTTTATGACAAAAAAAATAATTGTAATTATTATGAAGCATACAGTCAACATTCAAGACAAATAATTTTTTTAATGTTTATTTCTGAGAGAAAAAGAGACAGTGTATGAGTGGGGGAGGGCAGAGAGAGAGACACACAGAATCCAAAGCAGGCTCCAGGCCCTGAGCTGTCAGCACAGAGTGTGATGTGGGGCTTGAACCCACAAACTATGAGATCATGACCTGAGCCGGAGTCAGATGCTTAACCAACTGAGCCACCCCGGCGCCCCCAAGACAAATAATTTTTATAGAGTCACAGATGGCTCGTATATTTTGGCGTTCCATTTCAGCTACTTTGGTCCAGAATTTTATTTCATTTGAAAAGGTAGTCCCACTCAACTATTAAAACAAATAAATGAGAGAATAACCCAATTGGAGTTTTTCTTTGAAAAAAAAAAAGTATATTATACTGAGCTATGGTGTTTTTATTTGACTACAACCAAATGTTACCTATTTTAGATTTTGTAAATTAATGTTACAGTGATATTACAAACATAAAACCAAATTTTCTTATGGTTATTTTAGAACTAGGACTATCCAACAAATAAGAAAAGAAGGTCTTCTTACTCTCTTGGGTTTACCGCATATAATTTAGATTTCTCTTACAAGGGTTTTGGACCTGTAGCATGTGTAGATTTTTATCTGTTTTCCAAATCACTATAATTGGGGCTCAGTAATAAATCTCATCTATGAAATTTTGTTTCATTTATTATTGCCAAATAACAATTACTGTATAAGCAGAGTTTATCACCATAGTGTGAATTTTTTTTAATTTTTTTATGTTTATTTATTTCTGAGAGAGACAGAGACAGAGTGCAAGTGAAGGAGGGGCAGAGAGAGAGGGAGACACAGAATCCAAAGCAGGCTCCAGGCTCTGAGCTGTCAGCACAGGCACAGAGCCCGTTGCAGGGCTTGAACTCACAAACGGTGGGATCATGACCTGAGCTGAAGTCAGACGCCTAACTGACTGAGCCACCCAGGTGCCCCACCATAGTGTGAATTTTTAATTTCTAGTACTTAATTGTGATTTGTAAGCTATATGAAAATGTAATTATGTCTTGTCTGTAGATATTAAAGAGCTTAAATAACTGAGTTATCTGTACGCAACTAAATCAGAACTTTATTCCTGAGCCCTAAATATTTCTTTGCTATGTCTCTCTATATAGTACACTTCATATAGTTTAAAATGCACTTAAGTAATGTAAAATGCCTTTTAATTTAAAGTATTATATTTTGCTTTTGGTTTCCCTGTGTACTTTGGCTGTTAAAGAATTAGAATTCTTCCGTTTTCAACTTATGCATTTAATATTACACCATCATTTTTTAGAATTTCTCTGTTATTCAGAATAAGTTGTTATTTGTTGGGGGAGATACTGTTTAGGTGAACTATCAAGAGACCATCACAGCACAGAAGGACAGCAGGAAATACAGCAGCCTTCAGCCATGTGACATCTATGTATGGGAATGAACCAAGGTAGCAGTGGATTCAGGGAGGCAGGTGCACAGCTGTGAAAAATACTGGGAGCGAAGAATCACACTGAATTTTAGGAACAAGTAACCTATTATACTTATTACAGGATAGTTACAAGTTACAGCACAGGCTTTGTGTGTGCAGAGAGTCAAAGGCTGCCTAGCTGTGTATTGATGTTCTCATTCATTCTCTGAGGGAAAAATGCCACTTGGACATTGTGTCTAAGAAAGGAATGGTCCAGGCGAGAGATGTACAGCGTTTTGGAATCAGGGCTCAAGTGGTTAAAGGAATGTCTTTCAGTGTGAGAATCTGGTTGAGACTGGGCAAAACTCAGAAACTTAGTAGATTAGGTCTTGAAGCAAGTCTCGATAAGTAAAATATTAATAAGTGGTAAGTGACCTTTTTGCCCAGGGAAGTAATCCATTCTGATAGGAGAGCTATTTGCCCAGAGGAGCAAGCTGTTCAATTGATAAATTGGTTTTCAAGAATTTCCTGAATAAACTGTGAAGTTATTTATTGGTGTAGCCTTATCCTCCATAGGGTAACCAATCTTTTCCAATTTGTTAGGCATGGAGGTGGTTCTTGGGATGCAGGACTACACATTTTAAAACAAGGACAACACATTAGTTAACTGCGATTTTAAAAACCAGGCTTATTAATTTTGAGTGCTAATGGAAAGTAACTTTTCCTTTAAGATACTGTGATGTTTCCCAGTTTTATTGCCATGGCACCAAAACATCACGTTTATAAAAATGTGAATTTATTGGGGCACCTGGATGACTCAGTCGGTTAAGCATCTAACTTTGGCTCAGGTCAAGATCTCACAGCTCATGAGTTCGAGCCCCATGTTGGGCTCCATGCTGACAGCTCAGAGCCTGGAGCCTGCTTCAGATTCTGTCTCCCTCTCTGCCCCTCCCTTGCTCATGCTTAGTCTCTCTCTCAAAAATAAATAAACATTAAAAAATTTAATTAAAATATATTAATTTATTAATTTTTCTCCTTTGCTGGGCTAAAAGAAATCAATTCTTTAAATAAAACATTTAATTTTTTTTAATGTTTATTTATTTTTGAAGGAGAGAGACAGTGTGAGTGGCAGAGAGACAGGGAGACAGAATCCGAAGCAGGCTCCAGGCTCTGAGCTGTCAGCACAGAGCCCAACATGGGGCTCGAACTCGCAACTGTGAGATCGTGACCTGAGCCAAAGTCGGACACTTAATGACAGAGCCACCTTGGTGCCCCTTTAAATAAACCATTTAAAAGAAAATGTAGGTTGAAAAATGATTCCCCCTGTTCTACCCCACCCCCAAAGATGTTCAGATCCTAATTCCTAGATCCTGTGATTATGTTACCTTATATGGCAGAAGGGACTTTGCAGATATGATCAAGTTAGGGATTTTGAGATGGGAAAATTACCCTTTATTATCCAGATGAGCCTGATATAATCTTAATCCTTATTAAGAAGGAGGCTGAAGATCAGGGGAAGAAGCATAGAGGTCCATGCACACAGGGGGAGAAAAGCCTACATCATGTGAGGCATGAGCCAAGGAATTCAGGTGGCCTCTAGAAGGTAAAAAAGGCAAGGAAACAGACTCTCCTGTAAAGCCTCCAGAAAGAACCAGCCCTGCTGACACCTTAATTTTAGCCTCATAAGACTCATTTTGAACCTCTGACCTCCAGAACTGCAAGAGAGTAAATGGTGTTGTTTTCAATCACTAAATGTGTGGTGATTTGTTACAGCAGCAATAGGAAACTAGTACAGAGAGTATCTGGGAAATGAATGGCTCTACCATGCTCCCTTTCCTCATTATTTCTAGTTGCTTTTATGAGCAAAGCTTGTCTTACCTAGCAACAGTTGCTAAGTAAGTTAACAGTTTAGTGCTAAAGTCTGGAAGAGAGCCACTGCTTAAATCTTCCCAAATCCAGTGCCCATACCTTATGTGGCAAAGGCTTTTAGAACCGTTCTTTACCATTAGGCACATAACCACTACCTAATCATGGCGAATCATTTCATCCTTACCAGCCTCTAACATCGTCCTAAAACCTTGATCCTCTTCTAGCTTCCTTAAACTTCCAGATTTTCTTAAAACTTTTATTTCTGATCTTAAGAGTACTTTAACTGCACATAGTAAAAGACATCTTAATTATGATCCGAAATCCGAATTACACGAATTTTGTTTGCTGTGCTGTTTGTAATAAAATAATTCCACCAGCCCCTTTGGGGGAAACCTTCAAACGGATCCATGAATACAAGCCATTTAAGACACGCTTTTACACTCACAAAGATATACTGGGTAAGTAAATGCTGTTTTCCTTTGTTCTAATATTTGATAGCATTATGTGCTATTCTTTCTGCTATATTGACTTTTATCAGCTCTTCTGATCAAAGTTGCTTGTCTTGCAGGGGTGTCTGTTTGGCATGAAAAGAATATGGGTTGAAATCCAGCTTCTCTGCTTACCAGTTGTGTACCTTAGACAGTACACTTAGCCTTTCAGTGTGTTTCCTTATAGAGATGTTGGGAGTCCTACATTAAGTAGGGATATTAATACCTCTCTAGCAGGTTGGTTATGAGGCTTTAATGAAATATTTGTTGGCATATAATAGTAAACAGGAGTTCTATTTGCCCTGGCCCATACTTTGGCAACTTCCTTACACATAGTAGAGGAAATACCTCCAAGTAACACCTTAATAAATAGTGAAGCTATAACCTTTACTAGTAGCTGGTGACATAAACATAGGTAGCATGGAGATAACCTGAGAATATTTACTATACAAGCAAATCAGACTGTAATTACAGGTTTCCTTCTCTCCTTATCCCCATCAGAGTTTGTAGTCTGACTTTGAGCCTTAGAAATGTTTTCCTAAGGACTCTCCAGGTATTTCTCTGATCCTCTCTTCCTTTATACCTGGTAAACTACTGATTTAATTTCACTCTTGATCTTTGAAAATATGAGAAACTAAAGAATGGAGAGTGTTTTGAAAAAACTACAGTACAGGGAGAGGTCAAATTGGAATCATCCTCTAAAAACATCAATACCCAAACTGACTTTAACTTCTAGTAAATGTTTAGTGTGACTTATTAATTACAATCTCTGATATGATTCGGCTTTTTACACCCAGGCCAGTGGATACCCATTCTTAGATATGCATTTAATGATTGACTTCTTATGCCTTCTGAGATATCTGAATCCAGATAAGCAAAATTAAATCTAACTAGGTAGAAATTAATATTTTATATACAGTGAACTGTATTTGTCATTGACTTTTTTATTAAAAAGTTTTTTTAATGTTTATTTATTTTAGAGAGAGAGAGAGTGCACAAGTGGGGTTAGGGCAGAGAGAGAGTGGAGACACAGAATCTGAAGCAGACTCCAGGCTCTGAGCTGTCAGTGCAGAGCCCAAGGTGGGGCTCAAATCCATGAGCCGTGAGGTCATGAACTCAGCCCAAGTCGGCACTTAACCAACTGAGCCACCCCAGCATCCCTGTCATTGACTGTTAAGTCAATGTTCTTAATGAGTAAACTCAAGAGCATGTGGGAATGTCTGTATAAATGTTAAATGAATATTGCATAGTGCAGTAGTCCTCAACCCTAGCAGTGCACACAGCTTTTAAAACATTTGTTTTTACAGGGCACCTGGGTGGCTCAGTTGGTTAAGCATCGGACTCTTGGCTTCAGCTCAGGTCATGATGTCATGGTACATGAGTTTGAGCCCTGCCAGCGCTGAGCCTGCTTGGGATTCTCTGTCTCCCTCTCTCTCTCTGCCCCTCCCCCACTCGAGCTCCCTCTCTCTCTCTCTCTCTCTCTCTCTCTCTCTCTCTCTCAAAGTAAATAAACATTTAAAAAATTTTGTTTTTACTACAAATATCTAAATACAGAGTCATTGGATTTCATATTCAACATAGACCCACTAAATTAGAACCTTCAGAATCAGGCTTCAGCATGTGTTGGTTTTTTATGTTTGTTTGTTTCATATTTTAATAGTTTTTATTTGGAAATAGTTTAAGACTCACAAGTGTTAACAGAGTTCCCATGTATTCCTCCAGTTTCTCTCATTGATATCTTACATAATGCTAGTATATAGTCAAAACCAGGAAATTGCTATTGGAATAATACTATTAACTCAGGTACAGAACTTATGTGCATTTTTTTCTTGTTTCATAGTTTCATGAAATTTATCACGTGTAGGGTTGTATAACCATCACCACAATCAGGACGTAGAGCTGCTCTGTCACCATAAAGGAACTCCCTTGTGTTACTCCTTACACACCCTAACCTGAACCCCTGGCAACCACTAATCTGTTCTCCATCACTATAATCTTACCCCTTTGCGATTGTTATATAAATTAAATCATATAATATATAACTTTCAAATTGGCTTTTTTCATTCAATATAATGCCCTTGAGATCCATCCAAGTTATTCTTTGTATCAGTAGTCTTTTCCTTTTCGAGTATTTTTTTTAAAGCTATGCGGGAATCCTCTTGTACAATCAGGGTTGAGAATAATATAAAATAATGGGATTTAGGCTAAAAAAGAATAATAGCAACCCACAGTTGTATCACATTTTTATGAAATTTAATACACTGATGGCCCATGCTCAGTCACCTTTCTTCCTAGATCTTTCATAATCATATCTGCACAGTGTTGAGCCTACAAAGTATATGTCCATCTCTACTATAGTATCCCCTGCCCTCTGTTTTTAGATTCACTGATAATCTAGTATCATAGACTCTTAATGCTACCAAACATGGATGTTTATTTGCAGGTAACAAAAACACAACTCAGACTAGACCATGCATAAAATAGAATTTCTTGGCCTTTTAACAGAGAAACCCAAGCAGGATTTGGCTCCAGGGCTTTCAGTGTAGCCACACTTGCTCTCAGTGAGTTGGCCTAATTGTTTACTCCTGCAACCAGGCTTACAGGAGAGGGGAAAAGAATAAAAGTTGTCCCAGACTGCTCTATGTGGCTGTTACCTCCAGCTTAGAAATCTCAGAGGGGGAAAAAAAAAAAAAAAAAGCTATGTTCTCCTTACATCCTTATATAAAATCCTAGAGAAGAGCCTGGTTAGCCAGGCTGGAGCATGTGCCCAATCCTGGGCTGATTATTATGGCCTGGAGGATGGGGACAATGTGATGGGACATGCAGGATGGCTGCAGTGATTTGCAGGAACCCCCCCCCCCCCCCACCCAGAACAACATGAAGTGAGACAGGGACATTCTTGAGAAAAATGGTTTCTGTTACTGGAGGGAGAGCAGAGATACTGGGCAACCACATGTGTCTACAATGGTGTTGCCAAGCTGAGCACCGTAAGAGAGACACTGCAATATAAGACATGCTTTGTAATTTTAGGAAGTTGATTGTCAAGACCTAATCACATGAAAAGTTGATAATTCAACAAATCAAAGATGTGAGAAATAACTGGAATGAAGGGTAGGTAGCGTAAGAGGTTGGACTGGGGAGAAAGCTCACTATGTGTGTGACTTGAGTACTGAAAAGGCTCGTAGCCTGTGTACAAGTCCTGAGCCACCTCTCACAGTCCGCTCTGGCAGACAGAGATGGAGCTTGGCTGCAGGTCTCGCTCTATCTGTGTAGTCCTCTAACCTATGTGGGCTTTTATTTTTTTGTCCGGGCAGGGAGGCTATCATTATGGGAATGTTATGTGGAAATTGAATGAGACCATTGACAGACAAGTACTAAACAGCTGCCCCCTTACTCCACAACTGAAACGGCTAAACCACGAAGATCTGCACATGAAGAAAGAAGGTTTGAGAGTGAAGAAAGCATTTTCTGCTGCCTCTTTCCCAAGGGAGAGAACGCCAGCATCCAGAGAGGGACAGGAAGACAGGAGCAGAATAATGTGCTAATATCACTTGAATATTCCCTCACTGTCCTATTTTAGGAACACAAAATGCTCTTTTCTGTCACTTTACCTCCCCAGTTGCCTATTGTATGGCCCAAGTGTGATGACAGGAACAGACTGTCTCAAGACCCAATGGTGCTGTGAGTTCCCTCTCATTAATTACGGAAAAGTGTACCCCTTTAAAGAAAAGATTGGCATCTCCTAAAAGGGTATATCTTTTAGATAACTCTAATAAATAGGTCATAGTGAAGAAGAAAAAACAGTCTGTGGATACTTGTGATTGTTTTTCCTCAAATGCACAGATATTGGGGCAGATATTCTGAATAAAGAAGAGCAATTCCAAGAGGAAATACTCAAAGAACGCATTGCAAAAGCAGAAGCTGATGTGTGGGTGCAGGTAAAAGAAACTGAATATCAACCTAAATGCATCTTTAGAGTTCTTTCACTTTTTGGATTTGTCTGAAACAATAAGCAGAACTGATTTTGAATCCTGGCTATCTGTGGGACCTTGGGCAAGTTCTCCAACTCTGCAGTCTTGGCTTCTTCAAATGTAAAAGAGGAACAATAATATTCTATAGGACTGTTGAAAGAGTTCAGTGAAATAATGTCAGGTGCATAGGAGCTGCTTAGTAAGAGGCAGACACCATTAGGAGCTCCCTTCCTTCTAAATTGCCCCTATGTGTGGATGACTCCTGCTTTTTTTATTCTCATCGGCTTAAAACTTCAACAACAAAAAAAGACACCCTTGTTGATAATTGTTTATTATTGCTTAAATTTAATATGTAGACCATACATTTGTGCAGTGTGAAATACCCCTGACCAAGTGCTCTTTTTTTTTTTCCAAATGCTGCATTATCGCCTACTCTCCTTGCTCTCTTCTCTCCAAAGTCCTTGATACCTTGTCCCTGTGACTGCTGAGGGTCATAGGGGCAATTTGAGTGTATTGAGGTTCATAGTCAGATCCCAGACACTTAAGCAAAATCTCAATCCTCCAACCTCCACTTCTTCCTGAAGAATAACATAAATGACTTCCTGAAGAGAATTATGCTCCATGAGGGCAGGACAAGCCACAGTGCTTAGAGCATTATTTCTCAGTTCCTTTATAACATAGACGTCATAGCAAATGGTGTTGGAACTGTCCAGCATTAGTACCAGCACAAGCTTGGTATTAAAGTACTTTGAAAGTGCAAAATGCACCAAGTGCAAAGGATATATGAATAAAAATCTTAGTAGTCCTCTATCTTTATCAATAATAGTAAAATTCAAATTAATTGCAAACCATCAATTATACACCCTAATATAAGGCAATGCTTTTGTGAGTAATCTACAATTTGAATGTCATCATATCTAATGATCTGGGCACTCTCTTCAAATAAAATAATAGAACCTCTTTCTGAACACCTGATGCAGGGAATCTGGGATGGTGCTCAGCCTCCTTTCTCAGCAAATTCTTGCTTTGTGCATCTTTCCACTTCTCTGTATTTTCCAGATTTTCTGCGATGAGCATACATTACTTTGATAGTCAATCAAGCAAGAAATAAAGTGCCAAATAAAAGACAACCCAGCAGCTTATACTAAAACCCTCTTTAGCAGTTCACAAAACAGTGATGTTAGCCATGTTAGGTTGGGATGTGTTAGGGCATCTCTGGCTAAGGCAGCCAGTTTTCTGGGAGAGGTTTGAGATGGGAACGGAGCAAGTGATGAGGGGCCCCATCGTGGTTGCTAATTTTCAGTAAACATGAAAAATGTATGTTAATATAAGTGTATATATTAATATATAAATATTTATAAATTTGGACTGTTTCTTTCAAAGGCTGATAAACGCCAAAAACAAGCAATCGAGAAGGCACTTGAAGAAGCAAATGACAAACACAAAATGAATATTCAGATTCTGGAAGAAGAACATCAAAAAGACTTACAGGTTTTTATAATGGCTTGTTTGTTGTCTTTTTAAGAGTACATACATCAGTGGAAAGCTCTGGCAAAGGGAGAAGAGAAAAACAAAATCTGTAAAACCTTGATGGGTGTCTCCTGGAGGTTGGTCAGGAGACCCAGGATTTTCACAGAAGAGATGCTAGGCTCACAGATGAGAGGCAGCAGTGATGAATGGGTGCAGGAGAATCTCTGATGTATTGAACCCAAACCTTGATGGGGTTTCAAGGCCCAAAGGAGCCATCCTGCCTGCCTTACCCACCACATCTCTTGTGCCAGCCTCTCTTCTCTCTCATGGCCCTTTTCTGGGTCCTCAAACCTGAGTGTTCCACCTCCTTCCCACCTCAGGGTCTCTGTCAGAATGTCCTTCCCCCACCTCATCAGATTTAGCTCAAACATCACTACTTTACCTGAATCACTCTGCCCTTGACACCCTGTCCCCTTTTACACCCATCACTGCAGTTAAATAGACTGTGTGATTACTTGTTGAATGTCTGACCTGCACACGACTATAGCCTCCATTAGGGCTTGTCTCTCATTACCACTCTAGCCCGGTGTCCCATACAGGGCCTTGACTTAGAAGTGCTCAAGTTGGTGCTGGATGAAGAAATAGGCTGTTTTCTTCCTTCTCCTGGGCTCTCTGATTGCATCCTTTTCCCTAAATTTGCATTTACTGCAATACCAAGAGGGACCCTGAGCTGCTACTGAATATTTCCTGCAGTGCCAAAGGTCATAAAACAAAGGGTCCTCTTTGTAACCTGTAACCTGTTCGAACACACGATTGTAGGGAACTAGCAAACTTTCCAGGCAGAGGCCCAGGAATTCATTATTTAGTTCAGTACCTCAGTTACAAAAGCTGATCAAAGGAAAAGGATATAGAACTATTACATGTTGGCCACAGGAGGTATAGGCAAGGACATGGTATAGATGTGACAATTCATGGTCAGAGGCTGGAGGGAAAATGGCAGAAGTCTGGCCCCAGGTTTGGCCTAACTTAATAAGAACATAATTAACAAACAGTTCAGGGACCACTGGCCCCATTTATTCATTGTTTCAGCAATGAGCACCTACTGTATATCAGATCCTTATTTAGTCCTCAGGAAACTTGGCAGCAAAGGGAGCTTTGCTTCTGGTTCCTAAAGGATAGTGGGATCCTCCCTGCTTGGCACCAGTGGCCTGGTTCCCAAGAGGTTGGCTGCAGTGGTCCACACCCATTCCCTTTTTCAGTTCAAAACATGAAAACATTTCTAGCATGTCTAGGCAGGCCTACTGTTCAGCTGACATCTGCCAGGATGACCATAAGCATTTAAATACTTCTCTATAGGGCGCCTGGGTGGCGCAGTCGGTTAAGCGTCCGGCTTCAGCCAGGTCACGATCTCGCGGTCCGTGAGTTCGAGCCCCGCGTCAGGCTCTGGGCTGATGGCTCGGAGCCTGGAGCCTGTTTCCGATTCTGTGTCTCCCTCTCTCTCTCTGCCCCTCCCCCGTTCATGCTCTGTCTCTCTCTGTCCCAAAAATAAATAAAAACGTTGAAGAAAAAAAAAAAAATTTAAATACTTCTCTATCAGTTGATAGATAGTCACTCGCCAAGCTCCCTAACACCTAAGTCACCCTGGCTGCTTCCCCAGTCTCCAAGACCTCCCCCAATTAAAAGGGCTACCCCTTTAAATTGGTGGGAAACTCCAAAGCTGGACCCTGCCCCAATGCTGCAGCCAGAGTATGCACATTTAAAAATTTTTTTTGTTTATTTATTTATTTTTGAGAGAGAGAGAGACAGAGTAAGCAGGGAAGGGGCAGAGAGAGAGGGAGAGAGAGAATCCCAAGCAGGCTCCTCACTGTCAGCATGGAGCCCAATGTGGGGCTCCAACTCACAAACGGTGAGATCATGACTTGAGCTAAGTCGGACACTTTACTGACTGAGCCACCCAGGTGCCCCAGTATTTTGAATATTGCTCCTGGCATTATGTTGTACAGATAGAAGGATAATTTAGCTGTGATGCCTGTTTCAAGGAGCTCACATTGACTGTACCTCATACTGTCTTTGAGTGGAGTTGGTACACTTAGTGCTAAAGTAGAGGAAGTCCTAAGAAAATGGAAAGGGGAAAAGTTACAAGGAGGTTGACCTTTCTAAAATAGTTGTCTAGGGTTTGGGAACTCACATTTATACTGCCATCTCAGGACATTTTTTATATAACAAAAGAGTGATTTCTCTAAGAGGGATGCATAGGATTGTTTCAACTGTAGGATACCCAGACATAGACATCAGTACTGCTTCTCGGGGGGGTGTCTATGAACCACCTACCTCAGAATCTGTTCACCTGGGAGCTTAACATGCAGATTCCCAGGCTCCACCTGACCTACAGAGTCAGGGGCAAGGTTTTTAACCAGCATTCTGTCTGATTCTTCTGTGTATTAAAGTTTAAGATTACCAATATGTAGAGCAGAAAACCAAGCCCTTCTAAAACCAAATATCATTCAATTCTGGTATGTAGAAATCACTATGTATTACTCTTTTATAACATTAAGAATTTGGCGTAAGTCTCAGATGCTTGCTGTTGAGTAAAATTTCAAGATCTTACCCAATGAACAGACATTATTTTGAAAAGATTTTTATATTAACTTATTCAAATACAATAATATTAAAAAGCAAATGATGAAATGGAACCTAAGGTAAAATCAGAGTAGAAAATATAATGAAGTCAGGAGTGAATTTAAAACTTAAAATTGTATGTGTGCATGAGTTCCTGTGCAATTTTCACTATTTGGGCCTTGAGCTTTCTGGCAGTCAATGCAAAGACAAAAATTCAATGAATCACCATATCCATTAGGTAAAAACAAATCAGATAGAGAGGCCCAGATATTCCTGCATGTGATAGCTGAGAGAAACTTCTCCTAAGGGAAACGTTGTGTCATAAATGTCTGTCAAACATCTGCACAGTAAATATGATGGGTTTCATGAGGCTGTTTCTTACAATATCTCAGTATATGAGCTGATTTACTCAAAATGCATTTCAGTAAAAGTAATTTAACTGGGAGGCTTTCCATTGAATAAGAACACTGCCAAATAGTCAGTCACTGAATTATTTTTGTAGCTTTAAATATATATCCCACATGCTTTGTGAGGCAGTAAAATGATTTTGCTTTTAATACATCATTACATAAAGGAAGGACTCCATTTTAGTTCTTTGAATCCAAGTTCAGAACCCAGCCAAAATAAAGGGCTGGGGTGTCATTTTTAAATTCTATGATTCAAATAAAAATATTTTATGTACTACTTCATTTATCTAAAGCTCAACCATTCAGCCCTTTCAATTACTGAGAATACACTTGAAAACCCAGAAATAATTTAAAATATCCCCTGGGAATTTAAATAAAGGCCTCTGACTACAAGACAGAAACTCAGGCTAATTACTCATAGCAGAACCTTTCCATTCCCCACTCAAATGTTATTTACACTTACTTGATAGCCTGAGCCCAACAGATGTGGCTGCTCAACTTCACAAATCCAAAATCGATTAAATGCCAGAAACTAGAAATGACAAAAAGGAGCTCACAGACAGCAGTTAGAACAGAGAGTTCTCAGCACAATAGCATGTGAAGAACAAGAAACATTACAAAAACCAGGTATCAGATCTCCAAAAGCAAAGCAGTCTGGGGTCATTCATAACCGAGACAGGGAACCCAATAAACTTGAACGATTACTAAGTGTAGTACAAAGTATTTAGCTCAATACAATCATTCTCCTTTATCTACCAGTCTAGATCACCAAGAAATGTTAAAGTGTGTTCACTCTTCTCTTTTTATGAAGTAAGGTAGACGTCACAGACATTTAGAAATATTTCCATTCAAAATGTTTTATTACCAAAAAGTTCTAGTCCTTTAAGAGACAAAGCCTTCTGTAGCATGGAAACCTAGCTGGCATTTCTAAACAGCCAATGTTTCCCTTAAAAATTTTTTCTAAATACATGAACTGAGGCCACTCTGGAGAGATTCTTAAAGTTGTTTTCTGTTGTTTTATTCATTTTTAAAAAAATTTTCACCCTTGGGGCGCCTGGGTGGCTCGGTCGGTTAAGCATCCGACTTCGGCTCAGGTCATGATCTCACGGTCCGTGAGTTCGAGCCCCGCGTCGGGCTCTGTGCTGACAGCTCAGAGCCTGGAGCCTGTTTCAGATTCTGTGTCTCCCTCTCTCTCTGCCCCTCCCCTGTTCATGCTCTGTCTCTCTCTGTCTCAAAAATAAATAAATGTTAAAAAAAAAATTTAAAAAATTTTTTTTCACCCTTGAAGTAGCCAAAGTGAGAAGTTGAAGACTTTCTTTCTCTTGAAAAAAACTGTAGTCTAACAAACATTTTAATTGTTGAGACACTTTTTTCTGCAAAGCTAAAATGATTTCAGTTTCCCATGAGATGTAGAGTTCAAAAGAAAGAGAGAGAGAAAGCAAGCAGTCGTGCTCACTGTAATTAGAAGGTGGTACGGGGTGTCTGGAATGAAAATACACTGATGAATCTCTTGAAGGACCCTAGCATCACGGCCAACAATGAAGCAAGAAACTGACTGACATTAAGAACCCTGTTTTCTGTTCCTAGTTCTTTGACTGACTCACTATGAGAAATAACTTAATTTCTTTATGCTCTCTTGTTATCCCTGAAATAGAGATACAAATTTATGTTCAAATGAAAGTTTTGAAACTCTAGACAGAATTGATTGTTGCCTCCTTTCTTGCATAAAACACTCATTGCATGATTAAGTTGCTGGTTTCCTCCATGAGACAGTGAGTCCTTGAGGAGGAAGATTCTAGCCTTCTTATGTTTGTAGTGTGTGGGCCCAGCATGGTGCCTGGCACACAGCGGAGTTGGTTGGCATTTCCAGAATGGTTACAGGGTTTTCTTTGAGAATCTGTTTTTCTTGAGTCCTGGTTTGACTAGTGCCTCCTCACTTTACTTGGCCAAAGGCATCCACAGGTCCTTCTGCCCTGGAGTAATGGAGCATTTGTTCCTGTCCCTTTAGTGAACAAGAGAGAACCCCTCAACGCTAGTGAGCTGGAATGCCCAAATGGCAGGAGGACCGGCCAGCAAGCTCCTGTGGCTAGAGTAATGGGCAACTGTTAGCTCTCTGAGTTCAGGCCTCCCCCAGCCCCCACACCCAGGAGACACTTTGGAGGCACAGTCATTATTTCTGTCATTTTCCAAGACTGACTTCCTAACAGAATCATATTATGTATTTCTAATTATGTGTAAAGATAATATGACACTATAGGATTTGGGACAATCAAGGAAAAAGAGACAGACCTATTTTCCCTTTTTTCATATTCCCTTCTAATATTACCTAAATAAATATTTATGCTATATAGTTTGCACATTTCTGGTGCATCATATAAATGAAAGTTTTCCATATTATACACACTCTTCTTTTAAATCATCAGTGTTCACAGGTGCACATTCCAGCAGGTTAATGAACTATGATTTGAATAACCTCTTAGTGTGCATTTTTAGACATCAAAGCTGTAACATCTAAAGCTGTCAAACTGTTTCTCAAAGGAAATGGCAGCTAAAACCAAGATAGAGATGCACCAAAACATGGAAGATGAACTGCAGAGAGAACACCTGGCTGCAGAACAGCGCATGGTGCATAGAATCCAAAGGATTATGATGGAGTGCCACAGGGAGAAGGTCCAGGCTGTGGAGAAGGCCAGGGCTGAAGAGAGACAGATGGCCCAGGAGGCAATCCAGGCCCAGAAAAGGTATTCCAGAGAACACATTTGCAAATCAGTATCTTACTCTGGCCAAATCAACTTGGTGAAAGGGATAAGGTTGAGGCACATATTTCCCAGGGGCATAGAGAGAGGGAGACACAGAATCTGAAGCAGGCTCCAGGCTCTGAGCTGTCAGCACAGAGCCCAATGCGGGACCCGAACACACAAAGCACGGGATCATGACCTGTGCCAAGTCAGACACTCAACCAACTGAGCCATCCAGGTGCCCCTGTGTTTCTACATTTTTTAAAGTTTATTTATTTAGCCTGAGAGAGAGAGAAAAAGCACGAGTGGGGGAGGTGCAGAGAGAGAGGAAGACAGAGAATCCTTTTTTGCATAAAACATTCATTGCACGATTAAGTTGCTGGTTTCCTCCACGAGACAGTGAGTACTCAAGGAGACTCTGAGCTGTCAGCACAGAGCCCAACGCAGGTCTCAAACTCACGAACTGTGAGATCATGACCCAGGCTGAAGTTGGATGTTTAACCGACTGAGCCACCCAGGCGCCCCTGTGTTTTTACATTTTTATTATGGAATATATCAAGCATAGAGAACAATATATAATACATTGTATAATGTGTGTGTATGTGTGTGTGGTTTAAACAAAAATAACATGAATATTCAATGACCTACCACTCATCTGAAGAGACCGAAAATTGCTAACACTTCTGAAGTTCCCACGTGAAGCTCCTCAATCATTTTTCCTTCCTCTCCACACCCTCAAGAGATAACTACCATCGTAAATAATGTGTTTTTCATTCTGATTCTCCAGTTTTAAGAGGCTAAGGAGAGAAATCAACAAATATTTCCCCATAAACACATAAAAGGCAATCTTCACATTCTCTAGCTGATATCATACACTAGCATGGATGTGTTACTTTTGGTCTTTTTCTTATTACACAAGTAATACACACTATAAATAAAATTGACACTTTGGAAATATATAGGGCAAAACTTGTTAAGCCCTGACTTACTGCTTTCCTACCCTCTCTGTCTCCCAAGGACTTCATTTTAAATAATGGGTCTGTCTCATTCGTGCCCTTTTGATGAACTATAGCCTTATGTTTTACATAATCACAAATAATTTTTGCATAAATCAGATCACTTGTTTTTAAGAGTACCAACGTAATCATTTTTTTTAAATGTTTATTTATTGGGGCATCTGAGTAACTCAGTTGGTTAAGCGGCTGGCTTTGGCTCAGGTCATGATCTCACGGTTTGTGAGTTTGAGCCCTGCATTGGCTCTGTGCTGACAGCTTGGAGCCTGGAGCCTGCTTTGGATTCTGTGTCTCCCTCTCTCTCTGCTCCCCCCCCCACTTGTGCTCACGCTCTCTCTCTCTCTCTCAAAATAAGTAAACATTAAAAAATTAATGTTTATTTATTTATCTTGAGAGACAGAAAGAGAGAGAGAGCAGACATGAGCACAAGCAGGAGACAGGTAGAGAGAGAGGGAGAGAGAGAATCCCAAGCAGGCTCCACCCTTAGCACAGGGCCAAATGCAGGGCTCAATCTCATGACTGTGAGATCATGACCTGAGCTGAAATCAAGAGTTGGATGCTTAACCGACTGAGCCACCCATGTGCCCCCAAAGTAACCATTATTACGTATGCAATGAACATTTGATGGAATTGGCCAGTTTTAACAGGACAACAGTCAGGATCCCTAGTGATTATTGGGACCAAGAGAAAAACCACAGTTTCCAAGTGTTAAGTGACTTGCCTAAGATCACATGGCTGCAGCAGCAGAACCAGGACTGAAACCTCTGTTTGCCATCTAGTCTAGGACTTGTCTCTTTTGCTTTGCTCTTTGACTTAACGAACAAATCGATTTGTGTGTAGTTAATGGGTAAAAATCTTCTTTGTTAGAACTGTTTAGAGCAGGGCCAAAGGTAAAGTCCTCTAAGAATGTTATTTTGCAGATAAGTAAAAATGAGGGCTGCAGCTGTGGCTGTTTCAGTGGTACCTTTCTTCATGCATAGGCTATAAATCATCATTGAGGCAGAAGAAAAAGGTAAAAGAGGATTCTGGGAGAAAGGTAGAGAAGGCGGTAACTCCCAAATGAGTTGTGGTCCAATGTGGTGAAAGGTAGTATCCTCCTCTCCCTTCTCCCCACCCTACATCTACAGGAACTCCGCTCCTCCTATAGGAGCTTCTGGAACCACTCCTCATGTACCTGCAGTGTCTGCTCCTTCCCTCACTCTGTTGCCTTCACCACCACAACCCCCCTGCTGCCCCAGCCCTTTCTTCTCTGAGGTTTGAATAGAATATTTTCGATGACTGCCTTTTATTAAATCAGTTGACTAAAATTAGGGAACTGCCATGTCTGTTGTTTACGTGTATCCAACTGGAGTGTCCATTTTGTTCATTAATGTATTCCAAATGCCTGGAAGAGAGCTTGGCACAGGGTATGCATTCTTTAAATATTTATTAAACATGGGGGGCCTGGGTGGCTCAGTTGATAAACATCTGACTCTTGTTTTCAGCCCAGGTCATAATCTCACAGTTCATGAGTTCAAGCCCAGAGTCAGGCTCTTCACTGGCAGCGTGGAGCCTACTTGGGATTCTCTCTCTCTCTCTCTCTCTCTCTCTCTCTGCTCCTTCCCCGTTCCCTTACTGTCTCTCAAAATAAATAAACTTAAAAAATACATTTATTAAACAAAGTTTCAAATCTGTTCTAATTAGCTGAACTCACTCTGCAGTACATCAAATCTTATTTCTAGACATTGCTAGAGTCTAGTGTTCCTTAGAGTATTTGCAGAAACCAATACATGGAGAAGGACCAGTGTTTAGAATTCAACTGTAGATCTTTTATTTGACTAGAAACTATCAAGACTTAAGTATTCCGAACACATACATATTATGACAAATATGTTAAATTCACAGAAAACGTTTTTGTGGACTGGGGTGATTAGATTCTAAATAGATTATCTAGGAGACACCACACTCTTTCGCTGGAAGGAAGGAGGGGAGGAAGAAAAAAAAGCAAGCAAGCAAGCAGGCAGGCAAGCTTTGCCTGGAAAGTTCTTCTAAGTGTTTTCTAGTCCAAGACAAAGGCGTGAATGAAGTGGCTGCTCAGGAATTTTTGTGGTCATGGCTCTAATTCCTAATGATAGCTACCTTTTATTTAACACCTAGCACATGCAAGGCCCTTTGTGTGCTTCTCACTGAATTCTTATATCCCTTCCTGAGGGATTCTATCATTCTCCATATCTTCAGATGAAGACCCTGAGACTTAAGAGAGAGACTGAGCAACCTCATTTAGAGGTCATGTAGAGGAGAGGTGACAGAGTCTGATGTGAACCCTGGTCTATATGATACCAAAGCTTATGACCTTCCATTATACTACCCTTCTCATTTCACCAGAGCTTATATATATATATTTTTTTCAACGTTTATTTATTTTTGGGACAGAGAGAGACAGAGCATGAGCGGGGGCGGGGCAGAGAGAGAGGGAGACACAGAATCGGAAACAGGCTCCAGGCTCTGAGCCATCAGCCCAGAGCCCGACGCGGGGCTTGAACTCACGGACCGCGAGATCATGACCTGGCTGAAGTCGGACGCTTAACCGACTGCGCCACCCAGGCGCCCCTCACCAGAGCTTATAAAGTGTCTTCTGTGGATATGGTCCTGAGTTCTAGTGTGAGGAAATAAGGGTATTTCTTCAACATGTGAAGTAATTAAAGCATGGTTGCCCCACAGACCAAGGCTAGATGGGCAGGTACAAAGAACATGTAAGTGCTGGGAAAGCCCTGGAAAGGTCAAGTAACAAGGGTGCAAGCTGTGTGGTGAGGTAGGTTTGTTGGAGGCAGTTAGTCTTGGGTTGGGACTTGGAAGGAAGGAGATCCCATTTGTGAAAGACTGAAAAGAGTGAGGACAGCATGAGCAAACATGTAGAGGGGAAAGTGGGTAGTGTAATGATGCAGAACCAAGGGAAGGTTAAGAATACAAATAACCCTGAGATATAATGCACTGCTGAAGGGTGGTCTCTGGAGATGCCCCCACAACCAAACCTATATAATGCCTGTCGCCTCAGTTTGAGGGTATCACTAATCCTGCAAGACCAGCTTTCCAATTTCCTTTTATTTTTTTAATTTTTAATGTTTATTTATTTTGAGAGAGAGAGAGAGACAGGCAGAGAGAGAGAAAAAGAGAGAGAGAATGAGTGGGGGAGGGTCAGAGAGAGAGGGAGAGAATCCCAAATAGGCTCCACGCTGTCAGTGCAGAGCTGATGTGGGACTTGATCCTACAAACCATGAGACCATGACCTGAGCCGAAATCAAGAGTTGGATGCTTAGCCAACTGAGCCACCCAGGTGCCCTTTGGTTCCCAGCTTCTCAGGCGGATAATCAGAATATATTTTCCTTACAACACAATGGTTATAACTGATTAAAATAGTGCTAACAGTCCTATAGTTCAAGTGAAAAAATGGGTTAATAGCTTATTGTGGGCACATCAGGCAAATTTTCAACATCACCCTAAATACTTGATGACAAATGAGTTTGGGGAACAAATCCCTTTATAATTTAGGAATTGAAGAAATGGGGAAATGAAGCATTGGTTCATCCTGTCTTAAGAGAGCCAGGATTTTTACTGATAGACATAGAAAGGAGGTTGAAAAGTGTACTCTTAGCAAAATATATGGGGAAAATGAAAAGTTCACTTCATAGGTAGAAGGGAAAGAATGGACAGATATTATTCTTTAAACTTGTGAGCTATATATCTTGTACCATTTCAACAGTATCCCCAAAAAAGTGAGAGAAGGAGCTAAGAGAGGCCCTAAAGAGCAAAGCACAAATTAATTGCTGGTATGGTTTTTCCATGCTTCATTTTTTCCCCAAGAGTCTAATGAGGTTGGATTATTATATATTCGTCTCTATTTTTTATTTAGCAATATACGTTTTTAAAGTTTTTTTTCATCTTTATTTATTTTTGAGAGACAGACTGCGAGCAGGGAAGGGGCAGAGAAAGAGGAAGACACAGAACCCAAAGTACGTTCCAGGTTCTGAGCTGTCAGCACAAAGCCTGAAGTGGGGATCAAACTCACGAAAACAAGTTCATGACCTGAGCCAAAGTCAGACACTTAACTGACTGAAACACCCAGGCACCCCAATAATCTATTTTTCTTCTCTGAGAACCCATTTTATAAAATATCAGACTGAATCATACACACACACACACACACACACACACACACACACACACACATATATAGGACACATACTAAAACTATTCAAAAATAGTTCATTTCTGGCCAGCACTACATGTAAATATGGTATGTAATTCTGAAATTCCAAGAATAGAGCCTCATAAAATTAGAGATGGCAGATAGACCCCACCACTTACAGAAAGAAGCATAAACATTCACATCATGTCAGAGGGGCATTGGAGGTCATCGAGTTGAACCTGCCATCCCTTTTGTTGGATGCCTGCCAGGCACTGGGGAGCCTCCCGAGTGCTTCTGTAACAGGAATTTTGCAGGTGGTTGAAGTGGTTGGTTAAAATGCCAAATGTCTCTTCTTGTCATGTGCTTCCTAATGTGGATCCAAAATGTGCTCAGTCTCATCCTCACATCCACACTTGGCTTCTCACTCTCTGCGTAGTGATCCTTAAGAGACTTGAGAAGAGAGAGAGATTGTCCAAGCTTTCATTTGGAGGAGAAGAGAAAAAAACAAAAAGTACTAAGCCAGTTACTTTAGTCTTTCCTCATATGATATGATTTCTAGGCCCTCTTTTGAGATAAAAAAATTATGGGTAATTTGTATTAAAAAATACTTAATTTAATTTTTTTTAAGACAGAGAGTGAGTAGGGGAGAGGGGCAGAGGGGGAGAGAGAGAGAATCTAAAGCAGGACAGGTAGTAAGTACTTAGTAAATGTTAACCCTTGTTATTAACCATAGATACAGCCTGACTGGTGGGAAAAGGGAGAAGAGAGACATAGCATTGCAGCTAGAGAGGTGAGGGGACAACTGATGTTTACCTCAAGATTGGGGAAGTTGGCCACGTTTGAAAGTCAAGTTGAAAGAATTGGAGACAATGAGAGAAGTGTATCTTAGAAGAAAGCAGTTAGAAGAAGGGCAGATGCCAAGTCTTGGGAAGATTGTGTTAGACTAGGAGGTGGGGGGGGAGGATTTCATTAACAACCCTAAATATTTGAATCACATCTGTAAATTACTTGATTCTCAAATCTTTAGAGGTTCTACTCAAACTAGGTTAACCAAAGGCATCCACCAGAGTATATTGCAGCAGCTAAAAGCTTTCGACCTGGACTCAGACTGCCTAGGTTGCTCATTTTGCCACTTTACTAATTAAGTGAAATTGGGCAAATTATTTGACCTCTCCGAGCCTGTTTCCTCATCAGTAAAATAGGTGTAATAATAGATCTACCTCATAGGATTTGTTCTGAGGAAATATTGTGCAAATATATATATATGGGATGCTCATTTACTTGCCTTGCCTTGGACACGGTAAGAATTCAAAACAGTTGGCTGCTATAAATTTCATATAATTAAATACATAACAACCAGAGGTCTGTGAACTCGTTCAGCAGTGGTTCTCAAAGTGTGATCCCAGGACTGCTCAGTGTCCCTAACACCCTTTCAGGGGGTTCTTGAGGTCAAAGTATTTTCTTGATAATACTAAGATGTTATTTGCCTTTTCACTCTCATTACCTCACAAGTATATTGTGGCATTTTCTATGGTTTTATGATGTGTGATGTCACAACAGATTGAAACAATATGAAAAATCCATCTTCCTTGCTTTTAAGCTAGACAAGTAAAGAGTTTACAAAAAGAAATGTGAAATTATGCCACTTTTCTCACCAATTAAAAAAAATTAAGTTTATTTATTCATTTTGAGAGAGACACAGAGCAATCAGGTGGGGCAGAGAGAGAGAGAGAGAGAGAGAGAGAGAATGCCAAGCAGGATCCACACTGTCAGCACAGAGCACAAAGTGGGGCTTGAACTCATGAACCATGAGATCATGACCTGAGCCAAAACCAGAGTCAGACGCTCAACCAGCTGAGCCACCCAGGCACGCCTTCACCATTTTTTTTTAATTTGGAAAATACATTTTTCATAAAAGTAAGTTAATTACATTTAATAGATTTAATCATACCTTACATAAATTTATGAATATTTTTTAAATGTCTCACTTTTAATTATAATACTATCAGTGCCACTAGATATAATCCATATAAACAAAAGTCGTTTGGGTTCTTTGATCATTTTAAGAGTGAAAAGGTGTTTTGAGACCAAAAGGTTCAGGCGACTATCATAGAGTATTGTTCAGATAAAACTATGAGTACAATTTCCTCCCCTCTGGCTAAAGGGAAGTGCTGGGCTGATACAGAGAAATACTTTCTCTAGGGGTTTGGAACTCTGACCCTACTTTTCTTCATTTTTACACATTGCATTCATATTTTTCTAGCCAGAGAGGACTCAGGTCCCTAAAACTACCAGATACTCGGCTAGTAGGCCTCGCCTTAGCCTCCAGCAGGAAACTCAGTGAGTGACCTCCCTGCTTGAAAAATATTTTTGAATTGTTGACAGTTAATGCAGTCCAAAAGCTCATTTCTACCTGCCTGTCTCAGACTGGTGGCTCATCTAAACAATGCAATAATGTCTCATCCATCTTAGGTGAAAGGCAACATCTTTTTGTTTTTAGCAGCTAACCCATCTAACTTATAAATCCATATCTTTTGTAGAATGGCCATGGAGGAACTTTTGAATACTGGTATAACAGCTATGAAGGATCAAAAGAAGAACGTGAGCCAACTGATAAAAGAAAAAGAACATGAAATGAACGTCTACTATTGTATGGCTCAGAGGCAGAAGCAAGAAGAGGTTCAGGAAGTGCTCCAAGAGGCAGAGAAGACACATGAGGCCACACTTGGAAATGTGATGGATAAGCTGGTTAACACCCAGGGGGAGCTGCTGTCCATAGTGAAACAACTAGGCATCATGACAAATTGGAAGGATTTCCTGGAGGAGGAATTGCAGGAAACAAGGGCAGCATTTCAAAAATACATCAATTATACATTTCCTAAGCTTTCACCAGGGCATGCAGATTTTCTTCTGCCAGAAAGAAAGAAAACACCTTCCAATCTTATTATTGAGGAGAATGAAACAACTCTTGATTAGAAGAAGTCTTTAACTGAAATTTCACTACAAAGCCATTGTTCCGAAGACTAAATAAATGAACTCAAAAACCATTTATTGATTCCCAGTTACGTGCAGGGTACAACAGGCTGTGGGCATTTTGATGGAAAACCAAAATACTCAAAAAGCACATTCCAGGCTACGTTGAGTTCTAAATCTAACTGAGGAGAGAAAAAAGTAAGAGGGACCAAAACTATTTAGGAGGGGAGAAGGTTTCTTGGAAGAAGTCCAAAGAAACTTCCGTTAACTGGCTTTATTCATGTCTACATCAGACATGTAACTATTTTAGAAATTGTTGCCATTGAAAACAAGTTAAGAGTCATCCTTTTAGATTGTTCCCATTGTGGAGAGGTGTGTTAACGTCCAGTAAAGACTGTTTTTTGGTGAACTGCAACAGCATTGTAGGGAAAAAAAGCAATTTCCCTCAAATCCAGGAAGATAACATTTAAATTCTGGGAGCCCTATATGAAATAATTCAGAGAGGACTCATTTATATTGGTCAGTTGTGAAAGAAAAATACATCTTTATTTATTTATTTCTTTAAACTTTGTAGAGAGAGAGAGAGCATGTGAGTGGGACAGAGGGGCAGAGAGGCAGAGGGAGAGACAGAATCGTAAACACGTTCCACACTCAGTGTGGAGCCCAATGCAGGGCTCAATCCCAGGACCATGACCTGAGCCGAAATAAAGAGCTGGACTCTCAATCACCCAGGCACCCCGAAAAATACATCTTTAGAGGTCAGTCTCCTGCTTCAGGAATAGGAAGTCTTCTTGTATCTATACTCAAGCCCAAGAGTGCTTTGAACCCACCTTCTTTGGGTTAAAATGCAGAAAACTTAAGTACCACAATGCTCAGGATCAATACATGTCAACATCTACTAAATTCGAATGAAAGAAAACCCAAGCCATACTAACTTCTCTAAAAATCTATCCACTCTAATGTAACATCCTTAAATTATTCATCACCAACTTATGTTGGTGGCTTTGAAATAACAACTTGGAAAGCATTTTTCAGTAAATTAACAAGTACCGTTCTTGAGCAAGCCTTAAGTAGATTTGTTTACATTGACCATTCTTCAATTTCCGAATGGTAAAAATGGCAATTTGTTTACAATTGCATAATGGACTACACTCTCCTCAGTATGTAGCTTCCTGATATTGCAGGACCAGAGCAATTCCTACTAACTGATTGCCTGCTTGCTGGAAGTACTAACATTTATATAGTGCTCTTTGCAGCTTTTTCATTTACTTTCTTCTTACAACAATCCATGAGAAAGACAGGACAGGCATCTGTTACCCTATTTTTTTACAGATAACAAAATAAAAACTACTGTGTGTTCAGATATTTACATATGTGAAACACTTTAAAAACATTGATACTCAATCCTCACAATGACTTTTGAAACTAATTATTATTGTCCCCTATTTATAGAGGGAAACTTAGGCTAGGGAGGTTTAATAATTTTTCCCAGAGCACACAACTAATGACAGAGCTAAGGTTCAAAATATTACAAGGCACAGGCACATGGATGCAGTGAGAGAGAGAGAGAGACCTAAGGTTTTTCAGAATCCAGTGGATAATAACAGCAATCAACACTAGGAAGTGCTAGTGTGTGCCAGGCATGCTGAACATGGCACGTAAGAGGACTCATTCATTTTCACAGCAGTCTGTGAAAGGTACAAACCAGTAACACAGTCACAGATAGGTTAACTTTCTAAGTCATGCAGCTTGTAATAGTCACAGCCACAGAGTGTGGGTCTTCAGTCCATGGTTTTAGTCATTATTTTGTTCAGCCTGAACGCCAAGGCTTTGGTGTCTGCTGGGTACTCTGCAAGTCTGTGTCGTGTCTTTGTGGATTCTGTGATGAGGACAGGAAGAACGTGGTATGTTCTCTATGTCATACATTATTTTTGTCTCATAGAAGTCAGAGGAAGTCATACCTAACATTGTGGTATCTGAATTATTGGAGTCATCTACCAGATTCAAATATGAGCACATACCATAGGGGAACAGAAGGAAACTGTCTTCTGAAGGGATTCACTTTATGGCCGCACTTAAGTATGACTCCTTTGGCATCAGTGACACAGTGGGTAATGTGAAAAGAAAGCAGGCAATGTATTTTTGGTTTGGAAAAAGGAACCTAGCTTCTTAGTCTTCAACCAGATTGGAAGAAATGAAATTATCTGTGTTTTTAATATTTTCCTTGTCCATACTACAGTCCCTGCTCCCACCTCAATCCCAACCAACAGCTTCCTTAGAGTTTTCAAAGTAATTCGGATCCATCAGAGGACTTACCTGCCCACTCTCACAAAATGCTAATCATCATCCTGTCATAGGGGGTGATCACAGGAGGTCTATCAGGACAGACTGACCTGATCCCAGGCCCCCATTTGCCACTCACCTCAGAGTCTGGAGTCAGCACCAACCATGGCAGGAAGGTCTTCTTTCACTTCTCTTGTTCTCACTCAGCTTTACCTCTCCCAGGGCCAGACCGAAGGAACGTCATCTTTGCCCTTACCCAAATCCTTCACCCTGATTTGATCACCTCAATCCATAGTTCTTCCTAGTTTGAATGTTTTCCAGATAGTATACACCTGAGAATTAACAGTTCACAGTGGATACATAATGGCCCTAAGAAGCAAGAAAGGCTGATGGTAGACTAAAAATGAGATGTCACTCATATTTCCAGTGCCACATTCTTTTTTTTTTTTCAATATATGAAATTTATTGTCAAATTGGTTTCCATACAACACCCAGTGCTCATCCCAAAAGGTGCCCTCCTCAATACCCATCACCCACCCTCCCCTCCCTCCCACCCCCCATCAACCCTCAGTTTGTTCTCAGTTTTTAAGAGTCTCTTATGCTTTGGCTCTCTCCCACTCTAACCTCTTTTTTTCTTTTTTCCTCCCCCTCTCCCATGGGTTTCTGTTAAGTTTCTCAGGATCCACATAAGAGTGAAAACATATGGTATCTGTCTTTCTCTGTATGGCTTATTTCACTTAGCATAACATTCTCCAGTTCCATCCACGTTCCAGTGCCACATTCTATGGGACCTCTCAGTAGTCTCTTGTTTCTATGGCACTGATAAGGATGACCCTGATGGATTAAAAAATGATACACTGGAAAATATAGCAATGGCCACTTAACTGAGCATGTGCTGGGTATCAGACTGTGTGCTAGGTTCTTTACTAAATCTTGTCTTTTTTTTTTTTTTTTATAAAATTTTCTTTTTAACGTTTATTTATTTTTGAGACAGAGAGAGACAGAGCATGAACAGGGGAGGAGCAGAGAGAGAGGAAGACACAGAATCTGAAACAGGCTCCAGGCTCTGAGCTGTCAGCACAGAGCCTGACATGGGTCTCGAACTCACGGACCGTGAGATCATGACCTGAGCCGAAGTTGGACGATTAACCGACCAAGCCACCCAGGCGCCCCCTAAATCTTGTATTAATGAAATCTGATAGCAACCTGTAAGCTTCCTATGAGGATCCCCACTTTGAAAATGAACAGCCTGAGACTCAGAGAAGCAAAGTCACTTGCTGAAGATCACAGAACTTGTTTGACTTCAAGCCCATGTGTTTCCCACAATTACAGCATGACAGCCTAATTTAGTGCCTGTGTAAACACTGAGTAGCTGCCAATTGTATCAGGGCAAGTCTGAATTATTGTGCAGAATCTTGGCTGTTCCAGTGGTCGTGGCTGGGAGCCAAGAATGAAGGGGTGAAGAACTGGACAACTTTCTCCAATGTGCTTGATGAGCTCTCCCAGATACCAAGCCCCAGGGGTGAATTTACGGAGGGGCATACCCAATAGCTCCCTCCCACCACTCCAAAGTCTAGAAGGGCAGATTCCCCCTGGGGTCCTGAACAGAGATCAATCGCCTGTAGTTCAAAGGTGAGAATCTCCAGGTCAAGTGAAAATTGATAATGAGGTATGTTTTTGAAATCTCAGTGGGACACTTACTCCAAGGTTATCTGGGGAAACTTGATTGAGACTAAATCAGACTATTTTCAAAAAGAAAGATTCCTTGAGTGAACCATTTTTTTTAGCATAATGTGAGTTGAGAACACTTAACTCTCCTGATATCATTTACTTTGAGTACAATACCTAAAGAGACCATTATAGACCTTAGAGACTAAGCCCAATGTAAGTTATTAATATTGGAAACATTTTGGAAAATTCTTTTAAGGATACCTTAAAGAGTACATTTTTTTCAGTTGTCTTAGGTGCTACCTATAAAATAGAAGTGCATGCAGTTCCCATAGTTTCTGATATATAGGAAGCTATATTAATTCCTGGAAGCCATCTGGGAACTTAATCTGGGGACTCTAAGAAATGACTTCAGTTTAATTTTCTAGAAGTCATTCCACCACCAACAACAAGAAATCTTGTTTTTAGAGAAAATAGATCCACAAGCTGGGAAACAGATGCATGGTACCCCTAGGAGAGTTGGAGAAGACCCCACCCATCCTGTCAGAAAGCACAGGAGTTGGGCTATTTAGTAATCAGTGGACCTTTATGTTACAAAGAAGTCACTTTGATGTTTTATCTAACTTGGATTCCGCTTGACCTATTTAAATCTTGCATATTCTAGTTTTGGGGGCCTTATTTACACTGACACCAGATAGTCACTATTTGGCAAAACTTAGATTCACTTACAGATCAGAGGAGTTTGACATTCAGTTGCCACTAATAAACTCCTCTTGCTTGGCTGACATCACTCAGAAAAGGCAAGAAGAAAGCATTGCTGTTTGTGGTCCAGTTATTATAAGCCAGGCAGTGTGTGTGAGTGTTTCACCTGCAGTATTCCACCTCTTCCTCACAGCAACCAGACAAAGAATTTCAGGCACTTTGAGGTTAGGTATTTTGCATAAGGTCACACTACCTGAGAAGTTCGGATGCATTCAACCCATTGCTATCTGATTCCAAATTGCAGGATTGATAATAAGTGGGCTTTACTCTAGTTAGTTCCAAATAAAAACACTTTAATATTGAGTTGAATGAATTTAAAATTACTCTTTTATACATAGCGACTTCATGTTAGGTCTTAACGTTTTCGAGGATCAAAGTCTGTCAGTCTGCTTTTTTTTTTTTTTTTTTTTTTTTTTTACTCTTGACCATATGTGATATTTCCTATTTCTCATAGTCTCTTTCCCTCTTATCCATGTGGGTGTCTATATCCCGCCACTAAACTTTGAGACCTTTCTGCGGAGGACCCATAACAAACTCCAGAGACAGTCAGTATCCTTGATATATCACTTTATACTGCACAAGTATTTCCTATCCCCTCACTCCCAACTCAGTGTTCCCAAGCAGGGCTATTTGGGTTTGTTTGTTTGTTTATTTATTTATTTATTTATTTTTAATTTTATTTTTAATTTTTTAAAATTTACATCCAAATTAGCATATAGTGCAACAATGATTTCAGGAGTAGATTCCTTAGTGCCCCTTACCCATTTAGCCCATCCCCCCTCCCACAACCCCTCCAGTAACCCTCAGTTTGTTCTCCATATTTATGAGTCTCTTCTGTTTTGTCCCCCTCCCTGTTTTTATATTATTTTTGTTTCCCTTCTCTTATGTTCACCTGTTTTGTCTCTTAAAGTTCTCATATGAGTGAAGTCATGTGATTTTTGTCTTTCTCTGACTAATTTCACTTAGCGTAATACCCTCCAGTTCCATCCACACAGTTGCAGATAGCAAGATTTCACTCTTTTTGATTGCCAAGTAATACTCCATTGTATATATATACACCACATCTTCTTTGCCCATTCATCCATTGATGGACATTTGGGCTCTTCCATACTTTGGCTATTGTTGATAGTGCTGCTATAAACACAGGGGTGCATGTGTCCCTTTGAAACAGCACACCTGTATCCCTTGGATAAATGCCTAGTAGTGCAATTGCTGGGTCGTAGGGTACTGCTATTTTTAGTTTTTTGAGGAAGCTCCATACTGTTTTCCAGAGTGGCTGCACCAGCTTGCATTGCCACCAACAATGCAAAAGAGATCCTCTTTCTCCGCATCCTCACCAATATCTGTTGTTGCCTGAATTATTAATGTTAGCCATTCTGACAGGTATAAGGTGGTATCTCATTGTGGTTTTGATTTGTATTTCCCTGATGATGAGTGATGTTGAGCATTTTTTCATGTGTCGGTTGACCATCTGGATGTCTTCTTTGGAGAAGTGTCTATTCATGTCTTTTTCCCTTTTCTTCACTGGATTATTTGTTTTTTGGGTGTGGAGTTTGATAATTTCTTTATAGATTTTGGATACTAACCCTTTATCTGATATGTCATTTGCAAATATCTTCTCCCATTCCATTGGTTGCCTTTTAGTTTTGCTGATTGTTTCCTTCTCCATGCAGGAGCTTTTTATTTTGATGAGGTCCCAGTAGATCATTTTCGCTTTTGTTTCTCTTGCCTCTGGAGATATGTTGAGTAAGAATTTGCTGCAGGCAAGATCAAAGAGGTTTTTGCTTGTTTTCTCCTCGAGGATTTTGATGGCTTCCTGTCTTACATTGAGGTCTTTCATCCATTTTGAGTTTATTTTTGTGTCTGGTGTAAGAAAGTGGTCCAGGTTCATTCTTCTGCATGTTGCTGTCCAGTTTTCCCATCACCACTTGCTGAAGAGACTGTCTTTATTCCCTTGGATATTCTTTCCTGATTTGTCAAAGATTAGTTAGCCATACGTTTGTGGGTCCATTTCTGAGTTCTCTCTTCTGTTCCACTGATCTGAGTGTCTGTTCTTGTGCCAGTACCATACTGTCTTGATGGTTACAGCTTTGTAGTATAGCTTGAAGTCTGGGATTGTGATGCCTCTTGCTTTGGTTTTGGATCGCTTTGGCTATTTGGGGTCTTTTCTGGTTCCATACAAATTTTAGGATTATTTGTTCTAGCTCTGTGAAGAATGCTGGTGTTATTTTGATAGGGATTGCCTTGAATATGTAGATTGATTTGGGTAGTATCGACATTTTAACAATATTTTTTCTTCCTATCCAGGAGCATGGAATCTTTTCCCATTTTTTGGTGTCGTCTTCAATTTCTTTCATCAGCTTTCTACAGTTTTCAGGGTATAGATTTTTCACCTCTTTGGTTAGATTTATTCCTAGGTATTTTATGGTTTTTTGTGCAACTGTAAATGGGATTGATTCCTTGATTTCTCTTTCTGTCACTTCATTGTTGGTTTATAGGAATGCAACCAATTTCTGTGCATTGATTTTATATCCTGCAACTTTGCTGAATTCATGAATCAATCTAGCGGTTTTTTTTGGTGGACTCTTTTGAGTTTTCTATATAGAATATAATGTCATCTGCAAAGAGTGAAAGGCTGACCTCCTCCCAAGCAGGGCTATTTGTATCATTTACCCATTTGAAGGACTATTATTTAATTACACAATAGAATTATCCATTGAGTTATAGATTTCAATTAGAAATCTCATATTTTTAGGATCTCTACAATCCAGAGAATACAATCTCTAGAAACATATGGGATATATAGAGACACATGGGATATTAACTATTACTTTTGTTTATTCAACATGCATCATGAAGCAACCTACTGTATGTCAGGTACTAGGTTAGATGCTTGGGTTCTTAGTACATGAAATAGGTGGTAGTCTTTACTCTTGGAGAAGTCAGCCAAGTGAATAGAAAGATAGTGAATACATGTGTTATAATATTGTCAGGGGCTGGAGAAGCAACAATAATGTACTCACAACCCCATTCCCTAATTCATGTTTTTTATTCTGTACTGGCAGGTGTTAAAATTTACCATGAGTCGCCTTCTAGGCTAACTGATATTTTTGTTTAGTGCTAAGTCCTATCCACATTAGTGAAGGAATGGCTTGATGCAAATTTTGTTCCCAGAAAAGTGACTTCTACAATCTGAAGGGAAATTTTTCCTAGTTCTCACGGAATTTTGTTCTTCTCAAAATTGTCATGTGGCCAATAGTAGATGGTTATATTGTCTGTTGGTTGAGGCAAACAGACTTCTATCTGATTAAATATGATCTCTGGGTTCTTATAAGTCAAGGAGAATCACAGCCTCTTTGGGAAAGGCCTCAGGAAGATACAAAAGAAAATCTTGCAACTGTGGTGACTCAGTTCCAGGAAGCTGCAGAGGGTCATAGTCTGGCTTCATGCTCTCTGGTCTTACATATCCACTCAGTAGACTCTGGCCAGGGAGCATCCCAAACATAACAGGTGAGTTGTGAGAATAAACTCCACAATTTTATTGCTGAGAAATTTAGACAAGCCAGTCCCCAAGGGGTATGTCCAATCACTCCCTGTGTCTCATCTCTAGGCTTTTATCTGCCTCCATAAAGACACTGATACCCTGAGAAGACTTCTTGGCCAACAGGTAGTATTTGGTAATTCAATTTACTTGAAGTGTGTATCTTGACTGATCTTGACTTTGTCACTCATCTTAACTTTGCAACATAACAATATGCACAATATATTGTTAAGGAAATGCCTAGACTCATCTATCACTCATTTTGTTTTGCATTTTATCCCTTAATTTCTGCATAATTAATAAAAAATAACTTAACATTATTTCCAGATAAGCAATAAAAGAGGTTATTATTGAAATAATTAACTAAAAATGAAATATACTCTTTTGTATTAATATGGTTTTGTAGGCTCCTTGGATCAGATAACAAAAGGCAATCATCGCATGCCATCTTCATAATTTCCCCATATCTAAGAACTCTTCTCTGTATTATTTATTTGATATTTGATTTAAATCTTTACTTAAGTAAACATCATGCTTTGGGAAGAAAGAGAGAAGGTAGGAAGAATTATGGCCTCATGGAGACTGGCAGGGCAGAGTGGAAATGCTAAAACCAGACAGAGAGAAGAGGGACTAAGCAGGTAATAATGACCCCAAGGGCTAAGAACAAGAGTGGGCAGGAATATGGTAAGGATGGGGAAGGAGGCAGGTATTGGCAGAACCTCGGCAACATGAATTCCCGCAATTCCATGAATTGAGAAAGAAAGACTAGATCCAGAGGTATGAATGGAATTTGGAGGGTAGGTGGTTATGAGGTTTGGGGATTGATTTGGAAGAACTGGGGTAGTAGACTGAAGTTTGACTGATGCTGTGAACACCTGAGGAATGAGTGTTTAATGCTGGGAGAAGAGTGAAAAGAAGGTATTGATGGAAGTTGAGGAAATAGGAAGCTAGTGGAAACATCAGGATGGGAACTGAGACAGTACCCTAAGGTTGGGTTGAAGAAAGAGGACCTGAGAGTGGAGTGTGAGAGCAGAGAACTGGGGAGCAGGCAGGTACCAGGAAGGCTAAGGAAGAGGATGCAGAAGGGTACAGAGTGAGTGCAAAGGGCAAGGTTGCACTAAGGAGGAACAGAAGCCAGAGTGTCTGTTGAAATGGGGAGGAGGCAGTGGTTTACCCTGGAGAAATGGACACAAGGATTAAATGTCCACCATTACAGTATGGTCTCCTGAGACTGCAGTGGTCCAGGTCAACATCCATTGAGTTAAGAGGACATGTGCATGTACCACCCAAAGCTACTTTCAAAGAGTAGTTTGTGGTACAGGTGCCTCTGTGTGTGTGTGTGTGTGTGTGTGTGTGTGTGAAATGAATCATGTAGAGATGAAAAATATGACATCTGAAATGAAAAATACCCTGTGTGGGATTAAGAGGGAAAGATAAACTTGGAGTTAATTGCAATAGAAATCCAAACTGAAAAGCACAAAAAAGAAAACAGACTGAAAATATTAAAAGTCTCAAAGACCTGTATAACAACATTAAAAAAAAAAAAAAAAGCTTAACATACATGTAATTGGAGTTGCAGGGGGAAAAAAAGTGGGAGATGCAGAAAAAATATTTGAGGAAATGATAGCTGAACATATTCTAAATTTGAGGAAAATACAAAGCCACAGATCTATGAAGCTTAATAAACTCCAAACAAAATAAGTAAAAAGAAATCTACACTGAAGCACATCAATCAAACTGTCAAAAGTAAGTGATCAAGAAAAAAGCTACAATGCAACCAGAGGAAAAAAGATACTTTACCTATGGAGGAGCAAAGAACCACAGCTGACTTCAAGTTTCTCATCAGTAACTAAACAAGGCAGAAAACAATGGAGCGGCATCTTTAAAGTGCTGAGAGAGAAAAACAAAACTAGGTCTACTCAGTAAAACATTCTGCAAAAATGAAGGCAAAATATCAGACAAACAAAAGCTGAGAAAATCTATTGTTAGCACATCTGCAATATAATCAATATGAAAGGAAATTCTTTTGGCAGCAGGAAGTGATATCAGATAAGAAGTTGGATATACATAAAGGAATAAGGAACACTAGGATTGATAAATATGTGAGTAAATGTAAAAGATATTTTTCCTCATTTCCACCTCTTTATAATTGACTATTTGAAGACAAATAATGTGTTGTGGAAGTTATAACATATGTAGAAGTAACATGTATGGACAAATCAAAACCACACTGAGATACCACCTCACGCCAGTCAGAGTGGTTAAAATGAACAAATCAGGAGACTATAGATGCTGGAGAGGATGTGGAGAATCGGGAACCCTCTTGCACTGTTGGTGGGAATGCAAACTGTGCAGCCACTCTGGAAAACAGTGTGGAGGTTCCTCAAAAAATTAAAAATAGATCTACCCTATGACCCAGCAATAGCACTGCCAGGAATTTACCCAAGGGATACAGAAGTACTGATGCATAGGGGCACTTGTACCCCAATGTTTATAGCAGCACTTTCAACAATAGCCAAATTATGGAAAGAGCCTAAATATCCATCAACTGATGAATGGATAAAGAAATTGTGGTTTATATACACAATGGAATACTATGTGGCAATGAGAAAGAATGAAATATGGCCTTTTGTAGCAATGTGGATGGAACTGGAGAGTGTTATGCTAAATGAAATAAGGCAGAGAAAGACATATACCATATTTTTTCACTCATATGTGGATCCTGGGAAACTTAACAGAAGACCAGCAGGGAGGAGAAGGGGGGAAAAACAGTTACAGAGAGGGAAGGAGGCAAATCGTAAGAGACTCTTAAATACTGAGAACAAACTGAGGGTTGATGGGGGGTGGGGGGAGAGGTGAAAGTGGGTGATTGGCATTGAGGAGGGCACCTGTTGGGATGAGCACTGGGTCTTGTATGGAGACCAATTTGACAATAAATTATACATAAAAAAATAAAAATAAATAAACTTAAAAAAATGCCCAAAAAAACCCCACTCCCATGTATGGCAACAATTACACCACATGGGAGGAAGAAGATGGAACCATAGTGTAATAAGACTCTTACACACCCGTGTTAAATGGTAGTATAATATTTGACCATGATAAGTTAAAGATGCACAATGTAAGCCCTAGAGCAACCACTAGAACAAAAGGCAAATAGTTATAGCAACTAAGCCAATAATGTATGAATGGAACCACAAAATATATTCAATTAATCCAAAAGAAGGCAAAAAAATGAGAGAAAAATGGAACAAAGAAGAGAGGAGGTTAGTAGAAAATAAGTATCAGTATGGCAGGTTTACCCAGCTATATGGATACAGTGTAAATGGTATTCAGTGTAAATGGATTCAGTGTAAATGGTATAATGGTAAGTGGTATAAACACTCTAATTACAATGTAGAGATTGTCTGATTGGATAAAAAAGCAAGACTCAACCATTTGCCACCCACAAGAAATCCAAGTTAGGTATAAAGACACACAGGTTAAAAGTAAAAGGATGAAAAATGACAATACCACACAAACACTAGTCAAAAGAAAAGTCGATTGGCTATATTAATAATAGGCAAAGTAGATTTAAGAACAAGCAATCTTATCAGAGGAAAAAAGGGACATTTCAAAATGATAAAGAGATTGATTCATCAAGAGATCATGCAACCACAAATGTGTATTCGCTCAATATCACAGCTGCAAATTATATGATGCAAAAACTGATAGAATAGAAAGGAAAAATAAATGAATCCTCAATTATAGTTGGAAACTTCAACAATCCTCTCTTGGTTATTGGTGAAACAAGAAGACAGAAAATCAACAAGGACTTAGAAGACATGAACAACTCTATGAAGCAAATTGACCTAATTAATATTTCAAATAAATATGGAGTATTCATAAATAAGGACCATAAAATGGGCCAAAACCAAGTCTCAAAAGGATTGAAAGTATGTGAAATATATTCTTTAATTACAACTGAATTAAATTAGAAATACAGAAAAAGGGGCACCTAGGTGCCTCAGTCAGTTAGGCGGCCAACTTAGGCATCTCATGGTTCATGAGTTTGAGCCCTGCTTTGGGCTCACTGCTGTCAGTGCAGAGCCTGCTTTCGATCTTCTGTCCCCATCTCTCTCTGCCCCTCCCTTTCTCTCTCTCTCAAAAATAAAGAAACATAAAAGAAAAAAATAACAGATATGTGAAAGTCCCTAAATATTTGGAAATTAAAGAAATTCTAAAGAACCAACACATCAGAAAACAAAGTGTCAGTGAATTTAGAAAATATTTGGAACTCAGAAAGCAAGCCACAAAATAACGGAAAATATTTGGAAAATATATATCTGATTAAGAGCATTAGTGCAGAATATATAAAGAACATTCACAGTTCAATAAGAAGTCAAACAGTCCTTCCCACTCAAATTTGAACCCTTTGCCAAAGAAGATATACAAATGGCAGTTAGGGGTGCCTAGGTGACTCAGTTGGTTAGGTGTCTGACTCTTGATTTTGGCTCCGGTCATGATCTCATGGTTTGTGAGTTTGATCCCCACATCAGGCTCTGCACTAATAACATGGAACCTGCTTGGGATTCTCGCTCTCTCTCTCTCTCTCTCTCTCTCTCTCTCAAAAACAAATAAGTAAACATTTTTTAAATGGCAATTAAATACATGAAAAGCTATTCAAAATTAATATTGGGGAAACACAAATAAAAACCACAGTGAGACTCTTGGCCTGCTGCTCTCTAGCTCCTGCTCTCTCCTTCTCTCTTCTGGGGCCCTGCCATCATGGGTCCCTGATCCCACTAGCTGCTCTCCACCCTCTTGCTGCTCCTCTCCAGGGTCCACACTGCACACCGCAACACACTTGCCAACTTCACTTAGCCCCTGAGCTGCTGGGCACCTGGGTCTTCCAGGTGGGCCCTGACGGTTCC
The DNA here is from genome assembly GCF_028749965.1 of Puma concolor. NCBI lineage: Eukaryota > Metazoa > Chordata > Mammalia > Carnivora > Felidae > Puma > Puma concolor. The sequence goes on from NC_141671.1 coordinate 79,859,369, forward strand.
CTGCATGATGTCAGTTGCTTGGTTATGGGACCACCAGAAGAAAAAGCAGTGGTGCACTTGAGAGTTTGGACATAGCATGGCTATGCTGGCCATTTCACCATTTACGATCAAGGCCTTGAGATGGTGTTAAATGACTACAAGTGATTTGCCTTTTTTTAAATTTTAGTTTTAGTTTAGAGAGAGAGAGAACATGAGTGGGGGAGAGGGACAGAGGGAGAGAGAGAGAGAGAGAGAGAGAGAGAGAGAGAGAGAGAATCCCAAGCAGGCTCCATGCTCAGCTGGAACCCCACATAGGGCTCAATCCCATGACCCTGGGATCATGACCTGAGCTGAAATCAAGGGTGGACGCTCAACCAACTGAGCCACTCAGGTGTCCCAGTTTGCCTTTTTATAGTTATTGAATAGAGCATCTGTTGAGGGGCTCTTTTATTTTTATTTTTACTTTTATTTTTATTTTTATTTTTGGAAGGTCTCTTTTTAAAAGACAGGCAAAAATAGACTTTGGGACTAAGAGAGAGGGCAGCACACAGCCATGGACCTGCCTACCTCTAAGAGCTAGACAAGGCCTCTAGCAGGCCTTTATATTCACGTTTTAATGCTGAAGAGTCCTGGTGACCAACCTCCAAGGCAGCTGCCCTCCTGAACATTTCCTTGGAAAGCAGCAACGGCCATTTCGAAATGGGAACAACCAGAGACTACACAGGAAAAAGAAAGAAAAACCTGGAAGTCCTCGGTGGCTTACCGTTCAGCCTTTGAATAAAAGGAACAATATGCATCAAGTTTTTCTCTTTGGGATATTCAGTTGAAATGATTTTTCCAAACTGATTAAGATTTGAATTTTGTGTTTTATTTTGTTCATAGTGCAAATTTTATTCCCAGTTAAATTATCTTCCCTTGTGCCTTCTTTCTCTAATTACCTTGAGGAGTCCCAGCCCCTACTGTAAGGAGAAAATAATGCTTCAGGATATCTTGAGATGCACAGATATGTTATTGGTGGGGGGGATGGTTCTGTAGAGGACACATTCAGGGGAACAGGCTTCCTGACATAAGTCAAACTGCTAAAGGGTATCTTTACAGGTCATAGGCCTGCAGTACCCTGGCCAGAAAGATGGGATGATTAGTATATTTTTGTTTCTTTGTTTTTTTATTAGGTACAGCTTTGTGCTCAGAACTCGACATACTTTCCTTACAAAAATCCTATGAAGTAGATATTACTGGCTTAATTTTACAGATAGAGAAAATTAGTCTCTTACAAATGCTTAAGATCACACAGCATCTAATTGTAAAATGACAAGAGCTAGTCTTTCAAGCCTAAGGACCTCCCTGGGGCTAAAGAGTGAAATAAAAGCCATTTCACAAAGAAGTAATGGTACTTGGAGTGACATTTCAGTGGATTTTCTGGCGAATCCCAGTTCATAAGCATCATGGATGTTAGTTTAATGGAATGGAATATGCATTGCGTTGGCTCCTGTTGAAATTTTAGGAGAATTGGCTGAAAGCTTATGTTTCCTTACCAAATTAGGCTACTCCCTTTCTTTCCTAAACCAGGGTCCTTTGTTCAAGACAAAAACTTACCTTCTTTCCTTTTGTAGTCCTTCAAATTAGAAGGAGAGCTTTGTAAATTTCAAATTCAGTACAAAATAAGTACCCTTACCAAGTTGACTTTTCTCAATTACACTGTTGTTCACACTGATTGCTTTCTTTTGGTTCCTTCCTACTAAACAATGTACTAGTTTCCTACCCAGTTGTCACAACTGATTAATATCAGCCTTGGTAAACTGAGAAGCTGTGGGGCCGCACCCAGGCCAGATTTTCTGGGAGGGCTTCTCCCCTGTAATTTTGCTTGAATGGAAGAATCTCTAGGTACCAGATTTTTGTCGTTATTTTATTGGTTCAGATACTTTTGTGTGACATCTGAGAGGCACTGGTCTGCTATTCTGGGAAAGTCATGACTTACAAAGGTGAAGTAGCAGTATACCTCATTACTTCCACCTGGATACTTTCTTCCATCCTACCCCTGGACTTGATAATTCATCACTCAGGATCTTGATGCCACTTCTGTTGAAACCCTCCCCAGCTCTCTCCATTACTAGGAGACATGCCATTGTTTTGGTTTGCACTGTGCTTTGCAGTCACCTCTGCTCAGGTAGTACTCTACTAACTGTTGTAATGGAGTGATCTGACAGCGTGTCTTCATCCGCTTCCAGACTGAAAGTTGTACATCTCCCTGTGTATCTTCAGAACCTAATTACATAGAACTTTATGAGTGTTTGGGAAATTGACCACACTTCTCTTGTCTTTTCAAAGACTTTCCACAAGTAACATCAGCTTACAAAGAATTAATTCTATAGGATTCTAGAAGCACAAATCAGGATTGATGCTGTGTTTATATTTTTGGTTCTTTGCTCTAAAAAATATCAGGTTCCCTGTCTCCAGAGTTCTAAAAGATTGTGTATTTTCAAACTGATTTTCAGGATGTAAATACTGACAAAGCAGCTAGTATGTATAAGAATGTTGTTAATATGGAGTTTAAGATCACCTCTATGGAAGTCTTCTTCTTTCTTCTTATTTCTCTGAGCAACTTTGCATGTAAGTGTTTCGATTATGTAAAAGAAGTCTTGGTGGGTACAAAATTGCAGATATTTTGTGTTAGGAGGCACCATAATACAGCACTGCTTAGGCATTCTCTGTTGTAATTGCTTATTTGTCTTCCCCTTTAGGTCTTTAAGCTCTATGAGGGTGGGGATCAACTCTGTATTACTAACCATTTTACTCCCTATGTATAGCATGGTACGTGATAAATAATAGGCCTTCAATAAATATTTGTAGATAGAAAACCCCACAATGAAATACCACTATACACATACCCCCACACTAATGCCTAAACTTTAAATATGGACAATACCAAGTGTAGACAAGGATATAGCGTAACTACAACATTTACCCATTGCTGGGGGCAATACAAAATGGTTCACACACTTCGAAAAATTATTTGGAAATTTTGTATAAAGATAAATACAACTTGGGGCGCCTGGGTGGCGCAGTCGGTTAAGCGTCCGACTTCAGCCAGGTCACGATCTCGCGGTCCGTGAGTTCGAGCCCCGCGTCGGGCTCTGGGCTGATGGCTCAGAGCCTGGAGCCTGTTTCCGATTCTGTGTCTCCCTCTCTCTCTGCCCCTCCCCCGTTCATGCTCTGTCTCTCTCTGTCCCAAAAATAAATAAACGTTGGAAAAAAAAAAAAAGATAAATACAACTTTATCATATGACTACATGATACCATTTGACCCAGAAGTCTTATTTGTAGTATATACTCAGAAGAAATTAAAACATATGTCAAACAAGGATTTGTATTCAAATGTTCATAGCAGCTTTATTTGTAGTTGCCCCAAACTGAAAATAACCCAAATGTCCATCGATTGGCAAATAAGCAAATTGTGGTGTACCCATACGATGGAATATCACTCAACAATAAAAAGAAATAGCTTACCGGGGCACCTGGATGAATCACTCTGTTAGAGTTAAGCATCGGACTCTTGGTTTCGGCTCAGGTCGTGATCTCATGGTTCGTGAGTTCGAACCCCGCATCGGTCTCTGTGCTGACAGCACAGAGCCTGCCTGGGATTCTCTCTCTCTCCCTCTCTCTCTGCCCCTCCTCTGCTTTGTCTCTCAAAATAAATAAAAACTCAAAAAGATTTTTAAAAAGTAATAACTTACTGATACATGCAACAACATAATGAATTTCCAATGCATTATGGTAAATTTAAAAATTCATCCTCAAAAGGGGTGCCTGGGTGGCTCAGTCAGTTAAGTGGCCGACTTCGGCTCAGGTCATGATTTCGCAGTCTGTGAGTTCCAGCCCCTCGTCGGGCTCTGTGCTGACAGCTCAGAGCCTGGAGCCTGTTTCAGATTCTGTGTCTCCCTCTCTCTGCCCCTTCCCCGTTCATGCTCTCTCTCTGTCTCAAAAATAAATAAACGTTAAAAAAAAAAATTAAAAATTCATCCTCAAAAGACAACTACTATATGATTTAATTTATATGAAATTTTAGAAGAGGCAAAACTCTCATGAAAGAAAGGAGATCAGTGGGGTTCCCAGGAGCCAGGAATTATGGGGGCAAAGAGGTCAACGGTGAAGATGCACAGAGAAATTTCTTGGGATGATGAAAATGTTCAATATTACAATTTTGGTGATGATAATACCACTGAATACATATTTAAAAACATGTATCTAATAGTATACACAATTTAGTGAATTTTATTATGTATATTAAACTTTCGTAAAGCTGATTTTTAAAAAATCATTTATAATTACTCCATCTAGGAAGAAACCCTGCAAATGCTCCCATTTTAGCATCTCATTTAAGTCTAGTAGCAGCATAGAGATCTGGAGTCTAGCTTCCTGGGGTAAATCCTGGTCAACCAGCTGGTAGCTGCTGGCTTTAGGCAAATTGTTTATTAATCCTAATATTTTTTTATCTACAAAGTATAGATAAAAATTGTACCCGGACACTTAAGGTCTTATTGAGGAATCAGTAGAATACTTAGCATAGTTCCTGAGACAAAGGAAGTACTCCAAATGTTAGTTATTTTTCATCCCTATAAAAATGAGACCACAGGACACATATGGTTCTGCATTTCCCATGCAGATCCTAAAGCATTTATTCTAAATTGTAGGATGTACCAACTTCATTATATCTTATTTCCTCAGTGTGTGTGTGTGTGTGTGTGTGTGTGTGTGTGTGTGGTGTGAATTATAGCTTATTGACTGCTTGTGGATTTTAAAGTATATTTAGTTTATGATGGGTAGAACTTCTTTTATTGTAGCTTTTAAATTTTTAATCTTATGAAAGACTGCTAAAAGTTAAAATTCTTTTACTCAATTCTTTTTTTTTTCCCTCTTTCACCCTGTGGAGTATGTTTATTGACTACAGACGTTAAGCACTTCACTAAGGAATAGAAAGCAGCAAGATAGAATATGTACTTCACCTGAGTGGTTGCATAGAAACCAGCCATGTCTCTGAACCTTTAAGAACTCAAGTGGAAAGTACACTTAGAAATTTAAAGGACAGAATCATAACATACAGTTTGAATTGGAATGACTGCAAGATTGTTTCAGGATTTTAAGACTTCTGTCTAAAAGAAGTTAATAAAAAGCATATTGTGGTAAGTCCCTTATAACTATGATTTTGAACAAACCACTTTAAACTATGCTATTGCATGAACTGATAAGGAAAAAATGAATAGAAAGGTAACAGCCTTGCTGAAGCTCAGAGCCCAGGACAACAGCCTAAGGCAGTCATGCGGGTGAAACTATGCTTGCCCCTGCAACCAAACCCCCAGAAAGAATTAGCTCAGAGACAGAACAGGAAAGAGTTTGTTTTCTAGTGATTTCAATATGCTACAGGAAATAGCCAAGATTGGAGCTGGAGAGCATGAATGTAAGAGAAACCCAGAGAAATACCTCAGGGTTGTTGTTGTTGCTTTTGTTGTTGATCTTGGGCTTGGTCCTGGCATTGTTTTTGGAAGGTAATTAGGCTGCTTCTAAATTCAAGTGAAACAATAAGCAGCAAGAATATTTAGGGAAATTCCAACAGTACCTATGAGGACGGGCCTTTTCACTATATGCCATTAAAACTTGAAACAGGAGTCCTAGGCATGAGTAGACGCAAGAATCAGTGGCACAGAATAGAAATTAAGAATAAAATGAGGGTGCTTGGGGTGGCTCAGTCGGTTAGGCGTAGGACTCTTGATTTCAGCTCAGGTCATGATCTCACAGTTTGTGGGTTCAAGCCCCGTGTTGGGCTCTGTTTTGGTGGCACAGAGGCTGCTTGGGATTCTCTCTCTCTCTCTCTCTCTCTCCCCCCCCACCCTTCCTCCCCTGCAAAATAATAAATAAACCTAAAAAAATTAAATGAAAGAATAAAATGTAAAAGTATAGGGAAAACTTAAGAATACTGTCTCAAATGACAGAATATTTGATTTTGAATCTTCTTAATGTCATTTATTCATTTAGCTTAGGTCAAAGATGGCACTTTGAAGTAGCGAAAAAAAAATGACTTATTCAATTAATTAATGGCTTGGAGGCAAGTGGGTAGCCATTGCCAAGTTATCAACTCTTATCTCATAGCACATCAAAAGATGTTCCAGGTGGATCAAATGTTGAAAAGTAAAAATGAAACTGCAAATGTATTAGAAGAAGCCACTTGAAAATGTTCAAATAAATCAGACTGAGGATGGCCATCAACATTTGATGCAAAACCCAGAAGAAAAAAGCATGAATAAACATGGCGCAGGGGCACCTGGGGGGCTCAGTCGGTTGAGCGTCCAACTCTTGATTTTGGCTCAGGTCATGATCCCAGAGTTGTGGCATCAAGCCCCAGGTGGGGCTCCACGCTGAGCATGGAGTCTGCTTAAGAATCTCTCTCTCTCCCTCTGCCCCTGCCCCCACCCTCTGCTCACAATCTCTCTCTCTAAAATATTAAATAAACAAACACAGTGCACCCAACTTCTAAAAAAATTTTTTTTTAATCTGCTAGGCCAAAAATCGGAAGAAGGCCAAAAGACAAACCACAAACCAAAGAAAATTATTTGCACTTCCTATCACAGACAAAGGGCAAATATTTCTGCTATATATAAAGGACTTCTAGGAAGCAGTAAGAAATAGATCAACAACCCTATAGAAAAATAGATCAAAAATATAAATAGTAAATAGAAAAGAATCAAATGTCAGTTAAACCTATGGAAAAATGTTCCAATCGCTCAAAATAGGAGCATGCAAATTAAAGCTACATTGTCTACCTATCAGACTGGCAAAGATAACAAGATTATAAACTGCCTTGATGAAAGTGTGAGCAAACATTCTCATACATTGCTGGAAGGAATGTAAATTGGTACAAGTTCTATATAATTCAATTTGGCAGTACTATTAAAATTAAAAAGCATATACTCTTTGATCCAGTAATTGCACTTCTAGGGGTTGATCCTATAGATATTCTCACATATGTAAAATAAGCATGGACCAGATTATCATTACAGTATTATCGGTATAAATAAAAGACTAGAATTAATCTAAAATAACTGGTTGGGCGAATTATGTAAATTATGATATATCTTTCCAACAATGTAATGCCAATGAAATAATAAGCTTCTGTAAGAAAAAAGTATGTGCTGGTAAAAAAATTCCAAGGTCTCCAAAATATATTTGCTGGATAAATGAATACATCATTTAATGAAAAGGTGCCAATGATATGCATAGTATAATCTAGTTGTACATTCATGTATTCGTCAAATACACTTGAGCATCTGCTATGTGTCAGGCATCACACTAGACATTTGGGATATGTCCATAAAATAGATGAAGATCTTAACTGTAGTGGAGCTTGCATTCTGTTAAAGGAGACAATCAGTAAATAACAAACATGAACATTATATAGTATATCAGACACTGGTAGGTTTTATGGGTGAAAGAGTAAAGCAAGGCATGGGAGATCCAGAGGGCTGGGGGTGAAGAAGAAGATAATGTGCACCACTAAAAATACCTTGGTCAGTCAGCTGTAGCAATTTCTTACTTGACATATCCCCAAAGGCAAGGGAATTAAAAGCAAAAATGAACTACTGGGACCTTATGAAGATAAAAAGCTTCTGCACAGCAAAGGAAACAACCAACAAAATTAAAAGGCAACCAACGGAATGGGAAAAGATATTTGCAAATGACATATCGGACAAAGGGCTAGTATCCAAAATCTATAAAGAGCTCACCAAACTCCACACCCGAAAAACAAATAACCCAGTGAAGAAATGGGCAGAAAACATGAATAGACACTTCTCTAAAGAAGACATCCGGATGGCCAACAGGCACATGAAAAGATGCTCAACGTCACTCCTCATCAGGGAAATACAAATCAAAACCACACTCAGGTATCACCTCACGCCAGTCAGAGTGGCCAAAATGAACAAATTGGGAGACTATAGATGCTGGAGAGGATGTGGAGAAACAGGAACCCTCTTGCACTGTTGGTGGGAATGCAAACTGGTGCAGCCACTCTGGAAAACAGTGTGGAGGTTCCTCAAAAAATTAAAAATAGACCTACCCTATGACCCAGCAATAGCACTGCTAGGAATTTACCCAAGGGATACAAGAGGGCTGATGCATAGGGGTACTTGTACCCCAATATTTATAGCAGCACTCTCAACAATAGCCAAATTGTGGAAAGAGCCTAAATGTCCATCAACTGATGAATGGATAAAGAAACTGTGGTTTATATACACAGTGGAGTACTACATGGCAATGAGAAAGAATGAAATATGGCCCTTTGTAGCAACATGGATGGAACTGGAGAGTGTTATGCTAAGTGAAATAAGCCATACAGAGAAAGACAGATACCATATGTTTTCACTCTTATGTGGATCCTGAGAAACTTAACAGAAACCCATGGGGGAGGGGAAGGAAAAAAAAAAGAGGTTAGAGTGGAAGAGAGCCAAAGCATAAGAGACTCTTAAAAACTGAGAACAAACTGAGGGTTGATGGGGGGTGGGAGGGAGGGGAGGGTGGGTGATGGGTATTGAGGAGGGCACCTTTTGGGATGAGCACTGGGTGTTGTATGGAAACCAATTTGACAATAAACTTCATATATTGAAAAAAAATAAAAATAAAAATACCTTGGTCAGGTTGGGCCTCTTTTTTTTTTTTTAATGTTTATTAATTTATGTTGAGAGAAAGAGCAAGAATGGGGGAGGGGCAGAGAGAGGGGGAGAGAGAGAATCCCAAGCAGTCATCACATTCAGCCAGGCTCAACTCGAGGTTTGATCTCACCGTCATGAAATCATGACCTGAGTTGAAAATGACCTAAGTTGAAATCAAGAGTTGGAGGGTTAACCAGCTGAACCACCAAAGCACCCCTCAGGTTGGGCCTTCTAAGGCAAGAGTTGAACAAAGCCTTGATGGAATTTGTTTCCATCAAGTTTCTGAGAGAGGAGATCCCAGCATGGGGGCTAGAGTAAAGGACCCGAGGGTGGGGATGTGTCTGCTGGTGTGGGAGCAGCAGAGAGGTGGGCCAGGCTGAGTTGAGGGATCTGGAAAGAGCAGTAGGAAGAAAGTGAGGAAGACGGTGGGAGACAGATCAAGGCAGGGCCATGTCAGGATGGTGACTTTTATTCTGAGGAATGAGGAGCCCTGTAGGGATCTGAGGCACTGAGTGACATTGTATGACCTCGAATTTAAAGGCCTTCATCCTGTGCTTTGTGGAGAATAGGCTGTGGGAGACAGCAATGGAAGCAGAGAGAGCCCTGGGAGGCCAGGGGAGGCAGGGACTTTCAGAAGACAGGCTGGTGTCTGTCACCTGGGTGACAAGAGAGGGGTGGTGAGCGGTGATCAGATTCTGGAAATGTTTTCATAGTAGCCAACAGGCTTTTCCGATAGACTAGACGTGGCATGTAAACAGGAGGGTCAAGAATGACTGAGCAACCTGAAGGCTGGGGGTGCCATGGACTGAAAGGGAAGTCGCTGATGGAACCTGTTTGGAGGAAAGATTGGGAATTCAGATTTTGAAAATGTCGACTCGGAAATATTTATTAGACATCCAAATGTCTGTCTAATCAATGTCATCTGTAGATGGTATTTAGAGACATGACTATGTTACTATTTGTATAAACAGAGAAAAAAAGGATATATATCCATTTGCTTGTATATGTATATAATATCTCTTTTCCAGACATATGCACAAAAGCTGGTCATTTTGGTTGCTTATTTAGGAGAGAAGTGAGTGTCTGGGGATCAAGAGTTGAATGGAGTCTTAGTTTTCATTGCATGTCACTTTAAACCTTTAATTTTGAACCATGTGAATATATCACATTAAAAAAATAATAACTATAACTCACATTATAAAACTGCTACATAACTGTTCCTGGAAGTTTTTTTCTTGTTGCTAATTTTTTGTTTGTTTGTTTTTAATTTTTTTAATGTTTATCTATTTTTGACAGAGAGAGAGAGACAGCATGAGTGGGGGAAGAGCAGAGAGAGAGAGGGAGACGCAGAATCCAAAGCAGGCTCCAGGCTCTGAGCTGTCAGCACAGAGCCTGACATGGGGCTCGAACTCACAGACCGCGAGATCATGACCTGAGCCGAAGTCGGACGCTCAACAGACTGAGCCACCCAGGCGCCCCTTTTGTTGCTAATTTTTTTAATGCTGAGAAAAGGATAAATTAGTTTCATGGAGGGCGCCTGGGTGGCTCAGTCTGTTGAGGGTCCAACTCTTGATTTTGGCTCCAGTCATCATCTCACAGTTCACAAGATTGAGTCCCAAGTTGGGCTCTGTGCTAACAGTGTGGAGCCTGCTTGGGATTCTCCCTCTCTCCCTCTCTGTCTGCTCCTCCCCTACTCACACTCTCTCTGTTTCTCTCAAAATAAATAAATAAACTTAAAAAAATTAGTTTCATGGATTTCAAAGATATTTATTGAACATCTACTATATATAAGATACTAAAATTAAAAAAAAATTATCAAGATGTGGTCTCTTCTTTAACACAATAATGTGTTAAATTTGAATGCAAATCTGTCTTCTGAAACTAATTAGTAGCAAAAGTTACACCTTATTAGGATTAACAAGCAGCTAATTTTATAAAGCCCAGCTGCTGTGCTTTTTGAATACAATAGAGTAAGTAGTTATCTATCGTAAGGCTATTCTGACTCTTGGAAAAAATTCAGAATTATTTTATGATCTAAAACTAAATGAAATAGCTGGAGATTAAAGTGATCAGACATAGAAAAAATATATATACCTGATTCATTCTTCTAATTCTTGCTCAACACTTTCTGGTTCCCGTGTGTTTGTTTTGTTTTATTTTAATACAGAAAGGTACAGAGAATCATATAAGAAGCACCTATATAGTCCACTACTCAGAATGAACAAATGTCAACATTTGGTCATTGTCTTAATCAGCTCAAGGTGCTATAACAAAATGCCACAGACTGGTAACTTAAACAACAAACATTTATTTCTCACGGTCATGAAGTCGGGAAATCCAGAATCAAGGCACCAGCAGATCCAGAGTGATGACAGTCTTGCAGATGACAGTCTGGTTCATTGTGTCCTCACACGGCAGGGAGCAGAGGGAGAAAGCAAAGTCAAGTCTGTGTGTGTGTTTAATAAGGGCACCAGTTGCATCCACAAGGGCTCCATCCTCATGACCCCACTACCTGCCAAAGGCCCCAGCCCCTAACATCACCTCACTGGGGATTAGAATCTCAACATATGAATTTGGAGGAACACATTCAGTCCATAGCATGGTCATGTTTGCTTTATATATTCTAATAACACACATAAAATAGCACAGATAAAATGTAGGTCTTCTGTTCTCTTTTCAGTTCCATTTTCTTCCCTCCTTAGAGATGGTCACTCTCCTGAGTGCACACCCTCCCAGTCTTCATTTTACTACACTTTTGTACTCAGAAATAAGAGATAAACTTTAAATAGATGCTCTTATTTTGAATACATTATTCTGACGCTTGCCTTTTTCACCTCACATTATGTTTTTGAGATCTATCCATGTTGATACGTGTCGCCATTTTATTATCTAGAGAGAAGTAAAATCATAGCAATTTTTTAAAAGTTTATTTCAGGGGCGCCTGGGTGGCGCAGTCGGTTAAGCGTCCGACTTCAGCCAGGTCACGATCTCGCGGTCCGGGAGTTCGAGCCCCGCGTCGGGCTCTGGGCTGATGGCTCAGAGCCTGGAGCCTGTTTCCGATTCTGTGTCTCCCTCTCTCTTTGCCCCTCCCCCGTTCATGCTCTGTCTCTCTCTGTCCCAAAAATAAATAAACGTTGAAAAAAAAATTTAAAAAAAAAAGTTTATTTCATTTATTTTGAAAGAGAGAATGAGCAAGTGGGAGATAGGAGCACAGGGAGCCTTGCAATCCTCCATCGACTTCATTGCTAAAACAGTAAGTGATGATATGGAGCACCTAGAAGGAATCGTTTAATGTTTTAACTCTCTGGCAAATTGCCTAAGATGAGTTTCTAAATTGCTTCAAATATATGGTTTTTGCCCCAAATGCCCCTCACGCTGTGATAAAACATAAACGTGCACTTAGCTATTTACTTGTGCCAGGAGCTGGGCAAGAGTTGAGAGAGGGTCAGTTTTTGAGAGTCTGCAAATGAAGAGGAGAAAAAAGATCTCTGGCATGGCTTTTAATCAATAACCAATCCATCAGCTCTTATTCACAAACTGTGTTTCTAAAGAGTTAACCTATGATTCATCCCTTCAGGGAGACCTCGAACTCAACTTGTGGAATAGTATGAACACTTACCCCTCTTTCATCTCAAAGGATGGCATTAGGGTCCATTTGAGGGTCACCAGGAGTGCCATTGGGGACACAGGTTTCTGCAGAGGGAGAAGGTGATTGAGAAGACAGAAAAAGTGACAATGCTATTCTCCTCCATCATGGACACATCTGTACATATTCCTCCCCCCACCCCCATAATCCCAGGGCCAAGCCACCTCTCTTGCACCTCTCTGGTCCCTATTTTACCTACACTCAATTTTGTATTTCATTTATTTCTATTTAAACAAAAAAGCCCTGGGGCTCCTGGCTGGCTCAGTCAGTAGAGCATACAACGCTTGATCTCAGGGTAGTGAGTTCAAGCCACATGTTGGGTATAGAGCTTACTTAAAAAAACAAAACAAAACAAACAAACAAAAAACACCATAAACATAAAAAGCTTTATGACAGAAAAAAAAGGATTGTTTATAAAAAGTCATGAGGAGGGGCACCTGGCTGGTTCAGTCTAAGCGTCTGACCTCGGCTCAGATCATGATCTCATGGCTCCTGAGTTTGAGCCCCATGTGGGGCTCTGTGCTGACAGCTCAGAGCCTGGAGCCTGCTTAGGATTCTGTGTCCCCTCTCTCTCTGCCCCTCCCTCCCTCACACTCTGTCTCTCTCTCAAAAAAAAATTTTTTTTAATTAATTTAATTTAATTTAATTTAATTTAGAATAGGTTATATAAACCTGTAGAAGGAAACATGAAAAAGTCTGGGTGAAAATAAAGTTAAAAAAAAAATCTGGGTGTGGGGGGAAATTGCTGAACTTGAAAAGGGTAAAAAACAGTAGCTTTTAGAAGAAATGGCTTTTGATTTTACCCAAATTAATTCCTTATGTTGCTAAGAAATCTGAGCTGAAAATATACTGCATTCTCTTCCTGAGTAAGTGATATCCATCTCCCAAAGGACCATCTGTGGTCATTATGATGTCACCTTGGCAGAAACTTGAGGACATTAGTGGATCAGATGTCTTGAGTCTTAGTAAAACACCATTAACATTTTAAAATAAATGATTACATAACGGATTCCTACTTTCTTTGTAGAGGGGGCACTTCCAAAATATATCATCAAACATATTCTCTTTCAATTACAAATGGATTCAGATGTGATTTTTTCCACCATGTCAATGTCACACTTTATGACCCATCGCAGAAAAATAAATAAAATGGAGCGTTTTCTGGATTACTGGAATCTAAAAGTAAAGCCAGCCTTGAGGTCATGTTATCGTTTTGTAAAACCTAAAGCCGTCCTAAAGGTTAGCATCAGATTCAGAGTCATGTTTGCCTAGTCCTTATGTGATTGTAGTGTTTGAATAAGTGCCTATGGCAGATGTTTTTCATTTTTCCCAGAACTATGATTTTAGGTAGAAAAACACCTAGCAGTGGCATATCAAACATCATGTCAAAAATGCTAAGGTAAAATCTGGTACTTGATAAGGAAAGTGATTTGACTCCAAAATGTAATGAAAACCCTTAAAAATTGAATTGTTTTCACATCTTGTATAGAGAATTTAGGCTGGAGATGGTAGGTTTGGTCATTCATTAAGCGTTTGTGGAAAACCTATTATGTGCAATCATTGTGCTAAATTTGCAGGAATTAGAGATATATCAGACAGTAGTGGGAGATGATGGGTTTATAAATAATAATAATAACAACACAATGCCAGAGTGCTCCAGGGAAAGCATCAACAACGGGATGTAGGAGTTGTGAGAAATATAATGGTTTAGTCGTGGTCAGGGCCTTGAAGGACTAGTTGAATCTCAATTGGCAGATTTGGTAAAAAGAAGTTAGGGTAATCTAAGCAGAGAGAAATTTATGAGGAAAGGCACAGTCAGGGAAATGTAAACAAAATGGTACATAAAGAGGGGTCATGAGGAATGAAGCTGGAAAGAGAGGTCACAGGTAATCATGGAACCCCTCCAATACCATGCTACAGAATTAGGAATTTGCTAGTTAAGTCAACACATGATCATGAACATCTTCAAAATGGATCAGAGAAAGATATCCACAGTAAGATCAGGAAATAAGGAGCAAAATCAACCAGGTGATACTCCAGATTCATGACTCAGGAAGCTCTTCAGTTAAGAGGAACTTTTCTATTTAGGAAGTAAAAAATAGGTAAAAGCTCTTTGCTGTCATTATTTGTTTTTGTAATTTGGAACATTGCTTTCTAATGGGGTGAGAAGACCTAAGGATTAACAAATTAAATCATGGAAAAGAGCTTTGCAAACAATAGAGTCTTTTATTTATTTATTTACCAGTTAAATTCCAGTATTGTCAACATCTAGTGTTATATTAGTTTTAGGTGTACAATATAGTGACTCAAAAATTCTATACATTACTCAGTGCTCATCATGATAAGTGTAATAGAGTCCTATTTATTTCTTTCATCTCAAGTAACATGAAACAATCATTTACATGAGTGGAAGAATAATATAACATTAAGGATATGGAAGAGAAGTATTTTATTGCATGAAAACTAATAATACTCTTGAGGATAAAGTAAGAGAGGAGGAGAAAGGACGGTGTGCAGGGAGGGAGATGGAGGAAGGGAACAGGGAAGACAGGAGCAAAAAGGAAGATGGGGAAGAAAGGAAGGCACATGGATACAAGTAGACCAGGTCCACAGAGAGAGACACGGGGTGGGTAGTGCTTAGGCACACAGCAGGCAAGAACTTCAGAACATCCCTCATTTGTTCACTTTCTCCCGACAACTTCTCTTCTTCCATCGCTGGCCCTGTCTCCAAGGTTCTGAGCTGGGCATTTCTCGTTCTTCTCCAAATCAGGAGAACCTAGGGGTTATATTTAGGTCATAGTTCACATGATAAGACTCTCAACAGCCTATGAATAGATAGCAATCTTAGGAATTGCCTACTTTTCAAAAGGCTCCATACATGTATAATTTTACTGCAAAGACATTTCACTTCTCAAAGCACCTTCATATCTACCATCTCCTTTGAGCTTCCAGTTATGTAGAACAAGCATTCTTACTCTCACTGTGCAGATAGAAGAGGAGAAATGGTTGTAAGGTCTTCCTGAGTAAATGATATCCATTTACCAAAAGACCATCTGTGGCCATTATGATGTCACACTGGTAGAAACTTGAGGATATGAGAGGATCAGATGTCTGGAGAGTGAGTAGAAACTATCTCAAGTCTTGATAAAAAGCAATAACATTTTAAAATCAATGATTATATAACCTATCCCTGTTTTTTCTTTGGGGGAAAGTACAGTTTATTATAGTGTAAAGGGTATTAGGATAAGTCAAAAGATCTGAATTTTAATAGTAATAATGATATTATTAGCTAATAAAAATAGCTACATTTAGTAAACATTTATGCCAGACACTGTGTTAAACCCCTTATGTGTTATTTCCATTCCCCTCTACTGCAACTGTATGAGGTCAGCACTGTTTTTTGGTAAGTAATAGAGCTAAGGTGTAGGGAACTTAAGTAATTTGGCCAAGTGTTTTAGCTCAGGTTCTATATCACTCAAACTATTTATAACTTCTTTGGGTCTCTTATTTCCTTACAAATTACATTTGTAATTTCTAAGACGACTTGAAAAAGAATCAAGATATAGTTTGTTCATCAAAGGAAGACAGTCTGATACACAATGTCAGGGGTTGCTAAACTTTTTCCGTAAAGAACCAGACACGAAACATTTCCAGCTTTTCAGGCCATACCAGTTCTGTCACAACTCCCCAGCTCTGCCGATGTGGAGCAGAAGCTGTCATGACAATACCCAGGACAAGGATGGCTGGGTTCCAATCCAAGTTTATTATGGACCCTGACATCTGAATTTGGTGTAACTGTCACATGTCACAAAGTATTACTGCTCTTTATTTTTTTCAAGTAGTTAACAATATAACTATTATTCTTAGCTTACAAGCCATACACAACAGGCAGGGTGATTAATTTGGCCTGCGGGCCAGATTTACAGAACTTCACTTTGTGCAAAGATGTCACAGATATATACGTCCACAGAAAAGTTTTCCTAGAAAAGAGTTGCATCTACAAAACAGACATGATTGATAACATTATTTCTAAACGATCAGGAAGGAAATATTTTTCGAGTAGAAGAAACTATTTCATCTATTCTTAACAATAACCACTGCCTCTGCAGTGCCTTATACTTGTGATATGTGCCATGTTAGAAGGCAATGCTGGAGGGGCGCCTGAGTGGCTCAGTCGGTTAAGCAGCTGACTCTTGGTTTAGACTCAGGTCATGATCTCACCACTCGAGAGATCAAGTCCCAAGGTAGGCTCTGCGCTGATAGCTTGGAGCCTGCTTGGGATTCTCTCTTTCTCCCTCTCTCTCTCTGCCCCTCGCATGTGCACATATACTCTCTCTCAAATTAAAGAAATAATTTTTTTAAAAGAAAGAATTGCTGGAACACATAAGAGCCTATATATCCTGGGACTAGATGGGGTGGATTCACTAGAAGCTAAGACCAAATTGATCCCAAAACAAGCCCCAGAAAAAGACTTCTAGGTAAAGAAAGCATTGTCGCTAAATTCAGAAAGAGTTGTTTTTTTTTTTAAATAAAAGCATTAAACAGGCATTTAATTAAATTAATGGATAGCTTTTTGAGCATCTCTAATTATGGGTCTTATTCTCCTCAAGGTAGTCAGGCTCCTGGCAGCAGCAGACAAACAGGTTTGGAGGCAGTGTCAGTAGAAGTGATCGTGAATATACTGTCCTCGATGATTTTATCTCCATACATAGTCTCCTTGATGATCTCCCAGTCATTAGCACCTCAGATTACAATATCTGGAAACAAAAATGCCCATCAGCACCCTCTAATCCATGCGCATGCAGGCTCCTGTGCACATGCACATGTTTTGGGAGATGAGCTCTTGGCTGGAGTTCATTCATTGTATTGGCTTCATTAATCTCTTGGGCATTCTGGTATGAGAATTCTTTTCATCTTTTGATACCCTGGCCAACAGCATTGGTTTGTGGCCATCTACTACTGTACCTGTAAATATATTATAAAGGCATTAGATTTAGGATGTCCTATTAGCCTTAAAAACAGGTCTCATTCCTGGAGGGAGTGGCTAACGGAAAGGTATCTCCCCCAGAAAGCGTTCAATGCCAGGGTCTGTCATCTGTGGAAGAAGCAGGAAACAGGAATCTGAATTCTGTCTCATCCCACAGAACGGTCTTATTTTTCCTGGACCAAGCCCTCTAATGGCCTCATGACTTTGAAGAGGAAGGGTGCCAGGTGAGTGCTCTTGTGGGGTAAACACAAGAATGGAGCCTCAGCAGGAAGGAAGGTCAAGCGTACATTTTGTTCAAGCAGGCCACATCTTTTTTATTTTTTTAAGTTTATTTATTTTGAGATAGAGAGAGAGAGAGAGAGTGAGTGAGGATGAGCTGGGGAGGGGCAGAGAGAGAGAGGGGACCAAGGATCCAAAGCAGGCTCTTTGCCCACAGCAGAGAGGGGCTTGAACTCACAAACATGAGATTGTTACCTGAGCTGAAGTTGGATGCTCAACTGACTGAGCCACGAAGGCGCCCTCAGCGGGGCACATCTTATAAGCAGATTATGGTACTCTTTGTTAGGCTCTTTCTTTATTTGTTTTATTACCCCGGACTTTGGCAAATTCTGATTTAAATGTTCCAGACTTACTTTAGGATTGCTGTGAGTTTTAAAAGCAAACGTGTCAAAGCCAAGGTGTTAAAAGGGGAGCAGTGCCCCCCTGAGGCCAGCTCCTGGTGGCAGCAGTAACCAGTGAGGTCCCCAAGGGACTGTGCAATGCATCTGTGGAGACTCACCCTCTTGTACCACTCCTGCAAGATTGGGAATTGGTATAAGATGGGGAAGGTCGTCTTCATTTTATAGCCTTCAAAATTTCTAAACTCTTTTGTAGAGAAGCATTCTTATGTAGTAAGTATGAGATGATAGCATGTAGATTAGGCATAGGCTGGAGTCTGTGTGACCTCAAGCAAGTTACTCTACCTCTCTGTGCTTCAGTTTCCTCAATGGCCAAATATGTATAAGCGTACCTTTCTGAAATGACTTATTCAAAGGATTCAATAAGTTAGTATATAAACATACCTACCATGGTGCCTGGCTCATAGTACATCCTCAGTACAAGTTTCCTGGTATTACTGTAGTATCTCTTTTTTTATCTGCCTGATTAAATGGGACAAAATGATCTTCTTCTCTCAGTCTTCTGACTTACTGTAAAATTAGTAAACTGTGGTAAAGCTGTGGACATCAGCCCCTAAGATCCTAGCGCCAGGCCAGGCACCGTGAAAACTCCTGAAGAATTTTACAACACGGTTCTTGTTCTCTGGGTGCTTATAAGCAAATGGGGAAGGCTGACGTGTGAGTTTAATGGTGGCCACATGGTGTGATAGCCTTGATGGTGTTGGACAGGGGTTTTTTCAGCCTCGCTCAGGCTCGATTTCCTCTTTTGCAAAATGGGGATTATAATAGTAACTACCTCATGGGGTTGTTACGAGAACTGAACAGGTTAATACAAGTGAAGTGCTTACAACAGTGCGGATGTGTGGTAGATGCTGGGCGTCAGCATATGTTACCATGAAGCGGTGCGTGGACGATGATGTGCCAACTGGTACAGCAGAGGTCCAAGGAGAGGTCGTTGTATGCTAGAGCAATGACAGAGTCTTCATGAATGCAATAAGGCTTGAACTGAGGATGTGGGTTGGGTGGGACTGGGACAGGCAAAGACAAGTTGAGGAAGGAATAATATTACCAGAAACACGAAGAAGGAAATTGACAGGGACGTTTGTGATTAGACTGCCGTATTAATTCCTGCATGACAGAACCCTCTTTGAGAATTGCAGTATGTAATAAATGTATTTAAGTGAATATCTTATGACTTGCAAAATGAATATTCAGAAGAAATGAATATCTTCTGACTTGCAAAACAGATTGGGTACTCTGAGTTACTTCTCTTTAAAAGTGATTTATGTCAATTTCTCGGATTCTACAGAATTCTATAGAATTGTTGGTCTGGAACTAGCTTATGCAGTTACGTAGTTGCGGGGAGAAGTGGAAGAATTTGTAGCTGTAGGATCCTGTTTTGACAGCAGATGGCTCCCTTACATATAGGTAAGAAAAGTGGCATGATGGTCTACATAGGAATCCTTTCCATCATTTGTGTGGTTATCACTTATTGTATATCATTGAGGCTGAATTTGGAAGTAATCCTTCTCAGTGTTTTTTGTTTGTTTGTTTGTTTGTTTGTTTGTTTGAAAGATGATATTAAAGCAGCAGGACGAGCTTCCTTCTTAGGAGCTCTGCTTACCTCTGAGGATAACAACCTGATTATTATTCTTTCTGAGAATGAAAAGTCACACACTTGGCAATACTTATTCCCTTAATTCCCTCATAGAGGTTGTTGCTCAGCCTCAATAGTACCTCACTTATACATGCTGTAGACAGCACAAATTTGGTCTTCCAGCCATTCCAACGTGTTTTAGTGATAACACTGATCACACACCAGGAAATTTTCATTTCACCCTCTCTCGACATTTAGACTCCACAAACCTCAGCTTCATCTCACTCAGTATCAGAAGTAATAGCACTACTCTCTCTTTCCACCACGTGGGCCTTGGTAGAAACACTTGGTAAACTCAGCCCCATCCTGGTCAGCTTGGCACATTTTCCCATACTATTTCTCCACGTCAGTTTGACCTTTGCTAGTGTCTTTTGCTTGGCGTACTGCTGGGGAAAGTACACAAATGGAGCAAATCTGGGTCATTGCAGATTTAAAATAACAGGATTACAGTGTTGGGAGCTTACTTAGGGCTCCCCTTTTTTGTGGCTTTCTAAAATGAGGAAACAAGAAAGGTTACCTGGTCCATCAATTTCACCTTTGCCTCCGCAGGCCAGTCTTAGGTCTCCCTTCCCTGCACATACCCTATCGAATCTCTTATTTATTCCATGAGCTGCACCCAGAATGTTTTATATAGGATAGGCTGGGGCAGCAACATACTGGAAGGAGCTGAGGACTTGCCTAGAAGCTATATTCACATAGCACACTCCTCTTTCTACTTAGATGTGTTTATTAAGGAAGTAAGATGAATCTAACGCTCTTGTCTCTAAGCCACCCCTTGTTTCCACTACTGTACTGTGCTCCTTGGCCTCCCTGCCCAACATGGTAATTGTCAAGTTTGTTTCAATGAGGGATGGAGAATATGAGGCTGGAGTGTGTGGAGCAGAGTATTTCCTCACCACGGCACTCTCTGTTCTCACCCTCTCAGTCTTTTCAACCCTTAACCTTTACTGAATCATAAAACTCTTTGAGGATCTGATAAAACCATGACCCCTCTCTCCAAAAAAAAATGCCCACGTACACAGCAGTTTGAATATAGTATCAGGTCCATACAGCCTTAGAAGTTCCCTATGCACCTCTGATTAAAACTCTGTCTTAGAAAAAGAGATATTTTTTTCCTTCAGAAACAAAAACAAACAAAAAACACAAAAAACCAAAATGGGGCACCTGGGGGGCTCAGTCGGTTAAGCATCCGACTTTGGCTCAGGTCATGATCTCACGGTCTGTGAGTTTGAGCCCCGCGTCAGGCTCTGTGCTGACTGCTCAGAGCCCAGAGCCTGTTTCAGATTCTGTGTCTCCCTCTCTCTCTGCCCCTCCCCCGCTCATGCTCTGTCTCTCTCTCTCTCTGTCAAAAATAAATAAACATTTAAAAAAATAAAAACAAACAAACAAAAACAAACAAAAACACCTAACCATTCTACCTGCTGTATCACATTCTTTCTTTATGATGTTTTCTTTTCTTTTTTTTTTAACAGTTTTTTGTAATGTTTTATTTATTTTTGAGACAGAGAGAGAGACAGAGCATGAGCAGGGGAGGGGCAGAGAGAGAGCGAGACACAGAATCCAAAGCAGGATCCAGGCCCCCAACTGTCAGCACAGGGCCAGACGCAGCTCGAACTCACGAACCGTGAGACCATGACCTGAGCTGAAGTCGGACACTCAACCGACTGAGCCACCCAGGCACCCCTGATGTTTTCTTTTCTTACGATAATTGTTAGCACAGGATCTTCCAAGGGCTTTCTGTATCTTAAATAACCGGATGATCACAAGGACCATTTGGTCAGTAGGCACTGTTGTACAGATTAGAAAAGTAAGACCCACAGAGTTCAAGTAACTTTTCCAAGTTCATGTCCAAAGCCTTAATCACTCCACTCTATTTATGTGTTTCTTTTCTAGCATATTCAGCTTGTAGGTTTAAATGAGCAGATGCTATCCAAAAAGTCCATGTATTAATTTCCTAGGGCTGCGGTAATAAATTCACATGAACTGAGTAACTTAAAACAACAGAAATTTATTCTGTCACAGCTTTTAGAGCTCAGAAGTCTAAAGTAAAGGTATCATCAGGCCCCACTACCTCTGGAAGCTTTAGGAGAAAACCTGTTCCTTGCCTGTTCCATCTTCTGGAGATTGCTGGCATCCTTGGCTTGTAGCTACATCTCTCTGTGCTCCCTCTTCACATTGCTTTCTCCTCATTGTGTCTGTGTTCTCTTCCTTTGCCTCTCTCTTATAAGGATACTTGGAATGGTGTTTAGGGCCCACCTGGATAATCCAGGAGAATCTCCTCACTCACTCCTCACTCAGGGTCCTTAACTTAATTACATCTGCAAAGACTCTTTTTCCAAATAAGATAACATTGATAGGTTCCAGAGCTAAAAGGCCAAGACTGGATGATAATATATGTAAACAGTTTTTAACTGGGTGAATGACAGCACCTCAAGAACACACATAATAGATTAATTTCAGCCTTGAGAGAGGTTTCCAGAGCAGTGTTTCTCAACTGTGGCTACACACTATAACCACTTGGGCATCTTGGAGAAATACCAGTGGAACCTATACCAGACCAGTTGATTCAGAATCTCTGGGAGTGGGGCTTGAGCATCAGTACTTTTCCAATGGCCCTCAAATTAATAAAAGATATGCAAAACATATGCACAGGAAACTATAAAATATTATTGAGAGAAATTAAAGAACTAAGTAAATAGAAAAATATATGATGCTCATGCATTGAAAGACCCAATATTATAAAGAGGTTAAAGATTAATTTATAGATTCTAGTTGATCTATGGAAACCAAAAAATATCTAACCAGTATTTTTGTGAAAATTAACAAAATTACACTAAGTTTTATATGGAAGGGCAAAGAGCTAAAAATAACCAATATAATCTTAAAGAAGAACAATGGTTGTTTTGTTCTTACCAATATCTATTACAGAGCTACAATAATTAATACAGTATGGTATTGTGGCAAGGATGGATAAAAGACTAGAATACAGGTCCATAATAGCACATTTACACCTACTGACTTGTGGTAAAGGAGACACTGCAATATGATGAAGAGGAATGATCTTTTTAAATAAATGGTGTAAGACCAACTGGATATCCATATGGGGTGGGGGTGGGGGTAGGGAAGAATATTTGCTTCTACTTCACACCAATGACCAAAATCAGTTCACAGTATAGCAGAGATCTAAATGAGAAAGGCACAACAGTAAAGCTTCTAAAAGGCAACTTAAAATATCTTCATGACTTTGGTGGTAGGTAAGCTTTTCTTAAATAGAACATAAAGTGTACTAACTGTAGAGAAAAAGATTGATAAATTAACCTCATTAAACTTAAATGTTTTGAAATTGACTGTGGTACCTGCTACCAACTTCTTATGATAGATTTTTCAGTTCATATTCTATTTTTATTTTCCAAATTCCTCACCCTCCTCTGCCTTCTCTCTTTCAGACTTTGTTCTCATCACAAAGATCCTACCCTGATCCTACCTTTTCTCATAATTTATTCTTC
Organism: Puma concolor; assembly: GCF_028749965.1. Classification (NCBI taxonomy): domain Eukaryota; kingdom Metazoa; phylum Chordata; class Mammalia; order Carnivora; family Felidae; genus Puma; species Puma concolor. The sequence goes on from NC_141671.1 coordinate 79,882,499, forward strand.
ATTTCCTTGTTTGGGGAATTTCTGTAATGTTAAAGGGTTTCTAATCTGTTCTTCTGAGCCAAATAACTTTGTTATTACCATATCAAAAATTTGGATTTACTAGTGACAAGAAAATTGTGGTATATCCATACAATGAAATATTAATCAGTAAGAAGTGGGAATGAACTATTGATGAACACAACAACATGGATGAATCTCAAGACAATTATGCTATCTGAAAAAAAATAGAAAAGCAAAAAATACATATTGTATGATTCCATTTATATAAACATCTAGAAAATGCAAACTAATCTATTGAGACAGAAAGCAGATAAATGGTTGCCTGGGATGGAAGCAGGAGGGAACTTGGGGCAGAGGGGCTGATGATATGTTCATTATCTTGATTGTGCTTATGGTTACCTGGTTACATGCAATTTATTGTACCAGAAGTCTTCAGCAATTCTAATATTGGTTAAAAAATTATAAGTGTCAGTAAATTATGACATTTTTGGTATTTTAAGTCATGTTTATTACTCCGTCAACAACATAGCTGATCTATTTTTTAAAGTGTCTAATACACAAGTGTATCATTCTCCATTAGAATCAAAGACAGAATTTGTATATAATGCTAAAAAGATGGGGAATTCCTTGCTGGATATGGTATTTTTCTATTAGTTACTTTTTCTTTTTTTTTTTTATTTTTATTTAAAAAAAAATTTTTTTTTTAACGTTTATTTATTTTTGAGACACAGAGAGACAGAGCATGAACGGGGGAGGGGCAGAGAGAGAGGGAGACACAGAATCAGAAGCAGGCTCCAGGCTCCGAGCCATCAGCCCAGAGCCCGACGCGGGGCTCGAACTCACGGACCGCGAGATCGTGACCCGGGCTGAAGTCGGACGCTTAACGGACTGAGCCACCCAGGCGCCCCTAGTTACTTTTTCAAAGTGTGTGTCTCTGGACCACTTGAACTAGAATAGCCTGGAGTGTTTGTCAAAATGCAAATTCCTATACCAGGAATAGCAGGGAGCTTCCTTAACCAAAAAAAAGGGGGGAGTATTTATTTTCAGCAAATACTATAATTAATGTGATAATATAAGCATTACTCTGAAAATGATGGAACTCAGTATTACCAATACTACACTTCAACATCTAACCAGAAGGCCAAATTAGAATAGTAAAAGATGAAAAGACAAGAAAGTAATGGAATAACTGATGGTACCTTACTTTCAGACTTACTACAAGCCTATAGTAAACAAGACAGTGTGGTATTGGTCAAAGAATAGACAGATCAATGGAATAGAATAGAGATACCAGCAATATTGATCCGCACAAATGTAGTCAGCTGATCTTTGACCAAAGGAGCAAGTACAATTCAAAGGAGAAAGGATAATCTTTTCCACAAATGTGCTGGAATAACTGGACATCCAGAAACATAAAAACGAGCCAACAAATACAAACCTTAAACCTGTCACAAAAATTAACTCAAAATGGATCATAGACCTAACTGTACAAAACTGTAAGACCTCCTTGAGGATAACATGGGGAAAAAAAAAAACAATCTGTGTGCCCTTGAGTTTGGCAATCACTTTCTAAATAAAACATCAAAAGCACAATCCATGAAAGAAAAAATTGGTAAGTTGGACTTAATTAAAATTAAGAACTCTATTCTGCAAAAGAGCTGATTAAGAGCATGAAAAGACAACCATAGACTGGAACAGTCTTTGCAAAACACATATCTGATAAAACAACAACAACAACAACAACTATTTCTCAAAATATACAAAGAATTCTTGAAACTCAACAGCAAGAAAACAAACAACTTGATTTTTATTTAAAATTTATTTATTTTTGATAGAGAGCGTGCATGAGAGGGAGAAGGGCAGAGAGAGGGAGGGAAAAAGAGAATCCCAAGCAGGCTCCAAGCTGTCAGTGCAGAGCCCAACTTGGGGCTTGATCTCACGAACTGAGAGATCATGACTTGAGGCAAAACCAAGAGTCAGATGCTTAACTGAGCCACCCAGGTATCCCAAACAACTCAATTTTTTAAATGGACACAAAATATGAATAGACACCTCACAAAAACAGATATCCAGATAACAAACAACATTTGAAAAGATGTTTAACATATAGTCATTAAGGAGTTGCAAAACTAAAGCAGTAAGATACTATTACACACCTTTTAGAATGGGGAACATCCAAAATATTGACAATATCAAGTGCACGTGAAAATGTGGAGCACATGGAACTCTCATTCATTGCTGGTGAGAATGCAAAATGGTACAGCAACCTTGGAAGATAGTATGGCAGGTGTTTTTTTGAAAATTAAACATAGTCTTATGAGTCTGTAATTTCACTCTTTAGTATTTACCTAAAGGAGTGGAAATTCTTTTTTTTTTCAAATTTTTAGTTAAATTCTAGTTAGTTAACATACAATGCAATATTGTTTTCAGGAGTAGAATTCAGTGATTCCTCACTTACATAAAATACCCAGTGCTCATCAGAACAAGTGCCCTCCTTAATGCCCATCACCCATCTAGCCCATTCCCCAACCACTTCTCTCCATCAACCCTCAGTTTGTTCTCTGTCTTTGAGTCTTTTATGATTTATTTCCCTCTCTCTCTTTTCCCCCCACTTCGCATATGTTCATCCCTTTTGTTTCTTAAATTCCACATATAAGTGAAATTATATGGTAGTCTTTCTCTGACTGACTTATTTCACTTAGTGTAAGTAATCCCTTTTGAGTTAATTCTAGCTCCATCCATTCATGGCAAATGGCAAGATTTCATTCTTTTTGATGGCTGAATAATATTCCACTATGTATATATACCACATATTCTTTATTCATCAGTCAACGGACATTTCAGCTCTTTCCATAGTTTTGTTATTGTTGATAATGGGGGATGCACGTACCCCTTCACATCTGTATTTTTGTGTCCTTTGGGTAAATACATAATAGTGCAATTGCTGGTTCATAGGGTGGTTCTGTTTTTAGTTTCTTGAGGAACCTCCATACTGTTCTTCAGAGTGGCTGTACCAGTTTGTATTCCCACCAACAGTGCAGGAGGGAACTGTTTTATATCTTCATGGTCAAATGCAGTAGCCACTAGCCACATGTGGTAGGGAAACTGAGGAATTGAATTTTAAATTTCATCTAATTTTAACTAATTTAAATGTAAACAGATCATATGGCTGGTGGCTACCATTCTGGACAGTGCAGGTCTAATGATGAAGAGGCCAGATCAAGAAGGAACTTGCATCCCATGCAAGGGCAACTGGATTTTCTCCTGTAGGTAATGAGAAGTCTCCAAACGGCTGTACATAGGGAATTATACGATCGGCTTTGCCTTTGGGAGTGGAGCAGGCTGGAAGCAAAGGAAACATGTAAGAGATTCCAGTAGTGGACCTCAGAACATGGTAGTTAGGGAAGGGAATGGCTATGAGACACGCTAAAAGGGTAGGATATATAGGCTTAGTGATGGATCTGAGTGTGAAAGATTAAGGAGGGAGAGAAGCAGGGTTACCCAAAGCAGGTTTGGGGCTGCTTAAATTACTGGGCCTGTTAATAAATTAAAGGCAATTCATCCCAATAAAGAATGAAGAGAGCAGGACTGGTTTGGAGAGAAGATTGGTGTTAGAGATAATGAGCTTGGAGTGGAGTGAGAAATCCAGGCGATACATTATCCCTTGAAGTGTGTCAGGAGGAACTGGCAATCCAGCCTGCCCCATCAGAGGGACAATTGAAAGGAAATAATTTTATGGGTCTTTGGCCTTTATTTGGTCATAAGAAGACAGCTGCTGAAAGTGGAATGTAGCTCTTTTATAATTTCAGCAAACCTGGAAGAGGAGCCAAAAAAAATCCCTCCTCACAAAAATGAGGACTTATGGGCTTCAGAGCAAGGTGAGCTCCTTGATAACTGAGAAAATATTCTTCCTTTAATAAAGGTTTAGACTGTACCAAATTAAAGTTCACCTTTGGGAGTCATGCCATAGTTCTCCCCATTGTGGGAGGAAATAACAAAGATGAAATTCAATCTGGAACCAAACCCCACCCCCACCCCCCATGCCTACCTCCAACACCTGGTCTCCTAAGAAGTCTTGTAAGCCTAGGAGTTAGTTAACTCAGCCCCCACCTTCTGAAGCCCAGGTACCACTAGAAACTGTTCAGCTCTAGTTTGAGGCATGGAAGGAAGGGGAGAAGACTGAGGGCAATCTCTTCTTGGGGCTGCGTAAAGGGGTGCTTGGGGATAAGTAGGGCATCCTGAAGCAGGAGAGCCAAAGTAGAGTCAGAAGTTCTTCTGGAGACCTATAATTTAAATGCTTTCTCCTTTCCCTCTGAAACTGTTATTTCCTTCTGAAATTTATCCAACCCTCCAGTAAAGACGTTAAAGACTTCCAAAATTTCTCTTTTTTTCATTCACCCACACCTATACTAACCTTCTTTATCCAAATAATCTGGTGTGACTATTTGATACCAGGCTCTGTTCTTAGGTCCTGGAGATTCCACAAAACATGTTCCCCTGCCTTCAAGGAGCCTATGGTCTAGTAGAAGAGACAGACAAGAAAATAGACTTCCCTAGAGTACTGACAGCTCTGTCAAATGTAAGTACGGTGGAGAAGGGGAATGGGGAGTGATGCTTAATGGGTATGGAACTTTCTTTTGGGAGTGGTGAAAATGTTTTGGAATTAGATAGATGTTAAGGTTTAGGACCCTAAACCTAATATTGTCAGGCCACAGAAAGCTTCAAAATAGACACGACTTCTGGAAACACGGAGAAATTAGCCAGGTGAAGAGGGAAAAGGGACATCATCTAGAGGGAGTAACCTATATGCAAGGGAGGCCAGTGAGTAATCCAACATGGTCAGAAAATGGAAAGAGTGTTCTGTGAGGAGGAGGGAGGCAGTTGCAAGAGCTGAGGTTGGATGGGTGGAGCTGAGATCACATCATGAAAGCCCTTACATGCCATGCCTAGGAGTTTGGACTGCACCCCAAAGCCACTCAGAAGCCTTCATGAGATTTCAAGCAGGAGAATGACACAATAAGATTTATATTTTTAAAATATCATTTTAGTATAGGCAAAGATTTGGAGGGTATAACACCGAAGTCAGGGAGCTCAGTTAGTTGGCTGCTGCAGTAATCCAGACAAGAAAAGATAATTGCTTCAGTTAATTCAAGAGAAGTGGGAATGGAGAGAACTGAATGGATTTGACAGACATTAATGAAGACTTGGTTATAAGTTAAAGATTGGGGAAATGGGTGTGGGAGTGGGTGGGTAAAGACAGGAAGACACTCGCAGTAATATTGTCCACATACACAAAATGGATAAGTAGGGCATATCAGAGTTCATCACAGGGGACTCCCAAGGAATGCTACCCATCTCCAGACTTAGACTTGAGAATCTTGGCCACAGAGCCTATAATAGCAAAGGTTGTTGTGCTTGGATCTTGTTTTCCTGATGAGGATTATAAGGGAAAAATGATTTTAAGAAAGAACCACTACTGCCTTCACTTTTTTTTAGAGGTTTCAATTTCATGATAATAGAATTCACGGGTTTAATTTGTTTCATTTTGTGTTTTTATAATTTTGATTCATCTATAATACATGAAAGAGCAGGACCCCATGCTCGGTTATCTGCAGTAAAAGTTTCAATTTCCCCCTGATTTGTGAAAATCTGATCCTAAGGCTTGTTGTTTGTCTACTGGTTGACTCATGTGATGGACAAAAAGATAGGAAACAAAGAATTAATGCTTTCACTCATCATTTGTTACCTTTAAAAAAATGTTTATTTATTTATTTTTGAGAGAGAGAGCACAGCAGGGAAGGGCAGAGAGAGAGGGAGAGAGAGAAACCCAAGCAGGCACCAAGCTCTCAGTGCAGAGCCTGACATGGGGCTCGAACCCATGAACCATGTGATCATGACCTGAGCCGAAGTTGTAAACTCAACCGACTGAACCACCCAGGTGCCCCTCATCATTTATTGCCTTTAAAGATAGTTTGCAATCATAAAGAAAAGTAGATTTTTAAAAATAATTTTTAAAATTTAATTAATTAATTAATTAATTTATTTATTTAAAGTATGGTTGACATGCAACATTAGTTTCAGGTGTACAACATAATGAATAAATACTTAATACCTCATGAAATACTTACCATGATAAGTGTAGTTATCATCTGCCATGATTTGTCACCATACAACATTATTACAGTATTATTGATTTTTTTCCCTAGGTTATGCTTTGCATACCTGCATACTTGTGACTTACTTGTTTTATAACTGGAAGTTTATACCTCTTAATTCCCTTTACCTACTTCACCCCGTAACATTTTTTCCTCTAGCTTTATTGTAAGGACACAGTATATAATACATACAACATACAAAATACATGTTAATCAACTGTGTTATGGGTAAGTTTCTGGTTAACAGTAGGCTATTAGTAATTAAGTTTTTGCAGAGTCAAAAACTTTCGATTTTTGAGGGAGGAGGTGGGTGTCAGAGCACCCAAAGATGTTCAAGGGTCAACTGTCTTTGCTGTTTCAGAAAAATTGTCAGTAGCCTGTTTAAAAATAAACTTTGTTGATACTGGTTTCTAGTATTGGTTTAATCCCATTTTGTACTTCCACGTCAGTAGGCAGGCCTAATGAACATTACTGTTAAGGAATAAAACCTCATTATCCCAACTTTAGTCATGGGTGTGTCCTTATAATGTGCTTCCTTGAATGTGTGGTTTTCTCTTCTGACATCTTACACCATCCTATTACAGACTTCCTTTAAACAGGGCATGAAGTTAAACTGTGATCCTTTTTATTTAAAAAAAAAAAACCATGTACTTTTATATAAACTCCAACAATACAGCCCCTCCATTTTCTTATCCTCTCCACACTGGACCCTGCCTCCCCTGGCTCCCTTTTAAAGGTGGCACTGACTTGGTTAAGTGACGGACTTTTGATTTGGGCTCAGGTCACGATCTCACCATCTGTGAGTTGGGAGTCCTGAATTTGGCTCTGTGCTGACTTTAAGAAAAATAAAGCTTCAGTTAGTTCACTAGCAAAATAGGTTTATTCAGGAATAACAGATGACTGCAACTTGGGATAAGAGCAGTAGGCAAAAACAACAAACAAAGCAAAGGAACATTATTTAATTGAGAAGGAGGAAGTTGGGAGGGGTTGTTTTGAATAAAAGTCCATTGGAGAAAAGCAAGAGTTTAGGGGGATGAAGGTTTCTCACTGGCTGAGTTGCAGGGGTAGTCAATTTCTTATAGGCTCCAATATACATCTTTCTCTGTTGGGGCCTGTAATTGATGATTCTTTCCTTTCGAGGGTTCTTTTGTTGAAGTGTGTAACTGACAATTCTTCCTATAATTTAATGGTGAAGAGGTAGAGGCTCCCCCTACCAGGCTCCCCTTCTAGTCTCTCAACTGCGCTTTTAGTGAGGTTTCCTTTCATTAATTTTTCACAAAAGTAAATACTTTTTTTTTAGGAAATCTTGTGTTTTGATACAATTAACCACTGAGGTGTAGTGAACCTGTAGTCTACCTCGGGTTTAGGACCTTCCATATTCTGTTTCTGTTTTTAAAATCTCTTGCCCACCCTTCCCGGGAAAATCTGCAGCTTGGGCCCAGCCACGCCTCCCTACGTTGGTCCCACCCATGCCGGCCCCGCCCATGCTGGCCCAGCGTTCCATCTCCATGGTTACCGGGCCCTCTTGGAGTACCCAGCAGCTTGCCGGCCCCATGGTTACCGGGCCCTCGTGGAGTACCCTGAAGTCCCGCAAAGCGGGGGAAGAGGGAAACCATCGTATAGACTGGCCGCCGGCTCTCCAAGCCACGGTGACCCCACCCGGGGCTCTGCGCCCTTCAGGCGCGAGGAGGGAGCACGGGCAGCGGGTATAGCCCCTGAGGCTGGAGACACTCTGTGCAGCCTCGGTTGAGACCTAACTGTCGGTCAGAACTCCTTTCCTTGCGCCCAGGCTGAGCGGAAACAGGTTGCTTCCGGCCGGAGTCGCCCAGGCCCGCAGGTCAGACCTCTAACTCGCTCTGAGCCGGCATCAGAGGTTCGGGCCTCTCCGGGGTGCTACTCGCACCCCTAAAGGCCAGATGTCGGGAGATGTAGAGCTTCAAGTGGGGAGGAGGAGGGTACTGAGGGGAGTCAGTAGTGACCCTCTGCGCTGGGCCCACGGCACTCGGGAACGCACACAGACATGGGCGCACGCACAGACGGACACGCGCACACGCGCAACTAACACTTTTTGAATACTAGTTACACGTTGTATTAAGCGCTTGCGTTATGCCACGTGCTGTTTTAAACACTAAGTGTATAGAACTTACTTAGGTCTTGGGACAACTCTGGGGAGAGGGTAGTAGTCTCATCAAATTTTTTAGAGGAGGAAGCCGGCTTACGGAGAGGGGAAGCAAATGTCCAGAGTCTCAGGTACATGGCAATGAGAAAGAACGAAATATGGCCCTTTGTAGCAATGTGGATGGAACTGGAGAGTGTGATGCTAAGTGAAATAAGCCATACAGAGAAAGACAGATACCATATGTTTTCACTCTTATGTGGATCCTGAGAAACTTAACAGAAATCCACGGAGGAGGGGAAAGAAAAAAAAAAAAAAAGAGGTTAGAGTGGGAGAGAGCCAAAGCATAAGAGACTGTTGAGAACTGAGAATAAACTAAGGGTTGATGGGGGGTGGGAGGGAGGAGAGGGTGGGTGATGGGTACTGAGGAGGGCACCTTTTGGGATGAGCACTGGGTGTTGTATGGAAACCAATTTGACAATAAATTTCATATATTGAAAAAAAAAACAAGGAAATGCAATTTCAAAAAAAAAAAAAAAAGAAAGAAAATGAACAAGTCACCGTGGATCCCAGGCAGTCTGGTTCTGCTGGACAAAATGCCAAGTGCTACCTTATCTGAACACAAATAATGCTGAGAGTTAGCTTTATCTACCCTAATTGTCTTTGTTATTCTCTACATGCAAAGAAATCCTGTGCTCAGTTACTGATGGATGCTTAGGAAGATCGGAAAACTCAATAATCATTAAAACCTACCACCCTTTACTGGTTTGTAGTAAATGGAATTAATACTTAATACTGGGAGTTCATTTAAAAATTGATATTTCACATAATAGATTTTGATTTTTTTCTTTTATGTTTTTAATCAAAAGTCCAAACTCCAACTTGGATGTGTAGGAAAGAGAATTTAGATGATCCAAGCAAGAATTGTTTTCCAAGGGGCGCCTGGGTGGCGCAGTCGGTTAAGTGTCCGACTTCAGCCAGGTCACGATCTCGCGGTCCGTGAGTTCGAGCCCCGCGTCGGGCTCTGGGCTGATGGCTCAGAGCCTGGAGCCTGTTTCTGATTCTGTGTCTCCCTCTGTCTCTGCCCCTCCCCCGTTCATGCTCTGTCTCTCTCTGTCCCAAAAAAATAAATAAACGTTAAAAAAAAAAAAAAAAAAAAAGGCTTGTAAATCCTTACTGTTAAAAAAAAAAAAAAAGAATTGTTTTCCAAGAGTCTCATATAATTATTAAAGATCATTTAGTGAATGTGGTGGCATAAGCGTTTCCTCTTTCAAACTGTAATCTGCCATCTGCCCATAGGCCTGATGTTTCTCATTATATCTACCTCCCCAATAATGTTTAGTTATCCAATTAAAAAAATATAAATATGCTTTTGGTGACTATCATTTAAATTGTCAACCTAAAAACAAACCAGTTCAAGGGATAAGGCGGTTGTTTGGGATAAAATGATTGGGGTCAGGGGTGTACAGATTTAGGTAGAAACCCAAATAGTGTACTGATTAAAGGAGGTGGCCTCAGGGTTTTTATGGAAAAAAAAGTTTAGGTAAGTTTTTAAAAAAGAGCTCATTGGTGCTGACAGGCAGGGCTAGATTTACACTTCATTCATTGGTCAGGTGAAGTAGTCACTAGTCAAAAGTTCATATTTATCATCATGCTTTTCAAACAGGATTTTCTTGTTCTTGCCGACTTGGAATGTTGGCAGTTTGGCTTAGTTCAAAGATTCAGAGAAGGGGACGTGTGAGGCAGTTCCCCTGAAATGGCTGCTCCTGCTCTATTTTAAAAATGTCTCTACTTATGTCATTTTCTCAAAATTGGAAATATTTCAGTCCCAATTTGACGTCCTGATTGCTCTTTCTGTCATCAACAAAATCCCTCATTTTTGTAAATATAGAAGTTTTTTATCTTTATAGATGCTAATGCATGCTAATAAGTTGAGATAAATAATTGTATGACTCTTTACAAATATAATAAGAAATCTAAAGAGGAAAAATCATATATAAATACTGTTAGGGTGGCAAAGAATTGCACGAAGAGTAGAGCAAGAGGCAGGACAGAGTTTATTTACTCTCCACGGGAGGAGAGGGGCCAGATATCCAGAGAGATGTCGCCGGGACTTCTTTTGGGTTGGGCCTTTTAAAAAAAAATTTTTTTTTTAAGTTTGTTTATTCATTTTGAGAGACAGAGCAAGCAGGGTAAGGGCAGAGAGAGAGGGAAGGGGGAGAGAGAGAATCCCAACCAGGCTCCAAACCACCAGCATGGAGCCCAACACGAGATTCGAACTCACAAACTGTGAGATCATGACCTGAGCCGAAACCAAGAATCAGAGGCTTAACCTACTGAGCCACCCAGGCGCCCCTGGGCTAAGCCTTTTAAGGGTTTTGTTTGTTTGTTTTTCTTCTTTAAGGATGTGAGAGGGTTGCACCTGTACCCATGGTGGGTGTGGGGAGGTGGGGAGGGGGTCAATTCTTGTCCAGGTAGAGCAGGAGGCAGCAGGTTTCTCCTGGGGCTCTGTCTGGGGCTTGTCTGAGATGAGGGTTGTGGTCAGGCTAGAGAAGAATATGTTTTATAGTTGGGATCTATAGTAGGGAGGGCCCTGTGACCTAGGGAAACAAAGAGTCAGGGCCAAGTGCAGCCACCTGTGAACTTTGTCTGTAAGCTTGGCTGGGGGTGGGGGTGGGGTTTTTGAATAGAGTCATTTCAAATACAATTCTTAAAAAAAAACATTGTTTTATTTAGCTAGAATGCCTCCCACTCAGGCAGAAAGTGTTATAAAGAATATCATTCGAGAAATAGGACAAGAATGTGCAGCCCATGGAGAGACTGTTTCTGAAACTCTGGCAGCTTTTATGGTAAGAATGAATATTTTTTTGAATTACTGCTTTATTAAAAAATAGCCTTAAGTGGTACCCATTTCTCTCTTAAAATTCTGTGAAGTTTTCCTAAATGTTATTCAGTTGAAAACATTGAGACCATTGAACAAGTTAGCAAAAAAATGTTTTTCAATGAAGCATGTCAGTTCTAGATATATAGAAACTGATTTAGAAGATCTTGATTGGTTTTGGAAACATCAATTATGTCATATGTCAGAGTTTTAACGTGTATTTTTGTTCACCTTTGTAAAAATTACTCATTGCCTTGGTCTCTTTGTTCTTGCTTTTGTTTTAATGATACACAATAAAAATGTGATAAAATATTCAAATAGTTTCCCTATCTAGAGTCTACTCACTGCTTTCAAGTTATTTCTCCATATAATTTTTTGAACACCATATTCAAATTTGATGTTTATTGCTTCCTTTCTTCGACCTGTAGTGAAGGTGCTGATGAATTGGATGATAATAAAATCAGCTGAATAATCGACCCCTGAGTAATCAGGAGGCAGCTGTTTAAAAAATGGAAACAAAATAGTTTCATAATTATATGAGATAAAATGATTTAATAGATTCTTTCCTATTCACAGGTGAAAGCTGTTGTCTTGGACCCAAGTAATGGCTTTAACATGGATAGAACCCTCATGAAAAGTGACGTACAGAAACTTGTTAAGGTGGTTATACAACAGTTCTCAAATTTTAAATTACTTATTTGCAATTCTGAATACAATATTTGTGTTAGCCATTAGTGCTGTGCTTCATGAAATAAGACCCTACCAACTAGTGGTAGAAACAAGTGTGAGATGTATTGTTTCTCATAAGGTCTAGAGATACACAGGTTGTTTTTCCTGGCTTCCTGGGCCACCATCCTGTATAGGCTTTCGTGCAATGGTTATAAGATAGCTGCTCCATCTCTAGGTAGGTGTGAGGGAAGAGGGCAAAGGGCAAACTGTGTGTGCCAATTGGGTCTGTCACTTTCTATTAAGAAAGTAATAGCTTTCTCAGAACTTTTCTCTTGTGCTTACATTTATTGACCAGAATGATAATGCAAGTGAGCCTGGGACATTGATTTCTTTTTCTTTTTTTCAACAGAACAAATCTTTGTCCCAGTCCAGATTGGGGCTATTAGGAAGGATGGGTATGGATATTGGCAGGCAGCGGTATCTCACAGTATTTTAGAGACCTTTTGTTATTAATCTAATGTTACATTGAAAACATTATTATTTTTTAAGTTCTTTTAGTGTTTATTTATTTTTGAGAGACAGAGAGACAGAGTGCGAGCAGGGCAGAAGGAGAGGGAGACACAGAATCCAAAGCAGGCTCCAGGCTCTGAGCTGTCAGCACAGAGCCCGACGAGGGGCTCGAACCCACAAACTGTGAGATCATGACCTGAGCCAAAGTTGGGACGCTTAACTGACTGAGCTACCCAGGCGCCCCACATCGAGAATATTATTAACTGACTTGTCATACAGTATAAAATTACATAGTACTAAATTAAGATTCATATAATTATTGATTCAGTGTAATTTGTGCTTTTCAATTCTGAAGGAAAAATTGAAGCTCTAGCAAATAATTCATAGTTAGAAATAAAGTATATTTGCCTGAAAACTAGTTTTAGGAACCAAAGAAGGTAGAAATTTTAGACATCATTAGTTTTTTCACGTGTTTTAAGTTTGACTCACTTGATATAGGTGCTTACATATTTATTTTCTAAATATTCCTGAATGTATTTCCTAAAAATTGAACGTAATTTTTTTCTCCCAGGCTTAATGATTTTAATTTTAATTCCCTCCTTCACACAAAGGACTTTATAAACAAGGTTTCCCAGGCTGGTGTGTGGATATTTCCTGGGCTCAAGCAAATGGCAGAGAAAATTTTCATCACCCCATCACCCATCGTCTCTCATAGCCAGCAATTCACACAGTGGAGCACAGGTCTATATGCAGCTTCCAGAGGGATCAGGAAGAGCTTTGGAAGCCTGGAGCTGGGGAATATGTTAGGATGATTCTGCAGTAGAGATGCCATGATTACGCAGGGCAGCCTAGAGCTGGGTCTTTCTGTGATGATTGTCTGCCTGTCTGTCTGTCTGTCTGTCTGTATTTTGAGAGACAGAGAACGTGAGTGGAGGAGGGGCAGAGAGGGAGACAGAGAATCCCAAGCAGGCTCAGCGCTGTCAGTGCAGACTCTGACTTGGGGCTTGACCTCACGAACTGTGAGCTCATGACCTAAGCCAAGATCAAGAGCAGGTCACTTAACTGACTGAACAACCCAGGAGCCCTCTGTGCTGATTTTAAATGTGGTATGAAACCTGTTCTTAGCAATAGGGGAAATGGCCATGATGGTCGGTCAGAAATTTTATTGAAAAGATCTGGAGGAAAATCAAGGAGAGACAGAAAATAAATTTTTCTCTTTTTCAGGGCTCAAGAAGAGTTTTCTTTTTTCCTCTAACTCACCCAAGTTAGAAAGAATCAAACTCAATTTACTTTTTTTTTTTTTTTAATTTTTTTTTTTTAACGTTTATTTATTTTTGAGACAGAGAGAGACAGAGCATGAATGGGGGAGGGTCAGAGAGAGAGGGAGACACAGAATCTGAAACAGGCTCCAGGCTCTGAGCGGTCAGCACAGAGCCCGACGCGGGGCTCGAACTCACGGAGTGTGAGATCGTGACCTGAGCTGAAGTCGGCCGCTTAACCGACTGAGCCACCCAGGCGCCCCAAAACTCAATTTACTTTTAATGTGACAGGTACATAAATTATCAATGTACATCTTGCTTCAGAGGACAAAGATTGTTTCCTTTTTTTCTCAATTAAAAATCATGTGGATGAGGTAATTTTTGTATTTGTGAAGGAAGTTTGTTTTTAGAACAGTACTTTCCCACCTGGAGGGATCTAGGTGCACAGGCTCCATAAAAGCACAGGGTCCAGGCCTTGGTCTTATATTCAGTCTCCGTCCTCCCAGGAAAGCAGGGTTGGTGCTCAGGAAGGTGCAAGGAGGGTGTTGCCGCTGCTACGTCTGCTGCCTGCATATATAAAGCCTAAGGGGTGAGATAGGAAAGAGAGAAAGAATTCAGGTTGATCATCTAATCTAAAGGGGCAAAGCAGAGAAGTAGAATGGGCCATCTATGTGGGAGGAAAATGGGAGAAAACAGACCAGGGGAGGAAATTTTGAAATAGAAACCAGAGCCAGAGAGATTTTGTGAGAGAGGAACAGCCTTTTATAAAATAAAAGTAACCCCCAAAATCAGCAAAGAAGGAGTGTTGCTTAAGAGGCTCAAATAAATAGTAATGAGGGGCTCTAGATGAGCTCTGGACAGGAGCCTAAGCTTCGTGGAGCATTTACTCATATCCAGACTGGATAGACAAACCAAAGAGTCAGATTTCTCACCTTTGACTAGACTATTAGCCACCTGCATATGGTGATATTGCTGATCTCAGGGAAATAACTTACTACTTCTTAAACGTTGTGGTGGGCTAAACTGTGAAGCATGAAGTCCTCAAAGAGCAAAATAATAAAAGGGGCTATTGGTGGATAAATATCAGAAACCATTGCTTTGATGTTTCTCTTAATTTTTGAAAATAACTGTAGTAAATACTTACATGTCAGAAAATATAACCAGAAACATGGGATATTCTTTTCTAGCTTTGTGTATCTCGGTTATTGGATAGTAAAAATCCATCCCTGGACACCATTAAGATGCAAGTCTACTTTGATATGAATTATACAAGTCGAGGTAACATATCTACCTATTTTGATACCCTTTTTAAAGGATTCATATTGCGTTGCAAGTAATAAGGGCTTCATTTGGTTGACAGTGATTCATTTAATTTTTTAGTCTATCTTTTGAAAAATTTTCCAACTTTGAAGAATGTAATGAAGGTGGATATGCTCAATGAGAAAAACATTAATGGCCTTTGTGAGTGTTAAAAGTAAAGTCTAATTATTATGCCTATGATAGTTATGTTTCCAAGTCCATTGTGCTTTAACCATTTTATCGCTTACACTATAATTAGAAATTAAAACAATCAGCCCATTGAAGTTAAGAGTTTCTAATTTGCTGATTTTTTTGTTTTTGCTTTGTATTATCTTATAGTGCTTACCTAAATTAGGTAACTATCCCAAAATGAAATGAATGATGGGAAATTGAAGTTTAGAACTTATTTCCTTATGTAAGTAGTTTACTATATACATCAAAGGTACAAGAGAAAAAGGAAAATAAATTCCTCTATAGACTAGATTCCCTCTGCCCCACTGCAATACCATTATTATTAACCATTTGGTGAAGTGTATTGAACTTGCAGTTATGCTACGTATATAAATTACATATCTTGCTTTTTTGCTTCATAATAATGAAATTTTAAAGTGATAATGGAATTGATGAAATTGTAATTTAGATTTTTAAATTTCATAAAGTTCTCAGTTGTTTTTGTGGTAAGGGTATAGATATATACTGTACATGGTTGGTATGTTAATTTTTGCCCTTGTAATAGTAAAATGGGATGTCTTACTGAGTTAGTTGCAAGAATTGTCCTACGTGAATTGTGGTTTCTGCCACAATTAGGCCTAGACCTCACCATATCACAGGAAGAGGGGAGAGGGATATAATTCTCAATGCAACATCAGATTATCAGTAATGCTATTCAAAGTAAATTTATCTAGACCTAAAATAATCGAACAGGAATATTTACATATATGTATATTTATACTATACATGCTTGCATATAGTACACTACCTGGGCTTACATGTAGTGTAAATATATGTGTGTGTGTGTGTGTGTGTGTATGTATATATATGTTTCTAGTATGTGTGTTTATAATATATATATTATAAGTTGTCTCTTATGCTTTTCCTGCTTAATTAGGAGGTTTTAGCCCTCTTAGATATTACTGTTGGGTTGTCTGTTGAAAGTCTTATGTATTTTGAAAAAACATGCCATTTAAAGCCCTGTAATAATCTTTCCTACTAGATTTTTGCCTTGAGGTTACTTACTGACCACTGTTTATTTTTTATTGTGATTATTACATCTTAAGAAAACACTTGTTTTTGTGCAATAGAATTGCCATACCCAAGCTATTTTTTTCCTCTGGTCCTACTTTCTTCTGTGATGAGAATTCTAAGTCAAATATGTGGAACATTGTCCTTTGCCAATTTTAGAGGAATTTCTTGAAGAACATCACCGAATCCTGGAGTCTAGATTAGGCTCTGTTATCAGAGAAATTACAGATAACAGAGCATGCACTAGAGAAGAATTGGAAAGCCTCTACCGAAAGATTGTCAGCTATGTGTTACTACGTTCTGGGCTGGGATCCCCTACAGATATCAAGGTTGTCAGAGAGGCAACAGGTAAAAAATCTGTATGATTCCCATTCCATATGTGAAAAGATATGAACATTGTATATCTCGTAAAAGCTGTTAAATTAAAAGTATTGAAGACTGAATTTCCCTTTTTATCTGGAAAAAAAAATCAGCACAAATAAGAGGTTAAAACTTAGCCAGATTCCTTTTACAGTGTTTATTAACTCTAAAACCCAAGTAGCACCTCTGGAAAGTGCATATTGTTAATTTTCTTGGAGCTGCACATGTCCAGGGATCCATCATTCCTCACGAGAGAAACACTGGCAGCGTGATTAACAGTGCCAGGCTGATCAGGTAATGGGGACTGTTGGAAAGGGAGATTTCATATTGATTAAAGGCGTTGCATTTGTCACCTAAAATGGATGATGGAAAAGGACGCTGTTTTAGCCTCAGGAAGTATTTGCCCACTTTGATAATTTAAGGTAAGGAAGACGCAAGATTTCTAGTCTTTTTTGGCTTTCTTCCACAATTATTTTAAAGCAGTGATTCTTCTATTCAGAATTCTAATTAGAAAGCTTGTTTTAATGCCCATTGTCAAAAATTACTGATGGGTGCTTAATTATTGAAAATAGACACAAGGCAATGGCATTATTTTCAGGAGCCCAGCTTTGACATGTGATAAGTGTTGTTATATATTCTGTAACCACGTATCAGAAATGCAAAGAATCTATAAGTAGCTCTGTAAGGACAGGCCTCTCAACTTTCTGCTGAAAGAACGCTATAGTTTAGGATCTGATATCTTTATTCTACCATTTTGTTGTCCTTTTTGTGGTTTGTTTTAGCTGCCCTACAGAGTATTTTCCCTCAGGCTGAGCTTGGGACGTTTCTAACACTTTCTAAGAAGGACAAAGAACGCCAACTGAAAGAACTTACCATGGTTGTTACCGGGATTCGTTTATTTAACCGAGACTGTGGAAAAGGAGGAGAAGGCATTGATGACTGTAGGTATATCCTTAGGTTAAGTCTACAAGTTATGCAGGTTTAAAATCTAACCTGCACAGTGAGGAAAATAACGTACAGTACTCCGCTGGCATTCTTAGATTTAAGGTGTTCAGTTTTGACTCTACCTTAGGCACAACTACTTTAATAATGGATGGTAATTTTTAGTTTTTCTGGGGCAAGACTTGCAGTATTATAAACCACGAAGCTAGTGGGGAAGAGTGAATCAGTAGAAGGAATGAGGAGCCTGCCTCGAGGCCAGCCTCCTTAATTCAATGGGCTCTGTGTTCTTTATTCCAAGTCAAATAACCAATTAAAAAAATAAAAATCACCCTGAAAACAGTGGCTGATGCAATTAACAGAATGCAAAGGTATAAGAGGGGATATTTGCAAATCTGCAAATCCAGGAGCATTTACTGTGCTGTTACATACTTAATGCATTCACCATCTGTAGGTTTGAAAGCACTCATGAAACACTTGATTAGGGTACTCAGTAGAAGGAACTTCCTTATGAATTTGATATACATGTAGGCCCACTGAGAAGATGTTAGTATCTTTTTACCAGATCACTTATCTAGTATAACAGGGTCAGTTTTTCTGTTTTAAAAACTGTTCTAGAAAGTCAAGTTTCCACTCTTTATAAAGTTCCTTATCTTGCTAGACTGTTCTGTTTTTTTCGGTATCCTGATGAGTTTCCTTTTTTTTTTTTTTTTTTTAATGTTTGTTTATTTTTTTTTTCAACGTTTTATTTATTTTTGGGACAGAGAGAGACAGAGCATGAACGGGGGAGGGGACAGAGAGAGAGAGGGAGACACAGAATCGGAAACAGGCTCCAGGCTCTGAGCCATCAGCCCAGAGCCTGACGCGGGGCTCGAACTCCCGGACCGTGAGATCGTGACCTGGCTGAAGTCGGACACTTAACCGACTGCGCCACCCAGGCGCCCCAATGTTTGTTTATTTTTGAGAGAGAGAGAGAGACAGAGTGTGAGTGGGGGAGAGGCAGAGAGAAAGAGAGACACAGAATTTGAAGCAGGCTCTAGGCTCTGAGCTGTCAGCACAGAACCTGACGTGGGGCTCGAACCCACGAGCTGAAGTCATATGCTTAACTGACTACGCCACCCAGTGCCCCAATATCCTGATGAATCTCTTAAGTCACATACTTCCCCCCCCTTTCTTTTTTTTTTTTTAACAAAATATGCCTTTTCTAGAGGTACATGATCGGTAGCACATAATACCAAAGCCTGTCTATTCTTTAGATTCTTCTATATTTTAGTGGCAAAAGCTGATCTGCTCTACAATGTCTTTTGTTTGGACAGATTTCACCCCCCCACATACCCCCCCGCCCAGTTCTTTATTTCATGGTGTAGGGAGAAATATATGAAATATATACCTTCTTATTATTAATTTGGTTAAGAAAAAAAACTACTAAATTTAATGCTCAAAATGCGACCACTTCGAAGGCTTCTTCTTTGTAGATTCTTTCATGTCTCTCAATATACTTTTAAAAACAGTGCCAGCTATTCTACAGGAAGCAGTCCCAGCCACCACTCAACACATCGATTCCCAACTTCAGATTGCGCAGGACCAGGCATACCGCTACACAGCCATCCTTGAGACAGTAGCAAAGAACCCACTCTTGAGTATGGAACTTCAGCCATATATGTTAAAAGAAGCACTGTATAATATGCGGCAATATGAGACCTTCCTTCAGATCATTTTGGTGAGTTAATGTCGTAAGATCTGGCCTTTTCCATAGAATGCAACTACTTTATGCATTATGGGCATAAATATAAAAAATATTTGTATATATTGTTTAATATATATTAAACAAAAGGTAGAATCGGGTTACTGATACAGGAGACAGTCTTAATAACTGCTCGGTTTATATTGCATATGTTGGGCTGAGAACTAAAATAGAAATGGGGAAGCTGGATTTTTATTTTAATGAAAAATATTGATAGGAATTGATTTGTGTAGTTGTTGATTGTCTCTGGTGCTCAGTGGAATGATTGTTAGCATGCTGTAGTTAAGCAGAGGTGTGTGTGTGTATGTAAGTAATACTGTATTGTTTTCATGCAAAGCAAGTATCTAATGTACATTTTGGCAGGTAGTTGGCCAAATAATTTTTATGTAATTGTTCTTGCAAAAATTGGTTGAAAAGATTTTTATTGCTAATATTTTTATTTTTATTTATTTTTTTTTTAATTTTTTTTTTCAACGTTTATTTATTTTTGGGACAGAGAGAGACAGAGCACGAACGGGGGAGGGGCAGAGAGAGAGGGAGACACAGAATCGGAAACAGGCTCTAGGCTCTGAGCCATCAGCCCAGAGCCCGACGCGGGGCTCGAACTCACGGACCGCGAGATCGTGACCTGGCTGAAGTCGGACGCTTAACCGACTGCGCCACCCAGGCGCCCCCTAATATTTTTATTTTTAAAGTTATTTTTTCATGTTTATTTTTGAGAGCGCGCATGTGCATGCACGCGCACGTGCGCACACACACACACACACACACACACACACACACACACACACACGAGTGAGCAGGGGAGGGGCAGAGGGAGACAGCCAGACAGACAGACAGAGGATCCAAAGCAGGCTCTGTGCTGACAGCAGAAAGCCTGATGCAGGGCTCGAACTCACAAACTATGAGATCATGACCTGAGCTGAAGTTGGATGCCTAACTCACTGAGCCACCCAGGCATCCCTATTTCTAGTATTTTTAGATCTATTGAACAAGCCAGACAGTAACCCCACATAGTTGGAAAATATGGTAAAGTGGTAATTTTAAACTTTTTTTAAAAAGTGGCAGAGCACATTCAGATACAATTTTACTCAGAACCCTAAAAGTATAAAACAGGTATCTAGGTGAAAGGATTGAGGGACCTTTTCACCAAGGAACATCCCCATTCCACCCTAGGGTTCTAGGGGACACAGTTTGTTAACTGCATCTTGACAGTGAGCTGTGTTCCTACCAGTCGATGTTTTTTGTTTGTTTGTTTGTTTTTGTTTTTAGCTTTATTGAGACATAATTGACAACACTGTAAGATATTAAAAATGTACAATGTGATGATTTGATGTATGTATACATTGTGAAAGTGTTTCTTCCATTGAGTTAATTAACACATTCATCCCACTGGTCACTGTTTACCTTTACACAATGTCTACTTTCCAATAACTGTGAGACTCAGGGTCAGTGAACTGTCTTTCATATGAGTGAATACCAGTGTCTTGAAGGACAGAACAGGATGTGTTTTTAATTCATATCTTGATGTCTTGATACTCCTTCTGGATGCACTTGATCTGTCTTCTCTCCTTACCTTCACTGTAGGGAATAGAAAGAAAGACATCCAGATGACATGACTTCATGGCAAGAAACTAGGTTGTGGTCCTCACAACTGGCTAACTATCTAATTGCCTTCAGAGATGAGGATTGTAAATCAGCTATTCTAATGGTTTAGAATCATTTTTTAATGTTTATTTTTGAGAGAGAGAGAAAAAGAGAGGAAGGGGCAGAGAGAGGGGTGGATAGAAGATTTGAAGCAGGCTCCTTACAGCAGAGAGCCTGATGAGGGGCTCGAACCCATGAACCATGAGACCATGACCTGAGCTGAAGTTGAATGCTCGACTGAGTCACCCAGGCGCCCCTAAACCAAATTATTCTTTACGTGGATGTTCCTCTAACATTGACTTGTGGCTATCAGCCTTATCTAGATAGTCAGATACTGAGAGGATTTTATAATCAGTTTATCTTGAAGTACACGTAGATCTGTAGGATTAAGAATCTCACATTGACTTCATCATCTGTGTTTGGAAGGGATACCATAAGAAAGAACCTTCAGAAACTGTCACACATAATGTAAGGATGTTGTCAAGAATGTCATCCATTATGTAGCATCTTCTCAGAGCTTTCATTTGTGGATCATGCTCAGCTAATTTCCAGTCTGAAAGTCTCATTGTTGTTTTCATCCTCAGAGCTAGAGGGACAGTGAGTAGAGTATATAAGCAATGAGTGTGGGCTCTGCAACTAGAATGCTTGTGTTCTAATCCTGACTTTGCCACTTACTCAATCCGTGTCTTTGAGGAAATTGCTTAACTTCTCTGTCTTGGTTTCCACATCTGTAAAGTGGGATTATTGATAGTCTTCAGTATACAAGTAAGGTAGAACAGTGCCCGGCACATAGTTATGCGCTCAACAAATTGCTGTTGCTGCTAATGTTTATTATTATTTTTAAAATTTTTTAATGTTTATTTATTTTTGAGACAGAGAGAAAGAGCACAAGCAGGGGAGGGGCAGAGAGAGAGGGAGACATAGAATCCGAAGCAGCTCCAGGCTCTGAACTGTC
Source organism: Puma concolor (assembly GCF_028749965.1). Classification (NCBI taxonomy): domain Eukaryota; kingdom Metazoa; phylum Chordata; class Mammalia; order Carnivora; family Felidae; genus Puma; species Puma concolor. Next base: position 79,904,275 of record NC_141671.1, read on the forward strand.
AGCACAGAGCCCGACATGGGGCTTGAACCCATGAACTGTGAGATCATGACCTGAGCCAAAGTCGGTCGCTTAACCAACTGAGCTACCCAGGGGCCCCAGATAATGTTTATTATTGCCACCATCGTTGTTAGGACTTAAGCAGAATGGCTCTGATTTTATTTCTGGAGGAGAACAAACTGAAGAGCTCTTATTTTTCTAGACAGTATCTCAGGTCTAAGCCCTTTGCTGCTTACTCTATTGAGAAAGTTAACTTTCTGGTGTCCCCACTCTTTGTGACTGTTTTATGCTAACTTTAGTCAGGGTCAGAATGAGTTCTCTTAATCATCTGACTCTTTTTGGCTTAATCTTTGTTTTTGTTGTTTTGTTTTTAAATATCCAATTTTCTCCCATCAATCTACCTGAGTTACAGTTAAGGTTGCTTGTTATAGAATGGATATAGGTTTAATCGGTATTATATCTGAGTTATAAAATATGTCAGCTTATGTTGAGCTAAGAATTTTTCCTATCTATGAAATCTGTGAATATTCTTTTCTAAAGTCACATTATTTGAAAGGATGTATTAATATAACTTTTTGAAGGTTTGAATTTGATTTTAAACTTTTTTTTTGCCAATATTACATAAAGTTTATATAAACATTCATTTAAAAAATTTAATTATAGCCTGGGTAAGGTAGTGAGTTATTTTATTTTCTATTAGGATTTTATCTGCTTCAGGAAACAAATTCAGATATTCTTTTTTACATTTCTTTAATGTTTATTCATTTTTGAGAGACAGAGAGAGACACAGTGTGAGTTGGGGAGGGGCAGAGAGAGAGGGAGACACAGGGTCTGAAGCAGAAGCAGGTTCCAGGCTTCGAGCTGTCAGCACAGAGCCTATCGCAAGGCTTGAACTCAACGGTGGCGAGATCATGACCGGAGCTGAAGTCGGACACTTAACTGACTGAGCCACCCAGGCCCCGCAACAAATTCAGATATTCTGAAAGAGACGAGGGAGGGGTGATCACAGTCTTGTTGGCTATCTTAGCTGAGGGAACAGAATTCCATCCTCTGTGGGGCTCTGAAGTGCAAGGCAGTCACCAGAGAAAGCCACTCATTGTTATGGTGCAAGTAAATGCTGCATTTCACATGTAACATTCGTAAAATGTGTAAGTCAAGACTTTAGTAGATTTCTTCTCCCTAAGCTATGTTCACAGGGCCTATTCACAAAGTAGACAACATTAGACTTCTTGATTTTTTCCTGATAATGCCAGTAAAAAAAAAAAAAAAAATCAGGTAGGTGGAATTTATGTTTGTTTTAGACTTGTTGAAAATGTCCATGGAACAAATTATGAGGAATTTATTAATTAAAAGGAACAAATTATGAGGAATTTATTAATTAAAAGGGACTGGGTGGCTTTTAAAGGAAGGGGTTAAAAATTAAAAGGGACTGGGTGGCTTTTAAAAGGAAGGGCTATCTGGGTGGCTCAGTCAGTTGAGCGTACAACTCTTGATTTCAGCTCAGGTCATGATTCCAGGGTTGTGGGATTTAGCAGCGTGTCTGGCTCCACATTGAGCGTGGAGCCTGCTTGAGATTTTCTCTCTCTATCCCTCTGCCCCTTCTGTGCTCGAGAGCGGATGCTGTCTGCTCGAGATGCTGTCTCTTATAAAAAAAAAAAAAAGAGTGGGGAAGAAGCATGCTGGCATCATATGCTTTTCCAAAGCAGTTTTTTGACTCATTATGAACAAAAATTTAAAAAAAAAAATTTTTTTTTAACATTTATTTATTTTTGAGACAGAGCATGAACAGGGGAGGGGCAGAGAGAGAGGGAGACACAGAATGTGAAATAGGCTCCAGGCTCTGAGCTGTCAGCACAGAGCCCAACGTGGGGCTCAAACTCATGGACCGTGAGATCATGACCTGAGCTGAAGTCGGACGCTTAACCAACCGAGCCACCCAGGTGCCCCTGAACAAAAAATTTTTAAAAAGAGATAGCATTCCTAGAGGACAAATTTTATTATTATTTTTTTTCACCAACAGTCTCATGAGAAATATGTTTGTTAGGATGCTGTCAACTTCATGGTGTCAGATACAAGTGTTTCACAATGCAAAATTTATCTTTGGCAACCAGAGCTCTTGTTTTCCTGAAGTGACAGACCCATTTCATTTATTTCAGGAAAATATCTGCCAAATAGCTAAGGCTCAAAAGTCATAGTTTGTCAGTCAATTGCTCTTCAAGTAAAAATCATGTTCTGCGGGGAGCAAAGATGGTAGTTCAGCTCAAAATTCAATCAGTAAATGTTTTCCTTGAGAGAACTATGCATTTTTTTTTTCAACGTTTATTTATTTTTGGGACAGAGAGAGACAGAGCATGAACAGGGGAGGGGCAGAGAGAGAGAGAGGGAGACACAGAATCAGAAACAGGCTCCAGGCTCTGAGCCATCAGCCCAGAGCCCGACGCGGGGCTCGAACTCACGGACCGCGAGATCATGACCTGGCTGAAGTCGGACGCTTAACCGACTGCGCCACCCAGGCGCCCCGAACTATGCATTTTAATATCCAGCAGATGTGTTTTATATGTACTTTCCATCCCATCTCACTGATTGTTAAAAAGCTTGCTTGTACTTATGGATCAAGATTTAGTAAAATTAATACTTTTTACTGCATCATCAAAGATATTTTTTTTAAAAACTTCTTTAAATGTTTGTTTTTGAGAGAGAGTGCATGTGCGAGCAAGAGTGGGGGAGGGGCAGAGAGAGAGGAAGATCTAGAATCAGAAGCAGGCTCCAGGCTCTGAGCTCTCAGCAGAGAGCCCAAGGCTGGGCTTGAACTTTATGAGCTGCCATGAGATCATGACCTGAGGCAAAGTCGTTCACTTTACCAACTGAGACACCCAGGTGCCCTGTGCATTGTCAAAGATATTCTTGAGTGAAACTGGCTTTTTAAATTGAAATATAATTGACACATTACATATATTGGTTTCAGTTTTACAACACAGTGATTTACAACATACACATAGTGTATGTGTATATTGCAAATTGACTACCACAATAAGTAACATCCTTCACCACACATAGTTACAAAAACCTTTTTCTTGTGATGAGAAGTTTTAAGATTTACTCTCTGCAACTTTCAAACATACCATACAGTATTATTAGCTATAGTCACCATATTGTTACATTATATCCCCAGGACTTATCTTACAAATAAGTTTGTACTTTCTGATCTCCTTCACCCATTTCACCCACGGCCCACCCCCTGCCTATGGTAACTACTAGTCTGTTCTCTGTATTTATTTTTTTTTTTTAATTTTTTTTTCAACGTTTATTTATTTTTGGGACAGAGAGAGACAGAGCATGAACGGGGGAGGGGCAGAGAGAGAGGGAGACACAGAATCAGAAACAGGCTCCAGGCTCTGAGCCATCAGCCCAGAGCCTGACGCGGGGCTCGAACTCACGGACCGCGAGATCGTGACCTGGCTGAAGTCGGACGCTTAACCGACTGTGCCACCCAGGCGCCCCTGTTCTCTGTATTTAAAAAATTGCTTTTTATTTTTATTTTTGTAGATCCCACCTATAAGATCATACAATATTTGTCTTTCTCTCTCTGACTTATATCACTTAGCATAATGCCCATAATGCCCTCAATGTTGTCACAACGGGCAGGGTTTCCCTCTTTTTTTTTTTTGTGACTGAATAATATTCCAGTGTGTGTGTGCGTGTGTGCGTGTGTGTGTGTGCGTGTGTGTGTCTGTGTCTGTGTGTGTACACACACCCATGTGTATATGCCATATTTTCTTTATCTGTTCATCCATCAATGGTCACTTAGGTTGCTTCCATGTCTTGACTATTGTAAATAATGCTGCAATGAACATGGGGGTGCCTATGTCCTTTGAACATATACTGAGAAGTGGAATTGCTAGATCGATCATATGGTAGTTTAATTTTTTTTTTGCATTTTTTAAGTTTATTTATTTATTTTTAAATTAATTTATTTTTTAATTTACACCCAAGTTAGTTAGCATGATTTCAGGAGTAAATTCCTTAATGTCCCTTACCTATTTAGCCCATCCCCCCTCCCAAAACCCCTCTAGCAACCCTCTGTTTGTTTTCTATATTTAAGAGTCTGTTAGGTTTGGTCCCCCTCTCTGTTTTTATATTAATTTTACTTCCATTATGTTTATTGTTTTGAACGTTTTGTATCTTAAAGTCCTCATATGAGTGAAGTCATATATTTGTCTTTCTCTGACTGACTAATTTCACTTAGCATAATACCCTCCAGTCTGTCCAAATAGTTGCAAATGGCTTTTTGATTGCTGAATAATACTCCACTGTACATATATACCACATCTTCTTTATCCATTCATCCATTGATGGACATTTGGGCTCTTTCCATACTTTGGCTATTGTCGATAGTGCTGCTATAAACATTGGGGTGCATGTGCCCCTTCGAAACAGCACACCTGTATCTCTTGAATAAATACCTAGTACTGAAATTGCAAGGTTGTAGGGTAGTTCTATTTTTAATTTTTTGAGGAACCTCTATACTGTTTTCCAGAGTGGTGGCACCAGTTTGCATTCCTACCAGCCCTAACACCATTTATGAAACTAAGGCAGACTAAACTGTTAACTTCCTAGTAAGATAAAATCACAGATCCACCAGCAGTGCAAAAGACATCTTCTTTCTCCTCATCCTCGCCAACATCTGTTGTTGCCTTAGTTGTTAATGTTAGCCATTCTGACAGGTGTGAGGTGTTATCTCACTGTGGTTTTGATTTGTATTTCCCTGATGATGAGTGATGTTGAGCATTTTTTCATGTGTCAGTTGGCCATCTGGATGTCTTCTTTGGAGAAGTGTCTATTCATGTCTTTTGCCCATTTCTTTGCTGGATTATTTGTTTTTTGGGTGTTGAGTTTGATGAGTTCTTTATAGATTTTGGATACAAACCCTTTATCTGATATGTCATTTGCAAATATCTTCTCCCATCTCATTGATTGCCTTTTAGTTCTGCTGATTGTTTCCTTTGCTGTGCACAAGCGTTTTATTTTATTGAGGTCCCAGTAGTTGATTTTTGCTTTTGTTTCCCTTGCCTCCGGAGACCTGTTGAGTAAGAAGTTGCTGCAGCCAAGATCAAAAAGGTTTTTGCCTGCTTTCTCCTCGAGGATTTTGATGGCTTCCTGTCTTAGATTTAGGTCTTATTTTGAGTTTATTTTTGTGTATGGTGAAGAAAGTGGTCCAGGTTCATTCTTCTGCATGTCGCTGTCCAGTTATCCCAGCACCACTTGCTCAAGAGACTGTCTTTATTCCATTGGCTATTCTTTTCTGCTTTGTCAGAGATTAGTTGGCCATATGTTTGTGGGTCCATTTCTGGGTTCTCTATTCTGTTCCACTGATCTGAGTGTCTGTTCTTGTGCCAGTACCATACTGTCTTGATGATTACAGCTTTATAATACAGTTAGAGGTGTGGGATTGTGATGCCTCCTGCTTTGGTTTTCTTTTTCAAGATTGCTTTGGCTATTCAGGGTCTTTTCTGGTTCCATACAAATTTTAGGATTATTTGTTCTAGCTTTGTGAAGAATGCTGGTGTTTTTTTGATAGGGGTTACAGTGGTAGTTCTATTTTCAATTTTTTGAAGAATCTTCATACCATTTTTCATAGTGGCTGCACCAATTTATTTTCCCACCAACAGTGCATGAGGGTTTGCTTTTCTCCACATCTTTGCTGACACTTGTTACCACTTGTCTTTTGATACTGATAGGTGTGAGGTGATACCTCACTGTGGTTTTAATTTTCTTTTTCCTGATGGTAAGTGATGTCAAGCATTTTTCCATGTACCTGTTGGCTATTTGTATGTCTTCTTTGGAAAAATGTTATTTGGATCCTCTGGCCATTTGTTAATTGGATTGTTCGGGTTTTGTTGTTCTTGTTGTTGCTGCTGCTGTTTTTGCTGTTTATTTATAGGAGTTCTTTGTATACTTTGGATGTTAACCTCTTATCAGATATATGACTTGCAAATATTTTATCCCATTCAGCAAGTTGCCTTTCCATTTTGTTGATGGTTTCCTTTGCTGTATAGAAGCTTTTTGGTTTGTTATAGACTCACTTGTTTACTTTTGCTCTTGTTTCTTTTGCTTCTGGTGTCAAATCAAAAAAATAATCACCAAGACTGATGTCAAGAGGCTTACTGCTCCATGTTTTCTTCTAGAAATTTCAGGGTTTCAGGTATTAGATTCATGTCTTTAATCCAATATGACTTGATTTTCTGTATGTTTCATTCTTTTGCACGTTGCTGTCCAGTTTTCCCAGTACCATTTATTCAAGAGACGGTCCTTTCCACATTGTATATTATTGCTTTCTTTGTCATAAATTAGTTGACCGTATATGATGGGTTTATTTCTGGGCTCTGTATTCTGTTGATTTATGTGTCTGTTTCTATGCCACTAACATACTGTTTTGATTACTATAGCTTTGCAATATAGTTTGAAATTAGGAAGCATGATGCCTCCAGCTTTGTTCTTCTTTCTTAAGCTTGCTTGGGTACATGGGGGTCTTTTATGGCTCCATACAAGTTAGAGGATTGTTTTTCTATTTCTTTGAAAAATGCCACTGGAATTTTGATAGGAATTGCACTGAATCTATAGATGGATTTGGGTAGTATGGACATTTTAACAATATTAACTCTTCCCGTCCATGAACACAGACTATCTTTCTACTTATTTGTGAGGACCACTTTACACTAAAACTTCCACATAGTTGTGAACAAGTTCTTTTTGATAAAATGTTAACAGAGTGATTGTTTTAGGTCATAATCAGGAAAAATCAAGTATTTCTGTATGCCTACTCTGTCGGTGTCCTCTGAAAACATAGCTCTGGGGAGGAAGTCTAGAGTATTTTCAATTATAGATTTAATGAAGTTATGTATTGAATGTAACTTTTACTTTGGAGAGCATATTATTTCTGTTTCTTGTTGCTGTTGCACAAATCTGAAGAGACTTTAAGGACCCCATTTTCATATTTTATTTTTATTTTTAAGTTTATTTATTTTGAGAGAGACAGAGACCGCATGAGTGGGGAGGGTCAGACAGTGAGGGGGAGAGAGAGAGAGAGAGAGAATGAGAATCTCAAGTAGGCTCCATGCTGTCAGCGTAGAACCCGACGTGGGGCTTGAACTCATGAAACTGTGAGATCATGACCTGAGACGAAACTGAGAGTCAGACACTTAACTGAGTGAGCCACCCAGACACCCTTCATATTTGATTTCTAAAACAAAACTAACAAACAAGGGGGAAAACTCTGTGAGGTAGGCAAGGGACCTATTAGATGGGATAGATAGGATTACATGGAGCATGTAGCAAGGGGAAGGAGATGTTTAAAGAAAAGTATAGGTCAAATTAAAACAGGATGCATGTTAATATCTGTGAATAAAATATTTCATTAGTTGAAATACAATAATATTTGATATTTTAAATGAAGTAATATTTTTGTCAATTAAAAGTAGTCTAGTAGGGGTTCCTGGGTGGCTCATTCTGGTGGTCTGACTCTTGATTTCTGCTCTGCTCATGATCTCACGTTCAGTGAGATCGAACCCCGCTTCTCGCTCTGTGCTGACAGCATGGAGCTGGCTTGGGATTCTCTCTCTTCCTCCCTCTCTCTGCCCCTCCTTTGCTCGTGGGTGCACAATGCACTCCCTTCTCTCTCTGTCTCTCTCTCTCAAAATAAATAAACTTAAAAAAAAATAGTCTAGTAAAGCATATACTTAGGCTCATATTTGAAGAGTCAAATACATTTTTTTTTCTCTTCAAGTAACTGTCACTCTTTTACAATGTACTGATAAACCCATACCACCGCTATTTCTGGTCACATCTTAGGCAGTACAATATAATGGGTAAGAGCTGGGTTCTGGGCTCCATTGGTCTGGGATAGAACCATGATTCCACCCTTTATTGGCTGTGTGTCCTTGGGCACTTTACTTACCTGTGTACATCTTAGTTTTCTTATTTATACTTACTTCCTTTTTGTACTTATAAGTATTTACTATGATGCTTAGCACATAGAATAAATGTTAGTAATTATTTCAGATTCAGCATTTAATACCTTATTTTCAGATTACTATTGTCATATCAGAAATACATTGTTTTTCTTTCAGTGACGTGATTTTTAAGATGTTCTGCATTCTTGGATGTAATTTTAAAAAATCTTGGTATCAAAATTGTTTTCAGAGGAACACCTCATTAATTATATCATTAAGGAGTGGGAAAATAACAGCTGAACAAAGTTGTGTCGTAGGATCCCCTTCTCAGGAATGCAGTTATATGCCTGTCAAGGAATACCTTGAGAAAAAGAATACCTTTGGGAAAAAATTATAGCTATTGTATTTCAAAAGATTCACCTATCCAACAAATATTTCTGGAGTGCCGTTGGCACACCAGCACTGTTCTTGGTTTGCAGATACCTTGGAGAATAGAATTTCTGCTCCCGTTGTGCTTAACTTCAGGGGATGTAAGGAGCAGGTAGGGCTTAAAACACATGAATTTTTTAGTGACGTTATAAAAATATTAATGCAAATTATGTTGTCTTCACAGTCAGATATAATTACCTGTGCTCAAGAAGTAGAAATGATGATAAAGCAGTTAGGAGCCCAACTGGAACAATTAAAAATGACTGTAAAATCAAAGACTGCTGTCCCAACATCACAAGTCTTTGTAAGTATTTGCCATCAACTTTGACCTTGCTTAAGAGTGAATATACCTTTGAGTCCTATACAATCGAATCATAAGTAATCATAATTATAGTTAATCACTAAAAATATGATACTGGTTTTTGTACAAGTTGATCCTGTTCTTTATGGTTGTTTTGTAATAACCGTGTAAGTTGGATGCGGGACTTCCCTCTGCAGACAGTTGCTACTAAAGGAAATGCAGGTATATATTATGGTAGCCATAATACCAGCACGGGCTGTGGCAACAAAACGAATCTGTAATGCAGTGTTGAGAACACGTTCACAGTGGCTGGTTAGAGATTGCCTTCAGCCAAGGGGTGATGTGACTTGTGTCCTTTATGAAGAGACAGAGGATAATCCCTGTGTTTACCAGGCCTGCACTTACACTGACTTTCTGATTATCTGTACCATCTTAGGGGCAAATCTGGTAGCCCAAAGGAGGTGTAGGGTGCACATGCAGTATTTTATAGAGCATTTTGAGGCCTTGACAATTTTGTGTAACCATTCCCAATGTTAGGTTTTAAAAGCCAAGAAACAAAAGGCTAAGTTGTTTTACTTTTTAGTAGGGCCTAATTAGTTTCTGTATATGTTTATTCAATAAGTCAGTGACCTTTAGTATGAATAAAAAACGTTTTATCTCATGGCACCTGGGTGGCTCAGTAGGTTAGATTATCCAACTCTTGATTTCTGCTCAGGCCATGATCTCATGGTTCATGGGTTTGAGCCCCGTGTCGGGCTCTGTGCTGACAATGCGGAGCCTGCTTGGGATTCTCTCTCTCTCCCTCTCTCTCTGCCCCTCCCCCAATCTCCCTCCCTCCCTCTCTCTCTCTCTCTCTCTCTCAGCCTCTCCCCAAAATAAATAATATAAACATTAAAAAAAAGTTTTTATCTCACTAATCTAAAATCTTTAACTTGCAGCTCACAAGATATGCCTCAAGATATATCTGTAGACTTTCAGGTTCTTTTAATCATGATTGAACCAGATAAATCTAATAGTAATGAGTCATATTTAGCTTTTTTACAAAAAGAAGATATTTTCCTCTTGGCTTTTTGGGGTCAAGCATCCATAAATCTTTCTTAGGTGATCAATGTGTTTGGCTTTTTGGGGGGGTGGTAAATTAACTTTATGACAATCACACCAACATGAATAGTTTGAAATAAAATACAAGTTTTTTTCTCATAATTTATGAATCCTATTGCTATGTAGATTTTATTGTTTAACTTCACAAGACTTTGACTTGTCTTCAGGAAGAATTTCTTTACTAACACAAATTTGTTTTTGTTTTTAAGAGCACAGTGATTTGTAATTTTATTAAACAGTTACATTTTAAACATTCTTTTCTTCAGCCCATCTTCATTGCACTTTCCAATCTGTGGACTAGCTTCCAGGATGAAACTGTTTTGATTAGTGTCCTCAGTAATTTGACAACTCACCTTGAGCCATTCTTGGGTGCTCATGAACTCCTCTTTCCTGAGAAAGTAATGCAGAATCTTCTTGATGGGCTGACTGTGAAGACTGATGTGTGTAGGATGAAGGAACACATGGGTAATAGAAACCATCCTTGACTTCCTCTTCCTCTTAAAAGTGCCTCTAGAATAAAGGCACTCTTTTAAAATTTTCACGCTTGGGGCATCTGGCTGGGTCAGTCAGTGGAGCATCCAACGCTTGATCTTGGGGTCATGAGTTAGAGCCCCATGTTGAGCATAAAGTTTGTTTTTAAAAAAAGTAAAATTTTCATGCTCTATCCTTTTGATAAGGTATTAAACATCTTTCTTGATTAAAAGAGTACTAATGTTCATTATGAAAAGTGCAGGAAACAGAAAATATGTAAGCTAAGTACCTTACTATCCAATAATAAGCATTCTTTTGTAAAAAAAAATTAATGTTTATTTATTTATTTTGAGACAGAGAGCAAGTGGGGAGGGGAAGAGAGAGAATCCCAAGCAGGTTCCACACTATAAGTGCAGAGCCCAATGCAGGACTTGATCAATGCAGACCATGAGATCGTGATCTGAGCCAAGGTCATGATCTGAGCCAAAATCAAGAATCGGCTGCTTAACCTACTGAGCCACCCAGGTGCCCCCAATAATAAGCATTCTTAATGTTATTGTCAGGGTTTTGGTTAACAATGATTTTCCTTGCCTATGTGTTTCTGTTGTAGTCTTAGTGATCTTATTATTGATTTATAGTAGGAGAAGATATTAATGTTTGCCATATTTAGAGCTCTATTTCTTTAGCATGTCATTTGCCATATATCTACCTCAGATTCAGGCTGAAATTTATAAATCAATGAAATTTATCCCTGTATAATTGAGCTTATTTTAGACCCTTTAAGAGATGCACTGATTCTTATAAGAAGGCTGTCTTTATCAACAAACTGCTTTTTACTTTTTTGGTATCTTTTGTCTTAAAGACAATGTGAAGTTCTTGAGAAATGCCAAAATAGAGTCTGGGCATTGTTGCCTAAAAAGAAAGTTTTTTCCAGAAAATGACATTTGATAATTTACTCTCTAAATTTCTTTTACAAATTCAAATTTTGTGTAAGTGGAGAATAAAAATGAAGTTGTAATTTCCATTCTTCAACTACTGGACTTAAAAAATAAACTTGAAAACTAAATTAGAAAGACTGAAAAGCATCCTTCCACTTAAAGTTTTTCCTACTTATTTTATTTTATTAAAACAGCATATCTACACAAATACCAAGTGAAATTAAAAAGTTAAAGTCACTTAGGGGCACCTGGGTGGCTCAGTTGTTTAAGTGTCTGACTTCGGCTCAGGTAATGGTCTCACAGTTCGTGGGTTTGGGCCCCGCATCTGCCTCTGTGCTGACAACTCAGAGCTTGGAGCCTGCTTTGAATTCTGTAACTCCCTCTCCCTCTGCCCCTTCCCGGCTCGTGCTCTCATCTCTCTCAAAAATAAATAAATGTTAAAAAAAAATTTAAAAAAAGGTTAAAGTCACTTCAGCAGTAAATATTAAACTACTTCAACAGTAGATATTAAACTCACCATTATTGGCAAGACAGTTTACTTCTTGGAGTTAAACATGTCACTTTCCACTATATGTCACAACTTTTTATTCACCAGAACACTATTTATCACGTTACTGCTCCAGTGAATTGGGAGACCGAATGTTCTTCTAAAAGAATTTGATTAACACTTGCCACGTCTCCTCTCTGTTTTGAGACTTTCAGGCATATCAGGAAAAAAGAAGGAAGGTTTATTTTCCCCAAAGTATGCATTTACTTCTAGTTGTAGTCACAAGGGCATTTGTGGTATTGCTGTTTTGATGTAGAGCCAGACCCAGAAGTATAGTAGGATTGCCAAAGCTAAGAACCTTTGGGATCAATGTTTTACAGATATGTGTTTTTGTTTGTGTAGAAAATGTGGACTATTTGTTTATCACATGTAAATAAGTAAGCCAGCCACCATTAGGAAGGATTTTTAAAAGTGTAAAGAACAAAGATTGTGCACCTTGTTATCAAAATTAAATTACTAAGAGAGATTTCCTTGAAGCTTTCTGCTCAGAACATTCTCAGCTGTTTCAGGAAGCAATAGTCCTAGTATAGGAGCATCACATTTAAAGAATTTGCTCACCTACACCTAGTGTATTATGAAGAGCCATACAGTCTTGAATGAATTTGATCTCTCTCTATTTTAGTCACACAACAGCCAGCCTTTTCTGCTTATTTTCTTGGGTTGTTTACTCTTCTCCTTGACTGAAGTTTTTCTTGTCCTCTTTTATTTTAGAAGATAGAGTACGTCCGGTGGATTTCAGAAAACAAGAATGGCTTTTCCCAGAAACAACGGCCAATTTTGATAAATTGTTAATTCAGTATCGAGGATTTTGTGCTTATACATTTGCTACAACAGATGGTCTTCTTCTTCCAGGTATATTGTGGGAAATGATATTGCTTTGACTTCCCATTTTTTCTTTAAATAAAGCCATCCTTGTCACTTAACTTACTCATTTTTTTTTTCACTTATCATTTTTTAAAACTTTATGGGATCTGACGGTGAACTAGGAAAGGAGCCACAAAGATGATCCAGACCAAAATCTTCATCTTTGAAGTGCTCACAGAATAATCTGGTGGACTGACATAAGCAAGAATTACACACAAATGATAAGTGAGGTGCTCGCTTCGGCAGCATATATACTAAAATCGGAGCAATACAGAGAAGATCAGCATGGCCCCTGCGCAAGGATGACATGCAAATTCATGAAGCTTCCACATTTAGAAACGAAAACAAATAAGTGATAGAATGTGTATATAATGAAATCTGGATGCTACATTATCATAAAAGAGGGATGACTCATATGGCCAATGAGGGACTCCAGAAATTCACATGGCGTTACTAAAATAGATCATCTTCCAAAGTAATTAGTTGAAAGAGCAACACTAATTTGGCTGATTATGTTGATTAAAAAAATACTCTGTTGCTTTATGGTTGTGTTCTATTAACATAGATCAGGATTTCTGTATAAGTCAGATCCACCTAAGGAAATGGCCAATATTTTATCAAATAAAATCTCTCTGTGTATATTACTAGAGCTTCTCCTCTAACAAAGAGTAAGTCAGAAATTGAGGTGAAATAAATTATTATCCAAAAAGTGCTGTGTGAATTGGAAATAAAAAGTCAGGGCTAGAATGAAAACAGTTGGACAAAATTATTTCTGATTTACCTTACACCATTAACCTCTTTTTTCCTTTTCTTCTTTCTTTGTCATTTCTTTTGTTATATTTCGTAGTTGGATATTACTTTTTTTATTAGAAAGAATTATAGGAACTACATACAGGCTAGAGAACATGCATACTGACTTTTTTTTAAGTTTATTTTTGAGAGAGAGAAAGAGAGTGCATGTGAGGGGAGGGGCAGAGAGAGAAGGTGAGAGAGAGAATTCTAAACAGGCTCTTGTATTGTCAGCACAGAGCCCAATGCAGGGCTCGAACTCACGAGCTGTGAGATCATGACCTGAGCCAAAACCAAGAATTGGACTCTTCAACTGACTGAGCCACCAAGATGCCCCTGACTCATTTTTTATGGTATTAGATTTTTCATAATGGAAGTAAGAGGTTTACCATAGGGAGCTGAGAGAATAGTATTCTGAGGCCCCATGAGGGTCAGTGATACTGGTGGGGGTGGGGGGGCGGTAACAATCAAAAGCCGTGAAGAAATAAGAAGTGATGGAATATAGATGGTTTCTTTCTTTCCTTCTCTTCTCTTCTCTTTTCCTTTTCTTTCCCCTTCCTTCCTTCTTTCCTTCTTCCTTCCTTCTTCCCTTCCTTCCTTCCTTCCTTCCTTCCATCCATCCATGCATCCATCCATGCATCATCCATCCATCCATCCATCCATCCATCCATCACAAATAAGAAAGGAAGGGAGTCACAAGAGACACAAACGCAAAGAACCATAGCTGTAGGGTGATGACAGAGGTAGCATGATATAATTGAAAAAGCTATGGGCTAAGGTTCAGGGGAGCCTGGCTTCTAGTATAGGAGGTCTGTTTGGCCTCTTCAAGCTTCCACTATCTGGGATTCTAATAAAGAGAGAGAAATAGGAAAGTAGAAGAGCTTGTGGGGCTATGGGTTTCAGAATCCTCTCTGAATAAGCTAGCCCTGACTACTTTGTTCACTACATTATTTCTGTTTGCTACATTATTTTCTGGGCAGCAGCAAACTGCACTAAGAGGAATTCTGTAGGACTTTTCTCCTTCCATTCAGGACTATAGACCACATGACTTAAATCCCAAGGCTTACTAACTAGTTAGGATCCTTTTCAATGACTACACCGGTTTTATTGCCAATCACTTTCCCTTGCCTACTCAAGCCTCACTGGCTTTCTTGTTGTTCTTGAACATCTCAAGCCCATTTTCACCTCAGAGCCTTTATGCTTGCTATTTATTCCCTCTACTTGGAAAACTCTGTCTATCCCCCAGATAGCTACATACCTTCCTCCTTCATTTTATTTAGCATTCCTAGATCACCCAATTTAAAATATCAACCACACCCTTCTTCCTTTTATTATGTGTTTAACAAGCTTATTTTTTTTTTTTTGAGGGGGGCGGGGAATGAATCTTAAGCAGGCTCCACACCCAGCGCAGAACCCAATGCGGGACTCAGATCTCATGACCTGAGATCGTGACTTGAGCTGAAATCAAGAATTGGATACTTAACTGGCCAGGTGCCCCTTGGCTTTATTTTTAACCTTTTTTTGCAGTACTCTCTGGCCTATGGTATATTTGTTGATTTGTTGAGAGCAGCAATTTTGTTTTTATTTCCTTAGTGCCAGGAATAGGGCCAATAAATTTTGTTGAACAAATGAAAAAATAAATAAGGCAGTACTATTGTTTCATATATAATTCCCACCAACTATGTGGATATTTAATAACCCTTATTTTTGTAGTATCTGTTCACAGTGGGAAATACTTTCTAACATAGAGACTTGTATTTTGGGGATGCCTGGTTGGCTTGGTTGGTGGAGCATGCAGCTCTTGATCTTGGGGTCATGAGTTTGAGCCCCATGTTGGGTGTAGAGATTACTTAAAAGTAAAAATCTTAAAAAAAAAAAAAAAAGGAAATGTATTTTGGGTAAGTTGTCCCATTTTTGTAGTTTTTATAGAATTATTTTTAAAACAATGCTTGTAGTAGTTAGTTTAGTTAAAGGAGATTTGAAACCACGAGATGACTACGTGCCTTCTCATAAAAGATTTTCAAACATTTTAGATCTGTATAGTAAAATAATTTTTATATAAAACCATTTGTTAAAATTAATTTAATATGAATTTCACATAAAATAGAATTTAACAAAATGTATAATTTAAAATTGCTAATTGTAGCATTTTAACAAAATGAAAACATGTTAAATATGCATAAGTCATATGTTAAATATGCAGTATGTAGGGGATGATTCTATGGATGTATTACAAACATAGAATCACTTACTATTTTATATCTCATTCATTTCCTTTTCTTAATTTTCAGGAAATCCAGCAATTGGAATTTTGAAATATAAAGAAAAGTATTACACTTTTAATACCAGAGATGCTGCATATTTATTTGCAGAAAGTCCTGAAAATTATATGGATTTAATTAAGGAAAAAGCAAAAAAAAATGCAGAATTAATTCAGCTACTGGAACTTCATCAACAGTTCGAAACCCTCATTCCATATTCTCAGGTAAGCAGAGTCAGTATTTTAAGAATTTATGACATTTAAAAGTATAGTTAATTAGAAAGTTATACCTTGTTGTAGAATAGTTCCAAAGTCCAAACAGAGACTGGATCAGAAGAGGGCCTTTAATGCTATTGGAAAGAGATTCACCCCGAAGAAGGAAACTAATGAAATCCACAAAGAATAATGAAAACAAGATAAGGAGTCAAATTGATAAATTAGACTGGAAAAATCTGGAAGAGAAAGACTACGTTTAGATAAATAACTGAGTCTGTAGGATTTCCTTATCTAAAATTAAAGAACTTAGCACAGATAACACAGGTGATAACTTAGAGTTGTAAGATAATACTTTCTGATATATTTTATTACCTGATAGGGCAAGCTCTTTCCTTTGCCTTGTATTTTTTCAAAATTGTCTTAGTCATGCATGGTAGTTTTCTTAATAAATTTGCTAAGTTTCCCCCAAAATCTTACTGAGATTTTAACTGGAATTGAATTAAAATAATAAAAGAATTTTTATGTTTATTATATTAGGTTGTCCCATTCATAATACCATTTTGTTTTTTTTAATAAGTACTAGTTTCATTAATTATATCTTAATAAAGCTTAATGGTATTAGTTCTATTTTCTACTGTGCCCACTTCTAAAACTGTATGTGATCCCAGCAGTGACTGGTGATGCTAATATTAATACATGGTTTTCCCACTCAGTATGACGACCCCTCCATTGAATTAACAATTCTCATATGGAATGGGTTTGTTTCTGGGCTTTTAATTGTGTTCCACTGGCTTGTGCTCTCCCAGTTTTGTATTTCATTCTGTTTTTTTTAAAGCTTATTTATTTATTTTGAGAAAGAGAGAGAGCGAGCACAGGCAGGGAAGGGGCAGAGAAAGAGGAAGAGGGAGAAAGAATCCCAAGCAGGCTCCACACTGCTAGCGCAGAACCCCATATATGGGGTTTGAACCCATGAACTTAATATGGGAGGTGTATTTTGGGAGGGGAAAACCTAACATCACTCATTCCTAAGTCAAATGCCCCTCTCCAATTTTCACAATTGGTAGCCTATGTGAATACTTTGACCTGAGCCAAAACCAGGAGTTAGATGCTCAACCGACTGAGCCACCCAGGCACCCCTCTGTTTTTCATTCTTTTTGTGATGTCTTCTCATGAATGAAAGTTTTTCATTTTAATATGTCATTTATTAATCTTTTCTTCACGTCTCAAATTTTGTCTTGTTTAAGAAATTTTCATGTATCTTAGATCATAAAAATATTCTCCTATATTGTTTTGTAAAAAAATACGGATTTTGGATTTGCCTTTCACACCTGACTCTTTAATTGACTTGGATTTGATTTTTGTGTCTATTGGGAGGTGAAGATCCAATTTTAATTTTTTTTCTATTTGAGTAATGAATTTTCCCAGACCATTTGTTCAGTACTCTTTCCTTTCTCCATATCTATAGTGTCTTATATGCACAGGCTTAATTTTTAATCTCTCTATTCTATTCAGTTCAATTTTTAAAAAATTCCTGTATCTATATCTTACTATAGCTTTATAGTAAGTTTTGATACCTAGTAGAGTAAGTTCTCCCACCCTTTCCTCTCTAAAGGATCTTGGCTATACTTGAGTCTTTACTTTCCATATAAATTTGAGAATTTATATTGTCAGGTTCCATAAAAAACCTTGAAGGAATTATGAATTTGCATGTCTATAGACAAGAATTATTTGACCATACCACCACTTATTTATAATTTACAGAGTTGTAAGATACTTCAAAGACAGTGAAAGGTTAGAATCAGATCATCAGAAATGTATGCTATATGTAGATAATGCATAGTTTTCCATTAAACAATTTTCCCCTATATTTTGGGTCTTGTTTTTTCCTTTCTTTCTGTGTATTTAATTCCCAGCTCTTCTTCAGTGACCTTAAGTACCTATGGAAGTGAGTTTTCTCCCTTCATATTTCAAAGCTATAGTTCTTATAATTATTTACTTGCCATTTACTTGTACTGTGTAATATTGCTAATCATCTTGCAACATGTTTTTATCTACCCAACTATATCACATCATCGTTCTGAAGGCAAAAAAAATTATATCTTATGTTAGGTCGTAGGCAATCAGTAATTATCTGCTGTTTGATTTGAGTAAGAAGTTAATCTTACATGGCATATATATATATATATATATATATGTGTGTGTGTGTGTGTATGTATATGTACATATGTACATATGTATATGTAATCTTACATGGCATATATATGTGTGTATGCATATGTATATACATATATATACACACACATATACACATATATGTGTATATATATATACACATATACATATATATACACATACATATAATGGAATATTACTCAGGCATAACAAAGAATGAAACCTTGCCATTTGTAACAACATGGATGGATCAGGAGGATGTAATGCCAAGTGAAATAAGACAGTCAGAGAAAGACAAATACCATATGATTTCATTCGTATGTGGAGTTTAAGAAACAAAAGCAAATGGGCAAAGAGATAAAGAGACAAAAAAACCAGACTGTTAAATACAGAGAACAAACTTGTGGTTGTTAGAGGAGAGGTAGGTGAGGAGATGGGTGAAATAGGTGAAGGGAATTAAGAGTCCACTTATCGTGATGAGTACAGAGTAATGTACAGAATTGTTGAATCACTATATTATACACCTGAAACTAATATAACACTGTGTTAGTTACATTGGAATTAAAAAAAAGTTAATCTGTCCCTCCTGTGCACTATGATCTGAGTTCCTTAAACCCCTACCACCCTCTCCAGCAACTTCATATATAGCACAATCATATCTTATTTAGCCTGGAATTAATATTTAATATTTTAATAGTGAGCTTGTGGGTATCCCAGCAGAAAATCAAAATATCCAACTAAAACAAAATCAAGTGTATGCATAGTTTGGGGTTTAGATATATCCTAAAGATGTTTTGATACTTTAAACAAATGTGATTCATATTTAACATTTAATGGCTATTTTAAACTTCAGTCAGTTTTCTTTTTTTTTTTTAAATTTTTTTTTCAACGTTTTTTATTTATTTTTGGGACAGAGAGAGACAGAGCATGAACGGGCGAGGGGCAGAGAGAGAGGGAGACACAGAATCGGAAACAGGCTCCAGGCTCTGAGCCATCAGCCCAGAGCCCGACGCGGGGCTCGAACTCACGGACCGCGAGATCGTGACCTGGCTGAAGTCGGACGCTCAACCGACTGCGCCACCCAGGCGCCCCTTCAGTCAGTTTTCAACAAAGTATTCATGTATGCTACCGATTGTGAAAATTGGAGAGGGGCATTTGACTTGAATGAATGTTAGGTTTTCCCCTCCCAAAATATACCTCCCATATTAAGTTCACAAAGTCAGGTACAAAGAAAGCCATAATGCCCAGGAAAATTATCACATTTAGTTCACTACTATTAGCTTATTTTCTCTGCTGTCTTTATGAGTATATTCCATGTTGAAAAATTCTTATTTTTCTAATCTTTTTGTCAGTTTATTTTTAGTTATCTCTAAATAATGCTGCTTTTTAATAAATACTAATTACAGAACTTCATTTCTTTAGATGAAAGATGTTGACAAACATCATATAAAACCAATTACAAAGTGTGAAAGTAGCACACAAACAGATACGCACATATTGCCACCAACGATTGTGAGATCATATGAGTGGAATGAATGGGAATTGAGAAGAAAAGCTATAAAATTGGTTTGTAACAATATTTTCTAAAATTATTTATAGGTTGGGGAATTTGTTTTTCTTCAGCTAAGACAGCAGAAGAGATGACATTTTGTACATGTGTTACATTCAGCCACAAATTAAAGCAGAATTAGTCCCAAAAGTTACAGGTCCAGGGCACAGGACCAAAAGGGATTGTTTTGGTACGAGCAGGGTGGGTCTCTCAAGGGTAGTTGTTGTGATAAGATGGCAATGTTCTAGATTCATTGAATCAATTTCTAGAAAATAGGCATGCTGTCCAACAATTTCTACCAGCGTCCCTGGCCTCTAGCTTTCCTTGTTTCTGCTCCTGTGGCTTCCATGGATGTATACACTGGCCATTTACTTGGAACTCTGCCTCATCTTTCTTCTTTCTCGCTTCAGCCTGTGTATTTGCTTCTCCCTCCACTTGGCTCTCATGGTGTGGGAGTTTCCAGGAAGATGGTGCTAAAGCTGAGAGCTATAGGTTAGGGAACTCTAATGTGTTGTTAGTCATAGAGTGGGTAATTTAAATTACTTATATAAACTAGTGGGATGTATACAGAGTTCTTTGCATATAATTTGCCAGCTTTACATTGTAAGATTGTCTTCTAATTTTAAGCACATACGGAAGCATGAAACTATTCTCAGATTATACCATGCAGTGACTAGAACAATGGTAGTTGCTCTCTCTTTCTTTCTATATCCATCTATTGTGCTAATCTATGAGATTTAGAGCACTTTCAGCTTCCTCTAATCATTTAAAGTATATCTTTGTCTTTTGTAGTCTTTTTTTTTTTTTTTTTTTGAGGAGCAGAATATTAACTTCTCTTGTGTCCTCTCTTACGTCAGCATGTTCTCTACAGGCACTGAGCTCTCTTGTCCTTCTAATTCTCAGTCACCTTAATCATAAGAGGTGCCTGCCCTCAAAGCTTGGCTTTGAAAATCTCATCCCTGTGTGACTCAGTGGAATTCTTCCCTCTCACCCTTTTTACAGTACCTTGTCATTTTAGACAATAAGTATTTAGAGTACAAAGGAAATAAACTTTTATATCTATAGCCTTTTCTTAGTATATTTTATCCATCTCTTTAACTGAAATCAGGTATGGGAGTAAATGAAGACTACCCAAATAAGAACAGAGGCTATTTATTCAAAGTTTTCTATAGCAAGGGAGTCAATCATCATCACTGGCCATTGGCAGAAACTCCAAAGCAGGCAGGGAAAGTGGGAAACCCTTATAGTGAAAAAAAGGGGAAGGCTTCAAGCATGCTCTGACTGGAGATTGTTGACATGGGGAAAATGGAAGCAGGCTAACTCAAAGTTGGGGCTCTTATGTGAATGGTTTGGTGGGCATAGTTGGCTTTCTCTGGTTGGTCCTTAGTTGGAAGGTGGGGGCATGGGTAGCAAAAAAATAGGGAAGCTGGCCAAGTCCTGTCTGTTCCGGGCTTATACCTACAGCTATAGAGGTTGTGGATCTGAGTTCTATTGTCATATAAGGTCTAGCTTTTGGCAGTTTGTATATTCAGTGTCTCATAGGCTTTTAACCAATCATGGCATTTCTCTTGCCACCCTTTGTGGTGGCAGCTTTTCAGTCCCTTAATTTCCTGGGATGAGGAAGGATCAGCTTCCTGGTATGTCTTCCAGATCCTCGTTCCATTAGCATTCCTATGAGTTACTCTTCTGTAGTACATGAAGCTCCATCCCCAATGTTCTTTTGTGTTATCTACTAAACTCACTTGAGCCCATCAGATATATATGGGTAACACAGATATTACACATTTGTTCTTCAGAAACTAATTGTCTAGCAAGTGACACTGATACACTAAAAATATCTCAATACCTGTTGGTAAGTGGTAGAATAGAAGTGAAATAAAAAATGAATCCTGGTGACATTTTAAGTTGGTCTGAGGTATAAATAGGCAAAGGAGAAGAGGGGAATGATGGTTGGATGGATATGAGAGGTAGAGGTACCAGCATAGGTCTGGATTGGAAATGTTAAAAGAATGGCGTATTCCGTGGGGCTGCACTACATACCGACTGAACTCTTCTTCTCATTCTTCAACCTCCACTTAATTCTGAGGCTCACCTTAGACCTAATTCTCCTCTGGAATCACATCACGTCAAATGCTGGCTCCCCATATATGACCAGTACAATGTGCTGGTAAGACAAAACTGAGTGTATTGCTTAAAGCTATAGGAGGAATCAGCACCTCAGCAGAGCCTAGGCAGTGTCTTGAGGGGGAAGAGCAAGGTCAGAATGTATTGAGAATGTGAAGTTTGATGGAAGGTAGGTCTTTCAAAGCCAAGAGTAGGTCAGGGGATGGGAGGAGGGCTTGAATTAGATTAGGTAAAGATCATGAAAAAGCAGCCCAGCACTGATGGGAATAGAAAGTGAAGATTTATGGGGTAGGGTGCAGAGAATGTTAGAATCTGTGTGTTGGTACTTACTACTGAAGGTGTGTCTTTTGGGATGTTCTGTAGTGAACAATCAAGTTATTTGCTTTGGTAAGAGTCTCTTGGAATGATCAAATTATGCTAATGAAGATGTCCAAATAGAAAACTCACACTAATGTAGACAATAAACTCAGTGTGGAGGAAGTAGTTTTGGTTCTCAGTCATCCACAGTGTCTCAAAATCTGGAATATTTCCTCTCCTTCCAAGTCTCTACATTTTTATTTTATTTTATTTTATTTTATTTTATTTTATTTTATTTTATTTTATTTTATTTTATTTTATTTTATTTTATTTTTATTTATTTATTTATAATATAATATATTGTCAAATTGGTTTCCATACAACACCCAGTGCCCAGGTGCCCTCCTCAATTCCCATCACCCACTTTCCCCTCTCCCCCCACACCCCCATCAACCCTCAGTTTGTTCCCCTATTTAAGAGTCTCTTATGGTTTGCCTCCCTCCCTCTCTGTAACTTTTTCTTCCCCTTCCCCTCCTCCATGGTCTTCTGTTAAGTTTCTCGAGATCCACATGAGTGAAAACATATGGTATCTGTCTTTCTCTGACTGACTTATTTCACTTAGCATAATACCCTCCAGTTTCATCCACGTTGCTGCAAATGGCCAGATTTCATTCTTTCTCATTGCCAAGTAGTATTCCATTGTATATATAAACCACATCTTCTTTATCCATTTGTCAGTTGATGGACATTTAGGTTCTTCCCATAATTTTGCTACTGTTGAAAGTGCTGCTATGAACATTGGGGTAGAAGTGCCCCTATGCATCAGCACCCCTGTATCCCTTGGGTAAATTCCTAGCAGTGCTATTGCTGGGTCATAGGGTAGATCTATTTTTCATTTTTTGAGGAACCTCCCCACTGTATTCCAGAGCAGCTGCACCAGTTTGCATTCCCACCAAAGTGCAAGAGGGTTCCCGTTTCTCCACATGTTCTCCAGCATCTGTAGTCTACTGATTGGTTCATTGTAGCCACTCTGACCAGTGTAAGGTGGTATCTCAGTGTGGTTTTGATTTGTACTTCCATGATGAGGAGTGACGTTGAGCATCTTTTCATGTGACTATTGGCCATCTGGATGTCTTCTTTAGAGAAGTGTTTATTCATGTCTTCTGCCCATGTCTTCACTGGATTATTTGTTTTTCAGGTGTAGAGTTTGGTGAGTTCTTTATAGATTTTGGATACTAGCCCTTTGTCTGATATGTCATTTGCAAGTCTCTTTTCCCATTCTGTCGGTTGCCTTTTAGTTTTGTTGATTGTTTCCTTTGCAGTGCAGAAGCTTTTTATCTTGATGAGGTCCCAATAGTTTTTAATTCCCTTGCCTTTGAAGATGTGTCAGGTAAGAAATTGCTGTGGCTGAGGTCAAAGAGGTTTTTCCTGCTTTCTCCTGTAGGGGTTTTGATGGTTTCCTGTCTGACATTAGGTCCTTCATCCATTTTGAGTTTGTGGGTCCAAATCTGGGGTCTCTGTTCTATTCCATTGGTCTATGTGCCGGTTTTTGTGCCTATACCATACTGTCTTGGTGATTACAGCTTTGCAGTACAGGCTAAAGTCTGGGATTGTGATGCCTCCCACTTTGGTTTTCTTCTTCAGTATTACTTTGACTATTCAGGATCTTTTGTGGTTCCATACAAATTTTAGGATTGCTTGTTCTAGCTTTGGGAAGAATGCTGGTGCAATTTTGATTGGGATTGCACCGAATGTGTAGATTGCTTTGTGTAGTAGTGACATTTTAACAATATTTATTCTTCCAATCCATGAGCCTGGAATGTTTTTCCATTTCTTTGTGTCTTCAGTTTCCTTCATAAGCTTTCTAGAGTATTTGGCATACAGATCTTTTATATTTTGGTTAGGTTTATTCCTAGGTATTTTATGGTTCTTGGTGCAAATGTGAATGGGATCAATTTCTTTATTTGTCTTTCTGTTGCTTCATTATTGGTGTATAAAAATGCAACCGATTTCTGTACATTAATTTTGTATCCTGTGGCTTTGCTGAATTCATGTATCAGTTCTCGCAGACGTTTGGTGGAGTCTGTCAGGTTTTCCATGTAGAGTGTCATGTCGTTTGTGAAAAGTGAAAGTTTGACTTCATCTTTGCCAATTTTGATGCCTTTTATTTCATTTTGTTGTCTGATTGCTGATGCTAGGACTTCCAACACTATGTTAAACAACAGTGGTGAGAGAGGACATCCCTGTCGTGTTCCTGATCTCAGGGGGAAAGCTCTCAGTTTTTCCTCATTGAGGATGATATTAGCTGTGGGCTTTTCATAAATGGCTTTTATGATGTTAAAGTATGTTCTTTCTATCCCGACTTTCTTGAGGGTTTTTATTAAGAAAGGATGCTATATTTTGTCAAATGCTTTTTCTGCATCTATTGACAGGATCATATGGTTGTTATTTTTTCTTTTATGAATGTGATGTATCACACTGATTGATTTGCGAATATTGAACCAGCCCTGCAGCTCAGGAAAGAATCCCACTTGATCATGGTGAATAATTATTTTTTATATGCTGTTGAAATAGATTTGCTAGTATCTGGTTGAGAATTTTTGCCTCTATATTCATCAGGGATATTGGCCTGGGATAGTTGCCTTTTTTTGCTGAGTCTCTGTCTGGTTTGGGAATCAAAGTAATGCCGGCTTCATAGATGAGTCTGGAAGTTTTCCTTCCCGTTCTGTTTTTTTGGAATAGCTTGAGAAGGATAGGTATTAACTCTGCTTTAAATGTCTGCTAGAATTCCTCAGGGAAGCCATCTGGTCCAGACTCTTATTTGCTGGGAGATTTTTGATACCTGATTTGATTTCTTCACTAGTTAGTTATGGGTCTGTTCAAATTTTTTGTTTCTTCCCTTTTGAGTTTTGGTAGTGTGTGGGTGTTAATAATTTTTCATAGTATTCCCTGCTAATTGCTTGTATTTCTGAGGGATTGGTTGTAATAAATCCATTTTCATTTGTGCTTTTATCTGTTTGGGTCCTCTCTCTTTTCTTTTTGAGAAGCCTGGCTAGAGGTTTATCGATTTGTTTATTTTTTCAAAAAACCAACTGTTGGTTTCATTGATCTGTCCTACTGTTGTTGTTGGTTTTTTTTGATTCTATATTGTTTCTTTCTGCTCTGGTCTTTATTATTTCTCTTCTTCTTCTGGGTTTGGGGTGTCTTTCCTGTTCTGCTTTGAGTTCCTTTAGGTGTGCTATTAGATTTCGTATTGGGGATTTTTCTTGTTTCTTGAGATAGGCCTGGATTGCAATGTATTTTCCTCTTAGGACTGCCTTTGCTGCATCCCAAAGCGTTTGGATTGTTGTATTTTCATTTTCATTTGTTTCCATATATTTTTAAATTTCTTATGTAATGGCCTGGTTGACCCATTCGTTTTTTAGTAGGGTGTTCTGTAACCTCCATGCTTTTGGAGGTTTTCTAGACTTATTCCTGTGGTTAATTTCAAGTTTCATAGCATTGAGATGTAAAAGTGTGCATGGTATGATCTCAATTCTTTTATATCTATTGAGGGCTGTTTTGTGACCCAGCATGTGATCTATCTTGGAGAATGTTCCATGTGCACTTGAGAAGAAAGTATATTCTGTTGCTTTGGGATGCAGAGTTCTAAATATATCTGTCAAGTCCATCTGGTCCAGTGGATCATTCAGGGCCATTGTTTCTTTACTGATTCTCTGTCTAGATGATCTATCCATTGTTGTCAGTGGAGTATTAAAGTCCCCTGCAATTACCACATTCTTATCAATAAGGTTGCTTATGTTTGTGATTAATTGTTTTATACAGTCGGGTGCTCTTGAATTTGGAGCATAGGCATTTATAATTGTTAGCTCTTCCTGATGGATAGACCCTGTAATTATTATATAATGCCCTTCTTCATCTCTTGTTATGGCCTTTAATTTAAAGTCTAGTTTGTGTGATGTAAGTATGGCTCCTCCAGCCTTCTTTTGACTTCCAGTTGCATGATAGGTAGTTCTCCATCCCCTCACTTTCAATCTGAAGGTGTCCTCGGGTCTAAAATGAGTCTCTTTAGACAGCAAATAGATGGGTCTTGGTTTTTTTTATCCATTCTGATACCCTATGTCTTTTGATTGGAGCACTTAGTCCATTTACATTCAGTGTTGTTATTAAAAGATATGGGTTTAGAGTCATTGTATTATCTGTAGATTTCATGCTTGTAGTGATGTCTCTGGTACTTTGTGGTCCTTGCAACATTTCACTCAGAGAATCCCCCTTAGGATCTCTTGTAGGGCTGGTTTAGTGGTGATGAATTCCTTCAGTTTTTGTTTGTTTTGGAAAACCTTTATCTCTCCTATTCTCAGTGACAGGCTTGTTGGATAAAGGATTCTCGGCTGCATATTTTTCCTGTTCATCACGTTGAAGATTTCCTGCCATTCCTTTCTGGCATGCCAAGTTTCAGTAGATAGGTCTGCTACTACCCTTATGTGTCTACCTTTGTATGTTAAGTCCTGTTTATCCCTAGCTGGTTTCAGAATTCTCTTTATCCTTGTATTTTGCCAGTTTCACTATGATATGTCGTACAGAAGATCGATTCAAGTTATGTCTGAAAGGAGTTCTCTGTGCCTCTTGGATTTCAGTGCCCGTTTCCTTCCCCAGATTGGGGAAGTTCTCAGCTATGATTTGTTCAAGTACACCTTCAGCCCCTTTCTCTCTCTCTCTTTCTTCTGGATTCCTATGATACGGATATTGTTCCCTTGATTGAATCATATAGTTCACTAATTCCCCCACGTGATCCTGGATTTTTTTTTTATCTCTTTTTTCTCAGCTTCTTCTTTTCCCATAATTATATCTTCTAATTCACCTATTCTCTCCTCTGCCTCTTCAATCCGCGCTGTGACTGCCTCCATTTTGTTTTGCACCTAATTTATAGCATTTTTTAACTCATCATGACTATTTTTAGTTCCTTGATCTCTGCAACAATAGATTCTCTGCTGTCTTCTATGCTTTTTCCAAGCCCAATGATTAATTTTATGACTATTATTCTAAATTCTTGTTCAGTTATGTTGCTTTTATCTGTTTTGATCCATTCTTTAGTGTCACTTCTTCCTGGAATTTCTTTTGAGGAGAATTCTTCCGTATCATCATTTTGGCTAGTTTTTTGTCCCTTATGAATTTTAAAAGCTTGTTATATGCTCTCCATTGTGAGCACTGCTATATTAAAGGGGGGTCATACACTGTCCAGGGCCTGGCTCTTCAGATGTTTTTTGGAGTGTGTTACTTGTTCTCTGTTGTGACTTTGGTTATTTTATTTCCCTATTCGTAATGATGTTTTGGACTCTCCATTAGGTGTGCTTTGATTTGTTCCTTGAAGTAGCCCTGGAAAGGAAAACAAACAAACAAACAAACAGGAAACAAAAATACGCAAACACACAAATAAAACAAACAGAAACAAAAAACTAAAAACAATCCAAAAATAAAATACCAGGAACACCAGCTACAAATAAAGAGCAGGGTGGAGGCGGTACTGATTGAAGAACACATACAAAGAGAGAAATGACAGGGGTGGGCGTTGGGGGGGAGAAAAAATAAACATTGACCAGGCAGAGAGACTAAAAGGCTTAATCCAGAGAGAGAGAGAGAGGAAAATAAGGAAGAATGTGAGGAAAAAGAAACAAAGATAATATTACCCAGACAGAGAAACTAGAAGACATGATTTTTCCAGAGAGAGAGAAAGGAAAGTAAATGAGGTGTAGAACACGTATCTAGAGAATGGATTAAATATGTCTGTTTAAACAAACCAATAACCGGAATAGCCAGCCTGGAGGAGGGAAGAGATAAGAAGGAGAAATGGAAGGGAGAATATATCTAAATAACAAGAATTATCCTAGGATTAATCCAGGCAATGCAGCAGTGCTAGTCTGGAGGAGGGGGCCGACTGCCTCCAAAGCGTCTATCCCTCTCCAGTAGATATGCAGTTACCCAGTAGATACGCCTGGTTTGGTGTAGGCTGGTCCCGCCTCCACTGTGGTTTCCATGGTGGGATCTCTGAGGACTCACCTTGGTGGTGGTGGGGAGAAAGATGGCGACCACCCCCCCCCCCCCCAGTCTCTTCTCCACAACCCGGTGTCCCAAATCACTCCTTTGGAGCCATCCTCACTGGCCGCAGCGGCAAATGAGGCTGTCTGTCTGGCTCCACTGACTCCCGAGCCAGGCTCTTGGCTGGGATTTAAATCCCTCCTCCGTGTGCCCTGGTACTGGGGAAGCACCTCTCTATCCAGGCCCCATATGTGGTCCCCGCTGGTTTTGTCCTGTGCGGAAGCACTTCAGGGGAGAGGACCGGTTTCTCCTGCTGTGGACTGTGCCTTAATCTACCACTGAACCCAGAGATGGCTCCCCACCTCCCCAGGTGCATGAACTAGGCAGCCTGCCCCAGTCTGAAGAAAGCCCCGCAGTTAGAGATGGGATGCTTCTCCATCCTGGTCCGAGGGTTTTCTCTTGTCCAGATATAGTCCTATGCTTCCCTAGCCACTCTTTTTCTTCCTTTTGGCTCTCTGCAGAAGGGGATCCCTCCCCTCCGTGCCTATGCGGCCTGTTTTATCTCCCCCCCCCGTTTGCAATCACCCACCCATGGCCCTTCAGTTTGTCCCTGTTTCTCCCCGGTAGACTCAGTCTCTTTTTCTCCAAGATTCTTGAGTTCAAAGTCCTTTGGCTTTAGCCCTTCTTTGTTTGAGAGATGCGAGAGGTACAGATCCCCCTACTTCTCTGCCATGTTGGCCCCATTTATGCTACGCCGGTCTCTACCTTTTTAAGTCACAGGCTTTTATGCTTCTGAGTTCTTTTCTTGGACTTCTTTGTTACTTCAGTAACTCCTAGTCTCCTTTTTTGTTTGTTTTTTAAAGTTTATTTATTTTGACAGAGAAAGAATGAGTGGGGCAGGGGCAGAGAGAGAGAGGGAGAGAATCCCAAGCAGGCTCCACACTCACGCAGAGCCCGATATGGGAATCAATCTCAGGGACTGTGATATCGCAACCTGAGCCAGAATCAAGAGTCAGATGCTCAACTGACTGAGCAACCCAGGCACCCCACTCCTTGTCTCCTTTCAATAAAACTCCTCTTTGCTTCCCAGCCTGAGTAATCTGTTTAACTTCATGTTTATTAGTAATCCATAAAAAGAGCAAGCAAGATGTAGACTAATGTAAAATATAACCTGAAGACATCAGAACTTTTTATATTAAAAGTCTTGGGTGAAGCCCATTTAAAAAAGAAACGAAATCTTAAATTTTTGTCTTTTAAAAAAATAAACCCAGTATGGTGGAAAAATCCAAGTTGTATAAATCTCAAAATATAATAATGAAGGAATTAAAAGATTATATTAACAAATAATTGGGCTCACTGTTAAGTGTGATCTGTATGTTCTTTCTTTGGGTCCGTTTTCAACATTTTATGTATTTTCTCACTTGTTGGCAAAGGATATTTATTATGTTCTAGTTTTTCTAATGTTTTAATGTTTTGTAGAAATATGCTGTGTTGTAGGGCTAATTTCTTTGTGGACTGAGAAAAAAGATTCGGCCAAATTATTTGTTCTTTAGAGATGGGTTAATTCCTGTGTATTCTCTTTCTTCTTAGGCCAATTTGCGTCGGAAGGTTACTCACTCAGTACAAACTGACCTTAGTCACATGAGAAGAGAAAATTGTTCACAGGTGTACCCACCAAAGGATGCCAGCACGCAGTCTATGAGAGAAAGCAGCACCCGAGTGCCCAGGCCCCAGATTTACATAGCTGGTCTTCGTGGGGGACAGGGTAAAATCACATATGGGGTCAAGGTGAACTTAACTAGAGCTGTTGATGAGACCTAGTTAAAGACTGTATTTTTTAAGTAGATACCGCCAAGTTATGAACAGTGGCAAATATTGACAAATATCTTTGCATCAATGGAAATTACTAAATTTTGTGAGTCTGGCACATTCATTGGTTGTGTGAATGTTTTCTGGATTCTGTCAAACTGCTACAAAAAACTAAAAGTTGTTCTCTGGAGCACATTTTTCATTCTATTAAAATTGAAAAATAAAACTCTGCCCACTCAGCTTCTATTTGTTAGAAAAAGTTTGGCAGCATTAAAGGCTGAAATTATGATGTATTTAGATATTAATATATTTATAAGATTATGACTAAGATAGCTTATTTATTTCTAAAATAATTTTTAATGGTAAACATTAAAACTTTAAAACCTAGGCAATATTTTAGCCTCATTAAAGTATTAAATGTTAACGGGATTAAATTGATGTATAATAAACCTCACTAATTTGGAACAATTAGAGCAGAGGTCCACATGAATTTTTAAAATCTGGAAATTTTACATAAAATCTGGATTTCTAGTCCCTTGGGAAAAAAAAGTCAGAATATTTGCCAATACTTGGCTAGTATTCCTGTGAGTAGTAGCTGTGCCCTTTCATAGGCCAAACACTTCTAGTCCCAGCCCCTGCTGTCTTTTTGGTCTCCTGCATTACTCCTGTGCCTTATTTGCCTGGCCCTATAGGCAGTTGTACATAGGGCCCATGTGAATTACTAATAGCTGAATTTTAGAGCTGTAGTTTTATTACTGTCTTACAAACTTTTTTTTTTAAGTTTATTTATTTTTAAGAGGGAGAGAGAGACACAGCATGTACTCATGGGAGTGGGGGAGGGGCAGAGAGAGGGAGAGAGAGAATCCTAAGCAGGCTCCATGCTTCAGCACAGAATGAGACTTGGGGGTCGAACCCACGAATGGTGAGATCATGACCTGAGCTGAAACCAAGAGCCCGGCACTTAACTGACTGAACCACCCACGTGCCCAATATATATATTTTAAGTTTATTTCTTTATTTTATTACTTTCTTACATATTTCTAATACCAGTCCTAGATAATAAAGACTCCCTGGTGGAGGGACTGTTAAACATGCTTTAATAGCCAGGGGATAATTTATATTTAATGTATTTTTTCTGCCTTGGTGACTTTTAAGGTGTTTATATAATTTGCTTTCTGTGTATGTATAGTGTTATCTATAATGTGAATATGTTTCAAAATGCACTTTGCACAGATATCATAAAGGTAAACTTTAAATAGACTTTCTTTTAAAAACATTTTTTAAAGTTATTTATTTATTTTGAGAGAGAGTGGGGGGGTGGGGTAGGGACAGAGGGAGAGGGAAAGAGAGAGAATCCCAAGCAGACTCTATGGTGTCAGTGCAGAGGATAACGCAGGGCCCCAACCCATGAACTGTGAGATCATGACCTGAGCTGAAGTACAATGCTTAACTGAGCCACCCAGGCGCCCCCTGACCTACTTCTAAGTGTTCATAATTTTCATACCTGAAGTTTAAAAATGGTGTTAGAGTATCCTGGGTGGTTCAGTCAGTTAAGCGTTGGACTCTTGATTTTGGCTCAGGTTATGATGTCCTGGTTCGTGGGATCGAGCCCTGCATGGGGCTCAGTGCTGATAGCTCAGGGCCTGCTTAGGATTCTCTCTCTCTCCCTCTCTCTCTGCCCCTCCATTGCTCTCTCTCTAAAAATAAATAGTAAACATTGAAAAATAAAAATGATGTTAAAGATAAGACTGGCTGTTGGGGCAAGGCCTGGGGCTAGGAGTGGGGGGCAGGGTTCTGTCCTTGAAGAAGGTGGGAGGTTAGAGCTAACACTAATTTTTACAGCATCAGGTATTTGATTTTTATCTGTTCTGTCAAACCTCATTCGGTTCTGCAATATTTCTAAACACAGAAAAGAATGGCCATAAGCCATAAGCCATAAGATAAGACATAATTTGGGGTTATCAAGTTAAGGCTGAAAGTAAAATTGCCAAGTGAATAAAAATATCAAACCCAATTTGAAAAACTAAATTTAATATCAGAAAGTGCAACAGAATCAGGATAAAGGGAGCTAGATCAAATGATAGCCTCATCTTTTCCTAGGATCTTGACCATCTCCCCAAGCCCCAATGTTCTCTAAAGATTTCCAACCTCATGCTGGACACTGTGTCAGGCACCCCCATTTCAGCAGGTTACAGGCCAAACTCATTTTCTCTGACAGACTTGTTTATCCCTCCGTATTTCTTTCTGTGCTTAGAGGCCATCACCATCTACTGAGTAGCATAAGGTAAAAAAAACTTGATTGCCTTTCTCTCATAGCCCCTATATTTAAAAAGTCATCAAACCCTGCTGATTTGTCTTGAATTGTCTTTGGAATCTGTCTTTCTGTTTTCACCATGACTGCTATATTTTAGGACTTAGTCCTATTACCAGATTCATTGGCATAATTTTTCTAGCATACAAATCTGATAGTGTCACCCTCCCCCCTCCCCCCAACTTTCACTTCCATTGCTTAAACACCTACCAAAACTCTTTTATTACCTAGGAGATGATGGAAAAACTCTTTCATACATGATGTAAGACTTTTCAAAATATATCCATCTACCTTCCAGTTTCATTTTCTGCTCCTCTCATGCTGTCTCCAAACACTATACATATTAGGCAAATTGAACTCAACCTCTTCAAGTGTGTCATTGTCTAATACCACCACTCTCTACTCTCGCTTTTCCCTGTCACTTGGAATGTACTCCACAGACACCCTCATGAAATTACACTGTCCTCAAACAGCCTGGTCAGCTTTACCTTTTCAGTGAATATTTCCCCTATCACCTTTAGGAGAATTAATTGCTTCTTCCTTTGAGTTTTCACTACATTTTATTTATACTCTTACTGTAGTACTCAAATAGGTACATATGTGGTCATCTGTAATCTCCCTGTTAGATTTTTGAGATTTGAACTGTGTTCTAGTCGTTTTTATATCCCTGGCATTTGTATAGAATTTTGTTGGGTGAACTAAGGCAGAAAAAAAGGAATAAATGAAAGAACAAACTGGAGGCAGGATATTGGTCAAATGATTATTTTAATAGCCAAGGTGGGAACTGATAAAGAGATCAGTAGCCAAATAGTCATTGGAAAAGAAGAGAGAGAGGAACAGAGGAAAAAGGAGATTATTTTTTGAGAAGTAGTAGGAAATAAGGATACGCCAGGTTGGTACAGCTTTTGGAGAAGGCTGAAAGCCAGGCAGAGGAACAGGTTGCCTTTATGCAGTCAGATTAGGACTTTATGTAGTACAATTAGAAAGCCATTGTAGGTTCTTGAGCAGAAGATTGTGGGAGAGAGACGCTACAGTTAAGGAGATGGCTAGGAAGCTGTTGAAAGAATTCAGGCATGTGGTAATGGATGACATGAAGGGGAAAATGTGAGATTTGATGAACAGGATATAACATCTCAGGAAAGGGAAGGAAATATCACAGTATGACCTCAGGGTGTCTACCCTAGGAGGCTGAGGACAGTTGGGAAGAGGAACTGGTTGATCAAAAATGAGAACATGTTCAGTACCAGAAAATCTGTGTTTAAAGGATGACAAAAATAATAAAGCAGAGATGACTGGAATTTGAACTGGACAAAGGTAATTTGGGAGGTCATCCCCAAGGGAGTGGGGATGGAATGAGGAGGAAGAGACAACATGAGACCAAGGAGCAGTCAGACGAGTAGAAAAAGAAAGGAGTCTCTGTGGTCAAGGAAGTAAAGTGAAGGTCCACTACTTACTAGCTGTGTTACTTAATACTTCTCTGCTGCAGTTTCTTCATCATAAAAATTGGGGTAATAATAGCTTCTAATTCACTGGGTTGTTAAGAGGATTAAAGGAGTTAACCCATGCAAAGCATTCACATGATAAGCGATTTGTTAATGTTAGCCATGAGAGGAAAGAATCTCTAGTGTCTCATTCTACTGCACTCCCGCCCTTCTTTTGTCCACTTTCTATTTTCAAGCTCTCAGTTAGTGCCCAGAATAATGCTTGGCGCATTATGGCTTTCACTCAATGTCTGATGAATAAACAGAAGAGGATGAGAAATGAGAAAAGGTCAATGGAGTCGGCATCTGCTAAGCTCTGTTTTAATAGAGTTGGCTTGCGTAGAAACAGGACTGCAGCAAGCAGAAAATCGTAGAAATAAGTACAGACTACAAATCAGTACTGTTTGGCATGAAAAGAAAAATGAGATTATGGTAACTAAAAAAGGAAGCAGAGGCAAGGGAGAGTTAAGCTCAAATAAATGTTTAGATATTGTTGATTATTACACAAGTCCAGACACTGAATTTTTCATTGTCTCCTTGTATTTTCATTATTTTCTCAATTATAAAATGCAACAATTCTTTTAACTTGTCTTTAGTAATATTACACCATAGAAAAGAATTGTTTTAAAATAATTACCTAGCAAATATAATTTTCTCTATTTTTAAATGTTTATTTATTTATTTTGAAAGAGAGAGAGAGAGAGGGAGCTCGCAGTAGAGGGGCAGAGAGAGAGGGAATCCCAAGCAGGCTTCACCTCCAGGGCCCACTACCACACTTGATCTTACAACCTTGAGATCATGACCTGAGCTGAAACTGGGAGTCAGAGGCTTAACCAACTGAGCCACCTAGGTGCTTCTAATTTTCTTAATAGCAGAATGAACAGTTTGCTTAAATTGTCATGGAAGCAATTATGTTTAGATATCTGCATTTGTCTAACTGTTCTTTATAGTTAATGATTTACTATACTTGAAACTTCACCACTTTTAATAACCTATTGTGTAGCTACATACTTGAATTTAACTGTAACTTCCTTAAGCCTTTTGGTATTGCTTACTGCACAGCCTACACTTTTACTTTATTACCAATGGATATAGTAATGGGCTTCCTTTTATATAATTCATTGAGACTAGGGTCACTCTCATGCCTGAGCTGAGATAGAAGTGAGCAGGATTTCAAGGCAATACTGCAGCTTGATAGTGACAATCAGGAATATCATTATGGTTTCAACTGGTAATAGCCAATAGCTGTTTGAGACACAGGTTAGCACATTATCAGGCAAATGACTCTGTGGTTCACATGTTGAAGATCACTGCTTCTTGCACTAATCAGGGTTGTATAGGACACTAGTATACATAAAAGAAGCACATTAAGTCAACAGGTTTTCCTCTAAGACTTAGGATAATTCAAAATGAGAAAGTAAAATTTAGCTCAGATGTAAAGAATGTAAATATCTGCTTGGCCATTCATTGGGCTGAGATAATGAACAGAAACTCAAGCTAGAAAGTTAATGGGAAATAATGTTTTTTCTGAAGGGCATGCTGCAGTAGAATATAATAACCATCCCCTGTTTTGCGTGTCTACTCTCTAACTCAGTGAAAAATTTTGTTCTCTAAGATCATATACTGTTAGAACCTTGCTGTTGACATTTTATCAGTAAGAATTAAACAGCCTGCTTTTGCTTGAAGGATTTAAGTCACTTTGACACAAAGAAGCAGCTTCAATTTCCAACCTAAGAGGAAAGTCTTCATTTTAGAGGCTCCTGAATACAACAGTCCACATCCAGTAACTTTGCTGTTTTCAAGAAACAGGATCCTGAGACTATTCCTTAGTCCATATGTGATGTGAACTTCTTTATAAACAGCCCTGCTTTGAATGTATCAAAACACTACTTCCTTTAAATTTCATTTAAGTCCACATCCTTGTCCCAGATTTTATAACTCTTTCTGTATTTCCAGAGACATCCCACACAATTCCTCTGTTGTGCAGTTTCCCTCACTGGAATGGATCAATAATCCTGCTCTGTCTGAATACAGGTTTGTCCCTGCTGGTCTTGGGCTGGACAGGTTAGGACAAGAGGCATCAAAGTCTAGTCAAGGTTCATTCCAATGGAGTAGGAAGTCTTTCGGGCAATTAAAATTTATTAAGAAAAGTAGGGTTCAGCAGCATAAGTTATGTGAACCAGAAATGCCACAAAAACAGTCCCAACAGCATTTTACTCACCACCCTAAGTAGTGTGCATGTGTGTGTGGGCGTTTGCCTGTGTGTATGTCTCTGTGTGTGTGAGATACTATTCTCTACCAGAAGGAACCACGGTTCCTTGAAGTGTAGTTGATTGTATTACCTATGACAGGAAAAAAATCAAGATTAGCTGGAAACCCTTGTTGCCAGAAATAAAGAATGCTTCAAAAATCTTGTGCAGGTGTAAAGAAAGGAGTAGGCTCACAGGGGCCACACTGGGGTAATTTGAGCATCAAAAGGAGGATAATTATAGTTAATAGAATTGAGACTATAATGATATCCAAAATGGGAAGAGATAAACTGTACAAATCCATAGTTGTAAAAAAAAAATTAGGAATGTATCATGTTTTTAAAATTAATTTTAAGTCCATATATGAGGGTTTTTTTTTTTTTAGTATGTTAAGAACATACACTAGGGGACCGTTACCAATTACAGGAAGAGGTGATTAGCACCAGTGAGCACACATACAACCGGTAAAGGGAAGGTCCAACAGTGTTCGAAAATGAGATCAATCAAATGTCTGACTCTACAAAGCTCCTTCAGATAGTAACGTGATGCTAATAAGGCATGAAAAATTTCCCAATACTGTTAATAGACTATATATATATATATATATATATATATATATATATATATATATAATCTATGTAAATGTCTATCTAATGGTAACACATAGAACAATCACTCAAATCTCTAAAAAGTCATTTTAGGGAAAGATGGTGCTACGGGAGATGTAGGCGGCTGGGCATCACAGATTCTTGTACCGCTATTCCTGTGAGGGCTGAGGTGCCTTCATAGTATTTTTAACCAATCCACGTTATCTGGAAAGCCTTTCATTTTGCCAATGAATTTTTCTAACATAGTTTATGCTAATAAATATCCTCTAGTGAAAGTGAAGATTATAGCGGCTGAAGTAAATGCCTGTTGACACGTCTAATATTTTTGAGGCCCTTTTGTTGTGAGATCATGTAGTTAGAATGTCCGGTCAAGTAAATACAATCAATGACAACGCTGACAATAAGGACACAGGCACAAGACTTCTGAAAAATACGTAAGTCATATGAAGAGGTAACAATGCAAGGTAATGGGCGAGGTGGAAGTTACAAAAGTTATGGAAAGTAGTTTCTGTTACTTTACAGGTTCTGAGGGTTTCTACAACAGCTTTTGACAGGCACGAATCATTAAGTCTGACCCCGTCTTCATTTGCTACCAAATCACCTTGGTGAGGACTACAATTCCCAGAACGCAACGCTCTGCTCCCTTGACTCCGCTTCCTTAGCCGGCCGGGAGGTGTAGTTTACAGAACGACGTCTTCGACTCGAGTTTTACGCACTTGTCAGCAAGGACTCAGCCGTAAAGGCCTCTTTCCATCCGGGTCTTTCCATTTCCGGAGGTAGCTCGGATTGCGGAGCCTAATCTTGGCTCCAGGCTGGGCAGGAAGTTGGCAGATGGTCGGCTGACGAGGCGCTCTAGGCCGAGCGGTTTTCGTCTCTATGACCACAGGAGGCGGTCTCCGGTGTCCCGAGGAGGGCGCTTGGAGGGGGCGTGCGTCAGTTCCGCGCGGGGCTGTCGGGGAACCATGGCTGCCCCAAGAGGTGAGGCTGGGGGCCGCTGGAACGGGGGAACCTGCGGGGGGCGGTGGCGCGGGAGTGTCAGCTTCTGTCCGCGCCCGCGGGGCTTCGGGGCAAGGCTGAGGCGTCGGGCGTCCGGAGTTTGTTTGGAGCCGCTCCCTGGCGCGAGCTCGCGCCGCCGC
The DNA here is from genome assembly GCF_028749965.1 of Puma concolor. Lineage (NCBI taxonomy): Eukaryota > Metazoa > Chordata > Mammalia > Carnivora > Felidae > Puma > Puma concolor. Next base: position 79,941,909 of record NC_141671.1, read on the forward strand.
CTGTCAAGGCAGCGCCGGGCAGCCAGCCTCCTACTGCGGCTGCCTTCCCAGAGGCGGATTCCGCGCGGGGCCGTTCGGCGGCCGGAGACCGTGCCTGCTTCGACGAGCTTGCAGTGGGTGGGAACCGAATTCGGACAGGCCCGGGCTGCGGCGGACCCGGAGAGGGGCCGGAACGCAGGTCCCGGGCTGGACCCGCATCACCCCGTGGGAGGCAGGACTGTGCTCCGTTCCGGCGGGGTTGTCGCGGCTGCGGTCTCTTCTGCGCCTTCTGCCCTACGGATGCTCAGAGGCTTAAGGGCATGCTCCGGCGCGGAGCCCAAGCTGCGGCTGGTCCATGTGACAGCCACTGAAAACATCACTGGGGCATTAGAACAGCGCTGAAACGTAACGAGATGGAGAAACCAGTAGTTAAGAGTTCCTTCCCTGGAGAATGTTGTGTGTGGTTAGAAGGAACACTTGATAATTTGGGGTGGAGGGTGAGCCCCACCGCTTTTCCCTCAGGGATGGCAATTAGGGTAATAACGTTTGATGACTAATTGCCATTTCATGAGTGATTCTCATTAACCCCGAAGCACTTTGTTTTGCTGAGTGGGATGTGTACGTTAGGAGCAGAGTTGAATTTCTGGACCTCAGAGCAGTAGCTAGGACAGGTTGGGTGACTCCCAGATTCCTAATCCACCCTTCTCCCAAAGAGCATTTGGCTTCACCTCTGAGTAAATGTTAAACAAATACTTAAAGCATATCTTTCTGCATGGGTGCTAAATTATTTTCCTGGTTGGGGAACCCACGTTTATCATTCAAGCCCTGCCCAGGGCATTGTCTGTAAGTGCATATCATTCTCTTATATGTATTCTCCCTTTTCAAATAAGTCCAACCTTAAGAGTCTTTTTGTAGTAACACAGGAAATAAGGGGAGAAAGTAAAATTGTTCTGATGACATAGAATAGGGACAGCAAGATTAATGATGAGCAAAACTTCACAATTACAGAACTCAAATCATCTGAAATAGTTCCAACAATGTACAGATTTAGGCTTATTGCCAATAAATATTTGTTGTGTCTTAGGCTAAGTCTTATATGCCCACTAAAAATGTAGAACACTAACATTATATTTCTATATTAAATATTTAATTTAGGATATCCGAAACTGTCAGTGTGCTGCATAATCTTGCAGGAACAAAATCCTTGCCTAAGTGGTTAATATTTAAAGTCAGCTGTGTTTTGTGTATGTATGTATGTATGTTTGTGTTCATGTAATTGAAATGTATTGTTTTGAAATAAATGTTCAAATGTCATGGGTTTTAAAAAGTATTTTGTGCTTGAAATTGGAAAGCATTTTGAGTTATAACATTGACTTTTATAAACATAATATTGTCTACTAAATAATATCTTTGTTGTATGTATTTTACAGAAAATGTCAGTTTATTATTCAAGTTATACTGCTTGGCAGTGATGACCCTGGTGGCTGCAGCTTATACGATAGCTTTAAGATACACAAGGACATCAGACAGAGAACTCTACTTTTCAACCACAGCCGTGTGTATCACAGAAGTTATAAAGTTATTGCTAAGTGTGGGAATTTTAGCTAAGTGAGTATAAATACTTTTTAGTGTGTTAAATTATTAATTTTCACGAGTAGTGTTTCTCAACCTGGGGCAGTTTTGCTCTGCAGGAGATCTTTTTTTGGTTGGGCCCACTTGGGTGATGCTACTGGCATCTGCTGGGTGGGGGCCAAGGATGCTGCTAGACCTCCTACAATGCATAGCACAGCCCTCCACAACAGTATCGTCCAGCCCCAAATATCAGCAGTGCAGGTCGAAAGACCCTGCTCTAAACCAGGGGTTGGCAAATTTTGATCCTTGGGCCAAATCTAGTTTGCTGCCTCTTTGTTGTAGCAGAGACTGTGGCTCGCAAAGCCTAAACTATTTACCACTTGGCCTTCACAAAAAATTACTGTTGTCTGTTTTAGAGGCATATAATGATAGTAATAGTTAATGTTTCTTGTGTTTCCTGTGTTAAGTGCTTTTCATATCAATCATCTAATCTGTATACATTTTTTAGGTAAGTACTGTACCCCTATTTTACCTACATAGCATCTGAGGTTCCTCAATATTACACTGTTAATATGTGGCAGCACTGGGCTTTGATTTGAATCAGTATCATTGTATGAGAATCGTTTTTAGCTAAGGATGCAGCATAAGAGAGGGTTAGGAATAGGGCCTTTGGAGTGACACATAACTTTAAACCTAGACTCACTGGGATTATGATTTTGCACACATCTCTTAACCTCTCTAAGTTTTAGTTTCTTTATTTTTTAATTGCAGAAAATAATACAGGGTTGTGAGAATTAAGTAAAATCTGGTAGGAAATTGCATTGGGGAAAGATTTATGAGATGTGGCCCTTTTGGGTCATGTGGCAGGTGAGAATTCATACAGGTTTCAAGGTGTGAGTTGGTGAGAGTGGGGCACCAGTGAGGAATAGCATGTGTGTAAGCTTTTAGGTAGAAATAAATTTCATATAAATACTTTTAAATTTCACTTAACAGATATTTATTGATTTCCGTGTTATGGTTTTATAAAAAGTGTTGGATATACAAGTATAAATGAAATAGATATGGTTTCTCCTTGCTTGGAGCTTAGGCTTAGTGGAAGAGAGAGAAAATAAACCAGTAAACACACACATGATTACAAATAATCATGTGAAAAAAAATACTCTAAATATGATTTGGGGAGGGAGAAAAGAACAGAAAATTAACTTGAGGCCACATGGTGGCAAGCTTTAATATATTTGAGTTTAAGATCTATTTTGTGGGCTGAGATACTGTGGGAGCTTAACTTGTTAGGTTGTGAGTAGGGTAAAATCTCAGACCTTTCACAGTTTTGTACTTAACAAGATTTATTTTTATGGAGATTTGGCTTCGTTTAGGGGATTCTTCATTCTGGAAAATGTCAGATAAATAAGAGGCCTGGTTGTACCTTTAAAAGGCAATGTTCCAAATGCAAAAACCTGTATCTAAAACCCCGCAGCAACTTATACACAGCAACCCAAGAGTTTAATAAAATCTTAAGGCTTGTCTTCTTTCAAGATAAATGTAGGGGTATTGGAAGAAGAAGGTTATAAGGCAACCCATCTCTTCTTTTTATTCCCCAAATTCCATGGGGAGAATCAATTGTGGCTCAAGAATGAAATAGGACTGTCAAGCGTGACATCAGCCATTTTGAACTATAAGGTCAAATCATGATTCAGTTGTTTTGTAACTGTTAGGAATTTTTAAAAACCAGTGTGCAAAAAAAGCAGTGAGGGTTTGGTGTAACTCAGCCACTGAGCTATTTTGTGCTAACCCACCTGTATAGACTTTGTTTTATTTTGATGCTTTTCCAGCTTTGTATTGCTTGGTGTGTAGTATTTTCTTATTCTTCAGCTCTTCAATGTTATGGGTATGGTCAGTTGTAGTTTGTTTTGTAGAAGCTTTTTTTTTTTTTGAAATTACATACATAACAGCACAAAAATTTCTTAAACATTTTTTAAAAAATGTTTATTTTAGAGAGAGAGAGAGTGAGCAAGCAAACGGGGAAGGGACAGAGAGAGAGAGAGAGAAGAGAGAGAGACAGAATCTGAAGCAGGCTCCAGGCTCCGACCTGTCAGAACAGAGTCCATCGTGAGATCATGACCTGAGCTGAAGTCAGACACTTAACTGACTGAGTCACTCAGGCACCCCAAAGTACAAAAATTTCTAAGAATTCACCAGACAAGTCAGATAATGGTGTTGAAATAACAACAGTTTGGAAAACCAAATTCTGTACTTGCTCAACATCGTCATCAATAATTAGTTGCTGTGTCTATCACTAGCATAATGTAAAGTCTCACAGAGAGGCTCTTTTATGAACCTATACTTGCAGAGTATTCAAGACCAGGGATAACCAAGAAAAAGAATTATGACATGCATAGTTTTGGTAGTTGGCATTTGACATTATATGGATAACAAGAATTTGGCAGTGAAAGAGAATCATTTAAAGCACACAGTTTCTAAGTGGAAAAGCACTGGCAAAAAAATATATAGAATATGAAACTAAATCCATTTGAAATTACTGGGTTTTTAAGTGAATGTAATTTTTGTGGAGAAATATGTTTGCAAATTTTCATGTGCTTATTCAGAACACATTGATAGAAATGAAATACCTGCTATTCATAACAAGAAAATATTTTATTTCTTGGAACAAAGAAATTGCTTTTAAGAGAGCATCTGTAAAAATGTTAATTTCTTAGAATGGTAAAAAAGTGAAAGATAAAGAAGAATTATTTCAACTGAGGAAGTCACAGACTGATAATTCCAAAGTGAAATGAAAGGCACTGTGATTGCTTCTTTAGCTTGTTCAGCAATATGTGATAATGAAACTAAAACATAGCTATTTGGGAAAGATATCCAGTGAAAATGTTGAAAGTTGGTTCTAGATCTTGAAAGGACAACTGGCTTTTATCAATTCACCTGAAACAGTTTGGAATATGAAAAAGATGAATAAAATACAGACTCCAGGTCACTAAGAATGAATTGAAGTGTTAAGAGTTGCAGCAAATGAAAAACCCAATAACTTTATATTTGTCTTTTTGATTGAATGATGTGAAATTTGCAAAGAAGTAAAAGATTTTCTGGATACTCTTCACGCTGTCATTTATTTGTATATATATTAAAATTGATAACTTAAAAAAAGGTAGATCAAAGGCAAATAGGATGTTACGTAGTTTGTCAAAAAACACAAGTTGGATATTAGTGTTTTATTTTACTGTAATGGAGAAACTTAGAATATCAGAAAATATTTGTGGGAAGAGATTAGAAGCAATATTTTATCATTTGGGAGAAAGGATAAAAACTTCAGGACATTGGGAGAATGTGAAAGAATTATATTAGAAATAATTAAAAGTTTGTAACTTGAAGAATCTTCAGAGAAGAAAAAGTGAGAAAAAATTAAATCCTGATAAAATTTCTCTCATATTATGAAAATAAAGTTAATGTAAAAATTAGACAACATGTTACAAATTCTGACTTGAAAATTTGGGAGAATGACAGGAAAAGGAAAGAAACCTGGAACTACTGTTTAAATGTAAAAAAATTATTAAAAGAAGTAAAAGCTTCTTCCTCTTTCCCAGTCTTTACCCTATGATAAGATGCAATAACTTTATAGAGTTTATATAAATACTTCAAAACTTCAATTTGGTCTGAACTTTACAGACAAGTTTGGCTGTTCATTTAGTATTGTCTCTACAGTAATGCTTTTTTTTATATTAAATATAATTTATTGTCAAATTGGTTTCCATACAACACCCAGTGCTCATCCCAACAAATGCCCTACTCAATGCCCATCACCCACTTTCCCCTCTCCCCCACCCCCCATCAACCCTCAGTTTGTCCTCAGTATTCAAAAATCTCTTATGGTTTGTCCCTCTCTCCCTCTCTCTAACTTTTTCCCCCCTTCCTCTCCCCTGTGGTCTTCTGTTAAGTTTCTCAGGATCCACATAGGAGTGAAAATATATGGATCTCTCTCTGACTGACTTATTTCACTTAGCATAATATCCTCCAGTTTCATCCACATTGCTGCAAATGGCCAGATTCCATTCTTTCTCATTGCCAAGTAGTATTCCATTGTATACATAAACCACAGCTTCTTTATCCATTTGTCAGTTGATGGACATTTAGGTTCTTCCCATAATTTTGCTACTGTTGAAAGTGCTGCTATGAACATTGGGGTAGAAGTGCCCCTATGCATCAGCACTCCTGTATCCCTTGGGTAAATTCCTAGCAGTGCTATTGCTGGGTCATAGGGTAGGTCTATTTTTAATTTTTTGAGGAACCTCCACACTTTTCCAGAGCGGCTGCACCAGTTTGCATTCCCACTAACAGTGCAAGAGGGTTTTTGTTTCTCCACATGTTCTCCAGCATCTGTAACTCCTGATTGGTTCATTGTAGCCACTCTGACCAGTGTAAGGTGGTATCTCATTGTGGTTTTGATTTGTATTTCCCTGACAAGGAGTGACGTTGAGCATCTTTTCATGTGCCTATTGGCCATCTGGATGTCTTCTTTAGAGAAGTGTTTATTCATGTCGTCTGCCCATTTCTTCACTGATTATTTGTTTTTCAGGTGTGGAGTTTGGTGAGTTCTTTATAGATTTTGGATACTAGCCCTTTGTCTGATATGTCATTTGCAAGTCTCTTTTCCCATTCTGTCGGTTGCCTTTTAGTTTTGTTGATTGTTTCCTTTGCAATGCAGAAGCTTTTTATCTTGATGAGGTCCCAATAGTTTTTAATTCCCTTGCCTTTGAAGATGTGTCAGGTAAGAAATTGCTGTGGCTGAGGTCAAAGAGGTTTTTCCTGCTTTCTCCTGTAGGGTTTTGATGGTTTCCTGTCTGACATTAGGTCCTTCATCCATTTTGAGTTTGTGGGTCCAAATCTGGGGTCTCTGTTCTATTCCATTGGTCTATGTGCCGGTTTTTGTGCCTATACCATACTGTCTTGGTGATTACAGCTTTGCAGTACAGGCTAAAGTCTGGGATTGTGATGCCTCCCGCTTTGGTTTTCTTCTTCAGCATTACTTTGACTATTCAGGATCTTTTGTGGTTCCATACAAATTTTAGGATTGCTTGTTCTAGCTTTGGGAAGAATGCTGGTGCAATTTTGATTGGGATTGCACTAAATGTGTAGGTTGCTTTGGGTAGTAGTGACATTTTAACAATATTTATTCTTCCAATCCATGAGCCTGGAATGTTTTTCCATTTCTTTGTGTATTTTTCAGTTTCCTTCATAAGCTTTCTAGAGTATTTGGCATACAGATCTTTTATATTTTGGTTAGGTTTATTCCTAGGTATTTTATGGTTCTTGGTGCAAATGTGAATGGGATCAATTTCTTTATTTGTCTTTCTGTTGCTTCATTATTGGTGTATAAAAATGCAACCGATTTCTGTACATTAATTTTGTATCCTGTGGCTTTGCTGAATTCATGTATTAGTTCTCACAGACGTTTGGTGGAGTCTGTCAGGTTTTCCATGTAGAGTGTCATGTCGTTTGTGAAAAGTGAAAGTTTGACTTCATCTTTGCCAATTTTGATGCCTTTTATTTCATTTTGTTGTCTGATTGCTGATGCTAGGACTTCCAACACTATGTTAAACAACAGTGGTGAGAGAGGACATCCCTGTCGTGTTCCTGATCTCAGGGGGAAAGCTCTCAGTTTTTCCTCATTGAGGATGATATTAGCTGTGGGCTTTTCATAAATGGCTTTTATGATGTTAAAGTATGTTCTTTCTATCCCGACTTTCTTGAGGGTTTTTATTAAGAAAGGATGCTATATTTTGTCAAATGCTTTTTCTGCATCTATTGACAGGATCATATGGTTGTTATTTTTTCTTTTATGAATGTGATGTATCACACTGATTGATTTGCGAATATTGAACCAGCCCTGCAGCTCAGGAAAGAATCCCACTTGATCATGGTGAATAATTATTTTTTATATGCTGTTGAATTAGATTTGCTAGTATCTGGTTGAGAATTTTTGCATCTATATTCAACAGGGATATTGGCCTGTAGTTGTCTTTTTTTTGCTGAGTCTCTTTCTGGTTTGGGAATCAAAGTAATGCTGGCTTCATAGATGAGTCTGGAAGTTTTCCTTCCCGTTCTGTTTTTTTGGAGTAGCTTGAGAAGGATAGGTATTAACTCTGCTTTAAATGTCTGCTAGAATTCCTCAGGGAAGCCATCTGGTCCAGACTCTTATTTGCTGGGAGATTTTTGATACCTGATTTGATTTCTTCACTAGTTAGTTATGGGTCTGTTCAGATTTTTTGTTTCTTCCCTTTTGAGTTTTGGTAGTGTGTGGGTGTTAATAATTTTTCATAGTATTCCCTGCTAATTGCTTGTATTTCACCTGATTTGATTTCTTCACTAGTTAGTTATGGGTCTGTTCAAATTTTTTGTTTCTTCCCTTTTGAGTTTTGGTAGTGTGTGGGTGTTAATAATTTTTCATAGTATTCCCTGCTAATTGCTTGTATTTCTGAGGGATTGGTTGTAATAAATCCATTTTCATTTGTGCTCTTATCTATTTGGGTCCTCTCTCTTTTCTTTTTGAGAAGCCTGGCTAGAGGTTTATCGATTTGTTTATTTTTTCAAAAAACCAACTGTTGGTTTCATTGATCTGTTCTACTGTTGTTGTTGTTGTTTTTTGATTCTATATTGTTTCTTTCTGCTCTGGTCTTTATTATTTCTCTTCTTCTTCTGGGTTTGGGGTGTCTTTCCTGTTCTGCTTTGAGTTCCTTTAGGTGTGCTATTAGATTTCGTATTGGGGATTTTTCTTGTTTCTTGAGATAGGCCTGGATTGCAATGTATTTTCCTCTTAGGACTGCCTTTGCTGCATCCCAAAGCGTTTGGATTGTTGTATTTTCATTTTCATTTGTTTCCATATATTTTTAAATTTCTTATGTAATGGCCTGGTTGACCCATTCGTTTTTTAGTAGGGTGTTCTTTAACCTCCATGCTTTTGGAGGTTTTCTAGACTTATTCCTGTGGTTAATTTCAAGTTTCATAGCATTGAGATGTAAAAGTGTGCATGGTAGGATCTCAATTCTTTTATATCTATTGAGGGCTGTTTTGTGACCCAGTATGTGATCTATCTTGGAGGATGTTCCATGTGCACTCGAGAAGAAAGTATAGCTTTGGGATGCAGAGTTCTAAATATATCTGTCAAGTCCATCTGGTCCAGTGGATCATTCAGGGCCATTGTTTCTTTACTGATTCTCTGTCTAGATGATCTATCCATTGTTGTCAGTGGAGTATTAAAGTCCCCTGCAATTACCACATTCTTATCAATAAGGTTGCTTATGTTTGTGATTAATTGTTTTATACAGTCGGGTGCTCTTGAATTTGGAGCATAGGCATTTATAATTGTTAGCTCTTCCTGATGGATAGACCCTGTAATTATTATATAATGCCCTTCTTCATCTCTTGTTATGGCCTTTAATTTAAAGTCTAGTTTGTGTGATGTAAGTATGGCTCCTTCAGCTTTCTTTTGACTTCCAGTTGCATGATAGGTAGTTCTCCATCCCCTCACTTTCAGTCTGAAGGTGTCCTTGGGTGTAAAATGAGTCTCTTTAGACAGCAAATAGATGGGTCTTGTTTTTTTTATCCATTCTGATACCCTGTGCCTTTTGATCGGAGCACTTAGTCCATTTACATTCAGTGTTGTTATTAAAAGATACGGGTTTAGAGTTGTTGTGTTATCTGTAGATTTCATGCTTGTAGTGATGTCTCTGGTACTTTGTGGTCCTTGCAACATTTTACTCAGAGAATCCCCCTTAGGATCTCTTGTAGGGCTGGTTTAGTGGTGATGAATTCCTTCAGTTTTTGTTTGTTTTGGAAAATCTTTATCTCTCCTTCTATTCTCAGTGACAGGGTTGCTGGATAAAGGATTCTCGGCTGCATATTTTTCCTGTTCATCACGTTGAAGATTTCCTGCCATTCCTTTCTGGCATGCCAAGTTTCAGTAGATAGGTCTGCTACTACCCTTATGTGTCTACCTTTGTATGTTAAGTCCTGTTTATCCCTAGCTGGTTTCAGAATTCTCTTTATCCTTGTATTTTGCCAGTTTCACTATGTCGTACAGAAGATCGATTCAAGTTACGTCTGAAAGGAGTTCTCTGTGCTTCTTGGATTTCAATGCCTGTTTCCTTCCCCAGATTGGGGAAGTTCTCAGCTATGATTTGTTCAAGTACACCTTCAGCCCCTTTCTCTCTCTCTCTTTCTTCTGGAATTCCTATGATACGGATGTTGTTCTGTTTTAATTGCATCACCTTGTTCTCTAATTCTCCCCTCGTACTCCTAGATTTTTTTATCTTTTTCTCAGCTTCCTCTTTTTCTATATTTATACCTTCTAATTCACCTATTCTCCCCTCTGCCTCTTCATTCCTCGCTGTGGCTGCCTCTATTTTGTTTTGCACCTAATTTATAGCATTTTTTAACACATCATGACTATATTTTAGTCCCTTGATCTCTGCAGCAATAGATTCTCTGCTGTCCTCTATGCTTTTTTCAAGCCCAGCAATTAAGTTTAGAACTATTATTCTAAATTCTTTTTCAGTTATATTGCTTAAATTGGTTTTGATCAATTTGTTAGCTGTCGCTACTTCCTGGAATCTCTTTTGAGGAGAATTCTTCTATGTCATCATTTTGGCTAGTTTTCTGTCCCTTACGCATAAAAGCTTGTTGTGTGCTCTGCATTGCGAGCCCTGCTATATCAAAGGGGGGGTCATATACTTTCCAGGGCCTGGCCCTTCAGGAGGTGTTTTTTGTTTTTGTTTTTGGAGATTGTTATTTGCTCTCTGTTGTTGTGACTTTGGTTTTTTTATTACCCTGCTCATAGTGATATATTGGACCCTCCACCAGGTGTGCTTTGATTTGTTACTTGGAGTAGCCCTATGAAGGAATACAAACAGACAAATAGATAGAAACACACAAAGAAATAAAACAAACAAACACAAAAAACTGAAAACAAAAAACCAAAAACACAGACTATAAGTAAAGAAGAGGGTGGAGGCAGTGCTGATGGAAGAGCACATACAAAGAGAGAAATGCTGGGGGGGGGGTGTGGGGGGGTGGGGTGGAGGGAATGAACGTTGTTTAGGCAGAGACTAAAAGGCTTAATCCAGAGAGAGAGAAAGGAAAATAAAGACGGAGGTGGGGAAAACAAAACGAAGATAAAGTTACCCAACAGAGACACTATATGGTTTGATTATTCCAGAAAGAGAGAAAGGAATGTAAAGAAGGAGGTATAGAACATGTATCAAGAGAAAGGATTAAATATGTCTGTTTAGACAAACCAATAACCAGAGTAACCAGCCTAGAGGAGGGCAAGTATAAGGAGGAGAAATGCAGGGTTGGGGGGGGTGGGGGGGTGGAGAGTATATGTATATATTCAAAATTGACCTAGAGTTAATCCAGGCAGTGCTGCAGCGCTGGTCTGGAGAAGCTGTCCGCAGGGCCTGTCCAGTTCCAGTAGATACACAGTTATCTGGTGTGAAGGGGCGTGATTTGGTGTAGTCTGGACCCACCTCCACTATGGGCCCCAGGACTCATCCCTCAGGCCCCACCTTGGTGGTGGTGGTGGGGGGGGGCGGGAAACGGTGATCCTGTAGTCTCTTCTCCATGGACCTGGACCTGGTGGACTCTGTTTGAGTCATTCTCATTGTGCTGTGGGTGCATATGGGGCATCCTTTCTTGGTCCGCCAACTTCCCTGACCCTGCGCTTGGCCAGGATTCAAAGTCCTGCTCCGTGCACTCCGGCACTGGGGAAGCACCTCTCAGTGCAGCCTGATATGTGGTCCTGGCTGGCTTTGTCTGTGCCACCACACTTCAGGTAGGACCGCCTTCTCCTACCACGGACTGCGCCGCCAAGCCCACAAGTTGGGGGGAAGGGTGGTGGCAGACTAAGACGCAGGCAGGCTTTGTCTTTTCCCACAGCACTCCAGGGAGGGGGCCGCTTTCTCCTGCTGCAGACTGTGCCACTGACCTCGCCCCTGAGCCCCGGGGTGGCGGATGCAGGCAGGCTTTGTTCTGTCCCACCACACTCCAGGGAGAGGGCTGCTTTCTCCCACTGTGGACAGCGCCCTCCACCTAGCCACTGAGCCTGGGGGTGGAGAACACAGGCAAGCTTTGTACTGTCACGCAGCCCTCCAGGGAGGGGACTGCTTTCTCCCACTGCGACTGCATCCCTGGACTACCACCGAACCCAGGGCTGGCTCCCCTCCTTCCCAGGTGCACAAACAGGGAGCCAGCCCCAGTCTGAAGAAAGCCCTGCAGTTAGAGATGGGATCCCTCTCATTCCCAGTTCGGGGTCTTTTCTGCTGTCCAGATACGGTCCTACACTTTCCTAACTGCTTCCTCTTCCCTTTGTCTCTGCCGAAGGGGATCCCTACCGTCTGTGCCTACGCAGCCTGTTTTATCTCCCCCAGTTTGCAATTACCCACCTATCTTTTCTCAAGTTGTCCCATTTTATTCCTGGTAGATTCAGTCTCTTTTCTTCCCAGACTCAGGGGTTCAAAGTCCTCTGGCTTCCGCACTTCTTTGAGAGACGCAGAAGTATGGATCCCCCTACTTCTCCACCACGTTGGCCCTTCTACAGTAACACTCTTTGCTCAGAATGTGTTTAGTCTTGGCTAATTGTTGAAGAAGTACATATCATTTTATAGTATGTAGAGATGGGGGCAGAGACTCAAGAAATTTCATGAAATTTTTAGTGTCTTTTATAATTAAGGTTCACTTACAGAGACATATATGACTGCCACATGCAACTAATGTTTCACTTCCTCCAAATATTTTAAACATATAGTCATACTCCTTCATTTATTCATTCATTTATCAAGTTATGTGCTCAACACTTTCAGATGTAAGAAGGATAGTCGCAAACTACAAAGGTATAGGTCTGTCCTCATGGAGCTTATAGTCTAGTAGAGAACCAGATATTAAGCAAATAACTAATACATTGGTGGAATGTAAATGAATGGGTGTAATGTAAATAGAGGATGCTGTAAATAAGTATAATAGAGGGTCTGCATTTGGGTAGGAACTTTCTCTCTGAGAAAGTTACATTTAAAACTAGACCTGAAGATTGAGTAGAAGTTGTGTAGGAAAAGAGCTGAGGGAAGGCAGACATAACAGTGTGTTTGAAGTACCTGAGGCAGAAAAATTCTTGATTTTTAAGGAACAACAGCAGCAAATCACTATGTCTGGAGTGTTGTGAGAAGGGGAGTGGTGCTAAGATGAAGCCGGAGAGGTCTGCAGGATATCAAGACTAAGTCTCTGGGCCTGTGAGGAATTTTAGATTTTATCTGATGTGCATTAGGCAATAATTGAATGGTTTAAATCAGGGACCAACCAGTGGCGACCCATTTTGTTTTAAGAGTCACTGATCTTTGAGGAGAATGGATTTGAAGGGTGTAAGAGTTGGAAGTAAGGAAGTTTATTACAGGCCAGAGATAATGGCCTACTGTGACAACACAGGTTAAAGAGAAGTTAATGGATCTGAGTTATGTTCTGTAAGGACTATCTATAGGACTTGGTGATGGGTTTTTGTACACAGGTGATTCTTTTTTTTTACTTTTTTATGTTTATTTTTGAGAGAGGGAGAGAGAACATGAGTGGGGGAGGGGCAGAGAGAGAGGGAGAGAGTCTGAAGCAGGCTCTGTGCTGACAGCAGAGAGCCCGATGTGGGGTTTGAACTCATGAACCATGAGATTATGACATGAGCCAAAGTCGGATACTTAACCGACTGAGCCACCCAGGCACCCCCACGGTTGATTTTTATTCACATTAGTTCTTTGAAGTCACCATGGACACTGAATTAGTTAATACTGAACCAGTGATCCTAGAGGAAAAACTGTTAGGTTCCTGTGAGCCTCTGGTTACAATATTTTCATCAACTGATCAATATATAACCTTGTTTTATATGTGTTTCTGTTTTAAAGACACCTTACTTAATATATGTTGATTTGTTAGCATTGAACTCAACAGCCAATAGCACTGTAACTCATGCCTAAAGAAATCTTATCTAACATCTGTTTTCTCCTTTAAGGCACATTACAGCTGTCTTGGAATTGAACAATATGCTTGGAGGCCATTTTAAACAGCAAAATCACCACCAAAAAGCCCAAGCATGTGGAAAATGTGGCATTCAATAGACTACATTTGTTTACAGTAGAAGAACTGAAACAAGAAGGCAGAGCATTGTTTTTTTTGAGCTCAACTGGGAATGTGTGTATTAGGCAACTCAAAATTTTGGCAGCTCTGTATATGTCTGCCTATGATTGTAAAAGTGCTGAGAGTATTGATTTTGAGGTTACAAATACACTTTAGCAAATAGGTAGATTTGTACATACAGAACCCATGAATAATGAGGATCAGCTACAAGGTAAGGGAAGGGAGGTGTTAATCATATCCGTGTTTCTTAATATAAAAAGTTGGGTAGAGTTATTTTTTTCTGAGATAGGAAAAAAGCAGATTTGAAGGGGATATCAAGAATTTAATTTTGGGTAGGTATAATTAGTTTTTAGTGTCTCTGAGACATCCAAGTGAGCTATGGAGATAAGCAGTTGCACTGGTAAGTCTGGAACACAGAAAAGAGGTCTGGGCTAGAGAAGGAAACACGGACATCCTTATCACATGAAGTATTTAATCTCATGGGATTAGAAGAAATTGTCAGAAGAGAGCAATCTCATAAAACTATTTTCATTTTCAATGCCTGTTGACTCCATATACCTTAAAGATTACTTTTTTCTGGACAATATACAACTAGAAACCACAGAACCTACATAAAGAACACACAATAATAGATGCAGTATGTTTAGACAAATGGAGGTCAGCTTGTTTAAAAAATAACAAGAGTCAGTCTAGTGTGAAGCAGTGTCCTAGAATTTTGTAAGAGTTAAATTAAGCAGAGTAGGGTAAGCATAACTTCAGTCAAGTGCCCGAATTAGACAAATTAGAATATTTAGGTTCTAGGATTTTGAGTAGAGGCTGTTGTAGCTCCAGGGATTCTGGTGAGCTTGGAAATCTGAAGTCGAGTCACTTGTCTCTTGAGTCAGAACTTTGAGACTTGAAAGGGGCCAATTAATATGATCTCTGTCTAATAAATTTGACCAGACCAAATGGATCAGCAAGGTTCCAGACTCATGTTTTAAATGAATGGCCAGTCTCTCAGGAGTTGAGGTGGTAGGGAGTTTCTCTACCTAGGGAATTCTCTTTGGATAGAATTCATGTTGGCAATCCAGGTCAAATGGCGGAGACTCCATTCTCTTTGGATCTTTCTCTTCCTTTTTCCCTTCCTTGGTGTAGAAGTAGTGGGATTGCATCCCCTGAAACATGGGTATTATTAGTATGGAAAAAAAAACCTTTGTAGGCTGGCTGGCTTGCTGAAACATTGGAAGACAATAGCTTAATTTTAATCTCAAATCTTTTCTTTGTCGTGTGTGTGTGTGTGTATACGTGTATATATACACACATGTACACATGTACACGTGTATATATGCTTACACACATGTACACATATGTGTACGCACATATACATATGTGTACATTACCTACACATATATACACATATGCTAATATATGTGTATGTGTATACACATACATGTACACACGTGTATACGTGTACACATGTGTGCACACACATGTATATGTGTACACATGTGTGCACACGTATGTACATATGTATATATGTACACATATACATATACACACACACACATATATATGCACAAATTCTAAATGAAATTCACTTGAAATTTTTATCTCTGATGTATTTAGGATATTTAACTTTTTCAAGGAAACATAGACTTGCTTTAGTGAGGAGTGTGATACATATTGGGGGCAACAAAAACCATGGGTTTCATTTACATCTCTTCAGAAAAAAAGTAAACACACATCTTTCAGGTTGTGGTAAGAGAACAGAAGGCAGAGAAATGCATACTTTGGTATGGTCTCCAAGAAAACTGAGCATTAAATGAGGAAAATACTGCTATAATATATAATGTTGTAAGTTAAAACTGCCTTAGAAAAACGAAAGAATGATGTTTCTTTTTGTCACCATTGTCAAAAATGAATTTTGAAAACCTAATGAGCAGGCATCTAACTTCTTTCCTTTAGAAAGCAACTAACTACACTCTGGAATACAATCTGTTAATCACTGTCAAAATGTGTTATGTGAAGTGCCAAACACCTTACAAGATTGCAGCAACTAAATTTGCTGCAGACATTCAGGATTGATGGTATTTAGAGTGGCAGGCTGCCAGAGTGATTGTGTTAAGGAAACATTCTTTTCTGTCTCCCCTCAAACAGTGAGGGAAACATACAGGTACATACAGCTAATTTTCATTTCATTTGTGTACCTTTATTTTAGTTGTAGCTATTATTTCATCTTCTATTATGAGAAATCTTAGGCTAAGGGAAGATTTATTTGCCAAAGATACGTAGAAAGTGATTTGCAGTGATAGGATTAGAAGACATGTTCCCTGATCTTTAATTTTCAAATTATGAGTCTTTTAGAATAGTGAAATAATTGAGCAGTTTTTGATTAGCAAGGACAAAGATAAGAATGTAGTAGCATTGTTAGACATTTCAGTAGTCTTCAATTTTGTTTTTTGTTTTTCTCATTTTTTATTTCTAAATCTAACGTTTTACCAAGTATGCTTTTTTTTAAAAAAAGTTTACATATTTATTTTTGAGAGAGAGCGAGAGAGAGAGAGCGAGCGAGAGCACACAAGTGAGAGTGGGGTGGAAAGAGAGAATCCCAAGCAGGCTCCATGCTGTCAGCACAGAGCCCAACATGGGGCTCAATCTCAAGAACTATGAGATCATGACCTGAGCCAAAATCAAGGGTCTGACACTTGACCGACTGAGCCACTGAAGTGCCCCTACCATGTATACTTTATAGTCTTTCTCTGTATGTGTTTGTGCGTTTTTTTTCTGAATTATGTGAGAGGAAGTTTTATACAAGGTGTCCCTTTGTTACCTAGATTCTTTAGTGCATATTGCTTGAAACAATGACATTCTGTTACCTAATCATAAAATATCAAAGTTGAGACATCAGTATTGACACAGTACTGTTATTTGACAAACCTTAGATAATTTTGCCACTTGCCCACTAACGTCCTTTTTTAAAAGTTTACTTATTTTTGAGAGAGCGCAGTGGGGTAGGGGCAGAGAGAGGGAGGGAGAGAATCCCAAGCAGGCTCTGCACTGCCAGCACAGAGCCCAATGCAGGGCTAGAACCCATGAACTGTGAGATCATGACCTGAGCTATGTCATGACTGTCTGAGCCACCTGGCGACCCTAATGACTTTAATAGTAAAATAACATTTAACTGTACTATCTCTAGCTTCCTTTAATTTGGGACAGTTCCCCCATCTTTCTTTTTTTCATATCTTTGACATAGTTAAAGAGCATAGTCCCTTTATTTAACAGAATGTCCCTCAGTTTATGTTTAGTGAAGGTGTTCATATGATTAAATTTGTTTTTTGTTTTGGCAGAAATATCACAGAAATGACGTCTTCTCAGGGCATTGTATCATGAGGCACGCAATATCTATTTGCTCCATCACTGGTAATTTAATTTTGATTGTTTAAGGTAGTTCCTGCTGGGTTTCTCCACATAGTTACCAATTTTCTCTTTGTAATATAAAGATCTTGTGGAGAGATATTTTGTGACGAAGTAAATACTGTTTCTTATAACACCTTCACTCACTAGTGTTATGGCCAAATGGTAATTTCTTAATTCCATAATTTCTTGTACATTTATTACTTAGCATTCTACTCTGAGAAGCTTTCCTTTTTTGTCTCTGTCTCTCTCACACACAACATAGATTCATGAATTCATTTTAGGGGTTAGGATCCATTAATATATATTTTGATGCTCAAATTGTCCCAGATTTGGGCAGTGGGATTTTCTTGAAGCTTCTCTGTCTCTCTCTCTCTTTCTCTCTTTCATATTTTTATCAATCTCTGAGCAACTTGTTTAGCATAGCAAGGTCCCTGTCCTAACCTTAAATCATATGTTTCTTCAAGAAAACTTGTTCCTTTTTTTTTTTTTTAATTTTTTGAGAGTGGTATTTAGAAACCATAATCTACCCCATAATCTTCTGGGGTATCATTGCTTCTAGGCCCTTTCAGCAGAGGTAGGAAATACATGTATGTGTATACATACACACCTATCTGTTTCTGTATGTGTATGTATGTCTGTGTGTATAACCATAAGTTATATAATGTTTGATACCTATAATTACCATCTAAGATCACAGTTCATTTTAACCTTCCCTTATCATATTTGTTCCCTTTTCTAATGGTGATGAGTCTGGCTTCCATTTTCTTAAGATATTTACTTATTTGCTTTAGAGTACATAAATAGATTCAGAATTTCTAACAGACAGCTGTGAAAAAACCTAACTAAAGTTAAGTATTTGTTGTTTTTTTTTTTATTTAAAAAAAATTTTTTTTTTTGAACGTTTATTTATTTTTGGGACAGAGAGAGACAGAGCATGAACGGGGGAGGGGCAGAGAGAGAGGGAGACACAGAATCGGAAACAGGCTCCAGGCTCCGAGCCATCAGCCCAGAGCCCGACGCGGGGCTCGAACTCGCGGACCGCGAGATCGTGACCTGGCTGAAGTCGGACGCTTAACCGACTGCGCCACCCAGGCGCCCCTAAAGTTAAGTATTTGTATGTAGGTGTTTTACCTTTAGTTTTAGAGCATATAGTAAAAAGACTGTGTTTTTTAGAATAGTTAGGTTAGTTCTCTTTTTCCTCTTCAGTGTAATTTTGTTATTCATTTAAAAAACTGACCCTTTTTTTTGTTTGTAATCAATTTTAAGTTTTTCATCCTTGTTGATTTTGTTTAGAATTTACAGTAATTTTTGGAATATGAAATTATACTTACTTTAATAAATTAGAACTGTAGAAAAAAAGGGAGTATCGGGAAGAAATAATAGATGGCTACTTTGATAAATGTTTAAAGTTTACATGGACTAATTGGTGAGTTTCAATTATATGTAATATGTGTGTATACATGCTATATACACTGTGTTCCACTGTACTTTTTTTTTTTTCACTTAAATGTTTTATCTTAGAGTTTGTTCCATGTCAGTACATATAAATCTGTCTCATTCGTTTTAAGAGCTGAGTTGTGTTCCATTATATGGATATACTATATATTCTATTCTCTATGGATGGGCATTTGGTTTGTTTGCAGTCTAAACAAAGGTATAGTTAACTGTTTTCTTACTACACTGCTGTGCACATGTATGATTACAGTCAGATCACTTTTAAATCGAAAAGGAAATTACTAAATCCTATTTTTGGGGGAGGGGACAGGTGAGCAGTTTGATGTTGCAAAAGCTCTATAAGTGATTAAGTTGGTTTTTAAGAATCTTTGAGTTATAAATTACCAATTTCTAAGTTACAGTCTGAAACATAAAACAGTATAGCGTTTAAAATATTTTGGTATTTCAAACTAGTTACTACTACAAGTCACAGGAAAATTACTGATTAGCTGTATTCTTTACTAAATGCTGTCACGGCTATTAAAACTGACAGTTTTGATTTAAACCTGTCATTTGTGGTATGAAGAAATGGAAGTGCAAACACTTTTGCATTGTTTTAGACCAAAGTCAACTTTGTATTGTTTGTTTTTCACCACAGTCTATAAAGACTCAATAAATCTAGCATGATGTGTAAATATACATATATTTTGGGTGTTTTTAGTAATAAATGAAATACATTATATAAGACTGGAGAAAACTGTTTTACTTAAAATTATAATTTTAATTATTTTGTAGTGTTATCTAGAATAATGTAGCTGTCAAATACTTACAGATTATATAGCCCTATTCGGTTTCTCCTGTGGGGTTTACATTTTTGACTGCCTCTTTGTACCCATGTTGTAATGGGTTTAGGGTCACAGGGAGGATGTAAAAGTCATGTACCTTATGATAGGTATTTTTGTCCTCAAGTGGCCTCATTATTGGTTTTTATATCTAGTTCTCAAAGTCTTTTATGTGAGTTAATCATATTTAACTTTGCAGATAATAAATTTATAAACAAGATTTAACTTTCTCTTAACTTTAAGCTCATAAGTAACTTGTGTTTCATTTTGCACAGTGCCTTGGTAATTAGCCAAGGATTTTATGCCTCCTAGTAGTTCTCATCAGATCAGGAACTGGAAGAATGAGGCCTACTTTTGACCAAACATAGGTCAAAAAGAATTGGTTTCAGCCGGTTGATGGGAAATTTTAGGGGGGGAGGCAGCAGTGGAATCTCTGCAATCAATGTGGAGCTTCAGAAATTTTTCAGGTAACAAAAGGTTGCACACAGATTCTATTCCAGTGATAAAAATCAAAAACTGTTTTAAATAAGAAATTTAATGGGAAAGACAATCTCTTAAAAAAAAAAATTGTATGTGTTTTATTATACATGCTTTTTTTCTTATTTAGCAATGCCATTTATAGAATGTAATACATTTGTTTTTAACAAAAGGTCCTTAATAAAGGATTTGATTTCTAAGAAAATAACAGGGCAGGAAAATGGAAGAAAAAATGGCCTTTTGTTTTTGTGTGTTCCTTTTTATACTATATTCAAGGCTGTAATATATTTAGAATTGAGTATTTTTGCTTAATAGTAAAATAATATAGGACTACTAGTGTTTTTTGGAAGATATATTGCAGTTATGTATTTTTTTTTTAACTTTAGTGAATAAAGTTAAATGCAAGCTTTAAGAGCTATACTTTTCTTTTTAAGAGCTATATTCTTAATACTGTTGTTAAATTAAACAGGACTTAATCTGATCAATATTCTTATGCCTCCTAAACCTCTTTATTCTTTCTGATATATATTTTTTTTAACATTTAAAAAAATGTTTATTTTTGAGAGTGTGTGCATGTGGGAGAGGAGCAGAGAAAAAGGGAGACAGGGTCTGAAGCGGGCTCTGTGCTGACAGTTTGATGCAGGGCTCAAACTCACGAATCGTGAGATCATGGCTGAGCCACCCAGGAACCCTTGATGTTTCTATTATTGTAGAGCTTTTGTTTTCTTTTATAAGTTCTTTTAGCATTCTCTGCTATTTTTTATAACTAACTTTAAAATATCTTATTATAATTATATAATATTGCTATAATTGTAAGGCACTACAGTGAAATTTGAAGTTTCCAGTAGTTAGCATTCTGAAATAGCTTGGTTTCTCTAATATCTGTATTAGAGAAGGAACCAGAAAAATATACTAAAGCCTTCCTGGCAGTGAATAAATAGTAGCTCCTAAGCACCCAACACAAATGAGAGAGCCAGAAGAGCCAAAGACCTGAAGTCAGTCCGGACCCAGTGTACTTTATTGGTTTGTCACAATGAAGGAGTACTCAGATTGGCTGGTGATGTCACACAGGCCCTGCTTTTTTATTTTTTGAAAGAGAGAGAGAGGGTAGGGGGAGAGGGAGACAATCTTAAACAGGTTCCTTGCTTGCTTAGTGTGGAGCCTGACGCTGGGCATGATCTCACAACCATGAGATCTTGACCTGAGCCGAAATCAAGAGTTTGACACTTAACCGACTGAACCACCCAGGTGCCTCTCATAGGTCATTCTTTTTATGTGAAAGCTGAAAGTGTGATGGACAAGGTAACAAAGGACAAAAGTGTCAGGGAGAAAAGGGACCACAGCAACTTTGATTATTGGTGCAGGCATGGTGGTTATTAGAAATAGTAATTAGATACTTATGTAGTCCATATTCCAAATAGGGCATAGAGAGCCAGTGATAAAATGGCCACCTCTTTTCTGGATAGGCAATAATTCATCTGATACCATTGAAGGCTTAGAGTATCTCTAAGGGGTGGAAGTAAAATGGCATTGCCCATAGCAAGGGATTAGGGAAAGAACTAGCCACTATACTGGAGCTT
Organism: Puma concolor; assembly: GCF_028749965.1. Classification (NCBI taxonomy): domain Eukaryota; kingdom Metazoa; phylum Chordata; class Mammalia; order Carnivora; family Felidae; genus Puma; species Puma concolor. Next base: position 79,963,363 of record NC_141671.1, read on the forward strand.
GGGGAATCCAGCGTAGATCGGTGGACATGGTGGTGGAATGTGGGAGATGGGGACAAATGGGTATTTCTCCGTGAGAACCACACTGAAGATATAGCAATATATGTCAGTATTTTGGAAGGCATTAAAAGTAAAAGTACAAAAGCAGTGTCCTGTATTTCATAGTCTGTAAGATTTATATCTTTGCTATTTTGTGCTTACTAGTGAGAAGTAGGACATTAAAGAAAATGTTATGTTTTCTAATACATCATCTTGTTAAGATGGCTCTTTGAATTGTACTCCTGTGATTCCTTTTATTTTACTGTTTCTCTTTAATTTTGTTATTCAACTCTATAATTGAGGGAAAACATTCTGTGAAAAAAATAGGGTATAAGGTATTGAGAAAGTATATAGGACATCTTAGATTTGCATTAAAAAGTAATTTAAAGAAGAATGTCACATTAAAAAAAAGGGTGGGGGGCATCTGGGTGGCTCAGTTGGTGAAGTATCCAGCTTCTGCTCAGGTCATGATCTCATGGTTCATGGGTTCAAGCCCCACATTGGGCTGTCCTGACAGTTCAGAGCCTGGATCCTGCTTTGGATTCTGTGTCTCCCTCTCTCTCAAAAATAAACATTAAAAAAAAAAAACAAAAAAAACTGTCAAATGTTTGAAGAGCCAATCTTCAGATACCTGGAGAACTCCACTATGTAGAATTTCTCAGTAGTGATCTTTTTGGTATTCTTTCTTTCTTCTGGATAGAGTTTGTAGTCTCCCATCAGGCTGTGTGCATTACTTTTCAGCAGATAGATTTACCATTGTGGTGTGGAGCATGTTGAATTTGGCAGCAGAGGAAGACCTGTAACTAAGAAGGGTGTCTTGTTTTTATGACCTAGGCCACATTTCCTGTCATACTTAAGCATTTTCTTGCATAGGCACAGGTGATCAGTTCGACACTGGACTTTTTGCCCCCCCTTCAGAACATGGGGAATTATTTTTGCAGTCTTTAAATATGAGAAAATTCAGTTACCATTGATTTTGTTGACCAAACATGTAAAAGGCTCATTGTGACTGTCATTAATTTTGAGTTAAAACAGATCTCCCTGCAGAAATATGGTCTTGCCCCCTTAGGATATTATGAATTGCAGTTAGGACCCTTTTGATAAAGCCCTTTTTTTGGTGTTGGTTCTTACTGTAAAACATTGTTTTATTTTTATTTTCAGGAAATTTTCAACAGGGGAAATATGAACCATATTAGCTAGCTCCTCCTGAGGAAAAAATAAGAATAGTTAAGAGCTTGCATATACATCAAGTAGCAAACTTATATACACTACAAATAGTTTTGTTGATATTAGTAAATTATTATTTCCTGAAAGATTATAGATATGTACTTCAGTTTTATGAGAATATGCTTAAATGTATTATCTATACTTCATAAGCACTTAACGGATTTACAGAGAATATTGACTTGAAATTGCTCAATCCCTATCCCAAGTAACTTCCATAACTACCAAAGACTCTTTGTAATTAAAAACAAAACAAAAACCTTTAAAAATAGATACACAACCTAATTAATTAAAATAATGAGGGTGAATTTGATGTAATGGCAGTTAAGGTGGGAGGGATTACATTAAAATTTTATAGGTAGTATTAGCAATTCCGTTTTCCTGTTTGTCATTATTTATAAATATACTTAAAAATTGCTGGAGCTTTGACCAGAGGTTGATGATGGTAAACCTAATTGTCTTATTTTCCCAAATAGAACTTGTAATTGTTTTTCTTTTATGCAGTTATGTTTCTTTTAATCTAAAATTAGTTGACAATTATAAAAACAAGTTTGCTAAGTTACATCAGTGTACCTAACACAATACGGCTATTCTGTGTGAAGGATTCTTATCAAAAGGATGCTCTTGGGGTGTCTGGGTGGCTCAGTTGATAGAGCATGCAACTCTTGATCTTGGGGTTGTGAGTTGGGTGTAGAGACTACTTAAAATCTTAAAAAAAAAAAGCTCTTTAATTTTCTTTCTCACCCCTTTCTCACCCTTTTGTTTTCAAAGAGAAACTGGTAGTCTGGGTAGATTCAAGGCGTCTTTACGAGAAAATGTCTTGGGGAGCCCCAAGGAACTGATGAAGTTAAGTGTGCCATCATTAGTGTATGCTGTTCAGAACAATATGGCTTTCCTAGCTCTTAGCAATCTGGATGCAGCAGTATACCAGGTAAGTGGAGGTAGATGACAATGAAAAGTGAAAAGTAAAATCTCAAGTTAAAAAACAAAAAAGTTTTTATGGTGAAAAGACTTATTAGCCCTTTATCACATTTTTTTTTCTCCATAATTCTATTAATATCAAATATTTGTGTCAGACAATAATGTTATGAGTTCATTAATTTATTGTTTTGTTTGTAGGTGACCTATCAGTTGAAGATTCCCTGCACTGCTTTATGTACTGTTTTAATGTTAAACAGGACACTCAGCAAATTACAGTGGATTTCAGTTTTTATGCTATGTGGTGGAGTCATACTTGTACAGTGGAAACCAGCTCAAGCTACAAAAGTTGTGGTAAGAAACAAAACGCTCACCAGAACTAAAAGAGAACACTTCCTTAATCTTATAACACTTTAGACCATCACATTGATGAATGTAGTACATTTCTTTGAAAATAATCTTTGCCCTACAGATAGGCTTTTTTTACTCCCTTATCATAATGTTATTATTAATAATAATATAACTTAATTGTCCCCCTTCGTCTATTTTTCTGGAGGAGAATATGCATAAAATATGTTAGACATGGAAGGTACCTTAATGTAATCAATCCCCTTCATTTTATGGATGACAAAATTGAAGTCTTTTTTTAGACAAATCCCAGAACATTAAAAAAAAAAGTTTATTCATCTATTGTGAGAGAGAGAGAGAGCTCATGTGTGCGCGAGTCGGGGAAGGGCAGAGAGAATCCCAAGCAGGCCCCACGCTCAGCGTGGAGCCCCATATGGGGCTCGATCCCATGATCACAATCTGAGCCAAAATTAAGTCAGTTGTTTAACTGACTGAGCCATTCAGACTCCACAAAATTGAAGTCTCAAGAAGTGACTTGTTTAAAGTTACAGTTAATAGCTAACCTGTTACTAAAATTGTGCCAATTTCATACAGTTTGTATGTTCAGAACTTACAGGCCTCTTTTAGGCATTTTTCTCAAGAACACCAACACCAAGGGAAGTTTTCTTCATCTAATTTTCATCCTTTCTCTGAACTCAGAAAGTTTTTCTTGTAATCTTTTTGCACACATTCCCACTGTCAGTGATAGGGATTACAGGGGGAGTAGTGTTTTTACTGATATAACTAAAACAGGGCCAAAAGTGCCTTTCTAATGTTCAATTCAAGACTTAAATGGTACCTACCTGATTTTCAAAAATATGTTGTATACTTTATAGGTTATTTTCCCAAAGAGAATTAGGAAGTGGGACTCTAGTGAATGACCTTCAGGAGGTTTCCTTTACAATTGAATACTTTCTTCACCTTTTAGCAAATAAAAGACTATGGTTCTCCTAGAGGTATGAGGCAGCTGGAGATGTATAGAGGGCGTGTGCAAGTAGGAAGTCAGTTATTTTTTACGTAGTTTCTAGCCTAAAACTACATGGAGGATCCCCCCCCACCCCTGGAAAATGAGGTTACAATGAATGTTTATGGTTTTACATGATATTTAAACATGCTTATATTCTGGTGGCATTTCAAAACACTGATCAAATATACACTGCACATTTAATTTAGTTGTAGAACTTGCAGAGAAAGAAATTTATTGGGAAATAAGGCAAACAAAAGTTAAATATGAACTTTAACACTTCACACCATTAGGAAAGATGTTAGGTCCACCGCACATAGGTAATGTATGTGAAAAGCTTAGTAAGCTAAAGCAGATTATTGGGCAGTTTTCCTACTTTTGGACCACTACAAAAAGTTCTTTCATATTTTAAGCAAAGTGCAGCTTCTTGTAACTGCCTCTGTTTTTTGTTCTTGTCAGAATAACTCAGTTCCCTACCAACTCTATAGGATAATCCTTTGGATATTTGAGGAGTGTCACATCACCACCCTCCAGGTCTTTTTTTTCCTCCCCATTGAGACAACCTTGTTGTTTCTTTCTGTATTTTCTAGAGATTTCTTGATTCCCTTCCTCTTGCCCCAATACTTCCTTGTATTTCTCTTCTAGATGCATTCATTATTCCTCAGTAGTCTTAAAACTTCACACTGTCTCTAGCCTTTGACTGAGCAGATGAAGTGTAACTTGTGAATTACCTCTTTTGTTCTGAATACTAGAGATTTGTTAAATTAGCCTAGAAGTTTCTGGGGGGAGGTGGAGGGAAGATAGCCATTCAATAACTGATTATACACAGAGTTTCACACAACATAGTTTATTTCAAATGTGTCATGTGCAGTGGGCTGCTGCTTCTAACCAAAATGCAGGATGTATTTATTTTAGTATCTTGTTAGCTTTGGTTCATCATTCAGGCATTTGAGGTCCTTCCAGATCTTATTATCCATTATTAGGTTTTTGAGTGTTAGTGTTCTACAGATTCGACAAATATGTCTTTGGGTCTTCCCTGAAAATTTAGACAGGAGAGGACCAGAGTTCTGTGGCTGTGCTTTTAGATCTCTCTTTAGCTGTACTTTTCCCCCTTTTGCTCAATAATCCTTCTCTTCTCTCATAGTTTTTATAGGTCTGCCAGGAATTTGAGAGTGCCTTAGCTAGGTAGTTCTGGCTTGAGGTCTCTTGAAAGTTGCAATCAAGATACTGGCTATGGCAGCAGTCAACTGAAGGCCTGACTGGGCCTAGGGGATGTTTCTAAAGTGGCTCATTCATATGCCTAGCAAACTGGTATTGGTTGTTGGTGTAGCTTGATTTTATTCCATTAGCACTTTGCTGTATGAGAATTCACTCAGCTATGGATAGAATTGTACTACTATTCTCAATACATTTCTGTCTTGTTCACAAAAATATTATGTAGATTTGTCTTTTTTTTTTTTTTTTTCAAAATATACTGTCTCTATAGAATTCTCCTCATCATACTAACTAGGAATCCCTTCATAAGGAAATTTGGTATGTCTCATTCTTAGGGAAGCCATATTATTTTCTAGTGATGACCATTAAACTTTTTATGTCATCTGTTCACGCGTTTTGCTAGTAAGTCATTAATAACAATAACAGTTGCAATCACTTAGACCAAGCTTTCTCTCTCAGACATTTAACATAAAGCAATACTCACCTATATCAGGCTGTTTATTTTGAATAAGGTATGTGCTTGTCATAGTATAGTCATGTGTCTCTACTCTTTAGTTTCAGTGTTACTACTGAGATAGTATTTATCTCTGAGGAAAGGCTGATGAAAGTTCCTTAAGGGTTAGTTTAGGGAAGAAAGAGAAAATAAAGTTGGAATAGGTTAGGGCACATATACATGCATCTTTTAGCACAGAATTATTATATACATCTGTCAATCTCTCTCATCCATGAACTGTTTAAGAACCACAGCTGTGTATCATCTTTTATTTTTATTCATTTAGTACATAAGACAATATATCTGGTACATAGAAGGATACTATTAATATTTGATAGAAATTTAGTAAAGTAGGAAATCTTAAAGTCGTTACTTCATTTTGCAGGTGATAGGAAATACAAGAGTTAAACTGTTACCATTTCTGTGATTGAGGCTATTAGGGCTTGAGTTAAGGTGGTGGCAGAAGTTAAAATTAAGAGGCAGGTTGGGGCGCCTGGGTGGCGCAGTCGGTTAAGCGTCCGACTTCAGCCAGGTCACGATCTCGCGGTCCGCGAGTTCGAGCCCCGCGTCGGGCTCTGGGCTGATGGCTCAGAGCCTGGAGCCTGTTTCCGATTCTGTGTCTCCCTCTCTCTCTGCCCCTCCCCCGTTCATGCTCTGTCTCTCTCTGTCCCAAAAATAAATAAACGTTGAAAAAAAAAAAATTAAAAAAAAATAAAATTAAGAGGCAGGCTGACAGTGCAAAATTCTGTGCTAGGATGACTGCCTGCCTGTTATTAGGAATAGGCACACATGTTCGGTAAGCATGGCTGCAATTTGAGGGACAGCTTTTTAATTTAAGTGCTTTGGTTAATCTCTGGGATGGCCTTTTGTTTGTTTCTATCTTAGTCTGTAGACTAGCTGTGTCTGATGTGGCACATACTTTCAATAGAACCATAACAAATTTTTGTAGTCATTTGATCTCTTGGATGAATTCTATTTATGAGTCACTAATAACTTTTGAAACATTATTGCAGGTGGAACAGAACCCATTGTTAGGGTTTGGCGCTATAGCTATTGCTGTATTGTGCTCAGGATTTGCAGGTAAATCATAAATGCATTGCTTTATTCTGTTAAATTTTCTAAAAAAACATTAATAGGGATCTAGTTTATATTATTTTATTGTAACCATTTTATTCCCAATAAGGCTTATCTTCCTACTGATAGTTTTGTGTCAGCTGTTTTTTCAGCAAATGTGTGGTAGTGTTTAATTCGGTTCAGACCTAAGACATTACTCATACTTGCAGTAATCTAAGAACATATTTAGGTCATGTTGACCATCTTCAGTCCAGATAAGAACCCAAAAGTGAACAAAGACTTCTAACAATGGACAAGTTAGCAGTTAGAAAGCTCCTGTACCTCTTTCCATTTCCTGGAAGTGGCACTATCTTCAGGCAATATCCTCTTGCTGTGGGATATGAAGTTGCCAGCTCAGTATCTGTTTTTTCCTGTTACCCTCAAGTTCTTCCTCTAATAGATTAGGAATTATGGAGTAGGGAGAAAAGGGGGTGGGGTGGAGAGTACCTCACCGAAAAGTTAATACATAAAAGTAACAGCCAAAAAGGGAGGGATGAGAACCGAAATCATTAACATAAAATAAGCATGGAAGTCTAGAGTCATATGTGTAGGAACAATCCTCCACTTAAGAAGAGACAAGGTGTGAATGTTAAGTGCAACATATGTTTTAGAAATAGTTCCAATAGAGAAGAACCTGAATTTTTTTTTAGTAAAGAGTATATTAGTCATAGCTATGTTTTTATTATTTATCTTTATTTGTGCTATTTCAAGAGTTAGGATTCTTTTTATTTTTGACTAGGAAAGTAGGCTGGATATGGAAGTGAAATATTGCTTGTGAAAAAGATCTTTGATAAAAGGGGAAGATCTAAATTGAGACATATATTTAATGATAGCATCATGCTAAATTTTTATCCTTAGGAACTAGCAAATTAGAAATAAAAATTGAGTTACCCAAGAAATATGCTATTAGACTTTTAAAAATTGGAATAGGAATAACCATTACATGTTTCTCTCCGTTCTCTGGCTCTAGCACACATTCACCAAAAACAGCCTTTTTTTCCATTATAATTTTTAGTTGATTAGTATTTGAGTGGCAGTTTCTAAGTCTGTAATTGTTTATAATGAAAATCTTTAATATCCTTGAATGTCTCCATGTGTTCACTTTAAGTATAAAACTTAGTGGTATGTGATTTTGCATGTGTATGATGAGGAGTCATTTGCTTTTCTGGAGTATCTGGAAAAACTATGGACCCTCAACCCCAAGAAAATGCACATACATACAAAATGTATTATCTAGTGAGTGAGTTCATGGTTTTTCTGACATTGTTTAAGAACTTGGTTTGTGGAACCCTGCTTTAAAGGAATATGGCTTCACTCAGCAATTTCTATTTAAATTTTATTTTGGTTGTGTTACTCTGAAAAAAATCCCAAGCGGTTATTATATAGGTTATTTTGTAAAGCTGGGAGTTTTCATTACTAGGCAGATATTAGAGGGATAGGATTAAGATAATTGACTCTAGTAGTATAGTTTTCCTGCTGACCAAAAGAAGTCTATTATTGGCATTAACAGAAAGCTTCTGTGATCTTACTGCTACAGTAATGGGAGAAACTGTTCTTAATAATTTATGAGTTTCCTGTTGTATGTGGGTTAGAAAATTCCCTCTTAGTTACTAATTTTATATGCTCTATAAAAATACATGTTGCTAATGTCAAAATGCCATGTGTCACAACCAGCATAATAAATGTGCACTTGATGTAAAATGTGTTTGTTCCCTGAATCATATACTTTTACATTGTCATAGGTCTAGGTTATTGTCTAAATGAAGGGAATTTTAAATTAATTTTTAATATCTTTCATATTTGCATATCTAATTTTTTTCCAGGAGTGTACTTTGAAAAAGTTTTAAAGAGTTCAGACACTTCCCTCTGGGTGAGAAACATTCAAATGTATCTATCAGGGATTGTTGTGACATTAGTTGGCGTCTACTTGTCAGATGGAGCTGAAATTAAAGAAAAAGGATTTTTCTATGGTTACACATATTATGTCTGGTTTGTCATCTGTAAGTATCCAGGAATTAACAAGTTCTGGGTAGATCCTTTAAAAAAAAAAAAAAAAGTCTGTTTTAAGCCTTTGATAACATTTTGAAATTGTTCCTCTGCTACTGTGAACACGTTTGAAAATGTAATTTTGGTTTTATTGACTTTGTGGTGTAACTCTCCCAAAGCAATTTTGCCTTCACGATCAGTAGTATCTAATGTGTTAGCAATAAATGTGTACAATTTAGTAGTAGAGCACATAGCCCTCTGGGCATGTGAAAAACAATGTTGTTTTATAGGAACTATTACTTGATTTTAGTACAAACTCTCTCAGATGGCTGCTTCTAAGGAAAATCGTATTTTCCTAGGTAAATTAGTATGGCATCTCTGGGGGTGAAAACTGCTTCACCATCATAGAATGTTTCATTTTTTGAGTGTTAAGATTTTCTTTCTTTCTGTATACAAGTTCTTGCAAGTGTTGGAGGCCTCTACACTTCTGTTGTGGTCAAGTACACAGACAACATCATGAAGGGCTTTTCTGCAGCAGCAGCCATTGTCCTTTCTACCATTGCTTCAGTGATGCTATTTGGGTTGCAGATAAGTATGTCTTAGTTTGTATTTTTAAGTTTTTAAAAGAGCTTCTCACTTCCTTGACTCATTAAATATGGCAGTTGGTCATAAATTCCTTGTTTTGTTACTAGTTTATTCTACAAATGCAGAAGTTCATTATCTTATGGGATGTGGGTCAGCAGTACTGAGGTTGTTTCCATGGTCCTAGAGCTTAGCTGAGGGGTATTGGTTCTACTGAAAGTGACAGGGCTACTGAGTTACTACAAAGAGCCTTTCTGTAGTCAGGACCTCCCTGTTTCCCAGGTTTTAGATACCAGGTTCAAGACAACCTGAATACTTCTTGGTGAATATAGTATGATTAGGTTTGCAAGGAAATACAAGGGCTTTAGGGAATGATTATTTTCAGCAGTGCAGTTACAGTAAACAAGGCTTTTTATGAGGGGGAAAGAACAGAAAATTCTTTCATGTCCCCCTTAGTTTGTACCTTCCTAACTTTTGGACGTAGGTATAAAGGTATTTTTGTTTCTTATAATATGTAATTAGTACAAAATTCATTATGATAGCTGGCATTCTGGCACCATCACTGTACTAGTCCTTCTAATATAGACTTCCCTAGCCTACACCCAGCATTAAGTTGGATCCTGACTTATTTAACATTTCAGGGTGCTGTAATAATCATTTTCCTTACTGATCAATTATACCACAATCTGTGAAATATCGGCAATAAGTAAAAGAAACAGACTTGGCCTGTATTTATGTTTGATTTTAAAATTGACTGTTATAAATGCAAATAGAGGAACATCAAGCTTGTAGAAATCTTTAAAAAAAATTTATTAGTTGTGCAACTTTGGGGAAGTTACTTAACCTGTGTCTCAGTTTCTTCATCTGTAAAGTGGGACGGATAGTCTCCTAGGGTTGTTTTAGGTAAAGTGATTAGAATAGTGCCTGGCACCCAGTAAGTATTCTGTAGAAGGCCAACCACTTACCATTTCAGTATCACTACTTATAGGCCCTCCTTTAGATACATTTCTTACCTGATTTTGGTGAACTTTTAATTGTACTTCTGATCCTTATGCTCAACAAATCCTTATGCCTTTTCTCCTAAGGAATACTTGGGGGCAGTAAAAAAAAAAAAAAAAAATGCTTTTCAATTAGAACATCTTACCAATCTTCCAGTTTTCTATTTAGATTTAACTTACCTCCCCTTTTTTTTTTTGACGGGAAAGCTAGTCTTCTCTTGTTAGGAGTGAACTAATAAAATCATAGCTTGATGTCATTTCTCTGCAAGCCATTTTTAAAACTAATAAGATTGTGCTGTTGTACTCCATACAGAATTTGGTTCAGTTTGGAACAATATACAGTTTTGACATAGATTTTGACATAAACATTTATGTATGAAATGCTTACTTGTCAAGTTTGGGCAAGTTGTAATTTATGTCCTGATTTTCGGGATTAAGACCAAAACAAAGAAAAAAGACAAGGCTAGCAGAAAATGAAATTGTACTATCATCATTTCATCTCCTTTTCAGAAATCTTCAATCATTTTGAGTCATTGGTTACTTGAAATTTTGTGCTCAACTACCTTTTACTCTAAATTTTTACAGGTTTCTAGTACCATGGAAAAGCCACATTCCACTGCTCTTTTTTAAATTACAGCATATGGTGCGGGGTGGTGGTGCCTGGGTGGCTCAGTTGGTTGAGTGTCGAGTCTTGATTTGGACTCCGGTCATGATCCCAGGGTTATGGGATTGAGCCCCATGTTGGGCTCAGCATGGAACCTCCTTAAGCTTCTCTTAAAAAAAAAATAATAATAATCCTTTAAAAATTTAGCATATAGGGAAGTTAGTATGTTCTTTGTCAGTGGTCTGGGACAGGCATACTCGTATTCTCACAAAGCATACAGTCTCTTTGTACCTTTTTTGGGGGTGGAGAGCCAGAATTGATTCTCTCTGTAAACCTTACCATCTATAAAAATAGAACACTGATAGATGTATTTTCCATATGATCTAATGGTATAAACCTGTAATTGAAAGATTTCAAAATTTAAAATGGGGGCGCCTGGGTGGCGCAGTCGGTTAAGCGTCCGACTTCAGCCAGGTCACGATCTCGCGGTCCGTGAGTTCGAGCCCCGCGTCGGGCTCTGGGCTGATGGCTCGGAGCCTGTTTCCGATTCTGTGTCTCCCTCTCTCTCTGCCCCTCCCCCGTTCATGCTCTGTCTCTGTCTGTCCCATAAATAAATAAAAACGTTGAAAAAAAATTAAAAAAAAAAAAATTTAAAATGGATTGTTATATAGTTTTAAGGACACAGATACAGATTAATTTTTTTTTCTTTTCAGCACCCACCTTTGCTCTGGGTACTCTTCTTGTATGTGTTTCTATATATCTCTATGGATTACCCAGACAAGACACTACATCCATCCAACAGGGAGAAACAACTTCAAAAGAGAGAGTTAGTGGTGTGTGATTTCAGCCTCAAAAGACTCTTACCAAGACAAAAACTGTTTGCATTAAACTAGAGCCTTAAGTCAATCCGAGAAGGTAGCTTAAACAAAAACATGTTAACTGTGTCATAAGAATTAAGAAGAAAGCTATCTGAATGAACTGCTACAAAGATTTAATGTGACCTGTTTTGGGTCAACCTGTTTTGTTTCAGAATGAAAGACTTTTATTGTATATATAATGTATATAAAAAAGTATGGAGAGGGTATGATATTACAAAAAAATCATGTGAGGATACAATATTCAAGTAACAAGGTTTGGAACAAGGTTAAGGGTTAAAGTGCCAAAGCCATTTCTGTACGAACTGTTTTCTTGTTCAGGAACCAGGGGAGAAGGATGACCCCTCCTTGTTCTCCAATTCATGTACAGTATTTCATCCCAGCAGCAGTAAGACCCAGCTAGCTCTTTTCTTACAAAAGAGAGGCATAAGCAAGCCAGGCTAGTTCAGAAACAAACTGTTTAACTTCTCAAACTGAATCTATTTCATAATGCAGGCAATGACTTCTGGGTGGTGACAGAGTACTCCTGTTAAGTGCTGTATTTGTGCCATTCATTGTCTGGATTCGTATTTCTTTGCTGTTAGATGATCTACTTTTCTTCAAAAAATATTTCTAATGTCACTTTTGTACTTTTTTTTATAAAGTATGTTTAAAACTATTGGGCTGTCAATAATTTGTGAAATTTTAGTGTTTTTAAAAATTTTTCTATAATGTTAATGGGGAAATTCAGCAATAAACTTAATTTATTTATATGCAATCTGTGATCACTTTTTGTATCATGATTATGACTATTAAAATAATGCAAAATGTAAAAAAAAAACACCAAAAACATTAAATTTTTCATTTTTTCTATGTTGGAACTGTATCAGGGTTCTCTGATGACATATAAACCAACTCTTGGCAAACCTGAAGCTATACTTTATAAGAAAGACTACAATCAGAACTAGGGCTCTAAGCTATAGGAGATCATAAACAACAGTCTTCAGGGAGCTGCTTTTGGAAAGACTGGCCTCTAACCATCACTGTCCCTGTGTCATTTCACTCAAAGTTCAAATACTGAGGTGGCTACCACAGATCTGGGAAGGGGGAACGTTTCTCCAAACAAGTGGAGAAGGACATAGGACATGAAAAACATGTTCCAGTTACACATTTTTATTCCATGGCTAGTTTGTGCTAAGGAAATATTAATGATTAAGTAAAAATTAGTAATTGGGGGACCTGGGTGGCTCAGTCAGTTGAGCATCTGACTTCGGCTCAGGTTATGATCTCATTGTTCATGACTTTGAACCCCACATCAGGCTCACTGCTGTTAGCCTGTCAGCGCAGAGCCCACTTCAGATCCTCTGCCCCCCTCTTTCTGCCCCTCCCCCACTTGTGCTTTCTCAAAAATACAGGTTAAAAAAAATAGTAATGTGAAAGCTACCTTTATTTAAAATTGAGACTGCATGGATAAGTCTTTTCTAGGACTAAGAAAGTGTACCATACTTGCCAATATAAAACTGTGTTCATTCAATTAGAGAAGTTTTGGTTCATGCTAAATTGCTTCTCTATTGTAAAAGTAGATGATTGTCATTCGCATTCAGGAGATTTTTAGTAGCAACATTTAGGATAAATTATAGTAGACCTGAATGGAAATACTGGCAGATGAGGATAGCTGTACTAATCAAACAGAGCACATCCCACGTTACCTAAACAAATCATGCAAAATATCCTTGGTTGATATGCAGGTACATGAAAGAAATGGTGTAAGAAACTCCATTTCAGGGGCACTTGGGTGGCTCAGTCGGTTAATTAAGCATCCGACTTCAGCTCAGGTCATGATCTCACGGTCCGTGGGTTTGAGCCCCAGGTCTGGCTCTGTGCTGGCAGTTCAGAACCTGGAGCCTGCTTAGGATTCTGTCTCCCTCTCTCTCTGCCCCTCTCCCACTCACACTTCGTCTCTCTCTCTCTCTCAAAAATAAACATTAAAAAAAAAAAGTTGAAGAAACTCCATTTCAAATTATGGTTTAACTAATGGACTAATTTTTACAAAAAGATCCTGGTACCATACCTGTAAGTAATTCCTTGTTATTTAAATCTGTTCAGTTCCCAAGTTCACATAATAAGAGTTACCTACCCATACAGATTAACGAAAGATAAGCACAAGATCTGTTCTCTGGGAGTGGTTCTCATCTGTATTAGCAAAAAAGCTTAATTTTGGTGTCCCTAAGTTGATTCAGAACTAGCCATTATTATAAGAAAATTGAAATGTTTTCATCAGTTTTATCTGATGTGAACATTAGGTAATCTCAGTTATGAGAACAGTTTCTGGAAGAATGACACTGTAAAAAACCTCAAGCTGGAGTTTAATCCTTTATCCCCATTAGACCGCAGTGAATTTTAGAAGATTTGAGTTAGTTTTACAAAACTCTGTTTAGTACTTATGGACCATGAAGGAACTCAGATGATTTTTTAAGATAAAGATTTAATAAGTTGATGAATCACTTAGGCTTAATATAGATTCTGATACAGAATAGTTTAAATTCTAAACAAAGCATATAAGAATAGAGAACTAGAATTCATTAATTAAAAAGCTGCTATTTTAATTAGAAATTACATCCTACATACAGGTGTTATTCCAAGAAGTTTCATTCCATTGGCTAGCACAGAACGCACAGCTCTGAAAAGATGAAGTCTGGCCTAGAAAATAAAACAAAGGATGATTAATGTTCAACAACAGGCTAACAATACATGAGTAAAGAAGAGTATCTTTAAGAGTAATTTTAATTTTCTTCTAATTTAAAGTAGGAACAGTATCTCAGGGTGCCCTAAGATTTGCTGTCAGTAAGGAAAAACAAATTTAGCATCCTGTAACTTATAGTATGACTGGTACCCCAAGAGTTGGGGAGTGGGAGTGACACTATCATTATACAGCCCAGCTTCAGATATGGGGAACTCCTCACTCTTAGGAAAATGTGTTTCAAAGTCCAGTGTGTTGGAAAATCTGAAAACACTGATTGTTATAGCCCAATTCTAAGTACCACCTGAGTCTATAAGTATACTACTGCAGTTAAACGAGATGCTATTTTAGAAACATTTACAAGAAAGACTCAGTAATAGTAACCTGAGGATGCTAAAGATAACACAGAAAACACTTAACGTACCCCAGCCACTTCAGGAGGACTGTCTTTTATATGCAGTGTCTTGTGTGCCATACCTGCAAGATGACTGAAACGGGAAGAGAGAAATGAAGACCAGAAGTCATTTCCTGTTGTAACATGCAAGCTTGGTATTTTATTGCCTCAACTTAAAGAAATCAAAGCCTAGCTCCATTAAAAGATGTATCCAACATTGGAAAGCTGAGACTTGAATCACTGCATTTCTGTAATAAGAAAAGTAAAACACATTAAACTAAAGCTTTAGATTTTGGTCCTAATACCTTAAGTTCTTAAGGTGGTGATTTCAGTGTTTTATAAAGATAGGGGATTCCTTTCTAATAGTTTTTTCTCATTTAGGCATCTTTAGGATGAAAGGTATAATGTGGCCTGGACTTCCCCCTCTGTATGGTGAGGAGGTGGGGTAGAGACTAGCTATCAAATACAAACACTGCACAAACATGGGCCACTCTTTAAAGCATCTTTTCTGTTCAGGTATAGCAGCAAATACAACAATGTGCCAGAGAAATGATGCTTATGACATTGTTTCGATGAACTGACTTAAAAAAAAATACATATTTATTTATTTTGGGGAGAGTGCAAGCAGGGGAGGGGCAGAGAGAGGGCGACAGAGGATCCAAAGTGGGCTCTATGCTGACAGCCTAACAGCAGAGAGCCCAACGTGGGTCTCAAACTCATGAACTGAACCACGAGATCAAGACCTGAGCTGAAGGTGGACGATCAATTGACTGAGCCACCCGGGTGCCCCTTAACTGACATTCAATAAGACTTTCTGGCTTATTTCTCTATGACTATGTAGAATTTAAAGGGGAAAAAATTTTTATTTAAATCTGGGGAAGGCAGGTAGAAAGGATAATCAAGAAAACCCCAATAAATCTGATTTCAGTAAATCTTGAGTAAAAACAAGTATTTCCTTTCTTAAATAGATTTACAGAAAGATAACAGCTGTTGCTCTAGAAGATACTCAACTTCTATTCAGAATTCTGAAACAGCTACTATGAAATTTCTATTCAAGTGTTACTCATCTGCCTTCCAGTTCATTCTCTATTCTCTGGCTGGCTAATTTTTCTATGCTTAAAATCTTTTTATGGACTCCACTGCCCTGAAAATAAGCTGAAATGCCCTAGTACATGCAAAAAAGGTGTGTACACACTCATTTCTCACCCCTCGCAGGACTATGCTTGTAGTTCCTTCAGTATCATCTTCTTGTTCAACTCTGGACTTTTTCTTCCTTTTCTGCGACTTTGTTTCTCCTGATTAATATCAACTCCTCGCCTCCAAAAAGCCCTCTCTGATCCATCAAGGCTGGGCTGAGTGCCCTAACATGGTCTCTTATGTTCGCTCTATCTTAACACACATGTACTGTTATGTAACCACCCGTGACAAAGCTGTTAGTTCCTGTTAAAAAGACTCAATGACTGTACCTTATATCACTGAATGAATAAATGAATATTAATTGCTGATTTGCAAAAATGAAGCAAGAATTCCTATAACTTAAAGTACCTCATTTTTTAGGCCGGGGTTTGTTTATAGGAAGACTTTAGAAGAAAGGTCCTTTTTCAGATCAGGTCTCAGAGGTCTTTAATACCTGAAAACAGCAAGGTTATAGGTACCTTAGAGTTAGAAGGTAACTGACAATGTGCCTGGGTTGAAGGTCCTGAGATGATCTATAAAGCACTTCATCGAACCTAAAAGAAACATGACAGCAGCAGTTGGCAGAGGAAGACTGTGCACGTATTACACTAAGCTGTTAAGATCTTGGATGTAAGGCTGACTTGAAATCATTAAGAGTAGAAGGTATATATGAAAAAGGACCTTGGGTGCATTTGAAGGTAAAGGCGCAGTTTTCTTTCTTACGAATTCCTTGATGGCAGGTACTTTCTAAATCATCTTGATATCCCTTAGGCCTAGCCCAGAACAAGGACTCAAATCATGGCTGTTAAACTGAATGTAAAAAGCCTCCAGCCATGTTTAGGAACATAATCTAGGAACTAACAAACAGAGTCTACCCTCAATGCCAAGGAAACCAGGTTGGCTTATTTTTCCTACCAGATTAGCCAAATGTGAGAAAACTGACTCCTGATCCCAGGAAAGAGTCATTGACCACTGTGTGGCAATTAGAGAAAACTGCCTTGTTAACTACCCACATCCCTTTCCAGAGACTAGTATCTCCTGACAAGTCTGGCTTTACCAACAAAGCTTGAAAGAGCTCAAAGGTATGGTCTCTTGCCCAGTGTAGGGGCATCAAGTAGATATTCATCTGAGACTGTGAATTAAAACCATGTAGCAAATGAAGGATTATGGTCTCATGGAAGCTGTACAAAGGCAGAGATTCCCCGTCACTTATTGAAGAGGGTGAGGAGAAGATGAGCTTTTCCAAAACTAAAAATTTATGCTTTACTAGGCTTTCTATTCTCATACCATGACCCAGAAGATGTTAGGCACCTGTGCTGATTCAGCAGTGATAATATTTTTAAGTCCCAAGGATTGACCTTGACTATGTCCTCTGTCTGCCCTCAAAGGGCAGATAAATTGCTTTTTGGTCATACCTCCAGGAAAAGCGCTTGCTGTCTGGTGGCAGGGGGACGGGGTAAGAGCTAGTTACTGGCTTATTCACTCCAGTGGTCAGCAAACCCCCAACAGTCATTTCACTAGGCAGATGAAGACTAGATAAATACTAGAAAACCCATACCTGAGAAGATGCTGAAGAATGGAAACAGACTGTGGTTCTTGTAAACAAGCAGTGTTGAAATCATTTAGATAACCACATCCAAAAGTCTCTTCCAAACTGTTATCAAAAGTTTAAAAACAACGGATTAAACAAGTCATCCAAGGACACCTAATTGAAGTTTATCATGATGCTTTAATCTTTCCTAAATCTGTTACTTCCCTCGGAAAAAGGGAGTATAGTCTTTGGCAGGGTTATTCTGAGTACAGAATAAGGTAACATACAAAAGCACTTCTTTATAGGTGCTCAATAAATATTTTAAACCCCCCCCCCCAAAAAAAAACCAAACCTAACAGGTGGTCCACTGTACTTCTAACTAGTTTTTAACAGATGTCTGAGAAGCCCAGCAAATATGACTTTGATCTTAGGAGCACATCAACCAAGCCTCACCCTGGGAAGGACAGAGCGGCTCATGCATCCCTGCAGACTCCCCTCACCTGTGGAGGCGAGCATGCGTGTACTGCAGGAAGACGCCTGTGTCCCCACGACTCTGGAAAATACGATCCCAGCTGAACTGATAGTCAGACAAGAGCACACCTTTGAAGTCCTAAAATGACAAGAGTAAACCTTTAGTGCTGGGATTTGTTCTGGTACCAAACAAAAGGGTCTCACAGGATGCAGTCTTATCAGACCTGAATAATGAGTGCTGCAAGCCCGACCCTCTCTGCAGTCTCCTGTGGGTTCTCCACTTCTTTGGTAGCTGAAACAGACAAAGGCAGCTATCTTTAACCTACATGAAACCATTCAGAATCAGGGATTGAAGGAGATAAAATCTGCCAAAAACATACGCTGCCAGCAAGAACAAACAGGTTCAGAGTGGGCAGTTTACTTCCCTAATTTGGGCTAATTGACCTTGGATAAAGATGTTCCCCTGCCTACATTAAAGGGAAAGAAACATGAATTCGTTTTTCTCATGAATATCCCTTGTGAGACATTAGACAAAGCTGGTACTTACTTTTCCAAGGCTAAACAAAGCCACCAGGACTTGTGACCTGTTTCCTATTACATACATAGGAATTTCACATAAGCACTCCAACAGTGGAATGACAATGCTGAAGCTGTCCATGAAAGAGGCCTAGTGTTGTATCAGTGCAGATTACTGAACTGAATGACACCAAGCAGCAAGTCTAAAACCTCTGGCACCTCTAATTAGTGCAAGCTATTTTTGACAAGGTTAATGAAAATTAAGAGAGGGACAGTCATAACAAATCACACTGCACAGAAGTCCGAAGAACATAAAAGTGGCATGTAAGTTGTGACTGTAACAATAAAGTGAATTCACTCTTAATAGAAGCCATGTTCTGTAGCATCCTTGATCGAATCTCATTTAGAACATCTTCCAGAAAGGTAACCTCTCCTCTTCGAGTCTTCATTCCCTGCACCACTCCAAAGGGCACGTGCTGGCACCTGAAATGAAGGAGAAAAGAACTGATGATCAAAGTGTGTAACAATACCCTTTCAGAGAGTAGTCTGAACTTTAACTCTCACAGAGGGGCTTTTCAAAATTAACAAATTAAAATGTGATGTGATTTGTTATATGCCACAAAAGATGTTAAACACACAGCTTCATTGTACAGATAATCACTAGCATGTGATTAAATTACTAGTTGCCTTTGTGAAATAAAAGGAGGGATTACGAATTTTGGACATCAAGCCACTGAGAACAGATGTCTACTAAAGACACATATATTAAATGTTTGTAAGTTAGAAATAAGGACATTAAATTAATGTAAAAAACAAATCTGCTTTGCAAATATGTTGCAACAAAGAAATGAAGTTTGAATAACAATTTTCAACAACCTGGTATATTTTGGGACTTGGCTGACCTAACAAACCTTTAATGATCCTAAGCAGGCAGTTAAGAACTGTGCTGACATTACCTTTCTGCCCAGTCATATCCCATGATCTGCAGCATTTGGAACACTTGCTGAAAATGCTTTTTTTGCCCTTTATCTGTCTTGGGGGAAAAAAAAGTATTTAAAACAACAGTGATAAGTTAACCTACAAAAACAGGTTAGACATAAATCAAAATATTTGAGTTTTGACAGACCAGAGTCATTGTCAATTGATGTATTTTAAATAAGCACACAGAGAGGATGCCAGTAGAAGAACGTCTAAGCTGAGTGTTCTACAAGATAATAAGAGCTGTAGCACTCCACAAGTCAGGAGGAAATACGAACTTTAATCTCTTGAATATTCTATTTAAATTCCTTCTCTTTCAGCTATCATAACCTTTATCTCCAAGAAGGACAAAGCTAAGTTCTAATAAGGTATATAATGGCAACTTTTTTTTCTTAGGGGAAAGGGAGGTTGCACATGGAGAGGAAGGAAAGGGAAGAAAAGACCAGAATAACCCTCAGCAATAAGAGGAACAAACTATTGGATGCACACAACAGCTTGGGTGGATCTCAAGGGCATTCATTATTGCTGAGTGAAAAAAGCCAATCTCAAAAGGTTACCTACTGTGATTCCACTTATGTAACCTTTTCAAAGTGACAAAACTGTAGTGATAGAGAACAGAGCAATGATTGCCAAGGGTTAGGGTTAGGGGGAAGGGGGGGTTATTAAGTGGTTCCCAAGATGGAGTTTGCTTCATGATGGAACAGTTCTTTATTCTGAATGTTGTGATGGTTATGTGATCTCTCCCCTCCCCCCAATATATTTAGGCCCACACGCAAGTACATGTTTTAACTAAGGTCTTTACCATGTCAGTGTCCTGGTATAGATAAAATACCATGGTTATATTAAGATATTTTCTTTGGGGAAGGCTGGGTGAAGGGTCCATGGAAATTGTACTATTTTAAAACTTGTCTTAAATTATTAAAATAGTTATTTTTATTTTATTTATTTAAAAAAAATTTTTTTTTTTGGTAACGTTTTAATTATTTTTGAGACAGAGAGAGACAGAGCATGAACAGGGGAGGGGCAGGGAGAGAGGGAGACACAGAACACGAAACAGGCTCCAGGCTCTGAGCTGTCAGCACAGAGCCCGACGCGGGGCTTGAACTCACGCACCGTGAGATCATGACCTGAGCCGAAGTCGGACACTTAACCAACCAAGCCACCCAGGCACCCCTAAAATAGTTATTTTTTAAAAAGTACATTATGGTAACCTGCACATACTCATTTCACATAACTATTTTCCTGAATTGGGTATATTTTTTTTTTTTTTTTTTTACGATGATCTCGCAGTTCGTGAGTTGGAGCCCCACATCGGGCTCTGTGCTGACAGCTCAGAGCCTGGAGCCTGCTTCAGATTCTGTGTCCCCCTCTCTCTCTGCCCCACCCCTGCTTGTGCTCTGTCTCTGTCTCTTAAACATGAATAAACATAAAAAAATTTTTTTTAAATAAACCTAACATTGAATTTCTTCTATATTTTGACAAGATTATTTTTCCATAGTTTTTCAACATGGCAATTAACTTCTTTCTTTGCAGTTTTCATGAGGTAAAGATCATAATCTTTTGTTCTTTATTGTGATTACTTACCACATAAATCATTGTATCAAAATTATACTTCTCCATTCGATCTATAGCAGCTGCAAGATCTCTGAAAAATATGGCCATAAATTAAGAGTTACTAGGCAGATCTGGGTAAAAATTTGCTTTACATATTTAATAGTAATGAGGTTTTTCTAATTAAGAACTCCTATTACTCCACAGTCTAGGGTATACTGCTTATGATTATATAATCCCAGTACCATACTTTCGTATAAAGTAATAACAAAAATAGCTTTGGGAAAAGCAACAATAATAAAAGTACAGTGGAAAGATTAAAAAAAAAAAAAAACAACAAAATAAGTAAATATAAGCTCTGGGAAAAGCAGTAGTACTAAAGCAGCTCCAGGCAAAGTGTCTGTAGGTAAATGTTTTATGATTTGTTCATCAAGCCTGTACTGGGAACAATCACCTGAGTGTCACTTTTCGGCAGTATACCTTCTTAAAGAACATATTTAAAACACAGGTGATGTGGTAACTTAACAGATATCTTTTAGCTACTCTCCTATTACAAGGACTTTCAAAAGTTTTGAATCAGTGATAAGCAATACCTTCTAAAACACTGCACAAGACCAGAAAGTCCTTTGACAAAAACTCAACTCTCCTTTCTCTAAGTATAAAAAACTCAGTTTGCATCTAGTATGAAATAATGAAAACCAAACCATTAACAGTGAAATTTCAAGTCAAAATTATGAAAATATTGAAATTGAAAATCAAAGCTATTTTTGGTTAACAATATATGACACTGGGAAGATTTTAAAAGGTCCTAGATCTTTTGAAATGATGGAAAGCATCAAAACATCATTAGTGCCCATCTCCTAATCCTAATAGAACATAGAGCATGCATTCACAATGGAGGCAAAAACTGGCTCCTGAGGGACAACAGAATCTTATTCTTTTTATGTATAAAGCACATATGTGCACACAACACATACAGATGCACAGGAGATCTGTGATATCAAACATTTCCTGAGGTGGGCAAGCAGGAAAAACAGGCTAAAAAGGCTCCTGAGAGGGATTATAATGGAAAAACAAAAACAAAAAAACAAAGGTGGTGAAACACGAGTATAGAAGATTATCCCCCAGATGAAGTCACAAATATATACCCCCACTATATTTTTGGTTTGACACAAGGACAAAACAAAGAGAAGCCTTTTGATCCAATGAAATAATAAAAGAGAAGAATATAAAGAAAAGCTCTAGGCTGAGTTTGTGAAACCTGAATTTGAAAGCAGGAAGAATGCCAGATCATTTAGTTCGGGCCTCTCATTTCAAAGTAGGGACCCAGCCCAAAGAGGGTCCCCAGCCTCACCCTGTGCTCTTGCCAGTATTCTCCCGCACTTCTGTCTGTTATAACTATTCTTCTAATTCACATCCACATGTATTGATGTATTCTATAAGAACCCACTGAAAGGGCAGAAACAAAGTTCGAGCAAGGTGAAACACTAAACATTTTGGCAAATGGCAAAAAACACAATTATTGTCTCAAAGAGAAACATATAGGTATTAAGGTAAATATACAGAAAAATCTAGACCTAATGAATGACAGCCCAAGAAAAATAACCAAATCAGGACCACTAAAATGACATGGAACCTCTATTCTGGGCGGACACTTTTTTAAAAAAATGTTTTATCTATTTTTGAGAGAGAGACAGAGTGCAAATGAGGGAGGGGCAGAGAGAAAGGGAGTCATAGAATCTGAAGCAGGCTCCCGGTCCTGAGCAGTCAGCACAGAGCCTGACACGGGGCTCAAACCCACGAACCGTAAGATCATAACCTGAGCTGAAGTTGGACGCTTAACCGACTGAGCCACCCAGGCGCCCCTGCTCAAGGTTTCTTTATTTAATCTGTCCAGCAATTATTGGCCGACACAAAATATTTTTTCTATTATTGTTTTTAATCTAGAAAAAGAAATGTACCTCTTAGATACACAGGTTCTTCTCACCTCCTAACTATAATTACATGGAAATGATAAAGGGAAATGCCAAAAAGTAATAGAAAGTAAAGAGATCAATTTTCTAATGGAGAGTAAGAGAATCAGATGGTTGTTTACAGCTGTTTGGAACAAATGATGGTAGTTAACAACAACAATAAATATCAATACTTTAATTATACTATAAAAGTGGGTTTATGATCCAATATAAAACTCTAGCCTGGAAGACACTAGAGCCTTTTGCCAAAAGTGTTTCAGTATGGCCATGTTTGCTTGTGTGTCTTTTTTATGGTCCTATCTTCTCCTTCCTATTGGCTTTGTCCCAGATATAAATGTGCTTGATAAGATGTAAGTTCCAGTTCTTAGGAGTCAGTCATGCAGAGAGTTGGAAGGGGAAAAAAAAAAAAAAAAGGCAACATGGCCTACTTCTCCCTTACTCTGTTTTACATGAGGACTGCTACTCATGTGCATGGTAGATGAATCTTTACAGAGGATGCCACTGAGCCAATATGACCACCTTCTAGTATATACTTCCTATCAATGTACAACAGGAAAATATTTATAGTTGAGGTACCTCAGTTTTCAGTTTGTAGAACAATGTATTTATTGGCTGTGGAAATCCTATGATGTTTAACTAACTGTAAATAATCTTTTTCAGTCACTTTTCTGATGATGTTATACCTTTCCAGGAACCATAACCGGCCAGAGATAGACGCCCAGTAAATACATCTTGAAGTGATGAGAACAAGAGATTTAGAAACTAGGATTTGGTAACAGCTTTGAGGATAAAATGACTGTTTTAGCACTGATCCTACAACAAAGCACATGAAGTCACATACATTCTGATGCTGACCCCCCCGTTACATACAAACCTGGTTGCGTAGAGAGAAGTCCCATCGCTTCGCATTACAGTACAAATTGAGGAGGGGTCACCATTTCCAGAAAGATCCACTATAGCTGTTCCTTTTCTAGAAATGCAAACAGGTAACTCTTAAGAAATAGAGTAAGACCCTTTAAAAGTATAATATCTATAACATTATCTTTGGCAAACTGGAAGCTATTTTTTATTCCTTACGTAGCAATAAGCAGTATAACCAAATGAAGAAAAACAAGGAATGGGACCATGAATTTATTAAGAATGGGTATGCTATAATTAATATTTAGTTGTCCTATCTTTTTAAACTCTGTAGCTCTGGATAAGGTACTTAGAAAGTCTTTAGCATATCCAGTTGAAAAATGAGATTTCAGCTGTTTAACTGTGAAACATCATATTCTTCTAATTCAAATTATAGCATTTAATATTGGGCTAATTTTTAAGATGCCAGAAAATACCCTTGAATAATAAACCATGGAATTTTGTTACGGTCTTTCCTGCCTTGTCAAAAATTAGAATCTGTAGATGGAGATGCAAAAATCTGCCTTATGCACATTACTGGTGTTCTCCATGTCTTCCTCGTAAAGATGACAAGAGAAGCTCTTTGGTACTATGACAACTGGTGCTTCTAAGCAACTGGTTTGCTTCTGTATTACAGATGCCTGGGCTCCTATGACTGGTACTGTTTGTCTGGCTGACAGGAAGCTCAAAGCTAAATTAGAAATCTACCGTAAGTAAGGCAGTGTGTTAGATGATATACCATTATCATCCCTGATTCTGTATTATTTTTTTCTGCCCTCGCTTCCTGATTTCATTTTACTCTTTCAAAAGCTTGTATTATACCTATTTACATAATATGCCTTAAATCCATTTTGAACAGGATGTGGTTTTTTAAAAAGGCAGGGCTAAGTAAGATGTAAGTTTTATTTCCTTTTTCCAGTTACATCAACTTGTCTGACATTAGGCCAGTCATTTGTACTTTCCGTGCTTCAGTTTCTTCACACGTAAAAAGCAGATTAACAACTTTTCTTCCAACCTGACCAGGATTTTGTCATGGCAGCAAGAAGACCTTATGTGGAAAAGTACTTTGAACAGCAAAAAGCACTACAAAAAAAATGCCAGGAAGGTTGCACACCACATTCTGTTGTTCTTACTGAGAGACTATATCATTTTTTCCCAAAGAAATAACTTTACTAAAGAACAGTAACCTGACCATACATTGTTTTCTGCAGGAGTCCTTTACTGTCCAGCAATTTTAAGACTTCTTGAGATTTTTCACGATAAAATGATTCTCCTGAATATTCATCAAAGTGTACTCCTAGACGCTAAAAGGATTCAGAAACAAAAGAAAGGAAGTTAGTTAAATGTCCTATTATCTTATCCTAAGACAAAACAGGATGCTCTACAGTCTGTCACCCAGATTGGGAAAGTAAGAATTAGATGAAGTCACTCCTCTGCTCTACCAAACCTTCTACCTCTTCCCACACCAGGCAAGTCCTCACAATAGTACTGTGCTGATATGGTAGTTACTGGGCCCACACGGCTATTCAAATTACATAAAATAAAAAACTTGACTTTCTCAGGAACACTCCTTATGCTTCAAGTGCTGGATAGCCACCGGTGGCTAATGGCTATGCTGCTGGGCAGCACATCATGGAACATCTCCATCACAGCAAGAAGCAAGGTTGGGCAGCTCTGGACAATGTCCTACCTCATGCCCCATCCTACAACCTCTTCCACCTCCTCTCCTGCAGCTCTTCATCCTGCTTCCCTACTCCAGCCACATGGGTTTCTTTAATGAAACTCTCTTCATTCCACGTACTCGCAGACTCCGTCTCCCCTCCCCTGCTTCATTGTTCTCCACAGCATCATCACCACCTAACAGACTGTGTATGTCCTTGTTTAATCCCCGTTGTCTTTAATTTGCTCTCCATCTCCATGCTGGCATGTGAAGTCCAGACAGAAGTACTTCTATTTCCTTTACTCACTGTTGTATTTCTCCCACCCCCTAAAATGCTTATTAAATGAACAAATTTATATGCATCACACACAGGCCTACAGAAATGAAAGAGGAAAAAAAACAATTAAGATAAAATGAAGGAATGAACAGAAGACAGAAAAGAGAAGCCAGACTGACACAGAGTACTAGAGTGCCACCTGATATTTGGTTTGTGAATTTCACAGGATTGTTTCAAAGCTCCAACTTTCAGCATAAATAATAATATGTGGGTCCTAATTTTCAATGGAATGACAAATCTAGTCTTAAAACATGAGCTGAGGAAGCAACTTCATTCCTCAGTAGTCCCAGTCAAGAGCACCCCATCACAGGAGAGTAGGTGGGCACCTTGTAAATCCGCACATATTCTTCTATGCTCAGGTCTCGAAATTTCTGCCACAGTTCAAGTGCTTGCGTGTCACCCAGTTCTAATCGCTGAAAGAACTCATGCGCTGATTTTGCTACATTTTTATTATCTGCTGCTTCTTTATTAACTTGTACATAAACCTAAAAGTATAACAGTATATTAAATGAAGTACATTAGTCACTGTTACCTTCAAAGGAACAAAACACAATCCCGAGAACTTTCATTTACATGTTAGCCAACTGCCCTCATGAGAGTGTAATCTTTTTTTTCTTTTTTTTCTTTTTTTTTTTTTTTGCCATGGGCCCTTAGTGCACCCTATAAATCCCTTCTCAAAATGTTTCTAAATGCATAAAGTAAAACACATATGCTCATAAAGGAAATAATTACATTGAAAGTTATCCAATCATTTTTTTAGGTTGTGATGTAGTAATGGAAGAAAATACTAAATTTCTGATAGAGGTTAGGGAAAATAAAATGTGTAATTTTCCCCTCCCTTCCAAGTTCACAGACTCTTGGGTTAAGAGTGCCTGGTTAGGGGGCGCCTGGGTGGCTCAGTTGGCTGAGTGTCCAACTTCGGCTCAGGTCATGATCTCCCAAGTTTGTGAGTTTGAGCCCCACTTCAGGCTCTGTGCTGATAGCTCGGGGCCTGGAGCCTTCTTCAGATTGTGTGTCTCCCTCTCTCCCTGCCCCTTCCCTGCTCATACTGACTCTCTCTCAAAAATAAACAAACATTATAAAATTAAAAAAAAAAAAAAAAAAAAAAAAAAGAGTGCCTGGGTTGGATTAAGCTAGCATTCCCTCTTTTTTTTTAATAAAAGGGCAAATTATTATGGCCGCAACTTTTCTGAGAAAAGGTCAAAGGAGGTAGAATGGTTCAATCTGGCTAAGAAAAAGCCAAAGGATGATTCAGCAGTTGTTTTAAGAAAGACTTTTAAAATAGTTCTCTAAACCTGCAAAAGACCCATAACATAGCTTATCTAGGAAGACCTCTGGACAGTTAGTTTACTTACACTCGAACCTGGGCTCCTGAGAACTGTGTGGACCACTCACTTCTGGAATGTTTTTGCACCACCTGTCCTGGCTGGTTTACTTCTGCCCCCACCCAATGACAGGAGTGGAATTGGATGGCTTATTGGATGGCCTCCCATTTCTATGATCCTGTGATCACAGTTTAATAATTTTCTGGTCTCCAAAATGCAAGGTTAATAAATGACAATAAAAATATCAACTCTGCACCTCAAGTAGTACTGAAGTTACCCATATAGAATATAAAGATTTTACTTCTAAGTTGTAACTCACTTCCAGGATGAAACATGGATGATACATTTACTCTCCTCGTATTTCTTTCAGAAACCTATTAAAGTAGCATAAAGTAGTAAAAATTGGCAAATTACCGAAGAAATAGGAGGCATCTGTTACAGTAATATCATCAAAATATCAGTGGCAGATAAAGTGGTTTTATTGCTGGAGTACACACTGGGACAACTGGAATGTGGCTTAGACCCACTAGATCTACCAACAAAAGGGACAGGGCATTAAACATCTATCAAGGTAAAAACGTCTCATCTTTCATAGATGGCTTCTGTTAACTACTGGAATGGCAGAATGTAATGAATAAATATTCCAAAGAGAGGTTAAAACTACCTAATTTCTTTTTCCTTTTTAATGCACATTGCACAGAAAAGAATTAATAGAGCAGGCCTGAGGTGCTATCCTTAAAATGTCCGGTTTGCAAGCTTACCCCTTGGCTGGCATCTGGGAACTTGGCTGGCCATGTGGGTACTTCAGATTTGGGAAATGTTCCCACCAGCCTAACTGATAAGAGTAGCTCACTGTGCTTAAACTATGAAAACAATATGGTTTATGCTAACTACTTGCTTTCCTTCTGGGAGTTTGGCATTTTAGTACATGCTAAGCAGAGGGTGCCTACATGATCAAACTCCAATAGAAACTTTGGGCATGGAGCATCTAATAAGCTTCCCTGGTAGACAACATTTCAAGTATGTTGTCCCAGTTTGTTGCAGGAGGAACTAAGTGTATCCTGTGTGACTCCACCAGGAAAAGACTCTTGGAAGCGTAGCCCTGGTTTCTAACAGACTTCACTGCATATTCCTTTCCCTTTGATTTTGTTTTGCAACCTTTTGCTATAGTAAATCATAGCTGTTAGCACAATTATACATGGAGTCCTGTGAGTCCTTCTAATGTGTTATTAAATCTGGCGGTGGTCTTGGGGAGAATGAACACACATACCATAAAATATTAATTTCCATGTGCTCCTATGAAATAAGTCCAGAATAAGTCAGAAACAGAAAAAGAAAATTTTGGTAAGGTGTAGGAAAACAGAGAGAGTCACGGTGAGATAGTAAACTGCAGACTTTTTGACGTTTTTTTAAGTGTTTATTTATTTTGAGAGAGAGAGAAAAACAGAGTGTGAGCTGGGGAAGAGCAGAGAGAGTGGGGGACAGAATCCAAAGCAGGCTCCAGGTTCTGAGTTGTCAGCACAGAACCTGACATGGGCCTCAAACCCATGAACTGTGAGATCATGACCTGAGCCAAAGTTGGATGATGCTTAACCAACTAAGCCAGCCAGGTGCCCCAAACTTCTTGACTTTTGAATGACATATCCACGGACAATTAAACTGTTGTCCAGCCTATAGTAACTGAGGCATACATATTTCTATGACTGTGATTGAAAATATCTCTCTCATACACACACACTACATGCACATTCACATGTAATTTATAATCAAACATATACAAAATATTCTTATTTTCAAAAAAAAATTTTTTTTAGATCTAGGACTCTGAACTCAAATAGACAACATTTAAAAAATCTAATATGCATGTGAACTACTGGTAAGAATATTTTTAGAAAAAACTTTACCAGAATCTTTTCCCTTTCTTAAAATTTAAAATAGAAATAATTAAAGCAAAATAAACAAAACCAAACCCTAACACTTGAATAATCTTGGCATTTCAGCAATTTGTAATTATAAACCAAACATTACTGAAAATCAACTGACACTATCAAACAGAACCATAGAAGAGCCTTAATTAGCACTTAATCTGCCTGTAAATGAACACGAAAAAACTGTAATTATTAACATTCATCACCGTTTTAGAAAAGAAATGCATTTTCCTTCACAAAATAACCTTAATACTATGTACTTCTGAAATTACAATTTTTAATTTAGTCACCACAAACTTTTTATGTTTAGAAAGTATGCATTTTGAAGACAGCCTCCTTTTGAGGTTAGATCTAGACACAAAAGGAATAAAAAGGAAGTTTTAAACTTGGATTTGATAATAAGAATGTGGCTTAGGATGTTCTTGAGAATGGAAATAATTTTTCTTTTAGTTACCAAAATACGAAAGTGAGGTATATTTCCATGAGGAAATAAACTAAACATTTAAGACTTCCTTAAAGGAATATTAACCTTTTCACTATTTCTAGAGGCTAATATTCCCAAAGAAGCACAGGATATTTTATTTCTAATTTAACTGATTCAGATAATTACAGTCAGCTCAAGATGATCTGTCCCAATATAAAGAAATAAGTACGAGAAATAAAGTATATAATGCTCTTTTACTCTCTTAAATTTGATTCTAGAATACCACTGGCAACATAGACACAGTTTAATTCTTTGCTTACAGGGCTCTAACCCCAACCCTGGTTATTTCTGTCTTAAAACAGAGAATAACTACTAAGAACGGTCAGCATAACTTAGACACTAAAGACCCTTTTAACTATACAATTTGTCTTGTATCTTAAAATGCATTTAATTTTGTTCTAATTTTTTTAGAAAAAACATGTAATGAATTCATGATTACAACTCAAACAAAGAAGGTAATTTTTAATGTTGTTTCATGTCTTGATCAGAAATTCCTTACAGAACTGCTGGTTGAGATAGATTTCTTTTGTTTTTTGTTTTTTTTTTTAAGGTTTATTTATTTTTGAGAAGACAGAGCATGAGCAGGCGATGGGCAGAAAGAGAAGGAGACACAGAATCTGAAGCGGGTTCCAGACTTTGAGCGGTCAGCACAGAGCCCAACGCGGGGCTCAAACCCACAAACCATGAGATCATGACCTGAGCCAAAGTCGGATGCTTAACCTACTGAGCCACCCAGGTGCCCTGAGATAGATTTCTAATGTTAAATGTAATATTAAAGAAACTCAAACAATACAATTATAATTTAAAAGATCAATATATCAGTTAATAATAAAATAAAAACTTAGTAATTATCAAGTTTCTCATTAGTATATCATTAGCAGCATATAAATAGCATTTTTTCATCCATTCATCTTCTTTCAGTATTTAGAATCGCCTATTTTTGGTCTTTGTTAATAATAATGTCCATGATATACCTTTATTCAAGGATGATAAAGATTCACTTCTTATATATATTAGACACATGGTGATATACATTTCTCATGCTGAAAAAGTTTTTTGCTCATTTTGATGGGGTGGGAGGGATAATCACTGAGCTATTAATATGTACTCTGGTCTTGCTTAGTATTCCCATCCTTGTTCTAAGAACACTCAGAGGAAAATGAGGCACTGTAGGTAACCCCCAGAAGAGTAGGCATTGGGAAGAAAGGCTAGTGGCTTTGGGGAAGATGGTCAAGAGTATGGTAAAACAGAAAAGCTGCCAGGAGAGAAGAAAGGACAATTGTCTAGATTGAGGAGGGAATGGGGATGGAGAAACATTCCCAGGAATAGCAAAAGCTGGGCAGCCTCTGGGGTGGCAACAGGCCCTCTGAGGGAAATGATTTGTGGTGTCCCCACACAGGGAGGCTGATATCTAGACCTATGGAACTGGGCCACAGCTAGGATCTCCTATGTTTGTCATACAAGCAGAGCTGTGTGCCTCCAGGGCATTTATGTAGGCTGGGATACTGGGCACATCAGTCAAGACCAATGTGGATTAAAGCTAAGAAGAGGCCTCCATGCCCATCCTGAGATGTACATAAGAATGTGGAGGACTTTGTGATTTGGAAGATGAGAAACCCTTAACAATGACTAGAGATGACTCTTACCACTCTCAAAAATATGACTGGGTTCAGATTTAATTAGGCTTACAATTTAAGAGTTATTTCTTCCATGTAAGTATTATAATGAGTAAAATTCACATTAACCATAATAGTCACTTTCTCTGAAAATAGTAATGTGATCTAACCAATAAAGAACTCTTGAATTCAAGTCTTTATAAAGTAAACATTTCTAAGTGCACAAATATGTCATTATGTCTAGAATTGATTTAACTTGAATTACTTTTTTAAGTTGAAGAAATCTTTTTTGGAGACTTTAAAGCCAAAACAAACAAACAAGAAAAAAAACCCAACAATCAAAAAAAGCCCCATGGTCTCTTGAGGAATAGATACTTCTTCCACATTAAAAAAAAAAATGAGAGCAAGTAAATAGTATCATTCGTTAATTTGGTGCTTTGCTCTTGCCCTATATTCTACTTTTTTTTGTTATTAATATAGGGAAACTCAGGGTCAAACCTCTAATATACTATTTCCTACTAATACATTATCCTGTAACTTTCCAGGTCTTTTTTTATTAAATGCTCATCACTGTAATTACCTAAAAGCATTTTAGAAAGGGTAAGGGAAAAATAATGAATACTTTTGGGGCCATTATGAACTTAATATGTTAATATATCATGTTCCCTTTATAAATGCCACTGTTAGGGTACAGGGCTAATGGATACATTATTGTCATAATATTTATGTCTTAGGAGAGGCTGCTCATATTTCAGAGGCATTTCTATGGTAATCAAAATTCATATTAGGGGCACCTGGGTGGCTCAGTCGGTTAGGCGGCCAACTTCGGCTCAGGTCATGATCTCGCAGTTCGTGGGTTTGGGCTCCGTGTCGGGCTCTGTGCCAACAGCTTGGAGCCTGGAGCATGCTTCAGATTCTGTGTCTCCCTCTCTCTCTCTGCCCTTCCCCTGCTCATGCTCTGTCTCTCTCTCTCTCTCTCTCAACATTAAATAAGCATTAAAAAAATTTAAAAATTGATATTAATAAGCAATATGCAATGAGTCAAGTTCTAAAACTTGTAGCCAAAAAAAAAAAAAAAAAAAAAAAAATGCTGGTTATACATTCCTAAAACAGTGTTACATGTTCTCAAGGTCCATTCAAGTAGTTTAAACTAGGAGAAATCCTGAAATTACTTTTAAAAACTATCACTAAAATAGGTAAAAGTAGGGGCGCCTGGGTGGCTGAGTTGGTTAAGCACCTGACTTAGGTGCTTGATTTCAGCTTAGGTCACGATCTCACGGTTGGTGGGTTCAGGCTCAGCATCAGGCTCTGCGCTGGAGCGTGGGGACTGCTTGGGATTCTTTCTCTCTCTCTCTCTCTCTCTCTCTCTCTTGCTCTTTCTGCCCCTCCCCTGCTTGTGCTCTCTCTAAATAAATAAACATTAAGAAACAGATTATAACAGGTAAAAGTAAATGAGACACCCATATACTCATGATTTAGATTTAACACTTTTTACCATAATGAATTACTTTTTGATAGAAGCAGAAAGGCTTTTTTATACATGTCACAAAACTTAATTTAAATGTTTTCTTTGAACCAATAATGTGAATTCTAAATAGCAAATATATTAGTTATTTAACTCATTAGCTAATTTAGGGGGAGGTATGAACTATTACAAAACCAGTTCCCCGTTTCATGACAAATCAGAACAACTAATAAATGGTTTTAAATGATGATCAACAAAAGTCCCATGTCCACACACAACAGCCAGACATCATGGGAAAAGAAGGACTACAGGGACACAGAAAAACAAGTAATGAAGCAAAGCACAAAAATGGGAACGCAAGAGAGAACTGATTGTAAACGATAAATATTTTCATCACAGAAAAGAAATGCTAAAACTATCCTATAATTTCTATACACAAAAACTGAGAAACTGAAACCGGGGGATACTGATCATGACGCCATTCAGCAGGAGGCAGGCCACAAACTGCCACTGGATGGCTGAAGCCAAATTCAAAACAGATATGCTGGAAGGTTGAAACTGAGAAAACTAAACTACTAATTGTGTTCCTGGTACAGCAATTTGAGGATGAAAGAAAGGAAAATGGTATGTAAGTAATTAAACCGATGGAAGTGAATGGCCAGAAGGGCATTCTGTCATGCCAGTGGAGGACAGGGCAGTGCATGAGCACCTGGGAGTCAGACTGCCTGTGCTGGAGCCCTGCATCTGGCCCTTGGGTTTTGCATCAGTAACTGCATGATGAAGTCAATTTTGAGAAATGGTACGAGTGTATCCTATAATAGTCAGCTCTTCCTTGGAACTATATAATAGGTCTGATATTCTCCAACTTAAATGGAAGAAAGGGACCAAAAAAAAAACCCCTACAAGATCAAATTCATACAAAATGTAACTGCAGGCATGGTGCTTGGGGCTGGCGATAAAAGATCGAGAAGACATGGTCCTTCTGAAAGTGGTTACAACTATAATCTGACAAGGAAAAAAACCAGGGGGTCCAGCCAAAGTCCAGGTTTTCTTTTAGGAACAGTATAAAATCATTTATTAATATTTGCCTAAAGCTCAAAAAAAAAAAAAGGAAAAAATTCCTCACTTATGCCCAAAGTTTTTGTTGAAAATAATCTGCAATGATGACTATAATTTTAAAATGAAATTGGGCTAGCAAAAATTAGCCCAAAGATAAAATAACCTGGAGGCTGCCACTTTAGGCTCTGCATTTTTTTTCTGTCCTGCAAAGGAAGAAAGAGCCAGTTAGTACCCTAATGGATTTCTTTTATTACAAACAGCAACGTGGGTGTATTTGACTTGCTCTTTTGTCTATAAATGCTGCTTCCCTACGAAGCTTTTAGGCAAAAGAACACTTAATGAAAGCAACACCACTGTTCCTTGAGTTTTTAGTTATTCACAGAAGTACCTCCTGCCCTTGTTCCTTCTTTATGTGCATCCATCAATCAACAACCTCTAATATAGCTGTATAATCTCCAACTTTTTATGAGTCTCAAAAGCCTGGAAATTTGTGATAAACTGCATAGAAAGAAACATACATTTAAGTTTCTATCAGGTTTGAGAACAGACTTTACTAAAAATATTTAAAATACTATGAATGACAAAGACTTAACTATTTCCAGGGTTAAATAAAACGTTTGAGGTGGGGTGGGAGAAAGAGGAGAATAGTAACTCTCATATGAAGTTGTACTCTACATCCTTAAAAATGTTCTCTCAATGACAGACACAAGGTCTTCAAGCAAGTATTTTTATTTTCTGTGCAATGGGTTGTCTCTGTGGGCCTGAATCTGATGAAAGGTTCACTAAGCCTGTGGTAAAAAAATACTTGCCATTACTCAAAGTTTTAAAAAATAATACAATAAAAATTCTAGGCACTAAGGTGGCATGCTTTATTTACAGACAACCATAAAGAATCATTAATTTTTAAACTCTTGCCTATCAATAAAACTCAATGGAAAACAGAAAAAAATCTTTTGTTTAATATTATAAATAAAAATGTAGGCATTTAAAGTGCAGTGCATGCAGGGACTCAGGAGAAAATTACAAACCATTAAAACTCTTCAAGAATTACAATGTAATTTTTGTTAAATTTAACTACAAAGCTGCAGGAGAAAAATTATTTAACAGAAAGGAAAATTATGAAGCATTCTCAGTGGCTTTTGCTAGGGAAGTAAAGCATTATTTTGGTAAGTGCTCTTTCTTATGCACAGGTATAATAACATCTTTAGTCTGATCCCCAGTACGTCACCAACACGGCTGCTGTCATTGGTGTTTATTCTTGTGAGGCCCAGAAACAGAAGAGAGAACAATTAGGACAATGAAAAGGAAACACATCTCCTGGAGATTAATTGGGCAGGAAGAGCTTTATTAATGAACTCTAAGAAAAACTGAAGACAGTGAATCAAAGTACCCAAGGGACTATATGAAGCAGAATAGGAAGGAGTTCACGCTGGGCAAAAGCCAGGAAAAGGAGCTAAAAGACAGAAATTTAAAAAAAGCACACACAAATTCAGAGAAACACAGGTATCTTCCCCCACGCTAGAATAAGATTAAAAAAGTATATACTCATGTTTTTCGATTCTAAATGAATTATAGTTATTGCCATGAAGAAAGCTGCAGTTATAAAGCAACTGACAAAAAATTAAGAAATTTGCATTGAATCTGTTATCCCATGTGTTTATTCTAAGATGACTCTATACCTAGAAAAATACTGTCCCAAATCAACTAAAACCTAAATAAACACTTGGACAAGAAAATGAAACGAACTCCCTAGTAAAATAAAAGCCACATTGCTATAATTCCTTGTTTTTATGAACATTTTTAAAAACCTCTGGGATTAAAAATTAATCCAAGCTGCAAAGTACTCTGAAAAAAATAAATTGAAGCATTTGCTACTATTGTTTCTTGCCAACTTACTTCAAAGAGGTGCTGTAAAGGACTGGACTGAAGTTTTTCTTCATAGCCAAACAGTTGGAAGCCAGTTCCCAGAAGACCTAGCACAGTAATACATAAATGAAAAAATTATAAAATGGAACAATAGAGAACAGTCATGGCAGGGAACAGGTATAGCTATATCAAAATATCAAGCCCTTGTAATTATGTGTCCTGAGAGCACTACAAACACATGTTATCATCTTCTGCTACCCCATAAACTCAACACACTGAATCACAAATTCAATATGTTGAATAGATCACTGAAATTAACTTCAAAGACACCAATGGACTATGAACTCATCAAAAGCAGGGTCTAGGACTAACTTGTCTTTGTATTAACAGTGCCCACCACCAACGTAGCAGACATTAATAAAACAAGCATTTATTGACTAGCTACCCTGAGGAAGGACATCATGATGCTACATGCTGGATGCTTAAATTCTGTGAAAACAAACTTATGGGAGGTGATTTCAAAACTTTCTTTTTAAACTTGTAGATGTTAAAATAAAACAAAGTTAGAAGTTGGCTTGGTGTTATAATATTAACCCTTAAAAAAATAACTGGAGGAAAACAATAAAAGACAAAACTCAAAACATACCTGGGTATCTCTCCCATTCAAGGTGACCAAGCAACAAATATCTTTTATCTGGCCATATATTTGTCTTTTATTTGTCAATGATTTTTTTTTTTTTTTTGTCTTTGATGATAAATTCTGCATTCAGGGATAGTATTAGTTTGAGCCTTATTTTTTTTTTTTTAATAATAATTGAGGTAATAGACTGTAAGTACTTATATTCTTAAGAAAGACGATCACAATTTCAGTTTAAAAGGATATATGCAAGGGCGCCTGGGTGGCTCAGTAGGTTAAGCATCTGACTTAGGCTCACGTCATGATCTCACGATCTCATGGTCCGTGAGTATGAGCCCTGTGTTGGGCTCTGTGCTGACAGCTCAGAGCCTGAAGCCTGCTTCACATTCTGCGTCTTCCTCTCTCTCTCTGCCCCTCTCCCACTCTCTCAAAAATAAATGAACATTAAAAAAATATAAAGTTCCTCCATGTCTTTAAAATAAAAAAAAAAAAAAGGATATATGCAGACTGGGACCAAGAGCAATAAAAGGTGGTTGAATTATTTTAAAAACCAATCTGTTTCTATAACTCTTATCAATTACTAAGCTTCTGATCTAAAGGAGCTATTGCCAGTGGGCCTTGCTGACATACATTTTTCTATGGAGGCTCACCAGAAAGTGGGATGCTACTGAACTCAAAGATGTAAAATATTTTGGAGTTTTAGACAAGAACTAGAAGGATGACTTAAAAATGTACCAGCCCTATTCACTTTTAACAAAAAGCAAATGTCAGGGTCTTAGGAGCAGGGTGTGGAAAGATGCCCAGACTGTTCTAAAAAGTGGAAATAGGAAAAGTAAAGGCCAATGCCCATTTAATATTCAACCTAATATATTTTCAAAAACTAATTTTGTGGTTAGAAACTATTTGCCAACTTTTAATAGGAGATAGCTGAAACACCCAAAATTAAAACTCTTCAACCATTATGGTTATAATGGAAATGGTGACAGATCATTAACCATCGTAGTCCTTTAGAGAAACATTGCGATAATAAAATCCTGTAGCTAAAATTGAATACCATAATCACCTATTTGCTAATGCCTGTGAAATGCATAAATCGGTTAAACTAATGTAAAGTGGATATCACCTATTAAATCTGATTGTTGAGCCTAGGGCCCAAATCTCTGACTACCAGCTATTGTGAAATGCAGGTGGATTTTTAAAATGCAGGGCATGTTTTCAGATTCCTCCACAGTGAATAGTAATGGTACTATTAATTGGTTCAAGTTCTACTGTTTTTAGAGACTAAATGAGATTTTTATTAATTGAAATGAAAGAGAAGGTCATGATAAATCTGTCTTTTAGAAACTTTGATTTCATTTCACTAGCTATGGACAGAACAGAATAGTATCAGTAAACTTTAGAACTGGTAGTGCACACTACACTTTATGGAAGCTTTAAAATATTATCTAGTGTTTCTTTTGGATTGGTACTGTAAAATACTTCCACAGATTAATTCATCAGTCTTAGTGCTTCTTATGTTTCAAGTCCTATGGACACAAAGATAATTAAGACACAATACATGCCTTCAAGGAACATGTCATCTAGCAGGGGAGAGAAGCACACAAGTAAGAAAAGAGTAAGGCAAGCTTATTTGAGGAGAGCTGGATACTAGGAACTTGGTGATGCGAGATGTAGGCAAGGGCCTGTGTGTCAGAGAATGCCTTAAGAGGTGATACTAAGGCCGGATTTTATATTATATATTATATTATATTATATTATATTATATTATATTATATTATATTATATTATATTATATTATATTATATTATATTAATATATATTAATTATATATTAATTATATATTAATTATATATTAATTATATTTTATTTCATTTCATTTTATTCTATTCTATTGTTGAAAAAATTTATATTTAGATTTAGCCAGCTGGACTCAGTTTAGATGATCCCAATTTTGCTGGCAACATCCAAAGCATCATAGTCAGGAGCCAGTCGAACATATGCTTTCTTTTCTCCATCGGGCCTGATCAGAGTGTTGACCTTGGCCACATCAATGTCATAGAGCTTCTTCACGGCCTGTTTGATCTGGTGCTTGTTGGCCTTGACGTCCACAATGAACACAAGAGTGTTGTTGTCTTCTATTTTCTTCATGGCTGACTCGGTAGTCAGGGGGAACTTGATGATGGCATAGTGGCCAAGCTTGTTTCTCCTGGGGGCGCTCTTTCAAGGATATTTGGGCTGTCCTTGGAGACGCAGTGTCTTGGGTCGTCGGAATGTAGGTGACGTGCGGATCTTCTTTTTTTTATGACTGTGGACACCTTTCAGCACTGCTTTCTTGGCCTTCAAAGCCTTTGCTTTGGCTTCAGCTTTGGGAGGGGCAGGGGCTTCCTTCTTTGCCTTCGGGGCCATCTTCATGAAAGGAGGCCGGATTTTAAAACACACATAACAGTTGCCAGAGATTTTTAATTTTTTTTTAATGTTTTATTTTTATTTTTGAGAGACAGAGACATGGCACAAGTGGGGAAGGGGCAGAGAGAGAGGGAGACACAGAATCTGAAGCAGGTTCTAGGCTCTGAGCTGTCAGCACAGAGCCCGACACGGGGCTTGAACTCAGGAGCTGTGAGATCAAGACCTGAGCCAAAGTCGGACACTCAGCCAACTGAGCCACCCAGGCGCCCCAATAGTTGCCAGAGATTTTTAAAAGTTTGCATTTCACATGCTACCAGAACTTCACTACCTTAGCAACTTCATTTATCTTGCCCTTCCTTGATTACAGGTACACTATGAGGTAGGAATGGTTCTGAGTAAACTCACAGCATTAGAGATAATTTGTGGCATTCAACTGTTTGGTTCTCACTTGTCTCTTCCTCTCTTTTTTTTTTTTTTGACCCCCTGTCACTGCACAATTTAAGAAGGAGCCAAAGTATCCCACTTTCTTTTTCTTCTAGGCCACTGGCTCAGGGTATAACAACAGATCACCCTCCATGTATGATGCAGGGAAGCTGGACCCCATTTGTTTGAAAAATGGCAGAGCTGTAGCTGGAAGGGATTATACAGCTAGACTTACTTCTTCCCTGTACATTCACTCCTACATTTGACACATGTAAGCTACTTTTTCTTAATAAAACCATAAAAGCCTGTATTTATTGCCTTGAATGTGTGAGGTTTCCTCCCCCAAAACAGATTTGTGTGGTGAGAATTGTTCTAATAAATAGAATATAAGACTTATGCAAAAGAGCCATTAGAGGGAAAAAAAAAAAAGGTAGGAGGCACTACTCTACCCAATGGGTTCTGGATATATTCTGCATGATCAGGTGACATAATTAAAAGAAATTAAACTTAACAGTGAGATAAAAGAGAAAATTTCAAACTCACTTACCAAACTGCATGCCCCAATCTCCAAGGTAATTTATTCTGGTGACTTGATGTCCTAAAGCTTCTTTGAGATTTGCTATAAAATTTCCTAGTAATCAATAAAATATATAGTTTCTCATTCTTGTTATCCATTTTGGCATAAGAACCATGTGTTTCTCTATTATCAAAGCATAACAAAAATTTTTTTGATAAAATTTACCAATTCAATTTTTTTTAGTAAAATATTCACTATTGTGTTTTCATCTATGTTATGGAGCAGGAGTAGAGAATTATTTGGGGGGCAGTTATTCCAAAGAACCTCACAATTTTCATAAGAACATAATTTTCAGCAACATTAGTGGGAGCTGGGAACATATGTTAGAATAACTGAATTGCAAAGAAAATAAGAGAATCTCAATAAGTAACAAGAGATAATTTTGCTAATCCCTATAGAGCCTAAACCACACTGGTGTTTTTTTCTCAACAGCTCACTCTACCTTCTTTCAATCACTGAAATCCACCTCCTCATGCCTGCTCCCTAAGAGCACATGGTAGTTCAAGAACTTCATCTTCTTCTACTGCTGACACTGGTTTGATATCCAACACCTGCTTCACTCTCCTCGTGTGCACTCATATGCTGCAGAGGCTGGAAACCTAAAAATTACATTTCTCAGAAACTTCTGCAGTTAGGGTTTCAGAAGTCACTTATATTTGGGCAATCAGATACACTTTGCATGAGACTTCGAAGGTGAACATGAGGTGAGTGAGAGGGGAGCTACTTCTATTTTTTCTGACAAGCACAGCTGTGGAGGCTTTTTCTTTTTGGTGGCATCACTAATAGCCCAGTGTCCTGTCATGTGACTTCCAAGGGAACTGAAAGGGTATGGGGCTGCCTGTTTTGCTTATATGAATTCTAGAAGATATGGCAGGACTAGTGGCAACGGTAGCATGGCTGCTACTGGAAGTGACTGCAGAAAAGGCAGAAGCTCCCTTGATGAACATGCTCTACGGTATAATTCTGGTAATCATTTATGTCACTTCACCCAAAGCTTCTTCAGCACTTCCAACAACTTTGTAAACTATTCAATATCCTGTAATAAATTCTTGCCTGCTTTTACTACAGTAGATTTAGTTTTCTGCAAATAATCCTTCACCAATATGTATATCTGACTCAAATTACTGCAGCTACTCCTTTTCCAGCTTCCTTACTTCTAGACTTTCCCAGTCTATACAGTCCTAACAGCAAACTTCTTCCGCTGCTACTCAGATTGTATTCTTATTTTTAATTAGCATCTTATTATCTTACAAATCAACTAAATAACACAAACCTAAGCTTCTGGAATTAGACTAATTTCAAATCCTGGCTATGA
The DNA here is from genome assembly GCF_028749965.1 of Puma concolor. Taxonomy (NCBI): domain Eukaryota; kingdom Metazoa; phylum Chordata; class Mammalia; order Carnivora; family Felidae; genus Puma; species Puma concolor. The sequence goes on from NC_141671.1 coordinate 80,004,062, forward strand.
TACTTACTAGCTAGGTGATTTTTGGAAAAGTTACTTTTGGTATCTGAGTTTCCACATATCACGGTAAATAACACGGTAAATAAATTCTCAGGAAGTATTATCTCTTCCTGGCCCATTCCTACAATTTTGACCTACTCATGTAGCTTTTCTTACACAGTATATTTTTTATACTCTTTCAAAAATCAAACCCTATCATTTCCTCTCTTAAAATGCTCCAGGAGATCTCTCCCACAACAAGAGGTGATTCCAGTTTAATAATGATCTATGCCACAAAGTACCGATTGCTCCGATTCTTAAAAATATTCAAACGACAGGTTAAATGATCCCTAAGGCATGCAATAGACAGATTTCCACACCAGAAGACAGATCAGATGAGATACACTTCAAAGTCTCTTCAATTCTAATTGCAGTTTTTAAATTGGGCTACTGCATCATGTCATGTTTTAAATAAATGAAGATCTTAGCATATACACTGAAGCATTACAGCTATGAAGTACAATAGCAATCTTTCTTAGAATACTCTTGTTTCAATTTCCAGTTTTGAATGCTCCAGTTAGCACTCAAGTGATGGAGATTGAGTTTCTTTTTTCTAATTGAGATATAATTGGTATTATAACAGTTTCTTTTTTAAAACAAAATATATAGAACAAAAAACCTGACAAGATTACCATCATCCACACATTAACTATTTTCATTTTTGCATCTTTCAGATCTTCTTCATATGCATACATACTTTAAAAAAGTTAAAATCCTCAACAAACCTAACAGTTAAAATTAGTTTCTGAGTCAATCTTTTGGTTTTCAAACAAATTTTTTTCTACTTCTAAACCAATTTTTCCCATTTCATATATTAGCATTGGGCTCATATAAGTTTGAACTTTGTTTTTCGTCTTCTGGTTACTTAAGCATTAAACCATTAGCATGCATGATCAAAATATTGCCTCAAAGTCATGTTTAGTATTTTCTGTAAATGAATGACACTCACCTATGATGGTAGAACGCAAATGTCCAACGTGAAATTTTTTGGCAACATTAGGTGAACTGCAAATAATTGCACAAGTTATATTTCTGTTCTATGAACAGGAGTTCTAAAATGAACTAGGTCATGCTTCTACAGTTTAACATAATTGGGGACTAAGGCCTTTGGTAATTCAGCTCAAAGTTAAGTAAAAAACTAGAAATTTAGAGCAAAGATAAATTAGAATTCAGAAAGAATTATTGAAACTGATCCTGTGACTCACAAGGTAGTATCATACATAGAAATGGCACACTTAGGAAGCAGATACATTTAAGGATTGATAAAAAGATGAAGAAATTCAGAGACATTGTTTTGACATAAAAACAAAGCAGATTATTGGGAATTAAGTTTAGTATACCAGTTACAAATCCTTTGTCCTCTTAAAAATTACTGACTCCATAGAAATTTTGTTTATATTGGTAATATCTATCAACATCTACTGCATCAAAACCTAAAATTGAAAAATATAAAAATATTTATGCATAAAACTTCCCAGAATAATTAGAAATGTGGTTCACCACTCCAATTCTCAGTCAACACATTTATCACTTCTCTGTATGCTCGAGAAGTTGTAATCAATAATTTAACAATAGCAAATTGCTTCTAGAGCACTAACTACCTGACAGGCACAATTTCATGCACTTTATATGTATTAATCCTTTAATATTCATTCGAGTTGTGAGGTAAGGTACTCTCATCGCTTATTATACAGATGAGGAAACTGAGACAACAGGGAAAAAAGATAATGAAACAAATGTGGTAACAGCCTGATGCCTCTTGAATGTGGGTGATAAGCATATGGATTTAACTGTACTGTTGAGTTTTGTGTATGTTTGAAAATTGCACAAGTTTTTCAATATTAAGAAAAAAAAAATAACCTGAACCCACTTGATTAAACATGGTAAAATGAGAGCTTAATTTTGGTCTGTCTTCAAAGCCTTATACCAAGAGTATTACAATTTAAAAAACTGATTCTACATAAATATGCATGCAGTTGTAAAATTAGAAAACAACAAGAATGTTCATTTAATTATTTATAAAGTAAATGTCCTTCTAGAAATTAAAAAATAGGGAATCTTCCATTTCCCACCAAGACAGAGTAACAAGGATTGGATTTACCCTTCTGCCTTAAACAACCAGAAAACCAGAAAAATGTATGAAACACTGGTTTTATGAAACCAGACACTGAAGGGCTATGATCCCTGAGAGAATGAGAAGTAAAGTGACCTTGAGCAAATGTGTGAGCTAAAGCAGAAAAATCTATGGCATGGAATGTTTATATTACAAAAGAAAGCCTCCAAACCAATAAGACATCTAATTTTCTCCTTTAAGAAACTAGAAAAGGAAGACCAAAGTAAGCAAAATAAAAGATAATATAGATAAAAGCAAAGTCAATAAAATAGAAAAAAAAATATTCTACACCCTAATTGCAGTGGTAGTTACATGACCTGTACACCTTTGCCAAAATTCATCAAATTATATGCTGAAATGTTAAACTGTATTATATTGTGCATGATTATATTCCAATAAAGCTGATTTTAAAAAATGACAACAGAATAGTATGAAACAATAAAAATAATAAACCAGCCCTGGATATACTTCAAATATTAAAGGAATACAAGACATTATTTAGTGAAAAAAGTAAGCAGCAGAACAATGTGTAAAAACAGACTATCTCTAGGTGGGTAAACAGGAAACTAGTATTGATGAATGCCCATAAGGCGAGAACTAAGAAATGGGAATGGGGAAGAAAATTCCTTTTCACCGAATATTCTTTTATAATCTTTGAATTTGATCAAGCTAGTTATTTATATTATCTTTTTTTTTTAAAGTTTTCGCAGAGTTTTTGTATTGTTTTCTCTAGGACTGGAAGAACTGCATCTACCTAGGTTTTCAGCCTTGACAAAATGTCCCTTTTGAACCATCAGTATGCTATTCTTTGGTACGATTTTCCTACTCAGAACAAATACAATGAAACGGAAAGTACAAATTCGAGTCCCTTGGCAACAAAAGTAGCCCTGGTGAACGACTTATAATTTGGATACCTTACTGAATCTTGTAAAAAAAAAAAAAAAAAAAAATTATGTAATTTCCTCAATCTTTAAGAAAAGACAAATATTATTGCTCTTAATTTCCAGATAAGAAACCAGGAAAATAAACTGTCCTATCCAAGACTGTCGAGTCAGTTACTAATAGTCACAACGGGTAACCCAATCTCTCAGATTCTCAATTTCCTAGAGGTCCTCAATCTGTTTTGTGAGAACACTTCACACTGGGGAATAGCAGGGGATGGGGAAGACTGAGCTGAAAAAGAAGAGGAAAGTACACCACTGCTGACTGTTCCTCAAAGTTTGATCTGTACAAAATAGGAAATGCTGACTTTGCAGAGAGGAGGGAGGCAACAGCAGTTAGCTTCAAGTCTTATACCACCTACTCAGCTAGAGCTCATATATGATGGACAGTCCTCTACTCTGGCATTTTATCACGATACTCCTAGATCTGACAAAATATATGAGAATCAATACTGTATGTCAGGGAGGCAGTAAAGGTAAAGTATACAGGCTTCAGAGTCAGAGTTAGTCTATGGCCCTGAGCAAGTTACTTAACCAATTATTACCATCAACACCTCAACTTAGAGGGCAAGTTTCTTGAACACTTATCTCTTGTTTTTTGGGGGTAAAGTTACCCTATTTAAGATACTATATATTTAAAAAGCTCTGTTCTCCCACCTCTCTCATTTTCAGAAGAAATTCTTTTTTTTTTTTTAATTTTTTTTTTTTTAACGTTTATTTATTTTTGAGACAGAGAGAGACAGAGCATGAACGGGGGAGGGTCAGAGAGAGGGAGACACAGAATCTGAAACAGGCTCCAGGCTCTGAGCTGTCAGCACAGAGCCCGACGCGGGGCTCGAACTCACGGACCGTGAGATCATGACCTGAGCCAAAGTCAGCCGCTTAACCGACTGAGCCACCCAGGCGCCCCTTCAGAAGAAATTCAAGAATGATGTTTCCTATCAACTTTGACCCTGTCCCTCACTTGTTTGTCTCTACTTTGAAACAACAATGGTAAGCATCATAGCATATGGAAAACTTCTAAGGGAAAGAGCAGCTATGGACAAAGCAATGCCAGATGGAATATAACAGAGAGCAAAGATGGCTGCTGGGACATGGACTCTGCCTTCATCAGCATTCAAATGCTCATTTAAATTCCAGACTTCCTTATTAAATCCTTTAGAAAAAGCACAAGAGGAGCAAATCCATAAGCAAATAAAAAAGTCTACAAAGAAAAAGCCATACAAATAGCTTACAGAATACAACTCAAATAGAACAGGCTACTTTTAGACATTTCTTATAAGTGTAAACAAAAGAGTATTATTACATGGGAAACAAAAACAGGAGAAAAGCAAGAGAATCAATGAATAAGGAAGACTGAGGTGTTGGTATTTCAAGTTTGGTTGGGAAGAAGGGATGATGAAGGTCAAGTGACAATAAGAAAGAACGTGTTAAAAGTGAACGCTGGTGGCAACTTTTCAAGTTTCAAGAAACTTACAATAGCATTATTTCAAGGATGAATGCATGGTAACAGATACTATACCACTTCTCTACTGATTTTCCTTTACTGCTGGTTAGGTAACAGCAAGAAGTAGAAGAGGAATATGGTATTGAAGTGCCTCCCAGAGGAGGTGAAGTCCTGCATCAATTTAAAGACATGAATGAAAAGAATTAGACAACCACAAGCTTGCCACTCTCGCCATTAAGAAACGTAGTTTATTTGTTTTCCCTCCCCCTGATTCGGGGCTGATCTTGTGACTTGCTTTGAAACCAGCAGAATGTGACAGAAATGAGGCTATGCCTGTTTCAAGATGAGATACTTTTACCATCTTGGAGCCCTGAGAACCTTTGTAAAGGAGTCTGGTTAACTCTGCTGAAGAGACACTGTGGAGAGAGAGAGATGACTGGCCAGCCATCCTTCAGGTAAGCTGCCAAACAAGTAAATGGGTCACCTGAATTTTGACCCCCAGTATAGTCTCTAGATGACTAGAGCTACATATGATAACAGGCCAAAGAACCACTGAGCTAAGCCATCCCTGATTTCCTGATCTATAGTGTCATAAACATTAAAATGGTTGTTTCAAGACACTAATCAGGAATTGACACAGGTTTCCTTAAAGAATCAGATAGTAAATATTTTAGGCCTGCAGGCCACCTGGTCTCTACCTCAACTATTCAATTCAATTCTGCTCAACTGCCATGGCAGTATAAAAGCAGCCACTGTAGACAAAATGTAAATGAAAGTGCAAGCCTGTGCTCCATTAAACTTTATTTATTTTTAATTTTATTAAAAATGCTTAAGTTTATTTATTTTGAGAGAGAGAAAGAGAGCAAGTGGGGGAGTGGCGCAGAGAGAGAGAGAGAGAGAGAGAGAGAGAGAGAGAGAGAGAGAGATAGAAAGAGAATTCCAAGCAGGCTCTGCACTGTCAGCATGGAGTCTGATGCAGGGCTTGAACTCATAAACAGTGAGATAGGACCTGAGCTGGAATCAAGAGTCCGGACGCTTTACCGACTGAGCCACCCAGGTGCCCTCCTATATTGAATTTTAGCATAGCCTGTTACACAAGAAAAGATAACAGAAATGGAAGGCAACTTTCTTTGAGGGATGGCCTTAGTGTAGTTCCTCTCTGGTGTGAAGATGACCTCATCTAGTCCATCTCCTCTCTGAGATGCAACAAATGTTTAAACTCAACCTTAAATATGATTGGGGTTCACTGCAAGTGTTAAGATTTATTCATAATATGTGTCTACTCCACAGGAGCAGGAGTTTACTCAGCAACCAATCCTTACCATAAACACGTTTACTGAATTTTAGAGAATCTGCCTTTTTTAAGAACACAAATGAGTGGCATAGATAGTACAAATGTGGAATCCATAAAACCTACTCTCACCATGGGTTATGCAGGTGCTAATTATAACTAAGTTTTTATAATAAATTATAATAGTCAGGAAACCTAAAATATTCTCTAATTTTTAAAGATCCTCTACAGAAATATATACTTAAGAAAACAAAAGGCTATAGTATAGCAAGTTCTAATTTTCCAAGTAGGAAAACAGTTCATCAAGACTCTTCAGCTTTTAGGAAGGCGCACACAGCATCTCTAATCATTTCCAGGAGCTGTCAACTGGTCAAGCTGCACTCTGAAAGTGTTCCCTTTTCTGTTCTGGCTACCTACAAATAGTTCAAATATTAGATGGCTGTACTGACAGCATATCAGAAAGTTATTAAGAGGATTATTTAGAGGCATATTAAAATTTCAACCTATTTTTCCGACAATTTTAAAAATATACATTACAAATACTACAAGGCTTTGCTCTCCAGTAATCACATTACTTTAAAATTCTTAATGTGGCAATAACCATTACCTTTAAGAGTTTACTAAAATGGAAAAACCAGTTCTTCCAAAAAAAAGTAACTATTAAATAATTAAAAAAAAAAAAAAAAACACCATAATCACTAGACTTTTTATTGGAGTCCAAAATTTTTATTCATGGTACAGTGATCAATTCACTGTACTATTAAGAAAACAAATCTCACTGGTTTTCTATTTTTCTTGTGTAATTTCCTGAAGCCCAAGATGATAATGGTAAACCACATAACTGCCCAGCCACTGTGATGACCAACACTTAAGATGAGTTGGCACGCACCTGAATTCAACCACGATCTTCTTCTGGGGAAGACCAGAGAATAGCTCACTGTTTAACCCATATTTTGAGCCATCTTTGATTACTTGTTGTAGTACTGTCTGAAAAGTAAAAGGTATGAGATTTAATGACAGAAAAAAACTGCAATTTTTAAAAATTACTTAATTACTTTGTTTACTGGTAATGAAGTAAACATTGCTTATTTGCTCATTCTAATTTACGGAACTGAGCATTTTACAGCATTGTCAGCCCCTCCTCCAGTTGCAAATGCCAGTCAGAACAGTAATAATAAGAATTAACATCTATGGGGGCTCTGTGCCCTTTTATACATCACATCTATCTATTCTTACATGAACCAATGATATAGATATCTTACAGATAAAGAAACTGAAGTTTAGAGAGGTTAAGTAACTGCCAAAAGTCCCACAGCAGATAGTAACAGCAAAACCAGAAGCATCTAATATTTACTTAATGCATACTATGTGCATACACTGTTCTAAGCATTTTCTATGCATTAACTCATTTAATCCTTACAACAACCGTAAGAGAGAAGTATTATTTTTATAAATAAGGAAAGAGAAGCACAGAGAACCTTCCCAAGGTCATAATGCTATTAAGTCATGTAGCAAAACCTTTTTCACTCCAGAGCTAATGTATTAACTACTGCATGCTGCTGCTACTCTTGTAATACTAACGATCACATGAACAGTAGAAAACACAAAACTGTAATTCAAATGCCTACTGGCTACATAAGTAAAAAACAAGGAAATCTCACAGAAACAACCAAAACATATTCCATTTTTAGAAATGAACACAGAGGGGCGCCTGGGTAGCGCAGTCGGTTAAGCGTCCGACTTCAGCCAGGTCACGATCTCGCGGTCCGTGAGTTCGAGCCCCGCGTCGGGCTCTGGGCTGATGGCTCAGATGGCCTATTTCTGTTTCTGTGTCTCCCTCTCTCTCTGCCCCTCCCCCGTTCATGCTCTGTCTCTCTCTGTCCCAAAAATAAATTAAAAAAAAAAAAAAAAAGTTTAGAAATGAACACAGAAAGATTATACAGTTCACAAAATTCACATTTCCTTTTTTGCTAATGGCGTGATGCATTTATTTATGCGTTCATTTTTTAGTCTAGGGGTTTGAATTTACTATGATAGGCTTCTCTTTACTCTTACATTGGTTTTGCTTCATGAACTGTATTCTGAGTCCTAAATATGTAGTTTATGATGTGAAGAATTTTACTGTCATTAAGAGTTGGTTAAAATGGTCACTTAATGGAAAAGGCAAAGAAAGTAGCAGGAGGCAGCAAAACAATACTTTTAAGAAGCATCTACAAAGTGCTAGGTTTAAGTCCAGATGCTTTTATGCTATCCTTAGCCTCACAAAATCATAAAATGGGCAACATTTCCCATTTAGTAGATGAAAAACTAAGGTTCAGAAACAGTATGTATTTGCACAAGGACAGAGAGAAAATAGTATTTCTTTCACTCACAAAATATAGGACACAGAGAGTAAGGATGAATATACAGAGACATTAAGGAGAATAGTGTGTGTCATACACTAGGGGCCCATTATATGTTAATTACTCTAAGACTATGGCTGCCAAAACTGCAAGTGGGGGAGGTAAATACTAGTGAGGGGAGGAATTCATAGTCAGATTATTCTAAAGTTAACATCTACCCATTCATTTCACTTTCCATCCCTCTTATGTATAATGGATGGCAGACTCCACAAAAGGCAATCACAGTAAGTTAAACTCTCCTTTAACAAATGACCCTCAGTTCATTAACATCTCTGGCACAAACAAAAAAGCAGCTTTAGTAAAGGACTATCTTACCTGCCCCACTTCCAAACCTTCCATTGACAATCTGATCAATGTGCTACCTACAGCTTCCTTCTCGACTATTTTATTCCAAGTGCTCTCAAAATCAAAATTTGAAATGCCAAACCTAATTGAATGCTTAAATTCTCTAATGTATTACCTTTATGAGCACACTTTTCATAAACTAAAAAATTAAACAAGGTAAGGCAAAAGTCTAGAGTCCCTTTTGATCATCTGGCCTAACCCACCACCTTCCCCAAGGTGACCACTTTTCAAACATCACCTTAGCTAATGACTACTCTTCTCCTTGCAACCATCCTCTGTCCTTGGTTGTAACATTACTTTCTACTGACTTTTGCTTCCCAGTTTCCTTTGCAGGCTCCTCTTACACTGCCTGTCCCTCCGCTCCCCAGCCTGTGCTCCTTTCTTGCTTCTAGCTCCCTACTTTATACTTCTCCTAGGTATAAAGTCCTAAGACTTCAACCACTACTTACCTAATAATAAAATCTCTCCTGTGCCACAGACTGGTATGTCCAACTCCAAGAATGGACATCTAAGGCACTTCAAATGGAATATACTCCTCCTCCTTCTGCCTTCTCCACTTCTATGAACTATACCCCCTCACTCAGCTAACCAAGTCAGAGGTGTAGGAGTTCCTAAAGTTTACCCTTTTCCCACAACCTTCATAATCAATCATCTATTAACTACCAAACCTTGTACATGCTATCTCCTAAGTATCATTACAGTTATCCCCTGTGGCCTGGTTTATATCTTCATCATCCGTCAGCTATACCACTACAAAAACAACCAAAACAAAACAGTAATACACAACTACATCCTTATATAACATACATATTTAATTAAGTGTATGTTCTATTTAGGGGCGCCTGGGTGGCGCAGTCGGTTAAGCGTCCGACTTCAGCCAGGTCACGATCTCGCGGTCCGTGAGTTCGAGCCCCGCGTCGGGCTCTGGGCTGATGGCTCAGAGCCTGGAGCCTGTTTCCGATTCTGTGTCTCCCTCTCTCTCTGCCCCTCGCCCGTTCATGCTCTGTCTCTCTCTGTCCCAAAAATAAATAAACGTTGAAAAAAAAAAAATAAATCTTGCAATAATTCCCTAACATTTAAAATATTTTATCAATTTCTGGTTTGACTTTTACTTTATGTGCATATTACCTTTACTTTTTTAAAAATTTTGAGAAACCTGATTTGTTAAAAGGAATGTTATAATATCCATAAAAGTCACAAGTTAGAATTGTTCCTAAAAAAAAATTTTTTTTTTATTAAGTAGGCTTCACCCCTAGCATGGAGCTCAACATGGGGCTTGACCTCATAACCCTGAGATCAAGATCTGAGCTGATATTAAGAGTCAGACGCTTAACCATTTGAGCCACCCAGGTGCCCCTAGAAATGTTAGGCTTTTATAATTTTTGCAAGAAGTATATAATATCAAAATAAACTCTTATTAGTATAATACCGAAAATTATCAAATGTACCACCTGTGATACATATAACACACCATGGAAAATAATGACACAGGAAAAAGCTGAAACTCTTCTGCTGGGCATATAAGGCCCTCCACATTGTATAATTTCCTACCCTCCCCCGTGCCATCCTATGTGCAAACCATACGCTATCACTCCAGTGAGTGACAGTGCCAGACAATACCATGTTCTCGACTGTCTGTACTCTGGCCCAGACTATCTCTTCGGCCTGGAAGGCCTGCCCTTGCATCTCCCAGATACAGTCTTGTTTTTTTGTTTGTTTGTTTTAAGTAATCTTTACACCTAGTGTGGGGCTCAAATCCTTGAGATTAAGAGTTGCATCCTCTACCAAATGAGCCAGCCAGGAGCCCCGGATACAGTTTCATCTTTATCCTAATTCAAGATTGCTTCTTCTCTCAAGACAGTCTTATGTGGGCACCTAGGTGGATCAGTCAGGTTAAGTGTCAAATTTCAGCTCAGGTCATGATCTCATGGCTCATGAGTTTGAACGTTGAGTTGGGTTCTACACTGACAGCTCCAAAGCTCCTGCTTTGGATTCTGCGTCTCCCTCTCCCTCTGCCCCTCCCCCTGCACACACCTGTGTCTCTCTCAAAAATAAACATCAAAAAATTAATAAAAGAAGACAGACTTATGTGTACCTTTCTTTACACTGGACTGCAACTTATACATGCCTCCATTATATTATTCATCACATTATCATACCCACTACACATTACACCGTAACACTATTTTTTTATGCTTTTCTTTTAGATCATAAACTCTTTGAGGGCAGGACCCTCAGGACCTCGCAAATAATAAGCAGAAAGTTTATTAAACTAGTGGGAACTCAAAGTTTTTAACTACAGAATGTCAGTGAGCTAGTAAAGTTTCATGATATTCCAATAGATGAATAAACTAGAGGCCCATATCAATGGGTACATTAAAATGTCAAATGTTAAAATGTAAGATGCTCTTAGAATGATTTCTAAGGAAGCTACTACTATTTGTCTAGTTAATTCTTTGGTCAATAGTTGGAAAGTGCTTAATCATTCCTCCCATGTGTTCAGCCTATTGATGCTACACGTGATTTGAATGCGTCTACTGCTTTTTGGCATAAGCTCAATTAGTAAAATAATAAGCAGAATTAGAGCCACTTGATTAGTATCTCTTTTTCTGTTTTTTTCTTAAGTTTTAGTAGAGCATGCAAAGTTGAATTTGGCAAATAAAAAATACATGTGTACATGTGAACCAAAAATGATGTTATCCATTGTGTACTTTTAAGGCACACCTAAAAAACAAGACTTTGTTTGCCTTTTTCCTATTTAGTTAAACTCATATTTTCTTTTTTTCTCCCCCTAAACTATTATTCTAAATTACTCTTCATAAATTAGTCTTGAAAGTCATATGTAAGCTACTGACAGGTGGAAGCTTGGTACCAAAGTGACAGCTCTTCACAACGTATGTATTGGTCAAATCATCTTATAGCTTTGAAAAATTTATCATCTAGTCCCCATGATTTGGTACTTCCTACTGCCTTGAATTTCACATTTTAGTCTCCTCCCTTTGAGGATGATTTATATGAAGACATTATATTGCCACTGTTAGTGATCCAAACGTAAGCTAACATTTAATCATTCCTGGTGCTGCCAGTGTTAATAATTCAATTGTACTGCATGAACAGATAGGTTTTTATGCAAGGCTAAGCTTGTACATGTGTAAGCAATGACAAATTTGTAATTCTCTGCTTGAGAAGTAAGTTTTGGACACAGGTCATTGGCTACATGTCAATCTTGATAACATTAATATGCAAAAAAATGTATTAATAATGGTCCCAAAGGGTTGAATTTTTTTCTTGATGTGATCTGAAAAATTCATTACATATGCAAATGACTATTGTTTAAGGCCTGAAAATAATGGAGCCAGATGTAGAAGAAATTAGGCTTTGAACAAACAAGAAATATCATTAAAAAAAAACTGTAACGTAACACAGACACATTCAGTACCCCTTTTTCTTACTAGTTTAGGAAGTATGGTTACTGTAACACCAAGCAGGGCAACTGTAAGCAGTCTGCTTGTTCCTTTAACAAAAATCACTCTACGATCCAGATCCTCAAGGCTATAATGTTGGGAGGATTTCCAGGTGAAAAAGCTGGATCTCAAAGCCCTGGATATTATCCTTCTGTTGTCAACTGAGAAGGATTTGGGAATAAGCAAGCTAGCGTGCATCCTTAAATCACAGAAAAACTAATAGCTTATTCATTATAATATAATAAAGTATGAAAATTCATGGCCATTGAAATGTTAAATTATTAATATATGCCTTGCCTGATATATAAACCATATCTCTTTCAGTTAAGCTGGTTGCAAAGGCAAACTCCATCTAACAGCACAGTTTCCCATCTGAGGGAAAACAAAAGAAGTAAGATAACTGCTGCCTATGAAGCAGCCTGAAGTCTGATGGGCATTTTGGTGAACTGCACTGTTTCCATAAAAACTGAGACTGATGGGGCACCTGGGTAGCTCAGTTGGTTAAGCATCTGACTTCGGCCCAGGTCATGATTTTGTGGTTCGTGAGTTCAAGTCCCACATCAGGCTTGGCTGTCAGCACAGAGCCTGCTTCAGATCCTCTGTCCCCCTCTCTTTCTCTCTCGCTCTCTCTGCCCCTCCTCCGCTTGCTCTATCAAAAAATAAATAAAATAAATTTTAAAAAATTGAGACTGCAACTGGAAGAAAGAGTTACTTACTTAGAAATGGTAAATTAGACTCAATGGTTACTAAATTGACATGAAATGTTATCAAGAGACCAACAGATTGTAGACACATTTTAACAAGCTCAAATTTTCTCCTGTCCTTGTGAATGATTTTGGTTAACTAATTTACCTTGAAGTAGGAGTGAAAAAAAGATAAAAGAAAAAAGTTCAAAGATCTAGAGACAAGCATGAAACACTAACTCTCCTTCAGAAGGATTACAGGGCTGATGGGCAAATGCCAATAAACTATATAACCTTGGTGAGAAATTATACTATTAGAAATTTTGGTTTTATAATTATTTTCAATTCAGGACTGCAGCATTGACTAAGTCTGACCAACTCAATACCAGCGTACATATTTTTTAAAACAACAGACCAAAGCATGCATTATGATAAACTTTAAAGTTAAATTGAGACGAAACTCTACACAAAAGATCTCATACCGTGCCTATCCAGGATTACTTATCCTCCATAAGCATACATGAGACCCAATTCCTTTATGTCATTTCCCCAACTCCTCCAGGCCTACCTGAGTATTCTGATCCTTCTTAGGCTTATTGTATCAATCCACCTCGTTTGTTGTTCTTTTGTTTTGTTTTTTAGAGGTGGGGAGGGGCAGAGGGAGAAAGAGAATCCTAAGCAGGCTCCACGCCCAGCGACCCACTTTGAGATCATGACCTGAACCTAAGTCAAGAGTCAGAGCTTAACTGACTGAGCCACCCAGTCACCTCTACCTTTTTGTTTTAGTATTTGTTTTATTAAAAGAATAAGCTGTCTCATGGTTTCTTCTATATAAATCTTATGCGTCCAACAGATTACAGGCTACCAGAGAGCCAAAATCAGCAGTACTTTTCGTGTATTCCATACAGAGTCCGTTAACTCATTCAACAATAGTTATCTCACACATACTGCATGCAAGGCATTTTGCTAGGAACTGGGGATCCAATAGTGAGAAAAACAGATGCTATAAGCCCTGATGGAAATTAGAGTTTAAAGGGCAAGAGGCATTAATCAAATAAAAAGAATATAAACCAGCAACTAGGATAACTTCTATAAAGGAGAGCTATCCAGTGCTAGTAGAGCACATATATGAAGAAGACAGAAAGGCCCAACCCAGGAAATACCAAGAGCTGAAGGATAAGCAGGAGTTAACTTGGGGTGGCACTCCAGGGAGGGTTATCAGAATGTGCAAAGTTTTGAGGCAAGAGGAGACGAAGTTTAAGAACTGAAGGAAAATCACATAGCTAAATCAGAGACTAAACGTGCATAGCTGGAACAGAACCCATTCTTACCTTTGTTAATAGTTCTCTGTTTATTTTGAAATTTACAGTCCCTTGACCAGTGCTGATTTCACTTACCACTGTATCACATTTTAGCTGAAAAGATAAAAATCAAGTAAACTAGGTATGTTATAAAATAGACATATTGAAATTTGTAATTTTTATTTTTAAATTTTTATTTATTTATTTATTTATTTATTTTTAAGTAGGCTTCATACCCAATGTGGAGCCCAACAAGGGACTTGAACTCACAACCCCCGGAGCTAAGATCAAGAGTTGGACATTCAACAACTGAGTCACCCAAGCACCCTGAGATTTGTAGTTTTAATACTATCAAATTGGAGTCCAAAGGCAGCCAAGTGCATCATATCTCCCAGTCATTGTATCTGGACCTGGGCGTTAGCCAATCTGTTTACTTTTATCACTCTATTTGGGTAAACAACATTTTCTTTGTTTCTGGACGAGACCACTATTCTTTATTCAGAATCTCTTCCTCTTTCCCATTCCCTCACCTCAAATTCTCCCAGCATCACTTTATGCCCACCTTATGTGCCTTGACATGTAGTGAACTCTTTATCTCCCCTACCCTGTGTAGAGATTACTTCAAAAAAAAAAAAAAAAAAATCTAAAAATTTTTCTCTCCTACCTTGCACGAGAGCCACAGAACATGCCATTCTGTCAGGCCCTACGCTGAAGCACTTGTATCAACACATGAAATAGAAATCATTTAAACCTTTTGTCCTCATTGAATATACCTTAGGATTTTAACCTACTAGATTTAAAAGCACCTGATAATACCCATGAACCTTGAGGAGATACCTATTATCACTGAAGAGGCACTAGTCTTTAGTTTTAAGAACTCACAGTTGATGGGAGAAGAGACTAAGTATTGTAATTAGCACAATTCTACTCCTGGTGTACTTCCTGATAAAAATCTGGGTTGATTTTCTGATTAAATACTTGCTCAGCTACCAAAGCTCTTTGATTATACTCAATCTTTATGCATCTTTTTTTTATGATGGTGACTTTCATTGTTCCAATCATTCAGTGTGCCCAGATGCCTCTGTCTCACATGTAATAACTCTATTTAAAAAACCCTGTTTTTGATGGTATTACACTAAAAAGATTTGGTCATTCTCTACAATCCTTTCAACTCCTCTTTTAGATACCAAACCCATCAGAGAAATTAGAATGAAAGACGTTTATTAAATCATCTAGCCACTTCTTCTCTGCAATCATGATTCTATTTACATCTAATCATTTCTTCTCATATTTTAATGCTCATCTTCTCAGAAAATAATTTTAAAAATTACAACCCACTGCTCTAATTTATCAAGCGTGTTCTCTTAAATTCAGAAGTCCGTCCAGCTTCAATCTGTGAATTTAATTAACACTTCACTCCTCCTGTAAGTAGTTAATCAAAAAATTGAACAATGTCAGGTCAAGAGGAATGCTTTTTAACTAATTTGAAAAATCATCTTAACCTTACTGTACACAGCTAAAATGAATTTAAATTGTATTTTCCAAGTACTTTGAACAAAAAAAACCTATTAAATCATTATTATGGCTGAAATAGCTTGCAGAGTTTTTTCTTCTTTAAAAAAATAATAAGATTATAATGTCAAAAAAAGATAATAGTGCTAAAGTACCTTCTCTGCCAGTCTCGTGGCTTGAACTTGAACATCTGGTCTTGAATGGTCATTGTTGTTTCCCAATAGAGAATCCACAGAAAGCTGAAAATCAGCTACTTCTCTAAAAACAGAAATTGAAAAAGGAAAAAGCTATTATATCTTAAAAACATTACTAATATAACAACAACAAGGACAAGCCACTATGGGTTCTCCACATTGATACAATTTTATGAAAGGATTATGCTTTCAAAATATAAAGCAAAGAAATCAGAAATATCACCTTATATTTATTTAGAACTTTATCTTCTAAAATTCTTCCTCTTCTATTACCTAATCGTAGTTTTACAATCTGAGATAGGTAGCTCAAAGTGTAATGAAATTTTAATTGATATACAAACATCTACATATTTACCCATGCTGGAATATCTGATATTTAATAAGGAACTAGAGAATGAAACTCTATGGGCAGAATAAGTGGATAAAACTACTGTCTAGTCCATTGTCATCGAGACAAAAGAATGTATTTTAGAGGGGCATAAATGAACTTTGTTATCATTCTTGAAACTCAGGGACATGCCTAAAAAACCCTGTGTGGTATCTGTTTCACATTACATTAAACAACTGGTCAACAAAAACCACTAAGAATTTTCTCAAGCCTGGTTTGTGGGATTGAGCCCCACTTTGGGTTTGCGCTGACAGCATGGAGGCTGCTTGGGATTCTCTCTCCTCTCTCTCTGCCTCTTCCCCCAGTTATGTGTCCGCATGCACATTCTCTCCTAAAATCAACAACAACAACAACAACAAAAAGAATTTTCTTGAGCCATTTCTGTGCTGGGCATGGAGCCTGCTTAAGATTCTCTCTTCTTCTCCCTTGGTCCCTCCCCAACTCATATTCTCATTCTCCCCCCTCACCCAAAACCCCAGGAAACAAAAAAACAAAAAAACTAGAAGAGTTTTCTTGAGCCTTAATACATTATCCAGCAACCTAATACGGATTATACTTACCAACCCAAACTCATCCACTAAACATTTCAGCTATAACTGCAGACCCAAGTTCATCTATTAATCAGTCTCTGTGTGATCTTAAGCACTTTGCTTAACTTCTCTTGTACCCTAGTAAAATGGTGATGATAATGGTACCTATTTCACATTGTGCTGAGAAATTAAGTCCTGAATAAATAATACTAATCTTAGTTCTGATGTTAAATAAAAATGTTAAACAGTCCTGAGTCCTGAGCCCTGAGGACATGACAATTCAATTTCTTAAAGACTAAGTTTAATTGGGGAAATTTACATAAGGTTTGAATGTATTTATTCTTACCAAAGGACTTTGATAGTTTACCACATATTTGCACCAATAATGTGGGAAATTGAAGAAATTAGTTTAACAAGATGGGAATAATACATGAACACGCAAAGATTTTTTAAAAGGTTAAATAGAGGGGCGCCTGGGTGGCGCAGTCGGTTAAGCGTCCGACTTCAGCCAGGTCACGATCTCGCGGTCCGTGAGTTCGAGCCCCGCGTCGGGCTCTGGGCTGATGGCTCAGAGCTTCGAGCCTGTTTCCGATTCTGTGTCTCCCTCTCTCTGACCCTCCCCCATTCATGCTCTGTCTCCCTCTGTCTCAAAAATAAATAAAGGTTAAAAAAAAAATTAAAAAAAAAAAAAAAAAAAGGTTAAATAGAAAGTAGTAAGAACAATTACGATATTAAGTGAAATTATACAGATGTGAATATACCAGAGATTAAAATTTTGACATATAGCTAGGATACTTTACATGAGTTGTAATAGGACTATATAGGTAGAATCGCTCTCAAACATCCAGGAAACACAAAGAGGTCACGTGATCTTCTATAGTTTAAAAAAATTATGAATAAGAAGCATCTATAATTTTATCTAGACATGAATGATAAAATAATGAAATTTAATTAAAAAATTTTATTATCTTAGAGGGCCCAAGATGGAGGAATAAACTAGAAATTTTATTTTGCATCTCTCCTCCCTGAATTACAGCCAAGATCAACACTAAACCATCCTGCACACCTAGAAAACTGATTTGAGGATTAACACAATAATCTGCACAACCTGAACCACAGAACTTGGCAGGTACGCAGTGCGGAGAGGTGAACTAGGGGAGAGAAGCCGTGGAGGGCCAGGAGCTGTTCTTGCTTGCGGAGAGAGGATGAAGATATGCAGAGAGTATGGGAAAGCATCTCACCCCCCCACACCCCGAAAACAGCTGGAGAAAAAAGAAAGAGTATGCAAAGGACTGAACAAAAAAAGGGAGAAAGGAGAAAAGAGAGGGTTTAAATTCCATTAAGACTCTATAAACAGGGGGAGTGCAGAGTCTGAAACTCTGCAGCTTGATACCTGGTGGTGGTCTGGTGGGAAGGGCGAATCCCTGTGAGCAGAAAGGTGCAAGGGGTCTTCAGGACACACGGGAAGAGGCGGTTCCCCTGCTGGGAGGATATTTGGGAGAAAGGGTGAGGCCATCCAACAAACAAAGGTCCCAGCGGACCCTGGAGAACATTTGCTGGTGCTGGAACAACGACATTACGTGGGAAGCCTGGTACCAGATGTGTGCTGTGATCTACCATAACCCCTGAAACACTGCTACTACACGATCATGGGAACTTCTTCTGGGGCAGACTGGCACCCAGCCACAGTCTCTGGGCATCAGCAGCAGCATGGTCCCATGAACACTCCTTGGGGTAGGCGGGCACCACGCCACTGGTCAGTGAGACTCTCCTCCAGAGAGTCATAAAGGGTCAATCTGCAGTCCCTCAGAAGTGAGGGGCTGGCAAACACAGCTGCATCTGAGACAAAACTCAGGAGGGAGGTGCTGGCTGGCAACCTGACGGCTTGGTCACGGACAGTGTAAAAGCAGGGAGTGGATGGAAGCAGGAGACAAAGGAGGAGTGCCTGACTGCTGGTTGGGGAGAACAGAATTCCATTACTAGAGACTGGGTACCTGGGTGACGCCATTTTCACTCCTCCCACACATGAGCATACACACCTACATGTGCCGCAAAAATCCACCCCAGTAGGCTAAACTGTGCCATCTAGTGGAGAATGGAGCCGTTACACTTAGCCCCCCCCCCCCCACAACTGGGCCAACCTCGTTCTTAAGGAACACTAGAAGACTCTCTGCTTGCTTAGTTTATGGACTATAAAATGCTTCATAGTTTGACTTCTAGGGGAAACTGATGTAATTTCAATCATATTTCAGTCTGTTTGCTGGTCTATCATTTCCATTTTTTTCTTTCTTTTAAAAATTTTTAAAAATGTTTTATTTTTGAGACAGAGAGAGACAGAGCATGAGCAGGGGAGGGGAAGAGAGAGAGGGAGACACAGAATCCGAAGCAGGCTCCAGGCTCTGAGCTCTCAGCACAGAACCCGATGCAGGGCTCGAACACACAAACCACGAGATCATGACCTGAGCCGAAGTCAGATGCCCAACTGACTGAGCCACCCAGACACCCCTCTTTTTTTATTCTTGAATACAGAAAGAGAATATCTATTTTTATTTTCCATTTTTATTAAAAATATTTTTAATTTTTTTCTACTATATTTTTTATTTTTCTTGTAAATTTTCCAAATTCTACTTTACTTCCATCATTTTATTTTGTTTCATTGTATTCATTTTTTTCAAGTTTTCAAACGTTTTCCTTTTTTTCTTTTCTGTTCCTTTTTTCTCTAACATATCAAGCTCCTTTCAACAACCAGACCAAAACACACCTAGGATCTAACATCATTTATTTGATTCTTCTGTGTGTTTTTCCAATTTTTTAATTTTAATTATTTTTTTACCTTACTAATTCCTTTATTTCCTTCAAAATGACAAAATGAAGGAATTCACCCTAAAATTCACCCCAATGAAGGAAGAAAGGACAGCCAGGGACTTAATTAACACAGATATAAGCAACATGTCTCAACAAGACTTTAGAATCCCGATAATAAGAATGCTAGCTGGGGTTGAAAACAGATTAGAATCCCTTTCTGTGGAGATAAAAGAAGTAAAAGCTAGTCAGGACGAAATAAAAAATGTTATAACTGAGCCACAATCTCGAATAGATGTCACAGCGGCAAGGATGGATGAACCAGAGCAGCGAATCAGCGATAAAGAGGACAAACTTACGGAGAAGAATGAAGCAGTACAAAAGAGGGAGACTAAGGGAAAAGGGAACGATTTAAGAATTAGAGAAATCACGTGACTCATTAAAAAGAAACAACATCAGAATCATAGGCGTCCCAGAAGATGAAGAGAGAGAAAAAGGGGTAGAAGGGTTATGTGAGCAAATCATACCAGAAAGCTTTCCTAACCTGGGGAAAGACACAGACATCAAAATCCAGGAAGCACAGAAGACTCCCAATAGATTCAACAAAAACTGACCATCAACAAGGCATATCATAGTCAAATTCACAAAATACTCACGCAAGGAAAGAAATCACGAAGGCAGCAAGGGGAAAAAAGTCCTTAACCTACAAGGGAAGACAGATCAGGTTTGCAGCAGACCTATCCACAGAAACTTGGCAGGCCAGAAAGGAGTGGAAGGATGTATGCAATGTATGGAATCAGAAAAATATGCAGCCAATAATTCTTTATCCATCAAGGCTGTCATTCAAAATAAGGAGAGATAAAAAGCTTTTCAGACAAACAAAAACCAAAGGAGTTTGTGACCACTAAACCAGCCCTGCATGAAATTTTAAGGGGGACTCTCTGAGGGGAGAAAAGACGAGGGGAAGAAAAAAAAAAGACCAAAAGCAACAAAGACTAGAAAGGACCAGAGACCACCACCAGAAATTCCAGCTCTACAAGCAACATAATGGCAATAAATTCATATCTTTCAGTACGCACTCTAAATGTGAATGGACTAAATGTTCCAATCAAAAGACAAAGGGTAACAGAATGGACAAGAAAACAAGATCCATTTATATGCTGTTTAGAAGAGACCCACTTTAGACCTAAAGACATCTTCAGATTGAAAGTAAGAAGATGGAGAACCATTTATCATGCTAATCCTCAACAAAAGAAAGCCAAAGTAGCCATACTTATATCAGACAATCTAGATTTTAAAATAAAGACTGTAACAAGAGATGAAGGGCATTATATCATAATTAAGGGGTCTATCCACCAAGAACTAACAATTGCAAATATTTATGCTCCAAATGTGAAAACACCCAAATATATAAATAAATTAATCACAAACATAAAGAAACTCATTGATAACAATATCATAATAAGGGACTTCAACATCCCACTTACAACAATGGATAGCTCATCTAAACAGAAAAATCAACAAGGAAACAACAGCTTTGAATGACACACTGGACCTGATAGACTTAACAGATATATTCAGAACATTTCATCCTAAAGCAGCAGAATACACATTCTTCTTCAGTTCACATGGAACACTCTCCAGAATAGACCACATACCGGGACACAAATCAGCCCTCAACAAGTACAAAAAGATCGAGATTATACCGTGCATATTTTCAGACCACAACACTATGAAACTTGAAATCAACCACAAGATAAAATGTGGAAAGATAACAAAACTTGGAGAGTAAAGACCATCTTACTAAAGAATGAATGGGACAAACAAGAAGTTAAAGAGGAAATTAAAAAGTACATGGAAGCCCATGAAAATGATAACCACAGTCCCAAACCTCTGGGACGCAGCAAAGGTTGTCATGAGAGGGAAGTATATAGCAATCCAGGCCTTCCTCAAAAAGGAAGAAAGGCCTCAGATACACAACCTAACCATACACCTTAAGGAGCTGGAAAAAGAACAGCAAATAAAACCCAAACCAGCAGAATAAAGGAAATAATAAAGATTAGAACAGAAATCAATGCTATTGAAACCAAAAAGCAGAACAGATCAATGAAACCAGAAGCTGGTTCTTTGAAAGAATTAACAAAATTGATAAACCCCTAGCCAGTTTGATCAAAAAGAAAAAGGAAAGGACCCAAATAAATAAAATCAGAATAAAAGAGGAGAGATCACAACATAGCAGAAACGCAAACAATAAGAAAATATTACGAGCAATTATATGCCAATAAAATGGGCAATCTGGAAGAAATGGATAAATTCCTAGAAACATATACAGTACCAAAACTGAAACAGGAAGAAATAGAAAATTTGAACAGGCACATAACCAGTAAGGAAATCGAAATAGTAATCAAAAATCTCCCCTAAAACAACAGTCCTGGGCCAGATGGCTTTCCACGGGAATTCTACTAAACATTTAAAGAAGAGTTAACACCTACCCTCTTGAAGCTGTTTCAAAAAATAGAAATGGAAGGAAAACTTCCAAACTCATTCGATGAGGCCAGCATTACCTTGATCCCCAAACCAAAGACCCCATTAAAAAGGAGAACTTCAGACCAATTTCCCTGATGAACATGGATGCAAAAATCCTGAACAAGATACTAGCCAACCGGATCCAACAACACATTAAAAAAATTATTCATCACGACCAAGTAAGATTTATACCTGGGATGCAGGGCTGGTTCAATATCCACAAAACAATCAATGTGAGATATCACATCAATAAAAGAAAGGACAAGAACCACATGATCCTCTCAATAGATGCAGAGAAAGCATTTGACAAAATACAATTTCCTTTCTTGATAAAAACCCTTAAGAAAGTAGGGATAAAAGAATCATACCTTGAGATCATAAAAGCCATATATGAAAGACCCAACACCAATGTCATCCTCAATGGGGAAAAACTGAGAGCTTCCCCCTAAGGTCAGGAACAAGACAAGGACGTCCACTCTCACCACTGTTATTCAACATGGTATTGAAAGTCTTAGCCTCAGCAATCAGACAACATAAAATAATAAGAGGTATCCAAACAGGTGAGGAGGTCGTCAAACTTTCAGTCTTTGCAGATGACATGATCCTCTATATGGAAAACCCAAAAGTTCCACCAAAAAACTGCTAGAACTGATCCATGAATTCAGCAGTCTCAGGATATAAAAATCAATGCAGAGAAGTCAGTTCCATTCTTATACACCCACAATGAAACAACAGAGAGGGAAATCAAGGAATTGATCCCATTTACAATTGCACCAAAAACTATAAAATACCTAGAAATAAACCTAACCAAAGAGGTGAAAAATGTATGCACTGAAAACTACAGAAAGCTTATGAAAGAAATTGTAGCAGACACACAAAAATGGAAACATTTCCATGCTCCTGGATAGGAAGAACAAATATTGCTAAAATGTCAATACTATCCAAAGCAATCTACATATTCAATGCAATCCTTGTCAAAATAACACCAGCATTCTTCACAGAGCTAGAACAAATAATCCTAAAATTTGTATGCAGCCAGAAAAGACCCAAATAGCCAAAGCAATCTTGAAAAAGAAAACCAAAACTGAAGGAATCACAATTCCAGACTTCAAAGTGTATTACAAAGCTGTAATCATTAAGACAGTATGGCACAAAAAATACACCCTCAGATCAATGGAACAGAAAAAATGGACCCACAAAGGTATGGCCAACTAATTTTTGACAAAGCAGGAAAGTATATCCAATGAAATAAAGACAGTCTCTTCAGCAAGTGGTGCTGGGAAAACTGGACAGTGACATGCAGAAGAATGAACCTGGACCACTTTCTTACACCATACACAAAAATAAACTCAAAATGGATTAAAGACCTCAATGTAAGACAGGAAGCCATCAAAATCCTCGAGGAGAAATCAGGCAAAAACCTCTTTGACCTTGGCCACACCAACTTCTTACTTACCATGTCTCTGGAGGCAAGCAAAACAACAGGAAAAATGAACTATTGGGACCTCATCAAAATAAAAAAACTTCTGCACAGTGAAGGAAACAATCAACAAAACTAAAAGGCAACTGACAGAATGGGAGAAGATATTTGCAAATGACATATCAGGTAAAGGGTTAGTATCCAAAATCTATAAAGAACTCATCAAACTCACCCCAAAGACAAATAATGGGCAAAAGACATGAATAGACACTTCTCAAAAGAAGACATCCAGATGGCCAACTGACACATGAAAAAAATGCTCAACATCACTCATCATCAGGGAAATACAAGTCAAAACCACAATGCGATATCACCTTACACCTGTCAGAATGGCTGACATTAACAACTCAGGGAACAACAGATGTTGGCAAGGATGTGGAGAGAGAGGATCTCTTTTGCACTGCTGGTGGGAATGTAAGCTGGTGCAGCCACTCTGGAAAACAGTATGGAGGTTCCTCAAAAAACTAAAAATAGAACTACCCTATGACCCAGCAATTGCACTACTAGGCATTTATCCATGGGATACAGGTGTGCTGTTTTGAAAGGGTACATGAACCCCAATGTTTATAGCAGCACTATCAACAACAGCCAAAGTATGGAAAGAGTCCATGTGTCCATTGATGGATGAATGGATAAAGAAGATGTGGTATGTGTGTGTGTGTGTGTGTGTGTATGTATATATATATGTGTGTGTGTATATATATATATATATATACATATATATATACATACATATAATGGATGACACACACAATGGATGACGATGAGGGTATTATGCTAAGTGAAATTAGTCAGAGAAAGACAGATATCATATGACTTCACTCATATAAGGACTATAAGATACAAAACACATGAACATAAGGGAAGGGAAGCAAAAATAATATAAAAACAGGGAGGGGGACATGAGACTCTTAAATATAGAGAACAGAGGGTTGCTGGAGGGGTTACAGAAGGGGGCTAAATGGGTAAGGGCCATTAAGGAATCTACTACTCCTGAAATTACTGTTGCAGTATATGGTAACTAACTATTGACTAAATAAGTAAGTAAATAAATATATAAATTTATATTAACTGAGAAAATATTTTTATTATCTCAATAGAAACACAAATATTTCCCATTTGTTCAGTGGTAGAGGGACAAAGAAAATCATCATTTTAGTCTATTAACAATAATTCACACTAGGAATATTTCAAACATGACTTCTGAAATTATATGAAGGGCTATTTGCCAGCAAGGAAGGCCCAAAAGAGAAATAAATGCTTCAGCGGTGTGTATGTGTGGGTTATGGTGAGTGGATCAACCAGAATTGACTTACTTCCCTGTTTTCCTTTTAGGGAGCTTTTAGTTATATATCTACAAGGAAGGTTTCCTTTGTCTATTTAAAGAGGTACGTATTGAATGTGAATTATGTAAAAAGTCAGAACCGAAAGCAATCTAAATGTCCATCAACAGGGGAGCATTAGAGTATTATGTAGCCACTGTTGAAAGTGACATTTACCAAAAAAGAATGATGTCAAGGAAAAAGGGTTCAAAAATCATACATACAGAAGTTTTATAGCTATGTTTTTTCAAAAGTTGTAAGACACAGGGTACTTAGGTGGTTCAGTCGGTTAAGCATCCAACTTCGACTCAGGTCATGATCTCACCATTCGTGAGTTTGAGCCCTGCATTGGGGTCTGCGCTGACAGTCCAGAGCCTGAAGCCTGCTTCATATTCTGTGTATCCCTCTCTCTCTTTCCCACCTTGTTCACACTCTCTCTCTCAAAAATAAACATTAAAAAAAATAATAAAAATAAAAGTTGTAAGACACATTCAAAGAGAAATATGAAAACTACATCAACTTGTTAACATATTGGGGGTTTTTCCTTCTTATTCTTCTGTATTTTTCTGAATTTCCTTAAGATTATCTCTTTTGGTTTTGTGATAGAAAAATTAATGTAGCTATCAAAATAATCCATTGTGAAGAAGGAAAGTGGGTACAGGTACAGAGGAAACACAACTGGCTATGTGCCAATGACGGTGGTGATGGCACAGAGGGGTTCTAGAAACTATTCCCCTACTTTTATATTGTTTATAATTTAAAAAAAAAAAAAGGTTTTAAAAAGAAATAGCTACCTTTCCACTACTTCTGAGGAATTGCTGTCATGGTATTAGAGTGCAATTCACTGGCTTGAGTGTTACTGGCTGGTAACAAAGTCATTAATCCTGTGTATTACGATCAGTATTAAACAGAAATTCCACCACAGCTGAATATATAATTGAGAGAATTAGGAGACCTAAAGAAATTGATTCATAAGGTATTAAGTAAACCATACTGATAACAACAACAAAAAGGACTTAAGCCTCCTGACACTTAACAGCATTTTAGTACCGTAAAGGATACTTAAGTTTGTGATGGCAAAGCAGTAGAGATTCTTTTTATTTAAAATAAATTTAATATGCAGAATTTTAGACTTGTAGCCTAAAAAAATTTTGAAATCCCCCCTAATATTGATTTTGTATAAACCAAAGATATAGTAAGTATAGCATCATTAAAGTAGAGCTACCTAAAGGAGCTTCAGGCAGGTAAAGAAAATCGTATTCGAAAGATGGGCCAAGATTGCTCATCTTATTAAAGGTCTTTGAAACATAAAATAAAAACATATATTTTTATTATGCAAAATGCCATTTACAGATTTTATGAAATAGGTAACTGGCTTGGAATATTATATTAATTGATGTGTAATTATCAGATCTCCTTGTCAGTCCTTGCCTTTGTTCTTAGAACTTAATATAAAGCAAGTTGCAGCAGGCCACTTTAAAGATTCTTTCAACAAGGCCACATGTAGCCTTTCTCTTCCTCTTCCATTTATCTCTTTGTCTTATTCTGAGAACAATAATATTTATCCTACCCTATCTTAAAATCTTGACAAAGTTAAGTGGACAAAATATTAGGACATAATGATACTGATAATTCTATCTTTACATCTTTCCAAAGCTTAGGGCTTAAATGCTTACTATGTAGCTAATTTCTTATCATTATTAATTGACCAAAAGGGTATTCTGGCTAGATTTTGTAGCCAAATGGTAAATAAATATCATTTAGAAGAACCAAACTCACAAAGAGATAGATACCTTCCTGTATCCAAGAAAGCAACTACAGGTTGGTTATATGTAACCAATAGTTCTCTATCACTGAGAGTCCTCAAATGGAAACGAACAAAAAAAACCCAAAACCCACAAAAAACCTAGCAGGTAAACATAGTACAACAGTATTCAAGCATCTAGGTATATAATCTCAAAAATACCTTCAAAAACCCTGAAATTCTTTTTTTTTTTTTAATTTTTATTATTATGTTTCTTTATTTTTGAGAAGCAGAGGAAGACAGAGCACAAGAAGGGAGGGGCAGAGAGAGAGGGAGACACAGAATCTGAAGCAGGCTCCAGGCTCTGAGCCATCAGCCCAGAGCATGACACGGGGCTTGAACCCACGAACCGTGAAATCATGACCTGAGCCAAAGTTGGACACTCAAGCAACTGAGCCACCCAGGCGTCCCAAAACCCTAAAATTCTAACCACAATCTTAGTTCTTTTATTTGCTGTCACAGAATTCAATTTTGACCTTGTTCCTAATTTTTCTTAAATATTTTGACATAATTGTAGTTAACAGCATAAACATCAAACAACATGAGACTTCTAATTTAATATACCACATCAGAGTAGGTACAATACAGATTTTATTATTTAAATCAATGGAATAATAGGTTACATCATATTCCATGGTTAATTTCAAGGTCTATTGTATAAATTGAAGAATAACTTTTTTTTTGTATATTGACAAAGTCAGCAACATTTTAAATTGTTAAAAATATACTTAACTCTTTTCTGGAAATTGGAACTGCAGATATTGACTTGATCAAGTTTTCTGGTGGAAGATCCAAAAGTCTGGAAAGCTAATGTTAAAGACAAAAACAAAAACAAAAAGAACAGAGAAAGACGGTTATTAGATTTGTACCATATTCAGTGGAATACTGCTTATCAATAAAAAGAATATTCAGATACTTGACAACTTAAATGAGTCTCAAATGCACTATGCTAAGTGACAAAAACCAGACTTAAAAGGCTAGATGGTGTATGATTTACTTACTTGACATTCTGGAAAATCCAAAACTGTAAGAATGATGAACGAATAGATCAGTGGTTGCCAGGGGTTGAGGTTTAAAGTAGCAAAAGACTGTTCACCAAAAAGGATAAATTTTGTATTTGTAAATTTAAAAATAAATGGTATTGGTGTACCTGGATAGCTCAGTTGGTTAAGTGTCTGACTTTGGCTCAAGTCATGATCTTGCGGTTTGTGAATTTGAGTCCCACATTGGGCTCACTGCTATTGATGGAGGAGCATGGGGCAAGCTGAGGGCAAAATACAGGCTGGTAGACCCCTCCTCCCCCAGGTGGAATATGTGTGATATTCCTCGGACACTCCTGGCTACCCAAGAACTAAGGAAAGAGGTTTAAGTGCTTGCCATGGTAACGTGGGAAACTAAGGCAAATGAAACATTATATTCCCTTACTGCATACAACCCACTGAGAAGTCATTGAAACTGGCAGAGTGACCTCCCTCTAGGAGCTCAGCTGCCTCGATGATGACCCTTTGCTAGGGGCAAAACAGAACCTTAGCTTAACATTACCCCAACCTCCAGAATCCTGTTAAGTCAGCTTCCTTTATCTCAACTGCCCCAAGATATATGCTGGCAATCACAGTCCAGTTTATGGCCCCCTGATATGCATCTCAAGAGTCTCATGACTGAGGTTTTATTAAACAGTAAAAAATGGTGTTTCCCTAGCAACTGCTACTCCCTGAAGGTCCTGGAAACCTTGCTTCCAAAATACCTTAGAGACTTACTCTATCCCTGACCCCCTCCCGACCTGAAGGTATATAATGAGTTACCTCTCACAGCCCCAGTGCAGCTCTTCCTGCCCATGGGTCCTGTCCCTACGCTTTAATAAAATCACCTTTTTGCACCAAAGACATCTTCAAGCACTCTTTCTTGGCCATCAGCTCCAGGCTCCCCACCATCATCCCAAACTTCATCATTATCAGCAGAGTCTGCTTCAGATCCTCTGTCCCCCTCTCTCTGCCCTTCCTGCATTTCCTCTCACAAAAATTATTAAACTTTTTAAAAATAATAAATAAATGGTATTTTATTATTTATTTTTTTAATGTTTGTTTACTTTTGAGAGAAAGACCGAGCAGGGACGAGCAGAGAAAGAGGGAGACAGAGAATCTGAAGCAGGCTCCAGGCTCTGAGATGTCAGCTTAGTGCCTGATGTGGGGCTCGAACCCACAAACCGTGAGATCATGACCTGAGCTGAAGTCAGATGCTTAACCAACTGAGCCACCCAGGTGCCCCTAGATTTTCTATCTTAAGTACAACTAAAGTCTGCTGGCTAAACGAAAAACAAAAAACTTAGTTACAAAGGTGAATTTTAAAGGATTTCATCTGATAAATAAGTTGTGAACTTAGGTAATACAATGTTTACATTTAAATGAAAAACACAAAAAACTTTGTTTCCAGTAAAAAAGAATCTAACTACACAGTACAGTACTACCTGGCAACAAACTTTTCCTAAAAGTAAATTCTAAGACCAAGTTATAGTCACATGAAGATATAAATACCGAAATAAAAAATACCTTCAATAGCAGTTTTACAGAGGCACAAAAACATTATTATAGGATGTAAATTAAAAAGCCAAAATAAAGAGATTGAGGGAAAAGGAGAAATATGGGGAATCACTGTTTACAATGGGCACAGAGTTTCAGTTTTACAAATGAAGAGTTCTGGAAAAGGTTGATGGTTATGGTTGCACAACGGTGTGAATGTACTTAATGCCACTGGACTGCACATTTAAAAATACTTAAAATGGTAAATTTTATATTGTATAGATTTTCCCATAATTAAAAACAAAACAAAAAACCTAAAGAAAGACCCTGGGATGAAGTAGTGGAAGGAGGCCTTCTTTACATAATCTCCCACGTCCCACCCATTATCAAAATAAAATGAAAAGGATGGAAGAATGGAGAGGAGAAAGAAAGGATGGTAGCTAATAAAAAGGGTAGATTGTTGGTTCTCCAGCAACAAATATACAGGATAGGCACTGCCCAAAGTTAGAAACTTCGAAAGTGACAGCCAAGAAAAGAAACAGCAGATTTTGAAGAGGAATGAAGCAGTCTTGTTTGGCAAGGCTCCTAACTTGAATTAACAATTCTCATTAATACCTCAATCTGGAGAGAAAAAAAATAAATTCATTATTTTATTTGACATATTATTTATATGACCAGAGGAAGATGCTACAGAGCTGTGGGAGAGAATGAGTAAAACAGAGAAGTGAATTCCAGTACTTTTCAGAAGTGAAGATTCTAGAGCAGCACACTAAAGTTTTCTCCCAATGGAAACAATATATTCCCCAATTAAATGGAGCAGATTCTTTTTTTCTTGAGACAGACAGACAGACAGACACACACACACACACACACAGAGAGAGAGAGAGAGAGAGAGAGAGAGAGAAAGAGAGGGAAGGAGGGAGGGAGAGAACGTGTGTAAGCATGCAAGTGTTAGCAGGTGGGGTGGCAAAGGGAGAAAAGGAGAATCTCAAGCAGGCTCCGTGCCACCGTGAGATCATGACCTGAGCTGAAATCAAGAGTCGGACGCTTAACCAACTGAGCCACCCATGTGCCCTGAGCAGATCCTAATATGGTTTTGTATGGGCAGTAAGAATCAGAAGGGGAACTTTTATAGGAAGATGAAAAAAATATTAGAGCAAGCCAGCAAAAATTTAATATGCCAAGTCAGAGTTCATGAGTAATGTATACAAGTCACCATGACCTACCTACCAGAGAGACAGAATGGAAATCCCTAGAGTTTATATTTTTTTGTAATCATAAAAGCAAGGTGAGCCAAGAAAAAAATCTCACATGGAGAATGAAGTCACCCATACAATGCAGGAACAAAGTGTGGGCAGAGCTGTCAAGCATGATCAAGATGAAAAGTAGGTAAAACAAACAGGCAAACTCAAAGAGGTGGGGAGGGAGGAGACAGAAGTCCAGATGGTCAAATAACTCTTGTTTAGGGGCACCTGGGTCACTCAGTCGGTTAAAAGTCTGACTTTGGCTCAGGTCTTGATCTCATGATTTGTGAGTCTGAGCCCTGCATCAGGCTCTGTGCAGACAGCTTGGGAGCCTGGAGCCTGCTTCAGATTGTCTGTCTCTGTCTCTGTCTCCCTCCCCGTCCATGCTCTCCCTCTCTCAAAAATTAAAAAATTTAAAAAAATTAAAAAATAACCGAACGAATACAAAAACATTCATCCAAAGTCTTCAAGATTTGTGAACACAATAAGGATTTTTAAGACAAAAAAAGATAAAAAGGGAATCTAAAAATTAAATGCAAATTGACAATAATTTTTATTATACAATTAAGAAACACAAAGGAACAGTCATAATTAAAAGAAAGACACAGAAGGCCGATAATTAGAGAATACAGATTTTAAAAAACACAAATGAAAGCAATTAGAGGACAATAAATAAAATTTGTATAAGATAATCCAACCTTAGGATAATTGGTGTCCCAAAAACACAAAAGAGCAGCAAAGAAGACAGGAAAATAAGTACAATGGTTCTCTAGCACTCCAGCAACATAAGAATAGAGAAATAAAACCCAAAGTCACACTCTTCAAAAACTGATAGCTAAGGAAAGATGCAAGAGTCTGAAGCAGAATGGAGCAGTCTTGTGTAGCAGGGTTCCTAACTTGGTTTCTCTTATCAGAAACTATAGAGATGAAATCAACAAAACCCATGAAAATTAAGAAATATTCATAGATATATATCTTGACTCTCACAAAAGCAAGGCCTGAGAAAAGAACTATGTGCAGGTAGTTTATTTGGGAGGTGACTCCTGAGGGCATAAGTGACAGATTGACAAGAGTGAGAAGGAAGGAGAAAAAGTTAAAGACTGCTGTCAAGGTCACTGCTACAGGCAATAAGGGCTGAATTTCCATAGCACCTCCCAAAAAGCACACACAGTATCTACCAAAATTGGCTATCTAAAAATAGGAAGCAGGAGTTTCCATTCCCCATTGATTGAGGGCTGCTTTTTTTTTTCTTAATGTATATTTATTTTTAGGAGAGAGACAAAGTGCAAGCGTGCACAAGTGGGCGAGAGGCAGAGGGAAACAGGATCTGAAGCAGGCTCTGTGCTGACAGCAGAGAACCCAATGTGGGGGACTCGAACTCACAAACCACATGAGATTGTGACCTGGGCCGAAGTCAGACACTTAACTGACTGAGCCACCCAGGCTCCCCGTGAGGGCTGTCTTTGAGGGTGTTAACTCTGCCACACTTGAGCTGGGCATAGGCTTGAATCAGCAGGCTATTAGACTAGATGAGGTGCTGTTAGAAATAAGTGATTGGAGGCAGATGTGAAACCAGTCACATAAGTGGCAGTTGGAGCCAAGCAAGGTGTGACCAAAGTGATAGGAGATAAGGCAGAATACTCAATAAAATGGAAAATTTCCCTGAAATGAGGAGCTAAATCTAAATTGTGGTATATTACTACAACGACACTGAGCAGTAAAATGAAAGAACTAGACCTCTCCATGCATTATTACAGATACATCTTTTTTAAGAAATTGAGGCTAAGAAACAAAAAACCCAAGTTGCAGAAGGATGATTACAGTTTGATTACTGTGAGAAATGAGCCCACTGACCCAATCAAAGGAGGGATGGGGAGACTTGGAGCACAGTGAAGTGAGGCTTGTAATCAATTTTCTTGCAAGAGCAGTGTCTGATGGACAGACACACTTGGGGCAGTTACAGCAGACAATTTATCTTCTACCCTGGTTCCTCTTTGGTTGAGTACTACAGAGGTTACAGCTTTACCTGGAAGTCGCCTATGCCCATGTAAGGCAAAAAGTAGTCTGACTGGAATAAATGTACATTTCTTGAGGTGATGCAGAGATGCCAGTTCTTTGGTGCATGCTCGTTGCAAAGCCCATGAAAAATAAGCCCACGAAATGGAGAGGGTTAAGAACAACCAGGAAGTGAAGTGTCCATGGGTTTGGGACTCCACTGGGTATGGGGAGGGGGGAGGGGGGGTGGCTGGTACATATTTCCAGTAGGTTGTAAACCTATTGTTAACTAGACAGAACAATTTTATTTGGTGTTTCTGAAAACGAATCATCTCATGTAATTCTCACAATTACCACTTACATTAAATGTAATAACTTGCAAAAATATACTATTTAGGGATACATCCATAGGTAGAAAGTGACATGCACAGATATAATAAACACAAAATCTTACATGTGAGGAAAGAGTTTTTGGCCAGGGATAGGTACCCAGAAGATTTAATAGTATTTGTAATAGTTTATTTTTTAAGTTGAGTGATGGGTACATATCAACTATATTTTTCTCCATGGTGAAATATTTTATTAAAAAAAGAAAAACTGAATCTATAGATCAATATAAATTACTAGGTCAGGAAAGCATAATAGGGAAAATTCAACACTGAAAACACATTCTGCTTAAGTTACAAAATTTCAAAAATAAAGCACCCAATCAAGAAAACTCCAGGGATGAAATAAATGTACTGTACTTTGTAGTCATATTATCTAACCACAAAGACCATGATCTTGGTTAAAGTAAATAATTTAGTAATGATATTATATACAACTAGATTCACCCACAAGAGAAGGTGTAAACCGATATGTTTGTTTCACCTGCTCAGTTGTTTTTTTAATCTGAATTGCCAACATATGAAAATTCATGTTTTAAAATAACATTGGATTAAATTCAAAATCAGAACTAACGAATCTGATGTTATTGCTTTATTTTTAAAATGAAGATTTTTGATCTTATTTCTAAACATGCTAATTTTATAATGATATAAACCTCCTCTATATATTTCTAGGGATATTTTATTTGAGAAGTCAAAATTTCTTTAAAACAACAAATTAAAAAAAAAAAAGGCACCATGAACCCTTCTGGAAGATCTGCTTACAAAAAAATCCAGCCAATTAAGCCATACCTCGGGAAGAGGATTGGAAGGAAGCATCTTATCCAATTCAATGTAAAATGAATAGGAAGCAAGTTGTGCAGATATGGCTAATAGACAGTAAGTGCTACACACTTTGAGAAAGTTACCCAAACAAATTAGGAAAGGTAGAGGAAAGTTATACCAACCGGAAAAGTACTAATGTCCTTATTTCTTAATGGCAAGGGTTGATACTATCTAAATTTGAAGCATCAAAAATTTTTAAAGAGATCCAAATTGTAATGTTTTTCAAAATCTCTTTTCATAAAGTAGAGGACTCACTTAGGAAATATAGCAATAATTCTTTGAGTTACATTTTGGTTTCTTTTTCTTTAAGCACAAGCAAAACTGTTTAGTATTTTCAACTTAAAAACAGCATTTTGGTTACGGGGAATCATAATACTATTATGCATTTCGTAGTTGGACATTTTCTATCACAAAATTAAAAAAAAAACCCTCAAAAGCCCATTACAATACAGCCCAATTTTTGTAAAAAAGCATATATACTCTTCCTTTTTTTCTGTGTGTATATCCTCCAAGAAATGTATCTCAAATAAAGTTCAACCAATGTTGATACTGATTACTTATGGAGGAGGTTTTCCTTTTAATTGTTTGCACCTTTTTGTATTGCTTATTTCTTTACAATGACCACACATTATTTTTGCAAAAATGAGATTTTTTTTCTTTACCAAAACACAACTTTATATAAAAGTACTGTTAAAAAGATTCCTTTTGGAAATGAAGCCATATGGTTCAGATATGTAGCTTTCTGGTTATCTAAGTTCATGTGGGGCTAAAACATTCACCTAGAATAATGGATAAAATTAGTTCCCCTTTATTTTTTAATTTTTTTTTTTGACTATTTATTTTTGAGAGACAGAGCGTGAGCAAGGGAGGGGCAGAGAGAGACAGAGAGGGAGAGACACACACACACACAGAATCAGAAGCAGGCTACAGGCTCTGAGCTGTCAGCAGAGCCCGATGCAGGGTCGAACCCACGAACTGTGAGATCATGACCCGAGCCGAAGTCGGACGCTTAAGCGACTGAGCCACACAGGCGCCCCAAAATTAGTTCCCCTTTATAAAGGCTCTGGGATTGTAGTGGTGTGAGGAGGGATTCAAAATACCCTAACCTCAGAATTCTGAGGACAGAATGTAATAATGATAAACATTTATTGAATGTATACAATGTACCAAACATAATCTAAACACTATGTACAATACTAAACACTGTTTGAATTCACTGAATCCTAATGACAAGACTATAAAGTAAATAATTTTCCAGATTTTACAGAAGGGGCAGAGAACTTACATACCTGTCAAAGGAGAGGGTAGATTTAAACCCATGTCTTCCATGGTCAATGTTCTTAATCATTATAACTATGGTTCCCACATTTTGTTGCACAGTCCACATCGGAATGACTCACAAATCTTTAGAACACACTGATCCCTGGCTCCCACAGCCAAATATGCTGGTATGACCTGGGGAACAGGATGTAAAAAGTTCTCTGGTCTATTCTAATATGCAGTAAAGTGTGGCAACCACACCGCACTATACCTTTAGGTTTCCTGGTCTTTCCGAGTTGGTAGTTATCAAGCCTGGAGGAACATCAGAATCACCTGATGATTTTTAGAACTTTGTCCCCCACCTCACCCCAGACCAATGGGCCTGGGCTTAAGTATTTTTTTTTTAAATATTTATTTATTTTTCAGAGAGAGAGAGAGAGAGAGAGAGAGAGAAAGAGGTATAGAGAGAGTGGACAGAGGAAGTGAAGCGGGCTCGGCACTGACAGCAGAGAGCCTGCTGCAGGGCTCAAACCCAAGAACTGTGAGATCATGACTTAAGCCGCAGTCGGATGCTCAGCCTACTGAGCCACCCAGGTGCCCTTGGGCTTAAGTAATTTATAACGCTTCTCAGGTGATTCCAGTCTATAAACTAGGCTTGAGACCTGCTGCTTAGGAAGGTACCAGCAGTCTCTCCTCACATTACCAATCAGTGCCAAGGCTAGTGAGTGTTTTTAATGAGAGGAACATCTTTCAAATGGGTGGGGCACAAAAAAAAAAAAGAAAGAAAGAAAAATTAAGAAGCACTGTCAAGTGGTCGAATGTCAGAGAGCATGGTTTTTAATTCACCTACATTCCCATAGGTCTACAATTATTCAGGAAATCATAAGATTTTCTTTAACTGTCTCTGAACTTGGATTTAATGCTTTCTCTCATGAGAATGTTGCCTATGGGTTTCCTTATACATTTCCTTTCTTCTTTTCCCTTCAGATAAAGGTGTTTCCCTGGCATTGGGCTTCACCTAGGACTACCGCAGGTAAAACAAGGGCCTATTGATAATTACCTACTTGAGACCTCAGGATGATGAAAGAAAAAACTTCTACAGAATAAAATATACTAAAAATTACTCAAGGAGGATAATAAGACCACAACAATAAAGCTCAAAATTTTAACAGAGAAATAAAATCCACGAAATATTAAACACATTCCTTGAGAAGTAAACTAAATAACCCAAATGAATAAGGAGAAAACCTGAGGTTGAAAGCAGGGAACATTTAAGAGAGCACAAAAGTGAAAATCCACATATGCCAGATCTGGCTTGGGAACTTAAGATCAGATTCTAATGTGTAATATAATAATGGCCAATATGTATCGAGTGCCAACAATGTACCAGGTACAATTCTAAGTCTTAGATTTGGCAATATAGCCTCAGAGATTTTAATATAATCTTTGACTACAAGGGTATCCAGTATGAGAAAGCACATTAATTAAGGAGCTTGTGGGCGGTTCTCAACCATTCCTTTTCCCTCAGACACACACGATTCCTACCCCCAGTACCCAAGTACTGAACACAAAGCCAAAAAAAAAAAAAAAAAAAATTCCTATCATTCTGGTTCTAGACAGGTTCTAAATTCAATTAGAAATTAAACTTACCAGATTCAAGATCGAAATCTCTGATAATTTCATAAAAACTCTAATTTTGCTAATGAAAATGAGATCCTTATGCTTTAGCAGTCATACAGGTAGCAGAACTGATATTTCTTAGGAAAATTAGCTCTGCATTTTTATCCATGTAATAGTCTATAGGCCATGAGTCTCAAAATTCTTAAAATGTTATCAATCACTCTTCCAGATCTTAAATTACTTAAACTGTTTCAATTACCCGTGGTTATTCCTTACTTCTGACTCTCAAATATAACCAGGCCAGGTATGTACATTTGCCAGCAAGAGCCAATGCACAAGCATGCCCATATTTGTACAGACTTTCTTCAGGTACAGGTCTGGATTAACTGACTCAAATTGGCAGCAAACCTGGTAACAACTGAAACTTCAGGGTACAGAAGAGAACTTCCCAAAAGATTGGGAAGGCAAGTTATTACCGACTATCTATAATGAAAGAAATTTAGCACAACTCTTGAATAACTTGTAGTTTTTTAAGCAGAATGGAATGCTGGTGGGCGCGTTAGAAGTACGTGTTAGGAGAGAAATACACATCTAGACAATTCAGTCATTCAGCAAAATGTTAATAACTGGTGAATCTGGATAAAGAGTATATGGAGTTTTTTGCACTATTATCATAACTTTTCTTTAATTTTGACATTCAGAATTAAAAGTAAAAAAAAAAAAAATGAAAATGAACCAGCTGGATTTATTTTAAACTTAACGTCAAAACCTAAGTGAAAAGAGAAAGGGAAACAAATCTATACTCTGCCATTATGTTTCTGAGACAGATATAGTACTGACAATTTTACACAGGCTATTTTATAGAATATAAAGAATTAGAGCTTTCAGTCAAAAAGCTAGGTTTGTAGTTCAACTCTACAATTTCGCTGCTCTGTAACTTTATTCTTTTTATCTTCCAGAGTTTCAGTGTCCTCCTCTAGAAAATGGAGATGATACAAATAGGATGATTGAAAAGATTAAAATATCACAATATCAAGTACTGTACACTTTGTGTGCATACCACAGTCCTAAGTGATGGGAGACAAAATCTCTATAGGACTTCTAGGTTTCTGTGTGTCTTGTAAACATGGCATAAAATCTTTTCAAAGATGCACGTATAGCAAACAGATCTGTAATACAGAGAGTCCCACTGCAGAGCAAAGGGGAACGTGCCTACTGCCCATTCTAAAAGACTCGGGGCTCCTCTCCTATGTAACACGGCACACTACCTGTGCAGGTATCATCTGACCTTCCTCACATTGCCCTGTGGAAGAAGAGGTGTCTGGGGAACCGATACAAGCAAATGTTGATACTGTGACCACTACTATTGCTGTAATAAAATCCTTTTTTCACCAAGGGATCTCATGTTTTCTGCCACCATCAATGAACTGTGGTAAAATAGGGTAAAATCCCAAACCCTTCACAGTTCTTGACACTATACACCTTCCGTTAACATTTATGTCCGTAGATCTTATCAACAGCCCCATAAAGTTCAGCAAAAACACTGCATGGTACAAGTGAGATATTTCACAAATGGCAGTTATTATTGTCTTCATCATCATTAATCTTTGCAACAATCCTGTAAACTTGGAATCAATACCATCATTTTATAGGTTAATTAACCAGCCAAGAGTAAGTCAGTCACACAAATGGAAGGACTACAATTTTAATCCTTTCCAGTTTTACCATGTTATCTCACAGCTTTGAAATTATGAACTCATTTGGCAAAGCTGCAAACCTTATATTACATCACCAACAGCTACTTACTCTTTAAATATTTATTAAACATCTTCTGTTTTAGGCACTTTGTTGGTGCTAGGGAAATAGTGAATCAAACATGCTGTCTTCATGAAGCTTATAGAGAAAGCATACACCAAAACAAGTAAAACAACTAATTCCCTAAGAATAATTAGCTAATGAAGTAATTATTAGCTCTTGCAAGTGTTATGATGGAAGCAAACAAGGGTCTGAGACAGAGAGCAACTGGAGGACACACTTTTCAAACTATAGGTTGTTGGTTGGGAATCAATCCCAAGCAGGACTTTCTGAAAAATGCAGTATAGAAAAGAATGCACACACTTTATAAGGTAAGTTATTGTTTGTGAAACTCTGATCTTGCACAATAAAATCATTTCCTTTAGGCACAGGGAATAATCTACGCAATGGTAATGGAAAGGCCTTGCTTCGTTAGAAAAACAAACTGTGTGGCTAGAATCCTATAGAAAGAAAGAATAGAGTGGTATGAACTGAGGTTGGAAAGAAAGATGTTAGGATTCCGGTAGAGTTTAAGCAACGCAGTTTTAATTAGGTAAGTGATGTGATTTGATTTACATTTGAGAAGTCACTTTTCTTGGTATAAGGAGGATGGATTTGAGGGACAGCAAGTGTGGAAACAGACCTATCAGAATGTTGTTGTAAGTAGCTTGATTTGGGAAGGGAAGGGCAATAGGGATATAAGAGTGGGTGGATTCAAGATATTATTTTGAAGGCAGAGTCCAAAGGACTTGCTGAAGTGAGGCCATAAGAGGCATACTCTAAATTTCAGTCATATGCAAATCTTGTAGTTCCAAGAATATACCATGCTCTCCATGTGTCTGTGGTCTACACACATGATCTTCTTGGAATTTCCTACCACTCTCCAAGTTCTCACCCTATTGACTTGGTACACTCCTACCCATCCTCCTTTCGGGACTGAGCCCCAACATTACTTTTCCACAAAGCATTCCCAGACATTTGGAAGCTGTCTTCTCCATATTCCCTTAGCACTTCACACATGCTTTTAATACACTGGTTACAGACTACAATTAGCTGTTATACATGTGTTTCACCAAATTAGTCTGGAGCCATGCCAGGGCAGAAATCATATTCTATGCACTTTCAGCCTTGGGAATGATGATAGTGTTTAAAAAAATGTAGATTCATTAATCAAAATTTGCTGAATGAACGTGCCATTTCCTGTAATACATTCCTTCATTCCTAAACTGTCAAAGGACCCTCATTCATAAAGATATGTATTGCACATATTTTTATTTAATCCTTCAGATCATCCTTCAATGACTCCATATTTGAAGAAATATGTATTTGCTTAGTTTATGCTGCCATACGAATCTATGAGATTCTGTTTAATGATCAGATTGTGCTTCTTGCCTTCATAAAAGAACTATCACAGTATATAGTAAAGGGCTGATTTTGAAATTAGATCTCTGTTCAAAAACCAACTCTTCAATTTATTAACTATGTGGACTGGCTATGGGTAGGTTTTTTTTTTTTTTTTTAACGTTTATTTATTTTTGGGACAGAGAGAGACAGAGCATGAACGGGGGAGGGGTAGAGAGAGAGAGGAGACACAGAATCAGAAACAGGCTCCAGGCTCTGAGCCATCAGCCCAGAGCCCGACGCGGGGCTCGAACTCACGGACCGCGAGATCGTGACCTGGCTGAAGTCGGACGCTTAACCGACTGCGCCACCCAGGCGCCCCTGGTTTTTAATCTCTCTGTATCTGTTTGCTCAACTGTATATGGTTAATACTTCTATGTCATAGGGTCATCATGTGGCTTGAATGTGAACACAAATTAGCACAAATACACATTCAATACGTATCAGTTTCTGCTTCTCCAACTTACCTTCTTTACAAGGAAGAATACAGCCTTTGCAAAACTAAACACAAAAGGTTTCTGGTCATGGCACTACTTTGACCACTGAGAAGGGAAATCATCTTACAGCCCCACCCCCCTCCACCCGCCCCCAAACACAACTTGGCCACTGAGGTCCAAAACTACCTACCCTGTAGTTCCTGTAATGAATAACAGGAACTTCTTGAAAAAAACGATCAATTCTTCAGGAGAAAGCACCAATAGTTTATGCCCTAAGACTCCTTGCACTCCTTTCCTTCTATCAATCTTAAAATTGTTAAATCAGTGTCCAATCCTAATCAAGCATCTATCTCCTCCACTCCTTCACCCTCTCACCCTCTGCCACTGAAAGACCAGCCTTAAACCATACTTCAAATTCTCAAGAAAAATCTGATGCTGCTTTCCTTCCCAGGCACTAACAAAAACTCTGCTGAGGTGTTCTTTCTTATCCCAGTCAGTAAGTCATAAACTCAGATTTGTCCTATCAGAAGGCTAGGTGGTGTCTGAGAAACCAGCATTGGACAGGGCAGTACATTTACAAGTATGAAGGCAAGGCAAAGGAATTTTCCCACAAAAGTCCAGAAATACTATAAAAATGAACTAAGGGAAATTACGTATCAGGCAAAATACGTCCACTATTACGTCCATTAATAAAAAGGAAATGGATTTGTCAAGACAATAGGAAGTTGCGTTGCAAAATTCCAAAACGGGACGATGAGTTTTAAAAATTATTTTTGATGAAATTTAATGAAGTGTTTTATTCCTTATTACAGAGCTGTTCATATATAGGACTCCGAATCAAAAACAGCATCTCACGTTATCTTTGGAGTTACCAAAAGTAATGCTAGGACAAGCGGCCAAAGTGGCTGCAAGACAAATGATCAGTTTTTAAATTAGATCCTTTCGAATAAAAATTCAGATGCATTATCCATTTCACTAAGTGTAAGCAACACTAATTTCTAAAAGGTCTAATCACGGCCCAGTGAATTTCCACTCGGGTAAAGCATACAAGGCTGTGGGGTAGAATGGAGTGAGGGAAGCAATTTGTGCTTTCCAAGGTTTACTTTTCACCCTGAGAAACCTATTTGGGCTGCATGGCCGACCCTGAACCGGGTTG
This sequence comes from Puma concolor, assembly GCF_028749965.1. Lineage (NCBI taxonomy): Eukaryota > Metazoa > Chordata > Mammalia > Carnivora > Felidae > Puma > Puma concolor. The sequence continues at coordinate 80,045,277 of NC_141671.1, forward strand.
GCCTCCGCAGCTCGAGCAGTTCCAGAGAGGAAAGAGAAGACGGCAGAAACGGGGTATCCATAGAATCCACCCTCTCTCTGAGGGATGACCCGCAGCGGTGAAGGGGTTGCGGGGTGGGGGTTCCGCTAGGGCCCTCTTTCTACCAATATTCGGGTCCGTACCTGACGGGCGATGGACCTGCGGAAGCCACACGCCATGGCCACCTCCAAGAAGCACGCCCCAGTTGCCTGGCCCGGATCCTCGCCCCTCCCTTCTCTGCACGCCCCGCCTACGCGCGCCGGAAGCCCGCCCTGGAGGATTCTGCCAGCCAATCAAGAAGCCGCGTGGCCGGCCACTAACCTCTGCCCTGCCGCCGCGAGGGAGCGCGGGAAATCCCGAGTGCTGCTGGAATCCCGCGGGCCGGTGGGACCATGGCCACTTCTTCGGTGTCCAAGGTACGGGGGGGGGGGGCGGCGGACGCCCACTAGACACAGCGGTCGCTGCATTCCCATTTGAAGAAGGCATATAGCAGAGGTTACGTAGGCTTCGATGTACCGGCTGGAGCGGAGGGAGTGGCAGGCTGAGCTGAGGCGTCCCTGCTCCAAGTGCAGTTGAGGTCAACTTTGCTTGGGCAGCGAAAACACCCATCTGCCTTAGTATTGTGGCTGGGAGGATTTTGTAAGCTTTGGTTTGTGGAGGTCGAATTCCCCGAGGATGTGCCCCAGTCTTCTTTACTTTTTTTCTTTCTCAGAAATATTTGTTACGCGCCAAGCACTCCGTTAGGTACCGAGATAGAGTGTAAACAAAATAGACTCAATGCTTTCACTCAGGAAAAATATTAAACACAGATAAACTGATGATAACAAATTGTGATAAGTTAGCAGATTGCCCAGGGTCAGAGAAGGCCTTTTGGAGAAAGTGACATTTTAGCTGAGCCCTGAAAAATAAGTAGAAGTTAGGCAAAGGATTGGGGGCAGGGAGACTTAACAGCAAAGAGAATGACATGTTCTTTGGCCCAGAAGATAGAAATAAAGTGATCTATTTAAGGAATGGAAAAATCAGTATAATCAGGAGGTAGCGTTATGAAAAATGAGAATAAAAAAGTAGTGTAGGTGTGTATGTGTGTCAGAGGAGATCATATAGACCTCGTATGGGCTGCCTCAATGGTCAGGGATTGCAAGAAGACATGATAATGTGGTTGGTAAGAAGATAAACCCTAGAGTTCTGTTGTCTAATGTAATAGCCAGTAGCCACAATAGCCAGTGGCTATTTCAGTTTTAATTAGAATAAAGTAAAATTAAATAAAATTAGAAATACATTTCTTCAGTCTCACTAGCCACATTTCAAGTGTTCAGTAACCACATGTGGTGGTGACTCCCATTTTAGTGCAGAGACATGATATTTCTCCTTCGTTACTAAAAATCCTGTTGTACAGCACTGTTCTATACCCAAGTAAAGTAAGACCTTTAGTAACGAGTTCACCCAGAAGCCCCTTAAGTTAAGCTGTGATAAAGTCGAGAATGTAGGTGAAAACACTGCAAATACATTTCTCCCTATGTTAAAACAGTAGATTAGAAGGCTTTACCATGGGCCTTATTTTTAATTTTGATTAAAATGAAGCTAGAATTATGAGAAGGAGTGCCTTTTGAGACTATATCAAAGGGGAACTTTAAGCCCTTAACTTCAGAGTTTAAGTTTACAGAAGATTGACTGTGATGCCTGGTGCAAATGCCAGTAGAGCTTTAACTGTGCTAGTGTAGTCAGGGTGCTGGAGTGCAAGACCAGCTGGCTCTAGGGGTCTCAAACAGACCACGTTCTGGCACTCGCTGCTGACAAAACCAAAGTCAGAGAAACGAGTGGGAGTGAAACAAGGAAATTTATCTCAGTGAAGCCAACAGTGAGAAGACAGACTAGAGTCTCAAAGACTGTGTCCAAAGTGCTAAAAATGCTTCCAGGTTTATATAAGGAAAATGTGGGACAAAGGTCAGTGGGTTCGCACAGGTGGGCAGTAAAGATCAGATTGATAGATGTCTTGGAATCAATCATGGATGGAGTCTTGCTGGCCCAGGCCAGTCCTTACTGCTTAAGGTGTTAGTTTTGGTTCCCATTAAGGGATGTTGTGCCCACAGGATGTTTTGCCGGAGTTAAGAGATGAGCTGGAAAGAAGCACTTAATCAATTAGTATGTTTGAGGTCAAAATGGAGGTATTTGAAGTTCTCTTACACTAGTATTTTTTATTAGGATTGGTACTGTTTTTGTTATGCCCTGGTTATATATTTCCATAGGTTTTGCATGGTTTGCACCCTAATCCTTTACATTGCATAAACCTCTTATTTTTGTCTATCTTGCAGAATTGCGAGGTTTTTTTTCTTTTTCAGGAAAGCATTTACTGCATTATTACAGAAATGCTTGTATTGAGATGATTATGAAAGGGACTTTGCATAAATAAGAATCTTAGGGACTATTTTAGGAGCTCGTGTAACTGCTAGCTTTTTTTTTTTTTTAAACCTATGTAAACTTCTCTTTCCTTGTTACATTTTCTACCTGTTAGCTCTCCTCCTAGATGACTTGTGTCTCAAATACCATCACTTACTTGTTCAGCAGTTCAAAGCCGTTAACCATATTACTACCGCTGCCATACATTAGGATCCATTCCAGGCACTTGTCATATCTCACTCCTTCATAGTTCTTTTTCTTTTATTGAATTGCAGTTGGATGTAGAAAGGAGGCAATGACAAGGTTGTTGTGGTACTACATGATTTTTATAAATATGTGTATTTCAGTAGTTGCAGATATAAGAGTGTTAAGCACAGTTCTTGGAGCACCTGGGTGCCCCAGTGGGTTAAGTGGTCCGACTTAGGCTCAGGTCATGATCTCACGGTTCGAATCGAACCCCACATCGGTCTATGTGCTGACAGCTCAGAGCCTGGAGCCTGCTTTGGATTCTGTGTCTCCCTCTCTCTGTGCACCTCCCCTGCTCACACTCTGTTTCTCTCAAAAATAAATACACATTAAAAAAATATTTTTTTTAATAGAATAAAAAAAGGCACTGTTCTTATTTTGGATCCTGTAACCCAAATGACCACTTTATATTTGCACAGCTCTCTTTAGCACTATCCTGAGAGGATTTTTTCTAGGTTTATTTTTTTAATCTTGTCTTTCATTTTCCATAAAAATGGCAGTCTTTTTTTTCTTAAGTATATTTTGTTTGAGAGAGTGCGAGTATGGGTGGGGGGTGGGCAGGAAGAGAAAGAATTCCAAGCTAGATCCCAGGAACCATGAGATCATGACCTAGTCAAAATCAGGAGCAGAATGCTCAACCAACTAAGCCACTCAGGCGCCACAAAAATGGCAGTCTTCAAGAAGCTCTTACATGGTGCATGGCTTTAAGATTGGTAGAATAAACGCAGAACCAGTAGCTTGGGGGCTGTATATCACTAGTCAAGGAATAACATGATACTAAATGTAACTAGGAAATTACAAGGAAAATTACTTGGCCAGCATTCATTCCATATATTGATTGCCTAATGTATATGCGAACACTACCCTAGATACTGAGGAAACAATTAGGAGTTAAATGCAGTCTATGCTCTGAAGGCATTCAGTAAACTACTTGGTGAGACAGAACCATAAATATGATACACAGTGAAAGGGATTTAAAACAAAGCAAAATAAAGGCATTCAAGTATTCTGAGCTCTTAGGGAAAGGAATAATTCTAACTAGAGAACTAGGGAAGTTTTCCCAGACCAGATGAATAAGAGTTTTATCAGATGAAGAAAGATGTATAAGGTGAAACAATAGCCAAAATTATCTATTTCCTGTCAAGGTTATGGATCCTTGAAGTTTAATTAAATAATAAATATTTCTTCTGAAATGAGACAGCGTCACTATTTTTTACCTTAATTTTAATGTATGCTATTAATGTTCTCTAAGTTTAATAAAAATGGAAACTTTTTGGGTTTAAATTTCATCAGCTTTTATTTTGTCTCTTAGATCAGGTTTCTAAGAGCAAAATCAAAGATGAGCATCCCATGGGAAGGAGGAGAAAGAAATGGATAGTCCCTTTGTTTTTCAAGAATTTTCCTGTTCTAATTCAGATAGAAGAGAGATGATTTCTTAGTACTTTAAAGAAATACTTTTTTAAAATTCTGCTTATCCACAAAATACTTGGTTAATCAGATTTATCTGCTCCTTGGCTACTTTGACTTTATACTTTTTTTCCTTTTTACTTTTTTTTTAATAGGGTTGTTTTGTGTTTAAGCCAAACTTCAAGAAGAGAAAGATCTCTGTGCCAGTAGGTAAGATGTCTTAATATTGAATTGGCTAGTTTTCCTCCCCTAAGTTTTGAACTAACCTAACCCTAATTGAATTTAGTAGTTTTCTTGTCTTAAGTTTGACTTTACTTACCTTCCTGATGTAGCAGTTATAGTCAAAGGGATAAGGTACCTCCCAGGGTTTCAATCTAAAAGGGACTCCAATAGACCTTCAAAGGCAAATTGGAAAGTAAATTTCCTTCAAAGGATATGTCCCCATTCTTCAAAAGAGATTGTCTTAGGGGAGCCTGGGCTGACTCAGACAATAGAGCATGCAACTCTTGATCTCTGAGTAGGGAGTTCAAATCCCACATTGGGCATAGAGCTTACTTTAAAAAAAAAAAAAAGTTACCTATCTATTTATCTATATATAATTATAAAATAAAATAAAAGAGACTAACTCAGATGCATTTAAAAAAAAAAGAGAGAGAGATTGTCTTAAAAATCTCAGTGATTTCCTGGGGTACGTTATGGGAAATTGAATGCAAAAGAGCCAGAAATACTTTTTGGACTGATGGAAATGTTTTCTAGATTGAGGGAGCAGTTATATGAGTGTATACTTTTATTAGGACATACTAGACTGTTAAAATGGGTATGTTTTATTATTGTAAATTATTCCTCAATAAAATTCAGATTAAAAAAATACTATCTTTCTTAATTTATCTCCAGATATCTGTGTGGTGATCATGTTAGGAAGAATTGACTTTTTCAAACAAATCATGATATTAATGTCAGAAAGTGTTTATCGTACTGGTTTTCAATTGGGGCTGCAGATTGGAATCACCCAGGGAACTTAAAAAAAAATTGTTTCAAGGTTTTTTTGGATATAATTGTAGATTCCTGTGCAGTTGCAAGAAAGTATAGAGAATTTCCTTGTGCCCTTTACCCAGTAAATCTCCAGTGGTAACATTTTGGGTAACTGGTAAAATATCATAACCAGGAAACTTAACATTGGTATAATCCATTGACTTTACTTAGATTTCAACTTGGGAAACTTTTTAAAGATACTAATGCCCAGACCCCATCTCAGACCAATTGAATCAGAATCTCTGGGAATGTTACCTAGGTATTGATATATATATATTTTTTAAAGCTCCTCACAGGCTAATTATTTACACTCAGTCTTCAGTACTGTAAAGATTAATTCTGATGGAAAAATTATGTGTAATTAAGCATATTTGTGTACTTGTTTTGAATTAAAAAAGAAAAAACAACTGTACCACTGTTTGACTAAGAAAATAAATAACTTGTATTTATTGAAAAGGATTTTTCTAAGTCATCACATGATGCAAACCTTAGGGTGTTAGTTACTCCTTTAGTTTGAGACAAGCCAGGTACTCTTACCTATGCTCAAGGAGCAAATAATAAAATAATCGTCCATATTGAGGGGGACAGAGGGTAGGTATGACTTATAATAAGAACCTAGTTTCTCATTAACAGAATAAACAGTGATCTCAAGTTCTATACCCTCTTAAACTTAGTGTCAAAGGAACATGAAACTGCCGTATTCCTTGTCCCACCCCCAAAATAAAAAGTGACAGTGATAGACTTGGAAATAGTGAACAAACAAAAGCTACAATATAATTTTTTTTAATTCGTAAGTGGTTGACTTAACACATTTCCTTAATATTGGAGATTGCTAAACTCGAAATAGTTCATTTTCAGAGAAAATTCAAGTCGTTTCCCATTATCTATGAAGAAAATAGAAGATAAAATGACATCTGATAACATCAGCAATGTCATTATAACTAACAAAATTGCTAGCATTTATTGAGTTTTTATTATATGCTAGATTTTTCTAGGCCCTATATGTGTTACTTTCAATTCTCTCAGCAAACTATGAGAAATGTATTATGATTATCTCCATGAAAATATATGAGGATACTTAGAAAGAACTTTCTCAGTGATAGTGCTAATAAATGGCAGAGCTGAGATTTGAACCTAAGCTGTCTGATTCCAGAGCCCCTGGTCTAACCATTGCTTGGTACTGCCTCTCATATGAGGTGAATTTTTGCTTAGAACTTTTTCTGTTGAATTTCAGCTATAATTAAGATTTAAAGTTTTTAGTATTAGTAAACCTAATATATATAATTGTATAATTAAACTTTGCTTAGTTTTTTTTTTTTTCATTCTACTGATCTGAAACCAATAGATAGTATTTCGATATGAGAATCTTAAAGGAATTGACCCTGATTATAAGACAGATGGTGCAGGAATGAGGAAAACATATCTAGATTTTAGCACTTGCCTTCACTGGCTTCAATTCTTGAAACAGATTGCCTGAAGAAGTAGGAAGATGCCCTACATTTTATCCCCCATCTGTCCACTGACTTGAAGACACTTGGATGTGTACCTAAGAGAGGACTGGTAACTCTTCCTCTCCTCTGTATTCTGTGGATGACTATGTATCCTAGAAAACGACAGGGCAAGAAGGAGAGAGAAAGGGAGAGAGAGGGACTGAAACCTGTGGGGGCACTGACACTGACACTGTGGAAGTTTACACTGAAGTAGAGCATTGTGCGTAGGAGCAGGTGGGAACCTGTCAACAGTAATAGTTTACATTCTTTAGGTCTTCTTAATGCTGATTTATTTTTTACCTTCCTGTTCTATAAATGACTGAGAGAAATAACAGGTTAAATTGTCCTGCTGCTGCTGTTTCCCAATTTCTAACTGTTTTTGTAAGTATTTCGATGCCATGTTATTCAGCACATTAAAAATTATTGTCTTGATTTGCCACTTTAACATTTTATATGGATTTACTCATTATCAAAGTAAAATGACTTCTGTTCTAAGGCTACCCTGTTGTTCTGCTTTGTCTCTTAGTAATAGTGTGTTTCCTTGCCTTTTCTTGTTTGCATTTTTATACTATAACCTTGTCTCTCATTTTACCATGTAATGACTTCAGTATATTCTAAAGACTTTTGATAAATTCAAAAAATATTTGCTAAGAACTCTGAGTGAGCTATGAACAGAAGGAAAGTTCCTTAACATAAAAGAGAATCTCTATTCCAAACTACCAGAACTTGATGGTAGTAGAATGCTAGTGGCATCTCAGTAAAGTCAGGAACAAAATATGTATTTTCACATTATTATTGAATACTATAAAAGTTCTAGTTGTTATAATAAAGTACTAACAGTAAACAACAAGAAATATGAAAGAAAATAGAAAACTACAAAGAATGTAAAATAATTTGTTTAAAGGAAGAGATCTGTAGTGTTTGGATGTGAATTTTTTAACAACTTCATATCATTTCTTCCCAAATCAATCTCCAGATTTTATTTAATCAAATCACAATGCCATTTTAGTTATTTTTGAGCAATAGCAAAGTTTATTTGAAAGAATGGGTTAAAATATTTTGAAGAAGAATGATAATGTTTGGTGGTGGTAGGAGGAAGACCTGGAGTAATACTCCATGGAGTAATACTCCATATGTGAGCGTGCTGCAAAGCTCCAGTCATTAAAACAGTTCAGTACAGCTGTGGGAATAAACGTGGATTCAGTAGAACAAAAGAAAAAGTTAAAATATAGTTACAAGTGCATTTGTAAGTATTTAGATAATAAAGGCATCTCAAGTTAGTGGGAAAAAGGATGGATTATTTAATAAATGAACATTTTCAAACTGAAGGTTAAAATCCAAGTGCGAGTCATGAAATCAACTTAGTCATAATGGTTTTAAAAAATAGAATAGAAAAGAAAACATTCACTGTCACATGACAAGAATTGTTTTGTGGGTCTTTTGTTTCTATTTCTGTTAAATGTGTGTTGGATTATGATATAAAATTTGTTTATTATGAAATTTACTGTCAAATTGGTTTCATACAACACCCAGTGCTCATCCCAACAGGTGCCCTCCTCAATACCCATCACGCACCCTCCCCTCCCTCCTACCCCCCATCAACCCTCAGATTGTTCTCAGTTTTTAAGAGTCTTATGGTTTGGCTCCCTCCCTCTCTAAATTTTTTTTTTCCTTCCCCTCTCCCATGGTCTTCTGTTAAGTTTCTCAGGATCCACAGAAGAGTGAAAACATATGGTATCTGTCTTTCTCTGTATGACTTATTTCACTTAGCATAACACTCTCCAGTTCCATCCATGTTGCTACAAAAGGCCATATTTCATTCTTTCTCATTGCCACGTAGTATTCCATTGTGTATATAAACCACAATTTCTTTATCGATTCATCAGTTGATGGATATTTAGGCTCTTTCCATAATTTGGCTATTGTTGAAAGTGCTGCTATAAACATTGGGGTACAAGTGCCCCTATGCATTAGCATTCCTGTATCCCTTGGGTAAATTCCTAGCAGTGCTATTGCTGGGTCATAGGGTAGATCTATTTTTAATTTTTGAGGAACCTCCACACTGTTTTCCAGAGCAGCTGCACCAGTTTGCATTCCCACCAACAGTGCAACAGAGTTCCCATTTCTCCACATCCTCGCCAGCATCTATAGTCTCCTGATTTGTTCATTTTAGCCACTCTGACTGGCGTGAGGTGGTATCTGAGTGGTTTTGATTTGTATTTCCCTGATGAGGAGCGACGTTGAGCATCTTTTCATTGTGAAGGAAATTGAAGAAGATATAAAGAAATGGAAAAACATTCCATGCTCATGGATTGGAGGAATAAATATTGTTAAAATGTCAATACTACCCAAAGCTAGCTACACATTCAATGCAATCCCCATCAAAATTGCACCAGCATTCTTCTCGAAGCTAGAACAAGCAGTCCTAAAATTTGTATGGAACCACAAAAGACCCCGAATAGCCAAAGTAATTTTGAAGAAGAAGACCAAAGCGGGAGGCATCAGAATCCCAGACTTTAGCCTCTACTACAAAGCTGTAATCATCAAGACAGCATGGTATTGGCACAAAAACAGACACATAGACCAATGGAATAGAATAGAGAACTCCAGAATTGGACCCACAAAAGTATGGCCAACTAATCTTGGACAAAGCAGGAAAGAATATCCAATGGAAAAAAGACAGTCTCTTTAACAAATGGTGCTGGGAGAACTGGACAGCAACATGCAGAAGAATGAAATTAGACTGCTTTCTTACACCATTCACAAAAATAAACTCAAAATGGATAAAGGACCTGAATGTGAGACAGGAAGCCATCAAAACCCTAGAGGAGAAAGCAGGAAAAAACCTCCCTGACCTCAGCCGCAGCAATTTCTTATTTGCCACATCTCCAAAGGCAAGGGAATTAAAAGCAAAAATGAACTCTTGGGACCTCATGAAGATAAAAAGCTTCTGCACTGCAAAGGAAACAACCAACAAAACTAAAAGGCAACCAACGGAATGGGAAAAGATATTTGCAAATGACATATCAGACAAAGGGCTAGTATCCAAAATCTCTAAAGAACTCACCAAACTCCACACCCTAAAAACAAATAATCCAGTGAAGAAATGGGCAGAAAACATGAATAGACACTTCTCTAAAGAAGACATCCAGATGGCCAACAGGCATATGATAAAATGTATTCCTTAATGTGGATCATAGTTTAAAAAGTTTGAAAAGCACTGGTGTTTTGATAAATGGTGTTTTGATAAATAGCTAACCATTTGGAGGAAAACGTTCAAAAAGCATATAAAGTAATACAGACAGACTAAATAAAAGCCTGGGCTAAACTATGTCAATTGAATAGTTGAATATAGTTGAATAGTCAAAAGAATCATAGTATTAAGAGTCATTTTACAAAGGAGAGTTCAAGGCAAATATACGAAGCAAAGCATACAAGGCTGTAGAATAAGAGAAAATAGTAAAAAATATATTAATATTAAATCAAACCAAATCCATTAAATACTGTTAGCAATTCAAAGGTGATAGAAATACAATCTAAATATATATTTAGTAAAATATATTTTAAATAAAATAAAATAAATAAAATAAAATAAAAAGTAAAATATATTTTTAATCTTATAGATACACTTACTATAGTAAAAATATGAGATAAATAAAATTAAATATAAAGGATATTGGATGTCACCTATCTCCAAATACATATATTTTTGATACAGATTAAAAAATTCAGCCCCATCCCCTACTGTGTGACTTTCTTCTTTAAATGTTTATTTTTGAGAGAGAGAGCAGGGGAGGGTCAGAGATAGAGGGAGAGAGAGAGAATCTCAAGCAGGCTCCATACCTTCAACACAGAGCCTGATGTGGGATTCAACCCCACGAACCATGAGATCACGACCTGAGCCTAAATCAAGAGTCAGATGCTAGGTACCCCTGCACACAGATTTTCTAACTTTTATCATATAAAAAAGAAACTGACCTATTTCTTTCTGTGTTTTTAGAGGACTATTTTAATAAAGGGAAAAATGAGTCTGAGGACAGTAAGCTTCGATTCGAAACTTATCAGTTGATATGGCAGCAGATGAAATCTGAAACTGAGGTGAATACTTTTTTTAATAACTTATATTTCTCTATTACCGTAAATCTCATATTTGTTGCTTCCCATCTTCCTTTCCACCAATTTTCAAGAGTATTGATGAAACATAGGTAATATTAGCTTAGCATAAGCTGTATATTCTAAAAAAACACTCCTGTTCCAAGTATTAAGCATGGCTTCAGGTACTGGAACATACATTTAAATTTTTTTTTTTTTAACATTTATTTATTATTGAGAGACAGAGAGACACAGAATGTGAGCAGGGGAGGGGCAGACAGAGAGGGAGATACAGAATCCCAAGCAGGTTCCAGGCTCTGAGCGGTCAGCACAGAGCCCTACGCTGGGCTCGAACTCACAAACTGCGAGATCATGACCCGAGCTGACGTCGGTCACCCAACCAACTGAGCCACCCAGGCACTCCTGGAATATACATTTATAATGATAGCTGCTAAGGCAAGGGCCTCTACATATGCTCACAGCTTTTAAATGGTGGCACTCTTTAAATTAATCCATTCAGTTATAGAATTAAGGAATCAAGCTATTTTTAAAATACTTTATTCCCTCATTCCTCATATCCAATTTCTTCTGTGTTCTTTATATTCTAGCCCTAAAAAATGTCCGTACTTTAGCAGATTTGTAGTTCTAGGGCCAACATCTTGAGCGGACTTGTTTTATTTGAGCAACACAGTGTTTTTGTTTGTTTGTTTGTTTTAAATGGGAGGGTTATGCACTCTGTTTATTACTGCTTCCTACCACTCTTTATTGCTTTCACCTAGGGCTTTGCTCATTCATGTATTCCCTTGAAAGACCCTTGAAGGAATTTGAGTTTGTGGTTTCTTAGCGTAGGCCTTCATTTCTTAACCTGAATTGTGATGATCCTCCTAACTGATGTCTCTGCCTCTGATGTCAGACCCCTCAGGTCTGTCATTAGTCCCTGTAGCACCATTGGCCAAATTAGGAAAGTCCTGCCTTCAGGCAGATACAGTGCCAGGCTGCAGGGGTTTTCCAGCCTCACTGCCAGTACAGCTTCTCCCATCTGTTCACAGTGCTGTCAGATTAACCCTTTCAACCTTGATTTAATCACATCTCTGCTTCATGTCCCTTCAGTGGTTCTCCCCAGGGGATAAAACCCAAATCTTTTAACACCAAATGTAATTTTATTGGTCTAGCCCCTTGTTTATTTGTCCAGGCTCATTCCCTACCACTTCTCATGTTCTTGATGCTTAGCTGTGTGTGTGGTTCCCTGGATACTTGGTGCTTGCTTGCTTCCCTGCTCCCTCTACTCCCCATTCGTTCTGATTTTCTTCTCCCTATAGTCGCCTCCCCCATCACCTGCTTTAATGCTTTGGCTCACATCCTCAGCTTAAGTTGGATGGTCCTATTCTTTATTCTGTATTATCATAGCACTTTACACAATGTTTTTAAATTGTAAGTGTTCTTAATTTTTTTCACTGTTTTAGGATAAAGACTACCTTTCCTTTGTAAGGTGGTTAGTAAATGTTTGTTGAATGAATAAATTTGATTCTTTAATGAGGGAATCCAAAATACTAATGAATGGAGATTTAAGGAAAAAATATTTTTTATTTCATCTATCTAATAATTTTATACATAATCTTTGGCATTCATGATGATTTTCTTTCCCAGACTTGGAAAGATGCATCACATTACTACTGATAATAATTCATAAAGTTTTGTGTTTTCTTTGTAGCAACTACAAGAAGAATTAAATAAAAACCTATTCAATAGTCTAATTGAATTTCTGCAACAGTCTTATTCTGGATTCCATAAGAATTCAAGAGACTGGGGCTGTCAAATAAAACTCAGAGAAATTCCAACTGCTGCTCTTATTCTAGGTATGTATGGGTGTAGGTTTGTTTTTTTAGTTAGTGGTTTTGTTGAGAATAGTAGAGACTAACTTCTCTTGATCAACCTGTTTTGTGTCTTTCATTTATAGAATTAAACTAATTATACTGTTCTACATACTTTCAAAACCAATAAAAGTTCCTTATAGTGATTGTACAACTTTAAATTAAAAGAAATTGATCCGGGAATAGCTAGTACCCTCCTCAACTTTCTGTCAGAAAAATGAAGGAGAAATATATTTGCGTTACTCTTCCTTAGTTATTTTATGAGAATAGATGAGATTTGAATTCGGTAATAAAGAAACCACCAGTGGGTTAGTAGATTAGATTTGTGTGCTTTTTTTTTAAATTGTTATCTTCAGTGGAATTATCTATGACCCTAATTTTATTTCCCTGTGCTTAGTTTATCAATCTTAGATTATTTCATAATACTGCATGAAGTTTATAAGGGGGCTTGGATGAATTATATATAAATTGCTTTTAAGCTGCAGATTGTAAATTTCTTAGGTACTTAAATATCCATCATTAATATCCCATTTTAACCAAATTATCTGGCTGCAGGATAATGGAAAATTTCTTTGGAATACTAGCAAATTTCCTTATTTCTTTTGGAAAGAAAGTGGGTTTATTTGGATTTCAAATGTACTCTTCATTGCACTTGCAATTTGTTATTTATTCAAGGTTTGTTAAACTAGTGGGCACTGAGATAGTAACTTAGTTGTATTATTTAATACTGATTTTTAAAAAAAAAAATCATTAGAGAGAGAGAGAAAATGAATGGGTGGAGGAGGGGCAAAGAGAGAGAGAGGGAGAGAGAGAATCTCAAGCAGGCTCCAAGCTGAGCTGTCTGTGCTCAGCCCAGCTCGGGGCTTGACCCCACAAACTGAGATCCTGACCTGAGCTGAAATCAAGAGTTGGATGCTCAACCGACTGAGCCACCCAGGTGCCCTAATACTGCCTTTAATCCTGTTCATTATCTAAATCTCATTCCTGATGTTCAGGGCAATACTTAGCAAAATTTAATGTACTTACAAATAACCTCCAAGGGATCTTAATAAATGCAGGCTTTCATTAATAGGTCTGAGGCAGGGCCTAAAACTCTACATTTGTAACAGGCCTCCAGCTGATGCCCATACTGCTGATCCCAGAACCACTCTGAGTAACGACACAGGGAATGATTTTTATAATACTGTGAACAGCTTTTCAGTGCAGCCTGCACTTAATTTCAAAACCCTTTTCATTCATGGATGAGAAACTGAGACCCAGTGATGGCCTGATTATACTGTTTGGTGCTTTGTTTCTCTACTACTAGGTTACAACAATTGGAAGTGGAGTGGGGAAAATGTAATCAAGAGGGATGGCTTGATAGATTGTTGAGAGAGCACTGTTTAAATCCCTTCTCTGCCTACTGCCAAAAGGAGAAAAGAAGCTAATGGAAATCTTATATTTCAAAGTCAGTAGTCTGAGAACATTTTTTCAGTTAAAGACATTGTTGATTTTCTTGTTTCCAATATACAGTCCATTGTTGAAAGCAACATAATGTTAAATAGCTTATAAAGTCAATCAGTGATAGACAAGATAAACTGGTGTTTTGCTGAACTCCTAAATTTGTTCAGAGATACAGTATCACAATCATAGACCATAATGCAAGGAATATCATTTTGATACTGTAAAAAAAAAATATGTAGTCAAAGAATGTTTAGGCACAGTTGCACATTTTCTATTTTCAAAAAGATATATGTCTTTAAAAGTAGCCTGCCAGGGCACTTGTGTGGCTTAGTTGGTTAAGTGTTCGACTCTTGATTTTGGCTCAGGTTATGATCTCGTGATTCATGAGATTGAGCCCTGCGTCAGGCTCTGTGGGGAGCATGGAGCCTGCTTGAGATTCTCTCTCTCTCCCTCTCTCTCTCTCTTTCTGCCTCTCCCCTGATCTCTCTATCTCTCTCAAAATAAATAAGCCTTTAAAAAAAATTTATTCATTTATTTTGAGAGACTGAGAGAGCTCATGCAAGTGCACAAAGCAGGGTCAGAGAGAGAATCCCAGAAAGGCTCAGTGCTGTCACTGTAGAGCCCTACTTGGGGCTTGAATCATGAATCATGACATCATGACCTGAGTCGAAACCAAGAGTTGGATGCTTAACTGACTGAGCCACCCAGTCTTCCCATAAATAAAGGAAAAACATAGCCTGCCAACATTTTTATTTATTGGCTTGCCTAGAAAAAATTTTTCTGTTTATTGGTGGCCTAGATTCTGAACCTTTTGTTTTTCTTCTAGACAGTTGAAGTTTTATAGTAGCACTTATCAAGCAGTTTCAAGATAGCTGCTGTTGCCACCTGCCTAAGTGCCAAAGCACTTTCTAGAAATCTCAGATTGTGACGTAAAGGAAAGTGTCAGTCAGTAGAATTTTTTCCAGTGTGATAGGGAAATTACACTCAACTCTGATAACTGCATGCACAGCACTAAACTCTGACTTGTGGAAATGAGAACGAGAGGCTTAGTAAATACCTAAAGTACCTGAAGTTTTGTTTTTAGCCTCTTCCCTCAGAAATCAGCTTAGTGTGTATTTTACTATTGTATTTACTACAACAGTCATTAATAGGATTAGTGATTGGATTCTCCTCACTTGTTAAGTCAGGATCACAGTAAACCCGGAATCTGTAGCCCTTATTTTTGAATGAGTATTTTAAAGAGTACTTTATGAATTTGACAAGTAATAAAATTACTCCTAAGATGTTTTCATGGGTTAACTACACATTCTCAGTAATGTTTTTTAAAGAGAGATTATGCTAAATACCCTTTCTGACAAGTATTTTGTGTGCTTCCAGGTATCTATTGTTAATGGAGATCTCTTCATTTATGCAGGATATTTTCTTGGTTTCTGTTATTAATCATGGGGTTTTTTTTGTTACTCATATTTTTAAAAATATTTTTATTCAGTAATTCACTAGACATGTTAAGTAGCTTTGTTGTTAAATTATTTATAGTACAAATGATGGTGTAATACTGATGTATTATCCCATAGGTGTGAATGTAACTGATCATGATTTAACATTCAGAAGTCTAACAGAAGCCCTTCAGAATAATGTCACTCCATATGTAGTCTCATTGCAAGCTAAAGATTGTCCAGGTACAGTATAAATGCCCTAATAACCTTGGTGAGATGTTACAGATCTCTTCTGACCTTCTTTCTCCCCACCCCGCCCCCCCACCCTAGCTTTGTTGATCCCTTTTTATTTGTGGGAAGAGCATGGCACAACATTTGGGCAGGGTGAGGTTTATTGCCTATCATGGTAATGTTGACTGTTGCAGGACTCATTGCCACCTTTTGCTTCCTTTATTCCAGCCCCCCCCCCCCCCCCCCGTATCAGCTTCGCTGCCAGTAATAGTTTAGATATTTTATGAGATGTGTTCCCTAACCCGGTAAAAGTCTAATAAGTTGGAAGGTTTGGGACAGGGAGCTAGAATTAAGGATTGGGGAGCTCTTATTTATCCCAACAGAGAATAGACTGTGTAGGCTCATATTTCAGCCTCCAGTCATCTTATTGTCCTGCTCTGAAAGATTAGCATGGTAAAAAATGTCCATTGCCAGAGCTAATCTATATGAAACCATTAAATTGTAAAGGATATGGACACTAATAGAGTAAAATGGAATGAGATTTGAATTGACATAAGGGCTTTATGTGCTTATATTACTTTCATAATCATAAACTGATTGGAACTGATTAAGTCAAAGCCCTTAGGACATCTTTTAAAATGACTATAAGGAAGATTTGTAATCAGTAAAATAACTTATGTAAGTAACACTTTTGATCGTTTTTAGAGGCCTTAAAAATTTTTTGCTGTCTAGTGTAACTTAAATATATAGTGTCCTCATAAGATTTATAGTTTTTGTGTTTACACATTTACTTAGGTAACATTTTTAGTATAGATAGTATACATAAACTTTGGCTTAGTGTTAGTCTGAATTAATGAAATTTAAATATTAAAGAGAAGATACTAATGAACATTAATAGTTAATATGTTAAATGTTAAATTAATGTTAAGTGTACAAGAATACATTCTACCCAAATGTAATATACTGATTAAGAAGTTTCAGTTGTTTCATATTTGTTTTAAAGGGAGATAAGCTTTCTTACCTTTTATATTCTGCAGATATGAAACATTTTTTGCAAAAGCTGGTCTCAAAGTTGATGAACTGCTGTGTAGATGAGGAATCCAAAGAGGAAAGTATTCAGGTCACCCAGAAAAAGACATTTTGTTCAATGGATTCTCTTTCCAGCTGGTATATGAGTGTCACACAGGTAAATGTAAACTGACAATTTTTGGGGGGGGGATTTGCATCTGATTGAAGAGGCTTAGAATTGCATTAAACGTAATACTGTTCTAATAAGAATATGCTTATGCACCCTAGCTGTTAAGTAATGGTAGCTACTTACTTTTCCTAAGGCTATTAGAATTTTAAAGTATTCTTTTATCAGTATGCAGTCTAATTCCTGGTAAGTATTTAGGTTCTCATTTTACAAGGCCATTTTATTTGTGGGAGAATGTCATCTAGTGACAAAAACAGCATCAGGAATTGGTTCTGTGGCAGATTCTATCTGTGTGACAATGGCTATGACTTTAATATATTATCTCTTAGGTTCCTCAATATTTGCTTTTGTGCGGTTGAACCATGCTGCCAGTTCCCAGTGTCAACTTAGTCCAATGAGAAATAGTCATTTTTTTAAAAAATCTAATTTGTTCCACGTTTACAATTCTTGGGGAATAAATGGTCTGTAAGTAAAGTACATTCAACAGTAAACAGTTAACTAAAAAGAAGCTCCATTCTGCCATCACAGTCTCTGGTGAGAATGAACAACCTAGGTGATTCATGGATAACTGTACCATAAAACCACAGCTTTAGTTTATGATGCCGTGTAGCCAGATAGTATGGGAAAAAATACTGTGGTAACATTTTCTGATAAAACGTATTTGCTGAAGTCGACCGTAAGTGAAGTTTCATTTTGCTTTATATAGGAATTAAGTTGGGTCTCATGCATATCATAATATCTTAATTTGATCCACAATTTTAAATTTTCTAGAAATCAGATGCTACATGCAGTTTATGTCAGATATCTTTAAAAGATTGGGATTGGACCAGATGGTATTAAAGGTGCTTTTCAACTTGAAATTTAACAGTAGCAGACCAGCAAGTAGTGTTGTTTATTGTGCTTTTCAATTAAAAATACTAGTTCTCACCTTAAAGCAAAGCAACATATAACATTCTATTAACAGAAAAAATAATTTATAGAAAATGTTCTCCCCATGCTTTTTTGTCATTTTCTCAGATAGCAAAAAATATAAATATTTCATATGAGTTATAGATTTTACTGAACCTTTTTCTTGGTTATTATTCCCATGTCAGACACAAAAAGATTCTGCTAATAACTGTTGGAATGAGTTTCTCTTTATTATGTGGGAGAAATAAAAGAAAAAGTATTACTGTAAAATGTAAAGGGAGATACATCATTGTAGTGTTGTAGCATTGTTTGAATGGTAAGGCTTACTTTTAACTCCTTTTTTACGTGACTTTAAAGAAGACAGATCCAAAACTGCCGAGGAAAAAGAGGACTTCGTCTAGCCAATGGCAGTCTCCTCCTGTTGTGCTTATCTTAAAGGATTTGGAAAGCTTCACCACAAAAGTACTCCAGGACTTCATAATTATCAGCAGGTAGATGATATATCACCTGGCTTTTACATAAAATTCTTTTTATTAAGGAAACATGTAACTTTTAACTTGAAGAGCAACCTTTTCCAGAGAAAATGAATGGCAGTTTAATCTTCATTTTAATACCAACTGGATAGAAACCAGAATGATTTCAAATTCCTTATAATTAAATGTTCAAAGACCTCCTATCAGATTTTCATTTGCTTTTTGATCCAAGAATGAGATCAAAAGACTAAAGTTAGCCACCTTTTAATTAGTATGAAAAGGCAATATAAAATGTAGTTTCTCTCACCAAGGTCGTCTGTCTCTTGCCCATTAAATCGATAAATTACTCCAGCTTGAGATGTTTGTCAGGTCTTATTTTCTGATACGTATCCACCATTAGAAGCTCTGAGTTACATATAGCTCTTCTGAGCAAGTATGTTTTCTAAATAACATTATCTTATATAATTTTTATAATGAGAAACTATTTTCATGATCTCATTGGATTTTCAGGGCATTCCTGTGAAATTCAGAATTGAACTAACTAACCCTATTTAAAATCCAGTGACATGTATTTGCCGTGGTGCATTTTTAGGATATAATTTATTTTGGCTTTTTCTGTATGTTAACTTAATAGGTGTGGCTAAATTTACCTAAAGCTATATATTGTCTTATAATTACTATTTTGATAGTGTCTTTTTTTCCCCCATAGAAACTAAGATTTCTAGATTCTAAGAATTTTCTTAATGCTAAAACTGAACTGCTTAACATGCTTGAAAGTTGCGCACTAAGAATATTGACAAAAGAGCTGTACTTTTTTGGAGCTTAGACTTGTGACTCCTGTTGCCATCTAAAGTGAGGAAGAACTTAGAGCAGTAACAGAGCCAGGGCACTCCACTCCTATGAAGGTAGAACTGCATAGCTAGAATACTGACAAGCAATAGCCAGTAGGAGGGAGCAAACAAAATCATCAGCCATGGTACAAAGTGTTCAGACCCACAGTAGCTCTCAAAGATAGTGCTGTTTTACTCTGTGGGAGTCATTTGTGTTCATACTAGTAATAATAGGAATAAATCATGTCCAATAAGTTTGAGTTAATGCAAGGAAAGTATATAACATTTTTAAATGGTGTCCATTAAAAATATGTCTTACATATGTGTAAGGAAAGTTTCCTGTTTCTTAGCTATTATGTATAGCTGGGTGACATAGTGTTTGTTAGAAATGTGCATAAATAGAATAAGTTACCTTGAAAAATGTGAGCTTCATGTCACTGAACTCTTAAAGCATAGACTGGATGTCTAACTGTTAGGAAGACTATAGAGCTCAAACTTTGGATGAGAGGTTAAATTGAATATCTAACTCTTCTAACACTTGAGATTGTATAACCTTAGAGAGAGGCACTTGATCTCTCTGGACCTCTGTATTCTTATTTATAAAATGAGAGGATCTTTTAGTAGATTGATTTCAGAGCTAGAATGTCTGGGAAAAAACCATCTATATTACTTTAACGGGAAAATAAGTGACCTAGAAAATTTTAGTATTTAGAATGATACTCTTCATCAGTGTCTTACACAGTAGACATTCAGATAAAGATGGTCTTAATTTGAAATTTGATGTATTGAAATATATTTGCTAAAAAAAGAAAAATCCCAATTTTGTATTTTCCTTTGAAAACCAGTCAACATCTACATGAATTTCCACTAATACTCATTTTTGGAATTGCCACGTCTCCTATTATCATCCATCGGTTGCTTCCTCATGCAGTATCATCTCTGTTGTGCATAGAACTTTTCCAGTCTCTGTCCTGCAAGGAGCACCTGACTACGGTACTTGATAAGGTAAAAAGAAAAAATTGTATCAGTGAAATAGGATGAAAAGAAGACAGCCAAGAATAGATGATAAATGTAAACATTAGTGATAAATTTCTGAATCTCTCAGAGTATGATATTGAACATATTTCTTCACATTTTTTTATATTTAATGATTTTTATAGGGCACAATATTGCCTCTTCAGATAAAATAAAAGCTTTGTAGAAAGAATGATTCTATTTTTCTGTATCTACCTACCTACCTACCTATCAATCAGTCATTACTCAATGGAAAATTTTAGGTTTTTAATAAATTTTAATAAAATTTAATGATTTCCTAAAAACAGCAACCATGTTTTTACTCCTACATTTTATTTAAAGTAATTTGAGGGGCGTCTGGGTGGCTCAGTCCGTTAAGCATACTACTTCGGCTCAGGTCATGATATCGCACTCTATGAGTTTGAGCCCCACGCTAGCCTCTGTGCTGACCTCTCAGAACCTGGAGCCTGCTTTGGATTCTGTGTCTCCCTCTCTCTCTGCCCCTCCACTGCTCAAGCTCTGGGTGTCTGTCTGTCTCTCTTAAAGGTAAACAGTAAAAAAAAAAAAAATTTTGATATTTTTAGTGGACCCTTTCCTGTCATTGCTGCTCTTGGCAGAACATAAATACTGACATTTCCTCAGACCTTAGCTCTATGTTTCAATTAGTTTTAGTTCTGTTTCTACCTAAATTATTATTGACCTTCCACAAAGTGTTGCCAGATCAACTCTTTCAAGGTGTGCTTTATATTGCTTGTGTAAGGTAAATTATGAAAAACTTCCATTTATTTACTGACCACTTACACATTTTTTTCCCCATGAAGCTGGTATCCGTTTGTTTATGGATACTTTGAGGAAAATTTTTATAGCTGCCGTATTTAAAATTGCTCAATCGTGGTCAAATGCAGGTGGCCTTTTATAACTACATTTCAGTTTTAAAAGCCTAGTGTGACTTTTCATTTTCAGGTATAAAATCTTCACTTTAGGCCATTGGAAATTAGCTGAGTAATACAAATGCAGCTATTTTGTAACAGATAACATCTGTTAATTTGGGGTTTTTCATTCAACAGTGCATAATGTGTTATTCCTCATTAATGTGTGTAAGTTAGGGATGAAAAAGAAATCTTATAATAAGAATTACCAAAGCCTATAGCTTCTTCAGTGGCTTCTGGCGGGAGAAGACGGATTGTATAGTTAATAGATGGTATTTTTTTAAATTAGTAATTGAATGGAAGATGGTGGACATCTTTGATTCTGAAGATGTAGTATGAATAGCTTCTTTTGGTTATGATTCTTACGTAAATTAATTTAAAGTTTTAGTTGATATTTGACCTAAAAATAACCTAGCTACTTTTATAGCTTTCATGGTTACTGTGTCATAGTATCATTCTTTGCCTCATGATTTATACTTGATATTTATGAAGAGTAAAGACTAATAAGGAGTGTGTCCTATTCCCCTTTTATGTCTTTCAGCTACTTCTTACAACTCAGTTTCCCTTTAAACTAAGTGAAAAAGTGCTACAGATTTTGACCAACATCTTTTTGTATCATGATTTCTCAATTCAAAACTTTATAAAAGGACTTCAGGTAAGAAGACACTAATGGGTGTGAAACTTCATAAGCTGATTCTAAGTAATTTGCATATTATTTGAAACTATTTAGTGTGATAAGACATTTTAAATGGCAAACTCTAAAGTAAGTAAATTCAAGTGTCACCTGGGTGGCTCAGTCGGTTAAGTAACCAACTTCGGCTCAGCTCATGATCTCACAGTTTGTGAGTTTGAGCCCCGCATCGGGCTCTGTGCTGACAGCTCAGAGTCTGGAGCCTGCTTCAGATTCTGTGTCTTCCCCTCTCTTTACACCTCCCCTGCTCACGCTCTGTGTCTCTCTGTCTCTCAATAATAAATAAATGTTAAAGAAAAAAAAATTTTAAATAAGTAAATTCAAGTTATGTTATTCTAGGCTCTACCATTTCTTAGTTACCTGCAGCAAAACATAGAGAATATATTAATGCAGATGTCAAAAATGGATAAAGACATCCCACACACCCCCTGCATTCCAATGATTCTTAACTATTTAGGGGTAGGGAGGAAGGGACTCTTATTTATTTATTTTTTTAATGTATTTATTTTGAGGGAGAGAGAGCATGAGCAGGGAGGGACAGAGAAAGAGAGGGAGAGAGAGAATCCAGAGTAGGCTCCACACTGTCAAGGCAGAGCCCATTGACACTGGGCTCAATCTCAGGAACTATGAGATCATGACTTGAGCCAGGTTTAACCAACTGAGCCACCCAGGTGCCCCTAGGGACTTTTTTTGTTTGTTTGTTGTGAGATTCTTGATTTCTTCTAAAAAATACTATATATGAGGGATCAGCAAATTTTCTGTAAAGGATCAGATATTAAATATTTTTGGCTGTGAATGCTACATCTCTGTTGCATATTCTTTTTCTTCTTTTTAAATAACCAGTTAAAGATATAAAAAACATTTGTAGTTCCTGGGCCATGTAAAAATAGTCTATGGGCCATAGTTTGTTGTCCCTTGCACATATATGTATATGTATTCATTTATATTTATTCTTGCATATTGGGAAAGCAGTTTTACTAAGGTTTCATGAATTGCCAGAAGAAAATTCATAAACTCAGCTTCATACTATCTGTTCTAAACTACAAAAGGAGCCCATTCTCCAGTTATTTGGAAGTTAATGTTATCTTCTTCTCTTGGCATCTACCTTAAAATACCTTAGCAAAGTGTAGTCATTATAAATACATGCCATTGTAAATACATGTTACTAAAACCAATATATTAGCAACCTTCAGTACAAAAGTGCAATATTATAATACCTCACATTTGTGTAGTAACTTGAAGTTTACAAATTATTTCTGTTATGTATTTTTTCTCCATGTAAAACACTGTAGTGCTCTCTTATGGCTAACATATGTCTTTTTTTCCAACCTGACTTTAAAAAAAAAATATTTCAAAGCAACAAAATTACCTTAGCAATATGCGAAATTAAATGATATTGAGGTATAATACATTTCTTAATTTTTTTTTACATTTATTTATTTTTGAGAGACAGAGCACTAGTGGGGAAGGGGCAGAGAAAGAGAGAGACAGACAGACAGACAGAATCCAAAGCAGGCTCTAAGTTCTGAGCACAGAGCCCGACGCAGGGCTTGAACTCACAAACTGTGAGACCATAACCTGAGCCAAAGTCGGATGCTCAACCGACTGAGCCACCCAGGCACCCCAAGATCTAATACATTTCTAATTTGCTTCTCTCATACATTTTACTTCACTCATTTGTTTACTGAAAAGTATTTATCAAGAGCCGACTGTAAGCCAAGAATTATGCTGAGCCCTAGAGATACAGAGGACAAGGAAATCTCTGCCTTCAGATTGCTCTTTTGTTTAGTGAAGGAGGCAGAATGGGAAATTACAGTTCTCAATAGTCAGTGCTATGAAAGAAACGTGTGGGGATTCCATAAGAAAATGAAAGTATATCCTAAGGAATAGAGGCTCACCAGATTAAAATGGAAAGCGCATTCTAGGTAAAGACAACAGTAGAGGGAGAGAGATCTGTTGGAGGACTACTGCACTGATCTAGACAAGATATAACAAGGGCTACACTAAGGTTGTGATAGTGGAACTAGAGAGGAGGAATCAGATTTGGGGATGAGATAGAATCGACAGACCCTGGTGACTAAGTGGATGATAGGATGCATAAGAGAAGCATAAGTTCTATCTTGGCAAATGGATTGGAGGTGGTACCATTTATTAAGTATATGTGTTAATATAAAGTGAAGAGACAGTTAGAAAAAGGTGAGTTTCTTTTTGTATATGGTTTTTTCAGGTATGTTGGATAATAAAGATTTGGCACTCAGGAGAAAGATCTGGAAGTAAATAGAAATATTTAGGATTTATCATTAAAAGGTGGTGGTTGAAGTCACATAGTGAGGATGAGGCATCATCCAGAGGAGTGAGGAAAGGACTAAGATTAGAATCTGGTTGTAAGCTGACAAGAGTAATAGAAAAGGAGACTAAAAACAATAAGGAAAACCAATAGAAAGTAGAGTAACACTGAAGTCAAGAGAAGGATGAGTTTTAGGTAATATCATTTCTCAAATACCATTGAGAAAGCAAGCGAAGAAAAGGGTATTCATCGAATTATGTAATCTCTTGGGGTCTCAGTTTTCTCATCTGTAAAATAGGGAATCAGATTAGATGATTTTATCGGTTCCTCATAATTTACTAAGCACCTCCTTTGTGCTAGCTCGTACTAAGTATTTACATTGTTTCATTAATGGGTACTATTATCCTCAGTTTTGCAGGTGAGGAAACAGAGGCTTAGGTTAAGTAGCTTGGCCAAGGTCACACAGCTTTTAAGTGGTAGAGCCGTTAGACCCCATTTGTCTACTTTTCCTAATCATCAGTGGGAAGTAATGCGTTAAGTCCTATTTTCCATAGGGGGTGCAGTAGGGTATATAATCATTCTGTGTATGTTTAAGGTTTTCCTTCATTAGTTGGATATGTTGACCAACTTGTTGACCCAGATTTTGAGAACATACTTAGACAAAGTAGGTGATACTGGGTTCTTATTTATAACTCTAGTGTAAGTCATGTGACTTCCTCCCATTTCTCCTCCCCAGCAAGTCCCTTATATGTTTGTTTTTTACTTTTCTCATATTTAAAAAGTGATGTTAACATTGGAATAAATACTATCACAATATAATTGAAAAATGCAAGTAAGAAACAAGATTTTGTTAATATGTGTGAAAATAATTTAGCACTTGGCATGAACAGTTACTTTCTGTTTGGTATTTGTTTCTAAGTAAGGCTGGCTCTTTTCTTACAGCCTCATCCTTCCTCCAGAATGAACTATTTTGGAGGATTTCCTCTAGCCTTGGGTATCTGGTCTTCAGCTCTATAGGCTCAGAGATTCATTATCAGTTTACCCAGCAAGGATCAAGCTCAAATACCTTAATACCAATATATAAACTATCATGTTAATTTATTAATTTGTGATGGGAAATTCTATTTTCTAGTGACAAGACTGTGTTTTGTCCACTCTCTAGGGAAACTGTCTAGTATCAAGGTGTCTGGAAAAACCAAATTGGCCATAAAAAGGTTGCTTAGGGTCAACTTTTTAACATTTGAATAGTCTTGTAAGATACATCTTACAAGTTATGGTATGTTCTGGAAAATCATTCCCCCTTATACTATGGGGACAACAGCACTCTTAACATTTAAATTTACCAGATATTGTACCATGTTTTTCTTCATGAAATAAAACTGAATTTAAAAAGATATCTTTTCTTTAGCTATTTCTCATTTTTCATTATTTTTTTTTATCAGAAGGGAAAGTTTCTACCATTGTAACATTTTTATTTTTTCAGCAGACCAAATTTTTTCACTGATTTTATAGATGAATATTTTCTTGTGAGTATTTGGACATCTATTAAACTCTGAGGTCACACCCCAGTCCTATCCCCACCATATTTACTGTTGCTGTGAGTTGGTTCTGCAGAGAGTTGATCTATCCATTCATATTAGTTTCTTCTAATACATACTTCAGAGATTACAATTTTCTGAGCTTGTCCACAAAATCAGAGTCTTAAAATATTAAAGATACAGAATGATTTATGCATTGTTTGTAGTGTTATTGTGACATTAAATATATTAGTGCCATACTTTTGCTGTTTAAAAAAAACCTTAGTGTGCTGTTTCAAAAGGCCACGTGCACCCCAATGTTTATAACAGTGCTATCAGTAATAACCAAAGTATGGAAAGAGCCCAAATGTCCATCAACAGTTGAATGGATAAAGAAGATGTGGTGTGTGTGTGTGTGTGTGTGTGTGTGTGTGTGTGTGTGTGTGTATATACACATACATACATATATACATATACATACATACACACACACAATGGAGTATTACTCGGCAATCAAAAAGAATGAAATCTTGCCATTTGCAACTATGTGGATGGAACTAGAGGGTATTATGCTAAGTGAAATAAGTCAGAGAAAGATAAATATCATGTGACTTCACTCACATGAGGAATTTAAGATACAAAACATAAACATAAGGGAAGGGAAGCAAAAATAATTTAAAAACAAGGAGGGGGACAAATCATAAAAGACTCTTTTTTGTAATTTTATTTTTTACATTTATTTATTTATTTTTGAGAGACAGACAGAGACAGAGCACAAGTGGGGGGAGGGGCAGAGAGAGGGGGACACAGAATCCGAAACAGGCTCCAGGCTCTGAGCTGTCAGCACAGAGCCTGACGCGGGGCTCGAACTCACAAACCGTGAGATCATGACCTGAGCCAAAGTCGGACACTCAACTGACGGAGCCACCCAGGCACCCCAAAACATAAGAGACTCTTAAATGCAGAGAACAAACTAGGGTTGCTGGTGGGGTTGTGGGTGGGGGGATGGGCTAAATGGGTAAGGGGCATTAAGGAAGACACTTGCTGGGATGAGCACTGGGTGTTATATATAGGGGATGAATCATTGGAATCTACTTCTGAAATCATTATAGCACTGTATGCTAACTAACTTGGATATAAATTAAAAAGTAAATAAAAACAAAACAAAAACTCTTTAAAATAAATAAGAAACCTGTTTATATAAAAGAATCTGCAGGGGGGACTGTTTACTTAATTTGACTGCTTTGGAAACCTAGATCTTAAACATATCTTGGCCAGGTCTATATTACAGTGCTAATACCAGAGGGATTTATTTATGAAGCAACAAAAAGGTTTGTTGACATGAAGTTACTCTGTGGAATTAGAATGACATTATATAATCTTCACATTTCTTTCAGCTTTCTCTATTAGAACATTTCTACTCTCAGCCCCTCAGTGTCCTATGCTGTAATCTCTCGGAAGCCAAGAGAAGAATAAATTTCTTATCAGAAAATCAATGTGAAAACATCCGACGTCTTCCATCATTTAGGAGGTAAAAAGAGAAGTGTATATTTAACACATAATAGAATTTCGAGTAAAAAAAAGTATCTCAGATCTAGCTATTTTTGAAGTGGGGAAAGAAAAAAATAACCATTTTATATAGAGCACAGTAAAACCTTTCTGTTTTCACTCGTGAGATTTCTTTGTTGGATTTGAAAACATACCATAACGAAAAATATTTTTACAAAGGGATATAATTTGCAGTTTCTCCAGAGTTACTTTTATAAAGAACATTTTCTGATTCTGGAGTTTATGGCTTTTGTTTATGATTAGATCCCTAGATTCTGAAGTATAGCTGCTTTGTGGAGTTAGAAATTACTATTAAACCATGACTATTATCTTGAATTTATTTTTGAGAAGAAATAGAAGAATGTGGCCACCAATCTAGGTAGTTCTTTTCCCCCATGTGATAGTCACATCTTTAGAATGTTTAATTTTCTCTCTTTGTGTACGGGATGGTGAAAATTTTAGGCACGTGGAAAAGCAAGCTTCAGAAAAGCAAGTTGCACTATTGACCAATGAGAGATTTTTGAAGGTAGGAATGTGGATGTATTTGTTTCAGTTTTACTTTTTTTTTTCTTCATGAAAAACAATGTGCACATAAAATTTATTCATTGAATTTATAAAACATACCTGTCTGTCCTAATATGCTTTTCACAGTGAATTAGTGGGTCTTGATGATCATATAGGAGTGTGACTATTGAAGATGACACAAAACTTTAATTCTCTAAAAGATGACCTTTTTTATTGAGACAAAATATTAACTACAGGTTTATCGTATGGTGTATTTCGAAAATACTTTTGAGATCTCAACTTTATTTCCATATTCCATTTTGGAATCTGCAGGCAATGTCATTTTAATGTTTTTTTAAAGGCTGTCATAAATAAAGGCACATAGAAGCCATGCAGTTTAGGGACCCACTGCTAAGTGGGTATTGATTTGATTTGAAAAAGATATCATTCTATATTGATACAATGCCAGGAAAGAAGTAATGAGCTTAGAAAATTGAGTGAACAATACAACACAGAGAATATCAAAAGGAAGATTTTTTTGGTTCTTTCTTGCATAAATGATACTCAGACATGGTACATAATTCAAAAGGCAAAGATAATATACAGTGAAAACACTCCCTCACACCTTTACCCTCCAACTACCTACTTTCTTTTCCTAGATACAATTAGTGTTACTAGTTTCTTATGTGTTTTCCTAGAAAGATTTTTCACATATACAAGGAATTTTACATATTTTAGGAGTGTCCTTCTTTCTTTTACAGAATATAAATATTATATATGCTGTTCTGCACCTGTTTTATTTTGCACTTAATGTTGAAAATCATTTCATATCAATACTGAGTGTGGTATAGTACTTTTGGGATGATGTACCTTCATTTTACATAGTAAGTCCCTTAATGATGGACAACTAGAAATGCATAGTGTCACATTTGTTTTCATACTTGTCATGCCTTTTTTAAGGAAAAAGTTGTCAGAAAATTGTAATAAAATTAAGATGAGATTGAAGTAGCCCTAGTACTAGTGTAAAGGTTTTGCTGGCCCAGACTGTTTTCAAATTTTGAGTGAAAGAATGTTAGTTCCTAGAGGGCGTGTGTTCTGTATAGCTCTGAATACTAATTTACCTTCTATTCATAAATGCTAAAAAGAGAATGGCTTTTTTATAATTGAGATATAATTGACATACAGTATAACAGTGGACAGTGGCTTTTTGTTGGGCATTATTTCTAATGCAGAATCCACACTGGGCCATAATATAAAATCACTTCTAGACTGGGTTTAATAATCACTTTAATCATCTCTGTAACCTTTTTAGAGCAGTATAAGAAGTTTTCACATCCTAATGCAGGTTGTTTTGGTAGAGGGAACTTTAAGAACTAGTGGAAAGGGATGTGTGCATGTTTACTGAGTTTTAAGATTAGATGGATTAGCTCTGCTGAGTCAGCTAGTTGCCAAGTGAATTTCCTGCTAGAGCATATTTTCAGAAGCCAGGAATAGATTTTTAAAGAGTACTTTTAACCATTGAAATGACAAAGGGAGAGAATCTCTAGGCTCATCTGTTGTAGAAATAGTCTGACATTTATCTCTGCTTCTCAGTAACATTTCATGTATTTTCTTTTTTTTTTTTTTTTTTAATTTTTTTTTCAACGTTTATTTATTTTTGGGACAGAGAGAGACAGAGCATGAACGGGGGAGGGGCAGAGAGAGGGAGACACAGAATCGGAAACAGGCTCCAGGCTCTGAGCCATCAGCCCAGAGCCCGACGCGGGGCTCGAACTCACGGACCGCGAGATTGTGACCTGGCTGAAGTCAGACGCTTAACCGACTGCGCCACCCAGGCGCCCCTCATGTATTTTCTAAGCATTTATTTATCTGTTCTTGTTCTTATTGCACTTATCAGCCCCATTTGTTATTATCTTTGCTGTATTCATTTTAGGATTGCATATTTTGTTATTTAAAGGCTTATTTTCTTGAGACTTACATAGTGAGAAATAGGAAGGTACACAAAGATTTGTACCTTACCCTAAAAAAGTTATGTGCAGGCCACCTGCTAAATTCAAAGACCAAAAGAGGTCTGTGAGGGGCACCCGGGTGGCTCAGTTGGTCAAGTGTCTGACTCCTGATTTCGACTCAGGTCATGATTCATGGTGGACTGTGAGTTCAGGCCCCACATTGGGCTCTGTGCTGAGCATGGAGCCTGCTTAAGATTCTCTCCCTCTCCCTTTGCTCTTCTTGCACATGTGCTCTCTCTAAAAAAAAAAAAACAAGGTCTATGAAAAAGATTAATCAACATGTCTGTGGATTTTTGTAGTTTAGAGTAAAAGTATCTTTGTATATTTTATTCATTTATTTAAGCATTTATTCTTTTTCTCCTTTTATGGTTTTTTTAAACACATAATCAATTTTTATATGTATTTTACCACGATAAAAATTGGAAAAAACCCCACATGATAATTAAAAGTATGGTACTTCGTGATACAGGGGAAGATCCTGATTATGACCTCAGCACATTTCAACTTGCATTTCAACTCCAGCTACTTGTTAGCCAGGTATACCTTAGAAAAATCACTCACCCTATTTAAGCTTCAATTTCCTTATTTATAAAATGGGGACAATAATTCCTAGTGTGATTTCCTCATACGATTAGTGATCATCAAAGTCCATTCAGCAAATGAGAGTGATTTATGAACAAATATACAGTAAAACTTTTATAAATGTGAATCATGAATATTGTTATTACTTTTCTCTATGATAAAAATTAAGATCAATGTGAATGTGTAGTTTTGTATATTGCATATTCTGTATTATGCATACTAAATGTAATATTCTTGCATTACATGGTTGTATAGATTATGTAGTTATGTAGACATGTGTACTGTTAGAATTTATCACACTCAGATTTTGAAGACATAGACCTCAAAGTATACTCCAGAGAAATTTATACTCTTTATATCTAGATTCTTTCGTCCCTGAATATCTACTTTGCTCCCTACCCTGATTAACTAAACCCAGTAGTTCTTAAACTTTAATATGTATCAGAATCATGGGGAGGGCTTGTTAAAACACTGATTAATGGCCTCCATCCCCAGAATTTCTGCTTTTGTAGCTCAAATGTGGGTCCCAAGAATTTGCATTTCTAGCAAGGTCCCTGGTAATGCTGATGCCTTTGGTCTGAAGACCATTTTTGAGAACCACTTGAACTGGACTGGTTGCCTAGAAGGAAATGTTTATTGTTTCCCTTGCCATGTTCTCTTAAATTTAGAATTAATCTAAATTCTAACTTAAATGAAGGATTTATATGAATCATCCCCAGACTGGACTCAAGATGTTAAAAAAACCTTCAACTCCTTTAGAATTATGGACCCTCAGTTTCACAGATACAGCTTTAAAACTATATGTCAGCTTTGTATTTCATAAACTACATGGGGTTTTTGAAAGTATACTTTCAAATTTAAAAATTCAGCTGACTAAACCATATACATTTGTAGAAGTTTCACTGGGAAGTTCAAGCTAAGGCATGACATAGAGCTGATAAAGGATTAAAGATTATGTGCATTCTTTCATTTCTGAGTAGTCTGTCCTGTGAATGTATTGTGCAGCAGAGTACAGAGGCCAAAAAGTGCACTCTGACAGTTAACAATCTAGTCTTCCTATGCTTAAGCAGAATAGGCCTGCACAAGCTCCCATTAATGCAAACTTCTGATGACTCCAGAGCTTTCAAATCCTGTGGTAGAGAAGTGTAACCAGATAATCTTTTTTCTTTTTTATTAATGTTGTTTATTTTTGAGAGAGAGATCGAGCAGGGGAGGGACATATAGGGAGGGGGACAGAGGATCCAAAGCAGGCTCCATGCTGACAGCAGAGAGCCTGACACAGGGCTTGAACCCGTGAATGGCAATATCATGACCTGAGCTGAAGTCAGACACTTATCTAACTGAGCCACCCAGGCGCTCCTATCCAGATAATCTTTAAAGTTTCTTTTGGCTCTAAAATGCTGTGATTTTATTTACTTGTTCATTAAACAGATTGGTATTTTTTTTTTTTTTTTTTTTTTTGCTGACTAGTTAATTTATTTAGATTCCTCATTAAAATTTTATTTTAGTATATCTGTTTAATTGGAGATAGGTAAATTATTACTGTGGGTTTTAGGTGAAATAGCAAGAGCTGTTACTGTTTATATTTTTACCATGTTTTGCCTCATACCATTGCTTTAGTAATCAAGGTTTCTGGTTTTTTTTTTAACTTAACCCTTTAATTCATGAAACATTATTTCATGAGAAGCTGTCAAAGTGCCTTATATAGAACTTTCAAATTCTTCATAATTGCAAAGATGATTTTTATTATTGCTTGTCCCTGAAATTTTGTTTCAAGTCCAATATTAAGGAGAGCTTTGAAAAAGATTGTTGCCTCGTATTTGCATAATTATTATCTGATAATAAAAAACACTAGGCCTTAATATACTGGAAGGAATTTTTGAATAGTGAGAAATTCTTTTTCTTTCCATGAGCAAATGTTTCGGAGGAATGGAATATTAACAGCTTTTCCCAATTAGTAGATAGTTTTTATGCATTGTCTCATTTTGAGTCACAGCCACCACATACGACAGATGTTTTTATCCCTTTGTATAGATGAGGAGAGTCACAAAATGATTAAATAACTTTGCCTATCTAAAGTGTCACAATTAGCAAATGGTACATCTGGCATTAATACCCAGATCTGACATCATAGCCCATACATTTTCTGTGACGCTTCATTGAAGAATTAGTATAGGGTGATGAGAAGGTGCCTAAGGTTCTGTATTAGTGTTTGAGAAATCAGAAATGAGCTTTCCAAATACTGTGGCAAGTTAACAGTGAAGATAATTTGTAGGAGGCTTAGAAAACTACTTGGTATGAGGTAGCTTTGGCCAGGTGTCATGGAGCACTACATGCTGCTGCTCAAATTAGAAAAGGAAACATTCACACATACATATACACACTTTATTTTCAAAATACCTTGTAAAAAAAGCAAGTCTCAACACCATATCTAAGATTAGGCCCATTTTAATCCTGTGCTGACTACACCAACCACACCGTCTCTATTACCGGTAATGGCTGTTCATGTTGATCTGTCTTGTCAAGAAGTTACATTATACTTAGTATATTTAATAAATGACTAATTCCATGTACTTCACATAAGAAAATCTGTTTATATATTTTTATTCAAATCTTCCTTAAAGCTATTTGGCTTGGTTTCAACCCCTTTCAACTTAGATTCAATCTCTTGCGGGTGACAGGTGAAGTTTTTTATTCTGACTTGTTAATATTTTATGTCTCTATTCCCTCTGTACCCAGCAAGATTTTAAATCAGTTGAGAGTAGGAAGTAAGTCTTGGACTTGTTAGAATTGTAATTTGTTAATATTAGAAAGATAACCTGATTGAATATGCTCATTTTACAAATGAAGAAATGTAGCCAAGAGAGAGGAAGTGAAATATCTAAGGTCGCAGAGCAAGTTAGTGGTAGATTTTTTTTCACCATTTAGTATGCTTTTCATGGTGATTCGTGAACAAAAGGCACAGAATTACTTCATGAGTTTGGTGGTAACCTGCCTTTCACCTACCTTTGCCTCCACCTCTTCTTTCTATTTCTTTTGACAGACAGGGCAGGAGGAGGGGGGAAATCTATTAGGAGAAATAATTAAAAGAAAAGAGAGGAAAGGAAGAAAATGACTGGAAACAAACTACTACATGTGATCAAACAAGCGAAGCTTTAGCACAATAGTGCAGCAGGAACGGGCAGCTTCAGTGCAAACCTTTCGTCAAGTGCTGCTGGTCTGAAGTGCCCAGTGGGAACACAGAGAACAAAAGGCTGAGGCAGATGAGAGGAGAAGCACACAGGCCACACTAGTGCTGGGAGAAAGCCATGCTTTGGCACTCCAGGAGCTGGCTGTCATGTGATGAGACACTGAGAACCAAACACTGTTGGTCAAAATTTCTCCATAATGAGAAAAATCATGCTTCGTTCTAGCAAGATGATAACTAAGAAAATGCTGTGTTCTTGGACAGCAGATACCTCTTATTCCTAAAATCCAGTGTCTGTTTCACCAGCTTTTGTTACCAGTGAATTTATTGAAAGGAACATATTATAAAAACTTACAGCCATTTTTACATAACTTACTTTAAATCTTCCTGGTGTCACTCTTCACCCCATACATAACATTCTGGACACGAAAGTAATAAATACTATGGAAAGTAGAAGAGAATTGCAAAAACTAAGCATCATGGCAAATATAATTTTGTCTGATCATATTTTCTTTACCTATATATATTTAAATTTTACATAGGTATTGGTTTCCTTTCCAAAGAAAGTAACCAGCTCAGTAAAAATAGGGGCCTTGTCATGTAAGTAAACAAGAATACATGAATGATTTTAACTGAATGACAGACAAGATTGATGTGATTGGAGATGGCTGATTTAAAAGGGTATACTATACATTTACTGGCCACCCACAGCCTAATATAAATGTGGCTTTTTAGGTCCGTAGTGGTTTCTTTGTTTTTTTTACCCTGAGTCAACATTTACAAATTGAGACATTTTACATTACAAATTCAGACTTCCATCTTTTGTTGAAAAATTAGTAAATCTGGCCCACATCCAGCAAGACAACAAGTGGTTGCTCTTATTTAGAAGGGAGACTGAGTGCATGTTGGCCTCCGTTCATTAATGCACTTCCTCATTCAACAAAGTTTGTGAGGGTCCACTGTGTGCCAGGTGTTAATCTAGGTGCTGAGAATATAGGAATGAACAAAACTGACAAAAACCTCTGCCTTCATGGGGCTTACATGCTATCAAAAGAAGTAGGTAAAATATCTGTGTTGCTAAGGAAAAACAATGAAGGAAAAAAGCGGAATGTGAAGTTCGGTGTGCATGGGGAGTTGGATTGACATTTTAAATAAGGACCTTACTGAGAAGGTGAATTTTGAATAAAGACTAAAGGAAGTTACAGAGCTTGCCATGCAGGAATCTGGCAGAAGGGAATTCCAAACAGCAGCGAGACAGCAAGTGGAAAGGACCTGAGGTTGGAGCCTGTCTTGATGTTTGAAGAGGAGCAAGGAGGCTGCTCTTTTGTATTTGATATCAGAGAAATATCTTTGTTTGCGTCTCTTTATATCAAAGATCAGAAAAGACCACGAGGTCTTCATGTGTCAAGAAAAGAAGAAAGCATATCTCTTTGGGAAATAATGAATATTACTAGGCAAAGTGTATCTCTGTTAAAAAGAATCATCCTAACCACAGTTATGAAATAAAACAGTGGCAGCCATGACCAGTGTATGGCTGTGATTCCAGAGGAAAAATTTAACGAATGGAAAACAAGATTACTATTTGAACAGGCTTTGTTTTCACATGTGCATAGTGTGATGCTGCTGTAAGCATTAAGTGGAGAATTTTCTCAGCATCAAAACCTATAAAAAGGTGTTCATAAAGTGCATTAAGAATTGGCCTGGAGAGAAGCATTTACAGATACGAATCTCAGTAAGACAAAGGATTTAGAGAATAGTATCATGTAGAAAGTTAATCATTTGGATGTTTTCTGCTGCAGCTGATAAGAACACAGATGTAAATAACAATGAAATCTTATGTAGAGAGTAGTTCCAGAGTCAATACATAAGGCAAAAGTGTGGGATGGTCAAAATAACTTAACTCTTGAAAATCCCTTAGAAGGGTATAGCAGATTTCTCATGAAGTCCAGCATAGCTAGTTTTACTTCCAGTGTTGGAACCAGAACTCCATTTCCTCAGTTGGGCATTGGATGAAATAGTATGCTGTGTTATGTGAACAAAACAAAACATGTTTTAAATGCTAGAATTCCACTGGGAACAGGGATGTAATCACGCAGAGGTAGGAAGGGACTGAGATCATCTGGGAGAAGAGCATGTGCATAATCCTCCTTCCACCCCTACCCAAGGCATAGTCCCTCGAGTGTGCAACATTGCCCACAAGGTGTAAAGTATTTCAGTTTCCTCCCCCTCTGAGTAAATTCAGTTCTGCATCACCCATTATTTGTACATGCACAAAAGCATGTACTCCACTAAGCAAAAGGAATAGGTAATGCAAGAAGCATGAAGTATGGTTATTAATCAGTAATAGATTCCTTTCCCTCCAGAATACTTTTCTTTGTTTAAAAGCTCTTCAGGCATACATTAAGGCAAATAATTAGTGGCTTTATGCACTCTCCATGTTACAGCATATAGTAAAATTAGAGCTGAATGTACTCTCCCAGTGGTGGTTAAAGTACCCTTTGTTAGGATAGGAGACCTAGATTTTTGAAATTACCAACTAACTCAAATACTGGGAGGAAAAACATTTTGATTCTGAAAGCTTTTTCATTTGCCCTGTGCTTTCAGGTAATAATCTATAGATTGATGATGAAGGAATTGATTTCTAAGTGCATTAGAGTTTAGGAAAATATATCAGATTTGTTGCTTTTTATAGGTTAGGTTTGCTTGAATTTATTCGTATCTGAGGTGTTATTTTCTGCAGGCTTGACTGCTAAAAATAATGGGTATCTGCAAGATATTACTGGTGGAAAAAAACCCCAGCCCGGCAGTTAAAGTCCTTTTTTGACTTACAGAGAAGAAAAAAATGTGAAGACCATGCCACAGATCATAATCCTTTTAAGAGAATGTTACAGGATGAAGCAGTTATAAAAGTATTTGAGGTCTGAAAAATACTTGGATGTTGATAGAATGTAGTGTGTTAAAATCATTTCTAAACTGTTTCAGAAGGTTCTAGAAAACATAATACCCCTCCTATTCCCCCCCGCAAAAAAGCCCTTTTGAAACTGATTTGTGGGATTAGTCATCCCACAAGTTTCTTAAGACACTATCTCCCATATTATACTTGTTGGAGTCTAAATTCTAAAGCTTGATGGCTTTAGATTTCTCTTTTCATTTTTTTTTTAATTAGTAAAGTGAATAAAACCAGTGTTAGAAATTCTCAACAAAAAGCAGGCATTTATCAGAATCACCCGTGGTGTTTCTTCTATAGTCTTTCTTTGAAACACAGTTCTAATTGTACTTTAAGAGAAGCATAGGCCTTAAGTGTAACCTCAGCAACTGTTAATGATGTTGGTATTGGGCTCCGTAGTGATCTTCTTACTCTTCTGATGCCAGCAAGGTAGAGGGTGGTAGGCCTACCTCGCTGTGGCACATACTGGGTGACTGACACAAGCAGGCATCCAGCAGGGTGCTTTTTTGCACACTTGGGGGGAGCCAAGTTATAATGGCAGTGCTATAGATAGAAGGAAACTACAGGACTAATTTTGGTGTGTGTAAAATATCACCAGACCTGATACTAAATCAGAAGTACCCAGCCTTTATCCTAGATTTTGTGTGCGTTACTAATTCTCAAAATTAAGGAAATTAATTTGTAATTCTGCATCTTTTCTCATCAGTTTTCCAGGAATTTTATATATATATATATATATATATATATATATATATATATATATATATATTCATGAGGTAGATTTTATTATTCTTTTAATTACTGACTTACATATTTGTAATGTATTCTGTGATTTTTAGGAGGAAATACAATCATTACTAGAAAACTTACATGTTTACCATACAAAT
Organism: Puma concolor; assembly: GCF_028749965.1. NCBI lineage: Eukaryota > Metazoa > Chordata > Mammalia > Carnivora > Felidae > Puma > Puma concolor. Next base: position 80,082,449 of record NC_141671.1, read on the forward strand.
TACTTCCTGGTTTTGAGATGTCTTCATCAGTTCACCTCTTCTCTTCCCAAGTACCCATTGGGTCGACAGGTAACCAGAACTTCTTCATTTGGAATGTCTGCAGTAGGAATATCAGTAGTTTCTTGCTTTGATTTCAGCAGCATTCAGGCATCAGAATTTGAAATGGATCCAAATCAGGCACTGAGTGCACAATCTAAATCCATTCCAGCTGTACACATTACTGGTAATTGAAGCAGTATATTTTGTTCTGATGGCCACGGCTAGAAACAACCACATGAATCCCAGTGGTGTTGCTTCCCCCCTCCTCCCCCGCCCCCCAATGTATTTGTCCTAAGGCATTTTAACTTTTTTCTTTCACACTTCTTTGTCATGTATACTGAGAGAGTTGATCCCCCCACTTTATTAAAATAGCAAAAAGAATCTGTTTGAGAATGCTTAATGGTTAACCTTGCATTCCACCAAGAACTAAAAGGGAAACAGCATTTCTGCCCTTGCAAAATTATGCCCCACTGGCCTTTGTGTCATACTCTAAACCTGTGAACCAGCTAGAGAGTGGATGTTAGTGGAATAATTCTGTATTCCTAAATATTTGCATCCTGCCTCAAAGGGGAACCGGGGTACTGGTTAGAGAACAGGGGTACTGCGTGGGTCAGTGGGTTAAGTGTCCCACTCTTGATTTCGTTCAGGTCATGATCCCAGAGTTGTGGGATCGAGCCCCGTGTTGGGGTGTTGGGGTCCAGGCTGAGTGTAGAGCCTGCTTGGAATTCTCTCCCCCCCGCCGCTCCTCTCCCCCACGTTCATGTTCTCTCTCTCTCTCTCTCTCTCTCTCTCTCTCTCTAATAAGTAAATAAATAAAGGTTTAGAGAACAAATCTAAATACATAGGAATGATTTGTTTATGAAAGGATTTCTGCCATTAAGCTTTCTTTTTAATAATCCCATATTGCTTTTATTTTATTATTTTCTTATTGCAGTGTGATCAGTATTATCAGCCAGTCCCAATGTAGTCTCATGTTGCTTTTATGTAAATGGTATTCTTATATAGCCTGACCTATGTGATGTGTGCCCAGTCTGTTGTCCTCTAAAGAAAATGATTGTTTTTAATAATATTTATTTTTTTGTCTTGACCATTTATGATTTTGTCAAATGAGCAGTGTGTAACTTAGTACATCACTTTTGGTTCCTTACAAGTGTGCTTTATACTTACAGATCAGAGAGCTGTACTGCACTTGTTTAGAAAAGAACATATGGGATTCAGAGGAGTATGCATCAGCTTTGCAGCTGCTGAGGTAGTTTTGTTTTTTTTTTCTGTTTTGTCTGATGTAAGCCTGTCAATAAATAACCCTTTCCTCCAGAATGTTGCCTGCCAAGGGGTTTTTAAGTAGCCATGCTGTGTCTAATATTTGTAAATACCTTGAACTTGTTTGTGGTTTGTGGTAGTTTAAATGTAGCAACCATCCATTTCTTTGCTGGTTTTACCTTGTTTTTGAACTTGTGATTTTTTTTTTTTTCCTAGAGAGAGATTGTGAGTGGGGGAGAGGGGCAGAGGGAGAGAGAGAATCTCGAATAGGCTCAATGCTCAGCCTGAAGCCTGACACGGGTTTCGATCCCACAACCCTGGGATCATGCCTGAGCTGAAATCAAGAGTCAGTACTTCAACTGACAGAACTACCCAGGTGTCCCGAACTTGTGCTTTTTAAAGTAAAATGAGCATTGGGGCGCCTGGGTGGCGCAGTCGGTTGAGCGTCCGACTTCAGCCAGGTCACGATCTCGCGGTCCGTGAGTTCGAGCCCCGCATCAGGCTCTGGGCTGATGGCTCGGAGCCTGGAGCCTGTTTCCGATTCTGTGTCTCCCTCTCTCTCTGCCCCTCCCCCGTTCATGCTCTGTCTCTCTCTGTCCCAAAAATAAATAAACGTTGAAAAAAAAAATTAAAAAAAAAAAAATAAATAAATAAAATAAAGTAAAATGAGCATTTAGTCAAATATTGACACTACCTGAAGAGGGCTTAGGTATGGATAATTTTAATCTTGCCAGCTTGATGGCATGGCAGGGAAAGTCATCATGGAAAGTCATCTCACCATGGCCCCAACCAGGATGGGTGGAGTTGCAGCATCACTTGGTGAAATGTGAAAGAGGTCACTGCTGAACTTGAGGACCAGCGATGAGGAGGCAGTAGCCTTGATGCCTTACCCCCATCTGAGCTGGCCCTGCTCTCATTAGCACGGGAGATCATAAATTTATCTAATATTATATAAATAAGACATCTTGGTGTTGTCACATATCAGAGATCACTTACCACCCTGACAAATTTACCTTTTAAAGTTATAATCATTTGTTTTTCTTGGCTTCACTCATACATACGTTGACTTTTTAGTCTTCCATAAAAATAATGACCACTTGGAAAATGAGGAAAGGAAAATCAAGTGTGAGTTAAGTTTCTGCACGCACACTTATAATTTTCCTCAGTGAATATAAATGCTTATATGAAAATATCATAAAGAAGTCTGAGAATTGAATATTTATTAAGTCTTGGCTTCCTCTGGGCCCACAAGAAAAGAACAGATGGGCATAGTAGGAGGAAAATTCACATTGAAAGCACTTTAGGTCCAGAGACTTAATAATACAAATGTCAGTGATCTAGCAGGTGCAGCTTAAGATAGGAAACTAATTTTATGCTATCTGGAAAAATAACTCCCCATGGAAACTAGATTGCCACTGAAAAGCTCTGTTTTATTTCAGTTTTTTAAATGCCAGTAAGAGATTTCTGTGTACTTCTATATGTCAACGGAGACTTCATTTGCTTTCTATTCAAGTCAACATTCCTGCCTCAACACCTAGTTGATTCTTGCTGAGTTTCCTCTTTAATTTTTGTGATTAGTGATTGTCTTCCTTTTCCAGTTGAATAGTCTTAAATTCATAGATTCCTTTGTCAGAGAGGGGCTTGCTTTTTTCTTTCTACATCTTTTTGGCATCAGTAATCTTGAGGTACAAGTCAAGGGTCAAGAATGCCAATTCCAAACTAGGTTAAGGAAACATGAGCAATAATAGTAATGGTGACAGTCGTAACCACTGTTTATAAAAGCTTGCAGTGTGTCAGGCACTGTGTTAGGTAGGCACTTTCAGTAAACTTTCCTGTCTAATACACAAGTACACCTTTGTGGCAGATACTATTATCCACACTTTACAACTCAGAATACTGAAGCATATATAGGAATTAGAATTTGCCTGAAATCTCTTAGCTGTTGATGGAACCAGAATTCTAATCCAGATCTGATTTCACAGCTGTTGTACCTTCCACTATTCTTGCTAAGATCTAAAGTATGGGCTTGGGGATCTGAGTAAAGCAGAAGCAATAAATAGAAAGTGAAGTTTCAGTCATTTTGCTAAACTGAGGTCAGACACATAGGAATATAAAAAGCATTAAGGATAAAATATGTCAGGTACAGCAAAGACAGGTTAGAGTCTGGGCACTACCAAGAATCTGGGAATGTCCAGAATGGATTTCTTTTCCTTTTGTGCAGATTAGATGTGGAAAAGAAGTCAAGGACACTTGTCAGTTTAGGCATTCTAAGTAGGAATCATCTGAATTTAGGAAACCAGATATTCCCATCACCTGTCTTCAAACAAGTCACATCATGAGAGAAAATAAGATTAAAATGATCACTGAATGTCACTTGGGAAAAAAAACTGAGTTACTGTAGAAACATAGTCTAGAAACATTTCCAGTTTGACTTTTTTTGTTAAGTTCCTTAAAGGCAGTATTTCTCTTGAAAAATCCCTTTTATATGGAAACTGACATGTTTAAATAATCATAAATCAACTTGATGAAATATTTTGTGATCATTGAAAAGTATTTAATTCCTGATATTTGTATGGAACCACAAAAGAATAGCTAAAATAATCTTGAGAAAGAACACAGGTGGGAGGCATCGTTCTTCTTGATTTCAAGCTATATTACAAAGCTAAAATCAGTAATCAAAACAGTATGGTGTTGACATAAAAAAAGACACATAGATGAATGAAACAGAATAGAGAGCCCAGACATAAATTCTTACATATATAGACAATTTATGACAGAGGAGGCAAGAACAGATAATAGAGAAAGGACAGTCTCTTTAATAAATGTGCTGGGAAAACTGGACCACTTTCTTAACACCAGTCACAAAAATCAACTCAAAATGGATTAAAGATTTGAAAATAGACTTGAAACCACAAAAGTAGAAGAAAACATAAGTGAACCTCCTTGACATTGGTCTTGGCAATGATATTTTGGCTTTGATACCAAAAGCAAAAATAAACAGGTGGGACTACATCAAACCAAAAAGCTTCTAAACAGTAAAGGAGAAACCATCAATAAAATGAAAAGGCAACCTATTAAATGGGAGAAAATATTAGGAAATCATACATCTGATAAGGGTTTAATATCCAAAATATATAAAGAACTCCTACAACTCAATAGAAAAAACAAACAATTGATTAAAAAATGGGCAGAGGAGCTAAACAGACATTTTCCCAAAGAAGACATACAGATGGCCAATAAGTGCATGAAAAGATGCTTAACATGACTAGTCATCAGAGAAATGCAAATCAAAACCTTAATGAGATATGTCCTCACACCTATTAGGAGGCTCTTATCAAAAAGTCAAGAAATAACAAGTGGTGGTGAGGAATACTTGTGCCCTATTGGTGGAGATATAAATTGGTGCAGTCATTATGGAAAACAGTGTGGAGATTCTTCAAAAAATTAAAAATAGAACTACCATTTGACCTAGCAATTCAATTTCTGGGTGTTTATCTGAAGGAAATGAAAATGCCAACTCAAGATACCAGTGTTCCCATGTTTATTGCAGCTATTCACAATAGACAAGACATGGAAACAAGCCAAGTGCCCATCAATCAAGGAATGGATAAAGAAAAATGCACATATACACACACAGTGGAATATTATTCAGCCATAAGAATTAGGAAGTCCCTCTATAACACTGAACTCAGATACCGAGAACAGATTGATAGTTCCAGTGGTGGGGGGGTGGGCAAAATGACTGAAGGTGGTCAAAGAGTACAAATTCCAGTTATAAAATAAAGAAGCCCTGGGGATGTAATTTATAGTATGGTGATATGTAGTATTGCATATTTGAAAGTTCCTGATAGAGTAAATCTTAAAAGTTCTCATCACAAGAAAGAAAATTTATAATTATGTGCAGTGGTGTATGTTAACTAGACTTCTTAAGGTGATCATTTCACAGTATATACACATACCAAATCATGTACACGTGAAACTAATATGTCATTTGCTAATTATCTCAGTTTTAAAGTGTATTTACGTGGTATTTGTAATGTTGAAAATATCATATATTCATGAGTGGAAAAAGACTTACAGAATTGTATATCACAGTTATTTTTAAAATGTATGCAGCAGACATTGATGTACACGTGGGGAGCATGCAGTTATGCCTTTATAAAAGGCCATAATTTGACATGAGTGCAGTGGTTCTGCATGTCTTCCATAGCCTTTCTTCTTTCAGTCAACTCTTGAGCATGAAGACCACATCCCTATGCAGGATATGAGGTGGTTAATTTTTTACCAAGCATGTATTATTATATAAGGATATATTTAACTTAAGACACCATTTGGGAACCAGAAGTAGTAAAAATGGTGCTAACCCAGCAGTGAGCTACGTGAGTACACTGGGCTTCTTGTGGTCAGCTCTGAAAGACCTTAAGAGGAAAAATTTACCTTTCTATTAGAATTTCTAAACAGCCATCTAGAAGTCAAACACTTGACCAAGCATTTTTCAGACTTTTGAAATTCAAAAAACCTTGCTTCAATAGTAAGGTTTTAAGGGTATTGATAAAATACCCTTAGAGTTTTAACTTACAGGAACATGATGGATCAGCTAGACCTGTAAAGTACTGTGATTTCACATCAGTAGCCATGGAGTGCTATGCAATGATTCTTGGATTGAGAGTAATGAGAAATGTGTCTGTCTTCTTAGGGGAATTTATTCTGCCCCTTGCCCCATCAATTGAGAATTACTTATCTAGGATTATCTCATTTTCTTCCAAATAAGGAAACCAAAGCTGGAAACACTGAGTGACTTTTATGCAGTTGACACAGCTGGAATTTAAATTTGAATCTTCAAAGTTAAGTCTGTTTTTCAGCCCTATTCCAATTATTTGGGAGGTAGTATAAAAGGTAATTTCTGTGGGTTTGTGGCCAGCAGTCCATGTTCAGAGCACACTTCAAATGTTAAAACGAACCAGCCAAACAAGCTTCTGTGGCCTCAAAACCCCCTTCCCATCCTGACACTAGGCATCTTGGCGCAGAGTATAGACATATAAATGAAAGAAGCCACAGTGTCTGGTCTGCTTATCCGAAGTATAACCTTATGAGTTTGCTGGACAAACAGATTTATAAATTGAAGTTGATTGATAGCTACAGGAATTTAGGCTGAAAGAAATTATTCTAATTTCTGAGTAAGGCTTTTGAGTTAAACAGTAATATATTAATAGGTCAGCTCAGCTTTCACTGAGTTAAAAAAAAACATGACCCAAGTAATAATATTAACATTTGATCACTTTAGGTTAGTTGAAAGAGACTAGAGATTTGGAATCTAAATAATACATTGTTTCCTGAATTTGCAGATCAACTTTAGATGAGATTTAAAGATCTAGTTAATGAAAAATAGCACAGCTCCACAGTCCATGTGATGCTTCCTAAATAGCATAATTTAGCTTTTGATGATCTAGATTTGTCTGTGCAGAAGGTATATGAGACTGTACAGTTAAAATGTAGTTTCTTTCTTAGAACAAGGATTGCCAGTCCTGAATCTGCATCATGCCAGGTCCTCCATAGTCATCTGTACACTTGTGGTGAAATCAAAGAATTGAATTGTTGAAGCTCATTCAATAGCAAAAGATGTTGATAGTTGCTGTTTTTAAAGTAATGATTTTCAGGCTTTAGTGTACATAACAATCAGCTGAGGTGTATTAAACATGTATACTTTTGCCCTCTCCCCAATGATTCTGAATCCTTTAGAACTGGGGTGTGGTGGACAGAAGGAATCTGCATTTAATAAACACTCCACCGCATTTGGACAGATGGGCCAAGGGACCACACTTTGAGAAACACTGTTCTAGAAAATAAAGGGAAGTAAGAAGAAGGTACAAAATTTTGAGGAAAAAAATGAAGCCATTGAAAGAAAAGAAAAGGCTTTATTGGTGGAGAAGCTGGATGGCTTGAGGCAGTCAATCTCAGATTGGTTCCAAAACTGGAACAAGATATTCTACTGCTAATAGTGAATAGTTTGTTTGTTTGTTTGTTTGTTTGTTTGTTTGTTTGTTTTTTCATCTCAGTGGACAGAAAAGATCTGAATTTGTATTTCATTTTTTCTTCACCAAACTTTTAGTGCCTGCTATTTTTTGTTAGAAAACGAGCTGGTAGCTAAGAAATATTAAAACTGTTAAACATTCAGAAATAGCTAATCTTAGTTTGACAACTGTTTTTCTTTTGAAAAAGAAGTATAAATATATAAAATATAGATGATATATAAAAATATTGAAGTATATAATATATCTTTAAAATATATGTATATTTTAGTTTACTCAAGTTGTTTCTAACTATATGATATAATTTAATTTACCCATTTTGACACAGAAAAGAGCATGGTGTTCCACAAAAGGCACTGTAACTTCCAAGTGCTCCCCTACATGAACCAATTTGTAAATAAAGAAACTATTGTTCACTAAGACCTGAGGTCATGAAACTGTCAGTGCAGGGCCATTGCCTTGTTCATCCTTTCAAAAAATGTTGGGGTTTTTTTTTTTGATGCTTGATATGTGGAGCCACCGATCTGATTACAAAGATAACCCTAGTTCTTATCTACACTGAATTTTGGCTAAGTGAGAGATGAAGGTGGACAGGTAGGCAATTACAATACAGGGGAATAAGTCTGTGATGTACGACAGGTGAGGTCTAGAGTGCTAACCTCCATTGAGCAGATCAAGCAGTTTCACAGAGGAAGTGGCATCTAACATGAAATATCAAGGTGTGGGAAGAATTATGCATATTTTTGGTTTCTCTTTGACTTGTTACCATATATGATTGCTTTGTTGTGTTGTCTTTGAAGTAGATAATCTCTGTGAATATAGTTTTTTGTAAGCTTTTTTATTTTCTTCTAGTTTTCATTGACATATATGCAGGTTTGAATTTTTGAGTATTTTTAAAAGCTAATTTATGATAATGTCTGTTTAAAACTTGAGAACTCATTATTTAGAGGATTTTTGCATTAGCCATGGATTGACCAGTTTCTCCTTATAGCCTGTTCTCAATCAGACCTTTATATAATCAGTACTTAGCCAGGAATTATTGGCTTTCTGCATGATGAAGCAGAACACTACATTGCCCTGCAGGATGGTTGTTTTTAATGATTGCCAAATGATTCTCTTTCTGTCTTAGTTAAGGAAACATTTCTTTTATAACAACCTATAAAGCTTTTAACACATTAAGTATCATAAGCCTTAAGTTAGTTGAAGATAATTAGCTCTGTTTTGGTATTAATGTGACCTATCTTAATGTGTTTTTTCCTTTCTCTTTAATCTCGTGTGGTGGCTTTCATACTTTATAATTCCGATATTTTCTTTTCAGTTTTATGCCATTTCTTTTAAAGCTGAATGCTAAATGGGATCTCCCTGAGTTCAAAAGCACTGTCTCACTGTCTCTAGTTCCTCTCCTTTCATTCTGTCTTACCTGATTTGGTTTTTGCTCTCTATTAAAACTACTTTGAAGAAGGTCATTGGTGACTTCCCTGTTCCTAAATCTAATGGTCAGTCCTACGTCTTCATTTGTGTTAACCTGTTATCAGCATCAGCACAGTACAGCACTCTTTCCTTAATGACATTCAGGATCCCGACTCTCAGGTTTCCTCCTACTTTAGTGCATGCTCCTTCTGTCTTTGGTGGTTTCTCTTCTCCTTGACACCCTAACATTACAATGTGCCAGGGCTTAGTCAAAAGCCCACTTTTTTTTTTTTTTGACTACCTGACTGTTATTCCATGTACCTGATTAACATCTCCACTTAGATATCCAATATACATTTCAAAGTTAACATGTTTAAAACTGAATGTCTGATCTTCCCTTTAACCTTAGAATCTTCGTGTAGTCAGTCTTTTTATCCTTCCCATTGTTGAAATCCAAAAACTTGGATTCTGGCTTCAAAATATATCAAGAATCAAACCTCTTTTTGCCACCTTCCCTCACTGGTAACACCTGTCCAAGTCACTATCGTCTCTCATATGGAAAATTGTAAAACTGGTTTCCCTTGCTTCCATACATGTTCCCCCATGGGTTTTTCTCAAAACAGCAGTCAGCACAGTCCTTTTAAAATATATCATACAATTTCATTCCTTTGCTCTAAACAATTCCATGAACTCCCCTTTTCACTCAGAATAAAAGCCACAGTCTATATAGCAACCCTCTGTGATCTAGCCCTGCATTGCCTATCTCTTATTTCATTTCCTACTACTTGATTTCTCTTTCCACTCCAGCCATCTTGACCTCTTGTTCTTCTTGAACATGCCAGACATACACTCAGTGTAGGCCCTTTGCATGCATTATTCTCTCTGCCAGGAAAAGTTCTTACAAATACTCTTTTACCTCCTTCACGTGGTTGATCAAATATCTTCTTCTCAGTGAGGCCTAATAATCATTTTGAAATTCAAACCTATCTGCTCCTCCCCAAACTTCCCCCTTAATATTTTTCTATAATAATGTCAAGTTTTAGTATATACATAGTAATATGAGACATAGCGTTTGTTGTCTGTGCCCTACCTCCTCATCCCCCACCCATTAGAATACAAGTTTCATGAATACAGGGGTTTTTGTTTCACTGAGATGTATCCCAAAAGCCCAGAACAGTGGCTGGTATGTAGTAGGCATTCAGTAAGTGTTCACTGAATGAATGAATGGTTTCATGACTCACTAATGGTTGAAACCCATTTTGAAAACTCAGTTTGAAACATGCTGGTCTAGTGGCTAGACTCAATCCTTAATTTTCTATTTGGGTGTTATTACAAAAAACTTTGAGGGATAAATTAAAATTTTCATTTTTTAGTTTTCAGTTTTGTTCAATTAGGTTTGGTTTGTCCAAAGTGGAGTCACTCTAATAATAACCTAAGTGAAAACATAACATTGCTTTTTGATATTACCATTCGTGTTCTATAACTTTGAAAGCCAGTCATCTACTGCTAACAGTTTGTACTTCTAGATTTTTTTCTAGGCACCAACAGGTATTAAATCATAGTGGATGGGATGTTCTACAACTTGCATTTTTTTGGTTTTGAAATTTGGTTCATTTTTGTTGTGGTAGTTATTTGTTTTGTACCTAATATCCTACCGTGGACACTGTGTCTTGAAATGTGGTGCAGCATGGTTGGTAAGAGCATGGATGCCAAGCCAGACTTGGTTCTAATCCAGTCAAATTACCAAATTGGCAATTGCCAGTTACCAGACTCTAGACAGGTTACTTAAGTTTTCTGTGTCTCTGTTCCTCATCTCTTAATGTGGCAATAATAATAACTCATCATATAGTGTAGTAGAGATCAAATTCTGCCAAATACACATGTGCATATATGTTAACTGTCATCACTAGTACTATGTCATTGTTTATCACAGCTACATTATATCTCGTTTTGAAAATGTAACATTTTATTTAATCAGTCCCTTGTTTGATATGTATTTGGGTTGTTTCTAATTCTTCACTGTTACAGTAATCACCAAGGGTAAATGTTCTCGTACATTTGTGTAATTTTCACAAAAATAAATACACATTTAATAGACTTTTGGGGTCTAAAATATAAACACTTTTTCCAACGTACACTTGTGCCAACAGTGTATCAGTATTTGTTTCCCCACACTCATGCTGATGCTGGATATTATTAGGCTTAAATATCATTATTTTCTTCTAGTATTTTATAATTGATGGACTAGTTCTTTCTCCTATCCCCATGCCATACTCACATCTTTATTCTGTCTGAAATAATATTGAGGTAATGATCTGTTATTCTCAAACTATTTCCATCTCTTCCCCAGTAATTAGTACTACCTTGTATTATGTACCAAACTCCTATATATTCCTTGATCTCTTTGTAGACTTATTCTCATTATTGACCTGTCCATTCCTATAAAGTGCCATCTGATTTTAATCACTGCAGCTTATACTTTTTAATATATTAATAGCCCCACTGTACACAGTCAAGTATATACACATTATTCCTCTTTTTAAGTAACAGTTATTTTTCCATATAAATTTTAGGATAATTTTATTGGGGTTTAAACAAATACTGGACTTTTGTTTCCAAAAGTGTTAAAAGTATAGACTTATTTGGAATGAATTTGTATCTCTAAAACTTTAAAATGTCTATTCACTTATTCAGGGTTTTCTTTTTTTGATATGTCTTACATATTTGCTATAAAGTATATTGCTTTGTTTTCTATAGTTTTTGTTGCCATTTTGAATATGTTCTTTTTTTCCATTACATAGTTTAATATAAGATGGATTACATGTACGTGTAAGGTGTCAACACAGGTGTATGTGTATACATGTCTTACATCCACACATCCTTCATACTCTTTAATACTTATGCAGTTCTTTTAGATTTTCCAATCTTATAGTCACATCATATGCAAATAATAAATTTCATCTTCCTTTGTAATGTTTGCACCACTTCTTTTTTCTTTCCTTTTTTTTTTTTTTTTTGCACCACTTCCTTTTTCTTAATTTGTTGTAGCGACTGGACTGTAGAATGATATTAAATAATAGTGATGATAGCAGGCATATGTTGATTCTGTGTATATATAATTTAATTGAAAAAATTTAATGATTTTATAGGGTTGGTCACATTATTAGCTCTACTTCAAGACTTGTTTTATATTAAACTGGAGAGTACTTGGGAAAGTGTAAGATCTTTTGCTCTTCTGGAAACAAGAACATTACCTTTGGCTAATAAGAAAAAGAGTGATAACTTTCTGAATTCCTGGACGTTTACATCTGAAGTGAAGGATCTACCCCCTCCAACAAATGTCATGTTAAAAGTTATGACTAATAAAGTTTGATTTCAAAATTATATGACATAATGACATTTTTTCCCCTTATATCCTGAAAGTCAGTAATAGGCGGGGCTTTGTCTCTGTCAATACTCAGTTTTGTAAGCTGCATCTAGATAGATGCCCAGAAGGGCTGCCTGCAGCCTGGTACGCTTTTTCTCAGGGTGCTGCTGATGTGAGTTACCAGCTTCTGCCCCGCGAGCAAGCCATTGTCAGTGTTTCCTCGGACCCTGGAGATGCTGGTCGTGGCTATTTGAATAGGGCTAACGTTTGTCAGGTATAACAGATTGTTCAAATGTATCTGACTTTGAGTTTAACTCTTTTAAGTTTAACTTCATCTGGGCAATAGAAAGTCAGACATTTTAAGTAATGTCAAATGTAATCAAGAATTAAATGTGTTGGTTTAATTTTCTTTGACCTCTAGCTGCCTTTCATTCACAGAAAAATATTACTAATACTTCAGATAATTATTGTTATAGAAGGAGGAAGATTTTATATTTTTTTCTAGGCAAAAGTTTACTTTTGTCCACTCCTACCAGTTTCTGTATTTATCAGTTGTATGACAATTTTTTATTTTTTGGTTGGGGTTTAAATTTAGTTGAAGTAACCAGCTTAATTGCTCAGTAGTCTTAGTCTACTTAGCTTTATATCTTTTTCTGACTTAGTAATATTAGTATTTTTCCCAGATTTTTTATTATGAAAAATGTCAAACATAAGGTAGTTATCTTGCAGAATAGCCTAAATTTTGGATTTGTCTGAGTCCTTCATGATTAATACAAGAACTTTTAATCATAGTAGTCTTCAGTTTTTAGGTCCATTTGCTGAAAATAATTTTTATACTTGTGTCATGGCACTTAATAATTACTAATATTGACCTAATTCCATTTCATTCTGTTACTGAATATGATCTTAGTAGAGAGATCCTATAAGTAAGGGTTCTGAGAATGGGATCCTAATTTTTAGAAGATCTGTGTTCTCTCTGTTTCTAACAGATTTCTTCTGTGGCCTTGAATGCATTATACAACCATTCCACCTGTGCTATATAAAACACAGAATTGCTTACCTTTTAAAACAATTTAGTGGATTTAATGACTGATGTTTATAAAGCCCATAGAATATGTTAAAATATAGCTAAGATGGTAATAGAGAAATGATTATGATATTTTTTGGTCCTTTCAAATAAGCTTTCATTTAGTTTAAGTGTTGTATCTTCAGCAGACATTTCTGTCTCAGATCTGAAGCAAAGGGACACTAACCTTAAATGCCTACCTACTGTGTGGTAAGCATTGGGCTAGAGTCTTCAAATGCATCTCCTCATTTAATTTTTAAGCCTCCATCTAACCTGTGAAATACATGAATTCTTATTTCCATTTTATAGACTAGGAAACCCAGGGTCAGAGTGGTTTGGTAACTTGCTGTGTACTATAAACCTAGTAAGTGCTGCAATCAGGCTGTGAGCCTGGAGCTTTGTACATTTGTGAGTTGAGCTTTATTATGAGAACTTTTCTAAATACTTCTGAAATGTCACATACATTGAGGAAAATCTCTCCCCCCAAATTTGGTAGCTACTAGTGAAGAATTTATACCATCTTTTTCTGACCAGAAACATTTAATATACAGAGTGTTAAGTATATTAATTTTCCCATTACAGTATGTCTCCTGTCACTGATTATATTCTAGGATGTTGGCAAAGGATGAACTGATGACCATACTTCAGAAATGTTTCAAGGTTTTTAAGTCCTCTTCTGAAAAGCAGCTTGGGAGCACAGCAAAGAGAATAGAGGAGTTTCTGGCCCAGTTTCAGAGTCTTGATGGTGAGAATATAGCATCTTGCCCATTGTACTGGCTATGAAATTTAACTAAATAAAATAACATGGAAAACCCCATTTTCTGATGTTTGAGAGATAAAGAGATAAAGTAGTTCATGGGCAGTCAGCATACCAACCCTCAGAATATCATATCCTGACAATCACAAATAAGACAAGTGGTTCTCTTCCAGATTTGGTTTGAACAATGAAGATCATCAAATGGTCAGGAAAAAAAATTCTTTCCAGATGGACAGCTTAGAGGACTTACATTTACCTTAAAAAAAAAAGAAATCAAAAAGATTGGAGAGAGTAGCAGGGCATCATAATTAAGGACTCCTTTTAGATGTTTTTTCTTAAGCATTTCATCAAGTTCTTTTAGATTTCAAAAACACTGCATAAATCATTTGTAAGCCTGAAGAATTAATAGCTGTGAACCACTTTCACAAAAATGAGGCTCATTGGTATGCTGATTACCAAAATATGCATGAGGTTTGCTTTAATCTGATTTATAAAAGCTATAATCTTTCAGTCCTAAATGAACTGAGGCAGCCTGGCATTCCCATGTTGAGGTGTTGTAATTTCCTTGATTTTGCCTGACCGCCACACGGTCATTTATATTTGCTGAATGCTGCGATGCCTATTGTGTATAAGTAGCCATGTTATGATGCAGCAGGACTTCTCTGTGTTTTCCAGGGGCACCATGGATTGATACTGATCGTTAACTTTTCATGGGCTCTTCTCTTGCTCTCGTTCTAGCACTAAAGTATGGTATTCTTTTGGTAAAACAAACAAAAAGAGTATGGACCCTTTATTTTCCCCTACTTAGGGAAATTTTACTTTGGGAGGTTGAGGGAATGAGGCAGCGTGGTATGTAAGCACATAGATTGGACGTGGCATGATGAAAATACTTCACACTTGGAATGTCTGTCAATCCTTTCTACGTTTGGCAAGTGTTCCTTTGTCTTGAAAATCCTTTGGATTAAAGGAAACTGCTTTTGCTGAGATCCCTCCCTATCTGTCCACAGCTGCCATGCTAGGTCAGTGGAAGATGAAGAGAAAGTTTCCTTGGCTGGAGCGACATAAGCAGCCAGGACGAGGAAGTACAGTACTAAGAGGGTTCGCTTCAGGCTGTGTGTAGGCATTGCTCTTTTGCACTGTAGCATGAGCTGAACCATTTTTCAAATCATATTTTAAAGGACTGGAGATTAGTGTAGAAATCATTGAGTTCAGTTACAAACAGACTAAAGCCCAGGAAGAGAATGTACTTCCTCCAGATCCCACAGCTAGCTAGTGCTAGCACCCGGGCTCCAGCTCCCCTCTCATAAGCCAGCTCATTGCTTTTGTTCATTCATTCATAATTTAAATGCCCCTTAACTGTGGTTATTGGGACAGTGAGGGGACACCTTAAGGACATAAATAAGGTAAAAGACTTAATATATATAAGTAGGTAAATTTCAATCTTTTAAAAAATTGGACTCAGTTTTTATTTTGTAAAATAAAACTTGATATTATAACAGTTAACATAAGCTGGTGAAATAAATTGTGATATACTAAATAATAAAGGAATGCAGCTTTTTGCAATGGGAAGTTTGGAGATTAAGATGATTAACATTCTGAAGATAAAGAATTTTATGAGTTGAAGTAAAACCACTGTAAAAAAATATCTGTATTGTCTATTCTCAGAAGTGATACTCTGTTAATAATAAAGTAAAATTAACACCCCCCCTCCCCAACACACACACACATTAGACAAGTAGAGATATTTGACTATATGCTATCTCTGGTTCCTTAACTATGTTTTATAGTCTGGGTTTAAAATTACATTTGTAGGGTCACAGTGTCAGATCAGGTTTTCAAGGCTCTGCTACGTGCTAATGAAATGGCACAAAGAATTTATTAGATTATTTAACCTTAAATTGTATTTTTCTTGAATGAAGAATTATCCATAGCTAAGAAGAAATTTATTCTTTTAGAACAGTGCAGATTCTGCAGCCACATCCTCTTGTCTTAGATTTAGTCCAAATAAGCCATGTGAATGTGAAATTCCTAAAACCTGCCTTACACTAGGAAGAGGGTTGTTTTAGAGCCTCATGCTCTCCAGAAGCACAACTACACCTTTCACCAGCGACAGTTTTCTGTTCCCTTTGGTGGACTTTATTTCCCGTGGAGTTCTAGAAATATTTGTTCTTTTGACTGGAATGGATTTACCCTAGTTGCTGTATATTGGTTTTATATTAAAAAGCAGAAGCCAAAGAAGAAGAAGATACTTCAGGGCTACAGTCAAAGGGGCTTCAGAAGACAGACCTTTATCATCTTCAGAAGGTAAATTTTCCTTCCAACTGCATCTTGCAACACTCCTTTTTTTAGTGTGTGCTCTAGATTAGCTCTGCCTGTGTTTTTGTTTTTATTTTTCATCCACAATCAGGAACAAAGCAGATTTTGTAACACACTTACAAATTGAACATCCTGTTTATCTGATCCACTGCCATTCTCATTCTCTATTTACAAAGTCTGGAATTTACTAGCCAACATAGGTGGAAACTGTTCCTTCAGGCTTAGAATAGGAATTAACCAGCAGTAAGGAAAAAATGGGAACATTTGTTGCAAAAAGGTATCTGATTATTTGATGCATTTGACTTTTTGTTTGATCAAACAAATCCATAAGAACCTAACCCATTAATTTTAGGGACTTGACTTTTTAATGCATATTCAGTAGAGAGCAGGAACTGAGCCACAGTACACCCAACATAATCTTTGTCAGTTAATTCTAACTTTAGGATCTTGGTTGTCAAAGTAAAGAACATTCTTTGTATCATGATACCAAGTTATGATAAATGTAAACTTTCAATCAAAGCAAGGCAGAACACATTGAATTTATTCTCATGGCCAAAGTGTAAGGATTTTTTTCCTTCTACTTATAAGTCCTTTTCTTTTTTAAGAAAATTGTTTTTTTAATTTATTTATTTATTTATTTATTTATTTAGGCGGGGGAGGGAGAGAGTGAGCGCACATGCACAAGCTAGGGAAGGGTGCAGAGAGAGAGGGAGACACAGAATCTGAAGCAGGCTCCAGGCTCTGAGCTGTCAGCGCAGAGCCTGATGTGGAGCTCGAACCCATAAACCATGGGATCATGACCGGAGCCAAAGTCGGCTGCTTAACCGACTGACACCCAGGCTCACCCCATATAAATCCTTTTCTTAAATGAACCAATGGGTTGTGGATTGTGAGTACTCTACCGTATAATAGCAATGAAGTGAACTGCTCTTTTTCTTTTTCCCTGAAATAAACTTGATATATATTTGAAGCAAAACACTTAGGAGGAGAGATTCTTTGCAGACCTTAAAAATAAAAAATAAATGCAACCCGCATTGATCTTGCTCTTTCTGTGCACATTCTGTCTGTGGACCTAGAGCTCCCCTCTGAGTTTTCTGTTGCAGAATCACCAGAAAAAATATGTTCTTTCATCCATAGTCCTTATTGGAAATGAAGGAATTAAGAAGAACCAGTAAGAAGCAGACCAGGTTTGAAGCACTCAGAGAAAAAGTTGTCAACTTCATTGACAGTCTGGTGAGGTGAGTCTGTTGCTCTTAAGAGCTAAAAATCAGGCTATTTTCCCAATAACACTGGGGTGATAGCTGTCCATAGCCAATCCAGGGCACTTTCTCCTAGATTAGGCTTTATGCTTTTCAGGCCCCTTCATCTAGCTTAGAATTGTAATTTTGATTCATTTTCCATCCTTATTAAGATGTCTCATCAAAGGACTAGTTCATTCCTTTACTGCCAGTTCAAGAACACAGATTTAAATTTGATCTATCTAGCTCATTAGGCTGGGGTTGGCGGAGTGGGGTGTGAAAATAGAAAGCTGAGTGTTTTTTACCCTAACAACAGAATGTTTGCATCGCACTGTATCCTTGCTCTGCCTGTGCTGGGAGTATGATGGGTCTAGGCCAAGCCCAGAAGACACAGCCAGCTAGCCATAATGCCCTCTTTTATCCAGAGTAAGGCACTTCTAATTCTAAAGAATACCAGTGCAACTTATTATCAGCACTAGATTCATGTTGAGAAATGTAATTTAGAAGTCCATTAGCCTATATTTTAAGATTATTTCTTTTTGGGAAACCCAGATCATTCTGATTCATAGATTTCCCAAAAGCCAATTTTATGTAGCTGTGTAGGATTTCCCACCTAAGCCGCCTTTCAGGCAATTGGGACATGCTATAAGGGGGAAAAAAAAAAAAAGAGAAGTGTGAAAACTAAAATGATTTAATAGTTAAAAAATAGGAAAAAGCTGTTATTTATCATTGCTTATTCTGTATTTTAATGGCAGTTCAAACAGCAGGCTAGGCACTGAATATAATCAAGTGCCAAAAAGAACAGCTCAGTTACTGAAGGCAGAGTAGTTTTCTGATAAATGACCTGTCCTTCTTCAAAGTGAAAAGTTCCATTTTCCAGGACAGTGTGGGAGCCATTGTTGCTAATCATTAGGGAGAAATTGCTAATGTCATGCAAGAGGTCCAAATGATCAACCAAGTGTGACAAAAGGTAGGTTAAAGTAAGAAATGTGTCATGTAAAAGTGATGCAATGCAACATCGAATTGACCTGCTGGCCGGAATTGACCTTTTAGAACTTTAGTTAACCTTGCCCTCCTGTTAACCTTGCGCTACTGGGCTTTCCTGTTCTGTAGTTTTTGCCCCAGGTTTCTGGCTCCTTTCCTTTACCAACCTGTGGCCATTGTTATTGCTAAAAAATGTGGTGTATTTTAACATAATTGTAGGCTAAGTGCCAGGTTCCTTTCTGAGTTCCTACAAATCCCAAATTGTAGGCTTTGAAATCAAACAGCTATTCCTCTTTTGTGATCTTTGACCTAATTATGTCTGACTTTTTACCTTTCTGAGCGGTTACCGAAATAAAGTTGAGCATGATTGAATTGTGCTGTGTTGTGAAATCACAAAATTATCCATACTAGGATTTACTGTCTTTATCAAAATTGACTATCCCAGGCAGGAAGAGATTAGGATTGTAGCATGTTAGAACTAAAAGGGACCTGAGGAGTCATGTGGCACCTAAAGCCCAGAGTGAAGCTAGGACTTCTGGATAGTCACACAGTCCTAGTCTACTGACATCCATCAAAAGTCCCTCTCCATTTCTCCATACAGTCTCCAAGGAGACCACATCACAGATGTTTGAACAGAGTTTGGAGTCCTGGAGAAAAGATGTTTGTTAAAGATAAATATAAACAATAGACTTTGAGAGACAGGGTTCTCAGTTTACCTTGAGCAGCTCTTGATGAAACTACTGAGAATTATAAGTACTACTTTCTAAGTTACTGTTTTCACCAGAATACAAACTTCAACTTTGTAGCCCTTGTTGACACTAAGTGGTCCTATCAGTTCCCACAAAACCACCTCTTTTGTTTGTGACCTCTGCTTCTCCCAGCAAATAAGGTGCAGAAGTATGCTTCTATGCTAATCTCCACATTTGCAGTTGGACAGAAATCCTAATGTGTGATGATGTTTTGTCACTGTTGTTGTTCAACTAATGTAGCAGCCCAGTGTAAACAAAATACAGGCATATATTTTATTTTGCCTCTGATGGAGGTTCTTTGAGGGTATCCACATAGGCCTTTTGCCTTGGGAATTACCTGAATTTCTAAACATTAAATAAATTTAAAGATGTTAAAAAGGGAGAGGAGTAAAAATGAAAAATGTGAGATAATAGTTTTTTTCTGAAACTGACTCTGTCTGGTTGCCTTGTTTGATTTCCAGTCCTTACTTCATAGCAGGGACTTCCAACAGGGTCTTTTAATGACAGTCATTATAATGATTGGGGAGAGACAGCCTGAGGTTGGTGCAGGAAGAGCTGATTACAAACTGGGTAGCCAGCCAGCTAGGGAGGCGGTTGATGTTACAAAACCTGTGCCAGAGGCTACAGCTAATTTAACCTTGAGTAAGAGGTTAGCAGTACTTAAGGTACAGAATGCTGATCCTTAGCGCCAATTCAAAATCCTAGACTTTGCCATTGGGTTTTCTTCTGATGAACTCTGGGGAAGGAGCAGCATCTACAAGTGGAATGAGCAGGGGGCCAGGAGCTTTCTTAAGATGAGGAGAGGTGATGTGCATGGTTAATACCTCCATGTCCTCTTTTCCTTAAAGCTACTGACCACACAGGTGGAGCAGGTGTAGAGGGATTTTGTCCCAAGAGGGGAGACAGCCAGGACACGGGGAAGAAGAGGGTAATTTCTCTGGTGGCGAGGCTGAGGCAGCTGCTTTTTCTACCTGCACTTGGTGAACTGACACAAATCTGTCATGTGGCTAAAATATTTAAAGCCCAGGACAGGACTAAGTCCCCTGAATCTTTATGAAGGCATGTGAATGAACTACTTTAAACAAGTTAGTAACTTACTACTCTTACCCTTGCGTTGTGTTTGACAAGGTTTCTCCCTTCCAATTTGCTACCCTCCAGGCCACTCAAGAGTGATGTCACTGTCAGGGCAAGCTGATAGGCTCATTAGACATTGAAAGTGAACTTTTTAATGCTTTATTTCCTAAGTTCAAATTTCATTAAAATTGGTTTGTCATCTAGCTCATAAATAAGAGAAAAAACACAAGTTTCAGTGGTTTTTCTAATTGAAATTTTAGTGATGAACAGTTGGCTTGTTTTCTAATATTCTGAAGCTAAAATTTAGCCTTTTCTGTCTTCAAAAGTAAAATTTAATTCTAACATATAAAAACCTCCCACGTATCATTTCTATGAAACTTCAAAAAATTTTCCATGTTCCCAAAAGAATTTCCTAACTTCTTAAATCCAGGTCTGTCTGAGGTCCGTGTTGTAAACCCTGCCAGGAGTTACAGGTCTGCTGTGGTAAGGAGTGTAGCTATCTTGGTTTTCTCAACAATTACTTCAAGAAAGTATTCTTTAATACTGTAAGGTATCATAAAGCTTTTGAGCAGAAATGTAACTTAGGTACATTTGTTCCTAAAGGTTTAAATCAGAACTGAAATACAGTTTCTTAAACTCTAATGAGTCTGAAAGTTTTAAAAAATATTGTATGAAAAAGGTACAATTCTGAGTGAACCTGTACTATTATATTTGGCTTTTGTTTCATTTGTTTTTGGTTCTTGATTTTGCTTTTTAAGTAAGTTGCTCAGTCTTCCAGAGGACTGACAAAATGTTACACTGAAAATAAACCTGTGCTTATCTAAAAGCAGATACCTACCTCCCTTTGGCTGTTTCAGAGAATACCTTCTGCCTCCAGAGACACAGCCTCTGCACGAGGTGATGTACTTCAGTGCCGCCCACACTCTGCGTGCGCACCTGAACGCTGCTCCCAGAATCGCCCTCCACACTGCACTCAACAATCCTTATTATTATCTCAAGGTAAAAAGCCTATTTGTTACTCTGAAAGTTTGATTCAGACCCCAGGCTTCATTTACCACAAAAATATTGTAAATTTGCAGTCCTAATAAATGGGGAGTTGGTAGCGCAGGATTATACCTCTTTTAGGTCTAAAAAAAGTCTTTAGACTTTAGAGGGCATTTTCTAAGCCAGTGAATAATGCTGCCAACTTTCGATTGTGTGTAATGATCTTCCCCTTCATGTGGTAAAATGCCAGATCACAGGCATGAAGACACCAGAGTATAATGTTACTACTCTTGTGAAAATAAATGTTTCCTACAGACATAACATCAGATCATGGATCAAACAGTATTTAAAAGATCCAGATTGTTTCTGATATAAGAAATAAATAGTTTGGGATTTTCAATCAAAGAAAGATCTACTCCGAGAGAGTATCTCAAGAGCTGAGTATAGAGGATGGCCAATAATCTGGCAGGGATGAAACTCCTAAAACCCAGACATATTTGCTAGCTCCAAGAAGCTTTTCTTGGGGCACCTGGATGGCACAGTTGGTTGAGCATCTGACTCTTGACATCTGCTGAGATCATGATGTCACAGTTTGTGGGATCAAGCCCTGCATTGGGCTCTGCACTGACAGCACAGAGCCTGCTTGGGATTCTCTCTCTCTGCTGCTCCCCTGCTCGAACACATGCTCTCTCACAAAAGAAACTTAAAAAAAAAAAAAAAAAAAAAAAAGCTGTTCTTTAAACAGAGTTCAGTACAGTTCAGAGTTTTAAAAACTTCAGATGAAGCCATCATTTTAAACATTTCAGTAAGTTTATGTATACATGAAATAATCTGTTGGCAATTTGCTAATACGTTCATTTGTTTTGAACTCAGCTAAACACCTAGAAATCTTGGCCCAAAAGATATTTAAGAAATGATTCCATAAAAATCTATGAAGAATGTTCCACTTTACTGGTTTTCTATTCCAAAATGGCACTCAAGCTAGCATGCTAAGCATTACAAGAGAATACTGAGTAGGAATATAGAAATCAGTGGTTTTCAATGATGGTGGTAGTGGGGAGCTTGAATATTTCATATTTAAAGCACAAAATATTTTTATATAAAACACAAATTAAAATTTCTCTTCAGTGGTAGGTCACAGTAGAGATCTGGTATGATTTTAAGAGTCTTTGGGGAGGATATATTACAACCTCCATGTGTATGTATGTGTGAGAGATTGTCTCAGTAAGAACTATAGATTTCAAACAA
The DNA here is from genome assembly GCF_028749965.1 of Puma concolor. NCBI lineage: Eukaryota > Metazoa > Chordata > Mammalia > Carnivora > Felidae > Puma > Puma concolor. The sequence continues at coordinate 80,104,970 of NC_141671.1, forward strand.
GTTAAAAAAGATGGTTTTTGTAGGAGTTAGTTAGGATCTGCAGCGTTTGACAGCTTTTTGAGAAGTAACTTACAACTCTGGTAGTTGTATGTTGGTATTAATAGAGAATAATTATTGCTATAATTACAAGTGTTAGAAGTGGCATTTTATTGAAAATCCCAAGAAAGTCCATAAACTTTTTATGGAAAATAGAAATGCATTAGGGTCTCTGAAAATAATAATGTATGATTAAAATTGAAAAATTAATAATTGGATTAAAATGAAAAATACACTTGTTTTCTGATCCTGATTATTCTTCCAGTGACTAGGAGGTAAGGGGATGATGATGAAGACCTAATCCAAAACAAGAGCTAAGTAACTGTTAGTAAATGCAGCTCACTAAATAAAGGAAACCAAAGACTCCATGTACTGGCTTACTGAATTTAGTTTGAGGGTTCATTAATGGCTGCTTGTGTTCCTAATCATTTCTAAAAGGCAGACATCTTAGTTTACTGTTGTTTTTAGAATGAAGCACTGAAAAGTGAAGAAGGCTGCATTCCAAATGTCGCCCCGGACATCTGCATAGCATATAAACTGCACCTCGAGTGTAGCAGGCTAATCAACCTTGTGGACTGGTCAGAGGTAGGTCAGGGGGAAAAGAGCAAGCTGTATATTTGCCTCGCCATCTGTGACCATTCTCCTGGGGTTTTAATACTTTTGGTACTTTGGAACTCATCTTTCATTTTTTTAATGCCCTGTTCTTTTGTTTGGAAAGCGTAAATCCCCTCATATTGCAAAATCTCCTCCAGATAAGCAGGTCATTCAACGGTCCCACTCCAAGTCCCGTGCACTCTGATTCCACACCTCAACCGAGTGAATTTTGTGAGTGTGCCAGGTCAAAATAAGTATGTGACCTACCCCTACAGTTAACAGTAAGCAGGAGCTAAACAGTTTAGGTTGGTTTTGTTATTCCACAGAAGTGTATTATTAACTAGTGTTTCCCTTATCACATAAAACAAAAAAAATATTGGAATAGCTATACAACAGATGTAGCAATCAGGAAGTACAAGGAATGCTTGGCAAGGCAACCGACAACTGTTGTTACTAAGATAAATAACTTCTTTCCATCCTCAGAAGAACATTACAAAGTTAACTCTGTCAGAGGCCCTATTTAACAGATGTCACCATTTAAAAATATGCATGATTGGCACCTTCTAAGAAGATTAGTTCTAAGAATCTGAAATTTGGTGCAATATTTTAAAAATGTGCCAGCTATCAGCAGCAGTACTTGACCTGGCTTCATACAGTCATCAAATGCAATAAAAGATACTTGGCAGTGATAGAGATTTTTATTTTCTTCTGTCTTGTCTCTCAAAAGGCTTTTGCAACAGTTGTGACAGCTGCTGAAAAAATGGATGCAAATTCTATAACCTCAGAAGAAAGGAATGAAATTATCCAGTATCCTTTTTTAAAAAGCCAGTTCTACAATGTCCAGGTTTACATGGCGTATAAGCCTATAGTTTCTCCAGACTTATTTTAGAGATTTATAAAGATGTGCCCCAGACAACATTATTTCTTGTTAATATTAACCATACCATCCCAGAATAACTTGTTTCTAAACACTTATTCCAAGTTTAAAATGAGACCAAATCCCAAACTTGTATCAAGGTCATACTCCCTAATTTAGCAAAAATGTCCCATAACTGTCATTGTAATTATGTTTTTCTAAGGTGATCAATGATGTACTATTAGAAGTTGAAGAGGAAGCAATTTTCAGACTAAGAAAAATTAGAATTAGGTAAGCTTTAAGCACTTTACCATTCATGTCTTGTCGACAGTGGATTCTAATTACATTTGATGTTTTCCAGTAAGGGTTACGGTTTAATTTAGGAATAGATATTTGAACTTTACTTCAGTTTAACAACTGATGTTTTAACATTGAGATTTTAACCTTTTTGTCAAAAAATATGGCAAATTTCCTTAGCCGCAGCCTCCAGTGCTCGATTTATTAGAGCTGTTTCCGAACTAGAACTTTTAGGATTTATAAAACCTACCAAACAGAAGACTGACCATGTGGCAAGGCTAACATGGGGAGGCTGCTAGAAAGCAAAAAGGACACCAGTCATATTTATAAACCACCATGAGACTGTTGGCGAGAAATGTATAATCCTTGTGTGATGCTTCACCACAAATAGACTGCTCACCCCAAACAGGAACATATCAGAATACCTTTGGAGTACTTTAGAATCCAACAAATGATATGCTTACATTTTAACTAAAACCTCTCGCACATTATCACTGCAGTTTTCAGTCATTTCTAAATTATAAATGTTCTTGAGCACACATAGTTTATAAATGTAATAAATTCCTTTATCCAGGAGTATAAATTCTTTGCAGTTTGTTTAATAGAACTCATTACTGCTCCCTCAGTTTCTTGAACTGGCATTCCTCCCTTTAGTAAATTGTGTAGTAAGTAAAATGAATATTCTACAGGTTTATTTCTCCTAGTGACTAGAGGTTCTAAAACTGCCTCTGCTGCCCCATTTCCTTTAGTCTGAAAAAAACTTTAAATCCCAAGCTCTTTGGCTTTATGCTTAAATACAGTAAATATTCTACTTTAGAATGACCCATCATGGAGTTGTAGAGCCTGTAAGATCTTTACAAATCACATCTCAATCTTAGGATATCCAACTGAGGAAAGTAAAGTCCAAATAGAATGACATCTGGATCTCTTCCATAACAAGAACTCAAGACAGTGAAACAAAGCTACCCCGAGTTCATTATTTAATGTTCTACTCCCATGAGAGTTCTGGGACATATCTTTAAGAGTATTCACTTACCAAAATTACCATGAAGATATGACCACAAGGGGGAAAAAAATCAAATTCAGTAGAAACTTGCTTGTTTCACAAACCTTAGTACGAACTATGTAATTATAGGCCTTTTTTGTGTGTGCTGAAGTCAACTTGAATGTAGAAGTAATTAAATTTTAACATAAAGACTTTTTTTTAATGTTATTTGAGAGAGAGCACACACGTGCACACAAGCGGGGAGAGGGGCACAGAGAGGGAGAATCCTAAGCAGGCTGCGTGCTGTCAGCAAGGCTGATGTGGGGCTCCATCTCCTGAAGCAGGAGATCATGACCTGAGCTAAAATCAAGAGTCGGACACTTAACTGACTGAGCCACCCAGGTGTCCCTAATATAAAGAAATTTAATGGATAGCTTAAACCTCAATCCTGGAGTGTGTAAAGACATGTCATATAGTATAGAGTATCTTTGTCCTCTCAACATGATGGGCTGAAATGACATTATTGGGTAACTGCTCCCTTCCCCCTCTTTCTGCTCCAAAAACAAAAATGTTAGATGCACTAGATCTCAAAAACAAATTGTCAAAATGTTGCCAGGCTCTAAAACAAAGGGAAATCCCAAGGTACCAGAAATAAAATCAAATGCATGCCAGAACAGAAAACATTTAGCCCTGTAGAGCTGTTAGAAAGACAATTATTAGAGTAGCATTACTCTGAGGTAAATGTCTTCTCATCATCTTAAAGATGCCAGGATTTCTCATGGAGTGGTAAACACATGTACATGTGTGCGCAAAGAGCTATCAACGTGGAAATTAAGGAATTTGTGATATGCAGACACAAACAGCACCACCATAAGGAAGAAACTGGACACATAGAGGCATTTGACGCTTTGGCATCCATAAGGGCAGAGCCTCTGTCAAATGCATATGATTAGAGCAAAGAATAAATTCCTATTCTGTGAAGTATCCATGACTTACCTTCACAGCAACTAGCTCAGTATTTTTTTTTCATTCCCCTCCAGTCAAATGTGCCGTCACCATGTGTTTCATTTTTGGTAACAGTTGGTAAAATCTAAGGAAGGGGAATGTATGGATAATTTTGAGGATTTTCCACCTATTGCCTATTTAAGCGAGGCAGTTGACAATGGGAAAAGTTTTCCAATATCCCATGTCTTCTTAAGATGAAGACACCATCAATATCTACAATGTGATTTCCTCCAGCTTTCAAATGGTGCCAGTGAGCACCAGAGAAAATTATGTTTAGAAATTATGAATTTCAAGGACACTCAGAGCAAATTGCTTATTATACTGTACGGTACAGAGGAACTGGCCTCATACAGACAGGCTTACCTCTGAGGCACCCTGAGAAGTCGTAGCCCTGCTTTCGTTTTTCTTTTGTTGGGCATTCAGTTGAATTCATGCTACCTGAATGCGTATCATGCACTGAACCACTTTTCTTATTACCTACTTTAAAGAATAGGTCAGAGTAGCAAGACGGAAACTGTTGTTTTTATAGTGAATATCCAGAAAAGCTATGAAATTAAAGCTCATGAAGCTCATTAGTGGGATTTCTGGAGCATTAAGTGTCACCTCAGTTCTGCGTCCATTTCTTAATATAGTAAAACCAAAATACCAAAATTGGATATTCTGATTCATTACATCTTTGTTCAATGAAATACTACTCTGCAAACCCTGTAGTAGTTTGAAATTCATTAAAAAACTGTTTACTGAGTACATACCATACTCTAGGCACTGTTCCAGGCACTGTGATACTTCACTGAACAAAGATCTTTGCCCTCACTGCCCTCTAACAGAAGAACAGATAATTATATAGTTATGTGTTACAGAAAAAAAAAAAGAAAACAACAAAACCAGGATATCAAGCTGCAATTTTAAATAGTAGTCATGGCAGGTCTGAGAGGAGTTTTTGAACAAGTTGGTAAAAGATTCACCCCTGAAGTTTTATAGACGTGCACTGTTGGCAGAGAACAGCAGGAGTATACAAACTACATGGGAGGATCAGGAGGCAGCCAATGTGGGATAGGCAGGGTGAGCAGGCAAGAGACCAGAATTAAGGAAGGTGGGGTAGAATGCACGTAATTTAGGGCCCTGTAGACCACTGTAAAAGTCTTTGACTTTTACTTAGGGTAGGAAGCCATCTAAGTAAAAGATTTAGATCTTTAAATGATCACTGTGACTGCTATAGGAGACTGGGAGAGGTGGTAAGGAGACACAGATGAAGCAAAACAAAAACCACAAGACCACAATTGGGCAATCACTGACTAAGGAAGAGATGGTGAGACTGGAGACGGAACCAAGACTACTAGATGGACTGTTTTTTGGCTGAGAAACTAGAATAGAGATGCCATTAACTGACTGGGAATGATGATTTGGAGGAAAAGTTTGAGAGGCAAAAATAAGGAGTTTGGTTTTAGACATAAGTTTTGAGACCTCTATTAAACATCCAAGTGGAAATGCCTCCATAGACTAAGAATATAATATTTTTTAACATAATTTCCTACTTCTATCAAGGCAAATAAGTTTCTTTAAAGTTTATTTTGAGGGAGAGGGAGAGAGTGTGAGCAGAGGAAAGGCAGAGAGAGAGGGAGAGAGAATCCCAAGCAAGCTCTGCACTTGTGATGTGGGGCTCAGACTCACGAACTGTGAGATCATGACCTGAGCCAAAACTAAGAGATGCTTAACTGTCTGGGCTACCTAGGAATGCAAGAGGTTAATACAATCTTATGTCTTTAGGATTAGATGTGGTCACCAAACTGAGTATGAACAGAGGTGGCAAGGAGCCCAAGGTTAAATCCTGGGGCATATGTATGTTTTAACATTTAGAAAAATGAAGACTGAGCCAGCAGGGAACAAGAAAAAAGTTATGTAGAACCAACTGAAACACTTTTCAAGGTCAAATGTTGATTAGATTTAGCACTGTGGAAATCACTGGTAGTTTAAATAGAGTAGTGGAGAAAAGTCTGACAGGCATCCTGTATCAAATGACCTAACAAAATGTCCAAACTTATCACTAGTCCTGGGAAAGCCAGCCATACATTGTGTGATGTAACATGAACACTACAGCAGCATCTTGTATTAAATAAAAACTTCAGGGACGCCAGAGTGGCTCAATTGGTTAAGCTTCCAGTTCATGGTTTCACTCAGGTCATGATCTCACAGTTCATGGGTTCAAGCTCTGCGTCGGGATCCATGCAGCCAGTGTGGAGTCTGCTTGGGATTCCGTTCCCTCTCTCTCTGCCCCCTCTCCCCCTCCCCCTCCCTAAATAAACTTTAATTACTTTAGACCTAGCGTCCAGTTTACAGTTCAAAGTGATACAAAAGGTTAAATTAAATGACACTATGAAGAAACAGTCAAGAAGACAACAGGTCTAGTTGTTCCAGAAAGTCACAATCTTGATTTAATCCTGCTTTAGGGAGAAAAAAAAGCTGCAAACGATCTTTGGGGAACTAATGGGAAAATCTAAACTATGGCCCGCGTGTTAAATTAGGGAAGTATTTTAAGTAGAACAATGGGATTAAAGTTCTGTATAGAAGAACCATCTTATTCTTAGGAGATAAATCATGTATGTGTTCTTTGAAAGTTAAAAACACACATATGAAAGAACTATGACAAGGTAATTTTTCACATTAAGTTGGTCACCTTCTATGAAATTTTCCTAATAGAAGTTGGTGAAAAGGGAGTAAAACTAGAAAACTCTTGACTTTTGCTGTAAAGGTGGTAGCAGAAAAAAGGGTAATAGCTGGAAGAAGGATCACAGGATCAAGATTTTTCTTTTAATGTTTATTTTTGAGAGTGAGAGAGCTGGTGCCAGCGTGAGCAGGGGAGGGGCAGAAAGAGAGAGAGAAAGAATTCCAAACAGGCTCCGAGCTGTCAGCTCAGAGCCCGATGTGGGGTTTGAACTCACAAACCATGAGATCATGATCTGAGCTGAAACCAAGAGTTGAGGCTTAAGTGAGCCACCCAGGCACCCTCATTTTTTTTAATAGCATATTTTGTGTGCTTTTGGGAATGATCTAGTAGAAAATGGATGCAGTAATAGAGAAGACTCATCTTTCGGTGAGACAGGTATTTGGATCTAATGCTCCTTACCTAAGGCAAGCACAGGAGCAGAGCATTGGAAAGCCTTGTCTAGCAACAGGCAAGGGACAAGCTATTAGGTGCTTTAGAAGATTTGCTTGTTAACACCAATTACTGTATATAGCAACCTAAGTACAGCACATACCAGTACTGCCTTTTAATAAAAGAATGACTGTTAGCACATATAATTCTGTAACTATCTGTTAAAAAGCAATTTCAGGGATCTCTGGGAATTCAGAATCCCTAGGTAGCTATTACGATCTTTCTTACTAAGATCAAGTATGGTTGGTATTTGGACTAGAGTAATCAACTACTGGATCCATCTAATTATAAGTAAATCCAAGAAGTTGCTTACATTTTTTATTTTCTGGCATTACCTCACACATTACTTAAAATCAGCAAGTAGCCCATAAGCTAGAACTTTTTGGTAAGGTAATAAGCAGAAATTTGGCTGTGGAAGAAATTTTATTCTTGATCCAACTTGAATGTAGAATTAAAACTGTTATTACTTGTGGCTCCATTCAGACTGCCAGTACTGATTGTCCTTGTAGTAGATCTTGCCTTCCAAGTTAAACCAGCTTTTATAAATTTAATTCTGTGTGAAAACTCACACATGCTTACTTTGTTAAGAGTGTTTATCCTTTTGCCCTTACTGGGGTTAAGAAGGGATAAAATCCACTCTACTCCCACTCCCCCTCCGTATTCCAACTTACTGTCTACATTCTCCTAGAAACGCCCACATACCTACCAGTGGTTCTCAGCTGGGGACTGTTTCTTTCCCTAGTCCCCAACATGTGGCAATATATCTGGAAGTACATTTTTGGTTCTTTCAGGTTGGGGGTTGGGGGTGTGCTACTGGCATCTAGTGGCAGAGGCCAGAGATGGCCTAAACTCCTGTGACATGTATGACTCCCACAACAGAGTGATCTGGCCCAAATTGTCAGTAGTGCTGAGTTTGACAATCTCATTAGGTCATTAAAACTAGGTAGCTATTAAAACTAGGTGGCCATAAATTAGGTGGATAATTTATGGCCACCCTGTGCTATACCAATGCTTCTCAACCATTTAACGGGCATATGAATTATCTGAGGATCTTGTGAAAGCCCTTAAGCCCTGGCCTTGTTTAAACAAAAAATTGACAAGTTATAATCACCAAAATTAAAAAGGGAAAAAAAAACCAAAAAACTTCTCTTTGACTAATTAGGTCAATTATAAATATATATGCCCCAGTACATTTATGATTGGTTTAATTAGTGGAAATATGCTAAAAGAATTCAACAAAAGAAATCACTGAGCATTTTTTGCTCACTTCATTACAGCAAAGCTATGTTTGGAAAGGGAGTTAAATGTGATGAATCATGTTTTCATCTATCATCCTTTAAAAAAAAAAAAAAACTTGGATTCTACTCTTATCTTGGAGGTAAAAATTCTACAGCTGTTAAAACTGATTATATAACATTCTAGCATGCAGTCAGTTATAAGCAACTTGGAATCAGAACTCAGTTTTTGAAAATAGCACTCAAATCTGAGATTATTTGGTGTATGAAAAGATTTTTAAATCTTATTGGGAAATTAATTTCATTGATTCCTGAAAAGTGCTTACATTTAAAACACTGGCTTTATTCAAGTACTACCCATCTGTACATTAAAGCAGGTTAGAAGTAAATGTTTTATTCTTCCAACTAAATTCCAGTACTACAAGGGCAGTAAAACGACGACACACTGGGGAAAAAAATGCAGCAATAAACATTTGTTAAAACGATTGATAGAATAAATAAAAACTACCAAATTAAAAAAAAAAAAAAAAGAAGAAGAAAGAAAACTTAACAAAAGAAAAATCCATTCTGAAACCCCAAGAAGTCCTGGAATACAGAAATGCCCTCCCTCCTTCAATAATAATGTCCTGGGATTACATTCTAGATTATTAATAACTGGTTACAGCTTGGTTGTAGTGCACAATTAAAATCACACTAACTTCATCTGAAGTGTCATTCTACAGTTTTATTTACACAACCAGTGAAGGGCATGTTCTTAGAATACCAGCTTTAATCCTTTTCAAACATATTAATATAAGAAGCCAAATTGTAATGATACAGCAAATGAGGCCACTGGCATTAATACAGGTAGCAAAGGTCCACATCCAGATGGTACTGACATCAGGGAAATATCCGAAACCAGTTGCTGCCTAAGAGTGGTTGCCACTGACGAAAGCTTGAAATAACCTGTATTCACAGGGGGGTATTGGCATTGCTGCATGTCATAATTAGGACCTCTTGCAACAACTCAACAAGGAACAAGGCAGCCCACAAATGCAGAAAACGTGATTCATGAAACATCTAAAAGGGGAGGAAAAGGAAAATTAGTGCAAAGTCCAGGTCAAAATTCAAAGACATTCCAGATCTTCATCCCCAACATCGTCCTAGGTATTTAAATAACCAACAAGTAAGCCTTAATAAAGTTTTGCCTGTTTCCTCCAGCCTTTTTTGCTCCATGATTTTGTTAAATTCTCTTCTTGAGAATGTAGATAATTGTAATAAATGTCTTAAGAAATTATCTTGTTTTTAGTTCAAAGATGAAATACTTACAACTAGCAGGCTGTTCTCCATATCGTCGCATTATTTGATCATGCGTAAACTTCACAAATGCATCATATTGTTCTATAAATAAAGATACATATAAATTACACGACTTGCAAGATGTACTATTAGAGCCAGATAAACTGAAAAATCCAGTATGTATAGTGAAACAATTCTAAGTTGGCCCTTTGAATCAGACACATGACTTCAGTAATAATAATAATGTTATCAAATGGAAAGAATACAGAGTTTGGTCAGGAAACCTACATTTCAGTCCAAATTAAGTGACTTTTATGTATAGGCTGGGAAGCTTATTTCTTAACCTATTAAAAATAAAGGGCTTGAAATAAAAAGATCTTGCTCTGCTCTGAAAGTTTAGTAAGTGATCTTTGAATGGCAGTTTACTGCAATGAGGGGAAACAGGAAAACAGAAGCTTAACAAAATATATCCCAAAGCATCCACCTGTAACCTAATCAGATGTCACAGAAAAAGATGTCACATAACTAAGCAAATTTTCTTGCCTATATTAGCACCTTGATTTAACAACTTCAAAATAAAAAAGCTTATACTATCAACACCTAGTAAAATCTGTGGCTTAAAAAAATCAGGGAAATCCTGATTAAGTTACCATACACAATAGTGGAAAAGTTATCACGAAAGATGTAGTCTAAAAATCCAAAACCAAAGTCAGGTAAACAGCCGAAATCAAGTTTTCAGCACAGGAAAACCAAAAAAATCTAGTTCCCATTGATACTACTGCTGATCTACATGGCTAACTTAATACTATTTCTTGAGGTCACTAAGGAAGGCCATGAGCTACAGGAAGGTTCACTTCCTTTCCTGAACTGAAATTCTCTGGTTCTTAGAAAATACTGTAACCAGTGGATACACAGGGTAAGTTAATTGACGTGAAGGATACATGGGAAATAATACATTTCTTACAGTTGAGTTTCTGGGAGATCTAAAGTAAGCTCATTGCATACCTGCAAGTTTTGTGTTCAATATTTCTTCATACTCTTCTCGAACTTTCTCTTCACGTTCTTTCAACAAACGTTCACAGATCATCCCAACCTGCCGTAGAGTGAATAAGGGCTGTTCTTTTTTTAATGGCGAGGACGTTGCAGATGAAGTCCCTATGTATAACATGAACAAAAGCACATGATTTAGAGCCATCGTGAAGAGACTGCTGCAAGTATTGAAAATAGCACTCAAATGTTAAATTATTTGGTATATGAAAAGATTTTTAATTCTTATCGGAACTTCACTGATTCCTGGAAAATACTTCTGTTTAAAACACAGGCTTTGACTACTACCCATCTAGGCATTAAAGTGCTGCAAGTATTTTATACACCCTCAAATACACAGATTTCCTATCAGTTGTTTGTCCTGCTCTGTATGTCTGTCTCTAGTACTCCCAATTCCTCGTTTCACTTGCTTTTCTGTAAACTGCATGGTTAGGACCAGTTAACTAATTATCCTCGTTAGAGCTGTGATTGTTAGAGCTGTGTCTATCACAAGATTAAAGTATGCCAGCTTTAATCCGTAACCATGAAGGGCTATCTTTACTTTCAAATTCCTAGTTTTTAGTTGAGGCTGCCACTTAATTGATCTTCTAGGTAAATTGACTAAATGAATGATGATGAACTTGGTTCCTGCTGATTTAAGTCTAGTCTCTACCCTTAACCTCCCCTTACAACATTTCACTCACACACTGGCACTCCACACCCAACTGGCAGGAGCACTGTGGAATTTAGTTTTGAACAATTTTGTTTCCTAATCTATTTTTATTTGACTATTTTATAGACTTTGATTTTTTTTTTTTTTTTTAAAGGAAACTATCCCCCAAGCCCATGGGGCTTGAACTTACAACCCTGAGGTCAGGGGTTGAATGCACTACCTACTGAGCCCCTGAATGTTTTCTTTTATTCTGCCAGGTTTTCTTATCCCTGCTGGTAGGGAAGAGAAGGAAGGCAACTACCATCACAAGAAAAACTATTTTGCTGAGAACTTTACTAAACATTAAGAGCCACCTTCCACCTTTGGGAATCTACCCTGATAGGGTATATGTACATGGAAATTTTTTAAGTACTATAATACCAAATTCAGTCTAATTATCTTCATTAATGGTTAAATTATGGGAAATCCATAAAATGGCAAAGTATTAAACTGTGGCCAAGGTACATCTATACTTAACAGAGAGATACATGGTATGTTATTTATTTATTTTTTCTTAACAAAGGCTACAAATCACATCACTTATGGGAAAGTCCACTTAGGGGATATTATATCAAGGTGGTTGTCTCTGGGTAGTGGGAATCCAGGGAGCAAGTACTTACTTTGTACCATGTTTTAAGAGATCACACATTACTTGTATAAATTTCTTTTTTTAAATCAAAGGCGAGAAAAGACAAGCTTGAGTCACCATACTAAATAACATTTCCTTTCACTTTAAGTTTATTATTACCTGGTGAAGCTGGTCCACTGAGGAGAAATGCATGTGGTTGTGCCTCTGAAGTACAACATGGATCTGTCTGTTGAAAACTAGTTTCTAAATGTCTTCTCTTCTGCATGCGTTTATACTCTTGTTTTATGTTGTACAGAATTTGTTCTAGAGAAGAAAAATGACCAGATAAAAACCATGAAGTTAAAAAAAAAAAAAAAAAAACGCTTGGGTTTTCAACAATTACTTGGTACAACCAATCTACTGAAAATATTCTCTTCAAGTAATATCCAGAAGACTGATGTTCTGGAGGAATTCATTTAAGCATTAATAGGGGCAACTTATTCAGAAACAGCACATACACACCACCTGGAATTTAGCTATTCTACAATACGATTTCTTCTGAGCACCAATTATCAAAAGATAAAAGTTTTTCATTCAATGTAAAGATAAGGGCATCTTATGAACTTTTAGTTCACTTTAGTTTACTCAGACTCTTAAAAATCCCAAATTCAAAGGCCACCTTATTCATCACAACAGAACTATTAAGCAGGCTTTTCCAAGACCATAAATAATTAGAAGTGGGGAGCACTATGTATATACAAGCACACCCCAGTGAGAATTGACAAAATGATAGAATGAAGGAGAAAACTAAAAAAAAAAAAATCCTAAATGGTCATGGCCATTAATATTAAGCTCAACAGAACCTAAGAATATTATAACATTAACAGCAAAAAGTGTTGGGGGTAAAAGCCCATGTAATGTGATTGGTACAGAACAGGTACTCAATAGTAAACCACCATACCAGCGTACCATTATCTTCAACCACAACCACCCAAACAGGTAAAATCCTATCAAGCTTATCCTTTATGCCAGTATGGTTCATTTTATAAAGATTTCTAATTCAAAATAGCCTCTCTAGAAAATATTTCCCTGAGGTTTCCATTTCCCTCAAAACACTTTCTCACAATCATCATAGCTCCTAGATAGATTATCCATGTGAAAAGCCACACCCTAAATTTGTTAATCCCAATCCAAAACAAAATTAAACAAAAGATGGCAATTAGGCATTAAAATGATTTATAAATATATCAGAATGTAACTTTAGCAATCAAGTCTACAATGATGTGTTAATTTAAAAATGAACTGAAAAGTTGATTGAAGGCTAAAGATTTACATGAGAACAATCTTTTTAAAAAAAATTAATACTGGTGGTTTTCTCAGGTATGTATTTAATTCTCCTCTTTCCTGGCGTTATGTTGTTTCTCTAGTAAGAACTTTTAGGGCTTTTGAGAGAGAAGACCCTGAGCGGACATTAATCAGTCGCTTATTTTATTTTTTCTCCTTAAACATTTTAGATTCTGCCACTTTCATTATTTTAACGGGGAAAAAAAAGCTGCAGAAAGACATATCCAGTGAAGAAGATTCCATTTATGTAAATTTTGTGGTGTAAACAAATCTGTTACATATACATGAATGTGCAGCTTAAGTATAGAATCACACATTGGAATGATTTAACTTTAGGACGGCTGTATTAAGAGGTACTTTATCTGTAACATTTTTCAGAATCTTAACATTTGTCTATATTAAACATGGTCATTTTCAGCCCTTTTCCATTTATTTGAAATAGTCTGTAATTTAAAAATGCATTTACCAGTGTGAAATAAAATGGCTATCTACTAAACAGTTAATAAGCACCTTGATAGAAATGGGTTTCCTAAGATTCATAGAGGGGTCCAACAAAACTACTGCAACTTCCTATACCAACCAGGACAAACAGATAGCTTTATTATTATTTTTTTTAATAACAGAACTCTTTAGTAGCAATATTCTAAAAAGTGTTCAAAGTAATGATGTTTTGGTCTCTGATGGACATCAAGCCTCCCTCATTTATCACTTTCTGATCAAAGCTACCACCATTCTGATAAAAAGTGCCATTTAAAGCATCCTAAAGTTTATTCACAACCAAAGATTTCAAATGTACAAGTTACAAGAGTAACTTGTCCACAACATCTTTTGTGTGACTTATTTTTTGATTACCACAACTGTTCTCAAGATCATAGTCTTCCTTTTGCTTCTTCACAAAATCAGAGCACAACTAAGATGTATCAAAATAATAGTAACAAACTCAAATTTGTTCATTAGGCTATATAGATCTAGCCTGGGATTAAGATACAGTAAAACTTCTTAAAATTTAGCTTTGTAAACCTCCATACCATCTAATACTTAAGAAACAGAACAAGCTAAAGAATTTTAAGGTATAATTTACAAAATGAATTCACCAATTTAAATGTACATTTTGATGACTTCTAACATATGCAAATGAAACAAACAGGTCTTGGAACCACCACAATCATAATGAAGAACTTTATCACTCCAAAAAGTTCTCTCACGCTCCTGTTCACCACCTTCACCTTCATTACCACAATATTCATCTACTTTCACTATTTGAAATTTTTTTGCCGTTTTGAAAATTTCATATAAATGGAATCATAGAAAGTGTAGATTTTTGTGTCTGACTTCTCTCACTCAGCAAAATGCTTTTGAGATTCATAAATAATTAAGCCCTTTTTATTAATTAGTACTCCATGGTGTGTATCTGTACACACACACCTTATCCAGTCTCCTTTTAATGGATAGTTAGATTGCTTCCAATTTGGGGCTATTATGACTAAGGCTATTATATTCAAGTACAAGGCTACAGGTGTAAAAATTTTCATTTCTCATGGATAAATAACCTAGAAGAGGAACAGGATGGCCTGATTATATGATAAGTGCATGGCTTTACTTTGTAAGAAGCTGCCAAACCATTTTCCACAATACCATCTTACACTCCCACCAGCAATGTATGAGGGTGTTCCTTTGCCAACATCTTTGCCAACACTTGATACTGGCAGTTAAAGAACTGAAGAAAAAAAGCCTACAGTGCTTTTCTTTATGTCGAATATAATGCAACTGTGTCATCTAAGCCTCACTGTGCTCATAAATGCTCTAATACTGGTAACATGTAATCAACAATGTTATGGCAGTGTTAAATGTTATGGCCAATTTAACTTGACCAAGATCTCAGCTAACTGTAAGCCTCAAACTCATTTACCTCAGTTCAGATAGGCATACAGTTTTAAAGCTGTTAACTCAAGAAATTTACCCAGATTCAATTTCCACAACACATTCTAAGCTCAACCTAGGTACCTGGCCGACTGAAGTTGCTTCCACACCAGTTGGATAAAGGTCTTCCACACATCGATAAAGTTCCTAGGTCTACTTAAACTACTTAAATCTAGCCATCTCTAATCAAACTGGCAAGTGCCATTTTATCCCAAGTTCATGTAACATCTAACATCATGTTGCCAACCCAATTTATGGTACATAAGGAAAAGTGAAATGAAACTTCTAACATTATCAGTTGAACATTCCAATTTTAATGCAGGCTTCATATCTGGCTTATGGAAGCATCGACTGAATTTGCAGCAAATCACCTAGAGCAAAATACACTTATCTTCATAACAAACTACACCACAAAATGGTTATATCCCTTTTCAAAAATCCTAAAAACTACATTACTCTTTTACCACAAAATACTAAGGCTTCCACTGCACTATGTATAAGTGAAAGTCAAAGTATTAGCAAATTCTGTGATTAATGGCATTTTCATTCCCATATCTAGTAAATGACATTAAAATTGCCAGTAAAGGGGCGCCTGGGTGGCGCAGTCGGTTAAGCGTCCGACTTCAGCCAGGTCACGATCTCGCGATCCGGGAGTTCGAGCCCCGCGTCAGGCTCTGGGCTGATGGCTCAGAGCCTGGAGCCTGTTTCCAATTCTGTGTCTCCCTCTCTCTCTGCCCCTCCCCCGTTCATGCTCTGACTCTCTGTCCCAAAAATAAATAAAGGTTGAAAAAAAAAATTAAAAAAAAAAAATTGCCAGTAAAATTCTCCTCCTTAACAGGTGGGAGATTATCAATGATTAATATTCCAAAGGAATATTAAAAAAAAAGAAAACAGAGAACAACTGGATAAATGTTAAAAAGAAAAAGCCTGGCTTGTGGCAACATTAAGCCTGCTCCCAAACTGTTTTATTACTCTTAGTTGCCACTGATTACTTAAGAAAGCCTGGACACAATACAGTCAGCAATATAAACAGAAGAAAGTGGTTGTAGGGATTAAAAAATAAGTTAAAAAGGATAAGAGAAACAGCAACAAGATGGAACGGAGAGCAAAGGGAGGAATATAGAATTAGAAGCAACTACAAATGTCTTTCTAGATAGAGTATAGTCCATAAGATGTCTAAAGATCTGTGACATGTGAAACTTTTGCTCCAGACCTGCATAGACTTGCCATTTTCCTACTGACGTAATTACTAAATCAAACATTAACAGGTCTCATTAAGTTTTAGGTTTAGGTGTATAAGACCTTTTTTGTACCACCTTCCATGCCAGTTTCTCTTTGGAGTATCTTTGAAAAAATAAAGTGAAATTTCATCTAGACAGATAAATAATGGGATTAAAAATAAAACAAATCTTGGGGCGCCTGGGTGGCTCAGTCAGTTAAGCGTCCGACTTCAGCCAGGTCACGATCTCGCGGTCCGGGAGTTAGAGCCCCGCGTCGGGCTCTGGGCTGATGGCTCAGAGCCTGGAGCCTGCTTCCGATTCTGTGTCTCCCTCTCTCTCTGACCCTCCCCCGTTCATGCTCTGTCTCTCTCTGTCTCAAAAATAAATAAACGTTAATAAAAAAAAAATTATAAAAATAAAAATAAAAAAATAAAACAAATCTTGAAAGCTTGTTAGTTTTAGGCAGGAACACAAATTAAGTACAGAAAACCTGCAGTAGCTGATAAGACCTAAAAATAAGGAACTGTTTCCAAATAAAATAACAAACCAAATCTAGAGCACTCAACTACATACTAGACATTGCCATCTCCTTTATAAATTAAAACATACACAATTAAGAGTTGTAATGGAGGTCCATTTTAATAAATAAATTACTTTCCCAGGATATTTGCCCAGAAACTAAAACAGTTCTTATGTTCTCCTTGAAGGAATCTTAAGCTCAATGTTCTTACTCAGACAAGAGCTATCTAACTGAAAAGAATGAGTTGATGCCATTTTTAATTCACTTTAAAATTACTACGTCAAAGGGACACGGAACCAAATTTTAACACAAGATTGTTAAATTATATCTGGAGTTTTAACTTCTATTTCGATTAACATGAATCCTAATAAGCATAATATAGCTGCACACAATTATACAAACATTAGGGTATTATCTACAGTACTTTAAAAGCAACTGGCTAAGATTCTAAGTTTATAATATATATAATATTTTACTGTACAAGAAGCATTCATTTATATCCTACAAGAGGAAGAAAAGGCATAATCACTACAAATCAAATTATGTTATTTCACTGGTACTGTAATAGCCAATGATTACTTATTTGAAGTGACTCAACTTGTTAAAACCCTTCAGGTCTAAGTATAAATTTTACAAATTAACTGCACAATGGGAGTCATTAATGCAAGGAGTCCAACAACGCTCAATCAGCAGGTGGTTCCTCCCTGATATCCAATAAGGTTCATACTTCTCTTATATTACACTAGACTCTAAAGGATATAACTATGTTGTTGTTGGTTAGCTCTTTACAAGTATCTTCCCAGACAGTTTATAATCTAGGAAAACCAAAAAAAAGCAGTAAATAGGAAAGAGAAAGGGGAAGCTGAACCATCCAAAATCCAAAACACATGCTACAAAAACATTTAATGCCATGGCAAAAAGGTCAGCTTCTATTTCAGTTAACTACAGACATGAAAACAAGGGAAGATCTAGAGTGGACTCCTTGAGGAGGACTCTAGGGCACCACGATCAAGTTGAAGAACAAATCCATCTCCTACAACAATTTATTAAAGCACCCACCACACACCCACACACACACACACACACACACACACACACACACACACACACACACACACACACACACACACACACACACACACACACCCACACCAAGCAATAGCTTACCTAGAAACCACAGATTGCAAACTGATGATTCACAAGCTAAACTGAGCCCAAAACATGTCTGGCCTAGATAGTTTATTATTTTTAAAATTTTTTAAATTTAAAAATGTTGAGAGAGAAGGAGCACACATGAGAGCAGGGAAAGGGTCAGAGGGAGGGAGAGAGACAGGGAGAATCCTATGCAGGCTCTATGCTCAGGGCGGAACCTGACAGGGCTTAGCTGGATTCCACCACCCTGTGATCAACAACCTGAGCTGAAATCAAGAGTTGGATGCTCAATCGACTGAGCCACCTAGGCGCCCCTGAATAGTTTCTTTTTAAAAAGTGTGAATTTATGCCCAATATTTAAAGTTCATTACTTTAATTAAAAGTCAGATTTCTGGCTACTGTTAAGTGGAAAACTAAACTATGTGGCAAAATTCACCTTAAGAGTGGTTGCTACCTTTTGGGGCAGAAATTCTCAAGTGCTTCTAAAACTTTAATGGACACACATATCACCTGGGGAGTTTGTTAAAATGTAGACCCTGGGGGCGCCTGGGTGGCGCAGTCGGTTAAGCGTCCGACTTCAGCCAGGTCACGATCTCGCGGTCCGTGAGTTCGAGCCCCGCGTCAGGCTCTGGGCTGATGGCTCGGAGCTTGGAGCCTGTTTCCGATGCTGTATCTCCCTCTCTCTCTGCCCCTCCCCCGTTCATGCTCTGTTTCTCTCTGTCCCAAAAATAAAATAAAAAACGTTGAAAAAAAAAATAATTAAAAAAAAATAAAATGTAGACCCTGAGGGATGGAGCCTGAGATTCTGCACATCTCTTGTGTTTCCAGGTGATTCCACAGATCAGTAGCAAGGCTGGAATTCACAAATTCCCATGAAGTTTTACTTCACTCATTTATATTACTTGCCTGGAACTATGGGCATTTATGTTTCTATCCCCTGCTTGAAATAATAACTCCCCTACTATGGCAGTTAAGAAATAAAGTGGTTAGTTTATTTATTACTGGACATTCTGGAAAATGGAGAGGAGAAGGAAAGCAGTAACAGCAGACTTACTTCAATTACAAAAATATTTAAGGTGATCTAAATTCATTTTGCCACCCTAACTTCCATGGCTTCTGCAATTCAATATTAGACATGCACTTCCCTGGCAGGAAAATATTCTGTAAACCAATTTAAACTTGACTGTAAATCAAATTAAACTTAGACTCATTACATAATGTTTACATATACTGATTCATTTTTCCTAACACCATTCTTAAAATATGAAATTCATGTTATGGGACTGAAGGTGAACAAATGCATTTACTTTTCTATTACACACTGTTTTATTTTTTTTTAATTTTTTTTTCAACGTTTATTTATTTTTGGGATAGAGAGAGACAGAGCATGAACGGGGGAGGGGCAGAGAGAGAGGGAGACACAGAATCGGAAACAGGCTCCAGGCTCTGAGCCATCAGCCCAGGGCCTGACGCGGGGCTCGAACTCCCGGACCGCGAGATCGTGACCTGGCTGAAGTCGGACGCTTAACCGACTGCGCCACCCAGGCGCCCCTATTACACACTGTTTTAAAAAGCAATTAAGACTACCTTTCATACCAGAAGACAGTGACTGGAAGTCCACAGACATCTTTTGTTTATCCCATTTATATTTTGTATAGTAGCTGTGAATATTTAAAAATCAACAGACTTCAACAAAAATCCTGACTTCTTGGGGAATATCTGATAAAAGGTCCAAATTCACCAACACCAGAACAGAGAGGAATGATCTAAACTAAAGATCTAAATTAGAGCTTCATCTGTAAGTGAAAAGTCAAGTCAGGACTATGCATGTGACTGACTGCTTAGGGAGCTATTAGAGAGGACTGCAGCTGAACCTAGAACTAAGGAACTCCTAAGTTTAATAGCTGGATGAAGACAAAAAGAACAGCCAGAAGGGAAGTGTTATCACAGAAGGGAAAAAAATGTTTCAAAAAGAAGTGAGTGGCAGAGCAGTATAAATGCCGTAAGAAGAGTCAAATAAGATGAGGACTGATTACATGCCATGGAAATCACTGTTGACTTGACAAGAACTATTTGAGGTACACACACCTAAGAAGTGAAGAAATAGAAGCAAACAGACTTATTTGAAAGCTCTCTGAATTTGGTTTTGAAGTAAGAAATCTGGATGACTGCTGGAGGAAAATGAGGATGTTTTATTTATTGCTTTATAATGGGAGTCTTGACAATATTTAAAGCCAAAGCAAAGGTCCAGTTGAAAGAGAAAAATAATCCTGAAGATAAGGTTCCTTTGGAGAAGTGGATCCTTCCCCCATTGTGTAAAGTGCCTTAATTATCTCAAACTTCGTTGGTAATACTCAAAGGAAAACAAGACAGCACAACTACTGGTAGTATTGGTACTGGGAAAAATGAAGGAAATGCCATTAGATGGCTTCTATTTTATCTGTGAAGTTGAAGGCAAGGTCATTCACCGAAATGGCAGGACTACTGGACAGTGAATAAAGTCCCATTTGAGGTTGCTCCACTGTAACTATCTCCAGCACTTAGGGACAGGAAATGCTCCTAATCCTCACAACCCACCCTAGGAAGTCAGATATTACTATAATCGTGTGCATTATTTTATAGATGAAGAAAATGTGGCTTTGCTTCAATGTCTTCTGAAAGGTCACACAGCTGGAACAAGTCAGGGCCAAGCCTGACCTCAGGGCTTAAGGTCAACCTCTGCTGCCCTTCCCAGTACTGTATTACTACAATACCTAGCCCGTATTCCACAAGTAACTAAAGTTACAATAAATCACAAGAAGGAAAGCTAATTTTTTTTTTAAAAAATAGGATGTCAGAATAGAGGAATTACTACTATGTATCATGCCCTGAAACCTCAAACTCTGTTGTTAGGAAGATAGTAACCAAACAGTGTATAATTCTCATCTACCCAGAGCTCTGAAACTGGTTATAACAAATATATATGTATATATATATATTATATATATATATATATATATAAATATATATATAATATATACACATAAATAATGTATATAAATAAATATATATAAATACATATAAATCTTCCATATTACATTTAGATATTTATATAAGGGATACTTCTACATCTCTAATCTATAGAGGACAGTCCTCTATATCTAACCAGAATGTTTTACTGATGTTTTATAAGGGAGGAATTATTCTAAATTGGTAGGTCAGCATTGTCATACATACAAGGACTGATTACAGTGCCAGCCTCTGATAGTGCACCATTTCACTTTAAGCCATGGATGGTTGTTAGTGAGCATCAAGTTCCTCTGTTCTGTCACAGCAACCTAAAACTAAGAAGTTTTTCTTCCTGAGAATTACATTTTGGTAACAGAACAAGGCAATGCTCCATAACAATTAAAAGGCAAAGTTCAAGGACAATAATGCATGAAAAAACTGGCTTTCTCTAATCTTTCAAATTCCACTCTACATTCTATTCTTTAATTGCTAGATCAATTCAACAATATACATTTATGTAAATATATGTGTGTGTGTGTGTGTGTGTGTGTGTATAAAGAAATAAAACATGGGGTGCCTGGGTGACTCAGTCGGTTAAGCATCCAACTCTTGATTTCAGCTCAGGTCATGATCTCATGATTTGCGGTTCAAGCCCCATGTTGGGCTCTGCGCTAACAGCATAGAGCCTGAACAGTGTAAAGCCTGCTTGGGATTCTCCCCTCCCACCCCCGCACTCACAAGTGCACACTCTCGAAAATAAAAAATAAAAAATAGTTTAAAAAATATGGTAATACTGAAAGTATAAACATTACAGTGTTTTTATTCAAGTTTAGCTAGCTAATAAAGTACCCACAGTGGTAGCTCTATTCCCTTGAGAGACTCTTTATCTTTGCCTAACCAGCACAGTACCTGGAACTCAAATGAGGTACATAAAAGCTTGAACAAGTGACTTCTGGAGTAAATATTTAGATTTTAACAATGTTGAGAAAAACCAGATACATGAATCGAACCTAGAAACTAAAAATTAAGTCAACCCCCCAAAAATGTATTAATGGGAAGATGACAATTTTACTACAATCAAAATGTTGCAAAGCACTAGTCCATTTCAGGATGCTCTACCTATGACATCTGTAACAAAAACTAATGACTTATAACTTTTAAAGGGAGGATGAAAGCAAGTTATAACCCCCAAGACAAACTATAAGCAGATTATGAGCTGTTTTTCTAATGCTGGAAGGTTAAAAACCACTACCACCACCCAAAAAAAAGTCTACCATCACAAGGAAGATTACACAGTCTGGCATACTGCAAAATTTTAATCGAAAGGCCCAAAATAAATACCAAAACTGACAATGTGACATACAGTTTTAATTTACCTGCAAGGATTCCCTCCCTATTCAATAAAGCTTCATCAGGTGAGAAACTTGTTATAATGTAAATCACTTAATTCCTTTAGAAATAAAAGACCAGAAATTTCGTATTACAAAGTATTTTCTCCTAAAAATGTACAAACTCTAAAAATGTGTTTCTTCAAATGAGATCTCTGAAAATGATAAAATCCTATGTTTATCATCATTGTCCAGAAAAATGAGGGAATACTGAGAAGTATACTTCAAATGCCTCAATAAAAGTATTGTTCAGTCTTAAACTAATTGCTATACTTATTACTACTCATTTGTTTGAGTCACAATCTTTTTTCAAAACATGTTTTAACAATTGTGGCTATATTGTTATAAAACAGTGTAAAAAGAAAAACTGGTACAGAATGAAGGGTAGAACTGAAATTACTTTTTTTTTTTTTTTAACTTAGCATCTCTAAGAACCTTGGGAAATGCCAAGCTGGATTAACTCAACAAATAAATCTGATAAATATCTTAAAACTTTGTGGTAAGACATTAAGAAGGAAGGTATGGCAGATAATACCTTTGGGATTACTTTCAAACTATAACCCACTGTATCCTCTCAAAATCCAGGGGGGGCAATTACTGTTAACAGTCTTTGCTACAAGACTGCTGCTGATAGATCACATTTCCCAGATGTGTTCAGAAAGCTGAGAAACACTGGTAAGCGGAATTCTAGAATCCCAACACTCAGCAATAAAATTAAAGATGACCCTCTTGAACTAATAAATTCATTTGTTCAAGACCTCTTCACCATCTGCAGAGGCCAGACTGGTTCATTTAAGCAAACAAGTATTCCACCCTTCACACTTTTTAGTCTTTTCAAAAGGCAAGTAATTCACTGTGGTTTCACATGTGCTTAGAGAATGATGTGTGAGTCAACAGTACTCGCACAGAGTTAATGCAAAGACTGCAGGGACCACAACTTGCTTGTTAATTAGTTATAGGTACTTAAAAGACCAACACCCCAACACCATTATCTAGTTTCATGAGCACCTATCCAAGAGGTGCTCCAAACCTAATCCATGTTATTATTGTGCATTCCTCTTTTAAGTGGAAAGAGAATCAAAAGTTTATTTTCAAATAGAAAAAATATGCAAAGCAGGGCACTTCCACTTAATCTCTTAATTTACAACCTTTCAAAACAGAACTAATTTTCGGGGCGCCTGGGTAGTTCAGTCGGTTAAGCGCCTGACTCTTGATTTCGGCTCAGGCATGATCTCATGGTTCATGAAGTTCCAGCACCAAGACAGCATGGAGCCTGCTTGGAATGATCTCTCCCTTTCTGTCTGCCCCTCCCCAGCACACGCTCTATCTTTCTCTTTCTCTCTCTCACCTGGGTCCATCAAACACTCAGGAA
The DNA here is from genome assembly GCF_028749965.1 of Puma concolor. Taxonomy (NCBI): domain Eukaryota; kingdom Metazoa; phylum Chordata; class Mammalia; order Carnivora; family Felidae; genus Puma; species Puma concolor. Next base: position 80,128,620 of record NC_141671.1, read on the forward strand.
AAGATCTACCTGAGTACATACACAGTGTCTTTTTTTTCCCTATAAAGCCATTCAAAAACTGAAGAAATTTATTATTCTCCTTTACCTCTCGGATTATGTGTCTGTGCCAATCATGGTAACTGGTAGCATCTATACCTAAAGAAGGGCTAACCTCTCTCCAACCTAGCCATGTTTACCTTATTGTTTCTGTGTTCAAGTTAGGCTTTATTTTTCTATTTAAAGAAAAAAAAGCTCAGTAATGAATACTGCTATGCTCTTGCTTTTAAAGGCCAAAAACTTAACAAGATTCTTAAATGCATAATCCATAGAAATATGAAATAACGGCAGCTGCATACACAGTCCTAAGTAAAATATCAGGTTTAAAATTTGAAGTACAAAGACCATTAAAAACCATCTATTTGCCAAATCCACTGAGAAACTAGAAGCAACTTAACAGCTGTCTAAATAACCACAAAATATTAAAAACACTTCTGGCTCAATACAAATGACATCTGAAGTGAAATGCTGCCTCCTGCAACAGACATCTCATTTGTTTGCCTAGAACCGTTTATACTTCATTTAAACCAGCTGGTGTCTCCGTTTGTAGGCATGCATCAATGTCTACTGAACAATCTAAGTTCCTGTAAACCCTTCCCCATTCACAAGCTGCAATTTCCATTTTTAATGGCAAGTTTCCAGCAAATACAATGAATTCTTACAAAGGAATTTAACTCTTCATCCAACTCAATTCCTAAGACTAGAGCAATGGTAACAAGACCTAAACAATGTGTATAATAAAAGTGTCTAGCAAATTCCCAAATAGTTGACATCCATAGAAGGATCTCTTCACCAAACCATTCATTTCAGTACACAATTATGAAACACAATGTGTTTGATTTGACTGATAGTCACTTGTAATGGTACAGGATATTTCAGTTTTATTAAAATAATTTTGTTCTTGGGAATGTTGTGACAATCTTTGACTAAGAGATAATATTAAAATATTTCAAAAACTAATGAAGATGCACAACACTCTGAAATCTGTTTTCAACTAATTTATCAGGGTGAGAGTATTGATGCAACCAGTAGAGGTCTTCATTTTCCCAGTCGATCCCTCCAGCCCCCTTCCCTATCATTAACTTTTCCCTTTTTCACATCCTGAGCATTATAAACTCCACTGCTAACAGAGCAGGGAGTGGACACACTTCTTCTGTAAAGGATCAGGCAGTAAATACTTGAGCTTTGGGAAAATACAATCTCTTTCACAAATACTAGCTCTGCCGTTGTAGCCTGCAATGGACCATACTTTAAGAAGAAAAAAAAAGCCTGGCTGTGTTCCAGTAAAACTTTTTTTTTTGCCAGCCCTTTCCTTTTTCCTGGCATTAAGCTGCAACAGTTTGAAAAATAAAGATTTAAATAATAGTCATCAAGTCAAACTTTGGAATCACCTTCCTGGGGTGACTAAAATAAACCAGGGTTTAAAACAAGATGTTCAAGTTCCTGAAACTACTAGTAAAGCCACAACATGATTTCAACTACACATCAAAACACACTATATAAGTATCCAGAAAAGAATGATGATAAAACGCTGAATTATATTTATATGCACGCTCTAAAAAAAATTCACTTCAATACTCTAGTTCCAAGTTGTTTAAATTATATTTGAACTCACAGAAATGAAAGGAATATAAAGTTTCCACAGAGTTCCAATCACTCTCAACTTGGTAAGTCACTTTCCATTTCCAACCCTAGCTACTTATTTCAGCTAAGGATATACAGATATTCACTCTTGTAAAGTTTGAGAATCACCAATGTTAAAACAAGAATCTAAAAATTAAGTGCTTGGGAAAATTATTTGCAAGTTTGGGGACATGAAAACTGAGAAACTCTTTGATACCTGCACAACACTGCAGCTCCCATTATGACAACATTACAAAAACCATACAGGAGCCCGCAAAAGGTGGCCATCTAAAAACAAAGCCAAATTAAATTACATGCAGAATGTCATCCAAAATTACAGTAAAAAAAAAGTAGATTTTAGCAATATAACACTTTACCAATTTCAACTGCTTTTCTGAAATCAACCTTTTTTTAAGTTGAAAAGGCTAAATCAACTTTTAGCAGACTCAAAATTATCAATTAGGGTGTGATTTTTAAGAGTTCAGGACATGATCAAACTGCCATCTGTTTGATCAGATGTCAAAAACACCTGGAAGAACAGAAGACAGGCATATTTTGGAAAATATGTATTTGAATCATCGGGCTTAAACAATTTCACTAAATCCAGTAATTTTCTATTATAGTCCATTCAATTGAAATTTGAGATAATGTGGAACCAACTGCATTAACCAATGCAATGAAATGACAGATTTGTAAAGGATCACAATTCTTCCTAAGTTCCCTTTAAAGTGAAGACAAATAAATATAGTTCTGGCCAGTTTACCACATATGCTCAGAACTATTGCAGGACTGAGATACAGTTTAACTCCCAAACCTAACACTGTATTAATTCACCAGCTCCACTGAAATTTATGGCTGGTTAGCCAGGGCTATTTTTAAGTGGCCTTATTTGTTAAGTACAGATTCCTAGGTATCATTTCAATTTTCAATGATACCATTTGATTAAAAAGACAAACTCTAAAAATAATGTTAATCACCAGAAGCTCATTCTTAACACTGATGGTTTCTTTTTTAATGCAAAACCTAACACTAATCAATGAATGCCTTTACATACAAGACTATTTAGGTATAGCTGCTAAATAAATTATCCGAGAATGCCTCTGAAAACTCACTGCAACTCTAAAAGAGTATATCCTTAAGTTAGATCAAATATTTAATAGCAAAAATGGCAGCCTAGGCATTTGAGGAAGGATATTGAAAAACTTGACTTGACCAAAACAATTCAAAATGGAAGTTACCAAATACAGAGGTATATATACTGCCTACAAGTTTTTTAAAAGCCAAGAACAAAACACTTAAAACTATGAAAAGGCTTTGTGTGCAGATATTATTAGCAAAAGCTCAAATATGAAACCTTTGCATGCTATACACTCAAAGAAAACAGATTACACCACCAGTTCACAAAAGCCTATCCTAGGACTGTGCCAGGGGCACACAAGGATTTTTAAAGTACAGAAAAAAAAACTGACTATACACATGCAGTATAAAGCAGCCAAAAGGCATTTCCCCATAGTCACTTTCAGGAAATGTTTCAAGATGAAAAGCAAAAACACTCAAGTCCCTTGAAATCTTGGGTTGATTTTATTATTCTCAAGGCCTAGGCTGTTCTCCCCCACCATACTTTGCTGAGCAGAAATAAAGCACCTCCAACTAGAAGCAACTCCTCAGCCTCAATTTTCAATACAATTCGCTTTTCATTAAAAGTTCAAGTTTCTCAGGATTTAGACGTATAGTACGATCATATTACAGTACTCGGGAAGAGCATTTTCTTTGTTGTTGACCCTGCTAGGGAAACAGGTCTTGACTCAGCCAAAGTGGCGTTCTTGTGGGTGATTAATGACAGGCCTAGATCTCGCCCCAGTGACATCCATCCCCACCCCCCATCCCCTCGGTACTAAAATCAGCCATGTCTGAACTGGAGGAGGGGCTGCCTCCTCGCCTCAAACCACCCAGTCCCACAGTTAATAGCTGCAACCAATCGATTCAGGGAGACAGACATCGAGATTCGGGTGAAATGTGACCCTCTCTCGCCTAAATTTATGAATAATATCGCCCTCTCTGATCATTTCCGCTGGGGCTCTCCAGACTACGGAAACACTCAATTCCAGTCATTCAGCCCAAAGAAAAGATCTTCCTCTTCCCCACAATACCCGGCAAGGAACGGCCTTGCCTCCCCACCTCCCGACTCCCCCACCCCCTTGACATCAGGCCATTTCTATTGTGTCGCCAAGGCTGGAGGACCTAACTAAAAGAAAGGTGTCTACTACTTTGCTAAGAACGAGCACCAGTCCGGCACCCCCACCCCTGGGGCCGCGTTCCGCGTCCCGGGACCCCAGTTCTCTCGCCCACCCCGGCGGCCGCGGAGCCGAGTCCCACCTGTGGTGAGACGGGAAGAGACGTCGCCAAAGGGGGACGGCTCCATTCGGAGATACTTCTGCGGCGAGGCGGCGGCAGCCGAAAAGGAGGCGGCAGCGGTCGCGGCTGCCGACGACGGAGAAGCAGCAGCCGAGGTGGGCGCCGACAATGGCGCACATCGCCTCCGCTTCGGGGACGCCGGGCTCAGCAGCGGGTCGAAATCCAGAGTCCTTTTCAGAGTGGCTCCACACGCCATGGCCGGGGCAGCCGAGGGCCGGGCTCGGGTGGGGTCGGGGAAGGGTGACGGGAGGGGAGGGCGAGGGAAGTGGGGGGAGCGCGGGACTCGAGGAGAGCCTAGCCGACGAGCTCAAGAGCAGAAAGACGAGTGCCGGAGCGCCGGTGAGGAGATAAGAGCCGCGACCGCCGCTGCCTCCGCGGCAGGGGCAGTGGCCCGGCCGGCCCGGGCGAGAGCGGGAGGGGCGGTGGCGGCCGCTCACGACAGCCGCGTCAGGGGGGCTCTTCCGCCTCCTCAGGCGCAGCTCCCCCGGGAGAGGCTCTGGCCGCCCCCGCCGTCCGCTCGAGCTTTGCGCCGCGCCCGAGGCGCTCCTGCGCTGAGACCGGCTCCCTTCAGCAGTCGATAACAGCCCGGTGAGGTATGAGGCTGGAACGCGACTACAAATACGCCCGAGTTAAGTCAGAAGCTTGAGAGCGGCAGTCGATGTGGAGGGATTAGGAGGTGGCGGCAGCGGCAGGAGCTCCAGCAAACACGTCCAGCCGCTTCCCCCTCCACTGTACGACTATTCCACCCGCCGCCGGCCCCAATATGGCGTCAATAACAACGCCGCCGATTCAAATTCTGCGGCCTCAGGGCGCGTGCGCATAGGGGGTGGACACCCCCGCAGGTGCGTTCTAGGAGTTGTAGTTTTTCACTGTGGAAGGGAATAGGCGTGAAAAGCGATTACGGAGGAGTCACGAAAACTACGACTCCCGTCAGTCAAGGCGCGCCATTCTGAGTTCCGGGTTGGAATTTAAATCCCCTACGCAGCCTGAGTGTAAAAGGAACTAAGCAAAAGAGGAAAAAAAGAAAAGACTGTGTGAGAGACTGGGAGAGAGGAAAGCCAACTGGTGCGGAACAGGCTTAAAAGATCTTTATAGTTCAGGACATAGTTGTTCTGATACCATCCCTACAATGATTTAACAAACGGGAAATAGAAAACTTAGCCAACCCAGCTTCCAGACAGATTAATTTCTGTAGTAAGAGTGCCAAAACCAAAACCTGTCATAATGAGAGGCTAGGAAATAATATTATGGAATCTATTTAGGACAGCAAGGGACAACAACAGTAATAGTATCATATTACAGGATCCTTGATTGAACTGGATGCTTTGCCTTCCCAGGTAGCTGCATATATCCATTTATTAAATTCTGCAAAACCAGCTTTACCTGTAAATAAATAGATTTGAAAGACCAAATTGTTTCGCTTTGGATAAAAAGCAAGCGATACCAGAAACTATTATCTGTTGAATATTGTACTAGAACTTGTGAACTGTAAGAAATCAAAAAACCTAATGAAATGTCTAGGAAGTAGATAATGAACCCATTTCATAAGCAAAGAAAACAACTTTTTGTAAAAGTTGTACTGTTATTCAGGTACCTAAAATAAGAATCAAATAGGGCATTCATAATGTAAAAAACTGTCACCAGTCTTTTGCCTAGGGAAGCTATCACCAGTCCAAAAGGAAACAAGTTATTTATGTAAATGCCATATTATCAAATGATCATGGCTATCAAAAACTGGCTTCCAATGCTTATTTATTACTGTCATTTAGTAACTAAAAGCTATTTTGTACCATTTGTCTATTATTACTTACAGCATTTTGACATTAGTTTAATATATTCTTGTTTTATTGAATTGTTCAACACCTTAAAGATTAGCCGTCCTGATCACATTGTGTCAACAACTAAGCTGCACTAATTTTAAGATATACTGCTTGGGAAATATCTTTTGAAAAAGGTCACATTTAATGAAACAACAGCTTAACTCTGACACCGAAAATGTATAGGTAAATTTTTGCTAAATTCTAAATGCCATGAAACATAAAACCTATGATATGATGAAATTAACAGAACACATATTTTATGTAAATAAGTAGAAAAAGGATAGATTAAGCCATGGGAAGAAAATAGCAAAAGCATTTATATTCCTGGTAAATATTTTCTGAAATTAAGATTTTACCTTAAATTATAGACCTTACATTGAAAAGGGACTGTTAGGAGTTAAATCACATCTCTTCAAAATTCATATGTTGAAGTCTTAACCCCAGGTATCTTCCAGTGTGTCCTTATTTGGAAAGAGGGTCATTTCAGATATAACTAATTAAGATGAGGCCACACTGGAGTAGGGCTTGCCCTTAATGCAATATAACAGGTACCCTAATAAAAAGGGGAAATTTGGAAACAGGCAACATGATGTGAACCTGAAGATGCATCTACAAACCAAGGAAAGCCAAAGATGGCCAGGAAATCACCAGAAGCTAGGATAAAGACATGTAACAGATTCTTTCTCACAGTCCAGAGAAGGAACCAACACCACAGATACCTTGACCTCAATTCTAGCCTCCTGAACTGAGATAATACATTTCTGCTGTTTAAGCCATCCAGTCTGTGGTACTTTGTTATGACAGCCCTAGGAGGGCTATAATAGAGGGGGGTTGTGGTTATCATTTGCATTATCACACACTGCCTGGAAAATAAGGAAAGAGTTTTATGGAAAGGTAATATGGGATATCTGGTAAACTTGACATTTTAGTACTAATAGCTGCCCATGAAATCAACACTGCACAGCATATCTGCAAAGGGCTCTCTGTTATTATTAAACCGTGAAAGGCTGGGGCAGCCTCCCCTAATACCAATGACTAAGGAGCCTGTTCAGAAACTAAGAGGAACAAGGGGAAGTCTTTCCTACTCACTTCTGTGTCTTTGCTCAGGCTCTCTGCTCCATACTTTTTGCCTGACTACTTATTCTTTAAGACTCAACCAAGGCATTAACTCCTATAGTAAGTCTCCCCCCCCCAACATTTAAAGGCTGAATTAGTTTTATAGCTTCACAAAGAGACAGATACCCATCTGCAGCTCTTCATCATTACTCTTACCACATTACAATATAACTCTCTGTTCATGAACCTGCTTCTCCTACCACTGTATTAGTTCCTTGCCAATAGCATAGTAACTTGCACACTTCAACAGCTACTTATTGAATGCTTCTATTTTTTTTTTTTTTAATGTTTGCTTCTTTTTGAGAGAGAGGGAGAGAAACGGAGCATGAGCAGAGAGGGGTGGAGAGAGAGACAACAGAATCCAAAGCAGGCTCCAGGCTGCAACCTGTCAGCACAGAACCCAACGTGGGGCTTGAACTCAGGTCAGAAGATCATGACCTGAGCTGAAGTCGGACCTTTAACCTAGTGAGCCACCCAGGTGCACCATTACTGAATGTTTCTTAAATAAACATTTTTTAATCACCCTGTCCTCCCAATAGCCCACATTATCCTTGTCTTTTAAGATAGATATTCACTAAAATAGCAACCCCTTCAGGGCAGAAAAAAAGCTGTTGAAGAAAAAAACAAACTTTTTAAGGCTAAAATTAAAAAGAAAAACAATACATGAAAGCCCATAAGTCTTAACATAGTTTAGAAGTGCATATGTATTTTGTTGATCAAGAGGAAAAGAAAACTATATTTAAAACATTAATAAGTTGAATCAGGTCACATGAATCTAAATATATAGTACAGCTAATGGCTCCAGTGACCTACAGAGACCAAAATTGCTCTTGTTGTGACTAAAAGGCCTATAACAAATTTCAAAGGCTTGAAATTTTTAGGATAGCTTTGTGACAATCTAGAAAGTATTTCCACATTTGTACAATCTCAGAAGCCTCTGAAGAAAAAGTGTTTTACCAAGATGCTGGTCTCTGCTTGGTATTAGACTTTTCTAGCACCTCCCAAAATATTCTCCAGGATCTGATTCTGATGAGTCATTCTTTGACTAAAGCCAGTAAAAGTAGACATAGCTGGATGACATAAAATATCATCATCCTGAGCCTGAAGATCCTTTTTATACCATAAATCATTTTCAAACAATTTTTCTGTTGTTAAAGATAAATGCAAATATGTAAGGTGTGGAGAGGTGTTTGCTGACTCTACATGCTGAGTTTGAGTAATCATATGCTCAGCTTTAGGAATAGCAATTCTAATTTAGGAGTCACTTCGAATCTATATTCAGAACGGGCAGTGCCTACAGCAAAAAAAAAAAAAAAAAGTTTAATCATTGTGTAAATGAGTGCAGTAGTAAAGAATAGACATTGTAATTCCTCCCACATAAGGTTTTGCAGGCTGGCCAGAACCTCTTCTAAGAACCGTATTTGGAATACATATTAGAAAACATATTTTCCATTGTAGATATGATATGGCTAATTTTACTTTGGTTTCATTGTTTTGGATGTGGTCATTATTTTGAGTTGATTGGATAGTCATAGATTAATCAAAACCATATATCTGTGAGTGATTTCAAGAGGTCACCTAGACTAGTCCCCAGCTCCAAGGCATGATTAACTGTAAAATACTCAAGCCAAATAAGTATCTGTTTCACTCTTCCTAGAGATTTTCAGGATCAACATCCAAAATCCTGTGGTTAAAACGCAACTGCAAATTCTCTTATGTTAGCTTTAACCTCTTCTCCATCAGAGGCTCATTTCTAATTGTATAGTGCTCTATGAAGAACAACGCAGTCCAGGAAATAAGCCATGATTCACTCATCCTGAGGGACTTTCAAAGAAACCACAGCATAGTCTTTGGGCAATCAAAATAAGTTTTTATGAAGTCATTATTTTAAAATTTGCATGCTTTTCTCAAGTAGGTACAGTCAATTACCTCTATCCTTACTCAGGAACCATTTACTCTTACTTTATAGAAAAGTCAATCATGTTTGGGATCTTATTTCCCAGCCCAAACCAATTAGAAGAATCAAGTAGAAGAGGGAAAAGGGAATTGAAGATGCTATATAGCGACTACAACAAGCAAGCCAATCATTGTATAGCAAAGAAAGGGACTATAAGAAATAACTACAAAATTAAGAAAGCACAAAAGCCTTGAGCCACTGAAGTGTCAAGACAATTGGTCCAGCTGCACCTGAGGCATCACTGTATTACTAGAGCACCATATAATTACGGGAGGGTTGCCAGATTTAACATATAAAAATATAAGACGCCCAGTTAAATTTGAATTTAAGATAAACAAGGAATGACTTGTCAGTACAAGTACGCCGCAAATATTACCTGTTTTTACCTGATAAACACATTTTACTGTGTGCTGTATTTTATCTGACAGCCCTAAATAAGATGGTGACCTTAAGTCATCAGTAAAGCACAAACTGTTGAGTATGCCGTTCAAAAACTGTGTAACTAATAGAACACTGGAAAATGTTCCATTGATAGTATTTAAGATTAGGAAAATCAAACTTCTGAGTTGTCTGCAAAGTTAATCTATGTGAAACACTTTGAGCCATGCATGTTCTTCACTACAGAGTTCCAGGCATAAAATAAACCTTTAACAAACATTGGATGAACAGTGAAAGCTTAACACACCGCCTTCCCATTGGTGAGGCATCTCAAGCCCCTGAAGTTTGTCCCTAGCCGTTGTCAGTTCTGTGGCCCTGCCTGAGTCTAAACCTGACTCAGAGTTGGTGTCGCTGTCCAGGTCTGACTCCCGTTCCCTCTTGTACCTGCTGTCCTGGGCTTCCATGACACCGCCGCAAACCTTCCCTAATGAGGCTTTTCTAGAGAATGGGATAGTGTTTACACTTCACCAACTTTGGTGGCTTCCTCTGCAAGCCCACTGTTGTCTGGTGTAAAGGAAATGAAGAAATAGGCCCAACACTCCCCCTCGGAGCAGCTTTTCTAGGCCCACCCACTGGTAACAAGCATCAACCTGGGACCAATTATTGGTCACTTGAAGCCCCGTGGTCCTATATTAAAGCTAGAGCTTCACTGGGTGTCCAAGAAACTGCTAGATTTCATCTACACCTTGTGTCCCACAATTATCCATTGTGGTCTGATTTTAGTCAAAGAAATTATCCCCATCTTAAAGGAGACAGTCTGCAATCTTGACAGGGTTTGCCTCTGAGCAGTGGGACATGGAGCGTGTCTGTGGGAACAAGATGAACAGGACATGATTTTTGCCCTCAAAGAAGCTTACTTTCTAGCTTATATGACTGAAGATTCCTTTACAGAAATACCATTTATCACAATTATTTGAAAAATAAAATACAATTTTCTGGAAAAAATAAGTCATCTTAGTTGCCACCAATCTGAAAACTAAAAGCCAGCACATCCCCAGTTTATCTAACACATAGCAAACCCTTAAAAGTGATGGCTACCATTATCATGCTAAAGCAAACTCTAAAATCTCCAGCCTGAAGTAGTAGAAGAGTTTCCAGTACCTCCTTGCCCATAGGCCAATCATAAGAGCTCGGGTCCAGTTTCTGGGCCAACCTCCCTTCTCCCTTCTGTACCCCCCTGCTAGGAAGGAACTCAGACAAGATCTAGGTTCCAAATCAGTGTAGTTGTGTTATAGGGTGTGCCTCACTTTAATCCCATTTACATGGGTGAGTTAGAGCCTAGGCTGGCAACATTTGGGGAGAATAGAAATATTATTTGTAGGGATGCCACCATGGCCCGGGTGCTTTCTTAATTTATCCTACTGAAAACCTAAGGGAGTAGTGTTAATCTCATTTTACTGTTGAACCTGTGGCTCATCCCTGAGGTCACATAGTTCTAAATGGGTCAAGGTTGGGACTGTTACCCAAGTTTGTAAGATCCCAAAGGTGTGTACTTATACTCCACATTGTGACTTGGGTAGTGAAGAAAACTGGAGATAAAGAGATGGATTAATTTAAATGTCATAAAGCATCACAGTGGAGATAAGTAACAAGTGGTCAGTAAGAAGTTTTTTTAGGACAGTGTCAGCATATGTTCCAGAAGATGTAAAAGAACATGTCCTATGACTACTTCGCTGTGTTTCATTTCCCCATGGAACTTGATACTTGAGTACCAAGCTTTAAAAGATGATTGTTGTGGTATTACCTTTCTATTCTAAGGCAATTGTGAGTTCCCAGGGAGTATTATGGAATCACATGTGGCCCACATGACTTATTTGCCTTTCTGAAAAGGGTCTTTCATCATGTCTCCAAAACAGCTAGCTGCAGATCACTAAAAAGAAATCATTCCTACATCATATTAACTACATCTTTTATTTGCTAACAAGCAGCTTAAGTATAGACGTTCAAGTTCCTTTTATTCCTTTTGGTTGCTTGCTACTCAAAATGTGGCCCACGGACCACAGGCACTGGCATCACCTGGGAGCAAAGCTGGGAGCATGTGGAGGCACACCTGGGGCTACCGAATCAAAATCTGCATTTTAACAGGATCCCCCGGTGATTCATATGTACATTTAATTTGAGACACTCTGCTCTTATTAGCCTCTCCCTGGCAGATGTGCTAATAATAGCATGTCATGGTCCTCAGGTGTGTGCCAGGCCCTCTGTGAGGTCACAGCAATAGCAAGATAACTAAGACATGGCGTCTGCGAGAGAAAGTCGAACAAATGAAAGGGGTCTAGGCAATCTGAAAATGCCCACCTGGGTCAGTGAGAATTCCTGTATCCAAATTTCCTTCTGCTCTGTGAAAGAGTGGCGTTTAGAATGGCTTTCAGTGGAGACAACACATCCAAGTGTTGTGTTGGGAAAGTGGGAAGAAGAAACAGAAGGGTACATACATCTCCTATACTGCCAAACTGTTCCTTCTTTCCCTAGTGATTATCCCTCAAAGAATTCCAACAGAGTTCTAACATGGCTAAACTTCTTAGGATCCGCTCACTTAACAAATTGATTGATTGCTATCCACCCCTCTCTGGGGTAAATACTCCAGTTACGGATGAGAACTCCATGGTCCCAGCCCTCATGGAGCTCCTAGGTGTGTGTTAACAATTACTACCTAAGTCTGTAAGAACAGAAGGCTGTGATTTGCAGTTTGAGAGGAAAGGATTAATTTTACCCCAGTTTTCTTTCTGCTGTTCACTTTGTAACATTACTTTCACTGCCTGAGTGTTCTCAAGAATTTCTTCAGTATCTCAGATGTAAGGTGTATGAACAAGAGACAGCTATTTTCTTCAAAAGTGGAAATGGTCTTGGTAAAAACCTGAAGCATTATCTGTCACCTCACAGTATTTCTCCTAAAGTTATGCAGGTCTCATTCCAGCATTGCGCTACTCAAAGTGTGGTCTGTGGGTTTGCTCCAAGCCACAACCTGCTAAGCACAGAAATCAACAATGAGGGCTTAGAAACTTTTCTGGCAATTTGACATTGTCACAACATGCAAGGGCACCTCCAGAGGACCAGTCTGTTGATAGGGTGCTACAGATTGAATGTTCGTGTCCCTCCAAATTCATATATAATGAGTTTTGTGTATCCCCAATGTGACGGTGTTTAGAGGTGGGACCTTTGGGAGGTGATTAGGTCACGAGGGAGGAGCCCTCATGCATGAGATTAGTGCTCTTATGAAAGAGACCCCAGAGAGCACCCTTGCCCCTTCCACCATGTGAGGAGACCGAGAGAAGGCACTCTCTGTGAAACACAAGTGAGCCCTCTTGAACTTCCCAGCCTCTGGAGCTATGAGAAATAACTATTTGTTGTTTTTAAGCCACCCAGCATATGGTATTTTGTTATAGCAGCCTGAATAAACCAAGACCCAGGGTACAGTCGGGTGTTGAACTGAACAGGTGAGTTACATGTGACACAAGGTTCGTGCTAGCCATCCCCAATAGAACCACATGTGATATTTTAAGATTAATTTGTCAATTATAACCGCAGAATGTATAAAATCCAGAGTTTATCTTGTTCAGTTATTTATCAAAGATCATTTAACTTCAAAGGATCAGTTTTGGAGCTGACTACTGATGATAATTGAGCATTGATGACAGATTGAGCATAAATGTTGAATATACAACATCCTGTGCTTCATTTTTGATAGAAGTGAAAAATGAGTATCTGGAGCTTGCAGAAATTGCTTAAAATCCTCTTTTCCCCCTCTCACCCACCTGCCTCTATGAGACTGGTTTTTCTACTATGAATGTTATTAGAACAAACATGGAAACTGTTTAGGGATACATAATCCCCTCTTCATAGCGCTATTACCTATCCAACCTAAGTTACAGAAATTAACAAGCAAAAAGTAAGCTCACTTACAACATGAAATAGTCTACTAATAAACAAAATGTGTGTTTCAAGTATGCAAATCAGCATTTAATATGTAGAATTGCTATTTTTAAATAACTTTTTGTCACAAATGTGGAATGACAAAGTACTGAAATACAACTATTAATTGCCTGTATTCAGGCCTTCAGTGAACAATGTACACATTACACATTTTTTTCCTGTTTTTTTTCCCTCTGATCGTCTTTATTAAGTCTATTGAATCTAAAAAATGTGGTTTTCTATTTTATATTTACTTTTTAATTCTTTTTTCTAGTAATACATTTTTGTTCTGTTTACAAAATATCTGTCCACATGCATTGTGAGAGAAAAACCTAGTCATTAACCCTGATACTTTGAGAAAAACTTCTTTATAGTGGCCTGTAAATGACTACTACTCTCAGACTCAGCTGGTGAAAAATGTACTAACACTCTTAGCTAATATGTATGTGGTGTTGACTGCCTGCCAGGAATGTTCTGTGTACTTTACATGCATTAACTCATGTGCTCTTACCTTATGAATTAAGGTGCCATTGTAGCACCATATTACTGATGAGAAAACTAAGGCACAGAGAGGTTGAGTCACTGGCTCAAGGTGACACAGCTCTACAGTGGCAGGACTCAGTTTGAGTCCATGCTCTTATCTGGGGAACATAAGACAGGCATTGTAATCATAGTTCTCAACCAAATTGCTATGGGCTTACGTGGGTCATTTGAAATGTGGGAAAAGAAAAAGAGGAATTAGAAAGGATAACAAAAACTACAGTGCAGAATCCTTCCCATGTGGCAGGCATTGAACTGAGTGCTTTACATGCATGAGCTCAGTCTCCAAAGTGTGAGTTGTTACAGGAAATGATTTCAGGTAGTAGGGGAGATGACTTAGATGCATGGGCCAGACAGAAGTCAAATTGCGTCACATAATGAGAAAGCAATTTCTTCTTAAGTCTCTGCACCTAATCACGCTGCTAGAGTCTCTTCCGTGCAGGTCTCTAATGACTCCCTAACATGGATTTAATTTCCTTTTGTTACAAAAGGAAAGCAGGCCTTAGGCTTAACACTGTCTCTGGCAACAAGGTCTTTTTTATTTTCATTGCACCTTCAATTGCATCTTATTTATAGTAAGGATATACAATTAAAAAAATGTATTTATGTTTGGGGGTGCCTGGCTGACTCAGTCGGTGGAGCGTGCTAATCTTAAATTCGAGCCCTACGATGGGTGTAGAGATTACTTTTAAAAAAATCTTTTTTTAAAAAGGTATTTATGTTTGAAAAGTGGGCTATGGAAAAAAATTTAAAGATAATAGTGTAGGTCTTACGTGGAGCTGGCAAGAGCTGTGACCAATGAAGTTTGGAAAACATTTCAATATCTTTCAACAAGCTGGGAAAAGGTAAGCACTATTGTTCTTTATTTATGATAGGAGATTTAAGGTTTAGAAAAGTTCAGTAACATTCCCAAGGCCACTCTCTAGGCAGCTGAGGAGTTGGGATCCAATCTTAGAAGTGCTTGTCTCCAAAGTGAGTGTCCTTACCCATTATACATCTGGTCTCCCTCAGTGATGTTAATGCACGGCTCCTCCCAGGACTGGCCCTCCAGCACTCTTTGATTGTATTTCAGGATCTAGGAGGGCAGTTCTCAAAGTGCGGTCCTCCCCTAGGTGTTTTCATCACAACACTGAGATGTTTGTCTCTTTCACTATCATTTGCTCACGAGTGTACAGGGAAGTTTTCCAGAGGCCTCGTGACATGTGATAGCACAAAACACTGAATGCAGAAACAGATATGAGGACCTAGCTGCCTTCTATTAAGTCAAAAGTTAAAAAGATTTACTAAAATGTAAACAACGCCATTCTTCTCATTGAATCTTTTTTGTTTGTTTTCGCTTGTTTTGGAAATTATAGTTATTTTAAATAAACATGTGATTTGTGTTAACATGTAATGGGCTTATTGTTATTTTTTAAACTTTATTTATTTATTTTTTTTCAACGTTTATTTATTTATTTATTTATTTATTTATTTATTTATTTTTGGGACAGAGAGAGACAGAGCATGAACGGGGGAGGGGCAGAGAGAGAGGGAGACACGGAATCGGAAACAGGCTCCAGGCTCCGAGCCATCAGCCCAGAGCCCGACGCGGGGCTCGAACTCACGGACCGCGAGATCGTGACCTGGCTGAAGTCGGACGCTTAACCGACTGCGCCACCCAGGCGCCCCTATTGTTATTTTTAAATGAATAAGTATTTTACATATTTATCCATCTTAATTTCTTTTTTAAAATATTTGTTTAATGTTTTATTTATTTATGTATTTACTTGAGAGAGAGAGAGAGAGAGAGAGAGAGGGAGGAGAGCACGAGCAGGGGAAGGGTAGAGAGAGGGAGATACAGAATCCGAAGCAGGCTCCAGGCTCTGAGCTGTTAGCACAGAGCCTGACATGGGGCTTGAACTCATTAACTGTGAGATCATGACCTGAGCTGAAGTCAGATGCTTAACTGACTGAGCCACCCAGGCACCTCTATCCATCTTAATTTCTAGTGCATTAAATATCAATAAATATAACCCACACAAACAGTTTTTTTGGGTTTGTCAAGAGTATAAAGGTGTCTTCAGACTAAAAATATGTGGAATAATATATTTTAATATTAATGGAAACTTTTCTCCCAATATTTCTTCCCTTCCTTTCCTTGTGCCCTGTCCTCCTCCCTCCACAGCTTTCCCCCTCTATTTAAACAGGTAATCTCCGTGATTCATTGCTTCAAGGGAGGGACATTACCAAGTGGAAAGCAGAAATAGTGTCTAGCTTTCATATTTCAGAAAAGCCTAAACCCATTAAGGAAGTTATGCTAGGTGCTTGAAAGCAGTAATATCAAAATATAGCAAGTGTCACTGAGAAAAAAATACTAGCAGTATTGAGAGAGGGCAGCTTTCCCAGGACTAGAAAAATATGTCTCACCTCTTGACGGTTGGTGTGGGGAAGGACAAAGACAGAAGAAAGATTAGGAGAACAGAAAAGTGGGGCACCTGACTGGCTCAGTTGGTGGAACATGCAACTCTTGATCTTGGGGTTGTAAGTTTGAGCCCCACTTTGAGTGTAGAGATTGCCTAAAAATAAATAAATAAATAAATAAATAAATAAATAAATATATTAAAAAATAAATATATATTATATATTTTTTCAATTATGTATATTTTCTATATATATATATATATATATATATATATATATATGTTGAAAAAAAAAAAGGAGAACAGAAAAGAGAGGACTGGGCTAAAGAGGCAGAAAGACAGAGTCTAGGCACTGTTTAGCCACAGTGGAGCATCTTCCCTTGTCCAGGAGCCATGTGGGAGCTGAGAACTGCCACTGACTAAATCTGGTGTTTCTGAGAGCCCGCTTCCCCTTTCCATGCTCATGATGCTTTGTAGCAGTGACACCATCAGATTCATCCAACCTGGACAACTTCACTCTAAAAACATCCCTGGCCCATCAGAAGCCCAAGAGAAGGGGGCTGGGGCCCTGGATCCCTGGAAGGGTGGTGGGGGTGAAGACGTAACAGCTCTAGATCCTGAAATTTGGAAGGTCTGGCTGAAGCTGCTGATCTGCCCTGAGCTAGAAAAGCAGTTCAACACACTTTTCCTCCAATATTAGGAGCACCCTGCGTACCTGCTGGCCAATAAGCAAACAAAGGACTGTGTTGCATTCTAGCAGAATTTGTGAACTGATTGTACTATCCTTGAGTTCAGCCCACAGGTGAGTGTTTTTGGTCCAGAAAGGGGATTTGCTTTGTTTGTTTTCATTAGAATGCTTTGGGGGGAGTCCATGTGCTATCCAGGGCCCACTGTCCTCTCTCCCATTCAGTCTCTTCACGCATCAACATTCCCTGCCTGCCCCTGAGGACATCTGAGGTATCTGAGTCCTGTAATAAAAAGCACTTGACCTATATATAGTAGGAGGATTCCTCAAAAAACTATACAGAATCATGAGTTTGTGCATTTTTCTGAGGAGAGAGTCCTAGCTTTCAGCATATGCCAACTATGTAAAGGAGTTTCTGATACCCGGCTTGGAATGCTGGAGGCTGTTCGCTGGCTGTGTGACCCTGAAGATGTCACTTAACCTGTCTGTGTCTCCATTTCCTCATCTGTGGAATGTGGGCGTTAGTATTTAACTCTAAGGGCTGATATAAGGAGTAAATGAATGACAAACTCTTTATAAGTGTTGGCTTCCATTATTATAGAGGAGGTAGACCATGGGGGTTTGGGAGGGATGGAGAACCTGTGTAAGAGGGGCTAGCTTGGGGTAAAGAAGTGAGTGCAGGCACATTTGGTGACCCCAGCCCATCTTCAGGATGTTGCCTGCACAGTACTCAGAGCTCACTAGTTCAGCAAAGGGTCCCAGCATGTTGGAAATGAACAGCAAGGCTTCTCTATATGTGATGAAAAGGGTTGCCAGCAGCTGTGACATATGTACCTCTTGTTCTGCGAAAGACAAGCATCTGAAGGTGGCAGTCAGATAGAGCCTGGAGCCATGAACTTGGAGATCACAATTATGCCCTAGAGATCAATGCTGCCTTAGTTCTGGTCTCTAGACACCAACCAGGGAGCAGAGTCAGACAGGTTTAGCAGGGTCAGACAGCAGAACCTGGAATCCAGCTCCACCACTTTCTAGCTGAGCTGTTTTTGAGCAACTTACTAAAACCCTCTAAGCCATAGTTTCCTCTTTTGTAAAACTGAGTAGAAATGTACCTACTTTATCAGTTAAATGATATAACATATGCAGATATAATATAACATGGCAGCTAGTAAGTGCTCAATAAGCAGAGCCATTGCTATGGTAAGGTGTTCAGTGCCAAGAGAGGGCTCAGAGGGAGCTAAGTGGCAGCAGGGGTCCGGGTGTCTAGTTGGATAGGGAATCCTGGAAGAACAAATCCAAAGATCACTAGAGTGAAGATGCATTTGGCCCATTGCAGCATTTCTGCTTCAGCTTCCTTCCCTTCAAACTTGGGAATCAGATTTCTTAGGGCTCTTTTGGGCTTCTTAGAAAACATGAAAGGGGAAAATTAAGATCAGACTACTTTCTGAAAATCATTTCTTCCCCTGCAATATTCCCATGGTGGAGAATTGATGATACTGCTTGTCTTAACAGAAACCCATTCAAACGAACTCAAGGAGACAGAATTTTCTTACAGGTCTGGAAGACAGGAAGTTCTCAAGGACAAAGACTCTCATCTCTGCTTCCGAGCTATGCCTACTTCTTTCTTTTCTCACTGCAAATCTACTTTCTCTTCTATATATGCACAAAACCCAAAATTGTGGGCCTCGCCCTCCTTGGCATCCTATTCTGGTTTACATACAACACACTAGATGTGCCCTATTCTCAAATCCAAATTCCTGGGAGAGGAAATTTGTTAGACATCTCCTGTCACATACCTGGCCATGCTAATGTCAACCAAAAGTGTATATATATGGGGTGGGAGAGGAAGGAAATGACAGTGGTATAGACACACAGGTTCAAACAGTTAATAGAAGAAAACCAAATGGCCAAGGAATACCTGAAAAGATACTTAGCTTCTCTAATATTCAGAGAAATGCAGATTAGCACAAGAATGTGAGGTGCTCGTTTTTATCTTTTTGGACCACCAGATTGACAGCAATGAAAAATAAAGGTAACTACAGGAAACTTGTTAAGGGTATGAAGTGATAGGAATTTTATGGTGTGCTACTGGACATTATGTTGTGATATTTTAAATGTGCTTAAACATTAAGCCTGCAATTTTAGTGTTAGGAATTTATCCTAAGGAAATAATTAGAATAAGTACAGGCATATATGCGTATGTATATGGATGCTTATGGCAGTATTTTTAATATTTAAGGAAAACTTATAACATCATAAATGCCCTTCAGTGAAGGATAGAGATTATGGTTCAAGGGAATACTGGGAGGCCATTATAAAGCATGAGGTAGATTCATAGGTAAGATGTACACAGCAAGCTATTTAGAGCAAAAAGATAAAAATGCAAACCACGGAAAAGAGTAAATAATATGATCCCATTTTTGTTAAACACATACAATATATGATATATACTTTACATACTATATTTGGAGTATGTACATATACACATCTATATGTATTTGCCTGAGTATGTGTGTATATTATATACACACACACATACACATACATCTGTTGGGATAGATGTAAAACTAATAATGGGGGCCAACTCTGGGAATAAATAGAAAATGGGAAGTTCTCACTTCCATTTCTATAGTGTTGAACTTTTTAAGAACAAGCCTGGATTACTTTTATAATCAGATGAAAAAAAGAAGACATTGCATTTTGAGGAGGAAAAGAGAGTACAGAGTTTATGTATACAAGATGATTTGACATTTTAAAATGAAAGAAAAACAACAAATTCCATTTTCCCCGTGACGAACAGGCATAGCAGCTTTGCTGCCCTCACCCAGGGTTTGGGATTATTGGGAGAGAGCTTTCTAGCATGGACAGGAGAAAAGTCTGCCCTTCTCAGTACCACAGAGGCATTAGGGCTATCCTACAGGAAGAATTCAGCTCACACACAGCCCAAAGGAATTTACCCCCCTTCTGCTAGAGAGGAATTAATGAACTTAGTTGAGTTGAATTCTTCAGCTCAAATCTAGAGGTAATGTATTTACATATTTACATACAAAGAGAGAAAGCAGTTAAATGATGAGAGCTGAGGTGTCCCGCCAAGTGAGGGGTTGGATATAGGAAAAGTGAGGCCAGACTGGGAAAAGTGGAGGTGGCCTCGATCAATTCCAGAGACACATTTCCCTGCTGCCAATTGTGGGTTTGAGTGTGTGCTTGGGGATTTTTAATAGGTTGGGAAATTGAAATTCTCACTGGGATTATTATTATTATTATTTACGTGCTTCTGTTTGGATCCTCCCTATCTAGTTAGGAATGTGCCAAATATTAAAAGAGCCAGTTGTAATTTTTTTCACTGCTACCATGGATTTCAATGGGGGAAAAAATTAATCTTACTGTGTAGGCAACTTTATTTTTTTTTTTTTAAGTTTTTTTTTTTTTAACATTTATTTATTATTTTTGGGACAGAGAGAGACAGAGCATGAACGGGGGAGGGGCAGAGAGAGAGGGAGACACAGAATCAGAAACAGGCTCCAGGCTCTGAGCCATCAGCCCAGAGCCCGACGCGGGGCTCGAACTCACGGACCGCGAGATCGTGACCTGGCTGAAGTCGGACGCTTAACCGACTGCGCCACCCAGGCGCCCCGTGTGTAGGCAACTTTATAAGAAAGCCTCAATTTCACATATTGTGGGATAGCTGTATCAATCTGGTGTAGATAGAAAGCAATTTAAATTAACATAGTCTTTTGTCTTTATTTGCAGCAGGCAGTTCACCAACAGTGCATTTTAGAACATTGTTCACCGACAACATTAGAGTTGAGTGAATTTCACCATATTACTTTTCAAGCCTGTAACACCTTAACAGGCAAACTCTTAGAACAAGGTCTGTTTCTCCTCTTCTTTTAGAATTCTACTCTAAGCAAGAAGCATTTGCTGAATTGCCTACCTAGGGACTTCAACACTGCTAGTGCATATAATGGCCTTCCAAAAATGTTTACAGTAATGGTAAAGTTGGGGATAATACACCCCTGGACTTATTGCAAAGACAGCTTTTTGAATGATTGTTCACATAAAACCTGCCAAATCATTGATATTAGAGTGGGTCATTCCTTATATTATGAGATTCTGAAGATGAAAATAATAACCATAGATAGCAAAAGCTGGAAGGTCATCTTTTTCAGCTCCCTCAGGTTACATATAAGGAAATGAGTCTCTGAGAGTTTGGGAGCGTTGTCTACTTTCATGACTAAGAAGTTGCAGAGATTTTTTTTTTTTAACTCCAAATCTGATGCTCTTTTTATTACAACTCAGTTTACCTCTCTCAGACTGAAGTCTGTCTCAGAGATGCCAAACATTCCCTTCTCCCTACCCACATTCCACCTTGGAGACTCTGCCCCACTCACAACCCTGGGAGGGATAGCACTACATACCATGTGACTCTGCTCTACCAGTCTCCGTGACTGACCCAAGGATAGACATCTGACCTAAGCTAGGCTGATCGGATACTCTCCCAAGAATTTGGAATAGGGACAAAGAGGCTGAGTCATTTAGCTGTGCTGAGCCAAACTGCAAGGTCTTGCCTCCCTTGCCTGCCACAGCAGGCCACAGCCTCATGCTAACATGCAAGGGTAAGCTGAGAAACCATGAGTCAGCAGAAAAAGCAGGTCTGCAGACAGAGGAGCAGAAAGATGGAGCAGGTGCCCAGAGAAAAATTAAGAGACATGTACCTCAAAGGTAGAAAAAAGACAGAGAGAGAGAGGGGAAAAAGTCTGCATAATCCCTTTCTTGGTCCCATAATATCCGGCTTTATCTCCTTCACTGGCTTGTTGTAACCCCATAAAAATTCTCCCTTTCAAACAACCCTCTTTTTATTGGAGCTAAGAGGAATTCTGTTATTTGCATCTAAATTCTTCTTGTCTAAGACACTCCACAATTTATAGTCAATATATTTTTTGGGTGGAAAGACTGTTCTGTTTTTTTATGAAGATTATTGGAATTGAAGTCTTATCTGAAAACCCATAGCAAGTTGAGTGGTTTTCTGAATTTTCCTCACTAGCTGTCTAACCCTGGAGACCAAGGTAAGTAGTTCCCAGAACCCCAGATGGGAGCTAGCCCCACTTTGGGTCTTCAACCAAAATATGCTAGAGATATTCTATCCAGAAATATCCAGACAGTTCTATCCAGAAATAGAGATCTTATTGGGGTATGTATGTCAGGAATTCTAGAGTCTTTACATTTAGAGTTTTCAAGGGTTGGTTGGGCCTGTCTTCTTGTAAAATCTCTGCTCCTTTAGGTGTACCTGTGGAATCTCCTTGGCCCAACATGGACCCCCACCTGGGAGATCAAATCCCTGAAAAGTAGTTCAGGTACTATTCCCATGCTAATCTCTTTTGAATAGTGAAAAGAGCCTTTTGAGAAATTCTACTCATCTTTCGAAAATTGTTGGGACTAATATAAGTATAAAACGATGGAGAAATGATTGAGTAAATTAGGGTTCATTAGCTGATGTAATACTATCCAGATATCTTAAGGTGTGCCTGGGTGGCTTAGTCAGTTGAGTATCTGACTTCGGCTCAGGTCATGATCTTGCGGTCCGTGAGTTCGAGATCCATGTCGGGCTCTGTGCTGACAGCTCAGAGCCTGGAGCCGGCTTCAAATTCTGTGTCTCCCTCTCTCTCTGCCCCTCCCCTACTCACACTCTGTCTCTTTCTCTCTCAAAAGTAAATAAACATTAAAAAAATTTTTTTAAAAGGATAACTACCAGTTTTAAAAAATATAGAAAGATATTGATGACTCAACGAATAAAGGAAAAAGCAGAATGAAAGTTGTAAGCATCAACCATGTGAAAATAGGTTCACATAAGAACACTTTTCTTGATAATCCTCAACAAAGTAATTGAGTCATCCACAACTAATCCAGAGATCTTGATGTGTAGGATAAAGTCTACTGGGCACTTCTGTCTTAGATGATTTTGGCTAGAGAAAAAGTTGCTGACCTGGTTCAGGTTCTGAATTTTTTCTTATATTGGTCTGATTCTGTGCCCAGTGCTGATCTACTTTTGTTCATGTCCATAGCCCTCCCAACTGACATGACCTATGATTGTGGAGAATTCCCAGTCTTGCTGTCCACAATTACTTAAAGTCTTGTGTGGAAACTTTTTGCTTTGCACCACACAGATTTCAACATCTGTATTTAGATGCTTTCAT
This sequence comes from Puma concolor, assembly GCF_028749965.1. NCBI lineage: Eukaryota > Metazoa > Chordata > Mammalia > Carnivora > Felidae > Puma > Puma concolor. The sequence goes on from NC_141671.1 coordinate 80,151,752, forward strand.
TAGTTTTTTCCTATCTACCATTTCTCAAATCTAGGACAAGGTGGAGTTGTGACTTTCCTCCAGTGTGCTAGTAACTTCTGCACAGTTTCTGAGAATACCTTCCAAAGCTAAGATGAAAGGGAAAGACATTATATCTCTTCTAGCATTTGATAGGAAAAAAGAAATTTCTAGACCAACCACTGCCTGAAAGACTTTCTTTAGTTATAGAAAAGTTCTTCTGTGGCTGTTTTCTGAACCAGTCATGACAAAACTCCTTGACAAGCAGAAGGAGAGAACATTGGCTTCTTGCTGCTTTACAAGGGTTTGGTTGCCTATCTCAAGCCTACTCCAGTAGACTTTTGCTCTGTTTGTGGCCATGTGCCATTTATTAAAAGCCTTTCCCATATCAAGGGAACTTATACATTATGAATCCAGCCTTCTCAAGGTAAAATTAGAACTCACTATACCAGCCTTTTCTACAACCAGGGTATAAGCACGTGACCTAGTTTGTGCAGTCAGATGCAGGCATGCAAGACTGCAATGCAGAAAAGAAAACCCTGAGAAAGAAGGTATCACACAAAATTGGTTTTCCGGTGAGGGTTGTGGAAGGCGTCAGAGGCAGAAACGGCAGCAGCCCTAGTGTTGGCGCCCCCTTCAGGGCGTTCCAGTGCAGCCACCATGCCTGGGCCGGTGACAAGTCCGGGTTGCACCATCCAGCAGTGTAATTTGGATATAACTTCTTGCTAAGTAGCGTCAGAGCATTATTCTCTGACCCTTCCAAAAGTCTACACGCTATTTAACATCCTTTGATATATTCTTTTTTATTTTTAAATTAGTGAGAGTGAATTCTGTCACCTGCAGCTAAAAATCTTGACTAATATACCGATTTTCATGATTTTATATTAGGCTGAAGGACTCAGAAGTGATTTGTTTTTCGTATTCATCACGCTTCACCAGGCACTAGATATAAATAGGGTCACATAAATCCACAAATCTTAAACCTTACTGGCTCTTGATTCCACTTGCAGAATGTAGTTTTCCTGGCCTCACCAAAAATCGCTTCCAGAATCCCCAGGATTGTCTCTCATGTGCTCACCAACAGTTGTCTCATTTCTTCTCCACTGCCTCTTGTGTTTTTGGCTATGGGCTAAGAAGCCATTTACTGGTGTTGGCTCAGTACCTATGTCAGGGCCAAGCATGGCAAGATTGATACCATGTCAAATGTGTGCTGCCTCTAATGTTTTCATTCTGTGTCACCTCTCGACCAAAAGTGCCACAGCCCCTATGTCCACTTGTACAGGTGTCCCTTATAAAAATACTTCCTTCTCTGATTGACTTATTTCACTTAGCATAATACACTCCAGTCAGAGAAAGACAGATCTCGTATGTTTTCACTCTTACGTGGATCTTGAGAAACCTAACAGAAGACTGTGGGGGGAGGGAAGGGGAAAAAAATTGTTACGAACAGAGAGGGAGGGAGGCAAACCAAAAGAGACTCTTAAATACAGAGAATAAACTGAAGGTTGATGGAGGTTGGGGGAGAGGGGAAAGTGGGTGATGGGCATTGAGGAGGGACTGGGTGTTGTATGGAAGCCAATTTGACAATAAATTATATTAAAAAATAATACTTCCTTTAGTGACTGCATACAGCCCTTCTCTCTGAAGCTTAGATGTGAGTACCTGGGACTGAGCCGAGAGACCAAATAGGGTACTATTTGTCTTTTCCATTTCCTTATTTTTTTCTCCAACACACAGGCTCTCCTCCCTACTTGCCCATGCAAATCAGCTCATGCAAATGGACATCTGCAAATAAACATCACTGGCTGTAACATTACAGTTCATCATTCAAGCCTTATTCTGTGTCCTCAGAGTGAGAACACTTTAGGACCAAACTGGCAGGCTTTTGAGGCATTATTTTTATTTTTCAGCATTTCACAGTTGTTGTTATAATGCTATTTTTCAACAAGTAGAGAAATATGACCTGAAACAGTCCATTTATCCTGTGATATTTATGCTGACAGAGCCTGCCTCTGCCAGGATACTTTCTTACAGATGTCTTCTTCCCCTACACCCTCGGGTATTTGTCTATTAACAGAATGCAGGCAACTTCTTTGGCAAGTAGATTCAGAATGTCAGCACAAGCGATGAGTCTCAGGAAAATGGAACAATTAGGGGATTTCTCAGCAGTGCCACTGCCAGTTTTCCCTGGGCACTTGTATCAGTGCTTATTTTAATGACTTCAATCAGGATATTTTACTCACCCTAACTCAGAGGCTCAAGATTTTAGAGATCAACAGAGGATTCAATGTATTATAGTCTTGCTTTGCAGCAATTATTGGGTGGGGTTTTTCTGTGAGTAAATGGAGCAGTAAAAGTCCCTTCTTACCACTACTTTCCACCCCAGCTTTGCTATTTGGCATTTGTCCACCTATAGCTATTTGAACAATTCGAGCTTATGGTTCATAAAAGATTATAAAGCAATATTATGCTCACAAATAGAGTCCTGCAAAAAGCATTCAAAATCTCTCCCCTAGAAAATGTTACGAAAAATGTCTCAGAATTCTATAGGTACAAGACTTCCATTGCTTTTTTGATCTGTGTTATGACTCCTTTGGGAAACACAGTGTACTCCTGTATAGTGAACTCCAACAATGTTTTCCAAATGGATCAGAGGGCAAAGAAGGGAGGACTGGTGAGCGTGAGGAGGGGCAGCCAGCCACATTTGAGGGACAGATTTCACAACAATCTGGGCCAAAGTGGCTCAAAAGCATTTAAAGGCCTTTCAAAGGATTTTTTTTTTTTTTTTTTTTTTTTTTAGGATTTTACAGGTTTCCAAGGAAGGTATACGTCCTCTAGTTGATTTTAAGCTAAAGATGAACTCTGGGGAGATCTGACTATGGAGAAAGTATCTCAGGATCTCAGTTTATTCCTCATATGTCTAGTTGAATCCTAGAGGGGAAAGGAGACATATTTTGTGGATGCGGCAGGAAGGAAGGCAAGCTACATAAGAAGGTACAGCAGGAGACGTAGAGGAGAAATGTGACTCAAGATGTGTTTGGGGATAGTCTGACTTTCAGGGAGAAGGGTTTTTTTCCTTCAGTGCCTGATTCCACCACTGTAATGTAGTATCTACCCTCTCCTACGTTTTCTGACAATAAATTCTTCAAAACATCCACAGGGATATATACAAATACTAGTTTAAAGTATCTAACCACACACGAACTAAGCATGTTTTTATGTATATGGAATAGATTCTTAAATCATTTTAGCAGTGGTTATATTGAAAATGTAGAGTAAAAAAAACCAGAGATAATGAGGGAAAAAGATACTGAATGTATCCACTTATTTTTGTAGGATATAAAAAGTGTCATGTCGGGTTGGCTGGTGGCTCAGTCAGTTGTGTTTGACTTCGGCTCAGGTCATGATCTCATGGCTCATGAGTTCGAGCTCCGCTTTGGGCTCTGTGCTGACAGCTCGGAACCTGGAGCCTGGAGCCTGCCTTGGATTTTGTGTCTCCCTCTCTCTCTGTGCCTCCCCCACTCATGCTCTGACTCAGTCTCTCTCTCTCTCTCTCAAAAATAAATAAGCATTAAAAAAATTTTTAAATGTCACAACATATGTACGATCAACCTGAAACCTTAAAATGTATTAATTGTGAAGGTCAAGTAGTTCTGAGATATGATTTTGGTCTATGTCCATAAGATAAAATTTGGGACTGGTTCACATGAAGGTATTGTCCCAGATATTGTGCTTTCTTTTTCATTTTTCTCATTTTTCTCAGTAAAGTATAAGACTAAAGTAAAAAAAAAAAATTATGGAGAGATTAACTTTCTTGCATCTTTCTGATGACAAAAAGGTGAGTGAGTCATTTGCTCAAACACCAGCCCAGAAATTTCATCTCACGCATTGTCGAGTAAGAAGCTTCAGCCAGGCACCCTTCCAGTTGATAAAAGGATCTCCAAGGCGCGTGATGTAAAGGGGAGGGCTGAACCTGCAGCTTCCCTTTCTCCTCTCTTTGGTTTCTGGCAGCCTTTCTGCACACAGATGATCCTTGACTATGATTCTGAGTGCAGATTTCCAGGGCCATTCCCCCTCACCCCAGTAGTATTTGGATCAGAACCCTGAGCCTCTGTGGAGATGTAAAAGCAGGCACGTCTGGCTCAGCCTCACTTTATCACACAAAGGAATGTGACCTTTAGGTTCCCTGGGAATGCTTTGTGCAGTTGGCTGGGCCCCAAGATCAAGGTCATCTGTGTGATTCCTGGAAAGAGATGCAGAGTGGGCATCCCTAGTCTGGGCCAGGTGCCTCAAATCACACAATTTTGGAAGAGGAAACGTGTGCTGTGGTTCCTGAGAAGGACCAGGCAAGTGAGGAAGGTTGCAGTGAACACTTTCACTCTGGAGATGTGAAGGTATGTGTCCTTGGCCAGGTCACCTGCACAAAAGAGTATTAGAAATCAGGCCACCCCCGGTGCATGACAGCCCAAGCTCCTCACCAGGAGTGTGAGTCCCAGTCACTTTTCCTTGCAGGGGTCAGGGAAATCCTTTCTACTGTGAGTTTCTTTCTACTTTACATTGTGATAATTACACAATTGGAAAGGAACTCAAATGAAGGAGACTCTGTGGCTTCCTTGGCGAAGTAAGCCAGTTTTGGCCAAAAAGAGGTGAGTAGCTAATGTCAGACTAGGAACAATATACTTCCTGTATCTCCTCTTGAATCATCGTATAATAGGCTTCTGACGTGCAGAAGGCCCTGAAGAAATGTAGCAGAGAAGGAAGTGAGGAGCCAACTGCATTGGTTCAGTGCCCGAGAAACACCCTGCTTTGAGGATAAAATTGCACCTCTCATGCCAACAGTTCAGGCAACTGAACCTACACAAATAATGCTTGGAATTCAGTTGAAGAATAAGTCAAAAGAGGTCTTGTTTTTTGTTTTAAATGGGCTCTAAGATTGCTCTTTTGCTTGGTTTGTTTTGCTCAGGGGATGAGATGAGGGAGAAAATAACCTACGTTCTTGTTGTGAGAAGCGTTTGTTTAGATGACACAGAGGGGCATCATCCAGGTAAAAGAGGGTGTGGAAACTTACTACCTCATACCTCCTTCCTGGGCAAATGAAAAGCCAAGGGCTACTATAAAAAGTAATTTGTGTCCGGCTCTTGGGGGAAGGAAGTCTTTTCAAACTGAGAATGTCACACTCCAAATTTTAACCTAGTGCTGTTTCCTGCTCTTACTCATAGAGTGATCCACATGACTTTAGTAGCTTTAGCTTCTTCAGAATGGAGGAAACAGAAAGCCAGTGGCTGCCCAATGGAATTACACAACATGGCTTATTTGGGAGGAGAGGGAAGTCAGGATGAGGATCATTTATTTCATCAGCCTCATGATCACAAAAGTTACCCAGGCTAAAAATGGTCTTTAGTCACTCTGCCATTTATACTTTTTCCCTCGCTTCCAGATTCTCATGCTTAAATTCTCTTTTTGTGAAAGCCACTTTTAACTTAAAAATTCTTCCTTCTGTCTTTACTTTTCTGTCACTTTTCTCCTCATTTAATCCTCTCCATTATCCAATAATAGAAATAGGATAGCATAAGGAGTTGAGATTTCTTAACTCAACCCTGAACTGGGGAATAAGAAGAGAAATGGAAGACCCTCAGGCCCAGTTTCCTGGCTGTAATCAAGAAACCAATAGATAGCCAAATCCAAAAATATTAAAGTTTTTAAATTTTTATTTATTTTGAGAGAGAGAGAGACAGCGAGCTTGAGCCCGGGGGGGGGGGGGGGGGGAGGGGCAGAGAGAGAGGAAGAGCCAGAATCCCAAGCAAGCTCCGCGAATGTCAGCACAGAGCCTTATGCAGGGCTTGATCCTACAAGCCGTGAGATCACGACCTGAGCCGAAATCAAGAGTCGGACACTCAACCTACTAAGCCACCCTGATGCCCCCAAATCCAAACAGAGTAAATGAAGAAAGCTGTAGACTGGTCATGTGTGTTACAACCAGACTGAGGTAATGAAGAACACTAGTATGGTGGTTTGACAAAGGAGACCCAAAGATCAAGGTGTTTAGGATCTGATAGTAAACCCTAGGAAGACACTTGATCAGCTTAAATAGCTAATACTTAGGAGCTTACTGAATGCTAGGCACTGTTCTAATCACTGTACACATGTTAACTCATTCACTGCTCACAACAGTGCTACCACGTATTCACCATTGTCATGCCCATTTTGCAGATGAAGGAAACTGAGGCACAAAATGGTGCCTGTGGTAGACATGGAGAGGCACTGTCTTTCAAAGGACTGTCTGCACAGCTCCCTCCACCTCTCAGTGCCTTCAGGGTCTGCCACAGCTCTTTGGCCCAAGGTCATTCACAGGGCAGCCTGCATTGGGGGGCAGAGAGACAAGCTATAAAGGCTCAGTAATCTTGGCCCAACATGGACAATCCTGATGGGTAACAGTCACAACAGAGCTCCCTGCCTGGCTGGCAGAAGCTTTGATGTAGGCAGAAACTTGTATCACATTTCAACTTCTGCCTTAGCTAGGTGGACGAAACATCCCAGTTTTTTTTTTTTTTTTTTCCCAGGACTGTCCCGGTTTTGGCACCAAAAGTTCTGTGTCCCAAGAAACCTCCATGCCAGGCAAACCAGAATAGATGGTTGTTCCTGCCCAGCTGTAGGAAGGAATCAGGTTTTCTTCCCCTTCCTTCCATAGGTGTTGATTCCTAATAATCATCTCGTACCCTAAACCCCATCTCAGTGTCTGCTTCTTGGGAGCCCCATGTGTGACAAGGCCCTGAGTACATCACAGAGGGTGGGCATTCCAGCATCAGACTGTGTACTCTTAATCCCCAAACTTCACTTTTTCTTCATAGAAGTGTTCTAGTCTCTAGGAAAAGGTACTCACCAGAAGTCCAGACAGATTCTCCATGCTCCATACAGCCCAGATGAAATATTTCTCAGTAAAGATGAAGGTAGTTCATGTTTATTAAATATGGCAGATGATTAGCTAAGCACTTTGCCTATGAAGGGGGTTCTGTCGATATTCTCATTGTACAAATGAGAAAGCCGAGGTTGAGAGTTTACTGCCCTAGGATTTTTACCTGGGCACTCTGCCCCTAAATCAGAAGTTTAGATAAATCTGAATAGCTTGTCATTATAAAATGGAAATATGTTTTTGTTTTGGAGTAGAGTTGTAGAGTGTGTTTAAGGAAGATGCTATATTAAGAAAAAAAAAAGCCCAGCAAAATGGCAGGAGGCTACAGTTCAAGCTGTTCAAAAGCTAAGAGTTTAAGAAAGGGATATTAATTATAAGTTGTTTATATTGCAGTGAAGTAACCTTTATCACTCTCTCCATCTTGTCAAACCTTCCTGAACCTTCAGTAAAGTCTGGCAGAGAAGGGCCTCATATTTAGTATGTGTACAAACCACAGAGGGGCTTCCCAAGCAGAGAACAGGAATTAGCAGGCAAGAAATCAGAACTAGAGGGGACATGTGACAGCCCTCTCCAAATTCCCCTTACCTACACCTGCCACCAGGCCTAGAGGAATTTGCAGAAATATTCAGGAGGCTATTGAACTTTCTACAGGCCTGGAAAGATATTTGAGTCTAATTTGTCTATATCTTTAGGGATAAGGAGAGTCCAGATGACAGCTGAGAGGCACAGGCATGACAAGAAGTTTATTAAGATAAATCAAAATGATAAAGGCAGCTATCTAGGAGAGGGAAGTAGGAAAATGAGTAATTTATATCTTCATTTTTGTGCTTTTTCTGAGTTTTCAAGATTTCTACAACAACTGTATTACCTCTGTAATCTGAAAAAAAAAAAAAAAAAGAACAATAAATGAACAGTGTCTATTTCTCCCGTGTTCCTGATTATATACACTCTTCTGTCTCTTGGGTATGTCTAGTCACTAAAAAGAAACAGAAAAAACCACACATATAAACCAGGCCACAGATTCATATACACATATTTCACATCATTACGGAAAGGTGTCTACATATTGAGTGAGGACTCATTGTGTTACTGTCCGAGCACCCAAAGTGTTTCAGGTCAGTACCATGGGTCTAGGAAGAGCAGAGGGTCTATAAGATTTTAAGTCAATCCTTGAGATTTCTTTTTTTTTTTTTTTTCAACGTTTATTTATTTTTGGGACAGAGAGAGACAGCATGAACGGGCGAGGGGCAGAGAGAGAGGGAGACACATAATTGGAAACAGGCTCCAGGCTCTGAGCCATCAGCCCAGAGCCCGACGCAGGGCTCGAACTCACGGACCGCGAGATCGTGACCTGGCTGAAGTCGGATGCTTAACCAACTGCGCCACCCAGGCGCCCCGAGATTTCTTTTGATCAGGCCAAACTGATACTGATCAGGCCAAGTTTAGTCCTGACTTGATTCTTAAATCATGTAATTTTGAATGTGCAGGTAATTTTTTCTCCTTAACCTTCATATTCTCAAAGTTACCAATATTATTTACAAACAGATAACGCTCAAAGAGCTTTCAGCTCTCTGGATTAAAGATTCTATATGAAAGGGGAGTTATGATTATGACATATTTTGATGTTATTGAACAAGAAAGTGACCAATATTCTGACCAAAAAACAGAAACAAAGAACTGGTTTCTTTCGAATAACAGATATTAGTATTTATGAAAAGCTTAATTTAAAATGTATTTTTTCTCCTATTCATCAGAAGTATTTAAAAAAAATTTTTTTAATGTTTATTTATTTTTGAGAGACAGAGAGAGACAGAGCATGAGTGGGGAAAGGTCAGAGAGAGAGGGAGACACAGAATCTGAAGCAGGCTCCAGTCTCCGAGCTGTCAGCACAGAGCCCGATGCAGGGTTCGAACTCACGAACTGCGAGATCATGACCTGAGCCTAAGTTGGATGCTCAACTGACTGAGCCACCCAGGCGCCCCCATCAGAAGTATTTAATAGAAAACCAAGGCATAGTTTATTATTATTTTGAAATAGCTCCAATACTCTAGGGTAGAGAGGGATGAAAGATTCATATTTTCATGTCTTAGATATATCATCTTTGACTTGCTAATTTCCACACTTGGGCAGAGAGTGGTTGAAAAATGAATACTCTGGAAAGTGAGCAGATCCTGAGAAAAGGCACGGAAAGTTTAAAGTGTCATTATAAAGAGAAAGGAGATTCTATAAGTGTGTAGGTCCACATCCTTTTGCCTGACAAATGGAAATGTATTCTTTCCCTCACACCTGATGTCTAGGCTGAACTTGACCATCAAGCTTCGCTTTCTTCTGCTGATATGGTACTCACTGCCGAGAGCTTCGTCTGTTTCTGCTTCCGAGTCACTGGGAAAGATTTACTTTTGAGGACCGACTTATAAACATATTTAAATCTCATGGTAATTTTAGGATTTGAGAATCATGAGGCTATAAATGTTATCAGTAATGGTAAATGTTAGAACCAGGAGAACTTGCAAATATCCTAATCAGAGACATGTGACATCCATTTACTGCAATGACAACAATAAAGTATTTATTTTTATTAATTTATGGGTGAGATATGATATTAAAAAGAAAAGACTATATCTAAGTGGTGTAGGATTTAAACATTTTTTATATGATCATTTAAAAACTTGTTTCTCTGGTTTAGATCCTAGTTTGGAAATCAGCTATAAAAGATATTTTAGGGATAATTGGGGGGGGATTTGAACATGAAACTGCGTATTAGATGATATTAAGGAGTTAATATTAATTTTGTTCATTGAGATAATCTCTCTAGCTATGGAGGAAAATAATTTTACTTTTTAGTGATATGTGCTGAAATATTTATAGGTAGGATGTCATCATGTCTCTAATTTGCCTTAAAAACGTCAACATAAAAGGTAAAGTGAGTTAAAAAATTAAAATTTGTTTCATTCTATTGCTCTCTGTTCATATTTTATTCATGACTTTTCTTCTCAAAACATCTTGCCTTCTTGCATTCTTATTTATACATTTATTATTTTTATTATAAAAGTGAGATAAAATTATTATAAAAGTAAGATAAAATTATAGAAAACTGAAAAATTCATAATCCCACTTCCCTACCCCAAATATCATTAGAAGTATTTTCTTTCAGTTTGTTTTCTGAATTACATATATATAATAAAAAATATATAAATATTTATAATATAAATATAATATTTATGATATATAAATAATATATCATATAATTTAATATAATATAATCATATAATTTATATATTATATAAATATATAAATATAAATAAATATAAATATATAAATAAATATAAATATAGAAATATATTAAATTATATAATATAATCATATATAATTGTATAACATATAAATTATATATTATATAATTTAATATGATTATATATTATATAATTTATATATTATATATTATATTACAATGTATAATATATATTTATATTATGTAATATAAAATTTATATTATGTAAAATAAATATAAATATAATATATATAATAAATATATAAAATAATATATATAATAAAAAATATATTTTTTACTTTAATCAGAATGTATGTACAATTTGGTCTTCCATGTTTTTTTTTTTTGCATTGTATCTTGAGTCTTGCATTTCCTTAAACTTCCTAACGTATATCCTTCCAGGGCTACTCAAGGGCAAGCTATTTTTAACTTCCCTACATTCCATGCCTGTCCCTGTTGTCTGTCTCTCAGCCAGTCGAGCCCAGGTGACCATTTGCTAAACACATGTGTGTGGTCTCATGGTCAATGCAGCACAGCTGGAATGAACAAAGAAGTGAACCATATAGTACACTGAAGCCTGAGATCCTCTTTCCCACCCTGCACACAGCATAGACGCAGCCTTTAGGTCTTCTTTTGCAAAATGGGGGGAAAAAGGCCATTGTATATATGTATAATGCCAAAGGATTAATTCACAGATGACTTGACAGTTATTAGGGGGAAAATAGAACTTTACGATGGTGAAGTCTGGAGGTCACCGCTCAAACCCAGTGACTAACTTCAGCATTACCAATAGTGAGACACTAGACATTATATACCTCTTGATGTGATACAATACTAAGTACAGGTCTTTGTGAAGTATTGCTGCCAAAATGTTTAATCTACATCTAATCAAGTCTTCTATATCTACATTTCAGTTTCCAGGAGATACAGGGGATTAAACAACATATTAAATGATAGTACAAGGAAACAATCACAAATCAAGAAGTCGGGAATTCTACAAGGAAATTCTACAAGAATTCTACAAGAATTCTACAAGGAAAACGGTCCAGACTTCCAAATTCTCCACAAGTCATGTAAAGAAAGAAGGAGGGGGAAAGACAGAATGTTTTAGGTTCAAAGAGACCTCAGAGCCATAACAGCAAAATGCAATGTGTGTTCCTTGTTTGGGTCCTGACTTGAACAAACCATATGTAAAAGAAATTTTGGAGAAAGTGGGTATTAGATGGCAATAGAAATTACTGAAATTTTGTTAGGTTTGTTACTAGAAAAATGTTTTTATTTATTGGAAATGAATATTCATTGTACTGTTCTTTCTACTTTTCCGTATATTTTAAATATTTCATCATTAAAAAGATCTCCTGATAATGGAGTGGAGGCAGGGGAGGGGAATGCTTTCAGGATGAAATGTTTCTATTGCTTTTAGTTATCATAATAATGAGTTACTATACAAGACATGAGAGATGAGACAATCTAACAAAGTTGCACAAGATTAAACAGAGAATATTTTATATTTCCACAAAGTTTGTTGTGGAATTCAATTTTATTTGTGTCTCTCCAAGATGGGGATAACACAGGCACAGTCTTAAAACAGGATACCTAATACAAATGTTTTAACCACACAAGGGGAAAGAGAAGATAATCACAATACATATTTACTGAGCACCTATCCCATGCCAGGCACCACACCAAGTGTTGAAGGTAGTACAACAAAGTCCAATGTGGTCTCGGCCACAGTGGAATGTATTTTCTGGAGGGGGAGGCAGAAAAAAACATGCAGACAGATAACAGGAGCACTTCCTCATGGGGGAAATAAAAAAGGCTGTGAAAGAGAACAATAAGACATGATGGTTAGGAAAGGGGTCCCCTTGAAGACACACTTCAGCTAAGGCTCTAAGAGGAGGAGGAGTCAGTGAGAGAAGAGGTAAAGAGAAGAACGTTGTATGCAGAGGAAACTGTGAGCAAAAGTCCTCGTGGGGGAAAAGGAACTGAAGAAAATCAGTATGAGGTAAGTGTAGTGAACAAGGGGCTCTGTGCCACAAGGTGAGCTAGAGAAAGAGCTTTTTTTAAGTTAAAAAAATATTTTAATGCTTATTTTTTTGGTTGAGAGAGTGTGTGCATGCGTGCAAGCGGGGGAGGGGCAGGGATGGGGGACAGAGGATCTGAAGCAGGCTCCCAGCTGTCAGCACAAAGCCCACTGTGGGGCTCAAACCCATAAACCATGAGATTATGACTTAAACTGAAGTTGAACTCTCAACTGACTGAGCCACCCAGGTGCCCCCAGAGAAAGAGCTTTTAAGCTATGGCAAGGAATTCAGATTTTTTTTTTTTTTGAAGTGTGTTAGGAAGCCATATTTAATAGTATTCATTTATTTAAAAATATTCCATTTTAAAGAAGATTTAGAGAAATTACTAACATATTAACAGCTTAGGAACTATAATCACATGTCCTACATGCCAGTCACACTCAACCACTCAGCATAGCCCTTTCAGTTCTTCTAACTGGATACTTCAACCTGCCCAATATGGCAAACTGATACTCATCTGGTGTATTAGGAACCTATTTCTGGATAGCAAATTATCCCCAAATGTGGTGACTTTAGCCAATAATGAACACTTATTATCTCACAGTTTCTGGGGGTCAGGAATTCAGGAACGGCTTAGCTGTGTGGTCTGGGTCAAGGGTCTCTCATGCAGTTGCAGTAGATGTTGGCAGAGCCTATGGTTATCAGAAGGCTTGATTAGAATTGGAGGAGCGAAGATGGCTACTCACATGGCTGTTGGCAGGAGGCTTTACTTTCTTACTGTGTGGCCTTCTTCATAGACATACTTGAGTATCCTCAGGACGTGGCAGCTGACTTCCCTCAAGTGAGTGATCTAAGAGAGTAAGGAGGAAACAACATTGGTGTTGACAGTCTAGTCTTGGAAGTAATACACAAGGTCACTTCTTCCATATTCTATTAGTATCACTATGAGATAAGTTACTAAGTCCAGCCCACACTCAAGGGGAGGGGAATTAAGTTTCACCCCTTGAAAAGAAGAGTTTCCAAAAATTTGTGGATATATTTTAAAACCACCACATTCAGTGACTCAACTCAAATGTCATCTTCTCTGTAAAGCCTTCCTTGCTTTTCCTGAGCGGAGCTGGTCACTCTTGCCCCAGTTTCCACAACGTTTCATTTCTGTCTCTGACAGCTCTTGCCTTGTTTATTGTAGTCAATTTATTTACATTTCTGCCTTTCTCACTAGACTGGAAGCTCCTTCGAGCCAAGGGGATGTGTTTTATTAGTCATTTGCCTCCTCAGTCTGCTCATTAGTGAAATTCTCAGACCACCACAGGATACTACCATCTACCACTCCTGAGATAGGACTTTTAAAAGACCCCTTCACACTTAGCGCTTTTCTTGCATTTCTTTTTTCTTGATTTACTTTTTGTATTATATATAGACATGTCTTCTCAACTAAATGACAAATTCCAAAAATAAGACTATCTTAGTCATCTCTTTTTTTAAATTCCTTAGAGCACCAAATGCATTGCTCTGCATTATAATAATAAATATATTATAAAAAGAATTAAACAAGAGAGAGCCTTGCAGAGTTGAAAAATCTTTCCAGCTTCTTTGACAATCAGAATATCTACTAGCTACCTCAGCTCTATGTAAACTCTAATAAAGACAAATGACCTCAGTTCATAATGCATAAAACATTCAGCATTGTGAAAGACCTCTGAATCACAAGGGGCTTCTATTCTGTTTTGTTTCCTTCTTATTGTTTGGGAGAATCAAGATCTAACCCTGTAAGGCTCCCCTTGTATTCAGTGGAAAGAAGTTGAGATCCGGTTTTTATTTTCTCTCTAAAAATGAGAAACCATATTCCCTCCCATAGTTACAAAGTATCATTGTGTCCTTGGTCCTAGTTCATGGAATGTTATCAACTCAGGTAGTTTTATCTGGATTGAGTTGGAAGCCTCCATGGTGTTGGTTCTAATGACTAGAAATCTTGTGACATCCCTAGAAGTCTTCTGGGGCAGAATTCTTTGGGTTTGAGACAAATGTTTTGACCAGCCCTGAGCCTATGACAGGTGCAGGGTTGGGGTAGAAAGAGAGGAGAAGAAGTGAGCAGAGGCTAGATCACAGCCTGCACCTCTGTCCCCATTCACTTTGACAAGGAAGTTATTTCTCATGGCTCTTCATTAAAGAATCAAGATTACTGTACATTAAAATTAAAGAAAAATAAGGAAGAGCCTCCAGCAAAATAACCGATGTAGCATATTCAAGGGTCACTTTCTTGTCAAAAGGAAGAGAAATGTGTGTAATTGTCAATTTTGTAGCAACTAAATCATTGGACACTCCTGTGACTTGACAGGACAAAAATGCCTACTTTGACTGAACTCTTCTGTTTCTAAGAAGGTGATCCATTCATGCTAGGTCAGATAACATGTAAGTCCAGAGCGTGGTATCTGGCACACAGTAGGCTCTCAAACAATGGTGGTTGCCATGATGATTGTAATGCTAATACTTGTTGGGTTCTCCGATACTACTAGAAAATCCTGGATGACTTCTCCAGCAGGAGAGCAAATAGGTTCTGAAGGAAGAGTTAGAGGATCCGGATTTCGCTGGGTGGTATTTATTTGGCCTATGCACATTCACACTTTACATGTTTCAGTTGAATAGCACAGTCACCTTGAAAAAAGGAACTAGGCTTGAAAAGGTTTGAAAAGAGATGCATCCTGGGAAACCTGCCCTCCCCAGGGGAGTGTGGCAGGAGGCCTCTTGAAGGAGAAAGACACCTCCACCCTTCTAAGAGAGGATAGGAGACAGAAGAGTGTTTGTTTCATTCAGGAGTTGACAGCGCAAATTACTGTTTGCTTTGTTAAAGGGATTTCTGAAACATGTCGGTACCTTGTCTGACTGTTGCCTGACAGGGCGGAGGGCAGAGAATAAAATTGCAAATTGCCGGTTAGTTATCCAATATTCGAGTTTTGACAAATCTGGAATTCATGCTAATGTTATCTTTCATTTCAAATTTAATGTTCAATCTGGAAAATCTAAAATCTTGGTGAAAACAAATGAGATCATTAGTGATTTTAAAAGTAAACGCAGAAAGATCAAGAGTTTAAAGAGAAAATCATTTCAGTGACTCTCCTCTCTCCCTTGTGGTTCTCTTTCCTAAATCAACTGAAAAAATTTAATCACATGCCGGGGCGCCTGGGTGGCGCAGTCGGTTAAGCGTCCGACTTCAGCCAGGTCACGATCTCGCGGTCCTGAGTTGGAGCCCCGCGTCGGGCTCTGGGCTGATGGCTCAGAGCCTGGAGCCTGTTTCTGATTCTGTGTCTCCCTCTCTCTCTGCACCTCCCCCGTTCATGCTCTGTCTCTCTCTGTCCCAAAAATAAACATTGAAAAAAAAAAAAAAATCCAAAAATAAATAAACGTTGAAAAAAAAAATTTAGAAAAATTTAATCACATGCCTTTGATTAAAACTCTGCCCTCATGAAGAAGCACAAGGTGGAGATTGATTCACTTAGACAAGTGTCCAATGGTTCAGTTGCTAGAAAACTGATATTTAATACCATACATTTCTAACAGATACTCCCGTCTGGTTTCACGTTGTGAAAGAGCTGAACCTTGTTGAGGGGGAAACAGTCTTAGTTTTCTTCTCATCCACAGGATTATTACTGGTGTGTTAACTTAGCCTGGACATATTAAACATAATTGTCTGGGTAGGACGAGCACCCTGAGATTCACTTACTATGAAACACTGACTAATTTCATCAACTTCTCCTAAGCCAACCAGAAGAATTCATATGATTCGCCCTGTTTGGCTTACTAGATGTTGCACCGTGAGAAGATGAGAAGAGAGGCACTGTGTCGTGGGAGAGGGTGCCCTGTGTTGACAACCAGGGCCCTCAGTTCTAGCCCAACTCTGCTG
The DNA here is from genome assembly GCF_028749965.1 of Puma concolor. Classification (NCBI taxonomy): domain Eukaryota; kingdom Metazoa; phylum Chordata; class Mammalia; order Carnivora; family Felidae; genus Puma; species Puma concolor. The sequence goes on from NC_141671.1 coordinate 80,167,855, forward strand.
GGAGCAGTCTGTATAAAACCAGACCGGCAGGGGCACCTGGGAGGCTCAGTCGGTTGAGGGTCTGACTTCGGCTCGTGGTCTGTGAGTTCTGGCCCTGCGTGGGGCTCTGTGCTGACAGCTCGGAGCCTGGAGCCTGCTTCGAATTCTGTGTCTCCCTCTCTCTCTGCCCCTCCCCGACTCGTGCTCTGTCTCTTTCTGCCTCTCAAAAATAAAGAAAACTAATAAAAAAAAAAAAATAAAACCAGACAGGCCATTCACCCCAATGGTCTCAATTTCCTTCTCTGGACCTTGAGTGGGTGACTACATGGCTCATAATATGTAGCTAATATTTAATGAGTCCTGCATATCTGTACATGGCAAGCCACCATGATATCTGATGTGATGTAGAGCATAGGCTCCAGCTAGATCATCTTGGTTCAGAGTGACTCTTAAGTGAGTGATTCACTACCCCATTCTTCAACCATAAAATAGAGATAATAGGCCCCATGTTATAGCACTGTTGTGAGGTCTAAATGTGATAATACACCTAAAGTCCTTACAATAGAGTCTGGTTAAATGTTAACTGAAATTTGATTTAAAAAATGTTTCCCTTTCCAGATGGATTTTCCTGAGTTCAGAGCTTTTGCCTGGTCACCACCCCCAACTGTCTGGAGTGTCCATATGTCCTCTGTGACTATTTTGTGCCTTCTGGTCTCCTGTGGAAGTGTCTGATGGATGTTCTACATGGCTATTAGAGCTCTAATTTTCAAGCTGTGAAAAAAAAAAAAAAGTAAAACTTGTCAGGGAAAAAAGCCTTAAGCTTTAAATACCTCTAATGTTCTTTGGTCTTAATCCCATGTGCAGTGACTGATCTTTAATGTCTGCACATAGCATTAAGTATCAGGATCTGAAGATTAAGTATAAGGATCTGAGGAGCAGTATTAGAAATGCTGCTGATGGCTCTCACGGTTTTACAAGTCATTAGACCTTGCCTAGACCCCAACTCAAAGGCATTTATTCATTTGCAAGCTTTTATTGAGCACTTATTATGCATCTGTCACTGTCCAAGGTAAATGATATACAATTCCTCCTTTTGAAGAGCTTGGAGCCTATGAGGAAGACAGATGAACAAATCTATAAGTTACCGAAGTGGCAAATGCTGTTGCAAGGACATAAATAAAACACTGTGGGAGCCCAATGAACTGAGCAACTAACTGTGCCTGGAGGAGCCAGAAAGTGATAACTGAACTGGGTCTTGAAGGTCAAGTAAGACTGTGCATGCTTGTGTGTGTATTATCTGTCTGGGCATTGCAGAGAGGGAGAAGAACAAGGGCATTGTGAAAGGGGCTGAGGACTTTTGGGAGGCAGAATCTCTGCCTCTTGGAAATGGGGTATATTTTTTAAGTGGTAGGAGAGACATGGGGAATAACTCATCTAACATCCCATCTTCCTCCTGGGATAAGAGAATTTATACCAGATATCCTAATGGTAAAGGGAATACCTCTACATTAAATGTTAAATCTTGAACTTAAAAGCAGGTGTATAATGATTTTAAGTCTCCCCAAAGAACCTGGTATAGCCGCAGAGCAGCTAAATTCATTCTAAAATGTATGTAGTATGGGATGCCATCCACAATTCCTAAAAAGTCTTTTTTGAGGCAGGCTTATAAGGTAAAGAGGATGTTAGCATACAGAAGACAAACTAACCAAAGGGTTTTAGAAGCCTATAGTACAATTAACACTCATATATCTGCTACCTAGATTTAACATTTTTCCATGTCACCATATATTTCACATATATATATATTATGTTTATTTATTTTTCAGAGGGGGAGGGGCAGAGAGAGAGGGAGTGAGAATCCCAAACAGGCCCTGCACTTTCAAAAAAAGCCTGATGCAGGGCTCGAACTCATGAACCATGAAATCATGATCTGAGCCAAAATCAAGGGTCGGATGCTTAATGGACTGAGCCACCCAGGCACCCCTATATCTATCTATCATGTATCTATCTATCTATCTATCTATCTACCATCTATTTGAAACCACTTTAAAGAAAATTACCAACATCATGATATTTTATACCAAAATACCTCTGTACACATGCATACATGCCCCAAATTAAGAACATTTTTCTAAATAACCAAATACCAGTATCATATCTAATAGAATAAATAATAATTCTCTGATTTCTAATACTGAACCTATACTTATTTTTCCCTGATTTTCCCAAATTACATTTAAAGCTCTTTCTTTTTAAAGATTTTATTTTTAAGTAATCTCTACATTAACGTGGTGCCCAAACTTACAACCCCAAGATCAAGAATCGCACGCTCTACCAACTGAACCAGACAGGCGCCCCTAAATTTCCTTTTTTTAAAAGAAGGCAAATATATATATTTTAAAGGAGTGGTGTAAGATTTTTGGATGTCTTGGACACGGACAAGTCTAATTTCTACTTTAAACTGTATTTTGCACCCTGCCAGATTTCTTTGAAGCCTAAAATATCACTTAAGGCGTGTATAAGTACACATGAATGTGCAAGTGAATTGGGATTAATCTGCAAAGGAAAGCTACAGAAAAGAAGATCTGGGATTTAGGAAACAGTGACATTCTAAGAACCTCCTCCCTTCAGGCCAAGTCTCCCAGAAAAGTTCGTCTGCTTTTTTCTAACCGAGAGCCCGGGAGAGATTAACTCGCTGGCAAAACAAAAATGCTAAGCGATGACACTCAACTTTTTTCCCTCATACTTCACAGTGAATTTGGGAGTTTTAATCAGATGTTAGGAAATAAGAAGAAGTGAAGCAAGAACATTCTGACTGCTTTTCAAAATCATCCCTTCACACCTCCGCTTGCCATCTCACACTCCCCAGGATTCAATCAGTGCTGTGACCAATCCTGCTGTGATCCATCCCCAGACGCAAGATGTCCAGTAAGGTGTGTGGCCTGAAGACACCCTGCCTCCCAAGAACATGTAAAATATCCATTTCTGCCAGAAGAACTGAAGCAATGGTTGGAGGAAGAAGACTTCACTTTATCTATAGTATTAGAAAAAAACTGGAGGAAAAAAAAAGGATACTCATTTACAATTTTGGGAAATGTTCTTTAATTTACAGAAATGTTTTAGGTGCACTATAAAGAATTTTGTTCCAGGGGCGCCTGGGTGGCGCAGTCGGTTAAGCGTCCGACTTCAGCCAGGTCACGATCTCGCGGTCCGGGAGTTCGAGCCCCGCGTCGGGCTCTGGGCTGATGGCGCAGAGCCTGGAGCCTGTTTCCGATTCTGTGTCTCCCTCTCTCTCTGCCCCTCCCCCGTTCATGCTCTGTCTCTCTCTGTCCCAAAAATAAATAAACGTTAAAAAAAAAAAAGAATTTTGTTCCAGAACCGTAGGAGAGTAGGAGAGTAATTTGCCAGAATGACATCCCATAATCCTCTAATACTTTATTCTCCTATGTAACCACAATACACCTATCAAAATGAGGAAATTAACCCTGATACATTACTACCATCTAACACTCAGATCTTATTCAAGTTTCACCAAATTCCTTTACAGCAAAAAAAAAAAAAAAAAAAAAAAAAAAAAATTATCTTGGAATCACATGCTGCCTTGGGTTGTCATGTCTCTTTAATCTTCTCCACTCTGGAAGAATCTCTTAGTCTTTACTTGACTTAAAAAAAATTTTTTTATTAAAAATGTTTTAATGCTTGTTATTTATTTTTGAAAAGGAGAGAGACAGAGTGCACGTGGGGGAAGGGCAGAGAGAGAAGGAGACACAGAATCTGAAGCAGGCTCCAGGCTCTGAGCTGTCAGCACAGAGCCTGACTCCAGGCTCTGAGCTGTCAGCACAGAGCCTGACACAGGGCTTGAACTCATGAACGCAAGATCATGACCTGAGCCCAAGTTGGACACTTAACTGAGCCACCCAGGCGCCCCAGTCTTTACATATTTTTAAGATGTTAAAATTTTTGAAGAATCTGGACCAGTTGTTTTGTAGAATGCCCCTGAATTTGGTTTTCTCAGAATGTTTCCTTATCATTAAATTCAGATTGTGCATCTTGGGCTGGAATATCACAGAATTGAAGTTGTGTTTTCATTTCATCCTATCAGGTGACATGCTATTTTGATTTGTCCCATTGCTGATAATATTCACTCTGATCATTTGACTAAGGTGTTATCTGGCAAACTGTTGTGATATAAAGCTACTCTTCCCTTTTGTAAATAATCAGTATTTTGTGGGGAAGTATCTTGAAATGATGTCAATGTCCCATTCCTAGTCAAGCTTTTAATTTACTCATTTATTAGATTATATCTTCATGGGCTGTGTTTCTATTTTATTCAGGGACTTATAATCTATTGCTCAGATTGTCTCAGATTTGTCCAATGGACACCCCTTTGAGCTGACTCCTATGTCCTTCCAACACGGCCCCACTGTTCTTTGAGCCCTTCCTTGCTTTCTGATATGAGATAGAGTGCAGACTTATTTCATACTTTCCCAGTACCAGCCCTGAATCAGCTATTTCTCCAGGGGGACTTGGTTCTTTTTCTCAGTGGAGGATGGTGTGTATAAGGGAGATGTGTTCTGGGGCACCAGGGCTCAGTTGGTTGAGCGTCCGACTTCAGCTGAGGTCATGATCTCAAGATTCATGAGTTTGAACCCCACATCAGGCTCTCTGCTGTCAGCAGAGAACCTGCTTTGTATCCCCTGTCCCCCTCTCTCTCTGCCCTTGCCCTGCTCACCTCTCTATCTATCTCCCTTTCCCTCTCCCTCTCAAAATAAATAAACTTAAAAAAAAATTAAGGTAGATATGCTCCTTGCTGTTGAGGTATTGCTGAGGAATTACTGAGATCCCAGGATCTCTCACTGGACAGAACTAACCAATATATATGTGTATTATTTCCTTATTGCTGCTGTAACAAGTTACCACAAGTATAGTGGCTTTAAACAACCCAAATTGATTATCTTCCGGTTTGGGAGGTCAGAAGCCCTAAAACTAAGGTGTCAGCAGGGCTGTGTTTCTGTAGGGGAGTAACCATTTCCTTGCCTTTTTCTAGCTTCTAGAAGTTGCCTGCATTCCTTAGCTTGTGGCCCCTTCTTCCATTTTCAGAGTCAGAAGCATAGCACCTTCAAATCTCTCCCTTTCTCTCTCTGATCTCTTCTTCTGTTGTCACAGTTCTGTCTCTGCCCCTCCTGCCTTTCCATATAATCACAAGGGCCACCCAGGATAATCTTCCCAACTCCAGCCCGTTTTGCCATGTAAGATAACAGATTCACACGTATGGGGCATTAGGATGTGTACATTTATAGGGGTCCCTTATTCTACTTTCCACAATATGTATGTAGGCATATTCACATTTATTTCTATATCTATATAAATATATTAGAAATCATGAGTTCACCTGGATACCTCCCATTCTAATCCGACTAAAGGTTCATTCCAGTTTTCTCTGATTCAATATTTGTAACTTCCTTTCCCAGCAATGAACAACCTGGCTCCCATTATCCTTAATAAGTTACTTATTCACTGTATCAGCTCTATGTACCTAGTCTCCTATTCCACTTCTGTCCTCTTACCCATAGAGTAATGTCCTCCACTCTGCCTGGACTCTTGATACTTTACACCTGGCTACCCTTCACCCAGATGCCCTCCTCACTTCACTCGAACTTTGCTTCCCCAAGCTGGGCTGCCCCCTGCAAGAGCACTGCCCTCCCCCAAAGTAGCTCTCCTATGTGGACACCCTTCTCACCCTGTTGGGGCCCTGGAAGCTGGCTCTGACCACCATGGCGCCCCCTCGCAGATGTTCTGTCCCACCTCTTGGTTTTAGGAGCAAATTGTTGAGAGAGGGAAAAGAAGAGAAAGAAAAGCCCAAATTATGTATTTTTAGGAAGGAGAAAGGGCACTGAAACTTTGATACAAACAAGGGTGGGAAATGGGGAATCCGGGGGCGGGGGGAGGTGGGGCATGAGGTGAAAGAACACAATGGAGGACTTGGGGCTTGAAGGGATACCCGTTACTGGAATCGGCCTCTGTTCTAGGGCCTGTTTGCATATTTGAGGAGTCGACTCATATTTTTCTGGGCCGAGAATGCTGCCACCAGCCTGGAGCCTCATCAAACCTCTTTTTATTAAAAAACCACCCTTTGGCTCCTGATGGTTTTTATGCTGATTAAGAACACTGACTTGGCTAAACGAACAAGAGGGCTGATTGTTGCTCTGCCTCTCGGAGCAGAAGAGGCTTTTGATCAAGTTGAGTGGGAGTTTATGTTTGAGGTACTTTAAAAAATGAAATTTGGAGATAAGCTCATGAACTGAATTTGAACTTCATTCCAAGCTCATTGAACAGCAATGTTTCAGATCCTTTTAATCTTGAAAAAGCCCATTGCAATTGCCTTTCTAATCCCTTATTTTTCTTTAAAATAAAGCTCTTTCTCACATTGCCTGTCGTTTATCTACCTCCTGGGAAGGGCCCTTCAAAAATAAACTCTGAAGTTTAAAGATGTTTGAATTTCTTTCTTTCTGAGGAGATGGGATCTTGGCTTGGGCGCCTTTTCTCTTCACCCTGGCACCCAGAGCAAGGACGCTGTCTGGCAGTGGCTAGGGAGGACCAGTTTCTAGTGACAATCTGGGGTTGTGCTAGACTTTGCAGTGTGGCTCTGTGGGATGGTCGCACAGCAAGAAGAAGCTTGGGACTCTCGTCTCGGTTCCTCCACTGGCTTCCGAGTGACTTTGGGTGAGTCATTTAAACTCCACATGTTTGGTCTGCCCCACCTGCCGTATGGAGCTAATGACACCCCCCATCTACTTATCTCACTGGGATGTCATAAGGGCTGATTAATGGACAGGGCGGTGAAACATTGCGTATGCACAATGAGCTAAGAAGTGAGACCATGAGCCCAGAGACCTCTTCAAATTAGAGGTGATCTTTCCTTTCAGGAATGAGCTATGCTTATGGTCTGGAATTTTTTGGCCATCTCTCTGTTTGTCTTATTAATTCAACTCCTGTGATTATTAATTATATACATAATAATACCTTTGAGACAGATGAAGTCATCCTCTTCAATATTTTTTATGTACTCCCTATGTGCCTGGCACTCCCTGTATGAGAATTAAAAACCTAAGTAAAAACTGCATTATGAGAAGGTCAGAATATGTGAACCACTTATGAGCAAAGTCATGATTATGTTTCTGCTGTTTAGTCTGATGATGTACTTGAACAGAGGTTTCTCTGTTTATCATAAAACTTATCTGAGGGGGAGCTTCAGTTTCTCGAGTATTTGTGAAAGACACAGCTTAGTGTTTAAAAGGAAGTGCTCCCCGTTGGCCAATTTCTCATAGAAGGAGACAGTCTTCCTAAAGACATGGTGTTCCACTCAATTAATTTCCATGTAGCTGTTCCCTTCTAGATAGAACAGTAACCTCAATTAGGCCTACTCCTTTGCGGTGGCCAGCATGAATAAAAATGGATACCATCAGCATATCCTCCACATAGGGAAGTTAAGCCAGATTGTACATGAACTTAAAATGAAGCTAAAAATTATTATTTCATACTCCTGGAAAATCCTCCTTTATGCCCACACAGAAAGAATTGCTTTCCACGTTACATCTCCCACCCCATGCAGATGGTCGTTGCCTTTGGTCGAGGACATTACCTTGAAACAGGAGGTAGCAGCAAAGCTTCTTGATTTTATAGCAACCAGAGTTCACATCTAAGTTCAAAATGCCAAGGGGAAAATAAAAAACACAAAATAATACAACACAGAGTGGGAAATAAGGGTTTGGCAACTTTGTTTCCAGTTGTTGGCTTTGGCTTTGAGTAGGGCTTCTGGTTGGCCGCTGTAGGAAAACTTTTGGACTATTTTCGACAGACAGAACAGGCCACATGAAATTTCTATTATTACTTCAATCTTGGCTGGCTCTAGTGCACACAACCAGCTGCCTTCTGTCCCTTGTCCTGCAGTGCATCGTTACTGAGTGTAGCTCTGACACATAGGGACCTCCCCCAGACACTGGATCAAGGTCATTCCCTCTTAGGGGTGAGACCATCCCCAGTAAGGTCTTCTCATTACTGTAGCTACTGATGTGAGGAGAATCAAGCCCAACCTGATATTTCTTTTCTAAAACTAGGTTATAACTGTGTCAAAAGCTAAGATACGAACAAGCCCTTAAGTCAGAAACTACATACATTTTTTATAGGATTGCAACATTTAAGATTTGCACCTATTTCTAATATGCATTTGAGAACCAGGGAGAGTGTTGTTGGTTCTTTAGGCAATCCCCACATGGAAAGCTTGGTTTTGCTCCCCAAACCCTATTTTCTCCTCTTTAGTTAAGGAGGAAGGATGGGGTAGTTTAAAAGATCTCCTTGGGATTTAAATAGAATCTATGAAGCGTCATGCGTTTGAAAGTAGTAACTCATATCTTTGTATGTTGTAACTTCAGCACTGAAAGATCCCCAGAGGCTTGTGGTATTTCCAGTTGATGTTCATGTTCCCTGGCTGTTTAAGCAGGAGCAGAGACTTGCCCATTGTTCTGGATTTGGGACCATGTGAAGTTCATTCTACGGTGTGCCAGAAGGTTCAGGTTGACTGATTTCCATTTTTATTAGGAATCCTGAGCTTTTGAAAATGGAATTTTGAGATGGATTTTTATTTTTTCTTGTTCATGTCCCATTGCCTTGGGAAGCATTAAAAATGGAAGGATGATGATAAGAGAAGAAATGTCTTTACACAGATTGGATGATAGAGAGACTGGGCCGAGAAAGCCAGGATGCTAGAGTGTTCTGACCTTGCCACTGATTCATTTGTTCAGTGGCCTGAGGCGATCCCTTCATTGTTTTACAACTCAGTTTCTTTCTCTGTAAAATCAGGATGCTGCCTCCATTACACAGGTAGTATGGCATGAGGGTTGAGAGCATGGGCTCTGAAAGCAGATTGCCTTATCTGAATTCTAATTCCACCACCTCCAACTGTGTGACTTTGGGTGAGTTACTTGTGCCTCAGTTTCTCCATCTATAAAGAGAGGATATTAATAGTACCTACTTTTTAGGATTGTTGTAAGGAGTACATCACAGAATAGGTAAAATCCTTTGCACACCTCATCAGCATTGACATTAGTATAATTTTACTTATCTGGAGCTAGTATTGGTATTATTATTATAACTTAGCCAGAGACACTAAAGTCCAAAGAAGTAGAGAAATAAGCACAAATAGAAGTTTGGCTTGAGTCTATTTTATTTTTTTAACTCAGCCACTTTACATAAGAGCCAAGATTTCAAGAGCTTTTGCAAATTTGGGTTCACTGGAGGAATTTCGCAACAATCTCCATGTGATGTCAGTAAACATTTAAGGAACAAGCAGAGTGATGCATAGTCAAGAAGCATAGAGGGAGGCCCCTGTCTCTGTGTCCACGTCTGGGGCTCAGCCAAGGCATTGCAGGATCTCCGGCAACATCCTCATACCAATCATTTTAGGTAGCATTTGGATTTTACCAACATTAATTAATCACTTGGGTGAGGAGTACACTATGTCACTTCCTGGGATGGGTGATTTGAGTTACAAACAAACAAGTGTTTAGAGATGATGCATCCCAAAGTGTTCACTTACAGAGAAGGGAATACCCAAAGCTATGGAGATAAGACAAGAAACCAGGGGAAACCTGGCTCTCGTTTTGGTGTCGTCTTTCCTGAGCTGGCCCCTCCTCTGTCTTATTCTTTTTTTTAATAATTTTTTTTTTCAACGTTTATTTTATTTTTGGGACAGAGAGAGACAGAGCATGAACGGGGGAGGGGCAGAGAGAGAGGGAGACACAGAATCGGAAACAGGCTCCAGGCTCCGAGCCATCAGCCCAGAGCCCGACGCGGGGCTCGAACTCACGGACCGCGAGATCGTGACCTGGCTGAAGTCGGACGCTTAACCGACTGCGCCACCCAGGCGCCCCTCCTCTGTCTTATTCTCTGCTTATTCATGTAAGCTTATTTTTTGCTTTCCCTCAACATACCCTCTTTACTCCCTGCAGCTCTGCCTCTCATGGCCCCAGGGCTGTGATACACCCAGGCTTTTACTAATGTTGACTCTCTTGGAAAGCTGCCCTTCCTCATTCTCTTATCCATATTTTACTCATCCCTTAAGGCCCACAGCACAAGCTTTCTTTTCCATACATCTGTCCCTTTCTATGCTGTTCTCATGATTTCTCTTTTCTCTGTTCTCATGATTTTCTTTTGAATCACTTGGGTGAGGAGTGCACTATGTCACTCCCTGGGATGGGTGAATTGAGTTACAAACAAACAAGTGTTTAGAGATGATGCATCCCCAAAAGAATTATATGCCAAAAATACAAGCTCCATTTCTTTGTTTTAGCCATAGCACCACATCCCTGAGAGTGATTAATATATTCTTTCTTTATGTCCCTCATTGCGCATTTATTGAATGCTTATAATGTGGCACATCTGTGCCAGCAGCCCAATGTTATACGTGGGTATTATTACCATTCATAGATCCTTAAAAAAATGACACTTTAAGATATTAAGTTATTTGCTTAAGCCCTCACAGCTAGTAAGTGACAAGAATGAAGTTTAAATTTCAGTCTATCATTTTTCCACCTTTCAGTAGAAACTCACATGTACTGAATGTGAATAAGTCATGATGAATAGGTAGGAGGGATGGAAAGGGCTTCTTAGAAGATCTGGAGATGAGCCTGATGGAAGAAGTAGAGCTGGTTAGTAGATTTGGTGGGTGGCTGGGTGGGGGTGGGGTGGGCAGAGGGTTCAGGACTGAGGACACAAAGGAACGAGAGAGCCCAGATGGGATGCTCATGGAAGAGTAGAGGGAAGTATGGCCTCTGAGGTGGTAAGGGCCACATCTCTCTGACCTCCTGCCTTGTGGGGAGACTTGTCTAAGCTTGGCCTGTGTGCTGGACAGAGGCCTACTGCCAAGGTGAGAGTTCCCCGAAACAGCAAAGTGAGAGATCTAACAGATGAATGCAAACTTGGCCTTTAATTGGGGAGAAAGCCAAATTAGACTCCTCCTTTAGTCACTGAACCCAAGTACTGACAGTGGGGCCGGAACTGGGAGACAAAGCTGAATTTCAGAAGTGAGGTGGACGGTTGAATGGAGTGGAGAGTCAGGAGTAAGCATAGGAGCAGAGCTTGGGTTCAAGGCACATTTGATGGGGCTTGTTTGTAACAGCCTCAAGGGGCAAGGGAAGACCTGTGTGACTTACAGGCACAAGATGTAGAAAGAAGACCACAAAGAGATTTAGATGGTCATACTAAGGGGTAGAGTCTTTAACAAGATCTCTCATCTTTCTGACCTCTGAATACATTGTCAAGGGTAGAGGGTGGAGGGAGAGAGCAAGACTGTTGGGGGCAGAATCAGTTATGAGCTTCTATAAAGATGGTTCACTGGGAACAGCAGAGGTATGGGTGAAATGTCCTCTCCCCCCAAATGGTGCAGTTACTATGGAGTGAAATGTGTCTCAGAGGAACTATATTGGGTTCTCTGGAAGTCTCATGTTGTCTGTGGGAGAGCTTCTGCATGGAGGCTGAGGGATATTTTGGGGGTTTGTAATTGTCTTTCTTCCTCAAATATTCATCTGTTCATTCATTGACGACTTATCTGTTGAGCACATCACATTGTGCTGGGTACCTCTCTGGACACTGGGAACAGCTGTCCCTATATGCATGGAGACTTAATATAGTGGGGGAGATAGACATGGAACAAATAAACATACAAATTAAGGTGTAAATTTGGAAGTGAGTGCTATGAGAGAGATGATAGAAGGGTCTGATTTAGATCAGGATGAATGGAGAGGCCTTTCTGCAGAACTAATATATTCCTCTCTCTCTGCCCCTCCCTCACTTGTGTGTGCGCTCTCTCTCTCTCTCAAAATAAATAAATAAATAACATTTATTTTGAGAAAGAGAGAGAGCGCGCACACAAGTGAGGGAGGGGCAGAGAGAGAGGATCTCAAGCAGGCTCCACGCTGTCAGTGTGGAGCCAGATGTTGGGCTCCATCCTACAAACTACAAGATCATGACCTGAGCAAAAACCAAGAGTCACATGCTCAACAGACTGAGCCTCCCAGGTGTCCCCTGAGGAACTGATATTTAAGATGAGATGAAAAAAATTTTTTTAATGTTTATTTTTTGAGAGAGATACAGCAGACAGACATGAGTGGGGTAGGGGCAGAGAGAGAGGGAGACACAGAATCTGAGGCAGGCTCCAGGCTCTGAGCTATCAGCACAGAGCCCGACGCCGGGCTCGAACTCACAAACCGTGAGATCATGACCTGAAGCTAACTCTGATGCTTAACTGACTGAGCCACCAAGGCACCCCAAGATGAGATCTTATGGATGAACAGGAGGTAATCAGGCAAAGCATTCATGGCCAAGGTGCAAAACCTTTGAGATAAGAAAGAACCTGTGGTTTCAAGAGAAATCAAGATGGTCAGTATGTTGTTGGAATTCAGTGAGCAAAGAAGTAGAGGCTGGAGAAGCAGGCAGGGGCCTGGCTCTGCAGGGTTTCAGAGCTGAGGTTAGGGATTTCAAAATTTATCTTCTTCCCAAAGGGAAACATTAGAGAGAGTTAAAAAGGGAATGATCTAATGAGTGGATGTTTTAACTCTGACTGCTGTGTGAAGAATGGATTGGACAGGGGAAAGTAAGAAGCCTGATTCAGAGGTTGCTGTAGAAGCCCACACAAGATACAACCACATCCAGAAGAAGAAGTAGCAAAGTGACAACAAAGTGAGGTATACAGTACTTTCAGGGTAGAATCCACAGGATTTCATTCTATGCTATAATCTCTGAAAGTGGAACGACTCTTCAAAATTACATGGAATATGGAGAATTGTTAGCTGTAAACTTTGTTTTGATGCCAATGTTTCAAGATGCTGAAGATACTTATCTTTCTTCCAACATTGACCAAAAAGGAAAGCAAATTATGTGTCTTCTATTGATGGTCCCAGCATGTTGGTGCATTAGGTTATGAACAGTCAAATCTGGAGTTGTGTGCTTTACTAAAGTTCTCTTAGTTGTGGTCATTAATCTCTTGTCTGCTCTAGTTATATGTGCAGGCAGATGAATTTCACTAGATATGAATCTCTTTGGTGAGAGGGTCACAAAAGGACAGTCAGGTTGTTAGGTAAGCTGATATCAAGACAAAACACACTTCAGCCATAAAAAAATGAAATCTTGCCATTAGCGACATGGATGGAGCTAAAGAGTATTCTGCTAAGTGAAATAAGTCATTCAGAGAAAGACACACACCATATGATTTCACTCATATGTGGAATTTAAGAAACAAAATAAATGAGCAAAGGAGGAGAGAGAGAGAGAGAGAGAGAGTGAGAGAGAAGCCAAGAAACAGACTCTTAACTCTAGAGAACAAACTGATGTTTACCAGAGGGGAGGTGGGTGGGGGGATGGGGGAATACACCTGTTGTGATGAGCACCTGCTGTTGTATGGAATTGTTGAATCACCATATTGTACACCTGAAATTGACATAACACTGTATGCTAACTAAGTGGAATCAAAATAAAAACTAAAAAAAAAAAAAAAGCATAGGGCAGACAGAAGCTATACTCCTCCAGGATTGCCTGATGCTGCAGGAATCCACTTGTGTTTTGAGAAGAGCATCTCCTTAAAAATACTCTTTCATTCTAGCAAAGTAGCCTACTGGTATTTATTTGAAAACTTAGCTCATAATAACATAACGATACAAATATATAGATGATCTTAGATTTCAAAGGGTCTAAAAGTGAGGCTATGAAAGAGATCTATAAGGATTTCCACTTGCTAAATATGGACAAAGAAGTCTCCTGGGTCAAGTCTTCTGTTATAAATGTGTTGTGTTGAGGCTTATTTTTAAATAGAAAAAGTACAAAGAAGCAACTGGAACAAAATATATATATTCTTTCCTTTCTAGTCACCTCTCTCCCACCCACGTATAATCCAGGAAAACATTTCAAAAGGAAGAACAGAGGACAACCCCATCTTTTCTTTCTCCTCCTGACACCTCTCCCCCTTTACTCTCTCAGAAAGAACCAGTGCCTTCAAAAGAAAGAATTGTTAGAGAAGCAGTTCTGTGGGAGCCTCTCTGGATATGGGATCTTTGATAACATTTCACACTTCCCTAATTCAGAGTGCGGGATTGGCAGCAGAGGGAAAGTGAGAGGAATCTAGAAAACTAGGAAAGGCAAATATCTCTGCCTTGTTCTTTTCAGACTGGAGTTAGGAATCTGAAACTAGACACCAGTGTGAACACATCAGAATGGTGAATTGGGCCCTGGGGAATCTTTAATGTCCCCAGAAGACAGACAGGGCCTGGGTTTCAATGTCTTTTTCCTCAAGGCTCTATATAGAAGAAAAGATCAGAAAGTCTGAAGGAGGGGGAAGGCCAAGGGAAAGCTAGCAACATCAATTCGCAGTAGGGATATACCCATTCTCCTCAGTCTCCATGGGTCTGAAAGTTTTTAACTACGCAGTCAAAGGAGTAAATCAGCCTTCCATTAGATACTATAGCTAAAAGTTAAGATACCTGTTGTAATTACCAGCAAATAATGGAGGGCATAGTTGAACTGATATTAAAATACAATTTATTGTTAGTGAATCACTCGGGGGCCTTCTATATCACTTTAAAGAAAAAAGATAGCTCTTTCTCATTCAGTGTGCTATAATAGAAGGAGATTCTAGTTTTTCTAGTTAGAAAAATCTTGGTTTAGGTTTATCAGCTGTGTGAACATGAACGGGTTCCTGCTAGAATGTAAGTTCCATTAGCTGGAGTTCCCTGATAAACCAACATGTTGTGGGTACTCAAAAAATACTTGCTAACTGAATGACATCATTTGTATTTCTGAACCTTGGCTTCCTCATATTAAAGAAGTAAATGTAATACCTCAGAGAGGTGTCATGAAGATGCTGGGTGATGTATTATAAAATACCTGACCAGAGAAGATAGTCTGGTTAGAGAGAACCTTGGAATGAGTTCAGCTGTGTTGTTACCTCCAGGTGTGATTTGTTCTTTCTCTCTCTTTCAAGTTTTATATTCTGGCTCGCTTTTACCAGTTTGCTCATGAACCTTCTATCCCTCATTCTTAGCACACCCTCCAAATAGATTGTAGCTTTATCAGAGAGCAGGCAAGTCTTCATCAAAAACTATCAGCCAGAAAGCAGGATCCTTCCATACAAGCTGCCATTGGGCAATTTCTTAATGTTGCGCAAAAAGAGGATTTACATATAAATACAACACCTTGTTCTTTGGGGACTCTTAGCCCAGCTAAACTAAGCACAATCCTTCAGCCAAGTCCTTTTATCTCCATGTCTGCCTCTCCTCCTAGTTTCTGTTTTCTGGCCACTCTAAGTTGCTCTTAGCTCTTGAATAAACCACATTTCTTCTGGACCTGTAGCCTTCACGTGTCTGCTTCCTCTGCCTAGATTTCCCACCATGCCATCCAGTCCTTTAGGTCCCATTTTAAATGTCACATCCTCAAGATGCCTTTTCTAATTTTCCAGAGTAGCTCAGAACTCTCAGCATGGAGCCCATGATATCTGTGCTTCCTCTTTCATCGTACAAATCACACCCGTCATTGCTTCATGGTTCTTTCCCACCACACCATGAGCCTCATGATAGGAGAATCTGCTTTGTTCACCAGCGCACCCTTGGTGTCTGGCACAAAGTAAACACTCTGACATTTTTATTGAATTGAAAATGAACAAACTGGGGCGCCTGGGTGGCGCAGTCGGTTAAGCGTCCGACTTCAGCCAGGTCACGATCTCGCGGTCCGGGAGTTCGAGCCCCGCGTCGGGCTCTGGGCTGATGGCTCGGAGCCTGGAGCCTGTTTCCGATTCTGTGTCTCCCTCTCTCTCTGCCCCTCCCCCGTTCATGCTCTGTCTCTCTCTGTCCAAAAAAAAAAAAAAAAAAAATGAACAAACTGAACCAATGCCTCAAAAAGATTTCAGCACCGGAAGGGATCTTGAAGGTATAGTGATCCTATTTTCTCTAACAAAAATTATGCCTGGTAAAGGATTTTGGTTTTGAGTTGTTAAATAGTTTATATAAAAATTCCAATGAAACTGAAAGAGAATCTTCAGTTGTATATTTAATATTTTTCTTTTATAAAAATATTAAAATTACTTGACACGATGATCAAAAATATCTGGTATGAGTATTTGTTATGCCTAAAGTAATCTAGAGTTTAATAAAATAGAAGCCTATATAGTGTGTTAAGGTTTTTGAAATACTGACGGAGATTTTTTTCATTCTGGTAATCCTTATTATTCCCTGTTGCCTCACAGCCCTTGATTCTAGAGCCAGACAGCCTGGGCTCACATCCAGTTCCCACCACTTCGTTCTTATTGATTTTAGGCAAGTTACTTAAACTCTCTGTTACATTTTCTTTGTGAACTGGGATAGTAATAGTACCTGCCTAATAGGATTATTTTGAAGATTAACTGAGATGATACATTTAAATCATTAGAATGGTGCTTGGCAGGGGTGCCTGGGTGGCTCAGTCGGTGAAGTGTCCGACTTCGTCTCAGATCATGATCTTGCGGTTTGTGGGTTTGAGCCCCACATGGGGCTCTGTGCTGACAGCTCAGAGCCTGGAGCCTGTTTCGGATCCTGTGTCTCATTCTTTCTCTGCCCGTCCCCCACTAGTGTTATGCCACTCTGTCTCTCAAAAATAAAAAAAAAAGAATAGCGCTTGGCACATTGTTCTCAATAAATGTTATATTAGTATTACTATTATTACTATTATATCACCATCATCATCATCCAGAGACAACATGCACAGCTGGAAACAAAATAATCATTGCTCAGCTTTGCATTTTAAAAAGCTTTTAAAACTTTCTAATAGAGTGATATCAGCAAAAATGGCAGAACAAGGACCTCTGAAAATTCCATGAAAGCAGCAAGAAAACTGGCAAAAGATAGTTCAAATCACCTTCTTTCTGAACTCTGGAAATTAATTAAAGACTTGCAGCACTCCAGGGAGCATTTATTCAAGAAAACGGCTGAATCTCAGTAAGAAAGAACAGTGAGCTTTGTGGCATTTTGAGTTGTTCTACTCCCATGCCGCAGTCTCCAGCTCCATGGCACTTTGAAAACCAGTGGCCCTCAATCAAGATGATAACCAGCAGTTTAGAGAAGTATCAGAAAGGACAGATGAGGTTGGATCTCCTTCAGTGACTCTGGGAATTGCCATTACTTGACCTATATAATGGTTTTCAGGAAGACAGTCATTTCAAGACTGTCTTTATTTAACTTTATTTAACTTGGAGCTCACCCACTACCACTGCAAAGAGCCTCTTCCCTGGAACAGTGTGTTTTTTGAAAACACTTAGGAGCAATTGTTAAATTTTGTGGCTGGCTGCTGTGGTACATAACAGTTGGAGCAAACAATACGCTAACCAGAAAGTTTAAAAGGAAAAACTAAGGGGTGAGAAGTGAGCTTTGAAAAGCTCTGATACATTCCTGGGAATTTAGAAGGCCCTGTGCATATGTAGGACTTTGTGCATGTCAAGACCTGTGTGTATATCTGGGAAAGACCCAAGAAAATCCTGAGGTCTTACCTCTGACTGACCTTGGGCTCTACAGAAAGTGAAGGCTAGGGCAAAGTTGTCAACTGCCTGGCTAAATATTGAAGGCAAACTTCAGCAAAGTCTCCAAACTTATTGTTTCCAGATATTTAAGGCTCCAGATGTCCAGTTACTAGGTGACCACTATGTTAACTGAACATTTAGCAGCGTGAAAATAATACAGACTTTTTAAAATTAGTTAGGAACAGTCACTAAACAAAAGACAACAAATAGCAACAATAACAAACCCTGAGCAGGGGGCAGAATTTTATTTTTAGAGTTGCCATAATATATTATTTTAAATATTATATAGTATATACAAATATATACATATTTTATATATCTAGTTTACAACAAAAATTCTTGATCGTCAAAGAAAAAAGAAAGTATGGCCCATGTACAGGAACAACAACAAAAAAAAAAAATCAAGAGAAACTGTCCCTCAGAAGCTCAGATATTGGACTTACTAAAGACTAAATCAGCTATGTAAAATATTTAGAGAACTATTGGGAATCATGTCTAAAGAACTAAAGGAAAGTAGGAGAATGATGTCTTACCGAGTAGAGAATATCAATAAAAAGATAGAAATTATAAAAATGAGCCTTTTTATTTTATTTTAAAATTTTTATTTAAATTTTAGTTAACATACAGTGCAATATTGGTTTCAGGATAGAATTCAGTGATTCATCAGTTATATACAGCACCCAATGCTCATCACAACAAATGTCCTCTTTAGTACCCATTGCCCATCGCCCCCTCCTCCCTCCATCAACCCTTAGTTTGTTCTCTATCATTAAGAGTCTCTTGTGGTTTGTTTCCCTCTCTCCTCTCTTTTCCCCCTTTCCCATATGTTCATCTGTTTTGTTTCTTAATTCCACGTATGAATGGTATCATATTTGTCTTTCGGAATGACTTATTTTGCTTAGCATTGTACATTATAGCTGTATCCACATTGTTGCAAATGGCAAGATTTAATTCTTTTTGATGGAAGAGTAATATTCATATATATATGTATATATATATATATATATATATATATACATATATATATATACCACATCTTCTTTGTCCATTCATCAGTTGATGGACATTTAGCTTTCTCCATAGTTTGACTATTGTTGACAATGCTGCTATAAACATTGGGGTGAATATAACCTTTCAAATCTGTATTTTTGTATTATTTGAGTAAATACCTAGTAGTGCAAATGCTAGATCATAAGGTAGTTCTATTTTTAGTTTTTTGAGGAACCTCCATACTGTTCTTCAGAGTGGCTGCACCAGTTTGTATTCCCACCAGCAGTGCAAAAGTCTTCTTGTTTCCTCATATTCTCGCCAACACCTGTTGTTTCTTGAGTTGTTAATTTTGACCATTCTGACAGGTGTGAGATGGTATCTCATCATGGTTTTGATTTGTATTTCCCTGATGAGTGATGTTGAGTATCTTTTCATGTGTCTGTTAGCCATCTGGATGTCTTCTTTGGAAATATGTCTATTCAAGTTTTCTTCCATTTCTTGACTGGGTTATTCGTTTTTTGGGTGTTGAGTCTGATAAATTCTTTATAGATTTTGGATACTAACCCTTTATCAGATATGTCACTTGCAAATATCTTCTCCCATTCCCTAGGTTGCCTTTTACTTTTGTTGATTGTTTCCTTCACTGTGCAGAAGCTTCTTATCTTGATGAAGTCCCAATAGTTTATTTTTGCTTTTATTTCCCTTGCCTCTGGCAACAGGTCTGGTGAGAAGTTGCTGCAGCAACCTTCAAAGAGGTTGCTCCTGTGTTCTCTTCTAGGGTTTGGTAGTTTCCTGTCTCACATTTAGGTCTTTCATCCATTTTGAATTTATTTCTGTATATGGTGTAACACAGTGGTCCATGTTCATTCTTTTGCATGTCACTGTCCAGTTTTCCCAACACCATTTGTTGAATAGACTGTCTTTTTTCCATTGGATAGTCTTTCCTGCTTTGTCAAAGATTAGTTGACCATATAGTTGTGGGTCCACTTCTGGGTTTTCTATTAGGTTCCACTGATCTAAGTGTCTGTTTCTGTGCCAGTGCCACACTGTCTTGATGACTGCAGCTTTGTAATATAGCTTGAAATCTGGAATCATGGTGCCTCCAGTTTTGTTTTTCTTTTTCAGAATTGCTTTGGCTATTCAGGGTGTTTTGTGGTTCCATACAAAGTTATGGATTGTTTGTTCTAGCTCTGTGAAAAATGCTGGTGGTATTTTGGTAGGGAATGCTAAAAATGAACCTAATAACAGAAACAAAAAATTCATTAGAGGGATTTCATAACAGATTTGAGCAGGTGGAAGGAAAAACCAGGAAACTTAAAGATAAATCAATTGAAATGATCCTGTGTGAGGAACAGAAAAAAAAAATAATGAAGAAAAGTGAGCAGAGAGTCAGAGCACTGTGGGACACCATCAAACTTACATATGTATAATGAGAGTTCCAAAAGGAGAGGAGAGAAAGAGAGGGGCAGGAAGAATACTTGATGAAATATCTGAAAACTCTCCACATTTAGTGAAAAGTCTATAACAGAGATGATAGCCTGAGATCTAAAGATTTCGGTTTGCAAAAGCCAGGCTTGTGGGGGGGTGGGGTGGGAAATGTCTTCTGGTACTATTTAATTTAAGGCATACCATTTACACATGGTATAAGAAAACATGCATATTGATATCAGATGTTTCCATCCAGACAGAGAGGAGGTAGGGCTTTCTTCTGGACTAGCTTGAGGAGCTCAGAACATTTGAAGAAGAATATTAGAGTTGAGAAGTTAGTGTGGGTGATTCATCAGATTCTAGTCTGATGTGGGTGGAAATCTCAGATAGGTCTAGGGAAGCCTCAGTCCTTCTGGAACTCTGGGAAGTGTGCCCTGAGCCAATGTGTGGGTCACAGTGGAGAAGTAAAGGAAGCACAGTATGTTTAGGTGGAGAGGGTGTGAAAAAGTTGGCTTGCTTACCCTCTCCTTCTCTATGGGGCTGGAACATACCTGAAAATTACTTTGTCTTAGTGGGACCCAGAATGAGGTTCATAACTGAGGGTGGGTGTGTCTGTCAGAAAGTCATCATGTGTGGAACAAGAGGAACCAGAGTAAAAGTCTTGGTAAAATAGTCCAGCAAAGGATGGGATGAAAGGTGTGGCTAAGTGGTAGGGGATCTGCAGCATCATTGAGAGCCATAAGAAAGGCCACCATGACCCTAGGCTTTCTCAGAACACCAAGGAAGCAAAGAAGACAGATCACTCAAGCCTGACTTTGACTATGATCACAGTGGAAACAGAGGCTGCCCAAGACTTGGTGAAATACACCACACCTCAGGAAGGCTAGTAAGAATAGAGATGACACATGACCAAGGTCCTTCCTCTGTGGTAGAATGATACGTAATTTCCCCTGGAACTTAGATGATTCTGGGAAAAAGAAGAGAAAGAAAAGGGAAAGGAGGAGAACCTAAAGAGACTACTTTATAAGATTTAAGATACTTAACTCTCTAGAAATGATACAACTTAGTGATGAGATCTTGAGAGCTAAATTTAATTTCAACCTTTGACAAAGAGAAGTATATCCTTACACATCTGGATTGTGAAAATGTATTTCCACTGTACCTATTTAGATTACTCCTTATTTAATTCCAAATTGCACGTATTTTGCATTATGTATACATTTGAGTAAATTAAATCGCAAAAAGAGAGAGAGAGAGAGAGAGGGAAACGTGAGAAATCTTTGATTTGTGTAGGAGAGTCCATCTACCATTCTACTCAGTAAGCTTATGTCCCTGAGTGAATGTGAGCTGAGATGTGTGAATAAGCCATTTCCTAGTTCTGCTCAACACCCCAGGGGTTCTCACAGAGTGAAAATCTCACCCAACTGATCATGATTCTATTGCTAAAGGTAGTAATGTTTACAACCTTAAGGCATGTCAGTTTTTCTTTTTTTAAAAAATTTTTAATGTTTATTTTCGAGAGAGAGAGAGAGTGAAAGAGCAAGTGCGCGAGCATGAGTGGGGGAGGGGCAGAGAGAGGGGGACACATAATCCAAAGCAGGCTCCAGGCTCCAAGCTGTCAGGACAGAGCCCAACGCAGGGCCCGAACTCACGAATGGTGAGATCATGACCTGAGCCAAAGTCAGAGACTCAACCAACTGAGCCACCCAGGTGCCCCTGTCAGTTTTTTCATCTGGTGTCCAACTCAAGAGACAATAATCTGTTCCAACAAAGGAGTAAAAGACGTCTCTGTGTTACTAAGAGAGTATAATAGCCTCCGACATGGAACTTTCCTAAGGGATTATCAAGGGGAATTTGCCCACATGTGCTTTTCTCTGTTGTTGCTAACATTTGAACCCAACCTTAAGGTAAGGTAAGACTTCAATGTAAATCCAATTTTTTGACTGAATATCAAGAGAACATCTAGACACATTGCCTTTAAAGAACTTACAGTGGCTTTATGTTTGTAGGTGAGTTTTTCTTTAATACCTTCCCAGATCAAGTTAAATTAATGTTTACCTTTCTCAAAATGTTGTGATGATCACCCTAAATTAAGTTCAAATGTGGTAGTTCAGTATCTTCGTGTAACAAAGTACTAATGTTTGAGGAAAAAGATTGCCTTGTGGCTTTAGTTTCATGTGTACCGGGGTCTCTCAGAGATGAACAAACATTTGGAGCCAACTGGAATTCAACACTGAGTTAAGGCGTTCAGCTAGCTAAGTACAGTTGCCAAATCCTTGGCAATGCTCCTGAAATGGGGGCCATTGCAGGTGGGGCCCTGTTTCTGAGTCTCAACAGACTCTGGAGTATATGTGAGCATTTTTATTTTTTCTATTGGTCAACAAATCAAAAAGGAAAATTCAGCATTGGCTCCCCCCACTTTTTTTTTGGCAATTTAGGAAGTTTTTGCTTAAAATTGAATTTTTATTTTTTAATACATAAGTACATGTACACAGTTTTGAAAGTACAATAATGTTATTAGACTCCATCTTTATCTCCTAATTTTCTTTTCTAAGAGCTAGAAACTTACAAATACCTTCAAAAATAGCTAAAAGAAGCTAGCAATTTTCTAGTACTTATTTCTGCCTTTCTAAACAATACACTGCTATTACTTTTTTAAGTTTTAGAACTTATCTATAGACTTCCTACTATGGAAGATGAGGACTTAGGTTTCTTACCACCCACGCCATCCCGATACACACATGGGACCTGTAGAAAGCCATAGTGGTGGAGAGGTCACCAGGCAGGAGCTGTGGCTGAAGGTCAAGGAACATACGTAGCTGCTGCCAAAATGAACCCCTGGTGGCTGGAATGAGGGTGAAGGTGGAATCAATATCTCAACCTCTCCTGCCGTTTGATTTCTTGCTCTAGCCATTGATAGCAGTGGCAGATATCTCACTGGCTGAACCCAAGTAGAAGCCAGAAGACAAAGGGCCTGAGAAGATAAAGGGCCTGAGTTAGGCAGTCTACAAAGATCAGCCACCCAAAGCCAAGATAGGTATAAGACAGAGAAAAGTAGCACATAAAATTTTTTGTTTTCCCTGAAGTTAATAATTGCCTCACTCTTTTTGTTATCGTTTGCTTGCTAAGTTTTTTAGCAAGCAAAAACTGATATTTTGCCCTGATTCCAATACGACTAAGCACTTTTCACCCTGGGACTATCCAAAAATAACAGGGTCTGTCTGCTTCTGGTCCCCAAGTAATGAAAACTTGAATGTTTCTTATAAAGCTGGACTCCCCAACAAAAACAATTTTATCCCTAATTTTTGCTATGCGGATATCTGAAGATAAGTCACAGCCTTTATGAAGGAGATAATCATGTGAGAAAATGTTTTTTTCCATCAAGAACAGACTAATGTAAACTTAGTAGCCAGGTAATTTTGTGGGCTCCCCCCCCCTTTAAAAATTTGTGTATTTAATTTTGTGAGCCGGTTCTAATGGGTCTGATTTTCCTGTAGTCTTTGCAGGTAATGTTTTTCTTTCCTTTTCTAATTGCTTCTGTCTCCAAGTCTTCCTTTGACATTACCTATCAGTAAGTCATCCAGAAACTTGCTGACAGA
The DNA here is from genome assembly GCF_028749965.1 of Puma concolor. Classification (NCBI taxonomy): domain Eukaryota; kingdom Metazoa; phylum Chordata; class Mammalia; order Carnivora; family Felidae; genus Puma; species Puma concolor. The sequence goes on from NC_141671.1 coordinate 80,191,441, forward strand.
ATTGAAAGTTTCTTCTCAATGTTTAGCACATTGAGTATTCAATCAGTTTCTACTCTTGGAATCCGGCTTAACCTCTCAAGAGAGTAAACAATAGTGTTTTGCCTGGGTAGAGAAAGAGTGATTTTGGGCTACACAGGGAGGAAGGAAATGTTGGGGGAGAAAGGATCAGTTGTTCTAAGTATTCCTTAGACAGACTTACATAAGGATCGTGTCTTTTGCCCAATTTCTCTGCTTGCCTCTGGCATTTACTGTCGTCTTCAGTTTCTAAGACTATAAGGGATGCTTACTGACTCCCTCGCTGCTCTCTTGAAAGTTTAGAATTCAGCTTTTACCCCTTTGCTAAATCAGTTACTACTTATCCATTTGTACTCTAGCTTCCAAAATTTGTGTTGATCTCTTTTGTCTGCTTTCATTTTCTCTCTCATTTTCTTTGTTCCTAAATGCTTTTTCTATTATTACAATTATTATTATTTGCTTTCATTTAGTGAGACTTTGGCAGGGAGAGGACTAAAATATATGTGTTCAATTATTATTTTTTTTATAATTTTTTTAAATGTTTATTTATTATTGAGAGACAGACACAGAGTGTGAGCAAGGGAGGGGCAGAGAGAGAGGGAGACACAGAATCTGAAGCAGGCTCTAGTCTCTGAGGTGTCAGCATAGAGCCTGACACGGGGCTCAAACTCACAAACAGTGAGATCATGACCTGAGCCGAAGCCAGACGCTTAACCGACTGAGCCACCCAGGCGCCCCATATGTGTTCAATTATTTAATTAGATGTCAGAACTTCTTTATGGCCCAAAAAAGCTAAATTCCAGGATCCAGCATTCTTTCACATACAAGCATTTCTGGTATGAATCCGTTTGTCTTGAGTTTATCAAATTTAGTCATTTTGAACTTGTGTATACTTTACATCCTTTTGGCCCCACCTCTTACTCTGGGCACTGCTATGGTAACTAGTTCCTTACAGGTTTAGACTAGCTGCACGCAGTTTTATTCTGACTGTGTCCTATTTCAGCTTCTGGTTCCTCCCCTAGAGCATCTCTGATGCTAAGGAGTGATACCCACAGAGTCTCTGGACACTCGTACATGGAAAAACAAGAGGTCCAGGGGGAATTTAATATCCACGGGGTCACCCTTGACCAATAGGGAATAGTAGCCAATGAACGAATGTGTGGCAGACGGTTCTGAGATGCTTCTTGGGAGATTTCACTACACCTCGATTTTGGTCTTGGGAGAACATAAAGCAATAAACCCAGCTACACCAAGGTGGACTTATGACCTACAGAATTGTGATATGATAAGTAGGTGTTGTTTTAAGCTACTGAAGATGTGGTAATTTGCTACATAGCAATAGAGAATAAACGCAGTTTGAACCTGTGTTGCTTAGAAAGCAGAGCCTGAGACCAAGATTTATGTGCTCCTACTTTACCAGGGGGTGAGAATCCCAAATAGAGGGCAAACGTAAGGGAAAAGTGGAGTGATGCAGAGAAGGAGGAAAGGGAAATGGGACCATGTTTATTAAGATTGACCAATTCCTTCATTTTGAAGAACAGTTTATTGAGAGACGTACAGATACTTGCTTCTCAGGACAGTCCTCTCAGGTGAGAAAGGGGGAATTATTGAGTTATTTGTTGGTTCGTGTCTCTCTTTAGTCAAAGGCTCTCCTCACTGGGTGTTGATACCCTTGCACTTCCTGAGTCTACATGTGTAGGCACTGAGAGTGTCTTGTGGGGTCTCACACCTCAGCATCAACAGGAAAGCTACAGATCAGGAAGGGAAAGATATGAGTGAGGTGAGGGGCTGTTGATCTGCCCAAATGAAGTTGCATACATTTACATAGAGTTGGCTGCCACAGTGTTGGCTACGCTGGAACAAGAGGTCAAAGGCCACAGAGAAAGGTGTGGAAGAGAAGATCTGAAGTGGTACAGAAGAGGTGACTGAAACAGTAAGAATGGTCTCTTGGTGTCCCCTTTTATGTGGAGAAAGCTGAAGAAGTGGTTAAAATTTTATTATATTTTGTTTTGACTGAATCTCTTCCTTTGACAGAGATCACTAACTGCAGTTGTAAAATCCAGCAGAATATTTGCTGTAAACAGGCTATCTAATCCTGCTGGAGCATCTCCATAAAAATTGTTCTAGGCTTCTCTGAGGAACTTTGATGTCCCAGAGCAAGCTATTCACTGTCAAGTCTTTTCTTAGTACACATGACAGTTTTCTCTCAGAGTTTTATTTTATTTTTTGAAACATGGTTTCTTATTTAATACAAAGTTGATTTGGAGAGTATCCAAAGACATAGATACAACCTTTTTATCTGTAAAGCATTCTCCAAGAGTAAACATAGATTTGTAATATCAGCCCTTCTGAAGTTCGAATTACGCTGACTTTTGCCTGCAGTTACTTTGAAGAGTTTCCAGTTTTCCCCCTTAGTCTCCTCCAGGGAAGAGATAAGCTTTCTTCCAGTGGTTTATTATTATTATTATTGTCATCATCATCATCATCGTCATCACCACAGAGAAAACTTTTCCCAGACTCTCAAAAGTCTTCCCCTCACGTCTTCTTGGCTAGAATAGTATCACTTTTTCACCCTTAGTTGCAAGAGGGGCTGTGAAAGGCAGTATCTGACGTTTTCACAGCCTATTATGGGAAGTAGTCTCTAATAGACATGAAGAAGGGGAAAGAAATGACTGTTGTAAAGACAACCCAGCAATTACATTTCCTCTTTTCTTAATTTCCATCAGTCTTGTGTCTTTGAGACTTATTCCAGATAACTTGACTAAAACTCGAAACAGTGAATCTTTTTTTTTTTAACCTTTATTTATTTTTGAGACAGAGAGAGACAGAGCATGAACAGGGGAGGGTCAGAGAGAGAGGGAGACACAGAATCGGAAACAAGCTCCAGGCTCTGAGCTGTTAGCACAGAGCGTGACGTGGGGCTCAAACTCACAGACCGCGAGATCATGACCTGAGCCGAAGTCGGATGTTCAACTGACTGAGACACCCAGGCGCCCCAGAAACAGTGAATCTTTTGAGCCATGTATTTACAGACCAATTTCAGGATGGGTGATTTCTATTGATGGTTCGTTTCATCCATCATGTATTGATTCTTAGCAGGGTCATTCTGAGGAGGTGATATTACTTTTAAGTTCAAGGGGTACCTTTCTCTCCCCCTAAATATTGATTAAGATAGGGGTGGCCATTCTCAAACAGTTTTGAATCACTAGGGCTACTTGGCACCTTTGTTACTTGTTTGATCCCTGAAGCATCTGAGCTTGCAACTGCTTAGAAAAAAATAAATTATGAAAGTCATTTATCCACCATCACTGGGTATATTACATATAAGGGAATACAGATGAATGTCCCCAGAATCAAGAATCTTATTTCTTGGGGCGCCTGGGTGGCGCAGTCGGTTAAGCGTCCGACTTCAACCAGGTCACGATCTCACGGTCCGTGAGTTCGAGCCCCGCGTCGGGCTCTGGGCTGATGGCTCAGAGCCTGGCGCCTGTTTCCGATTCTGTGTCTCCCTCTCTCTCTGCCCCTCGCCCGTTCATGCTCTGTCTCTCTCTGTCCCAAAAATAAATAAACGTTGAAAAAAAAAAAAAAGAATCTTATTTCTTGAATAATAGGAAGCTTTCAGGAATACTGAGGTAAGGAGGTCCCTATGGTCTGTTGCTTCTCACTTCTGTGCTTGCTCCAATAATTTTCTCAATGTGCTTTTTTTCATATCTGCATTGGCTTTAGAAAAAGGATTGCTGAGCTTAAAAGAGTTTTGTTTAAAATAAAAGCAAGTGGTATTTGACTTGTGGATTCTTTTAAGTTTCCCATCAGTGTCTGCTTCGGACAGCTGCCAAGTGAGATACGCCTATATTTGATTTCACCCAAGGGGAAGAACCTTTGAGAATCTCTGTCAACATCCTATATTTCTAGCATGACCCCTTTGTTTGATGGAGGCCTGGAAAAATTGTGTCACACAGTCAATTAGTGGAAGAGGCCAGGCCAGAACTCAGATCTTTGGTGTTTTACTCCATGTATGTGGAGAAGGACCACTTTGGTCAGCTTGCCTGGTTTTGCCCACATCGAGGGGAAACTCCATTAGAGAGAGCTGAGACTTTGTCTTATTTGCAGCTGTATTCACAGCACCCTGAACATGCATATTGGGTGCTCAATAAAGATGGTACTGAATACTATTTTTTTTCTCAGTTTCCTTTTTGCTATATTACTATTCTCATATTCTTCTAAATTGGGTTTTGTTGTGCAGGGGAAAGTGAGTGTAATAATCTTGCAAGGAGCAAAGGCCTATAAACATTTAAAGCCTTTGAAGATGAATATCTTTGTATGTTATAACTGTGTCAGTACAGAATGCAAGGAACAGGGTTTGGGGGTACAGGTCTGAACCTGGGGAATGAACTCAGAACACGGTACAGAAGAGAAGAGGCAAACACTCGTGTGCACACACACACACACTCACACACACACACACACACACACACACACACACACAAACACTAGCAAGAAGGATGCCTTGGAGAGAGGAGTTGAAGTATTTTTGTAGAGCAACCCCAATAAGAAAATACTCCATTATTGGAGATTTAGTGGGTGAGAGTGTTCTCCTCACTCTTTTTCTGTGTGGAAGAACTTCAACTAGAGTTATACTCCTGGCCTCTCTTCATCCCTGAGAGGGAAAATGGAATACACTCTATGTAGCTTTTTCCTTTTTCTTTATTTTTAAAAATGTTTTATTTATTGTTGAGAGAGAAAGAGAGAGAGAGAGAGAGAGAGAGAGAGGTGGAGGGGCAGAGAGAGAAGGGGACAGAGGATCCAAAGCGGACATTTGCACTGACAGCAGAGAGCCTGATGTGGGGCTCGAACTCAGGAACCCTGAGATCATGACTTGAGCCCAAGTTGGACACTCAACTGACTGAGCCACCCAAGTGCCCCTTTCCTTTATCATTTAAAGATCCTTCTGCCTAGCCTTCTCTCTGCCATGTCTTAAGGGACCTGTCCTTGTGGGTGAGGCCCATGGTGGTCCAGCTATACTTGTCTAAGTCTGAGGTAAAGCTGTGTAAGCCTACTGTGGCCACACATCAAAACCATGCTCTATTATCCCCACATTCATCAGTACAGGAGCCCCCCCCCCTGCCCCTTACATGTGGGGAATACATTCCAGGATCCCCAGTAGATGCCTGAAACTTCAGATAGAACTGACCCTTATATCTACTATGCTTTCTCCTATACATATGTATCTGTGGTAAAGTTTAATTTATAAATTAAATATATTAGGCTCAATAAGAGATTCCCAATACTAACTAAGAATAAATATGATAATATACTCTAATAAAAGTTATGTGAATGGTCCCTCTCCAAATATCTTATTGTGCTATCCTCATCCTCCTTGTGATGATATGAGATGGTAAAGTGCCTACGTGATGAGATGAATGAGGTGAATGATATTGTGACATAGCGTTAGGCTACTACTGACCTTCTGACATGTCAGAAGGAAGATCATCTGCTTCCAGACCACAGGTGACCGTGGGTAACTGAAACCATGGAGAGCAAAACCGCAGATTAGGTGGGGGAACTACAGGAATCAAGATTGATGTTCTGATCTCCATCTGTCTGACTTCTGTTGGTTCCAAACATGGGAGAGGAAAATAAGCTGTTTTAGATTGACTGTTAAAATCTCTCAGTAGTGTGTTTTGGCTGCTGGCATTGATGTTTCTGAGAAGCTGGTATTTCTTGCTTTAAAACAGAATGACAGCAATTATTGCCACTTATGAGAACATACATTTCAGGTACCGTGCTCACTACTTTATGTGTGTTATGTTGTTGAATCCTCGTTGCAGTCCTAACTGGGAGGTGCCATTATCATCCCATTTTACAGATGAAGAAGCTGTTTTACTAAGTTGAGAATTTTTCCACGTTCCACATAGCTATTAAGCAGTGGAGCCAGCTTTTGAGCTCACTTTTATCTGATTCTTAATTTTGTTCTTAACTACCAAATTATCACGTCTCCCATAGCTATTCAACTAAAGAACTGTAGGGAGAAGGAAGAGAAAAAGAAAGTGTTTTGGAAGTGGGATTGAAAATCCTGTGAAAAACATGATGGGCTAATATAGGATATTGTCAAACAAGGAAGGTTGTCTTCTAGAAAACACTGACCCAAAGTGGTCCATTTGTGGGAATACATTATCTGTAGTTATTTCAAGGAAGAATAGTCCATGTAAAAAAACTGCTCTTATAGTCGCTTCCAAAGAGCAGGTTTAGATTTCAGTTTAGACTTCAGAATGATTTTTTTTTCTTTCTCAAATCCTTTGTCTGGTGTCGGCCCTCAATAAGCAACATCTGCTAATCCATGCTGGTTCTTCATGCCTTTGGACAATTTTTAAATTCTTACTGTAGTTAAATTTCTCCATTTGAAAATCTGAGTGTGGCTTATGATGAATTATGTAAAGTTTGTAGCATACTTTGAAGGTGCATGAGCACTAACCTTTTGTGTCTATACAGACTTAAGTATTTTTGTGCCACATTCCCATTTACATTTAAGAAGAATTTTCTGTTTTTCTAACAGCTTCTCCAAAAATGTCTTAGAATCATTTGCGTAATATTGAAAAGCGGGATCCTCCAAGCAAATCCCAACTCAAATTTCCCTTTCCCACGATTGTAAGATGTAGAGCGTTTGTAATGATCTTTGCTGAGTCAGGCTCCTTGGGGGAGGGATTGGTTTCATCATTTCAAAACATCCTAACAAAACTCCAGCCCATTCACATGTGGTAACTTGCAGAGTAGGGTCGTTCCCAGGCGCATGGGAGGGTAACACAGGCACTGGCAGGAGGAAAAGGGCATTGGGAAATGCTCACAGGATGCTGCCAAAGACAGTCGAGGTGGGGAAACATCACACCGATCCATGTACTTTGAGCAGATCCAGCAGGCATTAAGAAAAAACAAAAACAGAGAAAACTCCTTCAGGTATAGGAAGAAGGTTGGATAGAAACAAAGCTGGGAGGACTGGTTTTTAAAGATTTGTGCCCCTGCCTGGATTCTTGTTTTCCTACCACCACTGTGTTCAATAAAGTATTTCAGTAGCTGAGCCAGGCCCCCAGGAGCACTCGGGAGAGCACAAATCAATGGGAGGAGAGGTGGAAAGGAGGAGAAGTCACACCTCACTGCTGGGTTTGATGGGCCACCTGCGGCTTCTGTACAACTTGTTTAACAAGCCTCTGATTAGTGCAGAGACGTCCAACGTCCAACGGAAAGCAATGAATCACTCCCGGGAGCTGTGGTGGAGGTCATTGGTGAGGCAGTGGGGAAACCCAGGAAATGGAACATCAGGATCCTTAGAGAGCAGCAAGTGTTGTGGGACCCCACCCCACACCTTTGTTTCTCTGCTGAAGTGCTGTTTTCCACTAAGCTAAGGTCACCAAAGTACTACCTCATCCTCTGTGAGCCTTGATCCTAACCTTCAAGGCTGCATTGGGTTCTGCTGAAGTAAAGTTTTGTTGAAAGCCTAGAGGTAAAGACACAAAATTCCTTTAGATGTCCCAAATATCCTTCAGCTTTTCTAAAATATTCAAGTGTGACTGAGCAGTCACACTGTAGCTTTCTATGGAAAACTTCCCACAGTAACCCTCCACCCCCCTCCTTACCAGCCTCCCTACACCCAACAGTCTAACTCTAGGCCAGAACTTATTTAGATTTATTTGCAGAAAGTAATAACATTTAACTAGTAATTTGTTCCAGCTTTTTGAGCATCTGTTAATATGTGGTGGGAGACCTCAAATCAACGGACTCATTTTTAGTGAATGTCAAATAGGAACTAATCTGTCATTATTATATTATTTATTCTCTCTCCCCTAAGAGGGACATCAATCTGTCATGTAGAATACATCCCTTTCTTTAGCAAGAAAGGGAAAAATAGACGACCAGAATTTTTTTTAACCTTCTGAATAAACCAGGAGACCTTGGACTTTCAATCCCTTCCTTCACCTTCTTCTAATTTTTTATCATCAAAACTTGCCCAAACTAAATTTGAATGAGTTGACCTTCAAAATTCTTTTTTATCATTAGACTGTGAGAAGAAATCAAAAAATTACAGAGAGAACAGAATGGTATGGTTCAGAATAAAAATGAGGAGCTGAGAGAGGTGGGTTAGTGGTGCTGTTGGGTTGACCCCTCTAGGCAAGTACTGTCAACAGAAATATAATGTGAGCCACGTACAGAGCTTTAAATTATTTAGTAGCCACATTTGAAAAAATAAAATCAGGTAAAATTGATTTGAAGAAAATATTTTATTTAACTCGTTATCTTCTACATACAGCAGAATCTCAATTCAGACGAGGCACATTTCAGCTCTTACCACCAACATGTTGCTAGTGACCACTGTATTGGGACATCCTAACTACATGCTGCCATATTCCCCTTCATGATGGCATCTCACCAGCTTTACTTTAAAACTCAGAGCCCAGATCTTCATAATTAAAAGCCAGGCTTTGCTTGTATATTTTATTTATTTATTTATTTATTTATTTATTTATTTATTTAAGTTTACTTATTTATTGAGAGAGAGAGAGAGAGAGAGAGAGAGAGAGAGAGAACGTGGGCAGTGGAGGGGCAGAGAGAGAGGCAGAGAGAGAATCCTAAGCAGGCTCTCCATTAGCACACAGCCCAACATGGGGCTCAAACCCTCATAACCTGATTATGACCTGAGCTGGAACCAAGAGTCAGATGGATGTTCAATTGACTGAGCCACCCAGGCACCCCTGCTTGTGTATTTTAAAAGCATGCTGTTGGTTTCCTTTTTAGCTTTAATCTTCATTTCCTCTTGGCTCAGCTCACTAGGAATAATATCCTAAAAATTGATACTAGGTGAAAGGGGTTACGGGAAACTGGATTGTGTCAGGGAAAGGATCAAAGCCAGATTCCCTAAATGGATAGTTCTGTGTTTAGACCTTATGCTTCTTTCTCATGTAGGAGGTCCTCCAGCTGGTCTACTGTAGAAAAAAATGTTTATCTTTGTAACAAAGTCTATCCTTTAATTCCTAGTCAGAACACAGGAATTCACATCAGATATTTAATAAACAATACATATGTTCACACTTATTTTTCCAAAGTAGTGTTCTTTTCCCACATAAAGGAGTACTTCACTGGCAGCAACCTCAGTGTAGAAGGCGGGCTCATTTCTGTCAGAGTTTCTGGAGTGGCTAACGGTATGGAATGGGGAAGTTAGCCCACAGGGTCGTCACTGCATCCAAGTTTTCAGAGCTCAGGAAAGTCAGGAATCTCTCACTCTCCAGCTTTATTCCCTTTCTTAACTTTAAAGTCTCAGCAGGAAGTTTAAAGTCTTTTTTTCACCAACCCTCTCCCAGGGTATGGGAGAACTGTTTCCAAATCCTTAGCCACACTTCTGTGCCCATCTTGCTCTTTAACTGGAGTATAATTACCATGGCAGGCAGCTGTGCTGTGGGTGAATGACCCTTTCACTTAAATGTCTTCACAGAAGACAGGTTCTGTCACTTCTTTATTATGTGACTTTGTAGGAGTAACTTGATCTAAGTTTTTGTTTTTTCATTTGTAAAGTAACCTCACAGGACTGTTGGAAGGATTAAATGAGGGAATGTGTATGAAAGCATGGTACATTCTGTAAAACTTTGTACACACTTCAGTTGTTAATTGTATTCTGGGGAGGTTCCAAGATATATCTCTGTCGAATTATCTGCCTATTCTGACCTTGTATTTTAAGTTCATGGAGCTCTTGAGCTTTCCCTACCCTGAATCTCAGCTCTTCAAGCTTTGCCTACCTCTCTTCAGACTTTTTGGTCCCACAATCCTTGCTAAGTGGACAATGGGCCACATGACCACATGCCTGTCCACACTGAGGGCTAGAGGCAGACACCTAACTCAAGCTGGGTCATGTATGTTTTCTCTCCTTGGAATTGGAGATTGAGACCCAGGGTGTTTATTAATTGCTTGAATTTGAATGTTTTAGAATGCTAGTTCTTAAATATAGCAACCCCCCAGTCCCCAACCAGGGAGCTCTCAGAATCTTTCATGGAGTCCCCAAAGTTGAAACCATTTTAATAATAATGCTAAGTGATGATTTGCATTTTTTTTACTGGGCTTTTTTGCTCATTGTATAAGAACAACAACAACAACAACAACAACAACAAAATAACATTTAGCATGAATCAAGAGTTTGGCACCCAACTGTAGTCATTATGTTTCTCACTACCATGTACTCACAGTAAAAAAAGGAAAAAGAAAAAAAAAGAAAATAAAAATCAAAAGCCAGTTTCTCTTAATAATGTTCTTGATGAAACAGTAAGAATTATTTTTATTTTTTTAGCCTTACAACTCTTTTTAATTTTTAATTAATTTATTTTTTTATTAAAAAAAATTTTTTTTACATTTATTTATTTTTTGAGAGACATAGAGAGGCAGAGCACAAGTTGGGGAGGAGCAGAGAGAGAAGGAGACACAGAATGCGAAGCAGGCTCCAGGCTCTGAGCTGACAGCACAAAGCCCCACGCGGGGCTGGAACACACGAACCATGAGATCATGACCTGAGCAGAAGTCAGACGCTCAACAGACCGAGCCACCCAGGCGCCCCTCTTTTTTTTTTTAAATATAATTTATTGTCAAGTTAGCTAACATACAGTGTATACAGTGTGCTCTTGGCTTCGGGAGTAGATTCCCGTGATTCATCGCTTCCATACAACACCCAGTGCTCATCCCAACAAGTGCCCTCCTCAATGCCTGTCACCCATTTGCCCCTCCCCACCGCCCCCCCATCAACCCCCAGTTTGTACTCTGTATTGAAGAGAGTTTGCCTCCCTCTGAAAACAGTATTACTAATTTCATTAATTCTTGACCCTCGACTACCAATCTTTTGATATTCTGTGTGATAAGATGGGAAGTATGCATACAGCACTTCCACTGTGTACTGAAGTAGGAAGTTGTCCTGGGGAAAACCACTCATATGATTGAGTTGTGGACTAAACAAGTAGGTTTTTAGAGAAGCACCATTCCCTTACTTGAAAGAACAAACTATGGTTTCTCAGACCCAGGTATTTGGCAAACATTTTCTTGAAAAATGAACAAAGTTTTCCTGTCACTTCAAGGAAAATAACCCACAGTATTTTTGGCCAATGATAAAATCTGAGCTTCCAAAATGAAAACTGGAATTTTGAAAAACTTGTATCTGCCACATGAGCTTGACAACTTTTCAATAAAGATTTTCATGATGGAATCAGTGGTGATATAGGCAAATGTGATTTAAAAATTGTATATCCATATTTTCACAGAACTAGAACAAACAATCCTAAAATTTGTATGAGACGAAAGACCTCAAATAGCCAAAGAAATCTTGAAAAAGAAAAACAAAACTGGAGGTATTACAATTCCAGATTTCAAGTTATATTATAAAATGGTAGTAATTAAAACTGTGGTATTGGCATAAAAACAGACATGAAGATCAATGGAATAGAACAGAAAACCCAGAAATAAACCCACAATTATATGGTCAATTAATCTTTGATAAAGGAGGAAAGAATATACAATGAGATAAAGACAACCTCTTTAGCAAATGGTGTTGGGAAAACTGGACAGCCACATACAAAAGAATGAAACTGGGCCACTGTCTTTTACCATACACAGAAATAAACTCAAAATGGGGGGCGCCTGGGTGGCTCAGTTGGTTAAGCATCCAACTCAGTTGGCTCAGGTCATGATCTCGTGTTTTGTGAGTTTGAGCCCCACGTTGAGCTCTGTGCTCTCAGCTCAGAGTCTGGAGTCTGCTTCGGATTCTATGTCTTCCTCTTTCTCTGCCCCTTCCCTGCTCCCTCTCAAAAATAAACATTAAAAAAAGAAAAAAAAATGGATTAGGGACCAAAATGTGAGACCTGAAACTATAAAAATCCCTGAAGAGAGTACAGGCAGTAATCTGACATTAGCTATAGCAACATTTTTCTAGATATGTGTACTGAAGCAAGGGAAATAAAAGCAAAAGTAAACTATTGGAACTACATGAAATTAGTTTCTGCACAGTGAAGGAAACAATCGACAAAACTAAAAGGCAACATATGGAACAGGAGAAGATATCTTCAAATGACATATTTGTTAAAGGGTTAGTATCCAAAATATATAAAGAACTAATATAATTCAATATCCAAAAAACAAATAGTCCAATTAAAAAATGGTCAGAAGACATGAACAGACATTTCTACAAAGAAGACATATAGATGGCTAACAGACACATGGAAAGATGCTCAACATCACTCATCATCAGGGAAATGCAAATCAAAACTACAATGAGATATCACCTTACACTGTCTGAGTGACTAAAATAAAAAACACAAGAAACAACAAGCGTTGGTAAGGATGTGGAGAAAAAGAAACCCTCTTGCACTGTTGGTGGGAATGTAAACTGGTACAGCCATTGTGGAAAACAGTATGGAGGTTCCCCCCAAAATTAAAAATAGAACTAACCTATGGTCCAGGAATCATGCTACTGGGTATTTACCCAAAAATACAAAAACTCTAATTCAAAGGGATACATCCACACCTATGTTTATTTCAGCATTATTTACAATAGTCAAGATATGGAAGCAGCCCAAGTGTCCATAATAGATGAATGGATAACAAAGATGTAGTATATATACACAATGAACTACTATTCAGCCATAAAACCCCTGAAATCTTGCCATTTGCAACAACATAGATGTATCTGAAAAGTGTAATGCTAGGCAAAATAAGTCAGAGAAAGACAAATACCACATGATTTCACTCATATGGAATTTAAGAAACAAAACAAACAAGCAAAGAAAAAAGAAAGAGAGAGGGAGACAAGCCAAGAAATACTCTTACCTATAAAATACAAACTAATGGTTACCAGAGGGGGAGGTGGGTAGGGGAGTGGGGAAAATAGAGGATAGAGATTAAAGAGTACACTTATCATGATTTAAAAAAATGATAAAATAAATTTATTTTACCATGATTAAATAAATGATAAAAAAGTAAACAATAAAAGATTGTCAAAATTAGAAAAAAAAGAGAGGTTGACAGTTGAGGCAAACCTCAATTCTGGGTATGCAGATTGTATTGTCCTATTGTTTCCCATTGTTCTATATATTTGAAATATTTTTAAATAAAAAGGTATAAAGTAACAAAAATTAAAATATATATTTATTTTAAAGTTTTACTTTATTTATTTTGAGAGAGAGAGAACACGAGTGGGGAAGGAACAGAGAGACAGGGAGAGAGAGAATCCCAAGCAGGCTCCATACCCAGGGTGGAACCCAGCAGGGGGCTCCACCCCACAATCATGAGATCATGACCTAAGCAGAAACCAAGAGTTGGACGCTCAACTGACTGAGCCACCCAGGAGTACCTAAAAATATATATTTATGTGAATGTGTCAACATTTAGAAGATATACATAAATCAGTAAACTTCTATTTTCCAATAGCATATACGTGGGTTAGAGGTCTATTCAAAGTGGATGGACTAATGGATTTTAATATAACTGTAAGAAAAACTCATTGATATAACTTCAGATTACACATTGCATCTAAACTTTAAGAAACTACCACTTGTTGAGTTTTGGTGTAGTTATTAAAAATTATCTGCAAGCATTTGAAAAGCCTATTAAAATACTCTATATTCTTTTTTAGCTACATATCTCTGTGAGACTTCATGTTCTTCATATACTTCAACCAGAATGACATATTGCAACAAATTGACTGTAGAAGCAGATGTAGGAATTCAGCTATCTTCTATTGAGCAAGCCGTTAAAGGTATTTGCCAAAATGCCAAACAGTATTATTGTTGTCACTAAAATTTTTTGTTTGTTTTTGGAAAAGAAAAAAAAATCAGGCTTAAGCAGCTATGTTTGGCCCATGTATGTGCAAGTGATTAGACAAAGTTAGTATTTAGAGAGCAAGAGAAAGGAAATAGAAGTGCAGAGAGAAGCAGAGAGGAGAGACAATGTGGAAAGAGACAGAGACAGAAAGAAAGACATAGGATGCCTTGATTTCTGATGACCTCTGTAGCTGATTTTCATCTCTCTTGAAGCTTGGACATGCTGACCAATTTGAAGTTCTAGGTTTTTATGTATTCTTCCAATAACCCCCCTGGCTATTGAAGCTGGCTTAAAAAGGATCTATTCTTATTTTTTTTTAATGTTTATTTGTTTATTTTGAGAGACAGAGAGAGCATGTGTGCGTGAGCATGGGAGGGGCAGAGAGATGCAGAGAGAGGATCCCGAGCAGGCTCCGTACTCAGTATAGAGCCCAACGCAGGACTTGAACTTATGAACTGTGAGATCATGACCTTAGCTAAAGTTGGATGCATAACTGACTGAGCCACCCAGGCACCCCAAGATGAGTAATTTCTGAAGATTTAATGCACAGCATAGTGATTACAGTTATTAATACTGTATTTTATACCTGAAAGTTGCTAAAAGAATAGATTTGTAGTGGCCCCTTCTCAGTCTTGGCACGGCTTGTCCACGTCACAGAGAGAAAACCAAAGGAGTATTCAGATGGAATTTTTCCATTTGGGTTTCTTGAGGCATTGGGATAGAGGATTAAAGTTTTGGGATTTTGAATCAGAGTAAGGAAAGAGGGTACAATTGCCCAGGGGCAATAAAATACGTTGGCACCTTATGTCCCTAGCATGTATCTCTGCCACTCCTTGTATTTGTAAAAACTAATGTCTTTACAGGGCTCTCTTTTGCCTGTGAACATATGTGTTCCCCCCACTATGCCCCTGGTAGCGACAATGAAAGAATCCACGTGAGCTCTCATGACTTGGAGAAGAATTTTGGGAACTCCATTATTCCAGTCTATGCACTTCCTCGTAGTGTGATCAGTTCTTTCACATCCATGCCTTTTTTCTTGATATTCCCACAGCCACCACCCCCAATGGCTCTCATCCCTGCATGCCCGGATCCAGTTGTCCTTCCTACTGTGGTGAGCCATAAATCCACTGCACACAAATCCTCAGACGAAGCCTCCAGAGATGCAATGTTCAGTATGTCATACCAATTCATGTAGCACTTAACACATTTATCTCCTCTTCGAATATCATTGCTTTATGTGAATGGCTTGTCTCCCTTTGAAAGCAGAGACTATTTTCTGTTTCTGTGTATCCCTTGTGTCCAGCACAATATACAGTGTTTGTGGCAGCTGCTGCTTTAATAAGAGCGTCAAAGAGATCTTTAGTTGATGGTAAGTAATTCATTCAATAATTTTTATTTAGCACCTGTTAGTTGCCATACTCTTTTGGGTGCGGGCATCCCAAAGATGAATCAGCTACAACCCTCTTGTGCTCATAATAATACACCATGATAAGTGCTAGAATAGCTCAATAGTTGAGGGCCTGTCTCTACTGTCCAGGTGTCCCCACCCACTTCAAGCTAGTTTAGAACCCTTCCTCTCTGTTCCCCAAGTTCCCTCAGCATTTGTCCATGGGTGCACTTGGCATGCAATCTGTATTCTGAAAAAAATCTAACATTTTATTATGGAAAATTTCAAACATGCATACAATTAGAGAAAAGCATATAATGATCCCTGCCCTGCTTTAATAATTATCAACATTTAATAATTATCAACATTTGACATTCTGGATTCATCTGTTCCCCCAATTATTTTTCCTGGGAGAGAAATTTAAGGCAAATTCCACACATTCTATCATTTCATTCACTAATACTTCAGGATATATCTTGAACAGACAAGGACTTTTTGAAAAACATAACTGTGAGCTATTATCATACCTAACATTACAAAAAATTTCTTAATGTCATCTAATATCTGGTTCATGTTCATTTTTTCCTCCAGTTGTCTCAAAAATGTCTTTTTTGTAGTCTTCATTTTCAAAATCAGATCTGTAGTTGCATTTGGTTGATGTTTCTTAAGTTTCTTTTAACCTATAACAGTTTGCATCATTGCCCACACTCCCATGTATTTGTTCAAGAAATCGGGTCAGTTGTTTGCTTCCACAGTCCAATTTTGGCTGACTCCACTCTATGTTGTTTTTACATTGTGCTTCTATCCCCCATATTCCTGTAAATTGGCAGTTAGATCTAGAGGCTCAATGGTTCTATTTTTCAGAAAAGAATAGGTCATAGCTGCACATCTTCAATTATACCACAAAAGGAGGCACATAATGTCCTATTATACTATATTCTCACGTCTCTTGTCTTCCTTGTTTGACTTGCTGTTTCTTGAGAGGAGAGATTCTCAACTATTTCAGACCCCATGGTGCCTAGCCCCTACTTAGTCCTAAATAACTGAAGAGTCAGTGGGACAGCTCTACTGAGGGAGCTCAGAAGGACTTCCCGAAGGACCTGAGTCTTGAAGGATGAGCAGGCATTTGTCAGGCAGATGATGGGGCCAGGCTGACTTCCCGAGGAATAGACCTGGCTCAGTTCAGGAGCCTGCTTAACCCTTGTGGGCATGGTAGTATTTAGGGACAGAGGAGGCCCAAATAACACAGTGGCATTCACTTTAACCTTGCTGGTTATGGAGGCAGAGGGAATATCTTACAAAATAGTGCTAAGATCACTTCTCTTTTGTCTTTGGGTTAATTTCAGCCCCACTAGGGACTAGCCAATGAATTAAAAAAAAAACTGGAGAACCTCAAGTGAGGGCTGCTGGGAAGCATTGTTAGTAACACTTGGGGGATTGGGCTGACCTCTCTCCTATACATTATCAATCCCATTCATCCGGTCATTCAGAGAAAGAAGACCAGGGACCTTGCATAGAGACAGTTCTAGACTCAAGTCTAGCTCTGACTCTCACTGGCTGAGTGACCTTGGGCAAGTCCTCTAATGGATTTTTCTAACTTCTTTTTTTAAAGTTTATTTATTTATTTTGAGTGAGAGAGTAAGCAGGTAGGGGCAGAGAGAGCGGGGGAGAGAGAATCCCAAGCAAGCTCCGCACCGTCAGTACAGCACGTGATGCAGGGCTTGCTTGAACCCACTAACCATGAGATCATGACCTGAGCTGGCATGAAGAGTCAGGCACTTCACTGACTGAGCCACCCAGGGACCCCAGTCCTCTAATATCTTTGAGCTTCCGTTTCTTTATCGGTAAAGTGGTGACAATAACATCTACCTTGGAGCCTGGTTGTGAGGAGTAAGTGCGAACAAATACACGAAGCATCCAATGCGGTAACTGATGCAGCTCAGAGATTAATGAGTACTAATTCTCTTCTTTCTGTTCCACAAACACTTAGAGGGACAAGACGCTGTCAGGCATGGGGGAAGCAAAGGTGAGCCCATCCTACACAGACCATGTCCTCTGGGAGCCTGCAGCCCAGTAATGGAAGAGATAAGGTGTGTGGCGTGTGCACAGTTTGCACATGACATAGAATGCTGTGGGAGGTGGAGCTAAAAGTGCCAAGGGATAGACATGTCTTCACCATGGGTGTCTGCATGCGTGTGGACTGACTTCATCCCGGGCAGGCAGTGCCCCCTACTCGCTTCGAGTGCATTCTGCTTCCCTGTTACATCTCTAATTTGGACGTTTAGAGGAAAAATAACAGAAAGGACTTTTATGCTTCTTTGAGGAAGGGGGCAATCTACAAAAACAACCCGGTGACATCCATACCTAGGGGTGAGGACACACTGGGTCCCCCCCATCCTTGCCATAAAGTCAAAGACTGTCGGGAGTTATTTGGGTCCAGTGCCGTAGAACCCAGTTCTTTGGATTGTGACCTTAATCTGAGTCATTTTCATCTGTGAAGCCACGAAGTTCAGCTGGGTGATCGGATAGAAAGTATAAACCGCAGCCCGGACCTGATCAGGATTGCAAAGGATCTCTCGCTGTCACACTCCAGGAATCGGAGGGGCACAGTTTTCTCTCTAGGGCCTGACAGCTCTGAAAACACTTTCCCTTTGGAAGCAGAGACTGCAAGGACTGGTCTCCAGGCAGCCCTACAGCCTCCTCTTCTGGCACCCAGGAGACTGCTGCTTCCCTCCGTATTTCTGGCACTTACCAGGGGTGAAAAGGAACTGGGCCAACCACACTTGCCTGCCAAAGGTGGTCCTCCCTGCCTGCACCTTTGTGAGAGCACGCACCATTGAGTGCCTGAGGCTGGTGCCGAATTGGCGAACGGTGGGCGGCCCAAAGGACAGATGTCTTTTTTGTAAAACCTAACTCAGCGATCCGTCTCCGCTGCCTACACTGTGCTTGCACTTTGTGGATCTGACAGCCTGTGGGTTTGGGCTGGATTTGCAGCTTTATTAGGCATTGCAGCAGCTGAACAGGCTTTTCTTTCCTTTTTTTTTTTTTTGAAACCCCAGTTCCCCTAGTTAGTCTTAAGATTCTCAGGCTTTTCTTTTCTTTCGTTAAAATGGTGAAGTGTGGTACAGTTACTGAAAAGATCAGAAAAAGAAAAGTACAGCGTAATGAAGGGAACACCCAGGTAACCAACAGCCAAATCAAGAAATAGACCATTTTTGGCTTCCAGAAACGCATCCCTCCTCCATATGCCCCTGCCAGCCACACTCTCCCCTCCTCCCTGATCTTAATGCAAATTATTTCCTAGCTGCTCTTTATGTGTTGCCACCTATTTATCTAGAAACACGATAACTTTGTCTTCTACGCTCTGAAATTTATATAAATGGGATTATAGAGCATGTATTATTTCACTTCTGGTTTCTTTCACCCAATATCATGTCTGTGACATGCGTCCATATGTTTACATGAAGTAGAAGTTTGTTTGTTTTCATGGATATATAGTATTCCACCATAGGACACACAACAGCATATTATTCTGCTGCTCCTGGATATTTAAGCTTTTTCTAGTTTTTGGCTCATATCAGAATTATGCTGAGAAGATTCGTGTACAGTTCTCCTAGTGCACAAACGAGGTCTCCTCAACAGGAAAAGTGTGATTTCACTTTATGAAGCAGGAGACTTTGGCAATGCTGAGATGCAGGGAGCTAACTATGTATTCAGGAGGGTGTTACAACCCCTGTCCTGCTCACCACTGGCTGGGTGGATGGAGCTGGAGGTCACTCTTATTAGAATTCTCCCTGGAAATCAAGGGGGAAAGAAGCAAGTACTTTCTGGGCAACATGAAGGGAGCAACTTGAAAGGGTACTGAACCAGAGATCAAAGAGCCCTTCCTGCTGCTGGCTTTTGATGTTTGTGTAATTGCACACACTGAAATAATTAAATAACTTATCTTCAGAGCTTGCTGCCTTCCCCACCTACTGCCTTCTAATCAGCAGCCCTCCACTCAAGGCCAACACCATCATCATTAACAAGTTCTGGGACTTGGAGTAAGGGTGTCCTTGGCTGCCGCAGGCATTCAGTGCTGCTGGAATAGCTCTGGGGAAGAGCTTTGAAGCTCACTTGCAGACACTGTAAAATCAGAGAAAGTTGGAACTGGGAGTCCCTAGAGATCATCAGAGTCAGACTATGGCTGTTTACAGGCTTGTTGGGGAAAGTAGAGTTTGAATGGGGAAGAAGTGGTGTTTGTTTTCATTCCATGGAGTTGGTAGGCAGGACCAATCCAAGGAAGAATTCCCATTCTTCCCTGTCCACACGCTTTCGTCTTCTTCAGCCGCATGCCTCCTGTTTCAGAAATTAATTTGTCTATTCTTCCAGTTTTGAGGAATATTCCTCCAGGGTGCCTTTGACAAGGTGCCAATCAATGCAGGCGTAAAGGTACCGAGCAGAGAACAGAGCACTCAGAGATAGGAAAAGGAAACATGGGGAAAAAAATGGAGGTCAGGACAGGTAAAACTAATCTGTGGTGATAGAGGTGAGAAGAGTGGTATCAAATGGGTGAGGACAGGAGCTGGAATGTTTTAAATCTCGATCTTGATGATGTTTACGTGGGTGAACGCATCTGTAAAAATTCATCCAGCTGTGCACTTAGATCTGCGCGCTCTACTGAATGTAAGTTGTACGTTGATTTTTTTAAAAAGGCTATCGGAGGCTTCTCTTTGCACTGATCGTCTCTGCTTTTACCCCAACTTCCTCCTTTATGCTGCAGGTGTCCTACATATCACAGGTCATGTGAAATGAAGCCCACAATACAATGCTATAATTTCTACTTTATTTTTATTTATTTATTTATTTTTAAAGAGGTTCTTTCTTTTTTATTTTTATTTTTTCAAAAAAAAATTTTTTTAACGTTCTATTTATTTTTGAGACAGGGAGAGACAGAGCATGAACAGGGGAGGGTCAGAGAGAGGGAGACACAGAATCTGAAACAGGCTCCAGGCTCTGAGCTGTCAGCACAGAGCCCGATGTGGGGCTCGAACTCACGGACCGCAAGATCATGACCTGAGCCGAAGTCGAACACTCAACCGACTGAGCCACCCAGGCGCCCCTGTTCTTTCTTTTTTAAAAAATGTTTTCGTTTACTTATTTTGAGAGTGAGCGTTTGAGAGTGCAGGGGGGGGGAGGGGCAGAGAGAGAGTCCCAAGTACACTCTGTGTGCTGTCAGCACAGAGCCCGACACCGGGCTTGATGTCACGAACTGTGAGATCATGACCTGAGCTGAAATCAAGAGTCAGGTGCTCAACCAAGTGAGCCACCCAGGCACCCCTGTACCTTAAATAGTGATATGTATTTTGAAGAAAATAAGAGAAGAAAGAATGTCTTTTTATATTTACCATTTCTGAAGATCCTTTTGGGAGATCCAAGTTTCCATCTGCTAGCATTTCCCTTTAGCCTGAAGAACTTTCTTAAGTGTCTCTCGTAGTGCTGACAAGAAACATTCTTAGTTTTCATTTATATGAAAATATCTTTCCTTTTCCTTCAGTCTCAAAGGGCATTTTTATTGAAAAAAAATCCTTTTGTTTTCTTTCTTTCAGCACTTTAAAAATATTGTTCGACTCTCTTCTGGCTTTCTTATCCCCCACCCCCAATATTATTTCTCTGTACATAATGTGACACCTTTCTATGATGCTTTTAAAGATTTTCTTTTTATCTTTGGGTTTCAGTATTTTGACTATGGCATACATAGGTGTAGTTTACTCTTTATGTATCCTGCTTGGTCTTCACTGGGATTCTCAAGTCTGTAAATGTATGTCCTTAACCAAATCTGGGAATTTTTCAGTCATTATTTTTTCAACAGTTTTTTTTTTCCCTGCCCCCTTCTTTCTATTTTCTCTTCCTCTGGGATTATAATTACGTGTATGTTATATCTCTTACTCCCTATTTTCTCAAAAGTCTCTGAAACTCTCTGTTCAATTCTTAGATTGGATAATTCTCTAGATATATCTTCACATTTGCTGACTCTGTCATCTCCAATCTACTGTTAAGCCCATCTAGTGACTTTTGATATTTTAAGATATTTTTAAATTCTAAATTATCCATTTGATTCTTTTATAAGATCTGTTTCTCTATTGTGATTTTCTATCTGTTCATTCATTTTTACCTATTCATTTGAACATAATCATAATGGCTGTTTTATTATTGTTTATTTATTTAATTTATTTTATGTTTATTTTTTAAAATTTACATCCAAATTAGTTAGCATATAGTGCAACAATGATTTCAGGAGTAGATTCCTTAGTGCCCCTTACCCATTTAGCCCATCCCCCCTCCACAACCCCTCCTGTAACCCTCAGTTTGTTCTCCATATTTATGAGTCTCTTCTGTTTTGTCCCCCTCCCTGTTTTTATATTATTTTTGTTTCCCTTCCTTTATGTTCATCTGTTTTGTCTCTTAAAGTCCTCATATGAGTGAAGTTATATGATTTTTGTCTTTCTCTGGCTAATTTCACTTAGCATAATACCCTCCAGTTCCATCCACATAGTTGCAAATGGCAAGATTTCATTCTTTTTGATTGCCGAGTAATACTCCATTGTATATAGATATACCAAATCTTCTTTATCCATTCATCCATCGATGGACATTTGGGCTCTTTCCATACTTCGGCTATTGTTGATAGTGCTGCTATAAACATGGGGGTGCATGTGTCCCTTCGAAACAGCACACCTGTATCCCTTGGATAAATGCCTAGTAGTGCAATTGCTGGGTCGTAGGGTAGTTCTATTTTTAGTTTTTTGAGGAACCTCCATACTGTTTTCCAGAGTGGCTACACCAGCTTGTGTTCCCACCAACAATGCAAAAGAGATCCTCTTTCTCCGCATCCTTGCCAACATCTGTTGTTGCCTGAGTTGTTAATGTTGGCCATTCAGACAGGTATAAGGTGGTATCTCATTGTGGTTTTGATTTGTATTTCCCTGATGATGAGTGATGTTGAGCATTTTTTCATGTGTTGGTTGGCCATCTGGATGTCTTCTTTGGAGAAGTGTCTATTTGTCTTTGGCCCATTTCTTCACTGGATTATTTGTTTTTTGGGTGTTGAGTTTGATAAGTTCTTTATAGATTTTGGATACTAACCCTTTATCTGATACGTCATTGGCAATGTCTTCTCCCATTCTGTCAGTTGGTTTTTAGTTTTGCTGATTGTTTCCTTTACTGTGCAGAAATTTTTATTTTGATGAGGTCCCAGTAGTTCATTTTTGCTTTTGTTTCCCTTGCCTCCAGAGGCGTGTTGAGTAAGAAGTTGCTGCAGCCAAGATCGAAGAGGTTTTTCTCCTCAAGGATTTTGATGGCGTCTGTCTTATATTTAGGTCTTTCAACCATTTTGATTTTATTTTTGTGTATGGTATAAGAAAGTGGTCCAGGTTCATTCTTCTGCATGTCACTGTCCAGTTTTCCTAGCACCACTTGCTGAAGAGACTGTCTTTATTCCATTGGGTATTCTTTCCTGCTTTGTCAAAGATTAGTTGGCCATACATTTGTGGGTCCATTTCTGGGTTCTCTATTCTGTTCCGCTGATCGGAGTGTCTGTTCCTGTGACAGTACCATACTGTCTTGATGATTACAGCTTTTAGTATAGCTTGAAGTCCGGGATTGTGATACCTCCTGCTTTGGTTTTCTTTTTCAAGATTGCTTTGGCTATTCGGGGTCTTTTCTGGTTCCATACAAATTTTAGGATTATTTGTTCTAGTTCTGTGAAGAATGCTGGTGTTATTTTGATAGGGATTGCCTTGAATACGTAGATTGCTTTGGGTAGCATTGTCATTTTAACAATATTTGTTTTTCCTGTCCAGGAGCATGGAATCTTTTTCCATTTTTTTGTGTCTTCTTCAGTTTCTTTCATAAGCTTTCTATAGTTTTCAGCACATAGATTTTTCACCTCTTTGGTTAGATTTATTCCTAGGTATTTTATGGTTTTTTGTGCCACTGTAAATGGGATCGATTCCTTGATTTCTCTTTCTGTCACTTCATTTTTGATGTATAGGATTGCAACCGATTTCTTTGTGTTTATTTTGTATCCTGGAACTTTGTGAATTCATGAATCAATTCTAGCAGTTTTTTGGTGGAATATTTTTGGTTTTCTATATAGAGTATCCTGTCATCTGCGAAGAGTGAAAGTTTGACCTCCTCCTGGCCTATTTGGATGTCTTTTATTTCTTTGTGTTGTCTGATTGCAGAGGCTAAGACTTCCAATACTATGTTGAAAACAGTGGCGAGAGTGGACATCCCTGTCTTGTTCCTGACCTTAGGAGGAATGCTGTCAGTTTTTCCCCATTGAGGATGATATTAGCGTTGTGTCGTTCTTATATGGCTTTTATGATCTTGAGGTATGCTCCTTCTATCCCTACTTTCTTGAGGGTTTTTATCAAGAAATGATGCTGTATTTTGTCAAACGCTTTCTCTGCATCTATTGAGAGGATCACATGGTTCTTGTCCTTTCTTTTATTGATGTGATGAATCACGTTAATTATTTTGTAGATATTGAACCAGCCCTGCATCCCAGGTGTAAATCCCTCTTGGTCATGGTGAATAATTTTCTTAATGTATTGTTGGATCTGGTTGGCTAGTGTCTTGTTGAGAATTTTGCATCCATGTTCATCAGGGAAATTGGTCTATAGTTCTCATTTTTAGTGGGGTCTCTGTCTGGTTTTGGAATCAAGGTAATGCTGGCTTTATAGAAAGAGTTTGGAAGTTTTCCTTCCATTTCTATTTTTTGGAACAGCTTCAAGAGAATAGGTGTTAACTCTTCTTTAAATGTTTGGTAGAATTCCCCTCGAAAGCCATCTGGCCCTGGACTCTTGTTTTTTGGCAGATTGTTGATTACTAATTCAATTTCCTTACTGGTTATGGGTCTGTTCAAATTTTCTATTTCTTCCTGTTTCAGTTTTGGTAGTGTATGTGTTTCTAGGAATTTATCCATCTCTTCCAGATTGCCCATTTTATTGGTGTATAATTGCTGGTAATATTCTCTTATTACTGTTTGCATTTCTGCTGTGTTGGTTGTGATCTCTCCTCTTTAATTCTTAATTTTATTTATTTGGGTCCTTTCCTTTTTCTTTTGAACAAACTGGCTAGTGGTTTTTCAATTTTGTTAATTCTTTCAAAGAACTAGCTTCTGGTTCCATTGATCTGTTCTACTGTGTTCTTGGTTTCGATAGCATTAATTTCTGCTCTGATCTTTATTATTTCCTGCCTTCTGCTGGTTTTGGGTTTTATTTGCTGTTGTTTTTCCAGCTCAAGGTGTAAGGTTAGGTAGTATATCTGAGATCTTTCTTCCTTCTTTAGGAAGGCCTGGATTGCTATATACTTCCATCTTATGACCACCCTTGCTGCATCCCAGAGGTTTGGGGCTGTGATGTTATCATTTTCATTGGCTTCCATATACTATTTAATTTCCTCTTTAATTTCTTGGTTAGCCCATTCATCCTTTAGTAGGATGGTCTTCAGTCTCCAAGTATTTGTTATCTTTCCACATTTTTTCTTGTGGTTGATTTCGAGTTTCATACTGTTTGTGGTCTGAAAATATGCAGGGTATGATCTTGATCTTTTTGTACTTAGTTAGGGCTGATTTGTGTCCCAGTATATGGTCTATTCTGGAGAATGTTCCATGTGCACTGCAGAAGAATGTATATTCTGCTGCCTTAGGATGAAATGTTCTGAATATATCTGTTAAGTTCATCCAGTCCAGTGTGTCATTCAAAGCCATTGTTTCCTTGTTGATTTTTTGATTAGGTGATCTGTCCATTTCTGTGAGTGGGGTGTTGAAGTCTCCTACTATTACTGTATTACTATCGGTGAGTTTCTTTATGTTGGTGATTAATTGATTTATATATTTGGGTGTTTCTACATTTGGTGCATAAATGTTTATAATTTTTATGTCTTCTTGGTGGGTAGACCCCTTGATTATGATATAATGCCCTTCTGCATCTCTTGATATAGTCTTTATTTTAAAGTCTAGATTGTCTGATATAAGTATGGCTACTCTGGCTTTCTTTTGTTGACCATTAGCATGATAGATGGTTCTCCATGCCCTTAATTTCAATCTGAAGATGTCTTTAGGTCTAAAGTGGGTCTCTTGTAAACGGCATATAGATGGATCTTGTTTTCTTATCCATTCTGTTACCCTATGTCTTTTGATTGGAGCATTTATTTAGTCCATTCACATTTAGAGTGAATACTGAAAGATATGAATTTATTGCCATTATGTTGCTTGTAGAGTTGGAGTTTCTGGTGGTGTTCTCTGGTCCTTTCTAATCTTTGTTGCTTTGGTAAATATATATCAATCTTTTCTCCCCCCAGAGATTCCCCCTTAAAATTTCTTGATGAGCTGGTTTAGTGGTCACAAACTCCTTTAATTTTTGTTTATCTGGGAAACTTTTTATCTCTCCTTCTATTTTGAATGACAGCCTTGCTGGATAAAGAATTCTTGGCTGCATATTTTTCTGATTCAGCACACTGAATATATCCTGTCACTCCTTTCTGGCCTGCCAAGTTTCTGTGGATAGGTCTTCTGCAAACCTGATCTGTCTTCCCTTGTAGGTTAAGGACTTTTTTCCCCCTGCTCCTTTCATGATTCTCTCCTTGCCTGAGTATTTTGTGTATTTGACTATGATATGCCTTGTTGATGGTTGGTTTTTGTTGAATCTAATGGGGGTCCTCTGTGCTTCCTGAATTTTGATGTCTGTGTCTTTCCCCAGGTTAGGAATGTTTTCTGCTATGATTTGCTCACATAACCCTCCTACCCCTATTTCTCTCTCTTCCTCTTCTGGGACCCCTATGATTCTGGTGTTGTTCCTTTTTAATGAGTCACTGATTTCTCTAATTCTTAAATCGTGTTCTTTTGCCTTAATCTCCCTCTTTATTCTGATTCATTATTCTCTATAAATTTTTCCTCTATATCGCCTCATCCATCCTTGCTGTCACTGCATCCATCTGTGATTGCAGCTCAGTTATAGCATTTTTAATTTCATTCTATTTTTTTCTTCTTTTATCTCTGCAAAAAGGGATTCGAATCTATTTTCCACTGCAGCTAGTATTCTTATTATTGTGATTCTAAATTCTGGTTTAGACATATTGCTTGTATCTGTGTTGGTTAAATCCGTGGCTGTTGTTTCTTTGTGCTCTTCCTTTTGGGGTGAATTCCTTCGTTTTGTCATTTTGAGGGGAGGGAAGGAATTAATGAGGTAGAAAAATTAAAATTAAAAAATATTAAAATTAAAAAATATTAAAATAAAAAAATATTAAAATTAAAAAATTTAACACACACACACACACACAAATCGAATAAATGATGCTATATCCTAGTTGTGTTTTGTTCTGGGTGTTGAAAGTAGTTCACAGATTAGAGAAAAAAAAGGAGAGGGGGACAAAAAAAAGGAAATCGTTTGAGAATTTGAAAAAAGGAATACATTGAAGTAGACTAAAATGAGATGATGGAAGTAAAATAGAACTTGAAAAAATATACACAAAAGTAAAGAATATAGTAGAAAAAAATTAAAGAAAAATATTTTTAATAAAAATTAAAAATAAATGAATTTTTTATTTTTCTGTATTCTAGAAAAGGAAAAGAAATGAAAAAGAGAAAAAGGATTAAAAAAAGAAAAAGAAATAGAAGGTAACCATTTGAAAATTTGAAAAAGCGAATACACTGTAGTAGACTGAAATAATATGATGGAAGTAAAATAGAATTTGAAAAATTTACATAAAAGCAAAAAATATAGTAAAAAATTAAAGAAAAGTATTTTTAATAGAAATTGAAAGTGAAAATGAAGTTTTTCTCTTTCTGAATTCAAGAAAAAGAAAAGAAATGAAAAATAAAAAAAGAAAAAGAAAAAAAGGAAATCGTTTGAAAATTTGAAAAGGTGAATACACTGAAGTAGACTAAAATAAAATGATGGAAGTATAATAGAATTTGAAAAAATTTACACAGAAGTAAAAAATATAGTAATAAAAATTGAAGAAAAATATTTTTAATAAAAATTGAATATAAAAATGAACTTTTTGTCTTTCTGTATTCAAGAAAAAG
The DNA here is from genome assembly GCF_028749965.1 of Puma concolor. Classification (NCBI taxonomy): domain Eukaryota; kingdom Metazoa; phylum Chordata; class Mammalia; order Carnivora; family Felidae; genus Puma; species Puma concolor. The sequence goes on from NC_141671.1 coordinate 80,218,752, forward strand.
AAAAGAAGTGTAAAAGAGGGAAAAAAAAGAAAATTGAATAGATGGACTTGCAACAGATTGAAGTAGGACTGAGATTACTTCGTTTTCCCCTAGAAGTCAGACTATGTAGCACTTTATAGTCCATATACTAAGCCGGTGGTGAGACTTGTGTTCTTGAAGAGCGAAGTTGGCCCAATTGGGCGGGGCTCAGTGTAACGGCTCCGTTCTCCACTAGATGGCGCTGCTAGCTTACTGGGTGTTGTGGCGCTTGTAGGTGCATATGCACATGCGCGGGAGCAGTGAAAATGGCACCACCCAGCTACCCAGTCTGTTCTCCCGCATCAGCAATCACACACCTGTCCTCTGTCTTCAGCTTTTGTCCACTTCCTGCTGTTTCACCCTCTGAGACCAGGCCCCAAGCAATACCTCTCTCCCGAGTTTTGTCTCAGATGTGGCTGCTTTCCCTGGCCCCTTACTTCCAAAGGACCTGCGACTTTGACCTGTTCTGCCCCTCTGTGGGAGGGTCTCACCAAGCATGGCTGAATGAGCAATGGCTGAATGTCGGCTGCACCCAGGAATGCTCCTGGACCCTGCTGCTGCTAGTGCCCCGAGACTGCGACCAGATGCCAGCCGGCCCCAGGAAACGTTCACGAGATAGTGTAGCAGAAGCGTTTCAGGGATTATGGAAAATCACAACACACATCTGCCACCAGGCTTCACCCTTAATGACCTTGTTTCAGCACCAGTGAATGTGGCCATTTTCTGGGGTCTGCTGGGACCAAGTGGCTTCAACAGTCTCTTCCAAATGTCCTTCCAGCAGTGGAACCGCTTTTCCCTGTGTGGCCTGAGAACCTCCTGGACCCCCACTCTGTTCCTGGGGATTCACCCTTCCCACCAGAGCACCGCCAGGTATCGAGCTGAGGAGTTGCAGACTTTGTGCTCCCCTTGTTTACAGTCTTAATGGAATTTAAACCCTCTCCTTTCTCCTTTCTCCTTTCTCCCTTTTTAGTTTAGTCCCTGTGGCTGTTTCCAATTTTCTACTTTCTCTCCAGCTGTTTTTGGGGAGGGGTGCTTTTCCCATATTCTCCCCCCACCCAGTATCCATCCTCTCTCCGCTTGCGAAAGCACCTCCCTTCCTGTGCCTTCTGGCTCCCCACGTTCACCTCTCCATGCTGCAAACCTGCTGAATTCTGTGGTTCAGTTTGTGCAGATTGTTGTGTTAATCCTCTAATCAGTTTTCTAGGTGTGCAGGATGGTTTAGTGTTGTTCTGGCTGTATTTCATGAATGCAAGACACACAAAAAACTTCCCTGCTGTTCTGCCATCTTGGCTCCTCCCTCATAATGGTTGTTTTAACACCTTCATTTGCAAATTCCAATATCTAAGTCATCCTGGGGTTGGTTTCCATTGACTGTCATTTCTCTTATATGAGTCATATTTTCTTGTTTCTTCTTATGCCCAGTAATTTTGGAATATATTACATAAATCATGAAGAATATGTTGAAGGAACTCTGGATTCTGTTACGTTACTATGAACAATATTGCTTTTTTGCTTTTGCAGGCAATTAACCTAGTTCATCTCAAATTCTACATCTTCCTGTGGTGTGTAGCAGCTAAAATTTCTGTTTAGTTCTCTTGAATTTCTCTGGGCTTCTTGATATTTATGCAACATATGCTTAGCTTAGGATCAGCCACAGATTTGCGCAGAGTTTATTCATAGAATTTGGGGGTTCCCCTTTATGGCTCCTTTCTTTCCAGTATTTCTCCCTTCACTTTCCAGTTACTATTCCCCTAGATTTTGTCTTCTGATTTCTTAGCCAGTAAGGTTTCTGTTTAAGTTTTAGCTACCTTGTTGTGGTGTCACTTGGGGACTGCCTCGGTAAAAGAACATAAAAATGGGCAATTATCCAGTGCCATACTTTCCCTCTAAATGTCAATCACCTCCAGTTTCTGCCTGCTCTTGACCACTCTCAAATGGCTTCAGGTATTATTTTTTGTGTTTTGTCCAAAGTTTATAATTGCTACTTTGGGAAGACTTCTCTGATAGGGGCTACTCTGCCCTTTCTAAAAATGGGACCTTATTGTCTATTGTTGCCTAGTGATCTTATGGCTTGATTTCTTATTTGTTTTATTAAAATAATATGGTAAAGCCATGGTAAGAAATGTTTGTTCAGTATCCAAAATGCTTCCAGTGTGTAAGATAGTTAATAGTAATAATAAAAGTACAGTAGTTTGGGGGTGTCTGGGTGGCTCAGTCAGTTAAATGTCCGACTTTGGCTCAGGTCATGATCTCAGGGTTCGTGAGTTCGAGCCCTGCATTGGATTCTGTGTCTCCCTCTCTCTCTGCCCCTCCCCTGCTCACGCTTTGTTTCTTTTTGTGTTTTAAAAATAAATAAGTGCTAAAATTTTTTTTTAAAAAGTACAGTAGCTTTAAAATCATGATTTAATAAATATGCTCTAGCTACAAAGATCTGAGGATAATGTTGCTTTGAAAACTATATAGTTTCCACAGACAAGACATTTTAGAATAACTGAAAAAATTCAAGAATCTTTTTCCAGTGAGTTTTTTTTTCCTATTTCCTTGGAAAAATATAAACCCTTCTTATTTTTGCCTACTGCTAAACTTCATCCCCCAGAATCCTCCTTATATTAATTTGTACAAAGTATCGATGCTAAAATAGGTATTAAATTTTTTAGGAAACTATGGTAAAGTAGAGTTGGGTCTGAAAAATAGAGAATTTTCATTACTTTGGGGGATGATCTTGAAAGGATTCTCCTTGTCTTTATTTTCAGTACAGAACAAAAATAAATGTGTATAGGCTTTAAAAAACATCCCATTTTAACTTTCTCCACATTGTAGAACATTGTCCTATAAAAACTGTAATGTTTCCTTTGGTCAATCTATCATTGCATTTGATTGATGAGTACTCAGGTCCTCATGGGACACTAGGGTTAGTACTGAGGCAGTACCATTGCTGAGGCACAGGGAAAGAGAATGCTGAGCAATTTCATGGCTCTGCTCAGTAATAAATCCTGAGGTGCTAATGCTCTCAACCTTTTCCTGAATTTTATACACTAGAAGATGAACAGAGACCTGGTATTTTAACACAGTTAAACTTACCCCGGAGACAAAGATTTGTGGGCAACTCTAGATCCCTTGCTTTTAGAGATCACATTTCTTAATTAGCCTCCCTTCCAAGACATTCTCATTAGTGTCATTAATTTATATTGCATTTTATAAAAGCTTGAATATTAATTCCAAAAATTTTAAATCATTAGAATTTTAACAAGTAATAAAAGAGCAAATATTATAATATATGATAAATAGTATTAATAAAAATGGATATTATTAAATAAAATATTATAAAATATCTTTGAGAACTCACAAGAACATGTTATTTAATTTTCTTTCCCCAACACCAATTTTTTCTTAAAAAAATTGTTTTTAAATAGTTAAAACCTTTTTTTATGTTTATTTAGTTTTAAGAGAGAGAGAGAGAGACAGAGCACAAGTAGGGGAGGGGCAGAGAGGGGGGGAGTCACAGAATCCGAAATAGGCTCTAGGCTCTTAGCTGTCAGCACAGAGCCTGATGTGAGGCTTGAACTCACAAACCATGAAATCACAACCTGAGCTGAAATCAGATGCTTAACCGACTGAGCCACCCAGGTGTCATCAAATAGTTGTTTGTTTTTAATGTTTATTTTTTTTTTTGAAAGAGGGAGACAGAGCATGGATGGAGCAGGGGCAGAAAGAGAGGGAGGCACAGAATCCAAAGCAGGCTCCAGGCTCTGAGCTGTCAGCACAGAGCCCAATGTGGGGGTCAAACCCACAAAGCATGGGATCATGACCTCAACTGAAGTCAGACGCTTAACTGACTGAGCCATCCAGGCGTTGTGCAACACCAGTATTTTCTTATATAATGAAACTGTACACTATGTCTTTGAAGCACATGCTGCGTGGCCAAAGCCAACAAATGTCATTCACTAGAGGCAATTCATGTGCAGAAGCAATAAAGGAGGAGGACAAGATACTATCTGATGTGGCCTCTAGTAAGTTTTATCCAGGTCCTACTCCCACTAAAGCTTGCCAGATGACTGACCTAGGAGAAGCCTGAAGAAGTTGTATATTGCAAATTATGAAAAGCATCTAACAAAAATGTGAGTCTTTTAGCTTTTTAAAAGGCAAAAAACTTATGTTAATGGACATTGTATTTGATCCAAACATGAAAGCTTTCATTAGTTATCAGTATGTGTTTTGTTATGCTTCTGACTACTTCTTCTTTTTTTTTTTTTTTGAAAATGTTGTTCTGGTTTATGTAATTCTGGATTGATGTTTTGGTGCATTCCCTCATTAAAATTAAGCCAAGGGCACTGGTTTTTAGTTGTGTTTGGAGATTGCAGAATGAAGAGGAATCTAAATGTTTCCTTATCAAGTGTATGAGAAAGAGCTTGAAAGTAAAAAATAAGTAAAGAAAAGGGTATTCTTCAATCAAGTCATCATAACTTGCCAATTAACTGAGTTATTTCCCAGCTCTTTATCATGGCATGTTAGGTCCCAGGCCCTGGGACCAAACCCAAAGGTTTGGCAGGATACAGTGGTAGTAGAAGTTGGATAAAACTCACTGGTGGCCACTTAAGATAATGTCTTATCCTCTTCCTTTCTTCCTTCTACAAATGGATTGCCTCTTGTAAAAGATGTTTGTTGTCTTTGGCCACCCAGCATGTGCTCCAAGGAGATACTTTTCTCTTTCATTTTATAAAAATATACTGGCATTGGATAAAAAGAATTAAGTAACTCATGTATTCTGTGTCCTCAACAAAAGTTATGAAGTGAGGATAAAGACAGCCTAGGGTAAGCCAGAGAGCAGTGATGGGGCTCCCATTTTCTTAACTACTTATTTCATTTACTAAAATTGTTTTTTTAAGTTTATTTATTTTGAGAGAGAAAGGGAGTGGGAGAGGAATGGAGAGAGAGAGTGTGAGAGAGAGGGAGAACGCCAAGCAGGGTCTGCACTGTCAGGGCAGAGCCTGATGCAGGGCTTGAACTCAAAAACCATGAGATCATGACCTGAGCCGAAATCAAGAGTTGGTCGCTCACCCAACTAAGCCACCCAGGCGCCCCTTAACTGCTTATTTTATATGCACTTTGGTGGAGCCTCATGGGACTCATAAGAACATTTTAACCTCCCTCTTCCTCATTTCATCATTTTCTGTCAAATTGGAACAGATGAAGATGAAATTTAGATGGAAGAGAATTGGGTCTGCAAATAACCAATCAAAGCCTTTTATTCTTTCTTTCTTTCTTCTTTTCCTTTTCTTTCTTTCTTTTTCTTCTTTTTCTTTTACTACAGGAGAAATTTCTGTTAGGGCTACAAGAAACAAGTCACCTGGATCAAAGTATAAATTAAAAGTTTGGGAATAGAATCAGTACTATTCTAACTATCCCTGCAAATATTTTAATTTTTCCAGCCCACTTGAAGGCATTTTCCTAACTATCTCAATGAAAATAGCCATATGGATGGAAGGTGACCTCATTTCCTCCAGAATCACTGTGTGCCCAAAAGCCATCTTATTGGTGTAGTTACTTGGCATTTTTTCCTGTGGGGTAAGGACACCTAGGATACAAGACACAAATCATCACTTGTAGGACTAATTCTCCAAGTATAAACAGAGATTCATCTTTGAGGGCTGTGAGCACAGATATGCCAAGTAACGAAAAATAATGAAAACAGCTAATATGATGTGTTGTGCATTATGCTAAGGATTTTGCTATACTGTCATTCAATCTTCACACCCCATGACTATCATTAGTATGCCTATTTAAAAACGGGGGCACCAAGGCTTAAAGGATTTGCCTCATGTCACACAGCTAATACAGACCTGGGTTGTAATTCTAGGCCTACTCTTCTGTAAAGCTTTTTTCAGTAACTGCCATATCCTACCGCTTATTTATTGGTAAAAATTATCAAATTCAATCAACTCATCAAATTAATCAAAATAACATGGTTAATGTAGGAAGCCAAATTGAATGAGCCAGTTTATAAGGAGATAGCAAGAAGTTACTCCTGTAAAATTTGTTTTAATTTAAATGTCAACTTAAAAGCAGATGGTAGGTAATCTGTTGTGTAGCAGTTTTTAAGGTATGGCCTGGAGATCCCTGGAGGTCACTGAGACCTTTTCAGGGGCATATGTGGTCAAAAGTATTTTCATAATAAGATTAAGACATTATTTGTTCGTTTTTTAAAAAATTATCTCAAAAATATACAGTGGGGTTTTCCAGAGGGTGTGTGATGTATGATATCACAAAAACAAAAGAAGAAGGAGATATGAGAATATATCTGTAGTCTATAAACCTAGACATTAAAGGAGACCTACAAAAAGATAAAGCAATGCTATTCTTCTCACTGAATAACTTTTTTTTTTGGAAAATAAATGTAATTATTTTGCATAAATAAATATATATATTTATGTTAACATTTAAGGGGTTTATATTTCTTTTAAAATAAATATTTAAAAATGTATATTTAAACATTTTATACAGTAAATATCTATTATATGCAGATATAACCCATATAAACAAAAGCTCATGGGGGTCATCAGTAATTTTTAAGAGTGTGAAGGGGTCTTGAGACCAAAAAGTGTGGGAACTGCTGCTCTAGTGTAACTTAAAATTTGGATGGAAAGGATGTTGGGTTTAATTGTTAAACATTATTTCTCCCTTTCTTTCTATTGATTTCTAGCAGAGTAACTTGTAACTTACTAAATATTGAAAGGAATTTCTCAGGGCAAGATGGCTGTGGAATCTTGTAAACATTTTCCTAGGGCACCAGAGACCTCCTTGACCCTGACGATCTTCTCTGCTCACACTGTCTCTCAGAGTGATAGGACCCTGGCAGCCATGTTTGTATTATGGACACCACCCCTGTGTCACTGTTGATTAGAACAGAGTAAACTGAAGGTGTGTCAATTAGATTCTCACTCTCAGGAATTTGGTGTTGGGATTCAGATGCAGCCAGCCACTCTTTATGGCTGGAACTGAGGTGGTAAGAGATCAAGCTAGTGGGGAGGTACCCAGATAAAGATGGTCTGAGGAGATAGAAGAAACAGGTGTACTGAGAGAAATGAGGAGGGGAAATGGAAAGGGAATATTGTCTGTGTTCCCAATCGATCTTTGTTCTAGACCCTTCTGAAGCTTGGTCACCTTCATGCCCCTGGGGTTTGTGAAGTACCCCTGTAATCCTAGAAAAAGTTTTCTCTTTCAATTATGCTATCACAAGTCAATTTCCGGTATTGTCAACTAAACAGATCTTAACTAAGGTGCTTAGTTTCTGTAAAGTGGAAATTCTTGTGTAGCTAGACATGTTACTCTTATATAAAGGTGCAACTGAAAACATCTCAGAAAAAATTGAAAATCATTTGTTATAAGAAAACATTAATAAGGAACATTAATAAGAAAATCAGTCAAGTATCCCCATTTGAATTTTAACAATGTTTATAATCATCACTGGCTTCAGAAGGGCAAGCAAAACACAGTAGATGGGCAATCTGCCAGCGAAATGGAGGAGCATCTGTCTTTTATTGCCCTACCTGGTAACCTAGAAGTCTCTAGTCACTGCTCTGCTGAACTGGAGTGTAGTTGTGTGAGTGCACATCACAACAGATATGGCCTAATCACTTCACTTCACTCTGACTTTTTAGTTTTTAGTAAACTCTACAGAGTCTCTTATGTCATGTCTACTGCTGTATCCCCAAGATCTTAGACTTAGATCAGTGTCTGATACGGTGGGCACTCAGTCAGTATTTACAGAATGAATAAATAAGTGGTCATTTTAAATAGTCATTGAAGAGGGTCACTGGACCAAATACCATGTGAGTTAATATCTTATTAAAATTTTATTTTGAGTTTTACTTTTTGTGTGTGTGTTTATTTATTTTTTAAAATTTACATCCAAGTTAGTTAGCATATAGTGCAACAATGATTTAAGGAGTAGATTCCTTAATGCCCTTTACCCTTTTAACCCACTCCCCTCCACAACCCCTCTAGTAACCCTCTGTTTGTTCTGCATACTTAAGAGTCTCTTATGTTTTGTCCCTCTCCCTGTTTTTATATTATTTTTGCTTCCCTTCCCTTATGTTCATCTGTTTGGTATCTTAAAGTCCCCATATGAGTGAAGTAAGTCCCCATATGATATTTGTCATTCTCTGACTGACCAATTTTGTTTAGCATAATACCCTTCAGTTCCATCCATGTAGTTGCAAACGGCAAGATCTCATTCGTTTTGATTGCCGAGTAATACTCCTTTGTATATATATACCACATCTTCTTTATGAATCATCAATGGACATTGGGTCTCTTTCCATACTTCGGCTATTGTTGATAGTGCTGCTATAAACATTGGGGTGCATGTGTCCCTTCGAAACAGCATACCTGTATCCCTTGGATAAATACCTAGTAGTGCAATTGCTGGCTCATAGGGTAGTTCTATTTTAATTTTTTGAGGAGCCTCCATACTGTTTTCCAGAGTGGCTGCACCAGCTTGTGTTCCCACCAACAATGCAAAAGAGATCCTCTTTCTCACAACCTCGCCAACATCTGTTGTTGCCTGAGTTGTTAATGTTAGCCATTCTGACAGGTGTGAAGTGGTATCTCATTATGGTTTTGATTTCTATTTCCCTGATGATGAGTGATGTTGAGCATTTTTTCATGTGTCGGTTGGCCATCTGGATGTCTTCTTGGGAAAGGTGTCTATTCACGTCTTTTGCCCATTTCTTCCTGGATTATTTGTTTTTTGGGTGTTGAGTTTGATAAGTTCTTTATAGATTTTGGATACTAACCCTTTACCTGATAGGTCGTTTGTGAATATCTTCTCCCATTCTGTCCGTTGCCTTTTAGTTTGGCTAATTGTTTCCTTTAACAATAAAAAGCTGTGAAGAAGCTTTTTATTTTGATGAGGTCCCAGTAGTTCATTTTTGCTTTTGTTTCGCTTCCCTCTGGAGATGTGTTGAGTAAGAAGTTGCTGCAGCTAAGGTCCAAAGAGGTTTTTGCCTGCTTTCTCCTCGAGGATTTTGATGGCTTCCTGTCTTACATTGAGGTCTTTCATCCATTTTGAGTTTATTTTTGTGTATGGTGTAAGAAAGTGGTCCAGGCTCATTCTTCTGCATGTTGCTGTCCAGTTTTCCCATCACCACTTGCTGAAGAGACTGTCTTTATTCCACTGGGTATTCTTTCCTGCTTTGTCAAAGATTAGTTGGCCATACATTTGTGGGTCCATTTCTGGGTTCTCTATTCTGTCCCATCGATCTGAGTGTCTGTTTTTGTGCCAGTACCATACTGTCTTGATGATTACAGCTTTGTAATACAGTTTGAAGTCTGGGATTGTGATGCCTCCAGCTTTGGTTTTCTTTTTCAAGATCACTTTGGCTATTCGGGGTCTTTTCTGGTTCCATACAAATTTTAGGATTATTTGTTCTAGCTCTGTAAAGAATGCTGGTGTTATTTTGATAAGTATTGCCTTGAATATATAGATTGCTTTGGGTAGCATCGTCATTTTAACAATATTTGTTCTTCCTATACAGGAGGATGGAATATTTTTCCATTTTTTTTGTTCAGTTTATTTCATAAGCTTTCTATAGTTTTCATTGTATAGATTTTTCACCTCTTTGGTTAGATTTATTCCTAGGTATTTTTATGAGTTTTGGTGCAATTGTAAATGGGATCTATTCCTTGATTTCTCTTTCTGTTGCTTCTTGTTGGTGAATAGGAATGCAACCGATTTCTGTGCATTGATTTTATATCCCACGACTTTGCTGAAGTCATGGATCAGTTCTAGCAGTTTTTTGGTGGAATCTTTTGGGTTTTCCAAATAGAGTATCCTGTCATTTGTGAAGACTGAAAGTTTGACCTCCTCCTGGCCTATTTGGATGCCTCTCATTTCTTTGTATTGTCTGATTGCTGAGGCTAAGACTTCCAATACTATGTTGAATAACAGTGGAGAGAGTGGACATCCCTGTCTTGTTCCTGACCTTAGGGGGAAAGCTCTCAGATTTTTCCCATTGAAGATGATATTAGCGTTGGGTCATTCTTATATGGCTTTTATGATCTCAAGGCCTGATCCTTCTATCCCTACTTTCTTGAGGGTTTTTATCAAGAAAGGATGCTGTATTTTGTCAAATGCTTTCTTTGCATCTATTGAGAGGATCATGTGCTTTTTGCCCTTCCTTTTATTGATGTGATGAATCTCATTGATTGTTTTACAGATCTTGAACCAGCCCTGCATCCTAGGTATAAATCTCACTTGGTTGTGGTGAATAATTTTTTTAATGTATTGTTGGATCTGGTTGGCTAATATCTTGTTGAGGATTTTATATCCATGTTCATCAGGGAAATTGGTCTATAGTTCTCATTTTTAGTGGGGTCTCTGTCTGGTTTTGGAATCAAGGTAATGCTGACTTCATAGAAAGAGTTTGGAAGTTTTCCTTCCATTTCTATTTTTTGGAACAGCTTCAAGAGAATAGGTGTTAACTCTTCTTTAAATGTTTGGTAGAATTCCCCTCGAAAGCCATCTGGCCCTGGACTCTTGTTTTTTGGCAGATTGTTGATTATTAATTCAATTTCCTTACTGGTTATGGGTCTGTTCAAATTTTCTATTTCTTCCTGTTTCGGTTTTGGTAGTGTGTATGTTTCTAGGAATTTATCCATTTCTTCCAGATTGCCCATTTTATTGGTGTATAATTGCTGGTAATATTCTCTTATTATTGTTTGTATTTCTGCTGTGTTGGTTGTGATCTCTCCTCTTTCATTCTTAATTTTATTTACTTGGGTCCTTTCCTTTTTATTTTTGATCAAAGTGGCTAGGGGTTTATGAATTTTGTTAATTCTTTCAAAGAGCCAGCTTCTGGTTTCGTTGATCTGTTCTACTGTTTTTTTGGTTTCAATAGCATTGCTTTCTGCTCTGATCTTTATTATTTCCTGTCTTCTGCTGGTTTTGGATTTTAGTTGCTGTTGTTTTTCCAGTTCAAGGTGTAAGGTCAGGTTGTGTATCTGAGATCTTTCTTCCTTCTTTAGGAAGGCCTGGATTGCTATATACTTCCATCTTATGACCACCCTTGCTGCATCCCAGAGGTTTGGGGCTGTGATGTTATCATTTTCATTGGCTTCCATATACTATTTAATTTCCTCTTTAATTTCTTGGTTAGCCCATTCATCCTTTAGTAGGATGGTCTTCAGTCTCCAAGTATTTGTTATCTTTCCACATTTTTTCTTGTGGTTGATTTCAAGTTTCATAGTGTTTGTGGTCTGAAAATATGCACGGTATGATCTTGATATTTTTGTATTTGTTGAGGGCTGATTTCTGTCCCAGCATTGTGGTCTATTCTGGAGAACGTTCCATGTGCACTGGAGAAGAGTGTATTCCTCTGCTTTAGGATTAAATGTTCTGAATATATCTGTTAAGTCCATCCAGTCCAGTGTGTCATTCAAAGCCATTGTTTCCTTGTTGATTGTCTCTTTAGATGATCTGTCCATTGCTGTGGGTGGGGTCTTGAAGTCCCCTACTATTATGGTATTATTATCAATATGTTTCGTTATGTTTGTGATTAATTTATTTATATATTTGGGTGCTTTCACATTTGGAGCATAAATGTTTGCAATTGTTATGTCTTCTTGGTGGATAGAACCTTTCATTATCATATAATGGCCTTCTTCATCTCTTGTTACAGTCTTTATTTTAAAATCTAGATTGTCTGACATAAATATGGCTACCCCGGCTTTCTTTTGGTGACCATTAGCATGATAGATGGTTCTCCATGCCCTTATTTTCAATCTGAAGATGTCTTTAGTTCTAAAGTGGGTCTCTTGTAAACAGCATATAGATGGATCTTGTTTTCTTGTCCATTTTATTACCCTATGTCTTTTGATTGGAGCATTTAGTCCATTGACATTTAGAATGAGTATTGAAAGATATGAATTTATTGCCATTATGTTGCCTGTAGAGTTAGAGTGTTTGGTGTTCTCTTGTCCTTTCTAGTCTTTGTTGCTTTTGGTCTTTTTTTTTTCTTCATCTTTTCTCCCCTCAGAGAGTCCCCCTTAAAATTTCATGCAGTGTTGGTTTAGTGGTTATGAACTCCTTTAAGTTTTGTTTTTCTGGGAAACTTTTTATCTCTCAGTCTTTTTGAATGACAGCCTTACAGAATAAAGAATTCTTGGCTGCATATTTTTCTGATTCAGTACATTGAATATATCCTGCCACTCCTTTCTGGCCTGCCAAGTTTCTGTAGATAGGTCTGCTGCAAACCTGATCTGTCTTCCTTTGTAGGTTAAGGACTTTTTTTCCCTTGCTGCCTTCATGATTCTTTCTTTGTCTGAGTATTTTGTAAATTTGATTATGATATGCCTTGTTGATGGTCAGTTTTTGTTGAATCTAATGGGAGTCCTCTGTGCTTCCTGAATTTTGATGTCTGTGTCATTCACCAGGTTAGGAACGTTTTCTGCTATGATTTGCTCACATAACTCTTCTACCCCTTTTTATCTCTCTTCATCTTCCGGGACCCCTATAATTCTGATGTTGTTTCTTTTTAATGAGTCATTGATTTCTCTAATTCTTAAATTGTGCTCTTTTGCTTTACACTCCCTCTTTTTTCTGCTTCATTGTTCTCCATAAGTTTGTCCTTTATATCACTGGCTAGTTGTGGTGCCTCATCCATCCTTGCTGCTGTGGCATCTATTTGAAATTGCAGCTCAGTTATAGAATATTTATATCATCGTGACTAGCTTTTACTTCTTTTATCTCCACAGAAAGGGATTCTAATCTGTTTTCAACCCCAGCTAGTATTCTTAACAAAATAATTCTAAATTCTGGTTCAGACATCTTGCTTGTATCTGTGTTGGTTAAGTCCCTGGCTGTTGTTTCTTCCTGCTCTTTCTTTTGGGGTTAATTCCTTCATTTAATCTTTTTAAGGAAGAAACAGAATTAATAAGGCAAAAATAAAATAAAAAATTAAAACAACACAAAAAAATAAAATAAATGATGTTAGATCCTAGGTGTATTTTGATCTGGTTTTTTAAAGGAGCTTGATAGATTAGAAAAAAAAGGGAAAGGTAGGAAAAGAAAAGAAAAGGAAAAAAAAGAAGAGGAAAAAAAGGAAAACTTGAAATTTTGAATAAATGAATACAATGAAATAGAATAAAATGAAATGATGGAAGTAAAAAAATTTGAAAAATCTACAAAAAGTTAAAACGTATACTAGAAAAAAATTAAAGAAAAACATTTTTAATAAAAATTGAAAATAAAAATACATTTTTTCTCTTTCTGTATTCAAGAAAAAGAAAAGAAAAGAAAAAGAAAAAAATTGAATAGAGGAACCAGTGAACAGACTGAAATATGATTGAAATTACATTGTTTTCCTTTAGAAGTCAAACTATGAAGCACTTTATAGTCTGTAAACTATGTAGGAGGAGACACTTGTGGTGTTCTTGAAGAGAGAGGTTGGCCCAGTTGGGCAGGGCTTAGTGTAACAGCTTTGTTCTGCACTAGATGGCGCTGCTTAGCTTACTGGGGTGGATTGTTGTGACACATGTAGTGTGTGGTCATGCGTGAGAAAGGTGAAAATGGGTCACCCACCTACCCAGTCTCTAGTATCAGGACTCTATTCTCCCCGATCAGCAATCATGCACCCCTCCTTTGTCGCCAGCTTCTGTCTACTCCCCAATTTTACACTGTTCCTGATGAAGCTGTCAGGTTGCCAGGTGGCACCTCCCTCCTGAGTTTTATCTCAGATGTGGCCGTGTTTCCCAACCCTTCACTTCTGAGGGACTGTGGCTTTGACCTGCTCAGGCCTTCTGGGGGAGGGTTTCACGAGCAATGGCCGGGTGCCATTTGTGAAACATTCGTGGGACTGTGTTGCTGCTGATGCCCAGAGATTGTGGCTGGGTGCCAGCCCATCCCAGAAAAAGTTCATGTGATCATGTAGCAGCAGCGTTTCAGGGATATGGAAAATCACAACACATCTGGCACCAGGCTTCACCCTTAATGACTTTGTTCCAGCACCAGCAAATGTGGTTATTCTCTGGGGTCTGCTGGGACTGGGTGGCCATGCAGCCTCTACCAAATGTTCTTCCAGCAGTGGAACTGCTTCTCCCTGTATGGCCCGAGGACCTCCCAGACCGCACTCTGCTCCTGAGGATTCACTCTTTCCACTAGAGCACTGCCAGGTATCAAGCTGTGGAGTTTCAGTTTCTCTGTTCCCCCTGTTCATAGAGTCTTAAAGGAATTTAAACCCTCTCCTTTCTCCTTTCTCCCTTTTTTGATCAGTCCGTGCAACTGTTTCCACTTTCCACTTTTTCTCCAGCTCCTTTTGGCGGGGGGCGGGGGGGGGGGGGAGTGCTTTTCCTGAACTCTCCGCGTCTCTGTCCTCTCTCTGCAAATAAAAACAGCTTCCTGACCTCTGCAGCTTCTCTCTACCCCAGTTCACCTCTCTGTGCCACATACCTGTTGAGTTCTGTGGTTCAGGTTGTGCAGATTGTTGTGTTAATCCTCAAATCAGTTTTCTAGGTGTGCAGGATGGTTTAGTGTTGATCTGGCTGCATTTCAGGGATACAAGACGCAAAAAAGGTTTCCATGCTGTTCTGCCATCTTGGCCCCTCCCTGATTTTTACTTTTAAAGTTCAGATTGGAAATGCAATTTTCACTGGGACATTCTTTTCTCTCATCAGAAGCACTTTCCTAGCATTTCTCTCTCTTTCTTTCTTTCTCTCTGTCTCTCTCTCTCACAGATACAGACAGACAGACACCCCCCCCCCCACACACACACACATACACACTAATTATTCCTTTCCTGGACTCTGGTCAAACCTAGCAGAGGTTTCCCCTTTTTAAATCCCTGGGTTCTGTGTAGTTTAGTGATAAGATGATAAGTGATAAGATGACACCATGGCTTGTATGATGGGGATTAGCAGAAGATTAAGACAGAAAGAATGATTGAAACCAGATCAAGGAAAGATTTGAAGTCCAGGGTCAGGAGTTCAGGCTTCATCTTATGAACATTAGGCTACCCTAGAAGAATATTACATGCTCTTCCACTCCCTGACTCCTTTTTACTGGAAGAAATGTCTCTTTTAGAAGATTAACAGGCCTGGGGTACCTAGGTGGCTCATTCAGTTAAGCATCTGACTTCAGCTCAGGCCATGATCTCAGTGTGTGAGTTCGAGTCCCACATCAAGCTCTATGCTAACAGCTCAGAGCCTGGAGCCTGCTTCAGATTCTGTATCTCCCTTTTTCTCTGCCCCTGCCTCTCCTGAGCTCATGCTCTCTCTCTCTCTTAAAAATAAATAAACATTAAAAAAAAGGATTAACAGGATTTACTGTGCAGAATAGATTGGAAACTGAAAACCAGTGGGCAAGAGATCAATTAGGGGCTATTACAGCAGTTCCCTCTATCTGCAGGAAATAGGTTCCCAGACCACCAGTGGATGCCTGAAACCATGGATAGTACAATCTTGTATATGCTATGTTTTTTCCTATACAGACATACTTATGATACAGTTTAATTTGTAAGTTAGGCAAAGTAAGAGATTAACAATAATAACTAATAATAAAATGGAACAAATGTAACAATGTACTGTAATAAAAGTTAGTGAATGTAGTCTGTCTTAAAATATCTTATTGCACTGTATTCATCCTCCTTCTTATGATGATGTGAAATGATAAAATGCCTGTAATGAGATGAAGTGAGGTGAATGACGTAGGCATTGTGACCTAGGATTGGGCTACTGTTGACCTTCGGATGATATAGCAGAAGGAGGATCATTTGCTTCTGTATGGCGGTTGACCACAGGTCAACTGAAACCACGGAAAGGCAAACTTTGGATAAAGGGGGACTACTATATTATGGTCTGTGTAGGGAGTAATAAAGATACTATTTGGTTTCTTCTGACTATGACTGTAATAAAAGGTACCTGGAGATTCATCACATACCTTTAGAGTACAGAAATAGAAGCAGCTTCTTCTTTTTCTCAAGAACCTTGTGCTCTTAGCATAGTGTAGGTAGGACATGTAAGTGGGATTTAGGGGTTGGTATAATTATATAGTTTCTGCATTGTAAGGGTTTCATGCCTCCATGCCATTGCTATTGTTATTTCATCTTCCTGGAATGTGATCATCCTCACCCTCCTCCAATCAAAATCCCCCTCATCCTTTCAGTCCATTTCCTCTGTCACCTTCCCTGATCTGCTAATCAGAATTAAGATCTCCTTCCTCCCACCCTGCACAGAGGTAACTAGTTTCTTTAGTAGGCACTTACTCTGTTATGCCTTCTATAATGTGCATCTCCCACTACAATGTGGACTCCTAGAGGAAATGGACCATGATGGATCCAACTTTGGGTCCCCCCCCCACCACCACCAGTGCCTTATCCCTGGATTTGCATTTAGATGAATTTTGTATAGTATACACTTTTAGGCATGTTTTCAAAATAAAGTCAGGGTTTTGCCTATACTCTTGGTAGTTGAGAAGGCATTAGATAGGGCATTTTATTAATGTACAGTGGTCACAACATTGCAAAAATTTAAATTATTTCCGTTAAAGTTGTGAAAAGCATAAACTCTGCATTCACACCTACCAGTTTCCAACCTACGGCAGCTTTGAATGACTTGCATAGCTATTCTCTTTCCTAAATGTTAATGAAACACCAAGATTACAGAGTTAACCTTTAAGTGGTTGCTTTACAGCTGAATCCCACCTTTTCAAGCTCTCTGCATGTTTGGGAGATTAAATGGCATGTAATTTAACTGTGTGGGTCTAGCAAGGCTTACACTAAATGGTGTGCATGATTTGGAAAGGTTCATTAGTTAGATCTAATGACTTGACTACGCCCTTCAAAACATGAGGGATTAGGACTCATTCAGTGAAATGAATTGGTACACAGGAGTAAGCTCGTGACTCAGATGGCATAAATGCTTTTTATAAGTTTTTAGCACAGGAAAAGGAGGTAATGACTCTGGACTTGGGTTTACATAGTCTTTCATCCAAGCCCTGTGCCTTAACGCACTTTGTTCCTCTAACACAATTACCCAGCATTTAAATACAGCTCCTGCCTCTTCTGGGTGGAGTGGAAGTAAATGCAGGTTTTAATATGACGTTGGGTATGCAGTGGAGGCCCATTTGCCTCTTGGATTCAGAGATCCTAACTCTTTTATATGAGATTGAGGGAAAATTACATTGGGCAACCTTATTCAGTTATATTCAAACTCATTTCTTAGAGCTTAACAAACATGAAACAGAAAAGACTCTTAAATTGCAAAGCTGAGACTGGAGAACACCCTGGCCATTGGAGGAAGAGACCAACTTTTCCCCAGAGATCAAAATTTCTTCCCACACCAAAAGAGGGAAAGGAAAGGAAGTCCTACTTCCTGTGTCTCTTGCCTTCTTCCTTTATCCTAGGATGTTTTAGGCAGCAAGCAACATATGAGTACAGAAAAAAATCCTTTGTTGATTGTCTTTTAGAAGCAGCTGATGTTTGGTGGTCCTTGACTGTTTCATTATCATAAACACTAAACACCATTCACAGGTTGTGGGCAGTTGGATCTTCCATGGAGGTAGTTAGAGAAGGTCAAGAGAATAGGTGTCCACTTTATTTCTGCAATTTGGCAAAGGTGGTGGTGTCCGCTAGTGAGGAGACCCTCAGGATTCTTTTTTTTTTTTTTTTTTTTAATCTAAGCACCATTTTGTTCTCAGTTTAGCAGAACAAATGGAACAACTGTTGTTGCCTTTGGAGAGCTACTGCTGTAAGCTTTCTTATTCAAAATATACTCAACAAATTATTAAATCCAGAGTGACATTAAATAATTTATGGGAGACATTGAAAAATATGTTTTTTATCTTAGTATATACATGAGTAATTCATCCATTCATGCATGTATTCATTCAAGCAATATTTATTGGGTGCCTATAATATGCCAGACACTGTTCTAGGTCCTGAAGAGATAGCTGAGAACACAAACTTGAAGGGCACAGATCATAAATCAAAGGCGGTTGAGTGGTAGTCTAGCATGACTCCTTATTTTACAAATGAGGAGTTTGAGGGGCGACTGGGTGGCGCAGTCGGTTGAGCGTCCGACTTCAGCCAGGTCACGGTCTCGCGGTCCGTGAGTTCGAGCCCCGCGTCGGGCTCTGGGCTGATGGCTCAGAGCCTGGAGCCTGTTTCCGATTCTGTGTCTCCCTCTCTCTCTGCCCCTCCCCCGTTCATGCTCTGTCTCTCTCTGTCCCAAAAATAAATAAATGTTGAAAAAAAAAATTAAAAAAAAAAAAAACAAATGAGGAGTTTGAGATTGCCCATCCTTTGGGTACTATAGTTATGGATAAGAGACTTTAATGTGGGCAGCAAGTGGGGTGGCAGAGGGATCCCAGCCAATAACTAAATGCAAGAGTCTAACAGAATTTGAAAAATCATTTCTGTTAGACTAAGTCAAATTTAAAATAAGAAGGAAGCATCTTCTCTTGCCAGTGATTCTACAAAACCCGTTTAAAAGCAGAAGGAACATATTGTGTGTTGATGCCAATAATACTAATGCAAATGGAGCATTTAAGTAATATCTAGTAAGTGACTATTGGAAATCTAGCTAAGTGCTTTTACCTATATTATCTTATTTAATCCTTAAACTATCCTACGGAATAGGGATTATAATTTTCATTTTACAGATGGGACAACTGAGTCTAAGTGTAACCTGGTAAATAAGTGATGGAACCATGTTTCCTGAGGCAGATTTTCTGATGCTAAAGCCAGCACTGTTTGTACCATGCCATGCCACACAGTACTCCTATCGCCTAGGCATTGGTTAGTTCATTCAGTTTACAGTTTTTGAGGGACTATAATATGTCTTGCACTGTGCTAGGCACTATGACAACACAGATAAAAAACAGAAGCTGCCTTCAAATAATCTGTGATTTTTTTTCAAGTTTTTATTTAAATTCCAGTTAGTTAACATGCAGTGTCATATGAGCTTCGGGTGTAGAATCTGGGGATTCATCACTTACATACAATAGCCAGTGTCCATCACAAGTGCCCTCCTTAATGCCCATCCCCTATTTACCCAATCCTCCTGCCCACCTCCCCTCCAGCCACCCTTAGTTTGTTCTCTATAGTTAAGAATCTGTTTTATAGTTTGCCTCTCTCTCTTTTCTTTCTCTATGTCCATTTGTTTTGTTTCTTAAATTCCACATATGAGTAAAATTATATGGTATTTCTCTTTCTCTGACTTATTTCACTTGGCATAATACTCTCTAGCTATACACATGTCATTGTAAACAGGAAGATTTCATACTTTTTTATGGTTGAGTAATATTCCATTATATATATAGTATATACATATACTATATATACAGTGATACCTCAGTTTGTGAGCTTAATTCATTCTGGAAACATGCTTGTATATCAAATGAATTTCCCCATAAGAAATAATGGGAACTCAGATGATTTGTTCCACAACCCAAAAATATTCATATAAAAATGATTACAATACTGTAATATAATACAAAATGATAAAGAAAATACAAAATATAAAGAAAAATAAATTAACCCTCACTTACCTTTGAAAACCTTTGTGGCTGGTGTGAGGGAGACAAGAGAGAGGAAGGTTATCATGTAGGAAGACCTTCACTATCACTAATGGATGTTGACTACAGTACAGTATTAATAAACTCTTGTCATATACTGTATTTAATGTAACTGGCAATAAGGCAGCAGAGGAAAGGGTCTATATCTGCAGGCAGCCTGACCTAGAATGAAGCAAAGCATTCCTAAGCTTACTCTTGTAGGAAAAACAAAGGATTGTCCATAGATGCTTTGAAGTGACAAAAAATACACTAGTGCCAATTGTGGATACCTTCCAATGTTCTGAAAAATCACTGATTTCTGCCAAACCCCGTGGCCTGAGACCAAGAATCTGAGCATAGGAGATGATCACCCACAATCCTGCAGTGAGAGAGGGAGAGAGAGAGAGAGAGAGAGAGAACGAGAGAGAGAGAACCATTGGCTCAGTTGTGATCATGTGACATTCAGTGTCACATATTACTTGTATTGCAAGACATCAATCATTTATCAAGTTAAAATTTATTAGAAATGTTTGCTTGTCTTGAGGAACACTTGCAGAACAAGATACTCACAATTCAAGATTTTACTCTGTGTGTGTGTGTGTGTGTGTGTGTGTGTGTGTGTGTATTATTATATATATTTCAGGGTTTTTAAAGTTGAGTAATACTGTGGTTGAGTAATATTCCACCACATATATATACACCACATCTTCTTTATCCATTCATCAAGTTGATAGACACTTGGGTTCTTTCCATAATTTGGTTACTGTTGATAATGCTGCTATAAACACCAGAGTGTGTGTATCCCTTTGAATTAGTACTTTTGTATTCTTTGTGTAAATACCTAGTAGTGCAATTGCTGGATCATAGGGGTAGTTCTATTTTTAACTTTTTGAGGAAACTCCATACTGTTCTCCAGAGTGGCTGCACCAGTTTGCATTCCCACCAACAGTGTAAGAGGATTCCTCTATCTCTGCACCCTTGCCAACATCTGTTGTTTCCTTTGTTGGTAATTTTAGCCATTCTGACAGGTGTAAGGTGGTATCTCATTGTGGTTTTGATTTGTATTTCCCTCATGATGAGTGATACTGAGCATTTTTTCATGTGTCTGTTAGCCATCTGGATGTCTTCTTTGGAAAAATGTTTATTCATGTCTTCTATCCATTTCTTTTTTTAAAAAAAGTTTTATTTGTATTTATTTTGAGAGAGACAGAGAGTGCATGTGGGGGAGGGGCAAAAAGAGAAGGGGACAGAGGATCTGAAGTGGGCTCTATGCTGATAGCAGAGAACTTGATGTGGGGCTCAAAATCACAAACCCTGAGATCATGAGCTGAGCCAAAGTCAGATGCTTAGCTGAGCCACCAGGCACCCCTGTCTTCTGTCCATTTCTTAACTGGGTTATTTGTTTTTTGGGTGTTGAGTTCGATAAGTTCTTTATAGATTGTGGATACTAGCTCTTTATCAGATATGTCATTTGAAAATATC
The DNA here is from genome assembly GCF_028749965.1 of Puma concolor. NCBI lineage: Eukaryota > Metazoa > Chordata > Mammalia > Carnivora > Felidae > Puma > Puma concolor. The sequence continues at coordinate 80,239,798 of NC_141671.1, forward strand.
TTCTGCCTTTTAGTTTTATTGATTGTTTCCTCCACTGTGGAGAAGCTTTTTATCCTGATGAGGTCTGATAGTTCATTTTTGCTTTTGTTTCCCTCGCCTCAGGAGACACACCTAGGAAGAAGTTGCTCTGACCTATGTCAAAGACGTTACTACCTGTGTTCTCCTCTAGGATTTTGATGGTTTCCTGCCTCACATTTAGGTATTACATCCATTTTGAATTTACTTTTGTGTGTGGTGTAAGAAAGTGGTCCAGGTTCATTCTTTTCCATGATGCTGTCCAGTTTTCCCAACACCACTTGTTGAAGAGACTGTCTTTTTTCCATTGGATATTATTTCCTGCTTTTTGCTTTGTCAAAGGACAAAGGATATGGCTGAAGGTCCACTGCTGGGTTTTCTATTCTGTTCCATTGATCTATGGTCTATTTTTGTGCCAATACCATACTGTCTTGATCACTGCAGCTTTGTAATGTAACTTGAAGTACTGAATCGTGATGACTCCTGCTTTTCTTTTCTTTTCCAAGATTGCTTTGGCTATTTGGGGTCTTTTGTGGTTCCATACAAATTTTTGGATTGTTTGTTCTAGCTCCATGAAAAATGCTGGTGATATTTTGATAGGGATTGCAATAAATGTGTAGATTGCTTTGGGTAGTATGGGCATTTTAACAATGTTCTTCCAATCCATGAGCATGGAATGTTTTTCCATTTCTCTGTGTCATCTTCAATTTCTTTCATCAGTGTTTTATAGTTTTCAGTGTACAGATCTTTTACTACGTTGGTTAAGTTTATTCCTAGATTTCTTATGGTTTTTGGTGCAACTGTAAGTGGGATTGATTCCTTGATTTCTCTTTCTGCTGCTTCATTATTCATGTATAGAAATTTTTGTACAGACTACAACAGATTTCTGTATGTTGATTTTGTATCCTGTGACTTTACTGAATTTGTGTATCATTCTAGCAATTTTTTTGGTGGAGTCTTTCAGATTTTCTTTTCAGATTTTCTAGAGCATCATGTCATCTGCAAATAGTGAGTTTGACTTATTTATTGCCAATTTTGATGCCTTTTATTTCTTTTTGTTGTCTGATTGCTGAGGAAAGGACTTCCAGTACTATGTTAAATAATAGCGGTAAGAGTGGACATTCCTGTCATTTTCCTGACCATGAGGAAAAGCTCTCATTTTTTCCCCGACTGAAGATGATATCAGCTATTTGTTTTTCATATATAGCCTTTATGATGTTGAGGTATGTCCCCTCTATCCCTACATGGTTGAGGATTTTTATCAAGAATGGATTCTGTACCTTATCAAATGCTTTTTCTATATCTATTGAGAGTATCATATGGTTCTTATCCTTTCTTTTATTAATGTGGTGTATCCTGTTGACTGATTTGCAAATATTGAAAAATCCTTGCAACCCTGAAATAAATCCCACTTGATCATGGTGAATGATTCTTTCAATGCACTGTTGGATTCAATTTGCTAGTATTTTGTTGAGAATTTTTGTATCCATGTTCATCAGGGATATTAACCTGTAATTCTCCTTTTTAGTGGAGTCTTTGTCTGGTTTTGGAATCAGGGTAATGATGGCCTTGTAGAATGAGTTTGGAAGTTTTCCCTCCATTTCTACTTTTTGGAATAGTTTGAGAAGAATAGGGATTAACTTCTCTTTACATGTTTGTTAGAATTCCCCGTGTGAAGCCATCTGGCCATGGACTTTTGCTTGTTGGGAGACTTTTGATTACTGATTCAATTTCTTTGCTGGTTATCAGTCTGTTTAAGTTTTCTATTTCTTCCTGTTTCAGTTTTGGTAGTTTATATGTTTCTAGGAATTTTTCCATTTCTTCTAGATTGCCCAATTTGTTGGCATATCATTTTTCATAATATTCTCTTATAATTGTTTATATTTCTGTGGTGTTGGTTGTGATTTCTCCTCTCTCATCTGTGGTTTTATTTATTTGGGTCCTTTCTCTTTTCTTTTTGACAAGTCTGGCTAGAGGTTTATCAATTTAATTATTTTTTTTAAAGACCATCTCCTGGTTTCATTTATTTGTTCTACTGGGTTTTTTTTGTTTGTTTGTTTCTATATTATTTATTTCTACTGTAGTCTTTATTATTTTCCTTCTTCTCCTGGCTTTAGCCTTCATTTGCTGTTCTTTTTCTAGCTCCCTTAGGTGTAAGGTTAGATCGTGTATTGGAGATTTTTCTTGCTTCTTGAGGTTGACCTGTATTGCTATAGACTTCCCTCTTATGACCACTTTTGTTTCATCTCAAAGATTTTAGACCATGATGTTTTCATTTTCATTTGTTTCCGTGTATTTTTTAAAATTTCTTCTTTAATTTTCTGGTTGACCCATTCATTCTTTAGTAGGATGTTCTTTATATATTTGTGACTTCTCCAATTTTTTTCTCGTGGTTAACTTCAACTTTCATAGAGTTGTGGTCAGAAAATATGCATGGTATGATCTCAATTTTTTTGTACTTGTTGAAGCCTGATTTGTGACCTAGTATGTGATCTATTCTTGAGAATGTTCCATGTGTACTCAAAAAGAATGTATATTCTGCTGCTTTTTAGGCTGAAATGTTCTGAATATATCTGTTAAGTCCATCTGGTCCAGTGTGTCATTCAAAACCATTGTTTCCATGTTGATTTTCTGCTTAGATGATCTGTCCATTGATGTAAGTAGGGTGTTAAAGTCCCTTACTATTATTGTGTTACTATCAATTAGTTCCTTTATGTTTGTTATTAATTTTTTTAATATATTTGGGTTCTTACAAGTTGGAGACATAAATATTTACAATTGTTAGATCTTCTTGTTGGATAGACCCCTTTATTATGATGTAGTGCCCTTTTTCATCTCTTGTTATAGTTTTTGATTTAAAACCTAGTTTGGCTGATATAAGTGTTGCTATTCAGCTTTCGTTTGACATCAATTTGCATGGTAAATGGTTCTCCATCCCTTCACTTTCAATCTGCAGGTGACTTTAGGTCTAAAATGAGTCTCTTATAGGCAGCATATAGATGGGTCTTGTTTTTTAATCCATTCTGACACCCTATGTCTTTTGATTGGAGCATTTAGTCCATTTACATTCAGAGTAATTATTGATAGATATCAATTTCATGCCATTTCATTCATTACTTGTTTTGTTGTTTCTGGAGGTTTTTTCTGTTCCTTTCTAGTCTTTGTTGCTTTTGGTATTTCTTTTCCACTCAAAGGGTCCCATTTAATATGTCTTGTAGCGCTGGTTTAGTGGTCACGAACTTCTTTAGTTTTTGTTTGTCTGGGAAACTCTTTATCTCTTCTTCTATTTGGAATGATAACCTTGGCTAGAGTATTCTTGGCTGCATATTCGTCCCATTCAGGATGTTGAATATACCATGCCACTTCCTTCTTGCCTGCCAAGTTTCTGTGACAGAAATCCTGACACTAGAATCAACAAGGACCAATTGTTCCTAGAGCCCCAGATCCCTTCCTGGGGCTTCTCTGATCTTCTTGTGGAAGACTTTGCTTTGCAGCTACAGAAAAGAAGACTGAGCCCTCTGTGAAGTAGCAGTGAGCTGGTTTCTAATAGGAAGTTTATGATCAAATGACTTGTTGACACACATGTCTTGAAAGCAACATTTATCTGATGTTTTCTATTATTCACCAAGGCTTATTCCTTTAAGATTCACCATGACCAAATATATTCTAAAATATGCACAATTGAACATTTCAAACCTTCTAAAGCAGCAGGGGTTGCTGAATCCTAACAGCCACTCAGGTGGGTGATGCAGACAGTAAAAGCAGGCTTTGTGTGCATCAGAAAAAAATTCGTTCAGTAATAGTCACAGCCATGGAAGTATCAGCCCAATTTTGGTTTGCTTATTTCAATTTTAGGAACCATCATAGTTGGCCTAGGTATACTTATCCCTAATTTGTAAGGCAAAGTTCTGTCTTCTTTCTTTTCCTTTTCATCAAATATTGGCATTGTGTTTCCAATAGATGAGTAAAAAGCTCCGTTAGGAAAGGATTAAAAGCTGCATAGAGTTGATCCATACCCTTTCTCTCAGACTCTGTTGGTTGTGTGGAGATCAAGAATATGTGTTGAACAGAAGTGCTGCCACAGCTTCTCAGGAGGAAGGCTGTAGGGAGACTAAAATTTCAGGGCCATCTACTTTTTTCCTTTTATGACCCATACAGGGATGTGTCTGACAAATCTTCATAGAAAATAGCTTATGCAACAGGGGCAGCTGGTAAATCATTTAAACCAAAGCTAGTCTTGTAGGAGGGAAGGTTGGCTGCTCCAGTTATGGCCTACTTCTTGTCTTTTTGGTGTTTTAATTGGGTATCTATAGGGCCTACACATATAGGCAAACACACTCTGGGTTTTGGTTACCTTTCTGCCACACAGTTCTGTTATCCTAGGAGTGATCCTTTAAACTTTCATTGCTTGGATTTATCTCAGCTGAAAGATGAGGATAATAGAATTGAGTCACTTCACAGGGTTATTGAGAAAGGTTGTAATAAAAGTCATTCTTTAAGGGACATTCTTGGGCTGGAGTAAGTCTGCTGTTAGTTCTTCACTCTTATTACCAAGGTTCTGTTTCTTTTTTTTTTTTTTTTTTCTTTTTTTTTTTTGGCCTTGAAACATTTATTGAATATTTCAGTTCAAATTAGGTTAGGCAGCATATAACAGTAAAACCCCAAATAACAGATTAAGTAAGTGAAGATTTTCTTTTTCTGTCATGTAAATGAAATCTGTAAGTAGGCAGTTAGGCTAAAGGCATCAGAAACACAGATACCTTCTACCTTTCTGTCCTACTCCATTAGTCCATGACTCAAGATTACCTGATAATCTAACACGGTTGCTGGGGGGCAAGGCATCTTTTCTGTGGTGTAGGCTGAAAACAAGAAAGGCAGAAGGGCAAAAAGGATCCTGCCTTGCTGAGATAGTTTAATTCCAGCAGGATTCCCAGAAGTCCCAAATAATTCTTTCACTTAGGTCTCATTGGTCAGTAGATACATGACCATACCCAGCAGCTAAAGATTCTGACAAATGTGACATTTTAGCTGGCTGTCTTGCCATCCCAAGTAAAATCAGGGCTCTGTTACTAAGGAGGAAGGGGAAGAATGGATGTACGGATAAAGATTTAGCACTCAATGCTTTAGTCTACTTCTTTGATATATAAATATTCACATGCACTATTTCCTACATTGAAAACACTCACTCTAAACAGATCCTCAAAGAATTGGAAATATAGGATTGAATATGTGTTTATGTTAGATTTTGAAGGCAATAAGAATCCCATTACTATTAAAGATGGATCACTGGTAGTTTTTGTTACCTATAGTAAAAGAGGTACTTAAATGATTACCCATATAAGTCTTTGGGAGTGAGTGGCTATTGCAAGAAATCATTATGGAGAGCACATGAAGGGTATGAGTCCTGTGGCTATCTTACTGCTTCAAAGTACTCTGGAGAACTTAAAGAACAAAAATAATAGGTTCAAGTTTTAAATATTCAGCTCAATGGATGATAAGAGGACCAAGAAATTTCCAAGATTTTCTTGAGTTTTTTTTAATGTCATAACAAAGAACTTACATAGCTGAAAATCATATCCAAACTCTAATCCTGTGAATTGCTGAATTACAATATAGCTTGAATTTATACTCTTGCTAATTCTCTCAAGTAAAGATTAGGGCATTGATATGGAAATCAGGATCCTTAGACTTTGAATGAGGACATTTGGGATGAGCTGGATGACTGAGCACCTCAAACTCACAAACTTTATTTTTCATATCAGTTACTATATTGCTCAATGTTTTTAGCTATAGACAACAGAATCTGTATTGGCTAATAAGGGCATGGCCCAGAAGGTTGCAATACTTATGCTCACATTTCATTTGCTATGACCTAGTCACATGACCTCATCTAGCTGCAAGGGAAATGTAGTCTTTAGTTGGATAGCCATGGGCCCAAGTAAAACTTCTATTACTACAAAAGACAGGATGAATATTGGGGAGACAATCAGTGGTATTTCTGTTAACTAAGAATGTAGAAAGAGGAGCAAGTTGAGTAAGGAAGCTCTGGGCAGGAAGAAAATAACTCTCACTTAAATAGTGAGTCTAAAATGTCTAGAATTATGTCTAGAATGAGATTTCCAGTAAGATAGGTAGGGGAAAAACTCTCTCCCAGGAAGAGGTGAAAATGGGTAAAGAGGGCCCACACTTAAGGATGAAGTAGAAGAAGCAGGGTTTCCAGAAGAAACGAGGAGAGAGCAGACAGAGAAGTAAGAGGAGCATTAGGAGAATGTACCTGTCTCTGAAGTCAAGTAAGAGTTTAAGGAGGGAGAAATTATCAAGAGGGACAAAGCTGCTGAGAGGACAAGTAGAAAAGGGTGTGCAGAAGTCTTGATTTGTCCATTATTGACTCAGTGGAGGGGAGTGATGGGGGCTGAAGGCAAATCACAGTGGGTGGAGCTATGAATGGGGGTGAAGAAGCGCAATTGTGAAGAACAGATAGGCAGCCAGAAAAGGGCAGCAGGTGGGTTGAAAGATAGTTTATTTTAGGAATAGGAACTCGATCATGTCTGAAGGATGAGGGCATGGCTTTAAGGGAGGAGAGATTGAAATGAAGAGAAAGAGAGAATGAGAGCAAGCGAGTGAGCGAGAGAACACTAATGGTGTGATGTTTGCATGGTAGATGGGGTGACAGAAAAATTCTGGATGGATTTTTTCATCGAAGGGAGCAGGGCAACATCTTTCCCCAGGACAAAAAGGCAGATGGTAACAATTGGTAAAGGAAGCAAAGATATATTGAGAAGGAAAGAAAGACTTTCCAAATACAGCCCCCTCTCCCCAAAAGTAACATGTTCCTATGAATTCCTTTGTAACCTGAAATGAAGTAAAGCGAAGAAACAATTACCGTTAATGAATATGGAAAAAAAATTTGAATCTTCCCAGAGCCTCAAAATATCCTTTCTTAGAGTTTTTTGATACCTTAGGATGCATCTTGCTCCTAGATGCACAAAATAAATGGAGATAAAGCACAGATGCTCACGGAGTTCAAAGCTATGGTGGCTTGATGCTGAGATGCCAAGTATGGTTTCTGGGGAAGGAGCCTGGCAGTGCCACTCTCACTGCTCGAGTGCCTTTATAATGGCTTGCTGCAAAACAGACACTCAAGGCTATTTTCACTTTTTACCCTTTTTCATAAAAATGAAAAACCTCTTTGAATTTCTTTCAGTTAGTGAAAACAGATACTAACATAGGTCTTTTGTAAAAGCAAAGTGATGTAATGCAAACTTTCAAAAAATGATGGATACCTGAAATCATTTCTACTAGTATTTGAATTTATGGAGCTTGGTGCAGTGCATTTCAATCTCTGCAAGGCATTCAGATATAAGAGACCTAGCTTTAAGAGTTTCAATTCCCCAGCACAGGCTCCAGCTTTGAACTGAGAATGATCTCTTTTTTTGAAGTTCTGCAAGCAGGAGACATATAAAGGAGAGTCTAGAGACATCTCAGAACAAATTCCAGGATGTAGGAAAGGGCAGAAGCAGGATAAATGGTGTTTTTTTTCAGGAGGCCTTGGTCTATCAGACTGTAGCAGCTGGCCTCTGGAGGGCTTTGAGTGCCAGGGGCTCACTGACTCTGAAGCTCCTTCTGGAAAAAAGGAAAGAATTGGGACCTTCCCAAGAAGAAATCTCAGCAATGGGCTAAATTTGCTAAATGGAGCTTAAAAAAATTTCTGTTGTGGATGGTAAAATCATTATTGGAGGCCATCAGAGACCTTCCATGAGTCACTGTTTAATGATTTCCAGCAGGATTACAAAGGATTTAAAAGTAAGCTTGAAGCTATTGAGAGCAAATAATGTGCCAAGAATATGAGAGTGGTTTGGGTTTTGGACTCTATGAAAACTGTATTGTTGATTTAGAAAAAAAATACAAACTGGATTCCTAAGACTCTGGAAGTCTTTTTCCTAATATTATTTGTCTTGTCTCAGCAAGATATTTGACATTTAAACAAAGGCTAAGCAGAAAGAGGTAGCTGTCTAAAACCTTGTTGACCAGATCATCTCAGAAGACCCTGGCAGAGCCAAGAAGTAAAAAATTATAGCAATTTAGGTGAGTCATTGAGTAGAAGGTGGAAAGGAAAGCAGGGTAAGGTACAAGGAGAGGAATAGGAGTGGTAGCCCTTTCCCCTAAACTCCACATATGTTAGAAGTTCTGCAGAAAGGACTATAGTTATTTATTTCCCTCCCTAAATCCATGACTCTTTGCAATGTAATTTTGTAGCTCCTGCCATGAAGAGATGGTGTCTCTTTCCCTGCCCCTTGAATTTGGCTGAACTTGTGACTTGCTTGGCCTAGAGAATTTGAGGGAAGTGAATTCTGTCAGTTTTGAACTTACGTCTCAAGAGACCTTGTATACCTCTAACTCTTGGAGCCCTGCTGAGTTTCCAAGGAGCAAGTCTAGGGTAGCCTGCTAGATGATGATGGCCCAGGTGTCCCCATAGCTCTGCTGACAGCCAATTAACTCCAGAAAGAAAGTCATCCAGCTAAGAATTAGCATAAATGAGCTTAGATTAGAACAGAAGACAACCCAGCTGAGCCTAGCCCAAATTGCTGACCAATCCACAGAACTGTGAACTAAATAAATCGCTATTTTTTTTTTTAAGCCACTGAGATTTGGGATGGTTTGTTACACAGTGAAAGCTAACTGGTATACTTCTTTGGGCTTGGGAAGGTAGTGAAGCAGGGCAAAAGCAAAGAAGATGAAAAACGGAGGATGGGAAATCATGCTGTAATGAATTGTACTCTGGTATAAACATGGAAGCAAGATCAAAATTGATGAGAGAACTGAATACCCATAAGTTGTCTGTCTCTAAGCTTTTCCATCTTCCGTCATCCAGTATCTATACTCTGCCTTTCTCTAATACACATAATGGACTGTATACTGCTCAGTCTGACTCCATGTGAGACCCTGGGTTTGTCTCAGAGCTAACAAAACAAAACAAAACAAAACAAAACAAGGCTGCTGTCTCTGCTGTCTTAAGCAATCTTTTCTCTGGATGGATTTCTGAGGTTTCTGGTCAAGTTATAACTGTAAGAAGATGGTGGCCCAGTAGTCTAGGCAGTGGTAGGTGCTTTTCACTGTTCATCAATATTTGTTTGGGAAATTTCAGTTTGTTTTTTTCTTAGCCTTCCATCAATGTATGCCACTCAAATCCTTCTGAGGTAGTTCATGGTTCTGCCAAGTAAACAGGCTTTCTCTTACCTAATTTTTCTGCTCAGTATGTTCTATAAAAAAATGTTGAGATACTTCTGAAAGGTTAAGGTCCATTTCCCTCCCTTTGCTAACCAGTACTATGAAATGTCTTCCTACTATTCCATTATCCAAGGGTTCTGAAGGCTCCTCTCAAGAGAGGGGCTCCCTGTTCTTCTTGAAATCCTTACAAGTGGCTGTTGTAAGACATAGAAGCTCTGTAGAGCCTTTCATCCCAGGAACTCAGAGTCCCAACAAAGACCCTAGCATTGAGGGAGCTGCATTGGCATTTTCAAAGTACTCTGTCACCATTAATTTTAGTCTAGAATAGGGCTTTGGGAGTTGGATAAGTCTTTGCTCCACTTTTTCACATTGGAAGATGTTTGCTAAAAAACATGAAGGGAAGCATCTTCTTGGATGGAGCTAATGTGGGCTGAGTCAGCAAGGCATGGTGGGAAGAATGTGAGTTTTAGAGTCAGATACACTGGGGTTGAGTCCTGGCTACTCCTTCCTTACCAGGTGGGTAGCATTGGGTAAGTTATTTACCCCCTGTGAGATTCAGATTCCTGGTGTGTAAGTAAGGACAATAATATACCCTTTAGAGAGGGATATGGGATTTAAAAAAAAATGAGATGATATATATAAAATGCCTGACATATAATATATACACAATAAACAATAGCTACTGTCATTATAAAGAATGACATAAAGTGCTTGGATCTTCTCTTAAGATACAACATAGTTTTCTCTACTATTTAGGCAAGACAATTTGAGTTCTAGTCCTAGGGAACTCACATAATCCCCCTCCCCCACCCCCTGGCTTGTCCACAATTCCATCCACAGTTCTGATGAATTATTTAACATATTATCTCTTCCTTCTTTGCTTTTGCTATGGGGTTTCTTCCCTCCCTTGCCAAGGAATTCTTCCTTATTCAGGCAACTCATTATGTCCATTGTGTGTTTTTCATTCCAACTGTGGCCAAGCTGTGACTTTCAAACTTTAAGATTTCCTTTCTTCTCAGTCTGGAAATCACTCAGACCATGATGAGTACATAATTTGCCCTTGCTCACATTCACAAGTTATGCAGTGCTTCCCAACTTTCCCACAGCACAGCACGCAGAGAAAATGATAATCTTGGTAGACAATCTGGAGTAACAGATGAGGCTGTTTATGGATGGAGCCTTGTCCAATTGCCCTGAGGAGCAAATATTGTCCAAGGCACATTTCTCATGCTGGCTGGGAAACTGTGTGTTGCTGAACATGAATTCCTTCATTCAGTAGATTTTTATTCACCGTATGCTGACATTAGCAATATAGTGATGGACAGTACTCATTCTTTGCCCTTGAGGAGCTGTATTACTGTAGTATATGTGTGAATATGGGAATGTTGACTGAGGTGGCAAAACATAGTAGAAAGAAATTAGTTTCCATGGAATCTGTTAGTCTTGGGTTAAATTCTGGCTCATCCACTCACTAGCTTTGTGAACTTGAGCAAAACTACATAACTTCTCTGATTTTTAGTTTCTTATTTAGTAAAATGGAGGTCAGAAATTTCCCCACAGGCTTGCTGGTAGGAGAGAGGAAGCATTTAATGAGAAAATGTTAGTTTGCACCCCTATTTATAAATAGGGACACTAATCTGCAAGTGGCCAGTTGAGTTCTTTCCATAATGCCTGAATGCATTCTGAGTGCCTGTTACAAGTTTCATACTATCATTTATGAGTATTAGAATATAAATGGTATATCACCTCTGACTCTGATTCAGAGAAATATTTGTGTTTACCAACTAGGATCATAGATTATTATCTTCATTCATTTATGCGTAGTTACTGTGTCTTCATTGTGTGTCAAGTTCAAGTTCTCAACTTTGAGAATGTTATAGTCTATGTTAGATTAGGGGCTCAGAGACTAGTTAGACAGTTGGAGAACCAAGACTAGAACTCAGGTATTGCATTTTCCACGTGATTTTCCCATCAAGTTATGGTGTTACACTATGAGTTAGAGAAGATACAAGGAAAATTAGGACATGCCCTTGCACATATGTAACTTGAGGACCTGACTAAAGGTATTTAGATAACTTTACTTTGATGAATTAAGTCAGTAGTACTCACCTGTCTAGTAACAGGGATGGTATTTTTTTTTTTTTTTGGTGTGTGGGCGGGGGGGGGCTGTCTCAAATTAAAGCTAATAATACGGATTTAGAGTTGTCCTAAATATTGCCCTGAATTTAAAAAAATGATCTGACTTCCAGCTACAAATGGCCAGATACCTCTCCAAGGGCTTGATATTCCTACTGTCCATCTGTTTCTCTCTCTGCACATAGAGAAATAAACACAGATGCACTTGAGCCACTGCTAAAGGTCACAAACAAAAAGTTTGCAGTAAGAAAAGAAAAAGTAGATAAAATACATGTATTTTGTTTTTGTTAGCCTACTATGTGAAGGCTAATTCTTTTTTTTTAAAAATTTTTTTTTTCAGAGTTTATTTATTTTTGGGACAGAGGGAGACAGAGCATGAACGGGGGAGGGGCAGAGAGAGAGGGAGACACAGGAAGGCTAATTCTTTAAGGGATGACCACTGCTTTGTTTATAGTTCAAGAATTCTGGAAGTTTTTATTTTACTCAAAATCTATGTTCAACAAATTCTCTTTCTGTTCTGTTCAGGGCAGATATTTTATTTATAGTAATAATTTGCCTGAAGTCACGTAGGACCAAAAGAAAAATAAGCATTTTAACTTACAAGTTGCTTTTTTTCCTATTACAGATATGAATTGACACTTGCTTTTCATATATGAAACCCAAATAAATAAGTTGAACATAAAATAACTTCTCTGAGAGCAAATAAGAGTTTTGGTTTCTTATACTCATAAATGAAGTACAATAACAGAGACCAGAAGCTGTAGATCTAATCTTTTCTTACAAATTGATGAAGGCTTAGTGAGATAATTCCTGATTTATTTAACAGTGGAACTAAGCTTTACAGAGAAAACAATGTCTTGGTTTTCTCTTCCTTAAATTGTGGACAAGATAATGCAGTGTCTTAGCATGTAAAGCATTTAAAACAATGTCTGACAGAGAGTAAGTGTTTAATAAATGTTAGCTATTACTGTTATCATGAGAAAGTATTTTCAAAAGTATATACCTTTATACAAATAAAAGATACTATTCTATGGAACACTGCTATTGAGGAAAGGTCTTAGAAATTTCATAATATTTTATATCATTTATCTTTGAATGATTTTATAATTGAAACAATGGTCATTTTAACCATATTTTAGAAAGAGATATCTAGTTTCTCAGCTGGTTTCTAGGTTCTTGATCATAATATCAGAAATTGTGCAAGAAATATATTTGAAACAATTGATGACATTATGGGTCGCACATCACCTCAAAAGCACAGACGTGGAAAGGTAAAAGAATTGAAAGTCAGTTTTGTTTGCTAAGACTTCTTTTGTTTTTGATTCATCACTCAGTATGTTCTCCCTGTGTTAGTCAGAGGTCAAGTGTGCTGATTAAGGGAAACAGGGCCATTAGCCTATATTCAGGCTGAGAGCCATAAAGGGAAAGAATCCAGTCTAGAGAAATTTCAATTACATTTATTTTGAAGCACATGAGTTTTACTGTATGCCACAGAGCAGAATTCTTGGATTTTAAAAAAATTCCAGAGGGTTAAGGCAGAACAATATTTTATGTTGTGTTGTATTATTGTGTGTGTGTGTGTGTGTGTGTGTGTGTGTGTGTGTGTGTGTTTATTGGCAAAGTGAGTAGGTGACTGAGAGCATGGAAAAGAATAGAACTAATGGATCTCAGACAATATACCAACAGGACTGCTGATGGACATTTGACAGATTGGTAAGTACCACTGTGCTGAAATATTTGCAATAAAGACATTTGTGGAAAAGAAAATGTAATAATTCCAGCAAACAAAAGAAAGATATATTTAATGTTTGGGAGCTTCTAATTAACTACAGGCAATCTAAGAGATTTGTTGTTAGAGAAAATAAAAGGGATTAAAGAAGTAAAGTCTGACCTGGTTGTTTAGAATAACTTCGATTTTCAGTAATGGAAAACTAAATTGGTATAAAGTTCTTCCTCACTATCATTATTGTCATCATTATTGTCAATCATGTTATCACATCAAAGGCCGGATTCCTCTCTGGATTGTTTCTTGGTTGCTCCCAGTCCCTTTTAAAATGTTTCTTTCCTTTAGAGGACACCTCTTTGGATGTTAATGTAGCCAACAAAGGCCCAGGGATAGGGAAGTGGAAAGAGGGGAGGAGGAGAAAAAAGTGAGCTAAACAGTTTCTAGAGCCTGAGTAAACCTTTGGGAGTGTGATTCCACCAGCCTTGGACCACTCTTGAGAGTTGAACAAGTATAGGGATTATGTCTGTTCCATGAGATCTGAACTACGCTTAAACCCCCTTGTTTCCTCAAACACAGTGATCTCTGCATTATTTATCGATGGATTAAACAGGGAGTCATGTTTGCCCAAGTCCATAGTGTGAATAAAAATGAAACTTTCTGGGCATTTCTGCAATGCAAGGTAAGTTAAACTTAAAAGATTCAAGTAGTCATCTACTCTAAGATTTTATGAATCTTTCAATTTCATCTATCAGACAACACTCCCTGAATTTCTGTTCCTGTGTTGGGAGTCAGAAAATGACTTCTATTCCCATGTTAGCCATGAAGTGACCATGTTACCTTGGCAAGTTTCTCTGCCTCCTCACTGTCGAATGAAGAGCTTATATTAAGTTAGTCGTCTTCCAGCTCTCACTCTGTGATTCTGGGAAGCATGAGTTCCACCATTCTTTACTGATGGAGGGAGAGTTGGAGAAATAGAAGAAGTCTCTTTTCTGATGCTCAAGGGCATTCGTTCTAGCTTGGATTGGACAGCGAGTGCTAACAGTAGAGAGTAGGTTTTCTCTCTGCTAAGTGCACCTTGTTCCCTAACTCTTGGAACAACCTCATTAATCTATTTCCAGTTATTTAAGAGCTTTGAGTGTCCCTGAATGCATGTTACTGGGCTCTTGTTCTCCTGTTTTTAAATGTGGTATTGTGCGTTTTGTTAGAATAACAAATAGGGGAAATATGTGCAGTGTATGGATAGGAAGTGGTTTCCTTAGCAACGATTACAATAAGAAAAATATATCAAAGGATGTGGGTTTTCCCCTACTTTCATTACCCCCAATCTAGCCCCTAGCTTATACTTAATCTTTTCTTTTTTATTGTAAGATAAAACATAGCATCATGTACTCATGATGATCTATTATAATTTGGGGGTAAACCAAGATCTGACATATGCACATAGCAGAGTGGGGCCTTCACTGCTGTTTTGGGGTGCTATATTTAAAGCACATGTGTATACTTGGCTTGTTTCCTCTTTGGAGCTGTTCAGAAATCTGAAGGACCTATAAAAGCTGTTTTCTTTACCTTTCTTGGATTTCTATACCCTTATGCCTATCCCTTCCTAATGTCAATTTGAAACACAAATGCCCCAAACCATAGAAACCATCATGTGTAAATATTGAGGCAAATCAGGTATTTACTTGAAGTCATAAGGACGAAGAGAGTCTTATAAAGTAATATTTGGCCTCTGGGCTGGGCTACCCTTTTTTTAATCTTTTTCAGATAAACCCTCTGCAATATGAGCATGCAGTTTCCTCAGTTTTAACTTTTTACTTTTCTGTGATGGAGAGGAGACTCATCTCAACTTGCAAGAATTAGTCTGCTAAGTCTCAATAAAGATCCAAGAACATAACTTTCTGGCATGACTTGGCATTGCCTAAGCTTGGAGACTTCTTAATTAGTAAGGAACCAGAAGAGTTCTCAAGGACCTTTTTGTTGAAGTTTAATTCTGGAGATGAAGACTTGGGGATAGTCCCTTCTGTGCAGTTAGTTACTTCAGGGATGGGAGCACAGCAGAGCTAGAAGGCAATATTTCTGGTCTATTCTAGACAGTTGGTCAACAAATTAATATTGATCCTTTTCTTGATGCCTCCCTTCTGAGCTATAGGAGAGACAGAAGTCATGACATAATTTTAATGCCATTTCATCAACCATTATTTTCTATTCAGATGTCATTGCTAATGAATCATGCGTGACTTCCTTCCTTTTAGGAGAGTGAGCTTCCTGCCTCCTTCCCATGCTTCTGTGCAGGAGAAGGGAAGCACACTTGGCCTCAGCTGATCACATGTGTGTGTGTGTTGGTCCAGATTGCTGAGATGTATGATCTCCTTCCCCAGTTCTGTTCAGAGTGCTCTGTTTTTTAAATAACAGTGAAGCAACTCGTGGCCATAAAGCAGAAAAGGAGAAACAAGTTGGAATTTTTTTCCGAGTTTCTGATGTGGCAAACAAATAGGTCAAGTGAACTAGCAACTCGATCACAGACCGAAACCATGTGATGAAAGGCCTCTTAGGCTTGGATCTCAGGCACACCCAGCTCTTGGTCCCTGGTGAGAGGAGGCTGGGATGATGGAGAATGGTATTACTTGGTAACGGCAGGCCATGCTTGGAAATGAGAAGACAAATCCCAAGACTGGCTTGAGGGTTCTGGCCAGTTCTTTTCAGCTGAAAGTTACCCCTACTTGACCACGGTTTGCTGATGTCTCTGAGAGCCGGTAAATTCTATGGAGTTAGCACACACTAGCATTTCCAGTGAAGCCCAGTGGTCTTTAGCATCATATTATCGAGGCATTAAATTCCATGTATGGTAATGTGAACTGAACAAAAGCCCATCCCTGGAGTGTGAAAGAGCAAAACCAACAGGTTGTTTCTCCTTGAATTGTAACTGAAGTTTCTGCCTCTCTGCACTGTGCTTATTCCAGCTCTTAAAAATATCAACACATGAAATAAAAAGAAGGGACTCTATTGGCCACAGTTCTTCTTGGTCGTGTCTCCTACTTCAGTTCTCCTAGGCATTCCCATAGCCTAACAGGAGATGCAGTTGTACAGAAACTAACCAGCAAGGAGGCCTGGTGGGGGGGGGGGGGGGGGGGGGGGAGGGGAGGTTTGAAATAGCTGTGTGAATTTTAATAAGACTTTTAGAAAATAAGAAGTTTCTGCAGTCCACCTGTTCACATTATAATTCTTCTCTGCTGTTCAACATGTTACTCTCTTTCTTTGTTCCCCAACCCATGCATATAGTCTGAAGTGGAAATCCTTTCTATATTTACTCTGTCTGGGTTCTGTTGCATCTGAGATTGGCAGGTAGTTTGACTTTCATTTTGGGCTATGCCTCAAGGAAAAAAGTTCATGCCTTCTTTCTTTTCCTGTTTATATCTTTTTCCTTCCCCAAGGTATTCTTTTCCTCCTCCTCTGTCCCTCCTCCTTCTCTCTTCTTACATTCTCTAGGTCAGAGTTACCCTTCCCTAGTTATTTTCTCCTTTATCTCAGCTTCTCTCTACCTCACCATCTACTCTGTGGGGAAAATAAAATACTCTGTGAAACAGTAGATAGCTCAATTTCTGATATTCAAGAATCCCATTCCCTGCCCAAATGGACTCTAAAAGGATTCAAATAAAATGTTTCCAGATTAAAGGTGGAGTATAGTTTATCAACATAGACAAGAGAGAAATTTCCCAGACACTGCACCAATTAGTTCCTTTCTGTCTTCAGTATTTGCATGAAGAAGGAATGTTTTAGGGCCATATTTGGGAGGTGCAAGAACCTATAATAGAGGGGCAAGGATAAGAGGGCCTTTTGTCCCCATCACTGCATTGAAAGGGCTCTTGTTAAGGTCATCTGTGACCTCTGTGTTGCCAAATTCAACAGTCACTTTGGTGTCCTTATCTTATCTGACCTCTCACTAATGTTGTCTCACTTGTCTCCTGCTTTTCTTCCCCCTCCTGGCCACAGCTGCTCAATCTTCCTGGATGAGCCTCCCTTCTCTATTTCAAATGCCAATGCCCCAGGGGCCAGCCCAGACCTTTTCTCTTCTCCATCCAAATTCTCTCCCTGAGGATCTCACATTTACATATCATTTATATTTGGAAGACTTCTAAGTATCAGTCACCAGTCCTAACCTATCTTCAAAGCTACAGACTTCTAACAAGAGATCTAGTCGGGCAGATACCTCCTGACATTTCTTTTTGATATCTCGAAAGAGATTACCTCCACTTCTCCTCTTGAATAGGCATCTCAAATTGAACCATGACCAACCAAAACAGATCTCTTTATTCTTACCGCCACTCTCCTCCCCAACATATTTTTCTCAGCCTTTCTAGTTCCATTAAGTGGTATCACCATCCATCCAGTTGTTATGTCAAAAGTCACACTCCCACTTCTAATCCATCACCATTGAGCTCTGCCTCCAAAATACACAGAAATCCACTCACTTTGCACAACTCCATGGCTATCACCCTTGTCCATGCCACTCTCTTTCATTGTGTGAGTGACTGCAATCATTTCCAAAGAGGTTTCTCTGTTTCTACCCTTGTCCTTATTGTGCTACTTTCCATACAGTAGCCAGAATAATTTTCAAAAATGTAAATCAGATTGCATGATTCGTCTTCTTAATCACCCCTTGCACTGTCTTGTATGTTTGCTCCCCCGCCCCATAAAACACTCTTCTTTGCATTGTTTAGTAGTTTACTTGCACTTGTAGTCCTGACCTGCTGAAAAGTTTCGACTTCTTTATGCTGTTTTCTTTCTCATAGATAAAATGAGGACAAAAATATTTACGGATCTGAAAATCCTTTAAAGTATTTATCACTGTGCAGGTAAGAAAAGCTTCCTAGGTAATCCCCTCCTTTTTTGAAGCTTGGAAGGTGGGATTTCAGGGACCAGTGGTATTATTACTTTCCTATCATTTGACCAGGGGTACTAGAGAGAGTTGGGGAAAACTGTGGACTTAGGGAGACAGATGCAGATTAGTGGGAGAATAAAATGGGAAAGTAAAACATGGCAGGAGGGCTTTAAAAGAGGGCACACTGAATAAATTTTTTAATTTATAATTCTTACTATAGTAACATTTTATAAATTGAGTTGCTGTAGAAAAAGGAGTAATAAAATGATATTAATTAGCATCATATTAAAAATTATACTATTTCTCCATGAATTTGTATAATCTTTCTGCAAAGGGCTAGAAGTGTCTTAAAAAGCTCTAATGATATTATGTTATTGGGCAACGTGTCTATAATAGACATTAATTATATGGTATTAAAAAAATCCACAGAGCTTTCTAAAGGTACAATATGCTAATAAGACACCAGAAACCTAATTGCTACTCTAAAAATTGAGAATTGAAATTAGCTTAATGATAGGAAAAATTTTAATTGGAAAAAAATATTCACAAACACTTTCTATGATGTAGTTTTTCACTGTAAGGAAAATTAAAAAAATAAATAAAACCAAAATAATTACTCAGACCTTGTTACACAGATAATGCTGTTACATTTCCTCTTTTTCTAAGATATCTCATTGTGTGGCTTTCCGAGCCTTTTATAAGTCAGCCACTAGAGAGCAAACTTCTTCTTTTTATCAGACTGTAGTTTTATCTAGAAAAAAAAAATACACCACGTATATATTGGCACTCTTATAATACCACATTATCTCAGACTGTAAAATCTGATAATATAGCTTCTGGGCGCCTGAGGCAGTGGGCGTGGGGGATGAAAATAGGGAATTTTAAGGCCGTTTATATTAAAAACACACGAAAGAACAAGATAAGATATTGTAATGTTGAACCACCTTCCTGGAGTGAACATGAAACCTTCTGCTAATGGAGCATCAAGTCTTATGTTTCATCCCATGTAATAAAATACGATAGGCATTGTTTGGTCTGACAGGCGTCTTGGGCCTTCTTATGAGGCGAGGGTCTCTAGAGAGCTCAAAGAAATGATACCCTTTCCAGGTGAAGTGTGGATAAATTACACTGTCAGCCACCTTTACTGCCTTCAGTTGCAGAGGCTTGAGCCAGGCACAAGGAAGCTGCCAGGTGAGGAACATTCTCACCCATTTGGCAATCCCTACTATTGACGTCAGTTCCAAAGGTCAGTATAGTCTCCAAACATCAATATGCAGGCAGATAAAGGGTGGGATGCAAGGGACAGGGGGGAATTTACTGCACATAGAAACCCCATGTTACCAGGCCCCAGAAGATCTTTCTAAGCTAGCTTTTGGGCCAAGATTGAAGGATACTTAAGTGAGCAAAACCGCTTTCTCTGTTGGTAAACTGTTAACAATTGGTCTTTTGCACACAATCTTAGGGACTCATGGCTGAATAAAGTCGTTGGAATCAAATTTCACCTCTGTTGTTGGGCTTTGGGATGTTTGAGTATACATAGTCTAGAAGGTGAGCTTTTTGGGCATTTTAAAAAATATTTAAACAGCTATAGGTAGATTATAAAAGATACCCAAGAATGGGGATTTCAAAATCTTCTAAGAGAACATTTTCCTGGGTTTATTGGCTATTTCAGTTAGGATATTTTTCTTATATTGAGTTGACCCATGTGATATAGGTAATATGTGAACAATTTGTTTGATAAAATGGCAATGTCCCAGGATTCAATCTAATACTTTATTCTACAGGGTCTTCTGTGGAGGTGCCTCACCTCAATGGCCATTTAATAATCAGTCAGCCGTCACTGTGTGTCCACTAAGTGCTCTGTACAGTACCAAGGTAATTCAACAAAGACACACAAGTTGAGCACCTACTCTGTGCCATGAGCACTGTAGCAAACATTCCGAGCAACCAGATGAGTTCTGTCCTCACAGAGGTTGTGCTTTCATGAGAGAAGCTCACATGAATCACTCACTGCAAGGAGACTCAGGCAGTGTTATGTTCTCTAAGTTGAAGAGCTGTGGGAAAAGAAAGAGGAGGGATTCCATCCTGACTAGGGGACTCCAGGAACATACTTCCATCAAAGAGGTGGTAACTGAAGTGGACTTGGAGCATGCATAAGATTGTTCTTACAATTTCTGTCAGATGTCTGCAGCTGTAATTGTTATTATCATTGAGTGGTAAAGTCCCTGAGGGCAGTGGTCTATCTGTAACCACATGGAGCCTGAAAAGAGTGGAGGCTCCATTCCACCTTCCCAAGTCAGTGTGGTGTGGTGGGTGAGAACATTTACCCTGGGGCCAGACTGCCACTTAGTACTGTGTGACCGTGAGCAATTTATGCAACTCTTCTGTGCTTCAGTGTCCTCATCTGGAAAATGTGGGTACATAATAGCACCTATCTATGTTCTCCTCTGGAATCAGACATGACCCAGCATTTCCCCAAGTCTGTGGGGGAGCCCAACAAAATTCTTTTCACTGACGCATCAAGGAGCCCCCGAGGAAAAAACTGAGCACAATGAACTTAAGGAAGAGGGAGTCTGGCTGGCAGTTCTGGCTCCACTGAAGCCCCAGGGAATTCGGGGAGTCAAGGAAGAACATCTGTCCCATGGGATGTTTTCCTTTCACCCAGTTCTTTGCACTGATTCTTGCTTGCTCTCTCTCTCTCTTTCTGTGTGTGTGTGTGTGTGCGTGTGTGTATATGTGAGTTTAGGTTTACAAGCCAATAAATGATATTATGAAAGAGCTATTTTTACTGAAATCTCTCTAAAACTCCAGGGCTCTGGTGGAATTTCTTTCATAGCCCTCAAGCAGATTGTAACACAGGGCAGAGGTAGGGTAGGTGGAGGCTTTTGTGGATTTCCAGTTCCAGAGGTCACAGGGGAGTAGTGTCAACTCCAGGGCCCCAGGGCTTCCAGCGGGTGGCAGAGATGCCTGGCAGATTCTCACCCAGATGAAGCAGCAGCCTTATCTAATACCACATGGGATTGCTCCTATTTGAGCACATTTGAGGCAGCCCCTGGGAATGCCAGAAATTCTGGGCGGCTGGGAGCTCTTTGTAGAAGAATCCTGCAATAGCAGGCAGGGTGAAATTCAGCAAACAAAACAAAACAAAACAACAGAAAAAAGGTTATGGCCCAGTGCTACCCAATTTGTATCTTTTAGGCTCCTCTGGTCTGGGGCACGTTAGTTACATGTGAGTCCCGTTTGCAATTCATCAATTTCCTTAGTGACTGAAGGTCAGAAAAGTTTAAAAAGTTCTCCCCCTGCCTGAGAAAGTAATAGATCTTATTGTCGATAGTAGAAAAAAAAAAAAAAAAGATACAAAATTAGGTTAAAATTACCATTAGCTTATCACGCAGTGATATATTTTTAATTAAAAAAAATTTTTTTTTAAATTTATTGTTGAGAGGCAGAGAGAGACAGAGCACGAGCAGAGGAGGGGCAGGGTGGGGGGGCAAAGAGAGAGGGAGACCCAGAATCTGAAGCGGGCTCTAGGCTCTGAGCTGTCAGCACAGAGCCTGAGGCGGGGGCCCAGCCCACTAACCAGGAGATCCTGACCTGAGTTGAAGTCGGAAGCTCAACCCACTGAGCCACCCAGGCACCCTGGGTATATTTTTAATTTGTAAAAACATAGGTTGATGTAGTTCCATTTAGCTTTTATATTAACAGAGGGCATGTATATTTGTAATTGGGTAAATTTATCTAAATAGCTATATATGGCTCTAAAATTTTTAGCAATTTTAATCCTCCCCCTTCACTTAACATTGTATGTTGAATATTTTCCTACATTATTACATGCAAATATTCTACAAAATGAAATAGTACTCAGTGACTTAAAAAGAGAACAATCCTTTCTCCACTCAGCCTTATTTGCTTTGCCCTGTCTCAAGAGGAACCATTTTCTGTTATTATATAGCAGCTTCTTGTGATACATATCTCCGTATTTATTTATTTTTTAAAAAAGGTTTATTTATTTTGAGAGGGGGAGCACAAGTGTGCAAGCAGGGGAGGCACAGAGAAAGAGAGAGAACGAGCATCCCAAGCAGGGTCCATGCTGTCTGCAGAGCCATCGCAGGGGCTTGATCTTATGAACGATGAGATCCTGACCTGAGCCGAAATCGAGTCGGGCTTAACCCTCCGAGCCACTCAGGCACCCCGCTTATCTCCACATTTAAAACTAATATTATATGTACCTGGAAGGGGAGATACGATGATCTTGAAGGTGGTTTTCCCAGGGCGAGGCTTACCCGTTGCACTCCAAATGTGCTGACCCCTGCAATTTCCTGCGCAATCGGTGGCAGTGGGGCGCTGGTTCCCACTTTCCCCTATCTTCTCAAGTTTGAGACCTGACTTGACCTCTTCGGGCCTCCATAGTTGCTCTCTCTGCGTTTTGCCCTCAGGCTTAGTGGCAAGACAGCCTCCTTGTGTGGGGGGTTCTCACAGGAAGAATTCACTAAGTGGTGAGAGCGAGTTATATTGAGAAGTTCAGTGTGAGTTCTTAAGCAACTCGAGTTTCTTTTTGCCTGACTTGTCAGCTGAAGAAGACCGTAAGTTTGAACTTTTTTTGCTGTTTTTGTATTTGCGCCTCCGCTTTTTTTCCATCCACATGAAATCGTGGGGAGTACTCAGAGCGAAGAAAGGTGTCCAGGCTGGGAATGAGGGGGTGGGGGCGGGGGTGAAAATAAGTTAGAGCAGCAGGTGGATTTGAGGTCAAAGCTCAGGAAGGATGAGGTAGAATCCACACCAGTGGGGCAGATCATGAATTGGGAACCAGAGACCCAAGTTGGCCAGGTGACAGAGGTTGGTAGGAAGAAGTCTGAGGCAAAATTAAAAAACAATGAAAAATAAGAAGTTCCTGGGGCACCTGGGTATCTCAGTCGGTTCGGCGTCCTACTTTGGCTCAGGTTTTGATCTCCACAGCATGTGAGTTCGAGCCCCTCCTTGGGTTCTGTGCTGTCAGCTCAGAGCCTGGAGCCTGTTTCGGATTCTCTCTCTCTCTCTCTCTCTCTCTCTCTCTCTCTCTCTCTCTCTCCCCCTCCCCCGCTTATGCTCTGTCTTTGTCTCTCAAAAATAAATAAACATTAACAAAATTTAAAAAAATTCCTAAGATTAATATCCTATTTTCTTCATTTACCAAGTTTATACTGATAGTGAGGCCTTTTGCTTTCTCTTACCTTCTCTTTCTTGAATCTTCCTGATGTAATTATATTTTAATTTTTAGTTAAACACATAGTCAGTGTTTTCATGATAATTATGAGAATATTGTTCACTACCATTGTAAGTAATACGTTATGATTATGTTTTCTTTCTTGTGTATTTTTTGTTTTTTTTTTCTTGGAGTTAATAATTGTCATTTTCATTTGCTTAAGTTTCTTTGAAACACGGTAAGTCTTCCCACCTTCCAGGAGCTCTGTAAAATGGCTCTCTATGCAATTTTCCACATGGTCAAAACTGTCATGTCACTTACCAGTTTCATTTCATTCTGTAAAATTCTTTCTGTGCAACTCTGGCCTCCTACTCTGTTCTGGACTGGTTCTTCCTAGGCTAAGAGCTTCTAGATTTTTTTTTTTTTTAATGACGGACTGTTATCAATTTTCAGCACATACTTTTATATTTGTATTGTTTGTTTATAAAGTATATGTTTTCTGTAATAAAGTAGTGTGTACATCATAAAATATGAGCAAAAATAGAAAATACAAAAGGCTAACATAAAAATAAATTTAATATTTACATGCCTCCAACAATTGTCTCTCACTCACTGGGGTGTGAGACCTCTGCTCTAGGCTTACTCATAATGTCTTGGAACATTTTTTTGCCATCAGTCTTGGAAATTTTTTTGGCTGTTTCTTGTGCTGGATCTTGTTTCTTGGGTTCCATGTTTCATCCTTCTAAGATCTTTCTCTCATTTGGATGGAGAGCAGCTTGTTGTTGCTTCCTAAGAAAAAGTGCAAGGGAAGTAAATTTCCTGAGTTTTTCTTGTCTAAAAGTGTCTTTCTATAAGAGAATGGAAATACAAGTGACAGGCTGGGAAAAAAAAATATTTTCAAAACACTTATCTGATAAAAGACTTTTGTCCAAAATATACAAAGAACTCTCAAAACTCAATAATAAGACAGCAAATAACTCAGTTAAAACATGGGCAGAAGATCTGAACAGATACCTCACCAAGGAAAATATATAGATGTCAAATAAGCAATAAGCATACGGAAAGCTGTTCAAATCATATGTCAACAGGGAATTGCAAATTAAAACAATAATGAGATACCACTACATGCCTATTGGAAAATGGCCAGAATCCAAAATACTGATAACACCACATGCTGTGAAGCAGTCCCTTATTCATTGCTGAAGGGAATGAAAAATGGTACAGCCACTTTGGAAAACAGTTTGGCAGTTTCTCACAAAGTGAAACGCAGTATACAATCCAGCAATCACGACCACTAGTATTTACTCAAATGAATTGAAGATTCGTGTCCACACAAAAACCTGCACACGAATATTTATAGCAGCTTTATTCGTACTTGCCAAAACTTGGAAGCAACAAAGATGTACTTTCATAGGTGAATGGATAAACAAACTGTAGAACATCCATACAATGAAATATTATTTAGCAATTAAGACAAGAGCTATCCAGTCATGCAAAGGCATGGAGGAAGCTTGGATGTATACTGCTGAGTGAAAAGAGTTAGTCTGAAAAGGCTGCACACTGCGTGATTCCAATGATATGACATTCTAGAAAGGCAGAATTTTAGAGATATTTTACTAAAACATCAGTGGCTGACAGGTTTAGGAGGGAGGGACAAAGGGATGAGTAAGTGGGGCACAGGGGATTTTTAGGGCAGTGAAACAACTCTATATGATACTGGAGTGGTGGATACATAACATTATACATTTGTCAAAACCCATAGAAGTGTACAACACAAAGAGTGAACCTTAATTAATGGAAGCTATAGGCTTTACTTAATGTTTCCGTATTCATGCATCAGTTACAACAGATGTACCACATGTACCATAAAATGTTAGTAATAGAGGAAACTTTGTGTGGTTGGAGGCTGGTAGGGAAAAGTGGGGGAAAGGAACATGTGGGAACTCTGTAATTTCTGTTCATTTTTTCCTGTAAAACTAAAGTTTCTCTAAAAAGTAAAGTCCTTTCGGGGTGTCTGGGTGGCTCAGTCGGTGAAGTGTCCAACTCTTGATTTTGGCTCAGGTCATGATCTCATGGTTCGTGGGTCCCAACCCCACATTGAACTCTGCGCTGACAGTGCGGAGCCTGCTTGGGATTCTCTGTCTTCTGTCTCCCGCTCTCTCTGCCCCTCACCTGCTCTCTCTCACTCTATCAAAAATAAACATTAAAAAAAAAGTAATTCTGTTCATTAAAAGAGTCTTTACCCTCACAGTTGGCAAGTAGTTTGATTAGAGAATTCTAGACTAAAAACAATTGCATTCAGAATGTTTTTGAGACATTGTTCCACTGCCTTCTAAATTCGGCATTGCTGTTGGAAATCTATCATTTTATGTTATGATCCATAGTGTAATCCGTTCTTCCCCTCATCCCATCCCCCAGAGCTTTTCAAGATCTTCTCTATTGTTAGAGTTTTGAAATTTCATAATGATGCAGGTCTTTTTAAATTTCATTGGCTTGTTAATCTGCAGATTCACGTCCGGTAGTTTTAAGAATTTATAATTTCTTTGGCGATTTTCTTTCTATTGTTTTCTCTCTTTTCTCCTGTTAATCTGGATTTCTGGAATAATTGTCTGTCCAGTTCTCTAAATCTCTGTTTTTGTTGTTGTTGTTGAGCTCCCTGTTCTCTCCTAGAACTTATTTTCCAACCCTCCAGTTGGATTTGTCATTTTTGCGATAATTTTCTCTTCACTGAAGCTATTAATTATAGTATCTTTGAAATTTTCTTCTGTTTCCTGCATTGTCTCATTTTGGTTCTTGTGTTGGAGGCTTTCCTCAAATGGCTGATAATCATTGTCCATTTATAGCTAAGAATAGGACACTAAAAAGCTGATTGGAAGATCTGTGTGCATGTGCAGGCCTAATTGACTGGTAGATGGTGCTGTGGGCTCAGAGCTTTTTAACTGACCTCCCGGTGACAATAGACAATAGTATGTATTGTCTTTTCAGGTTCATTTCCTCCAGAGAAGGACACTACCATCTTCTGCCTGGGGGTATGAGACTGTCTGCATATGTTTTTAGTTGGCAGTGGAGAAGGCTAGAGTTCCAGCATCCGGACTGCGGATTTTTCCTTGATTCCTCTGTTTTCAGCTTAGTACTGCATCTTTACCCTCCTCTCTGCATGGTTCTTCCTGCTTGGAGACTTTCTGAAGTTCTGCAGATAGTGTAGGGTAAAGATGCTCACATTTTCTCCTCTTTGGCCAGTGGGAGCCTCTTCAGGTATACTCCTGAGTCTTTTGGAGAGTCCAATAGATTTTGATAACGTTGTTACTGTCTGTCATGACCAGGTGTTCTAGGGTCAGCTTCTGTCTTCCTTGTCCCAGAGTTGGAATCAAACATTTCTTTAGGGATCCCTAGTTCCTTTCAGTCCAAAATGGTATTTGGAGACAAATTCTTGGTACTAGCATACTCACTGACACTGAAATAATCATTGTGGTGGGACTTTTCAATTGGCAGAGCTTGGAAATACTTATTTTTTTAGGATAAAATTAGGAACTCGTAATGGTATTTCCAATTCAAAATGAGGATGAGGCTTTTACTAAATATATCTAATCTTACATCTGTACTTTCTTTTTAAAAAATATTTATTTATTTTGAGAGAGATCAAGAAAGCATGCACAGGGGAGGGGCAGAGTGAGAGGGAGAGAGAGAATTCCAAGTAGGCTCTGTACTGTCAACGTGGGGCCTGACCCAGGGCTCGAACCCACGAACCCTGAGATCATGACCTGAGCAGAAACCAAGAGCCGGTTGCTCAACCAACTGAGCCATCCAGGCACCCCTATACTTTCCTCCTTATACACTGAGAATCATGGCTCTCACTGTCATTGGAATGATAGTATTAGAATATCATCTCATTGCACACTTGTTTTCCCCCATGGTACACACAGAACAATGTCAGAATATCAATATCAGCATTACCACCAACAAAATGATTACTGAATTCAGTTCTTTTGTTTTTAGAATATATTCCACTATGTATGAATAGTCACATTATTGTGCCTTAAAATCACGTGAATTGGTTTCTTTCTGTATGGTTTTGCCACCAACCAAATACACATTTAGGTTCATTTTTTTTTAACTTCGAAAAGTGTTTTCTTGAAACCTAATTTTGTTTTTTGATTTGTAAGATATTTACGTGGTCCCAAAGTCAAATCTGCAAAACCAGACATACTCAAAGAACTTTAGTCCTCATTCCTTTTCCCTCAACACCAATCCCATTCTCTTTTGTAGGGAGCCATTGTTTTCATATTTTTGCCTTTCATTTAAAAACACTAGCCATATATACATATATACATGTATATTGTGTGTGTGTGGTGGGGGAGGCTTTGCAGTCCATTTCCCTGGTTCTTCTTGTGCTTTCCTTTGATGACTGCTGTGCTGTTTCTTCTTGCCACCTTTCTCTTCCCTTCTGCCCTTTACCTCATGGTTTGCCTCCTTACCCTCACCTCTCTCTAGCTCTTCATTCTTTCCTTAAATACTTTCAGTCTAATAGCTTCAAGAACTACCTATTTATAGTGATTGGAGTGGGGGTGGTGGTCCACAAAACTGTTCCTCTAGACTTCTGGCTTTAACTTCCTGCTGTATCTGCATATGTTTTCATTTGTAGATTTCTCAAGTTCCACACTTCCCAAAGTGCACTTATCATCTCACCTCACCCTTTTGTAGCCTCTCATCTTTTTCTGTGGTTCTTCTATTAAGAGCACCTTCAACCATCCAAATGCCCAAGGTATGAACTGTTGATTTTGGCACCTCCATTATTCCCCATTCTCATATTCAGTTGATTTCCAGGTCCTACGGAGTCCCCTTCCAAGTGGTTTCTTTCAAATTCCTCTTCTCACCATTACCACCTCACTTATGCTCTCATTATCTCTTTTCTCAACCTCATAGAAGTTTTTCAGTTGCTCTTCCTGCATCTAGACACCTATGTTGCTTTGGTCCTCTATCAATATCAGAGTAAGTTTTCTGGAACTTAGGACATATCATTTTTCCAATTTAAGTCCTTTGATTGCTTCCTGTTGCCTAACTTTCAGTGATTTCTTTTCTGTAATCTGGTTCAAGTCAACCTTTTCACGTTCTCTTTCACATCTCTCCACATGTGCTTTGCTCCATAAGCCACTCTGAGGGCTATGCTTTTAGCCTGAACACATGGCTCACTTGAAAAATTTATTTGTTCTTGTTGTTCCTTCCTTTCTTGAAACATTCTTACTGTCTATGCGTGATGCTAAAACTGTTTATTCTTTAAGGCACAGCTTAAATGTCATCTTCCTGGAAAAGTTAATTGTTCCCAGTTCAGAGTACGCTGGACCCTTCTTCCTAAATGAATACAGCATTTACCACTTTGTTTTATATTGAGTTGAATAAAGAGCAGTTTCCCCATGCTAGAATTTAAGTTCCTTGAGGTCAAAGGGCTATTGATTATTTATTTATTTCTTTGCCTTCCACCTTGTACAGTGCCTATTCTTAGTTATTATTTGTTGAATAAATGTATGCTTAATAAGTATTTTTTTTTTTCAACGTTTTATTTATTTTTTTTGGGACAGAGAGAGACAGAGCATGAACGGGGGCGGGGCAGAGAGAGAGGGAGACACAGAATCGGAAACAGGCTCCAGGCTCTGAGCCATCAGCCCAGAGCCTGACGCGGGGCTCGAACTCACGGACCGTGAGATCGTGACCTGGCTGAAGTCAGATGCTTAACCGACTGCGCCACCCAGGCGCCCAATAAGTATTTCTTTTTAACATAACCTTAAGATTTGGTTGTCTTCATAATATTACAAAATATGAAACTTAGAACTGGATCACTTGGCCTTCTTATCTCCTTCCAGTTCAAAATACTTGTATCTCTTCATAGCCAACATTCTCTTAGAGCTGCAGTTGGGCTCAACACATTGAAGCCTCACCACAACCTTCTCTGTAAGTTTTAGCCTTTTTCTGGAAAATCAGCTTAGTCTACCCACCATAACTTCTTTGCTTCCTGTCATAATGCCACCTTCCCTGGTCATAAAGAGAATCTTTGCTTCTTTTGTACCGAGTCACTTTGTGGGGTTGGGGCTTGACACACTTCTTGCAGAAAGTCTGGAGGGTTTTAGAAATGTTCACCATGATTGTGAGAATGCTATCAGCATTGAAAGAAAAACTCAATAAATACTTCTTGAGTTGAATTGGATGTGAATCATTTTATGATGGGCTATCCAAATAGGTGCCACAAAGGGACTATCCATTTAGTGATTGATGCTTGTTTTATGGAATTTATTCTTGTGATAGTCATTTTATATCTTTTAGCCATCCTTAATTCTTTCCTTCCCCTTTTTCCAACATCCCTGTTGCTAAGTCTCTATCCACTGTATTTTTACAGTCATCCCTCTCTTCCTTCCCATTCCATTGACACTACAGCATCTAAGCTCTTACCATTCTAGGCTTGATAGTTTTTTTTTTCCTCTAGACCTCTGTGCCTCTAACCCATTTTACCTCCAATAAGTAGATAGATACTCTTCTTATGCTTATTTGACTCTATTATTTCCCCATTCAAAAAAAAATCATTGGTAGTGTCTTGATGTATAAAAGGAGAAATCCACATTTCTAAGCCTATTCAATGACCCCCTACTACCACATTAGTCTTATTACCAACCCTCTGACTCATCAGTGCAAACTTGTGGTTTCAATTACATCATCCTGCAAACACAGTTTTCATGTTTCCATCTCTCTGTCTTTGTGTAAGTAATTTTCTCTCCTTGAAATGCCCTTCTCTTCTTGGTGCATCTAAATTATATAGATTGTTAAGACTGGTATGGTTCCTTGCAGAAGCAGAACAGGATGGACCTATTACCCAATATTCAGTTCCCATCCAAAATTTGATTTGGATGTCAAGCCTGATGATGTTATGCATGTACCAAGAGGGAATGAAGGGTTTGTTACATATAGGACTTTCTATGGAGAGCAAGGCAGGCTCCCAGAGTAGTCTGAAATGACTTGAAAGAGTAGGAAAAGGAGACTATGATTAGGGAGTGGGACTGAGATGAGGGCTCCCACATGGGCTGGGGCTCATGTGGTTTGAACTTACTACCAGCACCAAAGAAGGGGGCAATCAGATTTTGTATCAGCCTGCAGAAGGGGTATAGGAGTGATGAGGCTTGAAAGCCGTCGGTAGTCAAACATCAAAGATGGAGTCAGACTCTTTATTACAAAGACCCAATCCAAATCCCACTGAGCTCCCTAATCCTTTGATATCACTCTTCTTATGAATTCCCAGAATTCAGCATCTGCTGCCTCATTCTGTTCTTTAACTTTCCCTGTATTGAACCCATGGAAATAAATTTAATGACTATAGAGTCATACCTACAAGGAATGAATGAAGGTTTTATAGGTCCTGGAGTTTATACAGTTTTGGATGGAGCCCACTTTATGAAAAAGACTACAAAATAGGTACGAGACCTTAGAAGGATTTGTGCTTGTTAGCAGCCCTGAAGCTTCAGCTTCATTAGCTTCGTGGTAAATCTGCCTCTGAATTCCTCTAAAACATTAAAAAATGGATTTCAAAAATTTTTACATGCAGTAAAGTTCACTTTTATTGGTTACAGTTCTTTTTTTTTTTTAATTTTTTTTTCAACGTTTATTTATTTTTGGGACAGAGAGAGACAGAGCATGAACGGGGGAGGGGCAGAGAGAGAGGGAGACACAGAATCGGAAACAGGCTCCAGGCTCTGAGCCATCAGCCCAGAGCCTGACGCGGGGCTCGAACTCACGGACCGCGAGATGGTGACCTGGCTGAAGTCGGACGCTCAACCGACTGCGCCACCCAGGCGCCCCGGTTACAGTTCTTTAAGTGTGTACATATGCATAGATTCTTGTAACCACCATAACAGGGTATTCAGACCCTCCCCGAGCCATGCTTTTATATTTTGATTCTTCCCTAGACTCTAATGCCTTGCATTTGGTAAGAGTTTGTTGTTGATGATGATAGTGAGAAAATGACACTTTATTTTTCAACAGGAATAGATTCCTAGTGATGAACAGAGCCATTAAACATATTTTCTAATAAGGAGTTCGTAGGAAAACTTCCATTCAACTAAGTCAGAATTTGAAATTTTAAAGAATGACCACGTTTTGGTTTGAGACCCTCAGGGATGAAATTTATGAGATTCAACTACTTTCTATCCCTTTCTGACATTTGACTTAATTGGCACAGCATTATGCTTTGAAATGTAGATGTTTAATAAATACTTGGTGATTTAAATTAGTGGACTAGCTGAATCAGAAATTACTAAGGCAAGCAGCATTCTTTTTAAAACTACATGTGAAAACATATTTATTTATTTATTTTCATGTGTATTTATTTTTGAGAGAGAGCGACAGAGTGCAAGTGGGGGAGGGGCAGAGAGAGAGAGGGAGACAGAATCTGAAAGCAGGCTCCAGGCTCTGAGCTGTCAGCACAGAGCCTGATACAGGGCTTGAACCCACAAACTGTGAGATCATAACCTGAGCCCAAGTCAGATGCTCAATTGACTGAGCCACCCAGGTGCCCCATATTTATTTGTTTATGGACACATTTGTTTTTCCTGTTCTTTTATTTTATTTATTATTATTAATTAATTTTTAAAATGTTTAGTTTTGAAAGAGAGAGCATGAGAAGAGAAGGGCAGAGAGGGAGAAACAGAATCCGAAGCAGGCTCCAGACTCTGAGCTGTCAGCACAGAGCCTGACGCAGGGCTCAAACTCATGAATCTCGAGATCATGACCTGAGTCAAAGTAGGGCACTTAACCAACTGAGCCACCTAGGCGCCCCTTTCCTGTTCTTTTAGAGTTCTAGCAACTCTAAACAAGATCAGTAATCACAGTACTACAAATAAGATCCTTGAAGGAGGGCTGATTTCTCAAATCTAGAGAAAGCTATGTCTTTTCAAATGAAGCACACTGAGAGTGGAGAAGGAAAAGTCTTTTGCTGAGACAGCAACTGAAACATATAATAACTACTTTGTAGCCTAAATGCCCCAGTATCCGAAATGATTCTGTATAGTACAAATCCAATTTTGCCCAAGCTCATCTGCAAGTGATGAATACTTAATTTACTGTTTTGACAGAATTGCTACTACTGGACCCTAAATTTTCACTTAATCTGAAATCGAAAATGCCTTTCCAACAGGGAAAGGAGGAAGTGGAATGCTCTTCTCACTTCCTTAATGCCTGATGATACATTGTTTTCAAATACCACTGTGTACCTGACCTTCGGCAGGAAATAATTGTGGCTCGGTTTGTTCATTGCAGAGCAAAGAAGGGTCATACAACTGGGTGTTTCAGATAAAAGTCCAATTAATCTCAAAATAGTTCTTCACTGAGTAAAGAGAAGCGGCTAAGAAGGCACAGGCTTTAGCTCCTGAGCACATCTTCTGTCCCTGTGATTAATTGTATTAACCAAACAGTGTTAATTCAGCCTGAGAGGAAGGTCAGGAGTTCCGTTCCCTTCTGTTTTTCTGCTACTCCCTCAATGTCTACCCATCAGAGTCTTGTCAACAACCAGGTGGTTTGCTTGTTTAGTGAGACTACAAACAGAAGTGCTGGTGAGAATTTCAAGAAAAAGCAGTCCTAGGTGCAGCCAGCAGCCAGCCAGTATAGAGTTCTCTAGAGAACTGAGGACATTTTTATCCCTGTCTATAGGCCTGGGGATTTGAAACAGTGTGATCATTCCCAGAAGCAGAGCACAGGTTTACAAAATGCCATCCTTCATAATAGTGCCATATTATGTTTTTTAAAGCTGGTTAACAATTGCTTTATTCACCTATCTGTGAAAGATTTATCTACAGAAACCACACTTTTGGCTGTGGATTATTTCCCATTGTGTCTAAAAATGATAAGACTAGTTATTTCTTGTGTTCAACCCTTGTGGGGAATTAGGTGGCCATCCCTTTACCTCTTTGGTTTCACTCTCCTTAATTCCTGGGCATTTACAATCATCCAAATTGTGTTTGGTTAGCATAAGCGAGATTTCCCACAAGAGTTTCCTAATACATTTCTTCTGCAATGAAGTCCCGGATGGATACAGTAAGCCCCTTTTGTTCATCCGGTATGTCATTCAAACGGATACCAAAAAGAGATGCATAAGATCATTGGCACTTGGTGATTACAAAGGAATGAGTGGGGTTGCAGGATGCAGTTCAGAAACCAGTGCAGTAACAGGAAAGAGAAAGGCAGGTAGAGGCAACAGAGCCCTTGCTACAGCTATCCTTAAGATCCATGCTGTCAGCCTACTGTTTGAGGGCAAAAACTAATAACAAGGGAGTTGTGATATTTTTTAAAGCACCAAGTCTCTGTAAGATTTGATCAAATAAAGGAAGACTTTATTGCAGCATTAAAGA
This sequence comes from Puma concolor, assembly GCF_028749965.1. Lineage (NCBI taxonomy): Eukaryota > Metazoa > Chordata > Mammalia > Carnivora > Felidae > Puma > Puma concolor. The sequence continues at coordinate 80,273,346 of NC_141671.1, forward strand.
GAATCTCTTGGATATCTAACGACAGGAACTGCAGGGTGAAGGCGATTCTCTTTCAAGAGCTACATGGCCCTTTCCCCGATGGTGTCTTTGCATTTTGTGATTTTTTTTTTCTTTTTGGCTGAGAGCTGCATATTTTTCTGGAACTTTATCTGTGTTATCTGTGGAATCTTTTGAGACCTCTGTTGCAGTTGAGACTAACAACTCAGGAACTCTAGGAATTATAGTGTCTGTTTGAAGTTTTTCAGACTACACTAGCATGAATTTGGACCACAAGCCATGTGAGCACTGACTTATGGCTATGAACAGTCATGGGAGATTGTTTAACCATCCAGTCAGCACTAAGATCAAGAGAGACATGGTCCTTGCTGCCACCTTCTGTAGAACAGGGTCTATGTGTTGCTCATCTGTACACTGAGGGTGTAGTCCTCTGGGCTTCTAGCACTATGTGAGGGGTCTTCATTTAGACTGTCCACTTTAGATGGGTCCCCAGCCTTGTGCAGCCCTCAAGGCAGAAGCTCAAATGCTCCAAGGATTGGCAGAAACTTTCAGGGTGAAAGCCAGCTTTGGTATTCACTTAACCAAACAGGGTCCCTGCTCTGATTGCATCTTTGGGATCTATAGAAAACTTTATTTTATGCCAGCTCATTGATGCGTTTTAAAGCATTAAGAAATTTAGCTGATACTTTAGTTGTCTCAGTCGGGGAGTTGTTTGATAGATCAAGAATTAATCTCACAGTGTCTCCACTTCCCTATGGATATCTCTCAGTGTTCTTTTTTCTATTTGATCAGCTTATTCGGTTTATTCAAAGTTTTTAGTCTTCCAGAATTCCAATGTCCTGTGATTTGGACAGCTAAGGCTTCTTTTGTTCTGACATTACTTCAGTTTCTTCTCTTATTGTTATTTGGCCTGCCACTCCAATTCCCAAATGAAAACTAAGAGAAGATCTAATTTTCAAGTTGAACCATTGAGGTTCCTTGGTCATAGGTCATTGGGTCAGAATGTATGCTGGGTTCAGTTAGGTGTGGTCAGGGTGTGTGTACTGGGGTGCGGGAGTGGTAGGGCCATGTGTTATAAAACATGGCCATTGTTTCTTAATAAGGCTGTGGGCACATGGTTTCCCATTGAAGATGGTGTGGGAAGAAACTATAAAACATTTCTAGTACAAAAACCTATAAGAACAATACTCCTCCTTCTCTGCCTTAAGAACAAAAGATGGGCTATCAGACAGAGATGATTTCTATCAAGTTCTTCTTTAAAGTGAAACGGGTGATGATTGTGAGGTGACAACATGATAGTCAAAGTGGAATCCTGCATGAGGACTTGTATCAGTGCCATTGCCCTTAAAATGAACTCTGTGTTAATGACTTTTGAAAGACCATGAAATTATTGCAGATACACATGAGAATCAAAATAGATTCACCAAAAACAGCAAGGAACCGCATTAGCAACTTTTATTAGGAAGTCTTTTTTAAGTATTACCGAAGTCCAAGAGCTCTTTTAAGATGCACATTTGTATTTCTACATTAGTACAATAATCGGATAAAATAAGGTATGGCACTGACCCCACCTCTCCCTTCAGCTACTGCCACTTTACAGCTAAACTTGTTGAAGCAGTATCTTCACTTTTCTACCTCTTGTTTTCTCCTTAGTCCACTCTAATCTGTAGCCCAATCCTTCATTGCACAGAAACTTCATGGGAACAGAATCTAGTCTGTTTCATTCACTACTATCTCTCCAGCAGTAAGGACAGTGCCTAACCCACACTAGGTTCTCAGGAGGTATTTGTTAAAGAAATGAATGACTGCAATGGAATATTAGCCACTCATTAAAATGATGATATTTATGAAGAGTTTTTAATGATTTTAGGAGAACACTTTGACAAAAGCCTTAACAGGCAAAAGGATAGAAAATTATATATTTAATATAATCTCAGCTATTAAAATGCATGGAAAAAAAAAGACTGGAAGGAAATATGTGAAAACGTTAACAGTGGTTCTCTGGAGTGGGATTATAAATGATAGTTACTCTCTTTTTGTCTGTATTTTACTGTTCTATCAATGTTGAATAATAGGTAGTTTTTATAATTAAACAAAAACTAAATCCAAGCAGCAACATAAAGGATAGGTTGTAGTATTTTAACGTACCTTAATTTCAGGATCAAATAGCTACTTTTATTATTGATAGAAGCTAATGGACTGAGTGAGATTGCATTTGATAAGTATGGGTTAATTGTTCAGATGATAAGCATTTTTTGTTACCCTATCATTTTAATTGTTTCAGCTTCATCCTTCCAACAGCAGACATTTATCGATGGTAACTATGTGTGACACATGCATTATCTCATTTAACCATCACACAAACCCTCTGAGGGAGATATTATTATTCCCAATCTTCGATGAGAAAACTGAGGCATAGGATGTATATATGGAACTTGCCCAGGATTGTACTGCTAGTAAATGGTCCAGACCAAGTGCAGTTCTTAATCAGTGCTCTTGGAACCATGGCTTTTATCAATTAGAACTCTCCAGAGTAGTTTATCCCATGTTCAGAAGCACGATACAAACTATACCCAGAAACCTGCTGTTGCAGCAATTTTCGGAGGCTGCTGCATATTTTCACTGTAGTTAGCAGAAGTGAAAAAGGAGTTCATGGTTGGCTTGGATCAGGCTGGGTATGGGGCTAAAACGAGAAGTACCTAGTGAAAATAATTTGGAGAGTCATTGCTGAGAAATGTATGAAAGCAAAGTATGTTCCAGCTCAAAAGTGTACTGAAAAAATTTGCATTGCACACCAATAAATGGTAGCCACATGGGCTGAACTGAGCCAGGATCCCACATGTGGGTTACTGGGCTGTCCAGATATGTGGGAGGACAGGTAGCATCACAGCAGTAGCCATGGCCCTTCGCTTCAACAGCCTCTGGGCATACCATTAGAAAAGAATAGAACTTTTTTCCCTCCAATTGATAAAGTTACATGCACATGGTAAAAAAAAGGTACGAAAGAGAATGCAATAAAATAAGACGTCATTCCCTACCCACAACTCTCATTTCCTCTTCCCAGAGGCAACCATTGTTACCAATTTCTTGAGTGTTCTTCCAGAAATATTTATGCACAAAAGTAAATATTTCGTATTTGTGTATGTGCTGTTTGAAACACACAAATGGTATCAAATTACACCCACCTCCCTTTTCTCTCCTTAATACATCTTGGCAGAGCTACCAAACATAGTTATGCACAAGGCACTTGGCTGAGGGGAGAGGGGAGGCTAAAATTCAATAAACTGGGTTCAATGGCAGGAGGCCGGGTCTGCCTGGAGAGGGGGTGCTTTTCTTGATTTGCACAAAGGTGCCATCTTGGGCTCCATATCAGCACATACAGATTTATTTGATTCCTTTTCACCATTGCAGAGCATTTTGTTGTAGTGGATGAACAGTACTTTATCTAGTTTCTTTTTGGTGGATATTTGGGTTCTTTCTGATCTTTTGCTCTTAGGAAAAAAATACTGTTACAAATTTCCTTATCTAAACATTTTCATGCACCTGTGTGAGCACATTGAAGAAGTTTGGATATGCCACTTTTGAGATTCTGAAACATTTGATTTCAAACGAGAAACAAAATATATTGATTAAAAAAAATCCTCAATTCTAGAGGTATTTCTTCTTTAATTTTTGTAAACAATATTTCAAATTTTCATTCATTATCAGCCTTGATAATTGACTTCCAGCTGCCACAGAGAATGCTTGCTTTCTTCTCTAATCATCCACAGCAGGTTCCTTTCCTCTCTTAAGCTATCCTCACCACTCCCAGAATTATCCTTGTCAGCAGGGTCCAGGACTGGAGTAGTGCTCTTCATTGGTCTTGGGGAGGTTCTCTTTCACTGAAGTTTAGAAGAATCAAAATTCCTCCCCCGATTTCCACAGGAGGGTATACTTGATTCTCACGTCTCTGAGGATTTCAGCTTTCCTGCTGTTAATATCAACAAATCTGACTTTTTAAAGTACAGACAGTATAAGGCTGAGGTGAAGGCATTTATGAGACAGAATTTTTATTCTTAGAGGCAATGTTAGGTAGTAAACAGGGAAGGGCCTTTAGAGCCAACAGAATAGGAGCTAGAACCCTAGATCTGTCATGCTTGATAATGGAAGTATATAAAGCAATTTGCACAGAGCCAATAATCAGTAACTAAAATTAATATTGATGATGATAATGGGGATGAAGGGGGTGATTACAGCGAGGTAGTATGTGTACATGAATAAGGAAACAAATATGTCTTGGGGACTGTGCTGGGTGTTCTGTAGAAATTAAATGTTGGTCACCCTGAAGAGTAAGCATCATACCTCCATTTTAAAGACATGGCCAAAGAGGTGAAAAGGATCCAAGGATCTGCAGCTGCTAAGGAGTAGGGCTAGTATATAAGCTACACTCTTCCACATTCAAACTAGTGTTCCTTTCTTAGGTATGTATAATAAAAAAGATTTTAGCCATATTTTAATGGTATTCTGAGCAGTGAGTTATAAAGGTTCATTCTTTCTGCTTTCTGAAGACCATTTCTTTTCAACCAATCTGCATATAGTATTTGAATGTTAGGAGTAGCTTTGAATTTCAGTAAAAATACAAAAGATGGTTTGTTAGGATGACAGGTTTACTAACAAGGTTTAGTTATCTGAAGAAGTGCTTGTGAAGAAACCTTTGATCTGCAATTCCAAAAAATGTATTGTCGTGATGAAGTGCTTTGCTGATCTTCAATGTAGCCTTGAATATTTTACTGTCTTTTATTTATTTTTCTCAGTATGTACTTCAGCCCTAAAGAAACTTTTCTATTTTCTTTATCCTCTGTAGTCATCTTTCCACCTGTGAAACATCGGGTTCTTAATTCCTTTCTCCATTGCTAAGCTGGAATCTAGACAGCTTATTTCTCTTATCTCTTTCTAACTCCATGGTGGTAGATTTTCCTGTTTCTTATCTCTTTTTTGAGAAACAGGACTTGTAGGCTACTTTTAGGGTAGGAGGGAAGAAGATAAAGCAGTCTTGGTGGAAATGCAGCCGGTAAGGTTTGCCTCTTGGGAAAGCTGCATTACAGGCAGCTGCATACTTAACAGTGGCCTTTCCTCCGACCTGGATCATTGGTTATCCTGTCCTTATAATGTCTGAGGGAATCACTTGGGTAATGCTGCTATTCAAAACATGTTCTTATTTCCTCTTTCTGAACAGTATCCTCTGCTCACATGGATCTACCCCATGTTGATTGGGCTAAAGAATGAACATTTAATCTTTCTGTGCTTACCATTGTGAAAGTTTAACTTTCAGTGCATTTTGATGCCATTTAAGCTCTGTGTGAAAGTTATTTACATCCATCCAAGGAACATTTACAGAGTTCCTACTAAATATGCATGATTGAGTGAGGTGGGTCTGGTGGATACAGCAATGGTATTAGCCTATTTTGGGTAGGGCTGCCAGATAAAATAGAGGGTGCTCAGTTAAATTTGAATTTCAGATATAAAACAATTTTTTTAAAAAACAAATAATTTTTAAGTATAAGTATGTCCCATGCAAAATTTGGGATATACTTATATTTAAAAAATATTTGCTATTGTTAAAACGGAGATAACAGGCCTCGAGTGGAGTCATTGGTGCTAAGCCCACATCACCAAACTGAGACTTAATACCTAACCTAATTTCAGTTTCAGCCTCTCCCAGAAATGTAATCTTAACCAGTCAATCTGGAATTACGTGATCAGCACTAGTGAGGTAATTCATCTGATGGCCCCTTGCTATCCCTTAAAGAAAGGTAACCTTGCCTGAAACAATCCAGTCTTTGCTTGTTCTGTCCCCTCTGCCTATAAAAATCTTTCATTTTGTACAGCACTTAGAGCTCCTTTCTCTCTGCTGGATGGGATACTGCCCAATTCATGAGTCATTGAATAAAACCAATAAGATCTTTAAAATTTATTCTGCTGAATTTTGTTTTATAACACTGTTTATCTGAAATTTAAATTTAACTGATACCCTGTATTTTAATTCGTTAAACCTAACCTTAGTTGTGGGAGACTAACCTATAAATACTGACATGACAGTGGGGTAAATGCTATGGTAGAGGCTCTAAATATTCCAGCTGTTACCTCTGTGGTGTTCTCAGAGAAGAAAGTCTGGCAGGGAATAAAGGGGCAGCCGGACAAAAGGGTATGTCTCCAGTCTGATGGGTCAAAGAGCTAGGGTTGTCACGTCCTGTGTTTGAGAGATAGGGAAAATCCAACAATTTTGTGAAGACATTGTACAATACAATATGTAGATGAATTAGAATCCTTTCTGTTCCAGCTCCCCCTCCCAGTGACAGTCCTTAAGAAAACCATTGGTGTTGACATTTTAGGTGCCTACTGGGTCGTGTTTTTATTTAGCAGTTTAGCTTCCCTGTCCTTCTGCCTGTAGCTATCAAAAGGATGGTGAACAAATACTTATTTGTTCAATAAGTACAGTGCTAAAAATACTGTATTCTGGTAATCTAGGTAAGATGGGGAAAGGGCATGGGACATATTGTACAAAACAGTCAAACAGATTCCTGCTCATGATCAGTCTGGTTGTGTGTGTGTGTGTGTGTGTGTGTGTGTGTGTGTGTGTGTGAACAGGGAGTGTGGGGTAGAAGTGGGGGTTGGGGCTGGGAGAACCAAGAACAAAATACTAAAGAGCCAGTTATTTCAAGCAATGTTGAAAAGAATCAAAGTACATTATAAGCAAAGACCTGGAATTTTTTGGGCAGGTTTAGCCTTGATACTTAAGTATTAAGGCAGTGAAGTAGGTTTCATCCAGCAAAGTTTCTTGGAGAAAATAAGTTTGAGTTTGGTCTTAGAGGTCTGGAATTTGAGTGGGTGTAAAGGAGGAAAAAGGCACAGCCCACAGGAAGAATAACATATTCAACCAGCACATTTTAATATACTCTGTACAGGTGTGTGTGTGTGTGTGTGTGTGTGTGTGTGTGTGTTGGGAGGATCAGTGGAGCTGGTTGCATGAAGGTGGGAGTGTGAGGAGGTCCAAGATGACTCCCAGACATGGAAGTAGAAAGGTTATTTGTTACCTGACTAGGTTTCAGACTCAAGGAGAAAGCTAAAGGAATTCATTTTACCAAACAGGAAAACTGATAAATGGAGATTTCTGGGGCATGTTGGTAAAAGTAGGGCAAAGCTGTGGTTTGAGATAATATCTTGGATAATTCAAGAGCTGTCCCACTTTTAATTGAATTACTCAGGAATTCAGAAAATTGCTTTGCAGAAGTTGTGTTCTTACAATCATATTCTGCCAGAGGCTTCCAGCATGTGGCATATTAGGAAAAATATTTACATAGAAGAAGATAAAGACTCATTTTATTTTCTTCCTAATCCGTGTTATACCTTAACTGCTTTATGGAAAAATCCTTTTTGCTTGGCCATCTTTCTTGCATGGAAACACAGATGATGACCATTGGCAAATTTAACTGCAGTCTTCTGCCACAGCAGGAAAATACGTTATTTGTTAGGCCGGGTGTTTTATTAAAGATTTCTGCAGAGGCTGAATATTTTTATCTAAAATTCACAGAAAAGCCTCAGGCCAAGATCCTAAAAAATGAGAATTATTTACTTGGAATCTTCTTAGTTCGCTGTCTCTTGCTCCTTTTCTTTCTCTCTCTTTTCTTGTCTTGCTAATTGTTTTAGTGCGGTTCTGTATAGTTACAATAATTCCTACCAATCTACTACTTTTAACCATCCTTAATTCAATACAGAAAGAGAAATTGAATTTTTTCTCTTTATGGAAATCAGGAAGGGGAGGAGATTTACCTCTGAATATTCTTTTTCCTGAATTAAGAGGGAACAATAGTCCAGAGTTCTCAGGAGTAGATAATGTGGAAAATCCAGACTCAAAGGAATGTTTCAATGGAGGTGCTTTTTCTGCACATTTATTTCCCTTCGTGTAGGTTATCTTTATTGTGAAACCACAGTCCTTGAAAAGATCTCCAGAGGATGTCTAGGAATGGCTTGCTGCCTCAGGCAGGCACAGACCATAAGTGTGGTGTGAAGGTAGATTCTGGGCCTGAACAACCATTACAAGAAGGTCTTTATATTTCATAAATTTAAAAAGTTGTGTTAGAGATGGCCTGCTAACTTTTATAGTCAACATTTATAGCCAGTTACTAAATCACCCTTAAAAGCTCATCACAGATCCATTTTTTAGAGATGTCTGTTATCCAACAGGGTGCTTGTTTTAACCACATTCCCCTTTCACACTTAAAATACATAAAAACATACATCTACTTTTCCAAAGGTTTGCATCTCCGTTAAATTGCACACACCATATAGCATTTTTTGGTAGCCTTAGTGTTTAATACTAAACTTGTGTTTACATAGGCAAAGTGCATGTGAAATTGTAACCATTGCCTGCTAATTCAAGCTTAAAAGCACTTTATTTCACAAATGCAAATACCTAAGTAGAAATAGTTTTGGGGGGGGTGTATTATCCAAGTAACTTCTTTAAATCTTCTTTTTTCATAAGGGAATGCATTTGACCCTTGAAAAACACAGGGGTTAGGGATCTGACCCCCAACACAGTTGAAAATCTGTGTAAGTTTTGATGCCCCCCCAAACTTACCAATAACACAGTCAACTAACACATAGTTTGTATGTTATATGTATTATATGTATGTGTGTATTATTTTTATAATAAAGTAAGCTAAAGAATAGAAAATGTCATCGAGGAAATCATAAGGAAAGAGAAAATACATTTACAACGCTGTACTGTACTTACAAAAAAAAATCTGCATGTAAGTGCAGCCACATGGTTCAGACTCATGCTGTTCAGGGTCACCCGTAGTTCCCTGTGTCCAGTGTGATGATAGAAAAAAATGATGAAGTTGGCCTCCAATATCTTTAGCTTCTTCTCTTCTTGAGAGTCTCTTCTTTGTTGTTGTTTGTTTGTTTATTATTTATTTTAATTCACATCCAAGTTAATTAGCATATAGTGTAATAATGATTTCAGGAGTAGAATCCAGTGATTCATCCCCTACATAAAACACCCAGTGCTCATCCCAACAAGCGTTTTACTTAATGCCCTTTGCCCATGTAGCCCTTCCCCCTCACCCCTCCAGCAACCCTCACTTTGTTCTCTATATTTAAGTCTCTTATGTTTTGTCTCCCTCCCTGTTTTTATATTATTTTTGCTTCTCTTCCCTTATGTTCATCTGTTTTGTATCTTACATTCCACATATAAGTGAAGTCATATGATATTTGTCTTTCTCTGACTGACTAATTTAGCTTAGCGTAATACATTCTAGTTCCATCCATGTTGCGAATGGCAAGATTTCATTCTCTTTGATCACCTAGTAATACTCCATTGCATATATATACCACTTCTTTATCCATTCATCTGAGACTCTCTTCTGCTTTCAAGTGTCCAGTGTCCCAGGGTCTTCTGTATTTCACTTTTCAAATTAGTGCCTGGAAAGTGTCCTGACAGCAGTTATTTACTGTGTAGTGTGAATCAGGTGAAAATCAACGAACTGCTTTAAGGGGCTATTGCCATTTCAAGCCTTTCTGATTGGAGAATGTTTGGGTATTTCTGGTGCCTCTGAGCAAGTGAGGGAAATGCTCTGGGGGCTAAGGGGGGGGGGAGCCTTGTAACCCCATCCCACAAGTAGCCTTGCTTTCTCTTTTCTTTTCCTCTACCCTAGGTAAGGGAGGGAGAACTATTATACAATCCTATTTACTAGCTCTAAGAATCTCCAAGCTCTTTCTTGTTCTGTAACAACAATCTGTGTGTGCATATGTGTAATAGATGACAGGAGCACTTCACATATGTTAATGCAGCTGATTCACAATGATGATCCATGGGGGAATAATTATTATCACGCTGTGTACAGATGAGGAAACTGAGACATGAAAAGGTTAAGTAACTTGTCTGAGAGCTACCAAGTGGGTGGAGCCAGGTTCAGTCTGTACACTTTGCATAGCTGCCCACTAGTAGCTAACTAGTCGGATGCCTTTAGTTTTTGCTCACAGGTGTTATTTTTATTTTGTTGCATGGTTTATACTGTTTGTTAAAATGGTTTTTTTTTTTTTTTTTTTTTTTTTTTTACCCAAACTAAATATCATCTTTTAGTGAGTAGCTGGTCTTGGTGTCATTGATTGAATTTTTCTCATACAGAAGCCCACGTTTCATTAACAGAAACATGTGACATATTTAATTTTAGCTTCTCAGAAAAGGCATTTAGTATCCCACTAATGCTTAGTTTGTGGCCCATAATGACCTTTTCTGTCAAATCTATACTTGGTACCTATGGTTTTACTTTATATTTCCAAACCTTGTGTAGTAGACTTTGTGGACATTATGGTAATGGGATTTTGTGTGTGTGTATGTGTGAAAGACACCAAACGAGTAGTCGTTTGTCCTTTTACTGAAACAAAGATTTGAATTTCAGAGATTGTAAGGCTGGTGCCTGTCCTGGCTTAGTATCATATCCCAGTGGTGCTTTATTTTTCTCTGAAATGGTATTAGCAAATTTGGGAATTTGAGACGTTCTCAGCAATCATTTCTCACTAAGGTCAAAAGACATTGTACAGAAATCACAGGTTTTAGGTGTATCCTGTTTTTGATGGACTGTTTTTCTAGTGGTTTCTTTACAGTTACTTTTTTGTTATTGTTTTATTCTAAGTAAACTTTTATGGGAGTAAAACATTAAAAAATTTTTTACAATGTTTTTTGAAGTTTATTTATTTATTTTGAGAGAGAAGGTGGGGGAGGGGCAGAAAGAGAGGGAGAGAGAATCCCAAGCAGGCTCCATGCCGTCAGCACCAAGCCATTGCAGGCCTCCACCCCACGAATTGTGAGATCAGGACCTGGGCGGAAATCAAGAGTCGGATGCTCAACTGACTGAGCCACCCAGGCACCCCACCAACATTTCACATTCTCAGTCTTTTTTGTTTTAACCATTCTGGTAGTTACATAGTGATATCATATATGGTTTTAACCTGTGCTTATGATGACTGTCATAAAATTAAGCATTTCTTCTTTTTATGACAGTTGCTTTTAATTAGAATTTCGTGACTTTTAAGCAGCTCCACTCAACTTTGTCTCACCTGAAGGACTAAGGTGCATACTTTTAGTTGCAGCTTTCATTGTGATGATATGCTATGGTGCCTGGGTGCATACTAAGCCACTATAAATATGTTTTGGGTCTGACCTTTGACCAGTTAGGTGCTAAAGCATATCTCGATAGGAAATTGCTAAGAATATCATGTAGACTGGAATTGAATTTCTTGAGGAAATTACCTCTAATTCTGCCTCTTTTATCTGTACACCTTTGATCTTATCTGTAGATCAAACTTGTGGTTGAAGGGCTGTATAGGCCCTCCCAGGTTGGTTCTTCATGGAGCCATGTAAGGTTATTTGAACTTGGTACTTCTCTGGGTTCCCAGAATTTGATGATTTGTCTTAGTGTTTCTATAGGAATTAATGTTGAGGAGTTGAGTTTAGAATCATCATGTCATGTCTCTTCGTACCTTTCCTGAAATTGTCAGAGCAATGAGACTAATTATTAATAGAAGCCTGGAGCATTCATTGCACTTACTGTTGCTTTTGCCAGGATTCTTTCTCTAAAATAGTTCTTTCTCCTTTTCGTTGTGTCTGAAAATCTCAAGTTTTTCAGATGACCAACATCCTCTTGATAAATTTGCTGTATACCAACAGAGTTGATTATGAAATTCAAGGTAACGTGCTGGCTCTTGATGTGGCCCCAGGTGTCTGTGTGTTAATTCCATTGAGTGATATGTATAACTTTCTCCCCAAAAGGAGCCACTCTAATAACATATCTCCTAGGGAACTTAGAACTCATTCTAAAATGACACATTGGAACCACTTTGGACTTTGGGAACTACATGTTCATACCTGCAGAGTTGCCTTTTCTTAAAAAGTGTGTTTGTGATACTTTATATTTAGCATATCTCTTCTTAAAAATATTGGTTTTAATGTATTTTTATTACTTGCAAGTTTAGACTTCTCTTCAAGTTTTGTTTTTAGATTTTTTTTATCACACAGTCATGTTTCAACCTCCAGGAGAAAACAACAAATTGAAAAACTCAATATCCTCCTACCAGGTAGCTTTTTGGACGTCTGGGATTTGAAAGGGTGCTTCACTTTGATTAGAAGTGTGTTCTTGTATTCTCTATTAACCAAGCATTAGATAATTATTAGGAACATATTCTAGGGGTGAGTGAGCTTTCCAGGGGTGGCTGATTCATTTTGGGATCCCTGCTGAGATGGTCATTAAGAAATGCCAGCCAGTGAGGACCTGCGTGCCTGCTCTGTTTGGCATTGAATCAAGACCATTTTATTTCTCTTGAATCAAAAAACCCAACACACACACACACGCACACACGCACACATCAAAACAGTGATAGTGAAGAGATGTGTCTGCCTGCAAAGTAGTCTACGCTTGAATAAATTGCTGCTCAGGAAACACCAGTCCCAAGAAGCCGTCTCCATCCACCTTCTAATTCTCTTGATCCATCTTGGTTCCAAAGTAGACGACAAGTTTGCTGTTGGAGTTTTTTTGATCTCTTGTCACTAACTTACACCTGTGGTTAACTTTGATTGTCCTGCTGGTTGGGGTACTTATGCTCCTCTGTGTTGTCACATGCTTGTCAGACGTATGCAAAAACACGGCAGTTAGTGATGTTTTTCACTGTGTATTCAGAGATCTAGGACTTCTTGGGTAAATAATTCTTAAGCAACAGTCACCTTTTGTGAGATGAATAAATATGGCAATTTAGATGTTTATGAGCTACTGTAAATCTTTTCTGCATTGTGCTTTGGAAAAAATGTTTTCCTTCCCATAGCTCGTAAATACTTGGAAATAATTGATTTTAGATGACTAAACATAGCTTCTCCAACTTACTTATTGGGAGAGTGTCATCTCAAATTACATTTTTTGATTACAAAGAAATGAAACAAAATTTACATTTTGAAGTAATTTGTCATTAGCCAAGACAATAATCTGCTTGGATTTCTTTTTTTTTTTTTTTCTTTCTTTCTCTATAGACCACATTGGAAGTTTCCACTTAGAAATTTTTACATTGTTCACTCTCATAGGAGTGAATCAGTAGGCAGAAGGTAAGAAGACAAGTTAGCTTTCCTTGACAGTGTCTCTCAGTTACTATAGGGAGGGAGGTGGTGGGGAGAGGAGAAGCTGGCTAAATCATTGCATCTTTTTAAAAAAGTGTTTACTTATTTATTTTGAGAGAGAGTATGGGTGCACATGCTGTCAGTGTCAGCATAGAGCCTGACTTGGGGCTCGATTTTATGAACTGCAAGATCATGATCTGAGCCAAAATCAAGAGTCAGATGCTTAACCGACTGAGCCACCCAGGTGCCCCAATCATGGCAGCTTGATAGTGGATCTTAAATTCGACATGATACGTAACATAACATGATACATAACTTGACATGATACATAAAATATAATTTGTGTATCCCATTGTCAGAGATTCTGACTCGGTAGGTCTGAGGAGGGCCTTAGAAATCTCTATTTTTTAGCAAGCACCCTGCTAACTCTAATGTGCATGATCCAAATCCACACGACGTGAAATACTGATCTACGGGCTCTTATTAGAACATGATGTAAGGTTCCTGACACAGGTGAGAAGATGAGCCATTATGAACTATATTTTTATAATTGAGACAGAGAAAAAAACCTGCCTCTTTAGATACAGAGTCCTAAACTGGATGTGTTAGGCTGGGTTCCCTAACAGCAGAGCCTGTGACTGGCATTTCGGTCTGTATAAGTTACTGGAGTGGTCTCAGGAACAAGAGAGTAAGGGACATAGGATAGGGCTAGGCAAGGAGCTAAGCAGGGCTGTGGTCTCAGTTAGAGACCTGCTTTTAACCTGATTTCATGAAGAGCTCCATGCATGAATTGTCCTGCCTTGAGGAAAGGAGGCCTGCCTTTTGTATCTCACGTCAGTCAGTCGCTGGTTACAAGCTGCCCCAGGATGGATGAGTGATATAATCTCCTGGATAAGTCCTGTTCTGCAGAGGGCCATTCTCCTGGGAGGAAACCTCTGGGGCTAATTAGTCACCCACACTTATGGCAACCGGGGATGCCAGGTAAAAGGGATCCAAGAGGGCACCATCAGCATCCATTATGTTAAGAGTCACAATGTGGCTCCTATTCTTGGTCACCCTGGCCACTCTGGCTGTCGTATGTTACTTTATAAGCTTTCTGCTCTTAAAGATGCTTTTTTATAATTGTAAGGGGAAACACAGATGGCAAACATACTTGGCTTTTTGTTTTTTAATATTTTCCTTCCTGTGCTTAAGGAAGGATTGTCATCCTGCAGCAAAGTGTAGAAAATATGGCAACCTCCTTTGTCAATTTTGTTTCCTATTCTCAATAAGAGAAACAATGACTCCAAATATTGAATTATAGATCCTCCGGCTGTAGTGAAATCTTAATGTGTTTTACTCAAAACTTCATTTGCAGATGATTCTGTCTCATGCTTCTTGTAATGATATTGCTTGTGGGGGATGTTCCCTTGTTTAGGACTTTCACCAAGAAATATGATGTTCTGGAAATTATTGAACTGGTTGTCATTGGTTACTTGGCTTTATTAAATAAAACAGCCTCTTCTAAACTATGTTCTGCACAGCACTAGTACCTTTTGTACTGTGTTCTATAGAAAATAAGTTCTATGGTCAAATAATTTTAGAAGTGCTCTATTTACCGTGTTCCCTTCTAGGAGATGCACAAAGCATTTTGGCCAATTGAAGGCTTTAAATATCCAGTGGGAAGGAAAACTGCTTACCTGTGTTTAACCTATTGTTTCTCAAACCTGTTTGCTCATGGAGGAGCCATTGTCATGGCTGCCTCCTTCTTTTTCATTTTTTCAGAATACATGTTACCATCTTACAAAACGAATCCTCCATAGAACACAGTTTGGGGAACACCGAAATAAAATATTCCTTGTCGTGTATTATCAGTGTGTTGGTAAGCAGCAAAGAACTGGTTGCACTCCTACGTTTTGTAAAACCAGCTGCAACACCTGATCTGCATGCAAGGCGAGTGCAAAGCAGATTTGGGGGTCAGAGTAGTCTCTGGAGAAAGAGGACAGGTTATTTGTTTTCCATACTGAAGGGGCCATAAAAACAGTAACACATTTAATGAAGCCTCACCATGGATATATTACTCTCCATAAAACATTTTATTTAGCCTAACCTACAATTACTTAATGGACAGCGAGTTTCACAAACAGCTAGTCCCCAGCCTCAAATGTTTATTAAGCGTCTCTTCTTTTGGACCGGCTTTGCCAGGGAGAGTCATGCAAGATTAAAAAGATAGAATATTAAAAATTCAGCCAGACACACCAAGACTGCCCTGATGATAACAACCATGGTGTAATGTTTCTGAATTCATACGGGTTCCCATGTTCTCAGTAAAAAATACCCTGCCATTTCCCAACACTCTTTCATTAAAAAATTATTTGGATTGTCATGTGTATGTGGCATTTCCTTTTTGCATAAGACGGGCCCTCTGTGAGTTGTATTTTCCTAAGGAATTTTGAAGTGTAAAAGACAGAAGTGAATGAATATTTATTTCCAGGAAAAAAGTGTGAATCCTTACATTTTGTATAACACTTTGCAGTTTACAGAGAACTTCCTTCTCCCTCAACTATCACTTTCATTCTTACAAAAATCCTATAAGAATGGCAGTATTACAGGCACCACAAAAGTGGCCAAGATCTCTTGGAAGGCTGGCCAGAGCAGCCTTACAGAATTCAGCTTTAGTTGACATTCATGTTGACCATTGTCCTAAGCAATAGCCCCTCCTGGGTCTGTTTTCTTGCAACATAAGGAATTCTAGAAGGAAACCATGCAAGACTTTTTCTCATTTGCTCTGATTTTCTTCATGCTTAATTATGCTTAACCAGCTTATCATCTAGACTCAGCCACAAACTTACCACTTCCTATCCATTGCTTAGTGATAGTCACATCTTGGATCATGAGAGGTGGTGAGATTCTGGAGTACATGTGTGAGTTATGTGGTGTAGAATGTATAAGTTGGTGGAGGATGAAGTAGTCAGAGGTCATATTTAGACAGAGTCCTGTATTCTCTGATGAGGAATGTGGATTTTCTCTAGTTGGGAGCTGGAAGAGTCTGGGATCTTGGATGCCTTGGGCAGGGTAGAAGAGAATCTGATAACACAGATACCAGTGAGGAGGCTGATACATGGATAAAGTACACATGATGAAGGTCTGAGAAATGGATATGGCTGAGGCAATGGAGAATATTCCTAAGGTAGAATTGACTGGTCTGGATGGCAAGGGAGATACAGGAACTAAGGGTATATGTGAGATATCTAGTATGAGTGGACTTTAATGCTATTATCAGAGAAAAGAATGTAGGGGAGAGAACTGGGTTGGTAGGGTAGGGGTGGGGAAGAGTATAAAAGTAGAAGTCATTTTAAGACTTGGTAAGTTTGAAATGAAATATTTAGAAAGCAGCTTGAAATATCAGTCCAAATTATAGAGAAAGGAAACAAAACCTGAGATTTAGATCTAGAATTCAACAATGGATAAAGCCCTATTCATAGAGCAGAGCATCCAGAAAGAGTGTGGTGCTAGTTAGCCCACACAACTCAGGTATGGTAGAAATGTCGTTATGTTTTTATCATTCATACGTCAACTTCACTTCATACTGAGCACCTCTTCCTTTAGTCTCGGGGAAATCTTAATTTCATTTGTTTGAGTTTCCCTTCCTCTGCCAAGGCATCAGGATGCAGAGTGATTATCTGGTCCTTGGTTATCTCTCCAGGTAGGTTCCTGCCATCCTTCCTACCAGATCCCTTTTTCTCTGCTATGGCTATGCCTTGTGATGCTGCCTGGAGTTTTGTCTGCTTAGCCTAAACTCTACCTAGGCCTTCCATTTGGAGTTTTGATGTCAACATTATGGGGGCATAGGGAAGCATGGCTGCTCTGGGACCCTTTGGTATCTCTCTTCCTTCATTCTTTTACCCTAGGGATATCTTCCTAGGGCAGAGAGGAAAGGAAGGATGAATCCCCCTCCTTATTGCTTCTCATACCCTCTCCCATCTTCTCCCCAAATCACTGAGTTCCATTAAAGGCTTAAACAGGTTTTTTTTTTGTTTTGTTTTGTTTTGGTGGGGGGGAGGTGGGGTGGGAAAGCCAGAAGGACTTGCTGGCTATTTCTGTTTTTGGCCCTGATGCATACCTTCTGGAAGTCATGGCATATCAAGACTGCTACCAGTCTGAAATGGAGGAAAGCAACAAACAAATACAGAGAGAAAAAAACATTAAATCTGAAAATACCATCTAGCCATAGTGTTAAAGTACAAGGAAAAAACAAGCAGGCCTGTGGGCTCCAAAGTGATAAGCCAAGACAGAACAGAAAGATGGCATGCAGGGAATAAGCCAGAAAGCTTCTAGAGGGTGCAACAAAACACCACTCTCAGTATGCCAAGACAAGGTACTACCCCAGATGTGATGAGAACTAGATATTCCAGAGGAGGGCAAGTAGGTTCAGAGCCCAGGGTTTTAAAGTATGTTTATGGCCCAGCCTGTGGTTGGGAAGAAGCATCAATCAAGTTGGGTTCAAATGAAGCTGCCTTCATCTTGTGTGTAATTATGTGATGCCACATACAGTGTTCTCATCCCTTTCTCTGTTTCTCTGATGGTTTCCTTCCCTGGACTACAAGTTCTTTGGGGGCAGGGCAATGCACTTTACATTCTTATATCGCCAGCCCTTAGCAAAATGTCTGTCACATTGTAGATTCCTTACTTAGATTTAATGAATGACTAAGAGCCAAAGTTTTCTAAGAGGGTCAGTATTTTATATGTCCAGGAATAGGGCTGAAATAATCCAGGGTTTCAGATGAATTTCCTTCTAATGTTGTGTTTGACAAAAGCAGGAGATCTGGCTTCTGTGCTGGTAGGTCTAGTAAATTGGTTTCCTTATTTCCAGTGAGAAGGATGGTTTACACAGTTGGCAGTTGTTTGTTTAGGTTCAGTGGAGTAAAAGATAGGGGTTAGACATGGCTATTTTTACCCCCTCATTTGTACGCTAATGTAGACATTGAGGTCATAATGTATTTAAGAAAAATGTTCCATTATGGATGCAATTCAGAAACAAGTCAGTTCATCACAGATCTATATACTCTATGCACACAGTACTGAGAGAAATTGGCATACAAAGAGAAGGGGGACAAATACACAGGTCTTATTTTTGTAAAAATCTTCCATGTAGTAGAGAGGATAAACAGGTAAAGAAATAGCTATAATTCAAGAAGAAATTTTTAAAAAAGCAAGTGTTGACAAAATAAAGAAATGGAAAAGATAGTGTTTACATTCAAATAAAATCATAGATTATGTAGCATTTCCCAATGCTTAGGTATCCCAAATAAGAGTTATTTCAATGAATCTTGCAAAGTAGAAAGACAATTTTTGTAGTATACTTACCTTTGCAAAAAAAAAATCTTCATAGCACAAACCAATACAATTTAAGGGAAGGGTCTAGATTACACCAATGGCTTATTTCTCAGCAAAGAAGAGAGGTGTAAGGAGGGCAGAGAAGATTATTGAAGAGCCAAGACTCACTGTTTCCGTTTATGGAGAAGTGTATGATTTTTGCCAAGGAATTACATACAGCAGACTGACTCCTTTTTTAGCTTCTAAATCAAAGTTGGAGAGGTACATGGTTTGGAACCATTTCAGTGGTGTTTGAAGTTGCTCAGGGACCCTTAGGTGAAAGGTGGTGTGTAAATCCAAATAAATATTCTTGTTGTTTCATTATTGTTGTGAAGAGTTATGTTGTCAGGAATACAGGCTGTTGGAATCAGATTGGGAGCAAGGAGGGGCTGTGTAGTCAACTAAAGATTGTATTTCACAGCTGTAAGCGCCCAAAAGAGCTTCTGGTAGAGGATCGTCAACTGTAAATTTACAGCCTGCATAGGCATTCAAGCTTTGTTTTAAAAAATCCCCTGAAAATGTGTTATTTTAAATGTCTGGCTTCTATTAGACTCTTATTTATATATTTTTAGCATGTAGGGGGTGTGGGGAAGGGGCTAAAAAAGGAGGAGAGGAGGCTATCAAAAACACTTTGAAGGACCTCTAAATTTTTCTTTATTTTTTACCCCCTAACAAGTTAGCTCCTTTTCACGTTTCTTATTTAACTAGCCATTTGAGTTGAAACACTAGGGAAGTCATATTTATTGAGTTCCGCATATTTATTGAGCTAGGGCTGGTGCTTTGGGACTAAGGTTGATCTTTGCTTTTCTGGAATCTCTAGCTGGAGGAAAAGGATAAACCTATGAAAAACAATAGGGGGCTTTCCTTAGGAGAGGATATATCATTGAATAATGGGATGTGTGGTTTGGGTATATAGGCTGGAGAGGACAGGTTAAGGGCTCAAATGAGGTCTCTGAGAGGTCCTGCTGTTAGAGAAATGAAAATAATCCTCCAGGGGAAAATTCCCCTTATCCATTGTAACAGAACCATCAGAGGAAGGTGGGAGGCACAGAAATGCTGCTTTGTCTCCCAGGAGGTGATGGGAGCTTCCTCCTTGGTACCCAAGCCTCAAGAGCATGCCTTGACTTTGACTCCTCAAGGTGACGATGTGTCCAGGGGCCAAGATGAAGGATCTGGCCATGGAGAAAAGCAGACACTAAAGCTGGGAGCTCATTTCACCTGGGTCCCTTGTTCTTCCTAAGCTGTGGAACTCAAACCTGGAGCTGGCAGCCGTGGACTCGCCCACTGGTCACGGCCCCTTTCTTAGACTTAGTGGAGATGTCTGAGGTGTGGCAGCACATGAGTGGTGTCCTGGGAGTTTCTGGGAGGTGTGGGAAGTTGCTTAGCATGATATTCTCTCTGATTGGTGTCTGGGAAGACTGCCCGTGGCAAGAGCACTCCAAGCTGGTCAGGTGAAACTCTGTGGCAGAGTCAGAGGCCTGAGCTGGCACATTTGTACCTCATTCTGGAAGATTTGCTTTTCCAAGTCACCAGCCCACAAGGGCAACAGGGCTACACAAATAGAAAGATACTGAACTTGCTGGTGTTACTCCATCTGCTCACACAGCCCATTGGGTGACTGCAAAATGCCCCAAGGGGATTTTGAGAGTCCTCAGGAAGTACTCACATGTGCCTCCTGAGTAAGATCAGTCAGCAGTCACTCAGTTTACACATTTCAGACTCCTGCCCTGGTCTAATTAGTCTCTGAAGGCATGTCCATGTCTTCTAGCACACCTCGGTCTCCCTCTGGACACTGCTCCAATATCCTGGAGCGCTCAAGGTGTCCAGCGGGGGAAGGGTCTGTGCCCAGGGATTTTCCCCCCTTTCAGGACACATTCTGTTAGAGGGATTTCAAGACAGAGCATTCTTTGGGCTGAGTGCTCCTACATAGTTCTTAGTGAATTAGTTCTTGTGTTTTTTGCTTATTACAATTGGCCCTTGTACAATGTGGGGGTTAAGGGCACTGGTTCCCTCACCTCCCCTTCAGGGCAGTTGAATATCTGTGTTTAACTTTTGATTCCCCTATAACTTAGTTACTAATAGCCTGCTATTGACCAAAAGCTTCACTGATAGCCTTGTCAATTAACACGTTTTTGTATGTTATATATATTATATACTGTGTTCTTACAGCAGAGTAAGTTATAGAGAAGAAAATGTTATTGAGAAAATCATAAGGAAGAGAAAATACATTTATAGTACTGTATTTATTGACAAACATCCACGTATTAGTGGACTTGTGTGGTTCAAACCTGTGTTGTTCAGTCAACTGTACTTCCCTTTTCCGTACCCCTCAGGCAGGGGTTCAGTGGGGATTTGGGGTGAAAACAGTTCTAAAGGGCAGTCTGTGTGCTATGCATGAGGAAGGCTCTCCTTGCCTTCTGAGTTCAGACTAAGGCTCTGCCGATGGGTCTAGTTGACTCTGTCTGGCTCTGTCTTCATTGGGATACCCTACTCAGGAGGCTCCTCACCCCCTCATCCACCTAGTTCACAAGTCTGCCCCTTTGAGAAGAATAGCTGGGAACACACTTATCTTTCTGAGAGAGAGAACCAAGGCTACCTTTATTTTTGAAAATTATTTAAAAATTAATTCAATTAAAGTTATATGTGCATTAAGGCTTAAAATGAAAAATTATAGTCATCTACTCATATCCCATTCAATCCCAAATCCTAATCCCAGATGTGACCACTGTCAAATCTAGCTAAATATTTTTATGTCACACAATTTGTGTGTGTATGTGTGTGTATATATATATATATATATATATAATTTCATTTATTTTATTTTATATATTTATTTTATTTTTTAGAGAAGTATAATTGACACATAACATTATGTTAATTTCAGGTGTACAACATACTGATTTGATATTTGTGTATATTATGAAATGATCACCACAATAAGTCTAGTTACCACCTGTCACCATACTAAGTAACAAAATTTTTTTTCTTGTAATGAGAACTTTTAAGATTTACTCTTTTGGTAACTTTCAAGTATGAACTACAATATTGTTGACTATAGTCATCATGCTGTATATTACATCCCCATGACTATTTATTTTATAATTAAAAGTTTGTACCTCTTTTTTTTAAAAAAAATTTTAATGTTTATTTTATTTTTGAGACAGAGAGAGAGAGACAGAGTGTGAGCAGGGGAGGGTCAGAGAGAGAGGGAGACACAGAATCTGAAACAGGCTCCAGGCTCTGAGCTGTCAGCACAGAGCCTGACACAGGGCTCGAACCCACAAACTGTGAGATCATGGCCTGAGCCAAAGTTGGATGCTTAACCGACTGAGCCACGCAGGCGCCCCTGTACCTCTTTTTTTAGAAGTTTGTACCTCTTGACCCCTTTCACCCATTTTGCTTACCTGTTGCTTCCCCTCCCTTCTAGCAACCACTGTTCTGTTCTCTGTATCTATGTGCTTTGTTTTGTTTTGTTTTTCTTATTTGTTCATTTGTTTGTTTTTAGATTCTGCATATAAGTGAAATCATATTGTCTTTCTCTTCTGATTTACTTAGCATAATTCCTTCAGGGTCCACGCATGTTGTTAAAATGGCAAGATTTAATTCTTTATGGCTGAGTAGTATTCTATTTGTGTGTGTGTGTGTATTATATCTTTATCCATTCATCCATCAATGGACACTTAGGTTGTTGGGCACATTATCTTGGCTGATGTAAATAATACTGCAGTGCTGTTATCCTTGCTAACACTTGCTATTTGTCTTTTTGGTAATAGCCATTCTAACAGGTGTGAGGCTATATCTCATTGTGGTTTTGATTTGCATTTCCCTGATGATTAGTGATATTGAGCATCTTTTCTTTTCTTTTTTTTTTTGGTGCTGTATTTTTTTTTTATTATTTTTTGTTAAGTATAAAGACTTCCAATCACATCACCTAGGGATCATTTTACCCACTGCTCTGTTTAGCCACCAGTCTGTTGTTTCTTTCTTCATCAGTGGTGAGGCAGATATCTTTTCCGTGGAGAAGAGAAATTCATGGTTTATTGCCTTTGCCAATAACAAAAAGCTGGGTGACAAAGCTGTTGCCATTGACGTCTTTCACATGAACTACATCAAGAGAACCAGAGTATCCCTCTCTGTTGGTGATCACACCAATTCTTTCCAGGTTAGCACCTCCAGTCACTATACACAGATTATCGGTATCAAACTTGATGAAATCAGTACTCTTTCTAGTCTCCAGATCAGTCTGAATGGTGTTATTCACCTTGATGAGGGGATCAGGATAATGGATGGAACGAACATCATGATGGATCACCAGATGAGGGATTCCTTTTGTCCCCACAAAGATCTTTCTTACTTTGCACAACTTATACTAGGCCTCCCCAGGTGTGATCTGATAAACAACAGAGACCCTTGGTATTATAGATCAGATGGAAATTCTTCCCAGTTATGTCAATGCTGATGCCATCCATAAAAACAGCAGGGTAGGTTATATCAGTTCGAACCTGGACATCAATCTTAATAAAATACTGCATATAGATCTTCTCTACTTCATCTCCGTTAGGGTACACTTAAGTCTGTTTCTTAGTAAAATGATGGGAGAGAGACATTCTTTCAGCTTATGGGGACCAGTAGTTGGATAAAGGACAAACACATTGGTTGATTTATCCAGTATCCAATGCTTTGGAGCTGCTACATGCTTCAGATGCTTTTTGGGACTATGAGCCATGGCTGTACTAGGCATGAAAAGAGACTGTTGGGCATCTTCTCATGTATCTGTTGGCCACTGTATGTCTTCTTTTGAAAAATGTCTATTCATATCCCCTACTCATTTTTTTAATGAAAATTGTTATTTTGCCACTGAGTTGTATGAGTTCTTTACATAGTTTGAATATTAATCCCTTATTGGATTTGCAAATATTTTTTCCCATTTGGTATGTTGCCTTTTTATTTTGTTGATGGTTTCCTTTGCTTTGCAGAAGCTTTTTAGTTTGATGTAGTCCCATTTGTTCGTTTTTGCTTTTGGAGTCAGATCCAAAAAATCATTGCCAAGACCATTGACCATGTTTTCCTTTAGGAGTTTTTTGGTTTCAGATCTTACTTTAAAGTTTTTAATTCACTTTGAATTAATGTTTGTGTGTAATCTCAGTATTTTAGTTTCATTCTTTTCAATGAAAAGTTTTCAGTTTTTCCAACACCGTTTATTAAAAAGACTATCTTTTTCCCCATTGTATATTCTTCCCTCCTTTGTCATAGATTAATTGACCATTCATATTTATTTCTGGGCTCTCTATTCTATTGCATTGATCTATGTGCCTGTTTTCATGCCAGTACCATACTGTTTTGATTTCTATAGCTTTGTAGTATAGTTTGAAATCAGGAAGCATGGAATTATTGAATCACTATGTTGTATATCCAAACTAATTTAACACTGTGTTAACTAACTGGAATTAAAATAAAAACTTAAAAGTTCCCCCCCAAAATTCAGGGAGCATGATGCCTCCTACTGTGTATTTCTTTCTCAAGGTTGTTTTGACTATTCAGGATCTTTTGTGGTTCCATAGAGATTTCAGGATCGTTTGTTCTATTTCTGTGAAAAATGCCGTTGGAATTTTGATAGAGATTGCACTGAATCTGTAGATTGCTTTTGGTAGTACAAATATTTAAACAATACTAATCCTTCTGATCCATGAGCACAGAATATCTTTCCTTTGTATTTTCTTCAGTTTCTTTCATCAATTTCTTACAGTTTTCATTGTAAAGCTCTTTTACCTCTTTGGTTATATTTGTTCCTAGATATTTTGTATTTTCTGATGCAGTTATTAGTGTGACTGTTTACTTAATTACTCTTTATGATAGTTCATTGTTAGTGTATAACAATGCAACAGATTTCTGTATATTGATTTTGTATCTTGTAACTTCACTGAGTGTTTTAATTAGTTCTAACAGTTTTTGGGTGGAGTCTTTAGGATTTTCTGTATATAAAATCATGTCAGAGGCAAATAGTGACAGTTTTACTTCTTTCCAATTGGGTGCCTTTTTTTTTTTTCTTGACTGAATTGCTCTGGCTAGGACTTTCAATATTATGTTGAATATAAGCAGCAAAAATGGGCATCCTTGTCCCTGGTCTTAGAAGAAAAGTTTTCAATTTTTCACTGTTGAGTATGATGTTGAGTATGAGGGGTGGTTTATCAGAAATGACCTTTATGATCTTAAGGTGCATTTCCTCTATACCCACTTGGTTGAGAATTTTTATCATAATTTAATGTTGGATTTTGTGACGCACTTTTTCTGCATCAATTGAGATGATCATTTGATTTTCATCATTCATGTTAATGTGATACATATGTCACACAATTTTGATTTAATAGTTTTGGACATCGTCTCCTAATTTTTTGTCACAGTAATGAGGGCCTATTCTCACACACACATCCACAACTCCTATTCCTCCACCCTGCCCAAATGGTAGTGTCACAAATTTTGCTTGAATCAGTCATCTGTGCTTAAGTGTGTTATGATGGTGGACATGCTGTTCACTGTCAAGCCCGGTAATGCACTACAGTTATGCCTCTTATTTTGTACAGTCTTTTTGGAATTAATACTTATCACTACATTTGTTTCATTTCTTTGGGCCTATTGTAATTTTCCTCCAAATGCTCTAATGTCTCTATCACACACACCTATCAATATTTTCCATATGCACAAATAAATCGATTTCATCTTTTCCCCTTAAAACTGTTCTTCCTGTTGCGTTTCATCCTTCTACTCCAATCCAGATGTGTTGCTTTGTTTTTCAATCCCATTTGCAGCTCCTTTGGGATGGATTCCTGTGTTGGTTTTTTGTTTTTGTTTCTCCAATAGCTTCCTTTCTTGGTTTGCTAGAATGTGCACTCCAGCAGCTTCCAAAGAAATAGTATGAAGAAAGTAAAATTCTTCAATTTCTGAAATGTCTGAATATCTGAAATTGTCTTTATTTTATGCTCAAACTTGACTGATAGTTTGAGTGTAGGATTTTATTTTCTCTCAGAATTATGAAGTTGTTGCTGCATTTTCTTCTACCATACATAATTACTATTGAGAAATCTGCTGCCATTCTGATTCATAATTCTTTTTGTGTGAACTGTTTTTCTCTGTGGAAGCTTAAAATAATGTTCTTTTTCTTGCTGAGACTTTTAAATTTCACAGCAATGTGCTTTGGTGTTTTTTTTTTTTTAATTGTGATTGACCTTTTTAATCTAAAGATTAAATTAAATTATACATTTAATCCTTAGTCTTGGAGAATTTTTCTTATGAGAAAAGTATGTCTTTCCTCCCCACTGTTCTTTCTAGAACTCCTCTTCAGTAGATACAGGGTTCTCAAATTGATCCTCTGATTTTCTTACCTTTTCTTACCATTTATCTGTCCCTTTATCTATTGGTTCTTTTTTTTTTTTTTTTTTACTTCCTCACCTTATTTCCCAGGTTTGTCATTCCTGCTGTTATGTTTTTAATTTCTAGGGACTGTTTATATTTTTCTGATTCCCTACCCCCAACCCAAACACACATTTTTATATCTTTTTGTGGCAGTCTGATCTTGTTTCAAGGATTGAACATCTTTGCTTATTTTTCTGAAAATAGGATTCATAGTTTCTCTGTCTATTGTCAGTGTTTCCTGTATTCCCTCTGCCTGTTTTGATTCCTCTCATATTGGAAGCCTTCCTCAAATGTCTGGTTATCCTAGTCTGTCCATTTATATTTCAAGTGAGAGCTCTAATTAAGGAGCTTAAGGAGATTGGAAGATCTCTGTGTGTTGGGTTGTGTGTGGTGAGGGGAAAGGGTTGTGCGGGGTGCCAGAGGGAAAGTCAGCTTTGACACTAGGAACCTAACATCAGTTTTTCCCTCCACCAGTATCTGATTTTTTTTTTTTTAATTTGGTTTTGTTGTTCTTTGGGGTTTTTGTTTGTTTGCTTTTGGGTTTATTTGTTTGTTTGTTTGTTGGCTATTCAGTTTCTCCAGAGAAACATTCTTTCATTTCCTGCCTGGGGGGTTAAACATAGTTCCTGATTTTTTGAAACAGAGCTAGGAAAAGAAACTAAAGAGTCCCACCCTTCACAATGTGGCATGTCACTTTATTACTTCATTTTTCTTCATGTCTATCTATCCTCAACCCCCAACACATAATGTGATGACCGCTGAAACTTGGGTTCAGTATCTTCAGAAAAGAATTCTCTGGACTCTGTGTGGAGCATAGGTAGTAGTATAGAGGAGGATATAGTTGGCTGGTTATATTGGGTGGGAGAATGATAGGGGATTCAAACCAGCTTGTGTGTGGATTTGGCACCATGTCTTGTTTTCTGCCCTGACATACCCTCCGGTCTCTTCTGATAACTTGGGCCCCATGTCCCAGACTTACTGTTGTCCTGAATATGAGGCGATCTCATTTCTTTTCAGAATTTTCCTCTGTAGCAGCTTAGCTGTCCTTTCCTCCTCCTTGTGAATCAAAACCACACTTCCATCCTTTTACTGGTTTTCAACTATTTATTGAAATCTTTTCTCTGCTGGCATCTCTTCAACTCGTCATTTTTTTTTTTTTTTTTTTTTTGTGGGCTAAAGTCTTTTAAATTCCTATCTTGTCATTTGGTGGAATTCAGGACACCGTCCTACGCATGCATCAGTGTGCCATGTTTAATCTGCTGTACTGCCCTTTGAAGACCTCTTCTGACTTGCATTCTATTAAGAATCCTAGTTCCTGCTCACTTCTGAACTAACTGTGTAAAACCTCCAGTAAAGCACTTAAACTCTCTGGGATTTAGTTTCTTACTTGTAAAGACAGCAGTAAAAAACCTGTAAACAGCAAGGCAAGTATCTGTTTTGTCAATTTTGTGTTACTGTGTGGCTGAAATGAGATTTGATATGTGAGAGTGTTCTGCAAAAGACGAAGGTGGATGAAAATTAAAAAAAATCATAAGTAAAACTAACAAACGGAGGGAACCTCTTTTTACTAATGGCAAAGAGCTCCTCCCTCTCATTTATCCTGGCTTCCCCTATGTTGATATGGATGGATGGTAACCTTCTTACTTGTTTCGATCCAAATTCCTTTTCTCTAACTTCAGCATAGCTCAGCTTAACATGATTTCTGGTTTTATCCTCTCCATCATCTTTGAATATCTTGAGGAAGGTATAGGAAGTTTCTAGTGTTCTTTGGTCTCAGTTTGGGCTCTCTCTTAAAATTTTTCTATTTAATTGCAAATTTATGTTCCACCACTGTAAATCCATGTCCTCGTACGTTGTCTGTCAGGTTATATTACTTGTATAAATCAAGGAAAATAGCAGAGAGAAATGTGTCATGATTTTATAACATAAATTGCAACTTGCTGGAAGCCATGGTATTATGAGGCTATACCTTCACAATGGATTATTGTGAGGATGAAATAGATAATATGAGGAAATGCTTTGCAAAATATAAAGGGCTACAACAGAGCATAGCTATTTCTCTGGGCCTCAGTTTGCTGATCTGCAAGATGAGTTGTTCTGCAATGGGAGTTAAGCTCACTACAGCACATTTCTCCCACTGATTACAACTAAAAACTCAGGATAGAATTTAAAACTTAGCTCCCTGAGGATCCTGAAAAGCCTACGCATAGTTTAATTAAGTAGTTAACCACATAGTGTGTTTAGAGAGGGACACCAAATGCTTTGCAGCTCTGCTGACCTGACCTGTAGGTTTTCTGTCCCGTGACCGAAAACCCAATGTGGCAGTTAACTTCCAGGTGAGTGTTACATATAAAGAAACAAAATGCCAATACTCCTGGGAAGGTTAACCTCCCAGGACTCCTCTATTAGTACTTCATTATAATTTAGTTCAGCAGAGGGGACTTGAATCCTGTGAACAAGTCCAGATACGAGCATTGTATGTCCATTGAAGCAAGCACCAGAATGTGATACTGATCCTGTTTATGCTTCTAAGTGGGAAATGCAGTAAGATTTAACCATTCTAGAAGTGATAGTCTTCAGTAACAAGTTGGTGATGTAGCTCCATCAAGGAGACCATTTCCTGCTTAAAATAAAAAAACTGTTTTCTTTGGTTTTGTCTGTGAAAAGAGAGAATTTGAAGAATGCTAGCGCTTTCATACTTTGGATAAGAATTACAATATTATTATAATAATGTCTAGTAATATTAGTTTATGTTTTTGTAAATCCAAATGGTTGGCTGCCCTTTCTACATTAAAATAATTACAGTGTTAATCAATATTTCTGATCTTTGTCTCAGGTCAGAAAATGTTGGGGTGGCTTTTATGACTAATTATACCCATTAACTAGAGGCTTGTTTCCATGTTTGTGTTTTAAAAAGTAAGTAAGAGATAATCCAACATTCAAAAATCAAAGTAATCCACCACATCAACAATCTAAAGAAGGAAAATGATGCGATCGTATCCGTTGATATAGAAAAGGGTTTTGACAAAATCCAACACCCATCATGACAAACTCTCAGCAAATTAAGAATTGAAGGTAACTTCCTCAACTTGATAAAGAACATCTATAAGATATCTCTAGCATGAAGCAATGTGGGTGGGTTGGCAGTGTTTTTTTCACCAGGGGAATAGTGGCTTGGCATTGTGATGGCAGGGGTGGGGAGAGGGAAAGAACTGAACATTGTTTGGGGGAAGACACTGAAAATGGAGAGCAGAGTATTGAGATGGTGATGATGAGTGTTTGGTCAGTCATACCATATTCATGATTTTGCCAGGAGCCACCCTTGCATAGCAAGATTGTGGTATTGCTGTTGCCTTCTACTCCGTAGACATATCTGTACCTAGACATGAAGAAATCATGCCAATAAACACAAGAAGTGGAGGGCCAGGAAGTCTCCTAGGTCTGTTTAATTTTCCATTTTCAGGATCGATTTGGCCCAAGAATTCTGCCTGTGTTGTCAGAATTCATAAACACCAACTTAAAGATAGTAGGATTACCTATTCAGTGTGTGATGCCGAGACCAGCAAATATTGGCCTAAAGTGTTCAGTTACAATATGTCTTCCTACAATAAGGACTTCCACAGTTAAGTCCTTCCCCTTTTATGGTTTCTGATACAGAAGCTATTGGATGTTTTCCCAGTGTTTTGCTGATTTGGCCCACCCTTCTAAAATCTCATCCTCATTGGGCTTGAGGGATGTTTCCAACTCAGTTAGAAGCTCCACTCACTTGACAACACCCTTGGAGATGAGAATAACACTTTAAACCTTATTTTCCTTCTTTGGTGTGGTTCCCATACTGGATTCAAAGTACTGCTGTGTGATGACTTACAGCAAAAGATGCTTCATAAAAATCAATTATAATATGTTTTACAGCAGGTTAGACTCTTTTAATGTATCTTGTTTGTAGCATTGCATCAAGGACATTAGTAGAATTTTAGATCTGCCAAAATATAAGCATAAGAACCATTGGTGGGGCAAAATTTCCTTGTCTTGAAATCAATTATGTTACAAGAGGAAAGAATAGAACACTTTTTCATGCTAGCTCCAAATCCAAGAAAAAGGAGTCCCAACTCTACATATTCTTTGCGATCTCTCAACATGACTAGGTTTTGGTTTTATTTATACTCCAGAAGTCACTATGAAGATTTTGTCTTTAATATCCCTAGGATGAGGGTCAGCTGCAATAAGTTGGAGCTAGGCTTCCAGCTTATGTTTCCAGGATGAAGAGCAAATTTACTTTCTTCTTTGCTATTATTTTGTGTAAGGCAACCTTTAAAAATATATGTTAGTCTTCCTTTGGCTGCTGAAAAGACAAGTACATAAATCAGAAACTGAACTTGCTACCAAAAAGCATATTTGAACAAGAAAGAATATGGAAACCACTGATTTAAATCTGATACTCTCTCACAAACACACCAGATGTTTTATATACCAAATTATCCCTTGGTGCTGAAATCTAGATCTTCTGACATCCAAATATTGCTATCGCAAGTGTTGAAATAGTCTTAAGTTTAACATGTGTAAGGAAACCAAACCTTTCTCCAGATAAAACTATGCAATTTCAAACCATCCAAAGAACTGTGATTTATTTCAAGGATTGAAAATGTGTGGTATGGCATAAAAAAGACATGACATAAGATGTTTAGCTTATACTTAATATGTTTATTTTCAGAGGTTCGCCACCATTAATCCATGACAGGTGTAGGGTCTATGATTTGAAACAATTATCTCTCAAGCCATTCATATCACTACTTAAGAGATGGCTTCATTCTTCCTAGTTACCATATGTCCTAACCATGCAAATGAGAAGGAGAAGAACATCTGGTCGACCATTGTTGTCTCGCCTGTCATGCAAGACATGTGGTATTGCATGTGCCCCTTATCGGGTTCCTTTGGGACATCAGCACAGTGGATGATTTCATATTTTATACAGCTGGTGCATTTAGGACATACCATCAATCTTAGTTCAGTAGCATCCTTACACCTTTGGGTTTTTCTTGGGCTTTTGGTGACGAATTCCATTTTTGGATTATGCAAACATCTCTTTTGGAGCTTCAAGTGAGAGTAGCATATTTATGTAACAGCATCTCTGTATAATTTGACAGTTTATGGGTAGAAATGTGGCCTAGGAAGAGACAGTTCTCTGGAAATCCTGCTTTAGGATATCTATGTTTTGGTGTTAATACCGACTTTATTTTGGCTGCCTTGGGAAAAATTCACTAAGCTCTGTATATCTTTATTTAATACCCTGTAAAATACAAAGTAGCCATCAAATGATCATTCTGCCATTGTATTAATCACTGGATGGAAGCTATCATACCCATGCATGCCATTATATACAAAACATCACTTTTTTTTCTAGGGTGCATGTTTGAATGATAATTATTTTAAAAAGCATGATTTGAGAATCACAGAATTATTTTGGTAACATATTTATACTATGCTGCGTCTATTTTGGTCAATTTGGTCACATCCCAGGGCTCTGACAGCAAACCTAAGCATCGTGAGGTTATAGTTTCTTGGGATCACTGACCCATTCTTTGCCACTGCTAAATGCATCCTCTGAAGGAGTATTTATTCAGGTGAGGAAGCCTTAGTTTCGATCTAATAAAAGCACACAGGTTACCATGACACAATCAATACCCCTGCACTTACATATTTTTTTATTTTTCTGAACTGAGGACAATTTTATTGCTCATTTTTTTCTAAGCCTGCGTGTTTCCTGAACTATGCTCAAGTAGAATTGTTTTTACAATATGAGGAATAACTAAATAGGGAACTTTAGTTTCAGATGCAGTACAGATACAAATATGGATTTGTATGGATATATATGGAAAGCAAAAGATTCAGTTAAAAACTAGCAATAATCTGGATCTTCGGAGCATGTTGAAATAATAGCCAAAAAA
Source organism: Puma concolor (assembly GCF_028749965.1). Lineage (NCBI taxonomy): Eukaryota > Metazoa > Chordata > Mammalia > Carnivora > Felidae > Puma > Puma concolor. The sequence goes on from NC_141671.1 coordinate 80,305,197, forward strand.
ATACAGCATGCATTTTCTTTGTTATCTTTTTCCCATTAATATTCACATGATGGAAAAAAAAGGGGGGTTTTCTTTTTTTTTCTCCTGCATAATCAAGTCTTTAAGAAGCTGTGAGAGCTGGCCTGTATTTTTTTTTTTTTTTTTTAGCCTCTGAATGCCAGCCGGCACACTGGGGGCAGTTAAATAATAAATAATAACAAATACTGGGTTTATTGACTCCTGAACCCTGGAATCAATCAATTAATCATGATATTATGGAAAGTTCAAAGGGATAAAAATTCTGAAACTGACTGCAAGATGCAAATGGCCAAATCCCCCAGTAGAAATAATTGCAAACTATTTTGATCAAATATAAAATGATGACCAATTTTGCCCTTTAGGGCCCGGTAACTTAAGTTTATTTAAATGCTATAAAGTACATCCTATCAGGATCTAATGATTTCCTAAACATCACTTGTTAAGATAAAGCATCACAATCTAATCACTCTAAAGACTAAATCCACAGATTCAGAGTAGTGAGCCCCACCTAATTTTAAAGGACAATTTCCCTGAAAAATGTCCCCTTGCCACAGATGATTTGGATATTTCAGTACGTCTTAACCAGGCCAATTTCTTCTGTTTGCATTGAAATTAACTTTCCTTTTTCCAACTTTAGGTACTAAAGTAAGAGATTTTACGTGAACTTTTTACCAGTCTACAAGAAACAATGTAGATGGTACTAAGAAAAAAGTGAATCACCCGAGGGAGAAAGAAGCCTTAGGTCAGAACTTGCAATATATGGTAATAACACTCAGCCATAATAATGTGCACAAAGGTCTCCCCATGGCCACAGGACCTTGGAATAATAACTGGTAGAAGTTTATGCTGGCTGTTATGGATTTGCTTTCTGTTTTCACTCACCCGTTGAGTAGTGTACCAGATGTGTAGTTAATACTCAGGGGAGATTTCCCCAAGTACAGAGAACCCTCCTGAGTTTTGCCAGGGGGTGTGGTCTTTCCAATAGGCCGCTCAGAACATGGTAGGAACCATACCAATAGAGTTTCTTTTGGATAATTGAGATGCTACCTTCAGGAAATGTATTGTCCTTATGATTCTAGTGTTGCCTGGTAGTAAATAAGGACATCTGGAAAGTCTGTTTTCAAGGCTTCAGATAGTATTCAGGTTTGAGATCTGGACCTTGTTTTCTAGGATTGTATCTTTTTAAGAGTCAGGTTGAATTCATTCAATCATTCAGCAAACATTTGTTGAACATCTAATGTGTGCTAGATGTTGCAGATTCAAATAAGAATAGGATTTGATCACCATACTAATGATTTCATTGAATCATCTCTTAGAGTTGAGTGGTAATTTCACATGCATTATCTCCTTTAATCAAATGACCATTCTCAGAGGGATGTATCATATTTTAAGATATGGTAGTGTAGCTCAGTGAGTTGATAGAATTTGCTTAAATTTCCTTAGTATTAAAATGTGGATTTAACAGAATTCTCTGGCTTCTTGGTCTTGTGCTATTTCTTCTACATCATAGCATATATTCCCCCTCTGAGTCTTGGTTTCATCTTCCATAACTTAAGGCAGAGAAACTGTTTTATCAAATCTTCCTTTTCACTATACACATTCTATGTTTTATGCACAACCAGAATTTGGATACAAGGAATTAGACAAGACTTCAATTTTAGTGACTCATCAACCTCTTTCAAACGCCTTGGGACTTTTGTAAACCAGTTGGCACAATACCTTCCCAGTCCTGGACAAATCCAAATCCTCAAGTCTGATGGTGATTTTAGCCCTAAGAGCCTCTTGGTGTTAGTCTTCTATGACCTACAGAAGAGTAATTAGAGGTAGGTCTGGTTCTGAGCATCCTTCTTCCCCTCCTTTTGTAGTCTGCCCCTTCCCCACAATGATTGGATGGTTAGTCAATAGTGTTTGCTAGGGGTAGGGATCTCCTACCCCTTCTGTTTCTAAGCCATTAATATCCCAGCTCTCTTCCTTGTGTGTCTCTCATAAACCATCTCAAAATGCTCGGAGAATAGGATCTCCTGGGATGACACCATCTAATCTCTTGTTATGTGTTGAACTGTATCCTTTCAAAACTTTACATGTTAAAGTCCACCCCCAATACCTCAGAATGTGACCTTCTTTGGAAAAGGGTCAGTGCAATTGTAATTGGTTAAGTTAGGATGAGGTTATACTGGAGTAGGATGTGTCCCTAATTTAATATTATGGTGTCCTTATAAAGGGGGGAAATTTGGACACATATATATCCCCAGGGAGTGAAAATGAAGGCAGAGATCAAGGTTAGGCATCAGAAGCCAATGAATGCCAGAGATTACCAGCAAACATAAGAAGCTAGGAGAGAGGCATGGAACATACCTTCCTTTATAGACTCAGAATGAACTAGTCTTACTGACACTTTGATTTCTGATGCCTGGCTTCCAGAACTGTGAGACATTAAATTTCTGTTGTTGAAGATACCCAGTTTCTGGTACTTTGTTATGGCAGCCCCAGCAAAGTAACATACCCCTTATATAATAGAACTGGCTTGCAGATAAAGGTTTTCTTCTTGGCCCAGGATGATATCTCCCTTAATTTTCACTATTAATAGAAGAATACCCACTCATACCATTCTACATGGGGCAATCAGTCTTCCTCAAAGGACCAAATAATTCCACCAGTTGTTCAAAGCCTGTGCACATGACCTGGGACGCTAGTCATCACTTCTCGTTTGTTTTCCTAAGGGCCTACACACAGTGTGCACTGAAAACTTTGTTCTACTCTTTGACTCCACAGGCCTTTGACTACTTGAATATCTAATGGTAATTCTGCAATTCTGAGTGTGCTTCTCATTATAAGAGAAAAAAACAAGGCCGTGCTTTCATTTGCAAAATCTCTTACTATTTGAGATGCTACTTGCCTCCCCCCTAAAAAATACCAATGAGTGTTTTCCATTTCCCTCCCAAACTGAACTTAAGGCTCTCTCCCTCCATACCTAATTAAAATGTCCTTTCATCCTTTCATACATCAAACATTTATCAAAGACCAACCACATGTTGTGGTTGAAGAAATAAAGTTGACTTGACCTTGCAGACCTCAAAGTCTAGTAGGATAAATGCTCAGTCTGGTGTGAGAGTCAGACATGGAAAGAATTGTTCTGTAACAAGCCCATGGTGGAGTGATTACCAGATGAAACCAGAGGCAAAACTGGTTGAATGTCCTTGGGAGAAAAGTTTTGGCAGTCTTCACAGAGGAAGTAACTTTCGAAGAATGAGAAAGATGATGGAAATTGGGGGAAAGGCAGAATAGGGGCACAGGTTGGGGAAGAGATCCCGGGTAGAGGTAACAAAAGTAGAAGTCTCCAGAACTTGGAAAAACCTGGCTCTATTTTTTTTTAATTTTTTTAACGTTTATTCATTTTTTGATGGAGAGAGACAGAGCATGAGTGGGGGAGGGGCGGAGAGAGAGAGAGACACAGAATCTGCAGCAGGCTCCAGGCTCTGAACTGACAGCGCAGAGCCCAATGTGGGGCTTGAACTCATGGGCCATGAGATCATGACCTGAGCTGAAGTCGGACGCTTAACCAACTGAGCCACCCAGGCACCCCAAACCTGGCTCTATTTGACTAGAGTGTATATAAGATACACATGCATATATAGGTTTGGCAGAAGATGGGGCTCAAAAGTGAAGTTGGGGCTCAAAAGTGGATGGTTTTCCACACTTTAAGTGGGAGAAGTGTGGTTAGATTTTTTTTAATGATCACTCTGGTGGCAGAGTGACACATGATCTAGGGCACAGACTGGAAGCAGGAGGCCAGTGGTGAGGCTGTATTTTTTGAATAAAAAAAATTATAACATGTTTCAACAAATATTAATGTAGTTGTGAACCCAGCAGGACAGGATATTTAACCTCAGAGTTATTTAAAAAGATTTTCTGTGGCTGTATCTAGGGGTTACATAGGAAAGAGAGATTGAAATTGTAAACCAGGGCAGTGCCAGTTGGAATGGAGAGAAAGGGATACATTTATGAGTTAAAAAGGACTGAATAAATGACATATTTAATATGGAAGTGAAGAAGAAACAGGACTCAAAAGTGGCAGCATCCAGATATTTTATTTGTCCATAAAGATAATGGCAGATGGAGATACTAAGAAGAAATGGTGATGACTTTCCTGAGAATGCTAATGGATTCAGTTTTAGAAATACTGGGTTTCACATACTCATAGAAGATATCTAGGGAGAGAGAACTATAGGCATTTGAAAATATTGGACAGGAGCTCAGAATGGATAGTTAAGAAATTATTATAATAACAACAACAAAATAATATCAACATTTTATTGAACTCTCATGATATGCCAGATACCTGCTCAGCCCCTGTGTGTATTATTTCATTTAGTTCCTTGAACAATGCTATGAAGTATTATCTTCTTTTTATAGATGACAAACTTAAGATCACAAAGCTAGTAGATGACAGAATTGGGATTTCTACCTGAGTCTATGTGATCTCAAAGCCAGTGTTTTCAACCCTTCCCTTCTACTACCATCACTGCATGCATGTCTGTGAAGCTGTCAGCTAGGTAAGGTCATGCAATGCCTGTCCTTGGAAGGGAATCCATAAATGTCTGCTAAATAACTGAATGAGGCTTTGGATGCCACCTGGCTAGGTAGCAGGAAGAAAAGGGCTGCAGAGCTGATTGAAAGACACCAACAAACAATAGGCACCGCTGGTGAAGACACTTTGTCAGCTGCTACTCCATGGAGTAGAAGACATAATAGCCTTCTCCATTGGAGGAATAAGTTGCCCTGGTCCTTCTATCTCATAGAAGCCCCCCCGAAGATGGTTCTTCCACCTAACTAGGATGAACATCCCTTTGAGCACCATATCCTCCAAGATGCCCTGTATGATTCTCATGAAGTCCTGTATACTGCTTTACCCCTCTTCACCACCAGTTGCCCAGGAGATCTGCTGAGATTCTGCTATGACATTTCTGCATAGAAGACAAAGAATCAAGGCCACTAAAATCCAAAGGAAACTGAAAGCAAGAATGAAAATCTTAAAGTAGCACTTTTCATGGCATTAATCAAAATTTACATACCAAGAAGACTGGAAGAATTTGAAGTTTCAATCTGATACTGAGACTTACAGGGGCCCTCAGTCCTCTGAACAAGTTCCTGTGGTTCTGCCAGGAGAAAACCTTACTTTTTAAAGTCATTTGTCTCAAATTGAATAATGTCAAGCCTGAGGATATTCACATAAATGAATATGAGACTACCTTTCTGATTTTTGTGTTTTGATGAGTCTGATGTTAAGAATGTGCCTTGACTCTTATGTGGATCCTGAGAAACTTAACAGAAACCCATGGGGGAGGGGAAGAAAAAAAAAAAGAGGTTAGAGTGGGAGAGAGCCAAAGCATAAGAGACTGTTGAGAACTGAGAACAAACTGAGGGTTGATGGGGGTAGGAGGGAGGGGAGGGTAGGTGATGGGCATTGAAGAGGGTATTTTTTGGGGTGAGAACTGGGTGTTGTATGGAAACCAATTTGACCATAAATTTCATATATTAAAAAAAAAGAATGTGTCTTGAATATAAATTGACTTGTATTGATTAAGATTGAGTTTTACAATTGACTCACTTTCAGGGAAGAGGGATTGATAGGAGGCCTCATGAAAATTCAGATTCATATAATTAAAGTTTGCTTAGAAATGAAAGCTGAAGTTGGGGCTCCTGGGTGGCTCAGTCGGTTGGGTGTCTGACTTCGGCTCAGGTCATGATCTTGTGTTGTGAGTTCAAGCCCTGCATTGGGCTCTGTGCTGACAGCTCAGAGCCTGGAGCCTGCTTCAGATTCTGTCTCCTCTCTCTCTGCTCCTCCCCCACTCACTCTCTGTCTCTCTCTGTCTCTCAAAAATGAATAAACATTAAAAAAACAACAGCACACACACACAAAAGAAATGAAAGCTAAAGTTCTGAAACTTTGTGACCTACAGCTTTGATGTAGGTGCAATTATCACTTTCTTTTCTGGACCTTACATTTCAACAGCCTGATCTTTTATAAGAAATGTATTCACTGAAGCAGTAGAAACTACAGCACTGACAGGTCACTTTGATTGAATATATGTTTTTATTTTAATTTAATAAGTAAATCAGGAGCCCCGGGTAGCTCAGTCAGTTAAGCGTCTGACTCTTGATTTTGGCTCACAGTTCATGGGACGTGGGATCCAGCCCTGTGTTGGGCTCTGTGCTGACAGCACAGAGCCTGCTTGGGATTCTCTCTCTCCCTCTCTTTCTGCCCCTCCCCCCCAAATAAATAAATAAATAAACTTAAAAAATAAATAAATTAAGGTCGGATTTCTTGCTGTTAGCAATGTTTACCTCCCTACAATAATGGCTGTAATATGTTATGTGTGAGATCTTGTACTTCTTTTAGAAAAAGGGTATTCTTGGGGCACCTGGGTGGCGCAGTCGGTTAAGCGTCTGACTTCAGCCAGGTCACGATCTCGCGGTCCGTGAGTTCGAGCCCCGCGTCAGGCTCTGGGCTGATGGCTCAGAGCCTGGAGCCTGTTTCTGATTCTGTGTATCCCTCTCTCTGCCCCTCCCCCGTTCATGCTCTGTCTCTCTCTGTCCCAAAAATAAATAAACGTTGAAAAAAAAAATTTTTTTTAAATAAAAAAAAAAAAAAGAAAAAGGGTATTCTTTTTTCTCTCACTTTTAAAAGGTAAAGTTTATTAGATCATGATGTTGTCTGAATTTATCACCTTTGTCAAAAGAAAAATGTGGAAGCTTCACGAATTTGCATGTCACCCTTGCACGGGGGCCATGCTGATCTTCTCTGCATCACTCCAATTTTAGTATATGTGCTGCTGAAGCGAGCACAAGGATATTCCCTTTGGAAAGCCTCATTAAAATATATTTTCTTTTCCTGATTTTTGTACTCATTTCATGACTAAAATAGAACTTTAGGGGCGCCTGGGTGGCTCAGTCGGTTAAGCGGCCGACTTTGGCTCAGATCATAATCTCACAGTCCGTGAGTTCAAGCCCCGTGTCGGGCTATGTGCTGACAGCTCAGAGCCTGGAGCCTGTTTCGGATTCTGTGTCTCCCTCTCTCTGACCCTCCCTTGTTCATGCTCTGTCTCTCCCTGTCTCAAAAATAAATAAAATGTTAAAAAAAATTAAAAAAAAAGAACTTTATAACTCAATAATTGCAAACAATTTTTAACTGTAATTATGAATATTATCTCTTAGTTCCACAGATGATTAATCTTACCTTAAATCATATTTACCTGGAATTTTAAAAATTAGTGTTTTATAGGCCTTATGATCCTAAAAGCATCAGTGCACATGTACAGATTACATATATGGCCATAAAAGTATACAGTATAGCAGAATTTCACTGAATAAATAGTTATTTGAGCCTGTAAGGTTCAGGTATTTATGACCCTTAATCTCTTAGGAACAGTTATTTATATGGTCATTAGAATAATTCACTTACTTTTGGTGAAAATAACTGGACACTCTGAGATAATTTTGTGATCTAGGATATTGGTTCTCAATTTCAGTGTGTGTATCAGTCAGCGTCCAGGTTGGAGATGGAAACAACACAGTAATTAAAACAGAAAAAGCTTAATTAAAGAATTATTAACTAGCAATGGGGCATAACTACTAAGGAGTAAAAAGAACTCTAAAGAAAACAAGAATGGCAAATATAGGGAGTAGTCACTAACTCTAGGGTTTAGGTAAGGCACATACACGGGGAATGAACACATTTGCAAGAGGGTTCTCTCTCCCCCATTAAGAGTCTGACCTCTTTGGAGAGGATGTAACTGGTTTACACCCAGAGGTTTACTGGGTGGCTGAGAAGATCACTGAGGTGCCACAGGCTGAATGAGTAGAGCCAGTGTTTCATTTGAGAGCATCTGCAAAGACCTTGAAGTGGCTTAAGAACTAACAGCCATTTAAATATTAGAATGCTTCAATGGCATATAAAAAGAATTATTCACCATGATCAAGTGGGATTCATTCCTGGGATGCAGGGCTGGTTCAACATTCGCAAATCAATCAACGTGATACATCACATTAACAAAAAAAAAGAGAAGAACCATATGATCCTGTCAACCGATGCAGAAAAGGCCTTTGACAAAATCCAGCACCCTTTCTTAATAAAAACCCTTGAGAAAGTCGGGATAGAAGGAACATACTTAAAGATCATAAAAGCCATTTATGAAAAGCCCACAGCTAACATCATCCTCAATGGGGAAAAACTGAGAGCTTTTTCCCTGAGATCAGGAACACGACAGGGATGCCCACTCTCACCGCTGTTGTTTAACATAGTGCTGGAAGTTCTAGCATCAGCAATCAGACAACAAAAGGAAATCAAAGGCATCCAAATTGGCAAAGATGAAGTCAAGCTTTCGCTTTTTGCAGATGACATGATATTATACATGGAAAATCCTATAGACTCCACCACAAGTCTGCTAGAACTGATACATGAATTCAGCAAAGTTGCAGGATACAAAATCAATGTACAGAAATCAGTTGCATTCTGATACACTAACAATGAAGCAACAGAAAGACAAGTAAAGAAACTGATCCCATTCACAATTGCACCAAGAAGCATAAAATACCTAGGAATAAATCTAACCAAAGATGTAAAGGATCTGTATGCTGAAAACTATAGAAAGCTTATGAAGGTAATTGAAGAAGATTTAAAGAAATGGAAAGACATTCCCTGCTCATGGATAGGAAGAATAGATATTGTCAAAATGTCAATACTACGCAAAGCTATCTACACATTCAATGCAATCCCAATCAAAATTGCACCAGCATTCTTCTCGAAACTAGAACAAGCAATCCTAAAATTCATATGGAACCACAAAAGGCCCCGAATAGCCAAAGTAATTTTGAAGAAGAAGACCAAAGCAGGAGGCATCACAATCCCAGACTTTAGCCTGTACTACAAAGCTGTCATCATCAAGACAGCATGGTATTGGCACAAAAACAGACACATAGACCAATGGAATAGAATAGAAACCCCAGAACTAGACCCACAAACGTATGGCCAACTCATCTTTGACAAAGCAGGAAAGAACATCCAATGGAAAAAAGACAGTCTCTTTAACAAATGGTGCTGGGAGAACTGGACAGCAACATGCAGAAGGTTGAAACTAGACCACTTTCTCACACCATTCACAAAAATAAACTCAAAATGGATAAAGGACCTGAATGTGAGACAGGAAACCATCAAAACCCTAGAGGAGAAAGCAGGAAAAGACCTCTCTGACCTCAGCCATAGCAATCTCTTACTCGACACATCCCCAAAGGCAAGGGAATTAAAAGCAAAAGTGAATTACTGGGACCTTATGAAGATCAAAAGCTTCTGCACAGCAAAGGAAACAACCAACAAAACTAAAAGGCAACCAACGGAATGGGAAAAGATATTTGCAAATGACATATCGGACAAAGGGCTAGTATCCAAAATCTATAAAGAGCTCACCAAACTCCACACCCGAAAAGCAAATAACCCAGTGAAGAAATGGGCAGAAAACATGAATAGACACTTCTCTAAAGAAGACATCCGGATGGCCAACAGGCACATGAAAAGATGTTCAGCGTCGCTCCTTATCAGGGAAATACAAATCAAAACCACACTCAGGTATCACCTCACGCCAGTCAGAGTGGCCAAAATGAACAAATCAGGAGACTATAGATGCTGGAGAGGATGTGGAGAAACGGGAACCCTCTTGCACTGTTGGTGGGAATGCAAATTGGTGCAGCCGCTCTGGAAAGCAGTGTGGAGGTTCCTCAGAAAATTAAAAATAGACCTACCCTATGACCCAGCAATAGCACTGCTAGGAATTTATCCAAGGGACACAGGAGTACTGATGCATAGGGGCACTTGTACCCCAATGTTCATAGCAGCACTCTCAACAATAGCCAAATTATGGAAAGAGCCTAAATGTCCATCAACTGATGAATGGATAAAGAAATTGTGGTTTATATACACTATGGAATACTACGTGGCAATGAGAAAAAAATGAAATATGGCCTTTTGTAGCAACGTGGATGGAACTGGAGAGTGTGATGCTAAGTGAAATAAGCCATACAGAGAAAGACAGATACCATATGGTTTCACTCTTATGTGGATCCTGAGAAACTTAACAGGAACCCATGGGGGAGGGGAAGGAAAAAAAAAAAAAAAAGAGGTTAGAGTGGGAGAGAGCCAAAGCATAAGAGACTGTTGAGAACTGAGAACAAACTAAGGGTTGATGGGGGGTGGGAGGGAGGAGAGGGTGGGTGATGGGTATTGAGGAGGGCACCTTTTGGGATGAGCACTGGGTGTTGTATGGAAACCAATTTGACAATAAATTTCATATATAAATAAAAAAAAAATAAAAAAAAATAAAGAGACTGAAAAGAAAAAAAAAATATTAGAATGCTTACAGTGCTTCACTAACTCCTAGGCTTTTTTTGAAGCTTCTATAGATATTGAAATAAGAAAAAATGTCATACATTTGTGCAAAACATTATGCAGATTGTTTCCTGTATGTTTTCTCATTCAAAACCCACAGGTCCATACACTTTGATATGCCCTCCCCTCCCATTTCCTAAGGATTAAGGCCAAATTCCTCAGAATGACTCATGCTTTCAATGCATGAATCTAACATATTTCTCTCGACTCATTTCTCATCACTTCCTACGCTCCATTCCTAAAAGTTATAATGGATGCTTTTTAAATCTCCATTTAACCCCCTTATTGGATTTATAATATTCCCCAGTGTTTCTATGAAACACATGAAACTGATGTTTATAGCCTACAAAACACACCTGGCTTGCAGGACAGTCTCTAGTATGCCCTAAACTTCTGCTTCTGCCAGTTGGAGTTGTGTACTCATAAAGCATCAGATGATTGTATATGTGTGTTCCCAGATCTGTTTGTTTCAGTTAAATTTATTATTATAATCATATAATTAAAGTGAATATAAAGCATTATAATATTAGTGCAAAAAGAGAAGTGCATATTAAGAAATAATATTGAGAATTTCTGCTTTCAGCAAGCTGGCAGATGAAACAGAAAATTCTCTAATAGCTTCTATACATCTGGATAAAATACAATAAAAACCCTTAGAAATGTTAACTGTGTTTATGAGAAAATGGAAACCTACAGTTCCCCCTAAAGAAGAAACTGTAAATCAAAGAAGTATGAGTCTGAGCTGATGCTTAGTCTTCCCTGGAGGTTGGAGCAGGAGGGTTTTAATGTCTGCAATAGAAAATGAGGCTAGTGTTGTATAGGCAGACTTTGAAATAAAATCCTTGTATGAAGCCTGGATTTTGAAAGCCTGTACCCTCTGTGTAAAAGTGGACTGTTGGGTTCTGTACTGATGGTGCAGAGCCTGCTTAGGATTCTCTCTTTCTTTCTCTGCTCCTCCCCTGCTTGCAAGCCTGTGTGCATGTGCTCTCTCAAAATAAATAAATAAACTTAAAAAAATAAAATAAGTGCATTTTTTCAGGAACTCCCTATTGTTAAAGTATTAACAATACTTTAGGTCAAAAACAATACTAGAGGTTAAAAAACCTTAGTTTGACAATAGTTAGGTCTCCAGTATTCTATGAGTCTTCTTTAGCATATGAAAATCCCTTTGGAAACTTCCTCTTGTCTTCATCTCCCCCAACTCCCAAGTATATAATCAGTCTCTCCTCACAGTCCCAGGGCAGCTCTTCAGGCCCATGGATCCTGTCCCTATGCTTTACTAAAATCACCTTTATACACCAGAAAAAGAAAAAAAGAAAAGAAAATAATTAAAAATGTAAAAGGAAGCATTAAAATCATAGAAAGTAAGATACAATGAAGAGACCAGACATATTTGCAAATAAATCAAATAGAACTCCTAGTAATAACTACTATAGTCATTGAAATAAAAACCCCAATGTGTGAGTTGTAAAGGTAATGCTTAGCACACAGCGCAGTCTATTTCAAATGTGTGCCAGTACAGGTGTGTTAGCTAGCAAGCCCCCAAGTAGCAACTTCTGCCTTCTTGTGCCCTTTTCCTGTTCCTCATATGCTATGAATACAACAGGGGTATACAGATAATTTCAAATAGAATATGTTACTAAGGTTTTAAAGCTTAGTCCGTTAGCCGTTGGTAACCAGACATCAAAAGATGTATTTTAGTTGAGTCCAGCAGTATTGAAAAACCTATAGAGATACATGCTCAAATCGGTTGTACCATGACTGGGATCGCTGTGTTGCTAAGACTTTAATTGATAAATATAGTGATAGTGGGGAGTTTGACCTGCTGTGTCTAACCTAGCTTCACAATTTAGAGAAAAGATTGAAGCTCTGGGTGCTACATCTCATCTATTTGGAATACTGTTCTTTGGACAAGTTTTTGAGAAAGTACCTCAGCTGTTTTATGTTGGCATTTGAGAGGTTTTTGTACAATGCACTGTTTAAGCAATTGGTTTTTTCCTCAGAGGGTGTACAGGATTCCTTTCAAAAAGTTTACCATAAGTCTATATAGCATTGGATAAAGCACCAAGTCTTTACTTGTCATTCTCAAATACAATGGCTGAGAAGTTGAATGTAAATAACAGAGTTAGCTACAGTAGCTAGATAAGAAACTTCAAATGAAAAATATAAAAGAGAAATTTTTAAATTTTGAGGATAAAATGAGAAAGTCCAGCATAGTTCTAGTAAGAGTTCCAGAAAGAAAGGAGGGAGAATAGTGAAGAGGCAATACATAAGGATATAATGGCTGAGAATTTTAAAAATTGATGTAAGAACATGAATAATGAGTCAGAAGCACAGTGAGTACAAGACAGAATAAAAATACAAATAAATTCACAACCATATAATTGTAATGAAACTATAACAACGAGAAAATGGAGATTTTATAAGCAACCAGAGAAAAAAGTCAGCTTACAAAAGGAATGACTGTTAAAGAGACAGCTGAATTTTTTAAATAAATTTAAAAAATTTTAAAAAATATTTATTTATCTTTGAGAGAGAGAGAAAGTGGGGGAAGAGCAGAGAGAGAGGGAGACAGAATCTGAAGCAGGCTCCAGGCTCTGAGCTGTCAACACAGAGCTGGATGTGGGGCTTGAACTCATGAACCATGAGATCATGACCTAAGCTGAAGTTGGATGCTTAACCATCTGAGCCACCCAGCTGCCCCCGGATGGCTGAATTTTTAATATGAACAACTGAAGTCTGAGGCCTGTAGAGTGATTACATAAAAAATACTGAAAGTATATAATTGTTGTCTAGAATTACCAGATATTTTCAGAACATGATGAAGTGAACCTAGCAATCATAGAGCCTCACTACAAGAACTTATAAAGGTTAAATTTTAGTAGGAAGGAAATTTAACCCAAAGGAAAGAGTGGGAAATAAAAAGCAATGAGGATCCAAGAAATTGGTAAAATATTAATAAAGCCAAAGAAGTATTAATGATATAAAACTATAATAATGATGTTGAAAATAAATGGAGGGAGGCAGAGTTAAAAATCAAGGTGGAATTTAAAAACTAGGCAAAAATAACATGTAAGATTAAAGAAGATATCAGAGTTAGAATAGTCTAAGTTCCTTTATTTGGGAGTGCTGAAAGTATGTTAATTAATTCTATAATTTGGTAAGCCCAATATACGTTAAAATATGAATAATCATTAAAAATAGCAATAGATGATATAGCTTCCAAAGTAATATAAAGAATAAAACAACCAATGCAACAGAAATTAGGAAAGTAAAAAAAAAAAAAAAAAAGGAAGTACATCAAAAGCTTGCTTAAAAGAAATTTCAAAATAATAGAATAGAAATAAATGGAAATATTTCAATATTACAACAAATGTAAATGAACTAATTTAGTAGCTAAAAGCAGAGAATCTTTGATGAGATCTTTAAAAATGTAGCTCTATGTGGTGCCTGGGTGGCGCAGTCGGTTGAGCGTCTGACTTCAGCCAGGTCACGATCTCGCGGTCCGTGAGTTCGAGCCCCGCGTCAGGCTCTGAGCTAATGGCTCAGAGCCTGGAGCCTGTTTCCGATTCTGTGTCTCCCTCTCTCTCTGCCCCTCCCCCGTTCATGCTCTGTCTCTCTCTGTCCCAAAAATAAATAAATGTTGAAAAAAAAATTTTTTATAAAAATGTAGCTCTGTCATATTTAAGAGACTCACCTAAAACTTGACACATAAGGGCTAAAATTAAAAGCTAGAAAATGTATTTTAGGTCAGACTAAGTACAAGAATATTAATACAAGTGTGTTAGTAACAAGTACTCTTTAAGAATTAAGAACATTATTCTTTAGTTATTAAGAATTAAGAGCATTGTTACATGAAAAGAAAGAATATCTCACTAGGAAAATAGGTCAATTTGTATGTACTCAACATCATTAAGAAGAGGGTAAGATCCCCAACTCATTTTTTGAGAGGCTAGTATAGTTTTGATAGTAAAATTGAAAAAAGAAAATATGTGAATAGGAATTTGTAGGTTATGCTCACTTATGAACAAGATGAGTATAAAATATTTAAAAAATAATCAAATCTAGGAATATTCAATATATAAAAATTTTACTACAATATTAAGGGAGAACAACCATTTAATATCTCAAAATTTGCAAAAAAAATTTTGGGAAACTATCAACACTCATTTATAATAAAATCTCTTAGCAAACTAGAATAGAACAAAATTTCTTTAATCAAATAAAATGAACAAAATATGTATGGATATCATACTTAGAAGTATATTAGGTAAGAAAAAGATAAATATATCCTCTATTCTTGTTCATATTCAGCATTCTATTAGAAGTCCTAGACAGCATAATACGAGGAAAAAGAAGATTGGCATTTGGAATTGTTTGTAGTGTCTATATAGAAAATGAAAGCCTTGACAAATGATTACAATTAATCAATAGGGAAAATAATACTGCTTGATTTATCAACAATATCAAAATATTAAAGTGATCTCTTTGCCCCAGCAGGAAATAATTCGAAAATATAATAAAAAAATATTATTTGTAATTGTAAGAAAGACTCTAAGGTACACCATACTATGTTATTTTCCCATATAAACATACCTATGATAAAGTTTAATTTATAAATTAGGCACATTAAGAGATTAACAACAACAATGATAAAACAGAAAAATTTCAACAATACACTGTAATAAAAGTTATGTGAATATGCTCTCTCTCTCTCAATATCTTATACTGAACTTACCTTTCTTTTTCTTGTGATGATATGAAATGATAAAACACCTATGTAATGAGATGAAGTGATGTGAATGATGTAGGCATGGCATAGCATTAGGCTACTATTGACCTTCTGTCAGTATGTCAGAAGGAAGATCATCTGCATCAGCATGGCAATTGACCATGGATAACTGAAACCATTGAAAGTGAAGCTGTGGATAAGGGGCGGGGTTGTGGGGATTACTATAGCATGTAATTCACAGAGGGTGAAACCTTACTGGCCAATAAACATGTAAGAAATGACCAATCTCTAAATATCTGAGAAACTTAAAACGACAATGATATACCATTATGTTATTAGTAAGATTAGTAAAATTAAGAAGTCTGATAACTCCCAAGTGTTAGTGAGGTTATGGGAACATTGCTGGCAGGACCATAAATCAGACAGCTACTTTGAAGAACTATTTGGTAATATTAAGTAACACTGAAAATACACAGACTCTATGGCCCACTTCTAGGAATTCACTAGGGTTACCACATGGCAGAAAACATGGAGTTGTGCGCTGTGCAATCTTATATATCTTAGAGCAAGTCACAAATGTACACAAAGAGACAATTCTAAAAAGTTGGAGGAAGTCGGGACTCATTAGAAATTGCCCTGTTCTCACACAGTTTCAAGAATCTGAAACTGGAAATTTTATTATTTTATTTTATTTTATTTTATTTTATTTTATTTTATTTTACTTGCTATTATTATTATTTTAATGTTAATATTTTTGAGAAAGAGAGAGACAGAGTGTGAGCATGGGAGGGGCAGAGAGAGGGAGACACAGATCTGAAGCAGGCTCCAGGCTCTGAGCTGTCAGCACAGAGCCCGATGCAGGGCTCGAACTCACGAACCCAGGAGATCATGACCTGAGCCAAAGTTGGATGCTCAACTGACTGAGCCACCCAGGCACCCCTGAAACTGGACATTTTAGATATATTTTGATATTTATGTAAGAAATACAATGTATGAATTATCAAAAGACATGTACTGAAAAAAATTTGCTGTATATCAAAAGACTGAGGAATAAATATTCCTTGATATGTTTATATAAGTATGTAAAGTTCTGAGCAAAACAAAATGCAATTCTTTTTTGTTTTATAAAATGTTTGCATTCTTAGAATATAAAAAAATATTTCTGGATAAATGAATGGTGCCCAAAACAAAAGAAAACAAAACATATCCTTTGTGGTTTGTATGTAAAACTGAGTTAGCATAAGGCTCAGAAAATTTTAAACAGGTTTGTTAGTCTTAAATGCCTGTCATGACATTAGATATTTGAAAGTCATGTGAGAAGTGGGACAATTCTTGGTGTAGAGAACTGACCCTGGGTGAGGATGGTTAGCTTTCCTGACATCTACCCACTAAACAGTCAGTTGTTCCCCAGTCACAGAGACAATAAGGCTGCTAAGGGATAAGCTCCACTGTTCAGTCTAGACCCAGCGGGAACATTTTCTCCTTTCTGGAGAGCTCTTTATTATTAGTTTCTCTGTGCCTCCATAGTGCACATGACCTCTATTACATTTATCCCATTGCACAGCATGAGTTTTTTACGTATCTGTTCTCTCCTCCAAATCATGGCTACCCATGGGATCATATGTTATTTATACACCCAGAAGTACTCAATAAATGTTTGTTGTACAAAAAATAATGTAATCAAATCTAGCCTTTTAGGATTGAGTTCCTTTCTTTTTTCTTTTAAGTCTATTTATTTATTTTAAGAGAGAGAGAGTGCATGTGCGTGAGTGGGGAAGCGGGAGAGAGAGAGAGAGGGAGAGAGAGAATCTCAAGTAGGCTCCTCATTGTCAGTGCTGAACCTGACTTGAGGCTTGGTCTCACAAACCATAAGATCGTGACCTGAGCCGAAATCAAGACTGCCGCTCAAGCGAGTGAGACACCCAGGCGCCCCTAGGTTTGAGTTTCTAATATGTGACTGGACTGCTTGCTGCTTGTCTTTTATTCCTCCCTTCCAATGGAAAGCTTTTATCTATAGAAGCCTAAAAAAGGAGCTGTTTAGCAGAAGTCATCTTCAGTTTTCTAAAAATGTCTGTTGTGTGTTTATGGCACCTCAGATCAGTCCTTATTAACTGAATGTGTTTATCTACAGAGAAAATAGAGTAAAGAGGGTCATAGCTCTTGTTAGAGAAATATATAAATATATCTGGCCAACACTTAAGAAGTACTGGAAAAAGTATTTTACATGCATTCTTCACTCTGTGGGGCAGACACCCTTATTTTTCCCCCTTCTTTTGGTTTTACCTTTTTTTTTTCAATGTTTATTTATTTTTGGGACAGAGAGAGACAGAGCATGAACGGGGGAGGGGCAGAGAGAGGGAGACACAGAATCGGAAACAGGCTCCAGGCTCTGAGCCATCCGCCCAGAGCCCGACGCGGGGCTCGAACTCACGGACTGCGAGATCGTGACCTGGCTGAAGTCGGAAGCTCTACCGACTGCGCCACCCAGGCGCCCCGGTTTTACCTTTTTTAAGCAACTCTCATTTGGTCGGCTCTATCCAACATTGTTATAAAGACAAACCCTGTGGATCTAGGTAAGACTTCACATTCTAAGGTACATGGATTGATGGGATGGTCTTTCTAGCTGAAATACAGATTTGTCACAGTCTTTAAATCATAAGTGGCATTAATTGAACCTAAGAAGAAATCAAGGGGATTCATGAACACATTTATAAATTTTCTTCTTTCTGCATTTTAATTATACTGGCATTTTAATTGCATTGTAATTGCACTTTAATTGCATGTATTTGTATAAATTAAAAAATAATTAGAGCTCTGCAGCACTATGGGAAACTAATTTATGCATATAGACCTTTAAAGATGTACATGTAGAGAATTATTTCATAATTCTTACCATGTTAGACAACTTAAAATTGTCCTTGCTGCAAAGGTCTATAGCTATCTAGATTGATTAGACTTCCCTATTCTTTCTGTGAGTAAGAAAGCAAGACAGAACCGGAGCTTCAATGGAGGGCAGTTCTTGGTTTTATGGGACTCCCAGCTTGGAAAGTTCTTTAAATATTAAAAAAAAAAAAAAAAATATATATATATATATATATATATATATATATATATATATGTATATATGTATATATATATATATTTTTTATACATATTTTTATATACATATATATGTATATATGTGTGTATATATATGAAAACATTATTGATAGATAGATAGATAGATAGATAGATAGAGATATAATTTTTTCCCCTAGGTTAGCCTTGAGAAGTTTCTGTGATCTGACCACATGTGGGTGGTAAAGACAGAGGATGAGTCGCTAAATTAGGGCAACAGAATCAATGAATTTTTTTTCTTTTTTTAAATTTTTTCAACGTTTATTTATTTTTGGGACAGAGAGAGACAGAGCATGAACGGGGGAGGGGCAGAGAGAGAGGGAGACACAGAATCGGAAACAGGCTCCAGGCTCTGAGCCATCAGCCCAGAGCCTGACGCGGGGCTCGAACTCACGGACCGCGAGATCGTGACCTGGCTGAAGTCGGACGCTTAACCGACTGCGCCACCCAGGCGCCCCAGAATCAATGAATTTTTAATAATATTCCTGACACAGCTTATCATGGCAAAGCATATGCATGATGTAGTGGCCATTCATTCAACAAGCATTTACTGAATGCCTACTGGGTATCTGGCATTACCAAGTAATGGCCCCACCCCATTGCATAGGTCATTTACCCAAAAGCAATTTGAATTTTCCAGCCTTCACTTCTATCTCCTTACTCAATGTCTTAGCTATCACTGGAAACCTGAGTGTTACATAGTCATGGCAAATTGTGAATTGGGCCCTCCTATATCCTCCTTTTCTACCTCAGAATATGCCCCTCTCTTCATGTACCTAGTATCTCAAAGAATTCTTTTATTTTATTTTATTTTATTTTATTTTATTTTATTTTATTTTATTTCATTTTATTTTATTTTATTTCATTTTATTTTATTTTATTTTAATTTTAAGAGAGAGAGCATGAATCGGGGAGAGGGGTAGAGGGAGAGAGACAGAATCCTAAACAGGCTTCTTGTTCAGTGGGGAGCCTGATGTGGGATTCAATCCCACAACTGTGAGTTCAAGACCTGAGCCAAAATAAAGAGCTAGATGCTTAACTGACTGAGCCACCTAGGTGCCCTGAGAATTCTTTGTGGTAGGTTTATTCCTTAAAATTTGCATTTTAATTTCTTTTTGGAAAGGAAAAAGCTAAGAAACTTAGTAACTAAGATTGAAATAATGACCCCAGATGTTTTGCAAGCAAGAGGATCCAGTATAAGTAATGTCCTGTCCTCTCCTATCTCAGGGTCTGTACTTGAGCTATTCTGTCTGCCCTTCTGGGTGATCCTCCTCCTACACACAGAATTCATTCTATCCCTCTCAAGAAAAATTCCTGCTTGCTCTCTGTGGAATTATTCCTTTTGTTCTTATGGGACATTCTGTTTGTTCTTATAGCATATTCTGCACTCTTCTCTTCTGTAACACTTAGGTTAGAGTTATATTCTGTCAGTTCCTGGAGGTCAGGGATGGTGTCTTATGTATTTTTTGTCCACCATGGAACCCAGTGTGAGGCTTTGTCTCTGACAGATATAACCTGAGTCTGGAATTCAAAAGGCAAATATCTTTGTGTGTGTGTGTGTGTGTGTGTGTGTGTGTGTGTGTGTGTGTGTGTGTGAACTATAAGCCTCTATTGAAATCTTCTAGGGTCTTTTATTTCTTAGGGGAATTTGTAGGCTCTGCTCTGGGCTATGGCCGGGTTCCCCACCCTTGTTCTTTTGTGGGCCTGGTCTTTAGAAAAGGAAACTCTTCAACTCTTAAAACATTTTGCAGCTAGATGGTGTTCCAGGCCTTGGAAATATGACCCTCTTTAAAGTATATATGATGTGGAGAGCAATGGAGGGGAGTTATATCTCCTTTGCACAGTATCCTTTGTTGTGTCCTGGAGATAAGAAAATCCAGACAGGAGTATTTCCCATTCAACCCAGGTAATGCTTATCACAAGAATCTTCTGTCCCTTGCAAACACCTAGTCAGTGTAGGGTGACTGCAGACTCCTGCCCCCTTGGACTGAACGTTATTCAGGTCTAGACACTGTCCCTGAAGTCCAGGAATGATAGCACTTATCTTTGGCCTGGCCAAAGTCAGGATAATGCTAGATGCTATTACAAATGGATCCCACAATGTATAATATCTCAAACACAATAGTTTATTTCTTGCTTAGATAGTAGTCCAAAGTTGTGATTCTTTGTTGGTGGATGTTTCCTTCATGAAATGATTCTGGTCCAGGCTTCTTCCATCCTGTGGCTCTGTCAGTGCATAGGGGTTGACATCTGCATCCAGCCAGGGGAATGGGGGAAGGTGTGAAGGTACAATAATTGCTTAAAAGCCTTGAAAGTGATGCACATCATTTCTGTTCACATTATATTGTTTCTAGCAGCGAGAGAACTGGGAAAGTAGTCCTTGACTGGGCAGCTACTCTCCAGAGACAACTCATAACTGTGTACCATACAAGGAAAATTCTGAATTTGGGGTACAGTTAACTTCCAAGGTTGCTCTGCTGGTTTTCTAGGGCGAACACTGTTTTTTCCAACGGCCCAGATGCCCAACTTACATCAAAGGGTTGTCTGCTGCTCACTGCCACGTGGTCATCTTATTACTGTTGAACCACTGAAGCAATTCCTGCTTCCCGTCAGGTATTGGCAAGTGTCCTAAATGTACTTCTGTCTCAGTCTCCATCTGTCTTGGGCAGAGGGGAAGAAAGCTGGCCTCTCTAATAGGTACTTAGCAGGACTTGGTGATGCAGTTCTTACCCTTATACCAGGCATTGCTCATCTCTCCCCTTCTCATGAGGGGCACAGCACAGCATAGTCTTGCATGACTTGGATAGTGGGATGGGACACTTTCTAATGAATTTCACCTAAGCTCATGGTGCCTAATTTAAAACAGTTGCTTTGGCAGATGACCTCTGTCTGCCTCCAATTATAGCTCACAGCTGTGGACCTCTTTGTTCCAGTTTTCTTAAGCAGACTACCTTAGCCCTGGGCATGTGTGAAAATGGTCCTGGGCCCCTGGACCTGATCTATCCATGTCTTTTCTTTTTAGGCATCCTCTTTCACAACTGCTGGACCTCACAACTTATGGCCTGTCTTGGAGCTAGAAAGATATTTAATTGAATTGAATTTCAGAGTTTTCTTGAGAAAGGGGAGGTGTTATGTGTTACAGAAAATACTTCATAAGAATTTTACTGAGCAAATACTATGTCCTATGTGGTGTGAAAAGAGCTATGAGAAATTTGAAGAAGCATAAAATATGGTCTCTGCCTCTGAGGATTTTCTAAGTTAGTTAGCAAGAACTGCTAATCACCCAGAAAACAGAAAACTAGTGTAGTGAGTAACAAGGTACTAATTTTAGGCTACCACCTAGATAGAAGTCGAATTGAGGGGAGGCATCTTTATTAAGTATCCTTTCTGACCGTCTTCCTTGCCATCCTTCATTTGATAAAGTACAAAAATAAGGCTATCTTTTGTTTAACATACCCAATGTGATTAAAAAAAAAAAGAGAGAAAGTTTTAACTGTTGTTATTTTATTCTTCAACTTTCAGGAGTGTTCATTTTTTCCAACTCCAAGAAAGTGTACCCAAATTTAGTTTGCACTTCTAAAATTTGGGGGGACTAGAAATATTTATTTATTTAATTCTTGCTCATAGTAAAAATACAAACAACACTAATGAGTTTATGGTGAAAAAGAAGTTTCTCCTTTACCCTGTACTTCAGACCTCCTTGGACACAACCATGATTATTACCTACCCCTATGCTTCTAGAGGTATTCTGTGAGTGTGGATGCTGAATATCTCATTCTTCCTTTCCTCCCAACTTCTTCCTCTCCATTTGCTAGATTGGTAGTTCTCCTTTTACTGTGCAAAATAAACACCTGGGGAACTTCTTAGAAATGCAGATTTCTTGCCTGCCCTCCCCCCCAAGAGATTCAGCGGGGCTGGATGAATTCAAGAAATTTGCATGTGTGACTAAGTGATTCTGAAGCAGGTGATGCCTGCACCTACTTTGACATACTGTTTTAGAAAATAATTAGGGTCTCACTGCACTGGGACCTGTGATCAAGTCTCAGGCTGCTGTGGTAGATTTTATCTATTCCTATCATAATGCCATCCTCCTTTTTCCAGTCTTTGACCTTTACTGGCGTTGCCCTTCCTTTGGTCACCATGGTGATGCGCAGAGGTCTTCCACGTGTAATTAGCCCAAGGATGTGGATTTGTCCCATTGCCTCTCACCGACTACCTCACGGCTGAGTTGCAGAGTGTCATTAGCTGGACTGAGAAAACTCCATTTGTTTTCTTTCTTCTTCTAGTAATATAATTGCAGTTAACAGCAGTTTTCTTGTATCTCTGAGGAACAAGTAACACTCACAAATTCATAGACTTTTGAGAGACGGCATTAACATAGATATTGTTTCCACACAACTTGTAGATGAGGAAACTGAGACCCAGAGAGATTAAGGAACATAATCAAGGTCACAAAATTAATGGCAGAGCTTACCAGAAACCTGGGTCACTAATTCTGAATCTGGAGCTCTTTTCTCATCTTCGTGGCAGCTAAAACCTCAGGGTCCCTGAAAGGCTTTCAAAAGTTCCTGTTCCCCGGTCTGCCTACCACTTTGAAATATGTCCTTCTGTTACCTGTCCACCCCTCCACCCCGACCCCCATGGGTCACACTAGCCCTGGTTGGTTGTCTTGCTCAGGATAGTGATAGTGTGAATTATTTCTGAGCTCTTGGATATGGCAAAATTTCATCTACTTGAACTCAGGTCACCAAATGCAAAGCAGTTGTGAACCGAAAGGGTTGTGGTTACTTTAAGTTTCTGTGGGAATGCAGGAGCTCACAATTCTTATTCTCAGCTTCCTCAAACAAAGACCCAAGGATCAGTCATTATTTTTCAGAGGTTGGGGGAGGGTTGAGGTCATGAAAAGGTTGCTTGGTTTACAGTCTCAACCTGTCTCCCTCCTCCTATTGACAAGGCATCAGGATGGTTTATAGATTGTCACCTCCCTTTAAGGCCTGTTTGCTAATGTTCTGAGACATTTATCCAATCTCAAGAAACTCAAGGGACCCGATTTTGACTTTGAATTATATATTATCCATATTTGCGATGGAATGGGCAATTTTAATGGAAAAATGTCATCAATCAGGCCAGGGATTAAGAAAGGCTTTAATTTGTATATTTGTTGAAATCATCTATATTGATGTAAAATTTTTATAGTTCTATGAATTTAACAATATTTTAACTTGAATGTGATTAACACTCTCCCACCTCCACATCTGTCCTTCCATTTTTTTTTAACCTTTGTGAAATAGTAACTTACTGTACCATACCTTTGATAATGTCCCCAGAGTTTAGCCAAGAGAAATATCAGACTGTCCTTGGAGAACATGGCTGTCTTGATGAGAACAGAAGGATTCCCGGAAAAAGGTCTCAGTTCCTGAAATAAATTACAGTAACTTCAGAAAGGAAATTGTCTATTGAAAGAAACGTTTACTAGACTAGTGACTTTTCCCACATTTTTGTAGTTTACAAACTATATTCAGGAAAAGGAAATTAACTGGAGGTTTTGGATACAAATGGTGAGAAATGGGAATTAGCATTTGCAAGCCTTTAAATACATATAATATTGTATTTATGTAATTAGAGCTGGTGGTGAATCACTCTAATACCTTAACTGATTAAGTTGCAGTCTTTCAAACAGGTATTTACATTAAGCCTGAAGATAGGTACAGGCATGAAAGCAATAGTATTTTTTTTAATCTATTGTAACCTGCAGCCAGTAAATTAGTCTCTCTCTAGCTGTAGGATAAGGAATGATGCTATTTTGATTATGTGCATTATTCTTGGAATTCTGCTTCCCTGGGTAAAGGTTGTCAAAGGTTGTATTAGCCATTCATTGAGGCAGGGACCGTGTATCCAGGCACACACCCAAGGTACAAGCCATGCTATACATATCTGCTCTCATTACCCCATGTATCAGTGCTTATAATTTTTAAGTACCAAAATTGTCCATTGCTGTTTTTGGCCCGCTCACTTTCTTTTGAGAATGATGGTTATTATTCTGACATTTTGTTTCATATATATTTCCTCCTGCCCTTGAAATCCAAATAGGTGTTAGTTTTCTATCCATATATTTTCATACCTACTGCACCATTGGGCTGGGCTCATTTACATTTAGTTGTCTTGGGAGGGTTAATGATTTTATTTTCAAAAGGTCAACTGCTGACACACAACCTATAAAATAGTTAGCTGTCCAGAGTTCTTTCCACTCATTCCTCAAATACTCAGTTTTTTTTTAATTCACTACTGAAAATCAGTTGCCTCTAGGAATTTCAATATTACATTACAGCATAACAAACTATCCAATATCACTAATGGCCTATTTAGGAATGAAATGCTTTTCTTTTGGTTTTAAGCAATTTCTAATTTTGACGGGGATCAGGCACCATCTACAAGGAGGAGTTAATAGCTCCCTGAAGGGACACATCACTAGCCAGGTCGTAAAAATCATGCATGGCTTGCTCGTTCAGCCATAAGGCAAGAGGAAAACAAATACATCTATTTTCCCCAGCATTACATTTGTGGTCTGAAGATGCTTAGAAAATTACAGTCATTATATTATTATTGTTGTTATTTTTTTACAATATTTCTGAAATCTGGTTAATTATCTATTTTGGTCTATCTGGTATTTATGTATTTATATCCTTTCCCTAAGAATTTACTCTCTAAGATGTCTTCTTTCAAAATCATATCCCAAACAGGATGTAAGTGCTGGGATGAATATACACCATTTGAAGCTTTGCCATGTGAAGCTATTGTCTGGAAAATTCAGGCAAAAGAAATAGTGAGGGGAGAAATTACTCAACATATTTGTTTTGGCTGCTCAATCAGATTTGTGGGATAATAACTTTACTTCTTTATAAAAAACACACTAATCTTCTCCTATTTCTGTATCATAAATGTACCCCAGTTTGACTAAGAGAAAATTGATCTGAACACAAATGTGTCTGCTTTGTCATAGTAAAATGTGCTCGGGTAATGAGCACCTCAGGAATGGATGGAAGAACACAGAGCAGCAGAGGAGGAAATAGGGCTGGGGGCAGGATTTGGATCCCACCTGGAAACCGAATGATAACAATCAGCAAAACCATCCCAGTATCAGAAGAGAAGGCCAGACGGTGAGGTGCAGAAGACTTGCTGTAACTAGACGTAGCTGGGGAGGGGGCTTCCCAAAATGACCTAGAGATGTTCACATTATTCTCCTCTGAGGGAAGAGAGAGAGGAGTATTTATTATTAGGTGGCTGCAAAGAAGCACGTTGGATTCAGGTCACCTGGAACCCAAGCAGATTCGGAAAGGATGTAATTTTCCTCATGGGGAAAGGAACTAATGTTTGTTGAACTCCTACTAATGGGCCAGGTCTTCCATAGATGTTATCTCATTTTATTCTGAACAGCATCCCTATGAAGGAAATTACAATAATAATAGCTATAATCCTTTGCATGCTTATTATATGCCCCACATACTGGTAAGTGCTTGTTTTTCATTGCTTTGCATTTGCAGCCCTTTATAATTCAGGAAACAGACTCAAAGATGAGGGCAACTTACTCAAGGATGCACAGTTCATAGAGCTGAAATTTAAGCCCAAATATGTCTGACCCCAAGCCTAGACTTTCTGGCTTACCATGATGTTTCCTCAGTGAATGAAAATCCACTGGAGATGGAAGAGCCATCTGTTAAATTCTGGGTTGTATCTGGTGGGTAAGCTGGGTACCTGCCATTTACTTGGGTGGGCCAAGTCATTACTGAAATCCCTCAGAATAAAGTCAAGGTAATAGTCTAAGGAATGAGGGTTTCCATGACTTATGGAAGGGCCAGAGCAAAGAGTAGAAATATTTGGCCAGACCCCATCCCTAGGTTACCATCTAATGATAAATAACCAGACACACGAAAACAAAAGGCTCCGAATCTTTAACCCTTTGATTGCTAGCGATGAAAGCAATCTTAGGAGAATATTGTAAACCTTGATTGGATGGTACTTTGGAAAATGTTCTTTCATTCAGCATCCCACACCGCTTTTGGGCTTCACATCTACCACATAATGATGAGTCTAATTCTGTTTCATAACTGTTTCCAAATGTGAGAAGAAGGACTGGGGCCTCTGAAGAGGAGGACTTTTTGGATGGAGCCTGTTGTGTTGAGCTCACAGGTGGTTTGACTCTCAACACAGCCTCAGAGGCTACTGCAGCAATATTTGGAGATAAAGCCAAGGGGAGGAAAGCTCAAAGATGCCAAAAGAAGGGAGTCAGTAACTAGAGCAATGTAGTCCCCTATCCCTCATAGATTCCGGTGAGATTAAGAAAAACTTTCATCTTGGATTTCCTTGGCCTCCGATGTTCCAGGATGTGGTTGTGGTATGCCAGAGTGTAGTTATTTTGAAATTTGAGGTTTATGCCCAGCTACCACCAAGAATTCTCAGTGGGTGGCATTGACCATGCTGTTTCAGACTTAAATGGGAAAAGAAGTGGTTTCAGAAAGAAGCTTTTGTCTAAAACATGCAGTATTTTCATGATTATTATAATTTTTATAAATGAGGTGGCATCATTAAGCTACACTATGTAATGGCTTTCAGTTAGAATTTTGTGATGTGCTTTATTTTTTTTTTTAATTTTTTTTTCAACGTTTATTTATTTTTGGGACAGAGAGAGACAGAGCATGAACGGGGGAGGGGCAGAGAGAGAGGGAGACACAGAATCGGAAACACGCTCCAAGCTCCGAGCCATCAGCCCAGATCCTGACACGGGGCTCGAACTCACGGACCGCGAGATCGTGACCTGGCTGAAGTCGGACGCTTAACCGACTGCGCCACCCAGGCGCCCCGTGATGTGCTTTAAACAAAACCATATATCAGGTGTATAAAATAAACTTGCTAAATTCTGGGCTCTCTCTTCCCTCTTCAAAATGCCCCAAATTTCATGCTGTACTTTTAACTTATGATAAAGACTTTATTATCTGACATGTTGGAAAAAAGAGAGAGCAGCATAGGCGTTCAGACTTCTAGTTATCGGTGCTTGAATTTAGGCTAATTTCCTAAATTTCAAGATGTACCTCATGCCCTGACTGCCACATGAAGCGGAAAGTCACAGATGTCCTCTGAACAATTATATAAAGGTAAAGAGTTGCAACAACTCTGTAGTTGAGAGAGCATGAGTAGACCACCCAGGCATATAAAAACCATCTCCTGTAAGTCTGAAAACCCAAACACTCTAAAATTCATCCTGAAACCATGTAAGAAAATGAACCTTCCCTTTAGGAATAGTTAGGATTGAAAATAAACAAGTTCTTGTGAAAGCAAAGGAGCTACTTGGCAGAGGAGAAGAATAAACTGCTATCCAGCTATCAGAGGTGTTTATGAAAATGTGACAGGGTAGGTCAATGCCTGTGAAACTGGGTCAGTCTCTAGGTTCATAACCGGAGAGTGCTTGTTGCAGGATAATTTTTTTATTAGGGCTTAAAAATGGAGCAAGAATTTATATTAGAGGACAGAAGACAAAGCCGGCCTCTGGAACCATCTATGTGGTAAAATGCTGGCTACCATGGCTCTAGCAATAATAGAAATTTTCTGTTCTGCTTTCAGAGTTAATTTTCTTCTCCTCTTGAGACTGAGAGGAATTACAAAAATATTTTAGATCAGATTTGCAATTACCAATAAGTTACCCACCCCCACTTTTTCTTTATCAGCTTTGCCCTTTCGACAGGCAGTCCATGGTAAAATGAATAAATTCAGCATATTTTCCTGTTCACCAAGCATAAATTATTACTAACTATGGTGAGAAGCTATTTGAAAAGCTGCTTTATTTTATAGAGGAGTCTTCTTTTATCTATAAATGATTCTGTTTGAAATCAAAGAAGATACTGTCCTATCTTTGTGACCTCAGGAAACTGAACTATGATGACATATTTCCATTCTAAAGAGGGCAATGAGAAGATTCATACATAAGCTGAATAAACTCTACTAATCTATTCCTGCTCTTGGATCAGATTCCCGGTCTTTGAAATACTAGGAGAATTACCATAGCATTAGTATGTGATACGACACCATTGCAAATTATCTGATGAGTGTGTTCTAACTGGTAAGCTTCAGCCTTGGGTTTGGGGGTTGGACTCTGTGACCTCAGAGATCCTTTTCAACTGAAACGCTTTACAGGTCTTTCCTACCATAGCCCTGCAGTAATAGGCTGTTGCTCTGTTATTTCTGCTAGGCTTTTGGCTCTAATGCATTAAGTCATGATTTCCCTCAAAGATGCTCTGCCGTTCCCACACCTGGAAGGATTGTAGCAATTTGATGAAGTATCAGTTTGAGGTAGTACTAAAAAAATGTGTATCAATCATATGACTATAGCTTTTATTCAATGACAAACAGCCTGGAAATTCATAAATAGTTTTTATGCAACAGCACATTTATTCAGTCCTCATTTCATCTGATGCCTGTCTTCTGCCTGGTGCTTTCATCATAATAAATTGGGTATTGAACCGCAAAGTTGGCATTTAGCATTAGTATGTTATATTGAACCCCTTATCATTTTGCTATTTTCTTCATTGATTTTTGTTTCTATTTATTTATATTTTTATGTCGGAAGAGAGCAGTAAGGATCAATGATTTCTGAAAATGAACATTTTTAATGAAGCAGTTTTGACTATGACTTCTGAGTATTTGGGCATTGGCACTCAAGGAAAGAGATTGGACATTTTGAACCTTGTGTGGTAAGGCAGAAAATAATACTGAATCAAAGACTCTTGGCTCTGAGCAGGGCTGACTCACAACCTTGGCTCTCCCATTTAGCAGGAAGCAGAACTTGGAGGAGACTGGCTCACTTGCCCAGAGGCACGTGCGTGAGGTTGAGCAGTGGGACCAACTGCCTGACAGGCCGTGTTGGTTGTTCTCTCAGCGAAGTGAAAAGCATGTGAAAATTATTCATCCTCATATGTTAGGTCTTAAAATAGTTCGTACTGTCGATCCATTTATAAGAAATGTGCAGCTGTTTTTCTCAGTCCACCTGGGTGAAAGTTCAAATGACTGAAAACTCTGTGGTAGAAACACATATGAAGTGTAAAATTTTGGGGTCAACTTTCACTACTCTCCATTTCTTGCCTGATGATATCTCTTTAGTCACAAGAATTTTTACCCTTGAACTGCCTCTTATGGAAGCCACTCCATTACTCAGTTTAGGATCTCAAACTGCTTGCTGTATCACTGCCATTGCCTTCCAATGGCAGGAAGTGGTTAGGGTTCCTTGGGTGCAAGCAACAGAAATTAATGCTGGGTAACGAAGAGGAATTATTGGGAGGAGACGCAGAATCAGCAGAGGATGCACAGTTGGGTTTGTGAGTAGTAGGAATCTCTGTAAGGCCAGGAATCAGGAAGCGTAATACCTGCATCAACTGCAGCCATTGGTGATGTGCAATTATTCCTTCTGACCTTGCATTCTGCTTTCAGAGAGTGTCCAAATGACTGACACTCTCTATCCTTGGAGGTGTTGGAATGAGAAGAAAGAAAATCTGATCCCATGGTTTCCTGGATCCCTGGAATTACTATCCCTCCAAAACTACATATGGTGGGATGAGGTCATTACCCAAATTGAAACTAGGTGGTCATTAGAGAGTGGGAAAGGATGCTGGGTGACAAATGTTTTTGAGAGGGCATTTTTCCCCCTTTACTTCCTCATCTCTAAAATTCATTTCAATTCAATTCAACAAATATTTATAGTAGTCTCAACTTATCTGCAATTCCCCTTTCCATGGTTTCAATCTCAATTCAGAAGCAGATGATCCTTCTGACATTGTCAGAAGGTCTATAGCTGCCTAACTCTATATCACAATGCCTGTGTCATTCACCTCACTAGATCTCTTCATTTAGGCATCTCACATCATCTCAAGAAAGCCAAGGGTGAATATAGTACAGTAAGATATTTGGGGAGAGGGAGAGGAAGAGAGAGAGACCATATTCACATAAATTTTATTTTAGTATATTATTACCATTTTTCCATTTTATTATTATTGTTATTAATCTCTTACTGTGCCTAATTTATAAATTAAACTTTATCATAGGTGTGTATGTATAGGAAAAATCATAGTATATATAGCGTTGGTATTATCTATGGTTTTGGGAATCTACCGGGGGGTCTTAGAATGCATTCCCTGCAGATAAGGTGGGACTGCTGTATTAATTATCAATCCTGCACAAGGTGTTGTATTAAGCATTGGGAATTCTGGGAAGAGAGGTCTTCTATAGTATGCTACTGATGGTGTTGCATTTAGTGGGGCCATGCACTCCCATGACTTCTTTTTTTAAGACCTTATTTTTCAAAGGGCTCTATTTTTAGAACAGGTTTAGGTTCACAGTAAAATTGAAAAGAAGGTTCAGAAATTTCCCATATAATTCCTACCTCCACACAAGCATAGCCTCCTCCATCATCAGCATCCCCCACCAAAGTAGTACATTTGTTGCAATTGATGAACTTATATTGACACATCATAATCACTCAGTGTCTATAGTTTACATTAGGGTTCACTCTTGTTTTTACATAGTCTATGGATTTTTGACAAATACATAATGACATGTCTCTACCTTTATAAGTATCATACAGAATATTTTCACTGCCCTAAAAATGTTCTATTATATGCCTGCTTATCTCACCCTTCCCCTAACCCCTAAACACTGATCTTTTTATTGCCTCCAAAGTTCTACCTTTTCAAGAATCTCATACAGTTGGAGAGCAAGAGGTGTGTGTGCAGGGATTGCTGTTACATGTCTTCCCTTTTCCTCCCAACTACTTCCCTCTATCCCTGGAAGTTCACATGGGAGGAGAGGATAAATGGATATTTGGCATACTCCCTCTCCCCACAAATTCCATAAGAAGGAATGACAAAATGCCCTGTAAGATTAGAGCTTTGTTCCAAGAACTCTAAATCCTAGAGACTCTATGACCTTGTCTTAGATTTCTCTTTTTCAAACATTGTTCCATAGCCCAAAGTCCATTCTGTTGGTTGGATTATTTGTTTCAGCAGATATCTTTGTGCTAGGAAGTCTGTCATAATCTTCAGTGCTTATCACATCCAATGTTAATGATTTCTTTCCTGGCTTTTGGGGTCCCTAATAACTATCTCCATCTTAACTCTATGTTTTCTCTCACTGCCCTTAACATTGGCTTTTCCTCCTGTACTGGGTTCTCCCCCTCCCTCTTTTATCATGTACTGCCCTCATGGTCATACTTTTCCTTGTCTGTAATGATTTCCTTTTACTTCCTACTCAGGTTGGCTCAAGTACCACTTCCTTTAAGAAGTTTTCCTTGACTGTTTCTATCCCACAACATTCTTTTATTCCTCCATATCCAACAATGATTATAATCTGTATCACACAATTTGAACTTGATTATTATATTATTCTATATTTTTGTTACATTTTTTCTTATTAAATCTTATGCAAGTTTGCTGCTCTGCCCTGCAAAGATAGGAACTATTTCTTTTATTTCTTTGGCATCTCCCAGACATGTACAGTTATGCTGAAACCTTAAAAAATATCTTGCTATAATATATAGACTTGTTGAATCACTATGTTGTACACCTGAAACTAATGTAACATTGTGTATCAACCAAATTTCACTAATAAAAAAATACCTTGCTATTTTCTGCTGGCTTCCCTAAATTTCACTGAGCTGTTACCCTGGGCTATATTATAGTCTTTTTCAAAGGCTACTCTCTACTTCTATGTTTGCAGTGATTTAGGGGAGGGGAATGTGTATTGACCTGTAAGTCATGTTTTAGTGGAGAATAGAACTTCTTTTTTCTTCCCCAAAAGGGTCACATCGGAGTCAACCCTTTCTGGAACTTTCTCTGTTCTCCCCACTATTTCTACTTTTGGGTGAATGAATGGCCAATACAAATGACTGAAGCTTGATATTCTTTTTGGAAAATTTTAAGAGGATGAGCTGTGTTCCTAGAAAAAGAATGGGCATGTGTCTATAGCTGTCTCAGAGAGAGAGAGAGAGAGAGAGAGAGAGAGAGATGCAGCAGAGGGAGAGAGAGAGAGAGAGAGAGAGAGAATGGGTTCCATCCTTACTTCTTCATTTCCTTGCTCTTTGGTCAATGAGGAGGGCCACTTTCTCCTTGCTTTCTACACCAAATACAGGGTCTTTTTATATTGATGATGGTGATGGGGGTAGCGACAGGCATTTGTGCTTTGTGTTCCAGCTTTTCCACCTAAGGGGCTGATCAGGTCTCCTTTTTCCCATTGGCCTGTCTGTCCTCAACTTGGAGTAGGAGATATGAAGCCAAACAACATTGTCCAATCTAACTTTTTCCAGGAAATCTAAACCTTGGGCATGGGGCTGTTTAGGTGGTTGCTTATTCTACTGATAAAACCAGTACTTGGATTCTTGGTCAGATGTCTGTTCTGGCCTGTCTACTCTCGTGGCCACAACAATGGAGAGGAAGACAGGTGAGTGCTAGTTTGGGACCCCAAACACTGCCTTAAACCCCTAACATGAAATAAGTTCAGGTATTGGGTTAACCAGATGGCTGTGTAATTTCAGTAGAGAATATCCTATTCTCTTAAATAGGCATGATCTATGTGGCATCAATGTGTGTGTGTGTGTGTGTGTGTGTGTGTGTGTGTGTGTGTGTGTGTTTGTTAGAGAGTTCTTTTCCCCACAGTTATACAGAGTAGCAGTGGGGTGATATTCTCAAGCAGGCCATCAAAACTACCAGACCCTAAAGCCTACATTGACTTTGAGGGGACCCTGCCAATTTGTGCAAGACGTGCTAAGATGTTTCTGAGTTCGTGGTCATCTTTGTTAACTCCTTTCAAAACCTCTTGCCCAAATTCAGGCTTTATTGAGCTCCCACCCAGCCTATGGCAAAGGCCACATTTGCAACATGTTCCATATCCTGGGTTTCCCTGACCAGTGTGGAAACCACTAATAGTGATATATTGTTAGCAGCACAGTGCTGGAAGGAAGTAGACCTGAAATTAGCATCCTTTTTAGGTGTGAGGTGTGAGTTTCAGCATACACTCACAGGCACACAGATATATATTAAAACTGGTATTATCCCAGAGCCCACCCTCCTCCCCCTTATTCTTTGGAAATAGGGCTGGCATGTCTCTAGCTTAGTGATTTCGTGTCTGTTGGCAATTATTTCCTATATTGGAAACTTCTTTGCTTTTCTTCCTTTCTAGTGGCAGGCACACTAATGACTGGGCTTGTTCAGGATTCCTGTGAGGCCCTCCTGAATTCTGTGCCTCCTCCTGACCCCAGATGGTTCTCTGTGTAAAACAGAGAGATGGTAGGATAGAGCATAGAACCCAGTGTGTCTTTAAAGCAGGAAACATATTATTGGCTTTTGTTAACCTCCTGGCTGAGAGCCCTGTTTATTTTTATTAATAAAACATTACATTCATAAGCAAAAGTAGAATAACAACAACAACAATAATAATGTACTTTAGGATTGTGTTCAGCCAAGTCTTCTGTTTTCCTCAGATGGAGTAGCAAAATACACCCTCTCCCCTTTGCCCCCTTCTACCATGGAGGTGAATGGGCTTTGAAATCCCTTTGATTCTGAATAAGCAGCAGAATGAAAAGGGCTTCATTTAAAATGGGGAGGCTGAGCCAGCTTGCTTTCTCTCCAGTTTCCTCAGTGAGCTCAGCAGCCGACCTTTTGGCTCAGCAACTGGCCTGCTAGTTAAATGCAACCACTGAACAATCACTTGACAGGATTTCCAGCTTATTAAGAATGGAGTGTGGCCACAAGGGATTCAAGCAAAAAGGTAATAAAAGAACACCTAATAAAAACTTTAAAATGTGTGCATACACATTCCAAGGTAGAGTGATCTTTAACCCCCACTAACTGCTGAAGGGTTAGGCTTTGGAGGCCAAGGATGAAGAGAAGAAACTAGGGTTGTAAAGCTAAAGATTCAAGGATATTTTTGAATAGTGGCCTTTTTTTAAAATTGGTTTCTAGGGGCGCCTGGGTGGCGCAGTCGGTTAAGCGTCTGACTTCAGCCAGGTCATGATCTCGCGGTCCGTGAGTTCGAGCCCCGCGTCGGGCTCTGGGCTGGTGGCTCGGAGCCTGGAGCCTGTTTCCGATGCTGTATCTCCCTCTCTCTCTGCCCCTCCCCCGTTCATGCTCTGTCTCTCTCTGTCCCAAAAATAAATAAAAACGTTGAAAAAAAAATTAAAAAAAAAAATTGGTTTCTAAATGATAGAGCAGTGATGTTAATAGTGGTGCTTATACCTAATTTTCATTTTATGTGTTTCAAGATGTAGGCACAGCTATATCCATAAGTAAAAGAACATAAATTGTTCAGACATTTCATAACAAGACCATGTCTCCTACTGTTAATGAATGAAGTATGCAGTACATGTAGGAAAATCAGAATGTCAGCTTCTATAACCTTTCATGACATATATCTTACAGCAGGGTACAATTTATCTGCCCCTGCCCTCACCTGCTAATGAATGAAAATATTTGAAAAATATATTTTCTGAGAAGCTCTTGACATTGCTTACTACTCTATAGTTTCTTCTTAGGTAACCTTAAAAGGGATCTGGTTGTCAATGTAATGATCAAAAAACTATAGATTCCCCTCAATTTTGTGATATAAGTGAATGTTTCTTGCCACCTATCATTCAGCTACCTTTTATACATTGTCACATTTTTCTCCAGAGGAGAAATACTGGTTCTCTTCACATGGAACACTGTGAGATTGTTGGTGCCATGTTTATTCACTTCTGTTTCTGAATGTGAGAAATTAGAAAAAAGGTCAACATAGGATTATTAGGTGACTTTCAGTCACCAGTGGTGACAGGCAGCTTCAGCAGAATAGCTAGAGTCAGGTTCCGGAAGTCAGAGTTTCTATATAAGGCATTAGAATGTGGCGGAATGTAGTGCTGCCTAGAACCAGAAGGCAGGAGACCCAGCTAGTTCTTTGCTGCTTATACCTTGTTTCACTTCAGACAAGGCATTTCACAGGTTTGTCCCTCAGTATCTTCATCTGTGAAATGGGGTGTGTGAGGTGGGGTTATATAATCACTAAGCCTTGGGCTTTGACACTCTGATCATTTGATTATGAACTTCCAAAAATCTCAAAGGCCCTCCGAGGATCAGCTAATTCATTGCCTTGTGTTACAGTAATTCTGTACCAAAAACACGCTGGATAAAAGGCAACCTTGTCCAAAATCAACGATAAAATGAGACCTCACTTAGGGAGTGCTTTCTATGAGGGCTTCTAACAAATATAATGGAAAGAAAGATCTCTATTCTTTGTGCCTAGAGGATAGAGAAGAGGATGCTGTGCTTCTGTAAGTCATACTGTATATAGAGACAATGGACTGCGTGGAGTTTTGCTCACCAGTGTATTCTGAAGGCCTCACAAGGTGCCTATAGTAAGTGAATAAATATCTGTTGAATGAATGAATGGGTAAATAAAAAATTCAGTAGGGTCTTTGTGTGGCTAAGGATTTTTAAGAGATCTCTGTCTTCCTAATGGGTCAGTTTCTGATCCTAGGAACGCCCAGTGTGACATAATTTATAAATGAGGAGAAGGCTAGGAAAGGAAGGATAAAGGAATCAACACTGCTGTGAATAACATGAGTCGCCTGCTTTGTGAATGAAGACTGAGTTAGGAAAATATTTCTCTTTTTTCGCCATTGGTTTAGAGTGTTATGATTTCTGAGAATGAATTTTCTCCTTTAGTTGTGTGTGTGTGTGTGTGTGTGTGTGTGTGTGTGAAAGAAAGAGAGAGACAGAGAGAGACAGAGAGACCCAAAAGTTACCCGCTGACAGCAGGGATATCATAAGGTATATCGTCACCTTACCTCTTAAAAGAGAATCTGCATTCATGATGGGGGTTCTGCTGCCAGAAAGTCCCAAGGCACCTTGGGATATAAAGAGCCAAAAGCCATTGTGTTCTATCATCCTGAAGGCACGTAGTTCTTAATCCAGACTAGGTATCTCAGACCTGGGAAATATACTGCTGCAGAACAGGTGGATCCTGTGGGTAGAGAATGGGGTTTCTCAAAAGGTGGCCAGAGAGGAGAATGGGTTAGAGAGGAAGTTGCACTTGAAGACATGGGAACATGGGAGCAAAGTTAGGATCTAGGAATTTTTTGAGATGGCCATCATGATGGCCATTTAACTTCTTGGGTATTTTTCTTTTGGAATATAGAACACTTTTAGTGCAAGGCTTAAAAATTTTTCTTTCTGTTGAAATTTCCCTTAATTATTCTAACCTTTCAAGAGATTCTGATATTCCCACTTCTCCTGCCATTTCAGGAGCTTGAACAGATTAAGAAAAAATATAAAAGGGCATTTTTATTAGAGAGGGTGCTCTTATTTATTTATTTAAACTAACTTTTGGTACTTAGGAAGGTCCAGGGGGGCTAAATATATACAACTGAATCACTGTGCTCAAAGACCGTCTGATCTGAGTTGACTGTCATTATGATCACAATTCTCTTTCAAAATAAATGCCTATAATTTTTTTTTTACCAAATCTTTAAACGTTTAACATTTCATCATGCACTTAATGGCATAGATATGGAAACAGCATCTGTGGCTCAAGTAGTCAATATTACTAGAGGGCCATTATTTGCCTAGACAATCCTGAATGCCTCTTTGGCCATAACTGGTTATTCAACAGGACCAGAATTCTCAGCAACAAACGAGCACAGGAATATAAAGATCAAACATTTGTTCGTATTTGAAAAGGAAATATTTTGGAAAGCAGAGAGATTTTCTGGCATGTCTTGCTTTTCTGATCTCCAAATTCAGCTGTATAGTCCTGAGCTCCATGGTTTCCACTGCTTACACATAGATCATGAAGATTTGGAAAGTGGAGTCTTCCAGTCCAGAAGCTCTGTTCTTGCTTGGTAAACCAAAGACCAAACAGTGCTGGTAGTTTTAAAGCGACATTCAGGCATAAACATAGAAGTCAAGTCAGGCCTGGACACCAATAGCTGCTTTTTCAATCAGGCAAAACCATTTTTTAATTACTGCAGCCAAACATAGTCAAAATAGAAAAAAAAAACTTGTTTGATCTGTTTCTTGATTTTTGTTGTTGTTGTTAAGATGGCTTTTTATTCCTGTAGAAGACATTACCACCACCTCTTGTTAGCCTAATTTCAATGAATTTTTTTAAGGGATGAATTAATGCCACGTTTTGTTTATAATTATAAGGATCAATGCCTGCCCCAGGCTCCCATAAAGCCAGAGGTCCATTTATTGAAGAATGGAAAACAGAAAACGAAGCCACTTTGCCTGGAGGGCTTCCACAGGCTGGTGGTTTGAGAGAGGTTTTATCTCTCTAATGAGTATAATATTAAAATTATGTGGGTTCAAGAGGTTTTATTTTTGCAGTATTTGAACTATATATATATGGACATCTGCAAATGCCAATCATATGACTTATGTAGGCACAATTAATTGTTTGTGCTCACACATATGCTGACAGCATTTGTTTTATGCACCTGCTTCTTCTCCAGTTCCAGTTTGCTTCGATCTTTTGATTTTGTTTTAATGCGCAGGCGTTTGCTGAAGTGTAACCACTTACGGAGCATCTGGGCTCACATGGGTTTTAAAACTGAATCCACATTTTAACAGTTTCTCACCTCTCGATCTGGATTAGAGAAAATGAATACATCATAGTAACCAATATTAATAGTTCTTTCACATTCCTAAGTGCTGACATTTGCTTCTTGGTTATAATCCTCAATTTGGAGTTTGGCTCCCTGCTTTGTCTCAGATTCCCACGGGCCTTACAATAATGCTTATCATTTGCATAGCACTTTTAAAGTGCCTTTCAATCATTAGTTAATTAATTCATATGATGTCTTTTCACAATTTCCAT
Organism: Puma concolor; assembly: GCF_028749965.1. NCBI lineage: Eukaryota > Metazoa > Chordata > Mammalia > Carnivora > Felidae > Puma > Puma concolor. Next base: position 80,343,383 of record NC_141671.1, read on the forward strand.
TTAATGCATAAACAAGCAAACTGGGCCAAACAGAGGTTAAATGACTGGGCCAGGACCATATGAGGATTTGGCTAAGTCCTTTCATTCATTTTTTTTTAATTTTCCAGAAAGGAAGATACATTTTCAACTCCAGTATCACACAATCAGGGGCAGTTAATGAACTTAGGCAATCTGGGGAAGTATTTGCTCCTTCTGTAGTGTTAGGCTTTCAAGTGGAAATGAGAATGGTGTGACTTCTAAAGATCATGGCAACCTCCCTGATCTACAGGATCAGGCTAAGACTTAGAATACAGCTTGATGAGAAGCTGTTTTGTGATATTTTTTGAAATCTAAGAATTGTTGCCCAGGAAGGATGCTGATAGTGTAAATCAAAGACATAGGATAGGAAAGGCTTTGGGTTATGGTCTTCCCAGGAGATCTTTCCAAAGAAAATTAGGGTGGCAGCTGTTTTGCAGATCAAGCAAGTAAAGCTTAAGATTGATAATATGCATTTTACCTCTTCAGTAGCCTAATGGTGATGATGGGAACGAAGGGATGCAGGCTGAGAAGACTCTCCCAACTTCTTATCAAATGCTTAAGATAATCATTCTTTTTCTTTTCATCACACTTGGGATCTTCTGGGTACCTTTAGCATCCAAAATACACTGCAGGGCTTTGGTAGAGACCTGCTTAATTGGCTGTTACCCTGAGCTCAGAATAGCATCTGAGCTAGGAAGAAAAGCTGCCGCAATGGAAAAAGACGAAAGAAAAGATGGAAAACAGAGACCTGGGTTGAGGACATGTGTCTGCACCGGGGGGAATGGACTGGACAGAAGAAGCAAGCTCTCAGAGAGTAATAATCACTTCTGAGATGGTCACTAGTTGGCCTTGGCCCATATCCTGAAAGCACTAAATGGGATGTTGTCTGTTTCCTAGGGCTGCTCTAACAAGTTACCACCAGCAAGGCGGATTAAAGCGACAGAAATTTATTCTTTTATAGTTCTGTACACAGGAAGTCCAAAATCAAGGTATAGCCAAGGTTGGCTTTCTCCTGAGGATCAGGAGGAGAATTCATTCCACGCCTCTCTTGGCATCTGGTGGCTGTTGGCAAACGTGTTGGCATGTACATGCATCGCTCTAGTCTTTGCCTCTGTCTCCTCGTGGTCGTCTTCCCTCCCTGTCTTTGTGTCTCATATCTCTCTTTTTCTTTTTTCTTATAAGGACATGAGTCATTAGATTTAGGGCCCACCCTAAACCCAGGATAATTTCATCTTTCCTTAATTAAATCTTACAAAGATCCTCTTTCCAAATAAGGTTTCATTCACAGGTATGGGGATTAGGACTTTGTTGTGTCTTTTAAGGAAACACAGTTCAACCTACTAGAGATGTCATCCTTCAGACTTTGGGTCTGGTAGAGGCTCAAACAGTCTCCAGATTTTACATAGCTGGGTCTCTCCTGTGAATCCATACAGACAATGAGTGTTTCTGGAGGCAGACCTAACAAATGCTTCCTTCTGCTTCTGTCCTATATTGTCCTATCCATCTAGCTCTATGCCCAACTAGAGGGAGGAATTGCTTGGCAACTCCAAGAATCCCCACTGCATCCAGTTGTCCACAGGAGATGCAGCTGTCCTCTTGGACAGTAGAGACAGCCTCCATTCCATGCATACCAGCCAGCAGATGCCTTTCCTTCCTCCTGGCTCTGATGCTGTCAGTGGTTCCTTAGATCATCCAGTAGAGGAAAGTAGCTCTACAATTCCTGGGTATATGGGCCTTGTGGGTGGGGGATATTTTTTTTCTGGCCATGGTAATTCATAGGACATTGATCTAGATACCCTGGCAGTGACTCTGTACCATACTGATCCTCCTGTTCCTTTTTAGGTTGTTTCTTGCTTTAAATCTGCCAGTGGCCTTCTTGGCCAGATTAATTCTCAAACACTTTAGCAGGTCACAGAGTTCTTTATGATAAACTATACTGGGCTGCCAAGGAGACTGCTGTCAGTGGTTCAGACATGACTTCTGCTAAAAGGAACTCCGGGTGCCACAGCCCCTAGGTGGGTACTCTACTGTGTGGCAGAAAACACCTCCACTGAGCTCAATGCTTACTGAATTGACACTTCCAGATGCTGCTAAAACAATCAGCAAAGCTCAAGGGACTTTACTTTTTAAATATGGGGCATGAATATTTTGTGGTTTATTGGCTCTAAGGAAATTTAACCTCTTTATTTTTCACCTGAAATCTCATCTTCTAGAATATAGACTCTGTGCTACATTGGGTTTCCTTCTTGGCAGTAAAAATCTTTTCCCCCTGAGTGTTCAATTATTAGTCCCTTAAACTCTGCTTATTTAAAAAATTTACCCCTAAGCCTTATATTTCTCCCATTTCCCCTAAACTTCCTGTGTTCCACCCATTCAAACTTGGAGTTTCCTGAGTGTTCATGCTTTCTTTCCTCTGTGCATTTGCCCACACTGTTCCCTCTTCAGGAGCACCACCTGCTCTGTGCATACTTCAGTATCCTTCAAGCTTAAATGTTAGGTTTTCTGACTCCCCCAGCAGGCCTGGGAACTCCTTGGTTGGCATCACCATAGCAGTAAATAAACATTAATAATGGAACTTAGCACATCTATCCAACTCCAGACAGGAGTTTTTAAAACTGTGTCAATATGCCAGTAGTAGGTGGCAAAATCAATTTTTAAAATGAAATAGAACACAGGGCACCTGGGTAGCTCAGTTGGTTGAACGTCAGATTCATGATTTCTGCTCAGGTCATGATCCCAGGGTTCGTGGGATCGAGCCCTGCATCAGGCTCTGCATTGACAGTGTGGAGCTTACTTAAGTTTCTCCCTCTCTCTGTCTCTCTGTCTCTGCCCCTCCCCTGCTCATGCTCTCTCTCTCTCAAAAAAAAATATCAATAAGTAAACTTTAAAATAAATAAGTAAACTCAATAAAATAAAATAAAATGAAATAGAACAGAAAATATTAAGTATATTTCATTTAGTAAGGGTCTGGTATGTGGACTTCTGCTGCTGCTGACATTGGTGTGTGTGTGTGTGTGTGTGTGTGTGTGTGTACTGGGTCTAGGAGTATTTCTTACTGTGGGTCATGAGACATTAGACTGAGTTACCTTAATCATCTCCGTATAGTTTAGGACTGGTCCAGTGTTTGCATGAAGTTGATAGGCAGCAAATGTCGGGTGGCTGAAGGAATCAGTGTAGCCGTGAGAATCCCAGGCACAGTTCTCAACACATTCTCAGTGAGGACCATACACTCCATTTGCTGGCCCCACCCAGGTTTGCTAATAGTCAAAGCCAGAAGTTTGTAATAAGTCATGCCTGTGTCTGCTGCAGTTTACAGACTCGGATGCGGCTAATATTTATTTATTTATTTATTTTTTTTTTTTTTTTTCAACGTTTATTTATTTTTTGGGACAGAGAGAGACAGAGCATGAACGGGGGAGGGGCCGAGAGAGAGAGAGAGACACAGAATCGGAAACAGGCCCCAGGCTCTGAGCCATCAGCCCAGAGCCTGACGCGGGGCTCGAACTCACGGACTGCGAGATCGTGACCTGGCTGAAGTCGGACGCTTAACCGACTGCGCCACCCAGGCGCCCCGGATGCGGCTAATATTTATTTAGCGTCTACCTCCTGGCCACATGTTGTCTTATGTAGTCTCAGAAACATGCCACAGTCATGACGTTCCTGTTTAGTTGGTAAAACTGACACACACAGAAGGGGAAATGTTGCTTTGAGCTACACCACAAATCCTCAGCAAGGACTGTGCTTGAATTTGCATCTTTTATCACTCAGGTGAGTGTTTATTCTTTTATATAAGGAGATGTGGCAGTCAGGAGCATAGCAACTTCTGGAAGGCTGTGGAGGAGTGTTGGAGGAGGAAAAGGGCAGTACAGGCCACTTGCTCAGTTACAGCACTGAGGAAACAGCCACACGGAGAAGAAAAACACCACCACACATTTGTGACAAAGACTCCTAAAACCTGTGAAGAAGCGATTTGAGTAGGTACATCAAAGGTCCATTAACCGAAAGGCAGAAGACTGGGCTCTCTAAGTATGACGGGCAGTATTTGTCATACAGTTGTACTGTCACGGATGGGAGCCATCAGCAGCTGTTGTGTGCTGCTTCTACATTAACCACACAATCGTGGAGATCGATTTGGGAGCTCATCTCCTGAAGCCCTCCCCTGGCTGCCTTCACCTGCCTTCTCCCCCTTCCCTCACTCCTACCCCCACTGTCTACTCACCCCCACCCCCTCCAGCCTACCTCCTACCTCCATCTGGATGCCTCGGAGCAGATGTGGACAGAGCCATATGTTCCATCCCTCTGACTAACACTGCTGTGCTTTTAGATTGGCTCAGGTTGGATTGTGATTAGTGTGTATTGTTATCATCACCAAGTCAGATAATGGGGATGGTTATTGATTTGCCCCATCCAAACCTCTTTGTTAGGAGACTTGCACACAAGGAAGAGAACTTGCTAAAAGACAAATAAAAAATATTTGTATCTATTCACCTAAAATGAGGAAGTACAAGACTGTGTCCTTGCCTCTGTCCTGTTGAACAGTTTTATCAGGAACTTGGATCAAGACATAAAAGACCTGCTGCTGGTCAAATTTGCAGTTGGCACAAAACTGGGCAGGATGGCTAATAGGCTAGATAAGATCAGATTTTTAAAAGATCTTGACAAGTGGAATGAAAGGCCAAAACCAACATGAAAAATTTAATAAGAAACTTAAAGTCCTGCACTTGGAGTTAAGAAAAACCCATCTGCTTCAAAAGTATGGAAGGAAGAGATCTACCTTTGTAGCCATCCTAATGAAAACAACTGAGGGCTTTTAGTGAACTACATCCACAATCTGATGAGTTAACCATAAGTTAACCATAAAGATGATGCTAATAAGGCTATACTAATAGAAGCTCAGTCAGCGTCCATCCCAGTGATCCCTGCACGGGTCTGACCATGGCTGCAGAACTCTCAGTGTCTGTCACATTTAAAATCAAAATCAAAATATATGTCACTTATTGGTTGAAAATTCTTTTCTCAAATTCCTCTTCAAAAATTACTAGAGTACCAAGGGTTAACTGCAGCTAGTGAAATATTATTAGGTATATTAAAAAAAAACAGAGGGGGCGCCTAGGTGGCTCAGTTGGTTAAGCATCCGACTTCAGTTCAGGTCACGATCTCGCTGTCCGTGAATTCGAGCCCTGCATTGGGCTCTGGGCTGATGGCTCGGAGCCTGGAGCCTGCTTCCGATTCTGTGTCTCCCTCTCTCTCTGCCCCTCCCCCGTTCATGCTCTGGCTCTCTCTGTCTCAAAAATAAATAAACGTTAAAAAAAAAACAACAGAGTATTCTTCTAGCATTCCCTAAAGCAGGTAACCCATGTTAAAAGCCTGGGGTGCATCCTTCCACACTAGTATTCGTGCTGATACAAATATACCAAAAATAAACACACATGCATGTAAGGATTTCATTGGGAGTATTTATTTTTTTATAAAGTGGATCCTGCAAAACCCATTACTCTCCAACTTTGTTTCTCCACTTAAGGATAAGTCATTGACACCTCTTCAGGTTAATACATACAGATCTCAAGTATTTAAAAAATGGTGCGTACTATTCCATGATAACAGATGTGCTACCATTTATTAGCTTTTCTCAGTGTCCGATTTTAAGAGGAATACTGGCAACTGGGGGAGGGGATAACTTTCCAGGTTGGGATGGCAAAAGATGGAGCTAGAAGCCGTGACATACTAAGAATGATCGAAGCACCTGAAACTATTTAACTGGGAGAATGGAAGGGGGGGGCGCAAACAGGAGGGTTCTTTGGGTTCATTGAAGAATATTGGGATTTTGCTCAGCGTAGGGTGGGACAGATCAAAGATTCTATGTTTCATGTTTCGTTCCTTGTCAGGACAGGGCTGGGGAAGGGGAGAGGAAGGACTCTGCTTCCTTCCAGTGGCTGGAGGTCTGTGCAAAACAACAGCTTTTGGGGTGAATGAGACTGCCCTACCCCCACCCCCATCACCAGAATGCTGGCAGGCACCAAGCAACCTCCACAGTAAGCACATTATAAAAACATTAGACAAAAATAACAAAAATAATGACATTAAAAAGAAAAATCATTGTATAAACCAAACAAACCCAGCCCTAGAGCTGAGACAGGCACCGGCCAGGATGTTGTTGGCATGGTTGGGAGAAATTTGATTTCGATGAATTTCATAGTCAATGTAACCAGGGCATGAATCACCCTCCTTCGCCCTTCCTTATCATTGTAATACCACAGATTTAGGGAACATGGCATAGAGAGATAAAGAAGTTCACAAACAGCGTCAGCCAGGAGCCCCCTGGGCTCCAAGGCAGTGCAGGACTCAGCCAGGAGGCAGTTCTCCAGTGTTAGGGGCCGATAAATCTGAAGGCAGTTGAACCCCTGAGGGATTTGAAGCCTTCAAGCCCGAGACCAGGGCTATTGCTTTTCCCACTTCCAACCCCTCACAGACCACCTAACTGAAGGTTGGGAAATGAGTTTTCTCACTCAGAAGCAAGAGTTCTGGTGGAAGCAGGGGCCTGGCAAAGCTGGTGCTGGAGAAAGTCAGCTCTCAGTAGGCTTCCAGGGTTTATTTCCCTGATCCTGCATGTCCTCTCCTGAGGTGCTTAGAGAAGCCACCCCCTGGCAGAGGCACAGGGATGCAGTGCCAGCATAGGATCTGGAGGTGGTACTGGGTGGGGGATGGGCAGGGTACTTACAGCCTGGTGATCAGGGAGTCCCAGAGAGTGCTGAAACCATGCTAGCATTTTATTTATTTATTTTCTGTGTTTTTTTTTAATTTATTTTTGAGAGAGAGAAAGAGAGTCCCAGGCAGGCTCCACACTGTCAGTGTGAGCCCAATGTGGGGCTCAAGCCCACAAACCATGGGATCATGACCTGAGCCAAAATCAAGAGTCAGACACTTAACTGACTGAACCACCCAGGAGCCCCTTATTTTTTAATTAACACGTACTTGATCCTTTGCTGGGTGCCAGGCACAGTGCCAGGCACTTCGCATGGGTAATTCTGAGCCATACTCCCAACCCTCTGGCAGGTACACTGTACACATGAGGAGACTGAGGCTCAGGGAGATGAAGTTACCTGGTCCAGGTCACTCAGCTAGCCAGAGGTAATGCCAGGGCTTAAATTCCAGAGTCTGTACCCTTTCTATTAGGAGTTGATGATGGCACATTGCCATGAGAAGGGTCTTGGGGAAAAGCGGTCTTCCTAAAGCCTGTGCTTTCTCTCTTCTAATTATAAACCCAAGCAATTGAAAATGCTCAAGCTACCCTCATTTATCTAGAGTTCATCGCAGCCCTCAAGATTGCTTAGGGGATGGGACACCTGTTTTATTCATACCGGTGTATCAGGCTATTACCATCCACACAGGTAACTCAAACAGGACCTGAAAATTAGAATTGGAAAAATCTGCAAGGTACTGAGGTTGGCTGCCTCATGGAGGCATTTTCTCAGACAACAGTCCCACTGGTGTTTTTTCTTCACAGAGAGGCAATGAAGAACTATACGCCAGTGGTCTGGAATACAGACATTAAGTTTGAATTCTGGAGTCAAATGATTTGGTTTTACTCATGACTTGGGTAAGTTACTTAACCACGTACAACATAGAGATAATAATAAGATGAAACAAGATCTTGTGTATAGAGTGCTCAGCCCAGCGCCTTATACAAAGTTGTTGTCCTGTAAGTAAGGGTTATCTACTGTGGGTGTTATGTTGTCCAGGGATACGTAGATGACACTGCAGACTCACTGTCATTAAGATGTGCACTCGGAGTTGTTTTTCCTATAGTAGGAACATGTTATGGTCAATCCATTTCTGCTCATAAATCTGGCATCTTTTGGGGAATCATTTGGAAATTGTATGGCCTGGGTAGAGAGAGACATGTCAGGTATGAAATAATGCCAGACTCTGAGGTTTAGCAGACCTGATCACCAGTCCTGACTGCCAGTCACCACTTGGATCCTTTTTGCAATTTACTCCCTCCTCAGAGCTTCCAATGAAGGATCACAGGAGCCACCCTAGGTAGTCATTGTTCATCACAAACACAAAGCATCCAAAGTTGTTTTGCCCTCAGGAGATGCACAGTGGTCCTTAGTTCCTTTCTGCCATGGCTGAACCACCAAGCTTGCCACACCATCCCCATTGGTGAGTATCTTCCAGGCTTCCCCAAACCTGTTTCTTGTCCTTGACAAGGAGGGCATGACATCCTTTGGCACATAGATGACCTTCCAGGCAAAACTGGGGTTGAAGATAGAAAAGTCTGGGTTTTCGAAGGGAACTCAATATCAGCAATTCATTTTATTTTCTTTAAAAATTTTTATTTAAATTCTAGTTAGTTAACATACAGTGTAATACTGGTTTCAGGAATAGAATTCAGTGATTAATCACTTACATACAACAGCCAGTGCTCATCAGAACAAGTGCCCTCTTCAGTACCCATCATCCATCTAGCCCATCTCCTACTCACCTCCCTCCATCAACTGTTTGTTCTCTATTGTTAAGAATCTTTTATGATTTGTTTTTCTCTCTCTCTCTTTTCCCCCTTCCCATCTATTCATCTGTTTTGTTTCTTAAATTCCACATATGAGTGAAATCATATGGTATTTGCTTTTCTCTAACTGGCTTATTTCGCTTAGCATAACACATTCTAGATCCATCCACGTCATTGCAAATGTCAAGATTCATACTTCTTGATGGCTGAGTAATAGTCCATCACACACACACACACACACACACACACACACACCATCTTTATCCATTCATCAGTCCATGGACATTTGGGCTGTTTCCATAGTTTGACACTGTTGATAATGCTGCTATAAACATCGGGTGCATGTACCCCTTCAGATCCAATATCAGATCCAATGCTGTTTAAAAACAGCAATTCAAACAGAACTCGAACAGGACTCAAACCAGGTGAAGAAACCCTTTCATGAAGTAAAGGCCTCTTAAGATCTGAGTTTACGTAGAAATTGTGAGAGGGCTACATGTCATTCACTTCGATTTCACAAACATACATCCAGCTGGTACCTTTTCTGTCTGTTTCCAGAACACAGGCCCCATACTGCCAGTGTACATTCTGGCAGGTCAGCACTCCCAACTGAGACCTCAGAGTACTCATCTGAAAATGGGGAATTGGGATAAATGTTCTTGCAGGTCTCTCTTGGTACCAGGATTCTGTGGATCCCATTCCTCCATGTAAGACACTGCTCATCCTGAGACCTTTTCTGACAGCCCCCACCATCCAGAGATTTCCCACTCCCTTCTGAGAGTTCCCACTCCATATGATGTGTACTTCTTTCAAACCTCTGCACCTGATAGCTTACGTTTATGGTCCCCGTACTCACCTGTGAGAAGCTTGAAAGTAGGAATTACATTTGCATTTAGTTCTGTGCTCCCAGAATCCAGCTTATTGGCTGGCACACAGTAGGTGTTCATTTATGTTGAAGGAATGGATGTTGAAGAGGCAATAAAGAAGATGCTTTAATTCACTGTAGTTCCTCTGTCCTTACCTGTAACGTGAGGGTAATAAGAGTATATATTTCATACGGCTTTCTGAGAACTGAGAGAACCCATCATTAGTGTTTTTTAGCACAGGGCCTAGCACATAGTCATCAGTCAGTAAATATTAACCATCATGATATAATATTATCAACATTCAAATTTCAATTTTTGTATCTTCATTTTAAAAACAGAAACTGAGATACAGGAGAAAATGGCATGTCCTTGGGATAACCAAGTACAGTGCCAAGAAAAAAGCTGAAATCTTTATTTCTTGTTCTGAGTTTTACATACCATACTATGAGGCTTTTGCCTGAGGGCCTGGGGTTTTAGACTTTTCTCAGACCTTTTGTTCAGCAGGTTGAATTTGGCTGGGGCCTAGGCAGGAGGATGGTGGGGAAGAATTGTCTGAGCTACTGAGGAGTTAGCTTTCCTAGCATTTGAGGAAGAAATGAAAAGTACTCTTTAATCACCCTTTGACATGGCTTCTATATACAAATCTTTGAGCCTTTGGCTCAGGAGAAGAGAGCAGGGAAGTTATTCAGAAGGGAAATTATTTTACATAAAAGTAATGTTTGGCAGATATCACAGTGTGCAAGAAATAAATACTTCTTAAAACACACGGTGAAGGCACATGTCTCTGAAAATTTAGAAATATTCCCAGGAGTGATCTAGATGAAGAATATATGGGAGGAGACATAAGAATCCTCTGTATAGAATCATTCATGCTGAGTGTTAGCGCAGAAACTCGAACTAGCTGAGATTATAATGCACATTCAGGAAATCTCCGAAGAAGCTCATTGAATCATAGCTCTGAGCCCAGACTTTTTGCCACTGGGTCGATACCACTGCCTCTATAGGTAGCCACCTTATATCTTGGTGATTGATCTAATTTTAATAATGTTGTAATTGATTATTTTTATGGCTTATTATTTTCATTTGGTGGTTTATTACTTTCTGGAATATACAATTCCAAAAAGACTGGTTCAAGTAAAAAAAAAATCCTGAACATAGCTAGAGAATTTAGGAATAATTAAGTGGATATTAAACAATATTTTTTGGTGAAAAATATTTTTTCTCCTTCATTCCTTCTGTTCTTCCTTTTCTCCTTTTGTTATTTCATTCCAGAGAGACTGGCATAGAGTTAACCCAAATACCCCTTTTTCACTTTATCTACTCATGTATCCCATACATGTATTTATTATAAGTACAGAGATTTTTCTTGCTTGCTTTCTTTTTTTTTTTTTTCAACGTTTATTTATTTTTGGGACAGAGAGAGACAGAGCATGAACGGGGGAGGGGCAGAGAGAGAGGAAGACACAGAATCGGAAACAGACTCCAGGCTCTGAGCCATCAGCCCAGAGCCTGACGCGGGGCTCGAACTCACGGACCTCGAGATCGTGACCTGGCTGAAGTCGGACGCTTAACCAACTGCGCCACCCAGGCGCCCCTTGCTTGCTTTCTTTTAAGCATCCTTTTGTAGATGTTTGGGGGCACTGTATGGTTGTAGGATGCTTTGAGAAGGACTAAGCATTCCTACAGATAAACTCAGATTATACTTTGGGGGAGAGACTTCTTTCCTCAGTGCCTCAGGTTGCTCATCCCCATTACTGACAAGTAGTGAGAATGAATTAATTCACATTCCAGACTGGACTCTTGGGTCACAGTGCAGTTAGGCTGTGAAAGGGCTCCTCCTTCCCTTTCTGCAGCCACAACATGGCACTCCTGAAGCACTTTGAAAGCAGTGACTCAGGAGACCAGCAGGTGGCACATGGAACCAGAATACACACGTCATGGCCCAGGACAAAGATGGAGGAGGCTGATTTAGAGCAAGGTCAGTTGGCTGACTTCCTCAGTCTTGAGGTATTGAATGCCGCCCATGAGGACCACAAAAATCTGTATGACTGCGGGACCTAAATGATTAAAATGCCAGGAGGGCAAGACCAGTGTGACACTAAAGGATGGGAATATTCTAGTCATTCCTTTAACCTCTCCTAATCCTTTCTCTTAAACTGAGTTACCTTATATCAGGATTGTAAACCGAAGAACATATACTATAGGTAAAGCAAGAAGCCTAGTGTGAAGAGTTCAACATTGGTAGCCATATAATAAATACTATCTGGTTGTGTTGACACAATCCAGTGGTGTTATTTAGGCATTTCTGATTAGTGTATATACATATATATATATAGTGACTGCATTTAGGTATTTCTGATTCATTGATCTGTTCATTTATTTTTTCAACCAATGAATATATATGGAGTACCTACCCTTTGCTTGGGACAGGGCTTAGGCACATGGCAGGGGAGGGGGTGAGTGAGACTGAGTTCAGCTTGGTCTGTTGGTTTAGCAACTCTGTTGGCTAAATTACTAGGAGGGCGGGTGGAGGGTTTCCTGTAAAACCAACAATTCAGCCTGATAACCAATACACTCATTAGATTAGAAGGTGTTGGGATGATGGTTTGGATGGTGGGGAAGCTAGTATGGGAACATGAGGGAACAAAGGACCATGGGCTGTATATAAATTGGAAATTATTTCTAATGTGTGGGGTTCACATTCTAGTCCACCCTGCTCCACACATTCTAGTCAACCCTCCTTCTTTAGTTGGTTATACTGTGAATTCTCTATGTTGTAGAAAGCAATATTTTGAAGATAATCTAACCTTTTAAAAATAATATATGTACATGAAGGGTTACTTTTACGTAGAACAGTGCTCAGTTTTTCCCTGTCTCTAGAGTGTGAAAGGAGAAGAGCTTTAACTAGGACAAGAGGAATAGAAAGGATTTGTTGACATTGAAAACTGTTAATCCCTGATGTGTTACCCCAGAAGATGAGGACTGCTTTGGTTGAAGGCTTTTAAGAAAGCAGAGATTACCAACTATCTGGACTAGTTTATTTATTTATTTATTTTTAATTTTTTAAAATGTTTATTTATTTTTTTTTTTCAACGTTTATTTATTTTTGGGACAGAGAGAGACAGAGCATGAACGGGGGAGGGGCAGAGAGAGAGGGAGACACAGAATCAGAAACAGGCTCCAGGCTCTGAGCCATCAGCCCAGAGCCCGATGCGGGGCTCAAACTCACGGACCGCGAGATCGTGACCTGGCTGAAGTCGGACGCTTAACCGACTGCGCCACCCAGGCGCCCCAAAATGTTTATTTATTTTTGAGAGAGAGACAGAGCACAAGTGGGGAGGGGCAGAGAGAGAGAGGGAGACACAGAATCCGAAGCAGGTTCAACCCGAACTGTCAACAGAGCCTGATGTTGGGCTCGAACCCATGAACCTGGAGATCATGACCTGAGCCAAAGTCGGACGCTTAACCAACTGAACTACCCAGGCACCCCCTATGTAGACTAGTTTAGATATGGGTATCTTAGGGAAAAGGGATAGATAAGTGATTTTTTTTTTTATTTTTTTTAATTTTAAAAAAAAAATTTTTTTTTTCAACATTTATTTATTTTTGGGACAGAGAGAGACAGAGCATGAATGGGGGAGGGGCAGAGAGAGAGGGAGACACAGAATCGGAAACAGGCTCCAGGCTCTGAGCCATCAGCCCAGAGCCTGACGCGGGGCTCGAACTCACGGACCGCGAGATCGTGACCTGGCTGAAGTCGGACGCTTAACCGACTGCGCCACCCAGGCGCCCCTAGATAAGTGATTTTTAAAAACCCTGTACATGATGATTTAGATTAGCAGAATCTGTATCAGGCAGAGAGATAAAGAGAGAGAAAAGAAAGACAGGGAATGACTTAATTATTGGTTGTCAAATAAAGGAAGGCTTATCTACTGGAGAGAAACTGGTCGGTAGAGGAAAGAGGGTGGTAAAGCAAGAGATCTATCGTAGAAGGGAGGACCCTTTTGACTCATTTGTGTGATACTCTTGGGGTAAACAATGCAAAACTATGGAATCTCCATAGTTTGGGGAGATTAAGCACAATTTCAACATGTGCCTATAGGGCTATAATTTACGGTAATTGATAGGCATATTAATTTTACTGTATTTCATTTTTATAATCAGCACTAAAGTCTTTGTTCTCATACTGGAATATTGTAGGCATTCATGACATTTTATATCAAATATGTATATCTGAAATATCTCAAATATCAAATAACTGTGTTTCCATCACATAATCTTTTCAGTGTTTCAAATATTGCTATAGTTCCTTCCGACATTTTTTTTTTAAAGAAACAAAGCCTTAGAGATTCTATTGATGCCTCTGGTGTACCCCTGGTATGGAAGTGCATGTAGATAGATGGTCATCCCCACTATCAGGGAAGGCATTTCTGAGTGGGGTGGGATGTAGATAAAGTCACCACTAAGACCCTAACACTTTGGAAAGTCCTCATTGGTGGGGTAGATGACCTCATTTCTAAGTTGGTAAGGATGGTGAACTCCTTAATAAAGTCTTTGAAATGCACCAGGTTCTTAAACACTCTCAACATAGGCCAAACTTTGCGCAAGTCACTTGGGAATGATGCATCCAGGTATGGATGATATTCCTAAGTAGAAATGGATCATCTCCTACTTCTGACTTTGCAAGCCTCAACCTAAAGTGGGAGAAAATATCTTAGACTTTTTATAATGTAGAGTGTAGATTTTACTCAGAGAGCGGAGGAAAGAGCTGCATGGGACCTAAGAGCCACAGAGTGATTTTTAGTAAATTTGTAACCACTGTGGGAGAATTCTAATAAAGAGTCAAGTGAGAGAATTTGGTGTCTGAAACCTAAAACTGGCCCCTCCTTTTGAGAGAGTCATATCTACAGAGATCAGGAGCCAAATAGGGAATAATAACAGATTTGTTAGTACCTGAGCAAGTTCCCAATTACAGCAATACCCATCACCCCCTCCCATGAAAGGTATCTTTGGTTAAGCTGAACTGGAGCATGTGGCTTTTAGGTTAAAGGCCAAAAGAGGGCCCAAAAGCTTCCTCTTAACAGGAAGGACCTGACAGTCCTGATTCCCACAAAGAGGGTGAGAAGAGGGTGAGGAGGCCCAGGCTTGCCCTTTGAAGGTCGAGCCTTCTTCAGTCAGCTTCAGCAAGTCTAAGACATGGTTCTTCCCCCACTTTTTATTTTTATTTTTTTTTATTTATTTATTTTTTTAATTTTTTTTTCAACGTTTATTTATTTTTGGGACAGAGAGAGACAGAGCATGAACGGGCGAGGGGCAGAGAGAGAGGGAGACACAGAATTGGAAACAGGCTCCAGGCTCCGAGCCATCAGCCCAGAGCCCGACGCGGGGCTCGAACTCACGGACCGTGAGATCGTGACCTGGTTGAAGTCGGACGCTTAACCGACTGCGCCACCCAGGCGCCCCATTCCCCCACTTTTTAAAGCAGTTGCCCTACCAATGAAGTTAGGCTCTGGCCAGAAGTTAGCCACTCTTCCTCCTGTGTAAATGAGTGAGTAATGGGGTGTGGAAAGAAGGGCTGTGTGTATGAGTCAAAGTGTAAGCAAGGAGATGAGAAGAAGTCCTCCCTACCAAATGCTATCCTCCACATTTCTACCACCATTTGTATAATCTACAGCAGTGTCCAACTGATTAATCTGAGCATTAACTAATAATAGTTTCATTTTAGCAGCTTTAAATGAAAGTGGACTCTGGATGGAAAATTTGTAATGCTTATCCCTGGTTGTTGTTGTTGTTGTTGTTGTTGTTGTTGTTGAACCTTAAAATTCTTATGTTGGACTCAATTTCAGATAAAGACCAGGGTTGAGAATAGGTTCATAAGTCATAAGGCTGTTTTCCTATTTTAATGCAGGGACATTTCCTTCCCAAGCATGATGGAGAAAAGTACATGCCAAAATGAAAGCATTTAATATGAAATATAGAAATCTTATTGGCTGGGAATGGGGGTAAAATACTGGACTAAGAATTCTCCCTCAATATTACCTATATCTGCAATGATTGCCAAAATAACTTTCAGGAAAGGCAAACTAGGTTTGTGTCACATATACGGCAATCAACCAAACCCAACACTTGTCTTCCTGTGATCATGGCATGCAATGAAGGGAGAGATTAATCTAACAACAGATTGACAAGAAAAGAAAACAAAATGTGGTCCAGGGAAACTAACTGTGTCTTTATGAAAATGGAGCTTCCTCTTGCTGGGTCACATTGTCCCTGATCAGGTCTAGAGACCAGATACCACTGTAGCAATGCTGGGCTGCACCATCACCACCATCATTAGCATTAGCACCCTCAATGCTCCAGACTTCAAATGGTAACTAGTAGCGCTTCTACTTTAGTAGGGTTGATAGTAACAACAACAAAAA
Source organism: Puma concolor (assembly GCF_028749965.1). Lineage (NCBI taxonomy): Eukaryota > Metazoa > Chordata > Mammalia > Carnivora > Felidae > Puma > Puma concolor. Next base: position 80,359,198 of record NC_141671.1, read on the forward strand.
AGTGTTAGTCTAGAAGTAAATAAAGTCACCTGGAATAAAACCAAAGCTGGGAGCCTCTCTGTGATTGATTCACACTCACCCCCCCCACCCCGCCCCGCCACCCCACCGATTCCCAGAAATAGTCATCCAGGACATCCCAGGCTTTTTGCAGCATTCCACAAGTCTGCTGGGCATCCACAACCTGGGCTTTTGAGGGCTGCCTCCTTTGAAGGTAGTCACTCACATGTCATCCCAACTTCTGTCCCCTACCCCCACTATGTGCTCATATCCATGCCCAGCTGGCCCTCCTGGCCCTTCCTGTCCCCACTGTTCTCTTTGCCTCTTGCCACTGAGCTGCTGATCACACACACTGGCTTCCACCCCAGAAGGTATCACAGCAGCATAAACATCATTGTCAGCTTATCCCTACCTGTCTCTTGAGATCGTAAGGCTGGGGCCCTGATCTGACAGGATTATTGTCCTTCTAAGAAGAGATACCAGAGAACTTGCTCTCTCTCTCTCTCTCTCGTTTCCTGCATACACACAGGAAAGGCCATGTAAGCATACAGTAAGAAGACAGCTGTCTATAAGCCAGGAAGATGACTCTCACCAGGAACTGAATTGAACAGTTAGCTTGAACAGACTAACATACCAGGTATACTCCTAGTAACATTTATTGAGCATTTGCTATGTGCTGGGCAATGCATTAAAGCAGAAGTGCAAAAACTCATGTGTTAATTTATTTATACTTGTAACAACTCTGTGAAATAACTACTGTTGGTATGCCCATTTTTGAAATGAACAAACAGGCTCAGAGAGGATAAGAATTTACTCAATATAGCTAGTAGGCCATGGGGTTGGGATTCGACCCCAAGTTAGTAAAAGTCCCAATTCCTTGCTTTGCTCTGTTCTCCCCTCTCCCAGGGGATCTGGATCATAAATGCTGAGCAAATGAAATCATAGACTTTTGTAATTCTCAAAGTACTTTTATACCTTTTCACAACTAAAGATTCCTTTTATTATTTCTACTCACTGTCGTTCGTTAATGCATATTTTGATAGATTACTAATCTGAAAATTGATATGAAATGTATAAATTTTAGTGGATTTTTGAAATATTGAAAATAACTTCTGTTTCCTTTGAGCTCCCAGGAGTTTGAAAACCTAATTACCACCCTCATTTTACAAATGAGGAAACAGAAATCCAGAGAGGATAGTGGCTTGCTGGTTACAGATTTAGGAGCACATTTCAGGTTTTCCTCTTCCTATCCAATCACTTGTTATCCAACATCATGCTAAATCAACCAATCCATCATTTAGTTGTCATTGAGCAGCTACTTATGCCTGGGAGACAAGATTATGTGGAGGGTACAGAAAAATTATAGCTATAGCTTCTGCATTCAATAAATTTATACTCTATTTGCAGAAACAAGGCTTAGACATAAAAGGAAATGACATAAAATCACAAGATAGTGTGTTTCTAAAGCAGTGTTTCTTATCCTTGGCTACACATCAGAATCACCCAGGGAGCTTTCAGAAGCTCCAGAACCCTCCAGAATAAGGATTTTCAGGGGCGGGGGTCAGGGTTGAGAACCCCAGTCAGGGTTGAGAACCACAGGGTTCTCAGGGTTGTAAATGAACATATTCTACAATAAAGACTACAAATGTTCCAGGTGTAAAGGTGAGGTCAAGGTGGGCTAGAGAGGTCAGGGGACCTCTGAGGAATAAAGAGGCCTTGGGGTGGATGGATAGTGTTTGGCTAAGAGGAGAGGAGGTGGAGGGAAACACATGAAGATGTCTAGGAAGGATGTAGGGCTTGAGAAGAGAGAGGAGCTGGTGGGGCTGGTGAGTGGCCAGTTCTGACCTCGAGATTCTGGGAGGCAGAGGTGGAAGGTATAGTCAGAATGCGGGGGTGGGGGGGGGGGGCGGGGAGGGCTTCCAAGCTCATTTCTGAAAATAAGAAAGGCTTGATGATTTTTGAATAAAGATTCTATATGCAATATGTGTAGCATTAACTAATCAGGGAGGAATTTTCTTTAGAATGTCCAGGATATCTGGATGATCTCTGTAGAAGTTACCACATGGGCTAGAAGAAGTCCATGAAGATCAGTTCATAAGAAGAATCCTCATTTTCTCTGGAAAAAGGGAAGGCATTAGATTCTCAGATAAGAGGGTTAGGGTGGGGATAATGAACTTAGGAGAATACAGGAAGCAAGGGTGACTGCTCTACCTGGGCCTATAGTCCACAGCACCCCAAAGCTGTGTGAGTGAAGGAAGAAAGTAGGGGTAGCAGAAGTGATAGATACAGGTACCAAAGGGCAACTTCTTTTGGCTGCACAGAGCAGGTCTCTGCTTGATAGGGAGTGACTAGGGCGCACCCATGAGGCAATTCTGAACTAGACAGCGTAAGAGAAGCCTCCCAGGCCTTTCTGTGGTGCAAGGTTATGTCTCCTTGCAGCTCCCACCAGGGGTTTCCACAGGCGTGACTTTCTTGGAGGCAACAAGGATACCAGGTATGGATTCTCTGGGAAACGTGCATTTATTCTGGGGTCCCAGTGCAGTGTTGGCCAGTAGAGAGTTATAGGCAATGGAGAAATGAGGGAGATGACCCAGGTATTGTCCCATCTGTTGAACCAGAGAAATTTACAGGGGTTGAGATTTACTGCTTTGCACCTTGAGCATACGCCTCGGCTGGTGGTTGAGAAAACTGTTGTAGAGACTGTTTATGGAAGGTAAGTTTTGGCAGCATTGTGTGACTCAGAATGAGGGGGGTGAGACAAGCTTGGATGCTGTGAAGTGATGAGGACCTGGATGAGGGCTGAAGGTGTGGGAATGCAGAAGTAGGAAAGGAACTCAAGCTACTATCTTTTAGTAGGAAAAGCATCACAGAATAGATCAAATGAAGTACACAGGCACTCACAAATCTAAAGTAAATATATATGGATGTTTTACTAATGCTTTACACATTAGTTCCAAGGCCACGCTTGGGGTGAGGGTGGCATTCTGCTCGTGTTGAGGAGAGACTGATGCTGGAGGAAGGAGAACTAGGACCTTCAAAGGAAGAGCATGCTCTACCTATAGGGATGGATTTACCATGAAGCTGACGAAGCTTAAACTTTAGGGCCTTTTCCTGGAACAGCCTTGTCCAAAGCTCTGTATTTAACTTTCTGCTTGTCATTTTGAGTTGTTTTGCATACAGAAGATCCACAAATTATACTAGCCTCATGCCCCTGCCCCTCCAATCCTAGATCAGCTCCCAATCACCCACTGTCCCTGATGCTCTCATATGTCAAAATAGGGATGGCCGCTACTTGTTAGCATCCTTTATTGCTGTTAAATCAGAAATGAGCTGTCAGCTTAATCGGGGTGTGCACCTGACAGAACTCTGGGGCCCATTCACATTCTAGTATATGTAATTTGGTGGCCATAAGGTGTAATGTCTATATATCTTTGTTGCCTACATTAAAAAAATTTTTTTTATCTTTGATGGTCTTCATTTTCATGAAAGGTATCTAGGTGTGATTTTCCTTTTATCTAATAAACACAGAATTTATTAGGTTTTGTCAGTCAGCAAATCAATGATCTCATCATTTCTGGAAAATTCTCAGTTATGTCTTCAAATATTGCTTCTGCCCCATTTTCCTTCTACTTTCTTTCAGAAACTCTTGTTAAACATATGTCAGATCTTCTATCTTCCTTATTTATTAGTATCTATTCCTTATATTGCATATATTTCTATTTTCTGGGCTTCATTTAAGACCAGGCGTTGACAACCTACTGCCTGTGGACCAAATCTCTCCCATTACCTGCTTTTGTAAATAAAGTTCTATTGGAACATAGCCACACCCTTTTGTTTATATATTGTCTGTGACTGAGTGGTTGTGACAAATACTATGTGGCCTACGTGCCTGAAATATTTACTATCTGGCTCTTTACAGAAAAAGTTTGCTACCATTTCTAGATAATTTCCTATCATTCAGTTTACAAACTCTCTTTATCTCTGTTTATTGTACTATTAAACTGGTCCACTGAGTTTTTCATTTTGGTTACTGTATTTTTTATTTCAAATGGACCTTTATGTAGCTGGCAGATCACTTTCTACAGTTTCCTGTCCCAGATGTTATTTTCAAGCTTTTGTTTGATGTGTTTAAATATAAACTCTAGGGGCGCCTGGGTGGCGCAGTCGGTTAAGCGTCCGACTTCAGCCAGGTCACGATCTCGCGGTCCGTGAGTTCGAGCCCCGCGTCAGGCTCTGGGCTGATGGCTCGGAGCCTGGAGCCTGTTTCCAATTCTGTGTCTCCCTCTCTCTCTGCCCCTCCCCCGTTCATGCTCTGTCTCTCTCTGTCCCAAAAATAAATAAAAACGTTGAAAAAAAAAATTAAAAAAAAAATATAAACTCTATAGCTGTGAGAGACTAATATACAAACGTTCTGATAAGCCTAATATGTGAAGTCTCTATGGCTCTGTTTCTAAGGTCTGTTTCCTATGAGCTTATTTTCTTTATTTATATTTTTACTTTAATTATTTTAATTGTATATAGCTCATTGTTCCTGAAAAGCTGTCTGTTGAGGTTCTTTGAGGCCTGAGGGGGGAAAAATGTGTTTCTCCAAAGAGGATTTACTTTTGTTCTGCCTAGTGCCTAAACCAAATTCTTCAAAGTTCCCTGGACCACCTGTGCTGCAAATCCATGTTAGGGCTGGTTTATAGCCAGAGTAGCTCAGGATTTTTTTCTTTGTTTATTTTTCCTGTTCCTAAAAAGATTAGTGTTGGAGAAATCCTGCACTAGACTAAACAATTTTTAGTGGTAGGGACAGATCTATTCATTATTGAGTTTCTCCCACAATGCTTGGCCTATTGCTTGTTGAATGAATGAATGAGTGAGTGAGTGAGTGAGTGAATGAATGAACAGGTTCTGCTGATTACATTTCTTAAGTAGTTCTCAAATCTCTCTTTACCTCTTTCCCATTTTCATGGTTCTAGTTCAGGCCCTAACCATTTTTATCTAGACCAAAACAATGTGATTTCCCAATTTAGTGGTCCTCAGCTAAGGGTATATTTCAGAATCTTTGGAGTATGTTAAAAAAAAATATGTTTTCAAAATTCAGGGTGAGTTGAGGAAATTATAGTTTAAAATATTTTGCAGATGTTTCTAATACATATCTCTAGTAAGAGGCACTCTGGCCAACCTCAGTTTTGTCTCTCTGCAGTCCATCCTCCCTACTCGGTTAGAAATCTATTCAGTGTGGGAATATGACTACTTTGCTCTTCTGCCAAAACCCTACAGTGGGTCTCTGTTGACTATAGAATAAAATCCAAGCTATTTAGTATTGTTTACAAGGCCCTCCACCCCCCATCTTGTACTTTATGTCCTGGTGGCACTCAACTTTGTGCATCACATCTCACATACCATCTTGTCTTCCATGTCTTGCTTTTGCTCACACTATACTCTGTGCCTACACGGCCCTTTTCATCCTTCTTTTCTGGCTTCTTCTTTTTCAGCTCAACTCCAGGAAGCCTCCCTAGACTCAGGGGCTGAGTTTATTGTTCCCCCTTCATGTTTTTCTGCATCATGATATATAGCCAACTCTGTTACTTTGAAAATACAACCCTCAACTAGAGTGTGAATTCCTCAAGGGACTTAAGTTACTCATTTTTTGTTATCCTAGCACAGTTCTCAGAACACAGCAGGAATTAAGTATGTATTTATTGCCTAGAATGTGTTGTAGATTTATTGTATATTTACCAAACTGTCTAGGTTTGCCCTTTTAAAATCAGGTGTTTGATATCTGGGAACATGGGCAACGATGCCTCTGGGGCTCTTTAAATTCACAATATTTGTGATCATAGTCTCCAACTAAATTCAGTTGTTTCCAGTTGTAGTAGGGAGAAGAAGAGCTATAACCTGGGGGTTAATATATAAATCCCAGATAAAATAGAAAAGTAATTTTCAAGCAAAGAGGGAGAAATGAAACAATTAAGAATCCAGCATCCATACTTTTGTGAATGGGTATTGTGCAAAGGTTGATTGCCTTGCACAGGTTGCTTGGATGAGGGATACTCGTGTTTTCTGCAGTAGCCTAGGTCTTCCCTTCCCACAGTCCTGCCTGTTTTTTTTCCCCAAGCCTCCAGGAGAGCAATGAATACTGAATCTTTCCTCCTAGTTGGTGCTGGAAAAACAACCAAGAATGACAGGCTTGTGTGTAGGCCCCAGAGAAAGCAGGCAGAGAGTAGAAGATTGATAGAGATTTTTGCTCCCTGAGATATAAACGATGTGGTACCTTCTCCAGTATGTAACTGGGTGTCACTTAGTTTTCTGATATTCATCACTCCCTACTCTCTGGGACAACAAGTGGGATTAATTCGGTCTTCCCAAATAATCCAGAATGACAAAGGTGACCAAATCTTCTGGAGTTCTATTGGGTACGATCAGAAGGATAAGCGCTGGCCATACCATAGCTGGCTGCCAAATTCTTCTCAGGGGCATCTTGCTCAGAAGTTGGGACTGTAACATCATGCTGGTCCCCAGAATTCACAACACTTTGATTTCCTCCTCAGTGTACAGTTTTATGTCCTTCTAACCAGGATCCATTTGAGAGCTATAGTCCTTGGGATAGAACAGAATCCAAAATCCATTTGGTGTCATGCACCAGCAAGCACTCAATGTTAATTGATAAGGTTAATTATCACGAAATGGGAGAAAATGTATTTTTTTGGCGCTGTCTCCAATAGCTGTAATCTCCACCCTGTGTAAGAGAATAACAACAATAATAACAAAAATAATACAGAGATTCTCAGAGAGAAAACAAACAGGTGGCAGAGAGAGTATCTCACTCCAGAAGTGCAAATGGAGACAGCTGCTACAGAATTCTATTACCTTCACATCCCATTACTTTCTTGAGACCTGTTACCCTTTGGGGGAGATGACAGCCAATGTCAGCTTTAAAACCATGGCAAGGTCAGTTGCCAGTAAAATGTCTGAGAAGGAAAAGGGAGGGGAGAAAAAGTGTCCTTGGCAAAAAATGGTCTGACATGTTGATGAGTAATCAAACAGAAGATCTAGGTTCAAGTGACTGTGCCATTTCTAGATATGTGACACGTTTAATTTCTTTGAGTTTGGCTTTCTTTCTTTTTTTTAAATTTTTAAAAAAATTTTTATTTTTTATGTTCCAGAGTGAGAGAGACAGAGCACGAGCAGGGAAGGGCAGAGAGAAAGGGAGACACAGAATCCAAAACAGGCTCCAGGCTCTGAGCTTGTCTGCACAAGCTCAGAGTTTGAGCGGGGCTCAAACTCATGAACCATGAGATCATGACCTGAGCTGAAGTCAGACACTCAACCGACTGAGCCACCCAGGCACCCCAAATTTGGCTTTCTTATAGGTAAAATATAGAGACTAGCAACATAAACTAATTATGAGAATTAATTGAGCTAATGTATGTGAAGGTGTGTTTTTCCTTTAAGTGATTATGCAGTTTAGGACATTCTGTCTTTGAATGGGCTGAGGAGGAGAAGAAAGTGGCCTGGGTCTTCCTATCCCTATCCCTCAGTCTGTTGCTCATGAATGCTGCTAATGAATAAAGCTGCCTCCAAGCTCCACCCACCCTCTGCAAGAACATACTAATAATAAATCCAGATTTATGCAGACTGGTGTCAGGGTCTGCATTCATTAGCCAGTTTAAATAATTTTATATCTTAAAATAATTATGGCATTTGCAGTACTGTTTTCTAACACATTCGAGGTCTAAGGCAAAATGCCCCAAAGACAACCACATGCAATCATTGCATTTATTTTACATTTTTAATGAACTTCCCTGTTCCCAGAGCTCTGTTGGCATTCCCCAGCAGCCTGGGTTCTATTTTGTGTTCCTCTATTTTGTGTGCCTGTTTTCTTGTCAGCACGTGCATTTCAACTTCGTCAGAAAACAGAGGATATGGAGAAGTTATCTCTTTTCAAACGGTTTTTATTCTATCCCAAATTACCAACACAAACATGAGGTAAACAAAGAAAAAAAAAGAAATACAATAAAAGAGCCACATGTGATTTGTTTCTTGACTAAAGTAAGTAGTATAGCTTTTGCCTTGTTACTTGTTCCCGATAGATTTCGAGGCTGGGGGTAGTATCACTTTCCTGAATCCACCATCCCTGTACTGCTCTCCATATCCAGAAAACAGTATTAGAAGGAAAATCTGAGGCTAAATGTGTCTTTCTTCATCTGATCAAACAATCCATTCCTCAAGACAATCCCGACAGTAAGGGTGATTTAATAAGGATTGCACATAAATGCCACTGCAAAGACTTAGGCAATAAGGAACATATAGCACACTTACAGGGCCTAAGACCACACTACATAATCTTTGTTTAGGCTGTAACTGCTTTAAGGACTTTTCCATCTAAATCCTTTTCCAGTTTGAATCTTACAATAATGCTGGCAAGTTGGGAAGGCAGGCATTATTACTAATGGCCTACAAGACCCACAGGTTCTGGTCCTGCCATCCTATACAACTCCAACTGCACCCATTCTGCTTTCTGTGATCTGTCCACATGAACCTGCCTTCTGTTTCTTGAACATGTCACTCTGATCCTTGCCCTAGGGCCTTTGCATTGACTGCTCCCTTAATGGAATGCACTTCTCTGCCTATACTCTTCCAAAGACTATCTCCTTGCCATACAGCTCTCAGCTAAAATGCTTTCTACTCAAAGAAGGCTTTTCTGGTCACTCTAAAGAAACACTGCCCTCACCCTATTTCTATTCCAGCACATGCCTCTACATTATCTTACCCTTTTTATTGTCTTTAAAGGCCTTATCATTCTCTGGAATCCTTACCTTTATTTATTGATTGCCTCTGTTTCCATATAGAATGGAAGGGCCATTAGGGAAGGGACTTTGTCTGGTTTGCTGCTATGTTCCAGTACCTAGAAGGGTGCCTGGTACAGATTAGATGCTAAAATACCATTTATTGAATGAATTTCAGTTTGGCCAACGAGGAAAACATTGAATGGTCATGAAGATTAAGATTATGATCATGAAGATCATGAAGATTAAGTAACTTGCTGGGATCTAATTAGGGCAAAACATCTCTTACCTTTCAGACCTGTGATTTTTTTCTCTAAGCATGGAATTCATTGTTTATACCCGAGTAACTCAGGATTTGCATGTTATCCTTTGGCAGGATGTAGGAGGTCAAGATTTCTCATCTTCAAAGACAGGTAACATGCATGAGATCAATCCAGAGGTCAGAATGACAATCACACTGTTGAGATTGTGTGTATAAGAACTTAAGTCAGTGTTCAGTGGTGTGGTTTTACCTTACTTTCCTGGGATTTGGGGGTCTGGTTCTCATCTGGAGTATACTAATTTTGAGAAGCAGCTCAAAGGGATGGAAACAGACACAACTCAGCTTGAGTCCTGACCAGGCCATGTACTGTTAGATGATCTTGGAAAAGTCTGTTGAACTCTTTCTGAAATAGGGATAACTTAAGCTTCCTGGATGTCCTGAGCTGAATGAACCTGCACATGTAAAATACCTGACCCAGGGCCAAGGGTATGGGACAGGTTCAGTGGATGCTTCAGACTTTCTCTTCATCCAGTTTTTGATTGAAACTTCCTCCTTTAGGTTGAAGGCTGAGTTTTATTCTGTGTTTCTTAACGTCTCTCCCTCTCCTTTTTAAATTTAGTATTTATTTCTTCATTTTGAGAGAGAAAGAGAGCAAGCAGGGAAGGGAGAGAGAGAGAGAGAGAGAAAGAAAGAAAGAAAGAGAATCCTAAGCAGGCTCCATACTGCCAGTGCAGAGCCCAATGCAGAGCTTGAACCCATGAACCATGCATGAGATCATGACTGGAGCTGAAACTAAGAGTCAGATGCTTAACCAACTGAGCCATCCAGGTGTCCCCCACCCCCCCTTCCCCCCTGCCTTAACTTCTCAAAGTATCTGGAAATCTGCTTTATCGTAAACACAACTGGCTTTTTGATATCTGGAGATTAACTAATGATAACAGGAAAGAAGGACATGGTCCTCAGGGAAGGGGGTTACTGAAATGTTTCCACTAGGTATTTATCATGGTGAAGTGGAGTTATATGACATCGGGTGGGGGGGGGGGAACCTAAAAAATGTGGCTGCTTTGGGTGAGTCCTGGATAGATGGAGAGCTCTGCTGTCCCCGACACAGGCCTCGTGCCTATGGCTAGCAGCAGAGGGGAGGCCACTCAGGATGGACCAGAGGCTCCCCTTCTGGCCAAGGTGAGTGGGTAGAGCTAAAGCAGCACATAAGAGCCCAAAGAAGAGATGTCCAGGAGGTCGGTTTAAATTCTAAGTCCCTTAAGTCAAATTTTGCAGAAAAGGTTTATTTTTAGTTCTCCTAATGTACCCTGCAGGTTGTAAGCATGGCAGATTTTAAATACAGTTACCACAGAAGATCTCTGAATTCCAGGGTGAGAAAAGAAACAGCGTTTAAGAAAAGGATGATGTCCTACCTCTATGAAAAAGCTTGGTTGTGTTAACACGGAACAAATCAGTAGAAATAATGGGTGAACTCTACCTGCAGGCTTCCAACTAGCTGTGGGAATACCTGCCTTCTCGTAGAGTTACAGAGAATCATTTTAGAAAAGTGTTCGCTTAACTCTCAGTCACTCCATGAATACTAGGTGTTTCTATGATGATGATTTGGTTTTGAGGATGGTTGATGCAGGAAAGATGTCAGAATCAAGTAGGCTGATCTTCAGATGCCTGCATTTGCTTCAGGATCTCAGGGCTCAGTTACTTACTCAGCTGTAAATAAACCCTGAGATGCACTGGCTTGGCTCCTTTCCCTCTCTGCCTCTCTCCCCTCCTTGGAAATACTAGCAAGGGATTATTGAATGGAAGCAAACCACGTGGCAGAAATGTGCTGAAGAGGAGAAAGACCTGTATACTTGAAAATTACCTCTAAATGGTACCTCTTAGAGGTAAAGCAGTTTAAAAAAAAGTCTGAGTATTAAATACACTGAACCAAACAGCAGAAATCTATTGAGATTATTGAGGTAGGCCTCTTTCTTCATCAACAAACAACATCTATGATGAAAACATTTATTTGGCTAAATGGAATTCAGGGCAGAGGGATAAAACACACTCAGTTTAACTGAAGGAAGGCAGTAAGCCTTTGTTCTGGCTAAGACCACGTTGCTTGAGGGAAGCATGTAGTTAATATGGAGAAAAAGATGATCAAACAGAGGAGTGTGATATATCGACTCCTATTCTGTGAGAGAAAATCTGTACCATTTTGGAAGAGATGACTGTAATGGCCCCAAATGCTGCTGCAGCCCCTCGGTCACACATCATGTGACTTGATGTCTTCATTTACTACCATATCAACCCTCTCATCATTTCCTCTTCATCTCCTGCTCTAGGAGGGCTTAATTCGTTGGCGGTCATTCTTATTCTCTTTACTAACAGGCAATCAATATTACATCATCCAGTACTCTGTGATTCCTCTCACACGATGAGATATATTTGAGCAAATTCTCCTGGGACTTGTTTTTCAACTCCCTATGCCTGGCAAAGCGAAGCTATGAGAATACCATGCAAAATACTGAAATTTGATTGGACTGCAGCCCAGACAGCATGATTACAGCAACATTCTTACCCTCTTTTATGTGAGCTGGTGGCTGTAAGACATCCATATGCTGTTACTTGTGCTTCTGCCCAAGATGAATAAAGAATGAAGGAGGGAGAAAAAGATAATGAACTAATTAGAATTGTCCTTTAATGAAAAGGGCTTGATGCGGCTATCTTACATTCAATGGATCATGCAGTTGTCAACATGTGAGTTCATTATCAAGAGGGCAGAGCTTGGGATAGAAAAATAAAGAGAATCGTTTTACAGCAGGGATGCTCAGTCTCGGTATTGTGATTATTTGGGGCTGGGTAATTCCCAGTTGTGGGGGGTTGTCTTAGGCATTTTAGGGTGTTTAGCAACCCTGGCCTTTACCGGCTAGATGCCAGTAGCACCATCCCCTCCCCCCAAAAGTTGTGATAATCAAACATGACTACAGACATTACCAAATGTCCCCTGAGGAGCAAAATTGCTCCTGGTCGAGGGCCACTACAGTACAGAATAGTCTATGACCCCTCTTTATGTCACACACCATCCCTTTCCCAGGGACAGAAGCTTATCGTAAAACTACAAGGAAAGCATAATATTTAGATGGCAGGCTGAAGGGAGCTGGTGGTTTAATAAGAGAATAAATAATGTGACACTTCTTCCAATCATCGTGCCTTAACCATGTGCTGCCCAATGCGAGGATGTTTCCTCTGACTCTAAACATTAAGGAGAGAAAGTAATCTTGCTGAAAACCCAGCCACTTCTTCCTATGGAGAGTGTTTAGCTGTTTCTTGAAAAAAAAATTGACCTTTAAAATTAATTTTTCTTCCAGAGTTTTTTTCCTTCTTGAATTACTTCTCTCTACCTTGCCTTTCACTGCAGCAAAATGGCACTTAATGGATCTTTGAAATTTAATCTACCATAATGTTGCAAGACTTTCTGAAGTTTAATAATAACCCTTTGAAATGATTTGGGAAGAGGATCTGAGAGGAGAAAGGGCTTTATTTTTGTTAGTTTTAAGCATTTTCTCTGCTATTTTAGTGGAGGAGCAATCTGATAGGCTTTCCTTTCCCTCCGTCCTCCTCTTAGTCTTCATGAAGGACAATGGAATCAATAATGTTGCAGAACTTTTCACGTACTTAGCAATTTATCACCCCTAACCAACTAATCTGCAGGAACCAGGCAGCAGGAGGAAAGCTTGTTATTGGATCCATGAAAGTGATTCCCAGATCATCCATTTTTACTTCTGTAAACAGACGTATAGTTCCTGGCACACTGAGGCTCTCAATATACCTCTCTTAAATAAATGCTTCTTTAGAGTACTATGACAAATTGTTCCTATTTTTTACATCAGCAGACTCACAAAATCCATGCTGACCTGCAATATTTACAGGAGCCCTGTCTCCTCCTCTTAAGTTAGGGCTGGACACAGAGTAGGCACCTAAAACATGGGATTCAACAGAACATAATCATTTCACATGCTTTTTTCTTACAACAACCTTGAGCGATGGAGGACAGAAAAAGACATTTGTACCTCATTTTACAAATGAAGAAGCTGCCACTCAGGGAGGCACGATAATTTGCCTTTATTCATAAGCTAGCACATGTTGAAGCTGGAATTTATTAGAGCTTAAACATTGCTGTTTAAAGAGACATGCCAGGTCTCTCCTCTGTTGTGGATTTAAAATAGCTTATCAGCATTTTCTCTATGCTGAATATATTTCTCAAAACCATTTCATACTCTTTCCTGTGATTTACTAGTCAGCAGGGGAGCTTACAATTATTAATTTGACTAGATTGCACCATCCAAGGGGGCAGGAATCATTCAGTTTGATTTGTTAGCACAGAACCAGGCACACAGAAGGCACTCATTAAAAATTTGTTAGATTTGTTGAAAGAATTTGTGTATTGACAGAACCTTAGGAACTGTAATATAAAGAAAGAGAGGGCCCGGAGAGCAGATACAAATATTCAGGCCCTGGAAGGCATACTGCTCACTTTATATGAATGGGAATAGAGTGTTGACCTGGCCTCTGCATCTCTCTCTGGTGAATTTGATTAGTTTAAGTTGGTTGTCCTGAATTGCATTCACTTCAGGAGTGCTGACAAATTTATTATTCTGGTCTGTAAAGCTGAGGATGGATCATGGACCTTGATGCCTCTACGAGGCTCTGAGGAACCAGAGCATCATTAATCTTTCTCCTCTTTTACATGCAGCAGGCACACCCTAAGATGCAAATGTGCAATGCGGTTATTTTTGAGAATATCCTTTCCTCATCCCTACCATCTCACCTCTGCCTTAGAGCTGAGCAGCTAGAAACCCGTGGCATCCTGGGAGTGGAACAAAGTCTCCCAATGCACAAAGAACTCCTGAGGCTGACACCCACCTCCTTCACACTCCCGGCCTTCATGAGCAGATGATGGAATTCAGTGCTTCCTTCCCAGTGAAGCCTGTCCTCACTCACAGAGAGCAATAGTCAAAGCAATTACAGCTCTGGGTAGTGCGCTCAAGCCAGGAGGAAAAAGAAGACCACTGCCTACCCTGTAATCAAGACATCCTTCCTTGAATCTTCCTATTCCTGTTTTGGATTGGGAAGGAAATGTGGTGCCTCTCCTCTGGCCATCTTGTTTCTCACCCAGGACCCCATTTTCTAGGGTCTGGGGAGCAGCACTTTGTGTGGAGTGTAGAGACCAGCTACCATGAGGAGAAACTGAAGGCTGTGACCTGGAACTCTCTCTTACAGGTTAAGATTGAATACAAAGTTGTGTGGCTCCTCTAAAATGGTGGTTCACAATCATGGGTGATTTTTCTCTCCAGGAGACACTTAGCAACATCTGGAGACATTTTGAGTTGCCACAGTGGGGGCAGTGAGTGTGCTACTAGTGTAGATGGATAGAAACCAAGAATGCTGCTGAATATCCTATAATGCAGGTCTGCTGGTTGTTTAGCTATAATGCAGGTCTGCAGGTTGTTTAGGTCTGCTGAATAGAATCTTTTCAGCATTAATAAGTTTAAACGGCTTTTCATTTGGAAATCTGTGGTTTATACTGAACCCACAAAACCATGGATCAGCAAGGGTAGGGCATTTGGGGCTTGTTCACTGTGATTTTTCCAGTGTCTGTGGCACAGTGCCTGGCATATGGTGTGCTTCATAAATATTTGCTGAATTAAGTACTGTAGTTGGGGCTATTGTGATATTAGGAAGAGACTCAGTTGATTAGCTGTAAAGAGGGAATAAAGAAGAGCCATATCAAAAGCATTAAGGGTGGAGCAGAGCCAGGAGGTCAGCTAGGGTGCAAGATTTCATGGGATAGGCTGTCCAGAGGGTAGCCAAATGTCTAGAGATTTGAGGAGCAGAACTTCAACTACCTGAGGTGACTCAACTTGAGACCTCAATGAAGTAGAGGCCCCAAAGCATCCATAACTGCCCCTGACCCTTCCTTTTTGGTGAACCTCACATACTAAGGGTTTAGTATCATAAGTGTCTCTTGAGGTACTTGAGAGAGGATGGTTCATAGCATTCCAGGAACCAAATTCTCAAGATCAAAGCTAGGTCTTGACTCAGGCTTCCTTGCTATTCTAGTCTTTCTCTCTCTTCCAAATGCTCTACTCACTGGTTAGTTTTCCTAAGGTTAGTCATGATATATCAACCCCTTATTGTAAAACCTTCAACAATTCCCCATGTTCTACCAAAGTTAAGTCCAAACTCTTTGCCCATACCAGCATACAAATCTCTGTCTACATTCTGACTTCATTGCCCCTTTTCTTGCCCTTATTTTCTCTCCTTACCTTTTCTCCTTTGAACCTTTTATTCCTTTACATTCTATCACAACGACTTTTCCACACATACCCATAGCTTTAGCCAAGCTAGACTATTTGATTTTCCAGGAACAAGCCTCCTTGGTGCCATTGCCTGAGGGTAGGCAAACGGTGTCATCATCTACTGGCTACCACATTATCCTAATGGCAGCTAACCTCAGTCCTATGCATTTCTCCTTTCATTGCGTTCATTTTTCAGGGGTCCTTCAGCTCCCATAAATATGGAAATAACTCAACAATAATGGAGTCAGAATCCCAGAATAAATTCCTATTTCCTATCTACTGCTTGCATAGGGGATGTGTGTGAATTAAAGAGATAATGCTGTCTGCAAAGTGCTTTCATCTTCCCAGAATGAGCTACATTCCTTCAAAGCATTATTCGGATTTCACATTGGCTCTCACATGTGCCTAGCATAGCAAGAAAGACCCAGCCTGCTGAAAGCAGGGGCTTCAGTGCTTTGCTGAACCATGGTCTGAACTAAGATAGAAATTTATGTCACTGTGAATGTTCTTGTGATTATTATTTGCTTAAGATTTAAGTTTTATGTTTAATTGAAGGTTTTCTCTGCCATGTTGCTATCTTATGGTAGACACATTTCTCCCTTCAGGAGGTAGAGACTTTGAGGGTGCTCATGAAATCCCAGTTTTACAGGGACTTTGATTAGATATGTCATCACCATTTTCCATTATAGAAATGTAATCGTCTTTTGAATATGGAGAAAGTAAATCAGGAAACTTCAGTTCTCAAAAGATAAAGGTCAAGGGTGGGAAAGTTTATGATATGATCAAGAGTCTGGGTGGTCTTATTCATCAAACTCAAGAACAACAGAAGTGAAATGAAAACTCTTCAAAAATAGAAGCACAGTGAAAAGGAAATTTTGCTTTCCACATACAACCCTTGCTTCTCTGGCCACCAAAGCCTAGAGTTGAAAAATAGAAGTGAGAAAGAGGAGGGGTAGCAACGGAATAGCAATAGAAACAGTCCCCTTCTACCTGGAGTGACCTGCAGCCAATATGGGATTTTTGGAACATTTTGAAGCTCCCTTTTCCAACCCACTTCCTACTTATGAGAGTTTCTGGGGGATATTTCATGTACATTTGTGGACTCAGTTCTTAAAACTACCATGTTGTATTATTTCCCCCATGGCCTGTGGTGGTGCTGCCAATACCTGCCCTCACTGGAGGTGCCTACACATGTGGGCACAGGGCCACCAGCCTCCACACTATGGCCACGATATCTGTCCAGAGGGCTTGAACCACTGAGGGTAACCTTGACCCTCCTAAGCTGCACTGGGTGCTGCACTGAAGAGCTGGGAGGAATCTTTCTCCCTAGTGTAGGAATCACTCAATTACCTGGAGTACAAAATCGTGTTGTTTTTGTATCTCCAAATCAGAGAGGTGGTGGTGGTGTTTGGTTTTGAAAGCAGGCCTTCATTTCAATCTCCTCCAGAAGGTTCAGGATGGGCTTTGCGGCTGCGCTAGTACTCCACTGAAATGCTTACTTCTCCTCTGTACTGAGCATTGGTTTTGGACGAAACTTGCACGCCTCAATTCTCTTTTACCTTAGGAATGCACTCTTTCCCAGGAGGCAAGCTCCTTTTGCAAATAAGTATGTGATAGGCTGGTCCCACCAGATACATCTCGGTATATTAAGCCTAATCTGGGACTCTTTTTATATACAGAAGATAGCAACCAGTGGATCTTTTAGTCCCACACATAGTGTAGGCTAAAAACATCAAGTCATAAGTTTTATTAGTTTTAATTAGAACTTGTTTGATTGACAGGAAGAGGAACCCCCTTAAGCTCACAAACTGACTGTTAATATCACTGATGTGGGTACCTGAGGACAGCTTGAGCTCCTGGAAACTGCATCATGGCAACTCTGGGCCCAGAAACCATTCTCTGTCTCCATTACAGCTGTATGTTCTCCTTTCTGCTATTACAACCTCTTTTCCCTCTTGCTCTCTCAATACCTTTTCTCTGTTTACACGTGGCCCCAAATGGCCAGCAGCCCATATCAAGGTGTTTTCCATAGATCTAGTTAAACACAGCCCCCATCTGTTATAATCCTCGTAGGAGAGAATACGATTAGGTACCAGCTAGCCATTAAAAGGGTTTATTTTGGCTTGGATGTCCATTCTGCTCAAGCCAACAGTTCCTGAAGGTATGTCATATATATAAACATTGCTTTTTCCTCTCCAAAAGGCATTTTGAGAATGGGGCCTTGGGTGGGACTGTTACCCCCAAATATGGTTGCTATGCTCTGGAAGGGCAGGGCTTGTGCTGCAAAGTTCTTTGAATCCCCTATAAAGTCTTGCTCAAAGCTGACACTCAATAAAAGATTGTAGGAAGGATGTTGAGTAAAAAGGTCCCCATGGTCTTGGACCCCAGGACCCGTATGATCAACTGTGTTACGAATTAGGTTTGCTGTCCTATAGGATAATGACAAACCACTAAGCTAGAAATCTGGAAACCTTTTGGCTAAGGGTATATCCCATGCCTGCCAATACTGGGTTAATAGATTTTCAGGAGAAATCTTCTAATCCTCTGGATATAGTTTCTTTCTCAAGAGGGCTTAGGCACTGGAGAAATAAATAACACTAAGAAAGTTTGGGTTCCCTTCAGCTGATGCTGCAGCTCCACTGCCTTATAACAGCCACTGTGATTAGCAGCTCTGAAATGTTTTTAATGAGCATTTCAGTCTGGGTTTACATATCCTTGAAAGAGTTAAGATTTCACCCAGGAGGTTTCAAAACGGAGTTAGCATGTGTGCTTATTACTGCTTGAATCTGCAGCAGAAGACTTATTGCCTTTGTAAGCAGAGAGGCAAATGGATCTTAGGCTTAGGGCTTCTAGAGGTTTGAGCAGATCGGAGCCCTGGGACGGCAGCTGTGAGGACAGCGTGTGAGTTCTGTTGGTCCAAATGAGGAGGTGTGGCTAATGCACCTCCATGAATTCGCAGCTGGGCATTCAAAATCTTACAGTGGGCTGATATAGAGGCAGAAATATTGGGCACTCAGGTAGGGGCATGTGATATGCGCCAGGAAGTTGCTTTTAGCTCTTGATAGACATACGACACCACTATTAAGAGTTTTCTTGATGTAAACATTCATTTTAAAACAATAGTCCCTGGAAAGTGGTATTTAACTAATTTACTTTACACTTAGGCAGCATTTGCCATGTGTCAGATACTGTTCTAAGTGCTTTAGAAATACTGACCATTTAATCCTAGCTGCTAACCCATGACGTCATACAGTTATGCTTATTTTATAGACAAAGACACGGAGGCTCTAAATGGTTAAGTAACATGATCCAGGTTAGACAGCCAGGTAATGATGGAGCTGGGATTTGAACCCAGGCAGCCCGATTCCAGTGTCTATGCTCTTAAACCTTCTGCCTTGCTTAGTAATTCACACTGTATTACTGATTTCTTAATCAGGCTAAACTTTGTCAGACTTTTCAGTGTCTGCCAGAATACAAAGGAGTGAGTGGGTTGGTGGAAGCATAAAAGCAGTGGGTCTTGGCAAAAGTAAGGTAAAAGGATGGGAGAGGAGGGAGACTGATATAGAAAGTTATGGAAGAGATGTTTAAGGAGGGGAATTGAGGAATGTTATAGAGAAGATTTATTCATCTTATAATTTTGCTATGGGCAAGCACCTTGACCTTGAATGTTTTCACAACAAAGTTGGACATATATATGATACCAAGGGAACAGTCTCAAAAAAAAGCTATGAAACACAGCCAGATTAGCCACCATTAGTCCAATATTCCCTCCACTGGACTATAGTACTTGCATAATGTGGTGCGTTTTGAGAGATAAACTTAAGTTAATAGTCCTGTGGTGGGAATGCAAGCTGGTGCAGCCACTCTGGAAAACAGTATGGGGGTTCTTCAAAAAACTAAAAATAGAACTACCCTACAACCCAGCAATTGCACTACTAGGCATTTATCCAAGGGATACAGGTGTGCTGTTTCAAAGGGACACATGCACCCCCATGTTTATAGCAGCACTATCAACAATAGCCAAAGTATGGAAAGAGCCCAAACGTCCATCAATGGATGAATGGATAAAGAAAATGTGGTATATACGTACAATAGAGTATTCCTCGGCAGTCAAAAAGAATGAAATCTTGTCATTTGCAACTACATGGATGGACCTGGGGGGTATTATGCTAAATGAAATTAGAGAAAGATAAAAATCATATGACTTCACTCATATGAGGACTTTAAGAGACAAAACAGATGAACATAAGGGAAGGGAAACAAAAATAAGATAAAAACAGGGAGGGGGACAAAACAGAAGAGACTCATAAATATGGAGAACAAACTGAGGGTTACTGGAGGGGTTGTGGGAGGGACGATGGTCTAAATGGGTAAGGGGCATTAGGGAATCTACTCCTGAAATTATTGTTGCACTATATGCTAACTAATTTGGATGTAAATTTAAAAAAAATAAAAAGTAAAATTAAAAAAACCCCAAATACAAAAAAAAAAAAAAAAATAGTCCTGTGGTACATGCCCTTGTATACCTTGCCTTTCCTTCACTGAGTTGGTGGCATCCATTACCTCAGAGTATAGTTAATACAGAAAAAAGAGAGGAAAAGAGAGAAAATACATTTAAATTTCAAGAGCCAAGGCATTTTAAAACAACTTTATTGGCATAAAATAAGTTATACATATTTAAAGTTTTGACCTGTGTATGAAACCATTATCACACTCAAGATAACAAGCATATCTGTCACCCCAAAGTTGCTTTGTGCTTTCCCTCCCTCCCCCATCCCTGCCTTTTTTTCCTAGACAACTCTTAATCTGCTTTCTGTCACCATAGATTAGTTTGCAGGCTTTTGAGAATTTTATATAAATAGAACTATACAGTATTCACTCTCTTTGTCTGGCCGCTTTCTCTCAGAGTAATTATTTTGAGATCCATCCAAGTTATTGTATTGATAATTCATTTCTTGTATTGCTGAGTAGTATTTCATTGTATTACTGTATCATGGTTTGTCCATTCACCTGTTGATCAACACTTGGGTTATTTCCAGGTTTGGACTATTATAAGTAAAGCAGTTGTGAACATTTGTGTACATGACTTTGTATGGATATGTGTTACCTTTCCTATTAGGTAAATGCCTAGGAGTGGAATGATTCAGTCATGTAGTAGGTACATGTTTAGTTTTTTTAAATAAACTTTTCTATTTTTAGATACACTTAGAAAAAAGAAAAGTAGACATTTAAGCAATATGAGTCTTCTCACTCATGAACAAGGTAAATCTTTCCCTATTTTAGGTTTTCTTTAATATCAGTGAGCAATGTTTTATTGCATTGGTACATAAACCTTCACCATGTTTTGTCAGATTTATTCCTAAGTATTTCACATTTTTAATGCTTTTATTTGTATTGTTTTCTGAAAAAAGTTAATTTATTTTGAGAGAGAGTGAGTGCATGCTCAAGCACGAGTGGGGGAGGGGCAGAGAGAGGGAGAGAGAGAATCTCAAGCAGGTTCCATGCTCAGTGCAGAGCCTGACTCATGGCCCTGAGATCATGACCTGAGCTGAAATCAAGAGTCTGACGCTTCACCAGCTGAGCCACCCAGGCACCCTTTAATAGTACTGTTTTTTAAAACTTTAGTTTCTGATGTTCATTGCTACTATATAGAAGTGCAATTAATTGGGGCGCCTGGGTGGCGCAGTCGGTTGAGCTTCCGACTTCAGCCAGGTCATGATCTCGCGGTCCGTGAGTTCGAGCCCCGCGTCGGGCTCTGGGCTGATGGCTCAGAGCCTGGAGCCTGTTTCCGATTCTGTGTCTCCCTCTCTCTCTGACCCTCCACCGTTCATGCTCTGTCTCTCTCTGTCCCAAAAATAAATAAACGTTGAAAAAAAAATTAAAAAAAAAAAAAAAAAAAGAAGTGCAATTAATTTTTGCAAACTTGTCTTGTATCCTGAAACCGTGTTTATCTCACTTATTAGGTTTTACATAGCCAATTGTGTCATTTGTGAATAAAGACAAATTTACTTTTCCTTTCCAATTTGAATGAATTTTTCTCTTTTCTTTCTTTTTGTTTTCTTTTTGCCTTATTGTGCTATCTAGAACCTCTAATACAATGTTGAATAGAAGAGGTGAGATCAAACATTCTTGTCTAGATTCTGATCTTAGGGGAGAGGATTCAATCTATTGTCATTAGGTATGGTGGTTATTAGGTATGACAATTATTAGGTATGTAGGTTTCTCATAGCCACCCTTTATCAGGCTAAGGAAACTGCCTTCTTCTTTTAAAATTTATTTATTTATTTTATTTTAGAGACAGAGAGAGAAAGAGTGTGAAAGTGAGGAAGAGGGGTAGATGCAAAGGGGGGGGGGGTGGAGAATCTTAAGCAGGCTCCATGGTCAGTGTGGAGCCTGACTCAGGGCTTGATTTCATGACCCTAGGATGATGACCTAAGCTGAAATCAAGAGTCAGGTGCTCAACCAACTGAGTCACACTGGTGCCTCAGGAAATTGCCTTCTATTCAGAGTTTGCAGAGATTTATTTGTTATTATTATTTTTTTTTAGGAATGGGTGTTGGATGTTTTCTCTTGGACTTGAGATTCATTGAGCTTCTGGGATCTGTGAGTGTGTACTTTTCACCAGTTGTTTGATCAAATGCTTTTTCTGTCCTCCCATTCTCTTCTCTCCTTTGGGGACTCCTATTCCAAGTATACAGGGATGGTTTCAGTTGTCCATGAGTCCCTGATACAAGCTTTATTTCTTTCAGTCTTTTTCTTCTCTGTTTCATATTTGGATAGGTTCTGTTACTATATCTTCAAGTTCACTAAGCTTTTTTTGTCTGCATTGGCTAATCTGTCTGTAATCTCATCAGGATATATTTCATCTCAAACATTATAATTTCCTATCTAGAAGTTTTATTTGTGTCTTTTAAATATATTCCATGTCTCTACTTAACATGTTCTAGTTTCTTGAACATGTGGGAATTTGTCATAACAATGTTTAAAAATCTTTAGGTATTAACTCTATCATCTGTTTTATTACTGAGTCGGTTTAGATAATTTTTTAAAATCTCTCATTATGAGTTGTATTTTCCTGTTTGTTTGTATGTCTGGTAATTTTTTATTGGATGCCAGATATTGTTAATTTTACCTTATTAGGTGGTGGGTATGTTTTTATTTCTATAAATATCACTGAACTTTGTTCTGGGGTGTGTCTGAGTTATTTGGAAACAGGTTGATGTTTTTGAGTTGCTTTTAAGCTTTTTTTAGGTGGGACTAGAGCTGCCTAACCAATGTGGCTAAATTCTCCCCACCACTGAGGTATAACTCTTCTGAGTTTTACAGTTATAACATTTTATCCTATTGCTGGTGGGAACAGGAACTATTCTCAATTCTGTGTGAGCTGTGGGATTTTTTTTCCTTTGCTTCTTTTGAGTGGTTCTTTCCCTGGTCTCAAGTAATTTCCTCATATCTATACTCATCGGTACTCAGTTGAAGTCTTACTGGGGATGTCTTCATATTTCTTGAATTCTTCCTATATATAAAACTCTCCTCTGTAGTGTGTTGCCTTATAAATTTTAACATTTTTCCTTCATAAACTCCTAGCTCCATCTCCTCAAGTTACTGAAACAGCTGGGTTCTACTTAGATCCTCATGCACCCATGTACTGAAGCATTGAAACTCTCTAGGCAGTAAATTAATGCAATTGCAGGGGTCATCTTATTTGTTTTCCATATCTCAGGAATTACTTGACCTCTTTTTTTCTGATGCCCAGTGTCTTAGAAACCATCGTTTCCTAAGTTCTGTGCGGTTTTTCAGTTGTTTCAGGAAGGAGGATAAGTGTGTTTCTGTTATTCTGTCTTGGTCAGAAATGGAAGTTTAAGAGCCAAAGCTTTTGATTTAAAAGAGTCTGAGTGTTTGACTTTCAAGTGCTAAGCCCTGAAAGACCCAGGGAATAAAGTCTAAAGTGTGGATTTGGGAGTGTGCTTAATTGTGTGAGTCAGATTTCCTTTCCCAGATAAGTTAAGAATACCTATGTGGGAGAGAGGAAGATAAGTAGAGAGAAGGAAGAGCATAATATGCTGGTAAATGTCTCTAAAAAGAGGCCTTGCTTCTTATTCCCTCCCTTCACAACTGAGTCTTCAGTGGTGTAATGGAAGAGAATACATGACAGAGACCTTAGGTTTATAAGGGTTCAAGAACAAAATGAGCTTGTATTTATTCCCTCCCCCCGCCCCCCCCCCCCCCCCGTGTGGAACAGAAGGAGGTACAAGCCTCAAGAGTTGTTATACTGACCATAAATAGAGTAGAGATTACTATTGGGAACATGTAGACCAACCAATCTGAGACCACCTTGCAAAATTTTCCCATACCTAGAATGGTACATGTGGAAAATATTTACCAGGTGTCTAAGATGAGTATTGGTATAGATGTGAGAAATCCAGACCTGGGGAGAAGAGAGCTCATGTTTGGGCCAGGTCAGCAACTGTGTAGACCATAACTGTATACAGAAGTCTTATAGGATATAATGTCCCCCATGGAATCTAGCAGTGATACGTGACAACAATCAAGGACAAATGGTCTCTTCACATGTCTTGACCCTACAATGTTCACTGAAACATAAATGATACATCAGGGATAGAATAGAAGTTGAAGATTGAAAGACCATGAAGGAGAGGCTCTGAATTGACTGTGATTTGAGTTTGAAATAGAGTAATTTTTAGGAAAATAGAGTAAAATTTTTTTTTGTACTTGAGTTTGTGGCCTAAAATTTTATGTGTAATGTGGACATTACACATTTGTTCTCTAGTCAAAGTCTCACAGTAGGGAAATTATGGGGCTTGTTTGGATTTGGTTGCAAAGTGATTAACTGAGTTTTAAATGAATATACCAAAATTTGGAGATGACTATTGAGGTATATGTCAAAAGAGCTTTATAGCATGTATTTTCCTTATTGAATAGAATAAGTTATAACTGAAGAATACAAGTGACTCCTTTATGAATAAACATAAATGGACCCTTCAAGAAAATTACTTTTTATAGGGTGACAAATTTAGGTCAAGAAGGTTCACTTCTGGAACACCTGGGTGCCTCAGTTAGTTAAGCATCTGATTTCAGCTCAGGTCATGGACTTTGGCTCAGGTCATGATCTCGTGGTTCCTAAGTTTGAGCCCCACTTCGGGTGAGCTTGAGCCCCACTTTGGGCTCTACCCTGACAGTGAGAAGCCTGCATGGGATTCTCTCTCTCTCTCCCTCTATCTCTGCCCCTCATGGGATTCTCTCTTTCTCTCAAAAATAAATAAATAAACTTAAAAAAAAATTGCCACTTGCCAATGCCTATTTGCCATTGTCACAGAGTTTTTAATTCAAATACAGGTCTTATGTTACAGACTTTTGGAATATCTTCCAAATTAAAAAAATGTGAATGTGGACTCTGAATAAATAAATAAAACTCTATCATTGAGTTTTATATCTTTCAAAGTATTCATCTTGAGGAGTTATGCTCATATTTCAAAAATGATACCTCTACTCAAATATTTGCAGAATTCATCATCTGGAATTTTTTCAGAGGCTGTAGCCTATTCTACTGAATCTTCACATTAAGGACTGATCTTTATTCTTTGAGCAAAGATTTGATTTCTTTGGTAGCAGCCAAAATTATTTAGAATTAGGTCTAATGTGGGGCGCCTGGGTGGCGCAGTCGGTTAAGCGTCCGACTTCAGCCAGGTCACGATCTCACAGTCTGTGAGTTCGAGCCCCGCGTCGGGCTCTGGGCTGATGGCTCAGAGCCTGGAGCCTGTTTCTGATTCTGTGTCTCCCTCTCTCTCTGCCCCTCCCCTGTTCATGCTCTGTCTCTCTCTGTCCCAAAAATAAATAAACGTTGAAAAAAAAAAAAAAAAAATTTTAGAATTAGGTCTAATGAATGAAGAAAGCACTCAAACTTAGTAAACTATTTGTGGTTAAAAACAAAATGTGACTAAAAGGAAATTAGACTGATGTTTTTTTGTTGTTGTTTTTTTTTGTAAAGATAAGGAAAGTAGTAGATACTCTTAAATTTTTTTTTAACTGAGAAAGCCTTTCCTGAAACAAATTTTATATGGAATTTTAAGTAAATGACCCCCCCCCCCCCCCGCCCAAAGCAGAGCTGCTATGGTTAACGTGCAGTGTGAAGCATGTGCTCCTCCTCTCAGACCTTCCCAAATGCCTCAGATGCCCCTGATGCTCCACACAAGAGTACAGTTTGAAAGCCATTTACTGCTGTAAATGACAGTGAGTTAGAGATATGATTAAAAAAATAGATTCAGGCAGGTTACCCATAGCCACGCCAAATAGTGAATGGCTATCATCAGACTTCTGAATCAGAAATAGGAGGGTATGCAAGGTGTGACTTCAAAGTAATAAGTGACTTATTCTCTATAATTGTGATGGAAGGAAGGCTTTCAAGACAGCTATCCCGGCAGCTAAACTTACCACAATTTACTTGCTGTCCTGTCATTGCATCTCCTAATCTTCACAGGTGATGTCCCTTAACTCTTTTCCACCCCCTCCGCTCTTGTCACTTACCATTAGACCTTCCTGCCCTCTGCCCCAAGCACTTAGATTAAGGACTTAGCCCTGATTCAGTTCTACCCCTTGCCCCACTTACTTTTGGGCAGCCCATTTCCTCCATGACCAAGTCTAGGCCAGGATTAAATGAAAGTAGATTTCCTGCTCTCCAGTCACAGTCTCCTGTGATGATTGTCACTATATGGACCTCTGGTCCTATCTCCTTGTCTCCAGTTTTTGTAGATTTTGAACTGAGTTTGGAACCTTAGCTCTGCCATTGAATTCACCATTCCCACAGCCCCTGCCCAATCTCAACTAATGGTTTTGTATTTGTTTTTCAGCCATAAAACTCTTTCATGAAACAAAAATCCTAAATGAAAGTAGAATATGTAAAACAGATAAAAAATGGAACTTACCTGATTGTAAAAAAGGTGAAGACTCCCATTTGCACAGCATTTCATCTGGCATAGAGTAAGCACTCAGTAAATGCTAACTCTTTAATAATAACAATAGCAAAAACAAGAACTATGAAAAAATTGTTCAAATGCTACTCAAATGCTACCATCTTCAAGAAGACTTCTCAGATTTTCTCTTCCTTTTCTAAATGCTCATAATAGTTTATTTTGTACCACTTCTGGTGGAAGTTTCTACATTATGTCTGACATTAAAGTTATTTTTATTTTTCCTACTATAGTTTAGGTGCTTGAGGAATACTCTCGAACCATTTCATCTCTCTACTTTTCATAGAACTTCATATTATGCCTGGGACAAACTGATCCTAAGGTGATCCCTGCCTTCTGGTATTTATGCCCTTGTATAAATCCCTTCCCTTGAACATTGGCAAGGCTTGTGGTTTGCTTCTAACCAATAGAATATGGCAAAGGTGATGAGATGTCATTCCCATGATTATGTTACATTATAAAAGACTCCATTTGCTGGAATTCTTGCCCTAGAATCTTTATTTCCATTGTTAGCTTTGAAGAAGACAATTGTTATGAAAAAGCATCTGTCTCAAGGATATGGCATCTCCCAAAATTCAAATGAGGTGAGAAGCAGTTTTGTTAAAGGCAGAAAGCTAGAGGAAACTTTCCCAGTTGAGCCTTCAGATGAGACTGCAGCCCTGGACAACATCTTAATTGCAGTCTAGTGAGACCCTATGCAGAGGATTCAGCTAAGCCATGTATAGACTTCTGACCTAGAGAAAATCTGAGGTAAGAAGTAGTTATTGTTTAAAGTAGTAAGTGTATAAGTTTAAGGTTTAATAAGTGCCTTCTGTAGAAGGCAATTTGCTAAGTTTGTGGTAACTTGTTATGCAGCTAAGAAAACTAATACAGACAGGTCTGATGTAAAATTTTAAGTCTCCTTGGTCTGAGAGGATAGGTACCAGTTCTGTGATACTTAAACATTATTTGGTGAGTAATTTTAAAAGCATTTACAATACTTCTAAAATTCTATTGAAAAATCAAATATTTGGGGCACCTAGGTGGCTCAGTCATTAAGTGTCTGACTCTTGATTTTTGGGTCAGCTCATGATCTCAGGGTCATGAGATCGAGACCTGAGTAGGGCTCCACACTGGGAGTGGAGTCTGCTTAAGATTCTCTAATTCTTCCTCTACCTCTCCCCCCATTCATGTGCACACACACACACTCTTCACCCCCCCTCCAAAAAAAAAAAAAGGAAAAAGAAAAATCAAACATTTGCGTATGGCAAAAAATAATAGAAGTTGGTTTACAGAAGTAAAAAGGCAGATAAAAATCTGGAAAACAGATTAAAAGCATTTCTCAGTAAAAGCTTGATTTCCCTGATAGGTAAAAAACTAATTACTTAGTAGGAGAAAGACCCTAAACCCATTAGGAAACTAGCAAAGATATAGATAGTTGACAGAAAAGTAAATACAAGTGGCTCTACAATATAGTAAAAGGAGCTCGACCTTATTTATTTATTTATTTATTTATTTATTTATTTATTTATTTTTAATGTTTTTATTTATTTTTGAGACGGAGAGAGACAGAGCATGAGCAGGGGAGGGGCAGAGAGAGAGGGAGACACAGAATCCCAAAGCAGGCTCCAGGCTCTGAGCTGTCAACACAGAGCCTGACGCATGGCTCAAACTCATGGACTGTGAGATCATGACCTGAGCTGAAGTTGGATGCTTAACTGACTGAGCCACCCAGGTGCCCCTCAACCATATTTATGATAAGAACAAAGTCAAAATAAAATTACAATGGGATATCACTTTCCACTCACCACATTGGCAAACGTTTAAAAAAATTGATAACACACTCTGTGGTCAAGGAGTGGATAACAGGCACTATTATATGTTGTTCATACCTCTGCAGAAGGCAATTTGCAATATTTGTTAGAATTAAAACCAAACACACACTTTGATCTAGCAATTATACTTCTTAATATTTACTCTATGGTTATACTCACCTTCTGTGAAAGGACTTAAGTATTGCAGTATTGTCTGCATTAGCACAAGGTGAGAAACAAGGTAAATTTTTTAGGTTGTTTTTATCAATAAAGGACTAAGTAAGTGAATTTTGGTGTAGCCATACAGTGGAATATGTTGTAGCAGTTAAAAAGAACATACAGATATGGAATGCTCTCCAAGGAATATTGTTAAACGAAAAAAAGCAAGATGTAGAACACTTTTGTATAATCTACCATTTGTGTTAAAAAAAAAAATCTACTTCACGAATCTGCCTAAAATACATCTAGAAGTAAGACTAAAACAGAGTACCAATGGTTGCCTCTGAGACTGGGTGATTGGGAGACAGATGTGTAGAGATTTCTGCCTATGCATCATTTTATACTTTTCAATTTTTGTACTATGGACATGTGTTATCTATTTATAAAAATGAAATTACAATTAATATCAAAGTAAAAAAGCTTATAAACAAATATTTGAAACAAATAACTTTTTAAAAAATTGGATAAAGAATTTAATAACATGTATTATTCCCAAATAACATATGGCAAATAAGATGCCCCAAATCTGAGGTTTTTGAATAGCCTATCTGAGTTTAGGGGTGAAATAAATGAATTTTACAAGCCTGTTATAGATGAAATTTTCACAGTAGTACATTTCTTACCAACCAAAAACCCCTAGGGAAATCAGCTGAATACCTTATACTGTAATTTTCGTTTTTCATTTCCTTGTGTAAAAACACCCTAGGAGCTTTGCTACAAAAAGGAATTCCCTGGGATTTTAAACCAGCATGGTTTAGAGCAGTCCTAACTTCAAAGTTAGGTTCCCTATATACCTACCCATGGGTGGCATCTTTCAAAATGAAATAATTGGAATTCAGTGGAAGTAGTGGCAGCCGTACCTGGGGTTTGGTGTTGGAATAGTCAGGAAACACAGTCTGACAGCTGGCGACACAAAGCTGTTACAGAGAGCATTGTCAATTGAGTGTTTCCTTGATCAATCTGAAATGATTTTAACATTGAATCTAATCTGTATATGCCTTGAGACGAAATGTTAGGAATGACCACACAAAGAGACCAGGGGATGGAGAGGACACCTTTCCCATGGTTGAGTAAGATGAAGGCGGTGCCTGCCCACTGCCGTTAACTCTCTCCACCCTACCCCCCCTCCAAAAAAAAAAAAAAAAAACACCACCCTATGATCTTGATGCAGAGGAGAGTGGAGAGGTGAACATCTTACAACATGCCTGTTCTTGTAGAGTTCTCTCCCTTCATTTACAGCTGTCGGGGCCATGTCAACCTTGTCTACATGGTGGAATTGAAGACTTTAACTCCAAAAAAATCACTCCAGAATATCAACCCCATTGCTCCTTAGTCCATAGTTTTAGGCCACTTGGGTCCTGATAACTTTTCTGATCTCACACTTTGCCCTTCCCAGGAGGGATCACACCTTGAATTCTAATCACGTTAGTTAAGAAGAAACCTGGGAGAGCACCTGGGTAGCTCAGTCAGTTAAGTGTCTGACTTCGGCTCAGGTCATGATCTCACAGTTCGTGAGTTCGAGCTCCACATTGGACTCTCTCCTATCAGCACAGAGCCCGCTTCAGATCCTCTGTTCCCTCTTTCTGCCTCTCCCCTGCTCCCTCTCTCTCTCTCTCTCTCTCTCTCTCTGTCTCAAAAATAAACATTAAAAAACAAAAACAGAAAGAAGAAACCTGGAAAGACTTGACATCCTGCCAAGGGCAAAAGTGTAGGAGAAGTTGGGGTGGGGCCAAAGACTCACTTTACTGCCTCTGATGTTCTCAGAGATGGGCCCTGGCTGAACACCAGAAAATCATCTATACAAGTCAGCTTGGCTCAGGAACCAGAGAACATCCTGATGCAACAGCTAGCCTGTTTCTGAAGTGCCTGGCACCCTCTGGGGCTCAGTACATTCTTATTGATTAACTCTGTTCTGAACTAATTGACCTCCTTAAAAATGGCCATAATTAGTTTTCAAGTTCTGGAGGAAAGTTGTTATAAAGAGTTCTATTTCCAGGGAGAGCCAGCCCTTGAATTTTCAGAGTTTCACTTCATCTTCTACCCTTTACTAAGTTTTCATC
The DNA here is from genome assembly GCF_028749965.1 of Puma concolor. Classification (NCBI taxonomy): domain Eukaryota; kingdom Metazoa; phylum Chordata; class Mammalia; order Carnivora; family Felidae; genus Puma; species Puma concolor. The sequence continues at coordinate 80,389,635 of NC_141671.1, forward strand.
CAGTTCATTAGTTGATTTTAGAGGAAATGAAATAAGGGGGGAACAGAGGAAACTTGCCTTTGTCAAAAACAGTTCTGGTAAAGGATTTTGTTGGCAAGCATTTATAACTGCTGGCTTATAAAAGGCTTGAGATTAACTCTGGATTTAATTTATCTGAGCTGTATATTTCCCAGTCCTTGGTAAATGACCAAGAATTGATTCTGGGTGGTGACAAATCTGATCACCATCACATTTGAGTGCCCCTTGGGGATTAGGCAAGGCATTTTAATACCAAAGGACAAAACAGGTTCCTGCCCTGCTGCAGACACACACACTGAAGCAGGAAGGAGATTACAGAGGAGGCCAACTGCCCTACACAGTCTCTGCCCTTGTCCTCTGAGGTTTCTGAGCTCTTCCGCCACTGTGGTGGCAGTCGCCAGTTCGACTAGAATCTACCCCATCAAATTCAAGTGTAGACATACCTTTTGGTATTCTCACCAGTGTTTGTGAAGAGGCTACAATGATGACTGGCTTATTGCTGGTGGTCGATACCTCTGGGGACAGCAGTGGAGACACTGAACTGATTTGGAGGCAGAAATGATGAGCTTCTGGTAAAGGGCCCTTTTGCAAGGCAGTTGGGTCCCTTTAGGCCACTTAATCATAAACTGACTATGATTATGATTTTTACCTGACCCTAAACTAACCATGGATTCTTCTCTTCTGCATATTGGGGCCCACTTACATCCTTACCTCTACATTATGTTTAATGGTATTCACACTAACGTTTTCCAGCATCAGCGAGGATCAGCCTGGAAAAGATCACCCTGCTTTCAGGTTCCCAAAGGGCACTTTCTAAGTCCTGACTTCCCTTTCTTCTTTCTAGTCTATTCCAGAGTGACAATTTCATTTTTTTTTTTTTTTTTTAATATTCAGGAATGGAACACTTTTTCTTTTAGTAAATCTCAGTCTAGTCCCATGGTCCTTAACGGAATAGAGCCACTCTTCAACTTCAAAGTTTGGCATGGTCTCACACTCCTTTTATGTGTGCCCAAGGTGCTTCCCTGTTCCCCAGCTTCATCTGTCATCTCCAAATCTAGTAGTTTTCCTCATCTCCAACTTCTTGGAAACTGGGATAACTTTCCAGTTAGCAGCTTGGACTCTCTTTAGAACCCCATTTCCTTACTCCCTTCATAAAGGTCCTAGAAACCCACCTAACATCACAATTTGACAGTCCTATGGGCGACCTTGCCCTGTAAAACCACATTCAGGGGCAAGGAACTGTACCTTCAGTGTGTTTTATCACCTCCAACATTGTACATTTCTTGAACTCACTTTGACATGCATAACGGGCCTGGAATGGAGGGCAAGGTGCTTGGGTGGGCTTGTGGAGCCTTCAAGGAGAGAGGGGTGCTGGCTTCTGGTACGTCCAGATGGAACAGAGGGTAACAGAGGTAGCTGTATAGGCGTTTTAGCCACCTAGGACTCCTGCTCCATTAGTTAACAACTTTAAGCAGGAAAAATGTCAAGTTTAAGAAGGAGGCAAGACTTTTGTCACATGATGCATATGTTCATTTTCTACAGGAGGCCTGTTTCAATGAATTTATTGCATATTCTTTCCTTTGGAAAGGTGCACAGATAAACAGAGAGACCTAGAGCTTTTCCAAAAACTGGGGCAGTATGAGAGAGGGCACAGGGAAGAGAGATGAGATTTACCCTAGACCTCCACACCCCCAAACAAGGATTTGTATTGTATAGCATTCTGTGTGGGTGTGGGTGTGTATATGTGTGCATGCTCACACACCTATTGTGACTTGTGACTCCAAAGCCATAGCAGACTGCCAGATGTGGTTTTTGGAATCTTTCTTATTATGTTAATATCTCAGCCTGCACACATGTGAATCAAATGCGTGTAAGTATACGTGTGTCTATGCACACAAGCTCACTGTGTGTGATCCCAAGTGTTAACACTAGAGAAGCTGCAGTGAGATGATGAAAAGTGAGCTTTGCAGTCTATGTTGTATATGTTTACATCAAGATTTGGAATCCAGGGACCTGCTGTTTTCATAGTGGCTGTGTTCTTGGCACAGGCTGTTTGGAAATGCCGGTCCCTGAGAGCCAAGCTCTTTCATGAATGGGAAATGAGATGCCTCCTCCCTCCAGGCTGCCAGAGATGCTCCTCCCCTCCTGCAGTTTTCTCTACTTTTAGAAAACGTGTGCTGAACTTGTAAATGTGGTTTCCAGGGCCGGAAGCAATATTTTTGTTTTGAATAACAATCACAGTCTTTCCTAGCTCGAGGCCCTCGGGTGGGTGGCCAGGAGCCCTTCCCATCCCGATCCTTGGGTCCTCGCAGTGTCAAGGCAGTCCATCCAAATCCTTCTTTTATGAGCACTGTACTGCACCACTGGCTCCCCAATGCGTAGTAAATGCAATTGTCTCATGTTACAAAGAAGAGGAAAACAAACAGAGGCACAGATATGTGTAACAGTTTTTGTGCCACTGTGGGGAGGCTGTGTGGCGCTGGGGTTGGGAGGCTGCCCGAGGGCCCCTGGTCATCCCTCTCACCAGGGGCACCTTGGAGGAGCTGCTTAGCCTCTTTGTGCCTCAGTTTCTCCCTCTATATGCTGAACCTCATGTGATTGTGGAGCAGATTAAATGAGGTAATCCATAAATAATGCTTCACTTACTACTTGTGTTTATGAGCTCTCCCTACTCCTGCTCCTGTTCTAAAAGGCGGCTTTAATGGGGAACGAGCCCTCCACCCACAGATTCCAAAGTAGATTTATGCATAAACGCTCCTCAGAAAATGCAGTGCTTTTCCTCCAGATCTTAGCCTGACCTCTTTTTTCCAACCAGCACTAGTTGTTGTTGTTGTTTTAAATCAGAACTGAGCCTCTTATGAGAAAATTCAGTTTACGAAATCCAGACCCTTTCCCTGGCCTAAAACCCTTTACCAGCTCCCTATCATCTATGGGGGAAAAATCCAAACTCCTTAGCAGGATAGCAAAAGCTCTTTACAGTGTGGCTACTGACGACTTTTTTGTTGTCATGCCACTGGACACCTTTCCCCAAATATTTGATGCAGCCCCAGAACTGAATGGGCCACCGTTCTGTTATACCACTGTAGTATTGCCTGTCCCTGGGCCTTTGCAAAAGCTGCATGGACTGCTGTCTTCCCTGCTTGGCTTTCTGGGACAGCTCTGTCTGGCTCTGGTGAATCTTCTCGCATGTTCCCTCAGATCAACTGACTGTCTCCACCTCTGCGTCTTGGGCATATTTTTAGTCCTGTGCTCATAACCTGGTGTTGCGGTGCATTTATATATTAGTTTGTCTCTCGGACTTGACTGAGTTTCTTGAGAGCAAGGATGAGGTCTTCTTCATTTCCATGTTCCGGCACCGAACAAACAGCACAGACTCGGCGATTCAAAAAATGTTTGCTTCACTGTTAAGTTGAAATAGGGAGTAAATATTTACGTTATTAAAGCAGACCCTTCAGTTTTTTGTTTTAATTTTTTTGCCTTTTGTTCCTTCACAATAATGAAGCCAGTTATTGTATTTCAGGTAGTTTGTAGAACAAGGCGCATTGATATAAACGAAGAGTAGTTGAAGCAACAGCGAGGTTGAGGTTTCTAGGATTAAACTTGTTTGCTTTAATAAGTATTACTGTAAGTGCTATGGGAAGGGAGGAAGTTGGAATAAGATGTATTCTGTTTCCTTGAGAAGCTTTCCATCTGGAAGGGAATAAGACAGAGAGTAGAGGTAGAGCAAAATTCATACCAGGAGAGGTGAACCAGAGAGTCCTGGAGGTGTGAGAAGAATCAGCCAAATGCCACTGGGGATTAGGAAGAGGTGTCGTGTGGAGGTGGCAGTGTTGGGGACTGGCTGGGCTGGACTAGGCAGAAACGGGCAGGAAGAGCATTCTCGGCAGGAGGGACAATGTTCGTAAAGACCTCGAGGGGCCTGGTGGGATTTCTACTTAAAGACCACCAGCCACCCAGCTGGCTCCATCTTATGCTCACTATGGGTGTGTGGTGGGAGAAAAGGCTAACAAAGCAAGTTTGTGGACATTTTACAAAGGGTCCTAGGTCCCAGAATGAGGAAATTTAACTTGATATGGTAGGCATTGGGGCGCAATCAATGTTTTTGAGCAGGAGAGTGATATAAATAGAATGCTTCAAAAAAATTCTGCTTCTCGGTGTATATGGACTACACAAGAGAAGGGATAGGTGGTAAGAAACTATTGCAAGCGTGTAAATGGGAGATGCTAGCCATGGATGTAGTATCTGAGAGGCCTTGCAGAATCAACAAAGAGGGCGTGACAGTCGTTTTGGTGTGTGGATGAGTGAGAAGAGAGTCTCAGAGGATGGTTGGGTTTAAAGCCTGTGTTGAAAGGGAAATGATAATACTATTAGGAAAATTTGATGAGTCGTGTGGAAGAAGTTATATTGTTAGGAAACTTGTGAGTTTTGTGGGGGTCATGTCAAGGTGGAGGGCCTCCGGGTAGGTCTGAAGCTGAGGAGGGAGGACGCAGTGGAAGCTGTGCATTTCTAACAGTCACTGACATCAGGGGGTAGGTGTGGTACTGAGGAAGGGAAGGTAAAGAGGGGAGAGAAGTGCGTATAGAACCTTAGAGAATTGCCTACATTTAAGGAACTGAAAGGAAAAGAAGGGCTGATGAAGGAGAACAGTGATAGGAATAGAACCAGGGGAGACAAGGCAGTATCATGGAATTCAAGGAAGAGCTTTCAAGGAGAGAATCATTCTTGGAAGGGAACTCAAGTTAATTCACTTTCTGACACATAGTTTAGAAATTGACCTGGGTTTCCATAGCTCTTTGAAGCATCCTTTGTAATTATTGGTGTATATGTCTGTCTCTCCTTCCAGACCGGGAGCTCCAAGTGTCGTCCCTAACACTAGCAGAGTACCTGGAATATAGCTAGGGCTCAGTGAATGTTTGTCAGATGACTGAGTAAACAAACAAAGGAACAGAGAAGATGAGGAAAAACCCATTGTGCTTGAAGAAGAAGTATGGCTTTTGAAATGAAAGAGTGAGCATCTGAATAAATTTCTGCTCTTAAGAAAGGAAGAAACGGTCTATGCGAGGGTGGTTCAAATGCGAACACTTAAAAAATTCTGAGTCCTCCACTATGGCATGAAATTCATCATCCAAAGTCTCATAGATTTAAACTTCATGATTTGTGAGGTATTGCAGTGAAATTATCTAGGAAGTAAAGAGTTCTCTAACATTCCAGCTGCCTGAATTCAACTGGCCACATGATTAATGACATTGCGAGACACATCCAGGGCCTTTCATTTCCCGAGCACTTTATAAACATTGAGTAATCTCACAATGCCCTTGTGAGATATTATCATGTTCATTTTCCATATGGTTAACTGAGCCAAGGAGGTTAAACGACTTGCTCAAAGGCCACAATGGAAGTCAGTGACATCAAACACTCAGAACGATGGAGTTCCCAGTTCCCACACCTCACAGTAGATTGCTGAACCGAATCCCACTCCTTATACCATTAGGAAGCCTGACTGACAGGCCAGTGCTGTAATAGATCATACTTTGCAGCTGCAAGAAGTGAGGATTAGCATGCTGTCTCACACAGGTCAGGGCTGGCCCCTGGAAAGAGAGAAAACTATGCTTTCTGAGACCATGTAATGGAAGACATGCCTGGAAAAGGAAGAGCAGAATGAGACATGGGTGAAATTTTTTCTATGGATTTCTAAAGACCTTTGCCAAGATGGCAGTTGCAGTGTTGGTGGAGAAAGGCAGACTTAGGGAATCCTGATGAGCATTTTAAATCTGAACCATCATGCCCTCTTACCTTTCTTACAAATATTTCCATTCTTCTTTATCATTCAGTTTTGGTATTGTCTTTTTACACTTCTTATATCTCCATATTTCTTAACATGATTCTCCTTTGGTCTAAAAAATGCCAAAATATTATCACACTGTCAACTCCTATGCACATGGCCTTTAAGGAAACCACAATCTTCTGAAGAATTCACAGATAAGGTGAAATTTGACAGCCTTCGTGACTGGGTAGCTCACTAGGTTGGGATGTATACCTTTGATTTGCAATTACGTATTTGTAGCCAAGTCTTAAAACTTCTTTGTACTTTAGTCTCCTTCCAATGAAGATAAGAGCATGGAGAGGATGCTGCGGTGCCTTGTGCATATTCCCCTGACCTTCCCATATGGGAGCACACAGACCCAGTGATTCTACTGCAAGCCCCTGTGACACCGCCTGAGGGCTTTCTCTGACTGCTGGAGCATGCTCAGCATGGGCTGGGGCAGGCCAGAAGTGTGGAGAACTAGTGCCCTGAGAGTAGACCTTACCTGAAGACTAATGGGAATTGAGGAACAGACTTTGGCTTCCTCTCCACTCAGGTGTGTTCTGTGCTGCCTCCCAGAGGTCCTCATCAGGACTGCACCTCAGTTACCCACAACATCAGTAACTTCTTTGGTAATAGGAACCCATGTTGACTCCCCTCCCTTTCCTGTCTTAGTTCCCAGCTCCCCGATTAGAGCTTTCTGGGGGCCCAGTCCAAACAACTACTTGCACCCAACTCCCTGTCTCAAGGTCTGCTTCTGGGCCAGCTCAACCTAAGGCTTATAGCTGTGAGAGTTACAAAGACATCAAAGGATAGTGAGGATTTGAAGTCCTGATAATAATCAATCGTGTGTATGTAACACTGTTTACGGTGCACTTTCATACTCATTTTCTCATTAGATTCTTACAACTACTAGTGAGTTATCATGACCATTATTATTATCCCTATTTAACATGGTGGACATTGAATCTCTGTGGGGTTAAATATCTTGTTAAGAGCTAGAAAGTTGCGTGTGCCTCTGGCCTTTAGTTCAGATCTCAGTCTCCAAATCGCCACCTGCTTCCACCTCCCCACCATATCCTCAGGCACTGCTAGCCAAGAAGGCTTGTAAGATGACTTCTAGTGCTTCTGCCAAATGTAGATTCCACTTGTGTAGTTGAATAGCTATGTAACCTCTACTTATATGTTAAATTTCACTGAAACATGCTAATGATATATATATCCATTTGAGAACTTCGATTAGCCACCATTGTGTTATAAGGTAAATGAAACGTTTAGCTTGAAGTGATATTTGATTTTCTTTAGAGAAATGTTAAACGTCATCAAAATCAGTTGTCCTTCAAACATTTTTATGAACTGTTTTTTGTAATCTGTGTATTTTTCTTTCAAATCATATCCTAGAGTTAGAAGAAATCTTAACATTTAAAGATACTGAAATCTCATCTATAGTAACTCTGACAGGCTACCCAGCTTCCACTTTCATGTTTCTTACAATGTCACTGTCACACTGTCACACACTGTCATTTCATTGTTGAAATATCCTGTTTAAGATTTCTTCCTTTTATTGAGCCAGGATGGCTTTCTCTAATTTTCCTGTCATTAGTGTTGTTAAGACCTGTAAAAATAAACACAGCAAATCTAATCTTGCATCTTGGCGTGGCTTCCTTCTACATTAAAATGATTCTTGAAGTCCATCTTTTTTATCCTGTGTTAGCATCTGTGTAATTTTGCTCTGAGTAGGAGTGGCTTTGCTGGTTCCTCTAACATATAACTAGTTTTTCATTCTGTTGCAGTGGTTCCCTTTATAAGTGATGTTTGCATCCCACTAGAGTGGTCCTGGCATTCATGGCACCTTTTAATACATCAGCATATTCTTATACAATTATCATTTTCCCTTTTTAAACCATGAGTATGTTAATTTACCCTACCCTTTGAGTTTTCACTTCTTCTTGGATTTCTTCTTAGTTATTGCTAATTTGCCCTTCTCCTTTGGTTCTAAAATGATGTGTATTAACTGAATCCACAGTTTGAATCCATAGTTGGAGATTTGCTCTTTGTCTTTGAGGTCTTGTTTCTTCTTCTTGAAGAAATTGCAATTTCAGGGGACTGATTTGTTTGGAGGAGGTAGAAAGCACTCTTTTCCATATTTCTGCCCTGGGTATCCTATTTGAAGACAGTTTTGGTCTTGTCCCTCTTCTCCAACCTTTCCCCACCCCCAACTCCCACAGTCTTCCTTCTTTAGCATCTATCTCCACAATGCAAAGGACATGGATTTTTGAGTCTAGCAAATATGGGTTTTAATGCCACCTCCACCATTTTATTAGTTTCCTTGGGATGTTGTGACAAGTTGCCACAAGCTGGCTTGAAACAACAGAAATGTATTCCCTCACAGTTCTGAAGGTCAGAGTTTGAAATCAAGGTATTGGCACAGGCACACGACCTCCTCAGGTTCGAAGAGGGAATTCTTCTTTGCCCTTCCTGTTTGTGGGGGCAACTGGCATTCCTTGTCTTGTGGCTGCATCTCTCTCTGCTTTGTTGTTACATCACATCGTATCTTCATAGACCCCCCTTTTTTTCCCAGGTATTAGGACCTCATACCTTTTATGGCCCCCATCCAGCCCATTATAACCACTACTACTATGATTTTAAGCAAGCATATGAGCTTCAGTGTTTCATCTATAAATAGGAACTAACATCGACCACTTACAGTATTATAGAGGTTTAAATGAGATAATATATATGAAGAGCTCAGCATATAGTAGGTACTCAATCAGTTTTAGTTACCTATTTTGCCTTCTAGTTTATTGGCCTCTCAGGTTCTAGGTATGTTATTCAGGACCAGGCTCTTAATCTTTCCTAACTTTAATTTTCTGCATCTTTATATTTAGGGTTTAAAACACTTTTCTCACATCTTTGGAAAGATCCAGTGAGATAATATATGGCAAAGTGCTTTGTCAACCAAAGACTGCTATAAAAATCCAAGTCACTACCATTTTATTATTAGTTTATGTGAAAGTCATTTCCAAGTATAAGTCTCAGATATTCTTCCAGTGAACAGCCATTTAGTTAGGTCTCTTCTAGTCTATATTTGTTTAATTGATTTTTTGAAACCAAATACAGTATTTTATATCCTGTTAAATTTAGTTTTGTTTATCTTGGGCGAGCATCCCGTCTGTCAAGTTTCCTTTGGGTCTGTATTTTGAGAGTTCTTTATTGGCCAGTTATCCCTTAAAGCTTTGGGGCTCCTGCTGGCAGGAACACGCTAGATTATAGTGCCTAGAGCATTCAAAAAGTGTGAGTTCTAAATTCCCCATCACCCACCCGCCTCACTTCTCCTCATTTCCTGACTTTCCTCAATTTTAGAATGTCATAGAAACTCCCCAATTTAATCTTATTTTTGATTGAATATACCTATTAGAGCACTAACTGCTCCCACTTCCCCAGAATTTTCTAAGATTTGATGACACTCTATAAAGGACTTGAAATTTAAAACAGGAAGCAAAAAACTCCTGTGTACACGTACATATCCATGGACAAAGCAATCAGAAAATTGTCTTTTATTTTCCTAATAGAACAGCAGAAAATCATTTGTTAGTGTCTGAGTCGGATGTCTGGGTTTTTAAATATCTCATGCACACACACACACACACACACACAGACACACAAAAGTCATGGGTCTATAATGTTTTAAAGCTCCTATTTGTTAGAACATTTGTTTTAAATAGTGTTTGAGTACCTTCATTCTTTTTTAATACCATCCTTTTAAAGATCATGCTCATACAGAGAGAACTTACACACATACATCCACACCAGCAAAACCCTATTAATGCAGTCTTCAGCAAGGATGAATTTATGACTCAGGAATGAACAGTTAAATCTCCCATCACAGCTCGTCACATTTATACAGCAACAGAAACTGTAGTGCTTCAGTCTGACCTGGGGGTCTGGAAGCATTACAGTTTATTAGGCAAGGCTTTTACGATACCCTCATTTGCAGGGATGTTTCTGTCAGAGCAATACCAAAATGAAGAAAATGGGAATAGCTATGAACTTGTCAATCTTTGGTCTTTCAGATGTAGCATTTCACAATTTTGTTATCTACTGCAGACCTGAGAGAGGCAAGAGTCTGATGAATATCTTTCAACTTCTATTAAGATCAAACTCAGCAGTCTGTAGCTTGTCAACCGTCGTATTCGTGAAGAGCAATAGATCACCTTTGAAACCATTGAGAATAAGTAAGATGGTGGCTAGATAAAGGTTATTGTGCAGCAGTAGAATATGTAATGGAATCTATTGGCAATTTAAAATAATGTGGCATTATAATATGTTCAGTTTTTTTCCCCCAGAATTCATACTGAAGTTGAGGATATAGTTGCAGAGATATAATCACTGCACTAGAAACTGATGTGGATATGAATGCAAATGAAAGGAAAATGAGACTGTTCCCCCCCAGAAGAGGACCCCTTTTTGCCTATCACTATCTATCAGTAACTGAAGAAACAAGGATACCTACCGGTTCCCCAGACTTAATGCTGTATCCTCTCCCAGCTAGTAACACATTTAATGAAATTAAGCTTTAAAGACAAAACTCCAGGCAGCAAGCCCAGTCAAGGTATTATTTCAATCAAAAGATTTTTCAAGGGCAGATTGATTAAGGAACAAGTTTAGCAATACAAATAGGAAGTAGGATAGTAAAGTTAAAAAAAAAAATAATAATAATCCCTTTGGGACTTAGAATGAATACTTTTAGGGCTTAAAAACAAGGAAGAATTTTAAATACCCAGTACTCCAAAGAGTGCAAAAAATTTAAAGACATTAACAATTAACATTGCTTTGCTATTTAATTCCCCCTTAGACCAGCCCCATTTTCCTCCCTAAGGGAACGATTGCTTCTCTTAACTGAAAGCAGAGCAGATGTGACTTTTGGGGGTGGTGGGAAGAGAATAAGCCAAAAAGTACCACCCCCTCCCTAAAAGTGTTTCTCACCAATCCTTGAAATTTTAGCCTTTCCATTTATGTTTTGAGTCAGTAAAAATGGATCTACCTTGAAATGCGGGCACTCATTGACCCAGGAGTTTCAAACTTTAATATGCAAGAGAATCACCTGGGGAACCTGATGGTGGTACGGCTCCTTGGGCTCAGCCTCAGAGATTCTGATTTGGTGTGTCTTGGGTGGAGTCCAGGGATTTGCCTTTTAAGCAAGATCTTCAGGTGAATGTGATACCTGGACCACATACTGAGAAACCCTGCCCTTGACCATTTTAGCAGGCCTCAGCCATAAGCATATTTTAGAAAGAGAGAGTAGAGAGGTGGGGAGGTAGGGAGAATATAGCAAGGAAGGGATAGGAGGCAATGTGGACAGCCTGGCTGGAATGGTGGGAGGTAAATTTAGGGTAAATAAGGAAACACTTGAGGATCCTGGAAAATACTCAACAAATTATTTGACCATACATATATATTTTAATAAAAGCTATGCAAATCACCCACAGACATAAAACTTGAATCCACGGATTTATTAATTAGAAATTTCCATCTGCCCTCATATTACTCCCCACCTCCACCTACCAACACACACACAGAAACACTGCGGTCACTCATTGTGGTTGTTTGGCATTTTAGGTTCTAATTTTCTTTTTTTTTTTTTTTTTTTTAAATTTTTTTTTCAACGTTTATTTATTTTTGGGTCAGAGAGAGACAGAGCATGAACGGGGGAGGGGCAGAGAGAGAGGGAGACACAGAATCGGAAACAGGCTCCAGGCTCCGAGCCATCAGCCCAGAGCCTGACGCGGGGCTCGAACTCCCGGACCGCGAGATCGTGACCTGGCTGAAGTCGGACGCTCAACCGACTGCGCCACCCAGGCGCCCCTAGGTTCTAATTTTCTTTGTCCTTGGCGGGGGGTGGGGTGGGGGTGGGGGGGCTGGTCAACTTGTGTGAGGCTGTTCTTCAATATTGTGTCTATATAATACTTAATATGTGGTTGAAAGTGGGGGAAACACAATAACGAGAGTTACTTGCAATTAGGTGGACAGCTCATCCCACTCCCTGTGCCCCCCAAAGTTTACAGATTTCAGTGTTTTTTTGCCATTAGTCTTTGTCAAACTTTATTGCAGTTGGCCTTGGGCAACAAACAGATAACCCCAATATTGACATGCCTGAGGGAATATTTTTCCTTTTCCTGGTCCAGTGTTCCAACAGAGTTGTGTTGATTCTCTTGGGGTGGGGATGGGTGAAGGAAGAAGGCATTTCTTAGTTCTTGACTTTAGTTCAGCCACAGCATCTTTTAATTTTACCTTCTTTATTTGAAATACATAGTGTAAAAAAGCAAAAATCCTCCCAAGTCATGGGGAATGGGAAAACTGCACTTTTTTCTTTGTTAAAAAAATATAATTGCCAAAGAAAATTCAGAAATGAATAACAAAGACAATAAATGTCAGACATAATAGAGATAACTCCTGTTAGCCTTGAGGCATGTTTCCTTTTAGTCTTTTGGTTTGTTTCTACTCATGTATTACATTATTTAAAAAATCAAAATGGCATCATATCTACTTAGTTTTAAAACTTGCTCTTCCCCAGTTGACAATATATTGTGAGCATTCCCTATATTAATATGAGTTCTCCTACGATTTGCAATAGCTACATTAATTTCCCAGGCTCTGGATATAATTTATTTAACTATTTTTTCTTCTGCTAGCTGTTTAGTTGGTATTTAGTTGGTATAATTTTTCTATATTGTAAATAATGCTCCAGTGAGCAAGGTGATACATGAATCTTTGTGCACATTTGTGATTACTCCTTAGGGCAAATTCCTAAAAGTGAAATTTCTGGAACAAAGGTTATGCATGATGTTAATGCTTTTGAAACATATTGTCAAATTGCCCTCTAGCCGTGTGTGAGAGTGACTGTTTCCCTGCACTGCTGGCCCTGCTGGAAATTGTTACTTTAAAACATTTTGCCAATTCCCACTTTAAAAAACTTTTTTAAAAAAATATTTATTTATTTTTGAGAGAGAGCGAGACAGACTGTGAGTGGGGGGAGACACAGAATACAGCTCTGAGCTGTAGCACAGAGCCCGACGCAGGGCTCGATCTCATGAATGGTGAGGTCATGACCTGAGCCAAAGTCGGATGCTTAACCGACTGAGCCACACAGGCACCCCTCCAATTCCCATTTTTTGATGTATAATGATGGTGATTAACATACTGAAAAAGGCCTCTTTTAGATAAATTCATTGATTTTCAGGACACATTGCCCTTGATAATCAAATGTAGAATACAGTTGATAGTTGCTTTATCCACTAGACTAGTGGCTGACAAATATTTTCTTGGACCAGATAGAAAACACTTTATACTTGTGAACTATATGGTCTCTTTTGGCCATTCAACCGCCATTGTAGTACAAACGAAGCCAACAGACAATACAGAATTCAGTGAGCATAGCTATGGTCCAAGAAAACTTTATTTACAAAACAGGTGGAAGGTGGGATTTGGCACAGGGGCCAGAGTTTGCTGAACCTTGCTCTAGACATAAATGAAAACTCATTATGTGTTAGCTACTGTCACGGAAACTGGAGGAGAGGATCTGGTGAGCAGAAATGATAATAGAATGTGACATTACCACGACAAACAGATGCCTAGGTGTTGAGAGAGCCAGGGAACAGAACAGAGCTGACTCCTAAAGGCCAGGTTGGTGTTAGCAGAGTGAAAACAGGAAGGTTTGGAAGGTAGGGATGGAGAGTGGAATGAAGGGCATCCCAGGGAGGGAAAGCAGTATGTGGAAAGGCCCAGAAGAATAAGAACAAATTCAAGAAACTCTGTGTAGTTTCCTACAGAAGGTGTGTAGAGCTCAGGTAGGGTATTAGTGTTCTCCGGAGAAACTGAAGTTGGGGGCCGGGATAGGGAGTGAGAAAGAGGAAGAGAGGGAGAAAGATTTATTATGAGGAATTGGCTCACATGCTTATGGAGGCTGGGAAGTCCAACTCTCTGCTGTCTGCAAACCGGAGACCAAGAAAGCCAGTTCTGAGTCCAAAGCTTCGGGAGTGTTGATGGTAGAAGTCCCAGTCTAAGGGCAGGAGAAGACCAATGTCCCATTTCAAACAGTCAGGCTGAGAGAGTGAATTCTTCCTTTTCCTGCCTTTTCGTTGTACTCAGGCCCTCAACAGATTGGATGATGCCTACCCACCCTGGGAGGACAATCTGCTTTACTCAGTCCACAGATTCAGATGTGAATCTCATCTGGCAATACCCTCAGACACACCCAGATATAATGTTTAATGAAATATCTGGGCACCCAGTGACCCAGTCAAGTTGCCATAAAACTAACCATCACAGGCAGAAAGGCAGTGGAAGATGAAGCTGGCAGGATCAGATTGTGGAGGCCACTGTAGCCATGCCAAGGGGTTTGCATTTATTTTGAATGTGTGGAGATCCATGGGAGGACTCTAAGCTAAGCTGTGAAATGATCAGATTCTGGTTAAAAAATTTTTTTTTCAATAATTGCACTGTGGTCATCTAAGAAATCAGCATATGGAGACATTGAATGGATGGTGTATGGGAACTCTGTACTGGTTTTGCAATTTCTCTAAGTCTAAAATTATTTTAAAATTAAAGGTTAAAAAGATCCCTCTGGCAGCAGTGTTGAGGATTAAGTAGAGACATAGCCTGAAGCATGGTATTGCAGTAATCCAGGATGAGGAGAGTCTGAAGTAAGCCAGTGGCAGTGGGTATGAAGACAAGAGAGTGGATGAGAGATATTTAGGAGCAAGTAGAGGCAGGACTTAGTGACTGACCGAATGGGTTGGAAATAGAGCCATCACAGTGAGAAGACTAGCATTAAGTAATAATGTTCCTCCCTTGATAGGAGGAAGAAAGATAGGAGAAAGAAGGATAGGAGAAAGAAGGTGATTCTTTTTTAGGCGGATGTGGAATAAGACCAAATGTTTGCAGATGTTTAGAGAAACTGAATGACTTCCTTCCAGCTGAATGATTTTCAAGTGAACTGTAACTTGGTTTCTAACCCTTTATCACAAGGAAATACACAGCATCACTGCTGCTTTCAAGACCAGAGGAGATGGCCAGGGCTGTTAATGTGCACACCAGGGATTTCTGCATGGCGTAGGAAGAGGATGGGGGAGTCACTAGACCATACAGAAATGTACTATTAGTCAGACATGTGATGTTTCATATTCTGAATGCTTCTTTGAAAATGGTTGAGTTTATATAGTAGCCTTAAGAAAGATTCACGAAGTGTGCTGTGTTACCCAGCCTCAGAGTTAGTTCTCAGTGGATCCCAGCCTTGGGTAAAATCCCACAGTGTTCCCCTTTATCATTTGATCAAATGCAGTGACCCTAACGATATCAGCTAGATTGAATAGAAGGTTAATCTTCCTCAGGGAGACATCTAGAAATGTGGCTCACAAAAGCCATTTTTGGGGGGTTATTTTGTCTCCTATAATTGATGGCCGGCCACATGATGATAATAGGCTGAATGTGAAATATTTAGATATTTGTTCTTTTTTTTTAATGTTTAGTTTTGAGAGAGAGAGAGAGACAGACAGAGTGCAAGCAAGGAAGGGGCAGACAGGGAGGGAGACACAGAATCTAAAGTAGGCTCCATGCTCTGAGCTGTCAGCACAGAGCCGGATGCAGGGCTTGAACTCACGAACCGTGAGATCATGACCTTAGCCGAAGTCAGACGCCCCACCGACTGAGCCACCCAGGCACCCCTATATGTTTTCTCTATACATTATTCCAAACTGGTTCATTTTAGAGGCTGAATTTACTGAAATAATCCACTATGTTGCTGATATCCAAATATCCAATTATTTTGCTGTCACCCACTCTAAAAGTATCAGCTTTTCCAATAACACTCCTAATTTCTTTGAAGAGTTTGAAGCAGTCAGTCTTTTAAAGGGTTCCTCAGAGTAGTTAAGAATGCAAATTCATATTAAAATATCACTTTTGTATTTCACATGACATTATTAGATGTATTTTTCAAATGATTTAAAATATTAGAGGAAAACCATTTCAGAAGCTATTGATATTGTTTCCCAAATCTTCAGATTGCTCATGAGAGAAGAGGGAACATAACCAATGAAGAATTATGTGTTCTGTATGCATAGGACTGTAGATGCTATGGAGAAAGTAAGATAAAAAGAGAAGAAAGAAAAAATCAGAATGAAAGAAAGCATAGTCCTGGCCCCCAAGAATTTATAAACAGTGAGATGAAAGCATAGGTACCTTATCTGTCTATGGGAGGAGAAAAATAGAGCTTTGATTTCAGGGTCAAGTGAAACACAAATTGAATATTTTGAAAGTATTCATTTAAATGCTAAATAAGAACATACTCATAAACATCCACAATGATGACGCCTATTGTTTTCTGAGGTACAAAGGAAATGATAAAATGTAATCACTAAATGTCAGCTGGATGAAAGCCCAAGCCTCCCTGAACACTGCAGCCAACTGATGGAGTTTGGATTTCTTGGTCTTGTTCCAGGAACGCCTGACCCAGGTGATGACTTTGCTTCACTACTCAGCCATTTGAAAAAAGAGCAATGGAAGTGAATCTGCTGGATAACCCTTGCTTGACTTTTTAAACCAGGAATGTCTTGGTCCCCATCTCCTAAGGCATAGACTTAAAGGAGACATGTCCTAGGCACTCATACCAATCATGCTGTATTGAAACCTATCTTGTCCTTTGGCTGACCTTTAAAATGAAACATGTTTGGGAAGCTAACACAACAGCTGCCTTAAACTGGCCAGGATGATTGTCCATCATAAGGAGCTAGAGGTTGCTTCTATATAGAAAAACAGAGGCTTTCTAATAGGTCATCCCATAACAGCTGTGTGTTAGACTGAGCAGTAGGTTTTAATCTTAGTAGACTAAGAGTAGCTTTAGTTGTACATTTTTGACTACTTAACTCAAGGCTTTCAAAAGGAAAACATTCAAAAGAACCCCCGATGAGTCAGCAAAGATTCTGAAAAGATTGTGTATATTTTCTAAAGCATATTTTAAAAAATCATGTACAGGGGAAAAGTGTAGAACATGTACCCACAAGAGCTAAATTTAAAAAATGTGCGTAGCAGTGAACACACGCATAGCATATGGATGCGGCTGACGGAAGAGTTCCTGGCCTCCATTCAAGACACCACTCACAGCAGATGCACCGTCATAAATTTGAGCTACACAAGCCACATCCTCGCTGATCAGGTTCCAGTCAGTTGTCTTTGAATCCAGCATGGCTGACGCACTCTGGAGCTCCAGCTTTCCTTTTGGTTGGAGAGAAAAATTCTTGTCTGAAAAGGCCAAAGCGTACATGTCCCAGACAAATAGATACTCTCGCATTCCTTAACTCCTGCAAGACATTGGCCAGTAAGGCTCCTGGCCACTTTTCATTTCAGTTTTGCTGCCTAGCAGCTTGTGCTTGGCAACCTACCATCTGATTCCAGGAGCAAGAACGACAGAACAGCAGTCCTTGGGAGTAGCCTCTGCAGTTTCTTTAAGATTAAATTATACTTCTCGAGCAGATTAAAAGGCTCTGAGTATAATATCAGGGGAACCCTTATTACTTTTCCTTTCATGGTCCCCCCCCCCCAAAAAAAAATTACTGTTTTATGCATTTGCTGGTAGGGTCCTTGGGTGTTTACTTAAAATCTTGACACACTTTTAACATGTATAAAATATGTAAATATTTTATACTTTGATATTTTATGAATCAAAGAAACATTTGAATCACCTCTATATGGACCCATAGGTGCACTAGTTTATCAGGGTTCTCTGTTGACTGATTCAGTGATTGGAGGCTCTTGGTACAGAAAGTGCAGCATGTAGCTGGACCAGCAACTGGTAACACGTCCCCTATCAACATCACGTAGAAATCTTTGGTCCTTTGCTGGATGGGCAGAGCAGATGTTGGAAAGGAGGAGCCTGCTTTTGCAAAATCCTTTTGACAATAATTTGATAACTTTGGCAGAATTGAATCTGCTAATTTGATTCTTAGATTTCTAGGTGGTGGAACAGTACCAGATGCCTCACAAAATATTAGCATCCATGTTTAACTGCTTTCATCACATCCTGTTCACTCCTCTTTGGAGAGCTTCATATTAAATTAGATGCAGCTGCTGAGTGAAAGCTTTCTTTCATGTTCCTATTTGGTATGAAAACAATAGCAAAAATAAACATTCAATTTCCTAACTTTTAGGAATTCTTCCTTTGGTGTTGGCTTTTTTTTTTTTTTTTTTTGATGAAAGAGGGATCTTTTGATCAGAGTACTGTTTTGGAGACAGACCATCTGACTAAAGAAAGAAAAAGATTCCCTGGAGATCTATTAAGGAACCCCCCCCCCCAACCCCTCTGGCGAAACTCACTAAATGTGCCAGAGGTAGTACATTTTGCAAATAAGTTGTCTCATTTCAAAAATTATAAGTACGCTATTTTTTCTAGTTCTGACAATTTTGAATCACATTTTTAGTTCATTTGATGTATTTTAGTGGACTAGACCTCAATGCCACTTTGTTTAATGTAATTTCAATTGCTCAAGGAATTAAGTTAGCATTTATTGGTTACTAGGTTTCGAAAGAGAAGAAAAACCACTTGGAAAAAGGGGATATTTCATCCCCGGTCTGTATTACAGCTTCTGACATATTTTTAGATGCCAACAAGTAATGTCAGACTAACAGCTGTTAAAAAAATCCTTCTCTAACACTCTTAAAGGAATAAAGATTTACACAGAGAGCTTTGTGTGTGTACCTGGTTGATAATCAGAGAAGTCTGATTTCTCCCTTCTCTCTTCCTCCTCCTATCCCCTCTGGGTTTTCTTTTGTCTTAGCCTTGCAACTTGCCAAGAATTGCTGTTTTTCAGCTCCCTGCAGTGGAATAATGGCAAAGAAGTCCCCTGCCTTGCATCATCAAGCCTGTGCTCTGTGGCCCAGGCTCCCGGATAACTTACTTTAGAGTCTGTTTCCCGGATTACATTTGCCTACAGATTCAAAGTGCTGGGAAGGGCAAACCGGGAGGGGGAGCCTGGAATAGGGTCTAGGGGTGGGGAGGCCTTCTAAACCTCTGAAGTCCTTAGTACTTTGTTGGCCACCTGTGGAGTAAGAAATGTCTGGGTTGGCCGGTTCTAGCAAAAAGTGTCTTTTCCCTTCAGACTGGCCTCAGTGGAGCTGCCATTTCCTGCTGCCTCTGAGAGACACAACTAGCGTGCCAGATTGTCATTTAGTTTAACTCTGGAAATGAGACAAGGGGATTTGACCGTGACTAAACCTTTGTAGCCGGCAAAAGAACACAGGGCAGTCAGGGAAGCCTGCCGAAGTCCTAGGAGGACAGACTGATGCTGGGTTTGTGTGGTAGACAGGCAGAAAGCGGAGTCTCAGCAAAGCAACAAAGAGGTGGCAAACACTCTTACAATTCATTTATTCAAGCCTTTTGTTATCCCAGAATTGAAGCACTTCCTTGATGGAGGCTGCTCTGAAGAAAACTGTGGCTAGCTTTCATCACCAAGAGAAGGTAACCAGAAAAAGTGTCCCGCCAGCCACCAGAGGGAGGAATGACCCCAACTCTCCAGAGGACTAGGGCTATGCCAGCTGGTTTCCTTTCCTGAGTTCTATGTGGTTGTACTTAGAGGAAGGAGAAAGGAGCCTCAGAATAAACTGACCTCCTCTTCTCCCTCCTGGTTAATTCTTAACTGGTTTGAATGAAACTCTTTAAAGCAGTGAACTGATTTAGAGTCATAAGAGCAACACTTTTTTTTTTTTTTTCATTTGTAAAATGTCTTTTCAAATCCATCATAAAAGCACATTTTATATGTCAACCTTGCAATGGCTGTTGAAATTTTGTGGGCTCCCACAACATTTTTGTTAGTCGTTGCACATTCACTACAGTATGAGTAATGTGTGTAATAATGTGGACCTGATCATTACGGGCACCCAGCCCCGAAGGTAGAGAAGGGGCTTCGAGTTTTGTGGGGTCGATGTTAAATTTTCAGAAATCTTCTTATTCACAGCCCGATTTCTATCAAACACCAACTTAATTTTTTTCAAGTCTCAGGCGTGTGGTTTCATGCTAATTTGCCAGGCTGCTGGTGTTGTATTGACTAAGCAGTTATATCCATAAAGACTTTTCAACTATTAGCAAATTTGTATTTATTAGTTAGCTAGATGGGGTAGAATACTCAGCATGTTGCCCAAATTTCAGTTAAGCAGTTCATTTTGTAAACTCTTTTACATTGCTATCTTTATAAATTATTTCTTACGACAGTCCTATGAGATAGGCTAATGCTGTTGTCCAGAAGCTGCCTAGGTTTTAGAAAGGGTACATGATGTGTCCTGAGATAGTGGTAGAACCAGGATTAGAATTCACAGTTCTTGGGGCTCAGGCGGCCATGTCTTGTCACCCATCTGATGTGTCCACCCACTTCCTTAAGTTATATTAAGTTTGGGTACTGTTGTAGAGCCACAGATTCAGATAAAATAACACAGTTATGGAAATGGAGTCCATGTCCATAAAAGCAGAGCCCTGCATTCAGCAGCCTGAGTGGTGCCCCACATGGGATGGGTGCTCTCACTCCTTCAGAGTCCCCTACACTAATGGCTTCCCCAGAGGCTGTTTCTACTCTTCTGAGTTAAGCTGTTCAAACTGGAAGATCATTTAGTTCAACTCCTTGTTTTGCAGGGAAGGAAAGCCTCAGGACAAAATTGGGTCAGTCTCAGGATAAGAACCTGAGTTACCTGACACTGGCTTCAGCACTCTGCTCCCTAGACCGCCCTGTTTCTCCAGACTGGCTTCTAAGCCACTTGTTATGGAGTTAGAAAGTGAACTGAGGTATCAGTCAATGTCCACAAAATATGAATTTGGGATGTTTCCTGGGTCCAAGGAAGCCCAGAGCTTGAGCCCAGAGTTTGTAGGTAGAAGATGAGATTGGTGAGTGATGTTTTCTGTTTCACCAAGTAGTAATACCTGTGCAACTAGACCTATTGTCTATAAAACCCACAATGAAATGGAGACTTCAAATGATTTCCGTAGACAGCCAAACCAAAGCAATTATCTAGGCCTCAAATGGAACATTGTGGTCTGAACATGAAGGATGATAATTTGTTATCTAAGTAAATCCTATTTTGCCATTATAATTGTTAATATGCAAAATGTTGGGTGGGAAGACCCACGTTAGAAAACGTAAGCCTATGCCTATTGAAAGGCTCTTCTGGGAACCAGGGTTTCCCACGCTTTGGTCATTCACGTATATCACCATTTTTACCGTATCTGTGCATTTTCATTAGACTGATTTTTTTTAATATAAAGCAATATATGAAGAGAGGAAACATTTATAGAACTGTGAAAAATGGTAATCCAGTATCATTTGCCATAAAAAATTAAAATAAATTCATAATGAGAAAATTTATATAAAGTTTGTGCCCTCATTAGAACCATCTCATGTATGATCAGCAATGTGTACTATGCCTTAGAAGCATTGATCTGGGCCAGCAGTTACCAATATTTTTTAGGGGTAGGAACCATTTATACCCTTAAAAATTATTGCGAAGCCCTAACGAGATTTTATTTATGTGGGTTGTATCTATAAAAATTCGCTATATTGGAAGTAAAAGCTGAGAAGTTGTTAAAATATATATTTAATAATTCATTTACAAATAATAATAAGCCCATCATGTGGTGACTTAAACATCATTAAGTTGCTATGATGCCACTAATGTCATAATTAAAAGGCTATATTTTCCAAAGCGAAAAGAAAAAAGCGTACCGAAAATAGTGGCATTGTTTTACATTTTTGTCAATTAACGTCTTGCTTAAGAGAAGACGGTGGGTTCTCACACCTGTGTCTGTATTCACTATGCCGGGATATGTTGTTTGGGTTGAAGTGTATGGAGAATGTCTGGCTTCACACAGATATGTAGTTGGAAAAGAGAAGCGTACTCTGGTAGCCTTGCTCCATGTTGTGGATACTCTTCTTTGATGATGTACCAGAGCTCAACAATATACAGAAGCTGAAATCAGTGAACTTTCACTTTAAAATCTATTGATTTACTTTCTACCTTGAGTAAACCTTTTACCTATACATGATTTTGTAAAAGCATACATCAGTCCCTTGGAAAATGCTACTTCACCGAGTTATGCGGATCTTTCAAATTTTGGCGCATTTCCTTACATAATACATGTATTTTGTTAACATTTATTTATTTTTGAGGCAGACAGAGACAGAATGCGAGTGAGTTAGGGGCAGAGAGAGAGGGAGACACAGAATCGAAGCGGGCTCCAGGCTCCTAGCTGTCAGCACGGAGCCCGACGCGGGACTCGAACTCACGGACTATGAGATCATGACATGAGCCGAAGTCGGACGCTCAACCGACTAAGCCACCTAGGTGGCCCACATAGTATTTTTTAAAATCACATTTTTAAATATCACCACCGGTCATATCAGGAATATATCTTAAGTACTGGAAAGCTGTTAAGCTCAGGGTGGCAGATACAAGTTTTCCAAAATTCTAACTTTTACCTGAAAGGTCCAATTTTATCATTGGTGACAAACACTGAAAAACAGGTTTTTGTTTTTTTACCTTTCACTGAGAGGTAATTTAGTTCATTTTCAAGGAAATGTCATCAAATACCAGTGTCAGACTTTGTCAGATCAAAGTTAAGTGTGTAAGTCTTACTAGTAAACTGGTACTCCATGAAAATGGCAGCTAGGTCAGCCTGCGACTCAACTACCCTAGTACTTCTTCTTGAGACAACCATCATACGTTAGTATGAAATAGACATAAACTGTATGTGAATATCCCATTTCATCACAGAAAATATTAAAAATGTGTGTATTTAAGAGTTGAGATTTAATAAAATTAATGTCTCACTACTTAAAAAACATTGTTTAAATGTTTATTTATTTATTTTTTGAGAGAGAGAGAAATAGAGAGCTAGGAGAGAGAGAGGGGGAGACAGAATCCCAAGCCTGATGTGGGGTTTGAATTTATGAACCGTGAGATCATGACCTGAGCTGAAATCAAGAGTCTGACACTTAACTGACTGAGCCACCCAGGTACCTCCAATAAGTCTGACTTCTTAATCACAGTTATTTGTACGTGAAATTGATGATTGTTTTAATTGTGAACGCATGGTGTTGAAAAATACAATGATTACACATAAAGTTTGGTGCCACTCTTTGATTTGTGGTACCACAGTTTTACCCACCATTGCTTTAACACCATCAGTGCAAAAGTCAACACTGAAAAATGGGTAAATAATGCTTTAGTCTTAGTATTATTGTGAAAATTGTTTTGATCTCACAAATGCCCTGAAAGAAGCTTGTTAATCCTCAGGGATCCATGGCCACACTTTGAGATCTGCTAATCTAGGCCAACCCCTAAACTAGGGGTAAGGAGAAGCAATCTCATACTTACTAAGCACCTTATAAACATTGTGTTATGGACTGAATTGTATCCCCCCAAAGTCATATATTGCAGTTCTAACCTGAAGAATGTTACTGTATTTAGAGATAAAGTCTTTATTTTTTTTTATAAATTTTTAAGTTTATTTATTTATTTTGAGAGAGAGCAAGCAGGGGAGGGGCAGAGCGAGAGAGGGGGAGAGAGGGAAAAAGGAGAGAATCCTGCACTGACAGTGCAGAGCCTGATAAGGGGCTCGAGCTCACAAACAGTGAGATCATGATCTGAGCTGAAACCAAAGTTGGATGCTTAACTGACTGAGCCACCCAGGTGCCCCTAGAGATAAGGTCTTGAAAAAGGTGATTAAAAAAAAAAAAAAAGAAAAGGTGATTAAGTCAAACGGATGCCATTAGAATGGGGCCCTAATCCAATATGGTTAGTGTCCTTATAAGACGATAAAGAGACCCCAGGGATCCACATGTACACACGGGGGTGACCATGTGAAGAGGTAGCAAGAGGGTGTCCATCTGCAAACAAAAAAAGCAAGGCCTCAGAAGAATCCAACCTTGTTGGCACCTTCATCTTGGACTTCCAGCCTCCAGAAGCTGTGGGAAAACAATTTTCTGTTGTTTAAGCCACACAGTCTGGTGTACTTTGTTATGGCAGCCCCAGCAAACTAATACGCATCACTATTTAATCATAAAATCTTCAAAGGGCATATTGTCACCCTCGCTTTATGGAGGAGGGAATAGAAGCTCAGAGGAAATGGGTAATTTCCCCAAACTCATGCAGCTAAGAGAGGAAAGAGCCAAAATGTGAATGCAGATGTGACCATGAAGTCAATAGTCACAGGGCCAGTGCCTGAGTGAGCACATACAGAACTCCGGGACTAGTGTTCTCTCTGTGGCAGAGGGTTGCCCTGTAACAGTGATGTCATTTTCTACTAGTGATCCTAAGAAACAGGAAACCTGAGTTGTAATAAACAATCTCTGTTACCAGTGCAGTATAAATATCACCCTAATTAATGAGTTTGCAAAAATTTATCTCTGCTCTAACGACACTGCAGTTTGTTTTTAAATTACAATTGTAAATAGAGACCAGCGTGACCCAAACACAAGATCTTATTACAGCTAAGAACTACAAAACCACCACAACTTACTTCATCTAATAAACATGCCTGTTAGGAGCTAATACCAGCAACCCAGAGAAAAAAAGAAATGCCTGAACACCTCCTCCTTGGACCTACGGCTTCTTTCTGCTTGTCCCCGTAACGTGCCATTATTGATTGGCAAGTCAGAAAGGACTGTGGTTCAGTGGCCTGCTGTCTATGGGAAGTTGACTTCGTTCTCCACTTGGAGCCTCGGTTGACCCCTCAGGAGGTGTGGCTGAAGGTTCAGCATTGAATAGTTTTGAATGTCTAGGTTTCATCCTAGAATCTCCCCCGAGTCCAGCAGTAACGAAGCAATTGTATGTCCTGACACAATAGAACTGAATCAAAGTAAAGCCAATGTTCCCTTCCTTCCAGGGAGCAGAGAGTACTGAGGTTTAGATGAATGAGGAGGCTTTTGTGCAGCCCTGATCAGAGGGCTGGAAGCTCCATCCTTTGGCAGAGAGCAAATCTAAGTGCTTTCCCTGTGCTGCTTGCCATTTGCATTTGAATTTTGATTGCCAAGGATTTTAAGCGTTGTTGGTGAATTTCTAATTCTTTCTTTCAAAGTTCCAGCTTCAGTTGATGTCTTACTTTTCATGCATTTAGAATTAATTCAACAACTGCTAAAGAAAAACAGAAAGTTGTACTCCTATTAAGCACTATGCATAGCATTAGACTCCAGGGGTCTTGAGATAAACAGGACGTACATTTTTGCTCTCAAAGAGCTTTTATTGCTTTTTTTAAAGGTTCTTTTAATTTAGAATATCAGTCTATTTTATTTATAGTTTTTTATCAGTATCAGAAAGTATTGTATTATCTATTTATTAAGGTACTTATTTTCCATTTCCCAACCAGAATGAAGCTCTGGGAAGGCATGGATCTTGTCTGTTTTGTTCACCACTATGTTATCAGACCCAGAATAGTGCCTGACATGCTGTAGACATCCATAAATAATGAGTAATCTAATCTAAACTGAGTGCTACAGTACACGTGATAGGTCTGAGTGGTATCAGAATGTTAGGTCTTTTTTTCTCTAAGGACACTGGTCTAATAACTGAATTCAGAAGCATGGACACTAGTTCACTTTCTACGCTTCTGTTTTCTTGGAAGACATTTTGGAATACTTGTTAAAACCCATCTGAAGCTGCAGTGTTCTAATGGTTGGAGTAATTCCTACAAATTCTGCCTGGAATCCTTTGGTCTTTGTTTATTTAGGCTGCTGTAACAGAAGACTATAGACAAGGTGGCTTAAACAGCAAACATTTGTTTCTCACAGTTCCTGACTGGGAAGTCCAAGATCAGGGTGTCTGCAGATTCACTGTCTAGTGAGAGCCCGCTTCTTGGTTCTTTGCTGTCTCTGTTGTGTTCACCTGGTGGAGGGGGCGAGGAAACTCTTTGTGGCCTCTTTTATACGGGCACTAAATCCCAGGAACGAAGGCTTCACTCTCATGACCTAATCACCTCCCAAAAGCCTCACCTACAAATACCATCATATTGGTTTCAACATACGAATTTGGAGAGGACACAAACATTCGGTTGATAGCACCCTTTGACAGCTACCTCCTTGAGTTGAAAAAGTAGAAAACATTTTCGTGTGGCTTCTATAAGAACTCTTTATAACCCAGTACCCAAAACTATCTGCTGTGACTCTTACCTTGAATGACACAAAATTTAAATAACTTGTCAAATGGTTCCTGAGGTAAAACTCTGCAGAGTCTCTTTACTGTTTTGAGAAATTCTACAATCAGAATTGGCTGCTACCTTGCACCTGACTTCTGTGGCAAAAATTCTGTCTCCTAACCTTCCTTTACCCTCTGAGGAAAATACACCTCCCCGTGATTTCTGGTGTTGGGAGTAAGAAAAAATGTCTGGTGTCAAGCGATATGATTACATACTCCTGGACCTTTGATTTATAGTCTTGAATGTACACAGCACGTGCTTATGCACAAATGTAGCATGCATGGATGCACTGTGAGAATGGGTGGAGGAACAGGGGTGGGCCCTTTGCAGAATTCAGACCTGTGGGTTTCCTGCACTGGGCCCTTCCTGTAGCAGTTGACCTGGATGGTGAGAATACTCTGCCTCCATAATAGCTTTGACTGCTGAGAATGTTAACAGTGAGTTTCATTAACTGTGCCCTTTTCTTGGGAGTGTTAAATGTGTCAAATTTGGTGTAGTTAAGAGGCGCTCATTGCAACTTATTTTTAAGGTGTCTGCATATAAGATGCTTCCATAGTATGTCATATCGAAATTTCCCCAAGTTCCAGTGTTGACAGATGGTGCTGCTCTGCAATACAAGCAGCGATGTCCTCACGAGACTATTGATTTTGTTTGTGAAATATAAATCCCTAAACAGTGACTGATGGGCTGGTGAGAAATGCTTCTTTAATAATTCAATAATTTCATTAAATGATCTGGTCTTCAGTGAAACAGGAGTGGTGAGGGGCCCAGCTATGGACTGCACTTAAGTCTCAATAAAAACACGACCGTGGTTTCCTTTGTTCTTGTTTCTCTTTGTTTGTGTTTATCTATGTCTTCAAGATAAAGTGGAGTCTTTCAGTGTATGGATTCCAAGAAATAGAACAAATGACATCAAGTTCTTCAGTGTGCCTCACAGCAGCCATTTTGAGCTCAGTCTGCCCAGATTCAAGGTGATGGCTTGGTTCATTTGCTTACTAGATAGGCTCCGACGTTGATGTATTTTGCCTCTGCTATTTGCCTTTCTTTTTCCTAGCGGGCTGTCATCTCAATACAGAATGGACTGTTTGTAGGGAGTAGAAACTAAGATGATTCCAACACAGAACTTTATTACAGCTAAGAATGGCATATTCACCAAAGCTCCTTCTTCTGATCTGACAGAAGCAATAAGCAACAAAACCCCCAAGAAACAAACAACCTGAAACTAAATCATGGAAACCCCTGGAAATGCAACTAACATGAACTCAAATATATCTTCATGGATTTGTATATCTATTACATATGCAAGACAAAGTCCTATAGAATCAAATTGATTTTAATTTTACCTTGGTTTATTTCAGAAAAGATTTAAAACGTGAGTAAATTCCCATATTATGCTTGCTTTTACAAAGGAGTTCTAAAGATAATGTTTTGTATACTTAATTTGTTATCTTAATTAGGGACTCCTAGATCATCAAAGAGATGTAATACATCTTAAAGTAATACAATTAAGAATCATAGAGTAAACACACGTACAATTTATTCTTTCTTGACAAGTCTCAGATAAAAACTATTTTGATATGCTAATGGATTCTAATGGACAAGTAGCTATTAATTAAATAAATAACCCATTAGACTGAGCACAGAAATGTCAATACAAGGACAGTCTACTAACATTGTTGAAGAATAGTAATTAAGTTATAGTCTTAGCAGTGGCATAGATATTTGTGTTTCATTTTGCAGATATTTGTGTCAGCTATACCAATTAATTAAATTAAGCCAGTAATTATCTAGTAATCTCTAATCTCAGTTTGCACAGTACTGTGCTAAAAATTTGGAATGAAACAAAAGTAGAAGACACGATCTAGATTCTCAGAGAAAATATAGTGTAGTCGGGAGGTGCAAGACCCAAGTAAATTTAAAATATAATGGTTGTACATGTCAACATATTAGGAGTGTTTTAAGGCATAACATCATCAAGTATTTACCACGTTTATCATCATCCATAATGACTTATCAGCATTTGTTGAGGACTCCTAGGTATGGAAAAATAGTGTTGGGATAGGGCCTAGGGATATCAAGAAGGTATAAATCCTGGTGTCTGCACCAGAGACCAAGGATTTAATTTGGCAGATTGCTAAGTGAAATCTTTGCTAAAGCAGAAAGTCCCAGGAACGAGAAAGGGAGCAAGAGCTGAGGGTAGGATGTTCTGACAAGTTTTGTGGAGGAGGAGAACTTGAACTTGAAGTACAGGTGGAATATGGCTAAACAAAGGAGGAGGTGATGGCTCAGGTGGGAATAAAGGCTGGAGCCAGCATCATCGGGAGGTGTTAAGGGTGAGGCTGGAGGAGAGATGTATGTAACTGGGACTAATTGTGTGGATTCTGAGGGTAGAGGAGTTTGGGCTCAGCTATCCTAAGGAGAGTGATGGTCAGAGAGGCCCCGGGGGGATGGATGAGATGGAACACTGCCAGGTAGATCTGCAATAGGGAGTAGAGGCCAGAGGACACGAGACTGGCTGGGGGGCCCTGTGGGGGTTAAGGTATGAAGATGCTTTTCTAAACCAGATCACAGCCTTTCTCACAGAAAGGACAGTGCCTTACTTTCTGTTTGTTTGCTCTTTTGCTCTTCCTGTACATTCAGCCCATAATGTATAATGCAATGAAACAGCCCCTTAAAGGGCCACTAACTTATGAGCTGTCTAAAGCCAGGTGCTGACCTTTCCCACTGATAACTGCATTTGGCCTCCTGGAACAAGGGGCTTCATGAATAAAACAAGTTAGAGACACCTAAGGAGATGCGAGCAGAGGTCATTCTACGGTGAGTTGATAAATTTTGTGACTGCCAGGGCCTAGTTGCAAGCAATCATTACTGAATTACCTGGGAATAAGAACTGGAGGTGAACAAAATACCCAATCTAAACACAATGCAAATGCAAATTACTAGCTTCCTGGAGATCTGATTAAATAAAACAGGTTTTAATTAAACTGCGACCAAGTTAATTGAAAGTTACTGTATGTGTGATAATTATCAACTAGAATGGTATTTATTTTGCTGCAGCATCCTGATTTCTTTATCTCCTTTTCCCTTTTTTTTTAATGTTTATTTATTTTTGAGGGACACGGAGTGTGTGGGGGTGGGGGTGGGGGGAGGACAGCAGAGAGAGAGGGAGACACAGAATCCAAAATCCAAAGCTGGCTCCAGGCTCTTAGCTGTCAATACAGAACCCAATGTGGGGTTTGAACCCATGAACTGAGAGATCATGACCTCAGCTGAAGTCAGTGTTTAACCAAGCCACCCAGGCACCCCATGCCTTGTCCTTTTCTGAGAATGTAAAAGTCTGCTTAGTCTTTTAGTTACAGTCATAGGCTAAAAAATTATGTAGCAGAATCATATATTAAACTTTAAGCATAATCATGGAAGTTTGAATCTTTCTTTTTTTCTGCCTACATATATTTTAAGTTCTTGAGATAAGTTTTACTGTGGCACATCTATTTTTTATGAGCTTTTTATAAAATGTGGTAATAATAGCAACTAATAATGTTAACAATAATAATGATAGCTGTCATTTCTCTCCGTAGCCTCAGGATCATTTTGCGCTGAGTGTTCACAACTGAGTCATAACTGTCTATGTTGAAGGATTGTTCCTAGGTTTTATTTATCTTGTTCAGCAAATAAAGAAGCCTTTTAATTCAATTGGTTTCCTGGCTGATTTGTCTCTCAGTGTGATTAATCAATGGGAACTAGGGGCCCAATTCACGTTTTCACTTAAGTCGATACAAATGTTGAGTGTGGTTGTGGTTGTTTAGAAGGGGATAAAATGGGGTCGCTGACTTAAAGATCATTTCTTCTCGTTTTTATCCCTTAAGTTTATTTTCCCCACCAGGCTTTCTGGTAACTGATTCTCCTGGTTATGAAAGCCCACAGGGAGCAGGACCGTAGGTAGCAATTTCTCTTCAGCAGACGGTTTCCATTAATTTTGTTATTTCTCATCAACAACTGATGTATGCCCCAAAGTGATATAAGTGAAGGTAAATGATCAGCAATTTGTTTTACTTTATAGCTAATACTTTCCAAAAGCACTTGTGACTAATATCCAATAGAAGTTTAATGGAAGTCTGAGGCTGGAAGACAATTTGGGGGCTAAGCTATTCACCCCCATGTCCCCCCCCCCCCAGTATTAGACACAGGTGGTATTACTTCTCTTCTTCAAGGTGTCCTGGCAGGACGATCCTGCAATAGACTCTAGGAAATCCATTTCAACATTAATATCCCTCATGGCCAAGAGAGAGGTAATTTGGTTCATATATAATCTCATTCCTCCTCCTCTGTGTTGAAAGCCCTTAATGACCCGGTGTCTTCCCTCAGCAGGGCTGAAGGTATCTGTCAAAATGCTATGATGGATTATGCGCTTGGTGACCCCCTGTGACTTTTTGCAAGGCAGATAGAGTAGAATAAAAGGGCGGCAAAGAGGCAGGGGAATAGCCCTATTTGCCACGCCCACCATCTCTGCAGCAGGAGGAAGGTTCACGGAGAAAAAGCTGAACAAGACTCTCTTCTCCAGCTTCTCTGCTTCCCCACCCCCTTCACCTCCCCGCCCCGCCCCCGCCCAGGGAAGCATTAGCCAGCACTGGAAATGAGAGCAGTGCTGGTGGCACGAGACCATATTCTCTCTCCACTTTGAAAGCTTAACAGAAGGAGAAACTAGCTAGGGAAAGGAGGGGAAGCTGCTCTCTGTGCTCAGGAGTCACCAATTTCAGGACTCCTGCAAGATTAATCAAAGGAAAAACTGACCTCATCCATGCACATCTATAGTAGCTTCTCTGACATAGACATTAAGGCATTAAATAACTGGTGGGCATTTTTTTATTTGACTTACATTTTCCCCAACAAAACAGCTAAAATAAAAGATTTCACTACATTTAAAGGAGCTCAGTAAGAGGCTGTGGCAGCTGAGTCAGGGTTTGCTCACCTGGAAACCGCTCAGGTAAGGAGAACGTCTCTTCACCATAAAGGAACATTGCTTATCAAAGCCATCCCTGGCGACAGAGGCTGCTTGCCGTTTGTCCAGAAGGGACTTCCGAATTATAGACAGGGAATGGTTGCAGGCAGCGATCTGTGGCTAGAGACCAGTTTGGATCTGCAACACATTTATTTGCAAGAAACAGCACCATCAATCATGAAAGGGCATATTTTGAATAGTAAAGTGTCTAAATTTCTTTGCTTGTGCTATCCTATGCTGGCATTCCTACCTGTGATACCCTAACTGCAGTGTGTTGTGTGTCCTGTCTTCCCATGCGGGTTGGAAGCCAGATCATGCCATCCTCGGAACCTGACACGGCATCTGGAAATGACTAGGCACTGGTTAAACAATTGAGGAATGAGTGAAAAAACACAGAAACGGCCTGCTTTCTGACAGGTTTAATGAGTCAGAAAGAGTAGTTGATCCTTCTGGATAGATTTACTCTAGTGGCTCCTTAGAGAAGAAAAAAAGAAGTGTAGATTTTGCTCAAAACTCTTTCTGATGAAGGCCATTGTAATTTATGGGCTGAGAAAGACAAAGAAGTGGGATAGGAAATGGAGGAAAACATCATGACCTCTCTGGGGTCTGAGGGCTTTTGTAAGGATTGGTTTCTGCTGGGCACTTACTGAGACAGATTTGGGGTGGGTTGCTGAGTAAGGGTCTAGAAAGAAGCTCATGTCATGATTTAATGTGCAGGATACTAGTTTGTCAGTAAACCAAGGAGAAGGTCAAACCAAGGGGAAAATGCAAATGAAAATCATGTTTCCTTGAATACCTCCTATAGCTCTTCATTTCTCTGGCCAGCTTCTACTTGTGGCAGTTTCCTCTCTGGACCAATATGTCATTTATTTTGGCTCTACTAAGTCACACACCACTGGAATGAGATTGGTATTCTTACCAACTGAGGACCATCTGCTCTTTTCTAGACAACAGCTATTCTGTTCTGTCTCTCTCCACCTCCTGCTTCTTTCAGTTTTCTCATATATTTTCAATCGTATGCATTCTTCTTTCTATGAATAGGAGACAGTGAGTGCCCGAGGAATTATCTCTTTGGATACATTTTTTTTTTTTTTCCTCAGGCATTGGAATTTTAAATTGCTGTTTGTTCCCTTTCAGAGCTTTGATCTTCTATATGTAAAATAAAATGTGTATCTGTAACACTGGCAAAGGGACATGCAGCCTTCCAGAAAGCTTCTCTATATTCCTTAGATAAATTGTGAGATACTTTTTATCTGCTGACCAGTTAATGTCATAACATTTCCTCTGCTTCTCAAAAAAATCAGGTGAAAAAGGTAAATAGAAAGTGACAGGTAGCCTATGAAGAAAACAAAGCAAATTTGTTGTAAATGTACTGTCTCCTTTGCTCTCAGAGTGCCTGGAGACAGACTCCCCAGCGGTGGTCAAGGCATTTGCAGTTAGAATTTCAGAGGAGCAAACTCATTTCTGGGGTACTGGTGTTCTCCTGGAATTTGCGGCTCTGACACCCATGTTCGTTTCATTTCTCATTTATTTGTTCACATGGTTTAGAGGACACTGTGCCTGACTTAATGTGTGAGGTTGTGGGTTCAAATCCAATTCCATGGCAAGTTACAAACCTCTCTAAACTTGAGTTCCCTCACCTGTAAGATGCAATTAATACTTATACTATGAAGGTGTCAGGAAAATTAACTAAGACAGCATATGGGAAACCTTGGAATCAGCTGCTGTTCAATAAATATTGGTTGAATTTTAATCTGCAATTATTAAAGCAAAGTCCAGAAATGAGATCATGATCAGGATAATTCATCCTTGCATCAATTATCTGGGCTCTTTGCATAAAAAAAGGCTCAGGGATTCAATTACCTGCATAATTATTCAATTCTGCTCTGCATCTTCTAAACACGCTTAAAATTTAACAGGCAATTATATTCTTTCTGTGGGTAATTACTTGCAGAGAAAAAAGGGTTAAAGAATTGCCTTTCCTATTTTGTCCAAAGATTTTTGTTTTAATGACACCATTAAAAGAATCTACCACATCAGCCCCATATCAAAATAAACCTGCTGTTACGTCCAAAATTCTCTGGGTTTATATAGATACTATGAATTTAATTGGTAAGGTTTCTACCACCCCTCACTATATTTGTAGTGACCAAAGCATAAAACCATTGTTAAAGCCACCTATTAATCAATTTGCTCTTCTACTTTTCAGTAATTGGGTTTCACAGATGAAACAGTATTTCAACTTTAACCCTTTTCTATTCAATGAAAGCTTTCCTTTTACTCTCCAGAATCATTTCAGCCATTTGGTATTAACACTGTTCATGCTTATACTGTTAATCATTAAAATAATTAAAAGTGTTTTGAATAGGCATCCTTCACTTTCCAGACCCTTACGTCTTTATGGTCTAATAATTGTTGGAGTCCTCTAAGGTCCTATGTAATCTTTTAATTGAACATTTTAATTTTGACGTATAGTTTGCTATTAACTTATTAATGATAAAGGTGAATTATAAAAATATCCCCACCCTCTAGCATTCATCATCCATAATACATCACCAGTTTTCCTGGCCTTCAAACAAGATCCCCTTTGGCCTATTTCATTAATTCATCCATTTTAGGCATCATGAGCTATTAAACTTAAATCCATTTGGTTGACATCCATAAAATACCTTAGAGTTGCTGTCAAATTTTCTTTTAAAATGACATCTTTCATGTAAAAAAAATTAAGAGGTGTCTTTTATGTCTTTGCTTTTTCCCATGTTTATTTTAAAATCTCTCTCTTGCGGTCTAATATTGTATCCTTTTAGAGACCCAGTAAGGAAAAAAATACATGCAAGTGAGGTCATTGAAAGAGTTTTAATAAATGAACTACGTGAAAAGGAGCAGGCAGCGTTGAGGGAAGCAAAAAGGTATGGGAATGCATTCCAGAGCTAGCCACAATGGGGAGCCATTGCCCATCTCAGACAGGAAGGAGCAAGGAGGGAACAATTACTGGAACCTGAAGAGAGTACCTGTGACTGTGGAAAGGACTAACTAGAGCTATGTCCTTGTGGGAGAGAGCTGGGGGAATAAGTACTCCGAGTCCTTTCTCCTCCTGCCCTTCCAGCTCTTACTGGCAGTTCCCGCTGACCAACCCCACCTAGCAGCTGGAGGCAAGAGGGCCTTCTGTGCCATGAAGTGGGACAGGGAATGGTAGAACATGACTCTGAAGGGGCAAAGGGCAAGTATCAGGTACAAATAACAAAGCAAAATGGGTCTCGAGAACTTTTCATTTGTGACCTTTTTAAATTCTATTCATTTTTGTGGAGCAAACATTGATGGAACATCTATTAGATGAGAGCAACCTTAGTGGATGCTGAGGATACAAAAATAAGCAGGGCTGGTGAGGGTGAGGCAAGCAAGGCACCTAGGGTGAACTTGCATGAACTTGTGAGCAAGTCCCTCCTTAAATTGCACACCCAAGGGGCTTTACTTGCTTCATCCTCATCTAAGCCCTGTAAATAAGACTCCATCTTGACATTAAGGGTTTTTCAGTCCAGGCAAACAAACATGAATAAAAATAACGACAAGATAAAATGTTCAATTACAAGTGCCAGGGTACACATAGAAGAAGTATTATGAAAGCCCAGATGCCTGAACACTAAATCTCAATTCCAGGAGTCTGGTATGGCTTTCAGAACAGGTCATGTAAGCTGAGTCTTGAAGGACAAGTAAGATTTCAAGAGATTTACTTGTTCAACATGTATTGATTGAATTTCTACTGTGCGTCAAGTGCTGTTTTTAGGTGATGGGGGAGGGGTGAGACCAAGACAGAGAAGCTCCCTTCTCTCAGGGAGCTTATGTTCTGGTTTGAGCAAAAGACAAAAAGTAAACTAACAAGAGAATATTAAGAAGAGAGAAGTACTTGGGGCGCCTGGGTGGCTCAGTTGTTTGAGCGTCCGACTTTGGCTCAGGTCACGATCTCACGGTTCATGAGTTTGAGCCCGCGTCGGGCTCTGTGCTAACAGCTCGGAATCTGGAGCCTGCTTTAGATTCTGTGTCTCCCTCTCTCTCTGCTCCTTCCCTGCTCACGCACTGTCTCTCTCTCAAAAATAAATAAAGATTAAAAAATTTTTTTTAAAAAAGGGAAGAGAGAAGTCCATGATTGTCTTGCATTTCTGCATTTCTTATGAGCAGAGGCATTAATTGCCCTTTTGTCCTGAACTATCTTTTTAAGGATGTTTGCACAGCAAACAGACTTGAAAGTTAGAATGTCTCCCTCTGGAGTAGAAGGCAGGTCAATTTGCTTATTGTCCAGGAAAAGATTTGGGTTCCCTAAGCTCTGGGCTCCTCAGTTGTAACACAATTCAGCGTTTGTGTAGCATTCATCTGGTTTCCTCTACATTTTTCCCACTGGATTTGAGGAGCAAGGAGAAGTGACACAAACATGAAGCTCATGCCATTTGCTGTGCTGTCTTAAGATATTTTGTCTCTGACCCAGATGTCTTAATCCATTAGGATGCTATAAAATAATATCATAGACTGGGTGGCTTATATACAACAGAAGTTTATTTCTCCCAGTTCTAAGTCCAAAGTCAAGGCAGATTCAGATTCTGATGAGAGCTCTCTTCCTTCTTTTGCAGATGGTCACTTTGGCCTCACATCATTAGAAAGGGAAAGAGAGTTATCTGGAGCAAATTTTAGAAGGGTACTAATCCCATTCATGAAGACTCTGCTTTCATAAACGAATCACCTCCCAAATGCCTCACCTCCACATATCATCACATTGGGGATTAGGTTTCAACATATAAGGTTTGGGAGACACAAATATTTACTCTGTAAGACTAGGAGCCTTTTGTCTTTTGCCACCATCCATGAAACCGTGGCAGGATACCTTATTAGTTTGCAAGTATAGGGCAAAAATTTCAGACCCTTCATAGTTTTTGGCAGTTTTTAGTGAGAATATAAGATGCTGACAGAGACATGGCTTTCTGGAAAAGAAAGAATGAGAACCACATGGGTCAGGTTTGGGAATATGAAAGGACTCTCTGGAATCTGGCAGCAAATTCTCTTACTCAAATGTTGAGCAAGGTGTGTGAAGGGGATGAGTAAGGATCCCCACTGTTATACTTGTTAATCTATGTTTAGAGATTGTGTGAACATAGGTAGGACTAAAACAAGTCACTTGTGGAATTTTGCTTCCTCACTTGCCTCTGGGTGGAGAGAAGAACTATTACAGTGATGGGCTGCAAGTCCTGTGGCCAGAGCTGAAAGACAATATTGCTATGGTTATTGAGTTATTAAATCCCCAAAGTGGAAATAAATGGTTCAGCAATGAGAATATAGAGTTTTGGACAGACTAAAACTGTTAGTAATTAATCTGGTTGGGCCACATAGGTGGTTACTTGAAACCAAAAGTAAATACAAAGCCTTGAGTACTGGTGCAGAATCACCCTTTCTGGCTGTACTCCCCTTAACTCTCTGTCCCTTGACCCTGACCTCAGCTGCTTTAACAAGAAAGATGATTGGGACTAGACCAAGTCCTCCATGTCTACAAAGGGGACTGGAGGCCATACACACCCATCTGAGTATTTTGGGAAACTTTGGGGAGAGAAGGACCTCAAACTTTTAAACTCTATTGGATAGAGCCAACACAACATCATCCTACAAAGTTCCAGTTGATGGGGTTTGGGCAGGGTACACACTGGGGAAGGGAAGCTATCATGACATTGAGGATGGGGCCCTTTGGGCCAATCCAATGGACTGTGTTTGTTGCTTCTACATATGAATCCATCTTATAAGTTGATGTTATATTCTTGTACATCCCTGTCCACTAAGTATCAGAGGGAATTCTCCTGATCAGGAAGAGCCTCACGTATAGAAGTGCTAGTTGGACAAAGTGCCCTGACTTTTGGTGAGTCAAGATTTAGCATGAATGCCTCTACCCTCTGATGTCTGAAGTTTTCACTATACAGATGATATATCCAGTTGGTTGTCAAATCAGAAGGCTGACTCTGAATGGTATTGTGATATCTGCTAGCAGGGGGTGGCTAAATAAACCCTGACAAAATTCAAGGGTCTGATCATGGAGTAAATTTTGGGGGAGCCATGGGAATGGAGTCACAATGTTCAAGGAAATCAGTCAAGGAAAAATTGCTACACAGCAATTTTAACTACCTACCACAATAATGTAGACCTAGCACCTTATTGTACCTTTTGGGTATTAGAGATAGTATGTGCCTTGTGGGTATTTTAACCGGTCCTTTATGTGGGCTAGTTTATGAAAATAAGCTAGCTTATGAAAATAAGCACCCTTTAAGTGGAATTCAAAAACAGCAACAAAAACAACAAAAAACATCTATGATCCCTTTGTGCTACAAGTCTTTGTGACTGATTTTGCTGCTTAGAACCTCTGGTGAAGGGAGGCAGCCTTCAGATAGATTTTACCTTAGTCGCTTACCTGACATGGCTACCAGGTACACTCCTTTTGAAAAGCAGGAACTGATATCTAGCTCTTGTCAACACTGAATGCCTGGTACATGGGGATCTTTTGACTCGGACATTCCCATTGTGGAGTGGGTCATCTTAGACTCAACCACTAACAAGGTGGGAAGGGCCCAACAAGCCTTGCTTGCCAAATGGAAATTGTATGTTCAAGAATGCAGCCATCCTGAGGTGCCTGGGTGGCTCAGTTGGTTGAGCATCCGATTCTTGATTTCAGCTCAGGTCATGATCTCACGGTTTGTGAAATCTGACATGGAGCCCCGTGTTGGACTGTGCACTGACAGTGTGGAACCTGCTTGGAATTCTCTCTCTCTCTCTCTCTCTCTGCTCCTCCCCGCCTTCTTTTTCTAAAAATAAATAATAAACTAAAAAAAAAAAAAAAGAAAAGAAAAGAAAAGAAAAGAAAAGAATCCAGCCATCCTGGCCCTAGCAGCATCTTGGCTTTGCATGAAAAAGTGGTAGTTATTCCTCTGGAGGAAATGTTATCCCCCACTCTAGCACCTGAATAAAAGGCACTGGCTAATGGGGCCCTTGATTTATTTAGGTTTCCTTAGATCAGAGGTTTACAAACTGTAGCCTGCAGACTGGCTAATTGGTTTTGTAAATGAAGTTCTATTAGAATACAATCACACCTATTTATGTATTGTCTACTTTTGTACTGTGGGGAAGATGAGTAGTTTCAACAGAGACCATGTAGCCCATAGGCCTAAAATGTTTACTATACGGTTCTTTAAGGAAAAATTTGCCTGGACTGGTTCACTGATGGCTTGACAGAAACCCAGTGGGCTGCTGTGGCTGTTCAACTATGCAAAGGCAAAATGGACGCGATCAGTCCTTGAGTTCTCAGTGGGGAGAACTTCAGGCCTTCTCTTGCTCTGGCTGATATTCCCCTTGATGACCTTTGTTGTATTTCTGCTGACTCTCGGAAGGGTTGTCAGTGGCCTAGCTATTTGGTTTGCCACTTGGAAAACTACAGACGTCAGATTACAGACACTCCTCTTTAAGGCCATGAACTGTGTTAAGGAAACAGTGTGGCTCACTCTTGTAGATGTCCATGATTAGGATCAGTTCTTTGATGAGATCAGCTGGAGTCAAACTGCTGACCAAGACTGCACAGTCAGAATTGCCACTATTGCTGCAGGAATGCATCATCATATGAGATATGGCAGCATACCCACCGCCACAGCTTGAGCACAAAGGATTCAGTGTTTTCAAACTGCCACTGCATGCTAGACTTGTGATCCCTGCCATAGTTGCCCTGCTTGTCCGGCAATAGGGAAGGCCACACTGCATGGGCTTAGCTTCCATGCACTCCTGATCAATGGACCACATGAGATCTTTGACCCCTCTTAGGCCTGTTAGTGGTGCTTC
This sequence comes from Puma concolor, assembly GCF_028749965.1. Taxonomy (NCBI): domain Eukaryota; kingdom Metazoa; phylum Chordata; class Mammalia; order Carnivora; family Felidae; genus Puma; species Puma concolor. The sequence goes on from NC_141671.1 coordinate 80,428,530, forward strand.
GCTACCATAGACACTTTTCAGGTTACAGTGTTGCTGTTCAAGCTAGACTGTTGCTGCTCTTAAAATGAATCTGCATAAAGTGTTTGGCTTTCTGGACCATTTGTAGTCACAAAAACCACTCAACAATGGGCTAAGTCAAGTTATTTAGTACTCTTTTGCACTCCATACCATTCACAGGCATCTGGCATCATTGAGCTTTGGGACATTCTCCTAAAAAATTGAGTCAAAAATTTTCTGACTATTCCTGTGTGGCAGGTTGAATGGTGGCCTCCCAAAATATGTGTGTGTCCTAATTCTCAGACCCTGTGAATGTTACCTTATTTGGAAAAAGGGTCTTTACAGATGTAATTAAGATCTCTTGAGATGAGACCATCCCAATTACCCAAGTAGGTTCTAAATTTAATGACAAGTCTCCTTATAATAGGGAAGAAACACACACATTATAACTCACAGTGTTTGCAATATATACCTGGGCCACACTGTTTACCTCTGGGACTTGGATAGCAAGAAGTATTGATACAAACATGAAGTTTATGGTGCTTTTGTACTGTGTGTAATGAGGTCTTCTGTCTCTGACCTAGACATCTCATAGACATCTTCTGCCAGCATCTTTGAGACTGTGGTAGGCTAACTTAGCTTGCAAGGAGAGTAAAATCTTAGAGCCTTCATGGTTCTTGACACTAGGAAGAAGATTCAACGGGAAAATAATGAGTTAATGAAGAAGAGGGAATCATTTGACAAGGAGGTCAGGGGAAGGTTTCCTGTGAGAAGTGACATTTGAGTGCTGGCTAAAATAATGAGAAGGAAACAGAGAGCAGACAGAGGAAAAAATTAATGCAAAGTCCCAAGGCAGGAATGAGCCTGTAATGTCCAAGGAAAAGCATAAAGATCAATGACTAGAGAACAGTGAGTAAGAGGGAATGTGAGAAGAAATGAGACTGGATAGGAGGGTAGTTGTCAGGTCATGTGGAGTATTATGGGCTGTAATAATATAAATTGTTCTTGCTAAGGTCTTTACTAACAACTGAGTCCAGTTCTTTAATAAATCAACCACACTGAACCTCACTTCAGACGTATTCCCCTCCAATCCATTCATTTTGCTTTTTCTAGAAATGCAGATCTTACTCCTCACTCCTCTGCTTAAAACCCTTCATTGGTTGCCGAATGCATGTAGGACAAATTTCATGTACCTAACACGAATATCATGTACCTAACACGATACAAAAGGCCCTCCCTGATGAGGGTACGCCCCTGTCATTTGCATGAAACCTGTGATCCACCCCAGTGCCTTATTGCACGAAGCCATTTCTCATCTGTATGTTTTCAATATGCTTCTTTCTGTGTATGCCCATACTGCCTTTTTGGGAAGCTCACCCTCATCCTTCAAGGCCCTACTCAAACACCTTCTTGGTGAAGCTTTTCCTAATGACTTCAAGCAGATATCATGGCTCCTTCCTTTGAATACCCACTGTACTGTAAACTCACCTCTATTATAGCACCTGCTACCCTGCATGATCATTACTGGTTTGTAAGCCCAAGTCCTCTATAAGACTGAACTTGCTAACAGTAGGAACGATATCATGTATCCTTTAATCCCTAACACCTAGAACAATTTTTACCATATAATAGGTGTTTGGTGAATACATGTTTAGTGAAAGAATGAATCCATGATTTCACACTTAACCTGCTTTTTGTCACTTAGCTTTATCTATTCCACAATTGTATAAATGGGATCATCATTATGTATTTTTATGTGACTTTTTTCATAGAGTAGAAATTTTTTGAGGGTCATCTAGGATATTCAATGCAGTAGTTTGTCCTTTTTATTGCTGAATAGAAATCCATTGTAGAAATAAACTATACTTTGATTTTTCATTCACCTGTTGATGGACATCTGGATAGTTTCTAGATGTTTTGAGATTATGAATGCAACTGGTATTCTTTTTGGGAACATGTGTTTTCATTTCTCTTGGGTAAAAGGAATAAACTTTTTATCTTCATTATAAACTGCAAAATTGTTCTCCAAAGTGGTCATACTATTTTACATTCCCATCAGCAAAGAAAAGAGTTACATATTTCTCTACTTGCCAACACTTGGTTTTTGTATGCCTTTTTACTAATAGCCATTCTAATGCGTATATACAGGAATCTCACTGTGGTTTTAAAATTTATTTCCCTGGTGACTAATGACACTGAGCATCTTTTAATGTACTTATTGGCCATTTATGTGTCTCCTTTTAAGTGTCTGTTCAAATCTTTTGTCCATTTTTTAATTGGGTTGTTTGCCTTTTTATTGTAGAGTTCTAAGAGTTCTTTAGATAACCTGGATACAAATCTTTTGTCAGGTATGTGTATTGTGAATATTTTCCTCTTGTCCAACAGTACTTTTTTGTCTTCATTTCAAAGAGCTTACCTTTAATATTACTATTGTTCTTTCAAGGTTATTGTCATGTTTTGTTGAATAGCTTAAAACAGCGGTACATTTTATGCACATTCATTTCTGTTTCATGCACTAGGGTTTCTAAAATCCATCCACCAAAATACTTTGGCCAATCACATACCTGTGTCTCTGAATGCTTCTTAAATATCTTGTGGTTTCAGATCTCTGGCCTGGGGGAAAAATATTTGATCACTACAATGAGGTGAAAGTCACATTTGCTGTATGTGGCAAGGACTATCATAGCCTACCCCAACACCACTGCTCTTTTCCTCCTGATTTTATCAGGGGAGGCAATGTGCTTAATTTCCCAGCCTCCCTGCAGCTAGATGTGGTCATGTGACTAATCCTGGAGAATGCATTGTACCTCCTTGTAGGAAAGAAGGAAGAGAAAGAAAAACATTTTTATTTATTTTTTTTTTGTGGTCAGCATCTTTAGGCTTAAGACAAATGCCAATGGTGATCTTTAAATGTGATGCTATTGCTCTTCCCCTTTCCTTTCACCTTTCTCTCCCCTCCTACCTTTCTTCATTTCCCCTTTTATATCTTACTCTTTCTCATCTCTTTTCCCCTTTTTCTCCAGAAGCAGAGTTTGACATTTTACGTATAAGTTTATAACTATAATAGGTGGTCAACTGGTCTTAAATGACTTGAAGCTGGGGAGTGGGGGTGATGCAGCAGGGTGCAGTTTCATTTTGATGTAGGGTCTTCCTTAAACTTCCATTCTGGCTATTTTATACATCTTCGCTGGCACTTAACTTCATTTGCTTTTAATAATCTACTGTTCCATGGTTCTGACTTTCCATTGCCTCCTACACATCTGTTTGGATTGATATTCTGCTGTTCGTCATGCAAGCATGATTTCACTTTGAAAATGATTTCCTCTTGATGGATGCTCTGGTTGCTCAGGCAAGCATGGTCTTGCGTTCCTAACGTTTGCTCTTAGCTGGTCTCAGCACTCCAACAGTCATCCCTCAGGGTCTCAGGCATTCACTCATGCTAGCTACAGACTTCTTTGTAATTAAATGCCAAAAACGTTGTATTCCTTGGATTAATCTATAGCAGAGCTTGGCAAACTACAGCTGGTGGGCCAAATCTAGTCTTAGCTTATTTTTGTATGGCTTGTGAGCTTAGACTAGATTTTACATTTTTTAAGTATTATAAATGCAAACAAAAAAGCAAAGAAGAATATGTGATAGAGACTGTATATAGCCCCTGAGAGCCTAAATATTTACTATTTGGCTCTTTATTGAAAAAGCTTATTAACACAATTCAGTTTCTATGGGACACCCACCCCATCATGCAAAACAGCAAGTCACATGTCTTCCCAAGGATCTTTTTGGTTTGTTTTAAGTAAAAGCTATGTAGACTATATAAAATATACTTTATAGAGATCCCAGGGAAGGTATGAGGAGATAGGTAGTGATCTCCCAAGGCAGCTAAAACTGAGATTCAGTAAGAGGTTGTTTATGATTGAGACATACCAGGCAAACAATGATTGCAAATATGAGCCCTAAATTGAAAATAACAAGGGCCGATGCTCCAAATTACATGAAGACTCAGCTGCTTCTCTATAGAAAGTGGCATGATGAGGAGCAGCACCAAGGATTTATTTATCTGATGACGAGCAATAATTTGTCCAAGAAAACTTAGGGAGAGGTTAGCCAGTATTAAATAATCCTTTCACTCACTCATATCATTCATTATTCATACTGCTCAGTATACAGCAGAAAGAAACAAGCCATTGTTACTTACCTTATACATTATGACATTCGCAATCAACTTGAACACAATTCTATTTTTATGATGAAAAACTTTGACCATATTGTCTCTCTAATCTATCCCCATTCTGCCTGTTTCTCACTCTCCCCGCTTCACAGACCCCCTTCCCTGATGCCACATACTCCCTTCTGTGACTTTGCCCAGCTAGGTCTCCACCAGGAATACCCCTTCCCTAATTGTGTCTGTTGAAATTCTGTTTATCCTCCAAGCTCTGACATAAATAGCACTAGAGACCGTCCCAGATCCCCTCAGTGGGAATTCCTTCCTCTGGGTCCTAGAGTGGCAATAGCCCTGGGACAATTTTAAGGCTTGTTTCTTGGCCTGGGGCTTCCCTACAATGCAGGTTGTATAAGTTCAAGTTGTCCACCCAAGTGTCACAGAATTTGGGTTTTGATTTCTAGTGACTGTTTTCCAACCCAACGCCCCAGAAGAGCAGCAACCTTCTTCAATTTTTGTCCAAACTGGTGGGGGAGTTTTTCTCCCTCTTTTCCCTAGAGCAGGCAGTGCTTCACAGCTCTGACCTTCGTTCCCAGGGCCCAGTTAGGCTCCCAGCCTCACGGTTGAACTGCTTGTCCTTGGGTTAGCCTAGGGCTTCCATCCCTTCCAGTCCCTTTAGGCTCCTGCTACAGCACACTGCTTGGGCTTTGGCTTCTTGGTATCTGCTTCCTACATTTTTACCTTTCTTTTGTGCTAGGCTTGAATTGTGATGTTGTCCTGTTTTATTCAGTTTGTCTATGTTTTGAGAGCTATGCATAGGAATGATGATGCAGCAAGGGAGCTGCTCATACCAGCCCATTCGTTGCCTGATGTCGACAGAATAGTATAAAGCTCTGTTTAATTATGAAAGTCACAGGGCACCTGGGTGCTTCAGTTGGTTAGGCGTCCGACTTCGGCTTGGGTCATGATCTCACAGTTTGTGGGTTCGAGCCCCGTGTTAGGCTCTGTGCTGACAGCTCAGAGCCTGAACCTGCTTCAGAATCTGTGTCTCCCCCTCTCTCTCTGCCCCTCCCCTGCTCATGCTCTCTCTCTGTCTCAAAAATAAATAAAACATTAAAAAAATTTTTTTAAATTATGAAAATCACAATCATTTATTCCATATAATTTGAGAGAGATCTTGAATATGCTTCTTATTTATATCACTACTTCTCTAACATCTAGATATCTAGGGGTCCCACACAATATTGTTTCTGAATTTTTTCCAACTAAAGAAATAGATACTTGTAAGGGAAGGTTTAGTGGCCAGAGATGACTGGGAGGAAAGGGGCAAACTAAGGGAAATTTTGGACTAATGGAGAATACAGTCAATTTTCAATTAACTGGGCAGATGGCACTTTGCCACAATGCACATAACCAGGAACTCACTTAGGGACACAACCTTATACCAAATAATGTTTAAATTATAATTTAGCCTTCTGAGCGCCACACTTTGAGCATTTTTCATATAACTGAAATGGCTGTTACAACCAGTCAAACAAAGGATAATTTATATTGATGATTGCTTGCATTTTAAAGGCTGAATATTATTTTACAAACCAATGGACTAACTTCACATAGTTTCAATCAAGTCCACAACAGAGAATAACATGGGACTAATGGTTAGAAGCCATACAGGGCATTATTTTCTTTCTAAGTTTGGATCTACAGAAAATTAAGGCAACTTGATCAATTACTCGATAATGCTTCCTTTTTAGTTTTCATATATATATTTATTTATTTTTTAATGTTTATTTATTTTTCAGAGAGAGAGAGAGAGAGAGCAGGGGAGGGAAAGAAAGAGAAGGGGACACAGAATCCAAAGCAGGCTCAAGGCTCTGAGCTGTCAGCACAGAGCCCGACGTGGGGCTTGAACCCACAAACTGCGAGATCATGACCTGAGCCGGTCAGCCGCTTAACTGACTGAGCCACCCAGGCACCCCTCATATATATATTTTAAAGTTTGAAATAACAAGTATCCTCTCCAGAGTTATAGCTCCCAGACTGAATCCTTGAATTTATTTCTATACTACGCATGACTTGGAAAACCCTGATAAATCTTTTTGACAGACAGGTTGTGTTTACTGCCAAGTCTCCATGAGAACAGATACTTAGTTCTACACCATGTCAGCAAGGAATATAAAAGTGGAGCAAAAAACCAGAATGGTGAAGGGATCCCATATTTTCCTGTTCATGGAGCCATAGGTTTTTACGGTCAGAAGAGTACTCAGATTTTGAGGAACATCTTCATCTTGTTTACACGCGCAAAACCAGGCTCAGGAAAGGTAAAATGACTTGCTCAGGGTCACATGGCTAGGAGCAGGGCTGCAGCTGGGCCCCAGGCTTCTTCCTACTCAGCTCCTCAGAGGCACGTTCACTATTGGGATAATTTGAGGAGCTTTGTGTAACAGCACTTGAAGAGAATGGCTCTTTTGGAATAAATGTCTACATTTGGCATAATAAGCACTGCTTGTGTATGTGCAGCTTTGTTGCAGAAGGAAGTAGACACATAATTGGTATATTTTTTTTTTCCTTCTAGCTCTTGATTCTAAACCATCTGAATGTTTCTAAACATTGTGTAATATAAGGAATTGGAACTTGTTTCTCATATTTGGTGCAGGGTGTGTGTGGTACTATGTGGTATTTATGTGGACAAGTTGGGAATTGTGATGGGAAGCTAACGATGAATACACAGTGAAAAAAGAAAGAGATTTAATTTGCTTAGGTGAACTCTGATAAAATGGCAAAAATCACAGTGTGCGTTTTAAGGAACAGCTGGGATCCTGGCCCCCTGATGCATACAGCAATGTACTTTTTTCCAGATTGGTGGCTCCACAGGCTCCGCATTTGACATTGTTGTTGTTTAGCTGCTCACATAGTCCTTTGCTTGGGAAGCATTCACAGGACACTTGTTAGTTAGATGACTAATTCTTAAACATCATAAAACTGACCAGTCATGAGGAGTTGGTCAAATCTTTATTCCACAGTTGAGCAAATAAACAAGAGTGAGGGTATAGTTTGAGACGCACAAATTGCTTAGCATATCTAAGATACTTTTCTGCAGTTCTAATATTGATCTAGGAGTGTTTTTAAAAATTACTATGGCAACAATCCCTATTCAGTGGGGGAAAGCAATGCATTATCTATGCAAAGAAAAGTGAGAAGAGTATTTCAGATGCTGCCTTTTTACACCCTGCAGATGTGCCCTGACCTCTCAGCATTATTTTTGCTGAGGACAGTGTCTGGAAAAAAGAAATCCATGAGAATTACTCACCGACTCTGGAAGATATTAGCAATTCAAGCACTATGTCATAGAAAACAGCATCTCATGGATTTAAGATGTTCCACAAAATGAATATTTCCATTATACTTGAAGTCTATCAGGCTATCATTTGAGAACACATGAAAAAAAGATAATGTTTTCAGCCAGTAGCTGAAAATTGCTGCATAGGATGCATTACAAAGATATAGATGTAGGTGATCATGTGGCATTCACTGAACAAATATTTATTGAGCATAGTCTATCGAGCATTTCTATGAGAAAGAAGAATGCTAAGTGTCAACCCCATCAGCAAGAGTCATAAGAGTCTACTGATGCTTTTTGAACATTTAAAACCAAATTCTACTTTCATTATTGAACAAGTCAAACCTCTGCCAAGAATGATCTAACTCAAGAACATTTCATTTCTTTCTTTTCCACAGAATTTAGGAATAATAGGTAACCCACTGTTTATTACCTTTGTTTCAAAAATAAGAAAACTAAGAAACTAGGTTGTCTAGATAGCATAAATTGCAGTGTAAATTGGGCAGTTTCCAAAATTTGCTTGATGCTGATGGCCAAACCTGACAGAACACTTAAAATATATGTGTATACGTAGGCATGCGCGCGCGCGCGCACACACACACACACACACACACACACACACACACATATGCAAGCACATGAATTATCTGGATTAACTAGGTAAGTAAATTACTCAAATGTTTATGATTTGTTACTCAAGAATGGTCCTGGGGCCCCTGGGTGGCTCAGTCAGTTACGTGTCTGAATTCGGCTCAGGTTATCATCTCAAGGCTCATGAGTTGGAGCCTTGCCTTGTGCTCTGTGCTGACAGCTCAGAGCCTGGAGCCTCCCTCTCTCTCTGCCTCTCTCTCTCCCTCTCTCTCTGTGTGCGCTCTCTCTCTCTCTCTCTCAAAAATAAATAACATTAAAAACAAACAAAGACATAAAGAATGGGCTTTAGACCAGCAGCATCACCTGGGAACTTGTTAGAAAGGAAGACTCTCAGGACCCTCCCTAAATCTACCAAATCAAAGTACCATTTAACAAGATCCCCAGGTGATTCATATGAAATTAAACTTTGAGAAGCATTGCTTTAACATATTTCAAGGAACAAAGTGAGATGAGAGTTGAGACAGTTATCTAAGGGGGAAAAAGTCTGTTTCAATTATCTGTAATTTTTAAAAAGTGATTTTGGTGGTGGTGAGGGTAGATGAGGGGATGGTCAGGATGTCAAATTATCTGGATTAATACCACAATTTTTATATATTTTTGGCCAGTGTATGTACTGTCATGATGACTGTTCAAAGGTGATCATTCGAGTACCTTTAATCCCTAATGGATTGAGAGAGGGCTGTGCTATATAGCACTGCTCATCATTTAAAGAAAAATTATTTATTATACAAGCCATGATAAAAATTTAAAAATTAAAAATAAAACCTAATGTTATGTGGCCTTTTTTTTAAAAAATTTTTTTTTTCAACGTTTATTTATTTTGGGGACAGAGAGAGACAGAGCATGAACGGGGGAGGGGCAGAGAGAGAGGGAGACACAGAATCGGAAACAGGCTCCAGGCTCTGAGCCATCAGCCCAGAGCCTGACGCGGGGCTCGAACTCACAGACCGCGAGATCGTGACCTGGCTGAAGTCGGACGCTTAACCGACTGCGCCACCCAGGCGCCCCTATGTGGCCTTTTAAAGATTTGTTGGTATTTTCATTTTCACATATGATGTTTACATAGTTGTACACTGATTTGTTTATTCCAAGCTAAGGAGTGAGTGTGGACAAACTTGTGGAGGTTCAATGAAAAGAATCTAATTTTTAAAGCTTTTGTATTCATACTTTTTCATATACTATGTTGAGCTAATTGTAATCATGATTATTAACAATTCCAACTATAATCAAACTTCCTAATCATGATTTGTAATGGCTCTGTCACATTCCACTGAGTTGATGCACAAAGATTATTTAATCACTCTATTATATGGATATTCAGGTAGTTTCCATGTTTTATTATAATGTGGTAACAAACATCTTTGTACAATAGTTTAAGTCATTAAATATATTTTCATAGCATAAATTGCCAATAATAGAATTACTGGATTCAAGTACATATAATATTATAGGGTTTTGAAGACATGTGGATTTTAGAAAAGGGCTGTAACAGTTTATTTTGAAACCTGCATTGTCAGAGCATTCCAGCTTCACCACATCTGGCCAGCAAGAGAAATAATTATTTCCAAATTTGCTAATCAATTAGTATACATCTCATAAATTTTCAAAATAATTAAAACTACCACTAAAATTCACTTTTTCTCTCTTGTTTTCTTAGAACAAAATTTCCCTACAAATGTTCTGCAGCCTAAGCCATAAATGCACTGCAGGTGTGTTGACATATTGTGTTCAGTGATCTTCTGAGTAAGGCAGGAGGTAGCTAAAGCCTCCTGGATAATCACCCCCTCCCAAACAGGTTGAGAAAAGTTTGGTAAGTGCAGCCTTATGCTCTTTCTTTCCCCTACTTTGGCTCTCTTTCTCACTCTTTTTTTTTTTAATAAAAAATTAATATACTTATTTTTTGAGCAATTTTAGGTTCACAGAAAAATTGAGTAAAAAGTATAGGAAGTTCCCATATGGTATAAGGGAAACTCCACCCTTCCCCTCAACTCCCTACCTCCCCTTTCCCTTATTAGTACTGCCTGCATTAGTGTGACACATTTGTTACACTGATGAGCCAAAATTGATACACTGTATTGATTAAAAGTCCATAGTTTACATTAGGGTTTACTGTGTTGTACATTCTGTGAGTTTTGACAAATAATGACACATATCCACCATTACAGTAGCATACAGAATAGTTTCCCTGCCCTAAAAATCACCTATTCTCCTTTTTATCTCTCCCTTCCCCTCAGCCTCTGGCATGATTAATCTTTTTATTGTCTCCATAGTTTTGCTTTTACAGAATGTAATATAGTTGGAATTATACAGTATGTAGCATTTTCAAATTGACTTTCATTTAGCCTTATGCATTTAAGTTTCCTCCATGCTTTTTGGTGGCTTCATAGCTCATTTCTTTTAATTGCTGAATAATGCATCGAATGGATGTACCACAATTTGTTTATCCATTCACCTCTTGGTTGCTTCTAAGTTTTAGCAATTATGAATAAAGCTGCCATAAATATTTGTGTGAAGGTGTTTGTGTGGATGTAGGTTTTCAACTCATTCTGAGTAAATACCAATGAGCTCAATTATTGTATAATACAGTAAGAGTATGTTTAGTTTTGTAAATACTGCCAAACTGTCTTCCAAAGTGACCATACCATTTTGCTTGTCCACCAGCCATGAATAAGAATTTCTACTGCTCCACATCCTTGCCAGTATTTGGTGTTTCAGTGTTTTGGATTTTAGGTATGTAGTGATATATTATCTCTGTTTTAATTCACAATTCCCTAATGACATATAGTGTTGAGCATCTTTTCACATATATTTACCAACTGTATGTCTTCTATGATGAGATGTCTATTCAGATACTTTTAAATCAAATGGCTTGTTTTACTGTTGAGTTTTTAAGAGTTCTTTGTATAATGTGGATTATGAGTCCTTTACCAGCTTGTGCTTTGCAAATATTTTCTCTCAGTCTGTGGCTTGTCTTTCCATTCTTTCAACAGTGTCTTTCACAGAGCAGAGTATTAAAAATTTTAATGAAGATCAACTAATCAATTTTATCTTTTTGGTGTTGTATCTAAGAAATTATTTCCAAATCCAAGGTTCCCTAGATTTTCTCTTCTAGTGGTTTTATATTTTGCATTTTACATTAAAGGCTAAGATCCATTTTGACTTAATTTTTTTGCATGTGGATAACCAGTTGTTCTAGCACCATTTGTTAAAAAGGTGATCATTTCTCTATTGGCCTGCCTTTGCTCATTTGTCAGTTTGTCTGGGTCTATTTCTGGGCTCTCTGCTGTTCCACTGAACTATTTATCCATTTTTGCTCCCAGTATCACATTGTCTTGATTACTATACCTTTACATTAACTCTTAAAGACAGGTAGTGTCCCCATCCTCCTTGTTCTCTTTTAAATATTGTGTTGGTTATTCTGGTTCTTTTACATTTCCATGTAAACTTTAGACTTAATTTGTTGATATCTACAACCTGAGATTTTGATTGGGGTTACACTGAATTTACAGATCAATTTGGAAAGAACTGACAACTTGAGAATATTGAGCCTTCCCTTCTGTATATATTGAATATCATTCCATATATTTAAATCTTCCTTGATTTATTTCATCACAGTTTTACAGTTTATCTCGTAGAGATACTGTATATATCATGTGAGGTTTGTACTTCAGTATTTTTTTTTTTTTTTGGTGCTAATATAAATGATATTGTGTTTTTATTTCAAATTCCAAGTTTTAATTGCCAGTATGTAAGAAAGCAATTGACTTTTATATATTAATCTTGTATCCTGCAACCATGCTACAATTGCTTCTTAGTTCCAGAAGATGTTTTTTTATATAGACAATTATGTCATCTATAAACAAAGATTTTTATTTTTTCTTTCCCATTCTGTATACCTTTTATTTCCTTTTCTTGTCTTACTGCATTAGCTAGGACTTCCAATACAATCTTAAATAGAAGTGGTGACAGTAGACATCCTTGCCTTCCTCCTATTTTATGGAGAACTCATCTAGTTTCTCACCATTAAGTATGATGTTAGGTGTAGCATTTTTGTAAATGTTATATTTCAAGTTGGTGAAGTTTCCCTTCTATTCCTAGTTTTCTCAGTTTTTTTTTTAAATTTTTTTTTTCAACGTTTATTTATTTTGGGGACAGAGAGAGACAGAGCATGAACGGGGGAGGGGCAGAGAGAGAGGGAGACACAGAATCGGAAACAGGCTCCAGGCTCTGAGCCATCAGCCCAGAGCCTGACGCGGGGCTCGAACTCACGGACCGCGAGATCGTGACCTGGCTGAAGTTGGACGCTTAACCGACTGCGCCACCCAGGCGCCCCAGTTTTCTCAGTTTTTATCATGAAAGGGTGTTGGATTTTGGCAAATGCTTTTCCTATAGCTATTGATATAATCATTTGAATTATCTTTTTTTTAGCCTGTTGATATGATGGATTACATTAATTGATTCTTAAATGTTGAAATAGCCTTAAAAATCCCACTTGGTCATGGTGTATAATTCTTTTTATACATTGTTCTATTCAACTTACTAATATTTTGTTGAAAACATTTGCATCTATGTTTATAAGTTATATTGGCCTGTAGTTTCCCTTTTCTAGTAATGTCTTTGGTTTCAGTATTAGGGGTACTGTTGGTCTTATTGAATGAGTTAGAAAGTATTAATTCTGTTTCTATTTTCTGGAAAAGCTTGTAAAGAATTGGCAGAATTTTTTCTTTAAATGCTTGGCAAAATTCACTAATTACTCAATCTAGACCTGATGCTTTCTGTTTTGGTAGGTTATTATTAATTGAATTTCTTTAATAGACATAGGCTTATTTAGATTGTCTATTTCTCCTTATATTAGTTCTGATAGATTGTGTATTTTAAGGAATCAGTCCATTTCACCTAGGTTGTCAAATTTGTGGGCATAAAGTTGTTCAGAATATTCCTTTATTACCCTTTTAATATCCATGGGATCAATAGTGATGGTTCCTCTTTCTTTTCTGATATTAGTAATTTGTGTCTTCTCTCTTTTTTCCTTAGCCTAGCTAGAGGTTTATTAATTTTACCAGTCTTCACAAAGCACCAGCTTTTGGTTTTGTTGATTTTCTCTACTATCTTCCTATTTTCAATTTCATTGATTTCTGTTCTAGTTTTTACTATGTATTCTCTTCTGCTTACTTTGGGTTTAATTTTTTTTCTTTTTTTACTGTCTTAAGATAGAATCTTAGATTATTGATTTTTGGATTTTTTTCTCTTCCAATACATGCATTCAATGCCATAAACTCCCCCTAAGCACTGTTTTTGCTGTATCCCACAAATCTTGATAAGTTGTACTTTCATCTTCATTTAGTTCAAGATGCTTCTTTTTCAAACACTTGAGATTTACTGACTCATGTAATTTGGAAGTGTGTTGTTTAATAACCAAATATTTGGAATGATTTTCTAGCTATGTTTTATTGATTTTAACTTAATTTGATTATTGTCTAAAAATATCCTTTATATAATTTCATTTTAAAATATCTGTTAAGGCATGTCTTGTGGTTCAGAATTGTATATCTTGGTGAATGTTTCAGGTGAGCTTGAGAAGAATATGCATTCTGTTGTTGTTAGGTGGAGTATTTTATAAATGTCAATTAGATACAGTTGATTTATCATGCTATTCAGGTCAACTATATCTTTACTTATCTTCTGCTTGCTTAGTGTCTTAATTACGTAAAAGATAGGTGTTAAAGTCTCCAAATATAATAGGAGATTTGTCTATTTGTCCTTTTAGTTCCAACATTTTTTTTTCTTCACATATTTTGATACACTGTTGTTAGGTATACATACATTTAGGATGGTTATGACTTGTTGGACATAAATATATTCTATCTAGCAAGTAAAGAGTAATTGTGTAAGATTAATCCAAGATTCAAAAAATCAAATATAAGAAGATCTTTCAGCTGCAACCTCTGAACAGTATTCACAATTCCATCAACTGTATCCTGTATATTTAAAAAGGAAGAAGAGGAGAGGGAGCAGGAAGATGACAGCAGAGTAGGAGGACCCTAGGCCTGCCTTGTCCCACAAGGGACACAAAATTTTTTTCAATGAAAACTTGGCAAGCAAGAAGGGAGTGGCATGATACATTTAAAGTTCTGAATGGGAAAAATCTGCAGCCAAGAATACTCTATCTAGCAAGGCTATCATTCAGAATAGAAGGAGAGATAAAGAGTTTCCTGGGAAAACAAACTAAAGGATTTTGTGACCACTAAACCAGCCCAGTGCAAAATTTTAAAGGGGACTCTTTGAGTGAAAAGGAGAGACCAAAAGTGATAGTATAAAGGCAGAAAACACAAAGCAATACAAATGAATATTTCTGTAAAAATCAGTCAAGGAACTCTCTCTCTCTCTCTCTCTCTCTCTCTCTCTCTCTCTCACAAACACACACACACACACACACACACACACACACACACACACACAAGGATATGACATGTAATAACACATACCTAAAATGTGGGGAGGAGAGGAGAAATGAATAGGTTCAAACTCGAATGACCATCAACTTAATATAGACTGCTATTTGCAGAAGAGGTTATATACAAACCTAATGATAACCATATATCAAAAGCCATTAATAAACATGCAAAGAATAAAGAAAAATAAATCCAAATATATCACTAAAGAAAATCAGCAAAACATGAAAGAGAGAAAGACAAGAAAGGATCAGAGAAAATCTCCAGAAACAACCACAAAGACAGGTAATAAAATGGCAGTAAATACATATCTATCAATAATCACTTTGACTGTAAATGGACTAAATACTCCAATCAAAAGACATAGGGTGTCAGAATGGATAAAAAAAAATAAGACTCATCTATATGCCTAAAAGAGACTCATTTTAGAACTAAAGATACCTGTAGATTGAAAGTGAGGGGATGGAGCAACATTTATCATGCAAATGGTGTCAAAAGAAAGCTGGAGTAGCAATACTTAAATCTGAAAAACTAGACTTTAAAACAAAGACTATAACAAGAGACAAAGAAGGGCACTATATAATAATAAAGGGACAATCCAACAAGAAGATATAACAATTATAAATATTTAGGTCCCCAACATGAAAGAACCCAAATATATAAAACAATAACAAAAGTAAAGGAACTAATTGATAATAACACAGTAATAGTAGGAAATTTTAACACTCCACTTACATCAATGAACAGATCATCTAAACAGAAAATAAACAAGGAAACAGTGGCTTTGAATGACACACTGGACCAGATGTACTTAACAGATATATTCAGAACATTCTATCTTGAAAGAGTAGAATACACATTGTTTTCAAGTGCATATGGAACATTCTCCAGAATAGATTACATATTTAGTCACAAAACAGGCCTCAAAAAAATATAAAAACACAAAGTCATACCATGTGCCTTTTCTGACTAAAATGCTATGAAACTAGAAGTCAGCCACAAGAAAAAATCTGGAAAGACCACAAATACATGGAAATTAAGCAATATGCTACTAAACAATGAATGTGTCAATCAGGAAATCAAAGACAAAATAAAAAAATACATGGAAACAAATGAAAATGAAAACACAATAGTCCAGAACCTTTAGGATATAGTAAAAACAGTCCTAAGAGGGAAGTATATAGTAATACAGGTCTACTTCAAGAGGCAAGAAAAATCTCAAAAAAGGTACCTAACCTTACATGTAAAGGAGCTAGAAAAAGAACAACAAATGAAGTCTAAAGTCAGCAGAAGGAGGGAAATAATAAAGATTAGAGCAGAAACAAATGATATAGAAACTAAAAGAATAGAATAGATCAATGAAAAGCTGATTCTTTCAAAAAGTTAATGAAATTGATAAATCTCTAGATAGACTTATAAAAAAGAAAAGAGAAAGGACTCAAATAAATAAAATCATAAATGAAAGAGGAGAAATAACAACCAACACCACAGAAAAGCAAAAATTATGAGAATACTATGAAAAACTATATACCAACAAATTGGACATGTAAGAAATGGATAAATTCCTGAAAACATATAAATTACCAATGTTGAAGCAGGAAGAAATAAAAAACTTGAACAGACCAATAACCAGCAGATAAATTGAATCAGTAATCAAAAAACTCCCAACAAACAAAAGTCCAGGACCAGATGACTTCACAGGTGAATTCTACCAAACATATAAAGAAGAGTTAATACCTATTCTTCTCAAAGTATTCCAAAACATAGGAATGGAAGGGAAACTTCCAAACTCATTCTACAAGGCCAGCATTATCCTGATTCCAAAATCAGACAATTATTCCACTTAAAAAAAAAAAAAAGAACTATAGACCAATATCCCTGATGAACATGGATGCAAAAATTCTCAATAAAATACTAGCAAACCAAATCCTATAATACATTAAAAAATCATCATGATCAAGTGGGATTTATTCCTGGGTTGCAAGGGTGGTTCAATATTCTCAATCAATCAATGTGATAAATCCATTAATGAAAGGATAAGAATCATTTGATCATTTCAATAGATGCGGAAAAAGCATTTGACAAAATACAGCATCCATCCATGATACAAACTGTGAGATCATGACCTGAGTCAAAATCTAGAGTCAGATGATTAACCAACTGAGCCACCCAGATGCCTTCGATTAATCTATTTTAAACGTTCTTAGAATTGATTAACAGATAGTACTTGCATAAAAGCTGATTAACTCAGATCTATAGGGAAAAAAGCCATCTCAAACTTGGGGAAATTAACTAATGTCTAAAAATGATGTCTAGCAATGATGTCTATTGGCCAGTACCCCCTAAATACTTGGCTCCTATAAGGAAACTACTCTACCAACTAGTCTATTAATGATGAAAATTCAGAGAACCTCTAGTCACAATCAAAAGTGGTACTTGAGGTATAGAAAGTGTGGAGCTGGGGAAATTACAAAACTTGTCCTTCAAGAGAAAATCCCAGAGCCTTATCTGTGAGACCTAATCTCATCATTGCACTGTAATGTGGACTAACACTGTAATTGGACTAACTCCTTATTCATAAAATTCAACTGGAGCTTTCTAAAAGTCTGCATTTCCCAGAGTGTCATTTAAAGAATAGGAGCAGAGAAAAAAATCCACTACATACAATATTATTGAAACTCCTGCTGACTTTGGCTTATGCAAAAGATGGAATAAGAGGGATCAGTATTACTATGCCACCTCTAGCAACTCTCCACACCCCAGTCCTCCTCCAAAATCAGGAAAAAATATATGAGAAAACAGTTTTCAAGACACTGGCCATCAGGCAATGAAGTAAAGTCATCCCTGAAAAATGGGAAATAGGTGAATCTACAGTTGCTTCGGTATTATCTTGAGAAAATTTCCAGTCTGTGGCACAGGGAGGGTGAAGCCAATCAGAGCCTGGTCGACTCCCTGAATTGAGAAGATGGAGTTGACATTATACAATCATCAACAGGTCAATCTACCACAAAGACATTGCAATTCTAAATGTGTATGCACCAAACAATAGTGGCAAAATGTGTAAAGCAAACTGACAGAAATGAAAGGAGAAAGAGATGACCCAAAATTATAGTCAGAGACTCCAACACCACTTTCCTAGCAATACATATAACAAGTGGACAGAACAACCAGCAATGATACAGAAGAGCTCAACAGCAACATCAACCAACAAAATATCATTGACATTTATAGAACATTCTACCCTAAACTGAATACAGATTCTTTCCAATTGCCAGTGGAACATATACCAAAACAGTCCATATCCTGGGCCATAAAACAAACCTCAACAAATTTAAAAGAACTGAAACCATACAGAAGGAGTGTTCTGAATATAATGCAATAAAAGGGACTCAATAGCAGAGAGGTAATAGGAAAATCTCCAAACACAAGGATACTAAAGAATACACTGACAAATAATCCATGGGTCAAAGAGGAATTCTCAAAGGAAATAAAAAATACTTTGAACTAAATGAAAATACAATATATTAAAATTTCTGGGACATACCTAAAGCAGTGCTGAGATGGATATTTAAAGCACTAAATGCTGACATTGGAAAAGAGGGAAAGTCTCAAATCAATACTGTAAGATTTCACCTTAAGAACCTAGAAAAAGATAAACCCAAATAAATGCAGAAGAAAAGAAATAAACATATGAGTAAAACTGAACAAAATTAAAAACAGAAAATGAAATTAATAAAACAAAAAGCTTATTCTTAGAAAAGATCAATAAACCTGACAAACCTCTAGCAAGTCTGACAAAGAAAGAAAAAGAGAAGACACAAATTATCAATATCAGAAATAAAACAAGGGATATCATTACTAACCCTACAGACATCAAAAAGATAATGGGGGAATATTACAAAGAACTCTACGCCCACACATTTGGCAGCTTAGAGAAAATGGACCAATTCCTCAAAAAGCACAAACTACAAAAACTCACCCAACATAGAATAGATAATTTGAGTAGCCCGACAACTATTAAGAAAATTGATGAGAAAGAATGAAATCTGGCCATTTGTAGCAATGTGGATGGAACTGGAGAGTATCATGCTAAATGAAATAAGTCAGGCAGGGAAAGACAGATACCATATGTTTTCATTCATATGTGGATCCTGAGAAACTTAACAGAAGACCATGAGGGAGGGGAAGGGGGAAAAAAGTTACAGAGAGGGAGGGAAACAAACCATAAGAGACTCTTTAATACTGAGAACAAACTGAGGGCTGATGGGGGGTGGGAGGGAGGGGAAAGTGGGTGATGGACATTGAGGAGGGCACCTGTTGGGATGAGCACTGGGTGTTGTATGGAAACCAATTTGACAATAAATTATACTAAAAAAAAAGAAAAAGAAAATTGATTTTGAAATTTAAAAATTCCCCCCAAAGAAATATCAAGGCCCAAATGGTTTCACTGAAGAATTCTACCAAGTGTTTAAAGAATTAATACCAGTTCTATACAATCTCTTTCAGAAAAGAAATACTTCTCCATTCATTCTATGAGGTCAGCTTTACCCAGATATCCCCAAAAGACAAAGACAGTACAGCAAAAGAAAACAGACCAATATTCCTCAAGGATTTAGATTTTTTAAATCCTTAAAATATTAGCAAATAAAATTCAGCAATATATAAAAAAGGAATGATATATTATGATGAAGTGAGGTTTATTCCAAGAATGCAAAGCTCATTCAGTTATCGAAAATTGATCAATGTAATCAATCATATTAACAGACTAAAAAGAAGAAAATTCACACCATAATATCAATTGATGCAGAAAAAGCATCTGAAAAATTCAATACTCATTCATGATAAAAATTCCCAGAGAAACAGGATAAGGAGAACTTCCTCAACTTATTAAAGAACAAATACAAAACCTACAGCTAACATTGTATTTAATGGTAGAAGACTGAAGGCTCTCCTCCCAAAGTTGGGAACAAGGTAAAGAAGTCTGTTCTCATCACTTTTATTTAACCTAGTACTGGAACTTCTAACCAGTGTAGAAAGGCAAGAAAGTAAAATAAAAATGATACAAACTGGAAAGTAAGAAAGGGCATCATATGCCCTACTTGCATATGATGTGATTGTATAGAAAATTCCAAGAAATCTGCACAAAATTTGTAGAATAAGTGAGTTTAGCAAGTTCATAGAATGCAAGATAAACATACAAAAATCAATAGCATTTCTATACATGATGAATACATCATGTATAGAATGGATACACAGAAACTTAAATTTAAAATACAATACCATATAAAAATCACTTAAAAATAGGCATAAAGTTAACAAAATGTGTATAACACACATGGTAAAAACTACAAAATAAATAAATAATAATTGCAGATAAATGCCATGTTAATGATTGGAGGATTCCATTAAGCCTTCTCAAATTCATATATAGATTTAAAAAAAAATTTTTTTAATGTTTATTTATTTTTGAGACAGAGAGAGAAGAGCATGAGCAGGGGAGGGGCAGAGAAAGAGGGAGACACAGAATCTGAAATAGGCTCCAGGCTTTGAGCTGTCAGCATAGAGCCCGACGTGGGGCTCGAACCCACGAACCGTGAGATCATGACCTGAGCCGAAGTCGGACACCTAACCGACCGAGCCACCCAGGCGCCCCGTCAAATTCATATACGGATTTAACACAATTCCGGTCAAAATTATTTGTAGACATTGACAGATTATTCTAGAATTTATATAAAAAGGCAAAGAAACTAAAATAGCTAAAAATAAATTTTGAAAAAGAAAAATAAAGTGGGAGAAAACAATCTATCCTATTTCGAGATTTATTATGTAGTTATAGTAATCAAGACTGTAGTGTTGGTAGAAAGATAGACACATGGATCACTGGAACAAAACAGAGAACCCAGAAATAGACTCACATAAATATAGCCAACTGATCTTTGACAAAGGTGCAAACACAGTTCAATGGAGGAAGAACAGCCTTTTCAACAGACTGTACTGGAGTAACTGGATATCCACAGGCAAAACAACAACAAACTCTAAGTCTCAAAACATACAAGTATAAAGACTTGTATAGAACACAGACTTAAGTATAAAACATAAAGCTGTAAAACTTTAGAAAAAAACATACAAGAACACTTCAGGATCTAGAACTAGACAAAGAGTTCTTAGACTTGACACCAACTACATGATTCATCAAAAGAAAACTAATAAACTGAACTTGATTAACATTAAAAACTTTTGCCCTGTGAAAGACCCTTTGAAGAGGTTGAAAAGACAAGCTACAGACTAGGAGAAAATAGTTGCAGGCCATATATCTGATAAAGGACTAGTATCTAGACTATAATATACCAAAATATATAAAATATATTGTTTTAGGTGACAATGCCAAAGTTGGTGAGGTTGCAGAGAAACTAGAACACTCATACATTGCTAGTGAGGAGATAAAATGGTACAGCCACTCTGGAAAATGGTTTGGCAGTTTCTTTTAAAACTAAACATGTACTTAGCATACAGCAGTAATTGTGCTCCTGGCATTTATTCCAGAAAAGTGAAAACTTAAGTTCACACAAGTATCTATACACAAATGTTTATAGCAACTTACTTTTTAATAACCAAAAAATAGCAATAATCTAGATGTCCTTCAATAAGTGAATGTTAAACTGTGTTACATTCATACCAGAGAATACTACTCGACAACAAAAAGAAACATACTCTTGATATACACAGTACGTGGAGTAAAAAAAAAAAAAAAAAAGTTACACACTGTATGATTCCATTTATAGAACATTCTTGAACTTACAAAATTATAGAAATGAACAATAGATTAGTAACTGCCAAGGGTTAAGGAGGGGGTTGAATAGCAGAGAAGTGGGGGTGGTATAAAAGGACAACATGAAGGGTCTCTGAGGTGAAGAAAATGTTCTGTATCTTGACTGTATAAATATTAAATTCTGATTGATCTTTTACTATAGTTTCACAAGATGTTATCATTGGGGAAAACTGGGTAAAGGGCACATGAGGCTCCTCTATATTACTTCTTTTTTTCAAACTTTATTTATTTGAAAGAGACAAAGACAGCATGAGGGGAGGAGGGGCAGAGAGAGGGGGGAAGAGAGAGAGAATCCCAAGCAGGATCTGTGCTGCTGCCAGTGCAGAGCCCGACACGGGGCTCAAACCCACAAAATTGTGAGATCACGACCTGAGCTGAAACAAAGAGTCAGATGCTTAACTGACTGAGCCACCCAGGCTCCCTTTCTCTACATTACCTCTTACAACTAACTACATGTGAATCTACAATTGTCTCAAAATAAAAAGTTTAATTTGGCAAATAGTAACTACATGTTGCCTACCAAAAACACAACTTAAATATAAAACCACAATTAGGTTAAAAATAAAAGGACAGAAAAAGATATGCCATGCTAATGTTAGATAAAAGAAAGTTGACTTAACTATTTTAGCATAAGAAAAAACAGATTTCAGAAAAAGGATATTTCCAGAGGTTAAGAAGGTTATTTTGGAAAATAAATGGGTTGTTAATTATGAAAACATAAAAATCTTAAATATGTATACCCCTAATAATGGAGCTTCAAAATACAAAAATTGACAGAGCTCCAAGGAACAACAGGCAAAAATCCACAATCATAGTTAGAAGGGTCAGTGCCCCACTCTCAATACTTGATAAAACAAGTAAACATAAAATCAACAAAAATATAGTTGATTTGACAAACACTATCAACCGATTTGACCTAGCCAACATTTATAGAACACACTGCCCATCAAGAGTAGAATACACATTCTTTTCAAGTGCACATGGAACATTTACCAACATAGACCATATCTAAAACCATAAAACTAATCTCAATAAGTTTAACAGGATTTAAATTTAAATTTAACAGGATTCAAGTAATATAAAATATGTTCTCTGACCATTATATAATTAAATTAGAAACCAATAATAGAAAAAATATCTGGAAAATTCTCACATATTTGAAAACTAAATGCCATACTTCTAAACAACCCATGGGTCAAAGAAGAAATCAAAATGAAAACTAGAAAATATTTTGAACTGAATGAAAATAAAACAACAGCATATCAAAAACAATGAGCTAATGCTAAAGCAGTACTTAGGAGGAAATTTATAGCACTGAATGCCTATCTTAAAAAATAAGAAAGGTCTCAACTGGATGACCTCATCTTTCATCTTAAGGAACTAAGAATAAAAGAAGAAATTAAATCCAAATTAGGCATAAGAAAGGAAATAAAGATCAAAGCAGAAACCAATGAAATAGAAAGTATGAAAGTAATAAAGTCAATGTAATCAAAAGCCAATTTTTTGAGAGTATATTAATAAAATTGATAAACTTTCAGCCAGACTGAGAGAAAAGGCATAAATTACTCAAATCTGAAATGAGAGAAGTGACATCACTATTTTACAGATATTAAATGGATAATAACAAAATATTATGAACACCATCATGTCTGTGAACCTGGCAACTAAGATGAAATGGATTCCTTGGAATTCACAAACTGCCAAAACTCACTCAAGAAGAAACAGATAACCTGAAGAGACCTCTACCTATTGAAGAGATGGAATTTGTAGTTAAAAATATTCCCATGAAGAAACATACAGGATAATAATTCACAGGTGAATTGAACCAAATATTAAAAAAAATTTTTTTAATTTTTTTAATGTTTATTTTATTTTTGAGAGAGACAGAGACAGAATAAAAGTGGGTTAGGGGCCGAGAGAGAGAGGGAGACACAAAATCTGAAGCAGGCTCCAGGCTCTGAGCTGTCAGCACAGAGCCCAATGTGGGGCTTGAACTCACGAACTATAAGATCATGACCTGAGCTAAAGTCAGACACTTAACTGACTGAGCCACCCAGGTGCCCCTGAACCAAACATTTTAAAAGGCAATAATGAAAATTTTACCAAACTTTTCCAGAACATCAAAGGAAAGAATATTCCCCAACTCATTCTATGATGCCAGCATTGCAGTAATACCAAAACTAGACAAAGATATTACAACAAAAGAAGACTACAGACTGATATCCTTTATGAACATACACATAAATATTCTAAACAAAATTATTAGCTAATTGAATGCAACAATACATAAAAAGGATAATACATTATGACCAAGTAGATTGCACCCCAGGAATGCAGGGTTGGGTTAACATTAGATAATCAACCAATATAACTCATCATAATAACAAACAAACAAAAAAAATCATCTCAATAGACACAGAAAAAAACATTTGGCAAAATCCAACATGCATTCCTGATTAAAAAAAAAAAATCAGCAAACTAAGAATAGAATCTGATAAAGAGCAACCGTAAAATACCTACAGCTAACATCATACTTTATGGTAAAATACTGAATTCTTTCCCTCTAAGATCAGAAAGAAGACAAGGAGGTCTACTTTCACACTTTTACTTAACTTTAGACTGGGGATTGTGGCCATTTAAATTAAGCAAGAAAAATAAATAAAATATATCTGGATTGGAATGGAAAAGTAAACATGTCTATTCACAGATGGCATGATTAACTATGTAGAAAATCCAAAGGCATGTACAAAAAAATCTATTAGAACTAGTAAGTAAGTTTAGGAAGATTTCAGGATACAAGATCAATATACAAAATTTGATTTTATTTTTATTTACTAGCAATGAACAATCAGAAATTGAAATAAAATAGTACTATTAACAAAACCATTATATATGAAATACTTAGGGATAATTCTGAGAAAAGATATAAAAGGTCTATATGCTAAAACTACAAATCATTGCTGAGAAATATAAAAGAAGATCTAAACAGATTTACTTTGGGGGCACCTGGGTGACTCAGTCAGTTAAGCCTCTGACTCTTGATTTTGGCTTGGGTCATGATCTCACGGTTCCTGAGGATGAGCCCTACATTGGGCTCCATGATAACAGTGCAGAGCCTGCTTGGGATTCTCTCTTTCCCCCTCTCTCTGCCCCTTCCCCCAGCTCATGTGTGTGCTCTCTCTCTCTCTCAAAATAAATAAACATTAAAAAAATGTTCATGAGTCTGAAGACTCACTAATGGTAAGAGGTATATTATCCCTAAATTAATGAATTCAATGCAAGCCTAATTAAAATCTTAGTATTTTTGTTGGAACTGACATGTTGACTTTAAAATTCATATGGAGGGGCGCCTGGGTGGCGCAGTCGGTTAAGCGTCGGACTTCAGCCAGGTCACGATCTCGCGGTCCAGGAGTTCGAGCCCCGCGTCGGGCTCTGGGCTGATGGCTCGGAGCCTGGAGCCTGTTTCCAATTCTGTGTCTCCCTCTCTCTCTGCCCCTCCCCCGTTCATGCTCTGTCTCTCTCTGTCCCAAAAATAAATAAAAACGTTGAAAAGAAAATTAAAAAAAAAATTCATATGGAAATGCAAAGACCTAGAATAGTAAAAAAAAAAAAAAAAAAAAAATTTAGAACAGTAGAACAAAGTTGGAGGGCTAAAACTACCTGATTTCAAGATTTATGATAAAGCTACAGTAATCACAATGTGTGATATAGGAGTAAAAATAGACATTATCAATGCAACAGAAGAGTACTGAAATAGATTCACACATATGTGGATAACTGGTTTGTGACAATAGTGCAAAGGCAATTCAGTGAAGTTTTTTTTCAACAAATGGTGCTGGGACAATTGAATATCCATTTGTTAAAAAATTAAATTCAATCCATCCCTCTGCTCATAAACAAAAATTAGCTCATGATTCCCATGCAAATATTCCTTAGATAGGATACCCAACAAGATCCATAAAAGGACAAATAGATACAATGGACTAAATAGGAATTTAAAATTTCTGCTCCTGAAAAGACACACTTAAAAGAATAAAAAGCCAAACTATAGACCAGGAGAAAATTTGGCAAAAACACATATCTGGCAAAAGACTTATCCAAAATATGTAGAGAACTCTCAAAAGTCAATATTAAGAAAACAAATTTTTAAAAATTGGGCAAGAGACTTGAACAGACACTTCACAGTAGATCTACAAAAGGCACATGAAAAGATGTCCAACATCCTTAGGCATTAGAGCAATACATGTAAATTAAAACCACATTAAGATATTTCTTTATACCTATTAGATATAAAACCACATTAGATATTTCTTTATACCTATTTCATGATACCTTTATACATGAAAAGCTGTCCAACATCCTTAGGCATTAGAGCAATACGTGTAAATTAAAACCACATTAAGATATTTCTTTATACCTATTAGAATGGAAAAGCCTGACCATACGAAATTTTGGCATGGATGCAGAGGAATTAGAACTCTCCTACACTGCCAGGGGTAATGTAAAATTGTACAACTACTTTGGAAACCAGTTTGACAGTTGCTTACAAAGTTAAACATACATTTACCATATGATTCAGCCATTCTACTCTTAGTTATTTACCCAAGAGAACAAAGCATATGTCCACACAGATATATGTACCAGAATGCTCATAGTAACTTTCTTATAATAGCTCCAAATTAGAAACATCTCCCCAATGTCCACCAACAGGTGAACAGATAACTGTGTTATGTCCATACAATGGAACACTACCCGGCAACATTAAGGAATAAACTTACTAACATATATGACAACACAGAGGAATCTCAGAATACTTTGGTTGAGTAAAGGAAGTCAGATGCAAAAGAATACACACTCTAAGATTTCATTTATATATAATTCTAGGGTTGTCTGGATGGCTCAGTTGGATGAGTGTCCAACTCTTGATTTCAGCTCAGATCATGATCTCAGAGATCCTGAGATTGAGCCCTGTGTTAGGCTATGCACGGACAGTGCAGAACCTGCTAGGGATTCTCCCTCCCTCTCTCTCTGCCACACCCCTACTTGTACTCTCTTTTTATCTCAAAATAAATATATATTTTTTAAATAAAAATTCTAAAATAATACAAACTGTAGTGACAGAAAGCAGATCAGTGTCTACCTTGGGACAAGGATGTGGATATAGTGAAGAGTAGGTGATTACAGAGGGGATAAGGAACTTTTTGGAGTAGTGAATATGTTCACTGTCTTGATTGTGGTGAGAATTCACAGGTGTATATATATATATATATATATATATATATATATATATATATATACCAAAATCTCTCAAAGTGTACATGTTAGATCTGTGCAGTTTATTGTATGACATAACACAATAATTCTATTTTTCAAAAAGTCTCATTTGGGGACAGATTCTTTAGTAGCATCTCAAAGTCCTCAGTGTATTTTTAAGGTGAGTATAGGTGAAGTGCACAACTTAACTTTGGTAAGTGTAAAACTTATTTTTACCTGCCTCTGAAACTCTCTTCCTGAGAATACCCATCCTCTGCCATTACCCATTTGAAAGTAAAATGGAAATCCCAAGATAATATTTTAGGTGCTTAAGGTATTTAGTGATCCCATGCAAAACTTCCTACTAATCACAGTAAAGATACCCAGTTCTATGTTTCCTCTCAATTTACATGCAGAAAAGGTATAATAGTTCTGGTATGACTGGGCCTGAGTATATCAAAAAAGAGTATATGTATTGTTAACATATATCCTGAAACTATGGCAGTTATAACGCCCTGTGGGGTTGGTCCTGTTGTGGTGGTAGGGAGTAGAATTATAGGTAGAACTATTAAGAAATGAGATTGGGTAGGAGGGAAACTTTGAGTTCATAAATTACAAGTTTACGCTTGTCACCTAGAAGTCTATGTTCAAAATGCAGGGTGAAAGGCGTATCTTTTTTGAAGGAATTAGATGAACAAAACAGGAAAGAAGTTGAGTTGGGTCTGGAGCATGGGTAGAACAGTACTTAAATGGGATTGTGGGATAGACTTTGTTCCTGAGTAACCAAGGGAAATGAGAGTACTGGTTCCCACTATGGACTCAAAATTAAAAGAAAGAAGCACACTATAGATCACAAAAATTGCAGGGGAAATCCAAATCAGGGATAACTCTAAAATGGTTTTATGTATTAATTTGGGGCACATATAGCTGAGTGAAGCTGTGTACCTATAACCTGAATAACTACAGACAGGGTACCTTATTCAATCATAGAAGATGTAGCTTAGAAAGCCCTACAAATAGAGGAATTTGAGAGTACTATATATCTTCTATCAAGACTTATTCACAATGTGACACTTATTCCTTTCACAAAATGTGACCACATTTCCCTAGAACATGATTTAACTTTCAATGGCCTTTTCAACCCTTGTTATTAAAACAGAGAAAGAACATCTTTTGGGCACTACTCTTTCCCTGATACATTGTAAATTCTTATTGCCTTAAGAAGGACTTTAAAAAGAAAGGCCTTTATGGGCAGCTGCATTAGATGAGAAAATAAAGGGGTGGGGGAGGCTGAGGCTGGAATAAAAGCATAAAGTTCCCAATGAACATGTGATAGTTTGAGAGGATGTGACTGTTTTAAACTACCATTCCTATATACAAAAATTCACAGGGCTTCTGACAGTTTCGACCACAAAAATCTCCCCCATGTGTAGCAATAAAGTTTTAACTAATAGGCAGAGGATGAGGGGTAAGGGTGCTGAACAAAAAGCTCTGCTCTTAAAAACTTGTCTCAAGAAGAAAAAATTCTTTTCTCTTAGAGATTGTAAATAGGATAAAGTGGTTTGAGGGCCTTCTCTCTGGGAGATTATTATGGGGAATGCTTTTTACTAATTCAAGCATATTAAGGCCAAAATCAATTTATCTCCCAGACACCTATTTTCATAAATACTAAAGTAGTTTTAGTAACTTTGTAATGTTACAGAAATACTTAGAATATCATATTAACTGGATGTACATATGTATTTTTCATGCCAATCTTTTCACTGGCAGTGGTTTTTTACCTTCTGGCCGTGTGTGTGTGTGTGTGTGTGTGTGTGTGTATGTATTTGGTCATCTTAAGCTGCCAATGTACATTTCCACTTGATTTCTTTTGATACCTCCAACTTAACTTTAACCTTAAGCTTTTGATCCCCAAATTAACCTGCCTAAACAAAACATCTACTGATTTTCCTAATTCCCTTTATTTTCTTAAATTTATTTATTTATTTTCAGAGAGAGTGCTAGCAGAGGAGGGGCAGAGACAGAGGGAAACAGAGAATCGGAAGCAGGTTCTGTGCTGTCAGCACAGAGCCCCATGCAGGGCTTGAACTCATGGAAACTGTGAGAACATGACCTGAACTGAAATCTAGAGTCATGACCTGAGCTGAAATCTAGAGTCCCGGCGCTTAACCGACTGAGCCACCCAGGCACCGCCCCCCCCCCCCCCCCATTCCCTTTATTTGGCTCCTTTCCTCTCTCTTAGACAGCCAAGTCATTCCATTTTGTTAATCTTTCCTTTGTAATTTCTTTCATTCATTTCTTTTTTCATTTTTATGGTGATCCTTTATTTAGGCCTTTGTTATCTTGTGTTTCCATCACAAATCTTCAAATTGGTGTTCCTTTCCAGCCCTTGAGGTCCTCTAGGGTAAAGAGTGGAGATTAGATAAAGGAATTTCACTGCCTCTAGGCGTGCCAAGTATTCTCACACAAAGGAAGTTCAAGAAAGGTACACGCAGACCTGGAGAGGTGAGATAAGTTTGGGTGGGGTAGGGAAGAGGAGTCACAGAAGACTGGCATAACCCCTGCGCCTTGGAAACTGAAGCTAGAGGTAGAGATGCTTAAAGCCAGACAGGATGAGGGGAGCTGAGTGAACTGAAATGAAGTTGGTCAGAAGATTGAGGATGTAATTCCTGGTCCTTGGTATCTGAAGGTTAGAGTAGGGTCAATCCCTCTTGATAGTGTGTCCTCAACATTTACCTTTCACTTATTTGTGGCTTCAACTGGAGATAGTGTAAGTCTGTTGAGGATAGATATTACACATTTTCTCATAACTCAGGTGAATAACACAATATTTTATAAGTGATTTGTATTGTTGCTATCACAGATATTATTTTAACATTCTTTATTTCATAGTCAAGTCTTTCAGCTCCTCTTTGAGACCTTTAATTTCCATTTAGATTCTCTTTGAAGCTGTTTATTTGGTCATTAATTTTTCCTTGAGTTAAATTATATATCTTGAGAGTTTATGGGACTTGCTTTGCCCAAAAAGAATACTATTTTCAGGAAAATATGTGTCCTAAATTGACTTTTGAAGCATTTAACAATGTTGCCTATGAAATACCATACATCTCCTTTTTAAAGTTTATATTTGAAAACATTATTTTTCTTAGCACTTAAAGGAAAAATTTTGACTTATTAATTTGACCATGAAACTAAGGCCTTTGTATCTCAAGACCATTCCTAAATTTCCCATTTTAATTTCCCTCATAATTTGTCAGGCACTATAATATTTTTTTATGGTATTTTAGTTAATATAAAATATTGTCAGATACCAATTCAATTGGTACCAATTCAATACCAGTTGGTATTGTCAGATACCAATACCAATTCAAACTTTAATGCTGATCATTTTAGAAGTCCTTGTCTTTTACTTATTTCAAAACTAGAAGATTTTGTGAGAAAAATTCAAATAAAAATGTCTGCTTTTGTTTCAACTAATCTACTTTTGTTAAAAATAAGTGGCTCTAAAGACCATCCTAACACTTTTCTCAGTTATGTGCCTATCTGTTGGTCTGTGATGGCTGGATGTACATATGTTCCAAAAGCCAGAGTTTATGCCTTAAATTCACTTTGCAGTAGGTTATTCTTCAGCCCACGTGCCATAGGAATTGGTGTTAAACCTCAAAGTATGGGATAAGGTCATGTAGAAACAGTTAAACAAACTGTTTCAAATTTCACATTTAAATCCATTGAACTGTCTATTCATCAATATTCTCTTACTACCACATTGTAGCTATTAGGTCTAATCAAACTTGGAATAACAAGATAAAAAAATTTCAACCCTAATTTGTTTTCATTGAACATTGCTTGAACTCTTGACTCTCTATTACCCCACTGAATGCTTTTTCATTGTTAACTTTAGATTATATGAATCACTAAGCACCCAATGAGCATTCAGGAGATATGGTTGTGAGAGCCTGCTTTACAAATAATTTGCGGGATGATCTTATGTGAGGCATTTACTAGAAGGCCAGTTCTTAATCTCCTCACTGAAAAATGAAGGGATTGGAGTATTACATGATTTCTAAACTCTTGATTACAAAGTCTATGTTTCTGTTCTTAAAGAAGCCTAAATTAATTAAAGCAGACTTGTTGAAATTAGCACTGTTGCATCCACACGACTCCTGAAATAGAATGCTATGGGCACCAGTGACAGTCACAACAAAGTTTATTGCAATGAGAGACAAGCCGACTGATCGGGACCGACACACTTGACCAGAGTGTGGCCTCGAACATCCTAGGTAGAGTTTTATAGCCAACCACATCATCTTATCATCACCTGGGAACAAAGAAATAGTTTCCAGATGGGGGTGGAAACAGTTCAGACCTTCTGCGGTTAAGCCGCAACCAGCTGACCTCCTTGACCCTGCCTCTGGCCCACTTTTTCAAAGTTCTCAACATGCCCTTGCCCAGATCCAATCAAACACCGATCCAGTTGATTTCTCTTGAACTTTTGTTCCCTTGATTGATAGGACAAGGCTGTTATCTCTTAACCTACAGTGTCAAAACAAAGCTGTTATTTCCCAAGGCTACAGGTTAGCCCTACACTACAATTTAACCCTTACAACACCATCATGGAAGGAATTTAATGGGATTTCATTTATTTCTATGATATAATTGGGCATATTGACACTGAATACCATTAAGAGGGCAGTGGGGAGTTATACTTATATCTAAGGTTTTTTGATTCAAGTGGCAATGCCATAGTATTCTTGCTTCCAGTCTGATTCAACCTTAGAAAAAGGTGGGATTTCTTTTTTGGTAAAAGAATTGATTCTTGGGTTAAATCAATGTGTGGATTAATGGATTATTTTCAGAGAATGGCCTCTTAGTGCTTTATTCTTAGCTTGTTGCCCTTTTTAACATTTTTGTTACTGATCTGAAAGAGACATATTTTCCAAATCAAACTTGGGAGTCAAACTTGGGAGAACTATCTAATATGTTAGACAACAGATTCAGAGTTGAAAAAAAATCTCAATGAGGCTTAAAACACAGGCCCAAAGCAAGAAGACAGAAATTAACAGGAACAAAGGTTACGTTCTAGATTTGGTTACAAAAACATCATCTATCCAAATATTGAACGTGGTAGAAGAAGCTTGGCAACAGACGCACCCTCCCCTTTTCCTTTCTCTCTCCCTACCGCCTAATCTAGCGTAAAGAAGCCCTACGTGGAATTGGGGAATTGATGGCACAGCACAAAATCTTAAAAACTAGACAACACTCGATGCATTGTTAACAAAAGATTTCAGAGCCAAGAAAGTGGGTTCCTATATCCTCTGCAAATCAAGCCTCACCTGCAGATATGGATCTAGTTTGTGGCACCATACTTAATGAGGTTTTGACAAATCCTTCTTGATACATGCCGAGTAGGATATCCTGTACAAGGAATCTGGATCCAAGTCACATGAAGAGTGCTTCGTGGGTCTAGGGATATGGTTTGCAGAAGAGTAAGCGTAGGAAGGACGAACGTGTTTCAGAAGAGACAAGGGTGAGCAAGCAAGACCAGAGGGAAAAGCTGGCGGGTTGCTTAGTAACTGAGGAAATGAGCGCAGCTCCTGCCACCGCATGCGCACCTGCAACTCCGGAAAGCGAGCCGCGCGGCCTAAGCCCAGTCGGAAGTGCCGGGCGAGGCGCTACAGGCGGCCCCGCGCGCGTTCCAAGGGCGCTAGGAGCCCGGGAGGCGTTCCGCTTGCCGGTGACGAGCCGTGACGCCTCAATGGTTACCTGGCGCGGCGCGGCGCGGAGCTTCAGAGTCTGGCGGCTCCTCTCTTCGACGCACCTCTTGTCGGGAGCGGGCGGCTGCGACTGCGTCTTGGTCGGCCATCGGGGCCGAGAACCATGAGCCCCGGGGGCGCGGGCTGCTCCAACGGGCTGCTGCTGACCGTGGGCTGGCTTCTCCTGGCGGGCCTCCGGTCCGCGTGTGGGACGAACCTCACTGCCGTCCAGGATCCCAGCTTGGCCCCCGAGGGCGAGGGCGAGAATGAGGGCGAGGAGGAGGCCGAGAACGAGGCCGAGGCTGAGAGCGAGGCCCAAACTCTGCCAGAGGAGGATGGTGAGGTCGGGAGGCTCCTTAACGTGGACCAGCCGAAGGCAAAGCCTTTTCTGTCTGAGGACAATAAGAATTATTAGCCCTGTTAGCATCTGTAGAGCTCAATTGCAAACAGCCTGAATTTATACTTTTTTTCATATGCCTATTGGCCTTGAAGAGACTGTGCTAAGAAAAACAAATAAGCACATTATAGAAATTGTTATATGTGCTTTTTGTTGTTGTTGTTAAGGAGTAGGAGTCGGAAGTAGCCTCTCACCAACAGGAATTATTTTGACTCCTTGTAGTTCTATTTCTTTCCCATTTTATTTTTTAAAATTTTTTTGAAGTTCCAAATTACTTTGAGGTTGTACTACTTTCCACATTTGATCTTAGGTTGGAACTCATTGGAATTAAGAATCCCCCTCACTGTGACACATCTTAGACCAAAATGCTGACAAAACTGCCCAGAAGCCCCTTGCCAGCTTCATGCAGCTCCACCTTTGAGCACCTCTGTAGCCTGGTGATATTTGTACGTTCCATTCTATCCACAATGGAATGATAGTAGTAGGAAACACCTATTAAGGATCCAACTAGTGGTTTTGTTGGATAATACCTGTTAGCCAAGGGGGAATGAGTCTGTGCTTGTTTCGTAAATTTGCCTTATTCTGCTGGGTCATTAAGCAATAAAACTTGACAAGCCATTAAATATGTTTTATTGGTTAGTAACACATTCTGGTTGGTAGAAAACCAGTTGCAGATTTGCAGCTCAAGGAGACTGATTCCCTTACCCCATAAATGACCTGGCTGAGATTCTTTTAATTTCCTTGGCAGTCTCACATCTCCTAGACATACAGAATAGGTGCTGTATTTATTAGCCTTTCTTTTATTTCCTGATGACATAGTGACCCTCAGCGACAGAAAGAAATTGACTATCTGAGGTTAATGGTGAGATGTAGGTTTGTATTGCCTTGATAACATTACAGGGAGTTTGTCGAGGTCCTTGACTTTGGAAGTGTGAAAGAGACTAGGCGAGAAAACATGTTTTAAGGCAGAATAGCTGTTGCTTCACTCTAGTTTTAAAAATAATTAACAATTTTAGTATTAAACTGTTCAAGGGATAGTTCTACCTGTAATGTGCTAAATAGAGTTTAGGCTAAGTCCAGACAATGAAGTTATAATGTCTTAGATACAAATTCAAATGTAGGCAAGGTATTTATTCTCTCACTGTCTCAGTTTTGTCATCTGTGAACTTTAGGGGGTCTACCTTTTGGAATTTTATATGTACAGTTTCATGTGTAGTTGTTTTTTCCTGGGAAGAGTGAGAATCCAGAACCATAACTAATTGGAAGTGTCTAAGATTGGAAATTTTCTAGAACCATTATTAAAATTTGACAAAGCCCCTCAACCCTCCATGGACCAGTAAAAGCAGTCATTACTATTTGCTATCCAGTTCACTTTTTTTTAGATTTTAAAGCATTTTACAAGTAATTTACAAGAGTAAGAATAAAGGGTTAATGAAGCAACTTAAATGAAATTTTAATAAGAATGTAAATATGGAAAACTACAAATTTTTATTCCATATTTCCTCGTTTTGAAGATGTATATACCCTAGATGGGCAAGGCACTTTGAATGCAACTAAATGCTCATTAACTGTTATATATGAATCTGGAATGTATCCATCTTATAAATACTGATTCCAGATTTCAAGTACATCTCTAATAGATTCTAGTTTATTCCTTTGGTTCTTTTTGCACTTGCATTGTCAAAACAGTACTTTTGAAAACTATGAAGCCACATATTTTGTTGATGAGAGGACTGCCATGTTCTTTGCTCCCTAATTGCAAAATGTTTTCATTTTAGATTTATAAATACCAATTAGATGATTGACCCAATGAATTTTATTCATTTCTACATCATCTATTTTCTCTTAGTTACCTTTGTATACATACCTGCCATCATGATCTGTCCATTTACAAACCTTATCAAGTAAATTTTGGGGTGTAAGGAGCTTTGAAAAGAAAAGAATATTGTCTATATCCTTTTAGCAAAATAGTATGGTCCAGTTTATTTTCACAAAACATTTAAGGATCAAGTCTTTCCTGTTGAAAGACTAACTGAATGAAAATACTATATATCCTTTTCATCTTTAGAAATGTAATACTCATTAATCCATTGACTCTTGAGTTATAGAAAATTCATCTAGGATATTTAAGTTATCATCTCTCCTTTTGCTTATGCAATCAATTTCACCATCATCCTTAGCATTTAAGGTGCTGCTCTCTATCTCTATGTTCATCTTCCGATTCATCCAACAATTGTGAAATGTTTCTCTCTGTCAATTTTCTTCTCCTTTTATGGACCAAAAACCGAAATTCAAAAACCTCAACTATGTTCAATGAAAGATGAAAATGGACTAGAAGAAAGGTGCATCTAGAGTTCTTTTATATCTTTCTGAAAGATGATGCAATTTCTTGGACAAAGAAATAAAACAAAGGATGATATAATGGTTATGATTTATTTTACAGTCACATCATCTTTCTAGGCAATTCCAACCACTCTTCCATTTTGTTGTCTTAGTCTTTTAAAAAAAAAAAACACACACAGCTAGGAATGATCAATAAGTAATAATGAAATCAATCATTACAGATGATGAAATAACAAAATGTTTAAAAAATATAGGAAAAATTACTGAGATATTATGTTAGATTTATACTCATACCCTTTATACCCCCCATACCTTTTATACCTTTTATAAACATAATGGTATACCTATACCTAAACCCTTAGATTTATAGTTATCCTATACCTATAAGCTTACATTTATAAAAGAACCAAGAACAGACCTACATAATAATTGCAAAATAAAAAAAATAATAATTGCAAAGTAGAATGAGTTTCATTCTATAAAATAAGTTTTGTCCTGTATAAATATAACTGTATTTTCTCTTTTTCTTTGGAACACCTCTAAGAAAGAATAAAAGTTATGAAATATCAACCTTACATATAAGCTCTTAAAAAAGAAACTCAAAAGTTAAAATTGGATTCTGATGGTATATACCAACAGTTAAAGTGTGATGAGAATTGAAGAAAACATTCCAGGATTTGCCAGAACAAAAAAGATGAGGATCATTATCTACATCATGGTGGATGCCAGGCTTTTATTAGTAAAGTCTAAAACCCAGTAGATTTTTAAGAAAGACTCATCACATTCTTGACTCCTATTGAAGTTACTATTGAAATTTCTACTCATTTTCACCTGTTCTTCTATCAAGTTAAGACAGCCTATTAGTATTTTGGGGACAGTTAGCTTTTGGCTCTATATGTAAGACTTTTATTTCTCTTAAGGTTTCATTTTGTTAGACTTGCCTGGTATTCCAACCTGTCATTTTTAGAGCCAGATTTATTTTCAAACATATTTGCTATCCTTTCTAGTTTTTCAGAATCTCTGGATTCAGTCAGCAGGATACCAATATTTTCCAAGTCAGTAATAAAAATATTAAACAGGACAGAGTCCTGTGACACATCATTCCTTACAAATTGGCACCAAGCAATTACTTAGCATCAGTGGATATTACTGTTTAGCAAGTTACACATAAAAAGTTTACTGACATTCAGACTGTGTTTTTCCTTTTTACTCATAGATATATGACAGGAAATTTTGACAAATATCACACTGAGGTCCAGGTACATGTAATTTCTGTGACTCACCAGTATAGGATTCCCATCAAAAATGAAAGTTGGGGGCACCTGGGTGGCTCAGTTGGTTAAGCGTCCAACTTTGGCTCAGGTCATGATCTCGCAGTTTGTGAGTTCGAGCCCCACATTGGGCTCTGTGCTGACAGCTCAGAACCTGGAACCTACTTTGGATTCTGTATCTCCCTCTCTCTCTGCCCCTCCCCTGCTCATGCTTGCTCGTTCTCTCTTTCTCTCTCTCTCAAAAATGAATAAACTTTTAAAAAATTAAAAAAAAAAAAAACTCTGATATTGAGGTGTGCCTGGGTGGCTCAGTCAGTTGAGCATCTGACTCTTGATTTCAGCTCAGGTCATGATCCCAGGGTCATGGGGTTGGGCTCCATGCTGAGTGTGGAGTCTGATTAAGGTTCTCTCTCTCTCTCTCTCTCTCTCTCTCTCTCTCTCTCTCTCTCTCCCCCTCTCTCTCCCTCCCTCTGTCCCCTCTGCCCCACCCACACTCATTCTCTCTTTCTCAAAAAATAAAATAAAAAGTCATTGAATGACCTAATGGTCAATCAAAGCCAAAAGGGACTTTAGAGATCATCTGATTAAATCCAGTCTTTTTCTGGAGTTAAGAGAGCTTAAGTAACTTTCCGAAAGTTGCATAGGTAGTGAATAGTGGGGCTGATTAATGGTTTTTTAAAAGAAGTTGTATTTAAAAGCTAATACTCATCCTCGTAACTATGTTTTCTATGTTCAAGATTTGTCTTTTAATTTATATCTCATAATGTGCCAGCAGAAAGTATCCAAGCATTTCAAGCAAAAATGTCATTTCAAAATTGATCATGATAGGCCAAATAATTTAACAAAGTCAATATTAATTTACTTAACATGTATACACCAACAGCGTACTATTATTCAGTATATTTGGTGCTTGTAAATATAGAATAACAGTGTTTATGAATGTATTGTCTTACAGTAATCAAAATAGGAAAAACTGTGATGTGCACTGACTGTGAATGAAGTTATGCTATCTTAAGCATGTTTGCAGCAGTAAATAAGTTACAGAATGTTTTCACATATGTTATCTCATTTAATTCTTACAATAATCAAATAAGATAGATTTTCCTTTTCAGATTTTTGCAGAAGAGTTAAGTAGGCCTGACAGAGTTTTAAGTAATTTGATCAAACTCAGATGATTAGTGGTAGAAGAAGCAATGTGGACCCCAATTCCAATGCACTTTCCCATGTAATATTGTTAATTTAGGATGCAATGCTTTAAAAAAAATTCTAACCCCTCATGTAATATTTTTTATATTGAGATATTAGTCCTAATCTGCTGTGAAGAGTTGGCTGGTGGAAATCATGCCAGATTAGAAACAGAGAAATGTGATTTGAAAGCAATAATATTTAACTACTCAAACACATGTATATTCATAAATTATACTGATAAATAAAGTGTTGGGATAAATTCTTGGGAATAATCTATCATCTTAATTTAAGAATGTATAGAACCAACCTATAACAGAGATTTTAATGAACATTTGGGAAAAAGACTTATTTTTGGATGGAAATGATGCACTCACAATTTTTTTTTGGAAAATAGAGAATAGAAAAAATCGGGCCTTACAGTTGGCAGGCTTTTGTTTTGTTTTGTTTTTCTGACCTATAGAACTTTAACTCACCATGTATTAAGTTGATGAAAAAAAATTATTTTTAATTTATATAAGAGTTTAAATATAGACCTTCTTTGCAAAGTATTTCCTAATTTAATTCATTACTTTCACGATTTAGGCTTCTTTTGATTTAAGCAATAATAGAAGATGTACTAGGAATGACACTACTTTTCTGATTTAAAAAGTTAAAAAAATTTTTTTTGATTAAAGTTAAAAACTATCTGCTTCCCATGAATGCTTGTATCCTTCACCCTCAAGTAGTTTTTCACTTAAAAAAGTTTTTACATGATTAAATAATGTATCTTTGCACTTTATATTTAGTTTCAAATAATACAGCAGTCAAAGAAGTAGAATTTGGGATGTGCACCGTTACATGTGGTAAGTAGCATAGAGCAGATAAATCAACAATATTGTAATTTGGTGGGAAGGAAAGGTAAAAGCTGTTGAAAATTTTTATTTGTAATTTGTGTGCTCTTATTTATCTCTTAAACTATAATTTTCACACAAAGCTCAAAAGGTAAGATATTGTCAGTTCATAACCCCTAAGTCTTATTTTAAGCCGGCTCCCTATATTTTTTTGGCACTTAAACTGCCTTCACTAAGTAAAAGTTTATCTCACAGATGTTCAGAAGATGAAGATCTTCCGATGCATCTCACAGATGTCTTCCCACGCACTGCGTGGCAAATCTATCAAGAAATTTGTGTATTTGTAATACTCTTATAAATTCTACATTTCTCCAATTCATATGTTATGTCTTGGGGAAAAGAGGTATTAGCTTTGGGGGAAAGATAATATTCACAAACTATGACTTTTTTCCATCATTCCATGAGTAGAAATTGGACATAATATCTCTCACATGGGGGTGGGATTAAGGTTACATGTGCTATAATAGACCAGTGTTTCTCAAACTTAAGTGTCCACCCTAAGTGCCTGCAGAGCTTGTTAAAACCCAGGCTGCTGGGCCTATCCTGAGTTCCTAACTCACTTGGTCTTTGGAGGAGACTAAGAATTTGTATTTCTAAACAAGTTTACAAATAAAGCTGATGCTGCTGGTTACAAGACCATCTTTTAACAACCACTTTGAGAACCACTATAGACAGACTAGCATGCTGATAAGAAAACAGATAACTCACAATGAAATTCCGTTTATTCTAAATTAGAACCTGTCTTGCAAAAAGGATAGTGATGGGAGGGAAAGACAAAAACCAAAGGGTAAGAAGACAGCAATCCATGCAGATGTAGAGCAGAATTGCTTTTTAAACTACACCTGAATTATTTATATTTAAGATAATATATTTTCATTGTGGCAAAATAAACCTAACATAAAATTTACTATTTTTATCATTTTTAGTATATGTGCTGCCGAAGCGAGCACTATTTTTATCATTTTTAAATGTACGACTTGGTAATCTTAAACATGTTCATATTGTTGTACAATGATTACCACCATCCATCTCCAGAACTTTTTCATCATCCCCAAATGAAAACTCCATACCCATTAAACACGAACTCCCTGCTCTCTCCCCTTCCCCCAGCTCCTGACAACCACTGTTCTACCTTCTGCCTCTTAAGATAATTTTAAAACTATTTTTTTTACCTTAACTTCTTACTGGGTCAGAGTCAGAAATGAGAGGAATACATGTAATAAACCTGTGAATATTCATTTGTAATTTATATCTTTCTTTTGCTGCTTGCTTGAGAAATTTTCACAGGTAGAGAATTATTTTTAAGACAATTCTAGTAATTTATAGTGTATTAGTCTATTATTTAAAGACGTGTTTCAAAAATTATATATTTTCTCATTCATCAAATCATTTTTTGAATTTTGCCTACTATGTGCCACCTACTACAGGTGCTGGAGTAAAGCGGAGGAAACTCCTTGCCTTCAAGGAGTGTATATTTTAGTAGGGGCAAAGAGAAAAATAATATTCAAACATGTAACGTGTCAGATGGTGATAAATTCTAAGGAGAAAGATAAACCATAAAAGGTAATATTTCACATCTAAAATATTTTAAAATATTTTCAAACTTTTTTGGTTTATAACAGAACTATTTAGAGGGGAAAAAAGTGCTTTGGTGACAATTCTCTTGAACTCCCAAAACAATATTTTAGCAGTCAAAAAATTTTCTTTTTCTGGAATACCCAGGCAGATTTTTAGGTTTACTTGGACTTACAGAAAATCTCACACCTACACATATCATCGCAATGAACTATATTTGGCTAAATAAATTCCTAATTAAATTTGCTTGGAAAATATTTATGCAGTTCAGAATAAGGCTGTGCATCTAGTGAGGTACCTTTCATAAATTCAAGCAGAGCTATACTGCAACCATTCTCAGGCATCTCTTTTAATCAAAAGAAATCTTTCCTCAAAGAGTATACTTATCATGATGAGCACTGAGTAATGCATAGAATTGTTGAATCACTATATTGTATACCCAAAACTAACATAACACCGTATGTTAACTACACTGGAATTAAAATAAAAACATAATTAAAAAAAAGATCTTTTCTCTCCCAATCTTCATCTCCTTATCTCATGTAGAGTCCTCTCCCTTGCTACTCAAAGTTTGGTCCATAGACCAGC
Source organism: Puma concolor (assembly GCF_028749965.1). NCBI lineage: Eukaryota > Metazoa > Chordata > Mammalia > Carnivora > Felidae > Puma > Puma concolor. Next base: position 80,469,216 of record NC_141671.1, read on the forward strand.
TGCATCAGCATCTCCTGGGAGCTTGTTAGAAACGCAGAATCTCAGAACCTACTCCAGACCTACTGAATCAGAATTTGCGTGTTAATAAGATTTCCAGGTGATTGCATGCACTCTAAAGTTTGAGAAGCACTGTTGTAAGTCATCTGTCACTGTTGTAAGTTGACTTCAACTTGCCCTTGAATGGGTTTTATGATTAACATCTTTAGAGGCTGAAAGAGGGAATCTGGTAGACAAGGAAATCAAGATGTACTGTTCCTTAGCCTGTGACTACACCGTCTTATCACAGGTCACTTATCCATACGACATGTTTATCATGTCACTGATTGAGCATTTATCATGTTCCTCAATTCTGGCAATGAAAGGCAAACCCAGTGGAGATCTGAGATCTGTTAGTAAAGAGTTGATTTCTTGTTGTAAAAAAGTGTGGTAATTCTAAAGAGAGTATCTTACTAGAAATTGAGATTTAATAGTTTCTCCTCCTATATTTAATATAGATTTTACTAATCTAAATATTTAGATTTTACTAAATCTAATTTAGATTTTACTAATCTAAATATTAAAAATCATCATTTGTGTTTTAAAATGTGATTCTGGCAGGGCACCTGGGTGGTCCATTTCATTAAGCGTCTGACTCTTGATTTCAGCTCAGCTCATGATCTCACAGTTCTTGAGTTCAAGCTCTCTGGTTCTACACTGACAATGTGGAGCCTGCTTGGAATTCTCTCCGCCCCCCCCCCCCCATGGCCTCTCTGCCCCTTCCCCCCTCTCAAAACAAATAAATAAACATTCAAAAAAGAAAAAATATAATGTGATTTTGGGAATGTTCTCTAGAGTTCCAAAATCTCTTCTAAAAGTTCCATGCCAGATGAATTTGGGAGATCCTGTGTACTACTGTATTTCATCAAATCTAAGACTTTATCAGCTATACGAAGCACATTTTATGTACCTCTAAAATGGAAAAATGCGGCCAATTTGTCACATGTTGTCAATTCAAAGGTAAATTCTGATTTCAAAAATGTTAAAATGTAAAAATTTTACATCTTCAATCACTGAAAGCTTATACACTATAGCACATTAATTTCCTTAGCATATTCAAAGTTCTCCCCAAATTCTGTAAATAAAGAGGACCCTTTAATTTTATTTCATGTATCATTTTCAAATGTCTAATTGTGGAATCCCTTTTCTTATGCTAACAACCAGAGGAACTAGTGTTTCATGTAACTCACTTTGGGAAATGCTGTTTTATGAAATAATTCAAAATGAGGGGCATAAAATAATTCTAAGCATTACCTCCCTGAAGTTAGGAATTTAACTTCTGAAATTAGAAGTCTCAAAAAAAAAAAAAAAAAAAAAAGCCTAGGTGGAAAAAGAAAAGAAACTGGAATGAATTTTTCTTAACACTTGCTGGTTTCTTTTACCAAAGGTGTTGGTATTAGAGAAGTTATCCTAACAAATGGATGCCCTGGAGGTGAATCCAAGTGTATTGTACGGGTGGAAGAATGCCGTGGACCAGTAGATTGTGGCTGTGAGTTGGACTCTGTGTTGGGGGGGGGGGGGGGGGGGAGACAGAAGGGAAAAGTTTACTGTGGGGAAATAGCTTTAACCTCAGGCTGCCATGAGTGGAAGGAGCTGATCAATACTGAAACTTAATAAAACTTAAAATTCCAGTTCTCTAGACAGTAATAGCTCTGAGTACCTTTCCACTTTTGCTTTACATTTTTTCAGTTATGTCTAAAATTTAACGTATATTCTTTGTAATACACTAGAACCTTATTATACTCAGGGCCTGTGATCAAGGCTGTGCTATAGTGAAATACTTTTGACACTTTGGTCTTGACAAGTGATTGGCATGATTATCAATAGATTGGCAGACTTTAAACTGAGAACTTTGAGGTCTGTTCTGTGTCAAATTATACTACTTTGAGAGTTCATTACCTCTAGTGGTAATCCTAATCAATAAATGGAATCCCTAACCAATAAATGGAAAGCCACTAACGGATCTCAAAGTTTAATCTAATAGATCACTGAATTGGTTGCCTTTGCTATATATTCTGCAGAAGGAACAGACAGCTATGGTGTCTCCCACCTGCTTCTTTTAATGACTTTACTTTGCATCCATTATTCCTCTCTGCTCTTCTACACTCAAACTCTCAATAATAATTTTGATAACGTCCAGCATATAATTGATTTAAAAAAATTGATTTTATAATTTATATAGTGGCTTTTAAAAGTAGCCTTTGTATAAAGCAATTTATAATGCCCAATGGTATATATGTATTTAATTTTCCTTGTTTTTAGGGGGTAGACCAATTTCAGAAAGTCTTGACAGTGTTAGAATGGCATGTACTCATATATCTCCTGTAAATCGTTTCAAATATATTTGGAAACTTCTAAGGCCAGAGCAAGTAAGTCATGAATGTATGTAATGTGGTGCTTTCTAGTGAGTGATAAAATTTGTGTCCCAGTGGGGCGCCTGGGTGGCGCAGTCGGTTAAGCTTCCGACTTCAGCCAGGTCACGATCTCGCGGTCCGTGAGTTCGAGCCCCGCGTCGGGCTCTGGGCTGATGGCTCAGAGCCTGGAGCCTGTTTCCAATTCTGTGTCTCCCTCTCTCTCTGCCCCTCGCCCGTTCATGCTCTGTCTCTCTCTGTCCCAAAAATAAATAAACGTTGAAAAAAAAAAAATTAAAAAAAAAAATTTGTGTCCCAGTGCTTGATGGCTATCAGAAAACTCTCTCTTTAGCAACAGTTTGCAAAAATGAAGTTAAAAATCTTACAACTTTGTTATTACTGAAATTTAAAATTTTTCATTATTAAGTGGGGCTAAGTCTTTATATATGTCTTGGGGTCAGCTATTATCAGAACTTAAAAACATCCATTTTATATAAAGTTTTCTATTTTGGAAGCAAATTTTTCATTTGTTTGCCTAGGAGTTGTATCAGGATAATAGTAGCTAACATTAATTGAGGGCTTATTAAGTGTCAGACATACACCAAGTGCTACAATTTCTTTCAACCCACATAACAATCTATGAGGTAATCCTTATCATTGCACCCATTTTACAGATAAATAACTGAGAAGCAATGGGAAACTTGTCCTGGGTCACATAGGCAGGAAATGGTAAGGTTGGTACTTGATTGTCTGGATTGCCTGACTCTAAAATCCATGTGTATAATTAATTACTGTCCTACACTGAAAGACAATGACTACTCTTTTGTTATGAGGAATAAATTGTTTCCTGATCTTAAGTCCACATAAAGAATATTAGGACTTTTTTTTTTCCTTTTTAAATAGCAACCTGTTATCCTTGCAAATGACTCAGCAATCCTGGAAGTACGCAGGGAAGTTCGCCCCTTGGTTTTCGAGTGTGCCACCTTGGATAATAATGAAATAGTAGCATCTATTAAATTCACAGTCTATACAACAAGTGGTAAGTGCCCAGTAATGTTTTTGTTTGCTTATATCAAACTTTAAAAAGCATCAAAATCATCTGGAGGACACCTTGCAACACAGATTGATAACCCTACCCCCATGGCTTCTGATTCAGTAGGTCTTGGGTGGGGCTGGCAGAATAGTTTGCATTTCTAACAAGTTCCCAGGTGCTGCTGGTCCAGAGACAACATTTTGTAAATCACTGGTTTTTATCATTTAGACTTTCTACAAGGTGATGCTTAATTTCTTTAAAAAGAATTTTTTTTTTACTATTTATTTATTTTTGAGAGAGAGATAGGCAGAGCACGAGCAGGGGAAGGGCAGAGAGAGACAGACACACAGAATCCGAAGAAGGCTCCAGGCTGAGTTGTCAGTACAGAGCCTGACTCGGGGGTTGAACCCACGAACTGCAAGATCATGACCTGAGCTGAAGTTGGTGCTTAACCGACTGAGCCACCCAGGGACCCCAGTGGTACTTAATTTCTTTTTCACAAAGTAGAGTCAGATGTGTTTCACTTTGAGAAACTGGTGCATTCCTGAAGTGTTTCCAAAGAACGGTCCTCTAACTTGAATTATATTATTTTACTTCTATCACAAAAGTGAAAGTGCATATATAGAATTCTCACGGATACACAACAATTTTGGCACAGTAAAATAAATAAAATTAAGAAACGTTATGTCAAAACATGGCTTTTTAAAAATTATTCATTTGAAGAAAATATTTTTTTGATGAAACAATAATGTAGTCCTCAATTTTTGTCACAAAAGGCAAATCTTGTCCTGAACATAACTTTAAATGTTAGAAACTGTACTTGTCTTGCAAAATTAATCCATGGGCGTATCCTTCCAGTTTAGACTACAATGTCTAATATCTCTATTTTCTTTTGTTCAGTTGTTCTTAACTAGTTTTACCATTGTTGTCATTGTTATTGACGGTATGAGGGGGCTTGGTCACAAGGTCTTTTGAGAATCCAATCAAGATTCAAGAGGCTTTTCCCAGAAAAATGCCCACATAAACAAACATGCCAAGAGCTACCTGTTATTTTAAGAGAGTTCATGGATTTCTTGAAGCTATTTCTCAATCCCATGTAAAGAATTTTTGCTGTAGTTTAGAGATACCATACACTGTAGAGATAGCATAACACGGTTTATCAAAATGGAAAAAAGCTAAAATATTTTGGAGGTGACTTTTAAAAATAAACTATAACTTTTTTTGATGTGTTTAGTGTCTTTAAAAAAACATTTATGGTGAAAGCTAATAATCTTGCTCTTCAGTTGAGATATCAAGTGTTATTAAAAGGATAATTTCAATAAAGTACTAAAAAAAGGCAAGAAAGGGCCAAACCTCATCAAACTAAGACATATCTCAGTAAGTACTAACTAGTTCAGGGTATTTATGGTTTGGGGACCATTCTTTCTTTTTGTCCCTACAGCCTAATCCTTGTTAAGACCATACCTCTTCCTATGATTAGAAGTCAATATGCATTTGATATTGTGTAAGCTAAGGGCTAGAACACAGACCCCAAAATGTTAGCCCTTAAATGAGACAAAGTTGACTTCTCTCTTGTAGCAAGTAGTCCAAGGCTGATGGGTTAGCTCTGCCATCTCAGGACATGCACTGGTTAAATGACAAAATGTTTTCAGAACACTTTGGTATCCGTTTCTTTTGACAATTGGGAACACCACTGCGATAGACCCTTTTGGCTATTTGGACACTGAACAAATATTTTCTCTATAAATGTATAAATGTCACCACAATATGGCACTGGCTTGAAACAAGTAGACAATTGCAATATTGTTAGGGTAAATATGATTTAGTTAAAGAAAATTTCCCATCCATTCCCTTTACATCAGATTTTTCACTTCCACAACAGTTGTCTTTATAATCAGACATTGTTATGGATTGAATTGTGTTTCCTTTCTTAAGTCCTAACTCCCAGAACCGCAGAATGTGACTGTATTTGGAAATAGGATCATTGCAGATGTAATTTGTTCAGTTAACATAAGGTCATACATACTAGAATGGAGTGGGCCTTTAATTCACTATGACTGGTATCCTTATAAGAAGAGGGAAATTTGGACACAAACACAGAATGAGAAGGATGAGAATGTCATGTGAAGACACAAAGACACACAGGGAGAAGACAGCCATGTGAAAGCAGAGGCAGAGATTAGGGTTATGTTGCCACAAGTCAGGGAACATCTGGGGCCACCAGAAGCAGGAAGAAGAAAGGAAGGATCTGCCCCCAGAGACTTTGGAGGGAGCAAGGCCTTACCAACACCTTGCATTCAGACGTTTAGCCTCTAGAACTTTGAGGCAATAAATTTCTGTTTTTAAGTCACCCAGTTTGTGGTACCCTAGAAAACGAATGCAGGAATAAGCTTAGTTTTTCTAAGAAGTTAGAACATCGAAATTCACCTATTTTCATTAAAAAATCTCAATAAGAAACACAGCCCACTTTTTTTTTAGGTATAAAAGTAATCAAGATATAAAAATAATCCATGCAAGAAGACTACTGTTGAAATGAAGTATCTAGATACTACCATCAGCATTTTACTATTGATCTATCCATCCTTCTATAAATCCATTGATCCATATTATTTTTTCAATGCATTTCAACATAATTTGCTAATGTCTGCATACTTCCCATAGAAATTTCACTCTCCATCCTCTCTAGGCTAGTATTGCAGGGTAGTGAATAAATGGCAAGGAATTTTGCCATTTCTTCTTCTCAGGTTTTAATACTAAAAGGTGTCTTTCATTCGAGCTTAAAAAATCTCACTGCCATCTCTAAATCTAAAATTATCAAAAACAAAAAGATTTTTAAAAATCCAACAATGTTGGAATATCAATATGATGTGATTTCTCTGTCATACTTGAAACTATTTAGTGAGATCACTAATTGAGTTTATACCTCTGGCATTAGAAAGAAGAAAATAATTGAGTTTATACCTCTGGCATTAGAAGAAAAGTGAAAAATTGTAGTCCTTCATGTTTAAAGAGTAGGAAGAAAATCCAGACAAATAAGCAGTTGAAATTGCCCATACAGGAAACTATTACTGATAGGGTGGTACTTACCAAAATTAAACTATTACAAGATATAAACAGCTTGCACAAATCATTAAACCTCCCTAAACATTGGTTTACTTATCTGTGTAGTTCAGTAGTTGCATTTGGTAATCTCTCTGGTCCTTCTTCACACGAATTCTTTATGGTTCTATGATTTATGAACTGGGAAGAACCAAAAGAAAACTATATAATTGGTAAGGTAAGTAAAATTTGATATAAATTGGCTTTTCACCAATTTACAACATAACAATGTTATAATACATATGGTAGACTGGCTTTGTCTATTTAATAGACTTATTTGCAAGAAGAGCAAAAAGACATGGGAGAGAATGTCTAATTTAAAAGTACTCTGTGGATATTTGTATAAAAGCATAAACCTCTAGCCCTATCTTACAACATTTCTAAAAATTAGAGATATATATCATAGTCCTAAATGTAAACACTAAAGCCATAAAGCTTAAAAAAGGAAACATAAGAAAATATCTGCATGATTCAGGAGTAGGCAAGGGTTTCTTAGATATGACTCAGAAAACAATCACCATAAAAGGGAAGATTGATAAATTAGGCTTCATCAAAATTAAAAACTTTAGCTCATTAAAAGAAATCAATCAGTTTGGGTACAATCAGTTTGGGCAAAGATCTTACAGTTTCTTGGAAAAATAAAGTGTACCTCTACCTTATGACCCAGCACTTCCACTCTTAGGTATTTATCCAAGAGAAATGTACATTTGCAGATGACTTGAATAAAAATGTTTGCAGCAGTTTATTTGTAATAGCCTAAAGCTGTAACAGCCTGAATGTCCATCAGTAGGAAAATGAATAGACAAATTGGACTACTACTCGTCAATAAAAAAGAAAAAAAAAACTATTGATACATGCAGCAGTGTAGGTGAATCTCTAAAATGGGCTGAGTAAAAAAAGCCTTACACTAAGGAATATATAGTGTATGTTTCCATTCCTATAAAGTTCTAGAACAGGCAGAACTAATCTGTAGTAGAAAAGAAAATCAGGACAGTAGTTGCCTCTGGAGGATGGGGCAGGGATTAACTGGGAGGGGCTAAAGGGAGTCTCTGGGGTATAGCAATAGCCTGAGTCTTCATAGAGTTTGAATTATATATGTGTGTTTGCATTTGCCAAAATAAATGTACATTTAAAATCTTTGTGCAATTCGTGGTAAATTTTACCTCAAAAGAAAAAGTATAAACAAGTATTGAACTCTAGTTAATGATATGCATGTTGAAGACTTTTGTGGGGAATTGGCAGACATTAGCAAATTATGTTAAAATACATTTAAAAAGTAAGATGGATCAATGGATTTATAGAAGGATGGACAGATGGATAGTAAAATGTTGATGGTATCTAGGTGGTGGGAATACAGGATGTTCACTGTTAAATGCTTTCAACTTTTCTGCATGTTTGAAAGGGACATTTCATGTCCATCAACCGATCAATGGATAAAGAAGATGTGGTTTATATATACAATGGAATACTACTTGACAATGAAAAAGAATGAAATCCTGCCATTTGCAGCAATATAGCTGGAACTGGAGGGTATTATGCTAAGTGAAATAAGTCAGTCAGAGAAAGATAGATATCCTATATTTTCATTTATATATAAGTGGAACTTGAGAAACTTAACAGAAGACCATGGGGGAAGGGAGGGAGGAAATAGTTACAAACAGAGAGGGAGGGAGGCAAGGCATAAGAGACTCTTAAATACAGAAAACAAACTGAGGCTGGATGGGGGGTGGTGTAGAGGGGAAAATGCGTGATGGGTGTTGAGGAGGGCACTTGTTGGGTTGAGCACTGGGTGTTGTATTATGCAATGAATCACAGGAATCTACCCCCAAAACCAAGAGCACACTGTACACACATATGTTAGCCAATTTGACAGTAAGTTATAATAAAAAAAAAAAGAAAGAAAAGGACATTTCAAAGGTGATGAGCAAGCTTACTAATAACTTTCTTTCCACTAATTCTTCCTGTATTTTTCTAAAGTTGTTTTTTAGATGTGAAGTTTCCATTTAGATATGTATCTCCTTTTTTATACAGTGGTAATAACCATCAGGTGTGTGTGTTTTCTCTAGAATTGCAAATGAAAAGATCAAGCCGACCAGACACTGATGCAGTCCTAGTTTTTGTGCTGACCATAGGAGTTATTATCTGTATATTTGTGATCTTTGTACTGATATTCATAATTATAAACTGGTAGGTAAAGGGCTCAGCTGAGTCATCACCCTTGCTTGATGTCCTCCTTGTCTGTCCCCACTTCTTGTTTGATGAATCCAAAGCTCTGTCCATAATGCCTCCCATATGTATCTTGAAACAGTCCAACACCTTCTATACCTCCTGCAACTATTCCATTTCAGGCTAATCTCATGACTTGCTTCCCAGCCACAAAAGAGCTTGAAATGCAATTTTTAGAATTTTATATAGTAATTGCTAAAAAAAGTGTTTTGAATGTATATGTGTGTTGTCCAGTTGTAGTTCCCACAACTCTCAAACTTGGTTAGTATAAGCTACTAATTCATTTTTTTAAATATTTCTAATACTTACCTGACTTTACACTCTGGTACAGTCTAAGGACTCATCTACTATCACCATGTAATTGATACAACACAAACTAAAAATAAATCATGACTAAGGAGGCACTTCTATATAGAGCAAATTATATAGATCTATTTCGTTTTGGTTTTCATTTCACAAGGGATTTTTGTTTTTGTTTTTTTCTCTAGGGGGGCAGTCAAGTCTTTCTGGGGGGAGAAATCCTCATCAACTGAGATACCGTCTGAGCTGAGCTTAGTGAGATACAAAGATTCAACTTCTCTTGACCAATCACCAACAGAAATACCTGGAACTGAAGATGATGCTTTAAGTGAATGGAATGAATGATATATGGAAGATATATAAGAAACAAAAGGAGATTAGAGCATATCAGATTCATTACTATAAAAATAAAATATATGGTTAAATACTTTAATAATTTTGCAAGTGATTTCCCACAGTCTGAGGGTAATGCAATATGAGAAGGGGCTATTGTAACCAGTGTCTTCATGGTAAAGTTATCAAAAATTATTTTAATTTGGGGGCGCCTGGGTGGCTCAGTTGGTTAGGCGGCCGACTTCAGCTCAGGTCATGATCTCACGGTTTATGAGTTCAAGCCCTGCGTTGGGCTCTGTGCTGACAGCTCAGAGCCTGGAGCCTGTTTCGGATTCTGTGTCTCCCTCTCTCTGACCCTCCCCCGTTCATGCTCTGTCTCTCTCTGTCTCAAAAATAAATAAACATTTAAAAAAATTTTTTTTTAATTATTTTAATTTGTTCTCAACGCTTGCCATTTCAGGTAATCACTTGGTAACATTTACCTAAAGAGGTGCGCACACACACACACACACACACACACACACACACACAGAATTCTAAACACATTTTTGATCAATTTGGTCACTTCTAAGGTGATATGCCTATTTTGTCCCAAACAAGAAAAATGTCATATAGAAGATGCCTTGCATATTAGACTTCCTTCCTTCTGGGAGCACTGGATTGAACTTCCTAAAGCAAATCATACTTTAGAATTTCTGCAGGGCATATGAATATACAGCATCACTTGTAAAACATGAGATAATAATAATAATAACAACATCAACAACCACCACCTCCACTTAGTAACTATTATGTGCCAAGCACCGCTTAAAGCATTTTACATATATTAAGTAATATAACTATGATTGTATATAGGAAATATGTAAGGAGGAAGTGGGGTGGAACTTGGAGATGGCTGAGTAAATGATACATATTTAACATGCCTTGTATTTCTCACAGAAAAAAAAACGCATTAAGAACTTTTGAATGTCCACTGATAAGAACCTTCTTTGTGCTTGGTATACAGATGATAACATCTCAAAACCAAGGTACTTATTTCTGAACATCATTACTGTCTTTTTGTATTGTGTCATTATGTGATACTGTTATGGCCAACTATCATGAAAGACACCAAGGCACTAGACAGTTTGATTTGGTAGACTTAACAGATTTTCAGAGGTTTTGATAGTATCACAAAATATATTGAATTTTTTATAGATGAATTCTGTGCCAACTTCATTGCTCTTATTACAAGATTTTCCTGATGATAGCATTAACTCTGCACATCTGTGAAGAAAACACTGTAAATGGGCATTTATGGTCTACCTCCCTCTAGTAGCCTAGACATTGGCTATGTTGTAGAATTACCCATGCATTCCATTTTATATTTGTATTTGAAAGAAGCAATGAAGAATTGGCTGGAAAGTGATTGTTATTTGTTGTAGGAATTCTACTAGAGACTTTGAGTGAAAAGAAACTGTTTTATTAAAATCTCCCAAAATAATTGTGGGGTTTTGTTTTTTGTTTTTGTTTTTGTTTTCATTTTTGTTTACTTTTTTTTTGGTGACACCCCTTTTCCCTAGATAAGTGTGAAAAAAAAAAGTCAACCTTCCAAGTTGCCATACTTCCTGATTAAATATGGCATAGGTGTTAAACATTCTTCAACGGTAATTGTCATCCTTATTTTTAGAACTGTGAACAGCAGTGGTTTCTAACCGTAGTTCAGTGACCATTAATGTTCAGTCAGGTGAACAGGTTTAGTTGTATTTCTGGCTGTCTACTCTCCAGGCATGTGGTCAGATGAGGACCATGTGACTAGTTCTGGCCAATGAGTTATGAGACAAAATTCCAAGTTTCACTTTCAGACTAGAACATTTCACTGTGAAGACATCCAGAGCTTATCTCCTCTCTGCCAGAGCGACCAAAAATGCTTAGATGCTGACTGTACTGACACCTTGGATCCCAGAGTGAGGCTCACATGACACAGGACCTCCAGTCAACCAACTATGGATATGCAGCATGAGATAGAAATAGACCTTGTGATTTTAAGCCACTGAAAGTTAGAGGTTGTTTGATACAGCAGGTTTACTAAGACTATCCTTATTGAGACATAAATGTTTTCTAAAAAACGGGTTTCCATGGTCCTATGAGTTGAAGACTTCTTTAGTGCAGAACTTCCCTTCAATATGCTATGCACATTGTGACTCTTCAAGAAGGGGATATAGGTATAATTTTTTTAACATTTATTTTTGAGAGAGAGTATGCAGGGGGAGGGGCAGAGAGTGTGGGGGACAGAGGATTGGAAGTAGGCTCTGCACTTACAGCAGCGAGCCCAATGTGGGGCTCGAACACACAAACCATGAGATGACGACCTGAGCCAAAGTCAGACGCTAAAACCGACTGAGCTACCCAGACACCCAAGGTAAATTTTTCAAATTTATTGCTGGTCTGTTGAACAAAAGTGAAAGCATGCATGAATATTAATACTATACCAACTCAGAAATACAGTTTTGAGCAGGACTGTCTGATAGGTCTGTTCATAAGGAGTTAGGCAGGGCTCAGTGAACTAGTCTTTCATAGTGTATATCATACCACATATCAACAATGCACCTTGACTATAGTAGATATCTGGGTGTTCAAGACTTACCTTGATGGCCTTTCTTAAAATCATCCTATTCCTGAGTCCTCTCATGAGGACTGTGACCACACTGCACTAGGTTATAATAATCAGCAAACCTTATACTGAAGTAGATTATAATATGTTCGAAGCCTCCATGGAATCACTCCAGGTCTCACAAAGACCCTCTGTCATTTGCCACTTGGTCATAGTCTGCCTGTTGGGGGATCTGTGTCTGCTCTGGTACATGAGGACTCCACTGTACATCGTTAAAGATTTATGGGGCCAGTCACTTCCCTCACCAGGAAGACTCACTCAAGGCATCTTCTAGTCCTATCCACTCCCAAATTCCAGGCATTTGTTACTTTTCTTGGTCACCAAAATGTCCATAGGGAAAGCCTTGAAGTTTGCATCTGGTTTCAGAAGGTAAATGAAGCGAAGCAGTTATGTATCCAAAAGAAGCCTTCCTTTTTTGTACCTCAAGGCATTGGTCTCTGCAGATGCAGCAGCAGGACTTTTTGAAGAGTTCAGGCAACAACCTACTCAACAAAAAAAAAATCCTACATTTGTCCTTTCATTCAACTTATATTCATTGAGCCATTCCTATGAGCCAGATACTGTACTAGGCATTAGAAATACAGTTTGGAGGGGGGCAGATAAGATCCCTCTTCTTTTGGAGTTTGTCATTTACCTAGGAAACAGACATTACAATTAACCATAACGGAGATTAATATATTGAAGAAAATCTGCAAGCTTCTGTGAAGCTGTAGGAGGGGAAATAACATTAAAAGAGACTTAACCCCTGAATAGGTGTTACTTTGGTTAACAGGGGGGAGAGCCTAGGCAGAGGGAAGAGCAGGTGTGAGGTCTCTGAGTCAGGAAAGAGCATGACACATTCTGAGAGAAGGCTAGCTGAGCTGGAGTGTGGAAAAAGGAGGAAAAAGTGGTGGGAGATGAGGCTGGGAATGTATGCAGGAGCAGGTGATATATATACATGTAAAATAATATAGCCAAATAGCCTGAGAATACGTATAGGAAGGATTCAGTGTTGAAATTGGTACTCCTGAATGTTTTGCCAAACCACATTACCACGTGCCTTCCTGGACATTCATTATAGGCCTTTTGATAATGACGATTGTTGATCCTTACCTAGATAAGATCGTCTATATTTTAAGCTGGGTTCCTTTGAGTGAAATGCAACATCTCCTTAATTAACCCTAATTTTCTTCCATAAGAATTCCTAACTCACTCTCATGTTATTCAGCTAAGACCTAGAAACAGGGGGCGCCTGGGTGGCGCAGTCGGTTAAGCGTCCGACTTCAGCCAGGTCACGATCTCGCGGTCCGTGAGTTCGAGCCCCGCGTCGGGCTCTGGGCTGATGGCTCGGAGCCTGGAGCCTGTTTCCGATTCTGTGTCTGCCTCTCTCTCTGCCCCTCCCCCGTTCATGCTCTGTCTCTCTCTGTCCCAAAAATAAATAAAAAACGTTGAAAAAAAAAAAAAGACCTAGAAACAGGAGTTTGAGAGCTTCCAACAATGACTAGGGTTGGTGGGCACACCTCTAAGCCAGCAACAAGTGAGAAGGTGGTTAATAGACATAGTAGGCTACAGTTTCCTACAATTTTGGACATGACATATAATGAATCAGATAACGTTATTCATCATGTTGAAATACATTCCAATTTCCTTCTGTTAACATACGCATAATATTTCAATTCAAATGATTTTCTTCCTGGAGTAGTTCTAATACAATCTGTATGTTCTCTGTTTCTGTCTTCTTGATCTCTTAAAAATGGATGTGATTTTTCTATTTTGGTTCCACTTTAACTATATTTTAAATCTACTTCTCCAGTTATTTTTTGTTATATCCTGGAGGGCAATCCTTTTGGAATTCATAACCTATCTCTGTTGTGATCCACCATCTGTCTCAAGGAACAGAGAAGCCATTTACACGGTTCTTTAGGCTTTGAGGTTACCGCAATTTTATTATCTGTGATCAAGTCATTTGTATGATGGAAAACAGTTTGTCTTTTACAGTTTTCTGATTCCTGTTGAAAATAAAACTTGGATGTTGCTTATCAAGTGTTTGTTCACCATATAAAGGAAACAAAATGCAAAAAAAGGACACATCTTTCTTTGATATTCAATTTCTACATTTTGTGGAAGTGTCAAGTGTATTTAAATTAATGATAGGTATTTAAGTCTTTTTCTTGAAAAAATAAATTTAGGATTAAGCAGTAATCATTTAAATCATACTCTTAGAGACATGTATACTAGTTTATTATTTTTCCTTATGCATTTATAAATAGAGATCTTATTTGAAATTAATTCTGTATGCTCTATAGTGAATATTTTCATCAAAAATGAAGTGTATTAGTATCTCTACTACAGCAAAGGTTCAAAGGTGACAAATGAGCAAAGGTTCAAAGGTGACAATTAAAGAGGGTATAGTTCAGTGGTAGAGCATTTGACTGCAAAAGTGGCAATTAAATATTGCTTTATATGATGACAGGATATGTCCTTGAGAAATGCTTCCACAGCGGTAGAGGATTTTATGCTGAGCTACCTGTAATGCCCACTGAATTTCTCTTTCATTCAGATAAACGTTTTGTGTATGTGTGTGTGCATTATTTGTTGAGGACAATAGAAAAATCACAGCTTCCTTTCTGTACATTAATCTTCTTTTCTTGACAGATATGGTCTTCTTCCAGGCATTACTGAGACAAAACTCAAGGTGCTTTTGGACACACTGGTTGGGTTTAAGCCCTCTCATCGAAGAGGCATTGTGAGATTTGTATTATTTACGCGGTACCCCAAAGTAACACCAATAAGTGCTTTACAAGGAACAGAAATCATCTGACAGTAATGAAATCATGTTCTTCCAGAACAAACAATATAAGGCCCTAGAGGTAATAGGGACAGGAAAGAGTACAGTACAAGCAATACTCTTTTGTATACTCTGGGGGAAAGCAGCATACAGAATACAGTTATTAGAGCTAGCAAGCTTCATAAAGGAAGTGGATCTGCTGGGTTTCTTTGCAGCAGGACTAGGAGCTGTATTGTGCACACAAGTTGGGAGGTCTGTGGGGGAGGATGATGTCGGGTATTGGCCTGCAGTTAGGAGCACCTGAGTCTGACGGTTGAAGATGCCAGAGTTGATGACAGGGCCAGAGGAAGGAGTGGGGGTGTGTGTGGACTGGGGGCATGTAGGAAGGATGAGGAAGAATTATAAGCAGGTGGAGTTGGGGGAAAGGCTGGAAGGTGAAGAGAAGCCAAAGCAGAGTGGGAGAAACATAGTCTGAACAGCAGGAAAGGAAAATGGACTTGGCAGTAACATTTGGCAAAGATTGGAGTAGGAACTGATGAGAAAGAGGCCAATGAGAAGGAGTTTGTGTAAATCAAGGCAGGATGTGATGAGTGTCTTGGCAGCAGAGAGAAGTAAAAAAGAACAGATTTTAGAGAAAAAAAAATTTATATCTGTGAGGATATACAGATGAAAAGAACATGAACCCAGAAGCCAAGTTCATTCTATTTCTGTAGTTGCCTTCTCTCTCACTTACTCTCATGTCAATTTGCCCCTATTTTTATCAAAAATCCTCCTTGGCCTTCAATGACAGTGTTCTTTTTGTTGTTTTTCATCTATTGCTCTGTAATTTTTTTTCCTATGGCTTTAATCTCTCTTTTGGTTACCTCTAATTATGTATCTCCAACTTGAACAGATCCCCAGAGCTTTAATTTTGCATTTCTGCTGTTGGATATTTCCTCATGGATACACTGCTATCATATAAAACTAGTTTCCTTTACATATATATATATATATATATATATATATATATATATATTTGTTTGTTGTTGTTGTTTTTTTTTTTAAAGTACCTCTTCTGTGGTATTACCATTCTCCAGTCAGCAGGCTCAAAATCTCACCTCTACATACCCAAATAGTCATCAAGTCGTACAGATGTCTCCCCAGAATCTGTTCTTTCTTTCCATCAGTTCGAACTCCCCTTTCCTTAGCCCTCTGGTAGCTGCTCCTGTTCATTCAGCACCCTTCTATCAAAACATTGGTCTCATTTCTTATGTGAAGAATTTTACTTTATTATGTAGCTTGTATTTAGTTAAGTGCTTCTATAGTTTTGTGCAAACCCAACTTGAACTTTGTCTTTAACCCTTCCTGTATGTACATCTTTACCTTCAACAAAATTGATCTGTCAACTCTCCCTCAAGCCTGCCATGTGCTACATCCACATCTTTGTTCTCCTTTTTAAATTCAGAACTCTTATTTTTCTTTCTTCCTCCATCCCCTCATTTTTACTTCCTTTTTCACCTAAATCCTAGCCACCTTTAAAGGCATTCCATGACTACACTTCCTTTTTACCACAATACAGGTTAAGCTACTATAATAGAGAGTACACAGTATTTAATAACTCAAATAAGATAGAGACTTACTTTCCAATACAATAGTCCAGAGGCAGGCAGGCAGTCTGGAATGGCTAGGCCACTCTTGCCTATGAGATAAATGAGAGATTTTCTATATATTTTTTTAAGTTCATTTATTTATTTTTGAGGTGGGGGAGGGACAGAGAGAGAGGGAGAGAGAGAATCCCAAGCAGGCTCTGCACTAACAGAGGCTGGAACCCACAAACTGTGAGATCATGACCTGAACCAAAATCAAGAGTCAGACGCTTAACCTACTTAGCCACCCAGGTGCCCCTCTGTCTTGTTGCTCTACTCATCCATATGGTGAAAGCTTTAGAAAGGGCAAAAGACACAGGTCATGTTTCAGCTTATAGTAAAGGCAAAAGAGAAAGTGGTGGGTAGAGTAGGGTTTTTTTGAAAGGTGTGACTTCGAAGTTGTTCACACCATTTACCATTCACATCTCATTAGGCAGTACTTTGTCACATGGCCATACTTGGCTGTAAGGGAGGCTGGGAGAGAGATGTGGTCTCCATCTGGAGTCTGATCCCAGGTAAATTCAGTGCCTTACTAGCAAAAGAAAGAAGGGGAAATGCTGGGGGCTGAGAGGTACAGAGTGCGTTAGGGGTAGAGGAGGGGGAATTAGCATCTCACACTACAATTACAAATCCCACAAGCATCTCTATTGCCTCTAATCTTCTATATTGATCTGCTTACATTGAATTTATGCTCCTTTATTTTTTTAACATTTTCCTTACCTCTCCACCTAAAATAAGCTCTTTGAGGACTCTAACAGCATGATATAGTCTTTGTGTCTTATGTATCTAGCATGGTACTTAGTACATAGTGGGTGTGTAAAAATGGTTGTTCTCACAAATTATGGTGATAATTATGCTTTTTGGATCTGAAAATTATTGGACTTTATGGCACAAGCTGAGAGAGAATAATCTATTCTGAACAGTACATTAAGACTTTTTGGTGGGCAGGGGGTCACAAGCTCTGAAAGGACTGAAGAGTGAGTGTGCTGCTGCTCTCTAGAGGTGAATACTCTCATATAAGGAGGCTCAAAATAGAAAATGGTGGGACTTGTATTTTCTATATGTTTCTCAATTTCCTTGTGTTCATTAAGAAGGTTTTCCTATGCACTTAGAAAGTGCAAACATAATGCATGCTTCTGGCTGCCATGTCCAATCCAAGGGTTGTGTTGGGTGGTATGTTTAATGGCTGATCTATAAAATAGAGGTAGTTCGTTCTGCCCTTTGTATCCAACCAGTGGCAACACCAAGGGGAAAACTGGGGGTTAGGGGAAGGGTTGGGGGAGTTTTAGGCCCTCATAATTTCACCAGCTTCATCAATTTTTTGATACAGAAAATAGAAGATTCCCCGTGCTGTGCAAATGTAGCTCTCCTTTTCCTTCTATACTAGAATGCTGTCCCTAATTCCTGCTTTTACAAAAACTCTAGAGCAATTATGCCCAGATTAGCAAGGTATTAGTGTCTTCTCAGATGCAATGGATGAGAAGATAACAGAAGAAAATGATCTAATTTTGTGGCATACACTTTGTACACATATTAAAGTTTTTACCTAAAAGTGCTTCAACATTATTTAACTAATCTTCCTGATGCTGTGGAAGATGTCCTTGAGTATAAAGATAAATCAAAAGACCGGAAGAGTTTGTGTCCAGGTTTGTGATCTCATTGAATCCTTGTAACATCTGTGTGAGGTAAGTGTTAACCTACTTTTAAAGATGAGGATACTAAGGCTTAGTAGACGTTGAAGAACTTACCCCATATTATATGAGTGTTAAGCAGTAGATTTTAACTCTTGTTTTCTAACCTCAAGTCCAGCTTCTTTCCCACATACCACTAATTTATGAGTGTGCTACATTTATGGTGGCAATAAGATAAACAGAAAGTCTGAACATAAATAAGATTGATGTTTTTAAGAAGGAAAGCAGAATTTAATAGGCAAACCCATGGAACCCTATGAGATCACGCAGTTGACTGTACTCTTGGGTTAGAACTTGGGTGAGACCTAACAGAAGCCATGTTGTAACATTTTGATGTAAATGCAGTAAAAACCTCCCATTACTTCAGAAAGCTAAAGGTCATGGTTCTAGGTACTAAATTGCTATAGGCAAATTTCAGACCAATATATTGACTCTGTCAGCTATCTGAAAAGGTAAAATGAACAGTGCAAGATGGCCATGAGAATAGAATGAGAGCTGAAGGATTTCAGAAAAAAGGAAAGAAGGGATTACATGTGAATAGACAGGGGACTGTTGTCTTGTTGGTTAGGGATTAAGTCAGTATGCAAAACCCTATAGAGAAACGCCAGGGTGTGTGTGAAAGGAGTCATAGAAATACAAGGAAATGATCATCTCAACAAGGGAAATGGAATTTAGGAGCATAAGCAAATAACTTACTACAGATGGCCAAAAAGTCATTTCCATCATTAATAAATGTGGCCACATTGAATGAAATTGGCAAAACCTAGTACCAAGTTCATCTCATAAGGAACTAGAAGAAATGTGAGGTACTGAGATAATCAATTAATAATTTAAAGGCTTCTAGAAAAATGGAGGGTGCAGATGAGGCTGAGTGACAAAAGAAGTTTTTGAGGTGACAATTTTAAATAAGGGACTGTGGTTTTGTGCGGTGCTAATTTCACTAAGGAGACCCAACTGGATCCCAACTCCTTTGTTGTGTTGGTAGGAACCCACAGACTCTTCCATTGCGTGATTAAGAATGGTTCAAAGTAGGGGCACCTGGATGGCTCAGTTGGTTAAGCGTCCAACTCTTGATGTTAGCTCAGGTCATGATCTCACAGTTCATGAGATTGAGCCCCACATTGGGCTCTGTGCTGACAGCATGGAGCCTGCGTGGGATTCTTTCTCTCTCTCCCCTACCCCCTTGCACTCTCTCTCTCTCCCTCCCTCTCTCTCTCTCTCTCTCTCCCAAAATAAATACACAAACTTAAAAAAAAAAAAGAATTGTTCAAAGTATGCTTTCACTAGGAAAAAAAGTAAGTGCCTTTATGTTATTAAATTGTTTATTAGCAAATGAATACAAATGTCAGATTTCTGACATTATTTTGGTCCAAGGGATCCTCTGTGGACATTTGCTTTCTAGAAAGATATTGGGAGAAATACTTCCATCAATATATTTTTTTCTCTTTTTAGAGAATCTGGTAGGATCAACTGCTTTTTGTTTTGTTTTAACAATGGGATTGGTAACATTTATGGTAATATCAATAATATATTGCCTATGCCTCGTTTTACAGGGTGCTGTACCTGAGACTAGACCCTCCATATTCTTTCACAGGGTTGGGGATAAGTCTGAAACTTCTATTAGAGGTGGGGATATGAGTTCAACTTTAAGAGAAAAGTTTTTTGTATTGGGAAAACATCTATTTTAGCTTCATGGTTAAGCAAAGATGAAACAAAAACATTTTTGTTTGTTTTAAGTGGTAAAAGTAGGAGGGGTGAGTTTCATCATGCAGGCACAAGTTTGTTCCCTTTGTGAGAGGAGTAATATCTCAGCAGAAGCTTCTCTGAGTCTGGGAGTGAGAGGAAGCCTCTGAGAGGTGGAGGGCTTAGACTGAGTGAGAAAGGATGATCAGGTTGGCACTGGCACCTGGGAAGAAGGTCATGAGACACCAGGAAAGAGACATCAGTAGTGGACCCTGTAGGTGCACAATCTAGGGACCTTGGGCATATTCTAGTTTTATACCAATTTTTAAACTTTTTATAATTTCTTTAATTACCTTTTATGATTCCTAAACCAGTAGTAGGGTTCAGCTAAACGTGATGGTCTTGGCTGAGCTTTGGAGAAGTGAGGAATAGATCAATGCCCTCATTTGGCAGAAGTAGTGAAAGGAAGGGGGCAGCATGTGAGGGGACATAGGGGCTAGTAAAGGGTCAGGGGTGATAGGGTACAGCCAGACGTGTGTGCAATTTGCAGCACTCCTGGGGGAATCAGTGAAGGAAGCCTTGTAAAGCGCCCAACTCCTGCAGTCAAGTGGACTGGAAGCTTGAGCTATTGCTATCCAGGACTTAGAAAGAACTGCTATCATTGAAATGTGGAGGGATAAGAAACAGCTGGATTCAAACTTTGACAAAAAATGCCAAAAACTGTTCCTCTCTGTGTAAAAATTTTACACATAAATATGTTCTAATTGTCAACTAAATAAATATTAATAGTTCTTTGTTCCTGTTGATTGGTTCATACAATGTCTTGAAATAGCTCTTTTCCCATCAATTTTTCTGTTCTATCAGAACCAAAGGGCCCATCCAGGTATTGCCTGGAGTTGGACTATCATCTCTTTCTCTGCAAGCTGGAGCATCTTCCTCTGGAACTCGTAGGTTTCCCTTTGGTCAAACTAGATACCTGTAAGGTTGAGATCTCTAAAGCCAGGTTCCCCCTTCACCATGATCCCTAAACCAATATAACCCCTCATCTCTCCTCTGCCATTTTTTTCAACACTCCAGAGGGCAATGTGAGACTTAGAGCCCAGGAAAGGTAGTGTGGGAGAGTGTTGTAACTTCAAGGACTCAACCCTCAGTTAGTAGTCATGGCCCCTTTTGGGAACCTGGGATAAACTTTATAAAAGATAAAGCATCCTTGAGAGCTAATTCCTGGGAAATTTTATTGGCCAGATGGCATCTTTCATGCAATGTTCTAGTTCAAGGACAGCTCAAAAAAGGGAAATGTTCTAAAAGAATTGTTAGCCCAAAATGTCACTATGCTTTGTCTTGGCCTCTCAGCTCACCACCTCATTACCAGCAGGAGATACTACCTAGGTCAGGAGTTTTGTTCTCTGTGATCATCTGTGATTTATGCCACCACAAATGGGTTCCTCATTGTGCTTTGGATAAACTTACTACCTAAATTTAACCCATCAGGAGGACTAGAAATCTGGAGAAAAAGAAAGCCATTCTAAACCAATTAGTTGAGATCAGCTGAAAGAACAAAATGATGATAAGAAAGTCATTATGCCAATATTAGCTAATCCAATAAATTTCAGATAAAAAGCAAAACCTTATATGGGGGAAGGAGGCAATCTCAAGAGTTTTCTTTTTGTTTTTTAACAAAAAGTACTTTCCATGCTATTGTTGCTGCTACTACTGCTGTTTTTAGAATTTCCTGTTCTGTTTTGATAATAGAAAATAATAGGTCTCTGAAACCTTATTAACATTTATCCCTCAAATGATATGGGATTTGAGGTTAGAGAGACATGGAAATGCATTGTGTCTCTGCCTCGAATTTTGTGTGTGACCACCGGGAATTTATGTACACTCTCCGAATTTATCTTTCATTATCTGTAATTATATCTACCTCCCTGGGTTTTGAGAGAGGTAAAAGAGATGCAAGGACAGAACACCTACAAGGTGTGTGGTACATCTTAGACACAATAAATTGCAGCTGTTATTACTATTACTACTCTAGTTTTTGCAACTACTGCAGCACAAAGGCCACATTCAAAAAATTATAACAGCAGATAGATGCATAACATAATGAAATCTTGGAACTGCATTTGCTCATTACAGCAACTTAATAAGTATCAATTTTATTTGCATGATTCAAGCTCCTAAGGAATACCAGAAGTCCCAAAACACAATCCACAGACATTCGTATTCACCATGTAAATTTCTACTGTAGACAGATGAAGAAGAGGACAGCAGGCCCTCACTGCCAGGAGCCGGCCTGGCACTCGTGACGAGGCCCCACTGTTCTGCCAAACGCAAACAATTTCATAGAAAACCATCTTCAGACAAAAACATGAACGTTTTCCATATCACAAAAAGCATCAAATATCCCCCTAGTCTGTCTAATTTGAGTGGTTGTTGATTCTTTACCAATCACAAGTTTAGCCTTGCTAAATTCTTCTCACCTTTTAAAGAAGAATTATTTGGGTACTCAATCACAAAAATACTGCTGCTTCCTGACAGCACTTAATCTAAAGAAAAGCCCCACTTGCTTGAAACCATCTCCAGTTCTTGTATGTACATAATTTCTTTTAGAAGTTTGTAGACACTGATCTGTGATTTACAGCATTAATTGTTACTGAAGTCTCTGGGATCAGCTTGGTTATTTGTGCCTCCTTAGAAACTTATTTTTCTACATGTGGGTAGACTCAAAATTCACGTTTTGTTCTTGAAGATCGTAAACTTATCATGATATAGCTTGGTATTGATTACTCTGTATCATTTTTTCCGTGTCAAGGTTTTTCTTCCAACCGGTAGATTCAGTTCTATCAGTTAATTATTCCAGAAGAGTTTTCTTCTATTGTATTGTTGGATACTTTTCTCTGTTTCCGTATGTTCTGTTTTATTCTTCAGAAATTCCATTCATGTGCATGTTGGATCTTCTCAGTTTGGCACTTTGGTTCTTATGTTTATCACCTCTCTCAAATCATATTACCTGCTTTTACTGTAGCCACTCCCCCTTGTCTGATATATAGCCAAATCTTGCTTTTCTAATTACAACGTCCTTGTATAGTCTTTTTGGATGGTGACACTTATTTTAGCTTCTCAGTATTTTGCCAGAGGTCTGAGGAAGTACATGTTGTCTCTCAATATCCTTATTTATTTTGATTCCAGTGTTATAATATTTGGCAGATATTTTATGCTGTGCGATTTGAGGTTGTCCTGTGCCTTGTTGTATCTTCTTTTTTTATTTTGGGTAAGTTTTAAACGAGAGAAATTTCATTTTTAGCTAAAAGTATCAGAGTTGGTTTTAATAGCTGTTCTGTAGTTCTGGTACAAAAATGGTGTGTTAGAAATGATCATTTTCTCCTTGATGCCCATTTCATGCCTTAACTTTGTATAGAAGTCCTGTGATTGAGGGCATGACCTCAGTTTCAGAGTGTGGCATGCTCCTGATTGGGTGTGTGACAATGAAATGTGAGACGAAGTTTGCAAAACTTTAAGAAATATTTTTTCCATCTTAAGTGAGAATGCAACAAAGGGCAGTGTTTTTGTTTCCCTGTTATCCTGCATGGTTGTGAGGCCCAAAAGAGATGCAGCCACCTTGATTTAATCTTAAAGATGAATCTAACATAATATATTCAGAGACATAGATACCAAAGGGTGAAAAAAAAATTAGATCCACTAAATTAGCTAAACTTCAAGCTATCCAACCTTTAGACTTTTGTATTCTAGCCAATGCCAAGATATTTCCTTATTGTTAAACATGTTGAGTTTTCTGGTACTTCCATATTAAAACCATCCTGAAGCGCCTGGGTGGCTCAGTTGGCTGAGCATCTGTCTCTTAATTTCAGCTCAGGTCATGATCCCAGGTAGTGGGATCCAGACTCAGGTCAGGCTCCATGCTAAACGTGGCACCTGCTTAAGATTCTCTCCCTCTCCCTCTGCCCCTCTCCCCCACTTGGGTGCTCTCTCTATCAAAAAACAAACAAACAAACAAACAAACAAACAAAAAAACAAACAACAACAAAAAAAAACAAAAGCAACGAACCTAACCAAAAAATACAGCATTATCATTCTTGTTTTACCTCACCTGGGCATGCTTTGTGTGACTGGTGTTTCACCTCACTATGAAGTTCATCTAGAAATATGCCAAGGCAGGTCAAGTAACTACACTGGCAACAAATGCAAGCTTACCTTGGATGTGCTGACCATGGTATGTGCATTGAAATGTCTTGGTGAAATTTTTCTATTTCTTTTCATTGTAAAAATTACAAGTAATCATAGATCAAAGACCTCATTGGCTCTAACTCTGTGATTTTTAGTAATAGCTATGACTTATTGCCTAGAAAAAGTAATACTTCCAGAGCCAAAGCCATCATACTGAAGTACAATACAACCTGAATATACTTCTTGCTCTCCTTCTGGAAATATTCAATGGTAGTGATAAACAATATAGATATTTGGGAACTATAGAATGATTCAAGGTGGTAGAATGGGCCACATATGGATAGAGGAGGGTCTTTATACCCATCTACTTCTTTCCATTACATTTAACTGTATACTAGAGGTAATTTTGTTTAAGATAAAATAATTTAATTTAAAATAAAGTTGACTTTTTTATGTTAAAAAGAAAAACGCTATCGTATTTCCACTTCTGAATTTTTGAATCAACTAGCTATATTTTTATATTTAATTATTAATTCTTGTGTTCAATACCCATCTATTGAGAACTATTTGCTTGTCACGGTGCTAGACACTAGGGCATCAAGGGGAAGTAGGGACAAGAGAACATAGGGATGACTAAGGAGATTCTCAGTCTTTGAGGAGTTCCCAATCTCTGAAGACACAGACACAAGGAAACAACCCTTTAGAAGGAGTAAGACCAATAACATGATTAATAACCCAAAGGTGATGAAGATAGGGGAAGGGAAGAAAAAATAAGATAAAAACAGAGAAGGAGGCAAACCATAAGAGACTCTTAGATACAGAGAACAAACTGAGAGCTGCTGGGGGGTGGGGGTTGGTGGTGGTATGAGTTAAATGGGTAACAGGCATTAAAGAGGGCATTTTTCAGGATGAGCACTGGGTGTCAAATGTAAGAGATGAATCACTGGGCTCTACTCCTGAAGCCAAGACTACACCAGATGTTAACTAACTGGAATTTAAATAAATAAATAAATAAATAAATAAATAAATAACCTAAAGGTAAAAATGGGGTAACTAATGTAATGCCAACTAATTTATGCTAATGTGTTCATGCTTTACTGTGTTTATTCTCCTAAGGATATCTTTTTTTGTGAGAAGAACTTCTTGGATACATGTTTTAGTTCCTAGCAATGGTGGACAGTGAAGAAGAATTTTGAAGAAAACAATCCTCAAGTAATATTATGCAGAGAGCCACTTCCTCTGTCCAGGTATACTAAAGACCCGGCAAAGACATTTGCATTTATTTTTAGCAAATGGAAATAACAGTGAGTTTGAGTTACTATTTATAATGACAGACATTTTGAACTAAACCAAGATTTCCTGTTGGAAAACTTTCCTCAACCCTTAGATAAATCTGGAGGTTACATTTTTTTCTTCAGGTTATGCAAAAGCTGGTCATTAAATTAAGGCTGCAATGTTGTATTCAAACACCAGGGATCCAAAGTGTTAAATCTGCTTCAAAAGGTCCCTCTTATATTCAGGAAATAACTCAGAATACCTAGTTCATATTTATGCTTATGATTTGGAACTCTCATTGACAGGTTAGAATAGATCTTCAAACTCTATTATCATGAACACAAGTACTGTTAGAATGGAATTTACAGGGCAAGGATTATTATATGTCTAGCTTTTGGATTATTTTTATCTTAGAAACTAGCACAGCTTTTCCTCCCACGATTAGCAATGGACATAAAGCAATAGTGTTCTGGAGAGGAATTAGCATATCTCTTGGTAACATCTTGTAATGGTAACTGGCATTCAGGGCAATTGATTCATCAATAAGTAATTTGTGGGAATTTTACCCTGGAGAAGTAGTTAGAACTGTCACTCACAAGTTACAATACCAAGCCTTTTTATGATGATGATCCTATGTTGTTATAGAACTTTCAATCCTAGCCCCAGATTTTTCTATTGAAAATGGAAACTCACAAAAAGAGTGTAGAATTAAAGCTCAAGATAGCCCAAGAATGTTTTCATGGAGTGCTGAATTGACCTTCTTTGTGGCTGAGCTCACAGGCTTGCATCATTCCCCACATTTGTGAAATTAGGTGCAAGGTGAGAGGAGGCTCTAGTTTGGGGGCTTACTGCCCCTATCTGCTGCCATATTTTCCATTCTCTTCTACTAGCTGTGATTTTTCAAATATTTCACTTCTGGGCATATCCAGAACCAACTCCAATCACAAAACCACACAAGAGATCTGTTAAATATAGGCCCTTTCCCACCTAAGATGATTTGACAGAAAGCCATCTTCTTTTTAGAAAGTCTCAAGAGGTCATTAATAGAGGTGGTCTTCTGACTAGGCTCCATATGGAACACATTTGTCTGACTTTCAGACTAAGTGCTCCCCAGTTCCTAGCCCTGGCCCAAAAACTCTTAAGAGGCATTGAAAATTTTATTTTCTCTTTAACATCTCATGTCAGACTGTCTCTGGGGACCTCTGTGTTCTGCTGATGAGTGACTCCCTTTGACTACCTGTGGCCACAGGTAACCTAATTTTACTAACAGATGCCCTTTTCCCCATTACTCATCAGCTTTTTGATACACAAACCAAAGAAAACCTGAAGTTAGTCTGAAAGACTATAGTATACAAACAATAGATCCCTTCCATCCCAATAGCTAGACTGAGCCTGTGTGTAGAAAGACATCCAAATCTCCTGCTTTACATGAAAAGGACTATAGGTCTGATTTTCAGTTTGAAAAAAGGCTCAGAAGTAATAGAGGAATTCTCTATTGATCTAGGAGAGCCACAAATACCACTGACTCATGGTTCATGCAAATTTGTAGAATATCCACCAAAGGCAAGGGAACCAGGATGTGCATCTTGGTCCTATACTGCCTATCTTCTTATGTTTCTTATGTCTTGATCCAACACGACTGGGTTTTTGATGCTTCACTGGACATGCAGCTAACTTCTAGAGCTTTATGAACTCCATGTGTTTCCTTCTGGAAAATCCCTGTTCTCTTCTTCTATCTGCTAAAATTACACTCAGCGCTAACATTGCATTCTCCTTGGTGAAGGCTCCACCGCTCCACCCCTCTGGCAAACTCAACCGCTCTTTCGCCTGTGTCCCCTGTAGAACTTTTGCCAAAGCTTACTACATAGGTGTTTTTAGGAAAACCTCTTATAGTCTGTAAAGCTTTGCCTGAGAACAGTATCCGCTGAACCACTCTCTGCCTCCTAGACAATGCCTGTGAAAATAATTTCTCTGAGTTAGAAAGGAGGATAAATTTTATCTCTTATAAAGAATTAGTATGCTTTCTCCTTCCAAGTATTGTATTTTGCTCTTTGCCTTTACTACCAGGAAACTCAAAAATAAGTTTAAGAGACCTATTGAGGAAACTCAAAAATAGGGGGCGGGGAGAGAGAAAACAGACTTTTAACTATAGAAAACAAACTGATGGCTACCAGAAGGGAGGTGGGAGAGGAATGGATGAAGTAGGTGAAGGGGATTAAGAGTTCACTTACATGATAAGCATTGAGTAATGTATAGAATTGTTGAATCACTATATTTAGCTATTGTACAGCTGAAACTAATATAACGTATGTGAACTATACTAGAATTAAAACTTTTTTTTAAAAAACTAGGTTTTCTAATCCTTCTCAGTAATGGTAGGGGCTTTAATACCTACTTTGGTCCTGATAATCTATTCATTTTCTATTTTTATTTCTATCTGGCTAATTTTTTTGTATTTATCATTTTTGTGAACAAACTCAAGTTGTTTTTATAAATAGATAGGGCATAAACAAAGACAAGATCAAAGTGATACATTATGGTGATTCTTAGAGAAGGTATTTATGTGAATAGCTACAGGAATTAGGTGCAGTGGACAGCCTCCCTAGGACTGAACTTAGCCAGATATAAAGGTCTTTGAGTGCCTAGGGAAGAGAGAGACTTTCTCAAATTATTTTCCTTACAAAGCCAATGTCTTAATCAATTTTTGGATAAAAGTGAAATATCAGATGATTTAAACGAAGGTATTGGGAACATAAGCAAGTTGAGTGAAAGAGAATGTGGATCTATGACCTCGGGCCAAAGAGAGGGAGAAGAGACCTAATTTGGAAAACTATCCCTGAGTCAAGTGATTTGATGGAGTGCTGCCACACTAAAGCTTTTGTGGATGAACCTTGACTCCGTGGGAGAAAGGCTTAAGCTGCGAAATTCTTCTTGCTTTAAATTCAGTGCAAACTCAAGGGAGAGTTGCAGAGATAAAGGGAAGAGGAAGAGTTCAGTGGGTTCCACTCTGGAGAGTGGGGAAAAATAAAAGCAAGAGAAGCAAGATTGGGGTTGGACATGTAGACTCCACACTGGCGTTTTCCTTGCCAAGTTTCCTAGTGACTGATGCCTACTTACCATCCAATCTAGTCACACTCAGTCTATCCCTGCATCACCGTGTTTTAGCAGGAGTTGAGTCCAAGGAAACTAACAGCAGGTGGATGCCAGTAACCAAGTATTGCCTACTATCCTCATAAAGTCTCAGGTGGATTAGCCACAGCCCTACCACTACCCCATTCTGGCCACTACCACCTCATCCCTACCAGCCACCTCCAAATCCCCGGTCAGGAGAAACTGGGGAGGGAGCATAGATATGTAGGGGACTTTTATCTCTCAGGGATGCATTGTCAAATGTAGATGGGAAAATAGAAGGCAAGGAAAGGAGGCACAAGTATGATTCCTGTTAATACTTTAAGATTAGCCATGAACTCTTCAAACAACAACAATCTTCTAAGGATGCCAAATACTTCTCAGAAAAGTAGACAAAACTGATTTGTTTTTCTTAAGAACTTTTCTGGCCAAGACAATGTCAAAAGAAGCAGCCTTAAGGCAGAAGACTCCCCAGCCAGGAATGTCACTTTCTCTATGAGGAACTTACGTTCCCCTGCCACCACCAATGACAGGAGCTTTCAGCTTCCTCACCCCTCAACTTTTGTTTCAACTTCTTATCTCCAAAGGGGACTCTAACTCTCACCATTTCTGCACATTTCTAATCATAGAGAGGAGCTCCCACTGGAGATCCTGACAGAGAAGGTAATTATTTCAGTCCCAACTTCAGATGGAATTGGTGATGATGGTTCCCTGAAGGATTCCATTTTTGACTTGTCTACCTTTCCTCTGCCTGTGTGCCAGTCTATCTCTATCACCAGCTGTATCCTCTTTGTGTCTCTGGAAGCGACCCTTTCCCTGACAGCTGCCGGATTTCTCATCAAAGGACAAGCAAGCCATCTTCATCTGCCACAGAGGGTACCTAGAAATCTGTTCTTTTTTAAAAATGTTTATTTACTTTTGAGAGAGACAGAGTGCAAATAGGGGAGGGCAGAGAGAGAGAGGGAGACACAGAATCCCAAGCAGGCTCCAGGCTCTGAGCTGTCAACACAGAGCCCAACACGGGGCTCAAACCCACAAACCTCAAGATCATGACCTGAGCCGAAGTCAGATGCTTAACTGACTGAGCCACCCAGGCGCCCTTCTTCTGTTCTTTTCCCACCCTTTCCTCTCCTCAATAACCGTTAATATTTAAGTGAATTATTTCCAAAATAATCCCAGATATGAAAACCCTATTAAGCATTTATTATCTCAACAGTGATGCATAGTTTATGGGTCAACTTTTATCCTGAACCTCAGCACAGCTTGTTTTTTAAAAAAAGTTTCTCGCAACATACAAAATTAGAAATGCTTCCGAATTAACAATTTACATAAGTGTTTATTTCCGTAAATTTAGCTTTCGTGTTTACTTTGGATAAAAGAAAACAGTATCTTGAAAATGTAACATCTACTTAATTAGGCACCCAGAAAGCAGCCCTCTCTCCTCTTCTGTGTTGAACTCAGCCAAAGCAAGGAAGTTATGATGAGAGGCTTTATAAGAGAAGTAACAAGTCCTAATAGAAAAGATATATTGGAGGTCACCTTCAAATTGGATATTTATTGCCAACTCTTTGTTCTCTACTCTGGTTTGTGTGTGTTTTTCTCTACTCTGGTGTGTGTGTGTGTGTGTGTGTGTGTGTGTGTGTGTGTGTGTGTGTTTGGACTGCTTTTTTGCCCAATATCAATGCAAATAGTAGCAATGAGGCATCTACACAGTAATGCTCAAAAATGTCACTGTGGTCGGATCTGAAAAGGAAAATACAGATACCAAAGGGAAAAAAAAAAACAAAATGTAAAGTATATTTATTCTTTGAATTATGGTGCATTTCAGTGGAGGCTTTTGGATAAGTCTCAGGGTCTTCTGTTAGTCTATTTGTTTTTCCTGAGAATATCTAGGAAGTATTATAATAGATTTCAGTGATGAAAAGCTACTCTGGCTTAACATATTGATGTCAGTGGACCTCACTTTAGATATTAAATAAAACTGAAGTGTAAAAAGACCTCAGTGGAAGGAAAGAAATAGACATCTAATCCTTAAGTATATATTTGCAGTGTGTCTCTGACAATTTAATGGATGATTAGAAAAGCTCGATTTCTTTTCTAATATTGAAAA
Source organism: Puma concolor (assembly GCF_028749965.1). Taxonomy (NCBI): domain Eukaryota; kingdom Metazoa; phylum Chordata; class Mammalia; order Carnivora; family Felidae; genus Puma; species Puma concolor. Next base: position 80,499,712 of record NC_141671.1, read on the forward strand.
ACATTTCCCCCCAACCACTAGTATACTTTCATTTATTCTCATACAAAGTTTTCCACAGTTACAGCATCTAAAACTATAAGTAAGGGCGCCTGGGTGGCTCAGTCAGTTAAGTGTCTGACTCTTGATTTTGGCTCAGGTCATGATCTCACATTCGTGGATTGAGCCCTGTGCCAGGTTTGCACTGACAGCACGGAGCCTGCTTGTGATTCTCTCTCTCCCTCTCTCTCTGCCCCTCCCCTGATTTCTCTCTCTCTCTCTCTCGAAATAAATAAATAAACTTAAAAAAAATAAAACACTGATTAAATACACAGAACAACATTTGGATGGACTCAAAATCTGCTGTCCTTAAGTTGTTGCACTAATCGTGACAAGTCATTTTTGCCAACACTCTGGTTTCAGAAACATTAGAGTCATTTGCTGCATATTCAGTTTTGATTGAGATCCTTCTAGTTCTAAAGCACTGACAATGCTTGTGTCATTGGCAGGATGCATTCATACTATAGTGTGGCAGATAGAATGAATATCAAGAGTTCGGGGGCGCCTGGGTGGCGCAGTCGGTTAAGTGTCCGACTTCAGCCAGGTCACGATCTCGCGGTCCGTGAGTTCGAGCCCCGCGTCGGGCTCTGGGCTGATGGCTCAGAGCCTGGAGCCTGTTTCTGATTCTGTGTCTCCCTCTCTCTCTGCCCCTCCCCCGTTCATGCTCTGTCTCTCTCTGTCCCAAAAAAAATAAATAAACGTTAAAAAAAAAATTAAAAAAAAAAAAAAAGAGTTTGGAAAATATGGACTATAGATCTGTTTTCACCTATTATTTAAGGTAAGTTTGAAACACTTTAATTTGTTAAAGAAATAACCTCTCACTTGTTTTCTTTTTTATAATTGTCTGGGGTTGGTAATTGGACTGGCAGTCATCTGGGGTTGTTCAATCCTATGGAAAACTTGACATAGTCTGGTCATGTGCATATTTGACATTGGGTATGGAATGAGAACAAAGAATTGGATGGGTAGGAAGGGAGAAGAAAACTTACTACAGTGGGGATGTTCATATTCACTATTACAAGTTCTATACATTACTCCTACTAATGTCTTGTTAGTGAAGAACATGCAAAACATATAACAGAATTGGCTTGATAGAAGGACAGAGTGAACATATTATGCAGAGAATACAAATAGCCAGTAAAAAAAAAAATCCATCTTTCTTTAATTCTAAGATGTTTGTCAATTCATTTTCTTAGAAAAAATGTGAAGAATATTGCATTAAATGGATACATGGATTACAAGATAAGTCTTTATTTCAGAAATGTTAAAATGTGAAAACATAGTTTTTTAGAATCCAAAAATTATATTATCAGTTCAATGTCTGGCATTGTGCTAAATAATATGGGAATATAAGAAACATAAAATCTATTTGAGCAGATACGACATAAATAATGAAGGCAAATTCCATCTTTTTTTCATCAATTTGGAAAGCTTCATCTGGCTGTTATACCAAAAAAAAAAAAAAATGGTTACATAGATTATATCATTGAAACTCTGTGATTAATGAAGAAAATGAAAAGAATTTGGGACTGAATGGAGAAACAAGAGATAAGAGAAAATATATTTGAAAGGTAAGTCAAGAAAAGCCAATCCACTGAAGTATCTTGAATTTATCTGTGTATATATTCCCTGACTTTGAAGTTTAGAGACTTTTTGACATAAATTTAGAGAAAAAATTCCCCTAATCTCCTATTTATATCAGGATAAAGTCTTAGTTTCTCAAAGTCATATGGTTGAATCTAATACATAAAATTTCAGTCTCCAGTCAATCATTAAGGCATAGAAAATAAGATTGAAAGGGAATATATTGAATAACAAAAACTCATTCTATCTTTGTCTCTCTCTCTCTCTCTCTCTCTCTCTCTCTCTCTCTCTCTGCAAAAACCAATTTTCAGGGCTTTCGGATGGTTCATAATAAGTATACGTCTACATATCTACATATGTTCCTTTGGGATTAGGCCATCTGGGAAACTCGCATATGTTCTTGGGATACTGTATCTCAGCTGTAGTCTAAAGTATTTCTGTTTCTCTATAACCTACATTTTAAAGTTATAATTGCTAAACTATTCAGCATATTGCCTAATGGTTTTGAAAATACACTTGGCAAGGCAACCGGGTGGCTGGGTGAGGTTGGGAACAATAATGCTGCCAAATTAACTTCATTTAAACTTAAAAAAATAACCAAAGGCAATGAAATCTCAGTGTTGAGTGTTAGAAGACACTTTTGAATTCTAGTTTAGTCCAGTAGCATCAGATGAACTTCTGAGCCCCTGGAGGTAGGGTGTGACCTTTGGTATTAGCAAAGAGCTGCCTAGATGCCTCTAATGTGCAGCCAGGGTAGAGAATAACTGCTCTAGCTCAATATCTTTCCCTGTACAAGAATTCCTCCTATAACATGCATGACAAATGAGCTTTCATTCTTCTGTTGTTGGTGTAGTATTGGGATTTTTTTTTTTTAGCTAGCTTTATTGATAGATAGTTTACATATAATAGAAGTTACTGATTTTAAGTATACCATTTGATGAGTTTTGACAAACAAATGCAGTTTGTACTCATCACGGAAATCAAGATACAGGAGATTTTTATAATCCCCAGAGGTTTGTCTGTGTCCCTTTGTAGTCAGTCCCCTATAGTCTCCCCAGGTTCCTAGACCACTGGTCTACTTTCCACAGAATTGACTTGTGAAATCACCTGAGCCAGAAGTTTTTTCATAGGAAGGTTTTTAACTATGCATTCAAGTTATAGATACAGAGCTGCTCACGTTCTATAGTTTTTCTTAAATGATCTTTGGTAGTTTGTGTCTTTCAAGGAATTTATCCATTTCATCTAAAATTTGGAATTTGTGGACATAAAAATTTTTTAAAATATAATTTATTGTCAAGTTGGCTAACATACAGCGTATACAGTGTGCTCTTGGTTTTGAGGGTAGATTCCCATGATTCATTGCTTATATACAATGCCCAGTGCTCATACCAACAAGTGCCCTCTTCAATGCCCTTTTTCCATTTTCCCCCTCCCTCACTACCCCCCGAACATAAGACTTTTTTTTATAACATTTCCTTATTATTCTTTGAATGTCTATAATCTTTAGTGATGGTCTCTTTTTATTCCTGAAATAGGCAATTCATCTCCCTCTCTCACTCTGCTAATACTAATAATAATACTAGAAAGTTGTTGGTTTGCAGCTTTCTTTGGACTTCCCAGGTGAAATCTGAAATTAGCCTCTGTATTCAGAGGGCATGGAGAGACCAAAGAAAGAGAGAAAGAGGTCACTCCAGGTTGGCAGGTGGCAGTTTTAATATGTAAAAGGAACTTACATAGGGGGCGCCTGGGTGGCGCAGTCGGTTAAGCGTCCGACTTCAGCCAGGTCACGATCTCGCGGTCCGTGAGTTCGAGCCCCGCGTCGGGCTCTGGGCTGATGGCTCAAAGCCTGGAGCCTGTTTCCGATTCTGTGTCTCCCTCTCTCTCTGCCCCTCCCCCGCTCGTGCTCTGTCTCTCTCTGTCCCAAAAATAAATAAACGTTGAAAAAAAAAAAAAAAAAAAAAAAAAAAGAAGGCTTGTCTTGGGTGGCCGCAAGACAAGTGGATCCCTGCCCCGCCCACCAAATCTTAAAAGTTTATAATTAGATTCAGTCACGTGTACCATGCAGGTATTCTCAACACCACACCACATCTCAAGGAGCAGTGTCTGGGAGCAGGAAAGGCAGGCAGAACCCACATTCCAAGGACAGCCGAGAGGGTGAGGAGCCTCTGATCCCCCAGGTCCAGGTTTCAGGTCAGCTGGCAGTAGCGTCTTTTCAATGGCCATCCTCTATAAATGTTAGCAATCTTATTTATTTCTTCAAAGACCCATCATTTGGTTTTATTGCTTTTGTATATTACTTTTTAGTTTTTCATTTCATTGATACTTCCTCTTATCTTTATTATTTCCTTTCTTCTATTTACCCTGGGTTTAATTTGTTCTTTTTATTCTAGTTTAGATAGACATTTATTTCATTCATTTTGGTCTTTCTTCTTTTCTAATACAAGCATTTAAAGCCATAAATTTCTTTCTAAGCATTGCACTAGATACATCTCACGTATTTTGACGTTATGTTTCATTATCATTTACAGTATTTCTTAATTTCCCTTGTGATTTCTTCTTTGACCTAAGTGTTATTTAGATGTATGTTGTGTAGGGGTGCCTGGGTGGCTCAGTTGGTTGAGCATCTGACTTCTGCTCAGGTCATGATCTCACAGTTTGTGAGTTCAAGCCCTGAATGAGGGTCTGTGCTGGCAGCTCAGAGCCTGGAGCCTGTTTCAGATTCTGTGTCTCCCTCTCTCTCTGCCCCTCCCCCACTCATGCTCTGTCTCAAAAATAAATAAAAACATTAAAAAAAATTTTTTTAAAAGGAGTATGTTGTATAATTTCCAAATATTTAGGGTGTTTTAAAAATATTTTCTGTTACTTACTTCTAGTTTAATTCTATTATGGTCAGAAAACATACCTGCTGATCTACTATGATTTCAATACTTTTATATTTATTGAGACTTTTTTATCCCCCAGAATATGTTCTATCTTGGTACCTGTTCAATATACATTTGGAAAGAATATACAGTTAACCCTTGAAAAATGCAGGGGTTAGGGCCCCTGACCCCTATGCAGTCAAAAATCCATGTATAACTTTTGACTCCCTCAAAACTTAACTACTCCTAGCCTACTGTTGACCGGAAGCCAGACTCATACCACATCAACAGTTGATTAACACATATTTTGTATGTTATATGTATTATATACTATATTCTTACAATAATGTAAGCTATAGGAAAGAAAATGTTATTAAGAAAATTATAAGAGAAAATACATTTACAGTACTGTATTTACTGGAAAAAAATCCATGTGTAAGTGGACTTGCACAGTCCAAACCCATGTTGTTCAAGTGTCAACTGGATATTCTTCTATTTTCAGGGAGAATAGAAATCCTTAAGAAAATATTCACAAATCAATATACATGATTATGTAACACACAATTATATACAAAGGATAATATATCAAAAGAAAGTGGGGATGATCCCAGGAACAGAAAGTTGGTTTAACATTCAAAATCAATTGATAGATAGGTCACATTGGTTGATACTGTTGGTAAAGTCTTCTATATTTTTAGTGATTTTCTACCTATCTGTCTTATCAATTACTGAGAAGAGTGTTGAAATGTCCAATCTTATTTGTGGATTTTGCTATTTTTTCTTTCTGTTCTGTAAGTTTTTGGCTCATGTATTTTGAAACTGTTATTAAATGCATACATAGTTAGGATTATGTTCTTTTGATGAAGTGACACCTTTGACATTATGAAATATCTTTATCTCTGTTATATTCCTTTTTTAAAAATCTAATTTGTGTGATATCAATATAGCCAGTCCTACTTTGCTTTGATTAGTGTTTACATGTATGTCTTTTTCTATCCTTTCACATTGATTCAATGTATGTCTTTATGGTTAAAGTTGATTTTTTTTTTTTGTAGACAGTTTATAGTTGGGTCTTACTTTCTATGTAATGTTACCTCTGCTTTTTTTTTAATTGAAATAGACGATTAACATTTAGTGTACTTTTTTTATAGTTAAATTAAATTTACTATCTTGATATTTTTTTAAACCATTTCATTATACTAAAACACACACACACACACACACATAACATTACATTTACCACCTTAAGTGTACAATTCAATGTGTTTAGTATCTTCCCATTGTTGTGCAACAGGTTTCTGTAACTTTTTTATCTTGCACACCTGAAACTGTACCCACTAAACCCTAATTCTCTCTCCCCCTTCCTGTTTCCTCCAGGCCTTGACAACCACCTTTCTACTTTCTGTTTCTATGCTTTTGACTACTTTAGATACTTCATATCAGAGGAATCATATAATATTTGTTTTTACCTATTTTTTTGTTGTGGGTTTTTTGTTTGTTTTTGCCTCATAAGTTTTAATTTCCTGTCATGTGAGGGATTAAGTGAGCATTGTTTAATGATTTCATTTCATCTCCTTTATTTTCTTTCATCCATACCTTTGTTGTATTTAGTTTTTTAGTTGTTGCTTTAAGGTTTGTGATGTACTTGTTTAACTTCTTGTAAACTATATTCACATAATGTTATATCACTTTATATATAGTGTAAAAACCTTACAATACACTTTCTCTTCCCCCTCCCATCATTTATGCTTTTGTTGTCATGCATTTTACTTCTATATATGTTACAAACTCTATAATACATTGTTATTCTTTTTTATTTAAATAGCCAATGATCTATTAAAGACTTACATACATGAAAGTCTCTTATCTGTCCATATATTGACCATTCCTCTATGTAGACCCATCTTGTATCATTTTTCTTCTGTCCAAAGAACTTCCTTTATTATGTTTTGTAATACACATTTGGTTCTAATGAATTCTCTCAGATTTTTTTTCTGAAAGAGTCTTTATTCTGCCTTCACTTTTGAAAGATATTTTCTGTGCTATCAAATTCTCAGTTGACAGGTTTTTTTCTTCAAAACTTCAAAGATATTGCTCCATTATCTCCTAGTTTAATTAGCTCCTGACAAGACATCTGTTGTCTTTCTTAACTTTGCTCCTCTGTACATAATGTGCCTTTTTTCTCTGTCTGAAATTAAGACTTTCTCTTTAGCACTGATGTTTAGCAATTTGATTATGATGTGACTTAGTGTAGATTTATTTATATTTTTTCTGCTTAAGGTTTGTTGGGTTTTTAATCATTGATTTTACTGTTATCAAGACATTTGGAAATTTCTTAGCCATTATTGTGTCAAATATTTTTACTCCCTCCATACTCCCCTTCCCTCTTTTTTGTGATTCCAATTACATTCCAATTCCAATTTTGTGATTCCGATTCCAAGTATATTTACTACTTGATAATGTCTCATAGGTCATTTTTTTTCCCCTCTGTGCACTTTATGTTGGAAAGTTTCTATTGTTTTTAGTTTCACTGATCTTATCTTGGGCAGTGTGTAAACTACACTGTTTATTCCTATCAAGTGTATTTTTAAAATGTTTATTTATTTATTTTTGACAGAGAGAGAGGGAGAGAGACAGAGAATCCCAAGCAGGCTCCATGCTGTCAGAACAGAGCCCAATGCAATGCTCAAACCCATGAACCATGAGATCATGACCTGAGCCAAAATCAAGAGTCTGATGCTCAACCAACTGAGCCACCCAGGCCTCCCCAAGTGTCTTTTTTTTTAATATAATTTCAGATACTGTATATTTCGTTTGTACAATATCCATTTAGGTTTTTTTTTTTTAATCTTTCATTTCTCTTCTCATGAAATTCATTCTTTGCTGAAAAGCCTATAGAACACTTTAAATCATAAGTCTTAACAAAACCTGTGGAATCTCTAAACAAATAAATGCATTTGCTCATTGAGTAGGTCTAAATTATTAGAAAGTTCTTTGTATTATGATTCAGACTCACATGAAAACCCTTTGCAGATTTGAAGACAATTGTAATAGCTGATCAAAAGCATTCTTGCCTCCAGGCTAAAAGATTATTCTCTCCTTATGTGTCCCTTTCCCCAGACTTTTTGTCCTATGTTTTTAGACACTCTAGGTATTTCTCTAGGTTATTGACAATCAACTTAGAGTAAACCCTCAACATAGAACACAGTGCTACAGGTCTGTTTCAATTATATCCAAGCAGATTAGGATTGTCGTTTCCATATTTGAGACTATTTACATGTAAATGTAATTTAGGATTTCATTACTTTTTTCCCCAAACTTGTCATATTTGGAATCACATTGTACTTGAAATAAACTAAAACCTTTTATCTTTTCACACACATATAGTTATTTAGTGATTTCTTTTGTACCCTGTACATATGCTTTTGAAATTTGTTCATTCCTATTAAATTTTATCTTCAATAGGCTCTATCATTTCTGTTTCTGTTGAAACCAATTTTATCTCCAATACCCCAGCTAAGATTGGTTCCTATTGTTTGTGATCCCTCAGACATCAAATACCACTGATAGCACAGCAAATTGGCATTCTATCTCAGCATCTATTAATCTGTAAGATCCCTGAAATCAGGGAATTCTCTCTCTCTCTCTCCCTCTCTCTCTCTCTCTCTCTCTCTCTCTCTCTCAATAAATCCCTAGTTCCTATGAATCTGCCAGACACATATTATGTGTTCAATAAATGTTGTTTGTTTACAAATACTGGAATTTGAGTCATTCAAGGCAGGGGAAAAAATCATTCCAAGCAGCTAAATTCTTCTCTTTGTGTCTGTTTGCTTATGTTTGCCGGAAGTTCTCTCATATCAATGTTAATTTTGCCCTTTACCATCTGATTGACATTTCTGCTTAACAGAAAAGACAAGCAAAATAGAAGTTGAGACATTTTACTTTCTTTCTGTCATTCATGCTATTTCATGTCATTCATCCAGATCAGTGAAACAGTGTTTTACTTTGTCTTCTTGCTCCAAGTACAACTTTAAACAGTCTTTTTTGGTTGTTATGAACAATATCTACCAGACTCAATTCATTCCAGTATTTTGCTTTCTTTACATTTGTGGTAGATTAAAGATAATTGTAAATTCTTTGTCAGTCCCACCAAGATGACGGATTTATTTCTCAAACTTTCCAAAACTGAATCACAGGGTCCCCGTGGCAATGATAGACAACAAAACTGAGACAGCTTGGGTCCCTGAAAATTTTAGGGTCCCTCAAATCTTTGAACTTTCAGTTTAGAGTGAAACAAACTTCTATCTTGTTAAAACCACTGTTATTTGGAGTCTCTGTTACATGGAAGTGAACCTAACCTAAGGGATAGAAATTTGTTAATCAACATTAGATCCAGAGTAGCAATTTTTATTTATTTATTTTTTTTTCAATGTTTATTTATTTTTGGGACAGAGAGAGACAGAGCATGAACGGGGGAGGAGCAGAGAGAGAGGGAGACACAGAATCGGAAACAGGCTCCAGGCTCCGAGCCATCAGCCCAGAGCCTGACGCGGGGCTCGAACTCACGGACCGCGAGATCGTGACCTGGCTGAAGTCGGACGCTTAACCGACTGCGCCACCCAGGCGCCCCAGAGTAGCAATTTTTAAGTAAATTTCTTAATTTTGAATGCTATTGCTGTTCTCTTATTTATGTTTGTCATTCAAACATGGAAAAGAGGATGGAGGTAGGATGCACTATTGACTAAGCAGCTTGGCAGGTGTGCCTCTGAAACACAGGATTTAAGGTCTGCTGTAAGAGTTCTGAGCATTTACTAGTTTTCTTGTCAGAAAATTATGATTCTTATGTCTTATTTTCTTTTAACATTTCTCTGGAAACCATTAAATCTTGTGTAGAGCACTAGACCCAATAGCACAATATTTTGTGTTACATTTTCCTTTATTTCTTATGTGTTAGCCATGTTTCTAAATTTAATATAGTAAATACTATGAGGAAGGAGAGCATATTGTATACTTCCTGTAATACTCATAGCATTAAGAACCCTGCAAGGCATGTAATAAAACTGAATTATGTTCAAAGTCTGATAGAGAGTCATTGGAAATATTATCATTAATTTGGTTTATGTGTTTCTTCTATATAATGCTCAATGATTTTTGTTTATGACCTATTCATCATTTGTAGTAATCTTTTTCAAAGGACATAATACATTTATTATCCATTTGAATAATTTTTTGGTGATACTCATTATGATTTTCCCTCTAGAATTATGAACATTATAAATGGCTACATATAAGAAGTCATCGTAATTTGTTGAGTAAAAGTTATATTTTCTTAAGAGAAGAATTGCACTTATCTATGAATTTTTAAAAATATTATATAAATTCATACACTTTTAAAGGAGTTGGCAACATTAGTAATCATCTAGCCTAACCTCTATATAATAGGACAAGTAAATGGAAATTCAGTATATTTTCCTCCAGCAAAATAAAATATATGGTTAAGAATATGTGGAAATCATGTCCTAATCAAAATTATACATCATTTAAAAAACATTTATGTATATAATTCTGAATTCATTCAAAATCTTTAGGGAAAAAAAAAAACCTCAATAGAATGAAAGAGATTTGAAAGATAGACTCATAAATGTTTTGGGTTGCTTCTGGAAAATACTAAATAATCAGATGCTGCCTCATGATTAATATGTTAAAATGTACTGCAGTAATATTAATGTTATGGCAAAAACAAGCTTAGCTCATATTCCTGGTTATTATTTATTATTTTTAAAAAATCAACTGCACATCAGTAATTGGTGATGTGCTAGAAGATACTGTGGAAAAATAAAGTCACTGTGTTTGAAGTCAAGTAAAATAAAATCTGGTTTACAGATTTAAGCCTATTAGATATAAATGATAACAGTCAATTTCTATGATAATATTCTATTATCATAGAAATATACAAAGTAAAAAAGTTTAAGCTCTTTTCCTTTTTGCATTAAAATATTTTTCTTTAGTCTTGAGAATTATTGGATTTAGATTGGGAACTCATTCAAGCAAGAGACTGTACCTGAGGGTAGAAGGTGAAAAAAATTAGGTTACTCTTTTTCCTTCACAGTTTTTGAAACCATGAGGCATTTTGACTCAATTTCCCTCTGTGCCTCTACTTAATTTCTACCATCCTTCACCTCCAGCTTCCCCATCACCATCTCCTGGGGCTTCCTCTGCTTCAATTGCATAAATCCTGCTATGGCTGCTCCAAGCCAGTACTATCCTGACTCTGGTGTTTTTGTGATCTGCAAGGGACATTCCTTGTTGCTAACTTAAGAATCTATGTTGTGACTCCAGGCACAGTTCAATTCATAAAATAAAGTTTAACATTCAGTTTCTGCCTCTTTTTTTCCCTTTCCTCTCTCACTGGCATCTCTCCTAATCATACTGCTTCCTCTAAGAACTTAGGTCTTCAGGGTCTTCCTACTGTAGAGATTCTTTTTCTATTCAAACAGAGACAGGTATCCAGTTACTTATGTCTTGACCGTCTCATTCACTCCAATAGTCACATAATTCTGCAGATTAAATCCTTTAACTGTGGCATAAAAATTTTTGGCCTTGGTTAAAGAAATTCTACCTCCTGGAAAGGTGCTGAGGTGTCTTTTCAAGCCAATCAATTCTCCAATGGGCTTTGGAAGTTGAAGTATTTAGAAAGGCTGAGGCCATGGGGCGCCTGGGTGGCGCAGTAGGTTAAGCGTCCGACTTCAGCCAGGTCACGATCTCGCGGTCCGGGAGTTCGAGCCCCGCGTCGGGCTCTGGGCTGATGGCTCAGAGCCTGGAGCCTGTTTCTGATTCTGTGTCTCCCTCTCTCTCTGCCCCTCCCCCGTTCATGCTCTGTCCCAAAAATAAATAAACGTTGAAAAAAAAATTAAAAAAAAAAAGAAAGGCTGAGGCCGTCAAGTAGACTCCTGGTCTCCTTCTTTCCTTGATTCATTTTTCCTATTGTTTTACCCTATGCTCAGTTCTGACTATGTACCCATAGTCTTAAGCTCAGCCTCACTGACCCTCCTGGCTTTCCTTGTGCCACTTCCAGTCACAGTCAGCTTCTCAATACAGTTTAGCCATTTCCCACTTGAGATCACCTTCCATCTATTGCACTGTTCTGCCTGGAACACCCAGCCTCATGACCTATGGCCCCCACGTCTCCATGCAGGACTTAAACAGAGAAGGCTACAGAATCTGTTAGGTTGGGGATAATAAAAGGAACAGTCTCAGGGAGAGGGAAGCCCAGGGTCTGTATGGGTCGGTGTGCTGATGGTGGTGACAGTGGTGGCATGGTAATGATGTTTATGATCATGACACCAGAAAACCAGAATATGTAAATTCTGGGAACCTTTTGATAATAATGCAGGGTAACTGACAACATGAGATGAGGAAAAGAAAACTAAAAATCACTATGGCGATTTAAGACTACAACAAAAACTCACTTATCTGGAGCCCTTAAGGATTAATGGTAATAACGGCTTAGTGAGCAATGGCCAATGTGACAGACATTTTACTACCTTCAGGATAGAGCAGTGAAGGTTAACTATGTCTGCCTATAGTAGCTTCTCTCCTGCTAATGTGCTAATAGTGTTGATAACAATAGTGATATTTGTCGATGTTTACTAAACTTTGATTATGGTATCGAGGTACGTACTAAGCGTTGTCTTATTTAATCACAGCACCACAACACTGTCTACCAGTAAAGTGGGTACTATTGTTGTCCCCATCTTGCAAATGAGGAAACTGAGGCTTACATTGTTTAATAAATTATCTAACACTTGCAGCTAATAAATAGTAGGCCAGAACCGAAACCCAAGGTCTGTTGGATTGCATAGCTCATTATGTGCTGGGCTTTGAACGCCACAGGGTAATAAATAAAACAGCAAGCTCTGGGTGTGTTATACTGGCTCAGGGGTTATGTGATAAAAACGGCGGATAGGAATGGGATGTGTGGTTAGAAACCTTGGTCTAAGACCAAGTACTGCATTTGAGACGAATCTTAATTCTAAACTTTCTGGAAATGAAGTATAAAAGGGATCATAATAATTTTTTGAAAGGGAATTCTCTTTAACTGACAAAAGCCCAAAAAATACATTAAAAATTGCATTCATTCAAACAGTTTTTGGTAAGCCTGCACCATGCCCATTATTTAGTGGGGGCAGTGGTAATAAATATAATAAGACCAAGTTCCCTGCTTTGAAGGAATTTGTAGATTAAGGACAAGATAGCTATGTAAACAAACAATATCAATACAGTGTGACGAGGCAAGCAATGGTGTTTGGGGAACCTGGAATACGAGATCATAGACCATCCTGGAGGAGTGAGGAAGGTTTTCAGGAAGAGGTGATTCCTGAGTTGAATTATAAACACCAATTGGATTTTTCAGGCAAAGAACGGAGGGAACATTCTGAACAGAAAAGCCTAAATGAGAAGGTCTGGATATGAGACTTTGCTTATTCTAGAACATGGCAGTGGCAAGGTGTGAGATGAGAATGAGGAGGAAGTTGGGAAGCAGATTATAGAGAGCTTTTTATATAATCTAAAAGTTTAGATATTACACTAAAGACACTGAAGGAGCCATTGGCAGTTCAAAAGGGAGTGAGTAATCAGGTTTTTTCTTTATAAAGCTAATCTTAAAAATTGTGGAAATAGGGGCACCTGGGTGGATCAGTCAGTTCAGCGTCTGACTTCGGCTCAGGTCATGATCTCACGGCTCACGAGTTTGAGCCCCGCATCAGGCTTTGTGCTGACAGCTCAGAGGCAGGAGCCTGTTTCAAATTTTATGTCTTCCTCTCTCTCTCTGCCCCTCCCCTACTCACATTCTGTCTCTCTCTCCTTCAAAAATAAACATTTAAAATATATATGTACATATTTAAAAATTGTGGGAATGGATTAAAGAGAGTAGAGCCATAAATATACAGCTAGAAGTCCTTCGCAAGAATCCAGGTGAGAAATTTGAGCCTGAACCCAGGAGACAGAAGTGGGTAGAGAAAGGTAGATGTGAGAGGTAGCAGAGGATGCTTCCCAGGTTCCCATCTGAGGTAACTGGAGATGCTATTCACTGAATCACAAGGAGCCTCAGATCCAAGAGAGTGGGAGTATTAACAATGAGTTCAATTTGCACATGATGGGTTTGAGCTGCCAGTGGCACGCCCAGGTATAACTGGAGACAGACCTGGGACCAAGATGCACATTTGAGAGTCACCGATGTGCAGGTTGTAGTGGAGACCACATGAGTGAGTCCAGGTGAATTCAAATTCTGCTTCGTATAAGGAATATTGAACCACACGATGGACAATATTGCCCCAAGTAGTTTCACAGATGATGTAAAACTGTTGGTCACACCTGTATCCCTACATTCACCCTCAAGAATAGGTGGCAACAGAATATTAAATCGTAGTCCTGTAAAGATATTTCTCCTAGGAGCTCAAATAATACAATTTAGATATGTAGTTTTCTAGTCATCTAAAAATGCCTAATTGCCCATGAGAATCATGGCAAGTGCTTCTGAAAAATTTCAAGATGTTTTAATTCAGCTGCTTTGGTTAGGGGACCCAAATTTATTGTATACACACACACACACACACACACACACACACGCACACACACACAATGAAATTCTACCATGTAGCTAGAAATAAATGATTGGCATAACATCCCTAGACAATTCTTCCTGAATATCAGTTGTCTCAGCTGGGTTTTGGACATGAGCTTTAAAGCAAACAATTCAAGAGTAGGTGAGTCATACACTTTAGATTCCAAGCATCTTGTTAGCCGAGATGATATTTTTGCATAAAAATTAAATTTCTGCCACGAATTTGTGCCTAGCCAGATGGAAAATGCCCCTCTTCTGCATGGGAGTTCTGGAGTACAGACAGACAGACCAAGACGTTTCTTAAGCAGTTTTAGACTTAATCAAATGCTTACATGGCAGAATTGATGCTTCGGGGCTATGCTGCATAAGGCAAAGGAGAGAAGACTTTGACAGGAATATTTTAAAGGCAAACTCCTATACAGTACTCATAGATTACCTGTGAAATGAATTAAACTCATTAAACATCTTAAACACTGGAATTATTTTAATCTTTGATGATTCAAAAAAAACACATTAGGATCAGAATGTCACAGTTTGTTATTATGAACATCAGCTATTATATTGAAACTGCAGGACAGTGCTGGTTAAAAATACCTGTTAACAAAGCTTGCTGTATAAAATGCCACTGAAAATTCTGCTTCTGGCCATAAGGAACTAGCTGCCAGGAGATCAATTCTTTCACCAAGAGCAAGTAGAAAATCTGGATAAAATACAAAAAAACAAAAACAAAACAAAAAACTGACACCCCAAACCAAACCTAAACACACGAAAAGTCAACTATTTGAAAGTCACCAAAGAAGTTACCAAGGCAGCCAGAACTTAGGGTTCAAGATCATGGAAAAAAGAAAAACAAAGTGAATTCAACATTCTACATTGCTTTCCTCTTCGGAAATTTGCTGATTCACAGGTGACAATGGGGGAGAGAATGAAAAGATAAATAGAAAGTAGCTGCTGAAGAACAGAGAATAGGAGTAGAGCTTTCAGCAGATTCACAGGGCTAAGAAGATAAAAATTGAAGTTCAAGGCTAGCTAGGGGAACCGTGGAAAACACCCAGGCTTTCAACAGTCTCTGAAGGAGTATGACCTACAAGTATGGCCAAACTGGGAAATAGACCAAGCCTTATGTAAAACCTAGCTTAGTCTCGGTCAGCTCTGTCCCTGATTGAATTAAGGTGATCGTCTCCAGTTCTAATGCCACCAGAAGCTAAACAACCAACCAAAAAAACTTCTCTGGATGTAGATACCATCACCTATGTTTGCAATGTCAAACAAAGTAAATATAGGTGCACCTGGGTAGCTCAGTCAGTTGAGTGTCTGACTCCTGATTTCAGCTCAGGTCATGATCCCAGGGTCATAGAATTGAGTCTGCACATGCTGAGTGTGGAACCTGTTTAAGATTCTCTCTCTCTCTCTCTGTCTCTCTCTCTCTCTGTCTCTCTCTCTCCATCTGTCCCTCTCCCCCACTCATGCTCTCTGTCTCTCTAAAACAACAACAACAACAACAAAACTAAAACATTTTTGAAGTAAATATGAAGAAAACTACATTTAAACACATTATAGTAAGATTGTTGAAAACCAAAGACAAAGATAATATTAAAAACATCTAGAGAGGGGCGCCTGGGTGGCGCAGTCGGTTAAGCGTCGGACTTCAGCCAGGTCACGATCTCGCGGTCCGGGAGTTCGAGCCCCGCGTCAGGCTCTGGGCTGATGGCTCAGAGCCTGGAGCCTGTTTCCGATTCTGTGTCTCCCTCTCTCTCTGCCCCTCCCCTGTTCATGCTCTGTCTCTCTCTGTCCCAAAAATAAATAAACGTTGAAAAAAAAATTAAAAAAAAAAAAACATCTAGAGAAAAAAACAAAAAGACACAATGCCTTGAAGACTGCAATGTATAAGACTTAGTATTGACTTTCCAGGAAGAAAGGTGAAATCCAGGAGACCTAGAAAGATATATGAGTAACGTGTTAAAATAAAAGAATTGCCAACCAGAATTTCTTAACCTATAGGGGAGTGCAATGATAGAAAACATGATCTTTTCAATAAATGGTGCTGGGACAATTGGATGCCTACTCTGAAAGAAGTAAGGTTTGACCCCTTCCTCATATCATATATAAAAATCACTTCCAGGTGGATGACAGTTAACTCTGTCATTTTTATGACATTTTTATGTATTTTTATGACGTTTGAGTAGGCAAATATTTCTTAAGCAGGATATAAAAGTGTGCCAAGTATAAAGGAAACAATTTAATAATTGTGATAAATTAAAATTAAGAATTATAGTTCATCAAAGGCCACCACGAAGAGAGTGAAAGAAGTCACAAAGTAGGTAAAGATATTTGCAGTAAATACAGCTGAAAACAAAAACCTCATCCAGAAAATACAAAAAAATTTTTCAAATAAACAAGATCAACCCATAGGAAAATGAGCAAATAAATGACTTGATTGTGCATCATAATAGTGCATAGCCAATTGTCAATGCTCCTAGGAAAAGGTCCTCTACCTCATTAACCATCATCAGGAAAATACAAAATAAAGGCTCAACAATATATCAACAACCACTCCCTAGAATATGTAAAGTGAAAAAAGGGAGGAGGAATGCTGATTGTTGACAAAATATGAAGCAATGGAACACTACCCAGCTGGTGAGGGTGTATACTACTATTTGTAGTGTCGTGTCGTGTCTTCTCATGTCCTGTCATGTCATGTTGTGTGGGAGACACTGTTGGTGCCTTGCGTGTATCTTCTCAGCATTCACCACAGCCATGGATATTAGCCTG
Organism: Puma concolor; assembly: GCF_028749965.1. Classification (NCBI taxonomy): domain Eukaryota; kingdom Metazoa; phylum Chordata; class Mammalia; order Carnivora; family Felidae; genus Puma; species Puma concolor. The sequence goes on from NC_141671.1 coordinate 80,516,587, forward strand.
ACAGTTTCCAACAGCAAACACCCATAACTCTTATCTGGGGACTTCCTTTGGGTGCCAGAAGTGGTTTGGCTGGCACATGAGACTCCCTGCCAAAAGAGCTGGGGAGTTAGGATCCCCTGAATAATGGACTCAATAAATGACTGTTGGAGTTAATAGAGAAACAGCCCTGTCCCTTACCCCTCAGTTGAGTTAACTCTGAGGATCATACTACACTACCTCCCAGAGTTTCATAGTGGGATTGAGGCTCAGTTGTCTGCAGCAGGAATCTGCTCCATAATTCTAGAGTTATTTCAAACACTTCTGCCAGCAGTCCAAGGAGTTTCACTGATCCTGAGCCAGTTTCTGATCTGAATTTGCTAGGTTACTATTCCTGTACCATGCAGTAATAATCCAGACCCCACATCTATATGTGGCACAGGCCTGGGATTTTAATTTCTCATGGACAACTCGACCTTCTCCTCAGCTAAAGCACTGGACAAACAGGCAGGCTTCTTTTTATTTTGATCTAGTGAACATATTTTTTTAGATCTCATCCTATGAACAAGACAGATCCTCCAGCCAAGGGCTCAACATGAGAAATTCATTTCCAGACTCACACAGGCCAAGTTCATGTCTTTGGTCCCACCTCTAGACTTTAGAGCCCATATCTGATATGAAGCTCATTTGGGCAGTAGCTTATTCCGGAGTACTCTTTTGGTTTTGATTTGCCTCTTCATTTTTACTACATGGAGTTTTTCCTTTCTCTTTTGAGCTTAGCTATCATAACAGAAGCTATTGGCCCACATCTTAGCATTAGCTCTAGTGTGCAAGACTATTATTACCTATTACCCTGACTTCTGACTCTCTGTCTGAAAGCTTTATGTTGGATAGGAGCACACTCAGCTTTCAGACAGGGCAAACTAAAAATGCCAGAAAATTAATGCTCCCCGTGCACCTCTCAACCAATGACAGATGGGGATTTGGTAGATAAATACCCTCGTCTCCTCCCCCTTCAGTTGGGATAACTCACATATGTTCTATTAAGCTCTAGGCGCTCACAGTGGTGACTTTTTCGATTATATACTCTTTAAGGGCTTTATTTCATTTCTTATGTTTCCATTTCTACTACCAGTGCTTCCTGGGATTACTGCCTCAGTAAACTAGTGGCACTTATGACTTTGTCTCAGGGACTTTTTCTGGGGCATAGGCATCACCGACTGGAGCTAACCATATGAATAAACTGTGACCCAGCGATTCCCCTCCTGAGTATATATATACAATGAAAATGGAGACAAATATATGCTAAATAACATGTATGAAAATTATCTGTGGATATATATTTATAATGCTCCAAGCTGAAAATAACCCAAGTGTCCATTAACCATAAGATGGATAAATAGATAGTGCTTTATTCATAAAATGGAATGTTACACATCCAAGTGAATGAATGGACTGTCACTAAACATAACAACATGGATGAATCTCGCAAACATAATGTTGAGCTTAAGAAGCCAGACACAAAAATATACACCTGTTTATTCATTGGATTCCTACATCATGATATTGGTGCTATGTTGTTATTGGGGGGCAATAACAAGAAACTCAGAGTAAAAACTATATAATAAAAATGAAATATCTTCTAGTATAATTGGAAAAATAAGGAAAAGCTGATTTGGGTTTTCTCCTTAAAAATGATCTGAATTGTTAGGTGATCGTGTATATGAAGATATTTATGATTTTACAGTATGAGGTTTAAAAATCCACAATCCTCCCTTATTCACTGATGAGCTTTATAATGTTAATAACTTAGTGGACTTTTTTCTCAGCATCTTATTAATTATATACACATAATGACATCCATAGTATGTATGTGACTCTCATTTTAATTGATGCAATTAAAAATAATATGGCACAGATTTTTCAAGTTTAACAAGCAGAAATTAATAAATGGATGGTTCACATTTTAAGTCATCAACATATCAAAAAGCAACCAGGCAATTGCAGGTAACTTTTGGTTGAGATAATTAGCTTGCTGCTCCAAATTGAACCCGTTGGGGTCAACAATTTCTTCAGTAACCGTATTAGCATATTTTAATACCTGTTGAATCTAGAGACTCACTAATATGCTTAGTAAATGGAATTGCTATTTACAGTTATTACCATATTCAATCCTCATCCTAGCTACAAGACTCTGAAAGCATTATTAAAATCCCATTGCTGTAACAGAATCTCTGTGAGTGTTTAAGATCATTCTGCCATAGAGCAAATAGGAAAATATAATCTTTTCTTTTAGTGAGAACCTTTTTCCTTTTAGGCATGGGCTCCTAATGTGGACTTCTTGAGAGGCAGAAATATGGGCTCTGGAATCACATTGCATGGCTTTGACTTCTGGCTCCATCATTTAGTAGTAGGATAGCCTTGGGCCAGTTTTTAACCTCTTTGTGCCTCATTTTCCTCATCTGTAAACTCAGAATAATAAACATACAAGTTATTATAGGATTTAAGTAAATTCGATGCTCTTTGAACTATATCCAGCATAAAGTTAGGTACTTTAATTTACTTAACAAATATTTATTCAGCACTATTTTCCAGAGAATATCTAGGCACTTGGGTATATCAGCAAATAAAACAAAGATTCCTGCCCTAATGGAGTTTACTTATACTTCATCCAAAGAGACAAACAATAAACACAATAAGTAAGTCATGTGTATAGTATGTTAAAAGATGATGGAAACTATGCGAAAAGGCACATGCAGAGTAGGGTCAGTGAGATCAGGGTCCCAGAGGGACCAGGCAGTTTGCAGCAAATAAAGTGGTCAAGGTGGTTCTCACTGAGAAGGTGAAATTTGACCAAAGGCTTGTAGGAGGCAAGGGGTTTAGCTAGTGGATGTCTGGGGAAAGAGAATTTCCTTCTATGCCAAAAAGGCTTGGCATCTTCAAAGAACAACAAGGAGGCCAGTGTGGTTGGGTACATTGTGTGAGGGGTTGTAGCAGCAGGGAAAGGGGCTGGATCTTATAGGTCATATCAGGCCACTCTAAGGACTTGGGCTATTACTCTGAGTGAAATTATTGTTGTTGTTAATAATCACTACTCATTCTGAGACAGGACATCTTTGCTATAGATGTTGTTTGAGGTATTTTAGTCCCAGATCCATGGTACCCAAGTGACAATGAGAGAAAGATGTTGTGAGATTGGCCATGGCTCTTTTTAACATTGCCGAGGACAAAAGTCATCAGTTGTTTGGCCAAGCAAGGTAGTATTAGATCCAGCCTGTGTGAATGTGTGTCCCAGGGCAGGATCAGCACTGTCACTTAGGAGCAAAGCAATCATGGTGGATGTTGGCAACAATAATTCAAGGAAGAAGATCCTCTAGACACTTCCACACTTCACCAAGCCACTTCCTTGAGCCATATTTGGGTAGGGATAGGAAATCCGCTTAAATGAGGAAGAATGTGTGAGAAAAAGGAAGAAAGTTCTTTGGTTCTGTCTCCTCTCTGTGTGTTCCAAACCCTGTCACATCTTTCTAAAGCATATGCCTAGCATACATATGGTGTGTATGGGTGGCAGGTATGTGTGCAACTTGACATGTGTGTGTGTGTGCCTGTATGAGTTTTAAGTATTGCCCGCTGCTGGAGCTATGATGATGTCTTTGGTCGGTTTTAAATGAAATATATTAGCAGTGGTTTCAGCAAATTACAGGAAGAAGTTAGCCAAAGAGTTCACAGGCGTCTCCAGAGGGCACAGAAAAATTTAATTGCCTCTCCTTGCCTGCGCCTGGCTTTTGGAGAATAACCTCAGCTGCCTTTTGAATAAGAAGCATTCCTCACTTCATGATTCTCCAGGTAACTGGCCAGTTTCCACTGCTGAATTGATTTTGTTCCAAATTTTCTGTGCATATGAAATGGGATGTGGTGACTCATTGTCTCCCAAGTTCTTTGAGGCTCATAACCAAGATAGATCCTTCAGTTCGAATCAACATGATCCTGTTCCCTATCTCTCCATGCTCATGGCAACATTGTCTTTCTGTGCCTTGGGGACCACACATCTGGGAAACTGTAATCTTCCTCTTAGCCTTTCTTGCTTATATCCTGCCCTCCTTCAAACAGTTGTGGAGAGTTTGCCAAATGTACATGAACGCAAGCACCGAAATGCTTTGTTGTCTCAGCCATTTACAAATAATTCAACAGTCTACGAATTATTTAAAAGCAATCTAGCCAGAGTTCTCAGAACCTCCAATCATATTTTAGTACTTGCTGCTATGACAATCTTTGGACATATTTTTCTGCCCCTCATGGCACTTCATTGGCTTTTTTCAATTATCTCCTACATCAAATTTATGCTTTCCCACCCTAGATTTTATGGAAAACAGATCGTTCTTTCCTCTGGATTTCCTGTTCCAACCAACAGAAAGGAAGAAAGCTTTTCTTTTGCAGTTTCTTCATCCTGTTTTCAGCCATTCCCTGCCCCACCCCCACGGTTACTGAGCATCCACCATGCACCAGGTGTTCTCCCTTCCAATCCTCAGAGCAAGTCTTCAGGATAGATGTTATTAACCTTTGGGTACCAGTGAGGAAACCAAAACAGGAAGCAGAAAAGTTATTAGTTCAAGGCCACACAACTACCAAGTCAAAGGGGTGGGATTTGAACGTAGATCTTCTACTCCATACCCCATTTCATTCCTTGCCTTGCCTTTTCCACCAGATGGCTCCTTATTCTGCGAATACACTCTATCATATATCCATAGGCTGTCTCATTTGCTTTGTCTAGACTCTCTAGACTTAACTCTTCCAGAGTCTACTCTAGCCTATCCCAACCATATTTGTGAGTGGAATAAAGAAGACTGCTTATACAGCCTCTCAGAGGTAACACCAATCCCCTTCTAATGAAAATTCTGGTATATCTTGATGTGGCTACTCAGATAGTGTTTAGCAGAGAGGGGACTTAGCCCAGTCAGATCCCAAGAACTAGATTTTCTCCTTCACATCAGCACAGATTAACTTTGCACTCTCTGGAGTGCAGGAGAAAGACAAGCCTCCCTTTATCCTAGGCCAGGATCTTAGGACTTTAGCAGTAATAAAGGACACAAGTGAAAGAGGGTGGCATTTATACCACTGGGAGGTTGACAGCAATGTCATTTATTTATTTATTTATTTATTTATTTATTTATTTATTTATTTATTTATGAAAGCAATGTCTTTAAATGAAGGAAATCCAGGGAGACAGAAATCTAATTTCTCATATTCTACAAAGGCAAAGCACTCCCCTTTTAAAATTACCAAAGTTTCAGCGGGAGCTTTTCGTTGTGTGGCGTGTATGAGTATGTATGTGTGTAGGTACGTGCATGAATGTCTGAGGGTAATACTGTCTGTGTGTGTGTCTAGAGTGGTAGCTCTCACCCCAGAGGGTGGAATTTGTGCAAATCCAACAAAAATTGGGAAACTCGGAGCAGACCTGCAGTGCCTATCTCTACATGCATGCTCTTCATTTTCTGTTGACCCAAAGGATTGATAGGCTTGTTTACAAGGCACCCTTCCTTCCCATGCTCTGGCTGACCTTGCCTCTGCTTGATCGACCCACCACCTTTTCTCTCTCTTACACCATCATTTTTTCTCTCCCTTGTACGTGTAATCCTTATCTTGAAACTGCCTTTATTTGTGATGCTGCCACCCTCACTTTCTCTCTTACTATATTCACAAACTTAAAAAGAAAGCTGTATACGATTTATAACACTTCCCTTCTTCCTCCCTTCAAATAAAACTGCTCTCTTAAAGACTTATAACCTTGTAGTCACCCCACTTGATGGTTTCTGTTCTTTCTTCCTGGACTCACCTTCAGTAACTTCACAATGTTCTTGCCCTTGCTTTGAGAATCTCTTCCTCCTCACTTTTTAACACTCCCTTTCCCCACCTCAGATTCATCTGCCTCCTTCTTCCATTCCCTGAGACTCTGGCTCTATGTGACTCTCTCTCCAAGAGACTGATTTCCTTCTCAAGAACTCAAATAGGATTCTTATGCAGATGGCTTTGAAATTTATATGCCTAGTTCTATCCTTCCCCTTGACTTCAGCCTTAACATGCATAACTATTAAATATTTCCACCTAGATGTCACATGATTACTCTAAAGTCAAAATGGCAGGACAAAGTTATCATTTTCTGAAGTTAGTCCATCCTGATGTCCTCATATTTAGTAATAGCATCGTAAGCTGTAAGTCACTACAGCCCAAGACCCAGTCCTCTGGGGTTTTCCTGATTCTTCAGATGATGTAGATTTTCCTCTCTGACATCTTTTCAATGAATATTTTCCATTCTATTCTCACTCATGTCTCCTAGTTCTTTCTTGATGTGCCGATAATCTATTTCCCTTTTAGTGCTAAATTTTCTGTACCCTGGGTACAATTTCTGCTCACTTTCTTTGCATGTTGCTACCAAACTAACCTTCTTGAAAGGCTTCCACTCAACCCTTCAAAAACCTTTTCTGGCTCTTCATTGCCAACAAAGCAGAGCCCATACTCCTTAGCCTTATATTCAGAGTGTCTCCACCAGTGTAAGGTTGCCCCACCCACCTTTCCAGCTTTGTCTTGTACTTCTTTCCCACATAAACCCTACACACCTGAAGTTTCTCTGTGCTTCATTTTCCAAAACTACCTTGTAGACTCCTCATTGATCCTTCCTTCTTGGAATGCCTGCCCTTCATCCTTCTTTTCTTTAGAAGTACTGGCACCCCCTTTTATCCTACTTCCTCCAGGAATCATTCCATAATCCCCCTAACTGGAATGGCCTCAGCTCCCATGGGTATGCTAGGGAACTTGGTGACTCTTACATGTTATTACACACATGCCTTAATTTCTCCCTATGCAGTCCTGTTGATTGGTTATTTGTAGAAGTGTTTCCTTCCTTCCCAACTACATGGTAAGATCATGTTTATATTCCCCATGACACTTAAGATAGAATTTTTCATTTTTTTTATTGAGTAAGAACAGTCTTCTGTGTGTGTGTGTGTGTGTGTGTGTAAAGGTAAGGAGAGAAGTTGCAAAAGAGAATTCATTGAGATATGGGAAGAAAATACCAAAACTTTAACTTATGTTTTCCACTTTTATTTTAAATATATTTTGTGCATGTTCAATAGTGAAATATTTGAATACAATATTCATATATTCAACATTTGAATGCAATATTCATTATAAAAATATACCCAACAGTTGTCTCACATTGGAATCACTAGAAACAGATTCTGAAGTAAAGAATTACATTTATAAGGTCGACTGGGGGAGCTCTCGGAAGATACACCTTCCAGGAGTGGAGGAGGTAGGATGGGGCACAGGGAGAAAGGTGACCCGCAATGTGTTTGCAGCTGAGGCCTCAGTAGATCCTACTGTGAGCTCTGGAGCTGGGAAGGCCCTTCAGAGTTTTTCTGATTTAAGGTAAGGGGGCTGGGCCTTCCTTCCCTCCTCATTGGCCAGTTATTAGCCATGGGCCATCCCCTGGGAAGAGAGTGGCTTCAGCTGAGGGCAATTCAGTGAAGGATGCCATTGTGACAATCAGCAACCCATATTTCCAGCAGCAGGGGATTATATGCATGGGCTCTGAAGAGGAGATCTAAATGTAGCACCACAGTATCCACCACAATGGCTCATTCTCAGATTTCTCTCTCTCTTTCTCTCTCTCTCTCTCTCTCTCTCTCTCTCTCTCTCTCTCTCTTTAACTGACGGGAGTGCTATCAAAAATCTTTGGAGACCCTGGGATCAAAGAATGACTGAGGGAAAGCAGAGTAAGAAAACTAACATTGCTTAAGGCCTCTCTGCTTTAGGCACTTTGCCAAGTACTTAACATGCTCTTCTGCTCCATTTCAAAGCATAAAGAGAAGGGAATAATAAGTGATTAACATCCTTCATGCATGTTTCATGCTGCCAGGAAGGTGGACTAAGCATTGAATTTGGTTTTCTAAAGAAGGAGCTATATGATTCACATGGGGATGACTCAAGAATGAATAGTGTTTAAAGATGGACAGTAACCATTTCCATCAACGGCCACCTCCCAAGTTGTGTGGAGAGAATTCTATCCAATTATATTCCTTTTAACTTTCAGTAAAGGTGTCATTCAACAAAGCTGGTTATTTCCAGTCTGTGGAGGAACAGATATTGAGCTGGAAAATATCTTCCCTGAGAGTTTGTTTTGAACAATTAGGGGACCCTTTCTTACTAATGAATAACATCTCTATCTCATATCTGCAAACTCTTCTAAAACTCTCAGAGACTGAGAACATTTACCTCCTCATCCTTTTCTCTCTGATCCTTTTAATTTAGGTGACTCCTCAATTCCTTTTCCAGGCCATATTCAGAGGAGACAGCATCGCATCATGGGGTAAAGATGCCAGGGTTGGACAGATTCAGGTGTTTTTGTTCAGCTATGCATCCTGAGGCTAGGGACTGTCTTTCCTTTAGGACCAGATTACCTAATCTGCAAAAAGGAGAGAAGATTAGAACCTGTCTCACAGGTACTTTATTATTGGAGATCCACACTTATGGGGTGGTGATAAAAATTCAAGAATAAAAATTATGTAAAGCTCTTAGCCTAGTACCTGGTTTATAGAATGTGCAAATTAAATAATAGCTATTTTTAAATTTCTGATTTTTCTTTGCTTTTCTCACATTCTTTTCTATTTTTCTCCCTATTCCCAGGAAGCTGTGGCATTATGAAATCTCAGAGTAAAAGGGCCCTAAAGGGTTACCAAGTTGTACTGCCCAGCTACATCATTAACTGCCTTTCTAGCAGCTTTATCCTTTTCTCTCTGCTTCCCCCTCCCAACACCATTTTTCATAGTTTCCTCCTTTACATAGTCAATTTGAGCATCAGATTGCACTAGGGATCTATTTCTGTTTGTTGGTACCCAGACAAAACCCAAAGGCTGGCCCACGGTGAAGTGTCAAGCCCTGAGAATGGCCACCTGCGAGTAAAGCCCCAGCAGAGTCTGACTGCTGTGCTTAGAGCCAAGTCAGTGTTAATCCCAGTGAAATAATTCTAGATCACTGTGACTATGTTTCCTAATGCAGAAAAAGCATGGGCTTGGGCCAGTGTTTTTTACCCAACGCAAAGAAAAAGGGTTAGGGGAGCAAACATGTGAGCCAAAAACTTTATGTGGACTTGCCACACTGAAACTATTGGTATAAAATTATTCAGGCTTTTAGAAGTCCTAATTATCAATTCCTTATCTTGGTTGCTGACAACTGCTGGATTCCTTGCTCTACAAATACCCTGAGTTGCCTCCCTTCCACATTCAACTTTATGCTTTCATTTCTTTGTTCTCATTTTTTCCCATTAAACAAATAGGCCAAGTCTCCTCATGTTGTCCTTAGGCCAAGTTTCAAAGGAGGGCAAAATACTGCCTAAATCCCACAGCTCACATAGTACACACACATACATACACACGGGGGAGGGTGGAGAGAGAGAGAGAGAGAGAGAGAGAACAACCCTAAATCATAAGGCAAAAAGCCTTTTGATCCCCAGGCCCTTCCCACCTGCCTGCGTCTCTTTTCCGTACCCCACTCATCTTGCTCCTCTTGCTGTTTTATATTTGGAGATCTGCTCTTACAGCCCATTCCAGAAAGACCCAGGGTCTTCTTTCCAAGTGCACATTCTTTCCAAGGTCTGCCAAAGCCCAGTTTCCAAGAGTCTGTGGGAGTTTCCCTTTCGAGCCTCCCCATGTGACAGCAGCCCAGCGACACAGACAAGATTTCCTGTCCTTGTGGTGCATTTATCAGAATCCCTGTCAGTTTCGTTCAGGTGCTGGGCAAGAGGTAGAAAAACTCCAGTGTGAAAAACAGCTGTAAATGGGTTCTCTCTGACCCTTTCTGGCCCCAACTCACCCCAGAACGCAGTCCGAGCAGGTGCAACATGCAAAGCTGGTATGTGCATCTGTCATTCTCCCGGAGGAGGGTTTTCAGACCCTTTGAACCAGAAAACACTCATCTGTATCAATTTTTTCCTTACATGGTAGCTTTCTCAAACACGTATTCCCATGTAGCGTGTATCCCTCCTTAATTTGTGGTCATTTTACCAGTAATCAAAACTATCATAACACACAATTTTGTAGCACCCTCCACTTGGGAATCGCATTGCACTCTATAAACAGTAGCTAATTGGAGAGGGAGTGCTGTGTATTTATTTAATAACACAGTTGTATCTTCTGTTTTAACAAAATGTTCAGTTCTTTACTGTTTATTGTCAATGTAATTTCCTTCACATAATACAAATTAATGAGGAGAGAAAAAAGCAAGTTTGTTTTTCATTAGTTACTAATTTAAGGATTTCCAAGCTGATTAATCAGAGTTCTTCCAGCCCATCCCCCCGGCTCCCATGCACTCAGCTGATCGACCATTTTTCTTCCTAAGAAAATCGTTTGTAGTTCAGTATTTGTTTTGAGTCCTTAACCTATACAATTTCCCATTTGCTTATCCATCCACATTTTTCACGGGTGTCTTTCCCTCCCTCTCCCTCACAGCCCACGTGCACGTGACACAAGCGTGCACACAGCCTTTCTTGCTCATTTCTCTGGCAACTCTCTCTTCTTTATCATCTAGTCTCTCCAAGTTAGGCCTTTCTTTTTCCTCTTTTCCCTTCCTTTTTTTTTTTTTTTTTTTTTTTTTTTACTACCTTTGAATCTAACGCTGTAGCCTCAAGGGCGATATCTTTCAATTTGGAGTTATCTCCAAATACCCACACAGACAGAGATGATAGCTTTCTGCTGCTGGGGAGATTATTAACTGCTCATACAACTTTATCACAGATTTTTTTTGTGTGTCTGACAGTTGCTTATAAAATGTATGTTTTTCCTCAAGTCCTCCAACAGTGTGCCTATCATTGTCATGTGTCTTCTCCTTTATTGGGCCCACAGGCAAAACCCAATTATCAATTGTGAGATAAACGGTTCTCCAGCAGAAGGAGACACTTTCTCCTTTCACTGGGGCTTCCCAGCAAGCTGTCTTCAAGGGCTTGTGACCTGTGGAGTTGTATAGGGTCCCACACTTAGAAGGGCCCTGTGCCTGCTTTAATACTTTGTTGTCATGAGCTTAAAGTTCTTAACATTTTAATGATGGGACCTGCATTTTCATTTTGCTCCAGGCACCACAGTTATGCAGTCAGTCCTATTTCCACAGTAGTATTTGTTTCCTCCTACTATTTACAGGTCCTGGAACCCTGATTTAAAGCCAAAGGGGTTGGACTGGTCCTTTGGTGTTTATTGTTATCAAGGAAGAGGACACAACAGTCTTCTCTCACCAGCAGGGCCTTTCCCATTTCACCTCCACGGAGAGAATCTCCTCTGAGTCTCCGAGATCATTTGGTGACTCTTACTCCAACACATTCTTCTCCTCTTAGACCTCAGGTTGTTTTCCTCCTGGGATTCCTCCTCTGAACTTTTCCTCATCCTCTTTCACCCTCCATCATGAGGTGATTCATCCTAATCAGGTGACTGGGGGTGACCCAACTCAGTAATTCAATAGCAGAGGCGCTACACCTGGTATCTAAGAACCTCTGGACCTGCAGTCTGAGCTCAAATATTCAGCACAGCCTGAGAAAGGGTGTCCTGATAGTGAGTGAAATGCTGTCTAGAAAGCAACAACCACCTAGAGGTGGGCTGAGGGGAAAAGAAAGAAATAAGCACTTTCAAAGAAAGGGATTGGAGGATAAGAGAAACAATAGGAATTAAAAAAAAAAAACTGGTCTAATGAAGAAACATGTGTTCATCACTTATGAAGATATATGCAAACAAGTATGCAAAATGAAGCGAAGGGGGACAGGAAAGTTCTCTCCATGAGTATAAAACTGATTGAAATGTCAACTGTCATCTGTACTTAAGGGCCCATTGTGAAGGAAAAGCTGAGACTCCGCTAGAAAACAAATCTGACAAGAACTAGATCATGTACTTCTCTTTTAGACACGCACACTCACATCACCACGACAGTGACAATCATGGTGATATTATTCTATTTTACCTGACTTGTTCCTTTAGACAGCTGCTCTTGAAGATCCGGGCTTTATCTTTGTTTCTTAGGCACTACTGTTTGTCATAGTATCTAGTACTTGGTGTGTGTTTTCAAAATTTGAGCTCAACCCATGACCCTTCTTTTCAGTACTTATGTGTTTTGCATTGACAATGACATTCAATGCAGATTCAGTAAGATTTGAAGAGTAACAAACATGGAACACACTGGTTGGACTCAAATTCCCATTCGGCTGTTGCCAGCTCTGTAGCCTTGGACATAGGGCTAAACTTCTCTGTGCCTCAACTGCTTCATACATAAATAGGCTATTGAGAGGATTAGATGACTTAATATACTTAAAGCACTTAGAATGCCCGGTGGTAAGCACTCAATATAGGTGTCAGCCATTATTATTGTTCTTGACTTTCCTCTCCGTGTGAGAAAACAGAGCTGGGCTGTGCAAAGTGTATAGTGAGGCCCTGCTTTCTGGAGCTCCAGAGCCATGCGTTCTGCTCCAGGCAAGGGCTGTAATCCTTCCCGGGATCCATAGCTTTCTCACCTCTTATGGCAGGAGCAAGCCTCTATCTGAAATGTACAGCTCAGGGTCCTCTTCCCTCTCTTTGCCCAAGGCAAAGGTGATATATTCCATGTTTATTTCCTGAACAGATTTGCCAGAAAGAATGTTTCTGACTGTTCGCATCCAGAGCAGACCCCAGAAATATAACTGTGCAGTGTGGATAATGCTATGTCCGGATACCGATAAAGCTCATGCAGTGGGGAAAGAGACAGCTCTATGAGGGTAATATATCCAATGCATAAGAACAAAACACGTTACGTTGGGGGAAAACGTCTCTGGGAAATCAGTGTGACCAAGTGGTGGAAATACTAGCATAACGGATAGGACTACAGCACGTGAAGAAAGGCAGTCACATTTTTCTCCACACCTCTGCAGCCCCTGCAAAGCAATAACATCAAACCAATTACACAATAAAATATTTAGAACATATTATCTAGTTTAACCTGCAAACACAGTGATAGACCTTGGCATTTTCCATTGCTTATAGTTTCTTTGTAGACAGAATTCACCCCATTAGGTGACAGATGTCCTTGATACTAAAATAACATTCAATCTTTCTTCTTTTTTTTTTTCAGATGCAAACCAGGGACATTTGTGATTTGCTTTCATAGTATCTAAAGCGCTTGGGCTTTTAATTGATTATTTTTTACAACGGCCAAGCTTGCCATTGGAGAATTCTTTGAATTTTCAAACAAAGCCCAATGCCACAGAAACCCTGCAGAGTCCCTGAATAAAGCAATATTATACCCCGAAGAAAACATTTGATTTCAGGAGCAGCCGTGCTAACATTCATCAACAACATCCTTCACTGCCCCCAGTAGATGCACGTAAGTGGACTCCTGGTGGACAAGATTGTCATGTTCCACAAACTTCTAGTTCTCTCTACACAAGTATCAAGTTCTCAGACTGCACTTACTGACCAGAGTCAGAGAGCCCACAAATAAGTCAAATTATCAGAAGGCAGTAGCTCTGTACCGGAACCACAGGAGAAGATAAACAGCCTTTATGTGCCAACCTGGTTTCCTTAATACCTTCCATCTAAAGGATCTGTGTGCCAAAATCGGGGCGATTATGATGGCAGGGTAGAATCATCTAAGTCACCTTTGCCCCCGGAACACTGTGCATTGTCTACAGTTGAATTGCCAACCTTTTAATCCAAGCTTTTTGAGTGCTTTTCGTGAACAAAAATAATAATAATGATAATGCGTTAAAAGAATAGCTTCCTATCCTAACACATCTTCAGATCACCGCTGGGTGACCCTTTCATTCTTTTTGGTGCAGCAGCCCATAAACATGAAGGGACAGTAGAGATGTAACATGCTAGAAAAATGTCCTTAATCCAACATGCTGTGACACTAATGGAATACATCTCAGACATGGTAATATTAAACTATTCGCTTTAACTCTTCCCGTTGCTGGCAATCGCACTGTGACAAGTGTCATCTTCAACAAGAAGATAACCTTAAACATTCCATTTTGGCATAAATGTCTTTTACTAGCAATAAGTAATCCAAGAAAAACAAGTGCTTCTACATAGATTTCCCTTGCATACACTGACCTAAAGTAAGGAGACCACAAAGACTGACTAATTAACAAGATGTTTTGAAGCCAATACTCAGGAGTGCCTACCCTTCTGATTTCCATTTGTAAATATTTTCTTTTTTCTCTGCTTATAATGAAATTTGGAGCTAGTGAGACTTTTGATTGGCTTTCGCAGGGTTTTTGGTGGCAGGGAGGCAGAATTTTCCTCAATCTAGTGTGAGGATCTGACATTTGCTCCTAATTTATGTAGACTGTGTAATAAAATGTTTGATGTAGGACTTATGTATACATTTGCACTATCTATTCTATCGGTATTTCATTAGTATTCAAAGACTAAACGGGTTTGATCTCTCTTCCTGTATGGAAGATGGGAATGGGACCCTTTGAAATCCAGCTAACAGAGTGTTTCTTATTGTCACCTGAGATCTGTGACAAAAACATTCCAGAACGTGTTTCCAAAGGGATTGTAGTCAGGCCAAGGAAAACAGTTGGAGGCAACTCGCTAAATTGAGACAAGTCTAAACAAACAAAAAGCTAAGGCACAAAGCCAAACATTTCAGGAACCAAGAAGATTCAATGAGAGAAAAGATTTAAAGTAGAAGAAAGTGGGTGACCCAAGTGAATTCTCTTATTTAGGATTCTGACCCTTACTCTTGCTTTTTTAGGACACCTATGGCTCTTGGGCTGGGTGTGTTTGAAGGGGCCAGTTCCGAGTGTACCATGACTGTCTTCCATATGTAGGCTTTGTTATTTTTACATGGGGACCCAAACATCTCAGAGAACACTGCATTTGGAGATAGTTTTCATCCCATGGAGAGCCTAGAGTATAATAATTTGGATCAAGAAAGACAGATAAGGTACATAATTTTTATTACAGGCATTTAATTCTTAAGTAGATCCACAGGTCTTTAAATCATTCTCTTATGGTTTATATTTGATCTGTCTTTCTAATTTCTTCCATTTGCAGATGAGAGAATGATGTGTGAGCTAAAAGGATGGAGCTGAAGCAGAAAGATGTAGGGTGGCGATGAACATCTTCACTGTGATTAGGGAAGGGAGAATGAATCCTATGGACAAAAAGTGCTTCGGGTAAATTTATAAAGTTTGGGAGACATCTTAGAAGATTCCTGGTGAGAAAGAATGAGTTTAGTGTATTTGAGAATGGTAGATATCTATCAAAATACTCAGGAGAAAGGATGTAGATATGAGAGAGAAGAGTGGAGCAAGGTAGGATCCCAGAGAATCAACCTCAGTCCAGAGCCCACAGAAAAGCAAGTTGGTGGTCTTCTTAGGACTACCTGCTAAAAGGCCACCTTTGTCTTTACTAGGCATTGATTAAATCCTTGGACCTTACCATTAGGCTAAAACTAGAAGACCTGAGTTTTTCAAACTGGTGAGGCAACTTAATATCTATGAGCACTTAGTTAAGTCTCTTAGACTGTTTCAATCTACAGAGTTACCTAGTGTAAGAGGGCCTACAACCTCGTTCATCTTTCTTGACAGTTTTTGGGTAGATCACATGAAAAAAGCATATGAAAAAATTTGAAAATCTTAAGGGGGACTTTCAACAACATGGAAGACTGAGAAGACAAGGATGCAAATTCAAGTGCTGGAAAAAAGATTTCTCTACCAATTATTTAGTACATAGCTCAAAAAATGAAAAGGAAATCCAAAGTGGCAGAAGTTAAGAAAGAATCCAAAACCAGAACAGTAAGTAGAAGCTGATGCCACTTGCCCAAGGGAGTTGGGCAGATATATACCTAGAGTCCAGAAGTTGGGTACCAGAGACATAGCTTTGGACTTGTATCAGGTTGGAGGCTGAAAAACAACTCTGTGCACAGAGCTTAAAGTCTTAAAGAGCTGCTCTATTTGTAAAGAGATCTAGAAAAACTTTTCCTACCAGCTCAGAAAAACAGAAATAAAGCTTACTATTTATCCAAGGCCTCAGGGGAAAGGGAAAGAGTTGCTTATGAGAAATTTAAAGCCACATGTGGGTTGTGCCAAATGTAGGTTTAGTCTGAATTTATTCTAGTAGGGTGGTACAGAAACTTAAACCATGAAATTAGCATTAGAAGCTGATTTTGGACTATCAAATGACTTGAAATCCCCAGTGAAAACACATCTGAAAGGACTCAAAAGTGTTTTATTTTTTTCTCCCACATTCAGAGCAATCAGGATCTCCAGGGAAAAATAGGCTCTGCAGAAGATGAGTTCACAAATTAAAAAATTACAAACCACACGAGGAAATGAATCACCATGAAGGAGAGTCAAGACATAAAAACAAATGAAAACTAGCTACCCAGGTTTTGAGCATAACACATTTGAGACGATGTAGATTTTTTAAGAATTGAATAGAACTTCTGAAAATGAATATAGAGATTAAAATTTTTTACTGTTAAAAAGGGATAAGTAAGGTATGATGAGAGGTTATGATTAAAAAATAGATGTTTTTATTTCACACATTAATGAGAAATATTATGAGAATAGGGGAATTTTATGTAATGTTTATTAATGTCCATTATAAAGATCTATATTAAGTTCTGAAGATACCAAAGCCAGTTTAGATGCAGTCTCTGACCTTGCAGAGATCACATTCTAGGGCAGACCACAACAATGCAGAAAAAGCAATAAAATGTTGTCGATGAATAGGGTACAAAGAGGGTGTAAAGGAGGCAGTGGTCAAGTCTATCTTCTGGGTCTGGGCAGTCAGGAGAAGTTTTGTAGAGCTGGAGATGCCTGAATTGAGTATCAAAAGATGAGTGGGTGTTTTCCAGACCCATAAAGAGGGAGAGGCACTAAAAGTAGAAGGTGCATGATGAAACAACATGGTATGTCTAGGCTACTGGATGTGAAGGTGAAGAAAAGGGTAGAGAGGTGAGTAGGGGCAGATCATAAATAGCTTATGGTGATACTTACAAAGAGGTATGAGGAAAGCACAGTAATAAGTAGTTAGGAACCTGGAGTCAGACACCCTGGTTTCAGTCTTGGGCATAGAATTTACTAGTAATGTAACCTGTCTCAAATTACTTAATATCTCTATATTTCAGTTTCTTCCATTGTAAAGTAGGGAAGAATAATAAAATAAACTCTTCAGAAGATTGTTGTCATAATTAAGTGAGATTATATACGTCAACACTTAACACAGGTTCTAGGCTGTTTTAATGAACATTAGCCTTTGTTAGTATAACTCCCATTCTCATTAAGACAGAGAAGATTTTGAGAGAGATGGAAGCAAAAAATTAAGTAATAAATAAAATGGCATTTATTCAATTAGCAAGTACTTGAGATAATGTGGAAGAAACTAAGGTTATTGTAGACTGTTCTTTCCCTCGAGACACTTAAATTCTAAAAAAATTTTTAATGTTTATTTTTGGGAGAGAGAGAGAGCGAGAGAGCATGAGTAGGCAAGGGGCAGGGAGAGAAGGAGACACAGAATCTGAAGCAGGCTCCAGGCTCTGAGCTTGAGGCACAGAGCCCGACATGAGGCTCGAACCTGCTGACTGCAAGATCATGACCTGAGCCGAAGTCGGACGCTCAACCGACGGAGCCACCCAGACGCCCCGAGACACTTACATTCTAAATGCAAAGACAAATACTGAAAAGAGGCAGAGGAATATTAAAATATTGAAAGGAGGCTGAGAAAATGATGGTCTTACTTAGCATCACCTGGGAGCTTGTTATAATTACCATTTTTCAGATTCTATTCCATATCTACTGATTGAAAACTCTGCGTAAGTCCCAGAAATCTGTGTTCTAACAAATACTACAGCTGATTCTGATGCAAGCTAAAGTTTGAGAATCCTTGCACTTGGCTTTTATTTCAAGTTTAATGGAGGGAGCTCTTTACTGCAGTTAAAAACACCCTAACAGCACCTGGAATGGAGCCATTGAAAATTACTTGGCTCCAGGTACTCCTATTGTGCCTTCAGCTTTTCATGGGCTTTTCTGAGGACTAATTTAGATTCAAAGGACCTTGTTTTTTAAATTGAATCTTGGTAAAATCTTAAGGAAGAAATCAATAGCTAATTATAGTCTGTTTGATTTCCCCTCTTCACTACCCTCAGGGGGGTAGAACATGGGCCTGTTGCTTCCAGCAGGGGGCTCCATGATCATCCAGAGGGACAAGGAGAGGTTCCTACCCAAAGACCGGGAGTGAGGGCCAGCCGTACACACAGGCTGACTTTGCCAAGAATACATTCTGTGGATCATGCCCACCATCCGGCCACTCACCTACTACTTAAAGTACTTAAGTGGTTGGTCATAAAATACCTTCTAAGGAAAGAAGATTGAGGTAATTGTGGGGCTTTTAATTTGTGATGGGGCATACAAATGGAAACAAGGCCAATACCGTGGACTTCTTTTTGTCCATCCTTCTGAGTAATACTGAACTTTTATCTTATGTATATATTGAAGATATACTTAATGAAGACTTCTTAGAAGGGATGACAGATGGTTAGCCTGCCCAGGGCTACCGCAGGTCCAGGTCAGGCCAGATCAAATGGGTAATTCCGTGTCCCAGACCGCTGACAGAGAGACTGGTGGTGTGTTCTTGGTCCATCCCTGGGGCTGTCCACCCCAAACGAAAGTCAAACTGCTGGCTTCACTTGAAGTTTAAGCAACCGTTTCAGATAAGCATAGCATCTTTGAGGCTGAACCTAGTCTAGACATAATTTTCATCCCTAAAATTGGTTTGTAAGGTATTTGTTTAGCATTTGGAGGAAGTTTTCCTAGAGACATCTTCTTATCTGTGGTCACTAGGTAACCAGGTCAGTCCATGCCGTGCCTGCAGAATAGCATTAATAGTGATGCTTTTCACTAGACATAATCACTATCTATAAAGGACAAAGAGGAATGCATGTGGATGCCAAGAATTCATCCCTCTCCCTTAATAATAGGGCCAACTGAAAACAATATTTGGTGACTTAGCATTGAGCTGGGGGAAGGGTGGAGAAGGAGAAAGGAAGATGTATTCCCTCAATAAGAGTATAGTGCTTTTCCACTCTATAGTGGAAGAAAATGCTTGATATCAAATGTAAGAAGGCCTCTCTTAGTGTTCTACACTGGAGACTGCAAAGCATTTTGATGGGTGGGCGGAGGTGAGAAGTAGATTAAGCTGCAGGTCATTTTAAAGCCAAGGGGTAGGGGTGGGGGGTGGGGCTGCCTGTTTGGCAGCATTTGAATGCGGTACTAAAGTAAATTCCCAAGTGGAGACATTGACCTTTTCTTTAGATGAAGGACAAGAAAGTGGTTGACAGATGGAATATCTTTTGTGTGGATAGCCAGAATATTGGAAACCAGTAGGAGATCCCTAATATTTTAATGTAAATTTCAGTAGCATGCTTGGAGTTTGTTTTAGAACCAATCTGTGATAAAAGTGCTCCTGATGACACTTTGCCATGAGAAGTAGAGGATTTCCTAGGTCAAAGGCCCCCCCCTTGGTATTTGACCAAGGTTAGACCATGCTAGGGGCAACAAGGTTAGGGGTTGTTTGCCACAGAGCCAAGAAACACCCCATGACACAGGGACACTTGTTGAGGTAGAAGGCACCTATCTCAACAGATTTTCGGGATGGGAAACTGGTTATTTCGGGAACAGATGTTGAGGACAATAAGGAAAGATGAGAATGATTAGTTTCCAAGCTTCAAATGGTTGACTCGTTGCCCTTTATGTAGTTTCTTCTGAACACTCAAATGGTGCAAATGGGGAAAACTGGAGATGGAGAGAGGTCAAGTGACTTGCCCAAGGTCACAAAGTGGTAGAGCTGGATTGTGAACCCACGCACTCAGATTCCAGAACCTCTACTCTTAATCAGCTAAACTTCTGTAAACTTAACCGCCTCAGAGTCTCTGGATTTATGGACAAGAGGACACCAGCTTTTTGCAGGCAAACCTCCCACAGGTGGAGGATCCTTTGTATTCTAAACTTTGCACTTAACCTCAGTTATTCTGCAAGTTCAGATATGCATGCAGTGAGCTTGAGGGAATTTTCGAAGCATTGGTTTAATTTGGAATAATTCCATTGGACTGTTTGTTTCCTCACTAGTCTCTGCTTACTGTCCCCATCTTACCCTCACTACATCATTTAAAGAGGGTATTACAGTGGCTAGAACACTTTAATTCCCAAACCTACTATGTATTAGTACATGACCTTAAAGCAAAGGAATTCTCAGGTGATTCTAGAATCTACATTTGTAAATGGCAGTATCTACATCTGCAAATGGCAGGTAATGGCTATTGCCTGATGGGCTTTTAAAAAGCAATTTGTTTGTAAGTGACTTCTGACTTCTTGGGTCAAAGAATTATAGAAATTAAAACAGAAATGAAAGATTCTGCCACACAAGGCCAGTTATTATTGGGAAATAGAAGAATGTGCCTACAATAAGAACCATGAAGATCAAAGGGCAAATGCATTCAATTGAGTGAAACTAATAAATTATTGGAAAACACTTTCCAAGTAGAGGAAAATGCCATATATGTGAGCAACGGCATTATTACTAACTTTAAAAGAATACAGGACTTCTCACATCGCAGCCCATCAAAACCGTCTTTCAACCATTTTTATTCAGAAACAATGACTTACTACAATGTTTATTTAGAAATTGAAATTCTCAGTGCAGACTAAGCACTTATTCCATTGCAGGAACTCTGGAAGCCTAAAAGGCATTAGACGGAGGTGGTGCAAGCAGCCTCCTGGCTTTCTCACATACGAGATCAAGATGTTCCCAGGAGAATTACCAGAAGAGTCGATGTCTGATCTGAAGAGGAAGTTGACAATATATCAGAATGTATACAGTAGACATATATTATTTAAAGCTTAGGCTTTATATAGTGTCATAGGTTATAAGGCCCTCCCCACTAAGCACCAGAACCATATGGCTTTTAAACCTTACTAGTGACATCCTAACAATTGATAAAGAAAACCCCTCTCGTTTCCTATTCAGACAGATTAAAAGAATTGAAGACTTCTTGCTACCCTTTGGTTGTTCAAAGCCTTTCAACTCCCTCCAAATATTTCAAGCTCCAAAATTCCCTATCCTATATCATTACCCAATTAAATCAGCTTCCTTAAGTCAGACATTTACAGCCAATGTGCCAGAAATAGGTTGCAGGTACATTGCACAGTCCTTAGGGTGGCTGGGTAGGGTTTCAGGGCAGTGGTTTCTAGCCATGAGCAGCTGCAGCAATCGACTCTCACGTAATTGATACACACTTTCTATGCATGAGGTGACATTTTTTTTAAGTTGGGGAAGAACTGTCCTGAGTATTGCAGAAAGATGCTTTTATTATGAGGTCATCTACTACAGTACACATAGTAAGTGAAGTAAAAATGCTTATTTAAAAATACATATAATCGAAGCTATTATTTAAAACATGTATGTATACTAAGGTATGAATGACTGAGAAGTTCAATATGTCATGAGGACGTTTGCAATCTTGCAATAAAGGATCTTGTTCATCTGAACTCATTTCTAATGGAGAAACCACAGTTTCTCCTCCCCTAGCAACCGCTCATTGCCCCCATCTGTGAGGTTAACATCCTCCACCTTTCCCTGCCTTGCAAACCAGTCCCGTGCAGTGTGAAATGCACAGAATCAATATTGTTTCTTAGCAGGAAGTCTTGTGTCACTTACACTTCTCTATCCTAACACCTAACAGGTGACTTCCTATCTCATGGGGCTTGGTAAAAATAGTCATTTTTGGAAGGAGAAGTGAATGTTGACAAAAATGTAATAGATATTCTAAATCGAGGAATCATAGATCCATGGCTGCAGAGGACTGCATGTGTACTATCAATTATCGCAGAACCATAGAACCTCCTAAGGGCTTTTATTTTCCTAGGATAGGGATAGATTGGCACAAGTGTTTGTTGACTGAATAACATATAAATCAACAAATAATCAAATTCTGGTTCATGACAACTATTGATAAGAAATGGAGTAAAACAATTTGGTCTTTGTGCAGTGCTTTAGCCCAGCTAAACAGTTAAGAACAATGTAGCAAAAAGCAATTGTACCAAAGCATCATAATGTGATATTTGAGAGCTGAGAATCATGGTGCAGTTCTGTTTGGGGAAGTCAAAGGCACAAGTTTTTCAATCTATGTTTCCAAAAGTAGAAGTAAAATTGGTACTGACATAAACACTAGTATCAGTGACATGGAGAAGTTTCAAGTGTGCCGCTGAATCTTCTGAGAAGCATCTGTTTGTTTGTTTTTTATTTCAATGCCTTCAATTTTTTGCATATATATGAACGCTGGAAAAACAGAACATCTATAGCAAAGAGTTTGACTCCATCTATGAATTCTATGCACGGACTGATTGCTACTGAGTCACCCAGGAGGCTCCAGAGACAGTGAGGTGACACTGAATTTGATCACAGAAGACAGAACCATATTTTAAAAAGAATCGTCCCAGCAGGGCAGCTATGTGGCAGAGGTTTGCCACTTTTCTCTTCAGTGTTGGCTGCACACACCGCACTCCCCTTCAGGCTGTCAGCACCCTTGGAGGTAGCTTAGCGGGGAGGTGGAACAGAACAAAAGGATCGGGCCTAGTGGACGCTGGTGGAAAGACACAGCGCATCTGACATCACTGGCACTGCTCACTCATTTTCTAAACCCTCCCCAAGAAAACCTTCCGTCAAGACCGCACTTCGCAGACTTAAGGTAGAGCTACGGCAGCGATACCACTTCATCGCAGTTTGGGCCAGTTGGCCCCCCAAGCAGCCACGAGGACTGCAGGGGCCTCATCTCCGGGGCAGGGAAGAAGTACAGCCAAGCGCAGAGGCTGCTCTTACGTCAGGCCTTGAGCCCGGGCTTGCACCCTTTCCACCGCAGCACAGCAGCCTCGCCGAGCCCCTGTCGGTGTAAGGAGCCACTGCGGCAGGAGACGGTCAGTGGCCAGGGCCGTCCCCGATAGCCTTAGGAGAGGGTCCGGGCTACCATGCTAGGCCCAAGCGCTTAGTCCAGTGGCCAAGCGCTTAGTCCACTTGGCATCCAGTGGACATGGACAAATTCATTGCTAAATGGAAGCAAAATCCCCTCTGGCTTGCTTCCGCCTTGTTTATGGTCTTCTCCTTGTTATTTAGGAGCTAATTAGGCAGCCTGCCCAGTGTCTCTGCTCCCAGACCTGGTGCTGCCCGCCCTCTGACCACTTGCCTGCCTGCTATTTTTGTCAGCAGATCGAGGTCAGTGAGAGAGGGCATGAGACTTTAATAGGCCTCCTCTCCCACTTGTCAGCATCAGTGGAACAATCTTTACAGAATGTTTCATATTTGGCTATCGAGGATTTGGACATCTGGGGATTATTTATGGATTTCATTACTCACTTTATTCCACTCACTATTACTGTGAAGAGCTGGGGCTCGCCTATATCCCTAACACAATGTCAAATTTGTGGCGGGGTCCTATGCCCTGAAGAACCAAATATGTTCAGTTCGTCAGTCTCTTCACAGCAATCAGTTGTGGGTTAGCGAATACAAAAGGATGCAAGAAACACTTGTGTGGAATTAGAAGGTAGGATGGGCAGAGAAGTGTTAAACTGCAGGAACATCTCACTTTGAACAACAGAGCTGTAACTGAAAAGTTCTTATAAATTGGATTTATAAACATTTAGTTGCATTTTAAATCCACCAGAGGAGTTGACAACTCAAAGCGTACCCTGCTACGAGCTCTTTCGCAGGTGCAAAGTATTTTTGTGAGGAAATAATTCCCTCCCCATTTGTCTTTTTTATGAACTTGAATCTGAATATATCAAGTTGTCTTAAAACACCTGTCTAGCTAAGTCTGCCAAGATGCTTTTCATTGACTACCTGGTAGGCGAACAGACTTATCCTCAAGCCCAGAAGTGCTGATTGTAAATTGGACATAGGTTTGTAATCGGCCACACCTGATTAGGTCCCTACATTTCTTGAACACTCATTCTCTGTATATAGGAGAAAAGCAAATAGACCAGTTCATACAGCCAGGTTTAGAAGCTTCTGCTTTATGTAATGTTAAATCTATTGGTTATTGTGTTTTTGTATATTTGGGTGTATTTGTCTTTACTTTAAGTTTCTAGATCTGATATCTTTGCAAACACTTGAATCAGTCGCCTACAGAATTTTTGTTCAGACCCAGCCAGTTGGACTGAGCTCATTTTCATTTGCAAATTTTGTACTCTTTTCTGCGGTTTATACCTCATCCCTGCTCTTCCATCCCTAGACAAAAGCTAGTGTTTCTAGTTCCCATTTTCCCGATAACTGCGCTGTCTCTGTCTTTGCTGTCATTTGTGCAGATGGCTTCAGATTTCCAGCACAAATATATAGTGCCATGACAAGTAAGCCCCCAAACTTTCAAGTGTTTAGGAAAGCTGATTTTTCCTAAACTTTTAGTTTCTCTTGGCCTACTGCCTGACATCCATTTGGTTCACTCCGAATATTCTAGCCCTGGACACAAAGGCAAAAACTTTCTTTTTAGACTGACTGTGGTATGTACTGTCAGGGATGATAGCAATAAGAATAATGGCATTGAGCCTCACCAAGGCCCTTGGTTCATGACTGTTCCCTCACTTTGGTATTCTTATCCTTCCACCTAAGATGAGAAATAAAATCTTGGTTACCTGCCTAATCTCCTTAGAAGCAGACCTGGCTCTTCATCGTTAAGAGGGATAGCTGTATGCCTCTTAGAAGAGGAGAGCCGTAGAAGCTGATTCCATGGGTGGGCACCGCATTTTAACCATGGCGTTATTTGTTTCTAGATTCAAACTACCAGGGGCAGTCTGTTAACATGCTCACCAAGTCTCAAGAATTTTCTGTTCTACTGCAAGCATCTCCTGAGGCCACCTTGTTAAAGAATTTAATTTCATAATCAGTTTCTCAGAATCAATATTTCTTTTCCTATTTCCCTTTGCTTGGACATAATATGATTAGAACAAAGAGCTCTCATGCTTTGGGACTTATCAGAATTGTTGCTAAAGAAAACACTGTCCAACAGTCCTCCTCCCACGTGTGAATTCTGCTCTTCTTCTTCCACTTGGGCATTGCAATGTCTCTGAGAGCCAGGGACCTCAATCAAGCAGGCTTGCAACTGGGGCTCTCGGGAAGCAAATGTGCCCCCATCTTCTTGAGGTGCCACTGGAAGGGGCAACTTGTACCAAGATCTATGTTAATCCATATCTGCTGTCACAGCCACGTTATCTTGTTGTCTGTCTAGCTCCTCTCTTCCTGGGTCATTCAAAGAGATATTTGGATTGATCTCATTTCAGTGAATAATGCTAAAATTCATAGGGGTTTTCCTTCTGTTAGGAAACTAAGGGCATTCTGTAAGGCTTTTCTCTAATTCCTCAATCAATAGGAAGAGATACTTGAAAATACTTACATTGGATGACTGAGTAAGACAATTTGCTCATAGTCACCCAGGTTAGAAAGATTGAGATTTAACAAGACAAGCAATCAGAGGCTGAATTGAATGGCTAAATGGCCTCCATTCCTATCTAAACTAATCAGAAATCTGAATGAGGCACAAACCAGAAAAATTGTTGTTAGGTTTGTAAATGCAAGTAATAAAATCTATCGAAAGAAAGAAAGAAAGAAAGAAAGAAAGAAGAAAGAAAGAAAAAAAGGAAGGAAGGAAGGAAGGAAGAAAAAAGGAAAGGAAAAAGTATGGCAACCCCCAACCCCACCCCCTTCAAATACACAAATTTTCTTTGTGTAGACTTTGTGAATATATGTATAGTAAAATCTTTACAAAAAACTGTGAAATAGGCAATTAAATTGGGAAAGGATTCATGACAGAATATTTTAAAGCTTTACTCCCCTCTGCATAGCGTAACTTAAAAAATGTTTTTAGCTGTTTCCTTCCCTTAATAACCTCAAATTCTTAATTGAAGAGTAGTCTGTGTTATTCAATATGAATGAAATAATTACACTTGGGTCAGGTGTAGGGTTGGGTTGCTTTGGAAGGTTTTAAAAGATTCTCCCTCTTAGTCCTTATCTATTTGTCCCCTGAAGGATTTCTATATCTCTTTGGGCAAACCAGGCAGAAGCAGCAGCAATAATCTTATTTACAAAGGGGGCAGGAGGGCAGAGGGTTGGAGGCCTCAAGGGCTGGTGTTCAATACCATCCCTGTCATCCTGAGATCAGAGGGTTTGCCCCCGCCCAGGTGAATAATGACCAGGAACACTTTGTGACTGATGACTGCTCTGTTTCAGGGGCTAATTGATGTCCCTCAGTTCCTAGTGAATAATGCTCTTTCTAGCAGTGACAGTAATGTCATCATGAAGGAAAATATGTGGCCAGCTAATAGGGAAACAGGATATGGAACCCCCACCCCCACCTCTTGGCACTCTACTGAGCCAAGTGGGAAGAGATACTCTTACATATGTATACAATGCTTTGTAAAAATCTGTTTGAATTAGCAGAATTGGAGAAAAGGCTCCCTAAACTTTGACCTTTTTTGCCTAATATTATAAATCTGCTCAGGCCTCTATAAATCACAGTGGAGTGCATCAAGAAAAATAAATCTCTTTAGTATCTATGGCCCTTGGTGATCTAGCCCCTGGCCCTCGTCCTCATTACTCTCCTATGGGTACCATGCCCCAGCCACATGAGACTATGTTTAATTCTCTGGACATATCATGCTCTGTTCAGTCTCTCACCTGCCTCCCCTCCCCACCATAATTTCTCTCCCTATAATATTCTTTATCTCCATCTCCTCTATAACATTCTTTATCTTCCCTTTCTTCTTTTCCTGAATAAGCTCCTACTTGGTCTTCAATATTCAGCTTTAATAATCAATATTCCTTATTCAGTTACTTGTGCCCTTTCTGGTTTCCGATAACTTCCTCTATTTTAGACAGATTGCATTGCACTGAGATTACCTGTTTAAGTGTTCACCTTCTTTCATTAGATGTTAAGTAATTCGATGACTTACTATGGTAGATATTCAATAAATGTTGCTTGAATCGAACAGAATAAATGTACAGCACAGTTTGCTAAATGGTAATGGCTTGTGGCTATCAACTCAGTAATGCAGTAGCTAAGAGCAAATTCAAACTCTACCACTTACTACTTGTGTGACCTTGTGCAGGTTACTATCTGTCAAATGGGAATGATAATACTTCACAGCCTGGTTGAGAGGTTTAAATAAGATGATGCATCTCATAATAAATGAGATAAATGCTGACCATTATTGTTAGTGCCAAGTACAAGGTAGGTTCTCAGTAAATACTTATTAAATTGTATTTTACAATTTTAACATGTCACATTTCATTGACCGCTAGAGAATTATTTCCTAGCTGCCTTATACTATGTACAAGTTAAAAATAAAGCAAGTTTTTTTTTTAATTAAAGGAACTAAAGTGAAAACTTTGGTCTAGGAAGTGGCCAAAGAGCTGGAAAAAAATTGCTATTGTAGGTGGGATCATGATTATATTTGTAGCACCCAGCTCTGAGGATAAAATATCAAACCTCCTCAGCCTCTGTTTCAGCTACCCAAAGTGAGGGATGAATCTTCCTAGGCAAGTAATAAAGAATACAAATTTATTTTAACATCCAGAATAGATTTGATCAAGTTCTCTAATTCCTACCATCTGGAGAAGGAAGGAAGGAAAATGCAAGTCCTGGTTAGAGCCACATACCTCCTCACATCCCATGCTCCCTTGCAAAGTGATGAGACAGAAAGATCCAGAGTTTAGAACTAAAGGACCCAGGATTGAGCTCCAGAGATTCAACTTACTACAAACTACTGATATGAACTTGGCAAGATACTTGACTTCCTGGTGCTACATGTGTGAAAATGTACTGCAAAACAATAGAACTTTGGGCGTTATTTTTACTAGGCATCCTGGTAACCAATGGTGATGTTTTTAAAGTTTTCATTTCCTAGAGCATGGCAAGTTTGCAATAAATACTTGTGGACTGTATGGTTTTAAATGAATAATAAATGGATGACTGGAGTCACTGTGATTTAATAAAAAATACTATGGGATTTGGAACTAAGAAGGCCTGCATTCTGGGGCACCTAGGTGGCTCAGTTGGTTAGGTGTCTGACTCTTGTTTTCGGCTCAGGTCATGATCTCAGAGTTCATGGGATGGAGCCCTACGCTGATAGCACGGATCCTGCTTGGGATTCTCTCCTCCTCTCTCTCTGCCTCTGCACCCCCCTCAAAATAAATAAATATTTTTTTTTTTTAAAAGAAGGAGTGGATTCTAAACTTAACTATGTGGTGTTTACCTCATTCAGCTTTTATCTGACCTACAATATAAAGGCTAAGAATATATACCTCATAGAGTTGCTTCAGGATTAAATAAAATATATATAAAGTGCCAATGTAAAGTGCTGGCACAGTGTAGCTTCTTTATTCTTGATTATTAGTTAAAGGATGGGTGTAGACATTAACTGAATAACTAAGACAAAATGAATTATATGAACATGGACTAATTCAAGTACTTTACATTAGTATAGCCCTCCACAGTTCTCAAGTCTCTTCAGAACATCCGATATCATCTGACACTACTGATATGTTCAGAGCTGGCCACTGATGAGAAAACCAAATCAGATGTGGTAGCTTGTCTGAGGCCAAACAACTAGACAGTGACTGATCCAGAGCTACATTCTGGGTCTAATAATTTCTTCTCGTCTGTCAGTCAAAGCTGGGTGTCTTAGAGATTTGCCATGATTCTGATATTGGTCAAAAAAGATTGCATACTGGTAAGGAACATTTGAACATTTTTGAAAGGATCAGGCTTACCTAAAGATGTTAGGAATTCTCACATTATTATTATTAAAATAAACTTAAGCGCTGCATTAGCCATCTGTTTCTTAGCACTAAGAAAAAAGTTACTCATTTGCTCTACAAATATTTGAGCACCCATGTTCAAAGCAATGAACAAGCTACTGCAGTTACTACTGGGGAGTCCCAGGGGCACCTGGGTGGCTCAGTCCATTAAGCATCTGACTTCTGCTCAGGTCATGATTTCACAGTTCATGGGTTCAAGCCCCACATCAGACTCTGTGCTGACAGCTCAGAGCCTGGAGCCTGCTTCTGATTCTGTGTCTCCATCTCTCTCTCTCTCTGTTCCTCCCCTGCTTGCTCTCTCTCTCTCTCTCTCTCTCTCTCTCTCTCTCTGTCTCTCTCAAACATAAATAAACATTTTTAAAAAATACTGGGAAATCCCAGAATCTCATTTTTCTATTAACCCAAGGCTATATTTGTATTATTTTAATTAATTCCTCACCCCATTCCATTCCTTCCTATCATTTTTTTTTTTCCTTAGGATATGTTACAGGGAACTATGTATCCTATAATCCTATATAGTCGCTCCTTAATATTACCAGAAACTTCTGAAGACCTTAAGACAGTAGCCCAATGACCTGTACTTCTAAATGTTCAGAGACTTACCCATTCTTCACATTTCATCACCTCCTAAACTAATCAGATATGTACACTCCAAATTTCCCTCGCCAGCAGTCAGGGACGGGGAGCTGAAGAACAATGATAATGTGTATTGTTCACTCTCTATGTTCCAATATGGAACCCAAAACTTCACCTGTATCACCTTCGATCCAAAAGAAACTCTTCTAGAACATTTTAGACATAAGGGTGGAATTTTTCTTTAGAGAACCATCTCTGGGGGACACGGTAGAGCTTCTTACATACCTCAATTGGTTTCCTGTTTCTATATTGTTCTAAATGTATATTTCACTATAGATAGTAACACTAATGATGGGGGATCAGTGTTTAATTTTGCTACATGAAGACACTGAAATAAGTATCTTGTTCCCCTCAAGTACCAATGTAAAATTTAAGAACAAAGAACACATGTCATTTGCTTTCTGTTAGAAGCATTCAGCTTGTGCAGTTTACAGTGTTTACTAAAATAGGCAGAATAATAAATTTTTATTTTGTCATCAAAATATAATCTATTTTTAAATATTTGCCAGTTTATCATTTGAATAATACTTTCTTTCAAAATCAACTGGAAACATACTTTTGGGTAATAATAATGTAAAAACTTCATTATAATGCTTTTTTTACTTCATCATAAAATTTTCAAACTAGTTTTTCTTATTGTACAAATAAAATTATGTTTTTATAAGTTATGTTAAAAAGTAATTATCTCTTACACATGGTTCAGACTATGTGTTTATAAATTCTTCAGATTTATATAATTTGCTAAATCTGCTAAGTTCCAATTTCATTTACATATTATGAACAGTACATTTATTTTAATTTACTGCAAAATCACTAAACCCTTTAATGAAATAATGCTTTTAAAAGGTATGGCAGGCTTTTGCTCTTTATTATGTAAATGATGGTTTTATGCATGTTTTTCCTATGTTAAAAATGACTACATGAATCCAATCTGTCCTCATTTCTCAGATAAAATCATGAGTGCTTTTTGGGAACAAATCAGTTGTTCAGCAATCTTTTAGAACTTAAGTCCTGAGTGTTTTAATGCTAGACTGTGAAATAAGGCAGAATTCAAAGGCGTTTGTGTTCTTCATGATAATCTAGAATTTTTATTTGATTCCAAGTAACTTTGGACAACAGACATGATGGGATGTTTTCTCTTCGAATAAATAACAATTTAATTATATCACTGAAATAAAATATAGTGTGGGCTTAATACACTGTAAATATTACGAAAGTACTACTTTGCTATAGTAATTTAATGACTGAAGCTACATTGAATAACAATCTTACTAGTACTTGTGTACAAAGTATTATACAGATTACTAACGAAGATATTGCCGCAGTTGCAAGGATGTTACCAGCTCAACAAACATCTAACGATACGATATTCTTCTAAGAGGAAAAGTAATAATGTTAGATTTACAGACAATAAAGAGTTATGTTTCCCAGTTGAAACATTGGAAATAAGAATCCAGATAGCCTGGTATCTTGGTTCATACTATCACAAGAAAAAGTTTCCTTTCTTGGGGACTCTGATCCCCAGCAAGCTAGTACACTAAGTTTACGTGAAGATAGGTTTTAGGATGCCACAGCAATGTAAAGAAACTCTTCTATCTGAAAATTACTGATTTGTAGGCCACTGCTTAAACATCTGACTTTTTTTAAAACCTATTTACATACATTCAGCCCAAATCAGTAGATAAAATGTTTTGTCTATATTACAATAGGCATTGTTAACATTTCATCAGAAGGCCAATGCAAGACAATTGTTAATAGCCATTGCCCAGCATTTAGGAGATTTTAAAATATCATACAAATATACAGTTAGATTGTGAGAAATCTAATTCTGCGCATGATATTGGTGGTCTCTTTTACAGATGTGGAATGGCAAAAATGAATCAACAGGACAGTAATTAGAGTGCTACTCATCCAGGGCCTAATTCTCATCTGCTGGTTGGACCTATTCCCTGCAGTGTGGGTTCAGGCAGCCCAAATTCCTTGACACTTAATGCCAGTTAGACCTGACTCAACATGACGGGAAGGTGTGGGAATCATCTCAAGTGTAGGCATATGTCTGCAGCTCCTCCCAGATCCACGTTTCTTTTATATAAATTTCATAGGTAATGGAAAATTAGAGGTTCTTGGAAACAGCCCTCCTTATCTAAATGAAACTATTGGTCTAGGGCTGAAAGATCCATCATTACTCTGAAGAAATTGAACAGGTTGGGAATTTGGCCCTTTTTAAGACATATGTGATCGTGAAATGCATGGTCAGGACAAGTATGTTATCCTCAGAGGTATGTAGGTAAGTCTGAGGTTGGACCTTATAAAACTTATTGAAATTTAAATTATATTTAAGTTAATGGGCCTAATTAAGGGATACTAATGAATGGTAATTTTAATGAGTATATTCATTAGGGAGGACATTGGAGTCTCTTGGGTTAGGAAATGATATTAGAAGTGTCAAAGTGACTCAAAGTAACTGAAATGTTTTAAAATGAAGGTAGTGTAACACGTATGTGATGATATTTCACAGATATTTCTTAGAATATCAATAAGCACCAAGTTTAGTGCCGTCAGCCCCATTGTCCCTTAATTTATTATATATGATTTATATCTTGAAAGCACAGCACACTATAAAATCTACATCGCGTATACACAAATACAGTTTCGAAAATGAATCCTGGAATTTTTCACAAGTAACAAGAATTTCATCTTCACCAGGCCTTCGTAGCTGTGAGAGGAAAGTTGGTCCTGCCTGGTGAGCTCTGAGACACATGGATTAATATTAAGGATAATGCGGACAAACGAGTAGCGATTCTTCAGTGGAACCAGACCCTGGTGAGTGTTTGTAAATAATCTTTTCTCTTTCTTCTAAAGAGACCTTATTCATCCTCCAGCACCCTGAGCCCTCCCCCGCATATCACAGAGAGGTAAAGTGAAGCAACCAACAGGCACATTTGAGCCATATAGACAGATGGTTAAATGCATCCCAGCTTGGCCCACAGTCCACATTCAGCTGTAGACCATACACTGCACAAAAGATTGCCCCGGTAGGCTGCTCATCTATCTAGAGAGCTAGAAATCACCCGATGAGTGCTACCTCTCCACTTCAATCCATGCTACCCAGGCCTCTGGGTCCTTCAAGGAGCCACGCTTTATCTGTTTAAGGAGGAGACTGCTTATAAGTAATTTGTCAGGGTCAAGTGGCCTCTGAAGCAATATTAATGCTAACTGGGCAAGGGCCTAATTCTGAGCACCCATGGCACCATTAAAGAATATGAGACTGGGGCATAAAAAGACAGCAAGCCATGCTCATCTTTATACTCCAGCAGATCTTGCTAACGAGGAGCAGGGGAGAGGTCTATTCCTTAGCCCAAACCTACCCAGTCAAAGCTGGGTCCGGGGTTGTCACCAAGGGCATCTGGATGAAGCATAGAAAGAGTCACATGTCATCCAAGCCTCAGTCACAAGCGTGTCGGCTCCTCACTGTCTTTCTCTGTCTTGCCCACTGTCTGACTGGTCTCCTTCGCCACATGGACCAGACCTGGTGTCCTATTTCAGCAAGAGGGGTACAGTGCTAGTTAAACAGGGTCATATCACTACACACTCAACGGAAAAATGTTACCACAGGGGCTTTATTTAGAACCACTTCCCTTCTGATGATCCGTGGACTTGGTTGACATTAGGTGCTCAGCAACCAAGATACTCATTTCCCAACACTGACATGGTAAATACAGACCTTCACTTGCATCTGTCATTGATGATTCCTTGCCAGACACTGGTCTTTTGAAATATCTAAAGGTCAATTTAGTAGCACTTGACCCAATCTCTCAAGGTTGGGGGAAGGGAGGAGAATTTCCTGAACGTTTATGGTGAGTATTTTTATCAACAAGGTTTCTGGAAGAACTCAATTTTAGAAACTGACTTCATGTGCAAGAATGCAGCGAGTGATACGGTTTACACTTGGTCACAGTTTTCTCACTTTACGACATTACTGTAACAGTTACGGGATACACACACACACACATTTATATTCACACTCACACACGGTATAATTTTACTGATCCAGACAATACTTCTTTTCAATTAAGAAAAAATGAAGACTCATTTGGCCACCCAGGCATGAAATCTACTTAAACCTGGAATATAAGAATGCAGTACCCTTCAAGTAAACAGCAATTGCACAGTGATAACAATATACATTAAGATTGACACATGCTGTCTTAAGAGGTCTAGTAATAGCTAAAGACTAAAGAAAGTCAGAGATGTCAGCCAGAAAAGTCAATATGCCTTCTCTCTTCCATTCTGATTGCAATCCATCACCCAACAGAACAGCTATAGTCCAGAAGATAATAAATGTCCACGTATGAAAATGCAGGGCTAACAAATTTTTAAGTGTCAATGAATTCTGCTCAATATTCTGGATAGTCTTCAAATTCTTCCCGTTGCATTAACAAAAAATAAACCTTTATGGTTATTTCAATGTCAAATTTGAATAGATTGGAAAAAAATGTTAAGGTGTCTAAAAGTCACGGGCAATAATTTTTTAAAAAGTGATCTCACTGGCACGTATCTGCTGCTTGTGTTCCACTGTTATGAAAGTCTACCTTTCAGTTTTGCTGAACTAGACAAATATAAATAACACACAGTAAACACGGATACACATATCACATGACACAATACATTTTTACAAAATAGCTCTACTTTAGTACTCTGTAACTTGTAAAAATGGACATCTCTGATACTTATGGACAAATACATTTCACATTATAATGAAAGTTGTGGTTACAAAGGCATTACTCATTTGATGGTGTTTCCCTGTGGTTACTTAGACTTCAAACTGTGTAGCCACAGGTTTCTCTCCCGTTTCACTGAGACTCTGAAGAAGCTTCAGTCACATAAGCAGCAGGCTTTCTTCACTGTAAACTCCTGAAGAACTGAGTTTCAGTACCTATGCTATTGAAATGCTAGAGAACTGATAACTGATCCTGGTGACAATCACCTTTCACTGAGCATGGTAAACTTAAAAAAATATAACCGATGAGACGACAGACTTTTCTAGATTTTAAGCTTTAAAAAAAAATGAACTTCTTTTCCTGGGCTGCCAGGAAGGCGTCAGGCTCACAGAGCCTCGGCAGACGTGTCTGTGGACACAGACATGGTCACCTTGGCAATCTTGACCGTGCTCTTGATGCAGCTCTCCGCGGCCCTGTGAACACTGGCTGTGTTGTTGGCGTGCTTGTGCAGGCAGTCCGAGTCCCCCATGCTGTTATCAAGAGGCTGTGCGGTGCCTTCACACGAGGGGAACATACTCCGGAAAGCATGTCTCAGGTCCTTGCTCCTCAGAGCGTAGATGATGGGGTTCACGGTGGAATTCAACAGGCACAGCATACTGCAGAAGGCAAACACCGTCTTAATGAGCTTGTTCATCTTCCCAAAGACATCATACACCATAATCGCAAGCAGAGGGCCCCAGCAGATGATTAAAACCACAAGGATCAGAACCAGGGTCTTGGCCAGCCTGATGTCCATGCGGGCTTGGTCGGGCCGTGTCACCTGCACCTTGCCGTCCTCTGACGTGTGGATGATGATGCTCTTCTGGGTGCCGCGCTGAATCATGCGGACCGCATGGCTGTGAGCCTTCCAGAGAATATACATGTATGCGTACACGATAAACAGCAGCAGCACACTGGTGACCCCGATCCAGAACATCAGGTAGGTTTCATCAATGAGCGGGAAAATGTCTGAGCAAACAGACTGCAGCTTCTTGCAGTTCCAGCCCAGGAGAGGCAGCACAGCAATCACAATTGCTATGGTCCACATCAGGCAAAATGCCACCACGGCCTTGGGCCTGGTGACAATCCTCTTATAAGCCAGGGGCCTGTGAATAGATATGTACCTGTCAATGGCCGTGAGGAACAGGCTGCCTACTGAGGCCGTGAAGGAGGCGGTGACCCCACCGAGTTTGAAAAGAAACACATTGGGGCTATCTTTGCGGTGGAACACGTGGAAGTCAACAAAGCTGTAGACAAAAATGACGCTGCCCAGGAGGTCGGCCACTGCCAGGCTGCCGATGAAGTGGTAAGAGGGCCGGCAGCGAAGGCTGCGGGAGTGAAGGATGACACACAGCACCAGCAGGTTCTCCAGAACCGTAAAGGTGCCCAGTGTGAGGGACAAGACGGCGATGGCCAGCTGCTGGCTGGGGTTCAGAATCATGAAGCACTCCATGTCCATGAAGTTCTCCCCACACTGGATGTTCTCCTCATTCTCCTTGTAGGATGAAAGGGACTTGTTGTAAAATTCGGTGATGTTCACCTGGTCTGCCGGGACCAACTGGGAGTTGTCTCCTGCAGTCATCTTTTCTTGGAAGGGACTTCCCCTAAAGGAAGTTAAAGGAAATTTCTGTGGGAAGTACCCTAATTTGGATGCCATGTCACCTTTGATATCTTCGTACTGAATGTCATTGGAGCCCACGTAGAGGAGGTCTGTTGTGATGGTGCGGAAGGTGGTATCGGCAAGGCCATCTAGGATAGACTTCATAACCTCCGTCTTGGATTAGGCCAAACTCAAAATGACTGAGGAGGAGACCCGCAGCAGGGAATCCTAACAGGAGGGAAAACAAATAAGCTGAATGGTGAGAAGACTGGGAGAATAACAATAATTTTTTTGAAACCTACTGTAAATATCCCAAATGTGTACCATCACGTTACTTCATTCCTGTCTCTGAGCCTAAATGAAATTCTTGTCAGATTTAATCAACAAAATGAGTCAGTCAGTCAGAGAAAAGCCACCCGAAGTTGGTGATGTTGGTGGCACCCACCAAAAAATATCTCTTTCATTATTTAAGCTGCCTGGATTTAAGTCACTGTGTGATCCTGTACACACTTCCTGATAGTCAAGCGAAAGGAAATGTGCCTTGGGCATGGCATGCACCTCATGGTCACATTAGGAAGTATTTACCACCGGGCTTCTACTGTCACATACACACAGTGTCCTGATGCTGGTGGGGATGGGGGAGAGCGACGTGTCACACAACATCTGCTCTTGAAGACTCTACCATCTTGTCGTACAGGTAAGACTGAACATACAGCACAACCCCAAAGCAAGATGGTGTGGAATCAGGAACTGTGTTGTACGGCCTGTGTGCTGAGTGCGAAGGAGGAGGAAGAGAGGCTTAGAACCAAAGGATCCTTCCGTGGGAAAAGATCTGGATTCTGGCCTGTCTCCGTTAGGCAAGTTTCCTCTCCCAGAGGAGACATTTGGACCAAGCTATGGCTGAGGTGAATTTCAAAAATGTCCACACAAACCAAGACAAATGTCATGAAGGGCAAACTTGCACTGAGGCTCATGGGAAGACCAAGATCTTTAACCCTGGAAAGCGGTGATGATGGGAGAGTGCTTCCTGACAGTGTCCCCCATGAGTGGTGCAGTGACACAAGCATGCTGGGAGACAGGAAACAGGCCTTTATGGAGTCCCAGTCTTTCCAGGTAGATGGCACCAGAAATGAGGATGACTGAGAAAAGGAGGCCAAATTTTAAGGGTTCTTCAATTCTAAGCTAAGCAATTTGGTTTTGTTTCAAAATAAACATCCAGAAAATTGATTTCACTATTTATAAATGTTTATTTAAAACGTGGCTATTAGGCTCTTTTGCTTCTAAAGATATTAGAAGGACTGAGTGATACCTATAATAATTTTAAAGTAATCATAAAAACCAGCATTTTACTTCCTAATTGTATTTTTCTTTTTTAAAAACATATCACACTGTATTGGAGAGAGAGATAGTTACTACCTTGGAACAAATTTAAATGATCGAGTCCTCCCGCTAAAACACAGAGATCCTACCTATCTGAATTAATGATTCATTTATTCACCCCTTTGACAAATTATGGGGCACCCACTATGTGCCAGGCACTGTGGTAGGTAGGCATAGGGGCTAAGAGTATCGAGAAAGAGTCCCTGTCACATGAAGTATACTGTGTGGCAGAGGACTGACAGCTGACCCCATAATTATGATGAAGTGTGGTGGCAGCTGTGACTGGTGATATGCAAGATACTGTGGGAGCAGCCAGTCTAGGGGGTTGAAGGAGGCTTCCCCAAGGAAAGGATGCTTATGCCAAGAGTATGTAGGATTAGTGTGAGTGGAAACAGAATATGGAGGCAAAGAAAATAAAATTTAAATGAATACCTTCAGTATCACGATGTGGGGGGGGGGGGGTTTGTTCCGTTTATACAGTAATTTGAACCAGGGACAGTGGCTAAATGTGGCCCACCTCCCCACATTCTGCCACACCTGAGTCCAGGCTGTCTCCTGAATCAACTCTGCTCTTTGCAAACCTCCCTTTGCTAAACAACTCCATTTACAAATGAAAATTTTCACCCGCAATCTGAGGGATTCAGAAAATGGCCACGATTTGTGAGAGAGCTGTGAATGGTCCTGGCATATCCTCAAATCTGACTTTTGCCTCTCAACTCCCACCCGTACTAAAACACAGCGCTTTCTGGCCCTGGAAGGCATGCTGCTCTTTGGATCACACCTGCACACCTTCCTTCTTTCCTCTTAGCCTCCCTCCATCCGAAATACCCATTTCCAAGCTCTCCGTTACATTAAGTTTCCTCCATTTCTGACATCTCTTTGGCTAGCCCTCCCCACCAGGCAGAACTAGTTCCCCCAGGCTTTCCCTCTATTACAGGCCCCACCATATCACTTAATCATGAGCTTACATATTTATTTCCATAACTAGAAAATGGCTTCCAAGCACAAGAGTGATGTCTTTTTTTCTTATGTGTTTCACCAGCCTGATGCACAATAGCAGATGAGAAAGAGAGGGCCGGTCTCCCTTAGAAATGTTCATGTGAACCTAATAGTGGCAGTTGAATTTTATTAACGGGTGCATTAAAGCAGTGATTTAATACTACTTCTTTGTCTTTTCTTAAAATTAGAGGAGACAAAGGTAATGAATTCAATGGATATTTGGCCTGAAAATCAAAACTTGAGCCCAACATCTCCTCCTGGGAGCCAGTCCAGGAACTCCAACCCCTAAGTCCTGCTATGTCAAGTAACTAACTCGTCCTTCACGCTGCCCAATTAAAAACTAATTTATTTGAAATTTTGATCATTTATATGTATATATTACATTCATACGATTCCAAATTCAAAAGGCACAGAAGGACATACAGCAAAGCCAGGCTCTCTCATCCCCATGTCCCAGCCACCCAGTTTTCCTCCTCAGTGGCAAGAAGGTCCTTGTTACTCTTTCCAAAGATACTGTGCATGCATATTCAAGCAGATATATAAATTCATTTCCTCTTTGCTTTATTTTTAACAGATACTAAGATGCTATACATACTGTTCCGCTGCTTGCTTTTCCATATACGTGAAGACAGTTGCACATTGGTCCACGAACCCTCCCTCCATTCAGCAGGTGCCTCACGTATCCACTAAATGAACATGACCAGCCTCCTTCTGATGAAGGTTTAGGTTATCACTTCTTGTTGTTACAGATACTGCTGCAGCAAATGGCCTCCAGTCATGTATTTTTTCACATTTCTTATGGAATTATGAATAACTGTATTAAGTTGTCCAAGCTCATACCTTGAACTTACCGTGGACTCCTCTTCTTTCTTGGCCTTTATAATAAGAAGACTACTAAATCTTGCTGATTTTTCCTTTTTAAGCACTTCTGGAGAGCTTATGTGTAGGTGGCATCCTGACCTTCTTATGTGTATCAAATTGCTTATCGTGATCAGGATATCTCCCCTGCCAGGTAAGTATTCAAACTGGTTATCATTCACAATGACCCTATGAGGTGGGTGCCGTTATTATCCCCATTTCACAGATGAAAGGCACAGAGAGGGTAAGTAACTTGCCATTCACACAGCCAGTAGGTGGTAGAGCCAGAATGAACCCAGATGTTCTGGTTCTAGAACAGTGCTGTCTAATAAACATGTAATGTGAGCCACATATACAATATCAAAGTTTCCACTATCTAGGTAAAAAAGGAAATGGTAAAAGGTGAAATTAATTTTAATATCTTATTTAACCCAGTGGATCCAAAATATTATCACTTCAACATGTGGTACCAGCCATGTTTGAAGTTCTTAATAGCCACATGTGGCTAGTGGTTACCATATTAGACAGTATGTCTAGAGCTGCTTTTAGCCTTGATGAACCATCAACCCTTTAACTGAAGCCAGGGTTACTACTATCTCCCTTCTTTTCCCCACTAATTCCAACCAGTCAAAACACTAGTAATGAAGAAAACATTGAATTAGGAGTTAGAAGAGCAAGATTACTGTGAGACTTGTACTTGGGCGAGTAGTTAATCTCTCTAAGCCTCAGCATTTCATCTGCAAAATGGGGATGAGTTTGATGATGATATTGCCTAAATCACAGAATTGTCCTAGAAATTAAATTTTATTTTCTTTTATTTTTAATTTTTTTTAACGTTTATTTATTTTTGAGACAGAGCATGAACGGGGGAGGGGCAGAGAGAGAGGGAGACACAGAATCGGAAGCAGGCTCCAGGCTCCGAGCCATCAGCCAAGAGCCCGATGCAGGGCTCGAACTCACAGACCGCGAGATCGTGACCTGAGCTGAAGTTGGACGCTTAACCGACTGAGCCACCCAGGCGCCCCATAGAAATTAAATTTTAAAAAGGCAGGTAAAGCACTTAACATAGTGCCTGGCACAAAACGTAAATCTTCAATAAATATTAATTATTATCATTACTTAGTACTATGACTCTTACCATAA
Source organism: Puma concolor (assembly GCF_028749965.1). Classification (NCBI taxonomy): domain Eukaryota; kingdom Metazoa; phylum Chordata; class Mammalia; order Carnivora; family Felidae; genus Puma; species Puma concolor. The sequence continues at coordinate 80,556,813 of NC_141671.1, forward strand.
ATTATTATCTCAAGACAACACATTGCTTTGTTAGATCACAGGCTGCTTATTCAGTTTTCATTTTTGTCTCAGCACTTAAAGCATGAAGGAAATAGCAGATGCACACAGGGGTGAGGGAGGAGGAAACTTTATTTGGAACTCTATTATACCCCAGGTATTCCAGAGACTTTATGCATATTCTACCATTAAATTGTCATGACAAGTCTATCAGGTGCTTATTTATAGTCACCATTTCACATAAAGGAATGGAAATCATTAGTTGTTAATGTTAAGCAAATTGTCCGGAAGACGAAGAGTTTGTAGTGGAACCCGTGCCTGTCAGACCCCAGAATTTTTGCTTTTGGACTTTATGCACTGTTTTAAGCACTAACAGTAACCAGAATAAAGCCATTTTGCTTTCTGTATTATATTCAAGCTTCTTACAAACTCAAATTAAGGCATTTTGTCAATAGTAATTAAGACTACCTCCTACTAAATCATTATTTCCTATGCCAGCCCATCTAGGTAAATCTGCCTACTGGCATGACCTCAAGGATTAAAATTTTAGTATCTGGAAGAGCTATAAACCTTCTTCAGTGATGACAAAAGATCACAGATCTTTCTTCAACAATGCAGAACATGTGTGCCTGTGACTTACTCTGTATTAAGATCACCACGTATGTGCTCACATTTTCCACGTTAATGCAACCAAGGACTTTCATTAAAACAAACTAACTTGTTACATTTGAGCCAGAGCATGGTGTGGTTATGAAATATAGAGTAATTTCTGTCCAGTATCAGGCAACCTTAATTAAGGAATACAGTTCCAAAGTATACATGGATTTTCTGCAGTTCAAGGATCTTAGTAATGTCAAAGTACCACTGTGCACAGGCTATTTTAACAGTTAATGGGATCATGATGGGAAAGTGGTCCTCTGCATTTCAGTAATTCTTCCCTTTATTTCTACGTTTGGATTATTACAGTAATTTTCACCTGATTATCTTTCGCATTGAGAATTTTCTTTGAGAGTTCACTAGTAATATAGTTTAGGCTTTGGGGGATGCAGCTGCCATTAATTGTGTTTTTGTGTGCGACTGGGAAATCATAATTGGAAATTTCTAGCAAGGTGCGTAGATGCACCTATTAAAGAAGCAGTTGGTTTTTATTACTGTTATAGTAAAATGATGATTGAATGACATTTAAGGGGATTTTCCTAGGATTCTGTTTTTAAAAATATAATCAACTTGTTCTAGTAATTTAAGCTATAAATTATGCCTTTATAAAAATGAAAAATATTTCCCTGTGTTGAATCTATTATTTAAAAAAAGAAACAACTCAAGTTTTTAGAATAACATCACCTGTTGTGTTTGTCCATCTCACTACACGCACACTTGCTTCCCATCTACCACCCCCAAACTTCTGCATTAACTGGCAGGCTGTGGTATCATCAAAGAAATTTGCTGGGTACACCGGCAGCATAAAGTTTTCTAAAGTCTACCTAGAGTCACATCTTTGTTTCTATAACCCTTAAGGGTATAAAATATCCGTGTCCTCATTAAGGTGAGCACTGAATAACAAAACAAGACTTCAAATAGAGTCTTTTCTATATCAATATAATTAATAGCAGGCTATTTTAGTCTTCATTGCCCTGCTGAAGACTTTCTTTGTTTTAAAGAGACATTTTAATAATTTAGATATTTATTGCTGTTCTATCTGGAGTCCAAATCTTTGCAGTTCTGGCCTATGCGGCATCTCTGAGGAAACAGGCAGGAGGCAACATTTGCTCCCTGCAGGATGTCACGTCTAGTTGGGCAGAAAACCCTCTAGACACATCAGAAGGACCAGTGCTCCTGATATAGACTGTATCAGCAACCCCCCCCCCCCCCCCGCCTCCGCCAGGCTCCTTCTCTAATATCCTACGTTTATAAATGCTTTAAGGAGACAATGCCAATCTCATAGTTTCTAGGCTGATAAGAGTCCAAAATGTCAAATGCATGAGTCCCAGGCCCTTGCTTAACCCTATCGTTCTCCTAACTTCTTTGTTGGCTTTGTGTTCTGCTCAGCTAGCCCTGTAAAAGAGCCTTGTGAAGGTTCAAGAGAATGAAGGTGCCAGTGGATGTATTTATTATTCTCCATTCATTTCTAGGAACAAGTCTGGTTTCTACTAATTTAATTAAGAAAAAATTACTTGATAATATATTTCTCTAAAGTTGGTAGGAAAATTTTAGTTGACCCTTATAATTGCATTATGTCTAAGACATGTCCTCAATATACATGGCAAATCTCATGGGCCAACATTGTCACTCTATGAATGATGCTTCTGCTATGGTTGAATGGGCAACTGAGTCTTTTCTAACTCTTACATAACCACCAGAGTTTGGGATTTATTCAAGTAGTTTGGTCACTTTTTGCATTATCTTCTAGCAAAGAGAAATAAAGGATTGACTTAATTATCCTGATAATTCAGGCAAAAATACATAATCCTTCTTCTTTGTATTAATGTCAGCTCCTTTTCCCATATATAAAAGAAAATTCCATTATGTAGGTAATGCTTGGTTGGTTCTCAAAGCTTTAGCTTTTCATATATTTTCTAATGTGGAATAGAAGTTATTAAATGCAACATTTTCTCTGGTCTTTGTTAGTAAAAAAATATATTACATAAAAATACATCATTAATATGAACTAAATAGACATTAAGGCATTTATAAGGCTATAAATTATTTAACATTTAAAGGTTTATTATTTAACATTCAAGGTTTATTAAAATTTAAATAATTTTAGGGCTTAAGAATTAATACCTTTAAAACTACATCAGATTAAACATTCACTATGAGGTGATGATTCCATAAGAAAAGCCTATCACAAAAGCAAATTAATGATATAAATGAAATGATTTGTTGGCTTTACAGCCAATTCTATTTATCCATTTGCCATTTAATTTTGTTCTACTATTTTTAAAGTTAGTTTATTTATCTATTTTAGTTTATTTATTTTGAGACAGAGAGAGAGAGAGAGAGAGAGAGCGAGTATGAGTGGGGGAGGGGCGGAGAGAGAGAGGGAGAAGGAGAATCCCAAGTAGGCTTCCTGCTATCAGCACAGAGCCAAACATGGGTTCTTGATCTCAAGAGCCATGAGATGATGACCTGAGCCAAAATCAAGAGTTGGTTGCTTAACCAACTGAGCCACCCAGGTACCCCTGTTCTGCTGTTTTGATGTTTCCTTTAAGTGCCTATATCTTTTTTTAGAGAGAGCTACTTTTTCTACATATCTGTAAAGGAAGTGATCAAGCATAATTGATGCAGCTTTCCCTTAAAAGAGAACATGCAAAATTTTCAATTCAATTGAAGCCATGGTCCATATACAAATACTCCTTAAGACTGTCTTTATCTTGCATGTGAAGTTTGGCCATTAAAAGTCAAAAGTGATGTATTATTCCAGCCCATAAAATATGTAGAACCCAGCAGATAGATTATCTGACAGTTCATTACCAAAGACAGAAGTAGTTTAAAGCATGCTACTTTTTGTCCAATGGTGCAGAATACCTTTCAGCTTCTTCCCTCATCTTTCAACAAAAGAATACATTCTCTTTGAATCCATGAGCATACAAATTAAGTCCAATGAAAAATCAAGTCCTGTTTCTCCAGGTTCAGATCTCAGAGTGATTGGGTGATCTGGGTGATTAAATGCACAATAGAGAAAATTCCAATTCCCAAATGTTTTAGTAAGAAAAATTAGAATATTTGTGTGCTATATATATATATATATATATATATATATATATATTTACATGAATTAGGTGCTATTATAATCCCCATTCTACATATGAAAAACCTGAGGCTTGGAGTGGTAAAATGCTTTGCCCAAGGTCTCTACCTAGAGGGCAGAGCTAAACTCAACCCAAGTCTGTGTAACTTCAAGTCCCTGCGCTTAACTTTGAAGTCCAGGGACCATTTAATAAGACACTTTTCTTTGTTTCTACGGAAGGGGGAAGAATTGATTTTGGGAAAAGGAGGTACTAGACAGTACGTGATCACTTTACACAATAAACAACTAAAATCTCAAGGAAGATCTGTTGACAGCAAAAGATTGCCCACAGCACTTGCAAATCATTCTTGCCCTGTGGTCTCCAGGGACAAGTATGATAATTAACTATAAGCAATAAATCCTAACCCTGGATTAGCACCTTATTTTCACTGACTGTTGGCAAATAATAAATAAAATGTAACTTGTCTTTTCACTATTTTTAAAAAATTAGACAGATTTTTTTCCCCTTCGATTAATTGTAAGGAATGTGGACAATAATGAGTTTCCACGATACCAGCGAGGAAGAGAGAGGACAATTTCTCTAAGTCTGAATGAGACATGATGGTTGTTAGTGAACAAAAATCTGAAATATTCATTCCCATATAGAGAAATTCAAACTCCCTGAAATCACTCAATTTCCCACCATGAGCAGAATAGTTTTGGTCGGCTCAGACAGGTGACTCTCTGTGGCCTGTTCCTAGGATGGTGGCTGGAATCAAGGAAAAAGAAATTTTGTAAACCTTAGGCTCCAACAAGGGAGTGCTTGTGACAGATCTCTGGTGCCCAAAGATCATAAAGCGGTGTTACTACAGCAATGTGGCTGATGGATACAAAGTTACAGGCCCTCGCATGCTTCACGTAACACATTTTTATTGGGCACATACTCTGTGCCTAGCAATGTAGACGTTAAATACATATCCATGTATTACACCCGTGTAATAGATCTGGGTCAAGGAAGCAAGAGGAATGATTTTCCACCCCACTCCACTCCATCAAATAAAAGCCACCCATCTGTCCTTCTCCTCCCACAGAGGACAGAATACAGTAGGATATGAAAACATGTAATAGGCATATGATATTTCATCATCAAACGATATTGGGTTGTGCATCTCAATAATTGGGTTGTGTAATCCCCTTCCTATATTTACTTTGAGGTTTTCTCCCAGGAGAGAGGCTGGGCACTGCTGAACCCTTCAAATCATGAACACCTTGAGAATAGGGACCTGTCTTATATGCCTCGCATGCCCTCTGCCTGGCACAGGGCAGGTACTCAATACCTAAATGCTTACTGGTGCTCATCAGCAGCTTGGCAGATCTATCTTAGCAGAATGGTGTTTAACTGTGGATAGTTTTCCTTGGCATAAAGTCAGCTGGTTATGTTAGGGAATTAAAACTGAGTTTTGGTCTAATACACGAAAGAGTTACCTGGAAAAAAAAAACAACTCCCCAAATGTAAAGGTTATATAAAAGGCATCAACAATTATTTACCCCAGGATCTTTTATCCCACTATTAAACAGAAGTTATGTTGATGGCAAGTGGAAGCTAGAGGCAAAAGAACAGGTATCTACCTTTTATTCTTATCCTTGGTTACCCTGGTGTGTGTCATGAACCTCAATGTTGAGGCACACAGCCATGATATATATACAGAGAGATTTCTGTGATGTGCACAACCTTGAATGAATCCTACTTACATGCTGTTGATAGACCTTTAAAGACAATGTATGAAATGATGATGATCATGAACTTTTTCCCTATCTCAAATACATGTTATTATGCATTAATCTTTCCCAAATGGGTTTCCCCATGTGCAAGTATGTTTTGAAAACAACTTGTCAAGAGAAGTTTATGTGAAAATTCAACCACTAGATGGAGTGGCTTTTATAAACCCTCAGGAATCAATTTGTTATTCTATTCAGTGGACATAGTTCTTGCTTTGGTTGAGCAACTTCTCTTCCTGCTACAACATTTCATGTATCTTACAACTGAATTAATTAAAACATAAATAAGAAAATATGTTATGGAGGATTAAAATGGGTTATTACTACTCCATACAAAAACTAAATTTTTAATTGCTTTTCTGGGGCAAAAGGGCATTGAGAAAATTTAATATATTGATAAAAATTAATTGTGAATATTTGGAATTCTGCCTCAAGAAAGTAATTAAAGATGAGAAAAGGAAAGTAGTTCTACTAAAAACAAATGATATGTTTATGCCAACAGATGCTAAATGTAAGATGGGGATATCTCAGGAGCCCAAAATCAATTCTAATAACAAACCCAACTCATTTCTATTTTACAAAACATTTGGCTCTCCAATTTGCAGATACAAAATCACCAACACAGGCCATAATTATGTGATGAAAAAGAACAGAAAAATATTTATCATTACAGGGGCTAAAATGGAATATTTCACAAGGTAAGTGAATATTTGTTCAAGTACTCATACAAATCAAGATATGGTAGCTTTCTAAATAGTTCAATTTCCTTCCTATCATTTTTTTACTGGAATAATTTTAAATAAGTTCTTATTGTATAAAGCCAGGGTTCCCTTCAACCATGATTTTATAAACCAGGTACTTATGTGCCAGTTTCTTTAGCTGAAATGTTAAAAAAAATTAAATGTGTACTAACATGCAAGATACAAACATAAAAATATGTTTTCAAGATGCAAATAATTATAGGGGTGCCTGGGTGGCTCAGTTGGCTAAGTGCCCGACTCTGGTCACAATCTCACGGTTTGTCAGTTTGAGCCCTACATTAGGTTCTGTGCTGACAGCAGGGAGCCTGCTTGGGATTCTCTCTCTCTCTCTCTCTGCCCCTTCTCTGCGTGCTTTCTCTCTGTCTCTCAAGAAAAAGATACAATAAAAGATGCAAATAATTGTATGCAAACAGAACTGAACTAGGTTTCAGTAAAGATGGAGAATATGCTTTGAAAATGTAGTTCCGATTGAGAATTAAGTGCGCAAATTGGATGCAAGTATAGGATTTTGATGTCACTGAAACCATAAGGTAATTTTATTGTACTCATTCAAGGTCAAACTCTTCCTGAGATTTGTGTGATGCAGTTTTGCGATTATGCACAGAGCTGAGGAACTGCAGGTATTCAGAAAAAGTGACGTGAAGGTAAAGAATTAGGAAGTAAGATAGGTAAGAATGGGCTGGACATCTAGGACACATCTCAAAGAACAGTGTGAGAAGTCACACAGTGGTCTGTGAGTGCACACAGTTCTTTTACAGGTCGGAGGTTCGTAAGGGGTAGTCTCCCCACCAGCCGTACTTACAAAAACTGCAAATTCTCAGGTTCACTTGAGACCTACCGAGTCAGAAACCTTAGGATTTGGGGCACAAGGCCTCTGGGAGATTCTAACACACTCTAAAGTTTAAAAGCTACTGTTAAAGATTACGGAGGCCCATGAGAAACACTAAATGAGGGGGAGAAATAAAAATTAACCTTTAAGAAGAATTGAGGTTAGACAGGAACAAGGAATATTCTAGGAGTACAGGCTTTTAGATCATTGAAATGGATTGCTAAGGGAGCCCACTCATGACAAAGTAGTCTCTAAAAGACGTTTAAAACCAAGATATTTCTATGTGACTGAAATAGAATAATGTGGTCTCGCCTGAAAATAAACATAATGAGTGGGGAACCTCTCAAGGTTTTTCAGTCTACAATTCTGGGCTTCTCTGCACTTCTTCAGCAAACTTATTGTTATATTTTTGTCCAACAAAGCAATGTGGCTTCAAGATATAATATGTACTTACCCAGCACTGAGGCATAAATTAAGAACTCCACACAATTTTCTCCTAATTCTATTTACAAAGTCTATGTGTGCAAAGTTCTCTAGAACTAGTAGCCATTCCTTTCGACACCCCTGGGAAGGATGGCTGAGAATAAAAGAAGGGAAACCAGTAAAAGTAGGTAACATTTCAGCTTATTTTTTTTTAAGCTGGAAATGTTTGTTTCTGTTCTTCTCTCCCCCAAACTGTAAAATAATGTATCACAGGAGATGAACCCAGAAAACAACAAACTAAAATTGAAATCTTGCAGGAGGTCTAAGTAATGCAGACCGGCTGCAAATTAACTTACAGAATTAGATTATGCAATTCATACTGCTTATAGCTGGCATATATCTTGCAAAAATACCTAAAAGCTATAAATACATGGAAATGTATCCCAAAGTACTTAAATATCTGACTTTGGGCAGACTGTTTCCTCTTTAATTATTTCATCAATAAAAATGGATCATAGATTACTCATCCTTCATTTCCTTAGCTGAGGACTAAAATCATTCAAAGGTTTTCCCTTTTCTGGCTGTTGTTTGTAAGAAGTTTGATATAATTTCCAAAAGTAGTTGTCTATCTTCGGAAGTCAAATCCCCGTGTATGCAAAGACACAGGACTCTTGGGACAATCTTTTGCTTACTTTGGTTCTGTATTAAATTCTTCAGCTTTCCTTCTCCACATGCATATCACTTGCTCACCACAACTTGTACAAATGCTAGAGAAAACATTTACAAATTCTGGTAGCAGTGCATCGAAATGAGTTGAAAATCTGGTCCACTGAACAAGCCACACTGGAATAAACCAACATACACAGATCATAGTGGCATTAAATTAAGTCTCTTTTCTAAAGGATAAATCAAGTTGATGATTTTTAAATATAGCTGAGTTAAAAGGAAATGAGTGACAAAGGCACACTACACATGATATCAGTTTACTTGCTATATTACAAACATCTTGTTTAGCCTCTTGACCAACAGAAGTCAGTGCTCTAAAATTTCCTATAGTATGAATGTCCATATGTGCAAGGAGAAATTTGTTTTTTAAAAAGCACACTGGAATTTATCACCAATTTAAATGTAAAGCTCCTTGTAACTTAACTCAATTTATAGAACTCATATTCCAACATTCTTCTCTGAATATATGGTCTAAAAGAACAGATGAAGAAATAATGAGGGAAGAAGGGAACCCTCCCATTTAAACATAAACTTTGAAAAACATTATTTCCTAATTATATTTTATTTTAATTATATTTAAATATACTACTGACATACACAGTTTGTGAAAGCATTTGCCAGTATATTCAACTACCACAACAGATTGCCTGGCACATCTTTGAAAAATGCCTCTGCCTTTCCTTAAAAAGCAATAGCATGGAATTTGCTAGTAGGAATAAAAAAATAGATATTACATTGTCAGATTTAGGAAACTATACCGCACTTTATCTCCTGAAGTCAAAAACAAATTTTAAATGCTTTTCAGAGTTGATAATGATGGTAAAGAATCAAGCCAAAGATATCAAATTTCTACTCAATGAATCCAAACTCTACGCAATTAAGAATCCAAACTCCAGTGGAAGGATAAGAGTCAGATAATAAAATATCGTGCTTGTAGGGAAAAACTATTTGCCATCTAGGTTAGGAGAAATGGGAACTTGAATCCCTTGTTGCATTAACAAAATGCAAAACCTACCTTAATAAGCTTATTCAAAAATACAGGATATAATGCAACAGCACCATAGTTTAAAAAAAGAGTTGGCTAGGAGACACTGATTCCCACTAACCAGTCTCAACTCATATATTCAAAAACAAAAGAAAAGAAGACAAACAAACAAAGAAAAACTTTGAAAGCTTTCCTCAAGTGCAGGTGTGAAAATTTCTCCAGCGGGGGCTAAAACAGAATTTGTAGTATTCCAGAACGACTGCTATGACTCCGCCAGGCCCATTTGCTCAGGTCTGGCTAGTAAACAATTCTTCCTTTGAAAACCCATCCAAACACAACTATGAACCTCATGCTCACTAAATTATGACATCAACCTGGCCAAATGAAACTTTAAATTAAAGGATATGCTGAAGTAATTCGTCAGTATGCCATGTGGAAAAATGCCTCAAATATATGGAAAATATCAATGAAAACTAGCTCAAGAATGTATTTGCAATGGCAAGTGTACTAGAAAAACTATTACAATGAAATGTGCTTTATTTTCCACGAGGCACCCTGTTCAGTGAAGATATATGACCCAGGAAACCTTTTACTCAATATTTTCTGTTAAGAACTAGAGGTAATCGCACTGATTACTTTATGTAATGGCTGTGATCTATTATCACTGATAGGTCATAAACATACCTATTATCCGTTCAGGCCTGTTTAAGGTACAAGTTCTTCTAACATCAAACTCTTTGAGTGGGACCAAGAGAGGCCCTGGAAAACCACAAAAAACAACCTTCCCTTCCCCGCCCCCTCTAATATTTCCTATAGTTTTAACGTTTTTGTGATAGCACGACAATGTGCTGTATGTTACAAATATAACGATATTGATGTGCATTTTGTGACAGAGTAATAACCTTGTACTTTTTCTCCCAACTTCATTTTCTAAAAATAATAAACAACTAGCAAGACTGGTGAAAACTGTATTAAACACATCAGTCAGTGTTGATGAGAAAACCATAATCAAAGGTAGTTATGCCCATCCTGGCATCTCTACAAGATTCTTAGATCACATGAGATTGGAGCAGATTTCCACTATCCTGGAAAATCAGAACAGCCTTCCTTGTTTGGATTCAAGGTGGACACTCCTTTTGCCTGAGTCTTCTGTGTCCATCTGCACAGCTGCCTTAATTTTGGACATTTCACCCAAATTTGTGGTATTTATTTAAAATCTGAATTATATATTCAAATATATAAAGGCAATTGGTCTAAACTTTTGTGTTGGTCATGATACACATCTATGAGAAAGTTTGTTCACATATATGTATACAAGTGTAATTATACATCCCAATCATATAAAATTATGCAGTACAGGGGTGCCTGGGTGGCTCAGTCAGTTAAGCATCTGATTTCAGCTCAGGTCATGATCTCCCAGGTGCATGAGTTCCAGCCCTGCGTCAGGCTCTGTGCTGACAGCTCGGAGCCTGGAGCCTGCATCAGATTCTGTGTCTCCCTCTCTCTCTCTGCCCCTCCCCCACTCAAACTTTGTCTCTCTCTCAAAAACAAATAAACATTAAAAAAATTTTTTTAATTATGTAGTATATAATTTCATGTTATATATATTCTGGATGACATTTATTGCTTCTTTTAGTCCAGAAAATATCTGGAAGAAATTGGAGTTGATCTATGTTCTACAGTTAACCCAATGTAATCTAAGAAGATACAGATTAGTGAATTAAATGATTATCAGAACACTAGACAACAATTCAGTGGCAAAGTGTCCTATCCCCCAACCCCTCAGAAACAGCATTTATGCAGATGTAACAGAAAGTTAACATTGTTATGAGGACAGGATTGAGAAAGAGCCAAAGATGGGGGAGGGGGATGAAGTTAAAATTTTGCCAATATGAAGTACATCAATTGGGTTTGATTTCCTCTTATTCTTTAACTTCTCTATCACTCTTCGGTCAAGAAAAGAAAAACGAGCAGACCTTGCAGTCCCTCAAAATAAAGACGTGCAATATATAAACTCAGCCCCAGCAGTTTTTCAAACAATGTTGGGGCCAGGTCTTTTCAGAGGCAAAAGCAGAATTATAAATAATTTAAACCCAAAGGCTGGATTCCCTCTAACTAATTTGTCAGTTCAATTAGAAAATGATGAATACAAAAACAGAAGAGACAGATCACACTGGTGAAGACACGGCATCCTTTTCTTTCTTTTTCTTTCTCTTTCTTTCTTTCTGTCTTTGCAGGAAAGAAAGCTCTACTCTGTGTCCTTTAGGCAACTGAGCTAACGTAATTACCCCAAGAAGAACAGGCAGCTACCTCAAGGACAGGCTCCATCTTCCTAACCAAATTCAAGATGCTCTAACCAAATCTCATTTTACTCATCATGTGTTGTTAGGTATCTCCAAATTCAATGTATTACTCTCTCTCTCTTTTTTTTTTTTTTTTTTTTTTTTTTTTTGCAGCATTCCTGGAGAGCTAATTATGGGAAATAATCCCTTTTCTTATTAGGCCAACTGTTTTCTGGGAAGAAACATTTGGTAAGCGTGGTGAACTATAAACTGCTATTATAAGTTCCATTTCATAATAGTTTTAGTCTTAAACAGCCAAGTATTCCAATTCTAATTCCAAACACTAATATGCAAGGCAACCCAGGAGCCTGTCTAAATTTCCTGGTGGTTCATGTTAATTCTCAGTCAAAGCAAAGAAGAATGTCACAAGATTGTTTTGAAAGAGTTTTTCAGGCTTTGCCTTAGTAATTAATAAGCTGACACTGCATACTAAACACTTATCAACACAATCAATGGGGCTGCTTCTTTCTTGAAAAAATAGGTAAACCGATGCGAGGAGTTTTCTTTTGGAATAGACTATAATATGCCACAGATAGAGTGGTTCTCCCAGAGAATTTCATTCCCAGCAGTTTCATCTTGGTAACATTTAACAATTTCACTATTTTAACATTTTGAAATGCCAAAAAGAACACACTGATCCTGCAGCTAGGCTTATTAGAGAAGAACGATCTCACAGGCGACAGGGAGGCACACAGTCCACTGGGAAAAGGGTAACAGAAAAAGACAGAAAACAGTGGATAACAAACAAAGCCCAGCACTACTCCAACGTAAAATCGGATTTTCACCAAAATGTAAAACTTTACACACCAAATTAAATAATATCACCTATGGTTTATTGAAGGGACTAGCCACAACATTCTTTTTGTATGCATACATGTGGGGGCTACCTATTAAATTGGGGGGGAGGCGTGAATATCTAATCTGCCTTCCTGACAAGGAGTATGCAAGCATAGTAATTTTATTTTAGAAAGGTCAGTGCTGAGCATTTCCGCCCTGTGGTATCACTTTACCCCCACAGAGACTTAGGAACACAATGAGACCTCTCCCCATCAGACACTTGATACTTACCTCAGCCAGGATTGCTCCTTGCCTGGAGTGGGAGACATCTTTGGAACAAAAAGAGTCTGTTTACAGTAAGTTCTCTTGATAACCTCATATGGGTTAGTTTTTTGAAAACCATGTCCATCCTCTTGCATCTTGCCCAACTACAGCCACTGCTATTGTGCCCATCAGTAACCGCTTGCAGCAGGCAACATTTAAAATTCTGGAGGTGCGTGGATTCTGTTCATGTATGGATATAATCAGAAAATTATTGGTCTCACTTAAGAAACTATGCATGGCCTTTTATTTTGATAAAATTGCTTGTAACTGGGTTAGAGATGGGGGGAGCTAGAAGGACTACCAAGGGGAAAAAAAGGGACAGAGAAAAATCAATCAGTGTATCTTCCCTTGCAAACTGTCAGTAGGGTGGGATTAGAAAAGCAACACTTTAAATCAGATAAAGTCCTATGGGAACCTTAAAGGTTAGTTGCTCTGAGCTTCTCAATATTCTGCAAAATAGATTGATGGCAGTGGTCACCCCACTGATACTCAATGTCCACTGAGTTTCTGCTAAGAAATTGCATTTCCCCCTTTGTTGAAAAGATATTAACTTGGTAATAAAAAATGAGGAGAAGTTATGGGACCCATAGAGATCTTTCAACACCTTTAAAAACAGTAAATCTGTTCTAATCTCTTATTAAATGTCCAAGGATGCTTAATATATCATGAAAGCAACAACAAAGACAAGAATCGCATTTAATTTAAAGGGAAATAAAAAAGATGGGAGGCAAAATGATTAATAGATTACTAATTTTTTTCTCATTTGCTTAATTTAAAACTAAAATTAGAAACATGCATGTTGCTTTCAAACTTTCAAATGACCAAACGACAGCTTCTGGTGTTTATCACTGCAAACGTTTGCATTGGAGAGGTGAGCCGTTTATGATTGTGAGCCTCACCAAGAAATGTCTTCAAAAAACACAGCAACTTTTTTCATCTAATGGCTAGTTCGGAGTTAAATGGTTCCATCAACATTCAAATCTAGATATTAAATGTACATTTAGTTTTCCTCAAAGCAGAGTGGCTCCTGCAGCTATATTTTCCATACCAAAAGTTTATTATTTGACATACATTTCTTCATATGGCATTTAATATTTTAGACAGTTTCTAGGTTTGGTGCAGAGATCGATGGATTTCTCTGGGAGGACTTAGTTGCTGGTATGGTTTACAGACATTCAGCACCAACTCAAGCGCCTATTTCTCAAACATGCACAATTACACGTTTTCTACAAACACGTTAGTGCACACACATTCAATAACTAGTAAATGGAAGAAACCTCCAGAAGTAGCACAGACCACAGTTTGCAAGCTGGGGCTACACAGCTAAGTAAACATCGACGCACGATTCGCTCACACGGAATGAGAACTCCACGAAGGACACTTGGGGACCACACCGGTCAGTACCCGAAGGGGCGGGAGGCGGAAAAAAAGTATTTCCAAACGCAACCCTGCCAGGTCTTACCCTTCGCATCCCCCGGTCCTCGGGGAGAAGCTCCCTCGGCACCTCTCGCCCAGCGCTGGGGCTGCTTCTCTGCTAGAACGGAACGTTCCGCCCGACTCCACGGAGCTCTGCCGGGAGCCGAGGCGCCCCGCCCGGGCCAGGGGAAGGCACTGGCGCCGCGGGAGCCAAGAAGAGGCGGAGGCGGAAAAGAAGTGCAGAAGGCAGGGGTGGCCGAGGGAGGCGGCGCCGGCGCGGGGATGCGGGCGAGGCTGGGTGGGGTGGGGTGGGGTGGGGTGGAGCGGGGTGTGCCTCCGTCGGTCGGTCAGTAAGTCAGTCGGTCCACACTGCCCGCGCGCCGGCGTCCCCTGCCTCCAGCGCCCGCCCGCGACAACGACCGGGACTGGCGACCCCTCCGCTCCCGCCGCCCGCTAGCCTCGCCCCTTCCTCGGGCTCTTCAATGGGTCCTCCCGCTCGCCCCGCCTGGCTCGGCGTGGGGCCGCAGGTCTCCGCCAGCCCGGGCGCCCGTCGCCTCGCCACACTCGTGCGGTCCCCGCCTCTGCCTCCGCTGGCGCTCTGGCTCTGGCTCCCTCTCGCTCCAGTCCCATTTATGAAGCGCGGTCCCATCACGTGTTAATGAGCCTTTGTCCTGCCCTGGCAGCGGCGGCGGCACAGACCCCACCGAGGGAACTGCGCGGGGAGGGACCCGCGCGCCGCGCAGCGCGGCGCCCGTGGCTCCAAACTTTCCTGGCGCGGGGGACCTGCGGTGGCGCCGGCCCCGGGGCCAGAGGGGACAAGCCTCTCCAGCCCGCGTCACCTACTTCTCCTCCTCCTCCTTCTCCTGCGCCGCCGCCGCCACCGCCGCCGCCGCGGTCCCGGGGGCTCCCACGGCCAGGACCTGGCTCTCCTCCCAGATACCCTCACACTCCGGCCGAGCCAAGAAGGGGCTCGTGCCTGCGCTGCCCCCGACCTCGGGGCCATTAATCACGCGCGCCCCGATTGCGCGCAGCGCCAACACCTTGCTCGGGGGTCACGTCTGGGGCAGCGGGCCGAGCCAGAAGGGAGAGGGGGGCAGGAGGGGAGAGGCCGAGGCGCGCCCGGCCGGGGGTGCGGCCACCCGCCCGTTCCGCCTTCCCCAGGTCGCCCCCGCGGCGGGCGACTGAGAGCCAGGCCCGGGGGCGAACGAAGCCTTGGGACCGCGCCGCGCAGCCCCGGAGCAGTTTGCTACCTGGCGGCGGCTGCGCGGCCACCTGTCCTCCGCCCTCGGGGCACCGGCTGGCTTCGCGCTAGTCGCCTTGTCCAGCCCCCGCCGCCTCCGCCCAGCGAGGACCACTCCGGCGCGCCCCACCCGCACGCCCCGGCTACAAACAGTTGGGCTCCGTAGGCGGGTGGCTCTCCTCATCCCCGCCCGGCTTGCCCCCTCCCCAGCCCCCTGGGGACCCCGCTCCTCGCACCTTCCCGCACGAGGAGGACGCCCCCCTCCAGGGCCGGGCGGGGGGCGCGCGGGGTTCGGGGGCAGCCGCCGCAGGCGCCTGGGGATCCGCGGTGCGCCCGGTGGCCGCGACAGGAATTAGGGTACATGCTCGTTAATTGGTTCCACTATCAGCCGCCGTCTGCCTCCCGTGTGCACGGATCAAACCTTAATTGGTCTTTACATTTATCATGGTGAATTGCGAACCTACAAACAAGCCCTAGTCGCTGCTTCAGCAGAAAAGGCGCTCCTCCTCCCTCCGGGGCCCAGGCAGAGTTGTGGCGGCGGCGCGGGTGGTTATTTAGACATCTTTATCTCTCGTGAGTTGGGTCGAGGGAGAACTGCACGGTTTCCACCTGATGGAGGGAGCCACGTCACTCTGCTTCCCAAGAGCCCCACCGAAGGCACTTGGTTCGATTCCCAGCCCTTCTCTCGGTGGCTGCCTCAGCGTTCATTTTGTGACACTCGCCAGAGATCCAGCAAATTCTGCCCCAGTCCTCATCCCGCAAGCCCTCTGGTGGCAACTTCCACTTTCCTCTAGCCCCAGGCCAGAGCCCAATAGCAGTCCTAACATCTGGGCCCCATAATTGGACTATGTGGCAAGGAAGAAGGGAAATTGGTGGGGAGGAAGCCCAAGGTTGGTGGCTCAGAACCCTGGAAGCAAGCAAGTAAGTGCCTTTTGGAGACATCAGGCCAATCTTAGGTTTCTTGCAGAGTGCTAGTTCAGTCTTTGAAAATTCCCCCAGATTACTTTAGGTTAGAAAGAGTATGTCCCATTTCTCCATCAGGGAAATGGCCATTTAAAAGTCCACAGCTGAAACTATCCATTTCTACTAGGTAGGTAGATGGAATAGGTTATCAACAACGATCAACAGATGTAGGAATAACTGATATGTGGGTAGATGTGAGATGATCTGTGGGCATCAACCTTGATGCCTGGTGAGGCCTTACCCACAGCAGAGGAAATGTCTTCAGCCTACCTCCACTGGGGAGACAGCTGTAAGAGGCAAGGAAGGAGGCTTCAGCATCTGTTGCTTTTTCTTTTTCTTTTAGGGGTCACGTTTTTTTATATTCACCTACACCCTTGGCAGGAGGAAATATTCACAGTTTTCCCCATTTTGTGACTCCCAGCCTCTAATTTCCCAAGTGAGTTGGTGACTTGACTCCAGCTTCAAAGTGTTGCCACTTCCAGGCAGCCCGCGTTCAAATGATTGCCAGCCCTTAAAAGAAAGGATCTAGGTAGATCTTCTTGCTGTGATGAGCATATCTTTCAGGCTACAGGAGAACTGGAGAACTCATGGAAGGCTTGCACAGGGTGCTGCCACTCTGCCCTGCAGACTGGTGACCTGTGCTCTTGGGGCAGCCCAGATTTTACCATCCATCACACACACAATTCTGACACATCCCCAGGAGTACCTCTTATGGGATATTCTCCTGCTCATCAACCTACCCCTTGGCGTTCAACATCACATCTGCAGGTAGAAACCATTTACAACCTATGAAAGGTACTCCCTGGAAATGTCTCAATTCATTCACACAGAATTCTGCTTTTTCATAAAGAGGAACAATCTAATTACCTTAAGGGTCTCTGAGTCATCCTGAATCTCTTTTGATTGAGGGTGGATTTTTTTTTTTTTTCACTGAATTCTATGAAATTCCAAGCAGAATCCTGGGATCTAAATAGCTTGAAGTCTATTTGTTGAGTGGCTGGCTGAAGTGACCTGTGGACAGAGCCAGTCATTAAGAATCTAATCAAGTAGTGATTCCAACAGCTATGACTATTTTGCCTGTTATTCTGTTGTTGTTCAGGGTGAGGGGGAAGGCTGGAGCCTGACAGCTGGTGAATTGTACTGACTTTCCGTTTAGAGCTCAAGGATAATGCTCAGTAATGGAGTCAAAATTTGACTTGTGACCTGGCATTTTATCACTACAACTGAATGCTTTGTAGAAACTGAGAGTTATTTTGTTGCTTGAAAAATGCAGTGTTTGTGGGCATGCCTGTATGCCTTTCAAATTTACAATCTGTCCTGGGCCCATCAGGATGTTAGACACCCTCCCCACCCCCCACACCCCCGCCAGTCAAAGAGCAGCTATCTTTTTTCCTCAGAGCTAGAAGAGGAGCAGACAGGAAACAGCATGAAAGGAAGATGGTTTTTCATGCCTCAAAGTTCACCTTTTGCAAGGATCACCTTTAAATGGGAGGAAATGACTCAGTTTCCACATGTGGTTGGCCAGCCTCTATACTCCTGAGAAAAGTCAGCAAGAGTGGCAAAGGCAAACTGTCAGCACCCCTATTAGGAATATTATGTTGAGGACACGCATACATTCCTTGCAAGACATTGAATGCTTCTGGTCACCACAAACCCAGGTTGAATTTGAACCCATGACCTCCTGGGGAAAGACTCTGGTAGCCCTTTAACAGAGTTCACTGGTCCCTGCACTGCTACATGTGAGCCTGTCTCATTTTTTTAGTTCTTTATCCTTTTAAAATTAGAACAGGGCTATGATGAGCCAATTTACTGCCGTTCTGTGTAATTTAGGTTATTCACTCAGTGAAATGTAGAGGATGAGAACACAGTTAAGACTGCATATTTCAACTTCAAAGAAAGCTCTCAATTTATTTCTGCCAAAATGTTAATAGTTTCACTGGACGTAGAACATTAGAGAAGCGTGTCCTGCCTCCCTGAGATAGCTGTTGATCCTAAAGAAGCCATACTTTGAGGTTTCTTTTTTTAACTTCCGGTTGGTCGTGCCTCTCTCCCACTCCCCACAGAGTGGTCTGTTGGGATTGATGAGTAATGATTTCCTGGTTTGGGAACTGGCAAAGCAAAAACATCACTCTTTCTTAGAGTTTTGAGAGTTCTGTCCAAGTTTGACCCTCATGTTTTCTTTGGTATTTTCAGTGTGACGCTCACACCATAGGGCTAGAACGCTCACTGATTAAAGACATTTTTGGAATGATATTATGACTGCACGATTTCATTCTAATTCAGAGCATTGCTTTAGAGTTTCGACAGCTATTATTGGCTGTCCTTTGAAGCATTAAAGCATTTTGTTTTTCTGTGGCTCCGCATTGCTAGATGGGAACTTAGCTTCCCCCTGCCCGCTCTAAAGGGTAAGTGTCAGCAAGTCCACAGACCGGGCTGGGGCTCTGTCATCCCACGCTTGAGATCTGAAGTGCTTGCTCACGAGATGCTCTAGCAGTGATGCAAGGAGCCTAAAGAACCTCCTGCACCACTTGTGCATGTTTCTCAAGAGCTACAAGCTGGAGAAGAAAAATAACGTTCTTTTTTACTCTACCATCAAAAATGAAATCTGGTCTAGGTGGAGAAGCTGGTTGCCAGGGTAGGGAATGAATGGATGGGGAAGGAAGGATGATGGGCTTCCTTGACCTTGGGGGCCACTGCCTTATGTCGGGCACAAAGAAAATCACTGCCGCTTCTCAGTGATCTTCCCATGTAACTAAACACATGCTCATTAGGGCGTTTTTTTTCACCTTCTCACCTTCTTTCATTAAACCCCACTCTTTAACATCCCAGCTGAGCAGCAGCCAAGGAGGCTGAGAAATGACAGGAAGGCGTTTTTCCTTTGTTCATATGTTTTGTTTTGTTTTTCATCACCAAGCAGAGGATCAGTAATGAGGAGATGGATCATCCTTTCATTTCCAACCATGTGAGGAGTATATCCTAACAGACAATAAACAAGCACGTAGTGCAAATAAGGGGAGTGAGGAAACAGGTTAATTCAGCTTTTGTCCCCCTTGATTTAACTCTTGCAAAATACTCATCAAAACTCTGTAATTAAAAAGGCTACCAACATCTAAATGTTTCATTTAAAAAAAAATAGGGCAAGCAGCAGTGTTATAATATCAAAATATGGCAAATAATGAAAAAAATGTTGCTAAAAAGAGAGGTACTTCTTAAATGGTCACTGGGCCTGCCTTCTGAGCAAACTCTCTTCCTGGTGTTCTTCATGGTTTTCACAAATTCGGGTAGGAACTTAACAAGGGAAATGTCTACCTGTCTTGGGTTATAAAGATTAAGTGAAATAATAAACACAAAACTCCCAGCCCGGTGCCTGGAATTTAGGCTTTCAATAATTGAGAGTTGTTTTTATTTCTCCTACTGCTACACTGTAGCTACATCTGTATCAAATATCTAGACAGGACCACAGTATGGCTACAGGATCTTTCATTCTTAAACCAGTGGGTGGGCCGCTGATTTGTAAACAGAGCGCTCACATTCTGAGGCTTTCTTGGGGCTCAGCTGTGACTTCTTTGCTGTGGCTCCCATTCTAAACAGATGCTGCCGATTATCTGCTTTACACAGTGGCCTGGATGTACTGATACCTTGAGACAGCCCCATTATCTACTCCCTGCAGTTCACTAGCTTTCCCTTGAAATGCAGCTGCCAGTAAAAATGAGAATTCGCAAAAGCCAATGGGGTATATGATTAGTCTGTGGCTTCCTTGCCTTGTCTGCTGTATCCAAAACATGTTAGGGAAACAGGTAGAGCTCAGACTTTATGGTTTCAACAGCACTGAAGAGTTGAAAGTATCATATTGTTTTCGAATTCCTGTTTAAAGAACTATCGATTTACACAGAATATAGGTGAGACTTGGGAGCAGAACATCTGGGGATATTGATTGTAACTGCAACTCTGGCACTGATGACCCAGGACGTAACTTACCATTTCTAGACCTTACTTTTCTGTTTTGTGATATGGGAAAAACACCAATTTGTCTAACGTTTTTTGTTGTTGTGTTGTTGTTGTTGTTGTTGTTAATGTTTATTTGTTTTTGAGAAAAAGAGAGAGTAGGAGCGGGGCAGGGGCAAAGAGAGACAGAGACACAGAATCTGAAGCAGGCTCCAGGCTCCAAGGTGTCAGCACAGAACTCATGGCGGGGTTGGGGCGGGGGAGGGCAAACTCACAAACTGTGAGATCATGACCTGAGCCTGAAGTTGGATGCTTTACCGACTGAGCCACCCAGGCGCCCCTAACTGTTTTTTATAGTCTTTGAGAATGTCTAATAAGATAGTGAAAGTAGAAACACATTGGAAAAAACTTTAAGAAAAACTTGATGAAGGATTTTATTACCATTAATAATTTATCCAATGTAATGGTCCACTGATTTCTCAGTTGTATCAAACTACATAGAATATTTTAATTATGCTGCTCATTTCAAGAGACAAAATAAAATAAAAAATAAAAAATAAAATAAATTATGAATCTTCGAGCTTCGAAAGCGTTGACTTTGTATCCAAGGCCCAGGAAAGAGCATGTAGTATGCTAATCACCAAGCTGAAGGCTCCTAAGCAAGAATACTGGATGTATGTAATAGATGACTATGTAAATAAAGGAATTTCAGTCTGTGACCTGATGGTACGTCTCCCTGAGATGGTAGATTGGCTGATCCACCTGTGGTTCTTGCTACTGCATGCTACAAATTCTTGCCCACTGGGGGGTTACTTTTGCAACTCAAGAAGACTGTTTCCCTATACATAAAAATCTGGAAAACATGCTATTTATTTTTTCTTTAAAAATATCATTTGTCGGGGCGCCTGGGTGGCGCAGTCGGTTAAGCGTCCGACTTCAGCCAGGTCACGATCTCGCGGTCCGTGAGTTCGAGCCCCGCGTCAGGCTCTGGGCTGATGGCTCAGAGCCTGGAGCCTGTTTCCGATTCTGTGTCTCCCTCTCTCTCTGCCCATCCCCCGTTCATGCTCTGTCTCTCTCTGTCCCAAAAATAAATAAATGTTGAAAAAAAAATTAAAAAAAAAATATCATCTGTCTCGGGGCACCTGGGTGGCTCAGTCGGTTGAGCGTCCGACTTTGGCTCAGGTCATAATCTCACGGCTAAGAAGTTTGAGTCCCGCGTCAGGCTCTGTGCTGACAGCTCAGAGCCTGGACCCTGCTTGAGATTCTGTGTCTCCCTCTCCCTCTGCCTCTTCTCCACTCACAGTCTGTCTCTCTCTGTCTCTCAAAAATAAATAAATGCTAAAAAAAAACAAAACAAAACAACAAAAAAACCACTAAACCCGTGTCGGTGGCTATGTTGGTTAAGCATCTGACGTCGGCTCAGGTCACGATCTCGCAGTTCCTGGGTTCAAGCCCCGCGTCAGGCTCTGTGCTGACAGCTCGGAGCCTGAAGCCTGCTTTGGATTCTGTGTCTCCCTCTCTCTCTGCCCCTCCCCCACTTGCACTCTGTCTCTCTCTATCTCTGTCTCTCATAAATAAACATTAAAAACAAATTCTTTTTAAACTAAAAAAAAATATATCATTTCCCTCAAAATGTTGCTGAGTGTTAAGACTGAACAACTCCTATTTTCCGTACAGTAGGTATTACATAAAATAAGGGGGACTTCATCTCTGTGTCGTGTATGGTTCTCAAGTGTCAGAGGAACAACTGTAAGGGTAGAAATATCATTCTAGAAGCTCATTGAGGAGCTGTTATTTGTCACATGTGATCTCGTGTGTCAACTCAGCACAATAGTCTAGAAAAAGAAATCATGTGACAATTTTGCAGTGTCAAAATTATTAAAGAATATATAGGGAGGAAATGAATCATCAGTAAATGTCATTTTAAAACAACTTCAGTTCTGGGGCACCTGGATGGTTCAGTCAGTTGAGCATCCGACTCTTGATTTTGGCTCAGGTCATGATCCCAGGGTTGTGGGATTGATCCCCATGTCAGGCACTGAGTTGAACATGGAGCCTGCTTGGGATTCTCTCTCTCTCTCTCTCTCTCTCTCTCTCTCTCTCTTCCCCGACCCGTGCACAGCCCCTCTCCCCCACTCACTCACTCACACACTCTGTTTCTAAAATTAAAAAAAAAAATGTTTAATAACTTCAGTTCTCAAATTTTCTGTCATAATCTGTTACGAGGAGAATCCTAATGTCAAGACCATGCCTCCAGTGGTCTGAAGTATTCTCTCCTGTCAACCTTTTTGAGGAAGGCTTTCTTTTTCCTTTCTGTAGTTCTTTCTCCATTTAACAGATGTTTTTGTTAATAAGGAACCCATTGGATGGGTGGGATAGGAGATGTGGAAAAGGAAAAAGAAGCAGAAGGAAAAAAGAAACAGGAGGAAAGTAGAAAATGAGAAAGATTTCTCCAGAATATCTGTACCTTTTAGAGTCCCTTAAATACTAAATATGAGCAGCCGGAAATGATATGTGACATTTGTGATCTGACACTTCACCTAACATACAAAGCTCGGCTTTCAGAGGCAGCCCCTGGGGTCTGACTTTGGGGAATTGCTGGCATATTCAGAGAGGGTAGCTCCCTACTAATTCACTTCTCCTCTAAAAAACCTCCCAGAAATGAACTGGTCTAAGAATGACCCTGAAAGAGCACCTTGAGACAAAGTGCGGATATTTAATTTTATTTAAAAATGATTCAAAGATAATATAATGTCAAGATGACAATTTTTAGTGACATCACAATAATACATTGGGGCTAATGTGTTCAATTGATTGAGTCACTGAAGCAAACCATGAGTTCAACACTCAAGCTGATCATTTTATTTTCAGGCTTTATTATTTTTGAGTAAAAAAAAGCACTTAAAAACTACTGTTTTAATAAAACTAAAACATGCCCATCATAATGAAAAACTGTGTGGTTGAAAAAAAAGTAAAAAGTCAAAGGCTCTTCCTCTTACCCCCATCTCTCAACCCTTTACCCAGAGGGATTTGCTGTTAAGTGTGATGTATACTTTTGTATACATTGTTTGTGTATATAATTGGTTGAAAGAATTAAAGGACAAAGTCCCAGAAATGGAATTTTGGACTGTAAGTTTTGTGTGTTTCAAACATTGACAGAAAATGCCAGTTGCATATTGAGCCCTTTATTTTTTAATTTTTTTTTTAATGTTTATTTATTTTTGAGACAGAGAAAGACAGAGCATGAATGGGGGAGGGGCAGAGAGAGAGGGAGACACAGAATCGGAAGCAGGCTCCAGGCTCTGAGCCATCAGCCCAGAGCCCAACGCGGGGCTCGAACTCATGAACCGTGAGATCGTGACCTGAGCTGAAGTTGGACGCTCAACCGACTGAGCCACCCAGGCGCCCCATATTGAGCCCTTTAAATGGACATGATCAATCTATATAAACACACGGCTAGAGTGAAGTGAAAACACAGTCTGGTCCCATGGCACTGGGCTAGCTCAAAGATGATAGACCAGTACTGCCCTCCCAGGGGCTTTGGAAAGTCATAGGAGAAGGGGTACTCTGTTGTCACCATGGTTGGGAGGATGGACTAAGGGACTGGGAGGCTAGACATGCTGCATTTCATAGGGCAGTCTCACACAATTAAAAATTGTCCCGAGTCTTCTACAATTTACAAATGTTTAGTGGGCGTTTGTGTTAGTGAAGAATCTTTATTATTCTGGGCCCAGAGCCTAACTACATTTTATGTGTAAATCCACCCAAAGTTCTTTGTTGTATTTTTCATTGTCATGTTTTTAATACACATTGAATTTTCCAGGAATACAACCACCATGTGAAAGGAGAGTTAAACATTTTGAAAAATTGTATCACTGTGGCATTTAAGTCCTAGATCAACATATCTTTATTGCTCTCTATGTATAACGAGTGCATTCACGGTGATTCTGTGTATAATCTGACTATGCCACCACTATGCCCAAGCTTAGACAGAATGATAAGTATGTATATTACATAAATTGCTTTCCTTTTGGTTTCTTTTGTATTTTATTTAGGGTGTGATGTTAGGTTTTTTTTTCAAAAAGCATGTGTGTAGAAAATTACATTATTTATGAATTTTATTTCACTGTAGTGAAGGTTATAGTACAAAACATTTGTTCTTTTAAAAAGGCATTTGTGTTTGATAAGAGTGGAGCCCACTGTTCTAGGGAACGTTCATATTCCCTGATTGAAAGGGGTCATGCTGGCTTTTGTGGCTTCCAGTTCTCAGACTTCTCTCGGGTTGCTCAGGCTCTGGGATCCTTTCTTCACCTCCCAGGCCAGAACCTACAGATAGAGTGTTACTCCAATCTTACACAGCGGTTCAGAGAACCAGTCCTGTCAGGGCAATTTTGTCCTGTGTTCACCAAAGGGACAGACAATTTGTGGATGAAAGTGCTTCTTTCTATTCCAAGGAGGAAACAGATTGGTTAACCTAGTGACTGAAGCACACTGATGAAAAATAAAAACCTGAAGAGGTGCCTCGGCGCCTCAGTGGGTAAGCATCGGACTCTTGACTTC
Source organism: Puma concolor (assembly GCF_028749965.1). Classification (NCBI taxonomy): domain Eukaryota; kingdom Metazoa; phylum Chordata; class Mammalia; order Carnivora; family Felidae; genus Puma; species Puma concolor. Next base: position 80,581,607 of record NC_141671.1, read on the forward strand.
AGCTCAAGTCATGATCTCATGGTTAGTGAGATGGAATCCTGTGTCAGGCTCCCCATGGACAGTACAGAGCCTGCTTGGGATTCTCTCTCTTCCTCTCTGTCTCTGCTCCTCCCCTGCACATGCTCTCTCTCTCTCTCAAAATAAATAAGTAAAGATTAAAAAAAAAGAATGAAAGGAAAACATGAAGATACTCACTTCCCTGAGGGCTGCCAAGTATCTAGAAAATGTGTATCACTGGTCACCCAGGGGACAAGAAGCTACATGGTTTGGTAAAAATTCTCCCCACTACTATAAGGAGGTCGGGGGTAAGATCTTCACATATAAACAGAGAACATTGTTGCTACAGTTACTATTTTCAATTGGAAATACTTCCATAGATTTTTTTCTTATTATAAAAGTAACAAATGCCTATTGTAAAAATTTAGAATGTAGAGAAGAATGAATAATAAAATGAACTTATACTTATAAGTTCATACTTATAAGGTACTTATAATCATGTTACCCAGAAAAGAGTATTAATATTCTGTGTGTATTTGTCTAAACTGGTTACTCTACCCATATACATAATTATGCATGTATATTTTACAATTATGCATATATGTGTGTGTATATATATATATACACACACACATATATATATATACATGTATATATATATATATATGTGTATATATATATATATATACATGTATATATATATATATACAATGTGATTTCACTTTAAAAGGAATGCATCACCTAAAAGTACATCCTGGATATTTATATTATTATATGTGTCAGTGCTACTAGTCTACTATGCTACTGTTAGTTTTTTCCTTTATAATTGCTTAAAGTCCAGCTCATGCTCATCATAATTCTAAAAACATTTAACCATAATTTTCTTCTAATTTCTCTAATAGCACATTTGTAGTGCAGAAAAAACTCTTTTTTATTTGTTATACTCCACTAGAACATAAGCTTTCATTTGATGGTAGGAATCCTGTAACCTCAGAGTCTAGAATAGAGCTTGCTAGATAGATGCTCAATAAAAGTAAATGGATTAAAATATGTATTCATCTATACTTCCAAATATAAGATATTATATGGATTATATAGGAACACAAAGAAATATTTTTTTCTTTTATATCAAACAAGAAACAAGCTTTTGGGGGGGGGTGGGACTGAGAAAATTCACATTGTATGGCACTGTCAGGATTCCATCAGAGAAAAATTTAAAAAAAAAAACAACAACAACATGATGTGGAAGGAGACTGGATATTCAGGGTAGCAGCACCTTGATGGAGATCTCATGGGCTATAATCTGACCCTTAGCTCTGCATGAAAGGAAACACCATCTTGTCAATGGGTCTTTAATTGATCTAGATCTTCTAAGAGATGCTGTCTTATAATAACCAAACTCACAAGAGACTGATGCACATAAGCTGAAAGGCTGATGAAGGGTAAGTGCTGATTCTTCTCATCAGCACAATCTCCCTCAGTGGTTAGGAAGTTAAATTACTATAAAAGGTAGTTGGTAGGCATGAGAATGAGAAGGAAGGCTAATGACCCTGCCAGTAGCTGTCATGAAGCTAAGGGAGACTAACACACCCATCTCCAGTACAAGAACCTACTGATGGGATGGAACAGTGCTGTCAGCTGCTCAAAAGCACCTCTCTCCTGAACCACAGTGACAGAATCAGTTCTTGTTCAGGCTTCATGCAGTCACCCCACTTCCTGGTAACAGAAAAAGAATATATATGAGTAAATTATGAAACATTAATAAAATAAATACTCATGAACATAATTACCTAACTTAAGAGTCAGTAAATTTTCAGTACTTTGAAAAATGTATATTCATACTGTTCCTTTGTCCCATACACCATCTCTCCCATCAGAGTAACTGACCTCCTGAGACTTGTATTATCGTGCTTTGCTTGTTTATTTTTAAATAAATGTTATCAAATATTTATCACCAAAGGATTGTTCCCAGTTTTTATAAAAATGATATCATACTGTAGATTGCTTATTTCACTTAGCATTTTGTAGACAAGATTCATTCAGGATTTTTTTTATTAGCTGTATTTATTTTCATTTCTAAATGGTCTTTGTGTGAATATATGCAGGATGTTTGTTGCAATAAACATTCTTGTGCATGTCTCTAGATAGGAGATACGAGTTTCTCATGGGTAAATATTTCTAAGAACGGAAATGCTAGGTCATAATGTACAGGCACCTTTGACTCAGGTTGCCGTTACTTCTAAAAACGCCTCTACACTTTACTCTCCTATCTTCAGTGTTGCATACTTCTGCTTTTCACATCGCCATCAAACCTCGGTGCTGTTTACCAATTTGACAATAAATTTCACATTAAAAAAAAAGAATCTGAAACAAAAAGAAACTTTGGTGCTGCCAGACTTTCTTTTTTTTTCTAACTTACTAGGTACAAAGTTGCACCTCATTTTGAGGCCAAACTGTCTGGGCTTGGTGTTTTCTAGGGAGGAAGATTTTAAACTACTGATTCGATTTCTTTAATGGTTACAAACATTTCTGGCTTTGTATTCCATCTCCATTTGGGCTGGCTAAGTTGTATTCTTGTAAGAATTGTCACTATCAAACAGATTACCAAATATATTGGCATAAGCTTTCCATATACCCTTTATCTTTTAAATTTCTACTACATTTGTACTAAGTCTGCCTGCTATCTTCTAACATTATTTACATGTGCCCTATCTCTTTTTTCCTTGATCATTCCTGCAAGAGGTTCATTTGAGAGATAGTCAGAGGCCAGAAATTTTTAGAAATTCCACAGAGCATCAATGTGCTGAATCATTGACATTTGCTTTGGTGCAGTTATTTTTATCCAAGAATTTTCAACTGGTCAACCAAATTATTATTATGCAATATGCTTATGCTATGAACACAAAATCTGTTATATTTTTGTTTGCTCTTTCTCTTATTTTTCTTTCTTCTTTCTCTTCGTTTTTCTTGTTCACTTTTTGATGTAAAAGGAATCTTTATTATTGAGTAAAATCATTTTTGCATTTTTTTAATTGTGAAGGAAATATTGAACATAGAAAAAATTCTGGAGTATAAAGTGAAAAATTAAAATCTTCCTTCTTGTCCCATACTCACTGTATCTAGAAACAATCATCATTTGTTGTCTCTTGTTTATTTTTAAAGACATACATAGATTTATAATCTTACTCCTTACACAATCTTGATCAAATTATTAATGTGATTCTTTACCATGTTTTTTATTTAATAATAGATCTTAAATATTTTTCCTTATTAGCAATTTTAACTCCATTTTTATGTCTATCTGAGTAATTTCATTAATGTCTGCTCTTATCTGTATTATCTCTTCCTATTTGACTTTGTTTTTCACCTTCTTTAAAGTGAATGCTTAGCTTCTTAATTTTCAGTCTTTTATTTTTAAAATGAACCTTTATTTTATTATTATTTTTTGTTTCTAATATAAGCTTTTAAAGCTATACACGTCTTTTGAAATACATGTTCAGTAGTCCCATAGGTATGGATATATTGTGTTTTCATTTTTTATTGTTTCCATGTGCTTTAAAATAAATTTACATTTTTATTTTCTTTTTGTACTGTGAGGTTTTAGAACATTGTTTCCTTACCAAATATATGTATGAAGACTTTTTAAAGTTGATCTTTCTGGGGCGCCTGGGTGGCGCAGTCGGTTAAGCGTCCGACTTCAGCCAGGTCACGATCTCGCGGTCCGTGAGTTCGAGCCCCGCGTCGGGCTCTGGGCTGATGGCTCAGAGCCTGGAGCCTGTTTCCGATTCTGTGTCTCCCTCTCTCTCTGCCCCTCCCCCGTTCATGCTCTGTCTCTCTCTGTCCCAAAAATAAATAAACGTTGAAAAAAAAAAAATTAAAAAAAAAAAATAAAAAAAAAATAAAGTTGATCTTTCTGTTATAGATGTCTAACTTAATTGTGTTGTGGTCAGAGAATGTGATTATGTGATGCAAATTCTTTGAAATTTGCTAAAACTTGTCCTGTGGCTGAGAACATACTCAACATTTGTAAATGTAGTAAATGATGGACTCATTGTATTATATAACTCCAAGAGACCAAGCTTGTTAAATTTGTTGTCCAAATTTTCCATAGCTTTACTAATTTTTTGTCAGCTTGCCTTGTTAATAATTGAGGGGGATGTATTGAAATTTTCACCACGACGATAGATCTATCAATTTTTCCTCCAAGCTGTCTCACTTTCAAAAAAAATTTTATTTTATTGTGTTCAGAACACTTAATATTAAATCTAGCCTCCTAATAGATTTTTCAGTGCACAATACAGTATTAATTGTTAACTACAGGCACAGTGTTAACACAGCAGATCTCTAGAACTTATTTATCTTACATAACTGAAAGCTTATTCCTTTTGGTTAGCAACTTCCTATTTCTTTTTCCTCCCAGGCTCCTGGCAACCATCTTTCCACTCTCTGCTTCTATTAGTTTGACTATTTAAGATACCTCATATAAGTGGAATCATGAAGTATTTGTCCTTCTGTGACTAGCTTTTTTCACTCATGTAGTTTTCTCCCTGTTCATTCATGTTGTCACATATGGCAGGATTTCCTTCCTTTTTAAGGGTGACTAATATTAATACTGTATATACAACATACTATATATATTATATATTATATATATTGCTTCAGTGATGCTACAATGAACATCAGAGTCCTACTAACTCTTTGAGATCCTAATTTCAATTATTTTGGATAAATATCCAGAAGTGGGTTGCTGGATCATATGACAGTTCTATTTTTAATTTTCTGAGGACCTCTCTCATACAATTTTCCATGTAGCTACACCATTTTTCATTTCCACCAACAGTGTATAAGGATTCCAATTTTTCACACTCTTGCCAGCAAGTGTTGGCAACCAACACTTTGGTACCAAAGTGATAGCTACCAACAGGTGTGAAGCAATATCTCATTGTGGTTTCAGCTTGCATTTCCCTAATGATTAGTGACATGGAGTGTCTTTTCATATAACTGATGGCCATTTGTATGTCTTCTTTTAAGAAATATCTATTCCGGTCCTTAGCTCTTTTTAAAATGCTTTTCTTGTCACTGTTGAATTGTAGGAGTTCCTTACATATTTTGCAATTTAACCCGTTATTAGATATATGGCTTGCAAATATTTTCTCCCATTCTATAAGTTGCTTTTTTACTCTGTCAATTGTTTCCTTTGCTGTGCAGAAGCTTTTCAATTTGGTGTGGTCTCACTTGTCTAGTTTTGCTTTTGTTGCATGTGTTTTCACTGTCATATCCATGAAACCATTGCCAAGCCCAATGTCATGAAGCTTTTCCCTACATTTTCTTAGGAGTTTTACAGTTTCAGGTCTTACATTTAAGCTTATAATCCATTTTGAGTTGACTTTTGTGTATAGTGTAGGGTAAGGGTCCAATTTCATTCTTTTGCATTTGGATATCCAGTTCCGATACCATTTGTTGAAGACATGTCATTTCTCCATTGTGCATTCTTCACATTATTGTTGAAATTAGTTGACTGTATATGTGTGGATTTATTTCTGTGCTCTCCATTCTGTTCCCATTAGTCTTTATATCTGTCTTTATGCCAATACATACTATTTTAATTAACTGTAGCTTTGTGATCAGGAAGTGTGTTGCCTTCAGCTTTGTTCATTTTATAATTGTTTTGGTTATTTGGGGTCCTTTGTGGTTCCATGTGAGTTTTAGAATTGGAATACCATTGGAATTTTGATACGGATTACACTGAATCTATAGATCATTTGGGGTAGTATGGACATCTTAACAATACTGTCTTCCAATCAGTGTACATGAGATGTCTTTCCATTTGTGTCTTCTTTAATTCCTTTTATCATGTTTTGTAGTTTTCACTGAAGTTTAGTTAAATAAAAAATAAACTTGGTTTATTTAACTAGTTAAAGCTTATTCTTAAGTTATTAAGAATAACATAGTTATTAAATTATTCATAGTTATGTTTATTCCCAAGTATTTTATTCTTTTTGATGCTATTGTAAATGAGATTGTTTCCCTAATTTCCTTTTTCAGATCATTCATTATTAATATATAGAAATGCACCTGACTTTTTGTGTGTTAATTTTGAATCCTGCAATTTTACTGAATTCATTTATTACTTCTAACAGTTTTTGTGTGTGTGCATGGCGTCTTTAGTGTACTTATATATAAAACCATGTCATGTCCAAACAGGGGCAATTTTACTTCTTTCTTTCTAATTTGGATGCATTTTTTTTTCTGCCTAATTGCCATGGGTAGGACTTCCAGTACTATGTTGAACAGAAGTGATGAGACTGGGAAACCTTGCCTTGTTCCTGATAGTAGAGGAAAAGTTTTCAGTTTTTCACCATTTAGTATGATGTTAGCTGTGGGCTTTCATATATGGACTTTACTATGTTGAGACAATTTCCTTTTATCCCTAGTTTTTTGAAAATTTGTATCATGAATAAACAGTGTTGAATTTTATTAAACACTTTTTCTGAGATGATTATGTCATTTTCCCCCCTTCATCTCTTAGTGTGGTTTATCACATTAATTGTTTTTTGTATGATGAAACAGGCTTGTGTTCCGGGGATAAATCCTGCTTGGTCATGGTGAGTTATCCTTTCACTGTGTTGTTAAATTTAGTTTACTAATATTTATTCATCAGGGACATTGGCCTGTAGTTTTCTTTTCCTGTAGTATTTTTATCTGGCTTTGGTATTAGAGTAATTCTGGTCTTATAAAATAATTTTCGAAGTATTCCTTCCTCTTCAATTTTTGGAAGAGTTTGAAAAGGATAGGTGTTAATTCTTCTTTGTTTGGTAGAATTCACCAGTAAGGCATCTAGTTTGAGGCTTGTGTTTGTTAGGAGATTCAATTTCTTATTCAATTTCCTTGTTATTGGTCTGTTCTGGCTTCTGGATTCTTCATTCAGCTTTGGCAGGCTATATGTTTTTAGAAATTCATCCATTTCTTCTATGTTATTCAGTTAGCATATAATTGTTTATTGTAGTTTCTTATGATCCTTTTGGTTTCTGTGGCATCTGTTGTAATGTCTCCTTTTTCATTTCTGATTATATCTGTTTGAGTCTTATTTTTTCTTAGTCTAAAGGTTTATTGATTTTATATTTTCAAAAAAACAACTCCTAGTTTTGTTGATTTAAACAAATATATTTTGTTCTCTATTTATTTCTGCTCTAATCTTCATTATTTCCTTCCTTCTGCTCACTTTAGGCTTATTCTTTTTTATCTAGTTCCTTGAGGTGTAAAGTTTCATTATTTATTTTAGATTTTTCTTTTTTTTAATGTAGGAATTTATTGCTATAAACTTCCTTTATGACTGTTTATGGTGCATCTCAACAGTTTTTAAATGTTGTGTTTTTATTTTTATTTGTCTCAAGATATTTTCTCATTTCTCTTCTGATTTCTTCTTTGACCATTGGCTGTTCAAAAGTGTATTGTTTAATTTCCACACATGTCACATTTGTCACTTTCCAGCTTTCTTTCTACTATGGATTTCTAGTTTCATTTCATTATGGTTAGAAAAGATACTTTGTATGATTTCAGTCTTCTTAAATTTGTTAATACTTGTTTTGTGACCTAACATGTATCCAACCTGGAGAATGTTCCATATGCACCTGGGAAGAATGTATATCCTGCTACTATTGGGTAGAATATTCTGCATTTGTCTGTTAGGTCCATTTGGGATATATTGTTGATCAAATTCACTGTTTATTTGTTAGTTTTCTGTCTGGTTGTTTTCCCCATTATCAAAAGTGAGGTATTGAAGTCTCCTACTTCATTATTATATTGCTGTCTATTTATCCCTTCAGAGCTGTCAATGTTTGCTTTATATGCTAAGTGTTTGATGTTTGGTACAAATATATTCATAATTGTTATATTCTCCTGGTGAATTGACCCTTTAATCATTATATTATGCCCTTCTTTATCTCTTGTGACAATTTTTGACATAAAGTTTATTTTGTCTGATATAAGTATAGCCACCCTGGCTCTCTTTTGGCTACCATTTACATAGAATATTTTTTCCATCTCTCCACTTGCAGCCTATTTGTGTCCTTGTTTCTAAAGTGAGTCTCTTTTAAATAGCATATAGTTGGATCTTGTTTTTCTAAATCCACTCAGCCATTATACGTCTTTAGTCATAAGCAGCAGCCTTTTTCAGAAATCACGCAAACCACTCTAACATCTATTCTTAAATTAACATTAACAAAGTCTAAAGTTAATTCATTTCTTACTATCATCTTGACAAATACGTAGATGTTAGAACAATTTATACTTAGACTTAGCGCATAGACTTAGAACACTACTCCCTTTGAATTTATATGCAGTTTTTATCAATTTTATATGATTTTTAACTCTACTGATTAAAGAGCATAATTATTAGTATTATTATTTTATATAGAGGGCATTAATTTATACATACCAATATATTTATGGATTTCTTTGTCCATTACTTATTCTTGAATCTCAGACCTTTCTGGCAATATTTTCTTTTGTCCTGAAATGCACGTTCATTTAGACTTTTACTTAGACTGAGTTCAAACCCTGGAGTTGTTATTTACTAGCTCTGTGACCTTGGACCTTAATCTTTATGTAAAATGTGGATAATGTAGTGCCTACCACATAGGATTATTTTGAGGATCAATTAGCTAATAAGTATAAGGAACCTGACATATAGTGAATGCTATTTAAGTGTTAAGCATATTTTTGAAGTTTAAAAGTTCCTTTCCGAAAGTCTGCTAGTTTTTTTTTTTGTCTGGAAATATATTTTTTGCCCATTCATTTTTGAAAGACAGTTTTCTTGAGAGATATTTTAGTTGAGTACACACTTCACCTTAAAGGTAAATTACACTATCACTGCCTTCCATTATTACTGTTAAGAAAAGTGCTATGTCTAATTACCGTTTTCTTTTAAATGGTTTTTCTTATTTATCTCCTCTCAGGTTACTTTTAAGACTATTTTTCTTTGATATTTGTGTTAGAGTTTTCCAGAGAATGCAGAACCATATAGATACAAAATAGGAATTGGCTCACATGATTATGGAGGCTGAGAAGTCCCACAGTCTGCCATCTGCAAGCTGGAGAACCAGGAAATCTAGTGGTGTAATTCAGTCTGAGTCCAAAAGCCTGAGAACCAGGAGGTGGAGAGTGGTGATGGTGTAAGTCCTGGTCCAAATTTGAAGGCTTAACAACCAGCAGCACAAATGTCTGAGGACAGAAGAAAATAGATGTCCCAGTTCAAATAGAGAGAGTGATTAGCCCTTCCTCCACCTTTTTGATATATTCACGTCTTCAATGGATTGGATGATGTCCAACCACGCTGAGGAGGGCTATCTGCTTTACGCAGTTCATGAATTCAAATGGTAATTTCTTCAGGAAACATCCTCACAGATATACTCAAAAAATAATGTTTTTCCAGTTATCTGGACATACTTTAACCCAGTTACGTTGACACATAAAATTAATCATCACAATATGCTATACTTTTATTATAGTGCTTCTAGGTATAGATTTACTTATCAATCAATCCATCCATCATGCCTTCTCTTTTTGTGGATTCGTGTCTTTCATCAAATCTGGAAGTTTCTCCAATATTGCCACTTCAAATATTGCCTGTCTTCTATGAACTCTGTTCTCTCTCTGTGTGTGAGAGTCTACATAAAAGCAGGTTAGGCATTCCTATTCTATCCTCCAAATCTCCCTACTTCCCTTCTGTATTTTCCAGCTCCTTGCTTCTCTGTACTGCATTCTGGGTCATCTCCACAGATCTATTCTGTGTCCACTCATGGTCTCTTTGGCTGTGTTTAATTGAATGTTTTGCTCATTCAAATTTGTTTTTTTAATTATAATTTCCATTTCTTTTTTTTTTTTTTTTGACGTTTATTTATTTTTGAGAGACAGAAAGAGACAGAGTGTGAGCAGGAGAGAGGTGGAGAGAGACAGGGAGACACAGAATCTGAAGCAGGCTCTAGGCTCCAAATTGTCAGCACAGAGCCCAATGCTGGGCTCACACCCACAAACCGCAAAACCATGACCTGAGCCGAAGTCGGCACTTAACTGACTGAGCTACCCAGGTGCCCCTGTAATTTTCATTTCTACACGTTGTATTTAGTTCTTTAAGTGTACCTGGATTTTGGGACAGTCTCTTTATCTTTGCTCATTTTTTATTCCATTTCCATTACTTAAACAAATTAATTGTAATTATTTTATATCTGTTACCTAATAATTCTAATATATTAGTTTTTGATGGTTGATCATCTTTTGTGTATTGTTTTTGCTCACTTTTACTCATTGTACTTTGTTTCTTATGGTTTGGTGATTTTTTTTTTAATTTTTTTTTTCAACGTTTTTATTTATTTTTGGGACAGAGAGAGACAGAGCATGAACGGGGGAGGGGCAGAGAGAGAGGGAGACACAGAATCGGAAACAGGCTCCAGGCTCCGAGCCACCAGCCCAGAGCCCGACGCGGGGCTCGAACTCACGGACCGCGAGATCGTGACCTGGCTGAAGTCGGACGCTTAACCGACTGCGCCACCCAGGCGCCCCTATGGTTTGGTGATTTTTAATGAGAAACTTATATTTGGTAGAACTTAATCTGAGGAAATCCTCAGTATGTAAATTAAAGATGGTTTCTTTCAGAGAGGATTTGCTTTTGCTGGAAACCAGGGAAGCTACTGATCTATATCTACTTAATCCTCTTCTAAGGTCCTTGCTTCATATGAAAATCTTGGGTGCTGCCTTCTCACCTAACAGGATGTCTCAGGCTCAGTCTTCAGATATAAATGTATAATCTCAGGTATGTGTATGTCATATATGTGTATATGTGTATGTGTGTGTTTTCTTTCAACCTATGCTATGTAACTGGTGCTTTTTGTAGTTTTAGGTATGGAAGGAGAGTGCAAGTGCAAGGTATAACTGAGCTATACAATGTGCTAACCATACCTCAGACTTGCATAATTTCAGAATAAATTTGACTCTTGTGTTAAATTACATAATGAAAATTTTCTTCAGTTGCACTCTATTTTTTTAACTTTATTTATTTAGTTTGAGAGAGAGAGAGAGAGAGAGAGAACATAAGCAGTGTGGCATAGACAGAGAGGGAGGGAGAGAGAGAGAGAGAGAGAGAGAGAATCTCAAGCAGGCTCTGCACTGCCAGAGCAGAGCCCCAAGCAGGGCTCAATCTCATGAACCATGTAATCCTGATCTGAGCTGAAATCAAGAATTGGATGCTTAACTGACTGAGCCACCCATGTGCCCCTCAGTTACTTAAATAGTTTTCAGTCTTTTATTGTCTAAAATGATTTATTACTGTGTACTGATTTTCATTTTGCACAATGTCAGAATCCTTTCTCCAAAATATTGACAATCTATAGTATTTCCAGAAGACCTTGAAATTTAAAAAAAGAATTAAGAAATCTGCCATCATCACTAAAATGTCAGCTCCATCCACCATAAATTCGAGTTCTATGAGTGCAGGGTTCTATACCTCTTGTTCATTTTTTAAATCCTAGCACCTAGAATAATACCTAATAAATTCTCAACAGCACTTATTGAATTAACGAGTTAATACTTTCTATAAAGAGTTAATTCCTTATTTTGAGATTATAAAGAGATATGACAGATGTTACTTTTATTTTACCATACAACTACACAGAAGTTTCAAAGGTCAGAAACATTTTTGTACAACCCTTCTTGTTTAACCCTAATCTACTAATCTACTCTACTGGTCATGAAGAATAGTATTCTGCTGGATCACTATTACATAAGAATATTTCAGAGTTATTCATGTTTTTCTAAATGGGTATAATCTAGGAATCATGAAATCCCTTTTACAACATTTCATTCTCGATACTGAGTTTTATCTATCTATCTCTTTGTTTTTCATCTTTATATTGCACATCACATCTGTTGCTCTTGTTTCTCTGCTAAAGCAATGTGAAAAATGGAGTGTTGCTTCTGCTTGTTGACACTGACAATATTGCAATATGGATAAACTTAGTCCATCAGCTTTGCACCTGCATTCAAGACTCCTGTGCCCTAGAGTGTGTGAGGCAAGTTTGCTTCAGCCTATGTCATAACTTGTACTTTTTACAGTTTATGTATGCAAGGAGATGGCAAGCAGCAGTAGAATAGCTTGACAATGTTCCAGGTTGCTCTGCTTTGTCAAAGATACATGTTTGAAAGACTGGTTCTTCATCCCTATGATAGGTAAATACCCCACAGAATATCGCTTACCCAATCAAAAAGGTCCACATAACAGTATTTATTGTTTCTAGAAGAAATGGAAAATGAAAGGCACTCTTTCTGCATTACTTTATTTATTTAACCACTTTTTAGGGGATGTCCGTTGATGGGGTGCCTGACTGGCTCAGTGGGATAAGTATACGGCTCCTGATTCTCGCTCAGGTCATGTTCTCACAGTTCCTGCAATTGAGCCCCGCATTGGGCTCTATGCTAACAGTGTGGAGCCTGCTTGGGATTCTCTCCCTCTCTCTGGCCCTCCCCAGCTTGTGCTCTCTCTCTCAAGTAAATAAAATAAAACTTAAAAAAAGTACACGTAACAGTATTTATTGTTTCTAGAAGAAACGAAAAATAAAGGGCACTCCTCCAGTGTTATTTTATTTACTTAACCACTCTTTAGGGGAGGTCCATTGAAAATTATGTGTTTTCCAAATCTTTTACTCATTTACAACTTAAAATAATCATCATTTTAGGAACTGAAGTAGATCCAAAAATTAATTAGAGAGAGCCCCTGGCCTTGACGATCTTACAGAGGAAAATAGACATGGATACATAAACTTACATGCAATAGAAGTCCCAGAATTGGGTATAGAGTGCTGTGGAAACACAGAAGAAAGGATAACTAACTCTTCCTGGAATGAGGTTTGGAGTAATGGGAGAATATTAGGAAAGCCCACACAGGAATGAGACTTGACTTTGGCCCTGAGGAATAAAAGGCAATTCAACAGACATTCTAGTCATGGAAAACACCATCTATGAGACTCAGAAATATACATAAGGATGACATATCTACCAAATGGAAGGTTTAGAGTATCTAAATTTTTTTTTCAACGTTTATTTATTTTTGGGACAGAGAGAGACAGAGCATGAACGGGGGAGGGGCAGAGAGAGAGGGAGACACAGAATCGGAAACAGGCTCCAGGCTCTGAGCCATCAGCCCAGAGCCCGTAGAGTATCTAAAGAGAGGAGCGTGGAAGCAAGGATGGGAGATGAAGCTAAAAAGGGAAGTTTGGGAATTTTTCTTTAAAAGGTATTTATGTTGGGCTTAAGAAGTTTGGACTTAAGGATTTATCAGGTCCATCATATGGAAGAGGGAGTGAGAGCAGATAGGCTGAAGACACAGAGACCTGTTAGAATGCTTTGGGGAAAGCAATAGAAGGAGCAAGGGTATCAGCTAGGACCTTTGCCTTCAGCAGAGGTCAAAATCTCAAAAGCCTCAAGGGCTCTGCAGTAGCTTGAATGAGTAAGGATTTGGGTAGGAGACAACGGAAAGGTTAGGGAGAGGACAATGACAGACTATGTTCCCAAAGACACTCAAATTCAATGTAAAAAGGAACAGCAATAACAACATCAACATCTTTGTTAGTCAACTAAAGTTCATCCACAGGGCAGATTTGGCCTGCGGGTAACCCTTTGGTCAACACAGAATGGCCTCTTTATTCTCTTTCTGATGTTTTTGTGGAAGAGACAGCTACTCTGATCTTCTCAGGTAGATTATGATGGTATTCAGTCATTCTGAAAGGCAAGGACTTTATTACTTTCTCAATTTCTGTTTCTTATGGAAACTCACTTCCTTTTGTTCCACTTTCTTGGCAGGCAGGGATCATTTGGGTTTTTCTCTCCCACTCTTGAAGTTTTTCATATTCTTTACTCAGAGAATATTTCTTTACAATCAATACAGTACAGGAAATTATGATAACCACAACTAAGATTTGCTTAGCACTTCACAGTTAAAATACACTTTTGTCCCCTTCTTCTGAGATAAACAAGGCAGATTTTCAGACCAAAAAAATCCAATACTTTGCTTAAATTACACATCCAAGTTATATGGCTGGAATATGGAAATGGAACTTTGGTCTACTCTCACAAATGGGTTTGCTCTTCTCCTGACACCATGGCGGCTTGTATGGCCTATTTGTAAGTCAGATGATTCATCCGCATGTTTGTTCTTTGTAAGTACAGAGAGAAAGACTATTGGTTCAGGGTTTAGAAAACAAAGGTATTTAAATAAAAGTGGCACTTTGGGACTTAAAAATACTAAAGTAATTTTTTCTTTAAACCCACAATTTATTGAGTTGACAGTGTGTTAAAATAATAAATATTTAAAAGTTTGATTATTTTTTAATATGGAAATTTCTTTCAGTGACTACTTTAAAACCTCGTGAACTTTGAACTTATTCATTCGTTCATCCATCTATCAAACCACTTTTTTTTTTTTTTTTTTTTTTTTTTACCAGATATTGTGTTAGGAATACAAAGAAGAATAAACCGTGGTTTCTGGCAGCAACTCAGGCTCCAGGTCATTTCTGACTCACTCCCTGCAGAATTCTGCTGGTATCTTCTGAAGCCTTTTTCCCTTTATTTCTTTAACCCTGACCTGGATGCCCCTCTGAATTAAGGGTTTGGACAGAAACTCAGCCCAATCTCTGATAGAACCTAACTCAAGTTTTACTTAAGTGTAAGCAAAACTTCAGAAACATATAGCACCCTCTGAATGATGGGTAAATAGAGAAATATTATGTTGCCTGCAAATGTACTTTTAAGCCAAAGAAAAGTGGGGGGATAAGCCAACTCAGAGAACTGCAATTTTCAATAAACTGCTCTGAAAAATATCTGATTTTTCTTCTCATTAAGATTCAAGAGAGAATTGCATTTATATAACTTGAATAAACAATTATGAAAATCTGAAATAATGAAGGATTGCTTGAATTTGAAAAACACAACTGCCAAGTTTAAAAGAGATGGAAACAGCCAATAGAAGGAGAATATTGTAAAAAATCAATTAGTGAATAGAATGAATTTGCAAAGCTCTCTCATAACACAGAAGAAATGGATAAAAGATTAAAGTGATAAAGGAGACAATTAAAAAATGGGGAAAAGATCACTGAGATCCAACTAAGGAATATAGAATTCTCAAAGCAAAAAATGGACTACATGGACCAGAAACAAAGATCAAAGAGTTCGTGGAAGAATAATTGGTTGATCCAAAGAAACTCAATCTAAAAATCTAAGCAGCAAAGCATGAATAATACTCCCAGGCAAATGTCATAACTAAACATCAATACTCAGTAATATTGGCCATTTTCAGTTATTAAGGGTGGGTAAAAATCTTAGGGATTTTTAGCACTCCCACTCTCATCTCCACTTCCCCCGGCCCCATACACACACACACACACACACACACACACAATAAAACCAACAAACAACCCATCAAATTATTTACTGTGTCGTTATTATCCCTGCAGGAAACAGGAACCACTTCTGATGGTTCAGTGAAAAGCCTTTAATAAAGGCATCACTTACAGAGAGGGTTTAAGGTGCAAAAAAGGAAGGTTGGACACCCAGAGATTAGCAGCAATGGGAAATTGTCGATATCCCTTGGACTGAAGGCGCAAGGGAAGAGGGTGGAGTTAGAATCCAATAAGCTGGAACCTTGAAGGAGGGGCCATGTGTGGGTTCCAAAATTGCAAACAGGCACGCGACTACCAGAGAAGCTGCCCTGAGCAGGGGGAATGCCGAAAATGTAACTTTGACCTCTCTCTCCCCTCCTATCCTTTGATCTCCTGCTGGTACCTCCCTTGGCCAAACTCAACCAAGAGCCAGCCAGAGTGCTAACATAGGTGGAAAAGAACTGTCAGTCTCCTAGCGGTTATTGCAGGGTGGAAAACGTGGCGTGGATCCAGAGGGTAGGACACGGATGTGGGTAAGAAGAATAATTGGTATATCCTGCAAGGATCAAGTAACTGGTTCAATTAAGAAATATCCAGTTAGCTCGCGGGGGGGGGGGGGGGGGGGGGGAGGGGAGACTGTTGTAATGAATTCTAGTTCCAGTAACTTTGTTGTCCAGGTGTGAATGAATTGAAAAAAATAGTCAAGGATAAGTAAGCAACGGCTTAGAGAACTTTCTGGAGGATTCAGTGACTACAGGACAGACTCAATCTCTGCTTTCAGGGAGTTTATAGTCATGTTAACATCAATTTGTAATAAACTGTGCCATGTACTGGGAGGAAAAACTTCTCTACGGACTTATTTAGACTGGACAAGGGCCTGCAAATTAACTGAAATAGAAAGATTAACAGGGAAAAAAATTACACACGCAGGAGTTCCAGCCCTTGGAGCATACCTGCTTAATAAAGGCTGAAGGGGTGGGTGACTTTTACCGGTTTCCAAGGGTGGAAGGTGCTGATGAGACTTGTTTGCACAAACTTTTTTTTTTTTTTTTTTTTGCTCAAGGTGAGTGCCTTTCTGACTGGAGACCTGGGTCAAGGGGCAGATTTATGGCAGCTGACTCCCATAAAGCTCTGTTCTAGTCAGATAAGGGAAGTTCCAGTAAGAATTCCCTCTACATCTTCTGTAGCTCAGATGTATTGACTTTGAAGTAACCTCACTACCATCTTGGTGGTTGTTGGTCTCTACACTTGGCTATGGAAGTAGAAGTACAGGGCACTATGGGAACACCTTGCAGGGGGGGTGGGGACCAACCTAGTCCAGGATTATCAGGGAGGTTCCTGATCTTAGCTGAGACTTCAGATCTTAGTTCAGATGGAAGAGGAGTGACTGTTAATGAAGCAAAGCAGCTCAGAAGAAATACTACTGGGTTGGCACTCAGTAGATATCGAGCAACCATGATATAAGAGCTAATTTAAATCGTCTAATTAGGGGTGCTTGGGTGGCTCAGTCGGTTAAGTGTGGGGTTTAGGCACTGGTCATGACCTAGCAGTTTCTGGGTTTGAGTCCCCCCTCAGGCTCTGTGCTGACAGCTTGGAACCTGCTTCAGAGTCTATTATCTCCTTCTTTCTCTGCCCCTTCCCTGCTCACGCTGTCTCTCAAAAATGAATAGATGTTAAAATAAATAAATAAACAATAAATAAATAGTCTAATTAAAAGTCCTAAGAAGACTTTCATAGGTAACTACTTAGGCTGTGTGGACTGTTGTAACAAGATACCAGAGCCTGGGTGGTTTGTACACAACAAACATTTATTTCTCACAGTTCTGGAGACTGGGAAGTCCAAGGTCATGGCACCAGCAGATCTGATGTCTGGTGAGAACTCACTCCCTAGAAGGCCATCTTTTCTCTAGCACCTCACATGGGGGAAGGGGGAAGCTAGCCCTCCGGGGTATCTTTTATAAGGACACTGATATCAATCCCGAGAACTCCACCCTCATGACCTAATCACATCCCAAAGTCTCCACCCCCTAGTACCACCACATGGAGCCTTAGGTTTTAACATATGAATTTTGGGGAAAAACAAACATTCAGGCCACAGCAGGAACTGATGTCATACCTATATTTAAGAAGGATTTACTGATCACCCATTAAAGAGCTGTCACCGGGGACACAAGTAAACAAGTAAAATACACACAATCCCATGCCTTTGAGCAGTACCAGAGGGAAGCCAGTAAGCTTAACACCAGAGTTGTCTGTTGACAGCTGTGTGTTCAGGACAGCATGGGAAAGTGCAGGTGCTGAGAGATGCCTCATCTTCTCACTTAGGAGATGGCAAGAGGTTTGATTTAGTGTGCTGCATTTGGCTCCCAAATCATCTTGTCTTCAAAACATGATGTTATGTTTAGAGGGACTCTAAATGAAGTGGTAAATTTCATTTTAATATTGTCCTTGTCAATAAGAATCATATTCTTGGCGTGTCTGGGTGACTCAGTTGATTAAGCATCCAACTTCGACATCAGCTCAAGTCATGATCTCGTGGTTCACAAGTTCGAGCCCTGCATCAAACTCTGTGCTAACAGCTCAGAGCCTGGAGCCTACTTCAGATTCTCTGTCTCCTTCCTTCTCTGCCCCTCCCTCTCCTCTCTCTCTCTCTCTCTCTCGCTCTCGCTCTCTCTCTCGCTCAAAAATAAATAAACTCTAAAAAAGTTTAGGGGTGCCTGGGTGGCTCAGTCGGTTAGGCGTCCAACTTTGGCTCAGGTCATGAGCTCATGGTTTGTGAGTTCAAGCCCTGCGACAGGCTCTCTGCTGACAGCTCAGAGCCTGTATCCTGCGTCGGATTCTGTGTCTCCCTCTCTCACTGCCCCTCCCCTGCTCACGCTCTGTTTCTCTCTCTCAAAAATAAATACATATTAATTTTTTTAATTTTTAAAAAAGTTAAAAAAAAGAAATGAATCGTATTCTTGAAGGTGTGTCGGCAAGTTGGCATTACTAACTCTCCTGTCTCCACTTTTTCTTCTCTTTTCACCACTAAGATTTATCACAGTTTAAGAGAAGTACTACAGCTAACATTAAGTTTCCCAGAAATTTGAATAAGTAAAGTTCCTGAGAGAATGTCTTGTCAGGATCTTTTAAAAAAAAAAAATATTGGGGCGCCTGGGTGGCGCAGTCGGTTGGGCGTCCGACTTCAGCCAGGTCACGATCTCGCGGTCCGTGAGTTCGAGCCCCGCGTCGGGCTCTGGGCTGGTGGCTCGGAGCCTGGAGCCTGTTTCCGATTCTGTGTCTCCCCCTCTCTCTGCCCCTCCCCCGTTCATGCTCTGTCTCTCTCTGTCCCAAAAATAGATAAAAACGTTGAAAAAAATAAAAATAAAAAAAAAATAAAAAAAAATATTTATTCAAATGAAGAAAACATTGGGAGTTCTTCAAATAATTCTACATAAAAAGTGTATCACGAATTGGCATGAATTTTAGTAGACATTCTTAACAATTCTTTAAGAGACATACAGATTAATAAAGCACAAAGAAAGCAAGTAATCACAAAAATGTACTTGGTAATGAACTACATATAACCTGAAATTCAGACCAATAATTAATTAGAACTGTTCAATGTTATTTCACCCATGGAAAAACAGGACTTTTATTATATTTATAATTAAATTTATAATTAATACTCTATGCATGTCAGGTATGAAGTCATGTTTATACAATGTAATTGTAATCATTGTTATATTGTTTCTCAAAAAAGATAAAACTGCAAGAGGTTTCCATGTTTAATATACAGAATCTTAGTTCTCACATGCTGTCACTTTTGTGGGAAAACATAAACTGT
Source organism: Puma concolor (assembly GCF_028749965.1). Lineage (NCBI taxonomy): Eukaryota > Metazoa > Chordata > Mammalia > Carnivora > Felidae > Puma > Puma concolor. The sequence goes on from NC_141671.1 coordinate 80,600,855, forward strand.
AGGATAAGAAATATGCTGATTTGGCTTATTTTTAAGTCATGAAAATAGTGTGAGTTTTTGGTGGCTCTGAAAATAGAGTAATCTCTAATGAAACATATGCATGAAGGGAACCATTAAGTCATATTTTATCTTCTTTATCTAGGCTTGTGATAAAATGTTCCCTACTGGTAAAAAAGAAAAAAAAAAAGTGCTGTGAATTGAAGAGCTGAGCTCTCTCTGTCAAGGGACTAATGATTCTTGTGTTAAAATGTAAATGGGGCAGTCTTGAGTGCTTTAAAATTTGTGAGGAAAGACTGTGGAATTGTCATTATGGTGTCATTACTGTGGCTTCCCACAGGAGCGATTACAAAGATGGGGGTGGGGTGGGAGTGTGAACTGAACCTCTAAGTGCCAGGGAGCTTCCTGCAGAGTTGAGCTGGTCAGGCAGAGTCTGGCGGGACCACCCTGAGGATTGAGGATTCTGGACAGAGCAATTTAGGAAGAGCATGGGAATCCATTCTAGAAGGTCAGGCTGGAGAGACAGGTGACTGGAGCAGAGGTCCATGGCCACTGGCCAGGTAGGTAAGGATGGGAATGAAAAGACCGTGATTCAAGGGGACAGGAAGGAACCAAACTGGATCCGTCTGAGACCAGGCTCAATCTGAGAAGGCTTTATTCTCTCAGAAGCAGAAAAGGGCTAAAAACGATAAATTGGACTGGGAAGTAAAAATGGAATGAAACGGTGTAGCGGTCCATGGCCTTCTGAACTGTGTGTAAAAATGTGTGTCTGCATTTTTTTCTGGGGAGATCAGATCCTTAGCAGGCATCAGATTCTCAAAAGGAGTTGGTGACTCCTCTCCACCCTCCTCTCTTCTCCCTGGTAAAACAAAACAAAACAAAACAAAACAAAACAAAACAAAACAACAAAGACAACAACAAGCCACGGACCCAGAAGTGAAACAATGAAACTTATGTAGGGAGTTCTTAGGATCTGAAAGTGAAATGGCAACAGGGACCACCGAAAGCATTTATTGTTTTAGATTTCTGCTAAGAGATTTGATTAACCCAAGATTATATTTGTGATTTCCCCTCCTCCCCCTCAACTATGTTGTTTATTCCTAAATTCCTTCACACTGCAGTGAAATTTAATTGTGCATTTGAAATGAGTCTGTGTTAGAGTAATGGATAGGATGAAATGAAGGCATGTCTTCTGAGAAAAAAATGGGCGTCCATAGCTTAAAAATTGGACTTTCAATTGATTCTTGCACCCTTGTGTCCCCTCTTTCCATCCTCAGCCCCCTCGACCAGGTGTGGTGCCAACAAAAACCAGCTTTTTCCTACCAAACTGCACTACCTACATTTCTTTAATCTTTGCTTTCATTTTTCATATATATATATATATATATATATATATGTGAAAGAGAGAGAGAGAGAGAGAGACCCTTCCCCCTCTGTCCACACCCTGGGTACCACACATGAGCAAGATGTCATTCCCAGTGCGGCGTTTGCTGTCCGTGTCAGGTTGGCTTGGCCAGGCAGCTTGCAGTCCAGGCATCTACAAGTGCTCTTTGTGCAAGGTTAGATCCATACTACTTCTCAGCAGGCAAGTAGCATCAGAGGCCACAGAGAAATGGAAATGGTGGGCACTGAACTTGGTGACTGGGCTCCTTTTAGATCAGTTAAGGATTTATTCATCCTCTAGCTGGAGGGGAAATGCGTACGTGTTCTCAATAGTTATGAGTTAAATGCCAAAATATAGGCACACATTGCTGGCAGTCCTTTTAATGATAGGATGAGAAGCTTTCAGAGATGAGAAGGTAATGGTGGGGAGCAAGGCTGTGACAAAAATAGAGACTTCATAATTTGTCTCTCCTCCACACTCCTGAATTAGAATGTATGGGAAATTGACTCTGGGGTAAAGCTATTTCTGCTCTTCTCTGCTCTCATCCATTTGAAAATGGATGAAAATGCTGAAAAATTATGAACCCAGAAATCTTAATGTACCATGATGTAACAGAATATAAGAGAAATGAACAGGGATGTCTAAAAAATATTTTACTTAATCCAAATCTGATATAACCAGGAAATTTGATAAGGCTGGAAATTAATCAGCCTGTTATTCTGGAAACAAAACTAGTTAGGCTAAGGATATAGTATATAATGTGGAAAAGAGGCCTTTTTTCCCCCTCTCTGGAAATACTGTTATTTAAAATAAGCTTTCAAACTTTTATTTTTTTTTTAAATTTTTTTTTTTCAACGTTTATTTATTTTTGGGACAGAGAGAGACAGAGCATGAACAGGGGAGGGGCAGAGAGAGAGGGAGACACAGAATCGGAAACAGGCTCCAGGCTCTGAGCCATCAGCCCAGAGCCCGACGCGGGGCTCGAACTCACGAACCGCGAGATCGTGACCTGGCTGAAGTCGGACGCTTAACCGACTGCGCCACCCAGGCGCCCCTGCTTTCAAACTTTTAAAGAAGAAAATTGATACAAGAATTTTATGTATACATATCTTTCACATGGTAAGAATTTATAGGAAAAACTTAATGTACTTCCTGAATTTTATATTTTTTCAAAGGATATTGAATTAAGTACATTTATTTTCAGTGGCATCATGTTTTTCCAAAATCATTTTGCTGTGTATGTACTCTCTTTCTCTATTTTATGTTTTTACAAAACATAATTGTGTATTTGTTTTTGTCTTCAAGATGATTTTAAAATAATTTTATATTACAAGCAATTCTACTCTTCATAAATTCATTGGTAAGATTTCTAAAGTGCCTTTCAACTGAACAGTTTATTTAAAGGAGGGACCTCATATCAGAAGAACAATTTTTTAAGTGGAATCTATTCTCATCACTATCTCCTACTATTTTAGTCTGAAGTTTGAAAGTCTCTAATAATGTCACTCCAAAAGTACATGTTAAAATAGTCCATTCCAAAAATCAGATAGCTTGAGTAAAATAGATGAAAAGCATTTACCATATTTGTTTATATTCTTAAAATAAATATATTTTGTACACTAACTCTATCTACTGAAAAGACCTCAAAACAGTGACAAACCCAATAGCAATAAACACCTCTAGTACCCAGATTTTGTTCTCTAGATAATCATTTCCCAACAAAATGAACCATGACTTAGTGGAGAAATGGCTGACTTCAGGTCCAGGGCAAGAAGAGCCTGGCGTGTCCTATGTGAGAGCTGGGAAGCTGTTAAAGTATATTGAGGTCATATCTGCAAAGCCAGGGGCCGACTTGAAGGGGCCTCCACTCACCCATGCAAACATGGGATGACTGGAGTATCAAGTATATGAGCTAGTAAACAAGAAATACATTAAATATATTTATATTCTCAAATTCATAATGACATTGGGAAAAAAACGGCATTGGTTAATTTGGAGAAGAACCAGGGAAGCAATTTATAATTTTTGAGTACTGGTAAATAAAGGGAAGGAGTCAAGCATTTATTCTAATTTTCCTCTATAAACTGTACCACTGGATAATGAAATTGTTGAAGAAGGTAAGTTTCTTTCTAAAAAATTGCAACCAATAATTGTAGAAGGAATAATAGAATATCATCATTTTACAATCCCTAATGAAATAATAGATCTGGTCAATGATTACCATGAGCTGCTAATATCACACAAGAGACAACAAGATATTGTGTGCCTCCTAATGGAAGTCCACACCACCACCCATGAAGTATTCCTGCCATGAACTGAACCTGAATCTAATCACCCTCTACCTATAGCTACCAAGTTAAGACATACATAGAATACAGGGATGTGGAATGCAATTAGCAAATCCAGAAACTCTACAGGACAAACAAACCAGAATTCTTTTTAATAAAAAAATTGCAAGGAAAAAAGAAGGAGAGGAAAATAAACAAGTATTGAGACATCAACCAACTGCTGCAAATGGTCTATATTTGATACTGATTCAAATGAAAACAAAAATTTAAAAATTAGGGGGTAAAACAAAAATTTGAATGCTAACAGGTTATTTGGTGATAGTTGGGAATTATGATTAATTTGTTTAGGTATTATATGGCATCACATATTACTTTCCTTAAAAAGAGGTCTTATCTTTTAGAATTATGTATTTACAGGTCAACTTTGCTTCAAAACAATCCAGGTGGCCAGCAGAGATTGGAGATATGAGTGGGGATATAGATGAAACACATTCCACCATGAGTTGGTGATAGTTGAAACGGGTGCTTATCCACGAAGATTCATGATTTTACTTTCTTTACTCTTGCATATGTTTGAAATTTTCCATAATCAAAAGTTTTACAAGTATTTTTTAAAGTTTCTTAAAAATTGTTCTAATATCTTTTTTTTAAACCTATGTAGATGGAAGTAAAAAGAAAACCATGACCAAGTAAGAAGATCTCTAAGAGAGATGACTCAGAAATCTTATTTGTTTTAATTAGTAAAGTCAAAACTAAACTATTTCTGAAACTCTTCTTCTGCCAAGACTTCTGTCAGTCATTGTCAACCGGAACAGTTAGGGAAGGTATCCACTTCTGCACTTTTCCAAAAGGGGGATAAACTCTGTTGCAAATAGCAAGCTGTACTTATGAGACATGAAACATACTCTTTCACCCTTGGGTAGTTTCTCAGGAGGTTCTGAATAGTAAGGACAATAATTTAATAATGTATGTATACTTAATAAATGTCCATTTACTTTAAAATGCACTTCAGAAGAAAATTTTCAGAAGGAATTGCAAATATGCAAACTGAACTCAAAAATTTAAAATGTCAGAAAGGGAAACTTCATGTATTTATTTATTCATATATCTAACCACAAACTTTCTTTGCATACCTATCTTTTGGTAAACAAGATAAAATCTCTGTCCTCAAGGAATTTAAAGTCTTAAAATGAAAAAGAAATCGATGGTTACAATTTGCTGTTATAAATATAACGGTGTCTGCTTTTTTACCATTTTGCTTTAGCACCTAGAAATCTGACATGTAAAGAACCTAAGTAAATATTTTATAGACATGTAGGTGGGTGAACGGTGCTATGGAGGGATGTGGTGGAAGATAAAGTAGGAGAGATAAATGAAGGTCAGCCTCAAGAAGTGCCAGGAATACCTTGCTAGAGGAATAATCTTTGTCTCGAAGATTAGGGCTTGTTTGTTTGTTAACACAAATTATTTTTTAGAGAAGCTTTATGTTCACAACAAAATGGAACAGAAGGAACAGGAATTTCCCATATACTACCTGCCTGTATATGAGCACAGCCTCCCCCTCTAACAATATCCACAGTGGTACATTTATCACAATTGAGGAAGCTACATCATTATTACCCAAAGTTCGTAGTTTACATTAGAGTTAACTCTTGGCATTGTACATTCTATGAGTTTTGGCAAATGTATAATGACATGTATCTACCATTATAGTATTATACAGAGTACAGGCATACCTTGAAGATACTCCAGGTTCTGTTCCAAACCACCACGATAAGCAAATATTGGAATTAAATGAGTCAAGTGAATTTTTTGGTTTCCAGGTACACATAAAATTATGTTTACATTGTACTGTAGCCTATTCAGTATGCAATAGCATTACATATAAAAAAAAAACCCCAATGCATATACTTTAATTAAAAAATGCTTTATTGCTGGGGTGCCTGGGTGGTGCCTCATTTGGTTAAGCTTCCAACTCTTGGTTTTGGCTCAGGTGATGATCTCATGGTTCATGGGTTTGGGCTCCGCATTGGGTTCCTCCCCGAGAGTGGGGAGCCTGCTTGGGATTCTCTCTGTCTGCCTCCCTCTCTCTTTCCCTCCCCAACTCACTCTTGAGCTATCTCAAAATAAATAAACAAATACACTTAAAAAATACTGACCATCCTCTGAGCTTTTAGTGAGTCACAATCCTTTTGCTGGTGGAAAGTCTTGCCTTGATGTTGGTGGCAGCTGACCGATCAGGCTGGTGGTTGCTGAAGGTGTTGGGTGACAAGGCAATTTCTTAAAATAAAACAATAATGAAGTTTGCTGCATTGTGACTCTTCCTTACATAAACAATTTCTTCGTAGCGTGGGATGATGTTTGATAGCATTTTGCCTGCAGTAGAACTTCTTTAAAAATTGGAGTCAATTCTCTGAAACCTTGCCACTGCTTCATCAACTAAGGTTATGTCGTATTCTAAATCTATGTTATCGTGTTGACAGTATTCACAGCATCTTCACCTGGAGTAGATTCCATTTCAAGAAACCACTCTCTTTGCTCATTCATAGGAAGCAATGCCTCATCCCTTCAAGTTTGATCGTGAGGTGGTAGCAATCCAGTCACATCTTCAGGCTCTACTTCTAATTCTAGTTCTCTTGCTATTTCCACCACATCTTCAGTTACTTTCTCCTCTGGAGTCTTGAACCTGTCAAAGTCATCCATGAGGGTTGGAAAAGTTTCTTCCAAACTCTTGTTAATGTTGATATTTGAACCTCCTCCCATAAGTCATGAATGTTCTCAATGGCATATAGAATGGTGGATCCTCCCCAGAAGGTTTTTAACTTACTTTTCCCAGATCCATCAGAGGAATCACTATCTATGGAAGCTATAGACTTACAAAATGTATTTCTTAAATCATAACACTTGAAAATCAAAATTACTCTTTGATCAATAGGTCACAGGATGGATATTGTGTTAGCAGGCATGAAAATAACATGAATTTCATTGTACATCTCTAACAGAGCTTTTGAGTGACAAGTGCATTTTTTGTGAGAGAGAGAGAGAGAGAGAGAGAGAATCTTAAGCAGGCTCCGGACCCAGCCTGATCCTGATGCAGAGCTTGATGTCACAACTGTGAGATCATGACCTAAACCAATATCAAGAGTCAGTGTGCACAGGTGCACTGTTAATGAACAGCAATATTTGGAAGGAAATCTCTTCTCTGAGCATCCCGTAACAGTGGGTTATTCAGTAAACCATGTTGTAAGCAGATGTGTTGTCATCCAGGCTTTGTTGTTCCATTTACAGAGTACAGGCAGAGTATATTTAATAAATTTCATCCTTGAGGGCTCTAGGATTTTCAGAATAGTAAATGAGCATTGGCCTCAACTTTAAGTCACCAGCTACATTACCACCTAACAAGAGTCAGCCTGCTCTCTGAAGTTTGAAGCCAAGCACTGACTTTTCTTCTTTAGCTATGAAAGTCCTAGAGGGCCTATCTTTCCAAAATAAGGCTGTTTCATCTGCATTGAAAATATTTTGTTTAGTCTGAGCTAGATCTTATGGATAACTTGATGCAACTTCTACAACATCATTTGCTGCTTCACCTTAAACCTCATGAACCTTTGCTATACAGCTTCCTTAGCTCTCTCAGCCTTCACAGAACTGAAGAGAGTTAGGGGCTTGCTCTGGATTGGGCTTTGGGGCAAGAGAATGTTGTGGCTGGTTTGATCTTCTGTTCAGAACACTAGAACTTCCCCATATTAGCAATAAGGCTGTTTCATTTTCTTATCAGTCATGTGTTCATTATAGTAGCACTTTTAATGTCCTTCAAGAAGTTTTCTTAGCATTCATAACTTGGCTAAATGTTTGATGCAATGCCTTGGTCTATCTTGGCTTGCCACATGCCTTCTTCACTAAGTTTACTCATTTCTAGCTTTTGATTTCAGGTGAGAAACCTGGGACTTAGAACCCATTGTAGGGTTATTAGTTGGCCTAATTTCTTTTTTTTTTTTTTTTCAACGTTTATTTATTTTTGGGACAGAGAGAGACAGAGCATGAACGGGGGAGGGGCAGAGAGAGAGGGAGACACAGAATCGGAAACAGGCTCCAGGCTCCGAGCCATCAGCCCAGAGCCCGACGCGGGGCTCGAACTCGCGGACCGCGAGATCGTGACCTGGCTGAAGTCGGACGCTTAACCGACTGCGCCACCCAGGCGCCCCTAGTTGGCCTAATTTCAATATTATTACATCTCAGGGAATAAGGAGACCTGAGGAGAGGGAGAGAGATGAGGACCAGCTGGTTGGTAAGGCAGTCAGAACACATACAACATTTATTGATTAACTTCACTGTCATATATGGGAGCAGTCCATGGCACCCCAAAGCAATTAAAATAATAACATCCAAGATCTGATCAGGGGCACCTGGGTGACTCAGTCAGTTGAGCATCCAACTCTTGATTTCCACTTAAGCCATGATCCCAGGGTCATAGGATCCAGCCCTGAACTGAGTGTGAAGCCTGCTTAAGTTTCTCTCTTTCTCTCTCTCTCTCTGGCCCTCTCCCCAACTCGCACCCTCTCTCTCTCTTAAAAAAAAAAAAAGGAAAAGAAAAAAGAAAAGATCACTGATCAAAGGTAATCATACAAATATAATAGTAATGAAAAAGTTTGAAATATTATGAGAATTATCAAAATAGGACACAGAGACACAAAGTGATCAAATATCGTTGGAAAAAATGGTGCCAATAGACTTGCTCAACACAGGGCTGCCATGAACCTTTAGCCTGTAAAAACACAGTATCTGTGAAACTTAATAAAGTGAAGCAGGTATGCTTGTAGTTTCACTGCCCTAAAAATCCTCTATGGTCTGTCTATTCAGCCCTTCCTCCCCTAACTCCTAGCACTGATTCTTTTATTGTTTCCATAGTGTTACCTTTTCCAGAATGTCATATAGTTGGACTCGTAAAATATGTACCTTTGCAGAGTGGCTTCTTTGACTTAATAATATGCTTATGTTTCCTCTGGTTTGACAACTCATCTATTTTTTTAACACTGAACAATGTTCCATTACCACAGCAATGTATCACAGTTTATTTATCCATTCAACCTATGAAAAGACATCTTGGTTACTTCTAAGTTTTGGGAATTAAAAAAAAATTTTTTTAACGTTTATTTATTTTTGAGAGAGAGAAAGACAAGACAGAGCACAAGCAAGGGAGGGGCAGGGAGAGAGGGAGACACAAAATCTGAAGTAGGCCTCAGGCTTTGAGCTGTCAGCACAGAGCCAGCGTGGGGCTCAAACTCTCGAACTGCGAGATCATGACCTAATCATCAGAAGTCGGACACTCAAACAACTGAGCCACCCAGGCGCTCCTGAGTTTTTGGAAATTTTGAATAAAACTACTATAAATATGCATGTGCAGGTTTTTGTGCAGGACATAAGTTTTCAACTGATTCTAGGAAGTATTAAGGAGAGCAATTGCTGGATCATATGATAAGAGTATGTTTACTTTTGTAAGAAACCACCAAACTGTCTTCTAAAGTGGCTGTACCAGTTTTCATTCCCATCAACAAATATTGAGAGTTCCTGTTGCTCTTCATCCTCATCAACATTTGGTGTTGTCAGTGTTTTGGATTTTTGCCTTGTTAATAGGTCTGTAGCGGTATTTTGTTGTTATTTAAGTTTGCAGCTCATATGATGACATATGACGCAAACCATCTTTTCATATTATTTGCTATCTGTGTATCTTCTTTGGTAAGATGTCTGCTAAGGTCTTTTGCCAACTTTTTAATCAAATTATTTTTTTATTAAGTTTTAAGAATTCTTTCTGTAGGGGCACCTGGGTGGCTCAGTCAGTTGAGCGTCCGACTTGGGCTCAGGTCATGATCTTGCAGTTTGTGGGTTCAAGCACCATGTCAGGCTCTGTGCTGACAGCTCAGAACCTGGAGCCTGTTTCATGTTCCCTGTCGCCCTCTCTCTCTGCCTCTCCCCCACTTGCACTCTGTCTCTCTCTCTCTCTCTCTCAAGAACAAATAAACATTTTTTAAAAGAAACACAGGAAAAGTTTCCTGGAGGGTCTTAAAAATTTTTTTGTGTATTTTGGGTAACAGTCCTTTATCAGATGTGTCTTTTGCAAATACTGTTTTTTCCCAGTCTGTGGCTTCTCTTCTCTCTCTCTCTTTTTTTTTTTTTGACATTGTCCTTCACAGAGAAGTTTTTAATTTTAATGAAGTCCCACTTGGAAGTTAATTTCATATATGGATTGTGCCTTTTGTGGGTTTTTTTCATTTTTTATTTTATTTTCAATTTTTTTAGAGCAGAAGCAGGGAAGAGGAGCAGAAGGAGAGCAAGAGACAGAGAGAGTCCCAAGCCTGACATCAGGCTCAATCCCAGGACCATGAGATCAGGACCTGAGCTGAAACCCAGAGTCGGATGCTCAAAGGACTGAACCACCTAGGTGCCCTCCCTCCCCCCCCACCCCCGTGCTTTTCTCTAAAGTATATCCCTACCCAAGGTCATGAAGATTTTCTCCTGTTATCTTTCTTGAGTTATAGTTTTACATTTTACATTTAAGTCTATGATCCATTTTCAGTTAATTGTTGTGAAGGGTGTAACGTCTGTGTCTAGATTCACTCTTTTTGCATGTAAATGTCCTATTGTTCCAGCACCATTTGTGGAAGAGACTTAGAAGGGACTTTTTTTTTTTTTAATTTTAGGAACAAGATGATATTTTTTAAGAAACCAAAGGAGAAATGTTTAAATAGTCTTTTATTTACTATTCCAGGATAAGAATATACTCTTTATAATAAAAAAAGGACTAATTACCAATATGGGGCATTAAAGCAATTTCTCTGTCCCCGTCCTCCCCAGATAATTATTTATATATTCTACTATCTCAAAACAGAGACAAACCTTACAGTTTTCAATTGTCGTACTGGGCTGAAGCATATTATTGTACATTCAAAATATGTAATTGATTTCATGAAGAAATAATTCCATATGAGATTTCTAACTCAAGACAATAAAAATACTTTAAAAACCTAAATAAGGGAAAACAATTCACAATATGATCATTTTTATAATAACTGTTTCAAATAACATGGAATTTTTGTTTTATTGCTAAAAAATGCAAGCTGTAAAAGATAATTCATTCCAATGAAGTTATTATAATTAATAGCATAGCATTGTTGGTGCTACTCAAAAATTACAATAGAAAGAATAACTCCATTACACCAAGGAGATTAAATAACATGAAATACAATTTGCATGACACCTTGTATCCAGATTGCGAAACTTGAAGTTCACATTTACAGTGACCGTAGGTACAACATGGATAAAGCAGGTTTGTAAACACGTCCAATTCTTTTCACTAAGATTTGGGAACGAAAAGAAAAAGTAATATTCATTCACTCATTCACTCAATATTTACTAGGTCCCTACCACAACTAAATAAATGAAGAGAAAGCATTATAACAGATACAAAGTTGTGTTACCCAGAGCTCCACTCTCAAGGAGCAAACATGCTGTTGGGGTAGATAAGAACCTACCAAAATGACTTAGAGTTAAAATAGAAAATAAACTGGAGATAAAAGAGGCACCGATTCGTTTCTAGAGATTTCAGGGAAGAAAAGAATTATTTCCAGCTGGGAAAATCAGGAAATGATTCATGAAAGAGAAAATATTTTAGCTAAATCTTAGGAAACAAAAAAACCCTACTATTTCCTACCACCGTTTCATGCAGAGCCGACTTGTTTCCCAGATCCCAAGTACCCAGGTGTGAGGAAGTGGGTATCCTGTTCGTGCACCCCATTCTTGCTTCTATACCATTAGCACTCCTCCACTCTCCCCCTGCTCGTTGCTGTCAACCAACAACCTCTGGTCACTTTCTGTTCATTTCTGCTGATTACTTGGTTCCTAGAATATCTTCTTCCTCTGCACTCTGACCTCCTATTATTTTTGCTACATTCGACACACACCAGACAGGGCTGCCACTAAAACTTGTGCGAGTCTGGGAGACCAACTCCACCATCATCTCTACCATTGATCTGCATAGTTATTTTGACAAATTCTGGTGGGTGATGGTAAAACATCTTGTGAAAGAGGTGCCATTTTTTAACTTGCGTAAAGCCACCATATTGGCCACTGGCACTGTTGCATATGGATAATTCATTCAATACCTCGGCCCCTTTGTTTTTTGACTTCATCCCCACCCATTACCTTGACCAGAGTCACAGCCGTATGATCTCAGCTCTTTGATCCCAGAGTTGCACCCTGGATTTTATCACCCCCAGAGAATAGACTACCTCGCAATGAATCTAGAGACCCTGCTTTATTACATTATCCTCCTGTCTTCCTAGCTCACTTACTCAAGTATTTCTTTCATTTTCCTATCTAGTTGATGCCACTAATTCATTCTCTCTTCTATATTCACTCTGTCTAATAGCTCCTGTCCTTTTTTATTCTCTCCTATCTAGCTTAGATTTCATAGTCTTTCATTAGAACCGTTCTGTTACAAATACTCTCAACATCCTTGCCCTCTCTTCCTCTTTCACATTCTAGGTGGGGGAAAAAAACCCCACACAATCCTGGATGAACCCAGCATCTGCCTTCTCTGGTTGGCACTCATGCAACTGAGAAAGCCCACAGCCACTAGATGGTTACTTCTTATCTCATCCCATAGCCAACTTCCTGTCACTCATGCAATTCCAGCAACACCTTTCCTAGACCCTATAATAAACTGAGCTCTATTGCCTTTGCTCATATTGTTCCCTCTTCTTGGAGTGTTTTTCCCGCAAACGCCTGTCATGGTTTAACCCCTACTTGGCCATCTGCTTTCAGCTTAGTAATAATAATTCATAGTTAACATTTACTGAGCACATTCTTTGTGCCAGAGGATTTACATAATTAGTTCAATCTTCTCAATATCTTTAGGGTTAGATGGTGTTATTATCTTCATTTTACAGATAAGAAAGTTAAGGATTAGAGAAAATTAAGGATTAAAGTCCAATAATTTATTTATGACTGAACACATAGAGAGTAGTAGCTGTAGAATTTGGACCCATGCTAGCTGACTATGGGTCCTGTGTGCTTAGCTAATCTATTCTGTTGCCCTGTTTGGGACTTTCTCCTTGCTCTTTCCTGTTACTCCTCCACAGATATGTCTTCCCAATGACACCCTAAAAATATCTTCTAATAACTTTTTCAATGTGTAATCATGCATTTATTTACTTAGTTGTACCTTGCATTTTCATTGTTTCTCTCCTCTAGCTAGACTTAAGCTCCATGGGGTCATATGTCCATTTCACCTACAACAGTGTCTTCAGTGCCTAGCAATGTGCCTGCTCTATAACAAAAATCAGTCAATCCTTACTAAATAGGTGGAGAAAACTGAGGACAAGACAAGCGGAATAGGGCATTCCTGGCTGAGCTGGGCATGAACGAAGGCCCAGAAGGAAGAATTGGGACACACTAATGTGATGGTCTCACGTGGTTGTGAACTGATAGACTTTCCACCCTGGATATTGGCACTGGTAAGATAAACAAGACTAAAGAACTGGCAAATGCCATGTAGAACTAAAAAGTGGAAGGCGCCCTATTCTCCAGGGCCATTTCTGGGGCATATGGGGTAGCTCACTCCACCCTGAGTTGGGAGCTGAAGTGGCATCAGAGTGGACTCTTTCAGCCCCCATGTGGGTTTCTGTTGAGACTCAAGGGCACTTTTCAAACAAGTAAGGATGGAGCTATCGGGGATAGATCTCAACAATGGCAACTTCTGCAGAGTAGACAAGGAGTATGAGATAGGTAAGGAAGGCAAGATCAGTAAGCTGAAATAGGGGTAGAATTTTATTATATTTGACCAAAAGTCACTCCAACACACTTAACAAAGCAAAGGGCAGGTGCATTCAATCTTTAAAATAACTTACAAAGATCAGAACAGAACACAGCTAAAGTGAAATCCTGAGTGTACAGAAAGGTAACATTCGCAGCGTTAAGTTTATGAGCGGAAACTTCAAGGCAATATTGTATCACTGAATCATTTTAATTGCAATGTCTGACATAGCTTTAACTATAAATTTTCAAGTATCAAGTACAGAGAGAGAGTCTCTAAAAATTATATACATGTTTATGTGCTACAGTAAGTTACTTATCTTTCTGATCTTATTTAAGAGTTACCATTTACAATGTCCTGGATAAATCTGCATGTTTAGGACAGGATAAAAGTGCTGGGGGCATGCCTTTGTGGCTCAATCAGTTAAGCATCTGACTCTTGATTTCGGCTCAGGTCATGATCCCACGATTGTGAGATCTAGCTCCGTGTCAGTCTATGCACTTGGTGTGGAGCCTACTTATGATCCTCTCTCTCCCTCTCCCTTTGCCTCTCTCAAATTTAAAAAAAATACTGCCAGAAGCTGTGGGCTTTATAGGGTAAGGAAATTTCGAATTGAACTGGAATTGTAGCAAATATTAAGGCATGAAAGACAACAGGAAGTGTCTCATATTGATTAAACCAGAATTCTCAGATTTCTAGACACATTCTGTGTAGAGCAGTAACTTCCACCATGGAATCCAGAGCTCTTCATGACTAGTAGGACTTCTGTGATAAGGAGGTCCTGAGGATTCTAATTTACCTTGGCTTTCAGGAGGTGTTAATGAAGAGACTCAAGAAGGGCCAGAGTCCAGAGCAACTCAGCGCAGGTCTGCCTGCCCATCACTGATCACCCAGTACCACAGGAGGTGGGCAGCTCCTCCCTGAATGCTGCCTCTGGGCTGGTGTGTGCCTGGGAGATGACATCATCTGGAGCACAGAAGACCCCACTGGTGTGTGACTCCAGCTCTATGTTGTCTTATTCCTGCAAGCATTTGCCTCCCCCACAGGAGTGTACTTGACCCGTGTAGGACAGGCCAAAGTGCCATGGAACAAATGTCTGTGGGAGCAGTCCTCAAACAATGACAGCCGGGAGGTGGTGGACAAATGCATGTCTGTGGGACCTTGCTGAGGTGTGCTATGCCCTGCAGGATTGAACCCCCACCTGCTCCCTGCAGGGGTGTATAGAGTGATTAGGGTAAAATTAACAGAAGCTTATGAAAATTACACTCATCCTTTCCTCTCTCTCGGTAATTATTACTCAATTTTGCAAATATGGAAACTAAGACTTAAAAAGATAAAATGACTTAATTTTTAAAAAAACAGCTTTATTGAAGTGTAACTCATGTACCATGCACTTCACCCACTTAAAGCGTACAACTTGGTGGGGTTTAGCATATTCACAGAGTTCTGCATCTATCACCATGATCTACTTTTGGACCAGTTTTGTCAGCCCAAATGGACTTTGTTTTTGCAAGAATAATAAAAAGAAGTTAACCTATGTATGAGGTCCCGTGCTGGGACCTGTGCCAGGCCCTGGACCGTGTAGGTAGACAAGAAAGACATGTTCCAACTCTTATGCAGCTTAAATTCCAGTGGAAGGGACAAATACATATGAAAATAAGTTAGCAAGATAACTGTTGGCTGTGGTATGTACTGTCAAGGGGATAAATAGGGTGAATGAGAAAAAGAGAAATAAGGACAAAACTTTGCTTCATAAGGTTGAGGATAGCCTCTCTGAGAAGATAGCATATATAAGTTAAGACAAAAAAATATTGAAGAGGCATCAGGCAGGTGCAGAAGGGGACAAGAACCCTCCAGACTCAGGAAACAGCCAGAGCAGCTGGGTGGACGGTGGTCTGAATTGACACTGGAGAAATGGGAAGAAAGCTGTATACACCATGAGAGGGTGTTTGGATTTTACTCTAAATACATTGAGATGCCACTGAAATATTTGAATCCTCAGGTGTCATGACCTAATTTATGCTTTCAAAACATTTGGCTGCCCCATGGAGAATGGACGCTAGGCAGGCAAGAGTGGCAACAGGAGGACTGGATAGGAGCCTACTGCAGTTGTTTAGGCAAGAGCTGATGTTGACTTGGACTTGGTGGTGGCAGAGGAGATAGAAAGAAGTAGACAGAGTCAAATATATTTCAGAAACAACAGGAGGTGAGAAAGTCAATGCAGTATGTAGAGTTTGCTGAGAAGGGGAGCAGAGAAACTGGGTGGTAAGCTGGAGTCAAGGGAAAGAGGTTAGGAAATGAGACGTGCTGGAGCACGTTTGTGATTTTGGTGAGAATAATGCAATGGAGGGGGCAAGAAAGCGTTGATGCCAAGAGCCAGCAGGGGAGAGCTGGATTAGGTGAGGTCGCCAGTGATGCAGAGGGTTGGTGGCAGAGCCTAACGGAATCCAATTACACCTGTGTCTGTCAGTGTTCTCTGAGGACTCCTTAGGGATCCTCAGAGCCATTCAGGGGGAGGCTGAGCACATAGAACTCTAGTAGGGCTAGTAGCCTGAGCAAGTAGGGATCCTACTCTTGCTTTAACCAGAGCAGTTCCACTTTTGTTTATTTTATATTTGGGGCTTATGCTTACATTGTCATTGGAAGAAAGTGATCTGGGCTCAACGAACTTTGAGAACTGTAGCACTATACTCTGCTACTTGCCAAGGAGTAATTTGTTTGGTAAATATCTCTTTAATTTTGAAGACATTCAAAGTCACACTCAGAGGGAGGAGTGTTTCCAAATCATTTCATTATCTAGGACGTCGAAATTAGCCAGGACTGGGGGAAGTTCAAGTGTATGGCAAAGTATTCTTACAGGTCCAGGAGACCAGACTCTAGCCAGTGGGTTTATTGGGTGGACTCAGGCAGACAAGGCTGCTGGTGCCTCTGGCCAGGGGTGTGGGTAGGCTTGAGGGTGACAGGCGACTTCCACATGCAGGCCATGGAATCCACTTTGGAGATCCGTAGTCTCACCCAGGAAATTTTTGACTCTCTGAAAGCTCCTTCAGGAGGAGACAGCTCCGGGGCACTTGGATGGTTCAGTTGGTGAAGCATCTGACTTCGGTTCACGTCATAATCTAGTGGTTCATGGGTTCAAGCCCTGGGTCAGGTTCTGTGCTGACAGCTCAGAGCCTGGAGCCTGCTTTGGATTCTGTGTCTCCTTCTCTCTCTGCCCCTCCCCTGCTCATGGTCTGTCTCTCTCTCTCTCTCTCTCAAAGATAAATAAACAAAATTTTTTTTTCAAAAACAAAAAAACAAAAAAAAAGGAGGAGACAGCTCTTTCCAGAGTCATCATTTCTAGACATTACTGACTTGGCATCTACTCAAATTCTTCTGTAAATGTGAGTCAAACATGTGCAGGTCACTGGGAGCGGTGCTGTCACTTCCTAGAACATCCTGATATTGACTTGGGTGGGCCCTGGTGAGGGACTCTGCTCTGCCCACCCTGATGCCCTTCTCACCCTCTTTCTCTAAAAGCACTTTGTCCTGGCTCTGCAAGCATTATGAGAGTATCTTGGTTGTTCTTTTATTTAACACCATGAAACAGTCTGGGAACTTACACAGATAATCTGCACATACACAGATACATCCCAGTGTGGTAGAAATAAACAGAAACGAAATCTGCTAGTTTATAGACAAAGGTTTTATTAATGGTCATAAATTATATTATTTAGCAAAGAAATGTTTAATAATTTATTCAGTGAATATGTAAGGAGCATATCATTTGCCAAACACTGTAAGGAACTGACATAATGAAAAAGAATATGATTTCTACTGTCTTCCAGAAGAAATAAATAACTATAATAGTATGTAATGCAAGCTGTAATGGTATTAATGATAGAGTTATGGATGCAGTCAAGCAAGTGAATAACTCTGCTACAGAAACTCAGTAATACCTTCAGAGAAGAGGGTTGACTGAGCAGGTCCATGGAGGGCGTGTAGGAGTTTGCTAGGTAGAGAAGTGGCAGAAGGGTTTTCTGGATTTATGAGGAAGTGTGCAAAGCCATGGAGAACCTAAAGGAGTTGATGGGTCAGAGACCCCAATACTTCAGTATGCCCTGGGTGTGGGACAGGCCCAAAAACAGGTGGACATGAGGCTAGGAAAGGAATATGAATCTAGATGATTGCTGTCTATGCTAAGAGTGCCACTGAATATTTCTAAGCAAAGAGAGACACACGATAGCATAGGTGCTTTATTTACTATCTACATAGATACTATCTAGACATTTACATTTACCTTGATAATCTTCTTGGCTACCATTGAATTTGAGTTCTTTTTCTAATAATAAAGATAGATTTGCATTGACTGTTCTGCAGTACCTGTTTTCCTTTTGTAATCACATCTGTGCAAAATCTGGGACCAAGATGAGGATTATAATCCATAGAGGAGAAAATCATCATGCAGGATGGAAGCCCCACCTTTGAAGGCTCTAGCTGTATCTCTCACCAGGGGTTAAGTGACTATGGATAATATCACAAACAAGGCATTCCTATTGCCACTGGATTTTTAAAAAATACCCATTTCCACATCAAAGCTTATAAGAAATAAGCTGTAGGTGGGTTTCACACCATTTAAGAAGCTCCTGACATTTTCGAAGTTCCCCTGGGGTTTGCAGTGAGAGTCTTTCTAGGAATACTGATCTCTAGGAAAGAAGAGGAAAATTCCTTGCAAAATTTTGTTTAAATAAAATAACAAAAGGAATACTTGATATTCAAATTCTTTGAGGGAATTGCATTTTTAAAAAAAATAAAAGAATAACAGTGGTTGCCATTGCAACTTGCTTTTTGCTTTTGATTTTGTGGCAATGTGCATGCTGAGTGGGGAATTTGATGAAGAGGGGTTGAGCATAATGAGCAGAAAATTGCAAGTGATCGATCTGTTATATACATTATCTCAGTGCCTAAGTGAAGAAAAAGGTGGTGAAATTATCCTTTGAATTCAAAACCATGCTAATCATCAATCTAGATAATTCTTCTGGTGGTATGTTTTGTTTGTTTAATTATCCAAACTGGCCATCCAGTGACTTCAAATCCATTTCTAACTGCACACCCCCCTGCTTTGTCCTTGTTTGGTAGATAAGTATTTCATCTTTCTTTTTAAATGATGGTGTGCTTTTCATATGCTAACATATTACTTCTCTGTCAGTGTATGATTGAGTAGACATAAGGTCGACAATGTTTTACCAAGTTCTTGAACTAGAAAAAGATACAGAGAGATCATATAATTCATCTTCAGCTTGTATCTAAGAAATAGATTTGTTAGTTTGGTAGTTCTTTTTCAGAGACAGGTCCATGGGTGTGTCTGTGCTGTTCATCACTTCATATCCGACACTTAGCACACTGCCTGGCTCATGGTAAAGCCTCAGTTAATCTTTGTTGAAGGAATGAAGAAATGAAGAATGAATGAATGAATGGTAACTTGCCACTCCTCCTCTCTGCACCCCCAACTCTCCACATGTTATCACCAATAAGTGATGTTCATTCTTTGATTATCTTCATATGGTGTCTTCATAAGGTGATCATATAATTTATAGTCTAAGCAAGGATATTTTTGAGAATGAAAAGGATGCTGTTAGTAATTACACCAGGACAACCAGGCATAAACTGGAACCAACTCAGGGAAATCGGGACATATGATCACGCTATACATGGAGGATTATGAAGAGACTGGAGAATCAGAGAACATTTTTTGCCTATAGCTCATGTCTTATCTATTTTCTTGACACCTTACTTGGCTTGATATAATTGATCTGACATTTTGAGCTGATTATTGAGTGTTCCTTAAACTCAATAGTTTTTATATTTATTTTTTTGCTTTCCAATTTGAATTTTGCATTAAAGTGGCAGGGAAAAAAAGCTCTATGAGGAGACTATTCTAACTCCCATGACTACCTGTGCTCAATACATAGTGAGCTCAGTAAGTGTTTGCTTAAAACAAAAAAACAAAAAAAAGAAAGAAAGTTCTAGTTTCAAAATGGTGGAATGTAGCAATTAGCTACACTTAGCTACAATTAGCAAACACTTCTCCCACACAAAATCCATACAAATGATTTTAAAAATATATATAAATTATATAGGCATAATAAAAATTGAAGGGAACCTTTACCTCACAAGAAACTAATGAAAACTTGAAAAATGGAAAGCACATAATTAACAAGTGTACCAGAGTGGCAATAGACAGACTGAGCCACAGACACACACACACACACATGCACACACATACCAGGTATACCCATTTCCACCCAGGAGCAGTTGAAGCTTGGGAGAGAGTAACAAGGCAGTTCCTCCAGGTGTGCTCAATACTGCAGAAGAGTCAGGAGTATCTGTGATTCACCTAGTGTCATGGCTCATTCCTTTATCATTCTCCCTGGAAACGGCAGCTCCCCCTCCTCCAGGCTGTACAAAGAGAGAAAATCTAGAAGAGAAGTTCAGCTACCAAAACAAACTCATAAGGGAGTAATATACAAAATATATGAAGAAATTATACAACTCAACTCCCCAAAACCAAACAATCCAATTAAAAATGGGCAAAGAAGCTGAATAGACACTTTTCCAAAGAAGACATACAGATGGCCACCAAACATATGAAAAGATGCTAACATCACTAATCATCAAGGAAGTGCAAATTAAAACCACAATGAAATATCACTATACACCTATCAGAATGGCTAAAATTAAAACACACACACACACACACACACACACACACACACAAGAAATGACAAGTGTTGGTGAAGATATGGAGAAAAAAGAAAGCTTGTGTACTTTTGGTGGGAATGTAAATTGGTTCAAGAGCTGTGAAAAACAGTATGGAGGTTTCTCCCAAAATTAAAAACAGAATTACCACAGGATCCAGTGATCGTTCTACTGGGTATTTACCCAAAGAAAACAAAAACACAAATTTGAAAAGATATATGCACCCTTAGGTTTATTGAAGCATTACTTAGAAGATATGGAAGCAACCCAAGTGTTTGTTGATAGATGGGTGGATGAAGAATATGTGATGCATATATATACTGACATGTTACTCAACTCTAAAAAAGAATGAAATTTTGCCATTTGTAACAGCATGGATGGACCTAGAAGGTATAATGCTAAGTGAAATAAGTCAGAGAAAGACAAATGCCTTATCATTTCACTCATATGTGGAGTTTAAAAAATAAAACAAATGAATAAACAAAGAAAAAACAGACAAAAAACCAGACTCTTAAATATGGAGAACAAACTTGTGGTTGCCAGAGGGGATGTGGGGGGCGGGGGTGGATAGAAAAAATAGATAAAGGGGATTAGGAGTACACTTATCACAATGAGCACTGAGTAATATATAGCATTGTTGAATCGCTATGTTGCTCACCTGAAACTAATATAACACTGTATGTTAATTACAGTTGAATTAAAAAAAAACTCCTAAGAAAGATGAAAATATTCTCAAAGTTTGAGGAACACTAACTCTATAAAAGAGAGGCTTTTCTCAAAAAACAAAAAAGACAAAAACAAAAACCAGAAACTAGACAAATGAAAGCATTTACACTAGCAGAACTCATGTGGGACTGTAACTTGAGCTTTTTTTAAATCATCAGAGAGGTAAGGAAATATATTGCATTCAAAAACCTAGGAAGAATGATTATGAAATACAACCAGTTAGATAAAATGGAAATGAAATAAGCCTTTGAAATAAGAAAGTCTCAAAAATGGACTGAATAAATAAATAAATGAACATAATGAAAAGTAAATTAGTCATCTGAAAGATTACACCAAGAAATTATTCTAGAATATAGCACAAGTGGAAGAAGTAAAGGAACAAGTACAAAAGAAAAGTTAAAAACAAACAAACATGTAGAACAGGGCTGGAAATCAACATCAATCCAATAGAAATCCAAACTTGAGAGAATATGGAGAATGCAGAGAAAATAATATTTTAGTGACATAAAAGCCAAAAAAAAAATTCTAGACCTGAAGGAAAACTTAAGTCCTACAATTAAAGGACTCACCAAGGAACAAACACAACAATACAAACAATGGTGACAAAATACAGTTCTAGACATTTCGTTGTTATGTCAAGCCTAAATGGGAAATCCTAAAAGCAAGACAAAAAAAAAATCAGAAAACCTACCAAAAAATGGAGTCATATTGACAGCATACTCATCAGCAACATCATTGTATACATCGAAGTATTAGAGCAGCATCAAAAAGCTGAGAGGAAATAGTCTTGACTCTCTAATTTTATGTACAATGAAATTGCCATTCAAATATGAGAGTAGACTAAAACATTTTCAGACATATTAGTTCTCAGGAAGCTTATTACTCATGGATGTTTCCATAAGAATTACTAGAGGATATACACCAGGAAGAAGAAAATAAATTCCTGGAGGAAGAAGCTGGATGCATTAGTTGTGTAATTTAAAATTGATAATAAAAGTAACATTTATGTCTAGGGAAGTAGTTTGATTTTTTGCCTTTAAACATGAAATTAGATACAATTAGAATTTTGTTTCAATTATATATGTCCCAAGCCCATAACTGAGGTACCATGCCAAACTGAGGTACAAACTGAGGAATAATCAGAGGCCTGGAATCCTCTGATAATGGCAGATTGTGGCTTTTAGAGGAGGCCCTGCTTGTCCTGATAGCAGAGGATGGGGAGGCCAGAGGCCAGGAGCCAGGACCCAAGCAAGATCTAAGCCCCCACAAGATATGAGAGTCAAGGTACCACAGAATTCCTGGCACAGAGCCACCTCTAACCTTTCATGTAGTTTCCTGAAGATCTATATTTCCAGTTTTTGTCAACAGCTAGTTCATTCTCTATGCCATTTTCAAAGACTCTTCAAAGGTTAGCAGGGATTTTTATAGAGAGAAAATTTGATAAACGAAATAAAATTGGGTGTTATCAGAATATTGAGACTCCCAGAAATGCTCTGACTTGCACTGTAACTCTTTATCTAACTTCCCTAACTCTTTCCCAGTCAAGACATAGGAGTTCTGAATGATGTGGGGATTTTTCCTTTGGGCATGGGTCCCCACTATCCAGGTGGCAGATGGCCTCAAGGAATGAGTTCTTTCTCTTGGCAGCTTAGTGTATGAGTGGAAGTTTGTTAAAAGAGGTTGTTTGGAAGTATTACCTAATTCAGGAGAATGTTAGGTTTCCCTTTCATTAATGTCTTGCTTGGTATTATGCCTTTGGTGGACATCTGTTGTGGGGACTGCCTGGCTCACTGCCATCTTCCTGGAAGCCCTGCCCCATATCTCCTTTTTCCACAGCAGAAGCTGCCCTGATCCTGCCCATCTGGCCTCAGTGATTGGCCCAGAAGATGAGCTCATACTTTGTGGGCCAAAATCTTTCTCCAGAACTTTCTGTGCACACCTAGAATTGAGAGAGATGGAGGTCCTTTCTCTCTGGAAATCTGTGAAGATATGATCCTTGTCATGGCCATATTCCCAGTCTGTGGAAGACGAAAATTTGCAGATGGAGATAAGGCCAGAGAGGGAGGATAAGGGGCAGAGGTAGAGAAACCTGGTGGAATGAGTCCCTGGCTCCTATGGCACTAGTTAAACCCCTACCTATCCTTGATCTTGGGTCAATAAATTCACCCTTTTGCCTAACTAGTTCAAACTGACTTTCTATCATTTGCAACCAGAAGAGTCCTGTCCAGTTCAGTAACTTTCCTAGAACAGGTGCACAATAAAGGTCACTGGATCCAGAGGAGCAGGCCAAGAATTAATTCAGCATGAGATTGGGTTCCGGAAGAGGGAGGTGAGCGGGCCAGGCCACAGCATCTTTGTGGGGACAGAGCACGTGTGTGGGGGAAGGGGTAGACCATGTGGGAACAATTTTGCCAACAGGAGGCAAATAACCAAGCACATGGTTGCAGCTCATGCCAACAGAGCACAGTGGAGGTGACAGTAGGCCCCAGTAGGAAAAGGTCCTTTATCCAGAAATTTGAAATGACATTTGGAGAATTATGTTTTGAGTAATGCAGGATTTGGGACTGCTGGGATCCTCCCATGGTCTAATACCTTATTTGCATTGCTTTTTCTTTCTCTTAATAACTCTGTCTTTTGTTACCTTGCACCAACGCACTTATATGGGAGTTTATGTGTATAATTCCAGAAGGGAAGGAAAGAATTGATGTGTCAGCCTCTTGCACTTCCTAACGAAGACGTATTCTCAAGGTTCTAGGTGAAGAATCAAGCCAAGAAAAAAGTAACTACCCAAAGGGTAAACCCAACCTTTGAGAAGGCAGGAATCTTTGACCAAGGGTCACTTCTAATCTTTAGTGTTGTTTTCTTTTCTTTTCTTTTCTTTTCTTTTCTTTTCTTTTCTTTTCTTTTCTTTTCTTTTTTCTTTTTTCTTTTCTTTTCTAAGTTTACTTATTTATTTTGAGAGAGTGTGTGTGTGTGTGTGTGTGTGTGTGAACTAGAGAGGGGCACAGAGAGAGAGAGACAGAATCCCAAGAAGGCTTCATGCGGTCAGCACAGAGCCTGATGCAGGGCTCAGTCTCACAAATCCTGAGATCATAACCTGAGCTGAAACCAAGAGTCAGACACTCAACCGACTAAGCCATTCAGATGCCCCATAGTGCTGCTTTCTGTAGAGGTACAATTTTCATTTGTGACAACAACTAATACTTCCTCTATACCAGTTTCAAGGATTATTCAAAGGTAAGCAGGATTTTTATAGGAGGAAATTTGCATGAATCAAATAAAATAGACTATTTGAGGACTGTTTAGATTTTAGATGTGTTTGACTTGTCATATATTTCTTATACACATTTTTTGGCTTCAGTTTCTTCATTTGTTTATAGGTGGTGATCAGCATTGACCAGAACCAGGAGCCTGGCATAGAAATGATTATTCAACAGAATGTTAGAGAGGGACTCCTCTTGTCTCAGTTTTGACTGAAGTGCCAACAGAAAGCCAGAGTGTGATACAGGCTCTCATTGGAAGAATTTACAAAGGAAATGATGGAGAGCTACTTCTAGGACCTGGGGGCCTTCAACAAAATCAGAGATAATAAATGAGAGAGAGGGTGGAATAGAAAGAAAATGTGTCGATGGCATTTCCTTGAGAAAGTTGCTGTCACTGGCAGATGGGTGTTAGTTCCACCATCTCAGCCTCTCAGGATGACTTGGAGAACCTTGGCAGTGCTGGGAGTTGAGAGACACAAAGACTGATGTCTGTGGAAGGTGAAGCATCCCAGTGTCAACAGGGTTAGAGTGGCTGTATCAGGAGCAGCCTGAACTTCCAGAGTTTGCTTGGTCAACAGATACATGAGTGTTTTTTCAGTGGACCAGACATGAATCATGTGGGAGACACAATTACTGTGGGATCATCTTATGTCCTGTCCTAAAGGGCCACACAGCAAAGTGGAGGATCTTAGTAACAAGAAACTGGAAATTAATTCAGAATTGTGAGGGGCTATAAGAAGATTTGCAAGTGACAGCCTAGAATAGAGATGCATCTACCAATGTCATGAAAAATGCCATGAGAGTGTCAATCAGGGAACCTCTGAAGAGACCATGAAAACACCTCTTGAGAGAAAGAGCCGGCTTTTCTCAGCCAGGTCCAGAAATTATGAAGCCAGCTTACAGGAGTGACAATGGGAGTAAGACCTTTTCTATTTTCCCACCATTCATCCCCCTCCAACTCTCTCTTCTCCCCTAGAGGGGTCAGGAATTGGCTCGTAAGTGGGGGGTGAGGGAAAGAGAAGCCCAGTGTGGAAAAATAAAGAAAACTCCAGCCTGTCACTCTCCCCATTGCAGGCTTCTAGCCTTAAGTCACTCTAAGCTGAACAAGGGGAAAAGGTTTTAATGCTAAATAACATTTAGTAATATGAGTAATATCTCTGACTGGATGTTGTAATTATTGAATTAAGATGGTTTGGGGGATGTCAAATGACTATGGAGGTGTCCATTACTTAAGAGTGAGTACAAAAGCCAGGGGTCTTGACCAGCTTTCTATGCTCAGGCAGGCTAAAATTAACCACACTTAATGCATTTTAAAAATAAAGTTGCATTTTGAATGCATCATCGCTTAGATTTATTTAACATGGCAATAGAAGCAACATGCAGAAAATCAAACAAATGTAATACTCCCTGAGATATGTGAACAATCTTGTCAATAAGCATAAAGATGTCACTTTATTCTCAGAATTAGTCAGGCATTCTTACACAGGTATTTACTCCCGGACTTTATAATTTAAAACATGGTTTGTCTTTAGAAGCATGATGAAAGGGTAGAAAATTAAGGGCAGAAGAAATGTTAGAGGACTTGGCTTATATAATAGGAAGAAGTGAAACCTCTAATGCCACCAATTCTTAAAAATTTTGTCACAGGGGTGCCTGAGTAGCTCAGTCGGTTAAGCATCTGACTCTTGATTTCAGCTCAGTTCATGATCTTGCTGTTTGGGGATCGAGCCCCACATTGGGTTCTCTGCTGACAGTGCAGAGCCTGATTGGGATTCCCTCACTCCCTCTCTCTCTGCCCCTATGCTGCTTGTGCTTTCTCTCTCTTTCTCAAAATAAATAAATCAACTTAAAAAATTTTTTTTCTGTCACCTACAGTTAGAAGCACAAAGCAATGCACCTGTCACAGATATACTTTAATTAAATTCCTAATATAGTGGTGCACTAAACAATCCAAAGAGCTCCAGGTATGGCAATAGCAAGGGGAAAAAAACATAGAAATAGGGTCAGGTATCTGAGGACCATAACTGACAGCTTGTGATTGATTGGTGTCCAGCATTCATTAATTGACATATATTGAGCAACTATTATAAGCCAGTCTTTGTAGATAAGGAGGCAGAGAAATACAAAGTGACTTAAAGGGTCGAAAAGGAATAAAAGTGAATATAAGAGGGGTGAGGCTTCTGTGGGCACTGGAACAGCAGTAGGGAAAGCAAGCTGTCTTAATCCACCTCTATTCAACTAACTGGCTACATTTATAAACCCTCTTATCTCCTCTGCAGAACATAGACTGAGGCCTTCAGTACTCTGAAATGCTTTCGGCTATTCTCTAGTATGCCTGTGAACTTCTGCTCTGATCTGTTGCTTGTTATTGTTGTTGACCAAGAGTTAGTTCTGTTCATTTCTCAAACTTATTTATGCCGATTATATTTATTATTGTATTGAAGGTATTTAAACAAATAATATAAGATATGAAATATAGATTTTATAATAAGTACTTTTGAAAATTAAATGGAATTATTTGGAAAGGTACAATAAAGGCAAGTCCCTAAAAAATTGGTATTTGATAATCCAGATTCTTACGCAGATCTTGAAAGTTTATAGCTAAATGGAAGAGTGTACCTGCCATTGTCTCACCTTTTCTACCCAAAATGCTGTGTGAATGAGTCAATTTTTCAGCTCTATTCAATGCTAAAACAGAGCAAACATTGGCAGGATGCATACTATCATTTTCTCACACGGAGAAGCATTGTCAATCGCAAAGCCATTGTCTTGGCCACCAGCTAGGAAAAGCAATAACCTCCAGAAATTCTATTATTTGTGTGCCAGTAGGGCCATATGACCATTGCAAGGCAAGTCTTTCAGCATCACCCACCCCATACTTCATGTCAGTTCACTCATTCATTCAATTAATATTGATTAAGCTCCCAGAGGGAGTCTGGCAGACAGACAATGCCTCTTACTAAACAAGCAGGAAAGAAGATTGCATGACTTACCTGTCTCTATGAGTATGCTTCTGTGGAGGAATCCTGAAAAAGGATATAGCTTGTGATGGCCTCTCTCTTGTCATGAAGTCTGCCGTGCTGAAGCGTTACCAGCCCAGTACTGGCTATTATTTATGTACTATCTGGCCTGTTTCTGGTGGGAAGATATACTCCACCACAACACAATTGGGTGTTGATTACACAGGAAGTGGCCCCAGCCTGGCTGGTAGCGCAGAGCCAAGAAGTCCAGCCCAGTAGTGCAGAGGCACCTTGGTGACCTCTGAGTATTGAGGGAGACAACTGATTCTTATGCATAAGGCAAAGTTCATCATCAATTTCCACAACATCAATCAATTTCTATTGAACATGCTAATATTCAAAAAGATTCAAAAAATTGATTATTAAATTTTTATGACAAAACTTATAATGTGTTGAAAAATTATGATACATATTTATGATAGATGCTATAAGATTACTGATTTTTAGGTAACTTTGTTCTATTTCTAAGATGACTTAGATGCCATATAAAATTATACATCACATGCTTTCCTATCTTAGAAGGGTGTTTTAAAGGCTGAGACCTTATCCACACAGAACTTACAACTTCTTTAAAAAAGGAATTAAGTAAATGAAAAGTGAATTGACACAAGGATTTGTAAATATTGTTGACAAATTGGGCGATTTGAAAATAACTCTCCTTCTGTGTGCCATGAGTTTCCAACCCTGTGAAATGCAATGTCTTAAGTAGGCATGGAGGACACATCTATCCATCTCACATTATGTGGCTACAAGCTTGTATTTTGAGCAAACATGATTAGGATGGATGAAAATAAAATGGATGTTCCACCAACTCTGTGCGCTGTCTCAAGTTAGCTATTAGACAAGAGTAAATTGAATCATTGTAGTGTTTTCTTACTATTAATATTAATTAAAAATTCTCTTAGTGTTTTTTCCCCAGTGTGATGCACGCCAATCTATAGAGGGATGAACTTTATTTGTAAGAGCACTGAATTCTTTCCAAACATACATTTGGTGATGGGAGGGAGGAAAAAGTGGGGATATCCAGATATTCAGTATCCTTGGTGATTGGCAATCCACATTGGCCCTCTAATCTGCTTATTAATGGACCCATTTGGTGCAAGTTGTGTAAGGAAGAAAAATAGAAGAGTTGAGGAATTCCTCTAGCTCATTCCTGAGTCAGTACCTCCGAAACAGCATGTAAGCATAAGCATGGAAAATTAGGCTATGCTTTGTTCTGCTGGGGTCTGGCACTTCTGCTTGCCCTTGCCTTACATCTTTCCTGGGTAGCATCAAGGTTACTATGAAGTGCAAGAGTCCCTGTTGTCCTCCCTACCCCTTTTCTGGGTTTTTCTTTCCTCTGGAGTGAACGCAAAGGCACTTGCCATGGTGTGGAGGGCTCTGTCTCCAAGAGGACATGTCTGTGCATGGACTGTCCTTGAATGGAGTGGGCCATTCTGGTAGGAACAAGTGTCTCTGCAATATTCTCACAGAGGATATGAAATAGTTGATTAGGAAAATTCTAGCAAGGCAAAATTTAATTTGTAATGTGGCTGTGTGGTGGTCAGCAACATTTGCAAATGAGAAGAAATAATGTATAAAACTACCTTATTTCGGCATTTGACAGGTGACGGGAACAACATTATGAGTATTTCATACACAGTCACATTCTATCCACACAACTCCCAGTGAAGCTGGTATTATTTTTATGGCCACAGGAAACTGAAGGCCAGAGAATCTACCTAAGACCTCGTAACTAAGAGACAAAAGTACAAAACTATCTTAATTCGAAATCCTCACTCCTGACCTCTACTAGGAATTATAACTAAATGGGAGGAACTGTAAAAGCAGTATGGACCCTTGAAAAGATTTTTCTAATCTAAAACTATGGAGGAATTTATTAGGTTGAAACATTAGTATTCAACTGTTTGCCCTGCAAAAATGGCAATTTCATACGGTTCAGTTATATCTGTTTCTAACTTCTGCAGAAGATATTCACAGACTGGGGAGACATACTGAAAGACATATTCATATTGAGAAGACTCCACCCCACATTTCTTAGGATTCGCAGACTTTTATGCTGTAAAGGAAAAAGGAAAATAACCATAGCAATATAAATCCACTTAATTAAATCTATATAACTGAGGCAGAATGTTTCTATGCATTAAAAATTAAAGTTTTACCATTTGGAGGCAAAAACTGGGAATTCTTTGCAGTGAATACATCAGCTCTGATAAAAGCTGACAGTTTGACATGGAGTTGCCCCAAACACCAAAGCAGGACAACAAAATAAGATTATCTAAACTAGGCCTGGGAGACAGTTGCTTTTTCTGGCCACTCCTGGTTCAAGTTAGTTACAATTTGCTATGCATTTGTTTATGACCAATTTAACTATTTAGCAACATGACTACAGTTCTTTCTTATGTACACTTAATTTCAGCTAATGCTTTGTCCTCATAAATTCCAAAGTTAAAGACAATCCTTTCAGGCACTGCACTTGTCATTTATGCTGTTGGCCAAATATGTCCAGTTTTTCTCTCAGACAACAAAAAAGTGGGAATGGCATTTCTGAGGCCCCTGTGGCTGGGTAAGCCCTGTGATTAGTTCTGGCTGGTGAATTGTGAGCAGAAGTAACATGTGTCACTTCTGGGCTAAGCATTGAATTGCTGGTGTGAGACCTTCCAGAGCTCTCTTTTTCCTCTGGCATGGTGATTGACAATATTTGATACAAGGAGAAATTTCTCTCAGCATAGATCCCGGGAGGGGGAGATTTGTAGTACAGGTGCTGGCCCACATACACAAGAGAAAGATAAACTTTATTATAAACAAGTCAATAAGATTGGAGGATTGCTTATTATGGAATCATACCTTAGCCTGTCTTGATTGGTACAAGTGTTTTCAATGGCCTGACTACACTTTAAAAAATTTTTTAAAAATGTTTATTTATTATTGAGAGACAGTGAGAGGTAGAGCATGAGCATGGGAGGGGCAGAGAGAGGAGGAGACACAGAATCCGAAGCAGGCTCAGTGCTCCGAGCTGTCAGCACAGAGCCCGAATCGGGGCTCAAACCCACAAACCGCGAGATCATGACCTGAGCCGAAGTCGGATGCTTAACCGACAGAGCCACCCAGGCGCCCCTACATTTTTTTTTCAGGTCAGCTCCATGTCCAACATGGGCTTGAGCTCATGACCCTGAGATTAAGAGTCGTGTGCTCTACTGACTGAACCAGCCAGGTGCCCCCGAACTATGTTTTCAGTCCCCATTCTGAAAATAAGGATTGTGTGTATCTGGTTCAGCTATTTCTGCTGGTCCTGCTGGTACCTGACTTACAAAATGGTGCCTGGAAAGGGCTTTTTTCAGTGTGGGTGTATCTCCCTTTCCATCCCAAAGAAGGATCATTCATGTTCAAACACCAGTTCCCCAAATGAAGTAGTCA
Source organism: Puma concolor (assembly GCF_028749965.1). Taxonomy (NCBI): domain Eukaryota; kingdom Metazoa; phylum Chordata; class Mammalia; order Carnivora; family Felidae; genus Puma; species Puma concolor. The sequence continues at coordinate 80,631,496 of NC_141671.1, forward strand.
CTGATGGAAGCAAAACCTTCACAAACATAGGAAGACTTGACAGCTCTGTAAGAAATAAATTTTAATAGGAAACAGAAGATCCATCTGGCGGGAATATTGCCCTACCCCCATCTACCATGGAGGGAGATTACCTCCATTTATATCTCTTTTTAACCTGCAACGTTGTTTCCAAAAAAGGGTGATAACAAAGATGATGCCTAGAAAGGTTGAAAGTCCGTCATGACCCATTAATATATTGCAAGAATTGTTTACTATCTAGAAATCCATAGAGCATAGAGAAAAGAGGATAGTTTACTAGATAGAAATTTGCCTATTTATCAATTTCTGCCAAATATGTATCATTTATTCCAATGTATAGAAAATTTTTGTTAAAATGTGCAGCTTTAGGATTACCTATGTTCCTCCTCACAGTTCAGCAAAACAGTGAGTCTTATCACAGTGCCTTGATATCTGCAAGATTCAAATACTATTACAGGTCAGGCCACACCTAGCAATGATGTGATTAATTGGAGCATATCACAAAAACCAAAATACAGATAAAGACAACATTCATCTCCAGAAAAAGTATGGGATAAAACATGACAACCGAGAGAGCCTCCCTCTCTCCTCCCCATGCTCACCATATCTGCCAGCAGGGATCTTTGAAAGAACTGGCCATCGCAATAGGTAATTTATGCAGCTCTTGTAACACCCAGACACTAATGCAAATTTCCTACTTAAGAATGCTGACCTTCACAGCACCAGACCAAGACCTGGCAACCAGAAATTTCCCTTCAATCTTGCATGGAGGAGTCACATTTTAAAGCCTGTCACTCTGCATAGGGAACTACCATTTAACTGTCATTAATATGGCTTTTAGAATTTAAATTGAATAGCATATAAAATACTTCTTAGCAGCAGATAATTGTAGCTTATAATTTGCATCCTCCTTTGAACATTCCACTACAAGATTCTGAGCCTTACATATTGGTTTTGTGATTTCACTTTTGAGGGATTGGTCAAGAAATAAGGTTTTATAAAGGTTAAGCCCTTAGATCCTGAATCTTTTTACTTAAATCACATTGAATTATTTAAAAATGTATTATACTTGTTTTTAACTGCCTTTCATAGTTTAATAGTTTAATTGGGTGCCATATGAAATGCCATAAACTGAATGGCTTAAGCAAGAAAAATTTATTTTCTGCCAGTTTTGGAGGCTAGAAATCCACTCAAGGTGTAAGCAGGTTTGGCTTCTTCTGAGGCCTCTCTCCTGGACTTTTGCTGTGTCCTCAGATGGTCTCTCTGTGCACACACACACCTGGTGTCTCTCTCTGTCCTAATCTCCTCTTTCCATGAGGACACCAGTCAGCTTGAACAGCCTCATTTTAATTTAATCACCCCTATGAAGGCCCACTCTCCTAATACAGTTACACTCTGAGGTACTGGGGGTACCCAAAATGTGAATTTGGTTGGGGGAACAATTTAGTCCCTAACACTTAGCAAATGGAATATAATGTAGTTTTTTCTTAACCAGTCAGGATCTGAGTTTTGGACATTCATACGTTTTTCTGTGCCATCAGCATCTCTAGAGAGTCAGGGGGTTATTATGAAATATGCTTTTTTTTAAAGAGAACTCCCTAGAATCACTTTGCCACCTGGGAGCCCTACATGTTTGCTATTCAATGCAGTTGTCACTAGCCACGTGTGGTTATTTATATTTCAATTAATTGAACCTAAATAAATTGAAAAATTTTGTTTTTCATTTGCACTAGCCACAAGTCGAGAGCTCAAGAAGCCCCATGTGGGGAGTGACACCGTATTGGGCATTGCAAACAGTGAGCATCTCCACTATCACAGAGTTCTACCAGACTTCACTGCGGGACTGTTGCTGCTGTCCTATTGACAGGAACTCACCCCTCTTGGCCTTGTGACACCCTTTAGAAAGTGCCACACATCTGGAGTGGAGAACAGCACTGCTCTTGCTGTTGTTCTCTTTTCTCTTCCTCATATTCATCTCCTTTCCTCACTGCCAGTGCTTTCAGTCTCTGCCTTTACTCCTCATCACATTTTCTCCTATTTCTCCTTTTGCCTTTTAATTTCCTGCTTCCTCCCCCCTCCTCCCCCATCCTTTCCTTTGGCTTCATCTTCTCCTGTCCTTTTCTCTGTTGGAATGGTGTGTTCTGTTCTGAAGAGTTTTGCCAAAGGGTGAGAAATCACCTTTTTTCTAATCGGTAAATGCCATTAATCTTCATGTCTTTGGCCACTCTTGACAATGTTATTGGTGTTCCATTCAGATGCGTCTTGTATAAGAGTGCCTGGTGCTTGAACAGTGGATAAGATGGAACCGTGTCATCTATCTGGAAAGCATAGCGATTGCAGGACGTTTGTCTCCTATTATTCCTCTTTTTAACTCTGGTATCATCTCTTGAAAGGTGGGTTAACCTAATAATTAAGTCAACCTGCTTGAGTTCAAATTGTGGTGTCATCACCTATTAGCTATTTGGTCTTAATCAAATTTCTTAACTTCTGCTTCTTCATCTGTCTATTGTGAGTTTTAAAACCTCATGTTTTCTTGCTGCCTTGACATCCTCAAAAACAGACTTGAGCACCTGCCTAGGTGACCAGCTGCACCAATGCGATAAGGCTGGCCCCTGCCAGCCAAAAGTTCCCCCTCTTGCCCTCCCCTGACTATAACCTAGTGACAGTCAAATGCACTGATGAAATCCTCTCCTACCTTTTGTGCATGTACCCTATCCTGACCCCCCAATGAAAGCACTTGCCCATGAATTCTTACTCTAATCTCCATACCTACTTGTTGAGCTCACTCTCTGGACACTCTCCCCCTGTGGCCTCTCCACGGCATGCAGTGACTGTCTCTCTAAGACCTGTGAGTTTACTAAATTCTGTTTTCTTGAACCTCTCTTGTGTCCCCTCTTGTGGCCACACCTAACTGACCATGTCATGAAAGAGTACAAGACAATCTATAAGATGGAATTTGAGAACATTACTCACCTTATAAAGTTGTTAAGATTAAGGAAATTGACCCAAGGAAAAGGTGCTTCAAATATAGCTCAATAGATGGGAGCAGTTGTTATTTCTCAGGAAAAGTTTAGCTCTTCACAAGATGGCTGTGGACCTTTTCTCCTGCACTTCTTTTTTTTTTTTTTTTAATTTTTTAATGTTTTATTTATTTTTGAGAGAGAGAGAGAGAGAGAATGAGCAGTGGAGGGCCAGAGAGAGAGGGGGACACAGAATCCAAAGCAGGCTCCAGGCTCTGAGCTGTCAACACAGAGCCCGATGTGGGGCTCAAACTCATGGACCACAAAATCATGACCTGAGCTGAAGTCAGACGCTTAACTGACTGAGCCACCCAGGTGGCCCTCTGCTGGACTTCTTGTAGTGACTCCAGGCAGAGGAACACTTAATTTGCCACATAGAATCTTTATTGTGCATGTATTTCATGCTCAAGTTCTGCCAAGCACTTTCTCCACTTGATCAATTTATCATCTGTATAGGGGACAAGATTTATGCAGAGAAAACAGAAATTAGTAAAGCTGGGCATAATCAGATGCTAAATTATATCAGATAGACAATATATTCTATAATATCTTTTGAAAAGAAATGCTAATTTCTGGTTTCTGGTTCCATATGTTTAAGTAGCTTGGAAGTCATCATTCCAACAAGGTTGTTTAACTAACAACGAGTAAAAAGCTGGACACACTGAAAAATCAACAACTCCTCTAGGATTCATGAGATGTGAGGACACTGGGCAAAAGCCACTGCCCCAAGATCAGAGAGACTGACAGGTAAATACAGAGAATAACAACTTTCTGGAACAGAGACAGGCAGAAAGTGCCCCAGGAATGAGTAGGGATAAGAAAACCTGAACTGTAATTGATGAATTGCTGGAGACTTAGTGCCGACAACTCAGAGTTAAAAACTCCAGGCAGAATCAGTGACAGGGGAGCCCCACAGCACTGTGAGATTTACCTCTGGGAAGTATCAGGAGCTCTATCAGATTCCCACAGTAAATATTGGAAAACAACAACAACAACAACAACAACCTTCTGTGCTTCTGACATGGAGGAGAGGAAAAGGAACCATTTTAAAATACAAAAAAAAAAGCATTCTGTTCTTTAAAACAAGGGCTGTCCTCCTGGGAAACTAGTTAACCAAAGCCTAAACTGTTGGGATATTATCAGAACCTAACTGACCTGGGAAAGGAGAATACCCTACTGCAGCCCATGCTAGCCATCCTCTCCCACCTAATGGGAAAAAATACTGAGAAGCACTTGTGAAGTTCACAGTCCAGAAGCATAGACTCACTGAAAGTCTGAGAACTAATAATAGGACTATAGAATGCTTTCCCTCCCCCAACATCTTACTACCACATTAGATGTATTTACCACTATTCCTTTCACCCAGTGCATCATATCTGACTTTTTTTATCAAGAAAAAATTACTAGGCATACCAAAGGCAAAAAAAAATTTTTTTTGAAGAGACAAAGTAACCATCAGAACCAGACGTGGTAGGAATGTTGGAATTATCTGATTAAGAATTTAAAACAACTATGATTAATATGCTAAGGGCTCTAATGTACAAAGTAGACATCATGAAGAACAGATGGGCAATGTAAGCAGAGAGTTGGAAGAAGCAAATGAAATGCTAGAGATCAAAAACACTGTAACAGAAATGAAGGATGTCCTTGATGGGCTTATTGGTAGACTGAACATGGCTGAGGAAAGGATCTATGAATTCAAGTTTAGCTCAATAGAAACCTCCAAAATGGAAAAGCAAAGAGAACAAAGACAGAAAAAAAAATACAGAATAGGATACCCAAGGACTGTGGGACAACCACAACAGGTACGACAGGTACAACAACGCATAATGGGAATATCAGAAGGAGGAGAAAGAAAAAGAGGGAGAGAGGAAGGAGAGAGAGAGAGAGAGAGAGAGAGAGAGAGAGAGAGAGAGAGAAAGGAAGGAAAAAAGAAATATTTGAAACATAAATCATTGAGAAATCAGAACCATGTGAGGAGAGTGTTGATTCAAGCTAGGGAGACAGGAGTGAACATGGAGGGATGTGAAGAGTGAGGATGGGGGGGGGGGCTGCCTTTGGGGCAAGGAAGGTCTGGAGTGAGGAACAGGATAGGGTGAGACCGGGCAGACCAGCAGGTTCAGAGTTAAAATCCAAGTGAGAATCAGAAGAGGACATTTTAGTTCTCTCAGTATGTTTCTGAGCAGTTTCTTTAGAATTTATTTTTTATGATATATACTATAATGTACTTTTGATTGATTTATTATGCTCACTTCCAATGATCACCTCCAAATTAGAGCCTTCCAAATTCTCATCTCTCTTTGGGTTACTAGGAATGGTTCCATTTTAGCATCATCCACACATTTCAGGAAAATTCACCTTGTCAATATATAACTAACAAAATATTAATTTACAATGAACCCCCAACTAATCAGAGGAACATGCAATAACCCCTGCATAGAGAAAGATTTAATTGTTCATTATTCTTCAAGGTGAGTGTACGTGAAGAGGGATTCAAACAATCAGATTGTATCAAGCCTACATTTATTTTGTACCCAGTATGTACTAAGGAAATGTACTTGGTATTTTGAAGTGTGTAACAGAAATATAAGAAATATTTTCACCTTCAAATGGCAATAGCACACTTATGTAAAGGGAAAAACTAAATAATATTAAACAGCTTATGTTTAAATGACCAAGTGAATAGTAAAGTGTTAAATCATATGAAAGTTTATTAATAGGAGATATTAATGGAGTAAAGAATAATTAGAACTATTGTCATGAGAGTTGCTAATATTTGAGTGTACCTTAAAACATATAGCCTTTGGTTAGGTATAAGGAAAAAGAATGCTCCTTTTGATAGGGAAAAACATCATGGGTAGAGTACAAGGGTAAGAATAAACCAGGGCTGTCCTGGATAGTATGAAAAATAACGGTCACACAGATAGTAGGGTCACACTGATAAACCCCCAAAGATAAGCTAGATAAGAAGTTAAAGGAGGGCCTTAAATGCCAGATTAATATTTATTTCTCTGAACCTTAAATCCTCAATATGTATTTACCCTATGTGCCTAAGGATGACTCTCTGACAAAGTCATGGAAACACTTCAAGTGATTCAAAGTGCTTATTATAATGCAGAGTATAAACACTAAATTTTGCAGTTTTTAGAAGTGTCCCTTCTCAAAAGTAGTGGTCTGGGGGCAGAGATTTGTAACTTCTAGAATATAACCCCCTGAATGGCACCTCAGATACCAGGTCGTTTTACCCAATTTTGTTCCATCTATCATAATACTTCTCTTAAATTCTCATCTTTTCCAGTTTTACTTTTCTACTTTTTCTTATCTAATTGTCTTTTGATCATATGTCTCCCTAGGACATAGAAATATCCCAAGGACATGTTTAGCTCCAAACTAAAGAAATTTCCTTTCCCTGGTTTATTTGGGAAATACTTACTGAACATCTACTATGTTCTGAGAAACTAGTCTAAATTATTGGATGCATCAGTGAACAAAACAGATAAAAATTCCTGCTCTGAGAGAGCTTTCTCTTAGGTAAGTAGGAAGAGACAATAAGAGTAAACCAGAGGAGACACTTACTATTATCCCATTTTACAGGTAAAAAACCATTCAGAGAGAGAAGTGAATTATCCAAGGTTATACAGTTATTGAGTAGTAAAATAAAGCTCAAACTTTTCTGTCTTCAATCACAGCTACTTATTGTGAAATAATTGACTACCAAAATGAAGAAATACAACTCTTTAGTTGGCTTTTTGCATCTAAAATGAACATCTTTTGCCCCCACCAATTCAACTCATTCGCTATGTCTTCGTTTTGAAAGACTGGAGCTAATGTGTGTTTAAAATTCACCGAGAAGCTGCATTATTATCTCTGGAGTCAGAGCCTATTACAAATCCTTATATCTCTCGAAAATGGACATATTGAGAACAGGTGTTATTTTGATCTCTGATCATGAACTCATTGTCCACTTAGCTCCACACCTGTCAGTTCCTGGCTATCAGCACCATGGACAGCTGCTCTCCATCCAGGCCCTTTGAAAGATTCTACAGTAAAATATTGCACACTGTCTTCTGTTCCTCTGCATTTTAAGTATCATATGGCTACTATGAAAAATGACAATAATTTTAAAATTTCCCCGTAATTCATTGTCCAGAACATTTTTCACCTCTACATGCTCAATTAATAAGCAGCAAAAAGTGCATAAGAATCCCAAACATAACATCTTCTGAGTTTTTAAAAGTGAATCAAATAGTAAAAGTTACACATTCCACAGGATATTATGCTGTTTTTCATTGGTACACTATTTCTTTTTATTGACTATGGTTTCCTTAACTGAATTATCAAAATATTAAATTTTAAATATATATATTTAGATGTGTAGAAATCAGATGCCAAGGATATTCTCTGACCTGAGTATACTCTATAAATATGAATGTTCCCAGCATCATCTCACTGGCTGACAGGATTGTAATTTAGGTAACTTCACTGTGATGAGATTATTAAATAAACATTTCAAAAAGGGAATCTAGCCTCCCAAAGTAGAAGGGGTTGTAACAAAGAAACTCACAAAATAAATGCAAGATAATCTGTTTCCTTCATTTTGAATTAGCAGTGGTGGGGGAAGTCTTCATTATTTATAAGTGGAGGAGTAGAATTTCATGCTGGCATTTTGATAAATGGTAAGAATTAGTGGAGGGAAAGCTTGTGAATGCCAAACAGGAACTTCTGTTGGTTACTGCATGGTCATTCATTTCTGGGAGGGATACTTTTCTGAACAACCCATGCTATGGTCTGACCATTGTAATTGGCTATGGTATAGTTTGCACAGAGAACAAAAAAACGTTTGTAAATTTTAGAATCAGTCACCTAAATGAAGGTACACATGTATAAAATCCTTGCTATAAGATAAGAGGAATAACCTAGTCAATGCAAAAGAAAGGAGGATGGAAAAAAGGAAAAAAGAAAGAAATGAAAGGAGGAAGAATCTTGTTTTAGTAAACCTTAGTAGCAAAATGAGTGAAGCCAATTTTCTAATTTTGGTACTGTCTCCTAATTCCATGTGCTTTATGTATACAACAAATGATTTTAAGCACCAACACATACCAGGTACTGATCAGAGCAGTGTAAAGGTTGTATACAACATGGAATTTTTTTCCAGCCCTAAAATATATTTCTTTAATGTACTGGTTGCCTTGATAGAGTAAATAACTGACCATTTGTTAGGCTAGTGATGCCCTGCATGTGATCAGCTTCTCAGAGAGTCTCCTATTGTCCTGTAACCGAAAGGGGCAATCTGACCATGAATCAGCTGTGGGATTAGGCACGACAGTGTTATGGCTGTCTGTGCACTTGAGTCTTCCTGCATTGAGTGCCAGTGAGGTCTTGTGACAATAGCTGAGAACAGAAATTTTTAAAGATCCAATGGTCAAGAAGTTCAAAGTGCAGAAATGCCATCCACTGATCCATGTCACAGGTTTGGTGAGGCATATATGGACAGGAAAGCCATGTAAAAAAGAATAAACGCCTTTGGCTTCATTTATGGCCCTTTGACAAGACACTTTAAAATCCCTGAGGCTTCAGTTTCTTCACTGGTAGGTACTCATACCTGCCTTGATACATCATTGTGAGGGTTACATAATACTGTTTATGTGAAAGCTCCATGTAAATTCTAAATCACTTTAGAAATATTATGAAAGATAGCATATGCCTGTGAGATGAGCAGAAAGGTTCAGATACAAATAGGACAGTATTGGGCACCTGGGTGGCTCAGTCAGTTAAGCATCCGACTCTTGACTTCAACTCAGGTCATGATCTCACAGTTTGTGAGCTTGAGCCCCGTGTCAGGCTCTGCGCTGACAGTATGGAGGCTGCTTGGGATTCTCTGTCTGACCCTCTCTCTCTCTCTCTCTTTCTGCCTCTCTCTTTCCCTATCTCTCAAGAATAAATAAACATTTTTAAAAGATCAAATAGGATAGTACCTTTTTGCATTTTTCGCTCTATTATAAAATGCAGTACAAATCTACGGCCTCCACATATTACCATAGCTTATATACAATATGCAATACAGAATTTGGAAATGTCAGGACTAAATCTCCATTACAGATGTTTGTTAATGCATACAGTGGGGGAAAAGTAATGGAATAATAGAATATTCTACTGAATATCCCTTCCACCTATTTGTCTTAGGCTGACAAATGGGTGTGTGTGTGTGTGTGTGTGTGTGTGTGTTTATGTCTTGTGTGAATGTGCGGTGAGATACAGAGAATATGTGTGGCCATGTATGTGGTGTGTGTATATATGTGCATTTGCTGTGTGTATGATATACGTGTTTGTGTGACTGTGCTATATATGTGTGCATATGGTGTATGTGTGCCTGGTACTTGTGGCATGTGGATATGTGTGTATGTCTGTGTATGTGTGTGCAAAGGTCTACATGTGGGTATGCAGTATTGAGTGTGGATATGTCCGATATGAGGCTCTGGAATTGACATTTTCGTTAATTCAAATGTTCTCTGGGAATAGAATTTCCATGGGTCCACATCATTTTTTTTCTCCTGGTGTCACAACTTGAATTCTACTAATTTTCCATGTCCTTGTGCCTAAAGTTGCCTTGGCTTCACAACAGTAAACAGGCAACCTCTAAATTAAACATGAAGGTTTGACCTTTCTTCTCCCATTCTATAAAGGGCATATAAGAGCTAAATACTAAGATTGTATGACTAAAAGCTTTTCAAAGAAGCAATGCTGATTTTGTGCATACATATATTTTTCCTATATGTTCCTCTAAGATATCCTAAACTTTTATCATTTTCAAACTATAGGATATTTAAAATATTTAATTAATTCCTGCAAGGTGAAAGACAATCGAGAAAATTTAGCAGACATTTGTTTAAAATACATATTTTAAAATTTCTGCCAAATAAACATTAAAATGATATATAGCCCTACCTTTTCTAGCGGATCCTTTCTTTTTACATTCTTATTCTCTGATTTATTTCCTGGAATAACTATTGATTGATAATCTCAGAGCATAAAGTAGTAAAATGACATACTTGGTATTTCCAGCATGCACAAAAGAGATTAAAGTTGTTTTTTTCCTTGATAGTAATGATTACCCTTTTTATTTTATTTATTTATTTTTTTTAATTTTTTTTTCAAAGTTTTTATTTTTATTTTTGGGACAGAGAGAGACAGAGCATGAACGGGGGAGGGGCAGAGAGAGAGGGAGACACAGAATCGGAAACAGGCTCCAGGCTCTGAGCCATCAGCCCAGAGCCCGACGCGGGGCTCGAACTCCCGGACCGCGAGATCGTGACCTAGCTGAAGTCGGACGCTTAACCGACTGCGCCACCCAGGCGCCCCACCCTTTTTATTTTAAAAGTTGCATTGCTGAACATTATGTTGGTGTGATCTCAAGTGGCATCCTATTCAGCTTTCATGCAACAGTAAGCACCAAATTGAGATAGAAAGTACATGCACAGAGTGTAGTTTTTATTAAAGATTTTAAAGGGCACTATAGAAAGTATTTGATAGAAAATATGATTTAGACTGTGTATTTGTTTGGAACATTAAGCAAACTAAATGAAGCTATTTTGCTGATTTAGCCATTGCACAGACTGGTGCCTTTGCCCTTACTGTATTTCAGTGTCTAGGATCTTAGACACTTTAGTAATACAGTTCCAGTGGCTGATGTAATACTTCTAAAATCTTCACAGCCTCAATCGAGATCAGAAAATATTCTCAAAATGCGCCAATGAAAATATTCTTAACCTAGGATTTCCTTTCAGTTATTGCAATATATACACATGAATACATGTTCATAGAAAATCAGATATTTTCTATGTGGAGTTGTCAAAAAGAAAAGCCAAAAGATCATATTCCTTCATCCTAATGCATTCCTGATGGGCAGCTTAGTGTGTGTGTGTGTGTGTGTGTGTGTGTGTGTGTGTGTGTTTTGTCATATTATTTCACCCTTGTTCTCTATTACTACTGCCAAAGATACCCAAACTTAGTTTTCAAAACAAAAATGTTTTCTATATCTTTTCATAACAATATTGATAACCTTTTATAAAATCAATAAGTGCATTTTTGTTCCCTTATTTAAATAATAGATTAAAAGTGAGAACAACACAAAAGGACTTGACAGCCTATAGTGTCTACACTAAATCTGACCTCCTGGCTGGTGAATGGCAAAAGCATTAGCAAGTCCCATCAAAGGACAGAATGCTCAAAAGAAAAAATGTTCATTACTCATGCCTGATAGGCATACATAAAGAATGTAGGCTACCAGAAAAAATAAAAAAGTTTATGTTTTCTTCATACCAGGCAGTCTAAGATGTACTTTTTCCACTTTCCTTCCCTCAGTTGATCCTCAACATCACTGCTTCTCAGTTTGCCTTCAAAATAAAAATTTGATGATAAATACTCATAAAACTTTTAATAAAAGAAGATGGTTATAACTATCAGGGCACAAATGTAGCAATTTGTCCTGTGATAAACTGAATAATGACAAGGTTGCTGAACATATTTTATTCAAGGCCCTCCTCTACAAATTCAGATTTTATAATTACTGTGGTACATAACTGAGAGATGCTTCTTTGATATTTTTAAGGCCTGGGGATTACAAATGTTTTGGATATTATAACGTGATTATTGGTTGATTGTTAAGAACAACAAATTCTTTCTCACCAAAGGGTACCCTTGGAGTTTCCTGTAATCATATACATACACGTCATTCTTTCAGTAAAGGATCCATATGGCAAAGACAGACTAGCTGCCTACCAAATCCATTTCCCTGTCTTCTTGGGTTCATCTGGGTTTCTTAGCCTCCCTGACAGCTAAATAAGATTACGTGAGCCCAATTTTGGCCAGAGGAATGTGAGGAGAAGCTACAGCTAGCAGACATGACCATAAATACCTTCAATGTGATATTCCACTCTCTTTTTTCCCCTCATCGGCTAGCTGCATCTGGATCCCCAGTCCATCCAGGAATCCATGTGTTGAAAAAGGCAGAGAACTTTTCAGCCTGAGTCTCTGAATGGTTGTGTGGAGCAGACTCTTGTATTGCACATTAGTCTTCCTGTAAGCAAGAAATAATTGTCTTTTGTGTTAAGGCACTGAGATGTCAAGGTTTACTGGTATAACTGCTAATATTACCTTAACCCATACAACGGACCACACTCAAATGAAACTAGTGAATGGCTCACTTGGTGCTGGTACACAGAAGATGCTTAATAGATTAAAACTATTATTTTAATATAAATATTGAAGAATGTTATTTTACCTACTTGTGTCCACAAGCCTCTATAAGATTGTAACATTCTATAATATAGGAGACAAAGGCATGCAGCCATGTGAGTTCTGCTGTGCTGGCATCCAAGGACATTTCAGAACCCATCATTCCTGCTGGAAAATAAGTACAAATGGGGATAGTTTGGGGTAATATGCAGCCCCTTCATGGTGCCCTTCATGTAGTAAAGTCCTAATAATTGCTTTTTCATTGCGCTGATGAAAATAATAATGAATGCCTTCCTTAGGCCTCTCATCCCCCTGCCATTAGGTTGTGATCTGGTAACTTCTGCAACAGACTGCAGAGAAGCCAGATTGGCTATGGTGCCATGGTGAGACTAGGAGCTTGATTAAAAGCAAGGGCTCCAAGTACATAAGAATAATTTTATATTAGTGGCAGAAAACAGTTGTTTTGGCTGACATTTATATCATGTCTAAGTATAATGCTCCAACATACAAAATAGTACATAAAGTAATAATCGAGAAAATGTCAAAATTCATAGCTTATTTTCACTTCAGTGTGACATTTTGTCAAAAATCTGAAGCACCTCCTTGAGGTTTGGGTGTATTTAGATCTCTAACCCAAATTCACAAAAAGTGAAACTTCAGTGCTGAAGTGTTCATTCTTGGGGCACCTGGGTGGCTCAGTCAGTTGAGTGCCTGACTCTTGATTTCAGCTCAGTTCATGATCCCAGAATTGTGGGATCAAGCCCCTGTGGCAAGCACCACACTGAGAACTGACTATGGAATCTGCTTAAGATTCTCTTTCTCTCTTTCTCTCTCTCTCTCTCTCTTCCTCCAGCTCATGCTCTGTTTCCAAAATTAAAAAAAAAAATTACTATCACTGCCTGTTCAAACAATGTTATTAGACAATAGCTTTTTTGAACAGAGGTCTTAAATGCATTAACTAGAGAGATGGGAAGATTATTTTGGACAAATCAAGATTTTTCACTTAAAATAACCAAGCAAAACAAAAGGACTCTGCAATTAGACCATGAGAAGCCATTATTTACCATTCCTTGACATTAACAATCAATTCCCCAAAGGAAAGTAATATACTATTGTTTGAATTTGTTACAATAAACGTGTCACATTTTTGCGGTGTAGTCTTTTTATTGACACATAGCACACACACACAGAAAGTGCACAAATCATAAATAGGCAATTCAGTGAATTTTACAAAGCGAATACACCAGTGTAACCAGTACTCAGATTGAAATATAGGAGATTATCAGCCTCCCGGAAGTTTATACCTTCTTCCAGTCATGAGCTTTTTGTCCCAAGGATAATAACTACCCTGGCCTCTAACACTATAGTTTGCTTTTGTTTCTTCTTCATCTTTATGTAAATGGTATTATATAGTAGCTTTAATATATATTGACAGTTTCCCAAAGTGGTTGAACCAAATTACACTCCTGTCAATCATATATGAGAATTCCAGTTATTCCCATCCTCACCAAGACTAGATAGTGTTCATGTATTACTTTTATAATAATAACAATAATAATGACTGTTAATAATTTTAAAATGATCTCATTTCAGAGGAAAAAATATAGTCTAGACCATTTACAAGAAAAAAATCAGTAAAAATTATACACAAGACTCCAACTATTTTATTTGAATTTTTAACTTTTTATTATGAATGTGTTTCTACATACAGAAAACTAGAGAAAATAAGCTGTGTTTAATAATAGTTAATATTCTTCCACAATGTTCCAACTTTTTTTGCTTAAGTATTAAAGCAAATCACAGATGTCAAGACATTTCAACCTAAGCATTTTAGTACACATCTCTAAAAACTAAGAATATTTTCCTACAGAACCACAGTAATATTATGACATCTAACAAAATTCTCTTATAACATCTAATATCTAATCTCTATTCAAATTTTCTCTACTTCTAATATTTTTTTAATGTTTATTTATTTTTGAGAGAGAGTGGCAGAGAGTGAGTGGGGGAGGAGCAGAAAGAGAAGGAGACACAAAATCCAAAGCAGGCTCCAGGCTCTGAGCTGTCAGCACAGAGCCCTACGCAGGGCTCAAACCCATGCACCGTGAGATCATGACTTGAGCTGAAGTGCGATGCTTAACTAAGCCACCCAGGCACCCCAAATTTTCCTTATTTCTTCAAAAAATATTTTTGGCAGCTGGTTTATTTAAACCAGTATTTACTCAGGGACCACAAATTCCATTGGGTTGTTATGTTTCTGAACTCATGCTCCATTCCTCTTTTTTAATGACACTGGCTTGTTGAATGAACAAGGCCAATTTTTCTGTAGGATATCTAACTTCTGGTTTTACCTCACTGTATCCTCACAGTCTGATTAAATTTGCTTTTCTGTCCCATGGATATCCTGTAAGCTCGGTGTTAGATCAAGAACACTTCATGGAGGGGCAATGACCTTCACATTGCATCAGCCCAGGAGGCAGACACCATCTGGTGTCTCACCATTAGCAATGCTAAGACTTATCACTGGGTTAAGATGGTGACCCCCAGATCTTTCCATTGTAAAACAACCTATTCATCCTTCCAATCTTTAATTAATCTGGGAGGTCATTCCAACAGTTTTTATATTAACAACAACAAAAGATATTTTTAAGGCATGCTGAGATATAAAGTATGCCTTTGCAAAATTTTCAAGGAAGGTTTATCTATAGTATTTGGTTCCCCAACTGCCACCTATGTGATCCTTTTTTTTTTCTTCCCCAACATATCTTACATTCCCTCCTTACTTCTTAAGTATATTGTGGTGATAGACAGGAGATGACAACTGGGAAGAAAGGTATAGTGGAAGAATTCTGTCTCTAAACTCCTTTATACAACCCCCACCAGTTGGAAAAAAGAATATAAACATCTTTTTGCATTTATCGCCTGTTCAGCGGACTTCATTCTCAAGATGTTTTACAAACATGGGATGTTGGAGAACCACTTTATCCACCTATGACAATGTTCTCTAAAAACAATTTATTTTACAAATATGGAATAAACTGTTAACTATTAAAGTAGTTATTATTATTAGTCCCACAAGAATATCACATCTGATGGGACCGATAATAATAATACAAGACATAATAGCTTAAAGAGCGTTGGGGTTTTTTGTTTATTTGTTTGAGGTTTTTTTTAGTGTTTGTTTCAATAGTTTGGAAGAAGCCATAATACAGAGGCAAGATTCTGATTTTGCCAATATACATGAGCTGCACAATTACTCAGTGAACATTAGTCTCTTCAATGCACTGTGTCAATCCCTGATGTTGTTTTATTGTCCCATGAGGCATATTACGAGGTCTCAAGGGTGGAAAAATGCTAGAAGAATATTAAGCCCAGAATATGAAGGATGGACATTCACTGTGTGCTGAGCAGCCTGGAAATTATTGTTTAATATTAATTTATTAGATGATTGCTGAGCCAAAAGGACATAATATCCATTATGTAAATGTTCAGTCATGGACACTGTGCCCCAATACTTATCAACTCCAGGCTGAATATCGAATGGCGTGCATCCAAAACTAAGCATGTTCAAATAGACAAGTACTTTGTCATGAAAAAGCAAGACCATTCAGTAAGTAGTACATTATGTCCTACAAATGAGAGAGTGCTTTTTCTAGAACGATATTGAAGGCTCAAGCCAGAAAAAAAAATGGGTACTGGGGAAAGAAGCAAATAACGTGGTGGAAAAGGAAGAGCATGTCATTGCAACACATTAGCTCACATTTTGTCCCACCTCTATTTCAACAAATGTCCTAAAGGTGCAGTTTTATGTGCAACGGGCTTGTGATTATACTTTGCAAGTCTTTCAAGGGTTTAGAAAAGGAATTTTCCTCTGTTTAATGTTATGCCTGACAGTAGGCGACTTGTATAATTCATTGGTTTATCTGCTCACCTTAGCATTTTCAAAAATGAATTTGTGACTCTGTGATGCAGTTTTTGTGGAGACTTGAGTTTTATACGGTTGACCTGACAACCTTTTATATATAGTAGCCCATAGAGAATAAAGAGATTTTTCTATTTTATGAGTTTTCCTGTGACTCTGAGGGAGTCCCTGTCACATAGAATTCTCTTTATTGCTTCAAAAACCTATAGACCCTTTAAATGACCAGCGTGGGTAGGACACTTTGCCCCATTTCTCATACCCAAGGCTTATCTTTCTTTTCAGATCCTAGCAGTGTTTAACATGGAACAGATGTCTGTGAAATAGTTGTTGAATGGATACATGAGAAAATAAATTGTTGTATCATATCAATAAAGGTATGTGTTTGGGGCAAATCTTGAAGCTTAGGTGACAAGATGGTAAAGAATTTGGCCATCTTAATCATTTCTTGAGCAAATGAAACTAATCCTTCTGATGATAGTTTTCTGTGATAGTGGGGGCAGAATGTCTAAGTAGAGTGCCCTAAGAGAGCTGTCTTTATAATTATGTTCTTTTGCTTGTATAAGGAACCACTGCACACATGTGACTTTCTTATGGGCACTTTATGTTTGTTTTCAGAAAATATGCAGCAACATGTGACCTAGCAAAGAGCAGTCATGAGAATTTTTATTTTTATTAGTGAAGGAGTTGATTAGCAGATATAGCAGCTAGCTGTGACTTTGCCTTATTTCTCACGTGTTTCCCAGGGAGGAGACTCCTGTCTCTGAAATACATCCAGGACACCTGCTGTTTTGTCCCTTGAAGACAACTGAGTTCTTTTAGTCTGCAAACTCCCGTGGCACCATGTTTTACTTCCAGGAGAAAACTCTTTCCTGTAGCTTTCAGTTGGGTCTCTCCAGGACTGGCTGCCTCTTGGTTTTGCTGAGAGCCATTCCGATCACCTGCCCCAGTTCACACCAGACCTTTAGGTCCTGGTCAGCTCCCAACTTTCCAGATGACAGATTGGCCAGGATGGGAGATAATGACCATTTCAGGAAGAAGCTACATTTTTATGATCTACCCTGTTTGGAACATAATTCCTACCTGTCCTGCACAAACTTCAGCACCCCATTCACTTTGCTACACCTGACCATGTCACTGGATTCCATTGGCTGCTGTACCTGCCATCTCTCGGTCAATGACACTCCAGGAGCTCTACAGTAAAAAAAATGTGCTTACCTTTTCAGGCCCATTTGGGCCCCACCAGCCAATATAGCAGGGGTGTTGGATTATGTGTTAGTTCTGTCCTTCACTTGGATATGATTATAATAAAACCACCACTTTCTGGAGCCCAGGCTTCCAAAAGCAAGCAGGAGGAGAGGAAACAATGTAAATAAAGAGCCCCTGAATACCCAGAAATAAGTGATGAATTTAAAAACTAAAGATCTAAATATTATTTTTTAAAACCAATATTGCATAGTAAAAGAGAAACCTCTAGATCAGTGGCCAGTGTCTCTAAAAAGTGAATCTTTTGACACAAGCCCAGAAGTAAGAAGCAATAGATAGGAGAGAAGCAGACAAAGGGACAAAATGAGAGAAAAAAAAATCACTGAAAATGAGCAGTAAAAGCAGTAGTGACATTGATAAGAAGAAGTGATGGAGGCAGCAAGAAGGGACCTTCTGACCATTGGGAGAAGGAGAGCAAATGGGTGGAGAGAGAGAGAGTGAGGGGCCACTCAGGCTAAATCTTGAAGTTTCTGAGGAGGAACTGGGACAATCTGTTACTCCCATGGAAGAGCTGAAAATGTATCTCTTCTTCACAGCATACAGAAAATAAATTCCACATGGATTAAGGACTTTAGTGTGAAAGACAAAACTTGAAACTTTTAGAGAAAAATATAGGACAAAATTTTTATGGTTTCAGGGCAGGGAAAGATTTCTTAAACAAGTTATAAAAAGTATGCAACTCTTACAGGAAAAGATTGACGTTTGATGTCACTAAAATCAAGAATTTTTGTTCCTTGACAGACATCAAAAAAGGAGAAGGGAAAGACCAGCCACCAACCAGAAGAAGGTATTTACAACACATATAAATAAAGATGTTATTCAAAATAATTAAGAAGTATAACATAAGCACCACTATAGTGCCAACCATAAAGTGCTATTACAACAGCATCAGTACATTCTAGCTTATATCACAAAGGATTAATATCCACACTATATAAAGAACACACACACACACACACACAACTTGGCCTTAGCTAGCACATTTGAATATGTACAGTAGTTTCACTCCTCGGTATAAACCCTGTAAAAATTCTTGCCCGTGTGTACCAAGGTGCATGTACAAAACTGTCTTTTTAAGGCATTGACTGTAAGAGAAAAATAAAAATAATTCTAGTGTCCCTTGATACTAAAATGGATAAATAAATAATGGTATTATATTTTATACAGTGGAAGCTCTGCATATGACAGTGAAAATGAATGAACTATAGCTGAATGAAGGAGTCTCCACAACATATCATTGAATGAAAAAATAAGTCATAGAAGAATATAAAACATTCATTCCATTTATATAAAATAGAAAGCAATGAAAACCAAATAACTCTTTTGGGACGTGTGCAAAAAACAAAACAAAACAAAATAGGTCAAGAAACATAATTGGGATAGTGCCTAACTCTGGGAAGAACAGCATAAGGAAGGGGTAATAAGATCCAAGAGGGGCACACAAAGCAACACATAAATTAAGTGGGGATAGAGGGTGTTTTATTATTATTCAAATATACATATGAATATGCAAATATATATACATGTACTTTAGAATGTTCACATTTAGCATTGTCCACAGTTTAAAAATAAAAAAAGTAAAACAAAAAATAAAAGGGTGGTTGTAGAAATGAAGATACAGTAGAAAAAATATTAGCCCATCAGTGGATCGGCATAAAAATATGAGCAGTAACTCATATTAGTGTACTCATTAACTTCAGAATACTAACCACTTCTGAGAAGGGAGAGTGGGAAGATAAGGACAGAGACAGGCATAAAATGGACTTTGCCTGGCTCTGTAAGATTTTCTTTCTTTAATAAATCTAGATTGATGTCCAGATTAATGTTTGCTACATTATTTTCTGCACTTTATATTTTGATTTAAAAAAGAAATAGCTGGGGCGCCTGGGTGGCGCAGTCGGTTAAGCGTCCGACTTCAGCTCAGGTCACGATCTCGCGGTCCGTGAGTTCGAGCCCCGCGTCAGGCTCTGGGCTGATGGCTCAGAGCCTGGAGCCTGCTTCCGATTCTGTGTCTCCTTCTCTCTCTGCCCCTCCCCCCTTCATGCTCTGTCTCTCTCTGTCTCAAAAATAAATAAACGTTAAAAAATAAAATAAAATAAAATAAAATAAAATAAAATAAAATAAAATAAAAGAAATAGCTACATCAAATAAAAGCCAAGTGTTGCTGTCCCAGCAATTGAATGTTAAGTCTCAATGACTTGGAAACCTCACCTATCTAGAATGACTTGTTCAAGAGAACAGGAAAACAGGTACAGAGAGGTAAAGGGTAGCTCTACAGAGGATCACTTTTAGATGTAATATATATTTTATCATCCCATACTTAGAGTCCTGAGTTTAAATAAAATGGCAGCTGAGTGAATTTAAGAATTTTGTTTTACACATATTCTCTTGATCCAAACAAACAAGTAAACATGAACACCGTTTCAAAAATCTGATTTGCATTATTAGTTAAAATATATCCACATTATCTAAAGTTTGCCTTAGAACATCATTTTATTATAATTTTGATTCTAATTTAAGACTAAAATATTTTTAAACTTTATTTAAAATTGTTCTTTCTAGATTTTAAATAAAGAAAATAGTTTTTAGCTTTGTGCATTGGGCGATTTTAGTATTTAACGCATACAATTATGTAACTGTTTTTTAAGGCTAGAATTTCTCCATTTAAAATTAACATTCACAATTTTATCTGAAAACTTAACACATTTGTTCACAACTGACATAATTATTTTGAACTTAATTTAGTTTAAATCTCTAGTCTTGAATATTTCATTGCTTTTATGAAATACTTTAAAGGTTAAATTATTTTCAATTAGGTATATCTATTAAAATTTTTAAATTAGTTTTAATACTTGGGTAAGTTTATTTTCCAATAGATGATATGTTTAATCTTTCTGTATTCAAACATGGAGTAAACTGGCTTCATAAAAGACACTCAAATTGCAAATTGACTTTTTAAGTATAAAATTAACATTTACAGTATATCTATTAAAATAAGCTTAAAAATCTGTAAGGCAATTATTTTTTAATTATTATAAATTGAATAAAAACATGTAGACTCATGCCTAGAAACATCCTTTTAATAATGCTTTCCCTACCTTGCAAAGATTAGGTAAAGACAAATAAAGCTACTTGTATTGCTCTAATAAACTAGTATGTTTGAATTTTAGTTTTGCTCTAGGATGTGAAGAAAGTTTGTAATGCTCTAAAGACTTGAATAAATTCATTTTACATTTCTGTAAATATTAGATTAATACTTTGTAACTGATTTATAACTGTCAAAATGCTAAAGCATACTATTCCATACAATACCCCCATTTTAGTTTACATATGATTTTCTTTTTACATTTACAAGACATAGACCATTTGCAATGCAGTAGCACTGTTACATTTCATTTTTTACATGTTTTTATGATAACAAGGCAATGATCATTGTGTTCTCAATTTTCCACTACCAGACAGGCAATTTTATTCCCGCATTCAAGCATCATGTCTCTTCCCGAAGTGTTGAAAAACTGTCATATTGTACCTGCATTTTGTTCTTACTAAGCCTGGCGTTTGGAAACTCCAGAATATACTGTAAGTGAAGCTATTATCATATGCAGAATCACTTCTCTATAGAAATAGATTGAGATCTGGGACAAGTGAAAGAAAGAAGACCTACTGTATGAAAATTAAAATAGCCTCTCAAAAACTCAACAATGAAACAGCTCCAATTACACTCCCAGGCAGAAACACCACAAATGGCTCCTGGCTCACAAAGAAAATCAATCCAAGAAGATGTGCTGATTTACATAGCTGATATGGCTGAAAAATGGGCACGGGGAGAACATAGCTTTCAACACACAAAAAAGCAGGTGAAGAATTACATTTGTACTGGGAGATGCATAACAGGAGAAAGAGCTCTTCTGAGTGAGCGCCCCACAAAAGGGACCGGCTCTGGAGCAAAAGACAAGGGCAACTGTGCCTGAGTCTTAGCCTGAGAGCTGCTCCAAGAAACTACTGCTGAAAATGATGTTTTAAGAGGGATTCGATAAGTCCATAATCGGCACCCAGAGGTGATCACAAACTTGCAGAGAAAGTCTGTCACTTAGTGCTGTCTTATCACAGTCTCTACACGAGGTGTTATGCAATTTCCCATTCCTCTAGCAGATTGAAAAAGCACACTTTGATGTACCTTTTATTAATTTCACCGGCTTTTAAATTGTCGGAACTGTGGATGCCTGCTATAATGTGTCAGCCTGTTCATTACAGCTCTTGTCTATTCATGGTTTCCAGAGAATGAATGAAATAGCCTCAAAATTGAAACATGTACAATTGCTAAATTACCCATGAGGACAGGGACATATATGTAGTGTGCTTCTGATTCCAGGGAAAGGTGAGGCTGAATAGATCCCCTGCATTTTTTGAGGCAAACATCCATCCCTACATTTCCAGCAATCCCAAAGAGCACATAATGGCATTTATGACACTCTTTACATCACTACTTTTTAGTTTTTTTCCTTCTCTCCTTGATAAGGGTGAAAGGGTGAGAGATGATGGTAATCAGAGTCGGTGAAGACCACCATTTCCATTACATCTCCCCCTCTCTGTCACACATACTGTCATCAGTAGACCAAAATCCACCAGCCCTAACTTCATCTTAAAACTTAGGGATGGGGGAGGGGTGCCTGGGTGGCTCACTCGGTTGACCATCCTACTCTTGATTTCAGCTCAGGTCATGATCTCAGTTTGTGAGTTTGAACCCCATGTTGGACTCTGCACTGCCAGTGCGAAGCCTGCTTGGGATTCTGTCTCCCTCTTTCTCTGCCCCTCCCCACCCACGCATGCCCTCTCTCTCAAAAATAAACATTTTTTTAAAAAACCTAAGGATGAGGGGAAGAAGTGCCCACACTTTAGAAATGAAGCTAAGCCCCACATCCATAGATCACATCCTCATAGCACGAAAAAGATACCTCTGTATTTTCTGACTTGGGTTCAAGTCCTGGCCCCACCATGTACCAAGATGTATGGCCTTAGACAAATTGCCCAATCTCCCTAAGCCTTACTTTCCTCCTCCCCAAATGGCTAAATAACCAACATCCACTGCAAGATTTCTCAATCTCAGCACTATTGACCTTTGGGGCCGGCTAATTCTTTTGGGAGCTGTCCTGTGCATCATAAGATGTCTAACACCATCCATAGCTCCTACTCACAAGATGCCAGTAGCATCTCCCCCAGCCCAGTGTGACAATGAAAATATTTCTCCAGACATCACCAAATGTCCCCTGGGGGTGGGGAGTGGGCACCATCACCTTTGATTGAGAACCGTTGTTCTATTTAGTATTTTGATGAGTACCAGGCACTTTCTTAAAAACTCTTCGAGTGTTAAATTATTCATCCCAACAGAGAGGTGGGAAACTGAAGCACAGGTACAGAAACTGAAGCACAGAGAAACTAAGTACCTTTCTGGAGGTGACACAGCTTTCGGGGCTGAGCCTGGACAGCAAGCAGGGTTAGGCTCCAAAGTAGAGGCTTCACCTCTACTTTCTATTGCCTGAGGTGATCACGGTGTCGGCCTCATTGAGCTATTTGGCACATTCAGTGACTCAAAGACTGTGCACGCTATTGCTATTGGTGTCACTGTTGTCACTCAAGGGCACAGCTCATCTATTCTGCAAGGCAAGGCTTTCTCCCACGGATTCAGAGCCAGCCCCACCACACCCCAGCCCGTGCCTCAGGGGACAGAAGGAGGCAGAAACCCTGTTGGACTTCCCTCTCCAGCTGCTAATTCCCACCTCAGCTCAGTCCCACCACCCCGTCTTATCACTGTCTGATTCAAAAGTTCAGAGAAGTCCAAAGAAACTCCGGATTCAGAAACAGAAAGGGATCTGATATAGAACCATTGGTTCTCAGATTTGGCTTCACATGGTAATTACCTAGGGAGCTTGGCAATACAACCTGGTGTGCAGAACCTCACCCAGAGATTCTGGCTGAATTGGACTGGGGTGAGGCTCGGGTGTTAGGGTTTTTCAAAACCCCTCAGGTGGTTCTAATGCGCAGCCAAGGTTTGAAACCACTGACTTAAGACATCTTTTCTGTAATAACCTATTAGTTCATTGTTTACTAATTAAGCGTTATAGTTTACTGTTTAAATTGGGGTGTTATTTTATGTCACCACAAGGGAACTAACCTAAAATTTACTGGATAAAAATAAACTATAAACACTGGCGATTGAAAGCGTGCACAAAGTAATGAATGCAGAAGAGAAGAATGAGAGTATAGATTTGCTGTTATCATGAATGCCACGCGGAGAATGATCCAATTCTAGATGAATAGCCGTTGTTCTCTGGACCGAATTTCAGCAACAGTGGACTAAGGGAGTTTGCCAGGCTAAAAAAAAATTAAAGTCTTTAATGTCTAAAAATAAGGGATTGGCCAAATATGTAAAGGTCATATTATGAAACACCATGCTTCCCTCATGGCAATTGTTTAAGGTGAAATAAATATACTGACACAGAAAAATGCTCACAATATGTTATCCAGTGGGTGGAAAAATAGTATATACCCAAACACTTGTATTTCTAACATAAAAATAGATACCCATAGAAAAATATCTAGAAGGATGTATCGCAAAACATTGAGTAGTAATTGCTAGATAGTGGGGTTAAAAATCACTCTTCTTCTTTTTGCCTCTTGAGATCTTACAAGCTTTCCACAACACTTGTGCATGACTTGTGTAATGAGCAATATAATTAAAACTAAAATTCCAATTCTCTTGTTCTAATTTTGTGTTCATGAAAGCATCTTTCCGGTCTATAATCTGGCAGATTTAGTGCATGTAACGCCCAACAAAACTATCCTAGCTGGCTTCAGGCCTCTAGTCTCGGGTCAGTTAAAACCACTGTAGTTTTTTGGGGCGCCTGGGTGGCTCAGTGCTTTAAGCATCTGACTTCGGTTCAGGTCGTGATCTCACGGTTTGTGAGATGGAGCCCTGCGTCGGGCTCCGTGCTGACAGTTCGGAGCCTGGAACCTGCTTTGAATTCTGTATTTCCCTATCTCTCTGCTCCTCCCCTGTTCTCTCTCTCTCTCTCTCTCTCTCTCTCTCTCTCTCTGAAAAAATAAACATTAAAAAAATTTAGAAAAAAAACTGCTATAGTTTTTTAAAGTGAATTTCTGTTGCCGCCAATATAAACCCTGCACAATTCGGTGAACCAGGGTCTAATTCCCCATCTTGCATTGTGGGACCTCTCTGGGATGCTGCCCTAAAACAGTCAGGTGGCCTTACCCCATCTTCTCACACACATGACCATACACATGTGGCTGTGTGTGCGCTTTCATTTAGAGATCTCACCTCAGCCTCAGTGCTCCTGGTTGGACCATCTGAAGACTCAGGCCACTTCAGGCTGGGGTTCATTTTGAGCTAGAGTTGGGCCTTGCTTTCCTGTTAAAGGAAATAATGAAAGCAGCTAAAGACATATGTTGCTGGAAGCATATAGACACAATCAAAATATAAAAAGTGAGCTTTTGTGTTAACAGTCTTTGCTTCTGAAAGCAGGTGCCTAATACAACCATATCACCAACAAAGAGCTTTGCATGCAATAAATATTTGATGAATGAATAAATGAATGAATGAACAAACAAACATAATCAAAAGCCATCCACGTAGAATAAAATGAATCTTACCTAGTGTGGGGCAGGCCCCTCAGTGAGCCAGGCTTATCTTTTTTTGCACTTTTAGATTCAGACGTTTTCACAGATGAGTGACACATGGCTCCTGCGGTTAGAAGCAATTCACAGACACTTTGTGCCAGAGTTCATATGATAAGCCATGGGAAAATACCTTCCGAATGAAAAGAAAATGTGGAGAAAAACCCTTTCTCTAACATACATGCTTTTGTGGGATTTTTACATCCTTTTCAGAAGCCACTTCTGTGGTCTGATAGGTTAACATGCATGGTGCTGCAATACTGGCTTAGTCACCACATTCAGGAATTAGAAATTTCTGCAGGAAATCATTTACTTCATCCTTCGGAACCACTGCCCTCCCTGCCCCCCTTCTCTGTGGAGAAAACACCTCACCTCCTATACTCAGGATGTCTGATTGAGCCTCAAAGACCTCTAAGGAAGGAGATGCTATCAGTTTTCTTAGTAACCTTTTCCAAAGTCTTATTTTTCAAAGTGAAATTAAGAGATTATTAAATTGATCCCAGGTATTCAGCTTTATAATTATCATAATACGTTACCATCCTGTTGAAAAAAACTAAAAATAATTTCCTTAATATAGTCTTTCTAATCTGAGTCAAATTTAAAATTAATCATCTATAATTACCAAAACTAATTTAATTAAAACTAGCTGTTCACCATCTGGTCTTATTTGTATAAATTTAAGAATCTACCATTTCATAAGAAATTCCTCTATTTAACCAATTATGTTAAGCATAATTATTATGTAATTAATCTCAGTTCAAATTACATTTGTTGTCACTTGACGGAGAAGTAATTTATGTGATAAAAAAAACAAAAAGCAGTTGACCAACTAATTGCTCTGCCAGACTGGGGTCTTTTATTTCAATGTCTCACCATTTTTTTATAAAAGGTACTTTATAGGAAAACATTCTTTGTAAAATATGAGACTAGCTATTGCCAGTGCAAAGTAAACATAAGAAATAGTGTTTGGAATGAATCATCATTACGTTTTGCAGTTTCAAGACCTTTATCTGGATAAATTAGTAAGCAAAGGAATGAATTAAGGGTGGAAACAGAACACACATTATAAAACGAAATGCAGTAAGCCAAGAAAATTCATAAGGAAATAGGAACTAGGTAAGAATATATGTACTCCCAAAACAAGCTTCCTGCAATATTCTCGATTGCCGGCTACTTTCAGATGCTTGTTTCCCTTCTTGTGATGGATAAACCTGCTAATAGAAGAGATGAATAGTTACTGATTATGAAAAAGATACCTTTACAAATAATGCTTACTTCTATGCATTTCCTTTTGAAGACTTCTGAAAAATCAATGATGCTATCCTAAAGAGTCTAAAGAGTACGTGTTGCTCACCTAAAATCTTATCATGTGGGAAGGAACTTGATCACTGAAGGAGTAGGTGACTTTCTGAAGAAGAAGAAACAATTTTGAAGACACGACTGCCTTGCTGGAATAAGGACTGAAAGAGAAGACAGAGAGTAAGGCAGAAAAAAATAAAATTGAAGTATTTAGGGTTCTTGATCCAGCTGCAACCTTGCACTAAATACATGGGGGAAAAAAAGAGAAGGAGAGAAGTAAGAAACTGACATATATCCAAATATGAGAAACACTTTGTAGGACAAAGGAAGAACTTCTTTCTACAAGCTCAGTTAAGAGTCAAGTGCATAGCGTTTCTTTATTCGTTCCCTGTAGCACTTATTTTATATGAGAGGTTGTATCAAGTGCACGAGGCATTCAAAATTAAAGCTTCCGTAGAAGAAGGGGCCATGTGATAAGAGGGGCTATAAAAATTTTTACCAACCTGACTAAGAGAAAAACATGGAGAATTTTTGTAACTTCAGCACTCGTTTTAAGTCTTAAAATCATGAACTACATCTTACACAACAGTTTTATACCAATTTTAATCTTCTGAACTTGATAATCGCACCATTGTCATATAGAAGAATGTCGTGCTCTTAGGAAATATACACTACAGTATTTAGGGGCAAAAGGTGTACAGTTTTTTAAAATAAACTCCCAAATGTTTCAGGATAAATATATATAAAGCAAACGTGCCAAAATGTAAGCCATGAATGAGTCTGAGTGAAGGATATATGAAAGTTCTTTGCACAGTTCTTGTAATTGTTCTGTAATTTGAAATTATTTCTGAATAAAACTTTAACAAACAAAAATGATAACCTCAAAAAGTATTCTGTATCTAAACTACTCAAAGTCAGGATCAGAGTGCTGGGCTAAATCATGTAAGGTCTGCAGATTCTGTGCTTGGAACAGTGGTCCTCTTTCTCCTACCCAACCCACACCCCAGCCCTGCTCTGCAGTGCAGAGGGCTTCTCAACATTTCTCAGAAAACAACTCTAACAATGAAGGTATACGCTATGAGAAAATTTGATACAAAGAACACAACAGCTGATGCTCTGTCCCTGGTGGGAGCGGAAAATGTTCAATTTTTTTCTCTGAACACACATCTCAGCTATAAACATAGACCCCCACTTTTCCAACGGCTTCCGTGAAAACCAGATGGCATCTCTCGGATAGAATACTCATGACTACAAAGGTGGCATATGGGTCAGTGCCAAGATGATCACTTACACGGCATCTGCAGATGGTGGTCCACCACATCCTGAGGCAGGAATAATGAGAACAGCATCCACTTCATCATCATCTGAATATCCAAACAAACACCAGGGGAAAGTTAATGAAAACAGCACCGGGGCATGTCCCGGGGGTGTGAGGGGGGTCGGCTGGCTCACCTGAGATGAAATGAGATCTGCAGCAAAACATATGCAAAATATTGAGTTTGGCTTTTAATTGAGAATCAAGGATGATGGATCTAAAAAAGAGTGTTATAAACCTCCAAGCACTACACAAAAGGAAGAGATTATTTCTGTCCATGAAGCTAAATAATGAAAACAGATACATTCCTCAAATGTTGTAGAAGTGAATAGAACTTCTCTAAAATTAATAATAAAAGGCTTTCATCGGGACAGATAGGATGGATTTAATGTACTTTCAGAAACTGAAAGGGCAGTTTCCCTAATATATATAAGTAATGCAAATGGTAAACAGAAAATGTTATTAAATTAAGTTTGATAATTAAAATCGATTATCTTTAGTTCTGAACTGCAATATGATAAACTATACCAGGACTATAATAAATGATGTAGTTCTATATCCTTCAACTTGTCTGAAGTTTCACACCTAAATACATCTTGATTTCCAGTGCTGTTTATTCATATCTTCTTATTATCAACAAACAATTAACTTTTGCTGGGGTGAAAATAAAGGGATTATCAGATGGGTAGATGGATGAATGGCTGGACAAAGGTATGGATAGAAGGATGGATGGACCGAAGATTGGGTGGGGGCTAAAATGCGTGAGTGGAAAGATAGAAGAGGATTAGATGAAAGGATGAAAAGATGGATGGATGGAACAATAATTGGTGTGAAGAAAGGGCATATTGAAATTGACTAAACGCACAGGTTTCTGAGAAATCCGGTTGAGACATTCAATTCACAATTAATCAAAAGTTGTTTTTGACTAAGTCTGTCCTTGGCTGAACCAAACTGAATTTACATACCAGTTGAAATGCTAAACCACTGTTTCCCAGGGTGTTTCGCATGGGGTGTCTTCCATGATTTCGTGATGGTTTAAGAATATATTGTATTCAGGGGGCACCTGGGTGGCTCAGTCGGTTAAGCATCCAACTTCGGCTCAGGTCATTGTCTCGTGGTTTGTGAGTTTGAGCCCCGTGTCAGGGGCTGTCAGCCTGTTTCAGATTCTTTGTCTCCCTCTCTCTCTGCCCCTCTCCTGCTCCCACTCTCTCTCTCTCTCAAAAGTAAATAATAAATGTTAAAAATTTTATTTAAAAAAAGGAATATATTGTATTCATAACCATGAAGCTATCTTAAGTTTTTAGCTGATGAAAACAAACATGTTACTCTCAGCTGGGTCAAGTCAATCTGATTATTTCTTATAAATGTCCTGGAAAGATAATTCAAATTGGTAAATGCATATATTGTTTTTAATGTCTGGCCCTCCTTTTGTCATTGAAATTGAATCTGTGACTATTTTTTTTCTGGCTTTTCCTACCTTACCTTGGCAGGACCTCCTTTTTTTTTTTTTTTTTTTTTAATTTTTTTTTTCAACTTTTTTTTTATTTATTTTTGGGACAGAGAGAGACAGAGCATGAACGGGGGAGGGGCAGAGAGAGAGGGAGACACAGAATCGGAAACAGGCTCCAGGCTCTGAGCCATCAGCCCAGAGCCGACGCGGGGCTCAAACCCACGGACCGCGAGATCGTGACCTGGCTGAAGTCTGACGCTCAACCGACTGCGCCACCCAGGCGCCCCAGGACCTCCTTTTTAAGGTACTCGCTACATAAAATGTTCTGAGAGCCCCCTGTTCTCTGTTCTCTCCCTAGGTTTTAAGAACATTTCTAGGTGTTTAAGAACATTCCTTGTTTGGTTGTATGGTGTTCTGGTATAGTTAACATTTGTATCTGTTAACTTAGAATTTATTTTTCAAAGATTGATTTCTTTCCAATTTCAGCCCCTCCTCCTCCAACCCCAACCCCACACACTACTTTCTATTCTAGGACTCAGCCTACAGATTTCCATTACTTAAATGTGCCTTTTACTGGTGCAATGGAAAGAGCACAGGATTAAGGGTCTGAAGACTTAGGTAAACATATTAGTAAATCTTCACTAATCATTTAATGTTTTTATAACTTAACCATCAGATGTAGATATTATCTGTTCTTTCAAAGAGCTATTCTGATAAATAAATGAGATAAAATATTTTCAAATTCTATGAAAATAAATATGCTAATTTAGGGCATTTAAAACGTAATTATTATCTGTTCACGTTTCTTTCCGCTGCCTGCGTCCATTTTCATTAAGGCAACTCAGCAGATTTCAACAGGGTAACAGTGCCTACCACATCATAGGCTCTCAACAAGTATGAGTGTTCCTTTTCCTTCACTAATAAAAATTTAAAGTGTCAACTTCAATGTATAATAAATAGAGATTAATGGAGTTGGTTGTGCTAATTCCCTTAAGATATTCCCTGGCTGCAATTTTTTTTTCCTTCTGGCAGGTGGGTGGATAAAATAGTGTTGATGATAGCTAAACAGGAGAATTGCTGGCATATAGAGCACTTTGGTGTAAATATCATGAAGGTGTCTCTTCCTTCCAGCTTAGCTCTGTGCCAGAGTGTTTCGCTGGATTTCAGCATCACTAACACCCAGGTGAGCTCCCGTTGTTCAGTGTACGAATTGCACAACCACAAATGGCATCCCTGTAACCATCTTGGGGCTGAGAGATCGGAAGCTTCTACCAGTTAGGCATCACTATAATATCATTCAAACTGAAAATATTGGCTTAGCTATTCCTAATCATACAAATTTTTCACAGGCTTTTCTCTTCTACATCTGTTGACTTAAAAGCATGATATATATTATATAAGCTTCTTTGTCCCACCATGGAACTGTATCTTTTAAGCTGTTTCTCTCATCATTTTATACTATTAAAGACATTAAAATGGTGCCTATCTTGGCTGAGTGATAACAAGTGTGATTTTCACTTGAGTGTTCTTTCAAAAAGCAAAAATATCCCCTCCATTAGAATAATACAAGAATTCATAGTGAAGACATATTACATGGAGACATTTAATTTACAAACTTCCCACTGAAAATATAAACTCATGTGTCTGTTTGGCCTGTGCTAGGGGCAGGGGTTCCCTTTCCGGAAGTTTTGGGGAGGAAGAAAACATCCTAAGTCCTTTAATTCCTCTTGCCCCCCCCCCCCCCACGTGACCTGGAGTTTCTTGGATCCATGACAGACATTCCCTAGTGGCTATATCTCCTTGTGAAAGAAGAGAGTCACCATAGGAACGGTGGGAGTGGATGGGATTTTACCATGAGGCTTACTCTGTTCAAGAATTTGTTTTCGGGGCGCCTAGGTGGCGCAGTCGGTTAAGCGTCCGACTTCAGCCAGGTCACGATCTCGCGGTCCGTGAGTTCGAGCCCCACGTCGGGCTCTGGGCTGATGGCTCAGAGCCTGGAGCCTGTTTCCGATTCTGTGTCTCCCTCTCTCTCTGCCCCTCCCCCGTTCATGCTCTGTCTCTCGCTGTCCCAAAAATAAATAAACGTTGAAAAAAAAAAAAAAAAAAGAATTTGTTTTCAAGGACTCACCACAACCCAGACAAGAAGTATAGGTTGAATAGAGAGGAGATAAAAACCCGTAGTATCACGTGTACTGAGTGC
Organism: Puma concolor; assembly: GCF_028749965.1. Classification (NCBI taxonomy): domain Eukaryota; kingdom Metazoa; phylum Chordata; class Mammalia; order Carnivora; family Felidae; genus Puma; species Puma concolor. The sequence continues at coordinate 80,662,906 of NC_141671.1, forward strand.
AGGGCAGACAGGCATGCGGATATTCCAAACAGCCATATTTCCTTTTAATCATGCCCTGGGGACATAGAAAGGTCACAGAGACGGTCAGAGGCTCCATGAGTCCTTCTTCCCATGTTCCAAGGAGCAGCAAAAGCACAAATGATCTCCAACCTGTAGGTTATGCTACACGGAGACACTAGAAAGCGGCTAGGGTCCCGGACCAAACTGCAAAAGCCTGACATTTGAGTTACTTTTGGGTAGTCTTTACAGGGTGTGCTGGAGATTTAACCACCATTTATAGCATTATTTCTATGGGAAAATATGCCATACATTTCAAAAACTAACTTACAAGTAGATTTCAGAGAATAGAGCATGAACAAATTGAAATTTACTTTTAAAAATAATCCACATTCAGGATGGAATTAAATAAACACTTGAATACGACTATGAACTTAGTTGTTATTTCTTACACATCGTATCTGTCAAACTTGTTTTAAGACTTACATTTAATTAAAAGTGCAAACCTTTGGTTCTCAGCAACTCCCTTCTAGTTATTACTTAATATTTGCATAGATAATTTAGGATATTTTTAGCTCATGGTGCTCTTGGACAGATCTGAAGGTTTTACAATAACCATGTGAACTAGGTGACTATTGTTAATCCATATTTTAAGTGAGGAAACTGAGGCTCAGCAAGTTTGGCTTGGGTTTTATAAGCATTAAGTGAATAAAACTGGAACCCAACCCCAGGCCTGATGACAAATCCCATGCAGTCTCTTTCTACAACACCCACTGTATTGCACAAACCTTCTGATGATCAAGGAGTGAGAGCAATCAAATGATGCTGTTTGTCTGAAGGAAAAGTCCTTGATCACTCTTTCCAACTGGAAACTGTTAGCAGGTTGTTTCATTAACTAGCTGGACGCCTTCCCCTTTTCTTATAATCAACACTTGGCTTGCTCTTGTACCACATCCTTCCCTTAGAATCAGCAACTCGCCTTTGATGCAGAGCTTGGGCATTTTCTGAAAGCAGAAGTATATTTTCAATAATGAACTATTCAAAACAGCATTTGAAACAAAAATTTAAGATTTTTTAAACAGAGGCTTAAAGCCACTTACTTCTCTTTGAGCAATATCCACATCCTTCTCTGGTTACCAATTGGCAAAGAAAATGGAAGTCTTTGCCTCCAGCAAATGTACTCAGAGGTCACCCGCAGACAGATCCCAGCGTGAAAACCAGCTGAAACAAGACAAACTAAAGTAAATGGATTGGTAGGTACACTGAGTCTTATTAGCATGATTTTATTTTGCTATAACCTAGTGCTTATTTCATGAATAATCAACCTATCTTATTCTTAAATATACTTAAGAAATGAGATTTTATAAGCGATTGTAATATCCTATTTCATTATTTAATAGATGGTACCATCAACAAGTTCTACTTTACTTCATTTATTTCCTCTACAAATAAAACCATATTTATCATTCTTTTTATTTCTGAAGTTAGATCAGAAACTGAGAATCCTTCTTTTAAAAAAAATACTTGATATTCCTTTTTAATGTAAGAACCTTTTATTATCCTCTATCTCCATTGTCCTTTGTCTAGCATATAGCAGGCATCCAATAATTGTTGATTGAATGAATGTTGATGATAGTATTTATTGATTCAGTAAGAATCTGTATTATACTATCAGTACATCCTATGGGAGATATTGGAGTCAGAATGAGCAATAAGAAAGTTATTGTCACAGAAGCTTCTATGGAGTGATGACAATGACAGCCAATGAATGCGAGAGATATTGCAAAGGCAGAATGACTTGACAATTGAATCTAGGGAGTAAAGAGGGAGAAATCCAAGACAATCAATCTTTTTGAGACTAGATGACTGGGAAGATAGTGATATTAATAGCAGAGTTAGAGAATATAAGAGAAGAAGCAGGTTTCGTGATGGGGAGATAATTACTTTCAATCCCCTGAAGCTTGAGTTACCCGTGGGAACTCCAGGCAGAGCCTAGCGGGTCAGTGTGAGGGTGGAGTTTTGGGAAAGAAGTCAGAGTAAAGCTGGGATTTAGGCCTGCCTTCACTGAGGTGTCCGACATCCTGAAGTTGTGTGAGCTACCACGTGGAAGAGTGTGGAGAGAAATGGTGATGCTCAAGCTGAGGAAGCAGAGGGAGGAGGGAGGCCCAGAGAAGGAGCACTCTGAGAGGATGGAGGAGAGAACTGCAGAGCCGAGGGCCACAGAAACCAGGGGAGACAACCAGGCTTAGGATTTGCTAGTCAGGAATGGCCAATAGGGACATAAGTGAGAAAAAGGAAAAGAGACCCTGACAGTCTTTTGCAGAACCATCTTAAGAGATCATGGACGCCAAGGCAGAAGACATGGAATCCACGGTAAGGAAGTGAAAGGGGAATGTGTAGACTCCACTCTCAAATCATTCAGAGATTCAGGGAAGAAGATCAGGTCTGTCTCAGAGATTATCCCAGAAACCTCTGTCAGTCACACCCGTCATTTTAAAAGTTTGCTTCTCTAAAGTTCTGCTATATTTTTTACTGCTTCCTCTTTTTAATTTTTTAAAAGTCTCCTCTTAAAATCCCTTTAAATTTCCCTCTTTTCTATTCTGTTTTCAGACAATTACCTTGTTTCCCATTACTTTCCTGTAGTATTCTAAAATTACTTTCTTCCTCCCCAGCCTGACACTCAAGACACTCTTCTACCCTTATTATTACCCCCCCCCCCTTGAATATTGCACCCTCCAATCCATGATTTTCTCTTGCTCCAGACTATTTCCTATGAAAATCTGCCCACCTCTTCAGGGATGGATTCCACTCACAACTGCACCCCAACTTCAATCTGGGCTTGGGTTTGTATATTAAAATCCAATTCTTGACATTACTAGTTTTGCTTAAAAGCTCAAGAACATGGTAAACTTGATTATTGACCTTTGTAATAATTGTATCTGCTTTCTAGACTTGGCTGAACCACCATACTACTTACTGGGAATAAAGGTTAGGCAAACACAACCTCACAAACACATCAGTGACAGTCCATATTTTCTGAATCATCTGATTTATCTCCATAAGAGTAATTTATAGAAAAATAAGGCTATAGTAGTAATAGTAATAGTAATATCGTCTAGTATCCTCTGTTTTCACTATAATTTTAATCTATTCTTTAGCAAAAAAATTAACTTGTAGGCTTATTATTTGAGCAAACAGAAATTTATCAGTCTATCAGTACTGGACTTTGTAGCATATAGTTTTCCTTCTTTATAGACAAAGGCATGCACTATGTATTACAGGACCAGAAAGTTCAGAGTCAAAATTCTTTGAACTTTGTTTTACTTGAAAAGTAATATTTGAATTTTGCTTTTAAATAATCACTTTGTTTACTATTTTGTCTTTTGTAAGCACTCATGATTTTTCGTCAGTTTTCAGATTTTAAGCCAAGACATAGATAATGATGGTTAGACATGAATAACCTTGAGATATTAAAAGGATGCTATGGATAGTGAATGCAGTGTGTTAAGAAGCACAAAGAATGGCTAACTTGTATCTATATTATGTAAATTCAGAAGTGTTCTGTAAATGTTGTCTCTGGGGATAATTTCACAAAAGCACCCTCTTCCTACTTTGAATTAGCACTTAACAATTGTAAAAGTTGATTTTTCCCCTGTAAATGACTCAGAAATCTTCCTTACTTTCGTATCCCTAGAGATAGAAAAATGTTTCATTAAAAAAATCAGCCACAGAATTTATTCCTGGCTAATTATGTGCAAGATTTTACAAAGACTAACTTGCAGCTAGAATTATCGATGGTTCATAGTTTACTCTTAGCATAAGCTAATGAATTTGAAATAAACCTGGTCCAAAGATGTTGAGACAAAGCTCCATTATTACCCAGCTCTAAGCTATCATTTATTCACTGAAAAAAAAAAAAACTCAGGAAGAAGCTTGCCAACAAACCAGATGTCACCATCAGTAGACAATTATGTTCCACAGTTTGGCACCTGGGGCCCACAGTCATCATCCAAGGAGGAGGACAAATAAAAAGTAGAACATTCTGATGACTATAGACTAAAAGATTCCAAATGGCTCGTGGGAAAAGTGGAGGCCGAAAGGTTGCTCCTTTCATTCTCAACAAGGAGACCTCAGGACCAAAACCTGCTCATGGTCTACTTGTTGAGGATGTCGTGATCCTGACAGATACATCTGAGTCTTTAAAAGGACTTAAGTACTCATAGAGGCTGTCACTGAAGCTAGTATGGCAGCATTTTGTACACCAAAAGATTTGCTACTTCACCTAGAAGACGTCTCTTTTGGGGGTAGCTTGTCAATGGAATCTAAGATGTTTCCTTCTCTGATAAGTTTTTTAAAAATGAAAAGGGAAGCATCTTGATTTGAAGCTGGTTTCGGTGAAGCGCTGGTCAAAACGTACGGACGGCATTGCATAAAGTACCTTTTTACAAGCCTGCCTCATCCCATAAATAATCTATGATTAAGAAACCAGAGACTTACACTCAGAATCTCACCAAGGTCTCTCATAGTTTCAGCTAAGAAAAAAGAAAATGAACTTTTTCTTTTGATTATGTTACAATGTAGAATACACTTTACAATCCTCTAATGGCTCCAAATGAATGTCTGGATGACCTAATATATCTTTTTTACTCTTACATAATCCAAGAAGTAAATGAGTAAATGAAAATTGAAAGAACTTCTTTTCTTTAAATTTTCATGAAATACTTCCTGATATGTATTTATATGTATATCAGTTTGCCCTTACGTGGAAACTGCCCATCTGCTCATATTCATATAAAAATGACGGGTTGACTTTAGATTTATTGGTTAAGTCTGTAGGTTAACAGAACAGAATCCTGGCCGAATGGGAACTACTTTTTCTATTTTTCCTTGCCTTTGCAAGTCACCGAATTCTAGATAGTTTTTTTTTTAACTTTTTTTAACATTTATTCATTTTTGAGAGACAGAAAGACAGAGCATGAGCAGGGGAGGGGCAGAGAGAGAGGAGACACGGAATCCGAAGCAGGCTCCAGGCTCTGAGCTGTCAGCATAGAGCCCCACATGGGGCTCAACCATAAACTGTGAGATCATGACCTGAGCTGAAGTCCGACGCCTGACTGACTGAGCCACCCAGGTGCCCCTAGATAGTTTAAAATAAAGTATAATTTAACTTAAAGATTATGTTTATTGTGCTTATTAGATGGTTATCATATATTTCCATAATCAAAAACAGAATTTTATAGAATCAAGGAAATATTTGTTTTTCTTAATGTTTCATGCAGATAAAGCTAACTGGATCACTTACTTAAATTACTCGATGAATCTACAAACAGTTCTTTCCCACAAACAGACTTTGCCATATTTCTTAAACTTATCCATACTTTGGGCAAAGAGCAAGACTTTTCTTTATGTATGATCCATATAGTGCCAAGCATCTAGTTAATTACTATAAATATTATATATAGATATATATTGTATAATTAGTGTGAAGAATATAATTAATAATACATTAACATATGTCTAAAAGTTGTGGTTCCAGAGTATATCTTTCAGGCTTCCAGTAACTATGTGTGTTATTTCATGATGAGGTAGTACATCAGGTTGCTTCTGGAAATGACATGCTTTTAATGCAGCAGTTTTCAAATGTTTTGGTTTGTGAGTCGTTTTATCAAAGGTTAAAAACAAAACAATGGGCTACAAGTCTCACTATTACTGCACCTCCCACTTCCTTTGCCATCAGCCCTTCCCACTGAAACCATTCAGGAACATTACTAGAAAGAACATTGCTGTGTGTCTAAATGATACACATCAATATATCATAAATAATTTTCTAGTTTGCCTCTAATGTGACGAACATTACGACCCTCTGATGGTGATAAACGTTAATGCCATCAGCCTGCGTGGAGCTCTTGATCGATGGGAACTTGTTTTCTTAGTGACGGGAAACAAGCTGAGAATCAGAAGACCCCAGTCCTCTTGCAGGATTGGCATGATCGGGTGCAGAGCCTCTCTGTTCTTCTGAGTTCCCTCAATTTACATGAAGAATTGTTATTCCTGCCCCTAACTCACAGCACAGAAATAATGAACTCTGTTCTCAGGGCTGCGGAGAGTGATGGCCCTTCCTCAGACATGTGTAAATTGAAAAAGCATTAGCAACATGCTACAAAGCAGTCCTATGCTGAAGCCTCACACATCCTCACACACCCCCTCTGACACCTGTCTATCCTATTCTAAAGTGGCAGAAAAAAATGCCTGGAGTTAATGGCCACACTCGTCGCCAGCTCCAGCTGAACGACTTTTGGAATGGATGGAAAAATAAAGACAGAATGGTCTCTCTCCTCCCCAGCTCTAGCGGGAACTCTGTAGCACTCTCTCAAGGTCGAGAGTAGAGATGACTGAAGTGGGTGGAGAATTTCTGCAAAACACTTCAAGGCCCATTGAAAACTGAAAAGGGCATATTTTTATAGTAGAACATTCAGTATTGCAAAACTTCTCTGCAAAGTTTCTTTCCAGAAATGATGGCTCTGATCGCCTTATCTCTGATATTTATAGCCAAAAACGGTAGGAAAATGGTAAAATAAAAGAGAAAAATATTATTTAGTCATTGATGTATGCTTTTTAAAAATTAGTGTATATAATCTTTGCTTTAAGGAATGTCTTCCTTTAGTTTGAAGCTCCATGGTGAATTTTTTCATACAATTTACAATCCAAAATATTATTATAATTTGTGTTTCCATATAGTTCAGTATGTCTCAGTAGAGGAGGAAAACCCAAAGGAAAGTTTTGAAAGCCTACATAAAACTATAGTTCAATGTTTCCTGACATTAGGAAGATGACATTCTCAAATTTCCAGTTTCTTACCCTGTCGAAAGGAAGTAATTTGGATAACTGAGGGGGATCTTACACAGTATAGTGGACAGTAATAGAAATCAAGAGACCTGGAGTTGGTTCCAGCATTCTCCTCTACTCCCTGTATGCCATGCAGAAAGCCATATGACCTCTCCAGACCCTAGTTTATTACTCTGTAAAATAAGTGGCTCATTTTTCATTCATTTGGAAACGTTTGTTAGGCCCTCATTAGATTGAGGCACTGTGCTAGCCTCTGGGAATAAAAAGCCAAATAGGATGCTTTCTTTGATTTCAAAGAGCACATGCAGCCAAGCAGAAGGTGACAGCAGCACCACCAAGTACAGGAAAGGAATAGATGCTCTCATGGAAAAGTTGATGGGAGCCAGGGCAACCAAAAAGACACATCGGTTACGAGTGGGCACAGAAAAATTCTTAGGTTAGTGAGTCTAGAGTCAAGGCTTTAAAATCAGGATTCCAGTGTGGCCACAGAGGAAGTTAGGAGCCAGATGGCAAAGTATACCAAGAAGTCTGGGTTTTAGCCCATGGGCATACCCTTTCAATATGGTCAAGCGGAGCAGAGTTGCATCTGGAATGGTAACTCTAGCAACAAAATGGTGGAGACTTGAAGGAAGAATGAAAAGCACATGGTCTTGCCTCATCCAGGAGCACTTCTAAGAAGTTGTCCACCCACTACCCCTGCTGAAAGCCGATCAGCAATATTATCTACCATGTGACTCTACATTTCACTAGCTACACAGTGGCCAATCTTGCATCTGTATGAACTGGTTTGAAATGATGAGGTATATTGCTTTTGCAAATATTGTTTTGCAAAACTCAGAATGCGCTATCTTAAGTGTTCATGAGGATATAGAGAAAGGGGGACCCTCAAATACTATAGAAATGTAAATTTCTTACATTTCTTACTCTGAAGGGTAAGCTGGCAATATTTAATAAAATTAACTCTGCACCCCCACTTCTACATATGTAGAGCAGAAGAGTAATGTCGTTGATAGATAAACGGGTGTATGTAAAGTTGTCTGCTTCAGCATTGGAAGCAGGGAGTTGGAAGCAACCCTGATGTCTACCATTATGAGAATGGATAAGTAAAATACGATACATTTATACACTGGAAAAGCCTGAAGCAGTCAGAACTAGATGTATATACAGAAACAAATTTTAAAAACTATGTTGAGTGAAAAAAAAAGAAATAGAAAGCGATAATATAGCATCACTTATATATCTTTCAAAGATACATACCATCCAAGGATATATAATGCACATGTTAAATTCAATAACTTTGATGAAGTTCCATCAAATGATGGAACGAGTGAGAATGAGAAATAAGAGAGAAAAAAATTAAAACAATTAATTTGGCCTTGCATAGACAAATTATAGTGTGTCTGAGTATAATTAACTCAATCCCATACACTTGAGGTCAGGGGGGAAAAAAGGTAAAACATGAGTTTAAAGGGTCATATTCTCTCTTAGGAAACTAAGAAATATGGCAAGAGGGGCACCTGGGTGCCTCAGTCGGTTAAGCGTCCGACTTCGGCTCAGGTCATGATCTCGCGGTCCGCGAGTTCGAGCCCGGCATAGGCTCTGTGCTGACAGCTCGCAGCCTGGAGCCTGTTTCAGATTCTGTGTCTCCCTCTCTCCCTGGCCCTCCCCCGTTCATGCTCTGTCTCTCTCTGTCTCAAAAATAAATAAACATTTTAAAAAAAAATTTTTAAAAAGAAAGAAGGCAAGAATTTGCATTTCTAATGAGTAAGAAAGGGGATGCAGCTAAATCACATTTATAACAGGATATCAGAATGAATATCTGCAAATTTGTGAACTCTTACTTCTAGCCTACGAAGACTTCTTAATTGCAGGACAATCTTCTAGCTCCTGTCTCTTATGAGTACTTCTCTGTTCCGACTCTCAAAAAAGCCAAAATAAAACAAAAATGTGCACAAACATGGCCACAGTCAGGATTATCTGTCAGGAGTTTGCTGACAATCCAAGGAAGAAATACAGATCTGGGGTTCAGCAGGTTATAGAAGATTAAGGAACAGAAACAGATTTTGGATGAACAGGTTACAGGAGATTATTGAAGTCCTCTGGAAGGGAGTAAGATCATGGTTATAAATGCAGAGAAGAGAACAGAGTAGTCTTTTAAGGATTGTGTACAGAGAGAGAGAAGCCAGCAAAAGAGACTGATGGGGAATAGCCTGGAGAGGGAGAAGACCAGGGGGAAACACCATTATGGAAACCAAAAAGGAGAAAATGAGTGGCCATTGTTACTTACTGCAAAGCCATCGAGTATGTTAACAAGAGAAAAGGCTCCATTGATCTTCCAACTGTAAGATAATAGTGACTTTTTTCAGAGTCATTTTTGTGCTGTGGTAGTGGCAGGAGTCCGCTACCCCCCAGTCCAGGGAATCAAGAATAAATGGGGTGCTACTTGGGCCAACTCCCAGGTTGCTTTTGGCTTACCTGACCCCAAAGGGCAAAATCCATCCCTCAGGCTTTCCTATGATGACATAAGGAAAAAAATAACAGAGTAAATAAAACTTAATGAGATTATTAAATAAAATAAAGATACTTGTAACAAAAATAAAGTCAGAATTATTATAAGTGTGACTAGCATGTAAAGCATTGGAGACAATAAATGTGGACTGTTCATTATAAGATTTGGCTGGTGAAGTTGCACTTGAACTCTTAATCTCTTCCCATTCTAATAGTGAATGATTATAGTTCATAAATTATAGTTCATAAGCACAAAAATGACCTTAAATATGTTAAGAACTAAAATGATAATTTACTTCTTCATGTCAGGATGCTTATTGTAAGAGGAACACATGCTCACTGTAAATTTCAGTAACACAGAAATGTATAAGTCAAAATTAAGTTCTCACTTCCATTCATACCCTACCCTTCTCTCACTCCCCAGGGAAACCACATTTTCCAGGCACATACAAATTTTTATGGGTAGGTACATATTTTTTTAAGAAAGGGAATCACTCCACTAAAAAATGTAATATGTATAGGCATGAGTGATAGGAAAAATATTTTTTAAATCAATGTGATGAAGCACGGATTAACTGGAACAGATGTCAGTGGGAAGTAGGTAGGCAGCGTGGGGCACCATATTATTTTTTAACCAGTCTCAGCAGAGGTGCTGGATTCTTGGCATGGTGGTGAGAGCCTCCCTCAGTGTCCAGCCATGGGGGTCCCTCCAGAGGAGTCGTCCTCTATGGGGTTTGGACGTGTTCCTGGCTGCACAGCCTCCCAGCTTCACTCTTTGGTTCTCCAAGATTTTTCTAAGTCATGCATGATAAGCTTTAATAGATTCCCTTTCTATGTAAATTAGACTGTGTGGTTGGTTTTTTACAAGCAGAAACAGAGGTATTTTAAGAGAATTAAAAGCCAGATTCTCACCTCATTTAAATTAACAATTTTGAAAACTAGCAAACTTTGTGATCTGTAGCCATCTGCAAGAAAGTGACCAAATCCATGTGATTTGTGCCTCTCTTTTCCACATAAAGAATCTGCATGTGGCAGCTGTTGATGGTCAGACCCTAAGTGAAGACTGATCTACGATCAGGACAGCTATTTTGAACAACACAATTTCTCTCCTTTAGCTTTAAGAATTTTTAAAAATATGTATTGCCTTATTTTAGATTTTTCCCTTTGTAATTTAAAAAGAAAAAGCAATCAAGAGAAAAATAAAGTAAAATCTTCATTTGCATATGTCTGCTCTGGAGGAAAAACACAAACTCTTTTTTCATGTTTTCTTGATTACATCAGCAAAAGGCATCAGGACACGGTGTTTTCAAATTACTGCTTCAGGTCCTGATTATTTTTGAAGTTTCCGTGAAATATTAAAGAAAAAAATAAAAGAAAATTTCCAAATTTTTCTCAAATATACCAATTATACATATGTTCATGTTAAGAAAATAAACTTAAAAATTTTTTGATATAATGTAATAAACTGAGAATTGTCCTATATATGAAGAAAAGGGGAAGGGAACATTCCAAGCACAGAAATTTGTTTCATATGTTCGTTGTCTTTGGTTTTGATATATGCTTCACTACATTGCATTCTAGGAGCAGCTAATTTCCATATAAAGTGTAGCTACTTTCAATTTTACTATGTCTTGTCTGCAGTGGAGGCTTTGATTTGTGTGCCCTAGGCTAGATCAGAGCAATGCATAATTTTCTTTAAGTTCCTTCTGTCATGCACAATCAGTGAGTTCCAGCACCGATTATAACATGGATGTTTAGAAAGACATTACTAAAAGGGGAAAAAGTAAGATAAATGGCATCAGGAAAGGTTAGCAAATCAAAGAAAAATTATCAGAGAGAAAGACATGGCAATCCTCCTGCATTGGATGCATTTGGGGATATAGGCTCACATGACTCTTGGTCTGGTTGGTGATTATAATAGCTATTTCAAGCCTAATGGAAGAAGGGAAATTCTCCAGGATCATATCAAAGCATCTGCCCCCATTTGGTCCTTGTGTGATGATAACAGAAGGCTAGTAAGGGTCTTCTTAGTAGGGCTGAAGATGGGGTGCACATGGAATCATCTGGATCACATAAGTTGTGACTCATGTAATAGCATAAGAACTCACCCCCCAAAATTTTTCCTAAAGGCCTTCTTTCACTCAATTTGCTCTTTCAGTTCCCTTTGAAGATGTGTGCTTTTGAAGTAGATTAAGGATTTCTATTACCGGAAGGGATAAAATCAACTAGTCACAGGATATCAGCCCATGCCATAACCAATGACTTTTTCTGATTACCATTTAATGGAAAGAGTTCCAAACTGGAAATCAGGACACCTGAGTTCTGGTTCCCAGCTCTGTGGCAATGCACCTCTGAGCAAATCACTTATCTTCTCTGGGTCTTGGTTTCTTTATCTCTAAGAAGATGACATGACCATGAAGATCTCTTACAGTTTGGAAATCCTGACTTTGTGACAAGATTATCATCACCCTTGTAACTTAGCACCCTGAAGGAACAGGGATCAGATGAGTTCAATTTTGATGTATTTGGGGATCATAGAGAGTAAACAGGAGGTGAGTCATTCTCAGGCCAGACGTGAGTAGAGATTTGTTAGAGAAGAGAAATGCAGTAAAATAATTAAAATTGGGGAAGAAAACAAACTACTCTTTCTTCTACACCTTGAGTCATTATGTATGTTTTTAAGTATTTTTCCTTTCTGACGTCATGAAAGAAATTGATTGATTTTCTTCTTTAAAAAAATCTTCATTGGGTTGGATTTATTAGTAATAATATAAAAATAAAAAGAAATCATGGGCTCCCATTCTGATTACTGTACACTCTACAGGATAATCATTGTTTACAGGTTCGGGTTTCTTCTTACAGATGTTTTTTTTTTTTTTTTTAAATTTTTTTTTTTTCAACGTTTATTTATTTTTGGGACAGAGAGAGACAGAGCATGAACGGGGGAGGGGCAGAGAGAGAGGGAGACACAGAATCGGAAACAGGCTCCAGGCTCTGAGCCATCAGCCCAGAGCCCGACGCGGGGCTCGAACTCATGGACCGTGAGATCGTGACCTGGCTGAAGTCGGACGCTTAACCGACTGCGCCACCCAGGCGCCCCTCTTACAGATGTTTTTAATGCCTATACAATATGTACAGAGATTTATATACCCATAACTTGCTTCTTTTTATTTAATACTATAACAGTATGATCCTCTCTACCTATTATAAGGAATACTGCAGCTGAACATTTGTGTACATATATATCTGACACATTTTAGTAAGCTTGTCCACAGGAGAGATTCCAGAAGGTGAAGGCTAGGCACATGCATTCTAAAGCATACTCCTTTACCTGCCTTAGCTGGGTTCCCACAGAGTACGAGACAAACGCTTACACGTTAGTACCTTCTGAGAAGTGTGATCTCAGGGAGCAGGAATCAGAGAAGGGAGTGAAGTGAGGAAGGAGGGAGAGCCCATATTAAGAGGTCTTAGTGAGTTGGCCACTGCTTCAGCTGGTTACTGCTTAAATCCACAGAAATTTCTGAGAATTCAAATGAAATGTATTTCAGGACCATCCATTCAGGCAGGAAGTGAAGAGAATGAGAAAGGGAGAAACATTTATCTATCAGTTCTGTCCTCCCCCCCACCCCCACCCCAGGCATAGGTTTGCCTGATGGGATGTTCAATCCCCAGCATTTCTGGTTTGCTTGTGCATGTTCCTCTGGAATCCTGAGTTCCGGGTCTTATGAGAAATCCTGGGGTGGGGCAAGAGATAGGTCAACTTACACCTGTGTGAAGCCTATCTGAGCCCACACTGAGTCACCACAGCTGTGACTAGAGAAAGGTACAGATGAAGTCAAGATTTGAAGCGCTCATAAAGCGTTTCAGATCCACCACCAACCTGTCACACAAAAATGTGCAAATGTGCACTTCCATCAATCATGCAAAAGTGTCCTTCCCTTTAACGAAATGGATCTTGTCAATGATTTTTGCCAGTAGGTAGACATTTGTATTATTTCCTTTTATTTTGCATTTCTGTATTACTGAGAACAAATATCTATATATATGTTTATTAGCCTTTGTATTTTGTCTTCTGTGAATTGTCTACAATATTCTTTGCTTTTTCCTATTGGGTTGTTTTTCCAGGTTTCATTTTTTTAAACCAAGAAGATTACTTTATGAAGCTCATTTTCATGGAGCTTGGTAAGTCCTCTCCCTTAGAATCAGAAATACAAATTTACTACATCCCATTTGCCCAGTGTCTAGCATTTAGTATGCACTGATAAAAGTACTTAAGCACATACACATTCTTTGTATTAGCAAAGTTACTACTGTGTTTTTCAGTATTAGAACAAAAACACATCACAGTTCATATGTAATCACAGATATGATTTTTATTTAAGGCTGAATGCATTCTACTTCCAAATGCTTTCCAGAACAAAGTCCTAGTTTTAAGCTCCTCTTTACATTCTTTGTTCCTTGAGGTAATGACTGAACATCCTTTTTTTTCCTGGCAGAAAAATCTATTATCCTGTCATAGTCCAACTCCACTCTTATTTTCTACTTGTTAAATGGCTTCTGAAAGAATACAAGGACTTTTCTGTAACCTGCTCATGATTTCACTTCAGATCTAATAGTGCAACTGCCACATATGATCTTGTCATTCAGCTATCAAGCAACCAGGCAAGGTCTTCTTGGTTTTATCCCTTGTTCTACAAACCTAACTTTCTATTCTATTCTGCCATTTCCATTGTCGTAGGAAGGCATTAAGTACCTAAAGTTTCAAGTGGATCACAATCATTGCACTAATGTTATAAAAAATAAAAACACAAGACGTTACCATATGATTTTATAAACTCTGTGTGTGTGTGTGTGTGTGTGTGTGTGTGTGTGTGTGTGTAATTGTAGGAATATTTTAAGATGAAACCATGTTCTAACTATGGGTTTGAAGAAAACACTATAGAGTGAATAATTGGGTAGGTGCCATTTTAAAAAAGTAAGTACATCCTGATAGCACAACTTCTAGGTAAATCGCTCTTTGATAAACAGGATCTATGAATAATTCCTTATCCTGACCAAAGAAGGTTGGCTGTGACTCAAGGCAAGATGACCCCGCCTCCAACTCCAGGTGTCGCCTTATTGGGTAAGGGTAATTTCCTCTTCCTTGCCTGTTATTGCTTCAAAAATGAGTTTGTTTTCTAAGTCTAACTAATCAGACAAAAGGGAAGTCATGCTGAGGAACTTCTGGGAGAAATTTCCTTTTCCCCGAGAAAGAACCACAGGAAGGTACTTTCTCTCTTCTCTGTGTGCTGTCATGTCTGGATATTTTCCTTGCTGTGGCTGTAGTTGGCTTGCTACCAATTTGAAGATGAAGCCAATACTAAGAATAGCAAAGTGGGGACATGGAAAGTACCAGAGTCTCTGATGTTATCACCGAGTCACTGAATCAGTTGACCTTGAAAAATGCCCTACCTCTGGATTTCCAGTGAGATAGTACATTTTCTTCTTGCTGGAGCCAGTTTGAGTTGGGATTTTTGTTTCAAATGCCCTAAGAACCTAACACCGCTCCTTTCCACACTGTGGCAGATGGACATAGGATGAATCTTGAGAAATATCTAGTTACCCTTTCTCTCCTAAGGTCTGGAGAGACCACGTAGTGACACTGGCATATTACAAGGCTTTCAGAGGACAGAGTCTTCAGACTTTTTCAAGGTAAGACCACAAGACTCACACTTTATTACTTATGGGCTTTGTTGCCTTGCCCAAATCACTTTTAGCCTCTAAGCTCCGGTGTTTTCAACTGCAACACAGACCTCACAATCATAATAAATATCATTATTTGTATGGTTATTTCTTTTACAATCATATATGACACATTATGTATTTTATATATGCTATGGTTATTTCTCAACTGTAACATGGTCATAATAATCACGATCAATACTATTATAAGACAATGATATGACAGTGAAATGGGGGTGTTACAAATGACTTCCAGGTTTGTTAAGAGGATCAAATAAAATAATACCTATGAAATAAATATGCAAGACTAAAGCACTTATGACTTTTAATTTTTAATACCATTTATTATAATGAAACGTTTCTTTAATTCTAAGATTCCATCAATTATAAGGCACACTATTAAGAAAAAAATGCTGTCAGTTAAACTATGCCTTTACATTGTAGAACCAGCATCTTTTGGCTTCCCCCCCCCCCTTTTTTTTTTCATGTATTCTGATGGATTTGGCAATCTGTCCTTCAGTTACCCTGGTCAGCATGTAGTAGGTAAAACTTTTGTATGTATGTCAGGGGGTAAGAAAAACTTAACTCAGCTTCGTCCGTCAGCTTGTGAACTTTTCCTTAAGTCCCATAAAGCACTTTTTTCCCCCTCTATTGATTTGCAAACAAACGGAATTGTGATTATTCTCCAACAGTGAATATTTGCTTCATCAATACCAAATTTATGCCCTACAGTTTTGTTTCTGTTCATTTCTCTGTACACAAAAACATTCTACTTCAATCTCAAATCAGGGTAAAAATTTTTAAATTACCTTTGACATGACACACTCAACATACGTATACCAACTGTGCACCCTCAATTGTAAGATGTCAAATGTGAAAACTGTGTCTCTATATTGATGACATAGGGTGTTTGTGACATGACTACAAGAGAAACAGAGGGGCTAAGGAGTAAGAATATAGTCAGGTTTTCTCCACTGCCTTTTTTTTTCTTTGAGAAGATTCAATTAATTGTATAAAGATGTTGAAACAAATATAAATAAGTGACTATGGAAGGCAGTTTTAAGAAAGATCGTTTTCCCTCTACCAAGTTAGCACAAAAGTAAGAAAATAAAAAAACATGTAATTTGGTGCAGAAAAAAGAGAAAAAGATTTTCATGTGTTGCAAGCATTAATTTTTCCGGAAGAAAGATCTGAAGCCTGCCTGAGTTTATTTCTTTTGTACTTGGGTACCTGACAGAATAATTTCTTTGACCTTAATTTCTTCTCTCTCTAATAGAAAATACAGAAAAGTAGAGGTAATGAGGTGGAGAGAAACATTAGCATCTGACACTGGGTTCTCAGGGAGATAACAGTCTTTGGAAGGTGTTCTAAGAAATGCGTGTGACAGAAGGTGCTCCCCACCCCCATCCCAAGTCCTGGGTGTGGGCAGGTGCTGCTGCTTTGAAAGAAGGGAAAACTGCTCTTGGTGAGGCAAAGGGAGGGACTTTTCTGTGCTCTTGAAGGGAGGGAGAAAACGTCAGACAGAAGGGAGGAAGGGAGGAGGAAGAAGGAGAGGGCCCCACATGGGCAACAGGTTCATGTGGTAGTGAGAACACACCATTTTAAGAACAAGGATAATATTCATCCTGAAGTTGCTTGCTTTTCCTCTCCACTTTCTCCAGGTAATCCTCGCTGATGTCAGTAAACCCACAAATGCTTATTGTTGGTGAGTTTTGGCTAGTGTTTGAGGAAATTGACAAAGAGTCTTAGGACATGTGAGGGTTGCTAGGGTGTAAGCCAGAGGCAGGATGGGACAAGGGAGATCAGAAGTTAAAGCCCAGTCCTCCCACCCACCCACCAGCACTACACCCCTTCCCAACCCTACCCCTAGTCAAATCTGCAGAGATTGGTGGGTGGGCTTTGCTCTCCTGCTCTCCATGCATTGGGCAGGAAAGAGGCTGATTCATTCACTTCATGCATATTTATTGATCACCACCTATGTGCCACACATTGTTCTGAGTACCAGGAAGGGAGCAATGGAGCTTCCATTCCTGTAACAGAGACAGATAATAAACATACTTTGATGTCTATTTTCACAACTGGTACACAGAAAAATAAGCAGGATGAGAGAATAGAGATTAACATCTGCCTGGAGAATAGAGTGAACAGGGTGAACGTCTGCCTGGGAAAGTGAGCATTTTGGGCATGGACAGCAAGTACAAAGGCCTTGAGATGGGAATCACTTGATTGTGTAAGAGGAAGGTGTGCAGGGGTAAGGGGGCAAGGGTTGCTGGTGAGAGGCAGGTCGGAGAGATGCAGGGGCCAGGTAGGAAAAATGTGGCCACTAGGTTTCTTCTGAGAGCAACAAAAGCACTGGAGGAGAGGAATGAAAGGGTTTGATTTAAAAGATCAGTCTGGGGGCACCTGGGCAACTCAATCGGTTGAGCGTCCGACCTCATCAAGTCATGATCTCATGGTTCGTAATTTCAAGCCCTGCATCAGGCTCACTGCTGTCAACACAGAACCTGATTCAGATCCTCTGTCCTTCTCTCTCTCTGCCCCTCCTCTGTACTTTCTCTCTCTCTCAAAAATAAATGAACATTAAAAAAAGAAAAAGATCACTCTGGTGTCACACAGAGAAAGTACTTACTTCCTGGTAACAGGAAGGCCAGAGAAGATGATAAAATGATGGATTATGAGGTATGCAGAGGAGGTGGTGGGAATGTATATACTTGGAAGCAGGAACTGACAAGATTTGCAATGGATTAGATACATGAGATAGGAAAGAAAAAAATTAAAATCGACCTCTAGGTTTGTTTGCTTAGGGTTTTTAACAAGAATAATTTATGATTTTAACTACAATTATAAAAGCAATACATGTTCACTAGAAAATTTAAAGAATGCAGAACATTTTTAACAGAGGAATAAGTTACTCATAATCCTAGCACTTAGAAACATTTTAGTGTGTAACATTTTTATATATTATGTATAAAATATGTATATATGTCTGTATACACCCATATTGTGAAAATAAATAAAGGAAACCTCATTGAAGATGGACTGGGGAAGTCCTGAAGGGGGAGCTCTCACCCACTACCACTCAGACCCCAAACAGGAAGAGGCTTACTTTACATACCCCAGGTTGGAGGAAGGAAGAATTTCTCCTTGCCAATGAGAAAGTGGATTTTAAGTGGATTTTAAGCACCCTGAATGCTTTGGAAACAACCCCTCCCAAACTTCTCCTTTCTTTCATAAAAGCTAGCCCCTCCCTTCCGTTCTCCCAACTTGCCCCAGGTTTGCTATGGTTTTCTGGTACAGAATAGTTAGAAAACTGAGATTTTATTGGATATATTATTTTAGACTGCCTTTGTAAAATGTCTTATTTTGAACTAATTTTAGACTTATAAAAATAAAAATAGTGCAAAAATGCTAGAGTTCTCAGATACCCTCACCCAGCTTCTCTGAACATTCACGTTCTACATAAGACAATTATCAAAACTAAGAAATTAACATTGGCACAATGCTATTAATTAAACTACAGATTTTATTCAAATTTCATCAGCTTTTTTTTTTTTTTTTTTTTTTTTTGTCTTCACTAATGTCCTTTTTCCGTTCCAGGATCCCACATTGCATTTAGTTATTTCTCCTTAATCTTTTCCAATCGGTGAAAGTTCCTCAATCTGTCCTTGTCTTTCACGATTTAAGAACTTTGAAAGAGTACTAATGACTGATTTTGTGGATATTTCACAATTTGGGGTCTGTCTGATGTTTTTGCACGATTGAAGTGAGGTTGTGCATATCTGAAAAGCATGGTGCAGAAGCAAGCATAGCTTCTTTTTCTCGGCACCTCATATCAAAGGGTTCATGATATTTACACACCTTGTTACCTGTGGTGTTGATCTTGATCACATGGGTTGTAGGTGTTTTCTCCTGGCTTTATCTACTGTCAAATTACTATTTTTCCCTTGTAGCTAAAAAAATCTGGAAGATGATACTTTGAGAAAATCCTGTTTCTCCATCCAACCTTTGCCCTGTAATATTAGCATCCATCAGTGGATCGTGCTTGCAAAAATAATTACTGTGGTATTTGCCTAATGATGATTTTCTATTTCTATTCTGATTTTCAGTTTTCAATTTTCTTCTTTCTTTTTAAATTGAAATTCCTAAGTAGGGAAGATCTGTTCCTTCTCCCCCATTTACTTATCTTTCGATTATTTGTTTATTTCAATATAGATCCATGGATATTTACTTTATTGTATGGGCTAAAATTCAATACTATCAATATTTATTTTATTGCTCAAACTTTTCCAACTTTGGCTATTAGGAGCTCCTTTAGATCAGCCTTTGTGTTCTTTAGACAAGCCCTTAGCCTTCTCTTTAAAAGTCTGAATATTTTTGTTATGCCCAGAATTCACAATCCCCAAAGATCACCAGGGAGCCAAGTCCGATGCAAAAGCAAAGAGCCTTTATTCGAGCTAGCTCAAGCTCAATCCCCTACCTGTACCGACACAGCAGCGAGATGGCGGAGAGAGCCAGCGAGTTTCAAAAGCACAAAGGTTTTACAGGGGTCTAGGGGCAGTTGGTGAGGTAATGGCTGTGGCCTTAGCCGATTGGCTGGGGAAGAGTCGTGGCCTCAGCCGATTGGCTGGGGAAGGGTTGTGGCCTCAGCCGATTGGCTGGGGAAGGGTTGTGGCCTTAGCCGATTGGCTGGGGAAGGGTCGGAGTCCCGTTACGCAGATCGCCGGGCATGTTTTGATCGGGAAGTTTGAACGGGTTGAACGGGAGGTTACTCAAGGGGAGGAGGCATGGTCTGAGGTTTCTGCGATTTTCCCCGGAAAGGGGCCATGTCGGGGACATAGTCACTCAAGGTGGAGGACACAGAATAAGATGGAGTCGGCTGGTGTAGGTCCACTCTTTCAATTTTATGCATAAAAAAATAGTTAAGAATATACACTATATATATATAACTAATATAGGGAATGTTTGTGTACTCAACTCCTAGATTTTTTTTTTTTTGAGAGAGAGAGAGGGTGCAAGTGAGTGAGGGGCAGAAAGAGAGAGGGAGAGAGAGAGAGGTAGAGAAGTGAGACTGACCTGAAGCACGGCTCAAACTCACAAACTGTGAGATCAGGACCTGAGCCCAAATCAGATGATTAATGACTGAGCCTCCCTGGTGTCCCCAACTCTTAAATTTTTAACTTCAGCAACTGAGGATATAGAAAAACAGGAGACCCACAGGATGGGGAGAAAAATCAGTATTTTGGTTTCAGATGTGTTAAGTTTGAGATGCTTGTTAGTTACCCAGTGAAGGATGTTGAGGAAAGAGTTGGAGCTCAGGGCAGTGGTCAAGGCTAAACAATAAACCCAAGAAGCCCAGGCAGACATGTGGATATCAGAAGAATAAAAAATACATAATACACCATCCCACCACTAAAGATAAGTGCTCTTGATTAACATTTTGGAGTAATTCCTTCCAATTCATGTTTTCACATGGCTAAGATATACTGTGTGTGCATTCTTTTTTTTTTCTCACTT
Organism: Puma concolor; assembly: GCF_028749965.1. Taxonomy (NCBI): domain Eukaryota; kingdom Metazoa; phylum Chordata; class Mammalia; order Carnivora; family Felidae; genus Puma; species Puma concolor. The sequence continues at coordinate 80,683,492 of NC_141671.1, forward strand.
AACATTATAATATAAACACTTCCATTTTCTAATGTGTATAATATACATTGTAATATAAACATTTTCAATTTTTTAGAATAGGTATCTATGACATATTAAAACATGTTCACACACCATAAATTGTCTTAAGAATTCAAAAATTTTACCTCTGTACATCTTGGTTTTAGACTCTTTTATTCCCAGTTTTACTGAGAAATAATTGATGTGCATCACTATATAAGTTTAAGGTGCACAGCATGACAGTTGGGTTTACATACACGGTGAAATGATTGCTACCATGGGTTTAGTTAACATCACCCATCTCCTATAGACACAATAAAAAGAAAAGAAAAATGTTTCTCCTTGTGGTGAGAATGCTTAGGATCTACTCTCAGCTTTCTCACACGGCAGTGTTGGCACTAGTCATTGTAGTTTACACTACATCCTTAATATTTGTTTACCTTGTAAATGGAAGATCATACTTTTTGATGACCTTCCTCCAATGTCCCCTTTGGTTTTAGATTTTTTTTTTCTTTAAAATTTCCTGGACACTAGTGGCCCTTTAAACACTCAGTTTCACCTAAAGTATCTTTCTTGAAGATCTTGGACTATTGCTTAAGCTCATTTTCTCTGTGTTCTTCTTTGGAAAATGAATGATTTGCATGCTCCACTTCTGTTATTTATTCTTCTGGGTCATTATCTTGTGTTTGTTGCCTTTTTTTTTAAGTTCTTTTTTTTTAAATTAACTTTTCTCTTTAGCTCATCTTTTTTTTTCCTTCAAGCCTTTCTAAAAGTTTATGAGCAATAATTTTCAGATATAATCGGTAATACAAAGAAGATGTTTTGTAAGATATCGTTTATCTCACAAAGATTCGTTTGTTTTGGTTCTACCATGGTATTTCCATATTCCTTTAATATGTACACCTCATCTCATCCTACCTTTTTTCTATCTCAGCCAACACCTAAGCTTATTAGCTTTGTATCAAATCCAGCCATCTCTTCATTTTAAGTCTTCAGAGAAACCATATCTTTTTGTATTCACCTTTTAGCCAAGCAGAAATATCTGGAAATTCTTATTTTGTTTTGTTTCTTGTAGCAAATCATTTTCAGGGACTGTGTTCATCCTCTTAATTTTTAGATAAGGTTCCTTTCCTTTGGAGCCAGGTATTCCTCTTTCTTTGTTTCTTTCTTTTTTCTGATATCAGTAACTTATCTCTTTAAAGGGGTGGAAGTCCCTATAAAAATCCACCCTGTTGGCGGAGGTAACCCATGGATTGTTTTCAATGCCACCGATGGCTTTCTCGGGAACAAAAAGGTTGATCTCTGAGGTATAGGCACCACCTCTCTCCCAATTCTGTTGATTCACAGTTTCTGGAGGGCTGGTAAAATCTGCCCCTTACTGGAATATGCCCATTGGAAGAAGAGTTCAGATGTTAGAGAAGCCGAGATTGTCTGTATTTCTTCTTCTATAAATCATTTGGGCATGTAAGATATACAGTTAATACTACAAACATCCATAAGCAGAAAATGTGCCCTTGTTAAAAAGTGTAATTAAAGGCTATATTTTCTGGTCCTAGTTCAATATATATAGTTATTAATAAATTTTAAACAAATATCTCACCCTCCTTTTATGATGTCTTATGAGATACTTTATATAAAAGGATAAATTCTTAAGTACTATTCAGATATAAGGCACAATTAGTACTGTTGGTATTATTATACTACAAAATTTTAAGATGAGTAAAGAGAAAGTTTACAATGCAAATTAGTGATGAAGTTTGAATGAAATTGGAAGGTAGACTCCATGCTGATTCTAATATTAGAGTAACAACCACAAGTGAATCAACATGAGACCCGAGGTGCTGGATCCTTGTTATGCAGGAAATGTAATGGGCTCTTTTTATCCTATTTGCCCTTAACTGAGGGTCCCTCTTACTCCTCCAGGTCCTTGGCAAAGTAGAATTTAAGACTGATATCAAAACCCAACTTTATATGTATACTATAATTTGTAGTATATAATTAGACTAATAAACTGTATTAATGTAGGTTCATTCATTCTCAGGTAAGGATTTTTTCTGGCTCCTTTTTATGTTTTCTTTTGAAGAACCTCTCCAGGTATAGTTACAGAGAGACATCTAGGTTGAGAGAAACCTTCCTGACTTTTCCAGTCAATATCCCAGTGTCCACACACAGATATCTAAGGCTACAAGTTGAAGATGTCCACTTAATTACCTCAGAAGACTATGGCTATTAAAAAGCAACACCAATTCCTAAGGAGAATTCAGCAGTGCAACATGCTGCTTACAGAGAGATACAATGAAAGAAAAAGCAGGCATCCGTCCTGATGGGGAAAGAATACTACATAACCTTGATGTATTAAGGATAGGTTTTTCTCTTCAAAATCTTACATTTTTGTCCTATGGAACATAAATCATAAATTTCAAAAATCAAACAGCAACAACCAAATAATGACAACCATAAAATCTAAAATCACTCATCCAGAAATGCAGACCAGAAGATAAAATGACACCCTGGGAAGGCAATTGCTTTTATCCAAGAGCTCTGACAGATGAGAAACAAGATCAAATCAATAAGATACAGAAGAGTAAGAATGGCACATACTGTTTAATTAAGCACCTAGCAGACAGCTCTTGATTCTTTGTGCAAATTAAGGAGAAATGAGCCAGTCCACTGTTGGTGATAAATAAATTATTTAAGGATTCCTGAAGATCTGTTGCTCAAAATGCCTCTGCCTCTGTACCAACTCTGTTCCTGAAATGTTCTCATTGTTGATGCTTCTGCTTAAGATTTCTATTTAAATGCAACTACATTAGGGAAAAAAAGTTGTTTTCAAAAATTGCATAACTCCTTCCCTTCTTCTAGTTGTTTCCTAGAAGGGGAAACATATTTTAAAAATTATCATCCTTTAAACTCTTAATTTGTCAGTTTTGCTAGTACTTAAGATTTCTATTTAAATGCAACTACATTAGAATTTTTTTTTAAATTGTACAACTCCTTCCCTCCTTCTAGTTGTTTCCTAGAAGGAAACATATTTTAAAAGTATCATCCTTTAAACTCTTAATTTATCAGTTTTGCTAGTCAGTCATTTATCAAGGACCCTAAGGAACTGATTCTTAAAGAGAACATTTATATATATATAAAATTCTTATCAAATTAATGCATGATGTAGTTTACAAAAATCAACAGAAATACTTGTACTGAGAAGACCAGCTAAATTTTGATGGAGTTCTTTGGAGAAGTGTCTGGAGTATCGAGAACACAGCCTGAGTGCCTTATAACAGGTGAGAAGACACCAAAAGGCAAAAGAGAAGACATGATTTGGTCAAATGTTACCTACTTAGCTATTTTGCCAGGATCTTGCTCTGAGAGAAAGAGAAACAAGGGAAGTTAATTTGTTCTTGTTTCATCTATTTGGTTCAGTCTTCCTTAATTAGACCTGTAAAGTGTTGTTTCACCTCTTTTCTTACCAGGCAAGAAGAGGGCACAGAAAAATGCACATGGTTACCTGCTGGAAGCAGGTGGTGCTTTGATTCTTACACCAGGGTGGTGTCAGCAGGGCCCATGGGCAGCCGAGCCTTCACCCCCACATGGCACTGATGGGATGGGATGAGGTAGCACAAGGTGGAACTAATTATCTCTCTACTCTCCCCATTTCCAGAACCATCCATGCCCAGTGGGAAACCAAGTCTCCACTGTCAATATACATCAACAAAGCTGGAAAGAAGACAGGGTATTCAGTACTCTGCTTCTCTCCAGAAAGAAGTGGAACATTTTTCAAGTGCTGAAAGAAAAAAATAATCAACCCTGAATTGTATACCCAGTAAAAAATAACCTTCAGGAATAAAGGTAGGATCAATACATTTTCAGATGAAGGCTAATTAAGAGAATGTATTGCCAGCAGACTTACCCTTAAAGAGTAGCTAAAGGAATTTCTCTAGACAGAAAGTAAATAACAGAAGGAAACTGGGGCTTCAGGGAGGGAGAAGGAACATTGGAATGGCAAAATATGGAAACCATTCTTCTCATAAGTTTTTTAAATTATGAGCTTAATAGAGGAAGCAAAAATGATAACATCATTGATGTGGTGTTCAATATATGTATAATAAATACTTAAGACATATTTTAATGTTTATTTATTTTTGGGACAGAGAGAGACAGAGCATGAACAGGGGAGGGGCAGAGAGAGAGGGAGACACAGAATCGGAAACAGGCTCCAGGCTCTGAGCCATCAGCCCAGAACCTGACGCGGGGCTCGAACTCACGGACCGTGAGATCGTGACCTGGCTGAAGTCGGACGCTTAACCGACTGCGCCACCCAGGTGCCCCAAGACATATTTTAAAAGTAGGGAGGGTAAAGAACCCCAAATGAATGTGAGAGTTCCGCACTTCATTAGTAATGGTAAAATATCTATGCCAGTCAACTGTGACATGTTACATATGTACCTTGTAATTCCTAGAGAAAACTCTTTTTTTTAAATTTTTTCAAGTTTTATTTATTTTTGAGAGAGAGCATGAGTTGGGGAGAGGCAGAGAGAGAAAGAGACACAGAATCTGAAGCAGGCTCCAGGCTCTGAGCTGTCAGCACAGAGCCTGATGTGGGGCTTGAACTCACAGACCGTGAGATCATGACCTGAGCTGAAGTCAGATGCTTAACTGACTGAGCCGCCCAGGTGCCCCCCCTAGAGAAAACTCTTAAAAAAAATACCTCTAAAAATATATTCAGAAGTAATAAAGATCAAAATGTAATTCAAAAAAATGTTCAAGTAATTCACAAGAAAACAAGAAAGCAAAAGCAGAAAGACAAGAAACAAAATGAACAAACACAAAACAAATAATACAATGGCATACTTAAGCCCTAATGCAGCAATAATTAATTTAATTGTAAATGGTCTAATATACAATCAAAACAAAGATGAGCAGATTAAAAAAACATGACCCAACTATATGCTGTCTGTAAGAACTTCTTTAAATCCAACAACATAGGTTATTTGTATGTAAAAGAATGGAAAAAGAGGTATTGTACAAGTATTAACAATAGAAAAGCAGGAGTGACTATATTAATACCCCTACAGTAGACTTCAAAGTAAAGGAAATTAGTGAGGACAAAGAGGAACATTACCTAATGATAAAAAGATCCATCCACCACGAAGACTTAGCTACCCTCAGTATGTATGCACCAACAACAGTTTCAAAATACATGAAGCAGGGATACCTGTGTGGCTCAGTCACTTGAGCATCGAACTCTTGATTTCGGTTCAGGTCATGATCTCACAGTTCCTGAGATCAAGCCCCGTGTCGGGTTCTGCACTGACAGCATGGAGCCTGCTTGGGATTCTCTCTCTCTCCCTCCCCCTGCCCTCCCCCACTCTTACTCAAAAGAAATAAATACACATTAAAAAAAATACATAAAGCAAAAACAGAGCTGAAAGAAAAGCACACAGGGGCTATAAATGGCTGTTATTTGACTATTATTCATTGAAAAGAATGCAATCATGATAAATTGTAATATCTTATGTGGCCATGTAAAGTTGAATTAGACTCCTCCTTCTTCATCTCCCAAACTAGACCAGCAATTATGATTGGAATTAGACCAGCAGTGGCATATGCCCAACCCCACGTATTGCCCAACATCTTCCCATAACCATACCAGATATTATGAGTTTATACCTTTCACTTATTTTCCAAGTATTTATGGAGCACCTACTGTGTATTGGTGGTAATGCAGTGGTGCCTAAGGAGGTGAGATGAGTGTTATGAAAGTATATGGCAGGAGGAACAGGGCAAAAAAAAAAAAAAAAAAGGTAAAGAGGATCCTACAGATTACCATAAAATCTGTGAGAAATCCCTGAGGACCAGAAGGCTTTAAGAACCAGAAAGGTGAAGAAATGTCTACCTGGGACAGACAGACACTACTTTGGATAAAGAAAACAGATCGAGGGTGAGCCTTTGAGTTCTGTTCTGTTCTGTATTCAACAGAGCCTAGAACGGGTCCTGTTCTGTCCCTCCTGTGAGACAGCTAGCACCAGCAGCCCAAAGCACTCAGGGCTGGTGTGAAGGAAGTAACACCAGGTCAACCTGATTCTGCAGAGCAGCCTACAGTCCCATCTCTTCCTCCTCTGTATCCCTGGAGAGAGCAGATTAAGTCAAAGAAAATTATCACTTTTTGATATCATCAAAAAGTTTGTGTCATCATGGGCTTTTTCAATGAGGTTTAAGAGAAGGCTGATGAAAGACATGGTCACTGAATAAGATAATAGCTAACATGAATACTGGGTACCCAAAGTGTCCTCCAGGAGCACATCCATTTCTAACACCTTAACTTCAACAGGAGAGATAAAGACTAAGGCTTGGACTAGACCAGCAACGATACATGCCAAGACACATCACCTGAGTGATTAACTGATGCCACCAGAGGAACATGAGCTCATGGGAGAAAATAATTAGACAATGGAGGGCTATAGTCGATAGAAAAGCAAAACAACACACCGAGTAAACTCTTCCACAGCAAATAGAAATAACAGAACAGGAAGATCAAGAATCAGCACTAAACATATTCTTTACCCTCAAAATGATAAAGATGGTAAGAAATGTAGTAATGAGAAGTCATAAAGATGAACATGAGGGGCACCTGGGTGGCTCAGTTGGTTAAGCATCAGACTCTAGATTTCCACTCAGGCCATGATCTTGGTCATGATATTGCGCTCGGTGTGGAGCATGCTTGGGATTCTCTCTCTCTCTTTCTCTCTCTCTCTCTCTCTCCTTCTCTTTTTGCCCCTCCCCACTCACGTGTACATGCATGCTCTCTCAAAATAAACATTTTGAAAATGACGAACATGAAAATATTGCATATGAAAAATGTAATAGGTTAAACGAGCAAGATAACAAGTGGGTTAGATAGCATTATGATTATAACTGGTGAGCCAAATGACCAGGATGAAGAACTGAACCTAGAAGACAGAAGGGAAGGATAAAAGATAGAATTTTTTTTTATTTTATTTTTTAAAAATTTTTTTTCAACGTTTATTTATTTTTGGGACAGACAGAGGCAGAGCATGAACAGGGGAGGGGCAGAGAGAGAGGGAGACACAGAACTGGAAACAGGCTCCAGGCTCCGAGCCATCAGCCCAGAGCCCGACGCGGGGCTCGAACTCACGGACTGCGAGATCGTGACCTGGCTGAAGTCGGACGCTCAACCGACTGCGCCACCCAGGCGCCCCTAGAATTTTTTAAGTTAAGAGATCCAGAGGATATAAATAGAAGTACTAATAGCCAAATTTAAGGAGTGCCTAAAGGGAGAGAAGAGAAACACACACACACACACACACACACACACACACACACACACACACAAATCAAAGGAGAGGATACAGACGATGGTAAATCTCTCAGAAATAAAGAAAAAATGAGAAATCTCAATTTGAGAAGGTCCATAGAAGGCCAAAAAGGACAGAAACTGATTCGTTATGATGAAATTTGATAATCACCCTTTAAAGTGAAATTCAGTAGCATTTAAAAGTTCCCAAAAAGAGTACATCCCTTCTAAAAGAACGAGAATCAGACTGACATTTGACTTCTCAACAGCAACAGTGAATGTAAGAGGATAACAGACTAATGTTTTTAAAATACCAATGAGAAAGAAATGTGAACCTAGAATTAATATCCAGTCTATCATTTAAATGATAGAGTTTGTTTAAAGAGAAACATACTTGGTCTTATTCATGCATATTAGTCTATTCCTACTTAATCTGGGATCTTAAAAATTTAAGGATGCATTTATGAATTATTTCAAATTACATTTGAGATGACGATTTCATTTTTGCACATTAGGTACTGATGAGTAGCTGTTTAATTGTTGCCAGCAGTTGGATGAAGAAACTGTTTTGCCTGGGGCATTATCAGTTGTTGCAACTAGTCTAGATACATTTTGATCATTTAGCTTCCAAACGGCATTCTCTGAACAGCAGGTATAGTTCTGTGAATGCAGAATCAGTAAATAATGCAACTGAAGGGGAAAGAAAAGAATAAGTTTAAAATTAGTAACCTCAGTAAGATAGTCATTCTATATTGTTATTTATACTATCTAATCTGATCCTATCAGAACTTCATAAAATGAATCTTAAGTGTACAAATAAATAAACACAAGGGTAAATAACAGGCATATAAAGCTTCAAAGGTTACCATATAAAGACCCTTTTTAAAAACACTTTTGAAGAAGAATTTCAGTAAGAGAAATAAATCTAAAGAGATGCTAGAAAAGATATGAGGATTTAAAGGAATCGAGTAACTTGGAAAATCTATTGTCTAAAAAAACAAGGATAAAAACAAATTTAAAAAAGGAAACAAACAAATACACAAAAAAGGAGAAAGGACATCCATCATAATCCAGAACTTATGTTCCTGATGATAACATCTGGGATGGGGCTTGATAGGGACACCAGAGATGACAGTGTGTTAAGGCATTCATCCTGCTTGTGGAAAGAGCTAGGTTAGATTGATGAACTGACACATGTAAGAAATTGATTTTTTAAATATGCATAAGTATAAATCTTAAGTAGTTAGGCACACACGTCAGAATGACAAAAATAGAATGTATAACTTTTAAACTGATAAAATGAAAGTCGATCCAGCCAATGGAAGGTTTCAGGGAAGGAGAAAAAAATAGAGTAAACGTAAACTATGAAGTAAGGTCAGAGAAATAACCCCCAATAGAGTAATAATTCAAATGAACACAAATGTGTTAAGCTCATTTGGAAGCCACAGAGAATCTCAGAACAGACTTAAAATCAGACCCAGTAATGCAGTCTATAAGAGATGCTCTTTTATAAAAAGACTGTAGAAAAGTTGAAAATCAAAGGATGTGAAAAGATATAGCAGTTAAGAAAGATAGCAACCTTAGTAAGTGACGATAGAATTCAAGACAAATATAAATTACAAAGAATAAGAAAGCAGTAGTACATGAGCGAAAGAAAATGTATTATAGGAGGTGAGGAAATAGAGGCAAGAGGTGAGATCACTGGGGAAATGACTTTAGAAGGAAGGGGAGGGCGGATGGTAGCTGAATTTCAGTATAAAGTTGAAATATTATATGTTTTGCATATAATAATAGCAGAAGCTTCTTGAGAATGTGATAGGGACAAACATTGGAGGAGAGATGACACTTGCACGGTAAAAGAAAGAAAGAGGAAAAGACAGGGCGCACAGAGGTGAGCCTATAGACCTGGTAGTGGAAGAATGAGGTCTTCTGTCTGCTGAACCTGGGAGGGCCCTCTTGTGCCTCTCAGCCCAGCATTTAGTTTGCAGGCAGATGAAATCTAGGTGTCATCCCCCATATATCTAAGATGTTCAAAGATGAGCTCTAGGAGTCTAAATTATTCCTACACTGAACAACAACCGAAAGAAAAAAAAAGTCCCACATTCCACAACCAAAATGTTTACCACATCGCAATAAACTCACAAAGCTTGCTTTTTTATCTCCTATTTGTGCATATATATTTCCCCATAACTCTGGTCTCTCTGATACATTTAAAGATAGAAAAATGGAGCGTATAAAATGCAGGCTAAATCAAGAAGTCTAAAAAATATAACTCAGATTTCCAATCCAGTTTTCAAATCCCAGAGAGGCTGCCAAGCTTTGAAAGCTTGGATATACTTGTGAACTAAGCCTTTGAAACTTCTGATGTTTGCCATCTCTGATGGAAATGTCTGCCTCAGGAATGTGCCGTTATTACACTGAGAATGAAAACCATCCGTTACAGTAAGTGGCCTGATGTCTTCATGAGGGACTTTAAAATACATGAAGAGAATCTTGCCCGGTGAACCACAGTAATGGTGTGTCCAGTGCCCGTGCATTAAAGGAGCTAGAGACACAGAGGCTTGGTCCGGCTTCCTTAGCCTAAGAAAATAATGGAGATTTTTTTTTCCCCTGGAAACAAAAACCCCGCGCAACATGTTGTGCCTGGAGGAGGGAACAAAGGTTGCTATTTTTCCTTAATGACAGCACTGGGTTCTGAAATTGAGCACAGCAGGTAGGAAGAGCGTGTATAGATTTCAAAAGCTATCTAAATGTTACACAGGCACTTCCCTTAAGAAAGAGCAGCACCAAACGTGGTAGCAGTTTTCTTTGGTTTCCCAAAACAAGACGTTCCGAGAAAAAGAATCCCTATTCTTGCCTCTCTGCCTTGATTTACTGTCAGGACGGAGAGACTTGGCTATGATGGAAGTGTGGGGCTGGGAAAGGCAAACCTGTCTGTTCTGGTGACATCCCACCTTCAATTAATTCCCAGCCTCAGGGGATGCCTCTCCTTGCTCCTCTCTTTGTTTCTATAATTGTCATTATTGTTTGCTAAATGTATCCCGATGTGCTCTTTACTGCAATACACTGCTTCAGGATCATAATGGATTCCTGTACTCTGGGACATTTCACAATAAATCATGGAGATTGAGAAGATCTGTTTCTCAAGCCTGAATCTCTTAGATGCATTTATGAGAGACCCTAAGAAAGGAGTTTTTTTTTTTTTAAGCATCGATCGACCATCTAGAGTATATCAAAAAATAGGCAAATAGGTACTATTTTTAAAAAGATGTTTGTGGCAAGGCAAGTTGATGTGTATAAAGATTCAGCAGAAAAGAAAAGAATGGAATTCATAAAAGTAGGTTCAGAATAATTCAAGGAAGACATGAAAGTCCCAATCGCTGCTGGGTATAAGAAACCAGAGGCTGAGCCCCAGCCGTGCATCAAAAGGTTGTATTGATAGCTGATGAAAAACTAAAGAGGAATATTCAATGCTATGTCGTGATTGGAAATGTAAATGTGGCTCTAAGAGGCATAATTCCAGAAGTTAGATGTTTAAGAAAAGATTCTTTCCTTGTTTATGGCCAGATCCACAGACAGATGATGAGTTTTGTAGGAGGGAAGAAGCTTGTCTAAGCGCTTTGCCAAAAGGCGTGGCAGAGAGGGAGTGAATGGGAAAGAAATGAACTCTTTCATGGTTAAGCTAATAGAACAAATCAGGCTGTTGAGGAAATAAACTGAGGTTTCCAAGTTAGGATGGATTACTTTTGCCACAATCAGATGAAGTTAAACTCTGAAACATTCTGTTGAAATAAGAAGGATCGCAATGTAAGATAGCAATGAAAATATGAGGACAGAAGAACAGGTGGATGACCCAGGTACCAAGACCACTGAGGCATAGGAATCAAAATGACTGGCACTTTCTACTAGAGCCAGCCAAGCACGTTTGTTCAAAGGTCTAGCGCTCTTCTGGTAAGCTTCGATCCTCTCCCTTACTCCCAACAAGACTAGGAGGGAGGTCTGAATGCCTGAGAAGTTCTCACAACCCTGTCAATTTTGTGACCTTTGTGTGCACAGAATTACTTATTTTCCCTGCACCGCAATAAGAAACTCTAGTCGTGTTGAGTTTATAATCTGAAGTCTACATCCTCAGAATTGTGGAGATCATTGTTCTGGGCTGGCTGTCTCTGGCTGTGTGGGCATTAATTACACCTGTTAACCAACTTGGGGGGCCGGTGCGGGGAGAGGTTTGAAACCGTGCACAGTAGCAAAGCAATAGGATAAGGGCTATCTGATCTCCAGTGTAACTCCTTAGCATAATTTGGCCTCCTTTATGTTACTCTATTTTCTTCTTTGTCTGTGAGCTTTCTCAGATGAGGCAGACAGATGGCATATTGGGAGACAGGCTGAAATGAATGGGAAAAAAAGTGGGTGGTACTTCAGTAGAAGGTGAAAAAGATGAGAGACTAAAGTGGACCAGATTCCTAGTCTCCTAGATATCACACTGGCAGCATCTGTTTGTCTTAAAATCAATTTCCTTGTTATTTCTTCCTCAATAAGACTTTGTTGACTGCTTTCACTTTAGTGTTTAAGTGAAAAAAATAGCGTGCAGGCTATCTAGTGCCTTACCTTAATGAAAAAATATTGCCCTTAATATTTCCTCTGTGTTAACTGACTGGCTTAGCTCTTGATATGATGAAAACAGATTATCTGAAGAACCATTCCACTAAAAGCAGATACCATTGGACTGTGTCCATTCTAATGATTCAGCAGCTCAGTTTGCCTCCAGCAGAGGTTAGAACACTCCAAACAGAAAGAAAAACGGTAGTGGGGGTGGGGAGATCATTGTAGCTCCTGCCCAGTGGTTGAAATTTCTGATGACACTATCACAGGAAAAACTGTTTGCTGGGGTTATGACAGCAACATCAAGATTTAGCTTAAGACTGAAAAATTACAATCATTTCTCTTCTTCTGTCCCATTACTCCAACCCGGGAAGCCAGCTAGGTAAACACTGTCATCTGTAAATCAGATGTAACCTTTTGAAAGAGAGAAAAGCTGTAGAGATGAGTCAAGGACAAAGGGTAAGGTGGCCATGCAAGGACAGCCCTGCCAGCTCAACAGAGGCTCATCTCTTACCAGAGATGCCTCACAGGCTGGCCTTTGGTATCCAATTTGAACACGGTACAATTACTGTGATTATGACCCTGAAAATGGCTTAAAGTACAGTCTTCCCAATATGACCCATCAACTGTACAATGTCAGAGAATAGAACTCTGTAGCAACTGGTCTTGTACAGATTAAATTATTTTTCTGTGATTAGTTCACTACCTGTTTTAGTTTCCCAGGGATGCTGTAACAACGTACCACACACAGGGTGGCTTAAATAACAGACATTTATTCTGGTAGCTAGAAGTCTAAGGGCAAGGGACTGGCAGGGTGGGTTCCTTCTGAGGGCTGTGAAGGAGATTCCAATACATGCCTCCACTCTAGACTCCTGAGGTTTGCTGGCAATCTTTGGTGTTCCTTAACTTATAAATACATCACTCCAAACTCTGCCTTCTTTTTCACACTGTGGTCTCCCTGTGTGCATGTCTCTGGGTTCCAATTTCCTCCCTTTATAAGGACACCAGCCATATTGAATTAGGGCCCACACTATTGACCTCATTTTAATTTGATTAACTCTGTAAAGACTCTACTATCAAGTAAGGTTACATTTTGAGGTACTGGGGGGTTGGGACTCAAATGTCCCTCTTTTGGAGGACACAATTCAACCCATGACACTACCTAAGTTAGTTGATGATAATTCAGCTGGTGTTTTCAGATCATTTATTCTTATGTGAGAATAACCATCTGCCCATGAAAATGAGAGTCCCCACCAAGTCTTCTGATATAAAGTTTCTCTCTCAAATGAAGGGTTCCAAATCCTTCCAGAAGGGATCTGTGCCTCTTCTGGACCTAAGGAGCAGAAGTGACAATCACAGGGGTATTTAAACCTGTATCTCCTTTTGAGGGGTGTACCAGGGCTCCAAGTTCTCTTCTGGTGACTTGCTTTTGTTGAGGGTGTTACAGTCCACATCAAGAGGGTTTGATGGCCCCCAAGAGTGTGTAAGTATCAGCAATGGAAAACCTACTTCTCCCACCAACAATGTCACCTCCACTATTATGGTTGTTCACTGCCCTTTCTCTTGAGGTTGGAGAGGACCTCAGTGTTGAGGAAGTTGACTCCAATGGTATCAGCCTTTGGAGATCTTAACAGATAGTCCCCTTCCTTCAGCAGACTAACCCTTCTACTGAGAATACTAGGAAAACCTCTCAGGTTTGGGACTGGGATAGTTGAGGACATCCTTTAACGTCTCTCCTCACCTGATATTACAAATGGAATGCGATTTGCATCATAAGGCTCTTGAAAGCACACACATGACAAGCAGCCTGATAAGCTACATCTGGGGGCTTGGACTTGCAAGGAAGGGAGATGACATCACAGAGTGTCAAAGATGATTGCACGACAGCATGATGAAAAAAGTCGTATGACAACCCAAAGTAACTATTTAGGCATCAGATTAGTCATCCCATCATTATTGCTCAGAACCCTCCTCCTGTACTTGGGCCTGGTTCAGAAACCAGAATGCTGATGAACTGGAAATAAGTGTGAAGATCTTTGGCTTCCACATGAGTGCCTCACCTGGGTAGCACATTTTCACGTGTGCTTCAAGGTCATTGACTGCAGTTTTTGCTTTAGCTCTTTACCCACTGGTGCTTAGCCACACAAACACTGAAAACAGCACTGGGAATACTTTGCATAGAACAATTCAGGAATTTAGGAAAAAGGAAATCATGGTAGAAAACTCAGACTGCCAAAAGGATTATTTGTGGGGTCACAAATAGCGATTCTGTTGATCACTTACCTGGTAATGTGTAATCTGAGTTCACCCAACCAGTGGCAATAAGAATGCTCTGTAGGAATGCAGAGAGGTGTGCATGGGGGTTTTGGAAACCATAGTAATAAAAGTCAAATGGTCTTCTTTATGATTGTGGGAAGAAGGAGATATTTTTTGAGAAAAATGGCAGTTTTCCACATCTATTATTCTTCTCATGTGTCAGATGGCTATACCGTGTGGGTTTTTAAAAAATAGAGAGGTAGTAAAAAATAATATTACTGAGAGAAGAAAACATATTTCAGCTTCAGCTTTTTAAACCGGTATTGCAACACAGACATTTTGTTTTTATTATAAACACAGGCCATTATTTCTAACAAAAGGAAAAGAATGCTTATCATTTGCGATGAGACTAAAAGCAAATAAGAAGGACTGAGTTGTTTTATCATTTAGTGAAAATGGGTTGCTTCTCTTGATTGACGGAAAGAACTTTTCCTATAGTCCACTAGAAAGTAACTTGAAACAGGCGAAATGTCTGAGCCAGGTTCTCGGTTCAATGGCAGAAGGTTGAAAGTGGACTTCGTACGCTACTCTTTGCCATCTATTTTCATAGTACTTAGAACGGATTCAGTAGGTACCAAAAAAATACCTCTGTCTCAGGGATAAGTGAAGCAGAATTCAGTCATGCAAGGAAATAAAAGATAAAAGACCATGCTAGGGAGAGGATAGGAGAGATGCTCCGGAACCAGGGATTTTAAACATGTTCTTTCTGATACTTCCCTAAAGCTGCTGAAAACTATTATTCATGTCACCCCTGAACACAGAGGCTGAAGGTAGTGACTGAAATTTCCTGCTTTGGGAAAGAGGGGGCTATAGTAGCCTTATCCTTTGTTCCTGTCACAGGAGAGAAGGAGTGTAGAGGGAGGTCTAGGTCATGAGTGGTACCTGGATGAGTGATACCTACCCCTCCATAAAAGGAGCTCACCCTACTGCTTCTTACTGCAAGAGGAAGAGTGGCCAGAGATGGACCTTGTCTTGAGAAAGTGCTGGAAATCCAGAGTAGTGACTGAAAATTAGAAACCCTGGGAGGGAGGTCAAGCTTTATTGTTACCAGTCATGTGACCTTGGGCAAGTACTAGCTGGTTCTGAGTCATCTCCTTCTCTAGAATACGAGCCCAAATCACTGTTGGAAGTATTGGTGAGATCAGGGTGATGAAGATTTGCAAGGACACACACACACACACACACACACACACACACAACAACAACAACAACGGCAAACAGAAGCAGAGCATTTCTTTGTTCACAGGGCTAGTGCCTGTACCCTGTAGTAATCTGGACTGTGATGTGTTGCTTAAGCTAGATGAAGCTTGACATGTCTTCTCCCTCTGCTAGAAGGCCAAATCTTGCTGCCAACCAGTCCCTGGAGACCAGAACATGCAACATTTACACATGGGGAAGAAAATAAAGCTAGAGAAATGGCTAGCCTACCTCCAAAATTCAGACACTAAGCAAGCTTGCTGCAGGAAGCTGGAGGCAAAAGGTTGAAGAAAGATGATTCCTCTTGTGCAAGTGTCTTTTACATGGTTACTCTGAACACTAGTAAGCGTGGCCCAGGCAGAGCGGAATTTGGAGATAGGGGAGGCAGGAGATGGAGGGGGCGATTTATTTCCTTTCCACCTTTATCCACCTGCCTCCTTAAAGGACTATGGTGGTAATCAGATCAAACGGAAAAGGGAAATCCCTTTGTAAACTATAAAGTGCTATAGAAATAACATGGGTTATTATTGTCACTGTCAGGGGGAGGGCATGAGAGAGATTTTGTCAACAAATTACCAGAATAAACCGTGGCAGGAACATGACTTAAAATGCCTTTGTGCCTCCCCCTTTTGGGAATGCCAATCTAGTGCTGGGGAGGGAGAAATTTCTTTCTCCCCGCTCCTCCCCAGAGGTCTTCTAGCTGGTTTAGGAATTAAATTGATATGAGACAGATTAACAGGAGAAAAAACAAAAACACAAAGTTTTTCTATGTGTGTACAGAGGCCCAATACTGAATTGAAGACCTAAAGAAATGACCGAGGCAGGCAGTTTTTGTACTCTGTAGACAAAGAGAAAATACATTCATGAGGAATTGACAGGATAAAGAAAACGGATCTTTGGAAGCTTTAATTGTAAGGAGTTCTAGGCAGAATTTGTGGTGAAGTAGTAGATTAGAAAAAAGTAACAAGGTTTGTTTCTACAGCTTTCTAGGCTTTCAAGTTTATATCGCTGGTGATAAGGATACCATTTTACTTCTTCGCACTGGAGTGTAACTTTCAGATGGGAGACTATTTTCTGCTTTTAGGGGCACAGAGGAGGGTCTGATTGTCCTTACACTGGCTGTTTCTTAAGTAACTTTTATTTAAAATAAATAATCAATATGCCAAAGTGGCACATTTGGGGACTATCCTGCCCTTGGCCCCTCCATTAGTCTCAGTGGTAAGCCTCTAGAAAAAGGTTGGGGTTTAAATTCCATTGAAAAAAAATAGAAGTAGGAGGTGAAAACTCAGCTCCACCCAGTGACATTGATACTGGTATTAACTTTGACATGTAAAATTAGAGTTCTGGGCCCAGGGACCTGCCTTTGGGTCTTGCCTGCTTGCACTCTAAGGAAGGCTGATGATAGGGAAACAGTCTGCAGAGAAATGTAAGTTACTGGTTCCTTGAGTGCTTTACTCTGAGGAGCAATTCTAATTTACTATTCAAATTTAACATTTGAATACTACATCCCCTCTCTCATTCCCTTGACTTTTTCTTTCCTTTGTTATCAAAAGACTTTAGGAATTAGAACCAATCTGAATGTTGAACAACACAGAAATGGGTAATTATGTCACATTCGTACAATGGGACACCATGAAGCTAGATGCGAGACAACTGTGATGTAAGAGGCTAAGTGAGAAGAGCATCTTATAGCACAGTGGCTAGGCTTTGATGTCCTTTTAGTAAGACAAACAAACCCATAGCTGTCTGGAAAAAAATCTAAGAGTATCTATGTACACACAAAGGTTGACAGTAGTTACTTACAGATATGAACTCTTTATTTTCTTCTTTTCACTTTTCATCATATTCCATATTTTTCAACAGAGGATATATGGAATCATGTTATCAAAAATAAATAAATGTTGCCTGACAAATAATAATAAAAGGACTTATAAATCTTTGGTTTTACTTATTAAAGCTTAACTTCAATCCTAAAGTGAATCTTGGAAAATGTGACACCTTAAACCATTATGTTTTTTCATATCAATGTGTACTGGTCAGTACACACAACGTAGCCCCGCGTGCTGGGTCCTGATGACTGGGCTGAAGAGTGGCAATGGGGGGGAGGTACCTTCTGAAGAAGGCTGGGAGCAGCCTGATCCAAAAGCTTTGGCATGGCATCAGGGAGGGCCAGTGGTGTCCTTGAGTAAGAGCCTCCCTTGTCCTCTGAAGGATTTCAGAGTATGCCACCCCAAAATGTGCCACTCTGGCTTAAGGACTATTTTGAGCTGAAGGCAATTGAGAAAAAGCGGGTACAGGACGAACTCTCTGTCCCCACTCCCCATCTGCCTGACAGCAGAACATACATTGCCCTTGTGAAGGTGTCCCTTCACAACTGCCCACACCAGGAAGAGGATGCCCCCCCTTATCACCAGAGACGAGATGACGCTGAGAAACAATCTACACAGACAAACCTTACTGACTCGCTCTTTTCTTCCACTGGTTTCTCCATATATTTAATACCTTCCCACAATTTGCCACCCGTGAAGCTCGAAGAAAGGTTTCCATACAGAACACTGTAGTCCTGTCATTCTTCTACACATTTATTGTTTTTTGCTAAGACGCTATATAAGCCTTTGAATGACTCATCACTGAGTTCTCCCATGTGTATGTATAATGCAAGCGTTAACAAACTTGTGTGTTTTTCTCTTGTTAGTCTGCCTTTTGTCAATCTGATTTGCAGGGCCCCAAACAGAAACCTAAGAGGGTAGAGGGAGAAAGTTTTCCTCTCATACAGCACCAAGATGCAGACACCATATGTGGAAACAATGCATTCTCTCACATAACACCATGTGCAGAAATAGTGGGACACACTTGGCTGGATGATGCAGTGAAGAACCCAAAGTCACCCCATTTCTGAGATTTGCCATGTTGTGCTGGGAACAACTTGACTCCAGTCACCATATCCACATGTGACTCAGTTGGAGAACAGATACTGTCTGATCCTGTGGCTCTCTAAGAGTGAGAAAGACTGTCTCAGAAGCCCTCCAACGGGCTTTCTCTCTTGTCTTACTGGTCAGACTGGATCACCTGCCTATTCCCCATCCCTGGAAAGGGGATCAGGATCACCTTTAACCTAATCAAGCCCCCTCTGGGACAGGCAGCTTTCCCTGAAGCATCATATGGCTACTCGGAGATTGGAGGATGCAAAATCAAGGGCCATTAGGAAGGATGAAAGGGTGATTGATTGAGTGGGGGGCAACAAAAGTATTTACCCATGCCACTCCTGAACTAGTTGGATTCTTACAGTGGGTGGGAAACTGTAAGTTTCTTCTATTCACTGGAATGAGAATGTTATGGATTGAGAGCTGGGGATTCCTGCTCCAAAAATGGATGGAAGCCTGGCACTACTTTTTTTTTTTACATGAAAAATTATACAGGTATCTATTTTTACTGTTAATGATTCACATAACACAGAAGTAGGCAGAATAAGGGAACAAAGTGCCTCTATAGGATACTCTCTAATTGCCCCTCCAGACCCACTCTCCACCCTTCTGCACCTTAATCTCTGCTCTGCACCTACTGATCTCTATGGGCTACATTAATGGACTCCCTTAGTTCTGGCTTCCATGAGGGGTCAGCCAATGAGGAGTCCTGGAGGAGAGAGGAAAGAAGGGAAGGAAATGCAATCGGCCAGAGTATTTGTTCCCCTGACATCTTCTCTGAGTGGTCATCATGAACTGTGTCCCCTAAGCAAAGGCCACAGCTCCTCCTAAAGAGCCCTTGTGCTACCACTCTCTCCTATAGAGTTTCAGGAACTACTCTGCCCTTGTCCCTTCAGACCTAAGGATGGTGACAGCCATGCTGTTTCTAATCCCAAGGCACTATGCTATTCCTGAGGTTTCCATTCAGCCTGCATGTAGTTTAGTAAATTCTTTTTTTTAACTTCTTTTTTTTTTAATGCTTCTTTATTTATTTTGAACAGGGGAGGGGCAGAGACAGAGGGAGAGAGAATCCCAAGCAGGCTCCGCATTCTCAGTGCAGAGCCCAGTGCGGGGCTCCATCCCAGGAACTATGAGATCATTGACCTGAGCCAAAATCAAGAGTCAGAGACTTAACTGACTAAGAGTCCCAGGCACCCCTAGCGTTGTAAATTCTTAAACACTTCTCAAATTATCTTAAGGGCATTTAATTAATTTAAGGAGATTAAATTGAATTAATTTCCTATTGGAAAATGATTTTACCCTATTCACACTGCCAAGTCCCCCTACATTCACCTACCACACAGTAAATTATAGACATCAATTAAAAAAAAACAACAGCCTTTCTGGGGACACCTGGGGGGCTCAGTCAGTTAACCATCCAACTTCAGCTCAGGTCATGATCTTGAGGTTCATGAGTTTGGCCCCACATCAGGCTCTGTGCTCACAGCTTAGAGCGTTCAGCCTGCTTAGGAGTCTGTGTCTCCCTCTCTCTCTGACCCTCCTGCTCACACTCACTCTCTCTGTCTCTCTCAACAGTAAATAAACATTAATTTTAAAAAAAACAGTCTTCTAGACTTTGCACATTTATAACCGTGTGCTTACATGTAATATATATCTTTACATGTTTTTTTTAATAAGTTACCATCATGTTATGCATATTGCTCTGTTACTGGCCTTGTCAACCCACAATCTGTTGTGTTATATTTCCATATCAATGCATACTGATTTATCTCTTTTTAATGGCAGAATAGTATTTCTTAACATGAATTACCATAATTCATTAAACCTCTTATCTATAAATATTTATCTTATTTATAATTTTTGATTAGTAAAAACAATGTCACAATGTAATCCTTATCCATACATGTATATACATATGTATAAGTATTTCCTTAGAAGAGATTCCTAGAAATGGAATTGTTAGGTCAAAGACCATTGCTTTTAAATTTTTCTTCAGGCTGCCAAATTGTCTTACAAGAGGGTGTCACCAGTTTTCACTCCCACAAGCAGAGGAAGAAAGGCCCAATTTCTTCATACTTGTTTCAATCAATATTATCCATCTTTTTCAATTTGGGCATTCTAATGGGTGAAAAAATATCTCATTGTTGTTTTAATGTGCATTTTCCTGATTACTATTGTGGTTGAGCATCTTTTCATATGTTTATTGGCCATTTGGGTTTTTTCTTCTGGGAATTGCCTCTTGAGATCTTTTGTGCATTTTTTTCCTACTGGTTTGTTTGTCTCTTTTTTATAGAAAGGAGGGTTTTTTCTTTTTTAAATTTTTTTAATGTTTATTTATTTTTGAAAGAGAGAGACAGAGCTCGAGTGGAGGAGGGGCTGAGAGACAGAGACAGAATCTGAAGCAGGCTCCAGGCTCTGAGCTGTCAGCACAGAGCCCAACTAGGGGCTCAAACCTACAAGCCATGAGATCATGACCTGAGCAGAAGTCAGACACTTAACCGACTGAGCCACCCAGGTGCCCCATAAAGGAGTTTTTTATATGTTCTGTATGTTAATCTCTTGCCTATTATATGCTATGTTGAACATATTTTCTTCCAGTGTGTCACTTATCTCTTAATATTATTTGTTACTTTCTAGCCTACACAGATTACTAATTTTGTAAAGTTGAATCAAGATTTTTTTTAATTTTTAATTAGTGAATTAAAGTCTCCTTACTCTGTGTATTTATTTTATTTTATTTTAAAAATTAGCATAATATGGAATAGATTCATTTCCTTTGTATACAGTCCTATGATTTTAACACATGTATAGTTTTGTGTAACTACCATCACATTGAGGATAAGGAATAACTCCATCCCCTAAAAAAAATCCCTGTACTATCCCATTTTATTCATACTCTCCCCTCACCCCAGTCTGCTGGCAACTTCTGATCTGTTCTTTATCACTTTAGTGATTATCTTTTCCAGAATGTCATATAAACAGACTCATAGCATATGTAACCTTTCGAGACTGCTTCTTTCACTGAGCATAATGCCTCTGAAATTGATCTCAAGCATTGAATGTATCAACAGTTATTTCTTTTTCATTACTGGGTATTATTCCACTATATGTATGTAATTACAGTTTACCTATTGATCTACTGAACATCATTTAGGTTGTTTCCAGTTTTTGGTGATTATGAATAGAAGTACCGTAAATATTTGTATTTTTATATGTGTGATTTTGTGTGAAGATAAGCTGAAGTTTTACATTTTTATAAGAAAATTCATTTGCTATCAATTTATTCTACTATGGATTGTGCTTTTGTTGTCAAATCTAAGAATTCTTAACTCTACCCATGAAGATTTTCTCCTATGTTTTCTTCTATAATTTTGCATTTACATTTATTTTTTTAAGTTTATTTATTTTTTAATAATCTCTATACTCAATGTGGGGCCCAAACTCACAACCCCAGGATCGAGAGTTGCATAGTTTCCCAGGC
Source organism: Puma concolor (assembly GCF_028749965.1). Classification (NCBI taxonomy): domain Eukaryota; kingdom Metazoa; phylum Chordata; class Mammalia; order Carnivora; family Felidae; genus Puma; species Puma concolor. The sequence goes on from NC_141671.1 coordinate 80,705,324, forward strand.
ACTAGCCATACACCCCATTTACATTAAATCTATGAATCATATTCAGTTAACTTTTGCTATGTGTTGTGAAGTTTAGGTTGGGGTTCATTTTTCTGCATATAACTTTCCAATTTTTCTAACACTTTTTGTTGAAAAGAGTGTTCTTTCTCCATTGAATTGCCTATGAGCATTTGTCAAAACCAATGGGCCATAATTATATGGGTCTATTTCTTAACTCTTTATCCTGTTTTGTTGATCTATGTGTTTATCTCTTCAGCAATATCACACTGTCTTGATTAACATAAGTTTAATAGTACATCTTAAAATCAGGTAGTGTGATTCCTTTAACTTCCTTTTCTTTTTCAAAATTGTTTTGACTATTTGAATTCCTTTGGCTTTATGTATAAATTTTGGAGTCAATTTGTCTGTATCTCCAAAACTTCCTGCTGTAACTTAGTTCAAGGTGTATTACATCTTTACTATGTTGAGCCTTCTAAGCCATAAATACAGGATAGTTACCATTTACTGAAGCCTTTTTTAAAAAATATCTTTCATCAGCATTTGTAGATTTTCTTATATAAATCCTATAAATGTTGCATTAAATGTATACCTAAGTATTTCTTATTTTGGTTTTTGAACAACTGAAATAATATATTAAAATAATTTTTTTAATGTTTTACTTATTTTTGAGACAGACAGTGACAGAGCCTGAGCAGGGGAGGGGCAGAGGGAGAGGGAGACACAGAATCTGAAACAGGCTCCAGGCTCTGAGCTGTCAGCATAGAGCCCAATGTGGGGCTCGAACTCACAAACCGCGAGATCATGATCTGAGCTGGAGTTGGACACTTAACCGATTGAGCCACCCATGCACCCCTTGAAATAATATATTTAATCTTTCACCATCAACTGTAAATATGTGGATTATATTGACAGATTTTCAAGTTTTGAACCAGCCTTACATTTGGAGGTAAACCCTGTCGGTCATGGTGTATTATTCCTCCTATATTTTTCTGGATTTAGCTAATATTTTATTTAGGATTTTTATATGTTTTTATATGCTTATGAATCATTTGGTATGTGTTTTCATTTTTTTTGAAATATTTGTCATTTTGGTATCAGTGTAATGTTGTCTCCACAAAATGACTTAGGAAATATTTTCTATTTTCTGGAATAAAAGGTGTAGAATTGATGTTATTTCTTTTTTAAATTTTTGATAGAATTTAAAAGTGAAATCATCTGGACCTGGAGATTGCTTTTTTTTGGGGGGGGGGAAGTACTTCTTTTTTTTGAGTTTATTTTTTTATTTGTGAGAGAGAGAGAGCACAAGCAGAGGAGGTACACAGAGAAACAGGAGACACAGAATCTGAAGCAGGCTCCAGATTAACACAGAGCTGGATGTGGGGCTCAAACTCACAAACTGTAAAATCATGACCTGAGCTGAAGTTGGATGTTTAACCAACTGAGCCACCCAGGAGCACTGAGATTTCTTTTTCAGAAAGTTTTTAATGACACATTCAATTTATTTAATAGTTATAGGACTACTAAGGCTATCTATCTCATCTCAGGTAAGTTTTGGTAGTTTATGATTTTTGAGAAATTGATCCATTTTATTTCCATTGTCAAATGTATGAGCATAGTTGTTCACAGTATTCAATTATTATCCTTTTAATATCTGTAGGGCATAGTGATATCCCCTCTATCATTTTTGTTATTGGTCATTTTCATTTTCTCTCTTTTATCCTTTGTCATTTTTGCTAGCAGTTTATCTATCGTATTGATTTTTTTACAGAACCAGCTTTTGGTTTCATTCATTTTCTTTATTTCTCGATAGCATTTACTGTTTTCTATTCATTGATGTCTACTCTTATCTTTCTTATTTCCTTTCTTCTGCTTGTTTTGGATTTCTTTTGTCCTTATTTTTCTAGTTCATATGGGAGAAAGCTTAATATTAATTGTTTGAGACCAGTCCATTAAAACATTATAAGCATTTAATCCTATTGATTTCTCTTTTAGCTGAATCTCAAACATTTTGGTATCTTTTTAATTTTCTTTTTGTTCAAGTCAAAAGATTTTCTAATTTTTCTTGACTTCTTCTTTGACCTATGGATTATTTAGATGTGTTTTGTTTTATATCCAAGTATTTAGAAAGTTTTTTTTATCTTCATGTTTTTGGTTTTTAATTTGATTCCATTATGGTCAACCAACATGTTTTGTATGATGTTGAATATTTTTAATTCATTACAAGTATTGTCTATCTTAATGAATGTTCCATGTATACTTGAAAAGAATGCTTAGTATGCTGTTGTTGGGTGCAATGTTCTAAAATCATCAATGAACTTCAGTTATTTGATGATGTTGTTCAGTATTGCTGTATCTTTACTGGTTTTCTATGCATACTACTATTGATTACTGAGAAAGGAGTACTAGAATTTCCAAATACAATTGTGGATTTGTTTATTTTTCCTTTCAATTCTATCAGTTTTTGTTTTATCTGTTTTTGAAGCACTGATGCCAGATACACACGTATTTAGGACTGTTATGTCTTGTTATTGAATTGACCACTTTTTTTATCATATCATGCCAAATTTTATCTCTGACACATTTATTTTCTGGTATTAACATATTCATACCAGTTTTCTTCTGATTAGTGTTTGCATGATATATTTCTTTTAAATCCTTTGATCATACATTATTGCACCCACATATATCATTTTATTCAAAATGTGTTCCTTATCCACCTATATCATTACATCAAAAGTGTGTTTCTTATAGCTAGTGTATAGTTGGGTCACATTTTTAAAAAAGCTATTCTGACAATCTCTATCACTGAATTGGTATATTGTTATCATTTGCATTTAATACAGTTGTTTATATCTTTGTATTTAGGTGTGCCATTTTATCATTTTTATTTTTTCCTCAGTTTTTCATTCATCTCTTTTCTCTCCTACTTTCCTTTAGGTTATTTGAATATTTTTCTATTCCATTTTAATTTATTGATTGTGCTTTTACTATATTTACTATATATTCTTTGTATAGTTTTTTTATTGGTTGCACTTAGCTTTTCATAATCTACTTAGAATCAATATATTACCACTGCAAATTGAATATAAAAAACTTACTACCATATAGGTCTTCCCCCCACCACTTTATTTTGTAGCTGTATCATATATTGCATCTACATATATTGAAAATTCCATCTTTAAACAAATATTTAAACCATTCTTATGCACATTCACTTCCTTATGAACTTTGTAATTAGCTTGTCAATGTCCTTAAAACAGTTGTCTAGGGTTTTGATTGGGATTGTAATGAAATTATAAATATTTTGGGGGGGGGATTGCCATTGCTTAGTGAAGTGCTTGGCACAGGAGAGATCCTTTGTAAATATTTATTGAATGAATGAGCAATTTGTATTACTAAAAGTTCCTATACAGGAACATGGTATGCCTTTCCGCTTACTTATACATTTTAAGTTCTCTTTTTAGGAATATTTAGTCTATTCTTATGTCATAGTAATTAATCTACATATGAGTGGCTCAATTTGAACTAACCATAATACTCTGACTCCCTTAACCATAACTGATTTGTCCAGGAATGGGCATCTGACCCAAGTTGTGACAACCATAGCCCTTACCAGAATTTAAAATTCAGAAATAGAGAGAAATAGTGTAGTTTCTCTGAGGTGGTAGATGGAGTGAAATGTGGAGCCTTGCTTTTAGGGCAGTCATGACACTGTGCCATATAAGGGAATCCTCCAAAGGCAGAAGAGGGAGCTCTGAAGCTATTCATTATGTTGTTTGTTCTAGTCCCAGCTGAACTCTTGCTCTTCCTGTAATTAAAAGAGTGACAGAATCATCCTTTTTAGGCTAAACTTGTTCAAATTGAGTTTCTATCATTTAAAACCAAAAGAGTCCTAACTATCATAAATATCCATAGTGATTCGAAGAGAGTTCTTTCTACAGTGCCAAGTAAATATCACTAGAGAAACTACTTTCATGAATAGGTAATGATTATTATTATAATAATTATCCACTAAGTATTGCTATATATGGTAGCTTTTAATACATTTATGAGTGCTAGAAAACTATTTTCAAAAGTCATTTAAGAATATTCCTTGTAATCGTGCCCAACTTAATTAGCCTAGTAAATGATAGATAATGCAAATCAATCAAAGATAAAATTTAGAGTAGCCTTTTTCAAATTATATTAAATTATGGATTAATTAAATATTGCAGTGCTAATTTTTTTCAGATGTTATAATAAGGTACCATAATTAGAAACTACATAGATTTTCTAAAAATATGAAAAGTCTTACAAACATTTCAATGGTAACAGAAGGGATTGCGAAATAACTTACTAGTGATATCATTATTCCAATGTCATAACTCAAAATAAAATGCTAAGTAAACCTTCAGCAGTTAATGTTCTAGGATGAAAAGGAAGAACCTAAGGAATTACTTGTCGTGACATATGGAGGCTCATTTGCCCCCTCCCCTCCCCATAGCTGAGCTTGCAATTTCCTCCTACAGTCTCTGCCTCCTCTTACACCCACACACATTCAGACTCTGACACCAAGTTTACTCCTGCTCAGTTTTAAGAGGGATTTCAGAAGCCCTTCCCCAGAAGCATTGAGGTTTGTGGTTAAGTCAGCTTAAGGCTATTCTTGCTCTGTTCTTTTTCCCTATCTCAGACTTAAGGCCCAGCTTTAACTACCAAAGGCCCCTGACAAAGTTCCATGGCCCTAGAGGATGAGAATCTGGCTAACTCCTCAGGCTCTTAGATTTTAGATCCAGAGCCTTGACCCTAAACCCTGGTGCTTGCATCTGGCCGCATTGTTTTTGCTAGAGCTTCTTGATGCCAACGGCCCAGCTGTTCTAAACCCACCATTGGATCTCCTTATTGTTGTGCTCACCACACCTGCCAGTACATCTTCCTGGTGCAGATTAACCTGCGACCTGTATATTCATCTTCTGTCTTCTTCAAGAACCTCCATCTAATCTGATAGGAGCAACTAGATCCCACAACCAAGCTCTCCATTACTCATTGGGCTAGCACCTTAGCCCATGTACTAACCTACCCTGAAGACCTGTTCTTCACTGAGAGTGTAAGTCTTTTCCTAATAATTAGGCAGAAATTGTTTCCACACCTGGAAACTATAACACTTTCTGTGAGACTCTATTATAAGATGTAACAAACGTCATTATAATTGTTTATCCAGGTGTCCCTTGAAGTCAGGCACAGTATTCCACTCAATCTTACATTTCAAGTGCTGAAGCATACTTCTAAACCTTCACTTGATCTTAACCAAAAGGCCAAGAAGCGATATACTTCTAAACCTTCATAGACACTCAATAAATGTGAGTAATAGTGCTGTTCAGGTGTAATAATGCCTCAAAAGTTTTCTCTATTACATAGTATGTGACCATCACCAGTTACTCAGAAAAGCTGTAGATTATTTTTGTGATTGGTAACCTTGTACGATAAAATTCTCTCCCTCTACAACTTGGTATCCAAGAAAAAGAAACTAAACCACTATTTCACTTCACCAAAATCTGTCTTGAACAGCCATAATGATACTAACATTCTCAGGCCATAGTAGTAGGAAATTCAAGGCCAGTACTACATCCTTCCAACCTAGTTCAGGGCATGTCTTTGATCTTTTGCTCTAGAGCATTCAGCGCTTTGCACAATTAATTCCGGAATATGCGATATCATAATAATGATGACAAAGTAATAATGCTAACGTGTCAACAACCATTAAAAATTATAGGAATGTATTGCATAAAGGTTAAGATAGCAAGAATGTATGATATAAAGGTTAAGACCACGGAATTTAGAGTCATACCTATGATTCAATCCTGAGCCTGACCGTGTAATATTAAGGTAATATTACTTAATCTCTATAAGGCTCAGATTGGTCCTCTTCAGATGGGCATATGATTAAATGAGGTAATGTATTTAAAGTGTCAAAGACAGTGCCAAGTCAGGCACACAGAAAGTGCTTTAAAAAAAAAGCTATTGTTTATCATTATTAGCTATTAGCTATTATAGGCTTTTAGAAGCAGCAATGTTTCTTTTCCTTTTTTGGTATATATTAATTCAAAACTGTTTATGGAACACCTTACCATATGTGAAACACTAAGCAAAGTCTTATAGGGAATATGAAGCTGTAAAATGCAGTACCTGCCTACAAAAGCTTATAATCCAGAGAAGGGATAAAACATGGCTGAAAAACTACACACAAGGGGGCTTTTGCCCCACCCCCTCAAAAAGCCACCAACAAAACACTAGGAGAGTTTGGCAGATGGAAGGGGAGGACATGCAAAATGTCAGGGAGGAGGAGCCCTGTGAGCTCCGTGCAATGATATGAACATAAAAGGTGTCCCCTAAATGCCTGTTCTTTGCCTGATACCAGGAATGTTCTCAACTGGTAAAAAGTAGCTGCTCTAAAAAAATGCCAATCTGAGTAACTTGAAGGATTTTTTTTCTGTTTCTGCTATTTATGATTCTACTGCAGTGATATTTAATTGTATGGTATTCTTTAAGAACGTGTAAAGAGATCCTTGCAAGTCTGCCTAATAGGTACTCATTAATTCAGCCAAGCTAAACGAACTGTAAATGAAACTGACAAATGCTATTATCCCACTTGCTATATTTTTCTATATTTCTCTTTTTATATCCAGCAGAAGATAGTTTGAGGATCTCAAAACTCCTCCTGACACAGTGCAGGGAGCCAAAGGGCTACAGATAATTAATGTGGACTGCTACTGAATCCATTTCTCTTTCATCTTTAATGTGTAGTAAAAGCCACTGGAATATCAGTCTTAAGGCTCAGATTCAATAGTCTTGATGTCCCTTAAAGACATGGGATCTAATTATCCCATCCCTCTCTACTCCCTTTTCTGGTCTATAGACGGAAGTGAGGCAACACTGGCTTGTGGAGGAGAGCTAGTTTTCTGTGTCACTTGCCCTAGAGAGGGGTGAAGATACTACACATGGGAACATGGGAGAGCTGGAAGAGATGTTCTTTCCAGAGGCTTATGCCCTGGGGATGAAAAACAAAGATGACTATTTTAGTTGATACCAAGATTATGAAATCTGTGCTGGGTTTATATGGAATCAGAGTTTATAGATGACCTGTGGCCAGTTTGGAGAACTTAGAGACAGTCCTGCATTCATCTTAAAATGTCAGAGCCTTGGGGCACCTGGGTGGCTCAGTCAGTTAAGCATCTGACTCTTGATTTTGGCTCAGGTCATGATCTCATGGTTTGTGAGTTGGAGCTCCACATCAGCCTCCAAACTATCAGCACGGAGCCTGCTTGGGATTCTCTCTCTTCTTTCTCTGCCCCTCCCGTGCTCTCTCTCTCCCTCTCAAAATAAATAAATAAATTTTAAAAACATGTCAGAGCCTCAAATTTCACCATTTAACATTTATTCTAGGTTCTGCATATCTTCTCTTTGTAATCCCCTTTTAAACAGAAATAGCTCTGAGAGAGGCAAAATATAGCTGCAGTATTGTTATACTTTAACAAGAAATGGTTTGGGGCACCCGGGTGGCTCAGTCCGTTGAGCTCTGACTTCGGTTTAGGTCATGATCTCATGGTCCATGAGTTCAAGCCCCGCATCAGACTCTGTGCTGATTGCTCAGAGCCTGAAGAGTGCTTTGGATTCTGTCTCCTTCTCTCTCTGCTTCTCCCCTGCTCATGCTCTGTCTGTCTCTCTCTCAAAATAATAAATAGACATTTAAAAACAAAACAATAAAACACACAAAAGAACAAGAATTGGTTTGTCAGTATCCCTCTAATCATCACCATCATTACATCCTCAGGATCACAGCCATCATTTATCAAGTACCTATTTTATTCCAGGCATGCCATATCTAGTCTAGAAACAGTGAGTACACAAACTTAAACACAATTTTAAAATCATTCATAGCAGTTATGGATAGAGTGGATAATTCTAAATTATCAAAGTTCTTCAAGCCAAGCAAATTAATTTTCACTGGTCAATTGCTAAATATGCAATTCCATAATTAACACACCAACAAAAATCTATATTCGGGCTTGAAATGCTCTTTGTGCTTTTGTTTAAATGTAAATGTGCCTATTCTCAAAATGCAAGAATACTTCTGCCATATTCATGTTTTCAAAATTCATATGTTGAAATTCTAATGCCCAAAGTGATAGTAAATGGAGGTGAGGCTTTGGGAGGTCATGAGGGCATGAGGATGGAGCCCTCAGGAGTGGGATTAGTGTCCTTATAAAAGAGACACCACATGGGGCGCCTGGGTGGCGCAGTCGGTTAAGCGTCCGACTTCAGCCAGGTCACGATCTCGCGGTCTGTGAGTTCGAGCCCCGCGTCAGGCTCTGGGCTGATGGCTTGGAGCCTGTTTCTGATTCTGTGTCTCCCTCTCTCTCTGCCCCTCCCCCGTTCATGCTCTGTCTCTCTCTGTCCCAAAAATAAATAAAAAACGTTGAAAAAAAAATTTTATAAAGAGACACCACAGAGCTCCTTTGCTCTGTCCTCCATGTGAGGACACAGTGAAAAGCTGGCAGTTTGCAACCAGGAGAGGACTGTCACCTGACCGTGCTGGCAACCTGCTTTAGGTCTTCCTCCAGAACTGTGAGCAATAAATATTTGTTGTTCATAAACCATCCAGTCTGGGGTATTTTGTGATAGCACTCCAAAAGGACTAAGACAACTTCTCAGCAAACAAAAACATTGTACTATATGAACATCTCTATCAGGAAGAGCAGGGGAAACCATTTGGGTTCCAAACAATCTTCTTTTTTTTTTTTTTTTTTTTACATTTTATTTATTTTTGAGAGAGAGAAAGAGAGACAGAGCACAAGTGGGGGAGGGGCAGAGAGAGAGGGGGACACAGAATCTGAAGCAGGCTCCAGGCTCTGAGCTGTCAGCACAGAGTCCGACGCGAGGCTGGAACTCACAAACAGTGAGATCATGACCTGAGCTGAAGTTGGATGCCACCCAAGCACCTCACCAACAATCTTCTTGATGCCAATCGGTTCACCACTCCACCTCGGCAAGAAAGAGTATACTGCCTTCCAGACTGGAACAATCTCCACAAAATCTTATTCATCCGTGCAGCACACTTCTGCATGCCTGACTGGGACAGGACAAGGCTGAGAGGAGAAAGGAGGGAGGACCATCACACTGTCTTTCCAGAGAAAGCAGGTATTGTGAATGGATGATTGTCCTATCTACCTGTCTATCTATCTATCCATCATCTATTTCCCTATCATGTATCTATTTATCTATCCATCATCTATCTATTCTTATCAAGAGATGTATACAGAGGTGCAATTTTCTGCTATTGTCCCAAGTCCTTGTATAAAGATCTTAATTAGAATGATAGTCACAATTGGACAATCCAAGTGCATTGCATGGCACCTACTGTTGCTGTTGGCTTTCTGGGCACTTATGTCCCTGTCTAAGCTGCTTCCCATGTGTACCAGAGATGCTGCCTTTTGTGTGATTACGTGATAATGATTGACTTACTCTGTGCTTAATAATGATGTATTTCTTGAAACCACCTGTGGCCACCAGCAAGATTTGAAATTCAAATGCATTCAGTTGAAATTTACACACTTAACAGCTTAGAGTCTTCTTTTATTTAAAGTTGTACTCCCTTCCAGTCTTCAGCAAGCTTATCTCCCTTCCCTGGCTTGCTTGTTTGCTTGCTTCCTTTCTTCCTTCCTTTTTTTTTCTTTCTCTTTTTCTCACAAGAGGTATCCCTATCTGACATACTGCATATTTAATTTCCTTATTAGTTTGTTTTTTGTGTCCTCACCCAACTAGAAATAATCTCTAGTGTAAATAAATTGTCTTGTGTTGACTATTGTACCCTCAGCATTAGCATAAAATCTGGCACGTGATAGGTACTTAATAAATAATTACTAAGTAAATTTTTATTCTTAAGCTATGGTTCCCTGAATACAAAACTAGTGGAAGATGGAAGGAAGTTTTTAAAACTACATAAAAGCAACAAGAAAAGAAGTAAGATGACAACCCATAGGAACACCATCAACCAGGGATATTTGTATTTTGGTATAAATATGTTCAGTATTTTTTCTCAACTTCTTCTGGACATTAGGATTACACTGAACATATTGGCTTGTAACCTGTTTGCCATGCATAAGCACTTTTTATAATGACATTTTCTTCTATTGCATGGTTTAAAGGACTGTATAATAAATATCCTATAGTATAGTTATACCATGATGTATTTAATTAATCACTTGTTGACTATTGAGTTTTATTATGGTAGACTTCTTTGAAAACCTCTGCTGTCATGTATTTAATTTTATTTCTCTCTGAGAAGCATATGGGATGAGCAAACAGATGATTTCTATTATTCTTAAGTAAGGTGTGCCACAGACCATGTAATATTTCCTAGAGATAGCCTACAGAGGTGCCATGAAGTAAGCGAATGCCTACAAATCCCATACTTAAAATCCTTCTTTGTTGAAAAAATGTTTGCTTATTCATTGGGTTACTTACATTTAAGTTTTTCCTAAAAGCAGAGAAAATCTGCTCTTAGATGTCCCAAACAGAATAAAAGGCTTTCCCTTAATTTCTGCCCCAAGAAAAACAATAACCTCAATAAAATGGGATCAGCTCTTCCTTCCTTTGACCCTTACCATGGCCCCCTAGAGGCTTGCAGAGGACCAACTGAGACTAGGTCAACCTTGCCATGGTCACCTCCCTCACTAGGTGAGATTATCTAGGGCTTAGGACCACAGAGGTAAGTATAGACTCATACCTTAGGCCAAGGGCAGGGGCAATGGGGATGAAATATATGTTACCGGGTATTTCTGGACACTGCATCTTACAGGGAGTAAAAGCTTTTAAAGAAGTCTATGTCTGCTAGTGGCCTGTGATTTCCATCTTGTTCATATATATATATAATCTTACACAGAAAGGAATGATCTCTAATTTTATCAACCTTTTAATGGGCTGGTTTCTAATTTTTCATATTTATAGGTAGTGCTGCTTGACTTTCCTTGTAATACACTTTTGTGCACTTATAATATCATTTTCATAGGGTAGATTTCTGTAAGATGAATTAACGGGTGAAAGGAGATTTTTAAGGCTTTGAATCATGTTGATGTACCCTCAGAAGGGTTTGGCCAATATTCCCACCACTAACAGTCGAAGAATGCCTCTTTTCCTACACCCTACCAACATTGCCAGTTATCTTTTTGGGGGAAAAAAATTAAGCATATATTTTGTCCATGGGTGGTAGTGTGGTGGGATCTTAAACCATGTCACAAATAAGCCCCATGAGATATCTTCAAAGTGTTTCCTTCATATTTTTGTATACTTCCAAGGTATGTAAAAATCAGAATATAAAAGTAGTAGGTAATTTTAAAAGGGAACTCAAACATGGCTATGCTATTCTCTTCAAACCAAAATCCAAGGACTTAGATTTGGGAGTAAGCATAAGGAGTTTCTGTCTATAAACAATCCTCTAGGGTCCTTCCTTGCACTCGTGAAATATAACCTACATTTGTATTGGAACTTTCCTGAGGAACTTTACAAAACAGTATTTTTATAAGTTACTGCTGAAATACCTGGATTCTTTTCCTCGGGTATTTAAATCAGCATATGTATATTTACTTTTCTGGGAACATCCCAAGAGCTATGAATCTCAGCTTTTGAATGAGGTGTATAGATTCTTCAGCTTCATGAGGCCAATATTGATTGGGTGACCAGAGAATCTTTTTGCTCTTCATTTGCCTTCTTGACGGTCAGCGGAGAGTTCGAATTAGTCCAGCTTTATTCTTGTTGCTCTTTGGTGCACACGCATGCTGGCAGCTTTCTCTCTGCCTCATCAGCCCCAGAGTGAGCATTCATACACAGCCAACTTCTCCCTGTGCCTCCTGCGAGATGGTCTCAACCAAATTGAGCCTGATTTAACTTATTTCATCTATAAAATAAGATGAAACCCACACCTCAAATCCTATATTGTTGGGTATGAAATAGTAAAGTTTTGGTATCTTTCATTTGGCTTGGATCTTTGTGTATTGTGTTATCAAAGACAAAAGCGATTTTTAATGTGTGTGTCCATATAATTAATTTGGTTTTCCTTTTTTTGTTAATTTTAGAGAGAGAGAATGCAAATGGGAGGGAGAGAGAGAGAGAGAGAGAATGTGAATGGGACAGAGGGGCAGAGAGGGAGGGAGGGAGAGGGAGAGAGAGAGAGAGAGAGAGAGAGAGAGAGAGAGAATCTTAAGCAGGCTCCACGCTCAGCATGGAGCCTGATGTCAGGTCCCGTGACCCTGGGATCATGACCTGAGCCCAAATCAAGAATCGGACGCTCAGCCAACTGAGCCACCCACGTACCCCTGGTTTTCCATATTTTTAATCTGTCTCATTTTCATCCAGGATCTGGAAGGCTGTCCCTTACATAGTGACAACCTTATTTTAGGAATATTATAGAAAGGATTAAAAGTGTCTATCTCTTGGGTCACAACTTGAAATTCACAAAAAGTTTTTAACAGTATTGTGATTCAAAAGGTGTTATTTGACCAAAAAATATTGCCCCTATTGACCTGAAATTCCAAATATGCTTATTTCTTTCTTTCTCTAAAAAATTTTCACCAGAATTTCCTGTTAAAATGAAAATCTTCCCTCAAATGATAACATATTAGTGTTGAATAGATCATCATGTTAATTCAGCAGAAACTAAGACCTTAAGGGAAGGTGGGAAAACATGAATATATTGAAAAGGGGAGGAGATAGAGTACAGGAGTACAGAGTATAGGAAGCAGTTCCAAAAGGAAAGTTGCAGTGAGCTCCCAAGGGAGCCTTACAGGCAGGCTTTGAAGAGGACAGAGCATAACCAAATAGTGACAATATCTACCACTTATTGGATCCATAGTATGTTTCAGGAAAGCTATATACTTTTTGTATTTATTCAAATTCATACATTGCCACCTCTCCGCTATATGTGTATGATTACTCCCTTGTTAGAGGTGAAGGAAGAAGGGCTAGCAAAGCTCAGGAAGTGGCCTAATCTTGAGGTGCTGGCAAGTGTTGGAGCTGAGCTGGGGTGTGGCCGCCTGGCCCATCACCACTGCCTGTTCTTTCCATTTTGTCATTGACATCCCAAGTGGGAAGAGAGAGGAAAAAGGGAAGTGGAAGCTCCTGGAGATGAACAGTTTACAACACCTATGTCATCTCTGCCAGCAACTACCATCCAGGATATCTAGCTTTTAAAGGAATAGTTTTAAATCAGCTCAAAGCAAGAATTTAAACCATGTGACTTTCAATGTTTTCCCGACCACAAGGGTCAGTGCAGCCTAATGTAAAGTGCAATTACACATCTTGCAGATCCAATATTCTTTTTGAAGGCAGGTGTAAGAACATTAACTTGTTTATTATTATTCTACCTTGTTACAGAAAGTATTTAAGGCAGATTTAATAGACTGTAAATAACATCAACCAGAAAAATTATAAATTATATAATTTATAATAATATATGTGTTATAAATAAAAATAATGGTGTGATTTAAAGTCATGTTGAAACTAATTCAAAATGGAACACCATCAGTCTGATAAAGTTGCTGTAGGTAGACTCTTGGTTTTCTAGAACAAGATAAAAAAGGGAAGCTTGATGATATATCAATTCAATGTGCATAAAATAAGGCAAATAACTTGCTTAGATGGCAATCAGGAAAAAATATGCCCACTGTTCTCTTAAATTACGGAAAAGGTGTTCCAAGCAGCAATGGCATTTACCACTAAGGCACCACGCCTAGAAAAAAAATATGCTCAACAAATGGTTATTATTAACATGACTATAGTGGTTTTTTTTTCTTTTAAATGGTGCTTGTGTGAAATGACAAGTGTTGCTAAGAGTGTGGAGAAAAGAGAACCCTTGTGCACTGTTCATAGGAATGTAAGTTAATGCAGCCACTGTGGAAAACAGTATGGAGTTTCCTCAAAAAATTAAAAATAGAAACACCATATGATCCAGTAATGCTACTCCTGAGTATTTATCCAAAGAAAACAAAAGCACTAATTCAAAAAGATATATGTACCCATATATTTATTGCATCATTATTTTAATAGACAAAGTATGCAAGTAACCTACATTTCCATCAATAAATGGATGGATAAAGAAAATGTGATATGTATATATCCAATGGAATATTACTCAGCCGTAAAAAAGAATGAAATCTTGTCATTTGCAATAGTATGGATGGACCAAGGGGGTATTATGTTAAGTGAAATAATTCAGACAGAGAAAGACAAATGCTATATGAGTTCACCTATATGTGGAATCTAAAGAACAAAACAAATAAACAAATAAACAAAAACAGAGTCTTCAATATAGAGAACAAATTAATGGTTGCCAAAGGGGAGGTAGGTGAGGGGAGGTAGGGCAAAATAGGTAAAGGGAATTAAGAGCTACAAACTTCTAGTTATAAATAAGTCATGGAGATAAAAAGTACAGCATAAGGAATATAGTCAATAATACTGTAATAATATTGTAGAGTGAAAGATGGTGACTATACTTACCATAGTGAGCACTGAATGATGTATACAATTGTTCAATCACTAGGTCATACACCTGAAACTAATATAACATATGTCAACTATAATTCCAAAAAAATATTTGAAAAAAATGTTGCTTATGGCTTCCAGTTTACCATGGCATCTTTTTACCACTGACAAAAAATATCTACACAACAGAAGAAGATGAAAACTTCATATCAATACTAAAACGAAAATTGACATCTAATCTATTACAAGTAGCAAGAGATATACCAATTAAATATAAGCCCTATGGAGCTAAATTGAACACAACAATCAGTGTTCAATGCATGTCATACTACCAGAAACAGAGGAAGCCTGGTGACCAAAAAGAAAGCAAAAATCCATTGTCTGCTCCCAGCTAATTGCCTCTGGCTCAGAATTAGTGCCTATGCCAACTAACAACCTAGCAGTCCACTGTTTTTGAAGAGGTCAAAATACTGTGGTCCAAACCAAAATATCAGTACCTCAAATCCTAGAAAACAGCAGATAGACCGGTTGTTGGACTGGCACAATGCTTGGTGCCTTACTAAGTGCAGTTCAAGCAAGTTAAATGCTGAATCAGAAACAATGAATAGAGAACAGTGAGACAACAAAACAGCAAGGGTCTTAGGCTTGGGGAACTCCAATTGTTCCAGTGTCAGAAAAACAGTCAATAGGGGTAGAAGATAACTCGGTCTGTCAGGGACATATGTGAGAAGAATACATGCCAGGGTCTGAAGGTGAAACTAGGGACGACAAGATGATCACCAACCAGAGATCCTAAAAGAGGAACAAAGACAGTGAGCAGGGCCCAAGGAAGGAAACACTATCCGTTGTCAGAGTCTGGGTCTAGATGGAGTTCCTCTGATGCAGGTTAAGAAGGAAAAAAATAGCTTAAAAATATTGCAGAACCTGGGGAATAGGTTTTAATACAAAAACAAACCAAGAACACACCTCTGAAACAAATACACTTCTAAAACCAGAAAAAAAAAAATGAGAAAACTGACATTCTCAATTGTGTACTAGATGGCACAAAACTTAAGATGCAAGAACAGAAAAGTCTAAAAAAAAAAAAAAAAAAACACCAATCCCAGCAATCAGAACAAAAATTAATCGGTTTAGAACGCCCTGTTTAAGCATAACAAAACCCATCGGCTTAGGTTAAGGGGGAAAAGCAATCAATTCTATCTACTTACCAAAGAAACACTTGCAAGGAAATAATACTGAAAGTCAAAAAGAATGTACTACAAAGACTAAACGGGGGAAAATGTAGATTGAGTGTATATATTGGTGCAAATGGCCAAACAGGGATCAAAAAGGTAACACCAAAGAATTCAAGGCAAGAGATCAAATAAATGAAAAAGGATCATTTTATGTTAACAAAAGGTAAAATTTACAATAAAGAGAGGATATATATATGAATCTGTAAACCCTATAAAACATGGCATCATTCTAAATTCTGAAAACTATTAGGTATTCAAAGAAAAATGACAAAAAACACTTTTTTGAAGTGTTAAACTAAAAGCAAATCTTGTACTCTTTACATTTCTTCTCAAATATCATGTAAATTTCCTGAAAATTGTCCTGCATTTTATTACCAAAAACCTCAATAGTTTCCGGAAAAGGATATTAAACCAGATACATCTGTCTACTATGCATTAAAATAACACATTAATAACAAAAGCTTAAGCAACAATGAAAACAAACTTTTTTTTTATAACAACAAAGACATATTTATCTTTCCCAGAATGACACCCATTAAAAATCATTTGATTAAAACAAAAATAGTTACAGAATATTTTTTACGCCACAAAGTTAAAACAATAGTTTCGATGTTAAGGAAACAGATGGAAAATAACTAAATCATCCGACTCAACATTTTAGGGAAGAATACCAAAAAAGTCAGAATACCAAAAAAGAAAGAATACCAAAAAAAAAAAAAAGTAAAGAAAGTGCTGAAGGGAATAAGGTGCATTTTGAGCAAACAAACAAGCAACAAAGGAAGCAGAAAGAAGCTGACAGGGCTCTGGCAAACTCAGGATGAAAAGTGCAACAACGCAAAGAGCAAATAGATCAATGTAGAAATGACACAGCAGTTGTAACAACAGAAACCATTTAAACGATAAGAAAATGTGTTGTATTGTTCGATGTTAATATTAGGGAAAAAATCCAATGATATATAAGCCTGTCTTAAAAAAACTAAGTTACTATGGGTGCCTGGGTGGCTCAGTTAGTGAGCCCTCGTCTGCCAGCTGGGAGCCTAGGAGCTTGTTTCAGATTCTGTGTCTCCCTCTCTCCACTCCTTCCCTGCTCTCACTCTGGCTCTCTCTCTCTCTGAAAAATAAATAAACATAAAAAAAAACAAAACTAAGTGACTAAAACTGATGCAGAAGGAGTCAAAACCAAATAGACACACAACCACAGAAAACATGGAAAAGGTGTAGAAGAAGTACTGGCTCTGAAACCAGATGGAGCTTTTTCAAATGTTCAAGGAACAGCTAATGCTACATAAATTGCTGCAAAGAACAGAAAGATATAGATAGCTACATAATTTAGTTTATAAAGCTAACATAACTCTGCTACTCAAACAAAAAGAAAAGTCAATTTCTTCTTGATTTAGTCGAAAACCTGAAATGAATTGCTAGCACACGAAATTCAAGGCTATGTTAAAAATCAACCAAGTGAGATTTGTTCCCAGAATTCACAGATCTAGCAAAGAGATTGAATAAGAAATGGTATTATGGGATAGATAATAGATACAGGCTGAAAGAGACTTTGATACAACCTATTCTTATTTATTTATTTATTTATTTATTTATTTATTTATTTATTGAAGATGAGAAAACTAGAAGTTGAAGACTTTTTGAACATTACTTAATCATCAAAGAAGGAACCCAACATCATATTTCAGGATAAAATGTTAGAGGCACCCCCACTAAAATCAGGACCAAAGCAAAAATGCCTGCTATAAATCTTATTGTACAAAATTATACATTGAGTGCATGCCAATAAAACAAAATGTGAGATGAAATATAAAATCTACAAAATGCTGGAAATATAGGAAAAAATTATTATTGCCTATTGATGGCATGATTATCGGCCAAAAGTTGAAGAAAATCATGTTTAAAATAAAACTTCTTGGAATTAATAAGACAGCTCAGTAAGTTAGTCAAAATAGGGAGGAAATATATTTTAATATTATCGCCTATCCCATTTGCAGGCATTTGCCAGTCAGAAAATGTAATGGGAATATATCCATTCATTAGAACTACACTGAATTCATAATCTTCAATCTCATCTGGGTCCTCCACACTCCTAAGGGATCCTACAGCAGTCTGATCCACTCCCCTCCCATCATGGCCATCCACCCACTTACCCCTGCTGTGTCTTAGATTACTGCCTCATCAGAAGGGAGCCTTCTTAACTTCCTGCCCTTCATCCTACACACATACCTGCATCTGAACCCACATTCTTCTTTCCAAAAAATGCCACTGGTCTCACTTTTCTTCCTATCAAAGACCAAGCTTTTGTCTGTCCTTAATTCCCATCTTTTCCCATCTTTTCAGAAACCTACGTTATGAACTATCCTTTCTTTCTATTGTACCATTAACCTCTCCTTCCTTCTGTTTCTATTCTGTTTCTATTCTATTACCATTTAAATATGATGAAATCCCTCCCATCTTTCCATATTTTCGGTTCTTTCTTTTCCAGCTCCATTTTCTTTTTCCCTTTCATAGTCTTTTCTCCTTTTAAAATCTGGAAAAATTATTTATATCTATCACCAGGAAGATCTATTCAATAGGCAAATTCAGTCTTGTAATTTTTCTCTTTAAAACTTCTTTCTGGAGGGGCTCAGTTGGTTAAGCATCGACTCGTGATTTTGGCTCAGGTCATGATCTCACAGCTCATGGGTGTGAGCCCCCTCCCCCCCCCCCCCATCGGCCTCTGACAGTGTGGAGCCTGGTTGGAATCCTCTCGCTCCCTCTCTCTCTGCCAATTCCCACTCACTTGATCTGTCTGTCTCTCTCTCAAAAATAAAAGTAAATAAACTTAAAAAACAAAAAATCTTCTTCCTGTAATACCCT
The DNA here is from genome assembly GCF_028749965.1 of Puma concolor. Classification (NCBI taxonomy): domain Eukaryota; kingdom Metazoa; phylum Chordata; class Mammalia; order Carnivora; family Felidae; genus Puma; species Puma concolor. Next base: position 80,723,932 of record NC_141671.1, read on the forward strand.
CCACTACCTTAAGCTTCACCTTGTTCGCTCTTATGCATTCTTCACCTTTTTAGGTTAAAGGACACTTCCTCACATAAAGTGATCCAACATTAAGACTTTCTTTCATACATGGAGAGAGAAAATATTATAACATTACAATCCTCAACAAAGTAGATTGAAATCTTTCTAAAATACTTTGTGAGTGAGTGCCTGGGTTGCTCAGTTGGCTAAGCATCTGACTTTGGCTCAGGTCATGATCTCGCAGTTAGTGACTTCGAGTCTCGCTTTGGGCTCTGTGCTGACAGCTCAGAGCCTGGAGCCTCCTTCAGATACTGTGTCTCCCTCTCTCTCTCTGCCCCCCCCAAAATAAATAAGCATAAAATTTTTTTGATAAAAATAAAAAAAATAAAATACTTCGTGAGTTATAACACAAGTCCAATCAAAATCCCAATGGAAGGTAGCACTGACACTAAAACTAAACAATGGTAGCACAAAATGATAAACCAATCTCACTTTGTTAATAAGGAAGTTAAAATTCTTTAATAAAGTTGTAGAAAATAAGATCCTTTCCTTTAATGAAAATGATACACTATGGCCTAGTAGGATTTAGGAAAAGAAAATAAAATGTTTCAATATTGGGAACTGAATTAATAAATTTATCTCACCAGTTGAATAAAGGAGAACTATATATGTGTCAATCACCATGTGAGAGGCATTTGATAATGGTTATGCTTTATTTATTTAAAATATGTCTCATAAACGAAGTGAAACCAATACCTTTATGATTTACTAGTAGAATCCAGTATACAAAACAGCTAAGAATAAACTTGTCAAGTAATGTGCATAAAGCTATTTGTTTTTTTAAAAACGACAAACAATTTTACTGTAAGACATAACAGAAAGCTTGAATTAATGTAGAGATATGTCATGTACCTGAAATCTTTAATAATATCAATACACCAGCTCCTTTACAAACATAATGTCTCACAAAGGGTATTTGACAAGGCAAAATGTGTTTCTAAATTTATCTAAAATAGCGGCACCTGGGTGGCTCAGTCAGTTAAGCATCTGACACTTGATTTCGGCTCAGGTCATGGTCTCACGGCTTGTGGGATCAAGCCCCATGTTAGAGTCTGTGCTGACAGTGCAGGGCCTTCTGGGGATTCTCTGTCTTGTCCCTCTCACTCTCCGTCCCTCCCTTGCTCACGCTGTCTCTGTCTCTCTCTAAATAAATAAATAAACATAAACAATAAAAAATAAAGTTATCTAAAATAAAACTTGACTAATAAGAATACCTAAATTTTTTTCAATGTTTATTTATTTTTTTTGAGGGGGGGGAGGGGCAGAGAAAGAGGGAAACTCAGAATCTGAAACAGGCTCCAGGAGCTGAGGTATCAGCACAGAGCCTGATGTGGGACTCGAACTCATGAGCCGTGAGATCATGACTTGAGCTGAAGTCGGGTGCTTGACTGACTAAGCCACCCAGGCACCCCAAGAATACCTAAATATTTTTGAAAAATAAAAATGAGAAATGGGATTTCTCTTATTGGAATTTAAAATATAGAATAAATGATAAATAAGTTATAGTAGAACTGGCATAGAAGTGGATAAAAATTTTTTAACTATTATAGAACATTCATAAAATTTAGTGTATGATAAATTTCCTACTTCAAAAACATTAGGAAATGATAGATTATTTATTTTATAAATATTATTGAGATATCTAATTCCTCATTTAAGAAAAAAAAAGATCTTTTCCACACCACAAAATAAAAAAAAAACTCAAAAATTTAAGTGTTTAAAAAGAAAATATAAGAATATTTATATAGGGGCATCTGAGTGGCTCAGTCGGTTAAGTGTTTGACTTCAGCTCAGGTCATGATCTCCTAGTTCATGGGTTGGAGCTGGCTCTGTGCTAATAGTTCAGAGCCTGGAGCCTGCTTCGGATTCTGTGTCTCCCTCTCTCTCTCTGCCCCTGCCCCACTCGTGCTCTCTTTCTCTCTCTCTGTCTCTCAAAAATAAACATTAAAAAAAAATTTTAAGAATATGTATATAAAATTGAAGTATAGAAATTTTCTAAGCAAAGTAACAATTTCATGAAGAAAATATTGAAAACATAAATACCTAAAATTTAAAAGTATCAATACATTGGGGCACCCGGGTGGCTCAGTCAGTTGAGTGTCTGACTTTGTCTCAGGTCAGGAGCTCGCGGTTTGTGAGTTTGAGCCCCACATCGGGCTCTGTGCTGACAGCTCAGAGCCTGGAGTCTGTTTCAGATTCTGTGTCTCTTTCTCTCTCTGCCCATCCGCTGCTTGTGCTCTGTCCCTCTCTGTCTCTCAAAAATAAATAAATAAATGTAAAAAAATTTTTTTTAAATAAATAAATAAAAGTATCTATACATTTAGAAAACAAATACAAACATAAGAGAAAGAAACAAAGAATTATTTGGAATATTTATTACAGAACGAGTATTATCCAAATTAAAAAGAAATGACTTATCCTATAAGAAATTGGCAGAATAAATATACAAATATCCAAAATATTTACCATCACTAACAATGAAAGGACCTAATTAAAATAGCTTTGACTTCCCTTTCCCCCATATTGAATTGGCAAAGACTTTCATAAATTACAATAATCACTTGTGATGAAAATATGGCAAGACTAACATTAAATTACAAAATTATAGTGATCGGGTAACTTGATTTGGTGATTTGGCAACTGCTCTTAAAATGAATTTTTACAGTGTATATAAAAGTTTGAATAACTTCTGGGGTGCCTGCGTGGCTCAGTCGGTTAAGCGGCCGACTTCGGCTCAGGTCATGATCTCGCGGTCCGTGAGTTCGAGCCCTGCGTCAGGCTCTCTACTGACAACTCAGAGCCTGGAGCCTGTTTCAGATTCTGTGTCTTCCTCTCTCTGACCCCCCCCTCCCCCCGTTCATGCTCTGTCTCTCTCTGTCTCAAAAATAAATAAACATTAAAAAAAATTTTAAAAAAAGTTTGAATAACTTTTAAGGAATTATTTTAAAATGTGGAGCAGGGGCTCCTGGATGGCTCAGTCAGCTAAGCGTCTGACTCTTGATTTCAGCTCAGGTCATGATCTCACTCAAGCCTTGCGTCAGACTCTGTGCTGACAGCATGGGGCCTGCTTGTGATTCTTTCTCCCTCTCTCCCTCTGCCCCTCCCCTACTCACACTCTCTCTCTCTCTTAAAAATAAATAAACGTTGGGGCGCCTGGGTGGCTCAGTCGGTTGAGCGTCTGACTTCAGCTCAGGTCACAATCTCACGGTTGGTGAGTTCGAGCCCGGCGTCAGGCTCTGGGCTGAAGGCTCAGAGCCTGGAGCCTGCTTCCGATTCTGTGTCTCCCTCTCTCTCTGCCCCTCCCCCATTCATGCTCTGTCTCTCTCTGTCTCAAAAATAAATAAACATTAAAAAAAAATAAAAATATAAAAATAAATAAACGTTAAAAAATTTTTAAAAATACAATGTGGAAGCAGTTTATATACTGATACTATTAGAGCATTATTTTTATCACTGAAAATTGTTAGCAATCATGACTGGTTATAATGGAAGGATTATATATGGGACATCTAACATATGTCCAGTAAAATTCACTTTTTGGAGAAACATGTGGTAATATACTGGTGTATCAACTAAAATAGGTTAAGTCCAAGTAGCAGAATCTGTCTCTATCAATAACCACCATATTAGAAGGAAACTGGGCTATCTGACAGAGACAAAATAAAAGCTGAGCCAGAAAGCTTCAGGAATGACCCAAGCAAAGAATACTCTGCAGTCTTCAGCAACAGGAGCTCTCAAACCTTCCTGTGAGAGTACAACCATCAGATGTGTTCATTCTGACCACCTTGCATGTCTGAATGTCTCCAATTAGTTCCCATGAGAGGATCTTGTTGGTTCCACTTTGGTCAGTTTACTCTCTGCTTGACTCAATCAGTCAGGCAAGGGTGTAGGTTAAGTGGCACTGACACTGTTCTATAAAACGAGAGCCACTCCAATATGTATCTCCTACAACCTACATCATTTTTCAAAACAGTCTAAAAGTGAGTTGGCCTGGTTTTACATATGGGGATGTATATGTGAGAATATTGGAGGAATGTTTGGAATAAGATACTTCAAAATGGTGGCAGTGTTATCTATGAGTGGCAAGTTTATGAATGATTTTTATTTTCTTCACACTTGATGCATATACAATAAAATTCATTGTGCAGCGATATGAATTTGACTACAATGCCATTGGCAATTAACTACACTTTCCAACCAACTCTCCATTTTGCTAATATTTTTACATGCTGGGAGTTGGGGAGTAATAATAAAATTGTAGGAAAGGAGAGCCTGCAAAGGAAATAGCAGACAACCCCTTCTTGAGAAATAGAAAGCTTGAAGTGTGTGTCCCATTGTCCCCAGTATTCTCATAGCCTGATTTCTCCTGATTAGATTGACAAAATGGGTACCAGCTCATTAGGAGATTCCAGGAAGTCCCTGTCAGCATTAGGGCTCAGAATCATCCTCATCAGTTTTTACATTTGTAAAACTTACAAACGGTAAGCATGTACCACCAGATGACCCCAAACCACATCTGGGACCAGAAGGGATTTGGACAGCCTGGTTGAACTTCCAGAATACCAGGTGGGCCAGTTACACAGGCTCGTTCAGGCCATTTTGCATGTTTGATTCTTTTAGAGCCTACTCACTACATTACAGTGGGGTCTTACTGCATTACTTTCTTTTCCAAGTTTTTAAAAATTGTATTTCATTAATTTTTTGAATAGGTGATTCATTCACTTAGTTCAGTTCCCCAATGAAAGAATGGACTTAGACAATGTTCAGCAATCTCTGTTAACCTCATGAAAAAAAGATAGCCAGACATCTCTTGATGGAAGAATTAAGCACTGTATACAAGGTCTTCTTGTCAAAATATCAAACCTGCATCTGCTTAAGCTTTTAAGTATAACTTCCAGTTTACAGATACACTGGGGACAGTAGAACATGTAAAATGACACCATGAAAGTAATCAGCAAAATCTGGAGTAAAGGAAACTACTGATCTCTCAAAAAATATATTTCAAGAGGAAACTTTAAAAAAAAAAAAAGAAGTTACAGATTAAAAAGAGACTTAAGAGACTTAGTAATCAAATGCCGTACAAGAACTTTTCTGATCATGACATAAATCAACCATAAAATTAAAAAAAAAATTTTAGAGGGTGGGGGCAGAGGGAGAGAGAGAAAGATTACCAAGTAGGCTCTCTACTCAGCACAGAACCTGACCCGGTTCTCGATCCCATGACCCTGGATCATGACCTGAACTGAAATAAGAGTCGGATCCTCAACCAACTGAGCCACCCAGGTGCCCCAACCATGAAGAATTTTTATGAGAAAATGATAACACTATTTTATTATATTTGAAATTATTGTGAAAATATTAATATGCAATAATAATATTGTGTTTATATTTTGAAATATGGTCTTCTATTTTAAAGATAAATACTAAATATTTGTGGATAAAATTATATGATGTCTAGAATTTGCTTGAAAACAATCCAGTGGGTGTTGTCTAGAATACAGATAAAATAAGATTGGCCATGAATTGGTAAATGTTAAAGTTGGGTAATGAGTATATGGGGATTTCCTTATACTATTCTTTCTACTTTTCCTATGTTTAAAAAGTTCTATAATAAAAAGCTAAAAGAGAAAATACAAAGTTTCCATTCTACTCTCCCATCCATCCAGTCCCCATTTCGCCATAGATAATGACTATTTGTAGTTTCTTATGCATCCTTCCAGAGTTTGTATGCAATAAATTCCTTTTATCCTTAGAAAAACATTTAAGTACATATTTTTAAAAGGCTGATTTCTTGGGAAGTATCTGACTTTCAACCTAGCAGTTGACAGCTATTTGAGTTCACTCCCTAAGACTGATGCTCATTTCCTTTCTGACTTCCATGGACACAGCACCAGATCATTGGGAACAGGATAAGTGCTTGAAAATAATGACAGCAGAATCATTCTTGGTGACTGTTTCCATGGGAATGGGAATGAATCAGCGATAGAAAACTCTTAAATCTCAGCCTGAGGGTCACAGAAGGCCATTCCATTTTAAAAGGGTTGTGGCTGTTTACAGCTTTTATGTTTGGAGGGATGAAAAAATATCAAACATAAATTTATTTCGTTGAAGAACATTACCTAATCCTACATATGAAAACTCAGCCATTATTCAGAGAGCTGTGACTAGCATTCTGCCTACACACAGCCCGGTTGTGAGTGGTTGCTAAACACCATCATCTTCAACTTGACTGAGATTGTTTTGAAATTCTGCATTTCTGTAGTATTTTAAAGTGAAGGGTAGAATTATACGGGTCTTGAAGAGTACTGGTTTACAACTTTAAGTAGTACTCAGGGGGCTTTCTGTGGGCTAATTGAAATGCAATTAATGTAAAGCTGAAAATTGGAATTAATTCAAATTAATCTCTGACAAGAAATGATACATAAAGAGTTTGAGGAAGGACAGCAATGTTGTAAATTCTTCAATGGGAATAAGTTTTGAGAGAAGCTATTTAAGGATATTTCAAATAATTTAAATAATTATACTCAATCCAAAGGCTGTTTGTACATCTGTCTTTTTATTGTTAAATAATACTAGATTATGGTTGCAGAACAATAATCGTCTCTTCTTTATGCACATCCAGCAGCATGAATCTTGGCAATAGATCATCTGAGAAAATTGTTTTTTGGGTGATGAATTGCCAGGTTAAGAGTATTATATTCCTGCTAGCATGCCTTCATTATCAGAGCATTTTAGAAAATATGTTTTTTATGTGATACGGGGGTATTGTTGTGATAAGAATTAATATAACACTTTAGCAAGCAGCTTAAAAGTCAAAGTGTGGTTGTTTTAAATTTATATTCCACAATTTTACATAGGCAATGCAGATAATAGCATTAATAGCATTTTTTTAACTGTGCAGTTAACACCCACTTCTGTAAGTGAAACACAGGCTTAGGAATGATATGAAGGCATTATTATCTAATTCATTAAGATAAATAAAGGATAAGTGAGTTTCATGTGTAGCAGCAGAGAATGGTAAAAGTAATTCCACTCTCTTGGGTTTGGAAAATGTGTGTGTGTGTGTGTGTGTGTGTGTGTGTGTGTGTGTGTGTGTGTTTCCCTGTGTGTTGAGGAGAAGAGACAAAAGGACCAATGCTGAACTAAAGGAAAATCATAAACTCTTAATTTTCTTGCTCTGGTTCAAAGCAGTAAGTAATCAAGTTATGCAGTGACGGCTTATGTAGGTAAACTTCAGAACCTCCTTGGAGGCATGAGACATTTAAAACTAATTAACAGTTATTAATATTGGAAAATTCCCCAGGCTTTAAAAAACATTTTCTTGCAGAAACATGCAGTGAAGACACGTGTTGGAGAGGAGCACCCTGTCTTCTCCAAGTGAGAGACAGAAGACAAAGCAACAAAAGACAACAATAAGAAACTAACAAAACAGCAAGTGGCTAAAAATTCAGGCAGAGGAACTTGTAGAATCTTTCCTGCGAAGGGGCTGGCATCGTGAAGAACAGGAATATTTAAAACATGGCATAAATTCTCAACAGTGTTCCTTAGATTATTGTGTAATTTCTCCTTTTTTTTTTTTTACAGTTACAAGTTTCTCATTTAGAAAACACTATGCAAATATATACAAAAGCAATATTGTACTTTTCTTTTTGTTTATTTGTCCTGAGACTAACTTATAATATTGTACTTTCACAACTACCAGCAAAATTGAATCCAAACTGTTAACAGTACAAAAATTCAAAATGTATTAATTGTCCAATATTGCAGATACCTATTTACATGTTTACATGTGTATCTTTAGACTATTATTTTTGAGTCTTGTTCTCATAATCTTCAATACTTTGACATTTGCACACTAAGAATTGATTTGGGTGAAATTTGACTTCTCCTCTATTAGGAAATAGTCATTTTTAGTCATTGCCATGTATGAAAGAAAAACGCCAAAACCTTGGCCATGTTGAGTGCCATCTATGCTTCAGAGGCACTGTTTATATCAACCTTACAACAATCCCTTCTCACAGACGTGAAGTCCCCATCTATACAAGGCCTGCCCCTGTGCTGGCTTTATGATGGCGTTTGATAAATATTTGCTGATCTGCTGAAGAAACCAAGGCTGAGGGATTATACAATTCATCCCAGTTATCTGCAATTCAAAACCCAGGTTTCTGATCCCAAATCCCTGCCTTTGCACTCTCTAGAGCTCCTTCTTTCACCATCAAAATGTGCGCCAAGTATTGAGCCAGAGTGCATTTAAAAGTAATGGAATCTTGTGCAGAATTCTTTATGAAAGTACTATCTACAAGAGAAGCAAGTTGATTTTTATATAGGACCTATGAATTTATCTCTGGCGTTGGCTGTAGAATTCAGCAATCACAACTCCCCACCCCAGAAAATCAATAAATAACTGGCCAAACAGTCTACAAGATCAGGGTCCTTTATGTTAAAAATGTTTAGTGGTGTATTACAGGCATATGTCTTAGAGTGTGCCTTGGAATCAGAAGATGGACTGTGGTAATGGAAATGGGTTGCAAACCTTCTCCAGATCATAAAACGCAACAGTTTATGCCAGGATAACATATGGGGCTGGCGGCCTTCCTGGAGTGAACTAAATTCAGAGGGATATTTCAGGGTCTTATTCCCAGGGAGAAGACTGAGTAGTTGGGCATTGATCCATTTCTTATCTTTCATTCAATAAATATTCGTCAAGTGCATTTTCAGTGCATTTAATTATAATGTAAGCAACATGTCCTCATCTATAAAGTGGGGGTGGGGGTGGGAATAGAACCTATCTCACAGAGCTCAGAGAATTAAGTGAGAGTGTGTGCAGAGGGCTTAGAATAATACCTGGCATGTAGTAATTCCTTTAAAAAAATATTAGTTGTGGGGCGCCTGGGTGACGCAGTCAGTTAAGCGTCTGACTTCAGCCAGGTCACGATCTTGCGGTCCGTGAGTTCGAGCCCCACATCGGGCTCTGGGCTGATGGCTCAGAGCCTGGAGCCTGTTTCCGATTCTGTGTCTCCCTCTCTCTCTGCCCCTCCCCCGTTCATGCTCTGTCTCTCTCTGTCCCAAATAAATAAATAAACGTTGAAAAAAAATTAAAAAAAATATTAGTTGTGACTATTAGGTTCTTACAATGTCCTTGACACTGTGCTGGGTGCTGAAATTCAAAAAGGATTTAAATTCATCTTTTTCTCAGGAAACTCACAGTTGTAGAGGGAGACACTCATGTAAACTAAAGCCATATAGACAAGACGGTAGAAGGTTCTATGAGATGCACAGGAAGTACAAAGAAGGGAATAGCCTAGCACTAAGAGGGCAACAAAAGCTCCCCACAGGAGGTGATAATCTGAGTCTTAAAGGACAAGTAAATATTCTGCAGGTGGGGTGTGTGATGGGGAAGATGGGAGTTCCAGGCAGAGGGACTTGCAGTAGTAAGAACAGGCTCGGAGTTATGGAAAGCTGAATCTGGAGGAACTACTTGTTTATGAGAATGGCTGAAGATAGGTGCTTGTTGATGAGAAGAAAGAAATGAGACCAGAGACTGACTAATTCATGAGAGACTTTGTCCTGTCAGCAATGAGAAACCACTGAGGTGTTTTCAACAGTAGGGTATTATAAACAGATGTGTGCTTTAGAAACTTCGTGAATAAAAGTATGGGAGATAAATTGAAGGTATGAGACTAGACGTGTGAAGAATAGTCAGGAGATTATTGAAACAGAACAAGCAAGGAATGAAAATATCTTGAACTATAAGCAGTGACAAGGGCATGAGAGAAAGCCAGATTCAAGAGACATTAAGGAGAGGATGAGAAAGAAGTTGGGATTAATTGGGTGGTGTATCAGTGAAAGTAAAGGTTGGGTACCAATATTTCTGACTTGGTGTTTCAATGTATGTTCAGAAATGCAGTGATTGGAAGAGGAGGAGCAGATGTGGAAAGATTAATAGTGAGTTTTGCGTTGAACATGGGAAATTTAAGACGCTGGTAGAACATTCTGGAAAAAATATATGGTAAGTCATTGGATGTATGACTTTTGATTGTAAGGGAGAGGTGAGGCTGGAAATACAGATTTCAAGACCATCAGCATATGGGTGGACATGGAAGCCACTGATAAGATTCCTGAGAGAGACCACATTAGCAGAGAAGAGAAGAGGACAAAATGTTGGAGAAGCCAACTTATAAGTGATGGTGGCGAAGTTGGAAAACAAGGCTGATAATCAGGGATGTAGAAATTAAAGCACAAAAGAGTGGTATCACCAAAAGCCAAAGGAATTCTGGAATCTCAAGAAGGTTATTCGTATCAAATGCCATAAAAAGTACACGAAACCTAAAAGAAGCCTATTATATTTGAAGCTTAGGGATTTGTTGTTATTTTAATCTCTGTCAGGGAAGTTTCAGTGGAATCCAAACTGCATTTGGTTTCCTGGAATACGCAGTCATGTGTGTGTGTGTGTGTGCGTGCACATATACATATATTTCCTCTTAACTAAGTTGCTGCCTTAGTAAGCCTGCCTAAATATTTCTTATTTTATGTGTCCCTTTTACTCATGTTTCTATAGGTTTCTCATTTATTTATGCCTGATTTGACAGTCCAAGTATCCATATGTTGAGCTACAAATTTTAGGGGACTAAATGTCAAAACTGGCAGTGTCTTTCAAGGTTTCAGCTGTAATAAATATGGACAAGTAAAAGTACTTCCCTCAGCGTTCTTCTTCCTAAAGAAAAGGACTTTTGGCAAAGAGACAAGAGCCACTTTTTATGATTTCCATCATATCTACTCAGAAAATGACCTGAGAGGACAACGTCTTAATAGGAAGATCTGGCAGATCGGCCAAGTGTTCCTTAAGTTCGTTCAATATGGCGCAACATTTTCCAACCTCTACCACAGGATGAGTTGTTTCAAAAAGTTTTGAGAAGTCCTAAACAGATGATTGTTATATATATTTCTCCATGGTAAAAGCAGAGTCTTGGTTCTGTAGGCTCTATGCTTCAATTTCACTCATACAAACCCAAAAATATGAACAGATAATCCATATTTAAATTTCTAACTTTTTAAGTAATTACAAAAGCACTGTAAATACCAAAGATAGAACAGAGAGTCCTCACCTTTTACTCAGTTTTCCCAATGGTTACATCCTACATAACTATGGTACAATATCAAAACCATGAAGTTGGGGCGCCTGGGTGGCACAGTCGGTTAAGCGTCCGACTTCAGCCAGGTCACGATCTCGCGGTCAGTGAGTTCGAGCCCCGCGTCAGGCTCTGGGCTGATGGCTCAGAGCCTGGAGCCTGTTTCCGATTCTGTGTCTCCCTCTCTCTCTGCCCCTCCCCCATTCATGCTCTGTCTCTCTCTGTCCCAAAAATAAATAAAAAACGTTGAAAAAAAAAATTAAAAAAAAAAACAAACCATGAAGTTGTCACTGGCAAAACTATGTGTAGGGGTCTCTGTGGGTTTTGCCACAAGTGTAAATGTGATGACACTGCAGTCACCATGGCAACCAAGACACAAAACTATTCCATCACCACAGAAAACTCCCTCATGCTACCCTTTTTGTTATTTCAAAAATGGTATATAAATGGAATCACATAGTATATAATCTTTTTTAAGTTTTTATTAAATTCCAGTTGCCTAACATACAGTGTAATATTAATTTCAGGTATACAATATAGTGATTCAATACTTCCATACAACATCCAGTGCCCATCACAAGTGCACTCCTTCATTCCCATCACCTATTTCACCGATTCCCCCATCCACTTCCACTCTGGTAACCATCAGTTCGTTCCCTATAGTTAAGAGTCTGTTCCTTATTTTTGCCTCTCTCTTGTTTTCCTTTTCCTCACTTGTTTTGTTTCATTAATTCCACATATGAGTGAAATCATATGGTATTTGTCTTTCTCTGATGGACTTATTTCGCTTAGCATAATACTCTCTAGTTCCATCCACGTCATCACAAGTTTTCATTCTTTTTTATGGCTGAGTAATATTCCATTACATAATATCTCACATCTTCTTTATCCATCCAACATCAGTCAGCAGATGCTTGTGATCTTTTGAGATTTGCTTTTTTCACTCAGTGTAGCAGCCTTGAGATCCACCCAAGATGTTGTAAATATCAATAGTTAATTTTCTTTATCGCTGCATAGTATTTCATGGACTGGATCTACCATAGTATGTTTAATCATCCACCCAGTGAAGGACATTGGAGGTGTTTCCATTCTGTAAGCTTTTTTGAATAAAGCTGCTATGAACATTCATGCACAGATTTTTGTGTGGACTTAAATTTTTATTTCTCTAAGATAAATGTCCATGAGGGTGACTGATGAGTTATGTGGTAAGCATATATTTTAATTTTCTTAAGAAACCAGGAAACTATTGACCGCAGCAACTTCTTACTCAATGTGTCTCTGGAGGCAAGGGAAACAAAAGCAAAAATGAATGATTGGGACCTCACCAAAATAAAAAACTTCTGCACAATGAAGGAAACAATCAGCTAAACTAAAAGGCAACTGACAGAATGGGACAAGATATTTGCAAATGACATATCAGATAAAGGGTTAGTATACAAAATCTATAAATAACTTAAACTCAACACCCAAAATACAAATAATCCAATGAAGAAATGGGCAAAAGACATGAATAGACACCTCTCCAAAGAAGACATCCAGATGGCCAACCGACACATGAAAAAATACTCAACATCACTCATCATCAGAGAACTACAAATCAAAACCACATTGAGATATCACCTCACAGATATGGCTGTGTCAGAATGGCTAACATTAACAACTCAGACAACAACAGATATTGGCAAGGATGCAGAGAAAGAGGATCTCTTTTGCACTGCTGGTGGGAATGCAAACTGATGCATCCACTCTGGAAAACAGTATGGAAGTTCCTCAAAAAACTAAAAATAGAACTACCCTATGACCCAGAAACTGGACTACTACACATCTATCCAAGGGATACAGGTATGTTATTTCGAAGGGGCACATGCACTCCAATGTTTATAGCAACACTATCAACAATAGTCAAAGTATGGAAAGAGCCTAAATGTCCATCGATGGATGAATGGATAAAGAAGATGTGGTATATATATATATATATATATATATATATATATATATATATACACATATATATATATACACACATACATATATATATGTATATATATATATATATATATATATATATATATATATACACACACACACAATGGGGTATTACTTGGCATTCAAAAAGAATGAAATCTTACCATTTGCAACTACGTGGATGGAACTAGAGGGTATTATGCTAAGTGAAATTAGTCAGAGAAAGACAAATACCATATGACTTCATTCAGATGAGGACTTTAAGATACAAAACAGATGAACATAAGGGAAGGGAAACAAAAATAATATAAAAACAGGGAGGGGGACAAAACAGAAGAGACTCATAAATATGGAGAACAAACTGAGGGTTGCTGGAGGGGTTGTGGGAGGGGGGATGGGCTAAATGAGTAAGGGGCATTAAGGAATCTACTCCTGAAATCATTGTTGCACTATATGCTAACTAACTTGGATGTAAATTAAAAAAAAAAAACAAAAAACAAAAAAACAAAAAAACAGAAAACTTTTTCAGAATAGGTGTATACCATTTTACATTCCCACCAGTGGTGTGTGAGAGATCTAGTCTCTCCACATCCTCAAAATCATTTGTTATTATCACCATTCTTTTGTGTTAGTTGTCCTATTAGATGGGTAGTGATAGATCATTGTGATTTTAATTTTCATTGCCATGATGGCCAATGATGTTGAACATCTTTTCATGTGTTTGTCATCTGTATACCCTCTTTAATGAAATGTCACTTTTTGTCTTTTGCTCCCTTTTTTAATGAATTAATATGTTTTTTAAACTGTTGAGTTTTGAGAGTTCTTTATTATATATATTTACTGTACATTATATATATTATTGCCTATATTTATTATACATAATATAGGTATATAAAATATGTATATAAAATAGGATATTTATATTTATCTTTTGTCACATAGGTAACACGCAAATATTTTCTCAGTATGTAATTTTGTCTTTTCATCCTAACAGGATCTTTCACAGGGCAAAATTTTTTTTTCTTTTATGTTTCATTCCTTAGCTGTCATGTCATATTTGGATTTTAGAGTTGAAAATTCACTTGAATTTCTGGAGCACAATTAGATAATCAGTATTGCATACAGAAAAAAAAAAAAAAGATTATACCAGAAATGATAGGTGTCTGGGAATTGTTTCAAAATAATCCAGATTGGAGAGTAAGATGGGAGAAAAGGGGGTGGGAGTAGAGATAAATAACGATGGCCATGAGTTGACAGTTATTGAAGCAGGGAGAATAGGTACATAAGATCATTATATCATTTTTTCCACTTTTGCATGTTTGAAGTTTTCCATAATAAAAAGATTTTTAAAAATACTGCATATCTTTTGACTAATCCAGTTTGGGGAACCTTGTCCTAAGGAAGAGCTTGAAATCATGGAAAAAGAAAGTTATTTGTACCAAGATGTTTATAGTGACATAATTTGTAAAAGTAGAAGGAAAAATCAAGGAATACAAATAGCTAGCGATTAGAGAATCATTATATAATCTATAGTATATCATCTCAGGGGACCATTATGGAGCCATTAAAGTGATAAACGTGAGGCTGAAGATACACAAAAAGTTTTTTCCAAAATGATGTTAGCTAGAAAAAAACAAAACAATCCTTCAACTGTGATTTAGCCAGCCATAGTAGTGGAATACTGTGATTTTATGTTTCTGTAGCAAAAATTTAGTTCTTTCCTATTAAACAATTTAATGATAATTTCAGTTGCCATAAATAAAAGAATATGGCACCAGGATTTAGTATCTTCTATACCATACTGGCAGGTCTAGACAGTAAGGTTGGCAAAGGGGTCTCCTTTGTTCTACCATGCAGTGTGAGGGCATCTGGCAGAGCACATATACCCCACCCTTCAAGTATACACCCTTAAGTATCCTCTTAATGTGTTGAAATTGCTGACAGCTACACAAGCATTTTACTAAAGCTTTTAACAATTATGGAAAAGAAAATGCAAGTGCATAGGACATTAAATTTCAAGTCAGTAAGGGGTTTATTTATTTATTTATTCATATTTAAGTATAATTAATACACTGTTATATTAGTTTCAAGTGTACAATATAGTGATTTGACAATTCCATACATTTCTCAGTACTCATCAAGATAAATACACTCTTGATTTCCTTTATCTGTTTCACCGATCCACCCACCCACATCCCCTCTGGCAACCACCAGTTTGTTCTCCATAGTTAAGAGTCTACTGTTTTGTTTATCTCTTTTTCTTCATTGTGTATTTGTTTTGTTTCTTAATTCCACATATGAGTGAAATCATATAGTACTTGCCTTTCTCTGACTGATTTATTCCAGTTAGCATTGTATTCTCTAAGTCCATCCATGTTGTTGCAAATGGCAGGATTTCATTCATCTTTATGGCTGAGTGATATTCCATAGTGTGTGTGTGTGTGTGTGTGTATACACCACAACTTCTCTATCCATTCATCTATCAATAGACACTTGGGTTGCTTCCATATCTTTGTTATGAATGTAGGGGTGCATATATTTTTTTGAATTAGCACTTCTCTTTTCTTTGGGTAAATACCCAGTTGTGTGATTACTGGATCAGATGGTAATTCTCTGGTTAATTTTTTGAGGAACCTCCATACTGTTTTCCACAGTGGCTACTCCAGTTTACATTCCTACCAACAGTACATAAAAGTTCCTTTTTCTCCACATTCTACCAACATTTGTTATTTCTTGTGGTTTTGACTCTAGCCATTCTGACATGTGTAAGGTGATATCTCATTGTGGTTTTAATTTGCATTTCCAGTAAAGGACTAACTTTTAAAAAATTGCTAAAAAGATACAGATTACTTGACTTATATCTTGAGGGAAAATCTACCTTAAAGCATGATAATACTCGCAAGTATTTCCTGAATAAATGTGATGAATCAGGAGAAGAATTACCCAGCACAAATCTAGCTTGTGTTGGAAATCACGAAGGTTTTAAAGATGTCCACAAATTCTTTGATATTCCTTCTTTAGCAAGTTGGGGTCTAATTCCCCTCCCTTTAAGTGTGGGCTGTACTTAATAACTCACTGCTAAGGCATAGAAAGAGGTGGAAGTGAAGGTGTGTTACTTTCCAAGTTAGGACATAAAAGGTATATATGACTTCCTCCTTGCTCTCCCTTAAATCATTTGCTCTAGAGAACACAACTCATTTTTTGAGGGTTCAAGCAGCCTAAGGAGAGTTTCATTGGGGAGGAGCTGAGACCTCCTGCCCACAGCCAGTAAGCCCAGTAAAGCCCTGAGATGTCTGCAGTCCCTGATGACATCTTGATTGTGACCCGTGAAAGACCCTGAGCTGGAATCACCCAGCTAAAATGCTCCTGAAATTATGACCCACAGATCTTGTAACATAATAAGTGTTTATTGCTTTAAATCACTAAGTTTTGAAGTAATTTGTTATGCTGTAATAGATAATACAGAAATCTCTAGAAATGTTCTAGAAATTTTATTTAACATGGTTCTTAAGAATTTATGTTTAGTAGAATTTTATGTTTAGTAGGATTTCCTAGTTCCTGGTAGTCTTCTATGAGCCTGCGATTTTGCCAGAAGTTATGTCAACGAGAAAATTTTTCAAAACCACAATTCTGCAAATGCAAAGAGACTTCTAGTTCTAAAACTCTATATCCATATGATATAGACTAGAAAATACCAGTGATAGAAACAATAATGTTAAAATGAAAAAGATTGGGAGTACTTTTAAGTTGTTTAAACGTTGGTAATTTAAGATATCTTTTATTTAATTAGTTCCAAAAATTTGTGTCTATAAAATATTTCATTGTTTGAAATTTGTTTTATAGTTTTGCTTTTAATATTTATACTGAAGAGAATAAAAAGGGGGGAAAAAGATGAATAGAGTCTAAAGACTGAGAAAATAGGACCCTCATTTGTGAAAATATTTCTCATGTGCCCAGTACCATACCTTTGCAGATGTTTAGGATGATGACCTCCTTTTTTGGGAGACAAAAGTATTATTGTTTCAAATATGTACCAGTTTTGAATTATTTATTTTTGAGAAAATGTGACATGTCCTAGCTATCATTTAAGGATGCTTTTTAATGCTTTCTGTGACTATTGATCAAATTTAGATTCTTTTCTTTCATCAGGGTTTCACCTGATAGTTGAAACACCAGAGAAGTGTTCCAGGATCTTGAAAGAAAGGCTTCAGGTCTCAAAGTCTTTGATTCCTTCATACTAGCATATGAACTGGCAGGCTTATTTTGTAATGACACCATCAGTGTGCTACATATGAGAGACTTTGAATTTCATCTTAGGACGTAATTCACTGAGAAAAAGATTCTTTTTCAAATACCTCCACAGAAATAACCTAATGGAAAGTCTTCCCACTTCCATGGAAAAGATATTTGCCCATGTTGGGTTGGAAGAAGAAAAGTGAGGTTTGGGACTCGATTATGCACCACGAAAGCGAGACTTCATTAACGCAGGTTAAACAAAATTCTCCTGATGTTGAACAACTGTGAAGATGATAAATTCCAATGATAAAAACCAAGCCTGATTAATGTCTCTGGATTAAGAAGCAATTCAACTCAAGTAGCTGAGATATGATGGAATAATTAGTGGGTAGTGCCAGAAATTATTAAATAACCTAGAAGATACCAAAATAACTTCTGGAAGCAAGAACATCTGCTTTTGATTCCAGACTTGGGAGAATACAAAGGTAAGAAAGCCATGCATTAATTTGATAGGATGGTGGGATATCTCCATGTTAAGTATCTTTTGGTAATGAGTTAAATTGTGCAGAATTTATTCCAGTGCCCACAGATGTTTAATGTATTCCTAAGTGGCTTCTATGTCATTGAAATTATACTCATTAAGCTTACAAAATAGGTAACTTATTATTCAAAACATAGTATTAAATCTCACAATATGGAAGAATTAGAAGCCAATGCACAGACTGTCAATACGGATAATGCAAGTCTCCTTGGGAAAAATAATTAGACACAGAAATATCAGATATAATGCACAGCATGAGACTTATCAAGGAAATAATATAAGACTAATAGTTGACCTGGGGTTACCATGATTTATTGTTTTTTAAGAAGCAAATGGTGAAAAAATGCAAAATTAAGAATGTAGAGTATGTGACACAGCCTTAAATTATATTTTATGTCTTAACCAAACCCTTATTATTATTGTTTGCAAAGCAGTGCTATTTATGGAATATTCTATTGTGTGCCATAAAATAAAAACTAAAATACATAGCTAATCTTAAAAATTAAACACAGAAAATAGTGTTTTAATCCGTACTCCATAAATTAAGATACACAAAGCACCTGGAGCAAAGTTCCAAAGAGAAACTAAAATGACCATATGCTGCCTTTAATCTAATGAAGATGATTCTATTGTCCTCTTGGAGAAGGCTTTGAACTTTGTGCTGTGCTGGCTTATTCGGGGTCTTTCTTTTGGCCTATGTCATGTTTTTATTAGCTGACTGATGAGGTAAAGGTGAAGGTCAGCAGTGGAAACCAGATGTAGGCTAACTGGTCCCACCAGGGTCACATGCATACATGCTCTCACAGAGCTTGAACTAAATTATTTGACTCATTTGGAAACTCTCAAGGAATTGAGTTCATGGAGTTTGGACAATAGAAAGCCAAGAACTATCCTGATGACAATCTTGACAGTATATTTGCAGCTGCTAAATAAATGTTGTCCAGCTGTTTTTTATTCTGCATAAGTTCATGACTTACACAGAGGGACTGATCTCTAAAACTGTAGCTGAAGAAACCCCTGATGCAGCATGAGTAACTACTGCAATTAAGAAAAAGACAGGAGGGTGCCTTTTTTTATAATGTTTGGTTTTCGGAGGTTACCTTCTTGAAAATGAAAGAATGGATCTCATGTGACTCTGATTTCCAAAAGTGCAGACTTCTGCTTGTAAGGACAAGATGAAATAAGAAGCAATGGTACTATTTTAAAATTTTTTTTAATGTTTATTTATTTACTTTTTGAGAGAGAGAGAGAGCACAAGGGGGGGAAGGACAGATTCAGACAGAATCTGAAGCAGGCTCCAGGCTCTGAGCTGTCAGCGCAGAGCCCCTCATGGGGCTCAAACTGACAAACCACAAGATCATGACCTGAGCTGACACTTAACCAACTGAGACACCGAGGCACCCCAAGAAACAATGTTACTATTGATTTCATACCCTAAAATACCAAGATGCCAGATTATTTTATGGAAACCATATTAGTCATATATACAGTTTTGTTTTCATGGAGTTTTTTCAGTGGAAAAATAATTATATATTTTAACTATCTTGGTAACATTTTAAAAAGTTAGACCTTTCCTCCCAGATGTTGCCTGATATATCTGGATTGGTGGTTGTCATTTGGGGGTTCCAAAAAAGAAAGGAACCTAGAAGAACACCCTGAGATTGAGGATGGCCTTTCTTTTCTTTTTAATGTTTTATTTATTTATTTATTTAGAGCACACGAGTGAGCACAAATGGGGGAGGGACAGAGAGAGAGGGAGAGAAAATCCTAAGCAGACTCCATGTTGTCAGCACAGAGCCCTACAGGGAGCTTGATCTCATGAACCAGGAGATCATGACCTGAGTGAAATCAAGAGTCGGATGCTTAACCAACTAACAAACTAAGCCACCCCCGTGCCCCAAGGATGGCCTTTCCAAGCTTCATCCTCACATTTTCTCTAGCCCCATTGAAAGTCTCTCTGGGATGTATGGAGAAATGATTGAGCACCACTGATGTACGTCAATGCAAGAGGACATCTGATTAAGAGCTCAAGCTGTAAGGGCAGAACACATGGGTCCAGATTTTCATTCTACTGCTTCCCAGTTAAGTAATATTAGGCAAGTAACTTGACCTCTCTAAGCCTCACTTGCCACGTTCATAAAATGGGGATAATAACAAAAGTGCTTTTAAGTGAGAACAGGTGGTTAAAATGAGGTACAGCAAGAAAAACACTCAGCACAGTGACTGGCATATAGTAACTGGCACTCAGTAAATAACACTATAGTTATTGCTCTCCAAAGGATTCAAAACATCTTAAATCTGAGAAGAGAGAATGCTGTTCTAAAAATTGCATTAAAGAAGTGTCTAGATAGGGCCTGGTTTAATGGCACGTTCTCTTGGAAATTGTAAAGGAAAGCCTTCCATTGGGTGGGATTTGACTAAATGGTCTCCACATTTTCTTGTTACATTTTAAGATTCTTTGAAATGCAGTTGAATACAGGAAATTTGCCCCTTTGACAGTCTGTTTAGAATGAATGCTGCATGAGCAAATGATGATTATGTGCTTAGTAATTTCAGTGTAATTCAGAGTTCACCGGTCAGGGTCATGCCTACAATTCCTTATCTCATTTGTCCTGATCTGGCCTGATTTTCATTATCTGTGAAGATTCATGTGGAATGATTTATCAAACTTGCCCCCCAAACCCCTAAAGGACAGCCAGCTGGTTGAGGAAAAGTATCCTACACTGAATTTTATTTTGCCCGAAATATTATGCCACCCTTGGTATCTTCTTGCTATTGAAGGAATTCAAAGTCCTTCCTGAGCTGGTCCTAGATTAAGCAGCCATGTTCAGGTCCCTAACTGCTCACTCAAGGCTCCAGAACATGCCTTCTTGCTTGTCCTTCCATGGGCCACCCTCCCCTTTAAGGCATTTCAAATGACAGTGCAAATTCCCTGTTCTGGCCTTACCAAAATATGTTCTCCCTCGCTTCCTCTCCCTCTTAGTCTGCTCAGGCTGCCATAACAAAAATAGCATAGACTGGGTGGCTTAAACAGCATAGGTTTATTTTTTACAGTTCTGGAAGCTAGAAGTCCAAGATCACTGGTTCCTAATGAGGACTGTCTTCCTAGTTGTGTGGACACCTGACTTCTTGCTGTATCTCACACTGCAGAGACAGAGTGCTATGGTGTCTCTTTATCTTCTTCTTTCTTTTAAGTTTATCTATTTTGAGAGAGAGAGAGCGGGGGGCAAGGGCAGAGAGAGAGAATCCCAAGCAGGCTCTGCGCTGTGAGTGAGGAGCCTGATGCAGGACTCAAACTTGAACCGCGAGATCATGACCTGAGCCAACTGAGCCACCCAGGTGCCCCCTCTCTTCATCTTCTTATAAGGGCACCAAACCTATGAGGTCAGAGTCTCATCCTTATGACCTCAGTTAACCCTCATCACTTCCTCAGAGGCCCCATCTCCAAATACAGCCACGTTGGGGATTAGGACTTCAAAATAATGAATTTTGGTGGGGGGACGAAATTCAACCCACAGAACCATGCCTCCCTCCATTCTCTTCCTCTTTCTCTCCTCTTCTCCTCTCCTTTTGAGTCACTATAGTTTCTATGATCTGTTCTATTCCCTTCCTGCTTCAGATAACACGGTTTTTATTGTTAGATAATTAATTTTATGTCTATTCTTATCTCTTTAACTAGACTGCATATGTCTAAGGAAGGCATAGCAGTTTTTGGTCTCTTCACAGTCTGTGTAGGTAGACCTTCAATATAGATGTTACTTGATTAACTCATTAAAGAATACCTTCAATTTGGTGAAACTACTCACTGCAGTGTAAAAAAAAAAAAAAAATAAATAAGACTATGGGCATTCACTGAAGGTTTATAATGATCCAGGCACTGTTTAAGTACTTTTAAAACATTAATATGGCTAATATGGTTAACCCAATGTCTTTAAATGTGAACTGAGTTCTTACCATATGCCAGGTGCTTTGCATATATGTCTCATATCTCATTTAATCCCTACCATGACCCTATAAAGTAACTATTAAAATGATCATTTTAGAGATGAGGAAAACTGAAGTTCAGAGAAAGCACATCCCCAAGGTTTTATGGCTGGTTAGAGGTGGAACTGAAGTATGAAGTAGATGGGTCTGATTCTAAAACCCACATTGTCCCTACTACCCTACACTGCAGTAGAATCTATACTGCCTGGTAATACAAGCCAGCAAAGAACTGACTCCCTGAGAGCTTTTACGATGGCATCTTGATTGCTGCTAGAATGAATCCTTGTTAAGACACTGTTGGGTTTTGTTGTGGCAAAAGGCACCAGCAGAAATTTTTCTTCAGTATTGAATGTTTTAAGCAATCCAACAGTGGATGAGAAATTCATGCTATGCTTATGAGGCTGCCTTCAGTGGCCAAGCTGATTTTGTCTGTCATGCAGAGTAATTCAGCTCTTCATTACGAATACTACATGGGGACAATTAGTATTCCACTGGTTCTGGAACAACAAAATCCTAAGGTGTACCAAGAGTGTGCGGAGCCTGGCCATGAGCAGGGATTTCATGCCGAGATGCCAGTGTGCCACCAGGCTGTAAAAAACCCAGTCAGATCCAGATAAATTGACACCAAAACTCCAAACAAAACCAGCGCATTTCTGAGTATTGTTCAGTAATTTCCTGTCCAAATAATGTGACCATATAAAAAAATAAATGAAAAAGGTAAATCTAGGACATACAGGGAAGTGGGTTCTCTCCATTCTTTGCTGGTGGTTGTATAAGTTGGAACCACCTTTCAGGAAACAATTTGAAATACATATTGAAATCATATCTTTGAGCTAGCATTCCAGATGGCCTCTGAGCTAACTAGAGGAAAATAAAACACACAGGGAAGTGAGAATAATCTCTTTCAGCGATCCCCAAACTATCCATGACCAATCAGATTGAGCACTTATCTGCATGTTTGTTGAATTGGAAATTTTGAAAGAGGGAGGATATATTTTATGTTATATTTTGTATATAATAAGCAACTCAAAAAGATCAAGAATATACATAACGTCTAGTGAAAAGACTCCTTCTTACCCCATAGCTGTCCACTTTGTCTCTCCAGAAGGAACCCATTACTGGCATAAGTCCTTCCAGAAATATTCTGTGCAAATGCATGCGCGCACATGCACACACACACACACACACACACACACACACACACACACACACATTGAAGCTTGGTGCCTCTCTTGTTTTTCCCTGTTGACTATGACACAGAAGAAAATACAGATTACCTGAATAACAAGTGTACAGGTGATCTATATACAGGTGATCTATATTTTCTTCTGTGTCACAGTCAACAGGCATAAACAAGAGAGGCACCAAGCTTCAATGTAAACTTTCATATTAGAAATGTACTTTATTGTCTAATCATTGTAAATCTCACCAACCCATGTACTTTCATTATATACACCTGGGAAGGGTGGCCATGAATATGGAGCCCTGTACTGTCCTTGGCCACAAATGTTTGAAACTCTCCAGTCTACATTAGTTGCCCTCTCTGCCTGGTATGCCTCTTGATCAATATCCATGTGCCTCTCTCTTGTGTTTGTATGCTTTGTTTCCTGTATAGCATTATTCTCCCATCTTGATAAGCTTTCTCCTTTTGGTACAGCACATCCTCCAGTAGCCTCCTGAAAAAAGTATGAGAGTAAGATTTTTTTTTAATTTTTTTTTTAACATTTATTCATTTTTGAGACAGAGAGAGAGAGAGAGAGAGAGCATGAACAGGGGAGGGTCAGAGAGAGAGGGAGACACAGAATCCGAAGCAGGCTCCAGGCTCTGAGCTGCCAGCACAGAGCCCAACGTGGGGCTCAAACCCACGGACCGCGAGATCATGACCTGAGGCGAAGTCGTACGCCCAACTGACTGAGCCACCCAAGCGCCCCGAGAGTAAGATTTTTGTATGTCTAAAAATCCCTTAATTCCACCCTTTCCTTTGATTGATAGTTTGGCTGAGTATAGAATTCTGGGTTGAAAATAATTTTCTTTCTGACTTTGAATGCATCACTCTGGTGTTTTCTAGAGTTGCTGTGGAAAAATATGAAGTTATGCTAATTCTTTCTCCTTTGCAATCTTCCATCTGTTAAGGGCAAGAACAAGTAAGCAAACATGCATTCATATCCATGCTCACTATTCTCCTACTCTGGGTCACAAGACAAGACACTCATATTCTTCCTTGAGATGTAAGCAAACTGATGATCTGTGAGGATTTTTTTTCAAAACTTAGAGTTCAATTATAAGGATACAAACGGGAACATTCTGAACCTCTTCTGGGTATGAGATGTATTTATTACCATCACTGGTTAATGATCATGAAAAGTGTTCCTTCCTATTTTTTTCCAAAGCTCTTCTTGACTCTATCCACTGACTTGGAGAAAACACATTAATTTTGGCTAATTGGTCTGTCAGGATTAATGAAAAGTCTAAATTACAGAACATATTAAAACTGTTAACAAGCATCTGTGTTGCGGTGAAATAAAGTTTGGATCATGCATCTGAAGATGCAGTCCCAGCATTGCCACTTGTTAAGTCATGTGTCCTTGAGCTACTCTATTGACCCCTCAAAGCTACTGTTTTCCTAGACAGGAAATGACAGTAATACCTAGCTCACAGTGTTGCCATGATAATTAAAAGCATTACAGGCAGGAGTGCCAGGGTAGCTCAGTCAGTTAAGCATCCAACTCTTGATTTTGGCTTAGGTCATGATCACATGGTCATGAGATTGAACCCCACACTGGGCTGGTGTGGAGCCTGCTTAAGATTGTCTCTCTCTCTCCCCCTCTGCCCCTCCCCCACTTGTACTCTTTCTCTCTCTCTCTCTCTGTGTCTCTCAAAAAAAACCCCAAACTTATAGACAATTGTTCAGTAAATTGTACAAAAAAAGCACTATACACATGTAAGGCTTTCTTATAGTAATTTTGTTTTTTTTTAAGAAAGAAAGAGAGAGCCCATGAGATTGGGGAAGGGGCAGAGAGAGGGAGAGAGAGAGAGAGAGAGAATCTTAAGCAATCTTCAAGCTCAGTGCAGAGACTGAAGTGGGGCTCAATCTCACAACCAGTTAGATCTGGACCTAAGCTGATATCAAGAGTCTGATGCTCAACCAACTAAGCCACCCAGGCACCCCAAGCTTTCTGATAGTAATTTAAACTAGATAAATAATGTAGCCTAGTGAAGTTTCTTAGGAAGCTGCTTTCCTGACAATTATGTACAGAAAATAATTTGTCATTTGCATATTTATTTATATTAATGTCCTTCCCTTTCTAGTTGCCTTTCTATATAATTTAAATTGTTGCCGTAGTAAGTAGCTTAACAAATCCTTTCCTCCAAGGTATTGTCAAAACAAACTTTAGCCCAGTTTCTTGTCCAAATAATTGGAATTTGTTGCAGTTTTCCTTTTTTTTTTCATTTAGAAAAACATAAAATTGTCGTTTTGGAGTAGTAAGACTTTTCTGAGACTAACATTACTGAAATAACATTGGATTTTTGGTGATTTGAAATAAATGGAACCTTGTCATTATTACTTGAGACTGAATTAGATTTTTTAAAATGGAAAATAAAATAGGACAGAAATGACTTTAAGGGAGAAGTGGCAATTTTATTATTTTTTAAGAGAGAATTATACATGTATTTCTTATAAAAGGCCCCAAACAGGGAAACAATGACTAATGATCAGATTGGAACAGATTTCACATGCTAGCTATATATGACATTGTACCTCAAGGGCTCTTGCCCTTTGTACATACTGCTATTTAGGTGAAAAAATAAATAAATAAATAAATAAATGAGAAGCATCTGAAAGGTCTGTCATTCACAAAGAAATACAGCTAAATATTGCTAAATATATAAAGAAGGATTCATCCAGGACTGAAACCAAGTAAGAAGGATATAGGAATTGTCTTTTTTCTTCCTATCACTGATTTTTCTTGTCAAAATGTCCTTATCTATAATATTACCACAAATTAATGAAAAGAATTGGTATAGCTCAGTCTTTAATCAAATAATATCATCCATTCACCCCACAAATATTTAGTGAACACCTTCTATGTACTAAGTATAGTTCTAGATGCTGTAAATGCAGCAGCGAATAAAATAGATAACATTTCCTGCCCTCGTGGAGCTTCCATCCTCAAGAAACTAGAGGACTGAGTCTGCCAAGGAGAGTGGGGGTGGCAGGCATTATAAAACATAAGAGGAAATGATGCTGTATGTTTCAAAAGTATGATCTTTCTTTTGGTGTTTGAGGGAGCTGAAAGCTTCAGGGGTCTTTTGGCTCCAGACCCGCTCTCCAAACTTACGCTTCTGCATATATGTGGAAGGCAAGAAAAAGACTCAAGACCTGGTGATCTAAAGAACCTGAACGATTATGAAGAAAGCATACCATTTAACTGGAGGATCCGTTGCTCCTCTCCTTTCACCAAAGAATGGCAAGCTGCCAAGTGATCTGGTGTATCAAGGGTATTCCAGGACGGTCTTCATTTCTGATATTCTCTCCTACTATCCTCTTGAGTACATTCATACTTGTCATGCCATGTTCTTCTAGACTTTGGTTGGGAAAATATGGCCTCTGTCACCATTAAGCAAAGGCTGGAATAGCAGCTGAGATATTGTAACTCGGCTCTGCCAATGCCATGTAGCAAGGGCAAAGAGGGGAGACAGACTGATTAACAGAGACAGAAACAGCCTGAAATCATGAGGAAAGTACCCATAACTCTTAACATGTCAGGAAGCACAACAGCATCTGGAGAGAAGGAATGACTTTGTGCTTTTGAAGAGAGAGGAATTGCCAAATATCTAAAGCTATTTTGAGATCCATTAGAGACTGTGAAGCACTAGCTAAAGAGTAACCTTTTCTTCCCATTTCGCCTTCCTCCCCAGATTGGGTGAGAGAGAACACTGAACTTCTTACTGGGACTCTATACTCGAATTTCCAGGCCCATCTATCTCTTTCTGCACTGCTCTTTTCCCATTGCAAATTCAGCATGCATATTCTCCACTAGGGGACAAAGGCATGGCAGCAGAAGAACCATGACAAACATCCATCCCGCCATCAGCTCCAAAACATACAACAGAATCTCATAGCTTTGTCTCACTTGATAGTAATTTCCATGTACTTTTAATAACAAAAATAAAAAACTATATACGCAGATATTTGTATTTTTTGGAGCTCACTTTGGTTTCACAGGAATGGAGGTCATTTCATTCTCCACTTTCCTTTCTGATCACATCCAGAGGGGTGACTCTTACTCATTCAAGTTCCTTGATTCCATTAAATATAATGCCACAGTTGCTTTAAGCCAAATCAGACTTTGCAGGTCACCTAGGCTAAATCCTCATTTTACAGATGAAGAAACTGAGACCCAAGAAGATTAACAAAGCAAAACAAAACAAAACAAAACAAAACAAAACACCCTTATCTGCAAAGCAGGGAGAATTTCTAACTTTTTAGTCACAAAGCTAATCAATAGCAGAGTCAGAGGCCACTTAACTGCAACCCCATAGTCATTCTATCAAATACAGTAATATACTCAGTAACATTTCCAACAGACTTCTTATATCCCTGAGATCCTCTACTGCTTTGAGGAGGAAGTGAAATTTCTCTTACGGAACACAGGGAGGCAAGAAATGTCCTCAGGTACATAGAAGAGCAAGATGGCCCCTAGGAGTCCTCTAAAGACCCGTATGGCATCAGAGACATTTTTGACCACACTCAAGAGAGTTTCTTCAGCCTGTAGATGGCACAGTTGGGCATAGAGTGATTTAAGGCAATTGTCTTTGTGACCCCTTGTGTTTGAGGACTTTGATTCATGTTAGATGTAATGTTGATTAATCAAACTAGAAATGTGTATGATTTTTGACACATAATATAGTCCTAGCGAATAGCAAGGACATGCTATCACATGTAGTATAGAAAGCTTAACTTGGAGAAGTGTGAACAGATATCACTTTCATCACAGTGGATTTCTAAAACTGATTTTGTGTAAAGATGACTGCAATAAAATGGACTGTAGTTGCCATAGGAACATGATCTCTGGTGTTTGATAGCAGCCTTGTAAGTCTATGTGTATGTATGTGTGTGTGTGTGGGGGGGGGTGTATTCTTGATCAAAAAGGACCCCCAGTGTATGGTAGCACCTAAAATGGATAAAACTAATGTGCTCATAGAATAGTCTTGCGTTGTTCATCTTAGAGATAATTTATCAACTCTATCGCCATAGTTTGATTTGCCTCCTTAGAATTTTTAAGGACTTTGAGATATTCATTTGAATAGCCCAATTCTCTTTAATATGCTACCCACCAACTTTGAACTGATAACCTTCTATGCCCTCAGAAATGCTCCCATAGCAAAATTAGTTATTTAAAATTATTTTCTTATTGCTAAAAATAATTCTGTTGCCCAGAACGTCTTTTAAAGTGCTGGTTACTCCATAAATTTTTGTTGGTAATAGAAACTGAAAAGATTTCAAAAAACATGAGTTAATCCTACAATTCTTCCCATCTTCTTTTGCCTCCTCAGTTTAGTTAAAGCTACAAGTTAGAGCAACTGCTCACCTATCAGTCAAAAAGCATCGTGGTCTGGAAACAGAGCTGCTGCACATCTTTAATTGTCCTAGGACCAACCCGACACTTTGTGGTTGAGCTTTTTGAGCACTTCACACTCTACTGAAAAGCATCAAGCCAGTTACCAGACCTATAGAATGGGCATTTGATAAGAGAGTTCACAGAATTAAGACAGGCATAAGCAATAACCTGGAAGCCCTGTTACTTTCTTTCTTCTAGAGTGGGTACCTCGTTACTGGGAATGCTGAATAAAAGGGAGCAAATGTGAGGAATTTAATTATGGGTGTTGATTAAGTAGCTGGATAATTGGGACTCACTATAGTGTCTGTATAGCACAAGATAGCAATGAGCCTAGTTAATGTAAAACTGGTACAATTTTCTGGGTTTTCTTGTCTCTGAAGATCTGAATTTTGACTTCAATAGTCAAGTAAATCCCCCAATTGTGTGTATATATATATATATATGTGTGTGTGTGTGTGTGTGTGTGTGTGTGTGTGTGTGTATTTGGAGGGATTCTTTATCCAGGGACCTTGTCAACACTGCAAAATATAAATGGTTAGTAAATTTGAAAAAGGGTCAATGTGGCACCTAATAAAGAATAGAAACAAAAATGATAATACTCTAGCTTTTATCCATTATCCATTCTAATATTACCAAGGATGGCATTAGCAGGCACATTCATGTGTTAAAGGTACAAATGTAAAAGAAAAGAAAAACTAAACAAGACAAAACAAAACAAAACAAAACACCCTTCTCTGCAAAGCAGGGAGAATTTCTAACTTTTTAGTCAGTATCCACATTTCTGGGAACCTTAACTACTAATATTAACCATCTATATTTTCATCATTCTGAGTTAAAAATTTCTCATCACTAGCAACTCAGGGCAACATATGTTCTAAAACAGAATTTCTTGAAGTAGGTTCCACAGAACACTAGCCCCGTTGTTTTGACTAGCCATTGGTCAGAAAGAGTTCTGAGCAATGCTGAGTCCTGGTGGCCTCTATGGACTTTTATGGTGCATTTTTGACATATTAAAACTAACAAATCATATAGTAAAAATATCTTCTTGATATTATTTAACTTTTTTCTAAAATTTACTTGGCTATGGAATCCATTTGTCAGATTATAGCCATTACCTTCTTCAGGTACTTTTAAAACCATGCCCTAGAGCAGAAAGTCATAGAATGCTGTCATGGAGAATTTAGTCATCTGTTCAACACTTTCTCTGTGCTCAGGAATTTCTGCTATTTCATTCTCAAGACCTGGGCACACAAGTCCAGTAAAAGTAAACTATGTTTCACAAATATGTCATTACATTGCTGCTAGAAATTTCTTCTTTATATGAAGCCTAAACTTGTGCCCCAGGAAATTTCACCCATTGCTACTAAACCTAGTGCTTAGAACAACACAAGGTGAAATTTTCTTCCATTTGGCAGTCCTTCAAAATTCGACAGATAATGATCATGTTCCTACCGGGTTAATGATATTCCGGACTAACTAGTTTCATCTCTTGACCCTTTGTCCTGTGACAAAATTTTCAGTCCTTTAACATCTTAGTTGTCCTCCTTGGTCATGTTCTACTTTGTCAATGTCCTCCTTAAAATGTAGCCCCAAAGATTGAACATACACTGTGGGTATGACAGTATTTTAGACATAATCTGAGCATCAGGAAGGACAGTGGGATCATTACCTCCCTTGGTCTCAACATTTACTTTACAGACTGCCATAGGTTTGGTTTCCAAGAAGCAGACTCTAAGATGGAGATTAGTGTGTGAGAGTTTTATTGGGAGTGCTCTTGGGATCAACACTTATGGAAGGAAGAGGAAGGAAGCATTATAGAGCAGAAGTTGAGCTGCAGTATCAACAGAGGTATCAGGTGACCCCATTAAGTTGTTCACTCGAGCTGGCCAAGTTGTTGTTGACCAAGTTGGGATGAGAAGGTTGAGATTTTAAACCACCCTCCCCCATCATCATTCAGTTATTGGATGAAGGTCAACCCATAAAGGAGACCATCTTCTTGGGAAAGGCAGCTCTCTTCAGCTGCGGCAATCCCCAGCTCAAGGCTGGCTGTACTCCCAACAGCTGGGAGAATAAGTCTTTCATTCCTGATAGGTATTCTGGGTATCCACTATAGCTCCTTCAGGACTTTATAGGCTTTGATTAGGATTTTATCTTAAATGCATTTGAAAACCATTGAAGAGATTAAAGTAGGAGGGTGACATGATTAGCTTTGTATTTTTTTAATGTTTATTTATTTACTTTGAGAAAGAGACAGAGAGCATACACAGAAGAGGGACAGAGAGAGAGAGAGAGAGAGAGAGAGAGAGAGAGAGAGAGAGAGACAGAGTCCAAAGCAGGCTCCAGGCTCTGAGCTGTCAGCACAGAGCCCAATGCAGGGTTCCAACCCATGAACCTTGAGATCATGACCTGAGCTGAAGTCGGACTCTTAACCAACTGAGCTGCCCAGGCGCCCCAATTGGTTTTGTGTTTTTAACATCTCACTCTTGGTAGTGTATAAAAAATGAAGCAGAGCAAGGGTAGAAGCAGGAAACAGCTGGGATGCTGCTGCAGAAGCCCAGATGAGAGGTGGTTATGGCTTGAGTTAGAATGACAGCAGTGGACCACATTTGATATCTACTTCAGAGGTAGAAGGTTAGGTCTTAGAAACAGATTGAACTTGACTGTGAGGATAGGTAGGGATGGGGTTAGACATGATTCCAAGGGTGCTAGCATAAACCAGTGAGCAAACAGAGGTACTGTTTACCAGACAAGAAATACTGGATGAAGGGCCACTGGGAATGAGGGTGGGGAAGAGACATGCTAAGTTTGATGAACATGAGATATCCGGGTGAAAATATAAAGTAAGCCATTCTAAATGTAGACCTGGAGCTCAAGAAAAGAAGCTTGAGTTGATAGTAGAAATTTGGGAGCCCATGGATCCTTATTGAGCAAAAGGAAGCAATGGAAAGAGAAGGAAAATAAAGAAAACCTAGAACAGACCCCTGGGGGGACCCCCACATTGATGGGATGGATGGTTAGCAGAGAATGAAATACAGAAGAAACTGAGAAGAAAGGAATGGTCAGAGAAGGGGAAGGGAAGCCAGGGAGTGCAGGGCCATAGAAATCAAAGAAAGGGAGTGTTGAAGAAGCAGGGAGCACCTGGCAACATCTAGTACTGCTGAGAGAAAGTGACCTAAGGGTAAAGATGGCCAACTAATCCTGGTAAGCACCGCTTCTGTCAGACACAGAAGATATACAAGGGAGAGAAGAAAATGTTTCTGCTTTATTTTGTTGGTTTCTGTTTGTCTGGTTTTTGTTTTATTCAACTTCACACATGATTTTGGTAATGAGTTGTCATCACATCTCAGGCTTGCTGGCTTCTGAAATGGCAGGTGATCCAGGCTGTGTCATTCACCTACTGTATTAGTTTCCTGTGGATGCTGTAACAAATTACCAATAACCAGGTGGCTTAAAAACAACACAAATGTATTGTCTCACAGTTCTGGAGGCTAGAAATCTGAAATCAAGATGCCAGAATGGCCACACTCCCTCTAGAGTTTCTAGAAGAATATCTATCCCTTGCTTCTTTCAGCTTTTGGTGGCTGCTGGCACTTCTTGGCTTGAATCTGCATCACTCCCATCTCTGCCTCTGTGGTCACATTACCTTTTCATCTTCTGTGAGTGAAACAAATTTCCCTCTGTATCTCTGATAAGAGCACTTATGATGGCATTTAGTGCCCAAGTTGCTTGGAAACCTAAATATCCAAGTTCATCATTTACAGGATCTGCTTTCCATACAACTGTAGGACACAAGTCAGCTAAGTTTCTATCCATACATAACAAAGATCACTTTTCCTTCAGTTTCCAATGACATGTTGAGCCCTCACCAGAAGTGCTTTTAATGTTTATAGTTCCACCAATATTTTACCCAAAGCAATTTAAGTTTTTTGCTGTCATGCACTGCAAAGTTCTTTCAGCCTATACCTGTTATTCAATTCCAAAACCATTTACAAATATTTGGCATTTGTTAAGCACCACCCACTTCCTGCTGCCAAAAATCTCCATTAGTTTCCTATGAATGAATGTCTTCTCCAGTCACAGGACCAGTCTGAGGAGAAGGAACATGGCCCAGTGCAGACCCATTAGAGATCTACTGTGAGATTTTTAAAAGTTTACCTCAAAAGAGGAAATCCTTATTTATTCTCTAGTTAAGATTGTTAAGCTATATGTCTAGGTTGTGGACATCTGGTTTCCCTCTAAAGTAGAGAAAGTCTATTCTCACCAGGAAAGTGAGTGTCTCACCAAGACAGTAAAAACATAGATAAGGGACAGATATGGAGAGTGAAGATCCATCCTTAATTCTGGTTTCTGAACCTTTAAGCCCTTGTCAGGACCAAGCCTGAGGGACTCATTTAGAGGCTGGATGAAAGATAGGGGACCAGCTAAGGAGACTGAAAAGGCGTGGGCAGGGGAATAGAAGGATACCTGGAGTTCATGATCTTCCAGACTCTGAAAGATAAAGTGGCTCGAGAAGAAAGAGATGGTGGAGTCCAGTAATGCAGAGATATCTAGAAGGGAAGGCTGAAAAGTCTCCCCAGCAATCTAGAGCAACTGGGTAGTGTGCAGGAAGCCCATTCTAAGAAATTATGAAGACTGAGACAGGATTAGACATAGCTGAAGAATGGGCAGGTAGCAAGGAGGCACGGAAGGGATTGAGAGCATAGGTGGAGAGATGAACTTTGTAAGAGAACAAAGAAACCTGAATGAATTCAGGTAGGATTGGTGATTTGTTGGCAGGAATATGAGAACCTCTATCTTCTCTGTAACACATGAGGTCAAGTCTGTTTGGGTGAAAAAGAGAAAAGCAGTAAAGTTTAATGGAACAGGAGATGGGGGTGATATACAGAAGTTCAGAGGGATAGGAGTTTTAAAGAAAGTGGCAAAGACATTAAAGGTATTAAGGGTAATGCCTAAGTGCCTTACCCCAAAAACATCCAAAATTGCCTAGAAATTTTAAAATCTTGGTAACATATCCCTATAAGCCATGTTGTACTGCTGTTCATATTAAATTATAGTCAGACAAAATCTCAAGTTCTCAAAAAGGGCCATTAATCCAAGCTCCCTGTAACCAGAGACATTTTTCATATTCCTTTTTTTTTTTTTTAATTAAAAACCATCTGGGAACAATATTAGAGCTCTGAGAACATTAGGGAGAGAAAGAAGAGAATGGATAGAGAACAGAAGAGAACTTGGAGCTACTAAAGACATCCTTGGTCAGGGACAAAAATCCTTAAGGTATGAGTGTTCTAGGCTTTCCTGCCCTGCTCTCTAAAGAAAACTAGATCTTTCCAAACTCAGTTCCTAAGGTTTTGTGATGTTGAATGGAGACTGAGCAGAAAAAGACAGAAGTGGGAAAAATGAAGGGGAAGTTGTGTTGTCTAGTGTTGAGATTTATTCTTGGCCAAGAATAAAGAATAAAGGCAGGAAGGAAAGGAAGGAAGACCAGAGTCCATTGCTGGCTTTGACAGAGAGCTTGGTTTGGAGACTTGAGACTAAGAAAGAACACTGAGGGAGCAGCTGCCGGCCAGTGGCAGATATTAAGACTGGAAGAGGTGGATAGAGATGGATTTTAAGATGCTCCATTCTGCATTTAGAATATATATATAAAAATACATTTAGAGACTTTTAGATGGCTCTTTATATTTCTGCATTTCTTGCAGGTATACCAGGCTATCTTTTCAAAGATGCTTGTCTAGCAAATAGCCTTAGAGGATAGAGATGGTGTCTCCCTCCTGAGCAATGAGGAGGCATGCTTACCCCAGTATAAAACACTCAGGTTCCCTAAGCTCAGGAGTCCTATCCTATAATGCAACCCACTGAGTGTGT
Organism: Puma concolor; assembly: GCF_028749965.1. Taxonomy (NCBI): domain Eukaryota; kingdom Metazoa; phylum Chordata; class Mammalia; order Carnivora; family Felidae; genus Puma; species Puma concolor. Next base: position 80,758,335 of record NC_141671.1, read on the forward strand.
AAGTGTCATTTGGCTTTCTTTGTGTCACCGTGTGGAAACTGGGGCAAAAATGCCGATACGTTGGCTGCTGCTATTGCTGTCAGCAAGCTCTTTGCCTCTGACCCAGAAATCTCACGTTTTCTACCAGCATCCATGGGACTATGACACACTAACTACTTAGCATACAAGTAGGTTAAACCTCCGATCTGTCACAGTGCTGGACAATAACCTCTATCCATTCACTGGTCAGCTTCTTAAAAGACTAAAGCACAAATTTGAATTTTTTCATGATATTTTTCAAAAGATTATTCCTTTGAGTTGACATCAGGAAGAGACCAGGCTATCTCCGCATTGCTCAGTGAACCCCACTTATATTCAGGCTATAGCCCACCTTGATCTTTTCTTGAAGTCAGATCGTGTTAGTCCTTTATATAAGCACCACAATATAATTTTTATTTCTTTCTGTATTTTTCCCTGCCACACACTGCAAAAGAGGACTGGAGTTACCTTACAAAAATTCATAGAACACGACAAAATAAAAAAACAAGTAATTGAGGAAATCAGGTTAAAAGAAAAAATAAGGACAGGAGAAACAGTTATGAAAGCAAGTGCATATTGTCACATCCTGGAGATGGGTCACAGATTTTGTTCTGAGTTTTCTTGCAGTCATCACAAACATGAAAGCAATTATGGTTCAAACGTACTTGCTTTTCGTGTGCTTGAGTTACTTACCAGCTTTTCCCTAGGATACAAGTTGTGTACCCTAATAAATCTAGTTTAAGTGTGAATTTCTAAATCTAAGAACTGTTTCTATTTTCTTACATGAGCATTACTGCAGACAGGGAAACTAGCTCAAGACTTTATTATGTACCATTTGTATGAACTTGGCAGAGTCCCTTAATCTTTCCAAATCTCTGTTCTGTTATCTGTAAAATAGGGATAGGGCCAAACTCACAAAGCTTATTCATTCATTCATTCATTCATTCACTCATTCATTCAAATATTTACCTAGCATACGATGTGCGGCTCTGTTGTGAAAACTGGAAATAGAAGTAAACAAAACAAATGTCCCTGTCTTCGTGGAGTTAATATCAGGCAGGAGAAATCAGTTATAAACAATATAACTAAGTGAATACAGTTTAGATGATGTTACTATGGGTAAAAAAAAATAAAAGAGGGAGAGGGATAGTGAATGCTGGGAAAGTGTGGAAGGATTGCAATTTTAAACAGAGCCATCAGGAAGAGTCTTATCGAGAAGGCAAAACTTAAGAGGGAGCTAAAGAAGGGAAAGAGGGAGCTATGTGGGTATATGGAGAAGAGCATTCCATGCAGATGAAGCCATAAGTGCCAAGGTCCTGAGTCAGGAGAATTCCTAGCTTGTTGGAAGAACAATAAGGAGGCTTAGTGCAACCAGAGAGGACTAAGCAAGTGTAAAAGTTGGAGGAGATAAAGTCAGTGAAGTAACAGGATGCCTGAGTAAGGCCTTCTAGACCCTCATAGGGGCTTTTATTCTGAGTGATATGAAGAGATTTAGAGCATTTGGAACAGAGCTGTGACATGATCTGATTTTTATTCAATCATTCTGGCTGGTGTCTTGAGAATGAAATGATGTGGGGATAACAGTTCAAACAGGAGTAAAGTCAAAAGCAAGGGTGAGGCAGTTGCAACAATCCATTTATCCAAAGATAAATGGGGAACTCCGTCCAAGGTGTTAGGAGTGGACATGGGGAGAAGAGGTGGTGAAAAGATACAAATGAGGTGATACATATGAAAACAAATATGAAACCTACGAATTCCAATGAACAGATCAAAAATTACTTTTATACTGCATTTTGAAGAAAACCTCTCAATACAATCAACCCCAAGAGTAGCATCATCAATACAAAGGTCTTTGGCATGTTCCAAAGACTGGATTCCAACTGGACAGCTTGGAAGAGAAACCAGAGGAGAGAAATCCCATCCAAGATACAGAATTGAGCTATCATTTGTCTGTATTTCCTATATTTTCTTCAGTTTTTAATTTTTTTTACCATAAACATACATTAATTTTAGAACTAGAATGTGATTGTTTTCCTCACGCACGTGACCCCACTCAAGACCATTCAGGAGCCATGCAGAGCACACCTCAGGACTGTCCACCCAAGAAATGGGGCAGGAGAGTATTTATCCAGACGTTGTACACCAAATGGTCCATAGCTTTCCCTTGGATGTTACCACCTTGAGCATGTGTCACAATGGCTGAATGGGCTCCTGCCAGCTACCAGGCAGTGTGGCAGAAGTGTAGCTGGCCATCACAGCCACAACTGCATAAGGAGGTGGGTTGGGAAGATGTGAAACACAGCTCGGGCACTTCCACGTTTACAGCAAGGAGCATGCTGTGGTTTGCAAATCTGAGTGTAGAAATGTTTTCCTGAGCCCAAAAGCAGGAATTAAAATGACTGTTCCTTAATAAAGTTATCTGTAATTTAGAGATTAGTGTCCTGGACTTGGCCAAGAGATTGTTTCTAGCACCGCACATGTCTCCTTACCAGCTTGTGACATCTCCAAGTGTCAGGTTCCTTATCTGCAAATGGAGAGCAGTAGCTACTGTACCAGGTAGCACGGATGTGAAATTAGATGACATCTATGTGCATACACATACATAATCTGATACACACACACATCTAATGTTAATACATAGAATTCTGTAAAATGTGATCCCTATGTGCAGTGCTCCCGTGGCTCCCTGTTGCCAGTTCTGAGCAGAGCTCAGGCAGGGGAAGGATGCTGCATGAGGTCGGACAGGTGTCTTGGATCCTCCACAGCCAGCACAGTTAGCTTCTCTATTTCCTGAAGAGCAGCGGAGTCGGAATCTGGGGCACCAGTTCTTCCCACTCTGTTCTCTTTCCTCCTTCCCAGCATGTCCCCTTTCTGTTCCTAATTAGTGAATGTGCCCATCAGAGAATCCCTGTGTGGCCACAAAGGTGCTTCTTTACAACAACATGTAGGTCGGATTCTGCCAAAGACCTATACATACCTACACCTGCTTTGTCAGAGAAAACCAGGGATGATGTCCAGCCTCTCAGGGGCAACTCATTTTCACCTTTGCAAGTGAAATCCATAATCGACACCAACTGAGAATGTTAAACTGCTAATAGTCCCTTAAAAGTTTCACTTCTTCCTTTTAATTATCTCATTGCACTTGAAAAGAGGCAAAGGATGACAATTTGTAGTTATAAATTTGTGTTCTAAGTAAGTCTATTCCCTTAATTTGATTTCGATGTATTTCAGGCTGTATCTTCTATGCTGTACCTGATGGGGGCAGGGAGGGAGAAAATACATTCTGGTTACAAAAGCGTGTTTTGGTAAAAAAAAAAAGAAAAAAAAAAAAAAAAGGCCGGGGGTGGGGAACTAGAGAAAAGTACAAAGATCAAAATACTCACAATGACTATTAATATATTGAAGTATTTGCTTCCAATAAAGTAATTTTTTGTATATTTGGGATTATTTCCAAAGTAAAATTTTGCATCCTGTTTTTCTATGTGACTTTATTGTGAGATCATTTTCACATGTAAGAGTTGACAATCAGAAGTTAGTGGTAGAAAAGGTAAATGAAAGGGGAACTTTGCCAGACTCAGCACCTCTGGCAGTAGACAGATGGGTCCTGCAAGGCTCACCCACCATATAGGAGTGGGGTAGGGTAGGGGTTCTGAGGAAGTGGATGAAGATGGGCGACATGGAACATTCAAAGACAAGAAGCTTCTAAACTGGGAGATGAGAATATTTTCCCGATTATTCATCACACATGGCTCTTTCCTACCCAGGCTCAGAGTAACATGCCCAATTGGGTAGTCTGATGCTGTTTCTAAATGAATTTGCCATCCAACCTTTTTCTATTGGCTGTTCAGATAAGGTTTTCTTGTTTATTGTTATACAAACCTCCGGAAGTCAGATTTATGCTTTTGGCTTCACATAGCCCCTCATGTGAAACTCAAAGAAAACAAAAAGGTAGAAGATGTGGGAGGGGAAAGGTGATAAGCTTACAGATTCTCTATTCAGGGAACAATACCCTCATTTTCATTGACTTCAAGGTTATATTCACTTTTATAGATCAGGATGCGGGTCTTTACATTGAGATTTCAAGGAAGGCTGCACTTATAAATTAGTAAAATGTATGAGTCATTGCAAAGTTGTGTTTGATCCAAGATTCAGCTACCAGCCTAGCATAACACCCAGCAGCTGTCCTAAATTCAGTGGGCCCTTCATTAAAATACCATTCCTGGAATCCAACCAGTCTTGGGGTTAAACTACAGAATTTGTATGGTTGTCCACATTAATTTTCAATTACTTAAAATGCTGGACTCTTGTTAGAGGTTAGCTGCTGTTTGAGAATGTGTATTTATGTGAAAGAATGGTTGGATTATAAGGACCATAGCAAATGTAGCTTTTTAAAATGAACTTTGGATAATCATCTTGACCCCTGTGTTCCAAAAACATTAGCCAGGTGTGAACCACACTGACGTGGTTTGTGGCTTTTGGAACATACTCACTCTATTGGGAAATACGAGGGGAAGAGGGAAAATCAAAAGTTACTGTATCACTCCGTAAATAGTATTCAAAGATCGGTTCCATTAAACCAGTAGAAAAGTTTCTTTTGATGACAATTAACCTCACAGACCACAGAGGTTATTAAGTTGAATTATTTATTCAAAGGATAAAAGTCTAAAAGGAAAGGAAAATGATCTTTAAATGACATTGCCTTGCACAGATTTTAGGCAATGAATCAAGTTCCCAAACAATTTCTCTTATTAATGGCCTTAATTGTATTAGATTATCAAATCAAGTGGAAGCCAGCACATTCCATGTCTGGGGCCTAGAATATCCACACATTATTGCATTCATGCATGTCTCTGCTGGCATAGGAAAAGAAGCCATGTTTCACAGGAAGAATAATTTTCCAGCTTTTAGTCCAAAACTGACACAATGCTGACACCAAGAAAATTGGGAGACTATCACTGAAGCTTCGATCATATAAATGGAAATCCAATTGTGTTTCTTTTGCATCCTGTGAAAAAGGGTGGGCTTCTCAGAGATTAGGGTCTATAGCAGGGGACGAGCCGCAAGCTTTGAGATTGGCAGTTTGGTGCTTTTGTGCAATCAATATTGTTTATGGATTGCTCTGACATGGCTGCATCCATTTGAAGGCAAGAAAAAAGAAACTACAAACACGTACACTTGAGAATTTCAGGAAATTATCCAAATGCTCAAATCCTTCCCTGGGGGCAGTGGTTTTCAACAGGAGTTTACATGATAAATCCATGCAGTGAATACATTTAAAAAATAATAATCTGGCAGCCTCATGGAACAATAGCAGACCCATATCGGCTGCTTATTTTGAAAAGAGTCCTTAGTTCGAATGTGTATGAAATTAGGCCATCAAAAAGGAGACAAGACAAAGGAGATCCAGAATGACTGTAACAGGCAAGGCAGCTTATCCACTAGTCACTGACAATGCCGTGCATGCTGTGGAAACCACTCAGAGCAGGGCTTACAAAGAGGCACACAAAGCCAGCATGGAAATGGATGATAAGCACAGATCTGCGGCCATCAAGAGGGAGAGAACAGGAGGCAGCTGCAAACACAGGAGGCCGGAAATGATAGAGTCAGTCCGTAAATAAGCACACCAATAGTAATGACCTCGCGAGGGCCAGAATTTGCTAGCTGGGCGTCACTGCCGTTAGTTTGCTCTTTGCCACCTCCACAGCTTATGAATTGTTGATAAACAAGGTCAACTTCCATGGCCAAAGTTATGGCAGAGTTCTAGTAAGGAGAGAAAAGCTGCTGCAGATTCCAAGTGTGGTTTTAAAAAATATCATGTCTGAAGCTAGAGTAAACAGCAAAGGCTAAATTTTCAAAAACAAAAAACTAGGGCCAGCATTTGTGAGAAAGCCCATTCCCACCCACACTCTGGCTGGCGCAGGAGATGTGGGCATAACTTGCAGGGAAGTTGCTTCCGAAGTGAGAGCCCGCCGACAGCCATCATAATTCTCCCAGTGTAATCCTGCAACTCAGCTCCATCTTCTGTGAGTGCAGGATTGCCATGTTTCCAAGAACTTTTTTAACACCTGAGTCATTGCTTTACCGCAAGGGACAAGTGTTCCTCCAAGACAAGTGACATGCAAGGTATAAGCCAAAAGAAGCTGTTAAAAAAAAAAAATCAGAATTTGCAAGAACCCTATTTCCAAAATATCCTCTTTATTGACACTCTCCATGCCCATGCCTGCAATTTCTAAATGTTGTTGGCTCCATTTAAAGAAACTTGCCAGCCAATCACTTTTCGGTTCCCCCAATCCCCCGCCCCCACTCTGGAGCCGTAGGTATAAACCATCACTGAAGAATCAAAGGCTATAGTGCCCAACCAGGACTTGCACAACATAAACCATCCCCTCTAGATTCCCAAATGGATGTGAGGCTATCGAAGTTACTTTGTATTTTCGGCAGTGGAAGAGTGACTTAACAAAAGCACGGTGAGTAACACAGTTCATTAACTGGTCAAAAGGTTAAAGAAAAGGAGTGAGGGACTTGCCCTTAAGAAAAAAAGAAGTCTCCCTGATCGTGGTTTCATAAATCGTTCCCTAGCTCTAGCACAAAAGAATGAAGGGGGAAGGAACCGATGAAGAATATTGTTTTCTTTCCATTATGTCTCCTGGCTCCATATTTACTTGGAGAAAATTTCATGTTTTATAGCTCTACTCTGAGTCAACGTCTGCAGAATCACGACTGTGCTGTGCTTTCCCAGCTCAGAAGGCACCATGGGCATTTAGAAGGAGGCCAGCATCCCTAATTAGCAAGGTGGTGGTTTTGGGGGGTGGAGGAGCCCGTGATTGCTACTTCGTGCAAACAGAAAGAGAACTGCTCTTTGAAGCACAGCCCTCGTTTCCAAGTGAAAGGCAGGCTTCGAGAAAAGATTCTGTGATAGGGAGTCTCCTAACATCAGCAGGAAATTATTGCGCAGCATTTGGGGCTCTGATGATTCCTCTGGTATGCCCCCCCGCCCAGTTCCAGTTCCATCCCTTGTTTGGATTACAAAAAAGAGATCGTACTCTCAGGCCTTATCATAACAAGACTCCAGGGGTTAGGGAAAGAGCTTTTCTCCATTTCTTAAGAATATAAGAATTTTGTCAGCTGTAAAAACTGTGTGCCGAACCCTTCTTACCAAAGATCATATCGTGATGAAGAGACATCTTTCTTTATGGTAGATTTGCTCTCAACGCTAGAAGAAAAGATGTCCTCATGCGGTTACCTTGAGGGGGACCAGCGCCGCTAATAACACACAGTCCAGCCTGGATTCTAAATGTGAATAGACCAACGGGCCTGGGGGGAGTCGTTCTGGGCTGGGGAAGCGGGCTGGCAGCGGCCCATCTCACAGCGTTGACTCATGCCTGAATCACAGCCAGGCTGGCAGGATGTTGTTTTGGGGAAGTTCGCAGGCCTGTCAAAAACCTGCTGTTGCCATTGGCTGATATTATGCAAGATTCCAAATGATATTTATTTATATTCTTCTTTTGGGTTTGTTGTGTGTGTTTTTTCCCCTCCCCTCCCCCACTCCACAGGCACTAGAATTTCAAGGGACCAAAAAGAAGAGAATATTTAAAAGGTAGGCAAGAGCCCATTAAAAATAAAAGGCACTTTGCCCCTGAGTTCCTATCAGCTCTCAAGTCAGAGCGGTGCCAAGCAATTCACTCTAATTCATTAGACCCCTCTCTTCACTCCTGCAGATGGATGCAGTGGGGGGACAGGCCTGGGGAACGAAGCAGAGTCCCCATTTAGAATGCCATTGATGGCAAAGTGCAGCGCGCAGGTGTGTCCACGCATGTTCCTTTCCACACTCGTAGACTCTTGCTGGACTAAGGGTTTCTCACGGTAAACGTGTAATTTCCCTGATGAAGTTTGGCCTGGGACTAGAAGGATTCCCTTTGTTTCGCGTCTGACTGATGATGGAGGAGGCGGAGGGGACTGTGTGGCTCTTCGGAGATTTGAGGAGACTTAAGCTTCTCAATCTGAGTCTCTCCCACGCCCGCAGTCTGTAGGAGTTTAACTCTAGAGCTGAGGAAATGCTCCCAACTGTAGCGTGTAGCGCTGATAAGTTCCTTTGCAGAAACTTGGTAGGCAGGAAGAGTGTGAGTGAATTCATTTATGTGGCTAATTTAAGACACAATTGAGAGGCACAGTGTTCTAATAGATGGCTGGGAAGTTAAGAAACCTGAGTTCCATTCTTAGCTCAGATGATAGCTCAGTGCTGTGAAACCAAGGGTTAGCACTTTCCAGACAAGTTTGAACTCTAGAGACAGTAATTCAGGATGAAATTATATGTAAATACAGCCATGATCCCCATTATCTAGAGCTTTCATCATTCTGATAAAACCCAAATTTTGCTCTCCCTAAATTCTTAGAAAAGTCCTAATGAAAAATGTTCTTTGAGTTAAGCCTCAGGGGGAAAAAAAGAAGAAATTGTTTAGCATTCACTGTGCAAGGGGGAGCTTTCTTTGGAACGTGGTTCAAAGCAGACCTGTGGTGTGGGGGAGGGGCACTCCCCCACCCTGGCAATGGGGAGACAAACAGGGTTCTTTCAAGTCCTGCCTAGGGCACTGGACACAGCTGCATCGCTGCCTCGCTGGAAAAATGACCTTGGCCATTAGCTTGAGTGCTTGGTGGTTGTTTCCATCTGAATAGCACACTAGGAAGATTTTAGATTTGGGAGACAAAACAATCAATGCCAATAGTTTTGCTGACCTTACATCCACTGCAGTCGACTCACTGGCTAAGGTTTACTTTCTCGGGCCACAAGGATTACATAAAAATAGATCTCAAGTATGGTTATAATCAAATTAGTTACCAAATTGTCCCTCAAAATAATGATCACTTAACGAACTAGCACAGCGCCCGCTAAATAATACTGTAACACAATGTCCCACTGAAAGTACTCTTTCCCCCTTCAGCACTAAAAACATCTTTGATTCTGAGTTCCATATGAATTTAAATTTTCAACTTTCAAAAAAAGTATCTGTATCCTGTTTGACTTTATCAGTTGTAAACATTTCATTTTTATTATATTTTGATTCAATCATTCAGTAAATATTTATCAGTGCCAACTGTGGGTCATGCACCTTGTTAGATATTTGAAAATCAAAGAGAAACGTCTATCTCTGATCTTAAGGAATTGACAGCCTAGAGGGGAAGACAGACCATTCAGGATAGACTGGGTCACAATTGCTCTGACATAAATTTGTGCGGGTTCATTGGGGGTGTAAAGGCAGGAGAGGATGGGGAAAGGTTAGGAAAAGAGGTAATGTTGCCAGGTGAACTGGGGAGATGCCGGGACCAGAGGCTTCCACTCAGCCTGTCCTAAAGATGTTTCCAAAGGCTCTTGGTCTCATCAGGAGCACCCTGGGGTTTGGGTTTCTATCTATTATTGACAGTTGTTAACTAGCGGGGGAAACTATTCATTACTTGGAGTGGGGATTTTTGGGGAAAAAGGATTTCTGGCCTCCTTTGTCAGCCATCTTGGGCTTGTCACCTTTGATTTGGCTTCATGTGGCTTTGTTTTGGAGTGCTGCCAGGACAGGCCTCTGACTTTCCAGATACCTGGCCATGACTTCCTCATTGCTGGCTTCCAGGAATCCTGTTAGAACCTAACTAACTGCCTCTTAACAGTAATGCATAGGTATTTCTGTAGGAAGAGAAACGGGGTGTGCTTCTGGAGCAAATTCAAAGCACAGCTCAGCATGAGGTATTCAGAGAGTCTCAATGTTTGTAGCCAAGGCAGAGGGAGGAGCCAGGTAAGAGAAGAAGCAGAACGTGAGAAGTTAGCACAGGGGGTGCCTGGGTGCCTCAGTCAGTTAAGCATCTGACTTCAGACCAGGTCATGATCTCGAGATTCATGGCTTTGAGTCCCGTGACTTTCTCTGTGCTGACAGCCGGCTTCAGATTCTGTATCTCCTTTTCTCTCTGCCCCTCCCGAGCTCATGCTGTCTCTCTCTCTGTCTCTCTCTCAAAAATAAATAAAAACATTAAAAATATGTATTTGAAAAAAAAAAAGACGTTAGCAGAGTTCAGATCTTAGAGCCCTGCTCATACTTTTCTAGACTTTATCATGAAGGCAATGGGAAAGTATGCAAGGATTTTTATCAGGGAAGAGATGTGATTCAATATGCAGAAAAAGACCCCCTCTTGTCCCTGGATAGAGCTTAGGTCAGAGAGAGTTTTAATGGATATTTACTCCCAAGTACAAATTCTCTCTTTCCTTCTACTAACAAAACTGTGTTTTGCTTTAGAAACCAACTGCTCCCCATGCCCCTTCAATGGGGTTTGTGTGGGATGCCTTGACCCTTCTCTGGCTTAGTCGGACATATGACAAGATGGGAACCAAGGAGAGCTGAGCATGAGACTAGGCTGAAGCAACTAAGGAAGAGGCTGTCTCCTTCCACCGAGATGGCTGGAAGAACAAATTTGGAACTGAGCTGTGGCAGGATCCACATCGGGAGTGCCTGCCTGAGATGGAGCCACACAGAAGAAAGTGGAGTATATGGTTGAAGCGAGTCAGTGCTCTAATTATGTCATTTTAGACCCTGGATCGAGCTGTCCCTGAATTTTCTGCCCTCTAAATTATAAAAGCCCATTTAGCCAAGTTTTCTGTCACTTTCAACCAAAAGATTCTCAATTAATGCAGCAAGGTAGAGAGATCAATTGGAAGATGAATGAAATAGACTAGGGCAGAGATGAAAAGAGGCGGAACTAAGGCAGAAGCAGCAGGAATGAAGAAAATAGTGAAAAAAGTGAAAGAAACCAAGGAGGTGGAAACCCAGGATTTAGTGACTGATTAAATGTGAGGGTGAGGAGAGGAATGTGCACCTAGGACAATTATTAGCTTTTTAACTTGACTGTCATGGCAATAGCACTCACCAACACAGGGGATATTTGAGATGAGAAGGAGAAGGTTTGAGGGAGAAGAGAATGAGTTTGATTTTGGATATAATGAATCAGGTCCTCTGGGATATCCAGATGGAGATGTACAGTAAGCAGTTGGATAATGTTCTGGAAGTCAGAAGAGAAGTCTGGATGAGCTTGAGATCTGAAATACCAACATGGTCTACAGATTCTTACAATTCATGACAACTATTAGAAACCCAAGATGGGAATAATCGATAGATATGAACCAAAAAACAGCTGCTTCTCAAAGATGAGACAATTTACATTTTTGGCATGACCGTTCTTATTTGTGCAAGAGTGTTCAGAATGTTGCTGAATTTTTAACATCTCCCACTGTTAAACAATAAATGTTGGAACACCTCCCATCCTTTAGTCAATGGGGCACCTGGAAATGCCCCCATATAGTTCCAAATATCCCCCTGGGGGGCAGTCATCCTCATACCCTGTCAATCACTATGACTAGTATGTGGATCTGTATGTTAGCAGGTGGGTAGCCTTTTGCCACTTTATCATTCACACAAATATAGTTGAAATGGCTTACCTATAAGTACAAGTGAAAAGCCACGCAATGAATACAATTTAGAAGGCAGAATGCTGTCCCACTGTGTCATCCTGCCTGACTCTTCTGCTCTTCTCAAGACTTCAATCTGCTCAGACCACTCAGAAGTTCTATCTTCAGTGGCCACTCTCATTTCATATACTGCCTCAAATGTATCATTTTCAAATGACAAAACGACCAGACATATAAATGTGCATGAGCACTGTGTTACAGTGGCCTATGTGGTGCCTTTTCTTTTCTTTTCTTTTTTCTTTTCTTTTCTTTCCTGACCTTTCCTTTCCTTTTAGAGGGAGAGAGAGTGTGTGTGTACATGAGGGAGAGGCAGAAAGAGAGAGAGAATCTTTTTTTTAAAAAAATTTTTTTTCAACGTTTTTATTTATTTTTGGGACAGAGAGAGACAGAGCATGAACAGGGGAGGGGCAGAGAGAGAGGGAGACACAGAATCGGAAACAGGCTCCAGGCTCCGAGCCATCAGCCCAGAGCCTGACGCGGGGCTCTAACTCACGGACCGCGAGATCGTGACCTGGCTGAAGTCGGACGCTTAACCGACTGCGCCACCCAGGAGCCCCAGAGAGAGAGAATCTTAAGCAGGTTCCATACTCAGTGCAGAGCCCAACACAGGGCTTGATCCCATGACCCTGGGATCATGACCTGAGGTAAAACCAAGAGTCAAACATTCAACTGACTGAGCCACCCAGGCACCCCTATGTGGTGCCATTTCTAAGTCTGGGGAAATGTTTACTATCATTCAAAACTAACTAATATTCAGTACGCTTTAAAATTGAGATCCTCAAAACACGAAGGTCACATTTATCTGCAAATGAGGTTTCCATGTGTGAGTAATAAGGTACCCAATGTGTTGGAGTGACCTGTAATATGGGGTTTGTAGAAACTTCCAATGAATAGATGTTACTGATTCAATGAATAATAGGTATATCTCAGACTAATTTGAAAGCCTTCATTTTTTTTTTTTGACAAGCTCTGTAATTTGCACAGTACTGTGAATTAACTTGTATGTAAACATAGCAATCTGATGAATTAAACAAAATGCATTGAATGCATGCTATGCCATACTCTTGCTCCTGGAATTAGTCTCAAGGAAATTAAGTCATCTTTCTCTTGTAAAGCAGAAGCTGCAGGAGGCTGATTTTTCCTCCCATTTGTATTGGGAGAAGAGAGAACCTGAGGTAGGTTGGGGAGAAAAAGACAAGAAAGAGGAAAATAACAGGATGATAGAATCCTGCCAACAGTGTAGACCACAGCTCTGGACTAAGCATGGAGAAGTGTCCTCGTCTGTCAGTGCCATGTCTACATGAGCTGAAGGCCAGTTTTCAGGCCCAGAGCCTGTGCAAAACAAAGAACATGAAGAAAAAAGCCCTGATCCAATATGCTTGTTAACAACCTCGCATCGGGCCAACATTTCATGGTGTCATCACTTAATTACCAAACAGAGTCACCTGTGTTAAGTGGCCAGTTTAGACTTTCTTCCCAAATCATTAACATTAAAACAGAGACAATAAATGGAAACAAAATGAACCAGACAATGTCTTATCTCTGCCATATTTCATAGTGTGTGTTCCATAATGTGGTGAAGAGACTGGAGCCCAGACACTTATTTCAGGGAATAAAAAGGAAGAGAGGAAGAGCCAGGCCATTTCCTCTACTCCTCTACTTAGGGGGAGTTCTCCAAGTGCAGAGCCATTTACCAGAAGGAAGAATGGCTTCTAATTGAGCAGTGGAGAGATTTGGCAACTCTCTGAAACTTACATCTACTAGAGCATGAAAGAGGGCAAGGAAAAAAAGAAAGTAGGGGTTAAAAAAATGTTTTTGATGCATGCCCAGCAATTTTCTTCAACGAAATGCACTTGCTCTTTCTTCAGTGACTTCATCTTCAAAGTCCCAGGATATGCTGTTTGTCCTACACTGAGCAGAATCTCATTCAGCATAAGCTGCCACACGGCGATGCTTTTGTTAACAAGGAGAGCCTCCCATGAACTGACAAAACCAGGAATATTTCTAAATATGCTTTAAACTAAGCAAATGGAATCAATACTGTTTGGTGGTACCACATGAATCAAGGATGATTCTTTACCTATTATTCCAGTGAAAACTAGATTTCCAAATCTTATTTTATTTATAAAATAATTAATAAAAATATCAGTAATATTATCAGTATTATTGGCACTACATATTGAAAACCTCCTTTGTGTACTTGATTAACTGTAGGGATCATTTTTCCCATTTATTGTTGACAAAACTCAGTATGTTCAAAATCCAGGGACTTGCCCAAGATTACCCAAATAGGAAGTGGAAATGCAAAGCCTAAGGCTAACTCCAAAGACTGCATTTTTTCTGCTACGCTATTTCCCTATGCCAGGGATTCTAACACTTTAGCATGTATCACAATTACCTGATTTCTGAGCCCAAACCCAGCACTCCTTTCTCAGTAGGTCTGGATTGGGACCCAGAATTTGCAGCTTTAACAAGTGCCCAGTGGTGCTGATGCTTCTCATCCAGAGATGGAGCTCCACTTTGAGAACTAAATGTTTACATTTATGTGTATTTTTATCATCTTTGGTTCTTTGAAAGTGGGCTGCCCTTGTGTCCAGTAAACAAAAGTGCTAATTACTACCTGGCATTGTTTTCTCCAATGTAGTCTGGAGACATAAGTCAAATATGGGTTTATACAAAAGATAATGAGGCGTTACCAAAAATTAACACCCCTGATGTATGGCAAGCACACACGCCATGACAGGCAATTGGATAGATGAGTCCCAATAATGTTGCTTCTTCAAAGACAGCCCTTGGAGAATTCATACCTATTCCAAAGATAATGTTATTAAATATCCTTGTGATAGTAAATATTTATTCTTTGAGGGAAAAAAATAAAGCCACTTGAAGTTTAATGAAGTAGAGAAAACAATCAAGATAGAATATATCTTCAATTTTTAAAAAGACATTTTCTTGTATGCGCATTAGACTAATCATGAATAAAATTCTGAAGGAAGAGGTTCAAATATTCATAGAGTAATGGCAGGTTTCCAATGTAACTTCTTTGTGTATGTGGATGTATTCTGGACTAAACTATAAGAGTCCTTCAAGCTCTGAAATACAATTCAATAGCAGGCTGGATCCAAAGGACTTATTTCTTATTACAGTCTATTGTGTATTACAGGGTCCACAAATTCCATAAGATCAGTTTCATGGAATGTTTTAAAGTAAAAATGTATTGCAGCATAGCATACATGTGGAAATGTAAACAAATTATCAGTACGCAACTCAGCGAATGTTCAGAATGAACACATCCAGATACTCACCACCAGGTCAAGAAAAAGATATCACCCACATCCCAGAAGTCTCCACCGTCATGCCCACTGCCAGTCACAATTCCTTTTAAGGTAACTTCCTTCTCTCCTTTATTTGGTTGCATAGTCAATTACATTGATTGGTTGATTTTCAAATGTTAAACTAATCTTGTATTCCTGAAGTAAACCCAAATTAAAGTTTTTTGCCCTTTTTTTAATGGAGGATAAGAATTGCTAAGATCTTGCTGTACATTTTTGTGTCTCAGTTTATGAGAGAAATTGAGTAGGCGGTTATCTGGTCATGGTATCGAGTTTATCAAATAGCCCTATCAAATAAGTTGGGAAATGCCTCCTCTTTCTCTGTTCCCTGGAAAATTTTGTAAGATTGAAGTTATGTCTTCCTTAAATGTGTGGCCAAATCCTCAAGTGAAACCTTTATGGACTGTAGTTTTCTTTGTTAGTAGTTATTTAAGATGAACTAATTTAATAGGCATAGATAGGATCCTTCAGATGTTTTTGTAAGATGGGATTTTAGAAATTTGACAATTTCATCTGAATTTTCTAATTTAATAACATAAAGTTGTTTATAATATATCCTTATGTTTTTAACGTGTATAAGATCTGCAACAATGTCTCCTTTTTATTTCTTATATTGTTATTTCTGCCTGTTCTCTTTCTTCCTAGATAGGAAGTTATCAAATATGTCAATTTTTTCAAGGTTTCAACTCTTGTCTCTCTTCAAAAAAATTATTTTCATAAACTGTAGCATGTAGTATGTATTAAACTATTAAACTACAAATTCATCAATCACAAAGGAAAAATGCAGAACGACAGAAATCTCAAACTAAAGATTAAACAGCCAAGCTTACAGGAACACCACAAAGTGTGTTCCAGAGAAGATTCTAAGACCTAAGTTATCAACTGCTTTCTTCGCATTTCCATTTCAGTAACTTTACTATATCGTGATTGTTATTCACCTATTATAAAATCCCAAATTCACATCCATTATCTCATTAAATTAAGCTTTTTTGGTCATACTGATGTCATAGGTGCCAAAGTTTAGTAATGTTTGTGTCAATTCATACAAAAAAATGACTCGAGATATTATAGCTAGATAACTATTATACATTTGTTTTCTACTTCTCTAACTTCCAATCTTATCTTTATTATTTACTCCCTTCTACTTTCCTTGGATTTAACTTACTGTCATTCCTTTCACTTTCTGAGCTGGACACTTATAGCATTGATTTTAAGACATTCCTTTTCTTATTTGTGTGTAACCTAATTTGTGTGTACCTACATTTCCCTTCAAACAAGCTTTCGCTTCATAACACAAATTTTGATATGTCATATTTTATTATCATTCAGTTCAACAATTTCTTCTTTGGGTTGTCTGGAAGTATCCTCCTTAATTTCAAAACGTTGGGGGACTTTCTGTTTGTTGTATTCTTATTTATTTATGTCTAGCTTAATTCCACTGTCATCAATAAGCATACTTTTAACTGTCTCAATCTTTTAAACCTGCTATATCTTGTTTTAAGTCCCAGAAGATAGTCAGTTTTGGTAAAATGTACTTAAAAAGAATGTGGGTTCTGTCATATGGCTGTGTTCTATATATTTCAATGACATCAAGTGTGTAAGTAAGTATTTCAAATTTTTGATATGCGTGCTTATTTTTCCTGCTTTTTTCTATTTGCTATAAAAGAATTGTGTTATTATGTTCTTTTTGTATTTGCCATCCCTTTCTCCCCCTCTGCCTTTGTCTATATATTTTCTACTGTCTTCTCTTGCAGTTCACTCATTCTCTCAACTGTATCCACCTGATACTAGATGCTTTATTACAGCTATTGTACTTTTTAGCTCGCAAAATTCTACTTCATCCCTTTTTTCTATATAGTCCAATTATCTGGTGAAACTTTCCATCTCGTGATGTTTTCCTAAGCATGTCAATCCCAATTATGAAAAAAGAAATGTATGACTGATGAATTTAATAGCTTGGACATCCATAAGTATGTATCTAATGTCTATTTCTCTCCTTGTTCTGTTTCTTTTTATGAGTGGCAATTTCTTACTGAATGCCAAACTTGCGACTGAAATATTGCAGAGGGGTGCAATGTCATCCTCCTGTCTAGTGAATTTACACTGTCCTTTGCCAGGGAGTGAGCAGATCATTTCTGCACTCTCTTGAGGCTCAGTCAACTTAGCCTGTATGACATAGTCAGCTGAGAGCCTGGGGTATTGAGCACTCACATAAAGGTAGGTCTTGGGCTCCCATTTTCATCTCCTTAGCACCATGAAACTGTTAACGACAAACAAAACCAAACAACAACAAAAATACGTCACTCTGCTTTCGATCTGCTTTCTGCTCAGTTTCATAGCCTCTGACCCTGCTCGTTTAAGAGTCAGGAAATGCCTCAAGGGGCAGACTGGTGCCAAGTGTGAACCAACTTCTCTGGACCTACTTTTCCTGTGGGATCAGGGTGCTTCCATACCTGGACACTTCAACAGGCCCAAACTCCAGCTTGCCACCTCAGCTCTGTGAGCTTGCCTGTAGCTTTGCTTAACAACCCAGCCTCTGTCTCTAGTCCAAGATTGGGGAAAAGCTCCAGAAAGAAAGCGGCATGTGGAAATCCCTCTTGCCACAGCAAACTTCTCTTCTCTCTAAGGTCTTTGTCCCTTAGGTCTTGGCTGCCTTGGCAGGCCCTGATCCTTTCAAACTACTGTTTTTGCTCTTTGTTTTCCTGGCTTTTCTAGCTGTTGTCAATGGAACCATCAGGCTTTTATAAACCACACCATCATAACCAGAAGCTAGAGTACTCAGTTTCATGAAATATTTTTGTTATATGACAACCTGCCCTCCTTCCCATGCCAACTGCTACACTCTTGCAGATATCTGTAGTACGGGATAATGCTCTATCTATCTCTTTCAGCAACACTGTCACCCCAAATTTATGATGAAATAACTCTTACTAAACAAACATAGTAAACTTTAAAACAGGAACTTGCATTAGGATGCTGAGATTTCCAGTGGGGCAGCCATGTAAGTGTGTCTTCAGGATCAACTATCGTGTTTGCATCAAGGACACACGCAGTCCTAGTCAGTGACTGAGTACAGCCAGGGTAGCAGATCCCAGCCATTTCTGCTCAACATGGGATTCTTCTACAGGGAATCCTTTACTGGCCTAGACTCTCTCAGAATAGTACTCATGTCTTAGGCTCTTCCTATGCAAGTGTCTTTCCTTTCTTCTCTTCTTTCTCCGGTGTCAAACCTGCACTGCAGTCTGAAGGCTTTCCCTGTCTACCCCTCTCCCTCTCCCTTTATCCTTTACAGGCATTACTCCAAAACAATGTTTTGAACTTCTCACTCCATCCAAGTCTGCTTCCCGGAGGACTTGAACTGACACTCACGTGAATCGCATTCTTCTAAACATGTCTCTTGAACTCACTCATAATGGCTAAAGAAGTCGAAATCTTGGTTGGGCTTTCCCACCAGTTTCTGTTGCATGTACTATGGTGAGATGTATCTCACTTCCTTGGGAACTTAGCAGTGAGCACTTTTGAAATATTAAAACATTTCTTTTCTATATAGTTCGCTGTGCTTTTGTTGTTGCTGCTGTTGCAACAAACATATTAATTTTTTCCTTAATTCTTTCATTTAAAAAGGAAACTTTACTGAGCATATAAAACATGATAGCCATTTTGCAAGATTTTCTTCTCAGAAAAAAAGAAGCCGTAGGGTACAAAACAAAACTTACCATCCAGCAGATCATGTTCAACCTTTTTCGTGTGTCTCTTTTACCCATCAGATATAGGCTCCTCTACTCTTTCCAGACCTTGTTCTAGCCTTTGTCATTCTGAGATGTCAGTCTGTGAATCAGCTGTTTCCTATTTATGGTCCAATTGTAGCTATGTTTCAGAACAAGCACCTAATGCACCTTCGATTAAGCCTTGTAAGTGGCTCCGGAAGTTTGAGTATCACTCCTTCCTACTATCAAACAACATGTAGCCAGTTCCGTGTTCCTTTGCTCTTATGATTCTGATTGTAAATTACATAGTCAGAATAATAGGGGGACATGGCTGAAAAAGAGATTATAGGCCAACTGCACTAACAGTTAATCTACGAGAAAGCCTTGCCACAGAATGCCTGGGGGGCTCAGTCGGTTAAGTGGCCGACTTCGGCTCAGGTCATGATCTCACAGTTCGTGAGATCAAGCCCCACATTGGGCTCTATGCTGACAGCTCAGAGCCTGGAGCCTGCTTCAGATTCTGTGTCTCCTTCTCTCTCTGCCCCTCCCCTGCTCACGTCTGTCTCTCTCTGTCTCTCAAAAAAAAAAAAAAAAAAAATGAATAAAAAATTAAAAAGGAAAAAGAAAAGAAAAAAAGCC
This sequence comes from Puma concolor, assembly GCF_028749965.1. NCBI lineage: Eukaryota > Metazoa > Chordata > Mammalia > Carnivora > Felidae > Puma > Puma concolor. The sequence continues at coordinate 80,777,531 of NC_141671.1, forward strand.
CTGCCAGGAAGCAGAACTTAAAGAGAAGACATCAGGCAACTACCAGAAAGTTGATCATCTCCTGAGGACTGGTATTTCCCCAAAAGTATGGCCAGGGAGAAGGCTCATGATGCCCTGTAGGAAGTTCACGATGACTTCTTAGTTCCCTTCCATTACTCATGCTAAAATGACTCTCATTTCAGAAAACATTTTTCTCAGTCATTCTCCTAAAATTCATGGAAATCAGCCTGAACAGTTTCATTACCATTATGTGGCAGAGAGGAAAAACAGATATCTGACTAAAATGCCTGCTCTAAGGCAGTCATGAGCACAAATGGGTCAGTGACAGAACTGAAAAGAGAATGATATGATTCTAACACATCATCCATTCCTTGGCTCACCAATCCCTTCCATGGTCTCATGGCCAACTCCACACTGCTGAATAATTTTAAAGAAAATGCTGGGCCCTGACAGCTGGAGTAAGATGAGCTCTCACTCTTTCACAGTTTTTAACACCAGGGTTCCAACTTTGATTAGCTTACATGGATCAGTAATTTCCTCCCTTCTTGACAGGGACCCCATTCTGAAATCTACTAAATTGCATGTGGTACAGTGAACAAGAAAATACAAATACAACAAACTCCGATGAGAAGATTGAAAATATAACTAACTGATAAGCTGAAGGATCTCAAGATAAGGAATTGAAATACCACAAAGAAATGAGAATTACAAAAGGGCTGTGTGTTTAGAAGACAAACACAGTTTAAAGCCCACTGATTCATTTTCCCAGTCCTAAAAGGACAATAAATCAGAAATACTCAAGCCACCAAAGATAAGATGATACTGAAGCAATTTTGCAATCTTAATTACAGTGAATTCTTTCTTTTTTGCCTTACATCCCTCTGAGGATGAGTCAATGCTTTTTCTTCCCTTTAAACTCAGGAGGAAACTTATGGTTGAGCTAGATAAGAAAAATGTGCAATATTTGTCTGCTCTAGTTTGCTACCACTGTTTGCCATTACTGAAGAGAGCGCGGATTTGTCAGGAAATATTTCTGACAAAACTATGAGGTAACCCTATGTAGTACCCTTTTACCATCCTTTTCAAAGCTCCTCCTGGTGAAATACCCAGATGTTCCCACCCCAGGGAACCAATTCTGTGTGCTCTTTATGCTTTCCATTCCCTATCATCCTTGACCTGCTGAGGTGTTAATTCTACCAAGCTGTCAGAACAGAGCATGGCATTTTGGCCTCCAAACCTTGGCTCAACTCCCTCTCTGCCTAGAATTCCCTCCCCACTCTTCTCCATCTGTTTAATTTCTGCCTTATCTTAAAGACACACAATTGGTTAGGACTTTTTTGACTATAAGTTACTAAAATAATACTCAACCCAGCTTAGGCCAAAAGTGCATTTTTTTCTTGAACTTAGGTACCCAAACTATGAGCAGAGTAGAATGTAGGTAGCCACCAGCTGTCTGGAACCAGGCTCCCAGATGCTGTCTAGACCTGCTATCTCCATTTTCCCCCTCTGATACTTTCAGGAGTTCAGCTTCATTCTCTTAAGTAAGCTTTTACATAATGTTGAAGCCATGGTCTTCTGCAGCTCAACTCTTCATAGCTTTGCCAACAGAGAATAAATGCTCCCTTAGGTGAAATGTTTAAATTCTATGTTAGGATACTAGGTCACCTAAGGTCACAAAACTATATTTATGCTCATGGAAACAGATCAATATTGTCTTCAGCCCTTACTAGGGGTACGCAGTTGAAGAAGTTGAGAAGGAGAATTCCTTAAAAGAATTCCCTAAAAAGATAGACCTTTTTCCAGAAGAAGAAAAATGTGATGGTTAGACCAAAGAATGAGTGACCTCCTATGTCTCAGTTTAATTTGCGTCTGTTCAAATTATCTTCATGTACTTGGATAAGCTAGCTTGACTTTCTTGGCCTCAGTGTCTTCATCTATAAAATTAGAAAGTTGAGTTAAATTGTTTTAAGGATGCTTTAAGCTTTAGAATTTTATAATTCTGTGTTTCCAAGTCCCTCTAACATAAAGGCTTTCTTGAGCATCTTATATCATTCTATCCCTTCCCTGAATGTTAGCATTACTGATATAATTTTTATGGATTATATAAATAAAAATGTTTATGTTGACCTTTATAATTAGTCTCAGTTAACTATTTAGGATATTAATTCAGAATATTGATAGTATCAAATGTATATGACTTCTGAAAAGAAAATTCAATGAGTCAATAAATTACTCAGAGAATCTACAGAAGCAATAGGAGTAAAATAAAAATAATTAAGGTAAAGTTACTACTATGAGAGGAAAAAGGAGTTAGAAAAAAAGGAATTCTTCCTGCAGTCATCAGGTAAGATGGTAATTGAGCCCAGGTATTAAATCTCTCCCCAGGTCATCACCATAGTTAAAATGGAATAACCAGTGGAATGTAGGGTAATAGGATGTTGGAAACAATTTCACCTCAGCCATGGAAAAATAAAATTCCACCTGTGAGGTACAAACTACAAGGTATTTTAGTTAGACATATTGCATGTAGAAATTCTGAAAGATATTAAGGTACCTTCCTGAGAAAGCTAAGCCAAATTGTCAGAAAGAAGAAGAGATATGAGAAAATCTCCCCACCCTCCAAATATGTTACAGTGGGATTTGGGCTAAAACCAAGTGAAAAACAGGAGATAGAAGCCAATTCTTTCAGAAACCCATTTCAACAATTTGGGTCACCAACACTCAGTAGTATTACTTGAGTATCTGGAATGGAGACTGAGACAAAATTGAAAACTAGATGCAATGGGCCGGTCCCTAGTGCACTAGCATCATTAACAGAGAAGAAGGAACAACAACAGAAAGAATAAAGCAAAAAAAAAAAAAAAAGTTTTTTTTTTCCAAATTTCTTTTCTGTCAGATAAAGTGAAGGAAGGGGCACCTGGATGGCTCAGTCAGTTAAGCATCTGACTCTTGATTTAATCTCAGGTCATGATCTTACCGTTGTGGGATCGAGCTTGCTTAAGATTCTGTCTCCCTCTCTCTGACCCTCTCTCCCACAAGCACTTTGTGTCTCAAAATAAATAAACACACAAAAAAAACCTTTAATAAATAAATAAAATGAAGGAAATTTTGTAATATTAAAAGAAACAAGTTATGACCAAGAGTTCTATAGCCAAATTTATACCCAAATGGAAATAAGGTTGTATAAAGAAAACAGAGAGATATGATCAAATATGCAAGCGTCAAAATTGAAATTTTTCAATTTTTTCAATGCAATTGAAATTTTTCAAGAAAAGGGAAGAAATAGAATTAAAAAGAGTTGTGAAGCAAACAAAGAAGTTCCAAATAATTGTTATAAATGTGATAAACAAATGTAAACACCACAACTAATTTTTAAACAGACACCTAAGATATAAACAATGCTACTTTAACTATATTAATTTAACTGTGTTATATTAATAACAATAATGAAGTAGGCAAAATCTTAAGGTATGCCATCCAAAATCAAGATGTGAGAATGGAAATAGTGAGATAAAGTCAAAGTCATTAAATAAATTAAATTAAATAAATTAAATAAATAAATTAAAATTGGTGAATTTAATTATATATAAATTATACATCACTAAATAGAGCTAAATGCATATACACACACATACACATATGTACACATATACACAGAGAATATTATGAGCAACTTTATGCAAAAGAATTCAAATATTTAGATATAAGAGAGACTTTTTTAGAAAAAGACAACTTTGCAAATTTGAGAAAAGAAGAAATAGATAACATAAATTGTTATAGTTCTACTAAAGAAATTGAATCTGTAATTATAAAACTTTTCCTGTGAAATATTTGACAAAATTCAATGTTAGTCCATCATAAAAACTTCTAATAAACTAGGGGAAAAAGTGAGCCTCTTTAATGTGATTAAAAGTGTCCAAAAAAAAATCCAACAGTCAAGGGGCACCTAGGTGGTTCAGTCAGTTAAGCATCTGATTTCGGCTCAGGTCATGATCTTGTGGTTCATGAGTTCGAGCCCCGTGTCGGGCTTTGTGCTGACAGCTTGGAGCCTGGAGCCTGCTTCGATTCTTTGTCTCCCTCTCTCTCTGTTCCTCCCCCCCCCCACTCTCTCTCTCTCTCTCAAAAATAAATAAAGATTTAAAAAAATGAAAAATACAATAGTCAAAATCATATTTAATGGTGAAAATTGACAACTATCTCCTTGAGATCAATAATAGACAAAGGTGCCCATAGTCAGCACTGCTATTCAACATTATACTAAAGAAACCAAGCCAGAGCAACAAGGCAAAAGTTTTAAAAATTGAAAAATAAAATATAAAATTATATTTACAGACAATACAATTTTATAGATAGAAAATACAGTCATTTACAGATAAATTGTGTGAATTAAAAGTAAATTCAGCAAGATTGCTGATACAAATTCAATATACAAAAATCAATTTTCTTTACATATATCAACGTAAAAATTTTTTAATGACATTTGGAAACCAATAACATTTATAATAACATCAAATAAATAATTAAATACTTAGTAATATATTTTAAAAGTCAGAAAAGATCTCTATCCAGAAAAGTAGAAAACCTTATTGAGACAAATTGAAAAAATCTAAATAAATAGATACATAATGTTCACAAGTTGGAAGATTCTATATTTTAAAGGTATCATTTTTCTCCAAATTAAATTATATATCCAATTCAATACAAAGAAAAATCCCAACCAGGTTTTTGTTGTTGACATTTCTAAACAGTACATGGACATTTATAGTTCCAAGAATGGTAAAGGCGTTCTCAATGAACTAGTCTGGAAGACTTACATATATCAGATATCAAGGTTTATTATAAAGCTGAGTCAAGACACAAGGATATGCAAACGGAATAGAGACTACAGAAACAAACCCACAGTTATACAGTCACTTCACTTACAAGAAAAGTGACACTGCCTAAGAGAATTCTTTTTTCAATATAGAGAAAAATAAATGAATCATGACCTCATACCATACTTAAAAATCAATTAAATAACAGCCCCAGGTAAAAGTTAGATCTAAATGTGAAACTTAAATAAATAAAGCCTCCAGATTATTGTACTGGAGTATAACTTCATGACTTGGAATAGACAAAGCTTTTTTTAACGACACAAAAAGCCATAACAATAAAGAAAATGATTGATAATTGTGAGTATTAAAATTAAGGACTTCTGTTCATCCAGACACAGCTATAAAAGAGCCAAAAGCAAGCCAAGCCATAGAGTAACATATTAATTTGCATGTATCTGGCAAATGACTCCCATCCAAAGTATATAAGAATTCCTAACGATAATTTTAAAAACTAGGAAATACTTTATTCAAGCAAAGTGCTTGAATAAGAACTCACAAAATATCTGAATAGTCATAAACAGGTAAAAAAATTTAAGTTCAATTTCATGGAAATTCAATGACCACAATGAGATACTAATACACATCCAACATAGTGGTTACAATTACCAAGCGTTGAAAAGTATGTGGAGCAACTGAAAATTTCATACACTACTTCTGGGGGTGTAAATTGGTACCAACACTTGAGAGAATTTTCTTCTTATTATTTCCTAAAGCCAAACATACCCATAGCAAATCCACTATCTGGTATATAGCCAACCAAAATGCATATTATTTACTTCAAAAGACATATACAAACATATTCATGGAAGCACTGTTTGTAATAGCCTCAACTGGAAATAAACCACATGTTCATTAATAGTAGAAAAGAAAAGAAATGGTGGTGTCGTCATATAATGGAATACTATACAACAATAAAAGTGAATGAACCGCTAACAAGACAGAAGACCCTCACAAATACAATGCTATGCTAAAGAAGCCAGCATGAAAGAAGCATAGTGCATGGTTCATTCACATAAAGTTCAAAAGTAGTTGAAACTAATGGGGGGACAGAAGACCCTCACAAATACAATGCTATGCTAAAGAAGCCAGCATGAAAGAAGCATAGCGCACGGTTCATTCACATAAAGTTCAAAAGTAGTTGAAACTAATGGGTAGAGTAGGTGATTATTTAGGGGAAGGAACTGGTAGTTCATAGAGAGGCTACATGGGAAGCCTCCAGAGGCCTGAAGATAATCTCTCTGCTCCTTATGGTGGCTCCCCAAATGGGTTCACTTCATGAAAAATGAATCAAATTGTATACTTACAATTTGGTGTATGTTGCTGTATATATCAATTAAAAATTACTTAAATTAAGCTCATGACATTATATGATGATATCAATTTTAAGGGAAAATGGTGATCTGTATGTAAGAAAAAAAGTCAAAATGTGGGTTATTCCTGTGTATTAGAAATACTTAAGAATTAATTACTTCAGAATTCATTGCTTTAGAATTGAGTTGTTGCCTATTTTCTATTTTCCCTCAGTGACCAAGAATCACTTCTATTTTAAAAGAAAAATAAAAAGTATTTTAGATACAAGAAGGCCTCTTTAGGCATGACCCATCAGATGGCTTGACCAGGAAGGCTGTATTTTACAGATGAATCTGGAAAAGAAGGTGCTTCTTAAAGAGGTGGCTGAGCTGAACAGGAGTGATTAAGGTGCAAACAAAAACTGAATCAGTCTAGACAAGTATAAAACATTGCACTTCAAGTTAAACTCAGTGAGAAATGGTAACATCTCATATTTCAGTGGCCCTTTGTAGTTTCAGTGTACTTTCCTGTCCATATTCTGATGTTGGTCTCACAAAATTCTGTGAAGTAACTGGGACAAGGGCTATTATCATCATTTTATGAATAAAAACTGAGTCCTAGAGAGATAAAGTAGCATGCCAAAACCTAGAACTTAGTGAGTGGCAATATGAAAGAAAAAAATAGTGACCCAGAAATTCTTGTCCCAATTAGATCCTCTTTTATGAAAAACAGCAATACATGCTGTTAAGTATTCAAAGACATTCAAAATGGGTCTCTCAAGTCACCATCCCCCAAAATTACTCAAAAAACCAATTCTAGACACAAAAGCAGTATATAGTAATTAAAAAGCAGTAAATAGTAACTAAGAAGTTAGGCAATAAAAAGTATGTGAAAAGATGGGGCGCCTGGGTGGCTTAGTCGGTCAAGTGTCTGACTCTTGACCTCGGCTCAGGTCCTGATCTCACCGTTCATGGGTTCGAACCCCAACTGGGGCTCTGCACTGATGACGATGGTGCAGAGCCTCCTTGGGATTCTGTTTCTCCTCTCTGTCCTTCCTCTGCTTGTGTGCACACGTTCTCTCTCTCTCTCTCTCTCTCTCTCTCTTTCTTTTTTTTTTTTTTAAATTTTTTTTTCAACGTTTTTTATTTATTTTTGGGACAGAGAGAGACAGAGCATGAACGGGGGAGGGGCAGAGAGAGAGGGAGACACAGAATCGGAAACAGGCTCCAGGCTCCGAGCCATCAGCCCAGAGCCTGACGCGGGGCTCGAACTCACGGACCGTGAGATCGTGACCTGGTTGAAGTCGGACGCTTTAACCGACTGCGCCACTCAGGCGCCCCTCTCTCTCTCTCTTTCAAAATAAATAAACTTTAAAAAAAGTATGTGAAGAGATATACATTAGCATTAAAACTAAACTTATGGAGTTAAACATAATAAATAAATATTGCCAAACTGAATCTAGTAAATAAAATAATTATTAATCAGTCTTATATTTCTAGGTATATATGAGTCTGAGTTTATAGTCATCACTATAGTTAACATTGGCATGTATTTAACATATCATGAAATCAAATTTTATTTCCTTTTTCTTATACTTTGGAAGTTAAAGATATGCTTAAGGCATTTTGTTGAAATTTTCAAATTTGAAACAAATGCCCTTGTTATTATATTCTTTATAGGGTAAATGATAGAAAAGAAAAGCAGATGCAAAAGGCACAAGTACATATCAAACAAGATGACAGGAATGAGAACTAGTGGCTCATTTAGATCAAACGAAATAACTTAAATTTTAAATTAAAACACAAAAATTATAACAGTAGATTAGCAAATAAATTGTAACTGGATGATTCTCATAAAAAAAAACACTCAAAATGATGCTGGAACCTTAAATTTTTTTTTATGTTTATTTAGTTTTGAGAGACAGAGACAGAGCGCAAGTGGGGAAGGGGCAGGGTTTGTGCTCTCTGTCTCTGTCTCTGTCTCTCAAATATAAATAAACATTTTAAAATGTTTTTTTAAATGTTTAAATAGGCTTATATCAGGCAAAAGGAAAGAGAAGGCAAGGGAAGAAGTATTAATATCCAACAAAGTAGATTTCAAACCAGACATTAAATATGATAAAAGAGAATTATTTTATAATGAAGTGTCTCCATAATGAATATAGAGCAATTAAAAAATACATAAAATGAATGAAGAAATATATAAAATAAGACCTTTTTGAAAAAAGAGATTGACCAAAAGGCAATCATAGTTAGTGAAAGATTTAATCAGCACTCTCAGGCTCTGACAGATTCAAGTAGATAATAAGGGCATGAAGCTTTAAATAATTTCAACACTAACCCTGAATTAATACATTTATAATATCTGTTCCCTACAGGGACTATGCCTTCTTTTGAATGCCTATGGATCATTTGCAAAAATTGACTGTAAATACAACTTTTGAATTAAAAGTAGACATTCCATGACCCACATACTCGGGAAGTCATGGCAATACGTCAACAGCCAGTAACAAATGCATAAGCCAGAAATCTCAAACAGCTTGAACCTTTTTTTTCACTCTGTCCTAAATAAGTGTTAGGCCCACAAGGATATCAAAATTAAAATCACAGGCTCTTATTAAAATAGTAGAATTGAAAACATTACCTTTCAGAATTTTGGAAATGGGAATGAGTGATACTTAGTACTTGAAAAACTGAAGAATTTCTTCTTAATTTTCTTTATCCCTTTTTTTTTTTTAAATCTGCCTTTCTGATGATGTTCTCTTAGCTGACGAGATTTAAATTCAATCATCTAATTATCCCTAATAAAAACTGAAAAATGAGACTATATTCTGGAAGAGTATCTGGACCAGCAATAGACCTGAAGAACTAAGTGCACTTTTGCAGCTGGGCTGTAAGGCAGGTGCTAGAGTTGAACCTGCACAGACTTTGCATTCAATGACTGGAATTGCCATCCCTAATAACACCGCCCTCTGCTCCTTACATGGGTTTCTTAGCTGCCTACAAAACCTGAGAGTGACACCTGCTTTTCTAGAAATGATGTTCTTGGAAGACATCATCAGGGTGATGGCAGGTAGGACAGGAGAAGGGAAGTACCGCCTAGCAAGTTCAATGCCACCGGTACCAGATTAACGTGAATAGCATGTCTGCAGTGGGCCATGGGGTCCCGCTCTGGCCAGGCAGTGATAATGCTCATAGGGTAGAGAGGAAAGATGGTACATGCAGCTGGACAGCTCTGATAACTGGGGAAGTCAGCTGTGGTGTGTGGCCACCCGTTGACAGATATAACAGTCCTGTAATGAAATTCACTAAGTACAATGATAAGCAAGTTTCATCCGTTCCATTTCAAAAGAGGAGTTAAGAAATCTGAATCTGAGGGACTCTTTTACACTCCATTGAAGGCAATAATCTCAGTATCAGTCAGGGCCAAATTTTCTCCATACAATTCAGAATGAGAAAATGCTTCTGCTTCCGGAATATCTAATATCACCATGCTAGCTTAAAGTCTATAAAATGCAGGTCATTCGGTCCCATTTCCATAGTGATCACAGCAAGTGGGACCCTGAATCCAAAAAGCTGCCAGCATATACTTCTGGTGTCTTTAAGGGACAGCTCAGCATTATTTCCTGGTATGACTGAGAGATTTATAAAGTGTGAAAGAGTCTAAGCATGTCTCTTAAAATGTGACTAGCCTTGGAAACCCTGGGTTAAAAGTCAGTAACAAAGATAGGGTAAAGGCAGGGGCACCTGGGTGGATCAGTGGTTTAAGCATCCAATGCTTGATCTCAGGGTTGTGTGTTCAAACCCTATGTTGGGCTCCGTGCTGGGCATGAAGGCTACTTAAATAATAATAATAATAATAATAATAATAATAATAATAGGGTAATGGCCAATTCTTTTGGAAACTTAACAAAGACAGATGGTAAATACAGTAATTATGAAACTACAGTCTGCAAGGTGCCTCCAAATATTAATGTGTGACTGGAAATCAGTGCCCCTTCACCGGAGAGAAAAGGGAAGAGCATGTTTTTGTAGAACCCTGGTTTCCTGTCCAAACATGTAACCTAGATTCTATCCTTTCAAGCCTTGTTTATTCCCTGGTACTGTTTAAAAAAAAACCTGGTCTCCTGTCATATATTCTTACTTCTTAACAAATTCTCCCCACTTACTCATTAAATCTATAATTAGTCATTGGGTAAATAGTATCACATTGTATCTTGGATTCTCCTATCCTTTTTATTATTGATTTCTATAGTTAATACATATTGTGGATTAACATTGTGCTATCCCTTATCTCCCTTGAAAATAAGTGTTCTGAGGCACCCCGTTATTTTGCTGAGCCCACCAGGACTAAAGGCTCACATTTTTTAGGTGATTGGCTAGAGTCAGGGGGTTAAGTTTGACTTGGGAGCAATTTTAGTTCCAAGTAAAATCAACTGGTTTGTGTGGGTCTGAATGAAGACTCTGAGACTGTGGGTTTCTATAGTTGTCTTCTGACTTGTAATTCTTTTCCTTGTTTTTTCCATTATAAAAGGTGGATTAAGGCTCACTAAGCTGAAAAGTATAAAATTATATTTCAAGGTAAGGTAACTATGGCTGAATCAACATTTCAACATCTCTTCATATATTCTCATGGCATTGAGAGAAAATTATTTACGTCATGAAAAAGTATGGAGTTTTCAGAGATGGCCACACTATCTAGTTCCAGCCATACTGACCTCTGTAATTTATGTGGGAAAAGTACTGGACTCCAGGAATGTATGTACAAAAGCAACTTTATTTGTATCTTCTATTGTCACTTCAGATTTTCTCCGTAGGGAATTTTCCTTTCCTTTTCCCTTGATGAGCATTGAAACAGGCCCTGTGACTTTTCTGTTCACTTATTTGTAACAGCTTTATTAAAGTATAACTTACACACCATAAAGGACCCCTTGTGAATGTACAGTTTGATGATACTGTTAATAAGCTTTAGTGATTCGTACATCCATCATGACAATCCAGTTGTAGAACATTTCCATAACTCCTCCAAGTTCCTTCAAGCCCATTTGCAGTGAATCTCTGCTGTCTCCCAGCCTGAGAAACCACTGATCTAGTTTCCGTCAATAATTCTGCCTTTTCTGGACACTTCATGGAAATGGAATCACACAATTTAATTGTCTTTTGTGTCTGGTTTGTTTCACTTACTATACTGCTGTAAACTTCATCCATGTTGTAGTATATATCTGTATTTCATTCCTTCTTATTACTAAATAATATTCTATTCTATGAATATGCCACAGTATATTTATCCACTTCTCAATCAATGGACATTTAGGTTGTTTCCATTTGGAGCTATTGTGAATAATGATGTTATGAATATTCATGTACAAGTCTTGGCATATACATGGATTTGCACCAATTGACCATAAACATAAAGGTTAGTTTGGGGACTTCTCAATTCTGTTATCATAGATCTGTATACCTATCCTTATACTAATACCAAATTTTCATGATCACTGTAGCTCTACATATTAAGTTTTGAAGTTGGATAATGTAAGTCCTCCAACTTTGTTCTGTGCTAAAATTGTTTTGTCTAATTTAGATCTTTCACATATCCATATAAATCATTGAATAAGTGTGCCAGTCAAAATTCAACCACAGAAGCAGAACCAGTAGAAGAGATATATATTATGAAATTTATTACAAGCAATTGGTTTATGGTATCATAGGGGCTGACTAAGCAGATCTGAAACCATAGACAGGCAGGCAGGAAGGTCAGCCTAGAATTTAAAGGCAGGGGCAGAAGCTCCTGTCTGCAGAGAGAACTTCTTTTTCTCAGGGAAGCCTCAGTCCTGATTTGAAGCCTTCCAACCAATGAAATCAAGCCCATCAAGATTATCCACCATAATCTTTCTTAAAGTCAAATGATTAAGACATTAATGACATCTGCCAATTTCCTTCACAGCAACACTTCAATTGGTATTTTCTTGAATAGCTGGAGACTACAGATTAGCAAAATTGGCACATAAAAAAATTACAATCGGGTTGTTAGTTTCTACAAAAAAAGCTTGCTATGATTTTGAAAAGGATTATGTTCTTTCTATAGACCAATTTGGAAAGAATGTCCATCTTAAAAATATTGAGTCTTCCAAACTAAAACATGAAATGTCTCTCCATTTACTTCTGTCTTTATAAATTTATCTTAACAATATTTATAGTTTTCCATGTGGGGAGATTTTTAATTACTAATTCAAATTTCTTTACTTGTCAAAGGTACATTCAGATTTTTCTCTTCTTGCATCAGTTTTGGTAATTTGCGTCTTTCTAAGGACTTGTCAATTTCATCTAAGTTGTCTAGTTTATTGGCATAAAATGTTTCATATTTTCCTATAACCGTTTTAATTTATATGGCACCAGTAGTGATGTTTTCACTTTCATTCCTGATTCTGGTAATCTTTATCTTCTCTCTTATTTTCCCTGTCACTCTAGCTAAAGGTTTGTCAATTTTGTTCATATTTTTAAGGAACTAAGTTTTTGGTTTCATTAGTTTTTCTACCATTTTTTTGTTTTGCTTGTTTTCTATTTCAATAATTTCCACTATACTCTGTCATTGCTTCCTTCTGTTTGCTTTCAGTTTAGATTGCTCTTCTTTTTTCTGTTTTTTAAGGCAGCTATTTAAAGTTCTCCATTTTCTGTGCAGCACTACTTTTTTTTAAAATATATGAAATTTATTGTCAAATTGGTTTCCATACAACACCCAGTATTCATCCCAAAAGATGCCCTCTTCAATACCCATCACCCACCCTCCTCCCTCCCACCCCCCATCAACCCTCAGTTTGTTCTCAGTTTTTAAGAGTCTCTTATGCTTTGGCTTTCTCCCACTCTAACCTCTAACCTCTTTTTTTTCCTTCCCCTCCTCCATGAGTTCCTGTTAAGTTTCTCAGGATCCACATAAGAGGCTCAGCACTACTTTAGATTCTACATAGTTATATGTTGTGTTTTTGCTTCCTTGAGTTCAAAATATCTACTTTTCCTTTTGATTTCTTCTTTGACCCATAGGTTATCCAGAAGTGTGCTATTTAATTTCCAAAGAAATTGGATTTTACCAGTATCTTTATATTGTGAATATCTAATTTAATTCTGATCTGAATCAGCATTTGGTCTAACCTAGAGTATGTTGCATGTGCACTTGAAAAGAGTTTGTATTCTAAAGTCTTTGGATGGAGTATTCCATAAATGTCGGTTAGATCAAGTTGGTTGTTGAAGACTTATGTGTTCCTGTTGATTTTCTGTCTAGTTGTTCTATCATTTATTGAGAGCAGTACATTGAAATCTCTAACTATTACTATTAAACTGTCTATTTCTCCTTTCAATTCTGTCAAATTTTGTATCATGTATTTTGAGGCTTTGTTGGTTTTATTTTTTTTTTTTTTTTTTTTTAAATTTTTTTTTTTTTTTTTTCAACGTTTATCTATTTCTGGGACAGAGAGAGACAGAGCATGAACGGGGGAGGGGCAGAGAGAGAGGGAGACACAGAATGTGAAACAGGCTCCAGGCTCTGAGCCATCAGCCCAGAGCCCGATGCGGGGCTCGAACTCACGGACCGCGAGATCGTGACCTGGCTGAAGTCGGACGCTTAACCGACTGCGCCACCCAGGCGCCCCAAGGCTTTGTTGGTTTTATACACATTTTTAATTATTATATCTTCTTGATATATTGATCCTCTTATTATTATGAAACACCCATTTTTCTTCACTAATATTTCTTGTCTTAAAGTCTATTTTGTTTGATATTATTATGGCTGCTTCAGCCGTCTTATAACCACTGTTTCATAATATATAATTTTCCATCTTTAACCTCCAAACTATTTGTGCCTTTGAATCTAAAGTGTGTCTCTTGTAAAACAACAACACATAGGCAGATCTTGCTTTTTTGTACAGCCTGACAATCTCTGCCTTTTAAGTAGGGTGTTTAGTTCACCCACGTTTATATAATTATTGATATCATTGGATTAAGTCAGAAATTTTGTTATTTGGTTTCTATTTGTCTAGATCGTTTTTGTTCATCTGCCCTTCTTTTGCTGACTTTTGTATTAAATAAATGTTTAAGTATCCTAACGTAAGAGGAAAATCTTCTAGACATAGATCTAGGTTAAAAGCATTAGACATGAATCCAAAAACATAGTTTCTAAGAGAAAAAAATAAATAAATTGGACTTAATAGAAATTAAGATCTTTTGCTTTGTGAAATACCTTTTTTAAAGGATGAAAAAACAGATTACAAACTGAGAGAAAAGATCTGCAAACTACGTATTTAACAAAGAACTTATACCCGGACTACATAAAGATATCTCAAAACTCAACAGTACAGAAACCATCTAATTAGAAAATGGACAAAAGACATGAACAGACATTTTACCAAGGAGATATTGATGACAAAGAAGCACACAAAAAGATGTTCAACATCAGTAGCCACTAGGGGAATGCAAAGTAAAAGCAAACGAAGTACTACACACCAGTTAGAATAAATAGCTAAACCAAAAAGCGTTAACACCAAATGCTGACAAAGCATTTATCTTTGTATGTATCTTTTACACAAAGCTGGTAGGAATGTAATATGGTACAGCCACTCTCAAAAATTTTGCATTTTCTTATAAAACTAAATATTTACTTCTCATACAACCTAGAAACTTAGGGCATTTATCCCAGAGAAATAGAAACTTATGTTCATACAGTAACTTGTATACAGTGTTTATAGCATGAATCTTTACTTTTAATAGCCCAGTGCTGGAAACAACCCAAGTATCTTGCAATAGGTGAGTGGTTAAACAATTCCTGGGACAATCATACAATGGAAAACTACTCAGTAATAAAAAGGAACAAACTATTGATATATCCAACAATTTGGGTGTATCTTAAGGGCGCTATGCTCATTGGGGGAAAGGCAGTTTTGAAAAGTAACATACTCTGATGTCATTTATGGGATACCCTCGAAATGGTAAATGAGATGGAGACAGAGTAGTGATCTCCAGCGAACAAGGATGGGATGGGGATTGAGTTTGGCTACAAAGGGTTAGCACACAAGAGTTCTTTATGGTGTTAGAACAGTCCTGTATTCTTATGTATCCTGATTGTGACGGTGGTTACACAACTTATACTTGAAATCAGATTGCACAGAACTACACACACACACACACACACATGCACACACACACACACACAAATACATGTAAAACCCAGCAAAAGCTGAATACAGTCTGTAGTCTAGTTAACAGTATTGCCAGGGTCAATTTCCTGGCTTCCTGTCTTACGCTAGTTGTATACAATGTCACCACTGGAGGAAGCTGGTTGAAGTGTGTAAGAGACACTATGTAGTATTTTCACACTTTCCTGGGAGTCAAAATCAATTCAAAATAAAAAGTTAGAAACAAAACACACACTCACATACATACAAAAAATGTCTGGTCCAATATATTATTCTATACCTCAATTTTCATCTAGTTTTCATCTTCTTGGAGTTTTTCTTCTTCTCCTGGATTGCTCAGCTGATCTCGTCCTCCATCAGAGTCAAAGTTGGGAGTAGGGTGGGCTGGGGGTACACAGTAAGGAAGAAAGCAGGATAGGAAAAGGATAGGACATTCCTATTTGATTGGTACTACTGCATTAGGATGGCCTGTTCTGCAGGCCTGGCAGGCATTTGGAAGTGGGTGCTCGCCCACATTTGGGAGTTCTTCAGAGACTCCCCTGTTGGACCTTCGGACCACAACTGCCTGAGTAGGGGCAGGGCCTCTCCACTGGCTGGCCATCCCAGTCTCCTCTCTGCCTCTGTACCTACTGGTATACCCTATGACTTCTGAATGCTGACCCCTGGCATTCCTTGTGAAGAATCTCTTAAAGCAATCTTATGCCAACACGTTCTGTGGTTCCCACCTCTGGAAACTGGGACTCCCATTCCTTTGAACTGCTGACAAAAGTGCGTGAAGTTACTGCACAAAGACAGTGTCCACTGTGTGCCCACAGGCCACTTGATCTTTCTCAGAAGTGAGTTGGTGATCGGTTCTGTGTGTGCTCTCTCACTCTGATCTTATCAGAGTGCTCATAACAGCATGAATTTCAAATACCACCAGTATCTCAGCAAACATGTATCTTGTTTCTGATATCACTGCATTTGGTCTTAAAAACAAAACCCAGTGGCTCGTTGAATTAGTGTTAACTACGACTTGTCTGATTTGTTTCTCATACCTAATAGAGAAACAGGTCAATATCTTGAATTTAGCTTGGATGGATTTTTTTTTGTTTTTGTCACGAGTAGGCACTCTTTTTTTTTTTATTTCAAGTTTTTCTTTAAATTCAAGTTAGTCAATATATATGGTGAAATTGGTTTCAAGAGTAGAATTTAGTGATTCATCACTTATATATAACACTCAGTGCTCATCACAACAAGTGCCCTCCTTAATGCCCATCATTCATATTATAAGACATACCACCAATCCTGAAACTCATTGCTGGACCATGATAACACTACAGTTTAGCAACCAATCAAACACACACACACACACACACACACAAATTAACCTTCACCAAACTTTCTCACAAGCACAAATCTCTGCAGGGCCTGAAGACTGCATGGAACCCTGCAGCTTGAGCAACACTCTGTAAAATGACACACTAATAAGAAAAAAAAGAGGGGGGAGGGTGGTTTACAGCAAATGATTCAGCAGAGCTTGAGGGAACTAACAGGCAGAATCCTAAATTGGATATGTCACATTTTGGCAATAACAGCCACTTGTGATTAGTGTGAAACAAGGCGCTAACAGGCTAAAGGGCCCACAAGACGCCAAAATAAGTGGAAAACAAATGAACCTCCAACAAAGGATGGAAATGAAGACAACTCAATCATTGCAGGCTTCCTGGTCTCTCTGCAACTCTACCACCCCCAGTATACAGATTTGGACTCATTTCACAATCTTTCCTCACCTCCACACTGTGCGTTCTGTCTCCTCAAGCCCACCTCCTGGCCCTACAATGGGACCCGTCCTCACGAGCCTGGTCTCTCTGTGCTCCATCGCTACCTCTGATTTCTCCTCTACAAATCAGCAAACCTTCCTCACCTGCTATTTTCACCTCATCACTCCCAGGGAGGTCAAGAACGTATTGCTTGTAAGGTCACTACCTAACTGTTCCAAACCCTTTGACTCAATTTTGTGAGTAAAAGCAGATTCTCTCTACAAGAATGTCCTTTTATGTTAAAACACAGACTCATGGAGAATACAAGACAACACGAGCCCATTTTCATGCGGGTCTGGCTTTTCTGAGCACCCGGTCAGGGAGAAATGTGTAAGATCCCTAGCCAGAGAGGGTGTGGGTCTCAGGTTGTCACCTCGCCTGGCGAGATGTGGCTCATGCTGACGGCAGAGAAGGACACAGGCATGGTTCTGACCAACTGAGTCCTCTTTTAATGACAGATAATGTAATCTTTAGGGCTACTTGAAATATAACGTAAACCATGCATGAGTTTACGTTTTCTAGTGGCCACATTTTAAAAAATCAAAAAGAAACAGGTGAGATTAATTTTAATGATAATATTTTATTTAACCCAATATAGCCTAAACATTACTCTTTCAGCATGTAACCAACATGAAACAATTATTAATAAATTCTTCTACATTTTTTTTAGTACTAAGTGTATTTTAGAGCTGCTTCATCTCCTACCTATCAAGTGCTCAATGGCCACATGTGGCTAGTGGCTACATGCTGGACAGCACAACTTTAGAGAGTGTTCTTATGCATTGCTGCACACTCTTGAACTGGATGACCGCTCCCAAGGACACCAGTGATTTGGGGACAAATTTCAAGTTGATAATATTTTATTAAAATTTCCAAACATATTTATAGAAAATAAAGGTGTTTCTTATGAGAAACTCTAAATGTTTCCATGAGAGCAATCTTTACTCATTCTTTAAACTTCACTGCCACTTTTTTTAAAAAGTGTTATTCTCTAAAGAGAACTCAGTTCAAGCCAAATAATACTTTCATTTCATTTATGGGAATTTATGTTAGGAATTATCAAAAGATCATTGACAAATTATTTTTTTACCTAAAGTAGTCTAAGATTTGAACCCAAATTTAGCAATATATTGTAGGTCAATTATCTTTATATGCTCTTACCTCTGATTCATTCCTATTGTCAATTCTTTCTTACTCAGACCATACTCTGGACCCTTGAAAATTTTTAAAGATATAAAATTAAATAAAGAAAATGTGTAAAATACCCAACTTGGTCCTTAGCTCATGATAAAATAGTAGAGAAGACACACCCATGTTCATAGCAGTGTAATTCACAGTAGCTAAAAGGTGGAAGCAACCCAAGTGCCCAACAACAATGAACGGATAAACAAAATGAGATATGTATGTACAATGGAATGTTATTCAGCCTTGAATAAGGAATTCTGACATATGCTATAACATGAAGGAAACTTACAGACATTTTGCTAAGTGAAGTAAGCCAGTCAAAAGGCCACTTTTGATTCCACTTACATGAGGACCCTAGAGGAGTCAAATTCCTAGAGACAGAAAATAGAATAGTAGCCACCAGGAATGGAGGGAGGGGAGAATGGGAGGTTACTGTTTAATAAGGACAAAGTTTCACTTTTGCAAAATAATTGGAATTCACTGCTGCAGATGAATTGATGGTGAAGGTTGCACAACCATATCTATAAACTTAATGCCACTGAACTCACTTAAAAATGATTAAAAAGGTAGGGACACCTGGGCGGCTCAGTCGGTTAAGTGTCTGACTCTTGATTTCAGCTCAGGTCATGCTCTTGCAGTTTGTGAGTTCACGTCCCATGTTGGGCACTGTGTTGGAGGCATAGAGCCTGCTTGGGATTCAATCTCTCCCTCTCTTTCTGCCCTTTCCCCTGCTCATGCTCTCTCTCTCTCTCTCTCTCTCTCTCTCTCTCTCTCAAAATAAATAAATAAACTTCTTAAAAATGGTTAAAAAGGTAAATTTTATGGCATGTGTATTTTAGCACAATCTAAAAAAAATGGTAGAGATGAAAATCCCATCCCCCTAAGGAAGACGCTCCTACCTAAACACTGACGGTGCCCAACTATATGCAACATTTTCTCCGTAGATTTCTGGGCATTCTCATAAAGAACAGAATGTTTGTATATCCTCGAGTTTTACTTTATCCTATGGTTTCAGCTCCATTCTCCCAAGAGTTTTGGCCTGCCTGGTAACTGATAGCCTATATAATCTGACCATTACTTTCTCTTTCTTCCTCCTAATACTGTTTTGCCAGTAGGGCCATGAGACCTCAGTCAGGAGTCTGAAGAATCGGAAAAGGGTATAAGGAATGAACAGACTGAATAATGTTACCCAGAGTCACAGAAAATGGACTTAATCACTTTCTGGGTATCTTCCATATTGTAGCTTTCCTGCAAGGTCTTGGCAATGTAAGCTATGACATCTGGATGCCTGTCCTCATCAGCATTTGGTGGATCATGCCTGCATCTACTGAAAGATGTGTGCATTGCACCAGGAATGTATCCCCAGCCCATGTGCACAAAGAGTGTGTGACCTCAGTTTAAGCTGTGTGGCTGTTTTTCCTGGTGTGTCTGACAGTACTGTGAAGCTGGGTGCGATTAGGCAGAAAAAAAGATCCATATGGGGCCAGAGGGACTCCCTGGAAGCAGAGTCACAAGGACATCTGGCAAGTTCCCATCATCTTGTACTAGGTGTATGTTTTGACCCCAATTTTTGTCATTATCAGGGCCTGGAACTGACTTTTGGCCCCAACCCAAATTTTGCCTCCACTCGGGCTACCCATATAAAGCCAGACTCTCTGGGTGGACAGAAATGGAAGATGGTTTAGAGTAGGAAGCAAAGGGCTCAGTGGCTACTGATTGGCCTTTTTAAAAACTGAATCAGGTGGTATTGTTAAAAAAAAAATCTTCTCCATTACTAGGAAAACGTAATGATTACATAGATTTTCACTACTCTTTCAAATATTAGTAGGTGCTTTTGGTATTTCTTGGTCCCATTTTGGTTTTGCGAATAGCTTTTCTTGGGGGAAAAAAAGGCAAACACCTTTTAAAAGCAAGATGAAAGCAGATTCTCGCATACTAATGAAAGAGTAAGACAAAAACTCAAGGTGCCAGACCCATGGCTGCCTTTCCTGAAACCACTTAAAGAGGGAGGATTTCATTAGGACCCCCAGCAACACTTGATCCACAGAAGGGTGAACACAGGGGAAAAAGTTACTTCCATCTTCTGCTTTTATTAAAACTTTTTATTTTATAAACTGTGATATTTATGTAATACTTGGAGGAAATAAAAATACTGATAGGCAGAAAGAAGAAAACAACCCGTAATCCCACACCCAGACAGCTGTTGTCAATATTTTGATGTACAATACTATTTTAGATGGAAATAAACTAACACTCTATGTTATGTTACTTTATGTTTCTAATATTTGAAAATTAAGGTATAATTTGTATACAAAGCACATCAGTTATTTACTGCTGCCTTAAAAAGTACCCTCAAATTTCAGCAGCTTAAAATAATAATCAACTATTTATTATCTCACACAGTTCCTGGGGATGAGGAATCTGGGAGTGGCTTAATTGGGTGGTTCTGGCTCAGGGTCTCCCATGAGGTTGCAGTGAAGATGCCAGCCAAGCTACAGTCATCTGAAGACAGGACCAACCATTCCAAACTCCCTCTCTGTTCATTAGCAGGTTCTGGCTATGAACTGGTTGTCCAACTGGGTGTTGCAGTTTGTCTTCACAGGGCTACCTGACTATTCTCAAGGGAGCAGCTGGCTTCCTAGAGCAAGTGATCCAAAAGAGAAAAAGCATGAACGAAAAGATCAAAATGGAAGCATCTTTAATAGTCCCTTTCATAACCCAGTCTCAGAAGTGACATACATCACTTCCGCTATATTCTAAGGGTCACACAGACCAACACAAGTACTATGTGATAAGGCATGAGTGCCAAGACATGAGGATTAAGGGGCCTTCTTAGAAACTGGCTTCCATAGATAAAATGCAAAGATTTTAAGTGTACATTTTAATTTTTTTAATGTTTATTTATTTTTGAGAGAGAGAGAGAGAGAGAGAGCCAGAGCACGAGTTGGGGAGGGGCAGAGAGAGAGAATGAGACACAGAATCTGAAGCAGGCTCCAGGCTCTGAGCTGTCAGAACAAAGCCTGACGCGGGGCTCAAACTCAAGAACTGTGAGATCATGACCTGAGCCAAAGTCAGATGCTTAACTGACTGAGCCACCAGGGGCCCCAATTTTAAGTGTACATTTGATGAGTTTTGACAAATGTACACACTTACGTAATTATTATTGATCAAGAAATATTCCTGTCAGTGCAAAGCTTTCTCATGCCCCTTTCCAGCAAAACCTTACCTACTGCACCAAAAGCAACCACTGTTTTGATTTTTTTCACCATAGAATTATTTTGTTTGTTCATATTGTTCATATAAATGGAATCACAGCGTATACTCTTTTCTGTCTGGCTTCTTTCACGTAGTAGTAGCTCCTGGACTCATCGATGTTGTTAAATGTATCAGTAGTTCATACTCTCTTATTGCTGGCTAGTGTCTTATGGTATGAATATACCACAAACTGTTCATTCATTTACCTGTTGACAGATATTGTGTTGTCTCCAGTTTGGAGCTAATATAAATAAAGCTATTATGAACATTCTGATGGAAGTTTTTTTGTGAACATACGCTTTCATTTCTGTTGAGTAAAAACTAAGGAGTTTAATTGCAGGGTCACAAGGTTTAATTTTATATGTTTAATTTTATTTTCAAAATTGCCAAACAGTTTTCCAAAGTGATAGTACCATTTTACACTTCCACCAACAATTTATGAGAGTTCCAGTTGCTGCATATACTCACCAACATTTAAGTTTCCGTTTTTAAATTTTAGCAATATGGTTGGTATATAATGGTATCTTATTGTGGTTTTAATTTGCATTTAATTTGCATTAATTTGCATTGTGGTTTAATTTGCATGTCTAATGTTATTGAGCACCTTTCTATGTATTTATTGGCCATTTACATATCTTTTGTGAAGTATCTGCTCAAGATTTTTGCTAATTTTTTAAAAATTGGTTGTTTTTTTTTAAATATTGACTTGGCATTACTTATGTATTCTGGATACAAGTATTTTGTCAGATATATGGATTGTAAATATTTAATCCTAGTCTGTGGTGCATTTTTTTCATTGTCTTAATGGTGTATTTTTATGATGATATTCTAATAAATCCAATTTATCAATTTTATGTTTTATGATTAGTGGTTTTTGTGAGTTAACTAAGTAATCTTTGCCTCTCCAAAAATTGCAAAGATATTCTCCTATGTTTTCCTCTAGAAGCATTATAGTTTTAGCTGTTTTGTTTAGGCATCTGATCCATCTTGATTTTTTTTTTTTTTTTTTTGGTGTGTGGTGAAGTAAGAGGTGAGGTACATTTCTTTTTTCATATGGACTTCTAGTTCTTCTAACATTTGTTGCAAGGGTTTTCTTTTCCCTTTCGAATGTGTTGTGCCTTTACTGAAACTCAATTGATTGCATATATTTGCACCTATTTCTCATTTCCCTATTTCATTCTACCAATCTATTTGCCTAAATTTACACCACCACACTCTCTTGATAACGTTAGCATGATAGTACCACTTAATGGAACCTGCTTTGAGCACAAAACAATATGTCATGAACATCTTCCCAGGACAACAACTCTACTGTGACACTCTTAGCTTTTATGAATGCATAGTATTCTATTCTATGGATGAATTATAGTTTATTAAACAAATTCGTTATTGTCAGATTTTTTTTAGTATTTATATTTTTAAGAATCACTTAAAAATTCTTCAGTGAACATCTTTAGGATTGTTCTGAATTATTTCCTAAGAATAAATTCCTAGAAGTGGAATTGCTAAATTTAAGCATGTGTTGATTTTTAAGGATTTCCATCTATATCACCAAACTACCCTAAAAAACTGTCCATTTGCAGCTGTCAGTAGCGTATGAGAGAGCCAGTGCTATGTATTATCACTTAAAATAAAAATTGCTGTGTAATTTTAATTGATAGACAGCAAGAGTATATCACTGGTGTTCTAATGTGCATTTGTCATTTATAATTTCTATTTATTAATAAAATGAAAATATTTTATGCAGATTGACTATACAGACGACCATACAAATACAAATGTCTTCTTTTTTGAATTGCCTGTTCATGCTATTCGATCACTTTTCTATTGCCTTTGTTTCATTCATAATGGACTAATGGTCAAAGCTAATTGTAGCCTAAATGTAGAAGTCCTTTCAGGATAATTACAGTATAATTAAATATATCATTTTTTCTAGAAATAGTATAAATGCAACGAAATCACAAAAGTGAGTCCATTAAATGGTCACATAATTGTATTCACTATAATTATATTATGACCTTGTTCCAACTACGAATTCATTTTCTTTATCTTCTGCTTAAAATTAAGACTCCGCTACTTCAGGGCTTTGGCACCACATTCAATCTGTCCAGATGGCTCCTGACTTCTCATTTTGCCCTTGCTTTGCCCTGAAAACTTGTTATTTCTGTACTCTTGGTCTGCTCCTTCTAGATGTGGAAGTGCCACTCCCTAGTCATTCCTTTCAAATTCCTCCTAAAAATTATTTTTTTACCTGCCCAAGTTTTTGACCATATAGCCTCACTATCAACCTCATGTTACTGAAAAATAAAATGGCAAAAGAAATGTTTCTTTAAAAACCTCAAAAACATTAAAAGGGAGAATTTCGTATCACTTACTCAACTGTTGTGCATAATTCTCTTCATCACTTGAGTGTCACTGTCTAGAACAGGAAATTTCCCTCTGATCTTAGTACCAGGAATAGTTATGACTTTGAGCAGTTGGTTTGTTTTTACGTATGGACTTCATGAATCATTGAATTGATCATGCTCTTCTGTCTAAGCTGGCTGCTAGAAATCTCAGAGTCAGATTTGCAGTCCATCTGTAGCAAGTGGATTGCATCTCAAGACATACTTTCTGTGTATTGATCCCACTCCTGTTTTTCATCATCTTATTTTTTCTATTCTCTTCCTATTTTTCCTACTACTTATTGTCCATTTACCTTGACATTCTTTACTTAAAAAATTAAAATCTTATATTTCTAACACTGACTTAAAACTCTTTTTTCAGGATAGGATGGATTATCTATAAATAAACAGACAAGCTCCTATATACTAAGAGAAAAAAACAATTGTCATAGCCTAATGTCATAATTCATGTCTCACCTATCATGGGCTAAAAGCTCCAAAAAGCAGTACCTCTTGCACTCCAATCTTATTCCCATTTGCAAATAGAGAGATAAATATCAAGAAGTTAAGTGAGGGGCACCTGGGTGGCTCAGTTAGTTAAGCATCTGACTCTTGGTTTTAGCTCAGGTCATGATCTCACAGTTCATGTGTTCGAGCCCCACATCGGGTTCTGTGCTGCTGGTGCAGAGCCTGCATGGGATTCTCTCTCTCTCTCCCCCCTCTCTCTGCCTTTCCCCTGCTCTCTCCCTCTCTCAAAATAAATAAATAAACTTAAAAAGAAAAAAAAAGTCAAGTAAACCACACACAAGATCACAGCCTGAGTCAGTAACAAAGGTCTATAGAAAAAGTTACTTTAATTTTGATGGTCCTCCCAGCTCAAAGAGAAGTACAAAGTAGAAATATTCCAAAAGAAAATGCTATTATATCAATAAAAACATTAACCTGGTGTGTTAAAACATACAGAGTTGCTTAAGACATTCAAATTTAGGACAAAGATGATTTTAGTTAGCTGTCAGGGGAGACTGAAAGGCATACTTGAGGATTAGGATTAGGGAGAAGGGTTAAGACTCGAATTATTTAAGTCACGTGTAAAGTCCTCTAGGAGACAGTGAAGGCCCAGAAGAAGGAATGAAGAAAAGGTATTTTGTTGACAAAGGAAGGACATCATTTGGCCAAAGCGGAGGGACTGTTTTGTTAACTGTGAGCTTAAATCACATTTCCCGCCTTCTTAGGGCAAACCAAAAGCCAAGGGAAATTTTCAGTTTTGCTCTTGGGAATGACTGGACGCCACCCTAGAATCCTAATAAGATAATAATGAGCTGGGCTTTTTGTTGTTCGAAAACACAGCTGAGAGAAGAATGGGAGATCTCATTGAGAGGGGCTATGTTCATTCGGATTGGTTCACAGCGAACCTGGCAAAGGAAAAGAAGTGTTCAATTTAAGATTCATTGTCCAAAAGAAATAGAGAGGATTTAATGATTGTTTATGTAAGAAGTAAGTGGAAGAAAGGTAACTGTAAGGCCTCAAATATTGGCTGTTTTCAGATGTTCAAGAAGCATTTGGAGATATGGGCCTGGACACTTCATAAGAAGTCAAAACTGGAAGTGGCGATACACCAGTGTTTTAAGTCATTCAATTTGGCAATTCAACTATTGAGTTTCCACTTTATATCCTATACTAGACCATATAGAAGGTAAAGAAGAAAGGAAAGACATGGCAAGGCAAGGCTTAAGGACAAAGAGGTGTGCAAACAAGAGTGAGGAACACAGATATAAATCAGGAGCCAAGTGAAGTATAAAAAAGTCTTAAATAGAAGAAATCTCAAACAGAATGAAAGAGCATTCCACAGAATGGGAGAAAATACTACTAAGCCATATATTTGATAAGAGATTAATGCCCAGAATACATAAAGAACTCCTACAACTTGACAACAGCAAAATCACAAATGACTCAATTTAAAAATGGGCAAAGGACTCGAATAGATATTTCTCCAAAGAAGACATGCCAATGACCAATAAGCATATCAGAAGATGCTCAACATCACTGATCATCAGGGAAATATAAATAAAAACCACAATGAGATATCACCTCATGCTCATTAGGATGGCCATTATTTAAAAAAGAAAAGAAAAGAAAAAAAACAGAAAATAACAAGTGTTTGATGAGGATGTGGAGAAACTGGAACCCTTGTGCATTATTGGTGGAATATAAAACAATGCACCTGCATGGAAAACAGTATGGTTTTGAAAGGAAAACCTTTTATTTATTTTTTTTTTTTAATTTTTTTTTTCAACGTTTTTTATTTATTTTGGGACAGAGAGAGACAGAGCATGAACGGGGGAGGGGCAGAGAGAGAGGGAGACACAGAATCGGAAACAGGCTCCAGGCTCCGAGCCATCAGCCCAGAGCCCGACGCGGGGCTCGAACTCACGGACCGCGAGATCGTGACCTGGCTGAAGTCGGACGCTTAACCGACTGCGCCACCCAGGCGCCCCGAAAGGAAAACCTTTTAAAAAATTACCATATGACCTACCAATCCCATTTCCAAATATTTATTCAAAAGAATTGAAAACAGGATCTGAAAAAGATATGTGCACACTCATGTTCATTGCAGAATTATCCACACTGGCCAAGAGGTAGAAGCAACTAAATGTTCACTAGCAGATGAATGGATAAAGAAAATGTGGCACATATATGCAATGGAAAGCTATTTAGCCTTAAAAAAAAAAAAAGGAAATCCTGTCACATGCTACAATATCGATGAAACTGGAAGATATTATGCTAAGTAAATAAGCCAGTCACAAAAAGATAAAAACTGTATGATTCCATTTATAAGAGGTATCTAAAGTAGCCAAACTCATAGGAACAGAAAGTACAACAATAGTTACTAGAAGCTGGGGAAGGGGTAAAGGGAAGTCATTGTTCAATGAGTAGCGTGTCAGTTTCGCAAGATGGACAAGTACTAGAGATTTGTGGCACAAGAAGGCGTATATAGCTAACACTACTAAACCATGTTCTTAAAAACTGTTAAAATGCAGGGCACCTGGGTGGCTCAGTTGGTTAAGCATCCAACTTCACCTCAGGTCATGATCTCATGGTCCATGAGTTTGAGCCCCACATCAGGCTCTGTGCTGACAGCTCAAAGCCTTTGAGCCTGCTTCGGATTCTGTGTCTCCCTCTCTCTCTCTGCCCCTCCCCTTCTTGCTCTCTGTCTCTCTGTCTCTCTCTCTCAAAATAAATAAACATTTAAAATTTTTTTAATTGTTAAAATGGTAAATTTTATATTATTTTTTATCACAATAAAAAGAAGAAGAATAGAAGAAATCTTTGAGGATGTGAACACTGAAAAAGAAATTTCTAGGGCTCAGAATCAAGCCTTGGAGGAACAACAATTTGAAAGGAACTCTTGGAGAAAACAGAAGGGTAGAGAGGTTAAATAAAGGTATAATATCGCTAAAACTGAGAGAAGGGATATGTTATAAGAAACAAATGCCACAGACAGATGAATAAGACATCAAGGAAACAGAAGAATCATTATAGACCTGAGATGAGGCATTTTCAACATTTATTAATTGATTCAATCCACAAGTATTTATTGAGCTCTAACTATGCACCAGGCACTGTTTGAACAGAACAAAGGGGACAAAGTTTTTCTTTTTCACTGTGTTTGCAAACAACCAATAAATATATGCCAGCTAGTGGTAAGTATTTTGAAGAAAATAAATAATCTAAGAGGTGACGGAGGGGGGGTTACTATCTTGTTATTCGGGTTTTTTTTAATAGAGTGAAGATGTCATCTGAGTAGAGAAATGAAGGAAGTCCTGTGAATATATGGGAGAGGAGCATGGGGAAGAGGGGCTAATGCGAAGGCTTGAAACAGGAGTGCACTTAGCCTTGAGAAGCAATAAGGAGGCCAGTGTGCTTGAAACAGTTTGAGAAGGACAGAGATGAGCTCTAAGAGGTGGCAAGTTGGCTGTGGCACTGAGGATCAAGAAGGGAGGGATATGAAGTTCGCAGTTATACAAAGAGCTCACTAGCAGAAGAAGGGAGAGATGAAAGAACCTGGTGTTCAATGTCTTATTGGTGTCACAGGAAGTTCTTGTTTGCTTTTTAAAAAGGATATGTAAACATTTGAGGCGGAAGAAGGAGAAGAAGAGACAGAGGGAGCTATGAAAGGGGAATTTTTAAATTCTTTATTATTTTTTATTTTAATTCCAGTATAGTTAACATACAGGGTTGCATTAGTTTCAGGTGCACAATATAGTGATTCAATAATTCTATACACTACTTCGTGCCCATCATGATAAACGTACTCTTAAATCCCCATCACCTGTTTCACCCATCCTCCTCTCCCCTCTGGTAACCATCATGAAATGGGAATTATTATAGAAAGAAAATCCTTTCAAAAGGAAGAAAGAATAAAATTGAAGACATAAATCAATATATTAGATTAAGGAAAAGGAAGAAATGCCTTTTTTCCTTCCAAAGACCCTGGGGATAGATACAAGAATAAACCTTATAGCCATTGATGCCTCCTCTAAGAATATGCTTCTAATACAGCCAACCCTCTAAAATATATATAAGTCAGACAGTATAAATTCAACTCAAATAGTAGACAGATGGTCCTAGAAGTCTGTAGGCATAGATAGATGTTTTAGATGATTCATTAGAGCCAAGTAAAGGAAGCTTTTAGTTGTTGACTTAATGAATTACTATAGAATTTTTACAAAACCTTAGATTTGGCTAGCTATGGATTTAATAAGTTTGGTAATCATCACAATAAAGGAGAAACTGTTTGATCTTCATTTTCCTTAGGGCTTCTAAAAAACTTGAAATCATCTTAAAAGAAATTTAAAACCAATACTTTATAATAATTTTGAGAGTTCATAAATATATTAGATTACATTAACAGTATGATTTTATAGGAAAAATCAAGCCAGATAAAACTAAAAAGTTCTTTAAAAAAAAATCACAACCCGACTAAAGTAAACATTTGAGAGATTTAAATAATATTAGACCCTACTATTCAGCATTAGAAATGTTAAACAGTCTTAAACATTTCTTTTTTTCCTTGTTCATGGCTCCTCTGTCTTTGAAAGGTTTGCAGTAAACAAGGTATTTTGGGTTTGTGATAAATACACAACATGTCTTGAAATGTAACATACGTGTTTGGTATAACTGACTAGAGCTTAGGCCCAATACTGGAAACCATTAGAAAAAGCAGAGGGGCAACTGTGTGGCTCAGTTGGTTAAGCATCCGACTTTGGCTGAGGTCATGATCCCACAGTTCGTGGGTTTAAGCCCTGTCTCGGGCTCTGTGCTGACAGCTCAGAGCCTGGAGCCTGCTTCAGATTCTGTATCTTCCTCTCTCTCTCTGCCCCTCCCCTGCTCACACTCTCTCTGTGTCTCTCAAAAATAAATAAATATTAAAAAAATTTTTTTAAAAAGAAAGAAAAAGCACAGACAAATGAGATGAAAGACAAGTTAACAGCATAGTGTCTTTCTGTTAACCACAGTGCAATACCCACCAAGTATCAAAATGACTTTTGGTATTAGCTGATACCAGCCTTTAACTTCATTAATATCTTTCTAAATCGTGAAACGTAGCATCCTTACAAAAACATGTATAAAATATACATGTAGACTTAATTGTGTGATAATCATCATCCTCCCATTGCTTTCCCTCAGGGATAACTGCCATTCTGAATTTTGTGTTACTCATTCCATGCCCTTCTTTATAGTGTTTTCACCTCTGTAGATGTTCCCAAACAGAATACTGTATTACACCAGCAGTGGATAAAGGATCCTGTTTGACTTACATCCTGGCATTGGGGTTGAACAATTTTTAGATTTTCACCCTTCTGGTGGGTGTGAAATTATACTTCATCGTGGTTTTGATTTACATTTCCCAGTTACTGAGTTTGTGCATTTTTTCATGTGTTTATGGGACAGCTGGAATGGCTCTTCTGAGGGTAACTCTTCTCACTTTTGTATCAGGCTGCTCATTTTTTTCCCCTTGATTTCTAGGAGTTTATTATATAATTCTTTGAGTTATACATCTTGCAAATATCTTTCTGAGTTTTTGACCTGCTTTTTCACTTTTTGATGTATATCAGTGAACAACCATCCTTAATATTAATGTAGCCAACATTTACCAGTTTTCCCCCTGTGGTTTCAGCTTTTTGTATAAATGACTTAATTACATGATGATCAGAAAATGATTACAAATTAGTTGGGCTGGCTCTTGTCCTAGCAAGAATTCAGTTTTTATAAATGTTTTATGTGGGCTATACATTAGTATGTAGAATGTGTATTTTCAAATGTGTATTGAATGTTGTGTTTTTTAAATGCCCATTAGATCAAGCTTCATTGTTCAGTTAATATCTTCTATATTTTTACTAACATCTGTCTGCCTGACCTATTCATATTTTAGAGAGTACTATAGTATAGGTTTTTCCATTTTTCTTTGTAGTTCTGACAACTTTTGATTTATATATTTAGGAACTATGTTATTTTGTGCATAAGGCTTAGTTTGGTATAACTATAAGGTGAATTAAATTTTTTAATGTTATTTTTTTTTTTTAATTTTTTTTTTTCAACGTTTATTTATTTTTGGGACAGAGAGAGACAGAGCATGAACGGGGGAGGGGCAGAGAGAGAGGGAGACACAGAATCGGAAACAGGCTCCAGGCTCTGAGCCATCAGCCCAGAGCCCGACACGGGGCTCGAACTCACGGACCGCGAGATCGTGACCTGGCTGAAGTCGGACGCTTAACCGACTGCGCCACCCAGGCGCCCCTAAATTTTTTAATGTTATATTATGGTTCTCTTTATCTCCTATTCCCTTATAATTTTCTTTTTTTTTTTTCAACGTTTATTTTATTTTGGGGACAGAGAGAGACAGAGCATGAATGGGGGAGGGGCAGAGAGAGAGGGAGACACAGAATCGGAAACAGGCTCCAGGCTCTGAGCCATCAGCCCAGAGCCCGATGCAGGGCTCGAACTCACAGACCGCGAGATCGTGACCTGGCTGAAGTCGGACGCTTAACCGACTGCGCCACCCAGGCGCCCCTTCCCTTATAATTTTCTTAATCTAATGTTAAAATAACTTCCCCAGGCTTCCTTTGATTATTTGTCTAGGACGTCATTTTTCCATCCTTTGGTTCTAAATATATATGTTTTTGTGATGCATGTGGTCTATTGTAAATAGTATATGGCTGGATTTTTTTTTTTTTTTTTTTTTTTTTTTTTTTTTTTTTGAAGAGAGCATACGAGTGGTGGGGAGGGGCAGAGAGAGAGACAGAAAGAGAAACAATCCCAAGCAGGTTTCATGCTCAGCATGGAGCCCAATACGGAGCCACAACCCTGGGATTACAACCTGAGCCAAAATCAAGAGAGACACCCAACTGACTGAGCCACCCAGGCACCCTTGGATTCTTTTTTTTAATCCAGCCTGGCCATCTTTATATTTTATCTATTGTGTTCAGTCCATTTACATTTATTGTGATTGATAATATAAAGAATCTATCTATCTAAAGAGATTTACTATGAGGAATTGGCTCACATAATTATGGAGTCTGAGAAATGCCACAATCTACTGTCTGCAAGTTGGAGACGCACGAAAGCAGGTGGTATAATTAAGTCTAAAGGCCTGAGAGCCAGAATAAGTCTCAGCCCAATGGCAGAAGACCAATGTCCAGCTCCAACAATTAGGCTGAAAAGGTGTAATCTGCTTCCCTCCATCTTGTTGTTCTATTTGGACCCTCAGCTGATTTCATGATGGCCACCTTCAAAGGAGAAGGCAAGCTGCTTTACTGAGTCTACCAACTCAAAAGCTAATCCCATCCAGAAACACTCTCACAGACAACACCCAGAAATTATGCCTAGCTAAATGTCTAGGATCCTGTGATCCAGTCAAGTTGACACATAAAATTAACCATCACCCCTTTTAATAACAATAATACATTCCTAAAATGTCAGATGTATTGCATAAAAACAGAGTTTATTTCCTATTATTTTAAATGAGAAGAATGTATAAATGTGCTATACTTTGACCCTACCTCCAAACTAACTTTAAGTAAAATACTTAAATATAAATAACAAACCATCACATTAGGATGTAAAATGCTTAAGACATTGTTTTAAGGTTATCAAATATGAAAGTCTGCATGCATTTGACGAACACTATGTTGACAATATGGCAAAGTAAAGAAAAGCAAATAAATAAATTTGTTAGAAAAAAAATGCAGTGAAAAATTTCCAATAAAAACAAGATAATTACCTGCAATAAGCTGTAACTCACCAAGTGAGGAGAAAACTTGATACTTGATGAAAACTGCGAAGGGAGCAGGACCAAAGCAGTAATTGTCACTGGTTGTAGAAAGAGCTGATGTGCATGAGTGAGTTGATAACAGTCAATTTCAAGCAAACTATCCAACTCAGAAGCTGATAGAAATTCCCTATCATCTGGCACTGCTGAAGAGGCTCTTGAACAAGAAAGCTGTGAGACATTTTCAAAGGAAGTCACCAACATTTAAGCATGAGAACGTTTGTAAAATGGAGCTTTATTTAAACTCCCATTATTTACATTTGTTTTCTCTATTCTCCACGTTTTCCTTCAATGCTTTCGTAGAGAGAGAGAGAGAAAGACCTCCTCATTACTAGTCAAAAATGAAGGCTAAATATGAAAGGCCCTGTGGAAATGTGTTCAGGACAAGCACACAGTGGCAAAAGAGCGGTTCCCACTGAGTGTGATGCTATGACATTTTGCTCAGGGCCAGTGTCCCTTTTGTCCGAACTCTGCACGCTTTTCAAAAAATCTTTATGTGATTCTAATGATTCGCCCGTTGTATTTAGAATGTAACCTGATACCTTTCCAGCACATCATTTTGTTAAAAATGCATTGAGTATTTGGAATTCAATTAGACACTGCTCCTATATAACCAATGACTGATAAAAAAAATGTAGTCACAGATATGTAAGTTCTATGATACTTGATTATTAAAAACCAAGAGGAATTCTACTGAAAAGATATGAGCTGAGGAAAAATATGCAATATAGGCTTGAATTTTAATCTTTTGCTATCTGATTCTTTTTTCCATTGTATCCCTATTCTCTGTTCTCCCTCCCTGCTTTTTTCTTGCTGCCAAGCCCAAATGTGGGCTGGTTTGTGGTCATGAATTATCGAGGGAGATACCAGATACTGTTTTTCTCATTCTTTACACCAAATTCAAGTCAGGGAAATTGCCTTGCTGCTCCCTTGGACATGGTGGGCTTCATTCCTCATTTTCCACCGCGCTAAGGGTGGGGCTTTTCAAAGTCCCAGCTTATTGGGAGATCACTGCAAAGACTTCCCCAGCCTGGCTGTCCTGCCCTGTATCACGCCTCTGCCGAAACAGAAGCAGGAGCACCTATACAGCAGCCCCAGGACTCCAAGCACCCGGGCGCGCATTTACTCCAACATCTTTATTATTGTTTGAACCCAGGGAGTTAGAGGGCTATCAATTAGCTTTTTTCAGTTCTTGCTAAATGAATCCAGAAAATAGACCAAACAGGTCAAAAACGCCATAATGTTTTCATGGGGCAAAATGTGACAAATCAGATGAACAAGCTGAAGGTGAGCTGCGTAGCCAGCGGTCGCTGAGGGTAGTGTGCCTAGCGGGGCATGCTGTCCACCAAATTCAGCAGGCTGACGGTTACCAAGCGTCTCAATAGGGACAGCTGTAAAGAAATGCCATCCTGTTTTTGTTTAAATAATCATAGGGACATAGAAAAAAATGGCTGGTTATCTCTGGGTGATGGGGACTATGCCTTATTACTTATTTTTGCTTATCTTTTTTCCCCAAAATTTGTAACATAAACCTGTTTTATTTTGTAAAAGAAATGGCAATATGTTTCTTGAAGGCAAAGACAAATGATATACAGCATTTTGGAGACTGGAGGCCAGGTCTACACAGAAACTTCAGAAGGTCAGAGCTTTGCTGTAGATTCCACAGTGTGGACGCACCTCTTTGGTCAGAAAGAACAGAAAAAAATGATAAAATGACTTAGGAGAGTAAATGCTGTGGAAAAGTTTCAGTAGGCAAACATGGCAGAGGATAGTTTCTAAATGTTACAGGTCTAAGAACTTAGGAAGATCTATTCCTTCAACTCACAACGAAATGCTAGCACTAGAAGATTAAAATGAAAATGGTTCTTTTGAAGGCTCACAATGAGAAAAAAAATCCTGAAATCGCCTAAGATTAGAAAATACATTTAAATTTTAATTAGAATGATTAATCGGCTCAATATTCCACACACACAGAAAGGTACCAAAAGAAAAGCAGGCTTCTTCTTGAGGTTGTCCGTGCTGATGTCAGCAAAGAAGTTTCTTTATACGGTCCATCCATTCATTCGATTAGCAAAAATTACTGAGTACCTACTATGTGCCAGGTACTATGGCGGATCCTGGAACCACAGACAACTAGTGTATCATTTATGCTCTCAAGGCATTTAGTTCTTTTTAGGAAGACAGGTTTGTACATGGGCTACATGTAGCATGACTGAAGCATGTTCATTGGCAACTAAATCCCTTTGTGAGCTTTCCTCAGTATAGTGATCTCTTTTATCTCTTCACCAGGCTTGTAAAGGGACCAGTTTCCAGTCTTCATATCCAACCTATTTCCCCCCATCCAGAGCAGTAATTTCCATTGTACTCAGGATGCATTTGCAGAAAACAAAGGAAATCATCTTAATCACCTACAATGTGGACAAAAGGCTTTGCCAAATTTTCACCAGGGGATGTAGAGTCCAATCTGTGGCAGATTGGCCAGGTGCAAGCCCTGCCCTCCTACCTATACTGCACAATCATTGGTGGCTAGAATATGTGATCCCCAAATGCAACCAAGAAACAGAACTCAGATAATGGTATTTTGATGTAGAGAATGTATAGATTGATAATCTCTGATCTAGAAACTTCCAGAAATTGCTCAATTTTATGGTTCTTCAGAACTGAAAAGCTGTACCTCAAATGCAGCTATGTGTCTAGTCAAGAATACAGGCATTTGATACAATCGCTCCTATTGACAAAGCAGTTTGAGGAAGTGACTCCAAGACAATAGTGAAGTCAGAGCATGATGGAAAGCTCATGACTTGTCAGGTTTATGCCCTCTGCTTCCTAGGACCCGTTCTCAAGAACCTGCCCTATCCATCAGCCTTGGAAAGAGCATTTCAAAGGTGACTTCTCTAGGGAATAGGTAAGCCAATCAGATTCTCAGGAGAAGGGTTTGAAAACTTAGTGATAGAGACCAGACTGTAGTGAGTCAGAGGTCATGATACAGAGTTAGAGCTATGGCCCTACTGGGTAATGGGCAAGATGAGTAAGAGAATAAACCAGCCAAAAAAGCAAGAGTAGACAGAGGAGAAGGAAGCGGAGAGAGCCAGAGATAAGAGAAATTTGTAGGATCCTGAGATATGGGGAAGGCATTGGTTCTTCACGCCAGTCCCTGAATCCATACACAGTCATTAAGTGATCTGCATTTTTAGATAAGAGCTCTCTCTTTACTTGGGCTGTCTTAGGTGGATTTGTTTTCTTTAGATTCTAAAGAGCTTCGACTAAGACAAATCAGAACACAGTTGAGCAGAACCATTTTATTACTCGGTAT
Source organism: Puma concolor (assembly GCF_028749965.1). Classification (NCBI taxonomy): domain Eukaryota; kingdom Metazoa; phylum Chordata; class Mammalia; order Carnivora; family Felidae; genus Puma; species Puma concolor. The sequence goes on from NC_141671.1 coordinate 80,813,144, forward strand.
AAATAACATTCAAATGCTTCAGTGAGTAAACAAGCTCTATTAGTGAAAAATCAACAGAATACTGCAACGCAAATCGTGAAAAATGCACTGCTGGCTTCCATGGTACCTCACCATGAGAGGGTGAAATGGATTGCACATTCAACTTGAGATTCTATGGGAAACCAAGAGGCATGCCACAAGGGACATTTTAAGCCCTCATCTCTGATGGAAATAACAGCTTGAGTGCCTTGATCGACTACCAGGCTCAAAAATGTTATGAAATCAGATGGTCCCAATAGCAGCAGTAGTGATATTAATTTAAGAGTAATTCATAACTCAAGACAACAAGCTGAGGTTTCATGACAGGCCTCTGGATTTTCCAAATCACAGTAGCGTCTGATGGCCTGCGGGCATCAGCTTTTGTTTTCTGCGTAGTGATATCAGAATAGCGTTTATGTGCCTGAGCCACAAACACATTTACACAATCTCTTCCAATACTTACAATTCATTTATTAAATGGTCATGGCTTATTCCTCCAATAAAGACAAATTAGTCTTTTGCTTAGGAGCTAAACCTATAAACTGGTTTCTTGTCTACAGCACTCATCCATTATAGATCTTGTGCCTTCTGAAAGATGAATAATTATAGTCCCTGAGGAGATTTGCTATATATATTGCTGTGGTAGTCATCAAATTGGAGGGAGGGTTGATAGGTGTGAGCAACAATGATAAAACGAACAGCCCTCTTGTCTGTCAGGCAGCAAAGTGAATCGGTGAGAACAGCCCTCATTACCTCAAGTTGAGTGGGTATGTGTGTGGCGTCCAATTTCTGGGCATGGACTCTTTCTCTCTGTGATAAAATAAATACTATACCATAAAGATTTACTTATCATAAACAAATTCATCTCACGAGCAAGTAAAAGAAAGAGCATACATGACGTATAGATGAGTTCATTTGGGGCCCTGTTTTATATAAATAGGCTGCCCTTTAAAATAAAATAGCCATATTATTTTTTGCCACACTGAAAGTCTATATTCCTTTGGGAAAAATGGCAGATCAGAAATCAGAATCTAACAAGCTGTGCATAATAAATGTGTAGCATATGTTACGGCTGAATTCATCCCTACTGTTTGCAGCATATACATTCTACCTAGAATTGCAGAAGTGCTTGTTATCTTGATGACACTGAGGCAAGGAGAGAAGATGACAAGAGGAATGCCATATATAGCACAAGATATTGCCTCTTGGGACCGTGTCAGGATTCCTAGCAATAAATCCTAGGGAATAAATTCAGGAATCACTAGAGTTTAAAATTGCCATATCCTAATTATAGACTGCTCTTAGCAGGTTCTGTGGATTAATTTTACATACTATGTTGATTTAATTATAACATAGAGCCTTCACAAAATGCAGCTTATAAATGATGTGAACCTCCTGTTAATTCAGTATATTCTTTGGATGATTCTTTCCTACCAGTTCATACTGGTAAAGCAAATCCTCTCTCTCCAGCTTCAAAATCCCCAGTTTCGTCTCTTTAAAATGTCTACATGATTTATTATCTTATCCTTCATTCAGCAAATATTTATTGACTGCCAACGATGTGTAAGGCATTCTGCTAGGCTCTAGGAAAGATGTAAGAATGTACAACGCATACCGTCTAGAAAATTCATCTTTTTCGGACAATAAGGCACGCACATATGAAAACTGAAACATCAATACAGCACTTAGAATAATGCAGGATAATAAAAGAGATCTCTCAAAGCTGTACATTTTGAAATGCCAAATAACTAGTATAGACGAAAATAAAAGAGACTAGAAGAAGCAGTAATCTTTTAGTACTTGGTGATCAGAAAAGGCTTTTTGAAAAGGAGCAGAGAAGATTTGAACCATTTTAAAAGAGGCAGTCTGAGCATGGACAAGCAGGGGTTCATATGCAGAGGTGAGCAAGGCATGGCAAGTTGGGAGAAAATGGACCATTCCTCAGGCTGGGGGTGGGGGATGGAGATTTAATTGGAGTGCAGGAGAGCAAGCAGGAGAGTAATTTGAAGATAGTTTGTAAAGCATCTTGACTAGCAGTATGTGCTTCGTCTTAAAGGTAATGAGTATCCATAAAAGATTTTATTATCAAATCAACTCTATTAAGGCATAATTTATACAGTCAATTGCACACAGTGTGCATGTACTGTTAGATGAGTTTTAACAGATGGATACTTTCATGTAAGCACCACTACAAACAAGATATAAAACATCCTTATCACTCCAGAAAGTTCTCTTGTGACCTCTTCCAGTCAATCTCTCCCAAACCCCTTCTTTTTCATTAACAATAGGTAATAGCTAATAGTGGACCAGGGGACTGTGGTCCACTATTACCTATTACTGGACATTTTGAATAGTTCCAGGTTTAGGCTATAAGATTTTTAAGCTGCTGTATTCTATTTCATACAGCTATAAACACTTTCAAACAGGAGGGTTTTTAAAGTTTGGTGAATTACTGTCTTAAGCCTGAGCCTCCCAAGTGGTCTTACTGGGTTAAACCATACATATTCCATTCACCCACTAGATTTTAAGTGTGGTATGACATCTGATGCCATATTTCTGCCTTGCTCTGATTCCTAGCCCCAAGAAGACATGCTAAATTCCTTCATTGGTTTTATGATCAGCATCAGTAAGTCCATTTAAGACTTGAGGTTAAGTATGGCAAATGATCATATGCATACGCTTCCTCTCACTCTCAAGTCCCTGAAAAAATGAAAGTAATGAGATAAAGATACGTATCATATATTTATCCACAAGACAAAGAGAGGTGGGTGAGATATTGGCAGACAAGAAGTTTTAACATATCTTGGGAAGACAAAAGGCAGATAGAGTTGCAGTAATTGATTTGCCAGAGAAAGCCATATTTGAAAGATCCTTAGAGATAAGAAACCACTTTATCCATAGAATCCTTGAGATTATCATACTATCAGTTAAATACTGCAGAAAGAGGGGTGAGGTATGCAGTTGAAGAAGGGATTGGCTGGAAATATGCATGTATGCAATGGCTAAACCCCAAGGCTCCCTCTCTCACATTATTCTGCCAGCAATTAACACCATCTCTCCACCCCAACTCTGCCCCAAGCAGGAAAAGAGAGATTTAATTTCATGAGAAATCAAGGAAGAAGTACTGAATTCAGAGATCGCAGAGCTAGTAGAAGACATAAAATGAAGAAGTTAAATGAAAGAGAGAATACTGAATGGTGGATGGTCCTTACTTTACTCACTCCCGTGACATTGGTAGCCAGTAGATGGCTTGCAGGAAGTGGATAACTCTTCTCATAGAAGCTGAAGCCTTCAGGTAATTAAACTCCAAAGGGTGCCTTTAAAATCAAATGGCCACTTCACTGCCTGATGCAGTGAGGTCTCCCAGCTGACAAATCTCACCTGTGCATACAGAGATTCCAAGAAACTCATTATTGCTTCTTTTTTTTCCTTAGAAATGAACAATCAAGAGCTATTGCCACTTTAGGAAAACCTCCAACATGAAAGAGAGAAATAAAAGCAGAGAATAGAAAGGAACCCAGAAGAAGGAAAACAGTGCTGGAAATGGAAGAAATCTTGCCCCCCCAAAGTAAATACCCTTAGAGTGATAAAAGAATGTGCTACATTCATAAAATAAGAATGGAAAGCTTTCAAAAAGGAATAACTAAGAATCAGAAGGTGCTCTTTAAAATTAAAAATTATAGAGAATCAAGGAATTCTCCCAGAAATAAAGCAAGAAGACAAAGAGGTGGAAAAATAGTAGAAAACCTAGGAAGTACATCTGAATTCTGGAGAAAGAAAACAGCCAAAAAGGAAGGAAGAAAATTGCCAAAGAAATATATGAAGATTGTATGAATACCTAGACAGAAAGGGCCATTTAGTAAAGTGCAAAGAGACTCATATTAAGATATATTGTTGTGAAATTACAGAATACCAAAACTAAAGAGAAGGTTAATAATTTATTAAAGCTTTCAGAGATAAAAACAATGCCACATACAAAGGAACATAGATCAGGATGAATTGGATTTTATAATAGCTACAATGGATACCAGAAAATGATAGAGAAATATGCTAAAAGTTCTGAAGGAAAATTATTTAAAACCTTGAAATGTATATACCCAGCCAACTATCAATCAAGGGTCAGAGTAAAAGGAAGATATTTTCTGAAAAGTGAGTCTCAAAAACTAACTTCCCATGCACCTTTTCTTAAGAAACAACTGAAGGATTTTCCCATAGAAATAAGGAAAATTATTGACATAGCAGAAGACATAGATTCAAAAAACTGTGAGAATTCAACAGGAACACTGTGAATGAAATTCCCAAGATGACTTGAACAGAAGTTCCTTTTGACAGCTGTGTAGGAAGCCTTTGACTAGCATGTCCAAGATAGGACAGGAGCCCCAGTGGTTCTGGGTGGGGGTCCCCAGGAAAAACAAGATGGAATTGATAGACTATCTGAAATGTTGAAATGTCTTACAGAAAATCATATGAGAAAAAAAAAGAAAGCAGTTAATAAATTCAGGTCTGAAATGAACAGGGAGTGGGGGTAATGTGGGATGTAGGTGTGTAAATGCACGTGTGTGCATTACATGTGTGTGCATGTGTGTGTTACACATGTAGATGTACAAGTGCACAGGCACTCATGTGCAGACACATGTGTGTGTGTGTATGCGATAGGAGAGAAAAGTGAGGACAGAGGAAGAAGGAAGAGATTATACTAATTCAAAGGTCCTGGCCAAAATCTCAGGCTTCTTTATGGAAATCCTCAGGTGATTTGTTTGTTTTTCAGTTTGCTGTAAGGTTAGAGGTCACTGCTAATTCTGTGGAGTGGACTGTGGTGTGTTGTACCTTCTTGGGAGCTGAAATTTCTCGAATGTGGCCATCCTCACTGCACAGCCCCTGACTAAGGGCTAGAGTTGAATGGCATTCAGAAGTCTTGCTACAAGAACTTTAAAAGTCAGCAGGTTCGGGAAGGAGCCAAAATAGCAGAACAGCATGGAAGTTTTTTGTGTGTCTCACATCCATGAAATACAGCCAGACCAACACTAAACCATCCTACACACCTAGAAAACTGATTGGAGGATTAACACAATAATCTACACAACCCAAACCACAGAATTCAGCAGGTACTCGGCGCAGAGAGGTGAATTTGGGGAGCAAGAAGCCGTGGAGGGCAGAGAGAGGACAGAGACGGAGGAAGGGGAGAAAATACGGGAAAAGCACCCCTCCCCAAAAGCAGCTGGAGAGAAAGTGGAAAATTGGAACAGCCACAGGGACTAAACTAAAAAGGGAGAAAGGAGAAGGTTTAAATTCCATTAAGACTGTAAAAAAGGGGAGCGCAAAGGCTGCATCTCTGCAGCTCGATACCTTGTGGTGCTCTGGTGGGAAGGGTGAATCCCCAGGAACAGAGTCGGGTCCAGGTGGTTCTCAGGCCACATGGGGAAAAGCGGTTCCACTGCTGGAAGGACGTTTTGTAGACACTGTTGAAAGCACCTGGTCCCAGCAGACCCCAGAAAATGGCCACATTCGCTGGTGCTGGAACAAGGTCCTTAAGGGTGAAGCCTGGTGCCAGATGTGTGTTGTGATTTTCCATAATCCCTGAAATGCTGCTGCTATACTATCTTGCAAACTTTTTCTGGCAGGCTGGCACTTGGCCGCAGTCTCAGGGCACCAGCAGCAGCAGGGTCCAGCAAGTGTTCCTGGTTGCAGCCGACATTCGGCCAGTGCTCATTCGGCCAGTGCTCATTCGGCCATTGCTCAGTGAGACCCTCCCACAGAAGGGCGGAACAGGTCAAAGCGGCAGTCCTGCAGAGGTAAGGGGCCGGAGAAAACAGCGCATCCGAGACAAAACTCGGGAGAGAGGTACTGCCTGGAGCCTGGTTACGGAGAGTGAAAACGCGGGGAGTGGACGAAAGCTGAAGACAGAGGACAGGTGAGCAATTGCTGATCAGAGAGAACAGACTGGGTAACTGGGCGGTGCCATACTCACCGCTCTCGCGCATGCGCACACGCACCTACGAGCGCGGAAACAATCCACCCCAGTAGGATAGCAGCGCCATCTAGTGGAGAGCGGAGCTGTTACACTGAGCCCCACCCAACTGGGCCAACTTCACTCTTCAAGAACACAAGTTTCACTGCAGGATTTGTTTATGGTCTATAAAGTGCTACATAGACTTCTAGGGGAAAACAAAGTAATTTCAGTCCTACTTCAATCTGTTAGCAGGTTCATCTATTCAATTTTCTTTCTTTTTTTTTCTTTTTCTTTTTCTCTTTTACACTTCTTTTTCTTGAATACAGAAAGAGAAAAAATTCATTTTTATTTTCAATTTTTATTAAAAATCTTTTTCTTTAATTTTTATTACTATATTTTTTACCTTTGTGTAATTTTTTCAAATTATATTTTACTTCTATCATTTTATTTTAGTCTACTACAGTGTATTCACTTTTTCAAATTTTCAAACGATTTCCTTTTTTTCTTTTTTAATCTTTTTTCTCTTTTTCGTTTCTTTTTTCTTGAATACAGAAAAAGAAAATTCATATTGATTTTTAATTTTTATTAAAAATATTTTTCTTTAATTTTTTTCTACTATATTCTTTACTTTTGTGTATATTTTTTCAAATTCTATTTTATCCCCATAATCTCATTTTAGTCTACTTCAGTGTATTCATTTTTTTCAAATTCTCAAACAATTTCATTTTTTTCTTCTTCTCCCCCCCTTTTTTTTCTCTAATCTGTAAAACCACTTTCAACATCCAGACCAAAACACACGTAGGATCTAGCATCATCCACTCGATTTGTGTGTGTATGTGTGTTTAATTTTTAATTTTAATATTTTTTAAATTTTAATTGTCTTTTTAATTTCAATTTTTGTATCTCATTAATTCCTTTTCTCCCTTCAAAATGACAAAACGAAGGAATTCACCCCAAAAGAAAGAGCACAAAGAAACAACGGCCAGGGACTTAACCAACACAGATACAAGCAAGATGTCTGAGTCAGAATTTAGAACCATGATAATAAGAATACTAGCTGGAGTTGAAAATAGGTTAGAATCCCTTTCTGCAGAAATAAAAAAAAAAGTAAAAAATAGCCAGAATGAAATTAAAATGCTATAACTGAGCTGCAATCACGGAAGGATGCAGCGGTGGCAAGGATGGATGAGGCAGAACAGAAAATCAGCAATATAGTGGATAAACTTATAGAGAATAATGAAGCAGAAAAAAGAGGGAGATGAAGGCAAAAGGGTACAATTTAAGAATTAGAGAAATCAGTGACTCATTAAAAAGGAACATCAGAATCATAGGGGTCCCAGAAGAGGAACAAAGAGAATAGAGGTAGAAGGGTTATGCGAGCAAATCATAACAGAAAACTTTCCTAACGTGGGGTAAGACACAGGCATCAAAATCCAGGAAGCACAGAGGACCCCCATTAGATTCAACAAAAACCGACCATCAACAAAGCATATCATAGTCAAATTCACAAAATACTCAGGCAAGGAGAGAATCATGAAAGCAGCAAGGGAAAAAAAGTTCCTAACATACAAGGGAAGACAGATCAGGTTTGCAGCAGACCCATCCACAGAAACTTGGCAGGCCAGAAAGGAGTGGCAGGATATATTCAATGTGCTTAATCAGAAAAATATTCAACCAAGAATTCTTTATCCAGCAAGGCTGTCATTCAAAATAGAAGGAGAGATTAAAAGTTTCCCAGGCAAACAAAAATTAAAGGAGTTTGTGACCACTAAACTAGCCCTGCAAGAAATTTTAAGGGGGACTTTCTGAGGGGAGAAAAGATGAAAAAAAAATACATATATATATATATATATATATATATATATGTATATATATATATATATATATATATATATATATATATATATATCAAAAGCAACAAAGATTAGAAAGGACCAGAGAACACCACCAGAAACTCCAACTCTACAAACATCATAATGTCAATAAATTCATATCTTTCAGTACTCACTCTAAATGTCAATGGACTCAATGCTCCAATCAAAAGACATTGGGTAAGAGAATGGGTAAGAAAACAAGATCCATCTATATGCTGTTTACAAGAGACCCACTTTAGACCTAAAGGCACCTTCAGATTGAAAATAAGGGGATAGAGAACCATCATGCTAATGGTCAACAAAAGAACACTGGAGTAGCCATACTTAGATAATCTAGACTTTAAAATAAAGACTGTATCAAAAGATGCAGAAGGGAATTGTATCATAATCAAGGGGTCAATCCACCAAGAAGACCTAACAATTGTAAACATTTATGCACCAAATGTGAAAGCACCCAAATATATAAATTAATTAATCACAAACATAAAGAAACTCATCGATAGTAATACCATAATAGTAGGAGATTTCAACACCCCACTCACAGCAATGGACAGATCATCTAATCAAAAAATCAACAAGTAAACAATGGCTTTGAATGACACACTGGACCAGATGGACTTAACAGATATATTCAGAACATTTCATCCTAAAGCAGCAGAATATACATTCTTCTCCAGTGCACGTGGAACGTTCTCCAGAATAGACCATATACTGGGACACAAATCAGCCCTAAATAAGTGCAAAAAGATCGAGATCATACCCTGCATATATTCAGATCACAATGTTATGAAACTCGAAATCAACCACAAGAAAAAATTTGGAAAGGTAACAAATACTTGGAGACTGACGAACATCCTACTAAAGAATGAATGGGCTAACCAAGCAGTTAAAGAGGAAATTAAAAAAGTATATGGAAGTCAATGAAAATGATAACACCACAACCCAAAACCTCTTGGATGCAGCAAAGGCGGTCATAAGAGGAAAGTATATAGCAATCCAGGCCTTCTTAAAGAAGGAAGAAAGATCTCAGATACACAACCTAACCTTACACCTTAAGGAACTGGAAAAAGAACAGCAAGTAAAACCCAAAAACAGCAGAAGACAGGAAATAATAAAGATTAGAGCAGAAATTAATGCTATCAAAACCAAAAAAACAGTAGGACAGATCAATGAAACCAGAAGCTGGTTCTTTGAAAGAATTAACAAAATTGAAAAACCACTAGCCAGCTTGATCAAAAAGAAAAAGGAAAGTACCCAAATAAATAAAATCAAGAATAAAGAGGAGAGATCACAACCAACACAGCAGAAATAAAAACAATAATAAAAGAATATTATGAGCAATTATATGCCAGTAAAATGGGCAATCTGGAAGAAATGGACAAATTCCTAGAAACATATACACTACCAAAACTGAAACAGGAAGAAATAGAAAAGTTGAACAGACCCATGACCAGTAAGTAAATTGAATTAGTAATCAAAAATCTGCCAAAAAACAAGAGTCCAGGGCCAGATGGCTTTCCAGGGGAATTCTACCAAACACTTAAGGAAGAGTTAACACCTATTCTCTTGAAATTGTTCCAAAAAAATAGAAATGGAAGGAAAACTTCCAAACTCTTTCTATGAAGCCAGCATTACCTTGATTCCAAAAGCAGACAGAGACCCCACTAAAAAGGAGAACTATAGACCAATTTCCCTGATGAACATGGATGCAAAAATCCTCAACAAGACCAATATTAGCCAACCGGCTCCAACAATACATTAAAAAAATTATTCACCACGACCAAGTGGGATTTATACCTGGGATGCAGGGCTGATTCAATATCTGCAAAACAATTAACATGAGTCATCACATCAATAAAAGAAAGGACAAGAACCATATGATCCTCTCAATAGATGCAGAGAAAGCATTTGACAAAATACACCATCCTTTCTTGATAAAAACCCTCAAGAAAGTAGGGATAGAAGGAGCATACCTCAAGATCATAAAAGCCATATATGAATGACCCAACGCTAATATCATCCTCAATGGGGAAAAACTGACAGCTTTCCCCCTGAGGTCAGGAACAAGACAGGGATGTCCACTCTCGCCACTGTCATTCAACATAGTATTGGATGTCTTAGCCTCTGCAATCAGACAACACAAAGAAATAAAAGGCATCCAAATCGGCCAGGAGGAGGTCAAACTTCACTCTTCACAGATGACATGATACTCTATATGGAAAACCCAAAAGATTCCACCAAAAAACTGCTAGAATTGATTCATGAATTCAGCAAAGTTGCAGGATATAAAATCAATGCACAAAAATTGGTTGCATTCCTATACACCAACAATGAAGTGACAGAAAGAGAAATCAAGGAATCGATCCCATTTACAGTTGCACCAAAAACCATAAAATACCTAGGAATAAATCTAACCAAAGAGGTGAAAAATCTATACACTGAAAATTATAGAAAGCTTATGAAAGAAATTGAAGAAGACACAAAAAAATGGAAAAATATTCTATGCTCCTGGATAGGAAGAACAAATATTGTTAAAATGTCAATATTACCCAAAGCAATCTACATATTCAATGTAATCCCTACCAAAGTAACACCAGCATTCTTCACAGAGCTAGAACAAATAATCCTAAAATTTGTATGGAACGAGAAAAGACCCCAAATAGCCAAAGAGATCTTGAAAAAGAAAACCAAAGCAAGAGGCATCACAATCCCAGACTTCAAGCTATACTACAAAGCTGTAATCATCAAGATAGTATGGTACTGGCACAAGAACAGACACTCAGATCAATGGAACAGAATAGAGAACCCAGAAATGGACCCACAAACATATGACCAACTAATCTTTGACAAAGCAGGAAAGAATATCCATTGGAATAAAGACAGTGTCTTCAGCAAGTGGTGCTGGGAAAACTGGACAGTGACATGCAGATAAATGAATGTGGACCACTCTCTTATACCATACACAAAAATAAACTCAAAATGGATGAAAAACCTAAATGTAAGACAGGAAGCCATCAAAATCCTCAAGGAGAAAGCAGGCAAAAACCCCTTTGATCTTGGCCGCAGCAACTTCTTACTCAACACATCTCTGGAGACAAGGGAAACAAAAGCATAAATAAACTACCGGGACCTCATCAAAAGAAAAAGCTTCTGCACAGCACAGGAAACAATCAGCAATACTAAAAGGCAACCGACAGAATGGGAGAATATACTTGCAAATGACATATCAGATAAAGGGTTAGTATCCAAAATCTATAAAGAACTTATCAAACTCAACACACAAATAATCCAGTGAAGAAATGGGCAAAAGACATGAATAGACACTTCTCCAAAGAAGACATCCAGATGGCCAACCGACACATGAAAAAATGCTCAACATCACTCATCATCAGGGAAATACAAATCAAAACCACAATGAGATATCACCTTACACCTGTCAGAATGGCTAACATTAACAACTCAGGCAACAACAGATGCTGGCGAGGATGTGGAGAAAGAGGATCTGTTTTGCATTGTTGGTGGGAATGCAAGCTGGTGCAGCCACTCTGGAAAACAGTATGGAGGTTCCTCAAAAAACTAAAAATAGAACTAATCTAAGACCCAGCAATTGCACTACTAGGCATTTATCCAAGGGATACAGGTGTGCTGGTTCGAAGGGACACATGCACCCCCATGTTTATAGCAGCACTATCAACAATAGCCATAGTATGGAAAGAGCCCAAATGTCCATCAATGGATGAATGGATAAAGAAGATTTGGTATATATATTCAATGGAGTATTACTTGGCAGTCAAAAAGAATGAAATCTTGCCATTTGCAACTACGTGGATGGAACTGGAGGGTATTATGCCAAGTGAGATTAGTCAGTCAGAGAAAGACACAAATCATATGACTTCACTCATGTGAGGACTTTAAGAGACAAAACAGATGAACATAAGGGAAGGGAAACAAAAATAATATAAAAACAAGGAGGGGGACAAAACAGAAGAGACTCATAAATATGGAGAACAAAATGAGGGTCACAGGAGGGGTTGTGGGAGGGGGGATGGGCTAAATGGTTAAGGGGAATTGAGAATCTACTCCTGAAATCATTGTTGCACTATATGCTAACTAATTTGGATGTAAATTTTAAAATATTAAAAATAAAATTTAAAAAAAAGAAGTCTTGCTACAAAAGGGTGTCCTGGGGGTCCGTAACATAGACCTTGCGCAGAAGTCTGCCATCACATCCTGGTGCTGAGTTGTATAAAGTAGACTATGTCAAATCTGTCTCAAATGCAATGCTACCTTTTAAAGCCTCTACATGGTACTTCCACTGGTTAAATGGGTTTTAGCAAAGAGTACAGGAGACAGGGAGGCTTCCTGCTAATTTTGAGAAAACAGATGACTTTGCTTTTTTAACCTCTGAGTGGAAGTCACAGTGGGGATGCTATTTTGCTATGTTTACTTCCTTTTTTTCTCTACTCTACTCCCTTGACTATTATTACTGATTGTTATTATTTGTCATTAAGATCTGAGACACACACACACAAAATCTTGAAAATAGTCTTTATTTCACACAGCATAATCTTACACAAATGACAGAGATGACACCAGGATAGAGGTAGAATAGCTGCCTAGCCAAAAAGAACAGCAGGTATATCAAGGGCATGGGCCTGGCCATGGCACCAGATGGTGCAAGAGGGTCTTAACAGGGTGTAATAATTGGGCAGCAGTCCCTGGAGGCTGGGATCAAAGATTTGAATTCAGGTCCTGGCTATGAACACAAGCAAGCAATGTGACATGCCTGTGCCTCAGTTTTCTTATCTGTAAAATAGAAATAATTGCTCATATTGTGGGATAGTTTCAAAGAACATATGTGAAAGCTTTTTAAATGTAAGGATTAGGGGCGCCTGGGTGGCGCAGTCGGTTAAGCGTCCGACTTCAGCCAGGTCACGATCTCGCGGTCCGTGAGTTCGAGCCCCGCGTCAGGCTCTGGGCTGATGGCTCAGAGCCTGGAGCCTGTTTCCGATTCTGTGTCTTCCTCTCTCTCTGCCCCTCCCCCGTTCATGCTCTGTCTCTCTCTGTCCCCAAAATAAATAAACGTTGAAAAAAAAAAAATTAAAAAAAAAAAAAAAAAAAAAAAAAAAAAATAAATGTAAGGATTATAAGGATAACTTATTATTATGTAATTCATATCATAACATTATATAATATATAATTCATAAGATATGCCATACATAATTACAGTAAAACCTTGGTTTGTGAGCATAACTTGTTCTGGAACTATGCTTGTAATCCAACGCACCTGTATATCAAAGCAAATTTCCCCATAAGAAAAATGGAAACTCAGATGATTCATTCCACAACCCAAAAATATTCATATAAAAATGATTATAATACCATAATATAATACAAAATAATAAAGAAGTACAAACTATAAAGAAGAATAAGCAAATTAACTGCATTTACCTTTGAAAACCTTCGTGGCTGGTGTGAGGGAAACAAGAGAAAGGAGGGTTATTTTTAGGCCGACTTTCACTACAACCAATGGAATCACTGCTATCTATTGGCTCAACGGAATCTTTTTCTGCATGGGGGCCATTGTATGCGCTCGCACAGATGTTGACTACCGTGCAGTATTAATAAACTCTTGTCATAGCAAATTTAATGTAACTGGCGATAAGGCAGCAAAAGAAAAGGTCTACATTTGCAGACAGGCTGACCTAGAATGAAGCAAAGCACTCCTAAGCTTACTCTTCTGTGGAAAAGCAAAGGACCGTCCATGGGTGTTTTGAAATGAAAAAATACACTAGTGCCAGTTGTGGGCACCTTCCAATGTTCTGAAACAAATTACTGATTTCTGCAAACACCAAAGCCTGAGACCAAGCATCTGAGCATGGGAGATGATCACCCACAATCCTGCAGTGAATTCACACGCGCGCGTGAGAGAGAGAGAGAGAGAGAGAGAGAAGAACCATTGGCTTAGTTGTGATCATGTGACATTCGGCATCACACACTACTCGTATTGGAAGACATCACTCACTCATCAAGTTAAAATTTATTAGAAATGTTGCTCATCTTGTGGAACACTCGCAGGACAAGTTACTTGAAACCCAAGGTTTTACTGTGTTGTGACATATTTTATCACATAAAACATATTGAATATATACTAAATATCTTTCCATTTTTCAGAATTAATTTGAGGCATCGCTCCCAACATGTAAACAATTAAACTGTGGCTGATATAAAATCATCACTAAGGTGACAGTCATCACATTATGCATTTGGTGCAAACACCAATGTCTCAGCTGAGGTAGCTGCTGAGTAGTGAACATAGCACTGGGTGACCTTGGGATCCAACACAAGTCACCTTGATTCTGCCACTCCTCAATGTGCACCCTGGTCAGGTCACACCCCCTCTCTGAGCCTGAGTCTTCATATCTGTACAATGAAGGAGTTAGATCAATGGTCTCCAAGATTCTCTCCCTGCTTGGAAATTCTGTTTCTCATGTGAGGCATCTGAGTTAGGCATAAGGGTAGTCAGCAACTGTGTTAATTATCTATTACTGCATAACAACCCAAAACTTAGCAACTTCAGCATCATTTATTATCTCACAGTTTCTGTGGGTCAGGAATCCAGGCTCAGCTTAGCAGGGGGTCTTTGACTCAAGGTCTCTCATGGTCTTTAATCAAGCTCTTGGCCAGAGCAGCAGTCATCTTAGGGGTCAGTGGTGGCAAGGATCCACTTCCAAGCTCATCCATATGACTGTTGACAGAATTCAGTTCCCCCAGGGTTATCCTCCAGGGACTGAGGACCTGAAGTCATTGCTGGATGCTGGCCAGAGCCACCTTGCCAGGTGAGCTCCATAGAGCTACCCAAAACAAGGTACCTGGCTTTCCCCAGAGTGAAAGCTCTGAGAAAGAGTCAGAAGGAAGGAGGAAGGAAGGAAGGAAGGAAGGAAGGAAGGAAGGAAGGAACTCTCTGACAGAAAGTGTAAAACACAGTGGGATCAGAAGGAGCAAGGGCTGGGGCACCTGGGTGACTAGTGGGCTGAGCATTTGACACTTGATTTCAGCTCAGGTCATGATCTCACAGTTGTGAGATTGAGCCCTGCATCAGGCTCTGTATGGAACGTGGGGCCTGCTTGGTATTCTCTCCCTTTCTCTCCTTCTGCCGCTCCCCCTCCTTGCTCACGGGCACATGCAGAAGAGGGGAAAAGGAGCAAAGTGAAGTGTTGGATGTGTTTTGGTTTTCCGGCCAAGGGTGTGCCCTGCTTGAACACTGTCCACTGTTCCTCAGAAAGCATCACTGTGGACAAACGTGCATCGATCTGTAGACAGTGTCTTCTAGAGCAAGGCAAGGTAGTGAGACCATGGGACCACTGTGTCCCAATTGAACTAGAGGGTTAGAGATGTTGAGAGAATTATTCCTTCTCAGAAACTGCAAAATTAGCAAATTCTGCAAGGCACTGACTCTGTGTGTGATCATAGAGCTCTGCTCAGAGAAGGAAGCTAATTAGGGAAGTTTGGGAGGAGTTCAGAATGACATGAGATGGGGAGCCAAGGAACATGAGGGGAGCAGACAGTGTCTATGCGAGTTAGGCATGCAGACCTTGGCGCTAGATGAGCTCGGGGTTTGCAGCCCCGCTTTGTTTCTTACTACCTATACCATCTGAAGGGACTCTAAAACTTCCTAGTCTCCCAAATTGGAAGATCTTATGCTGTTATTGTGAGAGCTGATGCAGTAATGTTCAGAGAACATCGGATTATGTGCTTAAAACACAGCTTAATAAATGTTAATCATTGTCATTATTACTATTATGGGCTAGGACATGGTTTTAGCAAACTGGACAGGTCCTGATGGACGTGGGCAGGGGCAAGTCTCACTGATTAGCTTAAATGATCCGGGTGGTGGGGGCGGGTGGTGGGGACGGGGGTTGCAGAGCTTTCAGGCTCAGAAATGAGACTTTCTTCCTTTGGACCCTGAACTGTTCCTTTGAAATTCGATCAGTACAATGTGTATTTATTCTTGTTAAGACTGAAATCCTACAAGAGTTGATGATTTAGAAAACGATTCTTTTTATATATAAAGCAATTATTAAGAAACTGTCAAATAGCTAAATAGAGAAAGAGACAGTCATCTTATTTAATGAAAGAATGAATTAGCTATCTTACTTTGGAAAGAACATAATTTTACTTTTGAGCCAATACATTACAAAAATTAACACATAAATACAAGCAGAATATAGACCTGTACTGCCCAACACAGTAGCCACTAGCCACATGTGGGCTATTAAAAATTTGAAATGTGGCTAGTCTGAATTGTAGCATGCTATTACTGTAATATTTACTCTGGAGTGTAACAACTTAGTACAAAAAAATGGATTTAAAATATCTCAATAACTTTTATATTTATTACACGTTGAAATGACAGTATTTTACATATGTTGGGTTAAATAAGAATGTATTATTAAAATTAATTTCACTTGTTTCTTTTTACTCTCAATGCAGCTACTAGAAAATTTTAAATTACATCCATGTCTTGCGTTTGCCTTTCCCATTATACCTTTATTGGATATCCTTGCACTAGATAACGAGAGGCAGGAGCTCCTTGAATTTATTTATTCATACATTTATTCTACCATTATCAGTTCATTGTACTGGAAATACTAAGACAAATATGGCGGTCTTTGTCCGCATTACAAGGTCAGAGTTTATCGAGTTAGGGTAGGTTGCGTGGAGCCAGCAGGCTCAGACACTTGTGTGCTGGGCTGGGTAAGCTACCCCTTGTTGTATCCTGTCCTACGCCTGGCAGTCGCAAGACTCACCCTGCTCTGTCTTCTGATTTTGCTCTTCATCTTTATCAAGGCCTTTCCTTCCTTTGCACCTACTCCTGCACCACTGCCCCTCCCAGCTCCAGCAGGAATGCAGGAATGCAACAATTACATCTGCACTCCAAGGACCACACATCCAGAACTCACCTTCCACAGTCTCTAAACCACTCCCAAAGAGCCAGCTTCCAAAGAGGCTAGTCCTGTCTATCTGGATTATTTACTAAAAATTAGCAGAGTTCTTTGTTTGAGACACAGGTGTTTGGGGGGAAAAAACCATCCCAGACAACTATAGAATGAATAATTCTCTACCTTCCTTTCTCTGCCCCTCCCCAGCTCCACTCTACAAAATTCTATAATCTCCATCTGAAAACGTCAGTATGTAATAACATGACATGACTATGAATGTGACTTTTTTACACCTGACTCTTCCCTGCTACAATTTAGTCCTTACCCTGTGGTTCTTCTCACAGCAAAGGAAAAACAGCCTACTGGAGCAAGCTACAAGCACTCACCTATGTTTGCACATAGTTCATGAATTAGCCTTGCTTCTTTTTTCATATTGAATAAATACAAAATTTTAGTATTTTTTGTTTTTTTGATCTGGATATCTTATGCCCTCACCTTATTCTACTTGATTTCAAAGCGTTAAATTCTTTCATGTGCCTTCAGAGTTCTTATTTTCTAAAACTTGTTACCTTAGTCTCTTTAAAGCCCCACCCTTCTACCAAAGGTTTTGGTGTTCCATTATGTAAATGAAAACAGTGCTTTAAAGTATGGCATGCAGAATGAAAACCGGAACCGTCGGTTTCCACTTTTTATACTTCTCTTTATCTTTACCCGGTACATATTCCCCAGCCTAGTAACAGGGTTACGTTACTGAGTCATGTTCAACGTCCATGTCACTCTTCCCTGTCTGTCGTTCTTGTACAATCTGCAATTCCCAACAGAATTTTGTTTCCCTGCCTTTCTCGTCATCCTGCTGTTTTCATCTGAGGTTCCATTCCACCTGCTTTAAAATTGGCAAAGAAAAACTCTTAAGAATGGTTGTTTTTAGGTTGTAAGTGAAATTGTATAAAATGGGAGCTCTAGTCTTTTTTATTTCTTCAGCTTATCTTATTCCCCAAAGTGAAAAATGCATCTGCTACTTAAAGCATAATTCTTTTGGCAGTGTCTTCTTGGTCAAAATCAAATTCCTTCCTTTGCCTTCAAAAATAGCAAATACATCAAGAGTGTTGTTTCATTCTATATATTGAATTATGGAATACCCCTAATATTTCCTGGCCCTGAAGATTTCTTAATGTTTGCAGGATGTAGTTCCAGAACACTATTAACTCAGTTAAAGATATATAAAGGGCATGTGAAGTTGGAGTCAGAAAAAGACGCTGATATACAATGTTTTTATTTTTAGCATGTTGATACGGGAGGCCAATTTTTGCATTGTAGCTTACACTGTTTTCTTGTGACTAAAATTGAAATTGAAAATAACTTTGGCGGGGCGCCTGGGTGGCTCAGTCGGTTAAGCAGCCGACTTCAGCTCAGGTCACAATCTCACGGTCCGTGAGTTCGAGCCCTGTGTCGGGCTCTGGGCTGATGGCTCGGAGCCTGGAGCCTGCTTGCAATTCTGTGTCTCCCTCTCTCTCTGCCCCTCCCCCGTTCATGCTGTCTCTCTGTCTCAAAAATAAATAAAACTTAAAAAAAGAAAGAAAAGAAAATAACTTTGGCTAGTTGGTAAGAGTTTTATGATCAAAAGTCAAATTATGGAAATATTAAAACCATTTGTAAAATCAAAAATAAATTTAAAAAAAATAAAACAGAAATGAAACCCAAGGCTTTAAATCTTTTAATAATCTTCGTTGAAATCTCCTAACTCTAAAAAAACAGTACATTTCCATTATAGAAAATATGACGGTTGAAACAAAGGCACAAAGAAGAAATAAGATTATTTTAATGAGTTTTTTTTTATTTTTAATTTCTGAAATGTTTTTAATGCCTGAGAATCCTTCTTGCTCATAATTCTCTTTTTGCATGGAAACTGCTCCTTTTTATGGCCTCAACACTCAATGAGGATGCTACTTAGACTTCTTTTCACTCTCTCTTTTTTTTAAATAATTTATTTTTAAAGTTTATTTATTTATTTTGGTTTTTTTAAATATGAAATTTACTGTCAAATTGGTTTCCATACAACACCCAGTTATGCTAAATGAAATAAGTCATACAGAGAAAGACAGATACCATATGTTTTCACTCTCTTAATGTCTACCATTAATCCTCTTTCCCTGGCATAATTACTCCAATTGTCTAGGTAGATCGCTTTCTATGCTAGCTCCTGATTCTCTTCGAATGCCTAGTGCTTTTTCTAATGCTGATGCATATGCTGATTTCAGTATTAGTAGCTGGAAGTTGTATGGAATGGATCCATCTGGTAACTGTGGAAGTCAGACTGGTTAACGTCACAGGAATGCAGGCCCTCCCTCACGTCTCTCATTGCCTCCCAAATCAGACAAGATCCCAAACTACATCAGTGGCTTTGTTCCTGCTGTGGTCCATGTAATTCAGATATGAATTACACTGTGAATTTGTGAGAGTCCCAGAAAAGCTGAGATTCCACCAGGGTACCATAAATGCAAATACATCTGTCAGCTATACCCTTAAAGAGAAACTAGAAACTCAACTACTAAGTAGAGATAGTAGAGTACCTGAACTCAACTCCACAGTCTCCAGTCACGATACCCTCTGTGAAGAACAACTAATGGACACCGGAAACTCAAAAAAAAAAAAAAATGCGTATGTGCCAGGAAGTCCTTTACATCTTGACCTCAGGTGAGGTCATACTGAGAACACAGGTAAAGCCAGGTACTGCCAAAGATAAATTCAAGATGATGTCAACATGAAACTCTAGATCACAGGGGGAAAAGAAATGAAAATTTTAGTTACATGGACAAAGAAATAATTTTATCAAAATGGCAGCAGACATGCAGGAGACTATGTTATCCACTTTTCAACTGCATTTTTGTCAAATGTACAAAGACCTTATGTCCCAAATTGTTGTTTTTGCCCTCATATCTGTCCTCTCTCTGAAAATATCATGCATTATCTTTTACTGAATTGTCAGCCTAACTCTAGTTCACCTTGATCTCTGTTCCCCTTCTGATCCTAGCTTTTGAAGAAACGTTCAGCAAAGCTTGCTCTGGCCTGGTAGACACAGAGCACCGGTTAGGAATTTGACACACTTGGGTTTCCATAGCAGCTCCATCCCTTACAAACTGCATGACCTTGGGAAATTACCTGGCCTCTGTCACCCTCAGTGTCCTCACTTGTGAATGTTAATGAGAATGCTCAAAGTATGAGCAACATGTTACTCAAGTATGAAGAGTAGGGGCCCAATTAGAGAGAAGAGTATGAATCCTCCAGTTTTTAACTGGAGCCTTTAGAAATTTAAGGATTCCAGAAGTTCCTTTCATGTACAATGCCCTGCATGGGTGCTCAGAGAACATAAAACCTCCAGGGTAACCACATACCTTCTCTCTGGGCACATAAGCCCAGCCTGATCAAACTGGAGCTCTGAATAGAATTGGAATAAAAGTTCCTTTTGCAGAGATAGCTCTCCTGGAAACAATGCTGAAGCCTAATCCCAAAATTTTTCTGCATTCCCCTGCCAGGGGCAAGGACAGGTGGCAATTCCACTGAGCTCTGAAAGCCCTTTAATCCCTTCTGGAAATTATTTAAGGTCGCCTCACTCCATTGCCCAGGCTCCCCTCTTGGGCCCATGAACATCCAAAGTTATCTTCTCGTTTTGAAAATTCCTGGCTCTGGAACCACCAGGGCTTCCTTTGCCACAGAGGAAACTTCCAGTGATGTGTTCTTAAAATTAGAGTCCAATTCATGAAGCTTCAATTTCTTACCATTACTAAATAAGGAGATTTCCATGCAGAAGTAGTTCAGATAATATAGGGCAGGGGTTAGTGAAGGAATTACAGGTTTTCTTCTTATTTTTACTGTACTACTTCTGATTTTTTATTTAATAAACTGTGCTAAAATTAAACACACGTGCATGCATCAGAACATGAGATCAATAAAACCCAAATATAAGGTAGAGATGAATATTGACTTCTACTAATTACCTTCCCTCTACTTCTTTGACTCCAAGAAAGATTTTTCTTCAGCACCCTATCAGTTTGGGACCCTCCCACCAAGTTGAAGTCTGAACCGAAAAAATAAGTTCCAAATACTCTCAGTGCTGGTATTTGGGAGAGTTTTGCCTACACCCATCTTTTGTGGGAGGACAGGCACTTTGAGGGAAATGGATTTCTGCTCCTACTTGGCCGACCTGACATGACAGACTTAGCAAAGAAAGCATGAAAGAGACCCCTGAGGCAGCCATTGTTTCCCCCAGCTGCCTCAGAGCCTGATGGTTGTTCGTGTCCATTGAAATATGGTCCACGTATGTTTCATTCTCTGCAACAAAGTCAAGCAACATTCTATTCTAATAGAATCAAATGCGCACTGCACTCCTCTACGGTTCCCAGCCATTTTCGGTTAGGCACGGCCATGTCCCAGCTGTGCCAATGGGTTGTGAGGAAAGATGATGTGTGTCACTTGTGGACAGAGACAGCAAAAAACCCATGAGTGGTCCTCCTTTCTGTCTTTCTTTGCTTCAGGGGCCAGTGGCATTCCAACATTCCAGGTGGCAGCACATCTTCAGGCAGAGACTCTAGGGACAATGGCCAACAGAGCCCCCCAACCACCACTCTCCACTTCAGTTCACAGTGGATTTGTCATGTGTACAAGCAATAAACCTTCAGGATTTCACACTATTTGGTGACCATGGCATAACCTAGCTGATCCTGGCTAGTACATCCTAAAACCCAAACCCTTTTTCTTACTCCAGATTGGGAGCATTTCTTTTCCTTGTACCCGGAAGTCTAAGCCACCCATTCATAAATGTGAGATGACAGTCACAACAATGCAGAAATAACATCTGACCAAATGCCTATTGTGTGTATGTGCATTAATAATTGGAAACATTCACAAGGATTACCTCTGGACAGTAGGATTATGGATAAATTCAATTTTTTAATGTTTGTTTATTTATTTATTTATTTATTTATTTATTTATTTATTTATTTATTTTGAGAGAGAGTGTGTACATGTGCCTGTTCAGGCAGGGGAGGAGCCAGAGAGAAGAAGAGAGAGAATCCAAAGGAGTCTCTGCACTGTCAGAGCAGAGCCCCACCTGGGACTCCACCTCAGGAACCAGGAGATCATGACCTGAGCCAAAATCAAAAGTCAGATACTCAACTGACTGGGCCACCCAGGCGCCCCTGGACAAATTTAATTTCTGTTATTTATATCTTTCTGTATTTTTTCCAGTTTTCCTCAACATGTGTATATTCCTTTTATAATCAAAAAATAATATTAATATCATTGTATATATAATTAATAATAATAATTACCATGTTATTAATATAACATAATATAATAATATTAATATTATTTTTTAAAAGAAATTTGTCACATTGATATCAGTAAAAGATATCAGGGCAGATGGGCTTCAAAAAACAGGTTCTTCAGCACTGCAGGCATGACTTGCTTGCCCCCTCCCTGCCCCTAGCTTCAACCTCCCCCATCTTTGCTTACCAACATCAGCCATGGCTTCCGTTGGGGCCTGGGATCTCATCACTCTAATCATAAGCCACACATTTGTGGCCCTAAACCTGCACTAGACCACGAACTCGAGGGAAGGCCAACATCACACTGAAACACAGTGTGAGCAGAGCTGTGCCCTCTCCCAGACTCTGGGGGTGAGTCTGCCCCATTCCCCGCTCCAAGCCTCCGGCATTCTCTGGTTGGTGGGTGCCTGGCCCCACCTTCACATCACCTTCTTTTCTCTTAAGGATACATGTGATTATATTTAGGGCCCACCCAGACAATCTAGGATAAACTCCTCTCTAGACCATTAACTTAATCACATCTTTTGCCTTAGAAAGTAATATTCACAGGTTCTGGGAATTAGGACATGGACATACATTTTGAAGGGCCACTATTCAGCCCACTACACCTAGCAGAAGATGAAATTAGCATTCCATAATATTTGTTAAATGGACCAATAAATTATGAATAAGTGAATGACTCCTGCAGGTTTGATCTCCTTCGTGAAGTCTGACTTACCTTTTTTCCCAACCCTGGTTAAGGATGCCTTATCTACTCCAAACTGCCTATGCCCAACATTATTATCACATGTTAGAACTGTGTGTCTAGAAAAAAAAGTGCATTTTGACCTGAACGTGTGGCCCTTGACCGGCTAATACATTTTTGGCACAGAACTCCTTTGGAAGAGGAAAGGCCTTGTTTCCTTTTGTCCCGTTGGCTGTTTAATAAGGACAGTAGCGTGCTGAGCAAATCCACATGTGGTCTGCAGCCCTTTCTCTCCAGACTGATGGGAGGATTAATCTCCATTGGTGATACTTCTTTCTTTTGCAGTCAAGTCAGCGGGAGCTCCCAGAGTGAATCTCACCAGATGGAAGGGTGAAGGTCCAGACACTGCCTAACATAGAATCAACACTGTAATTATTAGTCACAATAAAGAATCAAAGTCATTGAGTAGAGAGGCCTGCTATGGCAATCAGTGCGAGGACAACTATTGGGGAAGAATGCATACCTCTAACTTAGCATTAAAACTGCTTTTCTCTTCTTAGGTGAATCAGAGATAATCCAGTGCAGTGATATCTGTACTTCCTCAGAGACCACGGATCCGCTCAGGCATTGTCCAAGATCTGCATTTCTGGCCAAGCTGATTCCCGGTGCCATGTCAGTGTTATAAACTTAAACCACAGATTGGATTTAAGACACATCTCTCATTGTATCGAATCTTAAATTTTGTATCAGTATGAATTCTCATCATCTCTGAAGCATCGGAAGGCCATAAATTATGAAGGAGTGCATTCACATGGGCACGGGATGGGGAACCGGCTCCTCCCGGTCACCCCCAGTGGGCAGCAGAATTCCGAATTCAGAGAGCTGACATTTGACATCCCTACCTGCACCCTCCTTGTCCAGACAGATATGACATGAGTATACATTTGCTACTGACACGAGCGTCCCCCAAGGAGCCCTAGTGTTTAGAGATCAAAGTGAAAGCACTGCTACTGTCAGGGGAGCCGGCATCAGTGAGAGGGAAACAGGAGCAAAATGACCTTTTAGCAATGAGGCTGCTACAAAAGGGCTGTGGTTCTGGCGGGATGCAGGCCCAGGCCGTGTGGAGGTCCAGGGGACACAAGGCTGCGAGGAAAGGGCCCGGATGGAGAGAGGCATTGCTCCCCAGGGAACGTGCCTACCTCTGCTGATTACAGGCTGGCCCTGGATCCTACCCTCTGCCGAGAGGGATGGCCGTGAAAGCACCCACACTATTAAGTGAAAGAGTGGCACTGGTGTCCCCGCATCCCTTTCTTTACCTCTTGCCTTCCCTTTGCACACTCACTTTAACAGACTAGCCCCAGCTTCTTTTTGGCTTCCCGTCTCTTGCTTCCCTGCTCACAGCAGCAAAGCCTTGAGCAGCCAGGATCAAAGAAAGTTATCCCTACTAATCCATTTCTTCAAAACCACTAGTCAATTGGGTTAGCCTTCACCTGAGTTTTTACAAATTAAAATACATGTTCTTTTCCCTATAAACAGAAAAAGCCTGGAAGAATGTACACCAAAATGTAAATAAGCTAAAAGGGGCTCTATATGACTTCTTGTAGTTAAAAGAAATCAACAAAGGGGGTGCCTGGGTAGCTCAGTCAGTTAAGTGTCTGACTTCAGCTCAGGTCATGATCTCACGGTTGGTGAGTTCGAGCCCCACATCGGGCTCTGCGCTGACAGCTCAGAGCCCGGAGCCTGCTTCGTATTCTGTGTCTCGTCTCCCTCTCTCTCTGCCCCTCCCCTGCTCACATTCTTTCTCTCTCAAAAATAAATAAACATTAAAAAAAAATTTTTAAAAAGAAATCAATAAAGATACTTTCTATTAAAAAAAAAAAAAACAGAGGGGGCACCTGGGTGGCTCAGTCGGTTAAGCGCCCAAGTCTTGCTTTTGGCTCAGGTCATGTTCTCACAGTTCCTGAGATCTAGCCCTACTTAGAGAAAGAGAATTCCAAGCAGGCTTCATGCTTACAGCAAAGAGCCTGCTTAGGACTGTCTCCCTCCCTCTCTCTCTCTCTCTCTCTCTCTGCCCCTCCCTTGCTTTCTCTCTCAAATTAAATAAATAAACTTAAACACACACACACACACACACACACACACACACACACACACACAGAGTAAGTTCAGTTTCACTCACTGCTTTACCAAAAGAAAACAAGAAGATCTATCTGAATCGCTATTCGGGAAGCGACGGGTGTGTTGGGGCGTGTGTGCGTGTGCTGTGCTTCTCGTAACGATACAGTGTGTGTGCACTTGAAGAGCTCAGGGACAACAGAGCCGGGAGGGCTTTTGCCTTCCATCTGTAAGACCCTGAAGTGTGAATGCTTCATCTGCACTCCCCTGCTTGTGCAGAAGAAACAGTCAACACCTCCTCTCCAAATCACAGCTGTGCAGCCAGGAGGAGTAGGGCTCCTCTCGGTGTGTGCGCCAGGGACCCTCTGGAGGAGGTGGTGCATTGTGCCTGGCTACCAGCAATACATAACGAGCAAAAATAAAGACGTAACAAAAACTATTGATAGGGGCGTGCACACACACATTCAACCAACTAAGCCAACAGAAATTACACATGTAAATAAACATTAAAACAAGGAAATGGAAAAAAATGAAAGAGATAGTGGAATTACTAAAGTGACTGAAAACAGAGGAAGCTGACCTAAAGATGCCCTCGTGTTGAGGGGGAGGAGAAAAAAAGGAGAAGGGAGGACAGAATTTCCTCTTCTTTATATCTCGTCCTAAAGCCACGCCTTGGAAACATAACAACTCTCAGAAAGCAGTTGATATTTCCAGTTTCCCTCTTGGAAATGTAGAGAGCTGGAAAGAGCATTGCAGCCACAATTTACAACAGGAAATACTGGGACAAATAACAAACTGACAACTTTCCCTGAACCCATGAAAGAACTGAGGTCACAGGGCAAACATCCAAACTCAATTATAGGGAGAAACAGGCACCTGCAAGGAGAAACAAAGCCTAGTATTTGTTTACCTGGGGCAAACACTGCCAATTTCCAAATAAGCTGATAAGAAGATTTCGTGAAATTTAACAGAATCTCTAAAGGCCAAGGGTGGGTTAGTGAGACAGTGTGAAGCCCCTGGAGCCACAGACCTAGGGAGTTCATAACCTCTTGCAGAATTTATTCCACAAGCCTCCCCAGACTCATACAGGGAAAGCTTGCATCCACAGTGCGGGGTGGGAACAGCAACCCCTGCTGAGACTCCACCCAGACCTCTATTTCCCGTCTTCCATGTAGAATGAAAGCTTTTATCTGCAAGGAGAAAGAACAGCAACAAAAATCTACACCTTAGATCACTGGCAAAGCCTACCGCAGCTGTAAGACGGGAACAGATTTTTTTAAAAGCTCTACCCCTGGGGAATGGCAGGATCATGTGCTAGGATAGCACTACCGATGGAAGAAGGGCAGGAACACTCGTCAGGCCTCCTGCTGAGACTCAGGCTCACAGTGCCTGCTGCTGAAGACTGAGGCTAAGTCAGAACATCAGAGAACAAACAACCCCCTTCCCCGAACCACTCAGTAACAGGCACTGACAAAATAACAGTAGGTTGCACCTGGAAGAAGTCCAAGTAACAGACTCTGGTTAGCAGACACTGAGAAAACTCCTCTGGCAAAGTAGCCCACACCCTGAGGCCCCAGGGTGGCTCAGTCATTAAGCTTCCACTTCGGCTCAGGTCATGATCTCACAGTTCAGGAGTTTGAGCCCCGTGTTGGGCTCTATGCTGACAGCTCAGAGCCTGAAGCCTGCTTCGAATTCTGTGTCTCCTTCTCTCTCTGCTCCTCCCCCACTCATGCTCTGTCTCTTTTTCTCTCTCTCTCTCCTTCAAAAATAAATAAAAACATTAAGAAAATTTTTTAAAAAGTAGCCCACACTCTAAAAAAAAGGTATTACTAGGGAAGTTTGAATCCCGTGGTATACTAAGGGTAACCCAGCACAAAAAGTCTTCAAAATCTCTCCAACTCCTGACTGAATTCACAAAAACCTCCACAGTAAAGACATAGAGGGAAAAACAGATGCATCTTCAAGCATAAGAAATAATTACTTCAATATCTTCTGGTATCTTCTATCCTATAAAATATGGGAAGTTCTCTAAGAGAAAGAAAGAAAGAAAGAAAGAAAGAAAGAAAGAAAGAAAGAAAGAAAGAAAAAGAAAGAAAGAAAGAAAGAAAAAAGAGGCATATAAAAAGGTAAGGAAAACTGAATCTGAAAAGCTAAAATAATTAATAGAAACAGACTCATATATGACACAGGTGTTGGAAATCAGTCAGGGAATTTAAACCAACAATGACTAATATGTTTAAGACTCTAATAGAAAAAACAGGCAACATACAGGATAGGTAATTTCAGTTGAGAGAGAGACACTGTAAGGAACAATAAAAGAAGGCCTCCAACAGAGCATCTAGGAGCTATGCTATATCAAATGGTTTGATATTGTAAAGTTGGAATCCCAGAAGTAAAAAATAGAAAGAATAGGGCAGAAGAAATACTTAGATAAATAATGGTGGAGAATTTTCCAAAAGTAACAGCATATACTAATCACAGATCAAATAAACTCAGAAAACACTCAGCAGATTAAACACACACACACACACACACACACACACACACACACACACACACACACACCTAGGTTTATCATATCAAAACCTGTGGAAATCAAAGACCAAACAAATCTTACAGGCAGCCAGAGGGAAGAAAACACATTGCTGATAGAGAAACAAATTAAAACTACATGAGATATCACTAAAAACTTACTAGAATGACTAGAAAATAAACTGAGAATATTGAGAGCTGGTGAGGATGAGAGGAAATTGGGGACTTATATTGCAGGTAGAGTATAAAAAGCAGTTTTCCAGTTACTTATAAATATACATGTATCATATGACCTCACACCTAGTACCTCCCCTAGAGAAATGAAAAGGTATATTCACACAGATGTTTATAGTAGTTCTATTTATAACCACCAAAGCACTAGAAACAACTCAAACGTCCTTCGTTGGGTAAATGAACCTTAAAAAATATGTTACGTGCACGCCATAGAATTACTTAGCAATGAAAAGGAATGCACTACTGATCCAAACAACAACATGGTAGAATCTCAAAGACAGTATGCTGAATGAAGAACTCAGTCTCAAAGTTGATATATGATTTCATTTATATTACAATTCTGGAAAAGGCAAAGCTATAATGATGGTGATGTTTGCCAGTATTTTGTGGCGAGGGGAGGGTGTCACTACAAAAGAGCAGCATGAGGGATTGTTTTGGGGCAATGGAACTGTTTTGTGTACAAATTATTGCTTCCACATGCTATACGTGCTTAAACTTATAGAACTTTTCCCCCTAAAAAGTGAATTTTATTGTATATTAATTTTTTTTAAGGTAACAACAAAAAAAAGAAAGGTTGAGACAAAGAGACACTGTGAAATTTTATAACCAGGAAATTCATGCTCCAGCCAATGAGGTTTATTCTCTCGTGATCATTGGATTATTTGATCCTGGTTGTGATTTGTTAATAGCATGGGGTTATCTTGATTGCTGGTAAGATTCTAGTTCAATGTTAGAACACCCATTTTGCCTTGCTACCAGCTATCATGCAGTTCTGCATGATAGAGAAAGTTGCCTCAGCAGAAGGGTGACATCATGGTGGTGCCCTAGAGAACCACCAACATCATAATAAAAATACATATGTTAAAGAGCAGCAAGTTTTCTGGCTCATTCTATTTAATTGTAGCAGAATAATGATGAGTTATTTTTTTAAATTTTTTAAAATGTTTTTATTTATTTTTGAGACAGAGAGAGACAGAGCATGAGCAGGGGAAGAGCAGAGAGAGAGAGGGAGACACAGAATCCGAAGCAGGCTCCAGGCTCTGAGCTGTCAGCACAGAGCCCGACGCGGGGCTCAAACTCACGGACTGTGAGATCGTGATCTGAGCCGACGTTGGATGCCCAACTGACTGAGCCACCCAGGTGCCCCTAATGATGAATTATTAACTTATGTTTTCTTCTTACCATATTTTTCCCTCTTGCCTCCAATCTGAGCAGATGGACAGACTTTTGTTTGCCATTGCCTCAGAGAAGGTTGGAGCAGGAGATCGCATAAGCAACCTGCAGTCAACCAGTCTTCTTACTTCGGTTTGCCAAGTCCTGAGCCAAATGAAAGGGTGCTGCTCAGGACTAAGGGTGATAGGGAGCTAGAATTCCTTTGAAGGATGGCAGCATCAGAGCAGAGGATGCACTTGGAAATGTTCAGGTTCCAACAAAGAATAAAGATCCATGGTCGACTGCCTGGCAGTGCCCTTGGGTGAACTTGGGATCAACAAGGGAAAAACAAAAGGTACCTGAGGAGGCAAATACCCAGCACTGGAGCTCCTGATCATAGCAAAGCTTTCCAAGTCCAAGAAAGCAACAAAGCTTCCAGACATACCTAGAAACCATTCTGATCTAAACAAAGGTGGAGTGAAACCCACGGCCTCCCACATAGTTTGCTTTGCATGAGTTTCCTGGAAAGGAGCTAGGAAGAACCTGAAAAGGACCAGGAAGAACTCCATTAATGGATAATGTTATATTTTCTGAAGGTTAGCTAGATGTGGGCTTGGAATTAGGTTAAATCTCATTTAAAGAAAATGAAATGTTGTAACATTTTTTGAATGCCGCCAGTGCTATCGGGTCCCCACCCAAATACCTTTAGCACCTTGCTTGCTGGTTCAGTTTCCAAATGCCAAAACCTCCAAGCCTATGTCTAAGAGCTCTCCATGGCTGCTGGAGTAATCTCTGCCTGCATTAAGTTCCAGAAAATTAATGCCTCCCCAGCCCCACCCCAAGAGCAACCTTCAACCTATGACTAGTGAATATCCCAGCTCCTTTGCCTATAGGGCAGCATAAGACATGTGTTTTATATTGTTTAAGTGCCGGTTGCCCACAGTGGTAAATTTCTTGATAAAACACTCATGCTGTCTTCCTTCGTTTCTCTCTCATTTTCCCAGTGACTTAACTAGTATTTCCTGAGATTACTTCCATATAGGAAGTAATATATGCAACGTTAATATTTTATATGCTAAAGTTTGTATCCCCCCACCCCCAGAAATTTTTATGTTGAAAACTAATAATCCCCAGTGTGATGGTATTTGGAGGTGGGGTCTTTGGGAGGTAATTGCATCACAAGAGAAGAACCCCATAAGTGGGATTACTGCCCTTATAAAAGAGACCCCAGGGACACCTGGTTGGCTCAGCCAGTTAAATGTCCGACTCTTGGTTTCGACTCAAGTCATGATCTCACGATTTGTGGGTTCAAGCCCCATGTCAGGTTCTGCACTGACAGTGTAGAACCTGCTTGGGATTCTCTCTCACTTTCCCTTTCTCTCTGCCCTTCCCTCTCTCATGTGTGTGGGCATGCTCTGTCTCTCTCAAAATAAATAAATAGAAAAAAAAAAAAAAAAAAAAAAAAAAAAAAAACTTTGTAAGAGACCACAGAGCACTCCCTTGCCCCATCTGCCTTGTGAGGACACAAGGTTTAGACTTCCCGGCCTGTGAGAAATAAATGTCTATTGTTTATAAGCCACAAAGTCAGTGGTGTTTTGTTACAACAGCCCAAATAACTAAAACACTACAGACACCACTTACACTCAAGTCCTTATCTCACAGTCCATTTCTGGGCAGCTCAAAATGAAAACTCCCAAGGTCCTGGCTGCAAATTAGTACCAACTACGTTATTTTTTAAATTTATATTTTTCCTGATTATTGTTGGAGAGAACATTTATTCTGCCCCCCTCCTATTTCCATAAGGGGAAGGATGGTCAAAACGTTAGCAGATTCTTACTCTCTGTCCACATGCACCTCTACATGGAAGGAGCAAGTTATCTGGTTGGTGACTTCAAGGAGAGGAATGGAGCGTGTTTGCCTCTTTTCAGCCCAGATCTGCCTGCCCTCAGACAGGGTGCCTTCTGGTCTATCCAGCCCTGTGGCAGTTTCCAGGTCAGGATATGCCTGTCACTGTACAAGTGTCACATTCAGAGGTTAATAATTAATATTTAACCCAATTTGATTATTGATCTAAGCCATTCTCTAAGTCTCTAATCAACTCTCCGCGTGATACAGCTTAATGCTGACCTTCATCTATCTCCTCTGTTTTACTTCTTAACTGATCCTAAAGAGAGAAAGAGGGCAAAAGATGATATTTAATTGTTGTTTTATAAGTTCTCCCAACTATTTTTGAAATTAAGCATGTATTTCATTTGTTTATGGATTATTTATATGAGTTTAGAATTCTAGGTTGATAGAATTTTGTTGTTCCAGTTCTTCACAAATGTTGCTCTCTTGTTTTGTGAGAAACAATACTATCATCCTCAACTTTCTGTTCCTTTGTTTATGGCATGTCTTCTTTTCTGGCTGCTTTTAAATTTTTCTATCACTGGATTTGAGCAAATTATAATACTATGTACCTTGGTTAGATTTTTTTTTTTCCTGATGTTTCTCCTGCTTGGAGCTTGCTCACCTTCTTGGATCTATGGGGTTTTAGTTTTCACAAATTTGGAAATTTTTCTGCCATTATTATTCAAACTTTTTTCTATTCTCTTCCCTCCTGCAAGACTCTAATTACATATATATTAGGTTGTTTCATACTGTCCTGCAGCTCACTAATGAATGCTCTTTTAATATTTTTTAATCCTTTTTACTCTGTGGTTCATTTTGAGTTGTTTCTATTACTATGTTTGCAAGTTCACTAATGTGTTCTTCTGCAATATCTAATCTACCATTAATTCCATCCAGAGTATTTTTCATCTCAAACACTGTAGTATTCACCTCCATGAATTTAACTCAGGGTCTCTTTTATATCTCCCATGACTCCAGTTGATGTTTTGAACATCTGGATTACAGTTACAACTATTTTAATTTCCTTGTGTGCCAAATTTAACATCTGCATCAGTTTTCAGTTAGTTTTGCTTGGCTGATTTTGGTTTTGTGTTTGTTTGTTGTTGTTGTTGTTGTTGTTGTTGTTGTTGTTTTCTTCATTATGGGTTGAGTTTTCCTGAATCTTTTTCGCATGTCTAGTAATCTTCAATTGGGTACCAGAGATTATGAGTGGTACCTTGTTGGGTGCTGGATATTTTTTTATTCCTATAAATATTCTTGAATAACTTGGTCTAGGACACAATTAAGTTCCTTGGAAACTAATCCTTCCCCCAACCCCAGCTTTGTTGAGGTGTAACTGAAAATAAAAAGGTATATTTTTAAAGCATACAATGTGATAATTTCATATACATATATACTATGAAAGGATTCCCCTATCAGCTTAATTAACACATCACCTCACATATATAACCTGTGTGTGTGTGTGTGTGTGTGTGTGTGTGTGTGTGTGAGCACATTTAAGTTCTACTGTCTTACAAAACTTCAATTATACCATATGATATTATCAACCACAGTTACCCTGTTTTACATTGGGTCTTCAGACTTCACTCACTTTATAACCGAAAGTTTGTATCCTTTAACAACCTCTCCCCATTCCCACACCCCCCACCACAAATGTTTCTACTATTTCTATGAGTTCAACTTTTTGTTTTGTTTTTTTGTTGTCATTGTTTCCACATATAAGTGATACTAGGGCAACTGATTCTTTTGGCTCTTTCTTTTAAGAATTGTTAAGCAGGTCCAGAGCAGAGGTTAATCTAGAGCTAATCAGTTCCCATGGCTGAGGAAAGACCCCTCTGAGTCCTCCATCCTGTGAGTTAGGAGGTTTTCCAATCTGGTTTGTAGGAACAGGCACTGTGGGAGCAATGACCACCGTTCCCCTGGTCTTTCCAGGTGCTTTTTCTCAGGTCTTTGGTTGTCTCCTCATATGTTTGTGCTGATCAGTACGCTGCTAAAGACTCAGGGGCCTCCATGTGTCTCTAGAGTTCTCTCTGTGCACAGCTCTTCTCCCTCTGGTACCTTTCTGTCTGCACTCAGCCACTTTGCCTCCGTGGACCTCAACTCAGGAACGTTTCCAGCCTCTGTCTGGGTTACCCTCCCTGTGCTCAAGGCAGTAAGCTGGGGCAAGTGCAAGTTTCACCTGGTTTGGTTCCCATCTGTCAGGGATTACTGTCCTTCACTGCAAAAAGGAAGATGAAATAAAGTCTTTGTCAAGCAAAAAAGAAAAAAAAAAAACTGAGAGCACTCACCACCAACAGATCTTTAACAAACATGTTACAGGAAGTTCCCCTGGCAGAAGAAAAATGATACCAGATGGAAATTTGGATCTACACAAAGGAATGAAGAATGTCATAGTGGTAAATATCTGGGTAAATATAAAATCATTTTATTCAAATGGATAGCCAGTCCCAGTACCACTTATAGAATAGTCCATTATTTTCCCACTGAAACGAAATGCCTCCTTTATTATCTACCAAATTTCTTAAGTACACTTGGATCTGTTTCCCTGTTCTCTGTTCTATTTCAGTGACCTACTTGTCTATAATTATATACTAGTACCATTCTGGTTTTATTTCAATCACTATATAATTTGTTTAATATTTGTTAGGACAAGTTCACCTTGTTCTTCATTTTCAAAATTTCCTTGATAATTTCCCCATGTTTATTCTATGATATAAATTTTAAAAATCAATATATCCACTCTGCCTGCCCATAACATATATAAGTTTCTGTTGGGGTTCTGACTAAAATTATCACAAATCCATACATTAATTTTCAGTACAACAGTTAGCTGGGAACAAGTTTTCATTAGAAGAAAGACATCACAAGATTCTGGACCTGGGTAGAACCATGGGATACTGCATTTCGTGCTGAAGCAGTGGCAGCTCAGGAGAATCTCAGGAAGTGTTTTGTGGAATACCAGCTGGGCAGGGGACATTACTGAGAGGGCACATCCAGCTCAGCCGGGGAGCCGGGAGAGCAGAGTGTGCACATGTGATGGCCATTCTGATTTACCTAGCTCAGTGGCCTGTCTTAGAAACATCATCAGCCTTTCTCCCAGAGGTAAATTTATTGCTAAGAAATTCATCAAAGGAAGAAAGGGGGAGGGAGATTATCATAAACCCAATGAAGTAGACAGACCCAACTAGAAAGGCTTCTAATCCTTGGTCATGAACTTGCCATGGCTCTGCCATTCATTCTTGTATGTGCTGTTTGACATTCTCAAGGAAAGGTGAAAGGGGCCATGATACCGTGATATTTAAAAACAGGTGGAAAAACATACTATAAAAATATTAAATAATTTTAAGAAAACAAACAGCTAAAAGATAACATGTTCCAAGAATTTAAATTTCCCCAATGTACATGGAGGACTCTTTTAGTGGAGGCAGCTGCCAAAATTCCCACGGGTAAACTTCACCAGCCACCTGCCTGCCTTCACCTGGAGCCCACTGCAGCGGGCTCAGAGAAGGGCGAACAGTGGGCTTACCTGAGCTTCCGGTCTGTGGAGCAGGGCTCACTACCAGAGGCAACCAAGGGGCACTAAAAGTCAATCTGACCTTATTCTTAGCTGTGCTGGGAGCTGATGGTTCTCCATCCCTGAGATGATTGTACTTCCCAACTGAAACTCTAAACTGAGAAGGGTTTGAGATAAAAGCTTATAGCACTCACATAGAAATGTGTTCACATTTTGCCTAAATGCTTTCATACAAGAATTTCAGAGCACTATAAAAACCACGTGGCATCAGGGTTCACATATCCCCATCTTTAATGCAGAGGAACAGAGGAGAGAGGGGAGTATTGAAATCACTTTGAGCTGGAGGATGACTCGAGGTTAGAGCTGAGGTTAGAGCACATGCACTTGGCATCCCACCCCCATTGCTGCTCTCTCCCAGCTTGCACGGCAGTTCAAAAATATTCGATATCAAATTCGATATTCAAAAAAATACGATACAGTGCTGTGCCCAGCAAGTGCCTGGTAATTACAGATATCAAGTATTCCTTAAGCCAAATCCTCAGCTTACATCAGTTATTGGGCAGATTCAAAGGAAGGGAAAGATGGAGCCCCCATCACCTTCAAGAGGCTTACAATGTACTCAGAAAAGACATTGACACATAACACAGGTATGTCACACTATGAGTTCCTTGAGGGTGGAAACTGTTTTATTCAACTTTGCACCCCCAGAACCTGCCTCCCCCTCAAAAAAAAAGGGCAGGCTAAACTAAACACTTGTTTAATCCACAAATGAGCAAGATGGAAAATCAGCGGGTTCTGAAAATGGAGGATTCACAGTGGGCTAAGTGAAGAGGGAAGGCTACATGTCAGACCCCAAAAATCCTTGGAGAAAAATTCTTATATGATTATTCATCTTAAGTCCTCCCTTTTCACTTTGTACTGTGGAATATAAGTGAGAAAGTGGGGTCACAATGAATTATTTTCTTTATCTAATAAGAACCAGCTCATTCATTCATCCTACAAATGGTTTTTAGTGCCTACTAAGGGCCTGACATTGCCTCAGGGCCAAGAGATGTAAAAGTAAAGAAGTCAGGTGGTCCCTGCCCCGATACCCCAGAAGGCCATAGGGTCCACGTGCTCATGTGCTGATTTCCCCTTGCCTCTTCTTGCATTTTGTGTTAGGTCACAAGACTATCCTAATATCAGAGCATAATAGATCCTTTTATTTCTCCTTTTACCTAAAGAAGAGAGATGAAAGCCCATTAGGATCCCTCTGTGCAATGAAAAGGTTAGCAGTGTCTGTAAACAGCAGATTATTCCCAGGCCCTTGGGAACCTCTAATGAGAAGAAACTGTCATGCTCAAACTCTCTGGTGACAGTTTCTTTGGGGAGCTTCCCTTGGGAAACATTGACTGGACAAAATGCACTTTTTTGTACTATGTACAATCCATTACTCCCAAGAGAAGGTAGAGCTGGAAATAGTTCCAGGACACTATAATTAGCAGCACAATTCTCATAGCAACAAGGAAATCAGAAGGGGAATTCAATCTCAACAGCAAGCCCCTGCCTTTGCACCTTCTTGCTCTTCGACTTTAGTTCCATTTTTACAGCCATCTTTCTGGGATACAATGTGGACTGTCTCCCACAAACACCTATTCTATGGGTCCTGATATGCTTCCAGATCCATTTTCTAACTTCACTGGGTACCTGTTCTCTGACCCTGTCCAGTTAAGTCAAACACATTCTCAGAGATCTATTGAGCAACATTACTACAAAGGACAGATGAGAAAATTATGGCGCATAGGCCAAATCTGGCTTATTGCCTGTTTTTTAGATAAAGTGTTATTGTAATGCAACTCTACCATTCATTTATGTATTGTTTAGGGCTGCTTTTGAACTACAACTACAGAGTTGAATAGTTGTTGTAGAGACTGTATGACTCACAAAATCTAATATATTTACTAACTGCCCTTTACAGAAAAAGTATGTTGACTCTGCTATAGGATGATTGAAATTTAGGACACACGTTCTATGCTTTTCATTATATCAACGACACAAATGTTTATGTAAAGAAAATTGTATTTATATCTTATCTTTTCAGATAATATAAATTTCATACATAGTTTTGGGTAATTTATCTCCGGTCATAAGATTCAATGGGATTTGTATCTGCATTACTGTTTCGTTGGTTCCCAGGGTGGCTAAGGCTAATGATATATTCCACTGGGTTCAAAGCAAGGCTAGTAGATAAAGAGGTAAAACATTTCGAGATGGGCTCAGATGAAGTTTGTTTAGAGAAAGGGAAGTTGGAAGGATATCTTGTCTTGACATGTACCCTTCCTCCTCAGGTCAATGTTTCAAGCAGTCCATACAAAATTAAAACAACAACAACAACAACAAAAACAGTTGTAGACTTCATAAGATTGGTATCATTTTCAGTTTGAATGAAAGGAGATCATCTCAAACATTAAAAAGAAAAATCCTGAAGTGATCTAAAACTAAGCCCTACCTAGGAAGCAGGAATTCCTGAGACATAAAAATCTTGTCTGCTATAAATGATCCTTTATTAAACTTGCTTAGGGACCATAAGAGCAGGAAGGCCTCTCACTGAGCAAGCAGTCATTTTTGTCACTTTGATATAAGCTATCTGTAGTTACTACTTAGCTAGTTGATAGTTTATTGGCTCAAAAGAGTGGCCTATACCTTAAATTTGTAGAAATAGCTTTTTCTCTTGATAGGAAAGTTTACTCCGGCAGTATCTCGGACAGATCTATGGGTCAGCAGAATAGCACAGACGTGCTGAGTAGCTGCCATCCAGTGGCTGAACTGAGTAACTGCGTTAACCCTTAGGGGAGATTCAGCTTGGGGCCTGAAGAAAGTAAGTCACAGAAATGTGTCTTAGATAGAGGCTTTATTGACTTTAGTCACACTGAAAGTGTGAGTGAAACTTATTTGCAGGTGGTATAATTTCATAATTGAAAAACTAAAAATCTCCATTGAAACTATTAGAATAAGGGAATTTGATAAAGAGGCTGAAGATAAGATAAATATACAAAGACATGAAGCTTTTCTTTATGCTAGTGGTAACTGATTCAAAATGGAAATGGGAAAAATAATCCCATTTGCATTAGTTAGGAAAGCATGGGAGAGTGGTTTTCTTTCTTCCAGGAGGCTTCAGGCAAAGTATTTGGGATCGTGACACTGATCTGATAGCTTTCAGAGCCATGAGGCTCTCAGGACTAGTACCAGCCTATGTCATGTGCCTGTCTTATATCAGTCTCTCATGAGCACAAACCTTCCTATTTACAATTTTTATGGGGTTTCTCAGTTCTACACTACACTGAACAAACCCTAATGCCATCCATCCCCATTCCTTCCATTCCTGCTAAATTCTTTTACTGAGCTCTCTAAAACTCTTAATCTATAATCAGAAACCTAATCTCTGAATGATTGTCCACAGAGAACATTGCTTCTCCTGCAGCCCTCTGGCATTTTATTACTCCCACATTTTATGCTTTTTGGAGCCAAAATGGAAGTAAGCCTATTTCTCATTCACCACTGCCTCTTTTTGATGAAGTTTTGGGGTGATGGGGAGGTTTAGAGCCAACAGCCAAGAAAGAATTCTTAAAGATGTCTTTGGTGCAAAAACGTGATTTTATTAAAGCATGGGGACAGGACCCATGGACAGAAAGAGCTACACAGGGGTTGTGAAGAATGACTGGTTATATACTATGGAGTTGGAGGAGGTAAAGTCAAAGGGGAAGTTTTCAAAGAAATTTTCATATGCTAAATAAGATTGACAGGATACTGGAGGCCTAGCTATTGTCAAGCTAAGGTTATTTTTCCCTCCAGCAAGGCATTAACATTAAGACGGTAGGGAGTTCCTGGAGAAATGTTCTACTCTGCCAGCCTCAAGTATTTGTCAATGGGTTGCAGGATATAAGGAAATTTAATTTTACCTGCCATTTCCTTCTTGCCTTTGTTCCCCATATCACTATGGAGGAGTGATGTTGGGGTTCCAGGAAACTGTGTCTACAGGTTTCTGGAGATTAGGCTATTGATAAGATTGCCTTTTTCTTATAATTGAGTAAGATATTTGTAAACTGATGGAGGCCCATGTCCTATATGACTGTGATCTCTATCCATTAACCATTTGTTTTCTTTTCTTTCCTTTGTTCTTGGGCAGCCAGGAGTACCCGAGGAATATCACACACATCCCATCTGGGGTGGGGTGGGGGGGGTGTGCTGGCTTGTGCTTTGTCCTTAGCTTGCCTTATGCTCCCTTAGCATTTTCACTCAGACTACCACTTCATCCCTTCTCTTACTTCAAACCTCCTACTCCTTCTCCCCCAAACTCTCAGCTGATGACCTCATCTTACACCTGACTGAGAGAACAAGAGCTATCATTAAAGAGTCCTCCTTCTCAGTGTAAATGTATAGAACAGTGGTTCTCAACCAAGGGCGATTTCCAGAAACATTTTGAGTGGTACAACTGAAGAGAGGTTCTACTGGCATCTAGTAGTAGGTAGAGGCCAAAGATGCTGCTAAATATTGTACAACCGACAAGACAGCCCCAAACTACAAAGATCCACCTGGCCCAGATGTCAACAGTGCTAAGTTGAAAAACCCTAGTGTAGACCAACCTGCACAGACATCTCTTTCTTCTCTTATTCCAAGGTAAAGATGTCTCTGTCCCCATCAAAACTAGTTATCTCTCATTCTCAAGGACTTTCCTGTTGAAACTATCACTTTTTTCTTCATTTCTCCCTCTCTATTGTATGTATTCAGTCACTCAACAAAAATATTGAACCCTTACATATTCCAGAAATTCTTCTGAAGTGCTGGGATACAAAACAGATGGAAATTCCTGCCCTCTGTGAAAATTACATTCGAGGGGAGGAAGACAATCAGTATTATAAATAAGTGAAATACATGTATTAGTGATGAGTACAAAGGGGAAAAAAGAAGAAAAAAATAAACTCCATGTGAGGGCAGGGGTTAAATTTTAAATAAGGTGGGAAGAAGAGGGCTCCCTGATATGTTGTAATGTGATAAAACCTGAAGGAAAAACAAATACAAAGAAGGAGTGAGCCTGGTGTAAGGTTTGCCAGGGGGGTCCAAGGAACAGAAAAAGGCTGGTGCAACTGGAGCAGATGAACCAAGGAGGGAGTTGTAAAATACGAAGTTAGAGAGGTAATGCAAGACAAATACTTGTATAATTTTGGCTTTTACTCATCTAAGTGACAAAGACTCATCAAAGAGTCTTTGAAGGATTTGAGCAAAGGATTTTGTCATCTAACTTATTCTTTTTTTTCTTTTTCTTTTTCTTTTCTTTTCTTTTCTTTTTTTTTTTTTTGAGAGAGAGAAAGAGAGAGAGAGAGAGAGCTAATGCACAAGTGGGGAAGGGGCAGAGAGAGGGCGGGGAACAGAGGCTCTGAAGCAGGCTCTCCCGATATGGGGCTCAAACTCACAAACTGCAAGATCATGACCTGAACCAAAGTCAGACACTTAACCAACTGAGCCACCCATGTGCCCCCATCTGACTTATTCTTTAACGCAGAAGTCAACAAACTATAGCCAGCAGGCCACCACCTGCTTTTGTAAATAAAGTTTTATTGCAACACAACTATACCCACTTCTTTGAATATTGTCTATGGTTGCTTTCAACCTACAGTGGTAGAAATGAGTAGTTGCTGCAGAGACCACATGGTCCACAAAACCTAACGTATTTGCCATGTGACCCTTTACAGAAAAATGTAAACAGTAGAGAGACCTTAATAAATTCAAGAAGTTCAAAAGGCATAAATAAAAAGATATATTTGACTACACAAACTTTAAACTTATTTAAGTTGTTAAAGTTATTATAAACAAAATGCAGAAACAAATAAGAAATTGTAAAAAATACATTAATTATAAATAAAGAATTAATGTTGCTATTACACAGGGAGTCCCTGAAAATTGATAGAAAAGATACAGAAATCCAGGAGAAAAACAGGCAAAGAAGATGAACAAGCAATTCATAAGAGAAAATGCAAATAGCCAGTAAACATATTAAAATATGCTCAACATCACTAGTGGTCAGAGGAATACAAACTAAAACCATAAGAAGATCCATAAGAAGATACCATTTGTCACTTCAAAATTTAAGAGCATAAAAACAACTAGTCCTAACTAGGATGCAAAGGAACAGACACTTACATCCATTGCTGGTGGGGACGTGAATTCCTTCAGACTTTTGAAAAGGTAATCTGTCAATAGCTATTAAAATTAAAATATACAGATTTCTTGAGCAAGCCATCCCACTTTGGAAAATCTATAAAGACAAAAGTGTCAGTCTATATATATAAAAAAAGTATCAGTCTCTCTCTCTCTCTCCCTTTCTCCCCCTCTCTCTCTCTCTATATATATATGTATATATATATGTATATACACATAATAATATATATGTATATATTATTATATATTTTATATATGTGTATATGTATATATATGTATATACATATATATTATTATATATTATATATATTATTATGTGTATATATTATTATGTATATATTTTATTTGTCCATGCAACTTTATTTGTCCATGCAAACAAGCACCAAAAAGGGATGGGGGGGAGTATCTCGTAATAAACACCAGTACTACATAATATTATATAGCTATGTAAAAGATAGAGGCAAAAAAAAAAATCTAATCTCCTTAAGTTTCCTTAATGCACAAAGAGGTTCCATGAATCAATATTGAAAAATACAAATAATCCAAGTTTTCAAGTGGGCATAGAATACAAATAGTTCAGGGGCGCCTGGGTGGCGCAGTCGGTTAAGCGTCCGACTTCAGCCAGGTCACGATCTCGCAGTCCGTGAGTTCGAGCCCCGCGTCAGGCTCTGGGCTGATGGCTCAGAGCCTGGAGCCTGTTTCCGATTCTGTGTCTCCCTCTCTCTCTGCCCCTCCCCCATTCATGCTCTGTCTCTCTCTGTCCCAAAAAAAATTAAAAAAAAAAAAAAAAAAAAGAATACAAATAGTTCATAGAAAAATAATCCATATGCCCTTAATGACAAGCAATGGTACTGAGTCTCACTCACAATGAGAAAAGTGCAGTTTAAAACTACCTTGAGATACAACTCCACCTATCATATTGCAAAGGACAGAAAGTTTGATGACATAACTATATTGCCAGAGCATGAAGATTTGGGTCCTGCCTTACTGGTAGAACTATAAATGATACAGCCTCTCTGGAAGGCAGTTGGACTATAGGTGTCAAATGAAAATCACACAATGGACCTAGCAATTCTATTTCTAGAAGTGTGTCCTACGGATAAATTTACATGTATGCAAAGTGATATAGTTACAAGGACAGGGAGAGGTAGACTAAATTTCTATTGGTAGGGAATGCATGAAATATATTTTGGTATATTTATATAATAGAAAGCTAGGCAGCCATCAGAAAAACGAGGGGTACCTGGGTGGCTCAGTCAGTTGAGCATCCAACTCTCCATTTCAGCTCAGGTCATGATCCCGGGGTTGTAGGATCAAGCCCTGTGTCGGACTCCACATTCAGCTTAAGATTTTTTTTCTCTCTCCCTCTACCCCATCCCCAGTGTCTCTCTCTCTCAGATGAAAAAAAAAAAAAAAAGAAGGAATGAAAAAAATAATAATAATGAAAGAATGAGGTAGTTTTATCTGTATGGATATGGAACACTTTCCAAGATAAATTATTAAGTACAAAAAACCAAGAGAAGACAGTACAGGAAGAATTCTACCCTGAAAAGAATGTGTGTGTTTTCACGTATAGAACAGCTCTGTAGGGCTTCAAAACATAATATGATGGTGATTGTGCTATGGGACAGGAGTAAGAGAAACATCATTTTCACTGAATAACATTTATTCCACCTTTTTTCTTTACCATGTGCATGTAATGCCTTTACAAAAATAAATAAGCTTTAATCTTAAAAGCAGATCTATAGTAATGGACCTAGAGAGGTGCCCACAATGTATTATTAAGTAAGAATTTAAAAAATTGCAGAGTAATATGTATAATATGATCCTATTTTTGTTAAAACACTAAGTAAATCAAGCCATATATATATATATATATATATATATATATATATATATATGCACATCACACAGAAAGAAAGGTGTGGCATGAGCTATGAACATAGATTATCCTGGTGGAATTGGGTTTGCAGTAGAGTGGGTAAGAGATGATAAGTTTTCCTTATATGTCTCTTTTTTATTTCACTTGTCATAATAAAATAACATCATTTCTAAGTTTTAATAATCTAATACAGTAAAGAAAAAAGACCTCAATGGAACTGTGAGTGA
The DNA here is from genome assembly GCF_028749965.1 of Puma concolor. Taxonomy (NCBI): domain Eukaryota; kingdom Metazoa; phylum Chordata; class Mammalia; order Carnivora; family Felidae; genus Puma; species Puma concolor. The sequence goes on from NC_141671.1 coordinate 80,855,678, forward strand.
TATTTATGTTCTTCATTATTCTTCTGTTGTATTTTGATATATATTGCAATGAGCTCAAAACCACAAAGTCCTAACCTATTCAGCATCATTCTTCTCTTATAGTCTCCTTCAGAGATATGTGTACTGTGCCCCACTGAGACTACATGCTTTTCTGTCCAGAGATGCAATGTGTATCTGTTCTGTGCACAACCCCATTGAATTCCACTCTACATATACAAATACTTTAGAGGCCACATTTACCTTGAACACACACCACCAGAGTACCTGCTGTCTTCACTTCTCATTTGGCCCTTGGTATAAGCTACGGCATAAACAGTTACAGTGCCATGGCAAGCCTTAATGAAGCTTGCGGCAGAAGGAAAAACCAGGAATACTGATCCTGTCTTTATTTAAAATGTTGATATTAAAAAAAAAGTTGATATTATGTTCATCATGGGTTGTTGCATTAATTTTTATTTTTAAAACACTGCATTATTAACTTAATGAGTTTGTTGGTGCCCCCTTAAATTTTACACCAGAGGCAAATGCCTCTTGCCTCACCCCAGCCTTGCCCTGCTCAGGCCAAGACAAAACGAAAAAGGAGGACGAGGATGGGCTTATTCCAGGAACCCAGAAATTAATGTCAGAGGTTTATACACGGCCAAGAGCCACTGGGTGAATTCAAACGCTCCCACCTACCCAACTAGAGCATGAGTTCCTTTGGTTTTGCCTTTTATGCCAGAGCTATTCTGTGCAGTACAATAGATTCTAGTCACACGTGGCTATTTAAATTTATGTTAATTAACATCACAGATGTAGAAGGAGGAGGAGGAGACCCTGGTACACGTCTGAGGCAGCTCTGTGAGGACTGAGAAGGTGCTTCATGGGAAACGCATGGGACATAATGCAATGCCGGTTCACAGTAGATACAGAGTCATTAGTTCCTTCACTCATCCATTCAACTGCTATATGATCTTCTACGTAGCAGGGATGCAGTAGAGAACAAAACAGAGCAAAACGTCTCTGCCCTCACTGAGCTTACATCACATTAAGGGGGATAGAGATAAACAAAATAAATGAGCAAAACAGTGATAAGTGCTAAGAAGAGCAATAAACCAAGGAAAGGGGATGGGATGTTTGTCTAAGCGTTAGGCAGTAACAGCAGCAAGGAGGGTGTGGAAGAGTGGTGCAGGAAAAGTCACATTTGAAGAAAGACCTGAAGAAGGTGAGGGAGGGAGCCATGTGCATACCTGAGGGACAGGGTCCAGGCAGAGGAAGCAGCAAAGACCCTGAGGTGGGAAGGGTTTGGTTCGTTGAGGAATGGCGAGGAGGCTACCGGCCAGAGTAAGGAGTGAGGAAGAACGGGGATGGTGTGGCCACCATTGGTCTGGTGAGCATTAGCCTCTCCTGCCCAGGCATAGATCTTGCTACTCTGTGAAGCTATCCCTGCCATATTGTCATTTTTCCTGTCCCTTTCTTATTTTAGGTTACCACATGAGGTTGTGTCACCATCCCACTGCCTCCTCTTGGCCAGCAGGACCTGCTTTCTGACCTCCCCTCCCCCATCACTGGAATTTCTCCTCTGGAACTCTGAGTCTTCATTGATTTTCCTTCCTCCAGGAACATTGCACTGGTCAACATTCCATTCCTCGGGCATCACGCACCATCACAGTGTCTGCAGGGTGTCCATCTGATCACCAGTCAGCCTCCACTATTTAAGTTTACAATTCTCGTTGCCTTCTCCTTGTGGATCAAAACTACCTAAGACCAAGTGTGATGCTCCAAATGGTCAATAACACGCAGGCAGGGCCTGGCAAAGCACGTTAAAACTGGAGCAGGTGCCGGGCCGCACCGTGCCAGGTTAACTTTGCTGCTGGTTGGTGTAAGGTCTGGAAAGGCCGAGGCACATTCCGGGCTCAGAGTGGTGGCTGCTTCCTAGCCAGTGTGGAAGGGTTGACTATCTAACAACTGGTATAGCCATATCAGCACCTGTCAGCTGAATGTGCACCCTGCTTCAGGCCACATTTACCACTTACTACTGACTGCTGCTCTAGTTTCCTATCTGAGGCCCTGGTTTAAAACTTACCTTAAACTTAAAATGGGCTCCTCCAGCAATGATTATCAGGAGAGGCAAACTTTGTCTTATTTGTCCATGAGTCAACTACACTCATCAGGACAATCCTCGTGGAAGGGGCAGTAGTCCTCTTCTAGAACCATCTATGCAGGGAGAAAGATATGTGAGTGGATGCAATTCATCCTCTTTAAATCATTCAGAGATGATCCACTCACGTGCGACACCACCAACTGCTCATTTTACATCAGACATTCAGATCGTGTTCACGGCCACTGAAACAACACCACATAGGCCTGCTGAGCGATCAGACACCAGGATAATCTCTGCAGCTAACAGAAGCTTATTTGTGACCCTGACAAGTGGAACCTGTGTGAAAGACGGAGGCCGCCTCCAAGTTCCTCTGCCTTCATGTTTCTTCTTTTTTTAAATTATTTTTGCTCTATTGATTTTCTTTTATTAATAACTGTTTGATTACCTCATGATGCATCTTTTTCATGTTTCTCATTAAATCTGAAACCACAGTCACTCCCCGAAAAGCTCCTCAGCACAGACAGTTCTCAAACTTTTGAAGATTGTTGTGCTTTGCCAGTGCCCAATACAAGGCAGGCGTGGAGCATGGCAGGGAAGGGGCAGTGGGGAATGTGAAAAGAGGTGGGTTTGGTAGGCACTCCTCCTACTGCCTTTCAAAAGTCCTGTCCCCTCACCTTCTCTCATCAGAGAGAGCATTCAACTGATACTGCCAGGAAGCACAAAAGCAAAGGGCGTAAATGAGGTCATCCTGCATGTATCTGGGTTTTTCGTTTCTTTCTTTTTTTCTTAACTGTACTTATTTATTTTGAGAGAACAAGAGCAGGGGAGGGGCGGAGAGAGAAGGAGACAGGGAATCCCCGGCAGGCTCTGCGCTGTCAGCACAGAGTGCCCAACACAGGGCTGGAACTCACCAACCATGAGATCATGACCTGAGCTGAAACTAAGATTTGGATGCTTTGCCGACTGAGCCACCCAGGTGCCCCTCATTTGTTTATTTCTTGAGCTACCTTGTCAGCTAGCAGATGTTGGAGGAAACTTCCGGTTCAAGTGGGCGGACTAGCTGCATCTATTTGCCTGCTACCCCTCATGGTAGATGCTCCCCTCAGCAAAATATGCACAGATGCCCCCGCTCCCAGAGACCACCAGAAATATGAGGCATTAAATTAGCAGAGCAAGGGAAGGACTTGCCTAACCGAGGGTACTTACAGAGTTTTGTTAGGGAGGGATTTATGGTAGAAGTTAGAAAGGTTGGTCTAAGAAGGAATTGGTCAGAATTTAGAAATTAGGCAGTTACTGGAACAGTCAGTGCTCTCAGGAACTTGTAAGTCCACAGGGGTTTCTAGTAATACATTAAATGGTGTTGAGGCAGTTTGAAATGCTTGTCTTACCTGTCGTGGCTTTGGTATACTTCATCTGTTTTGCAAGTCATGGCACTACTCTTCACTGCAAACAGTGGTTCTGTTCTTCAAGTACAAAGATTGAAAAAGAAAGAAATCCATAATAGAGAGCGCCAGAAATGGCATCACCAGCAAATGAGAAATTGCAGCAAATTCCTGGAAAACAAGAACAACGAGAGTGGTTAGATGGATGAAACAGGCAGAGAAGACACAACCTAGGATTGTGAGAGAGTTTATAAAGAGGGACCACCTTTGTGTGTGATGAGACATCTAAGAGTAATAGCTGCTATGTTGTGGAGTGCTCTCTGGGCCATGTGCTTTCCATACATTATTTTACTTCATCCTTGGAATGATTGATATGGTAGAAATTACTACCAATTTTTTATAGATTAAGTATCTAAGGGGTACGTGGGTGGCTCAGTCGGTTGAGCGTCTGACTTTGGCTTAGGTCATGATCTCATAGTTCGTAAGTTAGAACCCCGCATCAGGCTCTGTGCTGACAGCTCAGAGCCTGGAGCCTGCTTTGGATTCTGTGTCTCCCTCTCTCTGCCCCTTCCCTGCTCACACTGTCTCTCTCTCTTTCGCAAAAATAAATAAACATTAAAAAAAAATTTTTTAAAGAATCTCAGACTCAGAAAGATTAAATAATTGCCTAAGTTCTCACAGTTAGCAAGTGTCAGAACTTGCTTTCAAACTCACAGAACTTGACTGCAAGCTCTACAAAATAAGGATTGTTATCTCTGGTTCAGTATTGTATCCCCCACTTAGTTCAGTAGTTGACACATGGCAGACTCTCTTCTCTCTCTCTCTCCCTCACTCCCTCCCTCCCCATCTCTCTCTACTCCTCTTTCTCTATCTATCTATCTATCTATCTATCTATCTATCTATCTATCATCTATCAAGAGAAAATAGATGAATATTGGATGGATGGATGGATGGATGGATGGATGGATGGATGGATGATTGGACCAACCCAAACCCAAGTCCAAAACCACCACACCTAATTGTCTCCCCAGGGCTCTAAAGTACCCTATAAATCAGTCTTGAGACTATGTCCAGAAATGTTAGTTAAATCCAGAGAGATGCAGATGGACCTTAGAAAGAAAAGTTCAGACTTCGGGTGGGAAGGAGATGAGCAGCAGAGAGGCAGGATATAGGAGATTATGGTCAGACGAGGGGCTAAGAAGAAGAAGCCAATAATTGAGAGAAGTTTTGAGTGGCAGGCCTGGGGCACCACCCCAGCACAGGAAAAGAGCCTATTACCTTGTGCTTGGATTGAACCAAAAGGCCAAGGAAGCAGCAAAGCATGATGTGCAGCCAGAGGCTCAGGGAGCCAGGTGCTCACTATATTTATTCATGTATGTATATGCTGCGTGCTTCTAAGAAGAACATAAGGTACCTTACAAGGATACACCAAGTACAAGGTAACATAAGTAAGAACCAGGTGAGAAAGGAAAAGGCAGATAACAAGGACTGGGGCATAAGAGGAAGACAGGAAAGATACAAGCATGCATATCTTAAAACCCCATGCACAAGCTGTGGGGCAATCACACATCTGCCTCTAAGCTTGCTAGAGGAAAGGAGTCCAGGGGGCACTCAGTAGTCCCTTTCTTCCCTGTCCAAGTGTAGATTACTTAAGACATAGACATGGAAATCAGACATGTAGCAGGAGCATGGTAATAGCAAATTTTGAACACACAGCTAAAGTAAGCAACCAAATCAACTTGCCACTGCTCTCCACTGGCACACAGCCTCTCATGGCTCTGTCCTCTGTGGGAATGTTTATATCCACAGGCAGGAGCACTCAGCCAAGAGGCTTGGGGCAAGGAGGGATGGAAAGAACCCAGATCCTCAATGCTCAGAGCCTTTTACAAGGTAAGCCTTAGCCAGTCAAGAAACATTAACTGTTGGTTGTTACCCACCAACCAGGGAGTCCTACACTGTGACAGAGAGAGAGAGAGAGAGAGAGAGAGAGAGAGAGAGAGGAGTGGGAAAGAGGCTGAGAGTGTTCCTCCAGTGGCAGTGCTCCCCATGCAGACACAAGGAGTGGGGCTACCTGCTGGCTGCTGACATGACCCTGGGGACCATAATGAAAGGGTTTGTTCACTTTTTCATCTTTTTGTGTCCTTTTCCTCACCTTATAATTATTGGCAGCAAATATGCACCAGGGTAGGGTTGGGAAAATCTGGTTTTGTCTAGGCTGCACCAGAGAGCCTAGCTAGGTGGGGAATGCCACCTTGGCTCTCCAGCACCATGTGACAGAATGGCCTGGAACCTTGCTTTGTTGTTCTGCTCCTCCAGTCAGGAGAGAAATGAGTGCCTGAGACCAGAGCCAGGCCTAGCGTGATGCAGAGACTGTGGTGAGCACTTTCACAGGGAAGTTTGCACCTGGTAGCATTCAATTATTAATCATTGCAAATCCCCTGTGATTTTCAAGAAAAATGACACCTGAGAACTATCCAATTTTCATCATCAAAATCTAAATTTTTGAAAATCTTATCCCTGAACTATCTATAGTGAGGGTGGTAGAGACAATACAATGGGTGATGGTCAGAGCTTAAATTATGTAACTCCTGGTGTCACAGATACTTTTCCATAAAGTCTGACTCAGAACATTAAAGAACATTTCCTAGAGTAAATGCAGGAGCTATACTTAAAATCTGTGGGGAAAAAGGAAACTGTAGCTCTTAAGCATGAGACAAATTTCTCTCTCCCACTACTTTTCTTGAGAAAACTCAGAGATCCTCATTTGACCTGAGTTTTAAGCTATTTCTGGAGCCATGTAGAACACCAAATCTGCTAATAGGAAGCATTACCATTGTGTTATTTTTAATGTTTTGGCACTAAAAGTTCCCTGACTAATCAATTATTTCCAGCTCAGCTAAGCTTTCCACCTAAGACTCTCCAGCTCAATGTCTGTCAGCTCCTCGTCGCTCTGTTTCACCTCAGCACCCTTAGAGCAGACAGGAAGCTACAGGGTCCTTCATTTGTAAAGTTCTTCTCAGAAAGAGACTATAAGGGCTGAGAGCTACAGTGAACTTCTGAAGGACATGGATTAACTTTCCACTCTATTACCAGCTTTCTTCAAAATCTTTTCTTAATTGTCCCCTTTCTCAAGGAGTTATTATCATTAAGCTAATTTAATGAACAATGTTAACTATTATGGGGGGAATTAAAAAATACTGAAGTCCTGTTGCTTCCATCACTACAACAGAATTGAAAAAATGCTTTGGCATTAGAGAATCTTATGTGATCTTGAGTAAGTTCTCAGTCTATGTGAGCCTTATTTTCCCTATCTATAAAGAGGGCTTATAATACCTATTATTATTGCAGGATTTTTGTAACGACTAATATGTGTAATGCACAATGTGGGACATGGTAGGTGTTTAATAAATGGTAACTGCTTATGGTATTATAAGTGAAGGGACTGATAATATAAGCAGGACCTCATTCCTACAACAGAATTGGATACATACTCTATCCAATAAATGATTGCTCAACCAACTTATACGTAAGGAAATATAGGCAGTAAATTATCAAGGATTGAAATGATTGACTTGATAGCAATGAAACAAATCCAATTTAAATAATTTCAGATTATCATTACTCATCTATTTAAACCATTATTAAGCCTTGGTGATGGATCTATTCAGAAATATATGTTCTAATACATTTTTGGGAGAGCAATTTATCAACACTGATTAAAAGTGATGAATGTCTGAAAAAATTTAGTTCCATTTTATGACATCCACCACAAGCAAAAATGAACAAAAACAAAAATAGTGTATAAAAATGTTCACAGGGATGTTATTAATAATAGTAGAAAACTGCAAATAATCTGATTCCTAGAAGTAGGAGAATGGTGGAGAAAATTGCTAGATACCAACACATTTGTTGCTGTAGTACTAGATAGCTCTTCAAAAATATGTTTAGTCAACTCACATTTAATGTAATTATTGATATGATATGTGTTTCTGTTCATGTCTTTTGCCATTTCTCTGTTCCTCTATTACTGCTTTTTTTTTTCTTGTGGTAAGCAAATATGTTTTAGTGTTCCATTTTAATTCCTCTGTTGATTTTTTAGCTATATTTTTAAGGTTATTTTCTTAGAAATTGCTCTTCGGATTATAATGTGCATATTTAATTTATCACAGTCAATTACAGATTGATACTAACTTAATTTTGGTAAAATATAGCCAGTCTATTTCATTGTAGCTCCATTTCTTCCCTGTTCCTTTGTTATTATTGCTATATATACTATATATCATTATAGATACCATATATACTCATGTATAATCATATATAATGTATGATATCACAAATAATTATATAGCATATTTAATACATCATACTATATATTGTGCATGATATATATCACAAATCCAACAATATGATATTATAGTTATTGCTTTAAGCAGTCGTTTTTTTAAAATAAAATATGGAAAGAGAGAAATATATTTAATATTTTTAATGCTCTTCATTGCTTCCTGTGGATTTGAGTTACCATCTGGTAGAATTTCATTTCAGCCTGACTGACCTTCTGACTTTCTTCAGTATCTTTTGTAGAGTAGGTATTTTAGCAGAATAGTCTTCCATTGTTTTGCTTATCTGGAAATGTATTTATTTCACCTATATTTTTGGAGGATAGTTTGCATGATACAGAATTCTTAGTTGGGTTTTTTCTTTCAATGCCTTGACTATGTCATTTCACTCGCTGTTAAGCTCCATCATTTCTAATGAGAAATCAATTCTGATACTTTCCATCCTCTTCTTATTTTTAATGTTTCCATATTTGAATCCATTCATCTTGTTTTCCATACTTTCGTGTCTTTAATTTAGTAAGATGTGCAGTATTATTGTTATTGTTGCTCATTTAACTTTTTAGTCTGTTTGTACTGCTTTGTATAGAGGATGAGTGGGTCCAGGTTCATTGTCCTTCAAAGTCATAACTTCTTGTCTTGGCGCTGCTTCAATCCTATGAAACATCCAGTTATGGCAGGTTTAACTGAAGTGAGATGAGGCAGAGCTAAGCACCAAGAACCTGCAGAACCCAAGCAAGCGGGTGGCATTAGCAAGGTCCAGCAAGAAGTAACAGGATGAATGACAGACAAATAGGACCGTCAACAGAGGTCCGGCAACATTCAGAAGCATAAGCAAGAAGATAACCAGTAGCATGGATGTCTATGATCAAGTTAGCAGAATCCAGCTGAGTGCTGGGATCAAAGTTTGGTTCCAGTTTGACTCTGTGGGAAAGACCAGGGCTTTGGCATTAGAGAATCTTATGTGATCTTGAGTAAGTTCTCAGTCTATGTGAGCCTTATCTTCCTATCTATAAAGAGGGCTTATAATACCTATTATTATTGCAGGATTTTTGTAACGACTAATATGTGTAATGCACAATGTGGGACATGGTAGGTGTTTAATAAATGGTAACTGCTTATGGTATTATAAGTGAAGGGACTGATAATATAAGCAGGACCTCATTCCTAAAGAACCTGTCAAAGCTTAGATGTAAGCACTAGGTGAACAAAGTGAAGATTTAGTTCTTAAAACTTAGGCCCAAGGTAAGATTCCATTTACCTTCATGGAGACAAAGGTCAGAGCTGGATTTTGTTCATAAGTCACCTAAATATTGTACCAGAACTCCTCATGTTTCTATTTGAAGCATCTGACAACAGTGATACAAAATGAGCATGTTTAACAGTTTGTGAAGTTCTTTTCTACAATGGAGATCATACATTAACACTGTTCCAGTTACCATGACTTGGTAACAAATTTCTCCAAAATCTAGAGCCTTAAGCCAATGACATTTGCTTATGAATCTTCAATTTGAGGAAAACTGGGTAGGGTGGCTCTTCTACGTACGACTCAGTGTCAGCTAGGGTGATTGGAAGGCTGAGGTCAGCAGTTATCTGAAGACTTTTTCCTTCACATGATGCCTGCTGCCAACTGAGACCTTCACAGGGGCTATTGGCTGAGACACCTACTCTTCATATATCTTGAACGTGAACCTGGACTTCTTTATATGAGGGCTACGAATGAAGTGTGTGTGTGTGTGTGTGTGTGTGTGTGTGTGTGTGTGTGTGTGACAGAGAGAGAGAGAGGAAGAGTGAAGTGGGGGAGAAAGAAAGAGAGGGAGAAGAGAGAGATTCAATGGATGGAAACATAAAACCATATCCTTGATGGAAGAGTACCAACATTATAGTTTAAAAAGAGCCTGTTGCATGGAATATGGTGATGTAACCATCTTTGTAGGAAAAACATCTGCCACTCAGCTTTTGAGGGATTTGTTTCCAGAATGTATGAGAAAATTCATAATTAAAAACAAATAAAGTTTATTTATAACAGTAATTTGATCTAAATGAAAAGTCATGATTCTCAGAGTGATATGAAGTGCACTTTCTGCAGCTGCACACGTTACTGATCTGGCAGGGGAACAATCTTAAAATAATTACTAACTTTGGAAGCAAATGCTAACATTTCCTTGGTAGGTTTAGGTCTTCTGGTTTTCATGTGGTCAATGATATCACTACAGCTTCCTTTGGTGGGTGACAATTTCAACAAATCATTGTGTAAGTTATACATTCATCACCACCTTTCTTGAGAAACAAAACTTCAATAATTGCTATTTCATGAAACATGAACTTTTGTTTTTTGAGCTCATTGACCAACAAAAGAGTTTATTGTAGGATGGGGGGTGGATTAAATAGGTGATGAGGATTAAGGAGGGCACTTTCTATGATGTGCATCAGGTGTTGTATGGTAGTATTGAATCACGACATTGTACACCTAAAACTAATATTACATTGTATGTTAACTAACTGGAAGTTAAATAAAAGCTTTAAGAAAAGAGACATAGGGGCGCCTGGGTGGCGCAGTCGGTTAAGCGTCCGACTTCAGCCAGGTCACGATCTCGCGGTCCGTGAGTTCGAGCCCCGCGTCGGGCTCTGGGCTGATGGCTCAGAGCCTGGAGCCTGTTTCCGATTCTGTGTCTCCCTCTCTCTCTGCCCTTCCCCCATTCATGCTCTGTCTCTCTCTGTCCCAAAAATAAATAAAAACGTTGAAAAAAAAATTAAAAAAAAAAAAGAAAAGAGACATAAATAAATAAATAAATAAATAAATAAATAAATAAATAAACAACTTATAAAAAAGAGTGTACTGGGTTGCCTGGGTGGCAACGGTGAAATTCAGGCAATGGTGAAAATTCCATTTTCATTCATGATTTATCTATTTGGGTCATCTCCCTTTTCTTTTTGAGAAGCCTGGCTAGAGGTTTGTCAATTTTGTTTATTTTTTCAAAAAACCAACTCTTGGTTTCGTTGATCTGCTCTACAGTTTTTTTAGATTCTATATTGTTTATTTCTGCTCTGATCTTTATTATTTCTCTTCTTCTGCTGGGTTTAGGCTGCCTTTGCTGTTCTGCTTCTATTTCCTTTAGGTGTGCTGTTAGATTTTGTATTTGGGATTTTTCTTGTTTCTTGAGATAGGCCTGGATTGCAATGTATTTTCCTCTCAGGACTGCCTTCGCTGCATCCCAAAGCGTTTGGATTGTTGTATTTTCATTTTCGTTTGTTTCCATATATTTTTTAATTTTTCTCTAATTGCCTGGTTGACCCACTCATTCTTTAGCAGGGTGTTCTTTAACCTCCATGCTTTTGGAGGTTTTCCAGACTTTTTCCTGTGGTTGATTTCAAGCTTCACAGCATTGTGGTCTGAAAGTATACATGGTATAATTTCAATTCTTGTATACTTATGAAGGGCTGTTTTGTGACCCAGTATATGATCTATCTTGGAGAATGTTCCATGTGCACTCGAGAAGAAAGTATATTCTGTTGCTTTGGGATGCAGAGTTCTAAATATATCTGTCAAGTCCATCTGATCCAATGTATCATTCAGGGCCCTTGTTTCTTTATTGACCGTGTGTCTAGATGATCTATCCATTTCTGTAAGTGGAGTGTTAAAGTCCCCTGCAATTACCACATTCTTATCAATAAGGTTGCTTATGTTTATGAGTAATTGTTTTATATATTTGGGCGCTCCGGTATTCGGCGCATAGACATTTATAACTGTTAGCTCTTCCTGATGGATAGACCCTGTAATTATTATATAATGCCCTTCTTCATCTCTTGTTACAGCCTTTAATTTAAAGTCTAGTTTGTCTGATATAAGTATGGCTACTCCAGCTTTCTTTTGGCTTCCAGTAGCATGATAAATAGTTCTCCATCCCCTCACTCTCAATCTAAAGGTGTCCTCAGGTCTAAAATGAGTCTCTTGTAGACAGCAAATAGATGGGTCTTGTTTTTTTATCCATTCTGATACCCTATGTCTTTTGGTTGGTGCATTTAGTCCATTTACATTCAGTGTTATTATAGAAAGATACGGGTTTAGAGTCATTGTGATGTCTGTATGTTTTATGCTTGTAGCAATGTCTCTGGTACTTTGTCTCACAGGATCCCCCTTAGGATCTCTTATAGGGCTAGTTTAGTGGTGACGAATTCCTTCAGTTTTTGTTTGTTTGGGAAGACCTTTATCTCTCCTTCTATTCTAAATGACAGACTTGCTGGATAAAGGATTCTCGGCTGCATATTTTTTCTATTCATCACATTGAAGATCTCCTGCCATGCCTTTCTGGCCTGCCAAGTTTCAAAAGAGAGATCAGTCACGAGTCTTATCGGTCTCCCTTTATATGTTAGGGCACGTTTATCCCTTGCTGCTTTCAGAATTTTCTCTTTATCCTTGTATTTTGCCAGTTTCACTATGATATGTCATGCAGAAGATCCATTCAAGTTACGTCTGAAGGGAGTTCTCTGTGCCTCTTGGATTCCAATGCCTTTTTCCTTCCCCAGTTCAGGGAAGTTCTCAGCTATTATTTCTTCAAGTACACCTTCAGCACCTTTCCCTCTCTCTTCCTCCTCTGGGATACCAATTATGCGTATATTATTTCTTTTTAGTGTATCACTTAGTTCTCTAATTTTCCCCTCATACTCCTGGATTTTTTTATCTCTCTTTTTCTCAGCTTCCTCTTTTTCCATAATTTTATCTTCTAGTTCACCTATTCTCTCCTCTGCTCTTCAATCCGAGCCGTGGTCGTTTCCATTTTATTTTGCATCTTGTTTAAAGCATTTTTCAGCTCCTCCTGACTGTTCCTTAGTCCCTTGATCTCTGTAGCAAGAGATTCTCTGCTGTCCTCTATACTGTTTTCAAGCCCAGCGATTAATTTTATGACTATTATTCTAAATTCACTTTCTGTTATATTATTTAAATCCTTTTTGATCAGTTCATTAGCTGTTGTTATTTCCTGGAGATTCTTCTTTTTTTTTTTTTTTTTGGGACAGAGAGAGACAGAGCATGAACGGGGGAGGGGCAGAGAGAGAGGGAGACACAGAATCGGAAACAGGCTCCAGGCTCTGAGCCATCAGCCCAGAGCCTGACGCGGGGTTCGAACTCACGGACCGCGAGATCGTGACCTGGCTGAAGTCGGATGCTTAACCGACTGCGCCACCCAGGTGCCCCTCCTGGAGATTCTTCTGAGGGGAATTCTTCCGTTTGGTCATTTTGGATAGTCCCTGGAATGGTGCGGACCTGCAGGGCACTTCCCCTGTGCTGTGGTGTATAACTGGAGTTGGTGGGCGGGGCCGCAGTCAGACCTGCCGTCTGCCCCCAGCCCACGGCTGGGGCCACAGTCAGACTGGTGTGTGCCTTCTCTTCCCCTCTCCTAGGGGCGGGATTCGCTGTGGGGTGGCGTGGCCCGTCTGGGCTACTTGCACACTGCCAGGCTTGTGATGCTGGGGATCTGGCGTATTAGCTGGGGTGGGTAGGCAAGGTGCACGGGGGCAGGAGGGGCAGGCTTAGCTCGGTTCTCCTTAGGTGATCCACTTCAGGAGGGGCCCTGTGACAGCGGGAGGGAGTCAGATCCACTGCTGGAGGTTTGGCTCCGCAGAAGCACAGAGTTGGGTGTTTGCGCGAAGTGAGCAAGTTCCCTGGCAGGAACTGGTTCCCTTTGGGATTTTGGCTGGGGGATGGTCGAGGGGGATGGCGCTGGCAAGCGCCTTTGTTCCCCGCCAAACTGAGCTCTGTCCTCCCGGGGCTCAGCAACTCTCCCTCCCTTTGTCCTCCAGTCTTCCCGCTTTCCTAGCAGAGCTGTTAACTTATGACCTCCCAAATGCTAAGTCCCGCTTGCTGTCGGAACACACTCCCTCAGGCCCCTCTGCTTTTGCCAGCCAGACTCGGGGGCTCTGCTTGGCCGGCGGGCCGCCCCCCCGCCCCCGGCTCCCTCCCGCCAGTCCGTGGAGCGCGCACCGCCTCGCCGCCCTTCCTACCCTCTTCTGTGGGCCTCTCATCTGCACTTGGCTCCGGAGACTCCGTTCTGTTAATCCTCTGGCGGTTTTCTGGGTTATTTAGGCAGGTGTAGGTGGAATCTAAGTGATCAGCAAGACACACGGTGAGCCCAGTGTCCTCCTATGCCGCCATCTTCCGACAATCTCCCACTTAATCAGTTAAGCATCTGACTTCAGCTCAGGTCATGATCTCACGATTTGTGAGTTTAAGCCCTACTTTGGGCTCTGTGCTGACAGCTCAGAGCCTGGAGCCTGCCTCGGATTCTGTGTCTCCCTCTCTCTTTACCCTGCTCATGCTCTCTCAAAAATAAACGTTAAAAAAAGAGTTTATTGCAAAATTAACAGGTAAACCTCAAAGAATAAAATAAATGGCTATAGACATGCATACGATGGAATATTATTCAGCCTTATAAAGCAAGAAAATTCTAACACATGCTACACAGATGAACCTTGCAGATATTATGCTAAGTGAAACAAGCCAATCACAAAAGGACAAATACCATATGATTCCACTTACATGAGATACCTAGAGTGGTGAAATTCATAGAGACAAAAAGTAGAATGGTGGTTGCCAGAGGCTGGAGGGAAAAGGGGATGCAAAGTTAGTGTTTAACTGGTACAGAATTTCAGTTTAGAAAATGAAAAAGTTCTGCAGATAGATGGTGATGATGGATCCAGAACAATGTGAATGTACTCAGTGACACTATTGCACACTTCAAAATGGTTAAAATGGTAAATTTATGTGGGGTGTCTGGGTGGCTCAGTTAAGCATCTGACTTCAGCTCAGGTCATGATCTCACGGCTCATGAGTTTGAGCCCTGCATCAGGCTCTGTGCTGACAGCTCAGAGCCTGGAGTCTGCTTTGGATTCTGTGTCTCCCTCTTTCTCTACCCTCCTCCACCTGCTCACTCTCTCTTGGTCTCTCTCTCTCTAAGATAAATAAACATTAAAAAAAATTTTAATGGTAGATTTATGTTATATACATTCTGCTACAACAAAAAATATAAAAAACAAATAAATAAACTTATTTATATTTATTTCACATACTAAATGACTAACCATTCTTCAATTAACATTCAGAATACATGCTCTGTGGAAGCACAGCTGTGCCTCCATAGCTTGTACATATTTCACTTATTTTACATAACCTATCATTTTCCAACTTCCCCACTGACCCCACCAACTAGCAGCCTGGTGGCTTCATGCAAATGGCTCACATGAGCGGCCAGTTGGCACCCAAGTTGTTGGTTGGAGCCCATAGTGGCCAAATACTTTTGCCACCAAACTGGAAAGAGATAGCTGAGTGCACTTTGTTTTATTGGTATGTCTTCACCTTTAAGTGCATGTTGCACTTAAGAGGGAGGTGTTACTTACTCTGCATCACGGAAGGGTCAAGAAAAAGGAAAAGTATTATCACTCTTCATCATCTTTCAGATTTAACACATGTGAAGGTGAGAACTCTGTTCCTTACAAACGTTCTTACCTACTACTAGATAAGACCATGACAGAGGCCAGAAGTACTCCATGGAGATGGTACAAAAGCTATCAAGATTATTTGAATGCAACTACTACTAATAATATTATCTTTAAGAAAGGAAACATATGGGGAAAATATCAAATGGAAGAGGGGCATGTAGACAATAACAAAAACAGAACTGCCCTGGCTATACTAGGATTTATGGTTACCCTAAAATGGGTATAATAACTAAACACACCTCATTACAAGGGTCATTATAAGAATTCAATGTGGTTATGTTGTAAAAGCATTTCATGCAATCTAAAGTGCTATATAGAGTTTTCTATATATTGATCCATATATGCATCCTCTCTCACTGATTATTTCAAAGAATGTTACTATCATTTTGTAAATTTCCGTAAAGTATCTTGCTGTGATTTTAATAGTCATTGCATTAAACCTATATATTAACCTAGAGAGCATTTTCCTACTCACTGTTTTTAGTCTTTTAAATAAATAGTATGGCACAGCTCCCTACTTCCTCAAGTTTGCCTTTATTGTCCTCATTAGACTTTTATAGATTCTTCAAATAAATCTCTTTGTCCTGGATTATATTAATAGCCAAGGATTTAATGTCCTGTTGCTATTTTAACAGAATCTACATTTTCATTGCATTTTCCAGCCTTGCATCACTAGAGTATATAAAGATGTTTTCGTCTATGTGGTGAATTAATCTTGCAATTTTTTTTTTCTCACCTCCTTTAATCTCTTTTGCCTCCTACGGCTCCAATTCTGATGTCTCTACCCCGAGTCCCACTCCCCTGAGCACCAATCACATCTATACAACTCCCCACTGCCCAAATACCCCTCAGGCATCTCAAATTTAACATAACTAGAAGAAATTTCATCTTCCTCCCAGAACCTCCTCGTCCTTTGATATTCTTAATTTCAGTGAACCACATATCCTGTTGTACAAGGTAAAACTTAGAAGCTAGCCTTGACCCTGTCTCCTCTTTCACCATACACATCATCACATACCAAGTTATATACAGCCTATATCCCTCATATCTGAAATCCAGTGTCTCCTCTCTCTTCAAGTTCAGGGCTGGAAATGGGCTTTTTTGTTTGCCTGTTTGTAGCTCTTCTCCCTCCTTCTATTTTTGTCTGACTCTTGCTTTCCCCCCAACCCCTGCCCACCCTTACATAGCTTCAAGTTGTCCTTCATACTATAGCCAAAGGGATCTTTCTGAAACCATGCTGCTCCTATGCTCAGAATCCTTCAAAAGTTATCCAACATGTTTGGGGGAAAATGTGAATTTCATCCTCCTCTTAGGTGAGTACACAAGATTGGTGACTTGGTGCCAACTTGTATCTGCATCGTCAGTTCTCAACACTGAACCACCACCCTCCCCCCCTTTATTATAGCCACAATGCTTTACCTCTGCTACCCAAAGCAGCCATTGTCTTCTTTGGATTTTGAATGATTCCCATTCCCTCCATTTGGAAACACTTATAACTCGTTTAGGTCTTCTTTAAGAGAGCACCCATCTCCAGAAAGCTTTCTCTCACCCTCTGGGTAAGAGGGTAAGATTCCACAGTTTCTCTGTCTCCAGAAGCAAAGCTTGTGTGTGCGAGAGGCAGGCATCCCTGAAGTGGGCTTATGCCGGGGACAACACAATATGCTCCCTGTTCTTGGAGTCTTAATACTCCAGAGGGAAAGCAGATCACAGCTGAAACAGATCAGAGCTTGAGACTTGGTAGTACATGTAACCAGCCACCTGACTGGAAAGTCCAACTTACTCTCACATTTGTTCAGCATGCCTGGTAAGAATAGCAAAACTTTGTCACTGAAATCCAAGAGCAGCCATGCAGACAAGCCCAGCTTTGTGTCAGATTGAGGCCCCTCCCACTTCTGCCAGGGTCACTGATCAGGGAAACAGATGGTCAGTATGGTAGACAGTAAAGAAAGGCAGGAGCAGAGGATGCATTATGACATACCCTCACCTACATGGGAAACCCACTGTTTCTCATTTGGTTTTTTTATTGTTTTTTTTTAATGTTTATTTATTATTTTGAGAGAGAGACACATATAGCTTGAGCAGGGGAGAAGCAGAGAGAGAGGGAGACACAGAATCTGGGGCAGGCTCCAGGCTCTGAGCTGTCAGCACAGAGCCTGACGCGGGGCTTGAACTCACAGATCGCGAGATCATGACCTGAGCCGAAGTCAGACGCTCAACTGACTGAGCCACCCAGGCTCCCCCCTCACTTGTTTTTAATTACCAGCTTAAAAGAACAGGATATATCATTCTGGGATTATCACCTACAGAAGTACAATGACTAGGGGTAGTTCAGAGGGAGAGTTGTAAGCCCACAGGGCAGTCTACTGGATTCCACGGTGGTTTCCATGGAGGGTGGGAATAGCAAAGATGGCAGTGGAAGGTGTTTTTAATTTGATTTTTGCAGTGAGTTGCTATCTTTAAATGTATTAAAAAGTGTAATGTGTGAACAAATTCTAGTATTGCTTGTTATTTATCAGTTTTCCAGTAAATTCTAGCATGGTGTAAGAGGAAAAGGCACTGACATATTACATTCCTAGTGGACATTTGCTCTCCCTTTGCCACAGACACCTGCCAGAACCAAGCCAGGTTTGTCAGGAACAGCAGCGCATTTCATTCATGCCGGCATATGTGCTCACCCTAGCTTGCATCTAACTTTTAGTCTGTGTTCGTTTCAAGAGCATTTCTTGTATGCAGCTACATGCTTGATTCTGATCTGTCATCATTGCTGCTGTTGTTTAAACTAGGAATCAACCCTTCATTTTCTATAATAGATCCATCCCATTAAGCTTATGTAATATTCTCTATATTGCCCTATAAACTTCACCATTTTTCTTTGTTTCCTCCTTTTAGAATGTAAAAGTGTGTTAAATTCTTTCTTGTGTTTTATTTTATTTTACTTTTTCATGTTTATTTATTTATTTTGAGAGAGAGCATGAACTCAGGGAAGGGGCAGAGAGAGGAGGGAGAGAATCCCACTGACAGTGCAGAGCCTAAGTAAGTAGTTATAGTACTCTTATGTTTGTTACAATATCAAATAATGATTCAACAAATATTTATTGAGAATCTAGTATGTGCTGGGCTTGGAGGCACAGTGGTGTATCAGCTCACTTTTGGTACATACCTAATCACCCCCAAATTTTGCAGCTTCAAACAATAATAGACTGTTTCTCACAATTCTGGGTGAAGTCAGGGCAGTTCTAGTCTGAGCCAGAGGGGAAGATCTCCGCTGGGCTTGCTAGCAGCTCAACTGGTAACTAGTTAATCTAAGATGACCTCACGCATATGTTCAGCAGCTGGCAGGTGTTGGCTGAGGTGTCTACATTCCCCTCCAGGTGGCCTCACATCCTTCGCAGGCTAGCTCAGGCTTATCCATGTGGCAGTTTCACAGCTCCAGGGGCAGCAAGAGAGCACAAGCCCCAGTGCACAGGTGCTTTTACACCTCTGCCTACATCATGTGTGTTTGCTAATGTCCTATTAGCCAGAGCAAATCACATGAGCAGCCTAGATTGCAAGGATGGAGAAACAGATGCTCCCTGGGAACAGTGGCAAAGTCCAGAGCAAGAGAGAGGATGCAAAGGAGGAAGAACACATGCTACTCCTGCAGTCTACCTTAGTCCACCTCAGCTACAACTGATATACATTCTTCTCACATGCAAAGTATGCCTGTTCCCATCCCAGGACATCCAAAAGTCCTGTTCAATTATGGCAGTAGGTTTGATGTCCAGGATCTCATAACCTAAACCAGGCCCACATGTAGCTCCTCTTAACCCAGAGGCTGATGAACTTAAAAGACAAGCTATCCGATAGTAGTCTGGGCTTGCAACTGGCATCTGAAGTGGGACGTGGGGCTGTCTTATAGGACTGAACTCTTAACCTATGGAATCTGACATTATCTCTGGGTAGATAGTGTTAGAATTGAATTGAATTGAATTCTTGGACATCTTGTTTGTATCCAAGAATCGCTTGGTCTTGGGGGCAGGGGAACCACTTCCCCTAATGTTGTAATTAGGAACCTTAAAAGACTAAGATAGCAGCAAAGTCACATTGTGACCTACATATTTACAGAGTAAACCACCTACAAACAGCAACCATTTATCACTTCCCATGATTCTGTGAATTGACTGGGCAGCTAATGATCTAGGATGGCCTTATTCAGTTGAGCAGTTTATAACCTGCACATTGAGTTGCTTCAGTCCTTCACTTACTTGCTTCTCACTCTCCAGCAGGCTAGCTCAGGCTTGGTCATATTGCAGATTGTCACAGATTGAAAGTATGCACAAATTCTTTGTCTCCCTATACTCATCCCTTTGCAATGGGATGTCGCAGACTCTGCTGCCCACAGATATATAAACCAGCTCAGCACAGATCAGCTGAGACAACCCAAATCAGAAGAACTGACCCACACAGTCACAAGAAACAATAAATGTTTATTGTTTTAAGTCTCTACATTTTGAGATGGTTTGGTTTATAGCAAAAGCTGCACATGTTAATGTAATATGCAAGGTAATATGCAATAGTAAACAAAACAGACCTTCCATCACATCAACCAAGAATAATTTTATTAACAAAAAATGTAGACATAAAATCACCCCCCATGAAGCTATGTCCATAAAAATCAAACTGTTTCAATTAATAATGGTTCTATTTTCCTCATATCTTCCAATAATATTTAACTCCTATCTATTCTCTCATATAGCAGGAATGGGTTTTAAGAAAAAATTTGACGAGGGAGGGTAAGGGAGTATTAAAGAAGTTATGTTCAACTTTTTTCCTGCATATTGCAATCATTTTATTAGTGGGATACCAATATTTTACAGAAGGGCATTTGAAAACGACATGTCTAATTTATCTATTGATTTTATTTTAAAATATTGATCTTGCCCTTTGGGCATGTTCTAGTCTACTTAACTCTTATTAGTGTTTTTCATCTACTTTCAAATCCATAAAATCCCTTGTAATGATCTTGCCAACTGTGAAACTTTGTTGATAACCCACATGGGCTCTCTAGCCCTTGAAATCATCTACTTCTATTTTAAGAACATGAAGTGAACTTGACAAGATATTATAATTGTGGTGATAATTCTATTTCTCTTCATTTGCATTTCATTTCCCCTCTGCCCAAGCCCTTCTTTTCTCTAAAGCTGAGGGTCAATAAAATCATCCTTATTTTAACATGTTTAGAATTTATTTCTGTTTTCTTCTCAACAACTTATAAGTTCCCTTTAAAATTGTGGATATTGTGACATGGATGTATCTGCTGAATCGAATGCTGGGCCTCATATGAGATTATGTTTTTTCCATGCACTTAATCAATGAGTATTTATTGAGCATCTATGACATGAAAAATATTCAGCTAGACACGGTGGGAGTTACCAAGATGCCTTTCAGAGCCCTGACCATACAACCACACATTTATTCTAATATTCTTATTCTTCTATTTCTTCTCATACTCAGGTTATTCACTAATTCTCTCTCTTGCATATATTTTCTCTATATTAGTTCTCTCTTAAAAACTTAACTCTGATTGAACTTCACTGAGTTGTGACCTTGGGCATCATCAATTCTTCATGGGGCAGTGTCTCTCTGCCACTTTCATAGATTTTTTCTTTTAAATTTTTTTTTTAATGTTTATTTATTTCTGAGACAGAGAGAGACAAAGCATGAGTGGGGGAGGAGCAGAATGAGAGGGAGACACAGAATCTAAAGCAGACTCTAGGCTCTGAGCTGTCAGCACAGAGCCCGACGCGGGGCTCGAACTCACAGACCATGAGATCATGACCTGAGCAAAGTCAGAAGTTCAACAGACTGAGCCACCCAGGCGCCTCCATAGATTTTTGTTTCTATTATCTTTAAGCATAATTTAAATTGCAAAGTCAATCATACTATAACAAAATGAAAAGGTGTTGACTATTTATTGGAGTAGCTGAGCACTGAAGTTTGGAAAGGTTTTCCATGCTTAAGTCCTAGAGTATAGAATGTATTATTTTACCCAGAGGCAGGAGCATGACTACAATTATTTTCAGAAAAAAAAAAAAAAGTTTTGCTTTAATTTATGAATTGTATTCCTGGTTAGTCTACTATTCTCAAAGCTGGTTGACATTATAAAACTATGGTATGCTACGAGGCTCTGGGGTTCAAATTTTAGTTCTGTCCCTACCTGATACATGACACTCACTTTCTAGCCTCAGTTCCTTCATCTGTATAATAGGGGTGATAATGAAATCTAGCTTAGAGGGCTGTCATGGGTAGTAAATGAGAGAAGCTATGTAAAGCATTTAACATTGTGTCTATGATGGAGTAAATATTTAATGAATGGTAGTTAATATTACCATGTCTGCACCCAGTACTGACCTTAAAAAATGAAAGTCATTTTATTTTTCACAAGTGCTTCTTTACAGGTTGTGAATTTGGCCTCATCAACCATTCCCCCAAGTATGCATATCTCTGATTTAGAGGAACTCATGAATCACTAAGCTTGAAGAATGTCAATGTGAAAAGAAGTCAAATAAATTTATTCCATCCCTATTGTGAGTACTGACCAATGTTGGTATTCAATTGAATTTGAATAGTACTCCAAACAAAACCATAAATATTCATTACTTTATAAATGCTATTTTAGAAACCATTAGAAAATTCTTAAGAGTCATATATAATGAGACAGAAGAAAATTCCTGCATTTCTGATTTACCTACAGGTCTTTAGATACCAATCTGAAAACAGCATGACTTTCAAAATTCACATAGAAAACAAAATGATGATAATGTTTAGCTTTTAGAAGTTTAGACTCAAAAGCTTTAATACAATTTACAGTTCTCTTTAAAAAACAACATCATTGTACACAGAGATAATATCCTTATAAAACTATAACAGTAAAATTAAATGGCCAATGTAAATTCCCAGAACAGCCAAAGAGAAAATGAAATGAAAATAAAATAAGTATTACTGGTTTTCTCATTCAGAGCAAAGCTATTCAGTTTCTGAAATATTTGGAAGCTATAAGAAAGTTTTTCACACAACTGTTTTATCATTTAAACATACAAAATGTATTTGACAAATCCTAAGGAGACAGAGAAGACAAAAGTGAGTTTACTGAGGGATGGAAACTCCCTCCCAACGAAGTCAGTAATCCTGTGGTTTTATGGAGGTTTTTGTGCCCATGAAAGGGGTTTAACACCACGTTTCCCTGAAATCCCTAAAGCAAGACTAAGGTAAGAAGGCACTGAGGCTTCCATATGTGATTCCAGGGACACATCCACTCAGAGAGCAACACAAATGTAGATAAAAAACTTTATCCCCCAGCTGAGTTTGAAAAAGAAGACCTGATGCTTGAAGACACTAAGAAGATTAAAGCATTAGCTGGTTTTTTTGTGTTTTTTGTTTTTTTTTCTTTTTTAAGCTTCAACACACTATCTTCCAGATGGTCCTTATTGAGAGTAGAGAGCTTGTTGGTTTTAAGTGTATAAGAAATCCTTAGACTCCCAGGGTACAACCCTTACAGAACGCGACTTCTATTTTCACTTCCTGGGCAAAGCTCTGGTCTGTGGCCCCTGGTGTGGAGTGAAGAGGAGCTGCCTCAGAGAAATTCCCCACCAAGTCCCACAATGTCAGGAGGAAGGAGTGTCAGCAATGGCCAATGGGATTCAAGCAGCAGCGCCAACAAAGTTCAGGATGTGAAATAGAAGCCCCATTACTACTCCCATCAGCTCATTTATTGTTCTGTTTGCCGATTGTGTAAGCCAGATTGGAGAGGAAGTCCAGATTTATTCATGTCAACAGAGGACAAGGTCCAGTGGCCAAGCTATCTATGCATTTGAGGTGGAACTTTTCCCCTAGGGGGTTAGAAAGAGGGTGATTTCAGATACAGCAAAAAATAACGAATAAAGGAAGGTGGGAGGAGTGGAAGGGGCTTTCA
Source organism: Puma concolor (assembly GCF_028749965.1). NCBI lineage: Eukaryota > Metazoa > Chordata > Mammalia > Carnivora > Felidae > Puma > Puma concolor. The sequence goes on from NC_141671.1 coordinate 80,878,922, forward strand.
CCAAAACTTCATTCAGTGAAGAGCTAATGTAAAACATGACTGTGGTCGATAACACTGTATTGTAGAATTTAAAAAAAAACAAACAAAAAACTTAGTTCTGCTAAAATATCACCTTCTCAGACCAAAACACTCTGTTCTTTTGCCCTGCTTAGTTTGTCTCTGTAGAATTTATACTCCCTAAAGTTGTATTATGTAGCTATTTGTCTATTGATGGACTTGTCCATGCATCAGCTTTTTATTGATCACCTACTCTGACAGGCCTATTCTAGGCACTAAAATTACAGCACTGAATAAAACAGGCCAACAACTTGCTCTTATAGAACTTGTATCTCATTTAGGAGCAAGGGGAAAGATTGAAAATGAGCAAATAAACAAGTAAATAGAAAGTCTGTCGGATAATTGTAAGTGCTTTAGAGAAAAAATAATGCAGGAAAGAAAAATGAAGGACAACAGCATGTAGGGACTGGCAATTTAGACAGAATAGGCAAGGAGAGCCTCACTGAAAAGATAAAATCTGAGCAGAGAGCTATAGGAAGTAAGGGAGAGGCACATGTGGCTGACCAGGAGGGAAGAGTGTTCGTCCCTAAGCAGAGGAAACAAGTGCAAAGTCCCTGGGTCAGGAATGTGCTTAGTGTGTTTGAGGAACACAAGAGGCCAGTGGTCCAGGAAGAGGAAGCGGGGAGAAAATGGTGAGTGATGAGATCATAGAGATATAGGCACCTGGGCATATAGGGATGTTTTAAGGATTTTGCCATTAACTTTGAGTGAGAAAATCACTGGTTCAGGGTTTCAAGATAAAATATAAAACACCCAGTAAATTCAAACATCAGATGAAAAACAATTTTTTTAGTATAAGTATATCCCAAATATTGCCTGGGACATATTTATATTTTAAAAGTATTTATTACTTACATGAAATTTGAATTTAACTGGTCATCCTGAATTTTTCTTGGCTAAATCTGGTAACTCTACATTGGATAGTTTTGAGGACAGGACTGACAGTCTGATCTAAGTTTTAAACAGGATTGCTCTGGTTGCCGAGGTAAGAATAGACAATGGAGGCAAAAGTGGAAGCAAGGAGAACCTCTTAGGATGTTATGGAAAAATCCAAGATGGCAAGGCTTTTTCTCAATGCCAAAGGAATGAATGAATCAACAAATGGATGGATAGATGGATGGTACTTTAACTTGACTAGAGTGTGGGGCAAATTAAAGTGGGCGACTGGGAAATATGCTGGAATGCTAGAAATGTCTACTGGGGCCAGATCAGAGGGAGCTTTTAGTATCAGGTGAGAGATTTGTACTTCATCTTTTAGGAAATGGGAAGCCCACAGAGGTTTTAGAGTGGGTGAATGATACCATAACTGGGTTTTAAAAGGACACTATGCTACCACAGGGCTAAAGAAAGGAAATAACTAGCAAGAGACCAGTTATGGGACTGTTCCGTCTCTGGTTTGGAGATGCCGAGGGTGAGAACTAGGGTGGGGCCTGTCAGACTGTTACTCATTAACTCTAAAAAGATGTTCTTCCTTATGAATTGACCCAATACCAAAAAAATTAAATATTTATGAGCTCCTGAAATAAGAGCAAAATGTGTGGACAGTCATATATATATATATATATATATATATATATATATATATATATCAAGAATTCATTGATCCAAGCAATGGGAAACCCTCCCCCCACATACACACACCCCCAATGGAGATACAGAGATCTGCCCCACAAAGACGACATTCCTCCATAGATAAGTAATTAGACATGGAGAAACAGGAGATAATTTATATGAAACCATTTGGTAATTTGTCCCTAATATCTACTTCAAAACTTCAGTTAGAAGGCAGTTCTGAATGATCCCAAGGTTGCTGGGACCATGGATGTGCACACTTCCTAATAGCACCCTGGCTGTGTTCACGCCTCTTTACCCATACAGCCATGGTTGGCAGGGAGGGCAGCTCCCATCCCTGCCCCAGGGGTGGAACTGACTGGTCTAAAGGCAATTCTATCCCCTTTGTGAGTGATGGGTAAAGAGCTGAACCTGTCCCATTTCTCACTGAAAGTTAATAGGAAGTAAGGGAGGGAGAGTGATTCTGGGAAAAGTGTCCTTCATTCTCAAACAGATCTATAGGAAGAGCCACCCTCACTTCTGATTATGGACAGTGTAGGGTCTGGATGTGATGAGTCCAGCTCAGGGGATGGATGATGGAATGAAGAGAAGGAAAGAACCTGGTCCTTGACCACATGACTGAACCACTGAACCAACAGCCCTGAGGCCCACCTTGCCTCTGTGATCTCTGCCGTGTGAGATACTAAATGCCCTTGTGGTTTATGCCACTGAGTCAGAAATTCTATTGCTGAGAGTTGCTGCTACCTGTGTCTTCACTGCTATACCCAGCACAATATGCCAGACTCAGAGACCAGCAGGTCTCAGATACTAACCATGACCTCTGATGCACAAGGGTTAGCTCATACTGACCCATTTGCAACACTGATGCCCATTGGCAAGGCCTTTGCCATGTGAGAAGGGACATCCTTTTGTCCACATCCAGGAGGGGCTTCGTCTATAGAAACCTTCCCCCCTCCCACTTACTCTGCCCCAGAAGATGGGGAAGGATCTGTCTGATTGGTAAGAGGCTTATTAGCTCAACCTCTCCTCTCCCTCCTGGAGACACCAGTCCTGCCCCTCTACTGTGTCAAGGACAAGGTGGCTAAGTCCAATTCAGAAGTGAAGTGTTAGCTAGCCCACTTGGCTGCAGCTTTAAAGGCACTTTTCAGTCTTGTTGTATCAGTAACAAATGTCGTATTTTGACCCACACCTGTCTGGGTCCAGCATCCCTCCCTTCACTGGTTCTAAACTCAGGGAAGAAAGAAAGGGCTGTCGCTTCCATCACTACCCACCCCCATGTATTGTTCAGGTGAAGGCTAAGCTTCTATAATGAGGTGGCTTAACTAAGACAGAGGTGATTTCTCTCACACCTGAATGAGATGAGACTCTGGATTAGCAGCATGTTCTGCCGAACACAATCATTTGTGGACCCAGGTTCTTCCACCCTGTGCTTCTGCCACCCCCAGTTTATCCTCATATGCATGATGGAAGCGGGGTCATCGCTGTATCCATATTCCGGTCCACAAGAAGGGAGAAGAGAGGATGGAGAAATAAATGCCCTGTGTAGTAAGGCCATGACCTAGAGATAGTGCCTGTGATTTCTACTTAACTCCAAATCCAGTCCTGTGGCTACTACTGCCGACTACAAGGGCAAAGTGTATCTTTGGCTTGGTGGCTCTACTCTCTAGACCTCTCATTTCTTTGGATGATTCACTCCAGGATTACTGCCTTGTTCCACAGGATAGAATAAGAAAATCCACTTAGCTACACAATACTGAGCTGTAACTGGGTGCCAGTGAAGACTGTGGTTCTTCTTGGACAATGTGATTCCCATGAAGCATCTCCTTCATATTGATGCTTCTCAACCGTATTTTTGAGGGGCTTCTCCTGCCCATTCTAGGAGGTGAAGGAGCTGAGCATTTGCCACCAGCAGCCATGACTGGGAGCCAGGTCTTAGCCTTGCCTGGTGCACAGAGACACTTAACAGATGAAGCAATGAATAAATAAATGGGTGGGTATGTTGGTGGATGGATGGATGGAATCAGTCCTCTTCAGTCTAATGCTGTCTCCTATGGGTTACGCCACAGTACTCCATCTGTGATAAAGTGGGGAGTTCCCGGGCAGGAACATTCTAAGGACTGGCCAGCAAAAAGCAGCACCTAAGTGAAATAAGCATGGCAGAGAATAAGCATTTTTTAAAACTTTGTTGTTTTCTTTGCTGTGAGGAGTCTTGCTCTAAGGATGACACTGGCCATGTTCCCTCCAAAATATAAAAGTTAAAAAAAAATCCCTTCTCTAAAGTCTCTGCTGCCTGAAATTGGCTATTTCTCCCACATTTAAGTCATGAAGTCAGAGGAACAAGGGTCTCCATGTTTTTCAGGGTGTGAGATGTGTCTCTGTGCAAGGGAGGTCATGGGGAGGGTTGGTCTGTGGACCAGCAGCTGATGCTGCTGGAGCCACAGCCCTGAGCAGGTGGCATGTCAGTCCCAGCAGCCAAAGAGAGAACAATCTGTGGACTATGGATTGAGACCTTCCAATCCTCAACTAGCGCAAGCCAAGGTGCTCTCTCACAGCATCTGGAGCTTCACTAACAAGTTCCATGCTTCAGTGTTTCCCCTCTCACAAAAAAAGGTCAGGTAACAATTCATCATGTAGAGTTGTTTTGAAGAAAATAAATAAGTAAAAAGATGTGTCAGGTAACTCAACAGGGTCACATAAATCAAAACTTATATTTGCACAGCTCTTCCCCCAGGCTCCTGTCCGAGGTCAGTCCTCATTCCTTTGGTTCGCTCTTCTCCATGCAACCCCATCTTTTACGCCACTAGTCTATCAGACCCCTTGGGAAGAAGAATCTCACCTTCCCAGTTACCATCCAAAGAAGTTCATGAAGAGTGCAGTGTCAGGAGGACCCAGAAAGGGTTTTAAAATAATGAATCTGCCCTCTTGGTAGTGTCCTTTGACAGACTTTAAAAACTTCCCTTTTATAAGACTTGTCTTGGTGAGCAGGTAGGCCGCCTGAGAAAGAAAGGAGACTTTTCAGTGGAATGCTTTTATCCATCTAAGTACCCCCCTTCAGACTGTGGAGATCAAGCCCCAAGTGCTACAAAGGAAAAGGTGGCATTACCGTGCATTTGGAGAGACTTTCATCTGCCTGGCAGGCAGGGAGGGAGGGAAGAAGGAAGAAGTATTATTTTAACCTGGTCCTGAAAGCATAACAATAAATGGCAGTTCCCTGCCCCTCCTTCTGGGAAGGACTTCACTGCAGCCTCCTCAGGCCTAGTAATTGGCATTGGCTTGGCTGGGCCCTGGCACTGCAGTAAAGCCCTGCCCTTGTCTGCCGGCTGCCCCGGAGGCCCCTTCCCTCCTCTGACACCCCATCGGGTGGGCCTGGGAAAAACCGCAAACAAGGAGGGTAATGGGAAGCTGCGGAATGGAAGGATGGAGGTTGCTAAAAGATTAGAGCAGGACTCCCATGTGTCCTCTCTTTGTTGTCAGTACCTGAGTGCAGGCTCTCCACTTGCTATAAAAGACATGCTTATTGCCTCATAAAACAAACATTTTGCACCTTACCAGGAGAGAATTTTCTTTTTAATGCCATTCTGTAGGGAGAAGCAAAATTCTCTCTTCCTGAGATCTGAGTATTATTGTGCATGTTGGGTATTATGCATACCGTGCATATTCAGTAAGTGCTCTCCTGAGACCTTTGCTCCTCGTCCAGAGCAAACATCCCTGAGCCGCATCTGGGTTTAAATTGCCAACTCCGACACCTTGTGGGTAGGGGGCTGGAGAACTCACTCGTGTTTCTCACCCCACCCAGAGGAGGGCCACTATTCCTCTGCCAGTTTGAGGTGAACTAGTCGTTCATCTAACAGATTTTCAAGGAATTGACAGCAGCTGTCCAATTCAAACCTCCATGCACTAACCTGGCATTCCTGTCTTGCCTAGGGCCACACGCTGATTATGCTGCATTACGAATGCTTCTTCACTTCCCTCCTGCAGCAGACTGTGAGTCCTTTACAGACAGGGGCTCCCTTTCACTTTTGTACCTCCAGCACCTGACACAATAGCCCTCTTACTGTTGGAGTGATCACAAAATTTATCATTCAAACCAGGAAACTTTGAAAGTGTGAAGGGCTGCTAACTCAATGGGATATTGGGACAACTGGCATAAACCAGGACCATCCTGGGCAGTAGGAGTCATGATCAGTCTATTTGTAGCAATTAATAAAATTGCTCAAATAAAAGGCATTCACAGGACTGGGCCACTTCCTGTTAATTGCACAGTTTGAGCGTCCCTAAGTAGAGATAAGAGAAACCTGGGATGATATGAAGCACCCCACTGAGTGCCAAAGGTGTTCGTCCCAATCTACTCCCTGCACCATGGTTCTGTGGCTAATGATACGGCACCCAGCACAGAGAAGCACTCCATAAATACCCATTGAACTGAATTAATACACTTTGCTAAAACGCTCACACAGTTGAGGTCAAGAATATTGTTATGGGTTGAATTGTGTTCCCTAAAAATATATGTTCAAGTCCTAACTCCTGGTAACTGTGAATGTGACCTTACTCGGAAATACAGTAATAGTGTCTTTGAGGATATAATCACATTAAGATGAGGTTATACTGGATTAGGGTGGGCCCTAGTCCAATGACTGGTTTCCATATTAGAAGGAAGAAATTTGGACACAGACCCACTAGAGAAATGCTATGTAAAAGACACAGGCAGGGATTGGAATGAATGCCTACAAGCCAAAGAACTTGAAAAATTGCTGGAAACCACCCGAAGTTAGCAGAAAGGCATCGAACAGGTTCTTCCTCAGAGCCTCCAGTAGCAACCAACCCTGCTGATATCTGAGTTTTTACTTCTAGCCTCCAGAATTGTGAAAAAATAAAGTTCTATTGTTTTAAGCCAATCAGTGTGTGGCAATTTTTTACTGCAGTCACAGGAAATTAATATAGATGGCACATGTTCATTGTAAATGAGAATAAAAATTGTAGTACCAATATAACCTGGCATAATCAGTCCTTCACACTCTTACCTCCACCTACCTCTCTAACCTCCTTTCCTACTACACTCCTCTGAGCATCCTCTACTCCAGCCATGTTGTCTTGTTCATCTTTCCAGGGACATGCTTTGCTCTTTCGCAGTTCTGTGGCTTTGCAGATGCTATTCCCTCTACACTGATCTCCCACATACTAGTTGAACAGCTAACTCCTCTAGAAGTCTTTTCTAAGCCTCTCAGAAAGATTTAAACCTCCCTTCTTTGAAGTCCTACAGATGTTCTCCCTCTCTCCTCGTGTTCATGGTTGTGATCTCTGTTCTGGTCTATTTACCCTGTTAGGTGTTGAGTGCTTCCAAGACCTGTGCCTACTCCTCTCTGAATCCATGGTACCTAGCAGTGCACAAAGTGGGACATCATAATAATTCAAACAATAGATTGGAGAAATTTGACCCTAGGGAATAGTGAGGGTTTAGTAAGCAGAGTGGACAGTGTCACTTTTTGTGGGAAGATAAAGCTAGCAAGGTAGGTTGGATCCAGATAGGGACGGGTCTAAGAAGCCATGAAGAGAAGTTTGACCTTATCCTGCAGACTTGTAAGAGCCCATGGATATTTTTTGTCTGTGACCTGAAAGGATATGTGCTATGGAACAATGGTTCCTACAGTAGCATAGAAGACAGGTTAGAATGGAAGCTGCATAGGTGTCCAAAAGCTCAGCAGGGAGGCATTTGCCAGTCCAGGTGGGAGATGGCAAGTCCATGAACTAGGGAAGATGTGATTCAGATGGACTCAAGAGATGTGTCTGAGATATAATCAGGAGTCTTCACAGCCAAATCGTTGGTCAAAATGGTGGAGAAAAGGAACCCAGGAGAAGCCTGAAGTTTCCCATGTGTGAATATGATAGGCAATCGTGCCATCCATCATGAGAGGACCACTCAGGAGAAGCGCATAGTTTGGGGGCAGGACCAAGGGTGCCCAGAAAGTGAGTCCTGTCCTGGACATACCTGGACATTCCCAGGAAGCCACTGCATAAGTGGTTCTGGAGCTCAGACAAGACAGCCGGTTGCAGACACTACTCTGGGAGTTGTCGAGGTACAGGCAGGGGAGGCTGAAGGAGTGGACGAGGACCTCGTGGGAGAGCCTACACTGCAAAGGCAAAGTGGGCTGTTGACAGACCCTGAAAAACACCACAGCAAGTGAGAGCCTCTCCACAAGGCACTTCCTGGATTTCCTTACTCTGAAACGGCGATGAGGCTGCCTGGTGTTTCCGCAGCGATCTGCCCTCAAAGTCCTCTGGGCTGCCTCAAGAACAGCTAGCTCTCCTATGAGGAATAACTCTTTTAGTCTGCCATCTCTCAAAATTATTTTTTCTGTTTGCTAATAATATTCAGGCACAAAAACTCTGGCTCACAAGCTTGGGATTAATGTGATGAAAATCCATATTCACCTTGAACAGGCTGTTTCAAATAAAAGATATTTATTTGATCAGACTCCATTATGCCCTCAGCTATATCCCTGCGTACAAGAAAAAAGGCTCAGCCCAAGGTTTTGGAGACCATTGTTCGGGGTCCTTTGGTCCCTGGAACACAGTAACCACAAGAAGAGACAAATTAAAAATTAATGAATGTGCTGTACTAGATGTCTTGTAGTCAAGGATATTTATGTAGATAAAAGAGCAAGGGGGGAGGGGAAGCCTTCGTGGCTAATGTTTTTCTTTATAATTATTAGGCAGGGAAAATTGGTAAAGAAAGTGGGGGCAGGGACAGGGCAACCGAAACAAAATTAAAGGCTTGCATTAAGAAAGCAAGACAAGCAGAGATGAGAGTGTGGAGACAATTGGGCCTTTTAAGCTTGTATTGCATGGGGGACAGTATACAAAAAAGTGTGGGGTACTTCAGGGTAATGAGCTACCCCGTCTCCACTCAGGCCACTTTGCCCAAATCCAGGCCAGCCCTGATTTGAATAATGAGACTGTTTGGACTAGCTTGAGGCCAGTGGCAGAGACTTACATAACAAAACAAAAAAGTCTTTGGCTTATTATCTACCTTCCTCTAAGAAGACAGGAGGCTTCCTATACGTTGTAATCTTTTTCAGCTATGGAGTAGTTTTCTGCAGCTGCTATTGTGGTTACCACCAAAGGAGATGTGTGTTTCCTAATAGGAAGTGGATTAAAATGCCAATAATCAAATAAAACCATCCCCTACTCCAAACACACACACATTTGCTGAACCCTGAAAAAAAAAACCTAATACTTCTTTTTAAAAACTATAAAATCAACAGATTTCCCCCCAAAAAAGTACCTAGAGAATTAGAAGCAAATCTACATATTTTTTAAAACTACTGAAGTATCACAAACCCAGAATATGAAGAAGCTTTCCAAATCAAGCCTGAAGCAAACAAAGATTCCATTTGGTTAAAGTCGTGCTTCATAAAATATACTACTATGCTATTTTAAGATGATAACTAAAACTTTGTGGATTAAATCCCAATAGAAAGCAGAATATACATATTGAAGATGAGGAATTGGTTAAGTGATAAAAAATATTATTTGTGAAACAGAGTAGCTTTTGGCAAATTCGATCAGTTGGTTAGAGCTTAAAGAGTAGCAGAGCCAAGATTAGGGCTGTGAATGCCTCGTGGGCCAACTGGTCACTGCTTTGTTTGGGACTGTGAGCCAAAGGACCACCAGTGACCAGTATTGTGCTTCTCATGAGGTAGAGCTGATGTAAGTGTCCTTTTTCAAAGTACATAAGCCATCCCAAAGTACAGAGCTTGCTGGGTTCCCCAGCACAGTGGGTTGTGATTTTCATTGTTCATTAGAATCACCCACAGGAGCTTTTTATTTTTTTTATTTTTTATTTTATTTTTATCTTTTTTTCCACAGGAGCTTTTTAAATCTATAGACACTCAAGCCTCACCCTGAAATTCAGATCCAGTGGTTGGAGGGGGTTGTGCAGTCCTGGCATCTGTGGTTTATAAAAAAGCTCTCCAGGTTCCACTGTGCAGTCACCACAAGAGCCCTGCCTTCACCAGCCCAGCTGGTGGCTGAGTCCCCTTCCTTTTCATTCACATTTCTTCCTGGGTCAGGGAGTGCCATTAATAACCCCTCCTCCACCAAGTGTCTGCAGATGGTGCAAAGCCTAGTCACGCTGAAAGCTAAGAGAGTCGGTGATTGTCTCCAAGCAAGGAATGATGTAATCTGATTTGTATTTTAAGAAAATAACCATGTAGGCAGGACAGCAGAAGGACTGAGGAGGGAGAGCCTAAGGGCAAGGAGACCAGTTGGGCGCTTGACCAATGTTGTCCATCAAGGCCAGGGAAAGGCGGTCCAGGGATGGGAGGATGTGGACAAAGTCTGAAAACATATCTGAGATTGAATCAATAAATTTGTCGACTGTTTCAAGAAGGGCGAGGGCAAGGAAGGATCTGGGGGTAGAAATACAAGATGCAGAAATAAGATTAAGTGGGACAAAATGAACAAAGGAGAAGACCAACTGATTTGGGGAAGGAGAAAGAGCATCAGTCTGCCTGGAGTGCTTGCCTTCCTTTCTAATCCATTGCCCAAAAGGGCTGGAGCTGGTGACACAGAGCTAACATTAGACATGGTACTATGGGTTTGTGCTGCAGTGATCTGTGTTTTTGTCTAGACTCTGAGCTGCTGAAGAGCAGAAACTGGTATTGTTCATCTTTTTTTAGTCTCAGCACCTAACTAACACAGTAAGCACAAACAACAAGGTTGTTTCACAACAAGGTTTTTGATAAAAATATGAGTGACATAATGGAATTGGGAACAGCCTTACTGGGAAATCACACTGTTATCAAGCCAGCTTTATGATATAGACAGTTTCATATAAAAAGGAGCCAAAATGCCTTATTCACTTGGGCTACAAATGGCTTACATGACATGATGATTCCAGCAACATCTTTTGGGAGGAAGTGTTAATGAGGAAAGGTTTTTAGGCTAATGAGGAAAGGCTCTTAGGCTTGAGTCATCACGTTTTGGTGCAGCTTGTGCTCTCCAGGATAGGCAGCCTTTGACAAAAGCCACTGTCCATGGTAGGTGCCATATTTTTAATGTGGGAGAGAAGGCCACAGATGTGGAACTGAGACCGGAGCCTGTGTCTGTCCTTGTCATGGACACAGTGGGGGTGGAGTTAGGGGAGGGGGGACATGGATGGGCAAGAAATGAACTTGACCAGAATAACCTGAGGAAATGGGGATATGCTACTCAGCTCAACAGCAGAGAAACCATTTTTGAATGGAATGCATGATGGTGGCAATAGCTGCACAAGTCAAGCAATAATTTCCAAGAGCAGAGTGAAACAGATTCTATGGCTCTTTTTCAGAATTGCCATTCTTTGCTTTCAGCTCTCCCTGCAACACCCCCTTTCTTTTCCTGAGTTCCCTGAAATGACACACTGAATATGGTTAATTAATCAGTCAATCAATAACCAGTGATTATCAGACAGCTGCTATATGCCTACCAGAGAGGAAGCCACCAGTGTGCAAACTGGGGGGTGACCCAGACCAAGGCATGCCTAACCTCAAATGTTCCATAGGCAGCCTTCGACCAGATGCTCCTTTCTCACCTCTCCTCACAGATGCTTTCTAAATACTTTGGTCCCTTCTATACCGGGAAATTGGTCATGTCAGCTATAGTTATATTTTTCCCATGAAATCTCCCTGTGTGACTTTTTATGGTCAGCCTCCCCCCTCCCCCCGCCACCACTAACCCACTCCAATTCCTGAGGGTGACAGTATTGCATTGCCAATGAGAAGTACAATATCCAGACTTCTCTGTCTGCAATACCATGAAGGCTTCATTTTCACATTTCTTTTTGGCTGGAAGTGTTAACTCCCGGCTTCGGGAGTTCGCAATGGGTTTTCCTTTCGACATCTATGATATTCATTATAAACATGTACTCGCTTTCCCTGTCGTCCAGGTTTCCCTCTTCCATGTCTTATTTGCTTCAAACCAGAACTCAGCAAAATTCTGCACTGGGCAGTGTCCACGGGGGACTGTTGCTGACAGCTTGGGAGAGAAGAACAGAAAGAAAAGGGGAAGAAGAGAAATAAAGAAGAGGCCAGTAGAAAGGACTCTTGAGGCAGAAGGGAGTTATTGAAATGGTTTTGGAAACAACTCACGGCCTCCTGTTGTCTGCGGTCAGCTTTTGTTTTCAATGTCTTGAACTCAGTCACTACTTTATTTATTCAGTTCTGTGAGCCTGATTCAGCTTTAAAAGTGCCTGATACATGTCTAAGCATACTCCCTGCAAAAGCATCCATCATGGAAATGAAGCCATATTACAAGAAAGCACAACTAACACGGATGGGGTAAATTTAAACTAGGAGACAGGGAAAAATATTAACATATAAATATTCAGAGCCTTACCCTCTACTGTGCATGAAAGAGTTCTGGGCTTTTCTATGTGTGTAACAAAGGCTGTGGCAGGAAGAACCTCGAAGCCTGACTACCTTGCTTTAGAAGGAGCATAGAATCAATACATAAAGGAGCAACCACCACTTAGAAGCACACCAGAGGGAAGGAGAGAAAGTAGAGAGAAGCTGAGGACTAGAGGGTAGTGAGAAAGAGAATTTTTAGATCTTTTCTGCACATTATGACTATAATCTGTCTTCAGTATTTTCCCAATAAACCAGAGTGAAGATTCAAGTTACATTCGGGGGTAATAGATTTTACTTTGAAAGTGACTCCACACTGAGGAAAGGCCACGTGACAGCTTATCTTTATATGGGTTACAGATGCATCGAACATATCTATAGAAATTAAGTTTGAGTAAGAGCTGACAAAGAAAGCAGTCAGGGAAGGGTGTTCGGGGGAAAAGGTGAGGGAAATAAGACTCTCATAATAGTATGAAAAAGTCAGCCTTAATTTTTCACTAGCCTGTCATTGAATACTCAACAGTCATTTATGGAACAATGACAATCACGAAAGAGGCCCAGGGCCCTATATCTCCTTTAGGTAAAACCTTCTTATTAAATGTTAGTTCGTGGCTTCCTCTGTGGGCAAAGCAGCAATGCTGACCTGCACCCCTTCCCAATAACAGGCTAACTGGAGACACCATGGCAGTGAGGTCAGGACTCATCTGCTGGAGAGGTTATTAGCCTCACTTCTCATAGGATTAGGGGCCTCCTCTTTGCTCTCTCTCAGCAGGTTATCTGGATGTATCCACCATCTTGGAGGCTAAAGGGAAACTGTGAGAGAACAACCCCTTTCCCTTAGGATTTACTGAAATTATTAACAAATTACCATAGGTGAGAAATCACTTCATAGCAAAAAGAAGTGATCAGTTCCCCCAAATCACCATTCAGAATATTTGAGGGAAGAATGGTTTTGAGAGATGCTGGGAAGGTGGGCAGGGATGTTCCCTCACCTTGCCTCCACAACTCCAGCTTCTTGGCTTTGAAGGCTGCATACCTGGGGCTGTATCCGGGCCCAGTGGAATGAAAGAGGTTGTGCCCAAGCAGAGAGTCATGGAAGCTCCAGGCCGGGCAGGTGGAGGGCTTGTCCCAGAAGATGCAGGCTTCAACTCTCACTCCCAGCCCCCTGGCCTCTTCAAGGAAGAAGTAGGAACTTTTCCACCCTAGGGGATGTCACTTTGTCAAAACAACCACAGCAATCCTGACCCACATTAATGTCAACCCCAAGAGTGGCCCAGAGAGGTCCAGGGTCAAGTTTTGGTGCCTGGTATCTAAAACTGCATAATCATCATGATCACTGTTAAACTCTATGAAACATTTACACAGATAATAGATTAGAAACATAGCCCATATTTACATTAGAGCTATTCTTATTTTCTTCATCAAATTAAGTGTTTCTATTTGCCTAATTTTCAACCACAGCCATTTGTAACTTTCACAATCAGAAAATATCTCTTTTAATTGTGAAAAAAATGGCAAGTCCTTCCTCTGCCCACGATTAGGGTAATAACCTCTTCAAGCCTTGGTTTTTTTTCATCTATGAAATGAGAGGCTACGTGTGTGACTTGTTTGCCAAGGTCCCGTTCAGCACCAATATTCTGGAAATTTGTGAGAAATTTAATTATAAGCAATACTAATTTAGCCACAAGAGAGTATAGTTCTTATAAACCCATTAGAAGTCCCAATTATTTGTATCTAACTTGACAGGAAAAAAAATCAAATTTGGCTTGACATAAGGGAAAATCATTATATATACTAATTCTATTTTCTCTTTTGGAGAACTTAATGGTTCATTCATTTATCAGATTTGGTTAAAGGCCTATTACGTTCCAGGAGCCCTGCCAACCATTGTTATAATCTTCACAGCAGGTCATACTTCTATGAGAGTGGTGTATCAGTTAAGGTAATGCTAGCTGTTGTAACAGACAAACCAACAGTTATCAATGGCTTCCTACAAGAGACATTTGTTTCTCACTCACTTCAAGCCCAAAACGGGTATTCCTGATTGGTGTGGAGGTATGCTCTTCCACGTGATGATCCAGGGGCGAAGGTCCCCCATCTTGTGTCTCTGCTACCTTCAAGACACATACCAGCTCACAGTCCTCAACCACCTTAATCTGGCAGAGGGAAAGAAAGCATGGGGGTTTTTCTAGCAGCTGGTATTGTAAGTGATCCTCATAATTCCTGCTTATATTCCATGGACTTTCCTCAGTCACATAACCATGCATCACTATAGGGGAGGCTGGGAAATACAATCTCGCTGTGTGCCCATGAGGAAGAGGAACAAGTCTGGTGATTAGCTGTCAGTCCTTGCCTCAATAGGCATTATTCCCATTTTTAAATTTTAAATTAAAAAAAAATGTTTTTAATGTTTATTTATTTTTGAGGCGGGGAGGGGCAGAGACAGACAGACAGAATCCAAAGCAGGCTTCAGGCTCTGAGCTGTCAGCACAGAGCCCCATGCAGGGTCCGAACTCACAAACTGCGAGATGATGACCTGAGCCAAACTCAGACGCTCAAATGACTGAGCCACACAGGTGCTCCTATTCCCATTTTTAAAATGAGAAAATGAGGCTTAGTAAGTAGGCGGTGACTCGAATTTGAACGCAAGACCCCAACTGTGACACAAATGCCACATTCACATAAATAGAAAATTAGCATTGTTAATGCTGTGATACTGATAAGGGGAAAAAAATAACAAATTCATTGGGAAGGGAGATTAACCTTGCCTATTAGAGGTTTGGGGACAGAGGATCAGAGAAGTTAAGTAAACTGCTTAAGACCAGACAACTAGTAAATGGCTAAACTGAGACACCAAGCCCAAAGCCCCCTTTCTACTATGCTACCAGATTTCCTGAAATTCCATCTTGAAGGATGAATGTGTGGTTGCTGGCTGACAAGAGGAGACAAGGCACCGAGGGGAGAAGGAACGGCATGTATATAAGTCTGCAGGCAGAATAAAGCCTCCAGAGAAAGAGCAAGTCGCTTCATATGGTCAGTTATCTGTTACTAAAGCAATCAAACTGTCTATAGCCAGCCCCAAAGTAGATTACGTCTGTGGAATATTATTTCTTGGATAGCCCAATTGTTATATTGCCTGTCATTTTTATTTTTGCATAAAATTGAACTTTATGGTTCTATGGTAATAAAATCTTTTCATTTATACCATGTTCCTACTCACTAAGCTTTCACTAAGATATACTCTTTTATGTTACAGCTATATACTTTGATTAAAGCAGTTACAAATTCATCTAATTCCACATTCAGATAACTGCCCGATCAATTTTTATTTTCCATACTTTCCCTTTTGATCCATTATCCCATTTCTCCAGAATGGCTCTAAGATAATCTGCAATCCCTGGCATCTTGCTCTACGTATAGGTTCTGATCTATATGTTTAATAGTCTTAATAGTTTTGCAAATCACCTGGTTTGCTCTGTGTTATTCTTCACTATTTGCAGCTTGATTAAAGTCATGAATCTCTGAAGTATAACTATGTTTTCAAGATTGCCATCTAAATTATGTAAATAACTAGCCCTGTAATTAGCTCTCTTCTTTGATGAGCTTCCTTTCAGGTTCAAAGCATGTCATCTATATTTACCAGGTTTGAGGTGCGCTTATCCGCCAGATAGGCATGCCTATACAAGAGGTGAGGGTCCCCAGGGTAGTGTCATGTCAGCGTCCTGAGTGAGATGGCTTGCCCACCAGCCTTCCTCTCCTTGCTCTACTCATACTCTTGCCTCCCATCCTGGAAGATTCTTTTAAGGAATGCAAACTGCCAAACCCTTATTTCTCCTACTTCTCAGGCTCCTAAGTTTGAACACCATGTTTCTTTTTCCGTATTTTATCTCTATGGGGGATAACTTTTCAGATCCTTCTAAAGGAATTCTTTGTATTTCTCACCTTCACTTGGAGATAAGAAAACAACTAAGCAGTTTCCCCTTTAATAATCCAGGGTTCTTCTTTCCAGCAGGATAAGAGCTAAGGCTTCCAGGCTGAACTTTGGAAGGACCCAGTCATCGGTCCTGTCCAGGATTTTGCTCTATGCAGGATTCCTGTGGGATGAATCTGGGCTTAAATTCTACTCTGCCACCTAGGAGCTACATGGCAGTTAATCCCTCTGAGCATCAGATTCATCACCAAAATGGGGTTATAATATTCACTTCATAAAGTTTTTCATGAGAGCTAAGAGAGGTTATTGTGTGTCAGATTCTCTGGCAGCATCCCTCAGAGAAGTGTTAATGCAATGATTACACATTGGATTCTGGACCAGGACCCACTCTACCACATCTGTGACTTTGAGCAATTTACTCAGTTCTGGGTCTCAGGTTCTTTGTCTCTAAAATGGGCTTACTGATATCATTTATTCATTGGATTATTTTGAGAATTAAACTGAGCACCAGTGCTGAGCTGGGAACCCAGTGGCCACTATGTTCTTAGTTAGCTGTTTCCATTCTGGCCCAGTGCTCACAGATAGCAGATGTTTGGGAAAGTTAGTTTCCTTTTCTCCTCATGCCCTTCTCACAGAGGCCCTAGTGTTGGGTGGGGGCTTATTGCCACCTCGCCAAGGTTGGATAGTGGTAGACTGGAAAGTAGCTATAAGACCGGGAATAGGTCTTTGTTCGAGCTCTCCACAAATAAAACCATAGATTTCTGAGAACTAACACTTACTACTTGCTTTTTCCTGTCATAGTTGAGTGTTACAGCTGGGGTAATTTGTGGATTTTTATCTTGACTTTTCCACCTTTGCCCAATCACCCTAGTGTCCTAAACCCAAACAGCTTCAGCCACTGATGTGACTTTCTGGAAATCTAACTAAATACAGACCTAGCTGGTCAATCTCCTCACTCATACATTCCATTGCTTTTTGTTTGTTTTTTTCCCCAGAAAGCATGCTATGAGGCCCAGGACAAATCAGCCAGCAAACCATATTGACTCCATGGCACTGTCCACTAAGCACTGTCCTGAGTGCATGATGGGAAGGCATCTGCCCCAGTAAAGTTCTTCTGCTAAAGTGAGCTGTGGTGGGCTCCATATCCATGAGGAGAAGAGCCCTTGGGCAATGGTTAGACAGTTGGACCAATGTCCAGTGGACCAATGATATGCCTCCTGGAAGAGAGTCTTGAGCTGGACTTAAAAGCAAGATTTAAAACACCAAAGGGGGAATAGAAATTATTCAGTTAGAGGAAGAAACCCTATCCACACTGGCTGTTAGGTTTGTAAGCCAAACACTTCACATTTGAAAATGGACTCTGCAAACCCATAAAGACAGAAAGTACATTAATGGTTGCTGGGGGGCGCCTGGGTGGCACAGTCGGTTAAGCGTCCGACTTCAGCCAGGTCACGATCTCGCGGTCAGTGAGTTCGAGCCCCGCGTCAGGCTCTGGGCTGATGGCTCAGAGACTGGAGCCTGTTTCCGATTCTGTGTCTCCCTCTCTCTCTGCCCCTCCCCCGTTCATGCTCTGTCTCTCTCAGTCCCAAAAATAAATAAACGTTGAAAAAAAAATTAAAAAAAAAAATAATAATGGTTGCTGGGATAGGGACTAGGGTGGGATTGCTTATGCATATGGTGTTTGGGGAAGGGTAATGAAAATGTTCCAAAATTAAATAATGGTAGTACTTGCACAATTCTGTGAATATACGAAAAATCACTGAATTGTTCACTTTAAAAGGGTAAATTTTATGGCATATAAATCATACTTCAATAAAGCTGTTATTTTAAAAATGGAAGAAGAATGAAATCCTAATAAGATCTTTTCATGGAAAGTTCTCTCTATTATGCTGGTCCTCCTCAGGCCTTGTGAACTGCCAGAAAGCAGACATGCTTATGATACAATGCCACAAACCATAAGGATAAGCACAAATAGTAATTGGTCATGACGTTTTTCCATCTAACTCAGTAGTTCTCAACCATGAGCAAAATTTTCTCCCAAAGGACATTTGGCAATGTCTGGAGACATGTTTGGTTGTCACAATTTTGGGAGGTGCTACTGGCAACTAGTGGGTAGAGGCCAGAGATGCTGCTAAACATTATAGAATATACTAGACAGCCTCCCACAACGAAGAATTATCTAGCCCAAAATGTCAATCTGAAACCAGGTCTAGCCAAAATTCTACAGGTTCCTCTTAGCCATCTCTCCCTTAATGCAAGTTTTTTAAGGCACAGAAATGAATATCTAAAACAACTCCAAAGTTCTCTCTTCAAACAATTTTTCCCTGTGTATAATTGTAGCAATAATATCCTAGTTTCAATTTGTTCCAGATTCACAAAGAAAATAGGCTTTTCCTGTAATTTCCTGGTTTATTCTTCTTTTGAAAGCAAAACTAGGTGAAATCTTTGCAGGAATATGGTATTTTGCTAAATTAAAAAGTTAGTATATTCAATTCAATTATTCTCTAAAGTTTCCTAGGTATTCCTCTGGGCGCAAAAACACTTTTACTTAAATAAACAAAAAATTTTTTTTCTTTTTCCTTTAAAATGAAATTTGGAAGAAAACTGTATTGTTGGAAAAACAGAAGTAGGTGTTCATTGTTAAGGGGATGTTGAAACCAGGAGGCAGTTTGGGGAAGGGAAGGGAACCAGAGCTTTGAGTTACTACTCTGAGTTTGAGTCTGAGCTCTGCCTTTGTCATCGGTGTGGCCTTGAGCAGGTCACTGTTCTCTCTAAACCTCATTTTCCTCTCCTAAAAAAAAAACAGACTTAATGCCCATCCTTCCAGGTTATTGTGAGAGCCAAATGAAATCATGCATGTGTGGCACTAAGCCTATGTTCAGTGATGTCCACCACACCCTAGAGTAGCCTTGGCCTTGGGCCAGTCTAGACCATCTACCTTACCCCTGATACACATCACTACCTACCTACCCCCACACATTAGTAAATACAGGACCTCTTTGCTCCTTAGCAGGCAGGCATTAGTGATAGTTCCTAGAAATGGCATTAAGGAAATGGGTTTGCAACCAGGGGTGGCTCTGCCCATTGGCCAAATCTAGAGCAGGGCTTGTTGGTGATGGTTTCTACCACCTCCAAGGCCTAGCACCTTGGGACTGTAACAGCCATCTCCCTGTCTACGGCCAGGCAAGTACCCCCTGGTACTGTGCCCCTTCTACTCTTAACTCACATGCATTGTGTCTCTTATGTCCTTACTTCAGACTCCAGGTCAGCTGAGGAATGCCTTCAGCAAAGGGGGCACTAACCTTTGTAGAGAACCCACCAAGTTCTAGCACATCATCATCTCATTTAACTCTTAGCAGTAAGTAATCATGATCGTGATCATGACCTTTAACAATTGCTTAATTATGTGCCAGGCACAGGGCTCGGCACTTCACATGCATTGACTCATTTTAATTCATAATAAACATATGAAGAAGGTACTACTATTATCCCCATTTTATGTGAGAAAACTGAGGTACAAATGGGTAAGTAACTTGCTCAACAACACAGGAGAGGTGAGTCAGGACTTGCACCTTGTACACTAAAGTGTTTCACATGAAATCAGGAACATCTGCTTCCCTCGCACTCTCCTGCCTTACCCTAAACTGGCTCCTTTCTGTTTAACAATGACCTACCTTCAAGATGGGAACCATAATTAACCTGATTTGCCTTAAGTTAGCATATTTGGAACATTGTCCACAGGGATAGTGTTTCAGGACCAAGTTCACCTGCCTCCTGGAATGCCAAGAATTAAGTGCAAATTCTTAAACTCAGATGCCAAATCGGACTCAAGTCGAAAGCATACATTTAAAAATTGGATAATACTAAAGTCTCAGCCTTCAAAGTACTTTTAATTCTAAAATGAGGTAGTCATGCTAGTTTTCCATTCCCCTTGGGATAGAGGAATGTTTATGCAGCCCCTGATGGACCTGTTTACCTTTAGGATAGAAGGATCCATGGTGCCTACAACTTTTGGGTGTCCTGATCTGTACCCAATCATCCCAAGAGAGTTCTAAACCTAGGTCTGTATTCATGTGGATTCAGGGGCTCTGTTCTATTTTGAACCAATTATCTTTCCTTCCAGTAAGTTGTGTGCTTATGGGCAGTCCTAGATTCAATATGGCCCTTCTATATCTCCCAACCCAAGAAGGACCACACATTCTAGGACAGTTCTGGGCTATAATCAATTCCCATGCTCAATACAGCCTAGACTTTGAACTCAGAAATGACCTCTGGGGAAATGGAATATAACTAATAGAATATACCAAACATGATATATCACTGATGAATCATCCATCAGAGATCTACCCCAAATGACGTATTCCCTCTGCTTAGAGTGCCTGTTTCCAGTTTCCTCCCAGCATCTTACTTGACCTTCAAGAGATGAAGCTCAAATGCTTCCACCTCTGGGAAAACTTTCCCATATGTCTACTAAATGAATCTCTCTCTCTTTTGGATTCCTGTAGAATTGTGTACCGATGGCCACTCTAGTACCTACTGTACCTTGAAATGGCCTGTTTAGGTCTGTCTCCTCCACCAAATTGGGCTGTGGGCAGATATTATGTTTACTTGTTTCTGGAGTCCCAATGCCTACCAGTATCTGGAGTAGAGTAGTTAGTGAAGACCTTTGTGAAAGGAGGGAAAATAAGAAAAGAAAGAGGGAAGTAAGTGTATAAGAGGAAAAGCAAGAGAATGCTGAAGTTTTCCACAAAGAATGGACCACCAGATGGAAATTATATTAGTGTCCCAGGGCCACCACGAAAAATTACCACAAATTTGGTAGCTTAAAACAATAGAAATTTATTGCCTCCCAAGTCTAGAGGCCAGAAGTCTAAAATCAAAGTGATGGCAAGGCCATGCTCCCTCCAAAGGCTCTAGAGGAGAATCCCTTCTTTCCTCTTCCATCTGGTGGCTCCTGATGTTCCCTGGCTTGTGGCCATATCACTGCAACCTCTGCCTCCATCTTCACATGGCCTTCATCCCTGTTTGTGTCAAATCTCCCTCTCCTTTCTCTTATAAGGGTATCAGTCATTAGATGTAGGGCTCACTCCTTAGATTCAGGATGACCTCATCTCAAGATCCTTAACTCATTATGTAAAGACTCTTTTTCCAAGTGAAGTCACACTCATAGGCACCAAGGGGTAGGATTTGGACACATTTCTGGGGGAACACAACTCAACACACCACCATGTAGAAATAAACTCCACATCTTCAAAACCCCCCACTCCCACCCCAACCCAGGAGTTCTCAGACTGAGGCATTCTATTCAAGGGCTTCCTAACTTATTCACCTCCCAGCACACATATAAATGATGTTGTGGTATCATGTTGGCCTCATGCCCTGAGGTCCCCTCAGAGAGGATCTGGTTGCCCCAGGCCTGCTCCACTGCTCCATGGCCCTGAGTTGAGGGGCTCATTATCTTGCCATTCTGGTGATCCATTTCTAGCAGCTGCAGCACACCATCAAGACTCTGTAAACACCTAAGAGTCACAAACTTTGGGATTACCACCTCCAATCTCATAATATCTAAAGCTGGCAGAGGCTTACAAATATTTCCCCCAAGGAATCTTTTTCTTCCTTGGTGTCTACCTCACCAGAATTTCTTGCTCTCCTGTCGTGGTCTAGGAATGGACGAGACAAGGCAGGTCTCTACCTTTGACTATAAAATACCAGAAGGTGGGGCGCCTGGGTGGCTCAGTCAGTTGAGCATCTGACTTTGGCTCAGGTCATGATCTCATCAGTTGATGAGTTCGAGCCCCGCGTCAAGCTCTGTGCTGACAGCTCAGAGCCTGGGGCCTGCTTCAGATTCTATGTCACCCTCTCTCTCTGCCCCTCCCCTGCTCATTCTCTATCTCTCTCTGTCTCAAAAATAAATAAACATAAAAAAAAATTTTTTTTTAATACCAGAAGGTATCAGGTGACCTCTCTCCTCCCAAGTAGCATGGATCTTACCTCTGTGGTTGTAATCCAGTTTCAAATTTACACTCTAATTTCTTTCATTATGCCAACTGGGTTTCTAATTATGTGCAGGGCATGCCCCAAACCATGCAGATGACTGGTGTTCTTTATTCTTTCACTCCTGTGTGTGTAGAGTGGGGGGCTTTTATTCAGCAGTTACGTGAATTTTTTGTGTGAGATCTTGAGAAGAGGAAGATACAATTTTCCTCTATGTGGAACAATTCTACCCAGCCCCAATATGGGATTCAGGAAAAGGCAGTTCCTAGATAGAATTCACTTCACATGTCTATTTTGTATTCTGATGGTGATTGGAGTGTAATCTGTCTTTCCTGAAACACCCTAATCAACTAACTCGGCCAAGTTCTTTCTTAAACAAATCCTGCACAGCTTCCAGTTCTTTTTCTGCAAGAAATACCAAATTAGCTGCTTTGTGGTTTGCTGGTAAGCCCTGAGACCTTTATTTCATTGTTAGGCACTCCCTGGCCTATGGGGAGCACTACCAGAATATCTAAAACTGTCTATTGTTGAAGTTCATTTCATTTCATCTCTGTGCCTGCTTCCGTTGGTGATCGTGAACATGGGCTGTATATCAAAATGTTACCAGAAGGGGAAAAATACATGAATAAGATGATTATGATGGCAAAAGAATCCAATTCATTTAAAATACCCACATTTCTTTTCAGATTTAATCATTCTTTCTTCTGTGCGAGGATGATAGTATTGGCTGATCTTAAAGATAGTTAAATTTTCTAAGAATACATTCTCAAGCATGCTGCAAAATATGTGGCTCAGCCTTCCATATTCAAATGGGAAGGTAATTTTGATAAAAGCAATCTTTGCAGAGGCTATTCAAACTCATTTATAGAGCTGGGGATGTTATTTTGGTGGGCAGAGTCAGTTTGCCCTTGCTGGGTTCACATGTCAGCAAGGACCCTGACAACCCTGGGAATTTGACAGGGCTCATTTGCAGCTTCAAAGACAGGAACCATTTAAATTCACAGATTTCATAGCAGTTGGATAGAAGGAATTGTGGTGATGCTGAAATTTTGCCCCTTAATTCAGCTGTGAGGCAGCGCATAAACTATCACATCACAGTGCCAAAATTTTTAAGGGATGACTTTACTGTTGTTGACTGGATTAAGACGGGTCATATATATGCTTGTCCTATGACCTGTAACTCCTCTGGGGTAACTGTATAATTTATCATCCGAAGAGGGACACTTCTAGTAAAAGTGTCTATACTTGTAATAATTTACAGGAATGGGGGGGGGGGATGGCATAAACCAGTACTATCCCATGCAAACTAGGAAAGATCGCCAATCCCTATGTCATCCCCACCTCATCCCTGAACATTCCCCCCACGTTCCCCCCAGTGACCTTGTGAATACCAGTGGTTGTGGGGGTTGGGGGTCGATCATGGTGGCAGCCATCTGTATAGCACCTCCCTTCAATCTCACATTCATATTTTGCCATTGTCGATATATAAGATCACATGGAGATGACTGAATGGTGGTCTCAGCAGGAATGCATGTGGCTCCCAAATGTATGCAGGAAACTTCTCCATCCTCAGTTTAATCTTTAGTTGCCAACTCACTATACAACTACCCACCTCACCGTCACCATTTCCTTCAACCCATTTATAACACATAAGCTAGAAGCACCCAAACTTCCATTAGGCAAATGATATTCAGCAACTCTTCTGGTTAAACCAACGTTTGGCCTTGAGGACAGAAATAATTTAGAATCATAGATTTGGGAGAACCCTGGAGAACAAGGCTGCTCCATCCACTGACCTTAAAGGGAATGGTTTCAGTCACATAAGAATAAATTTTATTGTTAGAATCTGTCTAGAAATGGAGTTTCCAAAGCCTATTTCAACAAGTCTATTTTCATATTTACACACATGAGTAACCAGAAACTCCTTATGTTTCACATGTTCTGCAGTTGAGGATTTATTTCCTCTTGTCTGCCAATATGGAGTGCCCCCTGTAGGACTATCTCTTCTCTGCTCTTTTCTTTCTAGCCTTCTTGTTCCAAGATTTTCATAATGTTTTTGGTTACACAGACTATCTGACAGGTGATTCGGAAAGGATAGTTTTCCTATCTGATATTTCAAGATCCTGGAAATCTAGACTGATAATAACAATATTCATGGTTTTCAATAGAGACACCCAAATGTTATTCCACCTCACTTGGTCACAGACACTGCTTCACCACCTAGTTTTAAATATGGATTTCAGGGGTACCTCGGTGGCTCAATCGGTTAAGCATCTGATTCTTGTCTTCAGCTCTGGTCACGATCTCATGGTTGTGAAACTGAGCCACACATCAGGCTCTGTGCTGAGCATGGAGTCTGCTTAAAATTCTCTCTCTCCCTCTCTCTCTCTGCTCCTCCCCACCTCAAAATAAATAGATGGATAGATAGATAGATAGATAGGGATTTCAAATCTAGAGAGTTCAAAACTATTGTGTCCTGGGTTTTTTCCCACCTAGTCTTTGGCATCTAACCCCTCCTCTGATGTATCAAGGACATTTGTGCTCATTAATATGTGTTTCTGCCTTAACTAAACCAATTAAGATGAAAGACAGTTACAGATGGAAAAACTCTGTAAAATACCTTGCCTTGGGAGGACACATGATGCCTTGAGTACTCAATATATTTGCAGAATTGAATTAATTTCAAGCCTACAATGTCCATTTTAAAAAGTATTTGGACATGTTTGTAATGTCTCCAGTGAAGAATTTTCTGTTACTTACCCTGAAAGAAAGTTGGGGATATTTCATCATTAGGAAGGTTTTGCTTATGAGTCACACTTATGAGATACGTCGGACAGGGTTCTTGGCTGGGAGCCCTCCTGGACCTGAATCCAGTTCTGTGACCTTATAAAAAAAATCACTTCACCTCTCTGGCCTTGGGGTCCTCATTCATAAAACATAGAGCACAAACTAGAATCATACTCAAATCTCCCAGATTGTAAATTCCATGATTCTATTCTTCTATTTAGATAAATAATGCATTTCCTTAAATTCTTTTTTAAATGTTTATTTATTTTTGAGAGAAAGAGAGCAAGCGGGCAGGTGCAGAGAGAGGGGGAGACAGGCTCTGTGCCAACAGCTGAGATCCTGATGTGGGGTTTGAACTCACAAACCATGAGATCATGACCTAAGCTGAAGTCAGACGCTCAACTGCCTGAGCCACCCAGGCAGTGGTCCTCTTTAAATTCTCTTTTTAAAACTACTGTTCATAAGAAACATTTAAAACATACAGAAAATTACAAACAACAATGTAACAACTATTAGCTATCCACCACTATTTAAAGCATCTTAAAATTGTTTCAATCTCCTTAAAATTTTCTCCTTAAGGGGCGCCTGGGTGGCTCAGTTGGTTAAGCATCCGACTTTGGCTCAGGTCATGATCTCGCATTTCGTGGGTTTGAGCCCCACGTTGGGCTCTGTACTGACAGCTCAGAGCTTGAAGACTGCTTCAGATTCTGTCTCCTCTCTCTCTGCCCCTCCCAGGCGCTCTTTCTCTCTCTCTCTCAAACATAAATAAACATTAAAAATTTTTTCTCTTTAAGAAAAAAGATAAAGGAAGGAAGTAAAGAATCCTTAACCACCTTTGGTGCACTTGTCTTATGGAAAAACAATTTCCAAACAGTGTAGAATAAAGAACAACGGTTTCATTTCATTTATAAACAGTGTCCTTTGGGAAGCCTCACAGAAAGGCTCGCTACACACTTGGGTGGACTGGTAAATTTCTCATACTTATTCATCAACATTGTCTCTCTTACAAGGTAAGCACCAGGGAAACCTCTGTCTTGCAGAGTGTCATAGAAAATACCATGTAATAAAAGTTCTGTGATAATAGTGATGGCATTTACTCCTCTGGATCTAAGGCACTGAGGGAAAAGGACTGAGACAAATCAAGACAAACATTAACCTTTATTTGTACTAGAATCACATACCTTGTAATTACCAAACCAAAAGAAAATTAGCATCAGCATTATTAAATCCTGTACAGCTAAAAATGGGCGAGAGTGATAATGACCACTTACTTACTTTAGAGCATCTCACATTAATATCAGAGTACAAAGTAATATTCCAACATCCAGTGGAAAACATAACTTTCTGCATTTTATAAATATTGCTGCTGTGGGGTACTGAAAGACCAACTTGTTTGATAAAATTACGTAAGACGATGAATAGTCAAGCTAGGATGTGAACTCTGATGGAGAGAATAACATTAACCATTCAAAGAAGTTCTTGCTGTTAGGCAACAAAAAACATTTCTAAAGCAAATGAACTACCATGCATCTGAAATAATGAGCAAATTAATTCCCCATCTGGGAAACATCTTCCAAATTGGTAGATATCCACCTGGGAAAATGGTCCTTTTCTAAGGTCCTAAGAGACTACAGACACATGAGAAAACTCAGATTAGTACCCAACAGAGTGTGTCAGACTGAAGCATCTAGTTGTGATGTTAAACTATGTGCCATCCTGCATCTGAGATTCCAAAATCAAAATTCAAAAAGCAAGCTCTTTAAACACCTTTCTAGCTTACCAAGAGGGTATGACAAAATGCCCAGGGAAATCAGAGATGATGAAGGGAATTTCTTAAGCATGAAAAGACAATATTTACACACAAGGCACCATTACTGATTGTTAGAAAATCACCAAGAAAGTCCAACACCAAATGCATGGTATATTTCCCTCCTACTTTCCCAAGTTCTCGTCATTCATGACTACACAGAACAAACATGATACAGCTATTCTTAACTGTTGGAAAAAATATCTTAACATGTTTAAATATTATATTGATTTAATCTCTTTCTACCATTACCCTAGTAATAGCTAACATTTATTAATTCCTCCATGAAAGGCACTGTGCTAAGCACTTCACATGCATTTTGCCATATGACCTTCATAACACATGCATCAAGTGGTATTTGGGTGAGGGATAGATAACTCAATGAAAACCAATCTAAGAAGAACTATAGAAAGCAAAAAGACCACATAAAAGACAGTGCAAGCCTGGCTTTAGGTGTAGCTTAATGCCAGGCTAAGTGGTGGGGCTCATTTTCCTGGCTCAGCATTCCCAAGTTGCTCTTTCCCCGGGCTAGCTTTATTCTCCACGTGGTCTGGGTCTCATAATTTTAAGATGGTGGCCAATAGCTCCAAACCTTACTTCCTCTCAAATCAGGCCTAGTGGAGAAAGTGTCTGCCTCTATTCCAGCATTCTCAGCAAAAGTTTCTGGATCTGAATAGGTCACAAGCTGATCCCCACACCAATCGCTGAGGCCAAGGAAAACAGAATGGCATTTCTTCGGCCCAGGTCCCATAATGCATCTGAGTGGTAAAGTGAAGTCCCACCCAGACACTGGGGCTGAGAGCAGGAAAGAAGTGGCTCCCAGACGGAAATTCCAGAATAAAGGTAAGTGGATGCTGGAAAAATAGTTGATACAAATTTTATAAGGTATGACAGAAAGTTTGAAAATATTCTGGGTGGGGAGAATAGCATGATGCAAAAGTGTGGAGGGACATAGACATGGTTTCTGTATAAGGAAACCGAATTCATTCCATCAGCAGTATACCGTGATTGAGCAGTGGAAGACAACATTAAATAAGAAGGAAACATCCAAAATATGGAAGGCCTTCAGTTAGACCTGGAGGTTTAGATTTAATAGGCAATAGAGTCATTGTATAAACTTGGAGAGCTAAGATGAAAAATAATTATGCAAGAAAGTTGGATGTGAAGATGTGATTCAGAGACAGCTGGGTATTAACTCTGCTTTCATTAATGTCCCATCCCTGAAGTTATGGCCTTTTTGATGCTGAGTTTGGCTTCAGAACAAGGAGAGCTTAGGCATGTTTACAAACCTTCCCTTAATTAGAAACACATAGACTATTAGTGTCAATTTTTCTGGAATATTGATATAATACTTCAGACTAAATGGGCAAGGTCTTAGAAAAAATTGTGCTTTCATGATCTAGAAAGAAGTAGACAACATTGCTGGCAACTCCAGAGCCTCATTAAGGATTTCATGGGCCAAGAGAAGCTACACCAAGATATGCTCTAGTGTTCCTCCTCTGCATGGTCTTACTGATTGCAATAAGATTGTGTATTTCTGGCTATTTAAGAAAGGAACTTGGGGTGCCTGGGTGGCTCAGTCGGTTGAGCGTCTGACTTCGGCTCAGGTCATGATCTTGTGGTTCATGAGTTCGAGCCTCGTGTCTGGCTCTGTGCTGACAGCTCGGAGCCTGGAGCCTCTTCAGATTCTGTGTCTCCCTCTCTCTGCCCTTCCCCTGCTCGTGCTTTCTCTCTCTAAAATAAATAAACATTAAAGAAAAAGTTTAAAAGAGGAACTTAATATAACTTTATACCTGAGGGTAATGCAGGGGAGTTGGTGGTAGAAGAGAGTCTTTACCCACAAATCCACACCCCAACAGCAACACCACAGTTGGTGTCAAAAGTAGGGTTGGCACAAATACCCTTCAGTTACTGTGTTCAACTTTGGAGGGAATGTTGAGAGGTCGAAGGAAGGAATATGAGGGGGAAAAAATGAAAACTGGATATAGACAGCATAGCCCTTAATATGAAACTATAAAATGAGACTATTAAAGTTTTAGGCATATTTTGAGGGACGGACATATTAGTGGAATTAATCTATTTATCTACCTCCAACAGGTCAGCCCTAGGGGATAATTTTAAAAATCATTTCTCAAGAGAAGATGTCCCTCTGAGCACCATTCTCTGGCTTCTCCGAAATGTGCCAGTCATGGCACTAGGGGCGACTGAAGATCCCCAAAGGTAAGAAAGGATAATGAACCAGAAAAATTTCTCTTCTCCATCATCTGCCCCCCTCCAGGTTCCCATAAAGCAGAAATTAGAAAGTTGCTGAGGTTTTGGAAGTTTGAAGTGGTGAGCAAGGAGCTGTGATTTGCTTCAAATCTTGCCTACGTAACTGCTACCACAGAGGGATGACAAACCAAGGAAAAATTAAGTCTAGTCAAAAGATTTTTAAACACTATCTTCACTGGCCTTTAAAAAAAGAAGTGGCCAAGGAGAACACTAGTTCTGATTTAAAAATCTTAACTGTGAGTAGTTATTCTGCTTCTAAAAGTGTGTGCAAATAGTTTCCCTAGCATGCAAAACTGACCTTGAGACAGATTTAGACAAATGTCCTAGGAGCTAATTGGGTTAAACTTTGTGTTCTGAAGTTTCACATTTTTCTTAAATAAGAACATAGTATTCTTATTAGTAAAAAGGTAAACAATTGCTTTTTGAAACTTCTACTTGAAACAAGTATGCATATGTAACCTGATGCAGAAGCAGATTTGTGTGTCCCGGCTAATTGTAGAAGGAAAGGAATATAAGGCATAATTTTCAGGATGTTCATGGCTTCCAAGAATACTGAATTAAATGATCTCAAAACAATTCAGCTAAGGCATTAAGTATCTAACTTCTGTGTTTTAGACATGATTCTGTTTGGGGCATAAATGAACTTGCTGGATCAGAGCCAATGGAGATAAGGGGAAGCTGGCAGTGCGCCCAGTATCTCCAAAGTGAGAAATCTTACGAAAATAAGTGTTTTTCCTTTCTTTTGAGTCACCTTAGAATCTTGGCTTGACTTCTTTGGTAGTAAAGAGGGTGATTAGACAACTATACTTCCCTCCTTTCTTCAGCAAAATGTAGGGAGATGTTGTGGAAGGTGAATATTATAGAAGTCAGGGGGGAATGTGAAATGGATAAGTTGAACTGAGGGTACAGTACTGAGCACTGAAGAGAAAAAATATCAGGGTTTCTATCAGAAAATATGTCTCTTATGGAGAGAATAACCAAAAGTTGCTGAGACAGAAAATAGGCAGAGCCCCACTGGAGACAATGTGTGCCATTACTTGGAACACGAACACAAGGGACAGAGCCAGCCAGACCGGCAGGCAGGAAGGGAGTGGGTGGAGAGCCCCTGCTCCCTGCCCTCAACAGAACCAGGCCCCCACATCCGCACAACCTCCCCCTGCCAGAGAAATAGAGACGGCAGCCCATGCCCCTCCTGGACCTACACAAACTGACTAAGCCAAGCAGTGAGACAAGGGACGTCCGTTGAGACCTTACAGGGGCACCTGGGTGGCCCAGTCTGTTAAGTATTGGACTTTTGATCTTATCTCAGGTCATGATCTCATGGTTCAGTTTATGAGACTGAGCCCCACGTGGGGCTCCGCGCTGGGGGGTTCTTGGGATTCTCTCCCTCCCTGTCTCTCTCTGCCCCTCCTTCTCTCTCTCTCTCAAAATAAATAAAATGAACTTAAAAGAAAATTGGGGGACACAGAACTCAGCTTTCAAAGGAAAAGAAGTCATGGAGGAGAAAGCTACATGCTTCAGCAGTATTGCCATTAAACCTGGCTGAGATGAACCCTGCCTGGGCCCCAGGTTCCTGTACATTGGTTCACAAATATATTGTCTGATAAAAGCAAATGTAAAAAAGAAAAAACAAAAACAAAAAGCAAATATCTGACTAGCCACCTAGGATCAGGAGGTACACTTCAGTCAAATATATTTATAATCAAGTCCTCAGACCAAACTATTAAAACACTCAGACTAAAAGGAATATACAGAGTCAGATACTGACTCTGGGACTGTAAAACAAACTGGAGGCAAAAAGAACGTTCAGGGTCTCTGGGCCCTGACTCTGTGTGCTAGAAGACAGTGGGCTTCAGTGATATATGTGATTATTCCTTACATTGAAATGCATGTTTGCTTGAGTAATACCTTCTGGAATGGTAATGTGAGCTCAGGTCTGAGGTCTGTACAGTAGCAAGAACTGATGGGGACCTGGATATGTGAGCAGCACTGCCAGCAGCTGTGCACAAGGCAATCTGGGGCCACAGGAAGCCACTCAAAGATAGGCCATCTCTTTCCGCCCCGAGTGTCCCCCTCACATCTCATAAGATTCTGTATTCTTGGCTGATCAAAGCAGGAACTTGATATAACCTCACTGCTAACTAATGTGAGTGTGTGGAGAGGAAGTAGACCTCTTTTTGCCAGATTGTAGCCCGCTTGACATATTACATACCTTATCTGGAAAAATGTTACCTAGACAAAACAAGCAGGCATGCAATTTCTATAGCAAGAAGTCAGAAATCTCTGGGTTTTATCCTCTGTCCATTGCAAACATAATGCTATTCACCACTACCTAAAGTGCTTCTTTAGTCTTTTCAACTGAAAAATATAGTTTAGCTTACAAATATTTTTCCCTTATGTCTCACAGGAGGCTGTGAAATTTAACTAGAAGACATTTATGATCTCCGATGAAAAGTACTCATTAAGCATCATTATTATCATTACCATTATTATCATTACTTGAATCTATGAATCTATTTGTACTTTCCTCATCATATATATATATATATATATATATATATATATATATATATATATCCATCTGGCTTGATGTGGTCCACAAGAGCTCTGGCATTAGTGTTTTTACCCACTCGCTCACATACCTCAGCGCCTGTCCTGGGCTAGCAGGTGGGTATTTCGAAGCCTTGGGTCTGGGCACTGGGCCTCATGGCAACCCTAGATCTCGTGTTCCCATAGGTGGCACTTTCTGACAAGCATAAAATTTCATTCCAAAACAAATGTGCCAATAGTTGGCTTGCTGTGGGTACAATTAGTCGGTTTCTCAGAATGAAGAGCAAAGGGCTAATTGTTCTGCAAGTGGACAATTGCTGCTGTAATTATTAGCCCCTGTAATTTCTCATCCATCCATAATTGCACATGTGGACGAGGAGAACTTGGGCTGTTCTTGCAATTCTGTCCATAAGGCTTCTCATTGTTATGCTCAGGTTTTTTTCCACTTCTATCGGTCACAGTTGGTTGTGCTTTTCCATGATTGTCCTTTTTTCCTCCATAAAATATCAATGCCAAAGCAGCTTTTAAAAAGTTGTCCAGAACAATTTAAATACTGAATCAGCCCTCTAGTCAGGGTTTGTGTTAAATGTAACTTGAATATTTACAAAGGCAAGTTTCTGGCTCAAGTTTGTAGAACTGTAGAGAAGAATAAAGCTAGAAGTTTCCCCTAGGTTTCCAGTGTCTTTTCTCCCCCATAACCCACGCTCTCCTCCAAATCTCCAAGAAAAGAAATTTCGGTTTCACAGCCTCCCTTTGGAACTCCATTTCAGTGTTCTGCCTCTAACTTTAAAATGTCTGAGCCTTGTATGCTCCCATTTCATTGTGAGTTTCTTCGGCATTGTGGAGCCAGATTTGTTCTATCCACATCTGTAGCCAGACGCCACCTTCAGCGGTCAGTTAATCTGTTTTAGGTTTACGTGTGAAGTCTTCTTTACATAAAATGCTCCTGGAAGCAGCTGATCTTTCTCCTGAGGCATTTGGCCAAAACTCACTCAGATTCCTTTCACCTACATCCCCCAAACCTCAGCACATGGCAGATATGTATCTGGGTGATAGATGAAGCTACAGAGAAGACTTGCCTCCTTCCAGTTTGCAAAGCTGCTCGAGAACTCCTCGTACAGAAGGACATCCCACTGTTCCCAGTTCCTGGAGCGTGGCTGGCTGTCCTAGACAAACAAGTTTCCCCAGCGTCCATGATGCTGCAGGCTTATCTTCAGATGAGACCTGAATCCCCAAGAAAATTCTTCTTAGTTTCGTGAACTCTCATAATGCAAGAAGTCACAAAACTTGGTAATGCTGGGGAAAGCAAAACTGATTTAAAGGATTTGGGAAGAATCGTGCCATTAGCCAATGCTTTGATTTTTTTTTTCTTATTCTTTCGCTGGTTCCAAATAAAAGTGAAACTCACTGAAAGATATTATATCTACCTGCTAAAGTTGAGAAATAGACTGTGGTGAAATTATTTGCTATTAAAGGTAAGTCTGCCTGTACATAGACAGTCAATGCATGCCTCCCTGCCTGCAGATCTTTCTGGCAGCCTCAAAATAACATTCAGCTGCTCCCTACCTTATGACCCCTAAAAGCTGCAGCCTGAACTCCCCCATGTAAGAATGTTAATAACCACTGTCAAGATCACGCATTGCATTTCTAGTGCCAAATTCCCCTTCTTTCGCTCAAACTGAATGGAATCCTAAATGCGCCACATTTGCTTTTATGAAGATGCATTTGCCAGTCGGCCTCAATGCAAGCCTGAGCACTTCAATAGCATTAATAAAAGGGGTGGTAATCTGAAGAGTCTTATTTTTGTCCCTAATGTTCACCCCAAAAGGAAATGTGCTTCTTACTAATAATAGAGGATGTGACCAAAAACATTGAGTATACTTATCTGTTCCTAGTTCAGTTGCCAAGGCTTATATTTCCCATCAGCACTCTTTTAGAAAGGCTAAAACAATTAACCTCTTTCTCACTTGCCCTGCCAAAAGCCAAGGTCTGGCAGTTTTTGTTTAGGAGATTCAACTGAAGACCAGCCCCTCCTCTCCTAACACACAAACCAAGCTGACACAAATATAATGAGAAGAGCTAGCATTTACTAAGAGCTATATGCCCTGAGCTAGCAGTCAGGCACTGTTTAGCACTTTACATAGGCTCCCTCGTTTAATCCTCACCATAGCCCTGTGAGATAGGTCCTGCTAGGACCCCCATTTACCATCATGGAAACTGAAATATAGATGCATTAAGTAACTTGCCCAAGATGACACAGCTG
This sequence comes from Puma concolor, assembly GCF_028749965.1. Taxonomy (NCBI): domain Eukaryota; kingdom Metazoa; phylum Chordata; class Mammalia; order Carnivora; family Felidae; genus Puma; species Puma concolor. The sequence continues at coordinate 80,912,536 of NC_141671.1, forward strand.
GTAAGTGATGACTGCTCTAGAGACACTGCTCTGGGTCACTATATGATCCACCTCTGTGTCAAAGTTGTTTTACATTTTAAAATGATACTCTCTGTCCGAAAAATAAATAAGTGTTGAAAAAAAAAAATTTTAAAAAGGGGCGCCTGGGTGGCGCAGTCGGTTGAGCGTCCGACTTCAGCCAGGTCACGATCTCGCGGTCCGCGAGTTCGAGCCCCGCGTCGGGCTCTGGGCTGACGGCTCGGAGCCTGGAGCCCGTTTCCGATTCTGTGTGTCTCCCTCTCTCTCTGCCCCTCCCCCGTTCATGCTCTGTCTCTCTCTGTCCGAAAAATAAATAAGTGTTGAAAAAAAATAAAATGATGTACACTGACCCACTGCCCTCTAGTTGGCATCAAGGAGCGTAGGCTGAAGCAAAGCTCTCCCCCATTCCTTAAAACCCATGCTCCCCTTATGCTTCCTGCTGTCACTTAGCTCATTCATGGTTTGGCTACATTTGTGACTTCCAAATCAAATGTGCTAAAAAAAAAAATCATGGGCCCCGGTCCAATACAGGTTCTTTCAGATTCACTCAGAAGCCCCTGAGTAAGTTTACAATATAGCACATGTATTAGACAGATGAGCTCATTATCAGATTATGTGTCTAAAGAAATAATGAGCAACACAAGAGCCAGTCACATCAGATTTATAACCATCGGCATTTGTCAATGATAGTCACCAACTTTAGTGCTCATTGGTAAGCATCCACGAACTGCATGCTAGCAAAAAAGAAGGCAGTTATAGGTAAGCAATGTCATGTGCTTCAATCCTCGGTGACTTGGTCTATCTCCATATGCCATATAATAACAACTTTTGTGTTAATCCATATACAAATATCTTCAACTTTTGTGTTAATCTGTATACAAATATCTTCATTATTTTAAAATAAGTTTTCAGAAGCTATTAATCCTTGTCATAATTTGGATGGGCACTTGTATGCTGCTATTTTGTTTGTCTTTTAAACAAAGGCTAAATTTTTTCAATTTTATCTTGATAAAACTCTTATACTCTCATTTTTAATGCCTTCAGCAAACTCTGTATAGACAAAGCACTGAAAATAAAAGTTGGCACCAAACTATATCCTATGACATCAAAATGTTTCCCTAGTGTTAAAAAAAAAGTCACAAGCAACTTTTTTCTACACTCAGTTTGATAAACTTAAGCCCCAGAAAATGCAAAGGGGATCCAGATTTTTATTCTACATGTTTAACAGGGTGTGTGTCCAGGCTGCGATCCTTTTCCTCTTCCTGAAATCAATAAACCCACTGCCCTGGCTTATGTCCACCCAGTTCACCTACTCCTAGCACAAAATCTTATCTAGAAGAGGAGCAGACTTAGAAACACCTCTGCTCTAATTAAGTGTAGAACAGAATCACCCTGGGTTGAATTAACAGCGGTTTTTAATTTTCTAATAGTGGGTTAACTCATCACACATTTTAGGCCACAGAATGTTTTCCTCCTCATAAAAAGCTTGTGAGCAATATGTAAAACATCTTTCTTGTTCCCCAGCTTATAGCCTTCCAAGTTTTCTTCTCATAACTAATACTGTTTCTCTTCAGAGTAATTAACTCAAGGAGAAGCCAGCAATCTGCCTTTACCTTAACCTTCATTGGTTTCTAACTAAAAACAAAAGAAGAAGAATCCAATGTTTGGCCAATGGCCCAGTAAACCACTTCCCTTGCCAAGAGAGTTTCCAACAGGTGCTGCCATTCTCTGAAGGCCTAGAGATGTGGATTTTGAACAGCAAACTCTGTTTTCATTCTGCCTTTGGCTTCCCTCCGGATTCTAAAATGACTGTGTTTAACCATAGACCTACAGATCACAGAAGATTATTTTTTCTCCACTCCAAGCAAAAGAAAGCACAAGCCCAGGTTTATCAAAAAGGAAATTTCCAGCAGTACTTTAATTAAATGTTAACCTTTCTGTGAAGAATTATAAATTGCATTAGAACATAAACGTCAACTGATGACATTTGAGACCTGAGCTGAACTTATGTAATGTTTCCAATAATAAGTGTGTCTACTTAAGATGTCAGTTAAAAGTTCAAAACCTTGATATGTGGGTGCCGTCAAAAGGAATCGTTAGAGCCACACGTTGGAGTCGGTCTTCAGGGAGAAATTCCAGAAAGGTGATAGATTTTGACCAGAATTGAAGCTTACTTTTGGCCTCAAGATCTGTGTTCTTTCCATTCTCCTGGGCCTCCCAGATAGCTTGGAGAATTCTTAATACTAAACATGTTTACAAGTCAGACGCAGTCAATTCTAGAGTCAGGATCTATAATGCTCTTTTCCCTTTCCCTAACAAGCTGATAGCCCCTGACTGACATCCCTTCCCCTCAGAGTAATGATATGGCTGGTCCTAATCTCCCAAATTCCTTTCAATCTGCTTACTGGTAAGAAATGGCTATCCCTTCCATCCGGGTGACAGGTGCCATAAACTGCACATTATTCTGTCAGCCCTAAAGTCAAGGCATTGATAACTTCCACAGGGACAAATTTGATAATGATCTCTTGGTATAAAATTGTCTTTTAGAGAATTAGATAAATGTGAAACGCTCCACATTGTCAAGAACATCACTCAAGGCTGCTTCACCCGTCTTGACAGCCCACGATGGCAGGACACATTAGGAACCCAAAGACATGGACATTTGTTTTCAGACCTGCACTTCCTGCAACCTGTGCCCCTCTGCTTCATTCCAGGCAACAATCTTGGCTCCACAAAGTGCTTGCTGGCCACACTCTTAAACCTGAGCAGGACTGAGTCCTGGGAGCAAGGACTGCCTCTTAAGGGCAGGTTTTCAAGTCCTGCTGTGAAATCTGCCAACTTTGTGGAGAATAAATAATTCATCTCACTCTGGTAATATCTCTTTTCACAGAGACTTCTGTGACAGGGCCTTGACAATAGCAATGGTCATTGTGTTTGTTAACCCCCAAGTAGTAAGGAGAAGGACTGGGGACGGAGAAGAAAGACCCTGAGTGGCTTCCAGAATATAACTTCATACTGTTACCACAGTCAATGTTGGAAATTGTTTTAACAAAAGGAAATAAAGTGGATTCATAGGATTTCTGAACTGGCAATTGCTGGAAGAGTCCAGTTGGTCTAGTGTAAGGCTCAAGTAGGACCACATCTTGGTTGCTCAAGAGAGATCCCTGGTCTTCTAGACATTCTTTCACTGGCTTCTTCTGGTTTTTAATTTTCCAGAAAGGAATTTATTTCCTGTGAGTCAAAACTCCCATCTTGCCGCGGTGGACAGCCTTTTACTTGAGATTTTCCTTTTCCCAGCCCTCCATGAGCTCGCTCCTCCACCAGAAGTATTTGGAAGTATCTAATAAGCACTCCCACATGATGTGGCTCTGTGCAATTCTATCCAGAACACTCAGATGCCAGCCTTGAGATTTAAGATTTCGTAAGTTTACAAAATTCCACGAGGAGACAGAGCAAAGCTTTGCAGTGGTTCTCCATTTCACCCTCAATAAAAACAGAAGTCCATACAATGGTCTTCAATGCCTGCATAATCTGCCCCCTCTCCAAAACCCACCACCCTCCCCCCACACACATCCACACATCCAAACTATGACCTTCTCTTCCTCTCCAACTTTTTCTCCTTTCCTCTTCTTATTCACCTGGCTCTAGTCACATCACCCACCCACTTCAGACCAACTGCTACCTCAGGGCCACTGCACTGGCTGCTCCTCTGCTTGGAGCTCTCTCCCCCCAGGTGACCACAAGGCTCACCCCTCTACTTCCTTCAGATCTTTGATCAGGTGTCACCTTTTCACTGAGGACCAGTCTGGCCACCTTCTGTCATACTGCAACCTCACTCCACCCACCCCACCACCACACCTCTGACCCTCTGACCCTGTTCTGTGATGTTTTTCTCTTTTTCTTTTTTTTTTTAATTTAATTTATCTTTTTCATTTATATCCAGGTTAGTTAGCATATAGTGAAATAATGATTTCAGGAGTAGATTCCTTAATGCCCCTTACCCATTTAGCCCATCCCCCCTCCCACAACCCCTCCAGTAACCCTCTGTTTGTTCTCCATATTTAAGAGTCTCTTATGGTTTGTCCCCCTCCCTGCTTTTTATTAGTTTTGCTTCCCTTCCCACCTGTTTTGTGTCTTAGAGTCCTCATATGAGTGAAGTCATATGATATTTGTCTTTCTCTAATTTCACTTAGCATAATGCTCTCTAGTTCTATCCACGTAGTTGCAAATGGCAAGATTTCATTCTTTTTGATTGCCAAGTAATACTCCATTGTGTGTGTGTGTGTGTGTGTGTGTGTGTGTGTGTGTGTACCACATCTTCTTTATCCATTCATCCATTGACAGACATTTGGGCTCTTTCCATACTTTGGCTATTGTTGATAGTGCTGCTATAAACATTGGGGTGCATGTGCCCCTTCGAAATGGCATACCTGTATCCCTTGGATAAATAGCTAGTAATGCAATTGCTGGGTTGTAGGGTAGTTCTATTTTTAATTTTTTGAGGAACCTCCATACTGTTTTCCAGAGTGGCTGCACCAGCTTGCATTGCAACCAACAATGCAAAAGAGATCCTCTTTCTCTGCATCCTCACCAACATCTGTTGTTTCCTGAGTTGTTTTAATATTAGCCATTCTGTAGGTGTGAGATGGTATCTCATTTTGGTTTTGATTTGTATTTCCCTGATGATGAGTGATGTTGAGCATTTTTTCATGTGTCAGTTGGCCATCTGGATGTCTTCTTTGGAGAAGTGTCTATTCGTGTCTTTTGCCCATTTCTTCACTGGATTATTTGTGTTTTAGGTATTGAGTTTGATAAGTTCTTTTTTTAAAATTTTTTTTAACGTTTATTTATTTTTGAGACAGAGAGAGAGAGAGAGAGAGAGAGCATGAACGGGGGAGGGGCAGTGAGAGAGGGAGACACAGAATCGGAAGCAGGCTCTAGGCTCTGAGCCATCAGCCCAGAGCCCAATGCGGGGCTCGAACTCATGGACCGCGAGATCGTGACCTGAGTTGAAGTCGGACGCTTAACCAACTGAGCCACCCAGGCGCCCCAAGTTTGATAAGTTCTTTATAGATTTTGGATACTAACCTTTTATCTGACATGTTGTTTGTATATATCTTCTCCCATTCCGTCGGTTGCCTTTTAGTTTTGCTGATTGTTTCCTTTCCTGTGCAGAAGCTTTTTCTTTTGATGAGGTCCCAGTAGTTCATTTTTGCTTTTGTTTTCCTTGCCTCCGGAGATGTGTTGAGTAGGAAGTTGCTGTGGCCAAGGTCAAAGAGGTTTTTGCCTGCTTTTTCCTCAAGGATTTTGATGGCTTCCTGTCTTACATTTAGGTCTTTAATCTATTTTGAGTTTATTTTTGTGTATGGTGTAAGAAAGTGGTCCAGGTTCATTTTTCTGCATGTCACTGTCCAGTTTTCCCAGCACCACTTGCTGAAGAGACTGTCTTTATTCCATTGGATATTCTTTCCTGCTTTGTCAAAGATTAGCTGGCCATACATTTGTGGGTCCATTTCTGGGTTCTCCATTCTGTTCCACTGATCTGAGTGTCTGTTCTTATGCCATACCATACTGTCTTGATGATTATAGCTTTGTAATACAGTTTGAAGTCCGGTGTGATGTTTTTCTATATCAATTACTTTCTAACGTACCATATTATATACTTAGTTATTATGCTTATTCATAATCGGTGCCTCCCTCAGCTAGAATATCTGCCCCATTGGAGCAGAAATGTTTGTTTTGTTCACTGCTATATCCCCAGCACCTACAGGGGCACCTGGCACATAGTAGGTGCTCAATAAAGATTTGCTTAATGCATGAACAGACACACAACAAACCAGTGATGGGCTTCCCAGGCTCTAGCAGAGAAGTAAGAGAAGAGGACTGGTGGGGAGATGGCTGTCACTGCCCTGTTTGCTGAGCTGGAGATAGCAGTTAGTCACACAGAGCTGGAGAGCATTTGGGAGCCTCTCCACAGAGCCTGGATTTCTAGAAGGCCTCATTTGCCTCCCTGCTGGCTCAAATACTGCTATCTCTCAGATTTTCACACACTATTATTTCTCATAACAATCTCTTCCAGTTCACTTATGGACTCTACCCAATGTGTGTCCAACTGAGCTTACTAAACACAAATCAAATCATCCGCTCCACACATGGAGTTCCTACTCTGTGCCAGAAATATTCTAGGTGCTGGGGATATAGCAGTGAACCAAAGAGACAAGATTCCCTACCCTAAGGAAGCTTACAGTCTAATGGGTGTGGCAGACAATAAGCAAGATGTGTAAAACCTATAGTTTAATGTTGCTGAGGAAAGGTCTATTCATTTCTTGCTTAAAATCTGTCCCCGGTTCCCTACTGTCTCCAGAATAAAACTCAAGCCCCTTATGGCCAGGAGCATACAGCTTTTCCATGTCCCCTCCTGCAGCCCAGTGCCTGCTGCATGCACTCCACTTGCCAGGCAAAATGAACCTGTTGCAGTTCCCCGATTGTGCCTTGTTCCCTTACACATCTGTGTCTTTTTATGTGCTGTTCCTTCTGCCTGGAGTGCCCTTCTCCCTTCCCTCCACCTTTTTGGCCACTTTAATTTGTACTCAATACCTAGCTTAAGCACCATGTCTTCCATTAGTCTTTCTCTGTCACCCCATTACACCACCCAACCCCTACTTCAATGGGGTACCCTTTTTTATTTTTCCCCTCTCACTGGGAATACCTCTATCCCAATACATTCTCCACCAGCTTATAACTTTCTATGTCCCCACTGTCTGTGGACATCTTTAGCCTTTATATCCCCTGAGTGCCTGACCCATCGCATTCAACAAATATTTGTTAATAAATAATAATAAATATATAAATAAATAAATAAATAAATAAATAAATAAAAATAAAAATAAATAATATTTGTTAACAAATAATAATTTGTTGATAAATAAATGGATGAAGGGAAGAATGGAAGGAAGAAAGGACAAAGGGATTAATAAAAAGGTAAATGGATGGAAGCAAAGTGATATGGGTTGAATTGTGTCCCTCAAAATTCATATGTTGAAGTCCTAGCCCCCAGTATCTCAGAATATGACTATATTTGGAGATATTTTCTTTCAAGAGGTAATTAAGATAAAACGGGGTCATTAGGGTGGGCCCTAATCATATACAACTGGTGACTTTATAAGAAGAAGAAATTTGGAGACAGTGACACACAGACAAAATTCCATGTGAAGACACAGGGAGAGAATGGCTATCTAGAAGCCAAGGAGAGAAGCCTCCCATAAAAGCCACCCATGCAAATACTGTAATCTAAGACTTGTAGCCTCCACAACTGAGAGAAAATAAGCTTCTGTTGTTTAAGCCACCAAGTCTGTGCTATTTTGTTATTGCAGCCCTAACAGACTAATACAGAAGGATGGATGGATGGATGGATGGATGGATGGATGGATGGAATGATGAAGGAAGGAAGGAGGAAGGGAGGATGAACAGATGAATGATACCCTTCACACAATCTCTGTGGCCCCAGCTAAGTGTCATCTCAAATTCTTGACTCTGCCTGTGATATTCTGACCCCTCCAGAAGGTCACAGTCCAACTCAGTATATAGTATAGAAGACTCAGCCTTTGGTCTCCACCCCTCACCCGTCCACTGTCCTCTGCCATCTCTACTTCCCCTGGAAATCCTCTCTCAGGCACCTTCTCCAGTTCTCCCAGAACACTCTCCTCCATCTCTGAAGTCTGTTCCTTCACAATCCCTTTATGAAGACTCTTCAGCCCCAGCTCTCAGACTGCTGGAGACTTTCAGAAGAATTTACATCCTCTTTTCCTCTATTGTATCCCATCTCCAGCACTTGTCTGGGTTCTCATATGCCCATTTTCCAGGATCTGAGCACTTAGGTGGCTGCATCTGGCCAAGCTTGTGAGGCTTCCTAGGCCTCCACTGTTGCTCTCCTTCTCCTCTCCTTAGTGTTGGTGCCCGAGTATGTACTCAAGCTGAATGGCCCAGATCCACTTGACCTTGGTTGGGCTGCTCACCAATCTCTCTGCCTCAAACTCCACATTTTTAAATGGAGATAAATAGTAGTGTCTGCCTTATAGGGTTACAGTGGAAACCAAATGTGCACAGAAGAGTCTTACTGGTTATTGCAATCCACTCAACTTTCTGCAAATAGACTTGTTGCCTCTAAACCCACTCACTGCTGCCACTTTTTTCATTACTTCCTCCAGGCACAGCTCTGCTTTTCCTCTTTCTTTTTAGTTTAAGCAAAATAGGAGATGTTTCTGGGCTCACAAAACTGGGAGGAACCAGAAGAACCTGGACAGGCCCAGCAAAGTCCCTCTCCCTGACCTCGCCTGCCGTCAGCTTTAGTTTCTTCTTGTGCAGCCCAGCTTCTCCCTGGAGATAAGAGCCTGGCGTCGCCTCTGAGAGCCTGCCTGGGAATGTTCTGTTCTGACTCTCCCCCCAGGTGTTGGAGGCAGCATTTACTGCCCAGCTAAAAATATTCCCCATGACTGGGGAGCCATGGGGAGAAGCCAGGGTATAGAGGGGATGGGCAGTTTTTCAACACAGTACTGTTTAATTCTTTTCACTTGTATACATGTATTACTATGACAAAAATTTAAGTGAAACAAATTGTTTCCTCCTGACTGGCAAACAGTTAAAAGACAACCTAACTGAAAAGCAAGGGCAGTTCACCTTTTCCTTTTTTAATTATGGTAAAACAGACACATAACACAACCTAAAACTTAGCCATGTTTAAGCATACAGTTCAGTGGCATTGAGTGCAGTCACGTTGCACAACCATCGACACCATCCATCTCCAGAATTCTTTTCATCTTGCAAACCTGAAACTCATTAAATAATAACTCACCATTCCCTGCCTCTTGCAACCACCATTCCACTTTCTGTCTCTATGAATTTAACTACTCGAGGTACCTCACAGAAGTGGAATCATGGGATGCCTGAGTGACTCAGTTGGTTGAGCATCTGACTCTTGATTTCGGCTCAGGTCATGACCTCAGGGTCATGGGATCAAGCCCGCATTGGGTTCGCATTGAGCGTGGAGCCTGTTTAAGATTCTCTCTCCCTCTCACTCCACCCCTCCCCTGTTCACATGCATGCACACATGTACACACTCTCTAAGAAAATAAAATAAAATAAAATAAAATAAAATAAAATAAAATAAAAAAGCGGAATCACACAGTATTTGTCTTTCTGTGACTGGCTTATTTCATATAGCATAATGTCTTCAAGGTACATACATCTATGTTGTAGTATGTGTCAGAATGTTACTCCTTTTTAAGGCTGAATAATACTCCAACATGTGTATAGACCACATCCTGTGTATCCATTCATCCATCAGTGAACACTTGGGTTGTTTCCCCCTGTTGCCTTTTGGATATTATGCATAACACTGCTATGGACATGAGTTCACAACCAGCTCAGCCTTTAAAAGTATGTTTTTAGGAGCTTCTCTTGTTTTTATTATAAAGATTAGGAAAGCAGAAGGAGGCCAGGGCACCCGGGAAATAAATTATCCCTCCATCGTCCCTGGCCATCAAATGGGACCATTCTCCGTATTCTTTGTCTGAGTGTCCTCTGAAGCAAAGATTATTATCCCCATTTGATACCGAGAAATTGAGGCTTAGAGAGGATAAGTAAGTCACCCAAGATAACACGGCTAGAAAGGGGCTGAGATTCAGCCCAGGTCTGACTCCACGGTCCAAAACCTTTCTGCCATCTCTTGCTGCCTCCCACAAGTGGGGTCAAAGCTGTACCCGAGGTGTGTGCACATGGGGGAGAAAGCAGGAGGCTGAAACTCTATCCCTCCCTCCCCCGTGACTGAGGGGCAAATATCATTTTCTAGGGTGGCTCAGTCGGTTAAGTGTCTGACTTTGGCTCAGGTCATGATCTTTTGGTTCGTGAGTTCGAGCCCCACATCAGGCTCTGTGCTGACAGCTCAGGGCCTGGAGCCTGCTTCAGATTCTGTCTCCCTATCTCCCCTCCATTATCTCGCTCTGTGTCTCAAAAATGAATACATGTTAAAATAATTTTAAATACACAGAGAAGAAAGAAAAGTACAGAAAATTGAGCCTAAAGGATGCAGACACGAAGCCTGATGTTCAAATCAGAACACACTTAACTACTTATAACAAGGCTGGAAGGGAGAAGAATTCTCAAAATCTGCAAGGAAAATGAACAAGAGGGATCATAGTGCCAGCAAGTATTTCAAGGCTATAAGTGGACGGCAAAATGGCAGATGAGTTTTAGGAGAGAAAATGCCAGGAATCACACTCAGAGAAAATCATCTAAGCTCAACTCACGGGAGGATTGCTCAGAGGAAGTAGTGTGGCTCTGGCAGAAGCCCAGGTAGGTGCGGGCTGGGCAGAGGACACAGAGCTGCCCAGTGCACCTTTGCAGGGGAAGGGAGCAAAAACTACTTGCCATTTTTAGGGAGGATATTAATCACAAACCAGAGAACAAAAGGAAAACAACAATAAAAACGCTTACAAAGATGAAAACTAAGGCTTTTGTGAGGAAAATGAGTGGATCCCACTGCAAGGCATATAGAAGAAATCATTTTTCTGAGAAAATATCAGGGCTGCGGCATCTGGGTGGCTCAGTTGGATAAGTATCTGACTCTTGATTTGGGCTCAGGTCGTGATCTCTTGGTTTGTGAGTTTGAGCCCCACATTGGCTCTGTGCTGACAGCACAGAGGCGCCTGCTAGGGATTCTCTCTCTCCCTCTCTCTCTGCCATTCCCCTACTCATGTGTGCTCTCTCGCTCTCTCTCTGTCTCAAAATAAATAAACATTTTTAAAAAATCATTAAAAAATAAAGAAAATATCAGCGCTGCCTGTTATTGGCATCAAAATGGTATTTAGAATACTGAGCAGCCTCATGAGTGCTCCATGAGCAACCTGAGAACCTGCCTGGCTCACTCATCCCTGTCCATGGCATGTGCCCCCTCTGTGGTGTCTCAGGAAAGCAGCATAGTTGTGACAAGGGTACAGGAAAAGAGGCTTAGCCAGGGGTCCACAGCTGTAGAGAGAGGGGTCCTAGGATGAGCTCAGGGGACAGTCTTAGAATCTTGCTTTTGATGCATTGTGCTGAAACTCCTAAATCTAAAGCAATGCCTCTGCCACCTGGAACAAGAATCTCAGGTAAGAACAGTGATGGAGATTGTGGCTCCCTGGGTCCCATCCAGGTCCACGTGTCAGGACTACCAATTTCCTTGCAACCAAGCACTTAGAAGTAGGGCTTCCCTGCCCCCTGGGTCTGGCACACGAGCCCCACATTGCCTTGATCCAGGGGCCAGGTCCTAAGCTCAGTTTTAGATGGCTTCCCTCAAGGTCCCGAGGGCCACTCTGATCTGTACTCGGGCCCCAGAGAAGGAACTTCTTGAACTTGGTGGGACTGTAGTTTGGGAATGAGAAGGGAGTAAGTACGGGAGATAGGAGGGCAACACTGAGGAACGGGAAAAGCATATTGTGGAGAAAAAGCTAGGCAGTCATGAGGCTCCCTCTGAGCTAGGAGTGACCAGTGGGGGGCCCAGTGCAGTTGTGCAGGTCTGTATAAAGACCTGTATAAAGGTACCCTACAGAGGCCATGCATGGAGGCGGGGGTACACACTGAGGCTGCCTGCCTAGGCCTTGACCCTAGCACAGGGTCCACCACAAGGGGTGTCCTCGTCCACCACAAGGACAGGGCCTCTTTCATATTTACACAAAGATGCAGCACATGCGAGTAAACAGTCCTGGGCTTCTCAGTACATATCACTGAGTGACCGTGAGACAGTTTGTGGATGTGCGTGCCCCCCTTCCTCTGGGGAACACATGGGTTACATACAGTGAGCTGCACCCATGCCTGGACTGTGCTAGGTCAGCTCCGGCTCAGCAAAGCCACATCCCTGGCTGGCAAGTTGGGGAGAAAGTTATATACATGCTAGGCTCATTATCCACAGGGAAGGTACCTACCTGACGTTACACCACGGGCTGGGCATCGGCCCTTTGCCTCATCCAGAGGCTTGGCAGGACCCCAGCATGCAGAACAGAACAACGAGTCCCTAACCAGTGCAGCCTGCCCCCTCTCATCCCCACCCATAGGCATAAGAATCTCTCACTGCCATTAACCAGCCAGCTCCCAGGGAGCAGGGGATAATACCCTCCCTGTGGCCGCTCCACAGGGATGACATATAAGAACCATCCAAAGTGCAAGGGGATTGACCCTGCTCTGCAGCGCTCTTTTGGCTTAATAGGAACAGCTGGTCAGTGAAGTGTTTGCAAGCAATTTAACAAGGCTCAAACAGCAAGAGGCATCTGCCGATAAATCAAAAGGGAGCGCCCAGCTAAATGACATTTAATTTAAATTCCTAACTCGAGCTGAGAGCAGAGTGTGGTTGTGCCTTCCAGTTGTATTAGTACTAGCAAGACCTGGGCCTTGGGTGGGGAGATGGTCCCAACGAGAGTGAGCTGTAAAACCAAGCCAAACTGATGACAGGAAGGTAGAGGGAGAAGGGAAAGAGATAAGTTGTCATTTCTTCTCTCATAGAAACAAGCTTCACTCCATTTGGAGGCCATAAAGCTCATCATGGCCATAAGCACGTCCACCATGGCTACCCCATTACAGCAGAGGGCAGGAGCCCATGTACAAGAGCACAAATGAGCCCAGCAGGGAAGAGAACTCGTATGGAAATGTCATCAGTTAGTCATGATGACACCCAGGGAAAACACGAGCTGCTCTTTCTCATTGTTTCCTCCCACGAAGAGCATCTCCATCGGGTTCCATTAAGTCCTCCTCTGCCAGTGAGCTGTGCTCAACCTTGCGCTTCCATATGTAAATACCCAGTCCCGAATGGACTTGACTCTCCCTTCCCATTTCTTTTTAAAATCAGTGCCCTGGACTAACATCAGGCAAAAAGCTGATGGCTGCTTAACTCATTCCCTCTGCATGTGCCTCAGGAAGTTGAGTGGCGAGTCATTGAAGATTGCTCCTTTCAGGAAGCCTATCCCAACAGCCCTTCTCTCATGTTTCATTTCACTGGGGCTAGCAATGGCTTCCCCGTGGGTCTTGAGAGTGTAGGAGGATCTCAATCCCCAGGGCTTGTTGGCAGAGGGAGTGACTCAGAAAGCACAGGGGTGGAGAAGGAGGTGAGTCTCTACCAGTGGAGGACACCAAAAGTATGGCTTAAAGTTTGTGCACATCCACTCACTCCTCATCCCCTCCCCATCCTTTCCAAGCAAAGTGTTTCCTTCCCCACCTCCATACTCCTCTCAGTTACTCTGACTCTCTTCTTCAAATACATCAGCCCACGTTTCCTTGAAATAGAGCACGTTGGGGCGCCTGGGTGGCTCAGTCGTTCGACTTCAGCTCAGGTCATGATCTCATGGTTCATGAGTTCAAGCCCCGCATGGGGCCCTGTGTTGACAGCTCGGAGCCTGGAGCCTGCTTCAGATTCTGTGTCTCCCTCTCTCTCTGTCCCTCCCCCTCTCATGCTCTGTCTCTCTCTCTCTCTCAAAAACAAATAAACATTAAATAAATACATAAATACATAAATAAATAAATAAATAAATAAATAAATAAATCAGAGCACATTAATTAGAACATGTGACCTGCCACAGTGACCTCATCTGCCTTTGTAATAGGTTCCAAGGCTGACAGTCCAGGGCAATCCCTTACACAAGAGTGTATCTGTTAGGAATTGTGTTTGATTGTTACTAAGAGCAAAGAGAAGATGTTTATTTTTCCTTCACATGAAAGTTCACAGGTGGAAGTCCTGGCCTGGCCTGGCATGGCAATGGGCTTTGAGAACTAAGGCTCCTTTAATTTTTTGACTCTATAGCTTCTGGCTTTCATTCTGAAGGCCACCTCATGAGCAAAGATTAATGATGGAACACCAACCATCACATATGGATTCCAGGCAGAAGGCAGAAGAAAGAAAGAGGAGGGGGAAAAAGGCACTTCACAACTGTCTATCTTTTAAATAGTTTTCCCAGAAGTCCCACCCAATAACCTTTTTGTGTATCTCACTAATTAAAACTTAATCACATGTCCACATCTAGAAACACAGGAAGCTGGGAAATGTGGTCTATTAGTTGGGCATATTGCCACCTCCCACAATAACTAGGGATTCTTCTACAAAGGAAGAAGAGGAGGGGGAGGGGGCTGGGTGGCTCAGTCAGTTGAGCGTCCGACTTCAGCTCAGGTCATGATCTCACTGTTCCCAAGTTGAAGTCGCACGTTGGGCTCTGTACTGACAGCTCAGAACCTAGAGCCTGCTTCGGATTCTCTCTCTCTCTCTCTCTCTCTCTCCTCTCTCTCAAAAATAAGCATTAAAAAAATCAAAGGAAGAAGAGAAAAATGGATTTGGGCTGGCACTAGCAGCCTCTGCCACAATGGACAGCATCTGGATTTCATTTGACAAAGACTCCCAAAAGGTTCTGAGGTTGAGATGGTGATACCCAGACTGGGTGACCGGTCTGGGGGGATTCTAAGCAGCATCTCAAAGGGTGTTGTGGCTACCAGCTGGGATAGAAGCCTTTAGTGAGCATCACAGGGCCTAGTCCTGATAGCAGATATTAACAATAGTTGGAGTGAAGATTTTCTAGAAGACAGGATATTTGTCCCAGTGAGGAGGAGCACACATACAAAAATTAGCAAAAATACCAGTGTGACAATGTCCAGGGCAGTGAGGGAACACACAGGATGAGTGATCTGCCCTGGATTCTGATACAGGGGGTTTGCCCTGAATCTTGGGCCCTCTAAACACAGCCTTGTTGTCTGTTGGTGTTTATACACATATAGATACCAAAATAATAAATAAAATATATTCCTTTTTGCATATACTTTGTGCTTAGTAAACATGTACTGACTGATCAAAATTAGCCACAGAGTTCGTAACATCAACTTCAGAGATATCAGTGAGAGGAGCAGAAGGAGGAAGCAGGTTTAAAGATTCTACAGCACCTAGAAAAGAGATCCTCAGCTCTTCTCCCACAAATATTTTGAACATGACTATGTTTATCTGAATTGCTTGCAACATGTTCTTCAAGTAATTATGTAGATTTGATGGACTAAAGGAAAGAGGCAGAAGAGGGACTCCCTCCAGTCCTGAGTGCCACAATGAACCAGGAACACTGCAAGTTGTTTGCAGAGAATATTCAGAAATGGTTCCAGTTCAGTTTTTTGGTTTTGCTTTGTTTTGTGCTTTTTATTTTAAAATAATGTTAGACTCGTGAGTAGTTGCAAAAATACTAGAGAGTTCCCATGTACCCTTTATCCAGGTTCCCCAAATTATAACATCTTACACAATCATAGTAAATTATCACAACCAGGAAACTGACATTGGCACAGTATTAACTACAGACCATATTCAGATTTTACCATTTTAGCCCATGGATATATTAATGTAAACACCATCCTAATCAGGATATAAAAGTGTTCTGTTCCCACAGTGAAAACCCTTTTCTACCCTTTGATAGTTCCTTCACTATCTCTAACCCCTAGCATTCAATAATCCATTACTATAATTTTGTCATTTTTTAGAATGTTATATAAACTCTGCCATATAATACATAACTTTTCTAGATGTTTTTACTCAGCATAATGCCTTTAAGATCCATCCAAGTGACTATGTGTATCAATAGTTTGTTCCCTTTTATTGCTAAGTAGTATTTCATGGTATGGATGTACCACAGTTTGTTTAACCATTTACCATTGAGGACATCTTTGCTGTTTCCAGTTTTTGTCTATTATGAATAAAGATGAAAAAAAAAGTGTGCTGCTATAAACATTTGTATACAGGTGTTTGTGTTTCATAAGCTTTCATTTATCTAGAATAAATGTCCATGAGTATGACTGCTGGGTCATATGGTAAATGTATGTTTAACTTTGTAAGAAACTGCTGATGGTTTTCCAGACTGACCACATCATTTTATACCCCATTAAGCAACATGTGAGGGCTCCAGGTGCCTCACATCCTTGCCAGAAATTGGTACAGTCAATATTTTTTATTTTAGCCATTCTAATAGGTGTATAATGGTATCTCATCATTATTTTAATTCGTATTTCTCTGTATTTCTAATGGCTAATCATTTTTTTGTACTTTTATTGGAATAGCTTTATTGAGATATAATCCACATACCACATAATTCATCCTTTAAAGAACATAATTCAACATTTTTTAATATATTCACAGAATTGTGCAACTCATACCACATCAATTTTAGAACATTCTCATTATATCATAAAGAAGCCCTGAGTCCCTAGAAGTCACCTGCCCACCATTCCTCACATCCTCCACTGCCCCCAACCCTAGTCCTAAGCAACCACTAATCTGCTTTATGTGTCTATGGATTTGCCTAGTTGGGACATTTCATAAGAATGGATTCATATAATATGTGGTCTTTTCTTCTTTTTTTCTTTTTCTTTCCAAGTTTTTATTTAAATTCCAGGTAGTTAACATATAGTGCATTATTAGTTTCAGGTGTAATCATGTTGAACATCTTTTCATATACTTATTTTCCATTTATATATTTTCTTTGGTGAAATATCTTCCAGTCTTCTGCCCATTTTCTAATTAGGTTTCT
Organism: Puma concolor; assembly: GCF_028749965.1. Classification (NCBI taxonomy): domain Eukaryota; kingdom Metazoa; phylum Chordata; class Mammalia; order Carnivora; family Felidae; genus Puma; species Puma concolor. The sequence continues at coordinate 80,929,122 of NC_141671.1, forward strand.
TTACTGTCAAGGTTAAAGGGTTCTTGATATATTCTGATGTAAATTCTTTGTCAGATATGTGATTTGCAAATATTTTCTCCTAGTCTGTGGCTTATCTTTGTATTCTATTAATAGTATCTTTCACAGAGCAAAAGTTTTAAATTTAGATGAAGTCCAATTTAACAATTTTATTCCATGGACTGTGCTTTTGGTGTTCTAAAACATCATCATCTATCCCTAGGTCATGTAGATATCATAGAAAGTGTCTTCTCTGATCACAATAAGATAAAGTTAAAAATAAATAATAAATGGAAAACCAGAAAATTCACAAAATTGCAGAAATTAAACAACACACTTTTAACAACCAATGAATCAAAGAAGAAATAAAAAAGGAAATTAGAAAATGCTTAGAAATTAATGGAACTGAAAATACAACAGACCAAAACTTATGGGATGCAGCAAAAACAGTGTTAATGAGGAAATATATATGTATAAATGCTTACATCAAAAAAAAACAAGAAAGATCTCAAATCGACAACATAAATTTACAACTTAAGGAACTAGAAAAAGAACAAACTAAATCCAAAGCTTGCAGAAGAAAGCGAATAATAAAGATTAGAGCAGAGATAAATGTAATAAAGGATAGGAAAAAAATCAATGAAACTAAAAGTTGGTTGTTGGAAATATCAACAAAACTGACAAACCTTTGCTAAGATGGACTAATGAAAAAGAGAGAAGACTCAAGTTACTAATATTAGAAATGAAAATAGGGACATAATTACCAATTCTATGAAAATGAAAAAGATTTAAGAGGGTAGAACAATTGGACACAAATTGGACAATGCAGATGAAATGAACAAACTCCTAGAAACACAAAACCTACCAAGACTAAATCACAAAGAAATAGAAAATCTGAATAGACCTATAACTAGTAAGAAGATTGATTCAGTAACCAAATATCTCCCAGCAAAGAAAAGCCCTGATTTAATGGCTTCACTGGTAAATTCTACCAAACATTTAAAGAACTAATACCAATCCTTCTCAAATTTTTCCAAAAAACTGAAGAGGAGAGAACTGTTCCAATCTCATTTTATGAGGCCAGCATTACCCTGATGATACCAAAGCCAGACAAAGACACTACAAGAAAACTACAGATCACTATCCTTTACAAATTGTGATGTAAATGTCCTCAACAAAATACTAGCACACAGAATTTAGCCACATATCAAAAGTATTATACATCATGACCAAGTGGAATTTATTCCTGGAATGCAAGGATGGTTCAACACATGAAAATCAATTGATGTAATATGCCACATCAATGGAAGAAAAGACCCTTTCATGATAGAAACACTCTACAAACTATGAATAGAAGGAAATTACCTCAATACAATAAAATCCATGTATAAAAAACCCACAGAAAACATTATAGTCAATGGTAAAAGCCTGAAAGCTTTTTCAGGAATAGAGGAATAGAGCAAGGATGCCTGTTTTCACCACTTTTATTCAACATAGTACTGGAAGTTCTAGCCAGACCAATTAAGCAATACAAAGAAATAAAAGCCATCCAAACTGTAAAGGAAAAAGTAAAATTATCTCTTTTTGCACATAATATAATCCTTTATGTATAAAACCCTAAAGATTACATACACATGTGCACGCACACACGCGTACACACACACACACACACACACACACACACACACACACAAACTGTTAGAACTAATAAATGAATTAAGAAAAGTAGCAGGATACAAAGTCAATGTACAAAAATTAGTTGTATTTCTATACACAATGAATAATCTGAAAAGAAAATTACAAAAATAATTTCATTTACAATAACATCAAAATAATGAAATACTTAGGAATTAACTTGGCCAAGGAGGCAAAAGACTTATACAATGAACTACAGTGAAATATCACCTCACACCTGTCAGAATGACTAAAATAAAAAAGAATCAACAATTGTTGGCGAGTATGTGGAGAAAAAGTAACCCTTGTGCACCTTTGGTAGACAAATGCAAACTGGTGCAGCCACTGTATGGAGGTCCCTCAAAAATTTGAAAATAGAACTACCCTATAATCCAGTAATTGTACTACTGGGTATTTACCCCCCCCCCAATACAAAAACACTAATTCAAAGGAAGATTTGCACCCTGACATTTATAGCAACATAATGTATAATAGCCAAATTATGGAAGCAGCCCAGTGTCCATCAACAGATGAATGGATAAAGGAGATGTGGTGTATATATATACAATGGAATGTTACTCAGCCTTCAAAATGAATGAAATCTTGCCATTTGCAATGACATGGATGGAGCTAGAGAGTATAATGCTAAGCAAAATAAGTCACTCAAAGAAATACAAATATCATATGATTTCACTCCTATGTGAGTGAAACAAAACATTTAAGAAACAAATGAGCAAATAAAAAGAGAGAGAGAAAAACCAAGAAACAGACTCTTAAGTATGGAGAACAAACTGATGGTTACCAGAGGGGAAAGGGGAGAGGGAGGAGAGATGCATGAATTAGGTAATAGAGATTAAGGAATGTACTTGTCATGATGAATACAGTGACATATAGAATTACTGAATCACTATATTGTATACCTGAAACTAATATAACACTGTATGTTAACTATACTGGAATTTAAAATAAAAAATTTTTTAAGACTTATACAATGAAAACTACAAAACAGTGCTGAAAGAAATGAAAGACATAAATAAATGGAAACACATCCCATGTTCATGGATTGGAAGACTCAATATTGTTAAACTGTCAATATACCCAAAGTATCTACAGATTCAATGCAAACCCTATAAAAATCCCACTGAGTACTTTACAGAATGAGAAAAATCCATCCTAGAATTCATATGGAATCTCAAGGGGCCCTGAATAACCAAAACAAAGCTACAGTAATCAAAACTGTGTGGTATTGGCATAAATACAGAAATACAGATCAATGAAACAGAAGAGAGACCAGAAAAAAATCTTTGCGTATATGTCAAATTATTTTTGACAAGAATACCAAGATCATTCAATGGGGAAAAGACAGTCTTTTTAATAAATTGTGTAGGAAAACTGGATATCCACATGCAAAAAAAAAAAAAAATGAAATTGAGCCCTTACCTAACACCGTATACAAAAATTAACTTAAAATGGACCAAGGATTGAAATGTAAGACCTAAAGCAATAAAATTATTAGAGGAAAACATCAAGCAAAAGCTTCATAACATTGGACTTGGCAGTGATTTCTTGGATATGACACCAAAGACACAGATAACAAAAGAAGAAATAGACTGGACTTCATGAAAATAAAAAACTTTTGTGCACCAAAAGATACTATCAATAGAGTAAAAAGGAACGCCACGAAACGGGAGAAAGTATTTGCAAATTACATCTCTGATAATGGGTTAATACCCAGAATATATATTCAGGTAGAGTTAAAACAGTATCACACAGGACATCCTTTTTGAGGTCCTTTGGCTAGAGAGGATAGGCTTTTCTGAAGGTTTTCTGGCGTGTCAACTGGAATTTCCAGATTTTAGGCTTCTCTAGTGCCCAGGCGAGGATGTGCAGGAGGCACACACAGTCACATGCAGACGCATGTGCACACACAACACTCACCTCTGGATTATTCTCGAATCCCCAGGTCTGTAGCCATCTGTCTTCTTTCCTCCACCTTCCGAAGTCTTTTGATAGTTGGTGCTTCATGCATTTTGTCCATGGTTTTTAGTTGTAATTAGAATGAGGAATAGATGGGATGCACTTACTCCATCCTGTCTGGGATCAGAAGCCCCTGTTCAGTTGTAATGGAAAAGTGCTGTGCTCAGGACGCAGGGTAGATTTAACCCTGCAAACAGATGCTCACTGGGGCAAGCTTGATCCGTAGACTCTGAGGTAAAAAGGGAGCAGCAGCCAGCTCCCATAGACATAGGGCGTCCCGGGTGTCTGGGGGTTACATGTTGGTGATAGGGCTGCATCTGCTCTTGGTTATCTACCAACAGAAGAGTATCACTGAGTTTTGGGTTCGGGTTTTTTGTTTTGTTTTGGTTTGGGTTTTTTTACATCTCATGAGAGGGGAAATTAACTCTGTCAGTCAGCATCAGGGCACAGACCAGCCTGTGGTGAGATCTGGGGTGGGGGTGGGTGCTCCGGTTAAGCAGACAGGGCAGTAACAAGCCCACGAAGACTTCATGGTCCTCACAGGAGGGTGCAGGAGACAGGTGATAAGCACCGAGGCGAGGCGCACTTTTGCAACCTCCCACGTACACGTGTGGGGAAAGGGCTGAGGGCCACACCAGACACTTCGCGGCTCTAGGGAGTGTGGGCCACGTCCAGACCTCTTCCAGAGAGAGGCCCCGTGTGACGGTGTCACCAATGTACGCACGCAGTCCACCTCCTTGGTGAGCAAGGCCAGCCTGGCTGTGAATTTGAACACGGACTCTGGCCTCAGCAACTCACTCAAGGGAGTGAGCAAAACTGAAGGAATTAAGAGCAGACCCGGTTCTAGAAGGAAGCAAGACCCTTCGTCAGTGCACATTTGTAAGAAAGCACGAGTGCCGCCCATGACCGCAGCCTGTCACCCCAGGGTCTGATCATCAAGCAAAGCCAACTCGGGGCGCGCTGGGGAAAGACGTTCGCTGTTCGCGAGCCTCAGGGTCGTGCGGCCAGGCAGTGCCCTCACCTCCTCCTGAGGAGGCGCCAGCAGCCTCCCACGCCACGCGCGGCAAACTCTGCTTCCCAGAAGACGTTGCAGCAGCTGCGCGTCCTCGCTCTCGTCATTCTGAGGAGAGGCAGTCTCTCTTCTCTCTGCTTCAGCGAGTGAGTTCGCGTTTCCACTGTTTATGTGTCTTAAAAGCCAACATTTTCAGTGTGCTTTTGGTGTGGAAAGTGATCATTCCACAATTGGCACGGCGAGATTGTGTCTTAGGCAAGGCACTTCCTTTGAAACTGAATTGCCATGTGTACAGTGTTGTTATTGAAGACAACACATTGCCTGGCTGCTCGGGGAACAGAAGAGGAGTGAAGTGACGAACCACCTCAGGAACGGGAGCGCCAGTCTCAGCTCCCGGGGCGAGGTAGAGCTGGTTTGGGCAGGCACCAGGCAGAGAACACTGCCTGCAACACACGCGCTCAGCAGGCTCTGCGTATGCGCAGGCCCCCTGGGCGGGGGTGGGAGAGAGGCCTCACTCCAGCAGTGCTCTGCCGCCCCGCCCCACCGTCTCCCCAACAGCTCCCTTAAAGATCTTCCTGCTCTGGCCACTGATGGCAAAACTTGCTCAGAGCAGAAGGGTGGGAAATGGCTTCTTCTGGAACCAAATTCAAGTGGAATCCCAAATCTGCAAAAAATGTGGCTATGCTTCTTGTTTTAGTCCCTCTTGGAGGTGTTCCCACTCTTCACACACATTCTTGATGCTTCTCCCCTTCCCTTCTTCAATTTTCAGGACCTCAGAATGTAACCCTGAGGAAGTCGGCTACGTTAGGCATTAAGCTTGAAAGTACAGACATTTCAGTGAAAGCAATGTAATTGGGGTGTAGACTCTGCGAAATCAGCTTCTTGTGTCATCACACCCCTAAAGGTGAAGTCATGAAACTCAGGATACTGGAGGGTTTTTTGTTTTTTTGTTTTTTTTTTACTCAAAATGGATGGATGGATGGATGGTTGAGTGAGTAGTTGGGTTAGTGGATGCATGGATGGATAGATGGGTAAGTGGGTAGATGCATGGATAGAAAGAGGAAATGAAAAGTGAGGAACAACAGGCTCCATGGCCCCTTGAAGACCCTATCCAGTGTGTAGCAGGGAAAAACTACCAGTCTTCTTGTCTTCCACGACCTGTCGGAAAATCCAGCTCCTCCTTGGCCCCGGCCCTGACTGACTGCTGCGTAAGTAACAGACAGGACTGGGAGTACTCTTACGCATACCGACACCTGTGTCTCTGCCTTGGCTAATGCGAGAGCACCGTGTCTTCCAGAAAGACAGATAGTAATAGGAAAAGGCCCTGGGCTGAGAACCAAGACACAGAGCTATTCAGCTTCAAGGCTAAAATCAATGAGCCACCATTACCCTATTCTTACCTTAAAAGTGATTCCGCAGAATAGAAAAAAAAAATTCTGTGTTTACTGGCCATGCAACATGTCTTCCTATCCTAGCAGGAACGGGAACCTGGGCATCAGAACAGTGTGCCCAGCAGATCTCCTTCCCAGCTGCTAGGCAGCATCTTGGCCCCAGGCACCTTGTGACTCTCAAAGCCTTCGCCTCCCAGTGGGTGGGAGCCGGGCTGGGGCCTGGAACCCGCTACCAGGCCCGATATCTGAGGTCAGTGGTGCTGGGACAGTAGCCTGCAGGACCCCAGATGGGAGCGTCACAACGAAGGCAGAGACTACTCTGCCCCTCCTAGCTCACCAGGGAGCTCTGTAGGGGCCAGACTGGCTCCTCCCCCAGACGCCTTCTGGCAAATGGTCCTTTGCTGGCACATACCTTGAGGAACATGTTTGCTGGCTCTGAGCTGGCAGGTGAGATGGGCATGAGTTTCATGGGGGCCTTCTTGGAGGGGGTTACGCTAGTCTGCTTCCTTTTCCTTCCTCCTCTTTTCAACAGTTTTCCGGCTTTCCACTCTGTCTTAATGCTCTGGTCCTAAACTTTTTCCTCTTTTCAGCTTTGTCAAATCTTCCCTACTCATCTGTTCTGCCTGCCTCCTCCATATCCCAGCATGTTACGGGCCTCCTGAGATCCAGCTTCCTCCTTGTCAGGAAGCCCCTGCGCCAGATCCTGTCTAACTTCCAGCCTGGAACTTCCCTTTAAAGGGTGGGTATTTTCCTCCTCAGATCCCCAGAGCAGAGATCCTGCTCCTCACACCCTCTCTGGGCCCTGTGGAGGACCCAGGACTGAAAACTGAACAATCTGCCCCACCGTACCCTCTGCCAGCCCTGCTCATGCCTCAGGAGCCGCTAGCCACATGTGACTCTGTGCGTTTACATTTACAGCCATTAAAGTGACACAAAACGTAAAATTGATTATTTCAATCAGATTAGCCACTTTTTGGTAGTTACCTGTGGTTAGTGGCTACTATGTGAGACCATGCAGAAAAACATCTCTATCATCACAGAACGTTCTCCTGGACAGTCCTGCTCCCCACAGGGTTTGGGTCCTAGGGCTGAGAAATGCCCTGACATATGGAGATGGCAGACACAGTCCTAACCATTCCAATCTGAACCCTCATGCCCCTAATGTCCTCCTACATTTCTTTCTGAGAAGACTTTAGCACTAAGTGTGAGTCAGAGAAAGACCCCCAAGTCCCTAAACATAAATACATATTGAAATTTTAAGTAGTCAGCCCTCTGCAGTCACCATTGTCCATTCCCCATACCCACTTCCCTGGCATGCCCCGCATGAGAAACATGAGGACTCAGGGAAGGCAGGGACGAACCAGACCATCGTGTTACCGTGAAGGGGAGCCAGCTAGTCTTGTCCTCTAGGGCAGGAATTTGAAGCAAGACTTATGTTCTGAGAATTCTCCCAGCCAATGCAGGCTGGGATCAGAGGCTGCCTCAGCTTTCCAACCAACCCAACTGATCAGGAAGAACAACCACCAGTCTTGTTCCGCTTGCACTTTTGGGGCCCCCCTGCCCTCCATGCACACTCCCACGTGGCCACATGACCAGCAGTCCTCAGATAGGACCTGAGTCCCTGTGCACACAACACAAGAGACACAAGGAACACTACTTGTCTCTGCCCTCTTGGCACCAAGAGTCCAGAAGGTGAGGCAAGACCAGCCTTCAAAGCGAAAGGCAGATGGGTGTTCTGTGGTCATCCTTCTATCCACTCCCCTTCCAGATTCTGTTCTTACAGAGTCCAGAAGGGGCCCAGCTGTCTGCAAATGTGGGAGCCTGCCAAGTGGATGTGGGAGCCCTGGCCCTTGCTTCCTTTTCAAATGCTTCCCTGATGGGTTTATGGGCAGCAGAACTTTCCCACCTGGTTCTCCTCCTGCCTTGAGATCTCATCTTCACCTTCTTACTTGTAGGCACCTCTGCCTCACTTTGCCCTTAAATGTTGCATGCCCTGCCTTTCTGCCTAGAGCCTCTCCTTCATTCCATTCACGTCTGCTGATTGGTTTGCATTTGCTGTTGCCCACGTGTGTTCTCCACACCACCACGTGGTCTGGGAGCCTGGCCTCCACACACTGAATTACTGCCTCCCTTGCCCCCTAGCCTGCCACTGAGTCAGCCGACGAGAGACATCAGCAGGAGACGGGATGACCAGAGGAGAAAGAATGAGGTCATTTATGACCCTTTCCTCCTCACCCTCCTCCCCTGTCCTGTTGAGATTCTAGTACGCCTTCATTTTTCTCAGGTCTCTTTTTCACATTTGTCATGGCCACCAGGCCCCAGTCACACTGTCCCCTCCTGTTGTTCTTGGCTGGGTACTTCATCATCCCTTATCGGTCCCCTTAGCCTTGCCTACACCTCTGTAAATTTCTTTAAACTCTCTTCTTCTAACTCTTCTGCACGGGCCACCTGTGCTTTGCCAGGACCCAGAATGATCCAGCATCCCTTCCCCATTTGGAGCGGATTCTGCTTACCTACTGCTACATAACAAGCCACCCTTCACACAGTGGCATAACACAGCAGTGACAGAAGTCTGTGTTACTTCTCACGGTTCTGGCTCTTGACACAGCCCCACTAGGTGGTTTCTCACTTCAGGTCTCTCATGAGGCTGTGATCAATGGTAGCGCGGGCTGGAGCCATCTCTGAAGGCTTTCTTACTTGCACAGTCCAGCTATCAGCACCTCATCTGGGGCACCTACCTTAGGTCTTTCCATTTGGCCTTGCCTTCCTCATAGCATGGTAGCTGGGGTCCAAGGGCAAGAGACTAAGAAGGAGCTATGTGGAAAATGATTTGACTTGTTACCTGGTAAAAGTCACATAGCACGACTTCTATTGCATTGTATTTGTTAGAAGCTAGTCACGAAGGCAAGTCCCTATTCAAGATAGGAATAGTGTTAAAGAATTTGTGGACATGTTTTAAAATCTGCACAGATGGTAGATTCCAAATCTGATCCCTTCTCCTCCCACCTGCCACCTTGATCTATGTCCTCCACACCCTGTTGGGTCCCCGAGGCAGAAATGAGAGTGTCTCTCCAGACTCTTCCCTGCTCACCCCACACCCACTGGGCACCAGGCCTGTTGGCCTCCCAAATTTCTCTCACATACCTCAGCTCCCCTCCATCCCTCTACCACTGCAACAGTTGGGCCTCCATCTTGTCCATTGGGTTCTCTACAGGGTCACTGCTGACCTCCCTCCTCCCTCCCAGAGGTATTTTAGGCCACCACTGGAACGTACCTCAGACCATCACATGGCCTTTCACTTTCTTGAGTAGGAACATGAGGACTAGAGAAGGGAAGGACTTTGTCCAAAGTTACACAGCTAACCAGAGGCAGAGGCAGGCTGGAACTCAGCCCTGCTGTCCACAAGGGCTGGGCACCTTCCAGCAGCACCCTCACTGCTTGAGGGCAAATCTTTAGGTGTTCTTGGAAGGCACTCTCCCAACAGAGGCCTGGGGCAGTCTCTCTGCCTCTTCCTTTCAAGCCCAAAATATGGTCTCAAATTACTGGGTTTTGCAAAGAAATTGTTGCTAGAGGAATAAATAAATGGCTACTTTTATTATTTTCTTTATTCCAATGTACCAATTTACCAGTTAAGTAGGCATTTCCAGATTTCTGAGTGTCATCATCTCATGAAGGAACTATTCTTGCTCTTAAGGAACTTCCATTCTAAAATTAAACAAGACAGACAGAGGAGATAGACACACACAGAGAGACACTATGCCTTTCTTTTTTTGGTAAGGGCTGGGGGAAGCGCAGAGAAAGGAGAGAAAATAGAAGAGGAGAGAGAAAGATCAGCACTGTTTGGTGGATGGAAATAGCATGAGAGACAGCAGAGAACTTGATGGGATCCGTCCCCCAGAAGAAGGGATTTCGAAGCTGCAGCACAACTATTTATTTATTTTTGCATGTGGAATCAGCCATTTTATGCGACTGATAAAATCAAGGACAATTAGACCAAATTGAGCTTTAATTTTGGATTGAAAGTGTGATTCTTCCACAGAGAACTCCCTCCCACAACATCTGAAATTACTAACTAGCTGCGGAAGGCACCCGGAGCCAGCAGCCCAGATAAGTGTGAGCTTATTGCTTGTCAAAAAATGTAGACACTGATAAGATCCGGTGCTCCTGCAGGGGCATTAGAAAGTCTAGACAAGATGCAGATTAAGGTCGCACCTTAGGGAGCATTATTTAAAACATTTGCTTGTTTACAGTTCGTTCAACTTTGGAACTGAGGAAGAAAAAGGGGCCCAGAACCCCTGGAGTACCTGGGCTGCTGGTTTGGGTTGGAGAAGAATTGAGGTGGAGGAGGTATTGGTAGGACACATTCCACTCAAGAGCTAAACCTCCCTTGTAATGTCATTCTTCAAAATGTGCTGAGCCTCCCCAAAGCTTCAAGAAACAAAAATTCCATCACCTTTTTTCTCTTTTCTCCCTCTCCTCTCCTTTGCCAACCTGGTCCATAGCAGCATAACATCCATGTTAAAAGTTCAGACTCTTGGAGGCCAGCTGTGGGGTGGGACCCCTCCTGACCTTACCATCTCAATGTGACCTGGACAGGTGAGTTCTGTCTGAGCCTTGGGGCCCTCATCGCTACGTGCCAGTAGTGACGGCACCTACCTTGCAGGTGTTGACAAGATTGATGAGATGATGTGTGTAAGGCGTTAGCACCATGCCAGGCACAAAGTCAGAGTTCAAAAAATGCTTGCCATCATTATTCTATTTATAACCATCATCGTATACAGCCCGTCATGCTTCTAGGCCACTTTCCCTGGTGCCTGCTGTCGCTCACTAGTGTCCCTCCTCTCTTGGCTGGTCTTCCCTTCAGAAGTTTCCATTCCTGTTGGGAAGCCAGAATGCCAGGCCAGGATGGGTTTTCTCACTGTGAGGAGTGTGGCACTCCACACGTGTCCCTCCTTGGGCCCCTTTGGCCAGACAGAAGGGAGAATGAACCAAGCTTTTCCCAGCTGCAGCAGGGATGCATCCAGCTAAGGTCAGGGGAGGGGTGGACAGAGTTCATCACTGGCCTTCTTCCCCTAGGGAGCAAACTTCGAGCTCGTTGGTGAGGAAGTGCCAATGGTTGAGATATAAGGCTTCCCGCTTCCTGGAAGCATTCAGGAAGCACAAGAAGACTCTGTAATGAGAGACTACCCAGCAGGGGGACACTTGGCTGGGCCTTCAAAACCTTCCCTCTATGTTCTAGATTGGTGTCTGGTCTTGAAAATGTCCGACAGCACCCAGGCCTTTCCTTCTATGCTTTTTGAACCGTGTTTGACTCTCCCTTCCTCAGTTGAACCTAGATTTCTCTTTCCCTCAGGAGAAAGAGAAGCAGAGGCTGAGCAAGCTCTTGGTGAGCACAGGGGCCTTGTGGGCAAATGAACTGGATGGAGGAGGGAAAGGAAGATGCAGCGAAGAACTTGCTGTCACCCTGTGAGAAAGTTCCTGGAGGAGTCATTCATTTGAGTAACACTACCGAACACAGTTTCTGTCCTGAGGGGGCTCACAAAGGAAGGGAGGGATGACAGATAATGTAAGATACACACAGGGCCTGCTGGAAGCCTACAGGAGGGGTCAGTAAAGGCTTTGGGGAAAAGGAAAGGTCTGGCCTAGGATGTCAGGTAACAAAGCAGGAATTAGGGGGTAGCCAGGCTATGGGTTGGTGGAAAGAAAGTCTGGCATGGTGTGTGTTTGTGTGTGTGTGTGTGTGTGTGTGTGTGTGTGTGTGTGCTACAATCTGTTTAGGGTGGCTGGAGGTATAAGTGTGAAGGGGGTGGGGGGGATGTTAGGAAATGGAGAGGTTGGCAAGGGCCATATCACAGAGGCCCTAAAGGCAGTGTTACAGAATTGGTATTTTTCTCAAGTGGGTGATTGGAAGGCCCTAAAGACGTTGAAACAGATGAATGCCACAGTAGGACTGCATTTTCCATCAGCCAAGACTGCCTTTGTCCCAGCAACAACTGGTTAGGTATCGGAAGGTCACAGCCCAGCCGCTCCCTTTCTGCTTTGGTAAATTGAGACCCGAGACAACATTGTTGTCCCTGCCTTTGCTTAGCAATTGAAGTAAAACAAAGTCGTCTCCCATGTCTTCAGAGGCCCTTGAAAATGTATTTTTAGGGGTGCCTGGGTGGCTCAGTCGGTTGAGTGTCCGACTTCAGCTCAGGTCATGATCTCTGGGTCTGTGAGTTCGAGCCCCATGTCAGGCTCTGTGCTGACAGCTCGGAGCCTGGAGCCTGCTTCAGATCCTGTGTCTCCCTCTCTCTCTGCCCCTCCCCCATTCATGCTCTGTCTCTCTCTCTGTCAAAAATAAAAAAAAATTTTTTTTAATTTAAAAGAAAATGTATTTTTATTTTGTATCAGAGTAGCACATGTATATAGGCTGAAAAAGTCAAAGATGTAATAGAAAACAGCTGTCACTGACTCATCTGTCTCCCTCCTGAATTTCATTCTTCAAAGACAATGTCTTCTGGTATTTACCTCCACATCTGCAGGCAGCATGCATGGAATGCTGTTTTCAGTTTTAGACTCATCGTGGAAGACGACGCCGTCTCTCCCATTTATATACCGCCGCCTCCTCTCCATTTTCTCAATATATTTACATCACTGCTGTTAGCGAAGTCAGTGGCTGCTTTAAGTCAGCACAGCTGAGCCACCTGATATACTAGAACATTTTTTTCAGTTCGTTTTTTGTCTTTCCTGGAGTTAGTAATTGTCAGTGTGCTTTGTTTTTTAATAAAACAATTGCTGACTCATTCCCAAACTCTCCAACTGAGCCCCAAACCTCCTTGCTGGATCTTTGAAAGCAAACCTTCTATAGGATCCCTTGTTGTTGTTGTTTTCTCTTAGTTCCAGGTGGGAGGTGCTGCTTTCCAGGCTGCCAGCTGGCACAGGGGGGCTTCTTTTCACTCTCAGCCTGGAAAACCCATTTGCCTTCACAGGCCCTTTTGGGAACCATCTGGGGACCCTGCTTCCTCAGGGAGAAGAATCTGTACAAAACTTGAAAAAAAAAAAAAGCTAGAATAATTTTTTATTTTCCCTTTAATTGTACTAGAAACTACTCTTAGCCACATGCATGCCTTGGCTTTCTGAGGGTGCAAAACTGAATCCCCTCTTGGGTTTTAAATCCACTATAGCCTCTATTTTGCCAGTCTGATTTATACAATGGCATGCAAGAAATGCAGCTGTTATTACTTCCAGGTGCACGCGCAGTAATTTAACTAAATGCCATCAAAGCCTTTATAAGTAAAAAGGCCTCCTGGGCTTATTTCAATGAATAGATAAAGCTAATTTGTAATTAGTACATTTAGTTGTTAATATGCAAATGAGGCCGGCTGTTATCTGTAATTAGCACCAAATTCTTGATTGCTAAGGATGCTGCTAAAATACTGAGGCGAGTCTGTCATCCTCACTCAAGTCTCCAACTACCTGAGGCTCTCCCAGACCTCACTCTGGCCCAGACTCCCCCCCCACCCCCCCGCCGACCCCATACCCCCCGCACTCCGCTCCCAGGTGTGCAGCTGCCTGCTGAAACCCTCCTCACTGTTCTAGAAGCACCTTGAACCTGCCTAATCTGAACTCATCCAGTTCTGTTCCTTCCCCATATTTGCAGCCCCTTCTAAAAAACCATTCCTCCAATACACCATTGTCTTCTCTTTCTCCTCCTTCTCTGGCAGAATTCCCATCACAGAATACACCACCATCCAGCGAGTCACCCAAGCCAGAAACACGGCTTCCACCTGAGCTTCTTCCTCTTCCTCTCCCTCTGCATCTCATCCATTTCCAAGGTTGCTGCTTCTTTTTTTTTAATTTATTTTTTTTAATGTTTATTTATTTTTGAGACAGAGGGAGACACAGCATGAGCAGGGAAGGGGCAGAGAGAGAGGGAGACACAGAATGTGAAGCAGGCTCCAGGCTCTGAGCTGTCAGCACAGAGCCCGACGCGGGGCTCGAACTCACAAACTGTGAGATCGTGACCTGAGCCGAAGTCAGACGCTCAACTGACTGAGCCACCCAGGCGCCCCCCCAAGGTTGCTGCTTCTTATTCCACCCTCCATCACTTCCCTAGGACAGGGCGCACCCACCCTTCCCACAGTTTCCCCTCCTTTCTTGGCACTCCCATTTATTGCCCACGTGCCAGCCAGCATGATTTTTCCGACCGCCCCCTCACGTTACACCTTTCAAGTCTCAGTTTTGACATGGCATCCACTGGAAGAAAGATATCCAAGATCCCCAATCCCCAGGTCCCCAGGTCTGACACAGCAGGTCAACCCACTCCCATAACACCCCATACCATCTCCTGTAGCATTTAAGCATCCAGCACAGTATTGGCTGTTCATTTATCTGCTTCACTTCTTAGAATGGGGATCCAGTAGACCATCAACAAATACTTGTCAAACGAATGACTGAATTGGTTTTCTCAGATTGTTTTTACAAGTTCTCCATCAACTTTTGCTATTTGATTTTTGTTTGCAAATAGACTCCTACCCCTGCGTGCAAGGGAAAACTGTCTTAACCTTGATCAAAGGTTGGTAGTGAATACTGAGTTAGAAAGGCCTCAGTGAACCCTTGTGTCTAGTCTTATTGCAGCCTCCAGGTAAATGCACAGTCCACTCTGGAGGGCTGGGATCTCCCCGTCTCTGAGCTGTGACACCTTGCACCTATGGGGCCCCCTGTTGGGTCTGGGTAGCTTCACAGGTGCAGGCAGAGGGCTGCCGATGAAGCCGGAGGGCCGTCAGCCCCGCCACACTTTGTACGCTTCCAGCCTCCATCGCCCACATCTGCAGCCACCCAAATGCATATTAAGTCCTTTGATGGCAGGCTCTAAAAACATGGGGAAGATTTTCTCTTTGGTAGGAACATTTGAAATAACATCTTTTCAAGTGTGTTGAAGATCAGAATATGAATAAGATGGGGGTGTGGTAGGGAGGAGTAGTGGAAGGAGGGGCTGGGCCCCGCAGCTTGGTCTTTTCTGAAAGGGGTGGTGGTGAAGCTTGCTTTCTTTTCTCTGCAAAATGACAAAATCACTGTGGGGACATTTACAGCCAGAATTTTTTTGACATCTTTTTAAATCTCTGAAATCATCAAAAAGAAAACATTCTACCATGTGCATTGGCACGAGAAATGCTTTATGTCGTGGGGTTGTCTACAAGACACTAATGGAGCCTGGTTAGCTTCATGGAGATTGCTCTCTGAGTTTTCGGATCTTTGAAACGTTACTTATAGTCCCCTGGGCAGCATTTACACCATGTGAAAGGTGGGGTGGAGAGTACTAAGTCCTTACTTCCAAGTCACTGCAGACACGGCCAGCCCGTCAGGTTGGAATGGAGGGGCAGGGACAGCAATGAAAATACTCGAAGTACAGGACACTGTCCAACTGCCGGTCACTGACTTAAACCAGCCTTCACAGTTGGGTGCTGGAGGCCAGTCCTGGACCCCTAACTCACCCCTAAAAATTGAGGAAAGTGAAGGAGACTTAGAGCTTTATTCACAAGGACTAGGAATGGAGCCCAGCGATCTTGGAGGGTCATAGAGCCTTTGGCTCCCTCCCTCATCCACCCCACCCCCCACCCCTTGCGGGTGGTGACTTATTGGGCAAAGTTCATGAACAAGCACTTGGCCTGGAAGACAAAAAAACCATAACACTGAAGTCCCAATAAGGAGGCAAGTGGCTTTCATCCAAAGTCACATGACCACCTAGAAATAAATCACGTACTTCCCATATTTTCCACCTGACATCCCATTGTGGCCATCAGTCCAGCCTCAACTTTTGCTGCCCAGTTCATTGTCCTTTAGGATCCAGTGTGATGCCAAATCCAGCACCTACTGGCACTTAGTGACAACTAAGCAAAGATGCGCTGACTGTAGGGACACCTTTTCATGTTGCTGACTATACTGTTCTTTGTGTGGAAGGGCAAAAATGGCGGTGAAAAGAAGCTGGGGCCTCTCAGAGGATGAGCCTAGGTGGACGCCACAGCCAGAGCCTGAAATAGACTCTTCAGCACAGCGTGACCCTGGACTGTGCCCTTCTAGGAAGCTCAGGACATATTATGGGCTGGTTCTGAGGCATAATCTCCACATCTGAGAGGGGCTCTGAGTAGTATAACCCCATATGATGGATGAATGTAGGTTGGTCTTTCCGTTTGGATGTAGGAGACAAGGTCAGCTTTGTGTCCAGGATTTCTCTCCTATCACAAATGCTTAAAAAAAAATGTCTGATAGCTTGCTAGGTGCCAAGAATAAGGGAGTCACCTGGTCAGAACGTATTTCATGGCAGTAAGCACATGGAAGTGACAGTGCTGCACAGGTGTGCTCAAATGCCACAACTCCAAACATGTCCAAGAAACTGCTCCTGGATCGTAGAACCCTCTGGGCATTAATTAGGCAGAAGCTCTAGACCATTCCACAAAAACATGTACATAGACACAACTTTCGCCTAGAATTCCCCCCAAAGCAAGACCTTTGAGAGTTCAGTTATAGCCTCCAAGTTAAGATACTGGTTTAGAAGTTGACAGAAAAGTCCCTCTAAAAAGAAGATTCTTCACCGTAGTAGTGTGCAAAATATTGAGTTCTCTTTGAACACATTAGAAATTATCGGTTTTCTCCAAACTAAGATTATTTACAACATCTCAGGAATCTTTCTGTCAATAAAGCAAGACACACCTGTGGCATGAAAGAGAAACAATTTGTCTCCGAGGAGGAAGGCTGGAAGGAACTGGTTTTCTCCAGAATGCACATCAAATGCAATCCTGATTCCCTCCAGAGATTGTCTGAGTTGGGGTGTGTCACTGATGTTTTCTTGGGCAGGTCTGCTTCTGATCACTTATCTGGGCAGCGTTTGTCTAGGGTGTGTATGGCGACAATGTTACTAATGACTTTTGTGTGGGTTCACTCACCCTGGTGTGATTTATTGCCAACGGATTTATTGAGCTGTGATTTGGTGTAGCTGAAGCATACATTACCTCACAGCTGGAGCAAAGCTCCAGGGGGGTTGGCTCCTTGTTTTCATCTATTTCTGTTACCACCTTTTCCTCCCCAACATTCCAGATGCACTCTCCAGAGTAATCACCAGAACTGGAAATTTTAAGAATTCACTGTCCAATCCCAACTCTTCACTGGGATGATGGAAGCACTGGGTTTGGGGAAAACGTTTCCCCTGGGGCAGCTTAAATGGAGTGAGCTGCTTGGCAGGGCATTGGCTGGCTCCAGGAAGGGCTGAGAGAGGACAGCTTACGATGCACAGTCAGCGTTCTAGGAGGTTGATGAAGCCCACTCTCCGCTTAGCAAGCTCTGCCACCTCGGTGCGCCTTGCCCAGAGGAGGCAGTGTTTCTAATCCCATGGGCACATTTTGGGCCCTAGGAATGACCCCCTACTGGTGGGTGTGATGACAGGCCCAGGTCAGGGGTGGAGAAGGAGGGTCCTCAGAGTATGCCCCTGTCTGACCACGGTCGAGGCCTGAGCCTCCGCAGTAACAACAAATAGGATAGGGCCCAGCTGTCTGTTGGGTATTGGTATTTGGGACAGGGGTTTGCTGTAGCATCCGAAGATCTCAGGCCTCTCAGGCTAAGGCACTGCTCCCTGCCAGGAACATTCGAGTTGGTGGCAGATGCGAATCAATATCCTTTCTGCATACAAGTTGCTGCAAATCATTTTCCAGGGTTTTCTCTCTAGCTACCTTATATCTTCTCAACCTTGGGGTGAGTTCCAGGAGAAGAACTGGGTCTTCTGTTTTTTTAAGGTCCGCCCACTGCATCCGCCTGGCCCCAAACCTGTAGAATTGTGTTTCTGGGCTCATGCCTCTGTACATGCAGTCATGAGTCCCCCTGCAATGTGTTTCTGGCCACCAGCAAAATCTGAACCGACTAGAGCACACCCCACCCTGAAGACCCATGTCAAACGCCACCAAGAGGCCACGTGGAGAAAGCAGGCAAGGGGTCAAGCCCCAGCTCCGCCTCGTCCTGGCCACATGATTGCGAGCCCCAGTCCACTCCCCTGTAGAGCGGGAACAGTGGTGACTACTTCCCAGAGCCGCCAGCAGGGCTAGTCACGGGCTGGAAGAGGCTTGTTCATTGTAAAGTTCTCCACGTGTTTGTTCAAGAATACGGCCCTTCCTCCAGGCAGCAATTCCCTGAAGCCAACCAAGCCTCTTTCAAACCTCCACAGCCGTGTGTACGCTTCATATCTCGCCCTTCTTCCGCACGGGATCATTTATCACTCATCCGTGCAATACGTGCTTGCTGTCCGCCCCACCCCCAGCCTTGGCCTCAAACACATTCCCACTGGGGAGCTTGTGAGGGCCAAGATGACAGCTAGCTCAGAGGTACACGCGTGAGAGCCTCCAGCACATACGAGGATTGCTGCCTGGGTTGTGGGATAAATATTCAGGTTCTAAGAAGAAAAGACGTGCAGATACACACCGCGGTGAGGTTTCCAACTTCAAGTTTTCCTCTGCAACAAAACTGTGTTTTTCTATTAGCAGCAGGCTTAGCCAGCCATGTGAATAATTTTAAACAGCCTGAAAAATTACCATTGATTTCAAAGCATTGATTTTCTGCACCACAGTAACACATTAAATCTCTTTTCTGAAAAAGACAAAAGAGAGCTAAAAGAATAAACTTTCAGTCCAAAGGGTGGGGGTAAGGGGTCCTTACACAACAAAATTAATTTAGTAAGTTGCCTATTTTTATAGTAGATGACCTGTGAAGGACATTCAGCTTCTATCCAGAAAATCTTGTTATATAAGAAGTAAAATTTGGAGCCCCTGGGTGGCTCAGTCGGTTAGGCTTCCAACTTCGGCTCAGGTCATGATCTCAAGGTTTGTGAGTTTGAGTCCCGCAACGGGCTCTGTGCTGACAGCTCGGATCCTGGAGCCTACTTCTGATTCTGTGTCTCCCTTTTCCTCTGCCCCTCCGCTGCTTGTGTGCGCACACTCTCTCTCTCTCAAAAGTCAATAAATGTTTAAAAAATTTTTTTAAAGACCGAAGAAGTGAAGCTAATGAACTGCTAGCTGCCAGAGTGGAGGACAGTGTGGTGTGGACTACAGGGCTGCCTCTGTCCGCTAAGACCTAGTGCCCAGAGGCAGGCAGGGGGAGACTGAGACCAACCCCCCAGGCTTGCGTCCACTCACGGTTACCCCAAAGGCAGATGTTAGGTCTCCCAATTGGAGTCCTGTGAGTCGGGTCATCTCTGGGTTTGACTTGTTTTGTTACTGAAACCACAGGTTTAAAAATGGAATGTTCGTTTTCAGCTCAGAAGAAATCTCCTCAGGCATATGTGTGATGATCTAAATGTATAACCACCATTCATAATTTTTTCCAAGACAACTTTGTTTCTGTGACCTTTAGCAATCTTGTTATACCCAGTAGAAAATGCTCAGAGCTAAAACGGTTCAGTAATAACTTGGTCTCTAGGCTGGAAAAAAAAAATTCCCACTGTCCTTTACCCTGTCACTCCCCGACTGCCCCCCTGCAAAAAAAAAAAAAAAAAAAAAAAGACCCTGAAACTTCTATACTTGGTTTCAAACTCAAAGCATATTTTATTTATTTATTTATTTATTTTTAGAATGCATCAGTTAAATCTGTTCATCTTTTTTGAGTTGAGGGACTGGAAGAAATCACACATCGTTTCTGATGTGATATACCCATGGGCGGTTTTGCATCCTACCCAAAGATAGCTCAACTTCATTTTAAGATGTTTTGCCTTCTATGGCAATCAAAATCAAACTTTTCTAAGTAGACATGTGCTTGTAGGTTACGCAACTCTGAACACCCATCAGCGGTGCGTGTGGTCTTTGCTTCACCTTGAATAAACTTCTAAGTCCTGGAAAGGTGTGTGTGCACCTGTGCTCCCCATGGGTATCCGGGCGCCTCATGTTGCACAAGCCCCAGGATGAAAAGAGGGCAAAGGGCGGACACTTCTGTGGTACATATGGGCCTTGGCAAAGGTCAGACTGTCTGCCTAATTGGAGGCAATTGTCTTTCCTCCCATCTTTATCTCCATAGGGAGTAACACCAAATGAGCACAGAATCAGAAAAACAGGGACCAGCTGTGCTAAAGTCACCTAATATTTCTGGGTCTCACTTTACTTACCTCTAAAATGGGACCAGATGCCCTAGAAGGGGACTTGCAACTCAAAACTCAGTTTCATGCTTCTTCTCTCCAGGAAGATCTCAGGATGTGATCAGGGTCCAGGAAGTAACTCTCTCCTCCTCAGATTTCCTCCATCTATCTGGCCTCCTGCTTGTTGTTACACTTGTCTTGCTTCTCACCCCAGGGCAGTACCGTCCCTTCCACATGCCTACCTGGGCTCCCTCTAGCCCTGCACCCTACAAGCAGCCCTTTCCACTGGATCCCATCAAGAAATCTGGGGTAATATATTTGTCACCAGGACAAGCTCTAGATAAATATTTGTCACTGTTCCTGGGCAACTTGATTGTGTCTATTAACATAAATCCCTTAGAGTCATTTCAGTTTCCTCAAACTTTCTGCTTACCCCTTCTCCTAAAGGAAACTGGATCTTTCTCCAACTGTAACACTCTTTTAAAGGAGGCCATTACATTCGGTGAAATTATTCAGGACCTACTATTTATTTGTTGGGTTCAAGAAATGCTTGTTGAGCAAGTAATTGAATGGACAAATGTACCTTGTTGGGTGCTATAGTAGACTCAGAAACAGACAGGCCCTCTTCCCAGCTTTTAGGAGGGTGGTCTATCTATGATGGTGGAAAGGATGAAACACACATAAAATAGCTGGAATACTAGCAGCCCCACTCTTCTTTTTACAGCAACACTGCTTGTAAATAATGAAAGACACTAGCTCAATATTGATTGAGAAATAGTCACTTCCCTAACCACCCCCTGCAAGTTCCTCCTCCCAGCTATCCTGCCTCTCCCTTGGTATCCAGACCTCCCTACAACCTAGCAACAGAGAGGGTTCCCTCGGCAGGGAACGTTCAGTATGCTGTTCCAGAGCTGTTCTGATTGGTCAGCACCAGTGCCTATCAGTTGGTTAATATTTTTTCTATCACTAATGAATATGAATTAACCTCAGGTAGATGCCAAAAATAAATGATAAAAGTAAGTAAAGGAAGGAGATATTGAGAGACTTGGTTCCACTCCTTAGAAGTGGACACCAGTCTTAAGCCTGGCCATTTAGAAAGGGCATCATTATTTCCTGGCCACAGTGATTGGTTCACTAAGGGGTAAATGACCAATCAGATACAGTGAAATGTAATGAAACTTTTGCTGGGACTGTTAGTAGATAGACAATTATTCTTTATGATGGATGTGAATTGAGATGGGATTTTTGAGGGACCAGGAGCTACCATATGAAGCCCAATGATACCTGAAGCTAAGAGTTGTAAAGCTCCTGGATAAGCCACTCCTGAAGTCATTCCTGCCTTCTGGACTATTTAGTCATCTCGAGTAGGTGAGTTTGTTTTCCTGTCATTGTATAACAAAAAAGTTCTGACACTGGAGTGAGGCAGCAAAGAAAATACAAGTGTATGAGAGATGGAAAGCAGTGCCCCGCCATTTTTCTGTGTAACTTGGCTCTACACTCTGATCTTTCAATCTGGTCTCCTCACTCTCTCCCATTCACCCAGGCCATCATCCCCTTCCAACTTTCTTGATTTCTTACCCAGTCTAGGGTTAAATCCCTCATCTTCTCAACCTTGTTCTGTTTTTTCTTTGCCAATCTCTAGCCCTAGGCCAATGGAACATTCTTCTCAGCTCTTTTCACATCATGAAAAATATAGAAAATGACAGTCTTTGAAGGGCACCTGAGGGTAAGCTAAAGCATTAAAGGTGTCTATGTGGGTCTGGGCAGTTAAAGGTCCATTAGATTTTCTTTATATTATAAAATTGTGGTAAGTAAAATACAAAGTCCTGAGAAAAATACAGCTTTATATGAAACTTCAAAATAAAATCCTTTCATGGGGCGCTTGGGTGGCTCAGCCCGTTAAGTGTCTGACTTCGGCTCAGGTCATGATCTCACAGTTCATCAGTTCAAGCCCGGCATCGGTCTCTGGGCTGACAGCTGGGAGCCTGGAGCCTGGAGCCTACTTCAGATTCTGTGTTTCCCTCTCTCTCTGCCCCTCCCCTGCTCTCTCTTTCTCTCAAAAATAAACATTTAAAAATAATAATAAAATCATTTCAAAATGATAAATGAGAAATTTGAGCTTGCTTCCATGAACATGCCTTTCTAATATCAGGTTTAGTGTTTCAAATGCTGTCCTAAGATCCTGATCAAAACTTTTTAATGATAATCTCTTCAACTTCTTGGTAGTCACTATCAGTGAGAAACCTTGCACATGTTGGGAATAAAAAAATTAAAACCATTTTTTGGCAATCTTTCAAAAATGTGAACCATTGAAATGGTATTTAAAGAATCCAATTACATGTTCTGTTTTTCACTTCTACATATGAATTCATTGTGATTTCTTGCTGACAATATTTGTGATAAAGCAAACGGACTTCCAATCCAAGAAAATTATTCCTACATAAATTACTTCTAAATAATGGCGAGGCCGTAATGTGCAGAAGGCACATGCATTGTTAAAGCAGTATTCTCGTCCTGAAATGAATACCACTATAATAGTTTGTCAGTCACAGTGGACAGGAATATGTGACACACAGGAAGGCAGAGACAGCGCCACCCGCTAATGCCCTCCCCAGTTCCCAGGAGCCCCTCCTGATCAGCCACACCCCAGGTCATGTGCTCAGCTGCTCCACGCTCTTCGTCCCAGCTGGGCAGTGTCATGCTCTGCCACCGACCTCACCCGGTCTCCACGGTAGCGCCCCAGCATCATGTGTACTTCAGGTTGGTCATTGGGTTTTCACCTGAAGGAACCCCATGGTGCTCCCTCTCAGGAGCCCAGAGACTTTCTCAGCTGGAGGCAACAGTTCAGGTCCCACCCCGCCACCCCAAGGGCTAAGAGGTTCAACACCTCTACAGCAGACCTACTACCCCTGGCCACACACAAAGGGGTCTTGAAACAGGATGGGAAGCTGTCCGGACAGGTCATCGCAAAGGAAACACACGGAGTAACCGTTACCCTTGGGAATATTCCTTCCTGTGTTGACAGATTAAGCCCCAAGTCCAGCCACCTCCTTTTCCTCATATTTTCTCTGGTTTTTCCCTTGACTCCAGCCATCCCCATCATGTTTCTGGAGGTTATCTAGAAGCCAAATTCAAGACCCTTTTTCTCAGTCCTTCGCTCTCCATGACTTTCCTGGAGCAATCGCAACTATTTTTTACCTCCTCCATCAAGAAACCTTTCTCTTGGCTCCTGCAGGCTGTGGCTTCTTGACATGATTTTCTTTTCCTTACTTTCTTGATCTTTATTTGACCTTATTACATCTTGATGCCTTACTTTACTATTTTTTTCTTCCACCCACTAACATGAGGGATGCTGACCCTCTTTTTACTTCCTGTCTTCTACTCACACTGCTTTTACCATCACTGCTGTGTGAACAGATTTAAAATCTGTCTGAGCTCCATTCTAAATTTCTGCCTTGTCTTTGGCCAGTTGCATCTGAATCTCCTGACAGCACCTCCCGCTTACCACGCTCAGAAGCCCCTTCCCCGTCTCAGCCCCAAATCAGCTCTTCCTTCTCACTTCCCTGTTTCTGGGCAGGGTACCACCATCCCCCCACCTTGGTTCGATCCCTTGAAGGTAACCTTGGCTTCTCAACTGATTATTGAATCTTGATGGCTCCTGAAGGCCTGCCACATCCCTCTCCTCCATTTCTGTACATGCCACCCTTTTCTAGGTTCTTGACCTCTCACCGGGATTAGTACAGTAGCCTCTCGGCTGGCCTGTCACCTTGTTTCTCTTTCTTCCGCCACCTTAGACAAATTACTACCAGTTCCTTCTCACAAAGAACTCCCATAGTTAGAAGGTTTCAATAGCTCTTTATTGTGGCCCAAGTCGAGCCTAACTTCTTAGCCAGACATTCAGATTCCTTCGTAATCTGTCCCCGGCCTATCTATGAAGCCCTAATTCACTTATAGATTTAGAAATACTTAATGAACTTCTATACTTTGTGCCAGACTGGCCTAGGCCCTGGAAATACAACAGTGAATGAAATCACATTTTAACTCCCATTCTAAATAGGAGAGTGTGACAACAGCTAAATGTGCAAACATGTTAGATCAGCACTTGTAGAAGAATAAATGAGGGTAAGGGGTAGGTGGTGATGGGAGTAGTTTAGATGGGATGGTTGGCCAGGCCTTTTTGATGAGGTGGCCTTTGTCTCGAGACTTGAATGAAATAACAGTGAGTCTTATGAACAGCTAAGGAAAGAGCATCTGGGTAGAGGGAAGAGAAAGTTCAAAGTCCTTAAAGTGGGAACATGCTGGGCAAGATGACAAAACTACAAAGGAACCAGTGGGACAAGAATGAACAAGGCGGCAAGAGGTGAGCTCAGAAGAGGTGGCTGGGTGCCATGTTATGTAGGCCTTGTGGACTATGACATGCTTTTAGAATTTAATTCTGAATGAGGTGGCAAGCACTGGAAGGTTCTGAGTAGTTGAGGGACATGTTCTAAAAAATATTACAGACAGCTGTGTGGAGAATAGATGGGTGAGGGGATGAAGGAGAATGAAAACTGGGATACCAGTTAGGAGGCTATCACCACAATGTAGGCAAGAGATGGGACGAGAGACGGAGAGGTTGAGGAGTTGTCAAGTTCTGGTTACAGTCTGAAGGTGGTGCTGACAGCACTTGCTGATGGATTGGACGTGGAGTGTCAGAAGAAAGGAGTCAAGGATGATTCTGAAGCAACTGGAAAAGTGCAGTTGCCATTAACTAAACTCTACAAGAAGACGGTGGGGAGGGAAGCAAGTCTGTGGGAGGAGGAAAGTTCAGTTTGGGGTGTATTCAAGTTTGAGGTGACTGTTAAACATCCAAGTGAAGATGTCAGCTTGTCAGTTGGATATTTGAGTCTGGAACTCATGAGTGGGATCCAGGCTAAAAATAAATTTGGAAATTATTTGTGTATAATGGCATTAGTGTTCAGGGATTAAGAGAGAGCTCTTCCAGAGAGTCTACACAGAGGCCAGGGCACTGAACCTGGCTCACTACAACATTTAGAGGCTGAGAAGGTGAAGAGGGCTCAGCAAGGGAGACCAGTAGGTAAGACAAAAGAAAACCAAGATACTACAGTGGCTTGGAAGCCAAGTGCAACAATGATTCAACAAAGAGAGAGCAGTTTGTGATTTGCTTTAAAATAATTGTGTGTGTGTGTGTGTGAGAAGGAGGATGGGGCGGAGACAAGAGCAAATGCATCTTGACTGAGTCTCGAGTGCGGGTACAAACAGGAACTACAACAAAGTGATCATTGCTAAATATGGGTAGGTGGGAGTTCACCATACCATTTTCCTTACTTTTGTGTATGTTTGAAATTTCCCATTAAAAAGAGAAAAGAAAAACAAGAACAGGAGTGAGAAACTGTTAAATGATGATGGTACAGACAGGTCAGTTAGGAGAGTGGACCGGACCCTGCAGAGGGCACTGGCAGTGGTGATAAGAGCAGTCTCAGTAGAGAGGAGAGCCTGTCGGCAGTGGGTTCAAGAGAGAACATAAGGAAAGCATAGGAAATGAGCGAGTGCGATCACCTCCTAGGAATTTTGCAGGAAAAAGGAATAGAGAAATGGGTAGCCAGAAGGAGATCAAGGGGCCAAGGGTGGCTGGTTCATTTGTCATTTTAAGTCAGAGTGATTGCAGCCATATTTGCTACCGCTGTCTTCCACACAAGCTCTAGACAAACTCTTCCAAAGCACCCTTCCTTCCCCACGTTTTCTGTCCACACCGGCCTACCCCATTCACCCTACCCATCCATTAAGGTCTAGAACGCCCCCTACCTCCTGCACCATCCCAACTGTATGTAATGTTTCCAGGCATACAGTTTCTACCCACATGCAGAATTTTCAAGAAATTTTTTATGTTAGACTTTCAGTTGCCGTGTTGCCTGGCTAGGCTCTCATGTTCAACGTGTATCAGAGCACACAGTGTGTTTATACCAGAGATCAAAACTACACAATGTTCCCCTGACAGCTTTCAGAAGGGAAGCAGAACTTCTACAGAAACTACAAAGTTTCTGATTCCTTTAGATCCTGGAAGATAGCTTTGGAGAGTAGCAACAAGAATCCTATCTTTCACTTGCCTTTCCCACTCTAAAAAGACATGGCTAGAAGCAGCAATTTACGCTAAGGGATCACGGACTGGTATTTATTTTTAAAACTAACTGCAAAGCCTTAGCAGTTACCAGAGGACTTCTCTTTGAAAACATCAAAAATTGGGCGCGAGTAGGTGGGTAGGGAGAAGGAGCCTTCTAGTTTAAGATGTGGCAGTCTCAGTGAAACTGCACCAAAAAATAAGACGTGATTAAGAACACTGCTTCCCTCACACCTCCCTCAGAGCGTATAACAGCCAGGAGGCCAGGGCACTTTAAGATTCCTCCTGCTGAGAAGTTTCCTCAGCATTTTCGGTGCAAACGGCAAGAACAGACAGGATGCTTCTAATCAGGATTAAATACAAGAGGCATCATAGATGGCCTCTGAAGAAATTCTTAAGAAATGAGATGTTATCAGAGCTTGTATTATGAGGAGAAGGCCAGAGTGACAAAAAAAAAAAAAAAAAAAAAAAAAAATCACGTTCCATGTGCAGCTAAGCCGAGGGAGACCAGAGCAAATGCATCTTGACTGAGTCTCGAGAGCGGGTACAACGGGGCATCCGAACCTATCTCCTGCCCTAATTACTACCAAGGGCCTGCTGCTGTCACCCCGGGTATGGGTCGAGAGCCTCGTCTGGAGGGGAGACCAGGGGAGACGATCACGATACAGTGTGAGATCTAAGAGGCTACCTATGGCAGGAAGGCTCCCTTGATCCTGACATCAGGGGAGGCTGGGGGTTTCTGGCAGCAGTGGCAGCACCACGAGCAAAGGTTCCTGGGTTTATTTATTTATTTATTTTTAATTTTTTTTTTGTCTTTAGTTGGAGATAGTATTTTTTTTTTTTAACATTTATTTATTTTTGAGACAGAGAGAGACAGAGCATGAATGGGGAGGGTCAGAGAGAGGGAGGCACAGAATCCGAAACAGGCTCCAGGCTCTGAGCTGTCAGCACAGAGCCCGACGTGGGGCTTGAACTCACGGACCGCAAGATCATGACCCGAGCCGAAGTCGGCTGCTTAACCGACTGAGCCACCCAGGCGCCCCAAAGGTTCCTGGGTTTAGAGGACACGGCGTTGTGGGAACAGCGAGGCATACAGCTGTATCAAGGGGCAGGCATGATCCAAATCTGGATGCAGGCTGAGGCCGGATCATGGAGGCCCTTTGATGTCATGTGCCAGGGAGCTCTCACCGGGGAGCAGGAGCGGGTCTGCAGTCATGAAAGGTCATTCTTGGTGGCAGTGATCTAAAGGAAAAACAGACTGACTACGTGCCCACCTCAAAGTTGTGACCATTGGCGACTCTGTTGTTCGGGTTCGTTGTCAAAGCCAAATTCTGTTTTTCTGTGTTGTATGTGACATGTTTATTTTTGTACCTTAAACAGCTGAGGGTGTCATCCTTTTGGAGTATCTGTCAATGTTCAGACAACTCATTTTTCGCCTGTACGCTTTACATCTCAAGGGCACAATATAATCAACAGTTGTGAGGTAATTATACTCTGATCAGCTCTGGCTATGAAAATGACCTCTAGCTATGGAACCAGGGGCCGCTTCTTCCCTTAGGGGCTTCTTGCCTGCCTCCCCACTTACATACAAGCTGCCTGGAATTCCACCTATGCAAGGATTCCCAGCACCGGTCCATGACAATGATTTTACCAGTTTGTGGTGAAATGTAGAAGCAAGGGATAGTGTAGAGAATCTTTCACAAAACAAAATTTGTTCTATATAAAGACATGTCCTTTCTTCTAAGTTATGTCCTACTTCCTTTTTGGGTGTTAAGATTCCCTTTATTGTATGCAGTAATGGCAACATATTATTTCGTAAAGCCGTTGCAAGTTAAAATAGTTGGCAACCCCAGATCCATGCGCTCCTTTTTTGAAATGTGAAGTCTTCTGCTTAGAAGCCTGGGGGGCCCCTGCTCTGAGCGCCCTCCACCCCCACCTGTTTATCATGCACAGTGGCCACCCGATACCAGAGTCCAGTGAGAGGAGGGACACTTCTGGGTTAACCGAGGCTGACACCAACCTGCCAAAGCATCAGAGTTGACAGTCAACTATGCGACAATCAGGAAAATTTTGGCCCAGTGTGTAATTTAATCGCTTATTTCTTCCTAGTTATGTCTTCGGAATTTAGCATCTTAATGAGAATATTAAACTTGTTTTCATGGCCTCTGTGTCACTCACATTTAAATATTGCCAAATAAGTGGTTAAATAATAAGGCCCTAAAAATATGTTTACTTTGCCGATCCCAAGTTCATCTCCTTGGTTTGGAGAGAGATGCTTGAAACCCATTTCCTGTTGGCACCAAAGAAACAGAGTTTGGGGCCCCTGGCACAGAAGCAGCCCCCAAGCCGGGACTGCAACAAAGCTGTGAGGAGTACCGAGCAATAAATCAGGAGCTGGAGTCAGAAAGGCCTTTGTTGGGGTCTCAGCTCACAACTTACTAGCTATGTAACCAAGGGTTAGCTATCTAAGTCTCAGGTTCCTCAACTACAAAATGAGGTTAATAATGGTCCCTACCTGCACAGAGGAGTTGTTTTGGGGACGGTCTTGGTGCTTGGTGGATATTCGGTAGTGGTAATACTCCCTTCATTGTGAATATGGGCTATTTAAAATCCATGAGCTTTTACAAGAATCATGTCAGACCTGAAAAGGCCCTTTTTGATCATCTGGCTCAATCTCGGCCTCTTATAGATGGGGGGAGGGGGTACAGGGTGAGACCTAGAGAGAACACAGAGCCGGTGAGAGGCAGAGCCTAGACTTGGTCTCTGGGGTTAGCCCAGGGTTTTTTTCCCCACCACATTAGTTTTCCCTGCCTGCGAGTCGAGTATTTGGTTGACTTTCAAGGTTTTTTGACTGGAAACGATTATACACATAATTCAAAACCGCATCATTTACAAATTTTAAATGGCAAATTCCATGGTACAAAAATACAGAGTCGACAAAAAAATGGACAGGTCATTACTTCATCATTTCAGAATATTTACTGCTGAGTATTCTGAAAGAATTAAATGTGTTCAAAATAACGTGACAGGATATCCACCCATATAATAGAGTGCTAGGATGAGGTACACGGACAGAAGTACTATAAATATCACTTAAAGATGTGCTCTCCCCTGCTCCCCTACCCTCCAAAAAGAAAAGGCGCAAGCTACATCCCCCACGTCAATCCAATTTCTTGGTTTCTCAGGAAGAAGAATAGAGGATTTTCCAAGTCTTTATGCTAATTCTAGAATGCAACAAAACCAGATGGATTACAACGGGTATGGCTGACAGAGGCAGGATAACACCAGCAATAAAAGGGACACAAAATCATTAGGTAAATAGAGGGACACAAAGGCATCACCAGCCAAACTGTTATTTTAACTCAGTGGTTTTATTACAATACGCACTGACACACAATTAGAGAAGGAATGTCCTGACGTTTTCTGAGCATTTCATGGAAAGCAAATGTAACCATCCAGGCAGTCGAGTCATCCGCATCTTTTCCAAATACAAAGCAAAAGCTTTTATATGTGATAACTCAAGAAAGCAAAGTTTTCTTATTCTTGTCTACAAAACTTCAGTGTCAGAAAAGAGTTGCTGTGAAGTGGCCTGAGAAGGGAAGGGTTTCTTTCCTTCCTGATGTCCCAATTCCTGCCTCTCAATTCTCCCCCTTGACTTTCTAGATGACTTCTGATGATACTGCAGACGACAGTGTGTTCGGGGGCTAAATGGGATCTACTTATTAGGCCGGCTATTATACTTCACTGTAATCGAAAGGAAAGGACAAATTAAGAAAATTAAGTTTTAGAAAATGCACAAAGGCAAGGAAAAAGTATCTGGGTGTATTAAAAATGAGATGCTCTTTTCACATAACTCATTTAAAAGGTTACAATTACCATAAACATTTTAACTCCATTAAAGATCACTGGCAAAAGCTAGCTCTTATATCTGCAAAAGGGCTCTGCACTTATACAGGCTCAGGAGAAAGCAACATAGCGTGTGAAAAGTCACTGACCCTGGTGAAGCAGGCATCGGACTGTTTGGAGTTGCATAGGTATTTTTTCAGATCCACTTTGTACAAGACACTATGGAACCTTACAAATTTCCACCTTTCAACAATCATTGTGGCAGTCAGGTGTTTTAATCCCTTTAGTGCCCAAACTCACAAAAGCACTCTAGGAATGAAATACTAAAATGACATTCTAGATAAATTCACTACATGTTACATAACTTGGAAAGAATAAAGGAAAAAGCCCAAGCATGACTCCTAGTATTTCATATAGAAAAGCACTACAGGAGAAAACTTTGTTTAAAAACATTAAAACTCAGCTGAATATAAATACATTTTTGGTTAATCTGTGCTATATCAAATAGAAATCCTGTCAGATATTCAGTCAGCTGGGTAACTCATTTGGATTTTTCATGTCTGATTGTATTAGTAGAAGAATATACACTGCTGCGTATACTTACATATATATGCATATCATATATAAAATTCAGATCATGAAAATTTGTTTTAAATACACATATACTTAAAACCTGTACCTCTAAAAATAAATATATTCGCCTCTAATAGGCAAATTCTGAGAGTTCCTTCACAAACCAATCAGAACACGGCTTCTCAACAATGGCAGATGACCAATTAGCTGCTCTTTAAATCCATTACCTACAAGTAAATGTTTTAAAATTCAGGTGTACAACAGAAATAGCATCCTGAGAACAGAACACAGATAGAATTCTGGCTTTGAAAATAAATGTCTTGGCTTCCTTGATGTTTAGTTTCTACAGATTAGTCTACTCTTTGCCTCTGCATTTATCTAGCAGTGGGAGAGCATTTTCTAGTGACAGCATTCTATTCCATTGACATCACCTTCTAATCAAAGGAGTCAGCTGGCATTTCCTTTGCCGCTTTGTTCGAGGGAACTAACACAACATCGTCTGTATTTGATATCATTCCCATCATCACAGTGAGTTGTGTGTTTTAATGTAATTTACAATGTGCTGATACCACTGAGGTAAAGCAGAAGTAGCCCTGACATTAAAAAACAAAAAAGGGAGGGAGGGAGGGAGGGAGGGAGGGAGGGAGGGAGGGAGGAAGGAAGGAAGGAAGGAAGGAAGTAAAAGGGTCTCCCAGGAGAACAACACATAAAAGGAACCTGGTGGTATATATCTAAGTTCTATGAAGTAACTGAAAACCACTGCCAGAATGGACACATTGGATATCTGATATTTTAGTTCAAAGAATAGAAACAGATGAAAATACTCAATATACTTCCTTTAGACAGGATGCAATTCACAAAAACGGGGCTTTACTTTTTTACTTTTACATTTCTAAAAAAACTTCTTAAAATGAGATAAGCCAGACTGAGTTGTTTAACATAATATAATATATAATACTTGACAACCTTGTCATTTGTTTTTGAACACAAGAATCTCAGAAATGTAGGAAATCCATGATAAACGACAGCAAGAATGTTTAATGCCATTGCCTAGATTTTTCAAAAGGAGAATTTACCATAGTTGAAATACAACTTCTAAAAAATACAGTGTTTTATATGCTCACAGTTCCAGATTACTAACTTTATAAATTAAAGGTCAAAGTTATCCATATACAAACAAGGCCTCTTTTGCATTGATTTCAATCTCAATTAAACCTTTGGATATTTCAATCTTCAGATTCCACAAGGTAAGGCTGAGTTTATCAGATATAAATAAACTGTGTGAAGTCCATGATGTATCGTAGCACTGAGGAAACAAATGCATCAAATATTTACAGGCCGGCTACAATACCTTTCTTTCTTTTCTTTCTTTCTTTCTTTTTTTACAAAAAATTCAAATGCGTATCAGCATCAGGCCACATTCACTTTTGAATTTCTCTGGCTGCAAAAATGGGGCAACAGCATTCTTTCTCACTCTTTTTTCCTCTCAATCCTCAAGTCAGAGGCGGGTCTTAGGTCAAAGGGCGAGGTCTTTTGGGGGGCGGTGGAGGCATGAGCTCTGTGTCAGGGTCCAGATGATGCTTCCGCTTCTGTCCTTGAGAAGCCGCCGCACATCTGTCGATGAACTCAAACAGCATCTCCTTGGTGACAGGGTTGGAGATGCTGTTGCACACAGCTGTGGACAAAGGGAGACACGTGTCTCACGCGAGGGTTAATTAAGGCAGCTGACTCACCACAGGGGGATGCCAAAGGGGAAAGGTTTGCATCCTAATATGCTAAACACTTGCATTTTACGGATTTGGGTGACTCGCTTCACACATTAAACTATTCTCCTCCCTCCCCCGCCCCCTAAAATGGGTGCTTTTCTGGTGCCCACTCTTTCTTGAACTGTTCATTTTAAAACAAAACGTTAAGTATCTGAATGATAAGCATGCCTTCACTGTGGCTGTCCATCGCTCCAAAACTGTCTTCAGGTTTTGAACGGAGCACACAGCGCATCACACTCTAGTCTATATTCAACCAAACTTCTACGGAAAACGTGTAGTCTCTTCTCTGAGAAAGAGCTCCTCCCTGTCACGATGGCACCGGCCACCATTTCCACTGAACAGGGAGGCTCCGCTGTAGCTGGCAGATCATACATACTCTGTTGTTTTAACAACTTGTTTGAGGAAGTAAGGTATTACAACAACATTACGAATAAACGAGGCATCCCTTCTTATGTGGTCAAAATTTACTACCAGTCCTTTAAATCCTATTTACATATTTAGCTCTGGAAAAAAAGACACTGGCTTAATTTTTCCCATTTTCAAAATTAACTCATCTTGTCTGAACACAGATGCTAGTTCCAACAAAACCTTTAAATGTACAATAGTAACTTTTCATAAACTGCAAAACTGAAACTGGCAATTTCTGTATTTTCTCATAAGCTTATCATATAATCAGCAACATCACTGACTGAGCAGTCTAACAGCACACAATGCTATTAACCTTCAATCTTGGTTTTTATGTATGTTTTTCAAATTCACTAAAAACGCGGTCCAGAGCAACTACTGCTACTAGTTTAGCTTGTAAACTTCATTACTTTGTGATGTTCGCCGTGAAAGAAACTTACTATTCTGAATTCGCAAAGCATTCAAGTTGTACCCAAAGAACACTATGAAGGATAGCAGAGCAGGTTTTAGGAGGTTTTTGTTTTGTTTTGTTTTGTTTTTTAATGGTTTTCATTTACTTTGTTCTCCATTGTTTGTAAAGCTATTTTAGGAGCTGGAAATTACATTTTCCCCTGCTAATTTTGTCTTTTACCATCTGGCAAACAATGGTTTTTATAGTTTTGAATAGATCTGAAATTATCGTGGCTTTTGTTGTTGTTGTTGTTCAACAAATTCAACTTGTATACAGCCCATTATCCTGCCCTTTACACTTCTCTTCTGGGCGCAGGGCGTGAGCCCACAGGCCTCGGGACAACCTACAAGCCCACTGGAGCCAGTAAAGTCACAACCCCTTTCCCAGCCACAAGGGTAGGGTCCGAATGACCCTGTGGGTTCGCCCCATCAAACAGATCAATAAAGACAGCACATTTTGACTCCAAAACCTTAACGCTCTCTCTCCCTCTCTCTTTTTTAACATAACAAACACTGGTAGATTGTCATACTCACCCATGGCAGTGTTGTAGGCATTAGGAAAACTTTTGTCTGTTCTCTGTCTCATGAAGACCCAGCTGTTATTCTCGAATTTGCATTCTATAATTTTGTTGTCATACTGTTTTAGCTCTTTTGTCACCTGTTTTAAAAGAGAATTGAGGAAAATATTTAAATCATTTAAAAGGCTTTTTGCTTCCACTATGTGACAGACACATTAGGGAATGCCAAAAACACCTCGGTAACTCTTCACGCAGAGCTTTTTGTCATCTCAAGTGTCTAATCAAGCCTAAGGATGTGGTGTGCACTCCCTTGTACACACATGCTCATTAATCCAACATTTTATAAATAGTTGTGGAAACGGCTGTCAATATATAGCAATTAAAAGAGGCTAAGCAGAAACCAGCCACTTCTGGGCCAAATGCAAATATGTTACCATAGGGACCAATGCCTTCAATATTTCTGTGTCCCTATGGCTTTCAGAAATTGCGTATGCTGCTTGGGTTCATCAGCTTTCAGAAGGGTCTCACCATCTAAATTCCCCTGTCAAAACCTAAGAAGTTCCCTTTACTAGTTAAAAGTAAAAGTTACCCATAAAAGGTAAACATTAGGATCAGATTCAGGTAATGCGCATCCTAAATATTTTGCTTTTCAAGCAGTGATAACTAACCCAAACGCTAATCTCAGGTTATTTATTTACCCTTTCCATCTCTAAACTAGTATGAGTATACAGAGGAAGCCACTTTAGATTTTGGTTGGTGGGTTTTTTGGCTACTTCACCTCAGATGATTGAATATGAATTACAACTTACTCTATCAAAGCTAACAAGTATCCATGGTAACTATAAAACCTTTTAAAAGATATTTCATCAGGCTGTGAAGATGGCTTTCATAAATAGGAACCTAAGCTTATCTTTGCAGTTTTCAAATCAAATGCCAGTCATGGTAATATTTTAATTCAGTCTTCATCTTTCACAGCTAACAACTTTTCCTCACAATATGGTAGATTGCAATCATTTAAACTTCATTAGCATTATTTGAAATGCTCTCATTTTTTTTCTACACACATATTCAATACCACCTAGGAATATGAAGGGAAGCAAATTTTTATAAGATGCTTTCAACTCAGAGATTAGGCAGTACATGTCTTCATAAAAACTATCAGATTGTATTCCTTTCCCTTAATGAGTATCATACTTGATTGGATTATTTGCATTTTCAACAAATCCAATAGGACAGATACATTCAGTGGCTCTGGAACAGATCTGCCCAAAAAAGTGATGTTCTACTTATAGCAAACTTTTGCTAAAATTATTCTCAAATATTCATTATTCTAGTCTCAATTCCCCTCCCTTTCTTCCTAAGGATCCACCACCTTTAACTTTTGATACGTTATCTATAGCCAAGTACTAGGCAACTCATTCAGCGAGGTAACCACATTTATCACAATGTAGGGTCTAACAGAGGTACAGTCGCCAAACCTTTCAGAATCTCCATTTTGTAATTTCTAAAATGGACAAGGAGTCCCTAACTTACTGGGACACCGGAAGAATAATAAATGAAAGGACCTGGCATATAGTGGCCAACCAGTAAAATTCTTACGATAAATATAAAATTAGGAACTAAAATACTGCCTTCAAAAAATAAAAAGTAAAACATACTTTCTAAGTAAATTCACTAAAGAAACCAGGATGACATGGAAAGGTACACTTTGAAAACAGGTGTCAAGAAAATTATATCACATGTATCACAAAAGACAGGCTTGTATCGCCTGTACTTCACTGACCAGCAATTGTCCTAAGTCTGTATCACAGAGCATATCGTTCTGGTGTTCCTGGTTTCAGAACTGCTATAAATTATGTGTTGCTCAATCTGACTACAGCAATTAAGCAGTATTACTAAGTATCTGTGTATCTATTTGGGCATGCATTAACAACAACTGGGAAACAGCTTTCTGAGAAATGCAGGCACCTGCCACTATACTAACCTAAATGTATGTCCATGTTCAAGAATAATCCATTATCCTTATTGATCACATCAGTTGTATTCCCAAGACAGACACACTGCAAGGTACTCAATCGGGTTAGGTAGTAAAATATATTTAACTGACAAAAATAATACTTCTCATATGTGCACAAACTAAAGACAGTTGTCACTAATGGTCAGATCAAGAGAATGATTGCCATACAGGGAAGAAGTTTAATTTTAGTATCCAAATTCTAATTTGTTACTATGACAATAATCATCCTCAGCCAATTACGTATTATTATTTACTAAAACAAGACCTTGTCAGGCCTTCTATAATCAACTGTGTTACCCTAGTTTGAGCTAATAAGAACAAAATATTTATAAATCAAGATTTCATATCTGTACCCATAATTACATTGGATTAATGAGATTTTACTGTTTTTTTAAAGAGCAATATACTATGTATTTTATATTGTAAAACATTTTGTTCATGTATCCATCTTATTGAGAACCACACTTTTTACACTATTTGAATCTACCAATATAATGGGATTGAAAGACAGTCCAATGAAACTGGATCTTGGATCTCTGGAGATTTTAAATTAGCAGCTCAACAGTAAGCCCTGAACAAAGAGCCCACAACAGAGTCAGGTACAATCACAGGTGCTCCACTCTGCACTCTTTTTACAGAATACGTTTTGTAACTAGGTGCTGGGCAACCTACACTACCAAGTCACAAAAGGCAAACCATCAGTGTTGGCTGAGCTGACCTACACCGAGCAGGCAAAGTTGCATTTCTATTTCTAGTGGTGGGATGAAACCTCTAGAACTTACTTTCCCTGTTTCGGGAGAGTTGTTTTGCTATCAAGAGCGCATATTTCTTTTATAAAGAGACTGCACAAAGGCTTGGGGGAGGGGGATTTCTCTGAACTAATTTGCTCTGGAGACTTTTTTTTTTTTAAGTTTATTTATTTTGAGAGAAAGACAGAGAGAGACAGATGGAGAGAGACAGAGTGCATTAGCAGGGGAGGGGCAGAGAGAGAGAGAGAGAGAGAGAGAGAGAGAGAGAGAATACAACAGAATCCCAAGGAGGCCCCACGCTGTCAGCAAAGAGCCCGACACGGGGCTCGATCTCATGAACTGTGAGATAATGATCTGAGTCGAAATCAAGAGTCAGACGATCAACTGACTGAGCCACCCAGACACCTCTGGAGACACTTTAACAAATACCTTAGAGAAGCCATCAGTGGGTTGTTCTATTTTTAACGTTTAATTTTGGAATAATTTTAGATTTACAGAAAAGCTGTGTAGACGGTATAGAGAATTCCAGTATTCCTGTCACCCATCTTTCCCAAATGTTCATATTTTATATCTCATGGTTCATCTATCAAGTCAAAGAAATTCACATTGGTACAACACCATTAACTCCACTGCAGACTCTTCAGGCTTCGGTTTTTCCACTAATGTCTTCCTCTGCTCCAGAATCCCATCCAGGAAACCACACTGCATGGAGTTATCATGTCTCCTTAGTTTCCTCTGATCTGTGACAGTTTCTCAGACTGTCCTTGATACTTTTGAAAAGTACTAGTCAGATACTTTGTAGAACATTCCTCAATTTGGAACTTTCTGACGTTTTCTCATGATTAGACTAAGGTTATGGAGTTGGGGACAAACGCCAAGAGGTGAAGTGTGTTTCTCATTGTGTAATATGTGGGGGTATGTGATACCGACACAACTTCTTCCTGGCGATATAAACCCTGACTACCTTGTTAAGATGGTGTCTGCCATGGTTCACTACTGCAGAGCTACTGGTTTTCTCCTCTCCATGCACTATTGCTTAGTTATGAGTCACTGTGAACAAACAGCCCCACTCAATGCTAAGGGAAGTAAGCTCCACTTCATGGAAGGAAGAGTGTCAGAGAAGTTGTGGACGTTTATTAAAACCACCACAGATATTAGTAAGTTTCTTGAGGTATTTTAAGACTGTACAAGTATCCTGTTTCTCCTTCAAGTTTTGCTCATTAATTTTAGCATTCATCTGTGAATCTTGCCTACAGCAATTATTCCTGTGGTGTTCTCATGGAATTTTCTTTTTTCTCCATTCCTTCTACATTTATTATCTGGACTTTTTTTGTAAGGAACTTGTCCCCCTCCCTTCCTTTATTTATTTGTTTATGTATATTACTATGAACTCATGGATATTTATTTTAGTCTTTGGGTTATAATAAACTACTACTGTCAATTATTTGGTTGGTCAAAGTGTTCCAGTTTTGGCACTGGGAACTCTCTCAGGTTGGCTCCTGTGTCCTTTTAATTTGCTTCCACTTTTACTTACTTATTTATTTTTAGACTTTACTTTCAGGCAATGCAAGATAGTACTCCAGGCTCATCTCGTATTTTTCTCTGCCTCAGCACTAGAATCAGCCATGAGGTCCTCTACCAGGAATTTAGAAGAACAAAATCACTCCTCAACAGTCCAGGCTATGCTAAGAAAGTAATGCTACCACCTGTTCAGGTCAGAATTTAAAATTATTATTGAGAGAGACAGAGAGAGAGACAATGAGACTCCAAACATGAATATATGTTTCATGCATAGTTTCCACTCCCATCTTTTGTGAACTGTTCTCTGGAGCTAAATTAAGTTGACCATTTTTTTCTTTTTAAAGTTATAATTCTGCTCTTTGATAATTCAAGTTCTATTTCTATAGTATGACCGAAGGTAAATCTTAAAAACATATCTTAAGTAGATAAAACAAAACTCTTATTTTCATGTAAGTAACTCTAATTTCTAGTACTTATAAAGGTGTAGAAAATAAAATAACAAATTTGAAATGAAGTTTTCTGGGGCACCTGGGTGGCTCAGTTGGTTAAGCGTCCAACTTCAGCTCAGGTCATGACCTGGTGGTAGGTGGGTTCAAGCCCTGTGTCGGGCTCTGTGTTGACAGCTCAGAGCCAGGAGCCTGCTTCAGATTCTGTGTCTCCCTCTCTCTGTCCCTCCCCCATTCTGTTTTCTCTCTCTCTCTCTCTCTCTCTCTCTCAAAAATAAACAAACATTAAAAAAATTGAAAAGAAAAAAAGAAATGAAGTTTTCCTTGTGGTGTCAGAACAATACAAATAGCTTAAATCTGAATTATTAATCTTTTAGAAATACTATATTATAGTAGGGTCTTGATATATTACTTTTAGAAAGTGCATCCACTACTGGAGAAACTAAAAAACTGGACAAGTTACCCTCTTAAAAAAAATGTTACACTTACCACCACCACTCTGTATAAATAACACACTTTGCATTTTCTAGGTTGGAAACAGAGCAGAAGTCTCTCCCTCATGAATGGTGGGTCTTCAAGCCACCAATCAGGTGTTCAATTAATGAAAGTGGCCAATAAAAAAAAGGCAGCTAGAAATTCTGTCTTATTTATTGTAAAGGTCATTACTGACAAGTCACAACTCTAGGGTATGGAATTGCCACTAAACTACAGATTATTACCTTCTAATAATATCAGAGTTAGTATAGTTCTTACTCAAAATGTAATATACAGATAAAAAAACATTATGACCATGTTGGCATGGTCATGGTGGAGTGTAGAATGAGGAATGACTTTTAACCTGTGTCATGCAGTATTTTCCAAACTTTCTGTATTATATGTGCTTAACTCTCATAATTTTTAATAATGAAAAATTCCTTAAAAAACTATTTCATAAAATGTAATAAACATCAAATTGGTTTTTAAAGCAGAGGTACAGAAAAATAAGATAGACATTTATAGAAAGCAAAGTCTTGGAATAAGGCCCTAACACCACAGTTCCCAAACTAAGCAATGAGGTATCCTGGTGTGCTGCCACAAACTCACAGAGGCATTGTGGGGTATTTTAAATCTTTAGGGAAACAGTGGCATGTGTTGGACATCATACAAACTACTAGTTGCAGGGAGTTCACAGTTTCAGTAGGAGATTCCTTGAGATGACATTATACCTTTGCAAAGCTGAGTTTTTGGCAGTTATTGTGATAAAAACCAAGTACCACAAAAATCAATGTGGAACAGTAAACGAAGTTGGTGGTGTATAATCTGACTCCAAGGATGGAGAAGTTATACAGTCCTTAACATGTGCTAAATTGTTAAAATCTAAATACTTCTTAAATTGCTTGGCTCTATTCCCTCAATCAGTGGAGGTGTTAGGTACTTCTTTTGGCTTAGAGATGCTGTGTATGAGGCAAAATGAATGAAGAAAGTTTGACAGTCTCTGCCCTAATTCCTTTTCATTCATTTCATTCATTCCCAGATTCTAATCCCTAATCTTACATGTAAGCTTGTATCTAGCACTTAGTGGAAACGAACCAGAGTTGTGAACAACTTTGCTTGAGGTGTAGAATATAGATTCATGGTAGAGAAGGAGAATTTCTATCACGTTAATTTCACTGGTTTTGATCTAGATCACTCAAATATGTATTCCCTGGGACACCTGGGTGGCTCAGTCAGTTGAGCATCCAACTTCAGCTCAGGTCATGATCCTGCAGTTCGTGAGTTGGAGCTCCACATCGGGCTTGTTGTTCTCAGCGCAGAGCCCACTTCAGATCTTCTGTCCCCACCCCCACCCCGGCCCTTCCCTGCTCATGCTGTCTCTCTCTCCCTCTCTCAAAAATAAAATTAAACACATTTAAAAAAACTTTAAAAAATATATGTATTCCCCACTAATTTCCCCACTGTCAGCACAGTACCCAGTCCAGGGTAGATACTCAAAGAGAATGTTTACCGAATTCAAGAGAATCACGAGCCTCAGATTATCAACCAATATATGCTGCTGATGGCTGGTTAGGTAAAGTAACCTAGTACAATCTCTAGTCTTTCTCTGCCTCGTTCCTCCTTTCCACCTTTTCCTTCTTTCTCCCCAAACAAAACTAAAGGTGTTAGGGCTTAAATATCCTAAGTCTGTCATCTGAATAAACATTTGTACTATTTTTGGATGCCTAACATGGAGGTGATACCACTACCAGTCTTTGCCATCATGGCATTAAAAGCAGCACTTCTGCTTCTGGCAGTAAAGAACAAGTATAGAAAGTGAAAGATTTCTTTGTGCCCTCCCCCCACTGGTCAAGCAGTATCAACCATTTCTAGAATGGTATGACCTCATTTTTATATAAATGAATCTTAACTACTTATTCATTGAGCACTTAGTATGTATCAAGCATTATAAACTTGTGGCCCATACATATAATCTCATTTAATTTGCACCACAATCTTATGAGGTAGGAATTATATTACTGCCCTTTGACAGGTGTGAAGCCTAAAGCTTAGAGTAGACGTCCCACCCAAAGTCACAGATCTAGAAAATGGAACAGCCAAGTCTCAAATACAGGTCTTCCTGTCCAATACCACAATGCCATTTCACACCCACCGGCTATTACAAAGCCGGGCACTCTGTGGCCAATAAATGTAGAATTAAACAAATAAGGTTATTTTCCTGCTCAGAATTTGGCTGAAATTGGGTGTAGAAACCTCTGCATATGTAAGTGTAAGAAGTCAGTCATATGCCAACACAAAGAAACTGGAGCTAATTCAACCACGGCAACGTGCTGTAGATCCATCCTTCCCACCATTTGACAAATATTGAGCAGTGGTGTGTCAGGAACAGGGTTGTAGACTAGAGATACAGACACAGTCCCTGCCCTTTGGCATGTATAGTCTAGTAAACAATCAAGTAGAAAATTACAAATTATGATAAGAGCTATGCAGAAAACAGATATGTAATAGAAGCTAATACAGGGAGAAAGATATCTGATTTTTGTGGGGTAGTTTGAGGAGATAATATTTATTTTGAGACTTAGAATATGATGAGAAGCCAATTTATAGAAATAAGGAGGGAGAGGGAGAGCAGGAGAAAGAGAGAGAGGGAAACAAATGGGAGTGGTGGAGGGAGAGGGGAGTCACACATCTCAGGCAGTGATTACCAGTAAGCCCAAAGGTCTGAGGTGAAAAAAATCTTAAGATCTTCGCATGCTGAAGGAACTGAAAATAAAAAGTGTTCTCTACAAGCCTTTACAGAGGGTTCCATGTAGCCTGACTCCTTCCCAAGCTCTTCCTCTTCTATGTGATTCCCTATATATACCCTTTCATACCATATATATAGAGGGTCCAGTTGCCTACTTGATACCTTTATTTGAAATTCCCTTAGACTTACCAAACCTGACATGTTCAAAACTCAACTTTTTATCGTCCCCCAAAACTGCTTCTCTATCTCTATACGTGGGAGCTCCATTCACCCAGTTCCTCATGTCAGAAACCTTGGTGCCCTTTTCTCTCATATTCAATTCATTACCAGGGTCTGCCTACCAATTCTACCTCCAAAATATATTCTGCATATG
This sequence comes from Puma concolor, assembly GCF_028749965.1. Taxonomy (NCBI): domain Eukaryota; kingdom Metazoa; phylum Chordata; class Mammalia; order Carnivora; family Felidae; genus Puma; species Puma concolor. The sequence continues at coordinate 80,971,264 of NC_141671.1, forward strand.
TCCATTTGTCCCCTCTCTCACTGTTTCTCAGATTCCTACAATAGTGTCTTCATCCACATTTTCCCCATCCTATCAATTCTTTACAGTGCAGCCCGATTGGTCTTTGAAAAGTGCAAATCCAATCAAGTCATTCCCTTGCTTAAAATACAAATAAAAGACATACAAGTTGGAAAGGGAAAAATAAGACCGTCTCTATTCACAGAAGACATGATTACTTACATAGAAGGAATTTACAAAGATGCTCCTAGAACTAATAAGCAACTTTAACAAAATTGCAGAATACAAGTTTAATACATTAAAACCAACTGTATTTCTCTGTATTAGCAATGAACAGTCAGAAATGTAAAATTTATAAAAAATAGAACTACCCTATGAGCCAGCAATTGCACTACTAGGTATTTATCCAAGGGATAAATTTATTTTGAAGGGGCACATGCACCCCAATGTTTATGGCAGCACTATCAACAATAGCCAAAATATGGAAAGAGCCCAAATGTCCACCGATGGATGAATAGATAAAGAAGATGTGGTGTGTACACACACACACACACACACACACACACACACACACACACACACACACACAATGGAGTATTACTCGGCAATCAAAAAGAATGAAATCTTGCCATTTGCTACTACATGGATGGAACTAGAGGGTATTATGCTAAGCTAAATTAGAGAAAGACAAATATATGACTTCACTCATATGAGGACTTTAAGATACAAAACAAATGAACATAAGGGAAGGGAAGCAAAAATAATATAAAAACAGGGAGGGGGACAAACCATAAGAGACTCTTAAATATGGAGAACAAACGGAGGGTTACTGGAGGGGTTGTGGGAGGGGGGATGGGCTAAATGGGTAAGGGGCATTAAGGAATCTATTCCTGAAATCATTGTTGCACTATATGATAACTTGGCTGTAAATTAAAAAAATAAAAGAAAAAAGAAAAAAGATTAAAAATAAGAAATGTAAAATTTAAAGGCTCATTTACAATAATTTTCAAAAACATGAAGTACTTAAGTGTAAATAAAAAACATATGTAAGATCTGTATGCTGACAATTATAAAACACTAATAAAAGAAAAAAATTAAGGAGGACCAAAACAAATGGAAAGATACACCATGCTCATAAATTGGAAGATTCAATACTGTTAAGATGTCAGTTCTTCCCAAAATGATCTATAGACAATGTAATCACAAGGAAGATGCCAACAGGATTTTTTTTTTTTAACAGATATCAACAACCTGCTCTAAAATTTACACAGAAAGTCAAAGGAGCTAGAACAGCCCAAACAAAAAGAATAATGTTGGAGGGATGATACTGATTTCAAGACTTAGTGGCAAGCTATAGTAATCAAGACAATGTGGTACTGGTGAGCAGAGAGACACACAGATGAGTGGAACAGAGTCCAAAAGTAGAACCATAATTACAAGGTCAACTGACATTTGACAAAATTGCAAAGGCAACACAAGGAAGAAAGGACAGTCTTTTTAACAAATGGCACTGGAGCAACTGCATACCCATGTGCATATCCAAATGAGCAAGTAATCACCTCAACCTAAATATTTCACTTTACACAAAAATCAACTCAAAATGGAAAACACACCTACACAGGAAACCTAAGACTATAAAACTTCTTAAAGAAAACGCAGAAGAAAACCTTTGTGACATAGGGTTAAGCAAAATTTCTTAGAAACAACACCAAAAACATGACCCATGAAACAAAAAGTTGATTAAATTTTAAAACTTAAGCTCTATTTTTTTTTTATTTTTATTTAAAAAAAAAATTTTTTTTCAACGTTTATTTATTTTTGGGACAGAGAGAGACAGAGCATGAACGGGGGAGGGGCAGAGAGAGAGGGAGACACAGAATCGGAAACAGGCTCCAGGCTCTGAGCCATCAGCCCAGAGCCTGACGCGGGGCTCGAACTCATGGACTGCGAGATCATGACCTGGCTGAAGTCAGACGCTTAACCGACTGTGCCACCCAGGTGCCCCCCCCCTTTTTTTTTTTTTTAATGTTTATTTTTTATTTAATGAGAGAGAGACAGAGAGAGTGCAAGCAGAGGAGGGACAGAGAGACAGACACAGAATCCAAAGTAGGCTCCAGGCTCTGAGCTGTTGGCATAGAGCCTGATGTGGGGCTCAAACTCACGAACCATGAGATCATGACCTGAGCTAAAGTCGGATGCTTAACAGACTGAGCCACCCAGTTGCCCCGAAACTTACGCTCTATTAAAGATACTGCTAAGAGAATGAAAAGTAACACACAGATTAGGATAAAATATTTGCAAATCACATATCTGACAAATTATTTGCATTCAGAATACATAAAGAACTCTTAAAACTCAGTAACAAGCCACAATTTAAAAATGGGCAAATAATCTGAACAGACACTTCACCAAAGAAGATATAGGAATGACAAATAAGCACATGAAAATATGCTCAAAACATCATTAGTCATTAGGAAAACACAAATTGAAATCACAGTGAGATACCAGTATAAACCTATCAGAAGGTCTAAAATAAAAAAAAATTACAAATATGAACAATATCAGGTGCTGACAGAAATGTAAAGCCACTGAAATCTTATACCATTTTGCTGGTGGGAATGCAAAATGGTATAACCACTTTGGAAGGAAGACACTTTGGCAGTTTCTTTACAAAGTTGAACATACACCTACCGTAAGAACCAGCAACCTCACTCCTAGGTATTTACTCAAGAGAAATAAAAGCAAACATTCACAGAAAAACCTCAATACAGATGTTTATAGTAGTTTTACTCATAGTCATCCCAAACTGGAAACAACTCAAATGCCCTTCAACCGCTGAAGAGATAAACAAATTTTGGTATATCCATATGAAGGAATACTACTCAGCAATAAGAACCATTGATAAAAGCAATAACATAAGATGGATTTCAAATGCAGTATGCTAAGACATGACATCCTGGAAAAGGCAAAATTATAGGAACAGAAAACAGATAAGTGGTTGCTGAGTTTGAATGTGGGAGGAGTGGATGATTACACAGGGGTATCCCATGGGATTTGGGGAAAAGGTGATGAAACTGTGCTGTCAGTAGTCCCCCCTCCCTTATTTGTGAATGGTGTGTTCCAAGACAGATATCCAAAAATGTAGATAGTACTGAACCTACATATTCTATGTTTTTTCCTATACATACATATCTATGATAAAGTTTAATTTTATTTATTTATTTATTTAAAAAAAATTTTTTTTTTAACGTTTATTTATTTTTGGGACAGAGAGAGACAGAGCATGAACGGGGGAGGGGCAGAGAGAGAGGGAGACACAGAATCGGAAACAGGCTTCAGGCTCTGAGCCATCAGCGCAGAGCCTGACGCGGGGCTCGAACTCACCGACCGCGAGATCGTGACCTGAGCTGAAGTCGGATGCTTAACCGACTGCGCCACCCAGGCGCCCCGATAAAGTTTAATTTTAAAATTAGGTAGAGTAAGAGATTAACAACAGTAACTAATAATAAAATAATTATAGCAATATACTGTAAAGAAGTTATGTGAGTGAGTCTCTCTCAAAAGATGACAAAATGCTTACATGAGATGAAGTCAGGTGAATGATGTAGGCATTGTGACTTAACCTTAGGCCAATACTGACCTTCGGATGATACTGTATGTCCGAAGGAGGATCATCTGCTTCCTGACCACTGCTGACTGTGCAGATAACTTGAAACCACAAAAAGCAAAACCACAGATAAGGGGGAACTACTGTATTTTTATTCCAGTTATGGTTATACACCTGTATGGATCTGTCTGAACTCACATAACTATACACCAAAGGAGTGAATTTACTGTATGTTAAATTTTAAAAGGTGAATTGAAACAAAAAGAAACAACGATATCAGTTTCTTAAAAAAGCAAACCTGGGGTACCTGGGTGGCTCAACTGGTTGAGCATCTGACTCTTGATTTTGGCTCAGGTCGTGATCCCGGGGTCATGGGATCGAGCCCCATGTCTCTGTCTCTCTCTCACACGCTCTCTTTCCCTCTGCCCCTCTCCCCCACTTGCGCGCGCGCGCTCTCTATCTCTCTCTCTCTAAAATAAAAAAAAAATTTTAAATACTATAAAAAAAAAAGTAAATCCAATCATGTCATCCTTTGCCAATGGCTTCATGACAAAGCACTAATTATCTTTCTAGCTTGTATGAATTGTCTTATAGCTCCCTACACCTTTCCAATATTTATCATTACTTGTAAATACAATTTTTGTTGATTATCTATTTAATAGCTGTCAACCAGAATGGTTAATAATTATTGAATACTTAGTAGGTGTTGAGTACTGTTCTAAGTGCTTTACATGGATTAATTTATTTAATCCTCATAACAACCCTAGGAAGTTATCTCCATTTTTCTAGATAGAGAAGCAGAGGCACAGAGGAATTGAGTAATTTGATTAGGATCTCATAGCTAGTAAGTGACAGAGAAATGCATTGTATTCCTACTAGGTTTCCAAATACATTATCTAACTTAATCTGTATAAGTATCTTTTTCCTTTAAATTTATTTATTTGTTTTGGACAGAGAGAGAGACAGAGAGAGAATGAACATGAGCAGGGGAGGGGCAGAGAACAAGGGAGAGAGAAGACCAAGCAGACTTCACACTGCTGGTACAGAGCCGGATGCAGGGCTCAAACCCACAAACCATGAGATTATGACCTGAGCCTCAATCAAGTCAGACGCTTAACCAACTGAGCCACCCAGGGCGCCTGTTAATCTGTATAAGTATCTAATAAGACTTACAGAGGTAGAAACTGAAGTAATATGCATAAGGATACAGAGTTAATTTGTTTTGGTAGCAAAATTCAAAGTCTAGGTCTTTATGAGTCAAAAACACGTGCCCTCCTTATCCTTAAGAATCTAGGCTCTACACTGAAAAAATATTAAAGGAGGCAAAGATAGATTCCACTTGTGGAAAATTTCACTTCTTGTGTATAAACTGTAATTTAAATAATTATTTCCAGGGAGTACATTCCACTTGGGAGAGTCTGTGGGTGAGAGACAAAGTGATGTGTGACGGATGAAGGGCAGAAGGGCATAACATATTGGCTTGAACAGAGCACAGTGTCTAACAAGTTTCTTTTTCTTCACTTTCTCCAAATGCACACCATTCTGACCTGCATCATCTCTGCTATTTGCTATTCTAGTTGCAGCACAAACCACAAATCATAGCAAATTGCAGAATTTCTCAATCATTAAGGATTTACAATAGGTTAATTTTAAAATGGACCACATCTCACAGCTGCAAAGCTTTTGTCTGGTTTCTAGACCAAATGTGAAGCCATTAGTGGATTGAAGACCTTTCTGTGGGCATGACTCGTGAAAAGAAAAGGTCATGTGGACAAAACAGGCAGCTCTGCCAGGTAAGGTGAGGTAATGGTAATGGCTTACTAAACAGGGCGCCAAACTTTGTGACACGATGCATCGCTCCCTGTTTAGTACCGAGCATGATGAGAATTATAAACAGATCGTGGATTCAGTGCATGATTGGGATAATAAAAACAATACAGAACCAAGGAAAGCTTTAAAATCTACCATTAACATGGGGAGAAGGCTAAAAGCAATATGCACATCTAACACTTTTTTTCTTCCTAAACAGTTATAAGTATGATGAAAGACTCATCTGATGTTGCTTCCTTTTATTTTTTTTTTTTAATTTTTTTTTTCAACGTTTATTTATTTTTGGGATAGAGAGAGACAGAGCATGAACGGGGGAGGGGCAGAGAGAGAGGGAGACACAGAATCGGAAACAGGCTCCAGGCTCTGAGCCATCAGCCCAGAGCCCGACGTGGGGCTCGAACTCACGGACCGCGAGATCGTGACCTGGCTGAAGTCGGACGCTTAACCGACTGCGCCACCCAGGCGCCCCGATGTTGCTTCTTTTTAAAGATATCTGTCCCATAGCCAATGCAAATAATTCATAAGATATATTAGTTAGATTGAATTTGATAAATGGTCTATTCACTTCTGGCAGTAACAAACTCCAAACCAAAACTATTTTAATGACCATTAAATATCCACGCTTAACAAAGTTCACATTATACTAGATCTAAGGTTTTAGTGAGGCAATCGTTAAGATGTCAATGCATAGTTCAAATTTACTTCAGTGAGTCCTTCATATACTTTCCAAGGACTTGCTAACAATTTGGAGCCAATCTATGTTCATTTTTTTAATTCCTGTAGCAATGCGTGCTAGGTTTATATAACTTTATCTCTTTTCTTGAACTCAATTTAAACCCAGCTATTCAACTGTGCTCTTTTTATGGTGTACAGACCTCAAGAGAACTGTCCTCCACATGAATCTACACGCTGTGTGGCAATAAGCCAAAATGCTATAATAATAAATGAAAATTTCCTTCCTAGTCTGCCTACCATTTAGAACACACCAACAAAAATGTTTAAGTTCTTCCCTTTTGATCATCTTCTAGAGTAAATGCTTTCCTTTAAAATGACCCAGCTTGCTCTAGTAGCACTAATGGGCACCAAAACCCACAGACCCACACATCCCTGAGTCATTAGCTTAGGTACCCACAACACCTTAGTATAGTGATACCGCTTTTGTGGTAACTAGGACCCATCTGAACAAACAAAGCTTTCTAGGATTCCTTTCCTACAAGTTTGTACCTCAGGTCAATGCAGATTTGCACTGAGATATTCTGACCACAGTACCTGTAACCTGCCTTTGCTATGTCCACTCGGCCATTCAGAGTCATTCTTTCACTCCTTGCCATGCACACTGCATTCTATCTTTATATATGCTTTCTCACCAACTATATTTCTTCTTCTTTTAGAAAGAAATCCTGGAGTTACTGACAAAGGTTTTACACAAATTCAGAGAGATAGTAACACTGCTTAGAATCCAAGGGTTTTATTTTGTGTCTTTATGTACTCTTTGAAGGATATTCACAACAGATTTATTTAAATCTGCCTCATCAGCTCCATGTATCAGGCAATCCAAAACCACTAAAAAGATGTTGGAAGTTTGAAAATGATTACAACAGGGGTGCCTGGGTGGCTCAGTCAGTTAAGCTGAAGTCATGATGTCACCTTTGGTGAGACAGCCCTGCATTGGGCTCTGTGCTGACAGTGTGGAGCCTGTTGGGATATTCTCTCTCTCCCTCTCTCTCTCTCTCTCTTTCTCTCTCTCTCTGCCCCTACACCTGCTTGCTTGTTCTCTCTCAAAATAAATAAATGGACTTTTTTAAAAGAGAAAAATTATTTTCTCCAAAACATCACAATCCCCTTTCATAACATCCAGTATTTCTGACCTGACAGGAAACTTAAGATCATCAAATCAAACACTTTTATTCTAAAATATTTAAATACTAAAGTGCATCCTCCATTATCTCTATTAATTAGTGTATCTTTATGTTTGTGAACATTCATGTATTGAGGAAGTATAAAACTAGGAGTAAATAGAAAATTCATTATTTTGGTAACTGGTATGCAAAAATAACTTAATGTTTGTATTTTCATCAGAGCTATTGACTTTTTCAATTTTGACTGAGATTTTTCCTTCATAGGAAAGGGAAGGGAAGGGAAGGAACTAACATTTATTAAATAACTACTATGTAGCTAGCACTGTGCAAGTCTCCTTATATACATTATTGTTTTATAATAATTAAGACATTAAGGATCAGAGTCTTTAATTAATTCTTTCAAGGTTGTGTTTAGATCTAGAGCTCTTTATCAAACTGTCTCTTAGTAATATCAAGGAAATCCAACATACTAGAGGAAAGGAAAATTTTATTATTATTCACTCCTAATCAAGAAATTACTAAATAGCTAAACCAAAGAGTTAATGGAGTATCCTTTGCAGTCACCACAAAATTAAAGGAGACACATGAGCTCTAGCAGCAGGTCATGTTAAGTTTAATGTAGTGATCTTCTAAAATAGAAGTAAGAAACTCAGACTGCATGGGACAAAAACAGATAAAAAAACCCCACCAACCTCAAGTGTCATGGGTTAATTAACAGCAGTCTGGAGAAAAGAGGTCTGGAAAGAAGTCAGGAGGAATGAAGTAAGAGAAATCTCAAAAGTGGAAAGGGAAAAAACGTGGAGAGAAGACAAAGGACGTTCCAAGTGTCCTAAGCCAGGTCTGTGAAATGAAGATAAAGTGCTTTTCAGTTGAGTAATACATAACCAAGGAAGATTTCAGTGATGATTAGAGTTGTTTAAATTTTTAGTAGGCTTCAGTGATTTAAAACAGTGTTTTCGGTCCTGGCAATTGGTTTATCTGCTTTTATTTTCAAATTTGAGGTGGGGGCGGGGAGGATCTCTGCAAAGAATTACGCACGTACATAAAATGCGCAAAACCACTGGTTATTATCTAAAGATTTCTACGTTTAGAAGCACCAGACTGCTGAACCTTTGAGAGATCAGAATTGTCACAATTCACAAATCCTGAGGATTACATGTGGAACCACATTAAATCTGTCATTTAGTCTCCCCCTCCCCCTCCCACTCTCTTAGGCTTTTGTTCTAACCCCGTCCTGGTGAGGATAATTGGAATGTCTCCTAGTGGATATATAGAACAAGAATCAAAATTTCATGGGCAAAGAAAACCCTACAGCTTTGGACATTACCACTCAACTGCTCTTATCAAGCCTTCAGAGAGTCTATTCTGAATAAGGTAGCCGTGGTTAGCTATTATTTTCTGGGCTATAGTGCTGAGCTACTTGGAATTAAGTCTGAAGATAAGTAAGGTCAGTGGCTTTTATCTTTCCTCTAAAAAAGTATCTGGCACAATCTTGATGCAGAATCAAAATAACGTATCGGGTCATATGGTTGGCAGGAATGCTATTAAATCACCAGTACTTTCATAGGATATTGTCACACCAGTGTGTCTCCCTCTAATTTTGACTAGGTCAGCTCAACTCTGTGACTATCAGAAATCACCATTTGGGGGGCACCTGGGTGGCTCAGTCGGTTAAACTTCCGACCGGCTCAGGTCACAATCTCGTAGTTTGTGGGTTCGAGCCCTGAATCGGGCTCTGTGCTGACAGCTCAGAGCCTGGAGCCTGCTTTGGATTCTGTGTCTCCCTCTCTCTCTGCCCCTCCTCCACTAGCACGCATGTGCGCTCTCTCTCTCTCTCTCTCTCTCTCGAAAATAAACAAACATTAAAGAAAATTTTTTTAAAGAAATCACCATTTGAGTCTCTGAAGAGTGTTCCTCCTACCAACACCATGCTGTGAACCTCTGCCCACTTTCAGGCCACTATACCCGCAACCCTGAGCTCCCACCGCTTCCACTGTGGTGGACTATTGTGCCAGGAGCACACTTGCTACATGAGGGTCTGCTCTAGCCAAATGACAATACAGGAAGGATTTCTGTTTTGGGGGTTTATTCAAAATTGGAAAACACTATGGAAAAGTTACAAGCTGAGAACACATCATCTGCTTTGTTTGCCAGCTGCCAGCTGTCACAGAAGACACAGTGATCACCTCCTGGTACTGTGCCGTGCCCAAAGGCTCCAAATTGTCACTGCTCTGTCTTACCACCACACTTGAGATGTTACCACTATGATTTCCATTTTTGCTTTTGGAACATTCCAGGAACAACAGTCCTTCAGATTCTACCATCTAATTGGTGCTAAATTTACATATAGTTATGCATCCCCCACTTTGGTGTTAAATGGGATATTCTAGTCCTTTTCTGTCCTTAGGACAGGAGAGGGGGAGAAGTCCCTGTTTTAACTACTGCACAGCCTGGAGTTTTACTAGCAGATAAATGCTGTGTAGCCCCACTCCACAGACTACTGATGGCAGAGCAAACAGCTGAATCTAAGCCACAACTAAACAAAACTAATCACGAAACATGAACTCAGAGTTAAATAGGTTGGCAATGGTTGGGCAAGTTAGGGGAAGAGGCAGACTGAACATCTGGGACTTTTTAAAAAATCTGACATGATAAAAGGAAAAGTAGCTCAATCTTAGTTACATATCTTTTTGGTGGTTTTGTTTTCCAGCAATGTTTTTTTTTTCTTTTTTTCTTAAATAACTTTTTAGAAATCAAAATCCAACAGTGAGAACAATTATGTTAATAATGCCAGGAAATTTGTTTGCTTTGTTAAATTGAGCTTCAAAAGCACTTCAATTGAACACACATTTGTGATCACAAGTAATGCCTACTCTTACATCCGTTTAGAATGTTTACTTTATTACAGCTTATTATAAATGTAAGTCTAAAATGCAGCACCATGGCTGCTCAATTTCCAGCCCATAGCTTTATGATAATCATACGAAATGTATTCATGTGTCAACAGAACTGTCTAACAATGCCCCAAATGGGGTCGTTAGCTGCTCTGTCTTTCTGATGGCTACACAGTTCTGTGCTCCATAACATTAAGAAACTGCCACAAGCAGAGAGCGCTGTTGGAATTTTAACTTAGTTTGTACCATGTACTGTTTTGCCACACTTGGCTCAATTTAATTGCTACTCTCTCAAAATACAGGTGAGCTCCTACAAAACAACTGACCCTAAATACCCAAGCACAAGAATGGGATAAACTGGCTCTGTTACTTTATTTTATGGTTGGGTTTCACGTGGCAGAGGGGATGAGGCTGGAGAACTCCTCTGTACTGGATGTTCCCTATTGCAGGCCGTGGTAAAAGGTACCTGGGAGATACCTTCTGTCACCCTGGCATCTCACAAAGGAGTAAAGGAACACCTATGTAGATCCGAGAACTGGAAATGGATAGGGGTGGAGAGCACCCATCCCTCTCAAGTCCTGGTTGCCCTGCAGCTCTCTGGCCTTCCTCACTTTGCAACAAGTAGCCCATATAACTGTCTGGTGCAGGGATTGAGGTCTCAGGCAACATTTTCTCAACTCAGCATTTTTCTGAGGCTCTATTACACAGGGGCCAGGCCAAGGGTTTTACTGTCAGGAAACAGGGTCATGTGGTAGTAAGCTATATATATATTTCTGCTTCAGGTTTTTGTGTGTACTCTTAAGAACACCTATTGATAGGGGCGCCTGGGTGGCGCAGTCGGTTAAGCATCCGACTTCAGCCAGGTCACGATCTCGCGGTCCGTGAGTTCGAGCCCCGCGTCAGGCTCTGGGCTGATGGCTCAGAGCCTGGAGCCTGTTTCCGATTCTGTGTCTCCCTCTCTCTGTGCCCCTCCCCCGTTCATGCTCTGTCTCTCTCTGTCCCAAAAATAAATAAACGTTGAAAAAAAAATTAAAAAAAAAAAAAAAAGAACACCTATTGATAAAACTGTGCAAATGCTTAATCAATTTTAAGACAATTCACTTTTTAAACCCAGCTGCCTTACAAAGAGTAGTAAGTCCAGAATCTTGCCTGGAAGGGAGCATAAGAGCTCACCTAGGCCAAATCTCTTTTCAGATCAAAAACACTGAAGCTCACAGAAAGCTTATCTTTGTCCAAACCATATGTCTCTTTAGGAGCAAAGTTAGAATGAGGGTCCAGACTTCTGGCACTTTGGTCCAGTCACTGATTCTGTGATCTAGAAGACAATCCTTAATAAGCAAAAGGGATAATTTTGCAGGCCAAATTTTCACTCGCAGTCCTACAGATTTCACCAAAGAGAAGACAGTTCATATCCCAACCTACTAACACACACACACACACACACACACACACACACACACACACACACACTTCATAAAACATTTATATCCTTACGTCAGGCACTTTATATCCTTGCTTCATGCACTTTGCCATTTTCTCTTCTATTTCATTAAAAGAAAAACAAAATTGACTGAGATCCACTGAACTGCTTTCAAGACCAACCTCCAAAGTTAGAAAAAAGCCTCACAAAGTATGCAAAAAAGAATGGATGGTTCGAGCAACTATTAAGGAAGTGGGGGTGGCATTTCACCTTTTCTGTCTTGAATTGTATGAAAAATGGAGGTGGACACCTCTCAGGACAGGAGTCCTCCCGCTCAGGATGCCAAGCTAGACCTCATCTCAGGGCTCCTGCCACCTTGCACATGTCATCTCCTTCTTCAGAGTGACTGCACTGTGAAGAAGCTGCCCTGGGCCAGGCACAGACTCTCACCTGTCTCTTCTGTAGTCCCTTTGGCACAACATGCTGGTGAAGAAGAGCTGATGCTTGACTTTAATAATTTCAGATAACATTTTTATGGCATTTTTCCCTAGGGAATTGAGCCTATTCTGTCAGTTCCTGAAACAGCATGTGATATATTACTTTATAGTAAAACTTCTTCCTTCTGTTTATATTCTCCTCCTCTTAGATGGCAAAGCTTTCCTTGAGCAAACAAAACAAGTGACCTTGTTTTGTTCACTGCCAGGTCCTGCTGAACACACAATGGGTGCTCAATAAATATGTGTTTAAAACAAAAATCAAACTTGATGAGTATTACAGAAAGAAATTATAGAAATGACATCACATGTTACAACATTCCAGCCACTATTCAATGACTTTCATCCTCTGGACTGACCTGGCTCTCTTCCTGATCCAGGCATTTGTACTTATTCTTCCCTCTGACTGGCACATCATTCACTCTTCCTCTCTGGCTAGCCACTTCTGCTTTACCAGGACCACTTTCTTTGGAAAAACCTCTCTGATTCCCCAGATTTTTGTGCTTTCACTGATCTACTCACAGTATGCTAATCGTCCCTTATCTTACTTAAAAAGACAGCCCACTGAATTCTCTGCATCTCCAATTTGACAATAAGCTTGATCAGAATGGAACTTTCATACAGTGCCTAGCACACAGTATGTGCTCAGTTAAAACTTTTCCATGCATACATGCATGAAAAGTTATGTACTTCTGGCCTGAGAACAAAACCAAACCAAACTAGAAGTCCAACCTAATGACCCAGTCATATAGGCAATTAGAATGGATCAACCATAGCTTTCTGAGCAGAGGTCCCTTTAAACCACGCTGCCACATGGAATTAGGCTTCTCCTAGCTTTGTGGATGTGGACATGATTTCTAGTGAAAGAGGAAATAGGGATGTTAGCTACTGGGGAGATCTGAAGAGGACAAGAAGAAGGAGAAAATAAGCAAGCAAACCCACTTGCAAGCATTTTTAAGTCAGATAGGAAACAAACATACAAAATAGTTAAGATACCCTGTTCATTATAAACCAAGAACTTTCTGCCTCCTAAAATATGAAAGATAATGACACATCCATTCAGTATTTATCAATACTGTTCATGGTAAGAAAAAGGATGAATGCATCAAAGTGGCCAAATGGGAGAAGCACTAGATAATACACACTGTAAACATGTAAATTTTAAATAAGTAATTCACTTATATAGCCTTACTGACAATAACTCAAATTTTATAAACATTATAAACATTAACCCTTTAGATCAAAAACGTCTTTATAAACATTAACACTTCACATTCTTGTGAGCTAGTTTTACAAGACTGTAGATTTAAACAGTGACTTAGGACCCATGTAAATAAGGATGAATTCAAAATAGATGTCTACCTTCTTGCTGTTACACTATACTGAGCCTTTATTTCCTTCTTGAAACAATTTCCATGTATTTTCCACAATAAAAATCTTAAAAAAATATCTCCATCAAGATTTTCTACCAAATCTGCAGATACAAGGATCAGCAAATTGTCTCAAGAAACAGGACTGGCCAAATTAGTTCAAAGTGGCTTTGGTAAAAATATTCAACAGGACTACACAAAGCTAAAAGGCCACAGGCTGAGAAAAGACATATGACAAGCCACTGAAAGTCTGCCCTCAGAGTGTACACAGGGGTGGCTTCAAGATTCTAATTTATCATTTTACTAATGATCCAACAGATGATTTCATGAATAGCCTACTAATAAGATCTAAATTCAAATTTGAAGACTCTTTTGAATATCCATTAGGGAGTGTAATATAATGAAAGAATTTCAGAGGAGAAAGTTTTGCAAAAGAAAATTACAGAAAATAAAACATAATTTGCAAAAAAAAAAAAAAAACCATAAAAGATGAAGTCCTGGTAAATATTTAATATGTAAGGGAAAATGGAAATGCTGTAATCACCATGGAGAGAGAAGTCACAGTAGACAGATTGTCAGAACAAGATTTAAAATGAGACATTCCATTATATTCATATATTATTGCTATTAATAGTTCTCACCTCTTTTAACAGAAAGAGAGGCATATTATTGTAGCAGGAGGTACTTTTGGAGGAAAGACTCTTGAAGGGAGAAAATATACCTTACTGCTGACTGGAGAATTAGGGTTAAGTGTGAGCAATTTGTTAGGCTTGCTCTTTCTTCCATCTTTCTCTCTATATTCGCCCAGAAAATTATAAAATGCTTTTAAAAAGTAACAGGGAAGATATAAACACAGAAGCAATTGTTCCTTTGTATTTGTTCTCTGTGTTTGGTGTGTGGTGTGTGTGTACATGTGCACATACTTTGCAAGTACAGGTATGTGTATGTATATGATGCACATGATACGTGTGTGTGTGTGTGTGTGTGTGTGTGTGTGTGTGTGTGTGTGTGTGTATATATATATATATATATATATATATATATATATATATATATAATATATGTAAGTATTTTCCAGATTTTACATATTAGATCCAGACCTTTCAAAAAGCATGTAGGTGATGTTTGGATACAAAATCTAAACAGGTGCCCTCCTCAATGGCACCTGTTGGGATGAGCACTGGGTGTTGTATGGAAACCAATTTGACAATAAATTTCATATTAAAAAAATAAAATTTTATTTTTAAGGTGCAAAAAAATAATTCTAAAAAGTTAGACAAGGATAAATCAAATCTTCCAAATGAGGATAGGATAAGAGCAGAAGACTTGGCTTTCATTTTTGAACCTTCTAAGGCCTAGAATGATGAACAAATCCCAGCCCTCTATGTACATATACATCACTGCCTGTTTAGTCAGAAAATGGCATATTCAGGAATAGAATCCTACATCATTGGTGATCAGTCCTGCAGCCTTTAATTTCATCATTTGGATGTATGTGCTTATTTTTATTTATAGCCTCCAGATCTGCAGATATAGGATTTGTGATTTCTAGTATTTACCCTATGTGGAAATGTATCAGATTCAACCCCCTCCTGCTCCTTAGTCCAAGAATAGGAACATATTCTCCTTTTTTTAGGGATATAGGTCATTTATACAACAAATATTTCTTCAGCTGGTATCACTGTGCAATCATATTCTAATGAGTCAAAAGAGCTTCCCCTACCACCACCTGGGGGGAGGTAGCTGAGAATACATTTGTATCAGAAAGAAACCAACCACAATTCTTCTACGGTCAGGGCTATCTCTAGCATCTGCCCTGCAGCATGAGGAGGAAGGGCATCATTTGACTGCTGTCTCTGATGCATACATTGTCAAGCACCCTGACTCCAGTAGATCTAGTTCTTTTAGGAAAGCCAGTATGGTTGCTTCTTACAGACCTAACATTTTGAATTCTGCTTTATAAGGAATGCTGTTTTAGAGTAATTCCCATTTCTTACTGCTAATTAATATATCACCCTTTGGTAAACCATATCAAATTTATAAGAAGGAGCAGATCTATGTTACCATGTGGTCAGTCATGGAAGGTTTCAAGTTTACTTTCACCTGGCTCCAAAGCTGTTACTCATATAGTCTGATAGCACTCTCAACGCATTTTATTTGACTCTGAATATTTTCACTTTCTTTTATAAACCTCTAAAGCCAAATGGTCATAAATGTATTTTAGTTTGGGTGAAAAAAAAAGAAAAAACTAGAAAGGATCTTGCACAGGATTTAATGAAAAACCGTATTTCTGATTTGAAAAAATTGTTTTAAGGCAAAGATGAGAACCTCAAGTCTCCTGTCCAATTCTGAGCTCCTTCCAACATACCACACTGCTTTCTTTTTACTTCTTCACAGATAACTAAATAACATGCAATTTAAGGGCAATTCTGTACAGTATCTTCCTCACCTTGCTACATTATTGAGACAATTTAGGAAAGAGGATGACAAGAAAACAGTAAGAACTTTAGAGTAGGTAGGACTAAGTTAAAATCCTGACTCGGGTCCTTCTGATACATGTGCAGTGCACTCCATGCTACACAATCCTTAGGCTCCATGCTATTTAATTTGTAAGCCATGTAACCTGGAGTACAATGCTCGCAATCTGCCAGATGGTTGCTGTTGGGACTTAATGAGTTAACTTATGTAAACCATTTGGTAGACATCAGGGGACACAACTCCATTAGTCTGCTTTCTTGTTATTTCCTGGGGTTATTCTGCACTCGATTTATGTAGGAAAACATGAAAATGTATTACATAAACAGAAGAATTTTTCTTCCATTCCAGTTCCTTTGACTTCCATTTTAAACAAGAAAATAAAACTAAATAAACTGAAGAAACTAAACCCCATTGTGGTTCACGCTTACTTATTCAATATATGCTTTATAATAAAACTATTAAGGGTAGTAAATGAAGGCAAATAATGAACTATTTGGTTTATTTGCATTCTATTTTTTGTCACTCTGAATTAGAAAACTGTTGGCTACACCAAGAGGTTATTTATGAATTAAAGTCAAAGTAAAACCTGGTTTTGAGACAGAACACCTTGAGCTCATAATATCTCCTAAGTTGGAACCCTGTGTCACGGACATGATGAACTCCTGAGCATAGCATCCCCGTGTGCCCTGTTTTCTCAGGAGAGGTGTATCAAGTTTTCGGCAGCCCACGTCCTCTAGGTCAGATATTCAAAGAACATACCTGTGGTTTTAGTTATTTACTCACTCAGTTTCTCATGTCATAACTTCTCATGTGAAAAAAAAACTGTAAAAAGAAAGGATATCTGGAGATCCTAATGATCTGGATCAAAAGGTAATAAAAGTATAAGGTCCCTATTTGCAATGGCTTATTAAATGCCTTGGAGGAAGGGTGATGGTGGTAGAAGGAAACACCATTTTTTTAAAAACGGCTTTTATAAACCTGGTATTGTGGTAAGTACTTTGTCCACGCTATTCTAAATACTTCATACAATAATTCCAAAAAGTAGATACTGTTGTTCCCATTTTATAAATGAAAAACAAGGTATAACCCATCAAAGTACATAAATTGGGTTAAGAATCTCACCAGGTTTAGGGGCGCCTGGGTGGCGTAGTCGGTTAAGCGTCCGGCTTCAGCCAGGTCATGATCTCGCGGTCTGTGAGTTCGAGCCCCGCGTCAGGCTCTGGGCTGATGGCTCGGAGCCTGGAGCCTGTTTCCGATTCTGTGTCTCCCTCTCTCTCTGCCCCTCCCCCGTTCATGCTCTGTCTCTCTCTGTCCCAAAAATAAATAAAAACGTTGAAAAAAAAAAAAAAAAAAAAAAGAATCTCACCAGGTTTGTCTAGTTCTAAAGTCCATCCTAAGGTTTAGGGGTTAATGTGATTTTCAATTGAATGGCAAATCATCCTTGTGCATTTTAATAGATTCATGAAAAAATTTCCATAAAGATTCCTAAAAACTAATTATGAAAGTTAATCCTACACCCCATGAAGGACATAAACATGTCTCACACCCCAGCCTGCCACATTTCTCACAATTAAATCTACATAAAAAAAGCACAATAGCCAAAACAAACTAAAAATTTAAGGGTTCTATTATTTTGGATAAGATATACTTTTTCTCTAAAATGCTAAATTTCCCTATTGGTTACATAGCATGAGCAATTTTCTCCCAGGAAATCTCTTATATTTATAGCAAGCTAATTACTCTCTAGAAGTGATTGTCACATGCATGCGGATGGTTTTAGGATTCAATTTTGTCAAAAGCTGGAAAATTAATTCATGCCTCATCCCATGCAAGCCTTATGTTTTAAGAGATTAAAAGCCACCACAAAGACCTATTACCATGGAATTTCTAAAGAGTACCCTTGACTAAAAAATTCATTAATCTAGTTTTCTTTAGATGATATAAGCTACCAGACAGTTTGTTTGCTGTGATAAATTCAAAATTCCACCTAATTACAAAGGGAATATCTGTTTATTAGAAAGAACAGTGTTATGTCTTAAAGTTTAGCCAAAAAAAATCTTACATCTTAATCATGAATGTACTTTATTACATTAAAGCAAAAGATTTCAGGAAATCAAATGCTCACTAATTTTCTTTTCTTTTCTTTTAAAAGCATATCAGACATATAGGCATTATTAGTTGCACAAATTGAGGTATTCACTCTGCTCTCTACCAGTTAAGAAAAGGCACTTTTCCCATCTTTACAGCTGTTTTTAATACACACTTTTCTCAAAAGCTACAATAAGCTATTTACTACACAATAACTGTTTTCTCTCAAAAGACAAATGTAAGCAACATTTTGAAAACTTCAATTTGTTGCAATATATAACTGCTGAGTTTCTTAATTTGTATCAGCAAAAGTGAATTATGCTACTTTTGCTGCTGTCAAACAACAAACACTTAAAACGATTACCAATTTTGACTCTTGAGTTTTTTTCAGCTGAACATGGTAATACATTTCAAAAATGATGTCAAAGATGCCACTTGACTACCACAAATATGGAATCAACATATGGTGTATCCCTGAAGAATATGAAGAACCTTTTTTATTTTAGAGGAGGCAACATCTATTTTTTTTTTTTTTTAATGTTTATTTTATTTTTGAGAGAGACAGAGCACTAGCAGGAGAGGGGCAGAGAGAGAGGGAGACACAGAATCTGAAGCAGGCTCCAGGCTCTGAGCTGTCAGCATAGACAGCATAGAGCCCCGACGAGGGGCTCAAACTCACCAACTGCAAGATCATGACGTGGCCGAAGTCAGACACTTAACCGACTGAGCCACCCAGGGGCCCCAACACCTATTTCTTAATCTACAGTGAGTCTCACTAAAGCATGTCATACTATTATACTCCAGCAGTTATGATGATTTCGTACAAGCAACCCTAAAAAGTTTAATAGGTTTCCAAGATTACCTATCGACATATACAGCATGTACTATTCGCATACTTTAGTCTGTGAGGTAACTTTCTCATGTCAAGCATGGAAAGTGGCAAGTTAAGATATACAAAGGTAGGGGCACCTAGGTGGCTCAGTCGGTTAAGCGTCTCACTTTTGATTTCAGCTCAGGTCATGATCTCACAGTTCATGAGATTGAGTGCCAGATGAGGCTACACACTGACAGCACAGAGCCAGCTTGGAATTCTCCCTCCCTCTCTGCCCCTCCCCTGCTCACGTTCTCTCTCTCAATAAATAAACTTTTTAAAAAATTATAAAAAAAAGATATAAAAAGGTAAAA
This sequence comes from Puma concolor, assembly GCF_028749965.1. Lineage (NCBI taxonomy): Eukaryota > Metazoa > Chordata > Mammalia > Carnivora > Felidae > Puma > Puma concolor. The sequence continues at coordinate 80,990,486 of NC_141671.1, forward strand.
TCTTAAAAGGTAAGTAAGAATACAGGAAAATGCAAATACAACTCAGAGACAGTGCAGGTTCGGTTCCAGACTGCCACAATAAAGTGAGTCAAACGAATGTTTTTATATAAAAGTTATGTTTACACAATACTGTAGTCTATTAAGTGTGAAACAGCATTGTGTAATAAAATGTACATGCCTTAATTTGAAAGTATTTTATTGCTAAAAAATGCTAACCATCATCTGAGCTTTCGGTGAGTTGTAATCTTTTTGCTGATAGAGGGTCTTTGCCTCCATGTTGATGGCTGATAACTAATCAGGGTGGTGGTTGCTAAGAGCTGGGGTGTGACAATTTCTTAAAATGACAGTGAAGTTTGCTGCACTGACTGATCTCCTTTCACCAATTCCTTGCAGTAAATGATGTTGTTTGACAGCATTTTGCCCACAGTAGGACTTCTTTCCAAATTGGAGTCAATCTTCTTAAATCTTGCTGCTGATCTATCAACTAAGTTTATGTAATATTCTAAATCTTTTAATGTCATTTGAACAGTCTTCACAGCATCTTCACTAGGAGATTCCATCTCAAGAAACCATTTTCTTGAGATTGCAGCAATTCAGTCACATCTTCAGGCTCCACTTCTAACTCTACCTCTCCTATTTCCACCATATCAGCAGTTACTTCCCCTGCTAAATTCTTAAAATACTCCAAGTCATCCGTGAGGGTTGGAATCAACTTCTTCCAAACTCCTGTTAATGTTGATATTTTGACTTCTTCCCATGAATCACGAATGTCCTTAATGGCATCTGGAACAGTGAATCCTTCCGTTTTCAATTCACTTTGCCCAGATCCATCAGAGGAATCAAAACGTATTTCTTAAATAATAGACTCGAAAGTTGAAATTATTCCTTGATTCATGGGCTACAAAACTGATGCTGTGCTAGCAGGCGTGAAAACATTATACATCTGCATCAGCACTCTTGGGTGACCGGATGCATTGTCAATAAGCAATAATATTTGTGGGGTTTTAAAAATTATTTTATTATTCGTTTTTTCATTATGATAAGTAATCACCAATTTTACCCATCCTTCCACCCACCTCCCCTCTGGTAACCATCAGTTTGTTCTCTATAGTTGAGAGTCAATTTCTTGGTTTCTCTCTCTCTCTCTCTCTCTCTCTCTCTCTCTCTCTCTCTCTCTCTCTCTCCGCCCCCCCTTTGCTCATTTGTTTTGTTTCTTAAATTCCATATGAATGAGATCATATGGTATTTGTCTTTCCCTGACTTATTTCTCTTAGCATTATTGCTAATGCTACATTAATGCTACAAAAAAATACAATAAATATGCATGCATTCCTCTGAATTTGTGTTTTTGAATTTTGGGGGTAAACACCCAGTAGCAAGATTACTGGATCATAGGGTAGTTCTATTTTTAACTTTTTGCGGAATCTCCATGCTGTTTTCCACAGTGGCCACACCAGTCTGCATTCCTACCAACAGTGCACCAGGTTTCCTTTTTCTCCACATCCTCACCAACATCTCCTTTTTTCTTATGTTTTTGAAATTAGCCATTCTGACAGGTATGAGGTGATCTCTCATTGTAGTTTTGATTTTTATTTTCCGGCTGATGAGTGACGTTGAGCATCTTTTCATGTGTCAGTTGGCCATCTGGATGTCTTCTTTGGAGAAGTATCTGTTCATGAATGAGCAGTAATATTTGGAAAGGAATCTTTTCTTCTGAGCAGGTCTCAACAGTGGGCTTAAAATATTCAGTAAACCCTGCTGTAAACATATGTGCTGTCATCCAGGCTTTGCTCCATTTATAAAGCACAGGAAGAGAAGTTTTAGCATAATTCTTAATTGCCCTAGGTTTTTCAGAATGGTAAATGAGCACTGGCTCCAACTTAAGGATACTGGTTTCATTAGCCCCAAACAAGAGAGTAAGCTTCAGAGCCAGGAATTGACTTCTCCTCTCTAGCTAATGAAGTCCTAAGATGGCATCTTCCAGTATAAGGTTGTTTCATCTACATTAAAAAATCTGTTTAGTAACTAATCTTCATTGATTATCTTAGCCAGATTTTCCAGAGAATTTACTGCAGTGCTACAACAGCACTTACTCCTTCACCTTACACTCTGATGTTATGGAGATGGCTTCTTTCCTTAAACCTCATGAACCAACCTCTGCTAGTTTCAAGTTTTACTTCTGCAGCTTCCTCACCTCTCTCAGCCTTTGTAGAATTGAGGAGAGGCAGGGCCTTGCTCTGGATTAGATTTTGGCTTAAGAGAATGTTATGGCCGCTGTGATCCTTTACCTAGACCACTAAAACCTTCTCCATGTCGACAACAAGACTGTTTCACTTTCTTACCATTTGTGTTTTCACTGGAATAGTACTTTAAATTTCCTCTAAGAATTTTTTCATTGCAATCACAATTTGGCTGTTTGGCACAAGAGGCCTACCTTTTGGCCTATATTGGCTGCTGACACACCTTTCTCACTAAGCTTCATCATTTCTAGCTTTTGATTTAAAAGGAGAGTATGACTCTTCTTTCACTTGAACACTTGGAGGCCACTGTTGGATTATTGCCAGCTCTGAGGTCAGTATCATGTCTTAGGGAATAGTGAGGTTCAAGGAGAGAGAACAGGCCAGTTGGAGGAGTCAGAACACACACAGTTATCAATTAAATTAGCCATTGTAAGGGTATGGTTTGTGGTGCCCCAAAACAATTATAATAGTAACATCAAAGATCACTGATCACAGATCACCATAACAAATGTAACAGTAATGGAAAAGTTTGAAATATTATGAGAATTACCAAAATGTGACATAGAGGCACCAAGTGAGTAAATACTGTTGGAAAAATAGTACTAATTATGGCATTATGGCTGAACCATTTCTGAACACGTATTATTCATGTATGCAAGAGAACTCAACATCCTATGTTTAAGTTGGAAGGCCCCTAAATAAAAATTCAGAAAGGATCCTTACTAATTATAAAAGAGATAAAACCGTTTTTTAAGAGGTTCCTCTTAATAATATATTGCTTTTGGAGCATGTTGGTAGCTCAGTCAGTTAAGCATCCGACTTCGGCTCAGGTCATGATCTCATGGTCGGTGGGTTTGAGCCCCGCATCAGGCTCGGTGCTGACAGCTCAGAGCCTGCAGCCTGCTTCAGATCTGTGTCTCCCTCTCTCTCTGCCCCTCCCCTGCTCATACTCTCTCTCTCTCTCTCTCTCTCTCTCTCTCTTTTTCTCTCAAAACTAAACATTAAAAAAAATTTTTTTGGGGGGCACCTGGGTGGCTCAGTCGGTTAAGCGTCCGACTTCGGCTCAGGTCATGATCTCGCGGTCCCTGAGTTCGAGCCCTGCGTCGGGCTCTGTGCTGACAGCTCAGAGCCTGGAGCCCGTTTCAGATTCTGTGTCTCCCTCTCTCTCTGCCCCTCCCCTGTTCATGCTCTGTCTCTCTCGGTCTCAAAAATAAATAAACGTTAAAAAAAATTTTTTTTTTAATAATATATTGCTTTTATGAGATTGCCTGGAATCTAACATTAGCATATTTCTAGTTGGGTAGAAAAGCTCCCAGCTTCTGTGAAAGCTCCTGTGTGTTTTCTTTAAGATGCCCATGTAAAGTTGAAGTTTACTGCTACCATGATTATAAATCATAAGGACTCAGACACAGAGATGAGCTCTATGCTATAGAGATAAACAAAGTATCTAAATCTGCATGTGACTTAAAAGAGGAGTATGGATTATAAAGCACACTGCATCACTAGTGCTGTGACAAAAGGGAAAGCCGTGAGGCACTGACTGACAAGAGAACTGAAAGCAGACCTGGTTCAGTCACTTTGCTGGAGAAACTTGAAGATACACATGTGCAAGTTAAGTTGGAGAAGTATTTTAAGCTTCAAAGCTCTTTTATATCAGTCGGTATGGTTGTGAGTAGCCGTGACAGAGACATCAGCTACTGCCACAGTGAAGAAAGGGAGACTTGGAGTAAAGACAGCAGGCTCACTGAAGAAAAAAACCCACTGCAGACAAAAGATTCCAAGCGTAACGGCTGATGCTTTTTGTCTTCCTGGCTGTATTCAAATAAGTAAGGAGAATCACATTCAAATATTTAGAACCACAAGAGCAATGCATGTGATTAAAAGAAATACAAGTTAAGTGTGTAGGCCCTTTAAATATACAACCCCCCCCCCCCCACCAGTGTAGGACTACTGCATGAAGGAAAACACAGAACAATTAGCACCCACCCCCCTCATTAAAAAAAGAAAAGACAGGAGCACAATGTCCATGAATGAAAGTACTATATTTTTCCAGGAGGATGTAGAGATCCCTTAGGCTCACTGGTCAAAGCTTATTGATACACATAATTAGTTGCAAATTAAGGTTACTGTATTTGACAAATTCAGTTACCTGATTTTCCCTATAAATTTTGGCACTTAAGTTACTGGCAGGGGAAAAAAAAATAGAAGCAGTATGAAAAGAACTGTCAGAATCTGACTGAGAAATGACAGCTGACAGCAAATCACCAACCACAAAAGCACAGTAATCTTGAACCACTTTCTGAGGCAGTAACTGGCTTAAGAGTCATTAACAATTCCTGAGGCCATCACTTTATTAAAGTACAAGCTAATAGCCTAAGATGACACTTGAAATAAAAGTTATATAAATTATAGAACACTTTAAGAAGGTAGGGAGAAGTTATTAACTTAAATGCTTGCTTTAAAAAGCTATATGGGAAATATTTCACGAAATGATGATGTTGGATAACTGAAGTCTTTACTGCCTTGGACTTTAAAAAAAATTTTTTTTAACATTTATTCATTTTTTGATAGAGAGAGACAGAGTATGAGTGGGGGAGGGGCAGAGAGAGAGGGAGACTCAGAATCTGAAGCAGGCTTCAGGCTCTGAACTGATAGCACAGAGCCCAACGCAGGGCTCGAACCCACAGACCGTGAGATCATGACCTGAGCTGAAGTCGGACGCTTAACCGACTGAGCCACCCAGGAGCCCCTACTGCCTTGCACTTCTGTAGAGTTTGTTTTTTTGTCAAAGTGTTGTATGGGCCAATTCCCTTGAAATACTTGATCAACAATCTTGAATGAAAAATTTAAACCACCAATATTTACACAAAAACAGCACTGCAAGAACAAAGAAAGTGAGTGGGCTTAGGGAGTCAGAGAAACCTGGTTTCCAATCCCAATTATATGATTTACTGGTTGCATGATCATGGGCAAGTTATTCAACACTTAACTTCTCTGTGTCTCAATTTTCTTATCTAGACATACAAATATCTACTTTATTAAGACTGTTATAATAGTATAATGTGTCCTGGGCACATATGTCCTCAGTAAAAATGATTTCTTTTGCAATTTATAAAAATACCTTATTTCTATTCACATCTAGTACAATTAAAATCATATGTTACAATTCCATAATGCCAGAGCTAGGTATTTAAAATTATCATTGATCTTAACACAAACCTCTAACTTTGAAAATAATGTCAAAACATTATTATTTCCAAAGAGAAGAATAGATATCAAGCCAGAAATATGCAATTTCTACTACTGGGTAGTATATATCACTACAGTATGGGTTTCTGCTTTCAGATTACCATACAGAAATACTGAAAAAAATGTTTAATGAAAATAGTACAGTATAGGAAGTAGAAATTTAGAATTATGTCTTATTCAATACTAATTATTATTTATTTTTAACTCAGTAATAGACTCTCGATGCTATGTTTTAAAAGTCACAATTTTAGGGGTGCCTGGGTGGCTCAGTCAGTTGGGCGACCAACTTTGGCTCAGGTCATGATCTCAGAGCTCATAACAGCTCAGAGCCTGGAGCGTGCTTCGGATTCTGTGTCTCCGTCTCTCTCTTGCCCCTCCCCAACTTGTGCCCACTAGCTCGTTCTCTCTCTCTCTCTCTCTCAAATAAATAAACATTAACAAAAGTTTTTAAGTCACAATTTTAGAGATAACTCTCTGAACAAGCTGTGAATACAATAAAAAGGGTAATTACCACCTTCCATGGTGGAAGGGTATACTGAACTGATTTCTTTTTCACAATAAAAAATATGCATTGAAAAAACCTGAACCAATCAATCTATTGTCTTTTTCCAGAATACAAGTCTCCTCTGAAAAATATATCTAACAGTCTTAGGCTTAGTCTTAATTCCTCAAGACACACACAAAAAAGAGATGAAAACAACTGAAATAGCAACTATGGAGAGGCAGGCTCTTTTATGACTTGAACGGTCAGATTCAAAGATATAACTAGCCATATTAAGAAACGTTCTCTAATGCATTTTCTTGTCACAAGTAAAAGTTCAACTTGAGCAGCAACATAATGTCAGAAACAACTAATAGAAACATTAATTTGAACTATTTTTATATTAGTTCCATTTCTTTCTCTTAGCGAACACTTCAAATAACATGAAAAAGACATAAAAATATTTTACTATCTGATAGTTATGACTTTAGGAATTCAGGACCCTTTTCTTATTGTCCACGCCAGTGACCTTTATTATTAGTTTATTTAGCTGGGGCCTAAAGAAACCATCTGGAATACTTATATAAATTGTCAGGGAAATGTCATTTCTTTACGCTGAGCTTGGTTCTCACCTAAAAATTTTAATGTTTCTCTAAAAAGGTATTAGGGTCCCCTTGCCTTGTTCCAACTTAGAAATCCTTAAAGTGGTCTGTACGGTCTTGCTGTTAGTATGGTTGGGTTTTTAAAAATATTCTCTAAGGGGCACCTGGGTGGCTCAGTCGGTTAAGCGGCTGACTTCAGCTCAGGTCCATGAGTTTGAGCCCCACGCTGGGCTCTGTGCTGACAGCTCAGAGCCTGGAGCCTGTTTCAGATTCTGTGTCTCCCTCTCTCTGACCCTCCCCTGTTCATGCTCTGTCTCTCTCTGTCTCAAAAATAAATAAATGTTAAAAATATTCTCTAATACCAAATCACCTCTTCAACCATATTTCCTTACATAAGCTTTTGCTCTTGTATCCAAGGCAAGTCTTTATAGTTCCACAACTTTGCATTTTCTGTTTTCCTGAAACACCTGTCATCCTTCTATCCCTACAGGGGGTAAACAGAAAAAGACAAAGACAAACACTCACTCTCTCTCAAACACACACACATTCTACTATTCACCTTATTGGTAAGACAACACAGTTTGCATTTCCTTTCTAAATCCCAACCCAGCTACCTCAGTCCACAGTTTTCCTCAACTTTTGACATTTATAGCTAATTCCAAGCATTTGACACATCACATCCTATTCTGAATTGTTCATGATATTTTAACAAAGAGATTTCTTCCATCTCAGCAGCCAGACTATAAATAAGTTGCAGGCATATAAAATATCTTATTAATCTTTATATCCCTATTCTCCACCAAAATACCTTAGATATATATACTTAGTTGATGTTCCTTTTTGACTAGCAGGTAAGTTTTGAAAACAGTATGTATAGTCAAGGGAACAGGGAACTGCAAACATCAGAGAGGAGTGGAAGTTAGGGAGAATAAAGGTACAATGGGATGGGAAAGGCTAATGGGAGGAACTTACATTTGCTACAGTGGACAGTAGGAAGCCATGTTGGTGGCAATTAAAAATGAAAAAAAAAAAAAAGCAAACAAATGCAGGGTAAACTTATGAAAGGCTCTGAAGGCCATAAATAGACTGACTTTATGCTAGAGAGTGTCAAAATGCCTAAAACAGAGACGATCAAGGAGTGTAAGGTGTTGAGGAGGAAAGTGAGGTAGACCAACCTCAAGTCACTCAGGAGAGGTGGACATTAACTGTCATGGCTAACAGAACTGAAGCCTCAAGGAAGATTATGTTCTCATTAAGGACATTTGAGACGCCACCGAGGAGTGGAATTCAAAGAAGAGACTTGTCTTTACCTTTTTTCTACCAAGTGATAATTTTTCACGAGTTTATTGCTTTAATAAATTATTCAGCCAGTAAAAGTGTCTAAAAATCAACATCAGACTTAAGATTTTACTTCTTATGGATAAGGATGACTTCTACAAGAGCTTGGGGTCTATATCTTTTAACAGGCTATAATAGTGTGGAATAGTTCACCACTAGTAGTAACTTACCCTCACCAATATAATTTTTACCTTTTCCTCATGTGGTTCCATTCCACTCCAGAAATCCCCACTTCATGACATCTAATGACCCACATCATGTACATATTCCCTTATTTCATTCATCCTTTTGCTAAACCAAAACCACCCTGAGAGTATCTCCTTGCTTATTCTCACAGTCACTGCGTTTTACATCATCCAATTACCCTTGTGCTATGCAACCAACCTACTCATCCTGAAACTTAAAAAACATCTGTTCCTTCTCCTTGCAATTCTGCTATAATTCTTTTTGCAGCTAAAATCAGCCCTGAGTCATCAAAATGCCTCCAAGATACACTGATCTTGAAAAACATTAAAATGTTTTAATTCCAGCTATGCTCACAAAGCAAATTCAACTTTGAGCCAGAAAATGAGAAACTGTTTATCACTATATCTAGCAAAACTGCCACACCTGGTTAAAAAAAAAAAAATCTTGTAAATGAGATATTAACTTTTTCTTAAGCTAATCAGAGCACTCAAAATCTCAGGTGATTTGTTTATATACCTGATTTCCTACCACCTGGTATCTTTCTTAAAGAAATAAATTAGATTTCCAGAGACTGTTTAAAATTAATAACCATACAAGACTTTCACCCAGATCTCTTGAACATTAAGAAGTATTAAAGGTAAAAGAAGAAATATTTAATATAAAATAAAAATAATAAGTAGGGTTGGCCCTTCTAAAAATAATACCTGAGGAGGGATATATGACAAATAAACTTCAAACTAGATGCTTTGGGAACAGAAAGAAAAATACTTCATAAAGACATCAGAAGATACTATAATTAGAAGGCTTTTAATATCTCACAGATTCACAAGTGTTCCCAATACAAGAACACTCAGCTCTTGCTGTTAACAACCAATGAACATAAACACTCAACGCTAACTAAATAAGTAGCAAAGGTAAGATTATAACTTTGAGTTCTTTATACTCCAGTATCTTTTTACATAAACAAACCACAATGATGCTCTACCTTGATCCTCGTGGTGAAACCATATTTCTTTTGGAAGAGTCATAGAGTCCAGCCAGCGTCTTAACTAGTATTAATCAATTATAGGGATAATTTGGCCTATTATACAAGCAAAACTCAGAAGGAATTCAAGGACTATAATAATATCGTATATGATAATAATGCAACATAAATAGTAACTATACAGTATACACTAAATACTAGACACTTAAATAATACTCCATAGAAGGCAATAACTGCTACCTGTTGGCAACATAATCTTGGATTTGTTACTCAGCCTTCTAGGTCTTCCTAATCTGTAAAACTGGAAATGCTAAAAGTACCTGCACTTTATATACTGTTTCAGAATTAATTAGAACAGTGCCTGGCATTAGTGCTCAACAAATGTTGTCTGTAATATTTTTTTTGCTTGATAACAGTACTAAAACTGTGTTTTCAGTTTTAAAGAAATTAATTATCCTATTTTTTCCTTTTTCATGATAGAAAGTTTTCAAATACTGACAAAGAAGAAAAAAGATGAGATGCCCAAAGAGGTATCATATGGTTACAATATTTGATGATAAATGAGAAAAATTATTATACATTAGGCATACATTAAACTTAAATACTCTTATTTTGTTTCTTAAAGTCTAAGCCCCTTTGCCCAAAACAAACAAGCAAATAAAAAGTTTACATTAAATGACTTTTGCACTAGATAACTTCTTTTATTTAACTAAGACTTAGAAAAAATAAAATCTGATATTAAAATATTGCAATATATTGAGAACAGATTCTGGACAGTAAATAACCCAAAATGTAATTTCAGGTGTCTATCCAAATAGATTCTGAATAGGTATTTTTGTTTATTAAAAAAAAATTTTTTTTAATGTTTATTTATTTCTGAGACAGAGAGACAGAGCATGAGTGAGGAAGGGGCAGAGAGAGGGAGACACAGAATCAGAAGCAGGCTCCAGGCTCTGAGCTGTCAGTACAGAGCCCGACGCAGGGCTTGAACTCACAAACCATGACATCATGACCTGAGCTGAAGTCGGTCGCTCAACCGACTGAGCCACCCAGGCACCCCTGAATAGGTAGGTATTTTTAAAAGAATGTGTATATAATGTATGCTGACTGATAATATTTTGAGTGTTATAAGATTTAAGTCTTAGAAGAAATCTTAATTAAAAGTACTTTAATATCATAAACAACATATTATTTAGCAGATGAATGATCACCTGTGAAACTATTTCCTGGGTATCAGAAATGCTCTGATCTGGTGACACTATAGAGAAGAATTTAAATATTAATATTAATATTAATTAATAAAATGTTTTAGTAAAACCGTAAATATTCAAATGGTACCTCAATGCTGACCTATATTTGTAATGTTAAACTTAAATTTGTAATAGTTTCTCCAAACCTTATCTTGCATTGCATTTAGCATAATTTGTGAATTTCTAAAACTATAGAGTTGTCATTTTTACTTTCGGACAAATAATTCTACAGATAATAAAACTAGGGGATATGGAGAAAATGAATATTAAACTCACTATTTATAAAAAGCTATTTTAAAAGAGTATTAGATTTACTGGACTATACTTCTGTATTTTTGTTTTAGAAAATTAAAGATCCCTCCTATCCATGTCCCACAGTATTTATTGAGGACAGGGTATCACTTCATGCAGCAGTTTCAAACTTCTGAAGGTGCTCAAAGTAGCAACTTTAGTACTGCCAATTAAAATTTTGGCAACATTCACTGATTTGTATTATCTAGTCTCAGAGTTTCTGCGTTTGTTACTGTTGTTGAAGAGCCAAAAAAGACAAGAGCAATCTGGAGCTTTCCCAACTGCCTGATTCATGGTCACAGACACATGAAATGGGTCTTTTCTGTATTCTTGGCAACTGAGGAGGGGAGGTTGTTTTTTGAAACTTTATTAGGCAAGAAGATGTGTGAGTATTCATAACGGAGTCCTAGAGAAATTATTTTTCTGTTTTGTGGGAATAAAGTAAAATATATAATTTCTAGAGGTCTCATAGAAATCTAGATCAGAAACTGGAATTATTTGTCTGAAATATGACTTCAGCCATAGTCACTTTAGGTGTAACCTTTTGTACTGAAATGGTTATCAGTGCCTTTGAAATTCCAGTCAGAGAACTACTTCGTTTTAGAAGTAAAATATTGGTAGGAAAAAACGCAAGGGGATGAGACGTACCATGTTATTTCCTTTCACCAAAACTGGAGAGCCACTGCATTATAAATACCCAAACATGCATGATATAGTATCATTCACTTCTCTGAGAACATTTCAAAATTACAAAAAAGAACTGCTTATTCTTTTTCTCTCCAAACCACATTTAAGAAGAACTAAACTTGATATAACTAAGCTAAAATAATTTCTAACATTTGTCTATAAAGTGTCTGGCTCAAGAGAGAATGAAAGTCACTGGAATTTCCAGCTAAGAAAAATGCTAACTTTCTTAATTGGAAAATAATTTGAGAACTATATTTAAAATGTTCTCAGAATAATGTATTCATAAAATCTACATTTCAAATAAAGCTACTGATGTTAATAATTTACAACCACAATCTTAAATTAGAAAATAAAATTAATTTATATTGCCTCAAAGATATCCCAACTCAAGATGTACTATATATTAGAAAAATAAAGTTCTAAGGCACTAAATATAAATATGTATGTTAGAGCCAGAGTTCTAAATACTTTATGATTTCATGGCAAATACTTAATAGTTAAAAAAAACATCAAAGAACAAAAACCAAACCAAACCAAACCAAGCTCTTAGATACAGAGAACAGACTGGTAGTTGCCAGAGGTGGAGGGGAGTGGATGAAATAGGTAAAGGGGGTCAAAGGTGCAAACTTACAGTTATAAAATGAATAGGTCATTGGGATTTAATGTATAGAATGGTGACTATACTTAGTAATACTGCACTGCATATCTGAACATTGCTAAGAGAACAAATCTTAAAAGTTCTCATAATAAGAAAAAACAATTTGTACAACTATGTACAGTGATGGGGGTTAATTAGGCTTTGGTGATGATCATTTCTCAATGTACACAAATATCGAATCATTGTGTCATGACACCCAAAACTAATAAAATTTTATATCAGACCTCTATAAACAACAATAACACTTGGTTTTCTAAGCATCCTTAATAATAATGGTAACAAGTATCTATTTTATGTGCTTTTATGTCTCAGGCACCATAACAAATGCTGAGGATCTAGAATTGTACAAGACCAGTGTCGACAGGGCTTATCGTCTTGTAGACAAGTATTCTAAGGACAGGAAGATAAGAACACTAAAACTGAAATGTGTGACTATAGACAGGCCTTACGTGTTACTAAATTTTGGCAATAATGCTGCCAAAACCACTGCGGTAAATATGGCAGGATAACTACTACTATGAATACCTGTTAGAAGCCTAGTCTGCAGTTACTATGTGACTTGTTAGTAGACAATGCATGATTTTAACATCCAGAAAGTTACAACATGGGCTCACCTGACAGCCCTGCAGTAACCCTGAAGCACTTTGTGAGCAAGTATGCAGGAGAAAAAGTTGTCAGAGACTTAAGAGCTATTGCATACAGGTAGGAAGACTTTTAGCTTCCCTGAGGGTTTGTTTTTTTGTTTTTTTTTTTTTAAAGCTTCTCTCACGCTTTGAATCTGTTTTCAACAAAGGGATAACCATGTCTTCCCTTATTACTACATGAGACACTGAAAATGTGCCTCTTCTTACAGTATTAAGAAAATTTAGCCATTATTCAATGAATATGTTGCACAAATCCAGATCTGATTCCATTGCTTTCTCTCAATTTCTCACCTATCTCCATTTCTTTCCAATTTCTTCTCCTAGGGGAGATGTTACCTTTATTTCTTTCTCTATCCTCAAAATACATGAAATTACTTGGAAGACAGAGTAGGCGTGGAAGGCTCCCTTCTGTTCTTGAGAATGAATTTTTTTAAAACAGAAAATAGCTTTACTTGGCTGTATGAAACATCTTAATTCATTTCTCATTTACCTTTTTCTCTACTTTCCTCCTCCCAACAACTATGACATCTTATCATTTTCTTCTCCCTCCAAAGCCACTCAGAGGGCTGTCATCAACTCAGGGGCAGGTAAACTTCCTCATGATCATCTGCACTGCAGAAGGACGGCAGTCTGCTGCCAGAATCTTAAGGCAGCATGAGCTGGACAAGTCCTACCCTGCAGCAGTGTTTGCCAGTTTGCCAAACTGAGTTGTGACCCGTATTCCAAGAGAGAAGTCAATTTAATGGGTTAAGACCAGCATTTAAAAACCAAATCAGGAGTTCCTGAGTGGCTCAGTTGGTTGGGCATCCAACTCTTGATTTCGGCTCAGGTCATCTCAAGATTCGTGGGATCGAGCCCCACAGAGTGCAGAGCCTGCTTGGGATTCTCTCTCTCTCTCTCTCTCTGCCCCTTTCCTGCCAGAGTGCCCCACCCTCACACATGCAACTGCACATGCACAGACGCTCTCTCTCTCTCTTAAAATAAATAAACACTTTTAAAAAAAACAATAGAAAAATAAACAGAACAGAATGGGAAGTAACTATTGCATCACACTTACTTTGAAATTCCAGTCTATATTGTGTGTATATAAATATATGTATGTGTAGAACAGAATCTTAATAGAAATACATTTCTTACCTTCCTACAGGTCATAGTCAAAAATTTGGAAGCTACTAAACTAGAATACTCAGTTTTAAGGACTACATCTTTACCTGATGTAATACTTCAGACATTTTAGAAATTTAAAATATGGATGCTAAATATTTTCTTTTAGTAAAAAGTGCTGATCTAATATATATATTATTTCCTAAACTCAAATATTTTCTAAAAGATCATCAGTCAAATTAGTTTTCTTAGTGTTTTTCAGTCTTTTAATAATTCAGAGTCCCCACTTGACCTTTATAAATTTAACCAACCCAAGAAATTAAAACTGCCAAGTCACTAGCAATCTCAAAAATATTTTTAAGTAACAAACGACAATCCGAACACAATATACCTTAAAGAAAAAAATATTCTACTTTTTTTAAGAGAAAAAAGTCTGAGGGATGGTATGAATTTCCAAATATGTTTTCAAAAATGAAGAGATCACCATTTATTTGCATCTGTTGCATATGCATATGAATGCAAACACCAATACTGTATTTCCTTGGCTATAAAGAGATTTTTAAAAATTCAAGCTCCAAAAGCTTGGAGTAGGAGACTGTGATGAATGGCACCCCGTTCCTCGGGAAGGATGGAAGCAGGATCTAAGGCAAGAACTTAGCTGTACTGACTATAAAATAACTGCCTCAGAATAATGGTTATATTCCTTACTTTTCACATATGGTTGCTGTGTGGAATTCATAGTTAAAATACAGAGGACATTTTTGAGCCATTCTGCAGTGTCAAAGTGGAAACTGTCTGACTGAGCCTCACAGCCTCTCCCACTTCTTAGGCTGTCAGAGCTGGAAGAGGCAACTAATACCAACCCCTGCAGGGAGGGACAGCCCTGTGGCCTTGAGTCTTTCCAGAACAACCCCTGAGTTGATTAAAAGTGATGTTGACAGGCTTCAATTCTTCTTGGTTTTATGGATTCTGGCTGCTAAGTAGAGCCTCCAGGACTAGAAACCTACAGGAATAGCATTAAGATTTTTACTAGACTGTGAGACTCTCTAGAAAACAAAACAGAATAATAAGGATAAATTGTAAACTATTACTTAAACTTGAACATGTCTATAAAAATAAGCTACGAATAACAATTTATATACACACAATTAAGACAAAGGTATTACATAAAGATATATGGAAATACCATCCCCCCAAATAAGGGATTACTGAAAAACTTCTGACAGCCTGAAAGGATACAAGTAGAAATTAAGCAAAATTTTGCTTTAATCAAAACTCCCCTGTTTAATTTCAAAGACTGAATATAAAGGTATAATGAACTGTATCTCTTAAGAAAAATTAAGTCATGTATAACCTAGTACATTTACAACATTAATTTCAATAAAGTTAAAAGAAGTTAGTCTTGGATGAGGGTGAAATCTGCTTCATTTATAGCATAAAACAATAGCGGTGAGTATGTGAGGCAGTTCCTGACTCTGAATGACAACTCATCAAATGATCAGTGTTTTATTTAGTTTATTATATTTTAGGATAAAACAAAAGACAATCATGCATGTTTAAAATCAAGATGACAGGGGCGCCTGGGTGGCGCAGTCGGTTGAGCGTCCGACTTCAGCCAGGTCACGATCTCGCGGTCCGTGAGTTCGAGCCCCGCGTCAGGCTCTGGGGGCTGATGGCTCAGAGCCTGGAGCCTGTTTCCGATTCTGTGTCTCCCTCTCTCTCTGACCCTCCCCCGTTCATGCTCTGTCTCTCTCTGTCCCAAAAATAAATAAACGTTGAAAAAAAAATTAAAAAAAAAAATCAAGATGACAAACTTCCCCTAAAAACTTAAATGTATATGCTTTCAATACCTTTTTGGTTAATTGAAAAATCTGGGAAAACATATTTTATTCACTTTTTAGGGTTCTTAATTTGAGGTCCCTAAATAACCTTCAATAGAGTCCATGAACTCTCTGAACTTATAAATAGAAGTGCGTGTATGTACATTTTTCTAGAGAGAGGGTCCACAGCTTTCATAGGATTCTGAAAGCGATTAATGATCTGAAAAGAGAGTCACTGCCTTGGGTGAAACTTATCTACACAAGGACTGAGGTTGTTTGAGAAAAGAATGTTCCTGATGACTTACAGAAGTTGTTAAGAAATAAAGGTTAAGTTGGAAAAACGTCCCCTAAAAACAGTAAAACCTGAAACTAGTATGAAGATGTATTAGTCTAAGACTATAATGAAGTCACATGTTTGTATATATTTGTGTCTTTATCTAGGACTTGGCTAAGAAACTAGAACTAAAAGATGGGTAATAATGGAAGGGTGTGTATGTGTGTGAGAATGGTTGTAATGACTTATGTTATACATTAATAGTGCAGGTATCTCTTGTCATGCTACAGCAATTTCTGAAGTCATTTAACATTGGTCCAAATATCTATTATCCTTTTTGTGTTTTTATTTTTCTCTCTTTCATCTTTATAAAATGGAGCTGCTTTTTAGAAATACAACTGTAAAATGTATCTAATAAAAAGAGCCTCTAACACCAAGCCACTCAAAACTTAGATCTGTGATGTTAGTGAATAATTCTTTTTCCTAAATATTCAAGTGAACAGTTTCCTAGCTTATTTACCAAAAAAATTCAACTAATCTGCTCTTAAGGAAAGCAAACCAGTTTCCATTTATTAAAGGTTTATCTGATATCTATGCCACACAACACTGTATCATTACACTTAGTTTATTTAATGAGAGAGAAATGAATCTAACAAGTATTAGTATTTCATGTCCAAAGAATCAGGTGCAAGGTAAGGGAGGAAATGAACCTTAAATTTCTAGTCTAATCTCAGTCATTTAAACTATGATTTTTTTATTGTTTTCCAGTTAACTTATAAATATTCTAATTAGGTGAGGATCTATATAGCATTTTTAAAGACACCATAAGAATTATGAAGGAACTTGAATAATTAATAAAGATAAGAAATCCTTTCACGGTTTATGAGAGAAACCTTTCTGACAGCAACATCAAAGGATAAAGGTGCCCTACAATAATAGGCCCTTTTCTTTTGAGTTGATTATCTAGGCATAAAGGGTTGACAAAGGATTGACCTCTGTCACTGAGCTTGTTAGGAAAGGCCTGGATAAAGAAAATGTTATGTTAATAAATCAGGTGAGTGACGGAGGAATTAACCTCATACATATATTAAACTATGTTTTTGAAACATGTAACACACACACAAATTCTACCCCTCCCTAAATATATAATACAAGCCTCTCACTTTTTAGCTATTTCAGTTCTAATAAGGAAAAACAGGATTTTCCAAACCAATGGACAGAAAAAAATTAGGCTTTCAAAATGTTCCTGCAGAAACTTATTAGGATTCCTGGCAATTCTATTGAATTCGGTGAACAGGATAGTGAGAGAGGTTTATGAAGAAACTCTTGCCAACTCATGTTCCAGGGACATTAAAAATAGAAGAAAACAAATGTACCTGAATGCTTGTCATTACTTAAGAAAGAATAAAAGTTCAAGAGGGTCCACAAGTTAAGATCCTGATGATGAACTTTTGAGAGTGTTTTTATTTAAATTAAATGAGTGGAAGTATTTAAAGAGGTGCTGATGCTATGCTAACCAAAATAAGATTTTTCATTAAGAAAGTCCAATAATGTTACTAAACCTCAACATTAAATATTTTTTATGTCCTCTATTCAGGCTCAGTCTTTTCTCAAAAATCCTTGTTTTTCAAAGCATAAAAATATATGTTATTTACACAGGTAGAAAGGAATTTGAACTCATACCCCTCAACTGGAACAAGAAACAACTCATGGAGCCAAGACACAAATGTGAGGAAAAATCAGAAAACTAAACAAAAAACATAAAACAAATTTTATTGGCCTATAAGAAAATATTAACAAAAAGTTATAATAACAAGAAAGAATGATCTCAAACTGTCCTTTATATTACTACTTTAAAGTTCATAACATTATTCCACTTCTTACATGAAAGCTTAGATGGACTCTAGGATTCAACCCTTAAGTAATATTACTATAAAAACAATGTTTGATGAAAGATTGAGCACTTTCCCTCAAAGATCATAAATAAGGCATGGAGGTCTGTTCTCACCATTTCTATTCAACTCTGTGTGTAGGCTTTAGTCAATGTAGTAAGGCAAGAAAAAGCAGTAAAAAGCATCCAGATCAGAAAGAAAGAAGGAAAACTGTCTTTTATAGTAGATGGCATAATCATTTATGTAGAAAATCCTATGAATATGCAAAAAAGGACTAGAATAATTGAGTATAGTAAAACTGCAGGATTTAAAGTAAACACATAAAAATCTTTTTATATACTAGCAATGAACAATCAGAAATTGAAATAAAAAATATCTCCATGGTCAATGTCAAAGCAATTACTGCCTCTATTTTCTTCCAGGAGTTTTATGGTTTCAGGCCTCACATTTAGGCCTTTAATCCATTTTGAGTTTTTTTTGTGTGTCGGGTGGAAGAAAGTGGTTCAGTTTCATTATTCCACATGTAGTTGTCCAGTTTTCCCAACACATCTGTTGAAGAGACTTGTCTTTTCCCATTGTATATTCTTGTCTCTTCTGTATTAAATTGATCATATAAGCATGGGTTTATTTCCAGGCTCTCTATTCTGTTCCACTGATCTGTGTCTACTTTTGTACCAGTAGTATCCTGTTTTGATTACTACAGCTTTGTAGTATATCTTAAAATCTGGGATTGTGATATTTCCAGCTTTGTTAAATTTCTCTAGATTGCTTTGGCTATTTGGGGTCTTTTGTGATTCCATACAAATTTTAGTAATATTTTTTCTAGTTCTATAAAAAATTCTGTTGGTATTTTGAGAGGGATTACAGCAAAATAACAAGCTTTTGCACACTAAGGAAACCATCAACAAAACAAAAAGGCAACCTTTCACTGTTGGCAAAAATGCAAACTGATACAGTCACTATGGAAAACTGTGGAAGTTCCTCAAAAATTTAAAAGCAGAATTACCATATGATCCAGTAATTTTACTACTGGGTATTTACCCAAAGAAAATAAAAACACTAATTCGAAAAGATATATACATCCCTATGTTTATCACAGCATTATGAAAGCAACCAAGTGCCTATCAACAAATGAATGGATAAAGAAAATGTGGTGTATACACACATACACCACACACACACACACACACACACACACACACACACACACACTGGAATATTACTCAGCCATAAAATGAATGAGATCTTGCCACTGCCATCTGCAACAACATGGATAGACCTAGAAGATATTTTGCTAAGTGAAGTAAGTCACAGAAAGACAAATACCAAATGATTTTATTCTTATGTGGAATTTAAGAAACAAATGAATAAACAAAGAAAAAAAAAGAAACAAACAAAAACCCAGACTCTTAAATACAGAGAACAAACTGGTGGTTGCCAGATGCGAGGTGGGGGAATGGGGATGGAAGGAGTGAAATAGATAAAAGGGACTAAGAGTACACTTATTGTGATAAGCATTGAGTAATGTACACCACAGGTGAATAATTATATTGTACACCTGAAATGAACATACGATTGTATGTTAATAATATTTCAACTAAAAAAAACCCCTTTTTTCCTGCATTAATTGTAAACAAAAATTATGCAAAAAATTTTTTATAAAAATGTTAAAAAAACACTTTTATAACACCACAAATATAAAATATTTGTGGATAAATCTATGAAAAATGAAAAAGTTCAATTTAATAAAACAAAATACTGTTGAGTAATATTAAAGATTTAAATAAATGGAGAAATATGTGGTCTTCACGAATTAAAAGATTCAGTATTGTTAACATATCATTTCACATCAAATTGATCTATAGATTTAACATGATACAAGTTAAAATTCTAGTGGGCATTTTTAGAGAATTTGGCATTTTAAAATTTGTATGGAAATTAAAGGAACCTAATTAGTCAAACAACTTTGGAAAAGAACAAGGTTGGAGGATTTACCCTACCTGTCTCCATGACTTATTATAGAGACACAATAATCAAGATAGTGTGGTATTGGCGGTGGGGTAGACACGAAAATCAATGGAACAGAATAGAGTCCAGAAATAGATTCGCACACACATAGTCAATTGATTTTCAACAAAGATGCAAAGACAATTCAGTGGTGGCAAGAACAGTTTTTTAAAAAATGGTTTTGGAATAACTGGATATCCACGTGCCAAAAAGATGGGGGGTTCGACATTCCTCTATACCTTGAACTTTGAATCTTATATTAAAATTAACGCAAATAGATATTACATCTAAATGTAAAATCTAAAACCGTAATGATTCCAGAATACAAAGGAGAAAAATCTTTGTAACTCTGGTTAGGCAAACATTTCTTAGATCAGTACCAAAAGCATGAGCCATGGGGAAAAACTTATAAACATTAACATTAAGAACTCTGCTCTTTGAGAAGCCTGTTTAAGAGAATGAAAAGACAAGCCATAGCTGGGGGAAAAGCTGCAAATCTTAAATCTGATAAAGGACTTATATCCAGAAGATATAAGAATGCTCATAACTCAACAGTAAAAAAAGAGAAAAACAACCCAATTTAAAAAATGGCAAGATTTGAACATGCACTTCACTAGAGATGTACAGATGACAAACAAGCACATGGGAAGATGCTCAACATTAGTAGCCATGACAGAAATGCAAAATAAAACTGTAGTGAAATACCACCCTGTAACCATAAGAATGACTAAAACGGCCATTGCAAGGAAATCTCACACCCTACTGGTGGGAAAACACTTGGGTTATTTCTTAAATATTAAATATACAACCGCCATTTAATCCAGCCATTCTCATCTTAGGCATTTACCCAAGAGAAATGAAAAGTATATATCCACACAGAGACTTGTATACAAATGCTCAGAGCAGCCAAAAAGTAGAAACAACCAAATGTCCATCCACAGGTGAAAGGATAAAGAAACTGTGCTATTACCATACAATGGAATACTACTGTAACAATAAAAAGAATGAGCTATTTGTAAGTGCAACAACATGGATGAATCTCAAAATAATTATGCTGCGTCAAAGAGGCTGAGAGAGGAAAAGGAGGAGAGAGGGACAGGAGAAATACTGTATAATTCCATTTATATAAAATTCTAGAAAATGCAAATTAGTCTATGATGACACAAATCAAATCAGTGGTTGCCTGGAGACTGGAAGGGAAAAAAGAAGGGCAGGAGTGAGGAATTTCAAAGAGGCACAAGGAAACTTTTAGGGGTGATGGATATGTTCCTTATGTTGACTACAGCAATGGTTTCACAAGTGTTAAGAAGTTCAAAATTTATCAAATTACACACTTTAAATACTGCTTTGGCCAAATTTAACTCTACCATGGGCAAGAATATTAAAATAATCAATTCTTTGAAAAACTGAATTACTTCTTCAGCAGAAATATGCAAAAACAGTAATTCACATTCATAATTTTAGTATGTTGATAGTTATCGGCAGGTGCCTGGTGGGTTCTGGACAAGTGAACTACACCTAAGAAAAGTATACTGGAAAACGAACAATCATACCTTGATTTGGGCAAAGGGTCTTTCATAACCTCCAACATAGAGCAGGCCAACGTTCTGAGGAAGTAACCTACAAAAAAACAAAAACAAAAACAAAAAACCCACATTATTTTGAAAATACTCTTCCCTATATAAGAAGCTTATATAACCAACAAAATTTGTATAACAGATAAGTAACATGAAAATTTAATATCTTTGCAATTATTCTGGTCTTTTGCACTATGGGATAGTAACTAGCGAAGGAATAATTCTTTTTTTTTTTTTTTAACTAATTTGGAAACAGATTATCACAGGAGGGTACTTTATTTTTGTTTGTTTATCCAAGTATAATTAACATACAATGTTACATTAGTTTCAGGTATACAATATAACGATTCAACAATAATTCTTGTATTTCAGAAAATAGTGGTAAAGGCTGAGAATGGAAACTTCAGAAGTAGAACAGTATGACATTTAGTAATTCTTGAAAATTACTACACGATGTCTCTGGAAAAAAGTGAAAATAAGTAAAGTATGTAGTTAAAATTCTATAAGGATTCAATTCAAGAAACACTATCTATACCATGTACTACAGGAGATAATACAAACCTAAATAATTCAGTCCCAAAATTCTAACAGGAAAACTAGACACATAAATAAATAACCCTTCCAAAAGGTGGTCTCTGATAAGTGCTACATAGATGTATTTGCCACTGCAAAGTAGTGATGTAAGAGGTACTTCCTATGGAGGGAGCTGGAAAAGTTCAAATAGTTGGCATTTAGTTTAGTCTTAAAGGGTAGATACGGCAAAGGGATAAATTTAAACAAAGCCCTGAAAATGCAGAAGATGTGAGACAAAAAGTGGACAAGTATGGCTACAATGAGGGATAATTTAGTTGAAGATGAAAAGTCAAATGATGTTTGGAATAGACCAAGAATGTCAAATGTCATTTCTTTATTTTATAAGCAGTATGGAATCATATTTTTATAAGATGTAATTATTCTTATAAAAAAATAAATGCATATGAAAATAAAAAGCAAACCATATAGAGAGTAAAAAAATAAATAACTAAAGGTTACCTTCCCTGCATCATCCTTTCCTTCCTATTTCTACTTCAAAGAGACCCATCATTCCTGACTGTATTAAACATTGTGAATGAAGAACCACAATCATTAGAACTGTGTTTGGGGAGTGTGCAGTGGCACAGGGTATGAGAAGAGTATAATTAAACATTCTTGTGAGTATTTCCTTTTTCTTTTATATCTTTTCTCAATGGACACTGTGAGTAAATGGACACAATTCCAGTTTTAACGTTACTATACATAAAGAATATGAAAAAAAAACTCGCCTGTACTCCTTGCTCAAAGCAACTAGGCCAAAATACATCTCCTCAGAGTCTAGGTAATTAAAGTTAATAGCCTTTTATGGCAGCAGGCAAAACAATTATCTCAAGGATGACTGTATATTCTACTGCATGAATCTGAGAATAAAACACTGAGTAGTATTCTAAAGTGAACAAAAGACTGCAAACTCCAAATTATCAAATGGAAAATTCTCAGTGTACTATATTGGTCTAATCATAAAAAACCAGAACACAAGATTATCATAACCACTCTTTTTTTTTTCTTTTTTAATTTTAAAGAGAGTGAACCAAGGAGAGGAGCAAAGGGAGACAGAGAGAGGGGGAGGGGGGAGAGAGAGAGAGAGAGAGAGAGAGAGAGAGAGTCAGTCTTAAGCAGGCTCCATGCTCAGTGCAGAGCCCGACATGGGGCTCAATCCCACAATCCTGGGATCATGACCTGAGCTGAAATCAAGAGTTGGAAACTCAGCCAGCTGAGCCACCCAGGCGCCCCTATCATAACCATCCTTTTAATTTTTTTTTTCAACGTTTTATTTATTTTTGGGACAGAGAGAGACAGAGCATGAACGGGGGAGGGGCAGAGAGAGAGGGAGACACAGAATCAGAAACAGGCTCCAGGCTCTGAGCCATCAGCCCAGAGCCCGACGTGGGGCTCGAACTCACGGACCGCGAGATCGTGACCTGGCTGAAGTCGGACGCTTAACTGACTGCACCACCCAGGCGCCCCACCATCCTTTTAAATTTATCATTAGTGACTTCAAAAATCCTACTTAATTCCAAGATATGCATTTCTTCATATTTTAACTTCTCTGAACATTGGATGCCTCTGATATTCTGTGGTGTCTTATAATCATTGTCACCAGGTGACAGCTGTGAGATGGTTTTGCAGTTAACTTCCATTGACTCAGTCTAGGAAGGCTAAAAAAGGATACTCTCAAAGTACCTTAGACTTCATGAAATAAGGTAGATATTTAATCTCCCAGGAATATCCTCTGCTCCTTGACATTCTTTAAAGGCCCAGAAAGCATTAAAGGTTACTAAAAGAATGTTACTAGATGATGAACACAATCCTGATTAAACCAAGTTAGCAAAAAGCTACTTAAGTTTAGAATATAAGTGATACTTGTAGTAATTCATTTTAGCAGGTTGTTGAAGGTCATAAACACGACTAAAGGGATTTGTTCACTGAATACAAGTAGAAAGCATCAGAAATGTCTCTGCCATCAATTAACATATAAGGAATTAAATTCCTCACAAATCATTGCCAGTATCACAAATTTAATGTTAGTTATATATAGCAGTGGTAATTTATTTCCTATATAACAAATGTTCACAAAAACCTTAATAAACCCCCTTCAGAAGTAAGAATAGTCACTGTTCATACAAATAGATGTTAGAGAAAGAAGAGAGTAAAAGCTGGCTGACATTTAAAAATCAATATGCATCTAATTACTATGTATACGCATTTCAGGAAGCTTGCCAATATACCATTTAGGGTGTCTCCCTTCCTCCAAATTGCCTATCTTACAGCTAGCTACCTTTCCTTAAACAGGAGATTTCTCTAATGTATCAATTATGTAGCATATATATGTGTTTCACTTTTTAAATACTGTTCTTTTTTCATTCATGTACCTATTATTACTTACCACAGATTATATTACCACCACCAGATGAGTGGGTTTTAATATGTACCATAATCTAAAGGCCTGCTATGTGCAAAACAATGAACACTTTGAGACATTTTAAGATGGGGTATTTCTTTAACCATTGTACCTCTCAGAAAATTATTTTGCCCAATTGTATACATAGTTATTGTCAAATAATAGGCACCATTTTTTGGTGATAGAGTACTTGTGTATAATACAGCAATCACACATTTTAAATCCCCAGAGTAAGGCATTAATTGAGCACTCACATGTGCATTCACATTTATATGTTAAAATAGAAACTCTGACTCATTCAGTACCAGAAAATTGCTTTGCCCTTAAGTTATATGAACATCAACATAACCCTTATACAAATGCTAACAACTCCTAAAATATTTGCTTGTAACTAAATATTTCTATAGTGTGGCTATCAAAGGGGATGTTTTTGGAAAGTAGCAATAAGACAGGGGAAGTGGGGGGCTGGAGGAATGAGATGTACCCATTAGAGTTTTTGAAAAAGTAAACCTAGGCAAGACTAATGTTCATTTTGCTTCAACTCCCCAAATACAAATATTAACAAATACTTGTCCTGGAAAGAAAGATGAGAAGTTATTTCCAGAAAAGTTTCTCACATAAAGGAAAAATAAAACTTGTCAGGTAACAGAATGAACATTATTTAAAAGAAACAAATTCACCATAACCTAATGCTATATCTATATCAGATGTAAAAAAAACAAAACAAAACAAACAAAAAAACCTGCTTTAAAAGGAAACTGAGTCTATAATTGCTTCAAATTAAAAGTTAAAAAAGGAATCATTTTAAAATATGTAAGCTAAGTAACTCAAAATTAGCAGTTCTGTCTACAAGCCCTAATTACAATACCCCCTGATATATTTTTCATCTGTAACAAAATATCCTGAAAAAATTTACAGTATCTTTAACACTGATTAATATATCCTACATCTTACAGAAACAGCATCCAATGTATCTACTAGTAGGAAAATAGAGAATGCAAATGCACTTAATATGGTATCAATAGTGGCCTTTTGCATTTGAGAAAATGCATATTACTGAGAAGACCTCAATTATTCTCTAAGACTCCTTGTAGGATGTAAATAAAAGTAGCATATGCCGTTAGGCCCCAAAAAAACTTGGATGAGCCAATGAGTAAGTTTATTATTATCTTTAGAGACTTTTCATAGCCTACACTTTTCTATTCTGGTTTATTTTCTAAACCTTAGTACAGGCTTAACAAATGCTCTAGACTTTTGTTTAAAAAAACAAAAACAAAAACAAAATAAAACAAAACAAAACAAAAAAGCCAACCACCACCACACCACCAGTACCACGTTTATATAAAGAATCTGGGTCGCCGGGGTGGCTCAGTCAGTGGAGTGGGCTGACTCTTAATTTTGGCTCATGTTCATTTTGCTTCAACTTCCCAAATACAAATATTAACAAATACCTGTCCTGGAAAGAAAGATGAGAAGGGTTATGGAATTGAGCCCTGTATCAGGCTCTGTGCTGACAGTGTGAAGCCTGCTTCGGATTCTCTCTCTCTCTCCCTCTCTCTGCCCATCCTCCACTTGCACATGCATGCTCTCTCTCTCCCAAAATAAATAAACATTAAAAAAAAAAAAAAAAAAGAATCTGCATGTCAACAGAAATAAGTTACCTGAAAATGATGTTTGACTAAGTGAAATATACATTAAGTAAAATAAATAAAAGAAATAATAAATAAGACTGGGGAAGGATAAATACTGAAGCAAACAACAGAAAGCTGCATCATTTTGCAAAAGGATATAAGAAGAAATGTTGACCTACCAGTATTCAGAGAATAAATATACTTGTAACTATTTTATCACCAGAAAAAAGTCAAGGTAAAAAATATTACTGAGGTAAAGCAAGATACCTCAGAATAATAACAGTTCAATTTGTCAAGAAATTTATATGCATTTAATAACCTAGCTACAAAATATGTAAAACAATTAACAGTGTACATGATGAAATTAAAGAAATCCACAATCACAGTCAGAATTTAAACTTTCCTCTCTCAGTAAATGATGGGAAAAAAACAGAGCACAAAAGCAGTAAGAATATAGAATAACTCAAGGCACCTGTGTGGCTCAGTCAGCTGAGTGTCCAACTCTTGATTTCAGCTCAAGTCATGACCTCATGGTTCATGGGATTGAGCCCTGCAATGTGGAGCCTGCATTGGATTCTCTCTCTCTCTCTCTCTCTCTCTGCCCATCCCCCACTCACACTCTCTATCTCACTCTCAAAATAAACAAACATAAAAAAAAAAACTATTAAAACAATAATATAGAAGAACTCAGCAACACCACTAACAAAAACATATAGGACACCATCCAACAGTTGCATGGATCACATGCATGGATCACAGAATATGCATACACAGAAACTGTATAAAAACTGGCAATATGCTGGACCATAATGCAAATTTAAAAAAATAACTTCCATTACAGTCTCTAAACACAAGATGTCAGTTAGAAGTCAAGAACATAAAAATAACCAGAAAATCCTCATGTCTAAAATGACAGAAATACATCAATAAATAATCTATAGGACAGAAAGGAAATCCAGAGGAAATTATTAAATATTTTTAACTAGATAACAAAATAAGAATATATCAAAACTTATGAGAGGGGCGCCTGGTTAGCTCAGTTGGTTAAGCCTCCAATTCTTGATTTCAGCTCAAGTCATGATCTCATGGATCCTCCCACTGGAAACTGCACTGACAACAGGGAACCTGCTTGGGATTCTCTCTCTCTCTGCCTCTCTATCCCACTTGCACGCATACATACACTCACTCTTTCTCAAAATAAATAAACATTAAAAAAAAGAAAAAAAAAACTTGTATAGCTAAATCCAACTTAGACAGAAATTTATAACCCAAATGTATATGCCAAAATTCAACCACCTTAAGAAATTAGAAAAATAGCACTAAATTAAACTTAAGGAAAATAGAAGAAAATAATAAGCAGAAATTCACGAATAGAAAACGTACATTAGACAGGATTAAAAAGATTTAAAGAAACTATTTCTTCTAAAAAAAAAAAAAGGTTGAATTGATAAATCCCTAATGGAACTGACAAATAAAGCACAAATAATCACTATCAATGACAACACAAAGAACACAGCTACATATACCAAAGAATAAGAGGATATTATAAAAACTTTTACACCAACAAGTCTGAAAACTGAGGCTAGAAAAACTTTTAGAAAAATACAATGTACTAATAAAACTGACACAAGAAAAAATAGAATATCTCAGTTGTCTTACTGTAAAAATTTTTTAGTGATCTCTACAAAGAAAGCAAAAGATCTAGATGGATTCTTCACCAAATTCTACCAAGTATTTAAGGGAAAATTAATTCTAATTATACACATTTTTCCAGAAAATAGAAAAAGGAATATATTTGTATTTTACCAAGTCAGCATAACTGGCACTCACACATGAAAATGCAATGTTGATCAAGAGAGAATGAGAAGATAAGCCATAGACTAGGAAAAAAATATTTGCAAGACATATCTGAAAAAGAACTGCTACCTGAAATATTAAAGAGCTCTTAAATCTCAACAATAAGAAAATAGGCAACCTAATTTAAAAAAGGCCAAAGACCCAGACACCTTGCTGAAGATATATATGGCAAGTAAGCATACAAAAAGATGCTGAACATCACAAGTTATTAGGGAAATGAAAATTCAAATAAGCTACCACTCTCTACCTATTAGAATGACCAAAATCCAAATACTGATACTGCCAAATGTTAGTGAGAATGTGGAACAAGAGCTGTCATGTATTGCCAGTGGGAATACAAAACAGTATAGCCACTCTGAAGAACAGTTTGGTAGTTTTCTATAAAACTAAACATTTTCTTACCATATGATCCAGCATCATATTCCTTGGTATTTACTCAAATAAGTGAAAAACTTATGTTCACCTAAAAACCTAGCAGCGAGGTGATAATAACAGAAAAAACTATGTGCTAGGAAAGAGAGGATATATGGGAACTCTCTGTATTTTCTGCTCAATTTTTTGTAAACATAAAACCGTTCTAAAAATAAAGTTATTTGCTTTAAAAAATGCAATGGTGATAATATAAGAAAGAAAATGTATAGGTCCATTTCTCTCATGAACAAAAATGCAAAAAGGAGAAGGAAAGCCCCATATTAATGAAGTGAAATAATTTATCATGTTAATGGATAGGAAATCCCAATGTTGAATATACTTAATGCAATGTTAATAATCCTGACAGAATCCTTCTGAGAAACTTGTTAAGGTCATTACAAAATAGACATGGGAAAGCAAAAGAACAAAAATATAAAAGATTTCCCTAAAAAAAAAGAACAGAGTAAGAAGACTGGCTCCAATAACAAAAACGTGGTATTAGCGTAGAGCGGGCAAGTGGACCAGTGGAATATAACAGATTCTGGAAAGAGATCTATACACACAAACACTTGATTTATTAAAGGTGAGACTGCAGGAAGTGGAGAAAAACCTTGTAAGTGTTAGAAGGAAAACAAACATGGGTAAATTCCCCTTTAATCTTAATATGACAAAAGAAAATATTGGTAAATCATACTATATAAAATTTTTAACCAACTATCAGGGCAAAACTAGCATAAGTAAAGTCAAAAGATACCCGACAAACTTTGAGAAAACATTTGCAACATACACCACAGGAAAGAAATGAATAATTCTATTACTAAAAACTCTCAAAAACTGAAGGGGAAAAGGGCCAAAAACCTGATGAAAAAAATGAGAAAAATAAATAAAAATACAAACACACACAAAAAGGACATTAAGAATATATAAAAATATACAGGGTGCCTGGGTGGCTCAGTCGGTTGAGCGTCCGACTTCGGTTCAAGTCATGATCTCGTAGTTCACGAGTTGAAGCCCCGTGTTGGGCTCTGTGCCGACAACTCAGAGCCTGGAGCCTGCTTGGGATTTTGTGTCTCCCTCCCTCTCTACCCCTCCCCTGCTTGTGCTCTCTCTTTCTCTCACTCTCAAAAATAAACAAACATTAAAAAAAATATATTAAAATATTCAAACTTACTCATAATCAGAGAAATATATATTAAAACAGCCCTAAGATACCATTTCTCACCTATCAGATCGCCAAAAATTGAAACATATGGAGAATACATTCTCTTGGATAGGCTGGTAAAAACAAAAGGTCTCATAACCTGTTGCTGAAAAAGCAAACTAAAAAAAAGACTACGGCAATGCTTCTGGAAGGAAACTTGGCGAAATCTAACAAAATCACATATGTACTTAGCTTTTGACTGGGTAATCTCTCTTCTAACAATCTGCCTTGAAGACATGCGTCCAAAAATTGAAAAGTACGATATACAAGGCTATTCATTACACACTATTGGTATGCAAAGTATTGGAACAGCCTAAATACACAGCACGGTAGTTATGGTAATCCACACAATGGAGTAATATGCAGCTGTAAGAAATAATGAGGAAGATCTTTATTTACTGATAGGGAGCAATTTCTAAGATATACTTACTGTTTAGCAAAAAAAAGAGAAAAGTACAAAAGGAGAGTATGTTATTCTTAATGTAAGAAAAAAAAAGTATTAGAAAATATTCAGGTATCTGTTCGTTTGTGCAAAAGGATTTCAGGAAAGCTAAAACAGACACTCAGGAGATTGTTTCCTTTAGGGGACAGGTTATTAGGGTGAATGAAGGGAAATTCCATGAGAATATCTTTTTGTAAATCATGACTATTATAACCATGATAATGTTTCATACAACAAATAAATAAACAAGTAAGTAAACAATCAAAATCAATCAGAATGTTGAGGGAACCCAAAATGGAATAAAAATAACTGTATTACAAATGAATAACATCTGACATTAAGGGGGATGGGGATGAAAACTGACTTAAACTAACTTCAAAAAACAGTATTTTGACTATATTTCATAGGGTTACAGATTGAAAGAACTGTACACAAATACAGTCCTTGAGCTAGTAAACTTCTTACTCACAAGGGTATGGGTTAGTAATTCTGAAAATGTTGTATGTATAGTAGGATTTAACAAACAAACGTTAAAGATAAGGAGATGCAGCTTTCTCACTGTACAAAGAGTTACATATAAGCAAAGGGGAAAAGCTAGAATTAACACTATGCTGTATTAGAATCAGACGTATTAGCAGGAATTCATAGCTTTTAATATATTCACAGATGGATAAAGAAATAAATATAAATGTGTGTATAGGTACATGTTAGTATATGATACATTCCTAACTCTGCCAACTGAGAGGGCTGTAATGACACTAAGCAGCAATAACTAGACCAAGAATCTAGATTTTTCTATCATTCACCACACACAAACACAAATAAACACTGGGGTCCTTGTAGAAATGGCTGATCCCCGGACTGAGAGAGGGAAAATATAAGAAGATCCTGGAACACCTTATAGAACTAGAAAGTAAAAAGTGCAGAAAAATAATGAGAATGTCAAAAAGACATAGGGGCCCCTGGGTGGCTTAGTCGGTTAAGCGTCAGACTCTTGGTTTCAGCTCAGATCATGATCTGATGGGTTCATGAGTTTCAGCACTGTGTCGGACTCTGTGCTGACAGTGCAGGGCCTGCTTGTGATTATCTCTTCCCCTATCTATCTCTCCCCTGCTCATGCTCTTTCTTTCTCTCAAAATAAATAAACAAAAAAAAAAAAAGACACAGAAGCCAAACTGAAGAAGTTCTCAATAACCAAAGTCAAAATAGCAACATAAAATGACAGAGCTGGATTATAACCTACAAACTAAAATATTCTTAAATCCTTACTAATAAAAATAAACATATGAGAAGAGGGGACAGTTCTTCTTTAGAGTAAAATCCCCATTGATACATTGAAAAAATGAGGGAAATTGAAATTCACCATTATTTGAAATATGCACCACATCAAAATTGAAAAACACAATAGTGATGATTATTGTAGGCCAAAGCCACTGAAAGATATTAGAACTAGAAGATGAGAGTATGATGAGAAATCTGATATTTGCCTAGTCTCAAAGTTTCTCTCCCCAGAAAACACTTACTAAATCCAAAGAAAATATAGCAACTTTAGGGAAACCCAACAAAGTAACCAAACCTAACATCACAGTATTAAGATTTATCAACATGTCCCTCCTTGCTTCCCGAACATGCTCACTGAGGACACAATATCACTTCCATGGTGTTCCTGCCAAAAAACACGAAAAGGATCAAACTAAGGGACATTCTATAAAATATCAAACCAGTATTGACCAACAAGTGTCAAGATCATGAAAAACAAAAACGAAGTATTGTCACAGATTTGATTAAGGAGACATGAAAATTAAAAGCAATGTGGAATCCTAGAGGAGAAAAAGTGGGGAAATCGTCAAAATTAGAATAAGTAATTTGGTTAAGTTCATAGTATTGTACCAACATTTATTTCCTGATGTTGACAATATGGGAAAACAATGTGAGAGATATACAGGAATATTCTGCAATATTTTTGAACTTTTCTATATGCCTAAAATAATTTTAAAATAAAAAAATTTTTAGGGGCACCTGGGTGGCTCAGTCAGTTAAGCGTCCGACTTCGGCTCAGGTCATGATCTCACAGTCCATGAGTTCGAGCCCCGCGTCGGGCTCTGTGCTGACAGCTCAGAGCCTGGAGCCCATTTCAGATTCTGTGTCTCCCTCTCTCTCTGCCCCTCCCCTGTTCATACTCTGTCTCTCTCTGTCTCAAAAATAAATAAAAGTTAAAAAATTTAAAAAAAATTTTTTTAATGTTTATTTATTTTGAGAGAGAGAGTGTGCAAGCAGGGGAGGGGCAGAGAGAGAGAATCTCAAGCAGGCTCCATGCCACCAGCACAGGGTCCAATGTGGGGCTCAATCTCACAAACCATGAGATCATGACCCATGCTGAAGTCAAGAGTTGGATGCTTAACCAGCTGAGCCACCCAGGTGCTCCTAAAATTTAAAAAAATATTTTAAAACATGTCATTTGAGACAACATGGATGGACTCAGAGGGTAAGTATGCCAGACAGAGAAAGACACACACCATATGATTTCAAGTATATGTGGACTCTAAATGGGTGATGGATATTAAGAAGGGCACTTGTAATACTTTTAATACTGGGTATTATAAGTAAGTGATGAATCACTAAATTCTACTCCTGAAACTAATATTACACTATATGCTAACTAACTGGAATTTAAATAAAAACTTGAAACAGCAAATAAATAACAAACAAAGCAAATGAACAAATAAGAAAACAGATTCTTAAATACAGAAAACAAACTGATGGTTTGCCAGAGGGGAGGCAGGCTGGGCAATGGATAAAATAAATGAAGGAGATGAAGAGGTACAAACTTTCAGTTACAAATAAGTCATGGAGATGAAAAGTACAGCTCAGGTAATATAGTCAATAATACTGCAATAAGTTTGGTTAATTATACTTATTGTGGTGAGTATTGAGTATATGTAGAATTGTTGAAACAGTATGTTGTACACCTTATTAACACTGTCCATTATACTTCAAAAGGAAGGGAGAGGGAGGGAGGGAGGGAGGGAGGGAGGGAAGGAAGGAAGGAAGGAAGGAAGGAAGGAAGGAAGGAAGGAAGGAAGGAAGCCTGCCCTACCCCCATACCATACCCAAATATTATCTCAAATGGACTGAAGAACTGAACGTTAAGAGCTGAAACCATAAAACATCTACAAGAAAACATTGAAGTAAGCTCCTAGACATCAGTCTTGGCAATGATTTTTTGACACCAAAAGCAAAGACCATAAAAGCAAAAATAAACTAGTGGAACTACATAAACTAAAAAGCTTCTGCATGGCAAAGGAAACTAAACAAAATGAAAAGGGAACCTACACAACAGGAGAAAGTATTTGTGAATTATGTATCTGATAAGGGGCTAATAACCAAAATATACAGAGAAGTCATACAATTCAACAGTCACACACACACACACACACACACACACACACACACACACACACACACAAACATACACACACACACTTAAAAAATGGGCAGAGGAACTAAATGACAAAAATGGCCAACAGGTACAAGAAAAGGTGCTCAACAGCACTAAATTACCAGGGAAATGCAAATCAAAACCAGAATGAGATATCACACTTCACACCTATTACAATGGCTATTATAAAAAATAAATAAATAAAACTAAAACAAGAGATAACAAATGATGGAGAGAAGGCGGAGAAAAGAGAACCCTTATACACTGCTGGTGGAAATTTAAATTAGTACAGCCATTATGGAAAATAGCATGATGGTTCCTCAAAAATATTAAAAACAGAACTAATATGTAATCCAGCAATTCCACTTCTGGGTATATACCTGAAGGAAATGTCTCAAAGTGACACCTATACCCCCCATAGTTACTGCATCATTATTTTACAACAGTCAAGATATGGGAATGACCTCTGTGTCCACCAGTGGATGAATGGATAAAGAAAATGTGCTATGTATACGAAGTGGAATATTATTCAGCCATTACAAAAAGAAAGAAATCCTGCCAATTGCAACAACATAAACGTGGAGGACATTGTGTTAAATGAAATAAGTCCTACAGAGAAGACAAATAAATACTAGATGATCCCAAAGTATGCAGAATCTAAAAAAAAAAAAAAAAAAGAAAAAAAAAAAAAAAACAACCTCCCAGAAACAGAGAACAGATGTGTGGCTACCAGTGCTAGGAGCTGGGGGAAATGGGTGAGGGTAAAGTTACAAACTTCCAGTTACAAGATAAATAAGTTCTGCAGTTTGTGATGTACAGCACGGTGGCCAGAATTAATAATACTGTACTGTGTATTTGAAAGTTGCTAAGATATTAGATCTCAAAGTTCTCATCGTGAGAAAAACATTTTTGTAACTATGTGAGGTGATGCATGTTAACTGAAGTTAACGTAATAATCATTCACAAGATATACACATACCAAATCATTATGCAGTACACCTTAAAATAATACAATGTTATACGTTAATAATATCTCAAAACTAGGAGGAGGAGAAATGGCAATTTTTAAAAGAGATCATTAAGCTACTGAAAGAAGCTACTGAGTAGAAGAAATTTATAAACATGCATTATATCCTAAGTGGGGCACATGCATATCCTAGGACACAGCCATTCCAAGTTAGGTAGATACCCGTCAGACGTGTGTGTGTGTGTGTGTGTGTGTGTGTGTCCCCTAAAGCACACACAAATAATGTTTGACTGTATGGGTAATCACCCCAAATGCCATCTATCCAAATGCCTTTATATAATATGATGTTTTAGACAGTGTGAAATGTGATGTTTTAGAGAGAGAGTGAAAATGAATGAATTGCACACATTATGGATGAATTTCAAAATAATGACACTGAGTAAAGGAAGCCAAACCTAAAACAACATAAGGTTGCGTTTATGTAAGGTTCAGACAGGCAAAACCAAACTATGCTGTTTAGAGATCCAAACCTAAGTTATAAAAGTATAGAAAAGTGAAAGGATATAAGTCTGGATAATGGTTATCTTTGGTGTGAGGGATATGAGAAAGAGCATGCAGGAGGCATCCAGGATTTCAGAAATATTTTCTTCCTTGTCCTGGGTAGTGGTTAAATGGGTTCTGGCTACACAAAGTTTCACAAAGCTGTATATTTAATTTGTTTTATGTACTTTTCTGTAATATTACCTTTCATAATGTAAGAGGTCTTTATATAAAAAGCACAAAGAAAGAAAACAATATAAGCAATCAGTAAGAGGGTGAGAGTGACTCCTAAATGAGGGGTATAATATTAATTTATAAATTAACATATTTTAATATTCCTGTATAAATAGATGAGTATTTTAAGAGATAAGCTCCTAGGGAATCCAAAAGTCACTCATCTCTTAGTACTCGAGCTACATATTCTATGGCATAAATAGGAAAACAGAACTCACATATCAGGCCATAATGGTATTTTAAGATTGAAAAAAGGAAATATAATTACATTAAAAATATATAGACACATTTTCTACTCCCAGCCAAGACTGAGTCACAAGAACTCCATTAGGCCCTACTTCCACTAAACAACTAAATATACGATGTTACACAACGTTTTTCAGAAACTGGACAAGAGATAGTACAGGTCAGTGGTACCTGAGAGAAGGAAAACAAAGGAAGTGATTCCCACCACTGTCACAGCTCACTACCTGGAGTTTTTGTACCACCATGCAAAAGAGGAGAATCCAGGCCTATAAAACCTAAAATATTTACTATCTGGTCCTTTAGAGAAAAAAATTGTCAACTCCTATCTAAAGAAATGAAAGTAGATGTCCACAAAAAGACTTGTACCCAACTTTCATAGTAGCTTTGTGCCTAACAGCCAAACACTAGAAACATTTCATATGCCCATCAACAGATAAATGGATAAATTGTGATACATCTATGTAATAAAATGCTATTCAGCAATAAAAAGAAATGGTTTATTGATAGGTTTAACAACATGGATGAATTTAATATTGAAAGAAATGAGGGGGAGCACATATTATATGCTCCTATTTATATAAATTCTAGAAAATGAATACTGAACAGCAGACTGGTGGTTGCCAGAGAAGGGAGTGAGAAGAAGGACGAATTAGAAAGGGACAGGAGGAAATCTGGGAGGGTGATGGAAATTTTCATCACTTTATCCTGGGAGTGATTATTTTACGTGTAAAAATCAATCAAATTGCACACTTCAACTGTGTGTAGTTTATTATATATCAATTTACTCCTTGATAAAGTTGTAAAAAAAATGTACAAACTTCACTTCCCAAATTTTGTTAAATATATTTAAAAAAGAAAGTCTACAACTGTTCACAGGCCATATAGCAAACTGAGTCTACAAGTAAGTCTAAACTGATTATTTAGACTCTGACTTTTTCTTTTTTAAGTTTCTTTATTTTGAGAGACGAGACAGTGTGAGTTGGGGAGGGGGAGAGGGAGAGAAAATCCCAAGCAGGCTCTGCACCTTCAGCGCAGGGTCCAATGTGGGGCTTGAACACACAAAAGTATGAGATCATGACCTTAGCCGAAAACAAGAGTAGGACGCTTAACTGAGTCACCCAGGCACCCCTCTGATCATTCTAAAGGAAGAGATCTGTTATTTGAAGAACTGTTTGTGTAAACATGAAGCAGAATCATATGAAAGTGGATCTTAACAGGGAAACCATTAAATATATATAGCTCCCTGCCTAATTTGTTATCTAATGATCCTAAAAATTATTCTATGGCTTACTTATACCTACAAAAGAAGAAATGGGAGAATGACTTATGCAGGAATTAGCCTCAAATCTAAACATCTGAAATCATGGGAATCACCATCATATCCATAAATGTTCATCTCCTTGACAATGACACCATGATGGATGGATGTGTAAAGCACATTTGTTAAAAGGTTAAATGGAATAAAACTTTCATTTCCTGTACTGGCAAACTCTGAATCTTATTTTATTTTTTCCCCTCTATTTTTGTTGTACTAGCTTGCCCTGTATACCTTTGGACAAGAATTTCACGGTGGAGTCCTCATTTTCCCCTGGGAAAATGTAGGAATAGTATGGTAAGAAGCCATTTCTGCAGGAAAAGAAGTACAAAAGATGCTCTGGAGAGTAGAAACAGAGAAATTTACACTGAGTGGATATAATTCACAATTCAATTTTTTTCAGTCTAAATTATAGCACCATGTCACATGTTACCAGCTATTTCAATAATAGCTATGATCAATCAAAGAGAAAAATGTTGTTGTTGTTTTTTTAAATCACAGACCCCAGAATGACTGAGATTGTTAGATTCCACACTGAAAAAAGAATTACCGCAAATCTGAATTTCAGCCTCACTGAGCTCTTTACAAAATGCTGACATGTGAACTATAACCAAAAATACAGAGAACTGCCTAAGTATCTCATTGATAGAATACATATTAAATTGGCCTTCTCTCTGCTATTAATTTTAATTTGAATATTCCTTTAGTAAACATTATATACTTTACATATTAAAGTATAAATTACAGTAGGTACTGAATTATTATTTTTTCACTGCTAGCCATGTACTGGCAATCTTTATTTCTTAAAGTAATTAATTCATTTATCTTTTTCATGACTCTATAAAAATGAATCAGCCTATTCTGAGTTAGCTCAATAGACAGTTCCTCCTTAATTCATCAGTATGTTCTTTTGTTCAAAGTAACTACTGTAGTCGCTACTGACTGAAGAGCTGGCAAAATAAAATAAAAGAACTTGAACTACCACAATTCATTTTATCCTTTATTGTGATATCTGTTCCAAATGTATTTTTAATTAATGATATAATACTAAAATTCTTTAAAAATTACTTCAAAATTTAAAATGACTGTCTAGAATGTTTAATTGCATGCAATTATTTTGTTTATAAATAACAATATTTATCCTTGATATATGCCTCAATCAACTAACAATTAAAAGTTAAAACGTGTAAGTTAGTTCAACCTCAATAATGTAACAACTATAATCAAGTAATCAAGACAAAGTTTCAGAATCTCGGGTACTGGGCTGATAAGAGGAAATCATGAAATGTCCTAAAGAAAGACACTTTCACCAGATAGTGCCATCAATGTTATAAAGCATGATAATTTTAACAGTTCTTAAAACGATTAATATAAATCAAATGTTACCTAACTAGGACCACATTTTATAAAAGACTTAAAGACCCCCATATCCTGATGGTTAGGCTAATTAGATTATCCCTGAAAAGCGAATAGAGGTTATCTAATAATCACAATATTTTTCCACTTACTTTTCCCATTCTATTAAGTGATTGATATGAATTCTTGAAATGGGTTATGGTCATTACAACTTTAAAATATGTTCAGCACATGGGGCGCCTGGGTGGCGCAGTCGGTTAGGCGTCCGACTTCAGTCAGGTCACGATCTCGCGGTCCGTGAGTTCGAGCCCCGCGTCAGGCTCTGGGCTGATGGCTCAGAGCCTGGAGCCTGTTTCCGATTCTGTGTCTCCCTCTCTCTCTGCCCCTCCCCCGTTCATGCTCTGTCTCTCTCTGTCCCAAAAATAAAATAAACGTTGAAAAAAAAAATTAAAAAAAAAAAAAATATGTTCAGCACAAACATTATGGACAGTCATATAATGTTATCTTTTCCTCAACCTAACCAGGCTTTCAGAATGACTTAAACAAGACATAGTTTAAAAGCCTATTTTTTTACGCATCAATAGTTATAGCAGTTATTCACAATAGCCAAAAAAGGTAGAAACAATCCATATGCCATAAAAAATTAATAAAGAAAATGTGGTACAGGGGCGCCTGGGTGGCGCAGTCGGTTAAGCGTCCGACTTCAGCCAGGTCACGATCTCGCGGTCTGTGAGTTCGAGCCCCGCGTCAGGCTCTGGGCTGATGGCTCAGAGCCTGGAGCCTGTTTCCGATTCTGTGTCTCCCTCTCTCTCTGCCCCTCCCCCGTTCATGCTCTGTCTCTCTCTGTCCCAAAAATAAATAAACGTTGAAAAAAAAAAATTAAAAAAAAAAAAAAAGAAAATGTGGTACACACTACAATCTAATTATTATTCAGCCTTTTTAAAAAGAAATGAAATGCTGGGGGTGTCTGCGTGGCTCAGTCGGTTGAGCCTCCAACTTCAGTTCAGGTTCATGATCTCACGGTTTGTGAGTTCAAGCCCCACATCAGGCTCTGTGCTGACAGTTCAGAGACAGGAGGAGCCTGCTTAGGATTCTGTGTCTCCCTCTCTGCCCCTCCCCCACTTGTACTCACTCTCTCTGTCTCTCAAAAATAAACAAACATTAAAAAAAATGGAATGAAATGCTGACATGCTACAACATGGATGAATCCTGATAATACTATGCTGAGTGAAATAAGCTAGCCACAATAAGATAAATGTATGATTCTACTTATATGAAGTGCCTAGCATAGCCAAGTTCATTGAGACAGAAAGTAAAACAGTGGTTAACAGGGACTAAGGTGAAGAAAGAACGGTGTGTTATTATTTAACGAGTACCCAGTTTCTGTTTGGGATAATGAAAAAGTTCTGGAAATGGACATTGGTGATAGGTGCACAACATTGAGAATATACTTAATGTCACTGATTTGTACACTGAAAAATAATCACAATGGTACATTTTATGTTACACATATTTTATCACAATTTTTTCAAAAAAAACTTTTAAGTTTATTTATTTTGAGAGATAGAGAGAGAGTAGGCAGTGGAGGGGCGGAGAGAGAAGGAGTGAGAGAATCCCAAGCAGCCTGATGTGGGACTCGAATCCCGAGCCTGATGTGGGGCTCGAACTCACAAACTGTGAGATCGTGACTTAAGCTGAAACCAAGAGCCAGATGCTTAATCAACTGAACCACCCTGGTGCCCCCATCACAATTTTTAAAAGCCAAAAAATATCCATTCCTAAATATAAGTCTATCAATGACTTTAAACACTTTTCTCTTCTTGATTCCCAAAGATTGTTCCAGACCTCCTCCTTTCTTCAAATCTCAAGCCCATCCTTTCATCACCAAAAAACACTTCGATTTCTCACTGAATGGAGAAGATCTAGTCTTGACCTAGAAGTTTATCCATCTTCCATTCATGTGTATTTCTATACATATATTCTTAGCTTCTTGTCTCCATACTAAAGCTCTCTAGTCCTCCATTTAGTCGATATCTTCCAAACTTTTAACACTTTCTCAAAGATCTGTAATCTTTTATTTTCTTCCACTCTTAACAAGAAGGGTTATAAGGTCAAAAATGGTAATTCTCAAGTTGAGTCAACTAAAAATCACTACAGAGTGGTAATATTTATGGAAGTAACCCACCTAAGAGAGATGACTCATGATGCTATGGAAATGGTGGCTTGAAATTATGGAGTAGGGCCGATTCCTAACTGTAGTGCTTATTAACTACATAGCTTTAGGCAACTCATTTAACTCTTTTTTAGCCTTTTTGTTGGGCAAATGGGTATAGCTTACTTCACAGCGATGTTCTGAGGATTAAATAATATATGTACTCAATGTCTATTAAATCAAAATCAGTTGAATGCGTTAAATGACCAAAGTATACTCTCAAGATACATAACATTTTAAAAAGAAGAAAAAATTGCCTTGTGTGAAATATATAAGTTTGTGGTTAATGACAAAGAAAAGAGTTTAAAAATATAAACCTGTCAGAATTCATATGGCACATGCATGTCCACATGTATGAAAAAGAAAAAGGGAGGCAGATGGTCAGAAGGGATAGAGACTGACATAATGCAAAGATAAGTTATCTGGATGCTAGAAAAGTATTTACTAACATGGAAAACCTGACTTTCCAAGTTCTACAGCTTGAATGATATCCTTCAGGGATCACCTAATCCTTTTTCTTTAATTACACAGACACAAGGCAATCTTCTGATGAGTAGTTAAGTTTCCTTAATTTACAGTAGTTAGACTGGAAATGAGATACTGTAAATAGCAGGCCTAAATACGTCTGTACAGTTGACCCTTGCACAACATGGGTCTGAACTGCACGGATCCACTTACATGCTGATTTTTTTTTCCAAAAAATACAGTATAGTGCTCTAAGTGTATTTTCTCTTATGATTTTCTTATAACATCTTCTCTGCCTTACCCTTACTACAAGAACGCAGGACATAATACATATAGCATACAAAATACATGTCAATCAACTGTTTATGTTATCAGTAAGGCTTCCAGTCAACAGTAGGCTGTAAGTTTTGGGGAGTCAAAACTTATACAAAGATTCTGACTGCATGAGGAGTTGGTACCCCAACCCCTGTGTTGTTCAGAGGTCAACTGTGTATTTGTGTGTGTGTGTGTGTATACACATACATACGTCATGATATATCATTATAAAATGGTACTAAAAACTACAAAAGCAATGATAATAATAATTATTGTTATTTATTGACAACATCAACATGAAAGACCATGTGCTAACTTAATTTTACATTACAGTGGTCTTCTCCTCTCTAGTATTAATTTTTTTTTTTTTTTTTTTTTTTTAAATTTTTTTTTTTTCAACGTTTATTTATTTTTGGGACAGAGAGAGACAGAGCATGAACGGGGGAGGGGCAGAGAGAGAGGGAGACACAGAATCGGAAACAGGCTCCAGGCTCTGAGCCATCAGCCCAGAGCCCGATGCGGGGCTCGAACTCACGGACTGCAAGATCGTGACCTGGCTGAAGTCGGACGCTTAACCGACTGCGCCACCCAGGCGCCCCACTAGTATTAATTTTAATTTAGGACTGTCATTTAATCTTGCCAAAGAACCTCAAGAGTTCCATTATTATCCCCATTTAATAGATATGGAAGCTAACAGAAATGACTAATTTGCCTAAGGGCACACAACTTGTAAGAGGTAGAACTGGGAATCAAAATTCTCTTTCCTCTGCCTCTTCTTAATTTTCATGTTGTACAGGTACTGTTTTAATAACTAAGAAGTTTGGTTAAGGATAATTAATTACCCACAGCATGATCAACTCCAACAGAAACAGTGTGGGGCTTGCAAAGCTCTAGCCAACCTCTTCAGGTGTGCAGAATATCTCTTCAATCAACATGGCCTACTTAAGAAGAGAAGGGGGAGAGGAAAGGCAACAACAAGGGAGGAGAATTAAGTCAAACCTGTATTCGTCTTGGCTCTCCCCCATCTTCTTTCTCCCTCTTTATGAAAACTGAATCATTTATTGTATATGCCAGACTTTGGGCCAGCTACCAAAGATACACAGACAGTGCCTGTATATAAGTCCCTCGGGAGCTTACATCCTTAAAGAGGCAACAGATTTGAAGTAGTTAAACTACAAGTAACTAAGACAAACTGGTAAGTCCTATTATAGACCCACATGAAATATGTATTGTGGTAATCTGAATACTAAAGACTTAAATTCTGAAAGTAGAAGGGAACATGTTAAGTGGAAACCCACACACTGGTTTTTAGGGAATTCCTTTTGGATGCACTATAATTTCACACTGGAACCACTAACAGGAGCTTTCATAATTTAAGACTCTCTTATCAAACATCATGAAATGTCATCATGTAAGATTTTGGATTAGAATCCCAAGTTTCTAGTACAGTGTACAGTGCCTGACACAAAGTGGGTGTGATCAATGGTTGCTTGCTAAGAAAAAACAAAAGTAAAAAAAGGGAAGAAAAAACGAAACAAAAAACAACACATACCTCCTTGGGGAATAACTAACCACTGACAATATGCTTGGAAAAAAAATACTTGGAAAATGTAATACAGATTTTTAATTTTTTTTTTTTCAACGTTTATTTATTTTTGGGACAGAGAGAGACAGAGCATGAACGGGGGAGGGGCAGAGAGAGAGAGAGACACAGAATCGGAAACAGGCTCCAGGCTCTGAGCCATCAGCCCAGAGCCTGACGCGGGGCTCGAACTCACGGACCGCGAGATCGTGACCTGGCTGAAGTCGGACGCTTAACCGACTGCGCCACCCAGGCGCCCCTGTAATACAGATTTTTAAATGAATGGATATAAAGCAAATTTATATGTAGATTAATTTGCTATAAAATATTTTGATATGCAAAACCAAACCTGACAGCTAAAGTTATAGCACGATCTAAACAAGATAAAGACTACCTGGTCTTAGGGAAATTTAAAGTAGGATTCCTACAAATGAGATGACACATAAGGCATAATAGAAATAATGAGGAAGCTTAACAGCTTCCTAAAAATCTTTAATTTAGTTTTAGAAAAATAAACCTGAGGTACTCATGCAAAATTAAAAAATGTTGCTGTGTTACAGCCTTAGCAGACTAAAACATCTGAAACTATCTGTGGCATAATAGCAAACATATATTATTTTGTAAATTCTCTGATTATGGCTAGTAGGGCCCAAGATACTTTATTTCTAAGGTCAAACGTAAATATTTTACTTCATTTCCTAAAGTTGGTTATTATTATCAATTCACAGGTTCAGAGCCTCCTTTCATTTTCTAGCAGGTGATACCAAAAACAGTTTGGGATTTAAAACAGCCTCTTTTTAAGACTAGAATTTCTGCTTCAGGTATCTGAATTGATTATATGTGAATTATTGGGATGGGAATGGGAGGAATGAGAATAGAGAAGGAAAAAAACAAAGTCAGGAGAACATAAGGGACACCAAAAATAAAAGAACTTCAGTTTACTAGCCAAGAAGTATTTTTTTTTAATCTGCTAATATTCCTTGACTCAAAAAAAAAAAAAAAAAAAGTACCTTTAATTAAGAAGAGCAAGGCAGCAGCAACAGCAGGCAAGAGGCATGAGGCAAATCTTAGAATCAATATGAACACTGAATACGTCATCAATGCATTGAAATGCCCTTTTTAGGGGGAGAGGGTGGGAAAGTAAGCCTGTTCTAGCACTTAAGTGAAATAAACCAATGTGTTGCTTCTGAGATCAGATTGATTTAGTGGAGGTATCATTACATTGTATCCTACCAAGTACAATGCTTGTAAGAATAACAATCTTTGCTATCAAATGAAACACATAGCTGGGGCACCTGGGTGGCTCAGTTGGTTGTGTCTGACTCTTGATTTCGGCTCAGATCATGATCTCATGATTTGTGAGATTCAGCCCCACATAGGGCTCTGTGCTGATGGCACTGGGGCCTGTTTGGAATTCTCTCTCTCCCTCTCTTTCTGCCCCTCCCTCCCTCCCTCTGTCTCTCAAAAATAAGTATTTTTTTTTAAATAAGAAAAATAAAACACATAGCTAATAAAAACAAAAAGAGAATGTGGAATTTTCTAGATATGGATGCAAAGAAATTGTTACTATAAATAAGCAGCAGCACTGGTAGATTTTCTATCAGATATCATATAAGAAATGCACTGTAATATGATTCTATAATTTAAATGGTTCCAAGCAGAAAATTGGAAGATTTCAACTAGTACTGTTTTTAAATAGAATTCTACTACTATACCTGAAAATAGCAAGTACATTTCAACTATTTTATGAGGTAAAATATAATTTGGTAAGGCAAGTATCAAGGTAGCCTGAAATAAACAATTCCATGTGTATACAAGGCACAACAAAATTAAAATCCAAAAGTGCACAGATACTGAGTGAATTTAACTATTTTATAAGTACTTAAGTTAAATTTCAACAGTCTGTCATTCATTAGAGAGGTACTCAAAAGATTATAAGTACAGTACTGAAGAACTCCTGAGGAGAGACA
Organism: Puma concolor; assembly: GCF_028749965.1. NCBI lineage: Eukaryota > Metazoa > Chordata > Mammalia > Carnivora > Felidae > Puma > Puma concolor. The sequence goes on from NC_141671.1 coordinate 81,034,928, forward strand.
GTAGATTAGAGTCTTTATCTAATATTGCCATAACTAAAATCATCCAAAATACTCTGCTTCATTTTTTTTCATAGAGTACAAATGATGTTGTTTATAAAGTACCTACCGATGTTGCTTAAAAGTACCAAATTTGCATTTACTAAAAGTTTTTTTGAGTGTTTTATTTTGTATTTACTGAAAGTTTTAACCATAGTTTAAAAGTCTCATGTGAGAATGAAACTCAAACTATGTAGCTACTCACAAAATATGAAGAGCACAGTACTTTCAATTATAACCAGTCCAGGCTGTGAAAAACATAAAATAACCTCATACATGTAATGCCAGTTTGAGATGAAGAAATTTCATGGATTAAGTATATGTTGATACAAATAACTGAACACAAGTATGATGGTTCTGTTTAAGCCACTGATTCTCCATACATCTCTCTCAGGGCAGGGAGGGGAGAGTTGCAGGTGCTAGGAACATTATGAAAGGAAAGAATCCCTTTATACAAAGACCACTTGTAAGACAGAATTAATATACTAATTTATAATTCCTCATAGGAATATGTAATATTTTAGCTTAACTTTTCTTCTGCTTGTTAATATTGTATAATTCTTCCTTCCATTGTTATTCCCCAAGAGGGTGTTCTGCAGAAATAAATGTGGAAACTGAGCCATCACAATGTAACAAAAAGCGGTAAGAATAAAGAAAATCGATGCTGACTGCATCATCAAGAAAACACAATGAATTACACTGACAAGAAGTCCTCTTGCAGTAATAAAAGTGCAGAAATACCTTGATGCTTACAATGCCTTGCCTCAGAGAAAGTGACATGTCAGCATTCATATGAGACCATGGCGGTAACAGGTTTATATAGTTACGTGTATAAAAGAGAAGAGCTGAGAAGTTTCAATACAAGACTTTGCTATCAAGATGCTTAACATCTAAGAATTTAGATCTTATTTTCTGATTTCCTTATCATCAGCAACTGGAGGAACTGTGCTTCTTTACTGTCTTGTGAATGTGCCACAGTCCCCTCTACCCGAAATATCCTACCTTCTTCCAGTAGTACTCATTTCTCCAGATATAGCTCTAGTGCCATCTCCTGTGGAAAGCTTGCTTTGACAGACCCACCGCCCTCCTAATTTATGACTGTTCTGAATTCCTGTGCAGCATCAACAACCTGTGCCACACAGTTTGATCCTTATTTGTATATTGTCATACACAGTACACCATTGCCTCATGTTCTTTCATTTTGTTTTTCACGTTTTTTAAAAAAGGCAGACTGCCACACGTTTCTGAAGAAAGGCAGAAAACACTTCATTTGGATGTGTCAGAGTCTTGGAAGCTTGACCACCCTACATTCTCCTACAAACATACTCTGAGAGTCTGCTGGAGGTTCCAGCAGGGGAGTGCAGCTACTCTTATACCCTTGACAGAAGTACGGTTCTCTCTGACCACACACGCAGCTTAGGGAACAGAGCACACGGAGCACATGGAGCGGTGAGGGACGAAAGAGATCCCTGCCTAGCCAGCCAGATCACCCTAATCAACCCTGACAATCATTGGGGTGACAGATGTCACGGCCAGATTGCTCTCACATCCTCATGTATTTGTTTTATCACAGCTATGTCATAATTCCCTATGGGAAAACTGTATGTAATATTTCTTCTACACCCCTCACATGGCTTATCACTGTCCTAGGTATTCACTAAGTTATTCAATAAACATTTGTAAAATAAATAATAATAATTATACTAATGGCCAGTATCAGTATATACTAATATCAGTATATACTAATAGCCAGTGAACTAATCACAGTATCAGACACTGTGCTAATTGACTTGCATTCATTTAATCTTCAGAGTACTCCATGAGGCAAGTTATAATTAATATTAATGATATTAATATTAACCCCATTTTACTTATGAGAAAAGTAAAGCTTAGTTTGATAACAACCAGGATCATAGTTCTGAGCTTTCATCTTGAAGTAATATGCTATCCATAAAAGACATGGAAACTATTACACTTGTCTCAATCCACGACAAGTTTCCTAAGTAGAAAAGTAGGGAAAATGAAAAGGCTAACTACCCAATTAATGCTTCAAAATCACCAAATTGTCTGGCGTCCTTAAAGTCAGTGCCTCTATTTCCACCTGGAACTCAAAGGCAAATGCCACACACTAGGCTCAGTAACCTCAAACAGGTGAATTTCATGTTAAAATAAATATGCTTTTTTGGGGCGCCTGGGTGGCGCAGTCGGTTAAGCGTCCGACTTCAGCCAGGTCACGATCTCACGGTCCGTGAGTTCGAGCCCCGCGTCAGGCTCTGGGCTGATGGCTCAGAGCCTGGAGCCTGTTTCCGATTCTGTGTCTCCCTCTCTCTCTGCCCCTCCCCTGTTCATGCTGTCTCTCTCTGTCTTAAAAATAAATAAACGATGAAAAAAAAAATGTTTTAAAAAAATAAAAAAAAAATAAATATGCTTTTTAGCTTCCCTCATATTTAAAGAACATAAGTAAATGACAGGGAATCCATCATTCTCTTCCTTATTAGGGTAAAATAGTCATTAATGAAGAAGGAATGATAATGGCTTTACTGAAAAAAGACTAACTGTCCCTCTCCATTAAGCTCATTGCCTCCCAGCAAAATTCAGAATTTCATCTTAAGATTATCAAACAAAAGATCCCAAGATTAAGAAATTTAGCTAAAGTTTTAATTAGATGGAACAATCCCTTGTTCAAATGCCAGGATAATAGGGGATAAGGGGTCAAGTATAATTTCAAGATTCCTTTGAGGAGATAATGCATAATTACTTCAATAATGGAAATGCACAGTATATATAATGTGACCTATGATGAATATAAATTATATATATATAAATTATATATATGTATATATATATACCTACAATGCATCTATAATATAAAGTAATAAACCATGTTTACTAGATTAGATATTTAAAAGATCATTTTTTTAAGGAAATTTGGTTCCAAATTTCTCTTTCTCTCCCTGAATCCTCTAAAACTAACAATAGATTTAAGACTAATCTACCGATGACTGGCCCTATAAAAAGACACTTGCTATATCAAGAGATAGGATGTTACACAGAAAACAATTCCAAATAATGATTAAACCAATAAAAAAAAATCTAGCTCAAAAGTAATGAGGACATAAATGTTTTCTAAAGATCCTTGAATAAGGCAGAAAGGCTGTGATTGATCCCACACAATGAGGTTGTATTCCTATCATTTCACAGTGGTTGTCATTAAGAATAGGTAAGTTAATAGAGGGCTGAGAAGTTGATTTCCCAGCATCTCATAATATCAAGAAACACATTCAACAACAAAGACTTTTTTCCTCATAAAAATTTGCTATTCTGCATTTGCAAACTGTTGGACCCAAGAGAATAAATCTTCTACTCTCCAAGACTCAATTTTCAATTTCACCAGTTATAATCTATCTTAAAGAATAAGCATGGAGATTTAGTTTTTTAGTGACTCTTATTCCATGGAAATAAACTTTCCACAGTCAAAAAATTTTAGTACATTTAGAAATAAATGATGCCCTATTATAATTTGTGAAAACTAAAAATACAAAAAGTCTAGTAGCACCCTAGGCCTTCACCAATGATAAAAAATACCAGAGTAGGAATGTAATTTTTAAAGACTTCTTAACTCCTGACTGTGTGCAGAACCAGGTGACACGTGTTTTTCAAACCAATACACCAGCCAAAGTATACAATATCCAACATCTTTCTTTCTTATGTTTAATCTCACAAATGATACGATTATAATCAGTAAGAGAAAGAATGACTGCTCTCCACAAACAGTATAGGCATTAACTCTACTATTTCTCTTCCCTAACAAAATTTACTAGGTAGAAATCCATTTAGGAAAAGGAGAACACAGTGGTCATATCAACTAGATTGTTCCATCTTAAAAGTTTAAATTATATATTTTTTGTTCTATCAATTTATGACCAATAAAAAACATTTTTAAAACACCAAGGAGTCACAGCTACGTAAAGAAAAAAGGGACTTATACCTGACATACAGGACATGTAAGCTGAGATAGATCCATCTTGTATCTGCTATCTTTGTACTTCATGAAGGTGTTGATTGGCTATGCTAGAAAGGGATAAATCACATTTCGGGGAACAACTATCATTTGGTTTAATCAGAGATAAATCTAAAACAGAGTGACTCCATCAGAGGATTAAGAAAATCACTACCGTGAGCTCTTCATGACTTCTTAGAGCATAAGTCTCAGGGATTTTATTCTTGTGGGCAAGGAAATGGGTAGGAACTGTTTCTCAGAGGATAGGTAAATAGTTCTCTAAAATATGGGAATACAAACTAGGTCAATTCCTAGCTGTCACTTTTTCCTAATTTAGAGAAATTTTGATGGCAATACTTTTCTAAATCATGACAAATGCTATTATCTAAAGCACTCATAACCTCTCCAAAATACAAAAGGCCTTCAAAGCCACAGATACTATGTTTTATGCTGGAACAATAGACTCTACCCTCAAGAACATTATTTTTTAGTGAAAGATACACAAAAATCAAACTCCATAATTCAATGTAATAAGCTGAACACATAGAAGAAGGACCAATGGATTCAGTGCAAAGGGGACCACCATTAAGACTTCATGTGCTTCTGTTTCATTAGAAACAGTTGGGTTTTTTTTTTTTCAGTAGTACTTTAAAAAAAAAAATTTTAACTTTTATTCATTGCTGAGAAACAGAGCAGAGTGTGAGATGGGGCAGAGAGAGAGAGGGAGACACAGAATCTGAAGCAGGCTCCAGGCTCTGAGTTGTCAGCATACAGCCTGATGGAGGGGCTCAAACCCATGAACCGCAGGATCATGACCTGAGCTGAAGTCACACGCTTAATGGACTGAGCCACCCAGGCACCCCTCCAGTAGTATAATTTTATTTGATGCCATATCAATACATTTTGTAATTTAGGTTGAAGAACTTAGATTCTCCTAGGCCTGGTAGGAAGTTCCAGTAAAGCCAGGGTCAGGGGAAGGAGAGATGGCCTTTCAGACTTAGAATCCAAGGGCTCTCTTTTCCAGGTCACAGTAACAAACTATTTCTTTCCAATCTCTGTTTTGCATTACTGGGCCCTGGAGGGCTTCTGCAGCCAGCATAGTTTGCCCTAGGTACCTGGCTACCTCACTGACCACTGTCCCAAGAGTAATAGCCCTGCTTTCTGGGGTGACACCTGTGAACTTTGGAATGTATGTTTTTGCTCGCAGGCTGAGATCTGCTGCTGTTAGATTCCTCCACAACTCCTGCTTCTCTCTTCTCCCTCCTTGCCCTGGCAGCTAATGCCCAATGTCAGATGCCAGCTTTGGGCATGGAGATTCAACGTCTAGCTTCTAGACTATAGGGCTGGTGGCCGGCCTTTGTGTAGTTCCTTGGTGCTGCTACTTTCTGAAGTGTTACCGCTCTGGCCCCTGGGTTCTTACTCATGGCTCTGCTGGATTACAGCCACTTCCGGCAGCACTTTGGAATTTGAAGATTTTTCTCTGTCTTCTTATTTTAGTAAAAATGGAATTTATGCAGTTTCATTTATTTTCCCTGTTGTTGTATATGTTTTCCAGGAGGAAAAGGGATGGTTTTTAATGCTAATATAAGCATCAGATTTTGGCAATAACATCAAGTAGGCATATGCCTTCCTCTGAGAAACGAGGAACCTAAAAGGTGACTAAGGCCACAGTTTTCACCTCTTCAAAATGCACCGTATTCAATTATTCATATGCAAGGGTGCCTGGGTGGCTAAGCGTCTGACTTCAGCTCCGGTCATGATCTCACAGTTTGTGAGTTCGAGCCCTACATCAGGCTCTGTGCTGACAGCTCAGAGCCGGGAGCCTGCTTCAGATTCTGTGTCTCCCTCTCTCTCTCAGCCCCTCTCCTGCTTGTGCTTTCTCAAAAATAAACAAATGTTAAAAAAATATATTTTAAATTATTCATATTCATTCAGTGAGTGAATTGCCAATACCTATGACTTTTAGAGGAAGGAGGATGAAATCTCAATTAACAAATATTTATCTTAAGAAAAAAACCTATGCTGGGACACTAAACAGCTTTCAATCTAGATTGAGACTGAATGGGAGAAAAATATAAAGAAAGAAAATAAGGTCAAGAGGGACTCCACAACTGAACTGCTTTTGGAACACAAGTTAAGCTGCTGTAGTCATTTAAATACATGTATGTACTGCAATATTTAAGATCATATGGCTAAGTGCTGTCCATAAATACAAGGCACGTAGTTTTAAATTTTCTAATAGCACATTAAAAACAATAAAAAGATGAACAAGATGACATTAATTTTAATTAGTCATACAAAATATTATCATTTCAATATGGTAATAAATATCAAAGTTATTAGTGAGATATTTTACTCCTTTTTTTTGTACCAAGTCTGCAAAATCTGGTGTGTGCTCTGGGCTTACACATCTCACTTTAGACTAGCCACATTTCAAGGGCTCAATAGCCCTGTGTGCCTAGTGACTACCATCCTGGTGAGTGCAAATGGAGAGTAAGCAAACCATCTGTTCGTTCAGGGATGTAACTCAAACAAAAATTCGCAGAGAACTCTACTGAACAAAGAAAAGAATTCTGCTGCATCTCAAAGTAGAATCTATTATACTCACTGAAGCCAAGAGTGGAAAGTAACCGCTCATAACACTATCTGCCTCTGTGAAGACTAAACAAACTAACATAGACCTGGGCCATGCAGCCAGAACCTATCACCAGACAACTTTCTGGAAGGCTAGCAGATGGAGATAATATGCAGTAAATAATCATCTTGAACCCAGAGGCCATACTCCCTTTGTAGAAAAAGATTCCACCTTAATATCATCTATTTTGTTTAAATCAAACTGGCAAATTTCTCATTTAGATATCTTAAACTTTTATAATCTATAAGGTTACCTCACATTACTTAGATTAGCTTACTTTTTAAAATCAAGAGTTCTAACTATATTTCAGTCAGCTTGATATTCCTCTATTACATATTTCTCTCTTTCAGCCTTGTACTGTTACAAAAGTACAAAGTAGGAGTTATTCTAGATGATGTAAATAGCATAATGTTTGTATACAGATGAATGCAATTAAAATTGCTTAGTGATTCTTTGAAAGTTTTTGTTTCTTCTTCTGCTATAAACTGAATGTGTCCCACACAAATTCATATGTTGAAACCCTAATCCTCAGAGTGAAGGTATCTGGTGGTGGGACCCTTGAGAGAGGATTAGGGTTAAATTAGGTCATGAAGGTGGGCCCCTCATCATGGGATTAATGCCCTTAAAAAAAGAGGAAGAGACCTGGGATATCTCTCTTTCTCTCAGCCCACACACATCAAAGAAGGCCATGTGAAGACATAAGCAGGCAAAAGGCCCTTTCTGAGAACCCAACTATGCTGGCACCCTGATCTCCAACTTCCAGGCTTGAGAACTGTGAGAAGTAAATGCTGTTTAAACCATCCAGTCTGTGGTCTTTGTTAGAGCAACCTTAGCTAAAACACCCTCAGTAAGACTAAATATACTTTCAAAAACATAGAGCATGAATTTATTAAGCAATATATAAGTACACTTCTACTCAACCTGTGTGCAAACTACATCCAGACTTCTAAAACAGCCTAATCTAAAATAACAAGGTTTTATTGTATGTATGTATTTAAATGCACTATATTTGGTCTAAAGGTTAAAAACTACTGCCTTCATCCAACAAAAATTCTAAGTATGTTCTTAAAAAGAAAAAAAAAAACATGAGCAATAGATACACGATTTCAAAAATGGGAACAAAATATAAACAAATGGTATTTTCATTGAAATGGATATTACACACCAGATTTTAATTATCATTCACACCATTTCCAAGCATAGTATTTAAAACTCTTCTCCTTTTTAAATGCTGCCTTGCAACCACACTAATCTAAACAGTGAAGTATAATCTGTTCATGACTGGTATGCAGAGGTCTAGAAGGCAAATGATCTCTGAAGAGACATATTTCCATTAAATAGTAAGTCCATAGCATTTTGTACTATCCTATTATATACAAATTTAGGGGACAACAAAATGACATCAGAAAAGGAAAATTTTATAGAAAAAGGTATATTCTCTCTCTCCTTGAAGGAGTTGAAAGAAACTGGGCATCTTTTTCAATGACATGATACATTTACATCTACAAATGAACCTTTGTTTCCTTCATCATTTCTAACTTTAAATAAACAGAAAACTACCTTATTCTTGAATAATCTCCAAATACAACCTTTAATCTTTCAATATTCAACCTTTCAATATTTCTTATAAATACACCCAAACTAGTAATATTGTATCCAAAATGATTCCCCCTAAAGCTTTACATTTGAATTATAGCATTGCCATTTAGAAATTTGCTTTCTAAAAATCATCAAGATTATATTCTATATACTTAGTTATTAATTCTTTGTAATTTGTAATTGTAATTTCTTATAATTGCATCTTTCTAATTATTTAGGACCCCTAGAGACACCTTACCAAAAATAAGGTTTAGTCTGTATCTTGACAATCTATAAACCCAGCACATATGCCCAAACACACATGTATATACCCAAGACAACATATAATGTAGTTAAAGTACAACAGTATTGTGTAACATGCATTACTGGTTTCATATTACTAATAAAAGCTTGCTTAATGAGGGGCGCCTGGGTGGCGCAGTCGGTTAAGTGTCCGACTTCAGCCAGGTCACGATCTCGCGGTCCGGGAGTTCGAGCCCCGCATCAGGCTCTGGGCTGATGGCTCAGAGCCTGGAGCCTGTTTCCGATTCTGTGTCTCCCTCTCTCTCTGCCCCTCCCCCGTTCATGCTCTGTCTCTCTCTGTCCCAAAAATAAATAAACGTTGAAAAAAAATTAAAAAAAAAAAAAAAGCTTGCTTAATGAACAGACTAATTTTTACATAGTAGTTTACAGACTCTGTTCACACACACTATATCTCATTTAATCTATTTACAATTTTATACAATTATGCTTAATGGGCCTACACTATCAACTTACTTTGGATAACTATTGATTGACAAATGTTAATTTAACAGGTTAACAGGCTTCATGTAGTGTATTCATAGAGAGAATCAACCTTCAGTGCCAAGAAGTTTAAATTTAAATTAAGAATTCTCAATAAATACTTCAACATAGTGACCCTCCCTATAAATACCTAAGTATATAAACTATTAAACAGATGAGTGGGGAAAAGAGAAGAGAAGGAAACAAACCACAAGAGGCTCTTAAGGTAGAGAACAAACTGAGGATTGATGGAGGAAGATGAGTGGGGGATGGATTAGATAAGTGATGGGCATTAAGGAGGACACTTGGGATGAGCACTAGGTGTTGTATGTAAGTGATGAATCACTGAATTCTACTCCTGAAACAAATACTGCACTGTATGTTAACTAAAATTTAAATAAAATTTAAAAAGGCAGATGGAGTATAAGAACCATTCATTAGGTCTCTCACTGATCCATTTATTCAATTTTTTGAGTACCTACTTAGTAGCAAATATGATTCAGGTTGGACTGGCATCTAAGTGACATTTATTAGAATGGAATTTATATTTTAAAATAATTGAGCTATGATCACCTGATTTTTCTTCTTTTCAAGTTTTTATTTAAACTTCAGTTAGTTAACAGAGAGTGTAATATTAGTTTCAGGGGTACAATATAGTGGTTCAACACTTCCACATAACACCCACTGCTCATCACAAGTGAGTTCCTTAATTCCCATCACCTATTTGACCCACCTCACCCTCCCCCATCCCTGTCCACCTACCTCTGGTAACCATCATTTAGTTGAGTCTGTTTCTTGGTTTGCCTCTCTCTTTTCTTCCCTTTGCTTATTTGTCTTGTTTCTTAAATTCCACATATGAGTGAAATCATATACTATTTGTCTTTCTCTGAATGACTTATTTCACTTAGCATCATGCTCTCTCTAGTTCCATCCATGTCATTGTAAATGGCAAGATTTCATTCATTTTTATGGCTGAGTAATATTCCATTGTACATATATACACATCTTATTTATCCATTCATTAGCTGATGAACACTTGGGCTGTTTCCATAATTTGGCTATTACAGATAATGCTACTATAAACATCAAGGTGCATGTATCCCTTTGAGTTAGTATTTTTGGATTCCTTGGGTAAACAGCTAGTAGTGCAATTGCTGAATTATAAGGTAGATCTATTTTTAACTTTTTGAGGTCCCTTCATACTGTTCTTCAGAGTGGCTACACCAGTTTGCATTTCCACCAACAGTGCAAGAGGGCTTCCTTGCACATCCTTGCCAACGTTTGTTGTTTCCTCTGTTATTGATTTTAGCCATTCTGACTGGCACAAAAATGGACACACAGATCAATGGAACAGAAAGGAAAACCCAGAAATGAAACCACAACTACATCGTCAGTTAATCTCCGACAAAGCAGAAAGGAATATCCAAGGGGGAAAAGTCTCTTCAACAAATGGTGTTAGGAAAACCAGACAACAATATACAAAAGAATGAAACAGGACCACTTTCTTATACCCTACACAAAAATAAATTCAAAATAGATTAAAGACCTATGTGAGACCTGAAACCATAAAAATCCTAGAGGAGAGGCAATAAGGCAGTAAGCTCTTTAACATCGGCCTTCTTTCTAGATAAGTCTCCTAGGGCAAGGTAAACAGAACCAAAACTAAACTACAGGTACTTCAGTAAAATAAAAAGCTTTGCACAGTGAAGGAAATAATCAACAAAACTAAAAGACAACCTATGGGATGGGAGAAGATATTTACAAATGACATATCTGATAAAGGGCTAGTATCCAAAGTTTTACAAAGAATTTATAAAACTCAATACCCAAAAAACAAATAATGCAATTAAAAAATGGGCAGAAGACATGAATAAACATTTTTCCAAGGAAGCTATACAGATGGCCAACAGACACATGAAAAAATGCTCAATGTCACTCATCATCAGGGGAACAAAATCTTAATAATCTAACCATGTTAAGAAAATGGACTATTTCTTAAAATTAAAATTTTTAAATAAAATTAAAAATTAATACATTGACTTGACAGCCCAATGAAAAGCAAGCTGAAATAGAAACAAAATCAATATATCCATATTAAAAAACCAGCTATCAGGAAGGGGTCACTTGTTTATCTTATCTTACGGGAACTAAATTCAATTCAAAACATGTACTTGAGTATAGGCAAAGTATAGGCAAAAATGTAAAACACTTTTATAGGTACTGTGGGGTCAAGTTAACAATTCACTATAAGGCAAAATACAATAAATGTTAACAACAACAAAAAAAAAACCATGAAACTGCAATTAGTTTGGACTTGGGAAATAAAATTTGTAATAAGTTTCATTATATGCAGCCCTAATCTTGGACAACTGAGATAAGAACTTTAAACTTTATTATCAACTCAAACAGAGCCATTTTAAAGAAAATGCCCACTGTGAAAAACAGAAGCGGTAAATGGAAAAGCAATACATTATTACCCAGCTTTACCTCACAATGACCAGAATCTTAACAATAGAGTACAAAAGGAGAGTCCTAGAAATAGGAGAAAAGGTTCAAAAAATAGCAGAGAAGAAATCTCCACGGGGCTACAATATTAATCGCTACATCAGGATTCTACTTCCAGACAATACTGCAAATATGTTTCCCTGGTCAATATATTTAGCAGAATAAGAGCTAAATCTAGAACCCAAGACCCTTACTTTTTTTTTTTCAACGTTTATTTATTTTTTTTGGGACAGAGAGAGACAGAGCATGAACAGGGGAGGGGCAGAGAGAGAGGGAGACACAGAATCGGAAACAGGCTCCAGGCTCCGAGCCATCAGCCCAGAGCCTGACGCGGGACTCGAACTCCCGGACCGCGAGATCGTGACCTGGCTGAAGTCGGACGCTTAACTGACTGCGCCACCCAGGCGCCCAACCCTTACTTTTTAATGATAACCACTCTAAAAAGAAAACATATCTTTATTTTATATAAATATTTCAAAATGAGAAGATAAATATGGAGTAAAATATTATTAAATAAACTAGTTCCCAAATTCCAATTTACTTGATCCAATAGTATTGTTTACCATGATAGTATTGATTATAAACCTAACATAAATTTTCAGTAAGTTTTATATTGCATATGTACAATATATAAGGTATAGCTATGCAATATAATTAATGGCAAGTATATGCATTATGTCTGTTATATATACACCACTTTTTCAGTTTTTCCATAAATTGTAAAAATTCAAATAACTATCATAATTCTTGATAAGGAGAAAATATTTTTTGAAATTATTGTCTTGTGTGTACAGACATTTTATTATGCTGCATATGAAAAAAGGGATACAATAATGATGAAACATTCTTGATGCATCAGACTGAAAAATTAGATATTTATGGACCATGTCTGAAGCTAAAGTTCTAACTGGATAACTCTTTTTCCCCCCTTGCTCTCATTTTGAAAGATATATAAATTTAATTTGGTTACTGCCATGGTCTACTGGACTGAGCACAGACGGCATTAAAAAAAAAATTCAGAGTTCCAATCTTGGCCTATTGTTCCAGTTCTAATCTCAATTCACTGAATGCTCTTGGATAAGTCATAAACTAAATGACATTTTTCAATTTCCTCATCTGTAAAATGGAGATAACTATCCTATAAGTCATTATTTAAAACTGAAATTAAAAAAAAAAAAAAACTTAAAAATCTGAACTGAATACTTGAACATTTGAAAATCACCTGACTCATGGGAACCTTAATCTTTCAAATGGTGTGAAGTAGGCTCCAAATAAATGAGAATTTATAATTTAGAAAAGATGCTTTGACTGGATCACCAGTTCCAGAGGTGATCTATGGTTTTCTAATAAAAGACCAGACTCCTTTACAATCTGCAGCACAAAATTAAAAGAGAATACAAATTGATATATTTGAAAACTACGTTGGTAGAAATGCGGCAGGTGTTTATTTTAGTTACATCTTCCTGTCCCTCAATTCACAAACATCTTGAATGGAGACAAATAGCTTTCGTAAAGAAACATGCACCACTTTTGACTCAATTCAGTAAGTAATTAGTGAGTAGCAACACTGTCAACTGTTCTTAAAAGGTTACATGTAAATTAAATGATATGTTCCTGGGACTTCAGCTTACAGGAAGATGAAGACGACAAGCTTTTCCTTATTTCACTCGCTAAGTACAACTAAAACCTAGGGACATGATATGTAACACAAGAGTAAGGAGATTCTAAAAGGTGGAGAGGAGGCACAGTCCAACTAGGGAAGTCAGGACCCTAGGGACAACATGATAATGAATATCCTGGGTTTTCTTTTTGCTTCATATGTTTCAGACAGTACCAGAGAAGCCAGCAAGCCAAAAACATCAATGGGAAAAGATAAAACCCCCCAAGGAAAGTCTGCTCTCTTTATCCAGGAAAGGGGCAATCTAACAAGATGGAAAACTTTCAGATAATTATCACTCTACTCTAGCAAAACACTACAGAAAAAACTGCCCATCCCTAGCCGTAACAACAAAGGCTAAGTGGGGAGCCTAGACTTCCAACCTCACCAGACTAGAACAAGGAGCTCCAACCCTTTGACAGTGTATGGACAGAGAAAGCTGAGTGGGGAGGCAAGGTGTATGAGACACTCCCTGCCATAAAGTCAGTGAAGACCATGGTGAGAACCTAGACTTCTATTTCCACCCTGCTCTAAAGAGGCATGACTCCATCTGTCACCGGGGTGGTTTAGGAGAATCAGGATTTCACCATCAGCCAGTGGTAAAAAAGGTGATTGCCCTTTCAAGATAGTGTCTGTAGAGACCAAATCGGGATTCTGAATTTATATCCCTGCCCAATGGAAACGAGGGGCAACCTCCATTCTCCCTACAACCCCTGTTCTATAGACCCCAGTGGGAAACCCAGAATTCTATTCCAACCTGTCAGTAACTAAGCAGCATTTCCTTTCCCCTGCTAAAGAGTTGTCAGGGTAGACCTGCTAAAACAAGAAGCTTAAATAAGACAAGATGCAGAGTCTGATAACACAATGTCCAATATGTCCAGATTTCAATAAAAAATGGTTATACTGAGAATCAAGACAATCAAGACAATTCAGGTATGAATATGTTTTTACTTACTTTTATATAATTTATGAATATCACTTAATCATTTTTTAATGTTGACAGAAGTTTCTAAAATTAATGACAAAACCACAGATCCAGGAAGCTCTGAGAACACAAAGCAGCATCACTACAAAAACCAAAGACAAAGAGAAAATTTTGAAGGATGTCTGAGGGGGAAAAAAAACCCTCACCCTACCTATAAAGAAACAAGAATAAGAATTACATCAGATTTCTTGGCAGAAATCATGCAGGCAACATGAAAGTGAAGAGAAATACAAAGTGTAAAAAGAAGAAAAATCCACCAACCTAGATTTTTTTTACCCAGCAAAATTATCCTTCAAAAGTCAAAACTGAAGGAATTTGTTGCCAGAAGACCTGCCCTGCAAGAAGTGTTAAAAAGAAGTTCTTAATAGAAAAAAAAAAAAAAAAAAAAACATTACATAGGTCAGAAACTCAAATCTACATTAAAAAAGGAAGAATGTCAGAGAAGGAATAAATATTATTTTTCTTATTAATTTACCTAATTAACTGTTAGGTCAAAGTAGTAATAGTATATATGTACTGAGTGATTACTGCAATTGCATAAATGAAATGAATGACAGCACTGTTTTTTAAGGGATGGGTCAGAGAAACTGGGAACAGTCTGTATGGGGGCTGGGGGATGTATAGGGGAATTCTTTGTACTATCTGCTCGATTCTTCTATAAACTTAAGATAATTCTAAAAACTAAAGTCTATAAATAAAACAGTCACATGAAAGCATATGATGGATATATCAAAAAGTAAGAGAAAAACTATTTGATTTTCACTGTAGCCAAGAGAAATGATACAGCACTTGATTAACGGAGATAATATGTGTAACATGCATGACATAAAAAGGGAAATTTAGCACATTAAACACAACCAGTCTATACATGATATTATTATTATTAACAAAGTAGTAAGACAAAAAGTAAAGCAAATTATGCAACTGAGAGCTTTTGTTAGGAGTTTTTTAAGTTAGAGGATTCCTCATGTGGGATCAGTAACCAACAATCCACAACTGAAATATTTCTAGCTGGATTTGAGGTGAGCAAGATGGAAAACAAGAGTAAAGTGAGGAAGCAATACAAAGAAACAACAGCTTCATATAACACAAAAATCATTCAAAAAGTATCATTAAATAAATATCTTTTAACACAGGAAAACACCTTTGGAACAATAAAATAGGAAACAAGTTATTTTTATAAATCCTAAGATACAATAACTTCCCAGTATCTGTCTATATAAACTTCAAAAGTAGAAAACATGAAATTTTGATTGCAGCTTCACTGGGTGATATCCCTGTCTTTGTTGAATAAATATTTTAATTAACATTTTCCTATCCATAAGATACAACATTAGCTCATTAAATTATGGCACAAATAAAGTACAGATGTAGGATCAATAAAGTAGCTGGCAAAAATAACAGCACCAATCTAGTAACGGCTGAGGAGGAAGCTAAAATGCATGAGCAGGTTGAAACATGAAAGAAGAGTCATAAGAAAGGGCAAGGTATGAGTTTCACATATTCAAAAATAAGAAGTCTTCACTGATTTCAAAAAAATAATTTGAAAATATGAAGACAAGGTTTGTGTTTGTGTATGAAAATAGAAAGTAATTAAATAAAAGAATTTTTGCTTTTAGAAACTATTTTCTATCAGATAATGATAGATTTTTTGTAATTGCATCTCATGTAGAACAGATTGAAAAGACTTTAAAATGTTAAAAATGTTTACAATTCTACCAGTTCAAATTTCACACTTTAGAATTAGGATATATTCCCCCCCATGCAACTGCTGTGTAAAAAATTTTTTTTAAATTATGTCCTACCTAACACATGTTCCATGTATCTAAGCTAACATTGTTTAATTTTATTATAAAACCAAAGTAAGTCCAAAATTTGAATTGCTATATAAAGTTCCTATTAAAATGTATCCTTCAGATATAACATGAAGTAGCAGAAACTTTTTAAAAAGAGTATCAACCAAATATATGAAAAGTATTCAAGTACTTCTCATACCCAAGTAGATGACTTCTCCTAATCTCTTTAGTTGATCATATTTAATTTTTATACACAAACCATTAAATAACATATAGAACACATATGTACACATTAATACTATCTTAGAAGAATCAATAAAATGAATTCATCAATTACCTCCCAACCTGCCAATAGCTAGATATCATCCTAGTCTTCTTCCAGAAAACCAAATTTATGCTGAACTCCCAATGTTCCTTTTCCAGAAACAAAGATATCACAAAAGAAAATAAAGGAATTCTGAACAGAAAAGTAGAAAAGGCTGCTTAGGAGAAAAATCAAGAGGGCCACTCTGGAATTTAAAACTGCTCAGAAATAGAAGAGCACAATCAAAGGCAATCAAAAAATGATACAGAATACTGCTTTACTTTGTCAGCCCCCACTCTCCTCCACATACTGAAGCCCAAAGATGTAACATCATGGTCCAACAACCATTACTCAGGTCATCAGCAATTATATGGTCAAGAGCATACTTTCAAAAGACCTAACAAAGAGCAATTAGATACAAGAAACTATTAATACTGGTTGTATGGGGGCGCCTAAGTGGCTCAGTCCATTAAGTGTCCAACTCTTGATTTAGGCTCAGGCATGATCTCACAGCAGTGAGATTGAGCCCTGGGATGGCTCGGCATGAAGCATGAAGCCTGCTTGGGATTCTCTCTCTCCTCCTCTTTCTCTGCCCTTCCCCGCACACATGGGTGTGCTCTCTCTCAAAATAAATAAACTTTAAAAAAAAATTAAAGAAAATAGTGGTTCTATGTGAGTAATACAGAGGAAGAACTTTTACTTTTCACGGCTCCAAAGTTTTGTTTTCCCCCCTCATAAGCATCTATTAGTTTTATAATTGAAAATAAACCCAAATAAATAATTATCAGTATAATTTCTTAGCCTTCCAGTTGCTATAAGCAAAATCATGTATTCTCTTCACAGGGATAGAGATCATAAAAATAATCATATAACCTAAAATACTATAAGAAAGAAGCTAGAATAATCATATGTACTTCATCAACAGATGATATGCCCTTCCATTTATGGCATGATGACAATGCAGCATAAAAACAAGAGGTCCTGCATTCTGTGAAAATACAGGATAAACAGAAAATGTTGGCTCAGACAAGTAAGACGGATACAAAGCCTAAGACAAAACAAAATAGTGCTTTTAACAACATGTATTAAAGTAGAAAGTTGAGAGTTTACTTTCCAAAAGGGAGGAAGAGTCAATGACACAGAAATCACAGACAACTAAGAGGAAATGATTGTTTAACTGTTTAAAAGTTCATCAATTCTGTTCAAACATATTCTAAACTTACAATGGAAAAGCATTTAAGAATGCTTTATGGGGCGCCTGGGTGGCGCAGTCGGTTAAGCGTCCGACTTCAGCCAGGTCACGATCTCGCGGTCCGTGAGTTCGAGCCCCGCGTCGGGCTCTGGGCTGATGGCTCAGAACCTGGAGCCTGTTTCAGATTCTGTGTCTCCCTCTCTCTCTGCCCCTCCCCCGTTCATGCTCTGTCTCTCTCTGTCCCAAAAATAAAAAAAAAAAACGTTGAAAAAAAAAATAAATAAAAAATAAATAAATAAATAAATAAATAAAAAAAGAATGCTTTAAAACGATCTAAAGCTCCTGACTTTTATGTTGTATCTGCTTTAAAAATTAGTTGAAGGTTAAGCATTAAATATAGGTACATGACAGCCTATCAGAACACCTCTCTACAGCAGCATCACCATCAAAACTATATGCTTCCTTTATCTTTCCTATTTGTGATCTGGAAGGAAAGGTTTTAAATACATTGGGGAAAGAAAGATATCACAAATTTTTAGTGGAGACATGAGCAGAACAAAGGATGCTCTGACTGTGATGAAGAGTATTATAGTTAAATAAGGATTTCCAGTCTCACCACTTATATTCAACATAGGACTGGAAGTCCTAGCCACATCAATCAGAGAAGAAAAAGAAATAAGAGGCATCCATGTTGATAAAGAAAAAGTTAAATTGTCACTATTTGGAGATTACATACTATGCACAGAAAATCCTAAAAACTCCACCAAAAACTATTAAAACTAATAAATGGGGGTGCCTGGGTGGCTCAGGCAGTTAAGCATCTGGCTTCAGCTCAAGTCATGATCTCTTGGTTCGTGGGTTTGAGCCCCACACCAGGCTCTGTGCTAACAGCTCAGAGCCTGGAGCCTGCTTCAGATTCTGTGTCTCCTTCTCTCTCTACCCTTTTCCTGCTCATGCTCTCTCTCTCTCTTTCTCAAAAATAAATAAACATTAAAATGTTTTTTTAAAAACTAATAAATGAATTCAGTAAAGCTGTAGGATACAAAATTAATATCCAAAACTCAATAGCATTTCTATACACTAATAACAAAGTAGCAGAAAAAAATAAAAAAATAAAAAATTCCATTTACAGTTGCACCAAATAAAAATGAAATACCTCAGAATAAATTCAATAAAACCAAAGAAGTAAAAGACTTCTACTCTGAAAACTATAAAACATTGATAAATTGAAGATGGGGGCATCTGGGTGGCTCAGTTGGTTAAGCATCTGACTCTTGATTTCAGCTCAGGTCATGATCTCACAGTTCATGGAATCAAGCCCTGAGTCGGGCTCTGAAGCTGAAAGCATGGAGCCTGCTTGGGATTCTCCCTCTCTCTCTCTCTCTCTCATATCCCTCCCCCACTCATGCTTTCTTTTTCTCTCTAAATAAATAAATAAACTTAAAAAAAAAGAAATTGAAGATTACACAAATGTAAAAATATTTCATGCTCATGGACCAGAAGAATTAATAGTGTTAAAATCCCCATACTACCCAAAGCAATCTACAGATTCAATGCAATCCCGACCAAAATACCAACAATGTTTTTCATAGAACTAGAACAAATAATACTAAAATTTGTGTGGAACCACAAAAGACCCTGAATAGCCAAAGCAATCTTGAGAAAGAACAAAGCTAAGGGAATACAATCTCAAATTTCAAGATAAACTACAAAGCTGTAGAAATAAAACAGTATGTTACAGGTGCAAAAACAGACACATAGATCAATGGAAAAGAATAGAAAGCCCAGAAGCAAACCCACACTTATATGGTTAATTAATCTACAAAAAAGGAGGTAAGAGTATACAGTGCAGGAAAGACAGTCTGTTCAATAAATGGTGCTGAGAGGGGCACCGGGGTGGCTCAATCAGTTAAGCATCCCACTCTTTGTTTCAGCTCAGGTCATGATCTCATGCTTTCGTGAGCTTGAGCCCCATATCAAGCTCTGTGCTGATGGTGCCAAGCCAGCTTGGGATTCTGTCTCCCTCTCTCTCTGCCCCTCCCCTACTCGTGCTGTCTCTGTCTCTCTCAAAATAAACATACATACATACATACATACACACACACATACATACATACATAAATAAACAGCGCTGGAAAAAACTGGACAGCTACATGCAAAAGAATGAATGAGACACGTGTGTGTCTGTATGTGTGTACACACACACACACACACATACACACATACAGACACACACACACACACACACACAGAGTGGATTATTATGTAGCCATAAAAATGTTGCCATCTGCAACAACATGGGTGAACTGAGAAAGACAAATACCATATGATTTCACTCAAATGTGGAATTTTAAAAACAAATGAATCAACAAATGACACTGTAACACCATATTCAAAAATAAACTCAACTTGGATTAAAGATCTAAGGGTGAGACCCCAAACTATAAATATGCTAGAAGACAACACAGGCAATAATTTCTCTGATATCGACTGTAGCAACATTTTTCTAGATATGTTTCCTATGGCAAATTAAACAAATGCAAAAATAAACTATATGCATCAAAATAAAAAGCTTTTTCACAGGAAAGGACACCATCAACAAAACAAAAAGACAACCTGCTGAATGAGAGAAAATGCTTGCAAGTGATATACCCATAAGGGGCTAATATCCAAAATATATAAAGAACTTACACAACTCCAAAAAAATCTAATTTAGAAATGAGCAAACAGGGGCACCTAGGTGGCTCAGTCCATTGAGTGTTCGACTTTGCATCAGGTCATGTTGGGCACTGTGACAGGCTCTGTGCAGACAGCTCAGAGCCTGGAGCCTACTTCAGATTCTGGGTCTCCCTCTCTCTCTGCCCTCCCCTGCTCACACTCACTCTCTCTGTCTCTCTCTCAAAAATAAACAAACATTATGTTTGTTTTTAATGAGCAAATAGGCAGTTAAGTGTCGAACTCTTGATATTAGCTCTCAGGTCATGATCTCATAGTTGTGAGATAGAGTCCCACCCATGTCATGCTCTGCACTGGCAGCATGGAGCCTGCTTGTGATTTTTCTCTCACCCTCTCTCACTGCCCCTCCCCCGCTCATGCTGTCTGTCTCTCTCTCAAAATAAATAAATAAACATTAAAAAAAAATAAGCAGAGAACCTCAATAGACATTTTTCCAAAGAAGACACACAAATGGCCAACAGACACATGAAAAGATGCTTAACATCACTCATCAGGGAAACGCAAATTAGAACCTTACATCTGTCAAAATGGCTAAAATCAAAAACACAAGAAATAATGAGTGTTGGCAAGGATGTGGAGAAAAAGGAAGCCTTGTGCACTGTTCATGGGAATGTAAATTGGTTCAGCCACTGCGGAAAACAGCATAGAGGTTCCTCAAAATCTAGAAATACCGTATGTTCCAAAAAATTCCATTACTGGATATTTACCCAAAGAAAATGAAAACATTAATTCAAAAAGATTTATGTACCCTTACGTTTACTGCAGCGTTATTTGTACAACAGCCAAGATATGGAAGCAACCTAAGTGTCCATCGATAGACAAAAGGATAAGGAAGATGTATGTGTGTGTCTGTGTGTGTGTGTGTGTACACACACACACACACACAGACACACACACACACAGAGTGGATTATTATGTAGCCATAAAAATGTTGCCATCTGCAACAACATGGGTGAACTGAGAAAGACAAATACCATATGATTTCACTCAAATGTGGAATTTTAAAAACAAATGAATCAACAAATGACACTGTAATAGCGTTGTATGGTGACATATGATATACACTTGGGGTGAGCATAGCATAACCTATAGAGAAGCTAAATCACTTCGTTGTATACCTGAAAGTAATGTAACATTGTGTATCAGGTATACTGAAGTTTAAAAACAATTTATTTTATTATTATTTTATTTTAGAGAGAAAGAGAGGGCACATGAATGGGGGAAAGACAAGGGGGAGGGGGAGAGAGGGAGGGGGAGAGAGAATGAATGAATGAATGAATCTTTTTTTTTTTTAATTTTAATGTTTGTTTATTTTTGAGAGAGAGAGAGACAGAGTGTGAGCAGGGGAGAGGCAGAGAGAGAGACACAGAATCGGAAGCAGCCTCCAGGCTCTGAGCTGTCAGCACACAGCCCGACGTGGGGCTCAAACTCACGGACTGTGAGATCATGACCTGAGCCGAAGTCAGACGCTCCACCGACTGAGCCACCCAGGCGCCCCTGAATGTATGAATCTTAAGCAGGCTCCATACTCAGCACAAAGCCCAACACAGGCTTGATCCCAGAATCCTGGGATCAAGACCTAAGTGGAAATCAAAAGTCCAATGCTCAAACAACTGACCCACCCAAGGCACCACCACTGCAAAAAATTTTTTTCAACAGCACTGTAGTTAAATGAACCAGATCTATTGACAAGGCTGAGAGAAAACTTACCATCAAATAGTTCTTCAAGAATTCCAAGGTAAGATTAGATTGCCAATAGCTAACAACTAAAGTTTGGCAGCATTTACTTAAAATTTATGTGTCAATTTTTCAAACTTTAAAGAGTGGTTACTGAATAGTGATTAGAGATTAATTTTCTAGAGTTACAGTTCTAAAGAAAAATAGATTTTTATCCCTATTCTTCCATTTACATGCCAGGCAAATGGAGAAGCATTACCTTTCATTTGGAGAAAAATACATAGACCACAGAAGCAATGTCTAAGAGGAAATAATCAGGCATTACAGGCTAACCCTTCAATATCCAAGCACATAAAGGTATGCTAAATTTCACAAAGCTGTACCAACAGTTTTAATCTGAAATAGTAATAGAAGAAGTTTACATTAGTCATCTTTTATATAAAAAGTACACAAAAGGGAAGTATAGAATCCTTATTCAAATAAAATATTATTCAGGGAGCAGTCTGAAAATCAGAACTATAATATAGAAAGTTAAGTCTTGGAGTAAGACAAGAATTTGAATACTGAGTCCTTTATTTAATAGCCATGTGATTTTAGGCAAGTTACTGAACCACTTTAAATTAGTTTACTTACTTCAAATGAAGATAGCAAAACCTACTTTATAGTCTTATTGTGATGAACTGAAAAAACAAATATAAACTGCTTACTAAAAGCCTGGAAATGTATTAACACTTTGTTGGTACCCTTCTCCATTTTCCCCAAAGATCTAAAAATACCTTATTTAAGCTACATTCTAATACTGAACTTATATTCACATTTGCTACCATAGAATGAATTTCAATATTAAATAAACTTTATCATCTCCAGAATATATCACTTCAAAGAAGGAAATAAAACAGCTCTGTAAACAACCAGTAACTGCTCTAAAATAGTTGAAAAGAATAGGATCACTATAAATACATAAGATAATAGAGAAAGAGAAAACTGATCACCACATTGGCTCTTTTTCTCAGGAGAATCTTACTTTGGTTATTTAACATGAATAGTTTTATGTTATAAAGTGAGGCTGATCCCTCATAAGAAAAAAGGATTTCTGTGTATTGTCAACGTAACTTATACCAAACAAGGTGAGTAATTTTGGAGAAAATAATTTGAAATCTCAGAGTTGTAATAATCTGTCACCAAAACACAGCAATACTTTGAAAAGGATGGTTTTTTTATCTACTAAAATAAGATAAATCTAGAGTATTTAGAAAGTTAACAAAACAGCTCTCATTTTCTTTAAAAATATGTTTAATAAAATAAGCAGCTAAGGAAATTTATCGAATTATGAATATTTTTCATTGCAAATAAATCAACTTGTTTCTATATGTATATAGTTTTAGTCTACTTAAAGACCAAAACAACAAAAAAAATTTCTAGAAATAGAAAATTACCATTAGAACACTGCAGTAATAATTGTTGCAAAGCAGGATCCACCAATGGAAGCTAAAACTAATGGGTAAAAAGAAACAAGATATTTGCATAGACTGACTCCATCTTCCCCAAGCATTTATTAACAACAACAACAACAACAACAAAGCACCTTTACAGAGGAGACACCTAGCAGCCACCACCTTAACCAAGTGTTGAAGGAACAGCACCGGAACTAAGACATAGCTATTTACATCATCTATTCTCTGATACGATGTACTGAGAAGGGCACATCACTTGTGTGTTATTCTTAGGAAAAATGCACAACCTCAGTCTAATCAGTTAGATACTGTACTGTTTCCCCAAGACCACCCTCATGCTCAATCATTCCCTAGAAGGGCTGACAGGACTCAGAACTTGTTACACTCATGGTTATGGCCTATTACAGCAAAAAGAAAAGAATAAAAGTAGCAAAGGGAAAAGGCACATGGGGCCAAGTCCAGGGAAAACCAGGCACAAGCTAAGTGAACAGTATATAGGAACTCTGCAATATTTTTACAGGTATTCTGAAAGTCTAAAGTTATTTCTAACCAAAAAGTTAGTATTATCTAGATTTTGAATTGTTATGGGGTGCCTGAGTGGCTCAAGTCAGTTAAGCATCTGACTCTTGATTTCAGCTCAGGTTATGATCTCACAGTTTGTGGGATCAAGCCCTGCATCAGGCTCATGCTGACAGCACAGAGCCTGCTTAGGATTCTCTCTCCTCTCCCCCTCCCCAATTCACGCATGCATGTTCGTTCTCTCTCTCTCTCTCTCTCTCTCTCTCTCTCTTACTCTCACTCTCTCAAAATTAGTAAAGTTTAAAAATAAAATAAACATTATTATGGAATTTTCAAACAAATTCAAAAGTAAAAAAAGGAGTACATGACAATGAACATGAAAATGAACTGTCACATAAACCTATTCTACAACAAACATCACCTCATGGTGAATCTTGTTTCATTTATTATCCCCATGTTCACTCATACCTCCAGATTATTTTGAAGTAAATCACAGACATGATACCATTTCATACATACATATATATATATATATATATATTTCAATATGTATTTTTACAAGTCATTTCTAAACACAACTACGATACTCTTGGTTCCATCTAAAAAGACAGTTCTCCATATCATTAAATACCTAGCCTATGTTCAAATTCTTCCTATTGTCTAATGTTTGTTTGTTTGTTTGTTTTTTAAGAATATCCTTATATTTCAATGAGTTAATAAATCAGTGACAGCTCTTTTGGTTCTGTCTCCCCTGACTTTGCATTTTATTTTTCAAAGAAACCAAGTCATTTATTGTGTAGAGTATCCTATAGTCTGGATTTTGCTTTCTGTATCACCACAATGTTATTTTCCATACTACTTTATTCCACTGTACTTCTTGAAAACAGGTGGTTAAATCTGAAAGAGATTCATGTATGTCTATTTTGGTATAACTACTTCATAGGTATGTATCAGAAGATGCATAATGTCTGGTTACCTCTCTTAATGTGATGTTACTGCCACTGATGATCACTGCCTACATCTAAACTATCCAGTATGGTAGCCACTAGCCAAGTATGACTATTGAGCACATGGAATGGGGCTAACTGAAACAGACATAAGCTGTAAGTATAAAATACACACCAAATTTTAAAGCCTTAGCACAAAAAAAGGGACTATAAACTATCTTGTTAATATTTTTATTGATTACATGTTGAAATGGCAATATTTTAGAAATACTGTTATATAAAATATGCTACAGAAATTAAATTCATCTGCTTCCACTTTTTAACTGTAGTGATTAGAAAATTTTTAATTACATGTATACCCACATTATATTTCTTTTGAACAATGATGACCTAAATTAGTTAATGTTTCACAAAATGATGATAGTCTATCATTCCTTCTTCATTACTTGGCTGAAAAAACTTTGATAAAGAAAAACCCAGCCTTACTGACTATTTGCTTACCTGAAGTAAATTTTATATAGTAAAGTCAGAAGAAAAGACTTGATTCTTTCCCTTAACAGCTTTCAAAACAATGACTTGGTTTCCTTATATCCTCTAAATATAACAGTGCCAGTTATCCACTGTAATTGATTTACTACTTCTTAGCTCTAAATCTACTTTTCTTGCTTTGCTTTTGGATTCCAGATCGGGACCCTATAACACTTCTCTCTGGCCAGCTGGTACAATGCCAGGCTTTATCAATATAGAACAGTGAAGAGACACTACAAGGTCATTGCATACATTCTGGTATGCTTTTCTTCATTGATGCAACTGTCAGTTGAATACTGTGTAGGAGGCCAAGTGGCCCTCACCTCAGAGGCCTGAGCAAACCAGCTCTGGCTTACTGACATTCTCTGGCAAATTTCTTCATCACCAGAGTAGCTTTCGGCAGAGACTGGCTCTGGTTTTCCGCCATTCTACCGCAAACTTTTCACCACCTGCCTGCTTCCTGCAGTCTACTGGGGGCCTGCTGCTGTCCTCTCACGCAATTTTCAGATCTAAGTCATTCCTCAAATCCACAGGCCCTTGATGAAAGGGAAGCTGGGTACTTCTAAGGAAAGACCTTGTAGTATTGCTGCAACTATAAATTTTCTACCAAATCATCCCCAGAGGCGCCTGTTCCTTTTTAATAGAGTAACCGTGCCATGGAGAAAAATAAATATACAGCCCTTTCAGAGCTTACTATACACTAACTCCAGGAGAATGAATGCTAATTCTTGGGGACATAAAGCACCACTATGGCCCATGAGTCAAAGTCAGGACTTAAAGAAGCCAAGTGATAGGTGAAGTCTTAGCACAAGTTTGATTCACAGTGCACCCTGTTAGTCCACACACTCACCCTGTAGTTAATTCTCCATTGGTGAATGCATACCTGGAATCATTAAACATACCTGGCATCTGGAAGAACCTCTAAAGCCACTCTCTTACCCATGTGCTAAGGGTCATTATAGTAAAAAAGGATAGGAAGAAGCTCCTGGAACTTCTCTGTATAACAAGATATTAACAGCAGAAGCAATATTGTATCCTTGGGGGTACTGCAGAGATTATTGTTACAATCAAAATTAGAAAGAAGCAACAAGAGTGATACCTATCACATTCCCATTTAATTCACCAGTTTGGCCTGTGCAGATGTCAGGTGGATCCTGGAGAGTGACTAGACTACTGTAAGCTTAATCAGGTGGTGCTTCCAATTGCAGCTACTGTTCTAGATTATTACTAGAGCAAACTGACACAACCTCTGGTATCTGTTACGTAACCACTGACGAGGCTAATGTCTTTTTCTCAATACCAATCTGTAAGGAACTATAAAAGCAGTCTGTTTTACCTATGAGGGTCAACAGTATACCTCACAATGTCTATTCTCTTACTCTCTACCATAATATAGTATAGAGAGATTCCCAGTGCTATTTTACCAGGGTGTTCCTCATGATTTTTGCTTGCTCTTTAACCTTCCAAATAAACTATATAATCAACTTGTGCCACCCCAGGAAAAATAATTAATGGCATTTTTATTGAAATTTGGTTAGATATATAAACTAGCTCAAGAAGAATTAAATCTTTGTGCTGAGTTTTTCTATCCAAGAACATGGTATGTCTTTCCAAATGTTTATTTGGGGGACTTTGAAAGATGTTTTATAGTTTTCCTCATATATATTTGGCACATTTTTTTTATCCACTTACCCTGAGGCATTTTCTCTTTTGCTACTGTAAATGAGATCTTCTCTTCCAACATATATCCTAATTGGTTTTTGATTTTGCATATACAAGGCTATTGAATTTACAAAAATGTTTCACTGTATCAGTGTTTCTATACATTCCTGTGGAATATACTCATCTAAAAACAAATAGTTTTACTCCTTTCTTTTCCAATTTCTATGCCTCTGATTGTTTTGTCTTGCCAAACTGATTGGCTAATACCTACAATATAATATTACATAATAGAGTAGATATTGACCATTTTATTACTCCTGAATGTAACAGAAAGACTTCTAGTGAATCTGACTTCTAGGGAAGTTAGTGATTTTTGGTGAGATATATAAAATCACGTTAAGGAAGGAGGCACCCATTAATTCTTATTTTACCAGGTGGTTTTTATTTTTTTTTTATTTATTTTTTTATTTTTTTTTCAACGTTTTTTATTTATTTTTGGGACAGAGAGAGACAGAGCATGAATGGGGGAGGGGCAGAGAGAGAGGGAGACACAGAATCGGAAACAGGCTCCAGGCTCCAGGCTCCGAGCCATCAGCCCAGAGCCTGACGCGGGGCTTGAACTCACGGACCGCGAGATCGTGACCTACCAGGTGGTTTTTAAATGAATGTGTAATAAGTAGTGTGAATTATCAAGATAATTGTATGATTTTTTTATCTGTATCTCTAATGAATTTTACTACACTTGATTTTAGCCAAAAGGCTGAGAAGCGATTTTAATGAATTTTACTAATGGATTTTATTGACATGCCCTTGTATTTCTAGAATATAGCCCACTTGGGCCATGACATGTTGTATTATTTTTTTAATGTGATATCTGTTTCTTCATGAAATAAGTATTTATTTTTTTCTTTTTATTTCAGTGCGTACTGAAGTTGTGTTTTTAAAAATTATTATTTTTTTACTGTGTATAGGTCTGGCTCTGTAAAGTCTGGGTCAATAAGCAAAGAAGTAATTACCACACAGTGTGATAAATACTATACACACAGAGGGGCCTAGCCCAGATGGGAAAAAAAAAAGGGTTAAGGATGGTTTTCTGGAGGAGATTCTTGAGCGTAGATGTGGTAGTAGTAAGTAATAGTAGACAGCAATAGTAAGATATACTAGAGTAGATAGTAGTAGTAAGATGTAAATATGAGTAAGAAGAAGGGACCAAATCAGGAAGCTTCCACTCTTCACCATACTGAGAAGTTTGGACTTTATAATGAAGTCAGTTAAAGGGCTATGGATAGATGGAGAAGTGATAAAATTTAATATCTGGGTTGCTTTCTTTATATGTAGATTACTGCAGTTAGCCTTCTAGCTGGTCTCCTTGCTTCCACCCTTCATTCCTGCCCCCAGTCCATTTTCAACGCAACAGCTAGAGTGATTCTTAAAAAAATAAAATAAAATTTTAAAAAGTCTAGTTGTGTCACTTCTCAAAACCATACAATGCCTCCTCATTCACTCAGAGTAAAAGTCAAAGTCCTTAAAATGACCCAAATAACTGCTCTGTGATCCCTCTGTTCTCCCTTTGCTTACTGTACTCCAGCCAGTTTCTGAAATGCACCAAGCACATCACTTCTGCATTAGGACCTTTGCATTGGCTGTCCACTCTCTATATTTTCCCTCTTCCCCCATTATCCGCATGGCTAAATTCCTTTGTCTTTCACATCTTGGCTCAAAAGTCATATTCGCAGTAGAAATATATTTAAAGTTGCACCTTCCCCACAAAACATTC
Organism: Puma concolor; assembly: GCF_028749965.1. NCBI lineage: Eukaryota > Metazoa > Chordata > Mammalia > Carnivora > Felidae > Puma > Puma concolor. Next base: position 81,063,699 of record NC_141671.1, read on the forward strand.
CTGATCCCTCTTACCTTATTCTACTTTTTCTATGTAGTCCTTTATAATAGCCCATAAAATTTCCTTATATTTTAATTCAAATTATCTCTCTTTACTAATGTACCTATAAGAATTCTTTTTAGTTATAATCAATCTATTACTTTATCTTAAAATACCACTTGATATTCCATTTATCCTCTTTAATGTTATCTCATTCAAACAATAATGTAAACTTATATCCATTAAGATGTGCTACAGAGTGGTGGTTTCAAATAAATTTTTAGTATTTAATTTCTTCCTTTTCTTTTTACATTTTGACCTCCTTCACCCATTTTTCCTACCACTTGGCTCTGACAACCATCAATCTGTTCTCTGTATCTAAGAGTTTGTTTGTTTTTAGATTTCACATATAAGAGAGATCATACAGTGTTTGTTCTTCTCTGACTTATTTCACTTAGCATTTTCTTTACCCATTCATCCACTGACAGGCACTTAGGATGCTTATATGTCTTGGCTATTGTATATAATGCTGCAATGAACATGAGGGTGCAGATATCTTTTCAAGTTAGTGTTTTCATTTCCTTTGGATAAATATTCACAAGTAGAATTTCTGGATCACATGGTGATTCTATTTTTAATGGGTTTTTTTTTAGCGTTTATTTATTTTTGAGACAGAGCATGAATGGGGGAGGGTCAGAGAAAGAGGGAGACACAGAATCTGAAACAGGCTCCAGGCTCTGAACTGTCAGCACAGAGCCTGAGGTGGGGCTCGAACTCACGGACCGCGAGATCATGATCTGAGTCGAAGTCGGCCGCTTACCCGACTGAGCCACCCAGGCGCCCCTATTTTTAATGTTTTAAGGAAGCCCCATATTGTTTTCCATAGCAGCTATACCAATATACATTCTTACCAACAGTACACAAGGGTCCCTGTTCTCCACATCCTCAGCAATACTTGTTATTTCTTGTCATTTTGATAAAAGCCATTCTCACAGGTGTGAGGTGATATCTCATTGTAGTTTGGTTTGCATTTACCTGACGATTAATGATGTTGAGCATCTTTTAATGTACCTGTCGGCCATCTATAGATCTTCTCTGGAAAATATTTATTCAGATCTGCCCATTTTTTAACCAGCTTTTTTTGTTATTGAGTGGTATGAGTTCGTTATAGATTTTGGTATTAGCTTTTATATACAATTTGCATATTTCTAACCACAAAGCCAAAACCTAAAATAGTACATACACAAAAGATAAACAAAAAGGAATATAAGCATGCCATTAAAGAAAGCCATTCAACAATAAAGGAAAAGAACAAGAAAGAAAAATAAAGAGGAACAACAATAACAAAACAGCCAGAAAACAATTAACAAAATGGCAATAAGTACATACCTACCAATGAATACTTTAAAATTTTTTTAATGTTTTTTATTTTTTTTTAATGTTTATTTATTTTTGACAGAAAGAGACAGAGCATGAGCAGGGGAGAGGCAGAGACAGAGAGAGACACACAGAATCTGAAGCAGGCTCCAGGCTCTGAGCTGTCAGCACAGAACCCGACATAGGGCTCGAACTCGGGAATGGTAAAGACCATGACCTGAGCCAAAGTCAGGTGAGATCTGACCTAAGCCGAAATCAACGCTTAACCAACTGAGCCACCCAGGTGCCCCTCAACAATTACTTTAAATGTAAATGAACTGAATTCTTCTATCAAAAGACCTAAAAATGTTGAATGGATTAATAAACAAACAGGAACTCTCTATATGCTGCCTATAGCAGACTCCACTTCAGAGGCAGGAACACACACAGAGGGAGAGTGACGGATGGAAAAAGATATTCCACACAAATGTAAGTCAAAAGAAAGCTCGACTAACTATATTTATATTAGAAAAAATAGACTATAAAACAAGATGTAGAGTAAGAGACAAGGATAGGCATTACATTACGATAAAGGGTCAATCCAACAAGAGCATATAACATTTATAAATATTTATGTAACCAACACAGAAGAACCTAAATATACAAAGCAAACATTAACAGACCTAAAGGGAGAAACAGCAATACAGTAATAGTAGGGGACTTCAATGCTCCATTTACATAAACGGACAGATCATCCAGAGAGAAAATCAACAAGGAAACACCAGTCTTAAATGACACATTAGACAACATGGACTTAATAGATATATATAGAACCTCCCATCTTAAAAGCAACAGAACACACATTCTTCTCAAGTGCACATGGAATATTTTTCCAGGATAGATCACCTGTCAGGCCACAAAGCAGCCTTAATAAATTTAAGAGGACTGAAATCATATCAAGCATCTTTTCCAACCACAATGGTATAAAACTAAAAATTAACTACACAAAGAAAACTGGAAAATTAACAAATATGTGGATATTACACAACATGATACTGAACAACCAGGGCCAAAGAAGAAATTAAAGGAAAAATAAAATATGCCTTAAAACAAATGAAAATGGAACTATACCAAAATTTGTAGGAAGCAGCAAAAGCAGTTCTAAGAGGGTAGTTAGTAGTAACAAATGCCTACCTCAAGAAAGAAGAAAATCTCAAATAAACAACCCAACTTTATACCTCAAAGAAACAGAAAAAGAAGAACAAACAAAACTCAAAGTTAGTAGAAGTAAGGAAATAAGGATTAGAGTACAAATAAATGAAAGAGAGGCTAAAAAGACAATAGAGAAGATCAATGTTAACTAAGAGCTGGTTCTTTGAACAAATACACAAAATTGACAAGCCTTTTGCTAGACTCACCAAGAAAAAAAGAAGACTCAAATAAATGAAATCAGAAATGAAAGAGATCTTAAATTGATACCACAGAAATAAAAGAATCAAAAGAGACTACTATGATCAATTATATGCCAACAAATTGAACCTAGAAGAAATGGATAAATTCCTAGAAACATACAACCTACGATTATGATGAAATAGAAAGTCTCAACAAATAGATTACTAGTAAGAAAACTAAATCAATAATCAAAACCTCACAAAAAATAAGAGCCCAGGCATCACTAGTGAATTCTACCCAACACTCAAAACAGGATTAATATCAAGCTTTCTCAAACTCTTCCAAAAAATAGAAAAGGAGAGAACTGTCCCAATCTATGAGGCCAGTATTATCCTGACATCAAAACAAAAAAAGAATGCCACAAAAAAAGAAAATTACAAGCCACTATCCCTGATGAACATAGACAAAAAAATCCTCAACAAAATATTAGCAAACCAAGTTCAATAAAACATTAAAAGATTATATACAATGATCACATGGGAATTACTCCGGGGATGCAAGGATGGTTTGACTTTCACAAATCAGTCAATGTGATATACCACATTAACAAAATAAAGGATACAAATCATATGATCATCTCAATAGATGCAGAAAAAGCATCTAATAAAAACTCTTTACGATAAAAACTCTTAACAAAGCAGGTATAGAAGATAGATACCTCAACACAATAAAGGCTATATATGACAAGCCCATAGCTAACATCATAGTCAACAGTGAAAAGCTGAAAGCATTTTCTCTAATCTCAGTAACAAGACAAAGATGCCCACTCTCACCACTTTATGTAACATAATGTTGGAATTCCTAGCCAGAGAATTAGGCAATAAATAAATACTTTAATGCTGGTGTCTATGTTATAATTAAATTGAAATAAATTTTGCTTCAATAGTATATTATATATGCATTGTTTTGGAAAAATAAACCTTGATTTTGAAATTACATATTTAAAACTTTAATGCTACTTCCCATGAAGGCAGAGATTCTCTTTTCCTTTTTTTTTTTTTGTCCTAAAATATAAAACTGTATCTGGGCATATTAAATATTTAACAGATGCTCACTGAATGAAGAAAACAAGAATAGAAAATAAAATATCAGCAGTTATTGAGTACAAACTCTGTACAAGGCAATATGCCCTTTACATATATTATTTTACTGAATGAATGAATGAATGAATAACTGAGTGAAGGATAGGAAGATAAAGGTTATATTTTAAATATTATTAATGACAACTACAGAGAAAACAAAAGTTCACTCTCCATGGACCTGTTAATAATTCTATTTGCTATGCTACTTGTTAATTCTAAGACCATTTGCCTTCATATTTATCCTACAGGTGAATTACATATTTGGATGCATACTGGAATATTTAACCCCAGGAACTGCTAATGGATAAAACTATTAAAAGGTTAAATGGCTAACATAAGTTAGTACTTAAGTTACATGAAATTTATTATCGAAGAGCAAAATATTTTGGAGTATGCCTGTTTTTTTAAGTTTACATCACATGGAAACTATAATCTCCCAGAGACTTAATATCAGACAGACTGTACTAATGACATGATCTCACATGTAATCCTTGTGTTTTTATTTAATTTCATAAACTGTGCATATCAGGAGGAATACAAGTTATCTCACCAACATATTTACTTAGTGAGTAAGCAATGGGGTTTGACTGAAATTTAAAAATACTATTACTTCTACCTTTCTAACTGTTTAACAACCCAGGAAAGATTCTATATCTCCAATTTTTTGTGAACAATACTGAGTACATACTCACGTATAATTAAATGCACAATGTTTTTTAAATTATAATGCTCCTCATGACAGAATTACAAAATCTAATAACATTATAAAAATCAAGTTTATGAAGCATATTACACAAAAAGTCCCTCATTCAACCCCAAAGGTTTTAACAATTTAATCATAAAAAGGCTCATTAATTTCCACAAGTGAGGCAGAAAATTCCTTAGTAGTAAAACACCTTAATCAGGATACATCAATCAAAACCAAAAAACAAAAACAAACAAACAAACAAAAAAAAACATCGATCAAGAAAGCTAGCATGTCCTTACAAACACTTGGTCAGAGAGTCATATTAAGACAATATCAACCTTAAGGTCGATATCAAATTATACATAGCTATGTAAGTGTCATACCACCTGACATACAATACATATATCTGTTTGCTTTGTCTTCTTCCACTGGGACGTAAAATCTATGATGGTAGGGACTTTCTCTTTACTATTCAGTGCTAGACAGCCCTGCCCCTAAAACATCATTTAGTATGTGGTAATGACTCAAAAAAAAAAAAAAAAAAAAACTTTTTAATTGAATGAATGAAAGTGTATAACTTTTCATATGGCTATGATAAATAAACCAGACAGATCTTTCATTCTGTCTTCTTGAACACATTTTATCAATAAAACCTTAAAATTTTTCTTGAATATACCATGTTGTATCAAATCTAAGAGGCTACTGATATAAAGAGCCACAATTAACTTACTTACCACTAAGAAATAAAGAGCCACCACGTGACAAAGGCAGTGGATGCTATGGTTGGCTACCAGATCTCTCCTCTCCAGAAACGAGGCACTCATCTTCCCAGGTATCAGGAGTACTGGATGTTGACAGCTCCCACTTAAGTAACTCTCTGGGAATTGCCCACAGCTGAAGGGAGCCCCTTCACCCAAGGTTGGGACTTCCTACTGTTACTGGCATATAATGATGTGGAAGTGCAAAGGGCCAGCCCCTGTATCTCAGTTAGGGACAATTTTGAGGGACAATCTCAGTTCCAGAGCTTCCCACATGTCACCCGAGCCTTCTGCTGCAAGTGCACCACAATTCAACTTTTCTCCAAACCAGCCCTACTTCTGTCATTCTCTTACAGATGATGTTCCCGAGGAAATTCTCCAATAAACACATGCATGCAAATTTCTGCTTCAGAATTTATTTCCTAGAGAAATCAACTTAAGACAGACACCACTGACTGAAAGTCCATCCTGATTTTAGAGATGTTAAAATGTAGGGTGGGGGAAATGTGCACCTTTTTTTTCTTTAATTTTTTTTCAACGTTTTTTATTTATTTTTGGGACAGAGAGAGACAGAGCATGAACAGGGGAGGGGCAGAGAGAGAGGGAGACACAGAATCGGAAACAGGCTCCAGGCTCCGAGCCATCCGCCCAGAGCCTGACGCGGGGCTCGAACTCACGGACCGCGAGATCGTGACCTGGCTGAAGTCGGACGCTTAACCGACTGTGCCACCCAGGCACCCCAATGTGCACCTTAAAATTGTTAAAGCACTGTAAATGGAATTAAAGGATCACAGAGAAGTTTTAAAATTTAATAAAGTACCACGACTTACCACTACTAGTGCCTTATGTGAGGAAAGAGTTGACTTTCTCATCTGGGTCAAAGCAGAGTAAAAGACATCAGGCTAGAAAGCAGAAGTCCAGAAACAGATCACCATGAGAAGGTGAACAAACTGTCCTAATATCTGTTGGTGTCTGGGACTCTGAACTTCAACAAGGCTCATAACTGAGTGGGGGGTTGGAGGGAAAAGGGTGGCAGGCGGTGAAAGTCAAACCAATTTCATCTAAAATTCAAAAGTCAGGAGGTCCTAGCTGACATCTAAATTACAACAAAAAGACCTACTGAAAAATCTTCCCCCAAAAAACACAGTAAATAAATAAAGCAAAGACCTGGAGTGAACACTGGGTCAAACCTTACCAACACAATTACTGAGTAAACTAATAGACCTACTCAATCACTCTCAAGTTCAATTCTCCTTATACAATAATGAAATATAAAATAATACTAATACAAGCTTATTCAACAAGTCAAAGGGAGTCCCGGTGTTGGTGCATATGAAATACGAATGGAAATCTTATTAATTGGAAACTAATATGTGTTACCCAGGTAATTTCCATACTAAACTGTATAGGTTAAATAAAAGGAGACTGAGCTATGAGTAAAAATTATAGAATGTCATTGTTTATAAAGAACTATGAGAGCTCCACTTTTAGAATGACAAGCAAGCCACTGATTTATCTAAGTAACTGAAGTACGGTTAGTTGTTAATAGGGCTAATATTTATCCCTATGCTTCACTGGGCAGTGAGGTTCAAAAAATTTCATTTTCAGGGCTTCCAATGAGCAGAAATATATAATGTATTAAAACATTCTGTTATGTATAACATAGGATATACATGAAAAATAAACTTTTAAAAAACATGACACACTTTAAAGAACTTCTGAAGAGCAACTTATGTAAGTAGCCACTGAAATTTTGGCAGACATAATTACAGGAAATTTTGCCAGAACATGTCTAATGCAATTATTTCAAAAATACTTCCAGGACTTTTTGTAAGCATAAGGATTCCAAATCTGAGGTACCTTCAAAATGACACCTTTGGTGTTTCACTGAATTATTACAATGTTCTAGGGCATTAGAGAGGGAGGAAAAAAAAAAAAAAAAAAGCCCTTGATCAACAACAGTTGTATCTGTGTATGTCTCCAAAATGCTAAAAAGTCTAATCTAATTTCATTTCTGAAGCATGACAAAATTCTAAAATGAAAGCTGGTAATATTCAAGTGTAGTATCTTTTATACTCAAATATAAATTATTCAATACTAATTTATCCAACAAAAATGTATTGATCATCTATTCTGTGAGAGATACAAAGATTCATTTATTCATTGAACAGGTATTTATTAAATGTTTCCAATGTATAGAATGGTATATCCTGGGGGAAAAGGAAGAGCTTATTATTCCAAGGAGCACAAGGATAGAATAAAAGAAAAAAAACATTTAGTCCATTCTTGTTATTCACAGTAGATATGTTCTATAAAGTCACCAAGAACACCAAATTAGTGAATACTGAACTACTGCTCATAGGGGAAATACAGCATTAGGTTCCTATAATCCTCTGATAATATTTTTGTCAACCAAATAGTACATAACCTTGCTTCCTGTGTGTTTCTGTTTAAAGACACATTATTTAATATATATTGTTGATTAGCACTGAACTCACAGCCAACAACACTATAACTCATGCCTGAATGAGATTTATCTAACACATATTTTCTCCAAAATGCACATCACTGCTTTCTTACACTAAGAAACACTAGACAGCAGTTTAGCACTACACTTGGAGGTCATTTAAACAGCAAAATCACCAATAAAAAGCACAAAAATGTGAAAAACATAGCACCACAAGAAGGAGACTTGTTTACAATATCGGAGTTGAAATAAGAAAGCAGAGCACTGCCTTGTTCAACCTCAGTTGGGAACATGTACATCAGAGGATTCCAACTTTCTGTCACCCTGTGCATGTCCATGAATGATTGCAAAAGCTCCACAAATATTAATTTTGAGGTAACAAATTTTAGCAAGTAGGCAAATTCAAAGCCAGAATCTGAAAATAATAAAAATCAACTGCATACAGTCAATCATATATATTGAGAGCAGAAAGTTACTTCAGAGATAATTTTTCTAACATTTTCATTTTTCAGATGAGAAGAGTATATGATGTTGCATGATATAAGAAAGGTCAGAATCTAATCAATGAAGGTCCCAAACCAAAAACATACGGCACTTCACAGAGAACGAAGAATATCAGGATAGCTTAATTGACTCTGCAGCACACTGAGACCTTAGTAAATTAAGGCCCAAAACACTATTATTAGAAAATTTAGTAGCTGGGGCACCTGGGTGGCTCACTCAGTTAAGCATCAGACTTCAGCTCAGGTCATGATCTCACGGTTCATGGGTTTGAGCCCCATGTTGGGCTCTGTGCTGACAGCTCAGAGCCAGGAGCCTGTTTCAGATTCTGTGTCTCCCTCTCTCTCTCTCTGCCCTCCCCCACCTGTGCTCTGTCTCTCAAAAAATGAATAAACGTTAAAAAAAAATTATTAAAAAAAAAAGATAATTTAGTAGCTAAACATCAAAATGGAATGATGAGCTTTCACAGCTTTCTTTTCTAACATATATTTGGACTGACCATGCAAAAAACAATGGAAATAGACAAATGCAGAAGACAGAGCGGGGGGTTGGGGGAGGAATGGAAGGAAAGAGAATTATGTTCATGGACCAAAGTCTGATTAAATGGTATGCAAAGTGACAGGTGATTATAATTCATTTAAAAAGAGTAAATTTAGTAAATTAAAAGGAATCTAGTGAAATGTTTATGACTTTCTAACATCAAAGAAAACAAGAATAAGTAAGTGGTAACTTACCAATATCAGAATTTTAAAGTACAACATATTTCTCAATGCAGACAGATACATGGGACAAAATAACTATCCTGGACAGATGTTAGGATATGTAAAATTATGGCACAAAATACAAACTATATCATACCATATCAGAAGACAAGTTGAATATTTTAAACAAACAAACAAACAACAACAACAAAAACAGAAACTAAACTTGAATCCAAAGGGCAATTCTCAGTTGTCATTAAGTTGACTTTTAGACATTATTTGACCAAAGCCATCATTTCTAATTCCTTGCCAAGTTTTTTCCAATCGTCTTTTTTGCTGATTCCTCCTCTTCTCCCCAGTGTCTAAATGTTGCCAGGCCCAGAGCTCAATCCTTCAACCCCTTCTTTGACATTTCTTATTTAGCTGTATAATCTAGTCTTAGAGTTTTAAATTCCATCTGTATACTGACAATGTCCAAATATATCTCTAAGTCTAAATTCTTTATATTCATCAGCTACTTAACATATAGAGATGAATAACTACTACACTATCAAACTCAACATATTCAAAACTGAGCTCTAAACCTTTCTTCCTAGACCCACTCTTCCCATATTCTTCCCCATTTTCAAATGATGGCAACTTCATTCTAGGTTTCAGGCAAAAATCCTAGAGTCAACCTTGACTCCTCTCTTTCTCTCACATCTGTCAGCTCTATGTATCAGTTATAGTTTAATCTGGAGAGCAGAACCATCCAGTGATATGGACTCAGGAAGTGATTATAAGGATGAGACCTTACACCACGGTGGAAGAGGAGAAGGAATAAAGATCACAAAGGAGATGATTAAAGGATCTGAGAAAAGTCACTGACCAGGGACCATAAGGAGCACTTATAAAGAAGTCTGTGGAAACCTGGTGCCTTTGTGTTTGATGGTGGGCCTGAAACCAAGGACAGCTGGACACACAGATGGGGAGAAAATCTGGTTGTGAACTGGATGTGAACTCCAAGGACAAACTAGAACCATGTCTATTTTTTACAGCATCTACACTTGATGACGTTGGTGACTTGAAGAAGACTCTATTTCCCTTTCCCAGAGCTGTACATGTACCTGGCCCAGCATTCAGAGAAGCTAAAAGAGGAGATCAGTGCCAACAGCTTGCAGGTCCAACTACTGTCCTACACCATTCAGGTAAGCCAGCAGAGCAATGACAATGTGCACATCTGAATATAACAGCTACTATTGCACTTCGGCCACCCAAATATCACACATCTCTTGAGGCCAGCTTTAAACTGCTACCATACAAGGAAAGGAATTGTAATTTTAATTCAGCTAAATTTAAAAAAAAAAAAAAAATCACCACACTTTACCTCCAAAAGATATTCAGAATCTCACCATTTCTCACCATCACCAATGTTACTACCCTAGTCTTATTAAGTCAAAAGGACTCTTGCCTGGATTCCTGCAACAACCTCTTCATTGGTTTCCCTGAAACTTTCCTATCCATTCTCATCACAGCAGCCAGAGGGGTTTTTACAAAATGTAAATCAAATCATGCCATTTCTCATCCCCAAACCCTGCAATGCCTACTTCCCTCAGACTAAAAGCTGAAGTCCTTACACTTGCCATGAGGTGAGATAATACAAGGTCTGATCTTTACTACTTTTCCCTCCCTCATTTACTCATCTCTTGCCATACTCTCCATCATACTGATCATGGAGCCTTTTGTTCTAGCTGTTTCTTTTGTCTGGTATGCTCTTCCCCCATATATCTGTTTGGCTAGTTCCTTCATCTCTTTCAACTCTTTGCTCAGATCTTACTTTATCAATGAGACTTAAAATACTTTAACTTGTCCTTCCCCCCTTCCAGGCTACAACACTCAATCTTTTATTCTATTTCTTCAAAAGAAAAAACTTCCATGCTACTTGCCTGTCAACATATCATTTAATTCACTTATCTGTTATACTTATTGTCTGTCTCTGTTGCCTAAAATGTAAATTCCATAAGGCAGGGATCTGATTCTTTACAAATGTATCACAGTTTCTAAACCAGTAACTGGCAAATAGAGGGTGCTCAATATTTATCTGCTTAACAAATGAGTCGACTGTAGTTCTAAAAGAAGAGAAGAAATGCGGTAATGATAATATTTGAATAAATAATGGCAGGAGATGTTCGGAACTGATAACAAAAAAATACATATAACATTTTCCAGAAGCCTAATAAATTCCAGTTGGGAAAAAAATCCACACCTAGGCTCATCATAGTATATCTGAACTACACTAAAGACAAAGATTGTCTCTTAATCAAAGAAAATAAAAGTTACCTTCAAAGGAGATAATTACACTACAGCTGATTTCTCAACAGTAACAATGAAAATCAGAAGGCACTGGAAGATCATCTATACATTAAAGACAAAATTTGTTTACTTCAAATCCAATGCCCAGTGAATAAGGATAAAATAAACACTGCCATAAAAACAACTGAATTTACTACTAGCGGGACCAAAAAAAAAAAAAAAAGTTAAAGGATGTAAGTAACTACCGGCAGAAGTTCAGTAATTTCACAGAGTAGAAAGTATAAGATGATAGAAGCAATGCATAACAAAGGAAGTTATAAGTAAATAGGAAAAGCAATCAAATATTGATTGTACATAATAAATTAATGTCTGGTGGGCTTTAATATAAAAAAGTCAACAACAACACTTAAGTTGGAAAGGGGGTGATTAAAGTACACTACTTGAACAGGTAAAGATGTCAACTTTAGACTGAGTTAAATATGCATGCTAAAACTTCTTTGGGACGTCTGGGTGGCTCAGTCGGTTAAGCATCTGGCTCTTATTTCAGCTCAGGTCACAATGCCACGGTTTGTGAGTTCAAGCCCCGCATTGGGCTCTGTGCTGACAGTGTGAAGCCTGCTTGGGATTCTCTCTCTCCGTCTCTCTCTGCCCCTACCCTACTTGCTCTCTCTCTCAAAATAAATTTAAAAACTTAAAAAAAATTTTTTTTTTTAATTTCTAGAGTAACCATCAAAAAATAAAATTTCAAGTTGAGCAGGGGGAAAAATCTATCAAAATAAAAGAAGGCAAGAAAGAATAGCAAAGTAAACACAGAAAAGGTAAGATACAAAACATGAGAGGGCAAAATTTTTTCATATACATGACTAATTCAGGTAAATGTAAATAAACAAAATGCTTCATTTAAAAGATAAAGACTGTTCATTTAAAAGATAATGATAACCAAAACAAATAGTAAATCCATCTAAATGCTGTTTACAAAAGAGAAGTCTAAAACTATAAAGAAAAAGAAAGATTAAAGTTAAAAGATAAACAATATATAGCAGGTGTATTCATTTCCTAGGCCTTCAAGAGTAACACAGTACCACAAACTTGGTGACTTAAAACAACAGGAATTTATTGTCTCACACTGCTGGAGACTAAAAGGCTGAAATCAAGATGTTGGCAGGGCAGGTCCACACTTCCTCGGAAACCTGTAAGAGAGAATCTTTTTTTTTTTTTTTTTTTTTTTGTCTCTTCCTAGCTTCTGGTGGTTTGCTGGCAATCCTTGGCATTCCTTTGTTTACAGCTGCAGCCCTTCAATCTTTATCTCCATCATCCCAGGGCATTCTCTCCTCATGTATCTCTGTATCTCTTCCTTTATTATATCTCCTCGGATGACACCTGTCATATCAGATTAAGAGCCTACCCTATTCTAGTATGACCTCATCTTAACTTACATCTTAATTACATCTACAAAGACCCTATTTCCAAACAGGGTCACATTCACAGGTACCAGGATATTCAACATATCTTTTGGAAGGACAAGACTCAACCTCCTACACCGGGCAAATAGTAACCAAAAAGAGATGAGGAGAGGGGGAAGAGAAGAAAAGCTGTCAGAGTTCTAGTAATATCTAATGTCAGAATGTACTAGGTGAGAAGAAAGGTATTACAGTAAGACCATTAGGAGTTCTTGCACTAGTCCAGGCAAGAGAATGCTAGTTTGAACTAAGTTCACGTCTAAGACACAGAGGAAAGTCAACAGATTAAGTAATATCTGGGAAGTAAAACGATATTACTTCATAGGATAACCAGATAAAGGAGGACAAAGATGACTTAATAGGTTTTTGGCTTATGAAACTGGTTGAAATATGTTGCCAATCTCTGTCTTCTAGCCAGAGTAACTTTCTGAAACACAGATAATATAGATTCTTTTTATAGTCTTCACTAATTCTCCAAGGTTAGTCCTTGGGAGTTAATTCTTTACTCTGGCTTTCTTGGTCTATCACAATCCGGTCCTGGCCTCCTTTATTCAAATCGCCACTTCTACAAACTCTATTCAATAAACATTCCATGAGATTACATGACTTCTTTCAGACTGTACTTTACCTTAAATGCCAAGTTGACGCATTTACAAAGCTCTGCTTAAAGGAACCATCTTCGTTAGAACCTTCTTTCTGCTATTATTGACAATTAAGATATTTTTATATGTAATACATAAGATTGTCTGGGCTCCTGTAGTACTTTATTCACAGTTATAGTACCATATCTGTCACACTGATGTTTATCTACATTTATCTCCCCAGTCAAGCTACTCACACCTTCAGAGTAGGGCTTATCCATCTTTTTATTCCCAGCACCTAATAACATGGTTTGCACAGAGTTTTCAATAAATGCTTACTGAATAGTGATTCATCAGTTATAACTAACACTGCTCCTTACTATGAGGCAAATCTAAAAGTAAACGGAACACAAGTAGGATTGTGATTTTTTTTTTTATAAATTAGATTCTGAAAAAGATGAATAAATGTCTTTGTTTCTTAGTAATGAATTCATGCAATTTATAGTTAATTTATTCTAAACTCCCTTGAGACCATGTAATATGGTCTATACTTTCTACAATAAGCCCATATTTAAATGCCCAAAGCAATTTTTAAATCTAAGTAATACACATGGCAAGCTCTACCCATAAAAGTTAAAACATCACCCAAAAGAGATACATTAGATGATATTTAAGGAATTCAGGTATCATATAAATAATTTAGATTGTCAATTTCCAAATAATTAAATGAAAATAAAATGTACTTTTTAAAAAAGCTGTAAAAGCTAGATTTCTTTTGATGACTGAAAATGTGTCTGAAACCTGCTGTGGCTTCTGTTTATCAATTTGAACCTAAAATATCTTTAAGCTGCAGACACACAAAACTTCTACTTAATATAGGTTTCTAATTAAAAGAATATAAGGTAGTAATTTAGTGTAAATACAATTATTACATCTATACTATTACACTGGACAATGCTGGTATAGTATACGGGCATTTAGGAAATCCAGAGCCTCAATTTCTATTACATAGTGAAATGCATTTCCAACAATTAAAGTGTAATTTTTTTAAACAAAAGTCATAAATAACAGGTATCAATATACTAATAAATTAAGATATTAAAAATAACCATGAGCACCACTACTACATGTAGATTTACAAAAATCTTGGATCATAATTGTTCCTACTATCCCATTATTCAATACTTGGAAGTCCACTTTGCTAAGATAGTTTTCTGATGTACACAAAGACAAAATGAGCTCCTTTCATACCCTCCCCCCATATTCTGTCCCCTGAGAGTCAAAGCTTAATATGAGTTCCATTTTCCAGAGATAAAAGGACTGCATTAACAATGATGTGCCCTAGCTTTCTTCTTTTTACAATAAATTACCATATTTATATTTTGATGCTGTCATACGCTACAGGATATTAAATATCCTCTTGTCATAATTAACTCTTTAAACCAAATTAAATGGCTTGGCTCAAAACGGACTGTGGAAGTTAAAAGAATATAATTCTATTACTCATTATTTTGCAATTATTTTAATAATCAGAGCTATTTAATTTATTCCATAATTGATATTAACTGAGAAATACAGTGGCTAAAAAGCTCAAATCTTTCCTCCTTTAAGATATAAACAAGAATTTGAAGTTGGGAGTATTTAGCAATAAATATTTGGTAACTTCACAAATACTTTAGGCCAAATCCTAATGCAAAAACTACAACCAATTGCTAATTTAAAAAATCCCATCCGGAGCACCTGGGTGGCTCAGTCAGTTAAGCGTCCGACTTCGGCTCAGGTCATGATCTCGCGGTCTGTGAGTTCGAGCCCCACATCGGGCTCTGTGCTGACAGCTCAGAGCCTGGAGCCTGTTTCAGATTCTGTGTCTCCCTCTTTCTCTGACCCTCCCCCTGTTCATGCTCTGTCTCTCTCTGTCTCAAAAATAAATAACATTAAAAAAAAAAAAATCCCATCCATAATTATATCAAATATAAGCCACTAGGCTTAGTGATATTTTTATTAAAACATAATTGTTTCTGCAGTAGACTAATGTAATGCCAAGGAAAATTAACTCTCCTTTATATAGTCACTACAAACAGAGAAGTACATTTTTAGGAGTAAATGGAAATTCTCTACTTTTCAAGGACAACCTAAAAATTTCTGAAGACATAAAGGTAAAGAAAGATTCTAAAAGAAAAACAAAATTTGTTGCATATGGTCTAAAAAAAAGTTTCTTCTAAATAACAAACAGAAATAACAAAATTAGGATTTCAAATTAACTTTAGGATTTTAATAAAAATACAAATCAATGAGCACTATTAGAATGTAACCTTTTATTTCCTTCAACATTAAGGTGATAATTTTTTTTGCAAGTTAAACCACAATAGAAGGATTTATGGTTATGTGAAATTACTAAATAAGCATTCTTCTTAAAAATATTATGTGAAAATATACTTGAACTTAGAGAAAGGTTCTGAAAATAGGGTATATTCAAGGTATGAAATGACCACCAATGAGCACCAGAGCCAGGTGAGTTTAAGTAATTGATAAAAATCTGATAATTAAAATATAAATTCCAACAAACTTTTTGAAAGAAGTATAAAGAAAAAATAAAAACACAATGCACATGATTTATATCTAAAAGGACAGATTTTACTCACAAAAAGCAAGAGAAGCAGGGGAGTAGCTAAATAGTGTATCAAGCTTCTTGTCTTACACATGGGAGTTAAGAGACAGTTTCACTCCAGAGTGAGACATTTAGAGTTTAAAAAGCTTTTGAAAAACTTAAGGGTGATTACAAATAGAAGTTAAAACACAACACACAATACCAGACCATAATGAAAATCTCTATCCTCTCTGTTACAGACTGAATGTTCATGTTCCCTCAGATTTCTTATGTTGAAATCTAATTCCCAATGTGATGGTATTTTGAAGTGGGGCCTTTGGGAGGAAACTAGGGTCATGAGAGTGGAGCACTCAGGAATAGGTTTAGTGCTGTTATACGAAGAGTCCAGAGGGGTGCCTGGGTGGCTCAGTTGGTTGAGTGCCAGACTCTTGATTTCAGCTCAGGTCATGATCTCAGGGTCATAAGATCTAGCCCCACACTGGGATCGGTGCTGAGTGTGGAGCCTGCTTGGGACATTCTCTCTCTCTGTCTCTCTCTTTGTCTCTCTCTCTCTCTATCCCTCTCTTCCACTCCCTCTCTCTCTAAAATAAAAAAGCAGCAGCAGCCACCACCACCGCTGCCGACAGAGAGCTGGCACCCTCTTTTACTGCCATGTGAGGATACAAGTCTGCAACCTGGAATAAGGACCTATACCAGAACCCAATTATGCTGGCACCTTGATCTCAGACTTCCAGCCTTCAGACCATAAGAGATAAATGTCTGTTGTTTAAGCCACCCAGTCTATGGTATATCGTTCTAGTAGTTTGAGCTGACTTCTGGATGTGGGAATGAGGTAAGAGGGTTATGAGGAATACTTTTGTGATCATAATTTATAAAACAAGTAATAAAAATGAATAAATATATTTTTTAAAGTCAAAACCCAGAAGGACTACTTGAAAATTAAAAACAAAAGATTAAGGGGCGCCTGGGAGGCTCAGTCGATTAAGTGACATCAGCTCAGGTCATGATCTCACAGTTCCTGAGTTCAAGCCCCACATGGGGCTCTGTGCTGTCAGTATGGAGCCTGCTTTGGATCCTCTCTCCCCCTCTCTCTCTGCCCCTCCCTGCTGGTGCTCTCTGTCTCTGTGTCAAAAAATAAACATTAAAAAAATTAATAAATAAAAGATTAAGGATCATAGTAAGATAATCATTTAAACATGTCTGACTCATGTCCAGCTCCAAATTATCAGCCTTTTAAGCCAAGTAAGTGTCTTTTGAACATGGAAGGAAAGTGATTTGTGGCTCTCTCCTGCATAGGCTGAGAAGAGCCCTAAGATGAAGACTGAAAATTATCAAACTGTGGAAAGAGCACACACACCACAGAAATCTGTGAAAATCCTAGAGATAAAAGAAACACTGACCCCACGTGATGTGCCTGACCTTCCTGGCCCATTAGGGGCTAGGGCTGAAAACGTCTGAGGCCTGAGATGGGAGAATGGGCAGAGTAAGAAAGCAGGGAGGCTTTCCCAGTTATTTACTACAGGAAACTAGAAGCTTCTATGTAAGTGATGCAGTGGAATAAAGATCACATATCTTTCCTTCTTGTGTGGGCAGCCACCATTTATAGCACTCCAACAATCAGATCTGAGCCCCAATGAACCAATACAGAAAAAATAAGAACACGACAGCCCATCAAGGAAGGAAAAAGAACCAAACTGACATTAGGCTTCTCATCTTCAACACTGGAACCGAAAGAGAATAACAACGAGAGAAAACAACTGCACCTCAGGAATTCTATACTCAAGACATGATTAACCTATCAGGAAAAAGAAAGATACATGCAATTATGAATGAATTAAGGGTAATAACCTATGCTATTACTGAAAAACTTACTCAAGAAAAATACTCCTGAGAGAAAAATACTCAGGAAATGATTATCCAGAGAACAAGTGAATCTGAACAAAAAATGGAAAATGAAGGAAAGAGAAAAGTGGTAGGCAATAAATCTTGCCCTATATAAATGCTACTAAACTTAAATTAGATAATGACAAACTGGAAATATGTAGTACAGCAGCCAAAACTCTATATTCTTCAAATAAAAGGAATAGGCACAGTTGTAAGACAAATTCTTAAAAAACAGCCTTGAAGTGAAATTTAAGATGTTTTAGTAATATCTGTAGGGTTGGGTTGGGTAGAATTTCTGGTAAATATTCCAATAAAACTTAGGTGGGGAAGGGTAGTGAGAATAAAAACACAATCACAAAGTTACACCTTTCCCAAATTAATCCTCAACACTGAAATTTTCCAACATCAGGCTCCGAAGAGCATCTTTTACTCCCATCTTTACAAGTTTAGGTAACAGCCTTAGGCATTGCCATCTGTCATATAAGCATTTGTTTTTTTGTTAAGTTCCAGCATGTCATACATCAGACGCATGATTATTTATGTGAATTAAAATATTTCAGGGGCGCCTGGGTGGCTCAGTTGGTTAAGCATCCAACTTTGGCTCAGGTCATAATTTCACAGTTCGTGAATTTGAGCCCCACATCGGGCTTTGTGCTGACAGCTCAGAGTCAGGAGCCTGCTTCGGATTCTGTGTCTCCCTCTGTCTCTCTCCCCAAACCTCTCTCTCTCTCTCTCTCTCTCTCTCTCTCTCCCCTGCCCCTCCCCCACTCATACTCTCATACTCTGACTCCATCTCTCAAAAATAAACATAAAAAATTTTTTCAAAGATATTTCTAAATGGATTTCAAGCCTATTTTTCCTTGCTAGACCTCAATTTCAGTTATCCCAGATTGTTCTTACTCATTTGATAGTTTTTCCCACTACAGTGCAGCTTTTAAAAAGGTAAAGACGTGGAGCACCTGGGTGGCTCAGTTGGTTATGCATCCAACTTTGGCTCAGGTCATGATCTCACAGTTTGTGAGTTCGAGCCCCACATCGGCCTCTGAGCAGACAGCTCAGATCCTGGAGCCTGCTTCAAATTCTCTGTCTCCCTCCCTCTCTGCCCCTCCTCTGCTCACGTTCTGTGTCTCTCTCTCTCAAAAATAAACATTTTAAAAAAATTTAAAAAGGTAAAGATGCCCCCTCCACATAAGGAAGAGGAAAATAAAAAGCTCTGAAGTGATTAACATTTGGTAGAAGTGTTTTATAAGCATTACTTATTGTTCCATAATAAGTAAAAGCCTGTTTGATAGAAAATTACCAAAATTAATTTTATAACAGTGTTGTCATAAAGGTAATTCAGAAATTCAATTTAGAAAATATTAACTAAATATACTCCAGGGCCTGGTACATCAGAAAAAAATAAATGAAATGAATGCTCAACAAGGAAAGGGTTGGCAAAGAAGTAAAGGAAGCGAGCTTCTGAGAGATATTATGCTTTTGTTGAAAGGTGTGTACTGCTCCAGGCATTATCTGACCTCCTCAGATCATATGCAACAGTTTATGCACACATTCCTTAGATGTCATGTTTTATAACACTGACAAGTTTAAATAATATAAACCCTCTTTTTAAAAAACATAGAATGTTCCATATTTGGGATATGTTTAATGTTTCCTCATGGTTAGATTTAAGTTATATATCTGCAATCAGAATACCAGATGAATGAAACACATGATGTCCATTGTCTCCCACTGCTGATGTTCATTTCGATAAGCCAGTCACAGGTTTATCCTATTTCTCAACTGAATAATTACTATTTTCCCCTTGTAAGTTAGAAGCAATCCATAGAAAGATATTTCATAACCATAAAAATATCCTACTTCTCATAAAAATTTCTCCCCTAGACTTAGCATCTATTGATTATTCTTGCTTGAACCAATCTTTACTAGGACAGTGGCGAAATGTTTTCTACCTCCAAGATTCCTTCCACATTTCCCAATGAACATTCTACTTCAAGCAAGACTACATTTTCTCTCCATTTATTATCAGTATGGGCTCATGGATTCCTATTTTTATCAAGGTTTGTGATTCATTACTGTCCTTCATTATGTTGGTGCTCACCCTGTCCTAAGATCTGGCCAGTGGGAGTCCCTTTTAGTTGACTCCTGTATGCCCCCATTTTTTCTTTTTTGACCACTTTCTTACTTTCTGGCATAAGAAGATGTTCTAAGTTCACCCTTTTGCTTCCCTCCCTAGCCCTAGAATAAGCCATTTCTTTGAGGATGTCGGGTTCTTTCGAGTGGGAAATGGTATTAGAAAGCAGCATCTTGGTGGTAGATACACTCATGGTAACTGAGGTGTCTGCTTCCGGGTTCTGTCAGTGCACAGAGCTAGGAAAAGTATTTATATAAATATGTATACTTATATATGCCTATATATTTGTATATATGTGTAAACATATATACATATTCAATTACTTTAAAAATTCTAATCCACTCCATAGGATTCTTCACTGTCTTCTATTCCATATTTGTGTCTTCCTCATTCCTCAATGAGAACACTGTCTCCTAAAATCAGTACTCATTTGTTCAATCCCATAAAACAGTTTTACGTTTCTACACTGCAAAAAACAAATCTACTAAAAAAGAATTTAAAATTTGTTTACAGTTCTCTCCATCTCACTCCTCCAGAGGGTCTATAAGTCAAATACGGTGTTCATAAGTTATTTAAATGCTCCCCCACCCAGAATGTGATTCAAAGGAGCAATTTAACTGTACTTAATTCATACAATATTCCCCAGAGATATCTACCAAGTGACAAGCTTCTTGTAATGTAAAAGCTAACTTAGAGAAATTTCAATTAAGGAATACATACCTGAGATTAGAGCAAAAGACACAGCAAAAAGGTTCTCATCATAAAGAATCATTTTAAAGTGAATAAATATAAAAGTTAAACTCCAAAGAACCAAATGATGAAACAAAGATGATCCCAGTTTCTCATTTAAATTAATAAGTGAAAGGAAATAATTTGACTCCAGTGAGGTCACACGCAGATGTTCTGAAACCACATGCTCCTATTCTCCTAATAGTTACTCACAGGCACTTTGACTATGATATTTATTCTTGGTAGATGGACTGAGAAAGATTTTCTGCAGGAAGTAGGGAGGATGAAACAAAGGAGTTCACAGGAATTAGTAATACCTAATACAGATAGCCAGGCAGAGGAAATGAAAAGCCAGCTGAAGCTCCTCCTTTCTTCTCCTAGCCCACAGTGGAAATAAAACATAACCAAGAATTTGAGATGGGCTACATGCGTGATGGGCATTAAGGAGGGCACTTGTGATGAGCACTGGGTGCTGTATATAAGTGATGAATCACTGATTTCTACTCCTAAAACCAATATTGCACTGTATGCTAACTAAAATTTAAATTAAAAAAAGAAAAGAATTTGATACAAAAACCACCTAAAGGACTAAAATCTAAGGAAGCATCTGTCTTAAAAAACGTTTAGGCGATGAGACTATTTCAAATAAGATAACTAAAGCGTTATTATGGACCATTTGCTAAAAGATGAAAATAGTCATTGACCAACTATGCCAAATAGCTTAATCATTAAGCATACCATGTAATAACATTGGCTACAGTAGTGTTTTTATCTCTAATATCACTTATTTAAAATAATTTTTAATGATGCAAGTTAAGAGTGAAGCATTTCATTACAAAATAGAGGCAGAAGAGAAAAAAACAAGAGAGAAAAAGGCTCAGTTCAGCAAAGAAATAACTTTTCCCCGTATAATTTATTAGCTATATTCTTGCTGACTTAATCCTTTCTTATACAAGAACATTTTTTTCAACATTTTGAATATTTTACCACTATTATTTCCTTCTTAAAAATAAAAACACTAGGTCAAACAAGCATGAGGAATAAAATTAATCATTCTATTTCTTAAATAAACTTGAGCAGAAGGAAAAAAAAACCCTCTAGTCAGCAGAGTAAGAGGACATTTTCATACATTTTCTTTTTTTTGTTTTTTTTAATATTTATTTTCAAGAGAGAGCAAGTGCAGAAGAGGCAGAGAGCAAAGGAGACAGAGAATCTGAAGCAGGCTCTGAGAGGTCAGCACAGAGCCCCACGTGGGGCTCAAACTCACAAACTGTGAGATCATGACCTGAGCTGAAATCAAGAGCTGGATGCTTAACTGATTGAGCCACCCAGGCGCCCCTTCATACATTTTCAATAGGAGGTAAAGTGGAATCATGTAGTTGATTCTACTGATTTCACTGTGCCAGCATTTCTCAAATTGAAATGCATAGACCTGAGCAGGTTAAGACCTGAGCCCCTTAATAGAAGGCAGATGTCAAGACCCTTGCAGAAAGACCTAGCAACACTACCTCATGTACAGAGTATAAACCTTCACTGGCAAACAAAAACCTGTAGGCCATATCTAGCCTGACACCTGTTTTTGTAAATAAAGTTTTATTAGAACACAGCCACACTCATTCATTTACATACTTTGTGACTGCTTTTGCACTACAATGGCAGAGTTAAGGAGCTGTGATAAAGACTATATGGCCTGCGAACCCAAAAATATTTACTATCTAGCCTTTTATTAAAAAAATATGGGGGCGCCTGGGTGGCGCAGTCGGTTAAGCGTCCGACTTCAGCCAGGTCACGATCTCCCGGTCCGTGAGTTCGAGCCCCGCGTCGGGCTCTGGGCTGATGGCTCAGAGCCTGGAGCCTGTTTCTGATTCTGTGTCTCCCTCTCTCTCTGCCCCTCCCCCGTTCATGCTCTGTCTCTCTCTGTCCCCAAAAAATAAATAAACGTTAAAAAAATAAATAAATAAATAAATAAATAAATAAATAAATAAATAAATAAATAAAAATAAAAAAATATGTGCTGGCCCTTGCTGTAAATCTTCCTCTAATTATTCTTCAGAAGACTGGCAGCGCTTGCTAGGGTGATTATGCCCTGGAAAAAAGAAATACTTGAACCAGTCAGGGATTACCAGACACTCCCTTTAAACAGACATTAATTACCAGGGATGCAAAATGCCAGCAAGACCTGTCAAAGAGAGCTTAGGGTGGGTGATCAGGTGATAAATGGGTTTCTGGCTCAAGTTTAAATCTAAATGGGGCAGTGTGTCCACAGATATAACCTGTGGTTATTTTCCAGTTCCTGAAAGTATAACTGGAAGAATTTCCACCTTTGCTCTCTGACCCAGGGCGTAAGCCTTATTATACTAGGAAAAGCCACTGAAAGCCCCTCGAACTTGCTCTCCCTACCAAGGATAGAAAGCAAAAGCAATAATGCAGCCATATCCCCAAGACAGGTACAGAGATTAGTGCCACCATCAAAGACTTAAAAAGATACTGGAGTGATAAATATCAATCATATATCCATTTAATTTAGATGTTTAGCCTATACAGAAGGTGGATAATCATGAAGAATGATTACAAATTACCATACATTTAATCAGATTGTGACAGCAAATGCTGCTGCTGTTCCAGATGTGCTATCTTTAATGAAGCAAATCAACACAATCTGAAATCTTACATATAACTACAAGTTGGCAAATATGTCTCTATATTAACTGAGGTACTATCAGAAGATACTTGCCTTGGCCTGGCATGACCAACAATATAATTTATGGCCATCAACTCTCCTGCTTTTTGCTATAATATACTTCATAGAGACAGTGGTCATTTTTTCTTAATAGTTTAATATAGTTTGTATTATGTGACATGCAGTGGACTGAATGTTTGTATGTATTATCTCATTCACTTTCCACAAGGGATAGGCACTTCTATTATCTACATTATACAGCTATAGAAACACAAGTTAACACAAAGATTTAACCTAAGAGTGGCAGAGCTGAAATTAAAATCTAAGTGGTAACCTTCCAGAGCCTCTTTGCTTAAGAGGATCTACTATACTAAGTCTGGTGAATAGAAGAGCTATTTTGTTTGCACATTTATCTATTTTTTAGTTGACTGATATTTGGATTGTTTCCACTTTTTGGCTATTATGAATAATATTGCGAAGAAGATTCATGGACCAATATTTTGTGGACACAGGTTTTCATTTCTCTTGCATATATACCTGGGAGTAAAACTGCTCAGTCATATGATAAGTCTATCTTTAACATTCTAAGGAACTGCCAGAGTGGCTGCACCAATTTACAATCTCAATATCAATGTTTGAGGGTTCCAATATCTCTATATCCTTACCACCACTTTTATTATCTTTATTTTTTCCAGAGATGGTGATCATTCTAACATTACATAGAATAAAACATTTATCCACAATACTGATGATTCTGGACTTACACTTATTAAAAATGAGGAATGGGGCGCCTGGGTGGTGCAGTCGGTTAAGCGTCCGACTTCAGCCAGGTCACGATCTCGCGGTCTGTGAGTTCGAGCCCCGCGTCGGGCTCTGGGCTGATGGCTCGGAGCCTGGAGCCTGTTTCCAATTCTGTGTCTCCCTCTCTCTCTGCCCCTCCCCCGTTCATGCTCTGTTTCTCTCTGTCCCACAAATAAATAAACGTTGAAAAAAAAAATTTAAAAATGAGGAAGAAGCAAAAAGTTCTTTAGATCCCTTAGTAATACATATATGTGAGACAAAAGATGAGAGAGCAAATCCACAAAATTAAGGAGTCCATTACTGAAGTAAGATTTTAAGCAGTCCAATGGCCTAAGAGCTGTCAGATAGCCTCTCCAAGGTAAAGACAAGTTACTACATGTGCACTATTTACTACTAAAAGGGGGTTGGGGGAGCGGGGACACAATGCTTGAAAAGCATTTATAAGTTGGGATCAGAGAAAGAGAAAGCTCTGTAACAAATCCAAGCTATAGTATAAGCCATTCTGCTACTTGAACCTTATAGCCCATCATATCCATTGTCTAGAGCTTTGGGCAAGGCCCAATAAGAGAATCATACCAGTCTTCAGGGTTTTAGAGCAAAAACATGCCATTTCCTAAAGATCACCAATCTTTTAAGAAACAGATCCTAGCTTGCTATTGGACTTTGAAAGAGACTGAAACACGTAACCACATGATGACTTAAGTTGCCCATGATGAAATGGGTACTATTTGACCCACTAAGCCATAAAGTGTCAGGACAATAGGAACATACTATTCATTAAGTAGAAATGCCACATAAGATACTGGGCTTGAGTAAGTCCAGAAAATACAGGTAGAGGTATGGTTTCTTTACTTAGGCAACTGCTTTCTTCTCTTCAATCCACACCTAATATCAAGGGGGAATTTCTTATTACCAGATGGGGGAAGGAAAAAACTCAGAAACAGTTTAAAGTTCCATGATGTCCTAGAAAAAAAGGGAAATGGACTGCTGCATGACAACAGCCTGAAGACATCAGTGATGGGAAATTCTACCAATGGGCCAAGCTTTGAAACATACAGCCTGGACTGAGAGATGATGGCCAGAAGCATAAATTTACACTGACTGCCGATAGTTCAGAAAACTGGTCAAGGATATGGAAAAAACAGGATTGGAAGATTAGTGACAATGAAGGTATGGGGAAGGTGGGAAAGGTACGTAAAGGGGACACTCAGAATAGGCATGGATTATGAAGAAATAGGTATTCATTACAAAGGAGGCTTTCAATAATCAGGTGGCCAAAATGACTCATTCTGAATGTCAATTCTTTTATTTCCCCAGCCATCCCAGAGTTTACTCAAGGAGTCCTTGTGAAAATGGCAACAGTGGAAGAGGCAAGGCTATGCCTGGGCTCTTTCCTCAACACGGATCATCTGGCCACAGCTACCACCAAGTGTTCAACCTGCCAACACTTGAGACCACAATGAATGAGTCCCTTGATATGGCATCATTCCCCAGGAAAACTAATCAGCCACTGACCCACAGAGCAAGGATCACTATGATCACTAGAATGACAGCATATTGTAAGTCTTTTGGTAGGTTGATTACACTGACTTCTATCATGGAGAGAGAAGCAGTTTATCCTTACTAGATCACATAAATATTCTAGATAACATTTTTTTTTCTCTTTAACACTTCTACTAACATCACCTTCTATGGACCTATTGAATGTCTTACTCATTAACATGAGTTGCCATAGGGGCACCTGGGTGGCTCAGCTGAGCATCTGACTTCGGCTCAGGTCATGATCTCACGGTTTGTGATTTCAAGCTCTGTGTTGGGCTCTGTGCTGATAGCTCTGAACCTGGAGCCTGCTTCCAATTCCAGTCTCCTCTCTCTGCCCCTCCCGTGCTCATGGTCTGCCCACCCCCCCCCCCACTCTCTCTCTCGAAAATAAATAAACATTAAATTTTTTTTTTTTTAATTTAAAACATGAGTTTCCATAAAACTTACTTCAAAAACAATTGGGGCAATGGGCTCAACGCCTTGAAATTCACTGGCCTCACCTCCCACCTAGAAGCAGCTGGCTTAACAGAACAGTATAATGGTCAACTGAAAATTCAATTACAACACCAGTTAGGAGACCACATTTTAAAAGGATGGTAGTGGGCTCGGACTTTAAATCTGTGACTAAATATATGGTGTCGTTTCTCCTTTAGCCAAAATACAGGAGTCAAAGACCATCCTTATCTCAATATGATTCCTAATTATCTACTCACAGAATTTTTGTTTTCCATCCCAGCAACTTTAATGTAGAAATTCTGGTTTGCAAATAAGAGTGCTTCTGTATCAAGGGACACAAGAATACCCCACTGAATTAGAAACTGAAACTGCTAGTTGACCATTTTGTGCTTCTCATGTTATCTGAACCAACAAGCAAAAAGAGAGACAGACAGAGAGAGATGGATTACTCTGCTAGCTGATGTGACTGATTCTATTACCAAAGACAAGGCAGATTGTTGCTACAGAAACCATTAGGAAGGGCTATGTCTGGAACCTAGGGTATTCTCTGGGGTGCTCCCTGTCCAACAGTAAAAGTTAATGGAAAACTGCATAAACAACAAAAAAAGGTAAGACCACTGAGGACCAGACCTATCAGGAATAAAGGTTTTGTGTCACCTCACCACATTTATGTTTTAGCCTAGATCATCTCAGAACAAAGGCAAAATGAAATGGACAGAGGAAAAAGAAAGCTTCAGCTATGGTCTTATGACCGGTGTCAAGACTGCCGATGCCGACTAACTTTACAATTCAGTCATTAAGCAACAGTATTTGTATGGAATCATGACTGAATCTGAGGAGTGATTAACATCGCCCAGTGATAGACAGCATGACTGTCTCCTAGAAATGGGTAAATGATTAACTGGGAATTTGTGTCCCTGTACTTCGAAGGGACAGTAAGAATATATGCACCTCAAGTGAAAGAATACCATTTTTGCTGTTTTATGGAAATTCAAGCATGTGTAGAAGTGAATGGATGATAAGTAACTAAAGACGTGGACTGAGGTAATATTAAGCTATCGTCGCTTCACTTCAAACTCATTCTCTTTGCTCCAGTTTGTTGTATAATTCTTGGGGGCAGGGGGTAAAAGACTAAAGAAGAAAGAAGGGACCTATTCGCTCCTGTCTGCAGCAAAAGTTCTCTACCCTGGGGTGACAACTGATCCCAGTAGTACCAGTTGACTCCCCTGAAGTTTCCAGCGCAGTCCTCAGATCAACTGCATTGGGCCTCCTCTGAAAACTCAGCACCTGCTAGCCAGTACTGTACACGTCTTCAGATGTCAAAATTTAGAGCCATAAGATATATCCTCCAAGATCTTGAGGCAACACCACCAGCAGCTGGCAGTGACCTTCTTATAAGCTCTCCAGGGCCTTCTCCAAGCTTTTCAGTTTTTTTTTAAATATTTCATTTTTTATTTTTAGAAAGAGAAAGCAGAGGAGAGGGGCACGGGGGCAGAGAGAGAGTGAGAGGGAGAGAGAGAGAGAGGGAGAGAGAGAGAGAGAGAGAGAGAGAGAGAGAGAGAGAGAGAGAGAAAATATGAATCACAAGCAGGCTCCAGGTTCAGTGTGGAGCCCAATGCAGGGCTCAATCTCACTATGTGAGGACCATGACCGAAGCCAAAATCAAGAATCAGATGCTCAACTTACCGAGCCACCCAGGTGCCTCTAAGCTTTTCAGTTTTAATAATTCACCTCCATTCATTTGTTCCCCTTTGCATGGTAAGTGCTTCCTGCAGTTACTATCTCTTCAACATATTTTTGCCTTTTCAGTTCTTTAATAACTGATTACCATTCTTCATATTAAATCAATTATGTTAAAATATTTGCTGTTTTTGTTTTTGACTATACCCAAATTGTATCTATTAACATCACATAACTATATGTGAATATAAAATCAAACAACAAAGTTGGATGGTAGGTCTGAGTTCAGTTTCAAACCTTTAAGAAAATCTTGTATCTCAACAGTCTGGACCAATTTATAAAAGACACTATTTAGAATGTTATTAGCAACTTTCCTAGAAACACATATGAAGATATAGATGGAGATCTCTCAAAAGATTTATACAATAAAAAAAAAAAAAACAACACTGGATATTTCCAATCTTCCTATTATAGGTGATAACTCAATATAATTCTTTTTTTTTTTTTTTCAACGTTTATTTATTTTTGGGACAGAGAGAGACAGAGCATGAACGGGGGAGGGGCAGAGAGAGAGGGAGACACAGAATCAGAAACAGGCTCCAGGCTCTGAGCCATCAGCCCAGAGCCCGACGCGGGGCTCGAACTCACGGACCGTGAGATCGTGACCTGGCTGAAGTCGGACGCTTAACCGACTGCGCCACCCAGGCGCCCCATCAATATAATTCTTATACACACACCTTTTTGTATTTTTATGTTTATATATACAATTCACCATTTGATATTTCTTGAGTGTTTATTATATTCAAATCACCATGAACCACATAGGGGCGCCTGGGTGGCTCAGTCGGTTAAGTGTCCGACTGTTGATTTCAGCTCAGGTCATGATTTCCCGGTCTGTGGGACTGAGCCCTGAGCCCTCCTGCATTGGGCTCCCCACTGAGAGCACAGAGCCTGCTTGGGATTCCCTCTCTCCCTGCTCCTCCACACTCTCACTCACATTCTCTCTCTCTCTCAAAATAAATAAAAACTTTGAAGAAAGTAAATATGCGCTTTTAAATCAATTTTAATTAAAATAACAACAAACACTTAAATGCTTATCAGGTGCCATCTGTTCTAAAATATTTTACATATATTAGTTCATTTAATCCTTGTAAATCTCATGACTCCAATTTCTATTATATGAATGAGGAATATGAGGCACAGAAAAAAGGAGTGTGCTCAAGGTCACACAGCTAATAAGGATATTTAAACCCAGGCAGTCTAACTCTAGAATATGTGCTCTAAACTACAAGGCTATACAAATAATAAGCTTACTCCACTCACTATAAGTCATGGAGACTGTACTCAAGAGTTAGCAGTTTCCAGAATATAGACTACCTTCATAATCCTAGCTTTTCACACAATGACCACGGTTTTTGGTTGCAGATAAATTAATATAAACCCACAATATTTTTAAAATAACATATAGCTCTCAGATGAAAATCTATATAGTGTGCCTATAAAGTTCAACACAATGTAAATAACTGAGATATAGAGAAATTATTTAGGTCATGATAAATCAAAGTTAATGCACCCCAAATTTTCAGAAATGATACTAAAAGGAGTTAAATAAAAAGCAAATTTTAGGTTTTAATTGCCATTAACAGGGCATTCAACATAATGCATTTTTCTATTTGTATTAAATTTCAATCTCATAAGAATCTATACTATACCCACTTTATTACAGCAGCTGGAGACATTTTCAAGGATTGGTACTTGTATTCTATCTTTTAAGACATTCTACTCCATTCTATGCTTTAGATTAGATGAGCTTTTAGATTTAAAAATACTTACAAGTACAATCAAGAGAAGAAATGAGCTTGTCTGATGGTATTTTAATATCTTAGAGTCACTGCATTGGTCACATGCTATGACTCTTACAATTTAGAGACCTAGCTATTCTCCTTTCAAACTATTACAGGCAGATTTCTTAAAATGCTCTCTAACATACTGCATCTAACATAAGCATTAGATACAAGCTCATTTATTTAGTGGAAACTGCTATAACACATAACATTCTTTGTGTTAAAAACCCATATTACTCTGGCTAACTGAATATTACATGTTTTATGTAATAGTTATCACACCATTATTTCATATTAAATAAATACCCTATTTTTGAAAACTGACACCCATGTTTTATAAATAAATTATGTACCTACACCAATGTAACTTCCATATTCCCATCATAAAATCACCTTCAATGCTGACATTTTGATGTTTTAAAAATGCACTAGGATCAGGGCGCCTGAATGGCTCAGTCAGTTAAGTGTCCGACTTTGGCTCAGGTCATGATCTCGCCGTCCGTGAGTTTGAGCCCCACATCAGGCTCTGTGCTGACAGCTCAGAGCCTGGAGCCTGTTTCAGATTCTGTGTCTCCCTCTCTCTCTGACCCTCCCCCGTTCATGCTCTGTCTCTCTCTGTCTCAAAAATAAATAAACGTTAAAAAAAAAATAAAAAAATAAAAAAAGCTGCACTAGGATCAAAAGTAAATCCTTTTCTTTTTCGGTAAGAAGACATTGAAAAATAGCTAAAATTTTAAAAGAACAAAATGTACATTAAAAAATACTAAGAACAGGGGCGCCTGGGTGGCGCAGTCGGTTAAGCGTCCGACTTCGGCCAGGTCACGATCTCGCGGTCCGTGAGTTCGAGCCCCGCGTCAGGCTCTGGGCTGATGGCTCAGAGCCTGGAGCCTGTTTCCAATTCTGTGTCTCCCTCTCTCTCTGCCCCTCCCCCGTTCATGCTCTGTCTCTCTCTGTCCCAAAAATAAATAAACGTTGAAAAAAAAAAAATTTAAAAAATACTAAGAACAAAGCAAAACTGGGATGACAAACTACTAAACTGAATTCCATTCTGCTGTATTCAAATGCAGTGGACAACTGCAAGGAAACAGTTGTTTCCTTGCTACTTAGAAAATGGACATTCTATATATGGCCTCATGTAGCTTTTTAAGTGCTAACAATTATGACCCATAAAAAGCAAAACAAAATAATTTTTCAAAACTCAAAAAAAATCAATAAAACACACACAAGGGTTTATACTCCTTAACTCTGTATTATAAATATAGTATTAGACAAAATAGAAAATTAAGTAATAAAGCAATTTAAAATTTTTTATTTTACCTTTGTACTCATATTTCACGAGAACCATATTCATCTATGTCTTTTATGGGAAAAAACGATGCAGGCAGCCTATCAGAATCAATCCCTCAGCTTCCACTGCTAGAAGTGAAGCAGTCTTCCAAAAGGCATTTCCGAAAAACATATCAGGCCTACACTTGGCTTGCAGGACTATCGACATACAGGTTCCAGAATTTACTGGCAACTCAGAATATCTGTACACCAGATACTTTGTCAGGAAGAATGATCTTGAATTTAATACTTATTAATACTTATCCAAAGATTTTATACATATAGTTTGGGGCAATTTCAAAAAATTGATTGATAAGATTTAATTATCAATATTAATAATTAATAGCATATTAATATAAAGCATTTTTATAATGTTGATTAACAACAAAAACAAAATGTTAATGATTAACATTAATTGGTATTGATATTAATATTGTTTCCCAAGGATTAAATAAGAGAAATAATGTTTAGGTAAGTACTGATAAGAAGTAAACTCAAGGTTATCCTTTCTCACAAAGAATCTGGTATACAGATATTCTGGGTTGCCATGTTATTTCTTTTATCTACTCTTTGATTATATATATATTCCATACAGTCCTATATATAGTCCTATAAATACATATATTCCATACCATCCTATAAATACTTAAAAACTCATCTGTCCTTGGATAAACTCAGACCAATACAGAGTGAAATACTTCCAAGAAACAGTATTTGGGGCCCCAGATAATTGTTCTAACTAAACTATACTATATACTAAGTCACAAACTCTTATTTAAGGATGTAAAATATTAAATACCCTTATTTTATGAAAATTGACACTCATATCATTTATTACACTCCCTTTTTTTACTTAGGATTCACCACACTGCACAGTATCCTTCATCTAAAAATGCACAGTCTTGCGGCACCTGGGTGGCTCA
Source organism: Puma concolor (assembly GCF_028749965.1). Classification (NCBI taxonomy): domain Eukaryota; kingdom Metazoa; phylum Chordata; class Mammalia; order Carnivora; family Felidae; genus Puma; species Puma concolor. The sequence continues at coordinate 81,095,623 of NC_141671.1, forward strand.
GTCAGTTAAGTGTCCGACTTCAGCTCAGGTCATAATCTCACAGTTTGTGAGTTTGAGACCTGAGTCAGGATCTGTGCTGACAGCTCAGAGCCTGGAGCCTGCTTTGGACTCTGTGTCTCCCTCTCTCTCTGCCCCTCCCCTGCTCACACTCTGTCTCTCTCTCTCTCTCTCTCTCTCTCAAAAATAAACATTTAAAAAAATAATACCAAGAGCACACTTTACACACTGTATGTTAGCCAATTTGACAATAAATTATATTTTGAAAGAAAGAAAGAAAGAAAGAAAGAAAGAAAGAAAGAAAGAAAGAAAGAAAGAAGGGACTAACCACATTTCTTTAAAATAAATTAATTAATAATAATAAATAAATAAAAATGCACAGTCTCTTAAGAAACTTTATCTTCTGGAGTCTGGATTCATATAACTGATCCTTTGTTCCATTAGCTACAAAAAACAAATCTGTAGTTTACCTTTGGCAAGCAAAAAGGATTCCATAGCATGTACTGGTAACCTTTTCATCCTTTTGTCACTGTTATTTACTTTATGATTTCCTTGACCAAACATTACTTACTTTGTTGTTATATATTTATTTAACATCATAAAAATTTGTGGAACAAGGTGAAATGAAACAAGGAATTCTAAAATAGCAACCAATAAAGTCATATAAGGAAGATTAACCAGTAAATGAAAAAAAACACCTAATGAATATTATGAAAAATCCTAATGAAAATCAACAATTAAAACCTGACCCTAATAAACTATGGATAAACGTTTGCTATGTAAACGCAAGCATGAAGTAGTTTCTTTCAAAGTAAAAAGGGCTTACCTCAAAACATTTAGTTATAATAACAATGATCATATCTTACTTTTATAATTCACTTGACAGGATTACTTAAGTGAAATCTATTTTCACTTTTACAATTTAACAAAGTTCATTTTTTATATGAGAAATATCTGTACTTTTAAAGACCAAAATTAGTAAAGTTTAAAGGATGCTACAAAACATTACTAGCTCTAATAGCTGAAAATCAGATGCAGAGGTATTATACATACATTGTAAAATAAAGTATTTCACTTTTGCAGAGGGAGGGTAAAGTATATGTAAAATATCCAGTAAACAGTGAAGCCTTATACAAACAGTATTATTTCATGTAAAAATGATGGGAAGTGCATACTTACCCTTCTCCTCCCATTCTTGTTATCTTTAGGCGAAAATCCACAGAATTCAAACTAGGAGGCTTCCATTTCAAAATATCATCACATCGACCAGGTTTATATTTCTAAAGTGAATTAAATGACAGTGATTAATAACAAGCTAAAAAATAAACATATCAACTACTTTTTATAGTATGCTTTGTATTTTCTTAAACTGCAATACAGCTGATATACAATGTTATATTAATTGCAGGTGTACAACGTAGAAGTCTGACAATTCTACACATTACACACTACTCACCACAGTAAGTGTATTCATCATCTGTTGCCACACAAAGTTATTACAATATTATTGCCTATGTTCCCTATGCTGTACATTTCATCCTCATTACTTATTTATTTTATAATTGGAAGTTTGTGACTCTTAATCCCTTTCAATTACTTCTTATTAAGCAAAACCACTACTTCTTTTCTAAATGTAAGTTTTATCTTAACTGATGAGCGAAGCTAGTTACTGACCTTCTTAGTGACAACCTTTCTCCTTTTCCTGCCAAAGTATGCAGACCCTTATTTGTGAAAGTCCATAAAAAGAATGAAACCTGTTATTCTCTCCAATCCTTCTAAAACTGGATAGGAAGTTTGATAGTTTAAAAAAACAAAAACAAAAACAAAAACTGTTTTTTTCTTGTTCAGCTTTACTGTGGCATAATTTACAATGAATAAAGTTAACCAGTGAATTTTAACGCATGGATTCAATCCACTTAAAAATTTCATAATTTGTGCTGCCTTTTGTGCCCTCTTTAAGGAATCTTTGCACATCCTAAGATTGCTACAATTTTCTTAGAAAATTTTACCATTTTAGCTGTTATTTGGGGGTATAAGACCCATCTGAGGTTAATTTATTTATATAGTATGAAGTAAGGGACTAGGTTCATTGGCATATGGATGTCAAATCAATACAGGGCCATTTGTTGAAAAGATTATCTTTCCTCCCTGAGTTGCCTTGGCACCCTTGTCAAAAATTAACCACTTACAGCTACAGATATATGTCTATTCTCACTAATCTGTTACACTGAATAATATGACTTTCCTCCCACTAACAGCACACTGTCTCAACTACTGTGACTTTATAATAATTTTGAAATCTAGTTGTGTAAGTCCTTAAACTTTGATCTTTTTCCAAACTCTCTTAGCTAATGTTTTATTTATATTTCCACATAAATTTGGGGCACCTGAGTGGCTCAGTTAAGTGTCCGACTTCGGCTCAGGTCATGATGTTACAGTTCGTGGGTTTGAGCCCTGCATCAGGCTCTGTGGTGACAGCTCAGAGCCTGGAGCCTGCTTCGGATTGTGTCTCCCTCTCTCTCTGCCCTTCCCCCACTCACGCCCTGTCTCTCGCTCAAAAACAAATAAACATTAAAAAATTTTTTCCACATAAATTTTAAAATCAGCTTGTCAATTCCTATGAAAAATAAGTCTACTGGGATTTTAATTAATATTGCACTGAATCAAAAGGTCAATATAGGGAGATATGACATTTGAACAACACTGAAACTTCCAATTCATGAACATTGCAAATCTGTTTATTTAGGTCTTCCAAAATTTTTTTCAGCAATGTTTTCTGATTTTCAGTATATAAGTCATAACACAATTTTTGTTAAATTCATTCCTAGTAATTTAATATCTTGGTAGGATTATCAATACAAAAAATCAGATGTGTTTCTATAACAAACAATCAAAAAAGGAAAGTAATTCCATTTACAGTAACATCTAAAAGAACAAAATACCTAGGAATAAATTTAAACAAGGAAGTAAATGATCGTATACTGAAAACCAGAACATTACTGAAAAAGTTAAAGAACTAAAAATGGGAAAACATTCCGTATTCATAGATAGTGTGATATTGTGATCTACAATAAGAAATAAACATTTGGTCTTTCTAGTACAAAACTCCTAAAACCCTTGGAATTCCCTAAACAAGGCAAGCAATAGAGGTCTTTTGTCCTGTCAATTGAAGTAGATTTTGGAAAGCACTTAACATTGAAGGCTGGTTGCCAGAGCAGCCAACCAAGTGATTAGCGGGTAGGAATTTTCAGTGCCACTCCCCCAACTTCTGAGAAGGAAAGAAGGGCTAGAGGTAAGATTCAACCACCAATGGCCACTGATTTAATCAGTTGGCCCTATCTAATGAGGCTTCCTTAAGAAAACTAAAAAAAGAGGGTTCGGACAGCTTCCAGACTGGTGACCATGTGAAGACTCAGGAAGAGTGGCAAGCCTGGAAATGGCATGAAAACCCTGTGCCCCTCCCCCAGTCCTTGTCTATGCACTGATTCCACCCAGCAAATTAATCAAACCTGAGGGGGGGTCATGGGAACCTCTGATTTATAGCCAGCTGGTCAGAAGTACAGGTGATAACCTGGGCTTGCAACTGGCATCTGAAGGTAGGTTGAGGAGGCAGCAGTGTTGTAGGACACAGCCCTCAATCTGTGGAATTTGACACTACCTCCAGGTGTCAAATTTGAGCTGAACTGTTGTACACCCAGCTGGTGTCCTAGAATTGCTTATTGATGTGGGGAACCCCCACATACACACTGGAATTGGCCTCAGAATACCAATGTAGGAAGGCTTACTATTGCTAAGATGTCAATACTACCAAAGCAATCTACAGATTTAATGCAATCCCTTTCAAAATTCCAACAGCCTTTTGTGCCTCAAATTCGTAAGGAATTACAAGAGACCCAGAAAAGCCAAAATAATCTTGAAAAGAGAACAAACAAAGTTGGAGGATTCACACATCCCAGTTTCAAAGCTTGGTACAAGGCTACTTGTAAACAGAGATACTGGCATAAAAGTAGACATACAGACCCAACGGAAAAGAATTGAGAGTACAGAAATAAACCTATACATCAATAGCCAACTGATTTTTTTAAGAAGAATGCAAAGTCTGTTCAATGGGGAGAGAATATTCTCTTCAACAAATGATGCTGGGATAGCTAGATTTCCACATGTAATATAATGAAATTGGACTGCTTTGTCCCACCATATAAAAACTAAGTAAAACTGGACCAAGGACCTAAATATAACAACTAAAACCATACAACTCTTAAACAAAAGCATAGGGATAAATTTTTATAATCTTGGATTCTTAGGTATGATACCAAAAGCACAAGCAATAAAAGAAAAAATAGGTAAATTGGACTTCAAATTACAAAACTTCTGTGCATCCTAAGACATTATCAAGAAAGTAAAAAGACAACTTACAAAATGGGGAAAATATACAAATCATATACCTAATAAAGATTTAGTATCTAAAATATATAAAGAATTCCTACAACTTAATAACCAAAGACAACCCAATTTAATACTGGCAAAGAATTTGAATAGACATTTCTACCCAGAACATATAAAATGTCCAATAAGCCCATAAGGAGATGCTTACTATCATTACCCATGAAAGAAACGCAAAGCAAAACCACAATGAGATACCTACTAGGGTGACTATCACCAGGGGAAATAACTAGTGTTGGAAAGGATAAAGAGAAATTAGAACCCACATACATTACTATAAGGAAGATAAAATGATGCGGCCACTAAAGATAACAGTTTGGTAGTTCCCCAAAAAGCTAAACACACATTTACCCTATGATTCAACAACCCCACTATTAGGTACACAGCCAAAAAACAAACAAACAAAAACAAACAAAAAACTGAAAACACAGCCCCAAAAAACTGAAAACAGGGACTCAAACAGATACTTATATGTGAATGTTCAGTGTAGCATTATTCACAGTAGTCAAAAGATGAAAACCTATGTTCCATCACTATAAGAATGGATAAACAAAATACGGTATGTATACTCGATGGAATATTATTCAGCCATAAAAAGGAATGGAATTCTAATGCATGCTACAAAAAGAATGAACCTCGAAAACACCATTACAAGTGAAATAAGCCAGACACAAAAGTATAAAAGTTGTATAACTCCACTTATAGGAAATATCCAGAGTAGGCAAATTCATGGCAACAGAAAGTAGATTAGAGGTACCAAGAGCTGGGGTGGGGAAAGGTGAGCTCTCACTTAATGGTTACAGAATTTCTGTTTGGGGTGATGTAAAAGTTTTGGAAATAGTAGAAAGAGTTGTAGAACACTGTCCATGCAGTTAACGAGATTACAGGAAAAATAAGTGTTTTAAATGTATTCTGGCAACACAGTAAGAAAACATTTTAGTTAAGTGAATTAAGAACTGATTATAAAGGAATGATCATTGTAAGCCTTGACAAATGGGTAATATTCACTTATGCAGACTTATAGCATGAAGTAAATACAAATAAAACACAGGAGTAGAAAAATATTAGGATCTACTGAAGGAGAGGCAAGTATGTCTACAGGGAGTGGAGCCATATTATGAGAAAGATATTCACTGGGATGGAAGAATTGCTAAGTGTTCTCATTACAAATATTTTTCTTAAATATAAAAGTCAAACTGCATTCTAACACAGTTTTAAAAATTTGAGAAAAACTGCAAAAACCCTAGTCACAGGATTAGTTATTTCAAACATAAGTCCAGGGGCACATGGGTGGCTAAATTGGTTAAGCATTCGACTTCAGCTCAGGTCATGATCTCATGGTTCATGGGTTCGAGCTCTGCATCGGGCTCTGTGCTGACAGCTCAGAGACTGGAGTCTGCTTCAGATTCTGTGTCTCCCTCTCTCTCTGCCCTCCCCCACTCATGCTCTGTCTCTCTCTCTCTCTCTCTCTCTCTCTCAAAAATGAATAAACGTTAAAAAAAAAAACAAAAAACTTCAAACCGAAGTCCATACAACATCAAATTTAGTAAAACTTACATTGTACTAACAAAGACAAACCATTGGAGCTGATATTAAAGATATTTTATCTGTAGCAAATTTAAAAATATATGCTATTTCCCCCAAGTCTTATGTTTAAACATGAATGAATATAAAATCAAATATATAATATTTCAGTGGAAGTTTCATGCATTTATTTGCCCTGAGAGATTCACTTAGGTAACATACATCTTTCAGAATGATCACAAATAAATCTCTTTAGACTTATTGAATATAATATTTTTAAAAATGCCAAAACTGCAGAATTTTCCAGTTGTCAACCCATTAATGAGAAGACTCTGATAAAATTCAGTCTTTTTTTCTAATAAAGCATACCTGACAGAAATGTCATCGACCTTTTAGTGAGAGTGGTTCACTGTGGTAGTGAGGGGTAAAAAAAGAGCAAGGGAAGAAAGGAAAGTCAGCATCCATCTCAACCCCATTCACGACCTCAGCCAAGAGAATGTCAGACAAACCATCATTTACTTCTGTTCTCTATTTATGAGCATGAGTATGAGACTACTTAGAAACCAATACCAATCTAAGTTATTAAATGCAGGAAAGGTTAATTGTGTACAGTTTTAAAATATTTCATAACAGGTAGCTAATGACCAATTCTAAAAAGAATCTGAATATATAATGTTATTTGTATAATAAATATTAAATATCCTTCACATTCTTCTCTCCGGAAATCAAGAGCCAAACTTGAATCTAATGAGAAAACAGCATGTACTAATTCTGTTTTTACACAGCAATAATTCATAAACTTAAGTCATTCCTCATCTCCTTGCACACCAAACCATTTATATTCATTTGAAATACCAGACTTGATATTATTGGGAATTCAAAGCACCTTTATGAAAATTAATGAAATTCATATTAATAAATTTTAGAAAAATATGGTAGTTCTCAATTACTGAATGTAAATTCTACAATGACATAGATTCCATGAATAAAATGTATTTAAATACTTATTAGAATGTGAATTCTACTCCAGCAAAAATCGTATCTAATTCTGTGCCTACAAAACACCTAGTACAATGCTCAACAAATACTTAATAAAAATTTGCATTTTATTGTGCTAAACTTTTAAATTCATTACAAAATATTAGTCTCGGTATATTTAGGTTTACTTTTTAAATAGAATAATTTAGATTATGAAATGACTTAGATTAGCAATATTTGTGAAAGATTAGGTGCATCAATCACTACCAAAAAATCCTTTTTTCATGATCCCCAAAATGATAAGGGCAAAGATATTATATAATACAGGGACTTAGTCTTTTAAAATTAAATATTTATGAGTTACCCAACTTAAAATACAGAATCTTGCTGAACTATAAACATGGATACAAAAACTTTTTTTCAAGCTACAATTTTCAGTGTTTAATTAGGGAGTAATGCATTTTAATTTCATTAAATTCACCAGCATGTATCTAGATTTAAATAATTATTGAACCTATATCTAACTGATACATATTTAGTTCTATAGAAATAAATCTGGTTTTAGCAGGTAAGCTGTGAAGTACAAACTTGGGGGTAGATTATGTCTGAATGCAATCACCGATATAACCCAAGATATCTATCATCCTCTTAAAGAAAAAATGTAATGGATACAAATTCAGAAACAGAGTAAAAGATGTTTGGGAAAGTATTTATCAAATGAGAACAGAACCTGGCGTAGAGGTAGAGGATGGCCATATGCCAAACAGAAGTCTCTAAAACAGGGATAAAATGAAATGGAAGCATAAGTGATATATTAGTTGGATAAAGCTGCAGTTCTCAGCTAGGGATGATTCTCCCCCACTTTCCGCACCTCCATATTTGGCAATGCCTGCGTTTTTGGTTGTCACACTAAGGAGGGGTAGGGAGTGCTGCTGCCATCTAGTGGGCAGAGACCAGAGATGTTTCTAAACCTAAAACCTGCAGGGCAGCTGCCCACAACAAAGAACTATCCAGCCCAAAATGTCAGTGGTACCAAAGTTGAGAAACTCTAATGTAAAGGAAGCTGACAGTAATAACAGCAAAGAGGAGAAGACATTTATTTCCTTTTTGCCTCTACTAACTACTAACTTCATGATTTTAAGAAAGTTCAAAGTGGGACTTTATCTATCTTGCTTGTAAAAATGCAGGAATAGCATTGTTTGCCTAAAAAATGGTATCTAGACCAGAGATACCTAATACTATGCAGCCCTATGCTACTCTATGATTCCCACTAGTAAAATGTGAGCAGTTATGTTATCATATTCCATCTAGGCCCTACACTGAAACCTGAGGCATAATGCCTTCTTCACAAGGATCACACCCTGAAGCTAAGAAAGATCCCTGGCCTTACTATATTAATTTTATTTTGATTATTGTTCTAGCATTTAGTTTTAAGGAAAACAGAAGAAATCCTATCTGGTACTGCTACTGGATACAGGAGTAAAACAACTCCAGACTTAGTGACTTGGTTATTTGTCCATGTTTCATGGAGAAGCAAATAGCAAATATCCATTGTACAAAATCAAGACATATAAATACCCTATATGGGAGAAAAGTCATTCAGTCAACACACAGTACTTAGAGTATGTACCCAGTTATCACACCAGTTGGAGAAGATAGACTAACAAGATAGTGAGCTCAACCACAATGAGGCTTCTGAACTCGTCATTTGAGTGTAAAATTATTAGAGAATTGAAACAATTTCTTGGTTTATTCAGATTGGAAAAATTACCCAAAAATATTTTCAGATTACTATTTCTGCTCTCTTATTCACAAGTCTAATTAATTTCTTCTTGCTATTGTTGTAAACCTGTGGCTAATGAAACAATTTTTGAAAAAAAAATACAGTTATACAAAGACTTCTGAAACTTCAGCTTTAACTTCTGTATCTGGGCAGTTCCATAGAACTACAGTGATTTTAAAATTTAGCCAATAAGGAAACTGGGATAAAGGTGGGTTAAATTAAAATAGCCAATTAATATCAAGACCAGTTAACTGACCTGAATAAGAATACTAGAGAAATGAGCAGACCTGAAAACATGCAGTAAACTCCCTCTTTACAGATAAACAAAATGACAACCAGACTGGTTACAACTTGTCCAAAACACTCCCAAATTGAAGTAATGCAAAAATCTTCATACCATTAACAAAATAAAATGTATCATTTGTCCAAAAGCAAATGATGAAAGGTTGAAAAGGGTAGATTAAATGATCTCATGAGTTGAGATTATAAAACTGTTCCAAAGGAAACCAATTTTAAGTCAGTGGTTTTCTAATTACTCTAGTTTTGTGCAGGGGGATGAGTAGGAGGAGAAAGCAACTGGCAAGTGGCCTGGATAGTGGGGAAAAGACAGCTCAGAGAACCTAATAAACTTATTCAGCATCTAACCATTTAGCTCAAACTACCCGTGAAAACCGACTAAGCCAAGTATCTAGACCTATCTTCAGCATGGGCCTAAATCTCCTAGGGCACCCTGATCCTCTCTCTGGGCCCACTAAAGTATCTCCACTCCTCCATCAGTCTGCACTCTCTCACCTCATACACTGTAATGTAATGTGCCACTATTTCAAGTTTCTCCATAGAATGCAGGTGCTTTATCCATTTTTATTATTTCTAAAACTCAGCAATGTATATGACATATAGTAAGCACCCAGTTTATTAGATGAAGGAATGAGCTAATACATTCCACAACTCCAGGTTAATACCCACTTAATACCTAAGATTATTGTCATATGGTAAAAAATTCCATTAGCTTTTAGACCTAGCAGACTCACAAAGTTTCTCCTTTTCTCTGGTAGACACAAGTCTAAATAAAAGCAGTCTACTGATAGATGATCAAATTCTAGATACAAGTAATACCTGCAGCCTAGTGACTTTTATACATCAACTAAGTTAACCACTTTTTTGCTAATTTATACTACATAATATCACTAAAATACTTTTCTATGCTTCTAGCATTGGTATGAAGAATTGCTATGACACACAGTGCTCTCAGATGGAGGGCAGATAATTTAGTTAAAAAAGGCAACCGGAGTAATTTTGCCCTCCTGTCAAAACTTTAGTTTAAGAGAACAACTCAATTTCTTTATAAAACAGTGATTTAATAAATCTGGCTTTAAAACAACTCCAAGAGTCCCAATTATCTCAGGAAGCAAAGAAGCTCTCAAAAACTTCATAACAAAAATAATTTTATAATTTTATGTTACATTGCTGAACATGGAAACACACACACACACATACTCCTTAAAAGAGAGATGACAGAAAGCAAAGAATAGCAAAGAAAACACATACACAGATAGAGGTATCACACAACAGGGCATGGTAGACAGGGAATGGAAAAAAAATCAATATATATTACTACATAGGCTTATTCTGCTTCATTAAAAACCATCAGAGAAACATTAACATTAAACATTTATCAGAGGTTTTAAAAAACTATTAAAGTCATATGGGGTAAATTTCAACATCAGAATCAATTTTGAATATACATTCTTCAAGTATCTATTCTCTCCCCTTTTTTACAGTTACTCACAGCATATAATCCACTCCTTTAAAGCTCCAAGTACACCCACAATAAAAGTGACCTCTAAATCTTCATCTGTAGTCCAAGCCAAGTGTTCGCTTGAGGTGTGGGGGCGGGGGGCGGGGTGCTGTCCTCTGCATCATAGAAGGTTTAGCAACATCCCTGGCCTCTGCTCACTGATACCAGCACCAACAACCACCCCCTTTCAGTTGTGCTAATGAAAAATGTCTCCAGACACTGTCATATGTCATCTAGTGAGTGAAATGGCCCCAGTTGAGAACCACTGGTCAGAGTATGCATTCACTCTTTTTCTTTTCTAGCAAATATCTATTGATCAACTAGAAGGTCTGTGTCAACCTCTGCTAGAGGCCAGAGAGATGAAGGTAATGTGGGTTTTCAGACAAATAAGCAATTAAAACAGATTGTGAGTTTTATGAAATGTGCAGTTCAGAGCTGTAACGGCAGGAAATAAGAAGATATAACATATAATCAAAACAATCGAGAAGCTTCCCAGAGGAAGTGAAATTTAAACAGAAGAGTTATGGGGGGGTGCCTGGGTGGCTCGATCGGTTAAGCGACCGACTTCAGCTCAGGTCATGATCTCACAGCTAGCTCGTGGGTTCGAGCCCCGTGTCAGGCTCTGTGCTGACAGCTCAGAGCCTGGAGCCTGCCTTGGATTCTGTGTCTCCGTCTCCCTCTCTGCGCCACCCCTACTCGTGCTCTGGCTCACTCACTCGCTCGTGCTCTCTCTCTCTCTCTCTCTCTCTAAAATAAATAAACATTAGGGGCGCCTGGGTGTCTCGGTTGGGTGTCCAACTTCGGCTCAGGTCATGAGCTCACTGTTTGTGGGTTCAAGCCCCGCATCAGGCTCTGTGCTCACAGCTCAGAGCCTAAAGCCTGCTTTGGATTCTGTGTCTCCCTCTCCTGCCCCTCCCCTGCTCATCTGTCTCTCAAAAATAAATACACGTTAAAAAAAAATTTTTTTAATAAACATTAAAAAAAATTTTTTAAGCAGAGAGTTATAGGGAAAAAGAAGGAGTGTAAGCACAAACAAGAGAAAGTACAGTGAGACATTCAGAATGTATACAAAACACAGCACCTAATACTCACCCTCTGAGAACCTACTATGGTATAGGTACCAAAAATATCAATGTGAAGGAGATCAATGTGGCCTTTGCTTTCATGGTACTTATAGTCCAGTTAGGAAAATATGAATTCTTAAAATAACTAAAAATCACAGTATGGTGTGAAATGCTTTGGAATCAACAAAAGTTCTGTGGTAGCTGGGGAGAGTCGCACTCACCTAGCTGGAACTGGCTTTCCCAAACAAGCAAAACACCTAATGTGACATTCAAAGGATGAATGGGAGTAATACAGGAAAGAAAAAAACAGTTTGAGGCAGAAGAAACAGCTTGTATAAATATGTGCTCATTATAGAATACTTCAGTTTGCAGCTTTTACAAAATCAACCGGTCTACCAGCAGAAAGAGCCACTAAAGTTATCACCGAAGTTCAACAAAAGGAAAATAAATTTTTTTTCATTCTAAATGGACAGAATGCATCCTTTCAAATACTTCCTTCTAAAATTCTGAATTGTCACAAGCATAAGAGATGGGAGATGTCAAAAATAAGCCCTATCTTGTTGCTGACCCCAGTATGTCCCCAGATGCTAAAATTAGAGCATTAACAAAATATACATTTAAAGATACAGAGGAACAAATTCTGAAAAGCAAAGTGCTAAATAACATGCTACCTTATGTTATTATGTATTAACATATGTGTAATTGAAATTGAAAAGTTAAATTAAAAACTAACAATAATAGATAACAAGAAGGGAGGACATGTGAGAGGGAGGCTTTCTTCTATGTATTATTATTTTTTTTTTACAACATGTTAAAATTTCTGTATTGTCTGGTTAAAAATTAAAAATATACCACTGTAAAACACAATTTTTAAAAAGTATCTGCCATTAACATTTCAACATTAAACCTAAGTTCTCCATAAAAAAGAACTAACCTTAATTCATTGTGTTTAATATGTATCATTTATACGAACACTGATTTTGTACATTATATATTTACCTATTGGAATTCACTGATTCGTTCATTTTTGTTAAGTCCTTATTTGTATTTATTTCCCCTTGCTCTGCTACCAATATGTCATCATTAGCAGTGTCTTTTAGTTGTACAATAACATTATTTATCTATATTCAACTGAGACTGATTATGAATTATTCACCTTTAGCTGTTTATTTTGTCAACAAAATTCAATGGAAGTGAAATATCTTATTTATTAAGAAAACTAGAAGAAAACAAAGCAAGCTAAGAATATTTTGCTGCGTTCTAAAAGTTGAAAAAGGAAAAAAATTAAAAATAAACAAGGTGTATTTTCTTTCTTGGCACTTCACTATCACAGTTCTTTGGAAATTATTATATTTTTCAGTAAAAAATAACACATTTTGAGAAAAGATAGAATGACACTTTTCCAGTCTGCCAGGAAACAGAGCCCTTCTTCAAATGAAGACCTATCAAAATATGCAAGCAAATGTCATGGAAACAGAAGCTCTCACCATGGTAACATCATCTCTGCTTCAGAGGAAAACCACTCTAATTCGTCATGTACTCCAAGACAAGGCATTAGACTAATTCCAATTTTCATTTTACAATCTATCCATAACATTCAATATACCTGGCAGTAGTAAAGGTTTAATAAAAACATTAATATTTCACAAGAAAGCAATATTAAAATCAAAGCTGACTCAATTTACATGCAAACTGATTAATGCCAGATACAAAATCAAGCTGACCCACCTTACAGAAAATCAAGATAGTGATGAAAACAAAAAAAAATTGTATCACGACAGCTTAAGAGTAAATACTCTTGACTCAATATGGGAACAATTATATGTTTAATATTCACACTATAGCTGGTAGATAAAGAAAAGCCTTTTTTAAAAATAAAACAAAGAATTTTTATTATTTTTATTATTACTACTATTTTGCAATTCATTATATATTTGTTTTTATTTCCGTGATGGATTATTAATGGCACAAAAATTCTTACTTAGAAACATGAGTCTCCAGATGACAAAAGTAAAATCAAATATGAATTTTAAAAGGCTAGAAATTAATCAGTTACTACCATGAATAAAATTTTACTATGCTACGTAAATCATTAAAATCTTGTAAGAGCCAGTTAACAAGTATTATCAACTTTGTAAATTAAATTAAAAGATCTTATAGCCATCAAGTAAAATAATTTACTACCTATAGCATATTAAAATGCCAAGTCATTTTAAAATATTTATTTTTAGATGACAAACCACAAAAGGTTAGCAATTCAAACTGTCAATAAAATCATAAAACTGAAAACCTTGTATATGAGTCTAATAAAACCTAACTGGTTTATGGTATAGACTAATAATCAGATGATCACTTCAGTTTGATCAAAGTTTGAACCTCAACCCTTAAAAATACATAGGTTTATATTAAAATAAATAGCTAATTTTTTCTTTGAAGAAAATACCCATTTTCTCTCAAAATATTTAAATATTTTATCAAACAGCTTACATATGAAATTTTTAAAAACCATGTTCGTGAATAAAGTAATATAAGTAAGTCACCTTTAAGTAAAAATCAGTTATTTTTACATCAACAGCAAAGCACATGGGGAAACGAATAAGCAGCATGTGATAAAGAGAGTAAACTGCCTTCAAATCTAATTTTGGTTATTAAATTGAGAGTAAGGGGAAATCACTAGAGAGAAAGAAGATCACTCTAGATGCAACAAGAAAAAAAGACTGAAGGGAGACAAAGTGAATGTTGCAGGACCAGTCAGGATGCCACAGCAGCTGACCAGGCAAGAGGCAACAAATGGTAAGTCAGATCAGAGCCATGGTAGTGGTTATGGAGAGAAAAGGGAATAATTTATGAGATATTTAGGTGATAAAGCAGGAAGATTGGCAAGACTTGGACATGGATTAGAGGGATGAAAGAGGGGAAGATGTCAAAGATGACATCTAGATTTCTCATTTAAGAAGCTGCATTTAAGTAAGTGGGGGTAGGAAATGCTGGGAAAGGAAAGGTGTTTACAGTTTGCATATTTGCTTGTTTCTGAAAAATTCAAAAGGCAGTATCAAGGTAGGCAATTAGATAAATATACATGGAGTGTAAACAGAAATTAAAGTCTGGCTTACAGGAAATAACTAAAGCCATGAGTGCAGATGAGATTTCTAGGGAGAGAGTAGAGAATGAGAAAAAAATGAAGGTCCAGGACACTGAGCCTTGAGAAAGTCCAAACTTCAATGATTAGTAGAAAACGAAGAACTTGAATGAGATGGAGGAGAAATAGTATGACTAGAAGAAATTAGGAACATGTGGTGTCATAGAAGCCATGAGAGTACTTCCAAAAACAGTGCTGAAAAATAAAATGAGCTGAAAAATAATCTTGATTTTGCAATGAAGAGAGATTATCAAAAAAGCAAATGATTCAAATGATATTTACTAAGGCAAAGCCCTTTTAAAAATACAATCTTATCCAAAACTACAATATACAAAAGAAATAAGTCGGAGCTGCTGTGATGTAAACACAATGCTTACCGAGTAACCTATCCCTCCATGTGATCCCGAGGTAGTTCACAGAAAACAACAATTTTGGAAATTAGTGTTTTGAAACCATTGGGCTAATCTTGGAAGTATCTTTTCATCTCAGATTTTCTATAATTCTATAAACAATTTAATCTACTTTGTTTAAATTGAGGCTTTCACAATAATTAATGGCTGCTCTGTGTTTTAGTAAATATCAGATACTGGTTTATTCCTTTATAATCACAAAAAAATACTCTAAGCTCTATTTTCCTGAACACACCATTAATTAACTTTGCTTTCCTTTTTCTTATAAAAATAATAAACTACGTGAAACACAGAACATTAAATGAAATGGTAAGGAAACTTTCCTCTAAGCTGGTGCTGGGAACTTTGCCCTCAACAGAATCACCACTTTTATGGTATCTTTATCACTATTTTTCAGTATTTTCTCAAGATTCAAATATTTTCTCTTTTTTCTTCTTTTTAGCAGGAGTAACATTTTCTACCTTTTATTCAACTTGAATTCACTCACTGTAATTAATATAATAGAGCAGAATTAACTTTTTGCTAAGTTTTAAGTAACTAGCACCAAATAAATATAGGCCAAAGAGTTTTTTCACAAGTAAAAGCACCAGAATCCTCTCATCTTTCACCATTCATTTGTTTCTGGAATATTTCTGTAGTATCAGAGAAGGGATCAGAGGTTAAAAATCAAGCTCTGTCTACCCCAACCAGGACCGCCTCTCCACTTTACACAGACTCACTCGGATTGCTAGAATGGTCACTCAATCAGTTCTTTTCTTAATTTATTTGAATTGTTGGGTCAAGGGAGCCAAGAGATGCAACACCACACTGTGAGAAGTTTTGAAGATCTTCTGATAAATGTGGTGGACTGAACAGGTGCATTTATACCCACTTTGATTTGAAACCTCACTAAAGTAGGAGTTACAGAATAGAGTTATCAACAGAAAAGGAAATACAGGAGAGAAGACAACAGCAGAAAACAACATGTCAATACATTTTTGAAAGACAGAAAGGAGCTGGAGAAGTTAGTAAGGCACAGAGCCCAGAAAACTGAATACTCAGTGCTTGCAGAGGAGGACACCAATGAAAGCAATTCATGCTACATGCCACAGTTCCCCAGAATGGATTAAATAACGTAGGAAACAGATAACCAAGAAGGCTGCCAAGGGGGACAGAACTGAAAATAAGGAGAATGGTTGAAAATCTTTATAAGGAACATTAAAGTCTCTAGTTCCCTCCTCCACCCTGGGCAAAAGGCAGGAGATAGATACCCTTATTCTGTGGAAAAAGTGAAGGACAGAAGCTCAGTCCAGAAGATTCAAGCATAACTGAAGAGGCAAACTGAAAGTTCAGCAAAGCTTACCTACTGAACCTTGGGCCCTCGCCCCCTTTATCTTCTCTGTTCCAAGAATGCTAACAGCCAAGCAAAGCAACCAAGAAAGACCCTGAAGTCTTGATCTTTAAAGAGGCCAAAGAATTCCAGAAAAAAAGAACTATAGATTCTAAAATTTGGATAACTCCCAACAGGCTGTCAGCCAGAGCCCGCCTTGGATCCTCTGTCCCCTTCTCAGTCTGCCCCTCCCCCACTCGTGCTCACTCACACCTGTGCGCGCGCGTGCTCTCTCTCTCTCTCTCTCTGAAACAAACATTAAAAATTTTTTAATAAAAGGTGAAAGATTTACACATATGATTTCATTCATGTGGAATTTAAGAAACAAAGCAGATGAACACAGGAGAAGGGAAGGAAAAACAAAATAAAAACAGAGACGGAGGCAAACCACAAGACTCTTAAATATAGAGAACAAACTGAGGGTTGCTGGAGGGGTGGTGGGTGTGGGGATGGGCTAAATGGGTGATGGGAATTAAGGAGGGTACTTGTTGGGATGAGCACTATGTTATTTGTAAGTGATGAATCACTAAATTCTACTCCTGAAACCAATACTACACTATATGTAGTAGTAAATTCAACTAACTTGAACTTAAATTTTAAAAAATTTTTATTTAGATTTAAATTTACATGTATTTTAACATGATAATAAATACCATATTATATATATCACTATGACTATATACCACATTAATTTGCCATAAGTGCCCATCACTTACCCTGCCTGCACTTAATTATTAAAGCTGAGTTCATGAAAGTTTTTAGATTTCCCCAGAAGAAAAATGTAGAAATGTTGGCAAATTTTACATTAAAAATTAGTTCTTAGTCTGATTAAGGTTCCTAAATTCTCATTCAGAACTTGCTTTAAATAGCCCAATGAAGGTAATTTACAAATCATACAAGGGCAGAATAAAAATTTATATTACGTATTAGCGTCTACAGCTATTAGATGGAAATACTGTATCAAGCTAGATAACTGTGGAAGGTTGAAAAATGGCCCCAAAGATAATTGGGAAAGTTTATCCAAGTTTATCCAAGTTTTTTTTAATGTTTATTCATTTATTTTTGAGAGAGAGAGAGAGAAAGCAGGGAAGGGACAGAGAGAGAGGGGAAACGAAGAGTCCAAAGCAGGCTCCAAGCTCCGAGTTGTCAGCGCAGAGCCCAATGCAGGGCTCGAACCCACAAACTGCGAAATCATGACCTGGGCCCAAGTCAGAGACTTACCTGACTGAGCCTCCCAACCACCCTGATCCAAATGGTATCTATACCATAAATAGAAAATGGTATTGCTTACCCCTAATAAGTAGTCCTAAAATTAGCTATGATGAATATGAATCAGGGATACTAAGTTATCCCTGACAATATATTGCCTTTAAATAGTGGAAAACCAGACCCACACTTATTTGATTGAAAAGGGAAAGATTAGCAAGCCTTCGATATTAAAAACTAGAAATAAATAGACTTTATAAACAGAGTAAATAAAAACTGGAATGGGATTGAATTTCTCATTGTGTGATGCAATGTCATTTAATACTCCATCTCTGGACGATTTAAACTCACATCTCCCACCACTGGAAACTACAACTGTGTGTAATCAATGCTGCTCTTACCTCTTTACACAGAAAACTTAGAGCTGCTGAAAAGGAAAATTAAGGTCTTTCCTTTGGATATGCAATAGCAATCACAAAAAGGCCATTTTACTTGGTAAAGACAAGGAACTTGATGACAACACATAAGCACAGTGGTTTCAATACCAAAGAATTAGGCAAAAGAAAAAATGTAAGTATTCTTTCTTTGAAAGCAGTGAAAAGAAATCATAAGAGTCATGAATTATTAGAAAAATAGATCTTAAACTCTGCTTCCTTTAGCAGAATTATCATGAATACAGTGCTTGATAAGGTCATTCAAGTTCACCTACTTAATAGAAACTTATGCCTTCATTTTTTGAAAGACGTAGAAAAGTCAAAAGTCTCTGTGTAGAAACCAAGTACATTCTTACCTGTGGCTTTGGTAAATCAAAAGTTTAAAAATGGAATATATAGGACCCCACCTGTGGTGGTGGCCCAAACTAAGAACACAGTATGTAAGAATAGAAAAATCAGATCGAAATTGCAAAGTAAAATCATAAAAAAATAATAAATGCTACAAAGTTGGATACAATGAAATTTTGGATATGAGCAAGAAAATAGCTCTCCTGGATACATTTATGCTAAATTGGAGCCTCTTCTGGATGGCAGAGTTAATACATTTTATACTCAGAATATCCTTTTGAAGATTTAACACAAATACAATAGAAATGAAAAAAAAATAGAATTGGCAGACATGTCAGTAAGTACCACATCCTTCTTATAGCCACATGACAATCTATCAATTAACAGTGAAGTCTCACTGAAGGGCACACTTATACACGTTGTGAAAGGTATGCATTTGTGGTAAAAATTAAGACATAATTGACAAAGTGTTGTACTTCTGAGAAATAAAACTAGATGGAAAATGATCATGAGAAAATACAATTACAAATGAAACACGGACTAAAATCATTAAACTTTCATGGAAAATGAAAAGGATTAACCAAAGACTAGTACAGTATAGTGCTATATTATCAAGTAAACTTTTATCAAAATAAGTAGTTGTGAAATATTTTTTATAACAAAATATTGTTATAAGTCTTTTGTAGATACATACTAACCTAAGGATCTGTTAGGCTAAATTAATAAGAAACTGACGTCCACTGATGAACAAAATGTGATCTTTGCAAAGCCATTCCATATACTATGTATAATTTAGCATGCAAAAGTGAGAATTCTATTGAAATGATGGCAGGAAAAAAAAAAACAATAGAAATAAACTCATAATGGTGACAATGATAAACTTCACAAAAACTCTATCTATTGCAACAGTCTAAATTTCCATTTAAGAGATGTATTGTTTTTAGGAAAATAAAATAAGAGTTTATTCTCTCTCTTATTAAGAATTCTTTACCCAAAACATTTTCCCAGATGTTGGCAGGAAGAAGGAATTCTTAAGTGTTGATTT
Source organism: Puma concolor (assembly GCF_028749965.1). Taxonomy (NCBI): domain Eukaryota; kingdom Metazoa; phylum Chordata; class Mammalia; order Carnivora; family Felidae; genus Puma; species Puma concolor. The sequence continues at coordinate 81,115,161 of NC_141671.1, forward strand.
ATATTGACATACATTGATCATAATATGATCATTTCAGAATTTCAGAGCTAAGTTATTAATTATAGCCTGTACATTTTACAGATAAAGAACTGGAGAACCAAAGAGATATTAAGTGGCTTATCTTAATCAGAGACCAATTCTAACCCACTGAGAAGTCTCTGAGAAGAATATTCAAGTAGCAAATCTAACATTATTGTTTCATGAAGAACAAATAGGTGTTTGCATTTGGGACTCTGCAAGGAAACAAGTGAGACTTTAAGTCACTGAAGACTTCCATAAAAGAAAAAAAGACACAGCATAAAATAGATTATACATATGCATGTATAACAAGAAAAATAAAATAGCTATAAATTTTTAAATAGTCTGCCTATATTTCTTTTTGGTCTGATTGCTGAGACTAGGACTTCCAGTCTGCCCTGTTCCTGACCACAGAGGAAAAGCTCTCAGGTTTTCCCCACTGAGGATGTTATTTGCTGTGAGCTTTTCATATGGCCTTTATTATTTTGAGGAATGTTCTCTCTGTCCCAACTTTGTTGAGGGTCTATATCGTGAATGGATGTTGTATTTTGTCAAATGCTTTTTCTGAATCTGTTTAGAGGATCACATGGTTCTTATCCTTCTTTTATTGACGTGGCATATCACATTGATTTACAACTGCACCAAAACCCATAAGATAGGAATAAACCCAGCCAAAGAGGTAGAAGATCTGTACTCTGAAAACTATACAACACTTATAAAAGAAACTGAAGAAGACATACACAAAAAATGGAAAAACATTCTATGCTCAAGGGTTGGAAGAACAAATACTGTTAAAATGCCTATACCCAAAGCAATCTACACATTTTTTAAAATGTTATTTTTAAGAGAGAGAAAGAGCACACAAGTGGGGCAGGGGCAGAAAGGTGGGGGAGGGCAGAGGATCCAAAGCAGGCTCAGTGCTGAAAGCAGCAAGCCTGATGCGGGGCTCGAACCCATGTCCTGCGAGATCACAACCTGAGCCAAAGTCAGATGCTCAACCAGCTGAGTCACCCAGGTGCCCCAGCAAGCTACACATTTAATTCAATCCCTATCAAAATACCACCAACACTATTTACAGAGGTAGAACAAATGATCCAAAAATTTGTATGGAACTACAAAACACCCCAAATAACCAAAGCATTCTTGAAAAAGGAAAGTAAAGCTGGAGGTATCACAACTCCAGACTGCAAGTCATATTACTAAACTATAGGGATTAGGACAGTATGGTACTGCCATAAAAACAGACACATAGATCAGTGGAACAAAATAGAAAACCCAGAAATGGACACACAACTATATGGTCAACTAATCTTCGACAAAGCAGGAAAGGAATATCTAATGGAAAAAAGTCTCTTCAGGGGCACCTGGGTGGCTCAGTCAGTTAAGCGTCTAACTCTGATTTTGGCTCAGGTCATGATCTCACACTTTGTGAGATTGAGCCCCAGTCAGGTTCCACTCTGACAGCACGGAGCCTGCTTGGGATTCTCTCTCTCTCCCTCTCTCCCTCTCTTTCTCAAAATAAATAAATAAAACTTAACAAAAAGTTCTTTTAAAGAATTTAAGGAAAGAAGCAGTGATAATCATAACAAATGAAAATACAAGGCACTTCCTAACTCTAGGCAAAAAAAGTTTTCTATGAAAATAAAATATTATACAACTTGACTCAGATGTGAACAATATTTATGTTACAACAGAAATACAAATACTGAATATTCATTTGACCCAAAATGTGATATAATTATAATGGGATGACAGAAGGAGAAGGGGTGATGTTGGAGGAGTGAAAGAGCTCAATCCTGTTCTTCAACAGCAGAGAGTAGGCAGATCATGTATAAAACAGAAAACCAAGGAAGAGCAGCATAAACAGATTTTGTAGAAATAGGGAGGGAAAAGAAAAAAACACAGCTAAAACAACAAAAAATAATCCCCTCCAAGGAGTGGTACTTTGAGTGTGGGGAAAGTAGAAGAGAGAGCGCTATTTTTCAGTACAAGCCAAGATATTTTACTTTTAAAACCATGGGCATGTATTCTTATGTGTTACTTGAAACTTATAATATTTTTCCATAATATTACCTTCTATATTTTGAATGTACAAAAAAAAAAAAGGAAAAAACTGTAAGTAATAAGGAGGCATAAATCCTCAAAAAACTATTACACCCAGATCTAAATTACATATATCATGATTGAGCAGCATTTATGTCAGAATGTAAGGACAGGTCAACATGAGAAAATCACTGTAACTTACTACATTAATGTTATAAAAAGGAAAACAACATGGCAATCTCAATCAAGAGATACCAAGAAAGCATTTGTTAACTCCCAAAATCTATTTATGATGGGGGGGGGGGGGAACTTTGTATGAACAGAAACAAAAATTTCTTGGCATGATAAAAGTTATCTAACTGAAATCTACCAAAAACATACTTAAGAGAGAAAATTTAGCCACATTCCCTTTGAAGTTGAGAATAAGGTATGAATGTCTCCCCCTCCTCCCCCCAATAAAGTGTATGTTTCAGCCAGTACTAGAGGTCCTGGCCAATTGGTAAAATTAGACAATTATTAGAACTAAGACTATTCAGCAAGATTCTTGAATCAACAAAATAAATCAATCAATGTGGCAGTACATCAGAAGTACCAACAAAGACACCATTTACTGTGAAAATGGAAAATAAATATATAGAAATTAGACAACAATTAAAAACTCAAACTCAATTAGAGAACAGAAAAAGACCCGAAAACAGCTAAACCTTATTCATTGAGATGATTTAACACTGTAAAAACATCAATTTCTCCAAACTAAATTCAAAGCAATTCCAACTGAACTCGTAATTCCAACTGAACAAGAATTTCTGGGTAACCAGAGAAACTATTTCTGAAATTTATATGTTAAACCAAATGTCCTCACATACTTAAGAAAATCCTGGCAAAGAGAGACTTGCCTTACCAGATATCAATTACAAAGTCATTATAATGACATGTGTGGTTACTAGGATGGAAACAGACTAATACATTGGCTGACTTTCCTAGACATCCCAGAGACTGACTTCCATGTCAGATCATTTCTCTTACATTTACCAAAATCTCACATACACGTGAGTATGAACCGATGAGTTTAACACAGTAAAATTTACTGTAATTACTGTTATCTTTAGACTTTATTTCAATCTAGGGAGATTAAACCTGGAAAATACTAAAACTCAAAGATCTAGTAACTTCCATCTTCCTAAGATAGCATTTTCTACAATTTCTATCCCCAGCCTCTAACTTTCCTTCATCACCTCTTCCCTCAACCACAGAAGAGTTTCCCTCCACCTGTTTGGCAAAGGGGACTGGAAGGAAGACAGAAGACAATCACATATCTACATTATTTTTAAGCCTACATATTAAAGTTCTAGTATTTATGTAACTTATATATAATATAGTGTTTAATACCCAGTTTTCAAAAATATTAGTTTCTTTCCCTTTTCCACAGGCATCCAGGTTGAGGTCTCTCAATACAACTTCTCAGCTACGCCCGTGCCCTAATTTCTAAGGATAGAGTTACTGACGGACCAATGGAGCTTATGAGACAAACTGCAGCACGTGATGAGGTATATAGCACATGAAATACAACTCTACCAAACATGAACGTGAGTTAGAGTCACATGGAGAGCTTATTAAAGCACAAATTGCTAGGCTCCATCCCAGGGTTTCTGATCAGTAGGTCCAAGGTGAGCTGCTTTTATAACAACTTTCTGGGTCAGGCTAATATTCCTTGTCCACAGGCTACATTTTGAGAAAGAGTGCCCTAGAGAGAGCACAAGTTGTCATAGGAGGGTAATTTTGCTCTCTGGGGGAAAGTAGGCAGTGATTGCATATATTTTTGGTTGTCACAAACTGAAGAGATGGATTAGGGGAAGAAGTAATCCTGGCACTAGTAAATACAGACCAAGGATCCTGCTAAACACCCTACAACACACAGGACAGTCCTCCACAGAAAAGAATTATCTGGCAAAAAAAAGGTCACTGGTGCTAAAGTTGAGAAACCATACTATAGAGTAAAATGTAGCTTATTCCAAAATATGACTTGATCATTCAAAGTTCTTCAGTGAGTCTCAGAAATTTGACATATAATATCCAAAGAATTGTATTTTAAGTATTAAAAATTATTTGAATTTTACTCATCCATCCATGACAAATTTAGAAATATTAGTATTTAAAGGTAGATTGGGCTACAGAAAGAAATAAGCGTTTATGTAATATTACTGGTAGATTTCTAGTACAGAAATAATTAACATTCATTTTGCAAGAACTAACTTCCTTGAAAAATAAGGATCAATAATATTTACTTCTTAAGCTGAGTGAAGAGCTAACAATTGTTCATTTGACCATTACATATATTTAGTAGAAATATTTTATAATAACTTGTTTTAAGGAAAAGCAGTTATCAATCCTAAGTAAATATACCTCAGGAAAATGTACTTTATATATACAAGCAGGTATAGACACATATTTACATACATAATACATACTACAAGTGCTCACGCACATGCACACGCACAAACACACACACATTGCTATACACACACAAATGAACTTACTCCAATAGGCTGAAAGATAAGTCCATCCATTTCATGGCTGACTTCTTTGGCAAAATTTCCTTCAAGTAGCTATAAAATAAATACACATATTTTAAAAAATAATCACTTAAAGAGTATTTTGATTTTTTATAAGCTTTATAAAAACAATATATATGCTTTAAGAACTGAAATACAAGGAAAGGGCTCAGTCGATTAAACATCTGACTCTTGATTTTGGCTCAGGTCATGATCTCACAGTCATGAGACTGAGCCCCACATTGGATTCCATGCTGAGTGTGGAGCCTGCTTGGGATTCTCTCTCTCCTCTCTCTCTTACCCTCCCTAGCTCATTCCCTCCCCCAACCTCTCTAAATAAACAAACAAACTTAAAAAAAAAAAAGGAACTGAAATACAAAAAGGGGGAGATAGGTGATCCAGAGAGACCTAAGTTAGTTAACGTTTGCAAGATATTCTTTTTTTTTTTTAATTTTTTTTTCAACGTTTATTTATTTTTTGGGACAGAGAGAGACAGAGCATGAACGGGGGAGGGGCAGAGAGAGAGGGAGACACAGAATCGGAAACAGGCTCCAGGCTCTGAGCCATCAGCCCAGAGCCTGACGCGGGGCTCGAACTCACGGACCGCGAGATCGTGACCTGGCTGAAGTCGGACGCTTAACCGACTGCGCCACCCAGGCGCCCCTGCAAGATATTCTTAATGTACGAAGATTGTCATTCATGTCAGGCTAAATATCTTAAATAGTCAAAATAACAGAGAAAATATTTTTAAAAATATATATTTGAGCCAGCACAAAAGGAAGGAAGACAGAAGCCAAAAGCAAAGTGAAATAAAAAATTGAGAAGTAATAAATACAGGGAATAAAGTATAAAACATACACAAAAAAAGGAAACAGCAGAACTTGTGAGGGGATAGATAGAGGCTGGGGGCAGGAGACACATCCCCTGAGAATCTGTAACCATTAGTGAGCTCAGACATGGGATTGCAGTCCAAAAATATAGTATTTGTGTCTTCCTCACATGCATAAGCAGAGGATTTTTAATTTTTTTCTTTTTTGTCCTTTTTGTCGTCTTTTTTAATATATTTTTTCAAGCAGAGAAATTCATTACAAGGGATACACAGTATAAAATACAAATGACAGTTTTTTCAGTGTCTTTATCTACTAAAGAGTAGGTATAGGCCCAAAGCTATCCAAAATTTCTGAGCATGTAGTTTTAAATGCTTCTGTTTACCTTTTAAATGCTTTTTATTATTATTTATTATTAAATGCTTGTTTTCTGTTTAAATGCTTATTTTTACTTTTTAAATGCTCTTATTACATTGAAGAAAAGAAGATGTGTATCACTGATGGAAGCCCAAAACATTGATTTCTGTATTTCAGAGAACAGACGCACTTTCACAGAGCCATAGTCTGACGAACTTAGAGTGCAGTCAGGATAGGTCTGGAATTCAAATACACTGTATCCAAAATTTTAGATATGCTGTGGGTGATACATCTCTTTAACCACAATCATATCCTCTGGAAACCACTACATCTACAGGGAAATTTGTATTCCAAAAGCAACAACCAAAATTTCAAGTTTATTTCACATGCAACAAAATCTGAGTCTCTTCCCCAAGTGTGGCTTCATCTTCTCTGCCATTTCATTCTTCAGAATCTGTAACTTCTCTAAACTGAGGGCAGTTCAGCCAAGAAAAATAAGAGTAATCCTAGTATCTAACTAGTTTAAGACCAATTTGGCTTCCAACATCTAAATTCATTTAAAACTATAATGCTCCTTAGTCAAATTCATAGGGACAGAAATTAGGGAGCTGGGGGGGGGGGGGGAGGATAAGGAGTTAGCGTTTAACAGGTACAAAGTTCCATGCAGAAAGATGAAAAAAATCTGAAGATGGATAATGGTGATGGCTGTACAACAATGTGAATGTCCTTAGTGCTGCTGAACCATTGTTTAATGATGGTTAAAAAGGTAAATTTTATGTATATCTTAAGACAATTTTTCTTTTAAAAAAACTGTAATGCTCTTGAAATTTTCTTTATTTCTTTTGTTTCTTCTCTTCCTCTTATCACAACACAGAATTCTTAAGTGGGGAGCTGGCCAATTGGGAATCTTAGAGCCATATTATCAAGGGTCTGGCCAAATGGGCAGAAATTTCAGGATAGTTCTGGCATTCATACATTTGTCTCCAATGCACTCATAGGTTTAAATGACCTAGCCACCTGAGGAAGAAATTTGCCAAAGTAAAAATTCCATGTGGATTAAAAATACCTATTTCTTATAAATTCCTTTTAAGAGAAAAAAAATAAACTATAAGCATCAAAGAGTCAAAATAGGTTACATTCTTGCTGGGAATTTGGAAAGCAATGTTAAAGCCTTTATTTCATGTATGTGATATATTTACCCTAGAGGAAAAATTTTTTGGAACTTGTACTCATATTGAGAAGTATATATATTAATACCTTCATGTTCTATTTCATCTGTTTTTAAAAATCCATGAGCTATGATGTATAAAATTTCAAGCAAGGGAGAAAAGTATAACCTTAATATTTCCTGCACCCAATTATGTAAGAAAAGGTAACCTCCTACATTCATAGACATTCATAGCCCAAATTCTGCCGAGGAATAACACAATGAAAACCAAATGCCACAATCACGTTTTTAAAAAAAAGAAAAAAAAATTCTTGGCTTTTTTTTTTTTTAATTTTAAGTTAAGGAGGGTCTCAAACTCATGACCATGATATCAAGAGTCCATGCTCTACCAACTAAGCCAGCCAGGTACCTCTAAAAAACATTTTTTTAAGTTTTATTTGAGAGAGAAAGAATGAGCAGGGGAGGGGCAGAGAGAGAGGAAGAGAGAAAGAATTCCAGGCAGGATCTGCACTGTCAGTGCAGAGCCTGACGCGGAGCTTGAACTCACAAACCATGAGATCATGACCTGAACCAAAACCAAGAGTCAGACACTCAACCAACTGAGCCACTCAGGTGCCCCCCCACACACAATCTTTTCAAAGGTTAAAAGAATTTGTCCTCCTTTAATTGTAGAAACATCATTTACAGCAAGTAAACATAGCTTTTCCATTCTTAAATCAAAAATCTCCGTGTCTCCCTCTCTGCCCCTCCCCCACTTGCACTCTGTCTCTGTCTCTCAAAGTAAATGAACATTAAAAAAAATTTTTTTTTAAATCTCAAATTCATATAATGGATCGTTCCTGTATATAAAGTATGTATAAAGTAACATAGAGGTGGCAAGACTCTAAATAATATGATGCTACCTGTTGAGAAATGAAAGTAACTTCATTTTTTTATTTTACTCTGACTTTTTGTGAATCAGAAACCTCTTTGGTCAAAACAAGAAACACTCCTTGTTTTACTCCTTGTTGATCACTACAGACTTTCTATATTTAACTTTGTATACTTAACACATCAACATTTATAGTAGCACCTATCATGTATTAAAGACCAGTAATAAAGTGTTGTTGTGCTTGGTTCTTAACATATATCATTCAAATTACATAATTCCTCACAAGACATGTATTTCTGAGCTTTGTATTATTACTTAACTTGCCTCAAAAGGAAACTGAGTCTATTGGAGATTAGGTAACTAGCAGCTTCAAGTCAAACAGCTAAAAAAGTAAAATCACTTGGAATAGACTGCAATTAAAAATAAGAAAATAACCAAAGAAAGACTTCTTTGCCTCTGAAATAAATGTTCCAAAGATATTTGCAACATCTGAGGGGGTCTGACTCAGTCGGTTAAGTATCTGACTTCCACTCAGGTCATGATCTCACAGTTCATGAGGTTGAGAGACTGAAGCCTGCTTTGGATTCTGTGTGTGTGTGTGTGTGTGTGTGTGTGTGTGTGTGTGTGTGTGTGTCCCTCCCCCACTCATGCTCTGTCTCTCTCTCTCTCTCAAAAATAAACATTAAAAAAACCCAACAGACTTTACATGTATTGTACCATGTACTGTACGAAAAAGGTACATACAAAGGGAGGTTAAATGCTTGAAAAAAAGACTTTCTTAGGAATAGACATGAAATCTAAAAATTTTATTATATAACTTATCATTAGTGGATTTACTTGTTAATATTTGAAATTATATACATAAAATATGTTAAATTAAAAATACTCTTTTTGCCCATTCACAATTCTTGAAAGAAAATTTATCCTAACTTGTTATGGGCATCTTCTATATATCACTGCCTTCATGATTACAGCCAATATTTAAGTCATTTAACATATTTCCATTATTTTCACTCCCATCTCTAAGTTATAGCATACTTCAAATTACACATGCAACTGTCACAACAGATATTATCCCAAGTTAAAAGTACCAACTGAGTAACATTAGTAAATTTTTTCTCCATTCATTCTATAGGCCTATATTCATAATCTTAAAGTGTTTAGCTCCTTTAAAGTTATCTTGGGGCACCTGGGTTAAGCATCCAACTTTGGCTCAGGTCATGATCTGGGGGTTTGTGAGCTCGAGCCCTGCATCGGGCTCTCTGCTGTCAGTATAGAGCCCACTTTGGATCTGCTTCCAATCTGCTTTGGATCCTCTGTCCCTCTTTCTCTCTGCCCCTACCCTGCATGTGTGTGTTTTCTTTCTCTCTCTCTCTCTCAAAAACTAATTAATTAATTAAAGTTATCTTTAAAAGGCTGGTTTAAGAGAAAGTTCCACTTTCACTTACTATAACAAGTGTCAAGAGAATGATGCTTCTAATCTGACAATTATAAAAAGCAGATAATCTATAAATTCTTAACTTTGGTTAAGGCTATAGAGAGCTGAGGTCTCTAGGCAACAGAATGAACTGAACCCCAAGCTCTTCCAAGGGGAGATGAGATATAAACTGATTCACCTTTGGGAGAATTCAATTTTGTATTGATTCCACTTTTGGCAGAAACTCTTTTATGCTCCACACTCTCAATAAGCTCATTAACAGCAGTCATGTGCTGAAGGAATGTGGGGTTTTTGGAGCATCAAAGATACCTATATAGCAACACAAACCCACCTGAAATAGAGAACAGATTGATTCAACCACTAACCACCCCCCTTCAAATGAGACCTAGTAACAAACTGAAAAAAGAGATATACCCATTACTAAGCACAAATACATTTACCTCAGTCTCTACTGTTCAAACAGGAAAATATATATATATATATAAATATATATATATATATCAACCAATAAAAAATATATCACACATACACAAAGCAAGAAAAAAAATGATCTACATTCAGTAGACAAGACAGCCAACAGAATAAGACTCAGAGATGTCTCATGTTTTAGAATTATCAAAGACTTTAAAATAACCTTAATAGCCGAAATGTCCATTGACAGATGAATGGATAAAGAAGATGTGTGTGTGTGTGTGTATGTATACACACACACACACACACACACACACACACACACACACACACACACACACACAATGGAGTATTTATTACTCAGCAATCAAAAAGAATGAAATCTTGCCTTTTACAACTACATGGATGAAATTAGTCAGAGAAAGATAAATATCATATGACTTCACTCATATGATGACTTTAAGATACAAAACAGATGAACTAAGGGAAGGGAAGTAAAAATAATATAAAAACAAGGAGGGGGACAAAACATAACAGACTCTTAAATATGGAGAACAAACAAAGGGTTGATGGAGGGGTTGTGGGAGGGGGGATGGGCTAAATGGGTAAGGGGCATTAAGCAATATACTTCTGAAATCATTGTTGCACTATATGCTAACTAACTTGGATGTAAATTTTAAAAATAAATATATAATTAAGAAATAAAATTATGGGGCGCCTGGGTGGCGCAGTCGGTTAAGCGTCCGACTTCAGCCAGGTCACGATCTCACGGTCCGTGAGTTCGAGCCCCGCGTCAGGCTCTGGGCTGATGGCTCAGAGCCTGGAGCCTGTTTCCGATTCTGTGTCTCCCTCTCTCTCTGCCCCTCCCCCATTCATGCTCTGTCTCTCTCTATCCCAAAAATAAATAAAACGTTGAAAAAAAAAATTAAAAAAATTAAAAAATAAAATTAATAAACAAAATAACCTTAATATTTTTTTAATTTGTATTTATTTTTGAGAAACACACACACACACACACACACACACACACACACACACACACACACAGAGTGTGAGTGGGGGAGGGGCAGAGAGAGAGGGAGACACAGAATCCAAAGCAGGTTCCAGGCTCCAACCTGTCAGCACAGAGCCTGACACGGGACTCAAACTCACAAGCCGTGAGATCATGACCTGAGCGAACTCAGACCCTTAACTGGCTGAGCCACCCAGGTGCCCCAAACCTTAGTTATTTTAAAGGAAAAGGTGGAAAATATGTATGGACAAATGTGGAATTACAGCACAAAGAGATGAAAACTATAAAAATGAGACAAATGGAAATGAAAGATATAAAAAACAGTATCAGAGAAAAAAAGAATGCTAATCAATGGGATTATTGACAGACTGAGCACAACAAAGGAAAGAATCACTAAAGAAGAAACAATCTTGAAGAAGAAAAGTGTAGCACTTCTTCCAACTGAAATACAAAAAAGGGGGGCGCCTGGGTGGCGCAGTCGTTAAGCGTCCGACTTCAGCCAGGTCATGATCTCGCGGTCCGTGAGTTCGAGCCCCGCGTCAGGCTCTGGGCTGATGGCTCAGAGCCTGGAGCCTGTTTCCGATTCTGTGTCTCCCTCTCTCTCTGCCCCTCCCCCATTCATGCTCTGTCTCTCTCTGTCCCAAAAATAAATAAACGTTGAAAAAAAATTAAAAAAAAAAAAAAAAGAAATACAAAAAAGGTGGCAGGGGTGGGGGGAACAACTGAGAATCAAAGACCTGAGAGATTAAAAAGACAGAACATCTGTACAACTGGAATGTGATTTTAAAAAAGAAAAGTGGTAAGGAAACACAAAACAACTAGGAAGAAAAAATGCCTCAGATTATGGCAAAATTAAACACACATATGAGCATGCACACATAACACACACCCCAGTGGAAGCCTAGAGAACAAGAAGGATGTAAGAAGAAAGTATGTACAAACTCCAGCAAGAAGGAAAAAAACCTTACATGCAAAGGTACAAAAATAGGAATGACAGTAGACTCTTTGTCATGAATTATATAAGCCAGAAGATAATAGAACACCAGTTTAAAAGTACTAACAGAAAAACTGTAAACCCAAAACTCTTTAGCAAATGAAAATCTTTAAAAAATGAAAGCACAATAAAAAAATTTTTCAGACAGACAAAATTTGATAAGATGAATTTCCACCAGGCCAAAACACAAAAGATTTTAAAAGAAAGTTTTCTGGCAGAAGAAATAAGATCTAAACAACAACAATAAAACCTGTATCTAAACAAAAAATAGGAAGAGTTGTCAGAAATGGCTGACAACTAGATATAACAGACACCCAGGACTCTAAGATGGCATTCTCCATACCAATGAAGAAGAAGCTCATGGACGTCAAACGAGGAGAACAGTCAAGCTGGATACTGATGTGGGATTTCACCATAAGGGCATTGCCAGAGCATTGCAGAGAGGTTATTACCAGTATTACAACAAGTATGTCAATGTGAAGAAAGGAAGCATCACTGGCATTTCTATGTGCTGGCAGCTTATGTGCTTTTCAACTATGTCATTACACGGAACACACACATGAGCCGCTATGCAAGCACCACCGAAGAGGGCCCGGTATGGAGGCACATTCACATTCCTGACTATGACCTTTGCCTGGCACCTTTGAATCCTTTAATTAGGATGAATCACATCCTAATTAAGAATTAACACCAAATAAAAGATGACTGGTGGAAAAAAAAAAGGAAAAAAAGAAAAAGAAATGTTTGAAAACTAGAATAAATATAAAATATTTGTTCTTCACTTCATTAAAAGATAACTAAAGCAAAAATATTAAAACATTGTGTGGTTTATAACATATTTAGAAGCAAAATATATGATAGGAAATAGAATGATATTGTTGTATGGGTCTTACCCTAACTATAAAGTGATATAATATTATTTAAAGGTCAACAGTGAACGATTAAAGGGATATACTCTAAACCTTAGAACAACTCCTAAAATATAAAACCAAGATTTATACCTAATAAGCCTAAAGTGGTGCTATAATGAAATCAAAACATCAAGTAATCCAAATGATGGCAAGAGGGAAAAAAGGAAATGAGAACACATGGGCAAACTGAAACCAAGTAGTAAGGGGATGGATCCAAAACAAGCCACAGTATTAGTTAATTTTAAGTGGTACAAGCACCCCATGGTAATGGTAATAATTAAATTTAAATGGTACAAGCACCCCATTTGACAGAGACTGTCAGACTGGAAAAAAATAATCAAGAACCAACTATATGCTGTCCAGAATAAACCCATTTTGTATATAAAGATTCAATTAAATTAAAAGTAAGACAGATTAAATTTACACGATGTTATAGCTCAATTATACCTCAATAAAGCTGTTTGGATGGAGAGACAGAAAGATAAATGCATAAGGACAGAAAAGATATTAAATCCTAACACTAATGAAAAAAAAAGTGGCTAGCCTATATTAATATTGGACAAAGACTTAAGAACAAGAAATATCACTAGAGATAAAAAGGACCTATAACAATCTTAAATGTATATGCACCTCAAAAAAAAAAACCTCAAAATGTATTTTTTTTAACTGACAGAGCAGTTAATAAAAATAAGGCAAAAATCTCAATTATAAATGGAGAATTTAATACTCTTCTCTGCATAAATGATTCAACAAGCAGAAAAAAGTAGAGGTGAAGATGTTTTGAAAAGACTATGTCATGGCGCCTGGGTGGCTCAGTCGGTTAAGCATCCAACTTCGGCCCAGGTCATGAGCTTGTGGTTTGTGGGTTCGAGCCCTACATCGGGCTCTGTGCTGACAGGTCGGAGCCTGGAGCCTGCTTCGGATTCTGTGTCTCCCTCTCTCTCTCTCTTCCTCCCCCACTCATGCTCTGTGTCTCTCTCTCAAAAATAAATAAGGTTAAAAAAAAATTTTTTTTAATTAAAAAAAAAAGACTTAGAGTAAGCAATTAGTGAGGTTCTGACAGGATTCCTGGAGGCCAGCAATAAGGAAATCAAGGCCAGCTATCTGGAAAGTCAGAAGCCTATCCTGGAAGCACTCCAAAACAAAGCCACAGGAAGCCTTAGCAAACCAGCCAGCCTCAAGATGGCTGACAAAGGCCAAAAATCCCTGACCAAATAAGGAAGAAACAGCACGAAATCCCCACCCCAAGTAATAAGTATTCTACTACTTAACAAATGTCAAAAAGAAAAAGAAACCCAACTGTCAGGGCATACAGCTTCTGCCTGCACCCGCTCTTGCTCTCAAGGTCGTTCTTTCACGAGCTCTCACTCCCACTCCCACTCCCTCGCGCTTGCTCTCTCACTCTCTCTCAATCAAGCTCATGCACTCTCATCTCTACTTTTCACTTAATAAACTTTCTTGCTTGTGTTACTCATGCCCTATGCTGCTTGTCTGTCCTTGAATTCATTTGTGTTAGAAGACCAAGAACCTTCTGTGACTCTTTTGTGATTGGCTGGGTCAAGGTCCCAGGGTCTGAGGTCTCTCCAAGTCACCCAGTAACACTTAATAGAAGAACATCAGACAGAAAATCAGTAAGAATACAGAACACTACAGCCACACTGAAACAACCTGACACCACTGACATTTATAGAACACTCTACCCAAAAACAGGAAAAAACACTTTTTTCCAAGTACATACAGCACATTTATAAATCAAAGTCATACAAAGTATGTGCTCTAATCACAATGAATTAAACAAGATATAAGAAAAAGATATCTGGGAAAACCTCCCAATTTTTGGAATCTTAATAACGCGCTTCTAAATAACCAATAAATAAAAGAAATCAAAAGGAAAACTTAAGTATTTCAAACTGAATGAAGATGAAAATATAGTAATTGAGATTTGAGGGATGTGACTAAAGTGTGCTTAAGGGAATTTATTGCACTAGATGACTAATTAGAAAAGAAGTCACAGGGGCGCCTGGGTGGCGCAGTCGGTTAAGCGTCCGACTTCAGCCAGGTCACGATCTCGCGGTCCGTGAGTTCGAGCCCCGCGTCGGGCTCTGGGCTGATGGCTCAGAGCCTGGAGCCTGTTTCCGATTCTGTGTCTCCCTCTCTCTCTGCCCCTCCCCCGTTCATGCTCTGTCTCTCTCTGTCCCAAAAATAAATAAAAAACGTTGAAAAAAAAAAAAAAGATAGTCAGGAGGTTTGGATATTTCTTGACAACTATTTAAAAAAAAAAAAAGAAAAGAAGTCACAAATCAATGATATCAAATTCTACCTTAAGAAACTAAGAACTCCATAGAGAATTCAGGAAGTTCTGAAAAAAGAAAAGAGCCACCTAGACTGAGATCTTAAGTCCAGTGAAGGGAACCATGCACCCCTAAGGTGAAGAGGGTACAGTCTCAGCTCACTGGATGACAGAGAAGTTGATGAAATGTCTTGAGGAAGTGTCTCACAAGCTTTTAGAGATGGAAGTTGTGGTTAGAAAGCAGTATGTCTGAGTTTAAAACTTCAACGTAGGAACAGTAGCCAGAGAAAAGCTGCCAAAGTGAAAGTGACTAAATCAGAAGAAAGTCACTAAGATGACAATTGCAAAGAAATGGAAAACCCAGGGTAATAAACAGATCAAACCAAACATTAGGGAAGATGTATTCAACAAGGGCGATGGGCAGTCTGAGAGAATTTAAGTCAGATGCAATCTCCAAGGAAGGAATTGTTAACCAAGGAGCCAAAAAGACTTTCCATATACACAGTTAAAATAGTCAGGTTTTATTTTAATAACTTAAATAAGCAGATAATTTAAAAGCTCACTTTGGTATTCTCTTGTCTCCAGTATTATATTCCAAGATAGAATGTTCTATACTTTTAAGCTACTTTGGTTTTTCCCTCTTCTATATTTTAAGTAAAACTTATTTATGAGTTGCCCTGCTATTCTTATATAAGAAGTGCTAACCTAAGTTTTTCTTAGATAATTTGTTGGAGGATAACAACTCAATAAAAATAAAATTTCAGTCAGTGTCCATTAGACAGGTATTTCCTGATTGCCTACTAATGCTAGAAACCTAGCTAGCTTTAAGGATACTGGGGACTCAGTGATAATATAAGCCTAGGCCAAAATGCCTAAACAACACCTTAATTTTAATTTATTAGTAAAAACATTAAATGCAATGATGTAATTAACCACTTCCTGTCAATCCTTATGCAGAAACACAGTTCAATTTAAATTACCCAAGTTGTTTCTAAAACACTTCTAAGAAATTTCTTAAAAAGCTATCTTACTTTTAAAATGTAAAAAAATTGTTTAAATAAAATATAAAAGTTTAACTGCAAAACCCTGAAGAAGCTTTAAAGTGAAATATGTGGTGAATTATCCTAAACTAGGATACATTGTTTTACAGAATTACAATCTTATTTTCCACCAGATCAAATCAGAAGACAATTAGATAACAGGTAAAATAGCAGACATAATATACTGAATAATTATTAATGAAGCATTATAGTGTGTCATAAAGTCTTACTTATAAATTTTTAACTTGCTTACCTATTAACATAATCTTATCACTTGAATACCATCTGAAACATCCTAGAGAAGGCATATAACTTTCTATTGACCAGAGATTGGTGGAAATGACAAAGGTTATATCAGGTGATTGAGTCTGAATTGACATTTTATGTGTCTATGAATCAGAAAGTAATTGGAAACCAAATCATTATAAATGCATAAGCAGAGTAAGATAATGCAAAAGGGCTTGAAATTAGAAACATTAGAAACCAAACAGAAACTGCAAAGTTACAAAGCATAGAAAGGAACCTTTTACAAATAAGTAAAATGACAGCTTAAGACTACAATGAAGAAGAAAATGAATCTGCAATGTAATTGGGAATGCAAATTGGCAATATCAATTCATTACAATAAAGAAAAATACACCAAGGGAATACTTAAACAAGAAAAGAATAAACTATCTCCATTTTTCTCTTCTGGACTGTTCTACTCACATCAAACATTATCTGAGCAAATATCGCCACACAGCCTCAAGTGACTGCCTGCGAATACTAAATACAGTTGCTTATATCTGCTGATTATTTAAATATGCTTTCATAACTCCCCTAAAATTCAAGGCTTTATTTTACCAATCCCCCCAAAATGGAAATTTCCACCCACCTAGATATTATTCTTCATTCCTTTTCATTTCTAAAGTCTAATTTCTGGTTTAGGCTAAGACTATTCAATGCTTCAAAACCCTAAATAATTCTTCTAATCAGTACAAAATCATTTTACAAAACTCATCCTTCCTGCTCACCAAAAAGCCACTATCATTACCTCATTTTAAAAACAATGATTTGGGGTGCCTGGGTGGCTCAGTCAGTTGAGCGTCCAATTTCAGTTCAGGCCATGATCTCATGGTCCATGAGTTCGAGCCCCACGTTGGGCTCTGTACTGACAGCTCAGAGCCTAGAGTCTGCTTCAGAGTCTGTCTCCTTGTCTCTGCTCCTCCCCCACTCACATGGGGGAGAGAGAGAGAGAGAGAGAGAGAGAGAGAGAGAGAGACACAAAGACAAATAAGCATTAAAAAAATTTTTTTTAAAAACAATGATTTGTGGGGTGCCTGAGTGGCTTAGTTGGTTAAGCATCCAAATCTTCATTTCGGTTCAGGTCATGATCTCACAGTTCATTAGATGGAACCCCACAATCTTGGAACATTCATCCTCTCTCTCTCCCTCTCTCTCTCTCAAAATAAATAAATAAACATTTAAAAACAATGATTTGATTTCCATTATTAACCAATGATGATTCAACAACTGTATCATTCAAGGTAGCTAATCAAAATATAAATAGCTTCTGGAATACTATTACTGGCCCTGTCATTAACTCATATTGCTACAATTAAAATTAAGCATAACAGATCTGATGAGCCCCATGTGACAAGTTAGAAAATCTTAAGAAAAAATTTCTCTGGGAAATAGGGGTTCTTTATTATTTGTGGTAGCGGTCAGTCTTACTTTCACCAAAATTCCCTCATAATTCTACAAAATAAAGTCAACTCACCCTCAGGGAACAATCAAAGTTCTTTGTGCCAGACTTCTTTTTAATCTCAAAATTGAGGCATCATTCATTTACTCAACAAATAATCATTTAGTGGCAATAACTGACAGCCATTCTATCAAATGTTTGAGATTTAAAAGAGATCAGTTTTTATCCTGAAGGAACTAGCATCAGGGTCTAGCATGGAGGTCTCAAATTCAAATATTTCTAAGTGCCAGGCCATGAACCTCAACAGGACTGGGCATAAGATACCAAGGACTAGTAAGAACTATGATGAACTGGACAGCACACCCTCATCTATAAGCAAATTCAATGTTTTTTTGGTTTTTTTAAGTTTTATAGGAGCTTAAACCTTCTGGATCATACCAGCTTATTACTTCTGGTTAATATGGATCTATAAAGACATAAAATAATAATTTTATAGTAAGTGCCTTTAGTAGAGTTGGTTAAAGACTTTTGAGAAAATAGAAAATTATAATTTCATCTCTCATTCAATTATATTCAAACGTTTACTGAGTACTAATTATGTATCCATGAAAACGAAAAAAAAAGATGAGAAGAATGAGGTAAAACATCTAAACATTTTGTGATGTGCCAGGCACTTTTCTAAGCACTTTATATATAATAACTCATTTTAGCATCATAACAATTTTATGAAGTAGGGACCATTATTATCCCCATTTTAAAAGTGAGGCTTAGAACTTGCCCAAAGTCACACAGCAAGGAACTGAGAATCCAAAATCATTCTGGCTCCAGAGTGCATGTTCCTAACTGCTTTTCTATACTAGTGTGTCACATTTCTAGAAATTTTCTCCTAATCTCTTGTCTAGCTTATATGCTCCTTTAACATTCTCTCACAGCATCCTGTGCTTCCTTCCATCACAGGATTTTCCTCTTTAATTGTCTGACTACCAAATTGAGCTGTAGGTTTTTCAAGGTCAATAAAATCACACACATATCATTGAATCTTCAGCATCTATTACAGTAAACTGGCACAGAGTAAGCTCTCACTCTCACAAATGTGTACTAAGTAAATATAAAATGAATAGCACAGTTTTGGGAACAATAAAAATAAGCCAAAAGATATAGTTAGATAGAAAACACATGGAATGTATTATTCCAAGAAACTGTGTAAGATGAAAACATAAAAAATTGTAAGAGAGGTTTAAAAGCTGGTAATATACGTACAGATTATTAAAGCGTAAGATATTTTTAAAGATGAAATCATCTCTCATAGCTAATAATTTCTTCCAAACCATTCCCTTTATTACCTTCATTATATTCAGCATAACACTAATACGGTCCTAACTGGTCTTCTTGCTTGTAGATTAATTTCCTCTCTCCAAACTATTTCTACTCACCTCCACTATTTAAAACAATGTTATAAGTCACAGTCACAACTAAAAATCTTTAAGTCTTCCTCACTGCCTATATAGTCCAAGCTTCGTTAGCATAGTTTTTAAAGTACTTTTTTTCTGGGATACCCTTCCTAAATGTTTTCCAGGATGTTTATATAGACTGCAGCTGGTAAAAAAGTATAGACGAGTATCTCCTTTGTGGGTAAAAAAGCATGACCTACTAGTTTGGAAAAGTATTAAGCACTTTTGGCAAGAAAAAAACAGAATTGATAACCATAAACATGTATGTGATACATAAAAATAAAATTAAATTACATAAGTGGCTGGTCTGAATACTGCCAGAAAGGGGACAAAAATTAGAGAAAGAAAAAAAGAAAGAAGTTAAATATTTGTAGTATGAGCATAAAGGTGAAATCATCATAAATTTTAAGACTTTCAACAAAGAGCTCTCTGGTAAAGGGCAAAACAATACTGTATCTCACTAAAAAGTACATCCTTTGTTTGAATACGTGTGTCCTGAAGCACTAACTTTACCAAAAGAGAGGTCTGGGCTTTGCCCTCCACTACTGAGAGATGATCTCTAGGACCCTGAATGTCCTGCCTGACAAGCACATCTTTGTCTGCCTGAGGTGTCTGGTTACCAGAGACTCTACCGATGTGATTTACAATGGAAACTTTGGAACAGGCCATATTAGTCCCGCCCTGCAGAGAAATGGAGACTAAATCTATTAGCCCAAATCTTCAGGGGCTGAAGACTAAAGGTCAGCCATGCAAGCAATACGTGACTGAACTACAATATAAACTTTGGACGCCAAAAGCTCAGGCAAGCCTCCCTGGTTGGCAATACTCTTTGGGTATTGTCATGCAGCTTATTGAGAAGAAATGTTGTCCTTAACTCCCTAGGAAGAGGACCACCAGAAACCTCACATTTGGGTCCCAGATTTTGCGCCATGTGGTTCTTCTTTTGTTATTATAAAATTGTAATCGTAATTACAGTACCTTCCTGAGTCTCTGAGTCATTCTAGTGATTATCAAACATGAGGGAATCCCCAGGAGTCCCAGAATTTGTAGCCAGCAGGTCTGAGGCAGAGGTGGGCCTGGCAGCCAAATCTTAAAGCTAGTGTTGCAAGTGAGGACAGTCTTGTGGGGACTACGCAGTTGGCCTGAGCTCACTGCAATAAGTTTTTGTCAGTGAATTTCTCTAGTTAATACAATTTAAACTGTCCTCAAAGTCATAATGGTCAGCAGGAAAACATATGATTTCCCTTGTTGGGCATTACTGCCAAGAGGCTGCTCAAGAAGTTGCAGAATTATAGAATGAAGCTATAGTTCCCCTGTCAGTTAATGGGTAAAGTGACCCAATTAGCCACCACAGATGAGATCTTCAAGAGACACTGACTATCTCTGGATGAAGATAAGCCATACGGGGATACCAAATGGCATTTACCTGTGAACTAAACATGTTCTGTAGCCTAATAAAATATGGAAAAATGGTAGTGAGACCTTAAGAAATATACTTTGCTTTCCATAATATAGAAAGTATATAACATTTCCCTTACTTTTTGTATTAACTTTAAACTAGCATAGAAATAGAGATCATATAAAAATAGGACCTAAGATTTATATCTAGACTGCTGTATAAAACACTTCATGAACAAAATAGCAAAATATATTATACCTCTGTTATAGTCCCCCCCCCCCCCCCAGGTACTTAAAGTTAGGCATTTATCAACAATTCAATGCACCAAAGCAATTACATGGTTCACTGGAATTTTACATAACACCTTTAAAGAATATCTGCGGGGCGCCTGGGTGACTCTGTCGGTTCAGCATCCTACTTCAGCTCAGGTCATGATCTCATGGTCCGTGAGTTCGAGCCCTGCGTCGGGCTCTGTGCTGACAGCTCAGAGCCTGGAGCCTGCTTCACATTCTGTGTCTCCCTCGCTCTCTGCCCCTCCCCCATTCATGCTCTGTCTCTCTCTGTCTCAAAAATAAATGAACATTAAAAAAAAATTTTTTTTAAAGAATATTTGCTCTCATTAACTGTATTATCATTAGCCTCCTATGTCCAACTTAAAATTCTTACCAGTTCTCTTTCATGCATCTATTTACAGATTCTTTCCCAGAAACATAGTTCAGCCTGGTGAGAAGTTTCCTTCTCATGAGGTGTACACGTGTGTAAACAGCATAGGTGGACAAATATGTGCACTCACAGTCCCTAGACTAAGACCAAAAATTCTAAGGACATGCAAAAAGAAAGTCAAAAGATAAAAATAGGGAAAGAAATGAAAATCCTTGTGAATGAGGAAAAAGAATGGAGAGAACTAGTGGAAGAAACCCATGGCTTATGATGGGGTATTTGACACAAAATAATAGGTTTCAGAGAGAAGACTTAGCAAAGTATATTTCAGGTACTGGAAAAGCAATGTGCTTAAACCAGTAACAACCCCACTATGGATTTACTACTCTTTTGTTCTTGGGTATATAAATCTATGAGTCAGTCAAGATTCTACTTGAAAATAACATTAAAAAAAAATTCTTAGGGGTCCTCCTAGAATCAATAATAAAATCTAATCATATATTGATAAAACACTGATCTACAACACACCAACGTTTTTATAAAAGGTAACCCAGATATGTGAGTACTTAAATCTCATGTTTTCCTGGATGTGATCATAGTCTAAAGACCAGGGTAGGGGAATGAGGGAAAGGGGGAGTGCTGCAGGCTGAGGGAAACCACCTCTCTCATCATTTCCAAACAGGAATATGGATACCTTGTACTGAGCATAAACAACTCTGGTCTCATGTGCATAAAAGAAATCCTAAACTTACTTAAAGCTTTCACTTAAATGCTCTTCTTCTCAGACAGCAAAACGTAACATACATGGTATCATGAACCTCCTCATACTAGGCATCTGAATTATAGTTACTGTACCTCATCAATATCAGACAGAACTGAAAGCTACATTCTTGGGTCTTTCAAAGCTTGGTTTCTCTGATCATCTCATCTAAAATAAAATGTAGTCAGGGGCACCTGGGTAGCTCAGTTGGTTAAGTGCCCGACTTTTGATCTCAGCTCAGGTCATGAGCTCATGGTTCCTCGGATCAAGCCCCGAGTCAGGCTCTGCACTGACAGCTCGGGGCCTGCTTGGGATTCTCTCTCTCCCTCTCTCTCTGCCCTGCTCATGCTTACATGCTCTCTCTTTCTCTCTCTCAAAAATAAATAATAAATAAAATGAAATGAAATGAAATGAAATGAAGCGTAATATTTTCCCCCTCCAGTTGTTTAAAAGGAAAAAAAAATACTCTCATGCCTCTTTCTTTCTGATTCTATGCCAAACTCTGATTATAAAACATAACCTGTCCCTATGCCTCCTTCATTACACTCCCCCACCTCACTCACCCATTGGTTTCAAAATATTCTATCTATACAGAGGTAGGATGATTCAACATTTAACAGTTTAAGTTTCTCTATCCAAATGTAGTCTCTGTGAGGTTAAGTATTATGTCTAATTGTTCCTGAATATTTTAAGCATCTAAAAAAACATAATCAAATACACTATCATAAAAAAGTCAAAACAAATGTGGAAGATTACTTCATTCAGAAAGATATTAATTCAGAAATATAGTTATTATTATAATACCAATGGACTAGAAGAAATTATTTAATATTTAGAATACTGTTTTTCCTTACCTTGAGTATCCTCCAAAGTACTTTTTACATAGTTTTAAAAGATAAAGTGGATAATATAAATCATCTTTTTTCTAAAATGACTTAGCATCTCAAAAGAAAAAAGAAGGGCATTAGAGGAACATTTCAATACTACCAATACTAACAGAGACAGTAACAGAGAAAGTAAGATGGGGTTCAGAGATGAAAGAGCCCCACGAAAAAAATAATGAAAAGGCCAAGTTCTGAAAAGGTGCTGGAAGAGCTCGTGCAACCAATAAACATGCTCCGCAACCCCCATCTGAATGGTTGGATCTGCCTTCTCATAGTAATTTAAAGCTATTTCCAAGACTTTACTTTTTACTTTTGTATAAAAAGTCCTAATCCTCTGGCATCAGATACACCAGCCACTCTAACGCTAACTCTAATATTTCAGTGCCAGCTGTCAAACTCCCAGAAAGGACATGTGCACATGAATCATGGTTTTCTTCTTCCTGTGCACCAGCATACATGTGGACAATCCACCCCAAATCCCAGTGTCCAAGTTCCTCGACTTTTCAATGCCGGTGACATTCTCTTCTATTTTACCTCATTCATGTCTTACACCACTCACAAACTTAGAGTCACAGACCTCACTGTGAAACACAAAATAATAAAACGTCTGGAAGATAACAAAAGAGAAGATTTAGATGACCTTGCGCATGGCAACAGCCCTTCTGGTATAACACCAAAGGCCAAAGGCGTGATGCACCAAAGAAATAATTGATAAGTTGAACTTCTTTAAAATTAAAAACTTCTGTTCTACAAAACAATGTCAAGAGAATGCGAAGACAAGCCACAGACTAGGGAAAAATACTTGGAAAAGACAACGTATCTGATAAACAACTGTTACCCAAATATACAAAAAACTCTTAAAACTTAACAATAAGAAAGTGAATAATCCAATTAAAAAAATAAGCAAAAGTCCCGAACAATCACCTCACCAAAGATATATAGCTAGCAAGTAAAGTAAGCATGTGAAAAGATACTCAACATCCTATGTCATTAGGGAGCTACAAACTAAAAGGACAATGAGATACCACTACACACCTATCAGAATGGCCAAAAACAAAAAAAACAGACACTACCAAATGTTGGAGAGGATGTGGAACAATAGGCTCTCTTGGGCCCTGCCAGCGGGAAAATGCAAGACGGTACAGCCACTTTGGAAGACAGTTTGGCTGTTTCTTACAAAATTAAAGATACTCTTACCAGATAATCCAGCAGTAGTGCTCCTTGGTACCTACCCAAACGAGCTGAAAATTTATGCCCACACAAAAATCTACGTGGGAATATTTATAGCAGCCATATTCATAATTTCCAAAACCTGGGAGCAACACCAAGACATCCTTTAGTAAGTGAATGGATAAACAAACCGTAGTACATCCAAACAATGGAATATTATTCAGTGTTAAAAAATGATTTGGAGCACCTGTGTGGCTTAGTCAGTTGAGCATCAAACTCCTGATTTCAGCTCAGGTCATGATCCAAGGGTTGTGAGATCGAGCTCCATATCAGGCCCTGCACTGAGCATGGAGCCTTGCTTAAGATTCTCTCTCTTCTCTCTCTCTCTCTCTCTCTCTCTCTCTCTCTCTCTCTCTCTCTCTGTCCCTCTCCCCAACTCACACTCTCTCTCTAAAAATGAATGAATGGGTGGATGGATGAATGAATGAATGGAATATAAAAATATGAAAATTAAAAAAATTATCTATCAAGCCACGAAAAGATACAGAGGAACTTAAATGCATATTACTAAGTGAAAGAAGCCAATCTCAAAAGGCTACACACTGACATTCTCAAAAAGGCAAAACTAAAAAGACAATAAAGAGATCAGTGGTTGCCAGGGGTTAGGGAGGAGGCAATGATGAACAGGCAAAGCATAGAGGGTTTTTAGAGCAGTGAAACTATTCCATATAATACTGTAATCTATAGAGATCCATGTCATTATACATTTGTCAAAACCCACAGAACGTATAGCACCAAGAGTGAAGCCTAAAGTAAACAACAGATTTTGAGTACTAATGATATGTCTAAGTCAATGGAGGTTCATCAATTATAGCAAATGGTGCAAGACATTGATAGTCAGGGAGAGGCTGTCCATGTGTGAGGGCAGGGAATATATGGGAATATTCTGTACTTTCCCCTCAATCTTGTGGGCCAAAAATTGCTCTAAAAAAATAAACTATTTAAAAAAAAATTTTTTTTTAATTTTTTTTTTTCAACGTTTATTTATTTTTGGGACAGAGAGAGACAGAGCATGAACGGGGGAGGGGCAGAGAGAGAGGGAGACACAGAATCGGAAACAGGCTCCAGGCTCTGAGCCATCAGCCCAGAGCCCGACGCGGGGCTCGAACTCCCGGACCGCGAGATCGTGACCTGGCTGAAGTTGGACACCTAACCGACTGAGCCACCCAGGCGCCCCTTTAAAAAATTTTTTAATGTTTATTTATTTTTGAGAGACACAGAGTGTGTTGGGGGGAGGGGCAAAAGGAGAGGGAGACACAGAATCTGAAGCAGGCTCCAGGCTCTGAGCTGTCAGCAACAGCCCCAGACAGCTCTTTAACTCACGAGCCATTAGATCATGACTTGAGCCGAAGTCAGATGCTCAACCGACTAAGCCACGCAGGCGCCCCCAAAAATTAATTATTTTTAAAACGAAAGAGAAGGGAGGGACGGATGGGGAAGGGTGAGCTATTGAACCATAAAAAGCACTAGAAGAACTTTAAATGTATACTGCTAAGTGAAAGAAGCTAATATGAAAGGATTATATACTATATGATTTTAACTATATGACATTCCGGAAAGGGCAAAATTACAGAGATAGCAAAAAAGATCCATGAATGCCAGAGGTTCAATGAATGCCAAAAGGGACGAATGCAGGAACACAAATTACAAATTACTCTGTATGAGCCTGCAATGGTAGATACATGACATTTTGCATTTGTCCAAATCCATAGAATTATATAACACAAGGAGCTAACCCTAACATAAACTATGGACTTTAGTTGATATTAATATTGGTTCTGCAATTGTAACAAATGTACCATACTAATGCAAAAATGCACCATATTAATGAAAGATTGTAACAGGGGAAACTGTGTACTGAAGGAGAGAAGGTCTCTAAGAACTCTGTACCTTCAGTTCAATTTTATGTAAACATAAAACTGCTCTTAAAAAATAAAGTCTTTTAGGGGCGCCTGGGTGGCTCAGTCAGTTGGGCGTCCGACTTCGGCTCAGCTCATGGTCTCGCAGTCCGTGAGTTCGAGCCCCGTGTCAGGCTCTGTGCTGACAGCTCAGAGCCTGGATCCTGTTTCAGATTCTGTGTCTCCCTCTCTCTCTGACCCTCCCCCATTCATGCTCTATCCCTGTCTGTCTCAAAAATAAATAAACGTTAAAAAAATTTTTTTTAATAAATAAATAAAGTCTTTTAATTTTTAAAAATGCAGTATTGGAAAGGAAACATATAGACCAATTTTTATCAACAATGTACATAGAAGGGGGAAAAAAAAAAAAACAATGTACAGAAGGGAAGGGAAGGGGAGATCCAGCTGATACAACACTACTTACTGAGCAGACCCATTCTTTCCCCACTGCTCTATAATGTGACATGTGTCATAATTCAAGTGACCATGTATTTGGGCCTGTTTCCCAACTATTTTGTTCCTATACGTTTTTTTTAAGTACATGTGGTACACCAAGATGTTCACTGCAACACTATTTGTAAGAGTCCAAGACTAGGAACAAGCCAACCATCTATCAATAATAGAATGGATAAATAAATTATGATATACACAGTATACTACAATAAATATGATCAAACTATGTCTACATGTAACAACAGAGATGAATTGTACAAATATGAACTGAGAAAACACAAACACAAAAAACTCATATACTATTTGATTCCAAAACAGTAATATTACTGCTCAACAAGAATATTATTAATTTATTATGATACAAGTTTAACAATAGTGATTATCTCTGGAGAGAAGGGGTTGAAGGACAGAGACTAGGAGGGCACACAGGGAATACTAGTAGTGTTCTAGATTTGTGTGAGTTCGTTTGTTTAAAAACATTTTCTTTATATAAAGAAAGAACTGGCTAAATTTTAGAAAACATATGTTTCACATTCTAAATAAATTTCTGAAAAGCACACTAAAATATAAGGAGCAGAATCAACTATGCTAAAAAACAGATGTGTGAAGTATAGGAACATTTTAAGAGCTTTCCAATAGTACAAAAGAAAAGAAGAAAAAGATAAAAGATAATCTATACAGAAAAATACATATTAAACAAAATTTTAAAATAAAAAATACATACAGTAGGTAAAGCTATATTAGTGGACAAACAGAAGTAGTTAACATTTCTAAGCCAAACAGGGCTAAAACTTAAACAGGAAAAAAGTATGTCAACTTATTTTGATAATAAAATTCATAATGGACAAATAAAAGTAATAAATGTTTATGTGTAAAAAATAACATGTTAAAAAATAAAAGAATTTAATACTAAGAGACTTTACTATTATTCCTCAGAGAATGTTTATAAAAACTGATGATCTATTAGGCCATAAAGAAATTCCCACCTAATTCCTAGAGGAAAATTTGTCCCAACAGAACAAAATAAGTTACAACTAAGAAAAAATAATAAATTGAAAACAAAGGGAAAAAGTTGATAAACTTGAAATTTAAAAATATTCTGTTAAGTGTTGTTTGTCAAAATAAAAGAAAATTACAATCATCTGCTTCGGGGCAGACAGCTATAGCAACAAAATTACTAACACAGACCAAGATTAGGGATAGAGGAAAAGTGGCCAAAAGTGAGTTAGACAGTTTTTCCTTGGGAACTTTTCCCAATTCTAAACATTGGCAAAATTTAGAAAATCTAGGCTTTCCCCTGAGCAGAGGGACACTCTGAGAGACAGAGAAACAAAGGAGAAATTTTGTTTGACTCACAATAGAGAAACAAAACTGGGAAGGGATTTAAAGATATAGCTGAATTTTCCCTCAAGATTACTGCAGAATTTTGAAGTTACACAGATACACAAAAAACAAAAGTTAAGAGATAACATTTTATCTAACAACAATAAAATATGAAAATTTTAATGAAATTTATACCTTTTAAAAAATTACATATTAACAAAATTCACTCAAAAATGTAAAACCTTGAGGGGCACCTGGGTGGCCCAATCAGTTACGCTTCCAACCCTTGATTGAGGCTCAGGTCATGATCTCACGGTCATGAGATGCGGCCCTGCATTGGGTTAAGGCACAGAGTCACCTTTTTCAAAAAATTTCCTTCTCTGAAGTGCCCTACAAATTATTTTAGGGCTGAGTGTATTTAAACTTGCACAGAACAGTTCATTATTATGTAAATAACACTACTCTCAGAAAAAGTTAGAAATAATCCATTTCATGTAACATAATGAATACAAAAGCCAACTATAAAATCAACCTCTATCACAGCGCCTGCATGGCTCAAGTCAGTTAAGCATCCAACTCTTGATTTCAGCTCAGATCATGGTCTCACGGCTCCTGAGTTCAAGCCCTGCATCTGGCTCTACAGTGACAGTGCAGAGCCTGCCTGGGATTCTCTCTCTCCCTCTCTCTGCCCCTGCCCCACTCATGCTATCTCTCTCCCCCCCTCTCTCTCTCTCTCTCTCAAAAAAAATATATAAAATAAAAAATCTCTATCTACTATCAACTACAGATCAATCTCTATCAGTTATTCAGCAGTTCTAGGTGGTGGTCTAGGCTCTAGAAATATGTCAGCAAATCTTCTCTCACATTATCTATCTTATCAAAAAGTGTGTCTATATCACATAGGAGTATAAATGGGTGGCATACCAATTAAAAACAAGTGATCTAGAAATACATCAACACTTAAAATATGATGGCTTAATTTTTTTTTTTTTTACAAAGCTATCAGTACAACCCAGTGAGTATTTATTTGCCAATAAATAGTATTGGCATAACTATGTATCTATATAGAGAAAAAAATGAACCTCAATTCCTACCCCACACTATAATTAATTTGAGTTGGATAAAACATACAGACATAGAAACTAAAGCCACAAAGCTCTCAGAAGAAACAGGAGAATATTTTTCTGACAAGATTAAGAGAAGAAAAGATTTCAAATTTAAGCAGGACACACAAAAAAAGTACTAACCATAGAATAATTGATATTAAATTCACCGAAGTTTAATTTAACTCCTGTTTATCAAAAGACACTATTTAGAAAATGAATCAGCAAATTACAAAATTGGGAGAAATTATTAGGAAAACATATATCTGACAAAAGATCGATGCCCAGGATATAGAAAGAACTTTTCCCACAAAGAGATAAAATAACCTAATTAAAAACGAAAATTAAAAGTGAATGGAAGTCTATAAATTTCTTTGAAATGTATCCAAAACATGGACTAATGGGTGAATAGAGGAAGAGGTACATGAAATAAGTCGTGTTAAATCAGGGGCACCTGCATTAAGCATCCAACTCTTGATTTCTGATCAGGTCATGATCTCGCGGTTCATGAGTTCGAGCCCTGCATTGGGCTCTGCACTAACAATGTGGAGCCTTCTTGGGATTCGCTCTCTCTCTGCCCCTACCCTGCTTGAGCGCGTGTGTACACACACACACACACACACACACTCTCTCTCTCTCTCACACACTCACACACACACACACACACACACTAACTAAACCAAAAAAAAAAAAAAAAAGGAAAGATGTGTTAAATCAGATATAGAAAAATGTAAAATCCAAATGGTATGTGGGCAGTACATTCAGTACAATAAAATTCATTCAACTTTTCTACATATTTAAATGTTTCTTAGTGAAATCTTACTGAACAATATCAGAGATCAGAAAAGGACTAAGGAGGTGTGCTGAAAACTAGAAAGAGGCAGCCATAAGATCTGAAGACAGCTCCAAGCACACTATAAATGTCTTCAAATGAAATAAAGTATCACAAATGAAAGAAGCAGCACTGGTGAATAGCAACTAAATGAAAAAGTCATAGAAAATGAGAAGAAAGGTAGGCAAAAGCTAGATCACATAGTTTACTATGTGCCAAGATAATGAATTTAGATTCCACTTTAATGTTTTAAAAAGGATCTATGGTATAGGCACAAAAATCCTAAATAGTAGCAAATTAAGTTTAAATATACATTAACTGTGCTATATAATATGGTAGCTGCTTGTCTATTTAGACTTATGTTAATTTAAATTAATTAAAAACCAAGTTCTTCAGGTGCACCAACCACAAGTCGAGTACTCAGTAGCCTATGTGTCTAGTAGGCACTGTAGTAGGCAACAAAGTTTATAACAGAACATTTCCATTGTCACAGAACATTCAATTGGACAGTACTCCTTTCAAAGAAAATACACATAACACAAACATAATGTCAACAAAAGAAATAATTTAAGAAAGTGAAATTTTCTGTAAGTTTTCTTAAATCACAAAAGTAGAAATAAAAATAAATGTAGAAATATTTACAAAATGCCAAAATTCTTACCAAATAAAATGCTTTTAAAAAATTCTGTCAGTTATCACAGAACATATTTTGAAAGGTACATTCAGAGCTGAGACAATAAATTGATAACCAACACTTCCAGGGGCACCTGGGTGGCTAAGTCAGTTAAGGATCAGACTCCTGACATTGGCTCAGGTCATGATCTCACGGTTCTCTCTCTGCCTCTCCCCTGTTCACTCACACGCATGTGCACACATGCTCTCTCTCTCAAAATAAAAAACATTAAAACATTTATTTTAAAAATTCTCCTCTAAAATGGTAAAGGATCCATCAGGCCATATTCAATTTCAATAACAAACAACATTATTATCAGACTAGATCATGTAAAACTGAACACCAGAAATACGAGAATACATAAAGTTATCCTCATTTTATCTTGCATCTGCCTCTAAACCAAAATGGTTTCACCATTATATCTGTAACTGCATAAATAAAAAACAACAACTAAGGATAATCCCTGCAAAACCTCTAGAGTATGAACAGATCTTCACACAAAGTTTTAAACAAAGATTCTTCTCTTCACCCATAGT
The DNA here is from genome assembly GCF_028749965.1 of Puma concolor. Classification (NCBI taxonomy): domain Eukaryota; kingdom Metazoa; phylum Chordata; class Mammalia; order Carnivora; family Felidae; genus Puma; species Puma concolor. The sequence continues at coordinate 81,145,979 of NC_141671.1, forward strand.
TGCATAACAACCTCTCAAAAGTTCTTTTTCTTTTACTATAATACAAGTAATACAACATAAAGTCACAGACATATATATATATAAATCACAAACCTTAAGGCTTGATTTTCTTTATGAACTACCAGTCTTGGACATACTCTTAAGAACTTTCTATTTAGAGATAGAAGAAGAAAATAAAAGCAGGCCATACCTAGAAAATAAATCTGAATGCCAGATGAAATGCATAAATATAAATAAAGCCTCAATTTCCTACCTAGCAAAATATACAAAAAAATAATAAATGAATAGGAGCATCTGGGTGGCTCAATCAGTCAAGTGTCCAACTTTAGCTTGGATCATGATCTAGCAGTTCATGGGTTCAAGCCCAGTGTCGGCCTCTGTGCTGACAGCTCAGAGCCTGGAGCCTGCTTCATGTTCTGTGTCTCCCTCTCTCTCTGCCCCTCCCCTGCTTGTACTCTGTCTCTGTCTCTCAAAAATAAATAGACATTTAAAAAAATTTTAAATAATAATGAATAAATTCTAATAAGCTACATGAGTACATGCCTTTGAAAAATTAAATGTAATAAAAGAATAGCTTTCATAATTCTGTTTAATCCTCTCAAATGTTATTAGATAGATCTTCACATTTATTACTTTTTCTTCCTATATAGCAAATATTTTTAATAAAGCAGTCAAACTGGACATGAGAAAGTAAAATGACTCCAAGCAGAGAAAAGCAGTAAATTTACTGCTAAGAACTTTCAAGAGATTATCAGGTCTTTCTTTTATTTTTTTATTTGAATGTGTGAGATGAGAGAGAGGGATGGAGTCTTACTTATTTTTTTTTTTTTTTTTTTACTTAGTTTTTTAATCAAGCATAATTTCCTTAAAACCACTCAGGGTCAGTTCCTTGCATGTTCTCTGACTAGGACCTAACTACATACAACCCTACAGGGAACATTAACTGCACCAAAGGGGAAAAAAAGGGAGTTGAAAGAGGCAAACAAACAGAAAATGCAAAAAGACAATCTACTATTTCAGGAGAAAAAAACTTTACATGTGTAAAATAATCCAAGATCAGCCTTAGTCATATTAAAGTAAAAATGGGGAGTTCACAAAAGAGAAAATGAATTATTTTTGCCCACTAGTAGAAAAATAAATAGGCATTTAGGCAAAAATGCATAAGTCAATCTTACCGCTTTATAAATGGCTAAAATTTTGGAGTGGTCTTTCTACCCACTCACATAACAGATGAATACAAAAAGAAAGAAAAGAAAAGAAAAGAAAAGAAAAGAAAAGAAAAGAAAAGAAAAGAAAAGAAAAGAAAAGAAAAGAAAAGAAAAGAAAAGAAAAGAAAAGAGAAGAGAAGAGAAGAGAAAAGGAAAGACAAGACAAGAAAAAAGGCAGCTTCTCAGACTAAATACAAACAGCTTTGAAGTTTAAAATATTGTCTGTCTAGCAGCTGTAATACAAACTTTCCAAAACATCTGCTGAAACACCTAAGAAAAATGCAGAATGAAAACTTCAAACCTCATATTAGGACGAAAAAGTCCACATGCTACCACAACTTAAAGACTGATAGGTCTCTATTCAAAAGGTTGGTCAATGCGGGCACCTGGGTGATTCAGTTAGTTAAGAAGTCTACTCCTGATTTCGGCTCAGGACCCTCCCCTACTCGCACACTCTCTCTCACTCTCTCTCAAAGTAAATAAATAAACTTTAAAAAAAAAAATTAAAAGGTTGGTCAACGAACCTTGCATATCATACAGACAGCAGGCCTGACCAACAAAAATGACTCCTTCAGCACCTGGGTGGGTCAGTCGATTGAGCGTCCGACTTTGGCTCAGGTCATGATCTCACAGCTCGTGAGTTCGAGCCCCGCGTCAGGCTCTGTCCTGACAGCTCAGAGCCTGGAGCCTGCTTCTGCTTCTGTGTCTCCCTCTCTCTCTGCCCCTAACCCACTCGCATTCTGTCTCTGTCTCTCTCAAAAATAAATATTTAAAAAAAAATAAAAATTAAAAAAATGACCCCTTCAAATTCCCTCCGTGTCTACTATAGATCACAAACACAAGGTTTATACCAACCAAACAGAAACCAGGTAGCTGTTCTTCCACATGTGTCTACAACATCATGGGGCAAACTGCTCCTATACCCTCTCTCTCCCCGTGTTTTAGATGGTTTTCAAAGAGTATCTATAGGGGGTCCCTTGGACTCTTTCAGACAGTCCATGAGGTCAAAAGTATTTTCATAATAATGCTAAGGAGTAATTAACCCTTTTCATCATCACTGAGTATATGGTGCAGTTTTCAGAGACAATGTGACATATGACACCACAACTGAATCCAGCCGTCTTCCATGAAGCCAGACCTTTTTTAATCCACAAAAAGGCAAAACAATGCCAATCTTGTACTAAATTGTTTTTGCTTTAGAATATTTAATTTTGCACAAAAATGTTATTTCTATTAAGATAGTAGGTTTATTGTTTTAAAATAAACATTTGCAATTATAATTTCTAATATGATAACTATCATTAGATATAACCCACATAAATTAAAAAAACTCTCCAGGTCCTCAATGATTATAATGAGTATAAAGGAGTCCAGAGACCAAAAGTCTAAAAACTGGTACTCTAGGTAATCTAAGTCTCTTATGGACCTTCACTTCCTTTGCTGATACAAACATCGAGTCAAAGAAAAGAACTGGGAAGGAAGAATATGTATATTGGTTTCATGTTCACTCATAAAGGAAGTGCCGGAGTTGCAAAGAGACAGGAAGTTCCCAGAGAGCAGAATATATTGAAAACTAATATCCATAGACTCCATCTGTTCAGAGGATCATGCAGTAGAAGACAAAGGAATAGTCCATTTCACTCTAGCATAGTCCCAGCTAGACAAATGACATGAATGTAAACTAGAATGCCGACTGAAATTTAAAGAGTGCACACAAGAAGGATCTACAACTCTTGCCATCTAACAAACAGTAGGAAAAAATAAGATCATCACAAAAACTCACAGGAAAACTAAAACTTTAAAAATAAATTCCATTTTTAAAAATCCATGAAAAAGAAATAAATTTTTAGAAAAGTTTTGTATCCTCAGTAGGATACCAAAGGACAAAATCTTTTTAAAAAAAAAAGACAAAGAGAAATAGAGTAATAAGAACTGGATGAGGAGAAAAACAAAACAAAGCAAAACAAAACAAAACAAAAAAACAACATGAGATTAAAAGAAGACGAGTAAAGCAAATACTTAATATTACAGAGAGGGTAAAAAAAAAAAAAATCCACATTAGGGAAAATAAACCAACATTAGGGAAAATTAAATCTTTCTTATGAGACCAAGCTCAAGATTTTCCAGAATGCAGGAGGGGGAAACGGAAAAAACTGAATCACTATATTGTATAAAAAAATCAATATCCAAGATTACATTAAGTATGTCCAAAGAAACCAGAACACTTAGAACGATGCAAGAAAAAAGGGCATTTAATACCTACATGCCTTTCTTGAAAATGTACTTTAGTCAGCACTGTAGTTAGCACTGTAGTTAAAGATGTTACGAACTTCACCGACTCTGGTCAGAGACATCAATAAAGTGATAGGAATTAAATTAACTCAGAACAATAAAAAGCAAGTGGAGGACAACCATCAGAAGATGAAAAGGATTTCAATAGATTTCTGAAATACAAAGAGGATAGAAACCTATTGATATTAAGCCAGAACACACCCACAACAATGAGGGGGGGGGGGGGATCTTCACTGAAGAAGAAGGAAGAGCTGATCATCAGTAAAGTGATAGCTGAGGGGAACAAACAACTCTGAAAATTGCTAGGCTACCAAATAAGAACAACAAGGATCACGCATCACCTAGCTAATGTATTTGGAGATCTCTGCCATTTGTGTTTCAGAATACAAAAAAAATATGTTCTTTATGATATTTCTACTTTAAAAACTGACTTCTGCTTACAATTTCCTTCATCTAACGGTAGCAAATAAAATTCCAGTGATACATAGGCATATCTCCACAGAGAAACCTGAACTGTGATTCTGTATACATTTCTTTAGTCGAAAATAAGTCTTGTAAGAGAACTTAATGTCATCTCTAATAAAAACTATAAATCTGCCCAGTGCCTTAATCAACCCCAAGGCTTTCAAATTATTTATTGCCTTGAAATTACAGCATGAACATTGATGCAGTTCTCTCCTTCACCTCTTGTAAATCATCTCAACAATGAAAATATTTTTATGTGTGTATTTATCAAGGAAATTTTCTTAAACTAACTCAAGTTTTCAGCAAAACTCAGAGGCAAATATAATACACAAACTCTAAAATACAAATGTAGACTATAAAAAGTAGTTAGAATCCAAGAGAAAAGGGCTAAGGAAAGTTCAGAGTGTGGCTGGAAGAACTAGCCAGCAGATGCCAGAAATTATGCACAAAAATACACTCCGAGAGTAAATGGCTTTCTTAAGCGAAAAAGAGAATTTCGATGTTTGAAATACTGAGTACATAAGGCAGAATACAATGAGGTAGAGACAGAACCACAGACAACTGAAAAGAATCACAGAGAAAAGGCATTTGCCTAGAACAAGCCTGAGTCTGGCCAAAGCAAAGCTTTGAGTAATATAATCTAAAATATCACTTCCTATATTCTCCTCTCATAGCAACCTCCCACAAATAACTGATCCAGGAATATCTAATTTCTTTGAAGATAGGTAATATTAAGGGAACTGACATAGCATCAATACAAAAGTACTGAATGAAAAGAGGTAGAAAGGTAATATGAGGTAGAACGGTAATACTAACAGTGCAAACTTCACAGAAAAATACTGCCATACAACAGATGACAATTATTACCACATACTTGATCATGACTTTTTAAAAATAAAACTCTCACTGATATAAAGCAGACCAACAAAGCAGAAATGTAAAAAGATTCGAGGAAAAAGATGGCATAACAATTGAGTAATATAAAAGGTAACATGACAAAATACAGGAAAATAGTTCAAGGGAAAAAATCATCAGCACAGAAATGAAAGAATATAGCAAATACAGAACAATAATATAGAACAAATAATAAGAGAATGGAGATTTAAAGGACACAACAAAATGAAACAGAACAAAGGAAAAAGAAATTAAAGGGATCAGAGCATCAATATTAGATTTAGAGCAATGGTTCTCAAAGCAGGGTCCCTGGACAAGCAGTTGCGTTTCACTTGGGAATTTGAGAGAAACCGCAATTTCTCATGCCACCAAAGATTTACTAAAGTCAGAAAATCTGGAAATGGAACCCAACAGTCTGTTTTAACAAGCCCTCCAGATAATTCAGATCCACACTAAAGTTTTGGAACTGATGCCTCGGAAGATGGAAAAAGAGACACAATATGAACATAGCCAAAATGTCCAAAGAGGAAAACCAATCAGTATAACATCACAAATATTTAAATATAAACAATAAACTTAAAACTTGAATCTGCATATTAAGAAGGGCATAAGTAACAGAGAAAACTGACCTAGAAACAGTGAACTCCAAGACATATCTAGAAAGTTAGTGAACTTTAAAGATGAAAAAATAATCTTTTGAGCAAAGAAACAAAAAGATTAAGTTAATTAAATGGAGGGGGGAAGAAACAAAAAATCAGATGGCATCTTATTGCTTCACAACAACATTAAATATTAGAATACAGTGGAACACTCACAGGTTAAGCATGAGCCAGGATTTTTATATTCCTTTAAATGACCCTTCAAAAATAAAAATGACAACAAGTAAACACTCTTAAACATGCAAGAACTAAGGGATCACTGTTCTCATGAAATATTCTTGAGAAAACTACTAGGAGTTAAAACTTCAGCTAAGCAAGAATGGGAAAAGGAGTACTATTATCAAAGCAGTAAAGCATAATTAGCTATAAAATAAAACAAATGTGGGGATTAGGAAGAAAAAACAGAAAGTAAATATCATCTACCCCAATAATATGAAAATAATATAAATAAAAATTGAGAGAAAAAAAAGGAGAAATGATGGGTTGGAATTCCCATCTTTGGAATTTAATGTTAACAAATCAAGTAGTAGAATATGAGTATACTTCACAGTAGGAAAATAATATCATTTATTAAAAACTAATAGTGGAGAAATGGGAGTAAAAGAACAAAGACTTATATTATGCATAGGTAGGAATTTAATAGGTAATACTTAAAGAAATACAAAACTAAAGATATCATAGAAAGATACAATTGTGAAATTAATCACTAAAACAAAAATACAGACAACCCAAATACCAGAAAACTAGAAATGCATGCACCAACACACATTTTAACAGCAGAATGAAAGACCTGTGGTTAACTATGAAAAGAGAAAACAACACAATAACAGCATCAATATCCAATATATTTTTCACATGGATAAATGTAAATGGAATAAATCATCAGTTAAAAAAATAAAAGAGTTATTATACACATGTCGATGTAAGTAAGAACTTGGACAGAAATGTTTGTTGCAACATTATTCACAATAACCACCAAGTAAAACAACTAAAAATGTCCATCAACTGAAGAATAGATAAACAAAGTTAAATATCCACACAAAGAAATATTTTGGGGGCCATAATGAGGAATGGCATACTGATTCATGCTACAACATGGATGAACCTTAAAAACATTATGCTATATGAAAGAAATCAGGCACAAAAACACCACATTTTGAATGATACAGCTTCTATGAAATGTCCCCAAATAGTCAAATCTATAGAGACAGAAAATAGACTGGTGGCTGCCAAAGGCCAGAAGTTAGGAAGAATTAGGGAATGGTTGCTAACAAGTACAGAGTTTCTTTTGGTGGCGATGAAAAATGATCTAAAGTTGATTGTGGTGGTGCTCATACAACTCTGAATTGCGCACTAAATTGAATTCATTGAAATTGTACATTTGAATGAGTAGACTGTACGATACGCAATTACATCTCAATAAAGCTGTTTAAAGTTCTAAATAACAGAAGTGTTACAGTGTGGATCACAAAGGAAAACAAAACTTCACTGTATACAAAGCACATACCTAAAATAATATGATTCAAAAAACCTTTGAAGTAGTATGATAAATAAAGGCAAAAACAAACAAAAAGAAACAAGGCTCACAATATTAGTCACAATCTTAAAAGTCAAGACAAAAAAAAAAACTTTATAAGTCTAAGGGAATATAAATCCAAATGAATAAATAATTATCTATGAAATTATCATCACCAAAAAGCACAGTATGAATATTCATGAAGAAACTTTAGAAGACACTATAATTAAACAGCCACTAGTGTTAGGAAGATTTCATTCACCTCACTTAGTCCATGACAGATCAACTGAGCCAAAAATAAAAACGAATATAAAGGCTAAAACAAAAACATAATTAGTAAGGCAAATTTGATTGACATATATAAATCTTAACTCTGAGTTGATAACACCTTTTAAAGGGTCTGTGAAAGAGTCCCAAGAACTGATAACACCTTATAATAAATTCCAAAAAGCAGAATATACAGATAATATCCTTTCACCTTAACACGATAAAATTTAAAACAAATTCAGAAAATAAAGACTTCTACCTTGAAATTTCAAAACTCTTTAACAAGCATGAAAAAAAGCAAAAAAGAAAACAAAATTGCAGACTTCTTAAAAACATGACAAAACTTACTCAGTATCCTATTCTAGTTACCAGACTACGTATGGCAGGCGCAGAAGGAAATTTTAAAGTACTAATATCTATAAGAAAAGAAGGAGAGTTAATGAATTCAATTGCCCAACTAAAAAGATAGTAAAGGACAATAAAGAGAAATACAAACCAAAGATTAATAAATAATAAAAGTAAGTTTTGCTTAGGAAAAGAGCAGAAGTAAGAAACAAAAGAAAGCTGGTTTATTGTGGAGGGGAAAAAACTTAAATAGCTACCATTATTCAGAAAAAAGCAAAGAAACAAATATTCAACTAATAAATCTGATAGGAAATAACCACAAAAACAAAAGAAATTTAAAGTCTTATCATCAATTACTTTGCTCAACTCTATGCAATTAATTTTAAAATATCAATAAAATGGCTATTTTGCTAAGAATGATAATTTACCAAAACAGGGAAGTCTAGTTGGCTCAGTCAGTTAAGTGTTAGACTCTTGATTTTGGCCCACATCACAATCTCACAGTTCATGGGTTTGAGCCCCCTGTCAGGCTCTGCACTGATAGCACAAAGCCTGTTTGGATTCTCTCCCTCTCTCTCTCTCTCTCTCTCTCTCTTTCTCTGCCCCTTCCCTGCTCATGCTCAGTCTCTCTCAAAATAAATCAATAAACTTAAAAAAAAAATAAAGAATGATAATTTACCAAAACAGACTCAAGAAGAGAAAAAAATCTAATCAAACCAATTTCCATAGAAGAAGTAGAGGAAGTCCAGTATCTGTTAACCCAACCCTAAACACTAGGACTCAAATAGTCCATGGGAGAATTCCATAAAATCCATCAAAACTAGATAATTCCAATGCTATTAAAACTACTCCAGAACAGCAGAAGAAAAAATCCTAAGTTCTTTTTGTGGAGTAGAACATTGATGTAAAAGTTACCAAAGAGTTACAGAACAAGATCACTTATTAACATCAATACAAAAATCCTAAATACAATGCTAGAAAAAAAAAAACCGTTCATTACATCATTTAAAAATAATACACTATGGAGAAATAATCCATGTTCATGGACAGGAAGACTCAACAGTGACAAAATGTCAGTTTTTCCCAACTTGATCTATAGATTCAATGCAATCCCAATCAAAATGCCAGCAAATTATTCTGTGGATATCAACAAACTGACTTTAAAGTTTATATGGAGAGGCAAAAGACCCAGAACAGCCAACATAATGTTGAAAACAAAGAAATAAAGTTGGAGGCCTGACACTCCCTGACTTTAAGACTCACTATAAAGCTACAGTAATCAACATAGTGTAGTATTAGCAAAAGAATAGACAAACAGATCAACAGAACAAAACACAGATCCCAGAAACAGACTCACATAAATATAATCAATTGATCTATGATAAAGGAACAAAGGCAATACAATGGAGCAAAGACAGTTTTTCAACAAACGGTTCTACAACAACTATCGTATTCCAAAAAATGAATCTAGACATAGACCTTACACCCTTCACAAAAATTAACTCAAAATAAATCATAGACCTAAATGTAAAAAGCAAAACTATGCAACTCCTAGAAAATAAGGTAGGACAAAACCTAGACAACTTTGGGTATGGTGAATCCTTCTTAGGTATAACACCAAAGACACGGATCCATCAAGACATGGATCCATGATCCATGTGGTTTGAGAAAACAAAACACATGATGGAAAAAATATCTGAAAAAGCACATCTAATAAGGACTCTTATCCAAAATATCCAAAGACTCTTAATAACAAAATGAACAAATCAATTAAAAAATAGGTCAAAGACCTTAACAGACACATCACTAAAGAAGCTATAGAGATGAAAAATAAGCATATGAAAAGATGCTCCACATCATATGTCATTATGGAATTGCAAATTAAAAAAAAAATTATTTGTGCGTGTGTGTGTGTGTGTGTGTGTATATATATATATATATATATATATATATATATATATAATCACTACACACCTATTAGAATGGCCAAAATCTGAAACACTGACATTATCAAATGCTGAGAAGGATGTGGAACAACAGGAACTCTCATTCACTGCTAGTAAGAATGCAAAATGGTAAGCCATTTTGGCGGTTGATTACAAAACTAAATATACTCTTACCATATAACTGAACTATTGTGCTCTTTGGTATTTACTCAAAAAAGTTGAAAATTTATATCCACACAAAACCTACACGTGGGTGTTCACAGCAGCTTTATACATAATTGCCAAAATGTGGAAGCAACCAAGAATCCTTCAGTAGGTAAATGGATAAATAAACTGTGGCATGTCCAGACAATATAATATTACTCAGCACTAAAAAGTGAGCTATCAAGCCATGAAAAAGACATAGAAACAACACTTAATGGCATATTAATAAATTAAGGAAACCGATCTAAAATAGTGTGATTCAAAAAATAAAATAAAGTAGTATGATTCCAACTATATGACATTCTAGAAAAGGTAAAACAAAAAAAGTATAAAAATCAGAACTTGCCAAGGGACAGGGGAAAGAGAGGGATGATTAAGCAGAGCATAGATAGGTACGGCAATGAAAATACTCTGTATGACACTATCCTGATGGATATGTTATTAATATATTTGTTCAAACCTACAGAATGTACAACACCAAGAATAAATCCTAATGCAAACTAGACTTTGGGTGATTATGGTGTCAATGTGTGTTCATCAGTGGTAACAAATGTAACATTCCAGTGAGTAATGTTGATAATGTGAAAAACCATGCATATGTGGTGGCAGCAGGTGTAAGTGAAATCTCTGTACCTTGCTTGAAATTTTGCTGAGAGAGAAGGAGCTAAGATGGCTGAGTAGTAGGAGGACCTTGGGCTTGCCTCATCCCTCAAACACAGCTAGATAAATATCAAATCATTCTGAATACCCAAGAAATATATCTGAGGACTATAGAACAAACTGCACAACTGGAGGAAGAGAAAAGCCACACTGTGAAAGGTAGAAGTGCAGAGACATGATTTGGGAGAGAAACAGACTGCAGGTGCTGTAGACAGGAGGAAGGGAGAGAGAGAAAGAGGAGTACACAGGGGATCGCACAAGGAAAACACCTCCCCAAAGCCACTGACTGGGAAAACAAGAGGGGCTGATTTTCTGAAGTTTTTACAACCAGTGGAGCTCAAAGAGTGTAGTTTTAGAGGCCCATGGTGTGGCCAGTGGTGGAACCCAGCAGGCGCTGCAGTGCTCCTGTGGATAAGGAGGGCAGATAGCCTGGGAGCAGACAGTGCCATCTGAGGATGCCCTGGCAGGCACTGGGAGAGATGCTTCCCCCTTCTTGGAGCACATCTGGAAGAGGTGGCACTGCCTCTCGTGAGTCACAATCTCATGGTTCATGAGTTCAAGCCCAGTGCTGGGCTCTGTGCTGATAGCTCAGAGCCTAGAATCTGCTTCTGATTCTGTGTCACCCTTCCTTTCTACCCCTCCCCCACGCTCTCACTCACTCTCTCTGTCAGAAATAAAAAAAAACATTAAAATAATTTTAATAAAAAAATAAAATAAAAATCAGAAAGGAACTCATTGACAGTAATACAATAATAATGGGGAGTTTTAATGGACAGATCATCTAAGCAGAAAGTCACTGAGGAAATAATGGCTTTGAATCACACACTGGACCAGATGGACTTAACAGCTATATTCAGAACATTTCATCCTAAAGCAGAATACACATTCCTTTCAAGTGCACATGGGGCATTCTCTAGAACAGATAACAACTAGGCCTCAACAAGTACAAAAAGATTCAGATCATATTATACAAGTTTTCCAATCACAGTGCTGTGAAATTTGGAGTGAATCACAAGAAAACATTTGCAAAGACCACAAATATATGGAGTTTAATGAATGTCCTACTGAAGAATGAATGGGTCAACCAGGAAATTAAAGAAGAAATACAACAATACACGGAAACAAATGAAAATGAAACCATGACAGTGGAAAACCTTTGAGATGCAGCAAAAGCAATCATAAGAGAGAAGTATATAGCAATATAGGCCTACCCCAAGAAACAAGAAAATTCTCAAAATCACAAACCAACATTACACCTAAAGGAGCTAGAAAAAGAACAATAAGTGAAGCCTAAAGCCCATAAAAGAAGGGAAATAATAAAGATTAGAACAGAAATAAGTGATATAGAAAAAAAAAAAAACAAAAAACAAATAGCAGTGGAACAGATTAATGAAACCAGGAGCTGGTTCTTTAAAGAGTAAAAGTGTTAAACCTGTAGCCAAATTTATCAAAAAGAAAAGAGAAAGGACCAAAATAAATACAATCACTAATGAGAAAAATCATAACCAACACCACAGAAATACAAACAATTATAAGAGAACATCATGAAAAATTGTATGTCAACAAATTGGGCAATCAAGAAGAAATGGATAAATTCCTATAAACATAAACTACCAAAACTGAAATAGGAAGAAATAGAAAACTTGAACAGACTAATAACCAGTAAAGAAATTGAAGCAGTTATCAAAAATCTCCCAACAAACACAAGTCCAGGGCCAGATGCCTTCCCAGGGGAATTCTAACAAACATTTAAAGAAGAGTTAATACCTATTCTTCTCAAACTGTTCCAAAGAATGGAAATGGAAGGAAAACTTACACATTTATTCTACAAGGCCAGCATTACCTTGATTCCAAAACCAGCTAAGTCTCCACTTAAAAAAAGAGAACTACAGGCCAATATCCCAGGTAAAGTTGGATGCAAAAATTCTCAACAAAATACTAGCAAATCGAATTCAACAGTACATTAAAAGAATCATTTACCACAATCAAGTAGGATTTATTCCTGGATTGCAAGGGAAGTTTAATATTTGCAAATCAATCAACATGATATACCACATTAATAAAAGGAAGGGTAAGAACCATATGACCCTCTCAATAGATGCAGAAAAAGCAGTTGACAAAGTACAGCATCCATTCTTGATAAAAACCTCAACAAAGTAGGAACAGAAAGGTCATACCTCAAGATAATAAAGGCCATATATGAAAGACCCACAGCTAATATCATTCTCGATGAGGAAAAACTGAGAGCTTTTCCTCTATGTTCAGGAACAAGACAGGGATGTCCACTTTCACCATTGTTATTTAACATAGAACTGGAAGTCCTAGCCTCAGCAATCAGAAAACAGAAAGAAATAAAAGGCATCCAAACCAGCAAGGAAGAAGTCAAACTTTCACTATTTGCAGACAACATGACAATCTATGTAGAAAACATGAAAAACTCCACCAAAAAATTACTAGAACTGCTACACTAATTCAGTAAAGTTGCAGGATACAAAATAAGTATCTAGAAATCTGTTGCATTTCTATATACCAATAATGAAGCAGCAGAAAGAGAAATCAAGGAATCAATCTCATTTACGGTTCCACCAAAAACCATAGGATACCTAGGAATAAACCTAACAAGGAGGTAAAAAAAAAAAAAAAAAAAAACCTAACAAGGAGGTAAAGAATCTGTACTCCCAAAACTATAGAACACTGAAGAAAGAAACTGAAGATAACACAAAGAAATGGGAAAACATTCTATGCTCATGGATTGGAAGAACAAATATTGTTAAAATATCTACACTACCCAAAGCGATCTGCACATTTAATGCAATCCCTATCAAAAGACCAACAGCATTTTTCATGGAGCTAGAACAATCCAAAAATGTGTATGGAATCCAAAAAGATCTCAAATAGCCAAAGCAATCTTGAAAAAGAAAAGCGAAGCTGTAAGCATCACAATTCCACACTTCAAATCATATTACAAAGCTGAAGTGATAAAAGACAGTATGGTACTAGCATAAAAACAACACAGAGATGAATAGAACAGAATAGAAAATCCAGAAATGGATCCACTACAATATGGTCAACTAATCTTTGACAAAGCAGGAAAGAGTAGCCAATGGAAAAAAGTCTCTTCAACAAATGGTGCTGGGAAAACTGGACAGCAACATGCAGAAGAATGAAACTGGACCACTTTCTTACACCATACACAAAAATAAACTCAAAATGGATAAAAGACCTAAATGCGAGACAGAAAACCACAAAAATCTGAGAGGAGAACACAGGCAGTAACCTCTTTGCTATCACCCATAGCCACTTCTTACTAGATATGTCTCCTGATGCAAGGGAAACAAAAGCAAAAATGAACTTATTGGGACTTCACAATAAAAAGCTCTGCACAGAAAAGGAAACAACCAACAAAACTAAAAGGCGACCTTCGAAATGGGAGAAGATATTTGCAAGTGACATATCTGATAAAGGGTTAGTATCCAAAATCTATAAACAACGTATACAACTCAAACCCCAAAAAAATAATCCAATTAAAATGGACAGCAGGCATGAATAGACATTTTTCCAAAGAAGACATCCAGATAGCTAAGACACATGAAAAAAAATGTTCAATATCACTCATCATCAGGGAAATGCAAATCAAAACTACAATGAGATATCACCTCACACCTGTCAGAATGGCTACAATTAACAACACAAGGAAACAACAGATGTTGGCAAGGATGCAGAGAAAGGGGAACTCCCTTATGCTGTTGGTGGGGATACAAACCGGTGCAGCCACTCTGGAAAATAATATGGAGGTTCCTTAAAAGTGAAAAATGAAACTACAATATAATCCAGCCATGGCACTACTAGGTATTTGCCCAACGGATACAAAAATACAGATTCAAAGGGGTACAAGCAATCCAATGTTTATAGCAGCATTATGAACAATAGCTATATTATGGAAAGAGCCCAAATGTCCATTGACTGATGAATGGATAAAGAAGATGTGGTGTATATATATGCATACATACAATGGAATATCACTCAGCCATCATAAGAATGAAATCTTACCATTTGCAACAACATGGATGGAACTAGAGAGTATTATGCTAAGCAAAGCAAAATAGGTCGGAGAAAGACAAATACCATATGATTTCACTTATATTCAGAATTTAAGAAATAAAGCAAATGAACATAGGGAGAGAGAAGCAAACCAGAAAACAGACTCTTAACTAATGAGAACAAACCAAGGGTTGCTGGAAGGGAACTGGACAGAAGGATAGGTTTAATGGGTGATGAGGATCAAGGCAGGCAATTGCTGTGATGAGCCCTGGGTGTTGTATGTAAGTGATGAATCACTAAATTCTACTCCTGAAACCAATACTACACTATATGTTAACTAACTTGAATTTAAATAAAAATGTGAAACTTAAAAAAAAAAAAAAGTTGTGAACCAAACTGCTGTAAAGAAAAGAAATAACAATAATAATGAAGTCTTCAAAAATAGTAACAATACATTAAGCAGGACTTATCATATTAGGACATATTTTCATATAATTCATGAGATAAATAAATCTAACAGAAAAAGATAATTGTATTATATCTATAGATGAAAAGTCATTTGGCAATACTGAATACCTTTTTTTTTTAATGTTTATTTATTTACATTGGGAGAAAGCTCACACTCAGGGGAAAGGGGCAGAGAGAAAGGAAGAGAAAATCTTAAGCCAGTTCCACACCGCCCGCAAAAAGCCCCATGTGAAGATCAATGTCACAAGCCACGAGATCATGACCTGAGCCAAAATCAAGAGTAGGACGCCCAACTGACTATGCTACCAGGCACCCCATAAATACCTATTCTTGAGTAAAGGTAAAACAACTCAATATTCTGGTTTCTCTTCGGACTGCATAAATCTTTCAGCTTTTAAAAGTAAAACAACTCAGCAAAAAAGAACCAGATACTTGTTTAACCTGATAAAATAGATTTCAGACTCAGAGGCACCACATACTTGTAAGCAACACTAGAAGCACCGCCATGCAAATCAAGAACAAGATCCCTATAACTATCACTGCAATTTAAATCTGTATTCATAGGGGCGCCTGGGTGGCGCAGTCGGTTAAGCGTCCGACTTCAGCCAGGTCACGATCTCGCGGTCCGTGAGTTCGAGCCCCGCGTCGGGCTCTGGGCTGATGGCTCAGAGCCTGGAGCCTGTTTCCGATTCTGTGTCTCCCTCTCTCTCTGCCCCTCCCCCGTTCATGCTCTGTCTCTCTCTGTCCCAAAAATAAAATAAACGTTGAAAAAAAAAAAAAATCTGTATTCATGCATAACTGAATCAGACAAGAGAAAAATATATTAAAAATCTAAATAAAACTGTGTCTATTTATACTTAATATGATTGAATACCTAGAAAATCCAAGAGAATCAACTGAAGAATTATAAACAACAAAATATAGTGAGAACTGGAAAAATAAAGTCTGTATACCAAAATCAACAGCTTTCTTTTTTTTCTTATTTTTAAAAATGCTTTTTAATGTTTTTATTCATTTTTGAGAGAGAGAGAGAAAGACAGAGAGAAAGAGAGAAAGAGAGAGAGTACCAGCAGGGGAGGGGCACAGAGAGAGAGGGAGACACAGAAAGCCAAACAGGCTCCAGGCTCTGAGCTGTCAGCACAGAACCCAACACGAGGCTCAAACCCAACAACTGTGAGATCATGACCTGAGCCAAAACTGGATGCTTAACTGACTAAGCCACCCAGGTGCCCCCCAAATCAACAGCTTTCAAATTTAAAAACTTGTATAAAAGGCATCTGCTAAGTCCTACAGGTAACAGCACCCTTAATAGTTAAAATAGACTTTTCCTATTCCAAAGAAAAGGAATAAATATGGCTGTATCACTCTCACTACCTGTATTCAACATTAAATAAGAGGCTCTTAGCCAGTCTAAAAAGGCAAGAGAAAAAATAAAAAGGTATCCAGATTGGAAAGGAAAACTAAAAGTGCCCTTTTTTTTTTGTTTTGTTTTGCAGAGGACATGACTGTCTATGTAAAAAGATATGATGGAATCTATAAAAAGCTAGTACATGGGAACCTGGGTGGCTCAGTTCATTAAGAGTCTGACTGCAGCTCAGGTCATTATCTTATACTTCGTGGATTCAAGCCCCATGTCAGGCTCTGTGTTGACAGCTAAGAGCTTGGAGCCTGCTTCAGATTCTGTGTCTCCCTCTCTTTCTGCCCCTCCCCCACTTGTGTTTACTCTCTCTCTCTCTCTCTCTTTCTCTCTCTCTTTCTCAAAAATAAATAATTAAAAAAATAATCTAGTAAAGTAATAAGTGAGTTAGCAAGACTGCAAGAAAAAAAATCAATATACAAAAATCAATGTATTACTATATGTTATCAACAATTAAAAATTGAAAATTTAAATACTATTTATAATACATCAAAGAGTATGAAATCAATCTGAAAAAAGTCAGATGAGTAAAACCACAAAAATTTCTTTTTTTTCTATTTTATTTTTTTAATTTACTCCAAGTTAGTTAGCATATCGTGCAATAATGATTTCAGGAGTAGAATCCAGTGATTCATCCCCTACATATAACACCCAGTGCTCATCCCAACAAGTGTTCTCCTCAATGCCTATCACCCAGTTAGCCAATCCCCCCACCCACAACCCCTCCAGCAACCCTCAGTTTGTTCTCTGTATTTAAGAGTATCTTATGTTTTGTCCCCCTCCCTGTTTTTATATTATTTTTGCTTTTCTTCCCTTATGTTCATCTGTTTAAACAAAAAAATTTTCTGAAATTAAAGACCTAAATAAAAGGAGAGAAATACCAGTTTGATAAACTGGAAAACTCAACACTGTTAGGGTATCAAATCTTCTCCCCCAAATTGATCTATATATTCAATGCAATTCCAATCCAATCCCAGCATGCACTTCGTAGATACTGACAAACTTATTCTAAAATTCACATGAAAATGCTAAGGCCTAGGGGCGCCTGGGTGGCTCAGTCGGTTAGGCGGCCGACTTCGGCTCACGTCATGATCTCGCGGTCTGTGGGTTCGAGCCCCGCATCAGGCTCTGTGCTGACAGCTCAGAGCCTGGAGCCTGTTTCAGATTCTGTGTCTCCCTCTCTCTGACCCTCCCCTGTTCATGCTCTGTCTCTCCCTGTCTCAAAAATAAATAAAACGTTAAAAAAAAAAAATTTAAAAAAAAAAAAAAAAGAAAATGCTAAGGCCTAGAAAGTTGGAAGGTTAATCCTATCTCATTTCAAGGTTTAATCTGAAACGTAATCAAGACAGTGTGGTACTAGTGTAAAGACAGACAAATACAATCAAGGGAACAGAACAGAGTCTAGAAAAAGACCCAGACATTCCATGACAACTTAGTTTTCATAAAGGTGCAAAAAGCAAGTCAATGAAAAAAGGGCAGTCTCTTCAATAACTGGTGCAGAAATAATTGGATATTCATATACAAAACAAACAAAAACTTATCAAGTGACTAAAAATAACTCCAATGTCTAAAAATAACTCAAATGTCTAAGACTATGGAATAGTTAAATTATGGTACTGATAAGATGAAAATCTTTGCATCTGTGAAAAAAAAAGGAAAGGGGGGACTATCTCTACATACCAATATTGGGGTAAGGGGACTCAAAATATATTAAGTAAAAAAAGCAAAGAATAGAATAAAAGAAAGAAAGAATAAAAGCACAGAATGGTGTGTTAAGAATCATCTCTTGGATAAGGTTGGTAAGAATAGTAAATGTATTTGCTTATATATGCATAGGAAAATTCTGATGGATACAGTTATAAGCTAATGGCAATGGTTATTCTTCTGATGTGATAAATGAATAGAAAACTTTCATAGAAACTTTTTGCTGTGTGACTTTAAAAATTTTATAAACATATTAATCCATTCAAATAATACTCTTTTAATTGGCCTTCAAGCTGTAAATACAAACAAGCTGTAAATACAAATAAGCTGTAATCTGAGAAGCTGCTATTTGTTTTTACTATTTTGGATGCTGTATTCTAATTATGTATACTAAAGTTAAAAACTGAACAACTCATTATCTCTTCACTGGACTTGACAGATCAAATGACAAAATGAGTAGGTTGTTAACAGAGCTATGTTAAGTCCTAAAATCAAAGTTATCTCCAAGATTTTATAGATATATAGAAATAAAATTCTATTATTCTACACATTTCTGTGCATTCTTCATAGTTGTAAATTTTGTTTAAATCCACATAAAAACTAGCATTCCTCATAAAAAATGATACATACTTCTCTCAAAAATGCTTTATTATTCATAATATCACTATTTCACCCATTCCCATTAGTAATGATAAAAATAATAAGAATCTCTACAGCAATCATCTGTTACATGTAGCTACTATCCTATAACTGGTGTTGCTGTAGTCTTACCCTTTAGACCAACTCTGCTACAAAATGTGCTTTTCTTCTTTATTACATGGAACAAAAAAAAAACAACAGAACTGGAAAATGAGAGGAGGAAGTTATACTTAAAATTCCACATACTAGAGTTCTTTTAATTTTTTTTTTAAGTTTACTTATTTTGAGAGAGAATGCACATGCGCACGTCAGCCGGGGAGGGGCAGAATCCCAAGCAAGCTCCGTGCTGTCAGTGCAGAGCCTGATGTGGGGCTCGAACTCATAAACTGTGAGATCATGACCTGAGCCGAAATCAAGAGTCTAACACTTAACTGACTGAGCCACGCAGGCACCCCTAGAATTCCTTTTAAAAAAAAGAGTATCTTAGAATTTTTTAGGGGTTATATAAGCTAAGTGTTTAAACAAAAAACAGGTTTTACTAGTGAAAAACTACATGAAAAGTTGTTCAACCTAACTGCTTCACATCCCTTAAGAACAGTTCTAATAGTAATCCACCGCAAATATTTCTAAGTAGCACTGGTTGTAACTAAAGAAACTGTATGATCTAAGACATTTTCTTAAATGTTGAACTTGAATTATGACAGCACAAGCTGTCAAGTTAGTTTTTTTAAAAAATGAATGCAAACTGAAACCATGTGGCCTCTGCTCAACTTTTACACTGATTTATAATTTAGAAAGTGTTTCTATAAGAATGCATTGCTCCAGTTAGCAAATTTTCACCAATGACATAGTCCATGTTAAGTGTCTATCAACCTTATCCTCACCCTTACCCTACAGATTGGGCAGGGCACAGAAATAGATACCCCTTTAACATCCCTGCTGCCAAAACAGACACAAAAGGCAAGCAGCGAGCTGTGGGAAGATCATGGCAGCAGGGATCAACCAAGAGTTCCATGCCAAGCAGGTGTTATGCAAAAATTCCATAAAAACAGAATAATAACTTCGTATTCATTGACATGAAAAATGATAGGCACTGGACAGTGCTGGGATTACCGTAGCTATTATATCCAAGGGCTCATTCCAAATTAAGTGGACATGAGCAGAAGCGGGTAAAATACTACAAAAATTTACATCATCTAGCATGTGGGATTATATTAGAAAAGAGTTTAAAATGCATACTTGCAGATGTTGCTATACTTCCTATATTATTCTATCATAACCACCCCTTCTCCAAAATATAATAATTTCATGTTGCATCTTTACTGTCAAATACTATGTAGTAGTTAAAAATAATGAGACAAATCTCTAAGCACTAACCTGAAAATAATTTCCAAGCCACACTGTTAGATAAAGAAAACAACAATCCCAGAATGATGCATTTTAAGTGTCAAAACAACAGAAAGAAACAAAAGAAAACCCTCAATCTATGTACGTATGCAAATGCTTTTTTAAATAGGAGTAAGTACCAACCACTGGTGGTTGGTGAACTTCAGAAGGCATAACAGGTAATTTTCACTCTATCTCATTCTTTACTGTCTACAGCTTTTTAAAAAACATAACATAGACCAACAGCCATGAATCAAAAACTATTATGAGAAACAAGAAAGGAACCTAGTTTAAGTTTCCACCACTGAGAATCTTACTCTGGAGAAGACTTGGGAATTGCACAAGTTTGTCCAGAATAGTGCTATATTCAATTAAAATAATTTCTGGAAAAATCAAGACAACTGGGCAGTAATATGTCATTCATAATCCTCTCACAAGCTGAATTATGACACACTGTAAGGACTAATTAGAAAATTTTACCTTTCTTGAAGTATAGATGTCAAAAAATGGCTTATTTCTGACACTAAATGGTTCCTGTGTTTTGTCAATGAGCCCAGTCTTCATTTTTTCATGTCGAGGACTTATTATTTCTCTTTCTATACACTGCAGACGAATATTAAAATCACAATCTCCAACTGGCTGTGCCTGAATCAAATGAGACAATTATTTCAATTTCAATACTAAAAACTATTTTATCAGCATAATTATTAAAGCCATCACAATGTACATAGCAGTCTATGTAAGGAGCATCTTTAAAGTTGTCCAGTGCACAGATTGCACAACCACATGTCAGTCCTAATTTGACTAATAAACACACCTAAACACACACACATAGACACACAAGAGTTATTTATTTTAAAATTATAAATGCATGAAATAGTATAAGAATGATACAATATTCTCCAATATAAACTGAAGTTTTCACATCTGAATTAAAGTGTTAATATACTGACTAATCATTTTTATTATTTGAATTAGTACAATTATATGAACTAATAAAACCAGTATGAAACTAAAATCCACATAATTCAGGAAAGTATAAGCAAATAACATATCAAAATAAGCAACACAGTCGCCTATAATGTTTTTTGTTGCTTAAAGTGCTAATACATCAACAAGTAGAAAATAATTATTAGACAAATACATTCTCAACTCTGAAAACTAATCTAGAACAAAGTTTCCATAATATATTCAATTATACAGTTATAAAGTTCTCTATATACAGTATATATACAACATGGTCCATATAAGTGGTATCTATGATTTGAACCATGAAATAAAAAGAGTGCATATACTTTTTACATAAATTGAAGGTAGGGGCTTAAACTATCCAAATGGTATAGACAAATATAGTTTATAACACTTCATCTGGTGACAGTATCATCCAGATAAGTAACATCACCTCATATCAAGTACCCCTCTTTTTTATTTTGCAGATGGGACACCCTTCCATGAATTTTTCTCACCTTTTCATCTTCTTCCTCTTCCCTAATCTATATCACCCAACCTAACGTTTATACAACCTAATGCTTACAAAAGGGTGGCAGCATTTGCTTAAGCTGTAGACATTAAATATGCCTTGAGAATGATTTTTTCTCAGCTTTGAAAGGATGACAATTTTGATACTCAGCAAAGAATAATAAGCCCTAGATATGAGGTAGTACATGTTCCCTTTACATAAAGGCATACAACTGTTTGTAAAACGTATGTATTGAAGAAATGTTAGTCAATGATCACAAAGTTCATGTGTAATCTTTCCCATACCACCTACATCATCAATAAGGCTGAAAAACCTGAAATGTTAGGCTTATTTATTATACCTATTAGATGAATTCAGATCCCTATAAAATTAATGTGGAACAAGTAAGTCCTCCTTTTTTAAATAAAAAGCCTAACTGTTTACAAATATGTAAGTTGTCTTAATTCTCTCCTAAATACTTTTCACTTCAAAGTATGTATACATAAATTCATCAAAACAACAAGAAAAAACTGAAAGCAGGTTCATCTGCAAATCTATGCTGCCTATACTAAAGGAGGCAGTTGATAGATAGATGGTAAATCATTGAAAACAGACAACAGGAAGAACTCAGTAACTATTAACTAACTGGCCTTCTAGTTTTGAATTCTTTCTCACTTCAAAATACTATCTAAGCTGCCACTGTAGTTCATCTTTCAAAACAATAAAAGTGTGAGCCTATCATGAACATAACTAAAATGAATCAATAGTGCCCTATTACAGAACTAAGCTAAAATGCCTTATTCAAGTCACCTGACCCCAATCCATTTGCTTTTCCTGCTGTGTCCCATATCTCCCCAGACATCAAGTACACTAACAACCACCTAATGCTCCTGACATCCATGATTCTATCCTTCAAAATTAATCCATGTAACTTTCTCTATCTGCAAGTCAACACTTCAGTAACTCAACTACACCCTGGCTAAACTGAAATACTCTCACTTCTCTAGTGCCTGTCATACATTTCTATATCCCTAACATACCTGCATTGTTGTTATACTATCATAATTCTTTACATTTATTCCTCGTCCATGAGTCCAGTGGTCCACAAATTTCTCTTGATTTTGTACCCAATCTAAATACATACCTAACAAATGTTTATAATATATGTATGTTAATTTCTAATGAATTGCATACATGTACAACTGTATATTATAACACAGACAAAAACTGAATACATAAACACAAACAAAAAATTTCTTCTCAAATCTGTGATAACGGCCTTCTTTGGAGGCCAGTGTACTCTTATTACAAACTCCCTGAAAGCCAGAAATTATGTCTTATTCACCTATGTATATCCAATACCTAGAACAATATATATAAAAGATGATTAATGAAATTCTTGTACAAAATAAGGGAACTAAAAAGATTTTTAACGATTATTTAAAAAAATGACTTTTTTCTAATAGTGACCTTGGCTTCGTGATTCAAAATAAGCTGGCTAATCATCAAGGCTCCATAATAAATTAAGGAATTAAATATATGATGGTTTCAATTATAAATATATACTAATATCAGAAATGTGGGGGAAAATGTGACTTTAAAACCAATGAAATATGGCAATAGGCACTCAATAAATATTTATTGAGTAAATAATTACAGCCCTAGAGAGTTAAAGCATAACCTAATCATATCACAGCAAAATATGGATGAATTTCCTAAACGGGATGCAAAAGCACAAACTTTCAAGTCCAGTAAGTTTGATTTCATTAAAATGAAAAACTTCTGTGCATCATTAGATACTAATCTGCAAAAGATACGGTCACATACATAACCAAAAAAGTATTAGAATCCAGAATAATTAATTCCTACACATTAAGATTGACAACCAAATAACAAAATTAGAATATTCAACTTACAATTAAATCACACACTAAAAAATCCAAATAAGTAAAAATGAACGTTTGAAATGCCTTAACTTCATTAGTAATATGGGAAAAGCAAATTAAAACAAGATGAAATACCATTTCATACGCATCCAATTAGCAAAAATTTTCAAGTCTGATAATACCAACTGTGGTAAGCTGTTACACCTACTTCTGAGAGGAATTCAACAAGGTAGCAAATACACCTAAAGTTGCCAATTCAGAATCTCTGTGATGTAGGTTTCTATATCATAGGCAGGAGTGAGGAACTGTACTTTTTAAAAACACATCTCAGGTGTTTACATCCCAAGAATGAAAACTGTCCTAGACAAACTCTGATGTATGCACACAAGAATATATAAAACTGTTCAATAGTTGTATAACAGCAAAATATGGAAACCCAAATGTTCAAAAGGAAAAAAATTTTTTATATATTTATGCAAATTAATACTCAATACTAATTAAAATGAATGAACTAAACCTATATGTATTAATACAGATAAATCTCAACAAAATAATGTGGACCAAAAAGCTGAATACCACAGTACAGTACAATGGCATTTATATAACACTAGAAACCTCTCACCACAATACCATATTATTTTATGGACACACACATAGACAGTACAGATATTAAAAACATTCATGAAAATAATAAATATCAAATACAGGGTAGAAGTTTCTTCTGCATAAAAGGTCGTCCTGTTTTGGATGAGAGAGGTGTGCACAAGAAACTTCTACTAGATCTGTAATGATTTATTTCTTATCTCAAAAAATAGGTAAAAATGACAAAATGTTAAGCTTCAACATATCTGATGGTTAATACATGTATATTCCTTAAATTATTCTCTATACTTTTGTATACACTGAAACTTCTCATATTTATTTTTTAAAGAATTAGAAGGCTATTGTCAAAGTTTCCAGGCTAAGAAGTGAACCTGCACTGAACACATATTAAAGCAGAGCTCAACGTCAAAAAGCAAAGAAGACAAAACTTCTCCAATCACAACAAAACAACGCAACCACCACCCTTCATGTCTCATTATGGGCCAATGAACATTATTCCAAAATCTGTGATAAGGATAGTCAATTGTGGAAAGCATTACTTTTGAGGAATACAGTAATCACAAACACAAATATATATATTGAATACACACACACACACACACACACATATATATATATATATATAGAAAATTTCCAGGAAAAAAAAAAAATGCCTTTTTTAAAGTAACCTGGATTAACGCATCCTGAATCTTGATACTGTAATTTAAAATACATACCCCAGGGGTGGCTGGGTGGTTCAGTCGGTTGAACGTTCGTCTCTTGGTTTCAGCTCAGGTCATGATCTCACAGTTCATGAGATCGAGCCCAGCGTCAGGCTCTGTGCTGACAGCTCAGGGCCTGCTCGGGATTCTCTCTCTCTCCCTCTCTGTCTGCCACCCCCTACTCATATGCATGTGCATTCTCTCTCAAAATAAATAAGCTTCAAAAAATAATACTAAGTAAAATACATACCCCAAAAGAGAACTTTTAAAAATTTGTTATAAATCTTCAAAATCCTAACACTTAGACAACACTTTTAAGTCCAGAATTCTTAATTGCTTTTAGTCTGCTTTGAATACTAAATGACTATGCAATTTGAATAATGTACGTCTAGAGAAATGATTATACCTTTTCGTAGGTGTACACTGTTGAAAGAGTTTCTTGCATTTATAGAGTCATCTTGTATTGTCTAAATAATGTAGACAGTGATACTAAAATTAAACTAAACAGGCAGATTTGGGGGCTGGTCTAAAACTATAGCATGGGTAGAGAATGTAATTCCTATTTTTTGATATCTGTTTATAACAGAATTATATATTTTGTTTTAAGTTTCCTGCCTGTACTCATGAATAACATCTTTATGTCCCCAAGTTACATGCTCAACACCCAGAATCAGCTTCTCTCTCTTTTTTTTAAGTAACAGTAATAAAATTTGTGGATTTGTTTTTTTAAGTGGGTATAGAATAACTAAAACCAAGAGTTTACATCCTATAAAATGCTGTCTTATTTATCAGTTAAACTATTTTTCTTTACTCACCTGAAGTATCTAAAAAAACTCTAAAGACAAAGAAATGTAAAAAATTATTAAGATTTCATACGAGTAACCTCAGTCACAATTTTTCTTTCCTACTATCTCTAAGGCAGTAACACTTCTTAAAAATTTTTTTAATGTTTATTTATCTTTAAGAAAGAGAGAGACAGAGTGCAAGCGGGGGAGGAGCAGAGAGAGACAGGGAGACACAGAATCTCAAGCAGGCTCCAGGCTCTGAGCTGTCAGCACAGAGCCGGACACGGGTCTTGAACTCACAAACCCTGAGATCGTGACCTGAGCTGAAGTCAGACACTTAACTGACTGAGCCACCAAGGGACCCCGGCAGTAACATTTTTTATGTGTAAAAATATAACTATTATCTCAAGGGCAATTTTATAAACTATAAAAGGTACTTACATTGAATTTAATTATGTCATATATCAAATACCTAGGAACAGCCTGTCCATTTACTCTGTCAATAATCATTTCCTTGAAAGAGAAAAGAAAAGAAGGTAAGTTTCTTCATATTTTAATGGCAATTTCTTTAATTTGATTCAAACGTAATGTACACACAGCAAGTACATAAATCATATAATATACAACCTGATGAAACATTAAAGTGAACACACTTATACCCAAATCAATACACTGTCTGCATTCCAAAACTCCCTGTCATGAATTTATTCTGCACTAAAAGAAAATGATATGACAATATCTCATTATGCTTTTACTATTTGAATTACTATGCTACATTTTGTTTCATGTTTGAATTACTAAGCAGCTATTAGAACAAAGGAACTATAAATTTTAATTCTAAATATGAGGAACATTTTTAAAAATAATTTTGTTAAATCATTATTGCTTTAAATTTTGTTACAGGCCAATTATTTAATCATAAAATCTATAAGTATAAATGGCGTCCTTATTATAAATATAATCCTCATGTAAGTCAAATCCCAGATACAAAATCTAATAGCACACCTAAAGGAACTAGAAACAGAACAGCAAAGAAACCCCAAGGCCAGCAGAAGAAGAGAAATAATAATGATTATAACAGAAATAATACAAAATCTAAAAAAACAGTAGAACAGATCAGTGAAACTAAGAGCTGGTTTTTTTAAAAAATAAACAAAATTGATAAACCCCTCGCTAGACTTCTCAAAAAGAGAAAGAACCCAAACAGATAAAATCACGAATGAAACTGGACTTATCACAACCAACCCCTCAGAAATATAAACAATTATCAGAGAATACAATGAAAAACAATATGCCAACAAACAGGACAACTGGACCACTGGAAGAAGTGAACAAAATTCCTAGACACCCACACACTACCAAAACTCAAATGGGAAGAAATAGAAAATTTGAACAGACTCATAACTAGTGAAGAAATTGAATCAGTTATCAAAAATCTTCCAACAAAAAAAGAGACCTGGGCCTGCTGGCTTCCCAGGGGAATTCTACCAGACATTTAAAGAAGAGTTAATACCTATCCTTCTCAAGCTGTTCCAAAAACTAGAAACGGAAGGAAAGCTTCTGGACTCATTCTATGAAGCCAGCATTACTTTGATTCCCAAACCAGACAGAGACCCCACAAAATAGGAGAACTACAGGCCAGTATCTTGATGAACATGGATGCAAAAATTCCTAACAAGATACTAGCAAATCGAATTCAACAGCATATAAAAAGAATTATTCACCATTATCAAGTGGGATTCATTCCTGGGCTGTAGGGCTGGTTCAATATTCACAAATCAATCAATGTGATACATCACATTAATAAAAGAAAGGGTAAGAACCATATGATCCTGTCAATAGATGCAGAATAAGCAGTTGATAAAATACAACATCCTTTCTTAATAAAAACCCTCAAGAAAGTCAGGATAGAAGGAACATACTTAAACATCATAAAAGCTATATGAAAAGCCCACAGCTAGTATCATCCTCAATGGGGAAAAACTGAGAATTTCCCCAGTGAGATCAAGAACATGACAGGGATGCCCACTCTCACCACTGTAGTTTAACATAGTGTTGGAAGTCCTAGCCTCAGCAAACAACAAAATGAAATAAAAAGCATCATATCTGGCAAAGAAGAAGTCAAACTTTCACTTTTCGCAGACATGATACTATATACATGGAAAACCCGACAGACTCCATCAAAATACTGCTAGAACTGATACATGAATTCAACAAAGTCACAGGATACAAAATCAATGTACAAAAATCGGTTGCATTTCTATACACCCATAATGAAGCAACAGAAAGAGAAATCTAGAAATTGATCCCATTTACAATTGCACCAAGAACCATAAAATACCAAGGAATAAACCTAACCAAAGATATAAAAGATCTGTATGCTGAAAACCACAGAAAACTTATGAAGGAAATTGAAGAAGACACAAAGAAATGGAAAAATATTCCATGCTCATGGATGGAAGAATAAATACTGTTAAAATGTCAATACTACCCAAAGCAATCTACACATTCAACGAAATCCCAATCAAAATTACACCGGCATTCTTCTCAAAGCTAGAACAACAGTCCTAAAATTTTATAGAACCACAAACGACCCCAAATAGCCAAAGTAATGTTGAAAAAGAAAACCAAAGCAAGATGCATCACAATCCCAGACTTTAACCTCTACTACAAAGCTGTAATCATGAAGACAGTATGGTATTGGCACAAAAACAGACACATAGACCAATGGAATAGAATAGAGACCCCAGAGGGGTGCCTGGGTGGCTCAGTCACTTAAGCGTCCGACTTCGGCTCAGGTCATGATCTCATAGTTCGTGGGTTTGAGCCCATGTCGGGCTCTGTGCAGACAGCTCAGAGCCTGGAACCTGCTTCGGATTCTGTGTCTCCTCTATCTGTTCCTCCCCTGCTTGCGCTCTGTCTTTCTCTCTCTCAAAAATAAAGATTAAAAAAAGAAGAAGAAGAAGAAGAAGAAGAAGAAGAAGAAGAAGACGACGACGACCCCAGACCCCAGAATTGGACCCACAAATGTATGGCCAACCAACCTTTCAAAGCAGGAAAAGTATCCAATGGAAAAAAGAGTCTTTTTAACAAATGGTGCTGGGAGAACTGGACAGCAACATGTGAAAGAATGAAACTAGACCACTTTCTTACACCACACACAAAAAGAAACTCAAAATTGATGAAAGACCTAAATGTGAGACGGGAAACCATCAAAACCCTAGAGAAGAAAACAGGCAACAACCTCTTTGACCTCACCCGCAACAATTTCTTGCTCCAAAGGCAAGGGAATTAAAAGCAAAAATGAATATTGGGACCTCATCAAGATAAAAATCTTCTGCACTGCAAAGGAAACAACGAAACTAAAAGGCAACTGACAGAATGGGAAAAGATACTTGCAAACGACATATCGGATAAAGGGTTAATATCCAAAATCTATAAAGAACTTAACCAAACTCAACACCCAAAAAACAAATAATCCACTGAAGAAATGGGCAGAAGACATGAATAGACACTTTTCCAAAGAAGACATCCAGATGGCCAACAGACACATGAAAAGATGCTCAATGCCACTCGTCATCAGGGAAATACAAATCAAAACCACACTGAGATACCACCTCACACCAGTCAGAGCAGCTTAAATTAACAACTCAGGAAATAACAGATGCTGGCAATGATGTGGAGAAACGGGAACCCTCTTGCACTGTTGGTAAAAATGCAAACTGGTGCAGCCACTCTGGAAAACAGTGCAGAGGTTCCTCAAAAAACTAAAAATAGAACTACCTTATGACCCAGCAATAGTAGTACTCAGAATTTATCCAAAGGATACAAGAGTGCTGATTCATAAGGGCACATGCACTCCAATGTTTAGAGCAGTGCTTTCAACAACAGCCAAATTATGGAAAGAGCCTAAATGTCCATCAACTGATGAATGGATAAAAAAGATGTGGTTTATATATACAATGGAATACTACTTGGCAATGAGAAAGAATGAAATCCTACCACTTGCAACAACGTGGATGAAACTGGAGGGTATTATGCTGAGTTAAATAAGTCAATCAGAAAAAGACAGATACCATACATTTTCACTCATATGTGGAACTTGAGAAACTTAACAGAAGACCATGGGGGAAGGAAAGAGGAAAAATAATTTCAAACATAGAGTGAGGCAAACCATAAGAGACTCTTAAATATAGAGAACAAACTGAGAGCTGATGTGGGGAGCAGGGGAAAGGGGGAAATGGGTGATGCGCATTGAGGAGAGCACTTGTTGGGATGAGCACTGGGTGTTGTATGTAAGCAATGAATCACGGGAATCTACCCCAAAACCAAGAGCACACTGTATACACGGTATGTTAGCAAACTTGACAATAAATTATATTTTAAAAAATAATAGTAATAATTTTGTTAAATCATTATTGCTTTAAATTTTGTTACAGGCCAATTATTTTAATCATAAAATCTATAGGTATAAATTATGTCCTTATTATAAATATAATCCCCATGTAACCCATATGGTCTTTCTTGGTCCCATGCCCCTCTACTACGATCAAAGGGAACAGGACAAGAGAATATATTACATATCATAGCCATTAAGTGGAAAAAACTTCAATTATGCACTTGGACAAAAAAGAGATAAAGGACATTAAACAATAATTACAGAGAGACACTGGGGTGGTTCAATTGGTTATGCGGCCAACTCGTGGTCATGATCTCACGGTTCATGAGTTTGAGCCTTGCACCGGGCTCTGCACTGACAGTGCGGTGCCTGTTTGGGATTCTCTCTCCCTCTCCCTCTCTTACTGCCCCTACCCTGCTTGTGCGCTCGCGTGTGCTCTCTCTCTCTCTCTCTCAAAATGAAAAAATAAAACTTTAAAAAAAATTTTTTTAAATTAAAAAGATGATTACAGGTACATAATGCAGTGTTTTATAAAATTTTAATTCTCAACAATATTCCAAAAATTCTTTCTTTCCTCATATTCTTCCTAAAAACTAAGCAGGGTTTTTTTGTTTTTATGATCTAATTTCACGACAGAAAATCCACAAACAACCATCTAAAATTACAAAGAACACAATGATTTAGGACAAATATACTTTGTTAAGAAACTATTACTAATTAATCTCTTTCCCAAATATGTATTTGTTAACCTACAGGTATTTATTTATGGTTATTATCTTGAACCCAACCCATGGCATAAATTAAATCACTTTGTTATCTTAAACTGTTTACTAAAATATTTTTACTTAAATACTTGTATCTGAGAATTTTATGAGCCATCAAGATGGCACCAAAAACAGGATTATTATTTTCAAAATTATTTTCAATATAAGGTTGGAAATTAAGTGAACTTCCAGGTTTAGATAGCAGACATCACAGCATTTCTCTCCCAAATTACCTGATGAAATGAGCAAAAACATATCTTCCTTTGGACATTAAAAATAGCAAAAAGGAAAATTTATTATCAGCAAACAAAACAAGTAAAAGGAAATATGCAAGTAAGCATTAAAACACTGAAAACTACTAAGACTCTGGTAAAGCAAAAAGGCACACCAGGGTTCAGCTCCAAGCTCGCCAAATCCCCAGAAGCTCTACTTATAAAATGATAAATTCTTGATAATTGTCACTATTCTACTCAAATACAGATAGAAATGAACTCGGTAGTTATTCTTGTCTTCCTTCTTCTCTCTTCTGATAGAAGTAATAAAAATAGCACAATACTCTTTCTGCCTGAAGAAAGACTCCTGGACTCCATAATAAATTAAAGAAATAACCTGAGCATTACTGGAATAATTTATGATTCCCAATTAGCTAAAGACAACATTCACCGAAAGCTTTCTAAAAAGACCAGAACTCAAGGATTCTAACAAAAGACCCAATACGTAGGCTGAGTTATTCCCAAATGGCCTCCCCACCACAATGTCCCCCTTCCCTACAGCTGCCACCATTGCCCTAGGCTACAGAAAAGTAGGTAAATATAAAATACCTAAGCTTAAAACTTTGGTTAAGAAAAGTGGAACCCTTGGGCACTGTTGTTGAGACTGTAAAATGGTGGAAGCACCTGTACAGTGGCAGTTCTATGGCACTATGGCAGTTCTGTCAAAAAATTAAAAATAGCACTTCCATATAATCCAGGAATCCCACCTCCGAGTTTATATCCCAAGAACTGAAAGCAGGGTTTTGAAGAGGTATTTGTACACCCATGTTTATAACATCATTATTCCAATAGCTAACTGGTGGGAGCAACCCAAATATCCATCAACAGATACGTGGATAAATAAATGTGGTATACAGATATGACAGAATGATATTCAGCTTTGAAAAAAAGGAAATCTATCCCATGCTGCAACATGAATAAACCTTGAGGATATTATGCTATGTAAAATAAGCCAGAAACAAAGACAAATCCTATATGATTTTTACTTATATGAGGTATCGAAAGTAGTTAAAATCACAGAAATAGAAAGCAGAATGATGGTTGTCACAGACTACAAGTAATGGGGAGCTGTTTAATGGGTACAGAGTTTCACTTTTACAAGATAATGTTCTGGAGGGCTGTTGCACAAAACTGTCCACATAGTTAACACGATTGGGCTTGTATCCTTAAAAATGGTTAAGATAGTAAATTTCATGTTATGTGGCTTTTACCACAACTATAAATTAAAAAAAATTTTTTTTAATAAAACCCAGTTAAGAAGGGAAAACAAATTTCCTCTTCTAATCAAACTGGAGAATCAGGAACTAGATTTACCATCTTGCCTGAAAAAAACCAAGTAGACAAAATACAGGCAGCAATACCAAGGCACTGGACATCTAACAACAAAGGACAGTAATCTGTAGGACACAATAAACTATGTGAGCCCTTACAATTGTCCCAGTTAATTGCCCAAGGGGTTTCCAGGGCTTCAGAGCAGGCAGGGGGATTCCAGGTAAAGCTCAGCAGCCTCCCTGAGTTGAAAAAGAAAACAAAGCAAAAAAAACAGAACACGTTGTTCAGGGAGACCAACAGGACTAGAGTTCTCAGGGCAGAGTATAACAGAGACAGAAAAAGACAGAGACAGATGGAAAGAAAGAACTACAGATATCCTGACACAGACTTCCATGAATGTTCAACAGAGCATGAATATGAGGAAACTACTCAAGGCTGGGAAAAGAACCACTAAAAAGACTTAGAGGGAACCATACAAGCACTGAGATAAGATGGGGAATAATGCCTGCTGCTAAAAGCCAGGTTAATTCACAGGGCACTGAGGACTCAGAGAAGCATCTTGTCTCAATAGTAAAGAATAACTATCCCTACACCAAACTCTGCTTTAGTCCACCTAACAAATCTTAAAAGCAAGACTCGAAAAGTATAAACCAGTTCCAAGTAAATTACATGCATCCCAGAACAATGCTCAAAATATTTACAGGAATACAAACATATCAAGCCTCCAACAAGGTAAAATTTTAAATGTCCGGCATCTAGTCAAAAATTGAACAGGTATGCAAGGAGGAAAAAATGTATATATACATACAACCCATCAGGAGGAGAAAAACCAATCAAAAATAGGCCCAAAACTGAGAAACATGTCAGAATCAGCAAGCAAGAAAATTAAGACAATTATAATAGTATTCCATATATTCCAAAAGTTAAGCAGAGATATAGAAGACATAAAAAAGACTCAAAATGAATTTTCAGAGGTGAAAACTACAGTGCCTGAGGTGAAAAATACTATGAATACAACGAATAGCAATTTAGACACTGCAGAAAAAAAGATTAGTAAACTTGAAGACACAGCAAGAGAAACTATCCAAAATAAAACAGAAAAAAGTTTGTTTTTTAATGAAAAGAGCATTGATAACAAAATCTTCAAACAGGTGAAGGATAGAAATAGTGGTAAAAAAATGTTCTACTTTTAATGAAAATTGTAAACTCATAGATAAAGGATGCTCAACAAACCTAAACGTGGAAAAAAAAAACTGAAGAAAACTGCAACAGGGGTGCCTGGGTGGCTCAGTCAGTTAAGTGTCTGACTTAGGCTCAGGTCATGATCTCACAGCTCATGAGTTCAAGCCCCACGTCAGGCTCTGTGCTGACAGAGCAGAGCCTGGAGCCCACTTCAGATTCTGTGTCTCCCTCTCTTCCTCTGCCTTTCCCTCTCTCCCTCCCTCCCCCTCTCTCTCTCAAAAACAAACATTAAAAAAAAAAACCACAAAACTAGAAGGTACATCAATTTCATATTGCTCAAGAATCTGTTAGAAATTGCTCCATTGTCTTTTGGTATTAAGTATTGCAGTGGAGAAACTTAGACCTTAAATCCTTCAATTGTGGGCCCCACCAAAAAATAAACAAAACAAAACAAAACACCTGCATGTTTTACTTTCCTATCCTCTGTACTTTTCTATATTCCATTCCTTTTTACTGAAGATCCCAGGTATCCACCCTTCTACCTATCCATCCAATATTTCCTGAGCCGAAACTACGTATTAGACATAGCTCTAAGTGCTGGAGAAATTAAGCATACAGTCCCTACCTTCAGAAGAGAGTCCCAGAAAGAGAAGAGAATAGTTAAGTAGCTGGGTCCAATGAAGAGTTACAGCTTTAATGATAGATGGCCATATAGAGTGGCCATGTAGCTTATTGTCTATATCAGAATACTTCTGATATATTGCTAACTATACCAAGACAACAGACATAAACCTACACTCTTTCAGCCAAATAAGGAAAGGAATACCAAATACATAGGGAATAAGCCTAACGAGGAGTAGTTATTTCCACTTGAAGAGTAAGAGAAAGGTATGCTAAGACACTTGGGACCCATGAGTTGAACCCTGAAGGACACAGTGGTCATTTCCTAGCAGAACAGTGGATGAGCCAAACTGTATTACAAAGGCATGGAAATGATGGTTTTGAAGCAAATTGTCCAAAGCTCAGTATAGAGGGAGGTTATGTTTCAAGGGTTCACAATCAAAGACAATGGCAAAGACACAGGCATGGCCCAGATATAAAGAATATTATGTTTAGCAGTTTGGGTTTCATGCTATGCGCAGTGGGGAACCATTGAAGGGTTTTAATGAGAGGAAATAATTAACTGTTCTCTGGAAACCTGTAGACCTCCAAAGCTCATCTCAAAGATAACCCATTCCTTGAAATCCACTCAACTAAGGCCACCTAGGTGACGAAATGTTCTGGTATTAGCAGTAATGGTGGCATAATCTTGTGAATATACTAAAGACTACTAAATTATACAGCTTAAAAGGGTGAATTTTGTAGTTTGTGAATTATATTTCAAGTTTTAAAAATAAAAGTAAATTTTCTTAAATCCTAAGATCAGTTCCTCAGAATGAAGGAAAATGATGGAACGAACCCCAGATACACAGCATACATTAAATGTCAGCTATATACATTTAATTATACATATTCTGTAAATATAGGCACAACAAAATGACTAAAAGAAGATACAACAAAATGTTAAAATGTAACCTCTTCTTGACAGTTGAATTTTTTTCTACTTTATGATATACAGACTTTCTAAAATTCTAACAATGAGTATGCATATTCCTTTATAAAACATTAACAGTTGAACAGACATGCCATTTTTCCAAGATTCTTGCTATTAACTTTGGTGATTAACTGCTATATTCTCCTCTTAGCCTCAGTATAAAATTAACTGAATTTCACTGATTGTTTCAAATGAATTAATGCCATACTTCTAAACTCCTATTTTCTGCATTTTGTGGGTCAAAGAACATAATTTAGAGAGCAAAACAAAAGCTTCAATGCTCACATATGACAGCCAGACAATTAGGTAGTTTGAGTTATTCTTGGATTTGGAATTTTACAAAAACAATTTGCAAATAAAAATGTAGAAGAAACAGGAAACTACAGAGGACTGTTTTAATTAACTAACTGGAAAAACAGATATGGCAACTATAATTCTGGTCCAAGTAAATTGACATCATGAATCATATTGCTATTTTAAAACTTCACAAGAGTCTATTATGCAGTTTTCATTTGTCCAAGTTTGGGGTGAAAATAAATAGTATTGCTCAGTTAAATCTGCAGATGGTTAAACATCTCATTTTTAAGCATTATTTCCTACCTGGAATGCCCTCAGCCCATGTCCAACAAAAATCTCTTTCTAAAGAAATCTTTCCATATCTAATGCCAATTCCTCTATAAAACATCCTTCATTCCAAACTAAGTGGATATAATTTATTTCTCCTCCAAACCACCACAGGACTTCTGTAAAATACCAGTCAAGTTATTGTTTTATTTGAAGGTCTCCCATGTCACCGCCAATTTTTCTCCACCCCTACCCAGTGCAGTAAAAGCTCTCAAGGGTGAGGCCTTCTTTTCAACCCTCTGCACTCGGCACAGCAACTTGAACATGAAACGCATTTAAAAACATGAGTTCAACAACAAACTATGCTAAACTATGACAAATGCTGTAACTTAAAAGTCTTTTTCTTCCTTTTATTTTATTAATTATAATGCTAAAAAACTCTATTGTAAATGAGGGTAACACAAACAAAACTATTCTTGCTGTTCCCCTGAACTAACTACCAGAGCTGTCACACTGGCTGTGCAGGTTACAAACGGCAAAACTCCAGGGGTACCAGTCATACCATGTGTGTGTACACGTTGCACACACATACACATACATATGTTACAAATGTTTGCGTATATATACACATATGTGTCATTTTATTACAAAATGGCATTTACTGCACACTGTCACAGGAATGAGAATTTACTAGCAGTCCCCCAGAGTAGACAGTATAGATATCTCTTTGTTTTGTGACTCTATTTACTCTGCTCAGTCTCTGCCACTCCATCCAACTATGCTACCCTCATCCTGCCTTTAGTACCTGCTCATAGTCATCCTCTCAACCTGGACTCCTACCATCACTCATTAGGAACCACCTAATACATTCCTTGATCTCACTTCCACTGCTCTTCACACGACCTCAACCTCTCACCCTCCTCGATCACATCCCGAACCTTCTCATCACCCCAAACTATACCTCAGAAGTGACTAATTCAGTGGCGCCTGGGTGGCTTAGTCGGTTAAGCATACAACTTCAGCTCAGGTCACGGTCCCGCGGCTTATGAGTTTGAGCCCTGCGTCGGGCTCTGTGCTGATAGCTCAGAGCCTGGGTCCTACTTTGAATTCTGTGTCTCCCTCTCTCTGCCCCTCCCACACTCACACTGTCTCTCTGCCTCTCCCTCTCCCTCTCTCTCTCTCTCTCAAAAATAAAAATTAAAAAATTAAAAAAAAAAAGAAGTGACTAGTTCAAACATCCTATTCTCCCATCACAGTCTTCCATCTTCTGGTTTGCACATTCAAATAACTAGCTGGTAAATAAAAACAAACAGCATAGGATGGGGGCCACAAGCATTCAGGTCACTTGGAAAGTGAGATTCCCTCTGTTAAACAAATATATATTTTATGCATGTGATTTTCATCAGGATCATTCTATCATTGAGAATTTAAGTAAACATTCACAAGCCACTCCCTATCATCCCAATAGTGGATAAAAACCAGAAAGAGGAGCAAATTTCATCTTGATTAAGACAAAAAAAAAAAAAAAAAGCATTCTCATACAAATTCCAAAGAATTATTAGCCACACATAATTCAACCTGGCTCACAAAAAAGATACAACATTGAAGAAAGTTTGGAAATTTTTTACACGGAAATAGCATCCCTATAGAAAGGGAGACCTGAAGTTGCAGGAAGTTTTATAATAAAGATGTAGAGTCCCTTTTTCCTCCAAAGAAAGACAGTGAAGGTGTGGCCAAGAGATAAACCATATAACCCAAAACAGCAGAGAAAGATGAATGGTCTTAAGACAAGCCTACCAGAGATTACTCTGCAGGGAAAAGTATAAGCTCATTGTTGTATAGATTTGCACATGAAGTACAGCCTAACTTCTTAATCAATAGCGTATTCACCCAAAAGCTAAAGAGAGCAAAATCTAAGCGGCAAACTTCAGAATGGCCAAGAGATTGGGTACACCTGGACTGCCAAACATTAAACTGTATGCTAAAGTCAGAGTATTAAAATCAACCTAAAACTACCACTGAAAGACCAAAATATTAATGGAATGAAAAAACAAATCAAGAAAGAAACAATGATATATAAGGGAATCCACTATACAATAAAAATAATATATCCAATTAAAAAGGAAAAACGGACACAACAATAACAAAAAGGGAAAAACAGATTCACTGAATGGTGTTGAGACAACAGTTTAGACATTTGGAAATAAATCATATCCTTATCTTATTCCTTCTTTCAAAATGTATTTCAGATATTTCAGATATTCAAATGTATTTAAATATACAAATAATACCATAGAAATACAGGAAGGAAACACTGGTGGGTATTATAACAACTATAAAGCAAAAATACGAATAGGAAGGAAAATGAGTAAAAATTTCTTAAAATGACACAAAAGGCAAATATTAATTACTAAGATGTTTCGGGTGCCTGGGTGGCTCAGTTGGTTTAACATCTGTCTCTTGATTTTAGCTCAGGTCACGATCTCACAGTGGTGGGATCAAGCCCCGTGTCAGGCTCTGCTCTGACAGAGCAGAGAGCATGCTTGGGGTTCTCTCTCCCCTTCCTCTCTCTCTCTCTCTCTCCTAAAATAAATAAGTATTTTTTAAAAACCCTATTATAGTAGTTTATAATTTTACCAACATAAATTTACCTATATAAATTCAAACTCGTGCCACAGAAAACACCAAAAAGTAAAATACATTTTTTCCAATATCCATGTCAGAAATACCCTAACGGACAAAAAAACTCTTATAAATCAGTAAGAAAAAGGTGAAAACCCAATAGAAAAACATATAAAGGATCTGAGCCAGCAACTCAAAGAAGAAACACAGTAACTCATAAAGAATAAACTGTTAAACCTCATTAACAATTCACATAAATGCAAAAAAGAGGTAAACATTTACTTACTATGTCTCAGATACTGTTATCAGCACTTTATAAACTATCCAACTTAATCTTCACAACAGCACCAAAATCTAAGTACTATTTTTAGCCTCCCTTCACTACAGATGAAGAAACTGAGTAAATTATTTAAATCCCTCATAAAATAACTGATAAAGCCAGTAAGGCACCATCAGTTAAGCGTTAGGGCTCTTAACCACTATGCTATACTGTCCCATAAAATAAAAAAGAAGTCTTTCCCTCATCCAATTAGAAAATATTCAATTTTCAAAACCCAGCATTTAAGACAACGTACATATCCTTTACAAATGGTTCGTAGAACTGTGCATGTGTTTAAACGTTCTGGAAAGAAGGGTACCAGTTACATCTGTCAATATTTATAATTGGCATGCCACAGCATGGGGAACAAGGTATAGCCTACTACCATCCCTTTCTTAGAAGCACTACTCCTCCTGCACTCCAAGCGGGAGTGCTGCCATCAAGTGACCAGCCTCCAGTGTCACTCTTCCATGGATACGTAACTCAGGCAGGCCTTTTGAAGTTCTCCCTGGGATTGACATATGGATGTTGGAAGAGAAAGAGTTTTCTTTCTGCTTGCACTATAATGCAATTTGCCTCTCATGTAAAAGAGCCTTAATGCAGAATGAGACCAAACAGACAAGTAAAGCAAAGAAAGAGAAAGAACTTGGCCAGTATCCTTTGAGCCCCCAGATCCAGCCAGAAGCAGGCCAACCTGAAACAATGATTTGTGCCAATAGAGTTCTTTCTTTCCTCAGTTACTTTAAGTTGGGCTTCAGTGACTTGCAATCAAAAGTTTCTTAATACACATTATAATCTTACCTCTAAGAATCTTAGTTATAAAACTGCACAAATGTGAAAGGAAAAAGATACAAGGATATGCATTCAAGTGTCTTACCAAAAAAAAAAAAAAAAAAAAAAAAAGTCAAAATGCCCACCAAAAGAGGACTGGTTAAATAAATTACAGAAGTGTTTCTTAAACTTGCCTGATTAGAATCACTTGAGCGTTTTCTTTTTTCTTTTTTTTTCTTTTCTTTTTTTTTTTTAAAGTTTATTTATTTTGAGAGAGAGAGTATAGGAGAGGGGAAGAGAAAGAGGGAGAGAGAATCTCAAGCAGGCTCCATTCCATCAGCACAGCGCCTGACACAGGGCTCAATCCCTTGAACTGCGAGACTATGACCTGAGCCAACATCAAGAGTTGGATGCTTAACTGACCAAGCCACCCAGGCGCCTTTCACTTGCATGCTTATTGAAAGTACAGATACTCTGGCCCCTGGGAGAGTCTAATTCATTAGGTTGAGGTTGGGCTATTGAGATGGCTCATATTTTTAAAGAGCATCCCCTACAAAATTTTCACAGTCAAGATACTTGGATACCCCAAATTATAGTGTTTACATATACAATGGTACATCATTCAGACATTTATGTGAGAAAGGTGTCCAAAACAAATTGCTACATGGGGAAAAAAGACAAATCACAAAAATACATGTAATACTTGGTTCTCTTCACACAAAATATGTAGCTATACCTGTGTATATATGTTTAACCAGAGCACTCATTTTTAATCAAAGCAGAGGTTCCAACATTATTCAGAATCTTACTGAGTCCCAACTACCCTAAAGCACCTATGTTCTGAGTTGCTATTACTAATAAAAATGTTACATACCACACAAGCAGACATAAGACAACACTGTGGCAAAGAGAAAAGTCTGGAACAATGTTCATCAAAATGGTAACAGAAGTTATTCCAATGGTAGGTTCAGGTGATTTTTACCAGCTTTTTTCTAATGTTCTATATACTATTTTAATTTTTATTTACAATGAATAAATATTTTCAGAATTGGTTGGAAGAAAGCTGTTTGTATGGAAGAAAGTTAAAATATTTTTAACCAAGTAATTTTATGGATTATTAAATATAGATTTTCTGAAATGGGAAAATTCTTACTAGCTTTCAAACTTCAAATGTTAAAGTACAGTGGTTGCTTTCAAAGGCATGATTCTCTTTAAAGAGCCAAGGGAAATGTGGTATGTTGTATCACTTAATTAAAATTCAATTTTGACATATAAAATAATAAAAGTAGTCTTTTTGAACAAGAATTATTTTTTTTAATCACAAAGAACAAAAAAAATAGATTTAATTTTGTTCATTTACTCTCAGACTCAAGACAATGGTCAAGTGAAAACGAAGGTAAGAGATAAATGAAATTTAACATCCTAATAAAAACGAGATTTCTTTCTTTACAGGTCAATTATACCTCAATTTAAAAAAAAAAAACTAAAAAAGAACTAGATTGTAAGTTTCCTATTGGATTAATAAAAATACAATTTGCAAGAGAAAGAAAACAACAATGCTTAATTTAAAAAACAAGAACAACAACAATATATGACTTACCCCATCCAAGAGAGTATTTGATAAATGTATACGGAGATCTTTACGAAATGGAAATTCCAGATTTGAAACATGAAACACCGAATTATCTCTATCAATCATAAAAACTTCATTTGTGCCATCGATCAACATCATATACCTGTAAATGAAACATTAAAAAAAGTAATATTGGTGTGCCTGAGTGGCTCAGTCGGTTAAGCGTCTGACTTCAGCTCAGGTCATGATCTCACAGTCCGTGAGTTCAAGCCCCGCGTCGGGCTCTGTGCTGACAGCTCAGAGCCTGGAGCCTGCTTTGGATTCTGTGTCTCCCTCTTTCTCTCTGCCCCTCCCCACTCATGCTCTCTCTCACTCTCAAAAATGAATAAATGTTAAAAAAACAAATTTTTTTTAATAAAAAAGAAGTAATATTAACAGTGCAATTCTAGCATAGGGTCGTAAGAAATAACAGTTCTTTTTCCTTTGACTTACAATAGTTGCATAAAATAACGTTCACTAGATCCCCCCACCTCCTGGCCCCAACCATTATCATTCGGATTAAATTTTTAAAATATTTTTTTCTATAAAAACACCCTTTTTTTTTTTTTTTGGAGACAATGTGATGTCAAAGAGCAACCTTATGTCCCATCTTAAGAGAGAATGGTTCTCTAACTTTCATTAGATCTTAAACATCAAAGTTTACAAAACACACATACATCTATATGTAACTACTGCATTTTCTTAGCCCAACAATTCTATGAATTAGTTATTACTCTCTCCACTTTGCACTAGGGAAAAAGAGGAAACAAGTGATTTGCAAATGGCTGGACCTCAAACTATCCAGTGTTCTTCTCCTACACTTCAGTTAGCAAAACAGCTAACCTTTCTCTTTGAATCAAGATTATGATATAGCCAGATATCATCATTTCAGGTACAATTCTCATTCATTTCTATAAAATTAAAGTTTTAAATATATTAAACATTAAACAAAATATCTTAAACATTTTCAACATTCCTAAGGATTTTTAATCAGTCCTTATCTTCTTAGAGCCAATCAATTTATGGGGCAATTTCTATACTTCAAAATTCATCATTCCTCAAATGGTCAAGTTACCATCACTGCTTCCCCATCAGTGGATCATCAAGAACGAAACTGTACTTCACACCATATATAAAAATAAAGTCCAAATGGATTCCAGTTGAGAAAATCACAGATGGATAGGCTGTGCTACCAAATGAATATGGCAATATGTGGGATGAAAATGAAGATGATATCCAGGTCCCAAAATCGCCAAAGGAGAAAAAGTTGACAGAAATAAGAAAGTTAAAAGGCATAAGGCTCAAAAGAACAGAATTTTATTTTACTAAGTTGTTCTTGCTGGCTGTTCATTAAAAGAGTGTAAGAGTAATAGTCTGGATATACTACTGAGAATGAAGAATGCTGACCCACCTGCCCAACCTCCTGCCCAAAAGATATGTCAGAAAAAAGAAGCAACAACTGAAAGATGGAGCTCAATCAAGTTAAGGCCAGCGGGTAGAAGAAACATTAAAGGAAACCTTAAATGAAGAGATGGAAGGTAACATAATGGAGGTTAATACAACAGAGGATAATTTGTTTCCCATAAACAAATGTTCTAAAGAGCAAATATGCATGTTTAGGAGAGGAGAGGAGAAATGGGAGAGCTGATTAAGGTAAAAGACGTGTGTAACAAACAGGCTGAAGAGCAGCAAGGATGATGAAAAGAGCTTACATTTGGAGACTAAATTGGAAGCATGCTGTTACTAGTGTTTTCAAAATAATTAGTCCCAGCAGGCCCCTGGAGAGAAGGTGGAGAGCTCAGGCCCTTGCTACATATTGAAACAGCTGCAGCCCTAGCAGGTATGGGTTGTGGACAGTCAGGTTACACTAGGAAAAATAAAATCAGCCTCAGTCTGGAATGACTCTGAGAGGCTCCTAAACCAACTACCAGGCCAGCAGGGTGGCAGACAACAGAAATACTTTGTTCCCAAAGCACTCCTGTACATGCTTTTCAAAAGCAGCAATTCCTGGTTGATAGGGAAAATCTAGATTCCTTGGAAGAAGTCAGCCTTGCCCTGGATTATGTTTCAAACAAAATTTACATCACCATAAGGAAAGGTCAAATAAAAAACAACTGTGATATCTTCTGCAAAAATGGTACTGAAGATATAATCCATCACGTTGTTCAAGGACTTAGGCCAGCACTTTGCAAAGCTTAATATTTGCTTTAAAATGTATTTCGTGGCAAAATGAATTAGTGAAACAATATATCTTTCTCCTAGAAAGTCAAGATATTAGGATGTCAAGGTGTTAGGAATATTTAGTTATGAGAAAACATAAAAAGTCTCCTTACTAAAAAAAAGAAAAAAAAAGAAGTCTCTTTATTGCAATAAAAAGGAAAAAAAGGCATCCAAAATGGTAAGGAAGAAGTGAAACTTTCACTATTTACAGATTACCTGATATTTAGAAAACGCTAAAGATTCCACCAAAAAACTACTAGAACTGATAAGTGAATTAAGTAAAGTCACAGGATACAAAAACCAACGTACCAAAATCTGTTGCATTTCTATACACTAATAGGGAAGCAACAGAAAGAGAAATTAAGAAGCAATCCTGTTTACAATTGCATCAAAAATAATGAAATATCTAGGAATAAACTTAACCAAGGAGATGAAAGACTTGTACTCTGTAAACTATAAAACACTGATGAAAGAAATCAAAGTTGACACAAATAAACAGATATTCCATGTTTATGGACTGGAAGAAAAAATATTGTTAAAATGTCCATACTACCTAAAGCAATCTACAGATGTAATCCAATCCCCATCAAAATACCAATAGCATTTTTCACAAAACTAGAACAAATAATCCTAAAATGTTTGTGGAACCACAAGAGACCTCAAATAGTGAAAACAATCTTGACAAAGAAAAACCAAAGCTAGATGTATCACAATTCCAGACTTTAAGTCATAGTACAAAGCTGGGGTATTTAAAACAGTATGGTACTGGCACAAAAAAAAAAAAAAAAAAAAAGACACACATAAATCAATGGAGCAGACAGAAAGCTGAGAAACAAACCCATGAATATATGTTCAATTCATCTTCAACAAAAGAGTTAAGATAATGTGATGGGAAACAGTCTCTTCAACAAATGGTATGGGGAAAACTGGACAGCTACATGGAAAAGAATGAAACTGGGCCATTTTCTTATACCATACACAAAAATAAATTCAAAATGGGTTAAAGACCTAAATGTGAGACAGGAAATTATCAAAATCCTAGAAGAGAGCACAGGCAGCAATTTCTTTGACATTGGCCACAGCAACGTTTTTCTAAATAGGTCTCTTTAGACAAGGGAAACAAAAGCAAAATTAACTATTGGAACTACATCAAAATAAAAAGCCTCTGCACAGCGAAGGAAACAATCAACAAAACCAAAAAGGCAATCTTTGGAATGGGAGAAGATATTTGCAAATGGCATATCTGATAAAGGGTTAATATCCAAAATCTATAAAGAACTTATACAACTCAAAATCTAAACACACACACACACACACACACACACACACACACACACACACACACACAAATAATCCAACTAAAAAATGGGCAGAAGACTTGAACAGACACTTCTCCAAAGAAGAC
The DNA here is from genome assembly GCF_028749965.1 of Puma concolor. Taxonomy (NCBI): domain Eukaryota; kingdom Metazoa; phylum Chordata; class Mammalia; order Carnivora; family Felidae; genus Puma; species Puma concolor. The sequence goes on from NC_141671.1 coordinate 81,190,520, forward strand.
ATACAGATCACCAACAGACACATGAAAAGATGCTCAACATCACTCATCATCAGGGAAATACAAATCAAAACTACCATCAACTATCACCTCACACCTGTCAGAATGACTAAAATCAAAAACACAAGAAAGAAGTGTTGGTGAGGATGTAGAAAAAGGAACCCCCTTGCACTGTTGGTAGGAATGCAACAATGCAGCCAGTATGGAAAACAGTATGGAGTTTCCTCAAAAAAAATCAAAAACAGAATTACTCGATAATCCAGCAATTGCACTACTGGGGATTTCCCCTAGGAATATGAAAATACTAATCCATTGCACCCCATTGTTTATTGCAGCACTATTTACAATAGCCAAATTATGGAGGCAGCCCAAGAGTCCATTGATACATGAATGGATAAAGATGTGGTATACACATACAATGGAATATTACTCAGCCATAAAAAAGAATGAAATCTTGCCATTTGCAACAACATGAATGGAGACAGAAAGTATATACTGCTAAAACAACATAAGTCAGTCAGAGAAAGACAAATATCATGATTTCACTTATATGTGGAATTTAAGAAACAAAGAGAAACCAAGAAGCAGACTCTTAACTATAGAGAATAAGTTGATGGTTACCAGAAGAGAGGAGGGAAGGGGGATGAATGGAATAGGTAAAGGGGATTAAAGAGTACACTTATCATGATGAGCACTGGGTGATGAACAGAATTGTAGAAGCACTATATTGTACACCCGAAACTAATATAACACTTTATGTTAACTACACTGTAATCAAAATTAGAAACTTAAAAAAAAGAGTCTGTTTATCTTATTTATCCCATTATCCTTAAAACTTAATCCTGATATCTGTTAGTATTCAGCAGAATTAGTGGTCTACAGTCACAATTTGAGAATGGCTAAATTATGCTAATAAATTTTAAAATTCACAAAAAAGAGGTGGTTTTCCTCTTCTGTTCATATGATGACAAAAATTATATTTCCCTTTTCACTGGCTGCTCAGAAGCTCAGAATTAAACATAATGTTGAAATAGAATAAGTATTCAATCCCAGGGTGCTGGCATATTTTTTTTCCTGTCATAATTATTTTCTATTCATCCATACTTTAACACATATATATGAGATATATAGATATATATATAGATATCTTACTACCAGACCTTTCTACTTCAAGTAGAATATTAAAAGAAAATACCGTCTATGTACACTTATTGTAAATAGATTTAAAAGATCAAGGAAAAAAGGCTTTAGAAGATAGAATTCAATATAAAGGATTGCTCATGGGAAACAAGCTTGTATCTGCAGAGAGATACCAGAGAAATTATTTAGCAGTTGGTATTCAGGGATTCTTCTGCACATATAAATTTTCAGGCTTTGGAACAAAAGTTTCTGGGGTATGATTTTTTTGGTTTGAATTCCAGTCATTCCAAATCATGTGTTCTTTTGTTATATGATATCTATGAAAAATAAGGAGCTTGTTCATGTTAGGGAGGAAAGATAAAGAATGTAAAAATATTCCACATGACTCCAAAGTCTCTGAAAGCAGCCAGATTCTTTAATTTAAAAAAAAAAAAAAAAAAAAGGCCACTATCCCATATACTGTTATATGCTGGCAAGACACTAAACAAATAACCCAAGCATAGTTAAGTGTTGAAAAGGTAAAGTACACAGCACTACAGGAGCATACAAAAGGTGGGACCTGTCAGAGCGTGGGGGTGGGGAAAGACATCCCAGAGGGATTCTCATGGAGCTGATCACAGCACGTTATCATCACTTACTGAGCAATGACCATGCACGGAGCAAGGAGCAATGTTCAGAGTGCTTGACATTAACACATTTAAGCCTTAAAGCAATCCTACCATGTAGGTAAAATTATTATCCCCATCTTCCAGATGAGGAAGCTGAAACACATATTAAGTAACTTGCTCAAAGTCATAAAGCCGGCCAAATAGCAAAGCTGATATTAAAACCCAGACAATAGCCTGTCTCTAACCTCCATAGTGTACTGCCTCTGGCATGCATTATGCAGGAGTTAGCCAAGCAACTATGGAATGGGAGGGTAAAGGAAAGGGAAGTAGGAGTGCTGACAGAGTTTGGCACACAGTCTACCAGGTGCAGTATCTTTGAGACAAAAACAAATTTGCATGTTCTGGCAATTAAAAAAAATTTCAGAATACTAAGCATAAAGAGAAAAAGAGGAAATGGCATGGCTTGAGGCTAGAGAAGTAGTTCCAAACTTAGGAATTAATGAAAATCTCTTTTTCAATTTATTACTAGACAATGGAAAATCCCTTCTAGGAGACAAACAGAAACTATATGGGTAATTCAAACACAGGAGATTTAATAGAGGAAACTGGTTATATAGATATTGAAATGTTGAAAAGGTAAAAGGGGAAGGCTAAGGGAATCAAGAGATTAGTAACTGCAGGAAGCACTACCACCAAAGGGCTGGGGGAACAAAATGAAAGAAGTGCATCATGAGAAGCTAGGAACCTGGAGGAAGGGCATTATGGGGCTATGCCTGAAAGAGGGTGAGGATCCATTGAGCTAGGTGTTCAAACCTCGAAGGAGTAGGCACCACATAGCTGATACCTTGGCCTCGAAGGAGAAGAGCCCTGCAGCTCAAGTTTGAAACTCTATGGAAGAGACACAGAAAAGAGGTTGCTCAAACTGCTAAGGGGACACAGCCCAGTGGGTGAGGAAGAGATGCAAGTGGCACTACATCTATCTAGAATGTACCACCCAGAAGCTGGTACCTGTGAGAGGGAGCAGCAGGGCTGGTGCTGGGAGTATCAAAAGAAGCTGGAGAATGAAGTGATAGTTATGTTTGGCTGCTGGAGGTACAAAGAAACTAGAAACAAGCAAAGTCCTTTCTCTTATCTCCCAAATTCCTGCCAGGGCTCCCACTGTTAAAATCCAACAAGAAGTGAGCTGGCAAGGGGGTCTGAGAAATGTAGTTTGCAGAGTCCCAGTCTCCCACTATGATTTAAAAGGTGGACTAAAGCTGAAAAATAATAAGTAAATAAAAAGGCAGACCACCGAAAGGCTTTTAGCAAAATTACAGCATAATCTGATTTGCATTTTTTAAAGTTCACCCCCACATAATGTGTTGGAACCAATCTGTAGACCAGAGATATTATGAAGCTTCTGTTGTATACCAAGTGGGACTACAGTAGCAAGGATTACTCAGAGGTAAATGGATAAACTCAAGACATTTAAGAGGCAAATTAACAGGACAATATGCTATGGATTAGATATGGGAGTGAGGATATAGGAGAAGTCAAGGATGACTACCTAGCTTCCAGCATGAGTAACTGGGTACACTTTATTTACTGAGCCATGGAGCATTTAAGGAGACTATTTGATTTAGCTTGGCAGAAGTGACAAGTGACAAGTGACAAAGGCCAAAAGGCCTTTCCTCGCAACCAGGTTAGAAATAGGCTCAGGTTCTAAACTAGACAATCAAATATTCCCTTCATAAAAATTTTAAGTTCAATGAGTAACAGAGAGGCACAGGAATAGCTCAAAAATTATTCACAGCAACAGCAGAGTCACTGTCAACAAATGCCAATGGTGGCTTCCTACTCAAAATGTTCCTGTGTCTGACCTTGCTCAGGTCCTTGATGCCTGCCTGCCCTTGATTCATACCCACTTTCCCAGACTGGTTCTCCTGAGAGCCTTCCAATTTATTCCTTTGCTGAAATTAGCCAAAGTCGGTTTCTACTGCTTACTTCAATATAATGCTAATGGATATACTGGTTACTTTCTTTTTCTTTTTTTGCCCACTGTATAACAGGTGGATTCACGTACTGTAAATGTGCCTATGACGTAACCTCACTGGTTTGTCCCCCAACCTACCCTTAATACCAGGGGTTACATGATCCTAGCTCCTTACATAATAATTTCATATGAAGATTCATGCCATCTATTTCCTGTCCTTCAACAGAGACAAGTATGTAACGTTAAGCCCAGAGTTTACTTTCCCTCTGTATCTTTTCTCTCCTAAGAGTATACAGCCAAACCTCTACTGTTTCTATACCAGCTACATTTCCTCTCGTCTCTATTACCAATAGAATTGCACCCAAGTCCCTGAAACCTAATTCTCAAAGTTCTAAAAGTACACAGAAATAAATTCAGGTATACTAAAGTTTCTCACAAAGAAAATTCAGTTTAGAGACACTTCCCTAGATACAATTATAAACCTTAAGAGCAGGTGACCAGACTCTGCCCCCTACCTACCTACACTTGTCACACCCTGTTCTACAAACAATGCAAAACAGCTGACCTGATAGGTCAAACACCTGCTTTCTTCCTTCCCAATGGGGGGCTTTTGCACACTTTGCCTTTTTCTCTTACTAGCTCACTACTCAGTAAATTTTATCTACTGTAATCACTTTTACAAAGTACATCCATGTCTCCTTTAACCCAGTTTTTTTTTCCTGTTTCTTTCAACTCCTAAAAAAAAATGTTATGTATATTTTACCAAAAACTTTCTCAAATAGAAAGACATTTTCCTCCTTCTTATCTCATTCACTTAGTTCCATTAATGAGCCTAAGAACACTCTGATCAAGGCTAGTGACATATCGATATCAAGCAAAACTGAAAGTCCTAAAAGACTTTCATCCACCTACACAAAATAATCAGTGTCACAGAGTCCCCTTCACAATCTCCATAATACTCTCACTCTCTTCCTTATCCTGTAAAAGCAAATCAGTATTCCCCAATAGAATTTTTAAACTAATCAAAATAGTGTTTTTTATAAACTTCCTACATTTGTTACAATTATAGTTTGGTTAGTTACCAGTGTTGGAATAGTACCTTCTGTCATTTTTCAAAGCTGACATATAGAGTAAGTAATATAGGTACCTTAGGAATTAAGCAAGCTCTATAGCCTAAGTTAGGAATCCAAACACCATTTAAACTAGAATTCTATGGAAACACAGCCTAAAGTCTACCAAAATAAGTTCAGGAATCTCAGACAAAGACTTCTGGTAAGTTTAGGAATCACTGTTTGCATTACTTTCACAAAAGGAACAATAATTGATGACAGAACAAGTTAATCCTACACATGAACTTTACTTTTAAACTAATTGCTATTTACCTGTTTATGTGACAAAAATAACATTTCAACCCCCGAAAGAAAAACTATTTAAAAGACAAGTAGAGCTTTACCTTATTTCATCTTCCAGAAACTCAAAGAATTCACATGAAGGTCATTCTATTTTCACACTAACAGAACACACACACATATACAGTAATACCACCACCACCACCACCACCACCACCACCTGACCTTTTTAAAATTTTTGAATGCTGCTAACAATCACTGAAATGAAGATACAATTCTAACATATTCTCTTCATCAAAAACTACCAAAATTTTCATTCAGCATTATAAAAGATTCCAACCCAACAAGCAATTTGATTTTGATTTACTGATTCTATAAGCACAGAAGTCTTCTTCAAAAAGATCAGCTCTTTTTTTAAGACATTAGGGAAAAATTAAGCAAATCTGAGTAAAGTATGGATTTTAGTTAATAAAAAAAGGATTAGCTCTTTTTTAATCCTCATATCACATCAATTTAAGGTCATGAAACAGATGTGATTAAGGTTTTATGGTCTTAAAGTCACTTTAAGCCCTCAGCTTCATTCTATTAAGTGATCACTTACATACTCACAACAGTAATTAAACAGACAACATGTATTATTTAATTTTAAACTGCAAAGCCCATTCACTTCCCCACCAATTTAATTGTCAAATCTGTCTAACCAGCCTTTGATCTTAGAATGCTGATTGGATGTTAAATGGCAAGCCAACAGCATGCCACTGAACATTTAGACAACTCACCAACATGTAAATATCTTCTACCTAAGCACAGCCATCTTTATTTTATATGTTGTTTACACAGCAAATTTTCTTTTTTTTTTAATATATGAAATTTATTGTTAGATTGGTTTCCATACAACACCCAGTGCTCATCCCAAAAGGTGCCCTCCTCAGTACCCATCACCCACCCTCCCCTCCCTCCCACCCCCCATCAGCCCTCAGTTCTTAGTTTTTAAGAGTCTCTTATGCTTTGGCTCTCTCCCACTCTAACCTCTTTTTTTTTCCTTCCCCTCCCCCATGGGTTCCTGTTAAGTTTCTCCGGATCCACATAAGAATGAACACATATGGTATCTGTCTTTCTCTGTATGGCTTATTTCACTTAGCATCACACTCTCCAGTTCCATCCACATTGCTACAAAGGGCCATATTTCATTCTTCCTCATTGCCACGTAGTACTCCATTGTGTATATAAACCACAATTTCTTTATCCATTCATCAGTTGATGTACATTTAGGCTCTTTCCATAATTTGGCTATTGTTGAGAGTTACACAGCAAATTTTCTACTATGTCTCTTCATCTACTTTTTTTTGTTTAAGCTTGGTACTTGGTAAAACTTAGTCTATGGAAAAATCATCAGTCAAACAACTCTCACTTTTATTTCAATTTAGGTAATTCATCGCAAGCAAATCTTGAAGACCTAGGGATATCTACCATCAAAAAAAAAAATTACAAATTCTCAAAGCTTTCTCATTACAGTATGTGTGCTTATTTCTATTAATAGGTATTAATAATTTTCAAATATAGATGTTTGTTTCAAGACACCCCCTTCAACCAGCAAGATTTAGAGTATTGTTCAAAGCTTAAAAATCAACACTATAAAAGTTTAGCAAGGCATAGGGCCCATGTCAGTTTCTAAATTCCTCCCTCCATTCCACAGAATTATTGATACATAATACAAATAATCAAGTGTGTAATAAGATATAGCGCAAATTTGTTCCAAACCACCCAACAATTAAAAAATAATTTAATCTGCTTACTTTGTTTACATGTGCCAATGGTACAAATGCTATCATTATGGGCTGTGGAAAGCCTATAATACCAGACTCAATAGTGCTTGCTATCTAGATCCCTAAAGAAACAGGCAGGCAGATTAGAACCAAAAATCTCATCAAATATTATGAAATGATTCTAATGGTCTAACTCCTAAGTATGTACTTTAACTTCAGAATTGCAACTTCTTTATCCCTTTCTCATTTTGACATCCTCTACTGCTCAAAAATTTGTGCATGCCTGTTTCTAAGCCTATATATCATAATAGTACACCATCTTATTCCAAAATACATATCTTCAAACTCTTACTCAAAACTCCCTTCCATGAACTCTCTCATACCAAAAACAGATCCTATCCAAATCACTCTATCACTCCCAAGTTTTCCGAAAATTATAATTCTATTATGTACAACAAATAATCGCCTCTGGTAGAAGAAAAGCATACAGGAAGAAAGTATGATCCTTAAAATCCATTTTAAGGAGTTTCAGCTTTACTTTGTAGTTGATCATATTTATAGCTGAAATGAAAAAAAAATTAAAAAAAATGATATACTCTAAATTTATTTGCCAACTTTAGAGTTAAAGGTATTTGTATTATATACCATTAATTATATGTGAATATATAGTAAATAAGGTTGAAGATATCTAAGGCAAGATAGAAGGCATCAACAAAGAAAAACACATGGAATGGGGTGCCTGGGTGGCTCAGTCAGCTGAGTGTTCAATTCTTTATTTCAGCTCAAATCATGAGCCCAGGGATGTGGATCAAGTCCTACATCAGGCACCATGCTGAGCGGGAGCCTCCTTAAGATACTCTCTTTCTCTCTCCCTGTCTCTAAAATAAAATTTAAAACATTAAAAAAAGAAAGATACATGGAAGTCTACAATGGTAGTTAAGAACATGTATCCCAGACACTCTTCTTAGGCCTGTGATTCTGCACAAATCACTTGACTGCTCTGAGACTCAATTTCCTGGTCAAAAGTCTTCACTTCTCAGGGTACTTGAAAGAATTAAATAAGGTAGTCATCAAGATAAAAAGCTTCTGCACATTGAAGGAAACAATCAACAAAACTAAAAGGCAACCTGCTGAATGGGAGAAGATATTTGCAAATGACATATAGGATAAAGAGTTAGTATCCAAAATCTATAAAGAACTTATCAAACTCAACACCAAAAAAAAAACCCAAATAATCCAGTCATGAAATGGGCAGAAGACATGAATAGACACTTTTCCAAAGAAGACATCCAGATGGCTAACAGACACATGAAAAGATGCTCAACATTGCTCATCATCAAGGAAATACAAATCAAAACCACAATGAGATACCACCACATACCTGTGAGAATGGCTAAAATGAACAACTCAGGAAAAAAACAGGATGTTGGCAAGGATGCAGAGAAAGGGGAATACTTTTGCACTGTTGGTGGGAATGCAAACTGGCACAGCTGCTCTGGAAAACAATATGGAGGTTCCTCAAAAAATTAAAAATAGAACTACCCTACAACCCAACAATTGCACTACTAGGTACTTATCTGAAGGATACAAAAATACTGATTTGGTGCACATGTACCTCAATGTTTATAGCAGTGTTGTCAACAATAGCCAACTTATGGAAAGAACCCAAATGTCCATCAACTGATGAACGGATATAGAAGATGTGATGTATATACACAATGGAATACTACTCTGTGATCAAAAAGAATGAATTATTGCCATCTGTAACAACATGGATGGAGCTAGAGTATATTATGCTAAGCAAAATAAGTCAGAGAAAAACAAATATATGATTTCACTCATATGTGGAATTTAAGAAACACAACAGATGAACACAGGGGAAGGGAAGGAAAAATAAGATAAAAACAGAGGGAGGCAAACCATAAGAGACTCTTAAATACAGAGAACTGAGGGTTGCTGGAGGGGAGGTGGGTGGGGAGATGAGCTAAATGGGGGATGGGCATTAAGAAGGGCACTTGTTGCGATGAGCACTGGGTGCTATTTAAGTGATGATGAATCACTGGGTTCTATCCCTGAAACCATTACTACAATGTATGTTAACTAATTTGAATTTAAATAATTTTTTAAAAAATAATTAAATGAGGTAGTATACCCATGTTCATTTCATAACAGCACTACTCACAACAAACAAGTAAATTGTGTGAGCAACCCAAGTGTCCACTGACAGATGAATGGGTAAGAAAATGTGGTACACAGTGGACTATTATTTACCATTTAAAAGGAAATTCTGACGTGGCACAACACAGATGAACTTTAAGGGCATTGTGCTAATGATATAAGTCAATCACAAAAAGACAAGATATTGTATGGCTCCACTTATATAAGGTACCTAGAATGATAAAAGTCAGACAGAAAGTAGAATGGTGGTTGCTAGGGGCTCGGAGAAGAAGGGAATGGAAACTATCATTTAATGGATATAGTGTTTTAGTTTTGCATGATGAAAAGAGTTCTGAAGAGGAAAGCTAGTTGACATTTGTGTACATCATGAATGTATTTAATATCACTGACCTTAAAAATGGTTAAGATGTTACCATCTTAAAGATGGTAACATCTTTCATGTTATATATATTTTACCACAATAAAAATAATAGAAAGAGAGAAGGAATTAAGCAAGTTACTACATGAAGGGTTCAAAAAGTACCCAGTACATGGTAACAAAATGTCAGCTATTATTATATTGTGTCCAAGGCACATAGCAGTAGTTCATCAAAGGTGGATATCATTCTCATTAATACTACAACTAGTATTTTACACAATCCAAAAAAGAGTTTAGGTTACTGACAAAACAAACTCCGGGTAAGACAGAAAGGATCAGTGTTAAAACTCTGTAGACAGGAAAAAAGACAATCCTTCTAATGAAAGAAGAAAAAGAGATAAATGCACAAATTTTGAAATGTAGAAAAACAAACCATAGATTACCCACAGCCCACAAACTCAAGCTTGTAAGTATATTTACACAAAAGTAGACAGCAACTACAGTAGTTACTTAATTCATTTCTCCATGAATAGGTGTCATCCAAGTAAGTTCTGTAAAATCAGAAGCTGTACTACTTGAGTGAGCAATGACTCAAAACAGAACTCAAATTGGGGCGCCTGGGTGGCGCAGTCGTTAAGCGTCCGACTTCAGCTCAGGTCACAATCTCGCGGTCCGTGAGTTCGAGCCCCGCGTCAGGCTCTGGGCTGATGGCTCAGAGCCTGGAGCCTGTTTCCAATTCTGTGTCTCCCTCTCTCTCTGCCCCTCCCCTGTTCATGCTCTGTCTCTCTCTGTCCCAAAAATAAATAAAAAAACGTTGAAAAAAAAAATTTAAAAAAAATAAAAAAATTAAAAAAAACAGAACTCAAATTAAAAAACAAATCAGGTGGATTTCTCAATCTGTCAAGAAACTTGTTTTCTAAACACTAGAATGATAAAAACAAAACTGAGCCTAAAATATTCCAGTGTATTGCAACAGTTTCGTAAGATTTACTAACAAGAATGGTACATATAAATATACAATAACTCCAAAAGCTATTGTATATAATAGAAAATTATGTTTTAATCCCACAATCTAAAATAAAATTAGTGACAGCATAAACTAAATTATAATTAAACTTACCTAAGTTGATATTTCCCTTACCAACACCCTCCCCCCCTCAAAAAAAACGTAATTATCATAAAATAAGAGCTGACTGATAAAGTCCCCTCCTATGTACAAGTTTACAAAATCAACTAATTAGCAGAGTTAAGGTAAATCTAACAAGTAGAATATCAAAGCATGCCTTTCAACCAGTGAACAGAACAGTCAAATCTGGACTGAATTTATTTGCTAACTGCAACATGCATCTTGCTAATTGCCACTTCGGTGGACTAGAGTATGCTCTCTCTTCCTTTCCACCAATCTACAAAGAATTAGAAAATCAGGAATCTTAAAGGAGTAGAAGAGTTCTCACATAGTCCCACTTCACCCAAGTAGCAGGTGCACATACGTGAGCACACGTACACATTTACCTCACCTCCAGCCCTGCAACAAACCTAACACCACATAAGGCACAAGAAAATCCAGGCTAGATTTAAATGCAAGTACACAGACACTACCAAAGACACAAAATCTAGTCATATTACCTCCTCCAGTTCTTACAGGTCTGAAAACAAAGTATGCATTAATAGTCACTTCACATAAACAGAAACTTACGATTTACCCTTCTATAGGAAGAAGCTTCTACCTCAAAAACTAGATTTGAATATAGATATTTTTAATACCTTCTAAGTTCACTTAAATTTGTTTCTCAATGGTTACCTAAAGTCCAAAATGTAAGCACTCCAAAACAGTAAGTGGACACAGACATAGTTGAAAAAATTCTAGTTCTTCAAATCCTCAAAAGCAATACAGTTAGAAGACAATCTTATGATACATTTTATTTATTTTTTTTTTTAAATTTTTTTTTTTCAACGTTTATTTATTTTTGGGACAGAGAGAGACAGAGCATGAATGGCGGAGGGGCAGAGAGAGAGGGAGACACAGAATCGGAAACAGGCTCCAGGCTCTGAGCCATCAGCCCAGAGCCCGACGCGGGGCTCGAACTCACGGACCGCGAGATCGTGACCTGGCTGAAGTCGGACGCTCAACCGACTGCGCCACCCAGGCGCCCCTGATACATTTTAAAAATGTATCAAGATGAATCAAGTTGGCTATTCATTAAAAATGAGTTGCCATTTAATTAGGTGGAAAGGAAGATTTCTCCTGGTTTTTAAATATTTCCTACACAAAGAAGTATGGCTTTTTTGCCACATTAAAAAAATAAAAGCACGGGGCACCTGGGTGGCTCAGTCAGTTAGGTGTCCGACTTCAGCTCAGGTCATGATCTCAGTTCATGAGATGGAGCCCCATGTCGGGGTCTGTGCTGACAGCTCAGAGACTGGAGTCTGCTTCGAGCTGAATGGCTTTCTCAAGGTCACACAAGAACACAGGGGCAGAACCAGGATGTGAAAGTGGCTCTGAGCCCCCACCTGGATGTCCCACAGTATACTCTGTCCTTCTCCACCTTCTTCTGTTTTCAGGCTCTTGGGCTTGGCTTTCCTTCTTCCAAGGATTCTGTGACTCCCTCTCTCTCTACCCCTCCCCTGTTCATGCTGTCTCTCAAGAAATAAATAAACGTTAAAAAAAAAATTGTTTTAATAAAAATAAAAGCCCAACAATTGCTAATTAGGTATAGGCTGCTGAACATCCTGAGAAACTGGAGTAGATTCTTGCTACTTAATATGTGGTCCTTGGACTAGCAGCCCTGGCATTGCCTGAGAACTAGTTAGAAATGCAGAACCTTGGGCCTCACCCCAGACTTCCTAAATCAGAATTTACATTTTAACAAGATCCCCAGGTGATTCATATGCACATTAAATGATGAAAAGTTCTGGATTAAACAGCCTCTAACCATCCTTAACATTCAAACTGCAAACTAAGATAGAAAAGCCAAACAGATGAAATCAAACAAAAAATTAAAAAATTTCTTAAACATATGGAAAAATGAAGCTTTTGCTAAAGTGCCTGTCCAAAAGTCAATTCCAAATAGATTTTTTTCTCTCTTCTTAGCTATAGAAATATTCTTATTTTGATGACAACTCAGGTAAAAGGAACAAATGGGAGTACAAAAGAGCAGAAAAAGAAGACCAAGCAAGATCATCAGTTAGTCCCAATCACAGTCTTCTAGTTTTCACATTTTATATTATGCAACTTTTGAAATTTTTTATTTTATTTTTTTTTGAGAGAGTGTGTGTGAGGGGGCAAGGGTGTGCTAGTCAGGGAGGGGCAAAGGGAGAGGAAGAGAGAATCTTAAGCAGGCTGCATGCCCATCTCAGAGCCAACGCGGGGCTCCGGTCTCCATCTCACAACCATGAGATCATGACCCCGGGAGAAATCAAGAGTTTAACTGACTGAGCCACCCAGGCACACCCTATATTATGCAACTTTTGAAACTGACTACTGGCTAGACTAACTGAATGAATGCTAATATAGTCTACTTACGGTAAAAGCTTCCAATGAGTCCCATAAAAGGTTCACCTAATAGCCCTTGAATTATAATTGAAAATGGAAAATAAAATGTTGGGGGGGGGGGGTTGCCTGGGTGGCTCAGTCAGTTGAGCGTCTGAATTCAGCTCATGATCTCACGGTTTGTGGGTTCGAGCCCCATGTCGGGCTCTGTGCTGATAGCTTGCTCAGAACCTGGAGCCTGCTTTGGATTCTGTGTCTCCTTCTCTCTCTGTCCCTCCCCTGCTTACACTCTATCTCACTCTCTCTCTCAAAAATAAGTAAATATTAAAAAAAAAAAAACAAAAAAACTGTTGGGGGGATGACTAGGGGCAAATTACTATAGGGTCTTCCTGTGCCCCCTGCAGGACAAGTCCTTGGGGATGTCTTGGTAAGGTGACATTACCCCCTTTCTTTTATTCTTCCACTCACCAGAGTTAAGTAGTCTGCTTCCCTTTCCACAGCAAATTTTCATTTCCCTGTCTTCTGAACCACTATGGAAAACACTCTCTTACCACTATGTCAAACCCAGCTCTTTTACGTTCCTCAAAGACCACTGGGCTAACCAACTGACTCAGCATTCCAGGTGGCCTTAACCTTCAAGAAGACTGAGATAAAGGATCTCCTACCTTATAAATCCCTAAGAATAATTCAAGAAAAAGTAGGAGTTAACATTAAAAATTTAAATCAGAGTTTCAAGGCTAAGTAATCATTAAAACTCTGACACATTTAAAAATATAAACAAAAGGTTTAACCAGGCACCAGCAGTAACAATTCTCTTTCTTTGTCCCAAGTACCGAACTGCCCAGTGGCCAGAAGTTACATAGATTCTGGATTTATACCAATTATTAGTCAGCACTGTTCAGCTCAGGGTATTTCCCCTCATGACTTCCTTCTCGTTGCCCCTGTTGCTTTTATTACTCACCCTTCACTAATCATTCTCCTAAGAACTCCTACAGTCTTAGAGTTTAGGCCATGTCATTTACATGCAATTGTATTTCATGTTGTACTCTCATGCATTCCCATGTTAATACAGCAATTTGATTTTGACCCATTCAAGCGCCTGAACCAGGTCTTTTAATTTTTTTTTTAAGATTTTTTTAAGTAATCTCTGCACCCAACATGAAACTCATACTCATGACCCTGAGATCAAGAGTCACAAGCTCTACTGACTGACCCAACTAGGCACCCCATGAACAAGGTCTTAAATTTTCTTTTAAATATGCACTTCTCAACTAATTTTTCTCTCAAAACTTTGCCACTGAAAGTGACCACACATTAGAATATTTTATTTGGTAGTTCCAAGCACATGGTCAGAACAGCTACCATTTAAAAAATGTCAAAAATTAGGAATTTTCTTTAAAGCAAACATCTTTTTATTTTCATATCATTTTTACCAGAGCAATAAATATTTTGTTACTTATTTTAATAAAAGGGAGAGAAAGACCTCATCTATAACGATTTTACTTGTAACACAGATATTATACTTTACCGTAAAGATCCTCAACTACTTATGTTAAACTTATAAAGGGAACTAATAGTACAACTAAGGTATTTTTAAGAAAGACATACACATAGGGAAAACGTAAGTAAGACTATATCTAAGAGTACCAATTGTTCTAAATTAATTTTAATTTTTCCATTCATTAGTAAATAATACTTAATGGATCACACTATTAGAAATTAACTGGTTTCCACTAGTCTTTGTTCATGTTCGCATAAAAGCACCAGGAGATATTCTAGATGTACCACTCTCAATAGCTAAATACTAAATACAAGTAGCTAAATACTAGTGAGGCTACAAAAATAAATATAATATAGACTCATAATATCAAGGCAACTACCAAGGCCAGATCACAGAGTAGACTCAATGTTCACTTGCTTAAAGTTATAACACAAGCAACAATTTCATTTGTTGTACTTATATACTGTAGTCTGTACCTCTAGCAACAAGTTTATATCATCGGGCTACTATAACACATCAAAGGCTTAAATATCATTCTAAATAATTCACGAAGAGACAAAATTTAGTTCTCTGCCCATCAAAAGTATTTTAAAAATTAAATTTTCTAAATCCCAAAATCTTGCTAAAATAAAATGTGTCCAAGAAAGCTCACCTGCCAGCAAAAATATCAGCAGCAGCAGCAACATTAGAGCTGGGCTGAAAGCCAGAAACGCAGTGTACCAGGATGGGCTGCCTATAAAATCTTCAAATCAGACCTCCCAATTTTAAAAAGAACTGTCAGAATTACTCATTTTCAATTTCTTTAACTAGTTCACAGATACTAATGCAAACTTTTGGAAACCAAATTACCATAAACATGAAGAAAATGAACATAGTCCCCCAAGAAAGTAAAAATACTATATATGATTTTTAAAGAAAACATATGGTCATAGAAATTTCTTTCCTAAAATATAATAGAGCACATATGTCAAAATCACTACTCTATATACCACACACAAATCAAATGACTTTTCTATCCTAGGACCATAAATTTCACTATCTAAAATAAAGGAGTTACATTCCAGCATCAAGTTTTTCTGTTAGATTCCTTTGCTCCCAACACAGACAAGTGAGAGCAAAAAAGCCCACATGGGATTAAAAAAACAAACAAACAAACAAACAAACAAACTTCACATCATTCTTTCACTCTTTGAGATTCCTATGTAAGAACAATGCATTTTTCTGAAGCAGACAAAATACTTTTAGGGATTTTAATATAGTGTAATCATAATTTACAAAAATACTTCCAAAATGACACTACCGTTTTGATGCAATGCACCAAAGAATATGTCAACATTATCAAAACTACCATGCTTTCGATACTCTTATATACATGATTCTCCCTAATCCTTACTAAATTCCTAAACATCCCAAACTAATATTATAGGTATGTAACAGATGTACAATGCACTGGGAACCACTAGAATTCTACTGCTACAAAAGCAGCCTGAATTAAAGCTGTTACTCTGCTGCCACCTAGTGAGGTAATAAAATGCCAGAACCAAATCAAAAGTGACTGGAAAAAAATTTTTCAGGGATGATATGATAAAAAATCTTTCAGGGATTAATAAATCATTAAAATATACTAGTTTAGAACATGATCTTTAAAATACACTGCATAAAATGCTACAATTTTACTTTAAAAAAGATATGTGTATATTCCCATAAACATATTCTAGAGCATAAAGAATATAGCAATAATTACAATAAACTATCATATGTAAAATAACTCATATGAAAAAAATTACCTAAAACACTATCACAGTACGGTTATAAGAGCAAAATTTTCAAAACAATCTAAATTTCTAGCCATACAGGATTTGTCCAATAAATTATGGTACATTCTATACAATGGAATATAGGAGATCCAGTATGAGTCCTTTTCCTCCTGAGACATATCAAAATAACAAAAAAAAAAAAAAAAAAACTTTTTACATACATACGTAGCCATCTGGTGATTTTAAAAATATGACCACAAGTCCATAAATTCTTTGACACTCCCCACCCCTTCAAAAAGTGGAACTTAATTTTTCTCCCCTTCAGTGAAGGCTGGATTTGTATCTCACTTCCAGCAAACAGAATATGGCACAAGTGATTTTATGTCATATTTGAGATTAGATTATAAAAGACTACTTCCATCTTGGATACCTTGGAGTAACTACTCTCTTAGATCACTTGCTCTTTGGGGATGTTGGTTGCCATGTGGTAAAGACTCGGGCAGCTGTAGGGACCCACTTGGAACCCCAATGTTTGTATGACAAGTATTTTAAGCTGAAGACAGTTGAGACTCAACAGATGAAGAATAAAGCCTCCTCAGAGCTTCACTTAGCTGACTAAAAGCAGAAACTTCTGGAAGTAGAGCTGCCATAAATTCCCTCTTTAGGGAGGTTTTACTCCCAGAAAGGAAAATAAGAGTGAAACTATCTTAAATCCCCTAGGGGGCAGGGGGAGTATTACAGCCCTGAAGAAGACAGAAAAAGACCACTCACCCCAGCATAAACAAACATTATTATAAGCTTTCTTATTTCCCATTTGTTCCCCTAAAAACACATTTGCCTTTCCCAAAGAAACCCTTTTGTTCTTTACATAACAGTTTTTCCTTCCGGCTCCTTCTTCCCTATTAACTTAGGTATATAAACCCCTAACTTGAGTCTTTTAGCAAACCACTTCTTTTGTGCACTCCTATATGCATATGAATAAACTTTGTTGGGTTTTTTTTTTCTTTACGGTCTTTTGTCAGTTTAATTCACTGGCCCCCAAACACAGAATCTAAGAGGGTAGAAAAAAAGGTTCCTCCCCCCACCCCCACAGCCTGTGGACAGACCCACAGTGCAAGGAATGGAGGCTTCAGGTCTAAAGCCAGTGAGGAACTGAGACATGGAGCCCTGAGATGACAGCAGGCTTGGAAAAGCTTGATGGCAACCTCATAAGAGCCATAACCACACAACTGAATTGCTCTCAAAATCTATGAGGTAATAAATATTTGTAGCTTATTTAAGCTGCTAACTTTGGGGGGTAATTTTGAGGTAATTTGTTAGGTAGCAATAGATAACTAATGCAACACACAACGATGAAGATAATGAAATGAAGGGGGGAAGAGCATCTGCAGATGAACTATTTCAGTAAATTTCTGATCAACAAGAAATAGATGGAGAAGTGCCAAGAACCACTGCACAGAGGTTACAACATCCACAAATGAAGCTGCCCATTCTGCAAGGCCCCAAAGAAGATCCAGACAACTACAAAAGATGACTAGAGTAACAAATGGACCAAAAAAGAGGGACTGGTTATTTTTAACTAATGTAAAACAATTACATCCCTACAACTCACATACATAAGACATGTAGGTTACCTCCTAAGCAAAAGGAAAAAACAACAACAGCAGAGGGTTCTTCTCTAAAGCAACTGAACCAAATCCTTAGAGGAAGAAGTAAAGCAACTGTACACACATGGGCAATGGTGCCCCAAAACACAGACCTCTCTGAATAGTGAGATTAAAAGGTCCTCCAGCACAAGTACTTATTAAAAAGCAAAGGTTTGGGGCGCCTGGGTGGCTCAGTCGGTTGAGCGTCTGACTTCGCTCAGGTCACGATCTCACGGTCCGTGAGTTCGAGCCCCGCATCGGGCTCTGTGCTGACAGCTCAGAGCCTGGAGCCTGCTTCGGATTCTGTGTCTCCCTCTCTCTCTGGCCCTCCCCCCGTTCATGCTATGTCTCTCTCTGTCTCAAAAATAAATAAATGTTAAAAAAAAACTAAAAAATAAAAATAAATAAAAATAAATAAATAAATAAAAAGCAAAGGTTACAGTTGACAAATCCAGCCCACATTCAGAGCTTCCAAACAGCTTTTCTGCCTCATTTTTAAATGCAAATCGCCAACCAAGAATCACCATACGTTTCAGGAAAACCAGAAACATGAAGAAAAAAGATGGCTCGAGAAAGAAAAAATAACTCTAAATACCCTCTATATAGTATTCTCATAAGAGATTTAAGAAGTTGATCAGGCACCTGGGTGGCTCAGTCAGTCCAACTCTTGATGTTGGCTCAGGTCACGATCTCACAGTCCATAGGTTCGAGTCCCATGTCAGGCTCTGCTCTGACAGCACAGAGCCTGCTTGGGATTCTCTCTCCCTCTCTCTCTCTGCCTCTCCCCCTCTTGTTCTCTCTCAAAATAAATGAATAAACATTTTTTTAAAAATTTAATTTTTAAAAATGCAGAGGTAGTAGCAGCTCACTAATCTCCAGGTGACACTTTTGTTTCTCCATCCTTCTAATTCCTTTGTACTCAAGTCTATGTGTTAAGTCCCTATATGTTTGAGAAATTAGAGTCCTCTTTTCACATGATAAAAAAAGGAAATGTAATCTTTTCCACTAATATAACTAGTTCCAGTGAAGACATTTTTAGGTATTTTCACCATTTCAATTCAACCAGAGACCTAAAATATTGTTTTAAAAACTATGTTCACCAAACAGCATGTAAATATAAATGAGGTTGACAATATTAAAGTTAGAGTTTAATATTAAATATTAAACATAAGAGAGGTAGATGAAGGCAGGGAACTTTATTTTTATTACATTTATTTATTTTTGAGAGACAGAGAGAGCACAAGTGGGGGAGGGGCAGAAAGAGAAGGAGACACAGAATCCGAAGCAGGCTGCAGGCTCTGAGCTGTCAGCACAGAGCCCGACGCGGGGCTCGAACCCACAAACTGCAAGATCATGACCTGAGCCGAAGTAGGATGCTCAACTGACTGAGCCACCCAGACGCCCCAAGGCAGGGAACTCTTAAAGTCCTCATCTTACAATATGAAGAGTCAACAAACACTCTTATAGGGGTTATCAGAACAGTGAAGGGAAGTCTAAATATTCAGGCTTGATCAATAAAGAACTAACAAGAGTATAACTAAGATGAGAAACTAGAAGTAAAGGGAAACACAAAGATTTTGTGCTACATTCCCCATAACCACTCTAAAAATTCACCTAAAGTTGATTAATAAAGAGATATAATTATATTATTTAGATTTACATATAACCACAGGATAAGTAAAAAATAGAAATCAAGTGGTTGCCTTTACTGAGCAGGACTGATGGAGAAAAGGAAGGAATGGGGCCCTCCATTATATGCTTTCCAATATTGTTTTTTTAACCATGAGCAAGTATTATCTTAATAAAGAAATAATTTGTAGTCATCAGACAAAAAATGTTTAATGAAATGGAAAAACATTTAGGATGGATTAGGTAAAAATAGTAGATTACTGAACTGTAAGTCACAGATATTAAACAGTTTATGTAGAAAACATAATAGAAGCTCCATTAATAGCAAGGATCACTGTAATAAATTTCCAGCACTTTGAGTGGTAGTTGGCACATAATACACACTGAAAAATACCGTGGAATGAATACATTTTCACTTAACTAAACAAAATAATACACACAAGAGAGGAAGGTCTAAGTGCATACACACCAAAATGTGAGAAGCAACAACCATCACTAACTGTGAAGATTATGGATGCTTTTCATTTTTGTCCTTTTCCTTATCTTCATTTCCTAAATTTTCTATAATGAATACAAATTACTTTCATAATGGGGAAAAAGTTTTTAAAACACTATCATTATTCATTATTACAAGACCAGAATCACAATACAAAGACATTTTTATGACATATCAAGTCCAAGTTAGAAAAATTCACAACTACTAATAATGGAAAAGGTTTAGTAAGGTACAGGCATCTTCACTGATCTTGACCTAATTAAGAAGATTTGAAAAGCTTTCACTATAATGGAATACTGCAAAATTATTATTCATTGCACAAATCGGGTAATTAGTTGCAATCCTTATATAAACTAATCTCATGAACCTACCAGTTCTACAGATAAGAAGTCTTTCTTGGTTATGCTTTTTAGAACTTCATAGTCACACAAATTAAATACGTAAAATACTGGGTTTTTTTTTTTTTTTTTTTAGTTTATTTATTTATTTTGAGAGACAGTGCATACACAAGCAGGGGAGAGGCAGGGCTAGGGAGAGAGAGAGAGAGTCCCACGCAGGCTCCACACTGTCTGCACAGAGCCTGACACGGGGCTCAAACTCACAAATGGTGAGATCGTAACCTGAGCCAAAATCAAGAGTCAGATGCTTAACCAGCTAAGCCACCCAGGCACCCCAATACTGTATCATTTTAAGTGGTTCTCCATCAGAGAGTAATGCCACATCCACTGCTCAGATTTCGCTTAATCTGGAATAAAATTTAAAAGCCACTTACAATGGTTTAGGCAACACCATGTATGAAAAGAGCAGAAAGATATGAAAATCATTTTCATTTTTATACAGCAATCAGTCTTCATAAAAAGAAAAGATCGAAAGAAATATTCCAAAAGTTTGTTTTATTTTTTATTTGTTCCTGACATAGCTGATTACTTTCAATATTCTTTTGTATAAAGCACACATTCTTTAAAAATCAATGATCATTCTTTCAACAATTTTTCACTGATTCACAAAGAGGAACAGTTTTTTTTCCCTTTTTTACCCAAACCAGTAGTTGCCATTTCTATAATCATACATAATGGACTGTTAGAGCACTTGAGCAAAAAACCAATTTGTAAAGGAATTGTGAAAAAAGAAGCATGAAATCCATTTAACATCTCACCCGACAGACAGCTCCAGAGCTAAAATAGGGGTAGAGGACAAATGTTCTTCAGCCTAGGCAGTAGCACTATTCAATACTAAATAACAAATGTGTTTGTATCTCTTACTTACTCCACTATCAAAATTAAAAGTTCATGAAGGATATCCAATATTATACTCCTAAAATCACACTGAACACTCATATTTCATATGGAATACCAAGTAATACTCTTTAGCGGCTCTTTGGTACCTCTCCTTATTGATTGTCTTGTACTATACATAGTTTTACTACAACTCTTATATCTTAAAGCTGCTTCAGAGTAGGAATTCTATTTTGTTTACCTACAGTATGCCTATCATCTTTGAGACCTTATAAGGCCTATAGTCGCTTGATAATTACCTAGTCAAGCAATAAATACTATTTCTGCAAACATACTGATTCTCCCATCAAGTGAAAGTTGCAATGCTATTCCAATTACCATCACAAAGCAACATGAGGAAAACTGGTAAAGTTTTCCTATATTTTACTTAAAAGAGAACAATATATATCATATCCGATTTATATGGAGGCTCAGGCAGTGAAGGAAGAAGGTAGCAGGCAGGTAGATGGAGGCATAATGTACACAGGAACCAAACATCCAACTCTTAATATTGACTATCCCAAGGAGTGGGATAAAAGTTCTCACAGGAAGAACTTTTAATCTCCCTATATAATGTTTTATAAGGAAGACAATATCAGAATAAGTAGAAACTAAGACAAAAATGCACCTATAAGAATAAAACAGTAAAATTAACCAAAGAGATGTTGAAAAAGAATAATGAAAACATCATCTGGCAATATAGAAATAAAAGAAATACAGTTTATAATACAGTACAGTGGTAGGGATCCCAGGATCTGCAGCCTGACCACCTGCATGCAAATCCTGTTACTTAAGTCCCATTACTGTCACTTAAGTAACTGTATGGATTTGAAAAACTTACCCTTATGTGCCTCATTTCCCTAATTCATAGAACCAGAATAATAACGATATCTACACTTCAGAGTATGTGCATGAAATGAGCTACTCTATGTAAAGTCCTCAGAACAATGTCTAGTATACATAAATGCTCATCAAGTGTTACCTGTTAAAATAATTATTGCTAAAAAAATAAATTGTTGCTATAGCCAAAACCCAAAATAAACTTGAGCAACCACAATGATATTTTTAAAAATGCTAATTAAAGCAATAACAAAATTTTATTTTTGACTGTCAACTTGTCTACATCATTATTTATGAAACTACCCAAAATTGCCAAGGATGCAGTGAAATGGGCCCTTTTAGGCAATGGTATTTGGGGTGTATCACAGAGCCTTTGGCAATATGTATCAAGGACTTCAGAACTTTCCATACTCTTTAAGTATCTAAGTACTATATTTACTATATTCATCATAACCTACACAAAGATGGGTATGAGATCATTAGTTATATATAACAAAAAAATAAAAACAGTTCAAATGCAAGCAAATAATTTTATCTTGACAAGAATTAAGCCATAATTTAGTATACTTTAAAAATGGAAAATGTTTGGGGCACCTGGGTGGCTCAGTCAGTTAAACGTCCAACTCCTGACTGGCTCAGGTCATGATCCCAAAGTCGTGCGATCGAGCCCCACATCCATCTGCCTGCCCAAGTAAGATATGCTCGTTCGCTCTCTCTCTCTCTCTCTCTCTTTCTGCCTCCCCCAGCCCATGACTCACATGTGCATGCTGTAAAAAATAAATGAAAAATAAAGCAAATTGTCCATGTCAATATAAAAAAATAATACAAAAATTTTAATACAGTTTAGTTCTGATTTTGGCATATGGTAGATATTCAATAAATATTTACTGACTATATGAATAACCAAAGAGACAAAGTCAATCTCTTTGTCCTATATTATCTTCTTTCATGTATTTGGGCCCTGTAGCCTAGCTGTATTTTAAAATACATATGCTTAGAGGCGCCTGAATGGCTCAGTCAGTTAAGTGCCTGACTTCAGCTCAGGTCATGATCTTGCAGGCCATGGATTTGAGCCCCGCGTCGGGCTCTGTGTTGACAGCTCAGAGCCTGGAGCGTGCTTCAGATTCTGTGTCTCCCTCTCTTTCTGCCCCTCCCCTGCTCATGCTCTGTTTCTCTCTCTCAAAAATAAATTAAAATCTTTTAAAAATAATAAAATAAAATAAAATACATGTGCTTAGAAATATTAACAAAAAAAAAAAAGGATTTTCTTAATATTTCAAAGTTCTAGATGTTTGCTACACCTAAAATAAGGGGAGCTGCAAATTCTACCTCGGGGTTGCACCTGTATTTGCCACAGAGGTTTTACCTGTTTCTGTTTAGCTCTAAGCCTTCTCTACCCAGATTTGGTAACAGATATTGAATTCAGTTGATTTTCATGTTTAAGTACCACCACTTCAGGGACAATCTCTCTATAAATTAGGAATAACTCTCATAATTAGCATTTAGTCAAAGAAACTAATATTTAAACAATCTTTTTATCCATTAGTAAATCCTAAGGATGTGACCAGCTGATACCGATTTCAAAGTTTGGTTTTAAGATGTTAGACTGTTTTTTGACCAATACCTACTTTTCTTCTGGTGCAGTAACTACACTACACCCTAGGAGAATCGTGAATGAACTCTAGGAAACTAAATGCTGGGTTGCATGTAAAAACAGTTTTCCGGGGTGCCTGGGTGGCTCGGTCGGTTGAGCAACTGACTTCGGCTCAGGTCACGATCTCACGGTTTGTGCGTTCGAGCCCCGCGTGTCAGGCTCTGTGCTCACAGCTCAGAGCCTGGAGCCTGCTTCGGATTGTGTCTCCCTCTCTGTGTCTCCCTCTCTCTGCTCCTCCCCTGCTCATGCTCTGTCTCTGTCTCAGAAATAAATAGCCATTAAAAAAATTTTTTTAAAAACAAAAAAAACCCCACAGTTTTCCAAGGAGTCTTTAGCTATAACATCCATTGAACACTATACTAAGTATTTTATATGCATCTCCTGTAATCATTTAATGAACAAATTCTCAGCCGTATCCTTAAAACTCAATGGCTGGCTAAACATTACTCTGATTCAGATCACTGATTTTTACACTATATTCCACAGGGTACCTTAAGCAATAGCTCCTAAACTGGACTAGAAATCAGAATCAACTAGGGTGCTTTTCAAAGTAGATTCTCCACAACAAGCAAGACCTACTGAATTTGGATCTCTAATTTTGTTGTTGTTGTTTTTTTATAAAAGTATCCTATACGGTAATATAACCATGATGGTAATGTAACCCAAACACCCAGTGGTTTGGGGACTGTTGCCCTAAAAAAGTCCCACGGTGACATTAAAGACCACCCGGAATATAACCACACATGCTCTCTGAAAATGTGCAACACCCAAAGCAGCACCACTTTGACTTATTTTATATAGTGAGGCTCCACATAAGAGTCAGGCTTTAAAGAAGGAGTAAAAGGAGTTCTGCTACTTTCTTTTTTTCACTAATTTACCACCAGATATCAACTATAGCTTTAGATCACTAAACAGTGTTTCTGACTGACCTCTAATTATTCTTTGTTAGTCTCTCTTCTCCATGATAAAACAGAAACACAGGAGTCACAGCATTATTGTGTTCCTACCAGTTGCAAGAAAACTGGCCTGGCTCCCTTCCAGTAGGTTCTATGAAATTACTGCAAAAAAAAAACAAAACAAAACAAACGAAAAAAAAAAAAACAGGGCTAGAGTCTGTCAGTGAGGTAATCTGCTCTACACTCTAAGGGTTTCTGCTTATCACCAGAGGTGTGATGCTAAACATTTAGTAAACCCGAACATTAACTATATAATGAGAAAAAACTACCATAAACCAAGTTTTAACAGCCCAAATACTAGAATACAGAACAATAAAGAAAAAAGCTATAGAAGATCAGAGTTGTATTGCTGATTTTGCCACTACTTGTATGATTGAAGCAAACACTTTATTTCTGGATTCTGACCCCTTAGACACTTCTACAAAACTCTAAGTTTCCCTAGAACAGTTCAAAATTTTAAATCCTTTTCAGGTATAACTTTATATAGTAGGAAGTTTCTAAGTATTGAATATGATATATGGTTTTAATTAATGCTTATTAGTAAATAAGAGATAAATTCTTATGTTACATATCATAAGGAACAATTTGCTTTGCAGTCAAAAAAAAAAAAGGAGCTAAAGCAAATTAGCATTTGCTCTAATCCCTTCCCTCAAGTGGAAATGAAAAATAGCTCAGTGAACAAATCTAAATTAAAGTAGTATACACATTACTTAATTGATCATAATTTGATTTACTCATTTTGTTCCTAAATAACATAAAACATATTTTGGTTTTTGTTTGTAGTTCACTGAAAATTATTCCAGAGACATCTGAAACCTCTTTAATATTCTTCTCAGCATGTCAGACTTTTCTAGTCTAGTGTTTCATTACCTTATCCTCACTGTTCCTGTCTGAACATTCAGCTCCAGTCATTAGAATAAACATCTGCTACAAACATCATTAATGAGATACATATCAAAGGATCCAAGCAACCTACTAACTACCTGGGGTAATTACACTGTTCTGTATAAAATCCTTATAGCAGCAAATACAGAAATTGCCTGAACATATTATAATTAGTTTATCCATACAATAGCTATTTCTGTAAGTCACTAAGTACATTATTAGGACATATAGAGCATCACCATACATGGAGGACTCTATTATAACAAAGGCATGGAATGTGATTTTTATGGGGAAAAAAAGGCTTAAACTTCCTTTAAAGTTATACATTTCCTGAGTTACCTACATTACATAAAACACCTTGTCAAAGTACCAGGGGCTTACCAATGACTTACTATTAACAGGAAGAAAACTTTTTTCTTTTAATTTTTTTTTAATGTCTATTTATTTTTGAGACAGAGAAAGACACAGCATGAACGAGAGAGGGTCAGAGAGAGAGGGGGACACAGAATCCGAAGCAGGCTCCAGGCTCTGAGCTGTCAGCACAGAGCCTGACGTGGGGCTCAAACTCACGGACGGTGATATCATGACCTGAGCCGAAGTCGGACGCTTAACTGAGCCACCCAGGCGCCTGGGAAGAAAACTTTTTTCAACTTTTATAATTTACTGAAGCAAATTTTAAAACAAAAATACTTTTGTATTAAACGTAGGTTTTCCTACTTTAAGCTCACTTTTACACTTTCTTATAAAGAAAGGAAAGCACATTTGAGTTGTAAGGAGAATATATTTGATCACGGATTGGCAAACTTTGATCCAAAGGTCCAATGTGGCCTGCTACCTGTTGTTGTAAATAAAGTTTTACTGGAACACAGTTACATTCATTTGTTTATGTAAACAAATGAATTTTTGTGCTACAAGGGCCGCGCTCAGATAGTTGAGGCAGGAATAACATGGTCCACAAAGCTAACAATATTTACTATCAGGCCCTTGCAAAAAACATTTGCTAAACCTTGGATTAGATGAAAACTTAAAACTGGGGATCCTGTCTTAAGCACTCCTGATCCATTTGGCACCAGACAGAGAGCCCTGGAGGTATGAGTTTTCAATATAATTTCTGAATGGATGAAAAAAGGAGATTCCCAGACCAGGGTTCAGAAAGAATGAATCTGTCTACAATTTCCTCCAAGAAACATTATGTAAATGTATCTCGCTTACTTAAATAGATGTGTTATAAAAAGCTGACTATAAATTACATTTCCATAAATGCCTAAGTGGCTTTTTAATTCCTGCAAAAATTTTCCTTGTAATCCAAGTCCCACATTTACCTTATAAATTCAATTTTTCTTAAAGCAGGGTATGCTTGTATGTGTGTGTATATTATATGTAAGTCAGAAGATAAGTATATGCATATATAGCTATCTTTTCTCTACTGACTACTGAATGTTAAGTGTTTTAATTACTTCATTTAATCCTTTTACAACTCTATGGAAATAACAGATCATCCCTACATTACATAAATCCAAACAAAAGTAGCTGTTTCTTTCTTAAGTCTATGTAGCTTTAAATTCTATCCTAATGGGTGTCTGGGGAGCTCAGTTGGTTGAGCATCAGACTCTTGATTTTGGCTCAGGTCATGATCCCAGGGTCGTGGGACCGAGCACCAAGGAGCCTGCTTAAGATTCTCTCTCCCTCTGAGGCGCCTGAGTGGCTCAGTTGGTTAAGCGTCTGACTTTGACTCAGGTCATGGTCTCGCAGTTTGTTCAATTGGAGCCCTGCATTGGACTCTGTGCTGACAGCTCAGAGCCTACCCTGGAGCCTGCTTCAAATTCTGGGTCTCCAGCTCTCTCTGCCCCTCCCCCACTCGCACTCCATTTATTGTTGAGAGACAAACATTTAAAAAAAAAAAAAGATCCTCTTACCCTCTACCCCTCCCTTCCACTCACGCTCACTCTGTAAGATATATCAAAATTAAAGAATTTCACAATCACTATGTTTCCCTTATCTTTCATGTGAAGACATTAGCAGTTTTTCACAGACCAATTCATTCAATAAATATTTATTAAGTGCCTATCATGTGCCAGGCACTAATCTAGGCACTGAAGACACACTGGTTAAAAAAATAAAAATCCTGGGGCACCTGGTTGGCTCAGTCAGTACAGCATGCAACCCTTGATTTCAGGGTTGTGCGTTCAAGCCCTACATTGGGTGTAGACCTTATTAAAAACAAAAAGAAATCTATTTGGCAGAGAGAATAAATAATTCTTTTTTTTTTAAGAAGATAAAAATCCAGCCCTCGTGGAGCTTGCCTTCATCATGATTAATTCATAAGAAGACTTTTGCTTATCTATTACAAATCATTCCATAACTTTGCCCTTTTTCTATTATCAATATAGTGTGAGTTATTACCTTTGACTTTGCTACCTATGTGACAATAGTAGTTACAAAAAAATAATTTGGGGATGCCTGTGTGGCTCAGCAAGTTAAGCATCCAACTTTGGCTTAGGCCATGATCTCACAGTTTGTAAGCTTCAGCACCACGCTGGCCTCTGTGCTGACAGCTCAGAGCCTGGACCCTGCTTCAGATTCTGTGTCTCCCTCTGTCGCTCTCTCCCCCTCCCCCACTTGTGCTCTCTCGAAAATAAAATAAGAATAAGAATAAGAATTTGGTTTTTACCTAGATAACGATTCACAACTAGTTGAAATTAAATTTATACTATTTAATCTCTAGATTAAAAAGAAAATAAAATTTGAAGGGGAAGGGAAAATAAAACATGAGATTAATTCTAAAATTTTGACATAGTTCTATATCTTCATCATTTTTTAACAGACACTGAATTAATTTTGAATGAATGAATTTTAAAGACAGATCATTTCTCTTTATTGCATTACAAATTACAGAGAAATTCTATTATAAAAGTTCTTATTACCTTTACCAGAATATTCTACAGGATCTGTGAAAAGGCAGAATTTCATAATTACACAACAGTTCAATTCCAGCTGCATGTGCAATACCCTGATATCACTTATCCTGATACTGGATTTCCACCCAACTATAACAGACCCTCACCTTCTCTGCATCTCCACTATGACCAATACTGATTTAGATCTACCCTTGAAATTCTCCCATGGGTCAAGTTATATGTAGTAGTTCCCTGGACATATCACACTTTGTTTATGCTATCTGATTAAGTATTGTATTCTTTCATTTAATCACTTAATGCTAAGCAGTATACTAACTGGTTTAAAGTAATTACCTCTTTTAATTCTTACAACTTTAATAAGAATAACACATCTTCTCTGACTTATATAAATGATCTAGACATATAACAAGAAGAAAAGCTCTCCAATTCATTTTAAAAGAGTAGTACAATCTTTGTATCAAAACCACACAAAGTACAAAAACATACAGATCCATGTCACTTACAAACATAAATTCAAAAAACCATCAAATTGAATCCAACATCATGTTGGAGAAGAAGTAGTTCAACTTCAGAAAATCTATCAGTTTAATTCACTACTAAGTAAATTAACAGATTAAAGGTAAAAACTCATATGACTTATCTCAATAAACACTAAAAATGCATACAATAAAATTCAATGATGATAAAAATTCTTAGCAAACCAGGAATAGTAATTTTCTTAACTAGATCAAGGCTATATAGTAAAACCTACAGCAAATACCATACTTAATACTAAAACTGAGAACTGCTCCTGCTAAAGTTAGAAACATGACAAGATTACCCAATACCATATAATTCTGCATTGTCTAGAAGTCTAATACCATAACATACAAGTACTGATTATAAGACTGAATGAAAACAGAAAATATTTCCAGATATGACATACATAGGAAATTCAAAAAATCTATAGTCACACTATTAGAAAACATAGTGAGTTAGTGAACAAGAGGTTCAGCAAGATTGCTAGTACAATATCAACATGCACAAATGATTAGTGTCCTCATGGAACTACTTGCCATGGGTGAGATGGTACTTCTGAATTCAAAGCAAGGAACCTCCTTTCAAAGTCAGTAGGTATTAGGCATTTCCATTTAAATTTCCAAGTAATGATTTCCAAGTTTAATGGCCTCCTTTCAGGGCCACATGCAAACAGGCAGTTAATTACAATATAAAAACACAGGTTCTTTTTTAAAATTTTAACAAAAGACATGTGAGATCTCTATAGTGAAAGCTACACAACACTACCCAGAGAAACAGAAGAGGACTTAAATAAATGGAGGGATATACCAGGTTGATGGGTTGGAACATTCAGTACTGGTACATGTAGATTAGATGCAAATCAAATGAAAATTCTAGCAGGCTTTTTCAGAGAAACTAAAAAGTGGATTCTCACATTTAAAAAACACGCAAACAATCTAGAACAGTCAAACAACTTTTAAAAAACAACAACAATGCTGGAAGGCTTATACTACCTGATTTTCAAACTTACTATAATCCTAAAGAATTCAAGACATTACGGTAAGGATAGACACATAGATCAATGAAACAGTAAATAAAACAACAGCTATACAGTAAATTGATTTATAACACATGTGCCAAGACAATTAAATGGAAAAAGGATGGTCTTTTCCAATAAATGATACTAGAACAACTGATTTTCATTGAGAAAAAAATTAACATTGACTCTCACCTAACACATATACAAAAATTAACTCAAAATGTATCACAGCCCCAGTGTATAAAATTTCTAGGAAAAAAACATTAAGAAAAATCCTGCAGCCTTGAAGAAAGCAAATATTTCTTAGAAACATCAAAAGTATAAACCATAAAAAAATGTAAATGAAAACATGTCTACACAGACTTACATACTCACAAATGTTTACAACTTCATTTAAAATGGCCAAATTGGGGCGCCTGGGTGGCGCAGTCGGTTAAGCGTCCGACTTCAGCCAGGTCACGATCTCGCGGTCTGTGAGTTCGAGCCCCGCGTCGGGCTCTGGGCGGATGGCTCAGAGCCTGGAGCCTGTTTCCGATTCTGTGTCTCCCTCTCTCTGCCCCTCCCCCGTTCATGCTCTGTCTCTCTCTGTCCCAAAAATAAATAAACGTTGAAAAAAATAAAATAAAATAAAATAAAATAAAATGGCCAAATACCAGAAACATCCCAAATATCTATCACAGGTGAATAAATATAGTATATCCATATACTATAGTAAGACTCCATTAAAAAGGAACAAATTGTTATTATACACACTAACAGAGTTTTAGAATCGTTATAAATTCATTATATTGAAAGAATAAAGTCAGACACAAAAAAGTACACATTGTGTGATTCCATGTATATAAAATTCTAGCAAATGCAAAGCAATCTGTAATGACAGATGTTGGATTACTAGGGCTAGTGGCAGCAAAAGGGATTGACTATAAAAGAACAGGAGGGGTGCACCTGCTTGGGGATTCTCTCTCTGCCCCTCCCCCACGTGCACTCACTAGCTCTCTCTCTTCCTTTCTCTCTCAATAAATAAACTTAAAACAAAAAGGACAGGAGAAAACATTTAGGATAATAAAATGATCTGTATCTTGATTATGGCAGTGATTTCATGGAGGTATACGTCTGTCAAAATTCAATGAACTATTTGCTGCATATACATATACATATATGTATATACATGTATATACATATATGTATATATATGTATACATGTCAACTACATTGACAAAAATAAAGCAATAATGTTGTAAGCCATGTGGAAAAAGTTTATGTCTGCTTTTGGCACAGTGAATTGGTTCAGTTTCTCTAATAATGAAGCAATGAATAACAAAAGCCCTATTCAGAGCAGTAATCCCCCTGTGGGGGTCGGAGGGGATTTAAAACCCTCAGTTTTAAATGTTTTTCCCATTTTAAGTATTAGTTGGACACTAATATTTAAACACGTATGAAACAAAATATTAAACAAAGATCCTACATAAATTTGAAAGAGGCTACATGTTTTAATGAACTTTCATTTGAATGGTGTATGTGGAAATTTTAAAAACAATTTGGAAAATAAAATGAAAGGATCTCAACACAAACCTCCAAGAAAAATATAAACACTGTACTAGATTACATAAAGTAGCTCAGAAACACAATATAAAACTTCTACATATTTAACAGTTTGGGTAAAATAGCTTCCCTTCTACAAGAAGAATAACAGCAGTGAAGGCAAAATACCAGGCACAATTAAAAACTATTTTGCATTTGTTAACTCAATTAATTATCACAAAACCGAAGAACTGATTTTAGTATAACCTCCATTTTACAAACATGGAAAGTGTGATCACAAAGGTAGTAATACGATGAACCAAAATTTCAACCTGGGCAGTTTGGTTTCACAGTCTGTTATCTCAGTCACTATGCTATGTAGCCTTTTACAGGGTAAAAGTGTTCTTTCCTTCCAATTTTATGATTTCTTGACAACAATACATGTGTGCACACATACACCCCAAAATAGGTTATGCCCAAATATATCAAGAATTATTTGTTAATACAGGTTTCATTTTAAAAATGTATTAGCTCGCATCATAGGGGTCTCAGAATAAGAGAGAAAGGGGGCCAGAAAACTTATTTGAAGAAATAATGGTTGAAAACTTCCCTAACCTGGGGAAGGAAACATACATCCAGGTTAATAAAGCACAGAGAGTTCCAAACAAGATGAACCCAAGGAGGTCCACATCAGAACACAGAGTAATTAAAATGTAAAGATTAAAGAATTTTAAAAGCAGCAATACAGAAGCAAAAAGTTATGTACAAGAGAAAGCCCATAAGGCTATTAGCGGAGTTTTCAGCAGAAACTTTGTAGGTCAGAAGGGAGTGGCATGATATATTCAAAGAGCTAAAAAATACCTACAACCAAGAATACTCTACAAGGTAAGGTTATCTTTCAGAATTGAAGGAGAGATAAAGAGTTTCCCAGACAAACAAGAGGTAAAGGAGTTCATCCACCACTAAGGGCCTTACAAGAAATGTTAAAGGAACTTCTTTAAGGTGGAAAAGAAAGGGCCCTAATTAGATGAAAAATTATGAAAAAAAGAGAAAATAAAGAGGATAAAAAGCCAAACATAACACTACAGAAAGTCATAAATTGTAAGGAGAGTAAGAGAAGAACAAATGGAACAGAGAAGCGCTACAAAACAACCAGAAAACAACAAAATGACAGTAAGTACATACCTATCAATAATTACTTTAAAAAATATATTAGCATCTACTATATATCAGGGCTATTCTAGAATGCACTTTATATCAACACTTCACTACAAACTTACAACCCTAAGAATATTATTTTCATTTTACATATGAGAAAACTAAGGCTCAAATTTGCTTCATTTATGCAAGGCATGGAGATACAAAGTTAAGAGGACCAAACCACAAACGCTACTTGTCTTCCTTGAAAGCAATGTACTCTTAACCACATGTGTTGTCTCTCTTATTAGTCTTATTTAGAGCTGGTAAGCTCGGTTTCACAGTAACTTCCAATACTCTCATTTCACCTAATTTTTAGGTGTTAATTAAAAGTGTTAATTAATGTTGGTTCTAATTTCCAAATATGTCAATGAACCTTTAAGACTTAAATACTGCTTTTTAGATATAGAACACTCAAACTTGTTATTCTGTAGTATTATTTACATTTATGCAATATATCCATCAAAAAAATCAGTTATAAGCACAAACATGTCATTAAATCTTAAATAGCTCCGAAATATGTATATATTCACATTTTACAAGTCCTTTATCAAGTACTATCAATTACAATGCCATGGTTTCATTAATCACAAATTACACATTAATTTTAGTATAATTCTCCCATGGGTCAAGTTATATGTAGTGCCCTAGATATAACACATCTTATTTATGCTATCTGATTAAGTATTGTATTCTTTCATTTAATCATTTAATGGTAAGCAGTATACTAACTTCTATCTCTGTGCTCTTTCTACTCCTCAGTAGTTTTTCTAATGACTTTCTTTCTTCCCTTCTCAATCCATTCAATGAACCAAAAGATCATGAAAAATATTTAGAGGAGGGGCGCCTGGGTGGCTCAGTCGGTTGAGCGTCCCTCAGGCCATGAACTCGCAGTTTGTGGGTTCGAGCCCCGCGTCAGGCTCTGTGCTGACAGCTCAGAGCCTGGAGCCTGCTTCGATTCTGTGTCTCCTTCTCTCTCTCTGCCCCTCCCCCACTTGTGCTCTGTCTCTCAAAAATAAATAAATGTAAAAAAAGAAAAATTTAAAAAAGAGGAAAAGTATAAAATAAGAATATTTCAATCTATAGAAGCTACAGATCTCTCAAGAGCATAAAACACTCGATACTATTCTGAATACTCCGAATAGATATTCATTCAATATCTACTAGCATAATGCCTTGCTGATCACTGTTGATATAAAGGTACAAAAGACAGGCTTGCTCCCTAATCTTGTGAAGCTTACAATATAGTAGGAGATACAGAAGTAAAATAATTAGAAAGGAAAAAGTAACTTCTGATAATGAAAAGTGCTATGAAGAAAGAAATACTATGTTCTGACAGAAGGAGACATCTCATTTTTAAAAGTCTGATTTTAATGAAATGTAAGACACACAATTATTAAATCTTCTATCAAACAAAATGATTCCACCTATTTCTGAGACTGCAGTGGATTAGTGTTTACCAATTTACCTATATAACTAATACAAATTTCTCACTGTTTCATTTTTAAGGAATTCTGTATTTCTATCTATATTCTTTGGCTTTACAATAAGGAAATAGTCCCTATTCAACAATGTTTTAGAACTTACAACAGATTCCTGTCAAAACTGTCACTATTACCTCCAGGCCTTGTCCAGACTAATAAAAATTCCTAGGCATTACCTTTTATTGCTAACTCTATCCAGGTCTCATAGCACACTCAATTTCAGAGATCCTTCCATCTAAATACTGTTGCTAGATACAATAAATAAATAGCCAATAAACTAGGGAATAAGGATAATAAAAAGAGGTCCCTAACCCTATCATAACATGACCTTAAAAAATTTTACTGTTTATTTATTTTTGAGAGACAGAGCACAAGTAGGGAAGGGGCAGAGCGAGAGAAGGAGACACAGAATCTGAAACAGGTTCCAAGCCCTGAGCTGTCAGCACAGAGCCCAAAGCGGGGCTCGAACTCATGAACCAAGGCGCCCTTTCACAACATGGCTTTAAATAAAGTGGGGTACCTAGCTGGCTCAGTGGGTAGAGCATGCGACTCTTAATCTAAAGGTCATAATCTCACTGTCAACCACAGTGGTGTAGAGACTACTTAAAAAAATAAAAAAATAAATAATAAATGAATACATAAAGTGGAGTCTAGGGCTCATGGCTATTGATCAGCTGTTCTAATTCCATGGGTTCCTAGACCATTCTACAGCCCTCCGAGGTTCTTTTCACCCTATAAATCACAGAAAGTCCCTCCCCCATGCTATTGGCCTTAAATTCTACTGTGCCAAAGAAAGATTTTGCACTAGTCCAGAAAATATGTCACATAAATTTTTCCTCACAGATTAAAGCATCACAAGACAGAGTAGTTATTCAAAAAGATATTTAGAGGTTCTCCTTTTGTTTTTGGTGGAGCACAGGTCCATGAGAAATAAGATATTTCCATTATCAGTCAAAACATCTTAGCTCAAATTACTGTAGCGAATCATTTATAGGTCTGACAGCATTGAGACATGGGGAAAGGAGCATACAAATGCAGAGGAGGGAAAATAAATGTAGGATGGCTGAATACAAATGGCAAATTTTACAGACTTTGTTATTCTGCTCAAGGTTTGCCAAGATCACAGCCTGGATATTATGGAGAAGACAAGGTAGAAAGGAAAGAATATCCAGAATATGAAACTCATCAGATCAAAACTATGCCTCACTCCCAAATCCCCGGGGCCATTTTATAGTATCAAGTCTGGAGAAATGCACCTCATCATTTTCACTCCTTCTCCACTCAGAGGTAGGAAGCTGTTACAAAGGTAACACTGTTACAATACTACATATCTATTAATAAACCCTAAGACATTGTTACATAGCTATTAAAAATATATATCAACAACTTAACTTCTGCTAATCCTTACTACCAATTTAATAGATTCCAAACTTATTCTAATCCAAAAAAATTAGATATAATTTTAACATTAAAAATAATCAGGGAATTTTTATTTATCCTTCAAAATTATACATCCATAAGGAGGAGGGCATGGAAGGGACGAATCATCCCAATTGTCTGTATCTGAATCTTTAGCTGTATCAATCCTTATAAATTTATCCTTGTAGAATGAACAGTCTTAGAAGCACACAAGGCAAAATTAAATTTACCATCTGATATCTCTATATTGCTTAAAATTTTACCATGTATTAATATTAATTTTTTAATTTACTTCATTTTTAAATTCAAAATAATATGAAAAAATGAACACACATATGTAAAACATACTTGTTATTTAACTATTTGGATTCACTACACTAAGCATTAATACAACTGCTTTATAACCAAAAAAAAAAAAAAACCAAAATCAAGACCACAATGATGATAATGGTTATCTCTATGTGATAAAGTCACTTAGTTTCTTCTTTTCACTTGTTATTTTCTGAACTGTGTTTAATGAGCCTGTGTTACTCATAAAATCCACCCCCCCAAAAAGCTAGAAAATGCAAGGTTGGAAGGAAAGATGGGTTTCCAACAGAGAAAGACAAATGAAAGGAAATATTTTGATATATTCCCTAATAAAATATGTATGTATGTATATATATATATATATATATATATATATATATATATATATAATTACTAAAAAGCAAAGCATGTTGAAAAAGTGTCATTATATTCACCTAACATTAAAATCAAGTTGTACCTGCCCCACTCCATATCTTCATAGATATCTCTTAAGGTCACCACAAGCACAATGTAGATGAAGATAACATGATCCAAAAGGTGTAACTGCCACCTTGACATTCAAAAGCTTCTTACAAAAATTAAGTGCAACCTACATCATCTTCAAAATAACATTTAAAAATGAAAAGGTGAAAACAGCATCTCAGAGAAATATCTGCATCCCCATTTTAATTGCAGTATTATTCACAATAGTCAAGATATGGAAACAACCTAAATAACTATCAACAGATGAATAAAGATGTGCTATATAAATACAATGGATTATTATTCAGCCACAAGAAAGAAGGAAATTCGGCCATTTACAACAACGCAGATGGACCTTGAGGACATTGTGCTAAGTGAAATAAATTAGTCAGAGGAAGACAAATACTAGATGATAGCACTTACATGTGGAATCTAAAAAAAATCAAACTGATAGAAACAGAGACTAGAACGGTGGTTACCAGGAGCTGAGAAGGTAGAGGAAGTGAGGAAGTACTGGTCAAGGGTATAAAATTCCAGTTACAAGACAAATAAGTTCCAGGAATCTAATGTACACCATAGTGGTGACCGTAAATAATACTGTATTATACACTTGAAAGTTGCTAAGACAACAGATCTTAAATATTCTCACCACAAAAGAGAAATGGTCATTATGTGAAGTGATGGAGATGTTAGCTAACAGTACTCATCTTGCAATCTTTTTTAAAATTTTTTTTTTTCAACGTTTATTTATTTTTGGGACAGAGAGAGACAGAGCATGAACGGGGGAGGGGCAGAGAGAGAGGGAGACACAGAATCGGAAACAGGCTCCAGGCTCTGAGCCATCAGCCCAGAGCCCGATGCGGGGCTCGAACTCACGGACCGCGAGATCGTGACCTGGCTGAAGTCGGACGCTTAACCGACTGCGCCACCCAGGCGCCCCTCATCTTGCAATCTATACATGTATCAAATCAACACATTCTACACCTTAAGCTTACATAATGTTATATGTCAATTATATCTCAATAAAACTGGGAAAAAAAAAAAACCTAAACTATATATATGTTCTGTCAATTATTCTGAAATATTGTCTTTATTTTGAAAAAGTTAATAGGACTTCTATATTAACATCTGTTAAAATAATTACTTCAACTATCAAAACATTTGATGAAAAAATACATATTGCAATGCCATAAAAATAAGGATTACAAAATAGAAAAAGTTAAATATTACTGAGGATCATAAAATTTATACTAATTAAAAGCATAAGAATATCAAACTGAAGATAAGCTTTGTTGTAAGACTGTAACACCCACAAGAGTGTATAAAAATCACAAAAAGTATTAGCAAAAATTAAGAGAAAAATATCCGAAGGAACAAAATAGAGAACAAAATATTCGAAGGAACAAAGTATCAGAAAGACTAGGTAATTTTTAGATTATAAACTGACAACACATCTGTTAATTTTACAAGTGCTCAACAACCACATAACACAGGTGGTGGGCAGCAGACATGCCAAAAAGGACAATATCATCAAGAGAAAACACTCTCAAACTTAAATTTGGTATAGATTTATGTCAAACTAACAGAACTTGGGGGGCAGGGGGACCTGGCCGGCTCAGTAGGTGGAGTATGGAACGCTTGATCTCAGGGTTGTGAGTTCAAGCCCTACGTTGGCTGCAAAGATTACTCAAAAATACAATCTTTTTTTTTTTTTTTTAATTTTTTTTTTCAACATTTATTTATTTTTGGGACAGAGAGAGACAGAGCATGACCGGGGGAGGGGCAGAGAGAGAGGGAGACACAGAATCGGAAACAGGCTCCAGGCTCTGAGCCATCAGCCCAGAGCCTGACGTGGGGCTCGAACTCACGGACCGCGAGATCGTGACCTGGCTGAAGTCGGACGCTCAACCGACTGCGCCACCCAGTCGCCCCAAAAATACGATCTTTAATAAAAAAGAAGTCTGAAACCAAAAATGAAGCAGAATGAGAGAAACTGACTTACATAACTAAGAATACTAGCAAAACAAAAATTATATATTTGAAACATGATTATTTTGCTGTTCAAGTCAGAAATTCACACTCCAAGAGTACAAACCTTCTTTACCAACAAAGCAGTATTCTTCAAGTATTAGAATTATTTGTATAATTTGTTTTAGAAATCTAACTTACCGAGTACCATCTGCTTTCCAGCTTACTTTATATGGCTTCTGCTCCAAAAGTTTAATATTTTGCTTGTCCATGGAAACAGGCTGTGCTCCAGGGAATCCAGACCTTAAAGAAGAACATTTTATTACTATTATGGCTGGCATCCATACAAAGCAATACGTCCTAAACCAATCTCACATTAGTCACACACTTACCACAACATTCTCCCTATCATGAGATTAATGTCAACTGGAAAAATATCAGCTTTCCCAAGAATGCTAACAAAACATTATCTTCTAGACATTTTGGATGTGAGTTAACAAGATTCCAATTGCCACTACATACTATAACTATTGGGCTTTTTAAATATTAATATTCATGATCTAAAACTAAAGCAGGTATGTTTACAAGTTTACTTCAGGAAGAAGTTTCAATCTTGCTTGCCTTAATTATCGTACGTTATTCTAGACCTCATATTCCTCCATCATGACTCTGCCAACTTGGCATTAACTCTACAAGGTTGGCAAATTTCTGCTCAAAAGATGCCCAGAAGTGACAAAACAGGAGAAATATAGGTCAAGATTGAAGTACACTGGCAAGGGTTTAACACAACACTGAAATC
The DNA here is from genome assembly GCF_028749965.1 of Puma concolor. Lineage (NCBI taxonomy): Eukaryota > Metazoa > Chordata > Mammalia > Carnivora > Felidae > Puma > Puma concolor. The sequence goes on from NC_141671.1 coordinate 81,229,630, forward strand.
ATTATTACTTCATTTCATCTTTTAGTTAAAATTATTTCTGGGTAATTGATCTTAATATACCAGTCAAAAAGTTCTTTATATGAAGAATTTTTAACAATTAGCAATCCTGTTTCATCACGTTCCAGCTGTATTACAATTTTCTGCCACAGACAGCAACGATCAACAGAAATGACCATAGACAAGACCTGAGAGCAAAAGATTAGAACAATGAACTCTCTCCTGAACCTCCTCCCACAAAATGACTGATAGATATTTTCAGGTCATGGTGGGGGGCAGAACATATTTATATAAATATACTTATATACATAAAACTGATTCCCCCAGTTTCTGATTACAGAAAAACTGGAAAATGTGGTACATTCAAGTGCCACCTATTCTCCCTTAATAAAATGATCTGGTGATACAAACATTAATCAGCAATAGTAGAATCAAGCACACTAAAATACTGGATAGTGACAAAAGTAACTTTCTATTCTATTCAGAAGACATGTCTGAGTCATTTCATTTTGACTCAACTGTCTAGTAGTCTAATTTTGACTCAACTGTTCTTGAAAAAAATCTGATAAACTCTTGCTTGATATCTTTTTAAGCACTCTGTGTAAACATTCAATCTTCAAGGAGCAAAGAAACTGTGCCAATGTTTGCATTAATGTTAAATGTTGCAGAGTAAGTTTTACTTAAAACTTTAAAATGGTTATTACCCTTCCCAGCCACAGAATTGATGACACTTCTGCTGTACCTCTCCTAACTTTGGTTGAGTTGTTACTTGAGTTACACCTTTAACAGTTACACCTTCCAGGAAAATAGCACCCTTAAGATAAAAAAAAAGGAAGAAGAAGAAAAATATTTTGTTAGAAGTGAAAATCTATTTCCAAAGTCAAGACTGAAAGATAGACTTGCTTATTTTTACGTCTGAGCAAATATATGAAACAGAAATGGTCTGCTCCAGAAAGATCTATAAACTCCCCCTGGGATTCTACACTGACTTTCCTTAATCCAGCATATGCTTTTTAATGTACATATATAGCCCAGTGTCTATATCATATTTCAAAGTACTCAAATGGACATTACTCATTAATAACAGCAATAACAACTTACCTACCATTTACTCAGAGGTAGGCAAAGGATCTGACATTTTACAAACATTTTCTCTAATTCTTATAACAGCTATGAAAAGTAGATTACAGTGTATTTATATCACAAATGAGTAAATGAGACTGAATGCAATTTATTTGAGAGGTAAAAACAGAATTTGAACTCAGGTCTACACTATACCATTCACTAATAGCTCTCACTACGGACAGAAAGAGGAGCTATATCTCTGATGGAGTATGGATTTTAAGGGGATAAACACCCACGATATATATACCTTTGTAAACTAGAATAAGAGTGTAACAGTAGACAAAGTGGTAGAGTCTTCAGATATAAGAAAAACTATTACTCATCACTGAATTTTTAATTTAAATTCTTAAACTCACAACTACATAAAGTGTCTTATTGTACTTCATAGCAAGCATATTTTTAAAATATCACAGAAGTGAAGCAGATGGAGAATTTATATATGAAATAAATAAAGAACACTCCTGGAAATTTTAAAGACTAAAAATACAGTCTAGATTCATGTTACAATTACTTTCAGACCCATAAGAGGGCTGGCATCAGTCTCAAGAAAAATCCATAAAACAACTCTAGCTGTTAACGTAATTAAGGAATAAAAAATATGGTCTACAACCTGCAATGATCAACCTTCTGGCAAAGATTTGGCAACTCGAGCCACTTGGAAAGGAAAAAAAAGAACACAGTATTTAGTCCATGTATGTCCCTGTCAAATCTGGAAGAGTCCTGAGTAATCCAGCAGACACTAGTCCTACTTTTTGCCCCTAATTCTGAATCACTTTTTATAGTTATCTTATATGTCATCAACTCTGTTTTCCATAATAAGCACACTTTAGAGATTTCAAGAGCCAAAGGATTAAAGAGTACCATTCCGCTCATATGACACCATCACCTCTTTTTACCTTCTGCTTTAGGACCATTCTACCATTAAATACAATAACTAAAGAATGAGGATAAGAACTAGGTTCACAAGATATTTAGTGATTGAGATACTCAGATAACTGCAATATCCTTATAAAGCTATATCCTATATATACTCATTAAAAAGAGAAAGCATTCAGAGAGTTCAACATTCAGCACCATTATTCCAAAGGTACTAACAGCACAGGATTTTTTTTTAAGTTTTACATGAAAAAGGTTTACTCATGAGCATGTATTTCCTGAGGAATATTCAGAAATCAAGGATAATTTCTGAAAACCAAGGGCCAAAGTATCATAAATTATTCCTAAAAACATAAATATTCTTTTTTTGGCAAATAAAAAGGACCAAAACACAGAAATAGGATCAATATTCAACCAAATACTTTCCTAGAATATTACTAGGACATATTTTAATAATTCTATGCAGCTGAACAAGCTAAATATTTTTTTTAAGTTCATTTATTCATTTTGAGAGAGTGAGAGAGCAGGGGAGGCGCAGAGGGAGAGAAAGAATCCAAAGCAGGCTCTGTCCTGCCAGCAAAGTACTGAATTGATATCTGGGATCATCTCTCTCTTTTTTTTTTTTTTTTTTTTTTTTAAGTTTATTTACCTTGAGAGACAGAGACAGAGTGAGTCGGGGAGGGTCAGAGTGAGAGAGGGAGACAGAGAATCCCAACCAAGCTCCACGCTGTCAGCACACAGCCTGACACAGGGCCCCAGCTCACAAACTGGGAGATCAAGACCTCAGCCAAGATCAAGAGCCAGACACTTAACCAACTGGGCCACCCAGGCACCCCAAGCTAAATATTGTTTTTAATTTAAAAGAATAAATATTGAGCCTCAGTACATACTTAACAACTATTAAGCTTGTTTATAAAAGATATGTCCAACCATCTAGCAAATGCCTCTCATTCATTTATGTTTCTTCTTCCTTAATCTTTCCTACAATGTCTCAATTTCTTTTTTACTGTCTTCCCCTACTTTCTTCTGCAATAATAATTAATCAGAAAATGGTAGAAATATGTCCATTAAAAACAGTAAGGCTGATGCACTTTATACACCAATAATATTTAGTAACTTTTTAGCTTAATTTGCTGTTTTGACTGTCATTACAAGTTTCCTTTGACAGAAATATATTATTTAAAATTATGTAATAATTTCAAAAAGGATCACTAAATCTAAACAGTAATGTCTTAAGTCTGGAACTATTTTCAAACATACTATAATTGAGATTCAAAGTCAATGACATTTACTTTCACTTTTTAACAAACTACCATTTCAGTTTGTGGGAATAAAGAAATATCAAAAGTGAAAAGAAGATAATGTATGCTTAAGATGAAAGAAGTGTATTTCATAAACAGAGTCTGCCAGACTTAAAATGGAAATTCATATGGCTATCACAAAAAGGAAAAAAGGAATCAATGATCAGTCAGAGGGAAATTGAGGGAAGTTTTACAGAAGATGGGGTCAAATTATATGTAAGAAGTGAGTGTTATCTGTGTGTGTGTGTGTGTGTGTGTGTGTGTGTGTGTGTGCGTGCGTGAAGGAATGAGTAAGCAAGTATGTGTGTAATGTGTAAGAAGGATATTTTAGTAATGAAGAAAAGGCACTAACAGTTTTATTCAAAGAGATGATCCCAGGGCCACCTGGGTGGCTCAGTCTGTTAAGCATCCGACTCTTGGTCTTGGCTCAGATCATGATCTCCAAGTTTCCTGAGTCCGAGCCCCATGTGAGGAGCCTGTGGGATTCTCTGTCTCCCTCTCTGGCTCCCCCACTCACGCTGTCTCTGTCCCTCTCAAAATAGATAAACTTTAAACAGAGAGAGTGAGAGAGAGACATGATCCCAGCCATCAATTCAAAGAAGCAAACAACATAACTATAGGTCATACTCTTCCAAATCAATACAAGCATGTATTCAAAAGATGAACAAAGGTGTCAGGAATGTGAGGGCCACGTACAGGACATGCGTGACTATTAAAAACCCTAAAGTCACTATCGGAATTCACTACAATGAGTCCATCACTTCAAACCATAGTCATATCAATATGAGTCAGGAAAGGGGAACTCCAACAAAAATAAAGTGTCAAACCAAAATAAGTTCACTGTGTTGAGATGTGAACCATAAAAATTAGTCACTCTTGGATTGCTTCTGTTAACTATCTTCAACTCAGATTGAAATAACAGGAAAACGAAAGTTTTCCAACCATTGATTTGCCAATTATTTACATCTACATTTCTCATGACTGTCACCAATACTTTGACATCACCCAAAATCAACTCTCCAGTCATCTTTCCTCTGTGATGGTCCTGTCCTCACTGCTTTGGAGCTCCTTCTCCTTGGTTAATCTTATCACTAATTACCTTCCCAAAGAGTTCCAATATAATCCCTAGAATCTCTTTTTCATAAATAACCTATAACCTCAACCTTTTTCATGAACACCTCGTCCCCTATGTCTTAACTAAGAGCTAATTCTCCACCAAGAAGACCACTTCTCTCTTAAATAAAAGCACTCATTTTCCCACTGCCCAAGTCCCATAGGGACAGTGTAAAGCATTCACCTATATCCTCACTTGTTCTCCTTGCCTCTCAATTAGACTTAAATCCATTCAGCTGTATCACTCAACTGCGGTAGAGCAGACATCCACTGTAGTTGGTGGCACAACAGCTGCTCTCTCATCCACAAAGACAGGACCCTAACAGCCATGTTACATGACATTACAAGATAACATCCCACTCCAGCCAAAGTTGATGGGAGCATGAGCAAACCACTAACTCAGTCTGAATCCATTAGATTCTCTCTTCTGGTAACCTGGAATTGGGATTCAAAAGTCTCTGCATGTGGCTAAAATTACAACATGTAAGCTCAGAAGATACAGGACAGTTATAATCTCCCAGGTAAAAAAGGAATCACAAAGAGCCAGTCTCAAAAGACAAAGCTAGTGAAATATATGACACAAAAGGAAAGAAACAGAAATAGAAAAAAAGCAAAGATGAGAAAATAAGAACAAAAAGCAGAAACTAAGTTCTAAATAGCTTTCCAGGTCCAGGCTCCAGTCCCTTCCTGAGATCTGGCTTTGAGTCCTACCCATTCACTCATAGTAATTTCTTCTTCCTATTGAAGCTAGTTTGAGTTAATTTCTGATACTTGCAACCAAAGAGTCTAAAGTAGTAAAACACTCTATTCTTCGTGTACTGACATCCAGTCATTTCTCCATGTTCATCAAAAACAGTATTTCTCACTGCACTAACTTCTATCATTACATTGGTAACATCAACATCCATTAGATAATCTTTACCCATCAAACAACCTAGGCTTCACAGTTCAGTAATTTCATTTGCAATGACCATCATCTTTGCATAACTTGAACAACATGCTCCATGGCCACACCATCATCATTCCATACTGCTCTACCTTTCCATTCATCAATTCAACTCACACTAATTGAGTATGCACAACATCCTAAAGCCAACATGCCATTCTTTGACTTTTTTCATTGAATAGCTTAACTCTTTTACCCTAACTATGCTCACTGTTCAATTTCACCAAGACTAACAGTCCCTTCACCTCTCCCTCTTCTCAGTGTAACAGCCCCCAGCCTTACCTTACTTCCTATTCAGCTAGACTCCATGGCTGATAACTTCAATTCTTCTATGCCTGATATCCTCAGTACTCCTCAACCTTTTGTCCTTCCATCACACCCATACTAAATATACCCAACCTTGTATCAACCTACCATTAATCTTCTCTACTCCCACCCACAGACAGCTGAAATTCACAGAGGAAAAAAATCACAGTCTCAGTGCTATGGATGAGATTTCCCTCCTCTTGTGGAAGACCTATTTCTCCATCTGCTTTTGAACTCCATTCCCTTTCATTTCCTCAGACATTGCTGTATCATTTATTCCCTAAATTATTTTCAAGGTCATTGACTCCACAGCTGCTTATCCACAAGCAATAAATATGCTGGAATTTATTCCATACTAAACAGCCTTTCTGATTCTATCTGCATTAAGCAGTCACCCTTCCTCTCCCTTTCTGATCATAACTAAACTACGTGAATGAACAGCCTGTACTAGTGTGCAGAAAAAGGCCAATACACCAAGTCTGCTTACAAGGTTGGTGCCTGGGAACAAGATTCTCAGAGTGCTCTTAGTCAACTGATAAGGGTGATTCACCATGCCTAGACTATCCGTACGAACAATAGGGCTTATGCTGAACAAACACTTTCCTTCTGGGATTGTGTAACTTTTGGTACACACATAGGCTGCCTACGTGACCAGCCATTACTAAAAACTTGGGCACTAGGGCTCTAGTGAGCTCTAATGAACTTCCCCAGGCAGAAACATCAGACATGTTGTTGCATCTTCACTGATGCTGGGAAAGTAAGCTCTGTACAACCTCTCATGGGAAGAAGAGAGCATAAGAAAGCCTACATATGGAATCCACCAGACTCCACTTGTCTTTTTCCCTTATGATACAGTTGTATATCCTTGGAATATCACTATAATAAACCTTGGCTGTGACTACAACTATATGCTGAGTCCTAGTAAATCTCCAAAAGTGGGGGTGGTATTGAGGACCCCCTAACACAATTCTATCTCCATTTTCTCACCTCCCATCAGCTTCTTAAAATCATTAATCTGACCTGTCCCTACTGCATATTACAGAAAATAATCCTCATACTTGTCCCCTCTGTGACATTTCATACTATCAAGTCACTCATATCACTACCTAACTCTAAACTATTTTTCATATTTCTTTGTCCTCCTGTGCTACATCCAGGAAGAATTTCCTAGATAAATCTTCCAGCTTGATAATTTCCTCTACAGCTAACTTCATTCTGCTATCCAACCCACCTGCGGGGTTGTTAGGTTGGTTTTTTGTTTTGTTTTGTTTTGCTTTAGTTTTAGTTTATGTGTTTATTTTTGAGAAAGAAAGAGCAAGCGGTGGAGGAGCAGAAACAGAAGGAGAGAGGGAAAGAATCCCAAGCAGGCCCTGCAATGTCAGTGCAAGTCCCAACATGGGGCTCGAACCCATGAACCATGAGGTCATGATCTGAGCCGAAATCAAGAGTCCAACACTTAACCTACTGAGCCACCCAGGTGCCCAGGGAGGGGGGTTAATTATCATTTCCAACGTCTCTAATTGGTTCTTTTTCCTAATAGTCGGTCATTATTTTATAGATTGATATCTTCTCTCATCTTGCAAACAAATGTTCTGTTCGCTTTTTATAAACTGCTCCCTCTGGTATTACCTAAAAAGAATGAAGTAGTTAAAATTGTACTAAGAAAAGATATCCAGAGGTGCCTGAGTGGATCAGTTGGTTATGCGTCCAACTCTTAACTTCAGCTCAGGTCATGATCTCACAGTTGGTGAGTTCAGGCTCCACATTGACAGCACGGAATCTGCTTGGGATCCTCTCCCTTTCTTTCTGCCCCTCTCCCACTCGTGCTCTCTTTCTCCCTCTCTCAAAATAATAAAGAATCTTAAAAAAAAAAAAAAAAGACATCCAAGTTTTTAAAAAAGCTGCAGAAAAATACATTTACATTACAAGAGGGTGGAGAGCATAGGGCCAAAACTCAACATATGTATATATAAATACATAGGACAATAAGTATTTAGAAGGATAATCAAAAAGTAGAGAACAGTTGGGAGTGGGAGTGAAAAGACCTTCACTTTTTACTCTATACATTTCTAGATGTTTGTATTTTTATTTTTTAAAAAAAAAATTGATCTTTATGCCATTTGTGTACACTTTTAAGCTAGGGAAGTAAATGGGAAGAAATTCTTCTAAGATGACAAAATGCCAGTGGTAGACAAAGGCTGAAGAATTTTAAGCTGTTTTTTTAGTTTTCAAATTTTCTTTAATGTAAGTATACTACTTTTAATAAGTAAAAAATATATTTAACAATTTTAGAATTTATGAGTATGATTTGAAAAGAGGGGGAAAAAACTACCTAAGTGCTTTGAAATCAAAGCTACCCGTTTTCTCCAAAACAAGAGAAGGGAAGATTTCTGTTTTTGGCAATGGCAGACTAGTTTATTGAGATCAATTCTGCAGCCACGAGAAAAAGCTAGATAAGATGTTAAAATCACCTGTTTGAAGACCCTGGAGAATCACAAAGGCAGTAAGAGCTTGACGGGCCAAGAACTCAGAAGGAAAGGAACCCAGAGAGGTGAGCTAGACATCTGGTATAGAATTTCCTCTACAGGCACTGTTTTCAAAATGGTACCTGGGAAGCTAAACACAGCTTTCAAGAATATCACAGGAATGGGAAAATAAAAACTGGAGTTCCAGGCCCCTGAGGAGGAAAGCTCCTGGTTATTTCTCCAGGCTTTCAGTTAGGATCCCCAAAGGTCTATACTCTAAGAATTCAGTTGCATCAAAAAGAGACCGGCCCCCCAAAACTAAAGACTAGTTTCTAAATAATTCAATCCTGACTGAGTTAAGATGCCCTATTCCTAACGCTGTGTAGCAACAAAAGTAAATGTTCTCTGAAGAAAACATTTTATTCTCAAATTATTTCTACAATTTCTCAGACCTAATGTCTAATGATCACAAATATGCAGGTATGCCAAAAAAGAAACAACAGACTAGAAGTCAAAAGGACATGAGAAGAAAAACTAAAAAAGACCTAGAAGAGAGCTACATCAATTAGTCATCTGACAAGGTTTTAAAATAACTGGAATTAATAAATTCAAAAAACTAAATGATAAGATGAAGAATTCCAACAGAGAAACTGAAAACTGTTTTAAAACTCAAATGAAAATTCCAAGAGTGAAAGTAAAATAACTGAAATTATATACTCAATGGATGGATTTAACATCAGCTTATAGCTACAGAGGCATTAGTACACTGGAAGATAGGTCAGAAGAGAATACCCAGTTTGAAAACTGAAAAAAAAAAAAAAGTGGAAAATATAGAAAAGAACATAAGAAACAGTAGGAGAAGTGGGGGGAAAAGCCTACTGGGTGTATCTCAGAAGGAAAAGGGAAAAAGAATGGATCTGAACCATATTTGAAGATATAATGCCTGAGAATTGTCTAAAACTAACAATAACAACAACAAATCCAACAGTAGATTCAAGAATCACTATAAATAGAAGGCAGGATAACTACACAAAGAAAACTCCAAGTAGAAATATCATAGTAAAAGTGTTGAAAATCAAAAACAAAAGAAATTAGCTTCAGAGAAGCAACTTCTTTTTTTTAAACAATTTTTTTAATGCTTATTTATTTTTGAAAGAGAGAGAGACAGAGCATGAGCTGGGGAGGGGCAGAGAGAGAGGGAGACACAGAATCTAAAGCAGGCTCTAGGCTCTGAGCTGTCAGCACAGAGCCCACTGCAGGGCTGGAACTCACGGACCACGAACGAGATCATGATCTGAGCCAAAGTCAAACCGAATGAACCACCCAGGCACCCCAAGAAGCAACTTCTTAATAGAAATGCATTATGGAGTATCTTCAAAGTGCCAATCCAAAATTCTACACTGAGAACAAACATTCTTCAAAATGACAACAAGAAAAGACATTCTTACATAAATACTGAATGTGTTGCACAGACCCACATTAAAGAAAATACTAAAGGGAACTCTTCAGTTAGAAGAAAAACTATCCAAATGGAACCATAAAAATATATGAAAGAAAGAAGAACACAAGAAAGGATAAATATGTATATTTAGATAATTATATCTAATAAACATTCACTGTACAAAATGATGATGAGGATGATGCCTTATGGGGTTTAAAATGCATGTTGAATTAAGATACACAATACCAAAAAGGCAGGAAGAGGTAAACGGAATCAAAGATTCTTGCATTGTTTAAAAAGTGGCAAAAGTACTAATATATACCAGACTTTAACAAGTCCAAGACAGATACTGAAATCTTTTTTCTTTTTTAATGTTTATTTATTATTGAGAGACAGAGAGAGACAGAGCATGAGCATGGAGGGGCAGAGAGAGGAGGAGACACAGAATCTGAAGCAGGCTCCAGGCTCTGAGCTGTCAGCACAGAGCCCAACGCGGGGCTCGAACCCACAAACCACGAGATCATGACCTGAGTCGAAGTCAGACGTTTAACCTACTGAGCCACCCAGGTGCCCCCAGATACTGAAATCTTGAATAACTACTAAAATAACAGTAAAAGAATGTATAACTACCAAGCAATGGGTTGGGGTGATATAAAAACAATTAAGCATAAAGAAGACAAGAAAGAAAAATAAAAAGAACATACCATAAGTGGGAGGTTGGGAGGGGAGACTGCTAAGTTTTAAATCTAATTACATCAGTAAAATAAATGTGTATGGACCAAATACTCCAATAAGGCAAAAACTGTTCACTGGATAAATAAAAGCCAACAACACAATGCTTATAAAAGACATACCTTAAATAAAAGATAATGTTTGAAAGCAAAAGGATAGAAACAAAGATAATCCATATGAACACTATCCAAAAGAATGTTTGTGCAATCAATCATACTAACATTAGATATTTCCAATGCTAAAAGTGAAGACACTGGGAAAATACAATAATCCTTTACACATATTTGTATAAACTAAATATCACTCCAAATACATAAAGCAAAACTTGACAGAACTAGAAAGAGAAATAGGTAAATCCACAATCATAGTAGGGAAACAAGATTTAGGATTTTATTTTAAATGTTATTTATTTTCCTGAAAGAAACGTGCCCATCTTGGCTATGTTTCTCTTAGTGCTGCTGAAGCTCACTTGCAACTATAGACATTTAATAATACTTGATATTATAAAATAATTGTCATTTTTAAAGGCCCCTGCTTCTGGGGGGAAAAAAAAGGAACCTGCAAACTTTAGTATATTTTGCAAAATATTAACTCTTTTCTTTAAACTCTTTTATACAAGTACTATATTGTAATTAAAAAACACATTAAGCACATATATGTTCATATTTAATGTTGTTCTTAAAAATATAGTTGAACAAAAAATGATACTAAAAGAAAGTAATCATCTATGCTATGTTATGCTATTAGCCCTTCTTTAGAATGTGATTCTTATTTTTCTAAGTATGTGATTCATTGACCAATGAGTTATACTAACAGAATAAGTTGGGTTTTTTTTTAATTACTTCTATGTTTCAAAGCAATGAACACTTTTCAGTGGCCTCAAAGTCTTGAAGTTTGAAATATGTGAGTACATATTAAAACTATGTTTTTCAAAGAGGGACTTTGTCTTAAAAGTCCAAATGACTATATTATATGATTTACATAAAATCCTTGCCTGTGAATCATTGCCTACTAATGACTTGTAGACTTTGACTGCTCAACTATGATATCCCACGTTCCTTAATTATTAACTTCATTAAATTTAATTATCTCCACACTGTCCCTTTGGACTATACCATATACTTGGGTATGCACAACCAGTACTCTCCTTTTCAGCGTCTCTCCTGAACCCCCAAGAAAAGAGAACTCCTAATGGTTTTGTTTGGCCTTTTAATGGGAGTTGTGCATAGAATCAAGAAGATTAATGGGAGTTGTCCACAGAAGAGTCTTCTCAGTTCAACTTTACAGAAAATATGAAAGTATCACCCATGAGGAGGAGCAGAATTTATATGTAAAGGTATTTTAACTACGTGACAATTTTGTAGATTAGCAAAAATTTTCCTATGTGGTCGGAATCTCCCAATACTTTGCAAAAAAAAAAAGAAAAAGATAGTAAATTCTCAATCTAACATGTAAGAGTTCTTTGGGGGATGGGCTAAATGAGTGATGGGCATTAAGGAAGGTATTTGTTGGGATGAGCACTGGGTGTTATATGTAAGTGAGAAATCACTAAATTCTACTCCTGAAACCACTATTATGCTATATGTTAATTTGATTTAAATAAAATTAAAAAAAAAAAGAGTTCTTTAGTTTACCTAAGAAACAAAAACAAGATGAACTTAAACTTTTCCCATAGAAAAGGGAGACTCATGGCTATCAAGTATCTTTAGAAACAGCCAGAATGAAATAACCTTATAAATCCAGCTAAACAAACACATAAATCTCAATAAACCTGCAGAAGAAAAAAGACTATAATATTTTTAAACATTACCAGTTTTAACCGTTCTTTTCTCCTTTTGCCGAAGGAGGCACTTGACCCAGGTTCTGATTCCTTTTTTCCATCTTCATCCTCATCTTCATCTTCATCATCCTCAAAACACCAATCAGGCAATAGAGGTGGGGGTGGTGCTTCCTCTATATCACCATAGCGACGAAAAAGTTCTTTCAAGTAATCGCCCTTATAAATTCCTGGTGGTCTGGCTTGAGCAAAAGTAGCAACTGCTGCTTCAATGCTATGAAAACAAACACCACGGAGTTTCCTCACTACTCTTCGTTTCTGCAGATTTATCAAAACTCACTCTTTCTATTTCATACACCAAATGAAGTATAATACATTTATTAAATTGACAAATCACAGTCCCCACTCCCAAGGCATTCAATCTATTAAGGGACAAATTCCTTCTGAAATAGATTTAATATAAGATACATTGATAATTCCTAAAACCTCGAGGTAAGCTGCAATGAGTATATAGAAGAGATCTGGGTAAAGTCTGTGAAAAATTTTAAATAAAGCGTTGAAGGTTGAGGTCTGACTCTAAGGGAAATCAAAGAAATGTGAATAGCCATATGAATAAAAGTAAAAGTCTGCTAGCTTTTAAGAACTTTCAACAGACCCAGGTAACAAGAGCAAAGGTCATCACACAGAGGCTAAGCATAGGTCAGGGCTGACACAGGAGCCTGGGGTTATTGTGAAAAGCACCTGAAAGCCCAGAAAGTCAAAGCCAGAAGATATGCAGCTGAGAACATATAAACAGGGAAATATACCATCACATGTGTACTTCAGCTGATTATATTCAGAGAAGGACCTACTATGTGAAAGGCTTTATAAGCAAAAATGATGACACTCAATCAGTAAACAAGAAAGTTCAGGGAGTAATATTCCATATCCCTGAGGAATTTCAGGCAACAAAGGTTCTAATCTCTCAGGATCACTTCAATAAAGGCATGCTTCAAAGAAAGTAACTCTGTCTCAAAAATACTTTCTCCACATACCATTCTAAGTTTTTCCTAATATTCTACAGCTATTTTAAAAAGGTATTACTAAAAAAAAAAAACGAATAAGAGATGCCTAGCTGGCTCCATCCAAACAGCATTTGACTCTTGACAGAGTCGTGAATTTCGAGCGGCACTTTGGGCACAGAGCTTACTTTAAAAAAAAAAAAAAAAAAAAAAAGAACAGAACAATAACAACAGTAGTAACTTCCAAAGGCGAATGTAAACAAAATATTGAAGAAAAAAAAAAGTATCTCTGATAATTCTGGAGTATGTGAAAAAATCTGGAAAAGAAAATACATAGTATATAAAAATCCATAAGCACTCAACTAAAATGCTACTTAGTACAAAACACCAGGTAATAAATGGTATTCTAAAGATTAACCAAGTCTAAAATGAAAACCACTTCAAATTTTTAGTCATGACTTCACCAAAAATTTAGCAATATAAAATGTTAAAACTAAAAAATTAATACACTTTTTATCAGTTACCAGTCTTCTGCCATTATAATAAGAAACAAATACCTCCAATCCATTTTCTCCACCAAAAAGGCACATATGAGGAAACCAGTGCGATTGAAACCATGGGTACAATGAACACCTAGAAAATAAAGTAGCCTTGATTTAAAATGATCACTTCAGAAACCACATCTTAAAATTCCAACCTGCAATCAAAACATTTTAATGATTTTATAAAATTACATTTTTAAAAACCTGGCTCTCTCTTATTAGTAGTAACTTGTCAATTTAACTTGCTTAGAATCTAATTTAAAGCACTAGCTAGAAGTTTAGTATATATTGGTTACAAATTATCTCTAAGATCTAAAGATTTCTCTTAAAACTAAATGATTCCAAGTACTCTAAATAAGAAGACTGGGTTTTTGTTTTTGTTTTTTTAATTTTAGTGAGAGAGGGGAGAGAGAGGGAGAGAAAGGGGGAGGGAGAGAAGGAGGGAGGGGAAAGGAGAGGGAGGGGGAGAGGGGGAGAGGGGGAGAGGGGGAGAGGGGGAGAGGGGGAGAGGGGAGAGGAGAGAGGGAGAGGGGGGAGAGGGAGAGGGAGGAGAGGGAGAGGGAGGAGAGGGAGAGGGAGAGGGAGGAGAGGGAGAGGGAGGAGAGGGAGAGAGGGAGAGAGAGAGAGAAAATCCTAAGCAGGTTCCACACTCAGTGCAGAGCCCCACGTGTGGCTCAATCCTGTGACCCTGGGATCATGACCTGAGCCTAAATCAAGGACCAAACATTCAACTGACTGAGCCACCCAGGCACCCAAGAAGGTATTTTTATCAAACACACAACTCTAAAGGATGGACGTGCGCGCGTACAGAAAACATTTGACTAATGGATAGTAAGTATTATAAAAATAAAACTACTTTGAAGTTCTCTTAGAAACCAAATGATAGCATCTTTACATTACCTTACAAGATTTAAAATAAATTTTCAGAAAAACCTGAGAAAAAGGAATTTATTTTTCAGGATATTTTCAAGATTAGTGTGATCCTACCTCTACATTCCAAAAAGCTGCAAATGAGCTTCATAAATTCCAAATATGACTGCATTTTTTTTCTAAGTTTATTTATTTACTCTGAGAGAGACAGACACAGCACCAGTCGGGGAGCAGCAGAGAGAAAGGGAGGGAGGGAGGGGGAAGAGGAGAGGGGAGAGAGAAAGAGAGAGAAAGGGAGAGAGAGGGAGAGAGAATATCCCAAGCAGGCTCCATGCTGCCAGCACACAGCCGGATGCGGGACTTGAACCCATGATGCCGCAAGATCATAAGCCAAATCAAAAGTTGGACACTTAACCAACTTAGCCACCAAGGCGCCCCCTGACTGCATTTTTAAATTATTTTAACTATTTTGAAAAGGCAATTAAAACAGCTTGGTGGACACTACTAACATAACATTACTGCCAGATTAACTCACTTTTCTTGCAAACCTCAAAAATGAAGCCTGTCCTGTTATCTCTGTTTAATGGAAGGATATCCTGACATTTAAGACTATACCTTCTTAACAAACTACTCTTCTCTTTGTATATAAAGCATCCTGATAGAGGGTAACCAAAATCAAATACAGAAATAAACTAAAAGTTAGAATTACAAAACTTCTGGAAGAAAATATGGGAGAAAACCTTTGCAACTTTAATGTAAG
This sequence comes from Puma concolor, assembly GCF_028749965.1. Classification (NCBI taxonomy): domain Eukaryota; kingdom Metazoa; phylum Chordata; class Mammalia; order Carnivora; family Felidae; genus Puma; species Puma concolor. Next base: position 81,244,882 of record NC_141671.1, read on the forward strand.
AAAAGACTTCTTAGACAAAACATGAAATAAAAGGAAGTATTGACAAATTGGACTACTTCATGATGGCAAATGTTTGCTCTTTGAAAGATGTCATTAAAAAAATAAAAACAGGGGCGCCTGGGTGGCACAGTCGGTTGAGCCTCCGACTTCAGCCAGGTCACGATCTTGCGGTCCGTGAGTTCGAGCCCCGCGTCAGGCTCTGGGCTGATGGCTCAGAGCCTGGAGCCTGTTTCCGATTCTGTGTCTCCCTCTCTCTCTGCCCCTCCCCCGTTCATGCTCTGTCTCTCTCTGTCCCAAAAATAAATAAACGTTGAAAAAAAAATTTTTTTTTTAATAAATAAATAAAAACACCAGCCACAGAATATATTCAAGTTACATATATTTGATAAAGGACTTATATCCAAAATATGTAAAGAACTCTTACAATTCAATAAGACAAGCGCCCTAATATTTTTTAAACTGGGCAAGAGATTTAAATAGATGTTTTACAAAATGATATGTGTAAATGGTCAAGAAGTACAAGAAATTAATTTTCATGAAAATGCAAACTAAAACCACAATGTAATTGAAAATACTGACCATATCAAATGTAAGTGAGGATGTACAGTAACTAAAACCCTCATGCACTGCTGGTAGGAATGTAAAATCCTTTACATCCTTTAGAGATCACTTTAGAGAACAGTTTAGCAGTTTCTTAAAAAGTTAAACATACACCTAAATCAAATGACCAAGACATTCTATTCCTGGTTATTTACCAAAGTAAAATAAAAATCTATGTGCAAAGACACATATAAAGATGAATGTCCACAGCAACTTTATTTATAATGGGCCAAAAACTGTAAACATCCCAAATGTCAATTATCAGGTGAAAGGATAAACATGTAGTATGTCCATGCAATAACTACTACTCAGCCATAAAATGAATTAGTAATAAATGCAATGAGGATGATTTCAAAATCTTTATGCTGTGTGAAAGGAGCAGAAAACAAAAAAGTATGTATACAAATTTCATTTACATAAAATTCTAAAATATGCAACAATTTGTATGGAATTATGAATACGGAATATTGTATGGAATAATTATGGCCAAAGCAACCCTGAAGAAAAATAACAAAACTGCAGGTATTGCACTTCCTGATTTCAAACTATACTACAAAACAGCAGTGATAAAAACAGTATGTACTGGCATAAAAAGAGACATATAAGCCAACAGAACATAACAGGTAACCTAGAATTCAACTTCGGCATATACGGTCAACTAATATTCGACAAGGGAAGCCAGAACACTCAATAGGGAAATGACAGTCTATTCAACAAATGGTGTTCATGCAGAACAATAAAACCAGACCCCTATCTGACACCAGTCACAAAAATTAACTCCAAATGGATCAAAGACTTAAACATCAGACCCAACGCCATAAAACTCATAGAAGAAAACATAGGGAAGAAACTACTCAACATTGGTCTTGCCAATGATTTTTTGGATATGACACGAAAACCACAAATAACCAAAGATATATAAAGAACTCATATAACTCATTAACAAAAAAACAAGCCAATTAAAAAATGGGCATAGGATCTGAATAGACATTTTTCTACAGACATTCAAACGGCCAAGAGGTATATGAAAAGATGCTTAACATCAATAATCATCAGGGAAATGCAAATCAAAACCACAATGATGTTATCACCTCACACCTTTTAAATGGCTATCAAGAAAACAAGAGTAAGTAAGTATTGGCAAGGGTGTGAGGAAAGGGGGAACCCTCACACACTGTTGGTGGGAATATACATTGGTTCAAAGACTATGGAAAACATTATGGAGGTTCTCCAAGAAATTACATATAGATCTACCATATAATCCAGCAATTCCACTTCTGGGCATATACCTAAAGAAAATGAAAATAGGATATTGAAGAGATATACGCACTTCCATGTTTATTGCATCATTATTCACAATAGCCAAGATATGGAACAATATAAGTGCCCATCAACAGATGAATGTATGAATAAAGAAGATGTGGGGTGTGTGGGTGGGTGTGAATGAAATATTTCCATTTCCAACAACAGAGATGGACTTGAGTATATTGTGCTAACAAGTGAGGTAAGTCAGACAGTAAAAGACAAGTATCGTACAATATTACTTATATGTGAAATCTAAAAAAGCCAGACTTCTAAAAATAGAGAGTAAAACGGTGGTTACCAGAAAATGGGGGGTGAGAGGGGGTGATACAGGACAGGGTTATTTAAGGATACAAACTTGCAATGAGTAGCAAATAAGACCTGGAGAGCTAATGCACAGTATAGTGAATACAGACAATACCATATTATGACCATCAAACTTGCAAAGAAACTACAATTTAAATTATTCCAACCACTAAAAAGAAAAAATAATTACATAATGTGATAGAGGTGTTAGTTATTGTTACAATGGCAATCACATTACAATGTATAAATACATCAAATTAACACATTACAAACCTTAAATTTACACAATGTCATATGTCGAATATATTTCAATTAAAACAAATTCTAAAAAATACAACCTATAATTATAGAAAATGGAAAGAGATTTTCTAATCTACAACTAAGAGTTGTAGAGAGGACGGACACAAATGTGCTGAACCTTGACTGTAGGTTCATGGGTATCTACACCACTAAATTGTACATGCAGTTTACTAAAAACCTCAATAATGTTGATTGTTTTTAAAACTAGATGTTGAAGTGAGATGCTGATATAAGTCTGCAATTGGCATTAATTACATATTCTAAATATTAATGTTCATCAATATGGCCTTGTTTTCAGCAATTGACTCTATCAAAAATGTTGTAACTTTAATACGTTTCTAAAGGTATACCAATAAAGTATCATTTTCATGTCATTTCTGTAACAGGGTAAGAGTTCTTTCCAAAAGAAGGTTTTTGCTACTTAAAAAAAAAAAAATTAAAAACCCGTATCTTAGAGTTACCAACAACTAAACCAAATCACCTATTTCTACATTCATAGTAAATAATCATTAAAATTTAAAATAAAAACTTTAGGGGCGCCTGGGTGGCACAGTCGGTTGAGCCTCCGACTTCATCCAGGTCACGATCTCGCGGTCCGGGAGTTCGAGCCCCGCGTCGGGCTCTGGGCTGATGGCTCAGAGCCTGGAGCCTGTTTCCGATTCTGTGTCTCCCTCTCTCTCTGCCCCTCCCCCGTTCATGCTCTGTCTCTCTCTGTCCCAAAAATAAATAAACATTGAAAAAAAATTTTTAAAAAAAATAAAATAAAAACTTTAGCCAATGAACAACACTCAACTAACAAGGATACAAAGGAACTGCAGACAGGAGCAATCCGTGCAAATAAAAATATATATGAATCAAAACACTACATATGGTTAACTATAAATGAATCAGAATGGCTAAAACATGGAAAATAAGAAAGTAATACCAAATGCAGTTGGAGACAATGAAAGGGTCAACATTCTGAAGAAACTTGTGTACCATACTAGAGATTATAAGGGCAATGGAGAGATGGAGAGATACTAAAATTTTTTAAGCATGGCAATAAAATTATCATGTTTTAGAAAACACTCTCCAATGGCAGCTCAACAGAAGGGCAACAATGAAAGCAAGAACAAAACTAAAGAAGCCATCTCAGTAATTTATGTGAGATAAGGGTCTAAACAACAAGGGTCATGGTGACGGGGATAATGAGAGAAGGGAGACTGAAGAGACATTTAAAGCAGAACCTCCAGGGGCACCTGGATGGCTCAGTCAGTTGAGTGTCTGACTTCAGCTCAGGTCATGAGTTCAAGCCCCGCACTGGGCTCTGTGCTGACAGCTCAGAGCCTGGAGCCTGCTTTGGATTCTGTGCCTCCCTCTCTCTACCCTTTCCCCATTCATGCTCTGTCTCTCTCTCTGTCTCTCAAAGATGAATAAACATTAAAAAAAATTTTTAATAAAAAATAAAAGCTTTAAAAAAAACGGCATAACCTCCAATCTGAGGGGTGAATGACAATCAACACAGAGAAAAGATGTAAAAGGAGTCTCTGGTTTGTGACGTGGGTGACTAATTGGGCAGTGGTACCAGTGACTAGGTTAGAACAAGGCAATGAGTACAGCTGGTGGCGAGGAGTTTAAGGTCCTTTTGGGACCTACAAGTATTTGGAAATGATGGCAAAGAGCTTCGCAGAGAAGTGTGGCTAGAATTACAGATTAAAGAATAACCAATAAACCAATAATCGATAATCAATAGTCAACTATGGAAGGGGTCTATGGCATAGATAAGATCACTAAGAATGGGTATGTAAAATAAGAGAAGAAAATTAATGAGATCTGAGGAAAACCAACCTTTCAAGAATAAGTAAGGGGGGAAATCTACTTTAAAAAAAAAAAAAAAGACTAAGAATAAACCATCACGGGGTCAAGAAAACAAAAAGAACATGGGGTCATATTCAACAAAAAAAGAGGAAGTTTCAAGACATGTGTCCAACTGTGTAAATGCCACATAATGATAAGAACTAATAATCACTATTTGACTAAGAGTGCATTGGGGGGACTCCACATTGCAATGGCATGAATGGGAAAATATGGATTCAAATCAATCTTTCAAAAAATCAGCTGGGAAGTGGAAGGGGAAGGGTTTTCTTGAGGGGATGAGGTATCATTTAACATTAGAGACTTAGATATGTTTACAGGCTAAGAAGGACCTGCTTAAATCACAGAGGTTGACAATAATAGATAACAAAGATACAACTGAAATGACGTTTCTGAAGAAAAGGGATTAAAAACAGAGATCAACCTTGAACAGAAAAAGACAGCCCTTAGAAATAAATGACTGTAATCATGAAACTCTACAAAGTCCATCATCTCCATTGCTTTTTAAGAAAAGGGATTTCAATGGGGCGCCTGGGTGGCTCAGTCGGTTAAGCGTCCGACTTCAACTCAGGTCACGATCTCGCGGTCCGTGAGTTGGAGCCCCGCGTCGGGCTCTGGGCTGATGGCTCAGAGCCTGGAGCCTGCTTCCGATTCTTTGTCTCCCTCTCTCTCTGTCCCTCCCCCGTTCATGCTCTGTCTCTCTCTGTCCCAAAAATAAATAAACGTTAAAAAAAAAAAAAAAAAAAAAAGAAAAGGGGTTTCAGAAGTTACACAAAGTTAGCTGTACAGACTTTTCTGCCCAACATGAACCTAACCTAACATGTACATTTTCTTCTACTTCATATTTTAGACCAAAGTAAGCAAAAAATATTCTAACTTTAAATCTGTTTCTCGGGGCGCCTGGGTGGCGCAGTCGGTTAAGCGTCAGACTTCAGCCAGGTCACGATCTCGCGGTCCGTGGGTTCGAGCCCCGCGTCGGGCTCTGGGCTGATGGCTCAGAGCCTGGAGCCTGTTTCCGATTCTGTGTCTCCCTCTCTCTCTGCCCCTCCCCCGTTCATGCTCTGTCTCTCTCTGTCCCAAAAATACATAAATGTTGAAAAAAAAAAATTAAAAAAAAAAAAATCTGTTTCTCACCTAAACCACTGTTTTTGCATCTAATTTTTACTCTAGCAACATAAAATATTTTTATGAATAGAAAATGAAAGGAAAATTGGCGATGACATGATTAAGTCATGAAATATAATTTTAAAAAGTACCATGGCTTTTAATATTCAAGATTCTTTGTTATGCAAACACATGAAGTTTTAGTCTTATTATACTTCAAAACGTTAATAAATGACTTGAGTTTTTTTTTTTTAAGTTTGACAACTTCTTTTTTTTCATGTTTATTCATTTTTGAAGACAGAGAGAGACAGAGTGCAAGTGGGGAGGGGCAAAGAAAGAGAGAGAGACAGAATCCAAAGCCAGCTCCAGGCTCTGAGCTGTCAGCACAGAGCCTGATGTGGGGCTCAAACTCAAGAACTGAGAGATCATGACCCAAGCCAAAGTCAGATGCTTAACCAACTGAGCCACCCAAATGACTTGCCCCAAAATGACTTGAGTTTTAAAGTAAGATAATATTATAAAAACCTTCACCAAAGCAAATCTCTATGGAAAAATTTGAAGATTATATATTTGATATAAAAAAATTCCATTAATTAAGTAGTATACTACAAGTTTAGAATGATAGATCTTCAGTGTTAAAAAAAAAATTTTTTTTTTTTTTCAGTTTTCCTCAGTTCATTATGAGAATGGGTCCACCTAGTGGCAAGTAAAGCAGAGTTCATATCTTAAGATTGGTTCACTATTAACGATTTCAAGTCAACTTATTCAAATTTGTTTTCATTTTCCAGGTAAGCTAATACAATGAAATAAATTTATATGACATGTCAAAAAATATTAACACTAACGTATGTATTACGGGAAAACCACAGTTCTTTAAAAATCAAATCAAGAAACAATCTCCCCAGCAAAAGGAGAGAAAGATGAGCTGTAACAATAGAAACATACATCCTGGATAAATAAATACAAATTAGGAAAGAAGGGGTGACTTATAAAGGGCAAGTGGCAACCTACCTGTTTAAATAAAGCCTGATATCAATATACACAATTTCCTTTCTATCTCACTAGTCAGATTAATTAATTTTTAAGATCAAAAAACTTATCTGATCAATCTAAATCAGTGCTTCTTCCCAGAGGACATCTGGCAATGTCAGGAGACATTTTAATGGTCACAACTGATAGGGTGCCACTAGTATCCAGTGGGTAGAGGCCAGGGATGCTGTTAAACCTACTACAAAGCACAAGAGAGCCTCCCAAAATAAAGAATTATCCACTCCAAAATGCCAGTAGCACTGAGGCTGAAACACCCTGATCTAAGTGAGCAACAAAGAGGAAAAGGAAACAAACAGTTATTAAGAACTTACTATGTACCATCTTAAATATCTTTTTTTTTTTTTAACGTTTTATTTTTGAGACAGAGAGAGACAGAGCATGAAAGGGGGAGGGTCACAGAGAGGGAGACACAGAATCTGAAACAGGCTCCAGGCTCAGAGCTGTCAGAACAGAGCGCGACGCGGGGCTCGAACTCACGGACCGCGAGATCATGACCTGAGCCGAAGTTGGCCGCTTAACCAACTGAGCCACCCAGACACCCCTTAAATATCTTTATTAAACCAAAAGTTTTTGGCCAAAATAAATGTATTCTACTCATGAAAATACACATTCACAAATCTGTTACAATATTTATAACTGGAAATACATAATTAATGCCTGTAATTAGGTATCTATTATATATAATCAACCATTTAAGAAATCAGCTGTTTCCCTTTTAACACAAAACAGATTTTTTAGATTTCTCCAGTCCACAAAATTCTTACTGTCAGAATTATTTCTGTACATGCAAACAAATATGTACACGCAAACAAATGCATTATAGTTCCATAATCCCTTATTTGTAACTTTAATTTCATTAAAAAGCTCTAAAAAAAATTAAGGTTTTTGGTAAATCATTTTGGAGACAAAACCTGACCTGAACTGATGTGACATTACTTATAGTCTATTTTTCCCACTTAGCATCAATAGAATATTCATACATTTAACTGCAGAAATGTTAATGTGTTTAATTATGGAATGGTCTCTAACACCAAGAATATCTCTAAATACTATGTTCTAAATAGGAACCACTAAAAGGAACCAATCTCCTTAGAGAAATAACTGATTCCAGGTCTGGAAAACATCATGTGCCAGAATACAAGGAAACCATCAAAGACTAATGGATGATAACAAAAGAATACAGAAACCAACTTGAAAGGGCTCCCAATGCCCTAGGATGGAGCAATGCAGACATTAAGAATAATGTAGTTCAGTTGGCTGAGCATCTGACTTCAGCTCAGATCACCATCTTCCAGTTCGTTAATTTGAGCCTCACATCGGGCTCTCTGCTGTCAGAGTACAGCCCACTTCAGATCCTCGGTCTCCCTCCCTCCCTCCCTCCTTTCCTCCTTGACTCCCTCTTTCTCTCTCTGCCCCTCCCCCACTCATGCTCACTCTCGCTCTCTAAAATAAAACATTAAACAAAAAAGAATATTGACTGCAACTGATTTAAATATATCAACTATATAAAAATTATCTCAACAATACAAATGGATAATTTATTACAAGGTTCAACTTGTTTTCCTAAACCTGAGAGAGTTAATCTTTCTGGAACTATGACATCTGTTTCCAGATGTTAACACGTTGCCCTCCTTTGAATTCTTTAAGTACAGTTAGCATTTACCCCTATGATAGCTTCTCTCAAATGCAGAAACAGTTGTCACTCAGATAAAAGCCTCAATACTCTTTTAGGCTGTATCTTCTGGTTGTGCACCTAAATATAGGTGTATATATGTGTACTCGTTACATATATTTTTGTCAATGTGTAAATATATACACACATATCACAGTACTGTATGTCATATATTTCCATGTTATTGTTCTCCTGTTAAATAAAAGTTCCATAGTGTATGACATTAATGACTGCTTTTATCAGATATGTAAGCTGTTCTCAGTTTTTATTACAAATGAAGCTGTGATGGAGGAACCTGTGGCTCAGTCAGTTGGGCATTCAACTTCAGCTCAGGTCACGATCTCACAGTTCAGGAGCTCAAGCCCCACATCAGGCTCGCTGCTGTCAGCGCAGAGCCTGCTTCAGAGTCTCTGTCCCCCCTCTCTCTGCCCCTCCCCTGTTTACGCTCTCTCAAAAATAAATAAAACATTTTTTAAAAATTAAAGAGGCACCTGGGTGGTTCAGTGAGGAGCCCTGCATGGGACTCTGGGCTGACAGTCCAGAGCCTGGAGCCTGCTTCGGTTTTTGTGTCTCCCTGTCTCTCTGCTTCACCCCGACTCATGCTGTCCCTCTATCTCTCAAAAATAAACAAACATTAATAAAAAAAATTTTTTAGTCAAGAAAAAAAACAAAGCTGTGATGAAATTCCTTTCACATAAATTTTTATGTCCATCTCTACTTCCTTAAAATGAATTCTTAGATGTAGTATTGATGAGTCAAAAGTATCTAAATGCTTTTAAAGATCTTGAGAAATCCCACCAAATTGTCTCTACAGAGAAGCAGTATCAATTAACACTCTAATTAACCATGTATAAGTGCATCCAATGTATCCAATCCTTGACATTAAAATTTTTTAAATCTTTGCCAATGTAACAGCAGACGGTAACAACATATATTTTGTTTTGTAGTTTTTGTTAACAAATAAAAAATTTTTTTCATGTTTCTTGGCTATTTATATTTCATTTTTTGTAAGTTGCATTTTCATTGTTTGCCATATTTTTCCATTGAAGAATGACTCTTTTGCCCACTGGATTATAAAATCTCTTTGTACATATTTTTTATCTGTCATATGCTTGAAATATTTTTCCAAACTTATCAAATAATCTTTTTGCTCTGTTTCCGTTCTGTTTGGTAGTACAGAAATTCTTTTTCATTTTCATGAGTTAATCTAGAAAACAGGGTAGCAACTAACTAGAGATTTGAACTTTGAAGTCAAAAACTGGATTAAAACCTGGCTTAAATATTTACTAGATGTGTGACCATGGGCAAGCTACTTAATTTTGCTGAGACTTATTAGTTTCCTTATCTGTAAAATGGGGATACCACCACATACTACATAGTTGTTATAAGGATTACATTCATTCACTTCATTCATTCATTTAAAGTTTCCCATCATATCTGCCAGGCAAGAATAAACATTCATTTATAGCAGCAGTTACTATTATTACTAATAAATGACACACTTTAATTCTTGACAGCAGCTCTCAAATTTAAGTGTGCATTAAAAAAATCACCTAGGGGGCACCTGGATGGCTCAGTCGGTTGAGTGTCCAACTTTGGCTCAGGTCATGATCTCATGGCTTATAGGTTTGAGTCAGGCTGTACTGACAGCTTAGAGCCTGGAGCCTGCTTCAGATTCTGTGTCCCTCTCTCGCTCTGCCCCTCCCTCGCTCATTCTCTCTCTCTCTCTCTCTCTCTCTCTAAGAATTAAAAAAAAAAAAAAAAGAACAACTGGATTCCTAGGCTTCAGCCCCAGAGTTTTTGATTATGTAGGTCCAGGATGAGGCCCTAAAACTATTTTTTAAACAAACATTTCTAATAAACATCCTCAGGTAATTCTGATGCAAACAGTCCACGCACACTCCTAAAAAAATATTTATGGATTCTCCCTTTGATGATATACTTGGAATATCCTACCTTACTCTGGAAATAAATAAATGCTTACCTGTATTTTCTCCTATCATCTTACAAATCCTTTTAAAAGTATTTAATTCATCTAAAATATATGTTATTATATACTGGGCTAATTTTCTCAACACCATTTGTTGAATAATCACACCTTCCCCCTATGATTTAAAAAACATCTCCTCTACCACCAGGGAACTTCTATAGTTTCCACTGCTTTACCCTATGCTTTAATAACTGGTAAGGACAATTCCCTCATTACTTTTGTTTCTCAAAATTTTCTTGCTCATAATATTGCCTGTTTAATTTGCCAAACAAGTTTTCTCCGTGCTCAATGTATGTTGTCTTCCATGGCAACAGTAAATTTTACAAACAGAAAAAATTCATAGTAATTCTTCCGAAGTCTCTCTGGGATTTTGCTTAAAATTACATTAAAAATTGGAATTAGCAGAGACAAATGTCTATTTCTTCAGGTCTTTTAATATCCAGGCATATTTCCTTCATAAAGACCTCCTACACTTCTTAATAACTTTATTCTTTGGTATCTCATACTTCCATTACAGAAAAGAGAAGTGGTTTAGAGTGTGAACTTACAACTCAGATTGCTTAGGATATGATCTAAGCTGTAACCATTACTAGCTGTGTGAATGACCTTGAGCAAGTCACTTAATCTTTCCAAGCCTGTTTCTCACCATAAAATGGAGGTGACAATAATGTCTACTCAATAGGATTACTGTGAAAAGAAAATGAGATAATGTATGTAAAATGGTTTACAGGGTGACCAGCAGAACATAAATGTTCAATAAATGTTAACCACTATTACTAATAAGACCATTCTCTAATTTTATTTTTAAAAATGTTTATTTCTGAGAGAGAAAGAGAACACACGAGCGAGGGAGGGGCAGGGAGAGAGACGGAGACAGAGGAGCGAAGCAGGCTCCACGCTGAGAGGACAGAGCCCAATACAGGGCTTGAATTCATGAACCATGAGATCATGACCTGAGCCAACGTCAGACCCTTAACCAACTGAGCCACCTGGATGCCCCTCTAATTTTACTTCCTATTTACTGTTTATTTGCAAGAAAGTTGATGCTTTCTTACTTATCTGTGTCCAAATATATCCCCTGAGCTTTCTTACTAGTCCTAGTAGTTTTTCAGTTAATACCCTGAATAGAGAAAATACTAGCTGCTTACAACTTCAATTCTCCTTCTTCTTCTCCTTCTTCAAAGGAGAAATCGCAAAAGAAAATATATTAACAACAAAAAAGTTTTAAAATACTACTTCAAAATTAAAAGGCAAATGAATTGGAAAAATTTTCCAATAGAACATATACAAAGTTAATTTACGGCATTTAGATATCAGGAGAAAAAATTATTCAATAAGCTGTGCAAAAACAAAGAATTGGTTATATAGAAAATATTTAAATTAGATCAATTCAGACCATATGACAATATAAATACCAGAAAGACCAAAGATTCAAAGCTAAAAATCAAACCTTAAAAATTCTAGAAGCCATTCCTAGTAGTACTGTTTAAAACAGGGGGGGAGAAAAACTGAAAATAAGCCAAATGTCATTTTAAGTAACTGTCTTTTTTTTTTCTTATTTAATACATTTGTTTATTGCCGCCTTCCACCTCCCCTCCCCCTTTCCACCCCCCCCACACTAAAATATAAGCTCCAGAAGAGCACAGACTTTGTTTTCTTCACTAATATGTTCCAAGAGCCTACATCTCGCAAAGAGTAGCAAACAATAAATATCTGCTGAAATGACTGTCCATCAACAGAATGGATAAATGGTAGTGTATTCATGATGAAATGTTATACGGCAGCAAAAATAAACCGCAGTTACATACATCATCATGGATTAGTCTCAGAAATACAATACTGAATGGGAAAAGAAAGTTTCACAATACACAGTATAAAATGCAATCTTATAAAAAGCAACTATGTAGTGTTTAAGGGAAACTTTCCCAAAAGTATACCCAAAGAGGGGCACTTAGGGTTTTATCTTGAAAAATATAAAAATTACAAAAATGTATTTCATAGTTTACAAAAGTTAGTCTATTACTTTAATAAATACTTCCTAGCGATTACTTAAAAAAGAAAACAAAAAAACTTCCATATCACCTCACCTGCAAAAAAGAAAATGGAAACTCAATCACAAAATAAAATATTCAAACAGTGGTAAAGCCAAACATACCTATAAGTTCAGGTGGGTTTCTTTCATTAAACCGCTCACACAGACGAATAAATGTCTCGGTATTCTCAGTTGTAGGGCACTCACCATGTCTAGTAATATGGAAACATTTTTTTTTTTTTTTTGAAAAAGAAGAAATTGAAATTTCAGCAAAAGGTTTCAATATTATACAAACTTAATACATGACTTACCCTTTACACTGAAGTTTTATATATTTGATTCCTTCTTTTTCTATGTCATTTCTGTCATAGAACCTTGAAGTGTTTGTCAGGTCCACTAACAAGCCCATTTTAACCTTAAAAGAAAAGAAAAGAAAAGAAAAAGGGCAGATTTACTAGTAACTGAATTTGTTCCAAAACCAACTGACTAAATGGCAATACTCCAGTTTCATCCATCTATATTGAGGGAGATTTTAGTTCTGCCAACGAACTACTGACAACAAATGCATCACTCACTTAAGTCTTATTCAAGGCACTAGAACTTAGCAGGCACTAAGTGAAATAAATTAACCCCCAAACTAACGATGGAACAAGAACATAAACAAAACCTACTCCATTTCAACATCATAAAAGTCTACCTAAAAAAAAAAACCAACATGGATATCATTTTCTGCATCTCCCACTCCACCTATGATTTATTAGACAAGATGATAAAACAGGAAAGGCCTCCATCTAAAAGGTACCCCACTCAAGCTGCAGGCACACATCAACCCAGCATTCCAAGCAGCTATCACAACATCACATGCTAGGCAGTTAAATGCTAAAGTGAGTACTAGATAAGGCAAAAAGTGTGTACAGTCAAAATTCTCTTGTAAATCCCTTAAATAATCAATGAAGAACAGGGCATAATTGTGCAATTCACTGAAGACTCAATCCCATCTCTCAGCAGTTTTTCTTCCTGCATTGGAACAAAAATCATTATTTCTTCTGTTCAGCACTAAGTTGGCTTATGATCAGGGGCCAACTGGTTTAAAAAATAATTAACAACTAGAATCACATTCAGACTAGTAAGATAGTCTCACTAAGAAATGCACACCTGAAGAGCGCCTAGGTGGCTTCAGCTCAGGTCATGATCTTGAGATCCGTGGGTCTGAGCCCTGCGTCGGGCTGTGCTGACAGCTCAGAGCCTGGAGCCTGCTTCTAATTCTGTGTCTCCCTCTCTCTCTGCCCATCCCCTGCTCATGCTCTGTCTCTCTCACTCTCAAAAATGAATAAATGTTTAAAAAAAAATTTTTTTTTTTTTAAAGAAACGCACACCTGAACTGAGCCAAGTAAAAGAAGAGTTAATTCATACATCTTCCACCTCATTCTGAAGTATATACTCTCTGGGAAGAATGGCAAGAGAAATAATCCATACTTCTTAAACTGTGATTTTTTTCACTTTCATTGCTATTGCTTTTATTGAGTACCTATTATTGATGTGCCTAAAGGACACAGGAATACATAATTTGACTCCATTATTAGAGAGCAAAAAAATGGCAAAAACGTTTATATTTCATATACAACAAAACTGACAAAACTGTGTTTCTAAAATATTAGCTACCATAATGTACTCCACTGATGTCTCCAGATTCCTTAGTTCAAATGCAGATGAGAGACAGGTCTACCCATCAGATGAGCTCTTACTTATAGAAGTGTATTTTTGATGGCAATTTCTACAATCTGCCCCACCTGGGCCTACTACTCTTCCCACATACCTTCTGCAGTGATCTAATTCCTTCAGAGGACATGTATTGTCAAACACAAACATTTAGAGCTTATTAATACAGCTGTTCAGGGGCGCCTGGGTGGCGCAGTCGGTTAAGCGTCCGACTTCAGCCAGGTCACGATCTCGCGGTCCGTGGGTTCGAGCCCCGCGTCGGGCTCTGGGCTGATGGCTCAGAGCCTGGAGCCTGTTTCCGATTCTGTGTCTCCCTCTCTCTCTGCCCCTCCCCCGTTCATGCTCTGTCTCTCTCTGTCCCAAAAATAAATACACGTTGAAAAAAAAAAATTAAAAAAAAAAAAAAATACAGCTGTTCAGTGAGTGAGAATTAGAACCCGTGTTGTGTGTCTACAGGTCTAAAATAACAAATGGATGAAAAGTGGTGATAAGCAAGAAAATATGAGTTTTCTAAATACACAGGAATAGTTTAGCCAGGGAAACTGAGAAACTGTACTATAGGACTTAATTGCCCAGAACCCCATATATATGTACATGTGTGTATGTGATATGTCTGTGTGGATAACATATTTGTGTGTGAATCTGTTTGCATACACATACATACATACATATATTACATATACATATTTATTTTTCATAATAATCCCAATCCATGAAGTAAGCATATTAACAGTATCTATCTCATAGAATTCTTGTGAGATTTAAATGAAGTCCTTCCTCCGTGCCAAACACTATTCTACATGCTTTCTATGCACGAATTTTATTACTTTATTTACAGATGAGGAAACTGAAAACAGGAAGAGATACGTAACGTGCCCACAAAGTTGTAAGGGGCAAACTGGAAATCAAAGCCAGGCTATGTGGCTTCTAAACTCAAACTATAATTTTCAATATGATTACTGATAATGAAAATAAAAATTAAAAGTTTACAAGCTAAAATAAAAAAACATTAACATATAAAGACTCAAGAAAACTACACCAAGAAAAGGGATAAGAGGTTTTCAAATCTAAATGGCAATTTTTCTAACTCATGATAGAAGCCTTGCACATAATGCAGGGCACCTGGGTAGCTCAGTCGGTTAACCATCTTCAGTTCAGGTCATGATCTCAGTTTCTTGAGTTCGAGCCCCACATCAGGCTCTCTGCTGTCAGCACAGCACCTGCTTTGAATCCTCTCTCTCTCTTTCTCAAATAAACATACAAAAAAAAAAAAAAAAAAAAAGACTTGCACATAATGGGTACTAATATTTGCTGAATGTACTAGAATGGAAGAGTACAAAGATTAGTATTAAAGGCTGAATTATGTCCCCTGAAAAGATATGTCCAAGTCCTAACTCCTAGAACCTGTGAAGGTGACCTTATTTGGAAACAGGGCTATAGGATCTTTACAAATACACTCAAGTTAAGATGTGGTCATACTGGATTAGGGTGTCTTTAAAAGACAGAAATTTGGACAGACACACACAGGAAGAATGGTAACAAGAGAGACAACCCACAGAGCTCACGCTAAGGAATGCCAAGGATCACAGGCAATCACGAGAAGCTAGGAGAAAAGGACGGAAAAGATTCTCCCTCCAAGCCTCCAGAAGGAGCAAAACTTTGCAACACCTTGATTTAGAATTTCTGGTGTCCAGAACTGTGAGAGAATAAATGTTTTAAACCACCCAGTTTGTGGTAATTTGTTACAGTAGTCCTAGGAAACTAATCAGCATTATGTCCGAATAATGTAAAAATTATAATGTTTCATTTAGAAAAATAGTTTGGCACTTATTGTAAAACTAGCCATGCACTCAGCAATCATACTCTTGAGTATTTATTCCAGGAAAACAAAAACTACTGTTCACACAAACACCTGTGCATGAATGTTCACAAGAGCTTTATGTGCAATACCCCACACCTGGAAATAATTCAAATTGGTTAAATGGTTATTTAACCACTCAATGTGGGAGGAGTTAAATAAACCTGATGATACATCCATACAACTGACTACTACTCAACAATAAAAAGGAACAAACTTTTTTTTTATATAATTTATTGTCAAGTTAACTAACATACAGTGTATACAGTGCAAATTCCCATGATTCATCACTTACATACAACAGACAGTGCTCATCCCAACAAGTGCCCTCCTTAATGCCCATCACCCATTTACCTCCCCCTACCCCCACCTACCTCCCCCTTCAGCAACCCTCAGTTTGTTCTCTGTATTTAAGAGTCTCTTATGGTTTGCCTCCCTCTCAGTTTGAAACTATTTTTTCCCCTTCCCTTCCCCCATGGTCCTCTGTTAAGCTTCTCAAATTCCACATATGAATGATAACATATCTTATCTTTCTCTGACTGACTTATTTCACTTAGCATAATACCCTCCAGTTCCATCCATGCTATTGCAAATGGCAAGATTTCATTCTTTCTCATTGCCAGGTAGTATTCCATCATATATATAAAACCACATCTTCTTTACCCATTCATCAGTTGATGGATATTTGTGCTCTTTCCATAATTTGGCTATTGTTGATAGCACCGCTGTAAACATTGGGGTACATGTGCACCCCTATGAATCAGCACTCCTGTATATTTTGGATAAATTCCTAGCAGTGCTATTGCTAGGTCACAGGGTAATTCTATTTTTAATTTTTTTGAGGAACCTCCACACTGTTTTCCAGAGCAGCTACATCAGTTTGCATTCTCACCAACAGTGCAAGAAGGTTCCCGTTTCTCCACATCCGTGCCAACATCTGTTGTTTCCTGAGTTAATTTTAGCCACTTTGACCAGTGTGAGGTGGTATCTCAATGTAGTTTTTTTGTTGTTGTTTTTTCTAAATGTTTATTCATTCGGGGGCAGAGAGACAGGAAGACAGAATCTGAAGCAGGCTCCAGGCTCCCAGCTGTGAGCACAGAGTCTGACTTAGGGCTTGAACTCATGAACCGTGAGATCATGACCTGAGCGAAAGTCGGACACTTAACCAACTGAACCACCCAGGAGCCCCTCAATGTGGTTTTGATTTGTATTTCCATGATGATGAGTGATGTTAAGCATCTTTTCATGTGTCTGTTTGCCATCTGAATGTCTTCTATGGAAAAGTGTCTATTCATGTCTTCTGCCCATTTCTTCAATGGATTGTTTTTCGGGTGTTGAGTTTGTTAAGTTCTTTATAGATTTTGAATACTATCCCTTTATCCAATAGGTCATCTGCAAATATCTTCTCCCCTTCCGTCAGTTGCCTTTTAGTTTTGTTGACTGTTTCCTTTGCAGTGCAGAAGGTTTTTACCTTGATGAGGTCCCAATAGTTCATTTTTGCTTTTATTTCCCCCGCCTTCAGAAACGTCAAATAAGAAGTTGCTGCGGTTGAGGTCAAAGGGGTTGTTCCTGGTTTCTACTTCCAGGATTTTGATGGCTTCCCATCACATTTAGGTCTTTCATCCATTTTGAGTTTATTTTTGTGCATGGTGTAAGAAAGTGGTCCAGTTTCATTGTTCTGCATGTTGCTGTCCAGTTCTCCCAGCACCATTTGCTAAAGAGACTGTCTTTTTTCTATTGGATACTCTTTCCTGCTTTGTCAAAGATTAGTTGACCATACATTTGTGGGTCCAATTCTGGGTTCTCTATTCTATTCCATTGGTCTAGGTGTCTGTTTTTGTGCAAATACAACACTGTCTTGATGATTACAGATTTGTAGCAGAGGCTAAAGTCCGGGATTGTGATGCCTCTCGCTTTGGTTTTCTTTTTCAATATTACTTTGGCTATTTGGGGTCTTTTGTGGTTCCATACAAATTTTAGGGTTGTTCGTTCCAGCTCTGAGAAGAATGCTGGTGTAATTTTGATTGGGATTGCACTGAATGTGTAGACTGCTTTGGGTAGTATCAACATTTTTACAATATTTCTTCTTCCAATCCATGAGCATGGAATGTTTTTAAAAGGAACAAACTTTTTGTTGAAACTTGGATGGACTTCCAGGGCATTACACTTAGTGAAAAAAGCAAATCCCAGAAGGCCATATACTGTTTTATTCCATTTATACAACATTCTCAAAATGACAAAACTACAGAGATGGAAAACAGATTAGCAGTTTTCAGTGTACAGGGATGGGAGGGGAGGAGTCTGACTATAATGGGGTGGCAGAGGGAGTTCCTTCGTGGAGATGAAACAGTCCTGTAACCAACACCAGGAATCTATACATTGGATCAAACCACAGAGAACTATACACACATACACACAAATGAATGCACGTAAAAACTGGTAAAAACTAAATAAGATCTGTAATCTATTCAAAAATACTGTAATGTACAAAGGTCAATTTCCTGCTTTTAATATTGTACTACAATAATATAAGATGTCACCATTGGGAAAAGCTGGGAGGAGGGTTGACAGAACTCTATGTACAAGTTTTGCAACTTCCTTTTAGTCAATGAATTATTTCAAAATAAAAAGGTTTTTTTAAAGCCACCTGAAGAACAAGAAAGGGATAAAGTATACTAAATCAATATCAAAAATGTTTTGTTTCTTACCTTCAGACTCTTTAGATAATTTGAGAGCATACTGGGATGGAACCGATTTTCTTCAGCAACTTGACTATCATATCTTGGTCCTAACATTGTCTTCAGAGGTAAGAATCTTCCTAAACAACATTAAGATGGGTAACAATTTTCATTAAAGAAAATGTTCCAAGTTGAAACTATAATTAGCAATTCTCAAATCACTTTCTTAAAATGTTTTAAATAGAACTGTTCATGAAGTATTCTCAATCTAAACTACACCTTTTAAAAGTACCACCTTAGAATTTTTAAATAAATTCCAGAAATTGACAATCAAATATAATAGCAAAAGAATAATTACCAGTGAATGGAACTTCCAAAAAGACTCTTAAGTTTGGGGAACAGGGTGGGGTGCAGGGAGTATGGACAAAATAGGTGAAGGGGCTTAAGGAGTACAAACTTTCACTAATAAAATAAGTCACAGGGATGAAATGAACAGCATAGGAAATAGAGTCAATAATATCGTAACAACACTGTATGGTGACAGAAGGTAACGACACATCATGGTAAGCACTGGATAATGTACAGAATTGTCCAATTACTGCCGTACACCTGAAACTAATATAACATTCTATGTCAACTATAGCTGATTAATAAAATTTTTTAAAGTAAAAATAATAAAAAATTAAAAAGCATTGGGTAATAGTTTTTTTTAAAAAGACTAAGGTTTAGGGGCGCCTGGGTGGCGCAGTCGGTTAAGCGACCGACTTCAGCCAGGTCACGATCTCGCGGTCCGTGAGTTCGAGCCCCGCGTCGGGCTCTGGGCTGATGGCTCAGAGCCTGGAGCCTGTTTCCGATTCTGTGTCTCCCTCTCTCTCTGCCCCTCCCCCGTTCATGCTCTGACTCTCTCTGTCCCAAAAATAAATAAACGTTGAAAAAAAAAAAAATTAAAAAAAAAAAAAAGACTAAGGTTTTAAACTACTACATTAAAAAGTTACTGCCTTAAAGTTCTTAAAGATAATACAGGAAAATTGATAATGGAGTGAATTAAATCAGTTCTTTAAAATTCTTAATTTTACTTTTTTACTATGAACCTTCTCCATCTTATGCACTTTATCCTGCATTCCAGCATAGGGATCATGCTGACAAGCATATCAACCAAAATCACCTTTCAAACAACTATTATCAGTGATCATAATTTCAGCAAGACTAACTGACCTCTTTGACCTTTTTTTTCCTGAATCATAGTATAAGCATAAAAGTAGCCACCTCATATAATCAATTTTAAAATCAATTATTTTAACTGATTTATATCTTAAAACACAATATCCATAAGAATAAATATCTACCTAAAATAACCTCAATAAAATCTTAACATCTGTTCAGAGGTTTTAACCTAAATCTCATAAAAACATAATTTTTAAAATTTTTATTTTCTACAAAACTACTCAAGATCACCAATAACTTCTACACTGCAAAATCCAATTGTCAATTCTCAGTTCTCAAAGAACTGGTCACTGTTCAATTCAACACCACTTTTTAAATTCAATTTAATTTTTAATTCTTGAATCACGTTTTCACTTGGCTTTCAGGATACTACATATGTCTGGTTTTCCTCCTATATCTCTGGCCTCTACTTCTCAACCTCCTTTACTAGCTCCCCCTAACTCCCTGACCCCTCAATGTTTTGTCCCAGGGCTCTGTCCTCATACCTTTCTATCGACATTCACTCACCTGGTGTCTCATCTGGTCTCACAGCTTTAAAAGCCATCAACGTGCTGCTGACTTAACAATGTGTATCTCCAGTCCAAACCTCTCCCTGAACTCTAGGCTCAGATATCAAACTGCCTACCTGACTTAATCTCCACTTGATGTCAAAATATGTCTCAGACCTCATTTCCAAACCTGAGTTCTCAATATTCCAACTCCAAAAGCTGCTCCTCTCATGGTCTTCCCCATCTCAGCAAATGGTTAACATTATTTTTTTTAGTAGCTCAGGCCAAACCGTTTAGAGTTATCCTTGACCCCTCTCTTTTTCTCATACCCCATGTCCAATCCATCAGCAAATCCTCTCGGATCTATCTTCAAAATATATCCAGAATCTGATCACTTTTCACTTCTCACCACCTCTACCATCATCTCATCTAAATTCTTATACTTCATTTAGCTTATTTAACAAATAGTTAATAAGTACTTATTATGTACCAGGCATTGTTTTAGGTACATGGAATACATTAGTGAAAGAAAAAAAAAAAAAAAAAAAAAACAGATAAAAATCCCTGCCCTCACAGAGCTTGTATTCTATTGGGGAAAAAAATGAACTATAAACAAGAAACATAACAAATAAGGAAATAATATGATATGTTAGAAGATTCATCCCATTAGACCCTCTCTCCTCCTCACTGCTGTCTCAGAAGTCTGATCCTGTTTCCATCAGCTCCTCCAGGCTTCACTTCTTATCAACGTCAGAGTCCACAGCTGATCATCATAATCAGTCCCTTCTAAACACCCTTAACCTCCTTCCTCCTCCCGCATCACTCGACCACACTCACCTGAGAAAAACCCAGACCTCAACAAACTCAACCACCTGACTTCTTTGGCCCTACACCTGTGCAGCTCAGGGCTCCCAGAGAAAATCTCACAGCACAGCAGATAGCTGACACCATCAACCATAATCACCAATCTCAAAGGCAATCCTACCACACGCCACCACCTTCCGTGACAAATATTTCACATATTCCTCTTTCATAAAATATAGCAAGCTTCCCCATCCCCTTTTCAACTGACAGCTTTATGCTACACCTCAGTGAAAAGGTAAAAAGAAACAGAAATAATAATATAAGCTAACTTTGCATGCTCACCACATATCAAGCACCATTTAAAACATTTTACACAAATTCATTTACTCCTAACAAAAAAGTAAGTGCTGTTATTATCCCCATTTTACAAGTGAGAAAATCAAAGCAAGAGAGATTAACTTGCCCAAATGTCACACTTTATTCTAATAAATGGGGAAAAAGAGGGATTCAAACTCAGGTGATACAGATGTCAACTATTCAACAATGCCTCTCCACCATCAGACAAAAACTTGTCTCACCTTTGCGGTTAATCTACAAACCTTTCTGTATCTCAATTCATCTTCTCTTTCATCTCCCATCCTTCCCCCATTAAAGGCAATCCCCTCCCCTCTGCTCTGGATTCCCTTCTGTGTTCCCTCCCCAAGGACCATGAATCAACTCTTCCTCCCCTCCATGTTGTTACCAACTTTTCCAGTATCTTAGCATCTCAGCAGCATCTCATATATTTGACAACTCCTTCCTTCTCAAAAAATTCTCTTGGCTTCCATGGCAATCCATGGTTGGATTACACCATCCCCAATTTCTGGCTACTCCTTCTCAATTCCTACATTCTCTCTTTTTTCCTCTACCAGACTTCAAAATTCTGGATTTCTGTGGATTCTGTCCTAGACCTTCTCCATTTTCTCTATTCTCTCTAGAAGGTCTTATCCACTGCCATGGCAGAAACAATGCTATCTGTTGACCAAATTTTTTATTTTCCTCTTCCAGGGCACATGGAAAGACTACATTTCTCAGCTTCTCTTGTCGTTAGGTTAGGGCCATGTGACTGGATTCTAGCTAGTGGGATATCAGCAGGGATTAAACATACTACCAAGGCTGGCCACAAAACCCCCCGAGAGATCACTCATTCCTGCTCTTCCCCTTCTATGACAACCTTAGAGGTCGCACATTTAAAAGGATGGCAGCACAAGATGTAAAGAGCCCAGAGGTTCACCACATGGAGAATTACCTACAAAAGCTAAGCTGACAGACAATGCATTGAGATATGAATGAGAAATAAACATGTTTTGATTGAAACCCCTGAATTTGGGAAGTTGTCGGCTAAAGAAACTAGCATTACTTATTCTGATTAATCAACTACCATGTCTTTAAATACTGTCTTTATTTGATGATTGTTAAATGTGTATCTCCAACTCAAACTTGTTTGAATTCCAAACTATATATCCAACTGTATACTCAACATCTCTTCCTGAGTAATCAGCACCTTAAGAATACCTCTTCCAGGGGCACCTGGGTGGCTCAGTCGGTTGACCGTCTGACTTCGGCTCAGGTCGTGATCTCACAGCTCGTGAGTTCGAGCCCCGCGTCGGGCTCTGTGCTGACAGCTCAGTGCCTGGAGTCGGCTTCTGCTTCTGTGTCTCCATCTCTTTCTGCCCCTAACCCACTTGCATTCTGTCTCTGTCTCTCTCAAAAATAAATAAACATTTTAAAAAAATTTTTTTTCTAAAAAGAATACCTCTTCCAACCCACTTCTCCCCAATAAGCCCTAATGATACCTATCATCCTACTGCATAAGCCAGGAACTTAGGACTCATTTTTAACTCTTTCCCTCATTCTATATCCAAGTTCTGTCCATTTTCCCTCTTTAACATCTCTCAAATCAGCCTACCACTCTTCAACTCTACTTTTAAACCATCACCATTGTCTTTCACCTGGACTATCACAACAAATTCCTAACTAGTCTCCCTACTTCCATTTTTATCTCTTTCACTTCATTAAACATAGAGCAATCAAAGTAAATTTTTTTTTCCAAGTAAACTCTACACCCAATGTGGGGCTCAAACTCACGACCCGGAGATCAAGAGTCACATACTCTACGGACTGAGCCACCAAGGTGTCCCTATTCAAAGCAAGCTTTTTTTTTTTTTTTTTAGTTTTGACAAGTTTTTTTTTATTAGTTTATTTATTTATTTTGACAGAAAGAGAGAGTGTGATTGGGGGAGAGACAGAGAGAGAGAGAGAGAGAGAGAGAGAGAGAGAGAGAGAGAGAGAGAGAGAATCCCAAGCGGGCTCTATGCTGACAGCGGCACTCAAACCCACAAACCATGAGATCATAACCTGAGCTGAAATCAAGAGTCAGACACTTAACCAACTGAGCCACCCAGGCACCCCCAAAGCAAGCTTTTTAGGGCGCCTGCCTGGCTCAGTCCACAGAGCACGTGACTCCTATCTTGGGGTTATGAGTTCAAGGCTCACATTGGCATGGAGCTTACTTGAAAAAAAAATCACCTCATTCCAGTGCTTTAAAAACTGCAATAGTTTGCCAGTATGTATGATCTGGCTCATACTCTCCAACCTCATATCTTCACTTTCAGTCTGAGATCTCTCCTATCATCATCCTATCCTAAAGCCTTTCCAAAAAAAAAAAAAAATACCCCACAATTATCCATCTAGCAAACTTCTATTTATTCAAGATAATTCATGAATCACCTCCTCCAGGAAGCCTTCCATAATCCCCTTCTTCTTCCTCATCACCTCTTCCCCAACCTCAAATAAAGAATTAGGCTTATCACCTCTGATATTCCATTATATTCTATAACAGTTGTGATTGTACTTGTTACAACATAACTATCTTAAAATGATTTTTCTATTCCCATGAGATTATGTACTCTTTAAGGTAAGGGACTATGTCTAAATCATCTCCCTAGCCCCAAGGACTAGCAGAAAGTAGCCTCTCAAATATTTGCTAAGTAACATGACTCCAAAGCCACCATCCCTATCACTAGACTGTTTCATATTACATTCCCACAGTTAGTTCCTGGTGGGTTCTTCACATAGGAAGTTCAAGTAAGTACCAAGTAATTTTTTTTAAGTTTTACTTATTTTAAGTAATCTCTATACCCAACATGAGGCTTGGACTCACAACCCCAAGATCAAGAGTCATGTGCTCTTCCAACTGAGACAGCCAGGCGCCCCAAGTACAAGATTATTTTATGTTGAATGATCTACCTATAAGAAATGAGAATTTTGCATTCTTCAAAGCGTTCACCTGAAATCTATCACTAACCAGGTGGAAAAAAAGGATTCTTCAGAAATAAAACTTGGCCCTATCTTCTGGAGCTCTCTCTCATTGGAAGTCTGGTTTAATTAAAGAAGGTGACTTCATAGTGAAACAGATTATATATAATTAGTACCAACTTCTAAATCAGGAAAATCATTAACATCTAACACCAATGAGATGCATCTAATGTCTACAGTGAGAAAATTTAAGCAGCCATAACACATCTTCCTAATATGCCAAAAACCAAAGAATTATCCAATAAGCATGGATTATGTTTATAATCAGAAAAAAAATAAGAGGAAGAAAATATGAGGCAGAAAATGGAATGTGAATTATTCCTTATTTTTCACTGAAGACTACAAGAATATAGCTAGTATTTCTCGCTCTACCTGTTATAAAATATCGCTAACCTTGCATTTCCAAAATAAACACTTCTAGGATATACAGACAGAACTTTGAGGGAACTTTGGAGAAACTTACCAAGAATTGTACATTGTATTCACTTTACTTTCTAATAAGCATCACAAACCAAAGCAGCATTGATTACTATTAGTAAAGACCCAATTTGATTGTCAAGAGGCCTGGGGTTCTGTCCAAGGACAATTAATCAGATAGGTGAGCTTAGTATCTCACCAAGCCACAATAATTAAGAATCTAATTTTTGGAAGCCAAGATATTCCAACACAATAATAAAGAAAAGCTTTATTCCTGGCCCTTCGTTCCCAGTAGAGGGAGAAATAAAGGCACACAACTCTATTTCTCAGAGAGGCATAAAGCTGCCTGAGTTAGCGCCTTGCCTGCTGCTACTACCTCCAGTCAGTGTCACATTCCTTCCATTAATCTAACAGTAAGTCAGTATTCTGATCTCTGTCACTGCCAGCCTCCAGATTACATTAGAATTCTGGTATTAAACCGTTTTTCTAATTCCAAATTTTAAAAATCACTTTGGCAAGGACTTCTTTATGATTTTGTTTTTCTCACAAATCAGTGCAGGAGATAACTCTAACAAAAGAATCCAGGAAACATGCTCCAAACTAGAAAAGAAGCCAGGCATCTAAGTTTAGAGGTTTCTTCATAGCTCCACAGAGAAAACCACATGTAAAACAGAAAGAATTCACTACTAAGTTAGAGATGGTAATGGGAAAAAAGTCAAAACGACTGAAGATTTAAGACCTACGAAGAAAAATATAAAGAATTGTGATCAATTCATTTGAATAAGTACAATGATTATAAAATACAAACTGTTTTCATTTCAAGTGCAAATACACGTAAAAATGGTTAGAGCATAAAGAAAAAGGGGAACCTGGGTGGCTCAGTCAGTTAAGCGTCCGACTTCAGCTCAGGTCATGATCTCGTGGTTCTAAGTTCGAGCCCCACGTTGGGCTCTGTGCTGACAGCTGAGAGCGAGACCCTGCTTGGGATTCTGTGTCTCCCCCTCTGTCTGCCTCTCCCCTGCTCATGCTCTGTCTCTCTGAATCTCAATAAATAAACGCTAAAAAAAAATTTTTAAAAGAAAAACATTTCCTCATTCTAAGACTTGCTTAGGTGATCTTTCAATATCACTTGTCCACAGTGGATATGGCTTTACTGACAAGATTTTACATAAAATGTAAAGAAACGCTGACAAATTCAGGAGAACCTGAATAAAAAGTGACAACAGAATCTCTTCCAACAATGTTAAATAACTAGTCAGATATACTATACATATGTACATAATAAGCAATCATGGGGGCGCCTGGGTGGCTCAGTCGGTTAAACGTCCGACTTTGGTTCAGGTCATGATCTCACAGTTCATGGGTTCAAGCCCCACATCAGGCTCTGTGCTGACAGCTCAGAGCCTGGAGCCTGTTTCAGATTCTGTGTCTCCCTCTCTGCCCCTCCCCTGTTCATGCTCTGTCTCTGTCTCAAAAATAAATAAACGTAAAAGAAAAAAAAAAAGCAATCATGGTTTACTACAAAACCTTTTAATTTTTGTTGCAAAATACCTTCTAGAATAAGCAGTAATAGTTAAAATTTAAATCTCTCACTCTTGCAAAAAAAATAATAAAATAAATAAAATAAAATAAAATAAAATAAATCTTTCACTCTTCAAAAGACATTGTTAAGAAAATGAAAAGGCAAGCCACAGATGGGAGGGAAAAAAATTTAAGCATACATCCAACAAAGGGCTTGTATTTACAGCTCAACAATAAGATAAAAACCCAATTAAAAAATCAGTACGAGATTTGGACATTTCACAAAAGATATGTGAATTGCCAAGAAACTCAACATCAAACCACAATATTACTAAATACCTACAGTCGGTAAAATTAAAAAGATTGGTCATACCAAGTGTTGGAGAGGATGTGGAGCAGAGACCTCTCATACATGGATGGTGGGAATGTATGTTATGACTTTGGAATGTTAAGACTTTGGCATCTTTTTAAAAGGTTAAACATACACCTACCATATGATCCATTCCTGTCCCAGAAATTTACACAGAGAAATGAAAGCCTATGTCCAGACAAATAACCATACAAGTTAATTTGTAATAGCCAAAAACTGGAAACAACCCAAATGACGGATCAGCAAGTGAATGGATAAACAAATGTGATATATCCATAACAATGAATACTCAGCAATAAGGGATGAACACATATACATACAAAAACACGGATAAATCTCAAAATAATGCTGAAAGAACCGAGACCTCCCCCTCAAAAAAGTGTACATATTATATGTTTCCATTTCTTTTTAAAAATTATAGAAAATACAAACTAATCTATAGTGACAGAAAGTATATAGGAAGTTGCCTGAGGAGGAAGGGATTACCAAGGGGCAAGGGGAAACTTTGAGAAGTGATGGTTATCTTCACTATCTCCATTGTGGTGATGGTTTCATGAGTGTTTCAGTGAAGTGTGTGCACGTGTGTGGTCAATATTTACCAAACTGCACTTTAAATTTAAGGCTTACTGTGCGTCAAACTCAATAAAGAGGCAAATTTTCACATTAAAAAAAAACAAACTCTAGTCTCACGGTCGATCCATTTCACCACTGGGAAACTTCCCCTCCTCTTCGGCCCTCCACCTCAAGACTGACACTTGTCCTTTCTCCTCCCGAGAACACTGGACAGTTCACAAACTTCTGACTAAGCTTCAAAGTAAGGCTCACTGTGTTCTTGGGTCCTCTGCTCCTGCCACACAAACCTCCGGTCTACCTTCCCGTTCGCAATAAAATAGTTAGCCTCACTGGTGAGTGACACTTGCCCCCACCCACCGACCCACCCCCCTCCAATCCATTTTCCCTAACACTCAACCACGAAGCTTCATCGGACAGAGCACATCTCGGTCCTGAAACACCACAAACAATCACAGAACCACCGAAAGCTGCGCCCCTCAGACGGCCCAACCCTGGGTCAACCGGTAAGCAGGGATTCGAACACTCCCCCTCCCAGTCCGGGTTACCTGCCACAGGCTGGCCGCGCCGCGGACAGTTCAGCCACCGCGGCGGGATCTTGTTATGAGCCATGTCTCGGGGCCGTGCAGAGCCACCCCCTCCACCAACGTTCGCCGCGCCAACGCCACCGCCTCCTTGCGATCGGGTCTGCACTAGGTGTCCGAGGCACCCGGATCCCGGCCGGGGTCCAAATCCCAGCAGCTTCTACCCGGGAAACGTCAGCGGCGGCGCGCCACTTTCATTCAGGATCAACTCCACCGCTCTAAGCGAGCCCACAATGCAGCGCTACTTCCGCCCCCAAAGGCCCCACCCACTTCTTTCCGAGGTCAGAGGGGAAGACCGAGAAGTTCCGTAGAGGGACGGGAAAGAGTTAAAGCCTTGGCGAATGGAAGGGACGCGTCTGACGTCGCCCCGCCCCGCCGAGATTCCGGCGCGCTCTTTGGGCAGCTTTGCGCAAGCGCAGGTGGCATTGTGCAGGTCCCTGCAGAATGACACGTATTTTTTCCCACCTAGACAGCCTATACCTCCCCGAAAATGTAGGGAAGCCAAGCCTCTTTCACGCGTAGACTGATCCGCAGCTTCCCCAAAGGCATGTATTTTACTGGTAAAAGGGTCCTTCCCACCACTGTTACAGATCTAAAGCCTGATCGCCCTTTATTCTGCCAAGCTTGACGTCCTGGCGGGATCTGGGTTTGATCTGGAATTTGGGAAGTTCTCCCTGATGCGGTTCAGGGGAACAAGCCTTAGAGAAATTATAAGGGCGAGAAATTGGAATGCCAGAAAAGAAGAATTTGGGGAGGTGTACTTCTAAGGGTCCATGAAGTATCTAAAATTAATCCCAAAGCATTTTTCGAGAGTTTTGTTTACATTTCTGAAGAAAAGTTTCCGCGTATTTGGGAGTCCCTTCCATTCGATGGGGGCCATGTCTCAAAGTTACTACCTTGTGTATAATTGTCAAAGGCAGGAAGTGCCGGCCGGAATACCCACTAACTGGCGGTGTTCCTTGCCTTACCAAACAAACGGTCTCTTTCCCTTCGAGTTAAGCAGGGGTGATTGGAAGCATTTTATAAACTCGGTCCTGTAATAAGACCTGTAGTTACCAGAGTAAAGTATTAAACGTAAAGCTGGATAAGGGGAAATTAATTATAATGTAGCAGTTTGGTTTTAAACAATGCTATATTTGAACTGCAAGGTTGTGAGGTCGGGTGGGGGGTATATTTTAAAAAGTCAGTGGGAAATTTGGGAGGCAGCTCAGCCCCTGAATGCCTGGACTCTCTTAGTAAGATTCAGAATTCCCCCATAAAGAAAGAGGGGCCAATGGCTATCTCTCTGAGAGCCTGAGTTAGGTAACACTCCTGGTCTACCTTGAAACACTGTAAGGGCCACCTTACAACTACTGACCTTTTTGTGAGTGTATCACACCTCTTCTGACAGGACAAGATAAGATCCAGTTTCCTTACATACCAGAAGTCGGCCTAAATAATGCCCAATTCTCTGCATACCATGCCCAGAGTGGTGAAGTGTTTGATCCTCCAAATCTCTACGGATGGAAAAGGTGAGCCTAATCTTGGGAGAATATCTCACTTTTCGGTTTATTCTGACATGTGTGTAAGGGTGCTCCTATCTGGCTTCCCAGAAGTTGGCAAAATGTCAACGAGTGATAGTCGTTGTTTTGTGTGTTCTTGGTTTTTGGTTTTTGGGTTTTTTTTTTTTTTTTTTTTTTATCAATTCCCATTTTCCCTCGCTGGCAGGGACTAAGTTGGTATCACGTATGCTCGGCTTCCTTCCTCATTCTGGTGACCACCCCCCCCCCCCACCACCACCTCCACCTCCTGCCTGTACTTTACCAGCTACAGTACATAGAAGAAATTCAGAAGGAGATCATGGTGGGCTAAGCTTGGAGCAAAGAAGGAACATGAGTCACATCTCACATAGAGGTTGAGGTTCTAAGCTCAGGATATGGGGCCAAGGAAAACAAACTCAAAACTCTGTTCCACTGCTGAGCACCAAATGAAGTCACTGACTGGCATTTAGGGTCATGTACAAAAAAGAGCGATCTTCAGACAACAGACCCACACTTTTCACAGCCAGTTTCTCCCCTCTAAGCTTCACATCTTCCTCGAGGGCATAAGTTCAGAAGCAGAACAATAAGTAGCCTCTCCCTCTCTTGCTTGCCTGCACAGGCCCAGGTAAGTTGATAGGAGTGGGTACAACGCGACTTCTTTGCAGTCAGATTCATAGCTGCCAACAGCTACTCTAATGTTGTAAGCCAAAAGAGGATGTACTGTGGAGCTTCTTATTTGCACAATCTCCCTCCAAGCCTAATAAGGTATTAGTAATTTTATGTTTTCAACTTTAAGTTCAGGCCTGTTATTAGTTTAATTGTGGGCAAGCAAATAGATATGTTGAAGTCCTAACCCTTAGTCCCTCAGAATTTGAACTTATTTGGACATAGGATCTTTACAGAGGTAACCAAGTTAAAATTTGGTCATTAGAGTGGGCCCTAATTCAGTGGGACTGGCATCTTAGGATAAGGAGAAATCTGGACTTGAAGACAGGCTTACACAGAGGGGAAGATGATGTGAAGACACAGGGAGAAGACAGCCATGTGACTAGAGGAATGCATCTATAAGCCAAGGAATACCAAAGATGGCCAGCACATACCAAAAGCTAGAGGCAAGGAAAGATTCTCTTCTGGGGCTGTCAGAGAGGGCATGACCCTGCCTACAACTCGGTTTCAGACTTCTAGCCTCCAAAACTGTGCGGCAATCATCTGTTGTTTTAAGCCACTCAGCTTTGGGTACTCTTTTGTAACAGCTCCAGGAAACTGATACAAGGACCCTAAAAACGTGGATCTGCCCTTGTTGCAACCCATGCTTTCTGGATCTAAAGCTCTTGAAGCCAGTGTCCTCTGGACCAAAGTCCCTAACCTTAGTGTAAATGCAGACAACTTTTCCCAATCCCTTTTAAAGGGAAATTTACCTGGCACACTCTTAGGGTTTTAGTGCCCAAAAGTCTGTTCTAAAGAACTCAGACATTCAGCCATTAGTACTAAATCACTGTTTGCTGTAAGAGCACTGAGATCTTCAAAGGCAGTATTAGGTATTTCTTCAGGTGGCAAGCATTAATTCAAGTATCTGCCAGCATCTCCATAGTCCTCACTGCCCAGGGATTTACCATCCCTGTTCCTGAGGTGGGATTCCATCCCCAGAAAATGCCCTTAGACCCAGAGGTTCATCTTCCAACAGAGGACTCTTCCACTGACAAAGCATCACAAACTGGGGGGCTTAAAACAACAGGAATTGATTCTCTCACAGTACTGGAGGCTAGACGTTCAAAAATCAAGGTGTTTAAAATCAAGGCTAACAGGGCCACCCTTTTTCCAAAGCCTCTGGAGAAGTATCCTTCCCTGCCTCTTCCAGCCTCTGGTAGCCCCAGTCATTCCTTGGTTCCAACCTCTGCTTCTGTCTTCACATGGCCAACACCCCCCTGTGTCTGTCGTCAAGATGACGTTCTCCTGGGGCGCCCGGGTGGCTCAGTCGGTTAAGCGTCCGACTTCGACTCAGGTCATGATATCATGGTCCGTGAGTTCAAGCCCCGCATCGGGCTCTATGCTGACAGCTCAGAGCCTGGAGCCTGATTTGGATTCTGTGTCATCCTCTCTCTCTGACCCTCCCCTGTTCATGCTCTGTCTCTCTGTCTCAAAAATAAATAGACATTAAAAAAAAAAAAAAAAAGATGACGTTCTCTTCTCTCTGTGTGGCTAGGTCCTAATTTCCCTCTTCAAATGACCCCAGTCATATTGTAGTAGGGCCTAACCTATTCTAGTAAAACTTCATTTTAGCTTGATTCCATCTACAAAAACCCTATTTCCAAACAAGGTCACGTTCACAAGTACCAGAGTTTAGAAGTTCAATGTATCTTTTGAGACAATTCAACCCATAACACCCACCCTTACCTCTGGAAGCATGTCCAGGCTTGCAGAAACAAGCTTTTCTGAACCCAGGAATTTGACTGCTGTATGTTACAGGGGCTGAGGGCAGGCCACTCCAAGATAGGTCACTTTGGCATGAAGATTATTCTGAGCTGAAGGCAATTGAGACCTTGTGGATTCAAGAGAAACTTTTGTCTCTTCCTTAACTGCATGGAAGAATCTAAATTGGGGGGTCTTTCCCAGAATAAGGATAAACCTTATCTGAGTGACCCATCTCTATTGCAAGGCAAACATCTAATTACCAAACATCTCTTCGTCTTATTGCCCCATGGTGTGCATTCCTTTTCTTTGAAGTCCCAGACCCCTACCCCTTCTCTTTAGTTGGGGATGACCTCATTTTGCTTGACGGTCTTTGGAATTTCCATGTCTTTGAGGATTCCCTGTACGGACACTATTAAATTTTATTTTCTCCTGCTTATCTGTCTCATGTCAATTTGATTGTTAATCTAGCTAGAAGGACCTTGAAGGGGACAAGAATTCTTGCTCCCTGAAAATGTCTTCCTTTTTAAGAGTATCATGCAGTTTTTTAGAAAGTCAGAAACTGAGACAGAGACCTTAAAAATCACCTTCCATGCCCCTCCCTGGTTTTGTATATTGCTAGCAGCTGCAGAGAATGAAATATATGAGCAAACTCAAAATCACCATCTCTTCCCACTTTCCACCAACAGTGCTACACCTGCTTGAAGAGTTTCAAGTCTGTAGTCCGTGCTTTCAAACTTACTCTCCCCAGAGGCTCCAGGTATTTTCTCAGTGATCCGAGACTTCTAAAGCCCAATTTCATGTCTACACATTGTTAAAAGATAAACTGAGGCATATTAAAAATGTTAAGAGAAGGGGCACCTGGGTGGCTCAGTCAGTTAAGCATCTGACTCTTGATTTCGGCTCAGATCATAATCTCATGGTTCATGAGATCGAGACCCAAGTCAGGCTCTGTGCTGACAGCTTGGATCCTGCTTGAGATCCTTTCTCTCTCTCTCTCTCTCTCTCTCTCTCTCTCTCTCTCTCTCTCTCTCTCTCTCTCAAATAAATAAGCTTTAAAAAAAGAGTTCATTTGAGCAAAAATCATTTTGAATTGGGGCTTGCTAAACTGGAAATGGTTTGAATCACTATGGGGACAGGAGCCAGGGGAAAGACTTATACAGAGAAGGTGTAGAAGCAAAGAAAATAAATTATATTTGGCTATACCTTAAAGCCTAGTTGGCTGTTTGGGATTAGTTGTCCTTAGCATTTTGATTTCATAACCTGGAGGCACTTACAGGCTTAGATTTTGGTTTGCTTACGTAGCCTGCCATGACATTAGAGCCACTTCAGTCTAATGGCCTCCTTGTTTAATTCATTCAACATCAATTCCCAAACAAGGACTCAATATGACGACTCCAGTTCCAGGGGTGCAAATACATGCCCAACCCTGAACAGGCTTCTACATAGAGAGATCTGATTCCCCACCCACACGTTTGTGCAAGAATATTACATCTCTATTTTCTATTAATCAACCTAATCTTAATTCTGAATCCCTTCCTACTAAATAGGTAGTGTGGGGGAGGAAAAATAATATTTCCTCTACTCTTCTGAGTTTTTAGCCATTATCTCCTGTAATAAGAGAGATTAACAAGAAAAACAAAGTTTATTAATATGTATACATCAGGTATAGATGGGAGATACTCAGGGACACTTAGTAACACTTCCCACCAGAAGGCCCAAGACACCACCTTGTCTTCAAGTAAAGACAAATGAAAGATGTTGGGGAGGGGGGGGGTGGTGTGCATTTATGTGGAGTGACCAGGGAAAGCAGAGTAAAATGTAAACTTTGTTATGCAGATTTAAGTGGCGCTTTCTCTGTTGATAAGTTTCTTATAATTTTAGAGTCATCTTTCTCTTCCGGGTACCAAAAGGGACACATGCTCACGAATGGGGGTTTCCTTTCCCCTATAAATGGTGAAATTCCCTTACACAACAGTAACTTCCACTCTTTTCAGAATTTCTTCTGTGTCTGCTGTTGCTCAAAAATAACCAGTTCAGGGGCGCCTGGGTGGCGCAGTCGGTTAAGCGTCCGACTTCAGCCAGGTCACGATCTCGCGCTCCGTGAGTTCGAGCCCCGCGTCGGGCTCTGGGCTGATGGCTCAGAGCCTGGAGCCTGTTTCCGATTCTGTGTCTCCCTCTCTCTCTGCCCCTCCCCCGTTCATGCTCTGTCTCTCTCTGTCCCCAAAATAAATAAACGTTGAAAAAAAAATTAAAAAAAAAAAATAATAACCAGTTCAAAATAATCTTTCTTCCAAAGAGGTATTCTTCAGCAGGAAATGTTAGCACTGGCATTTGGGGGGGGGGGGGGGTTTCCCCCACTTCTATGCCTAGAATTACATCTTCGTCCCGGGGGCTCAGACAATATATCCCCAGGCAAGGTTGGCTTCCTGCACTGACACTTGACATGACTCCTTCAGCTCTCTACTGATCGTTGACCGTACTATGGGAGAAAGGGCATCTTTTGTGAGGCTGGAAGCCCTATTGCACAGGCCTTTTCTTTCTGAATGCACCTGTAGCTATTTCTCTCCGTGGCACTACAAGAGATCAGGGCCCAGTAACCAAAATCTAGAGTCTGGAGAAATATCCAATACTTTCCTTCACTAAGCAGACAGTCCCCCAGCAAGGATTAAATAAGTACATGTGACTGGATAATGTTTTGAGAAATTAACTTTTTTGGTTCAATGACAGAATGGACATATCTCATGAGAGAAGCATCAAAGATGATTCCAGTCTTCCTGTTCTACATAGGAAGGTCTCCAACTTTCTCACTAGCTCCAAGAATCCTAAGTCTATTATTTCAAATATAACAAGCATTAAAAATTGTATATTGGATCATTTCTTCTGCATGATGATAAGTTGGACATATTTGAGTTAAAAAAAAAGGAACTAGAATTCCCCATTTCTCTACAACCAAAAATTAAACTGTGTATGGCCACTAGATGGAGCTAAAAACCAGGTAATCAAGCCTTCTACTGTTTCATTGACCAAGAAAGTAGGTCAGTGAGTCAGGTTCTTCAATTACATTATGTGTGTGCCTGCTCCAAAGGTTGAATTTGGCCCTGGTTCACCAAATTCAGAATAACAGGTCAGTCTAACCTACAAGTGATTGAATAACAGTGACTAGCAGAGTGCCTCTGCTGTGCAGTTTACACAACTTTCTTCAATGGAAAATATAAAAGATTAGAAGGAAAAATAAGTAACTGCTTTCTAAACATTACTGTCAAGTCATGATGGTGTTCAGAGATATAAATAGCTATCTGTTTCTGTGTGCCATAAAAAAAAAACTTACTTCTACTTTGAATTATGCAGAACGTTGTCTGACTTTCCATTTAAGAATAATAAAATTTTATGTATGAATTATGCTTTACCTTGCACAAAATGTTCAGATTCTCCAATTTGTGTCAATCCTCACAGTTCCATAAGGTAGACATTGCTATCATCTCCAGTTTATAGATGAGGAAACAGGTTCAGAGAGGTTCAGTAACTTGCCCAAAGCCTCACAGCTTGGAAGCTAAAGACCTAGGCTGCGAGGTGCTGTGCCATGCTGGAACCTGCCAGCAGTCAGGAGACCTTTGTTCGTAATCCAAGCTCTGCCACCCATGCATATTAGGCTTTGAAAAGGGGAAATCACCCTTCAAGACCTGATTTGTTGTTTTCACACTTGAAAATTATTAGATGGTCCCTAAGGCAAAGTGCCTTAAACTTAAATGCACTCAATCCCTTGGGATCTCTTTAAAATGTAGGCTCTGATTCATGAGGTCTGGGGCAGGGCTGAGATTCTGTATTTTTTTTTTTTTTAATAAGATGGCAGCTTTATTATTTTTTAATTATTTTTTAATTTTTAATTTTTGAGACACAGAGAGAGAGAACATGAGCAGGGATGGGGCAGAGAGAGAGGGGGACACAGAATCCGAAGCAGGCTTCAGGCTCTGAACTGACAGCACAGAGCCAGATGTGGGGATCGAACCCACAAACCACGAGATCATGACGTGAGCTGAAGTCAGATGCTTAACCTACTGAGTCACCCAGATGCCCCAAATTTATAAAAAACATTTTCGCCTACATTAACTCATTTGACCCTACCAAACCTTGGTGAATTAGATAGGGAAGATATTTTCCCCATCACAGATGAAGAGACAAAGTCTCCAGAAAGGTTATGACAGACATAGCCAGTGTCTCCTGACTCCAACTGCCAAGCGCCTTTCACCGCACCGCACCACTTCCCTACCCTACCTCATGGTTCAACATGCATATACATCTATGAGCAAGGAGTGTGGCTGTGCTATAGATAAAGGAAGAAGAGAGAAAGACGTGGCATAAGCTTGGGATCACCTTATTAGGAGAAATGAACGAATGAGTAGTACACTGAGGCAGGTTGATGGCTAGGGAACATCTGAAGTTTCTGGTGATGTATTTCAAAACGCCAGGTTTGGATTCCACAGAATGCTAACCTCAAAGGTCATTGACTCACTTATTGAATGTTTGTCTTTTTTTTTTTTTCTTTTAAGTTTACTTATTATTTTGAGAGAGAGAGAACACAAGCATGCAAGCAGGGGAGGGGAAGAGAGAGAGAGAAAGAGAGAGGGTCCGAGCAGGGTCCTCATTGTCAGCACAGAGCCCGATGCGGGGCTTCATCTCACAGATTGTGAGATCATGCAGAGCCGAAATCAAGAGTTGGACACCTAACTGACTGAGCCACCCAAGCTCATAATGGTTATCTTCCATTGGGCCCTAGTTTTAGGCTCAGAAAAAGTATACTTTAAGTCTACTCTTTTCAATTCATATTTCTACTGAATGCTGACTATGTGAGGAAATCCAGAGATTACAAAGATGAAGACCCATCATTGAACCATAAAAAGCTTATTATTTAGTAGGGAGGACTTATTATTTCCGTTACTCATGTATCGATTCATTTAAAAATATGATGTAGCACCTTGCTATATGTCACGTACTATCCAAGGAGAACAGTGACAAATGAACACAGCAAGGCCCTGACCTCAATGACTTTACTTGGCCAGCACAGGGTATGGAAAAAGTCAGCATAAGCGCCACAGGGGGGCGCTGTGGGGGGCTGCCCACCCTTCCACAAATCACAGAGAGGGATATCTGTCCCAATCTTGAAGAGTCAGGGGAAGCTTCCAAGAGGAAGTCACATAAGCTGAGCTGAGCTGGGGGTCTGGGGGACCATATGTGCAAAGGTCTAAAAGCAATGGTGTGTGGTAAATATTTAACAGCCATCTCTCTGGGGATAGGCAAGCACGCCCTAATTTGTAGATCTTGCCAATGTCCTTGATATCAATACTCCCACCAAGGCAGACTTTAAGCTCCCAACATGACATCCCTAAACATGGGTTTGGGAAGAAGTAAGTACTTCACAAGCAGGTACAAATCAGCTCTAGAGTACCACTGCCTAGAGGTGCAAGTACATGCTGTGAGGAAACCCAAGCAACTCTGTGGGGTGTGTGAGGCTTGGGCAGCAGGTAGGGGAGGCGAGTGCAGATAGAAGAGGGAATAGGGAGAGGAAGGCTGGAAAATGACCAAATGCCACTTCAGAGTTTGGAGGTGATCCCAAGGTAAATATGGAGTCATTGAATGGTTGTTGTTTTTTTAATGTTTATTTTTGAAAGAGAGAGTGAGAGAGAGAGAGAGAGAGAGAGCACGCGTGCACGGATCTTCTGTTCCCCTCTGTCTCTCTGCCCCTCCCCAAACCCGATGTGGGGCTCAAACCCACAAACCGTGACATCATGACCTGAGCTGAAATCAAAGTCAAACACTTAACTGACTGATCCACCCAGGTGCCCTTCATTGAATGGTTTTAAGAAGGGAGTGACCCCATTGAGAGTAATATATAGAGAGTAATGGAGACAGAAGCCCGATTACGGTATTCTGCAGTGTGAATGAGAAGTGATAAAGTGGACAGAGTGGAGACAGTGAGTGCAGGCAATACCTATACTTGCCTGTGAAGCAAAAGGAGCAAGGAGCTAAGGCAGTAACTGTTGGAAGCCAAACTTGAAGCCAAAGGGTTTGATTCAGAGATTTTTTTTTTAATATAAAAAAAGATGATTACACTTCAGTGAATTACAATTCAATGAATATGACAAAAAGCCAGTGGAGAGAGAGATGAGGGGACAACTGATGGAGTGTGCCCTCTGAGGACAGGGAAGGATAGGATCCCAGGTACAGGATAGAGTACAGGATAGAGTAATAGAAGTACCATGAGATTACAGGGTTGTAAGTTCATGGCCCATGTTGAGCGTAGAAATTACTTAAAAATAAAAAGATATCTTAAAAAAATAAAATACAATAGAAGTACCATGAGATTTAACGTTTTATTCATGCTAAAAAAAAAAAAAATCCAAAGTAGCACTTTGAAGGCAAGACCCTAGTCAGTTTTACTCAATGCAGTAGCCTCAGAACCTAGAATGATGGCTGGAAATACAGCAGGTATTTGCTGAGTGAATTAACTCATGAATGGATAAAAGTAACCATTATTTAAACACACTTTGAACCAGGACTGTGAAAGTTATTTTCACACATATTCTTTAATTCTTACAACAACACTTAAGAAGTAAATAATTATTTCCATTTTACAGATGAGAAAAGAGAAGCTCAGATTGAGAAATGAAAGAGTTCAGGACGTGCCATCCAAATTACATTGCTTGGGGCTATTGATTATTTGGAGCTGAAGGTATTTCAGAAACAGCAGATGCAGGAGGGTCTTTCTGATTACCCTTTTCTACCTAAAAACAAAACCATAAAATTTCCCATGAGAAAAGTACCCTCCCTGTACCAGGAAGAGAAAAACATCCTTATTACCAGAAGACTGGGAATTGACACAGAAATGGGTCTGTACAAACAAACTTACTAATAGCCCCTTTCTTCCACTGGCTTCCTTTTCATTTATCTCCTAGCCACTTTTCCACAATTTACTGCCCTTCACTGAACCCCTTTGTCGTATCATTTCGTCACAAATTTATGGTATCTTTGTCTAAAAGGTATAAATGCTTCCTGTTCTGGTCACTTCTTCCAGTCTTCATTTTCTTGTGAAAGCTCTCACACACATGCAAAAATGTAATAAAATCTGTCCACTTTTCTCCTATGAACCAGTCTTGTATCAGTTTAGTTCTTAGGCCCACCTCCAGAACCTAAGAAAGGAGAGGGGAATTTTTCCTCCCACACAGAAACATAACCCATAACCACACAGCTAATGAGTGGCAGGCATGGTATTTGATCCAGATCAATCTGATTCAAAATTGTGGTTTTACCAATGACTATGGAAAAAAAAAAAAAAGACTGTGATTTTAAGTGTCTGGATTCTAAATATTCAATAACTTTGTCAGATTACCATATTAGCAAATATTGATGCCTTAACCCACTCCAGACCAATTGAGTTGGAATCCTTGGAAGTGGGGGGCGCGTGAGTGGCTCAGTCAGTTAAGTGTCCAACTCTTGATTACAGCTCAGGTCATGATCTCACCATTTGTGAGATCAAGCCCCCACCGAGCTCTGCACTGACAGCAGGGAGCCTGCTTGGGATTCTCTCTCTCCCTGTCTCTCTGCCCCTCCCCAGCTTGTGCACATGCTCGCTCTCTCTCTCTCTCTCTCTCTCTCTCTCTCAAAATAAATAAACTTAAAAAAAAAAAAAAAGAATCCCTGGAAATGGGACCCAGATGTCCTATTTTAAAACTCTTGTAGGTGATTCTAATGTGCACAGAAGGTTGGGAACTGCTTCCTTGGGTCACTTTCTAATTTGAGGTTGTAGGTATCATCTAACTGTCATTTTATTTTGAGGCAACATCTCTGCAAGTCCACCAAAGCAAAGATTTCTTCTTCTTTTTCTTGGGTTACTAAAGTACCAGGCACACACAGTGAGTCTCTTGTAATTGGAAAGTGTCAGCAATAACACCTATCCAATACCTTGTGGAGAAATACTAAATATTTGAAGTAAAAATTTAAAATATTTGAGAAAGGAAAAGGAAGACTTTTGCTTACTTGCATCAACAGAATAAGTAGAAATGAGCTAATTATGGAGAGACAGAATAGCATTACAGTTAAGCATGCTGCCCTTGGAGCCACAAATCCCAGCTCTCATGGTCACTAACTTTATGTCCTTCAGCAAGTCTCTGAACCTCTCTGCTCACTGCTTTCCTCCCCTAGGAAATAGAGACGATGTCAGCAACTCCTTCACAGGATTGTTAAGAGAGTGAAATGAGCTAATATGTGTGAAGCACATGCAGCTCAGAAGCATTCTGGGTCATCTAGGGCTGTTATGCCTATCTTTCCCTGCTAGGGAAAGAGGATTTTGTCCGTTTTCTTGCCAACCATATCTCAAGTCCTAGAACAGGGCCTGCCACAATGTGGCCTCTCCATAAATGCTGATTATTGTTGTCATTTTTGAAATTAGATAATTAAAACAAATGTTATGTGGTGTGTGCCATTTAAAAATAGTCATTGATTCTAAAGCTAAAAATATACCATTTGCTCATAAATCATGTTATGCCATCATACTTTCAAAGGAACTTGGTGAGCCACCATAAGATAAAGAAACTGAGGGGCTCCTGGGTGGCTCAGTCGTTTGAGTGTCTGACTCTTGATTTCAGCTCAGATCATGATCCCAGGGTTGGGTTGAGCCCTGAGTGGGGCTCTGCACTGAGTGTGGAGTCTGCTTGAAATTCTCTCTTTCTCTCCTTCCCCTCTCCCCTACTTGTGCTCCCTCTCTGTCTTTCTAAAAGAAAAACAATAAAGAAATTGAGAGCATCGTTTCAAACATATGGTGAGACATAACTATACAGAACAAATTGATGGTTACCAGAAGGGAGGTGGGTGGGGGGGATGAGTTAAATAGGTGATGGGGATTAAGGCGTGCACTTGCTGTGATGAGCACCAGGTGATATATGGAAGTGTTGAATCACTATATAATACACCTGAAAGTAATATTACACTGTATGTTAACTAACTGGAATTTAAATAAAAACTTTAAAAATATATGGTGAGGGGCGCCTGGGTGGCTCAGTCGGTTAAGCATCGACTTCGGCTCAGGTCACGATCTCGCAGTCCGTGAGTTCGAGCCCCACATCGGGCTCTGTGCTGACAGCTCAGAGCCTGGAGCCTGTTTCAGATTCTGTGTCTCCCTCTCTCTCTGACCCTCCCCCGTTCATGCTCTGTCTCTCTCTGTCCCAAAAATAAATAAACGTAAAAAGAAAAAATTAAAAAATATATATATGGTGAGACAGTCAAACCTTAAATTTTACATATGTCATCATCCAAATATTTTTAAAATATTTATTTATTTATTTATTTTAAGACAGAGAGAGTAAGCATGGAAGGGGCAAAGAGAGAGAGAGAGAGAGAGAGTCCTAAGCAGACACTGCACTGTCAGAACAGAGCCTGACTCAGGGCTCTATCTCACCAACTGTGATCTGAGCCGAAATCAACAACCAGAGGTTTAACCAACTGAGCCACCCAGGTGCCCTATCATCCAAATAATATTGACTTTCGGTTAGATTTAAAATATGCAAAAATGAAAAGCATTAAATATTAAGATTATGGAATTTAGTGATTTTACCCTTTTCCTCAGATTTCTTTCACTATTATTCCACCATCATTTCTTTATCTGTTTTTCCTCCTGACAGCAAACTGAGAGCAACCTCATCTGCTCTTGAGAAAGAGAAAGAAAAGACAGGAACTAGTCCAACAGTTGAACTGCACTGAATAGTTTAATGCTACCCTTTTAACAGCTGGAAATTTTTCATGGAATGGTTCCAACCACTCCTCAACTTGGGAAAAAATCATTAAGGAACCTTCTGCCTTACAAGCAATTCATAACCCCTGGCAAAGTTGAATCTAAAAAATATACAACGTGCCTATGAGTCATCCTTAAAATACTTCTTCAATAAGCTTCTGTAATGGGGAAAAATTATCATTCCACACAAGCTTCTGAGACTTGTTACCACTTTGCAGATTGAATAACCCTTGGAGACAAGGCAATCTACCAGCTAGACAGCCTGGAAACAGCTTCCAGACCAATCAGCTGCTGGGAAACAGTTTTTGGCCCAATCACCCACCTGGAAACTGTACATGGACCACTCGCTGTCTTCTAAGAACCACTTCTCCTAAAATCTGCCACTGCTGCCTTGCAGACCAAACCAGAGAGAGAAAATATACCTGAATTATTTCTACACTGACCTTGTGAGTCCCAGCCCATCTGTGCCCTTTTGACAAGTGCTTCGAACTCCATGCCCCTCAGTGGAATTCATTCTGTATTGAATAATTTTTTGGCCAAGCCCTATCCTTTGTGGAAAGAGGTAAGGAATAAATACATTTAAGAGTATATCATTTTGTACATTATAGCGGGTTTTTTTAATGTTATTTTATGGTTTTTTTTCATTCAAACTAGGTGATTGCCAACCTTAGCTGCACATTGGAATCACCTGGGGAGTATTAAAAATCTTGATGCCCAGGCTTCACCCTGGACCAATTAAATCAGAATTTCTGTCATCAGTCTTTATTAAAGCTCCATAGATTATTCTAGTGTGTGTCAGGGAGCAAGAATGTCCTGTCCCCTTCAAGGTCTTTATAGCTGGACTAAGAATCAAATTGACACGAGACAGATTAACAGGAGAAAATAAAATTTAATAGCATTCCTAGGGGGAATCCACTCAGACATGGAAATAAGGTATATATGTCATTCTGAATT
The DNA here is from genome assembly GCF_028749965.1 of Puma concolor. NCBI lineage: Eukaryota > Metazoa > Chordata > Mammalia > Carnivora > Felidae > Puma > Puma concolor. The sequence goes on from NC_141671.1 coordinate 81,287,349, forward strand.
AAGGAGAAGGGAGTAGACGTCTGGGATTTCAAAAGGAAAAAATGCAATTCACAGGAAAATGAAAAGGAGTGCATGTTTGGTAAACAAATGTTTGCTGGGCCACTCAAAAACAAGGGGACACAGAGGACTTTGATCAAACAGGCCTTGCTGGATTCCTCCCTGTCTACCATATCTAGTTCCTAGTGTAAGGTAGTTCTTTATGGTGATAGCTCTCTTCTTGGAGCAGATCCTCTATCTAAATGCTATTTAGGCAGTTGAGGGGGGAGGTAAAGAACTTTCCCTAAACCTGTTGGATTTCGATTGCTTTTTAACTCAAAATGATCTTCATGCCATAATGGCCTACGCTTGGGACAGCCTACCCTTGGCCCCTACCTATGCATCTTAAGTTGAAAACAACTGCCTAACTAGATCTTAAGAACTTGCCAAAGGCAAGCAATTTCTTGCATTTTGCATTATCTCACCCTGCCCTGCCTAGACAGTTTTTCTGCCCAGCCCTGGCAATCAGTAAACACACAGGGAGTTTCAGCAAGGTGCCTGGGATCTGGGGTAAGATCAGGACTACGTCACCCTCTGAGCTCAGTAAGGGAATATGGAATAGTTGTAAGAGCTTGTTATTGTGGACTCAGGTCTGTGTTTGAGGTTTATCTCTATCACCATCTAACTCTCTGTCCTAAACTAAGTTAAATGTAAAATGGGGAAATGAAAGTATCTGTTTGAGAGGATGTCATGAAGATCACATTAGATAGTAATAAGTAAAGCACTTAGCCTGGCCCTGGGTACTTGCTCCATAAATAGCCAACTAAGAATAAACACAAAATTGTTGAGATGACCCACTTGCAAAAGTAATCCTTCCTAAGAGATGATTTGTAACATTAGCAGGGCTTAGAAAGTAACCTGCAGTGACAGTGTTCAAAGTGTATCCTCAGGCCTGTTATTTAACTCAACAGAAATGTAATCGAATCAACCCTCCTGTAACTTGAACATTTCAAGTAACATTATAGTAATGGAAGTGTCCTTGCCTGCACAGTCGATAAAAAGAAGAAGGGGCACCTGGATGGCTCAGTGGGTTAAGAGTCCAACTTCAGCTCAGGTCATGATCTCACAGTTGGTGAGTTTGAGCCCCGCATCAGGCTCTGTGCTGACAGCTCAGAGCCTAGAGCCTCTCTTTCTGCTCCTGTGCCGCTTGCGCTCTGTGGTGGGACTATTTTTATTCAAGCTTTTGAGAGACTCTCTTGGATTATTGGAATGATAAGAAAGAAACTGCACTGCTAGTCCAGCTGCAACTTGACTCTTTAGAATCAATAGCCATTTTGGATTCAGGAAATCCTTGGAGAATATCAAACCTTACCCTATTACAAAGCCTCCTGGATCGGGGAGTTAGAACTATACATATAGCAGCCTGGTCTTTTGTCCTTGAGAAACCTCCTCTCAAAACCTAGCACATAGTAGGAAAAACTTTTCAAAATCTAATTACATTTACATTTTAGTTTGTTAGGGCAGGAACTTCTGTTTTTAATTAACCTCTGCTGGTCTCCATCTGCATGCAGGACACACAGTGAACTTGATTTTTCCAGTATCTTCAAGAAGCCTTAGGAATAAATCAATTATAGATCTATTAACTCTTTCAAGCTATACAGCTTCTGGCTCATGACATTTCACTTTGCACCTGCCTCTCCATCCCCAGCTAGGCATCTTACCAATATGTATCGCTGGTCATAAATGAAAATAGACATTTCTTCTGCTATGGATATAAAGGGAGGGACTAAATCCGCTCTAAAAAATAGTCATTTTTATATTCCCCAGAAAATAAACTATTATTTAATGATTCCAACTATTTTCTAAATGATGCCTTCATATCCTCAATGTAATTGCAGCCCTTTAATAAGCTTTATTTAATAAATAGTACTCCTGAGGCTTGAGAGAGCTCATATAGGAGTTAACACGCATAATTTATTTCCCAGGGTATGGATAATATAGACTCAAAATTGTAATTTGTCATCAGTATATACTATGAGTATAACATACAGTGACAATTTTTTCTTTTTTAAAAACTTTTTTAATGTTTATTTATTTTTGAGAGAGAGAGAGAGAGAGAGAGACAGAGACAGAGATGGAGCACAAGTAGGGGAGGGGCAAAGAGAGAGGAAGACATAGAATCTGAAACAGGCTCAGCTCTGAGCTGTCAGCACAGAGCCCAATGCGGGGCTTAAACTTACAAACCTGTGAGATCATGACCTGAGCCAAAATCAGACACTAAACCAACTGAGCCACCCAGGAGCCCCTGACAATTTTTTCACATACATTCCTAGTTGTTTGATATACATCCCTAGTTGTTCCAGTCACATTTGTTGACATGACTGTCATTTTCCCCATTGAGTTTCCCTGGCACCTTTGTTGAAAATCAGTTAATTGTATATGTGTGAGTCTATTTCTGGATTCTATTGTGTTCCATTGATCTATTTACACCAATATTACACTGTCTTGATGACTGTAGAGCTTCTTAGTAATCTTGAAATCAGGTAGTAAAGTCTTCCGACATTGTCCTTTTTCAAGATCATTTTAGCTGTTCTGTATCCTTTGCAATTTCACATAAACTTTACTACCAGCTTGTAAATTTCTTTTAAAATTATCCTGCTTGAATTTTGACTGGATGGCTGTAACTCTATAGATCAATTTACAGAGGGTAGGCATAATACAACTATGGAGGCTTCCAATTCATGAACAATTAACCACTCCATTTATTTAGACATTTATCCCTATAATATTTCATAGTTTTACTGTACAGGGTTTGCACATTTTTTGTTAAATTGATTTATTCCTAAGTATTTTATATTTTTATTTTCTTGTAAATCATATTATCTTTCAGTTATATGTATGGCCCAGTAACATAAAATATATCTTGGTGAATGTTCAATGTGCACATTGAACAGGGGTGCCTGGGTGGCTCACTCAGTTAAGCGTCTGACTTCAGCTCAGGTCATGATCTCATGGTTTGTGGGTTTGAGCCCCATGTCGGGCTTTGTGCTGACAGCACAGAGCCTGCTTGGGATTCTCTTTCTCCCTCTCTCTCTGCCCCTACCCTGCTTGCACTCTCTGTTTCAAAATAAATAAATAAACTTTATAAAAAAAAATAAAATAAAATTATTGGATCATCTAAGTATGTCAGGTCAAATTGGTGAGAGTATTGCTTAAATCTTCTATATCCTTATTGTTATTTTGTCAGTTATTCTATCACATACTGATAAAAGAGTACTCAAATCTCCAAATATAATTACAGATTTATTTCTTTATTATCAATTTTTGCTTTTACATACTGTGAAGCTCTGTTATTAGGTGTATATACACTCAGGAATTTTACTTCTTCTTGATCAGTTGCCCCTTTTATTATTACAATACCATTCTTTATCCCTGGAAATACTCTTTTTCTTTAAATCTGTTTCCTCTGATATATAGAAATACTAGCTTTCTGACGTTCAGTGTTTGCATGGTATAGATTTTTTACTCTTTAATTTTCAAACTGTGTTTTTATATTTAAATGCATCTCTTGTAAATAGTATATAATTGGGTCATGCTTTTTATCCATGCTGATAATTGCTGTCTTTTTATCAGACTATTTATTCTGCTTGTATTTAGTATAAACACATTAAAACATTATCATACAAAATACATATAAAGAATTACTAAAGATTAAAAATAAAAAGGCTGGGGGGCGCCTGAGTGGCTCAGTTGGTTAAGCATCCAACTTTGGCTCAGGTCATGATTTCCCAGCTTGTGAGTTCGAGCTCCGCGTTGGGCTCTGTGCTGACAGCTCAGAGCCTAGACCCTGGCAGGTTCTATATCTCCCTCGCTCTCTGTCCCTCCCCCATTCGCACTCTGTATCTCTCTCAAAAATAAATAAATAATTTAAAAATGGTAATAAATAAATAAATTAATTAATTAATTAAATTAAATAATAAAAATAAAAAAAATAAAAAGGCTGGGGCACCTGACTGGCTCAGGGTCTTAATCTCAGGGTCATGAGTTCAGACCCCACATTGTGAGTGGAGCCTAGTGAGAATAAAATTTAAATATTAAATAAATAAATAGGCAAACACTCCTATATATATATATATATATATATATATATATATATATATATATATATATATGTATGTATGTCAAGGCATAGGGAAATATGTTGCAGGTGTATTTAAGTCTACCCCTTCATTATTTATTTCTTATTTGTCCCCTCTCTTCTTTGTTCCTCCTTTTTGGTCTTCTTTCGGATTGAGTATTTTTTGTATTCCAGCCTATCTCCTCTATTGGCTTTTTTTCTAACATTTTTAAAGTGATTGCTAAAAATTACAATATGCATCCTTAATTCATCACAGTCTACCTCGAATTGGTATTATACCACTTCATGTAGAATGTAAGAGTCTTACAACAGTACACGGTGACAATTTTTGATAAAAGTTGTATCTTGTTTGAAACTTCAGATTTATATATGTGTATGTATTTATTTATTTATTTATTTATTTATTTATTTATCAAAACTCATTAAATAGAACATTTAGGATGTTTGCATTTCACTGTATATGACTTTTACCACACACACACACAAAAAAGGAAACATAAAGAAACATTAAGCTCTAGTTAATGATATGCATACTGACATGTCAAGGGATGAAGTTTACTGATGTCTGCAACTTACTTTGATACACATCAAAAGATAAGATGAATTGATGAATGCCAAGAAGAATGGCTAGATGGATAAATACGTGACAAAACAAATATAATAAAACATTAGTTGCAGAGTGTAGATAATTCTTTCAATTTTCCTCTTTCTTTAAAAATGTTCATAATAAAATGTTTGATAAAAAAGCCACTATTCTGGGGTGCCTGGGTGACTCAGTCAGTTAAGCGTCTGACTTCGGCTCAGGTCATGATCTCATGGTTTATGGGTTCGAGCCCTGCACCAGGCTCTGCCCTGACAGTGAGGATCCTGTTTGGGATTCTTTTTCTCCCTCTATCTCTGCTCCTTCCCTGCTCGTGCTGACTCTCTCTCAATATAAATAAATAAACTTTTTAGAAAAGCCCCTCTTCTAATGTGACATGAAAATTAAAATCTAATTTGTTTTGTAATGTCAGTTAATTATATAATGAAACCTTAAGGACAGAAAAAATTATGCACATAAATTTTGTTGTGGTGATGACCTTAAAGCTCTATCTCAGTAACTCCTTGACCTTCTTAATTCCAGACCTGGCCTGAATCCTAAATTCAGCACTGTCTGCAAGGCTGCACAAGATCTCACCCTTGTGTGCATTTCCAGCCTCCTCCAGCAGCCCTCTTCCCCTGGCTGTCTGCCCACCAGGCATATGAGACTTTCAGTTCCCTGAATGCCCTGGGCTCCTGCTTGCCTGAGGCCCCAAGGCCTCCACCGAAACTGTTTCCTTGCCTGGAGTACCACCCTGCAACACCCTCTCCTTCTTTTCAGAAAGTCATGCTCATTACTCACTCAGGTTTCAACAGAAATATCATTTCCCCGATGAAATAGTCCCTCATCTCCCAAAGTAGGTCAGGTTCCTATCCTGGAGGAACCCTGGGAAAGCACCTCACAGGGTCTGAGTTGCTCCGAAGCCAGCACAGAACCATGGAATTTCCCTCTTAAAGATAGCAGATGTCCTTAACAGGTCCTGACCTTTGTAACTTGTCCTTAAGTAAGTCACTCCCCTGCTCAGAAATCGGGAGGAGTATGTGTAACCTCTAAAAATCCCTGACTTAAAAGCCAGTTTTGGTTTAGAAATAATGCTGGCTTGCTTTTTATGTTACATAAGAAGAGCAGTGTGCCCCCTCAGTGCCCTAAATGAGGTAAGAGAGCCGTGATTGGAAGTTAGCCGAAAACCCAGAGCTTCTGCCCTCAGGAAGCGATGTGACAGAGGCAGAACAAGATGGAATGAAGATGAGACTAAAGGCAGGAAAACCACTTATGAGGCCACTGCAAATAACCAAAGGCCTGAATTAAAGCAATGAATGCTTTAATTCATGGAAAAAGAGAGAAGGTGACAGATTGGAGGAGAAGGATATATTGGTCTTTGCCACAGCACATGGCATATGTGGAGGGTGAGTGAGGAGCATTTGGGTAAGAGGATGGATTGGGGACTCCTCTTTTGTCCTCAGTCACCACAGCTTTGGGATGCCAGTACAGTAAGTCCTAAGCTGAATGACATTTAGGTCTCTACATAGCATCTCCCACAAGCACCATAACCCCAAATGTCCAAACTGATAAATGTTTATGATCTATAATATTAAGCAATGAAAATAACACTGATTAGGGGCCCCTGGATGGCTCAGTCAGTTGAGCGTCCGACTTCAGGTCATGATCTCAAGGTTTGTGGATTCAAGCCCTGCATCAGGCTCGCTGCTGTCAGCACAGAGCCCACTTCAGATCCTCTGTTCCCCTCTCTCTCTGTGCCTGCCCCCCTCTCAAAAATAAATAAATGCTTAAAAAAAATGATAACAGAATAAATTTATTAAAAGTTCTGGTTTTCTGGAAGTACCCTCCACAATATATCTCCTATGTCAACTCTTTTTTAAAAATAAGACTTGGAACAATTTCTCAGAAAGCATCATTTTATATTATAACAGAAATCTATTCTTTTGATAATGTTAGTTGAAGTAGCCACTGAGAAACAATCAATTTTAAAAAGAACATAGAGTACTTCTACAAAGATTTATTACCGATATGGATTTCTTTTTTTAACTTAATGACTCACCAGCAAAATCCTTTAGAATTGGAAGGCTCTGTACTTTGCAAGATTGCCAAATTGTCACTGATTTATTCCCCTAAGTGTAATTTGAAAGAACCTGCTGTGTAAATCTGAATACTGTAAACCTATAAACCATGAATCTTTTCAAATCTACTTTTCCTATTAATGGTACCTAATGCCTGAGATAGAATCACAAATTGGGAGGAATCTGGGCCTATTACTGTGCTAAACTTCTGTGCAAAAACAAAGAAATAAACAAAAACTGAAAAAGAAAGGGAGAGAGAGAGAATTTATTAGTCCGTGTTCCTGAAAAGGCCAGGGCCGAGTTCACTTACACTATGGCTACATACAAGGCTTCAAATGATATCCAGGAATTTCCCTACCTCCCCTCTTAGCTCCGCCTTCCTCTTGGTTGGCATCACTTTCAGACAGCTTCTGAAGCTTCTGGGCTTACCTCTTCCCAGACTAAAGTCCTATAGAAAAGAGAGTTCCTTTCTCTCTCTGAGTGAAGAGTCAGTGTTCCAGGATGGTGTCAGCATCAGTCTGGGGCACACTTAAATTAGGATAATTAAAAAATAATTTATTTTCATGTTTTATTTACAAAAGCTGATTCTTAGCACTTCCTCCCAAGTCTGTGTTCAGTGATTTCACACTAGTAGCTTACAATGGGCCACGATGGGAATATTTACACTAAGCAATTGGCAAATGCTACAAATTAAGGCTCTTTCCCTCCTCCCCCCCCCCCCCCCAACCCTGGCCATTTACTAGCACACCACTGAACTATTTGCAAAAGTGTAGGAAAGGTGTAAAGTTCTTGCAAGGACCCAGGACTAATAGCAGCAGAGGTCCAAAGGAACCAGGGGAGAGACTTTAACCAGACTCCAGAAGGAGAGAAGAGCAGTGACCTTTAATTAAGGGACATGGGCAGTCTGAAGGGGGTATCACAGGAAAGGAGCTGAAAGATAAATATCCTGACCACTTTCCGCACCAAAGTGGGCGACAATGTTTTATAGATTCTGGAAAGAAAACGTGAAAATGACATAATCAATTGTTAATTAATATTATGAGGATGTGGAGTATTAGCTTCCAATTTATTTGCCTAATGCTAAAATGTCCAGTGCTAACTTTGGAAAGTCCCCATGCTTTCCTTGCTGGAAACTCCCATGGCCAGATAGTTCAGAGAGCCAGTCTCATTCTCCTCACATGGACTTCCTGTGTCTACTGGTTTCAGATTCACTTTTATATACAAGCCTGAGAATTGCCATTGAACTAAGAATTTAGTATGTGAAAAATGGTGTTTCAAAACAGCAGAGGAAAAGATAAAGGGTTCAATAAATAACATTGGGACAATGGTCTAGTCATTTGGAAAATATAATAAAATTAGTTCCCTATCTCATACCAAGATCATGTTTCTGATCTTAGCAGGACAGAAAGCCTTAAGTAAAATACGAAAAGCAAAAACCATAAAGTAATGACTAGGTAGGAAATATTTGCATATGCAGATAGATATGGATACTACGTAGATATTTATATAGGTATTTATCAAACAAAATATATATAAAGAACTACTAAAGATAAAATGTAAAACGGCTGGGGCGCCTGACTGGCTCAGGGTCTTAATCTCAGGGTCATGAGTTCAAGCCCCACATTGTGAGTGGAGCCTAGTGAGAATAAAATTTAAAAATTAAATAAATAGGCAAACACTCCAATAGAAAAGAGCGGGAAAGAGTATAAAAAAGCAATCCTAAGAATAGATGTCCAATTTCCTTAGTAGTTAATTATGGAAATAAGAATCCACTTTACACTTATTTGCTTTGCAAAAACTAAGGATTTGTTATATCAAATGTTATGTCAAATGTGTGTGTGTGTGTGTGTGTGTGTACGTGTACAAAGATCAAAAGAGCAAAATCCTAGTTGAGTATCAGGTTGGGAAGTCCCCCTGGGCTAAGGAGGAGAAGAGAGAGTAACTAGAACCTGCCAGAGTCATTGGCAAAGCAGTCTGAAAAGTCAAGGGGGATGGCCCAAGACAATCAAGGTTAACACAAGTCCAGAAAGGCTCTCCAGCTGCTGGATGGAGGAGACGGCTTGGAGCCAGGAATCCTGTTTTTCTGATTTGTTTGGAACGCTACAAGATATTGAATCAAGACAGGCCTAAACATAAGGAAGATTATTACAAATAAGGTCCAGTTTCAGGAGAAAGGGCCTTCTGAGGATCACACCCAGGTGCAAGGGCTGGTGGAGCCAGTTTTGACAACCTACCAGCCAGAGTTCAAGACCAGGCTAGACCAGGCTCTAGACCTGCATTCTGAGCTGCAAATACTGGGCATAGTAGATGTGTCCCTATGGTGAATCAGGCATGACGGGACCTGGGTGGCTCTCAAGCATGCTAGCTCTGGAGACCATTTCCTGACTGCCTAGTGGGGAGGGTTACTTTAATAGACCGGGCCACAGCCTTTCTGGGACCTGAAAGATATGGCAATATTATAATCAGCACACAGGAGTGGGAGGGCTGCAGCAGGCAGAGGCTGGTAGTATATAGCATAGGAATGACAAGTTCCAAAGAACTTTCACACACTCTAGCTCATTCGTTCCCAACCTGGTGGGCTGGCTTGCCCAAGGACTGTAATTATCCCAAAATATCTCGACACATTTCTAAATTGCCATTTATAACATAGTTTTTACAACTCTTTTCTAAACCTACAGTTAAGACATAACTGAGAAAGTCGGCTCCCCAGAATGGGAGCCCCTCACAATAATATTCATTAAATAATTATCCAACATTTCTAAATGTAAAATGCATTAAATAATCTTTTATCAATAAAAATTATTTACTTAAGCTTAATTTGCTCTTTTATTTCCACTAGCCAATGTAAAGTTAAATGTCCTGGGAAAAAAAGTCTGCACAACGAATCCTACTTTTCTGTGCTTCTTGTTCTCTCCATAGTTTCCTTTTGTGATTTTTTTTTTTTTTTTTTTTTGGAACCAGACCACTTTGCTAAAGTATATTAAAGAGATTAAAGAGTAGACAAGAAGATAAATCACTTGCCTCTAGTAAATAGTACAAAGGCCATCCATTCTATTCAATCCAGAAGTTTAGTTGATAAGGCTGCTTCGTATGTGCATTCTATTCAAAAGCATTTAGAATTCAAAAGCATTCTAAAGGAGATTAATCTGAATTGTGAGGAGATGTTTGGTTTTCTTCTCTTTAAATTCCACTCAAGAGCGCTGTTTATTTTAATAGGGCCAGGCAAATTTTACAGATGTAAAATTATAAGAAGTTTTATGTGAAAAATTCAGGTTAACAGACACCACATTCTAATGTAGTCAGCAATGATTTGTGGCTCATAAAGGCACCTAGGGCAGCTGCCAGGCTGGCTTGACCCTTAATCCAGCTCTGCCAGAAGTATTCACATTTTCATTTGGCACGAGAGTGGGGCACCAGGGTGGCTCAGTCAGTTAAGAGTCCGACTTGGGCTCAGGTCATGATCTCAAGGTCTGTGATTTCGAACCCATTTTGTGTCAGGCTGTGTGCTGACAGCTCAGAGCTTGGAACCTGCTCCGGATTCTGTTTCCCTCTCTCTCTGTCCCTCCCCAGTTCATGCTCTGTCTCTCTCTCTCTCTCAAAATTAAACATTAAAAATTTTTAAAACAAAAAACAAAAAAACTTCAGTTGACACAGCCTCTTGAAGTAATGGATTCTGTATTTTAATGGATGCTATATAAAGAGCTATTTTTGTTGTTGTTGTTGGGAAGACTGTTAGGCTTCAGGAATGTTACCTATTTCTATTTTTTTCCGGATTTGAGAAAATAATGAATGATTATTCCTCATGAGTTTAAGACTTCCACTTTTTTTTTTTTTTTTTGCAAATGGAATCTTTTTCATTTTTACCGCCATACATAATTCTCTCTGCCCTTGATCATTTTTAATGTCCTCTGCTGGATCTTTTCTAGAGCTATTGTATCTTTGAAAAGCAGAGACCAGAGCCCCATGAAATATTCATCATATAAAGTATTCCAGGATCAGGCGCTTCTTCAATTACAGTCACCTCTCTTCTCTACAACAATCCCCAGACCTATTTCAATCATTTCCCCTGACACATCTCCCAGACCTGTACTTGCCAGAGACTGAACCTCATTTGAGAATCCATGGCTGGTCCCTCCATCTCCACATGAACTCAATGCAACCGAAACAAAACCCACCCTTGATACCACAAACTTTCCTCCATCAAATATTAGAGTTTGAGAATGTGCCAGACATTGTGCCAAGTATGTAGAGGTAGGGATAGGAGGTGGTTTCAAATATTAATAAGCAGTAGCCCTTGAGAAACATACAGTCTCACAGGAGAGACATACGAATTAAAAATTATATATCTAGGGGCTCAGTCGGTAGAGCATGTGACTCTTGATCTTGGGGTCATGAACTCAAGCCCCACATTGGACTGAGAGCTTACTTTATTTATTTATTTATTTATTTATTTATTTATTTATTTACTTACTTACTTACTTACTTACTTATTGTTTTTAATGTTTATTTATTTTTGTGGGGGGGCAGATAGAGAGGGGGACAGAGGATCCAAAGTGGGCTCCTAGCTGACAGCAGAGAGAGAGCCTGATGCCGGGCTTTAATTCACCAACCATGAGATGATGACCGGAGCCAAAGTCGGATACAACCGACTGACCCACCCAGGTGCCCCAATATAATTTTTGTAAGCTTAAAAAAGCAAGTAAGCCACCTGGGTGGTTCAGTCAGTTAATGCCCTGACTTTGGCTCAGATCATGATCTCACGGTTTGTAAGTCTGAGCCCAAGTCTGGCTCTGTGCTGACAGCTCGGAGTCTGGAACCTGCTTCGGATTCTCTGTCTCCCTCTCTCTCTGCCCCTCTCGTGCTCGTACTCTCTCTCTCTCTCTCTCTCTCGCTCTCTCTCTCAAAAATAAAAAAACATTTAAATATATATATTTTAAAAAATTATATATCTAGGGGCACCTGGTTGGCTCACTCAGTTAATGTCTGACTTTTACTTTTGGTTCAGGTCATGATCTCACAGTTTTGTAGGTTCAAGTTTTGTGCTGGCAGCTCAGAGCCTGCTTGGGATTGTCTCTCTCTCTGCCCCACCCCCATACTCATACTGTCTCTGTCTCTCTCAAAATAAATCAAAAACCTTAAAAAAAGTTTTTAATTAACAAAATTATATCTCTATATGTAAATGTTATGGGGTTCAAGTCACCTCTAGGAAGTTGTGCTCCTTTCCTATCGCTGCTATGACAGATTACCACACATTTAGTGGCTTAATTCAACACAAATGCGTTCTCTTTCTGTCTCTCTCTATATTTTTTTAATTTTATTTAAATCCAAGCTAATTAACATATAGTGTAGTACTGGTCTCAGGAGTAGAATTTAGTGATTCATCACTTACATATGACACCCAGTGCTCATCCCAACAAGTGTCCTCCTTAATGCCCATCACACATTTACCCCACCACTCCCCCACCTACCTCCCCTCCAGCAACCCTCAGTTTGTTCTCTGTATTTAAGAGTCTCTTACGTGGCACAAAAACAGACACTCAGATCAATGGAACAGAACAGAGAACCCAGAAATGGACCCACAAATGTATGGCCAACTCATCTTTGACAAAGCAGGAAAGAATATCCAATGGAATAAAGACAGTCTCTTCAGCAAGTGTTGCTGGGAAAACTGGACAGTGACGTGCAGAAAAATGAACCTGGACCACTTCTTACACCGTACACAAAAAATACGTACACAAAAAATCAAAATGGATAAAAGACTTAAATGTAAGACAGGAAGCAATCAAAATGCTAGACAAGAAAGCAGGCAGAAACCTCTTTGACCTTGGCTGCAGCAACTTCTTACTCAACATGTCTCTGAAGGCAAGGGAAACAAAAGCAAAAATAAACTATTGGGACCTCATCAAAATAGAAAGCTTCTGCACAGCAAAGGAAACAATCAACAAAACTAAAAGGCAACCGATGGAATGGAATATCAGATAAAGAGGTTAGTATCTAAAATCTATAAAGAACTTATCAAACTCAACACCCAAAAAACAAATAATCCACTAAAGAAATGACAAAAGACATGAATAGACACTTCTCCAAAGAAGACATCCAGATGGCCAACCAACACATGAAAAAATGCTCATCATCAGGGAAATACAAATCAAAACCACAATGAGATACTACTCACACCTGTCAGAATGGCTAACATTAACAACTCAGGCAACAACAGACATTGGTGAGGATGCGGAGAAAGAGGATCTCTTTTGCACTGCTGATGGGAATGCAAACTGGTGCAGCTACTCTGGAAAACAGTATGGAGGTTCCTCAAAATATTAAAAATAGAAATACCCTATGACCCAGCAATTGCACTACTAGATATTTATCCAAGGGATACAGGTATGCTGTTTCGAAGGTGCACATGCACCCCAATGTTTATAGCAGCACTATCAACAATAGCCAAAGTATGGAAAGAGCCCAAATGTCCATCGATGAATGAATGGATAAAGAAGATGTGGTATATATATACATACATACATATATATGTATATATATACATACACACATTATATGTATACACATATAATATATATATAATATATATATAATATATAATATAAAATATATATAATATATATTTACACATATAATGGAGTATTACTTGGCAATCAAAAAGAATGAAATCTTTCCATTTGCAAGATAATAATAAGGGTATTATGCTAAGTGAAATTAGAAGACAAATATCATATGACTTTACTCATATGAGAAATTTAAGATACAAAACAGATGAACATAAGGGAAGGGAAGCAAAAATAACATAAAAATAGAGAGGGGGGACAAAACATAAGAGACCCTTAAATATAGATAACAGAGGGCTGCTGGAGGGGTTATGGGAGGGGGAGATGGGCTAAATGGGTAAGGGGAATTAAGGAATAACTAACTTGGATATAAATTAAAAAATAAATTATTTTTAAAAAAGAAACTAAAAAAAAGTCTCTTATGGTTTGCCTCCCTCTCTGTTTTAATTTTTTCCTTCCCTTCCTCTGTGTTCATCTGTTTTGTTTCTTAAGTTCCACATATGAGTGAAATCATATGATACTTATCTTTCTCTGACTTATTTCACTTAGTATAATACACTCTAGTTCCACCCATGTTATTGCAAATGGCAAGATTATATTCTTTTTGATCATAGAGTAATATTCCATTATATATATATATATATGTATATATATATATATATATATATATACCACATCTTTATCCATTTGTCAGTTGATGGACATCTGGGCTCTTTCCATAATTAGACTATTGTTGGTAGTGCTGCTATAAACATTGGGGTGCATGTGCCCCTTCATATCAGCACTCCTGTGTCCTTTGGATAAATGTCTAGTAGTACAATTAAATACCTAGTAGTAGTGGGTCATAGGGTAGTTCTGTTTTTAATCTTTTGAGGAACATCCATACTGTTTTCCAGAGTGCCTGCACCACAAACGTGTTCTCTTATAGTTCTGGAGGTCAGAAGTCAGAAATGAGTCTTTAGGACTAAAATTAAGGCGTTGACAAGACTGGTTCTTTCTGGATACTCTGCAGGTAATTCCTATATCTTCCGTCTTTTAGAGGCTGCCAGCATTCTTTATCTCACCCCAGTCTCTGCTTCCATTAACACTTTGCCTTCTCCCTTCTCTGACTGTCCTACCTTCCTCATATAAGGAATCTTGTGATTACACGGGACTCACCTGGAAAATTTTACGTCACTTAGTCACACCTGCAATCTCCCTTTACCATGTGAAATCACATACTCATAGGTTCCAGGGATTAGGACATAGACATCTTTGGGGAACCACCATTCAATCTATCATTGAAGTCAAATGAGCAATGTCTTGAAATAACACTTCAATATTAAGTGGTAGCAATGACTAACTTTTATTTGGCCTTTGCTCTGTACCAGACACTTTCCTAAGTACTAGACACGTTATTTTTCTCCTTCAGTCTTTACACTAGCCCTTGGAGGCGGTGCTTGTTGTAAGCCCCATTTTACAGATGTGGAAAGTGAGTCTCAAGAGATTAGTAACTTACCCAACAGCCCAGCTAGCAAATACAGGATTCAGATGAAGGTGTCTGACCTACAGCCTTTGCTCCAAACCACTGATAAAAAGGGAAATGAAGGAGAAGGGCATTCCTGGACAAGAAAACAGTATCTTAAAAAGCTCAGAAGCTTGCAAGAGCTTGCACATTATAACTGTAATGAGGATGTAAAAGGAGGAATGATGGAAGACAGAAATGGGAGGGGAGATAAGGATTTGATGGTGATGGACTCCATGGTGGGTGGCAGGGTCCTGTGGCTAATGGTCAACCATTAAAGGGTTTTATTCTTTATTTTATTTATTTAGAAATATTATTTATTTTTTAATAATAATAATAAGAAATATTATTTATTTTTTAAGGGTGCCTGTGTGGCTCAGTTGGTTAAGCGTCTGACTTCAGCTCAGGTCATGATCTCATGGTCAGTGAGTTTGAGCCCCACATCAGGTTCTGTGTGGTCATCTCAGAGCCTGGAGCCTGATTCAGGTTCTGTGTCTCCCTCTCTTTCTGCCCCTCCTCTCCTCACACTCTGTTTCTCTCTGTCTCTGAAAAATAAATAAACCTTTAAAAAAAAAGAAAATAATTTTTTAAAGTTGATTTACTTACTTTTGAGAGACAGAGAGAGCAGGGGAGGGGCAGAGAGAATCTCAAGCAGGCTCCACACTGTCAGCCTGGAGCCCAACATGGGGCTCGAACCCACAAACTGTGAGATCATGCCGTGAGCTCAAATTAAGAGTCAGATGCTGAACCACTGAGCCACTCTAGGTGCCCGTAATGGGCTTTAGAAAGGAGAATAACTTGATCAGATAGTTGTTTGAGAAAGATAACTGTGGCCTCATTTTGCATTTTGGAAGTAAATGGCAGAGGTGTGAATATAGCAACAAGGAGACCTGCTGTGAGGTTTTTCAAAGATTCCAAATAAGCAATGGTGGAAGCCTGAACTAGAGCCTGAGGAGTGGGAATGGAGAGGAAGGCCAGACTGCAGCCTCGAAGAAGGGGCAGAATCTATTGGGCCTTGCTGACTAATCAAGGTGAGTGTGAGGCAGGTAAGGAAGGCGGAGTTAAGGATGTCTCAAGTTTCTGTCTTGGGCAACTGGTGTCAGTAATTGGGATGAATAATAGAACTTGGAAGTATTAAGACTGTATAGAAAACCCTCTACTTATATTAATAAAGTAATTCTCCACCACCTGAGAAACTGAACATTAATGATGCAAGTTACTCGGGTGCAATAGCCCAATCACAGTGTCTCTACATCCTAGCCACCTGGTCTCATCCTGTTACCACAACCTAATGGAACTGACTATGGTGGTGTCAACAAATCAAACTGCCTACCAACCATAACATATTTAAAACCTGTGTAATCTTGCTCTGTCGCTGAGAAGATATTCTAAGAGGACTTTTAAAAACATAAAGCCTTTTCTCTCTTCTCTGGGAAGGTTGGGGCTAACTGAGGATGAGACAAACACCACATGAAATAATGAACAAAATTACAAGAGATTTATAATTAAGTGCTAAATTATGAACTACATTCTATTCAGAGGAAAGTGATATATGCTATCAGCTCCCTCTGACCTGTCAGCACAGAGCCAGACGTGGGGCTCGAATTTATGAACCGCAAGATCGTGACCTGAGCCGAAGTCAGATGCTAACTGACTGAGCCACCCAGGTGCCCCGAAGATACTAATTTTTATTGAGCATCTACTACCAAACCACCACCCTAAGAAGTATTGTCCCATTTTCCAGGGAAGGGAAAGGAATTTCCTCAAGTCACACATTTACTTATGGGGCCGACCCAGGGCATGAACTCAGGAGAGACTGTCTCAGAGGTGGCGCTCTGGGAAGGCACAGCAGAAGCTAAGACTGTGTAAGGCACACGGGGACTGGTTTGGACAGGCTGATGGGTGTGGCAGAGCAGGGAGAGTCACATGAGGAAAACCAGGAAGGCAGAACTTGGCACAAGTTGTTAGTTCTGCCAGAGAGGAGACATTCTGACTGGAGACTTTCAGTTCGCCCACCACTGCTGGGTGTTTTAAGCATTTCAGTTTGGCAGTAAACATAAAAAGTTTAGTTACAGAGGCGTAAGCCTGGAATACTCAGTGACGGGCTCACTGCCATGAATAATTGTGACAAAACAACAGCTGTTACGAGATCATGAGGCAGCGAGCCCCACCTCAGTACACTTGTGTCCCACCTAAGGACTTTCCAAAGTTCGGGGAAACCAGGCCAGCTGAGCATTCAAATCGCCACTCCCATCACACTCCAGGTATGTATTTTATTGGCGAGAACGATGACTAACTAGTGGGCTGACTTACATGCAAGTTCCTACTTGGCCTTTTTCCTGTCAGCAAAATTTACTACTGTCTTCTAACTCTCCTCCTACTTCAGTATTAAAAATTGTTACTCTCCCAGCAGTAAAGCACATCCAGCCAAGTGACAAGCAAAGAAATGTTAAGGAGAAGTACACAGACAATATGGGCTGGACTTCACCAGGAAGAACAAGAGCACATACTGGCCAGGAAGTGTTGCAAGGAAGGAATTTTCTAGAGCCTTATGCAAACCTCAGTTATTATCCTGGGCAATGTTGCAATTTCACTTCTGGTTTATATTAACTAGTACTAGAAATACATAAGGAATGACCTAATTCTTTTCCTTTCATTAGAACTCTACACTGGTAGGCTGTTTCACTTACTAATTCAAAAAAATCAACATTGAGTATCCCTTTGAGCTCAACACTGACTTAAGTTTTGAAATATGTCATTACAATATTTAATAAATATGGATTCCTTTTTTTTAGCATTTATTCATTTTTGATAGATAGAGACAGAGCATGAGTGGGGTAGGGGCAGACAGAGAGGGAGACACAGAATCCAAAGCAGGCTCCAGGCTCTGAGCTCTGAGCACAGAGCCTGACGAGGGGCTCGAACTCACAAACCATGAGATCATGACCTGAGCTGAAGTCAGATGCTCAACCGACTGAGCCACCAAGGCACCCCAAATATTGATTCCTTTTAAAAAGTTTTTTGAGATGTAATCTTACATTCCATGAAATGCACCCATTTTCAGCGTACAATTTAATAACTTTTAGTATATTGACAGAGTCGTGCAAATATCACCACAATAAGAATTCATTTTTGAGCTTTTTTTTTTGAAGATGTTTTTTAAGTTCATTTATTTTGAGGGAGAGAGCCTGCATGAGCAGGAGAGGGGAAAGAGACGGGAGGGGGGGTGGAGAGAGAGAGAGGAATCCCAAGCAGGCTCTGCACTGTCTGCTTGGAGCCCAACATGGGGCTCGGTCTCACAAATGGGGAGATCATGACCTGAGCTGAAATTATGAGTAGGATGCTCAACTGACTGAGACACCCAGGCAGGTTCCCCTGAAGATTTTCTTTTTAAGTAATCTTTGCACCCAGTGTGGGGTTCGAATTCACAACCCTGGGATCAAGAGTCATGTGTCCCTATTATATGCTCTTGAAAATTATCTACTGAAAAATTCAAATAAAAAACACAAGCTCAGGGGCACCTGGCTAGCTCAGTCCGTAGAGCACATGACTCTTGATCTCAGGGTTGTGGGTTTGAGCCCCATGTTGACTGTAGAGATTAGTTAAAAATAAAATCTTTAGTAGGTTCCTGACTGGCTCAGTCAGTAAAGCACATGATTCTTTTGATTTCAGGGTTGTGAGTTCAATCCCGTGTTGGCTGTAGCAATTACTCAAAAAAAAAAAATAATAATAATAATAATAATAAATGAAATCTTTTTTTATTTTACAAAATTTTTTAAGTGGGCTCCATGCCCAACATAGGGTTTGAACCCACGACTCTGAGATCAAGAGTCACATGCTCTACTGACTGAGCCAGTCAGGCACCCCCTAAAATAAAATCTTTTAAAAAAAAATAATTTTCAAGAGTAAATGATAAGCCACAAAAAGGTTTGTATTCCAAGTTATTAATTAAACTTATTATCCAGTTTTACTTGAGTGGCCAGAGGTCTCTCACACTGCTCTTTCAGAAACCTGTGTTTGGAGAAACAGTGTGTCCAGATAATGTGATTTATTGTTATAGCACATTCTGTAGTTTGACTACTACTTGATGTCCCTGAAGTAAATGAGCACTGAGTAAGGAGGGGACCATGCCCTCACATACGGTAGCTAGCAACCAAGGGACTCTTAAAGTTACTAATGAGTTCTTTTGGAGATCCAAAGAATCAGCTATTTTTAATGATTCTTGATAGCACACAAGGGAAGTCCCCTCATGGATCAACAATGTCAAGTATTTCTACTTTTGCTTTCAGCCTTGATTCTAATTCCCTCCACTCACCCACCTCTCTCACTGTGACCTTGAAGTATAGAACAAATCTCTTTCCAGTTCTTCCCTTTCCCACATGGATCTCTATGACCTTGATTTTGGCTTTATTTGGTTTGCTTTCCTTTCATGCTTGAAATGATTCTTCATCCACTTTCTCTGTCAAAAGTCATCTTTATTGCTGTCTCCTTCTCCCCTCTCTTCACAATCTATTCTGACAGCATATACTGAAAGTTTTGCTTATACTCAGAAATTTGAAACTTGGTGTGAGGAGTTTCTGAACTCTGGTTCTGTAGTTAGCTCTTTCAGGATTTTGCATTCAAAATCTCACTCTTAAGCTTCCCACTCTCACCATCACCTCCTGCTGCCATCTGAGCTCTGACTTCAATAATTCTTCCTTATTCCAATGGATGTATGGTCCATTGATCCTAGAACCATTTCACTGTCCACAATGTCCTCATGTCTGTCCTTAACCAGCTTCTATCCATGATTCATTACTACCTACACCTGACCCTCCTTCAGACTTGCCTGGCAAATCCTAAACCCATGGCAAAAAATTGTCCACCTTTGCACCAAAAAGAACCAGCACTTTCAAGACCTTGGTTTTAGCCCTTACAACTCATTTATGCACTTGACCATGGCAAGAGGAAAACAGCCAATCACGTGGAGTGGCTCACATAAAATTATGACCACTAACCCCAAGGCTGCCTTTAGTGCTGCCTGACAATCCTGTCATATTTCCCTAAATAGTTCACTTTCCACTCACCAAGACAACTGTTTCACACCTTCTCTTCTCGCCTCAAACCTCACACAGCTGATGACCCGATCTCCCATTTTCCTAAGAGAAGCAACCAGAAAAAATGTCTTCCATGTGCTCTGATCACCAACCGCATTTATCATATTCTCTGCCTTCCCACATGGTGTCACAGATAAACTATCTAAGCTCCTGTCCAAGGTCATCATCTCCACTTGGACACTAGATCCAATTTTCTCTCATCTACTCAAAGACATTGCTACACAATTATCCCTCTCTCCTGAATAGTCAAATTGTCCTCTCCACTAGATCATTGCCATCACCCTATCAATATATTCTAAAATATCCTTATCTTAACACAGGACAGCATTTACCTTTCAACTCCACATCTCCCTCTTGGCTATTACCTTACCTCTCTGCTTTCTTGTAAACAAAACTTAAAAAGTGTCTATACACACTGTCTCCACTAACTCTCTCTCTCATTCCCTTTTGAACTATTCCAATCATGTTTTCACCACAACCATAACTTTTGTCAAGGTCACCTGCGAAGTCCATGTTGTTAAATCCTGTGGTCATTCTGAGTCCTCCTCTTACCTGATCCCCTAGCAACATTTGCACAGCTGATCTTTCTCTCCTCCTTCCAACACTTTCTTCACTTGGCTTCCAAGAGAACACCCTTACTTCTCCTCCTGTCTCACTGGCTGCTCCTACTCTGTCCCTTTGGCTAGTTCCTGCTCATCTGCCTGACCTCTATGGATGGAGTCAGTGCCTCAAGGGTTAGTTCTTAGAACCTTCTCTCTTCTCTATATTCTACCCCCACCCTGACGATCTTAGGCAGCCTGTACCTTTAAATACTGTCACTAAACTGATGATGATTCCTAAATGTACATCTCCAGACAGATCACTCCCTTGAACTCCAGATCCATATATTCAATTGCCTACTTGAATCTCCAATGTATATTCTTAAGCACATTAAGTGTATATGTGCAAAAGAGAATGCATGTACATGACTCCGCCTGCCCTAAAGCTATATCCCCTTACAGTCTTCTCCATCTTAGCAAATAGCTTATCAGCTGCACTGCCGAAACCTTTGGTTTTACCGTGATTCCTCCCTATCTCTCACACTCTTATGTTCAAGCTGTTGACAAAATCGGCTAGCTTTGGCCTCAAAATATATCCAGAGTTCCACCACTTTCATCACCATTATCATTATTCCCCTAGGCCAGGATTCTGTCACCTCTTGCCTGCACTATGGCAGCTGCCTCCTAATTGATCTTGCTTCCAACTTAGACTCTCTATAACCTTATAGCCACAGCAACAGAGAGATTCTGATCGCGTCCCTCCTCAGCTTAAAACATTCCAAGACTGCACTGGTTTCCTATCTCAAAGAAAAATCTCCCATCAAAGTCTTTACATGAACTTCAAGCCCTATACAATCTCATTCCCCTTATCTCTCTGACCTCATCTTTTACCATTCTCCTCCTTAGTGTGTTCCAGCCACATCTGCTTCCTTGCTATTTCTCAAAGCCACACTCAACCACTGTTTCAAGGCCTCTGCACTTTTCCCTCTCTTTTTTGGCAAGGGTCCTTCTTTTATAAGGTTCTGGTCCACCCTCCCCCTTCTCTTCTCTCCTTGTTCCTTCCATTTCCCAAATATCTTCATGAGTTTCTCCCTCATTTCCTTGAGTTCTCAACTCAGATGTTGGCTTTCAGTGAGACTTTCTTTGATCACTGTATTCAAAACATCAAAAGCCAAAATTCAAAACTCTGGTCCTTTGCCCTTTCTATTCCTCTTCCCCATAGAACTTATTACCATCTAGTGTACTACATATGTTGTCAAAGTTTACTTATTTATTTTGAGAGAGAGAGAGAGCATGAGCAGGGGAGAGGCAGAGAGAAGGAAAGAGAGAGAGAAAGAACCCCAAGCGGGCTCTGCACTGACAGTGCAGAGCCCGATGTAGGGCTCGAACTCACGAACTATGAGATCATGAACTGAGCTGAAACTGAAGAGTCAGAGGCTTAACTGACCGAGCCACCCAGGCGCTCCTGGTGCACTACATATTTATTTGCTTATTTTTCACAGTACCTCTCTCTCCACAGAAACTTAAGTCTCATCCAAACAATAAATATTTATTGGATGGATTAACAAACTGAATATTTATTGAATAGCTACTATGTGCCTATTTTAGACACTGGTGGTATAACAGTGAACAAAAAATGACACGGTCCCTGCCCTCAAGCAGCTTGTATTTTAGTGCTAGAGACAAACAATGGACAAATGAACAGTATCGATGTGGCGGGACGTTTTTACCGCAATACCCAGGATTCGTGGTCTTGCCACTTCGGAGAATGAAGAGGTGGACACAAAATGAGCAGCAGGCAAAAGTTTATTAGAGTAGAAGATTAGAAAGTAATAGAAGGAAAGCTCTTTCATTGGAAAGTGAATACCTAACGACTAAAGGCAAGGGTCCTTCTTTTATAAGGTTCTGGTCCACCCTACCCCTTCTCTTCCCCCTTGTTCCTTCTCAGGTTCTATCCTTATTGGCTTGACAGCTAGTGTTGGGTTGTCCATTCCTGACTGGCTCATTTCCATTGTATGAGGGGTGGTCTATGGCCATGCTTGGGTCTTTTGTCAAATTCCTGAGGGAAAACCTGAGGGGAGGTAGGTGGTTTCTGTTAAGAGGAACCTGACACCTGAGGGGGTTTGCTGTGGTCAGACACTCCCAGCATTGTTCCAAAATATGTGTTTTTCCACACCAGGGACCTCAGGCCCTCATCTTTCCCTCTCTGCCTATTTTATCCTATCTTTCCCTATTATAGTGATAAGTGCTATGAAGAAAATAAATCATTTAAAAGGATAGAGAGCAGTGAGAGTATCATTTTAGATGGCATGTGAGGGAAATTCTAAGGCAGCACTTGACAAGAACCTTGAATAACATACAAGAGGGAGCCCTGCAGAGGTCAGAGGGAGAGAATCCAGCAAGTACAGAGCTCCTGAGGCCAGGCCAGCTTGGCATGACCAAGGAAAAGCAAAGCCAGCTCATGGGGAGAGAGCAGAACAGGGTACAAATGGTAAGACTGGTAGGCAGAGGTTGCAGTAAGAACTTGGGATTTTTCTGTGACAATATGGGAAGCCGTTGGAGCGTTTTGAGCAGGGCAGCAGTAGGATCTGATTCACATTTTAAAGGCCTGCTTTGGTGCTGTGTGGAGAGCAGCCTCTGGAAGGGTGAGGCAGGGCAAAGGGAGACCCCTTAGGAGGTCACCCAAGTATTCAGTGAGCACGGAAGTGGTGATAGCAACGAAGGTGGAAGAAACAGTCAGATTTGAATACATATGTATCACAGATTGGATGTGCTGATGAATTAGATGTGAAATGGGAGAGAAAAAGATCAAATGATTATCCAAGGTTTTGGCCTGGGCCCCTGGGGCATATCCTTTACCAAGATGGGGAACCTTTGGAGGAACAGGTTTGGGGAAGATGGTGTTTAAATCGAGATGACCCAGGGAGTGGAATATAGAGAAATCTGAAGACTGGACCCTGGCACACTAAGGAAAATGAGGAGGAAGAGACAAGAGACAAGGAGGGATGCAAAAGACATAGGACAGAGTAGAGTCCTGGAACCAAATAAGGGGTGGCAAGGAGATGTTTCCAGTGAGAGGGAATGAGGGGCGGTTGGCTGGCTCAGTTCATAGAACATGTGACTCTTGATCTCAGGATTGTGAGTTTGAGCCACACATGGGGTGTAGAGATTACTTAAACCTAAAATCAAAAAAAAAAGAAAAGAAGAGGAACTGATAAATTGGGTCTAATGCGATTGAGGACTGAAACGTGATCATTGGATTTGACAATGAGGAAGTCATTGAAGAAATAGTGTCAGTGGAGTGGTGGGTGAGCAGAAAGCCTGATGATGGTGGGTCAGAATGGATCTGACAGACTCAGAATCAAGTAGTACTAACGAGAGGCCTTGGGCAAATAGTTAAACCTCTCTGCTATCAGCTTTCTCGTCTGCTAAGGGAAATAGTAACTCCTTGCTCAGAAAATGTGGTATAAATTAATAAGAATTCAGAAAATTTTGAACTATATGCAAAATCAACCTAAATGTTTTAATGTTATGTTTAATGATACATGTTTTTAAAAATGGGAAACAAATATATATTAAAGCCCTACTATAACACGCACTTTTCATGCTTTTAAAAACATTTTTTTAAGTAATCTCTACACCCAACATGGGGCTCGAATTCATGATGCCAAGGTCAAGGGTCACATGCTCCATCAACTGAGACAGCCAGGTGCCCTGCACTTGGCATGTTTGATCTTATTTAATTTTGATTAATCCAAATATAAACATGCTATATAAAAAGACCGAATAGTGCAGCTCTTCCTGCCCATTGGTCTTATCCCTGTGCTAATTTAATAAAAACACCTTTTTCGGGGCCATTGGGTGGCTCAGTGAGTTGAGCGTCCAACTCTTGATTTTGGCTCAGGTCCTGATCCCAGAGTCATGAGATGGAGCCCCAAGCTGGATGCTGCGCTGAGTGTGAGCCTGCTTAAGATTCTCTCTCTCTCTCTCTCTCTCTCTCTCTCTCTCTCAAATAAAAAAGTTAAAAAAAAACACCTTTTTGCACTAAAAAAATTAAAAATTAAGACCAGAAAGAAGTAACAGGAAATGTCTCATTTAATGTTCTTCATGTGATCCTGAACACTTCATTTTATTTAATCATTGAAATGCTCAAAATCTTTCTAAAAGGATTTACATCTGACTGTAATCTGGACCTTTGATATTCATTTTAGAGAAAGTAAACACCCACTTAGTAACATTTTCAGATATGACAACCTTGTGGAAGTTTGTTCCTCAAAACCAAACAAAACAAGCTAGGGGTTCTTTTCTAAAGACATGTTAACCAGTCTAGCTACGTACACATCTCCCTAGTATCAATTTGTACAACTCGTATTCCTTTCTGTGATTCTGTTGGGTTTTGCCCTGTTCCTTTGTAACACCGTGCTTCCTAGTAAAAGCTCCTTCCTCAGCCTCAGGGCCTTTTCCCCTGCCTTTTCTGACAAGGAGTGGCCCACCCGCCCCAGCCTCTACCTTGCAAAACCACCCTTTTCCTTTCTCAGGGTTTAGACACAGTGCTTTATTTTTAAAGAACATCCTTCTCCAACACAGACTTGGGAAGGAAACTACTCCAAATTGGGAAGAGGGTTTTCATCAAAGAAAGATCTAAAAAGCATTGTCTTAAAGGTTTTATTTTTAAGTAATCTGTATGCACAACATGGGGCTTGAATTTACAACTCCGAGATCAAAAGTCACATGCTCAAGGGACGCCTGGGTGGCTCAGTTGGTTGAGCATCTGACTTCAGCTCAGGTCATGATCTTACTGTTGGTGGGTTTGAGCCCCGCATCGGGCCTTGTGCTGACAGCTCAGAGCCTGGAGCCTGTTTCTGATTCTGTGTCTCCCTCTCTCTCTGCCCCTCTCCCACTCCCGCTCTGTCTCTCTCTCTCAGAAATAATAAACATTAGAAAAAAATTTTTTTAAGTCACATGCTCTATAGACTGAGCCAGCCAGGCACCCCTAAAAGACATTGTTTCAATTCTGCATACTTTTGAGTACAAATGTGTACTTTTGTTCCAGAATGGATATTTTTGAGCAAAAATATGAAACCTTGGTCACCTGGGTGGCACAGTCAGTTAAGCATCTGACTCTTGGTTTCAGCTCAAGTCATGAACTCACAGTTCGTGTGATAGAGCCCTATGTCGAGCTCTTCTCTCTCTCTTCCCCCACCCCCCCCATAAAATTAAATAAATAAATTTAAAAATACTAAACCTCTTCTCCCTGCTGCTTCTGAACCTCTGTCTTCCTTGTCCAACACCCTTTCACCATTTGGCCTCGCTCCCAGACAAGGGCACCCTCCCAGACAGGGCAGTTTTAGAGGTGGGAAATCAGGCATGCTGAGGGTAGACTATTTGAGTTCAGCCTTACACATTGTACAGTGTGGTGGGAAATATACTGGCCTGGACACCAAGTGATCCAGCTTCTAATTCCAGCCCCATTGGGGGCCTCCGGCACATCACGTGTTTATCCAGGGCTTTAGTGGCCCTGTGTGGAGAACATGGACCAGAAGTGCTGTCGGGTTCTTGCTATCCCTGCTCCTCAGATGAGGACACTAAGGCATGGAGATGGGAAGGTATCGTGATAGATTCCTCTGAGGGTGTCAGAAAAGAGTAGACACTGAGGATTAATTCATTGTTTGATTTCTCTTGGCAAAACAGTGTAAGGAAGAAAAATAGCATCATAGGACAAATGAGGCTTTTCTTCTCATGAAACCAAGTACAGATGCTTTCTGATTTACAATGGTTTGAC
Source organism: Puma concolor (assembly GCF_028749965.1). Classification (NCBI taxonomy): domain Eukaryota; kingdom Metazoa; phylum Chordata; class Mammalia; order Carnivora; family Felidae; genus Puma; species Puma concolor. The sequence goes on from NC_141671.1 coordinate 81,313,605, forward strand.
TTAAAGTTTTCTTTTTTTTTTTTTTTTTTTAGTTTTTTTTAATGTTTATTTTTGAGAGAGAGAGAGAGACAGAGACAGAGTGTGAGCAGAGAAGGGTCAGAGAGAGAGGGAGACACAGAATCTGAAGCAGGTTCCAGGTTCGGAGCTGTCAGCACAGAGCCCAACATGGGGCTTGAACCCACAAACTGAGATCATGACGTGAGCCGAAGGCGGACACTCAACCAACTAAGCCACCCAAGCGCCTCTCAACTTAAAATTTTCAATTTGACGCTGGTGTGAAAGCTATACTCATCCAGTAGAATCTATACTTTCAATTTTAAATTTGGGTCTTTTCCTGGGTCAGCGATACATGGTATGATCCTCTCTCAAGATGGCGAGCAGAGGCAATCACGGCTCCAACCAGCCACACGATCACGAGAGTGAGCAATCAACATACTTAAAACCCTCTGTACCCACACAATCGTTCTGTTTTAACTTTCAGAACAGTATTCAATAAATTACACAGATACTCAACATTTTGGATAAAAGTCTCTATGTTTGATAATTTTGCCCAATTAGAGGCTAGACTAAGCTATGATGTGTGGCAGGTTAGTGTGTTCAAAGTGTTTTCAACTTACAATATTTCCAATATATGAGGGTTTATTGGGACATAACACCATTGTAAGTGGAGGAAGATCTGAAATGGAAATTTCAGACATTTCTTGGAAATGCTAGTAAATAGATTTCTTGAGTCATTTTCAAGATGGTTATATCTCTTGGACCTGGGATTAATGGGTCATTTCTATTTCCTTTTTATCTTTTTATGTGTTCTCTGAATCTTTTACTAATACATATTAGTTCTGCAATCAGAATGGGTACTTTAGGAGAAAAAAAAGAAGAAAATGGCTTTAACCGTACAAATGGAAGAGAACAGGAAAAAAACTTAAAAACTAATAATGATGAAACTGACATTTATTACGTGTCATTTATTATATATTGGACAGTAACTGGCTCATTTACTTCCTCTCAACTCTGGATAAGAAGCTATTTATTATTACTTCCATTTTGCATATAAGAAAAATGAAGCAGAGAGGGGTCAAATAACTTCAGAAGTCACAGAGCTAGTAAATTCAATTGCTGGGACTTCACTTAGCTAGTCTAACATCAGGGCCCTTCTATTTATCACCTGCCTCATAAATGATCTAAAAATGAGGTATAATCTTATATAACTTCAGAGAACAGATTTTTCATACTAATTACATTTTATTTAGGTTAATATTCCCTGAACACACATTAACAAAAGGCTGGAAGAAAGTGGTTTGAAACTATGGTAGATCTGTGATTTAATTTAACTCCGTGTAGACCAATGGTCGTCTATACAATTAACTCTAGCACAGAGTTGGCTTATCCACTCTGGTTTATCCACTCTGGTTTATGCCAAATCTGTGCTACAGTTGACAACATAGACAACCATTGGTCTATGCTGTGTTAAATTAAACAAGGAGACTATTAGACCTAGGTGGTTCTAATGTCTTTTAGGCCTAAGTAAACCCATAAATATCTCAAGGCTTAGAAATCAAACTTGAGGACAACCAATCACAAACAGCCAATGAGTCTTTGTGAATAAGACAAATGCTTAAGCTACAGCTAATCACATGATTTCCTTGCTTTGTTTCCACCTTTCCTTTGTAAGTCTTCGTAACTTCTGCTCCTAACCACTTCTGATTTGGCACTGCCTTAATCCCACTGATATTTGCTCAAATAAACTCTGAAAAATTGTGATATGCCTCAGTTTGTCTTTTAACGGCTCTGATATCTGGCTTGTTTTACGTAGGTACCTCAAAGAAAGTTGAAAGAAGGTGATTCAAATTGCCAGGAAGAGTTTGGGAACATCCACACTGCCAATCAGTTTTTTAAAACAAAATTTTTAAAAAGGCATAATCTATCCACGGAACAAGACTACGTCAGCACCACAAATAATCAAGGACAAATCACACACAACGAAGGAAGTGCTCATCACTGCTACCCGTTTTGTGCACACAAGATAGTCCCTATCTCTCAACTAGGAACGTCAGCCACTTTAGGCTTTTGAATGTTGGTCTTTCTCCTGTTGTCTTCTACCTACTGACTTTTCAATCAGCTCTCCTCCTGTGGCCGGATCCATTTCACGGCATATCACTCCCACCTCAGAAGACTGGGTCACAGAAGTGATTTCAGGACTCATAAGTGAGCAAAGGCCTCAAGCTCAAATATTAGCTGAATGACTGAATAATTACTATAGGTATGGTCCTCTGGACAAGCGATCTGCCTAATATCTCAGGGAAGGAAAGGCCACAGAACTGCAAGCTGTAAGAGAGATTACCTACACTAACCAAATCAGGTTCTGACTGAGGAGGGTAAGGGAGTTCAGCAAAGCGAAAGAGACCAACTACCTCCATTTTGACCTCCATCTGTACTTGGTAAGTGATTAAGTTCTTCTTTCCAGCTTGACTCTTAACTCTGGCAAAAGACCCTGCAGGCAAAGCATTTTCTAATGGGAACTGAAACTATCCCCTCAAGCAACAAGGACCACCCTGAGCCAGCAAGACTTGGCCCGTGACAGTGATCAACCAGACCTTTACTGCCCACCCATGCATGTACCCACTGACTTTTTTCCCACATTTTCCTCATATAAACCTGGGAGTATTTTCAGCACTTTGGAGACAGTCTTTGAGATGCATGAGTCCCCTGTCTTCTCAGTGTGTTGGCCTCACTGAAATAAATTCCTGTCTTGTTTCACCACCACTCATTTCTCTGCCTTTGGATTTTGTCAGCAGTGACTGGCCGAACCTGGTCTGTTTAGGACCCCCAGAGCTAGGTGCTCTTGCACCCCTGTACCCCGGCTACACTGATGGGTCATTTCTGGACAGTCATTGCCGCATGAGATTGGGGCTCTCTTTCTTATCTTGTCAGAGGGCCAGAAGTTTTCCAAGATGGAAGAAGACCCCTCCCCTCCCATTGTTTTCCTCCTCAGCCCTCACTTTCTGGTATACAGTGCGTGTTGTAAGTGCACAGTGGCGGATCTCTGTGTTTTTCCTTTCCAGGTGGCCTAAGTGGCAAAGAAGGTGGGAACCAATTCCTTCTAGGGAAAAGACCTGTCCATCCTGTTCTCTTTTCCTCTGGTATCTCTTCAACTTCCTGTCTTCCATGTGACCAATTTGGTAGTAATATTTGGGTTTAGGGTTAAAGAGAAGTAAGGGTCATCCTTGCCAGAGCTCCCTGCCTCAGGGTTTCGCACACAAGCCCAGCAACAATAAATTAATGCAGCCCGGATTGAAATCTTATCACACTATATCTCAGAGGTGCAAAGAAAATGTTGGAGATGGAACTTTAAAATCACCAATTAAAGTATTTTACTTTTCTAATTTAACATAGTCTCCTTCCAGGTAATAACTCCCAGTAAGAGCTGTTTCTCTCCTTTTTTCTTTTTCTCCTTAAGTAGGTGTCTGGAGGGCGGTGCTTAGGTGACCTCATGCTTCCAGAGCCTTGCTCTTTGGATATCACCAGCCTGTGCCTCAAGAGTGCTAGTCTGGTCTTGTCCCTGAGCTGCCAGTCAGAAGGGCTGCTCTCCTGGCTCCCAGCTCTCATGGCTGGCAGGAACTTTTCTTGCATCATCTCCCTCCTTCCCAAAATGAAATTTGTCAACACCTACTTCCCAGAGCCCTACTAGCAGAATGGCCACTGGGAAACATAATTTATGGGAGAGACGAAAACACATATATGCACCCCCAACATACCCTTTGTCACTTTATGTTGCCTCATCATTGTCTGTTGTCTGATTATCACTCTGGGAACCCTGAGAGGGAAAGAGTCTGGAATTTGGGGTTATCGCAAATACTTCATAAGGTCAAGCTCTTAACAGGTAATTTCTAGTATTACTTCTACATATGGCATTCTTTCTCATTATACTCTTATACTCTCCTCATGTACCCCAGGAAAACGTTCAGGGATTTTCTGTTTTGCTTGCTGCTATAACCCCAATGTCTAAGTAGTACATGGCACAGAGTAGGTGTTCAATAAATATTTGTGGGATGAGTGAAGGGTTGATCACATCTGCTGTGGTGGATTTATCCAGGTCAGCTCTCAGAGGGGATCTTATTTCCCTTACCTCCAGGTGGTCGCAGAGCAGCACACGGAAGCTGATGTGTTGTCCACAGCGCGCGCCAGCTCAGAGGTGGTAGCTGAAGCAGTGGGGCTTGGTGAGGTCCCTCAGGAAGAGCAAGAGGGAGGACAAATGGGGCCAAGAGTAGCCCAAAAGGAGCAGTTCTCAAACTTTTAAATCTCAGAGCCCCTTTATAGTTTTAAAAATTGTTGAGGGCTCCCAGAAGCTCTCATGGGTTGTATCAATATTTATTGTATTAAAATTGAAACAAAACTTTTAAATATTTATTAACTTGTTTAACAAAAAAACCCACATTACGTGTTAGGATAAATAACATTTTCATTTACAACATAACTATCTTTGGGGCACCTGGGTGGCTCAGTCAGTTGAGCATCCAACTCTTAATTTCGACTCAGGTCATGATTTCAGCATCATGTTATGGAGTCCTATGTAGGGCTCCATGCTTAATATTCTCTCTCTCCTCTGCCCCTCTCCCCTACTCATGAGTGCTCTCTAAAACAAAACAAAACAAAACAAATGAAATGAAATGAAATGAAATAAAATAAAATAAAATAAAATAAAATAAAATAAAATAAAGCTATCCTTTCCAAAATAAAAGTCACTGAGAGGAGGGGCAGTTCTTTTTTGGCAAATTGCCTATGTCTGGCTTCACTTGATCTTAGCCAAAAGGCCGAGAAGCGATGCCTATGTCTGGCTTGATAGAAGGCAGCTGGGTTTCATGTCTGCCTCTGTATTCAATCTGCTGTGATATGTTTTAGTTGAAATTCGGCCTCATACAGACACACAGTGGGAAAAGGAAGGATCTTGGGGACTGCAGGGGTTCTCTGACCACATTCTGAAAACTGCTGTCCTAAAACGAAAGGTGCTGTAGCAATAATGATGATCTCCGCTACAGAGCCTCCAGCCCTCCAGGGAGTCCAGACCCTGCTATTAGAACAGAATCCCTGTTTCTCACCCTCCTCCCACCAGCCTCTCTGCTTAGGATTGCACAATTCTTTAATAATGTATAAAATGGCTGACAGCCTTGAGCAGCAAAATTAGATAAGATGTAAGTTCTTGGAGTATGCTGGTCTTGGGTAGAAGGAAGCATAACAGGCATCTCAGAAAGGGGATGAAGGAAAGAACACATGCATTCTTAGTAAGGAGAGGAAAGAGGTTATGAAGTTCAGGCGCATTTGCAAGCAAGTATGTTTCATATTTGCACCCAGTGCCTGGGCTGAAAAAAGGAAACAAACAATAAAGCTCAGCCTGCTGGGTGTGTGTGGAAGGAGCTGGTTCTCAGAGGGGAGGAACTGGCCTACGCAATTACATTCTACTTCAGTATCTTCTCAGGACTTGCTGGAGGGCCACAGCTTTATCCCCATTGGTTGAGGATCTCATGGAAAGATAGTCGACTCTACCAGGTACAGTTCTAAGACCAGTCAATTCTCAACACGGTGGAGTGGCCTTGCTACCACTGGTGGGAAGGCTTCAAGTAACACTTTCTGTTTATAAACCCTTCCTCCCAGGCTAATACCAGCAACCACCACCTTCACTGTGTATCTTGCTTACCTGCTTTACAGAGGGAAGGCACAGCCAACAGCTGTCACTCGCCCTCGCAGCCTCCAAATACCGCAAGTGGCCCAGCTCTACCTGGAAGGATGTATGTATGAATGTGAGTGACTCTGTACTACTGTGGCTAGAGGCAAAAGCCACACCCTGGAGCCTTTTAATAAACAGATGACAGGTCCAAACTTTGTCATTTGTTGTTGTTTTTTTTTTTTAATGTTTATTTTTCAGAGAGAGAGAGAGAGAGCAGGGGAGGGGCAGAGAGAGAATCTCAAGCAGATTCTCTGATGTGGGGCTTGAACTCACAAACTGTGAGATCATGACCTGAGCCGAGATCAAGAGTCGGACACTTACCCAACTAAGCCACTCAGGCACCCCATCTTTTGTTTTTTTTAGAGAGAGAACGAGCAAAGGGGGAGGCAGAGGGAGAGAGAGAGAGAATGAGAGACTCTCAAGCAGGCTCCATGCTCAGCACAGAGCCCAACGCAGGGCCCAGTCCTACAATCCTGGGATCGTGACCCGAACTGAAATCAAGAGTTGGATGCCCTAATGACAGAGCCACCCAAGTCCAAACTTTGTATCTGGAAATTTTCAAGGATTTTTCTTAAATACTATGAAATAAACTTACCATCTGTGCTGCACTTACTTCTATCCTGGCTTGTGACATCTTTTGCATTATTGCTCTACGTGGCTGTTTAGGTGGCCCAGGAGCATGACTGGCCTGTTTAGCACAGTAATCCCCAAATCTCATACAGTCTTTGGTACACAGAAAGCACTTAAAAGTTTTTAGTTAATGAAAGGTAAGCACATTAATTCTGAAGATCTTACTATAATGTGTACCACACATTATGCCATTTAATTAAGATTATCTTGTAAAGCTTATCTTCTTAAGAAGGTATAAGTTCTTTGAAAGCAGGAAATGTATATTTGTGAGGGTTTTGTTTGTTTTTTTTTTTTTGGAAGGGGGGGCAGGCAGGGTGTGGAGGGACACAGTGAGTGTGGAGCCTGACATGGGCTTGATATGGGACTCGATCCCACAATCCTGGGATCATGACCTGAGCCGAAATCAAGAGTCAGACACTCAACCAACTGAATCACCCAGGCGCCCCTGTTTGTGAGGTTTTTTTAGACGTTTTGCATAGCAACCTATATCCACCTATCTTAGGGGAATGTTCCCCAGATCCTTCTAAAAGGCACATCTTCTTTTATACAATGTTAAAAGCTATATTTATGTATCATTTTGCTACAGAGTAGGACCTGCTTATTTTTTTTCTCAGTCTCACTAATGGTTTTAGATAGAGAACATTATTAGTTTATGTTCCAATAATATTCCTTGTTACTCAGAAAAAAATGTCAGCTAAAGGGCTTGTTTTACTATCCCTTATGTAACAAAATCAGACTAAACATGAAAGCATATGTTTAACATACCAGCTCTGCTTTTATCTGTTTAAAATGGAAAAGCTTCCATAGATTTTTTTTTTTTTTTTTTTTTTTTTTTTTTTTACCTAAAGTGGGATAGCAGTTCCTGGGAAGGAATATACAATATTTCGATGAAAAGATTGACAGACATTAAAAAACCAATATGAATAAATTAATAGACCAGACAGAGAAATTTCCCATGTGGAAAGAGATTTCTGTGTCTCTCCAAAAACTCACTCTACCTATTAGCTCAATGAATAAGTATTAACAAGGATTGGGATTTTTGTTATTGATGTTATTTTATAATGCAACAGTTTTATTGAGATAAATTCGCATACCATAAAATTCACACTTTCAAAGTTTACAATTCAATGGATTTAAGCACATTTATAAAATTGTGCAACCATCACTACTATGTAATTTTAAAACATTTTTATTAAAACAAAAATTTTAGTGGCCTGGGTGACTCAGTCAGTTGAGCATCCAACTCTTGATTTCAGCTCAGGTCATGATCTCACAATTCATGAGATTGAGCCCTACATCAGGCTCCATGCTGAGCACAGAACCTGCTTGGGATTTTCTCTCTCCCTCTCTCTCTGCCCCTTCCCTCCTAAAATAAATAAATAAACTTAAAATTTTCTTTTAAATAAAAAATAAAAGTTTTTTGTTTCTAAAAAGAAACTCCATACCCATTAGTGGGCCCTCCACCCCCCCCCCCCCCAATTCCCTCTTCCCTCAGCCCCTAGCAACTGCTAATCTACTTTTTCTCTCTATGGATTTGCCTTTTCTGGACATTTCATATAAAAGAAATATTAAACTATGGGACCTTTTGTGTCTGGTTTCTTTCACTGAGCATGGTTTCAAAGTTCACCCATGTTGAACCATGTATCTGTATTTCATTCCTTTTTATGGCCAAATACTATTCCATTGTATGGATATACCACATTTTGTTGGTCCATCCCATTAATCAACAGCCATCCATTAACTGACAGACATTTGGGTTGTTTTCACTTTTTGGCTATTATAAATAATGCTGCTATGAACATTTATGTACAAGCATTTGTATGTGTGTATATAACTATATATTTTATTTCAGTTCTCTTGGGTATATACTTAGGAGTGAAATTGCTAGGTTATAAATAACCATGTTTAACATTTTGAGGAATTGACAAGCTGTTTTCCAAAGCAGCTGCACCATTTTACAATCCTACCGGTAATGCATGAGGGTCCTAATTTCTCTATATCCTCACCAACATCTGTCTTTTTATTATTATTATTATTATTATTATTATTATTATTATTATAGCAAGCCTAGTGGATGTAAAATGGTATCTCATTGTGGTTTTTTATTTGCATTTCACAAATAATTACTAATTTTAACATCTTTCTATGTGCTTATTGGCCACTTATATATCTTCTTTGGAGAATTGTCTATTCAAATCCTTTGTCATTTTTACATTGGGTTATCTGTCTTCTTATTGTTGAGTTGTAAGAGTCCTTCACATATTCTGGATATAAGTCCCTTATCAGATATATGATTAGGAAATAATTTCTCCCATTCTGTGCATTAGGTTCTGTCCGTAACTCTAAACTCTGGGCAAATTACTTCACTTTCCTCATCTAGAAAGTAAGAGGATTCAAAAGACTCACTTTAGAATTAGCTTGTGTATCACTGGGAGCAGGGCTGGTGACCCAGAGTATAAGACACCAAGAGTTTCCATGTGATTCTTCTTCTGAAATACCAACATTATTAAAAATTTGGGGATAAGCAGAATCTTAAAAGTCCAGAGGAAAGAAAAACAGTACGTGCTGAGAAAATGGAAATTTTGACTCTGTTGAGAAACTGGTGGCAACAGTATCACAGTTGTGTCAAAGTAATCAGGATGAGTGGACTCTGGAGAGATAAATTATGCCTGCCTGCCCATCAGAACGAAGGAGCTGAGCATGTGACATTGCAGCATGCCTCCAGAGCTATCTTTTTTGGAAAAACAATGTTATTTTGTGGCTTTTAACTTTAGATCACTTAAAAACCATTAACTCACACAAATCAGCTCATCTTCTAACTGCCATTATTTTATTTTATTTACTTTTATTTCTATTTTATTTACTAGATGGTATCTAGTTCTACTTCTCACTATAGTCAGTTTCAAAAAAATACAAAAACATCACAGATCCTTGATTTTCTTGATTTTTAGTGTTAGTTTTTGATCTTCCTGTTTAGAGTGTAGTACTTTTGGAAAACTATATTTTCCACACCAAACATAGATAGGTGTTTACAGACAGGAACTTGGAAGTATAATTTTTAAATGGTTAAAAGGAAAAAAATAAGGGCAAAATAATAAGGGAAATTGAGAATAACTTGAAATCACCAAAGGTTGAAACAAACAGGTCTTTGATTGTCCCTGGGAACCTCCAAGATGAATTTGAGAGGACAGAAGATGACAAATAGCACTTCTACAGCTGCACCTTTTGAGTCATTAGGAAGGAGCATTGGATGTTCTTAGATGCTTATTTAAAATATCGGTTCTAGTCTGTGGTGAATGTACACAAACCAAAACCTCGTGCTTTTCCTGTTTGAGAAGCCCCTGACCAAAAAATGGGAAGAGATTTAGCTTCTGCAGCCATATTTAAAACCCAAAAATGTATATCTGATATGGGCCTAGCATCCAAAATATAGAAAGAACACTCACAACTCAACAACAGCAAAAGATAAACAGCTTAATTAAAAACCAGACAAAGGCCTTAAATGGACATTTATCCAAAGAAGATATACATATGGCTAATAAGCATATGAAAAGATGCTCAGCATCAATTGTCATTAGGATAATGGAAATCAAAACCATGAGACATTGGGGGTGCCCGCCTGGCCCAGCCAAAAAAGCATGTGATTCTTGATCTCAGGGTCATAAGTTTGACCATCTTGTTGGGTGTAGAGATTACTAAAAAATAAATAAATAAAATTCTAAAAACCAAACCATATGATACCACTTCATACCCACTAGGATGGCCATAATCACAAAAACAAACAAGCAAACAAACAACAACCAGAAAACAAAGTGTTGGTGATGATGAAGAGAAATTGGAAGCCTCATACATTGCTGGTAGGAATGTAGAATGGTGCATTCACTCTGGAAAAGTTTGGTGATTCTCCAATAAACATCTGCTTACCATATGACTCAGCAATTCCACTCCTAGGTATATACTCAAAAGAACAAAAACTTATACACCAATGTTCATAGTATCACTATTCACAATAGCCAAAATGTGGGAAGTAGTAATCCAAATGTCCATCAATAAATGAATAGACCAACAAGATGTGGTATATCCATACAATGGAATAGTATTTGGCCATAAAAGGAATGAAATACTGATACATGTTATGATATGGATAAACCTTGAAAACACGCTTAGTAAAAGAAGCCAGCCACAATAGGCCACATACTATATGATTACATTTAATGAAATGTCTAGAAAAGCCAAGTCTATAGAGACAGAAAGCAGTTCAGTGGTTACCAGGAGCGATGGAAGCAGGAAATGGAGAGAGACTACTTAATGGGTAAGGGTTTTCTCCCAAACTGATCAAAATGTTCTGGAACTAGGTAGTGATAATGGTTGCACAAGACCGTGAATAAATATACTGTTTCTGAATTGTATGCTTTAAAATGGTTAAAATGTTGGAGCGCCTGGGTGGCTCAGTTGGTTAGCATCTGATTCTTGATTTTGGCTGAGGTCATGAGCTTACGGTTCATGGTACTGAGCCCTGCAAAATGCAGGGCCTGCTTGGGATTCTCTCTCTCTTTCAAAATAAATAATTATGAGAAAAAAATTAAATGGCAAATTTTGTGTTATGTCTATTTTGCCACAATTTATTTTATTTTATTTTATTAAAAAAAATTTTTTTTTGTTTTTATTTATTTTTGGGACAGAGAGACAGCTCGAGCAGGGGAGGGGCAGAGAGAGAGGGAGACACAGAATCCAAAGCGGGCTCCAGGCTCCGAGCTGTCAGCACAGAGCCTGACGTGGGGCTCAAACTCATGGACTGTGAGATCATGACCTGAACCGAAGGTGGACGCTCAACCGACTGAGCCACCCAGGCGCCCCAATTTTGCCACAATTTAAAAAATAACACAGGAGTGGGGGAGGGAATAAAGAAATAAAAATTAAAAATAATTCAAACTTTCAGGCACCTGGATGGCCCAGTCAGTTAAGCATCTGACTTCGGCTCAGGTGATGCTCTCATGGTTTGTGAGTGTGAGCCCTGTGTCGGGCTCTGTGCTGACAGCTCAGAGCCTGGAGCCTGCTTTTGGATTCTGTGTCTCCCTCTCTTTCTGCCCCTCCCCCCCACTCAAAAATAAACATTAAAAAAATAATGCAATTTTTCAAGGAAATGTACATTAATTTCTTGAAATAAAAATCCATAGCAAGGGGCTATTTAGTTGAAAGCACAAACAAGCAAATTACAAATTGCTTGAAGCTCCCCTCACAATTGATTGGGCCCAAAGTGGATACCAACACAAGCTGGGTCATTCAGAGGCTTTTCTTGGGAATTTAGAAGAGGAATTCCTATGTTTGACTTGGTCACGAGATGGGAAGAAGCCTCACTGTAACAGTTACCAGTATGAATTACTAGTATGTCCCAGAGCTCTCCTCATGCTTGGTTTGTTTCCCATGGATTCCTTGAGCTTGGCATTCTTACAATAACTCTCATTTTAAAAAATACCATTTTGCCTGAGTTATTTTGTGTGGTTCCTTTGCCTTAAAACCAAACTTCTATTCCTCATACAGGAGAGTTTTTAGGTATTTTAGGACATTTAGGTAATGTAATATTACCAATTGTATTAGGTTCCCACTGCTGCTATAACAAATTACTATAAATTTAGTGGCTTAAAACAACAGAAATTTATTCTCTCACAGTTCTGGGGACCAGAAGTTCAAAGAGAAGGGTCGTGCTCCCTCTGAAAGCTCTCAGGGAGAATCAGTTCCTTGTCTCTTCCAGCTTCTGGTGTTTGCAGGTGTTCCTTGGCTTGTGGCCATATCATAATCTCTGTTTCTGTGGTCACATTGCCTCCTCCTCTTCTGTGTGTCTGTCTTCTGTATGTCTCTTACAAGGACACTTATCATTGGATTTAACACCCACCCACATAATTCAGGATGATGTCCTCATCTCCAGTTCTGTAACCTAGTAACATCTGTAAAAATTCTTTTCCCAAATAAGGTAACACTTAAAGGTTGTAGGAATTAGGGTATGGACATATCTTGGGGCATGGGACACCATTCAACACATTCCACCAGTATATAATGTAATATATAATATAATATAATATAATATAATATAATATAATATAATATAACATAATAATGCCACAGTGAAACATATGCCCATTTTAAAGTCTGCTGATGCATGTTGGCAATATGTATCAGTGTTCGATATTGCTGACATTGCTCAAAACATGTTTTGAAATTTTTTATTTGGTGTTGCCCTCCGAAATTTAGTCATGATCTTTGAAAACTATAATGGCCATGGTCGAATCACCATATATTTGTACAGTGTAACAAGCACTTTCACATCCTTGGGACCTAGAATTACCCTGAAATAGTGGAGGCAGATCCAACTGGTAGAGAGTTTTGTTTTCTTCTCAACAAACTCAGTGCCTTTATTTTCCTGAAGACCAAATAGCATTTGGAGCAAACTCTGGGAAAGAGGAGGGCCATTGAAACTGGGCAAACTAAATTTTGGCATCAGAATGCCCCAGATGGTATGGTTGGAAAAGTCCAAGGCATTCTTAACTCTCTCTTCCTCCTCACTCCACATCATGTCTACCAATAAACCAAATCCTACCGTTCCATCTGGAATATTTCTCATATATCTGATTCCTTCTACTCCCACTGACTATGCCTTAGTTGCCTCAGACCCTCCTTATCTGAACCAGTAAAATATTTTCTAACTTGTCTCCTTGCCTTTCAGCTTTGAGTGTCTTGCCCCTCTCTTTCTATGCTCTCCAAAGTATACTCACCTACAGATGTTGGCCCTACTCACATACATACCTTCCAGGGTCCCCACAACACAGACAAGAAATCGTAAGTTGCTCAACAGGGCCCTGAGTGGCCCTCTCAGTATGACCTCTGTCTAATTTTACAACTTGTCTGAATTAATTTCTGTTTCCTACCCCTGCTTACCTTGCACAGTCATGCCTTTATGCCTCCACTTTAATTTTAACATCCTGTCAGCTCTGCTTTTTAAAAATCTATGCATTATTTTTAAAGTAAAATAAGTACTACAAGGCCCAAAACAAAACCAAAGGGCTCCTGGACTCCCTCTGACCACCCTTGCTTCCTGTCCACTCTCTCCATCCCCCAGGAAACCTCTTTCAGCCCTCTTACCTGGTATTTAGTATTGACCTTCATACTTTAAAACAAAATGCTAATAGCGGTATATTTAGTTTTTGGCTTAAGATATAAACTGAGGACTTTTTACTATGAAGATGAGATTTTAGCTCTATTATTATGCAGATCCTACCTATATACATATGTATGCAAATATTATATATGTACATTCCCTTTCCCCATCCTCCTAATGTAGTTATAGCTTGAGTTTGGAGTCTATTGATATTTGGTGGTTTGCATATGATTGGTTCTACTACAAATATATTCTTTCTTGTACTTTTGTTCTTCTTTGGAATTAATCATTGTCTTGTTCTTTCCTTGACTTCATTTTCTTTGCTTCATTTTCCATTTACCTAGCATTTATTCATTCCCCAAGTTCTCTCTGCCAGAAGCACATCTCTTTTCAATTCCTTCAAACATATTGAGGATTCTATCAGTTTTTGTCTTTTTCTTAGAAATCCTCCCCCAGAATCTTCTGTCCTCCTGCGTCAGTCTGGGCTGGCTGCTTCCCATACCACCCTGAGCTTACCTCTGCCCTCCTTCTTGAAATTCCCTTTGCTCTTCTCTTGTGTGGGAGGAGTTTCCTAGATCTCATGTCTTATTCTTCCTGGGTTTCTTCTCTTTAATGAAGTATGTCTTCTAGTAGCTTCCTGAGAAAAAGTGCACAGGGAGTAAATTTCTTGAGCTGCTCTGTATTTGAAAGATCTTTATTCTACCCTTATACTTGATTGATAGTTAGCCAGTTCAGGCTGCTATAACGAAGTACCATAGACTGGGTGGCTTATAAGCAACAGACATTTATTTCCCACAGTTATTTGCTAAGGTTTATTTCTTCCTGGAGAGTGGAAGTCCAATCAGGGTGCCAGCCTGGTTGGGTTCTGAAGAGAACGTTCTTCTGAGTTGCAGACTACAGATTTCTCATTGTATCTTCACATGGTAAAGAACTGAGAGAGGAATCAAGCTCTCTTATGACTATTTGAAGGGCGCTATCCCATTTAGGAGGGCCTCCCAAAGGTCTCATCTCCTGATACCATCTCATTAGGAGGCAGGGATTCAATACATGCATTTTGGAGGGACACACACATTCAGGCCGTAATAGGAGATAGATGTCTAGGTTGGAATTCATTTATCCTTGATTTTTTTTATTTTAATTTTTTTTTTTTCAACGTTTTTTTATTTATTTTTGGGACAGAGAGAAACAGAGCATGAACGGGGGAGGGGCAGAGAGAGAGGGAGACACAGCATCGGAAACAGGCTCCAGGCTCCGAGCCATCAGCCCAGAGCCTGACGCGGGGCTCGAACTCACGGACCGCGAGATCGTGACCTGGCTGAAGTCGGACGCTTAACCGACTGCGCCACCCAGGCGCCCCTATCCTTGATTTTTTTTAATGTTAATTTATTTTTGAGAGAGAGGCAGAGACAGAGACAAAGCATGAGTGGGGGAGGGACACAGAGAGAGAGAGAGACACAGAATCTGAAGCAGACTCCAGGCTCTGAGCTGTCAGCTGAGAGCCCAATGTGGGGCTTGAACCTAAGAACTGTGAGATCATGACCTGAGCCAAAGTCGGATGCTTAACTGACTGAGCCACCCATGTGTCCCTATTTTTCCTTGATTTTTGAAGTCATTGTTCCATTGCCTTCTAACTTTAAGCTGGTATTTTTTAGATACTGTTCCAATTCTGAGGCTTTGTACATGCCCTATTTCTCCCATAAAAAGATTTTAATAATCATGTTCTTTAACAAATTATTATTATTACCTTATTACCTTACTTGGTGTAGGCCAATTTTCATCCATTATGTTGAGCACTCAGTGGGCCATTTCAATCATCAGACTCATGTTCTTCAGTTCTGGGAAATCAGTGTGGTTTATTTCTTTTGAAACTTCTTCCTCTCCATTTACCCTGTGTTCTCTTTCTGAAATTCTTGCTTGGAATATTGTGTCTCCTGGACGGATCCTCTAATTCTCTTTTCTGTCCTATTTTTCAAACTTTTCATCTTTAAATTTTACTTTCTGGGAGATTGCCTTAAATTTACATTTTATTTTTTTTTCACCTGGGGTTTTTATTTCTGCCATGATATTTATACCATCTTTTTTTTTTTTAAGTTTATTTATTTTGAGAGAGAAAGAGAGAGCAGGCGAGGAGCAGAGAGAGGGAGAGAGAATCTCAATCCACACTGTTAGTCCAGAGCCCGACATGCGGTTCGGACTCACAAACAGTGAGATCATGACCTGAGTCGAAACCAAAACCCAGATACTTAACCGACTGAGCCACCCAGGTGCACCTATACCATATTGTTTTTGCTCTATGATGTACTATACTCCTAACACTCTAAGGCTATTAATTAGAGGGGCTTTTTATTCCTGTTTGTTCTCCTTGTCTTCCTGCTTGTTTCTTTGCTTGGGTCCTCAAAAATCTGGTGATCCTTGCCTGACTGCTTACATTTTAAGGTATAGCAATAAGAAGTTGACTGTAAGCTCTGTGTACACAGCATACATTATTGGCTAGTGGGCATTGCTATGGGATGATCTGGTCAGCTGTATCTTAAAGAACCTCCGGTGTTAGTATTTAACCTAATTACATATATATGCATTTAACCTAATTATTTACATACACACACACACACACACACACACACACACACACACACATGCAGAATAACTGTAATGTGCTAACTTACTAGGTAGGCCAAAAAATTACCCTCTTCTCTCCTCTGAAACCCAAAAAGCTGGTGACATCATTTTAGATCTAGCATTTATAGCGATGAGTCATATCTGGCTGTGAGTCATAATCAATATCTTGGAGAAAACTTGGCAAAACATCAACATCACAGCTTCATTCTGAGCTTCTCTGTGAAGTTGGTTGTGCTTGCTCTTCAGCTCTGCAATCCAAACAGTATTTTGGTCTTTCTCTGTACATTCAGGGCTTTTAAAAAATGATATGACTCGGGGAATGTTAGTTTTATCTTCTCGTACAAATCTTAAATTTCCAAGGATAAAATAAAGACACAGTAAAGATAAATCAGACAATGAGGATTTGACTGTTTTTGTACAAATCTTAAATCTTTCTGGATGTTATAAGGACATGGGAATGTTCTTTCTTAGAAAGAATTAGCAGAACTTCATTGGCCAAATCTCATTTTTGCTTTTTATGCTCTGAGGTTACAAACAAGAAACAAACTCTACCCAGTCTCGCTCAAGTTTAAAAATCACAAGCATTTCTCTAAAACAAGTATTCATTTTGCAACCTTTTACATCACATGGTTGAAAGAGCCATAGCGTCTGAAATTCCACTGTGTCATATCACCCTAAGTTCAAGTAAAAATTGGGACATTGCAGTATTTTGTAAAAATGAAATAGGCTGTTTTCCCCGTGGAATTTTAGCTACTTAGATGGACAGGATTGAACCGATTACTCTGGGACCTGAAAAATAAAGATGATTTAATAGGAAATGTTTTAATCTACTTCCCTTAATTTATCTTAAATTTCCTGGAAATAGTTTAACTCCTATCTTCTGGAAATGTCAAACGAAATTGTCAGAAATAACCAGACTTATTAAACAAATGGATTTTCATGTTTTTGCACTGAATAAGAGTAAGAACACTTTCTATCGGGGCTTCATAGGCAAATAAAAACTTAATTTGCTGGGGGGGGGTTGTTTATTTTTGAGAGACAAAACAAAAATTTTAATTCTCTTGGCTTTAAAATGAAGAACATCAAAAACAAAAATCTTACTAAAAACAAACAAACAAACAAAAACTTTATTAAATCACAGCAATTACATTTTCTCCCCAAACTGTCCTCTCTGGGTTTTCATGTTCTTGTTAAGGCTATCTTTTCTTTCCAAATCAATCAGATTTGAGAGTTTGGGAGCCATCTATTTTCCTCTCCCTTCTCCCTACCGCTCCTCACCCTCATCCATCCCACCTGCCTGATCTCTGGATTCAACTCATATTGTCAATCACCAGGGCTCAGGCCTTTATCTCCATGTCCACCATTCCATTTCCTTGGACTGTGTTAGCTAGAGTCCTCAGGTGGCTCACAGCTAAGTTATTGCCATGTATCTCACTGCCTCCCGTCTCTTTTTAGAGGAGTTTCAAGCTTAGTTGCCTAAAGAGTCAGGTGAGTAAAGGAGTGAAATGAGTTGGCTAAGCACAGGCCTTAACTGAAAGGACAGCCTCCACTCAATTGCAGCTATTGTTTCACCAGGGATAATGGGATAGTGTCACCAGAAATCCAGCTTTCCAAGAAAAGTCAGAGATCCCCAGAGTTTCTATAGGTTCTCTCACTTCCCTTGGATTCCTGGGAATTGTAGGTACAAGAAGAGAGATGTTTGGGACCTAGAAGGTAGGTTATGAAATGTACTAGGCTGGCCAAACCTCAATGCTTGTCATGTGTACAGTCCCTGAAGTGGCCCTAAATGGTTCCTTATTCATAGGTGCCTCATCTTCCTGGCTCACCATCCTAGCCGACAGCCACCAAGAGGAGGTCTAAGAAAGTTCATTTGAACCAGGATGATGGTAATGAATCATCCAATCATCCAATCTGGACCAATCCAAACTGGACCAATCAGTTTTTCTCTCTCTCTGGAATTTGAACTTTAGATAAACAGTGAGTTAATTGGTAGTGATAGTGGATGTGGAAATACACAAAAAGCACAAACAGAAAGAGTAGTTGACTCATGGGAATACCAGAGCATTTAGAGTAAGGATCAACAAACATCTGCTAAAGAGTGACAAAATTACCTAGTAACTAGAGTTGCGTGGGATCTTGAATAAATTTCGAGTTTCCAAACTTTATTCCTGGTCTGTTAGGCACTATATTGTTATTCCTGTGTCTCCTATGAGTTCTGGGAATGAAGGTTTTCTTTAAAAAAGGAAAGGGAGGGGCGCCTGGTGGCTCAGTCAGGTAAGTGTCCGACTTCGGCTCAGGTCATGATCTCAGGGTCCCTGGGTTTGAGCCCCGTGTTGGGCTCTGTGCTGACAGCTCAGAGCCTGGAGCCTGCTTCAGATTCTGTGTCTCCCTCTCTCTCTGCCCCTCCCCCGCTCTCTCTCTCTCTCTCCCCTGCTCGCTCAAAATAATAAACATCAAAAAATAATTTAAAAAAATAAAAAAGGAGGGGTGCCTGTGTGGCGCAGTCGGTTGAGCGTCTGACTTCGCTCAGGTCACGATCTCACGGTCTGTGAGTTTGAGCCCCGCATCAGGCTCTGTGCTGACAGCTCAGAGCCTGGAGCCTGCTTCAGATTCTGTGTCTCCCTCTCTCTCTGGCCCTCCCCCCGTTCATGCTCTGTCTCTCTCTGTCTCAAAAATAAATAAATGTTAAAAAAAATAAAAATAAAAATAAATTAAAAAATAAAAATAATAAAATAAAAAAGGAAAGGGGGTATAATTTTACTCAAACCTTGATAAATTATAAAACGTTTGTCCCAACTGCTTTTTTCTGTGGTCCTCTGCCCTTCTCCATTTGTTATGATGTAGAACATCATTCTGGAATACTTATAAGAACACTGCTTAACTAAAAATATATCAATAGTCAATAAAAATGTGCCAATATTCCACAGAGTGAAGTCACACACACAAAACTGGTATTACATTTTTAATTACTTGATCGAGAGTAGTTGCAAGTAGGGATGGGCCTGGATGTCCCAAGTTTTACAAGGAGTTTAAATCATGAGAACGACATTAACTCTTGAGAGTTACAAAACACTATGGGGCAGGAATTATGCTCCAATTCCACACTTTCAATATTTAAGGGAGGGGAGATAAAATCAGAGTGACAATAAGAACGGTAGGAAAAATTAAAAGATAAAAAGGGGAGAAAGAGATAAGAGACAAAGTAGAAGGGCTAAGATATCAAGGATAATGAAGTGATTATACAATTGATAACTGATATGACATATAAGGATTATACACACATGGACACAATTGCAGTTTGGGTGAGGGGTTAAATTTTTAAGATTATGTTGGTAAGAAAACTAAATTTTTTAAATAATGGAATAAATGTTTTAAAAGTTTTTCATAGTGTTAGAATTAAGTTAGAGTTTTAAAAAGTCAATGTACACTCATGACTTGAAAAAGAAATGTCTTCTGGGGCTCCTGGGTGTCTCCGTTGGCTGAGCATCCAACTCCTGATTTCAGCTTAGGTGATGGTCCCAGGGTCATGGGTTTGAGCCCAAGTCAGACTCCGTGCTAAGCGTGGAGCAGCCTGCTTGGGATTCTCTCTCTTTGCCTGTGCCCCTTTCCCTGACTTGCTCTCTCTCAAAAAAGAAAAAAAAAGAAAAAAGAAATGTCTTCCAATTTTGTCCAAAAATGGCCTAGCAGTGATATTATTCTAATCCCAATCTGTGCTCATGAAAAACAATGTCATATTCATCCTTGATACCCCAATTTTTCCACTAATCTTTTTCTTCACATAAAGGAACTAAGATTCTTTATAAAACAGTTCATTCCGTGTTTTGGGGTAGAGAAAGCTGAAGATAATCTGGAACATTGTCTTGTGTATATGAAACAAGAATGTTTTCAAATATGCGTGGGAGAAGTGCTGAAGAGATAACAGAACCATCTTAAAAGGACTTTCACTGGCCAAGATCTAAAGATTTAATCAGGAAAGGAAAATGATTCTAGATAATTGAAACTATGTTAATCTATGAAAGTCCATGATGATTCTCCAAAGGAAAAAAAGTTTACAATTTAGTAAAAAGTAGTTTGGCTATAAAAGATAGTGAATGTGATAATATAGATATGTTGCTTAAGTTGAATAAATACAGAGTTAGATGTATTGGGTTTTTAAAAAATCTAAAGCATATAATAGTTTATAAAGTGCAGGCATTCCTTTTCTCTAATTGCAACAGTAGGGAGGGATGAATACAAGACATTGGGAATCAGCCAAAAAATCCTGGAAAAAAATATAAACTATACCAACTACAGAAAGAACTGCTCCACATCATTTGTCACACATAACAACTGGGTAGAAAAGAGATCCAACAGTTTTCAGCACTAGGGTAGGAAAATGACCAAGGAGAAAGAGAATTCCACAGTGTGTTTCATGATGATAATTCACCAAATGTCTTAAAGAAAACTAATTGCATAGACTCCCTCCCTGTCTTATGAAAGGTGAAAACTTTCAATGAGCTTATTAATTATAACAAATTAATGAGGCAAAATCAATTTGCAACAAATGAACAATCCAGCTCAGTATATTATAATAAGAAGAAACTGGGTTCTGTAAGGTGGCCAAATAAGGGCACTTGGGTGGCTCAGTCAGTTAAGCATCCGGACTCTTGATCTTTGCACAGATCATGATCTCCTGGTGCATGAGATCAAGCCCCACATCAGGCTCTGTGCTGACAGTGATGAGCCTGCTTGGGATTTTCTCTCTCACTCTCTCTATACATCCTCTGCTCACTCATTCACTCTCTCAAAATAAATATTTTTTAAAATGCTTTAAAAAAGGATGGGCGAATGAAACTTAAAAAAAAAAAAGGCATCATTTCAGAAGCATTAGGTTGCATTCTGTGAATGGCAAGGATTTAAAAAGTTTTATATGAGGGGCGCCTGGATGGTTCAGTCAGTAAAGCGTCCAACCTCAGCTCAGGTCATGATCTTGTGGTCCGTGAGTTCGAGCCCCGCGTCGGGCTCTGTGCTGACAGCTCAGAGCCTGGAGCCTGCTTGGGTTCTGTGTCTCTCACTCTGCCTCTCTACCCTCCCCACCTCTCAAAAATAAACATTAAAAAAAAATTTTTTTTTGTTGTTTTATATGAAAGGAAAACCAGTCAGGAGGCACAACCAAGCCTATGACCCAACTCAGATTAAGTTGGCTGAAACCCCATCTGGTCTAAATAATAGGCTTTTTCTTTTGGTTTTATATGTAGAATGAAATAGAATCACGTTATCTATAGTATTGTACCCCAAGGCTGCCACTAGCCCTTTTAAGACCTTTGTATCAATAAGGCAAAGACATCTCATCCTCCAGGTAGCTACTGGAAAGATGGCTTTTAAAAGCAGAGTGACAGGTGTATTTCAGTACTCCCTTGCCCCTTTGACCAGGCACTCTGTGCAAAGTACAACCCACATAGGCCTGCTGCCCCTGTTAGGAAGGTCTAAGAAATGAATGTGGTAAAATGACTGGCACCTCAGAAAGGGATAAGTATAGGGATAACAAAGACATTAATTTCAACCTGTGGTAATAGCACTTTAGTAGCAATTTAAGTATCAATTTTGTCATTGTGAAATTTTGTGCATATTGTTTGCTTCTAAATATAAACCTTCTTAAAGCTTATTTGTTTATTTTAAGAGAGAGAAAAAGAGAGAGAGAGAGGAAGGGGCAGAGAGAGAGGGAGAGAGAGAACCCCAAGCAGGCTCCATGTTGTCAGCACAGAGCCCTACACCTGGCTCTATCTCATGAGCCATGAGATCATGATCTGAGCTGAAATCAAGAGTCGGATGCTTAAGTGAGCCACTGAGGTGCCCCTAAACCTTATAATTCCAGTTAAACTTGAGAGTATGTTGAGAAGGTTTGTGATCAATGCTTAAACGCAGAGAAATTTTCACTTGTTAAGTTTAAATGTTTTGATTTCCTGGTTGCGTTCAGTGGTTAGAGGAATATTATTTCACAGATATGAAAGATTAATAATTTGAGCTTATGCAAAGTATAACTTGGAGGGTTCCTCTTTTCACACAAGTGTCCCTTAGACATTTAAGATCTAAGCAATAGATAGGTAGAAGAAATGGAAATAAAGCCACAATAAGGGGGAAAGAAAAACACTAAGAGCAGGAGGAGAGAACAATAATATTCAAGGCAGAGAAAGGGAGAGAAGGACAGAAGTAAAATGTAAAAGATAAAGGTAGACAGGAGAGAGAGCAGAGAAACCCAGAGGGCTCTGAAGTGTTTATGCAGGTAAACTGCTTATTTCACATATGGCTTTAACTCTTTTCCCTGCTCTTTAATAACTGGCTTACCTTTTTTTTTTTTTAAAGTAGGCTCCACACCCAGTGTGGAGTCCAATGTGGAACTTGAACTCATGACCTTGAGATCAAGACTGGAGCTGAAATCAAGAGTCTGACTCTCAACCAACTGAGCCACCCAGGCACCCCTCAATCATTTATTTAAAAAAACAAACAAAACAAAACAAAAACCAAAACAAAACAAACAAACAAAAAAACTCCAAAACTTTCTCTAGAGAAACTGTTGACTTAAAAATAAAACTAACACATGCACTGGAACAAAAGTCTTCAAGAACCCTGAGAGTCCTCCCAAAACTTGCTTTATGCTTGGAATGTCTTGCTACCTCCATGATTAGCCCTTTGGGCCCAGACAAGAGCATCTAGCCTCTTCCTTTATATCACACAGCACAGATGAAAACAGGTTTGAGTATTAAAATAGGCTTTCCTAAAGGCTAAGGATCTATAGGAACTATCCACAAAGAGTGACATGAAATTCAATAATCTGGTTTACAAAACCTGGATTGCTCTCTCTGGTGATCCAGCTCCCTGTCTCTTCATGGTGGGCACCATCTTAACACCCATCACCCATGTGGCTGCATCTGCAAGGCTACCTTTCTTAAAAGACAGAATCCAGGGTCTTAGATGAGGCCTACCCTTCAGACCTCAAAAATATAAACTTACATACCACATAATAACTCCACCATTCACCCAAGAGATACACACAAATAGGTGTCCTCCATCAAGGGCCCCTATGAACTGACTACCAGTTAGCAGCCTCCTGGAGGGTAAATTATTCCCTGGGACAGTGTGATATTACCCGCAGATAAAGCCAAACCTTAGGCCTTGGGATATAGTGAAAAGAGGACTAAGCATTAAGAGTTCAAGGGATTTAGTTGCTGACTCATTTTGTGACCCTTAGGTCTAAGTTATTTTATCTTTAGAGCTTCATTTACATCATAGGTAAAATAGAACTTATCTCTATTCTACTTTAAAGGATTGGGGTAAGAATAAAATGAGTTAGATGAAAAAGTGCTTTGAAAAAGTATAGACTCTTACAAAAACAGAAGAAGAAATTACATCATTCCAGAGTCTCTGTAATCTTTGCCTGTTCTTCTCCACCAAATTTTGCCAGGCCATTCTCCTCACCCGATCTGGAACCCATTGTTAATTTGCAGACCAGTGGATTTGAATTAAAGGTTCTGTAGGATCTTTTACAACTCTGGAAGTATACTATTTCCTTTCATCCAGTGAATATGAGCACTTACTTTGCATCGTGTTGGAAACACAAAAATGAGTAAAATCCAGCAAAAAATGATAAAACCTAGCAATCAGTAATTATGGAATGTCATATGAAAAGTTTATACAGATTTCCTCAATTCATGAGGGGGTTAAACCATACGAATAAAGTTTTGGATGCATTATTTTAGATATTCCCTCTGTCCAACTTTGTTAACAGCCACGAAACCTTTATTAAGCACTACAAAGCTGAAAAATACTGGCTAGAGGCTGTGAAGATACAGAGATGCGTAAGATTATCGTGGTGGTCTAAAAACCTACAATCTAGTGTGGCAGGTAGTATGGATGATGTTAAAACTTTGGTCTTGCCATCCCTGGACTGGAGTTCAAATTCTGCTATTAACTTACTGTATGATGTTTGACAAGTACCTTTTGCCTTTCTAAGCCGGTTTCCTCTCCTACAAAGGGGTTTAAAATATAGTACCTATTCCTTAGCGTCGTCGTGAGGTTCGAATGACATAATTTATGTAAAGAACAGTTTCTGGCACAAAAGTGCTTGATAAATAGCCACAATTTTTGTGTGTGAGCTCTGAGGGGAGATGATGAGCGTGAGATTTCCGTAACACACAGCTAGCAAAATACAGTTATGTTGCAGAGCTGTTTCACTTTCTCCTTTGAGACGCAAGCCTCCTTCTTTGCTTCCTCCCCAGTGTCAGGCACCGTTTCGTGATCCCAAACCTTCAGGTATAAAGACAGTAATATTTCCAATGCTCAATTACGTATTCATGGGGGAATTCTTTATATACTAAGGGGCCAATTTCAATCAGTAAGTCACTCCCTTAATTCTTACTCTGGATACCTTGGCTAATGAACAGCATTGGTAGCCTGAGTAATGAAAAAAACGTAAGCCACACTTCGCCAAATATAAATTAAATGTGGACCGATTGCCAAGTACGAAATACCTATAACGTTCTTTGAAATCTTAAAAAAAATGTAACAATGTTGGGATTGAAATAAAAAATACTTCCCAAGGTCAGTGGCTGAGGAGGCATTAGTGGCCCTGATGTTTCTCGACTCTTCTCCCGCCCCCATCCCCATTTCCCAATTCAGCCTAGACCTAGCAGTCCGACCACTGCCTTCGGGGCAAGGTGCGGGGGCTAGAAAGAAGGGTGGGGGAGGTGGGGCTGAAACGGAACTTCATTGTTCGCGGGACCGACTCTTCCCGAAAGAGCCCGTTGGCAGCGCCTGCGCAATGTGCGCTCTTTGTGCGGGGCTGCAGCAAGCTGGTTGTTTGTGTGTGTCTGTTGGAGGCGTTGGAGGGAGAGTCGGAGGGGCGTGGTCTCTTCCGTCGCATTCTGATTGGGCTCTCGCAGGAAGGTGGGCGGGCACAGGGCGGAGCTTCTGATAACAACACTCGGCGCTGAGGCTGAGGCTATTTGTTGCTGCGCCGCCACCGCCCGAACCATGGTCCGCGCTCCACTCGGGCTCTCTTAGCAGCAGCCGCCGCCGCCGCCCTGTGATCGCTGGCTTCACTTCCTCCTTCTCTTCTTGCTGAGCCACTTTCCTCCTAGAGCTATGACCGTCGTCTCCGTCCCACAGCGGGAGCCACTTGTCCTGGGTGGCCGTCTTGCGCCCCTGGGCTTTTCCGCCCGCGGTTACTTCGGGGCCCTGCCGATGGTGACCACGGCCCCGCCGCCTTTACCCCGGATCCCGGACCCCCGGGCACTTCCTCCCACCCTTTTCCTCCCTCACTTCTTAGGGGGAGACGGTCCCTGTCTGACCCCGCAGCCTCGCGCCCCAGCACCTCTGTCCAACTGTAGTCTAGCTACGGCGGGAGGCACCCCTCGGGCAGCACCAAAGAAGCGGCGAAAGAAGAGGGTGCGGGCCAGCCCGGCGGGGCAGCTGCCCAGCCGCTTCCATCAGTACCAGCAGCACCGGCCGAGCCTCGAGGGCGGTCGGAGCCCCGCGACGGGCCCGAGCGGAGCGCAGGAAGTCCCGGACCAGGCCGCCAATTTGGCCCCGGGTCCTGCGGCCGCAACCCAAACTGAGGAAGCGAGCCTTTTCCCTGGCCCGGTGCCGCCCGCGGTGCCCGGCCAACCCTCATTCAGAAGAGAGGTAAGGGCCGCGAGAGGGACTTGGGGACTGTTGGGGAGTTCCGGCCCTTCGATGGGTCCGGCCGAGCTCTGGAATCTGGGGCCCTGCACCGAGGGGTCGGGAAGGGGGGGGGGGCCGGGGTGAGGGGCGGCTGTTTACTCGGGAGGGAAGTTTCCGTGACGCCCGCTCTGTTCTAGCCCGGGGAAGGAGGGGGAGGGGGAGGCATGCGCTGGCGCTGCTGATTGGCTCCCGGAAACCAGCCAATGAGAGGAGCGGCTGCGCCCCAGCAACAGCCCCGATTTAGAAGGCTGGCTGCGTTCCAGGGGGTTTCGGTATTCGGGCGCGCGGTGGGGTGGGGGAGGGAAGGGGCCCGCGGGAGGCTGACGTCAGCGCGCGCTACGTGCGCAGCGCTCCGGCGCTCATGAAGGAGGCGAGGCCGGCTGGCAGTGGTAGGGGAAAGGGTGGGCGACCGCTTTCGGCTCCCAGACCGTCGGTAGTTCCAAGACTAGTTGGCGGTGCGCGTGCACTGTTTCACCGACCGGTTGTGGGACTTGGTGGGCCACAAGCGGCTCCATTCTGTTTGGCTTGCTTTTTTGCGATGAGAGGTGCCCCGTGTGCGGCGCCGGCCCAACTGGGGCTGTGTCCCTCGCCGGCAGACCTGCTTAGCTATAATTTTATCTTTAAAAGTTGGCAGGAGCGGTGGCAGTTCTTGCCTCTTTGAAACGATAACATTTGCTTGCTAGTCTATTAGATGAGTGGAATTGTTTACATATACTTTATACTGTACTGGGCTTTATTAATGGAAGGTAATTTTATTACTTGTGTCCAGAATGATGAAATTTTAGAAGTTATAAGATGAATTGGCGTTATGCCACCCAATTTCCGTAGTGTTGGGTTAGGATCAAAAGTTAGAGCCATTTCTTGTTAGAAGAATACTGGAGAGATTTGTAGTTTCTCTCGCTGTACCCTTGGAAAAAAGTCAAATTTGACCGCCGTGATTACTTAATTATCTTAGATTCCGGTTTTAAAATTCCGTGGCTCTGAAATATGAGTAATAATGTAAAAGTGAGCTTTTGTACGTCTTGTTTCCTGGTTACCAGTAATATTCTTTTATAGAACTGTTAAAACCAGGGAACGCTGTTGGCAGTTACTGACACGGAATGTTACCTGGTGCCCAGCTTTCTATTTTTGTGTCCCGCTACCCTACCATATTCCAAGTGTTGGAAGGGCAGTGATCCTGATGAATTACCGTATACTTTTCCATTGGGTCGTGGCTCTCTGTGAGGATCACTTGAGTTACGAAAGTGATTAGAACTGGTGCCGCAAATTTCTTGAAGCAGTTAAACCAGGAAGTGGGGGCAGGCGGAAGCAATTTTCTTATGTATTTGCTATAAGTATGTATACTTGGAAAAGGTAGTGATTAGTATTTAAATTTTTATATTTAAATATTTGAAATTTTGTTTTCAGAAGTTGGGAGGTAATTTTTCTGTGTTAGCCATTATCAAAACAATCACTTAAAATACAGTTTTTACTAATCAAATTATTCTGCAATAATTTTAAAAGGATTTGTCTAAAAGGTAAATAGTAATCTATAAACATAGTTTTTATTTTCAACCAGATTCAGCCAATCAAAATGAACGCATGTGAAAATTTCTCTTGGCATTATCGTATTGTAAAACCTCTGACTTCGGTCAAAGAAAGGAGGTTGCATATGTTTGGAAGGGACCTCATTACTCTTACAGTTACAGAAAGATGAACTTGGGGTTACTGGTTTTTTTTCCCTTTGACATTTTAGAACTGATTCCCTACATTCCATATTGGTGGCAGTGGTGATTATATTTTTAGTAGTAAACTTAGATGTGTGCTTATTTTTAAGTGCAGTGAGCACATAAACATTTAGTCAGGTCAGGAAACTAAAGTCCAGGAGAAGAAAATATACTAGATACATGCTGTGAGGTTCGTGACTAATTTTTATCATGAACTGTATTCACTTTTATGTTCCTTGTCTTTGTAGGTTTTAAAATCAAAGATGGGAAAATCGGAGAAAATTGCCATTCCCCACGGCCAGCTTGTTCATGGTATACACTTGTGTGAACAACCAAAGATAAACAGACAGAAAAGCAAATATAACTTACCACTAACCAAGATCACCTCTGCAAAAAGAAATGAAAATAACTTTTGGCAGGATTCTGTTTCATCTGATATAATTCAGAAGCAGGAAAAAAAGCCTTTTAAAAATACTGAGAACATTAAAAATATGCATTTGAAGAAATCCGCATTTCTAACTGAAGTGAACCAAAAGGAAAATTATGCTGGGGCAAAGTTTAGTGATCCACCTTCTCCTAGTGTTCTTCCAAAGCCTCCTAGTCACTGGATGGGAAGCACTATTGAAAGTTCCAACCAAAATAGGGAGTTGATGGCAGTACACTTAAAAACTCTCCTAAAAGTTCAAACTTAGATCTCAGATTGCAGTATGTCTGTAAAACATTTTTTTTCCAAAATCCCTGGACTCTTGAAAAGAAAATTGGTACAGAAATGGAAATTTGCCTTGTAACATACAAGTGCAAAGGAGTTTCAAAAATTACAAACAACTTGTATTATATTTTATATTTTGTAAATACTGTATACCATGTATTATGTGTATATTGTTCATACTTGAGAGGTACATTATAGTTTTGTTATGAAAGTATGTATTTTGCCCTACCAAATGGTAGGTGTTTTGTATATATACAGTGGAGAAATTTTAAGTGTGCTAAGGCACATGGAAGACCGATTTATTTGCACAAGGTACTGAGATTTTTTTTAAAGAAACAGCTGTCTAATCTCAAGGTGAAGATCTAAATGTGAACAGTTTACTAATGCACTACTGAAGTTTAAATCTGTGGCACAATCATTGTAAACATGGGGTTTGTTTGTTTCTCTAAATTGGTTTTGCCTTCTAATCTGTAATTACTGGAAAACTCCTATTCCCATTTTTACCAAACTTAATTTCTGGGTTTTGGTTTATCCATTCAAATTTAAAATACCTCTAATTTTAATGCCAACAAAATTGGTTGTAATCAAATTTTTAAATAATAATATAATTTGGCCCCCCCTTTTATACTAGTCTTGATTCTTTGTGTGTGACTTTCATGTTTGAATGTGTGACTAGGAGATGGATTTTTAACTTTCCATTTTACTGGCTAAATGTCTTAGTATTATTACTAATTGTCCTTCCTCCTTCTGATATTTAGAGGGTCCAATAATTTCACCGTACTACCTCTAAGGGGAGGAATTCCCCATTTTGCAATGGAAACTTGTCGAAAGTAAAGCTGGTTAGTTTATAACTTAGAATATATTTTTATATATGAACTGTTTCATAAAGTACCATTTGACTTACCATATAATTTCAATGAAAGAAGATGACACTTGGTTTGGTTTATGATATTGAATGGTGGTACTTAAACCAAAGGAAGTGTAATTGATGTTAAAGTAGGTGGAGATTTGGATTCTAGAGTTTGCTGAAAGAAATATAGTAGCTTATGTAGTTTTACTTTAAAATTCAAACTTTGTTTTCTAAGGTTCTAAAGGGCGAATTTTCCCTGTGTGGTTTTTAGTTCTACAGAGCTAAAATTTATCTTGAATAACAAAAAAGGTTGTGGGTTTTTTTTTGTTTTTTTTTTTTTGAGTTTTAGGCAATACTTAGACAGGAAAAGAGTGTTAAGAGGGTATATATGGTGGAATAGATAAGGTGCTACTATCTTTTCAAGAAAAGTCTTAGGTCTTGCACATTTGGTTCATGCAGGAGGGGAGACTTTCTGGCTATACAAAAGTGGGTGGTGTGGACACAACCTGAGAATCACTGTTACTGATGAGCTGTGCCAGGAGGGTATGGTAACTTGTTACATAGCCACCACAAAACCTGAGAACTAGTTAACAGAAGTGCCTGCAGTCTTGTTTACACAGTTCGTACATAATCCAGCCAACCATTCTTTGGCCCTGGCTATAAAATGCTTCATTCTTGCATGTATGTAGAGAAAGCTATACTTTGTTATTATATGTTATACATAGCTAGCATTAAATGCATTAGAAAAACTAACAACAGTAAGATTTCAATCTTGTAAAAGTTTTTTTAAGATTTTTTCAAGAAGTGTTAACACTGGTACAGGAAATAGGTTATTATAAAGTAATGGGTTTTGTAATTTGAAGAGTGAATAAAGTTGGCTGAATTACACTACAGCTGACCTTGTGAAAAAGTATTAGCAAACTTAAAAAGTTAATTTTGACGTTATAGTAAAATGGTATTCCGCAGCCTTAGTCTCTTCGGACTGCTGTGACAGTAGAAGGTGTGGGTAGCTTATATAAAGTTACTTCTCAATCCAGTTAGCCGGAAAGTCTGAGATTAAGGCACCAGCAGATAATGTCTAAGAGCCCACTTCATGGTCCATAGATGGGAGTCTAGGGGCTTGGGTGCTTTCTTGGACTCCTTTTGTAGAGATATTAAGCCCATTCATGAGGGTTCTCATTTCCTCCAATGGTACTGTCACTGTTTGGTTTTGTGGGTATATAAAGCAAACACTTCAGAGTCACCAGCTTCGGGCCTAAGTTTTTACCTAGTAGCCTGGTAAAGGGGCTCATCATTGTAAAGGGCTGAAAGGTTTATATGTGAGTGGAAATTGTTCTATGCAGTGGCACTTCACTATAGAGCATACCTGGATGTGAGGTATTATGCTGAAGTTGCTTTTAGATAAGAATACAATTTGATACTACTCAACTCCTACTACTGATAAAGTGGCACATACTGCTGATACAGTAACACCATAGGACTTTTGTTTGCATTAATCTTGGTGCTAAGTATTTTAGTGTCCTTGTAGGCAGATAAAGGAAAAAGAAGGTAAAAGACCAAATTGCACTATTAGAAGGTTGACAGGAATCATTGTTTTCAAACTTAAAGGTAGTTTGTAAGTTAAAATACAGATTTTAAGGTGGTTTATGTGGTTTGTGAGTTAAAAGACTAGAATGTATCAGGCAAATAATGGACATTTTATTAGGACCAGAATTCAGGTTTTTAGGCATCCAGTTGACCTTTGAATAACATGGGTTTAAACTGTGCTAGTCTACTTACCCATGAGTTTTTATGAATACATATGTAAATATAGTATAGTACTGTACATGTTTTTTTGGTTTTGTTTTTTTCCTGGAGCTCACTTTATTGTAAGAATACAATATGTAATACATAGAAAATATGTGTTAACTGACTCTTACCAAGCTTCTGGTCAGTAGGCTATTAATAGTTAAGTCTTAGGGGAGCCAAGTTAGGTGCATTTTTGACTGCATGGGAGTTGGCACCCCTAGCCCCCATGTTGTTCAGGGATCAACTGTACTATGTAATCACCCCTTTCCTTCGCGTTATTTTAGTATAAAGCTTGTGTGTCATACAAATGTGGAAGTGAAATGGGGTCAGGTCATACCACACTTG
This sequence comes from Puma concolor, assembly GCF_028749965.1. Lineage (NCBI taxonomy): Eukaryota > Metazoa > Chordata > Mammalia > Carnivora > Felidae > Puma > Puma concolor. The sequence continues at coordinate 81,344,826 of NC_141671.1, forward strand.
GGGAAAACCACTTGTATTTCTTTTCCCTGGAACATGATCAAGCTAGCTAAAACCCACATTACTTGCTTTTGTCTTTACTTGCCCTCTTTTCAAAGCCCTAACTCAACTTTTGGTGATGAGAAGGAACAAAACCTAGGCCCTATCTCTGTGCTGTGCCCCTCAGCATCAGGCTCCAGAATGGATCTGGGAGAGGGCAACTGGCAGCCCACCCAAGTCAGGGTGAAATTGTGAGGAGCTGTTGCTGCGGTAGATAGGCTAGACTCTTGGATACCTTGTCGTCCCTCAACCCCCACCATCTTCTCAAAAGCAAAGCATTTAGATGTCTGAGGGAGGGTTTGGGTTGTCCTGACTCAAAGCCATCCACCTCTGCCCTATTCCTGGTTCCTCCAGAGGCATAGTTGGAGAAAGAACCATATTAAATGGTTTAAGAATTCAAAAAAGGGCTGCTTTTGAGATTAAGGAGGCCTTCAAGTGGTAGCATAAAGGCAGGCAAATTGTGAATGGGGACACCAAGCAATCCCTTCTAGAAAGGAAGGGAAAGAAGGGTTTAAAGATGCAAAGGAAATTCTATTTGACATTCACATTTTGTGTGAATCTCCATTCCTGCCATTCCTGCTCAAATAGATGCAAATACCTTCACAAATAGTTGGAAAATCAATTTTAGAAATTCTGACCATAGTTTGAAAATTTCCTCAATATTTAGTCACTAGTTTTTAGGGGTTTTTTTTCTAGCAATGTGTTACAAATATTGAAACCAATGAGTTGGCTTAGATCTGACATCTCTCCCAGTCTGATTCCAGAAAATGGTTCATTCCTGTAGTTTTGATAACACATTTCTGTATAAGATTATAAAAATTCTAACAATGAAACTAATACAGAGTCCCTGTCTTTTGGAAAATAAAACTGTCTCAAAACACCCCTTCCCCCCTTGTTTGACATTTCTCAGTTCCTTTGTGACATTTCTGAGCAGCATGTCTACAGTTTAATGTGCGGGGGCTTACATGTGAAGTATGTTCAGGAAATACAAGGATAAATGGCAGAACAGAAAGCTAACTACAGGTGGCTGGGGAAGAAATGACAGATGTAACTAAAATACAAGTTGCATTCCCCTTCCCTACAACAACAAATGCCTGAGGGGGTGAAAACAAGTCATTATTACCAGAAGGTAGTGACTAATTCTGGTGAGTAGGGATTGTCTACTTCAGAATCTGGTATCTTAGAAGCAGCACTGAATTGGGCCTTAAGATATTTGACATAGTATTTGACATGTTAAGAAAAATAATTGTCAGAGTAAAAGTGCATGGACAGTGGTGTAAAAAGATGTGGAAGACTTGCAGAGAAAGGAGATACAATATATTGAAGGGTGTACTGGGGTAATAACCTGAAGGGCCTTGAATGTCATGCCAAAGAGTTGCAACTTTATTCTGCAGGCATGGCAGAGCCATCAAAGGTAAATAAGGGAAAGAGATTCCTGCTTTAAAAAGAAAACGGGTGAAAATATGGAGAACAGCTTGGAAAGGAAAAGCTTGAGGAAAAAGTATATGTCAGTAGTTTAAAATAAAAGAAATGGGCTTAAGGACATTATCAGAGGGAATACCCAGGCATGGACTTATACTTGGGAGATGTTTTGAAGTTAGAATTAAGACTTAACCAACTGCATGGAGGGTAAGAAAAGAGTTTTTATTTATTTCAGGGTTGTTTTTTTTTTTTTTTTAACGTTTATTCATTTTTGAGAGAGAGCGAGCGAGAGTGTGGGGGAGGGGCAGAGAGAGAATGAGACAGAATCCGAAGCAGGCTCCAGGCTCTGAGCTGTCAGCACAGAGCCCAACGCGGGACCCAAACTCACAAACCGCGAGATCATGACCTGAGCCTAAGTCAGTTGCTTAACCCACTGAGCCACCCAGGTGCCCCAGAAAAGAGTTTTTAAATTGGGCAGTTAGGGAGATTAAAACTAGCAATTAGAGAACTCTAGAGGGGGATCCAAATTATAGAAGGTAATTTTGATTTGCATGTTGAATTCTGAGGGGCGTTTAGGATAGCCACATGGAAATACACAGCAAGTAGAAAATAGCTCAGGCCTAGAAAGTATAGCTTTGGTAAGTGCACAGAAGCACTAATTACAACATGAAAATGGAACTGAAATATGAAATATTTTGTCTTCCTGTAGCCTCTCTTTTTCCCTCACAAGGCTTAACACTTAACAGTACTCTTGACCTCACCCTTTCTGCCTCCCATGGACTCTGAACTTCACCTATGATAGCAAATTGGTTTGTTGGTATTGCCTCTGAATGGTGTTAAATGCTGGTTGGTTCTCTACGTACCTGTAAAAGTCTGTTAGGAAACCGTTTTCCAATTTAAGTTCTGAATTCTGATATTGGGGGCCCACTTGGTGCAGAGAGAAAATAATAAAGTTTACTTCTCTTGTTAGTCCGAGATTTCAAGCTGGGTAAAACCAACCTTTTATAGTTTATTTTATTTTTAAAGATTTATTTTTATTTTGAGAGATAGAGAGCCAAGGGGGGGCGGGGCATGGAGAGGCAGAGAGAGAGGGAGACAGAATCCCAAGGAGGCTTTGCACTGTCAGCACAGAGCCCATGCAGGGCTCAAACACAGAGATCAGGACCTGAGCTGAAATCAAGAAGAATCAGATGCTTAACCAACTGAGCCACCCAGGTGCCCCTTATAATTTTATTTTATTTTTTTAGTTTACTTACTTTGAGAGAGACAGAGCAAGCAGGGGAAGGGCAGAGAGAGAGAGGGAGAGAGAGCATCCCAAGCAGGTTCTGCGCTGTCAGCACAGAGCCCAATATGGGGCTCAAACTCACAAACTGCAACATCATGACCTGAGCCGAAACCAAGAGTCTGATGTTTAACCATCTGAGCCACCCTCGTGCCCCTCTTATAAATTATTTTAAAAGTAATCTTTAGGCCCAAAGTGGGGCTCAGAACTCACGACCCCAACATCAAAAGTTGCATGCTCTACCTCCTGAGCCAGCCAGGCACCCCTAACATTTTATACTTCTATTTCCCTTTTTGGTGCATCTCCCATCTCTGAATGACCATCATATTGCCGAATACATTGTCCTTTATTTAGAGGGTGGAAGGCGCTCCAGTTTCCATGGCTTCTACACATACTTGGGTATGGAAAGGCTGTTGGTTTCATCATCCTCCCATATATTAAATTTTTGAAAGACATTTGCTGAACTAAATACGTTTTAAAATCACGGGCCTGTCTTGCTAAGCATCCGATTCCTGAGCTAACTCCTCAAAGTTGTTTTTTTGTACTCCTTTTTCTCCTGAATCCATAAATCTTCCAAAAATCACCAAATACAATTTTTTTTACAATGATTTTCAAATGGAGAGAGTATGTTTTGAGATGAGATGGCAGAAGTGTGTACATGCAAATCATGTATAATTCAGGAACTACTTCTTTTTAATCAGAAATTTGAGAGTACGTTTTATAGAATGCTGTTTATAAACACAAATTTAATCTTTGAAAGAAACTTTCTTTAAAGTTTTAGATAAGCTTCTTTGTAGGTATGGGGTGGATTTTTAAGAGTTATGGATAATCTATTTTATGCTTCAACTAAATCCCTTTTCTTTAAATTTCTTGGATTAGGTTGTCTTGAATTAATCTCTGACAGTTTTCAGATTGTTACTTTTCATATCCTTTGCAATTATCTTGGAATTCTAAATTAAATATGCTGAAATGTAGAAGTAATGTTCCTAACACCCAGGAACTGTATTTATCAAGTTTAAACTCGTGCTATAATCTCAAATAGAATTACAGTTTAAGATTTATAAAAGGTGTTGGTTGCATTTACTGAGGGTCCATTGTTGAGATCTTAGAATTCATTTTATCTTTTTTGTTTGATTGTTTTGTTTTGAGGGAGAGAGAGAGAATGAGAGGGAGGATCTTGAGCAGGCTTCATGCCTAATGCGGGCCTCAATCCCATGACCCCAGGATGATGTCCTGAGCCAAAACCAAGAGTTGGACACTTAACTGACTGAGCCACCCAGGCTCCCCTTAGAATTCATTTTCTAAAGCAGAATTTATAGTAATGTTCCCTTAGTGTAGAATCGGTGACACAAATGTAAAGTTCTTTCTGTTCAAGGAATAATTTATCATGCATTGTGGCATTAATTCCAGTCTCTGAATTAAGTAATGGTAGGAACAGAAAAAATGGGAGGATTGGCAGAAGCAACCTTCATGGAAAATTATATGCACCTTTGTCAAAGGAAGCTATATGGTATATTCAAGCTCCATTTAATTAGATCATGTATCTTGAACATGTAATAACTTAAAAGACATTGATAATAATAATGAAAATACTTCATTTCTTTAGTGATTCACACAATAATAGCCTTTATGGATAAGAAAGGATTCAGGGAAGTAATTTTTCTAGTCTAATACATAAAGTGGCAGAAAATATGTGGTATTTTATATCTGGTTGTAAAGATAAGAGATACTAATGAAACTCCTCCATAGCTACTCCTAAATTATTACAAATAGTTTATTCTAAAATTAGAAATTATCTTGATTAGTTGCCAAAACCAAATTACAAATGGGTTCTTAGCAGTCTGGAGTCTTGGAGAGGGTATGGCACGTAGAAAACATTTTGATGACTTTTGATTATTTCCAGCATGCAAATGTCTTATTGAAATTGAACTCAGAATTGCCTTCTACAGTAAGATCTTTTTTTTCTTTTAAGGTTTTATTTTTAAGTAGTCTTCATACCCAACATAGGGCTTGAACTCAACCCCAAAACCAAGAGTTGTGTGCTCCGACTGAGCCAGCCAGGTGCCCCAACAGTAAGATCTTTAAACAGGAAGATCTTTATTATATACTGTACTTAGCAATATAGAATCATAGAGAGCTTTGGTTCTTCCTATCAAAACCTTGGAGATCTACAATTACAAGGGATCATCTTGCTATAAAATAAGGGTTATCAATGGTTGAAATTATCCTTACTCTTTAAGCGATCATTTACTGCTCTCGAATTTTAGAATGAAAGGGTTAATATCAACGATCGGATTGCCCTTTTCCATTAGCTTTCCAAAGGTCCTACTCATTGTGCATTCCTTAATCATCTGTGTTCTATTAAGTTCCTGTAATCTGATGCTTGAGACCACGACCTGAATTTCCAAAGAAGAATTAGGTTTATAAAGTTATTCGACCATTTTCTGATCATTTTTTAGCTAACTGAAATACTCTATGAACACTCCAGTTTTCAAAATTTTACAGTTAAATTCAACATAATTGGAAAATAGATGGATATACTGTATATATGTAATATATATAGTAAGCAAGTACAATCTACTGTTAATTGTAGAATTTAGGTAGTTGGTATACGGGTATTCACTGCAGAATTATTTTTTTACTTGAGTTTTGTAACAAAATGTTAATAGAATTGGGTAACATGAAGGCTGCTTTACTAGTTCATTCCAACATTATATGTAAGTTGAGTAATATGCCAATAATTTTAAAAGCTTACATGTACCATACAGGACAAATAATCTTTGAGGTTGTAAACTGTACATCTCTGGTTATTTTTTCTTTGCACTTTCAAATAGTCTGGTTAGTTGGTTATAACACTTCTAAAAGAACAACTCTAGTTAATGACAAACACCAAAGCCTTTGTAAATAAGAACTGAAAGATTAGAGAGAGGATAATGTATTTAAGCATTGGCTTATTTGGGAAATCTGACAGTTGACATTAATGTTAATATTGACATAAATGTTAATGCTTGAAGAAAGTTTAATTAAGGGAGGATGAAGAGGTAGATGGAAACTACATAAAGATTATGAAGGGGACTTATCACTGTCCATGGTTTGAGAGCAAAGTTAAAGTATCTACAGTGTAACAACTTTAAGAAAATATGTACAACTCCCAAAAGAGAAGAAAGGAGATGGCTGAAGGGCTGGTTAGCATTGAAGTGACTTGGGAGTAGGAGGGCAAGGGAGTGTAAAACGCTTAACTCTTGGTTGGTTCCTACTCTTGAAACCTTTAATGCTGAATTAATACCAGCGGTGCCAATGGAAAGCTAAAAGTATTTAAAATTATTCCTTAAGAGATATAATTCCAGTTTCAATGACAGCCATGTTTCAGACAAAAACTGCCACCTTTTCAGTCAAACAAAACCTCTTAAAGAGCATCAGTTATATTTGACCTCTAACAGGCAGCTTAAAGCTCTGTATAAAGTACTTTTCATGAGATATTTTAGAATAAAAAATTTTCATCATGTTTTTAAGTGGTATTTTTTAAAAAAACTCATTTAGTAGATTATATGTTGAGAGAATTACAAAGTATAAAACAATGCCAAAAATGGTTCGACTTTATATACCCATTAAAAATTGTACAGAATACCCTAACAAAACCAGAACATTAGTATTCTTAATTCAGCTACATTTAATATTTTAAGGCCAAAATTTGAAGGTTTAGTGACAATGAGGAGTATCAATGCTTTTCTGCAAGGTTCTTTTGAAATTATATAAATATTTCACAATGTGTTAAAGTAATCTTAAATAACAATCCTTCTCATTTTTAAAATAATAAGATTGCCTATAGGGTGCCTGGATGGCTCAGTCAATTAAGCATCCACTCTTGATTTCGACTCAGGTCTTGATCTCACAGTTCATGCGATCAAGCCCCATGTGGGGCTCTGTGCTGACAGCGAGGAGCCTGCTTGGGATTTTCTCTCTCCTCTCTCATTCTCTGCCCCTCCCCTGATTGCATGCACTCTGTAAGTAAATAAATATTTTAAAAATATATAATACTGCCCAGAAGAGTCTGACCAGTTGTATAGCTTATGTCAATTTTGAAAAGGTCTTCAACAGACTACTGTTCTCAACTTGTAAAGTATTATTTTCACAAAGTAGATACTGCCTCACCAATGTAATAGAAATGATTCTTAATCCCTTCCCCTCAAAAAAGCCATTAAAATTTATTTACTTAATATTAACTTACTATTAAAAGAAGTTGGCTATCACTTGGGGCTTGGAAGACTATTTTATACTGAGATTTTTCTTGAAATTAAAGTCAACAGCATTTTAAGTCTATAGTATTAGGATAAGCTAAGAAAACTAGAATGTAGTTATTTCTTTAGGAAACAAGTGATCATCATAGCAAAGAATTCTGGTTTTCCTCAATCTAACTCTACTATACCCTTTCTAAAAAGTGCATAGGATTTAGGCATTTAGTTCATAGAAGTACACTCATAAACTAGAGTAGTAATTTTGCTTTGTGTTCCAATTACACTTTAAAAAAAATTTTTTTTTAAAGTTTATTTTTGACAGAGAGAGCATGAGAGTGGGGAGGGGCAGAGATAGAGGGAGACACAGAATCCGAAGCACGCTCCAGGCTCCGAGCTATCAACACAGAGCCCGACGCGGGGCTCGAACTCACGAACCGTGAGATCACGACCTGAGCCAAAGTTGGGCACTTAACCAACTGAGCCACCCAGGCGCCCCCCAATTACACTTTTTTAAAAATTTTCTTTTTTGAGAGAGAAAATCTTAAGGCTCCACACTCAGGAAAGAGCCCAATGCAGGGCTTGATCCCACGACCCTGGGATCATGACCTGAGCCGAAATCAAGATTGGATGTTCAACCAACCGAGCCACCCAGGTACCCCAAGGTATCCTCGATTTTAACTTGTAATCTATTTACTATAAACATGTAGGTTGGATACGGTGTTTTAAATTAAATGAACCATATACTTAAAATCACCTTTTATAAAACAGTAACCATCTATCTACTCACAAGTTGGTACTATTTCTTTCTTAAGTTCACAGTTGCAGTATATTCCTAGAATGTAAGACTCATATATCCCTTTACTCTAAACAGAATAAAAACATAATTTTGGAGGGAAAATACTACTGATGCGGTATAATAGTCTGTTTCCTATTTCAATCTTTTTTCCACAGGATTCCTTTAAGTAAAAAAAAAAAAAAAATGGTACATCATTATTGTATTAACTTGAGATAAGTTGAATCAACCTGGAATATCTAACACTTCTGTCAGAGAATACATTTCTAAAAAGGCTTATTGATTCAATTATCTTTATATTCAATTTGCTTAACTTTATAGGTATACAAGACATACATTTTCCAGAGGGCCTAAACTGACCTCATAAACCAATGCCAGAGTTCACGATATGATCATAAATACCCCCATTCATCAAGGGAGTGATTTAGATGATAAGGTGTATAATCCTCATGTAATACTTGAAAGTGTCTTCTAGTCATCTCTAGATAAGTTATGAGTCCAAAATCCCTATCTCACTGAACCACTGGTCCTTAAATTCTTGGGATTCATTGGCTTGTTTGAAAACCTACAGGGGATAGACCTAAAGCTTTGGTTCTACGATGCCAAATTAACATCTCTGCACCAGACCGTACTGCTTAAGTTACTAAGTATCATGTTGAGGGTAGAGTTTACATATATATTCAAAGCCACTAAACCTGGGGCTTGAACTCACCACCCCAAGCAAGATCAAGAGTCACATTCTCTACCAACTGACCCAGCCAAGCGCCCCTAAGTAGCATATATTTATCTACATACAAATACTCCAAGTATTCTGTTTGGAAAATACTTAATTTTTAATTCTAAGAAATTACAATTTTAATATAGTTTAGAGGAAGTGTAAAAGTATTTCTAAATACTTCCTTTACATTTTTACTAATTTTGCCTTTTGCAAAAAAGGGATGAGAATAAAGGCAGACATCCTTATTTGTAATATAATAGTATGTCTTAGAATAGTTGTATCTCAAGTAAACATTACAAATAATAAAGTCTTGAATTTATTTTCATTTAAAAGTAAGCTAGCCCAGTGACAAAGTTTACCCTAGGGTCCAAATAAAAAAATCTGCCATATTCCACTGTTTGCAGCTACAAAATATCAGCTCCTATATGGAAATTATTATTCATGATGAGAAAGAAAACAAGCAGTTGTAGTGGCCAGTTTTATATTCTTTGACATTAACTTATCCTCCGATCCTGAACAAATGTAGATAGTGCCCTTATGCTAAACTTGAGAAGTACCTGAGTAAATATATTATCGTTAAAGAAAATGATCACAGATGTGTAAAACATTTGCTTTATTAACAATCTCACCCATAAGTATCCTCCCTTAAATGGTTCAAGAAACAATGCAATAACCAAAGTGAATCCTGAATAGAGATATACCCAGAAGACAATTTCTCAAGGAACTAGCACAAGTGTCGATTTCCACTAAGACACAGAACCCATTTTCACTTATAATCATTTACTTTCCTAATTCTATTTTCTCCTTTCCCTCTAAACATTATCTTAGTTTAGCATATTATCTGTCAAAGACTTCTTCCAAAAAGCATAACAGGGAGAGGCAGTGTAGAGTCCAGCCACCGACGACTCCCAAAATCTAATACCTGTGTGACCTAATGCAATCACTGAACCTCTCTGCATCTCTCTTTCCTTATCTGCAGTGGTATTTATCTCATACAGCTGTTGTGATTATGAGTGAATCATATAAAACTTATAAAGCAGTGTCAAGTCAATGCTCAAAAAAGTCTGAACTATTATTCCAGTTTTTCCATCAAATAGGATCCTCCTAAGAAGCCTAAAGATTACAATGGAAAACCAAATCAGAGGTAAATCAAAGGATAAGCATGTTCAGAAACACTGCCATATGAAAAAAATAAAAACAAGAAAAAAGAAATTGCTGTATTAACTTTTTACTAAGATATAATTAAATGAAAAGTAAAGACACTATAATCGATTCTTACTTAGCATTTCAAATGATTGCGTATGTGTGTGGATAAACCCAAACATTTATTCAGAAAATATAAAACATTACTATTGATATTTGTCTGTTCTTTCTTTGGACTATCCTTTAGATTTTCAACAGTGCCATGTAATTTTATAACTAAATTTTATTACAGCTGAACACTTCAAAGAGTTGCAGTTTTGAAACAAATTCTACTATGATTAGAGAAAATGTATCCAGAAAGTACTGTACAGTATACATGAATTTATGGTACTTGTCCAAATATCACCAGCATATTATTTTGTAAAGTTGTTTCTTACATAGGGTCTAAAACGCAAAGAAAAATGGAATTTGTATTAAAAAAAAAAATAGAAGCAACACTGGCTTCTATACGCCAAAAATAGAAGACAGATTTTTCTTATGCACTCTAGATACAAATATTAACTGTATGGACTGAGAACTTTTAATTTTCAATATAATTCAACAAAGTACACAAGTAGAACTCTATAAATATATTCCCTATAATAATCATATGCAAAACCATTTTATCACAAATACTACCAAAACCCTCTGAAAAACATAAACTACAAACACATTTTTAAAGAAATTCTCAGTTTTAACAACTACAAAAGCAATAATAAAGTTATTTGGTTTATAAAAATGAAGGGCAGTGTAAAGTAAATCTGAATACCACAAAGCTTATAGAGGATGCAGTCTTGAATTCCTTACTACAAGTTACTAAACACTTTCAAAAATAATAGGACTTATTCTACACAATTTAAAGTCTTGAGCTAGAGCTCTAAGAAGAAATTCAGTAGATGAAAAGTAGGTATGTAGAAATAATGTTATAAAATATGATTTTTATACAAAATGTACCACTACTCTTCAAATGTATAAGGCTTAATATGAGTATTTTTGGATTATGAGTGCTGTATACAAGTTTTAGAGTAGTCTCCAACCATTCAAAATTCAGTATTTTTTATATGTTTTGATATTTCTGAAGTGAATGAACACAGTACAGGATGTAATTTAATGTCAACTTTATACTGTTCCACATGGTAAAAATAAAAGCTTTTTTGAGCTCAGGAGAGAATGTATCTTTTGAATTCTTGATCTCTATATAGATTCTTCTTTTAGGAATGTCAGAATTTTGTAATATGAACTAACAGCCACTAGGAATTGGTCCAAGTTTAAAGAGAAGATACAACAGAGACATAAGGTGTCAAATAGTTTAAGTCTTCCCTTTGCAATTATACAGTCATTATTTTTTACATAAAGTAAAAGTGCTTTAAAGTAAAAAATCTTTATGTAAAATGTATCAGTATTACTAATACTTAATATCCAAGTAGAATTTTCTATATTAATTTCATTTTACCCATTTCTTTTGAAAAGTACCATTCTGCCACAAGGTAAACAAAAAATGGTCCATAAAATGGTGACATCAGACACATCATAATTTGTGGTATGGGCCCTTTAAATTGAGACCAAATCTTTATTAACCCAAAGCTAGAGAGACTTTATTTGTTGCACATGCCCAAAGTAACTCACATTTTCTATAAGCCTTGAAGAATTTTTATTTAGCATAATGAGAGGTTTAATGACTTATATTCAAGACTATGTAGCACTCTTCTGCTGCTGTTCACCAGCTGTTTTTATGATGATAACTCCGAGATCTGGAATGTGATCGAAAATGAGAGTGTTTTGCTGTTTGTGCTTTAGCTTCAGAATTGGTATACCCCTTGGGAGATTTACAAGGGGATCTTGCTATGGAGTCAGAATGTCTTCCATGTGATCTTGATTTGGTTCCTGAGCTAGTCTGCTTTTGAGGTGAACTTGATTGTGATTTTCCTATTGACTTGGATCTTTTTGGTAACGACTTGGACCTTGACCGTCCTCTAGAACCAGAATTCCTTCTTGGAGTTCTTGACTGCCTTGCTGAGGTAGACCGCCTTGGTAGTGATTTGGAGCGAGATTTAGATTGGCTATAAGAAAATCGCCTGTGTCGAGACCTGCAAATATCCATAATGTTAACAGTATATATTTCACACAAAAACATTTAATAGGTCTAGAAACAGCAACTTCAGGAATGTATACATTTTACATAATATTAGTTATGATTTCACTGGATAAACTAAAAGAAACAATTTTAATTTTGCTATGCATGCTTTTAGTTCAAATGTAAGTACCAAGTCTGTAATATTTGTTATACTAGAATGTATGACCAAAATATTTTTACTTTGCTAGATTTATCTTATGATACAGGTCAGTTCTGAAAAATGCCCTGCATAATAAATCTGGGTTATACAACTCCTAAGAGGTATGAAAATCTGAAGGGAAAAAAAGATTAAAAAAAAGACAGAGAGAAAGTAACTATTTAAAGTTTATTAAATAATGCTTATAAAAACCAAAACCAAAACCAAATGCAGGACTTTTGAATCCCACCATGATAGAGCAACTTGTATTAGACTAATCTTCCCACGGAAAACAGCTATATAAAGAAGCTAAACAACATTTATAAAACAACTGTTCAAAGGTATTAGAGAATAACCAACCAACCCTAGCAGAACTTGAGGGGTTACAAACCATGGCTCTTTTACAAAGACCATGTTCCAAATGTTGGCATGGTGGAACTGAACCCAAACAGAAAATGGCTATTTGACTAAGCATATTAACAGACAAATTAGGATTCAGGACTACCAAAATGGTTGGGACTAAAGAGGCAAAATCTCAGAGATGAGAAAATGGCAGACAAGAAATCTCCTAAAATTTGCCTACAAATTCTCTTCAAGTCACTGGCCATCTTTTAAGCTGTGCACATAAAGGATGAGACTCCTAGAGGTCAAGAAAAATAGCAGTTGGAAGATTCAAGAATTAAGATGAAATTCTATCAGACACACAGTGCTGGGGAGAGAGGCTGGAGTTCAACCCCCAAAAGGTCAAAGAGCCTTGAGTAACAACCCAGGCTTTCAATTAAGAACCCAGAAGGGCCATATCCTACCGATCAGTCTTAACAATGCCTCAAACAAGCCTTGAAAAGATCAAGGTGATCTGCCAATACTCCTCCACCTACTAGAAGAAACTTCCTTTGGAGGATATCATCCAAAGCACTGCAAGTTTTCATCGACGATGGTCAACATCCAATAAAGAAATCCATGAAATATGTCAAAAATAGATAAAAATGACTAAAAGCTAAGGAAATACAAGACAAAAAAAAAAACCAGACCCAAAGTAATTTGGATATTGGCATTATTCAGACAGGAATTTTTAAAAATGACTATGACCGATGTGTTCAAGAAAATAAGAAGACAGGCAAAACAGATTAAAAAATGGAGAAATTCAACAGAATATTGGAATCTGTAGAAAGAAACAAATGGACATTTTAAGAGCTGAAAATATATATCTGAAATGTAAAAGTCACTAACTAGATAAATTTAACAGCAATCTATATACAGAAGAAAAAGTGAACTGAACTATAAAACAGATTATTAGAAAAACATATATACTGAAACACAATGAGAGAAAAGGAATTTTAAGAAATCCAGAACAAAGCCTAAGAGATATGTACTACACAGTCACACAGCCAAAAAGAAAAAAATGGATGAGGCAGAAGCCATATTTGAAGAGATAATAGCCTAATATTTTCCCAAACTAATGAAAAGCATCAACTCACAATTTCAAGCAGCTCAGTAAACCCTGGAGAATAAGATACATTACCTGTAAAGGAGCAACATTAAGACTGACAGCTGACTATAAATATCAAGAAACGATAGAGTAATTTTTTTTCTTTTGCTTATATAACAAAGGTTTTATTACTTTAAGTAAAACTGTTAACAAAGTGATAGCTTTCCCAGTCGGCTTCTTAATGCATTTAACAAGTAACATTCTTGATAGAATAATTTTAAGTGTTTGTTTACTTTGGAGAGAAAGAATGTGAGTAAGGGAAGGGCAGAGAGAGGGAGACAGAGGATCCAAAGCAGGTTCCATGCCGAGAGCGCAGAGCCCAATGTGGGGCTCGAACTCACAAATCGAACTCACAAATCGTGAGATCAAGACCTGAGCTGAAATCAAGAATAAGACTCAAGTGACTGAGCCACCCAGGTGCCCCACTAGTTTGTTTTTTTATCCATATCCACTAAAGACAAAATAAGAGACCTCTTTTTAGTCTAAGATAATAGCACTTATACTGTATTTACTTATAGTATATGTTAGGCTTATACATACACTACTTCATTCATACGCATGCACATATGCACACACAAAATCTGATCCTTATGAATGTCATGAGAACTAGGTAAGATTTGCATTCTTTATACTATAATTTTACAAATGGAAAAAACTGAGGTCAGAGAGATCAAGCAATGATTTTATGATGAGTACAAACCAAAACAGCATTGTTACAAGATGTGGTTCTTTCTATTCCTGATACTTCATGATGATTTGGGATAATTGATGGACATTTTTTTTTAAACTATAACCTAGTTTTTAAATGTTTTATTTATATTTAAGACTGAGAGCACAAGTGGGGGAGGGACAGAGAAAAAAGGGGACAAAGGATCCGAAGCAGGCTTTGCAATGACAGCAGTGAGCCCTATGTGGGGCTCAAACCCACGAACTGGGAGATCATGACCTGACCGAAGTCAGACACTCAAACAACTAAACCACCCAGGCGCCCCAATAGACATTGTTAAATTTTCTCCAGCTAAGTGTTATACTTTACTTTTACTAGAAGGCATAAAATGATGTGAATATTTGCCGTTTTTTGATTAATCAGGAGAAATACTGGTTAACTATGGCTTTAATACATTTGGGAAACAACTGACATTCCTAATGAATAAAATGGGCAATTTACTTTTCTTTTTTCTTTCAAACTTGTCTTCTTCACAAGGGCCAATGGATATTATTAAGTTACAACAGTGTTGCATTAGGCACAATATTATACCTCCTTTAATCTTTGATATAAACATCATTCATTTAAAAATAAGTAAATAATTCATTCATTTTATACATACCACCTGTATCATTCTAAACTTATGCTAAAATGTATATGTATAGTTTCTACATATGTATAGTTATATGTATACATATATAATCTATATGTGTATAGTATATAAATATAAAATTCATAGTAATATAAACTGTTGAACATTACTCCCTTATATCCTCCGTAAAGTCAGAAGCAGTACCACTGTTATCAGTGTGGCTTTCCTATATATAAGGCATGTAAAAGTTTTTTAAAATCTTGATTTGCTTTCACTATGTTTTAAGTTCTATTAATATAATTTTGTATTTTATTTTATTTTATTTTTTTTTAATTTTTTTTTCAACGTTTATTTATTTTTAGGACAGAGAGAGAGAGACAGAGCATGAACAGGGGAGGGGCAGAGAGAGAGGGAGACACAGAATCGGAAACAGGCTCCAGGCTCTGAGCCATCAGCCCAGAGCCCGACGCGGGGCTCGAACCCACAGACCGCGAGATCGTGACCTGGCTGAAGTCGGACGCTTAACCGACTGCGCCACCCAGGCGCCCCTAATTTTGTATTTTAAATATAGAAACTATACATCCAGAGCTAAATCTCAAATAATCAATCAATGGGAAAATGGCTTTCCCTTAGCCACGGACAAACTTGACTGTTCTCCATAGATGCAAAGGAGGTTTTATATTCTTATACTATCAGAGAAACTATGATAAAAGAGATCATGTTCCAGATAGGACTGTTTCTAAATATTTCTTCACCAATCTCGGTAATGGCTCAATCCTGACTGGGTTTTCCTGGATTATAAAAGGTGCTTAGGGCTTCCTCCCTGCTTCATGCCTCCCTAAGGATGGGCCAAATCAACATATTTGTTCACACACAAGGAGAGGTACTGAACTGATATGTAAGATTCTAGAGCCCTGACAGGGCCATATTTTCTAGCAATCAGGATTCCTGGATATTAAAAACTCATAGAAGGTAGATGTAGTTCTCACTTCCTATCTTTGACTTCCACTTGGCTGGAGGGATTGGAGCCAGGTCACTCCACAGTCTTGTTTTTAAATCTGGGAACCTGGGGCAAAGATTAACTCTCTAGCTCTGGTACATATACCATACACTGCGCTTTTTCTTGGCTAGGCTCTTGGAGTTGAGGAACGGAGGGATCAGAGTGAAAGTGAGCAGCCCTGGTGATCTTTGATCTGAAGTTATATGGGCCTATATAGAGTTTAGGTGTACTACATGTGGCACAGGAGCGCTCTTATTTCTCACAGAAAAAAGGATATTCGTATAAATGCTGATCATTTTTTTTACATTTTTTAAACGTTTATTTATCTTTGAGAGAGAGAGACAAGGATGAGCAGGGGAGGGGCAGAGAGAGAGGAAGACACAGAATCTGAAGCAGACTCCAGGCTCCGAGCTGTCAGCACAGAGCTGGATGCAGGGCTCAAACTCATGGACCATGAGATCACGGCCTAAGCTGAAGTCAGATGCTTAACCGACTGAGCCACCCAGGCGCCTCTTTTTTTTTTTTTTTTTTTAAAGTAAACTCTACACTTGGCACCTGGGTGGCTCAGTTGATTAAGCGTCCGACTCCGGCTCAGGTCATGATCTCATGGTTTGTGGGTTCGAGCCCCGTGTCAGGCTCTGTGCTGACATGGACCCTGCTTGGGATTCTGTGTCTCCCTCTCTCTGCTCTTCCCCCATTCATGTTCTGTCTCTCTCTCCTCCAAAAATAAATAAACATTAAAAAAAAAAAAAAGTAAACTCTACACCCAACATGAGGCTCAAACTTATGACCCCAAGATCAAGAGCAAGAGTTGCATGTTCCACTGACTGAACACCAATGCTGATCATTCTTAAAGAAAATTTACCTTAAAATTCTATATGTCTATGAAAAAATTACAGCACTAAAACTCAAGATAAATACAATTATTTAATAATTTAAGAATGCTAATACAATTTCAGTTATTATTTAAATAACTTCAAGTTAATTAATTTTCATTGTGTTTTACTATTTTTTTAATTATTTTTTATTATTAGTGATTTACTATTATTCTAACAGAAACAAAGTCCTGGCTAGCAATATAAATAACCTGCAAATATCTTTTTCTGAAAAAACTTACTATTTTCATGTCTTCTTAGAATAGTACCATACTTATAATTTGTTTTTGAAAATAATTTACCTTTTATAAATATATTGATTTACATTAATTTTAAGTTCAATCTCCTGTCACAAGTGATTATATTTCTTATGAGTTTTTAGTCATCCCGAACTTAAATTCTTAATTATTCTGTTCAGTTAGGAAAATTTTATTTTTTTTAATTCCACTTTATATGTCAAGTATACATTTTAAAATTTTTTGTTTTTTCTTCAGTACATATTACTTTTCTATTTAAAAAGCTTAAAATTAAGTCTGTCATGAAATAAAAACACTGGAAGGTACCCAATATACCCAAGTTAAATAACAATACACTTCAAATAGAGAGGAGCATATCGTTTTTAAAAAAGTTGACCTTTATGTATATTATACAAAATGATTCTGAGGCCTGTTTTTGAAAACCCTTTAAAATGTTTTCCAGAAAAGTAGAAAATTAAGTTTTCAATCCTCCTGTATTTTGTACTCACTCTTTAAGGCTATCAGATCGTCTCCTATTTCTTCCCCATGAAGAGCTTCTACTTCGAGTTCTCCTTTGGCTGGGGCTTCTTGACCGCCTATGATCACTTGGAGAACAAGGGTGACGTTCTTTTGATTTCATTTGGCCTGGTGCTAGAATACGAAATAATTTATTACCTGAAAACCTCAGTAACAGCTATTCAAATAGTATTCTTTTCTGAAAGAATTTAAAATAAAAAAAAAAAATCTGTCAGAGCTAAAACTCATTCTGCTGAATAAACAAGATCTAATGTTTAGTCACACTTACTTTTTCGATCACCTTGTGCAAACTGTATTTCAATTTGACGGCCACATACCCACTTTCTATTGAGGTTATAAAGAGCATCTTCAGCATCGCGAACATCTTCAAATATGACTAGCTGTTAAGGATACTTTGAACGTCAGATATCAAGTAAAAATATTATTTTTATCGAATTATTTACATGTGACATGAAATTAATAGGAAAAAACAACTCCAAGTTATTAAGCTCACATCTTATATATATATAATCAGAAATTTCACTTTTATTATGAAAACAAAATGTCCCCTTATGATTTAGTGTAACTAAATCATACTACACTTCTAATGCACACATTAGTGTAGCTGCAGTATGCATTTATAATGTGAAAGAACATGTTATGAGAAAAAAATAAGTCCAACACTGGCTAGGATTAAAAAAAAAAATTGTTTAGGCTCTCCCTTCTTTCAGGTAAAAGATTCATCAGGTTTTTCAGCATACAGAAGCCTTTATTCTGAAATTATAATTACTCTTTCACTAAAAGGCTTTTTGATTATGACATTTAGGAAAAATTACTTACTATAAACAAAACTGCAAAGATACATGTAACTTAAAATATTACACCTTTGAAAATGATATTTACTTTTGAACCTACTATTTTAAAATACTTTTATGTTTTTATTACTTGGGATATAATTATAAAAAAAACACAAAGCAATCTGTGAACATCTGGAGTTACATATATTGGTTTGTAATACCCCACTAAACTTCCTTACCTACGTAAATTATATATTAAACCTAACTAAAATGGAAATAAACTATAGAAAATGACTAGCTGTTTTTCAGGAGGTTGTTCACTGGTTTAATTTTTTAAAAATAGAAAACAAAAAGCTCAAGAAACGCAATACAAAATGAGACTTTGGCAATTACCTCAATGTCACTTGATCTTGAACCTTGACCTTTACTCTTTAAGGCTTGCAAGATGGACTTTATAAGAGACGCAGAACCAACAAAATCAGACTTGGCTTTGACTCTGGAACTCTGAATAAATGTAGGAAAGCCGAAGTCTCAACCTGGTGTTGGCTTTGTCTTTTGCTTGATAAAGACTTCCCCTCTTCCAGGTCTTTATATCTGTGTCCACCCTCCCTCTTTACTCCTTGATGCTTGAACTTTAGGTGCCTTTTTTCTCGCCTGCTTGGTTTATGCTTGGATTCTAGCTAACAGGTTGGTTCAAACTGGGGGGTGCTTGCCAGCTACTGTGGACTGCTTTAGATTTTCTGAGATAGAGAAATAAACACATTTAATTAGGCAATGTTAATCTCATAACATATGCTCCTGAATACACATGCATATCTGCACAGATATACAGTACATTCACATGCACACAGTAAAACAAAGGATATTGAACATAAGCAAATCCTCTTGGGCGGCGGGTGTAGAAGTCAAGTGGAATGTAAACGTCTACTATAGGGCCATAGCGACCAAACTCACGGCGCAAGTCCTCAGGCCTGAAGTGTTTTAGAAATAAGGCAAAGAAATATGAATAGCTGGATTAAAATATTTTGCCTACGGAAATCCAGTTGAAACCTTCAAAAGAAAGTATTATCTAGACCAGTATTATCTAAAATTGTTGTAACAATCACCCAGGGTTTAGGAAGGAGGAAAAAAGAAAGCAAATCCTCAGGCCTCACTTGTAGAGATTCTGATTTAAAAGATCTGCATTAGGGGCTGGAAATCTGTATTTTTATAAGCACTCCAGGTGGCTGTTCGGATTGGGGAAAAAATGACCAAGGAAAGTTATTATCCATCTTTGAAAGTGACTTTTATTAAAAGAGATTTCAATTGTCAATATAAAAAGTTCTGTTAACTATTTCATTAAGAACACATTCATTTGCCTCACTATAATTTCACATTTATGTTAATTTTGTTTTCAGATGGCAAGGATTAGCTGCTAAAGAAGTCCTAAAATTATTTCTCAGGCTTTAAAGAAAACTGTTTTACTATTAAACATAAAGCAAAGTAACTACTATTCTTAAATTTGATAAGTATTTTTAAACCTCCTATATGCCTTCTACTGTGACAGGTACTAAAAGGGGGACACCAAAGGAATATTTAGCTTATTTGTCTTCACGGAGCAACAACTTAAACTGAAGAGACAGAATACTTAGCATTTATAGCTGACAATTAGAGTACATTTACAATCCAGCTACTGTTCACCTTAATGCTAACAATTTTATGGTTGTTTAAAGGTGAGGGCACAGACAGATGAATTCGCCTAAGGTCAGCAAGCCAGCATATGATAGAACTAGAATCAAACATCCACAACCTGACACTCGTCTGTGTTCTGAATCACTGCACCGTACCGCCTCATGGAGATCTTAGAGATTCAGCATCAAGCTATGAGCGCAAAACATGGCCCAGAAGAAATAAGAGTCCTTCAAAACATATTATGCAGAAAGAAGACTCAAGATGACTGCAAAGCTGCTAGCTTGGGCAAATGGAAGAAAGACAGTGTCCGTGACAGAAATTAGATAGCTGGAAAAGAGAAGTTAGATTGATGAGGGAGGAGAGAGGCAAAAGAAATGCTGGATTTGAGGTGATGGCCGAACATCCGTAAGAGCTCTGTAAACAGGGGGCCTGGCTGGCTCAGTAGGTAGAGCATGTAACTCTTGATCTCGGGGTTGTGGGTTCGAGCCCAATGTTGGGTGTAGAGATCACTCAAAAAAAGAAAATAAAATCTTTAAAAAAAAGAGTTCTGTAAACAACTGAAAATTATTATTAAATAAATTTATTTTCAAGACTAAAAGTCAGTGATTAAAGCTAGAGATGTGAATTCACCACACAGTGCAACTGACATGACATCCTTTATTGTACTTTTCTTTTTTTTTATTTTTATTTTTTCAACGTTTTTTATATATTTTTGGGACAGAGAGAGACAGAGCATGAACGGGGGAGGGGCAGAGAGAGAGGGATACACAGAATCAGAAACAGGCTCCAGGCTCTGAGCCATCAGCCCAGAGCCTGACGCGGGGCTCGAACTCACGGACCGCGAGATCGTGACCTGGCTGAAGTCGGACGCTTAACCGACTGCGCCACCCAGGCGCCCCTGTACTTTTTTTTCATTTAATACTTATTATAAAATGTTTAATTGTCTGCCTTCCCTGAAACTATTATCTTTGGAGGGTAGTGACAATGTCTTTCTTTCCTTTACTCATTCAACAAATACTTACTGAGCACCTACTCTGGCCAGCCTGTAGCGATGTGATGGAGAACAACATTCCTGCTGCCAGCCTTGTGATGGAGAACACAAGACAACAGGGTAATGACTCTCAGCCATTCCTGAGTATTAGAATCATTTGTGAAGGAGATGTTATAAAAACAGGTACTCCAGCCTGATGCATTAACCTTGGACACAATTAGTACTTCCCCTGGTGGGCCCCAGGTAGGTTTAGTTTTTTTAAGGGTTTCACAGGCAATTCTGAGAATCAGGGTTGAGAATCCCTTTTTTTTTTTTTTTCAACGTTTATTTATTTTTGGGACAGAGAGAGACAGAGCATGAACGGGGGAGGGTCAGAGAGAGAGGGAGACACAGAATCGGAAACAGGCTCCAGGCTCCGAGCCATCAGCCCAGAGCCCGACGCGGGGCTCGAACTCACGGACCGCGAGATCGTGACCTGGCTGAAGTCGGACGCTTAACCGACTGCGCCACCCAGGCGCCCCGAGAATCCCTTTTAAAGCAGGTGTCTTCACCAGTGTACCTAGCATTGTTGCTTGGCACAAAGTAGGCACGCAAAATATTGAGTTACCATTTAATAGTCAAGGAGACTGAGAATGAGAGAAGTTACCTTGCCCAGAGGTACATATAGCCAGCAGCAAAGCTAGACTTCAAATGAATTTTCTGAGGCAACCAATCCCTTCAACAAATGTGAGTGCCTGACAGGAAAAGGATCCTAGATGGTGTAATGGAGGTTGGGGCAATGTGTGTCACGGAGGCCTGGAATCCCAGAAGCCAAGGGTGACAGAAATCTGAAGAAGCCAAACTTCCAAAAGAGCTGGCTCCCATTGTCACCACTGCCACAGCTATTAGCTGTTGTTTTGCTCTCATTTATTTCTGTATTTTTGGTGTCATCTATTTTGACATTCAGAAAATAGAGAATACAATAAACACTTATGTATCCACCAAGATTTATTATATCTCAATATTTGTCATCATTTTCAGTAATTTTTTTAGAAACAAGATATATTATTCTATCTTAGAGACAATCATTGGTGTTTATTATTCCTCTGCATAACTTTGTATTTTTACTGTAAATTAATATATCCCTAATTACGTGTTTTTGTATATGTCAAACTTCATATAAATGGTATCAGACTATTTATATAATTTTACTCCTTCTCCTCCCTTGAAATTTTTCTATGTAGCCCTAGTTCACTCATTTTAACTCTGTATTGGTATTATCAATAAATCACAATTTACTTATTCATCTTTCTGTGGATAAACATTTAAGATGCTATCTGTTTTTTAAACTGCAAACTATGCTGCAGCATATGTTATGATACAAGTGCCATGCAGAGCTCTGCTAGATTCCTGGGATGCATCACAATGCAACTGGTGGGCCGGAGAGCACGCTGATCTTCAGCTTCTACTGAACTACATGAAGAGAACTACATGTTCTCCAAAGTGACCAAATCAATCTATACTCCTCAAAACCTACGTAAGAATTCCACTGCTCCACCTCTCATTAACATTTTTAATTCTTGTCATCCTGAAGCATATAAAGTGAATGGGTATCTTAATGTTTTAATTTTAATTTACCTAACAACCAGTTAGGTGCAACATATTTTCATGTGTTATGGGTCAGTTGTTTCCTGTTAATACCTACCAGCAGTATTTCTGGGTTAAAGAGGATGTGTAATTTTTATGTACTGTAATTTTTATGAAACTGCCACAGTCCTGCAAAGTGGCTGTGCCATTTTATACTCCCACCCACAATGTATGAGTTTCAGTTAGGCTAATCTTTGTTAGCACTTTCTAGGTTGTCAGATTTTTGGTTTTTTTGTTTTTTATCTTAGCCATTGAAGTGGGAGTTAAGTGGAATCTCACTGTGGTGGTTTTTTTCAGTTTAATGTTTATTTATCTTGTGAGAGAAGAGCAAGGGGAAGGGGAAGAAAGAGGGAGAGAGAATCCCAAGCAGACTTGGTCGCTGTCAGCACAGAGCCCTACATGGGGCTTGATCTCACTAACAGTGAGATCATGACCTGAGCCTGAATAAAGTTGGATACTTAACCAACTGAGCCACCCAGGAGCCCTCTCACTGTGGTTTTAATTTGCACTTCCAAATCACAAATGATCTCAAGCACTTTTTCATGTGCTAATTTTCCTTGTGAAGTGTCTGTTGGAGCTTTCTGCCCATTTTTAATGTTTGTCTCTTTTATTATTGAGTTGTAAAAGTTCTTTACATATTCTGAAAAAAAGTCCTCTGTATTGCTTTGTGTATGTTTTGTGAATATTTTCTCTCAGTCTGTAGCATGGCTATTTACTCTCTTAATAGCATTTCTTTTTTTAAAAAAAAAAAATTTTTTTTTTTAACGTTTTTATTTATTTTTGAGACAGGGAGAGACAGAGCATGAACGGGGGAGGGTCAGAGAGAGGGAGACACAGAATCTGAAACAGGCTCCAGGCTCTGAGCTGTCAGCAGAGCCCAACGTGGGGCTCGAACTCATGGACCGCGAGATCGTGACCTGAGTCGAAGTCGGCCGCTTAACCGACTGAGCCACCCAGGTGCCCCAATAGCATTTCTTAATGAACAAGAATTTTAAATTAGAGAAATCTAATTTTTCAATATTCTTTTTTCTTTTATGGTAATTGCTTTCTTTGCCCTATAAGAAATCTTTGCCTATCCCCAGGTCATAAAGACATTCTTCTATGTTTTCTTCTAAAAGCTTTATTTTGTTATCTTTTCCATTTCAATTGATGATCCAGCTCAAATTGTGATGTGAAGTAGAGGCTGCAGTTCATTTTCCCCAGTATGCACTGTCCATTTGTTGAAAAGATTTTCCTTTTTCCTTTTTCCACTGGTACCTTTGTTAAACATCAGCTGACTCTGTAAGTGTGGATTATTTATGGACTCTCTATTCTGTTCTATTAATCTATTTGTCCATCCTTAGGCCAATATCACACTGTCTTGATTACTATATATTTTTAGTAGGTCTTATGTCAGGTAAGTCTTCCAACTTCAGTGATCTTTTTCTAGATTATTTTGGCTAGTCTAGATCCTTTCCATATCAATATATTTTAGAATTAACTTGTCAGTTCCTATTTCATGTATTTTTCAAATTTATTTATTATTTTTTTTAGTAATCTCTACATCCAACATGGGGCTTGAATTCACAATCCCAACATCAAGAGTTGCACACTCTGACTGAGCCAGCCAGGTGCCTCTGGCTGATCAGGAATGTCTTGAATCTATAATATAATCAGTTTGGGGAGAACTGATAACTTAGCATTTTGTTTTCGAATCCAAGAACATGGTATATCAATTTATGTTGTCTTCTTTCTCTTGGCACTATATTGTAGTTTTTTGTGTAAAGGTTTTTATTACATGTTTTGTTGTTGTTCTTGTTAAACTTATTTCTAAGTCTGTTTTTTGATACTAAGGCAAATGAAATTGTTTTAAAATTTTCATTTTCAACTATTTACTGCTAATATATAGAAATAGATTTTTCATAAGTTTATCTGGTATTCTGATAACTTACTAACTCATTACTTAAGGTTTACATAAACATGTCACCTAAGAATAGGGACAAGTTTTGCTTCTATCTTTATAATTTTTATGTTTTTTATTTATTTTTCTTCCCTTGTTACACTGGTTAGGGCCTGCAACAAAATGATGAATTGAGGTTGTAAGAGTGGGCATGTTTGGCTTGTTTTGATCTTAGGGGGAAAACATTCGGCTTTTACCATTAAGTATCTTGTTAGCTATAGGCTTTTCATAGGTACCCTTTATTGGGCTGGGGAAGTTCCCTTCTATTCCAGTTTGCTGACACTTTTTCTCATGAATCTTGCTGAATTCTGTTTAATGCTTTTTCTGTATCACCATCAATATCAATATAGTCTCATACACACTGTAACCAAAGAATGCTACTAATTATGTCAAACGAGGTACTTGACCGTTGCTTCCCAACCTAACATGATGTTATGCATCAAAATGAGAATGTTATATTTGGGATTTGGACATTACTTTGTTCCATTAGAAAACTGTATCTGACATTTAAAAAAAATTATTCTTCTACATAGTGCAAAAGCAAAGATATTAAAAGTAATATTCTTCCTGAACCAGATCTTGTTTCACCAGTGAAAAGAAAAATAATACAAATTAAAACAGCATGAAATGTATTTAAAAAATTTTTTTTAAAGTTTAAAAAAAATTTTTAAAGTAATCTCTACACCCAACGTGAGACTCAAACCTATAACCGTGAGATCAAGAGTCACATGCCCCACTGATTATGCTAACCAAGCACCCCTAAAATGTATTTTTCTTTCTTTAGTTTTTTTTTTTTTTTTAACATTTATTTATTACTGAGAGACAGAGAGACACAGAGCGTGAGCAGGGGAGGGGCAGAGAGAGAAGGAGACACAGAATCTGAAGCAGGCTCCAGGCTCTGAGCTGTCAGCACAGAGCCCGACGCAGAGCTCGAACTCACAAACTGTGAGATCATGACCTGAGCCGAAGTCGGTCACCTAACCAACTGAGCCACCCAACCGCCCCAAGTCTTTCTTTAGTTTTGATACTCAATTTCATTCCAAAAAAAATTTAAGCTAAGCCATAATACCTTTTAATGTCTTGTGCTTTATGGCACATATTAAAATGGCTACTGCAAAGAAGCATTTAAAAAAATGTTTTTTAAGTTTATTTATTTTGTGTGAGAGAGAGCACACGGGAGAGGGAGAGAGAGGGAGAGAGAGGGAGAGAGAGGGAGAGAGAGGGAGAGAGAGGGAGAGAGAGGGAGAGAGAGGGAGAGAGAGGGAGAGAGAGGGAGAGAGAGGGAGAGAGAGGGAGAGAGAGGGAGAGAGAGGGAGAGAGAGGGAGAGAGAGGGAGAGAGAGACAATCCCAAGCAGGCTTTGCACTGTCAGCACAGAGCCCAATGTGGGGCCTGAACTCACAAACCGTGAGATCATGACCTGAGCTGAAGTCAAAAGAGGGATGCTTAACCGAATGAGTCACCTAGGTACCCCTTTTTAAAATTTTTTAAAAGTTTGTATTATTTATTTTGTGTGTGTTTGTGTGTGTGAGAGAGAGAGAGAGAGAGAGAGAGAGAGAGAGAGAGAGAGAGCACACACATGGGAGGGGCACAAAGAAGTATTTTAAATAAAATTTGGCTTTGTTATAGTTGCCACATTACCAGTTAACTTACACTGCATGCCACCCTGTACAAAAAAGCTTTTAATATAGGTTACACGTAATGATTCTACCTTCACAAAACTACTCAGCAGCTGGGCAATTTTAGGTAAGAAACTTAATTTCTCCAAGCCTCAGTTTCTAATCTGTGAAATGGGATTAATAAAGAACATACATTACAGGGTTATTGGGAAAATCTAGTAAGATAATATATGCAAAATGTTTAGTACAGTGTTTAACACATAGTGAATACTCAACAAATGTCAGTGATTATTATTCCATTAATACAAATCTAGATGATTGCCCCCAGTGGCAGTACTAAAAAGTGGTGAAAAAACTGGAAAAAGAAATCAATAAATCTCAATTTTCAGTCTTGATTACTCATGGTGATTATCTAGATCAGAAAACATGTGTCATGTGATGTGTTTTATTTGGCCTTAAGGTGTGCTGAAACATAAAACTGCCAATATTTTACAGCTTTTAAATCTACAAAAACAGGAATCTCATATAATTCAATTTAATAAATGCCAGCATTTTGAAACAGAGTTTACACAAACACAGGTTTGTTTCTTTAGAAAATTAGGACTTTGTGGCAACAAGTCCAAATGTCTATGTAGTCATTAGCTGCAGCTAGTATTACCAGTTGCCATCCCCTTTATATGGCATGAGTTCTTTTCTATTTGCTACAATCCACACCATCCTATTGTGCCTTATAACCCAACAACTTCACTCATTCATATTACCCTGGCTAGCCCCTGTGGCTACTGGAATTGGAAACCTCTCTCTCTCTCTTTTTTGTAGACACACTAGAGAGACTAGATGCTTATTTAGTATTCAGGTGGTCTTTAACTGTGGAATTTTTTTTTTTTTACTCTACCCAAATTATAAATATTTGTTTTCTATGTATTGATAAACAGGTTGAGAGGAGAAATATAAACACACGCATCTTTTAGATGTCATTAAGGTATATTAACCCACACTCTATAATTGTGGCATACATAATAGTAGGGATCAAATAAAAACTGAACATTTACTCCTCAAAGGTAAACGACAATGATTACTCCAGATGGCTCTGGAGTCAAGGGCTCCAATATTTGAATATCTGAAGCCATTAAGCCCCAGTTAAATCATTAAAACTCTTAAGCTTCAGGTTTTCCTTGTGTATTATAAAGATGATATTGCATACCTAAAAAGGTTGAGCGGCAAATAAATTAGGTAAAACCAGTGAAATGGAAACGTCTATTTATGCCCCTATCCCACCCTCTATCATTCATTCCCTCTGGCTCCTGTTAAGGGAGAAAGTGCTTTATGATGAAGAGGTCATTCCTTAATACTTATGTTTAAGCACTATGTAGGCAAGAATTCTCAAGGCGGGGAGGGGGATGTGTGGACCGAGAGCATCTCACTGGACCAGGGAAGTCTATCCAAACCGTTATCATGGGTGTTTACACTGCACTCTGAACTTTATAGAAAAACATAAATCTCTTTCACTGAAGCCATCCTTTGTATTGTGCAGCAAAATGTAACCAGCATCCCTTGTAAGTAGACCACACTCAGAACGGGAAGAGTAAGGCCCAAGGTACTACGCATTATTTTATAATACGTTCTCACCATCCCCAATTCCTCTTCATCTAGGACACAAGACGCGCAGCTTTATCGGGGCACGGCGACAAAGGAGTCGAATCGCAGGCACTGGCCCGAGGGAAAACACTCTCGGCCAGGGGCGGGGAGGCACCCTGGCTACAGGGAAAGCAGAAGCCTGCGCGCCGCGGGTCCTCAAGCAGAGGATGGGCACCGATCTCCCGGGCGCGGGGCCCGGCCCCGGGGGTGCGCTGCGCCGGGGCGGAACGCCGGCCGGGAGAGGGGAGGCGCGAGTCCCGCCCCGGCCTGGAGCAGCCCGAGGGTTCGCACCGCTCCCGGGAAGGGCGCCTCCGCGGAAAGCACAGGCCCAGCCAGAGGCCGGGCAGGCGCCGGGCACAGCCGGGGGCCGCGACCCGGCTCCGCTACGCTGCCGTTACCCGGCCCCTCCCCCGCGCGCCAACCTGCGGCCGCAGCCGCCGCTCACCTGGTGGCGTCTGCGACGTTCCTGACGAACAGGGAGGTGTTGGGGGGCCTCGTGTAGCGCGACATGGCCGCTTCCTCCGTTGCCTTTGGGCCTGCCCACGGCCGCCAGGCTCGCTCCGTTTCTCGCAGTCGCCGCTGCCGCCACAGCAGCTCCGCCGGCCCCCGGCGCGACCCCCTCCCCTCGGCCTCGGCCCCGCGAGCGCGCAGCCGCAGAGGCGGGCGCGGGGCGGGGGGGCGCTGCGCTGCGCGAGCTTGTCCGTGCAGACCGCGCGGGGGCGGAGCCCGAGCCGAGGGGATCCGGGGAGGGGGAGGCGCGGGGTCCTGAAGATCCAGGGAATCCGAGGAGGGGGCGGTGCTGGGGTCCGCCAAGGTCCGGGGAGGGGGCTGTGCGGGAGTCCCGGGGTCCGAAGAGATCCGGGGAGAAGACGGCGCGGGGTCCCGCAGACCGAGGGAATCTGAGAAGAAAAGGGGAGGCGCAACAGAGGATCTGGGAGGGGGCGGTGTGGAAGGGTCCCAGGTTCCGAGGAGATCTGGGGATGGGGCGGTGCCGAGGTACGCGGGGATCCGGGAAGGAGGGGAGCTTGGAGGCTGGAGTCCGAGGGGTCTGGAAAGGGGGCGCTTGGGGTCAGAGAGTGTCAGGAGGGCGGAGGCCAGCGGGGTCCTAGGAGCTGAAACTGAGGCGGAGGATAGAGGATCCGGAGAGAGGGTGTTGGGAGTCGTCGGAGTGGGTGGTCGTGAAGGTAGAGTTCAACTGCTGAACAGCGGATGGCCCGTGGGGCCTTCATCCCTACATCCTCAGCCCAAGACCTTGGCACTAGTTCCGCCTACGGTTCCTTTAGCCCTGAGCCTAATAAGGCTTTAAAATTGTGAGGATTCGGGGTTTTGTTTGTGTTTTGATTCTTCACTTAGGGCACACTATTCAGGTGTGGATACATTCATTTAGATGTTTGCTGAGTGCCTACTATGCACCAGGAATGTGTTAGGTGTGGGATATAGCAACACTACAGGCCAAGTCCCAACCCTTATTGTAGAGAGAGGGTGCAACAATAAACGAACAAATGAGGACGTGATGTAGAAGAAAGCAATGAAAAGGCAGTGGCAATTAAGCAAATTAAAAAATTTTTTTTTAATTTTTATTTTCTCTGGAAGGAGAGAGGCAGAACGTGGGGGGGGGGGGGGCGGGGGGAGGTGTGCAGAGAGAGAGAGAGAGACAGAATCCGAAGCAGGCTCCAGGCTCTAAGGTGTCAGCACAGAGCCCAATAGGGGGCTTGAACTCAAGATCTGTGAGATCATGACCTGAGTGAAGTTGGTTCCCCAACCGACTGAGCCACTCAGGCGTCCTGGTGATTAAGCAAATTTAAAGTATCCTCCTTCCCTTGCTCCAAAATGTAGCCCAGCCCTTTCTAGTTACACTTCTGCTTTCAGGTTTACTCTTATCATTGGCACAGCGTATTACCCAGCACTGTAACAAGGTAACTTGTTAATTATTATTTTCATACGTTTCTGTTTATTTAGTAATCTCTACACCCAGCATGGGGCTCGAACTCAAGACCCCGAGATCAAGAGTCATGCACTCTTCCCACTGAGCCATCCGGGCACCCCCAGGTAACTTATAATTATTGATAGCACTCCTTTTTATTCTCAGAAGTGGTAGATTTTGGAGGATAAATAATAGGGTGACCCTACACAGCTCAGACTCAAAGGCTGTGAGAGTTTCCCAAGGTCTAGAACCGCTTCTGGAACAGTGGCCATTCATTTAAAAAAGAATTACTTTGGCATAGTAGGCACAGGACTACACGGAATATAAAAGGGATGAGGAGGTGTGGTCAGCGTTCCTAGTCTCATAGAGCTTACAATTTGGTAGGGAGGGAGAATCTAAAAACTAATAAAGACATAGACCATGACAAGGGCTGTGGTAAGAGCTCTATGCTGAAGGAGAGGGGACCTTAATAGTGGTTGGCAAACAGGACTAGAGTGTTACTGAATTTTTACCCGAAGTCTTGGGCAGGTATTTCAAGACTGAAGAAGAGCAATCCATGCACTGAAAACAGCATATGCAGTGACTTTGAGGCAATATAGGAATGATAGGAGGCAAACGAGCAAAAAGCTGAAGAACAGGAAAGTGAGGCTGGGGAGCAGACCTGGTTTATAGTAGGGAAGTTTGGAATGCTGACTATATTGGTTTCCTAGGGCTGTCATAACAAGTTACCTCTGATTCAGTTGTGTAAAACAAGAGAAATTTATGGGGCATCTGGCTGGCTCAGTCGGTGGAGCATGCAACTCTTGATCTCAGGGTTGTGAGTTCAGTCCCACATTGGGTGTAGAGATTTACTTAAAAATAAAATCTTTAAAAAAGACAGAGAAATTTATTCTCTCACAGTTCTGGAGGTCAGAGGTGTAAAATCATGGTGTTAATAGGACCACACTTTCTCTAAAGGTTCTAGGGGAGAATCCTTCCTTGCTTCTTCTAGTCAGTCTCCGGTGCCTGCAGGCATTCCTTGGCTTGAGGCTGCATATTTCCAGTCTCTGCCTCCATCTTCACATGACCTTCTCTTCTTCTGTCTTATAAGAAAACTTGTCATTGGATTTGGTGCCCACCCAGATAATCCAGGTTTATCTCATGTCAGGATCCTTAATTGTAGCTACAAAGACCTGTTTTTACAAATGAGGTCATATATGGGAATTAGGGCTTGGACATACCTTTTCTGGGGCCACCATTCAACCCATTACACTGACCTTGTGGGGAAAAGAGACTTGATTTTGTGCGAAATGAGTCATTAATAAACCTATTGCCTGACATATTAAGTAGGGTAAAAACTCCATGTAAACTGTGAATTTACTTAGTTAAAAATATATGTATTTATGTGCCCAGATGTAAATAGGATTTTTTTCTGAGTGGAGGCATTATACTCTGAATTTTACTTTCTTCTTCTTACCTTTGATACTGTCAGATTATTATTTTTAAAATCCTTTTTAAAATTGGAAATGCCTGGGGCACCTGGATGGCCCAGTCAGTTAAGCATCCGACTTCCACTCGGACTATGATCTCGTGGTTCACAGTTTGTTTGAGCCCAGTGTCAGGCTCAGTGCTAACAGCTCAGAGCCTAGAGCCTCCTTCGGATTCTGTGTCTCCCTCTCTCTCTCTGCAACCCCCCCTGCTCACACTCTTTCTCTCTTTCTCTCAAAAATAAACATTTTTTAAAAAAAATAATAACAATAAAATAAAATTGGAAAAGCCCTAGAAAGCTCTTTGCAGTTTGAAAAAAAGCTTTTGTAGGAGTATGTGAAAAGTCTTACAGTGCACGAGGAGTGGGTTTTTGTTGTTGTTGTTGTTCCTATTGCTAGAAGTATCTGAAGAAAGGATTTTAAACTATAAAAGTTTCAGTTAGAAACTTGAACTTTGAAAGTAGCTGGAATTGATTTAAAGTAAATTGTGGAAATGGTAACTGTAAGGAGATGGATGTGTTAAATAGCTTGACTGTAGTATTTATTTCACTGTGTATATATCTCAAATCATCATGTTGCACACCTTAAATGTGTACACTATTTAATAAATTAATTTAGTTGTGGAGCCATAATTATGTACATAAAAAGGTATGCACTTCCTGTTTCTGAATATGAAGTGTAAAGAAGTGTCAGTAAGCTGTTTTCTAGTTGGAAGGCCCAACGAGGGACATGGTCAAGAACGGACAATGAAAGAAGGTTATACAACAGTAGGCTTAGCCAGTGTCTTGACCAGGTCCTCAAACCAGCTGCGATGAGTAACTGTTGAAACTATACTTTGCCTTCTTTTTTTTTCAACGTTTTTTTTTTTTATTTTTTTTATTTTTGGGACAGAGAGAGACAGAGCATGAACGGGGGAGGGGCAGAGAGAGAGGGAGACACAGAATCGGAAACAGGCTCCAGGCTCTGAGCCATCAGCCCGGAGCCCGACGCGGGGCTCGAACTCACGGAGTGCGAGATCGTGACCTGGCTGAAGTCGGACGCTT
Source organism: Puma concolor (assembly GCF_028749965.1). NCBI lineage: Eukaryota > Metazoa > Chordata > Mammalia > Carnivora > Felidae > Puma > Puma concolor. The sequence goes on from NC_141671.1 coordinate 81,376,891, forward strand.
AACCAACTGCGCCACCCAGGCACCCCTGTACTTTGCCTTCTTAAAGCAGTGGGGAAAAGGCTTAAGTCAAGACTAAATACCCTGCCTGTCACTAGACTCACAAACATTTACATATTTACCCTAAGTCCTAGAATTTAGCTAGGTGCCATTCAGTAAATCAATCATTGCTTTCTTTACCAATGGTATCCTACAGGCTTGGGAGAGTTAATGTTCTCTCTAAATTGCCAGAGAATTCCCAAGGAGTATACCACTGGCAAAAGCTGACCATTGTTTAATAACTATTGTCCCTCTTTCATAGCAGAGTTTAATATACTGGGGTTTTTTGCAGTAACTACTGCTTTCCATTTAATACATTTTATTGTGGGGTTTTTTTGTTTATTTATTTTTGAGACAGTGCAAGCCAGGGAGTGGCAGAGAGAAGGGGACAGAGGATCCTAAGGGGGCTCTGCGCTGACAGCAGCAAGCCCCATGTGGGGCTCGAACTCACGAACCAAGTTCATGAACCGCGAGATCATGACCTGAGCCAAAGTTGATGCTTAACTGACTGAGCCACCCAGGTGGCCCTCCATTTAATACATTTTAAAAATGTCAGTCTATCCTCACCACAAAAAAATAATAATTATGTGACAGCATGGAGGTGTTAGTGAATGATACAGTAGTAATCATCTTGCAGTATACAAAGGTGTACTACATCTTGTAGTATACAAATCAACACTGTTGTGCACCTTAAACTCGTACAGTATAATATGTCAATTATATCTCAATAAAAATAAATAGTATGTGTGCTGTCGAAGTGAGCACTAAAAATAAGTAAAATAAATAAAAGTCATGATCTATGATTTTTCCCCATAAGAGACAGACTTCAACTGGAAAATATTTTAGGAAAGTCGAAAAAGTTATTTCCAGTTTAGATACAAACATTTCTTTATCTCACTTTTCAAAAGTAAACAGATTTTAAACTTTTCACTGAAATCACACTTCCATAAAGAAAATAGTAAGAAAAATTAAGAATCTTTTTTTAACTTGTTAAAATTTGTCTTGCTGAGCAACTCTTCAAAATCAGTAATCTATAAGTTATGTTTAGGGGCGCCTGGGTGGCGCAGTCGGTTAAGCGTCCGACTTCAGCCAGGTCACGATCTCGCGGTCCGTGAGTTCGAGCCCCGCATCAGGCTCTGGGCTGATGGCTCAGAGCCTGGAGCCTGTTTCCGATTCTGTGTCTCCCTCTCTCTCTGCCCCTCCCCCGTTCATGCTCTGTCTCTCTCTGTCCCAAAAATAAATAAACGTTGAAAAAAAAAAAATTTTTAAATAGAGGCACAGGGGCGCCTGGATGGCTCAGTGGGTTGAGCGTCCGACTTCGGCTCAGGGCATGACCTCACAGTTCATGGGTTTGAGCCCCGCATCAGGCTCTGTGCTGACAGCTCAGAGCCTGGAGCCTGCTTCAGATTCTGTGTCTCCCTTCCTCTCTGTCCCTCCCCTGCTTATGCTCTGTCTCTCTCTCTCTCTCTCTCTCTGTCAAAAATAAATAAACATTAAAAAAAATTTTTAAATAGAGGCACAAAGAACTTATTTCTAATGTTTACTCTTGAGCCCTGTCTCTGGAGGAGATTGCCGATAGCTAACTTGTCATTTAGAATCTGAGCACTTTGGGGCGCCTGGGTGGCGCAGTCGGTTAAGCGTCCGACTTCAGCCAGGTCACGATCTCACGGTCTGTGAGTTCGAGCCCCGTGTCGGGCTCTGGGCTGATGGCTCAGAGCCTGGAGCCTGTTTCCGATTCTGTGTCTCCCTCTCTCTCTGCCCCTCCCCCATTCATGCTCTGTCTCTCTCTGTCCCAAAAATAAATAAACGTTGAAAAAAAAAAATTAGAATCTGAGCACTTAGGACTTGCTGTCATTCTCCACCTACCTGCCCTCTAAGGCAGTGGGCCATCTTAGCTGGATATCTCTCCTCTTTTTGTGACTTTGGAGCATCTATTCCAAATGGTAGACAGGAGAAACACAACCCTCTCAATTTCAATGGCAGATTTTATGGATAAGTTTGAAAGTATATGACACTGTTTCTGGATTACTAGTAAAGTTTGAAATTCAAATTTCTAATTACCATCAATGACCGAAAGATGCCAAGACTGGTTTATGAGACCAAGCAACATCTTTTATTTTGAAGCAATCCTGTAGTGTATGTGGCTATATAATATAACTAATTTTTCTTCCGCTTCTTAAATGGATCAAAACAGGTTAATTATCAGGTCTGTAACTAAGGAGTCAAATCATGAAAGACTAGTGTATCTTAATCAGATTAATGAACTAGTTTTTTTTTTTTAAAAGGGCATTTGTTGCAGCATTACTCTTTGTCTGTCTCTCTCTAATTTGAGAGAGAGAATGAGCATGAGCAAGGGAGAGAGGCAGAGGGAAAGAGAGAATCGTAATAGGCTCCATGCTCAGCAGGGAGTCTGGGGACCCTGACATAGGGTTTGATCCCATGACTCTGGGATCATGACCTGAGCCAGAATCAAGAGTTGGATGCTCAACTGACTGAGCCATTCAGGTGCTCCTGAACTAATTTTGTTTTTAACTGTCAACTTGGAGCACAAGAACTGATTGAAAATTAACTTGTACTTGGCTATGTGTGAATGTCTTGCAATCTGTGCGATGAAAAGTATTTTGAAGAAACAAATTGAGGATTAATGAAGCCACCTGATAGTGAATCTCTCTTGTGCTGGCAACTCACTCCCCAACAGATGGTGCTAGCTCTCCTCTAGTTAGAGCTGCTCTGGTCTACCCTTTCTTAAAATGTACCATGACGTCAAAGGTAAAGAGTAATGTGGTGATTTGCAAAGAATGCATTGTAAACTTTCTTCTATTGCTCCTGAACTTTAGTTTATAAGACATTATTCCACACAATATAGTTGAAAAATTTATGATCATATCCTCTTTTGAAGTTGATTTCTTCCACAGCAGCTCTAGGAAATAATTTAAAAGGTCATTTATATGATAACAATGCTAACTTTTTTCAGAAAAAGTTAGCTTACCGAAGGTCTGTCACTTTACCCAACATATTCCCTAAAATGGCACTTGGATCTTGAAAATGTTAGAGGTAGTGGTTAATGTTTAGTGATGATCTACTGTATTTTAAAGATAGTTACCAGGAACTGGGGATGAAGTTATGCTTCCGAATTCTGAAAGTCTTGGCCCAGTATTCCCCAAACTTAAGTCATTTTTGTATATCCTATGAGATTTTTGCCATGATGCACTTCTTTACCGTAATAGGCTTACTATTTTTTCTTTAAATTGGCTTACTTTTATTTTAAAAGAACACTCTATCACCAATATTAATTTTAAAAGTTTCACAGAGGGTAGTCATTACAAAATATCATTTAAAAACTTTTTTTAATGTTTATTTATTTTTGAGAGAGAGACAGAGAGTAAGTGGGGGAGGGGCAGAGAGAGAGGGAGACCCAGAATCTGAAGTAGGCTCCGGGCTCTGGGCTGTCAGCACAGAGCCCGACACAGGTCAGTTCACAGGAGATCATGACCTGAGCCGAAATGGGACGCTTAATTGACTGAGTGACCCAGGCACCCTACAAAATATCATTTAAAAAAAAAAAAAAAGTAAATTCTAGCCAATTACCTTTTTTTAAAAATTTTTTTTTAACGTTTATTTATTTTTGAGACAGAGAGAGACAGAGCATGAATGGGGGAGGGTCAGAGAGAGGGAGACACAGAATCTGAAACAGGCTCCAGGCTCTGAGCTGTCAGCACAGAGCCCGACACGGGGCTCGAACTCACGGACCGCGAGATCATGACCTGAGCTGAAGTCGGCCGCTTAACTGACTGAGCCACCCAGGCGCCCCGAATTACTTTTGTCTACAAAGGTTCCAAGACCGAGGCCTGCTCTCCCTTAAAAAGGGAAATTAATCATTCAATAGAGAGATGTTAAAGCCACACTAGTACCAAACTAAAACTCTCCCCAATGTAGAGTATTAAAAGGGAACCAATTCTCACCCTATGCAAGTCAATATTTAAAGCTGCGTCAGTGTAACACATAAAACCATCTGTAGTAGTACCACCAATGGTAAGTTGTCCTACATTTGGGGAGACATTCTAGCTAGAGAGAGATGCACATGTAAACAAAGCATTATAATACAGTTTCATTAGTGGTACACAAAGATTTCAGGGTACTATGTAGAACAAGATGGAAACATTAGCTCTCTGTGGAGAAGGGAGGCTGCAAGTTATGGTAGAGAAAATTGATGTTTGAGCATTTATTGAAGGGTGAGTATAAAGTCACTGAGGAGCAGAAAAAACAGGACATTTCAGAGACAGTGAACTACCTGGTGGTGGGGGTAGTGTGGTGTGTTCAACAGGGGCGGGGCAGGAGGGGGGGAGGAAGAATGCTAAAGAAGTTGGAATGGAGATTAGGAACCGAATTTTGAGAGGTTCTGTGTGTGTGTGTGTGTGTGTGTGTGTGTGTGTGTGTGTGTGTGTAGCTTTGTCTTAATTCTTTTGGTAATGGGACTCCATCAAAAGTTTTTAAACAGGGGATTAAGAAAATCAGATCTGGGGCGCCTGGGTGGCGCAGTCGGTTAAGCGTCCGACTTCAGCCAGGTCACGATCTCGCGGTCCGTGAGTTCGAGCCCCGCGTCAGGCTCAGAGCCTGGAGCCTGTTTCCGATTCTGTGTCTCCCTCTCTCTCTGCCCCTCCCCCGTTCATGCTCTGTCTCTCTCTGTCCCAAAAATAAATAAACGTTGAAAAAAAAAAAAATTTTAAAAAAAAAGAAAATCAGATCTGTGTTTTCTAAGGATAATTCTGGCAGAGATGCATAGGATGAATTGCAGGGAGTAGTGAAACAGAGCCTGGTGCAAGCAGATCAGTTAAAAGTCTCTTGCATGTAATGTGTTTTCTCTTGAAAACAGTATTTCTTAAATCAGAAAAAGACAAATACTGATTCCACTTAGATGTGGAATCTAAAAAAGAAATCGAGCTCATAGATACAGAGAACAGACCGGTGGTTTCCAGAGGCAGGGGATGGTGATTAGGCAAAATGGGTGAAGAGGGTCAAACGGTACAAACCTCCAGTTATAAGAAAATGTACTGTGTGGTGACTATAATTAACAATACTGTATTATATATTGAAGGTTGCTAAGAGAGTAGATCTTAAAAGTTCCCATAACAAGAAAACAAAATTTTGTAACTACGTGTGGTGATGGATATTAACTGTACTTATTGTGGTGATCATTTCATCATAGATACACATATCAAATCATTACGTTATACACCTAAAACTAATACAATGTTGTATGTCAGTTATATCTCAATTAAAAAATATATACACCCTGTGTAACCAACACTCTAATCTAAATATAGAACAGTTTCATCACCCCCAGAAATTTCCCTTATTCTGCCAGTAACCCTCTTCCCCAAACTTGATCACCACTTTTATTTCTATCGACATGTAAGCAGAACTCTGTTCTAGCTTCAGTGCCATGGAAGGGCTTCAAGCCACTGTAGAACTTGGCTTCAGGTGTTGTAGGGAAACCACAAGAGGTGGTTGTGGAACTGGGGCCGGATAACGGGAATCTGGACTTTACCCTCTGTGGTCTCCAGCTGGAGTCAGTGGCGTGTGCATCTGTCATTGGCTTTTTGGTGGGTCTCATATTTGTTTAGACTTCTCCAGTTGTCTAGAAACTGACTTTATGTGAAATGGAGAATGCAGCTTTCACAAACACTGGTTGAAAATTTCACAAACACCAGCTGAAGTAATTCAAGGTAGTGTCAACCCCTTGATGAGCTTGGCTCTGTTCAAAAGGGGAATGTTGGGGTTGAGTCATCTTTGGGGACACTAGCCTAAAGAAGGAGTCATCAAAAATTCAGAGCCAGGTGGATACCTATGGAAAGCTGAAGAGAACAAACTTTAACCTGAAGGAGGAACTAATTCCCCTGATAAAAGAACTTAATGAAGAAAGATCTAGACACTCAAGGCCAGAAGAAATGATGGCTGAAGTTATAAGAATGATCTGGTCCCTGAGCTAGCAGTCACCATATCTCAATAAGCTTTGCAACAGATCCCTCATTATCCCTCCAAAGGGTGGGCTTGGTCTGAAAGCAGGGCTGATTTTTCCCTCTGCTCAGGCCTCCTGTGCTGCCAGGCCACATTCACCCAGCTGTGCTCCGATACGAGGTTCATTACTACCCCCGATCCAAGGACATTGTTCCTGTGGAAACCTCCTTTTTCTTCCCATTTCCTGGGAAGCACTTATAGAGAGCCCTCTTCTTGGGCTGGAGTTTCTCCTGCACCTCTGAATCCTAAAAACAGAAGCTCTTTTGAAGTGAATCGAAATTTCAGATGAACCAACTATGGGAACCAACATCATGAAACTAGAGACTTTCAAAATGATGTCTCTTCAAAAAGAATTTTAATCTCATTCATCAGTATTTTATTTATTTGATCTGATTTTATCTATTTGAGAGACAGAATGAGCATGAATGAGATGGGAGAGGGGAACAGGGAGAGAGAGAGAGAGAGAGAGAGAGAGAGAGAGAGAGAGAGAGAGAATCTTAAGCAGCCTCCATGCTCAGCGTGGGGTGAGGGGGGTGGGGATAGAGGTGCCTATACAGAACCTGATCCCATGACCCGGGATTTTGACCTGAATCACCCAGGTGTCCCGTCATTCATCAGCATTCTATGTATATATGTATGTAGGTATGTATGTATTATTTTAGAGAGAGAGAGAGCAGGGGAGAGAGAGAGAGAGAAAATCCCAAGCAGTCTTCACACCCAGTGCAGAGCCTGACCCGGGGCTTGATCCCACAATCCTGGGATCATGATCTGAGCTGAAATCAAGAACCGGCTGCTCAACCAACTGAGTCACCCAGACGCCCCCAGCAGCATTTTAAATGCTACTTCAAGGAGGTGCCTGGATGGCTCACTGGGTTGAGCATCAGATTGGATTTTGGCTTAGGTCATGATCCCAGGGTCATGGGATCAAGCCCCATATTGGGCTCTGTGCTGAGCATGGAGCCTGCTTGGGATTTTCTCTCTCTCTCTCTCTCTCTCTCTCTCTCTCTCTCTCTCTCTCCTTCTCCTCTGCTCAGACTCTCTGTATTTCTCTCTCTAAAATAGAATAAATAAAAATAAATTTTAAAAACTGCTACTTAAAGGACTATACTTGTGCTCAAAATGACATCCAATAGAACTTTAGTTCTCAGAACACTGTTTTATAAATATTTTTATACAGTTTTATAAAGTTATTTTTACTTTCTTTTTCTCTACACATAGTATCAATATTGTGTTTTACTTAACTATATATGCCGTTTATCAATAGTGTACAATAGTGTATAATTGCAAGTGGATTCTGGGGTTTTTCACAGGGTCCCAGACAAGATTGATCCCTAGCTGTGTCTAGTGATTCAATAACACACATTTTACTGGCTTTTCCTTTTTGCCTGTATCACTCCCCTGTTTTCTGGAATTATCTTCCAAATAAGTCACCTGCACTTATGAGTCCCTGGCTCTGCTTCAGGGGAATCTAAGCAAAGACATTGGAATGTGCATCCAGCCATACTACATATAAGTAGATTCTCTTGCCTTCCATCACTAAGGTTGTAGTTAATGTGGACATTGCCATCAATAAATGAAACTTAGTGACATCTCTCTGAACGTCAGTCCTTGTCAGAGAGAGAGCATGCAATGACAATGTAATCTCCAGACGGTGCATGCCTCTGGTCCATGAATTCTCTAAACCTCTCCCGTGCTGTGCCTTCTCACGTTCCTGAATATATCAGTCACATTAAATCAATGAGATTGAGCTGCTCCTTGCTTATTCCATTGTTTTTCTGTATCATCCAGAAAAGTATTGGAATCTTTGGTCATAGGTGTCTTTCAATAGTGGTGCAGTCTCAGTAAGTGTCTGGCAGCAAGCTAGTAATTTGTTTTCAGTAGAAAAATGGTGAGCAGTTGCATTGGGTAATTTTAGGAGCTGAGAGCCTGGAGAAGTTCTGCACTTAAGCCAATCCTGTATGTGTCAGAGACCGCCTCATTAGAGCTAGTTGCACACCCTGTCAATCTCGGAGTGGATGATAAACATCAAGAGAGAGCATTGTCCAGTGCAAAACACTGGGCATGAACACAGTCTCTTTATTTATTTATTTATTTATTTATTTATTTATTTATTTATTTATTTATTTATTTATAATCACCTGCAGCCTCTCAGGCCAACATATGCCCTTGAACTGAGAGTTTCAGAACTAGAACAGGGGTCAGTTAGCGGTATCTTTAGGATTCATGGTCACAGGCCCTTAGACTGGCAACAGGGTCGAGCTGGTAGAAACATTCTTCAAAAGTTTAGTGATTCTCGGCTCTCTGTTCTTATTTAAGAGAAAAACACCAAAAAATGGATTGGAAGCTTGGCCAGGGTGTGTTAATTGGTGGCTTCACTATACTAATACTTAGGTCTTATTTTGTAGATGCCCAAATATTGGCAACTGCAGGTTTTTTTCCTCCTGGGCTAAGTTTTTGTTTATTTGTTTATTTGTTGTTGTTGTTCTATTTTTCAGGAGAGAGAGACCCCTTTTATCCTCCTGTAGAAGGTGCAAGCCTGGCTATTATTCTACGAGCTGAGTAGGGGCAGGGCACTAAGGTTCTCACAACTCAATACATGGAATTTAACTTAACCTTCCTTTTTTACCATTTGTCTTACTTCCCTGAAATATCCCTGAGGCTAGAGCTCTGTTTTCACTTTTGCAGTGAGAATACCTGTCTTCTTCTGTTGGGATGGGAAAGGCACCCAACACCCACCCACCTAGGTGCCTGGCTATGCAATGTTAGAGCTGGCATCTGGAGATCCAGCTGCTCCTTATATGGGCTTATAACTAATCTTGTCACTTCAAAATGGCAGGTACTTCATTATCCCTCCAAAGGGTGGGCTCGGTCTGAAAGCAGACACAATTAGATACTCTTTTAGGTGGGGTTCCCTAGAAGCAAAGCCTGATATTGGGATTCTTGAGCAAGTGATTTATCAAGGGCTGGCTCTCAGGAAATTGTTGGGGAGTGAGGGATGCAGGATAAGGCCAGAGAAGCTAAGCAAAGGTGTGGTTTCAGAAGATATCTAGCCTTGGCCTGATCTGTTGGGGAGCTCTAGAGTGTGTATTGCCCTGCTATAAGGCAGGGGCTTTTATGCCCGAGCATCAGTCAGTCATGCAGGTAGTTCAAGATCCCCAGCATCTCTAGGGAGGGTGGCTCCCCTAAGCTGTGGACGATCAGTTTGCTACAGCAGGGTACAGATGTAAATCCTTAGTAGTCAACACTGCAGCAGCTAGGATGGGTGCACTGTCTTGCTGAAGGGAATCAGGGCAGGAGAGCAATAGCTATTACTACAGGTACAGAAGTAAAGAAGAGGAAATAGTCATTTAAAATTTTTTAAAGTTGGGGTGCCTGGCTGACTCAGTTGTTAAGAGTATGGGACTCTTGATCTCAGGGTAGCGAGTTTAATCCCCATGTTGAGCATAGAGATTACTTAATAAAACTTCAAATGTTTTAAAGTTAATAAATATTGTAAATACCAGAAAATCCAGAAGAAAAATATTACAGGTGCCTGGAACCTCTCTATGGTACTATTTCTCCTTTCTTACTTTACTCCATAGACAACTTTGATCCCTCTCTCTCTCTCTCACACACACACTTTTTAAGTTATCTGTATGCCCAACGTGGGGCTTGAACTCACAACCCCAAGATCAATAGTCACATGCTCTACTGACTGAATCACACAGGCACCCCTGATCTCTTCTTCATATGACAATGGTTTGTAATATTTTCTATAAGGAGCATAAATTTAGTTTAGCATGATTGGTTGAAATTTGTTTTTTATTATTGATAATCTGGAAAAGTTTTTTTTTTTTTTAATGTTTATTTTTGAGAGAGAGACAGAGACAGAGACAGAGAGACCGAGAGAGAGACAGAGTGTGAATGCGGGAGGGGCAGAGAGAGAGGGAAACACAGAATCCAAAGCAAGCTCCAGGCTCTGAGCTGTCAGCACAGAGCCTGACATGGGGCTCAACCTCACAACCGCAAGATCTGACCTGACCCAAAGTCTGATGCTTAACTGACTGAGCTGCCCAGGCACCCCTGGAAAAAGTTTTTTTTAGCTTCATATTTCATGACTAGTAATGACTCTGATGTCATGCATATTTTTAGAATTATTGTCAAATATACTAAAGCCTCATATGAGCTGTCAAATTTCAAGACATTTCAAGTTTTCTTGGGCAGTGATCAACCTTATTTTTTTTTAATAGGCCGCATTCATCAATCAATTTGTCTGCCATATCCTATCTCAGATGAATATAATGAGCTTTATGTTATCCTTATTGATGCCAGTAATTTGCATTAAATCAAGAATCATTTAAATCTTCTTCCAATGACTGATGTGTCATCAGCCTTTGTCAAGAGCAGCTGCATCAGGTATGCTGAGACAAAATCTAGTACTTTGCAATGCCTGTATAATGTATGACTTCATAGACAGATATACTCATTGTGTATAGTCCTCCTAAGTTTGTACACTGCAAACAATAATTCTGATAAATTCTATTATGTGCAATCTCCTTCAAAAGAGGGGGGAGAAACTATGATACATTTATAGTTGTATACATTGCATTGTTGAGTATATCACGAAAGGATAGTACTTCCTGTTTGACTAGGAAGATGAAAATATATTCTTGCCTTCCTAACAATTTTACATATCTAGTGTTTGGAAGAATTTCCAATAACTGGCTTTTTTTTTTTTTTTTTTTTTTTTTTTTTAACGTTTATTTATTTTTTTGGGACAGAGAGAGACAGAGCATGAACGGGGGAGGGGCAGAGAGAGAGGGAGACACAGAATCAGAAACAGACTCCAGGCTCTGAGCCATCAGCCCAGAGCCCGACGCGGGGCTCGAACTCACGGACCGCGAGATCGTGACCTGGCTGAAGTCGGGCGCTTAACCGACTGCGCCACCCAGGCGCCCCGCCAATAACTGGCTTTTACCTCCATTTATTTCAAACCTTGTTTCTTCTCCTCTACCACATACTTATGGTGCCATCCATTGGAGGATAAGGTCACATTGCAATATGACCTTTGGTTCTGCACCTCCAATGTAACAGGATGCCTGGTGAGTTGGCATAGCAGACAGTAGGAATATTACTGGAAGCCATTTCTATCCTTGGACAACCAGCAGTACTTTCCTCTACACAGAGGTGACTACAATGCACATAATTATAGTCCAGTAACTGAAACCAAACGTACACCCAGTTCAATTTCCCATTACATGGATCCCAAAATGTTTATGGCCATTCCAATGTGACATGACCACATAGGGAAAGTCTTTCAGAAGAAAAGTCAGAACAGAAAGAGATCTTAAGTCTTAGGTGACTGTGATTGAAATATCTTCTTCAAATTTACTCCAACATATGACCATGTGAAACCATTTCTAAGCCCTTTTCAGCCCTTGAAGATTAAGCTCCATCGAGCTTCATGGTTCATCTGCCCCTGGGTAGAACATGTGGAATAATATTTATCCAGGAACATTTAGTTTATTTATGCTGGTGTAACAATAGCAGTAGGAAAAAAACAGCCACTATGTTCCAAATGTTCTTGAGATTCAGGAACACTCTTTTATTCACAAATCCAACCCTTCTCTTTGATCTTAATCACTGGTTTTTGAATAAATTCTTCCCAAATTTCACTTCTGTTTCTTCCTCTTTCTTGTCACAGGAATTTTGAACTGTGAAGTCTCATTCTTCTTGTTAGACCTGTGTTTCCAAGAATCTTGCTGACCAAGACTCATCCTTACCAAATGAGTCATGTTCATCTAATTCTGCTAATTCAGTGCAATTTAATACACAAAGTATTTTTAAGACATATATCTATATTATGCTTTAATCACTTATTTCTAACCGTGTATATTAATATACTTTTATACTCAGAAAATTTCCATGTTTTATATACTTATTAATCTTACAAATTCCCTCAGAATAGATTTATTTCTCTTTTGATCAATTTTTTTTAATGTCTATTTATTTATTTTGAGAGAAAGAGAGAGAGAGCATGTGCGAGTGTATGTGAGTGGGGGGAGGGAAGACAGAGAGGGAGAGAAAGAATCCCAAGCAGGTTCTGCAATATCAGCACAGAACCCGATGCAGGACTCGATCTCATGAACCATGAGCCCATAACCTGAGCTGAAATCAAGAGTCAGGCACTCAGCCAACTAAGCCACCCAGATGTCCCTCTTGTGATCAGTTCTATATTTTGTCATAAAAAAATATGTGGCAATATGTCAAGGGATGGTGGCCAACTTCTCTGGTATGAGTAGCAGAGGGTAAAAGTGGAATCCACTGCCACAATATTTTCGGTCAGTTTTTAAGGTTTTTCCACTTTCATAAGCTTGCTGTCCTGTCACTATTATGGATTGGTTAAGCCGGTTATCTGTAGAGTGATGTAATTTCCTTGCATATATGAGTCTCAATACCACTGAAGTCTTTACTAATTATTGCTGTTTCAGATACCAAGTCAACCAAAGTTAACTAACAAACACTTGCTCAGCTTCTATATTGATTTAAAAATATACAATAAAACTGGGGCGCCTGGGTGGCGCAGTCGGTTAAGCATCTGACTTCAGCCAGGTTACGATCTCGCGGTCCGTGAGTTCGAGCCCCGTGTCGGGCTCTGGGCTGATGGCTCAGAGCCTGGAGCCTGTTTCCAATTCTGTGTCTCCCTCTCTCTCTGCCCCTCCCCCATTCATGCTCTGTCTCTCTCTGTCCCAAAAATAAATAAACGTTGAAAAAAAAAATTAAAAAAAAATATACAATAAAACTAATGGAAATATTAGTACTCAAAAGTCAAAAAAGGACACGGGAAACACTTCCTAGAATTTTCGAGTTTGAAACTGGAATCTAGGTTAAAGTGTGTGGAGTTTGTTTATTTCACAGCCTTGGGTATTTGAAGATCAGATTCTCTTAGATTAGCAGTACGATAGATGATCCTATTGTGCAATGTAGAAACTGTGGTTTAACATGATCTTGCATAAAACTTAACCATTAATTGAAAACAGAGAAATAGACTGGTCATGAGTTGGCAACTTTGGTCTTTCTACTTGTTTATTTACTTATTTTGCTTAGTTTGTTTTCTTTAACTTCACCTTCAATGTTCAATCCATGAGCTAAAAATGCATATTTTGTGTGTATATTTTATTATATTTATTGCAGACTTAATTTTTAAAAAATATTTAAATAGGGGGCTCCTGGGCAGCTCAGTTGATTGAACACTTGATCTTGATTTTGGCTCGGGTCATGATCCCAGGGTTGTGGGATAGAGCCTTATTTTGGCTCAGCATGGAGCCTGCCTGGGATTCTCTCTCTTTCCCTCTGCTCCTCTCCCCTACTAATGCTCTGTTTCTGAAATAAAATTAAAAAAAATTTTTAAGGGCCACCTGGGTGGCCTAGTAAGTTAAGCAGCTGACTTCGGCTCAGGTCATGATCTCACCATTTGTGAGTTCAAGCCCTGCATCAGGCTCTGTGCTGACAGCTCAGAACCTGGAGCCTGCTTCAGATTCTGTGTCTTCCTCTCTCTCTGCCCCTTCCCTGCTCGTACTCTATCTCTTTCTCCCTCTCTCAGAAATAAGTAAACATTTGGGGCACCTGGGTGGCTCAGTCGGTTAAGCGTCCGACTTCAGCCAGGTCACGATCTCGCCGTCCGTGAGTTCAAGCCCTGTGTCGGACTCTGGGGCTGATGGCTCAGAGCCTGGAGCCTGCTTCAGATTCTGTATCTCCCTCTCTCTCTGACCCTCCCCCGTTCATGCTCTGTCTCTCTCTCTCTCAAAAATAAATAAACTTAAAAAAAATAAAAAAAATAAACATTTAAAAAAATTTTTTAAATAAGACTACAACAATGTAAAAGTGTCACTATTGCATAGTTTCCTCATTTCCCTTCTTTTTTCTCTCTTTCTCCTTCAAATGCTTTGCGTTATTCTTCTTTTTTGTCATTGTAGTTTCTCTAGTAGTCTAAAATTATGTGGCATAAGATCTCTTTTAATGATGAATGTAAATCACTGGACATTACAGGAGAGCCTGGGTGGCCCAATAAGTTGAGTGTCTGACTTCGGCTCAGGTCATGATCTCATGGTTCATTAGCTCGAGCCCAGTGTCGGATTCTGTGCTGACATCTCAGAGCCGGAAGCCTGCTTTGAATTCTGTTTCCCTCTCTGCCCCTCCCCTGCTCAAGCTCTGTCTTTCTCTGTCTCTCAAAAAAAAAAAAAAAAAAAAATCATTGGACATTCCAGTGTAATAACTTTAAGTCTTTTATTCCCATCTCAAATATAATGGCATACATTGTAACACAATTAATTTGATTCTGTGCTAAACCCTGATATCGAATGTTATAGTCAAATACGGGCTTTAAAGCTTTCAAAGAATATGATAGATCCATCTTACATGTCCTCGTAATTGGAGATCTCTGAATGGTCAAGTGTTACTGGAGAAAGAAACTAATATCTGGGTAACAACACACTTGGGTAAAATTACAAAAAAACTTTATTTATTTATTTATTTTTAGTGTTTATTTTTGAGGGAAAGAGAGCGTGTGCGAGTGGGGGAAGGAGAGGGAGGGGGAGACAGAGAATCCCAAGCAGGCTCTGTGCTATCTGTGCAGAGCCCAATGCAGGGCTCAAACTCATGAACCATGAGATCATGACCTGAGCCAAAGAGTTGGATGCTTAACCAACTGAGCCACTCAGGTGCTCATAAACTAATTTTAGGTAAGTAAAGACATGAGAGCCTCAATTTTTGCCATGTGGTATAAATTAGGCAATGAATAAACTGTTTGCTTGTCTAAAATGATAACATAAGTGACATTCTAGATTTTTAGGGGCAACTGGGTGGCTCAGTCAGTTAAGCAGCCTATTAGCTCAGGTCATGATCTCGTGGTTCACGAGTTTGAGCCCCTTGTCAGGCTCTGTGCTGACAGCTCAGAGCCTGGAGCCTGCTTCAGATTCTGTGTCTCCCTCTCTCTCTCTGTCCCTCCCCCGCTCAAGCTCTGTCTCTCTCGGTCTCAAAAATAAATAAACATTAAAAATATTTTAAAAAATTAAATCATATTTGCCTGAAAAAAATTAAAATACTGAATTAAATATCTCTTCTCTCATAATTCAGTTTGAATGAACTTTTCTCAAAAGCCAAACTAATTTATAACAAAGGAAGCTAGTTTTAGTGAAGTCAAGTAGATTATAATAACAATAATTAAATTTGTGTTAATTGACATACAAAACTTATTAGAGCAAAATAAAAAACTTATTAGAATAAATAGGACTGTAAAATGCAGCTTTTGAGGAACACCTTAATCTGATTCACACTTATCACTAAGAAAGGACATGAAATTTCAAGGAATGCTCTCTTGAAAGGAAATGAACCCTTAAAATTCTTATGTCATCATAATTGTATATAAGAATTTTCAGGGGTGCCTGGGTGGCTCAGTTGGTTAAGTATATAACTCTTGATTTTGGTTCAGGCCATGATCTCATGGTTGTGAGATGGAGCCTGTTTGGAATTCCCTCTCCCCCTCTCTCTCTCTGTCCCTCCCCTGCTCGTGCACATGTGCACACACACACACACACACTCTCTCTCTCTCTCTCTCTCAAAATAAGTAAATAAACAAACTTAAAAAAAAGAATTTTCAACTTCTCAAGGAAAATACTTGGAAAGCCTTTATGAAGAATTTGTCTAATTCTAGTTATGTGTTTACTATAGATGTCTCCTTTTAGAAATATTATAGCTTATAATGAGATCTTTATTCAAAACAAATCCTCTGCTTTGCTGCTATACAGTTATCTGGGACTTCTGGCGCTTGGTAGATGGTGTGAACTAAACTGTGCTTCCCCCACAAAAAAATTAATAGGTTGAAGCCTTAACCTCCTATGTGACTGTATTTGGAGATGGGGCCTTTAGAGAAGTAATTAAGTTTAAATGAGGTCATAAGAGTGGGGCCCTAATCCAATAGGATTGGTGTCCTTATAAGAAGAGGAGATTCCAGAGATCTTCCTCTTTCTCTCTCTCCTTCCCTGTCCTCTCCCCACCCCTGTGCAATCATAGAGGAAAGGCCATTTGAGGACACAGGGAGAAAATGGCTGTCTGTAAGCCAGGAAGAGAGGCCTCACTATACCAATCCTGACGGCAATTTGATCTTGGACTTCTAGTCTCCAGAACTGTGAAAAATTAATTTCTATTGTTCAAACTACCTAGTCTCCGGGATTTTGTTACGGTAGCCTGAGCAGACCAATATAGTATATACATGCATAGATACAAATAGCACATTATATAAAATTCTGGGACAACAGATTGGCAAGGTCTGATGTGGTGCATAGCATTAGAGATGGCAGCGCCTTGGGGAACATCAAAACATCACTTTTGAACATAGGTGATATTTCCAGTTAAAAAATCACACCTAAGTAATTATTATTATTATTATCATCTTTTAGAGAGATGAGAGAGAGTGTGAGCTTGGGAAAAGGGCAGAGAAAGAAAATCTTAAGTAGGGTCCATTCTTAGTGCAGACCCCAATGTGGAGCTCTATCCCACGACCCTGAGATCAGGACCTGAGCTGAAATCATAAGTCAGACTCTCAGTAGACTGAGCCACCCAGGCGCCCCACGAGCTAAGTAATTTGATGGTGGTGATGCATCTGCTTTGTTTAGCTCATCACTAAGTTACAGATGCTAACAATATTTCAAGAACCCCAGAAGAGACTGAGGAGTTGTGATGTCTATCATTTTCATTTGAAGCATTTCGTATACCTGGACTTTTTTTAAACGGAGAGATACAAGGGGAGGGCTTTCCCTGGGTTCAGATATCCAAAGGACATGTTGAAGGGACCAGGGTGCCATCAAGGTCATCCTGGGACTTTCATCCCAGAACTCTTAGGGTACACTCTGATGAGCTGATGGTGACCAAGTGGACCACTTAGGGGGTCAGAGAGTCAGTGCACTGATGCCCACTGCTTGGATTTGCCAGGTTCTTTTTCTTTGATCTCTCCTGGCTTGAAAGACAATTATTAAACTTAAGAATTAGGGACATCCTTTCCCACTGGTATGTGTCAAAGTACATGTACACAGATGAACTGACTCACCCTAGTACAGTGAACAGGTGGCTGATGTTTGTCCAGAAAAGCCTCGGTTTGAGGACTCTGCTGAACCAAGTCTGCATGCTTTCAGCAGTCCTGTGGGCAAGGGAACCAGAGGCAGCTGGAGTAGCCGTGGAGTGGTGCACGGGAGGGGAGAGAAGAGACACCGTGAGGGGTAGAGCGACTTAGGGGGAAAGAGAGAAGCTGAAAGAGTTTAAGGAGATTTTACACTATAGGTATGATGTAATGCTGTCTTTCTTGCCCTTCAAAGCATTCAGTAAAAACTGTAATAATCACCAGTGGATTGCACTTGAATTTAATGTATCAGTCTGGCCTAAAGATGAAAAAAGAACAAACATAAGAGCCACAAAGGGGGCCCAGCCACAGACTACATTTGTAACCCGCACATGAACACATATAGGTACACACAGAGAGAGACAGAGAGGAGAGAGAGGAGTCTGCAAGCATAAGTACCTCCATGGTAATTGTTATTATTCCATAGCAATAATCATATGAATGGTATCATAAATCATAAATAATTTTTATTATTTTTGTTTTGCTGAGTTTTCTGATTTTTATGGTGAACAGGTAGAAAACTAATGTTAATAATCTAATAATATCAGCTGACATTTTTGAGTGCTTACAGGACTATATGTCAGGCACTGTTCCAGTGTGTACATGCACTGAGTCCATTTAATTCTCACAACAGCCTACCTGTGAGACGGCAGTGTAGATACCACTATTTCCATTTTACAGATGAGTAAACTTGCATGATGTATTACATTTAAAAATCAGAAATAAGAGAAAAAAGAAAATCATTTAAAAAGAAGACGTAAGGGGCACCTAGGTGGTTCAGTCGATTAAGGGTCTGACTTTGGCTCAGGTCATGATCTTGCAGTTTGTGAGTTGGAGCCCAGGGTGGAGCTCTCTGGTGTCAGTACAGAGCCCACTTTCACATCCTCTCTCTCCCTCTCTCAGCCCCTCTCCTGATCGTGCATGCCTGTCTCTCAAAAATAAACATTAAACAATGTTTTTTAAAGAAAATAAAAGATCATGGGGCGCCTGGGTGGCTCAGTCAGTTAAGCATCCAACTTCAGCTCAGGTCATGATCTCATGGTCCGTGACCTCAAGCCCCGCATCGCGCTCTGTGCTGTCCGTTCAGAGCCTGGAGCCTGCTTCAGATTCTGTGTCTCCCTCTCTCTCTGCCCCTCCCCTACTCATGCTCTGTCTCTATCAAAAAATGAATAAACGTTAAAAAAACTAAAAAAGAAAAGAAAAGAAAAGATCAAAAGGAAAACGGGGATGGGAAGAAACAACCAGAATCTAGAATGTACTGTGTCCTTTCTTCTCCCCTTCTGTGATCAACTAAATCAAACCAAAAAGCATACCTTACTGCCAAACTGTGCTTTAAAAATAAAATGTTTTATTGAAGCAGATAAGTAGAATGATTAAAAGATGGGGTCCTGGGGCTGGGGGAGTATCTTTATTCTAGAATGGGTCTTATACATAACTGAGTTCAATTTAATTTACAGGTGAGAACGTGGGTTGCTTGAGGAGACACAGATAAAGTGTCAAGGCTGGGATGAAATCCCTGTCCCTTGATGCTACATTAATACAGGATACACAATTTAGAGGCATGTTTTATTTTTTTTTTTATTTATTTTTTTTTTTTAAATTTTTTTTTTCAACATTTATTTATTTTTGGGACAGAGAGAGACAGAGCATGAACGGGGGAGGGGCAGAGAGAGAGGGAGACACAGAATCGGAAACAGGCTCCAGGCTCTGAGCCATCAGCCCAGAGCCTGACGCGGGGCTCGAACTCACGGACCGCGAGATCGTGACCTGGCTGAAGTCGGACGCTCAACCGACTGCGCCACCCAGGCGCCCCCATGTTTTAAATGTAAAATTAACAATAATTTGTTATAATGATCACTAATATTTAAATGTTCTCAGCCATTACTTAAGCTAAGCTAGGAGCTATCCCTAGAGTTGATCAGAGTCCCTGAAAAACTTTTAACGTGGAAATCACCATGCTATGGGAGAAATATGTACAACCCTTTGAAGGTTTTCAGGTTCTTGTAGGCACTTCTTTTTGTTGTTGTTTTCTTTTTAATAAACCACTTTATTGATGTATGACTGACATACAAAATGCCATATGTATTTAATGTATACAATTTGATGATTTGGGATATAAGTGTACACCTATGAAACCATCAACACAATCTATGGTATAATAAACATATCCTTCACCTCCAAAAGTTTCTTCCTGCCCTCTTTATTATGAGTGTGTGTGTGTGTGTGTGTGTGTGTGTGTGCGTGTGTGCGTGTGTGCGTGTGTGTGATAAAAACACCTAACATGAGATCTATTCTCTTAGCAAATTTTTAATATTGTCAACTATTGGCACTATGCTATATAGTAGACCTCTAGGATTTAGTCATCTTGGATAATTGAAACTACCCTTTGCATAACTTTGTACCTTTGACCGCTTCTGTCCAGCCATTAAATCTTCTAGCTTTGCTCTAGTTTCAGTTTAACCAATTGTCAATGGCTTATTTTGTGTCATGTTAACAAACAGTAAATATTTAAAAATATTAACTAGTAAGAAAGACTTAACTTGGCTTTCCTATCTTTTCTGGTCAGGCAAAGGTTTCCAGAAACCTTTCATTATTTTGGTCTCACACCTTGCAGCAAAACAGAGGGGAGAGGCATTTTATGTGGAAGCCCTTGAGGAACATTGTAATTGTTTTTTCCTTATCAGTTTTATTGGAAATGTTTAGTTTGCTTCTTGTTTTATCTACCAGCATGCCTCTAATTTGCTAGATGCTATTTATTAATTTTTTTAAAAAAAAAATTTAACATTTTTATTTATTATTTTTGAGAGACAGAGAGAGACAGAGTGTGAGCGGGGGAGGGGCAGAGAGAGAGAGGAGACAGAACCTGAAGCAGGCTCCAGGCTCTGAGCTGTCAGCACAGCCTGACATGGGTCTCGAACCCATGAACCATGAGATCGTGACCTGAGCCGAAGTCGGATGCTTAACCGACTGAGCCACCCAGATGCCCCTATTTGTTAATTTTTTAGACCACACATTTTTTATTTATCAATGACTCTTCATTACCACATCCGTTGTAAAACATTTTGAGTATTTTCAGCACCCTGTGACCATCTTCACCATCCATTCCTGCTAACGACTTTAAAATAAGCACCAGACCACAATCCTCAATAAAAACCCCAGGCCCCAAGCAAACATAAGACTCACTCTCCTTTCCTTTCCCAGTCTCCTGGACGCTTTGTCTGTATCTTCACCCTCACTCTGCCTTTAATAAATTCGGCTCTCAAAAATAAAAATAATAATGAGCACCAAAATGACCAAGACGTTTGAGAAGTGAATCCTTAATAAAGGTAATTACTAACCATGGTATGCACCTGGCCAAGCTACACGCATGGCTTGAGAGAGGAATCTCACAAAGGACCCTCATGCACTGCGTTAGGTCCAAGCTCTAAATGTTTTATCAGTAGGGGTAGAGGAGCAATAAGAGTTCTCTCCGTTTTTCTGAACCATAACCTCAGGAGAGAAGTGTTCTCACCCAGCACAAGCCAGGCTACGTCTCTGCGGTGTGGTAGTACACATGCCCTAGGGAATCAGGGCAGAGGAGAAGCCTCCTCTGAGACAACCTCACTGTCCTCATTTCCAGGAACCGTTATGGTCAGCAGAGCAGCTAATCTCACTGCCAGGAGGGATGGGAGCCAAAGGGAGCCTCAAATAACTGTGTACCAGGACATTCTGGGCTTTGAAATAGCTGCCTTCACCTCATGGGCCATTTGAAGAAATCTATACAGAACTTAAAAACAAGCTGTAATAGAATCTTACCCAGCAGAAGCAAGATTCTGCCAGACATTCTTGCTCCTTCCCTTTGTTTTTTTTTTCCCAGAGTTTCTTCCTCAGCTCAAATTTTTTCCCTCTCTAGTCACTCACTCCCCAGATAGTTTAATTCTCCTCTGGATATAATCATTATGCATAGTAGATACGAGGAAATGCACTTTCCTTAGTTATTCCACTTTCCTTAGTGCCACTGCTGGTCTCTTGGGTGGAGGGTTCCACCTCCTCTTGACACATCTAACGCACACCCATCAGCTCAACCCTCATGCTCACACTACCCCTATTTTGTTTAACGACTTTACCATCTACATAGTTCACACTACAAACCTCAGTTATCTTACTTTCTTCCTTCTCTCCATCGCGCTCCCCTCCTGCAGACACATTTTATCAGGCACCAAGTCCTGTCACTTCTGCCTGTGGAAGGTTTCTGGAATCCTGGGATTTTGCAGAAATGGGTTAGCTTCTCTCCAGACCAAAGTCTGTTTCCAATTTATCTTTCACATAGCCATTAATTATTCTTCCAGAACAAATATCCAGTTTTGCCTCTCCCCTGCTTAATATCCAGTAGTCGCCCACTGTCTGGATAAAGTTTTATTTCTTTATCAGTGTGTACACGGTTCCTCCACGTTCCTTCACCCTCAATCAAAATTCACCTTTTCTGCTGAATTCTTAGCTCACTACTTTCTGCCAAAATGACAGTCAGGTTTTCGAAGATCTTAGCCCAGAAGTGGTTTTGTAATGTGCTGTCTAGTTTGAGTTGCATGTTTACATCAACTAGAGAGTTCTCTGGAGGAAACAGAAAGTATTCCAGGGGGAGAATGGCAGGGGGTGGGGGAGGACGGTGAGGGTGATGTTGCAAATGACCAATATCCTAGAGTGGCACCATATTTTGCTTACTCTTCATGCTGGCAGTGGTAATAGCCCCAAATCACCCAGTGCCAGGGTTTGGTTCTGGAGGAAATTGTGCAGATTCCAAATATTGTTTTTTATTTAATGTTTATTTGTTTTTGAGAGAGAGAGAGAGAGAGAGACAGACAGAGAATGAGCAGGGTAGGGGCTGAGAGAGGGGGAAACAGAGGATCTGAAGCGAGCTCTGTGCTGACAGCGGACAGCCCAATGTGGGGCTCAAACTCACGAACCTCGAGATTGTGACCTGAGCTGAAGTCAGACCTTAACTGACTGAGCCACCCAGGCACCCCCAGGTTCCAAATATTGTTAAAATGAAAAGATAGTCGGTAAGATTCCCATGCACTTTGGGAACCAATTCCTTTATACTGTATTTTTTAAGGTTTTCCTATAAGTTTTATTTATTTTCTGGTGAAATATCTACACCCTCTCATGGATGAAATCATTTGCACGCCTTTTATTCCTTTCTCCCCTAGCACTTCTGAGGAGGATGCACATTCAACAAATTATCATAATTTATTAAATAAAAGGGTACAAAGCACCATGAGCAAGGCATATAGAGTGCCCACAATGGAAATCCAACACGCACGTGCATGCGTGTGCACACAAATGGAACAGACCTTGAAACGTATCTGTCTTTTCTCCAACTCAAGTGACAGCTTTGTTAATTTATGACCAGCAATATAAATAGCTTCTATATAGAATTTATATGTATGCCTATTCTGTTGTTGTTTATAGCCGTCTGGTAAGAACAAGCAAACATGGGCTCTACTGATGTCAATAGGCAGAGTTGCTACAGCATATTTATTCAAAATAAGTGATTGCTGTGGGTTCTGATGTAAATAGACAAGCTACAGATACATTTATGAATTTGGATGTCTGCTTACATAAGCAATAAAGTATGGTGGCTACAAGCAGGCCACGGGGAGCCAGACTGGCTCCTGTTCCATCCTGGGTCCACTATTTACTATCTGTGTAATCTTGGACACTGCATCTGTAAAAATAAATAATCACATTAACAACCTCATAGGTTGTTATGAGGATTAAATAAGTTAATACCTGTAAAGCATGTGGCACATGTTAAGTGCCTGCCACAGGGTCAATGCTCTACAAATGTTACCTATTGGTTTTGCTCACATAAAGCAATAATATTATATTTCATAGATAAAGGTGGGGGTTTTGTCAGAGGTATACCAGGGTATGATTTACTAAGTATAGACAAGGGAGTCCAGGGATTTAATACCACATTTGTTACCATCAGGGCTGAGATTTAGTTAAAGTGTTAACTGAGAATGACAGTATTTTCAGAGTTCGAATAGGACATTTACTCTAGTATTGTTAGCATATGAAATGGTTAAAACAGTAGTAGAGTCTTCACGTAGGCAGCTTCCTGTCGACTTACTTTCAAAAAAATGCACTTCTCTAATTATATGAATATATTGTGTCCCATTTAACCAAATTGTGACAAATTAAGGGAAGAGGTGGAAGTGCCTGAAAAGCTGATGGAAGCTTTCAAAATGCAGAACACCTTAGAATATCAACAACAGTTTGTTTTTCCTTCAGACTTTGGGTTTCATTCTGGAGGCAAACAAGAGTACGGTATCTTGAATTTCTTCACTGGGTAATTTAAAACCCGGTGATATTGTGCACAGCAGCTGCACACATCATGAGTTCAGCATCAATTACAAACGAAACTGGTCATATGTTGTCCTTCATAGCTGTTACTATGTTCAAATCAAAAACCCAAGTCAACAAAATGGTATGAATATTGACGACCATAAGTCTTTTTATTAACCCTTGGGTTTGGGCTTTAAACAAACCTTCATTTTTAAATTCTTAGTTCTTATCTACCCAAATAGACTATACTTGCTAATTACATATCCAGTCCTTACTATACTCCAGTAAGTGTCCTTATGAGAAAACTATACAGAGTAGTTGCAGCTTTTAGATAATACAGCAACCTCAAGAAGAAAGTGAGGGCAGTACTGAACACTTTAAGAGTATAGAATCTATAGACCAGTGTTCTTTGTATAGCATTTACATTGACATCTAGTTTTAGGAACTAAAAACCTTGTATAACTTTAAATTGCTATTTTAGAAAGGGGAGTGGCGTTTTTCAAGGACTATGTTCCACTTGGTCTCTCTCTGATGCCAACTAACCAATATAGCCGTTCTCATTCTGCTGCTGTGGGAAACAAGCAACAACAGAAAAGTAATAATGAGTTGAAAACAATTCAGTCTTAAGCACAGCCAAGGAGATGAAAGCGAGAGTCCCAGAACACCTCTCTTCCCAGCGCTCCCGGCCCGGGGCGGAGCACTTGCCAGCCAAATGAGGTGGGAACCTTGTACCCGGCGAGGCGCTGGAGGCGGGGCCCCGGGACTGTTCCCCCCGGGAGCAGCGGAGCTGCGCTGTGGGCCCCTCCCGGATTCTAGCGGACCCCGGGCGCGGGCACTGGAGCGCGTGTGCAGTTAAAAGGCAGCTACCGAGCGGGCAGTCGAGCGGAGTGTTCGCGGGTCACCGGCTGCAGGCGCGATGAGACCGGGAGAGGAGCGGCCCTTGGAGGGGGGCGCTTGCAGCGGCGTCTCCCAGCTGGAGCTGCTGAAGCTGCGCGCCGCGGAGCGCATTGACGAGGCGGCCGAGCGCCTGGGGGCCCTGAGCCGCGCGATCTGGAGCGAGCCCGAGCTGGCCTACGAGGAGCACCGGGCCCACGGCGTGCTGACGCGCTTCTTCGAGCGCGAGCCTCCAGCTGCCTCTTGGGCAGTGCAGCCGCACTACCAGCTGGCCACGGCCTTCCGCGCAGAGTGGGAGCCGCTGGGGGTCCGTGCGGCGCGGCGCCCGCTGCAGCTGGGCTTCCTCTGCGAATACGACGCGCTGCCCGGCATCGGGCACGCCTGCGGCCACAACCTGATCGCCGAGGTCGGGGCGGCGGCCGCGCTGGGCGTGAAGGGGGCCCTGGAGGGGCTCCCCGGGCCGCCTCCGCCGGTGAAGGTGAGGTGGGGTCCTGGCGCGGGATTTTCATCGCCTGCCCAGACCGGGTCGTACCCGGGGACGGCGGGACCCGGCGCTTCCCGTGCGCACCTGCCGCCTCGGAGTCCCGGCCTCGCTTTTGCCAGAAGGCAGAACTCCTGGATCAAAGTCAGTAGTGCTTGAGGTGCCGACCCAGCGACTTTTTGCAGATTTTTGTTTCCTCTTCTGTAGTTGTAAACGATTGAGTAGACTGGCCCTAAGGAAAGAACTTAGGACCAAGCCTGGTTTTCGTTGTGATTTATTTTTGGTAACAGAATTAACTGCGATTTGCTGACGAGGTTGTGCAATCTCTGGAAGAAGTAGTTATTGTAGGGAAACCTCCAGCCCCTCTTTATTAGGCTCCAAAACCTCTTTTGTTTGTGGCAGTCATAGGAGCTGTTGTGATTCGAATCGTTGGTATTTGGATAGGAATTTTTCAGTCATTGCAACTACCAAACCTTCCCTCAAAAATTGGAGAAGTGAATGAATACTACATAGATGAGTTCATCCTTAAGTTTTAATATTTATTTCATGATATTAAGAAATTTCTCCTTTAAGTGGGGAAATGTCATTTATGCTTGTTGCAGGGCAAGTTTAATCTCGTGTTACTGTGTTTTTTCAGATGGTATTCTTCATTCTGCGAGCTAATTCAATCATCAACATTTGGCTTAATAAGGGCAAGGCTGATGTTTTATTTTCATATTCTATAGCCCATTTTTTTCCCAATGTCAGTAACTTTTCTCTTTTATCTTAACAGTTCTATCTTTTGTAGCTTTTTCTCTTTAGCTGCCTTCTCTTTTCAGCTTCTGGCGGCTTGTTTTTTGCATCTGGGTAGGTTTTTGTTTTGGGGGGGCGGGTCCTTTGCTATTGCATGAAACACGGGAGAGATTTAATTTTAACCAGACTTATGAAAGTTTCAGAGACGTCAGCAAGATTTAACTTGAAGTCATCAAATTTAAGGAGTCAAGGGTTCAGAGTAGAAAGCAGGTTCAATTATGAGTTCGAGTGCTTTGTAACTTCCAAAGAAGGCTCGACTTTGGGAAACGTACACCTTTGAATGGTAATGCACAGTTTTAGCAAGGTTATCAGTCCTCTCTTAAAATGGAATTTATGTTGATTCCCTTAACAAGCCAAGACTTTTTCCAATTTGTTTCATTGTATTCCTGTATATGATCTTGAAAGTGTATTAGTTGTTTATAATTTTTCTTTGCTTTTAAAAATTGTTTGAAGAAGTTAAGCTTAAATATCAAAGTAAAATGTTTATTCTGTAAAGTTCTCTTTTGTTTAATTAGGTGTTTGGTGACCAGTAAATCTGCCTGGTTGAACTGGTGGAATCGAATTAGTAAGTTTGTGTAATAGTCGGCTGTTTCTAACTGTGGTGTTAAGGTTTATTTAATGTTCTTTATAAAGGTTTAATGAGTTAAGATCTTTTAATGAGTTAGCTCAGTAAGGAATCAAGAGTTCAGGTCTGAGGATCAGAACATCTAATCCTTGCTCTGCCTGGAGACTTGCAGTGTGTCCTGGGACAAAACACTTCACTCCATGCCTCAAAACCACCATCTCTGACATCCCTGAAATGATGACATATACTGCTCACCTACCTCACAGGGTTGTTGTGGGGATAACTAATAAGCAACTGGAACGTTCCTAACCAGTAAAGTGTTTATGAATAATTATATACATTACTAAAAGACTTAGTCAAGAAGAAGCTTTAAGAAATAAGTCCTAAAGAATTTTGAGGAATTAATTCAGTATATAGTATTTATCTTTTTTCATCTTTGCCTTTAGTTATATAAAATTGAGTTATAAAATTAGGAAAAGTTTCCTGGTGCAGCTTTAGTGCATACTTTGTGCCAAATTGGTATAACACTGTAAATTTAAATGTGTAGTTAACTTAGCACCGTAGATTTATGCCCACTGCATTATTTAAGTGTCAGAGAACAACACCTCTCTCCATAGTTCAAGGACTTTAATGTAGGTTGTGAATACCTATGCAAGGGAACCTGTTTGATATTTTCCTGCGAGGATTTTGTTGTTGTTGTTTTGCTCTGACACAGGTATATCCTTCTAGGTAGTTGTCCTGGGAACGCCTGCAGAAGAAGATGGTGGTGGCAAAATTGATTTAATTGAAGCAGGGGCTTTTAAAAATCTTGATGTTGTTTTTATGGCCCACCCATCCCAAGAGAATGCTGCTTATTTACCTGATGTGGCTGAACATGAGTGAGTAATCAAGTTGAAATAAGCTCCTTAGTGGAAAAGACTATTAAGATATTTCTGTGTCCTAACTGGAGACTAAAACCCGGTACTTATATATTGAAAAGTAAGTTGAAAAATGATGATGTGATGCCTTACTTGATTTCCATTGAATAACATTTGGTAAGCCTCTTCTATTTGAGATGGTGTTTGTAATTGGACTATTAACCTAGTGCACGGGGCACCTGGGTGGCTGAGTCGGTTAAGTGTCCTGACTCTTGATTTTGGCTCGGGTCATGATCTCATGGTCGTGACACTGAGCTCCGCATCAGGCTCCAGGCTGAGTGTGGACCCTGCTTGGGATTCTCTCTGCCCCTCCCCTGTGTACATGCACACTCTCTCTCAAAATAGATAAACACTAAAAAAATAGTTCCTAAAAAGCATTAAGACTAGCAAACAGAATATGTTGACGCTTGTATTCTATTCTGAACTATCTGAGAGCAATTAGGTTTCTAGAAAACATCTATCCTTTGACATGGGTTGTCTTTGCAATTGAATAGATTTGTAAGAGGCAGCTTTATTAGGGGCACCTGGGTGGCTCAGTCGGTTGAGCATCCGACTTCGGTTCAGGTCATGATCTCACAGCTCGTGGGTTCGAGCCCCACGTCAGGCTCTGTGCTGACAGCTCAGAACCCAGAGCCTGCTTCAGAATCTATGGCTCCCTCTCTCACTCTTTGTCCTTCCCCTGCTCATGCTCTGTCTCTCTCTCTCTCTCAAAAATAAATAAACATTAAAAAAAAAAAAAGAGGCAGCTTTATTAGACTTGGGAAGAAAACACACTTCTCTAGTTTACTTCTTGTAATTTGAGTTCTTTGCAAAGAGGGTAAATTATATTTCTGAGAGAAAAGACAGAAACTAGCTGTGGATTTTAGTGGAATTTGCATCTGTACTCTTCTGATTTGTCCGGTGCCGAAACATTTTATTTAGTTTCCTGTATGTGGAAGAGCTCACTTTTTTGGATCGCTGAAGTGGATTGAAGTTTGCACACCAGAAGTTTCAGTCACAGTAGTTAATGGGCCAGTCACCGGGCCAGTCTCCAGGAGCCACTGTTGATCTGCTTCGGGAAAACCACATGTTCTCCTCTGTGGGAGCTAGGGAGTGATAAAACCATTGCAGCTGCGCTTCTAGGTGGTACTCACGTATCTTCCAGCTCAGAATGACCCGAGGCCTTGTTTTCACAGGATGACCATTTTAATCTTCCTTCTTATCACCAAGAGTTGATGCTGTGGCAGCAGGAAGAATCTTTCAACTTTGGTTTTGGGGGTAGTGCATACTGGAACACCTGCAGAGGATCTTAGAGGTTAGAAGTCTCTGCCAAGGCCTCTGGCTAGAAGAGGCCTGCAGCTGTAGGCTTACCAGCCCGTTAGCCTTCTAGGACTTCGAGTTGGGCTTCTTGGCCTTGATCCATCAGCCCAGTTGGCCTCAGGCCTTTTCTTAGTCTCTGGCTTCTTAGAGTTTTCATTGGCCATCTGTTAAGATGGAAAAGGGAACAAGAATACAAACTAATTTTTGAAAATATTATGATCTTTTCATCCTAAAAATCTCCAACAATAAGTAAGATAAAACAGTATGTTCATATTGACCACCTTTCCTGCATCTTGTCCCTTCTTGAGAGGCATGTATCCTTCCAGGACTTTTTTTTTTAACGTTTTATTTATTTTTGAGACAGAGAGAGACAGAGCATGAACAGGGGAGGGTCAGAGAGAGGGAGACACAGAATCTGAAATAGGCTCCAGGCTCCGAGCCATCAGTCCAGAGCCCGACGCGGGGCTCGAACTCACGGACTGCGAGATCGTGACCTGAGCTGAAGTCGGATGCTTAACCGACTGAGCCACCCAGGCGCCCCCTTCCAGGACTTTTTGAGCATAGTTATAAACCTAAATAGGTACATATATAAATTGAATTTTAAGGGAGGATTCTTTTTTCCCCCTTAAATATTCTGCTAAATATATTGTTGGTCTGGCTCTTCCTTTTGATTTTTTTAAGTTTATTTATTTATTTTGAGAGACAGAGAGGGAGTACCAGTGGGTGCATGTGCAGGGTAGGGGCAGAGAGAGAGAATAATCCCAAGCAGGCTCCACACTCAGCACAGAGCCTGAAGCAGGACTCAATCCCACTAACTGTGAGATCATGGATACTCAGTGGACTGAGCCACCCAGGCACCCCCCCGTCAGTTTGTTTAAAATACACTTTTTGTCTTATTTTTCCTTTCCTTTTCCTATGTTCATCTGTTTTGTTTCTTAAATTCCACATGAGTGAAATCATATATTTGTCTTTGACTTATTTCGCTTAGCATAATACATTCTAGTTCTATTCACGTTGTTGCAAATGGCAAGGTTTTATTCTTTTTGATTGCCAAGTAATATTCCATACTTTGGCTATTGTTGATAGCACTGCTGTAAACATTGGGGTGCTTTGAATCATCATTTTGTATCGTTTGGGTAAACACCTAATAGTGCAGTTGCTGGGCCATAGGGTAGTTCTATTTTTAATTCAAAAAAATTTTTTAATGTTTTATTTATTTTTGAGCGATAGAGACAGAGCACGAGTGGGGGAGGGGCAGGGAGAAGAGACACCGAATCTGAAGCAGGCTTCAGGCTCTGAGGTGTCAGCACAGAGCCCGATGAGGGGCTTGAACTCACAAACCGTGAGATCATGACCTGAGCAGAAGTTAGATGCTTAACTGAGCCACCCAGGAGCCCCTATTTTTAATTTTTTGAGGAACCTCCATACGTTCTTCAGAGTGGCTGTACAGTTTGCATTCCCACCAACGGTGCAAAGTGTTCCCCTTTTTCTGCATTCTTGCCAATGTCTGTTGTTTCCTAGCCATTCTGACAGGTGCAAAGTAGTATCTCATTGTGGTTTTGATTTGTATTTCCTTGATGATGAGTGATGTAGAGTATCTTTTCAGGTGTCTTTTAGTATCTGGATGTCTTCTTAGGAAAAGTGTCTATTCCTGTCTTTTGCCTATTTCTTGACTGGATTATTTATTTTTTGGGTGTTGAGTTTGATAAGCCTTTTTAACAGATTTTGGATACTAACCCTTTATCTGATATGTCATTTGCAAATGTCTTCTCCCATTTTGTCCATTGCCTTTCAGTTTTGTTGATTGTTTCCTTCACTGTGCAGAAGGCTTTTATCTTGATGAAGTCCCAATAGTTCATTTTTGCTTTTGTTTTCCTTGCCTCCAGAGACCTGTCAAGTAAGAAGTTGCTGTGGCCAGGGTCAAAGAAGTTGTTGCATGTTTTCTCCTCAAGGAGTTTGATGGTTTCCCATCTCACATGTGGGTCTTTCATCGATTTTGAGTTTATTTTTGTGAATGGTGTAAGAAAGTGGTCCGGGTTCATTCTTCTGCATGTCACTGTCCAGTTTTCCCAGCACCATTTGCTAAAGAAACTGTCTTTTTCTCATTGGATATTCTTGCTTACTTTGTCAGAAATTAGTTGGTCATACGTTTGTGGATCCATATCTGGGTTTTCTATTCTGTTCCATTGATTATGTGCCTGTTTTCATGCCAGTACCATACCGTCTTGATGATTACAGCTTTGTGTAAAACAGCTTGAAGTCCAGAATTGTGATGCCTCCAGCTTTGATTTTCTTTTTCAACATTACTTTGGCTATTCAGGGTCTATTCTGGTTCTATACAAATTTTAGGATTGTTCTAGCTCTGTGAAGAATGCTGGTGTTATTTTAATAGGGATTGCATTGCACGTGCAGATTGCTTTGGGTAGTATCAACATTTTAACAACATTTGTTCTTCAAGTCCATGGGCATAGAATGTTGTCTTTTCCATTTCTTCGTGTCTTCTTCAATTTCTTTCATAAGCTTTCTATAGTTTTTCA
The DNA here is from genome assembly GCF_028749965.1 of Puma concolor. Lineage (NCBI taxonomy): Eukaryota > Metazoa > Chordata > Mammalia > Carnivora > Felidae > Puma > Puma concolor. The sequence continues at coordinate 81,407,909 of NC_141671.1, forward strand.
GCATACAGATCTTTTACCTCTTTGGTTAGGTTTATTCTTAGGTATGTTATGGTTTTTTGTAGAATTGTAGATGGGATTCGTTCCTTGATTTCTCTTCATGCTGCTTCATTATTGACATACAGAAACGCAACCGGTTTCTGTATGTTGATTTTATATCCTGCAACTTTGCTGAATTCATGTATCCGTTCTAGCAGTTTTTTGGTGGAGTCTTTCGGGTTTTCCGCGTAGAGGATCATGTCGTCTGTGAAGAGTGAAAGTTTGACTTCTTTGCCAATTTGGATGCCTTTTATTTCTTTTTGTTGTCTGATTGCTGAGGCTAGGACTTCCAGTACTGTGTCGAATAACAGTAGTGAGAGTGGACATCCTGTCATGTTCCTGACCTTAGGGGGAAAGCTTTCAGTTTTTCCCCATTGAGGATGATATTAGCTGTGGGTCTTTCTTATATGGCCTTTATGGTGTCAAGATATGTTCACTCTATCCCTTTCTTGAGGGTTTTTATCAAGAAAGGATGCTGTATTTTGTCAAATGCTTTTTTTTTTTGCATCTATTGAGAGGATCATATGGTTCTTATTCTTTCTTTTATTAATGTGGTATATCACGTTGATTGATTTGCAAATATTGAACAGGCCCTGCAGCCCAGGAATAAATCCCACTTGATCATGATAAATAATTGTTTTAATGTACTGTTGAATTTGGTTGCTAGATCTTGTTGAGAATTTTTGCATCTGGGTTCATCAGGGATGTTGGCCTATAATTCTTCTTAGGGGGATCTTTGGTTTTGGAATCAAGGTAATGCTGTCTTCATAGAATGAGTTTGGAAACTTTCCTTCCATTTCTGTTTTTTGGAACATTTTGAGAAGAATAGGTGTTAACTTTTCTTTAAATGTCTGGTAGAATTCCCCTGGGAAGCCATCTGGGCCAGCATTCTTGTTTGTTGGGAGATTTTTGATAACTGATTCAATTTCTTTGCTGGTTATGGGCCTGTTCAAATTTCCCATTTCTTCCTGTTTCAGTTTTGGTAGTGTGTGAGTTTCTAGGAATTCGTCCATTTCTTCCAGATTGCCCAGTTTGTTGGCATACAATTTTTCATAGTATTTCTTATAATTGTATTTTTGTGGTGTTGATTGTGATCTCTCCTCTTTCATTTGTGATTTTATTTATTTGGGTCCTTTCCTTTTTCTTTTATGATAAAGCTGGCCAGGAGTTTATCAGTTTTATTTATTCTTTCAAAGAACCAGCTCTTAGTTTCATTGATCTGTTCTACTGGTTTTTTTTTTTTTGTTTGTTTGTTTGTTTCTATATTGTTTATTTCTGCTCTAATCTTTCTTATTTCCCTCCTTCTGCTGGCTTTGTGTTTTATTTGCTGTTCCTTTTCTAGCGCCTTTAGGTGCCTTTAGGAGTGAGGTTAGATTGTGTATTTGGGACCTTTCTTGCTTCTTGAGATAGGCCTGAATTGCAATATACTTTACTCTTAGAGGGAGACAAACCATAAGAGACTCTTAAATACAGAGAACAAACAGGGCTACTGGAGGGGAAGGGGGTTGGGAGGATGGGCTAAATGGGTGATGGGCCTTAAGGAGGGCACTTGTGATGAGTACTGGTGTTGTATGTAAGTGATAAATCACTAAATTCTGCTCCTGAAACTAATACTACATTGTATGTTAATTAACATGAATTTAAATTACTAAAATAAATAAAAAGTAAAATATGCTCTCTAAAATGTTTTAAAATACACTAAAAATACTAATGCTGAAAAAAATAACCATTAACACTTATTTTCCTATAGTTAGTTGTATGTTAATTATACTTAGATTTGAACCCTGAAAGAAATGGTGCTAGAGCCATTTTCATAAAGGTCATCCTCTTCCATTTTATATTTATCACCAGTTTTGTTAAAATTCCAGTTTCAAGGTGATGGTGATAAGATATATATCAAGGAACTAACAAATATCCTAAAATCTTAAAAATATATTTGGATGCTTTTAACTTGTTTTTATTTTGCCAGCAGAATGTTTTGAATTCATCAAGGAATATGAGCATGCCAAGGATTCTTGAATCTAGTTTGTTAAAAAAAAAAAAAACTAAGTCTAGAATAGCTTTTTGGTAATTTAAATGTGGGTACTATTACTTAGGCTTAAAAAGTGTTGCCTAGGGGCGCCTGGGTGGCACAGTCGGTTAAGCATCCGACTTCAGCCAGGTCACGATCTCGCGGTCCGTGAGTTCGAGCCCCGCGTCAGGCTCTGGGCTGATGGCTCAGAGCCTGGAGCCTGTTTCGGATTCTGTGTCTCCCTCTCTCTCTGCCCCTCCCCCGTTCATGCTGTCTCTCTCTGTCCCAAAAATAAATGTTGAAAAAAAAAAAAAAAAAGTGTTGCCTATACAAGTCATCTTTATAAATAACTATTTAATATGCAATCCTTTCTTTAACCCTTATTTTTTATTGTATCTGAGTAGTTAAATTGGTATGAGAACTATTTGGAAGTGCAGTAACATAACTGATAAAATTTTGAGATATTAGTGATGCAGGTGTTTTGGAACACTAATAAAATGTTGGTCAGGAACAACTGACTTAATGCTAGAATATCTTAGGATATTGTGAGTGTAATCTGGTATTCAGAGGTTGTCTTAATTCATTTCAGATTGTCACCTATTTCTGTTTTCCTTCACCTGCCCTCCCCCACTTAAGATAGAATTATCTGAGTTTCGCAGACATTTTATATAGAGTTATTACTATGCAGTGTAGAAGGAGACAGGAGCCCTCTTTTTGTAATTCCAGTGCCTAATACAGAATTGCATGTTTGTTTGAATTGAGTTGTGTACAAATTAAATTTCTATTGGGAGTTGGTTGAACAAAATTCTCTCTCTCTCTCTCTCTCTCTCTCTCTCTCTCTTTTCTCTTTTTTGGAATGCTTTCTTTGTGTCAGTCACTGTATTACATAATAGTAAACTACAACTAAGGTATATAAATTGCTGTGTTATTTCTACAAATGATTTGCAAATAAAAATTCCAGCAGTGTTACTTAATTCTGAATACTTGTTGGGTAATTCTAATTACGGTACCTGGATTTTCTTTAGTGACTTTGAAAAGAGTAATTCCAAATGATGTTTTGTTTCCTAGTGTGATTGTGAAATACTATGGAAAAGCGTCTCATGCTGCTGCATATCCCTGGGAAGGAGTAAATGCATTAGATGCTGCTGTTCTCGCCTACAACAATCTGTCTGTGTTGAGACAGCAAATGAAACCAACCTGGAGAGTTCATGGTACGAATGTCAAGTATGTTGTGTAATGGATGGTGCTTAATATATTTCAGTGCCATGTAATTAACATTTGATTTTTAAAAATTGTAAACATTTTATATACTTTATATGAATATTCCGAACTTTTTAAACAGTTTCCAAAATTCATGTGACAGGATACTAGTATGTTTGTATGTGTTGGCTAAGAAAACAATTAAAAAAGTATTTATGTATAAATGGAATGGTCATTTTGAGTATTAGAGATAATGTTTTATGTAAGGATGTACATGTTTTCTGTGGGTATTTGAAAGTTGGATCTTGATTTTCCAGTTATCCTCACTGTTTTTTAATGGTAACAAATCATTTTCTCAATTTAAAAAAGTTATGGTTACTGGTTTTATTTTCTCAAGTGCTGATAAAATGAGTAACATCTTTTTAAATTATGTGTATCACCTTAATGTAACTACAGTAATAAAGTATGATCTTAAAGGTATGAATTTATTTTTTAGTTATTTTCTTATGATTTGGGAAACTGTTATACTTTAATATCTATTTTTTACCTGATTTTGTTATAGGCTTAAATTAGTTTGTAATTGCACTTTGACCAATGTCCTACCTTAGTTTTTCTAAGAGAAACATGTAAAAATAATTAATAATTTTTAAAGCAGATCAAATAAATTTAGATTTTGTGTATCTATTTCAGTTATTATTTTGAATGGATAAATCTTTCCTCTCAGTGTAGTTCCAAATAAATGTATTTGTTTTGACAGTTAATAGCACTTAGTGATGTTCGACCTGCATCGGTTTCTTGCTGGTATAAAAATTATGTTCCCAGAGCTAAATACCATTGAAAATATTCATAGGAATCTGGAAATACGAGGATAATTATAGAACCTTGTGCCATTTTTTTTTCTTTTAAGTCAAAAGTTTATCAAAACGTACAACTATTACTACTTTATTAAGCCTACTGAAATAAACTCTTTCAGAAGTCTTAAGATTGTTATAAAAGTTTCTAAGAGTTTCTTTATAATCATGCAACATAATTTCTCAACATCGTTAAATTCCTTAGAATTAAGTATGGATAGACAATTTTTTATCTCTTAGCCAGAAAGCATTGCCCTATGTATAGAAACTTTTGTACAAAAAAAAAAAAAGAAAAGAAAAAAATTTTGTACAGCACATCAAAAATCATTGATTGGTATATCTGTGAAGCTAATAAATTGAAATTGTTTTTCTTCATGTACATATTGAAAATTCTATGGGTGTATTTAAACTTAAAGAAATGGTCTCCAAGCTCAATTTCAGTAATTTGGTTCTTTTTATAGGCATAATAAAAAGTGGTGGTGTAAAACCCAATATCATTCCGTCTTATTCTGAATTAATCTATTACTTCCGTGCACCCTCAATGAAAGAACTTCCAGTTTTGACCAAAAAGGCAGAAGATTGCTTCAGAGCTGCAGCTTTGGCTACTGGGTGTACAGTAAGAACTTTTAAGAGTTAATATAAGTTATAATCAGAGGTATATCTATATGGGCTGGAGTTAAGTTAGAGTATTATTAAATTAGATTAGAACCTAACTTGCCCCTTTTTCATTTGGCAATGTTTAGAGTATGTAAGATCAGTTGAGTGAATGGGTGATGTGAAAGTCTTTAATTCATACTTGTTTTACTCAGTGCCCACATAGAAAGGACTATAGTCATCTTATTGCACTGTAATTAGAATAATTCTTGATAATGCTGAGTTCCCTGCCTTTTTGCAAGATATAGCTTTCCTTATTGGCAGTTGTGTTTTCAGAATTGCTCAGTATAGTTCCTATAAAGGGAACTTTATGGCAAAATCAGCAAAAGCTGTTTCGGGTGAAATTATTAGATATGTGCAGTAACGATATAAATACTTATGGCTTGCTGGAATGAAAGTTAAAATAGATGCAGAAGTTAGTGAAGAAATATTGTTCATTTAAACCATAAAGTCAGTGACGTTTCTGTGCCAGTCACGTAGGGTATACAGCAGAACGAGAAGTTTCAGAATTACATCAGTCTTTTCCTGGGCGGAGGTTGTAGTCTAGTGGGAGAGACAGGATCTGGGTCTGTTCCTCTCAGCCTACTGATTTGGTAACTTTAGAAAACACCATTTAATAACTTTGGGCCTCCATTTTCTCTTGAAAAAGGGAGATAATAATATACTTTATGTTCTTGTGAAAATTAAATGAGAGAATATTTGTTAAGAGTTAGGGCCTAGACCTCATACTTACAACTTATTTGTTTCTGCTCTCAGATGTATGATTTGTTCACATAGTAATAGTGTCTCACAGTACTAGTGATTCTCAGCATATATGGTAAGTGTCCAGAGAGTAAAAAATTAATCCTTTGTCCCTTATTTATGAGACCAGTGTTCTAACCCCTGAGCTACAGAGCCAATCCTTTATCCCTTATTTATAATTATAAATATAAATATTGATAGAATAAACACATGAACTATTACCGTTAACTCCGAATCTCAAGGCATAATATTCCCTTAGGATAAGGTTCATTGTTACTGGATTTTAATCTATATTTTAAATAGTCTCTTAATAACTTTTTATATTTTGGCTGACTTGTAATACATGAATGACTATTATATATTATAAGTATGTTCTTTCTTTCTTTCTTTCTTTCTTTCTTTCTTTCTTTCTTTCTTTCTTTCTTTCTTTCTCTCTCTCTCTCTCTCTTTCTTTTTTTAAGTTTATTTTGAGTCAGACTCAACCAAATGAGTCACCTAGATGCCCCGGTTGTCATTATTTCTAGCTTAGATGTTGCTAAGAGTAGAAGAAATGTCAGCTCTGCCATTTTATAATTGACTTTTACTAATGCTATGGCTATTGCCTTTAGTTTGTGGAACTATTATCCATTTTGATTTAATCAAAACTAAATCTATAAATCCTCTTAACTGTATACCTATAAACTGCTTATAATTCTTGACACACTGAAACGCTGAAGTTAATAAATGAGGACATGGGGTTCCTGATGGCTCAGTCGGTAGAGCATGCAACTCTTGATCTCAGGGTTGTGAGTTCGAGCCCCACGTTGGGTGTAGAGATTACTTTTAAAAATAAATAAATAATAAATGAGGACCGTAGCCAACCCTTCTTCATCATAAACCTGTCTCTCCTAGGTACCTTTATATCTTTTGGACCAGTTATTGGTGTCAGTGTTGGCTTATATTTTGAATATGAGTAAAGCTTAATTTTTTTCTTTAAGAGGCTGCAGTCTAGAGCAGTGTTCCTCAGTGTCTGCTCTTTAGACCACCTGCATCAGAATTACTTGGGGGTCCTGGTTAAAATGGAGATTCCTGGGCTTCCCCCACACCCTATATAAGTTACCGAAGTTGAGACTTGCTGGGAGAGTGAGGTGACATCATGTTGTTTGGTGCATATGTAACATGAAGGGGATAGGGCCTGAGGGAAGTCTTATTACCGATTTTTTTAAGGTAAAATATTTAAGAGAATTTATATCTGTAAGGGAAAGTGTACCCTCTTAAACCTCTTGCTGATTTGAAAATTAGATAGTGAATTTGAGTTTTTTATTTCAGAATTTGTCTTACGATTTTTTTTAGGTAGAAATTAAAGGTGGAGCACATGATTATTACAATGTTCTTCCCAATAAGAGCCTATGGAAAGCTTATATTGAAAATGGAAAAAAACTGGGAATAGAATTTATTTCAGAAGATGCAATGTTGAATGGCCCTTCAGGTAATCAGGTTCTTTCATATATACTATATTGCACTGTTTGAGGAAGGAAAATACCATCTTTGGTTAGAGGGTTTTGTTCGACAGCTTTGGAGGTAGGGAGGTATTGCTCTTAACAATATTTTTCACAAACTTAATGGTTAGGGGAACGAAACTAAAGAACTCTTCAGTGAATGTAAAGTGTTAAATGAGCAGATTTGTTTTTAGAAATAGCGTACTATTTCCTTTGTATTCTAAATAGTTCTAGTGTTTAAATTTGCTTAGTTCTAATTTTAAAGTAAGCTACTTAAAGGAGAAATAGAATTTTAATTCATTGTCAGTCCTCAGTAAGGCTAGCAAGTAGTTATAAGGAGGCATGCCAGTTGCTGAGGAGTAATTATTATGGTTGTTTACTACTAGTTGTTTAGTAAACAACTTAGAATTTAAATAATTATATTGAGGACTATTTTAGAGTTTTTCCTTTTTAAAAGGATCATTTCTAATATGTTTCCATGTTAGAGATGTATCTACTAAAATATAACAATAAATGCTGATGAAGTGGACTCAAAAAGACTTGGCCATAGAAATGGGGTGTTGATGTCATTTACTGAGATAAGGAGTTCAAGAGAAAGCAGGTTGGGGTATGCTATGTTGGTATATATTATTAGTATGTTAAGTTTGATGTGCGTACAGGATTTCTAAGGGGAACTGTTCAGTAGACTGTGGAACCCCCAAATGATGCCTAGGTTGGAGATGTAGGAGTTGGCAATATCTGAAAAGTAACTGAAAACACAGGAGTATTTGGTGTGCTGGTGATTGCCAGCACTTAGGAGACAGGTAAAGGAAGCAATTTAGAGGAGACAGATAGTGACCAGAGAAAAGGCCAGACAATCAGGAGAAGTCAAGTCATGGAAGCCAAAGGAGTAGAGAATTTCTAGAAGGAAAGGAGTGGCAAATCATGTCTGGTGCTATAGAGATTGGATACGTACAGTCTGGCATCTATTGGACTAACAATTAGAAACCCATGGATTGTCTTACTTTTCTAAGGATCTACTGATTTTGGAAATGTTACTTTTGTGGTTCCTGGGATTCATCCATATTTTTACATTGGATCTAATGCCTTGAATCATACAGAACAATATACTGAAGCTGCAGGTATGTGTTACTAGAAGTGAATGTGTGGACATATGTTCTCTTTTTGTGGTAATAGCTCCATGTTTTTTCATTAGCTAACTTTACCTCAGAAAATACTGTATTCTGGTGGGCATTTCAAGAGGTGGTTTAGATATCGAGAGCTAACCTGAAAACCAGTGTATAAGTTTATCATAAATAGGGTGGTTTCTTCATTTATTTTCTCCACCTTTTAGGGTCACAAGAAGCTCAGTTCTACACTTTGCGTACGGCCAAAGCTCTGGCAATGACTGCGTTGGATGTTATTTTTAAACCAGAGTTGCTGGAGAGAATCAAGGAGGACTTTAAATTGCAACTTCAAGAAGAAGAATTTTTAAATACAGTAGAATAAAAGGAAGACCTAGGAGCCACTTATGGATCATTAAGAAGTACTGATTTTTTTCTTGAATCTTTTTTAATAATGGAGGAGGGCATGCTTAATTTTTAGTCTTAAGGGAATCAAATTCCTCTTACCTGAAGAGGGAGGCCATGATCCATGATGCAGAGAAAACACATTACCTCATATCTAAAATGAAAAATTTTCAGGGGCGCCTGGCTGGCTCATTCGGAGGAGTGTTCAACTCTTGATCTCATGTGGTTGTTGAGTTTGAGCTGATACGTAATGGCATTTCTTTTCTTTTCTTTTCTTTTCTTTTCTTTTCTTCTCTTCTCTTCTCTTCTCTTCTCTTCTCTTCTCTTTTCTTTTCTTTTCTTTTTTTTTAAGATTTTAAGTAATCTCTACATCTGACATGGGGCTCAAACTCACAAAGCCACAAGATTAAGAGTTGCACGCTCCTCTGACTGAGCTAGCTGGGCACCCCTGTAATGGCATTTCTTTTTCTTTTTCCATTTCTTTTGCGATGGCATTTCTTAATCTGGATGATCCATGGCTTATCAGTGATAATATTTTATAAATTCATATGTTGTGGAGCTATATTTTAAAAGATCAGGGGATTTCAAACTTTATATTTAGAATTGATCCATGAAAGATTTTTTTTTCTTTCTTTCTCTTTCTTTCTTTCTTTCTTTCTTTCTTTCTTTCGGTATAGGATGGTAAAATAATTTTAAAATTATTTTAAAATTTAAAATTTTTAAATTCAGATTCTAAATTTAGGAAAAGTTCATTTTGAACATCTGATTATATCTATGTTGACTTAGAGAATCTTTTCATTGATAGTAAAAGCAGGATTTTAATCAGAAATGCTGTGGGAAACAACTAGAAGTTCAGTACAAAGAATAAGCTTCAGTTTTACCATTTGAAGGAAAATGAATATTTTTTTTTTTTTTTTACATAATTAACTCTGAGAAGTGGCATTAAAGTGCTATTCCTAATTCTGTATTTCTGTACTAGGAAAACATATAGACAGATAGGGTTAGACTTTTCCTGTGAAGTGTTTGCTTGGTAGCATATTCTAGAGGGACTTACTGAGAAAGGAGCAATGTCCATTTGCTTTGAGTGTCAGCGTCATGTAACTGGTCACCTCTACCCAGCAGCCCTATTCAGATTTCTGCTCAGAAGTCAGCCTGTCCAGTTTACTGAGTTTAAGGGACAGAATTCTAAGCCTTCTTAGGCCCCATGCTCTCTCAATATTAATTTAAAAGTATTCTAAGTTTTTCTTGGTTCTTAGTGTGAGTTTCTTGAACATGGTAAAAGAATGTGAAAAAAGTACCTGGTAAAACAAATCCTTTAAGCTGTGAATATAGTAAACCTCTAGTGTACTTTGTTTTAAAGGAACTCCTCAAAGTTGAGTGTATTCCAAAAACATAAGGGGAAAGAGAAAAGTAAGCGTTTGGCCTCTTCTGCCACAAGCAAGTCACTCAGGACCAGGAGCCTTGAGGTCCCCACTTGGAAAGTTAGATCACTTATCCCTACAGTCCTTTGAACCTCTAAGTTCCTGTTCGATCTGAGATTATTTAAAATTGAAAAAAAAGACAGGTGTAATTCTGGGGACAGTTAGTAGTTGAGAATTGCTTTTCTTCTATATCAAGGGACTACAAGCTATGGCCTCATTTGGTAAGCACCTGATTGTATATGGCCAGCATGCTAAAAGTAATCCTTACCTTTTTTTTTTTTTTTAATATTTGTTTATTCTTGAGAGGGAGAGAGACAGAGCACCAGTGGGGGATGGGGAGAGTGAGAGAGGGACACAGAATCTGAAGCAAGCCCCTGGTTCTGAGCTGTCAGCACAGAGCCTGACGCGGGGCTTGAACTCACGAGCCATGAGATCATGACCTGAGCTGAAGTTGGATGCTCAACCACCTGAGCCACTCTGGCACCCCAATCCTTACATTTTTAAGGGATCATAGGGGGAAAAAAAGCATCAGAGACCAAGACCAGATCATGTGACCTCTAAAACTTAAAATATTTACTACCTGGCCCTTTATTTTACTTATTTTTTTTTCAATATATGAAGTTTATTGTCAAATTGGTTTCCATACAATACCCAGTGCTCATCCCAACAGGTGCCCTCCTCAATACCCATCACCCACCCTCCCCTCCCTCCCACCCCCCATCAGCCCTCAGTTTGTTCTCAGTTTTTAAGAGTCTCTTATGGTTTGCCTTCCTCCCTCTCTTTTTTTTTTCCTTCCCCTCCCCCATGGTCTTCTGTTAAGTTTCTCAGGATCCACGTAAGAGTGAAAACATATGGTATCTGTCTTTCTCTGTGTGACTTATTTCACTTAGCATAACACTCTCCAGTTCCATTGCGACAAAATGGCCCTTTACTTTAAAAAGTTTGCCAGTCTTTGTCCTATATAACAGTAAAATAGAATGTTTGTCTTTGACTTCCATCATATCATCAAATCTTCTCCTAAGATAAAACTTCCAGCCTTTGAACTGAAAACATGGAGAAAAGGGTTTAGATGGCAGTGCCCTGGCGCTGACCGCTGTAATGCATGGGCAGTTTGTCTTCGTTTGGAGTTCTGGAACTTCAGAAGTTTGTTTCTTTTAGCATTTACTTCGCTCTGAGACACAGCTACCCCAGTGCCTTAAGACTCCTCTATGCAAGCTAGCCTTCCAGCTCTTCACATCAGCTTTTAGAACTGGATCTTCACGACATGCTTTGTCTGATTATTTGTAACCGCAAATAGTGCTGACTATTACAGACGAGAGATGGATCAGCAGAGGCTTCAGGCTGAGACTTGGGTATATCCAAGATCACCGGTTTGTATGGATGGAATTAGTTTCCTCATTATCAACTTAATAAATTTCCCAACTACAGGTTTTAAATTCCTTTTATAAGCCTTGTACTCTAAGGAGCACAGTTTTATCTTCTAAAGCCACGATAACTTTAACAGGTAACCCAACACACTAGTATTCTCTTGTTTTTTGTGAAGTGCCACAAGTTCATTGTTATTCATACAAAGTATTTTGTGTTTTGTTTGTGATTGGTTTACTTTTTAAAAACAAATCAGAGAAAATTTCAGGTTAACGATCCCATTGTTACTGATTGACTTGCGCTCCGATAAGTATTCTCACATGAGAGAACGGGAACGAGGTGTGGTGTTGCAGCTGGGGTGAAGGTGTAGTCTGCACCAGCACTATCTGCCATAAGCCACAGTGTGGAACTAATGCTGATGTGCCACTGAGATTTGCGTCCCATCTGAGTGTAATACTGTATTTTCCTTCCAATTTTTGAAAACTCTGATCAGAATACGGATTTATTCATTGGAACATGTCATGGATTTATCACATCAGAAGAGGTTGAGAACTGATTCTCTAGAGTCTATCCAGAAGGATGGTGTTTGTTGTTGTTGTTGTTTATAAAGTTTATTTATTTTGAGAGAGAGAGAGAGAGAGAGAGAATCCCAAGCAGGCTCTATGACAGCACAGAGCCTGACATGGGGCTCAAACCCATGAACCGTGAGTTCATGACCTGAGCCGAAATCAAGTGTTGGATGCTTAACTGACTGAGCCACCCAGGCGCCCCTGGTGTTTCGGGTTTTTTTTTTTTTTAGTCCTAGATCTTACCTTGACATTTTATATTATTTTACTTTAATAGTATTTAGTATAATTCAGATTCTTTAAATCCCTTTCTGTTTTTTATATACCAGTGAGTTAATTGAGCCACATTACACTAAAAAGTATAAATAAATACATACATAAACGCCGAAGTCAAAATCTCATTCCAGAGGAACCAGTTATCACCAGTATTCATTATGCCATTTGAATTTAGGAGATTGCTTCCTTCATAACATAGATTTTCCTTTTGGAACTAAGCTCTTTCTATACCCTCCTACTTCAGTGGCACGTTTCCTAAGTAACAGTGCTGAATTTTCATAAACATTTGTACTTGGCTTAAATTACCATGGTTGGTTGGTTCTCACAGGATGCATTAAATCTCCAGAGATTTTGGAAGATAAACAAGGAAGCACTAGGTTACAGGCGAACAGTGTCACTTTTAGATAAGGAAGGGTTATATTGAGCTCTTTATACATAAAAGAGGATTGCTTGGTTTTAGGAGGTTAACAAATGAATAGGACTTTTTAAAATTTATAACTTCGTGTCTTGTTTTTGAGGAAACTCACAGACCGTGAGATCATGACCTGAGCCGAAGTCGGATGCTTAACCAACTAAGCCACCCAGGCACCCCTATTACATGCCTTTTTAATGATCTTTCATTGCTTGTATCCTGAAATGAAAGTCTTTTTCTCCAATATTAACTTTTAGCCATCTTTGTTAAATTAACAGACTTTAAAATGTAGAAGCCAATTTGATGATTTAAATTTAATTACAGACTGAAAATGTTTTCAGTGACTTAACTTTAAAAGCAGGCCTGACTACAGAATGTGAATAAAACAATTATGTGGTACTGTTAATTACTAAGTTGCTATATACCATATAATAAGACTGAGTATAGCTAAAATTTAGCTTGTCTCTTTTTGGACTGCTTTTCATATTTTATGAACTAAGGAAATTTATCCTTTTAATTGCTTCTTTGTATAGCACTCAGAAGGGCTGGGGCATTTAGCATAAACTAGAGCATTTTCATGTGTTTGTGAAAGTGTATAAACTGAAAGTGTTTTGATTTCCCAGTCTTCCAAAGGCCTATTTATTTGTTGATATGTTATGTTGATATTTTAACTGTTATAATTTCAGCAGTTGAGTTCAGTGAACATTTCTTGAGGACTGCCTACTTCTTTTTTTTTTTTAATTTTTTTTTTTAATGTTTATTTATTTTTGAGACAGAGAGAGACAGAGCATGAATGGGGGAGGGTCAGAGAGAGGGAGACACAGAATCTGAAACAGGCTCCAGGCTCTGAGCTGTCAGCACAGAGCCCGACGCGGGGCTTGAACTCACGAACCGCGAGATCATGACCTGAGCTGAAGTCGGCTGCTTAACTGACTGAGCCACCCAGGCGCCCCAAGGACTGCCTACTTCTAAGCACAGGGTGTTAAGAAGAATAAACTTATGCCTGAAAAAACTAGTGGTTGGTGGTGAGTCCTCATAAGATTTACTTCATCTGAAAGGAAATCATCCGAAAGCTACTATCTTGGAAATTTTTGAGGAAAAAAATACCTGAGTCAAAAAAAAAAAATAAGTAAATAAAAAAATAAAAATACCTGAGTTGTGTCAGTTTGTTTGGATAGAAGAAATTGATATTAAAAGTCTTTTTTTAAAAAGAATGATTACCTAATACTTTTTTTTTTTTTAACCTTTCTGATAGTTGTTTTTTATACGTTTCTTAGTTTTTACCTGAAGCATCTCTTTAGTCTTCTGGAAAATGTCCTACATAGCATACTAGCCTTGAAACTATCAAAAATAAATGTTCATTGTAAAATAAATCCGGTATCTTTGTGCTAGCAACGCTTTATAAGACTATAAGTTATGATGAATTACTTTATCTTTTTTACATCAGGCATTTTGCAGTTCATTGGTGTAGTTGAGGATGATGCATTTTGATACGTATCAAGTTAATATTTTCAAATCAGCGGTCTCTACTACCATCAGGTGATAGTAGTTTTTGTAATTTCAATATGTACATACGAAAGTGTGTATGAAAAAAATCTAAAGTGATAATAAATATGTTTAATAGCCATCATCTTGTGGTTTTTTCAGTGTATATACAGAGAAATAAAATACATGAGGTTAAAGTAGTTACCCAAATAAATCGTGATACATTATTCTCTTCCTCAGTTTTACAGGTGATGACTTGCTTTTAAATGATAAATGTTGGGGCACTTGGCTGACTCAGTCAGTACAGCCTGCAACTCTTGGTCTCAGGGTTGAGAATTCAAGCCCCACGTGTGGTATGGAGTTTACCTAAGGTAAAAAACTAGGGGCGCCTGGGTGGCTCAGTTAAGCATCCGACTTGGTTTCAGCTCAGGTCACGATCTCATGGTTCGTGAGTTCAAGCCTTGCGCTGTGCTCTGTGCTGACAGTGTGAAGCCTGCTTGGGATTCTCTTTCTCTGCCCGTCCCCTGTTTGTGCTCATTCTCGCTGTCTCTCTCTCAAAATAAATAAACTTAAAGCCATATTATTCATATAATTGATTCATAAAATATAATTCTTTTAAGTTCTGTTTTTTAAAAATGAATGTGTCACTAGTCTCAGAAACTGAAAAATGCCAGTGCAAATTGTATGTGATAAGTGATACATGATTATAGCATTAAAGTTTCTTTAAAAAGGATTTTCAGGGCACCTGGGTGGCTCAGTTGGTTAAGCATCTGCCCCTTGATTTCATCTCAGGTCATGATCTTACGGTTCACGGGGTCAAGCCCCAAGTTCGGCTCTGTGCTGACAGCATGGAGCCTGCTTGGGATTCTCAGTTTCCCTCTCTCTCTGCCCCTCCCCCTGCTTGTGTGCTCCCTCTGTCTCTCAAAAATAAACTTAGAAAAAAAAAAGGTACTAAAAATATTTTTTTTCAACTTTAATACAAAGTAATTCATGTAATAACTAAAATGCAATGGAACAGGTTTTTAGATTCTTACTGATGGCTGAAGAACAAGTGCCTCAGAGAAAAAAATTACAAGTGCCTTCATATGAGAAAAATTTAGGCTGTCTTTCAAAATAGAGTCCAATCCTTTTTTTCCAATGATTGAAAGGTAAGATTAGCTTTGGTTAGTCCAGTGGATCAAAGTATTAAATCACCTTAAAAAATAAACCTCAGAGATATAAAATAGAAAGAAATGTAAGGTCAGGGTCTTAAATAGACAAGAATCTTGTTTAGGTCAAATACTAAGTAGACATTGCCCCCCTGAGAACAATAAATTACTCTAGAGAGCTTGAATTTTATCTATTTGTGATGTCATTAATGTCTGATGAAGTATTTTGTTTAGCTCAAGAGAATGAAAAGCAGTTCAAAAACTTCATGTTTTCCCCTTTGAGCTTAATTTATTCAAGGAATACCAAACCTAAATCTAAGCATTACTGCCTGTAAATGATATGGACTCAGGATTAATGATCACTTCCTCCATACTCTGTCATCTGACCTGACACATTCCTCACAAGCAGATCATGTATTGTGGTAGGAGAACCATACCTCCCAAGTCACAAAACCCACTTAACGTCGGTTGTGTGTTAAGAGAGAAAAAAATCTATCTATCTATCTATCTATCTATCTATCTATCTATCTATCTACATTTAAAGAGCTTATGATAGAAAATCCCTGGCAGAAAGAGATTGCAACCATCTCCAATCAGATTTTACTCCATGTTCCCCAGCCTCCGATGTTGCCATTTTGTCAAGAGCATGCTATGAAGGCGCACACGTGAGTTACGTCTTTCCACAGTGTCAGCTTGATTCAATCATAAAGCAAAGCTAATCATAATTATAAAGCAGATTCAGAATTCAAAACTCAATGACATTTCACCATGTGATTAACTTGGTTTCTTTCACAGCACACAGAGCAGAGCATGACAAAGGCACACAACAAACGAGAGGAGGAAACGATCCCAACACAAAGTCAGTTTGTGGGCATACAGTTGAGATAAGGCCTTGGTCCAGTTCAGGTCAGCTCTTGGCACCTACTTATGTTCAAGCGGTGAAGGGGCTCATTTTTGTTCAGGTATCAGTTGGCCAGGGCCTTCGGTGACTGCCTTCTTTAAGTGGTCAGACCAGAGGGGTCATGTCTGAAGAGCAGGACAGTTTGTTGCAAACCCCTCCCCCCTTTAAAGGAATTTAATGGGTCTTGGGCCCTGCAGACCTCCTCTGCTTCTGCTTGTTAACAGTTTTGGGGTGTCAGTTGTTGCTTGTCCTGGCAATATCTTGTAGCTGCAATACCCTTTACTCTTTGTGTTATTGCTTGACACAGACCCCTGCTTGACATGAGTAACTGCATCTTGCTGTCTACACTCTTCTACCCTCTGTCACTTACTGAGTTCTCCTGGCCTAAATATGATTTCTTTTCTCTATTGATCCAAGACTGGCCAAAAATGAATTTAGGAAATCAAAGGGGAAAAGAATTAACAAAAGTTTAGATCTGAATTAATTCACAAAGCGCAGATTTCTTATTTTAAGATTACAACATAATTTCAGTAACAAAACTTTTCTGTCCTCACCTTGATTTGTCACAACTATATTTATTATCTTTTTAAAAAAATATTGATTTTGGGGGCACCTCGGTGGCTCAGTTGGTTAAGCGTCCGACTTCAGCTCAGGTCATGATCTCACGGGTCTGTGGGTTCAAGCCCTGCGTCAGGCTTTGTGCTAACATCTCAGAGCCTGGAGTTTGCTTCAGATTCCATGTCTCCCTCTCTCTCTGCCCCTCCCTGCCTCACACTCTGTCTGTCTCTGAAAAATGAGTAAACCTTAAAAAAAAATTGTTTTTTTAAATATTTATTTTGAGAGAGCACACGTGCAAGGTAGGGAGGAGCAGAGAGAAGGAGAGAGAATCCCAAGCAGGCCGGAAGCTGACAATGCAGAGCCCAATGTGGGGCTCAGTCTCACCACCGCGAGATCGTGACCTGAGCCGAAATCAAGAGTTGATGCTCAACAGCCAGAGCCACCCAGGTGCCCCTGAAATGGAATTCTGATATGGGTGGGGAGATACTTGAATTAGGTATCCTGGGAATTCAGAATGGGGTAGGTGCATCATTCAGATGATGATGAGCACTGTAATTTTAAAGACAATAACTCTGGAGCTGAATGTCATGTATATGCTGAGGACAATCTTAATAGCAAAGACAGCAATCACCCAGAAAAGTGAGAAAGCTACTGTACTGCCTAAAAAGAAAAGCTGTCTGACATCTCTCCTGTTTTCAGCAGGTTCAGCTGTACTTCTGTTTACTTTTTATCTGTGAGATTCTTCGGTATTCTTCTATTTCTTTCTTAAGCTAGTATGAGTGCATTCCATATTACCCATATTATCAAATACCACTAAGGTATAGTTTCATCCCATTTGTGATTTTTAAAGCCATAGAAAGCTAGGAGCCTAGAATCACACTACTATAACATAATGAAGAATATTAATCTCAAATCAACATCCATTCCAGACATTTATTGTTAATGTAAGGAAATAGTCCAGAGTAGGACCAGAATAGATGTCTAAAAGTATTCACCACAGTATTTTATCCAATATTAGGGGAAAGATTGCCTTGTATATTTAAAATATACAATTATTTTAATGGCTGCAAAATATAAAGAGTTTTTAGTAGCAAAATGGTGATGCTATGTCCTGGAAAAGAACCCAAATTGATTTATATGTAAAATTGATGGCAACTATATAAAGATGTATAGGATTATGAGTTTTTTCTGCTTTTTATAATTTGAACTTTACAATATTCCCCTCTCCCTCCGCCCCTCCCCCCAAGGAAAAGGGAGGAAATTCACCTCCCAAATCTGCATTTAGATCCCAAGTAACTTGAGATTCATACTCCCTTAGAATTAAAAAAAATTTTTTTTAAGTCAGCTGAGGTTTGTGGTGGAGAAATATTTTTTTTAAAGATTCCAGGACAAACACTTCTTCCCATTTTGTAAAGCCATTTGTGTTTTTTAAGCTGGGTTTGGTGTTGGAGGGCTGTAGACTTTAGGGGCAGGGGTACTTGACCAACTTGTTTAGGATCAACAAATCAGCCAGAACTCCTAACACAGTGCTTAGCACGCATAGTAAGCACTCAATATTGAGTTGTTGAATGTCTGAATGCAGCTCTTCTGTCACTTCCTGTGAATGATAATAAAAGATGTGTGGTTATGTGATCCTAGTTCAATGCATTGATAACTTGAATGTACATATGAATTGTGGAGGCCACTTTTAGGCAAAGGCTTGAGCAATGGGAACCTGAGCAAGGTAAAAGGGCCCACAATGAACACAGAGCTGAATACAAACAGGCTCATTAAGTCACCCACCTCAAAATAACCGTTGGCCCTAATGGGCTACTAACAGCCAGGCACAGTTTCCAAGATTGCCAAAAAAGAAAATCCCATATGTCCCCTTACTCTATGTAACTGTGCCCCTCACCACTGCCTCCTGGCAGACAGTCTCTCCTTTGCTGTCCTGCCTGCTGCTCCCTTGCAGTGTATTCAGTAAACTTCTCTTTTGTTCTCCCTGGGCAAATTCTTTCACTTCTATCACCGTCTGGGCTGCTGGGTTGCCCAACCGAAATCACCTTAGGGATCATGTTAGAATACAGGTTCTAATTGAGTAGGTGTAAGGCAGGTACTGAGATCCTTTCTTTCCGAACATGTTCCTAGGTGATGCCACTACTGCTCTGGAGATATTTGAGTTGCAAGAATCAAATGGTATTTTTATCCTAAGTAAAAATAGATGCAGCGGGACACGTGGGTGGCTAGTTGGCTCCGACTTCGGCTCAGGTGATGATCTCGCGGTTGGTGAGTTAGAGCCCCACGTTGGGCTCTGTGCTGACAGCACAGAGCCTGGAGCCTGCTTCAGATTCTGTGTCTCCCTCTCTGCCCCTCCCCTAGCTCACTCGCTCTTTAAAAAATAAACATAAAAAAAAAAAAAATAGATGCAGTGAATACCCCAGAGTAGAAGTCCAACTTGAGGAATGCTGATGTGGAGGACAAAGGCAAAAAAGAAAAAAACAAAAACTTACAACTTACAGCCCATTGACAAGTACTTGAGACAGCCAGAGTGATCTTCCTCTAGAAGCTCAACTCCCTTGATGTTAATACTTTGCTAGAGGCAAAAGGCAACCTTAGCTTGACATTAGCTGGACCTCCAGGATCCTGTAAGTCTTCAACATGCAAAAATCCCTTTGGAAACTTACTTTACCTCTACCCCCTCCCCCCAATATAATTTGTTAGTAATCATCCTCTAAACATATGGTCCACTGATATACATCTGAAGGGTCTCATGACTAAGGTTTTACTAGACAGTAAATGACCCCTCAAGGTCCTGGAAACCTTGTTTCCAAATTCCTTAGAGACTTACCCTATCCCTAACCCCCTCCCAACTTTGAAGTATATAATCAGTCACTCCACAACCCCAGTGCAACTCTTTCTGCCCAAGTGTCCTGTCCCCATGCTGTAATAAAACCACGTTTTTTTTGCATCGAAGATGTCCCAAGAATTTTTTCTTGACCATTCGCTCCTGAACCCCAACATTTCACCTGAATGCCATGGTAGTTAAATTGTATTATGGGACAGTATTACCAAGTGGAAAAATAGTTGTAAAGCTGTACCGTTGTTACAGCAAGTACTCGGCGCCCAGGAAGAGACAAGCCACACACACTCGGGGAATTAGAAAAGACTGTTGTGCACTGGTGCTGGCCCAGCGGAGTCACCTCCAAAGGCTGAGTCCCGAACCTTGGCATCGGCCTCCTTTTATGGCTGGGATGGTAGGAGGTTGAGAGACAAGAGAAAAAGGGGAGGGGGCCCTTATCATTGGTGCCATCTGGGCAGTTGGTGGACACAGGAGGCAAACAAGATTACAGAAATTGAAAGTATGCGAGGGGAATATCCATCCGCAGGCATCTGGCTGGCCCCTTTTAGCTTGTTTTTACTAGCTTTTCTTCTCACCTTAAATCTTCAGTTTTTAGGTAAATCACCGGACATATTTTGAGTATAATTATGCTGTATTTCATAGCTGAAGGCAATTTTGCAAAAATTGTTAACAATCTGAAATGGCAAAGCCAGTAACTATGCAGCCAGGTTCATATTAAATTGTAGTCATGGTATTTTGGGGAGAAGCCAGAACTCTAAAATTGATTTTCAAGTAAGGATAGTTGTGTGCAGATGTACAACATGAGAAAACGGTGCCAATTTTGGGTGAAGATTGAGAAATTTTCAGAGATCATTTTTTTCTTCTCTCCTCATGCTTGAACTATTTTTCTAGGCATATCATTAAATTGGGCAATACTAAAGTTGATTGCTTTCCAATAGAAGGTCTAAGAGAAAGAAACCTACTGGAAAATTACAAGTGGAACCTTGTTAAAACATGGCTGAATGAGATTTAAAACTTGGCCTTTGTGTAAAAGAAATCCTGCTATTGTGGCCAGTAAATTTCCTAAAGCAATTTCCATGTCTCTTTATTTAATCCTTATCAAATAACTCCATTGACCACTCACCCTACAAAAATTTCCACTTCTTTGGAATCCATCATTTTTAGGGACAATGTTTTAGAATTACATTCACCTAAATTCTATGTTGCAGCAACAAAAAAATTAAGATTATATTTGTTGCCCGAACCTGTTTTCTTGCTCCAGTGGTTTTTCCCCAGTGTTAATGCTACTCTTAGAAATGTCAGGGGGGTGTCTGGGTGGTTCAGTCGGTTGAGCATCTGACTCTTGATTTTGGCTCAGCCCGTGATCCTAGGGTCATGGGATTGAGCCCTGCGTTGGACTCTTCACTGAGTGTGGAGTCTGCTTGGGATTCTCTCTCTTTCTTTCCCTCTCCCCATCTCATGCTTTCTCTAAAATTAAAAGAGGAAAGAAAGAAAGAGAGAAAGAAAGAGGAAGGAAGGAAGGAAAAGAAAAAGAAAAGAGAAAAGAAAAAAAAGAAAAGGAAAGAAGGGACATCAGGGCACCAGTGTGCATGAGCTCAGAGAAAAAGGCCATGCTAGGACACAGCAAAAAGTCGCCATCTGCAAGCCAAAGAGGGAGACTTCAGGAAAAACCCAACCCGCCAACACCTTGATTTTGGACGTCCAGCCTCCAGAACTAAGAGAAAATAAATTTTTGTTGTTTAAGCCACCTGTTGTGGTGGCCTGAGCAGCTAACACAGCATCACATATGAGTTTCCCAAGCAAAGTAGGTGGAAAATCAGATCATGTGGCCTGGAAACCTTGCAAGATGACTCAGAGTGGCCCTGGTCATGAGGAAGAAGTGAGTGACAAAGATGTTTGTGAAGAGTTTGATTGAAATTGTTTCAGAAAATAAGCATGAAAAAAAAACAATGTTTAAATTTTTTTTAATGTTTGTTTATTTTGAGAGAGACCGAGCATGAGAGGGGGAGCAGGGAGAAGGAGAGACAGAGAATCCCAAGAAGGTTCCGTGCTCAGCACAGAACCAGATGCAGGGCTGAATCTCACCACCATGAGATCATGACCTGAGCTGAAATCAAGAGTCAAGACACTTAACTGACTGAGCCATCCAGGCGCCCACCCCAAAAATTTTTTAAATACTAAAAGCTAATGTTTAGCTATTTCATTTATATCCCTTTAAGTATCTTGAGTTTGCCAAAAAAACCCTTTGTTTTCATGAGTTTTCATTGGGGGAAATGGAAGATTACCTTGTAAGTAGAATTTGTGCAAATATGGTTTCATTTTCAGATTAGAATGAAGTATAGCTCTAATATGAAGAAATATGTAGTATGGATGCTCAGTCCAATTAATTTTGGAAATACAATGACATTATTGTGTATAGAATTTACTTTATTAAAGTGAATTTTAAACAAATGCTGTTCGGATAAGTTTGGTGGGTGTTGATCCTGTAGATACCTAGTCTGAGTAACTTATTTGTTTAAATAATACATCAAATTAGAACCCTCTCCTTTATCCCATGCTCTGGCAAGAGGTGGCCATTGTTTACTGGTTCATAGAAAATGCTGGTATTCATTGAGGTCAAATGGAGATGTCCAGTGATGTCTTCCCATTTCTTTTTCTTTCTGGTGTTCTTTTTTTCTTCAGAATCTATGTGGGCATTTCTCATCCTAATGAGTTATAGGTTGTCTCAAATTATGCATTTTCTTGAAATGTTTATGTAGAAAAAAATCTGTCTATTCCTGAGTTCCTCAGTGAAGATATCACACTACTGAGAAAGGACTTCACTTTGAACTGGGACATGCTCCAAGGTGGAGATACACGAAGCAGTGATTATGAAACAGGAACACTTAACAGAAATTTTCTAGGCTAGTTATTTCTATGACAGAACTGACAAAATGCATGCATAGACCCTCTTCTTTAAAATTTCCCTACCAGAGAAATTCCCCACCAAATCAGAAGCCATTGTATCAATCTAAAGAGCTTTGCTTCAGAGAGGTGAAACCTCATGAACCATGAGACACAAACAAAAATAGAAATACTATTATCGCCTTGCATTAAAATAAACATGCATTTCAATAAATATTGAAAAATAGGTAATAGGCTATGAAGTGAAGCATCAATTTTGGCCAAAGCAGGGATTTAGGTGCATGCATGTTCCATGCAGGTGATCTTTAGGTGCTTCCCAATTCCACCTAGTCCCAGAGAATATAGTGATGTGCACATAAAGGGCATCATTCATGTGAATAAGCACCTAGGGTCTAAAAGAGGTTGACTACAGGGTACCCACAATGCTGGCAGTGTGCTTTTCCAGGGAGTCCCAGTAACAACTATCCCCAGTTGCTACAGGTGTCCAATTCCTGCAGCACCATGTATAATTCTGTGGACACAATAGATGGTTATTAAGTGCAGATTAAACCAGTAAGTGTCTTGTCAATGTCGTTTTGGAAAGCTGGAGAAGAGTGGGTAGTGGGAACTTTAATTTCATCATAACCTTAAATTACTCTCATCGTACAGGTATTTCTGTGGTACATACAGAAGAATGTGAAATGTATAGAGTTACAGGCGTTTATGAGAAAATAGACCAGTATATTAAATTGAATAAAATATATGCTGCTGGAAAAATTATCCTGGAGTATTTATCAATGGCATGTGTGTCGATCCTCATGCTCACATAGCTGCTTCTCTGACTTTTCCTCTGGGGGGAGCTCCTCTCTGAGGCCAAGGTCAGCTGCACCATCATCTTGTCCGGCTTCTCTCCATTCTCCGGCGTGTAGTTGCCCAGGTCGTTAACCTCCCCGTCACTGTAGCTGCCATCCAGCATGACCCCACGTGGCTGGGGTATTCCACAGGTGCAGGGAAGCTGCGAACACAGCAAACACACACTGGGATGCCAGCTCAGCTTCATCTCTCGGAAGCCCTTCACAAGAAACTGCAATAGTGGACGGGGTTGCCGTTTCTAGTTTCTTTTATTCCCAGTTAGGGGCAGGGCGTGGGAAAATAATGGTGGTGACACTGTAGTTCTAAAAGAGCAGGTATCCGTTTTTGTTTGAAGTCTACAAAGCAACTCTTAGGAAACATCACGTTGCATCAGAGACCGATGAGAATGTTCATGATCAGATAATTGCCCTGTTCTCCATGAGATCATAAACGGATGTAAGCCCTGATAAAATGTTTTCTGGTAATGTTATGTGTGTGTGATGTGATGAGGTGGGGATTGAAAGGTGTAGCATTGTGGAGAAACTTCACTCTTATTTAGTTCTGGTTTTCTGGAGGAGATAACCATGGGACCGCAGACAGGGGGAAGAAAGGAAAGCCAGGCGAGAGGGAAGATGATCGGGAAAATGACGGGAGATGCACAAGATCACATATGAAAGGAAAGTTCCCAGAATGGAGGATGTACCTCCCTGGAAGGTTTTTTATCACACCTCTGTGTTCACAAATAATTGTTTCACAGTGTTGAATTGTCATCGATTTTTAGCACTAAACACTGAACACCACCAAGATTAAAGGGCCTATGTCTTAGTTAACTTGGCTTAGCTCCTGGCGTATGGTAGGTGCTAAATAAATTTTTGAGTGACTGAAATATGTAGCCCAGGGTAAAATTAGCACTGCGTTAACATATTATTTTGTTTGATCTCCACACCAATCGGTGGAGAAGGTTGAGGATGGGATGTCACTACCCACTTCTACAGAGAAGGTCTGACCTTCTCACAGTCCATAGCCGGACCAGACTCTATCCCTGAGCACTTTCTTTACTTATGGTAAGGTCACCTTCTCCCGGAGCTTCCGCTCCTTCCGCTCCTGCACCGTGGTCAGGTAGTTGACAGCTGCATACTCCAGCACCGAGAGGAACACGAACACAAAGCTGACCCAGAGGTAGATGTCCACCGCCTTGATGTAGGACACGCGGGGCATGGAGGCGTTCACGCCCGTGATGATGGTGGACATGGTCAGCACGGTGGTGATACCTGCACACAGAGCGAGAAAAAAAGCCCGTGTTTGTCTTTCACCAAACACACTGGGTGGCTTCACGCCTCTGTTCTTTGTCCTTTCTGCTCCTTGGGCCTAGAATATCTCCATCCCTGCCTCTCTGTCCCTGCCCCCTACTCATCTTTCAAGATGTAGCTTTTATGAAGCTTCTCTTACTCCTCCACTGCCCCCTGCTCACCCTTTCCTCCATATACGAACATATTCATTAGAGCAAACGTATCACTTTGTCCTTCTGCCCCAGACATTTGGGCAGCAAGATGTGAATTTCCATTCAATTGTTTAAAACAGAGTTTATATATATGAGCGGGTATATATGTGTTTCTTGTAACTCTTTCTCCAAAAGGGAAACAAGAGCACAAGGTATATTTTAGTATTTGTGTCCTTGTTGCTGGTCTTGCAGTCCTGGGCCTGTATAATCAGCCATCAGGGCAATTATGGCACCTACCCCCGTGCTGGACCCGGCTGCCCGTTCAGCAATGTTGACCTGAGGACTCAGAGGTCAATTTTGCCAAGAATGATGTTAACCTCATTTAATGGGGATTAGATTTTGAAAACTAGAATGTTTGTTTATTTAGCACAGTAACTATTCAAGTGATAGAACAACTGTTAAAGGACAGGGCATTTGTCAATGGTATTTGCCTGGGATTTCAAATTAAGCTCAGAATGTTTGCTTGGCAAACACCAAATCACAGGGGACTGGGGTCACCTTAAGGGCCAACTCCAATTCAGTGTCACTAAAATCTGAGGGGAGGGGTCACCCTCTCCCTTGAAGCCTCTGAATCATCTGAACAATGGGGGTGTGTGTGACTGAGTGGGTGAAATATTTGAAAGTGGGGAAGAGAGTTGATAGCAAGTACCTATCCATGAAATGCTTACACAATAGGGATTTTCAGACCTGAGTATGTATAAGAATTATCAGGAGACTGTTCAAAATGTAGGTTCCTAGTCCTTTCTCAGAGATTCTGATGCTATACATGTGGAAGGGACCCAGGATTCTTCATTGTTTGTTTTGTTTTTAAAAATTTTTTTAAATGTTTATTTATTTTTGAGAGAGAGAGAGAGCGAGTGCAAGTGGAGGAGGGGCAGAGAGAAAGGGAGACACAGAAACCGAAGCAGGCTCCAGGCTCTGAGCTGTCAGCACAGAGCCCTACGATGACGATAACCGATAACGCGGGGACTCAAACCCACCAACTGTGAGGTCATGACCCGAGCCGAAGTCGGACATTTAACAGACTGAGTCACCCAGGTGCCCCAGGATTCTTCACTGTTAACAGATCCCCCCAGGGATTCTGTTGCAAAGATTCCCTTGGGCCACCTTTTGAGAAGCCCTGTTAGAGAACATGATTTCTTATGCAGGTGAGCAGAGAAAGCACCCACACACCGGGACCACTGACCCCAGAACATGGTTCTAAGAAGACTGAAGGTGGGTTATTTACATTAGCACTTGTGGGGACCTGGAAACAGTTCTTTTGCCACATAGGTTCTTAAGAATGGCATTTTACTTGTGAATCAATAACCCGGTTTTTCCAAGTTACAATGCTAACAGGGGTTTACAATCAATTTGAAATGAATTGTTTTTATCTGGAAGAAATGGCTTGTATTTTCAGATGCCTGGAACGTGCACTTGAGATGTTCCTTACCTAAAGGGACTCTGGCGGGCACAGCTCTGCGGTCGATCCAGAAGGACACCCAGGACAGCATGACCATCAGGGTGGCAGGAAAGTAAGTTTGGAGCAAGAAGAAGAAGATGTGGCGTCGCAAAGTGAAGTTAATGTACAGACGGTTGTACCAGCCTGGGGGACACAGGAGGAAAAGATAGCACACGCCATAGCCACTCAGCAACTTCACACAACACATTTTATCTGGGGAATCGTAAACGCCTTAGACACTTCCCTGGAACCTTGCCATACCTTTATAAATTGGGAGGGAGAAAAAAAACAGGGAATAGAGTGATTATATGATAACCTGAACCACATGGGTGAGTCCCTCTCAAGAAATCCTTGGCCCCTGTCTTCTACATAAGTGGAGCCCCTTGAGACGGCCATTTAAGGCTTATTACTCATCCTTTGGGACAGAGCCCAGCAAAGTCACTGTCACTTGATTACTTGGAAATGCAGACTCTCAGCCCCACACCAGATCTATTGAATCAGAATCTCTTTTCAACAATACTCCCCACATGATTTATACGCACAATAAAGCTTGGGAAACATTTATTTAAACAAGCTCCTTTGGATTTCTTTATAGAGGAAAATGTTTCAAAGTTAAAATACCCAGCTAACCATAACATTACATTTCAGAACAGTGAAAGGTCGCCGGCTCAGCTGTGCTTTAGCTCTCCCCTCGTGTTCTCTACAAGGAAAAAATATGAATGGAGGAGTTCTAACGAACAGGAGAAAGAGGAAGGAAAAGGGGAAGGCAGGATAAATGGGAGACGACGAGGACTGAAAATAAAATGGAGACTTGGCGACATTAACTTGAAAACTTGGTGTCCTAGACAATTATAATGCAATAGTGATCATTGTAAAACAGTCCCAGAAAGCGAGTGTAGAGGTGCGATGGACTGAATGGGTCCCCGCCAGATTTGTATGTTGAAACCTAATCCTCTGTGTGATGGTATTTGGAGGTGGGGCCTTTGGAGGTGATTACATCATTAGTGGGATTAGTGCCCTTATAAAAGAGAGCCCAGATCATTCCCTTGTGCCTTCCCCCATATGAGGACACAGGGAGAAGGTGGCTGTCTATAAACTAGGAAGTTTATAGACATCAGACACTGAATCCGCCAGCATCTTGATCTTGGACTTCCCAGCCTCTAGAACTGTGAGAAGTAAATCTCTGTTGTTTAGAAGCCACCCAGTCTATGGAATTTTGTTATAGCAGCCCGAGCAGACTAAGACAAGAGGAAATGTTAGAATGCTAAGGTGAAGTGGAGATCCCCTGAAAAATCAAGACTCCTGAGTGATGTATACAGAAGATGAGATGTGCTGCATTGCCATGTGTTGGAAATAAAACAGTGCCTCTGTTGCAGATTATAAAGACTTAAAAGGTTGCACTTCTTTGTGCAGTCATGCGATGTTTTTGGCAATAGAAGCTTCATAAAGATTTGAACAAGATCATCCTGAAAGATGATTAGTCAAGACAGAGACAAAGTTTGGAGAAAGCTGTTCCCCTCAGCTGCCCAGAGGAAGACCACAGAGCAAGCCCTCAGGCAACCAGAGGGGGTGAGGCCACCCCGACCTGAGCACTGAGGCTCACAAGATCTTAAGGAGGACCTATGCAAGCAGTATGGTTAAGAGAGGACTGTCTGGGGGGTGGGGATGGGGCGGAAAAAAAGAGAGAGAGAGAGAATTGGTTGAATGGAGCAGAGAGAATGGAAATCAACAGACCTAAAATTGAACTGTTTGTTGTCTATAAAGGAAGGGGCCCTGGAGGTCCTATCAGGGGTGAGATGCCAGCTGCTAAACTGGCAAAGTAATTGGCTCAAACAAACCTCCTCCCATAGCTTCTGTTTGAGTCTTTACTAATATTTCCTAGGTTATCACTTCCAATGCTTTGGTGGTATCTGAAAATCACCTTCCCCGGTGTTTGCCATCCTGATTTAGGGATTTCCACCTTTGGCTTCAAATCCAAGCACACAAGCTCTGCTCGCTTGACAACCAAGCCCCCACTCCCTGCCCCCCACCCCCACCCCTACCTGTGCTGCTATAGAAGGCCAGCTTAGTGGTGGTGTGGAATTCTTGGATGAGGAACTGTGAGAGTGAGATCCGCTCATCTGTCTTCAAGGAGTCGTTGCCTTTTTTCCAGTACAGCATGAGGTCATCCTCTGTATAGGCATCTGAAAGGATGGGAGACAGCATCAGGCACGGCCGGCGGCCGTGGGAGGACAGGCCTGCCTGTGGGGCTCCGTGGAAGCAGCTCCAGACCTCCCACACGGACGACTGGGATTGTAGTAAGAGAGTCTGAATACACAAACCACAGTCTAAACAAAGCAAAACAAAATCCACATTAATTCTCCCCAGTCTTCCAGAAGTCATCAGAACAAAGCTGTCAAGCCTAAATGCTCATAATGCCTGCAAAAGTGCTCACTTCACAATTCAGCCTGCCATTTATTAGGTTAAAACAAATGAAGTTGTGGGGCACCTGGATGGCTCAGGCGGGTAAGCATCAGACTTCGGCTCCCCTCCTCTCTCTCTCTCTGTCTCTCAGACGAATATTAAAAGAAAAAATGAAGTTGCTATGCTTGTAGATCAGAAATGGATAAATGGCTGCAGTATCGCATACGGTTCAGCCTTACAAGCCCAGGCTAATTTAGCCCTTTCTTTTCTCCTTTCAAAGTGTAGGAATGCATCCATTGATGGCGAACCTATTGCAATACTCTCAGGTAACAAGGGGTGCATTCTAGCAGGAAAGGAGCCACAAAGTGATGGCAGCAGGACACAAGTCCCTTTTCTGCAGGCCTCCTCTTGCTCTTCCTACCCAGGGAAAAATCCAAGTGATTCTCCATAAGGATCACTCCCTCTGGTGATCCCACTTTAGGTGAGCCCACATCTTACTCCGGTTGAACAAACCTACCTGCGGCCTGGACAGAGCTGAGGTAAAACCTCACAGTTGCCGGTCCAGTCTGCTCATGTGTTAGACAGTTCTTGCCGGAGCTCCCTGACGCCCTATTTCATTCCTCTATTTTCTTCTATTTCTTACCCTTGACCTGCGTGATAGTTGGTGTCATGTATCCCCTCCACTTGGTTAGGCTACAGTACCGTTATTCAATCAAACACAAATCTAGGTGTTGCTCGGAAGATGCTTTGTGGGTGTGACACCTACCACCAGTTCACTTTAAGTAAAGGAGATGATCCAGGATAATCTGAGTTGGCCTGATCCAATCAACAGAAAAGCCTTAAGATCAGACCTGAGGTTTCCCCAAGAAGAAGAAATTCTGCCCTTCCTGCCTCCACGGGCAGGATCAGGTCCCACCCGAGGGTTCCCAGCCACCCTTCCTGACAGCCTGTCCTGCACGTGTCAGACTTGCCAAGCTAACCCCCAGGCTCATGTAAGCCAATTCCTTGACACTAAATATCTCTTACTATGTATCTCTGATATTCTGCTTCTCTGTGGTACCCTGACTGATGCAACCTGGAAAAAGCTACATTCCTGACGGAGCCGCCTGGGTGTGGTAGGGAAAACAAGGTTCTGGAGTCAGTGAGTTTAGTCCGTTTTAGCACTATGTCCTCAGGCAAGTTACACCCCTCCTACCCGTAACAGAGATAATAGTAACCTTCTCACAGGATCTGGTGAGGATTACATGACAGCAGGTGGCAAATCACTGTGCAGTGGGTAGTGATTTCCTTGGTCCTAGGATTTATTATTCCCTTTTCCTACATTCAGTGCCCTATGGAGCTATCTGGCCCCTGCTATGTGGGGGGTCAACATCCCTGCCCTCCTCAGCCCCAGATGACTGGAGCCAGGGCACCCCTGAACCATTGCCACAGTGCAGGTAGGCTTACAAAGGTGTCCTGGGCCAAAGAGATTCCTCACTAGGGCTTGGCCACCAGCCAGGAAGGGCCAGTGGGCATGTGCTCAGTTGGAGCGGACCAGCTGGAGTTATGGGGGAGTCCAGACTGCACCCACCAGAGGAAGCGTTTGGGCAAAGACTGAAAAACAGAGCAGTCGTGTAGAGAGCTGGAGATGCAAGCGGTTAGTCCTTGATGCTGCCTCAGCCTTGCCCTTCCTGGGGCCTGGCTTTGAATCTGTCCAGGACTTTGTGTGCAAGTGTCCCGATGCCCCTCAGTTGTGCCTGAGAGTCTCAAGCAGGACGTGTGCTCGCCTGGGCAGTTCCCTCCGGCGATTGTTGCCAAACTTGTTTTTGTCAAGAAATCTTTTCTTCCACAGAAATCTCATTCAGAGGAACAATTAAACAGGTCAGAAATGAGCTCTATGGATGGACGGTGTGTAGAAACAGCTACAGAAGGAGATCCGCATTTGCTGAGCCCTCTACCACCCTCCCCAGCTCTGGTTCCACAGAACCAAGTTTAAAACCGTTATGGGAACAGAAGGTTTTAGTTTCAAACTTATGCCTGATTTTCAAAACAACTCTGGACTTAGGTTTAATATCTTAAAAAGTCATTTGAGGGGCATGTGGGTGGCTCAGTCAGTTGGGCACCCGACTCTCGATTTTGGCTCAGGTCCTGATCTCACAATTCGTGAGATTAAGCCCCAAGTCGGGCTCTGCACTGACAGTGAGGAGCCTGCTTGGGATTCTCTCTCCTTCTCTCTCTGCCCCTCCCCCAGTCACATTTCCTCTCTCTCTCTCTCTCTCTCACACACAAACACACACACACACGTACAATAAACAAACTTTTAAAAAGATACATAAATAATTGAAAAATCACTTGAAAAGCACAGCCAGGAAGGAGGAGCACATGCTGTTCGTGCTACTGACAGTTCTCGGTGTTTGCGATTACTCGCGGTTTGTGTGCCAATGTCCAGGACAGTCTACTCACAACTTTCAATTTCAAGTGAGCACGTTTGCGTGTCCAGGGGAAATCGGCTGAAGTCCATGTTGCACATTGCAGTCACTGTTACCCTGCAAGCCAAAAGACAGAATCCAAATTTTCAGAGGCTGCAAAATACAAGTGCAAAATGATCAAACAGAAAAGGCCTCTGTTTCCTTCCCATGTAACTGCCTCCTTATAATTGATAAGCAAGGTGTCAAGACTTAGGTAAGTAGCCTGCGTATAATAAAGTCATTGGAGTACTCCGGTTTTTATGTTTAACTCCAGCGTCAGGGTGAGGCCAACAGGGTGTCTATCTCTGTAAATTCTATCACATTGAAGCATATTAACAAAGCAATGACCTCTATCAATATAAACCTGTGAAATAAAAATTCATGTGATATTGTTTCCTAAAGGAAATCATAGGAGCATATATTGTTCTCTTGTTGATAAATTCCATTTTTTCTGTTCATTTGTTGATTTTATCAATATTCGATATTTGTATGCAATGTATCAGGAATAATATTAATGAGGGGCACCTGGGTGGCTCATTCGGTTAAGCATCTGACTCTTGATTTGGGCTCAGGTCATGATCTCACGGTTCATGGGTTCAAGCCTCGCATCGGGCTCTGCCCTGACAACGCGGAGCCTGCTTGGGATTCTCTCTCTCTCTGCCCCTGCCCTGCTTGTGTGCTCTCTCTCTCTCTCTCAAAATAAATAGAAAAAAACATTTTCTAAAAAAAGAAGCAGCAGCTAGCTATTCAAAGCCAAAAAAGCAAAACTGCAGGTGTGAGTGGTCAAATGATTTGCCTTTCTGCCCAGGCTTCAGATGTAAAAGGACCTACAGGAAGAGGCACAGCCTGAGGGCTGGGAGGGCCTTACCGGAGACTGTAGAGCACTTTTCCATCGGGCTGGACCCGCAACATGACATTGTCCGTGGTGGTGTCGTGGATGAAGGAACGCTTGGAGTGCACGAAAAACATGTCGGGGACCCAGATCTTCTTCACCAGACGGCCGTCAAACGTCATGCTGAGGTTGTTGGTGCTCGGGAAGGACAGCCTTTCGTCCTTCCAGTAGTGCCTCAGGTAGAGGGTCATCGTGAAGTCCTGGAGGGGAAGGACAGAGAGGAGAACCCCACACACTGAACCCACTGGGTGTCAGCAGGACACTGTGCACCCCATGGAGCCGTCAGTGGCTGAGAATGCAACAGCAGAGTAGAGGTCTTGCTTCCAGTCCCTGGGGTTTGCTACAGTAGGAGGGGGACTGCAGGGGAGGGACACAGCAAGAGACCGCTAGCAGAACCCGTGTCCCTGAGACCCACCCCATCCCCTGCCAAGTGCCTCCACACTGACAAGGTGCTACTGTCAGCGCTTGTGACCCTCAACATACTGGGGCGAGTGGGGGGCTGGGCGGGACCAGCTAAGCACCCCAGCTCCTTGGCCCCTCAGCTGGGATAACCGTGAGGCGTGTTCTCTGTTGACTCCTGGAGTACCCCCAGTGGGACTGAGATTCCTAGTAGTAACTGGCTTGAGGCTCAGGTCTATGTGCTTCCTCCCCACCCTCATCTCACCTCCCCCCACTCTCTTCTCGATTTTCCTGGGATCACTTCTCAACTTGTGCTAGAATGCTTCTCTCAAGTCTGCTTTTTGGAGAACCCAAACTAAGCTAAGGCTGTAAAAAGTCCTCTAAGTCGAGGAGTTGTAGAACATTCTATTTTTCCACCTAAACTCATTAAAAAGGAAAAAAGGGACACTTTTCAGCAATTCATCTGCATTTCCGCAGCCAGATATAGGATCTACAGTTGTGGGATATCTGGCAGCTTCAACCGTGGACCTACGGTTTATGTTTGAGAGCCTTTGCCCAGAGAACCATCCCGATGGCAAAAGGCACGGGAGGGAGATCGGCTTTGTCATCTGGCTCTGCTTCGTTCCAATTGGGTGGTTTTTGGCAAGTGTCTTAACCTTCCTGAGCCACCTATAAAATGAGTGTGGGCATTCCCGTAGCCAGAGAGTTGTGAGACCCAGTGAATTCGGGTGTGTGGACCTCCTGGCCCAGCATAGGCCCTGTGTGAATCCACCTGCTACAGCCCTAGAAAAAGAAGCACTTTACCATGTCGACCTCTGAGATGCTGTCCAAGCTCTCCACCTGCACATCCACACCCACAGGAATGGCTGGACCTGCAAATGGGGCATGGCAAGAGCATTTATTCTTTCTATTTGAATTTTCACTATAGAAAAGACAGGCATAGGAGCATTTCCCCCCCTGGAGCCCCAGTTTCCTCAGTTTCCTGTCAGACTTGAAGGTTTGGTGTCCCCACATTTCAAGCTCAAATGAAGCCAGAAATCAAAGGGTTGGATCATAGGCTGCCTCCCTGGAATATTCCAACAAAGGTTTAAAAAAAAAAAGAAGTTTTGGGGCATATGGGTGGCTCAGTTGGTTAAGCGTCTAACTTCAGCTAGAGTCATGATCTTGTGGTTTGTGAGTTTGAACCCCATATTGGGCTCTACGCTGACAGTGCAGAGCCTGCTTGGGAGTCTCTCTCCCTCTCCCTCATTCTCTCCCCCGCCCCCACTTGTGCTCTCTTTCTCTCTCTCTCTCTCAAAAATAAGTAAATATTTTTTTTTAAAGTTTTCTTTATCTGAATCATTCAGGTGATTCTGAGATGATGAGGTTAATATAAAGCTTTCTTCTTTGATTGCACATACTTACCTAAAGATACAATGAAGACCTAGCTCAAAGCTGAGTCTAATCTAAGGAGTTACTCCTTAGCATGGGGTTATCCACTTTATTTTTTATATTTGCCTCCTGATTTTGCGGCCTCTTGTGTCACGGAAGCCAGTGTCTCTGGCCATGAGAAAGGCTCTACCTGGTTAATAGGCACCCAGAACCAAAGCCACATTCAGGTCATTGGCCAAGCCCACACATCTGTACCTTTGCCACAGGATGGGGTAGCTTCCAAGGGCAACATGATGCAATAGGGTGGCCTTTGGCATTTCTAAGCCATGCAGTCTTCCTATCCGTAAAGAGAAGGAGAAGTAGACTGCTGCGCCTTTTCCTCCCTGCTTTCAGGCACGGGGGGGCAGGCATGGGGCAGACTCAGATTATCATGGATTGAGGTAGGTTTGGATCTAACAGGAGCAGGTTACAGATTAAATGAAGACTCCCTTCTAGAATCTGTTTATTCTTCGGGTCGAGGTGGCTAGAAGAAATAAAAACATGGGGACGCTTTCTAAAATAAATTTTTTATTGCAGGAAGAAACCCATGTAGATGAAAACCCTATTTGACACTGAGCAGGCTGAAATCTGGCAGCTGCAGGCTAAGCTTCAAAGTGCCATGACATCCCTCTGCTCTAGATCATTATTTTCTCAAGCTATTTTCATTTAATTAAATCCAGCAGACCACACTGTGCCCTCAGATACACACCCCTCGTTCCATCTGCCAGCTCCCGGATGAGAATGGATTTAGTCCAAGGTTGTGGTTTCAGAGTATTTTCAGGAGGCAGCTTTGGGATGTAGCAGCCCCATCTTCCCCTTGTCCTTCCCGCAGCCAGCTGCTGGCCTCACTGATCCCAAGCCTTCCTTATCAGGAGTAGTGGCCTGAGGACTGCTCAGCTAGCCTACCCTCGCCGTCGGCCAACAGGCACCTTCTGAGAATGTGTTTAGCAGGGCCCACGGTGGGGCTGGGCAGGGGTGATGCTCAGAAGACACTGTGGGTTCCATCTTGGCCACCAAGCACGACAGAGATGGACCTGACCAGGGGAGAGCAAAGCTGGGTGGTCCCTTGCTTTGATTTATACCCAGGCATAGGTGAACAGACCCGAAAAGAGAAGACAACCATGGCGAGTTGTGGCTCATACCTCCAAAGCCAGGCCTCATGCTGAAATCATGGTCGTCTATCCTCAGAAGCTGCTCTGATTTTGTCAGTGGCGACTTGGTGATATCGGGACTTCGTTTCAGAATTGGACTGCCAAGAGGGGAGAAATGGGTTGAGCACATATTCCAATCAAAGCAGATAAAAAAATTTCTTGCATTCAGATGTGATCCTGACAGGTTCGATGGGACGTATGATTTCTTCTTTTAAGCTATTGGATATGTTCTTTCCCTCTCTCCAGCTTTCTAGAGAAATGAACTGACCCAGAAGGTCCAAGACAGTAGTTTAGAATCATAACTGAGGAGCTTTAAAAACACCAATGCCCAGGCCCCACCTCAGAATTTTGGATTTGGGTGCTCTGGGAATGGGGCCTGGCAATTAGTATTCTTAAAAGCTTCCCAGATGATTTTAATGTGTAGCTAATGCTGATAACTGCTGGTCCTGGCCTTACTAAGAAGTCTATCCCCCTCCAAAGCACGATGGCCATTCCGGGAGGGTTTGA
Organism: Puma concolor; assembly: GCF_028749965.1. Taxonomy (NCBI): domain Eukaryota; kingdom Metazoa; phylum Chordata; class Mammalia; order Carnivora; family Felidae; genus Puma; species Puma concolor. The sequence goes on from NC_141671.1 coordinate 81,443,245, forward strand.
GCTAGAGGGGAGAGGAAGTGGGTGTGGGCAGAGCTTGGTACCCTTGGCTTCTGTTGGCCCATTCTGTGGAAAGAGGATGGATTTGCCCTTGGAAAGTCCACCATCCTTATTCCATCAGAGGCAGCTTCTTGTTCTGCTGCTGGATTACACCTAGGGCCATTTTTATTTATTTTTATGTTTTCTAAATAGGTAATGCATTTACGGGGTTGGACAATTTTAGAAACGGAAATGCAGTGAAAAGTTTCCCTCCCATCTCTGCCTCTACCACATTTCTCCCATCCCCAGGTATCTCTCTGAATGATTTCTTGTTTCTTTGCAAGGTTTCTTGTAGGTACAAGTAAATACAAATATATGTCCTTAGTTCTCCCTTTTTTATTTTTTCTATTAAAAAAAATTTTTTTTAACGTTTATTTATTTTTGAGATAGAGAGAGACAGAGCATGAACGGGGGAGGGTCAGAGAGAGGGAGACACAGAATCTGAAACAGGCTCCAGGCTCTGAGCTGTCAGCACAGAGCCCGACGCGGGGCTCAAACTCACAGACCGCGAGATCGTGACCTGAGCTGAAGTTGGCCACTTAACCGACTGAGCCACCCAGGCGCCCCAGTTCTCCCCTTTTTAAATTTTTTTTTTTAACGTTTTATTTATTTTTGAGACAGAGAGAGACAGAGCATGAACGGGGGAGGGGCAGAGAGAGAAGGAGACACAGAATCGGAAGCAGGCTCCAGGCTCTGAGCCATCAGCCCAGAGCCCGACGCGGGGCTCGAACTCATGGACCGCGAGATCGTGACCTGAGCTGAAGTCGGCCGCTTAACCGACTGAGCCACCCAGGCGCCCCAGTTCTCCCCTTTTTAAAACCCAAAGTTAACATATAAACTCTCCTACTTTTTCTTTTTTTCTTTATTTAACTATTCTTTGGATTTTTTTCCATATCTAATTATCCCAAGCCTCTTGTTCTGTTTTGTACTACATAGCATCCATTACATGGATGCACTGTAATTCACATGACCATCCTCAATTGGTAGATATTTGAATTGTTTCTAGTTTTCTGCTATTATAGGCAATGCTTCAATGGCCTTGAATAGTCTTCATCCAGCCATCAACACCATCTCTGGAATCCACAGAAATAACTGACTACCTTCCTGCTCCTCCTTATGCTAACACCAGTCATGTGTTCTCTTCAGGGTGCCATCACACACACCTTTCCCCTGGATGCAGTGGTTCCCAAACTGTGGCATGCATCAGTATCTCTTGGAGGGCTTCTTCAAACCTAGGTTCCTGAAACTCCCTTTTCTTCTGATGTTTCTGATTCAGTACGTCTGGGCTGAGGCTCAAGAATTTGCACCTCTAAGAAGCTCCCGGATGCCCCTGATGTCCCTGATCTGGAGACAACACTTTAAGAGCCACTGCCCTGGCTCATCTTATTCTCAATATATATGGTTTCCTCCTTTTTAACTATGTCCACCTTTAAGTCCTTTGCCATCTTCTTTCCTGAAGAAACCTTCATCATTGTGGGGAGAAAAAAATGTGGCGGGGAGACAGAAAAACAGGGCTCTGACCTTCACTCTGACGCTGTCTGGGTGGTGCCTTTAGGCAACTTGTTTCCTGAGACTCAGTTCCTTAACTGATAGAAGGTAAGCTCTGTGACCTGACAAGGGGTGTGAGGAATAAATGAGATAATGTGCGTGCAAGTACTCTTCAAACTCTAAAAGGTACACAAATGGAAGGAGTCACTGTCGTTACTGAGCTGGTAAGGAAGTTTCCTTCCAAAGTAAGGGAATTAATGTGCTCACAGCAAAGGAAGCACTTCGGGGAAAGAATTTGAACTAGTGAACCAGGACCAAGCTACGCTGCTTATGGATGTAAGGGAGGAAGAAGCTAGGGACTTCAAGAGGAGGAAAGCTGGTCCCCGTCGCCTCCCTCATCCTCTCTCTCACCCAGCTGAAGCCAGGAGCCCCGCCATTTTTCCTTTCCAGTTTTCCTTTCCTCTGGTCCCCCACCTTCTGCCTCCAGCAAATGGACCAGGGGTGGGGACTGCTTCTGAAAATCACCACAGGTGACGTGTGAGGAAGAGACCTCTTTAGAATGGTGTGCATGTGTTGATGGCCATGCTTGACTTATCTGCCGGCATCTTTGTGTGCTTCTGTCTCTGTGTACGATGAACATTAAAAACAAAGGCATGCTAGAGACAGTCTAGGTACTCAAATCAACAAAGTACTCCTCACCCTTCAGATCTACTGCCAATATTGTCAGAATAAAATATGAACGAAAAAAACAAAACTATGACGCTTCACTGCATTAATTTAGCCTTTTGCTGAGCATTTTCCCAGTACTCACAGGAGCAGGGATTTGGAGGATTAATTACTTAGACTGGTCTGAGGAGATCTGACTTAAAAACCTCTCCCCCCTCGGTTTACCAGAAGGTAAACCTCTCCCCCTTGGGCAGATCAGAAATTGATGCCACTCTTTACTTGAATCTACCACGAAACCGTTACTACAGAGAGTAACACATTGCCAGGTGGACTGTATCACTTGGGCATCCTTGCCGTCTGGCTTGTGGATTCAGCCACATGGGCACTGGCAGGAGATGACAGAGCAGGGCATTTGTTCCTCAATCTCTTCCTGCCTCAATGCCAGGGACTAGCAATGTCTGTGTTGCTCTGTAATTACAGATAATCACAGTATCTTCAATAATTTCCAATAATACTATTTCCCCTCCAGGCCTGTGGGTAGTCATGGCTTCCTTCTGTTCCTAGTCCTGGTTGGTTCCCTGAACCTTGGCCACAGCTCTGCGAGTAGTCCCTTTGTTCAATTATTGTTTAAGCCCTTTTGAGTGCACTGCTGTTTTCTGCCAGGACTCGAATGATGCACACACATCGGGACTGATGCATAGGGATTATGTCATCTGTAGCAAAGTGGAACAGAGGCAGGAGCTCGGCAGGAGTGGGTCCCAAGAGTGGGTCCCAGGCATAGGGAAAAGCTAAGATTGGAGGGAGGGCTGCTCCTTGGGCTACAGGCCATCACAAGTGATGGTCGGCAGGGACAGGATGAGACCACAGGCCACCAAAGGCAGAGTCTTATCTTTAGCACCTTGTACAGTGCTGGGTTCCTGTGGGCTCTCAACACATGTTAATTGAAGGAAGGAAATGGCCCCCTAGATGGGCATCTGAAAAGGGAAGCAGGAGGAACTGAAAGAAGGGCTCAGAATGGAAATTGAGCTCGACCCAGTTCTTTCTTTGGCTTTGGGCCAGCCTGAAACAGAACTGGGCTCTGAGACGCCACTGCCTTTCCCATCGTGAAGCCTAGATTCTAGCCTAGAAAAGACTGATAAACAAGATTCTTAAAGTCTTTTGCATTGATGTTTAATATTTTTAAATAACATTTTTTCCCTTATGTGCCCATGTTTTAAAAATTATAAAATAAAGGAGAAAATAAAAACCATTCAAAAATAATCTTTGCCAGGGTGCCTGGGTGGCTCATCAGTTAAGTATTGGACTCCTGATTTTGAGAGGTCATGGTCAGGTCATGATCCCACAGTTTCATGAGTTCGAGCCCCACATTGGGTTCTGTGTCGACAGCGTGGAACCTGCTTGAAACTCCCCTCTCTCTCTGCCCTTCCACTGCTTACACTCTCTCTTTTTCTCAACAATGAATAATAAATAAATAAAAGAAAGAAATAATCTTTGCCATCTGTATATACCCTCATCCTTTGAAAGGAGAAAGAGAGAAAAAGAGGAGATACTGTAACTTGCTTTTAAACTCAAGTTGCAATGTATCATGAAATCTTCTACATGGCATTGGCATCTTTTTACCAGCCAGAAGTATGATTATTCATTTTTTTAAAAGTAGGCTCCACATCCAATGTGGGGCTTGAATTCACAACCTCCAGATCAACAGTCACACACTCTACTGACTGAGCCAGCCAGGCACCCCTGATTATTAATCTTGAAACGAAGTATGACACACAGAAAATAATAGGAATAACCAACAGTGCTTGAGTACTTACTATCTGTCAGGTACTATGCTAACTTACATTACATGTATTATCTAGGGTTAGTCCTCATAACCTTGAGGTAGGCTTTATCATTATTCCCATTTTATACATGAGGAAACTAAGACACTCAGAGGGTCTCAGTAACTTGCTAAAGTGATGGATCCAGGAGTCAAATCCAGAGGGTCTGGCTCCAAGGGTTGGAAGTAAGGTCAGTACAGTGTCTTGTTGGAAGATTTGGCTCTGATTGCCTGGAATTTGGGTTAGATGTAAAAGGTCTAAGCTTATCTTTCCCTCGCATAAGAGCTAGCATGGACTCAGCGCAAAATCGATGCCCACACATTTATTGAATGAGCCTCTGGGAAGTTATGGAGAAAGCACAGACATGTCCCAAGTTATGATGATATAGGATAACATTTGAAACAGCTTTGGGGGCAGTAAAGTTTTGGGCTGTACATTTTTTGAACACCCATGTTCATCCTATCCTTTTGGACAGAATGAAAAGTTCTGACCTATGGTACATCCTGACATTTCCTTCTTATAGTTCCTAGTCAGCTCGTGTGTGGATGGTGTTTTCCCAAAGCACATCTCAGAACTCTCTCAGAGGTTAGGTAGAGCAGGGTTGGGAATCGATGATGAGCAAGGGGTCTGCTGTACATCTCCCTCATTTGGCTAAGAGCAGAGCACCTGATAAGTTATACTTCACTTTGCTGATGAGGTCACCTCTGAGAAGATAGAGAACTTAATTTTGACAAGGAAGGAATCCTTTCAACTAGCTAATGGAAACACTCTTGTTTTCGTGGCATGTGTAATAGCCACGTATACATAAAGGCTCTTTCTCCGCCTCAGCTCCCCCCACTTCTGTCCCCCACAGTTGCTGGTTACACCTCTATGCCTTTGCTCCTGCTGTCCCATCTGTCTGGAAGTTCCTTGCCTCCATTCTTCATACTCCTTACCTAGACAATGCCTTGTGTTCCCAGATCAAGTATTACCTCTTCCTGGAAGAATTCCTAGGTTTCCATCCTACCCCCCCAAATCAACACTTCTCTTCTTCACATGCCTTATTAGAATGTGCAGCAGCCTGTGTGGCCAGGGGCCTTCTGACCACTTCACGCACTTCACCGTGAGCTATATCAGGGTGGGATCTCTCTCGTACATCTCTGTAGCCCCAGCTCCTGGCAGTGTGAGGAAATCAGATTTCACAAAAACACGTACAAAATATAAAAGGAGAAACATAAACCTAAAGGTGTATCCTAAAGAGTTGAATGGACCTGCGAGAAATGTGCCAAGGAAGCCAAGGCTTAAACGAGGTGAGACTCAAGAAAGGTGCTAAAGGCAAGGAGCTTTCCCTAAAGTATTCTGAGCCAGAAGAGTCAGCAGAGGGAAATACACTGCTTGGTGGGTAGGCAGCAATGTTAACAAACGGTAAGGGTCAGGCCGGGAGTCTGCTAATAGAATCCAATCTCCATCAGAGAGACTGGCCTTCGCATTGGGAAGGGAGCAGTAAAAAGAAATAGTTGCTGCCCAGCATGGTGAAAATGCTGGCATGAGATCATCTAACTCAGGGTATCTCAGTATGAATGCACTTTGGGGTCACCCGAAGAACTTGAAACTTCCCAAGCCACACAGCACACCAGGGGTGGGACCCAGCCATCAGTAGCTTTCAAACCTCCTCTGCCAATATTGAGAACCACTTACTGTTCCAGCTTTTTTAATGGAACGCAAGCCTACAGACCCAGATGTATTACAGCTTGGGAAACTTAAGGATTATGCAGCAGAGAAAATCTGGAAAATAAGAGAGAGGCCAGAAAACTGAAGATGGGAAAATGCTTCTTGATAGTCACAAAGAACAAAGGGTATCATGAAAACTGTGGAAGTTAAGCTCCAGGTTGTCTCCTGGCCATGTGCTAGAACTTTGATTACAAAGACAACTTAGGAACATTGCTGTGTCCCACTACGTCGATGGTGTGAAACCAGTGAGAGCTCAGACAGAGCAAGACATCCTAAACCCTAAACTGATCTCCTTTCCCTGGGTGGGGCCTCCATTTGGCAGATCCGGGGAGTGTCACTGGGTGATGTGCGTAGCGTAACTGTCCTCAAAGCAGAGACGAGCCCTAAGGGAGTCCAGGTAGAATGACAGTCTGCACAGGAGCTTCTTATCCGTGCCCATGACAAGATGGCATAGGTGGGGCCCAGGGTCTTCAGGGGTTTCCTGAGCTTTACAACATCCGAAGCACTTTCCCATAGTTTGGCTCACACTGTCCTTACAATAACCCTGAGGAGACAGACATAATTGACTCCACTCGACAGAAGAAACAGACTCGAGGATGTCAAGTGACTTGTCTAAAGTCATGGAGTGACTATGTGGCAGCTCCAAGTCCCAAAGCCGAGCCTTCTTATCGTTTGGAGCCAGTCTTGCCACCGCTGCCCCATCTAGCTGAGGGGCTTTGGTGATGGATTCTCGGGGTTGCCTGTAACTGTGCCTGCCCAAGCCAAAACTTCAAAGGAAATCACCACGGGCACAGCCAGGGTTCCACCTTACCTTAAGGGAACATAAGTTCAGAGCTATGATGGTAAGTAGGGTAAGGGCTTGGGAGTGGGCACTTAGCTGGCTGTTTTACATGGATGGCCAGCGAACCTTTCCCTGAAAGTGACAATCAAGCAGAGGCCTGAAGAAGATGAGAAAGCAACCTCCCGATGCCAGAAAAGAGTGGACAGAGGCCATGAAGTGGGGCTGCACAGTGTGCCCCAGGAGCAGCAAGGAGGCCTGTGTGGAGGTAGAAGGGAGGTTGGGGAGGAGACATGGGCCAGACCAGCCAAGTTTGCTCTGCTGCTTACCTGAGACTGAACACGGGGCTGCTTTCCAGTGTGCCCACCGTGAGTAAGGCTGCTAGGATATGTTTTGTTTTGTTTTGTTTTGTTTAAGTAAAAAAAGTTTTTAAACATTTATTTATTTTTGGGAGACAGAGAGAGACGGAGCATGAGCAGGGGAGGGGCAGAGAGAGAGAGAGACACAGAATCTGAAGCAGGTTCCAGGCTCCAAGCGTCAGCACAGAGCCCTACATGGAGCTCGAACCCACGACCTGGAAGATCATGACCTGAGCCGAAGACAGATGCTTACCCAACTGAGCCACCCAGGAACCCCGCTATGATATTTTGTACACATTGCTCTCTGAGGCATTGACCTAGCAGGGAAGATACCTGCCAGCACACGGTCTCAAGCCCCAGCTTTTCTGGCTGTTGACCGAACACCACACGTTTCTGCTATCAGTTTCTGTTTCCTCTGCTGCGAAACAAGGGGTTGGGTCATGGGGGAGCTTGGAGACCTTTCAAGTCTGTTCCAGAAGGCATCATCCCTATGGTACTAAAGGCACTTTATAGCTCTAGCCCTATGGGTGGATGGCAATGTGGAAAGGGTCAGTCCACTGGCAGAGCCCCACAAATATGGTTTTGGCTTCCTCGCAGACCCCCCAGCACAGGGTATATGTGAGTGTGTGTGTCCGTGTGCATTTAACTTTCATTTATCTAATAAGGATGTTACCCTAATGTTATTTATATTACATTTCTTGAATTGCTATAGAGGCTGTGCATTTTTCCACGTAGTGAATAAGTATTCTGTATTTTTCCTTGGGTATAAATAGTTCATTTCTTTTGATTTCTTATTAAGTGGAATTTTGGGTAAGTAACCGATAATCTGCTTTTCAAACCACAACCTCTAAGAATGTGTGATGGGTAATTTTATATGTCAACTTTGCTAGGCCATGGTACCCAGTTTTTGGTTAAATACAAGCCCGGATGTTACAGTGAGGTTTTGTTTTTTTTTTTTAATTTTTTTTTTCAACGTTTATTTATCTTTGGGACAGAGAGAGACAGAGCATGAACGGGGGAGAGGCAGAGAGAGAGGGAGACACAGAATCGGAAACAGGATCCAGGCTCCGAGCCATCAGCCCAGAGCCCGACGCGGGGCTCGAACTCACGGACCGCGAGATAGTGACCTGGCTGAAGTCGGACGCTTAACCGACTGCGCCACCCAGGCGCCCCGGGTGAGGTATTTTTAAACATGTGATTAACATTTACATCAGCAGACTTTCAGCAAAGCAGGTTGCTCTTCATGGTGTGGGTGGGTCTCATCCTATCAGATGAAGGCCTTAAGCGAAAATGCTGAGTCCGCTGAGGAAGAGGGAATTCTGCCTCCAGACTGTCTTCAGACTCAAGATGCAACATCATCTGCCACTGAATTTCTGGACTGCTATCTGCCCCGTAAGTTTCAGACTTGGTAGCCCCCACAACCACATGAGCCAATTCTTTCAAAGGAATAAATCCTCCTCCCCACCTCTCCCTCCATACATACGTATATATTTCAGTACATCACACAATATATCTATGTAATACCATATATACAGATAGACAGATACATATTACATGCATCCTACTGGTTCTATTTCTCTGGACAACCCTGACTAATACAGGATTTGTATACTCATGGACACCTAAGGTCTGCACACCTGTGGGAGACCTGAGCTTCCTGGAACCAAAAGACAGCAGGGATTGTGTCTGGTGTGGGTGGACCAGCCCAATTTCATTTGCCTTCTGATCTTATCTAAGAGTCCTAGCTCAAGGTCATCTGATCAAGCCTTCTTCCTGTCACCAGTGACAGACTCCTGTTCCCACCAACCTGGCAGCTCCTTGGCACACAGGCCTGGGCTGCTATCACCCTCAGTGACAGGGCACAGCAAGAACATGCTTGTCACCCTGCGTCTCTGGTAAAATCTTGACCTAGATCATCTCTTTTATCTTCTACATACGTCCCAACATAAATTTCCTATGCCTTCCCATTTGAAGACACTGGATTGCTTTCTTTTAATTTAAATCTTTGATTTATTTTCTACCTATTCTCTTTATCAGAATTCTCAGGTTGTATTTTTCCCATTTATTAAAGTTCTTCAGCTACTTTCTGGATACCACTTTTGACCTTGGAGAGATCTGTCTCTATTTCCAATGCTACCCCCTTTATAAGCAAACTTTGTTTACTGATCATATACTATCCACCATGTACCTACATGCCTTTGAACACTTTAGGCTCTCAATAAACGTCTTTTGAGTGGAATTCCCATCACTAATTAAATATATCAGCTTTTACAAAAACAAAACCAAGGGTTCCCTGGGTGGCTCAGTAGGTTGAGTGTCCAACTCTTGATTTTGGCTCAGGTTATGATCCCAGGGTTGTGGGATCGAGCCCCACATCAGGCTCCTTGCTGAGGTAGAGCCCATTTAAGATTCTCTCTTCTCTCCCTCTGTCCCTCTCCCCTGCACTTCACACTCTCTTTCTCTCTCTAAAATTAAAAAAAAAAAAAAAAACCTATTTTAAAAATAAAAAAAACAAGACCAAAATAAGCATCCAAATAAAGGGTATGTTTGTCAAGGAGCCAGCTTGCAATGCATTTTGATAAGTGAAGTGACTAAGTGAACTTGTCTACTTACCCCACATCTCGCCCTCTCACCTGGAAGTGGAGCAGGACCAGGCCTAGAAGAGTGAATAGTAAAGGCCCACAAGGGGACTTGATGTCATAGTAATTATAAGTCACAATCACTTGTTTGAAGTGAGGCAGCTTATAGTATGGGAAGGAGCTCAGATTTGTCACCAGTCAGACTTCAGTGTGAATCTCAGGGTAGCCACAAACTAGCTGTAAACTTGGGCAAGTTACTTGATCTTTCTGTGCCTCAATTTTCCATAAAATGGGGAAATAATACTAACTTTACAAGATTGCTATAAAGATTAAGCCAGAAAATGTTTGAACCACATAAAACGGCTGACATTCAACTGGTTTTGACCTAGAAAAACATTTTCATATAGTTCAACCTAAACCTTACATCTGTCAATGTAATGTCCTGTTCTCACTTTATGATGGTGAGAGGAGGGCACTGGACATGGAGAAAAGAGGGATGTGGAATTCTGAAGGGATTTTTCACGACCCTGCCACAGGCATTGTACATCGGGGGGCTTTTCTCTTCTGATCCTTAAAATGAAGGGATTTCTAAGGTCCTTGAAATTCTGACATTCTGTAAAAATTATTTGATTAAATGTCTGTCACCTCCACTAAACTCAGCATCTCAAGGGACCACCATTGCCTCCACCAAGCCCTGGGCACAGTACCCAAAGCATAATGTACTGAGTACATATTTGTGGGGCGAATAAAGTACAGGAATAGCAAAAATCAGAACTCATTTATTCATGCTTAACACTTCTTGAGTATCTATCATGTATCCGATATTGTACTTGAACTTAGGGAGACAAAGATAAAGGTGCTAGTGGAGTCCTTGTTATGAACTGGACTGTGACCCCCCCCCCCCCATCCATATGTTAAAACCCTAACTCCCAGTGTGAATATATTTGGAGATAGGGCCTATAGGGAAGTAATTACAGTTCAATGAGATCATAGTAATGGGACTGTGATCCAATAGGACTCACGTCCTTACAAGAAGAGGAAGACACCAGAGATGCCCCCTCTGCCCCTGCTGGCAAACACAGAAGAAAGACCATGTAAGGACAGAGCAAGAAGGTGGTTGTCTATAAGCCAGGAAGAGAGCTTTCACTAGAAACCGAATTTGCTGGCACCTTGACTATGGATATCTAGCCTCCAGACCTGTGAGAAAATAACTGTCTATTGTTTAAGCCACCCAGTCTGTGGTAATTCATTATGGTAGCCTGAGCAGACTAACACAGCCCTCAAGGAGCTCATCATCTAGAAGCCGAGGCAGATGAGGAGGAAGTGCTAATGCTGAGAGATTAGTCCTCTGAGATGGTACAGACTGGGCTGTGGAAACTCCCAAGTAAGTCGCCCAGTTGAGACTGAGAGGCAGGGGTGGAGGAGGGCCAGGAAGGCTCCTCCAAGAAAGTGACGTCTCTGGTAAGCATAGGAGCAAGAAAAGAAATGAGCAGGAGAGAGAGGAAAGGGAAGGAGGGCGTCATGAGATGGGAGCAGCCTGAGCACAGGCCTCAGAAAACAAGACTGAGCGAAAGGTAATAACAGGACAGAACCAGGAGCACAAAGAGAGTCAAAAGTTCGAGCAAACCATCTGGAGAATTGGGGGACAAGATGAAGAGTGGACACCACTTACTCAGGAGAAAATCAAATTCCAAGACACTCTGGGCAATCAGAGACCCAGTTCGTAATTAAGTGGCTTGTGCTTTGTCAGGACAGGGGTTTGAGAGCAAATGGCTCTTGCCTCATCACCACCTTTCCCCTGGCTTCCTTGCTTCATCACATGAACCCGCTGGGTCTCTTCTGGCCTGAAAGCTCTCGCCTGTCAACCTCACCAGTTGCAGCCTTTCTGGGCACAGCTGAGTTGCTTGTACGAGTTACCTCTACCCGCCCCATCTTCTCCCCGCTCTTCAACCCACCGCCCTGCTCTTCTCTTCTCTGACGTCGTCAGTGGCTCTTGGCTGCTGTGTTTTTGTGTGATCTGACCCTATTGTTCACTCCCCCCTTCTGGAAACTTAACACTTTGCCGGAATGCCTCTCTGGTGTGTAAGCCTCTTGAGGGCAAAACCTGTGTCCGATTTAGTCACCGATGAAGCACTCATTGCCCAGTGTGGTGTTGGGCCCATAACAAGCATCTGACAACTCTTGAGTAAATGGCTGTCTTGGCCTCTTTGACACCCCTCTACTCCAATCATGTGCCCACTTCTTTGGTCCCTCATTTCCAGTGTCCTTCACCAAGGCTCCTTCCTCTGTCCTCTCCTTAAATGTTGCTCTTCCCTAAGGTTCTGTCCTTGATCCTATTCTCATTTCATGCAACATGGGGTCTTTGGGTTTCCTCCTACCACCTCCTGTGAGGACTCCTGTTAAATCTACATCCCCAAGCTTGATTTCCCTCCTGAGCTGTGGACCTATAGCCTCCAACTGGACAGCTATCTCTTAGCATCTTGTGAAGGCACATTCACGTCCACATGCTCGTACAGAATACCTCTTTCCCCCAAATCCGCCCCTCCTCCTGTTTCCTTTCCCTGGCACCACCCTCTACCCAGTCACACAATCCAAATACCTACTAGTCTTCCACCCAAGCTAATTCTGACAATTCTAGCCCCTTAAAGCTCTCAAATCCATCTCCCCTAGTCTTGTTCTTTCCACAAATGTCCTACTCCCGGCTTTCAGCATCCCTCACCTGGGCTAAGGCATAGACTCTGGATTACTTTCTCTGTCTCCCCTCTAGCACTCTTTCTGGCCTCCCACCATACTGCTACCAGTGTGATCTCTCCAAAAATGGAAGTCCGCTGAAGCAACTCGGACCCTCTTTACCTTCAGAATCAACTTGAATTCTTTAGCATAGCAAAGCAAGTATAGTAACAGTACTTCCGGCTTCTGGTAGATCAGTTTGCCCTCCCAGAGCAAGAGCTGGCATTTGTCCCAGGGCCTGCGGTGTAGACAGGTTATGCCTCCATTCCTCCAGGGAGGAGAGAGAAACAATAACTATTGATTCATCCTGGAAACATTGCTCAATGCCCTGACATTCTGATGTTTACCAAGCATGGATCTGTGAAAGGAACTCCACCTGGATGTGCCTCCCATGGAGATCTCGGAGGGGAAAAACACTTGAATAATTTGCCAGGGTGGAGACTACAGTGAGGCAAGTGAGAAAAAAACCTAAGGAGGCACTCTCAGGATCATGCAAGCGCCTCCTTCAATTTTGCACCATAGACACCGCACTTGCCTCACCCTGTTCTGTGAGTGTGTTCATCTTGCTTCCCGTTCCATTAGGATAAATTACGAAAAGAAGCCTGGATACAAACTACTAGCATCTTATGAGTTTAGATTCTGGATGAAATTAAGTGATCCCTTTAAAAATTTAAGTTACATATGGGTACCTGGGTGGCTCAGTCAGTTAAGTGTCTGACTTCGGCTCAGGTCATGATCTCACAGTTCGTGAGTTCGAGTCCCACGTCGGGCTCTGTGCTGACAGCTCAGAGCCTGGATCCTGCTTTGGATTTTGCATCTCCCTCTCTCTCTGCCCCTTCCCTGCTTGCACTGTCTCTCTCTCTCTCTCTCTCAAAAATAAACATTAAAAAAATTTTTAATAAATAAAATAATAAAAATTTAGGCACATTAAAACTTAATCTGGTTGGTGGATATATAAATTGGATCCACCAATCTGGAAAACAGTTCGGCCAAATATATTTGGAGATTTAAGGTTCTTGTGCCACTTCTAGGAGTCTATTCTAATTAAAAAATCACATATGTAGGGGCACCTGGCTGGCTCAGTCAGTAGAGCATGTGACTAGCCCAGGGTCTTGAGTTCAACCCTTATGTTGAGGATAGAGCTCACTTAAAAATAAACATGTATGTAAACAACTATTCTCATATACAAAGATATTCATGTATAATATTTATAATACTTAAATGGTGGTACATTTTGCATTATAATGCAGTCACTCAAGTGATAATTATGTAGACATTAAATAAGTAAACATGCAGACAAAACCATATAAATATAATGAGTTTACAAAACTGGACATATAGAATAATCCCAAACTAGTCAATACCCAGGACATGCTTAGAAAAAAAATAATAAAAGATTGAAAGAAAATGCACAAAAATGTTAACATTAACACCCATAAACTTCTGAGCTTAGGGATTACGGGTGGTTTTTGTGTGTTTCTAAAACATTTTTCCCATTTTTTAAAATGTTAAATAATGGTCATGTATAACTTTCATAATAAAAAAAGAAAGTTCTTTTAAGCAAAATTTTTTTTTTAAAGAAAATCTGTTTCACTCTCTGGGACTTCTCTTCACCATTGGTATTTACCAACTGGTCGCCACTCCAACTCTGGTTTAGGAGAGAGGCTGAGAAGTTTTTGACGACAACCAATAGGGTTTGTTGCTGTTGTTGCTTTTAATCCTCATGAGCACATTTGGTTCAGATAATCTCTATGGCTGTAGCGCTCCACAAATTCCACTGTCTGCCCAAGCAACTCCTGACTCTGACAGAACCAGGGCATATGGCTTGTACACAGCAGTCCCCCTCAGCGTCCAGGATTTACCGCGATCTCCGGATATTTCAGCGCCTAGCTTTGCGATGTTGCTAAAATATCCTGAAACAAGTGCTGTGAGCCATAGCTGGCTGTTCGGAAGCCTGTGGGGGGTAGGGAGGCTCTCAAGACCCAGGAGGGGGACATGGAGGAGCTAGATACCCAGCTCTCTCATTAGCCCTGAACGCTAGAAAGCTGGATTTCCTTTCACATAAATTGATATTTCTGACCTCTATTTGTATTTACATCCAGAGATAAGGAGCCCTGAAGCTTAATTTGGACCCAATGCCGATAAAGAAACTGAGAGTCAAGATGCCCTTGCTGCCTCTATTTCCTCATCAGTAAAGAGAGCTGGATTAGGTTTTCTCCAAATGGGCTATTTTATTGATAAATGTCGGGCAAGCAGGTGTGCCAGTGTGCACTTAATCACCAGCACCCTCATCAGAGCTGCCTGAGAGGCCGAGTGTCAGAGGGTGTCTGTTTCTGCCTCAGATGCCGCTCGGACACCACTTCAGCCAGGGTGGCACATACCGTTGGCATCGAGCAAGGGTCCGGTCTGCAGGCAGGTCCATCCTTGCACCCTTTCCGCTTACTGGTAGGGGATGATCCAATGATCCATCTAGCCAGACAGCTTGAAGAAAGCTGCCTTGTTTTCTTTTAAAAGATGTTAAAAAGGACCCACAAATCTAACAGAAATAATTAGAACTAACAGAATCATTTTCACTAATTAGAGGTCCCATGGAATTTGCAGACTTGTTTCCACCTAGGTTGCAGACATCAAATAAATGCCTTTAATTTTTTAAGAAACATACATATATTCTTTTTTCCCAGAGTCTATCTTTCACCCAGGACAATTCATAAGAGATTTAAGAATATGCAACGGTAGCACTATATCTAATCTAGCATCATTAAAAAACAACAACATAATTCTAACTTCCTAAAAGATAGAAAGCAGGAGAACAAAGGGAAAAGTGGGGAAAGGCATCCACATAAAACACAGTATTATGGAAATGATTCTGGAACAATACCATTAGCTCTATCCCTAAAAGTCCACTCACCTGCCCTTCTTAGACATCTCGTGTATTTCTCTTCTTCGCCAATGCACTCTGCTTTCAGTGGCCAAAACCCATCCCCACCACAACAGGAAGATGCCAACTTTCATATTCTGGACAGCCACCATGGGTTTCCAAATCCAAATGGTTCTCTCAAGAAACAGCAAAAAGGAAAAGGATGTTCTTTTTGTCTCTTAAGACATTATTGGTCTGTTCATTATTACAAGGATGTTTACTCATAAAAAAAAAAAAAAATCAACCCACAGTATGCAATCTGGAGAGCAGGAGAAAGCAATTTCCACTAAACCTATAAATCCTCCTACGTCAGATGTCAGGGATTTTCTGAACTGAGGTTGAAGCCCTGTGTTCCTGTCGAACAATTATTTCGACCAGTCTAAATTAGTTCATCATCAGATGCGGTGAGTATGTTAGTAAAGGTCTGTATTTTCTGGTCCAGTGAATAGAAGGAAAACGGACCAAAGCAATTTCCAAAATGAGAAATGCCAGAGGTGCTGAACCACTTCCTATGCCAAGTTAATGAGCTCCTCCCTGGATCTATTTTAAGCTTCCAGCCATTATTATTTGCTTTAGCTGAAGGCTGGATTTGTACAGAGCCCCGCCCCCACTCCTTCCTATACTGAATCCACAGAACCTCTGGGCTTCCTACCTGGGCAGGTTTTCTATATGGCTGAGGTTGGGAGGGCTAGTGGGGAAGAGGCTTTTTTGTCTTCATTTGCACAGAAAGAACTAAATTTTCTTGTCAGCTGTATTATTTGTATTATGAACTTCTCTAGACTTTTCACATTTAAAAAAATACCAGAAATAAATTAACAGTAGCCATTAAGTCTGTGTTATCTATTGTTAAAAACAACGGGCCCAAAATGGAGTCACTTAGGCTAAGCTCCATGTCACCAAATCAAGACTTACTTTCAGCTCTCCCAGAAATGGAATCTTTTTTTTTTTTTAAGTTTTGTTTATTTTGAGAAAGAGGGAGAGAGAGACAGTAAGCACATGAGCAGGGGAGGGGCAGAGAGAGGGAGAGAGAGAATCCCAAGCAGGCTCTGCACTGCTCATGCAGAGCCCAATGTAGGGTTCGAACTCAGGAACTGTGAGATCATTACCTGAGCTGAAGTCAAGAGTCTGACACTTAACCAACTGTGCCACCCAGGAGTCCCCAGAAATGGAATCTTAAATCAGTCAATCAGGAATCGCCTAATTAGCACTAGTTAGGTAATCTACCTGACAGACCCTTGTCATCCCCTAAAAAAAAAGCAATCTTGCAATAACCAGTCCACTTAAAAAAAATTTTTTTTTTAATTTTTTTTTTCAACGTTTATTTATTTTTGGGACAGAGAGAGACAGAGCATGAACGGGGGAGGGGCAGAGAGAGAGGGAGACACAGAATCGGAAACAGGCTCCAGGCTCTGAGCCATCAGCCCAGAGCCTGATGCGGGGCTCGAACTCACGGACCGCGAGATCGTGACCTGGCTGAAGTCAGACGCTTAACCGACTGCGCCACCCAGGTGCCCCCCCCCAAAAAAATTTTTTTTTAATGTCTATTTATTTTTTGAGAGAGACAGAGTGTGAGCAGGAGAGGAACAGAGAGAGAGGGAGACACAGAATCACAAGCAGGCTCCAGGCTCCGAACTGTCAGTACAGAGCCCGACATGGGGCTCAAACTCATGGACCACGAGAGCATGACCTGAGCTGAAGTCACCACTTAACCAACTGAGCCACCCAGGCGCCCCTAACCAGTCCACTTTTTTGTCAAGTATAACTTCTTTGTCGCCCACCTACACTGCACTTCTGCTTCTACAAATCTCTCATTTTATAGAACTCCTCAGAGCTCTTTCCTAGCTACTAGATTAGATGTTGCCTGATTCAGGAATCAGATCATGAATGAATAAGATCTTCAAAATGTACTCAGTTGAATTTCTTTTATTGTTTATTTATTTTGAGAGAGAGAGAGAGAGAGAGAGAGAGAGCAGGGAAGGGGTAGAGAGAGGGAGAGAATCCCAAGCAGGCTCTGCACTTTTGGTTCAGAGCCCATGCTAGGCTCAAACTCTCAAACTGTGAGATTCATGACCTGAGCCAAAATCAAGAGTCAGACACTCAACCGACTGAACCATGCCTCTTCAGCTGAATTTTGTAAACATCATAGTTTTTCTTTTCTTTTTTCTTTTTTTTTTTTTTTGTTCAAAAGACTGCTATAATCAACTGGCCAGAGTTTGTGTCTTCACCAAAGAAAAGCAGTCTCAGAATCTCATGGAAGAAGACAGCACAAGGTCCTTCAAACTACTGACTCTTCAAATCTTGGCTGACATGGCTTGGATAATTTTCAGAGAATTTTAGCAGAAGTTAGTTGGGATTTCCAGGCCTCTTTATAGTTGAAAAGCAGACAGTTTCATGAAACTGCTAACCCGACATCCATCAGAATGAGAATTAATTATATAAGATTGAACCAATTACTGCAGGAAATTGTATTGAGGTTATTTGGAATATTGTTGATTTGCTTTAATGCTCTATTTACTGGATGTGTAAAGAAGCCTTTTCTTTTTCTTTTTATGCTCTATGCTATTCACAATAATTTTTTAAATTCTGCTGTTGTAAACTAAAATGAGACATTTAAAAATGATATATGATTCTCACCAACAGTCAATTACCCTCCTTGGAATTCAGAAACTTACCTAGTCTCTTTACTTTTCAATACAGTTATTTACATATGTTCCATAAGAATCTGTCCTCCTTTTTGCCAGAATATAACTAAAAGACTCCATTGTGCAATCAAGGCCTTGCCTGAAATATTGTCATCATCATACTCAGTTGACTAGATGTGACTGACAAGCCATTTTAAAGAACAAAGTTTGGGGGCACCTGCCTGGCTCAGTGGGTAGTGCGTGACTCTTGATCTCGGGCTTGTGAGTTAAAGCCTCATGTTGGGTGTAGAGACTACTTAAAAATAAAATCTTTTAAAAATAAATTAATTTAAAAAATAAAGAACAAAATTAGGCTGTAATTATGGAGTCAACGTCTGCAAAGTCCTCTGAGGAAAACTGGCCTGGACTACCCTTTTTAGGTAGTAAGAAAGGTCATTTCAAAGGTAAGCCATTGGGGTAGTTTTCAAAACCTCAGGAAGAGAGGAACTTGCCCAAAGGTACTGCAGCTAAAGGCTGGTGGAGGATCTTGGGACAACAAATAAGACATGCTTTTCTTTTTTTTTTTTTTTTTTTAAATTTTTTTTTCAACGTTTATTTATTTTTGGGACAGAGAGAGACAGAGCATGAATGGGGGAGGGGCAGAGAGAGAAGGAGACACAGAATCGGAAACAGGCTCCAGGCTCTGAGCCATCAGCCCATAGCCTGACGCGGAGCTCGAACCCACGGACCGTGAGATCGTGACCTGGCTGAAGTCGGACGCTTAACCGACTGCACCACCCAGGCGCCCCAAGACATGCTTTTCAAAGTCCAGTCTAAGATTCCTTATGATAACTTGTAGGTAGGAGTTAACTTGGTACCATTTGGTGCTGTATTACCCTAGATTTTGCAAAGCAAGCTGAAAGAGGCCTCTCTGATCAATCAACAATCTTGATGCCCCTATTTTAAGTAATCAGCCAAACCTAAAGTGACCAGCTTTTTTTGGTGACCAAGAATAATCTTTGAAATTATGTATGATCACAGGGGGAAGGAAGTCTGTCAGGAAAAGCTGTCAGATATTGAAATGGTCGAAAGAGATTATTGCATGTCCTTACAGTAGAATGCAAAGCTTTGTCCAATGGACCCTCCTCATTCTATAACGATGTGGCCTTTGATTGTCTTTGACCAGGTTATTTTACAGCGCCATAACAGTAGACATTAACATGTAGAAAACTGACAGTAATATATTTTTTCTGCCCATAACTATGCAAACTATTCCTTTTTTCCAGTAGAGAATACAAATCTCTATAAATCAAATCCTCAAATGTACTAGTTGTAATATCTTATTGGTCCTCTAACCAATTAATGAGTTAAATAAAAACTTTGACATGTGTCATAGTTATATGAAAGTTGTGATTAGATCTTCTTATATAAATTATCCCTTAACAGCACTCAATAAATAGATGTTGAAAATAATTCAACATATAGAAATAAAGGCAGAATATGTGATGTCTCCAGAAGTCAATGCAAGCCAAGCATGATTAGATCATTGGTGGGGAGTTGCTGACCTGAAGAGCCAAAGTGGCAAAGAAAAAAGATTCTGGGGCTGAGTACATAAAAATCTCCAGGTTGAGAAGTCATTGAAGGGACCATCAAATGGCTCTTTGATGCTCATTTTGGAAAATGCATTTCTTTCTTGTTTGGAGGACCCTGGGCATAACCAAAGAGAGCTAATCCAGATGGCCTCAAATATGCATTTCCAATCTTCTCTCAGTAGCTTAGCAGAGAGCCAGCTCAGCAGGTCTGAGTTAGCTCAATGGAAGGACGGGCTGATGCTAGATGCCCAGCCTTCCCAATTAGGCCACTTCCCCCACCAGAAAGCTCCAATGGCAGAGCCCTAAGGGGAGGAACCCTGTCTTAGAGCCCTTTCTGTATTTGGACCTAGCCAACCATACCCAGCCCAAGCACCCTTCTTGGGGGGATCATGAGGGCTCAAAAAGTCATGTGCACTTTGCTACTTCCCTACTTATAGGTGTTTATTTATTTATTTATTTATTTATTTATTTATTATTTTTAAGTAGGTTTCACACCCAGTGTGGAGCCCATGGTGGGGCTTGAACTCATAACCATGAGATCAAGACCTAAGTTGAGATTAAGAATGGGACGCTTATCCGAATGAGCCACCTAGGTGCCACCCTACTTATAAGTGTTCTTAATAAATGTTTTTTCTCCCATCAACACCATGTGACTCTATTGCAGAGAATATCCATGACATTTTTTCAAGACAAGGACATAAGAGGGGTTTATAAAGAGTATATGTGGTCTAAGAGCACCAGTTGGGGCTAACATCCAGATTCAGGAAGGTAGAGGGGTTAGAAATCATAATCCAAGGCTTATCGAGGACCCACACTGACCGACTCAAGTATAGTATTTCCAGACCAATTTTAAAAACCACTGTTTTTGACCAAATCCTCCTTTTCCTTTATTTAGCATGACAATCTCTCTTTCTAATTTCTTTTTTTATTCCTCAATTATCATGGCCTTCTCTACATCAATGCAGGAACTCCAGAGTAGTAATTCCTTCAGTAGAGAAAGGAACAGGCAGTAGTTGAGGCTAGTTTGCTTTCTCATTGCTTCTTCTAAGCTCTTCAAGTGTCTCC
This sequence comes from Puma concolor, assembly GCF_028749965.1. NCBI lineage: Eukaryota > Metazoa > Chordata > Mammalia > Carnivora > Felidae > Puma > Puma concolor. The sequence goes on from NC_141671.1 coordinate 81,463,606, forward strand.
TTGCCTCTGGCCCTCAGAACCAGCCCAACACTCCATGCCCAAGGCACTCACTGACCAAGAGGGTCAACTTCAGACACCACACTCCTGGTTGCTCCAAGACAATGGCCCTGGGCCTTCATGAACTGTTTCCAAGTTACTCACTCCAGAACATTCTCTACATGCACACCAATTTTGCTCTGACTCTGAGCTCAGTGTCTAAATGTGGTTTCCCAGCTTTGGACTGAGGTTTGCCAGGAGGGAAATCTGAGATAAGAGATGCCCTAGTGGCTCCTGTGATAAACAGATTTCATATCTGTTCTTTCCCTTTTCTAATTACTCATTTACTGTTATCTCCCTGAACAAGATTTCAGTCATCAATGAGACATATCTCTTTTGCTCATCATTTAGAATCTTAGCTGGCTCACAGGAGGTGCTCAATAAATATTTAGTGAATGAATAATGAACATATTAAATGCCCAATGCTTTTATTTCCTAAGGAAGAAAATACATAAATACATTTAATTTTTTTCTAAGTTTAATTCTGAAGCATTTCAAAATATAGGAAACAATTTCAGATACTCATGTATTGATAGGAAAATGTTCAACAATGTTTGAAACAAAAAATATTTTTCTCTCACCTTGAAAGTTCATCCAAACCCATCCTATGTAGCTCATCGTTTTTATAAAATAACCTCTCCTGATCACAATAACTCATCTTAAGTTCTCTCTGTGTGTACTGGTATCACTTATTCTGTACTGCAAACGGCATTTTCTTAAATGTTTATTTTTGAGAGAGAGAGAGAGAGACAGAGTATGAGTGGGAGAGGGGCAGAGAGAAAGCGAAACACAGAATCCGAAGCAGGCTCCAGGCTCCGAGCTGTCAGCACAGAGCCCAGCGTGGGGCTCCAGCTCACAAACTGCGAGATCATGACCTGAGCCAAAGTCAGACACGTAACCAACTGAGCCACCCAGGTCCTCCAAGGTTAGCTCCAGGTTAACATTTAATTATCTACTGCCTAAAATGGTTGGCTACTTATTTCACATACACTGTACTAGCCTTCTTTCTCTAAGGGCAATATAAAATGTCATTAACTGTATCTTATTCATCTTTTCATCACAGCGGCACCCAGCACAAGACTTTGTACACTGTTGGTTGAAAAATTACATTCCTTTTTGATTCTTTATTTCTCATAATTATGGTCAAAAAAGAAATGTTTCATGAATGCTTAGACAAATACATGTTTCATGAATGCTTATCTGGTGATTCTCTGAACAATCTCTCAGACATTTGGCCAAAATCCTTGGGAGGTTGGGCACTCGGTCTCCTTCTTATGAGGCAACCCCTACTTCCTGTTTTGGCAAGTTCTTTCCAGTAGGAGCCACAAGTGAGTTTTTAAAATGTAATTTTTAGTTTAATTTGATTAGAAGTTATGAACATCAACTAGCAACAGAATCAGTAAGAAAAATACGTATATAGTCTCCCACCTTTGAAACAGAGAATGAAGGAAGGCAGCACTAACAATTCCTATTTTTTTTAACTATCATGGTTTGCCATTTTGGATGACTTGAATTTTTCCCCTCCATCAGACTAAAACTAGTAATGAGAAGAGCACTTATGACATACAGAGTATTTTCAGTATTTTCACATCTTGGGTGACTTTGGATATGTTTTGACTTGCTGTACTGCAATCTCTCATTTGGAATAATCCTTCTAAGCCACAGATCCATCTAGGACTAGCAATAAATAATAAGTACCTATAAAGTGCTATGTCAATGAAAAGAATGATATCACTGAAATAATTTGCAGCAACCTTTTCAACAAGTAACCTGTATAAAAGCAATAGATCGTTTAAAAGTAGTCAAAAGTAGTGCCTCTCGGGGCGCCTGGGTGGCGCAGTCGGTTAAGCGTCCGACTTCAGCCAGGTCACGATCTCGCGGTCCGTGAGTTCGAGCCCCGCGTCGGGCTCTGGGCTGATGGCTCAGAGCCTGGAGCCTGTTTCCGATTCTGTGTCTCCCTCTCTCTCTGCCCCTCCCCCGTTCATGCTCTGTCTCTCTCTGTCCCAAAAATAAATAAACGTTGAAAAAAAAATTAAAAAAAAAAAAAAAGTAGTGCCTCTCAAGAAACGAATCTTAACTACAGAGTACAAACTGATGGTTACCAGAGGGGAGTTGGGGGGATGGGCGAGTTCGGTGATGGAGATTAAGGAGTGCATTTATCATGGTGAGCACTGAGTAATGTATAGAATTGTTGAATCATAACATTGTGCGCCTGAAACTAATATAACACTGTATGTTAACTATACTGGAATTTTTTAAAAAGATAAAAAATTAAAAGTAGTGGTCCTCGACCACTATTTCAGTCCACCCACTGGACTGAAGACTACTGGGTGACTTTGGCAAAAGCCAAGGGAGTCCATCAATCTATACAGATACTATATCTGCAAAAAATAGAGGCTTGACTCAAGCAGGCTTAAAAAGGAACGTATTATCTCACAAAACAAGAAATCCAGGCTGCAGGTTTGTTTGATTTAGTGGTGTCATCAAAAACTCAGGTTCTTAAAAAACAACAATTCAGGTTCTTTCCTTCTTTCATTCTTTTATGTGTTTTCTGTTTCCTTACTCATGGTTGCAATATGGCTGCCAACGGCAGTAAGTTTCCTTATTCATATCCAGTGGGAGAGAAAGAGAGAACACCTCTTCCCAGACCGTGGAAGAGAAGCCCTTCCCTTAAGTTTGACTGGGCCAAGTAAGGTCATAAGTCCATCGCTGGACCAGTTACCTTCACTGGGGAAAATGTGATCTGATTGAGTTGGAATAATCAGGATCCACCTCTGGATTGGAAATGGAGCAGATGCTTGAACGAAACTGGAACTGTGACTCAGGAAGGAGGAAAACAGGGTGAAAGCTGGCTCAGCCACCAGTGGTACTCACCACAGGTGTGAAGTCTGTGCACTGTGAAGACTAATGCACGACCTGCCTTTGCTGCTGTTTCCAACCGCCTTAGTGGCTTCTATGATCGATCAAATGCAAACCCATTTTAGAAGTGTTTTGCAAGTACAGCTGAATTCATAAGGGCCTTCAGCCATATATTTTCTCCACCTAGTGATATTTAAATTATGACTACAGGGGCGCCTGGATGGCTCAGTCAGTAAAGCACCCGAGTCTTGATACCAGCTCAGGTCATGATCTCATGGTTTGTGAGATCCAGACCCACATGGGGCTCTGCTCTTATAGCATAGAGTCTGCTTGGGATTTTCTCTCTCCCTCTCTCTCCGCCCCTCCCCTGCTTGCTCTCTCTCTCTCAAAATAAATAAACATTAAAAATTTTCTTTTTAATTACGACTACAGTCATCTGATTAGGAAGGAAAGAAGGAAGGAAGAAAGGCTGTTTGTGATGTCAATCTATCAATTACATCACTGATCCTGTGCGGAGTCAGTGCAGCCCTGTCTCCCTCTGCTGGAATCATGTTAAAATTGTTAAGGCACCTTTTTATCATTTCCAAGTCTGTCTTTAACTGAAACACAGAGGCTTCTAGGTTCAAGTATAACTTCATAAAATGTCCCCTAGTTTCTTGTTGGTGGAGTTTGATATGCTTGTCACAGTTCCAGGGGAGTCGCTGTGGAGAAAAAAGGAAATACTGTGAGGTCAATCTATTCCTAAAGCCCCAGTGACCGTTTGGAGCCCTTCGTGGGGTAGCTGGGATTTAAGCAGGGTGTTGATGTGAGGCTCCCTCAGTGGCATGATGTGGTCTGAGAGCTAAATGCAAAACACAAGGACTTCTTTCATTGTCCCCAAACCAACCCAATTGCTGAATAATTGCAGTTTGCTATTGAGTGGTCCTGTGGCATTTACAAAACACTGTTATATCCAGGGTTCCATTTGGCCCCGAGAACCAGCCCTGGAAGCAGGCACAGGAGTACTACTTCTACTTCATCCACAAGAAACCTGAGGCCCCAAGACATTAAGTTATTTCTCCCAGGACATGTGGGTAGTAAACAGGAAAACTTGTACTTTTGATCCCAGAGCCTGTGCTTTTCCATTGACTCTAACCCCTCCCCCTTCCTGAAATGGCTGGTCTGCAAAATGATATTATTTGTCACATAGTCTTCTTCTTTTTTAAATTTTTTTTAGTGTTTATTTATTTTTGAGAGAGAGACAGAGTGTGAACGGAAGAGGTGCAGAAAGAGGGAGACACAGAATCCGAAGCAGGCTCCAGGCTCTGAGCTGTCAGCACAGAGTCCGACACAGGGCTCGAACCCAAGAGCTGTGAGATCATGACCTGAGCCAAAGTCAGACACTTAATCCACTGAGCCACCCAGGTGCCCCTGTCACACAGTTTTTTTATTTAACATGTTGCCCAAAGCATTTAGAAGACATCTCAGATCTTTTAGTTAATTAGTTCTGGATTCTTCCCTGCTAATTAGGGGAAATGATTCATTTGAACGAAAGAGAGGCTTTTTGGCCACAGTAAGAATGGATTCTTTGACTAAGAAGCCACGTTTGGAACTGCTCAACACTTGAAGAAAAGAATGTAATTTAATTTTACCATAAAATAAACAACAGGCTTAAACTGAACTCAGCAGCAGCAAAGAAGGATGTAACAGTTGTGCAATTTTTAATGTCTGACTATTTAACTTTTTGTAGCATGTGACTGCCTTGACTCCCAGATTAACTTTCGTTGCATACCATTTCTTAAAATAAATTAACATAAATTTCACTGTCTCTTTGAATCTGTTGAAAAATAAAAACAAAATGGCTAGCCTCAGAGTGTATTCATTTGTCTCCAGTTTTTCAAATGACTTGGTTCTTTGCTTTAAGGAGAGAAAAAACACTGGAGACCCTTAAGAGTCAGTGAAATGAATGCTTTTTTGTAGATTTGTGTCCACTTTCTGCCCTCTGAGGGCCAATACTGGGCTTTCCTTAGGGACTTCTGAACTCACCCCAAATCTTGCTCCATACTCTGCCATTCCAGCAGGAGAACATCCAGGATAGCTCCCATGTGATTATAAATTCACAGGTTAGTGGAGGATTGCAGTCCTTCATCAACGATAGATAGAATCATGTCTTGGTCACTGATGGATAGAATCATGACCATTCCAGCTGGGGGAGGTGTTGGTGCTCCCCAAGTTCATCTACCTCATTTATGAACAGAAAGCAGATCCAGATGGGTAATTTGGTTTGGGCTGCTTTTTCCAAGTGGCTACAAAGTTGTAGGAGGTTCTCATTCTTATTAGCTCCATTTAGGTACCACTGGTAACTTCCTGTTTTAGTCAATGCTGAAGATAGATAGCCAATCCCTGGTGATGTGGTTGTGGGGGCCATAACTCCTACTTCTAATTTTTCTGCAGAAAATGCTAAAAAAAGCAGCACAGGTGGTTTTCTCAGCCTGTTCTTCTCGGGTTGAATATTCAGTTTCAGGAGTTGCTAAATTTCACCTAACTTTAGAATTTCCACAACTCACATTCTGAAACCTCAGTGTTAGGGACATGTAATATTTTAGATAACCATGATCATTCTGCTTAAAAACTGAACTTTATTTTCAGATCAATTTGGAGGTGTTAATTAGTGGTCCCCAGGAATTTTATTTTAAGTTTTTATTTATTTATTCATTTAAGTAAGCTCTACACCCAACGTGGGGCTCAAACTCATGATCCTGAGATCAGAGTCGTAGTCTCTTCCCACTGAGCCAGCCAGGTGCCCGCCCCTCTTTTTTTTTTTTTTTTTTTAAGGAGTGGTCCCCAGTAATTTTAAAAGAAAAAAGAAAAAGGGGCACCAGGGTGGCTCAGTCGGTTAAGCGTCCCACTTCAGTCCAGGTTGTGATCTCACTGTTAGTGAGTTTGAGCCCTGCGTCAGGCTTTCCCTGTCAGCACTGAGCTTGCTTGTGATCCTCTGTCTCCCTCTCGCCCCTCCCCTGCTCGTGCTCTTTCTCTCTCTCAAAAAACAAATAAACATTTTAAAAGTAAATAAATAAAAGAAAAAAGAAATGCTGTGCTGTCCTTCCCCTCTCCCCAGTCCCCACCCAAAAATGCAAGGTGCCTTCTGACTCAGTTGTCCACAGCGTCTCGGACAGAAGGGGGTGCAGCCTGAAGTACAGGGGTCTATAAGAAGCAAGGCCAAATGTCCAGGCAGTGAGGATAGACATGCCAGTAAATGACCAAATGGTCTTGGATATGGGGATGCTTCCTTCTTAGCATTCAGTGCTGCAGGGTGTTTCCCACCTCACCAGGGCACCAAACTGTGTGTCCTGGGAAAGTAGGAGCTCACAGGATCTGTTCCATCCTGTGGGTGGTTCTGATTATCTCATAAATGCAGAGTTTTCGCTGAGAATATGGCTGACCCAGCAGTCTCACCACAAACCTCCAGGAAGACCGAAATGGGAAATCAGTAAGATTTTAGGCAAACTTGCAGTTTCCTTCTGTTATATCTTGGAGACAACTTACCAACAAATCTGAATATAGCAACCCTCCCACAAGGAAATAAAGGCGGTGGATGAAGACGATTACTGTAAAGTGAGCTGCTAGGAGGAGGTATAATGACATGTTTTTAGAAAGGCAGATGGCACAATAGTAACAGCTCAGATTCGAGCCAGTTCTATGGATTCAAATCCCATTTATGCCGTTTATACCTGTGTGGCCTCTGAGAGGTAGACCTGTCCGGGCCCTGAGTTCTTCATCCATAAAATGGGAATGATAGCAGTAGTGTTTACCTTTTAGGAAGGTAAATGAGTGAATAAACAAAACATGCATGACACATGTGAAATATTCCACCGTAAGCTTTTAAGGGAAAAGCGTGTGAATTTGTCAGAGACAACACTACCACCTTGCACTCACACAGAGCTTTAAGCTGACAGATACCTTGTATGCTTTCTCTCATTTGCTTCTCAAAAAAAAAAAAAAAAAAAAAAAAAAAAACCCTGCGAGGTAAGCTAGGTAAAAACTAGTGCCTCCATTTTACACAAAAGAAAACTAAAAGTCCAAGAATTTCTCCACTGTAAAATGGAGCAATTAATCAGGAGTGACTCATTTCTAAATTGTAAAGCATTTTCAGACCAAGCCTACTTCCTTCATTTGATTGCAATTGGAAGACAACAACTTTTCAAAAGCACATGAACTGCCCAGCTAGCTCAGTCGGTAGAGCATGAGACTCTTAATCTCAGGGTCGTGGGTTCGAGCCCCACGTTGGGCGGTTACTTTTCCTTTCTCTGAGACACCTGGGTGGCTCAGTCAGTTAAGCATCTGACTCCGGACTCTTGAACTGGCTCAGGTCATGATCTTATGGTTCATGAGCCCGCTTCAGATCCTCTGTATCCCTCTCCCTCTGCCCCTCCCCTGTTCTCTCTCTCTCTCTCAAAAATAAACACTTTAAGCTCATGAATTCCCCCCACTTCCTCTCCCCCATCTCAAAAAGAAATAAACTTTTTTTTTTTTAAGTTCATGAATTGGTAATTGTTCCCTTCATCCTCCCATCGTCCACAAACTCCTCATTCACCCAAAGCACGGTTCCAGATGCATGCTTGTGCCTCAGAGCTTTAGTCGAGTATCTTTGATGAGCATGTTTCTGTGATAAGTCAAGAATATACTCACACACACCTGTCAGTTTCCTTATTTATAAGCTACAAATTTATTACTTACAGATTTATTTAAGTTATTTATTATAGTTATTATAGAAAGCTTTACTTCTCCAAACTGAAAATGATCTAAATGTCTATCAACAGGAGAATGGATAAAGAGATCATGCTTTATTCATACAACGGGATACTACTCAGCAGCAAATAGGAATGAACTACAGATACTTGCAACAACATGAATGAAACTCAGAAATGGATGTTGAATGAAAAAAGCCAGACACAAAAGAGTACATACCTTATGACTCCATGTATATGAAGTTTGAGAAATGACAACACAAATCTAGTGGTGATAGAACCCACAGCAGTGGTTGTGAGGTTAGGGGGAGGTGGACATAAGGACTGACTGGAAATAAGGCATAAGATTTGTCAGAAAGGTTCTGTCTCTTGATAGGAAGGTGGGTTACTGGGTATACACACTTGCTGAAACTCACTAAACAATACACTTAATTAAGATCTGCGCATTTCATTGCATGTAAAACATACGTCAATAAAAGCTGTCAGCTGTAGGTAGTTTACACAGTAATAGTTTATTAAAAGGTAGCTTTTCCAGAAATACAGATATGACTAGACATGCCAACCATGTAGATGCCCATATTCATGTGGACTATTGATTAACATGAAGTAGACAAGAACAGAAGAGGATTATAGAAAACGAAAGATGGCTTTGTTCTTGGATATTATGACCTTAAGGTAGGCAGTAACTTGAATCACAGGCACACAAATGGTCCAAATTACTAACGCATTAACTAACACATTGTTATTCACAATATATTGTTTTAAATGTAGTCTTGTTTCTTTTATTAAGAAAGAAGTTCCAGAACAATAGACTCCAACTACTTACCTCACTCTGGTATTTTTCTTATTATTACTTTTTAAATGTTTATTTATTTTTGAGAGAGAGAGAGAGAGAGAGAGCAGGAGCAGGGAAAGGGCAAAGAGAGAGACACAGAATCTGAAGCAGGCTCCAGGCTCTGAGCTGTCAGCACAGAGCCACACGCAGGGCTCAAACTCATGACCATGACCTGAGCCGAAGTCGGATGCTTAACCGACTGAGCCACTCAGGTGCCCCTCTTATTGTTAATATACTTATATCATATTTGCTGATCGACTCAATTTCTAAAGTTATTCAAACTCAGAAGAAGCTCTCCTCTGTGTCACATTTACATCCTTCAAGCCAGCAGGAGATCTCAAAACAATGTACTACTGTTAACAAAGAGGATGGGGGGGGCGGTGACTCAGGGCGAACCCTTCATTATTCCTGGGAAAACAATCTCAGACTGATAATCACCTTGGAGGGTGTTCTGTTCTCTTGATTCTAGTATTCGAGGCCCCTTAGAGTGTGAGGGGGACAGACCAGCTCAGCCCCTGGAGACAACAGTCACGCAAACAGGTGGAACAGTTAGTGAGGGTACGGGCTTTAGGCCCTCACAGTCTATCCCAAGGAGAATGGCCTCAGATTTGCTAACCCCATTTGCTTGTCCCTAAAATTGGCAGAGTTGGAGGAAATAAAACTCCTGCCCTCTTTCAAAATAAACGATGGCAGGGACTCAGTTCCCAGGTCCTATTTCTGGGCATAGAAACATTCCAAGTCTCTGAGCTCAGTAGTAACAGAAGTTCCTGGCATCAACACAATGCTTTAGAAAGACCCATGTATCTCTGCCCTGCTTCACACTTGAGAATAGGAACAAGAAGGTATCTGGGTGAGAGGAAGGGAGGAGGCAATGACTGAACATTTTGTCTTTTCTTATGACCTTCCTAACTGTTCTCAGCTGGGGCTTCATGGAAACAAGTGGCTGTGTTCTTGGGTGGTATGGCAGGAACTGCTCTTTCCTACACTATGTATTTTTCCTTTTCTTCCAGAATACCCTATTTTTACCTAGGTATATGTCTATTCCAAGCAAATACATTTCCCAGCATTCTTTGCAGCTATATGCGGCCATAAGACCAAGTTCTGGCCAATGAGGAAGTGTGCAACAGCCCCCTGGAACTTTCCTTGAAAGATAGCTGGCATGCTTCATTTTTCCTTCTTCCTCCCCTTGCATACATCCTGCCTCTTCAATTGCAGAAAGATCGTTAGGATTCCTAGCACCATCTTGGACCATGAGGTCAAGGGCCACACTCTAAGGGGAGCAAGCAGTGAGCAGGAAACAGCCTGAGTTTTCATGAGACTACATGGAACAGAGCTACTAGAGCATTCTGGATTGCTCCTTGTGGGCTTCTTTCTTTTTAACACCATGTTCTTTACATGTAGCTGAATCTAACTGAAACTGGTGTAGGTGACATTCAGCAAGTCACTAAAAGCAAATGCATAAACCTGGATAGTATTCAATGACACCAAGCCAATTTTTTCAAAGGAGTTTTCTTGAGGCCAGAGATATGCTCTAGGAAACTCAATGAAAAGCATGACTGAGTGAAGAATCCTGAGAGGTGACCCATGTCATCTTCCAACTTCAGAAAAAACACATGAAGTACCAAAGTCTGGGCATTTGTAGGTGTCCCAGTGGGTCACAGGCCTGAGAAGATGGAATCTCCAGACAAAGGGAGAAGTCTTAACCCGAGTCACATGCTGTTACCAATTCATGTCATTTGAGGAGTATTAACTAAATTCTGTAACTGGCAGAAGAGAGTATCTGGGTAAGCATTTTTCCTTTGAAAATTAGCTGTCTGCCAGTATGCAAGTTACTCAACCTCCCTGGGTCTGTTTTCTCATCTGCAAAATGAAGAATGAATCCTCCTCACAGAAAGGGTGCCTGGGTGGGTGGCTCAGTCAGTTGAGCGCCAGACTTCGGCTCCATGTCAAGGGCTCACGCCCCACATGGGACTCACTGCTATCAGCACAGAGGCTGCTTCAGATTCTCTGTCCCCCTCTCTCTCTGCCCCTCCCCCTACATGCTCTCTCTCCCAAAAATAAATAAACATTTTAAAAAAGGAAAGTGGTCCCCCAAACCACGAACTGATCCATGACAAAGTTTTCATCTATCCTTTTGATGAAAATGGCTGGCTGAAATGTAAACCGGATTCTCTTGCGAGGAATTTTATATACTCTGTGATCAGGGTTAGTATTAAAATGTTTGTTGTTTTAGAAATGACTGCAGGGGCACCTGGGTGGCTCAGTTGGTTCAGCATCCAACTTCGGTTCAGGTCATGATCTCATGGTTCGTGGGTTTGAGCCCCGCATCAGACTCTGTGCTGACAGCTCAGAGACTGGAGCCTGCTTCGGATTCTGTGTCTCCCTCTCTCTCTGCCCCTCCCCCACTCGTGCTCTGTTTCTCTATCTCTCAAAAATAAATAAACATTGAAAAAAAATTAAAAAAGAAAAAAAGAAGTGACTGCAATCACAGGGGCACCAGGGTGGCTCAGTCAGTTAAGCGTCCAACTTTGGCTCAGGTCATGATCTCATGGTTTGTGTGTTCGAGCCCCACGTCAGGCTCTGTGCTGACAGCTCAGAGCCTGGAGCCTTCTTTGGATTCTGTGTCTCACTCTCTCTCTGCCCCTGCCCCACTCATGCTCTGTGTCTCTTGAAAATAAATAAATGTTAAAAAAAAAAAGTGACTACAATCACAGATGGAACTGATATTTTGGGTGGTGGGGCATTTTAGGGTGGTAGGGTGGTAGGGTAGACTCCTCTCCTTTGCCTACATTGTATTTTTCCTGGGCCAGGCACTGGGCTGAGTGCTTCAGACAGGTTAACTCACTCCTCACATCCACCCTAAGACGCCAGAATTACCATCTTTTTTCCCCCCAGATGGAGAAACTAAAGCTCAGAGAGATTAAGTACATTGCTCAATGTCAGATGGTTAGCAAAATGCATTCACGGAATCTCCAGCCTCCCGCCTCCACACTGAACACGAGTAGGATATTTCAGTAGCTAACAGGAAACGGCATAGTGTAAGTAAAGCCCCTGGCACAGTGTCTAGCACATAGTGGGTACTTCATTCGTTCCTTCCATATTTACTGGGCATCCACCATGTGCCAAACACTGTTATGCCTTGAGAGACAGCAATTAAGAATATAGATGGAAATCCCTGTCCTGTGGCGCTTACATTCTAGGACTCATTACATCTGTGATGGCATCTTCTGCTGCAGCTTTCACCTACATGCACTCTTTCTGCTCATAGGAGGAATGAAAAAGGTCTGTGGCCATGTTCAACTCTACAACCCTACAATGGCAGAGCAGACATCAGGGGAGAAATGGGGCCCTCGTGCCAACAGCTGCCAGCTTCCTCCCGGAGGCTGAGCAGTGGTGCTCTCTTAGGGAAGAGGAGAGGTGATGGGGACTGGAAGAAGTGGGTGAAGCGTGAAGGTTGGAGGCCAGAAGACCAGGACCCAGGGCTGGGAGCTTTTTCCAAATAGTTTGGGCAGATATGATGTCAGTGCAGAAACCTAAAGTTCTGTGGGTGGTTGGTGCCTACTTGCCCCTCCCACCTCTAACCTCCCTTCCACCTGTGCCACCAACAAGCCAGGCACCTTCGGGATTGATCCGAGCAGTGCCGATGGGAGAAGACTGAGGCTTCCCTGGGGGCCGGTGTGTCTCAGACTCCACAGCTTTCGTGCAGGGAACCATGCCAAGTGAAAGGACTTGGGGTCAGAAGTTCTGTTGCAGTCCTGGCCCTGTAACTTGACGTATTTACCTCTTATCTCCTCTGTGAACCCTACTTCATGGGGTTCTTGGAAAGATGAAAGCACTGGGCACTTGCTTACAGTAGGCTGTCTTCTTTGTTGTGTTGGTTGCTTTGCCCAAGAGCAGGATGAAAAAATTGTTGGGAAAAGAGGAAGGATGAGCTTCTGTTCCTTCCTTACTGTTCCCCCACTCTGGATAGGTCCATTGCCTTGTCCCCACACCCTCTGCTCATTCCTATTCTCCCATCTCTCACCCCTGGAGTAGTCCCTGAAGCACCCCCAGAGAACCCACTGGGTCCCAGGGAACACAGTTTGCAAACCATGCAAACCAAGTCGAGACAATACTCTCCCAAAGAAATTTATTTCAGATTTTAGTATCAGTCTTCAAAAAAAGCATCAGTGTTATTTAAAAGAGAGACAGAGAGTGAAAGAGGACTTCAACTACCTCCATTCTGACCTTGGTCTGTATTTTCTAATTGATTAGGTTCTTCTTTCCAGCTTATCTCTTAACTCAGGCAAAAGACCCTGCAGGCAGAGCATCCTCTGATGGGAACTGAAACTACCCCCTGAGGCAGCAAGCACCGCCCTGAGCCAGCAAGACTCCACTCCGACTCACTCCAGGACAATGTGCAATTTGATCTTCGCTGCCCTCCTGCACTTTCCCACCAACCTTTGTCCCACATTTTCTCACATAAACCTGGAAGTATTTTCAGCACTTTGGAGACAGTCTTTGAGACTCTAGTCTGCTGTCTTCTCAGTGTTGGCCTCACTGAAATAAACTCCTTTCTTCTTCACCACCACTCATTTCTCTGCCTTTGGGTTTTGTCGGTGACAAGTGGCGGAACCTGGTCTGTGTGGGACCCCCGGAGCCAGGTGCTCTGATACCCCTCTGCCCTGGCTACAAGAGTGGGGACCATAATAAAATCAGAAACTCGGGGCGCCTGGGTGGCGCAGTCGGTTAAGCGTCCGACTTCAGCCAGGTCATGATCTCGCGGTCCGTGAGTTCGAGCCCCGCGTCGGGCTCTGGGCTGATGGCTCAGAGCCTGGAGCCTGTTTCCGATTCTGTGTCTCCCTCTCTCTCTGCCCCTCCCCCGTTCATGCTATGTCTCTCTCTCTCTCCCAAAAATAAATAAACGTTGAAAAAAAAAAAAAACTTTAAAAAAATAAAATCAGAAACTCTTGGGGTAGTGGGACTTGGGCACTGAGATTTCTTTTTTTAAACTCCCCAGGTGACTACCATTAGCCAGAGCTAGGAAAGCACGGATTAAGGAGGATAATCACAACATAAAGGAAATTTCTTAATGCTCAAATGCATAAAAATGCTTTGAGGATGCCAGTAAGGTAGTAATAAATTCTGCTTTGGGAAGGAAGAGGATGTCAGGAAATCAACAGAGAGGAGGTGACATTTAAGCTCAACTTTAAATGATGAGCAGGGGTCTCTAAGGCCTTGCCACTTGAAGCATGGTCTGCAGACCAGCAGCTGGAACATCTCCCAGGTGCTTGCTGGGAGTGCAGATCCTGGGTCCCCTCCCACACCTACTGGATGTAAGTGTGCATGTTAACAAGCCCCCCAGTTTACTCATGTGCACTGTAGAATCTGGGATGCCTTGGGCTAAATGGACAGGGTGGAGAAGAGCTTTGCCACCACAAACCTGGTCGGTTTAGATTAAACAATGGTTTACTATAGCCGAGGTTTATCTTTCAATTTCTCTTTTAAAATAAATCCCAAACCTAATGTTCTCAATGGCTGACCCAAATGTCATTTCGTAATGACATCTGAAGGTCTGAGGGTGAGGATTGAGTGCTTTATCCAATCTACTAATGGCGAATGTTTTTATACTATCCGTGCAGATGCTCACCGGTGACTCCGGGGGTGGGACAGGCTGGGACAATGCAGCCTCCCGGCACGGGATTTGGGTCTCTGTGCAAACCGGCCAGCACGTTCACCCTCAGATGGGTTGGGCACGCAGCCTTCCTTGTGGGAACCATTTTAACTCCTGCCACATTTCCTAGTGACCGCGTGGGGGTGGGGGCATCAGCTGCTTCCAATCCAGTGTTAATCCCACAAGCACAGCTGTCTGTTCTTTTGCAAAAAAGGAAAAAGGAAGAGGTCTATGGTGGTGGGGTTATGAATCGTGCTGGTCTGTACCATTTAAACGGGACATGCAACCCCCAAACTATAACCTATTGACTATTTCAAGAGTAAGGAATTTGAGAAACGGCTTGTGCAGGAAGGACTTTCTGACCGTCCCCTGAAGCAAGTCATAACCTTTATGTGACAGCTGCCCTTTCCACACCCACAGGAAAGGAGCACCCTTATCTCCAAAGATGAAGGGACACAGGAAGGAATCTGAAGAAACAAGGCTTGCTAAATCCCCCCACCCCCATTTACTACACTTACCTCATACCTTTTGTCCTATCGTATCTTCCCATGACGCTTCACACTTCATCAAATCTAGCACAAAAACACTCAGGTTTAACCATTTCTTTCGGTCTTCATTTCTTTACAAATCCTCGGTGTCACATGAGACTTACATTAGATAAATATGTATGCTTTTCTCCTATTAATCTGTCTTTCTGTCTTTTTCAGTTTCACTTGCAGACTCAGCAAGGGACTCTAAGAGGGTCGAGGAAAACTTTCCTTCCCTATAACAGTGTAAGTGATGGAAACCCATACTGCTTTGCCCTGGCCGCCCTGAATAGCTGTGGGTCCCACAGGCCAGCTTCCAGCCTCAAGAGCTAGCCACGTGTCCTAGTTGACTCCAAGTTTTTACCTGGGTGTAGGGGTGACTCCATGCCCACATGTCTCAGCACAACCCAGACCAGCTTGGGTTTTCTTTTCTTTCTACTCTTTCCAACCTCATTTCTGCCCATCTAAGTAAGGGAATAAATTGCCCTTTTTTCCTGAAAATACTATGGGAAATAATAATTGCTTCATGAAGTCCACCTACCTAAATGTGTTGAACACAATTATGGAAGACAGCACGCTTTGGTGGGTATGTGGTAGGGGCAATCCTTCCCACCTCAGCGGGGCTTATGTGAGAATTGAATTGGGAACCATATATCCACTCTCGCCACAGTGCCAAACACAAGAGAATGCACTCAATACCTGGCCCTTTACATAATGAGGTTGCTTTAACATCTGTTCTATCTTCCCTGATGGCTGAAGCAGTGGCCACACTGTCTCCGGTGGTACCCGCCCCATGCACGTGGGAACAGAGGATGGCACAAGTCCTCAAGACTGTTGCTGGTCCACAGACCTGGCAACTAGGTTATAAACACTGTTTTCAGACTGGTCCCCTAAATTCCAATATAATAATTTGGGAAACCAACCACTGAGATCACAATCCTCATTCAGGCCAGGTATGCCACTGTGTTATGTTTAAATCCTCCAAGAAAACAAGAGTCTAAAATATTCTTTCCATAATAGATAGCAGTAATTCTCTGAGCCTTTTCCCTTCTACCTCCCTAAATCACTTATAGTTAGGTCCCTCTTTTTTAACATCTCCCTGTGTGCTTGATCCCACCAAGCCTTTGGCCTCCATCTTGCCATGTCTGATCACAGTGTTTATCCTTCTCTATTTTTATGGTTAGCATTTGCCCCCAGCTGTACCCTCCTCTGTTTGAGAGTCTCCCTTCTTCCAGTTTCTAAGGCACAACAGTCTTCTGGGTCTCCTACTTCTCTGATCAGTCCTTCTCTTCCCACCTAAAAATAAACTCCTAAACTCCTGTCTGCAGACTTCTTCTCTTCTGCTTTGCTTCTGGAGCTCCACCCACTCTGATAGCTTCACTGAGCTTTGAGCTTCATTGAGCATCTAAGAGGGAGCCTTACCTCCCTCCAGCCCCAGACCAATGTTTATAACTTTCATTCACATCTCCACTTGTCTGCCAGGACCAAACTCCTCACCCTCCACAGGGAATAGCTCTTTCCCCTGGCTTCCCAGTTTCTGTTAATGTCAGCACACAGGCTGTGGCTCTCACATATAACTGAACTTAATGTGAACTTTCTCCACTATACTTATCGTTATTTTTCCCCCTCATCGGTTCCCTCAGACTACGCAGCTTTCCATTTTTTGAATTCCTGGTCTCCCTTCTGCAGATGTTTACAAAAATACTGAACCAAATCAAAATGTCTTTGAAGAGTTCTAACTTTCTAAACTTTCTAAACCTTCTAACTTTCTAACACAGAGCTCTGATCATCTTCAACATGTGTGGCCCAGACCAGACCAGACAAATCTCTTCCCCAGGTTTATTCTAAGCAGAATGAACCTAAAAGGACTCTTCATATCAGGGTCATGGAACTAGAAAGATGGGAACCTGAGACTTTTGTACATTTGGTAGGGTATCTGCCCACTGTCTCCTGAACACACCTCAGCTTTCCTTCTGCCATGTTACCATCCCCACTCTCCCTTTCTACCAGTTGAAATTATATCTACCCATTGCTCAGAATTTACCACAAATAGCATTTATTCCTCAAATTCTATGATCTCTCTCTCTCCTTTGAAACACATCCACTGCTGGGGTGCCTGGGTGGCTTGGTCGGTTAAGCGTCCGACTTCGGCTCAGGTCATGATCTCACACTCCATGGGTTTGAGCCCCGCATCGGGCTCTGTGCTGACAGCTCAGAGACTGGAGCCCGTTTCAGATTCTGTGTCTCCCTCTCTCTCTGCCCCTCCCCTGTTCATGCTCTGTCTCTCTCTGTCTCAAAAATAAATAAATGTTAAAAAAAAAAAATTGAAACACATCCACTGCAATGTAAACTTCTTAATCACTGAAAGGTGTTTCCCATTTATTTCTGTATCTGCCATCACCCATTCCCCCACCCAGGCACGAGCCCCTGAGGACAAGTGCATAATAAATGTTGGTTCTGTGGTGTCAAAGAAGTATGTCCAATCACCAGCTTTTGTATAATACCTATTTCATTTATCCAACATGCATATTTTTTCACAATTTAATATTGGCAAAATCAGGACTCATTATCACTAGCATGCTGTAATTTAATTCATAGCATTTTTTTCTTTCTTGGTGGTACATAAAATACGGGTGCATCTTACATCAATGGTGCCTTAGAGTCAGTGAAATAAAGTATCATTCAAGCATCCCTGATAACAATCATGTTTACTGCTGTCTTCCTGCCTCTAGAGTGAATCATTCCATGTCCTCAACATTTCCTTAGTTCCTGTTTTCTACTCCTACTATGGTCTCTTCTTTTTTTTTGTTAATGTTTATTTACTTTTGAGAGAGAGAGACAGAGCACAAGCGGGGAGGGGCAGTGAGAGGGAGAGACACAGAATCCAAAGCAGGCTCCAGGCTCCGAGCTTGCAGCACAGAGCCTGACGCTGGGCTCGAACTTGTGAACCAGGAGATCATGACCCGAGCCAAAGTCAGATGTTTAATCAACTGAGTCACCCAGACACCCCTACTATTGTCTCTTCTTTACCTCCTTTTAATTCTCTACTTTTCTTAAGTAGAGTCAGACTGTGTTACACTGCAGTAAGGCAGTGTTAAATACAGTGGTGTCATTATATTATGATTCTACATGATAAAATGCTATTTATGATTGTAAACATCATACTATTAACTATTAACTCCAGTTAAATATGTAAGCTAGTTAAAATACATCTTTATTTTTTTGAGTGTGAACAGGCTACCATGTTATATGAGCCTCAATTTATGAAGACAACATAGAAGCAGAGCAGTATTGGAATTAAATAAGACAACTACAGCAATCTATTTAATGACAACATAATTATTCTTTGAGTAGCACTGTGGCCTACCAGAATCTACAGAGACTAAAAATTTCTAAACAAGTCCAGATGCCCTGTATCATCCAACAATCCTTGTTTTTCATAGTTTCATCTTTCATCTGTCCATGAGGCTAGGAAACCCAGTGGTTCTGGGCCAGACAACTCCAGGGAGGGGGCGCTGTCCTTGTTGGCACTGGCATGGGGGAAGCCTGCCATGACCCTAGTGTTGTGGAAAGTGCTGGTCTTTCACCTCCTCTTCCCATAGCCTAGGACCCAGCAAAAACAGATGACTTGTCCCACAAACCTTACACTGTGCAGCCCTAGACTTTCCTGCCGCTCTCATGCCCCTGCTCAGGCTGACCCCTTCATCCACAGCAGCACTATCTAACAGGACTTTCTGTGATTGCGGAAACATTCTCTAGGTCTGCACTATCCATGTGCGGCAATTGAGAAGAGCACTTGGAAAATGTGCCTAGTGCAGTGGCAAGAACCGTACTTTTAATTTAACTTAAATTTAAATAGCTACATGGCTAGTGGCTACCATATTGGACGGCACAGATCCAGTACGTACTTTTCTACATGTGTGATGTGCGTCTAGCATGTTCATCTCCAAATCTCCAACCTTCAAGGGGCAGCTCAGGGGTGTTTTGTCCATGAGATCCAGTGTTCCCAGTAGAAATCATTCTCTCCTTCCTCTGCACTCCCATTACACTTTGAACCACTACTGTAGCACTTAACACTTTTTAACTTGTAGATATTTGTGTACACTGTCCTCTATATATGTATACCCTCTCTGACAGCTGCAACTAACGCTTGTTCTTAATTTGAACATCCCAGTGCAAGGCATGTTTAAAATGTTTGTTGCATGAATCTATAATAGCAACCCAACGATCAGCATTAACAATAAGTAATTTACAAAGATTGCTGTGCAGTAAAGGATTAGCCTTGACGAAAGAAAGGGTTTGGGTCAGCCTCAGCTCCTTGGAGGTAATTTCTAAGCCCTTGGGATATACTGCCTAATAGGAGAGTCTTTACCTTGGAGCCTTGGGTCAAGCCAGATAGTCTATACTAACAGTGTGATTTATGATGGAGGCCTAAGGATAAGAGTTGTCAGCTCAACCTCTGAAAGGGTTCGAGACTAAGGTCAGCCAGGTGGGCAGTTAGCTGTATCTACATTGGCCAGCCCCTAATAAAAACTCTGCACACCTTGATGGACTTGGGTACATTTTCTTGGTTGGCAATACTTGGTACATATTGTCAAACATCATTGCTGAGAGAAATAAGCACTAACTGCATGATTTCACTGACAGAGAATAGTTAAAAATTGTGCCTGGTCTCTCCTGCTCCCTGCCCTAAATGCTGCTTTCCTTCACTGATTTTAATCTGTATCCTTTTGCCACATCCAAGCATAACTGTGAGTATAATGGTTCCTCTGAGTTCTGAAAGTCCTTCCAGTGAATTATTAAACCTGAGAGTGGTCTTGGGAACCTCCCAAACTCGCAGTTGCCCAAGGTAATCTATGCCATATTATTGCCTGGAGGCTGTCCTGTTGAGAGTTTAACTCCTCAAATCCCAGTCCTGATCACACAGCCTCTGGACTGGTAGGCTTGGTGGCCAGAGATGGTGAGTCTGGGTCTCAACAGGGACAGTGGAGTGGCGAAGCAAAGGGGTGTCTGGGACCAGGATCACACAGGAATGGGTATGGGAACAGAGGAAAGGAAATGGGTGGGTAACTGACGAAAGGAAGGACCAGAGAAGCGGAGATGCATAGGGCAACTGTATGGCAGTTGTGGTGCGGGAGAAGTGAGCAGATCAGGGATGTACAGGCCCTTGACTTGAAACTTCAGGAGGCTCTGGTACCTACCTGTGCTCTAATCTTCAGGAACTAAAAAGCTCTGCCCCTGGAAGTCAGGAGCTGCAAAGCAGACTCCACAGGCCAGAGCTCACTTGATTTAAGGCAGGGTTATACTCTCTTCCTGTACCATTTGTATACTTGTGACCAAAGGACTAGATGCTCAGACCCTGAGCAGGAAGGTAGAAGGGGCAGCAGGTAGGGGACAGAGCAGAACAACTTCTTTATTAAACAAGAAATCTGAGCTGGGCATTCCCTCCCTACTCCCTAGATCAGCCCTCTGATTCCAAGTGCTGTGATTTAAAGAAAAGGCCCCCTTCTCAAAATCATATCCTTTATATTTCCATAAATACTGCTAATTAGAGGTTCACTTGAGTTAACTAGAAAACACCTAAAATAGGATTAAGAGGAATGGTCATTCACAACTTACTATAGCTTCAATAAATCATATTGCTTTCCTAATTTGAGCTTAGCCACATTAGAGGAAAGTCAATTCCTTGTGGAAAGGAGAAATCATTCCAGGGTGCAGGGGCAGTTCTGCCCACCCTTGGGGCGGGGGCAGGGGTGGACACAGGAATTGTTGAGGTCATCTGTCTGCTGGGGGAGAAGCCCAGTAAGGGAGGTAGGATGGCATGTGGAACACATTTCCACAGCAGACTCATGGCTCCTTCCTCTCCAAGACCAAGTTCTGTTATCACCCGTTCTCAAATCCCTGGCCTTCTCCCCAATACTATACTTGCCCTGAATGGAGATTCCAAGAAAGAAGTATTAAGCTGGCCTTAGGAGGGCCTCACAGGAGACAGAAAGTGCTTTTCTAGACAGACATAGAAGTAAAAGCACCAGCAAACAGAACAGATCCATGGGGTAAGTGGGGGCTGGGAGAGAAAGAAGGGCAGAAGTACCCTCTGCCATATGTAGAATGACTGCAAGCTTAGAGAAGTTCTCTGAGAAAAGAGACTTCTATTTGTTCGTTTTCACAGTACCTGGCACAAGGTGGGTGCTCAATATTTAACAAATGATTGAATGGATTGCAAAATCCTGTGAGTTGCCAGACTCACACAGGTCAAATCATTTCCAATCAGGGATCTGAGCTTTTTTCTTTTTTCCTTCCTAGGTAGGCACTTAATCTAGTTGTACGGGTTTACATATTTTTTAATTCCTATTTTGAATCCTATTTCCTGTCTCTTATCCATAAAGCCCCTAAGCTTGCCCTTTATTCTTCCTTGTCCCTTCACAACTGAATCCTGGGCTTCCTTAGGGTATCAGAATATCTAGGAGGCATTTGAGTCATTTTTATGGGGGGGGGGGCTCTTGTGCTCTTGTTTACACACAAGAACAGAAGAAGACAGTCCCAATGAGGCATGAAATAGGACACAGAACACACCATTAATGAGGAGCAAACCCATGAGGTCAGGGAAAGGGGAGCTGGAGGGCTCCTGGGCTCCTCTGAGAGGGGGTACTGCCATCGTGGTCCAGGATCTGGTGGTCCAGGGGCAGCTGCTCCGTCTGGTGAGGGAAGAGTGGTCAGCAGGTCCATGCTCAGACGGCTGGCCAGGCCCCATAGATGTCTATGTCCTTTCCCAAGCATAGTATCGGGACTTCTAGGAAAACACTGACCAATAAATTAAGTTGAAAAATATGTAGGAGGCAGGAAATATCAACCTGGAGTACTTGTCAATGGCATGGGTGTTCTGGAAGATGCGAAGACCCATCTGGCCCTTCAGAAGCCCCTTCTTCCTAGAGGAGTTGGATTCATTGCTCACAGCCAGATGGACCACTATTTTGTCTTGTCTTTCTTCTTCTGTCAGAATATGGCTTCGTGGGTACCCAGCCAGGCTGTTGGCCTCAGACTCAGTGTAGCTTCCATCCAGCATCATGGTTCTTGAAGGAAGCATTCCACACGTGCAGGGGAACTGCAGGCAGCAAACACAAGAGAGGTGGCAGGCATGTTTAGACCCTGTGGAGGTGCAGAGGAGGTGGCCTGGGCCGAGAGCAAAGCCCTCTGGCTACTCAGAACCACAGAAAGGCAGAACTAGAAGGATCTCCAGAGATCACTCAGTCCAATGACTCTCCGCCCTGGCTGCATATTAGAATCATCCAGGAGCTCTTTAAAATGGCCACACCCAAGCTCCACTCTAAACGAATTAATTCGAAGCTCCCCAGGTGATTCTACTGTGCAGCCGGGGTCCAGAATCACTGATTGAGTTCACATGCTCTCAACTGCAGAGAGGCCAAGACCCAGAGAGGCTATATAGTTCTCCTGAAATTACATAGCTAGAGTCAGAGTCAAAACTTTAAACCTGCGCATTCTCATTCCAGTTGTGGGTCTCCACCTCTTTGTGCATGAATCAAAAGATGACTAGGTAGGAGATTGTCCTTATTCTAAAGCATAAAAGGTCATGGTGCCTTCAATGCATTTTTATTATTTTATTTTATTTTTTAAGTAGGTTCCATGCCCAATGTGGGGCTTGACTTCACAACCTTCAGATGGAGAGTCACATGCTCTACCAACTCAGCCCATTAGACGCCCCAGCAATGCCTTTTTTAAGGAAGGAAATGGTTTCACTTCTTTCCAAAATTTGAGTCAGCAAAGAGTGGGCTTCTAGCTGGCACCATTCAACAATTCATGAGCCCATATTTGTCAGGTGAAGGCTTGTTATTTTTTTCAACAGCTCTATATGGGGAAGTTCATTTGATTATAAATCAAAATTGTTTAAATATAATCCAAAATCATTTGACAGTGACCGATGAGCAGATTATTGAAAATCTGAGTGCATACCACTCAAATGCTAAAGTAGAAAAGGTTTGAATAGAATTTTAAAAATAAATTCTTAAACGATTTAGCCTATTTGGAGGCAGTGTAGAAATATTTAACACGTATGATGTGGGCATTGAAAGACTATTTTTGAAAAGGTAACACATCCTCTTTTCCTAAAATTTAAAAGCCCCTTATGTTAAGGAGCTATTAGCCACCTAGATGTGCATAAATGTGGGATTTTCATATCCCCTGATCTTTATACCTTTTAGGAGAATGTCCATGTCGATTGGTGCGATGATGAGCAATGATTTGGTTAACAAGTTGACATTTTATTTCTTACTGCGATTAATGAGAGTCTGAATACGAAAGGAATTGACTTTCCCTCCCTGTGCCAAAGGCCTATGCACATTGCCTGAATTCCTCATTTCCACTGTATCTCATGCTATGGGTTAATATACTGCAGTGCAGTGTATATAGCATAGTATTTCCAATGAGTCTAAAGGCTAAAGGTGTATGTGGCTGAATTTTCACTGGGTGAGAGCGCAGATAAACACAGGAATGTTCAACTCTAGAACTCTCCTTGTCTGGTCATAGGACATGGAGGCACCTTCCCTAAACATGTTCAATAGTAACAGTGACACTTTAGATACTATACTATCTAGATGCTTTAGATACTATACTATACTAGATACTCTAGAACCCCACAGCTTCAAAATAATTTTTATATACATTACTTCATGAGATCTTTACAATAACCCTGGGAGGAAGGCGACGTGAGGGTTCAGCTATACCATTTTTACAGATGAGGAAACGGAAGCCCAGTATAAGTAGCAGAGTTGGACCTAAGGATCCAAGTCTTCCTGTTCCTAGTCTTGATCCAAAGACTTTCTGCTTTCTGGGATCCTTTGTGGTAGAAGCTAGAACCTACTCTAAAATAGATATCCCTCCTTTTGCATAAACATCGCCCTTTTCTACACACAACCCTCCTTCCTGCCATTCTCATCCAACCAGTAGCTTGAGCTAGGACAGGAAATGAATGAAACTTGTCTCGCCTTTTCCCGGAGCTTCCGCTCCTTCCGCTCCTGCACCGTGGTCAGGTAGTTGACAGCTGCATACTCCAGCACCGAGAGGAACACGAACACAAAGCTGACCCAGAGGTAGATGTCCACCGCCTTGATGTAGGACACGCGGGGCATAGAGGCGTTCACGCCCGTGATGATGGTGGACATGGTCAGCACGGTGGTGATACCTGCAACATCCAGCTCTAGTTCAGCCGCCAACAAGGGTACAGAACTGCTTCCACAGTCCACTGAGTCACCGTGTTATATTCTCCATCTCTTAAATCTAACGAGAAACCCCCGGGGCATGGAAACATCCATGCTGAGGATCTGCCCCACAGGCAGCAGGCAGCCCCCCTCCTGGCCAGCTCACTGCTGGTCCTCTTTCATTCTACGCCCCTTGGGGGACTGGGTCTCTGCGATATGGCTGACCACATCAGCAGGGCTTCACGGAGGACCCATCCAGATGTGGAATTTGAAACAGTGAGTAAAGGACACCACTAAAGGAAACTTCCCACACCACAAGGAATGGCCTCATTCTCTCTCTGGGCCACGTTAAGTCTCTGAAGACTGTGGAAATTCCCGGAAGCCTGCATGCTAGTTTCTTGCTCCCTGTGCCTTGCAGGTTAAACCCTCACATTTCTGGGAGCCCAGCCTGATTTTGTCCAGATTGACAATGATGAGCTGTTACGGTTCACTCTGGAATTTAGGGTCTGCAAGGACTAAAACCACAACTCCAGGGCATACAGCCCTTTCCTTCCCCCCAAGTCTCCTGATACAGGCCCTGCTTTCAAACTCTCACTCTATGCAAACAAGGCCAGCAAACAAAATTCTTGTATTTACAAAATAAGTTTTTGGCATTTGCAGAATTGTCTTATTCATCAACGTAGTGAGCTCTAAGACTGCTGGTAGTGGACATCTATTCCCCAGACAAGCCTTTTCCTTCTGAAATGACTCGAGCAAAGCTGATGCAGTTGTAGCTCCCTGTGGTTTTCATAAAATAGTCTAGGAAGCTGAGAGCAGTGTGGGAACAGTGAGGGCAAGAAGCAGGAGGAAAGTCTGCTCCTTTTGGCTCTGGCAGCCAATCAGTTAAGAACTCTGAATAATGATTTTACTTTTTCTTTCTTTAAAAAAAAATTTTTTTTTTACGTTTATCTTTATTTTTGAGACACAGAGAGAGAGAGCATGGGTGGGGGAGAGGCAGAGAGAGAGGGAGACACAGAATCGGAAGCAGCTCCAGGCTCTGAGCTGTCAGAGCCCGACGCAGGGCTCGAACTCATCACCTGCGAGATATTGACCGGAGCTGAAGTCGGATGCTCAACCGACTGAACCACCCAGGCGCCCCTACTTTTTCTTTTTACAGTGATCAGTTATGAAAAAATAACCACCCTATCACACCTTATCACATGCTTTTACCCAGTGAAACTCTGGCGGGCACAGCTCTGCGGTCGATCCAAAAGGACACCCAGGACAGCATGACCATCAGGGTGGCAGGGAAATAGGTTTGGAGCAAGAAGAAGAAGATGTGGCGTCGCAACGTGAAGTTAATGTATAGACGGTTGTACCAGCCTGGGGGACACAGGAGGAAGTGCATGAGGTTCAGTGAGAGAGGCAAAAACAAACTCCTTCCCTGGGTTCCCCCATATTGCTCTCATCTCCAGCAGAAAGTTCAAAGTGAATGATCATTGACTTAATAGAATATATCTCCTTTCTAAAATCGAAGCCCTCTCTCCTATAAACACATTTATTTATTCAATGTTACCTAATTTCTCTCCACAGCACTTTGGGAAAAGGTAGAAAGAGAGATCTATGTTTAGCTGCTTGTTTGGTATTTGTTATTTGCAAACCAGGACCATATTTCCTGAGGACTCACAACTCAGGAACCTAAGACAGGGGGACTGGTTCTTTTTTATTGATTCCAATACCAGAGAGGCAGGAGCCCGCAGAGCTGGGATCTTATCACTATTCCCTTTGTTGTAGATTATCAGCTGAGCCAACCTCCACATACATCACAAGATGAGTGGTTGTAAACAAGGACTAAAATGGTAAGGCTTCAAATGATCCACAAAATCGATACCCAATCACTGGGACCACAGATGGTGGCAAGGACAGAATAAATGTATAAGGTGGACTGAAACTGTGTGCACACACCTACCCCACTCCCATCTCAGCCCAGCCTGGGATGCTGACTCAGTAGCTTGCAAGAGGGCCCAGAAATCTGTTTGTCAAGCACACTGCCCTGATGGTTTGGATGCAGGAGGACCTCAGGCTGCACCCAGAAAAATGCTGCTGAGGAAGGGGACAAAGCCCAACTGGCTGGCATGGAAAGTTAGTATTGAGTCAGGGAAAGGAAGGGGTGGATCAATAGGGAAAGGCTGGAACAATAGGATGGGTCCATTAGAAGCTTGGCACATGGTTTACTGTGTAAGTTCCTGGGTTATTTCAATGAGGTAGGTGCTTTCAGTGGAGTGGATAAATAGAAAGTAATCTTCAACTATGACAGAAACTCCCAATCCTTTATTCATACCACAGCGCTTACCCAGTCATGTCAGATTTTCCACACTTAAATTGGCACCCATGAAGCAAATCACATTGTTCCTTAGGTTTGCACAGGGTTTTTCTGGAAAGGCTGAGAGTTGCCCTCATTCTGCTAAGGACTATTCCACTATCCTTTCCTTGGAAGAAAATCAGGGAGAGTTGCCTTGGAAACACTAGGAAGAAACCAGGATCCTTAAAAATGTATACTCTGGGGGTGCTTGGGTGGCTCAGTCCTTTGGGCTCCCAACTCCAGATCTCAGTTCAGGTCATGATCCCAGGGTTCTAGGATCAAGCCCCATGTTGGGCTCCATGCTGAGCGTGGAGTCTGCTTAAGATTCTCTCTCTCTCTCTCTCTCTCTCTCTCTCTCTCTCTCTCCCCCCCTCTTTCCTCTTTCCCCCACTCATGCTCTCTCTGTCTTTCTAAAATAAAGAAATAAAAGGGAGCATGGGTGGTTCAGTCTGTTGAGTGTCTGACTCTTGATTTTGGCTCAGGTCATGATCTCATCGTTTGTGGGATGGAACCCTGCATCAGGCTATATGCTGACAGCACAGATCCTGCTTGGGATTCTCTGTCTCCTTCTCTCTCTGCCTCTCCCCTACTTGTGCATGAGGGTGCATGCATGCACACACTCTGTCCCTCAATAAAAAAAGAAAAAATATTTTTAAAAAACAGTGGCACATAATAAAAAGTTATGTAAGACATTCTTAAAATTGGTCTTAGAAAGAGAGTTGGTTTGAACTTACCAAGAAGATATGAGAAGAGAAAATTCTGTGGACATACATATCGACAGAAAAGGGAAGAAAGGGATGAGGACTAGCACTGTGGGCATAAAGTGAAGAAAGCTTGAGCTGTCTAAACACTAACACAACCTTGACTGAGGCTCGAACTTTCTCCACGTTTGATGTTGGGGATAGAGGGGTGTGTGGGGGGCAGATGAACAGGGAGATGGTGGCCATGTGGGGGCAGAAAGTAGAACAAAAGCTTTCCACAGGAGCCTAGGCTTCCCAATACACCAAGAGTAATTAAGTGAGAAGACCTCTAGGGTCCTGTAGCTACCACAGGGCTATCGTGGGTTGAATTGGGATATGTCCAAGTCCTAACTCCCAGTATCTGTGAATGTGAGCTTATTTAGAAATAGAGTCTTTGTACATGGAATCAAGATGAGACGAGGTCATATTGGATTAGGGTGGGCCATAATCCAACAACTGGTGTCCTTAGAGAAGAGGGAAGTGTGGACAGAGAGACACAGAAACAGCAGCATGTGAAGACACAGAGAGAGATGCAGGGAGAATGCCATATGATAACAGAAGCCGACATCAGAGGAATGCAGCACCCACCAGAAACTAGTAAGAGACAAAAAAAGTTCCTCCCCTAGAGCCTAAGGGAGGCGCATGGCCTGCAGACTTCTGGCCTCCAGAACTGTGGCAAATACCTTCCAGTTGTTTCAGGCACCCAGACCGTGGTACTTTATTATGACAGCCCTCTGAAAACTACTACAAGAGCTCACAGTGAGATTAGAAAGGGACTGACAAGTGCATCCTCTCAAAACTTCAGACACAGCCCAGGGTCCAGGATGAGTTACACCAAACATTAAAAATAAATCTATAGATTGAAATATAAGTAATAAATACATTTCCTCGGAAAGCTATCATCTATATCATTAAGTCAAATAAACTAGATTACCGAACAGCATGTAAAACATGACCCCACAACTGTGCAATTACATAATTAAAGCAAGATGTTTGCAAGGGTGTGTTCCACTTCGTTAGGAGTGGTTGCCTCTGGCCATGAGAGACATGACAGCAACTTTTTAAAACTCTGCTTTTAAGTGCTGCTAATGTTTGGTAGAACTATGCGTTATTTAATAATGCAAATTCATTTTCATTAGAAAGGGAAAAGTTTAAGGTTGGAGAATTCTCATGTATTTTCTTCCACATTTGAATTAGACCATGGCAAACATTAGCTACCAGTGCTGCTGTAGAAGGCCAGTCTGGAAGTGGTGTGAAATTTCTGAATCAGAAACTGAGACAGGGAGATCTTCTCATCTGTTTTCAGGGATTCATCCCCATTCTTCCAATACAGCATCAGATCTTCATCTGTATATGCATCTTTGGGGAGAGGAAAATAAGTTAATTTGACTCCTTTGATTCTGACGCAGGCTGAAACAACAGGGAAATCCTACACCAGCTTCGGTGAGAACAGGTCTTAACACTGGCAGGCAGTACGTGGTCTCACATTACTAAAATGGCACAAGGATTGGACAGGGGAAAAGGCAAAGATCTGTCATTAAGAATATGGATACTTACAGCTTTCCAGCTCCAAAGAACAGGTCTGGGAGTCCAGGGGAAAGTGGCTGAAGTCCATGTTGCACATGGCAGTGACTGTAATCCTAGGCAACCCAAAAGAGCATATTGGATCATGCAGTGAGTTATTGGTATGACCAAGAGCAGCTGCCTCCTCATGTCTACTTCAGCAGTTTGGAAATCCCAGTATCTAAGTTGCAGGACCCTAACTTTTAGAGTTCTGTCCTTCCATAAGACATGGCCCAGGTCCCGGCTACTGAGGGTGTTGGCCGTCAGTGGCCCACACCTGCACCCTTCTCTGGGCATTGCCCTCAGCCAGCGGGCTGCCTCTCTCAAGGATGCCTGGGTGGTTATGCCCTCCCCCCACCCTCCACCACCCCAAGGCTATTAGCATTGAATTCTGGTGAAGCATACAAGCAGGCCAAGAAGATGTGGAATAAGCCTGTGTAACACTCATTAGTCCACAAGTCAATCTGCAATAGCACTCAATAAACAGTAGCTATTGTTACCTTTTTTTTTAATGTTTATTTATTTTTGAGAGAGAGAGAGAGAGAGAGTGAGCAGGAGCGGGGGAGAGGCAGAGAGAGAGAGGGAGACACAAAATCAGAAGCAGACTCCAGGCTCTCAGCTGTCAGCACAGAGCCCGACGCGGGGCTGGAACTCATGGACTGTGAGATCATGACCTGACCCTGTCTGACCCATAACTGATTGAGCCACCCAGGCACCCCTATTGTTACCTTTTTTAATCTTTATTACCAACAAACTAGAATCATAGGCTCTCAGGGGTGGAAGGTATCTAGAAGGGCATTGATTCCCCAAACTCATTCGAGCCTAACTAGTCTCCTAGCCTGAGTTTAAGATCCCAGATGACGGGAAGTCACTGGCTACTAGGGTGATCATTTCATCTTTAGAAAGTTCTAACAGGGGTCAGGAGACTTGGACCATCTGTATAGCCCACAGGCCCAACCATGGCGATAAACTCTTCAGGGCCAAAGAGACTGATCATACATAGTAGAATGGCATTAGACAAAGAAACAGTGACCCCATGGGCATTTACCTCATGCTGTACAGCACGTGCCCATCTGGAAACACTCTCAGCATGATGTTGTCAGTGGTGGTGTCATGGGTGAATGACCTTTTGGAATGAACAAAGAAGACATCGGGGACCCAGATCTTCTTTACCAGCCGGCCATCAAAGGTCATGCTCTTGTTGTTGGTGCTGGGAAAAGCCAGCCTCTCATCCTTCCAGTAATGCCGCAGGTACAGGGTCATGGTGAAGTCCTATGGGAGCCCAAGATGACACCAAACAGAAATGCTTAGAAAGCTTCCTTTCTTTTTATTTCTTTTTATTTTTTTTAACATTTATTTATTGTTGAGAGACAGAAGCAGACAGAGCATGAGCAGGGGAGGGGGAGAGAGAGAAGGAGACATAGACTCTGAAGCAGGCTTCAGGCTCTGAGCTGTCAGTACAGATCCTGACACAGGGCTTGAACCCATGAATCGTGAGATCATGACCTGAGCCAAAGTTGGACACTCAACCGACTGAGCCACCCAGGCGCCCCAGAAACCTTCCTTTCTTACAGCCAACTCATCATCAACCAATGTAACAGACACCTCAGACTCAGCTTCCAGAGTTGGAGGTGACAGTTCTGCAGCCCTGTAGGACAGTGGCCGCAACAATGGTGCTGCTAGGAAATGGTAGGAAAGAGAATGGTTCATAGTGCATCATGAGGTTGGAGCCCAGGAAATTGAGCAGCCTATCCTTCAGGCTTTGCAAATGAAACCCGCAGCTGTAAGGCGGACAGCCTGGCATGGGGGCCAGCAGGGCGGGATTTCCCCAAAGTCCTTCTCTCTCTCACCTCGACTTGTGCACACAGGGCTCCTTACCTATTGGCTAAGCATTCAGTTTCAAGTTAGCGCACACTTGGAGAAACCTGTACAGTCAACGATAGAAACCGTTTAAGAGAGTTTCTATCATTGGTCTTGTAGAATCTTTGAAGGCAGAAGTGTGTCCTGCCCACCATTGAATCCCTAAGCCCTAACTCAGTGCCTGGCAGGGCACATAGTAGGCGCTCAATAGATATTTGCGGGATGGAAAAATGGGGGGCATAGGAATGAATGGATGAAGGGTTGGACAGCTGCATATCTGCTATAATTTCATCCTCAAAGCTCATTCTGCCAAACAGTGTCTCCTTGCCTGCATAGTTGATGCCTAGACCAAGACTCTGACCCTTCTGCCGCAGCCAGAAGATGCGAGTGCTAAGTTATAAGTGCAAATAAGTAAATAAGTGCCCCCCCAACACCCTCTTCTGGGAGCAAGGATGGAAAGACACCTAGTGGTGGTGGTCTCAGAGCATAGTGCCCACAAACTTCTACTTTACCAGCACACCTATACATCTTAGGCTGGAAGGGAGCACCCTACCTGCCCAGTCCTCTACTCCCACCTCTTCCTCCTTTTGTGCTGCACTGTTTTAGTTTATGTTTGTAACCCTGTTTCTTCTGCCTCAGGGGCCTTTTTCCTGCTCTTGCTCTGGCGCTCCCCTCACTGTCTACTTCTTACCCTTCAAGTCTTAGCTGAAACGAGGCTTCTCCAAAGAGCCCTCCCTTACCACCTGGCCTCGGTGGACCCTGCCAAGGAATGCATAGGGGAGCGATGCTCAAGACAGGCACTGGAGAGTTTCTGCTCCGAAAATGTCCACCTCCCGTGCTCCTCCACGTGTGGTTCATCTCACCAGTCACATCACTTGAGGAGTGTGTTCAAAATATAACGTGCTGGGTCCCACTCCCAGAAACTCTCGTTCAGGAAGTCTAGGGTGGGGTCCAGGAATGTGCATTTAACCAACTCCCCAAGTTACTTTTACCCGTCAAGTTGAGAATCTCTGCTCTAGGCTTCAGTGCACTTGAGCCAACTGAGTGAGTCCCCGTTTTATTTCCTGCGGCCCCTGCTCCACCAACCAGGGGACAGCCTGCACCCATGCAGCCCCACCAGCCACGGGTGCTCACAGAACCTTAACCCCAGGACTCCGCACCAGAGGCTGCCCCACCAAGGGCCCTGAGTACCATGTCCACTTCCGAGATGCTATCCAGGCTCTCCACCTGCACGTCCACACCCACCGGGATAGCAGGGCCTGCAGAAGAGCAAAGACATCTGGTGAAGGTACATTTCTATCTACGACTGGGTCACCAACCCCAACCCCCTTCCTGGGGGTAGCCTGACTGGAGAAGGGGTGAGGCAGTGGCTCGAATTCTATGAGGGTTTTTTTCTTGCTACTTCCTGACATGTTGGGTGCCTCAGCTTTCTTCCTGAGGGCAGGGACTGTGTCTGCCCTATGTTGCCTTTCCTGGGCCAAAGAGAATGTTTAAGCCATGCTTGTTGCATGAATTGATGAACTGGATTACTACTTTCTACATCCCAGGGTTATCTCTGTAGGGTCAAGGGAATAGTGCTCTAGTGCCTGAGTAGGGACCCTGGTCAATTGTCCTCCTGTGACATCTACAGAGGACAGATAATGCCTAATGGCCTCTGATTTGGGCTTGGGACACTTGCATGCCCAGGGCTAGATTTGTTCGATTATTCAAACTCTACCTACAGAGGACCTAACAGATACCTAGGACCCTGCCCTCTCGAAATCTTCAGTCTGCTGTGAGACAAGATCTCTGTGCAGTCAGATCACTGCAAAAGACATAACTGTACAAGATTTTTAAAACCTTTCAGGTCGTGTCAGATGAGAAGTAGGAGAATACATAGCACAGGGGCTTGACACTCAATTCCACCTGGCCTGTGGCAAGATTTCCAAAACCATGTTTAGCGGTGGGTTTATCTGTGGCTTCCTGTTCTATGTCTTGGGCTGGATGATGGTTACACTCACTTTGTGACAACTTAGTGGGTTGCCCACTTTAATCTGTGTACTTTGTGTGTGTATGTTATACTTCCATAAAATGTTTCTTAGATTTTAAGATTTTTAAAAAACTTTTTTTACATTTGTTTATTTTTGAGAGAGAGAGAGAGAGAGAGAGACAGAGCATGAGTGGGGAAGGGGCAGAGAGAGAAGGAGACACAGAATCTGAAGCAGGCTCCAGGGGCAGAGCCCGATGCAGGGTTCGAGCTCACAAACCGTGAGATCACGACCTGAGCCAAAGTCGGATGCTTAACCGACTGAGCCACCCAGGCGCCCCAGATTTTAATCTATTTTTAAAATCTAGAATGGAGAAAGCCAAAAATCTGTGTTTATCAAGCATATTAACACATGCTATTATAGTTATGGACAAAAAAACATCTCTGAGAGTCAGGTGGCAGGTGGACAGAGGGCATGAGGCCAGCCCAGTGGCACCTGGAGCCTGTGAACCCTGGCCAGGGGGTGCAGGACGAGGGCACGCTGACCCACTGTGGTCTGAGCAGGGAGAACCTTAGGGTGGCTGGAGGAGTCTGGGTCTTAGGAAGAGACCTAAGGTCTGGGAGGGACCAGAGGGTCTGGAAGGTCTAGAAGGCACCAAGACTTTGGTCATGGGCTGGGAAAAAGGATGGGAGACTCTGACATGGAGTAGGAACCAGAAGGCTCAATCCTCAGTTCTAGCCCAAACTGGGGGGCCAAGGGTCCTCATGGAGGTAGCCTAGAGCATTGGATGGGCTCACCAACTCCCTCAAATGTCCCCTGTACACCTGCTAATACTTGCAATCCCACCATTGAAGATTCGTTTTTTGACCGAGTCTAATAGAATGGAAGAATTTTATTTATTACTAGTGGAATTTAATCGGTATTTCCTATGTTCTGAAACATGAAAGTAAATGAATACAATGCTTTATTTTTTATTTTTACTTTTTCCCTCTCGGATAAATCAGGGGGTAAGCTGATCTTTCTATTTTCTCGTATTTTTCAACTGAGAGCTTAGGTCAGGGCCCGTGAGACGTCCCTGCTCTAACAGCTGTGTTCTCTTTTTATTCTAGGCTCCCAGGGTGCTTTGAAGGTGCCAGAGTGCAATGTTCAGTGTGGGGAGGAGGCTCCCTCCTAGGTCTGACTGGTCTGCCTTTCTCCCCCAGGGGGCTTGCAACATGAGGGAGAGTCTGCGGGCAGCCTGGCCAGGGTCCTCTCCTAGTACCCAGACCCTGCTCCCTTTCGTGGGGCTGTGTGCCCCCAGCATTGCCATCGGGGAAGTGGGGCTGGTTAATTCCTTCATCCTCTGGACCTTTGTTGCCAGAGCTGTTAAAACAGACCAGAGTCTGAGCTCTTAACCCTGGCACCACTGCCTCTCATGGATGTGTGCTGTACTTGACCGGCTCTCCTTTCCCCCTCTCCCTTTCTCTAAGGTGCCATGGGATCTGCAACATCAGGTCATTCCAAGAGCCAAAGGAAAGAAACAATATAGCCATCGCCCTCTTTGAACCTACTTCCCAGTGGCCCGGTTTTCAGACAATGGGCACGGTGTATGAATAGGAGCTGGTTTTGGCAAAGGACATTTTCAAGATAAAATATATCAGCTTGCTTGGAGCCTGTTACTGTGTCTCTCTGTTCTCAGGGCCTGCCCTGCTCTCCACAGCTGCCCTAAGAGAAATGTGATAATGCCTGTGAGGATGACGTCAGCGCTCCGGAGGTACTGCCCACGTGGGAGTGCAGGACAAGTTCTCAGGAGACCTGGGTCATTGGAGGTAAACAATCTGTGTGTTCAAGAGGCTCTAAAGCTATATTCCTAGGGACACACATCTCAAGTTTGAACAGAACCAACAGCTCTGCCCTCCTTGGTCTGAGTGCAATGGAGTTGACCTTTGCCTTTGACATGTACTAGTAGGGCTAATGTTTCCAGGCTCTCCTGAACTGTCTATTTTGTGACCCTTCCTAACATGATTTTGGGAGAATTCTTCCAAATTACTGGATTTTCTCCTCCTTCCGTGAACAATTTTATGTTTTGAGTAAGCCTGGGTCCCATAAAGAGACAGAAAAGCCTAGTTAAACTAAGTAGGCATTCATGCTTTGGCCTCTTCACACTGCTACGGATTTTGCTGCTTTAAGAGAGAGATCTGGTAAGCTAAATAGAAGTCACCAGTGGGATTTCATGCAGTATAGCCAATGAGGTGACAAATGCAAGGCAGTATAAGGGAGATACCTGTGTAGTCAAGCATTTTCTCGGTTCTTAGCCTTCCTATCATTTCTCCTCACATGGTCCTAAAAAGCACACTTAGGAATTTATCCATTTTTGAAATTAAAATATATGTCATTTCGTCCCCACTGACTCCAAGAATAAATATGAGACAGAATTTTCAGACAAACTAAAACAGAGAATTTGCCAACATGTGTCCTGCCCTAAATGAAGAGGTTTTTCAAGCTGAAGGAATTTGATCCCAGAGGGAAAGCTGGGGATGCAAAAATGAATAAAGAACAACAAAAATGGTAAACATATGCACAATTCTAAGTAAACACTGACTATGTAAGACAATACTTTATTTTACTTTGAATTTTATTTAAAAAATTTTTAATGTTTATTTTTGAGAGAGAGACAGACAGAGTATGAACGAGGGAGGGACAGAGAGAGAGGGAGACGTAGAATTCGAAGCAGACTCCAGGCTCTGAGCTGTCATCACAGAGCCCAAGGCAGGGCCTGAACTAGTAAACCTTGAGATCATGACCTGAGCCGAAACTGAATGCTTAACCAACTGAGCCACCCAGGTGCCCCATAAGACAATATTAATAATGTATTGTGGAAATGAAAAAGCTAAACAGAAATGCAAGCAAAAATAACATTTAAGTGAGAAAAGGAATAAATGGAGTAAAAGTGATGAGGTCTTTGCATTGTCTGGGAGAACAGTAAAAGTAGCTAATTAACATACTAGTATGATAAGCCAAGAGTTCCTGTTGTTTTCTGGGAAGCCACTGACAAATAGTAAGAGTACGCATGTTCAAAACTAAAATAGGAAAGCCAAAATAGGAATAACCAAAAGTACTCAATCCACAAAAAAACAGAAAGAAAAAAGAAAGAACATAGAATTGGTTGGACAATAAAAAAGACATAGTAGGATGATAGTTTTAAAGCCAACGTCTAAATTACTCATAAATAAAAATGGACTAAATGCTCCACTGAACAAACAAACATTGTCCAACTTTATAATTCAGAAATGCTAAAGTTTTTCAGATGGGATCAAGAAACAAAACCCAACTTTATGCTATTTAAAGAGACACACTGAAAATATAAGATACAGAAAAGTAGAACATGAAATGCAAAAGATAAAACATTCAAATACTAACCAAAAGAAAATGAATGTAGCTATATTATATCAATAAAGTAGACAAAGAGATAAATAAAGAGGCGCATTTAGTAATAATAAATGACTCAATTCACCAACAAAATATACATATAAATTTGTGTGCATTTACTGATAAAACTTCAGAATGCAAAAACAAAAGCAGACATAATTGAAGGAGAAACAGAAAAATTTACATTTATAGTGGGAGATTTTAATACATCTCTCTCAGAATTTATAAAACAGGTAGACCAAAAACATCCCAGTAAGAGCACATAAGATTAAAACATTTAACAAACTTGGCATAATGGACATATATAGGACAATGAATGCAAAAACTATATTAATAAACATTAATTTGAAGCACTCAGTGAACACTTACAAAAATTTACTATATACAGTGCCAAAGAGCAATGCTGACAACTTTTAAAGGGTTAGAATTTATATAAACTATGAACTCAATGAACGCTAGAAATTAATAACAAAAATATAGCTAGGAGATCTCCATACATTTGAAAATTAAGCAATATACTTCTGGAAAAACTGATGGGTCAGTGCAGACATCATAATGAAAATTTTAACAAAATGATTAAAAAGTACTACACATCAAAACTCATGGAATGCAAGGTAAGTGTTTTTTACAGGAAAATGCATAACTTTAACTACCATCTCAGAAAAGAAGAAATGCTTAAATTCAATGAGCTAAGCATCCATCTTTATTTATTTATTTTTTTTAAGCATCCACCTTTAAAACTTAGGAAAAGAAAAGCAATTTAAGTAGATAAAAGGAAATAATAACAGTAAAAACAGGAAGTATTGAAATAGAAAACAAACACACAATTGAAAGGATACTGTTAAAAGCCAAATATTGATTCTTTGAAAGGACTGGTAAAACTGATAAAATTCTAAGAAGATTGGTCTTGCAAAAAGGAAAGCAAAAATAGCCACTATCAGGAACGAAAAAGGCATCATTGTATACGCTACACACATGAAAAAAATTAAGGAAGTTATTCTGAGCAACTTTTTGCCAATAACTTTTAAAATTTAGATGAGGGACTCCTGGGAGGCCCAGTCAGTTAAGTGTCCGACTCTTGACTCTTGATTTTAGCTCAGGTCATGATCTCATGGTCATGAGATTGAGCCCTGCATTGCATCAAGCTCCAAGCTGGACAAGGAGCCTGCTTAAGATTCTCTCTCCCCATCTCCCTCTGCCCTTCCTCCCTCCAAAAACAGACAGGTAACTAACATTAAATAAATAAATAAATAAATAAATAAATAAATAAAATTTAGATGAAATTATCTAATCCCCAAGCATATACAATATACCGACCAACACTGATAAAAAGAGAAATACAAAAACCTGAAAAGTCCTTTAACTATTTTAAAAACGGAGTCTTTAAATTTTCCCACAAAGAAAATGATAGGTCCAGATGCCTTCACCAGCAAATTCTAGCAAAGTTTTAGGAGGAAGGAGCACCAATCTTACATAAACTCTTCCAGAAAATATAAAAAGAATATTTAGAAAATCAAAATTCATGTGAAAAGATGTCAAGTTATTTTATGAAGTCAGAACAAGGACTGCACTAGATAGCAAAATTACCAGTCAGTGTCACTCGTGAACATAGAATCAAAGCTCCTAAACAATATAGTAACAGATCACATCCAGCTATATATTAAAAAAAAAAGAAAAACAAAAAAAGATAAATCACTTCTACATCAGGTTTATTCCAGGAATGCAAGGTTGTTTTCACACTGGAAAATCAATCAAAGTCTTCCAACATTGAATACTAGCAAGCTAAATAATTCACACTAACATTTCTACTGAAAACTAAACAGCTGGACCAAATATAAAAATTTATTTCTGAAGACTTTGATACTAACAAAATAAACCTAGATGAGGATGTGAGAGGGAACCAGAGTCCCAAGGAGGGATGTTCAATGTTTGGATCCACTTCTCCTGGGGGCATCTGCTAGCTGAGGAAGGCAACTGAGAAGCTGAAGGATGCTTTTGATGGTTTCAGGAAGCTTTGGGGCTGGGATTAGAATCCAGGGCCCACCAAGCAGGCTGCTCCACTTTAGGATCCCCAAAAGTATACCTTAGCAGTGAAGGTAGATAGGCCCTTGCAGGATATGTAGCTCAGCTTCAAATCACATCAGTCCCTACTCTGTCAGTAGGTTGAAGTTATCTGGAGTGGTAGTGGCCTCAGGCAGCACGGAGTATTCGTGCTGCCAGGCATCTGGTATAAATAAACAGAAATCCACTCTGGAGGAAGATAACACCATCCCAGGTGTTATCTTCAATTATATTTATTAAAAATATCATAAATATAATATATAGTTCACAATAAAAACAACCAGGCACACAATAAGACATACACAATAACCAGCAGAAAAAAAATAGAGAATAGGAACCAGGGGCTTTAGATATTGAAATCGCATCAACTTTAAAATATCTTAGTGTGGGGGCACCTGGGTGGCTCAGTTGTTTAAACATCCAACTTTGGCCTAGGTCATGACCTTGCCATTCCTGAGTTCAAGCCCTGCATCAGGCTCTATGCTGATAGCTCAGAGCCCGGAGTCTGCTTCAGATTCTGTGTCTCCCTCTCTCTCCCCGTCCCTCCCTCACTCTCTCTCTCTCTCTCCCTCTCTCTCTCTCTTAAAAATAAATAAACTCTAAAAAAATACAAATAAAAAAATATCTTAGTATACTAAGTGAAAGAGATTAAAAAATTAAGATTTGGAAATTCTTCTTAAAACTGTAAACTACAAAAATAGAATCAATCAATATAATCCTTCATATTAACAGAAAAAGCCTTTGCCAAAGTCAGTGCCCATTTATGATTTTTTTAAGCATAGGAATAGAAGGGAACTTCCTGAATAGCTACCAAAAAATAGCTACAATAAATATCATATTTAATGGCAAAGTGTTGTAAGTTTTCCTTTAATATTGAGAATGGGATGAGAATATAAATGCCACTTCTATTCAATATTGTATGCAAAGGACTAGACAACACAATAAGGCAAGAAATGAGAAAAAGTTATGAGGACTGGAAAAAAAAAGAAACAAAAGTGCCATTATTTGTATAAGATTGGACATATAATTTTTTAAATTAGCAGATAAGTTATTAGAATTAATAAGAGACTTTAATAAGGATGTTGAATACAGAGTCAATATACAAAAGTCAAAGTTAGAAAAGGAAATTTGCAAAAGTGCCTTTAACAATTGCATCAAAAATACCTAGGAATAAGTACCTAGAAAAAAATCTAGCAAAATATCTGAATGTCCTCTATGAAGTAGACAATGAGATATAATAGAGAGAAATTAAAAGACATAAGTACATGGAAAAATAGATCATGGTCCTGGGTTGGAAGGTTCAATATTGCAAAAATATTAATTATCCCATATTGATCTACAGACTCAATGCAATTCTAATCTAGATCTCATTAGATTATCTTATGGAACTTGACAAAATGCTTATCAGGAAATTCAAAGCAGCCTTTCTTGAAGAAAAACAGGGTGGGAGGATGTGCTTCAGCAGGTATCCTGATTTATTACAGAACCACAGTAAAGAGGAAGTAAAGAACTGGCATAAAAATGAACCAATTGACAAAATGGAACAGAATGGAGAATCCAGAAGTAGAAATACACATTTGAGGACATTGACTTATTATTTTTGTTTTTGAGAGAGAGAGAAAGAGAGCGCAAGTGGGGGAGAGAGGCAGAGGGAGAGAGAGAGAATCTCAAGCAGGCTCCACACTCAGTGCAGAGTCTGAAACAGGACTCAGTCCCACGACCATGAGATCATGATCTGAGCCGAAATCGAGAACTGCACGCTCAACTGACTGAGCCACACAGGCGCCTGAGAACATTAATTTATTATAAAGATATCACTGCAGGTGATTGGAGAAGGAATATTTCTTTAATAACCAATGCGGGGACAATTGGAAATACATATGCAAATCATGCAATATGCAAAATAACTCCAAGTGGATTATAGATCCAGATGTGAAAAGCAAAACAACAAAGCTCCAGAAGGTAATCAAGGGGAATATATTCTTATCTCAGGATAGCAGTATACTTATCGAGACACAAAAACACTAACCATAAGAAAAGATCAATAGATTTACACTGAAATTAAGATTATCTGGCAAAACGAATATTTGGCATTAGAAGTCAGGATAATGGTTGCCCATGGTGGAAGGATAATTATAGGGAGAGGAGACTTCTGGAAATACTGTTTCTTGATCTAGATGCTCATTACAAGAAAATGTTCACTTTTAGATAATTCGCTAAGCTGTACGCTTATGATCTGTGTACTTTTCTGTATATATGTTACAATCCAATAAAAAATTTTTCACTGAAGAAATCAAGAACTCCTATTTATCAAAAACCACCACTGGAAAAAAGCTCTCATGCAGAATATATAAATAATTCTTAAGAGTCCCATTAAGAAAAAGTCAGACAACCCAATACAAAAACAGCCGAGACTTCAAACAAACATTTCAAAAAAGAGGAAATAAATCACAGACACACAAAATAGACATAAATCCATTTGAAACACAATGAGGTATTACTACTCAATCTAGTCAAAT
This sequence comes from Puma concolor, assembly GCF_028749965.1. NCBI lineage: Eukaryota > Metazoa > Chordata > Mammalia > Carnivora > Felidae > Puma > Puma concolor. The sequence goes on from NC_141671.1 coordinate 81,503,914, forward strand.
TGATCGGAGTCTCAACTTAAACCCCACCTTTCTTCTAGAAGGATTTCCCCGACCCCCTAATTGAGGTTGCCGGACCTAATTGAGGTTGTCCTGTTCTTTTCCTACCAGAACACTCATCTACCCCCCCATCAACCACTGGGGAGGAGGGTTGTCTTTCTGCTTTGCCAGCCTCCAAACTCTGCACCCTCACCCCCACACATTAAAGTAGGTTGGGGCAGTGATCATATTAATAGATAACAAGACCTGAAGTCAATGGCATGAGGTTCCTCTGAAAGTGTAGAAGGAAGAAGAGGAAGGGAGGATGTTGCAGGTTCTGTGGTCCCACAGGTGGAGAAGAGAGAGGTCATTTGCCAACCCGGATTAAGGAGGCAGGTCCCTGAGTCCCCCCACTCCTATCTTCCCTAACTGGTTTGCCAGTGGGTGGAGGAGCCTCTGCTATAGGAATGAATGATCAAAATCAGAAAGTGGAAGACAAGCCCGAGAAAGCCACCTTGCCCTCATGGGGACCAGAAGAGAGAACAGGCTCCGGAGAGGATCGAGGGCCATTTCTCTGTTCCTCTGGTGCCCCACCTGGCCTTGCATTCCCTCCTCAGCCCTCCCTCGGTACCCTTCATGCCACCTTCCAGCTGCCCCTGACTGCTTTGTCATGTCTGTGATTTATCACTCTCCACCAATGCCCTCATGTGGAGATCATCTGTGCAAGGCAGGCAGGGGTAGTTATCCTGAGCTCATGGAGCCCCTAGGGACAGGGGCAAGCCTTCTGCAAACCTTCTGAAATTACATAAAAAGTAAGCATGCGTGTGTGTGTGTGCATGCACGCCCATGTAACAGAGATTATCATTATTCAGGGAAACAAACAGATTTTCAAAGGACTCTGTGATTCAAAAGAGTCAAAAAATAAACCTACTGTGGTAGCCAGGAGTTGGATTTTGGTCCCATCATCCACCAGCAGTGTGACCTTGGGCATACATAATTTCTCTGTGCCTCGGTTTCCTTATCTGTAAATAGGTGTAATTATATACCAGCTTCATACAGTTGTCATGAGGATTGAATGTGTTAATCCATGGAAAGCCCATGTAAGGGTTTGGCATATAAGATATTCTATAATTAGTTATATGATCATTGCCATTATTATTGTGGCCTATCTCATTTACCCAGAGGGTAGAGCCTGAAACTTACTCATTGTATTTCCCTCAGCATTCACAGAACAGAGAGCCTGGCCTGAGGAGGGCTTAATACACGTTGGGGGAAGGAATGACTGCCAACCTCTTAGCCCTGGTTTCTAGTCACTGAGGGGCCACACTGTAGACCCAATTCTGCAAGGAAATCGCAGGTACCCATGGTGTTCTGCCTGCCACACCAGTGTCACTGCCCACTGACCCTGGACTCCAAACAGCCAAACTCGGGTCCTGGACTATCACCCAGCCCTAGCGATAGGTGAAGCGTGGCTTCACTCACCTTCAGCAGTGTGAGCAGAAATAAACTGCTCCAGACTGTGCCACAGGACAAAATGGGGAAACCCAACAACCGAAAAATCTCTGTGGGCCACACTTGAAGAAGGGCTGTCAGTTATCAGCAACGCATGCTCCCAGGTACTAAGGAGTTAAAACTTGCCACATTAAAGGGAGGGAAAAGACACGTCAAGGGTTTGTCCAAAGAAATACTGTGGTCATTGAATTAATCCGGCTCATGTGGCAGTATCTTTTTTAAATTAATTAATTTTTTAATTCCAGTGTAGTTAACATACAATGTAATATTAGTTTCAGGTGTACAATATAGTGATTCCACACTTCCATACATGACTCAATGCTCATCATGATACGTGTACTCTTAATCCCCTTCACCTATTTCACCCATCCCCCACTCACCTCCCCTCTGGTAACCATCTCTTTGTTCTCTATAGTTAAGAGTCTGGGGTTTTTTTGTCTCCTTTTTCCATTTGTTTTTTTAATTCCATATCTGAGTAAAAGCATATGGTATTTGTCTTTCTCTGATTTATTTCACTTAGCATTATACTCTCTAGTTCCATCCATGTTGTTGTAATTGGCAAAATTTCGTTCTTTTTATGGCTGAATAATATTCCACTACATACATACACACACACACACACACACACACACACCACTTCTTTATCCATTCCTCTATTGACGGACATTTGGGCTGCTTCCATAATTTGGTTATTGTAAATAATGCTGCAGTAAACATAGGGGTACATTTATCTTTTTGAATTAGTATTTTCACTTTCTTTGGGTAAACACCTAGTAGTGGAATTACTGGATCATATGGTAGTTCTATTTTTAATTTTTTGAAGAACCTCTAGTATTTTCCACAGTTTACATTCCCACCAACTGTGCCTAAGGGTTCCTTTTTCTCCACATCCTCAACAACACCTGTTGTTTCTTCTGGTTTTGATTTTAGTCATTCTAACAGGTGTGAGGTAGTATCTCATTGTGGTTTTGATTTGCATTTCCCTGAGGATGAGTGACGTTGAGTATGTTTCCATGTGTCTGCAGGCCATCCGGATGTCTTCTTTGGAGAAATGTCTGTCTTCTGTCATCTGGCAGTATCTTTTCAAAGATACTGTCTATTCAAAGTCTTTTCAAAGCCTCTTTTTATAATGAAATCTCAGGCTTGTAGTAAAATTAATTGAAACAAACAAACAAATAAACAAGACCTTAGTGCTGGTCACTTCAGGATTCTTCTTACTTTAGTATTTTACCTTATTCTTTTTAAACTTTTTTTGTTTATTTATTTTTGAGAGGGAGACAGTGTAAATGGGGGAGGGGGAGAGAGAGGGGAGACACAGAATTGGAAGCAGGCTCCAGGCTCTGAGCTGTCAGCACAGAGCCTGACGTGGGGCTCGAACTCACAAACTGTGAGATCATGACCTGAGCCAAAGTCAGATGCTTAACCAACTGAGCCACCCAGGTGCCCCGTTACTTTGGTATTTTAGGTGTCACAGTCTTTCAGAGATCAGCATTGCAGCTGACTCTCAATAAGACTTTCCAGTGTGCAGTGTTTCCTGGTTCACCTCACCTTCCCTGACTGACTGGTTCATTCATTCCAACCCACACTGTCCGTGTCTCCCAGACCACACAGCTGGGAATGTGGAGATCAAGAAGACACGGTTCCTTCCTCCAGGAGACTGAAATCCACTAAGAGGGACAATGAGCTCTGTGATAATAGGAGCAAAGCTCAATTAATTCTAACCAAAGACACTGTAGAAAATTTCACAAAAGAGACAGCTTTTGATTAATTCTGAGGCACTGGAGAGAGTGTCACCATAGGGACAGCGTTTGGGCTGGGCTTTGTTACTTCTAACAGGTAGCAAAGGGAAGAAGGACGTTTCAGGTTGTGTGTACAGTGTCAGGGGGTACAGGGGAGCAAGGTGGATAATTAACTCACACTTCTCAAATGTGGGGGGAAAAAAGGCAGCTTTTCGACCTTTCTCACAAAAAAGATCATGTGTCAAAGTGTGAAAAATTTTCAATTACCAACTAACAGCAGCTCAATCTAGTCCTGTTTCTAATTTCTTCTCACCTTAGTTGACCTTGCATCATGGAGGAGAAAAGGGCCCTTGCGTCCATGCTGGCTGGCCTCTGCCATGAAGTGCTTGGCCCAATCAACCCCTGGACTGGTGTTTGCCGAGATGCAACAGACTCCATGGGTCTTTTGGTAAATCTGTGGTCCTGCCTTTGGCCTCCAGTAGCAAAACTCTCCCACCTGGTGACTTCTGTGTCCCGATCTAAAGTCTGTGCTGGTCCTATAATAAACCCCGTATCCCCCTTGTCTTACAGAGGCTCCGTGTCCTTGTCTCAGACTGCCAGTCTCTTGGGTGACTGTGGTAGAAAGCTGACCAGTGTGTTACACACCATGGTCACACTCACTGACAACAAAGGAGGGTTCTCTTATGCCCAGTGGCTGCCAACACTTGTCATGATCCAACTTTCTAAGGTTTGCCAATCTGATGGGTATAAAATTCTTTCTCAGTGTTGTTTTAATTTCTATTTCTCCAATCACCAATATGTTTGAGCACCTTTAAACACTTGTAGCTTCAGAATTTCATCTTCTATGAATTGCTTGTCATCTGTTTTTCTACTGGATTTTATTTCTTCTCATCTGTTGTCAGATCTTAGTTTGCTAAGAATTCTTAGCATCAACAGGTGTTCTTCTTTATCAAGAGCTTTTCTGTATCTATTTAGATAATCCCGTGATTGCCAAAATTACAAAATGACATTTGTACATACGATTTGTGATAGTGAAATTCTGGAAACAACTCACATATTTTTCAATAAGACATTGATCAAATGAAGTATGGTAGATCCATACCATAGAATAAGTAACCATTAAAAAGATGAAGAAGTTCTTTGTGAACTAATAGGGAGAGATTCCCAAAATATATCGCTGAGTCAGAAAGAAAAATCAAGTGCAGAAGAGTATGTAGAGCAACTAACAATTGTCCAAAAGATGGGGTGGGGAGAGACCATGTGCATATTTACTCGCATATGCATAAAAGAATTTGGAAGGATACGCAAAAGGTTTTCATAGACATCTGGAGCAACAGAAGGTTGATTCCCTGGCTCTGTGTGACCCAATCACATCTGAGGGAGGATTGCATCTGGAACCAGGAATACCCCTGTGAATAGCATAGAATAGCACCTCATTATTGAAGTGGGTGGGGGTAGGGAGCACTTTGCGATGACACCATGTCAGGAGCTATCGGAGGACATGGGATATTGATCTTGCAAAATTTAAAAACATTGGACAGTCTTCAATGACTTGAAGGGTTTTCACATGGAAGAGATATTTTCTGAATGGCAGCATTATTGTGTCAGGCAAGGTCCTATGTATAGAAGCCTCGGAAAGACAGACTGGCACTTAAAATGATTAAAAAAAAAAAAAAAAACTAGAACAAAAAACCACCTCTCTAATGGTCATACTGTTCCAAGAGGAACATGGTCACTTCATACACTGTATGATTCCCTCTATATGAAGCTCAAGAATGAGCAAAACTAATTCATGGAGATAGAAGGCAGCATAATGGTTACCCTCGGGAGATACCAGCTGGGAGGAGATATGAGGCAGACTTCTGAGAAGCTGTGCAGTGTTTTCAAGGATAATTGTTTACACATGTAAAGATTCACCTTATATATATTTGTGATAGGACCCCCAGAGTTGCTTATATCCTAATCCTCAGAACTTGTGAATGTTAGGCACCATGGCAAAGGGGAATTTAGGTTCCAGATAGAATTAAGGTTGCTATTCAGCTGCCCTTAAAATAGGGAGAGCAGCCTTAATTATCCAGATGGGCCCAATGTAGTCACAAGGGTCCTTAAATGTAGAAGAAAGAGAAGAGGTCAGAGTGATGCAACGTTTGAAGAACTTACCCAGCTGTTGCTGGCTTTAAAGACAGAAAAAAGCCAGGAGCCAAGGAATCTGGGCAGCCAAGTCAGAAAGGGCCAGAAAACAGATTCTTTCTGAAACCTCCAGGAAGGAGCACAGCCCTGCTGACGCCTTAATTTTAGCCAAGTGTGACCCATTTAGGACTTCTGAACAACAGAACTGTAAGATAATAAATCTGTGTGGTTTAAAAATTTTTTTTTAATTTTTTTAATGTTTATTTTTGAGAGACAGAGACAGAGTGCAGGCAGGGAGGGACAGAGAGAGAGAGGGAGACAGAATCCAAAGCAGGCTCTCAGCTCTGAGCTGTCAGCACAGAGCCAGACGTGGGGCTCTAACCCACGAACCGTGAGATTGTGACCTGAGCCAAAGTTGGACGCTCAACCGACTGAGCCACCCAGGTGCCCCTAAAAATTTTTTTTAATGTTTATTTATTTTTAAGAGAGACAGAGACAGAACACGAGTGGGGGGAGGGGCAGAGAGAGAGGGAGACACAGAATCTGAAACAGGCTCCAGGCTCTAAGCTGTCAGCGCAGAGCCTGATGCAGGGCTCGAACTCACTAACGGCAAAACCATGACCTGAGCCGAAGTCAGATACTTAACTGGCTGAGCCTCCCAGGTGTCCGAATCTGTGTTAAGTCTCTAAATTTGTGGTAATTTGCTAAAGAACCTACAGAACACTACCACGATGCTTACCTCAAGAAAATATTTTTGTAGAGACCAAGAGAGTGTCCTAGTGGACGGGGGAGAATCTGGAATAGGCACAGCTGCCCCTGTGTAAACGATGAAGAACGTGTTCGCGGAACACCTCAGTAAGTACAGGGTTCCCCTTCCACCGCTGACTCACCAAGGAAACAGCCTTGATCACCTATTCTTTGTGAAAACAAGTTTGCCTGTGAGCAGCCTTGCCCTTTGCTGCAGGTCCTGTGCTTAACAATTTTGGGAAACCTCTCAGCTATTCATCACTAAGAAAGGTTCAAAAGGCCTATGCAGGTGCTGAGTTGGCAGAGACCCCACGGAAGGAAGTGGCTGCTGTGGACTGAATGTTTGTGTCCCCTCATGTCCCCAGATTCACATGTTGAAGCCTAGTTCCCCACGTGATGGTGTTAGGAGGTCTGGGCCTTTGGTAGGTGAGTAGTACACGAGGGTAGAATCTCCTCAAATAGGACCAGTGCCCTTGTAAGAAGAGATCAGAGAGTTTGCTTCTCTCTCCCTCAACCTCGTGAGGACACAGTGAAAAGGCCGCACCTGGAAACCAGGAAGAGGACGCTCATCAGGAACCACGTCGGACAGCACCCTGATCTCAGACTTCCAGTCTCCAGAACTGTGAGAAACAAATTTCTGTTCTTTAAGCCATCTGTGGTATTTTGTTAAAACAGGAGTTTTGGTGTTAGGACTTTAGGATCTAGGCTGGACTCGGTCAGGGCCTCTTCCTTCATGAGCCACATTAGCCTCACCGGGCACTTGTTAGCAATACAATTCTCAAGTGTTACCACAGGCGTTCTGAGCCAGAGGCTCTGTAGTGGGGGCTGGGAGGCTGGGTCTCCGTAAGCACTGCGGTGATGCTGATCCATTCTCAAGTTTGAGGACCGCTGCACGACTGACCTTTAAGGAGACTTCCAGAAGTGAGATTTTACAATTTCCCATGCCCTGGTGGCCACTTTCCTCTTGTTGTCAAACTCTTCTGCTACCCCATCTCCACTAGCTGTCTCCACCTCCTACTTGTCTCCCGCCCTCCGGATGCTTGCTAAGTCGAGGAATCTTCCTGACCACCACCCCACGCCCCACCCCTTGTTGAAACCCCTCCCTCTGCGGTGTCTGCAACAAAGCCCCTCCCACAAACAACTCTTCCCTGCAAGACTGACTCTCATCACCCTCCTGGGCCCTATCTCTGACCCAAACTCCAATAGCCTGATTGTTGTTAAAGATTGAAAGAGGTCTCCACTGGATATCTAACAATTTCCTAAATTTAACATCCCCAAACAGACTTGTTCCCGGGCCCAGCATCCTACCCTTTCAGAGCATGGTGACCTTGTTAGTCACTTGGGCTCAGGTGGGGTCAAGTGAGGGAAGCAGTGAGATTGCCCCAAGCAGGATTGTAGAGAAGGGGCCGTGTGAGGGAGAGACCAGGAAGGGAAGATTAATTTCAGGGGAAGGAGTGAGTAGGAGCACAGCGTGGGTGGCAAGTTAGGGTTTGTGTTCCAGAAGGGAAAGGCCACGAGCACTAAGGGAAGGATCAGAGGAGTTTCCTCCAAGGGCAGGAGTTCCCAGGAAAAAGGCTGCAGGAGCCCCACCCCAGAGAGTCAGCTGTGTCCCTCACTTCGACTCCCCAACCTCAGATGTAATTGGGAAGCACTAGCCCACCCAGCGTGGCAAAGCGGAGAGGCAGAGCCAGGGAGGTCCAAGGAGCACTCCAAAGGAGGCCTCAGATTCAAACAGAGCCATGACCTTGCTTTAAGCTGGCTCCATGGGTCTCACGATGGCCAGATGAGTAGCAGTTGAAGCCTTGGTGGCCAGACTCCTGGGGCTTGGAAGTCCAGGGTTGAATCCCTGCTAAGGTTGAGGCCACAGAGTAAAGCACTTAGAGAGCCATGGGGGCACTCGTACATCTGGGTGCCCCAAACACAGAGGGCATCTTCTATGGGGGTGGTTCTAAATTATCATCCCAGGTGAAAAGCACCAGAATTACCCTAGAAAGTTCCTTAGGAAGGCAACGCATTAGAGACAATGCAGCTAGAGAAGTAGGCAGTAACCTTGCAAGGTGACACAGAAATTGTGATATTGTGATATGAAAAGAAATATATATATTTGGTCTTTTTCTCTGGTTCCTAGCTCTTGAGACCCCTGTAATTTCCTGAATGATAGGGGTGAGAAGAGCATCTTTTTTGTTCATCACAAACCTCCACCAAACATTCTGAGTTTATGCTAATGAGGAGACTTTTGGTGGATGCCTACATTGCTTCAGGATGGGGCTGCTTATCAGGGGAACCAACCTTGTGATTAGTGTTGGAAGTTCCAGCCCACCCTCCAACCTCTGGGGAGAGGCGGGCACTGGAGACCGAGGTAATCACCAATAGCCAATGATTTCATCAATTATGCCTATGGAGTGGAACCTCTATAAAACCCTAAACAACAGGGTTTAGTGAGTTTCCAGGATAGCAAACACATCCACATGCAGGGAAGATGGCATACCCCAACTCCATGCGACAGAGGCCCCCGTGCTCAGGACTCTAGTTCTCATACTGCCTACCTCTTCATCTGGCTGATCGTCTGTGTCTTTTATAATCCACGTTATAATGAACCAACAATAGTAAAGTATTCCCCTGAGCTCTATGAGCCATTATAGCAAACTACCAAGCCTGCGGAGGGGGTGTGGGAACTCCTGATTTTGTAGCCAAGTCAGACAAGTGCAGGTGACTTGGGGACGACTTGCGTTTGGTGCCTGAAGTGGAGGGGCAGTCTTGTGAGGGAAAGAATGAATCTGTGCAGTTATTTCAAATCAGAAGGTCATATAGTTCAAAATAGCCGAGAGATGCCACATGTTAGAGGAGAGGAGTTAAAGTGGGTTCTGGCTAGATGGATGAAGCAGGGCAGCATGGAGCAGGGGCGTTGGGAACAGATGCTCATAGGCAGAAACAAGCATGGCTGTGCAGGGACAGAAAGCGTTCTAGCAGGGAAGAGTCCTCGTCAGGGGTAGCAGGGAGAAGACTGTGGAGGTCTTGGGACCCAGCAGGGAGAAGCAGGGGCTGCATTTCCTCTTGAAGAATATGGGGAGCCTGCAGTTTCTGAGGGAGCAGCGCACGGAAGCGATGTTTCCAGGAGGTGAACCTGACCGTGAGTGGGGTGGGAACCACTGTGTTGCCGTGAGCAGTGCTCCCAAACTTCTCACCTTTATTGCCCCCTAAAGTGAAAATTCTAGTGGAATTTAAGGTTTTAATTAATTTTAATTTAAATAAAATACTAAGGAAAAAGACTTTGTTAGGGAGGACTGAGCTTTGGAGGGCCACAAACCACTATAACATCTGAGACTTTTTTCACCCCCCAAGAGCATATTGAGAATGGGTGGTGTAAGGGGATGAGGGAGGGGAAGGAGGGGGCAGATCTGAGTGAGAGTTTAATGGGTGAATTGATTCAAGCTGGTTGACTTGGAGGAGAAGGAGGGCAAACCCAAGCTGGGCTCAACACCTTCCAGCCTGAGTTGCCCAAGAAAAAGCTGACAGAAAATTGGCAGGCTCATGAAGTGAAGGACACATTGGGTTTGCAGTTACCTCAAGGAAACATATGAGCCAATGCTGCATACCTTCTCTGCTGAATTCAGCCCTTTGCTGTGTGGATTTAACACAGGAAGCGTTCTGTTCTAGAAACTGATGTGGGGAAGGTGCTTTTGGCCCAGATGGTGTCCCAACCTGCCCCTGGTCAAAGGCTGGGTTCAGTCTTCGGGTCTCTCTGAGTCACTCAATCTCAACCCACCCAGTGCTGACCTCGAGGTTTGCCCTTCTGGGCCCACTCTCCTCCCTGGTGCCAGGTGCCAGGAGGTGACGTCTATGGACAGCAACAACATTTGCGGGTCAACCTCTGGCAAGAGCACAACCAGAGACCCATATGCCATATGTATATCTGAAGGTTATAAATCAAGCAAAGATACTGCAAAATTACAGATAGTCTATCCTACCTCTTTGATAAATGCACCTTCACGACAATCCTGAAGGTTAAGTCCAACTTCAGAACTCTCAGACTCCTCAGAATTCTAGGCCGGCATGTGGCAGGGCAAGGAGAGCACACCTCAGCCCCTGAGCTGCTTTTCTTTTCCTACCCACAGTAGGGTGGTGACACTCCATCCCTCCTATACCTCCCCTGTATACAATTTGCATTAAATATCAACATCGTGCTAGTGGCAATGTAAAAAGTACAGCTGCTGTAGAAGAAAGTGTGGAGGTTCCTCAAAAAATTAAACTGAACTACCCTATGATCCAGCAATTCCACTTCTGAATATACCCCCAAAGAATTAAAATCAGGATCTCAAACAGGTATCTGTACACCTATGTTCGTGGAAGCATAATTCATAATTTCCGAAGGGTGGAAACAACCCAATGTCCACTAACAGATGAATGGATAAACCAAACGTGATCTATGCATTCAGTGGAATATTATTAAAAAGGAAGGGAATGCTGATCTATGTTACAACATGGGTGAAGCTTGAGGACATTATGTTAAAAGAAATAAGCCAGATTGATGATGACTCCCTCCTCAACTGCATTCTTTTAAAGCTGCACAAACTTGAGTGAGAACTCACTACCGTCATTCTCATCAGTGCTGGCAAGATGGCAGAATTCATACGGCGTCAAAGTTGTCCTGCAAGAGCTCTGGGGCCTAATGATGTCTAAAGAAAACATGAGACTCCCTCAGTCGCCCAAAGGACAGTGTTACAGCAATTAATCAAAAAGAAAAACCACAGGCCCTCTCCCTCCCTGCCATTCAATTTAAGCAGTCCTCAGTTTCCACAGAAGTAAATTTTCTAGATGTGCCTTGTAGACCTCAAAGTACTGGGAGGGAAGCTCCCATTCAAAGGCAATTTATCTTAAGATACTGTACACAATACTAATTTTTTGTCTTCTTGAAATATACAAATTGTGCTATAACAAAAATAAATAAGTAAATAAAAGTAAACAAAATAAGCCAGTCACAAAAGCCAGTCAAAAACGGTATGATTCCACCTACACGAGGTACCGAGAGTGGTCAGATTCCTAGAGACAGAAAGTAGAATGGTGGTTGCCAGGGGCTGGGGAAAAGGAAAGAGCTGGAGTTAACTTTTTAATGGGGACAGGGTTTCAGTTTGGGAAGATGAAAACATTCTGGAGATGGGTGGGGGTGATGGTTGGATAGCTATGCCACTGACCTGTACAGTTACAAATGGTTAACATAGTCAATTTTATGTTATATGTATTTTACCACAATTTCTTAAAAACTAAATATTAAAAAAGCCTCCATTGCAGCATATCTCCTAACAAATGGAGGAGACACCCCAGGTCTTTGGAGTTTCCTCTAACCAGGATGCACTACTGAATCAGGCAGCTGGGAGCTTAGGCAAGGTATTTTTGTTTCAACTGATCCCTGGGATTATTAGGAAGCTGCTAGATTTTTAATCTGTTCTCTTTCCAGACCGAAAAGGTCACCATGGGGTATCTAGCCTCAGATAAATTCTTCTTTATCAACTACTTTTAAACATCAATCCTCAGGAAGCCCCTCTTATAGAAATAAAATAGGAAGAGAGGACAGGAATAAGACATAACTTCACAACATCTTTGTTCAAATGACCTGCTTAGTGTGCGTGGGTGCTAAGCCGGGGAGGGAGTCAGGAGGGGCAAGCATGAGGGCAGGTTGGGCCCAGGCTCTGCTTCTTACCAGGCTCCTGGCACAGGGCTGCCAACAAGTAAGGAGTTACTTGCACAGAGTCTGTTACTTGCAGAGTCACCTATGTCTGCCAGTCTCCTTCCTCAGAGACCTGCCTGCCACCTGGGCAGTGTCCCCTGCCCAAGGATGAGGTGCTGGATGGAATGGAGACCCTCAGGAATACCTGTAGGGAAAGCTTCTTGGTTCTAACCCTTGTTCAGATACTCCCAGAGATTACAGATGGTAAGAGTCATTAGGGGCACCTGGGCAGCTCAGTGGGGTGAGCGTCTGACTTTGGCTCAGGTCATGGTCTCATGGTTTGTGGGTTTGAGCCACGTGTCAGGCTCTGTGCTGACAGATGGGAGCCTGGAGCCTGCTTGGGTTCCTCTCTCTCTCTCTCTCTCTCTCTCTCTCTCTCTCTGCCCCTCCCCCACTCATGCTCTCTTTCTGTCTCTCAAAAACAAAACATTAAAAGAAGAAAAGTGTTTAAATACATTAAAATATTTTCAGGGGTCCCTAAGAATATCATTGTGATCCTTTAACACTATGCCTACTCTGCCTGATGGGTATGTCAGCCCTGCATCGAGGGACATACAAGTCGAAAGTACAAGAAAAGACACTCTGCCAGGAGGGAGGGCCTAACCTCAGCAGGAGTGTGACCTGACCCAGTGAGTTCACCTCTCTAGGCCTCAGTTTCCCCATCTGGGAAAAATGATAGTATCTACATCACAGAGCAGTCCTGAGGACTGAAATAAGATCCTGTATGTACATACCTTGATTAGAATGGTGCCTGGTGCAGAAAAACCAGTATCAAAGTGCTGTCATTAATGCCTTTGTGTATTTATTGTCCTAGCCACTTAACTGACACTCTACCAGAAAGGCAAGGTGGATCTTCCTTGTGACAGGAATGTCTCACTTAGACCTCTTGGAGCAGATACAGCTATTTTAGAGTGGCTTATTTAGGAAAACTTTATTTTCATAAAATTCCTTGTGGGCATTATCATGGTGAGCCCTTGGGGAGCTGGTAACCTCCTGACCTGAGCCAGTGATGAACAACATTCCTGGGCAGGAAGAAGGCACATGGGACCATAATCTGCCTCCTACTTTTCTCTTCCTGCTCTGCAGGTGTCAGAGCTCAGAGAACTGAGTGAGAGGCTTTGCAGCCTTTTAAAATGCAAAGGCCCCTGGGATGAATTAATGTCTAATCCCATAACAGTCACACAAGAGGCAGACCTGACAGCTGGGTTTTTCTAAAGGGACTTGAATCCTTATGTGTCAAGGGCTTTACATACATTATCTCCTTTAATCCTGACAACAACCCCAGATGTAGGGATTACAATTCCCATTTTGCAAACCAGCAAACAGAGGCTCAGAGAGGATCTGTGACTTGCCTGCAGGTCACCCCTACAGCCCTAGGGCCCTAAGAGAAGATCTGGAAATGGAAATAAAGGGAAAGGGAAGCCAGCTTGCCCAGGTCTGCCTTGGCCAGTACCTGTTGGCTGAAATGCACCAGACCTCAGTTTCCCAAGTACACAAGTGGGGAGGGGGGGTGCTGGCGGGGCACATCTTGCACATTCTGCTATTCTTACCCCACTCCCCGCCTGTTGAGAGCAGATGGCTCCTTTCCTGGCCTTCCTGTGGCATTTCTCCAATTCCTGGAAAGAAAGGACGGCCACCAGCCTGGCCACCCGTCCCTGACTGCAAAGCAGCAAAGCTCCTTAGGGGCCAAGTTTATGAGGGGACTCATCATGGGTTAAATTGTTGTTGTTGCATTGAAAGGCAGGTGGCCCTCAAAACCCCAAATTCCCAGCTAATCATTGGGAATGGTGGCTGACCCAGGGGAGCCATTTTGTGTCCAGACTCTCCAGGCTGGCTCATGTTTTAGGAAAAGAAAGCTGGCAGCAGCAAGGCAGGTCCACTCTGGTCGTAGACATCTTAACCATTAGCAACACTTCAGCCAACAGCCTTCTTAGCTCATCTCCTTTCAACTCTTCTCTCCTTGAGGAAATGAGAGACTTCGGAAGCCGGTTTGGGCTTATCTGACTGTGAGTGGGAAAACTGGGGCCCCAAGGGAGGGTTGTGCCTGAGGGAACAGGACAGAGCAGGACAGGGCAGCAGGCAGCCCCTGGGGACTCAGTCCTACCTCCAAAGGCGGGTCTCATGGAGAAATCATGGTCCTCCACTCTAAGAAGTGGCTGAGGTTTTCCCTTGTGGATTTTGGTCACGTCGAGGTTCTTCTTATATAGGTGACTGCAAAGACAAGCAAGAGATGTTTTCCCAACGACCCACAAAGGCATATGGGGAGATTACTCCCTATAGAGCTACCTGTTAGACATCTCTTCTCCATCCACCAAAGGCTACACACACACACACACACACACACCCCTCCTGACCCACCCTGTCCTCCCCAGGCCCTCATAGTCAGTCCTGACAACCAGACCCTTGCAGAGCCTTCGTAAGGTAATGATTGGATGACAGCAGTTGGGTTGAATGGTGGAGGATTATATATATATATATATTTCTTTTTAAACATTTCTCTTATGTTACTATAATACTGGTTTTGTGATGGGGGTGCCTGGAGGCTCAGTCGGTTAAGTATCTGACTCTTGATTTTGGTTCAGGTCATGATCTCATGGCTCATGAGTGCAAACCCCGCATTGGGCTCTGTGCTGATGGCACAGAGCCTGCTTGGGATTTTCTCTCTCCCTCTCTCTCTGCCCCTCCCCTGCTCTCTTTCTCTGTCAAAGTAAATAAACATTAAGAAAAAATTTTTTTGTTAATGTTCATTCATTTTCGAGACAGAGAGAGAGAGAGAGAGAGCATGAACAGGGGAGGGTCAGAGAAAGAGGGAGACACAGAATCTGAAACAGGCTCCAGGCTGTCAGCACAGAGCCCGACGCGGGGCTTGAAACCACGGACCGCGAGATCATGACCTGAGCCGAAATCAGACGCTTAACCGACTGAGCCACCCAGGCGCCCCAATAAACATTTTTTAAAAGAGTTAAAAAAAAAAGAATTCTAAGATTTTAAAAAAAGGAGAGAGTAGGGGAGGGAGAGAGGAAGGAAGGGAGGGAGGAAGGAAGGAAAGAAGGATGGATGGATTTGGGTCTAACAAGATGTGAGATCTAATTCCTTTTTTTTTTTCTATGAATGTTTTTTATTTTTATTTTTCAAATATAATTTATTGTCAAGTCAGCTAACATACAGTGTATACAGTGTGCTCTTGGCTTCGGGAGTAGATTCCCATGATTTATCACTTACATACAACATCCAGTGCTCATCCCAACAAGTACCCTCCTCAATGCCCATCACCCATTTTCCCTTCTCCCCTCTTCTCACCATCAACCTTCAGTTTGTTCTCTATATTTAAGAGTCCCTTATGGTTTGCCTCCTTCTCTGAAACTATTTTTTCCCCTTCCCCCATGGTCTTCTTGTAAGTTTGTGAGATCTAATTCTTGACAGAAGAAACTAAACAGCCTTATAAGAAGTCAGCGTTATGTGTAGGATATTTAAAGATTTTAGAAGTAAATGAAGGGATTTTGTTTTGAATGTTTGTTGTTCATTTATATATACATCCTTATTTTATTCTCAGTGTTCTTATCACACTTCATGTTTTTTAGAGAAATAGGCATATTTCCTGTTTAAACTCTATAAGAGGAAAGTAACATGTTTCCTCTTTTGAGGTTCTGTTCTTTGACACATCTTTCTGTGAAATCCTCATTAACTTTCATTCTCTATCAGCTCTGCCCAGATAGTGCAATTTGATGGAGTTCTAAAGCTGGGCTGATCGATAAAGTAGCCACTAGCCACATGTGGCTGTTTAAGTCAATTACAATGAAATAAAATTAATGTTCAGTTCTTTAGTTCTACTAGCCATACTTATGTGCTTAATAGCCACATGAGGCTGGTGGTTACTATGTTGGATAGTGCAGATCTATAACTTTTCCTCGGTCTCAAAAAGTTTTATTCTGCAGTGCTGGCCTAACTTCTGCCCTGACTTCCCTCCCCACCCAAGAAGCAGATTCCCCTATAAGCTGGGGCTTCCCACCTTACAGCCCAGGAGCCACCTGGAGCTCCAGACCTCCCAACTATTCTCTGAAGGCCACCTGGAGCTTCTCAGGGAGAAGGTGAAAACAGGGAGGGGGCAACTCGGGAGCAGGAGCAGTAGTAGTATTTTCACTCATAGGTTCTTAGAGTACCTGGGGGTTGGGCAGAGGTGCCTGACCCTCTTCCCAGAGCCCTTGACCTCTGCCCTCAAGCACCCTCACCCCAACTTCCTCAGCATCTACCCCGTCCATGGCTTATTCTCGTCAGCCTTCAAACTGGGTTCAAGTCTCTCCCACCTTGACCCCTAAGCAGAATATCTGTCTAGACTGCACGTCCTTCTCGTGCAAAATGTATTAAACAGTGGCAGCAGTACAGGTGTGGCAGTTATATTCATCTTTAAACTTTTTCTTTAAAATAAAACTCTTTCCCCCTCCTAATAAATGATCCTCCACACAGAGAGCTGTGTCACCTGCTGCTGCCACCCCTCACTCAAGTCCGCCCTGCCCCACTTGTGCTTGACCCGAGGCCCTGCAGGCACTCTTGCTGGGTGCTGGCTTCTCTGCCACATGGAGGGCCATGCCTCTGCTAGAAACCTGGTCTTTCCGGACCCGGCATTGGGTTCTCCTCCTATCACTCTGACGGTTCCTTCTCAATCTCCACTGCAGTCTCCCCCTCGTCCTCGGCCCATCCCTTAACTGCTAGTGTCCCCAGAGCCCTGTCCCAGCTGCCCTCTCTTCTCCCTCTACACCCTGTTTGGCAGGCTCGCCTATAGCTGTGGCTTCAATTGTCATTAACGTGTTGAGGATTCCTAAATCTGTACCCCCTGCTCTAGACCTTTTATCCAACTTCTAATTATCCCCAGTAGCTATCCTGTAGGCATTGAAACGCAACATACTCATGGGGAGCCTGGGTGGCTCTGTCAGTTAAGCGTCCGATTCTTGGTTTCTGCTCAGGTCATGATCTCACAGTTCGTGGGTTCGAGCCCCACATCGGGCTCTGTGCTGACAGTACAGATCCTGCTTGGGATTCTCTCTCTCCCCCTCTCTTTGCCCCTTCCCTGCTTGCACTCTCTGTTTCTCTCTCTCTGTCTCTCTCTCTGTCAAAATAAATAAACTTTAAATATGAAATAAATTCAACACACCCATAGTTTGGTTTAAGACACACCAGTTTTGAGGTGACCCAGGCTGAAAGAGGAGTGGGCATTCAATAAAAGGGAAAGGGAAGGGCGAGGCACTGAAATGGACAGAGTGGGGCTGCAGGGGCACCTACGGACCAGGCCGGGCAGAGCCTTGAAGATCATGTTAAGAATTTTGTCTTTATCCAAAGGCAACAGGAAAACACTGAAGGTAAGCAGTTGGAGGAAGAAGCCATGATCAGAGTTGCTTTTAGACAAGCCAATCGGAGAGAAGTCTTCCTCCTGGTTAGCTGGAATATGGAACCCAGTTCAGTCCCCTTGAAGCGTGGTGGTCACCGTCAGGGTGCCTCTGTGGAGCTTCCATTCTCACAGTCTCTGCCCCAAGCCTGGCTCCAGAAGTCAAGAAGCACTGGGCCCAGTGCCTGCCCAGCGACTGTGTGACAGGCCACATTCGACACCCCAGAAAGGTAGAGGAAGAGCTCAGCCAAAGGGCTTAGCAGATCACAGACATTAAATTGTGAGTGCAACGGGCACACTACCCCTCTGTCTCACATGGAGCAAATCCCTGCTGGCCAGTGGTTTCCATATCCATTTAGAGGGGCGGATTAGGGAACAGAAGTCCCAGAACTCCAGCACCCTGGCAGGACAGAGGAGATTGGAATGCCTATGCCATTGTTGAGTCTTTTTTTTTTTTTTTAAGGAACCAGTTATTTGATAAGTCAGGCCACTAGTATCTCCAGCCTTGAGCTATTTGTGTGAGCCGGATGCCCTCAATTCATCCTTTCAGCACCTGGATGCCTTGGACCGAAGACTTCAGGCTCCAGGGGTCATACCCTGAGTCCCAGCCCCATGTGGGGCAGCCAGAACCTCCACAGGACCTCAAACCAGCCTTGGGTGGGGAGAGAAGAATGATGTGCTCGCTACACCTTCAAGAAGCAGGGCTAGCACCACTGTGTTGAAGTTTATTTGGTGACAATAATTGCAGTCAAAATGACTACGCCTGTATGAATCACCCCCTCTCTATGCAGACCCCGAGCTCTAGTTACCCCATCATCCCAGTGGGGGAGGTCTCAAAATCACCCCTTTTCAGTAGGAGAAATGAGGTTCAGAAAGATTGGGAAACACGGCCATGGCCAGAGAGCCACAGAACCAGGGCCTGAACCTGGATTCCCTGACTTCCTGGCACCACTTCCTTCCCAGGCCTCTGGGGAGGATGAAGGTCACTGGGCAGCAGGAAAGCAAAACTGCTCCTGGGCCCAGCACAACTTGAGCCACGATGCAGACCAAGAGAAGGACAGCCAAGGGCAGGCAGTACCAAGAGGGGCAGCAAATAGGAGAGGAAATATGGAAGGGGCCCCCCAGCTCTGGGACCAGGAGGAACCAGAGAGTGTTATCCAGGGAGAGCCCAGACCTCGGAGCCTAGAGCGAGGTGCATTTTCAGATCTCCAGGGAAAAGGGCCTCTCCTGTAGGAAAGCAATCATGTGGTCAGGCGGCCAACTTAGGTAGCACGCAGGGAGGAGTTGGGAGAAAGCCGGGAGGCTGAAAGGCAGGGAGAAGAGAACAAATCAAATAGCTAAGAGAAAACAGGTTCGGGTGGCAGCAATTCAATAAACAGGGACACAAAGGATCAGAAAACCAGAAGTTTTTGAAAAGGTAGCTCCTGAGCAGAATAATTGTTTTGTAAGGGTGCCTTGGCCACAGTGATATGGAAGGTATATAGGTTAGAAGAGATCCAAGGGGCGCCTGGGTGGCGCAGTCGGTTGAGCGTCCGACTTCAGCCAGGTCACGATCTCGCGGTCTGTGAGTTCGAGCCCCGCGTCGGGCTCTGGGTTGATGGCTCAGAGCCTGGAGCCTGTTTCCGATTCTGTGTCTCCCTCTCTCTCTGCCCCTCGCCCGTTCATGCTCTGTCTCTCTCTGTCCCAAAAATAAATAAATGTTGAAAAAAAAAAAATTTTTTTTTTTAAATTTAAAAAAAAAAAAAAAAAAAAAGAGATCCTAACAGCAGTGTGTAGGGGTGTGTGTGATTGGATGTGTGAATGTGACCATATATCTTACATGTGAAGGGATGACTGTGTGTGTGAGACCATGTACGTGTGGTGTGTGTGACACTGTGAAATCCTATGTATGGTATGTGGTATGTGTGTGTATGACCGTGTGGGGTTGCAGGGTGGAGGACACAGGACTTCAAAGAAAAGAAGTGACCCTACAGAGATAAGTGCAGTAAAATTTCAGGTCATTTTGGGGCTCTTGGGTGGCTCAGTCAGTTAAGTATCCAACTTTGGCTCAGGTCATGATGTGGTTCATGAGTTCAAGCCCCACATCAGGCTCTCTGCTGTCAGCACAGAGCTTTTGCTCTCGTTCTCTCTCTCTCTCTCTCAAAAATAAACATTAAAAAAAATTTAGAAAGGCCTAGAACCATGTTTCCTGATATGACATTTTCTCTATCTTTTTTCCCAGCCCCTCTGCGATAATTATTTTATATTTGTTGAATGTGTACGTTCATCTTTTCTTCCACCTTAGTATCTCATGGGATGGATTTCAAGAAACTCCCCTTACCCCTAAGGGTCAGATTCAATCTACCCCCAAGCTCATGCAGGTGTCTGGGAATGACTGCGGTCTTCTGGGGAGTGACAGATGTGACAGCCCAGGCTGCCGAGTAGGATCCCTGAGGATCCCTGAGGGGCTTGTGCTGAACCCTAGCACCATTCTTAGGGAATAGACCATTCCATATAACGCTTTTCCTCCAGGCTGGGTAAATCAGGAAACCTACATTCTAGTCCTGTGGAGTCACTAGCCAGCTGTGTGAATTACCCACGCCTGAGAGCTGACTTTTCAGCATCCGTAAATGAGTCCGTGCTTCCCAATATGTGCTCTGTAAACTATGACTCCCACAAGATAGTCCAAAAAAGTGGGTTGGTTTTTTGTTTTGTTTTGTTTTGTTTTGTTGAGAAACTGCATAATTTATTTTCCCCTTCAAGATTCAGAATGTCTATTTGCATAATAAATGTTCTAGAAGCTCTGCTATAGAGACATCTGTTTAAAATCATCTGAACCAGAGCTTCCCAAGTTTCTTTGACCCTGAGGCCCCCTTTTCACACAATACCTATTCACATGTCACAGAATTAGAACGCAGAATAATTGCTGGCTCACGTGACCCCTGAGGTTCCTTCCAGTCCAAAAGCCTGTGATCCTGGCAAGATAACCAGGGCAAGACTTCCAGAGCAGTGCCTCTTTCCCGGCATCATGGACAAGTTTTATCTGTTTGCTTTCTGCCTGGGTAGCATCAGGCCCTGCAGAGCACATATATCCCCCAGGGAGCAGTCTCCAAAGCCAGCACACCCCTGGGGTGTTTAAGATGGTCCGCTGGGACACAGAAGATAGAAATTGTAACTCTTACTGACAGTTTTTATCTAAAAATAAGGAAGCAATCATTTTACTTTAGTATATATGTTTATAACAGTACGTGTATATAATTTATAAGTAAATATACATATAGGTACAATTTCAAAAAATTGTCAGCGATAGCAGTGCCTAATTAAAAATAAAAACCAGTGACCTAGAAACTGTGTCTCAAGATATTATTTTATATTCATAATCACTAGTTCACACAATGCTTAGTAGAATGGAAAACAGGTGTAGCATCTCACATGTGGTGTTTATATCTTAGCTGCTTGCTCTTTTCTTCTGAATAGTCATGTCTACATCAGGCCTGGAGTATCATTTTTTGTACATCAGTTCAAACAAACTTAATAGGGAACTTTGATTTGTAATGTAATGATTTTGATTGCCTCACCAGTATCTTGGAAATGTTTCCATTACATCGTGAAATGGCAATTCCTGTTGTCCACACATGTATTCCTGATAACCTAGCAAATTTCAAATACCTTTTGAAGATTCAACACAGTGAAATGAAACCCGATACTATTTTAAAGTTGTTCCCAAATACTTTTTTTTTTTAATGTTTATTTATTTAGTTTGAAAGAGAAAGAGCACAAGCGGGGGAGGGCTAAAGAGAAGGGGAGACAGAATCCCAAGCAGGCTCTGCACCATCAGCACAGAGCCCAGTGTGGAGCTTGAACCCATGAACTGTGAGATCATGACCGTGCCAAGATCAAGAGTTGGACACTTAACCGGCTGCACCCTTCCAGGTGCCCCCCAAATAATTTAAAGGGGACAACTTCCATTTACAATGTTTTCTTAGTAGTTCAAACTAAATTCCTATATACAGGCCCCCCTCCAAAGTACTTGAGTGCAATCACTCAGCAGGCCACCTATGGTCCCTACAGGATGTAATCCTGAGAAACAAAGCAGCACGATTGGAGAAGTACAGGATATTTGACCCACAAAATCTTCAACTACCTGCCTTAAGTCAAAATGCTTGGGCAGAACACAGATACTAGAAGAAAATGCTCAACCCAGTCTAGCTTTGCTCTCTCGTGGCTTGTGACACTATAGTATATTTGTACCCCGAGAGAGGCTGTTTTCAGTGAGGTGGTGGCCCTGTCTACCTCCGGCTGGAAATAGATTAATAGAAACGAGGTAACCCCTGGCCCTCCTGGGAGCCATCCCACTATGCTGCTGCTGCTGCAAGTGACCTCCCTCCCCCCTCTCCCCCCCACGACTTTACCTTGGCTTGGGCAGTTCCAGCTGCCCTGTCCATCTCCTCCTCTTGGGCTTTCTGCTCTCCACAAGAGCCGCCAGGCAAAACAAGAACAAAATGAGTCTTGTGAAATAAGGCATTCTGTGACTGTCTATGATACCAGAAGCTGCTCGCCAGTAACCTGCAGCGGGGCAGACCCCCCTGGGCTGAACCATTGATTCAGTCTGTCGCTTTGTGATGGTACTTCTTCAAGGGGCTGCGAGGGCATGACTGGCCAGACTGATTTTTCCGATTCAGTATTTGATAGTGAAGCTTGACCCACCCCACCTCCCACCCCTCAGGCGTGACACAAACACCAAGGCTTTGCCCTCCCTGCTGCCTAATGATTGGCCATTAGTCAACAAGTTTGTCCTCCTGTGAAATTCTGCTGCCGCTGAGTCCGAGAGCAGCTTTGGCTAAAACTGTTACGTAAAAAATGTTTTAAACCTCTTGAATATGCCAGCTCTTTGCTGAGATCATTAATCCTTCCCTCTAGCTGCATAAAACCAGTCTGTCACATCCACCAGGGAGACAGCTTGGATTCTGAGTGGATTTGCAGGAAAGACCTGATGGACAAGATGAGTGCATGAATGTGCTTAGGAAATGCTGAGTAAACACACAAATGACCTGTTTTCACAAGGTTGCTTTATTTCTCCATCTGAGAAATCATGCTTTGTCTATGGCCACGGATGCTTGCTTTCCTCCCACATACACATCTTTTTTTCAGTGAAAAGACATTTGATTTTGAAGGAACCCGTACACCAAAGGGGAATTCATGATTATGTAAGCTCTTCCTCCGATCACGAGCATCAGATTAATTTTGGTCTTCAATCCTAAAATGTATAATTTCATCATAAATTAGGCTTGAATCCTATCCTGGGATATGGAATTATGAACACTAGGAGTATAAAGATGTATGTGGTTATATTTAATCTACTGAAAGGAATAAAATGCTTAAAGACTACTTATTGCTTGGCTGCTGTGTTCAAGATGGAGAAGAGTTTAGTGTGGTAGAGACGTAGGGAGATGAGGTTGGAGGTCAGGAAGAACAGTAGCCAGAACTGAAACAGAATTAGGGTTTTATCATGTAAGAAGGAATCAAAAGAAGTTCTTTTGATTCTCTAAGCAAAGTGGGGTGACATGATCCACTTTATTTTTTTAAGGAATTCCTAACTGGGATCAGTTGGATGGGAGAAGCTGTAATAACAAAGGAGGGTGAGGTCTTGCCCTAATGGAAGGGAAGATGAAAGAAGAGGAGGGAAGAGGACAGAAGAATGAGATGGTCAAGTTATTTCTGACGTAGAATACATTTGCTGACTGAACAGAATGGGAGGTGATAGAAGTCAACAGTGTTATCTACAATTCTAGTTTGGAGGTAGGGCTGGTGGATGGTGGTACCACCATTAACCGATATCCACTAGAGGTAGACAAATTTGGGGGAGAGGACATAGATTTTTGACTTGTGGAGTGTGAGGTATCATGGGACTTCCAGATGCCCGATAGGCAGCTGGAGTATAGAGAAGCCTGGAGCTCAGGAGAAAGGTCTGGACTGGAGAAATAGATTTGGAGCCTTCAGCGTATGGTGGTAGTTTAACCACAAGAAAGGGTGAGATCTTCCAGGAAAATAGAAGTCCCAGTGTAAGTGTAGAACCTTGAGAATCTATATATATATACTTTTTTAAGATTTTATTTTAAGTACTCTCTATAGCCAATGTGGGGCTCCAACCCACAACCCCAAGATCAAGAGTTGCATGTCCTACCGATTGAGCCAGCCAGGTGCACTGGAACCTATACTTCGAATGGATGGATGGGAAGCCCAAACAAAAGCATAGAGGGTGACTATGAAAACCAAAGGAGTTTCTGGTTTGAGTGATGTGAGGAAGTGAAGGCAGAAAACAGCTTCAGCTGGATCTCCAAACTTCAATTAACTGTAGTTTCAGTTCAAAGATGTGGCAGGAAGCCAAATTACAGGAATTAAACAGGAATTTGGGAGTGGGAATAATTCAGTATGGGGACTAATTCAGTGATTCCCAAATCTGGCCACTTCTCAGAATTATCCAGGTAATTTGTTTAAAAAGTCACATTGCTCCTGAAGATTTAGTGGGAAAGGGATGAGACCCATTAAAGTTCTTTTCTGTAGATTTTGTTCGAAAGATCACTCTTTTCCTCTCTTCCATTTGAAACAGGCCTATAAAAGGACTGGCTGGAACCCTAGAATTGTTCATAGATATTGTTGGTTTTCAAGAAATATTTGTTTTGTTTTGGATACATTTGAATACAATGTTAGGTCCTATCATTTTTTTTTAATCTTTCTTATTTTCAGTAGTTCAATTATTGTGATCACAGTATGGAGAAAAACTCAGTTGGAGAGAAGTGTAACTTTTTAAATAATGGCTTTACTGAAATATCATTCACATGTCATGAATTTACCTCTTAAAACTGTGGTTTTTTAGTATGTTCAGAGTTGTGCAACCATCACCACTATCTAATTTTAGAACATTTTCATCTCCTCCAAAACAAACCTCATACCTCCTCCTTCCCTTCACTTCCCTTCAGCCCTTGGCAATCACCAATCTACTTTCTGTCTCTGTGGATTTGCCTAATCTGAACATTTCATATAAATGTAATTATACAATATGTAGCCTTGTGTGTCTGGCTTCACTCAGCATGTTGTCTTCTTTCTTCCTTTTTCTTTCTCTTCTTCTCTCCTTCCTTCCTTCCTCTTTCCCTTCCATTCTTCCTTTCTTGCATGATGTTTTCAAGATTCATCCATGTTGCAGTATGTATTATAACTTCATTCCTCTTTATTGCCAAATAACATTCCATTGTAGAGACAGAACACATCTTGTTTATCCATTCTTCAGTCAATGGGCTTTTGGATTTCCAGTTTGGGGCTACTAACAATAATGCTATGAATATTTATGTACAAGTTTGTGTGAACATGTTTTTATTTCTCTTGGCAATATACCTGGGAGTGGAATGGCTGGGTCATATGGTAACTCTGCTTAACTTTTGAGGAACTACAAGTTTTTCAAAGGGGCTGCCCCATTTTGCACTCCCACGAGCAATGGAAAAGAACTCCAATTTCTCCAATTCCTCACTTTTTTACTCTAGCCATCATAGTGGGTGTGAAGCAGCTTACTGTACTTTTGATGTGCATTTCCCTCATGACTGATGTTGAGCATCTTTCCATGTTTATTGGTCATTTGTGTATCTTCTTTGTACAAATGTCTATTCAAATCTTTTGCCATTTCTCAATCAGGTTATTTCTTTTTTATTATTATTGAGTTATATGAGTTCTCTAGATATTCTAGATGCAAGTCTCTTATCAGATATATTATCTGCAAATATTTTCTCCCATTCAATGTTATCTTTTCGCTTTTAAGTTTATCTGTTTTGAGAGAGAGAGAGTACGTGCAAGCAGGACAGGGAAAGAAAGGGAGAGAGAGAATCCCAAGCAGGCTCCGTGCTGTCTGTGCAGAGCCGGATGTGGGTCTCAGTCCCACAAACCACGAGATTGTAACCTGAGCTGAAATCAAGAGTTGGATGCCTAACCAACTGAGCCACCAAGTACTCCTTTCTTTTCACGTTATTAATGATGTTCTTTGAAACACAAAAAGTTTATTTTGATGAAATCTTTTTTTCTTTGGTTGCTTGTGATTTTGGTCTTGTATCTAAAGAAACCACTGCCTCACCCATGTCATGAAGATTTAGTATGTTTTACTTTAATAATCTTAACAGTTTTTGCTCTTAATGCTAAGGTCTTAGGTCCATTTTAAGTTATATATATGGTGTAAGACAGGGGATGTGTAACTTTAACATTTGCTCAGTTCTCTCAGGAAACAGGACTGGCCCCAGTGCTCACGCTCAGAGCTGTGGAAAGGCCCCAGTAAGCTGTCAGATTAGGCCAGAGAGCACAGTGGGACTCTGGTTACACACAGCCTTATGACCTACATTGAGGCTGTGGGCTTAAAAGACAGAATGAGATCTGTGCACTGAAGAAGACACTGGCTGCAGTGTGAGGAATGGGGTAAGACTGGAGACTTGTTAGAGGTTACTGCACTAATTCAGAGGAGAGTAAGGCTCATTAGGGTAATGGCAGTGAGCACGAAGTGGTAAGATGGGAAAAAATATTTAAGGAGGTAGAATGGCCAGAAGGCCGAATAACATAAAGAATACCACCTTTGGTCAAAACACGGTATGAATAAAGTCACTGGTTTTATTGAGCAGCTCAAACTAGTTCTGAAGGCAACTGTTCAAGAGGTGTTCCAAACAGCTTCTGAGCAAGGTACAAGCCTCCCACAAAGGCTTAAACAGTACACATGTTAATGTACACATTAGTCTTTGTTAAGAGGCAGGTTCACTAAATGCATTCGCTTTTCATATACTTACTTGCAAATGATGGAACAATACAGGTTTTTCAGTACTTCAGCCTAGGTTTCTGCCCAAGTAAGTCCAAATGTGTGAGATTTGTTTACAGATTCTGGTCTATAAAAATGGGAGGTCTCAAGATACCAGAAAGTTTATTCATAGCCAAAAATAACAAAAAGATTTCTTATTCTCCTGAAATAGGAACTATTATATTTCCATAGTCAAAATGATAAACAACTTTAAAGGTTTTTTTAAAAAAATTAGGTGAGAATTTTGATGAAATTCATTTATTTCAGTGGAACAAAACAATAAGCAGCATGAAAATGTAAAGTGCTACATAAAAGCCCCACAATACATAAAATTTGAAAGGTTTCATTGGCTTAAACAGTTACAGGTGATACAGACATTATATATTTTTTTGACATGCTATTTTAACTACCTTGATATGTAGTCATGTGCTTTTTTGGTCAAAGAAAAAGCCATGAATTACCTAAACATGAGGACTGGGGGAAGGAGTCCTAAACCTTCACCAACCAGATACATATCTGGTTTTGTCCCGACACTCTAATTAAAGGGATAAGGTGGGGCTTTAAAAACAACTGTTTTCTGAAGAGTCTCTTCAAGTGGCATTTGAGTAAGAATAGCTCCAAAGATCAATTTTGCTCATCAACTCCACGATGGGGAGCAGATTCACAACTTAAGGATTTTTAAGTAGCATATGTGAGCTGAAAGGGAAGGAGCAAAAAATATGCCACTTTTCAGATATGTGTATCAGATGCTTAAAACATCCCAATACAAACAAGAAGGTGACCTATCAGTTGACAGGTGAGGGAGGAGAGGCAAATCAGATAGAGAAGGATCTGCGCAATTCAAAATCTTCTTGGCTTAATCAATCTTAAAGTATAGGTACACTCCGTTGGAAACATGCAACAGGATCACGTAGATCCAGAGGTTGGCTCAAGTTTCACTGAGAAGAAGCGGAGGGAAGATTGTTCCTAGCACACGGTTCATCTACAATCAAAGGCTGAAAGCAGGGGGACTTTCTTCTTCTCAGGTGATAAGGTCATCTGGTCTTCCCAAGGGTCAGTGACTTCTTGCTAGGAGACCACTGAACTACTTCTAGTATTTTGTGTTCCAAACCAAGACTTCAGAATGTGCTTTCCCATGGCAATAAAGTTATAAAATGGTAACCTTTAATTTTCCTGACATATGACGTCTTCATAAAGTCCTTGAGCTTTTTAAAACTTTACTAACTTTGGCTGTAGATATAACAGAAACAATCTGTAAACACTTTTAAAATGCTAATTTATTAATCCTTAGACAATTATGTATTGTATAATAGTATACAGTATGTTTATTTTAGATGTGGACATAAAGGAAAATGGCTAGCAGATGAAAATAGAAATTTTGTCTAATAATTAACAGACCCAAAGTCCATAGCAGCAATAAAAATTAAATTTCCCTTTAATAGCATTTTGCAAATTGTTTCTATCTTGCCCATAATTTCAGTTAGTTAAAACTACACTAAGGACTTTATGAACACCACCCTCCAAAGTATTGAAGATACATTATGGACAAACTTTTGTGGACTTTCTAGAACCTGAACACCACTTACAACATTGAGTTGTTAAAAAAAACTCACAAATGCACCCTTAGAACATAACCTATTTGAGAGCTGGGGACTGCCTATATTTAAAAACTACATCTTCATTAACAAGTACTCTTAAGAGTGCCCTCAACGCTGTTACCAAACATGCTGAAGGCAATGCTTTTCTGTGATTCTATGTTCTCATCAGGCATTATGATGATAAAATTATCTACTAGAATCTGTGAAGTTAGCTAGCACTAAGTTATATATTGATTTTGCACTGACAATTATTTCTTGGGTTTTGATTAGGTGGACAATTCTAAGTAAAGGTTTTTCTCATTTCTATCACTGTTACTTGGGCCCTGAGCTTTTCTATTGAAACGGTACATAAAATATTTCAACATTATGCATATTCCTGGAATAATTACATTTATAGTGATTACAAAGCTAGACATGTAATACCTTCAAAAGATATACAATTCAAAGCAGAGCAAACATTAAAATCTGAAGATCCTTCCACTTGACTTCTGGAAGAAAATCAACTGATTTCTGGCTTGGACCCTTCCTTCCTTAAAAAAAAAAATCTATGGAGGGTTGTTTCCTTTTTTATTTTTAAATCTTGTGTATATTTGGGAGAGAATGGGATAACAGCATATCAAAGTGGTTTCAAAGCATCCTTTCCTCTTCAAATAACATCCAGGAACAAAGATGTAATCTCATTTCCTCATAACTATTTGACTGAAATTGTTACTTTCACTGAACAACATTTAGGACACAAAGTCAGTCACACAATGGGCAATTCCAGTGCATCTTCTATGAATGACATTCTCAGCAAACTATTTGAAGAGCTCTACTTTCCCTTTTCAACTCTTATCCCTGTTATCATTCTACCTAAGTAGAAATAGAGTACTCAATAAATGGTACTGAGTAACTAGTAATACTCACTGGAACTTAAAACACCATCTTTTATCCAAAAATGTCAAAGGGCTATACAGAAAAGTATCACAAATTTACAAAAAAGAAGCCGAGGCATGAGAAACAACAATAAGTTATTTCCCTGTAAAGCAGGTCATATGGTGAGACAAGGGGCTGTGACTTCAGTCCCTTGAACTAAGCAGGATACAGTCTGAAAGTCTAGCTATATTTATACTGAATTTATAAGGATCAAAAAAGGAATGAAGGGTAAATACAAAATAATCTTTTTGTAAACAATTCTTAGATTATACCCAATGCAGAATGTTTAATGAAGCAGCAGAGTCACAGCTCTTAAGACACAAAACAGTATTATAACTCAAAGTCAAATATGTACTCATTGGCCAGATATATTCGTCTGAATATAAGAGCTGCCAATGCCAAAGTCAAGATGACAATCAGGACAGCGGATCCACCATGATCAGTGTGGTTGTCTCTTGGCTGCTGGCCCTGGATCACATCTGGGGAAGCAGACGACCGTCTTTGACTCTGCTGCTGGGCTCGGCGTTGTCGAGGGCTCATGGAGGTATTCTTAGCTACAGGTTGAGCAGGTTGTTGAAGGGATGCTGCTGAGGGGTTCTGGGCTCCGTACTAGAAAATTTTAGGGAGTTTTGTTTGAAACTGGTGAAGAAAACTTGTATATATATCTATTGTCCATTCAAGAGTATACAGAATCTCAGAGCACTAAAATACAACTAAAGGCAAAACTACCAAGCTGAATGCTGGGACTAATTACTCACCCTCCTGAATAAGCCAACACCACAACTTATTCTGAGTACTCACCAGGTGGAGGAAAAATTTATTAGCAACAAATAAGACGAGGATAGAGTTTAGCCATTGAAGGCCTTCTACTCTCTTTCAGGTGGTAACTCCAGCAATATCTGTTAAGCATCTGGACACCTCACTTCTTGTAGGAGAGCCAAGGAAGAAAGCAATGTGATTTCTTTTCTGCTAGAAAATCTGCCATCCTAAATGGCAAAAAAAAGTTTAACTCCTAACAGTGTGCCTTTCATGAACCAGGTCTCTTCCAACATGATCTTACTATATCAGCATGCTTCCACCAACAATCACGGAGCATAGAGCATAATTTCAAACCGTGCATTCTTCGCAGCAGTACTGTTGTAAAAATCAGATGTAGTTTTCAAACCAGGCTTATCCTTCCTCATAACTCCTGTCACCTGAACACAAGTCTAGAAGAACCCTTCACTGTGTGTTTGAATTGTGTTACTTTATGTATGTAAAGCATACTTAGGCATACTAGTTACCCCCACAAAGCACAAGGTATCAACTGCTTTCTCTCCTTTCAATGACTGCCTAGGCGGTCAAGCATAACCATAATGTGGTACCAAGCGATTCAAAATCTTGAATAATAGTTTATAGATAAGAAAGCTCTATAAAATATGAATTCTATTTATATAGACACCTTAACTCTTTTATTTTATTTTTTTTAACATTTATTCATTTTTGAGAGTGAAAGAGAGCATGAGCAGGGGAGGCACAGAGAAAGAGGGAGACACAGAATCTGAAGCAGGCTCCTGGCTCTGAGCTGTCAGCACAGAGCCTGACGCGGGGCTCAAACCCACAAGCTGTGAGATCATGACCTGAGCCAAAGTCGGATGCTCAACCAACTGAGCCACCTAGGCACCCCTAGATACCTTAACTCTTAATAACCCAATGGCCTTTAATTCTTTTACTGAAAACAACTTTATACTGGTTCTATTTGTGCCAACACCCTTTCAAATAAAAAATAAGAATGCATGTTTTATTCAGAATAACTATGAAAACTGAGTAAATATAAAACATTAAAGTACTTTCCATCAGAGAAAATTTCAATATTGAGTAGGAAAAATAATCAAATAATATAATTCAAATACTTTCTTTAAAAGATAAGAGGATGGGCTTTGCCCTGGCAATAGCTATAAACATTAGGGAAGAAACTGCTGATCTGAGTTACCTACAGAAGAAATTACATTTTAAATCTGACATTCATTTCAGCATTAAAAGGTTTAAATCGGGGCGCCTGGGTGGCTCAGTTGGTTAAGCGTCCGACTTCAGCTCAGGTCATGATCTCATGATTCGTGAGTTTGAGCCCCCCGTTGGGCTCTGTGCTAACAGCTCAGAGCCTAGAGTCTGCTTCAGATTCTGTGTCCCTCTATCTCTCTCTCTTTGCCCCAACCCCGCTCACACTCTGTCTCTCTCTCTCTCTCAACAATAAATAAACATTAAAAAAATTTTAAAAAGAGGTTTAAATCATCTGAGTTTCTTAAAACTATCCTTTGGAAGCACTCATACGTAACGACCCATAACACAGAAGTAGAAAAGGAACTACTGACTTTTGAGTTAAAAATATAAAAGTTAGTGCTGATACTGAATTAGAGCTGCACAAACTTGGACTTCAAACTCCAGGACTCCCAGCAACAATACACTCATTGAAGAGAAGAGATCCACAAAGTGACAGCATTTTATGAGGTCTGACATTGTCACAGGCATCCTATTATATCTTAATAAATACTCATTGGGTTGAACTGAGTTACAGCAGCCAATACAGTAACATTCCATTTAAACTCTCCCATTCTTCCAACTACTCAGCCAAGAAGTTAAAAGTGTCTGATGCAGCAAAAGTGCTCAAGGCTTGCAGGGAAAGCTCTTAAGGAAAATAAAAAATATGAAGTTGCTATCAATCCAGAAACTAGCACAAGAGATTGGTTCAGTTTAAAGCTTTTCTTTTCTTTATTTGAAATTTTTTTTTTCAACGTTTATTTATTTTTGGGACAGAGAAAGACAGAGCATGAACGGGGAAGGGGCAGAGAGAGAGGGAGACACAGAATCGGAAACAGGCTCCAGGCTCTGAGCCATCAGCCCAGAGCCTGACGCGGGGCTCGAACTCACGGACCGCGAGATCGTGACCTGGCTGAAGTTGGACGCTCAACCAACTGCGCCACCCAGGCGCCCCTCTTTTCTTTATTTTAAATACCTACTTTCAGAGACAGGGAGTGTGGGCACACACACACAGGAGCAGGGAAGGGGCAGAGAGAAGGGGAGAGAGAGAATCCCAAGCAGGCTCTGCGCTGACACATGGGGCTCAACCTCACGAACTGTGAGACTGTGACCTGAGCTGAAATCAAGTCAGACACTTAACCGACTGAGCCACCCAGGCGCCCCAAAGCTTTTATTTTATGCATGTTATTTTTTCCATTAGTTTGAGGGGAAAATACAATGCCCATAACCCTGACTAGATCAGGGAGCCTTATCATTACTAGGCTGGCTCTACCACTTGGGAGATGCAGAGATGCAAGACCCTAAGCAAGTTATTCAACCTAAGGCTCAGCTCCTTCATCTGTACAGTGAGGATAATATCCAGTTCTGTAGTTACAAGGATTAAAGGCAGTAATGATATAAAGTGCTTAGGATACCCAACAGCTGATTAAATATTAGTTATTATTAACATTGTTACTATTAACATACCCCTTTGGAGACACTGTATTTTGATTTTTAAAAAGTCATCACTTGGGACAGCTTTTCAGACCTCTGTTGGTATCATTAACATATTTAGAACAACACCTTAAAACACTGACCTTAGATATTTTAGTACATGCACTTAATGAAAACACTCATATAGACATACTGCTTTAATGTAATGAGATTCCTCTATTTCAGATGCCTTTTGATGTTTATTTTTTTTTTTTTTAGAGAGAGAGACAGACAGTGCAAGTGGGAGACGGGCAGAGAGAGAAAGAGGGAGACACAGAATCCGAAGCAGGCTCCAGGCTCTGAGCTGTCAGCAGAGCCCAATGCAGGGCTTCCACTCACAAACCGTGAGATCATGACCTGAGCTGAAGTCGGATGTTTAACAGACTGAGCCACTCAGGCACCCCAAGATGCCTTTTAGATAATATATTACTGATTAGTGCTGCAATATAAAATTCTAAAATTTTTCCTATTTAAAACAATCACATTAAGGGAACACGGTAACAACCCCAAGGTTATAGACCCAGAGGAACCTAGACTATTTGGAGTTTAAGAACTAACTGGACAAAATCTTGGCAGTTCACATGGAGTTGGCTTTAGCATTTTCATAATGCTGTGTATGTTTGTTGGTAGGACTTGTAAATCTTTGCTGTTTACCTAAACTTGTCCAAACACGCCTATCACTGAATGCAGACTTAAGTCGTAACAATTTCCATCTCCTTAATTAAGATGAAGTGACCATTTTGGGGAAGACAGAAGTATATGATGTTGTATTTAATTTAATCTAATTAATTTTAAAAACCATCACAGTCACAAGTAAGTCCCCTGTAATACATACAAATTTTCTATAATAATCTGGAATAACCTGCATCTGTGAAGGAAGTTTTGTGTGTACTTTTTAATACAAAATGAAAGTTTATTTGGAATCTCAATCCCTAGGAAGAGGGAAAAAATCTGACAGACTGGAAGAACATAAAACTACCATCAGTATTCTCCCCAGTCTACACAGCTAAAAAAATCTGCATCAAAAAGCAACAGATGGCCTGATATTATCTGCTGTATTTAGACTTTGGGCAATCTCTCGCCCCCTCAAGGCTAAAAAAACATAGCTTATCTGGGATTTGATGTATAACATTTTAGTGAATTTATATTACACTTGCATATAAAGCAGCCACCCCTAGCCAAAACCAAGTTTCAATGATTTCCACTGTGATCAATTTATATAATCATATTCTGAGATAAATCTGTATGTAAATATAATTAAAAGCTTAACTTGCAACTGTAGACAATTTATTGCTTATCACTGTTTTAACCAGAATTGGTATCAATTACCTATACCTATTAAAAAGAATTCTAAGTTTTATGTACTTTAAAATCAAAATGTATACCTCAAACTAATAACACTGTATGTCAACTAAACCGCAATAATAAAAATTGAAACAAATCAAATCAAACCAAAATGGAAAATACCACTGTAATAATATTACTGACTGTGCAATGTAATTTACTTAAACTTCTTGACTTCTTTACCTATATTTCTAGTATTTTTTAAGTGCCAATTCTAAGATTCACTTATTCAATCAACAAATATGTACTGACCACCTAACTATATACAAGGCACTAGGCTAGGCACTGATGATACGGAGCAGTAGAAAGACAGCTCTGATCCTCAAGGCACTCAAAGTCTTGGAAGTAATATAGACAATAAATAATTAATAATAAAATAAATTACAAGTAGAATAAGTATAACTGAGATATGCAACAGAGGGACTTGACATAGATTTAAAAAGAGACTGAAGGCAGATTTAAACACATCACAAATATCAGGAGACTGTCCTTACAAGTGATAAAAGATCACCACCCTCCTCTATAATAGGTTGGTTCCATTTTTCAAAAACTATAAAATAAAAAAACAATTAGAATTCTAAAGGTGAAGAGTAATCTAAATATTTTCAAATATTTCTTTTTTTTAAATTTTTAAATGTTTCTTAAAACATTAAAGTGCGAGTGGGAGAGGAGCAGAAAGAGAGGGAGACACAGAATTGGAATCAGGGTCCAGGCTCTGAGCTGTCAGCACAGAGCCTGACATGGGGCTCGAACCCACGAACCGTGAGATCATGACCTAAAGTCGGACGCTTAACCAACAGACCCACCCAGGCGCCCCATCAAATATTTCAAGGTAAAACATTTACTGACTAAAACAAACTCATAATATTTCTCTGTAATTCATAAAAATACATGGAGATCATGTACAAATGATTTCACTCTCCACATATACTTTTTCCTTGTACCTCCATCACCAGTTCTCCAAGTACTTCCTCCAGAGCACCCTCCCCCTGCCTTCCCTTTTCAACCTATTCTCTCTGTCCATCTCACTCTCTGAGAAGGGAGAGAACAATCACTTAGGACTATTCAGTCCCACTTTATAGTAAGTTATTCCTGAGGAAAGGGCAAATCTGTGTTTGCCAGCTTCTATTTCAATTTCCCTGACCCTTTAAGATCCTCTCTAAAACTGAAGGGGTGGGGTGGGGGGGGGGGGAGAAAAGATGTGGCTAACTCAACCAAATAATCTGTTACCAAAAAGACAGCTCATCTTTTATATTTAGAAAGGGAAGTCAATGTTTTCCCCCATAATTCTAATTATTTAGCAACTATCCAGTCACATTTTCTTAATCAATCTCTGATGACCTATGCCCACCAATATTTAGATAACAGGTCAGAGCACAACTAACAAGACACATAGCATTCATCTAATCTTTCATTTAGCAATTACTTATTGGACACTTACTATATGCAAGGAAGGCAGTGCTGTCTAATAGAACTTTCTGAGATGATAATGTTCAATACCTATGCTGTCCAATCTGGCAGCCACAAGCCCCATGTGTCTATGGGTTACTTGAAATGTGGCCAGTGCGACTGAGGAACCGAATTTTAAATTTAATTCTGAATAATTGAAAATATAAATTTAGATAGCTACATGTGGCTAGTGGCTACAGTACTGGGCAGGGCAGGTCTAATGCAAACCTTTGGCTCTAGTCCTTTATTGAGTATCTTAACGTGGCTTAAGAAACCTGCCAAAGATACAGTGCCTATTTAGAAAGTGGCCAATGTATGTATAATTTGTTTTATTCAGAGTGTAGTGCTATATACTGTATAGCTATATAGTTATATACTATAACCAGCTTTTCAGAGAAATCAGAGAATTCTGGAGGAATGACAGGACCAAAAATTATTCAGTTCAGCTCCATTTAACAACAAAGAAGGCTTCAAAAGTATGAAAAATTTGCTTAAGACAATAAGATTCATTAGAGGGAAGGGTGGGCTGGAGTCCACCTATCAGGAGAATCAAAATATTCAAATATTTCATCTAGAGATCTCCTCCTCCTATTGCAAATAATGATATTGATATAGACATACATATACGTAAAAGACAAGAAAGAGCCATACCGACGTACTGGCTGTAGCACCCTGGAATGTTGCAGGTATATCATCCTGTAAATCATTTAGTGAAAAAGAGTGGTTTAAGTCTGATTCAGCGATAGTCTTTCCAGATGAATTGACTTCTGCCTATAAAATAAGATAAACCCAAGAGCATATTACAACAAATATACAAAATAACCCACAGGCTACGAATTCTCTCTTCGACTTATTTTTAGGAAGAAACACAGACAATACTGCTCTCAAGGAGCCATTATTTGGTTAAGAGACAAAGCTAACAGCCATGGTTCACAATCCACAATTCCAAATTAAGTTTTTGGTAATTGCCAGGCGAAGCCTGACAGATGAGGTTATTAACAGTCTTTGTCCCACATTAGTGTAAATATTCCCAGGTTTGCTCAGGGAATGTTAATAGATTTGATTATGGGGTACTGCCCCAGATGTCACTGCAGGTGCTAAAATATGGTATACGTTTGATATTTTCTAAAATCTGGAATTTGGATATACAAAACACATCTGGCCCTATAATTTTCAGAAAAGCAACTTTAAGTACAATTGGAATCCTCAGAAGAAAGAAAAAAACCAACACTTCCTAAGCACCTCCTCTTCCAGGCAATACAATGAATAGAAGGAAAAATTTCTCCTGAGAACTGGATATGAAAGGACAGACAGGATACAAGAGAGGTGAACAGGGAGGAAGCAGCATGTTGCTTAATGCAGGTTGACATTTTTTAATAGAGCTAATTAAATTCCAGAAGTAATTATATGCAATATATGGGGGAAAAAAGGACATCAGGGAGATATGCCAAAATATTATCAGCAGTTATTTCTTGGGGATGGGATTATTTATGATTGTTATTTCCTTCTAAATTATTATACTTTTGGGGCACCTGGGTGGCTCAGTTAAGCATCCAACTTCAGTTCAGGTCATGATCTCACAATTTGTGAGTTTGAGCCCTGCGTCAGGCTCTGTGCTGACAGCTCAGAGCCTGGAGCCTGCTTTGGATTCTATGTTTCCCTCTCTCTCTGCCCCTCCCTTGCTCACGCTCTGTCTTTATCTCCCAAAAATAAACATTAAAAAAATAATACATTATTATATTTTTATAATAATTTATTAAGTATCAGGGACAGTTCTAAATACAATATACTTAAGTATTAACTCACTCAATCCTCATAAGGATCCTACAAGATAAGTAACATTATTACTTACAGATAAAAAGGCACAGTGGCTAAGTAATACATCTGATGTCCTACTATTAATAAATAGCAAAGCTGAGATCTGAACCCCAGCATTATATACCAGAATCCAAGCTTTTTAAAAAATTTTTATTTTATTTGAGAAAAAGAGAGAGAGAGAGAGAGAGAGAGAGAGAGAGAGAGAGAGAGAATCTCAAGCAGGTTTTATGCTCAGCACAGAGCCTGACACAAGACTCAATCTCACAACCCTGGGATCATGACCTGAGCTGAAATCAAGAATTGGCTCAACCATCTGAGCCACACAGGGTGCCCCCAGAATCCAAGCTTTTAACTGGTATGCTGTAATGCTTTTGTGAATGTATGTTATTAGTGTCATAATAAGAAAAAATGATTTATAAAACCTTATTGCAACAGAACTATATTCTTTTACTTTCTATCCAGAATTTCTATCCAGAACAAAAGGATCACATAATTAGAATTTATTTACGAATTTAGAGTACCTTAAAACTGATTTGTCTAGCCAGTTCCTTGGCTTCCTGGTCAGCTTGGCTTGAATCACTTCCAGATTTTAAAGGCAACAGGACGTCCTTCATGGCACAGCCACATCCCTCACAACAGAAATCTTGTGATCTGGTAGGAAATAATTTTTTTGATGGGTATAAATTACATACTTGAATGGTAATTCAAGACACTTAACTACTGAATGATTAAATTTAAAATAAAAGAACACTGGATAATTCCATATCATATTCATCTACATGTAAATTAGACAATTATGGCAATAATTAAAGTTCTGAGACAAATATACAAGTTAGGTTGGTGTTAAAAAAGAAACTCATGTCACTTATATCTCAATTTTTAAAAATCTAAAATAAAAAAAAAAAATCCAGGGCTTAGGTTCCATTTTTTTCTAATATACTATCTAAAGAAAACTAAGCTTTAGATCTATACAACAAAACATACAAAATGTCTAATTACACTGTCCTCAAGGTCACACTTAAAACTATGTTAAGCCTGTGGGAAAAAAGTCCATTATAAAGTTTAAATTATGTTTTAGCAGAAACATATATAAAACAGTAAAGAAACCATTAAAAATAGAATTTACAGATACTTCCAGGGAAAAAATTCACAAATCCTATTCATCTAAATAGCAGTATAGGATTCCACTCGTATGTGGAATTTAAAGAAACAAAACAAATGAATACAGGGGAGAAAAAGAGAGGAGCAGATCAAGAAACAGACTCTTAACTACAGAGAACAAACAGATGGTTACCAGAGGGAGGTGGGTGGGGGGATGGGTGCAATAGGTGGTGGGGATTAAGGAGTGTACGTGCTGGGATGAGCACTGGGTGTTTGTATGTAAGTGTTGAATCACTGAATCCTACACCTGAAACTAATATTGCACTGTATGTTAACTAGCTGGAATTTAAATAAAAACTTGGAAAAAATAAAAATAAAAAAAATAAATAGCAGTATAACTCGAAAGACAGAGAACTTGTTTAAAATCCAAAGGCTGAAATTTATCACTCACTATATTTTTTTTTTTAATTTTTTTTTTTTCCAACGTTTATTTATTTTTGGGACAGAGAGAGACAGAGCATGAATGGGGGAGGGGCAGAGAGAGAGGGAGACACAGAATCGGAAACAGGCTCCAGGCTCTGAGCCATCAGCCCAGAGCCCGACGCGGGGCTCGAACTCACGGAGCGCGAGATCGTGACCTGGCTGAAGTCGGATGCTTAACCGACTGTGCCACCCAGGCGCCCCTATCACTCACTATATTAAATAGACTCAAGATAAACCTGTTAACTAGACTATTTCCTAAGATTTATTTGTTTTTCTATGTTTTCATTTTCCCCTTTGTAGTCCAGATAAAGCCAAAAGTGCCCTGAAGTTCACAAGAGTACTGAGGATTTATAGGACTGGAAGTAAAAATGTATAATACACAGGAGTATGTATTACATTGCTGAACTTAAAAAAAAAAAATTGTTTTATTGTATTTACAGTTCAACATACTAAAAGCCTTAGGTCTTGAAAGAACATGTTATTGAATTTATTAAATAACTTCACATGAACAAAATGTATGTAAAAGTAGTATGACTTCAGTACTTGTTGATGAATGTTTGTTTCACCAGAAGGACTGCTGTCCATATCCTTTTGAGAGTCAGTTGTATCCAAATTATTTGCTTTAAAATGTGTCCACTTTTAACTGAGAAGTCGGATGAAACTTAAAGGGGAATGTTTATTTTTAATATTAGCTTATCCACAAGGACAATATGCTACTATGGATGAATACAAAATCATGCTTTTAAAAATCCTCTATCACAGACTAAGAAGCTAGAATCTTACACAGAGAAGTCTAGAACAAAAAAACAAAGTTCTTTTTTTTCCCTCCTTATACATGAACTGAAGTATCAAGACAGAAAGCCAACAAAGAAAAAAAAGAAAGCTGTATGTTCAAAGTACATATTATAATTTGCGATTAATAGCTAAAGTAAGGTATATCCCCAGAACCGGGCAACAAGGTTTACAAAGAAAAGTTGGGGCACCTGTATCGCTCAGTCAGTTAAGCAAGAGATTCTTCATTTCGGCTCAGGTCATGATTTTACAGTTTGTGAGACCAGGCCCCACATCAGGCTCTGCACTCACAGCACTGAGCCTGCTTGGGATTATCTCTTCCTCTCTCTCTCTCTGCCCCTCCCCTGCTTGCACATACATGTATGTGCACTCTTTCTCTCAAAATAAATAAATAAACATAGAAAGAAAGAAAGAAAGAAAGAAAGAAAGAAAGAAAGAAAGAAAGAAAGAAAGAAAGAAAGAAAGAAAGAAAAGCAAAACTGCTGATGAAAACCAAAGAGTCTATCAAATCTTTCAGATATTAAAATTTGTTTGACTTAACAATATCTATAGAGGACGTATTCTGGACTGTTCTAGACTATGACATACTAAAATTTAACTAACATAAAATGCCCGAGAGGTAGTAAACAGCAGAGTCCAGGGCAGGAAAATGATCAAGATCAAGAATTACAGAATGTCAGTACTTTTAAATACTCTTCACCTCAGTGCAATTTTGGAATCTTTAACATTTGTTGAGGGATGAGTATACTATTCTAGCACTGGAAATCCTCATGATAGGATTTCTTATAAGGTCCCTTCTGTAGGCACACTGATTAAAAAAATAAACTGGATTAGAAGTTGTTCTTAAAAAAAATTAATCAGGGGCACCTGGGTGGCTGAGACATTAAGCATCCGACTTCAGCTCAGGTCATGACTTCATGGCTTGCAAGTTTAAGCCCCATGTCGGGCTCTGTGCTGACAGCTCAGAGTTTGTGGCCTGTTTTGGATTCTGTGTCTCCCTCTCTCTCTGCCCTCCCCTGCTTACACTCTGTCTCTCTCTCTCTCTCAAAAAATAAACATCAAAAAAAAAAAAAATTAGTCTTTGCACTACTCAAAGGAGAGGATACTTTGAATCTGATGACTAATCTGGGTTATGCAGACAGAATGCCTCCGAAAAAAATGAGAAGGCAATACACCAGAAAACTACAACCTGATAAAGAAAACCTCCTTTACTTTATTTTGGATCACTTACTGAGCACTTGCTTTGAGCCAGATACTGTAGATGCAAAGATCAATAAAATGGATTCCCTCCCTACCCTCAAAGAGTTTTTAATCTTATTATGAAAAGCTATATATAAATATTTGAATTGTTTTTTTCCATCTGTAATACTGCCCAAAGGGACACAAATAACCAGAACTGTTTTCTTGGAGAAGATATTTCCCACTGTAGGTTGATATAATCAACTACTCTCGAAAACTGGACAGCATGAAATAATTTTTAGACTCTGGTCATCCCTGAGTAATAAATTGTTACAAATGAATTTCTAAAATAGCAAAACTAAGACTAGATCTTGTAACCAAGGTAACTCACAAAGTAAGAGACAAACCCTATCTGCCTACTGCCATTACCCAGAAAAGTATTTCAATCCTAACAAAGAGTGAAATGCAACTTACTTTTTGGCAAGCGCTCTTCTTTCCTCTGGTGTGTAATCTAGAGAACCTATGGCTCCCTCTCCTTTTGTTGGCATAAACCCGATGATGGCTAATAATGCTGTTCTTACTGAAATAAAGAGTAAACATCAATCTAAGTTGTTTTGTAAAACGAACTGGGTTTACTCTAGAAAGAGAAAAAAGACACATAGGCTTTCACTGAAGAGGTGCAGGTAAAGTGGCTGTATTAAAATGGGGCACCTGGTTAACTCAGTTGGTAAAGCATCTTCACTCTTGATTTCAGCTCAGGTCACGATCTCATGGCTCCTGAGATCAAGCCCTGCGTCAGGCTCCATGCTGACAGCAGGGAGCCTGCTTGAGTTCTCCCTCTCCCTCTCCCTCTCTCTCTGTCCCTCCCCTGCTCACAATCTCTCTCGCGTACACACTCTCTCTCTCTCAATAAATAAATAAATAAAAATAGAAACTTAAAAAAATAAATAAAATGATGGCAAAACCAAGAGAGGGAAAGAATTTTTATTATTTATTCAATATCATCAAATTATTTATCCAAAACAGCTTCAATCTCAAAAGGGTGTTACACTTTATAATTATGAATTGATTAGAGTTACAGAATAGAAGATTTATATTCACTTTAAATTAATACTCACTACTCCACGAAGGCTGCCAAGTTTCAGGATGATGTCCTGAGATGCTCAAACAGATTTTCTTGCCTACTTCAAATCGTCCATTAGCCTTAGGAATAAATAAGGCATTTAAAAAACTATATATGTGTTTAATATTGTATACTTTATAAGTATAAATATATTTTACAAGTAAATAATTTTTTTTTTAATTATTAACATAATCTCCAAGGGGACACAGATTTTTGTCCTCTTATAGATACTCCACAAATATTGGTTGAAGTCTGAAAGAACAATAAAAGCTGTTTTTAGAAGTTGTAGCACCTAGGGGCACCTGGGTGGCTCAGTCAGTTGAGCGTCCGACTCTTGATTTCAGCTCAGATCATGATCTTATGGTTTGTGGGATCAAGCCCCGCATTCCACTTTGTGATGAGAACACGGAGCCTGCTTGGTATTCTCTCTCCCTCTCTCTCTGCCCCTCCCTCACTTGCACACACCCACGCATGCTTTCTCTCAAAATAAACAAACTTAAAAAAAAAAAAAAAAGGGTTGTAGCACCATTTTGAAACTGAGTTGCATAACTGAAATCTACATACATAATTCATGTATAAAGATGTCCTGATGTCCTACTCTGAGCCCAGTACCGCACAAGGCCCTGTGAAGGATCTAAAAGAGAAGATATACAGAGGCTAGAATAAAACCTAAGAACTTGGTGTTACCTAATTAGATACTGGTGCAGAAGGCTCTGACACTGAAGTGATTTCCATAAGGATGATACAATTTCATAAGACAGGAACACAAAAGAGTCAGATCAGAGATAATGATTTCAGTTTTGGACATGGATCTGTTGTCTTGGTAGAAGAGCTATGGATGACGTATAGCAGATAGGCAGAAATAGAGACATGCTGATGTCAGACAAAAAACATTTTTGGTATCTGCCTTAACAGAGATGACTGATGAAAACCATTTTATAGAAATAAGAGAAAACAGCTGAAGTCTGAACTTGTAGAATATCCATATTTAAGGGAAGGATAAGGAAGAAGAAGCATGAAGTTAGAATACAAGCTCTACATGGCCAGAGAATTTAACTTATTCTCTGCCACACCTACAGGGTACATGACATATGTTTAACAAATACTTGTTGAATGAAGATTGGAGAAGACTTTTCAAAAGAGAGGAAGTGAACCAGAAAGAGTAAATACTGACAATCAGGAGGGCAGGGCTGATTCTCAGCCAGTGTGTTAACCATGACCATATATTGGGTAACTACTGGAATTATTTCTATACTTCGGGTGAAAG
Source organism: Puma concolor (assembly GCF_028749965.1). Taxonomy (NCBI): domain Eukaryota; kingdom Metazoa; phylum Chordata; class Mammalia; order Carnivora; family Felidae; genus Puma; species Puma concolor. Next base: position 81,546,484 of record NC_141671.1, read on the forward strand.
CTGCTGCCCCAACTATTCCTCCCCGCCAGTTTCTCCATGCACCAGCCCCACTCCTGGACCACTTGGCTCTCCACATGATCTAGCAACTAAAAAGGGACTCCTAAACACAGTAGGGCACCTCCCAGGACTATCCCCAGCATTAACAATTCTCAACATCACCTAATGTGTGTTAAGTAGCAAATTTTATATGCTAGGAACTTTATATTGTGATTATATTTACCATACACAAGCCTTGACAGATGAGAAAAGTGAATTTCAATGAGATTATATAACCTGCCTCTGGTGTAATGGCAAGAACAGTGGTCAGAATCCAGGTCTACTGGCTCTGAAACTAATGCTCTTTCCACTACACCAAATATAGGTAAAAGCAGCATTAGTTTAGTATTTATTAATGAATACCTTGTGTTTCACCATTTGCCACTCCATGTGTGTCAGATATTTAACTTAGATGGACTGGGATGAAGACCGAAAAGGGGCAGCAGGATTTTTGAAACTAGTCCCTGAAATTGGTGTAGTAAGCATGTAGAAACCAGACTGCAACAGACTAAACTTGAGTAAGGATGTCTTGAACTTATCCAAGAGAAAATACAACAGTTTAAAGAGGTAGGAGAGACACAGAAAGGTTTTCATTTTTTTCAATGTTTGTTTATTTTTCAAGGGAGAGAGAAACAGAGTGCAAGTGGGGAAGGGGTAGAGAGAGAGGAAGACACAGAATGTGAAGCAGGCTCCAGGCTCCCAGCTGTCAGCACAGAGCCTGACACAGGACTTAAACCTGCATACAGTGAGATCATGACCTGAGCTGAAGTCAGATGCTCAACCAACTGATGGCACCCATGCACCCCAACAGAGAAAGGTTTTTGTGTTTTGTTTTGCTTTTTTCAAGGTTAGGGGATACTTAGACATACTGGCAAATTAAAGAAACGAGGGAAAGAATGCTTAACAAATAAGAGAGAAATTTACTCTGAAGGAACAACATCCCAGGATAAATAAGAGAATACTGGATCAACAGCTTTCTTTCACATGGAGGTAAAATATGTGACGACAGAAATTCTAAGATCTAAACAGAGATAACAGAGGGGTGCCTGGGTGGCTCAGTCAGTTAAGCATTCAACTCTTGATCTCAGTTCAGGTCATAATCTCATGGCTTGTGGGATTGAGCCCCAAGTAGGGTTCTGCAATGACAGCTCAGAACCTGCTTGGGATACTCTCTCCCTCTCTCTCTGCCCTTCCCTCACTTGCACATGCCCACACACACTTTCTCTCTCTCAAAATAAGTAAATTTTAAAAAATAGTAATAATATAACTAACATTTATTGAGGACTCTGTGACAGCTCTTACTTTAAGAGCTGTATAGGAAAATGAGGAAAGCAGTGTAACAAAGTTGACAAGTTGAAGGAAATGATGCGATTAAGAGATACAATAACATTACCCTCTACTGAGTACTTACCAAGTGCCAGACACTGCCTAGCACTTTGCATACATTAATTCATTGAATCCTATCACCTACACTATGGCCACTATGCATTCATTAGCATCAATAATTCCTAGGAATTATTTTTGGGGGAAAATAATTGTACTACCAAGGCGTGGTCCCCAAAGACAAAATTATAATGTCCCACTTTATTTCTTAATGAAAATGAGTATGCTAACCACACTCTGTAGTCGTCATGAAGAGTTAAACCACAAGTATTCCAAAAGCCAAGAATTCTTACCGTTAAAAGAATAATGCTTGGTGGTTTCATGGGATACTCGGGGGGCAGTACTATTCGTCCATGATAAACTCCTCCATCAAAATCAGAATCTGGGGGCCCTCTAACTGTGAAGTGCCATTCAAAAAGGTTATCCTGAACAAAAAAAATAACCAGCAAGAAATTAGTAACATTAAAAGGTCTGATCATCTTTATCAAGGAGTATCAGAAATATTCCTAGATGAGAAAAATCAAATGTTTCACATTATTACTAAAATAGTTAATAATGCACAAAATGTCTCAAGTATAAAAGTTATAAGTAAAAGTTATTAATCTAGTTTCCATGTCCCACAAGAGCTAAAATTTAAACAAATGCATTTTAAAAAGCTGAGCACTGTTATATATTCATAAATTAGATTCCAGATTTACTTAAGCTGGAAATTAATCCTTGAATACTAATTAGTGATAATTAGTATATAATCAAATAATTACTGTAAAATTACGTTACTATTTTAACAAACTTTAAAAAATTATCCCTCATGGATGCTTAAGAGCCTATTTATTTATAAGTAGTCAGTAATATTAATAAATATGCTATCAATATTATCTTAGAGTTCCCAAGTACTTTACAGTTTACAGTGTGCAAAATTACATTTTATTCTCACTAATGTCATGGAAACCAGACTGAGCACATTTAAATACAGATGGGAAGACTAAAAAGAGATAGAGATGTTTGTGCAAAAAGCCTAGACTAACTGTAGAGGCCCCTCAAGGAGCCAGATCTTTCAAAGTATAAAGAGTTTGGGGTTCTTTCCATTCCCCCTCCCTCCCTCATACTCAAAACATAAAACCAATTTAGCATCTGAGACCATTTTACAGAAACCGAAAATTTGCTTCTAAAATGTCAGATTCTGAATGGCTAATGAAATAAATACTTAGAAAATATAGGGAGTAAAATATGTCAATAAACCACATCAAACACATCTGTAATGACTCAAAGCAATGAAAAAACAATTTTAAGTAATTAGTTTAAAATATTAAAGTATTAGGGCGCCTGGGTGGCTCAGCTGGTTAAGCATCTGACTTTGGCTTAGGTCATGATTTCACAGTTCATGAGTTCAAGCCCCACATCAGGCTCTCTACTGTCAGTGCAGAGCCAGCTTCCTATCTTCTGTCTCCCTTTCTCTCTGCCCTCCCCCACCTCGCACATTCTCTCTCTCTCTCAAACATAAACATTTAAAAAAATAATACCATGTTTTTAAAAATAAATAAATAAAAATAAAATATTAAAGCATTAAAATCCACATGTAAGAGGAGTGCCTGGGTAGCTCAGTCAGTTAAGTGTCCGACTTCGGCTCAGGTCATGATCTCATGGTCCATGAGTTCAAGCCCCATGTTGGGCTCTGTGCTAACAGCTCAGAGCCTGGAGCCTGCTTTGGATTCTGTGCCCGCCCCCCTCTCTGCCCCTCCCCCCACTCGTGCTCTGTCTCTCAAAAATAATTAAATGTTAAAAAAAATTTTTTTTAAACTAAATTAGAACTACCATTGGATCCCGCAACCCTTCTCCGTATAATCCCCAAGTAAATAAAATCAGTACTTCATAGAGATATCTGTGGTCCTACATTCATTGCAACATTATTCCAAGTAGTCAAGGGATCGGGGGAAAACACCGTGTGTCCACCAGTAGGTGAATGGAAAAAGAAATTGTGAGATTTTACACGTCTATAAGTACAAACGTATAAATAATGATATATTATCCAGCCTCTAAAAAAGGGAGTTTCTGCCATTTGCTACCCCATGGATGAACCTGGAAGACAAACCTTATGCTAAGCAAGAAAAGCCGGACACAGAAAGAAAACACTGCATGATCACACTTCTAGGTGGAATTTTAAAAAGTCAAATACATAGAAGCAACTCACTCCTTTGTATTATCATAGAAGAAAATAGCTCCAATTGTCTTATCATTTCTAAAATTCACAAAAAAGCAAATTTGTATTTATTAGGACATGATATATAAAAAATAATAAAAGCAACTATACATGAAAAGAAAAATTTTTTTTTAATCCACATGTTAAGACATGGGAGATAGAAACTTACCTCTAATGGCTGTGCATGGTAATGATCTGTTGGATCTTTCAATTCTGCTGCTTCTTTCATTAAACGTTTAACAGCTAAAATAAAATTCATAAGATACATTTAAAATACACTTTTCCAAGAGATTAGCACAAATTCACAAACTAATGAAAAAGTTCCTATTTCAATAAAAACTGTACAGAGGACTAGTTCAACTGGGTATATGGTTAAAGTTTAATTATGGGATAATGGTAATAATCAGAGAGGGGAAGGACATGGCATTAGAAGAGTTATATATTAAATTAAATACTTAGGGCAGTCTCATAAAGACACTATTTTTATTTAATATGCATTTTCATAAACACTAACTCATGTAATCCTTAAAACAATGGAAGACTTGGTGGCGCAGTCAGTTAAGCATCTGACTCTTGATTTTGGCTCAGGTCATGATGTCATAGTTGATGGGATAGAGCCCCACACGGGGCTTCTTGCTGACAGCGTGGAATCTACTTGGGATCCTCTCTCTCTCCCTCTTTCTGCCCCTCCCCCTGCTTGCGTGCACCACCTCTCTCTCTCTCAAAATGAATAAATAAACTTTTTACAAAATTCCCATTTTCCAGACTAAGAAACTGAAACATGGAGAGATTACATAACTTGTCCAAGTCCAGACAGCTAGTCAATGACAGCTGGAATTTTAACACAGGCATTCCAACTCTATTTTGTTAAAATATCTGTATTAACAAAAATGTGCCCTCTGGAATTCATGCTTATGAACGGGACACCCTGTATCTTCCTATACAGGGGAGGATATCCTCTACCTCTTGGGAATTTTCACCCACTATTTTGCATTAATTTAAATGGACTGTCCCCAGGAGTCACTAAATCTCCACACCTCTAATCGATTTTTTTTTTTTAAGGTATGCTCCAATGTTCCACGCCCAATGCCAGACCCTGACGGAGATCAACAGTCACATGCTCTACCAACTGAGCCAGCCAGGTGCCCCTTGAATTCCTTTCTGAGAAGACTCTTCAGCTTAATTAAAACCTCCAATCAACTCACCCCATAAATTTCTGTAACCACCTATATCTATATTCACGTCCTTCTTTATCCATACCTTTGGCTCTTAGGAATTCCTCATTTATACTCCCCTAATAAAATATAATTCTAGCTGACCCAACCCAACCATCTTCTTATTTGGTATCTATACCCAAACAGCTGAGCATTACTGAAGGGGAGGGTAAAAAAAGTCACAGAGGCAGGCACACTGATGTCATTACAGAGTTATTATCGACAACTTCCACCAGGACACAATGCCACCCAACGTTCCGGAATTTCTCTGGTAAGCCAAGCAGCCCACTCCAGCCAGCACCCCAAGACTATTTCACACCTGTTTACTCCTCATCTCACTCCTCTTTCACCTCTTACAGTCAATGACACAGCCTTTTACTTCCACGATAAATGACTGTCAGCAGCCTATCACAACCTACAAATCCTATCTGTACCTGTACCCTCCTTCCTTCCCTACTGGTTCTTAAAGGTCAATCCTTTGGTCCCAGCCCCTCAAACCTCAAGCTGTAGGTGCTAAAAAATGTCAGGATACTGGTATAGGACTGTAAAGCCAGGAAAAAACCAGGTAGCCCATGGCTCCCAAAATTCTGCTTGAAAACCAACTGATATAGTTCAATGTGCTATAAGAGAAGTATGTACCAGGTGGGCACCTAACCTGACAGCAGACAGAAGAGAAAAGGAGTCAGGCAGGCACTGACATCTGAAAGAAAGACAGTGGGAATTATGCATGGGTATGAATAGGCAGAGGAAACAATAAAAGTAAAATGCACAGAGGTATAGGTATGGAATGAAAGAGATTAACTGAGCACACCTCCCACACACATACAACCAAACAGTTCAGTATGTATCAGGACTTCTGCATAAAATTTCCTTTTAATCAAGGGTTCCTAAGTGGGGGAAAGAGTTCATAATTCACTATCCTACTCCATAATTATTCGTTCTTTTCTATCTCCTACATCAAACTAGGTCCTTGTAGTCACAGACTTTGTTCACTTTATCAAAGTATTTGAACATCAAATAGTTACTGAGTTCATCATATTAGATGTTACAGCTGCAACCAACATATAGTTTTGGTTATCAAGGAGCTTGTAGTCTTGGGGCAGGTGGTGGAGGTAGGGGGCAGGGGGTCAAAGAATGGAAAAAAGTCTAGTGTCTAGAACATGGGGGGAAATGTATCTTAATGTTCACATACATGTTTCTAATCTAGTATTTGTCATGGTCCTCAGCTTGCAATGCTGCTCCCACTCCCACTCCCCATCCAGACAGGCCTTAAGGAACTTCCTTAGGAATGTCTTCCAGACAACTTCCCTTGTACACCCCGAAGAATGACTAGAGATGCCCATCTGATAGATAAAAATCTCTGAGGAGTCCTGGGAGGGGAACAGAGACCAGAAATACTCTCCATGTTAGTTATTCTAATGGTCAGTCCCATCTGGAAGCCACTACTGTAGAAACTAGGTTGAGACTCCTTGCTCTAAGCCCTAACACTCTGTATTTTATCTTTTATAAAGTTTATAAAATCTCACTTGTAATTACTTAACACCTGTCTGCTGTGAAACAATTTACTTCACTGCAGGCTCCTCAGGGCTTAGCACATAGTAAACACTCAAATATTAGTTTAATTGAATTTTACTATCATCCTCCCAAAAAATCTTTCCAAGCATCTGGTTAAAAGCAATGGTTTTCAAACTTATTTGACAATAAAATCCTTTGTTCAAAAAAAAGCTTAATGAGAACCTCAATATGTACAACAGGTAACAGAGCTGTTTTGGTTGGGGATGGAGGGGCCTTCAGGCTGTTTACGCCCTTCAACCTAGTCTATCGAAGGAGCCCATGGAACAAGGATTGAAAAACCTTGGTTTAAAGCCACAGGAAAATATCATTCTTTCAAATTAATATTATTAGATATAAATAAAATCATGGAAGCTGCTATGAAGTTAATTCATTTGGCTGCTGTCGGCAATCAAAGATGCCATGGAGATTGTTTTTTTCTTCATTTCTCATCAGCTGGCTGAATGATTAAGCTGAAGAAATCTATTTTATGTTATTGCAAACTCTTTCCACATTTTCTCCACCTCTCCCCCACTCAGCTCAATTCAACAGGAAAGAAAAAAAATAAACACCCAGTAGTACTTGGATATTACGAGAGATGTTAAGAAAGGATCAGAATTAAGAACAACTGATAACAATTGAATAAAGGAACAATCATGTGTTCAACAACTAAACATACTGATTTTCATAGTTCACAGACTACACAGGCACATACCATGTGAGAGCTAAAGCCATGTAGCCAAATAGAAGGTAATATTAGTCTAGTGTTCTCATAATCTTTTTTTCCCTGAAATTACATTACATATATTATAAATGTCTTAGTGCAAAAGAATGTGGACTCTGAATTAGAGCTGCATTAAACCTCTGGCTCCTATATTCTGTAGCTCTAAATCCTTAAATAAATCACTTAATCTTATTCTGCCTCAATGTTCATATCTGTCAAATGGGAGTCAATAATATCTTCACGTAATTCTCTTTTCCTTCCTCTCCCCCACCTCTTCCCCAGGTCACAAGTTATTGTCAGAAATAGACTGGGATATAAGACCCTCTCAAAATTCTCCCTGGTTCAAAACCAGACAATGAGGGGACACCTGGGTGGCTAGGTAGGTTAAGCGTCTGACTTCGGCTCAGGTCATGATCTCGCAGTTCATGAGTTTGAGCTCTGCATGGGCTCTGTGCTGACACCTCAGAGCATGGAGCCTGCTTCGGATTGTGTCTCCGTCTCTCTCTGCCCCTCCCCTGCTTGAGCTCTGTCTCTCTCTCTCTCTCAAAAATAAATATTGAAAAAAATTTTTTAAAAACAACAGACAATGAGCATATATAGTTGGCCTCATGGCATGGCTCCCTGGTTCCCAAGGAGAACTATCACTACAGGATAGTCAAGTTTCAAACTACTGCCTGGCAACTAGGTCTAGAACATGGTCTGCCACTCCTGATGCTCCATCTCTTGTTATCACATACAGAGAAAACTTTTTCCGATCATCTCCTCTCTTATCTCTTTGCAAGATTATTCAAGGAATTCTACCATGGTGAGACACAATATGCCAGGGAAGGAAAGGAGATGGGGAATACCTGCATGCCTGCTCTTGTTCTTTTCTACGGAGACCACAGGATCACTCTGGATCCAAACTCTAGGCTCTATGGGCCTAGGCATTAGCAATAGCAACCTTCAAATACCCAGGCTCTACCTCTCTAGGCTTACATTGGGCTTTGAAAACAAAGCCCCAGCTAAAGGGATCTTTTACAGGTCACTGTCTCTCAAGCATCTATTTCTCTTAGAAAGAAAATATCTTGGGCTCCTGGGTAGCTCAGCTGGTTAAGCATCAGACTTTGGTTCAGGTCATGATCTCACGTTTGTGGGTTCAAGCGCTGTGTGTCACGCTCTGTGCTGACAGCTCAGAGCCTGGAGCCTGCTTTGGGTTCTGTGTCTCCCTTTCTGTCGGCCCCTCCTGGGCTCGCACTCTCTCTCTCTCAAAAATAAATAAACATTAAAAAAAATTCTTTTAAAAAGAAAGAAAGCAAATATCTTAATATAATCAATCTCCAAAGCATGGGTAAAATGCAGAAGGAGGGTATATTGGGGATATGAACCCAATGTCTGCTCCCCAAGTGCCTCTTCCTACTCCCATAATGAAGGCACTTAAGCAAATGTTTAAAGACTAGTGTTTCTGTCCAGAAGGACCCTACAAAGGTATCCATTCAACAAACATTTAAAAAAATGTCCAAGTGATGGAGACCAAATAACCAAGACCTGCTTCTTGCCTTCAAAAAACTCACAGTGAGAAAGATATTAAAACAATTGAAATACAAACACTGACCAAGTATGTACAAACATAGGGACTACCTTATAGTCTACCTAATTGCTTAAGATAGCTGGACAAGGCCGAACCTTAAAGAAGCTTGAAGAATAGGAATTTCCAATGGATTAAAGGGAAGCCATGCCAAGCAGAGCTTCCAACAGGGACCAAGGCATACAGGTGAGAAGAGCTACTCCATCTGGATAGTCACTTGGGCGAAATGGATACATGGCAAAAATGCAGAAGCGGGAAAAAAAAAAAGCAACGGAGCACAGTTGTAGTAGTCTCGACTAGGTTGGTGAGAAAGACAAGGATCAAATCGTGAGCAGCCGTGTAGACCAAACTGAACACTTTACTTTTAATGTTATCCATAGCTATTAGGAAGACATTGAAATTTTTTCAATTTAAGGACTGATCTAATCAGTTTTGTTTTTTGTTTTACTGGAGCTGGTGACAAAAGTGACTGAATAGATAAATATGTGTGTGTGTATACCGGCACCCATGCAAGTATGCCTGTGTGTGTGTGTGCGTGTGTGTGTGGGTGTGTGGGTGTGGGTGTGGGTGTGGGTGTGGGTGTGTGGTGTTCGTTCCAGGGTAGGGGGTAGACTAAGGAGTAGACCGAGAGATCAAAGATAATTCCCATGGGTGCCTAGTTGCTGTCAATCCTGGAATAAGGGATGAGGGGACTCTGGAGGAGGAGAGTAAACTGATGAGTTTGGTTTTTTATTACCTCATAGAGATTTTTTCAGTGTGGGGGAAATCTGGGTGAAGACTTTGAATCACCAGTAATTCCAGGTATACTACAGCCTAGGAAAAGGGCTGAATTGGACATTAAAGCTTGAGAATAATTAGCATGAAGGTCCAGCCAACACTAAGGGTATATGGATAGAACAGCTCCCAGGTTTCCGGTGCAGACAGTGGGTGCCTTTGCTCCACTCTCTCACCAATCACCTCCTGAACACGGCCACAGACCCCTTCTGAAGAAAGCTACCACAAGAAGTTCTCTACACATAGGTCACCCTACTTTGTATTCTGAAATCCTACTACCTTGGCCAGAGCAGACCCAAAAAGGGATCAGGGAACTTGATCCAGAACAACCACTGATGAGCTAAGGCAGAGGCTTAATGAGGTAGCTCCACACAGAACTTTACCCCTAACCACAAGTCCATTCCAGAAAAATCACAAAGAAATAAGTTTTCCCACTTACAAACTGAACATACGTACTAGCCACATACTAGCACACTGGCCCTTTACCAGTTATGTGTATTCTCCTAATTGTGCCATGCATATGTCTAATTAGAAAGAGTTATATCTCTTCCATTGTGAAGTGCTTTTAATCACTTTCTTTCACACATGGATTACTCTAAAAATACCACACGACTGAGAATAAAACAAAGGAAGCATTTTCACCATGTTTGCTAGCATTTCTGGTAAGTCCCATATCTCATCTAATTCACCTTCACCATGAACTCCAAATGATCCACAGAGTAACTAATAAAAAAGATTTTAAAAAATGATCTCAGGTAGAACACCACCACCACCTTTGAGGAAATGATACCAAAAAGAGGAAGCAATTTACAACACAGCATGAAGCATGTCCACAAAAGCTCAGCCAGCTGACAGATCAGATACTTTGGAAATGCACAAAATTCCGGAGAATTTTTTTAAGTTTGTTTATTTATTTTGAGAGGGAGAGCACAAGCAGGAAGCGGGGGAGGGGCAGAGAGAGATGGGGAGAGAGGATCCAATGAAGGTTCTGTGCTATCAGTGCAGAGCCGGACGTGGGGTTCAATACCACAAACCATGAGATCATGACCTGAGACGACATCAAAAGTCAGACACTTAAGGGACTAGCTACCCAGGCGCCCCAAAATTCTGGAGAATTTAAAAGCTTTTCATAACCTCAGGCATGATAACCTATCAAAACTGAGCAATGTGTAGACAGTGCAGGGCCTAGTTGAGATTCCCTCTCTCCCTCTCTCTCTCTACCCCTCCCCCACTTGTGCTTTCTTTCTCAAAATAAATAAACTTAAAAAAAGAAAACTGAGCAATGTGCTGTTAAAAACAATGTCTTTGGATCCACCAGTTTTCCCTTCCAAACTGCATTATTACTCATATTTGCATTATTCTCTGGACACTCCAAGTATCTCAGCTGTCCTAAGGAACTTGGTATCCTGTGACCAAGGTACATTTTTTTTAATTTTTAAAAATTTTTTAATGTTTATTTTTATGAGAGAGAGAGAGTGGGAGCAGGAAGGGGAGGGGCAGAGAGAGAGGGAGACACAGAATCTGAAGCAGGCTCCAGGCTCTGAGCTGTCAACACAGAGCCCGATGCGGTGCTCGAACCCATTAACGGCAAGATCCAAGATCGTGACCTGCGCCAAAGTCATACACTTAGCCGACTGAACCACCCAGGAGCCCTCAGAGTCACCATACATTTTTACCCATATAGTTTTATTTACATCTACAACAATCTAGGGGCGCCTGGGTGGCTCAGGTGGTTGAGTGTATGACTTCAGCTGAGGTCATGATTTCACCGTCCATGGGTTCGAGCCCACATCAGGCTCTGTGCTGACAGCTCAGATCTGTGCTGGAGCCTGCTTCATATTCTGGGTCTGCCTCTCTCTCTGCCCCTCCCCTGATCACGCTCTGTCTCTCTCTCTCTCTCTCTCTCTCTCTCTCTCTCTCTCAAAAATAAACATAAAAAATAATCTACAACAATCTAAACAATTTAAGCATTCTACCATCTATCCTTAAAACCAAAGTTTTCTTTCCCTCTTTGTCTTTTATTTTCCCCTCTTTCCCCTCTAGCGTTCTTAAGAGATGGGGAATGGAGAGCCATTAACCAAACTGAAATTGAACTGTATAAATGCATCTCTTGGAAAGCCCATAGCCTTCACTAGATTTTTAAAGGAGTCTATGGGCCCATACATGGTATGACCCATTCTACACACTTGGTCACCTAAGAACATTTCTCAGCCTGAAAGCACTCAAGCTAACAAAGCTCTGCTCAATCAATAACCTCAAGCTTTTCTGGAGTTTCTACATATTAAGTATGTTTTAAAAATCAAAGACTCACATGTCCGCTCTTTCCATAACGATGCTAATCTTACTGATTCCTAATGAAAAGATGCTTTCTTGTAATGAAAAAATAAGCAGCAGCAATATTTGGCCAAACCACCACTAATATTCTAGGAATATCATTTGGAGCTGAACTGTGGAGTTTGTCCCTCCTGACAATTTTATCAAGGTACACATAGAATAAATACCATTTACAGAAACTAGTGTTTCATTTCCAGCCTGCCTTAATATGAGAGAGCTGCTTGATTTTCGTGCATCTTCATAATGCACCAGAAAAGAACTTGAGGCTAGGACTGTTTGGGCTGTTTTGTAAATGAAGCAGGGGCACTAAGTACAGAAAAATAAGTCTTTATGACCGAATATAGATATATATCATGTTAGTCGGCATGGCAAAAATCATGGTTAAGCACTAAAGGGCTTGGCTCATCTAACTAGTTTTCTTAGCGCTTTGGTTAGTTAGTTTAATACAGAGTATTTCCTCTAGGTCTTTAATTCTATTTGCCCCCAAATGCTGCAAAGGCGATATTTAAACAACCAAATCCTCACGTGTAAGTGAGTGAAACAGCTAATATAAGTCCGGTGGCAGCGACGAAAGGATAACGACGGTCGGTGTTCAGGGTGCAGGTACGGACGGCACGGCGTTGTTAACTATTACCCACGGACATCATCTTTACATCTGTTCTTAGATATGAGTTTATGACCCAGCACTACGCAACCAACAAGAGGAAAGGGAAAGTCCAGGTGCTGCGGGGAACTGGCCAGTCCCCGGACTGGCAGCCGGTGCCCGCCCGGCCGCCCTGCGGCCTGCACCATCCCGGCAGGCGGCGGTCTCGCGTAGAGCGCGAAACCCGGGGCGGAGCCGCGAGTGGCGGCGGACGCGAGGGAACCGCAGCGCCCGACCCGGGGTCCGGGGTCACTCCGCCCTCCCCGGCCCACCCGCCGGCGCCCCCCACCGCTTCCAGCCTTGCTCACCCGGGCTCTTCAGGTTGTAGCGGGTCTCCATGGCGGATCGCTGGCCCGGCTCCGGCCTCCCGGCCAGCCGCCTCCACCTTTCCGCGCCGCCGCCGGTGTGAAAGCGCGGCTCAGGCCGATTGGGCCAGGCCGAGGGAGCCTCCGCAGACACCGCCCAGCCCCGGCCCGGACTGCAGGCAGGAGGGTGAAGGCGGGGCGCGGGCTTCGCGATGGCACCGCCTCCCCCGCGGCTCCCCCGCCTCCCTGAGGGCGGGGCAGGCGCCGGCGCCGGCCGGGGAGTCGCTGTACCGGGCGCCCGGGCTGGAGGTAAGCTTTCCCGTCTGGCCGCGGGCCCAACCCCGCCGCGGCCGCCCGGCCTGCGTCACCCGCCCTCGCCCGGGTTTTGTGAAGTTGCCCTGACGTGGCGGTCGCTTCGTGGCGGTCGGTCGGCCGGCTCCGGCGTCCGTCACTGCGTAGTCGCCGCTGGCCCCGCGGAAAGCGCTCCGGCGTCTGCAAAAGCGTACGGCGCGCTCGTCTGCCCCTCGCCCAGGCCCCCCGGAAGCCGACCTTTTGCCGGGCCTGTCCGGGGTTCCCTGCGCTCGCGGGTATTACGGAAGAACGGCGCGGCCGGAAGCGGCCCAGCCCTACTCGCCGCCGGTGGGCTCCTGGAGCCCGGGCCTGAGAGTCCAGAGGGGCCCGGGCTCCGGCTGCCCGCGCGCTGCACAGCCTTGTCTGTGATCCAGTATAGCTGATGGGAGTGGGAACAGTTACGTGCGGAAGGGAAAAAATCCAGTGATAAGGAACGGAGTAGGGTTTTTAGAACAGTTTTTTTAAGATAATGTCATCAGGTGCAAGACACTTGTAAGCATTTATTTATAGTTATAAATAATTGTGACTTGCCAAATAAAACTAAGGGAATTACGTTGAATTTGCGGGAAAGCATACAAATACATACGTAAGGGTGAACCTCAGAGGACACAGTTCATGCTTCATTATGGAAAAAATGGGGTTAAGAGAAAGAGGGCTTGGGTTCTTGAAGGCCTAAAGGAGGGGCGAGAATTTAGGAAAGAGGGAGGGATTGGCAGACTAGGGAGGATGAAGAGGGAAGGAAGGAATTCTAGGTGAGATGAAGAAGGGTTAATCCGGCTGGCCAAGTTACATTTTGTTATATAAAGAATTGTACCAGCAACCTTTTGTAAAGAGTGAAATTGGGAGGGAAGGGAAGAAATGGAGGATATCTAAAATAAAATTAGATGATATCTTTCAAGCCTTTCCATGTTGTTGTTTTCTGAAAAGTAAAGGGATAATCAGATTGGCTGAAATGCGCAAACCAAACCAAACCCCAATGTGCTGCTTCGTTCATTTTTTCATTCTTTGTTATTAAATCTTCAGATTGTCTAACATTTGACAGTTTTGCAAAAGCCTGTGGCAATAGGCCTCACAATGAAGAGGCTTGTGAAACAGGTATTATCATTCCTATCTGATAGCTAAGGAAACAGAGTTCTGAAAGCATTAGGAGCCTTTCAGTTATTCAGCCTGCAAGTCAGTCAAATTCTGAATGCTGTAGTCTCTGGGGGCTCTCCTCCTTTATTTCCTCTGCACCGAGAGTGGGACATTTTTCTTTTTTTTAGAAGATACTACCACTTAGTCTGCTCCTTAGTGCTGAAAGGGTTCAAGACAGCCCCCCCCCCCACCAGAATGTGCCACTTGACATATGGATTATTTTGAGTTGAAGGCGCTTGAGACCCTGCAAGCTGAAGAGAAACTTTTGTCCGTCTCTTAACCACACAGAAAAATCTAAATTGGGGGTATTTCCCAGAAAAAGGATTGTTAACAGAGATAAATTTTATCTGAGTGACCCATCTGTATTGCAGAGCAAACATCTAATAACCAAACATCTGTTCTCCTTATTGCCCTGTGAAGTGCCTTCCTTTCCTCTGAAGTCCCAGACCCGGAGTCCTTCTCCTTAGTTCAGGATGACATACAAACCTCATTTTGCCTGACTTTGGAGTTTCCATGTCTGTGTGGATTCCCTGTATGTATGCTGTTAACTTTTATTTTCTCCTGTTTATCTGTCTCATGTCAATTTGATTCCTAGTCCCGCTAGAAGGACCTTGAAGGGAACAGGGGTTCTTGCTCCCTGAAAAGAGACAAAGAATTCTTGCTCCTTAACAGGCTTCTTTCCTCCACCAGACTGGCTCCATAGGAATTATAATCTCTCCTTTCTTGGTTAAAAACAAAAAAATTTATTCTGACAATGTAGTTCATGGGCACATGTTAAAGTTTATTAAACTTGTTGCAAGAGCAAAGACCTCTAGCAAGCCAATTGAAAGATTTCTCTCAGCAGAAACGTTTATAGAGAAAAGTTTATTTATTTACAACCACTATCGTTGCCCTATATAGTTCCTCTTTTCTAAAAAAGTCCTGTGAAGTGCAGGTCTACCACTCATCTTGATTTGCATCCTAGGAGCAAGGCCAGGACTATTCTGAGCATCTACTGTGTATTGGGCCCAGTACTGGGCACCTGATATACATCAATTCATTTATTCTTCACAACAATACTGACAGCAGCATAGGTTATTTATACCCATTTTACTGATGAAGGCAGTTGAGGTCTCAGAAAAATGAGCAATTTTTTAAAAATTTATTTTTGAGACAGAGATAGAGCACAAGCAGGAGAGGGGCAGAGAGAGAGGGAGACACAGAATCTGAAGCAGGTTCCAGGCTCTGAGCTGTCAGCACAGAGCCCAACATGGAGCTTGAACACACGGACCATGAGATCATGACCTGAGCCAAAGTCCGACACATAACCGACTGAGCCACCCAGGCACCATGAGCAATTTTTTTTTTTTTTTTTTTAAGTAATCTCTGTATCTAACCGGGAGCTTGAACTCACAACCCCAAGATCAGGAGTCACATGCTGTACTGACTGAGCCAGCCAGGCTCTCCAAAGCAGTTTACTTTAATTCTCAGTTTTTTCCACTACATTACAAGTTCTTATACTTCTAACATGCTATTTTTTTTATCATATTGATGAAAACAAATTTTTCTAGAATTTTATTTATTTCTCGATTTGAATACTTTGAAATCTTAAAAGTTTCAGCATCTTATCCAAGGCTGTTTAGGAAGTGGAAGAACCCTGATTCAAGTCCAGGTCTTTTGGGTCTGAAACCTGGATTGTTTTTGCTACACTAGGAAGGAATCAGGCTATTTTGTGTCATGCAAGGTCTTTTTTCCCACCATTTGAAAATGGAAATGCGTGGGGCTCCTGGGTGTCTCAGTTGGTTGAGCGGCCAACTCTTGATTTTGGCTCAGGTCGTGATCTCACAGTTCATGGGATCAAGCCCCGTGTCGGACTCCACACTGACAGTGAAGAGCCTGCCTGAGATTCTCCCTCTTCTCCTTTCTCTGCCCCTCCCTTGGTCCCAAATGTGTTCTCCCTCTCTCTCTCTTTCTCAAAATAAACATTTTTAAAAAAATATTTTTCCCATTAATAAGCAAAGAAGTAGTAAATACAGTAGTAAACATTTGTTTGCAACATTATTAAAATCATTTTTACTGTGACTTTCTTTAAAATAACACTTTTTTGGAGACCCAATTTGCTGCCATGGTTTTGAATTATCTGACATCTTCCCCCAAATTATGGTTCTTGATATTAGAAATGAAGAAAAAGAAACCTGCTCAGTACTGTAGTTTTGCTTTGTTTACATGGATTGCATATCTTTGCTTTTTTTTTTTTCATAATAAAAGTGCTTTCATTTTTAAAAATTATTCCTTTAATCTCCACACCCAACATGGGACTCATACTCACAACCCTGAGACTGAGTCACATACTCTTTCAACCAGCCAGGTGCCCCTCACAATATAGACACTTTTAAAATTAAAAGCAAAAATTACAGTGCTCATATTGCTTACTCCCTAGTTCTGACGAACTGATGAGTTTAACAAGAGATCATTCGTTTCTAATCTTAGCTGTTAAGGAAACACCTGCCACTAAGATAAAACTAGTTGCTCATGGATGAAAGAACAGGTACTTTGTGATGTGCCAGCAACTGTGTCTTCTCCCTCCCTCCCTCTTCCTGGGTCCTCTCCGAATTGCTCTTCAGGACAGATGGGTGCTGTCCCTCTGCCACTCTGTCTATGCCTTTTTTCTTATGGCCCCTACCCTGCCGCGCCAGTGTGTCATTCTCTGAACCTTTTTAGGCACTTGCTGATGGAAGAAACTTGGTCATCTACAAACTCGCCTGAGTAACTTAGAACTCTGCTGTCTACCCTGAGAGCAGTTTCAGTTTCTATTCATTGGGAAATTGCAAAATGGCAAAAAATTAGTGTGAGTCGAATACTTTTAAACAAATTTGTGTTTTCTTCACCACTGCAGCATCCACAATCTTCCAAAAAGTCATAGTTGATAAAGATGTGAAACTTTCTTCAGTCTACAGACAATGCTCAACGCACACACAAATTACAAAACTTCGTAGAGAAATTCTGCAGCCCCAAGGCATTTCAGGAATATTATTACCATCTTTAGAACTAACAACCCAATGCTGCTTCCCATTAAAATCCAGTTTGCAAGCTTTGAATAACAGCCAAGTCATCATCTTCTAAAAAGCAGTCCTGGACTTCCCTACAGTTTATCCTTTTAGCACAAAATAACCACAAGGTGCAGGTATGCCACCACTCCGCCTACCTTCTAGCATCTTGTGAGAGAACAGCCGGGCCAGTCTCACGTCCCTGGGAACTGATGTTAGGTTTAGGTGCAGATGTTCTTAAATGGAAACATACAGCATATATGCCAGAATAGGAAGTAAAATTTTTCCAAGATACCATTCTTCAGAAAAAAGAGTTGCCTTAAGTTTTTGTCTTTGTCCTTTTTGAACAAAGTACTCTTCAGGAAGACAGTATGTCTTGAAAGGGCCTCGAGCAATGGCAGTTTTCTAATAAGGGTTACCTAAAAAATTATGGGGAAAAGGTGAAGACATTCCTGAGGGTACGACCTTGGAGAATAAGCATAGGAGATCATTATTAGTAGGCTTTTTAAAAAGTCACTGGGGGGCGCCTGGGTGGTGCAGTCGGTTAAGCGTCCCACTTCAGCCAGGTCACGATCTCACGGTCCGTGAGTTCGAGCCCCGCGTCAGGCTCTGGGCTGATGGCTCAGAGCCTGGAGCCTGTTTCCGATTCTGTGTCTCCCTCTCTCTCTGCCCCTCCCCCGTTCATGCTCTGTCTCTCTCTGTCCCAAAAATAAATAAACGTTGAAAAAAAAAATTTTTTTTAAATAAAAAGTCACTGAAAAGAGAAACGCAAGAAGTACTTATTTGTGGAGATAGTGAATATAGAGGGGGGAAACATACCTGTCTTGATGTTTAACAAATGGTTTTTGGAGACCCCATAATATCTCCACTGACAGTATCCTATTCAATTTAAAACATGTTCTTTTTGGGTGAACCCTCTTGCATTGTTGGTGGGAATGCAAACTGGTACAGCCACTCTGGAGAACAGCATGGAGGTTCCTCAAAAAGTTAAAAATAAAACTACCCTACGATCCAACAATTGCACTACTAGGTATTTATTCCAAAGTATACAAAAATACAGATTTGAAGGGGCACATGCTCCCTGATGTTTATAGCAGCATTATCAACAATAACCAAACTATGGAAAGAGCGCAAATGTCCATCAATGGATGAATGGATAAAGAAGATGTGGTTTATATATACAATGGAATATTACTAAGCCATCAAAAAGAATGAAATCTTGCCATTTGCAACTATGTAGATGGAACTGGAAGGAATTATGCTAAGCAAAATAAGTCAGTAGAAGAAAGACAAATACCATCTGATTTCGCCATGGAATTTAAGAAACAAAACAGATGAACGTATGGGAGGGGGAAGAAAGAAACAAACCTTAAGCGACTCTTAAAGATAGAGGACAGGGGCGCCTGGGTGGCGCAGTCGGTTAAGCGTCCGACTTCAGCCAGGTCACGATCTCGCGGTCCGTGAGTTCGAGCCCCGCGTCAGGCTCTGGGCTGATGGCTCAGAGCCTGGAGCCTGTTTCCGATTCTGTGTCTCCCTCTCTCTCTGCCCCTCCCCTGTTCATGCTCTGTCTCTCTCTGTCCCAAAAATAAATAAACGTTGAAAAAAAAAACTTAAAAAAAAAAAAAAAGAGATAGAGGACAAACTGAGGGTTGGTAGAGGGATGTAGGTGGGGGTGGGCTAATGGGTGTTAAGGGGGCAGCTGTTGCTATGTATATAAGTGATGAATCATTGAATTCTACTCCTGAAACAAATACTGCACTGTATGTTACCTAACTAGAATTTGGGTTGGGGGGGAAATACTTTTTTTTTTTTAAACATTCTTTCTTAAACAGCCAAGAGGGAACTGTTAGATGATTCAAAATTTCCCATGATGATGAAAACCCTGCTGTACAAGATGCCTGTGAAGAATTAAATAAAATGATTTGGGTGGGGAAGAAAATTTTTTATTAATACCATTTTGTTAATTTGTTTTTGTAATACCATTTTATAATTTGTTATTTTAATATGAATAAATATTTAAATATCTAAAGTAACGCATGGTTTGGGAACTTGGGTGGTTCAGTTGGTTGAGCATCTGACTTCGGCTCAGGTCATGATCTCGCGGCTTGTGAGTTCAAGTCCCACAGTGGGCTGTGTGCTGACATCTCAGAGCCTGGAGCTTACTTGGAATTCTGTGTCTCCCTCTCTCTCTCTCTGCCCCTCCCTGCTCGCTCACGCACTCTCTTTCTTTCAAAAATAAATAAAACATTAAAAAAATTTAACAATTTAACTAGACTTTTTAAATTATTTAATTTACATCTATAAAAGTTTACATTCAAGGGGCACTTGAGTGGCTCAGTCGGTTGAGTGCCTGAGTCTGGATTTCTGCTCTGGTCATGATCCTGGGGTCATGGGATCGAGCCCAGCATCTGGTTCCAAGCTGAGCATGGAGCCTGCTTAAGATTCTCTCTCTCCCTCTGCCTCTCCCCGCCCCCTGCTTTTGCACGCTCTCTCTCTCTCTCTCTCTCTCGTAAAAAAAAAAAAAGTTTACATTCACATTGTTGATTAAATAAATTGGATTTTAAAAGCTATATAACCCAATTGGAAAAAGAAACTAACACTGGAGACGTGTGTGTGTGTGTGTGTGTGTGTGTGTGTGTGTGTGTGGACACATGTTTGTGTGCGTGTGTGTGTGTGTATTAATGGAGGAGTGGAAGAGTGAAGAAAGCTCCCCTAGTGATTCTAACCCTAGTCTTCCATCATCTCTGCTTCTCATCCCTTTTAACAGCTATAAAGCCAAACAATGTCTCCCAATATATAAGACTTGCCTAGGGGCGCCTGGGTGGCTCAGTCGGTTGAGTGTCCGACTTCGGCTCAGGTCATGATCTCACAGTCTGTGGCTTCGGACCCTGTGTCGGGCTCTGTGCTGACAGCTCAGAGCCTGGAGCCTGTTTCCAATCCTGTGTCTCCCTCTCTCTCTGCCCCTCCCCCAGTCTCACTTTGTCTCACTCTCTCAAAAATAAATAAATATAAAAAAAATTAAAAAAAAAAAAGACTTGCCTAGGATACGTATTTAAAATACAAATTCCTAGACCTCTCCTCAGAGATTCAGATTCAAGAAGGCTGGAGTAGAGATGAGAATTTATGTTTCTAAACACCCTAGGTGATTCTTACGATCCAAGAACTTTGGAAAGCTCTGGCCTTGAGCATTAAATGAAATGGTAGGACATGAATTTGATGGTGCTTTTTCTTGCACCTTATTAATCTGAGTTCCTTCCTCTCCCACTGAGATGGAAAGATATCTAGGACTGGCCCCTCCCAGTCAGCCCCTTTACTGGCTGCTTCCCATGGAAGGGAGGTGACTGAGGTCGCTTGTAGAAGTCTGGGAGAAGTCTGGAGTTTGTTCCTGGTTACTGACTACTTGATGAAGGCAGGGCATTACCGTCATGAGCTCTCTGCAAGGCCAGAGGCAAGCAATGACTGGGCAGCAGTCACAGGGACTTAGGCAATAATGGAAGGTGGAAGCAACCAGAATCAGCTTGTAGGAGGAGAAATGGAATTCTCCACACAGGTGGTGAGGGTAAGTGTCGGTGGCAAGAACTCCTGTCCCTTTCAAGGTCCTTCTGGTTGAACTAAGAATCAAATTGACACGAGACAGATAAACAGAAGAAAATCAAATTTTATAGCATATGTATGGGGCATCCACACAGACATGGAAACTCTAAAGTCAGGCAAAATGAGTTCTATATGTCATTCTGAACTAAGGAGAAGTGGGTGGGGATCTGGGGCTTCAAGGGAAGAATGCACTTAACAGGGCAATAAAAAGTAATGCAGATGTTTGGTAATAAAATGTTTGCCCTACCATACAGATGGGTCACTCAGATAAAAATTATCTCTGATAATTATCTTTATTCTGGGAAATACCCCCAATTTAGATTCTTCTCTGTGGTTAAGGAAAGGACAGAAGTTTCTCTTGAGCCTGAAAGGTCTTGATTGCCTTCAGCTCAGTCTTCACACTAGAGTGGCTCATCTTGGGGTGGCCTGCATTAGCATGGAAGAAACTGAGGTCAACTGTAGTTGGCCATTCAGGGGAAGGGTCTTAAGTGGGGGGGGGGGGGGGGGTTTGTTTTTTTTGTGTGTGTGTGGGTGGGGGGTTTTGCTCAGTTTTGAGAAACTAGAAAGATCCTCCTTGCCCCAGCCGTTGATTAGTAAGATTGAAGAAGCAGGGTGGTCAAGACCTCAGGCAGCCCGACACTAGTTAATGCCCTCCTCCACCCTGAGTGTAGCAGCAGATCACGTCTCTTTCATGTGGAAGAGCCTTGCTCACCTGCTTCTTGGAAGTCTCAAAATACTACAAAAGGGCAAAACTCATGCAGCCTCGATATTGGGTAATACCAATATCATCTGATTTAACAAAGGACCACATAGAAGTCAGATGTAAATTCATAAGTCCCTAAAATCCCGGTAAAGTTAACTATTTATTATAGTCAAGGATAGAGTCTACAGTAAATGATGATCTTGCCAGGACAGCAGCCTCCTAAATCCCCTACAACCCAGCATACAAAAACGTCCAAGGGATGGCAATGGAAAGTAGAACTACTCTGGTAGACAGCAGAAAGCCCCGATTAAGTGAAAGGAAAATTCAAGAACTTCCTCAGAATTTCCCCTAGGTTTGTTAAGATTTTAAAATTAACAGGAGGGGCGCCTGGGTGGCTCAGTCAGTTAAGCGTCTGGCTTCGGCTCAGGTGGTGATCTCATGGTTTGTGGGTGCGAGCCCTGCATCGGGCTCTGTGCTGACAGCTCACAGCCTGGAGCCTGCTTCGGATTCTGTGCCTCCCTCTCTCTCTGTCCCTCCTCCGCTCATGTTCTGTCTCTGTCTCTCAAAAATAAATAAACATTAGGGAAAGAAAATATTTTAGGCTAGAAAGAAAATCCTCAGGTATCTCTGATCTGGCAAATGGATTCATTCGTTCCAGCAATGCTTTACAAATAGAACATGACCCATTAGTGAATTGTGACATCTTTTTCAAAAAGGAAATAAAAAAAATACTAGAATGCATTGCATGTAGAAGGAATAATACTATGTGAGATTTTTTTAAATGTTTATTATTTATTTTTGAGAGAGAGAGAGATACAGAGCACGAGCAGGGGAGGGGCAGGGAGAGAGGGAGACAGAATCTGAAACAGGCTCCAGCTCTGAGCTGCCAGCCCAGAGCTCCATGCGGGGCTCGAACTCAGGAAATGTGAGATCGTGACCTGAGCCGAAGTTGGATGCTTAAGATCCAGGCGTCCCTACTTTGTGAGATTTTTGAAAAAGTAATATTTATAAGGGGTGCCTGGCTGGCTCAGTTGGTGGGCAGTGCAACTCTTTTTTTTTTTTTTTTTAATGTTTTATTTTATTTTTGAGAAAGAGAAAGAAAGTGCAAGCAGGGGTAAGGAAGAGAGAAGGAGACAAAGGATCTGAAAGCAGGCTCTGACAGCAGAGAGCCAGACATGGGGCTTGAACTCACGAACCATTGAGATCATGACCTAAGCCAAAGTCAAAGGCTTAACCAATTGAGCCACCCAGGTGCCCCAACAGTGTGACTCTTAATCTCCATGTTGTGAGTTGGCACCCCAACTGAGTGTAGAAATTACTTAAACTCTTGGGATGCCTGGTGGCTCAGTTGGTTAAACGTCTGACTTCGGATCAGGTCATGATCTTGTGGTTCCTGAGTTCAAGCCCCATGTCAGACTCTGTGCTGACAGCTCAGAGCCTGGAGCCTGCTTCAGATTCTGTGTCTTCCTCTCTCTCTGCCCCTCCCCTGCTAGTGCTCTGTCTCTTTCTCAAAAATAAATGAACATTAAAATTTTTTTTAAAGTAATAAACATTAAAAATATTTTTAAAAATAAACCCTTTAAAAATATAATAAAATCTTTTTTAAAAGTAATATTTATAAGTGTGAGTATGTGATAGTTTGCAATGTGAATTATATTTATTGTGGCTCACAACAACAAAAAGTTTAAAATGGATTCCATAAAGGGTCAACTCCTACAGTTCTATAAAGTGCTTTATTTTCTATTATTAAAATCCTTGCATCTCCAGAATCTGCCATTTAGGTATTTTATTAAGAACACCTGAATAGGTGTTCGTAGGGGCGCCTGGGTGGTTCAGTTGGTTGAGCATCCGACTTCGGCTTAGGTCATGATCTCATGGTTCGTGGGTTTGAGACCCCGTGTCAGGCTCTGTGCTGACAGCTCAGAGCCTGGAGCCTGCTTCAGATTCTGCGTCTCCCTCTCCCTCTGCCCCTCTCCTGCTCTCACTCTCTCTCTCAAAAATGAATACACATTAAAAAGTTTAAAAAAAAACACGTAGCATATAAAAAGTGTCATATCAGTAACTGTTGAATGAAAAACAATTATCATTTCCCTCAGAAAATGACTGACAAAGAAAAGAATCAAAACTCATGGATCCTCTTATTTACCATGCACTGTATGGGCATCCTGGTTCAGCTCTGTTGAGGGAAAATGAGCCACGGCTGAAGAGGGAAGTAAAAACCTGGGAAGCAGGTTCTTGCAAACTGTATTGAGGAGTATGACTGAGATCTATAATGGAGAGCTATGAGGGGTGTTAAGCAAGGGAGTGATGTGGTCAGAACTGTGGTGTAGAACAGTCACTCTGGGTCTTGTGTGGAGAATGGATGGATGAGGTGGAGAGACGTTAGCTGAGAGGTTATTAAGATCCAGAGAGAGGAGATGGTGATCTAAAGCAGGATAATGGCAAAAGAGACGGAGAGAATAGATTGAATAGAAGTTTGTAAGGCTGCTGGTTAAGGGTCAGACTCTCAGTTTTGGCTCAGGTCATGATCTCACAGTTTCTAGGGTTTGAGCCCCGCATCGGGTTCTGTGCTGACGGTGCAGCGCCTGCTTGGGATTCTCTTTTTCTCCCTCTCTTTCTGTCCCTCCCTTGCTCATGCTGTCTCTGTCTGTCTCAAAATAAATAAACTTAAAAAAAAAAAAAAAACTATTAAAAAAAAAAAAAGCTTGTAAGGCTGAGCTGAAAGAACTGGGTGGTTGAAAGGGTGAACAGGAAGGAAGAGCCAAGAAGGAGGCCTACATTTCTGGCAGGCACCACAGGGAGTATAGTCCTACCACCATAGAAAGAGGAGATTTAGCAAGAAGGAAGCAAGTTCAATTTTTGGACATGTTAGATTTAAGGGTCCCCTAATAGAAGATGACAGCAAAAGTATGCTAATGGCAATTTTAAATATAGGTCTGCATCTCAAGAAAAGGTTAGGGTTGAAAAGTATCTTTTTGATTTTTATTCCAGATCAGTGTTTTGTTTTCTATAAATATGGTTACACATATTAAAAATGAAGTAAAAGGTTAAATACAGCTAAGCTCAAAGGCTTATTCCCTCTTGATTTTCTCAGAATTTTATATACTTTGGTTTCTTAGAAGACCAAAAGTCTGGACAAGGTATTTGAATTCTCTTCTGACATTTAAACACTATCTGTTAATATGATTTTCGGCAGTAGAGTTATTTAATGGATTAGGAAGAAAAACGCATAATCTTGAAGTACATTTAGAGCTGCTCATATTGGTTCTCGCATAAGAAAAGGTGTTTTGTTTTTTTTTTAATATCCCAGCATTTTAGCCTTCATAAGCCCACGCAGCAGTAAATCCTAAACTTCAAGTCCCCATCTTCAGATTTGTGAAGGGAGGCTACTTAAAGGGACATGTGGTCTGGCTGCTTAGAGCAGTATTGAGAGGGTGGACTCTCCAGGCAGACTCCGGCCCTTCTGTCTTACTACTTATATGATCTTGACCAAGGGATTTCATCCCTCTACCCTCAGTTGCCTCATCTGTAAGATAGTGATAATAGTACCCCCTCTTGGGTTTATGAAGATAACTTACATAAAAGCACTTATGAAATATTGTGTGCACTCAATCATGTTATCAGTAAGTAATTCTGTTCAAGACAATTTTCTTTCTCCTAAACTCAACATCACCACTGATAAAAAACCATAGAAAAATATTATCTTAGGTCAGGTTTTCCAACCAGAAACAGAATTTCATATATAAGATGTAACATCTAAAGGCTAGTCTTTTCTGGGAACTCTTAGGTATCTGTCAAAGTCATCACAGAGTGGAATCTTACTAAGCAAGGCAGAATCGATAAGGTGGACTGTTTGGAAAAGAATTCCCAGGTAGCTAGGCACTAGGGCCAGAGAAGCAAGAATTAATATCTGAAGTTTACTGAAAAACCAGTTCTACATTCCAAACAGTCATGTTCCCATCAAAAATATGGATAAGGGTGTTCACAATATAAAAATAAAAGTGTAAATCCAATGTAAGTAGAGTAGTTTACCTTCATTTCCATAAAATGGAAATTAATCAGGACAAACATTTTACTAAAGGGACCCAGCAGGGCCAGTGAAGCAATGATACTCCTGTATGGGATAAAACCACACAAGTAGGAAGGACCATACCTACGCTTCACCAAGAGAATATTCTGCTCCCAGAATGATTAGTTATGAATATGCTTGAAATAAAATGAGAGCCTTCCCAAATCATGAGCATGACACATGCTTTTCAATTGGCTGTTAACATTCTTGAAAGCAACGGTTTACCAATAATTACAAATGATGTACGGCTTAAAGTAAAACATAATACGATGCTTGATTACAAATTACAACCAGTCTATAGAAGTTAAATGCATACCATACTTTAATAATCAAGACAGTTTAGCCATTTTTCTGGAGTATGTCTCAAACAGAGTTAGCATATAACCCGTATTTAACAATATTGCTGACTTTTTAGTCATTTTATATTTAAGGGTCCAAAATATATTATGTTCACAAAATAACACTGTGAATGCCAACCAGTTTTTTACTTATTCCTTCAGAAACACTCTACCCTGGTCATACACACTAATTTTTATCACTAAAAATAACCAAAGGTGGTAATTCAGTCTCACCTCTACACAGAAGTTCTAATTGCCCCAGAAACCTGTAGGTCAAGTTCTCAACCCTTGAAAAGGAGCAAAAATGTTCCAGGGCATCACCATAGCCATGTATTTGGGCTTTGTATTTATAGCATTAGATTTGAGACCTAAATATGGTCATACGCATCGCAGTAACCCAAGTTCCATATCAGAAATAAAATGTGAAAGGAATCAAAAAGATTTTGTAATTCCAATAGCACAGACTTCAAAAATTGAACTCTTAGACATAACTCCTACATCTGTCTTTAACTAAGAGGTCATTACCATGCTTACAGGTTTGAGGCAGTAATCTATGGATTAGTGTGTGATTAATCAAAGAGTGCACTTACTACCATGAACTTGGGTCCTATGCCATAGGATTATTTTTGCTTTCTCCAAAAGAACCATTTGCTCCTGAAGTAATAGACTTTTAAGGCACATTTTAACAAAAACCCATCATATACCCAGCTTAAAAATGGAAGCTCCTCCTGGTTACAACAATATATATATATATAGCTAAGTAATGTGTGATTTACCAGATAGGCAAGTGTCTCTACCTTTAGGATAAAGTCACATTAGAAAAGTGATTCTTTATTTGCTTAATCAAAAAGAAACATTGTGTAAAAAATATTAGAGCATTGAATTTGTAAGAATAACCCATATGTACCAAGCCTGTTGGCAAAGATCCAAAGATCCAACAGGATATAGGTCTAGAAATTAAGGAAAAGGCTCCTTTGGAACCCTGGGCTCCTACTGACCCAGGTTTCTGAGCAGGAATCATGAGGAAGGGAGTTGGGCGCCTTAATGATTTTTGGAAATTTCCTTCCAAAATGCAGACCCTTGGGAGGACTCAAATCTTAAACCGCAATCAGTCTTGCATTTGCAGTTAGCAGCCTCAAAGGAATAGGATTTGGGGAGTAAAGGAGAGAGGATGGAAGGAAGCTACAGATGGAAGTGAGATAGTTTCAAGGGCAAGTAACTTTAGAAACTTGGTACATTTTGCTAGGACCAGCTTTGATTTCCTCAGGAGTCTCTGCTTAAAAATAAATAAATAAATAAAATTATTTTCTAATACCCACAAGTAGCTTTAGGGCACTGACCCTGGGGATGGACATAGAATTACCTACTTGGAATGGTCTGGGGTGAGGGGTGATTAGTAAGTCTCTTAACATCCTGATAGTCTAAGGTAAGCATAAGTGGAAGAATTTCATGGAGACCAAGACATAGCTAACTGTAACGCCTCCTCTGGCTGTCCTCTTCCCACTGATCGTTAGGGGTTTGCAGGATGGCTTTTCAGCTATCAGAGTGTGCTGCTAGCAAGCTGAGCTCTAGTTCAGTCCTAAGGTGGGAACAGGCAGAGTCCACAAGGCACACGATCACAGATGAGCAGGAGGCTCAGTGGCGACAAACATGCTCACCAGGATTATGCTCTCCGCTCAAGTTCTGAGACATTCCCTGCGGTCATGATCCTCAACAAACGTTTTAAATGTTGCACAACAGCAGGCCCATTGCTCAGGGCCGAACATACAGAATTGTATATATATTTTTAAATCTGTAGGTACCAATCACCTACAATTGGGAAACCATGTGGCCTCTGATGTTACTTTGACCAATCTCCAGTGATTGGCACCATTTTGGAAATCTGGTCCCGAAGGTTCTAAAGAACAGTAATGCAGCAAAAAGGAACAACCTCTCTGTATAAAATGATTATAGAGATGTGTGTTGAGGTAAAGAGCTCTGTAAAAACTGTTGAGTCGGGAAGTACTGCCCCAGCTATAGAAATTTTTAGGTAAGTTTGGTGCTAACAGTATTCTACAAAACTCCCGTTTATACCAGTGATAAACAGGAGACAGTTCTTATTGCTCCTGGAGCTTGCTGCCCCAATCTGCTCCAGCTCCACTGAAAAATGATTTTTCTCAACAATTGTTAGCAAAGATTCCCAAAGTGATTAAAAAAAAAAGTCATTGCCAGTGCATTGCTTTTTGATTTCTGATTGCCATATAGATCTGAACTACACTACAGTATGCATGTCCTTGACACCAAGTACAGAAAAAAGCTTAGAAAAGTTGTTTTATCAAAGTTCAAAGAAAAAAAAAACATGAAAAAGAGCAAAATATATACAGTTCCTGGCAGTCCTCACACAGGAGTTTCTGACCACAGACCATAAAAGTTTACATTTGTGTAACGAAATTACAGATTTTACTTCATTGTTAAAATACAAGTTTTGGCTTCAAAGTGCTCACTTTATTTAAAAAAGAGAAGATCAAGAGGGTTGCAGGAATTTTTCTTTTCTTACACCGAATACATCATGTGTCCCATATCCTTTTTCCTTTTCCTTTAGTGCAACACAGCTCAGTGGCCTCACTGGAAGGTCTGGCTTAAAAAGATACTCCTGAAACTTCACTACAGCAGCACATTAGGGGTCCCATTGGGGGTGGCTCCTTTTTTCTTCTGTAGTCGATTCTGAACTTTTCGTGATTTCACCATCTTCATTCTCACCTCAAAAACTTCATGGATGGCCTTCCGGAAGCAATGAAAATTATAGTCAATAAGCCCTGGAGAAGAAAACAAAAATATTTAGAAATGTCTCATGGAGCACCTGGGTGGCTCAGCTGGTTAAGCATCTGACTCTTGATTTCAGCTCAGGTCATGATCTCAAGGTCTTGAGTTTAAGCCCAGCATTGGGCTCAGCACTGGGCGTGAAGCCTACTTGAAATAAAAAGAAAAGAAAATTTTTAAAAAGACACTTAGAAACAATCTCCTCTTTTCATGTCTGCTGTGGCCAAGACAAGCAACTAGGGGGAGGCAAAAGAACAGCCGTAACAGAAGGTTCACAGACTTCCTGAGGAGCTCTGCAGCTGGGCTTCAGGAATTGCAGGTAAGATTTTGCAAATGGACATGTTTTCCTAAGGAAAGGTTCCAGAGATGGGGCACCTGGATGGCTCAGTCAGTTGAGCGACTGACTCTTGATTTCAGCTCAGGTCATGATCCTAGGGTCATGAGATCGGGTCCCGAGTCTAGCTCTGTGCTGAGGGTGGAGCCTGCTTGGGATTCTCTATCTCTTTCCCTCTGTTCCTCTCCCTCACTCATGCTCTCTCTCTCTCTCTAAACAAAAAAAGTTTCCAGATGATAGACCACATTTCCACAGTGTCTATGATCCATAACATTTGAAGAACCAACTAAAGTGCACATTTTTCTGACATGTCAGAATTCAAAATTTCTTACAATTAAGACATATCTTCCATGAAATATTTATTACTTTTCCCCAAAGGGGATTATTAAATTGACTCTGAGTGGAGGCAGACCCTGACTTGAAGTATGGCTGAGATCTCAAAGCTTTAGGATCAATGATTCAATCGATCGATATTTACCAAATATCTATTATCTTTAAGCCATAGTCATAAGCCCTGGGGAAAGCAAAGTCCTAAGTTTAGAGTGGTAATAGTCACCTCCGGTCAATTCTAAGCTCACAAGTTCAACAATCAATGACACTCGAGTTTTTTCAATACTAAGTAAATTTTAAATGCAAAAACAGTAAGGGAGAATCTTTTTGTGTTTTCTGAAATTATTGGTACAAGAATAGAATAAAAGATAATCCAAAGTCTTGAGTGCATTCTTCATCATCACTAATGTGTAAAAGTGTTGAGAGCAACATTATGTTTATACCAATTAGGATAAGGCAGTTGGTTCTATTCACTATCTTTAACTGTATTGAAATAACTAGCCCAGTGGTTATTTCCATCCACTCAGGTGATACTTCCAAAGCCCAAACCCAAAATAAAAGAATTGGGATTCCAGCCAAGGAGTGAAATTCTTCCAAACAGTCGTAGTGCGCTGGAGCAAACACCATCTCAGCTCCCAGGAGCTGAAAACCCTCTCAGAGGCGCCCTCTGGTGCTTCTGCAGCGTTAGTGACCACAGTGCAATAAAACCTCCAAGTGATCTCCCTCAAGACAATTACCAGAATAAAGGGATAAGTAATAATAAATAAATAAGTCCAGGGGTGCCTGGCTGGCTCAGTCGGTAGAGCATGCGACTCCTGATCTCGGTTGTGAGTATGAAACCCATGTTGGGTGTAGAGATTACTTAAAAAATCTTAAAAAAGAAAAAAGTAGCTCTTTTCTGCCTGAGGCTTTCTTTAGTACCACAGAACTTCCTCAACCGCACACAGACAGGTACCAGAGATATGGGAATGAATGTTTTAAGGGTACTCCTCAAACAGAGGGGCCTGGGGGAAGGTGGATAAATGTTTCAGTCTTCCATACTCAACTGGGGTGATCTGAATTTGTTCCACACAGATTCTCAGTGATTCTCCTATTGGGAGTGAGCATAAAACTGCTCATTGACACCACTGTAGGGGGCTTTTCTACCTTCCCAACTCATTTCCCCACTTCCTCAGTTTGGTTTTTGGGACCATTTTTCATATAAAGTATGTAATTAAAAGAAAATAGGGGCACCTGGCTCGTTCAATCAGTAGAGTATCCGACTCTCGATCTCAGGGTCATGAATTCAAGCCCCACACTGGGTGTGAAGAATAAAAAAAATAAATTTCATATATAAAAGAAAATAAACAAGGAGCAAATAAATGATTTTATTTAGTGGGAATTTGGATACAAGATGTGAGAACAACCTCAAAATTCTTTGCCTATACAGTAAAACCTTGGCTTGTGAGCATAATTCATTCCACAGGCATGCTTGTAATTCAAAGCACCTGTATATCGAAAGAAATTCAAGAACTACTGCCTCAGTTGTGATCATCTGGGGTTCGGCATCACATACTACTTATATTGCAAGACATAGCTTGTTTATCAAGTTAAAAATTACTAGAAATGTTTGCTCGTCTTGCAGAACACTTGTAGAACGAGTTACTTGCAATCCAAGGTTTTACTGTATATGGAACCAACTTATGGAAGAAAGCTTAGCTAAAAAAAAACTGGCTCAGTGAGAATGCAACTTGCAGAAATATTCTATCGGGGTGCCAGAAATATTCTATTCAGTCGGTTAAGCATCCAACTCTTGATCTTGGCTCAGGTCATTATCTCACAGTTTATGAGATTGAGCCCTGAGTCAGGCTCTGTGCAGACAGGGTGGAGCCTGCTTGGGATTCTCTCTCCCTCTCTCTCTCTGTTCCTCCCCACTTGCACTCTCTCTCAAAATAAATAAATAAACATTTTAAACAAACAAAAAAGAAATATTCTATTGATAGTTCCTGAAAAATCTTATCTTAATTCATCTTTGCAATTTAAAATGTTAACAGTACCTTGCTGCATTTGAAGTTTTAAAAGTAGAAATTCACAAGGCACCTGGGCAGCTTAGTCGGTTGAATGTCAACTCCTGATTTAGGCTTAGGTCATGATCTCAATATCGATTCTGAGCTCAGCATGGATTCTCTCTCTTCCTCCCTCTCTGCCCCTCCCCTGCTCGTGTTCTCTCTTGAAATAAATACATAAACATTAAAAGGAAAAAAAAAGATCCACATGATAAATTCCTGCTTAAATTTACTTCCATAACCATACATGGATGTTAAAATTAATGGGCAAAAGTGTGAGGAGGAACAAAATTTACATAGTTTTAAAGTATTTATTAACTACAAAGGGAAAGACAGGAACTTTCCAGTGGAAAAACCTGGCAGACATTGCCTTAACTAAATCAAGGTCAGCATCACCAGTAATAAGACTTATCAACATCATGAACCACTTGATATGATACACTGAGAAGGACACATTCTTGCCTAAGTGCATAATCTTGTTCCAACTGTGTGGAAACAATAGACAAATCCAATTTGAGGAACATTCTACAAAATAATTGATCGGTACTCTTCAGAAGTGTCAAGGTCATGAAAGATGAAGAACTGTCACAGATTGGAGGAGACTTGGAAGAATAACCAGTAAATCAATTTGGGATCCTAAAACAGAAAAAGGGCATTTTTGGAAAAATGGTGCAATCTGAATAAGGTCTACAGTTTCATTAATAGTATTATACCAATGGTAATTTCCTACTTTTCTTTAAAAAAATTTTTTTAAATGTTTATTTTTGAGAGTGAGAGAGACAGAGAGTGGATGGGGGAGGGGCAGAGAGAGAGAGGGAGACACAGCATCTGAAGCAGGCTCCAGGCTCTGAACTGTCAGCACAGAGCCCGATGCAGGGCTCGAACTCACAAACCATGAGATCATGACCTGAGCTGAAGTTGGATGCCCAAATGACTGAGCCACCCGGGTGCCCCTCCTACTTTTCATACTGTACTATATAGTATGTAAGATGTTAACATTTGGAAAATTGGATGAGGAATATGTGTAAACCATGTACTATTTTTGCAACTTTTCTGTTAAGTCTAAAATCAGTTCAAAATAAACAAGCTCTCCAGGTTGACACTAATGTACCCTAAATTTTAGGACCTGCCGCTAGCCTAGATTGTTTTGGGGCTCTAGTTGTACTATTTGCATTACTTTTCTTTTATTTAGCTTCCAAAATCAACATGAAGTATTAATCACCAAATATAAATTCTGAAAATATCTTTAACCAAGGAAATATATGTATAATGGTTTAAAACACAATACGCACAGAGGCGCCTGGGGACTCAGTTGGTTAAGCACCCAACTCTTGCCTTCAGCTCAGGTCATGATTTCACGGATCATGGGTCCAAGCCCTGTGTCATCAGCTCCCCGCTGACAGTCTGACAGTACAGGGTCTGCTTGAGATTCTCTCTCTCACTCTCTGCCCCTTCCCCTTCTCTCTCTCTCTCTCTCTCTTAAAATAAATAAATTAAACAGAACTGATTCTATGTAGGGACAAGCCCAGGAATCTTAGCTCTGACTTGCCATACACTGGTAGTATAACTTTGAGAGAAAGTCACTCCTAGTTCCTGGATCTGGGTAGAATCATCTATAACTGAGAGAACGAAACAAGGTATGGTCCTGTCCATGTTCAAAATTCCATGAATCTATTATATAACCTGCTCTCACTTTTAGCAAGATGAAAATAAGGAATAAAAGATTAACACTACTTCATTAAAAGTTTTGAAAGCCAAGGACCCAAAAGGCAATTTGGTTGATAACAGTCAGTAAATACAGGAAAAACCTACAACTTCACCAAGAAGCAAGGAAATGTAACTTGAAATGATACTAAGTTTTTAATAATCAAAAAGAGGTTTTTTTAATAGAGAAAGAGCATGAGTAGGGGGAAAGGGCCCGAGAGAGAGAGAGAGAGAGAGAGAGAGAGAGAGAGAGAGAGAGAGAAAGAATCTCAAGCAGGATCCGTGCCAGCGCAGAGCCTGACATGGGACTCAATCCCACGACCCTGGGATCATGACCTAAGCCAAAACCAAGTGTCAGACACTCAACTGACTGAGCCATGCAGGCACCCCAATAATCAAATTTTTTAATGCTAATACCCAATATTAATAGGAATATAGCAAAATGGATACACTTATATTCTCTTAATAGTGTAAGCCCATAAAATCTTTCAGAAGGACATTTTGGCAATATGTATCAGAAGCCACCAAAACACAGGGCGCCTGGGTGGCTCAGTCAGTTAAGTGTCCAACTCTGGCTCAGGTCATGATCTCACGGTTCATGAGTTCAAGCCCCGCGTCAGGCTTTGTGCTGACAGCTCAGGACCTGAAGCCTGTTTGGAGGTCTGTCTCCCTCTCTCTCTGCCCCTTCCCTGCTCACACTCTGTCTCTCCCTCTCTCAAAAATAAATAAAACATTAAAAAAAAAAAAAAAAGTCACCAAAACTTGTCTACCCTACCCTTTGACCTAATTCCATTTGCTGAAGTTTTTCCTGATAGCCAAGATGTACACAAATATTTAGTGCAAAAAAGGTCATCGGAGATTACTTACAACATTAAACTCTAGAAACAATACAAATTTTGAACGATAAAAGAAGCTAACATAATCATTAAAATGATGTGACAAAAAAAAAGATTTAGTGAATTAGAGGTCTGTAATAAATTCAGTAAAGGTTATGAAGTAGTATTTATCATACCATTCCATATAGATAGAGACATAGCTATAGATGAAAATGTCTGAAACGTTATAAAGAAAATGTTGATAGTGATCTCTGAGAAGCTTATCAATAATTATTTCTTTTTTGCTTATTTGTTACTTCTAAGTTTTCTAACTGAATCTATTTTGTAATAAAAAGAGACAATAAGGGGCACCTTGCTGTTTCAGTGGGAAGGGCATGGGAATCTTGATCTCAGGGTCATGAGTTCAAGCCCCACGCTGAGTGTAGAGATTACTTAAACAAATAAATATTTTTTTTTTAATTTTTTTTCAACGTTTTTATTTATTTTTGGGACAGAGAGAGACAGAGCATGAACGGGGGAGGGGCAGAGAGAGAGAGGGAGACACAGAATCGGAAACAGGCTCCAGGTTCTGAGCCATCAGCCCAGAGCCCGACGCGGGGCTCGAACTCACGGACCGCGAGATCGTGACCTGGCTGAAGTCGGACGCTTAACCGACTGCGCCACCCAGGCGCCCCTAAAAAAGAAACAATAGGGGCACCTGGATGGCTCAGTCGGTTAAGTGTCCGACTTTGGCTCAGGTCATGATCTCGCGGTCCGTGAGTTCGAGCCCCGCATCAGGCTCTTCCGTGAGTTCGAGCCCCGCATCAGGCTCTGTGCTGACAGCTCAGAGCTCAGAGCCTAGAGCCTGTTTCAGATTCTGTGTCTCCCTCTCTCTGACCCTCCCTCATTCATTCTCTGTCTCTCTCTGTCTCAAAAATAAATAAACGTTAAAAAAAAAAAGAATAAAAATCTAAATTGTGTTTTTATGCTTAATGAATTAGGAAAATTTTCATGATATAAATGAGTAAAAACAATACGATATAAAACTATATAAACAATATAGCCCCACTTTTGTCAAAAGGAAAGAAGGGATGAGGGAGGGAGGTGGGGAGAAAGAAAATCTCAGAAATTTAACATGGGGATTTAGCTCTAGATGGTGAAATTGAATGGTTTTATTTTGTTCTTTATATTTTCCCAAAGTTTCAAAGTATTTTTATAATGAACATGTGTTGTTTATAAAGAAAAAAAAAGGCATTTTAGTAAATGTTACTATTGGCACTCTGTTGGGAATTTTTTTACCCTAAAAAAATTGGTAAATCATGCCCTAGTTGCTAGCAAAAATCCGTAGTGTGTCAGTAAGCTGGTATTTCCCAGTTTAAACAGTAGTGGGGGGAATAAGTATCTCTGTGAGTTTAGTTGCTTTGGTTTTATTTTATTTTTATTTATTTACTCATTTACATTCACATATAATATGTATTTGTATATATTTACATTATGTCATATTTATCATTTACTCATATATTATTTGTTTTTCTTTTACTTATTGGTGACTCTATTGAGCATATTCATGTCTTCCCTTTTCAGAATCATGATGCCAGCCCTGTGTTTTGAGGACTCTTTAAAGAATGTGCAGAGGCTGGGGTACCTGAGTGGCTTAATTGGTTAAGTGTCCGACTTCGGCTCAGGTCCTGATCTTGTGGTTTACAGGTTCAAGCCCCATGTGAAGCTCTGTGCTGACAGCTCAGAGCCTGGAGCCTGCTTCAGATTCTGTGTCTCCCTCTCTCTCTGCTCCTTCCCTAGCTCTCACTCTGTCTCTCTCTCTTAAAAGTAAATAGACATTTAAAAAAAAAATTTTTTTTTTAATAATGTACAAAGGCTGAACAGAAGTTAAATACTATCTAACTTTAATGTTGTACAAATCCCCTCCTTTACACAGGGATCTCAAGGGGTCACATGGTCCCTAACACCATGCAGTAGAGTGGACCAAGAGGGAGGCCACTGGGGCCCTCCCTGGGAAGGGACTTTACAGTCTGGCAACAAGGCTTCAGCCAGCTTCACTCCCAGAAAAGCAAAAGCTCCTGGGAGGATGGTCTGGTGCCACCTCCTCCTCTGGCAGCTGCGTCACTAGAGGGCAGGCTGGCTCACAGATCCCAAAAGACTGACTGAGCTGGGTAGGAGCCAAGGGGGCCTGGCGACTAAAGCCTGGAAGCTTCCACAGGCATGCTGCTAACGGCCCACATTCAACGAGCAGAAGTAATAGGAGTCCGAAGTGAAATATTTCATTTAAATCACACACACAAAATTACCTTTTCTTTCAAAGCTTTCCTCTCTGACAAAGCAAACAAGAGCCAGGAACTTTGTCACCTCCTTTAAATAAAGAACTGTTGTATTATTCAGCTTTATAATGGCTGTTGATTCCTTGTCATAGGGGGTTACTGCTCCATCTTCTTTGAGGCTGAATAGGGACAGAAACCAGAACATATTTGACTATTGAGAAAAACTACAAACTATAACCCAGCAACAGAGACCAGCTTTAACACACAGAATGATAATCGTAACGAAAAGTTGTTTACAACTACAGTGCCTTACAGCAAAAGTCTCAGAAACACACAATCACAAGAATGTACACGGTGTATGACAGTCCCTTCCTGCTGACACAATGAGTGGCTGTTGGGGAAGGTGGGCAACTCTTCAGCCACCTGAGGTACACAGGTGAGGGATGAAGGTTAGCTCTTCTCGCCTCCATAGCCCACGGGGCTTCTTGTTTTCTTTTGACAGAACAACCAGGCTGTCAAAAGCATGGTCTGATGAAAGACCAAGAAGGGCTGAATGACTGTTCCAAATTACAGAAGCCTAGGGAGACACAACAGCCAAGGACTGGCTTAGAGCCTGAATCAGGGGAAAGAATTGCTATAAAAGACAGATTTGGAACCACTGGTTAAGATTTGAATACGGACAATATATTAGATAATGCATTAATGTGGCCATGCTAAATATGCTTAATTTGATAAACTGTGGTCTTATAAAAGAATGTCTGTTTTTTGGAGAGATAAACACCCAATTATGTAGGATCAAAGAATCATGATGTCTGCAATTCACTTTCAAATGGTTTAGCAAAAACAAATCAACAACTGTATTAGAAAAAGAAAGAGAAAATATGGGAAATTGGTAAAAATTGGTGAATCCCAGTGAAGGGTACGTAGGAGTTCACTGGACTATCTTTGCACATCTTCTGTAGGGTTGAAATTTTTTCAAAATAAAACGTTAAATAAGTATACTGGTCTATTTAAGAAAGTGTGGCCTGCAGACACAGATGACTTGGGTTTGAATCCTAGTCCACTTACTATGGGAACTGGGGCAATGTGAGTAGCTTCTTTGAGCCTCAATTTTCTTATCTGTATCCTAACAGAAATTACCTCAAAGTTTCCCAACGCGATGAAATAACAGATACACAGCACTGAGCACAGTGCTGAAAACATGTAAAATGCACAATGAATGTTAACTATTGTGTTAACTTTTATTACTAGTATCGCCTTGAATGATCAAAACTGGACCCTCTGAAGACACTAATGTAATCAGAGTTATGATTTCTTTCCTCAGAGGCAAAAGAGCACTTCCCTGCACCTTTTCTGCAACTGTGTGTGTATGCATGCATGTATGTATTTTTGCTTCCCAAATTAATGAATAATTTACCAGAAATGATTAACTAGAATTGTGCTAGACCTTATTAATTCAACATAATAACTCAGCTGGTGCTAAACCAATCCCTTTGCATTATAAGAGCCAGCTTTTACTATGTGACAGGCACCATTCTTAGCTTTTACCAGGAATTATCTATTGTCTGGCCTAAGAATCCTCTAAGCCAGGTATTGAGAGGAAATAGGATAATTTGGTCAAAGCTGACGATGGGGGTGGAGCCAGGACTCAAACTAATGTAATTTCAGAGTTAATGCTTTTAATCTCATAAATATCACAAGGAAGTAGCATGCCAAACCAGATTAAATGAGAAGCATGAATTGTAGAGTATTTCAAAGGAAATGCAAGCTTTTAGTTTTGAGAGTATTTTAAACCGGCACATATATGCATGGCTACTTAAAAGTAAATTGTGGAAGGTAGTTTTTTTTAAAAAAAGGATTCAACTCACTGTAATCTACCAAAACGTGAAAGAAAAATCTTTAAGAAGTGTTGGACCTCTGATGTTCAAAACGCTTTATCAGAATTCTTAACTTCCTTTGTACCATTTTTAGCTGCTGTGTTTCTATACTGTATTTCCCTTACTAATAAGGAATGTTCTGAGAACAATAAACTGACACACTGGACTTTTTTCACCCAGTGAAGAAAACTGCATTTAAAACTTCCAAGTAAATATAATAGTAAACAGACACCAGGCGCTGTTTGCCAACAGCACTTAGTAACACAAGAAAATTCTTAGGTGATAATGTTAAATGAACAAAGCAGGATATATATATAATAACATATACAAAGTGACTACATCATCCTAAAAATTACACAGAGAAATAAGAATAAAATCTATGAAAATGTTAATAGTGACTGTCTCTAGATGATGAGGTTATTTTAATTTTATTTTAATTTTATTCCTTATGCTTTACATATTTTCTACAATGAGCATGGATTACATTCATAATCAGAAAAAAAAAAACATTAAACAAATTGGAAAAACAAAAAAGATCCAAAAAATAACAAGTAAAAATTGGTGAAGCATTACAACTGCAACATCTATCTATTTTCTTTTTTTTTTTTTTTTTTAACGTTTATTTATTTTTGAGACAGAGAGAGACAGAGCATGAACGGGGGAGGGTCAGAGAGAGGGAGACACAGAATCTGAAACAGGCTCCAGGCTCTGAGCTGTCAGCACAGAGCCCGATGCGGGGCTCGAACTCACAAACCGCGAGATCACGACCTGAGCCGAAGTCGGCCGCTTAACCGACTGAGCCACCCAGGCGCCCCAACAGCTATCTATTTTCTACCACTCAAGTTTCTAGCCACAAAGCAATGAAAACACAGGACGATGTAACATATTGTAAAGTGTGCATGCCTGTGTGCGTGTGTGTGGGTGTGTGTGTGCGTGCGTGTATATTTGGTGAACAGAAGCTCAGCAGATTCCTGAGCAGACTAAGTGAGGCACCAGGTCACCTGCCTCTGGCCCTGCTGGTCTCCAAGGAGCAGCTGGGAACTGGCAGTCCGCTTCCTTGGCTGCTGCCAGTTAACCGGGCTGGCTCCTTGTGGCTCCAACAAGCACCAAGGAAACTCCAGAGCCCACGCCCGATTTGTGACCCAGGTTCTCAGTAACACTGCACTCCACCTCAGAAAAACAATCTGACTCCTCCCGATTCTGCCTGCCTCGTGTTTGTTTTAGCTGGGTGAAAGGAACTCTGATTAACATCATTTACATGAACAGCTTACCACTTACACCCAATTACCATATGGCACAATAATGATTATGCATATCATTAAATATGTGCCAGATTAATTGTGTTTATTGTATTTGATTACCACAGCAATCTAGACTGTAATCAGGGTATATTCAGTTTCCATGACTATTTCAAGGTCATCCACTTGTAGCTGAAAAACAATAGAATGCTGTAGAGCAGTAATCTTGGGCAACAAGGTCTATTTCTGAAGCCAGATGGCAGTGTTTAATAATAATACTAAAAAGGCAATAAACTTGGGAAATAAGGTCTGTTTCTAAAGCCAGATGGCAATGTATTATAATAATAACAATAACAACAATAATAATAATAATGGAAGCTACCTTTATCCAGGGTCTACCAGGTAAAGCCTAATGATACTTCATCCTCACTACAGTCTTGTAAGTATCACTTTCCCTATTTCAGAATGGAAGGGACCGTGCATGCATGTGTGTATAACAGAGAGAATGTGAACTGAGGGGGCAAAGGATTTTCAGATAGTGGAAAAGAAAAATGGGAAGACTGAGACCCTCACAAAGGCTGAAGGAGGCTGTGTGAGGCAGGTGACAAATGGTGAGTAAAAAGGAAGATGAACACGAGCTTTACCTCATCAATGATTGGATAAGCATGTAAGATCCAATATAAATCAACGGCAACAACTTGATATCTTAAGACAGACAAACTAATTCATATCCATTCACTGTATATAACACCCATTCAGGAAATATAAAGTCATGTAGAAATGTTTCTATGTCTGGTACCACAATCAGTTTTCCCCACTCCTGGTTTACTTTATATTATTCTAAATGTACAGCAAGTTCTGTTTTCTAAGAATCTAAGACCATAATAATAAACAGGTAATATTGTTTGCTTGGTTTTATAATTCTCTGCTGCTCATAAAAGAAGACAAAGTGTGTTACAGAGAATCCAGAAGTTATTTCCTATAATGAAGAACGTAATAGAAGTGTTGTTAATAAGAGATACGTATTCAGAGTTCTAGGATCTTAGTCTCTCCCAAGTGTATATGACATTATGATATGATGACAGATCAGTAGAAGAACCAGGAATCAGTTAGACTTAAGTTCAAATTCTAGTCCTATCTTTTATTGACAGTGTGAGCAGGGGTTAGAAACTTAACCACTCTGAACCTCAGTTTCCCCATCTGTGAAATGGGGATAGTAATTCCCATTTCCCTATTCCCATGGAATAGCAGGGAATTAATGATATAACGTAATATGTTTATTAGCAGAATACCAGGCATTTACTCAATAATTTTTTTTATTATTGCATGCTAAATGGTATATTTATAGATCTCAGTTATTTAAAACAAAAGTATTAAAATCAAATAAGTAAATGCAAATGTTACAAAGGTTGTGAAAGGTTTCTTTTTCTAATCTTAAGTATGGCTTGATCATAGCCTTTAGGAATATTTTTCCTACCCAGGGGCACCTGGGTGGCTCAGGCAGTTAAGCATCCAACTTCAGCTCAGGTCATAATCTCACAAGTTCATGAGTTCCAGCCCTGCATTGGGCTCTCTACTGTCAGCACAGAGCCCACTTCAGACCCTCTGTCTCCATCGCTCTCTGCCCCTCCCCCATCTCTCTCTCAAAAATAAAAATAAACATTTTTAAAAAAAGGAAAATAATGGGGTGCCTACATGGCTCAGTCAGTTAAGCGTCTGACTTCGGCTCAGGTCACGATCTCGCAGTTCGTGCGTTCCAGCCCTGCGTCGGGCTCTATGCTGACAGCTCAGAGCCTGGAGCCTGCTTCGGATTCTGTGCCTTCCTCTCCCTCTGACCCTCCCTACTCACGCTCTGTCTCTCTCTCTCTCTCTCTCTCTCTCTCTCTCAAAAATAAATAAACATTAAAAAAAATTTTTTTATTGAAAAAAAGGATAATAAAAAGAAAGAATATTTTACTTACCCATAAATACAAGAGATGTCAATAACCACATCGATCATATCACAGCAGAGTTCATAGGTTTGCATATCCACTGGGGTACTATCAGTTGCAATATAAATTTTACTGACCACATCAAAGAGAAATGCCTTTTCAATTCCAGAATTCTGAAACAAAAAGAAGATGCTATCTTAAAGGTACAGCTGATTTCAGAACATGTCATTGTTACATAAAAAAATTATATGCCATCCTCAGTGTAAAATATAAATGAGCAAAGATTAATTTGCTAAAATTTTGTTCTTTTTTATTACAATTTAAACTTCACATAGGGGCACCTGGGTGGCTCAGCAGGCTAAGTGTCTGACTTTGGCTCCAGTCATGATTTCACGGCTCAAGCATTTGAGCCCCACATCGGGCTCTCTGCTGTCGGTGCAGAGCCTGCTTCAGTTCCTGTCCCCCTCTTTCTTTGGCCCTCCCCAGCCTGTGCTTTCTCGGTCTCAAAAATAAATAAAAACATCAAAAGAAAACAAAAAAATTTTTAATAAAAAATTTTAAAACCTCACATAAACCTTTATAATGGATTTGCATATGAAATGGAAAATTCTTATTTTTCATAAATTATTTACTTTAGGTAAACAAACTGGGCAGTGTTTCCTGGCTCTTAGAGATGTACCTGCAGTTAGGAAAAGGCAAGTAAAAACACTAATTTTACTGACTGTATTTTAAATAAATTTTAAAAAGCTAAACAAACTCACCACTATACAGTGACAGAGTAAATATGCATACAGCCGTCACATCTGACTCAACTGAACAGAAGAGCTTGCCTAGAGCTGCCGGTTTATAGGACTCATTCATTCAGCACATCATCCACAGTGTTAAACATACACAAATATTTAAAACAATATATCTTTTCTTTCTAATGTTTATTTATTTTTGTGAGAGAGAGTGTGCACAGGGGAGGGGGCACAGAGAGAAGGGACAGGGGATCTGGAGAGCCTGATGTGGGGCTCGAACTTACGAACCGGGAGATCAAGACCTGAGCCAAAGTCGGAAGCTTAACCCGCTGAGCCACCCAGGCACACCATCACCAAAACCACCCTTAATGTTCCTTACATCTGGTAGGGCTCTATCAACACTGAATGACTGCCTACAACTTGAATAAACACTGTATCAGTGAAGTACAGGAATCGTTTGGGGAGTTAAATTTTAAAGACTATGAAACAGTTATTTAGTAGTAATCTTCCAAAGTAATATTTCAGTGACCTTGCAATGTTGTGAGAGCAAGCAAAAATAAGACTGTTTTCACTTCAAAAATAAGACTGTTTGCAATGTTAGTCTAAAATTCTGCAAATGATTCTACAAGGATGATAATTATGTACTTACTGAGATAAAGATGTTTAGCAAATTCTCCAGGGTGGGGAGCTGTGGAATCAGTTTCTGAACCACTTTGCTAAAAGCTTCAAATATTGAGTGATCATATATGCTTGTCAAATAGAAGCTGAAAGAGAAATATTTCATCACGTTTTCCTTTTGACTAGGGAATAGATGGCTAAGGCCATGTCATGACACCAGTACCCAGCCCTCTGTATCTAAGTCCGTACACACACATTCTAGCCCCCTGTAGAATTCAATATGAACTCGGTAAAAAAGTGAACATGTCTTAACAAGGCATTCCTCCCCAACTCCCAAAAAGCAAGAATTATACCCATTTTTCTACTGACTGGCTGGACTGGAAAGCTTAAAAATGCAGTGGTATGTGCCTGTATGAGCTTTCTTAGTTCTCCAAGATTCCACACCAGATCATCTTTACAAACACCTGTTAGGTTAGTAACAGCTACATTATGGGTATTGAAGCATCTAATTTTTTCATTTTCCAATTTGCAAATTGAATGATGCATATACTTCCCCATAAAAAATTAATACAGGGGCGCCTGACTGGCCAGGTGGCGGAGGATGTGACTCTTGATCTCGGGGTTTTAAGTTTGAGCCCCACATTGGGTATAGAAATTACTTAAAAATAAAATCTTAAAAAACAACTAATAGAGAAATGATTTTCCTCTGTACTTCTATTTGAAGTGTTTTCAGAGTTCTCTTTTACTTGTGCATATAGATACTATCATATTCATCACAAACTGTAAACTTCAGCATTGATTAACTTCCTGGATTATGTTCTTGAGTTTTATCTAGTGTTTTTCACATGTGGGAAAAACATTAGGTTTGACTATTTGCTTAAAAAACAAAAA
Organism: Puma concolor; assembly: GCF_028749965.1. Taxonomy (NCBI): domain Eukaryota; kingdom Metazoa; phylum Chordata; class Mammalia; order Carnivora; family Felidae; genus Puma; species Puma concolor. The sequence continues at coordinate 81,590,025 of NC_141671.1, forward strand.
CAGGGGCGCCTGGGTGGCGCAGTCGGTTAAGCGTCCGACTTCAGCCAGGTCACGATCTCGCGGTCCGTGAGTTCGAGCCCCGCATCGGGCTCTGGACTGATGGCTCAGAGCCTGGAGCCTGTTTCCAATTCTGTGTCTCCCTCTCTCTCTCTGCCCCTCCCCCGTTCATGCTCTGTCTCTCTCTGTCCCAAAAGTAAATAAACGTTGAAAAAAAAAAATTAAAAAAAAACAAAAACAAAAACAAGTTTTTTTTTTTGGTGGGGGGGGGGACGCCAGGATGGCTCAGTCAGTTAAGTGTCCGACTTCGGCTCAGGTCATGATCTCATAGTTCGCTGGTTTGAGCCCCGCGCCGGGCTCTGTGCTGAGAGCTCGGAGCCTGGAGCCTACTTCAGATTCTGTGTCTCCCTCTCTCTCTGCCCCTCCCCTGCTCATGCTTGCTCGCTCTCTCTCTTTCAAAAATAAATTAAAATAAATACATACATGAATGAACAAATAAATAAATAAACTTTAAAAACAAAAACAAAACAAAGGGGCACATAAGTGGCCCAGTTGGTTAAGCCTCTGACTCTTGATTTTGACTTAGGTCATGATCTCACAGTTTGTGGGTTTGATCCCCACCTTGGGCTCTGTGTTGATAGCATAGAGCCTGCTTCAGATTCTCTCTCTCCCTCTGTCTTTGCCCCTCCTCTGCATGTGAGCACATGCACACACAAGCTCTTTCTCCCAAAAATAAACAAACATTTAAACAAAAACCAAAAAAAAAAAAATCACCAAAAATTAGAATTAACACATGCAAAGTTTGCTTTTCCCAAATACTGTCCTAATGTGAATAACACAATATAGGGTAAACAGGTGAATTACTGCCCATGCCAAATCATTCATTGTGACTTTGGACTCCACACCTGCTAACTTCTGTCAATTAATGTGATTGCTGAGAAATTTCTGTTCTCACCTGAGGTGAATTTTTTCTAATCCAGCATCTGCAAGGTCATCATTTGCCCTCTGGTGAATATCTCTTTGGGTTTCAATTTTGTGGTCATCTGACAGACCATCCACTTTATGAATAAACACCTCAAAGTTGATGTCGGTGTTCACTTTGTAGGCCCTTGTCACGGTGAGGTGGAGCCTAGCCAAGGCTTCCATGTAATCGTCCTGGGAACAAAGGCACATTCCTGTCAAGGGAGGCCAAACCTTTCTAAGCTGCCTTCCACAGACACTCTTTTTTCCCCCAGCTATATTGAAGTTTGATTGACAAACACTCCATATATTTAAGGTGTACAATGTGATGCTTTGATATACGTATACGTATATGTCATGAAACGATCCCCCCAATCAAGTTAATTAATCTATCCATCACCTTATCTCACAGTTACCTTTTTTCTTTCATACACACTCCTAATCTGTAAATCGTGTGGGTACAAACCCCCCAAGATATTTTGCAAAAGCCCAAATAAAAACTAGTTTCATGGAATTCAAGTTTGAAAACTTAAGTTTCATTAACGAAGAGATGAAAAAGAAAGGCTGGAAAAACACAGCTATAGGCAGTTATGATTTAGCTTGATGACAGTCATTAAGATCAGAGTTGAAGTTTTATGAATTCAAAACGACTCCATACCTAGGACCTTCCCTGGGATACTATTCTTCCCCAATGTTTTAGTCCCTTGGTGAACTGTGATGAACAGTTCAAGGTGAAAACATGATATGGGTCGCTGGGAGGATAAGGAAGGAGCCAGGATGAAAGGTTTAGGAGCCACTAGTCTAGACCAGAGGTCAGCAAATCATGGGCCAAACTGGGCCCACTGCATGTTGTTTACGAGTAAAGTTTTACTGGGACACAGCCACACTCATTTATATATATGTTGTCTATGGCTGCGTTTGTGTTGCATTGTTAGAGATGACTGGTTTTCTTCTACGGAAACTCCTTGGAAATGGTACAGCCTGCAAAGCCTGAAATATTTACCATCTAGCCCTCTACAGAAACCGTTTGCTGACCTCTCATCTAGAGTAACGACCCCAAATAACACAATACTACTTTTTTCTCCTTCCTACCAATGACACGTTTGTAACAATATGATGAACATCTGCATACACATCTCCCTGTTTAAGAAATCAAACAGTAGGGGTGCCTGGCTGGCTCGGCTGGAGGAGCGTGCGACTTTTTTTTTTTTTTTTTTTTTTTTTTTAAGTAAGCTATACACCCAACACAGGGCTCAAACTCACAACCCTGAGATCAAAGAGTTGCATGCTCTACCAAGTGAGCCAGCCAGGAACCCCAAGTTTGTGACTCTTGATCTCAAGATTATGAGTTCAAGCCCCACAATGGGTATACAGATTAAATATATAAACTTAAAGAAAGAAAGAAAGAAAGAAAGAAAGAAAGAAAGAAAGAAAGAAAGAAATCAAACAGTAGACACTGAAGCCCCGTGTGTCTCTCTCCATCCTCCCAGCCTACCCCATCACTCTACCTCCCACACTCCAGAGGTAGCCACTATCCTGAGTTTAGTGTTTATTCTCAATCATCTCTCAATACGTTACTATATACATATGTATCTCTAAACACCAAACAGAATTCATTTACGTCATCTTGAAATGTGGAGGGAGGCTGTCTGAGAAAGGACACAAGGGAACCTTTTTGGGTGGTGGAAATATTCCATATCTTGACTGTGAAGTAAGTGGTTACAAGGTATATACATTCATCAAACTCACTGAATTGTATGTATGCTCATAATGAATGCATTTTGTTGTATGTTTACATCATCCATAATCCCTCTGCCCTAATAAACAATTGTTCTTGTTTATGTCCTTAACTAAAGAGGGGAGTCAAGCAGTTAAGTGACCTTGTCGGTGAGCAAAACTAGCCAATGTCAAGAGAGTATCACAATCTCAAAAGATTAGAAATTGCTACTGTAACTTGCCTGCCAGGCATATAAAATGATCTGATTACCAACTAAGTGATGAAGTGGCACATACCTACAAGGACTAAAAATAACATTTAAAAGAAGAACATACTTGGTTTATTAGGGCAGAGGGATTATGGATGATTTTTCCCCACTGTGTTGGTTTCTATCTTCTACAACAAATAAAAATTCAGGGAAAATACACTGCCTTGTTTCTATTCCAAAATTAGATCTAGGGGGGCGCCTGGGTGGCTCAGTTGGTTAAGCGTCCGGCTCTTGGTTTTGGCTCAGGTCATGATCTCATTGTTTGTGGGTTCGAGCCCCACATCAGGGTCTGTGCTGACAGCGCGGAGCCTGCTTGGGATTCTCTCTCTCCCTCTCTGCCCCTCCCCCACTCACTCTCTCTGTCTCTGTCTCAAAAATGAATAAATAAAGTTAAAAAAAATTATATCTAGGAATTACAGGCAGGTCACAGTCACCAATGCAGATGAAGCCAACACTCCATGGTGGATCTCAAGGCACAAGTGAAATGGCTTCAGGGGGCCAACAGGGGCCCTGAGATGGGGTACATTTTGTGGGCTCTGCCTGGGGGGCCGGCAGTGTCATGCATTTAGCTCACAGGAAATCACTCTTGATGTTTTCATTCTCATTTATTTTACAACGTTCTGTGAGGACACATGTTCTCCTTGGTGATATCTTTATATGGCAATACTGGCATTGTGAGGGATTCACAAGGAAAAAATAAAAATATGAGGCGTCAGACCAAAAGAGCCCTGCTTAGAAATAAAGGCAGTGACTTCAGGCTGCCAAGACTCCTTGAAGTTTGCTTTTCTTTTCAGTGCTTGAAACCACATCCTATAAATATTCCCCAAAACATGGCTTTTACAGTCTGCTTCCAATAGAAAAGTATATATTAGACTCTGAAACAGTTTCTCTAGTTATTCCTTCTTTTTAGTAAATGACAGCTCTCAATATTTTTCCTACATTTTAAAAAGTGGAACCTAAAAGGACCAATTTCTCAAACATTCTTACACCTTTCTCTGCCCTACAGCTAGGAAAAGGAAAAAAAGAAAACAAAACACATATTTACCAACCCAAATTTAAGTTCCATTTTTCATGTTCAGGTAAAAAATAAAACCAAATTACAGCTGCAATTTAAAAACAGGCAAGTGAACCTATTTTAGCCACCTTATAGCCATATCACAAACACCTAGGATAGAGTTGCACTGGACATTTGAATTCTATAAATGCAAATTGCTACATAAGCACAACATGGTATTGAAGTGAGTACTTACTAAGCTACTGTCTTGAAAAGATGAGTCATCTGACTGGAATCTACTTCCCCAAGGGTAGGGCTACTACTGCTGCTACCTAGTTCAGCAAGTCCAGAAACAGCAGTGGGAAAAACTGGAGCTTAGAAGAGACAGATGAGTGGGACACATCCAAGAGCTCGCCCTCCATCCAGCAGCGTGCACACAACCCAGCTGCTCTTCTAAGATCAAGCTCCCTAATTTATGGTGCTGGCAGACCTCAGCAGGAAGGTAGGGGCTCCTGCCAAGGCCACAGATGGGCCAGAAAACGGGTCAGTACAAGTGGGACAGCCGGGAAAGCAGTAACTGACAGCAGGCCCTGGACCTGATGCAGGTGTCTACAGCATGCATTTCCGGATGGGCCCATGGGAGGAGAGGCACTGTTGTTCACAGATCAGGCACCAGAATGCAAAGTCGCTCCCTTGCACACCCCCACCGAAAAATAAAGAAAGAGCCCCTTCTAACATATGGCCACACTCCTACAGCTACACTGTTAGTACACAGTGCAATCACTTGGAACTAAAAGGCTTAGCTGAAAATTTCATTATTATATTAAACAGGCACCTAGCTCCCTGAATGAATTTACGATGCTCTCAGGCATGAGCAGTCTTCTCAGAGAATGGTTTTCCAAGCATGGGCTCAGAACCATTGTTACTAACAGTTTCCACATCCCTTCCTCCCTAACACCATCAGCATTCCTGGATGGGGCAGGTGTGCTGAGCCCACCTGTCTGATTGTTGGTCCAGTTTCAGGGAAATATCATGTCCTGAACTTAGAGCTGGTTTAGTGCATTCTTGAAGGACTTACTGCCATTTATTCCTCCACAGCTATAAAAGAGGGCCCTTGGGGGGTACCTGGGTGGCTCAGTTTGTTAAGTGTCTGACTTCAGCTCAGGTGATGATCTTGGGGTTCATGAGTTCGAGCCCTGCATCGGGCTCTGTGCTGCCAGCTCTGAGCCTGGAGCCTGTTTTTGATTCTGTGTCTCCCTCTCTCTCTCTGCCCCTCCCCCACATGCTCTCTCTCACCTTCTCTCTCTCTCTCTCTCTCTCTCAAAAATAAACAAAAAACATTAAAAAAGAAAATTAAAAAACAAACCAAAACAAACCTGAGGCTAAGCTATGCTTCCAGGACACTTTCTAAGAGAGCCTGGACATGGAGAGTTTGAAGAGTGTCATTGTCCCAATTCTGTTACCTGTACTCTTTCCTAATACTGGCATGCCTGAGATGCACCTGCGGTCCTGCTGCTTCCCTTCCCCCTCCTCCCCTTTAACTGATGGCCTCCTACTTCACAGGAGAAAGGCCCAGAGTACCAAAGAGACAATTCAGAAGACTAGTTTGAATACTGATAAAGTGAGTAACTAATACCTGGGTAACAAGGGTCTTCACCAGTCAAGGGGTCCCCATGTCTTTACTTTCAAAGTTAAAGGAAAGCCCAATCAGGATGTCTTTTGGTAAACTACTAAAAACAACCCTTTGTGGTAGAAAACAGGACAGCTTAGAGGATATAACTTGAGTTTAAATAATTGAGCAGATGCTGTAACTCAACCAAATCCATGTACTTATTTATGTCAACAAGGTTTCTCAGTGCTTACATCTACACAAACAAAAGTAGAATTGATCCTAAATTCTTATTCAAGCATGAATACATTAAGTGGGAAAATATCCATCATCTTAAGAGATACACTCATCAAAATGTTACTTTTTATATTTAATAGTTACCTATAAAATACATGATAGTTACACTGTCAATCAATTGTGTACTAGTAATAACTACAATAATTTAATTCAGAAGCAAAACTGCACCCTTAGAACTTTGCCTTCCTAGGAAAGAGTAAACGTTTTCAGATGTAGACTTATACACATATTTTTGTTGCAGAGAACCTGTGCAGTTTTGTGGATGTCTGCCAAGAGTTTCACGGGGGACACGTATTTGCTGTCTTTGGCCCCTATGGTGGTCCCCTCCGGTTGTGAGGTTTCTGTGATTCGCTGAGACATACTCAATTCAACTCACATTGCTCACTGCTCACTGGTTAGGAATGCACAGAGGGAGACTTTTCCCCTTTGCAAACTCCCCCACCCCCACCGAAAGCTGAGTGGAGCCAAGCTGTGAACTCAGAACTCAAACAGCTAAAAACACCAAACCAAAACCATCACAAAGGAACTGGTTTGAACTGGGAGGGGGGGGGAGGGGGGAGGGGCTGCGGGGGGCGGGGCTGCACTTCCATGTACCTGAGACTGAGCTTTACCTGGGAGTCTATGACAAATATCAGCGCTCCTGTTCCCCGGAAGATCATCTCATAGTCAAATGTAGGGTCAAAAAAGTCAATCTGTCCTGGGAAGTCCCAAATCTGAAAATTAACAAAGGAGCTATTGGAAACGTCTTCCCTGCAGATCTTGTTCGTGCTCTCCAAGAACAGTGTTTCGTTGGGAGACATTTTGTGAAAGACAACTTTCTGAATAGATGACTTGCCGCTTCTCCTCAGGCCCATGAGCAGGATTCTCGGCTTCACCTCAGTGCTGAAGGGATCGCTGAAGTCCAGAACTGGAGAAACCACAAAACAAGAATGAGGGTGAGTCGCCGTCACAGTGGTTAATTAGAGGACTTTCACTTCCACCTCAGATGGGATTTATGATTCACTGACAGTGCTACTCTTCCAAACGCCGTGAGTGCTAACTACCTCACTCCACTCATGGAGGGGCCTGTTAGGAAGTGCAGAACACTGAAGAATGCTGTGTCACTACCTGTCACACCATTCCAGAGGGCCAGAAAACCTGTACAATTCCACATCACAACCAGCAAATCTGGAGTGTGAGGAGTAGAGGTTTCCTGGAGCAAACTGTGCAGGGAAAAAATCCAGCCTTAGCAATCCATAGCAATGTCTTCCTTGCCTGGATCATCAGAGTCTCTATGCCTTAAAGGGATGCTTATGCATTTGAGTTGCATCAAATAGAGAATTTTGGACTTCATCAAAATTTCAAACATGGGTGTTTCAAAGGACGCTGTTAAGAAAGTGAAGACAACCCACAGAATGGAAGAAAACATGTGCAAATCATGTATGTGATAAGGGTCTAGTATCCAGAATATATAAAGAACTCTTACAATTCAACAGTAAAGACAACCTAATAAAAAAAAAAAAATGGGCAAAGTACCTAAATGGACATTTCTCCAAACACACAAAAATGGCCAAAAAGCACATGAAGTGAGGCCCCCACATCATTAGCGATCTGAGAAATACTAATAAAAACCACAGTAAGATGTCATTTCACAACCACTAGGATGGTTATAATAAAAAAGATCAACAGTAACAAGTGTTGATGAGGCTATGGGCTAATTAGAACCCTCATACAGTACGGGTATGAATGTAAAATGATGTGTTTTGAACAGCTTGGCAGTTTCTCAGAAGGTTAAACACTGAGTCACCTCATGACCTAGCAATTCCACTCCTAGCAATATATTCAAAGAAATGAAAACGTGTCCAATATTCCTTCCGACAACACCTCTTATGTCTTTCTCACTCCCTGGTCCCAATCTAATTCAATAGTAACTGGAAAGTGATTCTTTTTTCTCTTACTGTAACTAACAATAACCACATGAAATGATAACTCTTGTCTAGACAATGATAACAATCATCTAGAACACATTAATACTTGATAATGTCTTAGTGAATTTCATTTACTATATATAATATTTTGATGTTTTAATTTGCAGCAGGTTTAGGTAAACACACAAGTTTCAGGTAAAACAAGAACTGAAAAAAAGTAAGCAGGTACAGATGTGCGCAGCCACTATTCCACTCTATGTAACACTTCACCCCCACCCTACCCACACATTCTTTTCCAGTCCAGCTCGACCCAATTCAACAATCTGCTGATAATATACTATAGAAGCAGTAATGCAGAAGTAAAGCACCCAAAAAGTCACCAGCTTTCTTCTTCATCAGTCATTATATGCTACTCACTCTCAGTACTGTCATTACAAGTCAGTCTTGGTAAAAGCAGGGCATAAATTAAAAGAGAAAACAGGGCTTCCAGTTTTAAAATTTTCAGACTGATAACACGTCATGGTCTTCCCCTCCCTCAGTGAATCCCTAAAAATAACAGAAAAGGTATAAACCATAAATAAATGGATGAACAAATAAACATAGATACCTGAGCTTGAAACAAACAAACAAACAAACAAACAAAACCCCTCAAAGCTGAGATTACAGAGAAATCCCTAAGAAACACCAAGGTCAGACTGAAGAGGGAACCTGTAGCCCTTGACCAGAATTAGTAAGATTCTGCTGCAGAAGGTAGAACTGGTGGAAGCCCAAACCGGAAAGGACATGAAGACAACCATCAGGGCTGTTATTTGGAGAATCATAGTGAGAAGAAGCCAGTAGGTGAACTCTGTGCACTACTCCTACCGCCCAGTGCACACTTCCAGGTGGGAGCAGACTATAGGAGCTCGTGTAGGAGAGGGGAGGAGGTGCTCTAGGAGCTCAGGATGCCCAGAAAGACGGGGGGCTACCCACACTTCCACCCTTCAAGTACTCTGACCTTCCCTAACTCACTACAGTGTGTGGATTCAACAGCTAGAAGCAGTACTATCTTCTCTCCAGACATTTCCTCAAATGTCTAACATACATACACTTGAACATACATCTGAAGAAGCAGAGTTCATAAAGGAGTCAGAGTAAAGTTTCAGGTATAATTAAAATCTTCAGAGAAAAGGTGGTATCCACAAAACAGGAACAGACAATTTCAGAACAAGAGCAACCATGGAAAATATGGCCTTAGAGACCTTAGAAATAAAAATGTAATTGTAGGGGGGAGGTTAGATATAGGATTGAAAAGCAGAATAAGAACAGATTAAGAGGGCAGTAGTGAACTAGAACATCCAATCCTCTCAGAACGTAGTACAAAGGGATAGAGTGCTGGGAAGTAGGAGGCAAAGGTTAAAATGACATCAGGACTAGTCATCTCAAACCCGTAGAAAATATAAATACTTGTGAAAATGCATTAGAAAAGGATCCAGAAGGATGTGCAGCAAACAAAGACTGCATGAGTGAAAGATTTGGGGGCAATCATCAAAGGGATTTGGCTTTGATTTCATTTAAAAATTTTTAGGCTAATTTATTTATTTATTTTTTAGTAATCTCTATACCCAACATAGGGCTCAAACTGATGACCCTGAGATCAAGAGTCATATGCTCTTCCAACTTAGCCAGGAAGGCACCCCCCCTGGCTTTAATTTTAAAAAGGAAACACATTTATATACATATATTATTAAAATTAGTTTCAAAAAAAAATGTTTAATGTATAGCGAGTCATGGAAGACACAAAAATATTTCAAAATATTAAATAATCTTTAAGTTGTGATTTCAATTCCACATTTTCTTAAGTGGTTGTCATAAAGTTTTTGTCTTTTGATTATTTTTTTTTAATGTTTATTTATTTTTTTTTTTTTAATTTTTTTTTTCAACGTTTATTTATTTTTGGGACAGAGAGAGACAGAGCATGAACGGGGGAGGGGCAGAGAGAGAGGGAGACACAGAATCGGAAACAGGCTCCAGGCTCTGAGCCATCAGCCCAGAGCCTGATGCGGGGCTCGAACTCACAGACCGCGAGATCGTGACCTGGCTGAAGTCGGACGCTTAACCGACTGCGCCACCCAGGCGCCCCAATGTTTATTTATTTTTGAGAGAGAGAGAGAGAGTGCAAGGAGGGGAGGGGCAGAGAGAGAGGGAGTCACAGAATCCGAAGCAGGATCCAGGCTTTGAGCTGTCAGCACAGAGCCTGATGTGAGACTTGAAGTCACAAACCATGAAATCATTACCTGAGCTGAAGTCAGACGCTCAACCGACTGAGCTACTGAGGTGTCCCCAGACAGCGAGAGAATCTTAAGCAGGCTCCACACTGTAAATGCAGAGCCAGACATGGGGCTTGAACCCAAAAACTGTGAGATCATGACCTGAGCTGAAATCAAGAGTTGGAAGCTTAAAACTGACTGAGCCACCCCAGTGCCTCCAAGGAAAAAAAAAAAAATAATGTATTCTCAAGGACAAAAATGGAAACCTCAAGAGCTGTAGTTACTCTATTATCACCTCACAAACAGCTAGTGTTAGATCAATGCAAAGAGTAGGAGAGAAATGCCCATAGGCAGTGGGTTGTACTCAGTGTATTATAGGGGTTATGAACGCAGACAAACCAGTGCAGGATTTGGATGGGGTTGATGGGGATGGAGGGGAAGGATGCTCTCCAAGAAGAGCAGAGCCCAAATTCAGGTAAAGGCACAATGCCTTTTGTAGAACAGGAAAATATGCAAGCGCTGAAAACTCTGCAACTACCATATGCCAAGTACTGTGCTAGGCACTCTCCACTCTTTATCCCATTTAACTCCTTCAGGAATACATAGTATTATTTCCACTTCACAGTTAAACAAATTTCAGGCTCAGGAAGGTCAAGTAGCATTCAGACTGAGGGCTGGCCCATCCAAAAGTCTATCCAATCTTCCCTGCTGTGCAAAACTCAATCCAACCAAAGAAAGCAAAACTCCACACCAAATTATGCACAAACACAAAAACATCTAAGTGTCTGTAAACGTCTTTGTTTCTTCCCAATTTATACTGCTGAATGTCAGTCTAGATTTTAACTTATCTTCAGCAGGGTCTGCAAGTGTCTATGCGGCATGATCATCCACACTGTTGCCCTGGAGGATGGACCTCCTCCTCCTGGGAGAGTGGGGAGGTGATGGAGGCCACTGTGCAGAGAGGAGGTGGTGTATATGCATGTTTACGTACACAGACAGGGTGGGAAATGAGATACACATGCCACTACAACATACACACACAGTTAGAAATATTTCCTTTTTCCTGCCAAATTCAAGAGTGAGCCACCAACGGTAAACTGTTGGGCAATGGTAGGCCAGGTCAGCAAGGGTACCATCAACTCTGTGGAGACTCCTCAGACCCATACAGATGCATTTTACATTTAGCTGATATGGACAGAAATATACTCCATGTCAGGTACCTTGCTAGACCTTTCTGCAAACTTTTATACTCCCTCCACCCCCATCCGATGAGGAGGTACAAGTCTGTTTGCACCTGAGGATTCTGGGAAAAGGAAGGTGCCCAAGCTCGTAGGGATGGTATGTGGTATCTTCACCTAGGCCTTAGCCAACAATCAGATGGCATTCAACAAAAACTGCAACAAAGAAAACAGAAGAGATTAGGAAATAACAGAGTACATCATGCATAGTAAGAGCACATACGACCAGTAAAACTCTTTTAAATTTACTTACACATATGTGGTGCTAGTTTACAATATAAATGTATTTGTTATGTGAACCACAGTGAAAAACACTTTGCTATTGATCAGGAGAGGCTTTTTACAGCACAGAGGACTGCTGACAAAAATCCCTCCTCTAGGGTCACCTGGCTGGCTCAGTTGGTAGAGTATGTGACTCTTGACCTTGGAGTCATGAGTTCAAGCCCCACGTTGGGCATAGAGGTTACTTTAGAAAACAAAAAAAAAAATTGATTTGCCATTGCTCTCAAGGGTGATGGGCCTCTAGGGTCTGATACAGATCATGTAAATGTATATGTATATGTATATATGTATATATATATATAATATATATATATGTATGTATGTGTGTGTGTATGTTTTAAGGTCTTTTAAATTTTATTTTGAGAGAGAGACAGAGAGAAAACAAGTCAGGGAGGGGAGGCAAGAGAGGAAGGGAAAAAGTCCCAAGCGGGGTCCTGTCAGTGCAGAGCCCCACCCAGGGCTTGAACTCATGCACCTCAAGATCATGACCTGAGCAAGCTGAAATCAAGAGAGTCGGATGTTTAACCAACTCAGCCACCCAGGCGCCCCAGATCCGGTATGTATTTTAAAAAAATCTCTCCCCGGGGCGCCTGGATGGCTCAGTTGGTTGAGCGTCCAACTTCAGCTCAGGTCATGATCTCACGGTCTGTGAGTTCAGGCCCTGCATCAGGCTCTGTGCTGACAGCTCGGAGCCTGGAGCCTGCCTTGGATTCTGCGTCTCCCTCTCTCTCTGCCCCTCCCCTGCTCATGCTCTGTCTCAAAAATAAATAAAAATATTTAAAAAATAAAAAATAAATAAAATAAATAAAATAAAATAAAAAATAAAAAAATCTCTCCCCTAATCCTCTCCCACCTCCCCTCAAGTATCTCTGCTTCTGAAACCCTGTGGGGGTTTGCAGAGCCTCTCATCCCACTCTGGGAGAGGTAGCAAGGGGTGCACATTAGGAAATGCAGCAGCCAACCTCCTGGCCTTCTAGACCTCTGGCTGTCTCCATTAACCTTTCCCTGTGCATCACCACTTGCTCAAGAACATCCTGAGAGGGGCACCTGACTGGCTTAGTTGGTAGAGCATGTGACTCTTGATCTTGGAATCATGAGTTCGAGTCCCACATGGGTACAGAAATTACTTAAATAAATAAATAAGGAAAAAAAAAAGAACATCGTGAGAAAGATAAACGTGTGGAGAAGAATGAAGGATGAGAGCTGCAATGAAAGGGCTAATACTTTTTTAAAAAAGAAAGATCAGAAAGGAACCACAGGATTTGGGACTGGAGATGGAATCCCAGGGAGGACTCTTTAAAAAAGTGTCAGCAGGTGTGCAGGAAGTTGCCTGGAGGAGGTGAAATTTACCAGAGGGCAGTTTGTTCAGTTTCATAAAGGTTCCCTGATCATCTGCCAAGTGTGTGTTAGATGGGGCTGAGCCAGGGGCTGCAGACACAAAGAAATGATTCATTCCTTAGTGATTTGAGGAGAAAACAGACAAGAAAAACTGACAGTTACAGTGCACTGCTATCTAAGGTGTTATGGGCTCAGAGAGAGGGCTCCCTGGAGAAATATCTGAGTCTTAAAGAAAAGGAGGCATAAAAGTGATGAATGAGGGAAAGGTCATGCCAGGAAGAGATCCTGGCCTTCCTGGAGTTTAAGGAATGTAGTTTAAAGGCAAGAAAGGGCTGCACAGAGTCCAATGGCTTCCCACAGCATTTCACATAAAATCCAAACACCTTCTTTCCCCCAAAAGGCCCTACATGGGCTGTCCTCTCATCCCGGGCCTGGTTTATCTTCCTTACTGATTCCCTATCCTGCAACCACAGTGGCCTTATGGTTCCTCACCTCCTCCTCACCTCCCCGTTGGACTTGCTCCTCCCTCAGCCTGGCAGGCTTCCGTTAGCTTTCTTCCCACTCAGCCCAGCAGCGATTTTACCTCCTCTCAGCTGAATGAGGCCCCATCACTTCCTGATAATCCTGTGTCTTCTTACTGCTATACAAAACTATCTTTTTACTTTGTACATCTGTCTTCTTGTCTGTTTATTGTCTGTATATATTGTATGTATTGTCCCATATATACACAGGCAAATTACAAAGCATATGGCATGAGTCCAATAAATATCTTTGAATAGGTTAGTTGATACAGAAGTCTGTTATCTCCACAGCAAACAAAAACTGCAACAAAGAAAGTAGAAGAAGCTGGGAAATACCAGCGTACCTCATGCATAATATGAGTACACACTGCTAGCGAAACTCTTTTAGGTTTACTTAGACTTATGTGGTGTCAGGTTCACAATATATACATTTTATTGTGGATCCCGGTCAAAAATATTTTGTCAACCACTGCTAGACTCTGCTTGCTCATCAATGAGATGCTGAGAAGTTTAGATTTTACCTTGAAAGCCAGGAAGAAATCACTAAGGATTTTAACGGGAGACTAGTATGATCAGATTTACACTTCAAGAAGTTCATTCCAGAAACAGACTCCCTAGGCGGGGTCAGTGTGGAGACAGTGAAGGGGTTTCGAATAAGCCACTGTGGCATAAAAATTATATTGAGCTAAAAGTTTTTGGAGTCCCTGAAATCCCTTATTTGCCTAAAGCAGAGCCTCCCAAAAGAACTCAATTGCCACAAATCTTCCCTGAAACAACTCTAATCTCTCAGTGAAGAAGGAGACAAGTCAGAAGAGAAGTTGACACCACACCCAAACAGATGTGGTCCCTGACGAAGGAGCAAGGAGCGTGGGGCAAGCTAAGGGCACAATGCAGGCTAACTGCACCAGTCCGCCCCCCCACCCCTGCCGCCCCCCCAGGTGGGACATGTATGATATTCCTTGGGCACTCCTGGCTACGCCAAAACAAGAAAGGGCAAAAAACAAAGGATTAAACTGATAAGAGTCTGCACCAGTTTACCAAAAAAAGGCCATCCCATCACAGCCTGAAGTCCAGGAACTCCCTGTGGTCTTCAGGTTACTGACTTGCTAGAAGGAAAAACCACCTTAGCTTGACAATAGCTAGACCTCCAGTAAGTCTTTAGCATGTGAAAGTCTCTTTAGAAACTCCCTCTTGACCTTATCTCCCCGACTCCATAAATTGGTCACCCCCATGCTTGCAGTGCAGCTCTTCCAGCCCACGGGTCCTGTCCCCGGACCCCATGCTTTATCACCTTTTTGCACCAAAGACGTCTTCAAGAATTCTTTCTTGGCTGTCGGCTCCAGACACCCCACCATCACCCCAAAACTTCCTCCGTCCCCAAATAATCCTACCTCCCATCTTTTCTCCGGCGGGCCCATTATCTTTCCAAAAAGTCATTTGCTTTCCCATAAATGCCCTTTCCCCAACTCCCTTCCAAGAAGTCATTCATTCTCACAGAACTGCCCCTCAGCTCCTCCCAACCCTCTATTAAGATGGTAATAAAGCCTGGAATTCTAAACACCTCTTTTTTTTTTTTTTTTAATTTATTCACTTAAGTAATCTCCACACCCAGATCAAGAGTCACATGCTTTTCCAACTGAACTAGCCAGGCACCCCTCTAAACACCTCTTAAATTGCATTTTCTGTGTACTCTCAGGCATTAGTATATAACTAAATCTGTTTTTCTCGTTAATCTATCTTTTGTCAACTGACAAAAGTTTAATTTGCAGGCTCCCAATTCAGAACCTAAGAGAAAAGAGGATAAGTTTTTCCTCCCCTGACAGCAGTTAGGTTGTTCTATAATAGGAAAAGATAGGATTCAGTAGGCAGACAAAGAAAAGATTAGAACCTGAGGTTCCTGGGTGGGGAAAAACACTATTTTGGAACAATGCTGGGATTGCCTAACCACAGCAAACCCCCTCAGGCATAAGGCTCCTCTTAAGAATGTAACAGATACCACCTACTCCCCCTTAAGTTTCCCTCTGGAATTTGACTAAAGACCTAACTAAAAATAAGTAGTAGACCATAAAACGTAGGACCCACAAGGAACATGGCTGTAGACCCACCCCTCATACAATGAAAACGAGCCAATCAGGAATGGACAACCCAGCACCTAGAGCTATCAATCCAGTAAGGGTAGGACCTGAGAAGGACTGAGGGGGAAGGGAAGGGAGGGCTGACCAGGACCTTGTAAAACAAACACCCTTGCCTACTGTAGCAGGCATTCACTTTTGAATGCCCCCTCTCTGTAAAGAGAGCTTTCATACTATTCTCCCTTTCCGATCTTCTACTCTAATAAACTTTTGCCTGCTGCTCATTTTGTGTCCACCTCTTCATTCTTTGAAGCGGCAAGACAACGAACCCCGGGTACTGAGGTAAAAAATCCTGCAACATTTCTAGAACACAAATGAAAAATGAAAGAACTTAGGCACAGGCCATGTAAATGGTCGGAAGGAACGAATCTGTAAGAAATTCCAATTGACTCAATAGTATTTAGTAATCCCCAGGACGCAGAGGACAAGGGAGAAAGAAGCCCCGAGTTCCCAACCTGGCAGACCAAGCCAACAAGGCCCCATTCACAAAGATGGTAAAGGGAAAGAGGATGAACAGGTATTTGAAGGTGTGGAGTGTGGGGTGCCTGTCTACCTGCAGCTCAGGTGAGGAAAGAATCCAGGAACTCCCAAGAGGAGGAAGAGTGGGAACACATGAGGTCACAGACAGGTTTGATGTGGGAATGCAGATTTGATGCAAGCCCATGCCTCAATGGCTCATTTTCCTCTAATCCTGTTGGCTGCGGTGAGGGCATTTTTGAAAGGTTTTAGCCTTGGCCACCATGCTCAAAACAGTGTCACTTCTAATCCTCAAGGTGATAATGTTTCCCCTTTACAGATGTAAAAACAGAGGCCTCAATACTTACTACAATAAACATTCAATAGATGTTTGTTGGTTAGGATGAATGAATTAGAGCTACTAAACAGGATTTGAAGCTAAATTAACAGAAGCTTTAAAAGGAAACTTCTTATCTGACTTTGGCCCAGATTAGCACTCGAGTATCAAGAGTATGAACTTTATGCCTCGGTAGTTTATCTACTGGTCAGGGGCACTGAACATAACTTAGCTATCTTGTACTGGGTCCTGTCAGTACCCAAATTTTCCAAACAGTCTGGCTTTGTAACTAGATTGCTAAAAATACTAGGGAAACCCCACCATCCATGGAACAGCATTATGGGGACGCACCACGTAACTGGACAGGTTAATTACCTCATCAATAACTGGCAGATCCCTGTCAAAACCCAATAGGCCTGATACATACACAGGAAGGGACAGATGCCTCGCACCTTGAGCACAGGGCTGTCTAGGAGCCACACTTGACTCATCTGTGGGTTGGGAATGTTCACAACAAAGAAGGAACCAGAAATCAGGAAAATGGGAACTAAAGTCCTGATGCCCTGCTAACACATCGGCCTTGCCTCCTTAACCTCAAGAGGTCTCTTTGGAGAGAACGAGACATCATATGAAATGCACTTCATAAATTCTTAAGTATTATACAACTGAAAACTACTATAATTAAGGAAAGTTCCCCAACAGATGATAACCTTTGAACGGGTCCAAAACGGGAAAGTGAAACAAAGATTTAACGAAAAATGAGGATAACATGGTGGCAAAGTGATGGCAACTGAAATGGTTTAAAAAATACTGGGGCGGGGGGGTGGCGCTTGGGTGGCTCAGCAGGTTGAGAGTCCAACTCTAGGTTTCAGCTCAGATCATGATCTGACCTTTGTGGAATGGAGCCCTGTGTGGGCTCCTCACTGAGTGTGGAGCCTGCTTGGGATTCTCTCTCTTTACCTCTGCCCCCTACTTGTAATGTGTGGTGAGCTTGCGTGCAGGCTCTCTCTCAAAAAAACAAAAATATAAGGAGAGTGACAAACTGGGGTTCAAGTCCCAGCTCTGCCATGTACCAGCTGTGTGACCCCAGTCCTTATCTATAAGTCTCTATCAGCCTGTGCATACAGGTGCACCCCCCTTTCTTTCTTTTTTTTCTTTTTGTTTTTGTTTTTTTTTTTACTCCAGCCCTAGCCTAGGTAATGAGAGGGTCTTTTGTGGAATGTGGCCACATTAAGGCTCACATAGCCTTCAGGGAAAGTTAGAATTTCTTTGCTATTAGTATTCTCTGGGGTCAACAAAGGCTTAAGTTTCTATATACTAACAGTTTTAGGAAGAAGCCTCTGGTTTGTTTCTATTTGCAACACTATATGTGGTCCTTTACATTTCTGATCAATGGAGCTATTTACACATTCAAGAGCCGGGAGCTCAGGGGTACCTGGCTGGCTCAATCAGTAGAGCATGGTTCAATCTTAGGGCATGAGTTCAAGCACCATGTTGGGTGTAGAACCTACTTAATTTAAAAAAAAAAAAAAAAAAAAAGGACCCTGGAGCTCAGTGAGAAATTCCATCCCACATGGAAATTAAATATATGAATAATAATACCACTAATAAGAGAATATGCAAAAATCATAAAGATTCATTGTCCATTTGATTAACACTTAGGAGAATGAAATGCAAACAGAAAACAGAACATATATTTTCAAAGGCATGAAAGTTTGGGGGGGTTGTTTTGTTTTTTAAACTTTATTTTTTTTTAATTTTTTAAGTTTATTTTTGAGAGACAGAGGTAGAGTGAGTGGGGGAGGGGCAAATAGAGAGGGAAAGAGAGTCCCAAGCAGGCTCCACACTGTCAGAACAGAGCCTGATGCAGGGCTTGGAACTCACAAAACTGTGAGGTCATGACCTGGGCTGAAACCAAGAATCAGAGGCTTAACCAATGAGCCACCCAGGTGCCCCAGGCATGAAAATTTTTGAAGGCAATTTTTATTTATGTGGGAACACCAAATCTTTATGAAATCCTCTCACATCACACTGGCAGGTCACTGAAAACATAATCCCATACATAAGTTTTTCCTTGACATATATATTCAGTAACATTTCTGATGTGTTCTGATTTACCAACACTTTTGCAAGAAGTTCTCGTGAACTTTTTTTTTTTACCATCACTTTGAGAGTGATCCAGGTGGGTTTTCTGTGGTCCTCTACTTTACACACTGAGAAACTGAGTAGGAGTCTCCCCCGAAGGTCCTCAAGAGGAGAAAGTCGACAGCATCTTGAATGATTTAGATCAGGAGTGAAAAACCCATTTGTCTTGAGTATCACAGCAGAACCAGGGAAAGCCAGTTACAAGAGAGCTTGAGGGCTTTCGCAGAGAGGAAGAACAGAAAAGATTTGAAAAAGAAAAAAAAGATAAGGAAGAATAAAGGAGGTAGAGAAGAAAGTAAGAAAAATGAGCAGAGAAGAAGTGGCTGTGGTAGGTAGGAAATGAATCCGTGTCACCAACCACAGCTATGAGGGTCAGGGGACTGACTGAAGCAGAGGGTAAACAGAGAGACACCTGGGACTGACAATGATGATCTTTCAAACTCAGAGCTACATCCCTTATCCAGAACTCCAGAACTTAGTTTCTGCCTCTTTTTTCCCCATCAGACTACCTTATGTGTTCTGATATAAAAATGGGAGAGATTTCTGAAAAAAAGTATAGAATCAAGATTCTATGAATCACTGCAATATGTTTACAAATCATCTAATATAAACCTATGTCGTCTATGGGGTGCTTGGGTGGCTCAGTAGGTTAAGCATCTGACTTCAGCTCAGGTCACGATCTCACGGGTTTGTGGGTTTGAGCCCAATGTCGGGCTCTGTGCTGACATCTCTCTGCCCCTTCCTTGCTTACACTCTCTCTCTCTATAAAAAAATGAACATTAAAATTAAAAAATACTTTTAAAAATATGCTCACTAAATATATGTATTCGGACAAGCATCATGTCTAAGGTGTGACTTTGGTCACTATTAACTATTCTGTATTTCATCTATTCCAATTCTTCTGTATCTCTGTATTTCCAGGGCTATAGGGAAACCCAAGAGATTAGGCATAGCCAGGGCTGAGGTCAACCCAACTCTTTTTGGATAAGACAGAACTACAAGGAAAGGGATTACATATCCACGAACTTGTCTCTCTCCTAAACTTTGATCAGGTGTAGTTCATGTGGCTGCAGAAAAGTCCTGGCACCCCTGAGCCACAGTCTCACTATCATGAGAAAAATTATCTATCTCTACTTACACTCAAGGAACAGTGAGAGGATGAATTCACTAATAACTTTTAAATTACTTTAAAGAAAAAAAAAAAAAGCTGACACTCATGATTAATAGATGCAAACAGGTGGTTTCACTGCATTTACAAGTATCACCGGCTGACCGGTGGATTCTTCATGCCTCTAGTAACGACCTAAACTGTCACTTGCTCTCTTAGGATAGACTTCACAGGCTGCCGTGGAAATAAGACACACACACGTAGCTGGGCTGTGGATGAGCAGCTGTTTTAGCCAAGTGTATATAGTGTCTTTCCCTTAAAAATTGGGAGAGACTTTGGGAAAAAAACAATTTCACTTTCTGATTAAATATGATCTTTTCACTGCTTTCCTTCTTATTGCAGTTTTTTTTTGTTGTTTATTTATTTATTTTGAGAGAGAGAGAAAATGAGCAAGGCAGGGGCAGAGAGAAAATCCCAAGGATTCTCTGAGTCAGGGCTCGAACTCACTGTGAGATCATGACCTGAGCCCAAATCAAGAGTTGGACGCTCACCCTCAACTGCCAGAGCCATCCAGGCGCCGCGTGTTATTGCAGTGTTTAAAGCACAGTAATTTACTAAAGATTTAAACTCCATGTGTCTAAAAATCATTTCTGCTGCAATTGTTTTTTAATGGCTTATTGATTGCTTCCATTCTCTAGAGTTCTATCTGGAGCCTGGAGGTTGAAGGTGAGACTCACCTTATCTCTGATTAACAACTCTCAAAGGGAGGTTGAGAGGTGCCCAAATCTGTCTTTATCAGAACTAAAGTGCCCGAGAACACTCCTGCTATTCATGAGTAAAATTTGGAGTGCAAGCTGGAGAAGTGCATAGCACAATGTGGTAAAACTTACGTGGCCCTCGTCTTAAAAATAAGATCAGAGGTTCCTTCCAAGACTAATGGAAATGAAATTCACGCTATCCACTTTCAATCTACCTTCTTCTGCACAGCTCCTGATAAACTGGTTTGCAACTTACCTAGTGATGCCTAGGTAAGGCATGCCACCTAGTCGGGCATGCCACCTGCAGGGTAGATTTCTAAACCTCAGGGGAAAAGCCCCAGGTCTCTACTAAGCAAAGGCATTAAATAAAGTCCATTAGGAAGGTAAAGGGGGAAGGGGGTTCATTAGAGAAATGCTTTGTTCATGGTTCAAAATATACCATACCCATCTTTCCTTAGAGTAAATAAGTCCCTTTCCCCTCACATTTCATTTCTTACAGAGTCGGTAAACGTAATTCGCCAAAAATAATACAGGATTCTAATGCAACATGTGCCCAGGGCCCATTAGAAATTGGGATGATCCTTTGGTGGCACTCTGAGGTTCCAGAAAGGGAAGTCACAACTCCTGGCCTCCACCCTCATCTCGACTCCCCAGGACCATACTGGCTGGCATGACACTGTCAGGAATAATTGCTGCTAGAACTGCTGACTGAGGACCCTATCTGCCACTCTAGAAAGTGAACGCCCTGATAGTGATTCTGCAGTCGGGCGTACACCCCAAAATCAAAGTCAGGGACACGGAAAGAACAGGAACCTGAGATAATAGAGGAAGTCTTTTGAGAATAGACCACTACCCACAGCAGGCCCAGAGGGAGAAAGACCTAGCTTCAGGAATGTTTGCAAGAGCAAATATTCATTAATTGCTCCTCTTACCACATAAATACACTCAATGCTTTTATAGCAAGATTCCATGTTGATCCCAAGAACTCACGAGGGATGATTTTATTGCTGAAGTAATGAAAAGCATCAGTTACAGATGAGTTTGCCTTTAGGTTAGGAGCAGTGGGGAGCATTCAAGACCAGGCTCTGGGGAAGCCCTTTGTTCAGGAAATCCCACCCCTCAGGCAAAGCTTTCTTTTCATTTCAATTTCAAGTCATCAAATCAAATTTTAAAAGTGCCCCCTTAAAGAACTGCAGAATAAATAAGCAGTTCCGGTACTTTCCATGGAACCTCTCAGGTCCCCAGGACAATATCGAATTACAGGGCTTTTCTTCCCAGATATAGCCTCTCTTTTTTCTTTTTTTAAAAGAGTATCACACATGCACCCTATTGTGTGTCTACCATTTCAAATATCTTGCAAATACATCCCCATTCTGAATCTCTAGAGTCTGCTAAGAATCTAGGAGGAGCTAATGAAAGCAATTTGAATAATAACAAAGCGACTGAACAATTTAATTACCAAAGGTAGCCCTAGAGACTCCAACAAAAGGACTGAAAGCCTTTATCCACAAAAACGTGGCCACGTGCTCAACTGTGGGACCAATTATGGGGAGTGCAGAAGAAAGAAGCACACAGGTGCACACACCAAATTTAAGCAAATGGGGAATTAGCACAAACCCTCTCTGGAGACAGGACGCTATGAAAAAGTGTGACTTAGAAAGCTTCTTTCTAATCTTTCAGGCCCAAGGCTTATTTAACTTTCTTCCCCCGCCCCCCCCCCCCTTTTTTCAAACTTTCTTCCCTTTCTGATTAATTGAAAATAGCACCTATCATATGTCAAATAATGGCAACTGTTCTCCAGAGAAAGGCTTTGTGTAGGAATTTTAAAATAAGTTCAATGAATTTTCAATAAAAGTTCTTCCAAATCAAGTCACAAAGGTAGTTCTATCCCTCACACAATTTCCTCAAAGTGAAATGTTTAGAAGTTAGTTCTTTCTTTTGGAAGCATACAGCTTCATCTAGATGTTAACAGCCAGATTCTATTGACCTTTTCAAGTGACCCTACGATAGAGAATTTTTCCCTTGCTTTGGAGGCGGACAAAAAAGATAAACCTTTCTGGAATCCTAAAAACTCTCAACTTCCTTAGGCCCTAAGAATCAAATGCAGGAACCCCCACAGACTGAACAATTACTAAATACCGCTTCTTAAACAGGAAATAGAGTTTGCTTCTGAGCGGTAACGACTTTCCCCGCCCGCGCTCACTCCGGGGCAGGCACCGCCATGCCCAGGTGGTGACACTGAGCAGAGATAAGGTGTCCTAACAACCGTATTTGCCTGGATCCCGGGAAACCCGCGGCCACTCGGCGACTCCCACATCACCTGCGCGCATCCCCCCGCGGCTCCACGGATGCCCCACTCCACAGACCTGGGCAGCCCAAGGACCCCTCCCGTGGCGACACGGGGTAAGACTGACACCCGCAGCTGCCGACGACCCTGCCAGTCACGCTGCCGCCGGCTGCCTTTTTTAGCCACGACATCTGACCAGGCTTCCACAGCAGCATTCAGTAAGAGATCCCAGGACGCGCCGGGCGGTCCCCTCCCCTTCCCAACCCCCAGACCCTGCGGAGAGCTGGGCTGAGGGGTGGGGGAAGATACTGGCCCTGGAAGGGGACAGACAACATACGTTCCTCCTGCCCAGATGCCTCCTCTCTGCTCTCTCCACGAATCCGGGTCCCCCCTCTGCCGCCTGCACCTGGTATCCCCCATTTTGCAGCCCGCGGTGGCTCCTCGGGCGCCCCTCCCCACCCCCACTCCTCAACTCTGTGCTCCTGGACCCCCTCCAAGTCCGCGGCCCGCGCGCCTGGTCTGGCCCGGGGCTGGAAGACACAGAGGGAAGGGACCGGCTGCGGGCTGAGGACGCGCGGGGCGTGGGGCCGGGCGGGAGACTCCGCGCTCACCTCCCTCCTCCGCCCCGCTGTCGGGGTCGGCGTCCGAGGAGTCGGGCCCGTCCCCGTAGTCCGCTAGCCCCACCAGTTCATCCTCCTCGTCGTCGTCCTCTTCCTCGGGCTGCGGCTTCCCCAGCACCTGGCTCATCGCTCCCACGGCCGGCCGTCCCGGGGGCGGCGGGGGACCCTGGTGGGGGGCCAAACCTCCTCGCCTGCCGCTCGCAACCTCTTTCTGAATTGGGGTTTTGTCTGGAGGTTCGCTGGAGCCCGCGGAGGCAGGGCCGCGCGCCCCCCGCGGCGGTCGGCGTCCAGGTCTGGGTCTCGCGGTTCCCACCGCGCCCGGAGCCCCCTTCCCCGCCCCGCCCGCCTGCCGGCGGAGGAGTCAGCCGGAGCGCGGCAGTTCCTCCCTGAGGAGGGAGAGAGAGACTGCGTGACCCAAGTCACCTGACACACACTGTCACACACACACACACACACACACACACACACACACACGCACGGGTGCGCGCGCGCTTTCCCGGGTTCTGGCACCGCTCAGCGGGGCGCTGGGCCGAGGCCGCGCACACACCAGGCAAGGGGGGGACGGGGGAAGGGCGGCGCGGGCCCTCCACCTAACCAGAAGCGCAGGGTGGCACACGCCCGGTACCCCGGGCCCTGGGACGCTGCGCGGTCACCCACCGCGGCTGCGCTCCAGGGGCCCCCACGCGCGCTTCGTGCACGTGGTCCCCGCACAGGCCGGCGAGCTGGGGACCTGCACACCCTGAGAACCTATTCCCCATCCACCTCCGACACACACACCCTACCTTGGGTGGCCTTCTCCAGCTTTCCGTCCTGGGGAGGGTTCCAATCCCAAGTGGGCTGCCTCCTCCTTCCCCCAACACTGCAGGGCCCAGGCCCCCCATCCAGAGCAGCGTGCCTAGGACACATGCTGAAGCTCTCAGAGAAGAAAACTCCGAGAAATGCACTGCAGAGGTTCAGTCTCCATAGCAATTGCCTTTCAGTGTGCATTTATGGTTCAAAGTGCTTCCCACCAGGAATATTAGAAAATCAGGCCTACCCGGATGTAAATGTTTCTTAAAAACATAGCATGCCTCATGGCTGCCTAGACTAAATAATAATTCCTCTGCAGCATTTGGGAATAGGTCGCAGGTACAACATACTGGGGCTCTTCATGACCACCTCCTGTCTCATTTGTTTCATAGACTGTAATCGCACATCTCAAAATAAAATGTTTCAAGGCTTAGGGGGATGAGGGGGGCAACTCTCACGTAAGAATAGCAACTATGTGGGGGTGAAACTAAAACCTGCATTTCTACACAAGCTTTTTACCACAGGACATACTGTACCCACCCTTTCTGGATACTGCAAAAATCACGTGGATGAACTTCCTTCTGTCAAGCACAATAAGAAATAAACCAGCTGGCCAGCATGGTGATCCATATCCTACAGGTGCCAGCAACGCTGCAGGTGGTGTAGGGGAGGAGGCAGGGAGCTGAGAGTGGAAGCTCTTGGGGCCCAAGGGTGCTGCCTCTGTCAGAGACATTTACTGAACACCTACTATATGCCAGGAGCTGGGCTAAGTGCAGGGGTGGGGGAGGCTGAATCCACCTATACTCAGAACAGTGTCCCTTCCCTGGAAGAACTCTCAGTCTAGCCAACCATGACTCATGTTCTGGAGTTTGTAGTAGTTGTGCGTGTTGAAGGTGAATGTTGACACCTAGGAGACAGCTACTTCTAACTGGAAAGGTCTTGAGATTTTACAAGTGGAGGCAACATAACTTGCTATGACTGTATCCGTCAAGGTCTTTCTCAGGAGGAAAATAGATGGCACATGCAAAGATTTTTAACTTCTAGAAAGCTTTAAGTTAAGGGATTTAAGCACAGGGGCATGGGCAGAGTTCAGAAAATCAACACAGGGATTAGCAACAGTGGGAAGAGATTATCACCCCAAAACTAGTAGGAGTAAAGGAAGGGGCTAGCGTACTGGGCAGGGGGGCACAAAGCAGGAACTATAGCTGATGAGGAAGCAACCACTGCCAGAACCATCTCACTGTCAAGGAGACAGCAGTAGGAAGAAATACTCGGACCTCTCTCTCCAATCTCCCCAATTCTCCTGGAAGTGCCTGCCTCCCAGTGGCTACACCCAGCTGGAAACCAGAGGGCAAGGGAGTCTGGAAACTAGTCCAGGACACAGAGATTGGTCAGGGAGGGCAGATAGTGGGTCCTAGGCTGTGGCTGGAGTAGGGGGCAACTGGCATAGCCCCCACAAGAAGCTTCTACTCGCTTTTATCAGAAGTTACTCTGAGATAATTTTCCTAGCCCATCCATTTTATAAAAGGAAGTCCCCAGGGGGAAGGAAGAAGTCCTTTCCCAGAGGGGGTTTAAAGACTTTCAGCTATCCCAGAACAAACCCACCAGCCTGGGAAGGACATTCAGCTGGCCTGATTCAAACTGCAGAGGCCTACTTATGGGACCCCAGCAGCCAGTCCAAGGTCAACCCAAACAGAGCATTCCTGGGCTGGTTGCTGAGCATGTCTGCCCCAGGGACCCAGGGGTTCAAGAGAGGACAATTGCTAAGCCAATAGCACCACTGTGCCTGAGACCCAGAAAGGATGGAGATCTTTGATGATCTTCTGCTTTCTCCCAAAGAGAGTTTATTTATTTTTATTTATTTTGAGAAAGAGAGAGAGAGAGAGCACGCAAGAGAGAGGTAGGGGCAGGGAGAGAGACAGAAACCCAAGTAGGCTTCAAAGCCATGAGCTGTGAGATAACGACCTGAGCCAAAGTCAAGAGTCTGATGCTCAACTGACTGAGCCACCCAGGCGCACCATGCCCAAAGCCAAAAGAGATTTTAGAAGGAACACCAGCAGTAGACTGGAGCATACCCTAAACATTTGAAAACTGGGCTATTCTTGAGAAAAAAGGAACAAATCCACAAAAAATCAATAAAAGCCAAATCCTGAATTATGCTCCACCCTCAGGTAGAAAGAAGAGTCGCACACAGGTTTAAGAGCTTCTAATTCACTGTCATTCATACATGTATGGTATTGATAAACACAACAAGAAAAAATTTTATTGCTTTCCTTTTGCTGTTATTTCAACATTGTCAGCTTTCAAATAAGGGATATGTTGGAAAAAACATCTTAGAGATGTTTTTTTAATTTAAAAAGTCCTGTGTATGGATTCTTTCAGAATTTAAATAAAAATGGAAAGACTTTGGGGTGCCTGGTGGACTCAGTTGCTGGAGCATGCAACTCTTTCTTGATTTCAGGGTCACGAGTGAGTTCAAGCCCATGTTGGGTGTAGAGCTTACTTTAAAAACATAAAAAAAAAATTGGGGCGCCTGGGTGGCTCAGTCGGTTAAGCATCTGATTTTGGCTCGGGTCATGATCTCAGGGCTCATGAGTTCGAGCCCTGTGTCTGGCTCTGTGCTGACAGCTCAGTGTCTGGAGCCTGCTTTGGATTCTGTGTCTCCTCTCTCTGTCCTTCCCCTGCTCATGCTCTGTCTCTCTCTCTCAAAAATAAATAAACATTAAAAAAAAGTTAACATAAAAAATAATAAAAATATGAGGATCTGTTTCTGGGTTGCCCATGGTTTTTGCTGTTGAATGTAACCATTTCGGGTTGCCATGTACATGATGGGTGCTTAATGCCTATGGAGTGAATGAAAGAAAAGAAGAAGAAAGATAGTACAGGCCAGCTCTCTGCACAGACTTGGCATATTTTTGAGAGAAACTTCAGGAAGAGACAGAAGCTAAATTTTCTGCTTACTCTAAACCCTGGGTAATGCCACAGTGAGATAAGTACAAACTGTGAGTTATTAGAGTGTAATCAGGAAGGAGCTGACCTACGAGAGATGATCACTCTTAGGTTTTCATCCCTTCAGGACTGCCTAAAGACTTTGCTGAATGATTAGTCATTGCCCGATGACTATTAAATCCCTATTTTATTTTTACTAACTCTTCCTTCTAAAAACTCTTAACTCTTTTTTCCCCTTTAAAAACTGTTTTTTGTAGTGTTTATTTAAAAAAATTTAATGTTAATTTTTGAGAGAGAGAGAGAGAGAGAGACAGAGCATGAGCAGGGCAGGGGCAGAGAGAGAGGGAGACACGGAATCCAAAACAGCCTCCAGGCTCTGAGCTGTCAACACAGAAACTGGTGAGTTTGAATTCACAGACCACAAGATCATGACCTGAGCTGAAGTCGGACACTTAACCGACTGACTCACTCAGGAGTGCCTATTTTGTTTATTTTTATTTGAGTATAGTTGACAAAAACTTTTTTTTCATTTTTTAAATTTATTTTGAGAAAGAGAAAGAGGGAGGGGAAGTGAGAGAGGGAGAGAGAGAATCTAAATCAGGTTCCACACTGTCAGAGCAGATCCCTACTAGGGGCTCAAACTCACAAACCATGAGCTTATGACCTGAGCGAAAATCAAGAGTCTGACCCTCAACCAACTGAGCCACCCAGGTGCCCCTACAGTTGACAAAAATTCTTAACTCAGAGGTATTTTGTAGCATCCTGAAAACTTTGTCTATCGCCCACTAAAACATAACTAAAATTTAGCCAACTAATATTTACTGAGATTTTCCATAAATGAGGCACTCTTCCAAAATAATATGACCTTCGAAATATTCCCATTAAGTAATATGATTGTTCTTACTTTACAGGTAAAAACACTGAGGTTAAACAATTTGCCCAACGTACCACATGGAGTGGACCTGGAGTGGACAGTGGAACCACTTTGGAACTCAGACATTAGATCTTATTTAAAGGCTACAGTCAGGATGCCTGGGTGACTCACTCAGTTAAACGTCCAACTTTTGGTTTTGGCTCAGGTTACAACATCACAGCTTTGTGGTTTCAAGTCCCACGACAGGCTCTGGGCTTGCAGCGTGGAGCCTGCTTGGGGTTCTCTCTCTCTGCCACTCCCCCATTTGTGCTATCTCTGTCTCTCTCAAAATAAATAAACTTAAAATAAAGGGGGGCCTGGGTGGCTTAGTTGGTTAAGCGTCCGACTTTGGCTCAGGTCATGATGTCGCAGTTCATGAGTTCAAGCCCTACATCAGGCTCTGTGCTGACAGCTCAGAGCCTGGAGCCTGCTTTGAATTCTGCATCTCTCTCTGCTCCTCCCCAGCTCACAGTCTGTCCCTCAAAAATTAATAAATGTTAAAAAAAATTTTTTAATAAAATTAAAAAAATAAAGGCTATAGTCAATTACATTATAGCCTTAAACTGAAAAGAGGGGAAGGGGAGGGGAGGGGAGGGGAGGGGAGGGGAGGGGAGGGAAGGGAAGGGAAGGGAAGGGAAGGGAAGGGAAGGGAAGGGAAGGGAAGGGAAGGGAAGGGAAGAGAAGAACTGGCTCCCAATCTCCTAGGTAAAGAATCAAAACACATATACACTCAGAAAATGGGTCTGCTGTCTCAGGCCATTTAATTTACAGGATTCACTGAAAGGAAGAAAAAAAATGCAAAGTTTCCTAACCCCCAAAAGTTAGAAAACTACTTGTCACAATAAAATTGCTGATTGGGGCACCTGGATGGCTCAGTTGGTTGAGCTTCCAACTCTTGATTTTGGTTCAAGTCATGATCTCACGGTTTGTGAGTTCAAGCCCTTCCACTGTCTCTGTCCCTCTTCTGCTCACATTCTCTCTGTCTCCCCCCAAATAAATAAACTTAAAAAAAATACTGATTATTTTGGCTCCTTCTATTAGGAGCACAAATAGCAAGTGATTTAATACCCCTTCTGGTTTATATGGTATATTGAACTGTACATTAAGCTAAAGTATGATATCTAAGTGGGTTTTTTATTTAAAATTTGAATTTTATTTATTTTTTAAAATTAAAAAAAAAATTTTTTTTTGAGAGAGAGAGAGACAGAGTAAGCAAGGGAGGGGCAGAGAGAGAGGGAGACACAGAATCTGAAACAGGCTCCAGGCTCTGAGCTGTCAGCACAGAGCCCCATGAGGGGCTCGAACTCACAGACCATGAGATCATGACCTGAGCAGAAGTTAGGCATTTTACCAACTGAGCCCCCCAGGTGCCCTAAAATTTGAATTTTAAAGGCCACAAGTTTGTGCCCTTATTTTGGTGAATTATTTTGCTGTTTGCAATTAGATGCCTTGTGACAAGGAACATGAGAGCTATGTAAAAGAGACCTGTACAATTTAGGCAGAATAATTGCAGTCCTGAAGAGGGCAAGCAATTAAATACAGCTTGCATCCTGCATCTTAGGATATTTTAAGGCATCTGATGGCATTATGCCTGGTTCCTGGGATTCATATGTTGAAAGCCTTTTAGGCTTTCTTTTAAAATATGTATTTAAAGCCATTAATTCTCTCTTGAAGCAAACAAAGGAAAGAGCCTTCTACAAAATCCCACTGGACTCCTGCTAATCCAGGGAAGCCAATCGAATTTTTCAAAAGGGCAGCTTACAGTCTCCAGTTCTCCTAAGACAGTCAATGAATTGATGAAATCATTTTAAAAAATTGTTAAATCATTTTCATTGAAGCAATCCATAATTATAGAGATTTTATTAATATAATGTTTTGAGGGGCACCTGGGTGGCTCAGTTGGTTAAGCATCCAACTTCGTCTCAGGTCATGGTCTCATGGTTTGTGGGTTCAAGCCCCACGTCAGGTTCTGTCCTGACAGCTCAGAGCCTGGAATCTGCTTTAGATTCTGTATCCTCCTCTCTCTCTCTCTCTGCCCTGTCAGTGTGGAACCCGGTGTGGAGTTAGAGGGGGGCTCAAACTCACGAATTGTGAGATTGTGACCTGAGCCGAAACCAAGAGTTGGAGGTTTAACAAACTGAGCCACCCAGGGGCCAGGGGGTGTGTGTGTGTGGGGAGAGAGAGAGGGGGGGGGGGGGAGGGAGAGAGAGAGAGAGAGAAAGAGAAAGAGAATCTTAAGCAGGCTCTATGCTTAGCATGGAACCCAATGTAGGGCTCAATTCCATAACCCTGGTATCATGACCTGAGCCAAAATCAAGAGTCAGATGCTCAACTGACTGAGCTACCCAGGTGCCCCAAATATGTTTTTTTGTTTTGTTTTGTTTTTAATGACCATGAAGACAATTAGATTTTTAGGGCTGTGCTTTGGAGGAGATAAACAGAGGGAGGTGAAAGTATGTGAGGATGAGAGAAGGAGCCTGAATTTGATGGGATGGCCAGAGAAAACCTCTCTAAAAAAGATGACATTTGGGACAACTGGCTGGTTTAGTCAGTAGAACATGTGACTCTTGACCTCAGGGTTGTGAATTCAAGCCTGACTTTGGAAGCTTACTTAGAAATTCAAGCTTACTTAGAAAAATTTTTTTAGGGATGCCTGGCTGGCTCAGTCAGTAGAGCATGTGACTCTTGATCTAGGGGTTGTAGGTTTGAGCCCCACATTGGAGGTAGAGATTACTTTAAAAAAGTAAAATATTAAAAAAATTAATAAATAGATAGATGAAAAGATGACATTTGAGTTGAGCATGAGGGGATAGCAAAGTTAAAGCTGGAATGGAAAGTGTTCCCTTGAAGGTTTCTCAGTAGTTGGAAAGGCCAAGGAGAAAAGAAAGGGCATTGGAGGAACAAAATGTCAGTGTGATGAGAGAGGGAGACAGTAGTAGGCATTAGAGACAGGCCGTCTTTTCAGGATAAGGAGTTTGGATTTTATTCTAAGTACCTCTAGAAGCACTGAAAAGTTTTAAGAAGGGAGATGAGATGTGTGGTTTGCTTTTCTAAAAGCCCTTGCTGGTAGATTGTTTCCAAAGATGGCTACAACCCTCCACGCCATCCCACATGCCCTTTTGCAAATGTGACTTTGCCACTCCTTCCACCTATTTTTCCTCTTCTTGGATGTGCACAGGGCCTGTGACTTGCTTTAACCAATAGATTGTGGTAGGTGTGACAGTGACAGTGTACAACTTCTGAGACTGGACCATAAAAGGCCTTGCTACTACATCCTTTTTTATTTTCTTGGAGCCTGGAGCTACCATGCAAAGAGGTCTGGGCTAGCTTGCTGGAGAATCCCCATGTACAGAGAGGCCCTGAAGGATGCCAGAGTAGAGAGGCTCCAACATCCCAGCCATCTCCAATGAGCCATCCCAGCCATATTGGATTCTCCAGCCCAAATTGCAGGCACATGAGCAAGTCTAGTCCACACCACATGGAACACAGGCTTGCTATTCCAGCTGAACCCTGCTCTGCCAATCCACAGAATCATGAGCAAACAAAATGGCTGGGTTTTGTGTTTTGTTTTGTTTTGTTTTGTTTTGTTAGACTCTACACCCAATGTGGGACTTGAAATCATAACCCCTAGATCAACAGTTGCATGTTCTACTGACAGTCAGCTAGGCACCCCTAAAATGGCTGTTTTTTAAATCCAGCAGTGTTTGGGATGATTTGTCACACTGCGGTAGATAACTGATGCCTACATTCTGGCTGATGTGGGGAAAATGGATTGCAGATTTAAGGGTGGAAGAAAATAACAGTGGAAAGTGAGAGACGTGGGTAGATTTTATATAAATTTCAGAAGTAGACTAGATAAGATTTGTTGATAGCTTATTTAACATGGTAGTCAGGGAGAAGGCTCCTCTCAGGCATTTGGTTTGAGTAACTAGAAGTATAGTAATGCCATTTATTAAAGTAAGTAAGACCTAGATAGGAACAGGATTGGGGGCAAGATGTGAATCAAGGTCCTTGATTAAAAAAAATTTTTTTTCTTACACTTATTTATTTTTGAGAGACAGAGAGAGCACGGGCAGGGGAGGGGCAGAGAGAGAAGGAGACACAGAATCTGAAGCAGGCTCCAGGCTCTGAGCAAGCTGTCAGCACAGAGCCTGACGCAGGGCTCAAACCCACGAACTGTGAGATCATGACCTGAGCTGAAGTTGGACACTTAACGTACTGAGCCATCCAGGTGCCCTAAGGTCCTTGATTTTTAACAGTCTAGTTATTGTATATTGTCACAGGACAATCTCTCTTAATCCTGTGATTTGGCTATTTCTTAGATGTCTATCATGTTGTCTTTGGAATAAATAATGATATTTTCCAACTTAGAGCCATGAATGTACTGAAGATGACATTTTTCTTAAGTTTATTTATTTATTT
Source organism: Puma concolor (assembly GCF_028749965.1). Lineage (NCBI taxonomy): Eukaryota > Metazoa > Chordata > Mammalia > Carnivora > Felidae > Puma > Puma concolor. The sequence continues at coordinate 81,622,318 of NC_141671.1, forward strand.
TGAGAGAGACAGAGACAACATGAGTGGGGAAGAGGCAGAGAGAGAGAGAGAGAGAGAGAGAGAGAGAGAATCCCAAGCAGGCTCAGCATTGTCAGCCAGAGCCCGATGTGGGGCTCAATCTCACAAAACTGTGAGATCATAATCTGAGCTAAAACCAACAGTTGGACACTTAACCAACTGAGCCACACAGGTGCCCCTGTTTTTTGTTTTTTTTAAGTTTATTTATTTATTTTGAGAGAGAGAGAGAGAGCATGAGCGGGGAAAGGCAGAGAGAGAGGGAGAGAGAGAATCCCAAGAAGGCTCCATGAAGGGCTCAATATCAGGAACCATGAAATCATGACCTAAGCCAAAATGAAGAATCGGACATTTAACCTACTGAGTTCCCCCAGGGCTCGTGAAGATGACATTTGTGTTTTTTGTTTTGTTTTTGTTTTTTAAAGGATAAGCATTTGTTTTTAATGTTTGTGTATTTTTTGAGAGAGAGAGTGCCAGCAAGGAAGAGGCAGAGAGAGGGGGAGACACAGAATCTAAAGCAGGCTCTAGGCTCTGAGCTGTCAGCCCAGAGCCCGATGAGGGGCTCGAACTCACAAACTGTGAGATCATGACCTGGGCTGAAGTAGGATGCCCAGCCTACTGAGCCACCCAGGCACCCCTGAAGATGACATTTGTAATTGAAAAGTCCCAAAGTAGTGAGATAGAATTGCTACATGTGGACTTCTATTAAAAAAAATCAACTTTTTATTCGTATGGACTTTTAAGGACAAGCTTCTGATGTATATGGTGCTGTAACATGAGGGTAGAAACCTCTTGACAACAGAGTCAACTGGGCAGAGGTATTAACAGCTCTATGTATCTGTAGATTAGTTTGGACTTGGCAACTCCTGCTTTGGCTGGGAGGTTACACCAAATTATACTTTCAATGATACAAGATATTCCAAGACAAATGACCTTATTAAAAATCTGTAAGAGGGGAACTTGGTTGGCTCAGTCCATAGACCATGCAACTCTTGATCTCAGGGTCATGAGTTCAAGCCCAACATTGAGGGTAGAGTTTACTAAATAAATAAATATCTAGTAGAATGAGATCTAGGAACTATCACTTATACATTTCACTTAATGTCACCTACAAAAGTGGCAGACATGGTTGGTCAGCTACTTATCAGCCATTCCAAAACCCGCTTCCCTGTTCTTCCCTGTGCCTACTTCCCAAACTAGAAATGGGAAAAGTCAGGTACTCATATGACACCTTCATATTTGGTCAGTTAGAAGTAATCTTGTTGGGGAACTTCTAGGAAAGACTTTGCTCTCTGATAAGAGAGGCCGATGAATCAGAAGAGCCCCTTGACATTACCCTTTCCTGCTTTGAACACAGTTGTGTAAGAATATGGTACTTAGAGGTAGGGAAGTCATTTTGCAACATGAGGTACCAGGCCTAAGACCAAAACCCTGTCATGGGAATGGCAGAATAGAATAGAAAGAGACTGGATGACCTTGCTGAACTAGTGTACTCAGACCTGGAAAGGCCTATGTCTCAACTTCTTATTTCACGAGACAATTGAAGTCCATTCTTTTTTTTTTCTTTTTCTTTAAGTTTATTTATTTACTTTGAGAGAGATAGAGCACAAGTGGGGCAGAGAGAAGGACAGACAGGATCCCAAGCAGGTTTTGCACCATCAGCACAGAGCTTGAACCCACAAAATGTGAGATCATGACCTGAGCAAGACAAAGAGTCAGACACTTAACTGACTGAGCCACCCCGGTGCCCCTGAAGTCCATTCTTTTTTTTTTTTTTTTTAATTTTTTTTTTAAAGTTTATTTTTGACAGAGAGAGAGAGACAAAGCACGAGCAGGGGAGGGGCAGAGAGACAGGGAGACACAGAATCCGAAGCAGGCTCCAGGCTCTGAGCTGTCAGCACAGAGCCGGACGAGGGGCCTGAACCCACAGACCGCGAGATCATGACCCGAGCTGAAGTCGGACGCTCAATCGACTGAGCCACCCAGGCCCCCCACCCTGAAGTCCATTCTTGAAGCCAGTGCTTCCCCACCCTGTATAGTCAAGGTGCAAATAGGAAATGATACTATTTTTATTGCACAGTTACCTAAATGGACAGGCTGTTTGCAGTCAGAGGTGACTGGCCCAGAGACTTTGGCCACCTCAGGTCCCCCCAGCTGCCCCAAAAACTGAAGGTATCAGTAACTTAGCCATATCCATAACCCATTTATTTGCACACAAGTGGTAACAGCAAACCAGTTGGGAAGTTCTGCTTACGCCACTGAAGGTGGGTGAGGGTGCCTGGCTGTCTCAGTCAGTGGGGCATACAACTCTTGGTCTCGGGGTAGTGAGTTCAAACCCTACATTAGGCTAGAGCTTACTTTAAAAAAACACTGAAGGTGGGTGTTCTGAACTTTGCAGTAGAATGTGTCCTAACTGACGCAATATATACCCTCTATGAGTGGAGGGAGGATGGGAGGATTGGATGGATAAAACCTGATCATATAGTTGGTGATGAAGTTCAGAAGTTATGTTATAGTCAGAGGATCCTGGTAAAGGTGTCTCAGGATATTACAGGGGATAACTGAGGCTTCCTTAGAAAGGAAACTCATTTTTGCTTCTTTCCGTACTTCTCACTTCATTTTTTAATCTCTGCATGAAAACTGGCTCTCTCTGCTTTTCATGCCAGGTGACTGAAGATGGCTACCCCACCCGTCCAGTCCCAGTGATAGTGGACCCAGGCTCTAGAACCAGGCTACCCAGGTTCAAATCCTAGTTCCACCACTAACTAGCTGTGTTACCTGGACCAAGTTACTTAACTCCCTGTGCCTCAATTTCCTCATCTCTAAACTGGTGATAATGTTATATACCTTAATAGAGTTGTAGGAACTAAACCCACTAAAGTGTGTGTGTATCTATATATCCATATTTAAAAGGCAAACACTATATAAATGTTAGTTATTATTATCTTTGATTCCCAGGCAAGAAAATCTGATTGAGTTTGGGCCAGTGGTCCACTCCTGGCCTAATCCCCCAATCATACTTTACATAGTTCCATGTACTGCTATACCTTCAGAGCATTTATTTCAGCTATAATTTAATATTTGATAGAGGACTGTATTCACCACTAGACACTGGGACCATCTGGTTTCCTATGTGCCTAGCACAGTGGGCAGAACTCCATGAAGCACAATTCTAGGGCACACCGTTTACATTGTATTCTATTTGCAACATGGCGGCTTGATGGTGATGAGTCCCAAGAAATATGCTGAATTAATGGTCCAATCCACAATGGCTGGGGTGCAATTGGTGGCTGCAGAAGTCTACCCTTATAAGTAGATAGGTAGGTCTTAACAAAGGGGAATAATCTGAACGGAAGCCTCTAGATGTGCCCACCACATACCTCACATGGTCAGGCACAAGAAATGCAAAGTCAGACAAATGTCAGGCAGACATTGTTGGTGGCATAACTAACACCCCCACTCCCCCTTCCCTTAGTTTGGTATACCTAAATATTCTTGGCTAGAAGGAACCTCAGACCTAGAGGTTGAGTCAAGACTCATGATTCACCTAAGAATGGCAACCACGTCCCCTCCCACCTTGTGGCCCAGTTGTGATCAATGATACATAAGAGGAAATATATTTAAGGGTCATCAGAGAAGAATTTGTTCCCAAATTAAAATAAATACAGTGAGAAGGTCTGGCCCTTTTTCCTGCTTAAATGCCAAGCTAAAGACAAAAGCCAACACTGAGGGTGATACAATAGAATCTAGAAAGAGCCTAAACCCAGATATTTTTTTTCTGTAAGTTACCATGTGTTTTGTGATTTAAACCACTCTAGTCAAGTATGCTCCCTCTTGTAGCCAAACACATTCTAACTCATAAATGTGGTCCTTTTATCTTTGGAATTGAATGTGAGTGAGGGAGACAGATCCGATATTCAGTAGCTTAAAATCAGGAACAGAGAAGGATGCCCACTGCCCCCCCCCCCCCCCGCTCTTATTCCACAGTGTTCTGTACATCCTTGATTGCATAAGATAGCAAAAAGAAACAAAAAGATTGTGACACCAAAAACAAGTACTATCCATAAGAGAAAAAATCTGATAAATTATATTTCATCAAAGTTAAAATTTTTTCTTTGCAAACTCCCTGTCAAGAGGATTAAAAGACAAGGTGCAGCTGGCTAGCTTAGTCGATAGAGCATGAGACTCTTGATCTTAGGGTGGTGAGTTCAAGACCCATGTTGGGCATAGAGATTAGAGAAGAAAAAGAATTTTCTTTCTTTCTTTCTTTCTTTCTTTCTTTCTTTCTTTCTTTCTTTCTTTCTTTCTTTCTTTCTTTCTTTTTCTTTCTCTCTCTCTCTCTCTCTCTCTTTCTTTCTTTTTTTAAAGAGAATAAATGACAAGCTATAGACTGGAGTAAAATATTTGTTAACCATGTATCTGACTAAGGACTCACATCTATAATATGTAAAGAATTTTCAAAACTCAACAGCAAAACATAAAATCCAGTTGGAAAACAGGCAAAAGCATGAAGAGGTATTTTACTGAAGAAAATATAGGGATGTCAAATAAACACATGAAAAGATGTTCAGTCTTCTGGCCAGAACCACCATCTTTTGGTCTTCCAAAATGACCAACCGAAAGAGAAAAAGGAGAGACACCCACTATATATTCTCTAGGCCTTAGAAAACATGGATTTGTTCCTTTGGCCACATACATGCAAATCTACAAGTAAGGTGACGTGGTAGACATCAAGGCAATGGGCACTATTCAAAAAGGAATGTCCCACAAATGTTCCTATGGCAAAACTGGAAGTCTGCAGTGTTACCCAGCATGCTGTTGGCATTGTTGTAAACAAACGGGTTAAAGGTAACATTCTTGCCAAGAGAATTAATGTCTGTATTGAGCACTCTAAGAGTCCTTAGAGCTTCCTGAAAAAGTGAAAGAAAATGATCAGAAAAAGAAGGAAGCCCAAGAGAAAGATGATTGGATAAACTGGAGCATCCACCTGCCCCCCCAGGGAGGCACACTTTGTGAGAAGTGGAGCCTGAGCTGCTGGAATCCATTCCCTATGAATTCATGGCTTAATGAGTGTTAAAAAAATTAAAAATAATGATAAAAAAACCCTCTAGACTGTAAAAGATGTCCAGTACCACTAGCCATTAAGGAAATGCAAATTATTGGGATAACAATGAGAGACAACTCCATACCATCAAAATGGCCAAAAAAAAAAAAAAAAAAAAAAAAAAGAAAAGAAAAGAACAGCAAATGCTGGCAAGAATGTGGAAAAACTGGGTCTCTCATACATTGGCGATGGGAATGTAAAATGATATAGCTACTCTGGAAAACAGTTTGGTAGTTTCTTATAAAAGTAAACATGCAACTACTATACAACCCAGCAATTGCCTTTCTGGACACTTATCTCAGAGAAATGAAAACACGTTTATATGAAAACCTGTACATGATTGTTCATGGCAGCTTTATTCACAATATCCAAAACATCTAAACAACCCAGATGCCTTTCAAAAGATGAATGGTTAAACAAGCTATGGTACATCCATACCATGGAATACTATTCAGCAATACAAGGAATGAACTGTTGTAACATGCCAACAACTTGGATGCCTCTCTAGGGCATTACACTGGAAAAAAAAAAAAAAAAGACAGTCTTAACAGGTCACGTTCCATATGATTCTATTCATATAACATTCTTGAAAGATAAAATTGTAAAGATGGAAAACAGATTAGTGGCTGCCAGGGGTTAGGCTGGTATGGGGAAAAAGGAAGGTCTGGAGTGTGAGTACAATTCATTGTGGTGATGGAATAGTTCTTTATCCTGATTGTGATGGTGGTTAAAAGAAGCTGCACATGAGATAAAATTGCACATACATTGTACCAATGTCAATTTCCTGGTTTGATATTGTGTTATAGTTATGTAAAATGTAACCGTTGGGGAAAACTGGGTGAAGGATACAAAGGACTTCTCTATACTATTTTGCAACTTCTCATGAATCTGTAATTATCTCAAAAAAAAATTAATGTTTATTTCTTTATCTTGAGAGGGGAAGAGGGGCAGAGAGAGGAAGAGAGAGAATCCCAAGCAGTCTCTGGTTGTCAGCACAGAGCCCGACATGGGACTTGATCCCATGAGTGGTGAGATTATGACCTGAGCTGAAATCAAGAGTTGGACACTTTACCCACTGAGACACCCAGACATTCCTCAAAATATTTTTTTTTAAAGATATAAGGATTAGAAAGGAAGAAATAAAATATCCTTATTTATAGGTACATAGAAAATGAAATAATCTATAAATTACATTAATAACAGAATTTAGCAATCTTTTTGGGTATAAGTTTAGTAAACAAAGATATTTGCATTCTCTTGACAACAAAAAGGGTAGAAAATGTACTTTTTAAGAGATACACTTGCAATGGCAAAAAAAAAAAGATAATAAATCTCAGAAAATGGAAAGTTCTGAAACTTTTGAAGTCACTAAAGTTCTAAGCAAATAGACACACATGTCACACATGTTCATAGATAGGAAGACTCAACAGTGTAAAGATGTTAATTCTCTCGAAATTACAGTAGCAGCAAACAATTTATTTCTTGTTCCCATTATGCGAGGACTGCAGACCACCTGTAGCCACTCTGGGCTCTGTGTGATTCCATGTATTTTCTCATAGCGAGACCCCAGCTAAAGAGGCAGCCACTCTTTGTGTCATGATATTCTCCTGGCATAGGGCAAAAGCTCAAGGTGAGAGAAGCAGGGGAGAAGAATCACTAAAGCCCACGACATATTTAAAGCTTCTGCTCCAACATGGTGTTGGTCAAAGCAAGTCACACAAGCCCCAAACCAGCGGGGCAGAGGAGTCTGTGTCACTATAGGAAAGTATGGCAAATATAGGAACAGAACAAATAATTGTGAATAAAAATTGCCACCCAACACATAGGTTCACTGTGATTTCAAATCAAGATCACAAAGTTTTCATGGAGGGGTGGGTGACTGGTTCAATAGAGCATGTGACTCTTGATCTTTAGGTTGTTGAGTTCATGCCCCATGTTTGGTGGAGAGTTTACTTAAAAAAGTTTAAAAATTTAGGGGCACCTGGGTGGCTCAGTTGGTTAAATGTCCAACTTCAGTTCAGGTCATGATGTCGCGATTTGTGGGTTTGAGTCCCACATTGGGCTCTGTGCTGACAGCTTGGAGCCTGGAGCCTGCTTCAGATTCTGTATCTCCCTCTTTCTCTGACCCTGCCCCACTCACAGTCTCTCCCTTTCTCTCTCAAAATTAAAATTAAATAAATAAATAAGTAAATTTAAAATAAATTAAAAAAATTAAAAAACAAGAAACAAAATTTTCATGGAGCCAGAGAGACAATCCTAAAATGCCTGTGGAAGAGAAAAGAGCTAAGAACACTTGAGATTCTTTATGAAATCAAGATTTAACAAAAAACCCACAGATTTTCAGGCAGTGTGGTACTAAGTACAGGAATAGGCAAATGGAACAAAATAGAGAACCTGAAACAGACCCAATCATACATGGAAACTCATAAGATCTCTTTGGCACAGCAAATGAGAGGAGAAATGAATTTCAGATGGAATATGGACTTAAACACGAAAGGCAAAACTTTACAACTTTTAGAAGAAAATATGGGAGAATATTTGTACACCTCACGGTCAGGAAGGATTTCACAAAACACCTGAAACAGAGCCAAAGATATGACCAGTTAACAAAAGAGAAAATAAGAATAGTTAATAAATATTAAAGATGCCCAATTATACTGGTAATTGGGGAAATACAAATCATCATAATAAGTAATAATTTCACAAGCACACACACAAACCAAAAACAAGCTCTGGCAAAGATGTAGAGGAAGCAGAACTTTAATACATTGTTGATGGGAATGAAAATTGGTACAAACTGGTTTAGAAAACAGTCTGGCATTACTTAGTAAATCTGAACACACATATACCTTAAGACCCCAAAATTCCACTCCTACATAAAGATCCTGAAAACTCTTAAATGCATGCGTCAGGAGAAATATTTAAGAGTGTTCATAGCAACACTGTTTGCAACAGCAAAAACTGGAGCCTACCCAATGTCCAAAAGTAGACTGGATAAATAAATTGTGGGATCTTCTTACAGTGAAACACTATATAGCAGAGAAATTGAATAGCTGAATCTCAGAAACCGAATGCTGAGTGGAAAAACCAAGTTGCATAGGAAGAGTGTGGAATGATTCCATTGACAAAAAGTTCAAAAATTAGCAAAACTGTACAATGTAGTGATTAGGGATATATATATATTTGTGATAAGAGAATTATTAATACACACACAAGTTTTGTTTTGGTTGTCAGATGATCCTTTATTGAAATATTTTCCTCTGCAGTTCTTAAGGAGCTGTGGGCATTCCACTATGCCACTATTTATGTCATCTATGATGTTGTGAGGATGGTGGCCAGCAACATTGCAGTCCACAGACTGGGCAGTCCCCAGGATCTCTTTAACGGTTCCAGAGAGTTCTCTGGCTGAAGATTGGTGCTGCATCTGTAGGGCAATGTTGACAATCTCATCAAAAGTGATATTTCCACTGTGCTTAATGTTTTTCTGCTTCTTTCCATCTCTTGGTGGTTCCTTGAGGGCTCTGATCATCAGGGCAGAGGCAGAAGGTATTACTTCAATCTGGGCCTATCTGTTCTGAATGTTCAGTTTCTCTGTAATCCTTAGACCCTTCCAATTACAGGTTGCCTTGTGATGTCATCACCAACTCTCTGGAGACAGATCAGCCCAGGGGGCCAATTTTGGGGGCCAGGGCCAATGTGGTACGGACTTCCCTAAGGGTGCACCTCAGGTATATGACTTTGACCTTCTTGTGGTTGAATTTAGGTGGCCTGGTGGAGGTGGCTGGTGGCAGAGGAACCTGGATTCAGGATGATTGAGGAGAGTTGCACCTTCACCTGCTCTGAGGGGAAAGCCATAAAAGCTAACACAAAATTTAGCATGCTGGTTTCCTTTGGAGGAGAAGGAGGATATGATTGTGGTGAGGCACATTGAAGGCTCCTTGGGTAGAAGCCTTAGCAAGGTCAGTTTCAGGGAGTGAGTGGCAGGGATAGAAGCTGGAATGGTGGACTGAAGGATCAGTTGAAGCTAATGACATGAAAAATAGCTAGTGCAGTCAACTCATTAAAGAAATGTTGCTAGAAATCAGAGCAGATTATATTCTCAGGAAGCAGGGAAAATTATCATTGGCAGAACAGACTTCTTTCTCAGGAGGCAGAAGGAGAAAGTAGTGAGGTGGATACATGAGGCTGGCTTTGATTAAGCTGAATTGAGGTATAAGAATGGAACTGTAGGCTGGGAGCCTTCCTCATTTGGAGGGAGGTTTAGAGTGTCTTTTCATTAGTTTCCCAAAGACTGTGTGCCCACTTGGAGACTAGCAAACAAGATCTCCAGGCAGCTCACCCACCTTCTGCTTTGGTTCTCATGAGGCCCCTCTGTCAGGAATTCCCACTAATCAAGGTCTGGGAACAATTACAGGCCAGTTGGCTTCCAGCAGGATTCACATGTCTTATAGGCCGGCTTGGGCTTTCTGTTCCTTTCAGCAGAATTAATGCCTGATTGGTCTGACTGCCCACAAATGTAACTTAAAACTCCATCTTGACTTTATGGTAATATTATAAAAGCTTCCCAGAGGAATGCAACATTGTATCTCTGGAAGTTCATTCAAGGGAGTAGCTACTAGGAAAACTCTTTAATCTGGAAATGTATAAGAAAGAAATGATCGGTTTGAAAGGTCATGCATACATATCTTGACTTTGGGGGTCACCTGTAAGTCACTGGTGATTCCCTATAGAGAAATCCAGAGCTACTGATGGGCAGGGAAGGGAAACGTGTTATTCTAACAGCTCTAGATGCAGAGTGAAGGGATGGGGAACAAATCTGAAGAGGGTCAAATGACAGAAGAGGTTTCACACCCTGCCAAGAAAAATTGCAGCTATGGCTATAGGGTGTGGAAGTTCTGAAATTGTAGAGGAAAATCAAGCACTTCCCTGGTGTGAGTTGGAGCTGGTTGGATTTCTTCTACCTAATGCTCCCTGAAAGAGACAGGGAGACAGACATCTCATGAAAAAGGCAGAGATGATCATATTTTTTTACTTCTGGAAACCAGGCCTTTTTCAAAGCAGATAAGAAAAATCCGGTTCAAAATAAGCTTGTCCCAAACCTCGGGTAAGACGGAGACGCCATTCTAGGTTTCCACCTACCCCTCCAGCTGTGTTTGGACAGCAGTTACCTGTTGTCTTCAAAAGGTTGAATAAGGTTCCATTCATTGACACATTCATGCAACAATACTTTATTGAATGCTCACTTTGTTCAGGGAACTCTTCTAGGTACTGAAGAAGTAACTGAAAACCAGACAAAACCTGACCAAGTTAATGGTGTATAGAGTGTGATTTGAATATAGGAGTCAGGAATGCGCAATGCTTTTGTCAGTGTCATATGGGATGGATGGTTTTGACAAGCTACTGACAGATAAGCTGTTTGGAATAAGGGCTTCCTTTCCCTTTTCCAGCTCTCTCATGAATCTGCATCATTCATCATTGTTGAGCTTCCGCTGAGCCCTTCCAGTTAAGTGAACTATGAATATACTGAAATATCCGTTTGGCCACGGGGTGAGGCATGGTTTTCTCCTCCCTAACTCCCTAATTCTCCTCTCCCTCCAATAAACCTCCTGGAGACCAGTGCCCGGACAAGATCACCCCGCTGCAGCCCCCCTTCCTTCCACTCTTTGGGAAGAGGCCTCCCCGGGGGGGGGGGGGGGGGGGGGGGGGGGAAGGGACAGCGGCCCGAGCTGGGAGGGGCCTGCAGCCCAGGGCCAGCCCCAGGGCCTTAGGGGCCCCACCTCCCCCCGGTCCCCGCCGTGCCGGGAGCAGGCCGCTGCGGGGCGCTGCGGCCCCAGGTTAGGAGCCGAGGGCGGGGCGGGGCCGGGCCAGGGCCGTGCGGGCTGCGGGCGCGGCGGGCTCGGCCACAGGTTACCTGCGGGAGCGGGGAGCGCAGCCTGGCAAGCGGGCGGCTGGAGGCGCGGCGCTGCGCGGCGCCGAGGCCCAGGGGCCGCCGGAGCCTGCGAGAACGCGTCCCCGTCGTCTCGCCTCGCCCCCGACCCTGTCGCCGGCCGCGGTCCCTGCGGCGCGGACGTCCGGCGCGCGCGAGAAAGGTATGGTGCGACCTCGCTCGGTTCTTTGGAGACCCCCTCATCTGAGGGCCGGCGCCCCCCACTCCCGGAGAACCTCCGAGCCGGGGAGGACGGTGTTGGAGGTGGGGGCGCTGCTCCCTCGCGCCCCCCCCACCCCCTTGTCGGCGTCTGCCTGGGGAAGAGACCCAGAGGGAGTGCGTTGCCCCCTCTCCTGCGGCCTCCGGAAAGCCGGGACGGGAGGAGGTCTTCCTAGGACGCCTCCCTTACCGCTTAGCTTCACTCGCCTCCCCAGAGTAGAGAACTTTGGGTGGGGGCGGAGAACTTTGTCGTCTTTGCTTGTCCCCCTCCTCTTTCTCCAGTGAGCTCAGAGTTTGAAGAAAGTGGTGGTAGGAGGGTGGGGGTCACCGGCTTTTCTCCCGGATGCGGTGGCTGGCGGTCTGCGGGCGAAAAGGAGGGTCTCCTTTGGTCGCGTTACGCTCTCCGGGGTCCCCGGGCCTGCGGGCCGGCCTCGGAGGTACCGGGTTCGGCTCGTTCGCGCCAGCAGCCTACCCCCCCCCCCCCCCCCGCCCCATTCCCTTACCCCTTTGTGGACTGCAAGAGGCGCAGACCCGGGAGAATGGGAGCGAGATCTGCTCTGGCCGGAATTGAGCCCTGTGAAGAGTTAGCAGGTGGCATCTCCCAGGGCCGGGGCGGAGGAAGCGAGCACGTTGGTTTGAGTTCGGACACCAGTTTGTCTTGGGGATTTAAGTGTAGTGCTTCCGGTATTTTGGGGAGCGGGAGGGGAAGTGTGGAGCATTATCTGTGACCTGAGAGGGGCTTGAATTTCATAAAGCTGGTCAAGAATGTTTTCCCGGCAGCACAGTGAGATGATTCAAGTAGTGTTGAGATCTGTTTTGGGGTTATGACACTGTGTTGATTCCACCACTTGTTAAGTTTGTGACTGGAAGACCCATTTCTTTCTACTTTTTCTCTTTCTTTCTTTTGGAAAACCCATTTCTTTTTACCTTTTTCCTTCCTTCCTTCCTTCCTTCCTTCCTTCCTTCCTTCCTTCCTTCCTTCCTTCTCCCTCCCTCCCTTTTTCTTTTTTTCTCTTAAGGCTTGTCAAATGAATCAGTGGGAGTGGAGAAGGAACAAAGACATCTGTATCAGGCTGTGATCAATTCATTGTAAACATCACTGCGCTTGGACCAGCCTGGGAAACCTGCTTTGTGAAACTTAGTTTTTAAAACTGTAAACTTGGTGTATTATACATAACTGGCTATGTTTCATAAATGAAATGATGCCAGTAAAATGCTTGGCATAGTGCTCTTGAATGTTAGGGATCCTTTTTGTGAACCTGTTGGATGATGATATCCATTCGTGTTTATAGTAATGCCTATCAGGCCAAAGTAAGTGGAAAGAACTTGGCAATGAAGACAAATATACCTGGGTCCACGGCAGTGCCACAAGTGTATCTCTGAGGTGATATTTCCTATTCCTAAAATAGCAATGGCAATCTTTTGTTCTTGCATATAGCAGGTGCAACCATACATGTTTAACTTCCTTTTGCCATCCCTAGCAGGGGATGGCATTTGCATATTGGCAAATGAATAATTTTTTAAAAATTAGGGATATAAATTAAAATTGGAAGAGTTTTCTGTCCTCTAGGTCATAAGTGGGGAGGGGAGAGCTGGACAGGGTAAAGAAGAATAAGAGACCATAAAACAACTAGCTGCACGTTGTTGGACAGCGTAAATCAAGGGTGATAAAGATGGGGCACCTAGCCAGCTCAGTCAGTGGAGCATGTGACTCTTGATTTCAGGGTTGTGAGTTCCATCCCTACGCTGGGTAAAGATTACTTGAATGAAAACTTTAAATATATATTTTTAAATGTTTATATTTGAGAGAGAGAGAGCATATAAGAGCAGGGGAGGGGCAGAGAGAGAGGGGGACAGAGGATCTGAAGTGAGCTCTGTGCTGATAGCAGAGAGCTGGATGCGGGGCTTGAACTCACCAACCGTGAGGTCATGACCGGGTGGAAGTCAGATGCTTAAACGCCTGAGCCACCCAGGCATCCCTAAATATTAAAAAAAGAGAGAAATGCTCACCTGTTAACTCCTTGTTTTTACCAAAAATGTACCTTAACTTCCCACTTCAACCTGTCAGCCTCTCCAGAGCCCTCCCGCTAAGCATTTATTCCAAGTAAAGGCTGATGGCTAAGTGATCCAGCTCAACTTAGAGACAAGGCATACTTTCAACTCTGGAGGTCCTCCCACATAGAATTTCTGGTGCGCCTTACCCTCACTGTAAAATATACCTGCACAAAATATCAAACTATGCTTTAAATTTAAAGAATAAGAATAGCACCCACAGACCCCAAAGTACTCATCACTCAGCTGAAGAAATAGAGCATCCCCGAACCTTGGAGTCCTCCACCCCTACCTCCACCACACTCTAGTACCCCTCCCATGGCATTCCACCTCTCCTCCCTGCAAGGAACCATTAGTCGGGATTTTGTGTTAATTTTTTCCTATCTTTGCACACATCATACGCTATGTAAAAAGCTCTGTGAAAGGGAAGTTTCCAAACAAGCATTTCCACAATAACCTGGAGCATTCTTATTGAACTTAAAAGCAGGATATTGACAGTAGGATGCAAACCACAAAAAAGGTGACAATCTCAAAATACTGGGATGGGGCAGTCTGTCTTTCAAGGTTTTCCTCAGGTTTTCTTGGCACAGCCTCCATGGGCGTGTTCTGTCTGTGCAGGGGAGGCCCTGTCTCTTCCAACATAGCCTAGAGGCTATAATTTTTAAAAGCTTTGCTTGAGTCGCTAAGAATTAGAAAAATAGTAATTTGTGTGCATGTGTTTTAGAAGTTTTTTTTTTTTTTTTTTTAAATACAAATTATCCCAGGAAACATTTTGTGAGATTTGAAGGATTAAACTGACTGAGAGCAACCTTTAAAAATGGTTTTAACCCAAATTCTCCCTTTCCTGGTTATTATGCTTGTGTTATGGACTTTGTCTTAAGTTATTTTCTCGGGGTCACACAACTCTGTGTCAGCTCAGAGAATCTTACACAATTCTTCACTTCTTGGTTAAGGCAAAAGATTCCTAAACTTGGTTCATGGCTCCCTTAGTATCTTAGTAATTTTTTCACAGTGCCCCTCATTGTAAGTAGTTAGTCATAGTTATGTTCAAGCAACGTAGTATTTATGTCCTAACAACATAGAAGCTATTTTTTTTAAGTTTATTTAATTTGAGAGTGAGAGAGAGCAGGAGAGGGGCAGAGAGAGCAGGAGAGAGAGAGAATCACAGATTCCACACTGCCAGTCCAGAGCCCCATGTGCACTCGAACTCATGAACCATGAGTGAGATCATGACCTGAGCTGAAAACCAGAGTCAGAACTTAAACTACTGAGCCACCTAGATGCCTCCATAGAAGGTATTTTTTAAAAAATAATACAAATAAACTGAGAAAAATTATTGATTGTTTTTTTATGTTTATTTTTTGTTTTTGAGAGAAAGAGAGAGAGAGAGAGAGAGCATGTGTTAGAGCAGGGGAGGTGCAGAGAGAGAGACAGGGGACAGAGGGCCCAAAGCGGGGTCCGTGCTGATAGTGGAGGGCCCGATGCAAGGCTTGAACCCACGAACCGTGAGATCATGACCTGAGCCAAAGTCACATGGCCAACCAACTGAGCCCCCCAGGTACCCCTAGAAAAAATCTTGTTCTATCATTCTTAAATAACCACAGTTACAAGCAGGATGTGTGTGCCTGTACTAATTCTTAAATCTTGGGATCAGATTGGATATCACCACTCTCATTTCCTGTTCCACATAAATTTTTCTGCAGCACTCACTTTTTATCACAGCATCCACTGAAAACACAGGTTTTGCAAAGATGTGTATGATGTCATTGATAGGAATATAACGTGATCTAACGTTGAAACTTTGAATTCTGGTTTATAGGTTCTGCAGTGTCCAATATGTTGAATATACCAGGTTTCCCTTGAAACTTTCAAATATCCTAAATTGCCCTTGTGAATTTGCTACAGTATCCAGAGTGTCTTGGTGCTCAGTTTGGGAATTGATGGCCTGGGGTAAAATCCTCTTCTGGGAGAGAGCAGTTATTAAAGGAGAGGTCCATTTGAAGTAGCCCCAGGTTAAGTTTCTATGTGGAGTGGGCTAAATCTTGGATTCTCATCTACATAAAATGGAATGTCTAAAGCCTGCCCCATTGGGTTGTTGAGAGGATTAAACTAGATAATGTACAGAGAAGCATCTCTAAAGAACCTGGAATACAATAGTCTCAAGAAATGGTAGCTGTTTTATGATTGTTTAATAGTACTCAATAGTCCAGTAATTGGTAAATATATCATAGTCCCTATTTAAGAACAGCCAGTGCTTGAAATCTCAATGCTAGCAAATAAATTATGAACTAGTTGGTTCACAACATAAAGTGACTTACCATTTTCAAACAGCAAACTCTGGTGTCCCATTGTGGTACATTTTGACTCTGCACACCATCTTTGAAATACTCATTTTAAATGCTCATTTGCCAACATGTGCCCAGGTTTGAGGAGGAGGTCATAACTGATTGGAGGGAGAAGGCCTGAGCTCGGACAAGTTGACTTTTTATTTCAGGAGTAAGGGACTTTGTCTTGGTTTGTAGGGGCCCAGGGCAGGCTGCCCCCAAATGTGCCAATTTGGCATAAAGATTATTTAGAGTTAGGAGAGTTGTTTGAGTGTCTACCTCTGGATTTCAGCTCAAGTCATGATCCCAGGGCTGTGGGACTGAGCCCTGTGTCAGGCTTCATGCTCAAGGTGGAGCCTCCTTGAGATTCTCTCTCTCTCTCTCTCTCTCTCTCTCTCCCTAACTCTCTCTCTCTAAAGTAAATAAAATGAAAAAAGAACCCCCCCCCCCATTATTTAGAGTTAAAAGCAATAGAAACCCAGTAGATATAGGAAAGGCACTCTGCCTCCCCATAACTGCCTAAATTTACATTGGAAAGGAGAACGTGTAACAGGAAGAAAGTGTTATCAGAGGCCCCTTTTACTAAGGGACTTATCTACATAATAAAACATTTTTGTTTTTTTCCAAACATCTTCTTTCACCTTCTTGTTAATGAATTTTCTCCACTTTGTGTCCTCAAGCCCCTGCCTTTTCCCTTAGCTCCTCTATAAGCTTCATGTTGCCTCATCTTTGGAATCTCACGTCTGTGTGGATTCTCCATTGGTACGCCTATTAAATTTGATTTTCTCCTGTTAACCTGTCTCATGTCAATTTGATTCTAAGTGCAGCTAGAAGGACCATAGGGCAGAGGAAGGTCTTTCTCCCCTACAGGTTACAGACCTGAACATGTTTCATGTAGGGTTTAATTTTTGCATATACTTACAGCACAGAGAGGCAGACAGTCTTTTCAGATGAAATAGTTTTATTAAACTGATTAGCATTACATGATAATTCCTATCAATAAGTGGTATTTACTAATCCTCCAAGAAAGGCTGACCTGAATAAAGAGGTCCGGATGCCTGTGTGGCTCAGCCAGTTGAGCGTCCCACTTTTGATTTCAGCTCAAGTTATGATCCCAGGGTTGTGGAATCGAGACCCACGTCAGGCTCTGCACTGAGCTTGGAGTCTGCTTAAGATTCTCTCCCTCTCCCTCTCTCTCCTCTCTCTCTCTCTCTCTCCTCCCCCCTCTCTCTTGAACATGTTCTTTCTCTCTCAAATTAAAAAAAAAAAAAAAAGATTTAAAAAAAGATGTCATAGATGGCTGTCATGATGTCTTTTAGGAAACACAGACCTTTACTCCCTTGTCCTATTCATTTTCCAGACCCCAACCCTAAGCTAGAACTTGGTGATACTTTGACAGTTTGTGACAATACATTCAATAGTGATATTTCCCTAGTATAGTTGTTGATTTTTATTATTGCTTTCTTTGGTCATTTATCGTTAGGGAGTTTGTACAGAACCATAGGTGATGATGATGCTTCCAAGTTGACTTAAATATTACTGGATACAATTTTATTTGTGTTTGTTCCTAGTTTTTTTTTTTTTTTCTTTTCTAAAGTAGGCTCTATACCCAACATGGGGCTTGAACTCAGGACCCCGAGATCAAGAGTTGCATGTTCTACCAACTGAGCCAGCCAGGCGTCTCTGGTTCCTAATGTTGAGAGTTTTAAATTTCTTTGTAAAATTTGGGGACATATGTGTGTGGGAGAAACTATTTTGATTCTTCTTAACTGATTGTTCTCTTTTTTTCATTTGATGCCCATGTAATAAATTGTCAACATTATTTTCATTTAACATTGAATTTCTCTTTAAAAAAATAAATAAGAATTTCAAATTTTTCCCTGCATTAGACTGGTTATATTTAATATTCAAAATCTTAAGATTTCAGGGTACAAAGTAGAAAACTACATTATAGATAATAAAACGTTGGTTAGAATGGTTTTTCCTTTTGTTATCTGTTACTCTTTTACTTAAAATTAAGGGGTGCCTGGCGGCTCATTGTGCAGAGCATGTGACCCTCTAAAAACTTTGTCTGTCTGTCTATCTATCTATCTATCTATCTATCTATCTATCTATCTATCTATTTAGAGCTTAAGTGGGGGAGAAGAATAAAGGGAGAGGGAGTGATACAGAGAGAATCTTAAGTAGGCTTCACAACATGGGGCGCAACCTGAGCTTTAACCAACTGTGCGATCTAAGCATCCTGAGCATGTGACTCTTGATCTTAGTTAGGGTTGTGAGTTCAAGCCCCACATTTGGTGTAGAGATTACTTTAAAAAAATTAAGGGCGCCTGGGTGACTCAATCAGTTGAGTGTCCGACTTCGGCTCAGGTTATGATCTCAGGGTCTGTCGGTTTGAGTCCCGTGTCAGGTTCTGTGCTGACAGCTCAGAGCCTGGAACTGCTTCGGATTCTGTGTCTCCCTCTCTCTCTGCCTCTCTCCTGCTTACATTATGTCTCTCTCTCTCAAAAATAGGCATTTAAAAAAATTGAAACTGAAAGTCAGAAAGTTTGAACATCTATTTAACTATTAGAATTCAATGTACTAGGTACAAAGTACTTTGGGAAATACTTGACTCAGTATTTTCATGAAAAACTAGGAAAGGGCAAACAAAGATTAAAACATTGTATTTAAATTTGGGAGCTTATTGGTAGCTGTATGGACTTAATTCTTGTATCACTGATTTGTTCTTGGTATAAGAATGGAGATTATGGGAAATATTTCTACCTGTGATGGTAAAAAAACGTCCTTTAAAAAAAGTGAATTTAATGAACCCATCAGTAAATAATAACCAATAATGGAGAATTAGCCCGAAGTAAACTTATCTTAATAGCTAAATAGGAATGAGCAAGGACTTTTTTTTTTTAATATCACAGTTTTTAAAATGTTTATTTTTGAGAGAGAGAGAGAGAGAGAGGGAGCAAGCAGGGGAAGGGCAGAGGGAGAGGGAGAGGGAGACAGAATCTGAAGCAGGCTCCAGCAGCATAAAGCCCAATTGGAGGGCTCGAACCCATGGACTGTGAGATCATGACCTGAGCTGAAGTCTGGCGCTCAACCAGCTGAGCCACCCAGGCGCCCTTGTGTTTGTTTTTATAAAGGACATATGCTTGAATAAATTTTTTTAAGATGAATAGATACAATAGACTAGAATAAGGTTTATTTTTCTTACATATATTAAGTGGATGAAAGATGAGTATAGAACTTAGTTCTCTTGTGGAGTATAGAACTTAGTTCTCTTGTGGTGGTGACATTTGCCACATTAGCTTTAGGAATCTTCTCTCCTATCTGGCTGGGTTGGGTGAGGCAGTGGGAGATGGTGGACCAAATCCTGGGGGCTTGGGGGATGAAAGGACATTGATGGACATCAAGACACTTGGTATAATTCTGGCCACCAGCTCACTGTGGAGCTCTAGACACTCTGAAATTTCTTAGAGCCTCAATTTTTTCTTCCCTAAATAAGGGGACTAGACTAAAATATTTCTTTTAAAAATGCATAGTTCAGGGGTGCCTGGGTGGCTCAGTTGGTTAAGCATCCGACTCTTGATTTTGGCTCAGGTCATGGTGTCATGATTTGTGGGTTGAGCCCTGCTTTGGGGCTCTCCACTGACAGTGTGGAGCCTTCTTGGAATTCTCTCTCTCCCTCTCTACCCCTCCCCTGCTCTCTCGTTTTCTCTCTCTCTCTCAAAAATAAATAAACTTCTTTTTTTGAGTTGCATTGTGAATATTTATTTAATTTTAAAAGAAACTGTTCAGCCTTTTCCCAAAATGATTGTACTATAGTTCATTCCACTTGGCAATATCTGAGTGTTTCCATTGTTGTAGGTCCTCATCACCTTTTTAGTACTGTCAGGTTTTTATTGTGGTTTTATCTGTAATAGGTATGTAATGATATGTTATTTTAGTTTTTTTCTTAATTTTTATTTATTTTTTAAATTTATATCCAAGTTAGTTATCATATAGTGCAACAGTGATTTCAGGAGTAGATTCCTTAATGCCCCTTACCCATTTAGCCCATTCCCCCCTCCCACAACCCCTCCTGTAACCCTCAGTGTGTTCTCCATATTTATGAGTCTCTTCTGTTTTATCCCCCTCCCTGTTTTTATATTATTTTTGTTTCCCTTCCCTTATTTTCATCTGTTTTATATCTTAAAGTCATCGTATGAGTTAAGTCATATGATTTTTGTCTTTCTCTGACTGACTAATCTCACTTAGCATAATACCCTCTAGTTCTATCCACGTAGTTGCAAATGGCAAGATTTCATTCTTTTTGATTGCCGAGCAATACTCCATTGTGTGTGTGTGTGTGTGTGTGTGTGTGTGTGTGTGTGTACACCACATCTTCTTTATCCATTCATCCATCGATGGACATTTGGGCTCTTTCCATACTTTGGCTATTGTTGATAGTGCCGCTGTAAACATTGGGGTTCATTTGCCCCTTTGAAACAGCACACCTGTATCCCTTGGATAAATACCTAGTAGTGCAATTGCTGGGTTGTAGGGTAGTTTTATTTTTAGTGTTTTGAGGAACCTCCGTACTGTTTTCCAGAGTGGCTGCACCAGCTTGCATTCCCACCAACAATGTAAAAGAGATCCTCTTTCCCCACATCCTTGCCAACATCTGTTGTTGCCTGAGTTGTTAATGTTAGCCATTCAGACAGGTGTGAGGTGGTATCTCACTGTGGTTTTGATTTGCATTTCCCTGATGATGAGTGCTGTTGAGCATTTTTTCATGTGTCTGTTGGCCATCTGGATGTCTTCTTTGGAGAAGTGTCTATTCATGTCTTTGCCCATTTCTTCACTGGATTATTTGTTTTTTGCGTGTTCAGTTTGGTAAGATCTTTATAGATTTGGGATACTAACCCTTTATCTGCTATGTCATTTGCAAATATCTTCTCCCATTCTGTCGGTTGCCTTTGAGTTTTGCTGATTGTTTCCTTTGCTGTACAGAAGCTTTCTATTTTGATGATGTCCTAATACTTATTTTTGCTTTTGTTTCCCTTGCCTTCGGAGATGTGTTGAGTAAGAAGTTCCTGTGGCCAAGGTCAAGGAGGTTTTTGCCTGCTTTCTCCTCGAGGATTTTGATGGCTTCCTGTCTTAGATTGAAGTCTTTCATCCATTTTGAGTTTATTTTTGTGTATGGTGTAAAAAAGTGGTCCAGGTTCATTCTTCTGCATGTTGCTGTCCAGTTTTCCCAGCACCACTTGCTGAGGAGACTGTCTTTATTCCATTGGATATTCTTTCCTGCTTTGTCAAAGATTAGTTGGCCAACGTTTGTGGGTCCATTTCTGGGTTCTCTATTCTGTTCCATTGATCTGAGTGTCTGTTTTTGTGCTAGTACCATACTGTCTTGATGATTACAGCCTTGTAATACAGCTTGAAGTCTGAAAAATAAACTTAAAAAAAATTTTTTTTAATGCAGTTTTTTGAAATTATACATATTCAAAGTGGCACCATTTTGTTTCCCCATAATTCTAGTGATAGGTGTCTTCAGGTCTACCTGATGATCTGTGGAACAAAAGGAACCAATGAGGTTGTTAACTTGATGTAACTCTTGATGTAACTGTGTCTCTTTCACAAAAATAAACATTAAAAAAATATTTATAAAAAAATTATTCAGTTTCTTTTTTTCTGCATTTTATTGTGCCTCTAGTAAAGTCCCATGGGAATCTGATATACAAGGAAATTTCTTCTTGATAGTGACTTTTAGAAGTATTGGGGATTTCCCCCCTGCATCTTTATGGGGACTGTAAAGACTCCTTGTGATGAACACATATTACATTTAATGAGAAAAATAGATAAGTCAGGTAAAAAACTTTAAAAATTACGCAATAAAATTCAATATTAATCAAATTAGTATTAAAAAAATACTTTGTGGGGCGCCTGGGTGGCGCAGTCGGTTAAGCGTCCGACTTCAGCCAGGTCACGATCTCGCGGTCTGTGAGTTCGAGCCCCGCGTCGGGCTCTGGGCTGATGGCTCAGAGCCTGGAGCCTGTTTCCGATTCTGTGTCTCCCTCTCTCTCTGCCCCTCGCCCGTTCATGCTCTGTCTCTCTCTGTCCCAAAAATAAATAAACGTTGAAAAAAAAAATTAAAAAAAATAAAATAAAATAAAAAAAATACTTTGTTCCCATAGTGGGACTGTTTGGATGTTTTAGTAACTAAAATATGTGTTTAATAAGAAGTGAAATTGTGATGACATGGTTAACCTGTTTTATCATGCTTATATGCTAGTGATTTTTTTAAGAATCTTTTTTTTTAATTAGAAAAATTTTTTAAATGTTTATTTATTTTTGAGAGAGAGACAGAGTGCAAGCAGGGGAGGGGCAGAGAGAGAGGGAGACACAGAATCTGAAGCAGGCTCCAGGCTCTGAGCTGTCAGCACGGAGCCCACATCAGGGCTCGAACCCATGAACTCAAGATCATGATCAGAGCCAAAGTCAGCTGCTTAACCGACCGAGCCACCCAGAAGCCCGTGATTTTTTTTTCTTTTTTTAGGGTAAGTTCTGTGTCCAAGGTGGGCCTTGAAGTCACAACCCTGAGACAACAAGTTGTATGTTCTTCTGACTGAGCCAGCCAGCCCCACCCCCCAATCGTGACAGTGATTTGAATTTATTATTAAGGTTAAAAAATAAACCAAACTATGAGCAATCAACTTGGAAAATTTCAGTTCAGGTTTTTCACAAAACAAAATTATTATTTCCTTTTCTCTGGCAGGGAGAACATGTCTTTTGCCAGTTTTAAAACTTATTTTTTAGCTAGAAAATGCCGAATTAACTATATATCCCAGCATGAAATTCTGAATTCAACCCAACTTAGGTAGAATGCTGAGATGCATTGCATTTTATATTTTATTTATATTTTAGTTGTAGTTATATTTTCTATTATTCCATAGTTGGTATAAAATATGCAAGTACTGGAGAGCAGGTTTCCTAGTGGGTATTTATGGATGCATTTGAGTTTCCTAGATATCTGCTGTGTTTAGAGCCACCAATAGTTAAGAGCCATGGACTTCACTGCTGATCTTACTGAGTTTGATGCCTGGCTTGCCATCTATTGGTTGTAAAAATTTTGACAATTTACTTAGCCTCTTTATGGCTCAGTTTCTTCAACTATAAAATGAGGATTTGAAATAGTTTCAAACCTTTATGGTGGTGATGGTCACATGAATCTACATATGTGATAAAATTCATGGAACTACACACACACACACACACACCCACAGAGAGTGCATGGAAAAAGTGAAATTCAAATAAGGTCTAAAGTTTCATTAATAGAATTATACCAATCCAGTTTCCCTGTTTTGATAATTGTATTGTGTATGTAAGATCATCATTGGTGGGTAGGTAGGGTACACAGGAACTCTGTAATTTTTTTTATTGTGGTAAAATATACATAATATAAAATTTACCACTTTAATAATTTTTGAAGAGTAACCTCTACCCCCAACATGAGGCTTGAACTCACAACCCCGAGATCAAGAGTCACATGCTTTACCAACTGAGCCAGCCAGGCAGCCCATCCATTTTCATAATTTTTAAGTATGCTGTTCAGTGACATTAATTACAGTCATGATGTTGTACAACCATCACCACTATTAATTTCCAGAACTTTTTCATCATCCCAATCTGAAACTCTGGATACATTAGACAATAATTCTTCATTCTCCTTCTCCCTGCCATATCCCAGACCCTGGTAACCTCTGTTCTACTTTCTGTCTCTATGAATTTCATTACCCTAGATAACTTATATTATAAGTGCAGTCATACAATATTTTTCCTTTTTTGGTTGGCTTATTTCACCTTTCTTAATATCTTTGAGGTTTGTGTATTATTTTTGCAACTTTTATATGAGGCCAATATTATATCAAAATAAAGTTTACAAAAAAAAAATTCCATTGATGGTATCCCACTGCTGGACTGTACCAAGGCACTGAGGTTAGGGACAATGCGAGATTGCCAGAAAAGCTGAGGAGTGACATTGCCTTTCTTTTCTTTCTCCTCCCATCCCTAGTCATAGGGAAAAAAGATGTAAGTAATAGCAGTGTTTCTCTTGTATAGCAAAGTGTATATTATTTACTAGTGAGTTCTTTTTTTTTTTTAAGTTTATTTATTTTGAGAGAGAGAGAGAGAGAGAGAGAGATTGATTGATTCTGGGAGGGGCAGAGAGAGAGAGAGAATTCCAAGCAGGCTCCACAACCCCAGGGCAGAGCCTGACATGGGGCTTGAACTAATGAACCGTGAGATCATGACCTGAGCCTAAATCAAGAGTCAGACACTCAACTGACTGAGCCCCCCAGGGGGCCCTATTAGTGAGTTCTTATACCAACCTGAGGGGCAGCTATTAAACCTGCCTTAAAAATAGGAATCCTTAACCTGGAAGTTCATCCATGGGCTACAGATGCCCTGAGCTCCCTGAATTTATGTATAAATATATAAATAAATGTTCATATGTATATTTGAGTAGAAAGAAGTTCCAGGGTTTCATCAAGATTCTCAAATGGTTCTCTAATCCCCAAATGGTTAATAAGCAGTACAAGAAAATATTGTTTACAGAGAGATGCCTACCCGATAATAGGCTCTTTCACTTGGGTATCTTAGCCCCTTTCAGTTCTCTGGTGTATCTTTCCCCCAGGGGGTTTCTTTCAGCGCAAACCTGGGATAAGCCTCAACAGTTCTTTACCCTTAGGGCCTCTGGTCATTCATGTGTGTCCTACAAACTTCAGGATCCATTCCTCAAGGGCTAGAGCTGCCCCAGGATGAACTATTTTGGAGTCCCCAGTAGACAAGTGGAACTAAAGTCTTGTGCAGAACTTAGCCTCACAACCTCTCTCCCTCTCCACCTTCCTCAGGCTCCAGAAAAGAGGAAGGAATTACTCATGAAGTGGTACCAAATGATTAAAGTTCAGTAAATTCTGCCTTGGGGAATGCAAATTTAATTTTAAGATTGCCTTCACTTTCTGTTATAAATGTATTATAAATATACAGTAATTTATCTTGTGTAGTAATCCAGTGATCTAGGTAGCTAATGCATTGACATATCGCTATAAAAGATGTTGAATATTAGAATATATTCAGATTGGTTTGTAGCTCATATGAATAGATTGCATAAATAGTACAAATTATAATTTTCAAGTTTTTCTTATACATACGACTCCTCAGTATTTGAATTTATCTCAGAAACCCTTCAATAAATCATGTTTATTGACTCTTTTATCCAACTCAAATATGTTCTGTTAAGGTAGGCTAAGTGCTATAAGAAGTAACCATCTCAAATGTTAGTGGCTTGATCCTGTAAAAGCTTATTTGTAGCTCATACAAGGTCCAAATCTGTTGTTCGTGGTTGGGCAGTTCTCCTGGTGAGCTGTCCTTCATGAGACTCAGGGATAAAGGCTTCTTCCATCTTCCAATGCCACCATCTTCAGCACGTGGTCTCCAGTGTCACTGTAAGGGGGAACAGAGTATGGAAAGGCATACTAGATGAACTACCTTCACCAGCAAGTGAAACACATCACTTCTACTCACATCCCAGTGGCCAGAGGGAGTCACACAGTCCCACCTAGATTTAAAGAAGCTGGGAAATACACTCCCTGGCTGGGCAATTATTTCTGAGCAATAATTATTTACTTTGAAAGGGGAATGGAACTCTTTGGTGGATAAGTAGCCATCTTGTCTATAAATATGCTAGTCTCTTTACTGGGAAGTTAGGTGTAACTGCCTTCATATGATTTATTTCTCACTTTCCAAATATCTGTATATACGTAGTATGTCTTTATAGTGTAACGTATGGATGAGACCTCCATACAGGAAGCAGTTGTATCGTAATTGCCATGTAAATAAATAAAATGGGATTAAGCCATCTAGGTTCATAAATTTATTAGGGAACAAAGCGTATTTGATTTATTCAGAGTCATCCAGCTATGTAGAGAACTGTGCATTTGAGAAAGGTGGAACAGAGGGAGATTAGCAAAGAACAAGAATATGCATGTTTTATTGGCTTCATGAATGTTATCGTAACAGTTTAAAACTACTTCAAGCTGCTGGCAATAAAGTGTGAAACTCTTTTCCTCTTTAAAAAAAAAGGCTGTCTTTGCTATGGAATGTATTACACAATCACAAGTGTATGTATCACTTTTACTTATTTGCTATTAAGGGAAACTAAAGTTGTAAGATTTGGACCTATTTGTCTTACTTGCTTGAAGTAAATTTGTGCCTAGGAGGACAGCATTTGGCCATGTCCAGCATCCAACCACTGCAAATGGAACATATTGAGGGATTAATACAAGGCTATAGGAAAGATCTCAGTACCCAGCTGGAGTCATGGAGAAAATGGTCCACAACTTTAGTGGTATACACTAACTATAGTAATGATTCACTTACACATTATTAACTGAGATTGGACCATTCTACCTGAGGAAGTGGTCCACATGATTAATATTTACCATCTTTTAAGTCCTAGTTCTTTTTTTTTTTTTAATGTTTATTTATTTTTGACAGAGAGAGAGAGAGAGAGACAGAGAGACAGAGACAGAGCATGAACGGGGGAGGGGCAGAGAGAGAGGGAGACACAGAATGGGAAGCAGGCTCCAGGCTCCAAGCTGTCGGCACAGAGCCCGATGCAGGGCTCGAACTCACAGACCGTGAGATCATGACCTGAGCCGAAGTCAGACGCTCAATCAGCTGAGCCATCCAGGTGCGCCAAGTCCTAGTTCTTTTCAAGTTATATTTCATGGTACCCATGTTGGAATTAAAGGTGCACCAAACCCAAGGTCAGCAAATTATAGCCATGGACCAAATGCAGCCCACTGCCTGTTCTTGTAAAGTTTTAGAAGAACACAGCCAAACTCATTCACTTATATACTACCTGTGGCTGCATTCACACTACACTGACAGAGTTGAGTAGTTATCACAGAGACCATATGGTCCTCAACACCTAATATATTTACTGTCTATTCCTTTACAGGAAAAGCTTGCTAACCCTTCACTAAAGTTACTCTAACTTGTTTTGAAAGTTAATTCTGCTCCTGGTTAAATTTTACTTAATCTCTCTGGCCCATAGGGTTCTCACCATCACAGTGGGGATAATAAGACCTATGTAATACAGTAAAGAAAGGAGATTTTAAATTAAATGACCTGAGGCAAGTTACTAAATTTATCTTCTAGACAGCTATCTGCCTCCCTGTCTTCCAGTTAGCTTCCTTAGACCAATGTTTTTCAAACCTATCTTGCTGAGAATCATCTGGGAAATCTATTAAAATTCAGAGATTCCTAGGGCACGTGGGTGGCTCAGTTGGTTAAGCATCATGGTCGCGCAGTTCATGAGTTTGAGCTCCGCCTTGGGCCCTGTGCTGACAGCTCAGAGCCTGGAGCCTGCTTCG
Organism: Puma concolor; assembly: GCF_028749965.1. NCBI lineage: Eukaryota > Metazoa > Chordata > Mammalia > Carnivora > Felidae > Puma > Puma concolor. The sequence continues at coordinate 81,649,369 of NC_141671.1, forward strand.
GATTCTGGGTCTCCCTCTCACTCTGCTCCAACCCTGCTCGCTCTCTGTCTCTCTGTCTCTGTCTCAAAAATAAATAAACATTAAAAAAATTTTAAAGTTTCAGAGATTCTTACCCTCACAGCTTAGATGCTAACTTAGTAGGGCTGGGGAGGTGCACATTTAATGAGTACCCCAAATTCTCATGCAAGTGGCCTGGACTTGATGGAACTCAGACCCTCGTGGCAACTTGTGTTTTTTGGTCCCTAGACATAGTTTTAGTTTCTCTGGCAGCTCTAAATATACCTCTTGTCTCACCCAGCATAGAAGCCTTGCCTACTTGATGGGAGAGCTTGCAACCGAAAGGAGAATGCCCAGCGGGTGTTAATCCTCAGCATTCTGAACATGTGCTGAGAGACTCAGCCAGTGGGTTTATCCTATAAATCAAATCATTCACTGCCTGACCTCACCTATAGAGCCATCTGCTGCTTTGCTTCTAAATAGAAATAATGATAAGAAAGTTGGCACTGGGGCTTTAGCGAATGTGACTAGTTTACACTGGAGCTCAGTATGCTTCTTGATGCTAAGAGAGAACAAATCAAAGCTAAAATTAGCATTATGGCCCTGGGTTAGCTTTCTCTTTTTAAAATCAAGGTAAAAGTTAATAGCAGAGGGAGTTACCCAGAGAGGAAGAACCTAAGTCCTGGTGCTTTATAGGCGCTTTAGGAACGGATGCTTATTTAATTGTTTATAATTCCCTTAATCTCCAGAATGTATTATCCTGGGTTAGGGGATACTTAATGAATGGCTTGCTCACTGAAGCCTTTGTTTCTCTCCATTTGCTATTCAAAAATTTAGTAAAGAGCTGCAGAACCAGTCGTGAATAACAGCAAAATCCTGTGGCACCTTGGGTTTTTATACAATATAAAAAAAAGTAAGACCCCTTCCCCCCCAACTCCTCCAGACCAAAAAACAAAACAAAACAAATAAATGAAAACTTGAGGGAAGAGCCAAAGAACTTCACACCTTCAGTACTTGATATGAATGGAGCCATGTTGCTGCCATTCACAAGCACTGCTTTAAAATGAATAGTCAGGTACCTTTAAACATTTCCCATTTTTGCTATCCAGCTGAAATAAAATATGGATGCTTGATTGGGTGTAAGCCAGGGTATTTTGTATTTTGAAATGTAAGTAAAGTGAACACTTTATCATCCAATGAAGGATTTATAGCTAATTAGGTATCTTCCTGCTGAGAGACATCTAGGGAAATTGATTTCAAAGACGTGCTAATAGGGATTTTTAAAATCCTATGTAAGATTATTAAAGGATTCCTTTAAATAATGAGTTCCCTTAGACCAAGGATATTGATATATGATTAGAATTACTAAAATTCAAAGTATACCCTCTGTTCAGGCCCATCCTTGCCAGGAGGTAGGAACACCACTGAGGAACCCATTCTCAAAAGGTTGTAAACTGAATAACCATCTTCTGTTGTTACTAAAATTATGGCTCTAGATCATTTCTGTCCCCCCTCCAAAAAATGTCACCGGTCTAATTTATCTCTAGATACCAGAGTTTCTTTTTGGTTACTAAAGCCTTAAAGAAAAGGCCATTTTGAAGAAGATAAACCTTATGTCTTTAGCTAATATGACTGATAGAGTAAACTCTATTCCCAATGTGAGACTCAAACTCATGATGATGAGATCAAGAGTCACGTGTTCTCTACGGACCAAGCCAGTCAGGCACCTTGGAAGATAAAGCTTGTATCTTTAAAAGCTAATGATTATTTTGATATACCAAGAAACAATTTTCTTAATGCTTGGTGCATTTCCTTTTTTTTAAATCCTAAATTCACTAATTTATATCTTGGTATTTAAAATATTTATTTATTTAGAGAGAGAGAGGAAGAGCGAGAGCAGGGGCAGAGAGAGAGGGAGAGAGAGAGAATCCCAAGAGGCTCCACGGTGTCAGGGCAGAGCCCCCATGGGGCTCAAACTCACAAACCATGAGATCACCACCTGAGTCAAAATCAATAGTCATATGCACAATAGACTGAGCCACCCAGGTCCCCCTTGCCTTAGTAGTTAAAGAGTCAGAAACACTAACGCTAATTATTGACTGGTTGTGTTAAAAGTGACCATGTTTTTTGTGCATCTAAATATAGAACATAAAATATTGTGTCAGATTTTGCCCCAGGACCTCTGTGCAGTTTCTTACTATTTCTTTCTGTCCCCAGCCTTTGGAATTCCCTTAATGTCAGGTACATTGACTGTAAAAGAATAAATCTTAAAGACTTTTAATATTTGCTCTGAATTTACTACCCAATTAAATTGGATGGAAGTCAACAACATCTCAGTTCTATAAAGTGTTCTTTTTTTATGTTAGCATGACATCATCGTCATTATTATCATTTATTATTTTTCTTTTCTAAATTAAAAATTTTTTTTTGACATTTATTTATTTTTGAGGGACAGAGAAAGAGCACAAACGGGAGGGACAGAGAGAGAGAGAGAGAGAGACAGACAGACAGACAGACAGAATCTGAAGTAGGCTCCAGGCTCTGAGCTATCAGCACAGAGTCGGACGCAGGGCTTGAACCCACAAACTGTGAGATCATGACCCGAGCTGAAGTTGGACGCTTAACCAACTGAGGCACCCAGGCACCCCTCTTTTTTAAATTTTTAAAAAAGCTTTTATTTTTACGTAATCATCACACCCACATGTAGGCCTTGAACGTACAACCCCAAGAACAAGAGTTACATGCTCTACGGACTGAGCCAGCCAGGTGCCCCTTAAATTTTTAAACTGAAGCATAGTTGACATATATGAGTTTCAGGTATACAACATAATGATTTGAAAATTCTGTACATTACGGGGCACCTGGATGGCTCAGTCGGTTAAGCATCCAACTTTTTTTTTTTTTTTTTTCAATGTTTATTTATTTTTGGGACAGAGAGAGACAGAGCATGAACGGGCGAGGGGCAGAGAGAGAGGGAGACACAGAATCGGAAACAGGCTCCAGGCTCTGAGCCATCAGCCCAGAGCCCGACGCGGGGCTCGAACTCACGGACCGCGAGATCGTGACCTGGCTGAAGTCGGACGCTTAACCGACTGCGCCACCCAGGCGCCCCATAAGCATCCAACGTTTGATCTCAGCACAGATCTTGGTCTCAGGGTCATGAGTTCAAGCACTGTATGGGGCTCCACACTTGTCATGGAGCCTACTTAAAAAAAAAAAAATTCTGTGCATTACAAAAGGCCCACTATGGCAAATGTAGTTACCATTTGTTACCACACAAAGTTATTACAGTATTATTGACTATATTCCCCATGCTTTACTTTTCATCCCTGTGACTTATTTGTTTTATAACTGGAAGCTTGTATCTCTTAATCCCTTTCACCCATTTTGCCCACCGCCCCCCCAACAGTTTTTTTCTCTGTATTTATGAGTCTGTTTCTGTTTTTTGTTTGCTTCTTTGTTCTAAGGCGGGCTTCTTGTTAGTATTAATTAAGGCTGTGTGTAAAATGAAGGGGAAACATACTCCCCACATCAGTCAGCAAATAGAAGCCATGTAATGCCTGATGGCTTCTGTATGAAAAAAGCAACATCAGAGGCTCCTAGGGTGTTTAAGTGAGGGGGAAAATGTTACATTACAGTACTAAATGTAGAAGGAAAGACCCAAGTATGGATTATCACCTAACCAGGTATCATAAATCCACTGCAGCATTGAATTTATTCAGCCCCACAGAATAAATGCCATTCATTAAATTTGAGTGTATGGTTGCCCTAAGATCAGGACGCAGACCGTTTTGAGGATGCTCAGCAAGCCTAATCTCTCCACCTGAAAAATAATTGAAGAAGCAGGTTTTAATGTCAGAGACTCTTCTTTTGGCCTCCTTATTTATTTGTCTTTTTCTTTCTGGTTAGCATTAGGTAATGTATCTTAAAACCCCAGGCCCCCACATTCAAACCTGGCTGAATTACCTCGGTTGGAAGTGGACAATAAGGATGCCCTTTAGGGGATGTCCGTTTCACGGGAGACTGGCAGGCTTGAAAGAGAGGAGTGCACACCTGGCTGCCAGGAGGACCTGGGCTCTGGTTTCAGCTCTGACAGCAGCCTTTGTGCCCTCTGCCAAGTCACTTTCCTACTTCTGTGGCTTTGCGTTTCTTTTCTCTTAGAAAGGTGACCGTAGGCCTGATGTTTCCGATGGGTCCTCGTTTATGAGTCCCCTGCTCCCATGGATTTAAGTCACAGAAACATTTTTTTAGCTTAACAAATTGTTATAAGGAAAATACCCTTATAATTGGCACTGTGGTCAGGAAACAGAGCTCTGCCATCACCCCAGAAGCCTTTCCTTGTGTCAGATCTCAGTCGTGACCCTGTCCCTTTGTCCCTCCAGAGTGACTGCAGGCAGCCCTTGCATGGCATGGCACGGCGCTGTGGATCCGCAAGGATGATAGTGTGTGCCAGAGCCCTCGCAGGCGATCTTAATAATCAGCGAGGGAAACTGCAGTTATCCTGGGACCTTTAGACATTTGGCTTCAACATTAAAAATGCTCTTACTGTCCGTTATAATTGTATAGAGAAATGAAAAAAAATACAGTAAAATTTAGTACACTGTAATTTAAAACGTTAGCAACATTGAGAGTTAAGCTTTTATTGCTTTGTAAAACCTTACCAAGAGTGGTTTGGCTTGCCTTTTTCTCCCCATCCTATAATTTGTGATACAAGTACCCTTCTGTGTCTTAAATGTTTTCATAGTCCTTTTGAAATTTGGATCCATTTCTGGTATTTTATCCTTTGTGCTTTTATTTTTATTTTTTTAAAGGAGATAGAAAAAAAATTTTTTTAACGTTTATTCATTTTTGAGAGACTGAGAGAGACAGAGTGTGAGTGGGGGAGGGGCAGAGAGAGAGGGAGACGCAGGATCCAGGCTCTGGGCTGTCAGCACAGAGCCTGACATGTGGCTCGAACTCCCGAACCCCGAGATCATGACCTGAGCCGAAGTCAGATGCGAAACCAACTGATCCACCCAGGTGCCCCTAAAGGAGGTGGAAGTTTATTGAATATACTGCAAAGGAGCAACAAGCAGGACAGCAGAGAGCCTGTCTGCCTATCTTTTGTGCTTTTATGCATGTATGTATGCTTATTTATTTATTTTGAGAGAAAATGAGAGAGAGCATATACACATGCATAGGGGAGGGACAGAGAGAGAGAGAGAGAGAGAGAGAGAGAGAGAGAGAGAGAGAGAGAGAGAGACCAGGGCAGGGGCAGAGAGGGAGGGAGAGAGAATCTCAAGCAGATTGCATGGTATCAGCACAGAGCCTGACACAGGGCTCAAACTCACGAACTGTGAGATCATGACCTGAGCTGAAATTAAGAGTCAGACCCTTAACCCACTGAGTCACCCAGGCACCCTGTGTTGTTGTTGTTGCTGTTGTTGTCTTTTAATTAATTAACTTACTTTTTAAGTAAGTTCTATGCCCAATGTAGGGCTTGAGCTCACAGCTGTGACATCAGGAGTCACATGCTCTTCCGACTGAGCCAGCCAGGTGCCCTTAATGTGAAGTTTGTGCCGGCATCGTTTCTTTGGCCTTTTCATCTCAATCACTTTGCTCCTCTATGTTGATGAGCTGCCTTCATTAAGTTCCTCTGGCTGCACATTGAGAGTTGTCATGTGGTGTCAATGTCCACATTCCCTTGGTCAGCTATTGCTTCTGTAACTCCATTGCATTCCATTCAGATTGCACACCAGTGCTATCACTTCTCGTTTCTTTACGGTACTTTCTTTTTGGCCAATTATTGCTGTCAGTTGTTCATTTTGGTAAAATATTGTGTGGGTTTATCAGTGGGTGACAAGGAGACAATACAAATACATGGTTTGCTGTCTGCATGTGAGCTGAGTAACAGATGAGGAGCGACCCATCACTGACAGACTTTGGGAGATGTGACGATTCGTCACTGATCATGATGCACATTCTATTAATTAGTGATTTGTAGGCTGAAGAGCTATTATTGAAGTTTGTATTTTATGCAATTTCTTGGTTAATACACTGTGGTGAGTGAGATTTGGAGGAGTGGTGTAATTTAACTAAACTCTAGGAACTGAAATTGTGCATTTTAGAACCATGTAAAGTGAAGGCTGCATGTACTACTCTGTTATAGTAACCATTTCCTTTTATTTACTTTTTTATAGTTCTGTTACCCACGTGTGCATCTTTAGAAACTATGGTTTAATGTTGTTCCTTAAATTGTTTTTATGTCTCCTCTCTCTGTAATCTATGCGTTTCTCTTCTGTATTAGTTTATTAGAGCTGCCATAACAAAGTACCACAGATGGGGTGACTTAAACAACAGAAACTATTCTCTCAGAGTTCTGGAGGCTGGAAGTTCCAGATCAAGGTGTTAGCAGATTTGGTTTTCCCTGACGTCTCTCTCTTTGGCTTGTAGATGGTCACCTCCTCACTGTACCCTCATATGGTCTTTCCTCTGTGTGCATGCACTCCTAGTGTCTCTTTCACTTCTTATAACGATGCCAGCCCTATTGGATTAGCGCTTACCTTAATGGCTTCATTTTAACTTAATTTCCCCCTTAAAGACCCTGTCTCCAACTACAGTCCCATTCCTAGTACTGGGAGTTAGAGTTTCAACATATGAAACTATCCCTTTCTTTCCTTTACTACTTCTCTATTGAAATAGTTGGGCTGTTTGACCACTAATCACATAAAGCCTAAATTGTAGTTACATAAACTTTTCATTAAAGACTCAGGATCATTCATGAAGGACACTGTTAAAGATTAGGCCCCGATTATGTTGGGTAAAAATATGTTCCATTTGTAAGGCTGTATAGCAAATCACCTCAAAACTTGGCAGCTTGAAACAGCAAGAATTACTTATTATCTCTCACAGCCTTTCAGTCAGGAATTGGAGAGTGTCCCAGCTGAGAGGTTCTGGCTCTTATCTCTCAAGTTTATTGTCATATACTAGCTGGGGCTACACTCATCTGAAAGCTTGACTGGGGCCAGATAATCCTCCTCTAAAATGGCTTATTCAGGGGCGCCTGGGTGGCGCAGTCGGTTAAGCGTCCGACTTCAGCCAGGTCACGATCTCGCGGTCCGTGAGTTCGAGCCCCGCGTCGGGCTCTGGGCTGATGGCTCAGAGCCTGGAGCCTGTTTCCGATTCTGTGTCTCCCTCTCTCTCTGCCCCTCCCCCGTTCATGCTCTGTCTCTCTCTGTCCCAAAAATAAATAAACGTTGAAAAAAAAAATTAAAAAAAATAAAAAAATAAAAAAATAAAATGGCTTATTCACATGGTTGTCATGTTGGTGATGGCTGCTGGTGGGAGGCCTCAGTAGCCTTCTACAGTGTTCTGATGGCATGACAGCTGACTTCCCCTGAGTGAGTAATCCAAGAGGCCAGGACAGAAGCTGCAATGCATTGTCATTTTCACCATGTTCTATTGGTCACATAGATTCAGCCTTGATTCACTGTATAAGGGAACACCACAAGGGTGTGAACGCCACAAGGGTGTGGTGTGAATGCCACAAGGTATGGATTATTGGGAGCCATCTTGGAGGCTGGCTGCCATAAATGGGGAAAAAGTATCTCACTTCTGGGAAACCTGTTTGCAAATCTCCACCTTCAAATGCTTGATTATCTTACAGATAAGTCATCAAAATTAAACATTACTAGGGCACCTGCCTGTCTCGGTTGGTAGAGCATACAGACTCTTGATCTCAGGGTTGAGTTTAAGTCCCACATTTGGCATAGAGCTTAGTAAAAAAAATTAAACATTACTAAATGCTAACTTTCTATTTCATACTTCACATTTAATGAGTTAATGTGTTTTTTTGTAAATAGTGTTTTTGTTTTTTTTTAAGTAGGCTCCATGCCCAGCATGGAGCCCAGTGTGGGACTTGAACTCATGACCCTGAGATCAAGACCTGAAATGAGATCAAGAGTCAGACACTTCACAGACTGAGTCACCCAGGTGCCCCAATGAGTTCATGTTTTTAAAAGTTTTCAAGATAACTTTAAAAAAGTTTATTTATGTATTTATTTTAAGAGGGTATGAGGGACAGAGGGAGAGAGAGAATCCCAAGCAGGCTCTGTGCTGTCAGCACTGATGCAGTGCTCAATCTCACCAACCATGAGATCATGACCTGAGCCAAGATCAAGGGTTGGACACTTAACTGACTGACCACACATGCACCCCAAGATAACTTTTTTAAAAGTAAACTCCAACGTGGGGCTAGAACTCACAACCCTGAGGTCAGGATTTGCATGTTCTATGGACTGAGCCAGCCAGGCACCTGTCAAAATAACTTCTTATGCTCAATTTCTGTGTCTGACTAAAAGCATTATATCAGTCCAAATACCTACATTTATCTCTTAATAGATTTCTCTTCAGCTTTGTCATTCATCTGAGATACTGATCTTGAATCAAATGGTGGATTCTGAACTCTAAAATGTGGCAGTAGGAATTTTGGCTTATGTTACTAGGAAACAGTGTGACTCATAGGTTAAAGCTATAACTCTGAAGTTTTATGAGTTAACCCTAATTAAACTAATTGAACTATTTTTTCTCAAATTTTTTAGTCTGTTATATGAAAAGAGGATTTTGTTTGTTTGTTTTTTGAGAGGGGCAGAGGGAGAGAGAGAGAATCATAAACAGGCTCCATGCTTAGCACAGAGTCTGATGCAGGGCTTGATCCTGTGACCTTGGGACCATGACCTGAGCTGAAATCAAGAGTCAGATGCTTAACTGACTGAGCCACCCACGTGCCCCTGAAAAGAGAATTTCTAAGTAAGTAATCTATTTTTTTTTAATGTTTACTTATTTTTGAGAGAGGGCGAGAGAGAGAGCAGGGGAGGGGCAGAGACAGAGGGATACAGAGGATCCAAAGTGGGCTCTGTGCTGACAGCAGAGAGCACGATGTGGGGCTCAAACTCGTGAACTGTGAGATCATGACCTGAGCTGAAGTGAGATGCTTAACCGACTGAGCCATCCAGGCACCCCTAATTAATCTATTTGAAGGGTACAACTAATAAATGAAAATTATAGGGGAAAACTGGTGATGATTTTGGGCTCTAATATTATGGAGGAGTAGAATGTATGTGACATTCCACTGAAGGACAGTAGTCTTGCCTAGTCTTTGGCCTGTGGTGTGCCTTGGGGTTCAGTACCATGGGGAGCTACTACTGCTGGTCCACCTTGGATCCAGCCTTTGATTTGCAGACTGGTGGCAGAGCAACCCAGGGCAATCTGTGGGGGTGGGGGTGTGCACTTCTGTGGATGTAGGTGCCTCATATCCTGTTGTATCACAAATTTCACCCTCATTTGTCTTTCCTTTTTCTGATAGTCTTTGTTCTTCCAAATTACCAGGCCTTTAAGTTGATCGCTTCACTTTCCATAAATCTAGCAGTAACTGAAATCAGCCTCAAGTGAATTAAAAGCTTCTGTTCCCAAGAACTGGACTCTACAATGTCCCTTCCTGGCTTGGTCCTGCAGCCTCTATTTCCACTGCCATCTAAAGATCATTTATTTAAGCAGCTGTTTGAGAATTAGGGTTGGTTTTATTGAAATATGATGACAATTATAAGCAGATGTATCAGGCCCCAACCTTACTTCTTTCTGTAAATATTTATCTGCTTAATTATTACGGATGAAGAAAGCAGATAATATGTAAGTATTTCTAATGTTTCTGCATAGTGCTACTGTGTAAAATTGATTAAATATTATCCTTGGCCCTAGAGAGCATACATTTTAGGAAATAAAGCATTTTGCTTTTAATTCAAATAATTCACTTTCCCTTGTGGCAGTCTTTTAGAATTGTCGTCCTGGAGCTCTTCCTCACATTTTCAAATTGAGGCCCCAAACAGCATCCCAGATATGTGAATAATGGTACCTGAAAGATCATGATCACAAAGACAGGAAACTTGCCTGGATCTATTTGGATAATAATGCAGTTATCGTTAATGAGTACCAAATTCATTTTTTCCTTTCTTTTTTTAAAAAAAAATTTTTTTTAACGTTTATTTATTTTTGAGACAGAGAGAGACAGAGCATGAACAGGGGAGGGGCAGAGAGAGAGGGAGACACAGAATCTGAAACAGGCTCCAGGCTCCAAGCTGTCAGCACAGAGCCCAACGCGGGGCTCGAACTCACGGACCGTGAGATCATGACCTGAGCCGAAGTCAGACGCTTAACCGACCAAGCCACCCAGGCGCCCCTTTTCCTTTCTTTAAAAGAGAAAGAATATGGGCAATATTTATAAACTAAACCAACTAAGATAAGCCGTGCCTTATAGATTAACAAGATTTAGGAAGTATACATTTTTTTTTTTTTAGAAAGTATACATTTTAAAGAATTTTTCCTCTCAAGTTTTCTGTTAAATTTTCTAGTTAGGATCATTTCAGAATGAGAGACATGTAGAGGAGTAGAGAAAGAAATGAAATAATTATCTCAGAGTCACATTATCTACCCTTACTGGGTTGTACTAATGCCATATCACTGTACAGGAATTCACAAAGTAGAATATTAGTTCCAAAAGATTCATATAAATTTCAGAAGTTACTGAGTTTCTTGATATTGGGATCAACAGTTTCAGGTATCATATATGCCTTTGTGTGGGTAGGAGACTGTACTAGAAATGACGGCAGAGCCTGTGCTAAGGAACAGGAAGAATATAAAAAGGAAGAGAAACAAGTTAAACAGAGGTGATGGTGAATAGTAGTAGGGAGAGTCTGTTAGTTGAGGGGAGATAGTAGAATTGGTGTGAGATGAGATTTCTTATGACAGATTATGCTAAAGTATCACTTGGTATTTGTAGGAAGATCTATACTTACCCAAGTAACTTTGCAGTATGAAGAAGTATGAGATTCTGGCTTTATGTTAATCAGCTTATGTCCATTGCAAAACTGACGCCCAGACTCTAGGATCTAAATATTTCTAGCAGTCCACATTCACTCAACAACTCAGTATCTTTTTTTTGAGAGAGATTGAGAACGAGAGAATGTGTGTGCGTGAGTGTGTGCGCTCACGCAAGCACGTGGTAGAGGGGCAGGGGGAGAAGCAGAGGGAGAGGCAGAGAGAGACTTTTAAGCAGGCTCCACACCCAGTGTAGAGACTAACCTAGGGCCCAATCTCACTACCATGAGATCATGACCTGAGCCAAAATCAAGAGTTGGACACTTAAGCGACTGAATCACCCAGGTGTCCCAATATCATTTGTTAAATAAAGATGTTTGGGGTTTATTCATAAGGAAAATTAGCAACATTATTTAAAAAGCTTCCTAATGTATTGTAGTTTGATTGGACTTCACGTGGCTGCAAAAATGAGTGCAATATTCAATCCAAACTCTTGTGAATAGAATATTAGAAATGCTGTTATTGGGGCACCTGGGTGGCCCAGTCAGGTTGGGCGTCCAACTTCAGCTCAGGTCATGATCTCACAGTCTGTGAGTTTGAGCCCCGCGTCAGGCTCTGTGCTGACAGCGCAGAGCATGGAGCCTGCTTCAGATTCTGTGTCTCCCTCTCTCTCTGCCCCTCCCTTGCTCATGCTCTGTCTCTCTCTGTCTCAAAAATAAATAAAAACATTAAAAAAATTAAAAAAAAAAGAAATGCTGTTATTGAACCTTTACACCTGTGGAAATTCGTCTAATAAATTGAATACTTGTCACGCTGAGTTGCATACAATTCGTATCTGAAAATGTAACTAAGAATTAATTTACTTATATTCTACCTCACTTCATAGGCTCATTAGAGGTAACTGGTTGCTAGTTTCAAAAATGTAGTGAAGGGAGAAGTGTTTGTGTTCATCTGGGATCTGGCTGTTTTGTAGACACAAAATAAATGTCTGAAACTTATTTGTGGTGGAGATGGGTGAATAATAAACAGTTCTTTGCAAACATGTAATACGAGCTTGCTGTTGGCTTCTTCTGTCTGTCTGCCTGAGGAACAAAGATATCTCTGTGCTTCAGGATAGAGACCTGAACTGAGGTGACAGCCTGGTAGAGGCTAAAGAGCATGTACAGGGCATAGAATCACAGGGATTTAGTGTGGTGACTGGGTGGCTTATGAACTCTCAATACTCTCAAGTCCTACTCCTGACTGGAGTAGGGTTCACAAGTCTATGTTCTGTCTTTTCTATTTCATATATAGTATTTTGTTTCAGAGAGAATAAGGCCTAATGGATATGACAATGAAAGATTGTCTTTGGGCAATTACTTCCTATAACAGATTTGCTATGTTAACAAATCTCTTGTTATTTGAGCCCTTTTATTTATTTTTAGAAACATTTATAAAAACAGAAAAGTATATACAGGTACCCCCTTGAATTGACCACCAAGATGAGTTCTTAGTTTTTAACATGTTCATGATGGGAACTTGATTTCCTGCTTCACAAAATATTATGCTCAGCATAAAGTCTTTCAACTTGTGGGAAACAGGACTAGAAAATCAATCCCTTTCAAGACTAGCTTTTATTTATAGCTGTAGCTTTTAACTCTATTACAGTGCTTTGTAAACTCACCAGATCCCACACCTTAATATTAGCAATAAACTGTAACTTGTTTAATTCTAGGACAGTGTGGGGCTTTTAGTGTAATTGATTGGATGCCTTTCTTTGTACATCTTCAAATAGTTACACCCATCTCAGAGTAGTGAGATGATGCTTATCAAATGAAATGGATGCTTATCTTTTTTAAAAATGGTAATAAAAATTAAAATAATCTTTCCTTTTCCATCAGAGAATTTAGATAACTCTGAAATGCCAACTACTTGATGTGGTTGATTTTTTTTTTTTTTTTTCCATTCATTGTGCTTGGCTCATTCAATATGGAGACTTGCTCTTCACTTCTGGAAAATTTTCTTCTATCATTTCTGTGGTAGTTCTTCTGTCCTCTTTCTTTGTTTTCTCTTTAAAAACTTCTGATATGCAGATATTGGACCTATTGGATTGAATCTTTCTGTCTTTTGGTTCTACTTCCTGGGAGATTTTTTAAACTTTCAGTCCTTGTGTTGAATTTTTAAAATTTTGTCAATCACATTTCTATTTCCAAGAACTCTTTTTTGTTCTCTGATCATTCTTTTTCATTATAACTTGTTCTGTAATACTTTATTTAATCTTTCTGAGGATATCAATTCAAGTTTTTGGGTTTTTGAAAATTCTTGTTGGGTAACAACATTATCTCAGGGGCTTACTCCAGGGTTATTTCTTTTTGTTTACTGTGGTCTCTCCTTTTCATTTTTGGAAACTTTGAATGTCTGGTGATCTTGGTTTTGTGTTCATGTTTAAGACTAAAAGGCAGTTGGAGGCTCTATGGGCAAAATGTAGTGTATGTGAAGCACTTGCCTTAGGAACTGTTCAAAATCTCTAGAAACTTATAATGTTGGCAAAAAAAAGCAATCCACAGATGAATTAATATAATATTAATTATGAATTAATATAATATTAATTATGAATCAATATAATATTAATTATGAATTAATATAATATTAATATTAGTTTTACAAGTTGAAAAAATTAATCGTTATATAGCTTGTGGATATATGCATATATGGCAAAACCATCATAATGGCAAAGGAAATTAAACACAAAATTCAAATAGTGCTTGCATTTTCGGGATGTGATTGGGGTGAGCATAAAGTTTCACTGTTATTGATTACATTCTAAATTGGGAAGTGAGTTTTATTATCATTTCCATTACTGACATATATGTAATTTATTACACAGTATTTTCTATGTGTCAAATATTTCATAATAAAAATGAGAAGTTTGGAAGGAAACTCCTTTCAATCCATGTTGAGAAAGTAGCTGCTTGACTGACAGTGTTCTATGCCTGGAGTGGAGGAGTTGACTGTTCATAATCAAGACCCACTCTTTGAGAAATAACAGTGTGAAATGAATCAGCGTGAACAGGTTGGGTTATACATAATTCCTTTGGGGATGTTTTTGGCACCATGTTTCCTGAAGCCCTGATGTCCTCTAGCCATAGGTACCTCTAGACCCTAATCAGTCTCCCCAGTGATGCTTAAGAGATACTTCCACGGGTCCCTGATTGCCTGCTGGTCATAAGTTCCATTCTTTGCCTTCTGCAGGGTTCTTCATGGCACTTCTACACCTTTATTGCTACCACTTACACCCCTCTGTAAGGCATGATAGGTCAAAACCATTCAGCTACACATGAAATAAAGGCAGAAAGAGAAACCTCAGTGGAGTAAAGTTGTGTGATTGGGTGAGAAAGGGTGGTATTGTGTTTAGTGCTCACTGGTTGGGAGCTCAGGGGAGGGGCATGGCCAGGAGGTGCTTGTCTGCCTTCCTCTCAGTCTTCAGTACTGGAACAGTTCACCTCTGTGTGCTGGTGGATGTGTGTACATAGGTTTTAATATTACAGTGTTTGAGACAGAGATTGTCCTAATGGATCAGTGCACGTTGGGCACTCATAACCGGGTACAAATACCGTTTTTCAGTTTCTCCCCAGTTTGTGTATTGTGCCCACCCCAGTACCAAGTGGTTCTAAGTTCCAAACCTCAGCAGGGTTTTGCAGAGCAAAATTGTCCCTTTCTGCAAGTGTCCCCTTGTGTAAACACATGCTGAGGCTTCTTTTTCTACCACTGGTATAGCAGTTACCATTTCTCTGCTGGCTTTCCATCTTGTATAACTACTGAAATCTCTCCTCCACTTTTGGCCACAACCCTGTTCTATTTCTTTTTTTTTTTTTTTTTTAATGTTTATTTTTGAAAGAGAGAGAGGGAGGGACAGAGAGAGGGAGGGAGACAGAGGATCTGAAGCAGGCTCTGCGCAGAGAGCGCAGAGCCTGATGAGGGGCTCAAACTCACTAACTGTGAGATCATGATCTGTGCCGAAGTCGGTGGCCTACCCGTGTTCTATTTTTTTAATTAATTAATTAATTTGTTTATTTTATTTACTTGCTTACTTATTTACTTATTTATTTAGAGAGCCCATGCTGAAGGGGCACAGAGAGAGAGAGAGAGGGAGAGAGAGAATCACAAGCAGGCTCCACACTGTGAGCGAGGATCCGATGTGGGGCTCGAACTCAGGAACCAGGGACCCTGAGATCACGACCTAGGTGGAAATCTAGAGGCTGATGCTTAACTGACTAAGCAACCTAGGCGCCCCTCCCATGTTCTGTTTCTTAATGGAGCTTGTCTTTATTCCTTTTCTCTCACCTTGGCTGGGTCTTTGGTGGGAGAAGATTTGGGAGGTGTTTAATAAATTTTTTTTAATCAGAAACCATTGTTGAGGCATTTTGTCTTTTTTTTTTCCCTCCAGCTTTATTCAAGTATAACTGACAAGTAAAATTATAAATTTTTTAAAAGTTCTTTTTAATGTTTATTCATTTTTTTTTGAGAGAGAGAGAGAGCACAACTGGGGCAGAGGGCAGAGAGAGAGACACACACAGAATCTGAAGCAGGCTCCAGGCTCTGAGCTGTCCACACAGAGCCCGATGCGGTGCTTGAACCCATTAACAGCATGATTGTGACCCAAGCCAAAGTCGTGCATTTAACCAACTGAGTCACCCAGGCACTCCCAGAGTCACCATACATTTTTACCCATATAGTTTTATTTAAATCTACAACAATCTAAGGGTGCCTGGGTGGCTCAGTCGGTTGAGTGTATGACTTCAGCTCAGGTCATGATTTCACAGTCCGTGGGTTCGAGCCCACATCAGGCTCTGTGCTGACAGCCCAGCACAGAGCCTGAAGTGAGGCTTGAACCCACAAATGGTGAGATCATCACCTGAGCTGAAGTCAGACGCCTAACTGACTGAGCCACCCAGGCGCCCATGTAAGTTTTTTTTAGCAAGGTATTTAATGTGTATAGCATGATGATTTCATATATGTATACATTGTGAAAGGATTCCCCCAGTGGAGTTAACACTTCCATTATCTCATGTGTTGCCTTTTTCTTTTTTTCATTTTGGTAAGAACATTTGAATTGTACCTTGTTAGCAAATTTCAGTTATATATAGTGTTATCAACTATAGTCAGCATGTTGTACATTAATTAGATCTTCAGAACTTACTCTCTTTGCTTCTTTCTTTCTTTTTTTCTTTCTTTCTTTCTTTTTTAAATGATTATTTTATTCATTTGCTTCTTTCTTAAGCTTTTATCTCGCTGAATTCTTTTAAAAAGTTTAGCAAATTTTTACCATTGCTTTTTTTTAATTTTATTTTTTATTTTTTAAAATTTATATCCAAATTAGTTACCATATAGTGTAACAATGATTTCAGGAGTAGATTCCTTAGTGCCCCTTACCCATTTAGCCCATCCCCCCTCCCACAACCCCTCCAGTAACCCTCAGTTTGTTCTCCATATTTATGAGTCTCTTCTGTTTTGTCCCCCTCCCTGTTTTTATATTATTTTTGTTTCCCTTCCCTTATGTTTATCTGTTTTGTCTCTTAAAGTCTTCATATGAGTGCAGTCATATGATTTTTGTCTTTCTCTGACTAATTTCACTTAGCATAATTCCCTCCAGTTCCATCCATGTAGTTGCAAATGGCAAGATTTCATTCTTTTTGATTGCCGAGTAATACTCCATTGTATGTATATATATATATATATATATATATATATATATATATATATATATATGTATATACCACATTTTTTTCATCCATTCATCCATTGATGGACATTTGGGCTCTTTCCATACTTTGGCTATTGTTGACAGTGCTGCTATAAACACGGGGGTGCATGTGTCCCTTTGAAAAAGCACGCCTGTATCCCATGGAAAAATGCCTAGTAGTGCAATTGCTGGGTCATAGGGTAGTTCTATTTTTAGTTTTTTGAGGAACCTCCATACTGTTTCCAGAGTGGCTGCACCAGCTTCCATTCCCAAGAACTTTTTCACTTTATAACTGACAGTTTCTACTCTTTTACCAACCTCTTGCTATTTTCCCCACCCTCCAGCCCCTGGCAACCACTTTTCTACTCTCTGTTTTTATGACTTCACCTTTCCCTTGTGTCCACCAAAGATTCCACAAAGAAGTGAGACTCTTTCTATGGCTTATTTCAGTTAAAGCTTTCTAGGTTAATTCATGTTGTTAAAATAGGACTTACTTTTTTAAGGCTGAAATATATTCCACTGTATATATATGCACCACATTTTCTTTATTCATTCATTCATCAGTGAACATTTAGGTTGTTTCCATGGCTTGGCTATTGTGAATAATGCTTCAGTGAATACAGGAGAGCAGATGCCTCTTTGATATTCCATTTTTATTTCCTTTGAATGTATACCCAAGGTGGGATTGCTGAGTCATATAGTTGCTCTGGTTTTAATTTTTTGAGGAACCTCCGTACCATTTTCCATAGTGGCTTCACCAATTTACATTCTCACCAAGTATGTACAAGGGTTCCCTTTTCTCCACATCCTAGCCAACACTTGTTATCATTTGTCTTTTTAATAATAGCCATTCTAACAAGTGTGAGGTGATATCTCATTGTGGTTTTCATGTGCATTTCTTTGATGATTAATGATGTTGAGCATCTTTCATGTGTCTGTTGGCATTTGCTTATTTGTCTTCTTTGGAGAAATGTCTATTCAGGTCCTTTGCCTACTTTTAAATTGGGTTATTTATTTTCCTGCTTTTGAGTTGTTTGAGTACCTTATATACTTTGGGTGATTGTCAAATATTTTCTCCCATCCCATAGGTTATCTCTTCACTCTGTTGATTGTTTCCTTTGCTGTGCAGAAACTTTTCAGTTTGATGCAATCCCATTTATTTATTTTTGCTTTGTTGCCTCTGCGTTTGGGGTCATATCCAAAAAATCATCGCCCAGACCAATGTCAAGAAGAGTTTTCCCCTATATTTTCTTCTAATGGTCTTACAGTTTCAGTTCTTACATTTAAGTCTTTAATCCATTTTGAATTGATTTTTATATAAGGAGTGAGATAAGGGTCCAATTTTATTCTTTAGCATGTGGATATAATCAGTTTTCCCAGCACCATTTATTGAAGAGAATGTCCTTCCCCATTGTGTTTTTTGGCACCTTTATTGAAGATCAATTGACTGTAAATGCTTCGTTTTATTTCTAGGCTCTCTATTTTGTTCCATTGGTCTATATATTTGCTTTTATGCCAGTACCATGCTATTTTAATTACTGTAGCTTTGTACATTATTTTGAAATAATGTAGTGTGAGGCTTTCAGTTTTGTTCTTTTTGCTTTGTCTATTTGAAGTATTTTGGGGTTTCATATGAATTTTAAGATTGCTTTTTGATAAATTTTTATCATTGAAGGAGCTCATACTAACTCGTCTCATTCTTTGGTAAGGCAGTTAGGTTCACTTCTGAAAACAAAGATATCTTTGTACTGGATATATGGATCAATCTAATTTATTAATCTAATTTATCAAACACAATCCTTTGGTAACAGGAGCTTGTCTTTAAGAAGCATTGGGATAACAGAATAAAATACTTTTTTATGAACTGTAACTGAGGAGAACTATTATTGGTCCCTGAAGTTAAAAAGCTGCCATTGTTCTGTAATTCATCACTAGATAATTTCATCACTACTGGTGATATTCTATCTTGTAGTCTAGATTCCTGCTTCCACCAGCAGGAACTTCTCTTCTTTTTAACCTGATCAAGTGTCTAATTTTAGAACAACAGATGTCTGAGCTTGCTTTATACTGATTAGTAATATTTTTTCCTCTAGGTTACATAAGACATTTTTTTAGTCTCTTGCAACTTGATCATCCACACCCTTACAGAAATCGCAGTGCACCCTGGATCTACAGAGTGTTCAGAGTGTTATCTACAAGCACTTACATCTGTCAGGCTTTTGTTCAGAGGCCAGAGCAGGAACGACACATGATACACAGGAAAAGATCCTGTAATCTTACCTATTCTTATGTGCCACACCATAGTTTGTCAAGAGTCTTTTGTATTTTAATAGCACCTTTCCAAGAAGTTACATTGCTTCCATCTAAACTACCCTGGAACATCCTCAGGGGAAAATAACATACATTTTTACTTGTAAGGAAACAGAAAATACTTTGTTTTATACCAGATTATGAGTTAAATTTTAATATGTCTGGATAGACTAATGAGGAGTGATTTGTGTGCGACCCACCTTGGCTATTAGGAACAGGAAAAGAAATTCTCAGGAATTATCGTGCGTTGGAAAGGGAGCAGGAGAGTGTTGCCAATTTCAGTGTGAGCTTTTGATAATTTATGTTTGTGTGTGGTGAAGGGAGGGTGAATGGTCATAGAAGAGTAAATAGATGACTTTTTAGATAACTTGGGTAAAAACCTGAAACAGAAAAGGGACAACACAGTGAGACAGGAGAAAACTTCTGGCTTTACAGGCTGCCTCCTAATATGCCTTGAAAATTCTGACCCACAGAGATCCTCTTTTTTTAAGAATCTGTAGTGCATGTAATTATAGATTATCTGGCATTTTGTTTTAAATTATTTTTTAAAAAGTGAATCATTGCAAAGTGGTGAAGAGATCAGACTCTAGAGCTAGGTCAGCTAAGACAAATCCTGGCTCCATGGCATACCAGCTGTGTGACCTTGGACAAGTTACTTAACCTCTCTACGTCTCAGTTTCCTTATATTTGAAATGGAGATAATAATAGTATCTACCTTTTTGGTTTGTTATGGATAAAGTACTTACTCAGCAAAATTAATACATATTCATTGTAGAAAAGTAGATAATATGGAAATTTAGAGAAAAGAAGACAACATCTCCAATCCTTCCACCTATAATTAACTACTATTAATATATTGGTAAATATCCTTATATATATTTTTGTACACAACATTGAGATCATACTTTCATGATATTTTGTAACTTTCCCCCCTTAATAATATATTATGAGCCTTTTCCCATACTACTCAGTTTTCAAAATCATTCTGTCTAAAAGACAGAACTTCATTGAGTGGAATATATTGAATATATTTCAATTTATTAAACTGTTCCCATATAGTTGAAGCTTTCAGGTGGCTTCCAGTTTTTCACTTTTATTTTTTATTTTTTTTAAATTTTTTTTTTTTCAACGTTTATTTATTTTTGGGACAGAGAGAGACAGAGCATGAACGGGGGAGGGGCAGAGAGAGAGGGAGACACAGAATCGGAAACAGGCTCCAGGCTCTGAGCCATCAGCCCAGAGCCCGACGCGGGGCTCGAACTCACGGAGCGCGAGATCGTGACCTGGCTGAAGTCGGACGCTTAACCGACTGCGCCACCCAGGCGCCCCGTTTTTCACTTTTAGAAATAATGCTTCAATAAACATTTTTGCATATTAATCTCACTCTTGAGGTTACTTTCTTTAAAGAGAAATGGAATTACTGAAGGAAAATGTAATTATTTATATTTTTAAAGCTTTAAAAAAATTTTTTTAATGTTTATTTACTTATGAGAGAGAGAGAGTGAGCAGGGGAGGAGGAGAGAGACAGAGACACAGAATCTGAAGCAGACTCCAGGCTCTGAGCTGTCAGCACAGAGCCTGATGCAGGGCTGGAACTCACAACTGTGAAATCATGACCTGAGCTGAAGTCACATGCTTAACCGACTGAGCCACCCAGGAGCCCCTATATTTTTACAGCTTTGACACATATTGCCAGATTACCTTCTAGAAATTTTTACTCGCAATACATGAGTGTTTGTTTTCTTGCCTTCTTGTCAGTATTGATTATTCTAAATTTTTTACATCCTGTTTTAGAAGTAAAAAAAAAAAAATTGTATCATTGTTTTATTTTTGTTTGATCATGAAGAAAGCCAAACATTTGTATGTGGTTTTTAGCTTTTGAATTTCATTTTCTTCTATGTGTGTGAAATGCCTGTGAATTTTTGTGCACTTTTTTTTTTAAGTATTCACTTTCTTATAAACTATCAGTTTGTAAGAGATCTTTATATGAAAAGCTGTTAATTGAGTTTGTTAAGATTTTTTTTTCCCCAGGAAATAGTTTCAGCAAGTTTGCTAATGAATCTAATACTCTGAGCTTGGTCAATTAAGCTTCATCCATGAGTTCTCTGAGAGAAAAACTACAAATCAATTGATATGTATAATGGTATATTATTTATTTAAAACTTTAAAAAAACGTTTATTTATTTTGATAGAGAGCGAGTGCATGCTGAGGGCAGGGTGAAAGAGGAGTAGAGAAAGGAGAGAGAGAACCCCAAGCAGGCTCCACGTTGTCAGCACAGAGCTAGACGCTGGGCTTGATCTCAGAAACCGTGAGATCATGACCTGAGCTGAAATCAAAAGAGTTGGACGCCTAACTTACTGAGCCAGCCAGGTGCCCCGGCATATTATTTATTGATATAACAGGGAAGTCTTTTTTTTTCCTTCTGAGTACACCAGATACTTGTTGGTAAGTTGATTTATGGTTTGGGTGGAATATACTTCATTCATTCTGATTAGATATTATGAATCCTATTTTGTGCTACACCTATGCTATCTTGATAGATTCCTCAGCTATTTACTGGACATTGTCTTAGTATTTAAACTTTTATAATCAGACACATTGTTTTTGCCCTGTATTTATCAAGGGCTCACTGTGTAGATAGGTCAAAAGTCAAGATGGAAGGTGCATGGATTTTTGTGATTCTAGAACTGAGGTCATGATGTTTCGTATCCAAATGATTTGAAAGATGGGATTCTTAGAAAGATTGGAATCCTTGCAAAAGATTTATGCTCCACTGATCCTCTTTGATAAGTATCACAAGAGCTCACCCTGTGTAGGGAAGATCATTGTTGCTCAGGCCTCCTGAACACTCCTGAAAGCATCTCATGCTGGGGGACTCATTCATCTGTGTAGCATTTTGAAGCTTGAGCAGGAAGTATATATTTTTGTGAAACCTGGAGCTGAAGTGCATTTCCTTAGTGCAGTTTGAAACTTTATTCATACCTATAAACACATTTTGCAATTTAAAACAACTGCAAAAATTCCTGTTACACTGATAGAATTTGCAGTTCATATGGCAGTGTTCCACCTTCTTTACTTCCCAAGCCTCACCCGTTGCAAATCCCCCCAGGTGTCTAAGTAGACATTGCTACTGAGCAGAAAAGCCGTCTAAAAACCTTGAGGTGACTCATACTAGGCTTCTATGGCTTAGGTATCACAGGTGATTTTTTCTTAATAGGTTATTCCCTCTGTGGACTGTTTTGAAGTTCTGGTTGGGGAGTCTAAACATTCACATTTTACCTAATAGGTTATAATGAGGGTGCTTATCTTACTTGTCTGGACTTTTTATTCAAAGTTTAATGAAATATGAGTCACCTGGGTGGCTCAGTTGGGTGGGCATCTGGCTCTTGATTTCAGCTCAGGTCATGATCTCGCAGTTTTCATGGGTTCAAGTCCCACATCGGGCTCTGTGCAATGACCTGCGGAGCCTGCTTGGTGGAGCTTGATCTCTCCCTCTCTCTCTACCCCTCCCCAACTCGTGCTCTGTCTCTCTCAAAATAAATAAATAAACTTTAAAAAAAGTTTAATGAAGGGGCACCTGGGTGGCTAAGTCAGTTAAGTGTCCAGCTTCTGCTCAGGTCATGAACTCGGGTTGCTGTTCGAGCCCCATGTCGGGCTCTGTGCTGACAGCCCAGAACCTGGAGCCTGCTTCAGATTCTGTCTTCCTCTCTCTGTGCCCCTCCCCTGCTTGCACTCTGTCTTTATCTCTCTCAAAAATAAATAAAGATTTAAAATTTTTTAAAAAAGTTTAATGGAATGTTCTGTATTATCTATAACCTTTTATTTGAAAGTGAGAATAGACTGTGGGGAAATACATAAAATCTGTATAAATCAGCTGAGCAGAAATCAAGTTCTTACCAATATTATTAATATTTTTTAAGATTATTTATTTCTTTTGAAAGAGAGAGAGAGAATGAGTGGGGTAGGGGCTGAAAGAGGGGGACAGAGGATCTGAAGTGGGCTCTGTGCTGACAGCAGAGAGCCCGATGTGGGGTTCAAATTCATGAACCATGAGATCATGACCTGAGCTTAAGTTGGACACTTTTTTTTTTTAAACGTTTATTTATTTTCGAGACAGAGACAGAGCATGAACGGGGGAGGATCAGAGAGAGAGAGAGAGAGGGAGACACAGAATCGGAAACAGGCTCCAGGCTCTGAGCTGTCAGCACAGAGCCCAACGTGGGGCTTGAACTCACGAACTGCGAGATCATGACCTGAGCCGAAGTTGGACACTTAACCGACTGAGCCACCCAGGCACCCCTGAAGTTGGACACTTAACCAACTGAGCCACCCAGGAGCCCCTACTGATATTATATATATGATATATATGTTATATATATGATATATATATTAAATGTTCATTTTTGAGAGAGAGACCGAGACAGAGACAGAGACAGAGTGAGCTGTCTCGAAGTGAAGCTTGTGCTCAGGAACTGTGAGATCATGACCTGAGCCGAGGTGATATGCTTAACCAACTGAGCCACCCAGGCACCCAGGATAACTGTTAATTATTACTGCCTCATTCTTTTTTTTTTTTTTTAATTTTTAATGTTTTTTTAAATTTATTTTTGAGAGAGATAGAGCACAAGTGAGGGGAGGGGAGGGGCAGAGAGAGAGGGAGACACAGAATCTAAGGCAGTATCTGAGCTGTCAGCACAGAGCCCGATGCAGGGCTTGAACTCATGAGCTGTGAGATTGAAGTCAGACACTTAACTGGCTGAGCCACCTGGGTGCCCCTGCCTCACTTTCTTATACCCAGCTCAGTAGGTTACAGAAGGAGAAGAGGAAATACCTGTTTATAAAATGGAGTATTTGAGGGGCACCTGGGTGGCTCCGTCTGTTCAGTGAGACTCTCAAACTGTGAGATCACGACCTGAGCCAAAATCGAGAGTTAGACGCTTAACCGATTGAGCTGCCCAGATGCCCCCCAAACTCTCTCTTTACCCAAATCCTCTTCTTGCTGCAGCCACGGTTCTTCTTCCCTCTATGGACTTTTTGTGTGTGTGTGTGAAAGAGAATAGCGTTGTTGATTTTCCTGATAAAGAAGCTCATTGGAGGAAAACACAAATAATTGAGAATTTGAAGAGGATAAAAATTGTTGAAAATGCCATCACTTAGAGGAATAAATTGCCTTTCACTAAACATCCCATTCCATTTCACACATATATCAGTGAAATCACACATTCATGCTGATCAATAACCTGCTTTTAAAAAAATCAACAATATACTGGAGACATCTTTCTGAGTCAGTTTATGTTAATTCTCACCATCACTGTAAATGGCTGTAAAGTATTCCATTGAACCAAAATTATTTAATTCACTACCTTTTGATGGGCACACTCATTCTGTCCTGGTTTTTTGCTCATATAACTAACACTGTAGTTTAATTCATTAGGGTTCTTTATTTTTTTTTTTTTTATTTTTTTTTTTAATTTTTTTTTTTCAACGTTTATTTATTTTTGGGACAGAGAGAGACAGAGCATGAACAGGGGAGGGGCAGAGAGAGAGGGAGACACAGAATCGGAAACAGGCTCCAGGCTCTGAGCCATCAGCCCAGAGCCTGACGCGGGGCTCGAACTCACGGACCGCGAGATCGTGACCTGGCTGAAGTCGGACGCTTAACCGACTGCGCCACCCAGGCGCCTCCATTAGGGTTCTTTAAAGAAAGAGGATCAAAGGAAGGCACACACACACACACACACACACACACACACACTCACACACACCACACGCAAAAATTTATTATAAGGAATTAGCTCATGGGATGACAGGCTGAGAAGTCCCAAGATCTGCATTTGAGGGCCTAAGAATCAGCAGAGCCATTGGTGCAGGTTCCAGTCTAAATCTAAAAGTGGGAGAAGACTGATGTTCCAGCTTGAAGACCCTCAAGATAGTGAGAGCAAATTCTCTCTTGCTTAGCCATCTGTTCTAGTCAGGCCTGCTAGGGATTGGATGAGGCCCGCTTACATTGGGGAGGACAGTCTGCTTTACTCATTCTGCTGATTCAAATGTCCAGCTCATCCAGAAATACCCTCACATACACACCCAGAATAATGTTTAACCAAATATCTCAGTACCCCGGGGCCCTGTTAAGTTGATACATAAAATTAATCATCACAGTAGTGAACATCTTTATAGAGCTATATCCTTAAACTCTCCCATCTCCCTGTTATCTCTTTAGGATAAATTCCTGCATATGAATTTGCTTGGTCAAATGTATGTGTTTTCTAGGTGATGTTATTGCCCATCAGAAAGGAAACTTGTACTCACATAAAGTGGTGAGCAGCTTTTTCACTACCCTTACCAACATGGATAGTGTCAAAGCATCCTAATCTTTGCCAGTTTTATGGTTTGAATTTTTTTTTCTACATTTCAAGACTGAAGTTGAGTATCATTTTGTAAGTTAATATCTGTGTGTGTGTGTGTATGTGTGTGTGTGTGTGTTCCTTCAATTAGACTATTTACTACATTCTTCTGATCTAGAATATCTTTCAGGAGATGTGTATTTGAGGAGAGGCTGAGTGTGAACCAGATAAATAAGTAATATAAAATATTAGGTGCCCAAAGTGATAAAGAGGAAAGGCTAAAGAGGAAAAGAGGAATATAAGTATTTATGTAAGATGGTCAGGAAGACCTCATTGAATAATCTGTTGGGTAAAGTTCTGAAGGAAGGGAGGAAGCAAACATGTGAATGTCTGGAGAAAGAGCATCAAGGTAGAGGAAACAGCAAGTGCAGAGGTCCTGAGGTGAGCCCACACTGGTATTTTGAAAGTTTGAAAGAACAGGAAGAACAGAGGCCATTGTGGTTAGAGTGGTGCAGACAATAGGAGACAAGGTCAGATAGGTCTAGAGTTTAGAGGAGAGATCTAGGCTAGAAAGTCAGTTGCTGGAATTATCAGCACTTGAAAGTAATTGAAGCCATGAGAGTGCATGAGACATCTAAAGAATGAGTATAGATAGACTGGAGGCCCAAGGACTGAGTCCTGGGATTGCCTAACATTATAGGTGGGTCGATGAGGAGGAGTAAGCAAGAGTATGAGAAGGAAGGGCCAGAAAGATAGGAAGAAAACTAGGTGAGTGAGTGAGTGTGTGTGTGTGTGTGTGTGTGTGTGTGTGTGTGTTTTCCTGGAAGCCAAGTAAAGTCAAAGAGAAAGGATCCACCTCCTCAGATGTTGCTTAGGGGTCAAGTTAGTGGTGAACTGAGAAGTGATGTTGGGAGTTTAACACTGTGGAGATCACCAGTGACCCTGATAAGAGCACTGGTAGTGGAGTGACAGAGTGAAAACATGATTGGGGTGGATTCAAGGGAGAGGAGGAGAGAAATCTGAGCTGTAGGCATAGACAACTCCTTTAAGGAGTTTTCCTATCTAAGAACAAGATTTTTCTTCCTGTTTAGGTCATCTTTCACATATATTCCTCAGCAGTTTTTAGTTTTCTTCATATAGGGACTGTCCATTTCTTATTAAATTTATTCCTAGGTGTATTACAGTTTTTAAAAATTATTGAAGTATAATTAACATACAGTGTTATATTACTTTCAAGTGTACAACATAGTGATTCAGCAATTCTGTACATTACTTAGTGCTCTCCATGGTAAGTGTGGTCACCATCTGTCACCAACTACATTATTATAATATTGTTGACTATATTCCCTATACTTTTTGTTTCTGTGACTTATTTCAAAGTGCAAGTTTGTATTTCTTTTCTTTTTAAATGTTTATTTATTTTGACAGAGAGAGAGACAGAGAGAGAGAGTGCATGAGCAGGGCAGGGGCAGGGAAAGAGAGAGGATTCCAAGCAGGCTCTGTGCACTCAGTGTGGAGCCCAACGTAGGGCTTAATCTCATGAACTGTGAGATCATGACCTGAGCCGAAATCAGGAGTTGGATGGCTTAACAGACTGAGCCACCCAGGTGCCCTTACAAGTTTGTATCTCTTAATTCCCTTTTATCTATTTCACCCATCCCCACACTCATCTCCCCCCTGGCAACCATCAGTTTGTTCTCTATATTTAAGAGTGTTTTTTGTTTGTTTCTTTGTTCATCTGTTTTGTTTTTTAGATTCCATATATAAGTGAAGTCATATGTTATTTGTCTTTCTCTGACTTATTTCACTTATCATAATACCCTCTATATCTGTCCATATTGTTGCAAATGGCAAGATCTCATTCTTGTTTATGGCTGAATAATATTCGATTGTGTGTGTGTGTGTGTGTTTGTGTGTGTGTGTATCTATCTATCTATCTATCTATCTATCTATCTAACTGCTTACCAGATCTTTATCCATCCGTCTATCAATGGGCACTTGGGTTGCTTCCGTACCTTGGCTATTGTAAATAATGCTGCAATAAACATAGGGGTGCATATATCTTTATTTGTATTGTACTTTTTAAAAGTTGTTATTGTGAATAGCATCAAACATTATATTTTCTGACAATAAAAAAGATTTTATTGTCAAGTAATCTCTATACCCAATGTGGGGCTCAAACTTATGACCCCAAATCAAGAGTCACATGCTCTACTGACTGAGCCAGCCAGGCCCTCTGCCCCCATATTATTTTATTATTTTTTTAAGTTTCTTTGTTTATTTTAGAGAGAGACAGAGCACGTAAGTGGGGAGGAGCAGAGAGAGAGAGGGAGAGAGAATCCCAACCAGGCTTCATGCCCAGTGCAGAGTCCAATATGGGGCTTGATCTCACAACTATGATATCATGACCTGAGCTGAAATCAAGAGTCAGATTCTTTTTTTTTAATTTTTAATGTTTTTATTTTATTTTTGAGAGAGAGAGACACACAGTGAGAGTAGGGGAGGGGCAGAGAGAGACAGAGACAGAATCTGAAGCAGGCTCCAGGCTCTGAGCTGTCAGCGCAGAGCCCAACATGGGGCTTGAACTCACAGACTGCAAGATCATGACCTGAGTCGAAGTCAGATGCCCAACTGACTGAGCCAGCAGGCGCCCCAAGAGTCAGATTCTTAACCAACTGAGCCACCCAGGTGCTCTCCCCACCCCCATATTATTTTGAAGTAAATCCTGGGCTTTGAATTATTTTACCTGTAAATAATTCAGTATGTAGCTCTAAAAGATAAAGACTTATTGAAAATAAGCACACTATTATATCTAAAAAATAGCAGTTCTTTAATGCATCAAATATCATCAGTTTTCAGTTTTCAGATTGTCTAAAATATAAGATTTTTAAATGTTTGTTTTGAATAAGGATCCAGGGGCGCCTGGGTGGCGCAGTCAGTTAAGCGTCCGACTTCAGCCAGGTCACAATCTCGCGGTCCGTGAGTTCGAGCCCCGCATCGGGCTCTGGGCTGATGGCTCAGAGCCTGGAGCCTGTTTCCGATTCTGTGTCTCCCTCTCTCTCTGCCCCTCGCCCGTTCATGCTCTGTCTCTCTCTGTCCCCAAAATAAATAAACGTTGAATAAGGATCCAAATAAAGTTCACATATGGGATTGGTCATTGTGATTCTTAGGACTGTTTTATTGTTACTTGCCTGTATGTTCTCTCTCTCTGTGTCTCTTCCCTTGTGAACTATGTCTTGATGAAACCAGGTTCTTTGTTCTGTAGAGCTTTACACCATTAGGGTTTTTCTGGTTGTGTCTTTGTGGTGTCATTTAACATATTTTTTTGTGTCCCCAGTACTTGTAAATTGGCAGTTGTCTTTGAAAGTAGTCATATGTAAGTTCAATTTATTTTGACAAGACCACTTGATTTTCTTTTTCTTTTTCTTTCTTTCTTTCTTATTTAAATCAAAGTTAGTTAGCATATAACATAATAATGATTTTGGGAATGGAATTTAGTGATTCATCACTTACATATAACACCCAGCGCTCATCCCAGCAAGTGCCCTCCTTAATGCCCATCACCCAGCACCCCACCAGCAGCCCTTTGTTTGTTCTCTGTATTTAAGAGTTTCTTATGGTTTGTCTCCCTCTCTGTTTTTATCTTATTTTTCCTTCCCTTTCCCTGTGTTCATCTGTTTTGTTTCTTGAAATCATCGGATATTTGTCTTTCTCTGATTGACTTATTTAGCTTAGCATAATACACTCTACTTCCATACACATTGTTGCAAATGGCAAAATGTCATTCTTTTTGATCACCGAGTAATATTCCATTGTGTACGTATATATATTATAACATCTTCTTTATCCATTCATCAGTCAATGGACATTCAGGCTCTTTCCATACTTTGGCTATTGTCGATAGTGCTGCTAGTCATGTACCTCTTCAAATTAGCCTTTTTGTATCCTTTGGATAAATAGCTAGTAATCCAACTGCTGGGTTGTAGAGTAGTTCTATTTTTAATTTTGTAAGGAACCTCCATACTGTTTTCCAGAGTGGCTGCACCAGTTTGCATTCCCACAGGCAGTACAAAAGTGTTCCCCTTTCTCTGCATCCTCGCCCACATCTCTTGTTTCCTGAGTTGTTAATTTTAGCCATTCTGACAGCTGTGAGGTGGTATCTCATTGTGGCTTTGATTTGTATTTCCCTGGTGATGAGTGATGTTGAGCATCTTTTCATGTGTCTGTTGGCCATCTGGATGTCTTTTTTGGGAAAGTGTCTATTCATGTCTTTTGCCCATTTCTTCACTGGATTACTTGTTTTTTGGGTGTTGAGTTTGATAAGTCCTTTATAGATTTTGGATACTAACCCTTTATCTGATATTGACAAGACCACTTTATAAGAGGTGCTGTGTTTTTTTATCAGAAGGAATGTACTGTTTGTTTGTTTTTTCTCTTTTTTTCACAACCTTTGATGCTTTAAATCTAGATCTATTAATCCATTGGGTGTTGCTAAATGGATTTTTTTAGTATTTATTTATTTATTTATTTAAGTCATATCTGTAGCCAACATGGGGCTTGAACTCACAACTCTGAGATCAAGGGTCACACGCTCCACCAACTAAGCCAGCCAGGCACCTTGCTAAATGGATATTCTGATTACATCATTTCTTTATTTATTAGCTGAAGTATAAAGAGAAATTTTATCTCATTTACTGTTTGGCTACTAGGGGTGCAGTTTGTAATAGAACAGGCAGGATAAACCTTAATTCTTTTATCAGTTAGTTTTTTTAATGTTTATTTATTTTGAGAGAGAGAGAGAGAGAGAGAGAATAGGGGAGGGGCAGAGAGAGGAGAGAGAGAATCCCAAGCAGGCTCCATACTGTCAGTGCAGAGCCTCATGTGGGGCTTGAGCTCATGAACCATGAGATCATGACCTGAGCCTAAATCAAGAGTTGGACGCCTAACCAACTGAGCCACCCAGGAACCCCTATCAATTAGTTTTTATAGGACTTTTCTTACAGTAAAACTATTCCAAGAGAGTCTATTGCCAGAGCACAGAGTCTATTGGAATATCTTCTTGAAATACCTTCCCTTCAAGTAAACGTATAGAGATTTTCACAAGGTCTTATAGATGATGGATTAGTTAAGAGGTCAGGTGGTTCCACCTCCTGTTCCTTCTAAATGAGGAATAACTCTCCTTCCCCCAGCTCTTCCTTCCTCCTTTATATCTCCACATACATAAATATAAATGCATCTCTGTGTATGCATAGACTTATTCTCTAGAGTTCCAGAACAGCCCCGTACCGTCAAAGTCTAAGTGTGATTCTGCCCAGAGCTAGTGAATTCACTGCAGGTGCCTGAGGGTGGAGGAACCTGCAGAGGAACAGGAGGAGGCGGTTACTGGAGTCACTGCGCTTCCCAGGTCTTCCCTTGTCTTTGGCAGTAGTTCTGCTTCATTGCATACCTGTTAAAAACTTGCTGGGACCTTTACTTTTGGCTCCTCTTAGGACCGCTGTGCTGGGAGTATGAATGTGTCGCCTATGGGTTCTTCCAGAAAACCTTGGAGTGAGGGTGTTGATTGGCACCTGGCTGTAGGTTATAAAGAGGGGGACCCTATCACTGCTAACATCTCACCATCTCACCTGGTCTCCTTGTTTTGTATCTCTTTGGTTGTGAGTGGCCTTCTCTGCAGGCCAAGGCGAATCATGTTGTTTCAGGCCATCTGCCCCACAGTCTCCCTCTGAATAGCAGAGAAAATCATTCAGTCCCTGCCCCCATGTCTGCAGATTGCTCAGCCCAACTTGCTGTGTCATGTCTTATCCTCATAAGAAGGTTCTCGTGCCCCCGGTACCTGGGCTCACATCTGGTGAGGAAAAGCCCCAGAGGAAGAGAGGCCACTGCCTGCTGTCTGACCTCTCATCCGTCCTCATAGTCACTGAGCTTGCTCTGTGTTGTCATTCTGTACTGCTTGTACTTTCTTTGTATTTAATAGAGTTTCTTTTTTTTTTTAATTTTTATTAAAAAAAATTTTTTTTAACATCTATTCATTTTTGAGAGGCAGAGTGTGAGTGGGGGGGAGGGGTAGAGAGAGAGGGGGAGACACAGAATCTGAAGCAGGCTCCAGGCTCTGAGCTGTCAGCACAGAGCCCAATGCGGGGCTTGAACTCACAAACCGTGAGATCATGACCTGAGCCGAAATTAGACGCTTAACCGACTGGGCCACCCACACGCCCCTAATAGAGTTAATTTAAATCAGACATTATTAGATTTTTTTTTCCTAACCTGGCACCCTAAATTTCAAATTGAGGCACACTGTAAGTTTTTCCTCCCTTGCCTATGTCTTTTACCTTAATGTAAGCACTGCTGTAGGGCTAGAAAGTTTATTAAAAACATATGTTTATTACATCATTGAAAACATTTTACCTTAAAGATGTTACTTCTTGTTTTTTCTTTCCTTTTTAAATCTTATCTTTTTTAAAAAAGAGGTCTATTTATTTATTTTGAGAGAGAGAGAGAGAGAGAATGAGCAGGGGAGGGGCAGAGTGAGGGAGAGAAAGAATCCCAAGCAGGCTCCATGCTGTCAGCGCAGAGCCTGATATGGGGCTCAATCTAATGAATGGTGAGATCATGACCTGAGCTGAATTCAAGAGTTGGCATTTAACTAACTGAGCCACCCAGGCGCCCCTAAATCTCATTTTTATTCTTTTTATTTATTTATTTATTTTACATTTTTTTTCTTCAAGCAATCTCTACACCCAGTGTGGGGCTTGAACTCACAACCCTGAGATCAAGAGTCACATGCTCCACCTAGTGAGCAAGCCAGCTGCCCCAATCTCATCTTTATTCTTATCCTTCAGGGGTTGACTAACTTTAAATCCCACCAGAAAATTTCTGTGTACCAAATGTATAACCAGTACTAATGTTATTTTTTTTTAAATTTTTTCAATGTTTATTTATTTATTTATTTTTGAAGGAGAGAGAGACAGAGTGTGAAGGGGGTGGGGGCAGTGCCGAGAGAGAGAGGGAGACACAGAATCTGAAGCAGGCTCCAGGTTCTGAGCTGTCAGCACAGAGCCCGAGGCGGGGCTTGAACCCACAAACCGTGAGATCATGACCTGAGCTGAAGTCGGATGCTCAACTGACTGAGCCACCCAGGCCCCCCGGTACTAATGTTATTTTGAAAGTAACATCTAACTAACATCACCAATGCGAGTGGTCTTTAAAAATTTTGTGTTCCAGTCAATGGTTAGTGCAAACAATAGTGAGACTCAAGGCATAACACCTGCTAACTTCGAAAGCTGCTGATTCAGGGACAGCAGGAGGTGTCCCATAAGGTGTCAGACCTTGCCAGGTAGGCTGCACTGTGCTACTGCACAGCCAACCTAACTTCCTTTTCTCTTTTTTCTTCACATCCCTAAAGCTGTCATTAACTTGATGTACAGAAAAAAAAATGTTCATAATGTACAGTGGTCCACAAATAGATATCATCAGAGTTCATGAAGATATTTTCATTGGGAGGAACTCAATATTGATAATTTATAGAATTTCTTCTCTTCTTTGTTAATCTGAAAAATTGCCCACTACATTGTTACAATGAATATAGTCTAGAAACAAACCTAGTGTTTTGTTTCATTCATCTCATTTTGGCTTGAAATTATTTATTATTTGTGCTTTTAATCTGGCTCCTTTGCAGCCTACACTGCGGAGATCTGATTTAACTGTATTCTTGACCTGATCAGAATTTTTGTACTTTGAGTCAACCATAAAGAGAGTTGACGTAAAGGGGGAAATTTGTCTAGTTTATAAATTGTCAGAAAGCGACAATCCTAACACTGTGTATGTAAATATGAGTAGATGCATGGAAACACAGCTTATTTAGGGAACAAATCCTAGGAGCCTGAATTTAAGATCTGGACATTTCCTGTTTAAACAATAAAAAAGGAAAAGATGAGAGCACATATGGCTCTCATTCCATGACTGTTTTCATATTAAGAGTTGCTGTACTCTAAATTCTGTTTGTGAAGCTGGGAGCTAAAAAGAAAGCAATCTAAAACACACTTATTTCCGTTCAATCTGTACGTTAGCATCTGTACTGGCATGCATATGATTGGAATGTGGAGAGTCGAATCAGCACCCTTGTTTCTGGTCAGTTGCCAGAAATAAATACATCAAAGGAAAGAGACAAACTGGGCAGCAAATCAAAGCTGCATGGGTTTTTCATTTAGTAGTTATTCTAGGTGTCTCTGCTTCTTTTTCAAATGAAATTGTTCTTCCCCCAGTGCCCTCTATAAAAGAGCCCCCTCCCCAGGTAGACTAGTTGTTTGTTCTTGTTACCTTTACATCTGTACACGTGTACAATTGTTTTTGTAGGACAGATTTCTAGATGTGGAAATGCTCAAAGGGAGAGAACATTTTTAGGCTTAGCAGATGCTGCCAAATTGTCCTCTTAGAAACAAAGTACCCATGTGCAAGTGAAACCGACCACCGGTAATGGGTACTGAGGAGTTGTGTGTGGGGAACCGGGAAAGTCTGAGTCTTTGCCAGCCATTTTCTAGTCCAGAAGTTGATTCTTGGAATGGTTATAAGATGTTTAAAATTTATCTTATCTTATCTCATCTCATCTCATCTTTGAGACAGCACAAGTTGGAGAGGGGCAGAGAGAAGGGGACAGAGGAAGAGGATCTGAAGCAGGCTCTGTGCTAACAGCAGCAAGCCCTACATGGGGCTTGAACTCATGAACTGTGAGATCAGGATCTGAGCCAAAGTCAGACGCTCAACCGACTAAACTACCCAGGCACCCCAAGTTATAAGATGTTTTAGACAGTGTTAAACAGTATACAAATATTCTTAGAAAAGAATATTTTCATACTTTAAAAATGAAAATATAATTATATTAAAGAATCTTAAAATAATGCCTAATCCAACTCTTAAGAGGTTTTCACTTTTGCAAATTACCATCTATATGTATATATTTTACCAGTGATAATTAGTGTATATATGTTTTCATATTTTACTTTTTTCACTGAAGTGTCTCATAAGCTGTTTTCTGTTTGTGCGTATTTTTCATGATGGTCACTTAAAAGCTGCATAATGCTGCATTATGTTACTATATCAGTAACTTGCTAATTCTATCCTTAATATTGAATGTTTAATATACAACCAAATACTTAAAATGCATGTTCTTAACTAATAAGATTTATTGGTTTGTTCTGGTTATAAGAGTAATATAGTTCATTATAAAAAAAAAAAAAAAATTAGGAAAGGGTGCTTGGGTGGCCCAGTTAGTTAAGTGCCGACTTTGGTCATGAGTTTGAGCCCCGCATCAGGCTGTCTGCTGTCAGAACAGAGCCTACGTCAGAAACTCTGTCCCCCTCTCTCTCTGTCTCTACCCCACTCATGCACATGCACTCTCTCTCTTTCTCAAAAATAAACATTTAAAAACAAAACAAAAAATTGTTTTGATAGGAAGACACACACAGAACTCTTTCTATAACCTCTGTTAATGAACTTTGTGAGCATTATATATTTCCTTCCTGCCTTTTCTTAATGTTTCATTTCTTTGTTGTACAGTTTATAGCTATACTATTTGTATAAAACATATTCATTTTCCTTTGTTTCTAAGTCCTTTTAAGAGAGCATAATAAAAAAAATTTTTCCTTTTTTTATAAAAAGTGAAAGGTGTTTTTTTTTTCTCATCTGTAAAAGTAATTTGAAACTGTTACAGGAAATTGGGAAATAATCCCAAACATCCAAATTCTATTACTCAGCAGCAAACACCTTCAACATTTTGGTTTATTACCTTGACATTAAAAAAAAAAAAAATACTTGAGATAATATACCATTAATGGTTCTTAGTGGTCATGGACCCTTTGAAAAAACTTTAAAAATCCAAATTAATAACTCTCATTGTGTACATAAATATACTTAACTCTTTTTTTCTTACTAACCATTGTAAAATAAGTATTTGTGTATCATTGTCGATTCTCATGAATCTCTAAATTTGCTGATTGGTAGGGGTTGAATTGTGTTTCCCTCAAAATTCATATGTGGAAGTCCTAACTCTCATCACCCTATATTGTGACCTTATTTGCCGACAAGGTCTCTACAGAGGTAATCAAGTTAAAGTGAAGGCATTAGGGTGGATCCTAATCCATATGACAGGTATCTTTATAAAGAGAGGGAATTTGGAGACATACATGCACACAGGGAAGATGCTGTGCAGAGACATAGAGAAGATGGCCATCCATAACCCAAGGAGAGAGGCCTGTGAGGAGCCCTTCCTGTATCACTCTCAGAAGGAACTGATCCTGCTGGCATTTTAATTTCACAGTTCTAGCCTCAGAACTGTGAGACAGTAAATTTCTGCTCTTGGAGCCATCCACTTTGTGGTGCTTGGTTACAGCAGCCCTAACAAACCAGTACGTGGATTTTATCATCTTACGTGATATAGACGTTCGCGGATTTTATCATCTTACGTGATATAGACGTTTGGATAAATAATTACTTTGTCTGGGGCACTGTGATAGATGTTGGGAATACCAAGTCAGTGAAGTCAAGGTCCCTGTCCTTAAGGTGCTGAGATTGGCACGTAATGTATAGAACCCTGGGGTCATGCTATGATGGGCAATGCGTATTAATCAAGTGAAATTTATTAACAAATCAATTCTAGGAGCCCAGAGCCAGGCCAGAGTGAGGGCCCACTTGCCAGAAGTACCACGTGAGCTTAGTTTTGAAGAACCAATAGGAGCCTACTTAACTATTCTATTGTTGATTGAACATTAGGGTGTTTTCAATTTCCTGTGTTTTTGGATTATTTCTTTAGGGTAGATTACCAATAATGCATTACTGAGATAAGGATGCTAACCTTGAAACAACATTTTTAGGGCAATGTAATATTCCACCAGATGGAGGATTCCTGGTTTATTGAATCATGCTCTTTTACTGTATAAAAGGTCCCCTGATGTCTGTTTCCAATGTTTTTTGTTGTTATAAATAATCGTGTAATGTATATCTTTTTTTACATATAGGTGTTTCTTTTTCTTTTTTCTTCTTCTTCTTTTTTTTTTAGAGAGAGCATGAGTGAGTGAGGGACAGAGAGAGAGGGAGAGAGAATTCAGAGCCCAAAGCGGGGCTCGAGCTCACATGTAGTAGGCTGGACACTCACGAACTGTGAGATCATGACCTGAGCCTAAGTCAGACACCTAGCTGACTGAGCCACCCAGGGCGCTCCTGCGTGAAGCCTACTTAAAATAAATAAATAAATGAAAGCAACCATGGTCTGCAATTTAGGGCATTTCACCAAATTTTTTTCCTAGCATGTAAAAAATATAATGATACTTAACTTCACTAACAGTAAATGAAATACAGAGTTTTTTTTTTTTTTTTTTTTTAATTTTTTTTTTTCAACGTTTATTTATTTTTGGGACAGAGAGAGACAGAGCATGAACGGGGGAGGGGCAGAGAGAGAGGGAGACACAGAATCGGAAACAGGCTCCAGGCTCCGAGCCATCAGCCCAGAGCCTGACGCGGGGCTCGAACTCACGGACCGCGAGATCGTGACCTGGCTGAAGTCGGACGCTTAACCGACTGCGCCACCCAGGCGCCCCGAAATACAGAGTTTTAACAAGAATCCGATTCCCTCTCCCCTCCATCAAGTTCTCAAAGATAAAAAGATAAAACAGATAGGAAAATGGGCACTTCCATAGGATGTTGGTGGGGGTATAAATTGGAACAATCTATTTGGAGGGTAATTTGTCAGTAATTACCAAAATTGTGAATATATATATATAAATCTATATATATAGAGAGAGTGTCGATAACTTCTATAAACAATGTCATTTGGTACTGTGGTGGTGTTGGTGGCAGTGGTGCTGGTGTCTTTTCCTATGTGAGGAGGCTTGATAAAGTCACATCCGAGTCAGCTTTGTACCCAGAACGGTGCCAAGGGGGCAGTGTGGGTCAAAGCAGTTCTTATGATTCTCCACAACGTAGGCAGAAAGGTCCACTTCCCAGGGAAGGAAGGGCTTTTACCCTTCCGTTTGTAAGCTGGAAACAGTCAGGGGGCCACGCAGGCCCTTGCAGACACATTTGGAAGGCACTCCCTAGGAACTCCCTCCTTTTCTCTGCTTTTAAAGTCCTAGACCAGCAGTGAGATTCTGCCCTATGAAATATTCATAAAATTCAATTGACCGTAAAACCTTTTCTAAATGTAAGTGCTGTAAGTGATCCAAATTATATTAGCAGCTTTTTGAGAAGTGGAGAGAGAAAGGAAAAGGAATTTAAGGGAATGGGATCCAGGGAGCCAACCTTGGCATTTTCAAACCACAATAAATGGGTCAATGATCTGCATTTTGTAATTTCAGAAATGACTAATGCTTGGACTGTTTTTGAGCATTATCAGAGCGGCCCATCCCAATAGAAATCAGTCTTTCTACATTACACAGATTTTGTTGCCCCTTTTAAAAATCCATATTTTTATTTCATAGTCATTTTTGTTTCCAGCTCTAAAAATCTTGAGAATCTGTACTCAAGGTTATCTTCTCACATTAGATGCTAAGGAAGTCATGGAAGCCGGTCGGCCTCCGGGTGAGAATGGGAGTCCCCAAACATGGCCCTGCAGGAAAGTTCCCTTACCACTGACTCCTTGGGGCCAGGGATTTTCACTGTTAGAAAACTCTCCTGTGCTTATGCAGATGCTGTCTCCATCCAACCATCAATCCTTTGTTCTGCTGTCTGGAGCCCCCAGAATAAATCTACTCTTGGTACCTTCCTTGTATGGAGGATGGCTGTTCTCCGCCCCCTCCCTGTCCAAATCATTTCTTTCTCCTAGGACAGGATTCCTAGAATTTTTGCTCTCTGGGTTACCCAATCTTCTCTGTAGAATAGTATGCAGGCCACCTATTCTCCTTCATCCATCTGTGTTTATAATACTGCCTTTCTGGTAATGAATCCTGCAAGTAAGTTTGTTTGTTTGGTTGGTTTTGGCATCCACATCACACCATTGTCTCATATCGACTTGTAAACAAACTAAAACCCCAGAGCAGTTGCTCTTTGAGCTTAAATGAGAGATGTAGCGTCTATTTCTCTGAAATCTTTTTTCCTTTCGGCTCATTTTTCTCAACCCAGACTGCTTTTGGAATTCTGATTCTGTCATCTTATCTGAAGCATTCATCTCTCCCAGCATGGTGTCAGTCGGATCATTTGAAAAGCCTGCCTGCCCATTGCTGATGTATTTACCTAGGCTCAGGGCTTGAGGAGGGTGACAAATCCCTCATAATGAGTTTGCCAGATGCCTGCTGGCAGCCAATTCAAGGCCCTGTGGAGAAGAGAGAAGGACAAAACTCAGAGCCTTGCTGTCCAAAGGGGCCCTGGCCACCGGAGTTGGAGGAACTTTGGTTTGATCATTGACATGTAAATTGTTGAGGGGCCCCAAGGCTGATCCTCAGCAGACCTTCCCACAAGCTCTCCAACCACACAAAGCCCCAGCCCCGGAAGGGCTGCAGGGAGGCTCCTGAGCATCCTGGCTGCAGAGGTAAGCCCCCAGATTAGCTGTGTTATAAAACTGTTCCATTTGGGGCAGTGATCGTGGGCTGGAAAGTTCTTCCAGCCACATGCAGTGGGAGTGGTCTCTTTGGACCTCACTCTGTCCTCGATGTAAACATAGGCCCTATAAAGGTTTTTGAAATGAAAAAGAATACTGAAAAGAAACAATCACATTTGCCCATATGTATGTGCATATACAAGAACTTTTTGAATTTTACCTGAAATTTCTGTAGGATAATTTTATTTTTCTCATTGTGTTTTCTGGAGGCCAGTTCTCTCTCCCTTTTTCTCTCCTTCTCTGTCTCTAAACTTAATTACCTTTCCTCCCCCCTCCCCTTTCCTTGTAGTGACGGTAAATTGTGTAACTCATAAAGGAAATATTGCTATGTGCTCTATATAAGTTAGAGAAACAAGGGGAAAGTCACATACCATTAGAAGAATCACATGAATGAACCACTGCTAAAAAAATGGGGATATGCTGATTTTTTTCCCCTCTGAAACTTCAGTGGACATATTTATGTAGTGCTAATGTCCTAAATGTAACAAAGTGACTTATAAAATTTTTGGTGCTCTTATCATGTAAGAAGGTATATGTCATGCTTTGGACTGATTTTGTTACAGATCCTTTAAGAACTAGCAAGGAATTATTTAAAATATAAGTTTAGATTTTACATTTGGAATGAGTGCTCGATTGAGTTAGAGAAGAATCTTAATTTTAAAAAGTCTTGAAATAAAGAGTTTTATTTTGTAAAATAAATATCCCACATAGGACCCACTTTCCTGACTGCTTGCAGAGATGATACTTTTAGGAAAACACTTTCTTAATAAAATGCAAATATTTCCAGACCCTGTCCCCCTACCTCTCTGCCCCTTCTCCTTCTCTCTTGCTCTGTCTCTCTCTCTCTGCCTTATAGATACTCATCTTTGTAGTATGACTTCAGTACACAATGCATCCTGAAGCCTTGATTGGTGGTTGTTAGTTCAGATACTTTTTTGCTCTTTTTAAAAGTAATTATAGTAATAGAATTATGCTTTTATATTAGAATGTCCTTAATGAAATTGAAAAAAAAGCTCATTTAATCAGTCTTAGATGCATAAATCCTCTCATTATAAAGTCTATCTAAAAATTGTTTTAAAATATTTATTCTTTGAGACAGAGAGAGAGAGAGAGAGTATGAACAGGCAAGGGGCAGAGAGAGGGAGAATCTGAAGAGAATCAGAATCTGAAGCAGGCTCCACTCTCTGAGCTGTTAGCATAGAGCCTGACGCGGAGCTCAAACTCACGAACCACGAGATCATGACCTGAGCTGAAGTCGGGTGCCTAACCAACTGAGCCACCCAGGAGCCCCAAGTGTAAAGTCTATTTTTAAGTGTCTTATGCTCTAATGAACATAAGAGAGTTTGGTACAGTGGAAAGAACAGAAAACTAAGTGTTGTGAGATACAGGATCTGTGTCTAGCTACCCAAGTGGCGGTGGGCAAATGACTAACTTCTCTGGACCTCAGTGATGGACTAAATCAATGGTTCTCAAGCAGGGGTGGTTCTGTCCTTTAAAGGACACTTGGAAACGTGTGTGGGGGGAACCATTTTTAATTGTCACAGTGTATGGGGACACTAATGGTTGAGAACCCCAGAAATCAGAAATCTTGAAATGCTACTTAGCCCAGTGAAGAATTGGCCCACTCCAAATGCCGATGGCACACCAACTGAGAAACATTAGAGGGGATGATCACTACGATTCTTTCAGCTCTATTTCTCTCAAGTTCGTAAGCAGGGCATTGAAAACATCCAAAGTGTTACTGAACTATTACACTTAATGTCTGTATCTCACATTTAGCATTAAGCACTGTGTTGTTGGAAGTGAAGTCAGACCCAGTAATGCTGGGGTAAGGCACTCCTGCCATGGCAACTGGGATTCAGAGCTTTATTGCTGGGGTCAAGTCCCTGCTCTAAGCACAGGAAAAAACATACTGATACTGTTCAAAAACAGGTGCAGAGCCAGGCCTGGCTTTTTGGTTGGCTTTGGATTTTCCTTTACGTCCTTTTTTCCTCAGAGTGTTGAAGTGGGTTTATTGTGGCCACAGGCCTGGCATCTAGGGCCTGGACTCTTCCGCTGAGAGAAAGGCAGCTGTCTCATCTCACTGCCCTGCTGCAGGGCACCGTCTGTTGGGAAGGGGTCATTGTGGAGGCAGGTGGTGCCCTGAAAATCTGCCTGCCAGTGGTCAGAGGTCAGACCAGGGGCCTTGATGAGGCAGAAGGGATTTGGGCTGGAATAAAAATTCCTGGATTTCTGAATTCTTAGATTGTTTGGTGTGATTAAATTACTTTTTATTTGCCATTGAAGTGTTATTAAATCAAAGTCTCACATAAAAACTTCTCTTAGGATTGTCTTTTTTGTAAAAGGCAATAGAGATGTGAGTTACAAATCCTCACCAGAAATTTGCTATGATGTTGCACATATATCCAACTCTCAATAACTAAACTGTAAGATTACCTGGAACATATTTTTAAACTGATGTGTTGTTTGTAATTACACAAATAATGTATTTAACTAAAAAAATCAAATAAATAACCAAAAAACCCAGTAAATACTATATATGTGTATGTGTGTATATATATATGTGTATATATATATTCTCTACTATATAATAATTACTATATATGTGTGTGTATATATATATATATATTTATATATATTCCAGTATATATACCATGCCAGTCTTACAAATTTGACAAAAATGGAGTTCCAGTATGTTATATTTTGTTTTGTTTTTTAAATTAACTAGGCTCTACGCCTAATGTGGGTCTTGAACCCATAACCCTGAGATCAAGAGTTGCATGCTCTACCAGCTGAGCCAGCCAGGCGCCCCAGTATGTGATGATTTATGTAACCTGCTTTGTTCATGTCACATTATCTCATGAGCACATTTCTCTAACATAGATACTACATACTTTTACATGACTGCTGGTGATCCATTGGGAGAATGGAATCAAAGAGCACATACTTTAGAGTCAGACTCTGGCTTCCTACCTCAGCCCTGCCTCTTATTAGCTGGACAGTTCACTTCTTTCTGCTTTGGTTTACTCTTCTGTAAAATGGGGAGAATAATATTACCGACTACATTAGAATGTTTTGAGAGTTAAATGGGATAATAGATGTTGAGTGATTAGAAAAGACTCTTGTATAAAGTAAGCACTCAATATCTGAGAGGTACCATCCTGTTTTCAGCACTGGCATCATTATATGACCATACCGTCTCTGCTAACCAATCCCCTGGTATTTGACATTCTTGCAACTGAATCTTTTTTGACATCCAGAGTTATTACTTCATATCAGTTCCTCAAAGTGGAATTTCTAGGCCAAAGAGCAAACAACAGTTTGAGGCTTTGGATACATACTGCTGAATTGCCTTCCAGGAAAATTGTCTCAATATTCACTCCTAACAACTTCCCTCTGCTGAAGCAAAAAATTTAGCTTGGCTTCCTTCTAATATCCTGTGTGTTCTGGGACCCCCACCCCTTCCAATAATTGGGAATATAAACTAATTTAATATTGCTCTAGGGCAAGCATAATTAGGGAAATGAATCAGCGACAAGACAAAGTCAATAAAACATTCCATAGTCAAATAAAAAAACAAGGTATATCACCTGCCAGTTGGTATTTTCTGTGCTATAACTTCTTTGTTGATCAAGAATTACTTGTGTGTGAGAGGATGTGAGTGTGTAACCCGCAAGTGGTCTTCACACACTCTTCCCCCAACCCAATTTAACTTGTAGACATACTGGAAGGAAAAAAAAAATGTAGGAAATGTGACCAAAGTCGGACACTTAACTAACTGGGCCATCCAGGCACCCTTTCCTAATTTTTTTTTTTTTTTATAATGAACTATATTACTCTTATAACCAGAACAAACCAATAAATCTTATTAGTTAAGAACATGCATTTTAAGTATTTGGTTGTATATTAAACATTCAATATTAAGGATAGAATTAGCAACTTATTGATATAGTAACATAATGCAGCATTATGCAGCTTTTAAGTGACCATCATGATAGTTTATAAAACACTGTCAACTCTTCATTCTGTGGTACGTAAACGTTACTTATTTCATTGTGCAGTTTTTACTTTTACCATGAAGAAGTTGTTGCAGGTTGGTATATACAGAGATGGGATCCGTAGTGTACTCGTGTCCTCTGTGCTACTTGACTTTGTAGTGAGTGCTGTGGCCCAGGGTCCTTGTTCAGCAGGCCTGTGCTACCAGTTGCTGGGTGATGACTCAGTTCTTCCACACATCATTTCTGTCTGGATGACTGAGACCCCGTGTACGGCACGCCATAGCCTTGTTGTGTATCCAGCATGGTGTTGCTAGATGAAGCTTCTCAGCTATCCACCCACTTGCCTTTGATTTCAAACACAAGTGCAAACATGAACATTTAAACCACATGACCGAATGTAATTATGAGGGAGACATCCAGATGATTCCAAATATGTTCAGTTTAGATTCTCATTAAGAACACAAAATTCTCATTGAAAATTCTCAAGTTTCTGAAAATCCTTCTTAAAACCTCAGAACTATGCTTGGGAAAGGCTGGCCAAGGTACTTTTGATAATTATTTGTATTCTAAAAGGAAATGTTGGTTATATTTTTATTATTTTTTTGTGGATTGAATACTTGATTCATTTTTGCTCAAGAATAGTGGCTTTCCAACCTTGGACTATGACCCACTGTAAGAAATGCATTTTACATAGTAACCTAGTATGTACGCATAGAAGTATAAATACACATACAAGTAAGAAAATTGTTCCCTAAAATATATGCAGATTTTGATATTTTCTGTTCCATTTCTTTTTCTTTTAATGCTTACTTATTTTTGAGAGAGAGAAGGAGAGAGTGCATGCGTGTAAACAGGGCAGGGCAGAGGGAGGGGACAGAGGATCCTAAGCAGGCTCTGTGCTGACAGTGCAGACCCAATGTGGGGTTCAAACTCATGAACTGTGAGATCATGACCTGAGTTAGAGTCAGACGCTTAGGCGACTGAGCCACCCAGGCACCCCTTTTCTGTTCTGTTTCATTCTTTAAAATGCTGCTTGTTATCCACTAATTTATTTTCATGACCCATAAATAGGACATGACCCACCCATACTTTGGAAACTGTGTTCCTGAGGTGGTTTGTTGTTGAGCGTGATCTGACTGGTAACCTTGGTGGGGACTTAACAGCCCTTTCATAGTGGAAAGCACATTGCCTTCCTCTTAGTGCTGGGTCCAGGGCAGGCTTTCCATGCCTGGAGCATCACCTCTGGAAGGGTCTCCGTGCCACGGGGCCTGTCAGGAGATGGAGGCAGAGTGCCTTGTGTTGGTTGCCTGGTCACTTAAACAGCTCTGCTTTTGCGGACTTTCATCCTTCTCTGGACTGGCTGCTGCAGCTGGCAGCTCAGCCTGAGAGGGAAGGTTTAAACAAAGACAATAATTCAATTTGAGTGTCCCTGAATCATGTCTTTGTCTCTGCTCTTGACAGAACAGAAGGAAGTTGTTCATTATTAAGGATGCCAGCTGCCCATGGATTGATCTATCTGTGGCCAGTGCTGGCTCACTTTCAAGTACATAGAGAGGTGCCTCCCTAGGCAGTGCATTCTGAAGGGGTCCAGAAAAGATTTTCTTTAAAATGTCTACTGATTCCTGGGTGCCTAAAATGTTATAATTAAGAGTTCATTCTCTTAAATTTTATAAGTTTTTTGGTTTCCCAGAATTCCAGATCGATATAAGAGTGCCTGATTATTCTAGGGGCGAC
Organism: Puma concolor; assembly: GCF_028749965.1. Classification (NCBI taxonomy): domain Eukaryota; kingdom Metazoa; phylum Chordata; class Mammalia; order Carnivora; family Felidae; genus Puma; species Puma concolor. The sequence goes on from NC_141671.1 coordinate 81,693,908, forward strand.
TGGGTGGTGCGGTGTGTTAAGCATCCAGTTCTTGGTTTCAGCTCAGTCATGATCTCACGGTTCGTGAGTTCTAGCCCCACGTTGGGCTCTGTGCTGATGGTGGGGAGCCTGCTTGGGATTCTCGCTCTCCCTTTCTCTCTGCCTCTCCCCTGCTTGTGCTGGCTCTGTCTCTCAAAATAAGTAAACTTAAAAAAATTAAAAATAAAAAGAATACCTTAAGATTGTATCAGATAACATTTAATGGGGATTTGGAAAGCTGCTGAGAGCCAGGGGTGGGGGTGTAGGAGGGGGTATGGGGGGCTTAGAGGACTGTCAACAGGAACTGAGAAGGCTGCAGGCTTGGGGAAGTTTCTGTGTCTAATGGTAACTTGAAGGTCATTTGAAGTTGCTGAGCTCTTCGAATGTTTTTGTGAAAATGTTGTGAAGACCTGGTGGCTTGGGGTGGACTTGAGTAGGGCTTAGGGTTGAGGGTACTGATAGCCACCAAAGGTGGCCAGAACCCTTACAGCCACTTGCTACTCAGGGGTTTCACGGCCAGTATCATGCAGGGGTTTGTGGTTTTGTTTAACACATTTATTCCCTGCAAACAACATGACCAAAGTATGCTACCCAAAGCTCACATCTTATTTTGTCCGGTCCTTTCTAAGCACCTTGCATTTATGTAGGCATTTTTTCTTAATCTTGGCTTTCCAAGTGCTCAGATCACCATAATTCTATTGCACACCGGTTTGTTTTTCCAGTTGTTGGTTATCATAGAATTTAGGACTGAAAAAGACCCTGGTGATCACCTGGGTCAGTGTTTTTCAAGCTGTTGTTATCTGCCCATTACTGGGTCATTAAAACAGCTTCATGGGTGTTACTGATAGAGACTGTTGGTGGTGGAATGGGTGAGAACCCCAGAAATATTTATCTTCCCTACCAGGCATGGTGTGTCCCAGATATGCATCACCTCCTGGTGAGTAGCGATATTCATGTGGTTCAGATATAGTCATTTTTATTTGACATTTCAGCACCTATTATTTACAGGTACTGTAGTCAGGGGCAGGGATCCAAAGGTGAGTAAGCCATGGGCCCTGCCCTCGAGATGCTCAGGTGAGAGTGGGGGGCATAGGCACAGAGGTTATAGTGACAGTGTGGTGGTTGCAGTGAGGAAGATATGTACTTACCTCTTTCCTACCCGGTGAGGTTCACTTTGGAGAAACAGTGGGCCAGCTGATCCCTCTGGACCCAGCACAGCTAAGAAGCTGTAGGCGGTGTCTGAGAGAACAGAAAACCATCTTCTGTGGTCGGAAAATAAGATCAGAGAGGGCTACCAGTGAGAGGTCACAGATCAGCTTGGCCTGTGTTGTAGTGGGTTGAAAATTTAATCCATGTCCTAATCCCTGGAACCTGGGAATGTTTCATTATTTGGAAAAATGGTTTATTCAGATGTGATTAAGGGAAAGATTCTGGGATGGGATCATCCTGGATTAACTGGGTGAGCCCTAAATTCAATGGCAAGCATGCTTTTAAGCGTGAGGCAGGGGGAGATTTGACAGAGACAGAAGGAGAGGAGACCATGTGACCAGGGAAGCAGAGATTGGGGTGATGAGGTTGCAAGTCAAGGAATGCCAAATGCTGTGGCCACCAGAAACTGGCAGAGGCAAGGAGGAATTTTCCTCAAGAGTTTCCAGAAGGAGTACAGGCCAGCCCACCCCTTGATTTTGGAGTTGTGACTTCTAGAACTGTGACAGAATAAAATTCTGTTGTGGTAAGCCACCAGGTTCATGGTAATTTGTTACAGCAGTCCTGGGAAACTTTTCTTTTTTTTTTTTAAGTCCTCTATCTTAGGGATTCTGGCCTGGGCATAAAATTTTCTGAAAATAATTAAAAAAAAATTTTTTTTTAAAATATTTACTTTTGAGAGAGAGAGACAGAGACAGAGAGACAGAGTGCGAATAGGGCAGGGGTAGAGAGAGAGGGAGACACAAGATCTGAAGCAAGCTCCAGGCTCTGAGCTGTCAGCACAGAGCCCAAGATGGGGCTTGAACTCATGGATTGTGAGATCATGACCTGAGCTGAAGTTGGCACTTAACCAAGATGCCTCTGAAAATAATTTTAATGTAGAAGAGTAGTCTGGGGGAGGGGGCGCCTGGGTGGCTCATTAGGTTAAGCGCCAACTTCAGCTCAGGTCATGATCTCATGGTTTGTGAGTTCAAGCCCCAAGTCAGGCTCTGTGCTGACAGCTCAAAGCCTGGAGCCTGCTTCAGATTCTGTGTCTTCGTCTCTCTCTGCCCCTCCCCTGCTCGCGGTCTCTCTCTCTCTCTCTCTCTCTCTCTCTCTCTCAAAAGTAAACATTAAAAAAAAAAAAAAAAAGAAGAGTAGTCTGGGGGAAAAACACTATTATGGCATGATTTTAACATGGAATATAAAGATCCTTATATAATTCATAGATCTGCTTTAGGGAAATCCATAAACTCATCAAAATATGCAAAAATTGTAATTCTATATGCAAGCACTTTTTTTTTTCCTGGAAAGAAAAAAACACAGCCTTGATTTCCACAGCCATAACCTGCTAAAGGGAGGACGAATCTGGAGAAAGTACAGAGAAGCCAAAGCCCTATTTGAAAAAAGACAAGCTGTCTGGCTGGAGCACACATTTTGTGAGCAGAAGTAACAGGGGATATAGGACTGGAAAGTTTGTTAGCTGACGCTTTGCCTTTGTGGTGGTTTGAGTAATGTGTTTTTAAAGGGTCATGTGATAGTATATTGCACTGCCTCTTAGGTAATGGCTTTTAACACTGGGTTACAAAAAACACAGAATGAGGTGGCTACATTCTTGTGTGGATATGGGGAGAGTGTAAATGTTCCCTGGTTATTGTCCCTGGAGAAACCCATACATACCCACTGGAGGATTGCTTTAGTCCCTTTACACATCTTGTTCTTGAACTTGCAGTTCTCACTGCATTTTCCTAATATATATATATATATATATATATATATATATATATATATATATATACATATATATATATAAAATTTAATGGCTTTTAAAAATATATTTTAGGGGTACGTGGGTGGCTCAGTTAAGCATCTGACTCTTTTTTTTTTTAACATTTTTTTTCAACGTTTATTAATTTTTTGGGACAGAGAGAGACAGAGCATGAACGGGGGAGGGGCAGAGAGAGAGGGAGACACAGAATCGGAAACAGGCTCCAGGCTCTGAGCCATCAGCCCAGAGCCCAACGCGGGGCTCGAACTCACGGACCACGAGATCATGACCTGGCTGAAGTCGGACGCTTAACCAACTGCGCCACCCAGGCGCCCCAGCATCTGACTCTTGATCTCAGCTCAGGTCATGATCTTGCAGTTCATGAGTTTGAACCCTGCATCAGTCTCTGTGCTGACAGTGCGGATCCTGCTTGAGATTCTCTCTCTCTCCTTCTTTCTGCCCTCTTCCTCTGCTTGTGTTCTCTCTCTCTCTCAAAATAAGTAAATAAAATAAACTAAAAATAAAAATAAAAAATATATATATTAACTAAACTCTGAGCCCAATGTGACACTCGAACTCAAAACCCTGAGATTAAGAGTTGCATGCTCCACCAATCGAGCCAGCCAGGCGCCCCTATTTTCATGGCATTTTATTTCCTTGAAATCATCAATTAATGTATAATCATTCCTGGAACGTGTAGTGAACATCTTTGAACCAGATGAAAAAAATCATGTTCCTCAACACAAAACTAGTCTATGGTTTCAGAGACTCAGGGGTTCAGATTCTAGAACAAACTCTCCCACATCATGCTCTTCTTTGAGAAGAACTGGAACATTTGATACCTTATTCTTTTCTTTAATGGGATAGAAATACATTGGGGGATCAAATTAAATTTTATTTCTTTGGGTTGAGAAAGAGCAGCTAACAGTCTTGTGTCTCCTCAGCTGTCTTTCTGACCTGCACAATATCTTCTTATATCTTTGCTCTCCTCCATGACCCAAATTTCACATATACTCAATGTTTTATGGTTTTTAATTATTAATTTTCATTACAAAAATAATTCAGGCTTATTATAAAAATGTCAAGTGGTAGGTTTGAATGTGTTGCTCCTTAATACTTCAGCTGGCTGCAAAACCCACTTCTCACTTTGCTGTGGTCTGAATGTTTGTCCTGAATGTTGAAACCTAATCCCCAAGGTGATGGTCTTTGGAGGTTGGGCATTTGAGAGGTTATTAGCTCATGAGGGTGGAGCCTGCATGAAGGGGATAAATGCCTTTATAAAAGTGGTCCCAGAGAGCTCCCTTCTCTTTCCCACCATGTAAGGACACAGCGGAAAGATGCTGTGAAACAGAAAGTGAGCTCTCAACTGACACTGACCCGGCTGGCACCTTGATCCTAGACTTCTCAGCCTCCTCAGCTGTGAGAAATAAATTTCTGTTGTTGATAAGCCACCCACCTGTGGTATTTTGTTGGACTGAGACATAGTTCTATCCCTGTATTATTTTCCTGTAGCTGTTGTAACAAGTTACCACAAACAGGGTGGCATAAAACAACAGAAATTTATTCTCTCACGGTTCTATAAACTGAAAGTCCAAAATCAAGCTGTTGGCAGGGCAGGCTCTCTCCAAAGGCTATGGAGATTCTGTTCCTAGACTCTTACAGCTACTGTAGGTCACAGGTATTTCTTGGCTTGAGGCCACACAACTCCAATCTTTGCTTCTGTCTTTGCATTGCTGTTTCCTCTTCTGTGTGCATGTCCCCAGACTCTCTCTGCCTCTATCTTAAAAGGATACATGTGATTGCATTTAGGGCCCAATAAGGCAGTATCCACTCTTTTGCTGTGTAAGTTCATAGAGGTTCTGGGCGTTAGGATGTAACATAACTTTTGAGGGGCCACCATTTAACTGCTAGCCATTGTTAAAGAAAAAGTTATTCTGACATAAGTTAAAATGATGAAGACTTTATTCAGGATTGTTGTGACAGGTGCAGAATTGTGATGGTTTTCAGGACTGTTGCAGTGTGGGGGAGAGATCGGGCTCAACTTCGAATACAGCAAGAACAAGTGGCAGTTCCTAGTATAGGAGCCGGCTGGAGAGGTGGATGGAAAGTTACTAAGAGGAGACATCTAGGGTAGGGGGAATTCTTGCTAAGCTAACAGGATTCTTGCTGGAGGCAGGCCAGAGCGATCAAGTGTTACCTAAAGGACCTTAGGGGATGAGGAATTTGATCAGATAATGAGGGTGATCTGAAAGGGTAGGAGGATTCTCTCTAAACTGACTTAGCAGGATTCTTGCTAAACTGGGCTATGCAGACCTGACAAGGATGGGGGCCCAAGTGAGTTGGGTCAAGGAGAGAGTATTTGCCACAGTCCTCTAAACAGTGTTTTCCAGACTCAGAGAGACCCTAAAAGCCGACCCAGATTACCAGCAACCAAGCTTGTGCTGATGATGGGGAAGCTTCTGCAGCCTTATGCAGCAGCTTCCTAATTGGAAAAGTGGCTCCATGCAGGATTCCCTTGTCTCCTGCAGTCATTTCCTCTTGCCTCTCTGGACCTGCCCTAGCAATGTGGACGTGCCGCCTTCCATAGGAGGGTCAGTTTACAGGGCAGTCGGCTCCCCAGCCCCCCGGTTATAATGCAGCACCTGCCTCTGGCTGCATGTTATTGTTTGCATTCAACCTACAGGAAAAATAAAACACCCATGAGGGCTGATGTTAGGAAACTTATTGCAACATCAGGGAGAATGTTAGATAAATCGTGATGTGGGAAGAGGAAATTGATTGTTGGTTTTGGGCCTAGACTAGGAACATTTGGTGACTGATAAGAAGCCTTGTGGCCATTCTAAGGACCTGATTAGCATGAACTCTGGCTTTAGGAGTGGGAGCAGAGCTGGTGCAATTTCAAAACTAGGCATCTGGGGAGTAATCTCTTCCATAGCAGGGGAGGAAGGGTCCGCCTCCAAACCCCAAGTTGACCTAGTGCCTCAGACCTGTTGCTGGACTCACCTCTGGGCAGGTAGATGCTGGCCTGTATTGTGCCTCGGACTCTGACAGGTAGGAAATAAATGAAATCCACTTGGCCATTCTGCAGATAGTTGCACTGGTGCTTTAGGGAGCGGAGGCCCTGCTTTCATAGTGTTTTCTGGTACTCTTCTGTATGCTCATTTTTCTACTACAGGATGAGACAGTAGTGCTTTTTACTTGTCATACTGAGACTCTTTCATAGAGCTTAGCAGAATTCAGTACACTAATTATATTACATTTAGCTCAAGTTTATTAAATACCAGTCCTGTGCTACATGCTGTCTAGGGCACCTTTTCTTTATTTCATTTACATCTGTGAGTTATAGGTATTGTCTTGATTAAAAAAAATTTTTTTTTGATGTTTATTTATTTTTGAGAGAGACAGAGACAGAATGCGAGTGGGTTGGGGCAGAGAGAGAGGGAGGCACAGATTCTAAAGCAGGCTGCAGGCTCCGAGCTGTCAGCACAGAGCCCGACGCGGGGCTCGAACCCACGAGCCGTGAGATCATGACCTGAGCCGAAGTTGGACGCTCAACCTACTGAGCCACCCAGGCACCCCTTGTCTTGATTTCTTAAAGTGAGGAAACAGGCTCAAACCTAACTTGTCCAGGTTCTCCCATCTGGTAACTGTGGATCAGGATTGGAATCCAGACCAGTGTGTGTGCTCTGGTGTAGCCCCGGTAAAGAAGGGAAAGAACCCTGGAGCTAACTGATGGCCACCTTCAGGTCTTCAGGATATCTTACTAAGCCTGCTGAAAAATGAAAACTCTGGGGGTACCTGGGTGGCTCAGTCGGTTGAGTGTCTGACTCCTTTTTTTTAAAAAAAATTAATTTATTTATTTTTGAGAGGGAGAGAGAATGTGAGCATGAGCAGGGGAGGGGCAGAGAGAGAGGGAGACAGAGGATCCTAAGCAGGCACTGTCAGCACAGAGCCTGATGCAGGGCTCAAACCCATGAACTGTGAGATCATAACTTGAGCTGAAATCAAGAGTCAGACACCTAACTGAGCCACCCAGATGCCCCAAGTGTCCAACCCTTGATCTTGGCTCAGGTCACCAACCTAGGGTCATGGGATCAAGCCCTGTGTCGGGCTCTGTGCTGAGTGTGGAGCCTGCTTAAGATTCTCTCTCTTCCTCTGCCCCTCCCTTGCTTATGTGTGCACTCTCTTTCTCACTCTCAAAAAAAGAAAAAAAGAAAAAAAAAAGAAAACTCTGGATTTATACTTCTACATGTCTTGAACACTGAAGAGAGGACTTATTAGCAAGTTGCTTTTTTTTTTTTTTTAAATTTTTTTTAACGTTTATTTATTTTTGAGACAGAGACAGAGCATGAACGGGGGAGGGTCAGAGAGAGGGGGAGACACAGAATCGGAAGCAGGCTCCAGGCTCTGAGCCATCAGCCCAGAGCCCGACGCGGGGCTTGAACTCACGGACCGTGAGATCGTGACCTGAGCCGAAGTCGGACGCTCAACCGACTGAGCCACCCAGGCGCCCCCTTTTTTTTTTTTAAAAGTACTTAGGAGTTCATTTGGAAACAGAACAGAATTCTGTGTATGAAGAGGTGTTGGGCCATCTGGGGGTACATAGAAGGTGAGGTTCTGTTGCAGTGATTATGGCTGTCAGAGAGCAGAGTAAATCACCAGCCTCGATCCTGTTTGTGACAAACCTGCAGGACATTAACTGAAGTCCATGTGTAAACTCAGAGATGTGGGTACAGGTATGAAGCATGGTGCCATCCTGGACCAGGAAATCTGCCTCCTCCCCACTTCACCTTTCAGGTATGTGCCCTGGGGAATTTTAAAATTTAAATCCTACCATCTGCCTTTCAAGTGACAAAGAACAAACTTTTATTAAGTGTCAGAATTGGGAAACTTATGAGGTTTATAATAAGAGGTTTGTTACAACATCTAAGCATAAACTCTATCAGCTATTGCTTGATAGACAATACTGATGAAAAATTTTGTAGTTTCCTTTATTCTGTTTTCATGTAAATTCTAACTTGCCAGAGGTGCTTCCTTTTTGCAGAAGAAAATAAGGTTTCTTGTTTTCATTTTGCCCATTTCCTTTCTCTCTCTTTCTTTCTTTGTTTCTTAATGTTTGTTTGTTTGGGTGCAGAGATTACTTAAAAATGAAAATCTTTTTTTAAAAAAGTTGAATTTGAAACTGTAAACTGCATTTATTTCTTTACTTGGCATACTTTGTTTTTCTCTTTTACTTTGTACACAAAGGTATCTAATTACCTCCTCTCCGTGGAGCTCTGACTCCTGTTGAGCTCTTGCTCTGCATGAAGCACCTGCACTGATTCAGCTGGACCCAGCACCCACCTGTTTGCTAGTTTTGTTTTTCTATCTTATTTTCAGATGTATAGAAACGTTATAAGAAATGGTGTATATGACTAGACACTGCTTTTTTATGACCCTGGTTCAGGACCTTTGAAATCCCTGCCACGTGTCCTTTTCTCAAAATTGTTTATTTTTAAAATTCCTGCAAGTCTTGTCTTCCTAAGTGTAGTACTAGCAAGGAGCAGTGGGTGCATTTCTCTCTCTTCCCCGCCCCCCCCGCCCCCCCTCCCGCATATGTGTGTGTTTTAGAGCTTTTTTAAAAAATAACTTTACTTCTTAAATTTATTTTGAGAGAGAGAGGGAGAGGGAGGGAGGGCAGCATGAGCAGGAGGGGGCAGAGAGAGAGAGGGAGAAAGAGAATCCCAAGCAGGCTCTATGCTGTCAGCACACAGACCCCAGTGCGGGGCTCGATCTCACAAAGCATGAGATCTTGACCTGAGCCGAAATCAAGAGTCAGATACTTAACCAACTGAGCCACCCAGGCACCCCACTTTTTAAAAAAATATTTATTTTGGGGGAGAGCACAGGCGGGAGAGGGGCTGAGAGAGGGGGACAGAGGACCTGAAGTGGGCTGTGTGCTGACAGACTGACAGCAGCAAGCCCGATGTGGGGCTCGAACTCAAAAGCTGTGAGATCATGACCTGAGCTGAAGTCGGATGCTCAACCAACTGGGCCACCCAGGTGCGGTCCCCCCATTTTTTTTTTAAAGCAAGCTCTAGGCCCAATATGGGGCTTGAACTCATGATCCCGAGGAGGTGTAGTTGCATGCTTTGCTGACTGAGCCAGCTGGGTGCCCCCCCCCCAGAGCTATTGTACAAATAGCTTTATTGAGGTGTAATTTATATACCGCAAAATTTATAAGTGTGCAATTCACAGATTTTTAAAGCAAATTTATACAGTTGTGCAACCATTACCCTAACCAGTTTTAAAACATTTTCATCACTCCTGAAAGTTTGCTTGTGCCCCTTTGCAGTCAGTCCTCACTCCCACTCCTGGGTCCAGACAACTGCCTCCGTAAATGTGCCTTTCTAAACATTTCATATAAGGGGCGCCTGGGTGGCGCAGTCGGTTAAGCGTCCGACTTCAGCCAGGTCACGATCTCGCGGTCCGTGAGTTCGAGCCCCGCGTCGGGCTCTGGGCTGATGGCTCAGAGCCTGGAGCCTGTTTCCGATTCTGTGTCTCCCTCTCTCTCTGCCCCTCGCCCGTTCATGCTCTGTCTCTCTCTGTCCCAAAAATAAATAAACGTTGAAAAAAAAAAAAATTTTAAACATTTCATATAAATAGAATCATACAGTATATGGTTTCTTGTGTTTGACTATTTCCATTCAGCCTGTTTTTGAGGTTTATCCATGACGTATGTATATCAGTATTAGTTCCAGAGGTATTAAAAAAACGTTTCTATTGTGGCAGATTTCAAAATTAGAGAGACTAGTATAAGTCACCCACATGTACCTCACTCCCAGATTCGATAGTTATGAACTCATAATCAATCTTGTTTCATCTCCCCCTCCCCATTTTCCTCTCCCCACCCCCTTTGATTATTTTGAAACCAATCCCAGATGCTATATCGCTTAATTTATAAACAGTTTAGTAGATGCATTTGTATTTATCTCCTGCTTTTCAATAGCTAAGGAGCTAAATATTGTTTTAGGTTTATTTATTTATTTTTTGAGAGAGAGATAGCATAAGCAGGGGAGAGGCAGAGAGAGAGAGAGAGAGAGAGAGAGAGGGACAGAGGATCCCAAGAAGGCTCCATGCTGACAGCAGAAAGCCCAATACAGGGCTCGAACTCATGAACTGTGAGATCATGACCTGAGCTGAAGTGAAACACTTAACTGACTGAGCCACCCAGGCAACCAAGGAGCTAAATAGTTTTTAGAAAATGTGGGTACTGGGTTAAAGGGCAGGATAAAAGAGCTAAATATTAATTTAACTAAGATGTAACAGTCCTGCTATGTTCAAGGTACTACCTGTGGCAATCTAGGATATGATGATATGTAAATCTTGTATGTCCACTGGTTCTGCAATATAAAATAACAATTCAAACATCACTCTGTGTCGAAAATAGGTTTCCTTTCTGTTTTTTTTAATCATGTATATTTTGTTTTTATGCTAAAAATCAAGTTTTGTTTTAAGAGGAGAGATGATGGGGCACCTGGGTGGCTCAGTGCGTTAGGTGCCTAACTCTTGATTTTGGCTCAGGTCATGATCCCACAGTTCGTGGGATCAAGCCTTGCATTGGGCTCCTGGCTGACAGTGTGGAGCCTCTTTGGGATTCTCTCTTTCCCTCTCTCTCTGCCCCTCCTCCGCTTGCATACACTCAGGTGTGCATGCTGTCTCTCTCTCTCTCTCTCTCTCTCTCTCTCTCTCTCTCTCTCTCAAAATAAACGCAACGTTAAAAACATTTTTTAAGACTTATTGAATATAAAACATAAGCCGGCTTCTTCATTCTCAGCTGGCTTCTCTCTTGCCTTCCTCTTACTGCAGAGTCTGACAATCTGAATGTTCTGCCTTCCTCAGGGCTTCTTCAGATGGGGAAAAATAAGCCGGATCTAGTGAAGCTTGGCTAGTCTATTTTTGTTGTTGTTGTTTGCAGCTAAATGTGTTCTTTGCCGATAACTGCAAACCACCTTTCTACCACCTTAGAGCGCTTTCACACCTAATACCATGCCAGTCTAATCGTGGACTTGGGAGATTTTAAGCATGGGAAGTCCTAGAAATTATCTGGTGCCGTGGTTGTCAGCCAGGGGGTGGAACTCACTGTCTGCAAGGTGCTGCTGTTATTTAGCAAGTCGAGTCCAGGGGAGCTGACAGCCTGTGCTGTGTGGGGCAGTCTCACGGCACAAAATGTTCCTGTTCAAAGTGCCCGTAGTGCATGGTAAGAAACACTGTTGCAGTCTACTTCCCTGACTTGGTCCTCGACGGGGAGCACGCCACCCAGGGTTCTTGAGACCCTGCTGCACTGGTTTGGGCAATTTAGAGGGAGTCCCCAAGTCCCTTTCCCATGCCTTTCTTTCCTCAGTTTAGCCTGCTTGCCTTCCGTCTCTGTTTCGGCACCCTCCTTAATCCCACAAGCCTGTAGCACCAGGGGTGCATTCCAAGAGGAAGGCGCCTACACTGCAAACTAGGGAGTAAGGGGGGAAAGCATGCAGTGCCCACTGAGATCCCTAAAGCCTCTACAAAACTACACTTCTGAAAAGTCTCTGAGGCATCCGGGCTAAGAGTTTGTTCAGTGTCTCCAGATGTTCCATCATCTCCCGGTTTTATGAGGCCTGGGCTGGGGTGACATTGATGACTGTGATCATGAGAGAGGTTGTGGGTCACCTTTCTGCCCCCAGTGGCTTCGTCTTGCTCCAGCCGATGGTCTTGGTCCGGCAGAGGCAAGAAACAAAGGTTCTTGTCACCTAGACAGCTTCTGTCCCTCAAGGAGCAGCACAGGGCTTCAAGCCTGGCCTCCCAGGAGATAGTCAGGTGCCATTCTCTTTCTCTGCCCCTCTACCCAGAGGTGGGATTCTAAGGAAGGAGGACAGAAGCTGCTTGCCCTGCAGTATCCAAGATAGAAATGCTGCCCTGAAGTTGCTGGCACCAAAAAGTGAAAGTGAGATACACCGTGGTTAGAAAAATGCATCAGGGGGCGCCTGGGTGGCTCAGTCAGTTAAGCGTTGGATTCAGCTCACGATTTGTGGTCATGATCTCACGGTTTGTGGGTTTGAGCCTCGCATCGGGCTCTGTGCTGACAATGTGGAACATGCTTGGGATTCTCTCTCTCCTTCTCCCTCTGCCCTTCCCCCACTTGTGCTCACTCTCTTCTCTCAGGAAGGAAGGAAGGAAGGAAGGAAGGAAGGAAGGAAGGAAGGAAGGAAGGAAGGAAGGAAGGAAGGAAGGAAGAAAGATGCATCAACCTGCAAAATTTTCACCAGATATATATTTTAAATACCAACAAAAAATGCATTAAAACTGGATAGTAACTGGAATTGAAAAAGTCCTTGTGTGTCTTCTATGGTAAGCCTCTGAATTTCTGAGAGTCCTTGCAGATAATAGGGGTAATAGTATAACAACCATCTCCTAGCTCCTAAGTGGAGATTAAAGGGGATGTGGGATGGGAAAGCACTTTGGAATTAGCGAATGGCTATACCAAAGTTAATTACCGTTCTCATGAGAGCAGTGATGCTTTTAGTGGCTTTGGGCATTAATAATAGTCAAGGTTCTGCAGCAGGACTGTGGGTCATGGTTTAAATTTGTGTTGATTCGTGTTGTATTTTGATTTATTAGGTACAACTGAATTTATTTCAGGCCAGGGCAGTGGGTTAAGGAAGCAATAAAGATAATAAGTATGCACTTAGCAAAGTCAGAAGAGGATTGTACCCAGCTGAGTCATACTTCTTTCCAGCACAGAAAAGCACAGCTTTTACTGTGTCTGAAAGACACTTTGCTGGGAATGTGCATCAAGATGGGGCTTGCAGTTGAGGCCATTTCTCAGGAGTAGATTCTTTTTGCATCATAATTGCACAACACATTCTCGGAGGAATGCTTCTTATTGAGGTTTAGGGTACATAAATCCTGCCCACAAAAATCAAGACTTAGACTTATCTAATTGTTTTCTCTTCTGGAAGCACCAGGCTTGTTTCTAAGTATTTCTAGTGTTTTGTCTTTTAAGGAGCGCATGCTCATAGAAACAGACACATGCTTTCAGCAAAAACTCTCTTGTGTCTCCCCTCCACAGCTTAAGTTCAAATCAATGGGGTTCGATCTACATTTGCATTCAAAAGGGAAATGCCTTCTTGGCAAATACAGCACACTGCACTGTAAATCTTGGGTTACTTGGAACGCCTTAAGCTTACTTAAACATTCCTTAGTAACACATTCCTTTGAAGAGCTTGACAGGACTCCCCGCCATGAGAGCGCTTAGCTTATTCAAGGCATTTAGTTTTTGTCACTAACCAGCAAGGCACCTCTCTTGAAGGAAACAAACGTAACAAAATGCCTATCAACTCTGTATCCTGCAGTATCTTTGCATTAAAGAAACGTACTTAATTCAGTGATTGGGGAGGGGCTTTCTGGGTGATATCCATTTGGAGATGCTTGGAAATAATCTGTTTCTCACACTGGAGTGAATGGGCATTTGTGTTTTATATGACATCTAGTGCTGTAAAATTCTTCGTTTTCATTCCTTTCTCACTGAAAAGACATCTTGGTGCTGGGTCTTTACTGTGAGAAAGTGATCTTCAAAAACCAAATGAAGCAGAGACTTGAACTGAATGGTGCAGATGACATTATGCCCCATCCCACCACTGACCCACAGAATTTCTCTCTTTTTTTAACAGGTCTTTTTTTTAACGGGTGGCATAGTTTCTCAGTTGCTCACCTTCATTGGTTTCCAGCTGGAAGGTCTAGCTGGCAGCTGCTGTACACAGCACAGTCCCCCCTGCATTCTTGTTGACATTAAATTACACTTGCCCTAAAACATTTTTATTTCATTTCTCTCACTGGTTATTAGAAGTTTGTAATTCTTCTGCGGTCTGCCACATCTCTTCACAGCAGCAATGGTGATCATTATGATAGTAGCCAGATGTGGGTTTTGTACTGCCTATTTATTTTTAAAGCGGTTTTTGATTTCATATATATGGTTATTTTAAATAACATGACCATAATTAACATAACCATAGGGCCCCTGTGTGGCTCAGTCTGTGAAGCATCTTTGGCTCAGGTCATGATCTTCCCCCTTTCATGGGTTCCTGCATTGGGCTCTGGGCTGACAGCTCACTTTCTCTCTCTCAAAAATAAACACTAAAAATATGAACATAACCATAATGAAAGTAACCTAACTGTAATTATCTCATGCAGAATTACCATTTCATCATGTCAATAGAGATAGGAAAAGAAATAGGTCCAGATCCCTGTCTAATCAGGCTTACAGCCTAGTCTTATTTATTTTTTAGAACAATCTGGGCTGGTGAATAAATATTTTTTAAAGTCAGCTTTTAAGGCATATGCAGACTTGATCCTGTCTTCCTTACCTGACAGGACCCTTTTTGCGTTTCTGGCTATTGTTGAGAAAATACAGCAATTAAATTCCATTATGATAATAGCTATGGACATGTACCTGTGTGGCAGGTACTATTCTAAGTCTGTTACTCATATTAATTCACTTAATTAAAAGAAACGCAGAATTCTCAACATAGGGTATAACAAGAAAGGCTGCCAATCTCTAGCTAATGGTCCACCTCCTCACAGACATATTTCATTCGACAGAGGGAGGGGTGCAGGTCAGGTGATTCTAACAGGCTTTCAGCCATCCTTTGCTGCTCCTATTTCTATATAAGCCTGTGCTGTAACCTATCCACTGCTTCCCTCCCTCGGCCCCTCCTAGTGCTGCCAAGCCCTTCCACCCTCCCTCCCTCCCACAGGCTGCAATGCTTGGCTTGGACCCATACAGTCCTTTATGCCTAAATATAAGGTGATTTGTAGAAGCCACCTTGCTGAGGTTAGTGATTGGGTTAAAAGTACAGAACTTATGGGGCTGTGCCCATCTTTTTGCATTAGATTTCTGGGTGGGTCTGATGCGTTTTGGTTGCTGGGGCTCTCAAGGAAGGATTGGAAGGACAAGGAAAGTCCTCAGAAGGTGGGCTCCCCCTGCTTCTCTGCCCAGTTAGGAAGCAATGTTGATTGGGCCCAGTGCATCTATAGTGAGCACCTCTGCTGGGTAGAGAACAGGAAACCATTAGACTCCTATCAGTTCAAAACTTACATGTGCTGGGGCGCCTGGGTGGCGCAGTCGGTTAAGCGTCCGACTTCAGCCAGGTCACGATCTCGTGGTCCGTGAGTTCGAGCCCCGCGTCAGGCTCTGGGCTGATGGCTCGGAGCCTGGAGCCTGTTTCCGATTCTGTGTCTCCCTCTCTCTGCCCCTCCCCCGTTCATGCTCTGTCTCTCTCTGTCCCAAAAATAAATAAAAACGTTGAAAAAAAAAATTAAAAAAAATAAAAAAATTAAAAAAAAAAAAACCCAAAAAACTTACATGTGCTGTGTCTCTCATAGCCCCCTGAGATGTGGAAGGAGGATTTCAGGTGGCCTGGATAGAGTGTGAGCATCTGGGTCAGAACCTGAGTTTGGCCCCCTGCACTCCTTCTTCAGTACCAGTGTACATGTGGGCAAGCTCTGTAACCCTTAGATTTTTCATCCATTAAATTCAACAAGTATTTATTAAGTGCCTACTATGAGGCTGATACAGCCTTGAACATAACAATTCCTACCCTCATGGAGCTAGAAGAGGGTGAAGAATAGTAAACAAAGTAAATATATAGGTAGTGATAAATGCTAAGACTGCTATTTTAAATAAGGTAGTCGGAGAAGGCATCACTGATAAGGTGACATTTGTGTAAACACCTGTGGGGGGGCTCAAGGAGAGTGCATTTAGATATCTAAGTGAAGAAGAACAGTTTATATAGAGGGACAGCAGTGCAAATGTCCTGAGGCAGAAGTGTACCTGGTGTGTTGAAAGAATACCAAGGAGGCCAGTGTAGCTGGAGAGCCAGGGGACTAGGTAGGAGGTGTGATCAGAGAGGAAAGAGGGAGGCTTTGTAGATCGTGATGCAGACCTGGGTTTCTATACTGGGTAATGTTAGAAGCTGTGTTCAGGGAAAGGAGGTTTGAATAGAAAAGGGACACGATCCGACTTAAGAATTAACAGGACGAGTTGTGATGAGGAATAGTCAGTAGTGTGTGGGGAAGGGCAGGAACAGAAAGACCAGGCAGGAGGCTGTGCTGAGTCCAGGTGAGACAGGATGGAGGCTCAGACTCGGGTGGGAGTGAGAAGGAGCAGAGCAGATGGAGTTCTGGGCCTTTTTAATAATATCCACCTGATGGCATGGCTGTAAGGCTGAATAAGATGCACAGAGAGCACTGACATATAGTAGGTCCTCAAAAAAGGGCAGCTGCTACTCCTGTTACTGTTACTGTTACTGGGGGGCTTGTGGTCTTGTAGGACATCATGACATACGCACAGGAAACCGGTCAGGGATTTGTCTGTCCAGTCAGCAGTAACAGCACTGGGAGTGGAACTCCGAATTGCTGGCTTTGAACCAAAAGCATGCTTCCTGCCTTTCCCTTTAACTAAAAATCTAAACTACTCTGAAACCACAGCCTGGAAGGGCTCAGTTAAATCACACACACGTAGGAGAGCTGCTGCTGGCACACCTTGTTTTAGCCTTATCTTTAAACTTTTTTTTAATTTTTAAAATGTTTTTTATTTATTTTTGAGAGACAGAGAGAGACAGGGTGTGAACAGGGGAGGGGCAGAGAGAAGGAGACACAGAATCTGAAACAGGCTCCAGGCTCCCATCTGTCAGCACAGAGCCTGACACGAGGCTCAAACCCACAAACCATGAGATCGTGACCTGAACTGAAATCCGATGCTTAACTGACTGAGCCATGGAGGTGCCCCCTAGCCTCATCGTATGCAGTGTGAGTTCTGACTCCAAAGCAGCAAGCCTGGTTCCACTAAGTCACATGGGTCCTCAGGCATGTTTGTGGCTGATTGGTTGACCAATTGATTAATACATTAATTTAAATCAAGCTAATAAACTGATTAACTTAAATCATTTTCTTTTTTTCTTTTTTTTTAACATTTTTTTTAACGTTTTATTTATTTTTGGGACAGAGAAAGAGCGTGAATTGGGGAGGGGCAGAGAGAGAGGGAGACACAGAATCGGAAGCAGGCTCCAGGCTCCGAACCATCAGCCCAGAGCCCGACGCGGGGCTCGAACTCACGGACAGCGAGATCGTGACCTGAGCTGAAGTTGGACGCTTAACCGACTGAGCCACTCAGGCGTCCCTTAACTTAAATCATTTTAAATAAATTGTTTCATCCAAGACTAAATTGTATTTATTTATTAATTTTTTTAAATGTTTGTTTATTTTTGAGAGAGCGAGACAGATCGCAAGCAAGAGAGGGGTAAAGAGAGGGGAAGACACAGGATCTGAAGCAGCTGCAGGCTCTGAGCTGTCAGCACAGAGCCTGACACAGGGCTTGAACCCACGAACCGCGAGATCATGACCTGAGCCGAACTGACTCATGACCAGATGCTTAACCGACTGAGCCACCCAGGCGCCCCAAACTAAATTGTATTTAAATGTAGCCTTTACGGTTTGGGTTTTTCTGTGCTGTCTTTCCCTCTTCTGTTTGTCCCTTCTGTGCAGACAGACTTGGCCTGACCCTAGCCCTGGCACTGTGCTAGTTCTCGATTTCCTTACCAGGTCTCTGTTTTTCCGTTTCCTCTGGGGGTGTGTGCAGTTTCAGCACCTACCACCCATCCTGAAGTGTTCAGGGATTGGGTGGTTAGAAAGTAGACAGGACGACAGCTGCCTCTGCATTTTGTTGTATTTTCAAAAGACAAGGGATTTTTGTCGTGAATACGTAAGGGCTGAGTGCAGGAAACAGAAACCACTCCAGGTGTTTTAAGCAGGAGCGATGGGCACTGAATACTCATTACTTAGCTCTGGGCTGGACCCCAGGCTGCCTCTAGGCGGTTCCCAGAACAGTGAGAAACTGACCTACCAGGGGGCTCCCAACTCAGAGGACATGAACTGGGGCTGTGGGTTCGAGAACCTACTCCCTGCCTGGGTGCCAGGGACCAGGAAGCCTGAGTCCAGGGAGGGCTGCCAGCACGATGCCTCTCAGCACCCAGGAGAAAGGTCCTACAATGTGGCGCCAGAAAACCTCCATTTCCACACCTTGCTTGTGAGCCAAAAGCAGCACAGAGGAGACCTCCAGTTCACTCCCAGCTTCCTAATTTTGCACAGGCGCCTTCAGTTGTTTCACATCCCAATCTCTAGCTACACGGCGTGGAAACTACAAACCGTAGCTTTCTGTCCTCCAGCGAGGTGGAGGATGTGGTGAGGTCAAACAAGCCAATCCCTAGTCCCCATGACATGTCACTTGTCCGCAGTGAATACCAGGTATGTTGGTGCTGGCCTGTGTTGAGAAGATACCACGCACAACTCTGTGTTAACACCGAATCCAAATGTCAATATTTTCCAAGTTTATCTTTAGCACAATACTGTGTACCTTGTAATAGAGGAGCTCTTATAATTAGTTACATTGTGGTGATCCTCTCTGATGTCTGTAAAATAAACAAAGCGGGCCTCCGTCATTAACAGGCAGATTCAGTTTATTTACCTTTGGAGAAAGTAACAAGTCTGGGTTTCTGTTTATCACAAAATGTTTTTATGGTTCGTGTCATTACATTAAAAAAATAGGCTAGTTGCGCTATTTATCTAAAAATACATTATCACCATTTGGCACGAAGAGCAATACTAGCAGACTGATTTTGCTATAAAAATATGAACTGGTGGGTGTCAGGTCCAGGTAAAGATTAAGGAAAACGTAAACTGCTGTGGACACTGGTCTGACCAGTCCAAATTCTCTGGAGCACAGAAGTATCCATTTCTTGCAGCTTTGTGCTGAGTACGTTTTGCAAGAGTTAATCGAATTTCTCTGGCCACTACCTGATAAGGCAGCAGGGAATTCAGCTAGCCTAATTAGCTTGGAAACTAAATCAGAATGAACTGAACAAATAGGTTACTGTTGATATAGCAGTAATTTCTTATCAGTCATGGGGCTCCTAAAAAAATAAATACCCTGACTGATAAAACTGAAACTGGAAGATCTGTGTCTTTTTGAAAATTTGACATTGAGATAAAAAATGACTAACATATGTCTAATACTACTTGATACATACAAATGTGCTCTTTGTTTTTTGAAAAAACTTTTAATGTTTATTTTTGATAGAGAGTGTGTGAATGGAGGCGGGGCAGAGAGAGAGAGAGAGAGGGAGACACAGAATCAGAAGCAGGCTCCAGGCTCTGAGCTGTCAGCACAGAGCCCGACGTGGGGCTCGAACTCACGAACCATGAGATCATGACCTGAACCAAAGTTGGATGCTCAACCAACAGAGCCACCCAGGCGCCCCACAAATGTGCTCTTTAAAAACATATATAGCAAATAATGCTCTAAAGATGTCTGCTTTAAAAATAGACTATATTGGGGCGCCTGGGTGGCGCAGTCGGTTAAGCGTCCGACTTCAGCCAGGTCACGATCTCGCGGTCCGTGAGTTCGAGCCCCGCGTCAGGCTCTGGGCTGATGGCTCAGAGCCTGGAGCCCGTTTCAGATTCTGTGTCTCCCTCTCCCTCTGCCCCTCCCCCGTTCATGCTCTGTCTCTCTCTGTCCCAAAAAAAAAAATAAATAAACATTGAAAAAAAAATTAAAAAAAAAATAGACTATATTCCTTGGTAGCCCTTGTAAATCATTCTCTTCTGTTGTTCAGAAAACATTACTGCAGCTGTGTTATGGACTGATCTAGCTGCCAGTTTTATATTATGGTTTATGTTGTTTTCCCCCCCAACATTTGATTATGAAAAACTTTTACTTTTTAATTTAATTTTAATTTTAATTTTTTATTAAAAGAATTTTTTTAATGTTTATTTTTGAGAGAGACAGAGACAGAGCAGGAGCAGGGGAGGGGCAGAGAGAGAGGGAGACACCGAATCAGAAGCAGGCTCCAGGCTCCGAGCTGTCAGCACAGAGTCTGATGCGGGGTTAAACCCATGAACCATGAGATCATGACCTGAGCCGAAGTCAGTTGCTTAACCGACTGAACCACCCAGGAGCCCCTGAAAAATTTTCTACATACAACATTGAAAGAATTTTACAGGGAACACTGTATAACTATCACCTAAATTCTAAATAAAATTCAACATCTTATTAAAATTGTTTTATCACCTGTAGTTATAGGTGCTTTGTCATTTACTAAGTCAGCTATTGCTGCATAACCGATTACCGCACACTTAGCAGCTTATTTAGAACAATACGCATGTATTCCTTTACACAGTTACTGTGAATCAGGAATCTGGGAGTGGCCTTGCTGAGTGGTTCTGGCTTGGGATCCCTCATGAGGTTGCAGTCAAGCCATTGGCCTGGACTTCTGTCATCTGCAACTTGACTGGGGCTGAGCAGTCTGCTTCCAAGAGGGCTCACTCACATGGCTATTGGCTTAAACGTTAAAAGATGGCACAAGGCTGTGTCACATGGGTGCTATTGACAGTAAGTGGCCCAGAAATGGTGACAGAGGTGCTGGAGTGAAATCAGGGAAAGCTTTACCTTGAAGGTGGCACTTGGCTGAGCTGAAACCCACGAGCATGGCATTCTAGCCAGGAGAGATGATAACACAAGGTGGAGAGAGAGATTCATATGGAGTGCACAGCAGAATGAGAGCATGCTTGGAGACACATCCTGCGAGGCAGAAAGGATTTGAGGTTATAGATTACACTTGTGGAGGTGGCTTTAAAGACTCCTGGAAAGGAGGGGCCTCAGCTACTGAGACTGAAATAATTGATGTAGTCATTAATGTTTGAAAAACGGCACTGAGAGATTTCTTTTCCTAGGCACACACACATTTTACTTCATGCATTCAGTGTGTTCAGCTAAGGTTGAGATATTGTGGATGACTCCCCACTCTTTAAAGCTTTGTTTTACTGAGAGCTCCCCCCCCCCCCCCCCAACTCAGAGCACACCTTCCTCATTTTTAAATTTGTGCCTCTGTTCCTGACCGCCAGACTGGACAATAGGAAGGTCCCTGGGAATGTTTGGCTCATCTTAAACCATGAGGGTGACAGCTCCTGCCCCTTCAGCACGCAGGTGCAGGATGTTGGAGGGAGGGTGAAGGTGGGGAGGGTCTCCTGGGTGGGGTGAGGAGTGGTGCGTTGAGGGTTTTGAAGTCCTCATTCAACTGTGGGCGCAGGCGAGCCGTCAGAGTGGAGGCCGGCTGCCCTCTGGGTGACTGTTTACCACTCTCTCCACTCTGCTTGGGAAGGGAGGCATTTCATGTCAAGTGTGCACAGGGACCTGCCTCTCTCCTGGCAGCTTCCTGGTGTCGGTTGGTGGCAGGTGGGCACTCTTCCAAATTGGTAGGGTCAGGGTAGGTCTGCCTAGAGGGGAGTATCCAAGTGAAGTTTGCCTTGCGGAACCAGGTCAGGAATGGTTAGTGCCCTCTTGATTTGAAGGGGAGGATCATCCGTCATGGTAAAAGAATAAAGAGTAAACAATGAAAAATACCTTGGTAGGCCAAGTCAGTGACCCATGAATCAAAGAATTCCAAGCTTTTAGTGCTGGAGAACCTTGGAAGTCACCTTGTACAGCTCCTCTTTTAAAGATAAGAAATAAATCCAGAAGCCAAAGACCAGGCAGCTGGTGAGAGGCCAGGCCAAGGAGGGTCTGGGCCCCCTAGTTCTCTGTTAATAAAGGCTGCTCTTTATGTTGTACCTACTTTGTATGTTTGGCTTCTGTGTTGATCCTCACACAGTGCCCATCCATTAATTGTAATACAAAAATAAAAAGCATTTCCTTTAAAAATTGTTTTCAAAGTAATATAAGCTCTGTAGTACTTATGGTGTTAGTACTTGCTAGGTACTGTTCTAAGTTTCTCACAGATAGAAACACTCATTTAATCTTCTAACAAACCTATGAGGTAAATGCTATTATTATCTCCATTTTATGGATGAGGAAACTGAGGCACAAATAGATGGAGTTAACTCCTCTAAGTTGTGGTGTGGTATCTGGCTAGTGCATGGCTGCATTGGAGTTCAGAGCTTCAGCAGGCTGTTTCACAATCTATGCTCTTAACCACATTATGCCCTAATTCCCTGTGCAAACATTAATGCTATTTACTGAATATTCAACGCTTTCTATCTTCTAAGCATGTGATGGACTTGTACTTCCTGGCCTCCTTGTGTTTTGGGGGCCATGTGACAATTCTAGCCAGGGAGTTGTGAAAAGCGTGTTGTGTCACTTCTGGATGATAATGTGGTCACTAGATCTGTCTTTCCCTGTGCCATGGAGACTGGCAAAGTTCCAGATGTTGGTTTCTCTGTTAGCCTGGGCAAGTCAGAGAGGAAACAGTCCCCACCAAGCCTCCGTGGACATTGCGTGAATGTGAAATGAACTTGTGTTGTTTAGCCACGAAGATTCTGGGTTTGTTTGTTACCCAGCTTATCCTGACTCATGTAATCTGTCATGTGCCTAATATTTTAAGGGATACAGTAGTAAATAAATTGGACACTTAAAGATCTTTCCAAATAATTTTTTTAGGCCTCAAAGTTTTAAATAATGAGACACATATAAATATAAAAGAACATAGCCTATATGAAATGTATAATTTCATAGAATATTATAAATTTTCATAGGATATGGAAAATATCTTTTATTGCAAATAAAAATGCATGTTTGTAGTATTTTCAAAGATACATTTTTCCCCCAAATAATTTATTAAAAAAATTTTTTTTAATGTTTATTTCTGAGAGAGAGAGAGGCAGAGAGTGAGTGGGGGAGAGCAAGGGAGACACAGAATCGAAAGCAGGCTCCAGGCTCTGAACTGTCAGCACAGAGCCCGACACGGGGCTCGAACCCACAAACTGTGAGATCATGACTTGAGCCGAAGTTGGATGCTTAACCGACTGAGCCACCCAGGTGCCCCGATTTTTTAATGTTTATTTATTTTTGAGAGAGAGGCAGAGCGTGAGTGGGGGAGGGGCAGAGAGCAAGGGAGACACAGAATTGGAAGCAGGCTCCAGGCTCTGAGCTGTCAGCACAGAGCCCAACGCAGGGCTTGAACCCACAAACTGTGAGATCATGACCTGAGCCGAAGTTGGACGCTCAACCAACTGAGCCACCCAGGTGCCCCATCAAATAATTTATATTTTTAGCCTCACTGGGTGGCATGCATTTTTTCCCTTATGTACAGAAGGCAGCGTAGGACTGTGGAAACAGCATGGAGTTTGAGGTTGAAAGTTCTGGGTTTTGGTCCTTATTATTTTTTTAATACAATAGCTTTATTGAGATACCATCCACATACCACACGGTTCACCTATTTAAAGTGTACAATTCAGTAGTTTTTAATATATTCACAGAATGGTGCAGCCATCACCACAATCAATTTTAGAACAGTTTTATCAGTCCAGAAAAGAACCCCTTTACCCATTAGCAGTCACTCCCATTTCCTCCTGGCCTCCAAACCTCCCAACCCTAGGCAACTACTGATCGTCTCTCTGTCTATAGATTTGCCTTTTCTGGACATTTTGTGTATATGGAATCATAGAATGTAAGTTCCTCTAGGGCAGGGATCTTTGCCTTCTGTGTTCTCTGCTGTGACTCTGGCACCTAGCACAGTGCGTGGCTCATACTAGGTGCTCAGTATGTATCCGTTGGATGAGTGAATGGTGGCAAAGGCAAGGGCTGAAAGCAGGGTGGTGATAGCTGGGTGTTGCACAGTGTCACCCTGGATGAAGAGTTAAGGGGGCAATAGAATAACCTGCTGATAATCTCTGTCTCCTTTTCATCCAGAAACTTCTGTCTCAGGGCTTATTATGAAGTTGCAAAGATAGGCCCAATGAAGGCCATGCCCTTGACATTGGGTGAGTCTTAAATAAAATGCCCCTTTGCATGGCTGAGGTCATGAAGGAGTAGGTACAAACCCACCATGTCCTAGATTCCTCTTCCTCCATAGACTTCTCAAATCCATACTTTGTTCTTTAATTTTTTTTAATGTTTATTTATTTTTGAGAGAGAAGGACAGAGTGTGAGCAGGGGAGGGGCAGAGAGAGGGAGACACAGAATCCGAAGCAGGTTCCAGGCTCTGAGCTGTCAGCACAGAGCCTGATGTGGGGTTCAAATTCACGAATCATGACATCATGACCTGAGCCAAAGTCGGATGCCTAACCACCTGAGCCACCCAGGTGCCTCTCAAATCCCTGCTTTTCTCGGGAACTCACTGGGTTCCCTCCCCTCCAGGGAAACCTGCTGTCCATGGCTCTCCTTCCCTGAATACCTGGCCAGAGATGAGACCTAAAGCCATGGATTGTACCTGTTTCTCGCAGGCACATACTGAGGTGTTGGGAGATTCTTGCAGCTCTGAGTAGGCACTGCTGGCTTGCTGGCATGTGGAATTCCTACCCCCACCTGAAGACCCAGGCCTGGGCAGCCTGTTTGCCTTTGCTTAAGGACTCAGCCCACATACTCAAGACTATGAGGGGGTGCCTGGGTGGCTCCATTGATTAAGCGTCTGACTCTTAATTTTGGCTCAGGTTATGATCTTACGGTTTGTGAATTTGAGCCCTGTTTCAGGCTCTGTGCATCTGCTTGGGATTCTTTTTCTCCCTCTCTTTCTGCCCCCTTTCCTGCTTACATGTACTCTCTCTCTCTCTCTCTCTCTCTTACTCTCTCAAAATAAATAAATAGAAAATGTGGTCATGATACTATTTTTCTTAAATGTTTATTTATTTTGGGGGCAGCTGGGTGGCTCAGTCGGTGAAGTGACTGACTTCGGCTCATGTCATGATCTCATGGTTCATGGGTTTGAGCCCCGTGTCGGCCTCTATACTAACAACTCAGAGCCTAGAGACTGCTTTGGATTCTGTGTCTCCCTCTCTTTCTGCCCCTCCCCTGCTCACACTCTGTCTCACTCTCTCTCTTAAAAATAAATAAACAAAACAAACAAACAAAGTATGGAAACCAATTTGACAATAAATTTCATATATTGAAAAAAAATAAATAAACATTAAAAAAATAAATATTTATTTATTTTTGAAAGAGAGAGAGAGAGAATGAGCAGGGGAGGGCCAGAGAGAGAGGGAGACATAGAATCCCAAGCAGGCTCCACGCTGTCAGTGCAGAGCCCAACTCGGCTCAAACCCATGAATCATGAGATCATGACCTGAACCGAAATCAAGAGTTGACACTTAACCCACTGAGCCAACCAGGTGTCCCATGATATTGTTGATGTCACTATTCCCTAGGGAACAAAATAACTGAATTTAAATTAGTCTTTTCTAAATTGCCCTAAGATTTGCAAGATGATTTGTGGCAGGTAACTGAATTTCTGTGTCTGTCATCTCCTGAAAGGGAGGTGAGGGGAATGAATAGAAAAGCCATGGATGGCCATGACAGCAAAGACCACACTGCCTAACTGTTTGATCTTCAGGATGGTTCTGTCCTAGGCTTACTCTGATTGTTCTTTGAGTCCTGAAGAAGCCAAGTTGAAAGTAGTTACATGGCCACAGTATAAGCCTGTGTGAGCCATTTAAACCTCAATGCACAGATGCTATAGAAGGGTAACAAATATCTTCCACTTTGATGATCATTACCCTCAGTAGAAACTTACAGCAATTATTTTTAAAACATTAGTAAATTTTATGTTTGCAAAACTCCAAGCACATCCAATAGAGAAGCCTGCTCTCAGGATCAACAAACAAAGAGGCAGTGTTAAACTTTGTCTTTTGAAAAAAAAAAAAAAAAAAAAAAAAAAAAAAGATGGGGGTGCCTGGGTGGCTCAGTCGTTTAAGCATCCAACTTAGGGTCACAGTTTAGATCTCACGGTTTGTGAGCTTGAGCCCTGCGTTGGGTTCTGGCAGCTCAGCCTGGAAGCCTGATTTGGATTCTGTATGTCCCTCTCTCTCTGCCCCCTCCCTCACTCATGCTGTCTCTCTGTCTCTCAAAAATAAGCATTGAAAAAAAAAATTTTTTTTTTAATTCTCTTTTGGATATGTCAGTCGTAGTACCTGACTCTCTACTCCCTCATGAACTGCCATGAGGCAAATCTAAGCAATCTGTTGGTTTTATTTTTTAAAACAACAGTGAGTGTCTCCATCTAAGTTTGGGGCAGAAGGTGCAGTGCTAGGATGCATAGAATTCTTGTATAGGAGTCCTAGAATTCCTGAGCTGTCATCTGGAACTGGCTGTGTAGTCCTGTGCGAGGCCGCAGGCCTGAGTCTCCTCAGGAGCAGCATCTGGATTTCTCTGCCCCTTCTGCTATTTGCGTGCACTTCGATTTTGACTGCAACAAGATATTGGCAGCACTTTACCAGTATTCCTGAAGCTTGGAAACTAATTTCTTAGCAGTGTGAGAAATGCCAGGACACTTAGCAAATGGCTGCTGCAGCACTTTGTATCAGTATCAATTTTAATCAACGATGACTGGGGGAGATTTCTCAGCTAATCTGGAAAGAATAATAATCCTTTTTGCCTTTTATTTTCTTAGAAAAGTAAGTGGCTTCCTTTCAGAAAGTCCGCAACTAGAGGTTTAGAGCTTTAAATTTTTAAATTACAGTATAATTACGAACTGAAAAGTACACAAATTATGAACCTATAGATTGATGAATTTTTTCCAAAGTAAATGTAACTACCATTTGGATCAGGAAACTGAATGTGGCCAGTGGCCCAGAAGCCTCTTTCACGTCCCTCCCAGTCACTGCCTCCCTTCCTCCCCAAATCATTGTCCTGACTTGTAGGTTAGTTTTGCTTGTTTCTGAATTTTATATAAGAATCATACAGTGTGTCTTTTCTGTGTCTGGTTTCTTTTGCTAATAAGCAGAATGTTTGTGAGATTTATTCATGTGGTTGTGGGTAGTAATAGCTTATTGATTTGCATTGGTGTAAGAGTCTTAATATATCACAATTTACTTGTCCCTTCTGCTATTGATAGACATTTAAGTTGTTGTATGGCTTTTTAAAATTATCTATACTATATTTTAAACTTTATTTTCAATTTTGTGTGCTGCTAAAGTACTAAGCAATTACTAAACAACAACTACTTCAGAACATAGCTCAAATATTCTGGTTAATTTCATTCTAGAATAGAAAGGCATAAATGTTTATTTTAGGTGGCAGTGAACTTCACAGAAGAGACAGGTTATAAAGTAATTAAATGTTTCCCTGTTTATGTCATGGTAAAGGGATTCAGGATGCATTTGTTATTCTATAGATAAATTGTGAAAATCATAACACAGGAAAATTTAATGTTCCAATTTGTGACAACAAGAATTATCAAACTCTGTCACATTTTAGTTACATAAGTAATCATATCATAAATGGAATTACAGTGTACGTAAGACATCCTCAGTAGCCTGTCGTAATACATTTTGTGGAAACAGAGACAATTCACATCATCCCTGTTTTGAGACTGGCTACCAATAACTTTCTTTACAGTTTTTTACTATTAAGAGTGGCACTGCCGTGAACATTCCCCATGTCCTTTGATGCGCATGTGTTTGCATTTCTGATGGTTATAGTCACAGAATTGGAATTGTTTGGGCATAGGGTGTGCATGTGTTTGGCACTAGTGAACAGTTTTCTCAAGTGGTGAAGCCAATTTACACCCCAACAAGAGGTGTGGGAGAGCTCCCATGGCTCCAGATCTATGTCAACACTTGGTATTTTCAGTCTTTCAAAATTTTAGCCATTCTTGTGAGGGTGTAGTGGTTTTATTTTCTTTTTCCTTGATGACTTTTGAAGTTAAGCACCTTTCCATATGCTTTTTGTGAAGTTATCTGTGAAAGACTGTGGACCATTTTCCTATTGGATTGTCTGTCTTTTTCTTACTGATCTTGAAGGCATTCTTTATGTATTCTGGACATCAGACCTTAACTGGAGGTATGAACTGTAAATTTCTTGTCTCACTCTTCAGTTTTGCTTTCACTGGAATAGATTCCAACCTGGGTTTCAGTCTCTGTAAGGGATGGGTTCTTTCTAGTTTATCCTTATTCCTAGGGCAGTGAGTCTTTTCAGGGCTCCCCAGCTGAAGCGTGGAGTATTTATTCAAGCCCTTCTACCTTAGTGTTTCCTGAACTCCCTTAACAACTGCTTGCAAAGCAGCAAATGCCAGAAAGGAAAATGTGACTCCAAATGTTTAGCTCATCTCTTTGCACTAACCTTCCCTTCATGATCTTGGCTACTTAGGTCCCTGCTGCCTTGATAGCTCTTTGATGTCTTCAAACAGATTTTTTAATGTTTTGTTGGGCTTTTCTTGTTGTTATTGGTGGTAGGGTTGGTATGGTTGGTGGACAAAATGGCCTTTCAAAGATATATTCACTTCCTAATCACCAGAGCCTGTGAATATTATTTATATGATAAAAGAGTGACTACTACCTTATATGGAAAAAAAAAAAAAAAAAGTGATTAAGGACCTTGAGAAGAGGAGCTTATCCTAGATTATCTGGATGGACTCTAAATGGTGAGCCCTAAGTGGAAATTTGTTACAGCAGCCACAGGAAACTAATACAGTTGTCCTGATAGAAGTTAGTTTGTCCATAACTTCTTTTAATGAGTAGTAGCTTAATAACTGTATTGTGGTCAATTTCTAGATTGTAATTGCTGTTTCAGATTAAATTAGTGGAATGCAGTTCTTTCTTTGATTATAGTGATGACAAGTATGTAATTTTTAATACATTGTGAAAAGAAGTACGATGATTTCTATTGTTACTATAGAGCTGGTCTCTTATTACTAAGAAAATCAAACAACTCATTTGATGGAATTCACATAGGTTGAAAATCTGATGCACATTAGTTTTCCCTAGTACAGTGTAGTATATTTATTAAAAATTTTTTTGTGGTGCCTGGACGGCTCAGTCGGTTAAGCATCCAACTTTAGCTTAAGTCATGATCTCACAGTTGGTGGGTTTGAGCCCTGTATTGGGCTCTGTGCTGACAGCTCGGAGCCTGAAGCCTGCTTCTGATTCTGTCTCCCTGT
This sequence comes from Puma concolor, assembly GCF_028749965.1. Lineage (NCBI taxonomy): Eukaryota > Metazoa > Chordata > Mammalia > Carnivora > Felidae > Puma > Puma concolor. The sequence goes on from NC_141671.1 coordinate 81,722,810, forward strand.
CTCTGCCTCTCCCTTGCTCACACTCTGTCTCTCTCATAAATAAACACTAAAAAAGTTGTTTTTAAATTTGTTGAGGGGCACCTGGATGGCTCAGTCAGTTAATTGTCCAAGTTTGGCTCAGGTCATGATCTTGTAGTTTGTGAGTTTGAGCTTTGCATTGGGCTCTGTGCTGACAGCCTGGAGTCTGCTTAGGATATTCTCTCTCTCTCTCTCTCTCTCTCTCTCTCTCTCTCTCTCTCTCTTTCTCTCTCTCTCTCTCTCTCTCTCTCTCTCTCTCTCTCTCTCCCCTCCCCTACTCTTGTGCTCTCTCTTTCTCAAAATAAACAAATAAACATTAAAAATGATAACAAAAAATAAAAACACCAAGTGTGAAAAAACAACTTTAGTGGAACATCATAGATGAAGAAATTTGGATTTATAGTCCAGATAGATTGTTTAACCAAAACAATCATTCTTATGATTTCCTACAAGGAAAAACTGATAGTTATGTTTATTCTGACCACTTCTAAATTAGTGGCAACATTTTTAAAAAAGAGAAATTGTCCTTTGTCAGTTTAAAATGACTAAATATACTAGAAGCCTAGAAGCCTAGTTGTTTGTTTTCCTAAGGTTGTTGGGATACATAATGGGATGTGGTTACCATGGTAACACCAGCTTGGATCCTGGGATCTCACTGGTCATACCCCCTGTAGAGTTATTTCACCATTTTTTTTAAATTTTTTTTTTTTCAAAGTTTATTTATTTTTGGGACAGAGAGAGACAGAGCATGAACGGGGGAGGGGCAGAGAGAGAGGGAGACACAGAATCAGAATCACCATTTTTTTTTTTAGATACAAGCCTATCTGCTGGCCCTTGAGAGTAAAGCCCATGTCTTCGTACCTTCACTGATTCATTTATTACATTGTTGTTACTCTCCTGCCTTGTCCCAAGTGCTGTGCCAGGTACTAAAGATCATTTGAGCAGCAAAACCCAACATGATTCCTGCTTTCATAGTGCTTACAATCTAAGGGGAAACAGACAGCCAAAAAGTCGTTAAGATGAATGTGTTATACAGACTGAGACTAGTGATCTGAAAGGAAGGAACATGAGTCTATGAGAACGTGGAAAAACAGCATGAGCTAGTCTGGGAGATCAGGAAAGGCTGAAGATGACCTGATACCTGATGAACATTCCAGGCAGACAGATGAGCTCACACAAAGTCCTACAATGCAAGAAAGCAAATTGCCAGTGAGGAACTGAAGGAAAACTCAGTGTGACCAATTCCCAGAAAGTTGAGTTGTGTTGAGAGGGATGACCCTGGCAGGGTGGTTTCATGCAGAACCTTTTAAATCAAGCCAGAAACATAGATCTGTATCTTAAGAGCAATGGAAATCTGTGTCAGTTGCTTGGTCTGCCAAAACAAATACCACAGACTGAGTGGCTAAAACAACAGAAATGAATTTTTGCATGATTCTAGAGGCTGGAAGTCCAAGCTCAAGGTGCTGGCAGTGTTGGTTTCTCACTTTTGGCTTGCAGATAGTTGCCTTCTTGCTGTGTTCTCATAGGACTTTTTCTCTCTGTGCATGCATCCTTAGTGTTTCTTCTTCTTAAAGGTGTTATGGATTGAATATATGTGTCCCCCAAAGTTTATGTGTTGTAGCCCTAATTCCTAGTGTGGTTGGCTGTATTTGGAGTAAGGAAGTAATTAAGGTTAAGTGAGGTTGTAAGGCCTGATCTGATAGGATTAGTGTCCTTGTAAGAAGAGACATCTGAGAGCTCAGTTCTCCTCCCTACCTCATCTCTTCCCACCCAGTGGGGACCAGTGAAAGGCTGTGTGACATGGCCTTGCTATGATAACAAAACAAGAAGGTGGTCATCTGCAAGCCAGGAAGAGAGCTCTCACCAGAAACGGAATTGGCCTGAACCTTGGTCTTGAACTTCTAGCCTCCAGAACTGTAAGAAAATTAATTTTTGTAGTAGAGATGGATGTGAGAGAGATTTTGGAAGCGAAATTGACAGGATGCAGTGATGGCGGATTGATGGATTCAACTGAGAGAACAGGAAAAGGGAGATTTCAAGATTGACGCCAAATCTTTAGACTTGCAGAATTGTAATAGGAACACTGGAGGAGACTAGGTTGGAGAATGATAAGCTTGGTCTTAGATTTGTAGATTTGTCTCTTGAGATCCATGTGGAAATGATGAGTAAGTTGGATATGTGGGTCAGGAGTTTGGAGGAGAGATTTGGAATTGAGATATGAATTTGAAAGTCTTGGGCTTACAGATGGTAATAGTACTTAGTGCACTATCTGGCATATTTTAGATTTTTGATAAATGTTTTTGAATAAAAAACAAGTTATAGTCTAAAGTGTTTCATAGGAGATGGAGTAGGATATAAGGATAGTGCATAATCGTCTCCTTAGGAAAGCTATCAGTTGGAGAAGAAAATAGTAGAATGAATCTCTAACCAAACAGAAATGATTCTTTGGATCATGTGTGTGGGGGAAATTGACTTTTCTTACAAGAATTTTGGAATGGGGCACCTGGGTGCCTCAATCGATTAAGCGTCCAACTTCAGCTCAGGTCATGATCTCGTGGTCCGTGGGTTCGAGCCCCGTGTCAGCCTCTGTGCTGACAGCTCGGAGCCTGGAGCCTGCTTCAGATTCTGTGTCTCCCTCTCTCTCTGCCCCTCCCCTGCTTCTGCTCTGTCTCTCTCTGTCTCTTCCTCAAAAATAAATAAACATTAAAAAAAGTAATAATTAAAAAAAAAGAATTTTGGAATGAGGTTGGAAAATGAACTCAAGCTATGAGAGTAAAAGGATATTTGGTGCTTCTTTTCTTGAGAGTCCTGCAGCCGACACCTGTCTCATCTGTTGCATGGGCCACGGGCCCATCAGGCAAATACCTGCACAGATGTGTGAACAGAAGTGTGCTGCATATGCTTGGCTGCAGATCTGTCAGCGGCACAACAAATAGCAAAGACTCAAAAAATATCGCCGTAATTATCACAGCTAAACCACAAAGGATGAAAAAGACAGGGGCCCAAGGTCCTATCAAAATGGTCTTCTGTCAACAGTTCATGTCTTTTCCTGGATTGTTCCATATTTCCTGGATCATTAATAGCTTTTGCTGAGCCAAGAACAGACCTGGCGTCCAGATGGCCAGATGGGGAAAGAAGTATCCCCTTGAACTTTGAAATCTAGGCTGCAGAGTGGAAAGGGTGAGTGAGTCCAGCTCTTCTTGTTTCATGCAAGTAAGAATACTGCATGTTTTTATAATTTTTAAAAATATTTATATATTTTTGAGAGAGAGAGAGAGACAGGGCTTGAGCAGGGGAGGGACAGAAAGAGAGGGAGACACAGTTTCTGAAGCAGGCTCCAGGCTCTGAGCTGTCAGCACAGACCCCAACATGGGGCTCGAACTCACAATCTGTGAGATCATGACCTGAGCTGAAGTTGGCCACTTGACCAACTAAGCCACCCAGGCGCCCCGAATGGTGCATGTTTTTATAAGGCAGTAATTATATTAGCTTTAATTATGATAGTAGTTGCTGTTTGTTTTGTCTTAGATAACAGTAGGTATGTAGATACAGGAAGACTTGGCACAATAAATGTTTGTCCTCCCACATGCTCTTCTTTTAAAATGTAATTCTTAAAATATCACAGGAGATAACATGCTGAGAAGTACAGAGATTTTATTTAATGTTGCCCTGGTTTTCAGAACTTCATTTTTAAAGAAGTATTCAAATGTAATATTTATTGAACACCTACTGTGTGTCAAGCTGGGGTCCTAGTGGTCCTTGCCCTTCCAAGGCTCATGGTCCTTCCCAAGAGACTGTTAATAAATAAGTAATTTTTTAACATTTATTCATTTTTGAGACAGAGAGAGACAGAGCATGAACGGGGGAGGGTCAGAGAGAGAGGGAGACACAGAATTTGAAACAGGCTCCAGGCTCTGAGTAGTTAGCACAGAGCCCGACGCGGGGCTCGAACCCACGGACAGTGAGATCGTGACCTGAGCCGAAGTCGGACACTCAACCGACTGAGCCACCCAGGCGCCCCAGTAATTTTTTAAATGTTAATTTATTTGTTTTGAGAGAGAGAGAGAGAGAGCGAGCAGGGGAAGGACAGAGAGAGAGGGAGAGAGAGAATCCCGACTCAAGCAGGCTCCATGCTGTCAGCATGGAGCCTGACACAGGGCTCGATCTCACGAACTGTGAGATCATGACTTGAGCTGAAATCAAGAGTTGGAGGCTTAACTGACTGAACCACCCAGGTGCCCCTAAACAAGTAATTATAAGTCTAATCCAAGTTCAGACACTTAACCAACTGAGCCACCCAGGTGCCCCTATAACTTACATTTCTGATAATATCCTTTTTAGCCTCCAATGTAAGTTCTTTGGTTTGTGTCAACAAATGAAATGCCTCGGTATCAATTTGTGCACGTCCCCAGAAAGAATCCCCTATCAGTGTATATGGATAAACCTGGGGCCTGTTTTCAGAGCCTGCCATTCATAGTCCTGAATCTTGTTAATTTCTGGCCTGCAGCAGTGTCTACACAGTATGTTGGCATCTAAACCATAGGAGAAGGGTCCCTGGGAGGTGCTTGTAGAAGCTCCAGTTTCCAGAGCTCTGTTGAAGGGCAGGCAACCACCAATAGGGGCTTCTTGAGGCTGTTGCTGGGGCGGGTGTGATGCTTAAGGAGCTCAGTTGCATCTCTGACAAGTCAAAGGAAAAGGGCATCCTGTTATGAGAATGAATCGCCAAGTGGCTTCCTGCAGAACAAGCTGAAGCAGGCATGCTCCCTCAGAACGTGCTGAAGGGGAAACAAGGAAGTGAAATACTAACAATGATATAATGTTATGTGTCAATTATCTCTCAATAAAAAAAATGAAATAATATTATTGTATGATCTTGAAATGGTGTGATGACCCTTCTTGACTGGTCATAAAATAAACTGATACCCTTCTCAATTGGAAATTGTCAGCCCTGCTTGGTTTGTCTGTCATTTTGACAATGCTTACTGATGCTTTCCAAAATCTGTGGAAGGGATTCTAGCTTCCTGAGTCAGCAGTATATACCAGTAGTCTGGGAAGCTTTTTTAGGGCAGCTACAGAAGATTTAAGGAATAACATATCTTGGTTCTAGAGAAATTTCTCATAGGTGGTTTTCTTTTTTGTTTTTGTTTTTGTTTTGCTTTGTTTTCTTTTCTTCCAGAAGAGATTAGGAGGGAGAGTCTCATGGTCAAGAGTTCTGCCTACTTAGAAGTGTACCCTTGCTAGCCTTTGGTATCTGGCCCCAGTGGAACTGCATAAGGGGAGGAAGGGATCATTCTAGTGCTCCAAAGCCCTGCCCCAACCCTCCTGAGATTCAGCCTTCAGCTTGACAGGGAGTCAAAAGTACAGAGACTCAGAATGCTCCAGGTCACAAGTATTCCTACGCAGAGATGCAGGGATGACATTTTGTGCCTTCAGCCTGCCTAGGTCAGACAGAGACAGGAGATTTCCCTCTGAGAGCTGGAACAGCCTCTTCACTCTGTTGTTTTAGTCTCACTTAATTAATGGTGTTAATGGGTGCTAAAGTACCGGATTGTAGGCCTCAGAAGAGGGTGTTTCAGGAGCTGTGGCACTATCAGGCCATCAGTTTTTTTTTTTGTTTGTTTTGTTTTTGTTTGTTTTTTTTTTAATTTTTTTTTCAACGTTTATTTTTATTTTTGGGACAGAGAGAGACACAGCATGAACGGGGGAGGGGCAGAGAGAGAGGGAGACACAGAATCGGAAACAGGCTCCAGGCTCTGAGCCATCAGCCCAGAGCCCGATGTGGGGCTCGAACTCCCGGACCGGGAGATCGTGACCTGGCTGAAGTCGGACGCTTAACCGACTGCGCCACCCAGGCGCCCCCAGTTTTTTTTTTTAATGTTTATTTATTTTTGAGAGACAGAGATAGAGTGAGAACGGGGGGAGGGGCAGGGAGAGAGGGAGACACAGAATTTGAAGCAGGCTCCAGGCTCCGAGCTGTCAGCACAGAGCCCGACAGGGGGCTCGAACCCACGAACTCTGAGATCATGACCTGAGCCATAGTCGGATGCTTAACCGACTGAGGTACCCAGGCGCCCCAGGCTGTCAGTTCTGCAGTGGACAAGATTTGCATCTTCCTTTTGTCTTTGAGAGGCTGCTTGCTTCTTTGCATTGGTGAGCAGCTGTCTTCATAGGAGAGGTAGGGGAAAGGCTGGCTTTTGGTCAATCTAAAGAGAGAATTTGCCTTTGAAGACTCATACAGAAGATCTAAATAGAAGATATTTCAAGAAGACTTTTTCTGTTACTGGACCAGCTTACGGTTGGAAGACCCTCAGGCTCTTCTAGGGGGGTATGCGTATTTAGGTACGCCGCCAAAAGTGATGAAACCAAGCACTGCATCTTTTATGAGAGCTCAGAAGTACTGCTCTGTGCCACAAGGGGACAGTTCCTTTTATGTTTATCATCTTGGTGACTCACTCTTATCCTGCCCAGAGAGGAGCTTTAGGTCCATCTTTACCATAAATGATGATGTGAAAGGTTGGCTGTGGCAGGATTTGTGGTGCGTGCCAAGGCCCCCGGCCTCTTACTTCTCTGTACTCTTTTCTTAGCAGCTGAAGAACTTAGTTTCATTTATTCATCCAGCAACCACTTAGGATACTACCGTGTTAGGTGCTGAGTGTGCCAAAGTAAATATGTTGAAGTCACTACCCTCAAGGAGTTTATAGCATGAATGAATCTTTCTTGGCTGAGTGGGTAATCTACTATTAGAGAATAATCCTAATGTTAAATTCTGTTACCTCTGGTATCTAATAACAGTGCAATCTGCTCCAGTACAAAACCTGTTTCTATAATGAACTTAGCTCATATGAATTGGATATAGGTGCATAATGTCAGTTCATATGCTTTTCACCCTATGTAAGAGGAGCCCAAATAACAAGAGTAAAATAATAACCTTCATCAGGAAAGGAAAATGCCCTCGGCTCAACTTTTGCACCCCAGGAGCTCTTTCTATGCTGTTTTAAGAAAATTAAAAATGAGTGCCTGTGACCAGCTCTCCATTCCTGGAGACTTGCACCCTAGCCTTGAGGACCCTCACTGGCAGCAGGTGTACTTCCTCCTGTCTCGTTCCCTTTTCACTGGGAAATCAGCATTTCCATCCTCTCACTTGCGTGCTTGTAATATTTCTTGCAGGAACCTCTTGTTGCCATGAGCTGTTGGTTTGCTTCTGAGAGGTACTAATTGTGCGTGTTTGTGTGTGAGTGTAAGCATGCCCTCTGGTTACCATGCATGTCAGATGAACTTGAGTGGTTTGTCCATGCTATATTTCTCGTATGCCCTGGTGCTGACATCCAGAGAGCCAAAGACAGTTAAACCTCTATGATGACGCCAGAAAGTGGGAGTTCCGAGCCTCCCATGCCCTTTCATCTATGAGCCCCTGAGAAATAGAGTGACAGCAGTTGCCAGTCTCAGTAGTCAGTCCTGTTCCCAGGCTCTGAGATATGGCCCCTCAGATTGCAGCTCTGGCTTCAGCTGGAGAGAGAGGGACTAGCGGAGCTTGTCCATATCTCAGTGGTTCAGATTCTGCAGGGAAGTTCATGCCTGTTTACTGTCTCCTGAAGTGGGCATGGGATGAGGGCTCCTTAATTAAATATCATACAGGAAGGGGGACCAAAGGGCTATTTGGAATCCCTTTCTTTTGGCCTGGCAGCAAGGAGTTAAGTAGCCTAGTTTACTTTCAGAGACACAGACCGTCAGTGGTGTTCACTTTGGGCAGTGCCCAGACATCAGCCTGGTCACTCACAGCGCTCCAACTCCAGGCCAGGCAAAGCCAGCAGGAAGGGCCCCTCTGGTGTACCCGTCCAGAAGAGCTTGCTTTGAAAATGTTCCCAAGGTGAGGGTATAATCTGATTCTGAGAGCCTTACCTTGTTTGGGGTAGAAAGGTTACAGAAACAGCCTGCATCAGTGTCTCCTGGCTCCCCCATTACCCCATCTTCTCAGTCTTCATGCTGCACAGCAGCAGACCATTTAAAATTCACAGAGGTTGCTTCAAGAAGCAAGTCTATTTATTAAACTTCTACATTTGAATGTCAAGAGTTAAAAAGATGGTTGGGTTTGTTTGCACCACACACATACAAAGTGCTATCATGGGAATCCATGGGAGGCTGTATTGTCCTCAATTTGCTTTAGCAGTTGTAAGTGAAGGATACCTGATCAATTATTGTTGCTGTGCACCCCAGAGGGCTGTCTGTGGGAATGAGAGCTGGCTGTGTGTACCTGTGACCATGCATCCACCTCCCCAGTGGGTGGGAAGGTGCGTTCCTTTCTGGGAATTCAGCCAAAGTTCCGATCCGTTCTTTCTCTTGGCTCCTGTTTTTACAGTTATATCACTGTTAGACTGAGGGAAGGAGATAGAAGAACCAATAGAATGGAGGATATGGGCAAATAAATATGTTTTAAATTAGAAGAACCAACAAATCCATTGTAGTGGCAAGCACTTTGCTGAAGGAGAATTACAAAATGTTTTATCTCCCTTTTCTAAAGAAAAGATACTAATATCCAACCACGTGGATCAAAACTTCTCAATATTTCATAGATCCTTCTAGGTCAACTTCTCTCCATCCTTACCCAGTCCAAGCCTCTGACATCTGCTCGTGCTGCAGCAGCAACAAACCTTACTGATAACCCCTGCTCCCCCATTGCCACATCCCTCTGCTCATTATGCTGTACCATGGCAGACATTTAAAAATCACAGATCTAGGGGCGCCTGGGTGGCACAGTCGGTTAAGCGTCCGACTTCAGCCAGGTCACGATCTCGCGGTCCGTGAGTTCGAGCCCCGCGTCAGGCTCTGGGCTGATGGCTCAGAGCCTGGAGCCTGTTTCTGATTCTGTGTCTCCCTCTCTCTCTGCCCCTCCCCCGTTCATGCACTGTCTCTCTCTGTCCCCCCCCCAAAAAAAAAAAAAAAAAACGTTGAAAAAAAAAATCACAGATCTAGTCATGACACTTCCTCTCAAATGCCCTCCCAGGGCTCAGCATTGCCCATTACACCTCCTTGCCCTCACATCCCATGATTTCCTGGACCTCGTGTGGCTCCCATCTGTACCATCACCTTGTTTCTCCTTACGTCCTGTTTTAGTCAGGGTTCTTCAGAGACAAGAGACCAATGCTATGTGTATATATGCAGAAAGAGATTTATTATAAGGAATAGGCTCACAATTTGGCAAGTCCAAAATCTACAGGGTGGGCCAGCAGGCTGGAGACACAGGAGAGCTGATGTTTTAGTTCTAGTCTGAAGGCAGACTGCTGGAGAACCAGAAAGAGTTGATATTGCAGATGAAGTCCAAAGGCAGTCTGCTAGAGAATTCTCTCTTGCTTGGGGGAGACTGGGGTTTTGTTTTTGTTGTTGTTGTTGTTGTTCTAGTCAAGCCTTTAGCTGATTAGATGAGGCCCACCTACATCATGGAGGGCAATCTGCTTTACTCAAAGTCTACAGAGTAAGGGGTGCCTCGGTGGCTCAGTTGGTTGAGCCTCTGACTCTTGGTTTCAGCTCAGGTCATGATATCATGGTCGTGAGATCAAGCCTGGAGTTGTACTCTGTGCTGGGTGTGGAGCCTGCTTGAGACTCTCTCTCGCCTTCTCCTTCTATCCCTCCCCCACTGACACTCTCTTTCTCTCTCTCTCTCTCAAAATAAAAAATAAATGAAAGTCTATGAATTAGAACATTAATCTTATCCAAAAAAAACCTCACAGAAATGTGGAATAATGTTTGACTATGTTGATAAATACCTGTGCACCCCATGGCCCAGCCAAGTAGACACATGAATTAACTATCTCCCTCCCTGTTTGCTTTTTGTTATCTATCCACACTGGACTGCTTCTAGCTTTTCTGATGTGCTACACTAATTCTGGACTTTGGGCCTTTGCACATGCTGCTTATTCCACCCAGAGTGCTTTTTCATCTGGCCCATTCTTATTTACCCACCATGTGTCAGCTGAAATTCCACTTCCTTAAAGGGAATTTCGCAGATCCTTCCAGGCTACAGTCATTCCCTCAGATACATATTGCTAGAGCACACTGAACTCCCCTTTAATATCACACTGAGAGTCACTTGTTTAGTGCCGGACTTTAAGCTCCATGAGGGCAGGAGACATATCTGTTTTGCTGCCACATGCCTGGCATTTACTAGCTGTTCACAGATCATCCAGTGAATGAGTGGATGAATGAATGTATTGCAAGTTTACACCGCATTAAAAGCTTACAAGGTATAAGGCTCTTACATAAAGGTACAACCCTGTGAGGTAAACATTATTATCTTCACTTTTCCACATAGAGGCCCACAGAGGTTAGGGACTATTTGTATAGAATCTGGGCTTCAAATAAAATAATAATAAATGCAACTGCTCGTGTTTACAGCACTCAGTAAGCTAGGTACTATTCTATACGTTTGACAACTCATAGCAACCTAATGAGATAAGTGGCGTTCTCTGCCTCCTGGATTTCAGTCTGGAGGGTACGCTTCAATACATCTCAGGAACCTGGAATCTGGAATTCATGGGGAAGCTGGTCCTTCACCCTGTGGTCTTCCTGGGCCATCTTCAGTTCTCTTTTTCTCTGCCTGAGTAAATAGGGGAAAGTTAGCAAGTCTGCTGGCCAAGCAGATGTCTAGTTGAGGAACAGAATGCTGCTCCTCCCTTTTTGAAGTTACCTTAGTCTGTATAGGAACCCCCTTGCCTCCAGCCACCATGAATAAGCATGGGTGGAGAAATGCTTCTCTTCATAGTCACTGTATCTTCAAAAAGTAACCCTTTCTCACTGTCTTCCATTTAGATCAACCTATTGGGGTGTGTGTGAGGTAAGCCGTATTCTCTGAGCTGACATCTTAGTGACCTGTAGAAGGGGGAGGGGGAGAGGGAAGGGGAGGGGTGTCAGTACCTAGTGCCAATAAATAAGATTTGGTGTTCTGAAATCTGGTATATACTTACATGTTTTAAGGCTCTGTGTCTTCTCTGGAAGACTTGAAAATACATCTGCACTCCCAGAATTCGGGGATATTATAGCTATTTCATTGTGTTAAATTACAAACCCATACCCTAGAACTAATTCCCCAGATGATGGGGCGGGTCTTTTTTTCTTCTATACCAAGTCACAATATTAATAATGCAGTCAAATGTGGCTCTTCTGTAAAAGAGTTTAATTTTCAAAGACAATTAGACAATTTTATGGCTGACTTGAAGCATTTGTCTGTAACCACTGAGTTGATATCATGTTGCCTCCCTAACGGATTCTTGCTGACAGTCAAAGGAGAGATACGTTGTGGGAAGTACAAAGCTTTTCAATTAATTGATGATTCTGTTAGGTGTAAAGCCTGTAATTACTCTGTGGTTGTTGCCTTTGCCAAAAACAAATTGAAAACCTGTTTTATGGGAAAGTTCTTTTCTGAACTTGAAAAGTATAGGTTAAAAAAAAAAGTAGAAAAGAAAAAGACCATGTTCCATCCTCCAGAATGAGGAGTAGGGAGGAATAAAGGCTTCTGGCCTATACTTTCTCCTAACCAGTGAGTTAATAAAGTACTTTTTGGTGAATAGGGCAATTATTTAGAATAATCTTTAGATCCTATTTTTACATTCTTTTTTTTTTTTTTTTGAAGAGGTGGGGAGAGAGAGAACGAGCAGGGGAGGGGCAGAGGGAGAGAGAGAGAGAGAGAGAGAGAGAGAGAAAGAATCTTAAGCAGGCTCCATGCACAGAGCAGAGCCCAAGGCAGGGCTCGGTCTCACAACAGTGATATCATGACCTGAGCCAAAATCAAGAGTTGGATGCTTAACCAACTGAGCCACCCAGGTGCCCCTATTTTTACATTCTTGACTAGCCATTTCATATCCAACTGATTCATTCATTCATTCAACAAATATTTCTAAGTGCTGCTGTGCCCAGGGAATGTTGCAGACTTTGAGATAAAGTAGTAAGCATGGAAAAGGCTGCTGCTGTCTTGGAGCTCCTATGGGATGCTGGTCACTGGAGGCAAACAATATCCAAGTAAATAAATGAATGAACAATGGTGTTGACTTCGTGCAAAAAAATAGAAATTGACAATGTGATAAAGTATGTGGATTTAGGGGAGGGAGGCAACTAGGCCATTCAGACCCACAAAAACGTTACAGACTTAGGGAACTCATGCTCCATTCCTGCCCCCCTCCCACCTGTCTCTGCGAGGTGGTGCTGCTCATGTGACAAATGGAAATGGAAGCCTTTGCAAGAACCTGGCAAACCATTAATAGGATTCTCTTTGGACTCCCGGCTCAGTTCTAAGTAGAACACATAGCTTCTTTAGGGAAAAGAGGAGAAGGCATTTAAAGTCTTAAACAAGAGTAAGGTTCCCCAATCGCTGCCTTAATCAAGTTCATTAAAGCCAAATGTATATTTAAAACTTGCTTATGATTAACTTTATTTTAATGTCAGTAATAATATTTTAATTCCTCCATGATGTCTAAAGGTATCTTCATTTAGGAGATGGGGAGAAATGTGCCCCCTAATGTAAATCTTTGGCTTTAATGAAGTGTTTGTAAGTAGTAGACCCAAAATGCTTAAAGTATAATTTCTAAGAATTAGCCACTCTGGGGAAAAAAATACTTGGTTTGAAAAACTACTACCATAGACTGTTTGCATGTTCCTCCAGCCACTGTATTTTGAGAGCTGAGACAATAAGACTAAGCCAAACAAGAGTTTAACACACACACACACACACACACACACACACACTGTGTGGGGAAAGAGCAATGCAAAGATCGTATTTGTGCTTTTGGTCTCACTGATGAATATGGCACATGATACACATAGGGTTGTTTGGGTGAACTCCTGCCCTGTTCTAGGCCATAAAGTACACTTCTCTGTTCAACAGGATATTCTGCAGAGAACTGACAGCAGTGACCACTGATTTAGGGTTTTGCTTCAAAGACTGTGTGGGGAGCAAATTTAAGTCAAAAATGCATTTATTCTGAAAGAATACCATAGAACTTGGCCTGTACTTGGCCTAACATGGAAAGTTGATGCCTTCTTGAAACTAGGGAGGTAGCATCACACAACAGTTCAGAGTATTCGCCCTGATATGTGACAGCCTGGGTTCACATCCTGACCTGATCACTACTGGCTGTGTAATCCTGGTGAAGTGGCCTGACCTCCCTCTGGTTTATTTCCTCATCTATGAAATGTGGGTAATCATAGCCCCAACCTCTTGTGCTTGCCAAGAGGATTAAGTGAAGACCCTACCACGATATATGGTTTAGGGTAAGAAGCTCAATATTAGCTCTCTTGTCATTTCTGCCATCATCATGGTGGGGTCCACCTGGTGCCCATATGGGGCTCCCTTTGCCCTTTTGTTTTCACCCTTTTCTCTGTAAAGCAGCATGAAAGCTAGATCCCCGGAAATGGAGCTACAGCTGGGAGGAAACATGTGCTGCTGTGAACTTAACTCTTAAAGCAGCATTGCTCTCAGTCTCAGAGCGATGGAATGTGCTCTTGGAGGAATGCTGCTGTGACTGTCCTCTCCGTGGGCCTGTGTGCAGAAAAAGACATGTCTGGGAATTTTTTAAGGAATGTAGCTGATCCAGTAGGAGTTGTCTTGAAAGCCTTCTCTGTCAGGCTAACTTGAGTGTGTACATATATATGTTCTATGTAATATATAAATGTACAATACATAGTGTATATAGATTATGTGTAAATTATATTATGTTTATACTTTTTAAAAATACCTATTTTAAAAATATATTAAAGCATCAGAACTGATTAAGCAGGGGGCCTGTGTGGCTCGGTCAGTTGAGTATCTGACTTTGGCTCAGGTCATGATCTCACAGTTAGTGGGTTCAAGCCTCACATCAGGCTGTGTGCTGACAGTGCAGAGCCTGCTTGGGATTCTCTGTCTCCTTCTCTCTTCGCCCCTCTCCTACTCGTGCTCTCTCTCTGTCTCTCAAAAGTAAACGTTAAAAAAAATTTTTTTAAAGAACTAATTAAGCAAAATGAAAGCTTTTATATTATGTAGGGAGATCCTTGGGAAGTAAGCCAATAGGCCAGTGTGCGTCTTCTCTGTTCTGCCCCAGGCTGTGCTGCAAACTTGGGCAAGACATTTACCTTTTACCTTCATTGACCCATCTGAAAATGAATATGACGGACACAAAGAAACATTTATTCATTGCAACCTTATTTGTGACAAAAAAAAAAAAAAAAGAATTGGAAACAACCTAAATGATTATCAATACAGAATTGCCTAGATAAACTAAAGTATTCCATAGGATACTGTAAGAGCAGTTTTTGAAAAAAGCAAGTTGTAAATAATACATATAGTAATTATACTAAAATGCACACACACACACACACACACACACACACATAAACACAACTCTATACCATTGTATTTCCACAAGTGTGTGCACCCACAGAAATAATCTGGAAGGGATGACTCCAAACTGAGAATGTGGTTCCCTACAGGAGGGAAATTGAATGGAAAAGAGGCAGTGGTCAAGGGGAATATTGCTTTATATATCATATTTGAATTTTATCCTACAATGAGAATTTATGCATGTATTGTATTGCATGTATTGCAATTAAACTTAAAATAATTTCTAAAATAGGCATGAGGCTATCTTAGTTCGGGCTTCTGTGACAACAAATAAACAATAAACATTTATTTCTTACAGTTCTGGAATCTGGGAGGTCTAAGACAAGGTGCCAGTGATTTGGGTTTTTGGAAAAACTCTCTTCCTGGCTTGTAGACAGCTGCCTTCTTGCTGTGTCCTCACTTGGCAGAGAGAGAGAGAGGGCTCTGGTCTCCTTCTCTTCTCTTATAAGGGTACTAATCCCATCATGGGGGCACCACCCTCATGACCTCGTCCAAACCTAAGTACCTTTGAAAGGCCCTGATTCCTAATACCATCACCTTGGAGATCAGGACTTCATTATGAGAATTTGGAGAGACACACATATTTCATCTGTAGCACCAATCTGTAAGGTCTCTGAAAATCCCCACTGCAGAGCGTAAGTCTGGATATTTGTGAAGATACCACATTCCATTGTCACTCCAGGAACCTCCCTCCCGACCTCCCACACAAGGTTTTAGAGTTTGGACACTGGTAATTTTCAGACACAATTGCCAGTCTTCAGCCAAAATCCATGTTCAGTTCAAATTCTAAGTGTTTAGATGACTAAATAAAATGAACAGCATACTAGTAGTTAGACCTTGGTCTGCAAAGGAGTTTAATCTGCTCTGAGGGCCTGACTTGGCCAACGAAGCTGGATATCTTTGTCAAATGACTTAAATCTGGGTTAGTAAAGAGGGGTGTGACTAAGAAGGCAATATAAACACCCAGGAGATTCAGACATGAGGGCACATGATCTGTGAGAGCTAGATTTATTTGGCTTCAAATCTAAAGTTGTGCTTTTAAGGGAATAAATGTTGGGTTTAGGCATTGAAGGGGGAAACCAACTTCCTAGGAAGCAAGAGCAAGGAGGGAAGGGGGAGAGGCAGTGAGGGGGGAGGGAAGGGAGGGAGGCAGCAAGGAGGGAGGGAAGAGGGAAAAGGGTGAGGCAGTGAGGAGGGAAGGAAGTGGAGAAGCTGGTGTTATTTTTTTTTTTTTTTAATTTTTTTTCAACGTTTTTTATTTATTTTTGGGACAGAGAGAGACAGAGCATGAACGGGGGAGGGTCAGAGAGAGAGGGAGACACAGAATCGGAAACAGGCTCCAGGCTCTGAGCCATCAGCCCAGAGCCCGACGCGGGGCTCGAACCCACGGACCGCGAGATCGTGACCTGGCTGAAGTCGGACGCTTAACCGACTGCGCCACCCAGGCGCCCCGAAGCTGGTGTTATTAGTTGTTAGGTAGAAACGAGTTGAGGTAAAGTACACTCCCTCAGTCCAAGCTCACAGGGGCTATTTCTTTCCTTTTTATAACGTTTATTTATTTTTGAGAGAGACAGAGACAGAATGCGAGTGGGTTAGGGGCAGAGAGAGAGGGATACACAGAATCTGAAGCTGGCTCCAGGCTCTGAACTGACAGCACAGAACCCGCTGCGGGGCTCGAACTCACGAGCTGTGAGATCATGACCTGAGCTGAAGTCAGATGCTCAACCCACTGAGCCACCCAGGCACCCCTCAGAGGGGATGTTTCTGAAGGTGGCTTGAATTGTAGGCAGTTTGAACCTAAGTATCCTAGAATGATGATTTTCACTAGGGAAGAGGATGTATTTGAAGGGAGAGAGAGAGTGTGTGAGTGAGGGGTGGGAGTAGACTGTAGAGTTTTGAAAAGCATATTCTAGATATCTGTGTTTGTACTACAAAGGAATAAAAAAACTTCAACAAAATCTTCTAGGCTGGTTGTAATCCCCAGAAAACACCATAAGAGACCTGAGTTTTAAAAGATTAAGAATTACCCAAAAACAAGCTTAAAGTGGGGTGCCTGGGTGGCTCAGTTAGTTGCGAGTCTGACTCTTAATTTCAGCTCAGGTCATGGTCCCATGGGTCATGAGATCGAGTCTCGTGCTGACTGTGGAGCCTGCTTGGGATTCTCTCTCCCTTTCTTTCTGCCTCTCCTCAGTTTGCATGTATTCTCTCTCTCTCTCAGTCTCTCTCAAAATAAATAGATAAACTTTAGGGGTGCCTCAGTGGCTCAGTTGGTTAAGCATCCAACTTTGGCTCAGGTCATGATCTCATGGTTTGTGAGTTCGAGCCTGTATCAGGCTCTCTGCTGTCAGCTTAGAGCCCCTTCTCTCTCTCTGCCCCTCCCCCCCTCATTCTCTCTCTCTCTCTCTCTCTCTCTCTCTCTCTCTCTCTCTCTCAGTCTCGGAAAGAAAAAAAAAAAGACTTAAACTGAAAAAAACCCAACAGGCTTAAAGCTAAGGACCATGGATGTCTCAGAGCTATGGGTCCTCTGTGAATCTACACTGCACCAACCATTATCCGTGGCCTGGATAATTTGTGCATATATTCTACTATTTTTTTTTTTTAATGTCTGTAGATCAAGAATAAAATACCAGTAATTCATTGTATCTTTTGTCACTGGGTATTTTCTTGATGACTTAAAAAAAGTTTCATTATAAAACATTTTAAACACATATGAAAGTAGAAAGAAAACCAAATGGACCTGTACAGATCCCCTCTGTTTCAACAGTTTTCAGAGCATGGCCAATCTTATTTCATCTCTACCCGTGTCCCCCAAAACCAGGTTGCTTTGTACCGATCCAGACAGCCTGTTATTTCATCTGTGAATATTTCAGTTTGTATATCTAAAAGCACTCTTCTAAGGTAAATAACTGGAGTGTCTTTATCATACATTCAAAAATCAATCACTCCTTGATATCATAAAATATTCAGTAATTATTTACATTTTCTGATTGTCACATAAAATTTTAAGTTTCTCCTCACTGGAATCCAAAAAAGGCTGTATGTAACAATTGGCTGCGTCTTTTAAGTCTTTCTTAATCTCTACATTTCTTCTTTTTTATTTTCTGCAGTTTTTTGTTGTTATTGTTGAAGAAATCAGGTCAGAAACAGAACAATGTTTCTCAAAGTGTGGTCTGGTGCTGGTTTGTGACAAGTACAGAGTAAATGTTTAGAAAGTGTTCTAGCAATTAGACATTGCTGTAACATTCGGTCACATGAGTATTATCAGCAAATGTGGTTTGGACTTAAAATTTTGTGTATTGAGGACATTCTAATGCTGCAGCTAGGGTGATAAGAAAACATTCCAGAATAATTATGATGATGGAGAAGCTTGTGTCAGAAAGTAAATAAATGCTGCTTCCTTCATCACGAATGTCTTGGCTATGAAAACATGTCAGCAGAATTAAGCAGTAGGCTTAGTGATATAAGAAAAATTATGAATTTACATAAAGGCTAATCTATTAAATTTGAGTTTATTGTCTTTGTTATGTGCTAAGTGGAAGCTAATCATAAACAATAGTTATTGCATACAGAAGTGTGATGGTTTTTGAGGGAAAAAGTTCTGTCAAGTGTAAGAACTCCTAGTGTTCCTCAAGATAAGAAGCCACATAAAATTTATGTGATATCTTTGGTATTTTAATCACCTTAATACTTTTGTGCAAAGAAGAAAAGCAACATGTTTTTCAATGGCAAATAAGATCAAAAGGGAAATAAAAGCTTGGAAGAGCAGAGTTTCTAAATTTTTTTTTTAATGTTTATTTTTGAGTGAGAGAGAGAGAGAGAGAGAGAGAGAGAGTGGGGGAAGGGCAGAAAGAGAGGGAAACATAGAGTCTGAAGCAGGCTTCAGGCTCCGAGCTGTCAGCACAGAGACCGACACGGGGCTCGAACTCAAAAACTGAGATCATGACCTGAGCAGAAGTCTAATGCTTACCTGACTGAGCCTCCCAGGCGCCCCAGAAGAGCAGTTTCAATTGATTGTTATGACACATTCCATTAATTACAACCACAATCAATGAAGAATATCCATATGATATTGTACATATATAACAAGTGGTCACTAAACATCATTTGAATTTGACCAAACATTTTTGAATTTAATTGTCCATCAAAAGAAAATGCATGTAGAGGAAAGTCATGAATCTAGAAGTCCATTTATTTCATTGAAAGATAACTTAAATTTAACCTTACAAGATAAATTACTAGAATTGGCTACTATAGATTGAAGATAAATTTTGAAAATGTAACTTCTGTTGTTTCATTTTAGATAAAGGTTAAAAAGTGAATATCTTGAGCTTGCTAAAGTTATATTAAAATCTGTTCTTCCATTCCTGTAAGTCACACCTTTGTGAGACTTTTTTCTGCTATGATTTTTATTGAACCTGGAAAAAATTCATATAAATATCCTCAGTAAGTAGTGTTTTATTTATTTTTTTTGTTTTGATTAATTTTGAGAGACAGAGTGAGAGAGCATGAGCAGAGGAAGAACAGAGAAAGAGATACAGAATCTGAAGAAGGCTCTAGGTTCTGAGCTGTCAACACAGAGCCCAATGCAGGGCTCAAACTCACAAACTGTGGGATCATGACCTGAGCCGAAGTCAGATGCTTAACCAACTGAGCCACCCAGGTGCCCCAGTAGTGTTGTCTTTAATCCATTTTAGGTCACACTGGTTAACAGACTTGAAGCAAGCTGATTTTTCACATTAAAATTTTTAAATAGTGATATACAGAGTGTTTATTCAAAGTGTATATGTAAGCATTTATTCCTCATAATATGAGCAATTGCTACTTTTTCATAACTTTATTTAGTTATGACTGCAGAATGGCAGAAAGTTGGGAATGTAATAGCAGTTTTCTATTAATTGCCTATATGCACATTTTCAAAGAATAATTTGTATAGCTTTCCTAATTCTTATTTTATGTCTTTTTAATCTATGAATAAAAATTAGGGGTTGTATTTTATATATTAAAATTTTTTGCTAGTGCAATTTTATTATATTTACAGATATAATTTAAAAAACTGAGACGTTAGAAATAAAAAGTCAAATTAGAAGAAAGCCATCCCCATGGTGTCCTTTAACATGTCCCTCTGTTCTTTGTATTTCCTGTTAATTGGTAGTTAGATCTCCTGGAAGCTTGGTCAGAGTCAGGCTCTTTTTGGAGGGCGGGAGGAACATTTGGTGTTATATACTTCCGGCAGGAAGTATACAGTGTCCAGTTGCTGCTGTCTCTCTCTGTGATGTTATTACCTGTTGATTGCTGAGATCCATGAATTCATTAGGCAATATACAGTGGTCATATTCTATCATTCTTCCTTTATTTATCTCTGTGCTTCTGTACTATGAGATACTTCTACAAAGAGAAACTTCATCTCATCAACTATTTGATCATCCGGAGGCATAGGAGGCATGGATAGTATAGGACACAAAATCCTTTTGACACTCTCAAAGTCCTTGTACTTGGTAGTGCTTTTCTAGTGATTTTTTGCATAGAGAAATAGCTCTCACCATTTTTTTTAAATTTCAGTTCCAATTAGTTAATGTGCAGTGTTCTATTAATATCAGTGTGCAATATAGGGATTCAACACTTCCAGATATCACCCAGTGCTCTTCATGACAAGTGCACTCCTTCATCCCCATTACCTATTTAACCCATCCCCCCACTACCTCCCCTCTGGTAACCATCAGTTTGTTCTCTATAATAGAGTCCAGGGGTACCTGGGTGGTCCAGTCGGTTGACCTTCCGACTCTTGATTTCAGCTCAGGTCATGATCTTAGGGTCATGAGATCAAGTCCCGAGTTGAGCTTCACACTGGGCATGGAGCCTGCTTGAGATTCTCTTGCTTTCCCCCTCTGCCCCTTCCCAATGCGTGTGCGTGTGCATGTGTACACTCTCTCTCTCTAAAATAAAAAAAAAGGAGTCTTTTTTGCTTTGTCTCTCTTTTTCCCTTTGCTTGTTTCTTAAATTCCATGTATGAGTGAAATCATACAGTAATTGTCTTTCTCTGACTGACTTATTTTGCTTAGCATTATACTTGGTAGCTCTATCCATGTCATTGCAAATGGTAAGATTTCATTCTTTTTTGTGGCTGAATAATATTCCATTGCGCGCGCGCGCACGCACACCACCACCGCCACCGCCACCGCCACCAATACCACTTCTTTATCCATTCTTTAATTCGTGGAAACCTCGGCTGTATTGATAATTTGGCTAATGTAGATAGTGCTGCTATATAAATATCAGGGTGCATGTATCCCTTTGAAGTAGTGTTTTGTATTCTTTGAGTAAATATCCAGGAGCACGATTGCTGAATCATAAGGTACTTGTATTTTTAACTCTTTGAGGAACCTCCATACCATCTTCCACAGTGGCTGCAGCAGTTAGCATTCCCACCAACAGTGCAAGAGGATTCCCCTTTCTCTGCATTCTTGCCAATACAATTTCAGAAGCTGGTGTCATTTTTTTCTTTCTATTTATCTAACAAATTTGTATTTCTGCTCATTAAAAAAAAAAAAAAGGTAACTTTGTGGGGAGAGTATGGATTTCATTTGCCCAAATAAATATCTTTTAACTTTTGAATCTCAAATTGCCAAATGTGTATTCATTCTTGGGGTTTTTATGGTATTTTATATTCAACTTGCCTGAGTTAGGCAAAAGTTAGGTCGCTAAATGTCATGGACACGTGAGGAATAACAGACATGATGAAAGGCAAATGTAATGTGAATGTTCCTTCATATAATTTTGTAAAAGAATATATACTACCTTTTACTTTACTTTTTCAGACTGCCAACTAAAATCCAAGGACAGTATACTATGTTTTGCTTTACAGATACAAGAAAAATAACATCGATAGGTCTTCCTATTCTACAGAGAGAGTGTCCTGACTCTTCGACAAGGAATCATTACAGGAATTCTGCCAGTTTCTAGGCGTATCTATACACTTGGTGTGTGTGTGTATTATATATATATATATATATATATATATAATATACTTGGTATATCTATACACTTGGAGGCTGGGAAAATAACCACAAGATGGTTTTGTGGACCTACTAGACCCACTGTGAAATAGACATGGTGACAACTTTATTCATCACCTGGACTCCATAAATTTCTGTTTCAATTGGAGAACTACCATTTTGGTCCCATGGGATCAGGGTCAGCTTGGACCCATAGCCAACAGGAAAAACCTGGCACCCCACTTTCCTCAGTACCAACAATCTTAGTACGTGGTTCCGTGTCCTTGTATAGAAGGATCAGAGGAATCTTTATCATATGAACTGTGTGGTGGTATTGCAGGGTCCTTCCCCAAGACCACTCCTCAGCCAGTGACCTGTGAACCTATGAATACAGCAACTGATATCAACCTTCTGCTCTCAGCTCACTGTCTTTTTTATACAAATCAAGTAACATCCTAGTCAGTTGTCTACCCATCTTGCCCATGGCCGATTAGCTTTGCCACAGATTCCCTCCTAATGATCAGAGCCCCTTGTTTGCCACTGTGGCCTTGCTGTCAGTTATGGTATTTACATTCACCTAGCCTTTGATGGTTACTTGTCACCACCTGGCCCCTGCTATTTTGAACCCTATCATTTCTCATTAATTCATATGAGCCCAATACTATGGCAGCATCTTCTACAGTCAACTCATCAACAGAGAACAGAACCATTGGACTTCTCCATGATGCCATCCCCCTCATTAGTGCCCTTATCCCTTTAGGGAAGGAAGTGACCTCTTGGCCTTTCTGGGATCATGTTCAGATAGTGAGTTCTTTAGTTCTCTCATAATAAATCCAGTCTAGCACACCCACCTTTTTGCCTTTTGACTCCTCCCTCAATATTCTGCTACAGCTGTTCCAGCATCTCTCTTAGTTTCTGTAGACCACTGTTGGGCCCAGGCTTCCAGGAACCATGCCAGCTTCAGGTGTCTGTGGCTGGTATTAAACCACAACTTACAAGACAGTGCTTTTGTGTCAATAAATTCTCACCAATCAAGCCTGACATTCACCCCACTGACCCTCCTTCGGACCCATGTGTTCCCTCAGTTCCATCAGTACGGAACATTGGAACCTGAAAGTCCTTCACTATGAAGCTAGTTCCTGCAAGCACAGGGACTCTGTTTCTTCACATGGTGCTGAAACCTGACCCTAATTATTGGCTGGGATGGAAGGATTTTGAGGAAGGGGAGCATCACCTTATGAGGCAGTGGCCTCAGGTGAGGTCTTTGGTCTCTAGGCAAGAAGAGGCGGCTCTCCTCTAGCAAGTAAAAGTTGCTTTGGGTGTTCAGAAAGTCCAAGGGAATTGGGGAGTTCAGAATTCTGGGACTTGCCCACAAAATGTCCCCATGGCAAGTCTCAGGGTGGCTCCATCCGTGTAAACTCACCACACACATAGGTTGTGCCAAGAGGTGTCCTGAGGGAAACCCACTCCATGTTGTCAAAAAAACTGCATCCCAAGTGAGGTGCTGTGTAGGTCTATGGTCAGTGGTTTTGGTTGTAGCAGCAGTGGATGGCTAGGCGAAATCAAGAGAATGATGAAGTGGCACACACAAGTGACTGAAACAGGAGGTTTCCGTGAGACTTTATATACAAGACAAGGTCAGAGAAATCCATCATTTAAATCCAGAACTTCCTGTGTGACAGATACATTCACAGGGTTCACAGGAAGTCAGTTTCCTCAAGTGTCTCCAACCCCAAAAGATGGACTAACTATCGAGGAAAGCAATATTGAACTAGAGTCAAGCATGTTTGCCTAATTCCATAATAGTGATAATAATAGTGGTTACTAAAAGCTGGTATCTGTGTACATTCTGGATTCATTATCTTATTTCTATAACATAATGTGTCAATTATCTTATTTAACACTATCTTACTTAATGTCCCTAACCGTTCCATTAAATACAGAATATGTCCATTTTACAAACGCAGCAGCTGATACTCAGAGAAGCTAAGTAGCTTCTCCATAATAAAATAACCAGTAAGTAGTGAATCCTAAATTTATCCCACTCCATTGTTAACCACCTGATTTTTAGCAGCTATGTTGACACCCAACAAAGCCATGAAAATTTAAGGGAAGAAATGTATATACTAGTTCAGAAGTTTTTATACATATGTAAATAATTTCTGAGAAAGGAACAGTACAGCGAATCAGTGATGTTCTAAAACATTTTTTTAAAAATTGCATCAAACCACAATTAGAAAAAAGTAAAAGAAAAAAAGAGGATCTTCTCACTGTGATTGGCATTCACCAAGATGAGCAGTCCCCAGGACCATGAAGAAGATTGCCCCCTGCAGTCGGTGTTTCTTCAGTCCTTGGTAATTAAAGGATTAATTTTGAACTGTCACCCCTGAAATATTACTTTCAAGGAAGTTTCTGATTTATGGAGGACCGTTGGCATTGCTAAAACTGATAACTAGAAAGATCCTGTTACAACTTGTTATTTAGGAGATTGAATTTGATTCGTTCCAGCAACAAATTTAGGCAGGTGTAGGGGGCAGTGGTTGTTCTGGTAAGAGGTGGATCTTGGAGATGGGAAACCAGAATATGACACCTTCCTCCTGCCACCTCCAGGAAGGCAGCATGCTGAGCAGTTTCAGAGATACAGTGATGGAACCTGCCTCTTCTTTGGCCTGTGGCCCCAGTGTTCATGTGTTTGCCCATACTTGAGGACGACGGGGTAAGGTGGGAAGCCATCAAGCATGGTGCCTTGTTCCCAGGCCCTGGGGGTGTTGGGAGGGATGGCATCCTGCTCAGCTGATTCTCAGCCAACAAAGGTTCCTTGGCAGCTTACCCTCAGGAACCCTGGGGACAACTCTTGGCCTCCCTATTTTTCTGCTTGTTGATGTCTTCCTTTATGGCAGGATTTCCCCCTTAGGACTGAGCGGCAAAGCTCACTAGTGAAACTCCTTATATATTGTATAGAAAATTACGTCCTTTAGTGCGTCTGATAGAAATAATTGGTGAGTGTATCCCGGGGATGTCAAAAGGTGCATTTGCTATAAGCCAATTTCTACTATTTCTGTAATGTTAACATCAGCAATAGTTTATTTGGACACTTTCTATGTGGTCACTGTGCCAAACACTATCATCTTGAGTCTCACAGTAGACATTTGAGATCATTCTTTTATTATCTCCATTTTGTAGAGGAAGAGACTGAGTCTTAGAGGGCTTAAATGGCTTGCTCACAGCATAGTGCCTGTAGCAGCTGTCTGATTTCAATGCCCTGGTCTTCACTTGACATTTAAAAAAATTGAGAAATATCTCGTGTATCATAAACTCACCCTTTATAAGGTATACAGATTCAGTGGTTTTTACTATATCCACAAAGTTGTGCAGTCATCACCACTACCTATTCCAGAACATTTCCATCACCCCGAAAAGAAACCCCGTACGCGGGCGCCTGGGTGGCTCAGGAGGTTGAGCATCCAACTTCAGCTCAGTCACGCTCTTGTGGTTTGGTGGGTTTGAGCCCCGCGTTGGGCTCTGCACTGACACTGTGGAGCCCGCTTGGGACGTTCTCTCTCACTCTTTCTCTCGCTCTCCCTCTCTCTCTGCCCCTCCCCCACTCATGTACTCTCTTTCTCAAAATAAATAAATAAACTTAAAAAGAGAAAGGAACCCCATAGTCACTAGTAGCCATTCCCCATTCTCCTCTCTCCTCACTCCTGCCAGCCACCAGTGTGCTTTCTGTCTGTATGGAATTTGCCTATTCTGGATATTTTATATAAATGCAAGCATACAATATGTGATCTTTTGTGTCTGGCTTCGTTTACTTAGCTTAATGTTTTCAAGGTCCATCCATGTTATAGGATATATCAGTAGTTCATTCTTTTTTATGGTTGAGTAATATTCCATTGTAAGGATATAGTACATTTTGTGTGTTCATTTTATCAGGCTGACAGACATTTGAGTTATTTCCACTTTTTGGTTGTGAATAATGCTGCTGTGAATGCAGGTATGCACGTATACATGTTTGTATGCAGGTTTCTGTGTGATCATGTGTATTCAGTTCACTTGTGTATGTATACAGCTGGGAGGTGGAAGTGCTGATTCACATGGTATGTCTGTGACTTCCCTGGACTTTTACTTGAAAACTCTGGAGTCTTTTTCACGTATGAAAGTAAAACAAGGAAGTTTCCGAGGCAGTGCTTTAGAAGACTATCATAGTATGGAGAAGCCGTCTCCTGGAGGGGGTTTCTCCTCTGGAGCTCTGTTACTGTTTTCATAAAGTTGTCTGGTGGCATGCAGACGTTTGTAAAGCAGTGTGAACCTGAGTCTCTGTGTGTGGGCCAGGGAGCACATGATTTACACACGAGCAATTATGCTTCCATTTTCATTTTCATCTCTCACCATTGGAATATATTCAACTGCTTTTTAAGTCTAATTTAACAAAAACAAGTCATGAAGTAAATAAAAGGCTGTCCTTGGTGTCCTCGTCCTTTCATCCATGGGGCATTTGATGTGCGTCCAGTGGGTGGAGGGATTTGTTCCAGTGGTAGAGGGGGCAAGACTGCTGTTGACCTAGAACAGAGGGCTGTGCTGTCCAGGGTCAGCCTCCTCTGCAGGTAATTTTCCAGTTAATGATATTCAGGCAGTGATAGTTCTTTTGCTCTAACATAGTTATAAAAAATAACAAAAGCAAACTAGAGTTAAAGGTTTATTCTCCTTATATGACTTTTTGAAGGCAGAGTACCTCCCAGAATAGTGAGGAATAGACAGAAATCTAGTGCCCAGCACTCCTGCCTCTGGAACCACATGCCTTATATGATTCACGTAGACCGAGAGGATATACATGATGGTGAGAAATATGCGTAGAAACATCTGCTGAATTTGAATACATGCATGCATGCCTGTGACCCACCTATTCCACTTCGTAGGTACACATGGCGTATATGTCTTCACCAAAGACACACATGTAAGAATGTATATAGCCTCATTGTTTTCAATACACAAAACATAAAATTAACCAAAAGCCTATCAGTGGAAGAATGGATAAATGAATTGTGGAATATTCATACAATGGGACACTATATAGCCATGAGAGTGAATGGAGTAGAACTATTTGCAACCATATGGATGAATTTCACAAATAAAATGGGGACTGAAAGAAGCCAGGCGGAAAAGGACATCCCGTTTGATTCCATTCATATAAGCTCAAAATAGGCAAAACTTGTCAAAAATCAGGAGAGTGGCTACGCTTGGGGGTAAAAGTAGTAATTAGAAGTGCATGGGATGGGTGGTGACTATGTGGCTCAGTCAGTTAAGCATTTGACTCTTGATTTCAGCTCAGATTTCAGCGCAGGTTATGAGCTCACAGTTGTGGATTGTGGGATCGAGCCCCATGCTGAGCGCGGAGCCTGTTTAGGATTTGCTCTCCCTCTTCCTCTTCCCCTCCCCTGCATGCTTGCACACACACTTTCTCTTTCTGTCAAAAAAAAAAGTGCATGAGGGGGGCTTCTGGGTGACTGGTGGTTCATTTAGGTGACTAAGGTTCTAGGTACACAGGTCTGTTCTGTTTCTGAAAGTTCAACACATTGTACACTTCTCTGTATATTATAAATTAAAAAAAAAAAAGTTTAAGCTTATTTATTTATTTTGAGAGAGACAGAAACAGTCTGAGTGGCAGAGGGGCAGAGAGGAGAGAGAGAGAATCCCAAGCAGGCTCTGAGCTGCCAGCACAGAGCCTGACGCAGGGCTCAAACCCACAAAACTGTGAGATCATGACCTGGGCTGAAACCAAGAGTCAGATGCCCAATCAACTGAGCCACCCAGGTGCCCCTTAAATTTATTTTTTAATGTTTATTTATTTTTGAGAGAGAGAGAAGACAGAGCCTGAATGGGGAAGGGCCTGATGTGGGGTTCGAACTCATGAATGGTGAGATCCTGATCTGAGCTGAAGTTGGACACTTAACCGACTCAGCCACCCAGGTGCCCCTGTATATTATAAAGTTTAAAGAGAAAGAATGGATATACACACACACATAATATATACATATACATAATTGTTTTCAAGTTTTCTTTACCTCTAGTTTTAATTCTAGAATAAAATATTGCTAAACATGATACCGACTATGAAAATGCAATAAATATGTTCTGTCAGAAGGAATCCCTGCATTAATTTACCAAATACCCACTGAGCAGAGATTGGGCTGGGTGGAACACTTGTAGTTTGGGAATGGGTAGATTGTAGATCGGAAGGGATTGAGCTTGAGTGTGCCCCCCACCTTCTTGGGTGCATTGTCACTCTGGTGGCTCATAGTCTTCTCATGTTCCTCCTGTGTTCCTCCTCCTCCTCCCCGCCTTTCTCCTTTTTTCTCTATTGCCCTCTTTCCACCAGGCTCTTTGTTTGGACATTGGGTTAGATACAAATGACCGCCAAAGAGGCCATCTGCCCAGAACGCGTGGAACTGTCCCTCACGCAGGGTTTGGGGAGGACCCCCCTGAAGAAGGGCTGGAGGGGGTCTGTGGATTCTTCCCAAGGCCTGAGTCCCAAAGAAGAGTGATTGAAGCCCCAGAATGAAAGCTTCATCTATCACAGCAAATCCAGACACACCCTTCACTGAAGACAAGCACAGCCTCATTCCCTGAGAAAACTATCAGAAGAGGGAGGGCATAGGCTTCACCTAGGATGCTTACACAGATGTTCTCATGCTTCGTAATTTCTCAGGTTGACTCCGTCTCCTGAAAACTGCTGAAGCTCAACTAATTAAATATATTTTCATTGTGGAAATAGTTTGACTATGATAATAATGAGAAATTCCTGAGAGGCCTAACTATTTTAAGATTGTTTAAAACTCTTGGGGATAAATATCTCTGGGGCTAATTCTGGGCATATATAAGCAATTCAAGGTCAGTGTCATTTCTCTTCCTGCTGCCTTCACTGTAGGAATCTCTTCTCCTTGTAAAGATGTGGCAGAATGTTAACTTTAAATAATGCACCATAGGGGCACCTGGGTAGCTCAGTTGGTTAAGCATCCTACTTCACCTCAGGTCATGATCACACAAGTCTTGGGTTTGAGCCCTGCATTGGGCTCTGTGCTGACAGCTCCAAGTCTGGAGCCTGCTGTGGATTCTGTGTCTCCCTCTCTCTCTCTGCCCCTCTCCTGCTTGTGCTCTCTCATTCTCTCTGTCAAAAATAAATAAATAAACGTTAAAAGTAAATAAATAAATAATACATAATGCACCATAACTGATGCTGATGACAACTGGGTGTGTTTGTCATGCGATGTAATTATTGGCAAAAGAATGTAGGACCAAATCTGCCTATGGTTAATCTATAACTGAAACTGAAAATAGGAACAGTAACTAATTTTAGACAAAGTCTGAGCTGGGAAATGAGCAGGGGTAGGGAGAGGCCGAATGTGAGGAAAACTGACTTCAGGCAGAGCATTCCCCTGAAGCTTGCCCTCCGTCTAATACATAGGTCCTCACTTTCCTGGGGTGTGGAGTCTAACAGGTCAGAGTCCATCTTACCGAGCATGCACGTGTCTGATTGTCAGTGTGTGATGGCCTGAGTATGGGGAGAGACTGCAGAGCCTCCCTGATGACTGGCTCTACTTGAAATCCTAATTCTCCTCCTCTACAGGGACATTTGATCCCAGCAAAGGTCTGTGCTGAAATCGAACACCGCGTCATGCTGTGTATTGAGTAAAAAGTGAAGGGACCAAGCTCTTCCTGGGGCAGCCCCTCGGAACTATAAAGAAGAAATGGAAGAATGATTAAATGTTGGGAAAGATTTGGAAATCTAATTCGAGAATTTAGCCTCTGGTCAACTTTATACATGTGCACAGACACAATTAATATTTCCTGAGTGCTTACTCTGTGCCAGGTGCTATATTAAGTGCTTGTCATCTACTCCCACAGGTAATTCTTTCAGTTGCCTGATGAAGCCAGTAGCTACCATTATTATTCCCATTTTACAGATGAGGACATTAAGGCTCGAGAAAGTTATATAACCTGCCCAGAGTCATGAAGCACACTCTGTGGGTGGAGTGTTTAAATAACCTTCTTCTGCCCTTACTTCTACCCACTCCTACCTCAGCCACTCTTAAAAGGGAATTGAGGGGCGCCTGGGTGGCGCAGTCGGTTGGGCGTACGACTTCAGCCAGGTCACGATTTCGCGGTCCGTGAGTTCGAGCCCCGCGTCAGGCTCTGGGCTGATGGCTCGGAGCCTGGAGCCTGTTTCCGATTCTGTGTCTCCCTCTCTCTCTGCCCCTCCCCCGTTCATGCTCTGTCTCTCTCTGTCCCAAAAATAAATAAAAAAACGTTGAAAAAAAAAATTTTAAAAGAAAAGGGAATTGAGATGGGAAATCCATGTGTGTATAGTCTTCTGCAAACAGTGGTGTGGAAACAGTTGATGTCGTATCAGCATTTCCATCACACTGGATGTCTCCTTTTATAGGTGGTAGACACTATTACTATCAAATTACATCTAACCCGGCCATGCTTGCTGAAAGCTGCTGGTTGTGAAAGAGCTATTGAAGAAAGTCATGTGGGTAAGGGGAAATGGGAGGTGAGAAGGAGGAGTGAGATGCATCATAGTATTTATTCTAGTATCGGAGGGATATTATGTTAATACTTTACTGACAGTGCAATTGATTAAAATGGGATCACTCATATGAAAACTGGGTCCAGCAGACTTAATAATTTCTGGAGGATCACATAGCAGACTGTGTGTGTGGCTGGGGGAGTTTGAATGGTCTCCCACAAGGGTCATGGGCTTGATGGCTGGGAGACCTCCTCCAGCCCTGAGAGAAGGCCTCTGTCCTCTGAGGAACAAAGTAGAAGAAATAATGCTGAAATTAGAGTGGCAACATATTTTGATGTTTACTTCTGAGCAGATGCTCATGTTAATCTCAGACTTCCTTTTACCATAATTGAAATTGCGTCTGCAGGGTTGCCTAAGCAACTTTATGGTGTGTGTGTGTGTGTGCTGTTGTACAGAATTGGGAACTGAAAGTCTGACATTGCTTTCTTTCAGTTCACTGGTGTTTCCTGTAGGTAGACTGCTGAGTACTCAATCTGAGTTGGCTGCCCGTTGGAGTGGTCCCAGTAAGGGTGGCTGTCCACCCTCCATGGCATGACACATTTCTCCTGTTGGCATCATGCCATTGTCAAGTGCTCCCCTACTGTACTATCCTTCCTGAAGAAATGAGTGAAGGACATTCTGTAAGAATATGCAGTCAGCAAACACTTAGCCCCTGGAACCTGATGATCTCTCGGATGGTAGTGAGGGGCCCCTTGGTTACAACAGCCATCACAAGTTTTGAAGCGACATAGTAGAACCCTTGGCTCTTTACCACAAAGTGTGGGTGAGTGACTTTGAAGAGGAAGCACAGCTTGTGATTCTAAGTGACCCAGACAGGTAATTGACAAAGAGTTATTGAACATCCATTATGTATAAGGCATTTGTATTAGTTTCCTGTGGCTGCTGTAACAAATCACCATAAACTCAATGGCTTAAAACAATAGGATGTTATTCTTTCATGTTCTGGAGGCCAGAAGTCTAAAATCAAGGTGTTAGTCAGCTGGACCGTACTCCCTCTGGAGGCCCTAGGGGATAATTCTTCCTTTTCTCATCTGTCCTCTGATGGCTCCAGGTAGCATGTGACCTCATCACTCTAATCTCTGCCTCTGGGGTCACATGGCCTCCTCTCCTGTCTTAAAACTCTCTCTGCTTCTCTTATAAGGATTCATGTCATTGCATTTCAGGCCTACCCAGATAATCCAGGATAACTGTCTCTTCTCAGGATCCTTAACATAATATATCTTTTGTCATATAATTTAGTACTCAGGCTCTGGGGATTAGGACAATGACGTATCTTTTTGGGTGCCACCATTGAACTCCAGCATTTAATGATTTATTTGGACACCTGG
Organism: Puma concolor; assembly: GCF_028749965.1. Lineage (NCBI taxonomy): Eukaryota > Metazoa > Chordata > Mammalia > Carnivora > Felidae > Puma > Puma concolor. The sequence continues at coordinate 81,754,100 of NC_141671.1, forward strand.
AAAAATAAGAGCATTGACTTGTTCATAGGAGTCTATGATCCAGTTGTATAAGCGTAAATATGTTTATTTGCTCAGCAAAGCATTTATTGTTTATATGCCATGCGCCAGGCTGTGTGCTTGCATTGGGTTTACAGAAAGGAGTGAGACACAGTCCCTGTGTCTGGAGAAGCTGAGTCTGAGAGCAAAGACCTTGTAAACAAGTGTAACCCTAAAGAATTTCAGTTTCATGTGGGCTAGTGTTTGTAGGGACACAGTCAAAGAATCATAATCCAAAGACCAAAAGTAATTTAAAAAAATAGTCATCATTTACTTGTTGCTCTTACAAAATTAAAGGAAACCCAGTTCCTAAACTCCCAGTAACGATTTTCACATCCCCTTCCCCACCTCCCCCACTCCCCCAAATTCTCTCACATTCCACAATGTTCAGAAGTCTATTATTGTTTACCACCAGCCTGCAGAAACTCTTGTTCCATTCTCTGTCCTGCATGGCACTTCTTTCTTTCTCTCCCAGCTCTTTGTTGTACAGATTAGTTTGGCCTCCTTTGACAAGTCAACCTTCTCCTTTCTCTTCTCTGCTGTCTCTAATTCTGCATCCTAAAGTCCAGGAGCCTTTCTGGCTAGGCTAGGACATTCTCCTTAGAGAAGAGGAAGTGAACAGAAAAAGGCTTTTTAATCAGAAGGTAGGAAGAGAGGCCAAGAGTACTGACATCACACACTTGCAGTCCGGTTTGGTAAATATTTACAGTGAGGTTTAAACGTTACATTATTTTGTATTGGTCTCATTCAATGTTTGTAACAGCCCAATGGGTAAAAACTGTTATTCTTCCTATTTGGCCACAAGAGTACTCAGAACACCTTGAAAGCACCATCCTGCCATTTTTGCTTACAATGCTTTTTAGATCTTTCCCACATCCCAGGTACCCTGAGGAAAGGAGCTTAGATTTATTAAATACATTGTCCAAAATAAGTGGCCAAGCCGGGATTTGAGCTCAGAGTACTTTGGATTTGGGCCTTGGGAGCCTGGATGATAGAGTAACATTGGAGGAGTCTTCTGAGAGAAGGACACCTTGAATCAGGTTTGAAGGATAAGAAAGAGTTTGGAAAAGATCTAAAGAGTATTATAAGCAAAAATGGCAGGATGGTTCTTTTAAGGTGTTCTGAGTACACTTGTGGCCAAGCCAGAGTGCAGAGTGGGTGGGTGGGGTGTCAGCAGAGGAGGTGGTTGGAGAGAGAGGTAAGACCAGGTCATGTCGCACTGGACTTTGTTCTGGGGTAACGTGAGTCATGAGGGTTATAAGCAAAGAGGAAGCACTATCACAGTTGTTGTGAAAAGAGCATTCTGACAGCGATCACGTATATTAAGGTCGGGGAGGGAGTAGGCAGGACTTGAGACAAGGAGTGCATGCAAACTTCTGTCCTGTGATTAACAGTCTCCATAACCCCTGAATGGTCTGGTCATAAGATGCTCTTTGTCCAGAGGCACAGAGGATGAGAGGTCCATAAACAAAGGCAAAATAACTGTACCAAAGACCTAGGTGCCGCCACTTAGCAGACTATTGCTTGGCAGATGGGCACAGTGTTAATGACTCCTCCTGCAGTGCAGCTCATCTGTCTGTTTGCCATCTTTGCCATCTTGAAACAAACTAGAAGAGAAGTTTCTCATTACTCCCTTTCTTCTATCATTGACATATCAGAAAGGGGAACTTACATCTTAATGGCTCAGTGATCTTCTAAGGCCCAGTCCAAAGAGAGAGAATTTAACACTATGGGCTCAATGGCTCTATCTTTCCTGAGGGTCTAGTTTAATAAATCCCAACAACTATCCAGGCAGGTTATATTGATGTCTGCAAAGTTATCTTTTATTGAAGATGTACTGTGAGCCAAAGTACACTCACTGTCAGCATCCTGGACATTAGTCTGGCCTACTTTTCCCTTGTTAAAATCTCATCTGCATCAGCAGCTTCCATTTCACAAGCTGAAAACTACTTCACTTTTCTTATCCCAGTTTCCAAGTTTAGATGATCACAAGCAGAATTTCAAGAAACATCTTTAGCATCCAGTCAGAGGCCACTGTGATAGTTCAGGTAAGAAATGATTTCATACTCAGAGAAAGACAAGTATCATATGACTTCACTCATATGAGGACTTTAAGGTACAAAACAGATGAACATAAGGGAAGGGAAGCAAAAATAATATGAAAACAGGGAGGGGGACAAAACAGAAGAGACTCATAAATATGGAGACCAAACAGAGGGTTACTGGAGGTGTTGGGGGAGGGGGGAGGGGCTAAGAGGGTAAGGGACACCAAGGAATCTACTCCTGAAATAATTGTTGCACTATATGCTAACTTGGATGTAAATTAAAAAAATAAATAAAAATTAAAAAAAAAATAAATGATGACATACTGAAAGCAGTGGCAATGCAACTAGAGAAGAGAGAACAGATCAAAGCACCTGTAAGCAGCAATCATATAGCCATGCTTATATTTACTGAGTGCTTTCTATGTGCCAGGCATTGTATAGTGTGTGTAATAGCTCATTCAATCTTTGCAACAACCCAGTGAGGTAAGAACTGTTCTATTTTATGCATGAGAGAACAGGCTTAGAGTCATTAGAAACTTGCCCAAAGTAAGTGGCAGAGCTGAGATTTGAGCCCTGGCAATCTTGACCTCAAAACTCTCATTTTTAATCTCTGTGCATTACTGTCTCAAATCAGAAGGATTTGGTAATTTATGGAATGGGGAAGTGGGGGAAGGAGAATCAGGCATGGGAGGCATGTTCCAGTTTAGAGAAGTAGGCAGGTAGATGAAAGGTGGAGTCCTTCACCAAGATGGGGACACAGGAAGGGGAATGGGTTTGAAAGAAGGATGATGATTTGGTTGTGAACATGTTGATGGGGGACATCCAAGTAAAATGTCTGTTAAATGGTTGGGTGCTTAAAATATGGAGCTTCAGAGTAAGTGATTGAGGCTAAAGAAGTCTGTATCTAGGCAGCAGAGGAGCATGTGGGCAGCAGCAGCGGGGGGTGGGGAGGTGGGTAACTGAGATTTTTCCAGAGAAGAAAATGAGAAGATAAGGCAATCAGGGATAGAATCTCAGGGACTTGCAGCACTTAAGGGACCAGTGAAAGAAGAGCCCCTGAATGAGAAAAATAAATAATTTAAGAGATGGTGGGAGAATGAAGAGAGACTGGGTCACAGAAACCAAAGGAGAAGGAAGTGTGATGAAGGAACGATAGCAGTGCCTAATACAACAGAGAAATCATATAAGGTAAGAACTGAAAGTCACCATTGCATTTGGCAATTAGGTCAATGTAAAATCAGCTGATGGGAATGCAAAATGTTATAGCTGTTTCGGAAGATAGTATAGCAGTTTCTTATAAAGCTAAACATTTCCTAGCATATGATTTAGCAGTGGTACTCCTTAGTATTTACCCAAATGAGATTTTTTTAAAAGTATAACACAGAAACCTGCACATGAATGTTTATAGCAGCTTTATTAATAATTGCTAAAACTTGGGCGCAACCAAGATGTCCTTTAATAGGTGCATCGATGAACAAACTGACATATCTGTAGAATGGAATATTATTTAGTGATTAAAAATTGAGCTATCAAGCCATGAAAAGACATGGAGGAAACTTCAATGCATATTACCAAGTGAAAGAAGCCAACTGAAAAGGTTATAAACTGTGGGATTCCAACTATATGACATTCTGGGAAAAGGCAAAAACTATAGAGATAGTAATAAGTTTGGTGGTTGCCAGGAGTTGGGGGAAGGGAGGGATAAAGAGGGCGAGCATTAGGCCAGTGAAACTATTCTGTTTGTTACTGTAATGGTGTATATACCTCATTTTACATTTGTCCAAACCCATGCAACTATACAACACAAAGAACCCTAATGTAAACCATAGATTTATTTAATAGTAGTGTATCAATATTGACTCATCAATTGTAACATTTTCCACACCAATGCAAAATGTGTGGAAACTGGCAGAGGGTAGGGGCAGTAATGGGTGGAGGGCACATGGAAACTTTGTACTTTCTGCTAAGTTTTCTGTAAACCTAAACCTATTAACATAAAAAGAAAGGAGGAGAGAGGAAAGGAAGGAATTAAAGAAGAAATAAATGAAGAAAGAGAAAGCAAGCCATGTGCCTACAATCTTGAAAGTGTAGCATCAACCCATAATTATACTTAATCCATTTCTTGGAATTCTTGAATTCCAAGTTGAGTAAAAAATAACTAGTTTCTATTCTGCTTACCAACTTCTAGGGCTCCCATCACAAATGCAACATACAAACCAATGTCTTTGGCATGATATGAAATTTTTTTCACAGCCCAACTTTGCAACGTGATCTCTGGATCATTGCCCATGTATTATAAGCTTCAGCTGCAACAGTCTCTTTGCGTGTCTTTCCCATTCATGATGTGCACTTGCAGACCACGCTGCCTGTTTTGCTCTTGCTGGTTTTTTCGGCCTATCTCCTCTACCCTTCTCTACCTAACAAAATCCTACATATCTTCCATCACACATCCCAGACCTACCCTTTTCTGTGAGAACTTTGCTGTTCCCTTTCACCCATAGCACACTAAGCAAGAAAGAATCCTCTCCTTGATTCTATAGTTCTTTGTGCCCACAGTCTTCAACATCAACAGTTTAGTGAGAATTGGGGGCAGAAAGAAGCCTGATCAAAGCTATTTAAGAAGTGGGAGGGAGAAATGTATGCATGGAAGGTAGACTAATGTGTGGGGATTGGTTTTATTATAATGTGATATTGCTTGTTTTGGTTTGTCTTTAGTGTTTGTGGTTTTACCCAACAGGGGTTGAGGGTAGGGAGAAGAAAATTCCTGGAGGGGCTGTGGCGCTGTCCAGTCCTTGGGGTGCTGACAGACCTGTGTCACTGGGTCGGGTCTGTCTTGAGGCTGGTAATTCTTCTCCCAGCAGCTGTGGTCCTCTATTTTGGGGAGGGAGGGAGACAGGAGAAGGACTACATCTGTTTAGTTCTCTTGGAGGTTCAGGAGCCATAGCCTGCCTCATCTGTGGGGGAAGGAGAAAAAGGTTTGCTGACTTGGTGACACTTCTCTATTTCTCATGGGATCTACAGGCTCCTGAAGACCAGTTAATGACTAGGGAAAGCAATTAGTTATTAGTTTTTTCTGACATCCACATAACACACATTAAAGACGAGCTATGTTCTAGGAACCATGCCAGGTACTGGAATACAAGATAACCAAAACAGAATTCCTGTCCTCAAGGAGTTTAGTCTAAGTAGGAATATTGATCTTGAGTCCATGCCAGCAATTCCACCATGAGGGGAGCTGTCTTAGCTCAGGCTGCCATAACAAGATACAATAGATTGAGTGGCTTAAATAATAGAAATTTATTTTCTCACAGTTCTCGAGGCTGGAAGTTCAAGATCAAGGTCCAGGAGGGTTTGGGTTTTGGTGAGGACTTTCTTCCTGGCTTTCAGGTGGCCATTTTCTTGCTCTGTATTCACATGGCCTTTCTTCTGAGAATGGGGGTGGGGGGTGAGGTGGGTAGGAGTATGATGAGGGGGAGAATGAGGGAAAGAGAGGGAGAGAAAGACTTCCATTGATGTCTCTCTTATAAGGACGCTAATCCTATCAGATCAGAGCCCCACCCTTAAGACCTCATTTTATTTTAATTACCTCCTAAAGGCCCTATTTCCAAATACAGTCACAGTGTGGGTTAGGCCTCAACATATGAATTTGGGGGGGAGACAAATCAGCCCATAATGGAAGCTTATAGAGAACTGTAAGAACACAGACACAGTCATGATTGCCTTATCTGGGGAAAGAAGGGACCGCAGAAAGCTCAGCAATGACTCCTGTTCTGGATTTTGAGCATGCAGATATCAGCATATGTGATTTCAGTAGCCCCAGCTTGGTCGCTCTGGTGATGTAGCAGTGCTGGGCAGTCAACAAGTAATTATTGTCCCATGTGAAAAGAAGAGGTCTCTACACCACAAGCTTTCTGACAGTCATAACTTCATTCAATGATATTTTTATGCCTCGGGTACTATTTTTACATTTTGTAGCAGCTTTTCTTTATGGTAGAGTATGTCACAGGTTTCCTGATGTCACTCAGCTTTTTACTGCAACAGCTTCCATATGCCTCCTACAAAGGTGATTATTTCAAAGATTCAGTAAGTGTCAGAAGTACTGTACTTCAGGTAGCATACGCATTCCTTTGCAATAGTGAGGTATAGAAAATGAGTCATGGGCTTGCTCTGTGCCTGTTGTCCTGGTGTTTTGGAGATAGCATTTGTGGACACCAGGCTCTGTGAATGGCCAGTGCTGTACTGTTCTCATTGATAGTATTATGTTGAGGGTCCCTACCTGTGGAATACATATTCTCAGAAGAAGGAAATGTCCCAGAAGCTTTGAGAAAAGTAACCACTCCTTTCTTTATACTTCTGTCACATTCAGTTTACATTTCTCATCTGGCCTTTGGGCCCTCGCTGAGACTCATCAGGGCCAGTTTCTTTAACGTAGGGAGTCAGTCACATTAGTCTCTGTTCTAACCTGATTTGTCCCCTAGGGGTGATGGCAGTATCCAGCAGTCACCACCTCTGGCTAAACTAGTACGATTGTTGTATGCTAAAAATAAGCTTGTCATTCTATTGGCGCTTTGTCTCCCCAGCGGAATTCAGTCTCCCTGTAACGCACTGCCGTGAGTCTGGCTGTTCTGCCTTTGGTATAAACCAGATAATGGCCACAGCAGAATCCCAGCCTGTTGCCCATAAGAGCTGCTATCCTCAAGGAGATGGGGGCAAGGTCTTGATCAGGGAGGGTTTACGTTGACATTAATTCTCCCATCTTCAGGACCAATAATTCTTGCTTTAGAAATAAGGAAAAAGTGGTGATGCGGCTCAAGTCAAAATGAAATTTGACTTTCTACTCTTCCTTTCTAGGACTGCTTCAGTTGGGGAGTTAGTTTTCTGTTGCTTCTACAAGTGGTCTGGAGGACACCCCTGTGATGTTTAGGACCACTGACAGCACTTGAACAGTTTTGCTCCCTGTCTTCTCCCTTCCCCCACCCCACAGAGACTCAGAGGAGCATTTGTGAGACAGACTCTGGACTTACAAACACTGAAACAGCTGCTCTCCCAGCCTCTTGTCTCCCGTGCGGCTGCAGTCGCTGTGCTGGAACTCTCTGCCAAGGAGGGTGGACTGTTGTCACCAGAAAGGTGGTTCATTATAGATCTTGACCCCTCCTTCGTTCTCCCTCCCTTACAACATGCACATCCCTCTCTTCTCCTGGCATTACTGCTGGCAGAGTTCAGACTTCATTTCTCTCATTCAAAAGCATTCCTCCCATTTGTGAATTATTCCCTGACTCTTCGATAGGGCAGTGTTACAGGTCCTCTGCCGGCAGAAGGGAGCAGTCTGACAAAACCTGAAGCCCTAAGACTTTCAGAAGCTGTGACGAGCAGACTAGGAGGAAGCCACGACATTGTGAGCTGAATGGATGTCTTAATAAGCTTTCAGATGTGATTTGGCCAGAGTTGGCACAGAGAGCTCGAGGGAAAAAGGCAAGTAAATGATTGCAGACCCACTGGGCGTGACAACCCTAGGAAGCTAATCATGTCTCCAGGAAATAATTGACAGCAATTACCCAGCAACAGAACACCATGTAGAATGGGGAGGACAGACCCCCGGATGTGAGTACGATCTCTCTTCACTACAGAGTTTTAAGCAGTGGGAGCAAAGCGAATTATTGTAACTGATGGTGCTCCCTTAACCACTGATTCTGGGTGCTTGTGGACTGTCTCTGGGTGGGGTATGCATATGCCTGGCTGGGACTTCTGTTTGCAGGTCTCTTCTAAAATATGTTGCCTGTCAGGAAACTGAATGTAGTAGTTTGGGGATATTGGTACCGGGAGACTTCCTTGTAAATCCTCAAGAAAGCAGCAAAAGCAAACCTCATAGACCTTTTGCTATAAAAATAAAACAGATCGCATCATAGACCAAGCAGCTGTGTGGCCCTCTAGCATTTGTGATGAGAGAAAAAAAGCATTTGCAAATTGGAATGCAGTGAAAATGGGGCGGTGGGCTAGGACAAAGCAGGGAAATCTTTCTTAGAAGCTAAATACCTTTCTGGATTCAGGATGCTCATTGCATATTCATGATCATGGATTTATTTCATTTCTGCTTAAAGAGCTGGCAGTATGTTTGCATTTAATGTTTTTCTCCAGAATGCTGTGAAAGTGAGCATTGTGACAAAGAAGGATGTGATTGATAGATATAGGGCAGAAGAAATTCCTCACCGCCAACAGTGGGAAGTGTCTTGAATGATAGCTAATCTACTTGGAAGAGGAGGCTCAGATTGAATGAGGGAATGGGGCTGCTACAGCCGAGGTACCCAACAGGTTGGCAGTGAAGTTTAACTCGTTGATTGCAGACTAGTTGCTAGGTCTCTATTCCTCAACCCTCCCCACTCATTGGTGAAGGTCCTCTATCCTCCTTATTCCTCTCCCTCAACCTGCCTCTGCCTTCCTGATTTATCAGTTCAGAGGTGTCAGATGAGAAACCCCTTCCTCCAAAAGGATGGAGGTACAGAGAGGAAACAGAAAAGAAGACTCAGCCACTTTGATTCTTTCCCACCCATCCTGTGTGTATATGCAACTGTAGGTGAATACTGGGCATCCTACCAGTGACGCTATTACTGGATTTCAATTGAGAATGAACTTGAGATGCCCAAGCACATAGGGATGATACTAACCACAGACTAGAAACTGGAAACCTGGGATTCTGTTCCTGACTTTGCAGGCAGTTTTCTATGCAATTCTAGTTGGGGGTGGGGGGATGGTGGGAGCGGTATCCAAAATTCTGTGAGCAACAAATCCCTGTGCCTCAGGCAGGCTGTGTATTGGCCATGGTGGAGGGGGTGGGATAGGGTGGGGAGTGGGGAGCATTTCATTCTTAAGTAGTTGTAACTGAAGAAAAAAAAAAGTCTGGACAATATTTCTCAACTGTAGTGTTTTTTTCTGTCTTAAAACAAAGTGAATAGTAGTGTGTGCTAGACTTATAAAGGGCTGTTTACCAAAGGTAGTTATATAAACGAGGCTATCTCAGTAGCTTGCAACCATGGCAGTGGGTGGGTGAGAGCTGAATTTATTGTCTGGGACCGGAGGGGAGTGGCTGTCCATGTACTACAGGCCTGCTGACCCCTGCATCTGTTGCTGGGGAGACTGGCCAGTGCTGCTGGACTGGAGCTCGTGACCTCAGCTGGTAGGCTGCACTAGTTTGCAGCAAGGATGTCTCTATCTCCAGGAGCTAAGCTCTGAAGTAAAATGAGTGAAATTTTAATAGTATTTGTATGAATTGGGCCATTGTATTGAGACGTTCAGATGCTCACTGCAAGGAAAGTTTGGATACAGGGGAAGGTGGCAGTTCAGGCTGAGCGTGCAAAGACAACAAATGAGTAAATGAACAATGTGGTTGTGGAGGGAGAGCAGTTTGGAAGTCACGGCTAATACTGTAGCTTCCTGCCATTTGTGCCTGGAGTGTTCTTGCAATATTGGGACAAACCCAGTATTGGGAAGCTCAGTATAATTGGTTTACAGATACCACAGATTACCTGAATAAAGAGAGAATGTATCCAGCGTTTCCAAAAACAACTTCTACACTGTAGAAAGGTCTGGGAAACATAAAGCCTAAACTAGTCTTTCAGTGGGACCCTGGGAATTTCCAGTGGATTTTCCAGCTCTGTTTCTCTGTTTTGAGTTTCAGCTTGATTCTTTCATTGGCTCATTCATTCAGCCGAGATTCCTCATGCATCCCAGGGGTCTCTGACCATGGTTAAGAGAGGAGTCCTCTCTTTGGAGCATACCTTCTCCGGCTCTGTTCCAGTGAGCAGAGCAGGTGGATTTGTGGAGGTTCTTTCTTTCCTTGCTATTCTTTAACCACATTTTGGGCAACATACAGATGAAGTGAGAAAAGTTGATGATTAACAAGTTGGGGCAGGAGGGATAATAATTACCTTTTTGAAGTTATTCACATTTTGGCCAATACTTTCACATAGTAAACAGCCATCTTTAATCCCACCATGGTCCTCTTTGTGTGTGTGTGTGTGTGTGTGTGTGTGTGTGTGTGTGTGTGTGTCTGTTTTATGTGTGATCATTTAACCCCAGCCTCTCAGAGCTGTTGGCAAAATGAATTGCCTGGAATGTCATGGTGAACAAGAGTTAGAGCAAGGCACATAGAGTCCAGATCTTTCCTAGTCGTCTCATGGCCAATTCCTTCATCTTACAGGTTGAAAGGAGCATTGGGTTTGCCTGGAAGCAACTGTAAAAGATGTCTGTATCTTCCAGGCCTTCAAAATTAGAATGTGTGGTAGGGTCTGGGATGAAGAGTGCAGTCCTTTTGGCACAGCGTTTTCTTTGTATTTGCATGTATTGGAATATTTTTAAAGTATTTATTTTGAGAGAGAGAGTGCACGAGCAGGAGAGAGGGACAGAGGGAGGGAGGGAGGGAGGGAGGGAGAGAGAGAGAGAGAGAGAGAGAGTAAGAGAGAATCCCAAGCAGGCTCCACACTGAGAGTGGAGCCTGATGCAGGGCTTGATCTCAGGACCATAAGATCACAATTTGAGCCTGTATCGAGTCGAGGCTCAACTGACTAAGCTACCCAGGTGCCCCATAGGTATTTTTAATAAGTATGTTTCAAAACACAAAGAAGCTTTCACTTACTTGCTGTCCTAGCAGGAGTGGATTCAATTCTTTTTTTTTTTTTTTAAGTTTATTTATTTTGAGAGAGACAGAGCATGCACACACATGGGGGAGGGGCAGAGAGAGAGCGGGAGAGAGAGAATCTGACAGCACAAAGCCAGATGTGAGGCTTGAACTCACAAATCATGAGATCATGACCTGAGTCCAAACTAAGAGTCGGATACTTAATCGACTGAACCACCCAGGCACCCTGAGTGGGTTCAATTCTTGAAAGCATTCCTTCCAAAGAACACTCTACTTTGGATAAATTACCAATGGCTTTCTTTGGTTTGCTCTAATGGTGGCCCAGGGCTCCTGGGAGAAGTCGGTCTTTAAAATTGTGTTCATTTGTCATTTGGTGGAAAGAAGAGTTTAATTTTACTACAGTTACTACTACCTCTAGACCACTGCTCTGACTGGGGTTTTGCGTCCTGTAGGTGGTTTCAGTAGGCCTTTTATTTCTTGTTAAGCATGGAAGCAACAAAACCAGGCCCTCCTGATGCGGTTGGCAGTATGCACTGTCAGGGTTTCTAGCATCCGCGTTGTTCCCAAGGTGGGTTGTTCCGGCAGTAACTGGAACTGGGCGATGGCCCGGGCCTGTGCCCAGTTCTTGGTCTGTCCCAGAACTCAGGAAGCTGCACTGTTCCCAGTGAGACAAGGATGAAGCAAAAAACCTGCAGTAAATACTGGCGGAACACCCAAGGGTTTAACCCACCCCTGAGGGTCTCTGTGGGGGGTGGTCCGTGGGCATCTTCACCTGCCAGGGGAATCAGCATGTTGGCTGTGGTGGACCCACAAAACACGGCCAGAAGGCCCTTCGTCATCATGCGCAGTACAGTTACCTGCCAAAGGCAGGCCTGGAACCCAGGTGATGTTGATGGGGTTATATCAGGCCTCTGCTACCCGGGATGGAAGTACAGAGCAGACCTCACAGTTTTGGCCATAGTCCTCTGGAGAATGTCCCTGAAGGAGGAAGAAGGGAGGGAGGTTGGCACATCTGCTGCCTTCTACTCGCAAGTTCAGGGGTTTGGTGTGCAGAGTATGTGCTTCCTGCTCGTCCTGTCTTCACTCAGCTTCTGTCCCCTGCAGTGAGCGATCAGCAGATGCCCTAAAATCAGAGAGAGGAGGTGTGTGGCCTGTCCTGTGTGCTGAGCGGTGCTGATGGCAACTTTGTTTGTAATCCCTAGGTCCCGAAGATGGCATAGTAATACAGGCACCTTCTGATGATCGGGAGCGTCTTTACCCGTGGGTGCCTGCCCGGGCCAGTGGCATCGTGTTGAGCTGAAGGAACTTGTCTACTGCTTTCCTGAAAACCTCTTTTTCTCCTAATTCATGAGCCAGCAGGATGCGGTCGCTGCACTTTCTGAACGCCTTCTCATAGCTGCGTACAAAGGCCAAGCAGAGAATGTGGTTCAGCTCATCAACAAGGGCGCCAAGGTAGCAGTTACCAAGGTAACAAGAAAAAAAAAACTAACACTTTAACCATTCCCTGGGAAAAAGCCTACCTCTTAATAACCATTGTCTGTACAACTTTTGTGTTGGTTCGAAGCTTTCATGGAACTAGCTTTTTCTTTTTTCCAGTGGTGGCAGTTTGGGAAGCAGGAAGGAGGATTAAAATGCTTTCAATGCTATCTTTCAAGTGGAGTGACTTATTATTATTTTTTTTAATGTTTATTTATTCTGGAGAAAGAGAGAGAGAGGCAGAGTGAGAGTGGGGGAGGAGCAGAGAGAGAGAGGGAGACACAGAATCTGAAGCAGCTCCAAGCTCTGAGATGTCAGCACAGAGTCTGATGTGAGGCTCACACTCACAGACCATGAGATCATGACCTGAGCCGAAGTCAGATGCTTAACCAACTGAGCCATCCAGGTGCCCCTGGAGTGACTTGTAATTAGCATTTGACAGTCTTTAAAATCACAGTATGGCCTTTTCTCACCTATTTCTTTAGCTAAATGGACAAGAGGTGTCTCTGGAGAAGTTGGGGGGCATAAAAAGTTATTGGAAAAAATGTACAGTAATCTCGTTATTGTACAGGGACAGGGCAGCCCATCGGCTGTGCAGAACCTCACTGTTCCCATCTGTACAATAACAGACTTGGGCCAGATGACGGCCACCATCTCTTTGGGCTTTCATTTCATATGGGTCAGGAAACAGATAATTCCACGGTAGATGAGAAAACATACTGGCTAAAGGGCGATATTGTAGCAAAAGTGGGGAAAGTCAGGCTGCATAGGTGACAAGTTGAAATATATAGATGAAATAATGCTGATGGAAGACACTTATTGAGCACTTAGTATTGCTCTAAGGACTTTATAGTCCTCTAGAAAAGGTTCTTTTTTTTATCCCCACTGTAGAGATGTAGAGAGCCTGAGGCACAGAGAGTTACTTGCTCAGGGTCTGTTCTTCAGCTGTTGGGTGGCAGAATTGCTACTTGTACCTACAGAGTCTGGCTCCAAAGCCCACTGTCCAGGCCACCCCACATAGCTGTGGAGAGAAGCGAAGCTTAATTTTCAAATGCTAATGTCTGACCACCTGTGGCACAGATTAGCCAGCACGCATTTTCAGTTACTCACATGCGGTCTCTGCATTTTATGATTCTGACGTGTGCTTTTTTGGCCCCACCAAGCAGTTAATTCCGACACTGTCTACCTGGAGGTGGCATCAGGCCTCACAGGTTAAGGGCTCAGTCCCACAAGACTGCATTTCCCCCCACTCCACTTCAGATGCCAGCCGCCAAGTCCAGGTTGTCACCTGTGCTTCTGACCAACACAGAATCAAGGGTTCCCACAATCCCCCGATCCCCTGGGTTTGACTGATCTGCTAGAGCAGCTCACAGAACTCAGGAAGACATTTTGCTTACCAAATTACTAGTTCATTGTGAAAGGTTGTAACTGAGGACCAGCCAGATAGAAGAGATACATAAGGCAAGGTATGAGGAAAAGGCTACAGAGCTTCCATGCGCTCTGAGTGCACCACCCTACCGGAACTTCCATGTCTTCCCCAGCCCAGAAGTTTTCTGGCTTGTCTTGGATTTTTATGGAGGCTTCATTGCTAATTGCTCATTGACATTCAACCTCCAGCCGCACCCCTCTCCCTGGAGGTCAGGGGATGGGACTGAAAATGTGACCATCTAATTATGGTTGGTTGCCCTGGCAACCAGCAGCATCCTTAGGGCTTTCTAAAAGTTCCCTCATTAACATAAATTCAGGTGTGGTTGAAAGGGGCTTATTATGAAGAACACATTACTTTCACTTTTTTGTCTCTGGAGCTATTTCAGGAATGAGGACAAAGACCAGCTACTGTAAAAAAAGATGCTCCTGTTGTTCTTATCACTTAGGAAATTCCAAGGATTTGGGGAGCTGTGAGCCAGGAACGGACACTAAAACCAAATATATATTCATTATAAACAATATCACGATGCTTGTCTCTGACAAAATATTGGGCTATGCAGAGGTCACCTATTGGCCTAACAATGCCCTGCACATAAATGGTGATAAGCTTGTATGGAACTGACGGTGAAGGGAGCCATAGCTCAGGCTTTGGTGTGATTCGCCCACAGCTCTTCAGGGTCTGGGCAATCACAACTGCAAGAAGGTGCATGAACTCTGTAGTTAGGGTGCATGCTCACATATTTTCACTTGGCTATGTTTGCTAATTGTGCCACTTGCTTGACTTCTTAGAGCATCAGTTTCCTTACTGTAAAAGACTTAATGATACCATCTTTTCAGGATTGTTATAATAACAAATTATTGATAAACATTTAGCTCATAGTCTGAAAGTTTTCTTTTTCTTTCTAATGTGAACTTTCTTTCTTTCTTGAGGGAGAGAATGCATGTGCAAGCAGGGAAGGGGCAGAGGGAGAGGGAGAGAGAGAATCTTAAGCAGGCTCCACACCCAGCACAGAGCCTGACATGGAGCTCGATCTCACAACTGTGAGATCATGACCTCAGCTGAAATCAAGAATCGGATACTTAACCAACTGACCTGTCCAGGTGCCCTGAAAGTTTTCTTTTTAAAACAGACTTCATCATTTGCTTTTTTTAAAAACAGGTTTATTGAGGTATAACTTACATGTCATAAAATTCACCCATTTAAAGTATAAAATTCAGTGATTTTTGATGTATTTACAGAGTTGTGCAATAATCACCGTGTTTTAATTTTAGAACATTTCCATCATCCCAGTAAGAAACTTTCTACTCATTAGCTGTCATTCCCCATTCCCACCCCCAGCTCCTGGCAACCATTAATCTACTTTCTGTCTCTACGTATCTGTTTTCTAGAGGCGCCTGGGTGGCTCAGTGGGTTAAGCGTCTGACTCTCGGTTTTGGCTCGGGTCATGATCGTATGGTTTCGTGGGTTTGAACCCTGCATCGGGCTGTGCAGTGATGGTGCAGAGCCTGCTTCAGATTCTCTCTCATCCTCTTTCTCTCTGCCCCTCCCCTACTCATGCTTTCTCTGTCTCTCTCAAAATAAATAAATAAACCTAAAAAAAATTTAAATATCTGTTTTCTGGACATTTCCCATAAATGGAATCATATAGTAGGTAGCCTTTTGTGTCTGACTTTTTTCACTTAGCCTAATGTTTTCAGAGTCGATCTATGTTATAGCCTATATCAGTATGTCATTCTCTTTTATTGCAGAATAATATCTCATTGTATGGATACACCACATTTTGTTTACCTAGTCAACAGTTGGTGGATGTTTTGGGTTGTTTCCAGCTTGGAACTATTATGAATAATGCTGCTGTGAATGCCAGTGTATGGTTTTTGTGTGGACGTGTTTTCATTTCTCTTTAGTAAATACCCAGGAGTGGAATTGATGGAATAAACGATAAATCTGTGCTTAGCATTTTAAGGAACTGCCAAACTATTTTTCAGGGTGGTTGTACCATTTTACATTCCCATCGCAGTGTTTAAGGGTTCCAGTTTCTCTGTATCCTTGCCAATGCTTGCCTTTTTTATTTTTTTACATCATTTGTTCTTTAATAGTTATCTTTTTCAAAGTAATGCAGGCACATAGGAAGTTTAAAAGTGTAAGTTCAAATACTGTTGTAAGGCATTTAACAGAAAGAGCTGTCTCCTGCCCACCCCTCAACTCTGCTCCCCAAAAGAACAAACTCTCAGATCTCTTAGCTGTTTTCCTGCTGGCATTGATCTCCATATTTCTATAATGAATATGCATATAGTGCTAAGTTGATTAATCAGCTTAATTTTTAATTTAAAAAAGTTTAGACAAAGCACAACATCCATTCATGATAAAAACCCTCAATAAAGTAGGTTTAGAGGGAACAAACTTCATCGTAATAAAGGCCATTTATGAAAAACTTACAGTGAAAATCATCCTTAATGGGGAATAAGTGAGAGGTTTTCCCCTAAGGTCAGGAACAAGATTAGGATGCCCACTCTCAACACTTTTATTCCACATAGTACTGGAAGTCCTAGCCACAGCAGTCAGACAAGGGGGCAAATAGGCCTCGGAGTTGGTAAGGAAGAAGTAAAACTTTCACTCTTTGCAGATGACATGATACTCTCTATAGAAAACCTTTAGTGTTTAGTCCCCCCAAAACTGCTAGAATTGATAAATTCAATAAGGTCGCAGGATACAAAATCAATCTACACAAATGTTTCATTTCTTTTTTTTAAGTTTATTTATTTATTTTGAGAGAGAGAGGGAGGGAGGGGCAGAGAGAGAGGGTGAGAGAGAATCTTAGGCAGGTTCCATGCTGTCAGTGTGGAGCCTGACACAGGGCTCAATCTCATGAACGGTCACAACCTGAGCCGAAATCAAGAGTTGCTTACTTAACTGACTGGGCCACTCAGGTGCCCCTATTTCATTTCTGTACACCAATAATGAAGCAGCAGAAAGAAAAATTAAGAAAACAATCTGATTTACAATTGTACCAAAAATAATAAAATACCTAGGAATAAACCTAACCAAAAGGGGTGAAAGACCTGTACTCTGAAAACTATTAAACACTGATGAAAGAAATTGAAGGCTACACAAAGAAATGGAAACACATTCATGCTCATGGATTGGAAGAAAAAATATTGTTAAAATGCCCATACTACCAAAAGCAATGTACACATTCAATGCAATCCTTATCAAAATACCAACAGCATTTTTCACAGAACTAGAATAAACAATCCTAAAATGTGCATGGAACCACAAAAGATCCCAAATAGCTGCTATAGCAATCTTGAAAAAGAAAAGCAAAGCCAGAGGCATCACAATTCCAGACGTCAAATTATATTACAAAGCTGTGGTAATCAAAACAGTATGGTACCAGCACAAAAATAGACACATAGACCAATGGAACAGAATAGAAATCCAGAAATAAATCCAAAATTATATGGTCAATTAATCTTCAACAAAGAAGGGAAGATATGCAATGGGAAAAAGTCTCTTCAACAAATGGTGCTGGGAAAACTGGACAGCTACATGCAAAAGAATGAAACCATTTTCTTACCATACACAAAAATAAATTCAACATGGATTAAAGACCTAAATGTGAGACCTGAAAGTATAAAAATCCTAGATAAGACTGCAAGCAGTAACTTCTCTGACAGTGGCCATAGCAACTTCTTTCTAGATATGTCTCCTGGGGCAAGGGAAACAAGCAAAAATAAACTATTGTGACTACATCAAAAGAGCCTGCTTGTAATTCTCTTTCCCTCTCTCTCTGCTCTGTTGCTCTTGTGCTTTTGTGCTCGCTCTCTCTCTCTCTCAAACTAAATAAATAAACTTTAAAAAGTTTTTAAATAAAGTTAAAATTAAAAAAAGAAAAACACTAATTAAAAGGGATACATTCACCCCTATGTTTATAGCAGTATTATTTCCAATAACCAAGATATGGAAGCAGCCCAAGTATCCATTGATAGATGAATGGATAAAGAAGGTGTTTTATATATTCTGGAACAGAATATTATTCAGCCATAAAAAAGAACTAAATCTTGCCATTTGTGACAACATGGATGGAGCTAGAGAGTATTCTGCTAAGTGAAACAAGTCAGTCAGAGAAGGAGAAACACCATATGATTTCACTCATGTGGAATTAATGAAACAATTCAAACAAGCAAAGTGAAAGAGAGAGAGACAGAGAGAGAGAGAGAGAAACCAAGAAACAGACTCTTAATTATAGAGTACAAACCGATGGTTACCAGAGGGAAGGGGTTGGGAGATGGGTTAAATAAGTGATAGGGATTACTTGTTGGGTGCTGTATGGAAGTGCCGAATCACTATCTCATACACCTGAAACTAATATCACACTGAATGTTAACTAACTGGAATTAGAATAAAAACAAACAAAAAGCAGTTTAGGTATTACTTTAATTTTTATGTCACACCTACACATAAAGTGTCAAATATTTTTACTGTGTTTGTCTTCCATTTCTGAGTCTCCATAGGCAACTACATGCAAGTCTTTTGGTAGTTTCTTTTAGTGTTTACATTTGTAAATGATGTCCTGACATTGCTTGATTTTGATTTTTCCATTTTAGGCGTCATCCGCTGACTTAATATAAAAACCAATGCTTTAAGGTATAGCTTTCTTCCTCTACCCTGCTCTCAGATACAGTTTCTACCTTCATAATATAGTTGTGTCATTACTTAGGTGACATCAGCATTTGGTCTTTACATTAATTTAACAAGTTTATTTATAGCTGAGCCATGTAGTATGTGGTATCATTATGTTTCCTGGTTTTTTTTTTTTTTCGGTAGTAATTTCCTTACTATGATGTTAATAATTATCCCATGTTTGTTCCCTTGGTTTTGTGTGTACATATAACAAGTCATCCCCAAACTCTTCCCCAGTTCCTGATCTTCTCTCTGGATGTTCAGATGTGTTAGATAAATCTCTCCACTGAGTCTCTTTGCAGAGATGTTCTCTGGAGACCCCTCCCCTATTTTAGTCTGGACTGGTGGCCCTTCAGGCCTTCTGACAGATATCACTCTTCACTATTATCGTAGAGATTCCGCTTACCATTTTTATATATGTTGATTTGGTTTTGGACCTCAGTGTCTTTTTCTTTCTTGGTTTACTCCCTTGGTTTGATGTGGTACACCCCCTAGTACAGCACTGTCCAACAGAATTTTCTATGATAGTGAAATGTTCTATATTTGTGCTGTTCTATATCTGTCTATATTTAGGTTAGCAACACATGGCTATTGAGTACCTAGAATGTGGCTAGTGTGGCTTAATTTCAAATTTAATTTTAATTAAAATTTGAATGCCACATGTGACTGTTGGCTACTGTGTTGAATAACACAGCACTTAATGTCTTCTTGAGAATGAATGCATGGAAGAGATCGATCAACTTTATTTTTTTTTTTAATGTTTATTTATTTATTTTGAGAGAGAGCATGTGTGTGTGCACATGCACGAGGAGGCAAGGAGCAGAGAGAGAGGGGGAGAGAATCCCAAGCAGACTTCACACTCAGCACAGAGCCTGACACAGGGCTTGATCTCATGGCTGTGAGAACATGACCTGAGCTGAAATCAAGAGTCAGATGCTCAATTGACTGAGCCATCCAGGCACCCCAAGATTGATCAGTGTTAGACATAATCTATTGCCCCTTGCTCTTCCACACTGTCTCAATCTTGTTATATCACAGTTTTTGAGCAGATTCGTGATTACTGTGATTATGTAATTGCTGTTCATTGGTGAGCCAAGAGTTGTACTATAATTAATTACATTTCCATTTTTATATAACTTGCTGTTTTTCCTGGACTTGATAATTGCCTTGATTTTTTATTTGTTTAGTTTTATTCAGACTTATAATTAAGTCTTCCCTCTATCCTCCAGCAATTCTGTAAAACGGTTCTTAGTACAATTTTCCATGATTAATCCCATCATGTACTTATCAGTTTTATTCTTTCCCTTGAGATAGATATCCCTTCTGGAGTCATCCATCTCTCCATTCCAGTTTGATCTGGGTTTCTCTCTAGTTCTACTTGAACAGAGTCATCCTGAGAATTCCATTCACCTCTCCCCTGTGTTAGATCCCATTTGCCACAACCCACATCACCCTCCCTTTGGTGGTGCATGGTCACTGGTAACTTCTGAAGAAAGGGAACAGGAAGATAAATGTTTTGAGAGTCTGCATGTCTTAAAATCTATCTTTATTATAATCACTTAAGTGACAGTTTGGTATAAAACCTAGGCCGAGAATTGTTTTGCCTCAGAACCTTGAGGGCAATATTTTATTGTCTTTGAGCTCACAGTGTTGCCTGGGAAACTCAGTTTATAGATTCTTCCTTGCAAGACCTCTTTCAAGGCCTTATGCACCCACTCTGCCCCTGTAAGGTCTACTCATTCAGAATCTGGCTCAGGGATTGCACTCAGAGAAGGATCCTGCATGGAACTCTGTCTCTTTTCAACTGATGAAATGCTACCCCTTCACTCTGTGTCTCTAATAATTGGATCCTTCTGTATCTGTGACTACTCCGAACCCCCCACCAGACTATCACTCTGACCTGGGTCTGAGTTTATCTCCCACATTTCTGTGTGTTTTGCATAGAAGAAAAGCAATGGATTTGGAATCCAAAGACTTTGGTACAGGCTCCACTGCTTATTAACTACTTGTTAATGTGGCCAGGGTTTCTTGACTTCTGTATTATTGACATTTTGGGTCACACGGTTCTTTGTTGAGGGAATTGGCCCTATGCATGGTAGAATGTTTGGCAGCATCTCTGGCTTCTTCTTTTTTTTTTTTTAATTATTTTTTCTATGAATTTTATTTATTTTTTCTTTAATATGTAATTTATTGGCAAATTGGTTTCCATACAACACCCAGTGCTCATCCCAATAGGTGCCCTCCTCAATGCCCACCACCCACTTTCCTCTCCCTCCCACCCCGCTCAACCCTCAATTTATTCTCAGTTTTTAAAAGTCTCTTATGGTTTGCCTGCTTCCCTCTCTGTAACTTTTTTTTCCCTTCCCCTCCCCCATGGTCTTCTGTTAAGTTTCTCAGGATCCACAGAAGAGTGAAAACATATGGTATCTGTCTTTCTCTGTATGACTTACTTCACTTAGCATAACACTCTCCAGCGCCATCCACGTTGCTACAAAAGGCTATATTTCCTTCTTTCTTTCTCATTGCCAAGTAGTATTCCATTGTACATATAAACCACAACTTCTTTATCCATTCATCAGTTGATGGACATTTAGGCTCTTTCCATAATTTGGCTATTGTTGAAAGTGCTGCTATAAACATTGGGGTACAAGTGCCCCTATGCATCAGCACTCCTGTATCCCTTGGGTAAATTCCTAGCTATTTATTGGGTCATAGGATAGATCTATGTTTAATTTTTTGAGGAACCTCCACACTGTTTTCCAAAGCGGCTGCACCAGTTTGCATTCCCACCAACAGTGCAAGAGGGTTCCCGTTTCTCCACATCCTCGCCAACATCTATAGTCTCCTGATTTGTTCATTTTAGCCACTCTGACTGGCATGAGGTGATATCTCAGTATGGTTTTAATTTGTATTTCCCTGATGAGGAGCGACGTTGAGCATCTTTTCATGTGCCTGTTGGCCATCCGGATGTCTTCTTTAGAGAAGTGTCTATTCATGTTTTCTGCCCATTTCTTCACTGGCTTATTTGTTTTTTGGGTGTGGAGTTTGGTGAGTTCTTTATAGATTTTGGACTCTTGCCCTTTGTCCAATATGTCATTTGCAAATATCTTCTCCCATTCCATCAGTTACCTTTTAGTTTTGTTGATTGTTTCCTTTGCAGTGCATAAGCTTTTTATCTTCATGAGGTCCCAATAGTTCATTTTTGCTTTTAATTCCCTTGCCTTTGGAGATGTGTTGAGTAAGAAATTGCTGCAGCTGAGGTCATAGAGGTTTTTTCCTGCTTTCTCCTCTAGGGTTTTGATGGTTTCCTGTCTCACATTTAGGTCCTTCATCCATTTTGAATTTATTTTTGTGAATGGTGGAAGAAAGTGGTCTAGTTTCATTCTTCTGCATGTTGCTGTCCAGTTCTCCCAGCACCATTTGTTAAAGAGACTGTCATTTTTCCATTGGATATTCTTTCCTGCTTTGTCGAAGATTAGTTGGCCCTACATCTGTGGGTCCAATTCTGGAGTCTCTAGTCTATTCCATTGGTCTATGTGTCTGTTTTTGTGCAAATGCCATGCTGTCTTGATGATTACAGCTTTGTAGTAGAGGCCAAAGTCTGGGATTGTGATGCCTCCCGCTTTGGTCTTCTTCTTCAATATTACTTTGGCTATTCAGGGTTTTTTGTGGTTCCATACAAATTTTAGGATTGCTTGTTCTAGCTTCGAGAAGAATGCTGGTGCAATTTTGATTGGGATTGCATTGAATGTGTAGATTGCTTTGGGTAGTATTGACATTTTAACAATATTTATTCTTCCAATCCATGAGCATGGAATGTTTTTCCATTTCTTTGTATCTTCTTCAATTTCCTTCATAAGCTTTCTATAGTTTTCAGCATACAGACCTTTTACATCTTTTACATCTAGGTTTATCCCTAGGTATTTTATGCTTCTTGGTGCAATTGTGAATGGGATCAGTTTCTTTATTTGTCTTTCTGTTGCTTCATTATTAGCGTATAAGAAAGCAACTGATTTCTGTACATTAATTTTGTATCCCTCGACTTTGCAGAACTCATGTATCAGTTCTAGCAGACTTTTGGTGGAGTGTGTCAGATTTTCCATGTAGAGCATCATGTCATTTGCAAAAAGTGAAAGCTTAACTTCATCTTTGCCAATTTTGATGCCTTTGATTTCCTTTTGTTGTCTGATTGCTGATATTAGAACTTCCAACACTATGTTGAAAAACAGCGGTAAGAGTGTATATCCCTGTCGTGTTCCTGATCCCCGGGGGAAAGCTCTTAGTTTTTCCCCATTGGGGATGATATTAGCTGTGGGCTTTTCATAAATGGTTTTTATGATGTTTGAGTATGTTCCTTCTATCCCGACTTTCTCAAGGGTTTTTATTAAGAAAGGATGCTGAATTTTGTCAAATGCTTTTTCTGCATTGATTGACAGGATCATATGGTTCTTATGTTTTCTTTTATTAATGTGATGTATCACATTGATTGATTTGAGAATATTGAACCAGCCCTGCAGCCCAGCAATGAATTCCACTTGATCATGATGAATAATAATTCTTTTTATATGCTGTTGAAATTGATTTGCTAGTATCTTGTTGAGAATTTTTGCATCCATATTCATCAGGGATATTGGCCTGTAGTTCTCTCTCTTTTTTCTGGGTCTCTGTCTGGTTTGGGTGTCAAAGTAATGCTGGCTTCATAGAATGAGTCTGGGAGTTTTTCTTACCTTTCTATTTTTTGGAACAGCTTGAGAAGGATATGTATTATATTGGCTTTAAATGTCTGGTTGAATTCCCCAGGGAAGCCATCTGGTCCTGGACTCTTATTTGTTGGGAGTTTTTTGATAACTGATTCAATTTCTTCGCTGGTTATGGGTCTGTTCAAGTTTTCTATCTCTTCCTGTTTGAATTTTGGAAGTGTGTGGGTGCTTAGGAATTTGTCCATTTCTTCCAGGTTGTCTAGTTTGTTGGCATATAATTTTTCATAGTATTCCCTGATAATTGCTTGTATTTCTGAGAGATTGGTTGTAATAATTCCATTTTCATTCATGATTTTATCTGTTTGGGTCATCTCCCTCTTCTTTTTGAGAAGCCTGGCTAGAGGTTTGTGAATTTTGTTTATTTTTTCAAAAAACCAACTCTTGGTTTCATTGATCTGCTCTCCAGTTTTTTTAGATTCTATATTGTTTATTTCTGCTCTGATCTTTATTATTTCTCTTCTTCTGCTGGGCTTGGGGTGTCTTTGCCGTTCTGCTTCTATTTCTTTTAGGTGTGCCGTTGGATTTTGTATTTGGGATTTTTCCTGTTTCTTGAGATAGGCCTGGATTGCAATGTATTTTCCTCACAGGACTGCCTTCACTGCATCCCAAAGCATTTGGATTGTTGTATTTTCATTTTCATTTGTTTCCATATATTTTTTAATTTCTTCTCTAATTGCCTGGTTGACCCATTCATTCTTTAGTAGGGTGCTCTTTAACCTCCATGCTTTTGGAGGTTTTTCAGACTTTTTCCTGTGGTTGATTTCAAGTTTCATAGCATTGTGGTCTGAAAGTATGCATGGTATGATCTCAATTCTTTTATACTTATGATGGGCTGTTTTGTGACCCAGTATGTGGTCTATCTTGGAGAATGTTCCATGTGCACTTGACAAGAAAGTATATTCTGTTGCTTTGGGATGCAGAGTTCTAAATACATCTGTCAGGTCCATCTGATCCAATGTATCATTCAGGGCCCTTGTTTCCTTATTGATCCTGTGTCTAGATGATCTGTCCATTGTTGTAAGTGGAGTATTAAAGTCTCCTGCAATTACCACATTCTTATCAATAAGGTTGCTTATGTTTGTGATTGTTTTATATATTTGGGGGCTTCCATATTCAGCTCATAGACATGTATAATTGTTAGCTCTTCCTGATGGATAGACCCTGTAATTATTATATAATGCCCTTCTTCATCTCTTGTTACAGCCTTTAATTTAAAGTCTAGTTTGTCTGATATAAGTATGGCTACTCCAGCTTTCTTTTGACTTCCAATAGCATGATAGTTCTCCATCCCCTCACTTTCAATCTGAAGGTGTCCTCAGGTCTAAAATGAGTCTCTTGTAGACAGCAAATAGATGGGTCTTGTTTTTTTTAGTATATGTGCTGCCGAAGCGAGCACAGGTCTTGTTTTTTTTTATCCATGCTGATACCCTATGTCTTCTGGTTGGAGCATTTAGTCCATTTACATTCAGTGTTAATGTTGAAAGATATGGGTTTAGAGTCATTGTGATGTCTGTAGGTTTCATGCTTGTAGTGATGTCTCTGGTACTTTGTGGTCCTTACAACATTTCACTCACAGAGTCCCCCTTAGGATCTCTGGAGCTGGTTTAGTGGTGATGAATTCCTTCAGTTTTTGCTTGTTTCAGAAAACTTTTATCTGTCCTTCTATTCTGAATGACAGAGTTGCTGGATAAAGGATTCTTGGCTGCATATTTTTTCTGTTCATCACATTGAAGATTACCTGCCACTCCCTTCTGGCCTGCCAAGGTTCAGTAAATAGGTCTGCTACTACCCTTATGTGTCTACCTTTGTATGTTAGGGCCCGTTTATCCCTAGCTGCTTTCAGAATTCTCTCTGAAATTTGCCATTTCACTTCATGCAGAAGATCAATTCACGTTACATCTGAAGGGAGTTCTCTGTGCCTCTTGGATTTCAATGCCTGTTTCCTTCCCCAGATCAGGGAAGCTCTCAGCTATGATTTGTTCAAGTACACCTTCAGCCCCTTTCTCTCTCTCTTCTTGTTCTTCTAGAATTCCTATGATATGGATATTGTTCCATTTGATTGCATCAACTTAGTTCTCTATTCTCCCCTTGTACTCCTGGACTTTTTTATCTCTCTTTTTCTCAGCTTCCTCTTTTTCCATAATTTTATCTTATAATTCACCTATTCTCGCTTCTGCCTCTTCAATCCATGCTATGGCTGCCTCCATTTTATTTTGCACCTCATTTATAGCATTTTTTAATTCATCATGACTATTTTTTAGTCCATTGATGTCTAGCAATAGATTCTCTGCTGTTCTCTATGCTTTTTTCAAGCCAAGCGATTGATTTTATGACTATTATTGTAAATTCTTGTTCTGTTATATTGCTTAAATTGGTTTTGATCTGTTCGTTAGCTGTTGCTACTTCCTGGAGTTTCTTTTGAGGATAACTCTTCTGTTTCATCATTTTGGCTAGTTTTCTATCCCTTATGCGTTTTAAAAGCTTGTGTGCTCTGCACCTGCAAGCACTGCTATATTAAAGGAGGGTCATACATTGTCCAGGGTCTGGCCTTTCAGGAGGTATTTTTTCAGGGCTTGTTACTTGCTCTCTGTTGTTGTGACTTTGGTTATTTTATTACCCTACTCATAGTAATATTTTGTACCCTCTACCAGGTATACTTTGATTTGTTCCTTGGAGTAGCCCTATCTTTTTTCCAGCTTTCCCATTTTCTTCCTAGTAGATTCAGTCTCTTTTCTTCCCAGGCTCTGGTGTTCAAAGTCCTTTGGCTTCTACACTTCTTTGTTTGAGAGACACAGGATGTGTGGATCCCCCCACTTGTTTTTTTTTTTTTTTTAATTTTTTCAACGTTTTTTATTTATTTTTGGGACAGAGAGAGACAGAGCATGAACGGGGGAGGGGCAGAGAGAGAGGGAGACACAGAATCGGAAACAGGCTCCAGGCTCTGAGCCATCAGCCCAGAGCCCGACGCAGGGCTCGAACTCACGGACCGTGAGATCGTGACCTGGCTGAAGTCGGACGCTTAACCGACTGTGCCACCCAGGCGCCCCATG
Source organism: Puma concolor (assembly GCF_028749965.1). NCBI lineage: Eukaryota > Metazoa > Chordata > Mammalia > Carnivora > Felidae > Puma > Puma concolor. The sequence goes on from NC_141671.1 coordinate 81,780,208, forward strand.
GATCCCCCCACTTCCCTGCCATCTAAATCAAGGAAGAATTTTAGGGTGAACGGACTACTCCGGCTCCCGAGTTCATGGCTACTCCACCTGTGGTCCCAGACCTGCTCTGCAGGCAGGCATGTCCCTCTGTGCCTTTTCAGCAGTTCCCCACCGCATACTGGAGTGCTCAGCACCCAGCTGAAGACTGGGGTGCAGCTCCCACTGCTCAGGCCACTGAATGGGTAGTAATGACCACTGAGTGGTCTTAAGCTGTTCCTGTACAATCCTGGGCCTCACCACAGGGCTTCCAGGGGTTCTGCTGGGCTACCAGACCAAAGGTCAAGGACGGCCACCTGCCGGCCCTGTTGCGTACCTTCAGCTGCCCGCTGGCCCCATCACCTGGTCCAGCCATACTCAGAGGTTCAGAAGGGGAGGGCGCGGTCCCCTCCCAGAGGCGCCGAGTGCTTCTCTACACCCCCGCAGTGGTGGTTTCTCTCTTTCCCAGGAGTGGGAGGGAAGAGAGGAGCGAGAGGGGCAGCAGCTCTGGCTTCTACTCATTAGATGCTTCTCCCTAGTTGTGACAACCAAAAATGTTTCCAGAAATTGCTAAACGTCCCCTGACTAGTCTCCTAAGAGCCACTGATGTAGGCAAATCTCTTTACTTCATGAATTTCAAATTCCGCCCCAAACTTTTTTTTTCAGATTTTATTTTTAGGTAATCTCTAAACCTAATGCGGGGCTTGAACTTACAACCCTAAGATCAAGAGTCACATACTCTACCCACTGAGTCAATCAGGCACCCCAAATTTCTCCCCAAACTTAAAGGGCTTCCATAAAGACTAAGTGTGAGAACATGAGTTGCCACAGTTATAAAATCTCAGTGGGCACAAAATCTGCAGTTCCCAGCACAGTATTCACACAATAAGCCCCGGGTACATTGAATGAGGGGAATAATGTTGAGTGTAGACTGCTTGCACTTAGATAGTGCTTATGAGGTGCCTGGTACTCTTGCAAGAACTATTCAGTGATTAAATATTCTAAACCTCAATTCATTATACACATGAAGAAACAGGTAAGAAGAGGTTAGGTAACTAACCCATCCAAAGTTTCAGTTAGAAAGTGTCAGGGTTGGGATTCAAATCCTGGCCATCTGGCTCCAGAATCCTTGCTCTGACCCAGCATGTTGCAACTGTGGGTTTATAATTTTGGATTGTGAACTTGCTGTGAACTACTTCTTGTTAGATTATCTTCCTTGGCATCTTGCACACGGTAGATATAATCTGCAAATGTTTTCCTGCCTGGGACCTCATATGCATAGGTACTTGATTATTTTTTTAAATGTTTATTTATTTATTATGGGAGAGAGAGAGAGAGAGAGAGAGAGAGAGGGAGTAATGGTGGGGAGGGAGAGGTAGAGAGAGAGGAGAGAGGGAATCCTAGGCAGGCTCCATGCTGTCAGTGCAGAGCCCGACACAGTGTTCAGTTCCACGAACTGTGAGATCTTGACCTAAGCTGAAATCAAGAGTCAGATCATTAAACGATTGAGCCACCCAGGCGCCCCATGCACAGGCACTTTAATAAGCCAGTATCCCAATAATTGTATTGCATATGGTGTCACACTTTACACTTTCTAAATTATTTTCACATACGTGTTGCTCAGCCCCAGAACCCTGTGTATATATATACATACACATACGTACGTACACACACACACACACACACACACACACACACACACCACAGATTTTTCTTTTAGAGTTGTGAGGAAATGGAAGGCCATAAAAGGGGAGTGACTGGACAAGCTAGAAAGTGCCAGAGCTTGGACCAGAGCCTGGATCTCCTGGCTCTCATGCAGCTGTCCTCTTTGTTACACCAGGGCTCAGACAAGTGCAGTCTCTTCTGTTTTCATAGGGACTTTACTTAGTAGCTAATAGTGTGTTGCTGTGATGCCTTATCCATCATGTAGGGGTGGAATTGTGCACAGGACAAGTCCTCAGATTTAATGGGATTGGGAGCAGGGAATTGGTGTGGAAACTACATACAAACATTTAAAATTCATGTTTTAAGAAGCTTACTAAGAACTCTGATTAGCCATTTGCCTAATTCTCATATTTAGACCAATTATTTTTCATGTTGTATTGACCAACACATTTTCAGTTAGATCAGGTAACCTGACATGAACAGTGGGTATCCTGTGAAATCAGATGTGTCCCTGGAGTATATTGGCTGTTAGAATTGGAGGCTCAGGACCTCCCAGTAATTTGGCTCCTCACCCCCCTCACCTCTGTGCCACTGCTCACCTGTCATCTCACCTATCCAGCAAATATTAATTGAGCGCCTGCTTTACACCAATGAACAAGACAGGGAAAAAAAAGTCTGTTTATTTTGGGGAGATGGGCTAGAATTGGCATGTTGCCCACCCTCCCCTCCATGAAGCTTCCTTGGCCCCCCGATGCTCTGCCTCCTGGTTTTCTTCTCTGATGCGGCCTCATCCACTTCCTTTCGCCATCTCTGCCTCTGGAGCTGGCTTTCCTTGGGGCTCTCAGCCCTCATCTGCTCTTACTCTGCACACCTGCCTTGACTTACCAGCTCTGGCCAGGCACCAGTTCAGCTGTATCTCCTGATTGACTTGCCAAGCTACCCTGATGGGCATCTTTATCTGAGTGATCCATGGGTACTTCACAGCTACATCACATCTGAACACCCAGCACCGTCCCTATGCCCCTCCTGAAACCCAGTCCTCTTTCCACCATCTCTTTGCCGATGGATACACACATTTGCCCAGTCTCAAACAGAAGCCCAAGCCACCCTCCCTTCTTTTGACTCCTTCACATGCCTCTGCCTACATGTGCTCCCAGTGACCTATCGTGGCCCCGTCTGCCTCCTAATTTTCTCCCTCCTCTGTGCCTTTCTAGTTGCCCCACACATAAATACTGCCTGACATATTTGGCATTAAAACAGAAAGTGGGATTTTTTTTCTTTGCAAGAAAGCTTTGTTTTTCTCTCCATAGTCACCTCACATTTTAGCTAAAAATCTTTACATACAACTTAGTTTTGTTACCTCAATGCCAGTAGGGTTTTTTTTTTTTTTTGTCTGAATAAACCCTCTGTACTTCTCCTTAATGCCAAGCGCCGACCATGTAGTAAGAGTCGTGAGCCTCTAGGAATCCACAGGCAGAGTGTCTTTTTATCGAGCTTTCAGGTCCTTGGGATGTTTCACTGCAGCTTTTGTTCCCTCTCAAAGCAACCAGACAAAAGTTATTTGATGCAACTTTAGTGAAGAAGAAAAATGGTTTTATTCATAAAATTAATGCTTACCAGAACTCCATTTGATATCTACCACTACCCCTGAGTAATAACATAGGGATTTAGATGATTAAGAAGTACAGATCATGGCCTCAAGGAGCTTGTTCAGAGAGAGTGCCCCAGAGTTCACTGCAGAGTGAGCAGACAGAAAACTCTGGGGGTGGCCACATGGGGGTGATTGTGGAGGGAGGGAAGGAGGGCCCGGAAGCAAGACAAAAATGAGAACCAAAGATAATATGCAAATGTATACAGTGTCATATAGATCTCGTTTGTGTCAATTTGCATATACATATACATATACATATACATATACATATACATATATATATATACACACACACACACACATATATTCATGCACAAAGAAATTGGGGAGTTAGAACTTATATTGACCACTTATATCCATTGATAAGTGAAGAAGGCAGGTAGCAAGTGATGGGTACAGTATGATGTATTTTGGTTGAAAAACAAATCCACTTCTCTATGTGAACATGCTTGTACTTGCTTGAGCAGGGAACACAGGAGACTGCTCCTGTTGGTTACCTGGTGCTGAAGATGATTAGCTTTGTTTTATAGGTTCTCCCATTGTATCATTCCACTTATTAAAATAAGCATATGTTAACTTTAGTAATTTGCCAAACATAAAATCAAGTCGATTGAAGTTGTGTTTGAGTGCTTGTAGCAGCACTGGACTGCTGCTCCGCAAATACTGTCTCAGTGAATTGCTCCCAACAGCTGTGTGCTCTTGTCTCTGGCATACTAGTAAGGAAAGGGACTTGCTGAACTTGAAGTAACTGGGTCAAGGCCAATTAAGCATAGAAGCTGACCTGGGAGGGAATTAGCCCTGTGTGGCTCTGAGTCCTACGCTCAGGGCACTGCCTGCCCCTTTTTCCAGTGCCTGCACTATCCCTGCTCTTTCCAGCATTAGCCCCAGCCATCCCTTCCTGCTGCCCCTCCCCCTCAGCACACACAAAGAACGAGGCTTTCCTGTGGGAGGGGGTTAGGCCAAAGGGACTTTTCTACCACCGACTCTCTCCCCCAACCCCTTCCCATGCCACGTGCATACCATTCCTGGAGTTTTGTAGCAACTTCGAAATTCCGTACCAAGGCTGTGTAGTGTAGAGGGTGTGAGCATGGATATGGGAACCAGACTGCCTTGGGTTCAGATGCCAGCATATTTACCACCTCTGCTATCTTGGGGAGATTACTTCATATTTGTTTCATATTGTCATCTCTGGAATGAGTATTAAATAATAGTAGCTACCCATTTGGTTTTTTAAGCAACTAAATCAATGTATGCAAAGAACTTAAAACCGTGCTTAGTGCCAAGTGCAGTAGCCATCGGGAGGAGATCCTGACAATGCACAGTGTCCACCTCTTGGTCTGAGAGTTTTGGTCTGAGTACCAGGCAGGAGTCCTGAGCAGAGGATGCAAAGCCATTCAATGTCCTCATCTGAAAGATAAGGATAATCCCAACCTTATGTGGTTGCTGTGAAGGTTAAATGGGAGGACAACTGTTGAGCACAATTTCTAGCATTAAAGAAATGACCATTATAGGCTTTCTTGGTGGAGGTTGAGAAGCTGATTCTGAAATTTATATGAAAACTTGAAGGATCTAGACTAACCAAAGCAATTTTGATGAACAAAGTTGGAGGGCTGTCACTGCTTGATTTCTAGGTCCACTATACAACTATCGTAATCAAGACAGAAAAGGTCAAGAGACCAGAATAAAGAGCCCTCAAATAGATCTACACACATGTGGTCTATTGATTTTTGACAAACATACCCAAACATACCCTTTTCCTGTTTTTTCAGGAAAAGAACAGTCTTTTTTTTTTAATTTTGTTTTTAACATTTACTTATTTTTGAGAGACAGAGAGAGACAGAGCATGAGCAGGGGAGGGGCAGAGAGAGAGAGGGACACACAGAATCTGAAGCAGGCTCCAGGCTCTGAGCTGTCAGCAGAGAGCCCGATGTGGGGCTTAAACCCATGAACCGTGAGATCATGACCTGAGCTAAAGTCAGGTGCTTAACCGACTGAGCCACCCAGGTGCCCCAAGAACTGTCTTTTCAACAAATGGTGCTGGAACAATTGGATGCAAAAAAAGTGAATGTTATGTACCACATGTAAATATTAACTCAAAATGGGGGGCGCCTGGGTGGCGCAGTCGGTTAAGCGTCCGACTTCAGCCAGGTCACGATCTCGCGGTCCGTGAGTTCGAGCCCCGCGTCAGGCTCTGGGCTGATGGCTCAGAGCCTGGAGCCTGTTTCCGATTCTGTGTCTCCCTCTCTCTCTGCCCCTCCCCCGTTCATGCTCTCTCTCTGTCCCAAAAATAAATAAACGTGGAAAAAAAAATTAAAAAAAAAATGGATCATAGGCTTAAATGCAGGAATTACAAACTATAAAAATTGTAGAAGAAAACAGGATAAAATCTTTGTGGTCTTGTGTGATGGTAAATTTTATGTTTCAATTTGGCTAAGCCATGACACCCAGATATTTGGTCACACATTTAGATGTTTTTGTAAAAAAGTAGATGTCAAAACTATATGTTTTTGTAAAGGTGTTTCATAGATGAGATTAACACTTAAATCAGTAGACTCTGAGTTAGGCAGATTATCCTCCATGGTGTGGATGGGTCTTGTCCAATCAGTTGAAGACCTTAAGTGAAAAAGATTCCTGTGAGGGAAAGAGAATACCGCATCCAGATTACCTTTGGGCTTGAGGTGAAACAGCCACTGTTGCTGAGGTCCACACTGCTCCCTTACCCTGCAGAGTTTGGACTTGCCAAGCCTCCACAATTGGCAGGAGTTAATTCCTGAAGGTAAACCCTTTGCAAAGGGTTTGATTGTAGTAAACCCAAGCATGACACTTGATAGTTCTTGCAGAAATGAAGAGCATGTGGGGCTGATAGATATTTTCTGGCAGTCACTCCAAAGAAAGGCTGGAGGTAAATGATGTACATTCATGGTTTAGGAAAGAGAACAAGAGCAGGCTCTGCGTACGTCATCCTTCCTGCTGCTACTGCCTGGACTTCTTACTCTTGAACCTGTTTCCCATTGGTCAAAACCTCCAGGAGGGGTCTGTGAAGCCAGCTTTCCAGGGCACAGGGAAGCAGTGGAAACCAAGGACCTATTTTGTTGTTATTCATTTGCTTTGTTTTTGGTTCTGTGGGTGTGTATTTAATATTAGGACTTATTGAAATGGTGTGAGTCTGAACTTGTGTCTGCCAGCCTTTGGGTTTGTAAGTCCTTTCCTGAAAGCTGTCAGTCCCCGAGAGGTAGGCGGTGGGGGAAATACATGCTTACAAGAATGTTGCTCAGGTGAAGAGGTTCACGTGAGAGAGAACATGTTTTGTGTAGCATGATTCTTCCAGAAGTCTCCATATATTTGCTTAAAAAGATACAAAAATTGTTCAGTTTTTGAATAAGTAGCTCATTCACATGGTTCTGATACAGAAGATACCAAAGTTGACAAGTCTTTCTCCTGTGCTGTCTCCCACTCAGTGTTTCCCTCCCTGAAGACAACTTGTGTTACCTGTTTCTTGCATTTTTTTCCTGACATATTTCATGCATATATAAAAAAAAATAGGAGTATCTCTATTGTTTCCCTCCTTTTATACAAATTGTAGGCTACTGTACATATGATTCTTCACTTTGCTTTATTCCGTGTACTGTAATTGGCTTACCCTATTCCCTATCGATGGGCATTTAGATTATGCTAATCTTCTCTTGTAAATTATGCTGCAGTGACCAACCTTGTCCTAAGGTCTTATTATACAATGTGGTTATTTCTATGGAACAGATTTCTCTAATTGGCACTGCTGGGTCGGGGCACATGTGCCCTTGAAATTGTGACAGCCAGAGTGGAATTGCTCTGCACTGAGGTTGTGCCAGTGGACCCTCCACCAGCACAGCGAGAGAGGCTTGGAGGTCTACCTAGCCAATGGTTCTTCTCTCTCCCCCGCTCCCCGCCCCCCCAGCCATGGTATTGTAGGTGATCATCTCCCATGCTTGGATGCACCGTGACCAGTGGTTTCCTGGCCTCTTCTTCCTGACTGCTCCGTCCTCTCTCTTTTCCTGGCTCTTCATCTTCTGAATTTATCCTGCCTTTCTAGCATTCTCTTGAGGAGCTCTCTGCTGTGACTAATTTGGCCTCTGTTCCTCTCTACTTCAGCTTGGGTTTTGTAGGATTTTCTTTTTCACGTGCTCTGGGTTGTGTCTAGGGCCTGCTGCTGGGAGTCAGGGAGAAAAGCATGGGAGTGGCTGATGGGAGGGAACAATGGGACGGTCTCCACACCCCTCCCCTTCCTCACCATCCACTCAGCTGGAAAACAGGATTCCCTCCCAAGGCTGCCTGGGACTTTTCACCTCACACCCAGTGGCCCAGTGTGTTCTCACCTCCCGAATGAAAGCAGGAGCCTACTACGCAGGGCTGATAACAGCCCCTGGTCCTGCTCGGGGCTCTTAGATCTGCACACTCCACGGGGGGGGGGGGGGGGGGGGGGGCAACTAGGGTGTACAGTTACAAGTCAGGTCTGACAGAAAGTCTGCTTTTTGTTCTGCAGTAACTACAAGCCTTGCCTCGTGGGAAGAAAATCTCAACCAGGAGAACTTAGGCCTTTGTAGTTTATCATCAGAAATCATCAGGGAAACCTGACATATGGTGGTAATTCTGAGCAACAGTTATAAAACAAACACATGTTAAGATTTTATTATATTAATTCATGAGGGAACCACTGAGATGTTGCAACTGGTTCAGAGGAGAATTCAAACAATTACAATTGTGTAGGCCATCAGGAAAGTGCAAATATATTTGCTTACTGGATATGAAGCAGGCCAGTATCTACTGGGTCTCTTCTAGACACAATTTATTGGCATTACCCTCAGCATTCTACAACTTAGAGCTATAAAATAACTAAAAGACAATGAAGACAATGGGAGATAACCTGGAATTGCATTGTGCGTGAGCCAGGGCACCTAGTCCCCTCTCTTTCTCTAGCTCTTTCACCCATTTTTATTTTATTTTTAAATTTCTCTTCTTTTGTTGTTTTAAAATTATGGCAAAATAAACATAACATGATATTTACCATCTGAACCATATGTATTTTTTTTTTACCTTTTTTTTAATGTTTATTTTTGAGAGATTGAGAGAGAGAGAGAGAGAGCATGAGCAGGAGAGAGACAGAGAGAGAGAGAGAGGGAGACACAGAATCCAAAGCAGGTTCCAGGCTCCAAGCTGTCAGCACAGAGCCCGATGCGGGGTTTGAACCCATGAACAGTGAGATCATGACCTGAGCTGACCAACCAACTGAGCCATCCAGGCACCCCTACCTTTATGTATGTATGTATGTATGTATGTATGTATGTATGCTTCACGCCCAGCACAGAGCCCAACGCGGGGCCTAAACTCTCTATCCTGAGATCAAGACATGAACGGAGATTGAGAGTCAGGCAATTAACTGATTGAGCCACCCAAGTGCCCCGAACCATATTTAAGTGTATGATTCAATGGCATTAAGTACATTCGCATTTTGGGCAACTGTCAGCACCATACATCTCCAGAACTTTTTTCACCTTCTCAAACTGATCCTCTGTGCCTGTTCAATGGTAACTCCCCTTTCCCCCTACCCCTGGTCTCTGGCAACCACTGTTCCACTTTCTGTCTCTCTGAATTTGTCACCCATTTAAAAATCTTTCCCATTATTTTCTTACCAGGAGTGGAGGCATCTCTGTGACCATCTCTTGAGCTTGGCCAAGTTATTAGCAAGTTTGAGCCTTGGTTTCCTTTCTGTAGAATCAGCCTAACAATACCTACCTCAGGGAATTGTTGTGAGGATTAAATAAGATAGTCTGTGCAGGGTGCTTAGTACAGCAAAACCTTGGATTGTGAGCAACTTGTTCTGTGAGTGTTCTGTACGACGAGCAAACATTTCTAACAAATTTTAACTTGATAAACAAGCGATGTCCTCCAATATGAGTAGGACGTGACACTGAACGTCACATGACCACAACTGAGCCAATGGTCCTTCTCTCTCTCTTTCTCTCTCTCTGTCTCTGTCTCTATCTGCGGGATTGTGGGTGATCATCTTCCATGCTCAGATGCTTGGTCTCAGGCTGTGGTGTTTGGCAGACATCAGTGATTTTTTTTAGCATGTTGGAAGGTGCCCACAACTGGCACTAGTGTATTTTTTGTCACTTCAAAGCACCTATGGGCAGTCCTTTGCTTTTCCGTAAGCTTAGGAATGCTTTGCTCCATTCTAGGTCAGGCTGCCTGCAGATATAGACCCTTCTGCTGCCTTATTGCCAGTTACATTAAATACAGTATGTGACAAGAGTTTATTAATACTGTACTGTCGCCAACATCCATGCAAGCGTATACAATGATACCAATGCAGAAAAAGAGTCCATTGATCCAAAAGATAGCAGTGATTCCGTTAGTGATAGTGAAAGTTGTCCTACACAATAACCCTTCTCTCTCTGGTCTCCCTCACACCAGCCACAAAGGTTTTCAAAGGTAAGTGCATGTTAATTTATTTGTCTTTATAGTTTGCATTTTCTTTATTATTTTGTATTATATTATTGTAATCATTTTTATATGAATATTTTGGGTTGTGGAATGAATCATCTGAGTTTCCATTATTTCTTACGGGGAAATATGCTTTTATATACAAGTGCTTTGGATTACAAGCATGTTTCCGGAATGAATTATGCTCACAAACCAAGGTTTTACTGTATAGTGTAATAAGGATGTAGAGAGATCAACGGATGGTAGCTATTATCATAATTACTGTTCTCTCACTTGAGTCCATGGTCCTCAGACACAGACGTTCCTTTGGGTCAGTAGTTCTCGGTGTCTACTGCACATGTGATCACCTGGAGAGTCTTTGAAAATACTGATACCCAGGTCCCAACTCAGAGGTTCCGATTTAACTGGTCTGGGTGTGGCTTGGGCTTGGAGAGTTTTCAAAGCTCTAATGAGCAGCCGAGTGGGGAACCACTCACTGCTCTGGATGTTTCTCCCTGAGGTCCCAGAGCCTTGCATGTGGGGTAGAGCAGCATGTTCTGTTGAGCATCCGGCCAACTCTGGTTAGACACCTGGAAGTCCTGGTGCTCTTTGCAGAGCACCATGAAATGTTGATAAGTGAAATGCCATAATCCAAACTAAAGACATGTTTACTAGCAGGAAATAAATGTCTCAGACGTGGGTAGGCAAATGCATGCTGTGAATTGTGTGGCTTGCCTATGAGACAGTGCATGGAAACTTATTGGGTCGATACTAGAAAAGTCTCAGCAAGTGTTACCTTATGATGAGGGGGTGGATTAGGCAGACAGCACAGTGACTCATGTTTCTAGCTGAGAAAGGTAGGAGATACCCTGAGGAGATGCTCTTGGAGGAAGGAAAAGTGGCCCTCTCAGACAGCGTACTTGGTGTAGCAGGTCAGACACGAGTCCCTGCAGGAGCCTGTGGAGAGACAGCCTGCAACCGAGGAGAGCAAGTCTTAGAACTTCTGGGTGGACACTCAAACCTGACTCGGCATCTGAGGAGGGACTGTTGAAACTGCCATTGGGGAAAAGGAGCACCGGAGCTGGCCCTGAGTCTCTCAGCTGCTCTCCTCCCCCTCCACTGCCTTCGGGGAAGTCTCCAGAGTGGCTCCTCTTCAGTCTCCCTCATGCCTGTTGACAGTGGTGTTCAGTGGGGGTGGAGGCGGGGCCAGGCTGGTGCTTCGCCCCAGTGGCCCCGGGTGTTCAGGCAGCTCGCCATCCACCCTTCCTTGTGCTTGTGGTCTGCCCGTGTGGTTTGCACTTTGCCTCATTAGTCTGCACTTAAAATCGAAGCCTCTAACAGCTGAGTATTTTATTATCCAGATTAATGTGCCATAACCCCCCCCGCCAAGTTTAAAAAAAGAAAACAAACCCTGAAGTCCTGTAGTTAATAGTTCCTAACCACTCTAGAGGAGACATTTTAAATGTCCTGGCATACCTGGGTGTCAGTATTTTAAAAATCCTCCCTAAATGGCTACATCTTTTCTGAACACAGTGCGTTGGAGGATTAGTGTTTTCCAGGGCAGTAATCAGCCTGTTGCAAGGCTTCCAAGGTGTCATCACCTAATCTGCATTGAGGAATGTCATAAAGAGGCCATAGAGGGAGGGAGCATTAGAAGCAGCCCAGATGCTAGTGCAGGTGGTCTATTGGTGAACTCCCGGAGTCCCTCCTATTAGTTTTCTTGGTTCTTTTAAGCTATAATGACTTGGGTTTCAGAAAATAAATTAGTCTAGAAACTCGTTCAGAAAGTGACATTTTTTTCTTATCGGTCCTCTCTGTTTTCAGTGAGAACTGGCTGTTGTATGTTTAGGTTGTTGCGAACCAAGGATCTAGGGTAGATGGGTGAGTGGGTGGCAGCTGTGCCTGGTCTTCTTTTAGCCCGTGTTTTCGTCGACCCCCCCCCCAATGTATAAAGAATTATATGCCATGAGCAGATGAAATTTATTCCAAGTGTGCAAAGCTGGTTCAATTAACATAATTCCCCTATCTCAGTCTGCTCAGGCTGCTATAATATGATACCATAGACTGGGGGGCTTGAACAACAGATACTTAATTTCTCACAATTCTTGAAGCTGGCAAGTCTAAGATCAAGGTGCTGGCAGATTCAGTTCCTGGTCAGAATTCCTCTTTCTGGCTTACAGACAGTCACCTTTTTGCTGAGTTCCCACATGACACAGAGAGAGAACGAGAGCTCTGGTCTCCCTCTTCTTACAAAGAAAATTCCTATCATGGGGTCCCCATACTCACCTTCTCATCTCATCCTGTTTACCTCCCAGAGGCCTTTCTCTAAATACTACCACATTTGGAGTTAGAACTTCAACATATAAATTTGGGGGGGGGGCAAACATTTAGGCCATAACAATAAGCTAAACAAGAAAAACTATATAATCATATTAATAGATGCAGCAAAGGCATTTGACAAAATCCAACACCCATACATCATCAAAACAAAACAAAACACTCAGCAAAATAGGCATCAAGGAGAACTTTCTCAACATGATTCAGATCACCTACATAAAACCTACAGCTGACCTCATACTTAACAGTGGAAGACTGAACAAACACCCCTGTAAAATACGGAGCAAGGCAAGGATGCCACTCAGTCAATATAGTATGCAAATTCTAGCCGCTGCAACAATGCAAGAAGAAAAAAAAAAGGCATGCGCATTGGAAAAGAAGAAATAATACTGTCCTTGTTGGAAGATGACATGATTGTCTATATAGAAAATACTAAGGAGGGGCGCCTGGGGGGGCTCAGTCAACTGAGCATCTGACTCGATGATTTCAGCTCAGGTCATGATCCCAGGGTCCTGGGATTGAGCCCCGAGATGGGCTCTGTGCTGAGCAGGAAGCCTGCTTGAGATTCTCCACTCCTCCTCTCCTCTCCTGTCCCTCTCTGTCTGCCCCTCTCCTCCACTCACGAGTGCGCGCTCTCTCTCTCTCTCTCTCTCTCTCTCTCTCTCTCAGAAAAAGAAAATACTAACGAAAATACAAAATACTCCTAAAACTAGTAAGAGAGTTCAGCAAATGTGCAGGATAGAAGATCAACACACAAAAATCAATTGCATTGCTATATACTAATGACGAACGTGTAGAAGTGGAAATTAAAAACACAATACCCATTATAGTCACTTTAAAGTGACTATGTATTTTTAAAATATTTTTTTAAAAATATATTTTTTAAAATTTTTTAATGTTTATTTTTGAGACAGAGAGAGACACAGAGTATGAGTCCCTGAGCCACCCAGGTGCCCCAATACTTAGGTTATATTTAATAAAACATGTACAGGATATGAAAAGTTAGAAAATACTGAAGAAAAGAATCAAAGGAGGCCTAAAATAGAGATGCACATCACGTTCACAGAAGACTCAATATAGTAAACAATTCTCTCCAAATTGATCTATATGTTGAACGTGGTTTCTATTAAAAGCCTATCAAAATTTTTTGCATAGACAGGCATTTTCTAAAATGTATGAGGAGAGGGCACCTGGGTGACTCAGTCAGTTAAGTGTCTGACTTCGGCTCAGGTCATGGTCTCACAGTTCGTGGGTTCGAGCACCATGTTGGGCTCTGTGCTGACAGCTCAGAGCCCGGAGCCTGCTTTGGATTCTGTGTTTCCCTCTCGCTCTCTGCCCCTCCCCCATTCACACTCTGTTTCTCTCGCTCTCTCTCAAAAATAAATAACAACATTAAAAAAATTTTTTTAACGTGTGTGGAGAGGCACAGACCCTAAAATAGCTAAAAACAAGTAAATTGGAAGGAATTACTTTACTTGATATTAAGGCCCACGATGTAGCTACAGTAATTGGGAGAGTGAGTGAGGTATTGGTAGAAGGATGGACACAGAGATCAATAGAACACAACTGAGAACCCAGAAATAGACCGACACAAATATGTTCAACTGATTTTTCACAAAAGTGCAAAAGTAATTCAGTAGAGGAACTCTACACAAATGATGTTGGAGCAGTTAGACGTCTATAGTTTTAAAAAATGAACCTAATACCGTATACAGAAATTAACCCCAAATGGGTCATGTCCTTAAATATAAAATTATAAAACTCTTAGAAAAAAATCAGAAAAGAAAATCTTCAGGATCTAGGGCCAGGCAAAGAGTTGTTAGACTTCACACATAAAACATGATACATGAAAAGAAAACTTGATAAAGTGGATCTCATTAAAATTTAAAACTTTTGTTCTATGGGCAGCTGTGTTAAGAAGATGAAAAGGCAACCAACAGTCTGGGAGAAAATATTTGTAAACCATACATTTGACAAAGGACTTGTATCTAGAATTCAATATTGAAATTCAATTCAACAATTGAATTCAACAGTTAAAATAATGAACACTCTCATCAGAAAATGGGCAAAAGACATAAAGAGACATTTCACTGAAGAGAATATACAGCTGGAAAATAAGCACATGAAAAGATGTTAAATATTAGCAAGTAGGAGCTAATGCAAATTAAAACCACAGCAACATATTACTGTATCTATCAGAAAGGCTAAAATAAAAAATAGTGACAACACCAAATGCTGATGAGGATGTGGAGAAACTGGATCTCTCATATGTTGCTGGTGAGAATATAAAATGATACAACCACTCTAGAAAACAGTTTGGCCGTTTCTTTTTTTCTTTTAAAAATTTTTTTTTAATGTTTATTGTTGAGAGAGACACAGAGTATGAGTGGGGGAGGGGCAGACAGCGAGAGAGGGAGACACAGAATCCAAATCAGGTTCCAGGATCTGAGCTGTCAACACAAAGCCTGATGTGGAGCTTGAACTCATGAACCATGAGATCATGACCTGAGCCAAAGTCGGATGCTTAACCAACTGAGCCACCCAGGTGCCCTGGGCCATTTCTTATGAAACTAAATATGCAACTAGTGGGGCACCTGGGTGGCTTAGTCAGTTAAGTGTCTGACTGTTGATTTTGGCTCAGGTCATGATCTCACAATTCGTGGGTTCGTGCACCGTGTTGACGGCACTAACAGTATGGAGCCTGCTTGGGATTCTCTCTCTTCTCCTCTCACACTCACGCACGCACATTCTCTTTCTCTCTCTCTTTTTCTCTCAAAATAAATAAATAAACTTAAAAAAAACAAGTAAATATGCAACTACTATATAATGCAGCAGTTGCACTCTTGGACATTTATCCAAGAGAAATGAAGGCTTATATTTACACAAAGATACACACACAGATGTTTATAGCACTCTTATTCATGATAACCCCAAACTGGAAATAGTCCAAATGTCCTGCAGTGGGTGAATGGTTAAAAATTATGGTACATTCAGGGCATCTGGGTGGGTCAGTTGGTTGGCCTCTGACTTCGGCTAGGGTCATGATCTCGCAGTTCGTGAGTTCGAGCTCCGCGTCAGGCTCTGTGCTGATAGCTCAAAGCCTGGAGCCTGCTTTGGATTCTGTGTCTCCCTCTCTCTCTTTGCCCCTTTCCTGCTCGTACTCTGTCTTTCTCTCTCAAAAATATATAAACTTTAAAAAATTAAAAAACATTATGATACATTCATACCATGGAACATGGGCTCAGTAGTAAAAAAGACAGATTATCAATATATGCAAGTCTACACACTCTACTATTCCATTTACATGACATTGAAAAAATGAAAGCAATTGAAAACAGATTAATGGTTTCACAGGAGTTAGGGATTGGGGGGCAGGGGAGGGGAGAGAAGTGGGTGTACTTGTAAAGGCGTAATAGGAGGGGTCCTTGGTAATAGAGTCATGTGTCTTGACTGTATCGATGTCAGTGTATATTCTGATTGTGATATTACACAGTAATTGTGTAGCTGTTACACTTGGAGGGTACATGGGAGCACTCTGTATTATTTCTTAAAACTGCATGTAAATCCATACTCCTCTCAAAATAAAAGCTTTAATTTTTAAAAATTACAATGGAAAGGGGATGGCAGAGAACAATAAAAGGCTACAATTAAAAGCTATTCCTGTCTTAAGGGCCACAGTTTACAACCTTAAGCCTAAGGCGGACCTGGAAGTCTCAGGATCTGAGTTGGGTTTGTGCAGATCTGGAACATCTCTGACTCTCCCTGCCCAGTCAGCTAGGCCTGCATCCGTCTGGTTTTTGCATTGCTTGGTTCTGAGTTCTGGTGGTGTATCTCTGGCATTTTATGCCCTATATGTACGTTGTACCCCCACCCTTACACCTTCACACATTGGAGCACGGCTCTTAGGTGCCTTGTCTGGGCTGCTCTGCTTGTGGAGAAGGAGCTGTGATTGGTTGTTGGAAAGGCTGATAGGAAATGTGGGTGAGCACTCAACTGGCAGGGGCAATGACCTTGTTTCTATCATCCTTGAATTCTCAGTACTTAGCCTGGCACTCAGTAAAATGTTCACCAAGTAAATTACACCTACTACCTTGACTACAGAAGACAATTCTTAGACACCCATGCAGTAGTACCTTCAAAATTCAGACCTCTGCCAGAGAAGAAAGGGAGTTGCTTCAGTTAAAGAAAGTCCCAGCATGTTCAGAGCTGTAGACCTGGAAGAAGACTGAGTAAAGGAGAGGTAAGACTAGCCTCCATTCTTTCTGTCCCTGGGCCCTGGGTTTTCCCTGTGCAGTTCTGTCACTTTGCTGGCACAGCCTGACCTCGGGGTTAATAGCTTCATTTTTAAGACAGAAGTGGCTGAAAGTTGATGGGGTTTAGGTTTTAGGGCCCTTCCTTGCGCTGACCCTTTTCAATGCCCTCTACCTAATTTTGCATTTGTAATTTTGTAATTAATCTTTTTCTTAAGGAAAGACTCCAACATTGTATGTTTCGGGCCTCTTGAAATTTGCATTTCATAAAATGGATTGGTATGGATTCATACCTGGTTCAGGGTCCTTCATAAAAACAGTGCCAGTTCTTGGTTCTCTTAGCATAACTCGGATGGGCTGAAACTCTCCCAAATACTAAGGGAGAACAAACACGAAAGAAGACAAAGACAATGTAAGCATTAAAAAAGCAAAGCTGTGTTGATTCAAGTTTCTTCTTCTCTAATAGCTAGCTTATTCCCAGCACCCACAAGTTCTGGGAGACAGCTGGGCTCCTCACTTCCCAGCACCAGGACTAATTCCACACGGAGGGGTCTTGTGATGATCCATCATGTAAAAACTGGTGATCGAGAGCAAGGGCTTTGAATTGAGACAGTCTGGGTTCAAATATCATTGTACTGCTTAGCAGCTGTGTTGTTGACAAGTTATTGACCCCCCTGTGCCTTGGTTTCTACATCTGTAGAATGGGGCAATAATAATAGCTACCTTAAATTTGCCAGAATAGCCTACATAATGCTGTAGAAACCTAACATCTCAGAAGCTTAAAAAAAAAGCTTTATTAAGGTTTATTTTTTGTTCATGCTGTATGTTCATTGAGGGTCTACAGGGGTGGGTAGAAGAGCGGGCTCTGCTCCTCAAGGCTTTTGCTCAGGACCAAACTGATGGAGGCTCTGCCATTGAGAATAGTGTCTGTCAGTTCCAGTGCTGCAGCAGAGGAAGGGAAGGTGGAGATATGCCCATTAGCTCCAAAATGCTTCCTTACATCACACATCCATTTTGTTGGCCAGAGCAAGTCCTGTGGCCACACCTAACTTCGGAGAGATGGGGAAGTGAAACTGTGACTATTAACAGAGTGAAAAGGCAACACACAGAATGGGAGGAAATGTTTGCAAATCGTGCATCTGACAAGGGATTCATATCCAGCAACTCAACAACAACAACAACAAAACAACTCAATTTTTATTTTTATTATTATTATTTTAATTCTAGTATAATTAACATTCAGTGTTATATCCATTTCAGGTGTACAATATAGTGATTCAACAATTCTATACATTATTCAGTGCCCATCACAGTAAGTGTACTCTTAATTCCCTTCACCTATTTCACTCATTCCTATGCCTGCCTCCCCTCTGGTAACCACTAGTTCTCTATAGTTAAGAGTCTGGTTTTTTTTGGTTTGTCCCTTTTTTATTTTGTTCATTTGTTTTGTGTCTTAAATCTACATATGAGTGGAATCATATAATATTTGTCTTTCTGTGACTTATTTTACTTAGTATTATCCATATTGATGCAGATGGCAAGATTTAATTTCTTTCTTATGGCAGAGTAACATTCCTGTGGGTGTGTGTGTGTGTGTGTGTGTGTGTGTGTGTGCGCGCGCGCGTGCGCACACACACCACATCTTCTTTATCCACTCCTCTATCCATGGACCCTTGAGCTGCTTGTATAATTTGGCTATTGTAAATAATGCTGCAGTAAACATAGGGGTGCATATATCCTTTTTGAATTAGTGTTTTCATATTCTTTGGGTAAATACTCAATTGTGGGATTACTGGATCATATAGTAATTCTATTTTTAAATTTTTAAGGAAACTTAATACTGTCATTCATAGTAGCTGCACCAGTTTGCATTCCCACCAACAGTACACAAGTGTTCCTTTTTTCTCCACATCCTCACCAACCTTTGTTATTTCTTGTGTGGTGATTTTAGCCATTCTAACAGATGTGAGGTGATATCTTATTGTAGTTTTGATTTGCACTACCCTAATGATTGGTGGTGTTTAGCATCTTTTCATGTGTCTGCTGGCCATCTTCTTTGGACTAATGTCTGTTTATAACTTCTGCCCATTTTCTAATTGGATTTTTTTTTTTTTTTTGCGATTGAGTTTTAGAAGTTCTTTATATATTTTGCGTACTAACCTCTTGTTGGATATATCATTTGCAAATATCTTCTCCCATCCAATAGGTTATCTTTTTGTTTTGTTGATTGTTTTCTTTGCTATGCAGAAGCTTTTTATTTTGATGCAGTTCCAATAGTTTATTTTTGCTTTTGTTTCTTTTGCCTTAGGAGACATACCTAAAAAATGTTGCTATGGCCAATGTCAGAGAAATTACTGCCTATGCTGTCTTCTAGAATTTTTATAGTTTCAGGCCTCACATTTAGGTCTTTAATCCATTTTGAATTTATTTTGATATATGGTGTAATAAAGTGGTCCAGTTTCATTCTTTTGCATGTAGGTGTCCAGTTTTCCCAACACCATTTGTTGAAGATACTTTTTCCCATTGTATATTCTTGCCTCCTTTGTGATTGATTGGCCATATAATCGAGGGGCTTTATTTCTGGATTCTCTGTTCTGTTCCATTAGTCTATGTGTCTCTTTTTGTACCAGTACCATATTGTTTTGATTATTACAGCTTTGTAGTATATCTTGAAATCTGGTATTGTGATACCTCCAGTTTTGTTCTCTTTTCTTAAGATTGCTTTGGTTATTTGGGGTCTTTTGAAGTTTCGTAAAAATTTTAGGATTTTTGTTCTAGTTCTGTGAAAAATGCTGTTGGTATTTTGATAGGCATTGTATTAAATCTGTAGGTTGCTTTTTGAGTAGTATGGCCATTATAACAGTATTTTTTCTCCCAATCTGTGAGCATGGAATATCTTTCCATTTGTTTGTATTGTCTTCAATTTCTTTCTTTCTTTCTTTCTTTCTTTCTTTCTTTCTTTCTTTCTTTCTCTCTCTCTCTTTCTTTCTTTCTTTTTTTAAGTTTATTTACTTTGAGAGGGGGGAGAGAGAGAATTCCAAGTAGGCTCCACACTGTTAGTGTAGAGCCCAGTGCGGGGCTAGAACCCATGAACCGTGAGATCATGACCTGAGCCAAGATCAAGAGTTGGACGTCCAACTGACTAAGCCACTCAGGTGCCCGTGTCTTCAATTTCTTTCATCAGTGTTTTATAGTTTTCAGAGTACAGGTCTTTCACCTCCTTGCTTAAGTTTATTCCTAGATATTTTATCATTTTTCATGCAATTGTAAATGAGATTGTTTTCTTAATCTCTCCTTCTGCTACTTCGTTATATAGAGTATAGAATGCAACAGATTTCTGTACATTGATTCTGTATCCTGTGACTTTACTGAATTCATGTATCAATTTTAGTAGTTTTTGGTGGAATTTTTAGGGTTTTCTATATGTAGTCCCATATACTTTTTTTTAGTGTTTATTTTTGAGAGACAGAGAGAGAGACAGGGACAGAGTGTGAGTGGGGGAAGGGAAGAGAGAGAGGGAGACAGAGAATCCAAAGCAGACTCCAGTCTCTGAGCTGTCAGCAGAGCTTAATGTGGGGCTCAAACCCATGAACTGTGAGTTCATGACCTGAGCCAAAGTCAGATGCCCAAACGACTGAGCCACCCAGGTGCCCCTATATATTAGTATCATATAATATGCAAATAGTGAAAGTTTTTCTTCTTCCTTACCAATTTGGATACCTTTTATTCCTTTTTCTTATCTGATTACTGTGGCTAGGAGTTCTAGTACTGTGCTGAATAAAAGTGGTGAGAGTGGACATCCTTGTCTTGTTCCTGATCTAAAGGGAAAAGCTCTCAGGTTGTCATCATTGAGTACGATGTTAGCTGTGGGTTTGTCATATATGGCCTTTATTATGTTGAGGTATGTTCTAAGTCTACTTTGTTAAGGGTTTTTATGATGAATGGATGTTGTACTTTATCAAATGGTTATTCTGCATCTATTGAAATGATCATATGGTTTTTATTCTTATTTGATATCATGTATCTCACTGATTAATTTGTGAATACAGCTCAATTTTTTTATATCTTCTTTTTTAATGTTTTTTTTTTTTTTTGAGAGAGAGAGAGAGAGAGAGACATGAGTGGAGGAGGGGCAGAGAGGGAGACACAGAATCCGAAGCAGCTCCAGGCTCTGAGCTGTCAGCACAGAGCCCAATGCAGACCTTGAACTCAATGACCGTGAGATCATGACCTGAGCTGGTTGGATGTTCAACCAACTGAGCCACCCAGGCTCCCCAGGTCAATTTTTAAAATAAACAAAGGACTTGAATAGATGTTTCTCCAAAGAAGATATATAAATGGTCAATAAGCACAAGATGACAAGATGGTTAATAGCACTAGTCAGTAGGGAAATGCACATCAAAATCGTAATGTGATACTTCACATTCATCATGATGGCTGTTATCAAATAAAGAAAAACAGAAAATAAGTGTTTTAAGATCACGCAGAAATTAGAACATATATGTGTTGCTGGTGGGAATGTAGAATGGTGCAACTACTCTGGAAAATGGTATGGTGGTTCCTCAAAAAATTAAACATAGGGGGGCGCCTGGGTGGCTCAGTTGGTTAAGCGTCCGACTTCAGCTCAGGTCATGATCTCGCGGTCCGTGAGTTCGAGCCCCGCGTCGGGCTCTGTGCTGACAGCTCAGAGCCTGGAGCCTGTTTCAGATTTTGTGTCTCCCTCTCTCTCTGCCCCTCCCCTGTTCATGCTCTGTCTCTCTCTGTCTCAAAAATAAATAAACATTTAAAAAAAATTTAAAAAAAAATAAACATAGGGTTACCATATAATTTGGCAATTTCACTTTTAGGTATATACCCAAAAGAAATGAAAGCAGGAACTCGAACAGATGTTTGTATACCCATGTTCATACAGCATTATTCACAATAGCAAAAGTGGAACCAACCCATATGTCCATCTACAAATGAATGCTTAAACAAGATGTAGTGTGTTCATGAAATGGAATATTATTCAACCTTAAAAAGGAATGAAATTCTGATATATGCTACAACAAGGATGAACTTTGAAGATGTTGTGCTATGTGAAATAAGTCAGATACAAAAGGACAAACTTTGTATGATTTAACTATGTGAAGTACCTAGAATAAACAAATTCATAGAGACAGAAAATAGAATAGAGGTTAGCAGGGGCTGTTAGGAGGTGAGGGGATGGAGTTATTGTTTAATGGATACAGAGTTTGTTAGGATAACGAAAAAATTTGGAATTTGATAGTGGTGATGGCTGTACAACATTGTGAATATATGCAATGCCACTGAATTGTACACTTAAAAATGGTTAAAATGGTAAATTTTATATTATGTGTACTTTACCACAGTAAAAAAATCAGGAACAAATTGACCCAAGAAGCAGCAGAAAACTTAGTCTGATTACCATAGATAAGAGTAGAAACGTGATTAAAAATGCAGCTTTAAAAAAGTACTTGGGCCAAATCATTAACTCTGTCCCATATTTTAACAATGAAAAAAACATAGTTCCATTGTTATTTAAACTAGTGTAAAGCATAGAACAAAATGGAAAGCTAGATTTGTTTTATGAAACAAACACAACCTGAATACCAAAACCATATAAATATAAATGAGAGAGGGAGAGAAAGATACAGTACATAGATCAATCTCACTTATAAATATAGATTCAAAAATTCTTAATAACATTACTTAGAAAGATACAGCACTTATCAAAAGAATAATACAGTGTGATTATGTGGAGTTTGATCCAGGAATGGAAGATGGTTCCATAATTTGTTATACTAACACATTAAAGGAGAAAACAGGGTGCCTGATCCCAAGGTTGTGGGATCGAGATTCTGTCTCTCTTTCCCACTGCCCCTCTCCCCTGCTTATACTCTCTTATAAACAAATAAATAAATAAATAAACAAACAAACAAACCCAACCAACCACATGGTTACCAGTTGCTGAAAAGGCAGTGATTTTTAATTAAAAAATAAAAAATCCCAGAAAATATGAGAGGGCAGTTCTTATCTCTTGATGATAGTTCATCATGCATTGGATCACCATGCTTTGCTCTGTCAGTGCATCGGCCCATTGAAAATGTTGTCTAAGCAGCTACCTGTGAGGAGTATGGGGGCCATTAAGTGATGCTTTATCACTTACGAACAGATGTATTACAGGAACGGATGGAATCCTTAACAGCTAGTTAAGTTGCTTGAAGTATTTTGGTTCTTCTTGCTAGTGGACTTTAAAAAAAAAAAAAGTTTATTTATTTATTTTTGAGAGAGAGAGCGAGAGAGAGAGAGAGCATGCGTGCACAAGAAGGGGAGGGGCAGAGAGAGAGGCGGGCAGAAGATACAAAGCAGACTCCAGGCTCTGAGCTGTCAGCACAGAACCTGATGCGGGGCTCAAACCCACAAACCAGAGATCATGACCTGAGCAGAAGTCAGATGCTTAAGTGACTGAGCCACCCAAGCACCCCAGGAAGGATCATTTAATGGGACAATTCCTGTACCCTACTGCCCTTGTGTGATTGGACTGTTGATCCTCAGCATAGGAGTTTTACTTCTGCTTCTATTACATTTTGTCTTATTAAAATTAGCCTGTTCTTCTGATCTGAGATTGTCTTGGATCCTGATTTTTGTCATCCAAGGAAGTTAGTCTCTCACTGCTTTTTGTCACCTATCATCTCTTTAAGATGTGGTAAGTCACTCATCCGAGTAGACAGGTGGACAAAATATTTTTCCAACAAGGAAAGAAAGCCTTGAAGGCTTTTTAAACTGTCAACTTTTTTAAAATAAAAAGTTTTATTGTCTCAGTCTCCTTTGATCCATGGCAATTTTTCTTTGTCCATTTTCTTCTGAATGTCTTCATGACTTTGTTTGTATTGAATCATAAGCCTGAGAAATGCTTTATTTTTTAATCCAAATCTACACCATTCCAGGCAGTTGAGATTTGGGGAATACTGTCTATAACATGAGGACCCTGGGAGCATCTAAGAAAGTTGGTGGGAGTTTTCTACAATTTAAATCTAAATGAGGGGCCAAGTGGCCAGGACTCTAGCTACATGTAGTTCTACCAGAAATGAGATTTGTGATCTTGTAAAATCAAAGAACCTCTGTTAGCCTTACTATCCTCATCCAAATTAAACTTTCAAAGACCCTCAAAGACCTGAACGTTATATTGTTTCTAAAATATGTTACTCTTATTTTACCAGCATTGCATCTTTCTTGCCTCCTACCTCTTTTCCTTGCTTCTTTGTTTAATGTTACAGATAATAGAGACAGACATTACTTGCCTCAGTCAAGATTGCATGACCCTGAGCGAATTTATGATCTCCTGAAGAAAGGAAGCGTTGTCATTTTGAAGTTATTACATTGATCTAACCTAAATTCTTCTCCCCTAAATGGTTTCCCTTTGTGTGGCTAACATCTGTGCAACTGCCCACCTTGTAACAATCTCCAATTAAGATGGTTTGTTTTATTTCTTTGAGCTACTGATCCCTGGTTCCTTCATCCTTGCCTTACCCCCCCCCCCCCCCCGCCCCCAACGTCTTCAGAATTTCTAGCCTGTTTTTTCCTTTGGGTTCTGCCCCAGGTTTCTGTGTGACTCTAGTTTTAAGCATATCATTGGACAAAGACGGTGTTCCAGGAATGGGTAAGCACAGCACACTTCTCACTTTTTTTTTTTTTTTTTTTTTACTGAGATACAATTGATATATAACATTATATTACTGACAGGTATACAACATAATGATTCGAGATTTGTATGTATTGCCTTCTCACTTTTCAAGCCTGCTCTGTTAGACCAGGCAGCTGCCCTGACAAGGGCCAGGGCTTGTCATTCGTGGGGCAGGTATTGTCAGTCTGAAAGGCCTGCTCTCCACTAAGGAAGATCCAAGATACCTAAAGCACGAGAGAAGAGCTGGGACCCAATGACTGGATTGTGGCTACAGTAACGAGTGACGAGGGTAGTGGCCCCATGGAGTCTGCAAAAAAGGAGTCTTTTCCAGGTTTCTGTCAGTTGTGGTTCTCAAATGGTCCCCGATCCCCCTCCCTGGGGCTCAGCCCTTCCATAGGATGTCTCTCCAATAAATGCTTCCCTCTGCCTGGGGTTGTTGGGTGAGAAAGGTTAAGCAGCATGTCTGAACACCTGCTGAGAACAAAATCAAGGTGTATTTAAGCCGGCAACCTTTAACTGGGCTCCCTTGTCATCCCCACTAGTAGGAGATCTTTATCTGAACAGGAATCTTCCTCCTGGAATGCTCTCTGACAGAGCCCTGCCTCTCCAGCTGGGAGTTGGCCTCTTCAGAATGAGTAGCAGGGACTGCTTCATTCTGCACACCCTTCATGATCACCTGTGAGTGTAATTTATGGGTCGCCTGCCAGAACAGGACTCTCTCTACCATTTCCATGCAGCGGTTCTGCTGGAAGTTGGGACCCACCAGGCTGACCTGCCAGAACAAAGCAGCACTCCAGACCGGAGCCCCAGAATCGCTGACAGTAAGGCCACTTTTTTGTGGTGATGGCCTGGTAACATCACAAGGCCCTTGGCTGTTTACTTCCCTGGAAGTGGCTGAGTCTCTGTCTTATCCTAGGTAGAGCAATGGAAATGTGCATTCCCTGCAGGGTCCTGTGCCCTCTTACTCCTGGTCTCAGATGGCCTATCCTGATAGCAGGGCAGGGTGGAGGAACTGGGACCTTTAAAGGGCCCAAGGCAGGGGTTCATAACCTCCGGATGCATATTAGAATCACCTGGAATTTTTTTTTAAAAAAACCTCATATTCATATCATCCCCACTCTACCCAATCCTTTGGGGGTAAATTTTGGGTTTGTTTTTATTTTAAGATTTCAAGTGATTCTTATGTGCAACCAAGCTTGAAAACCAGTGGTTTACATCAGTGGCTCTCAAAATGTCATCCTCAAGGAGCAGTATCTACCTCTCCTGGGAACTTGTTAGAAATGCATACTTTTAATGCAAATTCTCCACTCCAGACCTACTGAATCAGAAAGTCTGGAAGGAGGCCCAGTACTGCTGCCCAGCAAAGTTTGAGAACAACTGGTTCAAGGTATAATATTAATATAGAAAGCAGGATAGTTATATGTGACCTATTGATATAACTGTGCAAAAGCATCAGTAGAAAAGATGCACTGAAAAAGATTGGATGAAAATGACAATAACTGTAAAAAATGATAATAGGTGTATTGGATGGTAGAATTACAAATTATTTGCTTTTATTTTCAAAATTTTTAGTAATGTCATTATATTGCTCACATATTCTTTTAAGAAACAGGAACTGGGTTGTGACAGTGCAGTATTTTAGTGTTTTGTACTGACAGGTGGGGTTGAGAGCATCACGAAGAATGTGGCAAGAGGAATGATGCTTGTTTGGACAGGCCCGACATGGCAGATTTCACCTGAGGGCCTATAGCTTCCCTGGAGAGAATTATCCTAGGTCCTCTTCATCTCATCCTATGGGTCTCAGCCTGGGTCACTCATTAGAATCACCTGGGGAGGGGTGCCCAGGTGGCTCAGTCAGTTGAGCATCCAACTTCAGCTCAGCTCATGATCTCACAGTTTGTGTGTTCGAGCCCCACGTCGGGCTCCGTGCTGACAGCTCAAAGCCTGGAGCCTGCTTTGGATTCTGTATCTCCCTCTGTCTCTGCTCCTCCACTGCTTGCACTCTGTCTCTCTCTGTCTCTCAGAAATGAATAAACATTAAAAAAGAAAAGAAAGAAAGAAAGAATCACCTGGGGAGGGTCTATTGTTAATAGATGCCTGGGCTCCACCACAAGTTGAGCCAGAAATGCTGGAGACAGGGCTCAGGAATCAATATAAATGGACAGAAGAACAGACCAACCTGCCCAAGTGATTTGGATGTACAGTGAGAGTAGAAAACCTCTCTCCTCATCCTTGAGATTTAAAGAAACCAGGTTATATCCAGAGGTCATCATCTGGGAGTCTTGGGAGCTTCCTAACACTGAGACATGGAACCCTTCTGCTAGAAGAGAGCATCACCCACCTCACCCCCCAGCAAGCAGGCGGCAGGTAGAATGGTGGGTCAGAGCTTGGGGGCCAGAGTCAGACGGCTTAGGGGTGAAACCAGAGTCTAATTACTTGCTGTATGACATAGAAAAGGTGACAGGCCTCAGTTTCATCCTTCCATGCCTCAGTTTCATCACCTGTAAAATGGAAATTCCTCATCTTAATAGTGCCTACCTCATAGAGTCATGGGTGGGGGGGGGGGGGTTAAATGAGCTATTACAGGTAAAAGTCTTAAGATAGTGCCTGTCATGTAAGTATCATGAATGTTAGCTGCTGCTAAATGTTAGCTGCTTCTGTCTCTTGCTCATGTCCTTATTATTAGTGGTCTTCCTAATCCCTCTAGGGCCTGGGTTGAGTTGAGTTGAACAGGTTATTGAACTGGGGTAGGTCCCAGGACAAATGGAGGCTTCAGAAATTTCTTTGTCTTATTCATAGTTCACAGTCTTTTCTCCTTTTCCCATTTCTTTCATTGGCCATTCCTAGGGGCATGAAAATGATGGCAGTTGCATCCTTGAGTCTAAATCATTCAAATACCCCTCTAAGGGTCAGTTATTATTTGCCCCCTCACACTTAAGGGGATTGCAGCCTTCCCCATTTGTCAGGCTTGACCTTGGGGTATCCCTGCTGGGAGCAACCACTTCCCGGATTGGCTCTACTTTTGTTGCTTTTCACAATAGAATGTTCTAGAAAACAATTACATATCTGCTTCTTTCTCTCCACCTTTGGGTGGTGGTGGTGGTGGTGTGGTGTGTGTGTGTGTATGTGTGTGTTTAAGGGAGTTGGTCTTGTGTTAGGAAACCCAGGGAACGGGAGTGGACAGCTTCAGGTTCGGTGGGAAACTGATTCCTATTGCCTTTGATGCTGCTGTACTTTTACCTGGTGCTAGAAAGGGAGCCAGACATGTGAGGAGGACATTCACCCTTCTCAGAGAAGTCCTCATGTCACTGTTGCACCTGCTTAAGTACTAATGAAACCCCCAGTTGTTTACACTTCCACTGAGGGGCTGAGACATCCAAGAACCTAGAGCACCCCTAGGCTCTCCATTTCTTTGAGGCCAAGCCTGGAATTGGAATTTGCTCCCATGTCCCTGGTAGCCTCAGCCTGCCTCTGCTTGAGGAACACTGGCTTCTCTTTGACATGGCCCTGTACCATCCCAGAAGTAACTTGCTTCCTCGTCATGGAAGGCACAGTCCTGACCTCAGGGAGATTATAGCCTGGTTGGAAGAAAATGCCAGTGCCCAGGGTGACATTCAAAACAAAATGTGCTGGTTTCCTAGGAGGAAGCTGAGGCACTGTGGGAGCAGAGAAGACAAGACCAGGAATGTTTCTTGCTGAGTCAAAGAAGGCAAAGTTTGGAGAAGGGCATTGCCAGGAAAGAAGGCCCATCCAGCAGAAACACAGAGACCGGAAACTGTGGGCTGTATTTCAAAGATGGAAGTGGACATATGGATCAGGACTGGCCAGTAGGAAATGACCCTTCAGCTAGGGGCCCATTTGGCCATCCAAGTGATCTGATTTCCAACCCTTCACCTGAGTCTGTTTGCCATTGAAAATATCTCACTGGTCTTTGTTAAGGCAGAGGTGCAAAGGTGTCAAGGAGGAGAGGGAACAATTGGGGTGTCTTCAGGGGCGAGGGCTCAGGACAGCTGGAAGGGAAAAAAAACCCTGTCTTCGATGGTGGATGTTACTCTTATTTCAAGCATAATGGGGTGGATAGTGCAGGCTATTCCTGTTTTATAATTTTTTAAATGTGTGTTTATTTATTTTGAGAGAGCGAAAGCAGGGGAGGGGTAGAGAGAGAAGGAGAGAGAGAATTTCAAGCAGGCTCTGCACCCCCCAAATGGGGGCCTGATCGCATGAACTGTGAGATCATGACCTGAACCAAAATCAAGAGTCAGACACTTAACCAACTGAGCCAACCAGGCACCCCAGCCTCTTCCTATATTATAGGTGAGAAAATGGGCTCAGGAGAGTGTTGTGGACAAAGTCCCATAGGGGTGATTAGTCAGAGCTGGGATTTGAACTGGGCACATCAGGCTCCGTTGCCTCCAGCCTGTCCTTTCTGCAGAGAGAGGATTCTCTGTTGACTTTGGATGCCAGTCCAAGGCATCTTATTAGTAATTTATAGTTTCTAAAGCACCTTCCCAGGTATGACCTGGTTTGAACCACAGCACCATTTCCTTCTGTCTTCTGCTTATTTGTGTTCACTTGGGCAAACCCTTTTGCCTCCTTGTGCCTCAGCTTCCAACCAGCCACATCTGGTTCCTGACGAGGATGTTCCTCAGGCTTCCCTCATCTGACACCCTGAGATTCCTTGTCCTTTGTCCTCTCTTCCAGGCTCTCTCCAGCAAACTCTCCTCATCATGGTTTATGTTTTCAGTTGCTCAGAAGCACTTGTGTCCTACCGTCCTGTCAGCCTTCCTCACAGCACACACATCCGTCTCCTCCCGAGAGTAACAAACTTTCTGTGTGTCATAATGCCTAGAAACTTGGTGAAGGTCATTTTCTGATGTCCTTAACAAGGACACGTGATGACAGATGGAGCCTGGGACCAGGCCCAGTGAGTGGAACCTGCTTATTTTGCTCCATCTGATCAGCTGTGGACTTTCATGGAAAGAATCAAGGTTAAGCAGTGTGCACTGAGACAGTTGCTAGCCAAGGAAGGTCACTCCATCTCTTCTCAGACATTGCCTTTTTATGAAGGCTTTTTATAGCCCACTTTGTTGGGAGTAACTTTTTTCTTAATTAAGAATTCTAATTTTAAAGTGAGCTCTGACCTCTTTCTTTACAGAATCATTCTAGTGCTTTGATTGCATTTCATGCGTAGAAATTAAGATCCTTTATTGTCTGCTATCTGTGTTTTCCTCCACGGCTAGTTACCCATGGCAAACTGACACTTTATGGAGATCATAAATGAGTTTATTCTGCTAGAATATCAATAAAGGTCTTTGGAGAATTTTATTGAGGTGTAGAGAGATGTAAGAGACTATTTCTCCCTTATTAGGAGACCCATATGAGCCCGTCAGGGTGTGTTTCAGTATGGATGGGAGCCAGTGGCTAAATGATTTTTGAAGCAGGAGGTAGATTTCTTCACAGTGAACTTGAAGGGAAAAGCAAAGGAAATACGATGTCCCCTTTAGAATTTGGAGTTTCGCAAGGTCAGTTCTCTGGATAGAAGTTGATTTACACTGAAGAGTTATTCTGGGTGTTACCCTCCGTGTTATACTAGAGGGCTATTGAAGAAACAGTCCTTTCTGTGACCCGATCACAAGGCTAAGAAGCCTATTCAGGTGCATAGGGAGACGTGCACACAAGTGCGTTCTGCAAACCACTGAAAAGAACCTGGATGCCCATCAGTAGGGAATGGGGGAATAATGAATAAATGATCTGGAACTACATGCGACAATATGAGAAGAAATCTCAAAAATATGACATTGGACAAAAATTGCCAAGTGATACTTTAAGAGTTTAATGCTATTTATGTAAGGTTCTAAAATAAGCAAAACAATATTTATTATCTATGGCTATACCCACGTAGCAAAATATGTAATTAAAGGCAAAGGAATGAAAAATACCAGATTTAATTTAATTTAATTTAATTTAATTTAATTTAATTTAAGAATACCAATACCTTGTGGTGCCTGGCTGGCTCAGTCGGTAGAGCATACAACTCTTGATCTTGGGGTTGTGAGTTTAAACCCCATCTTGGGTGTAGAGATTATTTAAAAATAAAATCTTAAAAAAAAAAAAGAGTGATTACCTCTGGAGCTGAAGGGAAATGAAATCTGGAAGGGGTTCAAAAGGAACATGTATAATTTCTCTAAGGTTTTCTTAAAGTGACTTATAGGTATGTACATTTAAAAATATTCAGGGGCACCTGGGTGGCGCATTCGGTTAAGCGTCCGACTTCAGCCAGGTCACGATCTCGCGGTCCGTGAGTTCGAGCCCCGCGTCGGGCTCTGGGCTGATGGCTCAGAGCCTGGAGCCTGTTTCCGATTCTGTGTCTCCCTCTCTCTCTGCCCCTCCCCCGTTCATGCTCTGTCTCTCTCTGTCCCAAAAATAAATAAACGTTGAAAAAAAAATTTTTTTTTAAATATTCATATTTTTGAATGGCTGAAATATTTTGTAATTTTATTTTATTTAAATATTTTTTTTAATGTTTACTTATTTTTGAGAGAGATAGAGTGGGAGCCGGGGAGGGGCAGAGAGAGAGGGAGACACGGAATACACAGCAGGTTCCAGGCTCCAAGCTGTCAGCACAGAACCCAATGCAGGGCTCAAACTCATGAAATGTGAGATCATGACTTGAGCCGAAGTCAACGGCTTAATGGACTGAGCCACCCAGGCGCCCCTATTTTGTAATTTTAAATTTTGTTTAAAAAAAGGGAGAACCTATTCAGAACAGTCTGGCCAGTAGTTTCAAATTTTAATAATTACTAACCAGATTTTTCTGGGGCTGATTAGCTTGACCTTTTGCTGTTCTTTCATCTTTTGCCCCATCTGATTCATTGTGACCACTTCATCATCCCTGAGTGTTAGCACCAAGGAGAAAATAAGAGAAAACATGAAACTCTTCATTTTCCTATTTGTTTGATGAGTGTGGAGTAGAAATTATGCACCAAAGGAAATCTTCGCGTTTTTAGCATATTTTATTCATTTATTACAATGCCAATTACAAAGGTTAACAGAGACAAACTTGAATTCTGAGTAAATATATAAGGATCTTCTGCCGAACTGAAGGGGAAGGGGGCTCCGACTGTGTAAAGCTTGCTCTAGGGCCACACCTGCCTCTAGGGAAGTGGTTTTGATATCCTGTTCTGAAATCAGTGTTTCCTTTGCATTAACAGCATGGCCGGACCCCCCTTCATCTTGCTGCCAATAAGGGCCATCTTTCTGTGGTCCAGATCTTGCTGAAGGCTGGCTGTGACCTTGATGTTCAGGATGATGTGAGTAGAAACCACATTCTATTGGGATGGGTTGTTTGGGAGCTTGTCTATCTGGAAATACACAGTATAGCATGTAAGCAGCTAGGCAGTGGGAGGGTAGAAGATGCTCTCCTAGCACTTTTTAGCTCCATCTTGGTCTCCATGGGGTCCCCACGGGGACCTTCTTCTTGAAGACCTATCCTGGGACCCATTCCCAGTAGCAAGCTATAGTTTGCAAGTTTGGGGTGGTTTTCCCATCATGGTTCATGTGCTATCTAGTATCATCTACGTCTAGAGCCTCAAAGGCATATTGTCTATGTCCTGTCTTGTTGTGAAGGAGCACACCACACACACACACACACACACACACACGAGTAAGTGTGGGCAAGGCCTGTGGGAAATGTGTCATTGACCAAGCTTACTGTTAGAGAAAAAGTGGGGCTTAAAAACTTGACTTTTTCCTCTTCTCACTTTGATTTCTCTTAGGATACGTTTACTTTTAAAGGACCTGTTCAAATAAAAAATTAACATATCATGGAATCCAAGAAAAAGGAAGCATCCTGAAAGAGTTTCCTCTCATGTTATGCCTTTATTAAGACTCAGTCTCTGGGGCACCTGGGCGGCTCAGTCAGCTGAGAGTGTTCAACTCTTGATCTCAGCTCAGGTCTTGATCTCAGGGTCATTAATTCAAGCCCCCGTTGGGTTCTGCATTGGGCATGAAGCCGACTTAAAAAAAAAAAAAAAGACTTTGAGTTTCTTCATTCAGATTATGTAGACAAAGACTCCAATTGGCTCCTCTACAGTCAAGTATTCATTCCTGACTCAATCACCAGTGGTGGGGATGAGGTCATGTGGTGCACAGGGTTGCCTATTGGATCTTTGAGGAAGTAGATTCTCTAAGAAGAGGATATAAATAAGATGAAATGAATTGTCCTCCAGTGAGCTATTAGGAAACAGCCTTATGATAATGTAATTGGAAATTATTTTCAGAAACTGTTCCTAATTTCAACTCTAATTTGTGTGGTAGGACTTTAAGAAACAAGAAGTTTTGTGAGGAACAGAGAATCTTACAGAACTTGCACATATCATGATCTCTTCCTGATTGACCTTTGATAACTGAGGGTATGGGAGTGTTAATCAAATTTTAACCCCTCAGGTGTGCTAGCAGGGTATAGGTTACCAAAGTGCATCTAGTTTTCTGTAGGTATCTTTGTAATGTCCTAAAACTTGGCAAACATATGGTGAGAAGGACAGCATTCACAAAGAAATAACTAAATGTCATTGTTTTATGTACAGGCAGAAGGCTGTCCAGTATCATTCATAAATCTCTGGTTATATTTGGAATCATTGGGTCATCAAAAATGTTACTTTCAAAAGATGCTGATTTAACTTTCAGCTGTTGATTTCTACCTTGGGTCATAATACATTTTCCCTACACTGTAACCATGATAACATTCCTGATTCTATCATATCCTTAGATGACAGGAGTGAAAATACAAGGGGAGAGAAGAGATTCTGACCACAGAAAAGGCAGGGCATTGGGATGCTGGTGCAAACATGTTGGGATGCCTCTGGTCTTCTCTTTGCATAATTGAAGTCCTCACTGGCCATGGTGGCAAGGCTACCATGCCAGGTCCGCCAACTCCTGCCGCAGCTCTTGAGCTCCAAGAATCACTGTGTTCTCATGCAGCAAGAGCCATGCTAACTTCTTAGAACTGTGGGCGTTTATATCAGGCAAGGTAGGAAGTAAAATAGGAGTTTTCACAAGGTAGCTAAGGGGAGACATGTCAGCAAAAGGAAATTCACCTCTACTTTTAGATGGGAACAATGTGTTTCATTTATTGGAATAATGTATTTTCTTGCATCTTCTCCTTGCCCTAATCAATCTATTGCTTGTCCCTGATAACTTAAATCAAGACAGACAAACAAAACAGAAACACCAGAACAAAACAGTGTAAAAGCTGCTGGGAATGGAGAAGGTAGAATTCTGAAATAATGTGTTCACCAGAATATTGTTCACGTCTCTCTTCTACGTATTTACCATGCCTGTTGATCGGCTTTGAAACTTAATGCAAGAATCTGAAGAAGAAAACTATATGTGTTTTTTTAAAGAAGCTGGGATATTAATTATTGGAAATAATCAGTTCAGAAGTTACCTGTCTTGGATGATGGGTAGAAATAGAGAATGTTAATATTATGAAGAATTTACTTCTAACTTCATATTCTACAGATACGTTCCTTATGTCACGGTAAGGACTGAGAATTAGTTGAAGAATGACCTCCAGTGGCCTGGAGTGGGATTATTATGAATTTCAACCTGTGGAAACCAGTTCTTTAGAATATGCAACTCCAGGAGAAAATTCCCCTTGGCTTCCTGCCAATCCTGTCAACACACATTGGAGCTCTAATGCCATCTCTGATTGGTCAATGAGCAACCACACGGCCCCTACCTCAGAAATAGCCCAGGACCCTGTGGCCATGATAAAAGCCATGAAGGAAGAAAAAAATAAGAAAAAACAGAGAAGAAAGGCTAGGAAGAACCCTAGAAGATCAGAGAGAGAACAAGAGGTCAGCAATTTGCTTTGCACACCTACGCTGTCTCGGGCTTCCTTGCAACATGTCTGTCTGTGCCTCCTGGGAGGGATTCCTCCTGAAGAGGGACATGTTCCACCTTTGCATGACTCGGGTTTCTTCCATGAGCTTAGCTTTGAAATCTGCCTGTACTGTGCTCATTCTTTTTCATCATGTAGGAGAGAGAACTAAAAGCATTGTGAAACAAATATTGAGACCTCAGAGGTTCCAAACGCCTTAAGTTCCCAAAGTCAATTTTTCTGAAGTCAGAAAAATTGAGAGCTGGCAGTTCATGCACTTTGCAAACAGGTCAGCATGTTCCAAATCAAAATGCCAAACTGCAAGGTTGCTGGCTCTCCGAGTTTCCCACTGCAGTGTTTTTCCTTCTGCTTCTTTGTAGTTAATCATTTGGCAAATACTTCTTGGGCACCTGTAGTGGCCAGGGCACTGTGCTAAAGCACTTAGCTAGATGATGCCATAAAGAGGCAGCTCCAACCCCACAGAGGGACCTGATCTTTTTTAAGGCCTGCACTGGGGCTAATTGACTTCATAGGGTGGAACGAGCTTGGAGTAGGTGCAAAGAGCCTTGACAGATTGAATTCTGGCTTGACCATGCTACCCCGAATTAGCTGGTTATCCTAGGCTAGGCACTGAACTGCCCTGAGCCTTAGTTTTTTGTTTTTTGTTTTTATCAATAAAATGATGCCACTTGGAGTACAGTAGAGAGTCAATAAATATGCATTGAACAAGTAACTGCTGACAAGAGTGTCATATTTTTTCTAGCATCTTTTTTCAAAGTTTCAGAATTTCAGGGTTTATTTATATCATAGAAATAAGGATTATGTCAAAGATGCTGCTTGGGTCTGTTAATAAGTATGTATTGAGGACACATTTTATTGTCTTCTGGGTCCTATTTCACAGAGGAAATGTTCCCACAGTAAATTTTAGAGGAGGAAGGTGATTTCCAGGAAATTGGCCCTATTTCAATTGAGGGTCTCAGGTGCTTTATTGTATTGTGTTCTGGGAAGAGTAGCCTAAGATAGCCCAAGGTGTCCCTTTGCTTATGTATTTCATGTCTCTCTGAGTTTAACTCTCATCTTGGTAACTTTAGGGTAGCTGGGTTTTTAGGCCAGAGAAAGTGTCTTACTCAGTCCTCCAGAATTGTCCCATGTAGTGTTCCCAAAGCTAATGATAGAGCTAAAGGGCATCCACTTATGGTGGAAAGGCTGATGTTGGTGCCTTCCCAGCAGTGTTTATCCAACTCATGAGGCCAGGACCCAGGCTGAGTGAGGTCTCAGAGGGGAGTAAAGACGGAGGGGAAGCTATGGCCTGGAGACAGGCAGTGCCTCTAAAAGGTCACTACAGGAGACACCGGTGCCAGTGGCTTAGGACAATTTGTGTTCTCACTGCAACCTCACAGAAGTCGTTAGATCTCCTTGAGTCTCGATAATCCACCTGGGAATTTCCAAAGGCTAAACTGAAAGTTAGATTTAGCTTCTTTCACTGAGTTAGAGTTTCGCAAAGGAAAGTCCTCTCCACAGGGAAGCAAAAACAGTAGATTCATGCTGAGAGCAAGTAATAAATAATGGTGATGTTCTGGCTCCAAAGCTGCCTCAATTCGTGATTTAGTGGCAGCTTGTGAAACACAATAAACCAATGACCTGTAGCAAGGCTTAGCTTAGAATGTGCCTTAACCAGCAGAGGCCCTTTGTGCCATGACTCGCATGGAAGAGTGGCCAACATGACCCATGAGTTTGAGGCTTTGTGCATGACAGGGACAGAACCTATTATGCAAAAAGGTTGGTGGAGTGCTGAGTAGAGTGCCAGCAGTCTGTGGGAATATGAAAAGGGCTTGTCGGTGTTTACTCTGGAGGAGTGAGCTGTGGTCTCCTCTTTCTTGCCAAGAACAGAGCACCATCTTTCTCATCAGGTCATAAACTGCACTTGAGGTCCATTTTGGGAAAACTTGTCACCATTCTGATGGGGAAATGCCAGTCTTGGAAATTCTTATAAAGTTAAGACTTGGGCAGTTTCTCATAGTATTACTTGTTTGGACATTAAGTGTACATCATCTGGAAACACTCCTGAAGATGTTTGAGACGGACATTAATGGCTTTACACACCTCCTGCAGCCACTGATCCAGTGGCCACATTCTCTTGTGACTACAAGGCATGCAGAAAGGGTTCTTCTTGAGTGAGGGGTCTGGGAAGATGCATGAGAAGAAAGCCATGTCCAAACCTAATTTATACTGGGAATAAGGATTTAGGATGCCAAGGGGAGGGTTCATGATAGAAATGCTGTGGACAGTGGATAAATCATAATAATGGAGCTGGATGTCCTGACCCATCACTGTGTAAATCCCTTAAATTCTACAACTGAACAGTGAGAAAAGATTATAAGATGTGGACAATCCCATTATTAATATATATTGTTACAGCTTAGACTTTTAATAAATAGCAGTGTTTGCTGTTGCTAAAATTATATGTGTTAAATATAAAAAGTTGGAAAGTATTAAAAATTATGAGGAAGAAAATAAAAATCATTTCCCCTCATGGATTTTTAAACGGAGGGTTTTTTTTTTTTAATTTTAAGAAAGTGAATTTGAGTTTTAAATAGCATTAAGTGCTTTTTTATTGTGATAAAATGCATGTAACATAAAATTTACCATTTTAACCATTTTTTACTGTACACTCAGTGG
This sequence comes from Puma concolor, assembly GCF_028749965.1. Classification (NCBI taxonomy): domain Eukaryota; kingdom Metazoa; phylum Chordata; class Mammalia; order Carnivora; family Felidae; genus Puma; species Puma concolor. The sequence goes on from NC_141671.1 coordinate 81,816,831, forward strand.
CATTGAGTGCATTCACGTTGTTGTACAACCATTACCACCATCCATCTCCAGAATTTATTCTTGGATTAAGTGCTTTTAATGTGCACTGTTGTTGGTTATAGATTCCAGGGTGTTCGGTAAGTAGACTCAGCATTTCATTAAGGCTATTTATAGGTAGCAGTGCGTCCCTCTTTTCAAAATCCCCATGTTTTCTGTCTTATAATAGTCTCTCTTTCCTCTCTTGGGCTCAGGACAAGGGATGCCACAGGAGGTGCCTTTGCCCCTCTGGTGCTCCACCAGAACATTTTATGTATGCAAAACTCTTACCAACCAAATCCTAGAACCCAAGAAGGGAAGGGAGAGACCTTGGAGGTCATCCAGCCCTCAACCCAAGGCGCAGCAAGGTGGCCGGTGTTTCCCAAGGCTGTGTAAGACTCACATCTCCTGAACCCCTTGCCCCATACCCCTTCCTTCCTACAAGAAGTTTTCCACACTGTTCACCTTTCTCCCCATTTCAGTTTGGACCCCAGGCTAGACTTGATTTGTCTCAACTGGACTTCCTGCGTACATGTCAGAGATGAGATTGCTCTTAGAGACTTTAGAACTCTCTCTTATCTTGACCATCTTACCTCCTCTCTAATGCGGTTGGGGCAAGAGTCAAGTTCCCTTTGGTGCCCTGATGGAGAAAGAGAAGGTCGGCAGTCCCAGGCACCTGATTATAGAAAAAGGGGTCAAATACATCATAAGTCAGTGAGGATGCTGTCATGAAATATCAGAAGAGGCTTCATAGACTTACACAATGACTTACACAGCTTGTAGTCCTGGAGTCCTCAGATGACACAGCATAAATCCCTCCATTGCTCTCGGCCCATAAAGTCAATAAAAAAAAAAAAATACGTACCCATCATCAAATCATGAGTGTTGCTAACTGGCATGGCTGGATAGTCATTCCTCTGAGAGAAAGTGGGGAGTAGAGAACTCAATGGGGAGTAAAGATTGCTGGTTTAATTGTATCACACACACAGTCTAGCTTTTCACAGATGTGACAGTCATATTCCCTCTGAACACTGCCTTTCCTTGGGGTGGCGGGTGAGTGCCTGACCCTCATTCCAAAGTCAGCTCTGGAGCTGTTTTGTTGTTGGTCTGAGATTCCCACTAAGTTTGTGAACAAAAATGCACCACCTGGCAGGGTGACCAGTCTGTTGCGATCGAGGATGGAGATGTCCTTGTGTCAGAGTAGTGAGTGGTGCAGTGGGGGGTTGGGAGAGCTGACTGCTGTTCCTGCCTACGTGTCACTCTGCAGGGGGATCAGACCGCCTTGCACCGAGCCACAGTGGTGGGGAACACGGAAGTCATCGCGGCGCTCATCCAGGAGGGCTGTGCTCTGGACCGCCAAGACAAGGTGACATGGGGCATATCAGCCTGAGGACCCTGCTTGGGGAACTTGTGACGACTCAATATGTTATCATTGCTGAGTCCTATTTATCATGAGTTAACATGGTAAATTCAGCCTTTCTTTTGCAAGAGTATCTAATATCCCAATAAATATTAATTTTTTTGATCCTTTACCCTGTTCTGTGGCAGCAGTGGGCAACCACATATGTATAAATGGTAAAGAAAAAAGTCTAGAAATAATGATCTGTGGAGGCTTGGGTGGGGAAAGGGATGTGCCCCGGACTCTATTTCCAATTTTTTTTTTTGAAGGAAAGTGAGCAAGTTAATTTATTTAAACAATATTGGAAGAAAAACAATAAGCAAAATCAATTCTTTAACAAATCCCAATGACATATTGATTTGTTGCTTTTATTTATTTATTTTTGAGAGACAGACAGAGCACACGTGAGGGAGAAGAAGAGAGAGGAGGAGACACAAAATCCGAAGCAGGCTCCAGGCTCTGAGCTGTCAGCACAGAGCCCGCTGCGGGGCTCGAACTCATGAACCGTGAGGTATGACCTCAGCCAAAGTCTGACGCTTTACCTACTGAGCCACCCAGGTGCTCCTGATTTGTTGCTTTTAAATTGTTAAACAGCCTCGGGGTGCCTGGGTGGCTCAGTCGGTTAAGCAACTGACTTCGGCTCAGGTCATATCTCATGGTTCGTGAGTTCAAGCCCCGCAGCGGGCTCTGTGCTGACATCTCAGAGCCTGGAGCCTGCTTTGGATTCTGTGTCTCCTCTTCTCTCTGCCCCTCTCTCACTTGTGCTCTGTCTTTTCTGTCTCTCAAAAATAAATAAATGTAATAAAAAAATAAATAAATTGTTAAACAGTCTTAAAACATGGAACTTCACAATTAGGTGCAGTTCAGCCTCTGCTTACTTTTTTAGACAACTTTTTATTACATGTAATATATATACAGAAAAATGTGCACGTTATACGTGTAAAGTTCCATGAGTGTTCACTAACAGAGCACATCTATGTGAGCCCCCAGATCAAGAAGCAGATCACATCAGCACACTGGAGGCCCCCTCAACAGTGCCCCTGTCCAGTCACTTTTACTTTTGCTTCCTGCGTTGTGCAGTCAGTCCCACTGGCCAGGCCGCACATCGCCACTGACCTTCCCAGCACCATTTCACTCTGTAGGGTCACTCCCCGACTATGGCCTTTGAGAGCCTAGACTTCCACTTGTGGGTTGTCCACACCATTCAGCCTGTCTCATGGTATGGATGAATAAAGTCAGAGCCAGTGCCTGGACATGACTGGACAGTGCCCTGCTCTCTGACCTGGAACAGCACAGGTGGTCTCTCTACCTCTCCTCTCTGTGCTTCTCTCTCCCTGTAACCCCAACCCTCTCAGCCCCACCCCACACACTTCACTGCATTTAATATTTCTTTTTCTGTAGGAAGTTAACCGAATACAGCTGTGTTTGTTAATTGGTTGGTTTTTTTTTTTAAAGCCACATATTGAGGACACTTGTTTATATTATTTACAACTCACTGCTTTCTTGGTGCCTGCTTATTTATTTCGGTCCCTGAGACGTTGGATTAAGCTGGGTCAGATTAAATTTGGGGAAAGAAAAAGAGAGGAGGAATCTGCCTCCCTGGTCCTTGGGCCTGGCAACTTACGGAGCTGGACTCTTCGTTTGCCTGGACTTTGCAGGGTTCTCTCTGGGGTCAGGAGCAGAGCGGAGCAGACCCCAAGGAGTGATGGAGGTGGGAAGGAATGAACATCATGCCTGCCATCTTGATGTTGCTTTCTGTTAAATGTGACCTGTGGATGAGCCTTTTTCAGCCAGGGTTCCCAGGGAGATTTAAGCCCTAATGCCTGAAGGCATCCATTGTACATCATAAATCTAAAATGGTACTTGTTACGTACTATTTCTGGGAGAATGGAGAAACTAGCTACTGAAATCATTTTCTGGGCTCTGGTTCAGATGAGAAGGTTTTTTTCTTTTTAGTGTTTATTTCTGAGAGAGAGAAAGAGAGTGTGAGTGTGAGAGCGAGCATGAGTGGGGGGAGGGGCAGAAAGAGAGAGGGAGACACAGAATCTGAAGCAGGTTCCAGGCCCTGAGCTGTCAGCACAGAGCCCAGCGCGGGACTCGAACTCCTGAGCTGTGAGATCATGACCTGAGCCGAAGCCGGACGCTTAGCTGAGCCACCCAGGTGCCTCGACAAGCCTCTTTTGAAATCAAAAGGACCTGTGGTGTGGCCTAGGAATACGCTACAATGTACTGATTATAATGAGATGACTTCGGTCTTGGGTAATGTGTTCTCTGTCTCTGTATGTGTTCCTCAGGATGGGAATACGGCCCTACATGAAGCGTCCTGGCACGGTTTTAGCCAGTCAGCCAAATTGCTCGTTAAAGCAGGAGCCAACGTGCTTGCCAAGAACAAGGTGAGGCCTAGCAGGTGCTAGAACTCCCCATTCACAGGTGAGGATGGCTATGGGCTTTTGTCCCTGTGGGAACCTCCTCTCTGAGCAGAGCAAGAGCTTAGGAGAGCATGTGGAAACTGGCAGGGGAAACGAAAGCTTGGAACTCCATAGTGAACATAATCTCCGTGGTGAGCAAGACAAACTGGAGTGGCTTTGACTTCCTTTGGGCTCTCCTGGGACTCCCTGCTTTCCCATTGGTTTATTGGAGTGCGGTTAGGCAAGCAGGCCAGTAGCACCTGTTCTCCCTCATTTTCCTGTCTGCCCTCCCAGCACTGCTCAGGTCTTATCCCCCTCTTCATGTGCTCATTATTACTGAATGCATCCCAGCATTATTTCAGAAGCCTCACAGCAGATTGGCCAGCTTGCCTCCCTCCTTCTGCATCCTGTTCCTCCCCTGCCCAGAAACCTTCCAGTAAAGCTCCTCAGCCTGGCACTGCCTCAGACCTCCCTGGAGTGGCCTCAGTCTATGTCTGCAGCCTCTTCCCTGTGCTTTTCCTAGTATGTGCCTCTTGTGCTATCAGAGTGGGCTCACACCTGCTCCCTGTGGGTATCTCGCTCCTCATTCCTGCCTGTAGACTTCCAACTCAGGCTTCCAGGGCCGCGGCCGCACCCTCCCCAAAGGCACATCAGGGTATTTCCTACAGGGCTCCCTTGGCACCACACACCGCTCTGTGATGTCATCTACTCGTTAAATGTTTCTCATGGTTCCCTTATGGGACAGAAGCTTGAATAAAAGAAGCAAGCCATGCATCGTAATATTTCCAATAATGCCTGGCAGACTGGTGGCTTCTTCATTTCTTCACCGTGGTACATTGTGTGGAATGTGAGTTGTAGGTGAATCCATGGTGTACGTTAGATCCTCGAACTCTGAGAAGTAGGTGGTTCCTAGTTAATGGGTAGGGAAGCCTAAGCTGGGAGCTGGTAGTCTTATCTAAGACACCTGACTTGTTTGTGACACAGTCAGGGCCATAAACTATCCTGAGTCTGTCTACTCCACCACACTGCCTCCTATCCTGTGTAGGGCCCCAAAAGTATTGTGGAAAGCCACAATAAAACAGCGGAAGCAAAGGTAGGTGTTATCCCAGAAGAAGGACTTCCATGTTCTGTACCAGCCACAGCCTCTGAGGAAGCTTCTAGAAAAGTCCTCAACCACCCCCAGCTTTATTTTTTATTTATTTATTTTTAACGTTTATTTAATTTTGAGAGAGAGACAGAGTGCAAGCAGGGGAGGGGCAGAGAGACAGGGAGACACAGAATCTGAAGCAGGCTCCAGGCTCTGAGCTGTCAGCTCAGAGCCCGACATGGGGCTCGAACTCATGAACTGTGAGATCATGACCTGAGCCGAAGTCAGATGCTTAACCAACTGAGCCACCCAGGCGCCCCACCCCCAGCTTTATTGAGGTATAACAGACAAATAAAATTATAAGATATTTAAAATGTACAAAGTGATGGCTTCATATATGTATACATGTCTTAAGACACCCATCACCTCACGTTTACCCTTTAAAACTTTTTTTTTGATGAAAACATTGAAGTTCTAGTCTTTGTAAATTTTGGTTATACAATATAGTTTACCAACTGTCATCACCATGTTTTACATTAGATCCTTACACCTTATTCATCGAAAAACTGAAAGTTTGTACTTACCAACCTCTCCCTGTTTGCCCTACCCTCCACATCTAAGTGATACCATACAGTATTTATTTCTCTGTCTGGCTTGTTTCATTTAGCATACATAATGTGCTCCACGTTCATACGTGTCACAAATGATAGAGTTTCTCTCTTTTTTTAAGAGTGAATCATATTCTGTTATATAAGAAAGGTTCTTCTTAGATCAGCCCCTGTCTGGAAATAAGTACTTATTAGGATGGGAAAAATGCCTGCTACATAGATCTACCTAGGTCATGTTTTCGAAATGTCAGCTTCTGAGGTATAATCCATATACAATAAAGTTCATCTGTCTCAGGTATACTGTTGTATGAATTTTGGCAAAAGTATACAGTTGTGTAACCACCACCACAATCAAGATAATAGGATGTTTCCATCACCCCAAGGCTTCCTTTGTGCCCCTTGGTGGCCGTGTTCCCACCCACCAACCCCAGCTCCTGTTCTGTCTTTCCCAGAATGTCATACAAATGGAATTGTATAGTATGCAGCATTTTGTATCTGACTTCTTTAAGTCACTGCAAGTGACTTCCTTCAGTTAGCTTAATGTTTTTGAGATTCCTCCATGTTGTTACATGTGTGATTAATTAATTCCTTAAAAACATTTTTTTTAATGTTTATTTTTTGAGAGACAGAGTAAGAGTGGGGGAGGGGCAGAGAGCAAGGGAGACCTAGAACACAAAGCAGACTCCAGGCTCTGAGCTGTCAGCACAAAGCCTGACACAGGGCTTGAACTCATGAACCGCGAGATCATGACCTGACTGAAGTCAGACACTTAACTGAGCCACCCAGGTGCCCCTAATTCATTCCTTTTTATTGCTAAGTAATATTCCAGTGTGTGAACATACCATAATTTGTTTATGCTAACCCACGGTTTTTAATTTTCTTGATCCAAATGTTTTTCGGCATAATTAATATTTTCTTATTAGCAAAGCAGTTTGGTACATAGTTCTAGAACCATCAGATTTCTTTTATTTCATTCGTTTATTCAATACAGTTAATAATCCCACGAAGCCAACACCTTTGAGACAAACTACTCCTTGTGCAGTAAGAATCACACAGCAAGCCAGGCACTGAGCCCTTCCACAGGGAATGGAGGGTTTAAAATGGGGGCAGATCCTTTGTTTTTGAGAGGGAAGCTAGCAGTGGCTCTCTACCTGGCTGTGCTTTAAAATCTCCTGGAAAACTTTCAACAAACAAAAAAGAGAAGGGAGAAGAAACAAACTCACCTGGTGACGGGCTGTCCCAGTTTCCCCTGAACTGAGGGGTTTCCTGGAATTTGGGACTTCATTAGTGCTAAAACCTGAGCTTCTCAGACCCCCCCTCTCCCCAGGCCAAGTAAATCAGAGCCCCTGGAAGCATTGCAGCTGAGCACTGATAGTTTTAAAAGCTCCCGCAGGTGACTCTAAGGTGCAGCAGAAGGTTGGTAACCACTGAGTTCACTAAACCCTCAGGTTTACAACCCCCAACTTCCTGGAGGGAGCAGTGAGGAAGAAAGATTCTACCAGGCTACTTAGAGCTAAGGGTATGAGAGGGGAGGTAAGTGAACCAGTGATGTACAGTTTTGTTGTGTGTGTGTTTTAATAAAACTCATTCCTCTTTTCAAGAGGTGAGGAACAGAACATCTGTGAGTGTGTCCAGACAGTGCTGTGTGATCCAGATCCTGGGTGAGGCAAAGCTGCAAACAGGCAATGAAATAGCTTTGAGCCCACACAGTTGCAGTCCTGACCCAGCTTTTTAGCTCAGCCGAACAATCACCGAGCTTATAGATTTAACCTCCGGTATGCTCCTAGGCCCTCTCTAACACTGAATCTCCTCTTGTGCTGCCTGCTTTTCTTGTTACTTTTCTTTATCAGCAGCTTTTGTGGGCACTGTTTGCATGGTTTTAAAAAGTTCTGTTCATGTCATGAATTCTTTCTGTAAGATTACTGTGGACATTATTCTGATCCTTGTCTGTCACTTTTACTTGGCATATTGAGGATGGAGTCCAAAAAGCTAGAGGGTTTCTATTTGTATGGTAAGTGATGGATATAATTGTATTTCCTGCTCTGTGGGTACCTCATCCGTAGTTCAAATTTTGATGTTTCAAGGAGAATACAAGAATGGACGATTTTCGAGAGGCTTACAAGTTGAATCTCAGTTACTTACACTTATAGGAAGTGGCCTGTTTTGCCTTTACTCCAGGGGTGTTTTGTAGCCACAGCTATTATCTGTGTTGGCCAGGAAGGATGCAGTCCTCTTCAAAAGGAATGGAATGTGGTGCTGTGTGCACAGCATTTTACCATTAAGTAAATACTCTCCTAGGCACTCTGAATTCATCCTCACAGCCTCAGGACGTAGGGGTCACACTCCATTTAACAGGTAAGGAATTCAAGACTGAGAATAGTTAAGAGCCTTGACCGGTGACTTTCAACTCGTAAGTTGTAGAGCTGGGACTTGGAACCAAGGTTTTATGACAGATGTGCCTCTTGTGCCCATTTGGATTCCACATTAAATGTTCTTGCCACTGAAACACCTCTGCTGGGATCACCAATCAGGAAGCAGAGAATGTGAGCATTGACTATCTCCCTGTAAGCGTCACCCCTCTGCAAAGCCTGCCCGGCACAGGTCTGCCGAGAAGCTTGTTGCTAACGTGTCCTCCCTTCTCTTGCCTCTCTCCAAGGCGGGGAACACGGCTCTGCACCTGGCCTGCCAGAACAGCCACTCCCAGAGCACACGAGTCCTCCTGCTGGGCGGGTCCCGAGCCGACCTCAAAAATAACGTGGGTGAACAACACCGGCTTCTCTTGTGCTCTCTTGTGTCACCTAGGAAAATAACTCCGAAAGCATACTTGAGTGTTAACATCTGGAAAATGAAAATGTGAAAAGCATTTGGGGACTATCTATAAAGTATTCTTTTTTTTTTTTTTTTTTTTTTTTTTGCTATGTCCTAAGGGGTTCTTTAGGGTCGGAAGAGTCATCAAGACTCAAACACTGTTTTTCTCCCCCCTTCTTTTCCCTTCGCTCCTCAGCCTGGGTTTGTTTTAACATTTCTCACAGCGTGTGCTGGCAGATGAGCCTAGGAAACCTGCCCACATATTGTTGTACAGTTGATGCCATCCAGGGGAGGTCTGATGCTCCTTGGCCAGCATCTACAAATCGATTACCCAGGTGCCCTTGAGATGAGCCGATGGGTCAGTAGTTCTTAGAGAATGCTTGACTTTCAAGGTCACATGGGTGTGCCTCCTCCCTCTAAAGCAGCCGTTTTTCCTTTGTAAGTCCCATGCCTCAGGCTCTCAACTAGAGATTGAGGCTTCCCCCACCCCCCACCCCCCCCCCCACACACACAAAAAGCCTTAATTGAGGTCTCCCTGAAGGCAGACTCTTCTACAGTGGGTCTCAGAATGCCCTGAACCTTGGCTTTGGGCTTGGCTCCTTTTTCTTTCTCTTTAATTTTTATTAAAAAAATTTTTTTAACGTTTTATTTTTTGAGAGACTGAGACAAAGTGTGAATAGGAGAGGGGCACAGAGAGGGAGACACAGAATCCAAAGCAGGTTCCAGGCTTTGAGCGGTCAGCACAGAACCTGATGTGGGGCTTGAACCCATGAATGCGAGATCATGACCTGAGCCAAAGTCGGATGTTCAACTGACTGAACCACCCAGGCTTCCCACGTGTGCTCCTTCTTAATCCAGGGGAGAAGGTTATGCTGAGTGGTTGCCATCTCTAGACAAAGTTAGGATGAAAACCTCAAGAAAACACTGCAGAATGTCATGACTTTGTCTCCCGTTTTGTCTCTCTGGGAGCAGCTTAGCCTGTGACCACCAAGGAAGATCTTGATCCTGAGTTTTTCTGAATGTTCTGTTTTATGCCCAGTGATTGCTTCCTCATCAGCTCCCCAGACTACTCTGCCCCATATGAGATATTGGAGTCCTGCTAAAATGGGATGCAGCTCTAATTTTTTTAGAACACATGTGATCTTAAAATCTGACTGCTCTCCCTGCTGCCCTGTCCTTTGAGCCATGAGGAACCCATGATGGAAAAGGGCTCGTTTCCAAAGTGGTGCTGTTGGTCTTAATTCGGTATACTCTGGAGCCTTTGGGCTGCAGGAGAGGCTGTGGTCAGTGGATTCTTATCAAGTGCTGGGTAAGCAGAGCCTGCCTTCGCTCTTGTGACGGCCTTGTGGGGGGCAGGCACCCAGTGTATGAGACCTGAAAGAGTCTGCATGGCAGAATGCAGGTGGGGCTGCAGACAGCACGGAGCTGCGAGTCTTGGAGTAGTGTCTACGGTAAAGGGAATCATTTCAATTCAGGCTGACACCCTCTAAAGAACATATGCTAGTCTGCCAGTTTTTTTAATGATTTTTTTTTTAACTTTTTGTAATTGCTCAGATTGTGCTCAGAGTTTGATTTCTGTCCGCAGGCAGGCGATACCTGTTTGCACGTTGCTGCACGCTATAATCACTTGTCCATCATTAAGCTCCTCCTCAGTGCTTTCTGTTCTGTCCATGAAAAGAACCAGGTCAGTGCATGTGTCCTCCCCATGGCCGCCAGGCCCCATTCTCACAAGGCTGACAGGTGTGTTAGCACAAATGGGGGCAGAGGTCTGGGACCGGGCCCGTGCTGCCCTTTGCATGTGTGTTCCACTGAGTCCCTGTGGTCCTGATTTATCTGGCCTCCTAGAGGGAAGAGATCCTGCTCTTACTCCAGTGCGTATCTCCACATTTGCATATTAAACATTTTCTGAAGATCTTGGGACAGGTTTTGCTTTTAATGCTTTTTACAAAGGAAACCCACAAAGAAGACTGTGGCTTAGTAAATAAGCAAGGGAATTAGAGTTCTGTTCCTTGCCCTGCCACTTGGATCGGATGAAGTCTCTGGTCTCTGTAAAATTGGGTATGTGGTCTGTATCTGTCCGTATAGTGGGGGGTGTGCAATAAAGCTGTGATTACTACAGTGTTCCATGGAAATGTGCATGATTTTCAGTATTTAGATTTTTTAAATGTCTTGGCATTTATTGATACCTAAATGATAAATTGTTTGACATTTCTGCATTTGGGTACATATATTTGAAGTTTTAAAAATCATTATTCAGGTTAACCATGCCCCATAACAGTGGTTTCTGATCCTGGCTGCATATAAGAATCAACAGGGCAGTTATAAATACCATTCCTGAATTCTACCCAAGTTTAAATGACCAGAATCCAGGTAATGGGATTGTTAGAAAGTTCCTGACCTGAGTGTGCAGTCAGGATTGAGAACCACTGACACAGCTAAATACATCCTGTCATTCTGCAGCCGCCAACAGATTCTGGTCCATCAGATTACCTGTACCCAGCCCCCACTAACCAGTGGTTCTGCACCTTGGCAGGATGTTTCAGACACCTGGGAGCTTTAAAAATCACCACGCCCAACCTACAATTCAGAACAATTAAATGCGTGCCAGGGGCGGGACCCCAGCATCAGTAGTTAGTAAAGCTCCTCCACTGATTCCAGCGTGCAGCCAGGATTAGAAACCACTGCCCAGTACACACAACTAAGTGACTTGGCAACGAACTGAACATTTCCCTGGCTACTTTCAGTGGGGGAGGGCCATGGGATAGTGGCGTTTTCATGCTGCCCAGGAAAACAAGTTATCTGGAGCTTTACTTGATCACCCAATGGGAGAGGATGGATTATTTAACATTTGTATTGGCCTGGTTTATTCATAGCCTTCTGGTTGGGGAAACACCAGCGTTTACATATGGAATTGGCCCATCAAGCTCCATTTGTCTATAGCCTCCTTTCATGGTTGATTGTCTGAACTTTTTTTGATATATAAAGAAAATATGAACTTTATTATAGGCTATTTGGTCAGAGGTTGAAAACAGCTGGTCTTAAGTGAACACTGATTTTTTTCAGTGACTCCACCCAAACGAAGAATACCCTGAGCCTGCAAAGTGATTCCTAGTGGGCCCTTCACATTCCAGCAGGTGGGAATGTGATCCCACCTGGGATCCTCCCCCCGTGTTTGTAGAAGTAACTACTTCCACAGCTTTTGCTCATTCTAGTGCTCAGAAATCAAGGGGCCCTCTGGGCAGAGGGATATGGTACAGAGCTCTGTGATGGCTAGCCTGCTGGCCCCTGGCTATCTGTCCGTCATCCTACCTTGGTGTAAAGCTTCAGGTCCCCATTCTCAACAACCCCAGATTGCCCCCCTGTCCTTCCCTGTGATTTCTAGTATCCTCAGTCAGAAAGGAATGCGATCTTTGTACATAGGTCATTTTAAAGCGATCTCTTTAAGGAGAACCACATAACCCTTGAGCAAAGGGTCCCCTATCAGTCTAAGGCCAATCCTAATTTGAAAAGCTACTTACCAGGCCATGGGATGAAAAGCCGGAAGGCTGTGAGCCATGATCAGATGGAGTTTAGCTGCCTTTCTTCTGATTTAATTTCAGGCCGGAGACACAGCACTTCATGTTGCTGCTGCCCTAAATCACAAGAAGGTGGTTAAAATCTTACTGGAAGCTGGAGCAGATGGAACCATTGTTAATAATGTAAGTTAAGCTGCAACAGTGTTTCTAGAAATCATTCCCACCCCTTTCCAGAATGGAGTGTGTTGTTACTTACCTCACCTCCTGCAGGGCACACAGCCTCCCTTAGCCTTACTTTATAAGAGATTAGAGGTCTGCTAACAGGAGGACCCCAGAGGCCGCCTTGAGGGAACCCTTGCTCATAGCAGCTCCATGAGTTGATGAGCCCTAAGGGTTCATCTCTAGACTCCTAGCTCAAGTGAGCATATCCTGGCAGGAAAAGGAAGGTCAGGGGTGTCTAAGTAAACTGACAAGTGGATGTTACTGAAAGTGAGTTCCTGCCCTGTAAACAGACAGGGTCCTCAGAAAAGTGGCCACGTGACCATCAGACTAATCATCCTCAAAACTCAAACTCCCTTCTCCAAAATCACCTTATTCCTTCCTTCTTTTTCTTAATATCCCACCCCACCATTGTTCCCTCTCTCTCCTAGGTCCTATGGCAGGCACCAGCTCAGGCACCCTTTCTTCCTTAAGGCTGACCTGTGGTCTGAAGTAGCACAGACTGACAGACTGAGAAAGGCTGGGGGTGGAACAGTTGTATGGAGAGTCCCCGCCTTCCTCCTCCTCTTCGACCTGTATTGGGTGGTGCACCATTGTGCCTGTCCCCTGATGCCTTTCCCTTCTTTTGAATCCCACTGTTATCAGCTCCCTACTTTTTGGCTTCATCTCCCTAGAGCCTCCATTATGGCCATAGCTACCTAATTGTCTCTCACAGTCCAGGTCCTGAAACTGTGTGGCTGTGCCCCAGTCTGCCCTTCCAAGTGCCTTCTCCACTTCTCCAGGGAAAATTCATTGCTTGGCTGGACTTTATGATCCTTTGTGTTTCTTCAACTAAATCTTCCCCTTTGGCCCTGTCTGATGTTTACATTCTCTCCTCTCTCTTCCAGGAAGCATTCCTTGGTGGGCAGGTATTCCAGAGCTTTGCTTCCTAGAGCACTTACCCTCTGTTGTTATTAATCGTTGGGCCCTCAGGTGTGATTTGGCCCCCTCGTCGAATGGAGGAGGCTCAAGAGTGAGGCCAGGTCTTCTATGCGATTGTATTTTGTTGGGCACGTGTAGGTGCTGGTGTGACTGAGCACAGAATTGCTGTCCCAGTTGGGCTAGGGTGCAGGGTTGGTCTCTCTTACTCACTTGTCCCCCACTTTGCCTTTCCTTAGGCAGGCCAGACTCCCCTGGAGACTGCCCGCTACCACAATAATCCGGAAGTTGCTCTTCTCCTCACTAAAGCTCCCCAGGTAGGATTGATTACATTTTCCATTCTATTGATGATGTGGGGCTGCAAAGTTGTTGTGATTCTCTGGCCATCTACTAAAGCCAAATCAAACTAACTTAAATAGGAAACTGATGGGCTCACAACCAGGCAGTGGAAAAGGCAGGAATCCATTTGGGGCTTCTAAGATAACCAGAACAAGAAACTTCAAGTTCAGTAGGCTTGTCTTCATACACGGGCATCATTTCTTCCCCGTGGCTGGATCATTGGCGTTACCAGCTTTGTGGACCAGAACTCCCCAGGTTCTCAGGGAAGAAGTTCTGGTCGCAGAAGAGGATCATGATTGGCGAGCTTGGGGCAAACGGCCTGAACGAGCAGGGCAGGCACTTTAGGAAGATAGCTGCATCCATCTGACTGTATGGTTAGAGGGGAGGAGCCTTTTCTAGAGAAAGGTGGGAGGAAGGGATCCCGGTCTGGGTGAACAAAAAAAAAAAACAGTTTTTTTTCATACGATTGGTTTAATTTTTTTTCAGCAGGAGAAAAAAGAATAAAGTTACAAGATTCTTTTAATATTTTCACAATGTTTCACACGTCCATTAGAGGCAGTTAAGTATAAAATAGCTTTCTTTCCTTTTGTTATTGAATAATGGTATTTTAGGCATTTAAGTTAAAAAATTGATATCATTTGAGCTGAGATTGAAATCCTCTAACAGATTTAGTAATTTATAAGCTATTCATCATTTTAGTGCCCTGAAATAACTGTTTTTGTTCATATTCCCTTTCAGACGCATGATTTTTACAATTGTGCCTACCCTTTTGTATGCTGCCCTTTATCTTAACTATAATAGAAAAACGTTCTGTAGTTCTGAAAATTACTCATCATAATGGAAGCCAGTATGCTTTTTTTGTTGTTGTTGCTGTCCAATATTTTGTTAACCTAAATGTCCAACATTAAGGAAATGGTTTGTTTCCCCATCGGAGCTGCTCTGTATTACATTACAGTGAAAACTGATTTGTTTTCTACCTTATTCTGACTAATGTTGTGAGAAGATAAAGTCTTGGAGAGCCGGAGGAAGATTCCAGATACCAGCCTGCTGCATCAGAGCCTGATCCCAGTCAACCGAAGGGTCTGAATGGCCTTCGGGTCATTTAAGTTTTAAAAACCTACCTGATATAACGAGCAGTTTGTGGAAGTAGTTAAGATTTTTGTCTTTGGAAAACTGGTCACCCTGTTCCCTGTGGAGTTAGTGCTTCTCAGTAGCGTCTGGACATCCTTGGAGCCTCTGACAGCCATGAGTCAGGTGGTCCTTTGGAAAAAGTTTCCACCTCTTTCCAACTATTTGCAAACAAATCATTACTGGAGTCACATCCATGAATCCTGATAGCAAAAGGCTGGTCTCTTACAGATCAAAAAGTACAGGATGCTATAATAAATGTCAGAATTTATCTCTGTTATCTGGCATTTCAGTATTGGCAGTTTGGACAGCCAGCTGTATCCTCAGCCATGTGAAGATCATCAAATTTTGTGGGGTGTAGTATCCCCCAAGGTACAGACTTATAGGCCTTTGATCCTCCTGTCCTTTGTCTCCAGAACTCAAGGATCTGTGTTCTTAGGGGAGAGGCTTTTCCCATGGACCATTTTCCTATGTGGTTCTCCTTTACTGTTTCCATTTTAAAAAATGACTTCAGTTTTTCCATGCCCATTTGAATAGCAAATAGGATGACCTCTTATGGAAGTATTTTACACAATTGTATATGCTAAACCCTGTTCTCAATATGAACGAGGAACTTTGGAATATGCATAAAATTGTATACATGTTCTTTTGTTCTTAAGTTACAGAACTAGCTCTCCTCTTTGTGTGAAACAGGAAATTCCTTTGCCTTGGCACCTTAGTGGACGTGGATTTCAATGGCTCACAGCAGTACTAAGATCTTTCTAAAGATCCATATTCCCCGATTTCGGTGAACTAGAAAAGATTGATGACGTTCCATTGGTAGATGATATGGTTCGCTGAGAAAGGCTGTACGCCATGCAAAGTTATTTGCACTGGCTAATAACCTGGTCTGTGGAGGGAATTACTCTGATGATTTGGGTGACCTCTGAGTATCCCTTCTCATTTTAGATTGATATGTTCACAAATGCTTTTGAAAGTGAATTTTGGATTGATGCTGGGGCTGTATCCTGTTCTAAGAGCCCATAAACCGAATGAGCAATGGGCATTAGTCACTTCTTCTCATCAGACTTGACTTCCTAGTGAGTCTGAATTTAGTTTCAGAAATGGTTCTCAGACCTTTTGATCTGGGGACATCTAATGTTCTAGAGGCCCATTAAGAGCTGTGTGTGAATTATATCTATTAATAGTGTCCATGTTTGAAATTTGAGAAATGTTAAAGATGGTAAGTTCATTTTGTAACAAATAGCATTGTCTTTATGAGCAATAACTATTTTTCAAAACCAAAGTTAGGGGAGAAGAGTAGGTAGCATTATGTTACATTGTTGCAAATCTCCTTGCGTCTTAGTGGAAAGATGGAGGGCTGCCCTCTACTTCTGCACGTGACCCACTGGGGTGTTGTGTGCAGCTTCTGGTAAATACTGCTGTACAATCACTGAGAGGGAAAAAGCCGACATTGTTACGCTGTCATGAAAATAATTTCAGTTTCGTGCACCCGGGGTTCCCTGGACACTTTCAGAGCTGTTGGCTTAGAGGATGAGAATACAATTTAAAAATCTGGTTTAGCCACAGGCAGATGTCATCAGGAATTCTCCATTTAGATTGTACCGCTGTCCATAGAGGTTCTTCTTGTCATATGATGTCACTTGAATTTAATGAACACAAGAAAGTTGAACATTTAGATGAAAGCACTATGCTGAACTTCAGAGAACCCTTCTCCATCTACAGATGAAGACCATAAAATGTTTTATTGCAAAAAAATTAGAGCTTGAAGAAGTGTTTTCCCTTTCTGGACCTCCTTGGTGAAAGGGAGTGACTCTGGGGCTGGAAGTAAAAAGCCATGGGTTGAAAGCTTCTGCCAGCTCAAAGCTCTGTACTCTGGTTAAACTTCCTCTGGCCAATTAAGCAACTCGAGGGGCCAAGGCAGGAGGGAGGCACCTAACAGTGCCTGAAAGTCCAGGGTATGCCAGCCACTTGCTTTGTCTTGGTTAATTCCATTAACTCCCCGTATTTACAGAATACAGAAAGGGCAAATAACTTGCCGGAAGATCCTACAGCTAGCTGCTGCTGAATTCCAAAATCGGGCTATCGGACCCCGTGTCTACTTGCCTGTGTCTGTTCCACCTTCCTGCCCTCTTGGGCAGGCCAAATGCTTCCTTTTGGGGACCAGATTCCTGCCCCATGGTTGGTACCATGGTTCACAGATGAACCTCAGTGTTTGAAGCAAACTAAAAACTGACTTGAATACAGTTTGGTCAAGAGAAAATATGATGGGCTAGTTCAGGTCCAGCGTACCAAGATAGCGAGACACTGCCTGGCGTGGGGCCGCTGTGTTGTGCGAGTCCAGGGGATGCTGTTCCTATGCTCGTCTGTGAGTGGTGTTCCCTGGAGTTAAGCAGTGCACAGCCTGCACACCCCCCTATGGCGACCGTGGCCTGGCACACAGATGCCTATTGTTGTCCTCGACCATAAGCTCCTTGAGATCGGGGACCATGTCCTACTTCCTTCTGGGCTCCTACAGAGCCCAGCACAAGACCTCGGTGCCCAGCAGGCAGGCAGAGATGCGTGTTTGATGTGATTGCTTGGTCTCTCCCTAGGCTGGAAGTTCCACTAGATCAGAGCACCAGGTCCAAGGACAATGCTGTCACGACGCTGCACACACCGTGGTTTGTAACCATGCCTCTTGCCTCCTTCAGGTCTTGCGCTTCAGTCGCGGGCGAAGCCTGAGGAAAAAGAGAGAGAGGCTCAAGGAAGAGAGGAGAGCTCAGTCTGTGCCAAGAGATGAGGTGGCACAAAGCAAGGTGGGGGGTAGCTCTCCCGCCCCTCCCAAACGTCACCCCCTTACAGAGGGTGGGAAACAATCTGGCTGTTCCTTCTGGGTTCATCTGGCAGCGGCTGTGCCCTCCTCTGTCTCTCCTTTCCGCTGGTTCTTCAAACTGTTGTCCGTGTTTTCCCTTTGGTTTCTTGTCCTCCACTCCTCCAGGATTTCAGATCGTGTGCCCGTGTTGCCAGTCTTTCTCGGCATCCTTGTCTGGGCAGTTTCTAGCCCCATGTGTCTGTGGCCTCATCACTACTGTGTGGACAGCACTGCCTCTAATGCTGGGCCCTTAATGGTATAGGGCAGTGATTTTCAAAATGTAGTGTCCACTGTGCCATCTGGGACCTTGTTAGAAACACAGAGTTGGGGGCCTCACCTCAGACCCACTGGATCAGAAACTCTGGGAGGGTGCCCAGCAATCTGTTCGAACAAGCCCTTCAGGTGATTCTGGTGTGGACTAAAGTTTGACAACCAGTGGCCTGGGTCGCTTCTTCTCTTTCGGCTTGGGGAATGGATTGAGGCTGCACTAGCCCATGTGATTCCTCTGTTGCAAATTTAGAAAAAGATGCCCCTTGGGCAGCCCAGCCCTGCTCAGGGTGCATAAGGGGAAGAGAGCCAGAGCCGGATTTCAGCTCCCTCTGCTAGGTGCCCTTGTGCAGTGAACAGCTTGCACAACTGGAACGAACCATGCCTTTCAGCTCTCGCAGGAAGAAAAACACTAGGATATAAAGACAACTTTTGGCACACAAAATTTTATACCGAGTGCTTATTGTTCTATTTCAAAATCCTCTTATCAGTTTTCAGGGTTAAGGCATTGTAACTCTGATTAAGTTCCTGTGGGTGAATTGTACATATTGATTTGTAAAAGTTCTTATAAGGACTAGAAATGCGATGTTTTCATTTCAGGGGGTTCTCCTACTCCATTATGAATTGTGAAGTCCAAGTTCAAAGAATAAATGGTTTTTTTTGGTTGTTGTTGCTGTGGTTGAAATGCAAAAAAATTTAAAAATTTCTAATGCTGAGCTGTTTGTGGTAGCTTCCGGAAGCTCTAAGATACAGAATTAGACCCAAGACTCTGTTTACCTTGGCACCTAATGAAGTAAAAGCAAAATATTCAACCAACTGGGAAAGTCCTACATGTTCAGTTTAGACCACCAAGCAGTGTTCCCTCTTTGTCATCAGCTAAGGTTCCTGTGGGTCCTTTAGTGGATGCAATCTTGCAAACGGAATTTTAGACCATTACAGAAGAAGGCAGAGGGGGCAATTAGAACCGGTTTCTGGGCACTTCTTTTTCCCCCCCTCTGTAGGGAAGTGTCTCCGCAGGAGACACCCCCAGCAGTGAACAGGCTGCACCCAGAAAAGAAGAGGCCAGAGAAGATGTCCTGTCCGCCTCCCCAGAGCCCAAGGCGAAGGACAACAGGCAGAGAAAGTCAAGGCCCAAGGTCAGGAGGCACGTGAAGGCAGCCAAGGGAGGGCTGGGAGGCAGGTTGGCCAAGGGCCCTGGGATCGCATCATGCCCAGTAGCTAAAATGCCACTGGACTTGGCTTGCTGGTTTGGAGCCAGAGCACGAAAATTAAATCTGGGTAACTTCAAACACAAGGTTAATGTGTTGATCTATTTCTTTGGACATGCGGTGCTTACAGTGGAGTGCCGTGAGACAAAGGAAGACGAGGGTGAGATGGGAGCCGTTGGATGGGGGCCAGTCTTGCAGATGTCACAGTGCTCAGGGGTATTGTTGATTCCTCTCCCACAGGCGTCAGCATTTTCTGACCCCACTCCACCAGCAGACCAACAGCCTGGACACCAGAAGAACTTGCATGCTCACAGTCACCCTAAAAAGAGGCCCAGGCACCGATGTTCACCGCCACCCCCTCCCCATGAGTTCAGAGCGTACCAGCTCTACACGCTGTACCGGGGCAAGGACGGGAAGGTGATGCAGGTACTTCATGAGCCCTGTCTGGTCATAGGACCGTAGGCCTTAAGCAAGGCTGTCTGTTTAACACTATTCCTGGGGGCTAATATCCGCTTGCAGTGTTGACTTGGGAAGGCAATGAGCTTTGAAGATAAACCAGATGTCCCTCCCTACACTGCAGATGCACCGCTGCTGCTGAGGCCCAGGCAAACGGGTAGTTACAAACCTTTGTGCACCATCCTTAAGTGACTAGGTAATCTTGAGGCTCCAGAGTAGATAAAAGCCACAAGGATTGGGACCGTGTCTTACCCTCTCTGAAGCTTCTCAGTGCCTATTGGACCCACAGCTTGGCCCATTGGACATCCCAAAGTTATGCCTCCTCCATCATCTGTATCCCCCTGGCATACTGACTGGCACTGGATGGGCACTCAAAACCAGTTTGTTGAAGGAGGGAATGAGTGGATTGATTCCTTTATTGTTCCCCTGTTAGGCACCAATAAATGGTTGTAGATGTGAACCCCTAATCAACAAGCTGGAGAACCAGTTGGAGGCAGCTGTGGAGGAGATCCGAGCAGAGCTGGGTTCGGTTCAGGATAAAATGAACACAAAGCTGGGGCATATGGAGAACAAAACCCAGCACCAGGTCAGTGAGTTGCCCCCCCGCCCCCACAACCCCCCATGGCCAGATGTTCTGGCAGGAAATGAAATCAGAAGCTGCCCACACTGAGCACCCTTTGTATTTTGCAGACTGAGCTGAGTACCTCCGGTGGACTCTCAGGGAAGAGGCTTATGTGATTTCTTCCAAGCGCATTTATTCAAAGTTTTTAAGAACCTGCTTAAATTGCTTCTGATTATAAAAATGATATATACCTATTACAGAGCATTTTCTTTAAATATGAAATTTAGAGGGGCGCCTGGGTGGCGCAGTCGGTTAAGCGTCCGACTTCAGCCAGGTCACGATCTCGCGGTCCGGGAGTTCGAGCCCCGCGTCAGGCTCTGGGCTGATGGCTCAGAGCCTGGAGCCTGTTTCCGATTCTGTGTCTCCCTCTCTCTCTGCCCCTCCCCCGTTCATGCTCTGTCTCTCTCTGTCCCAAAAATAAATAAACGTTGAAAAAAAAAATTAAAAAAAAAATAAATATGAAATTTAGAAAGGAAAAGAAATCCCCTACAAGCCCACCACAGTGAGAAATCACTACTAACATTTGGGTTTATTCTCTTCCAGTCTCTTTATGTTTGTATCCTGGCCCCTTTCCCACTGCACACACAATCAGAACAATCCTGTCTATAGGTGTCTTTATTTTGAAATTTTTCAAAGAAGAGAAACAGTGAAACAGTGCAATGAAAGCATGTCTACTCTCCACCTAGACTCAACCATTTGTTAATATGTTGCCACATTTGTTTTGTGTCTCTCACATGCACCTGTCTTTCTCTTGAATCCTTTGAGATTTAGTTGGAGCCTGTCCTGACTTCTCACCTCTAAATACTTCAGAGCGCATCTTGACGAAGAATAAGGACTTTCTCCTTTGTAGCACAATACGTTATCATGTATGAGAAAATTAACAATGATTGCATCATATCCAGTCCGTATTGCGATTTATTCCGTTCTTCCAAAATGTTTTCTTATAGCTTGTTTTTGTTTTAAATTCCAGCTCAGAATCCAGTGATTTTTTTGTGCATCTGGGTTATGTCTCTCTGGTTTCTTTTCATCTACAACAGGCTGATTTCTTCTTCCATCTTTTTCTTTATTCCTAGGATATTATCTTTTTAAAAAGTCTAGGCCAGTTGTTATATAGGATGTTCAACATTCTAGACATGTCTGATAGGCTCTTCATGGTATTATTTAACTTGTTCTGTCTCTGTATCTCTGTGAACTGAAAGTTAGGTCTAGAGCAGTGGGTCTCAAAGGTGTCATCCCTGGACCAGTAGCATCAGCATTATCTGGGAGCTGTGGGGGCAAAAATGACAATTCTTGGGCCTCATTCCAGATCTACTGAACTTAATTGTGAATAAACCTCTGGGGATGGGGTCTAGCCACCTGTGTTTGAACAAGACCTCCAAGTTTGAGAACCACTAGTGTCTAGATGCTTATTTCGGTTCAGATTAAGTATTTTTGGCAAGAAAATGTCATAGTTAATGGCGTAAACTTCAAACTATGTCACATCAGGAGGCACATAATGCCAGGATGTCTCCTTATTAATGATAAGTTTGATTACTTGGCTGAGTAACCACCATCTCTCTCCATCAAAGAATATATTTTCTCTTTGTAATCAGAAATGTATGGTGGATATAGATTTTTAAGTACAAAAGACACTTTTAAAAATGTATAAGTTAGCCTATTAATAGGAAAAAATCCACATTACAGAAATATGAAATATAGCGATACATTCCAGAGATACCTTCCATTCCTGGTTTTGTGTATTTTCCCATAGATTTTCTCTTTTATAGATAGTACTTATATAGTTACCACTTTAAAACAAAAATGGAACTATGCTATGTTTTTTCTTCTTCTTCAGCTTTTTTTTTTAATGTTTATTTTTGAGAGAGACACAGAGCACGAGTGGGGGAAGGGCAGAGAGGGAGGGAGACACAGAATCTGAAGCAGGCTCCAGGCTCTGAGCTGTCAGCACAGAGCCCGACGCGGGGCTCGAACTCACAGACCGTGAGTTCATGACCTCTGCTGAAGTTGGACACTTAACCCACTGAGCCACCTAGGCGCCAATCTTCCTCAGCTTTTTAATTGGAGTAAAGTTGACACAGGTTACACTACATTAGTTTCAGGTGTACAACATAATGATTGCACAAGTCCACATGTTCTGCCGTGCTCACCACCAAGTGTGGTTACCGTCTGTTACCTTTCACCCCGTGACTTCTTCATTCCGTAACTGGAGACCTGTACCTCCCACTTCCCTTCACCCACTTTGCTCATCCCCCCACCCCTTCTCTGGCAACTACCAGAGGAGTTCATACCTTCTTTCTGCTTTTTTTGTTCATTTGTTTTTTAGATTCCATATAAGTGAAATTCTATGGTATTTGTCTCTCTGTCTGCCTTATTTCACTTAGGAAAATGCCCTCTGGGTCCGTCCATGCTGTCGCAAATGGCAATATATATATATTTTTTTAAGATTTACCATTTTATTTTATTTTAAAGTTTATTTATTTTGAGAGAGAGCATGAGTAGGGTAGGGGCAGAGAGAGAGTGGGAGAGAGAATCCCAAGCAAACTCTGCACTGTCAGTGTGGAGCCCAGGGTGGGCCTTGAACTCATGAACCATGAGATGATGACCTGAGCTGAAACCAAGAGTCTGACGTTTAACCAACTGAACCACCCAAGGTGCCCTGCAAGGTATTCTTTTTTATGGCTGAGTAATACTTCATTGTGTGTGTGTGTGTTGGACACACACACTATATCTTGTCCGCTCATCTTATCAATGGACACTTGGGTTGCTCCTATATCTTGGCTACTGTAAATAGTACTATAATAAGAATAGGAATACATCTGTTTTTCCGAGTTAGTGTTTTTGTTTTCTTCAGGTAAATACCCAGTAGTGGAATTATTGGATCAAAAATGGTAGTTCTATTTTTAATTTTTGAGGAACCTCCATATTGTTTTCCACAGTGATTTTTTATCAATTTACATTACCACCAACAGTGCACGAGGGTTCCTTTTTCTCCACATCCTTGCCAACACTTACTTCTTTTTGATACTGGCTGTTCTGACTGGTGTGAGGTGATATCTCATGGTTTTGATTTGCATTTCCCTTATTAGTGTTGTTGAGCATCTTTCATATGCTGTCTGCCATCTGTATGTTGTCTTTGGAAAAATGTCTATTCAGGTCCCCTGCCTATTTTTAAATCAAATTGTTGAGGGTAGAGTTGTATAAGTTCTTTATATATTTTGGTTATAAACCCCTTATTGTATATATCACTTGCAAATATCTTCTCCCATTCAGTAGGTTGCCTTTTCATTTCGTTGATGATTTCCTTCATGTGCAAAAGCTTTATATTTTGGTGTAATCCCAGTAAAGTTATTTTTGCTTTTGTTCCTTTGCCTGAGGAGACCTATCTAGAAAAATGTTGCTAAGGCTGATGTCAAAGAGATTACTGCCTGTATTTTCGCCTAGATGTTTTTTGAGTTCAGGTCTCACATTTAGGTCTTTAATCCATTTAAACTCATTTTTGTGTATGGTAAAAGAAAGTGGTGCGGTTTTTCTTTTGCATGTAACTGTGTAGTTTTCCCTGCACCGTTAATTAAAGAGACTGTGTTGGGGGCACCTGGGTGGCTTAGTTGGTTGGGGTCTGATTTGGGCTCAGGTCATGATCTTGAGGTTTGTGGGTTTGAGACCCACATCAGGTTCTTTGCTGACAGCTCAGAGCCTGGGGCCTACTTCGGATTCTGTGTCTCCCTCTCTCTGTCTCTCCTCTGCTTGCGCGCACACGTGCTCTCACTCTGTCTCAAAAATAAATATTAAAAATGAACAAATATTAAAGATTTTTTAAATTTTAATTAAAAACATTTTTTTAATGTTTGTTTTTGAGAGAGAGAGAGAGTGTGAGCAGCAAGGGGCAGAGAGAGAGGGAGACACAGAATCCTAAGCAGGCTCCAGGCTCCAAGCTGTCAGCACAGAGCCCGATGCGGGGCTCGAACTCACAAACTGCGAGATCATGACCTGAGCTGAAGACAGATGCTCAATCCACTGAGCCACCCAGGCACCCCTAAAGAAAAATTTTTTTAAAGCAACTATCTTTTTCCTCCCATATATTTCTGCCTCTTGTGTTGTAGATTGACCATATAAGTGTGGGTTTATTTCTTGGCTCTCTGTTTATTGATCTATGTGTCTGTTTTTGTGCCAGTGCCATATTTTATTATAGCTCTGTAGTATATTTTTAAATCTTGGATTGTGAAACTGCCAGCCTTGTCTTCTTTCTCAAGATTGCTTTAGCTATGTGGGGTCTTCTGTAGTTCCATACAAATTTTAGGATTATTCTAGTTCTGTGAAAAATGCTGTTGGTATTTTGATAGGGATTGCATTGAGTCTGTAGATTGCTTTGGATAGTGTGGACATTTTAAAATATTGAGTTTCTAATCCATGAGCATGGAGTATCTTTCCACTTGTGTTGTCCTTAATTCTTTCATCAGTGCTTTATATTTTCAGAGTATAGGTCTTTTACCTTCTGGGTTAAGTTTATTCCTAGGTATTTTATTCTTTTTGGTGCAAGTGTAAATGGAATGGTTTTCTTTTTTTTTTTTTTTTTTTTAATTTTTTTTTTTTCAACATTTTTTTAAATTTATTTTTTGGGACAGAGAGAGACAGAGCATGAACGGGGAAGGGGCAGAGAGAGAGGGAGACACAGAATCGGAAACAGGCTCCAGGCTCTGAGCATTCAGCCCAGAGCCCGACGCGGGGCTCGAACTCACGGACCGCGAGATCGTGACCTGGCTGAAGTCGGACGCTTAACCGATTGCACCACCCAGGCGCCCCGGGAATGGTTTTCTTAATTTCTCTTTCTGCTACTTCATTATTGGTATATAGAAATGCAACAGATTTCTGTATATTAATTTTGTATCCTGCAACTTTACTGAATTCATGTATTCTAATAGGTTTGTGGTAGAGGCTTTAGGGCTTCCTATGTATAGTAGCCTGTCAACTGCAAACAGTGACAGTTTTACTTCTTCCTTACCAATTTGGATACCTTTTATTTGTCTGATTGCTGTGGCTAAAACTTCTAGTACTATGTTGGATAAAAGTGGTGAGAGTAGACATCCTTTTCTTGTTCCTGATCTTAGGAAAAAAGCTCAGGTGTTTTTTTTGTTTTGTTTTGTTTGTTTTTACCATTGAGTATGATGTAAGCTGTCAGTTTGTCATATATGGCTTTTATTATTTTGAGGTGTGTTCCCTTTAAACCCACTCTTTTGAGAGTTTTTATCATGAACAGATGTTGCACTTTGTCAAATGCTTTTTCTGCATCTAATGAGATGATTATAGAATTTTTATTCATTTTGTTAATGTGGTGTATCATATTGACTTGTGGATATTGAACCATCCTTTCATCCCCAGAATAAATCCCACTTGATTGTGGTGATTGATCATTTTGAAGTATTGTTGAAGTTTGCTAATATTTTGTTGAGGTTTTTTTGTATCTATGTTCATAAGAGATATTGATCTGTAATTTTCTTTTTTGGGGGCATCTTTATCTGGTTTTGGTATCAAGATAATGCTGGCCATATAGAATGTATTTGAAAGGTTTCCATCATCTTCCGTTTTTTGGAACAGTTTGGAAAGACTAGGTATTAACTCTCCTTTAAATTGGTATAGATTTGGTGAGTCTGTGGAGGAGAGGATTAGCGAGTCTTCCTACCTAGCTATCTTGGACGCAAAGAGCCTTGGTCATCTTTGTAGCTTACATTGAAATTAAGTAATATGTCTTAGGTGTGTTATTTCAATATGCTGTTTAATGGCGATGTACTGTTCTGGGTATGGTGTTACACATATAATTTGTTTTTTGTCTAGTATGTGGTTTATTTACTTATTTATTTATTTTTACCTCCAGTATAGTTAACATACAGTGTTATATTTCAGGTGTACGATATAGTGATTCAACAGTTCCATACATCACCCAGTGCTCATCACAAGTTCATTCTTTACCCCCCTCACCTATTTCACCCATCGCCACACCCACCTCCCTAAATTACACGTATTTTTACTTCCAGATTTTTTCACTTAATTTGATATCCCAAGCATTTTTCTATGTCTTCCTTTTTGTTAGACTTTAAAGTTGCTTATAGTTCTTACTCTTATAAATAATGCTATGATGAACACTTATGTGTATAAACATTTGCTTCTCAAGTTATTTGCTCCTTTTTAGGATAATTGGGTCCATAGTTAAGATGTTTAAATCTCTTCATAAATATTAGTAATCTACTAAATAGAAAGGTTGTATGAATTTATATCCTACGGGTAGGATAGGATATAAATCGAGTCTCTGTCTCAAACCTTTGCCATCACTAATATTATTTTTAAAGTTTATGCCAAATCGATTAAGTATATTGTTTAATTTTTATTTCCTTGTTTGTTGGTGAGGTAGAATGTTTTAGGTTTATTTGCTATTTGCCCTTCATGGAAAGCACATTTAAGAACTCTTTTCCTAGTGCCATCGTATATTAGTTAAGACTGTTTTGTAAATAAAACCCACTTCAGCTGGCCTAAGCCCAGGGAGGAGTGTATTAGATGAGTGCTGGACCAACCATCTCAAGGACCTTGCTTCAGTTCAAGGAGGGTGACAGATGGGTGTGTAAAACCTTAGTCCTAATTCCCAGTTCTAGGTGAAGGACTCTGGCATGGGCTCTGGTGCGGCATGAGTCTGGTGTCCATGCCTGAAGCAATCAGCCGTGCCCCAGAACAAAGCTGTATGTCAACACAGTTGCTCTTGACAGAGGATAAGGACGTGGGTGGAGTAGGCCAATCCTAGAAAACGGGAGAGCAGCTCACAGAAAAAACACGAGGGCCGAAGAAACAAAACAGAAGGTGCTCACCACATCTCCAGAACTGCTGCTGCTTTTTTGATTTTTGAACATCATGTGTGTCCCTGACAGGAGAAGAGCTCACCTGTGAGCCCTCCTCACATCTCCAGAACTGGCCCTTCTTTGTGTTTGTGTTTTGAACATCTGATTGTGGAACAACCCTTGTGAGCTGGCCCCTGCTGACAAAGTCTCTCTCCCTGGTATGGACCTTGTCAAAGCAGTGAAAGTTTGGCTTTCCTGGGTGTAGGGTCCTAATGGGAAATATCAAGATAAGGGGGGGGGGATCCAGGAGGGCGTGACTGAAAAGTGACCATCATTGGTTCTCTGGAGCACTCCCCTTGTACTCCTTCCTCACCCTTCTTCACACTTGCTTTGATTACTTTCAGTGAAGCACTGAGGGGATGTATTCACTAGGAACACTGGGTAAAAGCCCTGAGCATTCTGCTTTTGCTATCTCATGGGCAGCTACTAACATTTTAAGGGCTTGGAGGGGTGTTAAAAATTAATTGAAAAGGGTAATGAAAATAATGAACAGCTCCATACTTCTAGAAATAGTTTTCCTTTCAATAATAGTCTTGGAAATAATGTTGTAAGACCTACAAAAATCCTTCTATGCACAAGGTCTGCATTGGCTCAAGTTGTATATTTACCATGTTCAGTCTTTTCAACAATAAGAAAGAGGCCTTGGCTTATACAAAAACATGCTCAGGGATTGTGAAAAGCCAGGAGTTGGATGCATACTGGATGAAACTAGAATAAAAGAAGTTGAGGTTTGCCTCTGTTTTCACTGGTCCCTGCTGGTCCCCCAGAGCCCCAGAGGTCAAGAGACCAGGGCCCATCCTTAGATCATCTCCATCCTCTGCTTTTTGCTCATTGAATCCTAGATGCGTGTTCTGGACAAGCTGATGGTTGAGCGGCTGTCAGCAGAGAGAACAGAGTGCCTGAACCGCCTGCAACAGCATTCAGATACAGAGAAGCATGAGGGGGAGAGACGACAGGTGAGAGCCAGGATCTGCCCTTAACTGGGGATTTACCACACATCTCCACTGAGTTAAGACTCAGACCCATCATTGAAAACCCAGAGGCCAAGAACCCCTAATAGCATTCTTATTACGTAGTGTGTCCTTTTTTAACTCTGAAATGAAGTTAATAGGAAAGAGCATGTAATTCAGTTCATTTGTTGCTGAATATTCTGGTAATAGGTGGAGACAGAACAGTTAATGGAACACACCGGGAAAATGTGGTCTCTGCCTTGAATCATTTCTATGTATTGTACATTTGCTGGGTATTGCTCTGTAGTTGAACAAGATTTGGTTCCTGCCCTTGGAGTTTGTGGTCTACCCAAGACAACAGTCATAAAATGAGTATTTTTTGAGTGTGTGAGAATTTATGCTCCTAAGCGGCCAGACATTCTTGATTTGTAAGATTTGGGAAGCTTTGGGTGTTCAAGGTAGCTCTGAGTCCCTCAGTGAAGATTATAGAAACTATCACCATTGGTGCTATGTGCATCCTGGTCTACAGAGGGCAAGCAGAGAAGGCTGTGTGGCCTGTGGGAAGGGAGGGGGAGTTAGTTCACAATGTTTAGGCTGGTCAAGATGGTATCTCGAACTATCATAATTGAAAAACCCACTCTTGGTGGTTTACTTCATAACCATGGATCCAATTCATCTGGTGTGTGTTGTTTTTGTTTGTTTGTTTGTTTTTTTGTTTTTTGGTGGTTTTTTTTTGCTGTCATTCGTTTGTTTTTCTTTTTAGATGTCATTGGTTGACGAATTAAAAACCTGGTGCATGTTAAAGATTCAGAATCTGGAGCTGAAACTTTCTGGAGATTCTAGGGCCTCTAGGACCAAATCTGCACCATCTACTTGCGAGTCGTCTACAGGTAACGCATGTGCAGAGAGAGCCATTCCATTCAAAGGTGGTAAAACCCCCAGATATTGTTCTTTGCTGTATCCTGTGGACCTAGGATAGGTCTGTGGAAAACACTGGATTGTAAATTCTGTAGGGGCAAGGACATATTTTGCTTACTGCTGTGTATTCAGTTTCTATATGGTGATAAAGCACTCCTAGTTAAGTGCTCAAGAATATTTGAGTAAAAGAACATAGAGTAAAAGGATTGTTGACTGGTGACAGCAGTGTTTGAGGTACGATGTTGATGGTGTCAGAGTGGGCCCCAAAGATGAAGATTGATGAATGGACACTGGTCTTCTCAGCAGGTCTCTTGCTCTGGCCCTTGTTCTTCCTTCTCCTTTCTTCTCTTTGATCAGCCTTTTGCCTTTGTCCAACTGTGGAAAACTTCCTTAAACAGCAGTTCGTGTATTAAAGCTGCCCCAGGTGCTAGATAACATGACGTTTCAGACAAAGCATCTATTCATTAGCCACAGTGATTATACTCCATGATGATAATTTTGAGGATAATCAGAGCCTTTGTAATTAGGCCTCCATGGGGGATTTTCATGTCAAGTGTGTTCTGTTACCATAGACCATTTCTGGAACTGTGGTAACATTGGAGAAATCCTGGGCAAATTTTTCATGATCGGTCTAGTTATGGAGCTTGGCTGGAGCTCTGGGTATGGAGAATATGACCACTTCTCCAAACTGGAGCTTGGGTCAAGCAACTACTAACTGGGCCTATGGTGTGGAAAAGGCCCAGAAATTAGGGAATGGGTGTGTGTGTGTGTGTGTGTGTGTAATTTGAATGTTTTTGTTTATTTTTGAGACAGAGACAGAGCATGAGCAGGGGAGGGGCAGAGAGAGAGGGAGACACAGAATCTGAAGCAGCTCCAGGCTCCGAGCTGTCAGTACAGAGCCCGACTCAGGGCTCAAACTCACAGACTGTGAAATCATGACCTGAGCTGAAGTCGGTCGCTCAACCGACTGAGCCACCCAGGCGCCCCAGGGAATGGGTATATTTATTTCCCTCAGTACATGCCCAGTTCTGTTTGGGAGACACTTGGTGAGCTGTCATCCTTAGCAATCATAAAATGGTACCCAGAGCCTTTTAATGAAACTGGCTAAAGGAAAGGCCAGCAGCTGCTTTTGGCTTAGATGCCACCAGTGTGGTTAACATCATTACCCATGAAAGCCCTGACAAGCCAAAATGATAACCAGGGGCAAGTGGAAGGGAAGGGCAGAGCAGAAGCTGCACATGGTGGTTGGCGATTGAGAAGGCCTGATGGTTTACGGGATTATCAGGACTCTCAAACGCCAGCCCATAGCCACATGACTGTGTGAACGTGGATTTACTCTGAGTTGTGTTTTCCTTCTGCAACTAGGCGTGGATCAGTCCGTGGCCACTGCAGGTCCAGTAGCGGCTTCTGACAGTTCTCCTCAGGTGGTTAGGCCCAAGGAAAAGGCCTTCAACTCCACTGCTACCCACAGACTACAGCAGGAGCTGTCTTCCTCAGACTGTACCGCGTCCCGACTGAGGAATGTCAAGGTCCAGACAGCCTTGCTACCCTTGAAAGAGGTGGCCAAGTGTGATCAGCAGGCTGGGCCCTGTGTTGACAGAGGCACCCAAACCAAGAAGTCTGGGAAAAGTGGGCAGACGAGGCATCGGCCCCAGCACCCGGCACCCGGCACCACCGGTGGGCAGCCGCCCCCGGCAGCGGGCAGTGAGCAGACTGCCTCTCACGTTCGAGACACCTCCCAGGCTCTGGAGATTACCCAGTATTTTTTTGAGGCTGTTTCTACCCAGATGGAAAAGTGGTATGAGAGGAAGATTGAAGAAGCGCGAAGCCAAGCCAGTCAGAAAGCCCAGGAAGACAAGGCCACCCTGAAGGAACATATTAAAAGTTTAGAAGAAGAACTTGCTAAACTAAGGACTAAAGTGCAGAAGGAAAATTAGAATCTGGGAAGTGGCCTGAGAAGGGCTTCTTGATGATTTCTGCTTTTGCATCTATAGAACAGCTGTGCCCAAGATGTCCATTCTTGTGCACGTAGCAGACTTGCCTTTAAAAACAAAAAGTCAAATTGCTGAAATGTGCCAGGCACACGCTTTCCTGCGCCCTGAAGTTATGAAACTTCAACAGTGACCACCAAAGCCAGGGGAAGCTTGCTTTGTGTTAGGTTTCATTACAAACTTGAAACCTCGGTCTGGGTTCATCTGAGGTTCAAAAGCTCAGATTAAGTGAGCCACGCTAAGAAACAGAAAGATGTGTAAAGCCTAAAGCCTAAAATTCAGGATGTGTGAAATAACATAAATCAAAAGGAAGAAAAATTAATCCCTTGTGAACTTTAGTCATTCATGTGAGCACTCCTGTGGTGCCCAGATGAGAGCATCTTTCTGTACGAGCTATGGCTGAGATGCGCTGAATCCTCTCTTGAATTCCTAATTCTTAAAGTGCTGACCTTTTAACCAGATGAAAACTTACCAAACTGATTTTGAGGAGAAAAAGATTTTCATGATGTCACTAGATCCAATATATGTTAAAGTATTTTGCAGTCAGAGGGTATTTAAATGATCAGTAATTGGCTACTAGCACTGGGAATATTTGTTAATAAACTCAGATGAGAAAGGTTCAAATCATTTGGTCATGATTTCTGTATTTTCAGTCAAAATACAGAAACACTACAGTTGATTAATCCTACCAATTTTAAAGCAGATTAATGGAAAAGCATTCACCTAACAATCACCTGAAACTTCTATAAGCTATCCATAATCAAACCCAGTTAACCAAGAGTACCTTTCTAAATTTGAGCTTCTCAGTCTACATTTTATAAAGAAATAAGGCTATTTCATAAAAGTATTTCACTTCTAATTGTGTACGGTCATTGATGAACCTCAGAAGTTACCCACTGCTTTGCAGTCTTTATGTCAAGGTAAAAATTGTCAACTCAGTCTAGACCCCACAATTCCCCATCTTGTGGAGCCCCAAGGATTTTCCTCTCCTCTGTGGAGTATATAAGTTGTAAAAGTAGCTTGGGTATGTTGAAACTTTGGATTTAGTTATCTTTTAAGCTTCTTGCCCCTTGATTATATTCATCTCCTCAAAATTCCATGTATGCAAAGAAATGTC
Organism: Puma concolor; assembly: GCF_028749965.1. Lineage (NCBI taxonomy): Eukaryota > Metazoa > Chordata > Mammalia > Carnivora > Felidae > Puma > Puma concolor. Next base: position 81,848,539 of record NC_141671.1, read on the forward strand.
AATTCTATTTCCATTAACCCCAGAACTAAGAAACTGTTGTCTCTAAGTTTGAATAAAATGTTGCTCACAGAGCCAAAAAAAAAATGATTTCCTGACATGGGAACACCCAGAAAAACAAAGTATGTTTTTAGTCCCTTTGTTCTTGCCTAACAAGCTCAGTTTTTGTTTTCTTAACAGTGACAATCTGTAGATCTAGATGTAGGTCACCATTACACAACCTGGATAGGGAATCAATTTAATATTCTCCCAAGTTTACGTTCATGTGCGTGTTAGTCTTGTTCCTCAGCTACTGTTAAGAACGTCTGATTCTCCCCCAGAGGATCTTGTTGCACTGATAAATGTAGAGGTACTTTCCTTTTCTCATCTCCGTTCCTAATGCAGAACCACAGAATTGCAGAGCTAGATGGTACCTTCAGTTTTTTAAATCTTTCCCTTATCCAGCATCACTGAAATCTTCAGCTTTCCTCAATATACATCAGTTTCTTAAGAACTGCCAAATACTGAGAGAGGAAATCCTGAGATGTTCAGGAAGTTGTGGTCTAAGCAGGAGTTCTTTTCACTTACCAAAATAGCTGTTATCTCAAGGAGTATCCTTGTTGAGAAATGAAGACAAATTTTATCTAGACTACGGAGTGCTGTGGTAGGAAGTATTTTGATTATGCAACCCCTACTCATCAGAAGCGGGCAGCTTACCATTGTGAACTGGATATTTTTGCCAAAGTCACAGGGAAGAGACTAGGGAGGACTGAGAAGGGTCCAAGGCACCTAGTCTGACAGGTTACACGGATCTTTCTCTACTAGAACGGAAAACCAGTAGAGGTGAGGAAACAGGATCAGTCTGCCTCCTAACGCAGAGAGATGGCAGCATCTCAAGGCCACTGCAATAGCTTATTTTAAACAACTGGGTTTTTGTTCCTTAGTACTGTCAAAAACTCAACTATGGGTCTGATGTGTATTTTTCCTTTTTTCCCTTGTGCTATCTGCTAAAAGGAGCAAATGCCACAATAGTACTTTTCCAAAGAAGCAAAACTATTAATTTATTGGCTGTCATGTGGGTTGTGTTTGAAACAGAGATTGGAGCTTTCAATAGCTATGGGGAAATGATGTAAGACACAGAAAAGTTGTATAATATTGCAGTGGGGTTTTTTTGTTGGTGAATTATTGCATTGAATATAGTAAATATCTGTGATTAGGTTGAATATAGTTCTAATCATTTGACTTTGGGGGCCCAAAATAAAGGAAGTGATGTTTTCACATTTAAATCTTTTTTTTTTTCAGTCAAGCGTTGATACTGCAGAGATATGTTGTCTTCTATTTAATATTTTTATTAATTTGAATTTGTCTCTTCCAAGCATTAAATATGGTTCTCAACACTATGGATATTGAAATCCTTATTTTAAAAATGCAAGTATGACTGCTTTGTTTACTGTACATTTTCGTTTCTGTGGTTGACCAAATTTATGTTCCCAGAAAGAGTGCCTTCACCCAGCTACATTTTACCTTGTTTCTATAGAAGTGTGATTTCTGGTAAATACATTTGCTTCAAAGTAGAGGTCAGATGCACTGCATGAAAAATAAATTTTTCAGAAGCCCATAATATGGAAATACTTCTTAGTGCAAGCTTAAATGTTTTGCTTAGTATTTTCTAAAAGGTCAACAGTTTGAACAGAACAAAACCTCTTAATTGTGTGCAGGCAAAATAACATTTTTGACAAAACTGTTCATAAAAGCTAAATACATTTCTTCTTGTGATATAAAAGCCAAATCAATTAAATAAGATTTAAAGACAAACAAAACTGACCTTTTAGAATACTTATGCGTAAGAAAAATTTTTGTTATTTTAAAGGGAAATATTCTTCTGTAATACTGTCAAAATACCATGACAATAAATGTTAACATTAAATCCATGAGACACCTAAGAAACAGCACAACACTTTTTCTAATGCAAAACAGAATGGGTAAAAAAGCGACATAGTAAACACAAATAGTAAATTTAATTCTGACAGAATTTCTTAAATGCCTGACTGAAGGAAGGAAACCGGCTGGGCGATTTCTAGTTTGGCAAAGTGACATTTGCTTTTGAGCCTGCTTGGACCTTAACTCTACGTAAGCCCAATTTTTTCCCACAGTAGACGTGAGCTGCGTCCCTCTGTTTGGCCACATTTTTCTTCCATAAAAGAGACAAGTTAGGTAAGTGTGGGTCTCCCCCCTCTCCTGCATGGCTGCTGGTGTGTCTACAATAATGCAAATACCAAGGAGAATGTTCTGCTTTCCTCAAATGTTCAAGCCCTTTGCTCTGCAGGCACATCCACAGCAATGCCTGTGCCTTGGTTTTGAATTTCCTACGCGATGGCACACTTAAAAGGAGGAAATGACGTAGGGACAGTCAGTATGCAAATAGCCCTAGCCACTTCTCCTCATGCTAGAATGCTTTTGTATTAAAAAAAAGTATTTTTTTAATATAAAGATTTGACTTACTGTAGTTCAAATACATAAACTAAACATCCAAACATCTGAAAATTAAACCTTAGGTACAAAACTTGAATACTCGCCAGAGTATGGTTGGGCTGCCTGGTCGGTTCAGTCAGTTAAGCGTCTCACTCTTGATTTTTGGCTCAGGTCATGATCTCATGGTTTGTGAGACTGAGCCCACTTTAGGCTCTGCACCGACAGTGTGCAGTGTGGGGCCTGCTTGGGATTCTCTCTCCCCCTCAGCCCCTCCCCTGCATGCACTCACTCTCTCTCAAATAAACTTTTTTTTGTTGTTTTAAGAATATGGTTTATAGGGAATATCCAAAAAGGTAATTTGTTGTCTAATCTAGAACACTGATAAGGATGCTAAATGTGTTTCACCAGCAGTTCTAATCTGGCCAACATCTTAACAAGCATGGTTCCATATGTGAGAGGAGAAGTTGTTGTTTAGGCTAAGATTTATTTAGCGCTAAAGTCTTGTCATTATATAAGATTATAAAAATCCTAGCCTCTGGAAGATGAAAATTTGCAGTGTTTTGCCCAATTTAAACAATCAAAACAAACCCAAGTTAGATTTTCTTGGCATTTTTGCATCTTGCAAATTTAAACCACAAATGCACTTACATCTTTGACATACACCAGTGCTAGTAAAAACGTCACCCAGGTCACTGACTTCTACACCTCATAAAAGGATGATTTTTAGTGTCAAGATCTTAGATTTATTAGAGACAGCCTAACTTGAGTGTGTATATCATGCTGTACAAAGAAAAGTATTCTGTGTTTAGAAACTTCACAAGTGCTTCTGGTTCATCACATGGCCTTGTGATAGGTTGACTAATGTGTACACCTATATACAAACCTGATAATTAGCTCATGCATTTTGAATTCGATTACCCTGTTGAAGAATGATTTTGTCTTGCAGGCGTTGAGGTTATGGAAGGGTCAGGTGGACCCTGGCAATAATGTAAGTCATTGACAAATGCCACTATCTGCTTCTCTTGCCTTTGGCACACAATCCAGTACTAGGTAACCATTCTGCAAAATTTGTCCTACATTTTCCAGGTGTTGGTCAGGTTCTTGGATTAATTTTTTAGATCTGTTCTGTAAATGAACAGAGGTCAGTCTGCAGGACTGTCAATCCAGCCTCTTCCATAAGCTTTCACTAAACTGTGTTACACATTTTGCTCTCAAAATGTGCTCAGGTCAATTTCTTGTCTTCAATGTATTCTTAAAACTCTTTCTCTTCCTGTCACTGGAGGAGAACCTAATGCACCAAGGATATTCCCTGATCCTTTTACTTCTTTCTTTGTGGATGCTAAGGTAATTGCATTAGTTTCATCCAGAAGTTGTCTCTTCTTTTTGGTTAAGTGCTTCAATGTGTTCATGAGGCTTCTCTCTCTCCTCTTTCCAACAAAGATCTAGATTCCCAGTGGTGACTTTTCGGAGAGTCCTCTGCTATGAGATCATAACACATCTGAAGAACCTACCTCAACAACCCTGAGGGGTAACACAGAAGGACTTTTTTCAAGAAAGGTCCAGGGTATCTCCTGAGGTCAGTATGCTTCGAATCATAAATCTCCTACTGCTTCTTAAAACAGCTTTATTGACTTATTTAATTGACGCATAGTACTGCTGTATATCAGTAAAAAAAAAAAAAAAAAAAAAAAAAATCAGAAAAACCTAGCTTTGTTGAAGCAGAATTCACATACCATACATGCAAAATGTACGATTCGTTGGACTTGAGTATATTGAGTTGCGCATCTAACACCACAATCTAACTTTAGAGTGCTTTCATTACCCAGAACAGGAACCCCATATCCATTAAATTCCTCTCCAGGCTATCCACAGCCCTGAGCAACCACCTCTTTCTGCCTCTTTCAGACATTTCATGTAAATGGAATCCTACAATAAGTGGTTTTCTGCGATTGGTCTCAGGGTTCATCCATGTGTAGCATGTATCAGTACTTAATTCCTTTTTATTACTAAATCTATAGGCATCATATTTATTATCAGTTGATGGGCATTGGGATTGCTTCTATTTTTTGGCTGGTATGAATGATGCTGCTGTGAATATTCCTGTACAAGTTTTTTTGTAGAAAGGTTTTCAGTTCTCTTGGTTACAGACCTAGGAACAGAACTGTCGAATTTATTCTCTTAAGCAGCTGACAGTCTGTTTTCCAAAGTGGCTGTGCCATTTTCTATTCCCACAGCAATGTGTGAGAGGTTCAGTTTTCCTGTATCTCTACCACCATTTGTTATTATCTTTTTAATTAGTTATTTCAGCTGATATGGTAGTGTCTCAGTGTGGTTTAGACTTGCATTTCCCAGATAGTTAATGGTAGGGATCACCTTCTGCATTGACCACCTGTACTGGTTTTTGCTGCTTAAACTGCTGACATATCCAAAAACATTTTCAGAATACAAAGTATATTTTTCAGTGTTAAGGCAATTGTTCTGATGTGTTTTTCTTTGACATGCCATGCTCCATGTTCTGTATTTTCCCAAGTACTGTACAGTTTGACTTGGTGTTAGGCTGTCTATCTTGGAGTCGAATCAGCTCAACAATATACATGGAGACTTTGAAAATCTTTCAGGATAATGCTACAGTTAAGATTTTGCCAAAGCAAGTGTTTTTTCTAACTCCTTGAGCTGCATATTGCCTTGAGTAATCATCATCCGGATTGTATCCTGTAGAAGAAAGTGAAATCTGGTCATTGTTCTACCTGATTAAATAGAGCTGTACTTTATCATTTTATTTGTTAGTCAGGAACCAATACTGAGAATTGGAACTTCTGGGTATCAGGAAAGCTCCAAGCTGACAACTATGGGTGCACAGTGTCTGGCATGCTTTCAGATACCCTAGTCATCACACTTCCCAAACCATCATGCTGTCTTATTTATAATCTTTTCAGGTGTGTATGTACGTCCAGTTAACAGACAGGTGATGCTACTGTAGAGCAAAGATTAGGAAATTTAAAATATCACTGGGGTAGAAAAATAGTAACATTAAAAGCAATGACGAAGATATATCATCTCTGTGACATACTACAAGATGTCTACTCATCTTTTAAAAAAAAAATGCCAATTAATACAAAATGGTCAGGGCCTGTCCTGCCTGTGATCTCTTTCTCACCTCTTCGGTGGCACCTTTGTTTCTTTTGAATTCTTCCCTTGCCCAGTCCTTAAGGTATTTGCGATCAGAATCATTTGGAACTTGCCGAATTGCTTGCAAAATCCTTCTGTAGAGAAGTAGAACTTGTTGCCTTCTCATGAACTGTAGAATGGAGGAGAAATGTCAATACAACTGCAAAACCTACAGCCCAGAGGGCTTTACTTTGGGAAACCAAACTAAACAGATGACTTTTCTTTGCCTTTTTCAAAACTGAGGACCAAAGAAAAACTTTTTCCTTTTCAGAAGAAGGCAAAAAGTTTGGGCTGTTTGCTTACTCCTTTGTCAAACCTAAGAATCTTTAACGTCAAAAGATGACCACTGGGCAGAAAAAGGGCTACCAGTTACTAAAACCTGTGATTACTGTAACAGCACTTTTTCTAAACCAATGCAGTTGTTAAAATCCTTTGGTAATCTCATTCTTTACAATAGCTCAGTACAACAGCCAGAGCAATCTTTCCCGTGGCCAAAGCGTCAAGAGATAGGCAGCGGGTTGGCGGGTGGCCCGCCGAATCCGTGGCCAGAGGTCAGCCCCCACCCCAGCTTCCGCAGCAGGAAGCCCCGCCCCAAGCCGGGCCAATCTCAGGGGGAGTGAGCACCGGGTCAGAATTCCCCGGAGGGCTAAGCCGCCCCCGAGCCCCACTCTGCAGGGGGGTGTGGAGGGAGAGACGGATAATTGAAATCAGACCGTGGGAAGCTGCCCTAGAAGGCTCTCGAGAACAGGTGTTACCTGCTTTAGTGTTAGAGTCGCCGGGGGTAACCTGGAAGCAGCCATGTCCTCCAGGCAGCGTGGTTCCCCTACAGCTCTAATGCGCAGGAGCGGAAGTGGGGGCGTGGTCAGCAGGCGGTGGGGGGAGGGAGCTCGGTTTCCTGGGATACGGCCTGTGGATTACACTTGGCCCCCAAATCCCCTGCAGTGTGTCTAAACTGAAGCCCCAGCAGTTGGAACCAGTAATGAGCTATGTATAACCTTGGACAGTTTTGTCTTCGACTAAATTTTCTTTTGGGTGAGAGGGGATTACAGTTCTTGTGCCACAAATAGTTGTGATAAAAGGAGTGGCAAGGCAACTGGCCCAGTTCCTGGCACTGTAGTTTTTATTAAATGGAAGTTTGAGAGTGAGGGGTAAAATTTAGTGTATTCCTTTTGAGCTTTTTAAGCGTGCATAGTTAGAAATAATGAAGGTATGTTTAAAATCTACTTTTTTTTTTTTTTTTGCTGTTCCATCCTGGTGTTTTCTGTTTGAAGCAATTTCCTCATGGTGGTAATCTTCATGGTTGCCATTAGTTATGTTAATCTTAAACATAAAGGTTATTTTATCAGTAAAAATGGGGTTATTTGGGAATAGAGAATTCGCAATTGGGTACCTACAAGCTCTGGCAAAACCATAGGCAAGCCCAATGAACATAGGGGGGGGGATCTTATTTTATGAAGAAGAAAGTTTAGGGGGGTTGTTTTGAAAAGTCCATTGGAAAATAAGAGTTGAGGGTGATGATTTCTGAGTTTCAGGGGAGGTTGAAGTCTTGTACATTGCACCTCTTCCAGCTTTTCCCTGTTGGCGCCTGTAATTTAGGATTTTCTATTGACCTGTTTTGAGTCTGTAATGGACAATTCTTCCTGGGAGGGACATTGAGTGGTACAGCTTTCCTTTCTAGCCTCCTGACTCCTGTGAGTCTCCCTTTATTAATTTTCACATTAGTTCTTAAGAGGTTTTAAATGGCTGCCCCATTGGCGTTTTAACAATTTTGTATCACTAATAAGACACTGAAAATGCGCACACTTTTAAGCTTTTATTTCCTTGTAATTTTATTCTCCCCACAACACATAACTGCCCTTATGTAAGTAGGATTAGTGAATCTTTGCTGTATTTTTTGTCAAATAGAATTGTTCTAAATTAGAATATAGCCAGAAATTTTCATTTGGTTACCTGTTTAGTGAGCATTTACTTGATTGTGTCACTTGCTGGAATTGTTTGGTGTGGTCCCCTTTTCTAATTGTGTTTTTCTGGCAACTTGATTTCTCCCAGCCTCTTTCCTCATCTGTAAAGTGAAGCAAGACCTGAGTCCTACTAGAAACAGGACCTGCCACCTATACTCTTGATGATTAGCTTTCTTGAACATTACCAGGCATTGTTGTATGGGTGATGCTGTGACTACTTTTGAAGTTTTGTGTAATTGCAATAGCAACTCCTTTTTTTCTTACAAAAGTGAAGTTAAATATCCCTTGCCACTTTTATGAATTGTCATGACTGGTCCATTTATGGTGATCAAGGTTTTTATTCTAATTTTATATGGGTTGTTTGCCTGTTTAAAAATTTTAGTCCTTTTGGGGGCACCTGGGGGGCTCAGTCAAGTGTCTGACTCTTGATTTCAGCTCTGGCCATGATCATAATTCGGTAGATCAAGCCCCACATCAGGCTCCATACTGACAGGAACCTACTTGGGATTCTCTCCCTCCCTCTCTTTCTGCCCTTCCCCTGTGCTCTCTCAAAACTAAAAGCAATTTTAGTCCTTCTGTTTATATAGCTTTCAGAAGTTTCTATATAGTCATGTATTATTCTTTCAAGCCTTCTCAATTTCATCTTTTCCCCTTCAGAGCTTTGTAATTCTGTATTTATGTCTTCCTGGTTAACTTTAAACTAGGTGGTGTAAACATTTTAATTTTGATTTATGGCATGATGTGGATGTATTTTTGCCAGCTCCTAAACTATAATTTGGACACTATTAGATCATTCTTCAGAGGTACCTGGGTGGCTCAATCGAGCATCCAACTCTAGATAATGGCTTGGGTCGTGATCCCAGGGGATCAAGCCCCACATCAGGATCTGTGCTGACAGTTGACAGCATGGAGCCTGCTTGGGATTCTCTCTTCCTCTCTGTCCCTCCCCTGGCTCATGTGCTCTAAATAAATAAATGATGCCCATATGGTAAATTTTTTTAGGGTCTAAACAAATTGTTCAGGATTATTTCACCTAGGACTAGTATGTTTTATTAAATGGCAGAACTACTCCCCTGTAGTTTCTTGTAAGAATCTTTTATATCCTTTCCCTACAGATCATTGTAAAATCTTTATTAAAATTGATAGTGTTGAATCTATAAATTAGAAAAGACATTTTTATACATGAACTCATGCTAGACCCTGAAATACTGTCATGAGTCATAGATGCTCCCCTGTCTTAGGTCTTCCTGCCTAAAGTGGGAGTGCAAGTCCAATTCAATATTACAGATGGTGTCAGGGTTCACACCTGAGGGCTTATTCTGAGCTAGGTAGGTGTTTCCAGAAAGGCACATTAGGTAAGAAAATTCCAAAGGACACCTAGGATGCTAGCAGATTCCAGGACTTCTCATTTGCTGTAACCAGAACCTTCTGTGGTAGGGATTCTGGGAGAGAAGGGACAGGAGAGGTCACCCTAGAAGCATGATCTCTTTCTTGGATGTTATGAGATGAAGCAGGCAATGCGACTTGTCTGGGCTACCACCAAAGTAGTCCAGACTACAGATTAAAAGCACTCCAAGGGTGCCTGGGTGGCTCAGTCAGTTGAGCATCGGACTCTTGATTTTCGGCTCAGGTCATGATTCCAGGGTTGTGGGCACCCATGTGGGGGGCTCCACATGGAGCATGGAGCCTGCTTGGGGTTCTCTAAAATAAGAGTGTCCAGGTGCAGTGTAGTCAGGAGAGCGGAAGGGAAGACGGGATAAAAGACCAGACAAGATTGGGGTTTGGATGAAGACTACGTAAGGCAGCTATAATGGTTAAGCTCCAAGTGAGAGCAAGCATACCCTCTAACTCCCGCTCAGTGACTCAAGTGCATCATGCTGCTTACCCTCACCCTGTCACAGTTCCTGATAGGTCTCCTGGGACTGCTCCCACGTTTCCCATCACAGCACAAGCTGCAAACGAGACTCTTGGGTATCAGCAGGGAGGCTTCAGTTTCGATGGTCCGATTTCAAAGGTATATATGACAGACCACATCAGAATGTTGGTGTCTTTCCCTTTCAGACCCGTTATAGACGGCTATGGCCAATGAAACCTGTCATTTTGGAGCAAAATCTGTACAAGCCATTGTTTTCCACCAACTTACCCTTTCCTGTGCCACAAGGCCAGAGCATGGTGGGCAGCTCACCCACCATGGACATGAAACACAAGCAAGAAATAAACCCTTATTTCAGGAAGCCACTAAGGTGGTGGGTCCATGGTGGGTCCAGCGTAAGCTAGTGACCGCTGATCCAGCAGACAAGATCATTCCCTTAGCACACCGTTTACACACCTGTTGTGTCCCATTAAGAATGGTTGCAGGGATGCTTGGTGAGTCCATCTGATTCTTGGATTTGATCTCAGGGTTGTGAGATCGGGCTCCACACTAAGCCTGCTTCAGATTCTCTCCCACTCACTCTCTGCAGTTTCCACCTCTCAAACACTTAAACTGGTCACAAATTACAACAGTGGTATATATTTAATAATTTTCAGAATATAAGCTGCATAGCTTTTTAGAATAAAAAATGATATAACTTCAGGTACATGCTTTAGGACACTTGGTTAAACAACAAGCAATCTGTGTCTTCGATGACCACCTCAAAAATGTGGCAAACTTCACAGTGTAACTTGAAAACAAACAGGAGATAGACGATTACGTGATGGCATGTTGTCTACAAAACGACATTCTGACAACTTAAATAGAACACAGCAACAATTTCAAGTATTCAATCAGTGCTTTCTGGCCAAGTAAAAACTGTCTAAAAATCATTGATGTAGTTTAACTGGGGGGAAAAAAAGTACTTAGTTTTCTTAAACACGGCATTTCTTTTCCAGAACGAGACTGGCTCAGTCCAGCTTGAAAGCAGTGTGAGGAATATTCTTCCCCTTAACGGTTAAGAAAAAAATGAACTAAAGAAATAAATTACTACGACACCAGGGACTGTGGCGCTGAGAGAATGAAATAACCAAAGGGAAAATCACTTTTCCATCATTGCATAGTCTCCTGCAGCAGCAAATGCAAAGGACGGCACAGAAAAGCCACTTCATTTTTACACAGCCCAGGGGTCATTTTTCGGCTTACCTGGGCTCCTATGCTATCTGGTTGCTTTGTAAGAGCACACACACCCTGACCTCCCTAACCCTCAAAGAGAAGGTAGTTCCCTGCACATGAAGCACAATGACAAAACACACGCACTCGAGCCTCTAGAAAGCTGCAGCTGTCTCCGCCTCTTGACGGCATTTAGATACACACCGTGGGATCGGCAAGGCGGAGCCTCAGAGCAGGGTCACAAGGGCAGCTGCCTGTGGTCCTTTGTCCAAAGGACTGGGACGGTCCCCTTCTCCCAGCAGCTACTCCTCCAGGGGGGCAGCAGCTGGGCCCTAGCCTCCTCTTGGGCCGGGGCTTCCAGGTCCAGACACCGGCCGCTGCCCTGGGTTTGTTACGGCTGTAGCCGGGGCAACAGCAGAGGCCGAGGCTGGCCAGGCTCTGAAAGCACATTATAAGATAAAGTGTACATTGTAATAAAAACTGTCTGCAGCTATTAGATGAATCTTTATAAATCAGATCTAAGATAAAATAACATTTTAGAGCTGTGAGTTTGGAAGCAGTTGTCCAAAAGAGGGAGCAACAGGCTGGAGGCGCCAAAGTCTGACAATGGTGTAAAGTCTCACTTTAGACTGTGTTCCTTCCCTACAGGTGGTCAGAGGCTGCCACCAACTCAAACCACTGCCTAAGAGCATCACTGAGCGTCTCGGGGAGCGCGTTCACATCGCGAAGGATGATGTAGAATGGGAACGGGAACTCTTCCATGTAGGATCGGATTTCAGGCATCTCTCCAGGTCCTTTAAATATGGGCACTTTGATGTCCAAGATAGAATCCTGTAAACAGGAGACATTTTGAAATAAAAACCAAACCAGTATCCTTGGCTAGCTCTTCCCTGATCTCTTTTGCTAATAGTTTTTAGGTCTCCTGTATCTAACTCCTAATATAAAATTAGCTTTTATTATTAAGAAACAATTTGCAGAACTTTCATTAAGGAGGCAGATCTCTGAGCACCCCTTCCAGGAGAATGGACACTGAAAAAGAGGGAGAGACCAGAAAACCCAATTTCCCAAATTCTACTTGGAGTAATTCACATTAAATCTTCCTACTTGTTATCCAGGCCTTAATGTGACCTGCAGAGACCATGCTTCGCCTGGAACAGAGCTGTCCTGTGGGGGTCTTTCACTTAGCAACTGATGCTTCCTGCTCTGAGAAGGGCACTGCTAGGATACCAGTAACTGGAAAGGGCTGGTGTATAGTTCGAAGTAGACAAGGGCCATCATCAAGGCTGCAGTACCGGAAATGACACAGTACAGAGGGAAAGGATGACCCACTAGAGCAGGAATTGACACAGCAAGTGGTTAAGAGGGTGGTCTCTGGAATGTCCGAATTCTGGCTTTCTTGACCTATGACCTGTGTTTCTGTCCTTTACTGTAAAGTGGGAGTATTAACAAAAAATACAGTGCCTCGGATAGTGTCCGGCAGAACATAAGGAGTTAAGGTGTGACCTAGGCCATATTTCAGATAGAACATGATGAAGGGTATCCCCACTTTATCCCCAAAAGCAGCTTTTAGTAATCACTCACCCGTGAACTGGGATTGTCCAATACAACAAAAATGACGAAGATGTTAGCATTCCGGGCAGCCTGGACTGCTGCCAGGACTCTGTCTTTGCCCTCGAGGAAAAGGCCGCGGCCATCAGAGACCACCAGGAGGAGCTGTGCGTTTTCTGTGGTAGAACATACAGCAGGAGAGGAAGGGAACAAAATGAAGATCCCACTGTTAACAACTCCAAGCTACCTAAAGACAAATAGGTTAATAGCACAGAGAAAGCCGACACTAAACAGACATCTGAAACTGATGAATTCTGGACATAAGCAAAAGGGACCTCTAAGATGGGACATTAGATGCCACAGTCGGACACAAGGCTACACAGACATATGAAGCTTCGGTCAATAAAACAATTTCCCTATCACATTAGATCAATTTCATCGTATAACAACATACAAGAATTAAACATATACTCATGGCTATAAAGTATAACAATGGCAATACTGAGTAGGCCATTAGAAGAAACTGCCTAAATCAGAAACCTGGAACTGGGTCTTCCAAATTTCTTGTACCTAATCTGGGTATTTTTCTCCTCTTAAAATTGACTCATTTAAAAGAAAACAAGTAGAAGGGGCCATTAAAATAATTTTTTAACGTATGTATTCATGGTTTACCTATAATGTTTCCAATGGAAGACTACATACAGTGCATGAGGGCAGTCTTTCTCTCAAGGAAGTTTAGTGAGTGTTGAGAGGTGTGAAGGACATGCTTCAAATAGGAAGGTTCTCCATGAAACGATCAAGATTGAGAGATTTTAGGAAGAGCTAGATACAGAACTGGTGTGTTTCAAGCCCTAAGTCAATCGTGGTTGGATTAGCTGGTTTCTGAATTATGTCCTCCCCTGCTTCCCTCCGTTATTAAAATATTACAAAATATTCTTTATACTAAAATCCTACACATTGCTCCTCCTTCACAATGCTTAACTCTGTTATAACAAACTACAGCTGACCCTTGAACAACACAGGTCTGAAGTGTGTGAGCAGGTCCACTTATATGTGGGTATCTTACTGTATGGCACTGCATATATACTTTCTCTTCCTTATGATTTCCTTAACCTTTTCTTCTCTTTAGCTTACTTTGCTGTAAGGATACAGTATAAGATACATATAATATGCAAACTTGCTAATTATGTTATCGGTAAAGGCTTCTGGTCAACAGTAGGCTATGAGTAACTAAGTTTTTGAGGAGTCAAAAGTTACATGGATTTTCAACTGTGCAGGGGCTTGGTGCTCCTACCCCCCACCCCTACCCCGCTACCGCATTGTTCAAGGGCCAGGTGTAGTTAATTAGTATCTAATTCCTCCAGTGGTTATAAGCCTCATGAGTATGGGTTCAACACAAATTTCTGAATGGATAAATGGAGTAACAAATTACATGAATGCCTAATATCTCTCCAGCTCCTGCTTATAACTTTTCCTATGCAGCGTCCACTTTAAAAGATGGGTTCTGTGGCATGAAGCAAGTGGCTTGTGAATGCACACAGTAGAAAAGCGTTGTGTGGATAAAGATGAGAACTACAGCTCACCTGGACTGGCGTGCTGGGAGGGCTGCTGAGCAGCTGCAAACATGCTGGCTACAGACTCGAGAAACTAGACCAGAACCAGAGACAGGCTGTTAGAAAACCACGAAAACCCTTCCCACTGTCACAGAGATTGAAATTACTTTTGACACTCAGGAGATTATCAAAATAACCATCTCAGATCTCTAGGCAATCAAACCGTTCCTCCCTGCCCCCCGTCCAAAGGGGATGATGATCCTTGCAGTGCTAGCATGTACCCCTGGGCACTGGCATTCTCCAGCACGGACATGCGTCTTTGGCACACACACCACTAGTGTTCTGTAACACACCCTAGAGGAAAAGAAATACTTCCCCTGGGGGGGTGAAGACAAGACATCAGTAACTCCCCCAAATGAACAGAACAGCTGTCGTCTTTCAGAAGAAAATAGCTGAGCAGAAAAGGGCAAGAAAACATAAAATGTCTAGTGCAACATAAAGAAAGTAGGCTAGATGAGGGCAAAAATGAAGAGGACAGAATCATTATCCTGGGCTGTGTTTTGAACTTATGTCATCCTGAGCAAGTCATCGGCTCTATTTTACATCATTTCTTCTCTAGGTCAAATGGGGGAGAGAAATTGGCCCGATTAAGGGTACGGGGAGACAGTTTATTCCTACAAAAGTTCCAAATCTCTCAAAGAGTAGGGAGCCTGAAAATTAGTGATGTAAAGTCAGAAACCCTTGAGGAACTCAGAAAAAGAGTTCACACCCTGTTTGTTAATGGATGCCAGGGAAGTTTCTATTCCAGTGGTGCATGGCCTGAGGTTTAGAACTGAACCACCCTGGCATCCCGAAATTGTTTCCTCGAAATTTTTACCTGTCCTAACACCATACTGGGGAGGAGGGAGTGCTAAAAATTATGTCTCTCCCACACCTGCTGAAGAATGGCTGTTCAGAGGACATGTGATACAAGCATACCTGAGCAATCTTGGTTTTCTTTTGCTGGAATTTGCAGAGCCGCAGAATCTGGGAACCCGAGGAATCACTGAACTGCTCGTGGAATGGGTGTAATAGCTTTACGGACTCTCCAAAACTACGGATAGAAAAAACAAATGCAGTGTTTTTTGTGTGATCAACGTAACAAAAGGAAGTTGATTTTCCCACTGGGATTAAAAAGCACCCTTACCTGCACACAGCAATCTGACCCACTTCCAGGAGGGTTAGAGCATTTCCAATCACAGCCAAAGATTCAAATGCCAGCTATGAAATAAGAAGGTTAAGGGTTGAAGGAATCAGAATATCCTCTAGATCAGTGCCTCTCAACCTTTTTTATACCAAGAGTCTCACAGAAAGTGTTATTTTTGCATGGCATACAGGGAATGTCAACATGGCTATTCATAATCAACCCAGAGGCCATGGTGGCCTCAGACCCTGGCTAATCCCACAAATCTTGAAACCCAGAGTCCATTACATCAGTAGCAAAGATCTGCTCTAGGGATCTAATAAAAGTGATCTTAAGAGATTTGGTCCATAAAATTTTCAGAATTTTTCCCTTTTAGGGGGGTGAGGGAACTACATAAAAAGTAATCTCAGATAGGCAAAAAATTTTAAAAACCAGTTTATTTTATTAACCCATAAATAAATGACAGCCTGGTCTTAGAATTTAAATTTCATTAAAAAGATGATGCTACTTAGAGCAACTAACATCTACTGAATACATACCAAGTGCTAGGCATTAAACACAGTACATACTTCATTTAGTTTTCACAACTCTGGAGGAGGTAGATACTGTTACAATCCTCATTGTTCAGAAGATGAAACTGACATGTTAAGAAGTAAATAAATTGCCCAATATCATATGGCAGTAAGTGAGGAGCTTGGACCTGAACCTAGGTTCAGAGGTCACATTTTTTTTTAGAGCAGAGCACAAGTATGGATTTAGGTTGCTCGTTGGTTCATACTGGGTAATAGCATCACTGCAAAAAACATCACTCTTCCAGGTGCCTGGATGGCTCAGTTGGTTAAGTGACTGACTCTTGATATCGGCTCAGGTTATGATCTCACAGTGGTAAGACTGAGTCCACTGTCAGCATGGAGCCTGATTGGGATTCTCTCTCTCCCTCTTTATCTGCACCTCCTGTGCTTGCGCTCTCTCTCTCTCTCTCAAAATAAATGTATAAACTTTAAAACAAAAACACATCACTCTTCTGTGTCCATAATGATGGTATCATAAGTAATTAATTCTATTCAGGCTCTTAAGCTTTGTGAATACTATTAGAGCACTAACTAATTTCAGACTTAAAGAGATGTACACGAAACACCTTTTAAAAATCAATGATATTCAAATATGTTGTACAAGGCCTTAAAAAACAGTTTACCAGTACAGTGTGTTTTGTGGAAAATAAATACTGTCAGAGTTACTCTTCTACAGCTAGACAGGAGCACAGCAAGGCTAAAAAACAATTTCGGGATGCCTGGGTGGTTCAGTTGGTTAAGCATCTGACTCGACTTTGGCTCAGGTCATGATCTCACTGTTGGTGAAATCAACCCCCACGTTGGGCTCTGCTGACAGTGGGCAGCCTGCCTGGGATTCTCTCTCTCTTTCTCTCTGCCCCTGCCCCGCTCGAGCTCTTTCTCTCAAAATAAATAAATGTTAAAAAAAAATTTTTTTAAGGTCTCTAACAGTAAGGGACCAATTATTTGAGACATCCTAAAACTGCCCTTTTGAACTCATTTTAAAATTTTAGGTTCTCTCAAACATAGTAGCACATTCTCAAAACAGTAATTGGTATTTCAAAGTGCTTTTTGCCAGATTATATTTAAAAAAAAATTTTTTTTTTCCAACGTTTATTTATTTTTGGGACAGAGAGAGACAGAGCATGAACGGGGGAGGGGCAGAGAGAGAGGGAGACACAGAATCGGAAACAGGCTCCAGGCTCTGAGCCATCAGCCCAGAGCCTGACGCGGGGCTCGAACTCACGGACCGCGAGATCGTGACCTGGCTGAAGTCGGACGCTTAACCGACTGCGCCACCCAGGCGCCCCATATTTAAAACTTTTAGGTGGCCATAGAGCATGGCTTGGCATTAATTTCTCATTAAATTAGCACCTGTGTTTCCTTACCTGTTTGGTATGGTTGTCTACCATGCTAGAAGAGTCATCAATGGCCAAACAAATCTGATACTGGCGTTTACTGGGCTTGGTCCTTCGAAGCCAAATCTTGTCTTTCCGAAATTGACTAGCAATGTATGGAATGACCTTCCGCATGTTCAGCCGCTTCCCAGTTCGATAGTCTCCTCTATTAAATTTACCCAAATGGGGCAAAGATTAGTTAACAATTGTTCATCCTCCAAAAATTTTTTTAAAGAATAAGATCACATTATAATACCTTTTAACCAGTAACCTGACACACTCAAATGTCATCATCAACTGAGAAAGGAGGGCAGCCAGAAAAACTGGTTATATATGTGTCAATAATCAGGCCCTTCCACGAAAGCTGCAACAAGTTTTAAAAAATTAGAAAAAGAACGTTTGCACTGATTAAGTCTTTGACTCTTTTCTAATCTGAAACTATGAGTTTGGATAAACCTTTGCGAAGATCTAGGTGAGTAACACATGCAGCAAGCCCATACACCCACCCAAAGGCTCCACCAACCAGTTTTCTCATCAGAGGCTAATGAATCAAAGGAACTGCACTCGTACCAAACTTCGCAGACACTTCAGTTTTTAGAGAGAACATGAAGAAAGGTATGGAATAACATATCCACGCAGCATAAATGGCAACCTAGAAGCCAGCACTTTTAAGTGGTTAGGGGCTGAGCTCAATAGAAAAGGTGACACAGCCATCTTTTCAGGGCACAGGGGGAGTGCTTAGTGGAGAAGACTTACTTCAGCTTGGCGGCCTGGGTAGGCTCTAAGATGAGACGAAGCTGTTCACACAACTGTTGTGAAAGAGGTGCAGTTACGGCCAGGTAACTCTGCCACATCTCCACTGCAGCCTTCTCCTGTGACAACGACATAGAAGTGACTCTTACAACGTCAGAGCCAGCCAAGTCATTTACAGCAAGAAGACACTTGAAACAGAGTAGCAGAAAATGACCCGTGTGAACTCTGGCAACAGAAGCCAACTCAGCAGGCTGCCATCTAGTCCACATCCTAAAAATGTCTCATCTTCTACCAAAACCACAACTCACAGTTCCGAATGAGAAAGGGTGAAACAACAAGGCAGAAAATATTGGATTGCATGACCAAATCAACAACTAATTCTCATCACCTACAAAGAGGATAAACTGCACATTCTGTATGGGTGGGGAGCTGTGAGTGGGTACTTTTGGTGCCAGCAGATCCAGCCACTTAATCGTAGGCTCTCAGGGTCAAGTTTCAAAAGCAAAAACGATGAGTGCCAATCTCAACAGTGTGCTTCTTTCCCAGACACAAAGCTCCAAGTATGACAGAGCCCTCATACAGGTGTGTAGTAGGAATGATGATTATAGGCACAAAATACAAACATGGATAATACAGTAAATTCAGGATGCAAGCTCATTAAAAATGAAGCTTCTCTTTAAGCTATGCTGCCACATTAAGTCAGCCAGCAATATTCCAGGTAGCCTACTGTGAGGATGACACATTTTGCCTCATTTCACAACCAATGTCATATCTGTTATAACTCATAGAGCTAGCAAGAGAAATTAAAGGAAATAAACACATCAGCTTTTCTGTGGTTTAATTAAACTACATGTCTAGTGGCAAAGTAGGCAGAAAGCACTGGAAAGACTTAGGCTTCAGACTGTAATTACAGTCTTCATATACTCAGTCCCTTTTACAAAAGTAATTGGTGCTAAGAACCTGTTAAGCTTGCTGTAACTTAAAAAAAAAGAAAATCAAGATATCTTATGAAAAGACTGGTGACTTACTTCTTCTGGGTTTCCAGATTCGTGTGGATGCCATGTTTCCAGCTGCCTCTCCAGCTCCTGTCTTAGCTCACTGACATCTTTTAAAAAGGGCTAAGAAGAAAAAGCCACAGATAAGAGGCAGCCTAGATTGAAATCACCAACTCATTATATCACTGGCTGCCTTCTTCCCAGTAGTATGAACTACAAATACATGCCCCTGAGACACAAAGCGTAAGCAAATTTGATGGCACAATAAGATGCCAGACAACTATTCTTCTATTTCCCTTTGTGTAGAGACAAGATAAAGGAAGTTTTACCATTTAGAAGAAATCTATCCAGCAAAATAAAAACAAAAACTCCACAAAATTATCAATATCAAAATGTTCTCTGAATAATCTAGACTGCTATTAAGTCAAACGATTCGGGAAAACAACTCCGTTAAATCTGCTTTTCCTAAATGCAGGCATTAAGCCAAATATTCTTGCTACTTCGTCAGCATGAACTGAATTGTTACCTACAGCTCCTCAAATAAGGATGCTGAACATGGGAAGAGCAGATCTAGATCTGCGAGCCTGAGGCTGGAGAACCAGACACACCATCACAGCCAGGTTGGGGCAGACCACCCACTCTGACCCTGGTACCAACTGCTGGAACGGTGTCATCTGTTTAGAGAAGTGGTCATACCAACTGGTTTCCTAAACACTTTGATAAGGATGAGATGCCCCCAAACAACCAGATATTCCATGAAGTTCTAAAGATAAAAATTTTAAACCAGTTTATAATTACATTTTGTTAACTTATCATAGCAATAATTTGTGAAAATTTTAGCACCTGGAAAACTGTGTCCACAAGGAACTGATGGGCTGTGTGAATGGTCGAATCTTGGCTTCTCTCTGGTTTCATATCCTCTGTCTCCCCATAGGATATGTCGGTCCTGGGATCTTGGTCTTCTTCTGTTCTAACATTGTGGGTCTCCATGTCCACCTCATCATTGCCTATTTGCATACAAGGACACTGTTTTACTTACTCTGATATTACACACAGACTGAGCCTCCGAGATTGCCTGCCGATCTTAACGATTACTCACACTTCACTCCTTCACTCTCCAGCACGTTTCCCCATACAAGTTTCACATGTTCTTTCTCTTTGGGATATTCACTGCCAATTCGTACTCCCCTGACCTTCTCTCCTCCCCACCGTGAGGTCGAAGGCGGCTCTTCTGGGAGGGAGGGGAATAGGGGAGACTGCACTGTGTAGTGTGTGACTCTTTAAAATACATGCACGTAGAACTTTGATGAAAATAAAAACTAGGGATGCCTGGGTGGCTGAGTCCGTTAGGCATCCAACTCTTGATTTCGGCTTAGGTTGTGATCTCATGGTTTATGCGATCCAGCCTCCCGCTGGGCTCTGCATCGAGCGTTGAGCCTGCTTGGGATTCTCTCTCTCCCTCTCTGCCCCTCTCCCCAACCTGCATGCACGTGCTCTCTCAAATTAAAAAAAATAAATAGGGGTGCCTGGGTGGCTCAGTCAGTTGAGCATCCCACTTCAGCTCAGGTCATGATCTCGGAGTCAGTGAGTTCGAGCCCCACATCGGGGCTCAAAGCCTGGAGCCTGCTTCAGATTCTGTGTCTCCCTCTCTCTCTGCTCCTCCCCCACTCACGCTCTGTGTTTCTCTGTCTCTGTCTCTGTCATGATCTCGCAGTCAGGGAGTTCGAGCCCCCCATCCAGCTCAGAGCCTGGAGCCTGCTTCAGATTCTGTGTCTCCCTCTCTCTCTGCTCCTCCCCCACTCACACTCTTGTCTTTCTCTCTCAAAGATAAATAAATGTTAAAAAGATAAATAAAATTAAATTAAATAAATAAATCCTAGTTCCATTTTACAGATGAGGAAACTGAGGTAAAGAAAATATGGATAATATGCCACAGCCTATAATGTGAGTAAGAGGCAAAGTCTGGATTTTGAGTTTTCATCAGAGCTATGCCATTCCCACTGTCATATAATGGCACAGTCAATGCTTCTAAAACCTCAGAGAGGACAGGAAGCAGGGGAAAAAAGGCGTTCCAATTTGCAAGTTGTTTTGAATGTGTATTTATTCCACTGCTGATAAAGTTATTTTTTAATGTGTTAAATGCATGTCTTTTTTATTTTTTAAATAAATTATCCAGTAATAACACTTGGTCAACTATGAAATGGAACTATATGTAAGAAGTTTGGTTACTTTTACACATGCATTTTCCCCACTCTATTTCTCTAAATATTTTACTGCATTTTATGCTAAAATTGAGTATTTTCATACAATTGAAAACATCTGTCTAATAATCAAAAGTGTCTTCCCATCATAACTGCAGTAAGTGTCCTATTTTTTTTCTTCTACATATTTAAAGAAGAGTGATGGCATTTGCCTAGAACTCAGGCTTTTGAGGTCTCCTTGCAGGACAGTGTCTCCAACGTCACTCCTCCACCTTCTGACTCCTAGGTGAGATAGAGTGGAATTTTCATAGGCAAATGAACACCTACACTATGGGTCAGGATGTAGATAGAACCACCAGATCAGATGGTACCACACGAAAGTGACTACTGTAAGCGAACGTAGGAGGGATTTGTTCACCATAGGACCCACCGGGGCTCACTGTGGTCCCTGACTTGATCTCCTCTGGCTTCAGCTGCTCTGCGTCTGCTGCTTGGAGCTCTTCCTCCTCTGTGTCCATGAAAGTGTCCTCCATCTCCTCCTCCTGACCCCTGCTGGAATCTTTTGCAGACTGTTGCTGCTCCTTGCTGGCCACATCTGCCAATAAAGCATACAAACACATAGAACATGTGTGGGTGTGGTTTCTCACTTTCCACTTCTGAGATCTTACTAATGCTGTTCTCCTGCTGACCAACTAACTATATGGCATGAACACAGTGCTTGGCTTGTCTGTGATGCCCTACTGACCTATTGATATAACTGCCTATTCTCTACCACAGAAGTAGGATGCTTAGCTAGGTTTTTACTGCTATTACAAGAGACTGAACCAGAATAAACAGGGAGGACACATGACTCAGAGCAGCTAATGGAATTATCCTCCTTTACCAAGTTATGAGTGGAGATACTGTAATGAGTAAGAGTATAACACAGGACACAGAAAGACCAACACTGAAGACAAGCACTGTGATCTTGGACAAGTTCTTAAATTTGTCTGGCCTCAGTGTGCTCATCTATAAAATGGAAATATCATAGATCTTAAGATTATTGTAAAAATTCCATGATCATGCAGCAAAGGCTCAGTACAGTGTTTGGTACAAAGTAAGAGCTCAATTCATGGTAGCAAATTATTATTACTGCTTTATTTTTCTAAAAAGTGAAGACAGAGAAAAAAGGTAATTCATGATAGAGCAATCGTTTCTGAAACTGTGCTCAAAGATAAATATTATCTACATGAGTTTATATACTAGGAATGAAATATTAAGAAGTCACCAAGAGAACTAAAAAAGGAGACTGAGTAATGACTGACCACTCCCTTCTTATGTGGAGTTTTTTTTCCTTTTCATTTATAAGAAAAACACATTTCTAGTTCACAGCTCCTGCCATTGCAGGAAGTGACCTCACTGTGACTATGAAGAAATGTCCACGTCTCAGAAACCCAGAGATAAGCACTAGGTTTGCATGCGGGCAGCTGTTATCAAGGATATATAAAAGACTTACACCAGACCCCGAAACCTGCACTTGTCTACAGATACCTTTATACCAAAAAACAAACTGTATTCCCACATAATTCGAACTAGAGAGAAAACATTTTAAAAAGCCGTTTCCCATCCCTAAGATGGATTTGTTCATCTGCTGGGCACACAGTAATACAGCATAAACTCTCAGCTCAGTGAGCAAAGGAGAAGCCTTCCCTGAACCATACCATACGTCTGTGCATCATAAGGGTCACTGCCTTGTTTAATGTGCTCAAATGCATCTGCGTCCTCCACCTGGGCATGGGGCTGGGCTGGCCCCTGCTCAGTGTGGCTCTCCATATCCACAGTCCTCAGCCGCTTATGCACTCGTTCATTGTGATCACCCATGGAGCGTTCATTGTCAGCCTGTCCAGGTTTCCTCTTGAAACTCTGTGGGAAATATGAGGAAATTCATTAGAGGTTTGTCTGTAATGGCAAAAAAACTAATGTCTATCCACAGGGGGCTGGTTGACTAAATTACGTACAGCCATACAAAAATGGAATTCAATGAGCCAGTTAAGAAGAATGGTCATGTATCTATACACAAATTCAGGATAATGTCTATGATATACTTTGTATCTGAAATATGTTACATATGCAAAAATATCTTTAAAATAAAACTGGTAGCACCAATTTACTCTTGGGTGACTTGAAAACAGGAATAAGATGGAAGCTTTTTAGGGGACTGTTTTTATATATAAATTTCATAAATCATGTACATGAATTATACCATGTTTTAAAAAACCTAATTTTTAAAACACAGAAGAGTAATGACGGTGGAAAAAAGACTGGCTAGTCCTAGGCAACAGCACCTAACAACTGGCTCTTAGGCTGCATAACAGGAATAAGGAGGAGTGTGTGTGTGTGTGTGTGTGTGTGTGTCTGTGTGTACATGCACCCACATAGGGAAGAAGCCCCAGGTTCCAATGGGAAAGCCCCACGGTCCTGATCTGCTTGCTGAGGCTATCATCAGGTTTGGTGAGACGGCAAAGCCTGGGAACGTGGCTTTTTTTTTTTTTTTAAAAAAAACACTACACTTAGCACATCCTTTTCAGATGCAGCCTTCACCTAAGTTTCGCTGAAGAGTGATAGAGACCTGTGTGTCCTTCCTGGTCTGTTTCTGGGAAGCCAGTCGAGCAATGAAGTTGGACTGGTGGCCTTCTGCCTGGTTTGCATCTGCAGCTCCACTCCCGTGGTCCTGTGAAATCCAAGCCATGAGAGAGTGAGGGTGGAAGATGCTATACAAACACCTGCTTACTGGGCTGTAGTTCCCATAGCTTCTCTGTTATTGTCCTCTCAGAGTCACATGATATACCTGCCTCCCTGGTCCAGAGCTGAGCCATGACTAAGGCCTGGCCTGTGGGCAAAAACAGGAGCATCTATATCCAGATATGTTACCCTCTTGAGTGACTTCACTATGTAAGGCTGATTAGTTCCTTGTTTCCAGGATTGTAATGGCTTACTCTGAAGGCAGGACAGACCTCAACTAGAAACCAGACTCTGCCATCAACCAGCTGTATACCCTTGAGATTGTCATTTCACTTTACTGCAGCTTAACTCAAATATAAAATGGAGAACGTCTTAAGAACACTAACCAGCTATCTTACAGGACTACTGTGAGGACCTGAAGTAATGAAAACGCTTAGCATCACCTAATGGGTGCTCAATAAACGTGGTGGAGGGGGGCACAAGAAGTATAAACAGGTGTTATTACTGGTGAGAGAACTGGGCTCAATGAGGCTTAAGGAGCTGTTGAGAGTCACCAGAGCAGGTCCTCTGTCAGTGCTCTTTCCACAGCATGCCAGTCACCTGGACTGTGGCCATACACAGCATATCACTCTGGCTCAAGAAATAAAGAAGTGCTTTTGCTTTTTAAGTTACTTTTAGAGCCTGGTGAACAGCAAGGAAAAAGGAAACACTATTTGAGGCATATTACTATATGAAGTCTAAATGCAACCTTTCTTTCCTTGGGAGCTTTCTAAAAATTAACATGAACCTGTTCTCCCACAAAGAACTATGAGTTTAATAGCTTTTTCTCATTAAGCACAATACTTAAATACAGTGTAGCAAATATTCTAGGGTTTGTTCTGAGAGGCATATAAAATCAGGTATCTGATCATTTCCCAAAGAATGAGAGATGATCTTTTAGATGTCAACAACAAAACAGAATCACACATAAACCAACTACAGCTAAATGGGTCGTAATTTCACACAGGGAACAGAGACCCCACCCCCCCAATAGAGGCAGCTGGCAGAAGCAGTAAGGGCCTATCACCTCCTTTCCCTGCTCCTTTTCGGGCGCGGCCCCAGCCAGCTCCACAGCCTGTGCACTCTGCACACTCTCCACCCCGGTCTGCCCGCAGGAATCGTGTTCTTCCCTTTCCGTGGCCTCTGGCACCTGCTCCTCTGTGTCAGAGTTCTCCCCGCTCCCTTCTTCTTCTTCTTCTTCTTCCTGCTTCTGCAGGGTAAGCAAACACCACATTAAGATGCACTGGGGGAAGAATATGAGGTAGGGGACCACTACAACTGGCAGGTGCCCCACTGCTCACCATGGGGAGACTGCAGGAAGGGTAATAGCCAGAAAGGGTCTTAAACAGAAACTTAAAGCTGCTCAGCAGTGCCACCTGGTGATAGAGAAGTATCCTAAAAGATTCTGATCGGAATAAGGTAAAGTCTCCCCCACACTATTATTGTTTTATTTTAAGTTTATTTATTTATTTTGAGAAAGAGGGCAAGTGGGGAAGGGACAGAGAGACACAGAGAATCCCAAGCAGGCTCTGCACCACCAGCACAGAGCTCAGTGTGGGGCTTGAACTCATGAACTGCAAGATCATGACCTGAGCTGAAGTTGGACTCTTAACCAACTGAGCCAACAGGGCGCCCCTTCCTCACTATTACTTTTAACATGAGACAAGCCAAAGACCTTACAATACCTGGGGCTGGAGACCTTGGTCAACAGGAACGTCATGGTTTGCACTTTCCTCATTGGCTTCCTTGTCCTTGTCCTCCAGAGACTGACGCTCATCGTCTGAGTTTTCTTCAGGATGTTCAGCAGTGTCTTTATCTTGGTCATCAGCTCCTGTGTCCATCTCTTCTTCTCCCTCACCCTTATCATCTTCACTGGGGCCTTCTTCAGGTTCAGGTTGACCCTGACCTTCACTGTGGTCAGCCTCGGTCTGTTCCTTTATTTCCTCAGCTTCATGACCTGCTTCTTCAGTATCCATTGGCTTTTCTTTAATTTCCAAAGGATTATCTTCTGGATACATAACAACAAAAAGAAAGAACACCAAATTTAACATGATTTAACATGGGATGGAGTTAACACAAGTGTTTATTAGTCTCAAGCCAGGAACTGGCAAACTATGTCCTAAGAGCCAAATCTGGCCGACATATTTCTGTAAATAAAGTTTTACTGGAATACAGCCATATCTATTTCCTTATGTGTTTACTCCACCCGTTCAGTATTGTCTATGGCTGCTTTCACACTACTACAACAGGAGAGTAGAGTTTTTGCAACCTCTGTCTCAGTTTATGGCTTGTAAAATCTGATATATTTATTACCGGACTCTACAGAAAAAGTTTAGTCCACACCTGCTCTAAACCATACTTAATATTTTACATACATACAGTTGTTTGGATGGTGCATTCCATTAACAAACTCTAAGTAATTAATCCACTAAAAAATCCTGAGAGCTGCCACAATAGGGACATTTTAGACCCAAAATAGGAAATGACATTATCCTTGGGAATAACTGGTAGACATCCTTCTTTATCATAAATAGAAAGTACAACATACATTCAATGGAAACAATCTTATTTGGAAAGGTTTTATTTATTAAGAGAACATTCCTATACTTTGGACACTTCAGAATCACAGTCAATTTGTTAGCAAATAATTCTTTAATTTTCTTAATGTCATGCTGGCTTACTTGTTGAATTTAAGGTTGAAGTCAGATTCCAAAATTATATGGTAATGAAATGACCTCTGAAGCAACAATTTAGTGCTTAAAAAGTCAGCTAGAATTTAATGTAAAAAGTTTGGCCTTTATAGATTTTGGGAGATTTTCTTTTCCTTCTATAATAAAGTTATATGAAAATGAAGAAAAAAAAAGTAAGCTAGAGATTCAAAGAGTGAAGACTTGTTCTTAGCATGAGGAAAGCCTCTATCAAATCTTTAACCAAATGATTCTGGTTAAATAGTTCACTAATTTATTGTTTTTTAATTACTAAATACTTTAAACATGGAAAATGCATTTTAAAATCTTAAGAGCCAGGGCACCTGGGTGGCTCAGTTGGTTGGGTGTCTGACTCCGGCTCAGGTCATGATCTCACGTTTCGTGGGTTTCAGCCCCGCATCAGGTTCTT
This sequence comes from Puma concolor, assembly GCF_028749965.1. Lineage (NCBI taxonomy): Eukaryota > Metazoa > Chordata > Mammalia > Carnivora > Felidae > Puma > Puma concolor. The sequence continues at coordinate 81,875,259 of NC_141671.1, forward strand.
TGCTGACAGCTCAGAGCCTGGAGCCTGTTTTGGACTCTGTGTCTCCCTCTCTCTCTCTCTGCCGCACCCCCAACTCATGCTATCTCTGTGTCTCTCTCTCAAAAATAAATATTATAAGATAAGCAAAACCAAATAAAATAAAAAGACCCATATACTCACCTACTAGATTTAATAGATGTGAACATTTTGCCATATATGTACCAAACTTCTGCCACTTAAAAAAAAATTTTTTTTTAATGTTTACTAGTTTTGAGAGAGAGAGAGAGAGAGAGAGAGAGAGACAGAGAATAAACAGGGAAGGGGCAGAGAGAGAGAAAGAGACAGAATCTGAAGTGGGCTCCAGGCTCCAAACTGACAGCACAGAGCCTGATGCGGTACTCAAACTCACAAACTGAGAGATCATGACCTGAGCCGAAGTCAGACACCCAACCAACTGAGCCACCCATGCGCCCCTTCTGCCACTTGTTTTTAAGAAACAAATGATTCTGGGTACAACTATCTGGATTCTGGAGGCGTTTGCCCTTCCTAACCTGAAGTCACCATAACCTGAAGTTGTGTTTTATTCTGATGTTTTCCTACATTTGATGTACCCATTAATAATATATAGTATTGTATTAAGTTTTTACATAAATGATACCTCTTATTCTTTTGTAACTTGCTAATTTGGTTCCAATAAGGTGTGGGGTTTTTTTGTTTTGTTTTGTGTTTTTGTTTTTTTGAGAGAGAGAGCATGGATGAACACGGACAGGGGCAGAGAGAGAGAGAGAATCTTAAGCAGGCTCCACACTCAGCATGGAACACAAGTGGGGCTTGATCCCACAACCCTGGGATCATGACCTGAGCTGAAATGAAGTCAGATGCTCAACCAACTGAGCCACCCAGGTGCCCGCCCCCCCCCCCCAACAATATGGTGTTTAAAAAAATTTTTAATGGGTTTTCTAAATAGGTAACTGATTCATTATGAAGCATAGTAAGGCTAGCTCATATTTTTGTCTGGAAACCCACCATGATTGGGGACCTTCTGTTACGGGGCACTATACAATGCTTCCAATATGAGACAGCTCTCCCTAGGGAAGTCACTCAAACTGAACAATGGGTGACAGGCAGATTATTGTCAAGTGCCATATGATTTGATTATTCAATTTCATACCCCACTAAAATGACTTCATATGCCAAACTAAACACACAACATAAGCACAGCTATCATTAACTGAAACAATCATTTCCCTAAGAAAGCTGTAACAAGGCTCCGTAAGAGGCCTGGATATACCCAGACTGCAGTGTTCACATCACCCCATAAGGCGGGCCATCAGGAGACAGCTGTGGGGAAATGAAGCACCACCCGGATTCTACAGTACTAGAACACAGGACAGGAGGGTAAATTAATAACAAACACCAGGTAGTTTACTTTAATTCTTCTCAGATTAAGCTTTAAGTCTAGTCAGGTGAGAAAGATTATAGAGAAAAAGCAAACAATTTTCTCAAATTGGAATTGGGCTGACCAGACACGATTTATGACTTGGCCATAATATGGCCTGAAGAAATAGGTTATTGCTCATTTTCAGTGAGTTGAACTGGTCTCTTTATGTTTTGAAAGACACACCTCCTTCTTCCTGGTCTGTGTCCTCACTACCATTCTTGTCTTCACTATCCAGGTTCAAGTCATCTGGAAGGTCCAAGGCCTCAGGTTCCGGCAGCTCTTCCTGATTGCCATGGTAAGGATCCACCTCATTCTCATCATATTCCCTCTTTGACAATGGAGAGAACAGGAAAAAATTAACTTTTTTTAAAAAAGTAGCATTTGCAAATAATTAGCTCTAAGCACTTACGCTAAGAGAATACAAGATCTCTTCCTTAAAATTTCTCCCACATGTTAGAATTTTACTGATGTTTCTAGAATTTTCATGTTGGATTTTCAAACCTCACTTACTGTGCAGGTTCTCCACTGATAGGAGGTACTGTGTTACTTAATTTCAAGAGGAAACGGAAATTTATGAGAAGATGTATAGAAAAGAATCACAGAACTTAGCTTCCAAACTCCAGCATGAGCCCAAACAGAATCAAGACAATCTCATCAGTAACCAATAGTTAGATATTTTATGTCCTGTTGAGAGACTTTGTAACATGCTCTTTTATGAGGCAATGGGAAAATGATGAATAGGAAAAAAAAAAAAAATGTCTTGAGACTCCCAGGAGCTGTGAGCCCTGACCTTGAATCAGGAGCAGACTGGTTTCAAATCCTCATTACCTCATCTATTTGTTCATTAATTTTGTCTTGGCCTTGTCTATCATCAGCAACTTCTGCTTCTTCCTTTTCTTCCTTATCTCGGTTTTTATCTCTGTTTGACTTCCCAGCATCCAAGTTGTCGTCTTTGGCAACAAGTCCACAATCTTCCTAAATATCAGAGGCAGAAAAAACAAAATCATTACTCTCAATCTAAGAAACCGCTTTCATGTAAGTTGATTCTATCTAAACTAGCTCTTAGACATGTACAATCTCTGTCTGTTGAGCCTATCCTCTGGAAATATCCAGCTGACAGGGTGTCCTCCATGACCTGGAAAGAACATTCTGGCTTCATCCAGATGGTAGCAGTATTAGCAGGTGTGTGAACAGTGGGGTGGGTCACACTATGCTGCTGCAGTGTCACACCCAGCCCTGATTTCTCCTAAGCAGAGAGCTGGGGAGGTTCAGTGGCCAACAGCAGAATCAGAGCATTTGTACAGTCTCCTTAATTTTCCTCCTCCATTACACACGGAATGGCCCAGGTCAGACCATTCTTTTAGCTCTGAGTTCAACTAAGTAAGACAGAAAAAAAAAGAAGAAAAAAAAGAAGGATGGAAGAAAGAAAAAAAGGCAGAAAAGGAAGAGCAGTAAATGACAGGGAGTGGTAGCTGGTTGGAAGAAAGTCTCCTCTCAAGCTGGGGACTACAGGGTGGGGAGAATCTTTTAATTACCTCATCCATTCCTGGTCCTGTTTCTTCAGTTTTACTGTCTTCTTCTTCCTCATCTTCCTCATCATCGTCATCACCCCAAAGCCTCTCATCAAGTTTGTCAGCTTCCTCACCATTCAGATCGCCCATCTGTTTATCCAGGTCTCCACCCTCACTGTCTGATTTCCCATCATCCTCTTCTGTAAGGGAAGGCACTGAGGTTAGGCAAATCCCCGAACTGACTGGGCCATGTGCAGAAGAGGCATGGACCCACCACCTGGCAAGTGCCCCACCTGAGATTTACTGCTTGCATTTACAGAACACTGTACACACAGATGCCTTTAGATCTCCTGAAGCAGTCCTACTGTGTTTTGCAAACTATTTGAAGGAAAAAAGAAGTCTGTAATGTGTGATATTAATAAACAGAAGGGTGATGGAACAGCTGTCAGGATGTCTACTTCTGGTGCTGGGGGGTGGGGAGGATATTCATCATTATGAGACTCAGCAACTTTACTGGGCTTTGGTTTCTTGTCTGTGAAATGATGTCCAAGGTTCCTCCCCAGCTCCAACATACTCTACACTTCTATTTTGACCATCTTTTAAAATCACACATCTAACTCAATCATAATTTTTCGCAATTGTTTTTGCTCAGTCTACTGTGACAAAGGTTATATTCTTATGCTGCTTAGGCAAGCATATGCTTTTCTACTCTAAGGTCAATTTTCATTTCTGCAAGATCTTCACTTAGAAGAAGACACAATTATCTCAAATTAAGCTCTGGAGAGAAATTTAGGGGTAAGAACTGAATTATGGTATAAACACAACAGATGACAATGTGCTATAAGAAATCATATTCTCAAGCAAATTGTAATGACAGGGCAATGTTTATATGTTAAATGAAAAAAGCTGACTATAGAACTATTTATGATGTGTGTATAGATACCTATTTTACAAATGTAGATATAGATATTTTACTCCTGAACTTTTGTTCCAAATCATCTGTCACAAATGTCTACTATTTTTATAATTTTTAAAAAGATTTTTTAAGAAACTACCCTGAACAATTTACTTTTTTTTAATATAAGTTTTTTTTTAAGGAGGCATTTTTTTTTTTTTTAATTTTTTAATGTTTATTTATTTTTGAGAGACACAGCGTGAGCATCGGAGGGGCAGAGAGAAGGAGACACAGAATCTGAAGCAGGATCCAGGCTCTGAGCTGTCAGCACAGAGCCTGATGTGGGGCTCGAACTCACAAACTGCGAGATCATGACCTGAGCCGAAGTTGGCTCAACCAACTGAGCCACCCAGGCTCCCCTGAACAATTTACTTTTAAGCCAAGCTCTGTTAGGGACATCTCTCCTTGTTCCTTCAAGGTTCCCTGAAGGGGAAGTCACTGCACATAGTGCATGAGGCAGCCAAAATACCAGTCAATGTCTCAGTTTGCTCAGAAGAATCTCCAGAATGGACTATAGACTTCTGCCTCCATGGAGACAGTGATGAAACATGCATATAGCTGATGTTTTCATCTGCAGTTATGCAGAGTAATAAACTTGCTAAAAAAGATAATAGGCTCCTTATTGGGAAAATGTAATTTCCTAAAGTATTTTTTAAAAACAAGAATGAAGTGACAATCTCAAACCTTTTTCAAGTTCCCCATCATGCATTTTCCCATCAAAGTCTTCTGACATCTCAATGGCATTATCCTCGCCCTTAATGTCTGGTTTTGAGTCGGGATCCTCTTTATCCTTTTCTTGGCCTTTCTGAAGTGTATCTTCTGCCTATATCAAAAAGTATTATAGAAAACATAAACATTATAACTTTGCTAATGTTTATTTAGCTCTAAATAAAACAGAAATACCTAAATGCCAACATTAATGGTATAAAGTTATCTCTGGGGAGAGAAAAAAAGAGAACCAACAGAGACAACCACAAACAATTTCTAGTTTGCTTTAATATGTCTAATTTCCAGTTTTACTGCGCTGTGATTAGCGAATACAGAATTTTGTTGTTCTTTTTCATGTGAATTGTTAAAAAAATCCAGATTTAACAAGGATATGCAGTCTCAAAAAATATGAATTCTTAAGGATAAAAATTCATTCTTATTGTATTCCCCATATCTCTAATATTTTTATCATTTTAGTCTCTCATAGACAGTAACTCAATGTAATTTTGCCCACTTTCCCTTAAACTATATATTTCTATATACTCTAGGTGATATTTGGGCCAAAGATTCATGACTGTTCTTTCATTATGGTGGGATTTTTAAAAATGTTTTTTTAAAATACAAAAATAATAAAATCCCATTAAAAGAATTAAAACAGAAAGAGTTAGTTTCCCATGGCACCACCATCCTCCTCCCAAAGAAATCAGCATCAGTGACATTCTGGTGCATCTTTTTAACCATGAATACACCAATAAGCATTTAGTAATAAAGGCAATCTGTAGCAATATCTGCCTCCCAATATCTTTTTAAACAAAAATGGATCATTGCTTCACAAGCTGGCATTCTACTTTTTTAACTCAAAAAATGTCTCTTAGATATATTTCTATGCTGATACATATAAATCTACCTCATTCTAACTTATAATGCTATTCTGCATGGATGGTAACATAATTTAAATAATTCCCTCTGATAAATATTTGGATTCTTTTATAATTTTCACCATTATAAATAATAGTATAGTGAACATACTTGAGTAAAAAACATTAACATTTCTATCAGGAAACATGGAATTCCTAGGTCAAAGAATACACACAATTCAAAATCTATGAGATACTACCAAATTGTTCTGATAGCTTTTATCTCAATATTTTTCACATTGGATTGCACTTTTCTATTTTCTTTTCTTTTTTTTTTTTTGGCTTTAATATTTTCCTATGAGAAAAGTACTTTTGACAAAGTTAAATTTGAGAAATAGAGAAAAGGCAAATAAAAAAGAAATATATTATGCATTAAAAGAGCTTGGGGCGCCTGGGTGGCTCAGTCGGTTAAGCGTCCGACTTCAGCTCGGGTCACGATCTCGCGGTCCGTGAGTTTGAGCCCCGCGTCGGGCTCTGGGCTGATGACTCAGGGCCTGGAGCCTGCTTCCGATTCTGTGTCTCCCTCTCTCTCTGCCCCTCCCCTGTTCATGCTCTGTCTCTCTCTGTCTCAAAAATAAATAAAACGTTAAAAAAAATAAAAAAATAAAAAAAATTTAAAAAAAGAGCTCTACCACACTTTTGGCTTTTTTTTCCACCTTTCCCTTCTAAGGATGAGAGTAAGTTTGAATTGGTTTGGTCCTTTATTTCTAATAGTTATAACCACACCTTAAATAAAAATTTATGGTCTGCTTTAGACTTAGAATATAGGCGCTAAAAAGAAATTCCATTATCTCTTATTCTTCAAGTCACAGTTGATAAATCTAAATGACTAATAATAATAATACGTAAAAAAAAAAAAAAAAAAAAATCACTCCCAAATGAGACACGCATTTAAAAAAGCCAACAGGGGTGTCTGGGTGGCTCAGGCCATTGGGCATCTGACTCTTGATTTCAGATCTCACAGTTCATGGGATCGAGCTCCACATCAGGCTTTGCACTGAAAATGCAGAGCCTGCTTGGAGTTCTCTCCCTCTCTCTGTCCTTCCCCTGCTCACACTCTCTCAACACACACACACACACACACACACACACACCGTTTTTTTGTTACCCAAGTGCCCCTTGGCTTTATTTTTAATTTTTTTTCTAGTAAAACATTTTTATTTTTTAATTTTTAATTTTTTAATATAATTTATTGTCAAGTTAGCTAACATACAGCATATACAGTGTGCTCTTGGTTTTGGGGATAGATTCTCATGATGCATTGCTTACATACAACACCCAGTGCTCATCCCCACAAGTGCCCTTCTCAATGTCCATCACCCATTTTTCCCTCTTCCCTGTACCACTCCCTCTTCCACCCTCAGTTTGTTCTCTGTATTTAAGAGTCTCTTACAGTTTACCTCACTCTCTGTTTGAAATTATTCTCCCCCTTCGGTTCCCCCATGGTCTTCTGTTAAGTTTCTTGAGTTCCACATATGAGTGAAAACATATGGTATCTGTCTTTCTCTGACTTATTTCACTTAGCATAATACCCTCCATTCCCATCCGTGTTGTTGCAAATGGCAGGATTTCATTCTTTCTCATTGCCAAGTAGTATTCCATTGTATATATAAACCTCATCTTCTTTATCCATTCATCAGTTGATGGACATTTAGGCTCTTTCCATAATTCGGCTATTGTTGAAAATGCTGCTATAAACATTGGGATACAAGTTTCCCTATGAATCGGCACTCGTTTGTCCTTTGGATAAATCTTAGCCCAAGCCATCTATTTCAAAAACATTCTTCATTCCAACCAAAAGAGGATATAGATTAAAATTTTTCAATGGGTCTTAAAGACACACAATAAAACCTATTAAGAGTAAACAATGGCATTATTACTTAATGCAGTGGTCACTTAAAATAGCCACGGTTTTTATCTTTAAATGAACCACTACCAAAAAGACTTCAGAAAATCATCAACAAAGACCTCCCCATTTAAAATAAGAGAATTTAATGGGGTGCCTGAGTAACTCAGTTGGTTAAGCATCCGACTTTGGCTCAGGTCATGATCTCGCAGTTCATGGGTTCAAGCCCTGCATTGGGCTCTATGCTAACAGCTCAGAGCCTGCTTCATATTCTGTGTCTCCCTCTCTCTCTCTGCCCTCCATTCATGCTCTTTTTTCTCTCAAAAATGAATAAACATTAAAAAAAATTAAACACCAAAAGTTTAAATCATTTCCCTTTCTTTTTAAAAAAAAAATTTTTTTTTCAACGTTTATTTATTTTTGGGAGAGAGACAAAGCATGAACGGGGGAGGGGCAGAGAGAGAGAGGGAGACACAGAATCGGAAACAGGCTCCAGGCTCTGAGCCATCAGCCCAGAGCCTGACGCGGGGCTCGAACTCACGTACCATGAGATCGTGACCTGGCTGAAGTTGGATGCTTAACCGACTGTGCCACCCAGGCGCCCCCAAAATTTTTTTTTTCAACGTTTATTTATTTTTGAGACAGACAGAGACAGAGCATGAATGGGGGAGGGACAGAGAGAGAGGGAGACACAGAATCGGAAGCAGGCTCCAGGCTCTGAGCCATCAGCACAGAGCCCGACGCGGGGCTCAAACTCACAGACCGCGAGATCGTGACCTGAGCTGAAGTCGGATGCTTAACCAACTGAGCCACCCAGGTGCCTCAATCATTTCCCTTTCAAATTATAGCCATAACTAATGACTGAGCTGCAAAGTTCCTTGTACTCTAGGCTTATTTATACCTGACTCCCTAAAGCTTTAGTATTCTTAGGGTTCCATGGATCACAGATTGAAACCATTACTTAGTAAAAACATTCATGTGTAAAATTTAATATTGAAAACAAAGGGAAATGGGGGTGAGCTTCTGTAAACTGTATGTGTATTTCACACATATGAAAACATACCTGTTCTTCATTTTCAATCTGGTCACTCACATCCTTCATGCCCTCGCCTTCCCCAATTCCACCTCCCTCATAGTCATGGAACTCAGTTGCTCCCTCTCCTGCTGAATCTTCCATGAATTCTTTGGGCAGGCAAAATCCCTTAAAAATAAAAGAGCGAACAGTTAAGTACAAAAGCAATTAAAACAACAAAACAAAAACAAAAACAAACAAAAAAAAGGATTTCTAGTCCTGATACCAAAAAAAAAAAATTGTTAGCTTTTTTTAGCTCGATATTCTAAATCTGATGGGAATATATATAGTAAACTTTTGACATTGTTTTCCTCCTCGATAACAGTTATTATGCAGTTTCAAAGCTTGACATCAGATTTAACATATCAGGTTTTGACTCTGTAGAGGCCTTTTAGTGTGTGGTAATTTTTCATTTGGCAAGACAAAACTCTTAATGAATTATACCTGGACAGCACCTAGGAGTAAGTCATTGAGCAAGGGTAGAGCCTCTCAGTGTCTAAATCCCAAAGGGATTTTGTCATTCTTTATTTACTTCTCAAATTAGTAAGACTAAGAGGAGAAAGAGGAGGGAGACAAGACATGTAACCCTGGAGGTTCAGCAACTTGAAACAGATGCAACAGGTTTCATTTTTACTTCAAAAATTGAAGAAAATTTAGTATGGTGCTTCTCAAGTAAAATGTTAGTTTTAATATAAAAAGAATATGCCCCTCCTTCAACTCTTGAGCTAAATCTATCATTCCTGGGGTAGGTGCTACATCTAGCCTCAGCTGTTTTCTGCCAAGGCACCTGGCTGGCACAGTATAGGGGCTAGAGTCAAGAACAGGTCAGACACAGACACACTCATCAAGTGTTAACAAAACTGTTTCGTGTTGGAAAATAGTTTGGAAAGAAAAATCAACTGCTAGCATGTGGGACAAAAATAAATAGAAAAACAAGTAGAAGAAAATAGTGGCTCTCTCCCATCCAAGTACTAACCAGGCCCGACCCTGTTTAGCTTCCGAGATCAGATGAGATCGGGAGAGTTCAGGGTGGTACGGCCGTAGACAAAAATAGTGGCTCTCAATCAGGAATTTTATCAACAAGCTATCAAGTTGTCAATCTGAGGATGGAAATGTATTAAAAAATAAGCTGCCAACTAACAAGGAATTAAGATCCCAAACCTGCAAATACCGATTGTGACTCAGTTACAAAGAAACAGCTTTCCATGGATTAAGTGTTATAATTATGACATAGATCTATTATCTTAGCACTGAGTCTAACCTACTTTCAATTTCCCTCAGGACTACTCAGAAAGGATATGAATACAATCTGGATACTTAAAAACGTAAAGGAAAGGCAAACTCACTATCAGGACATGTATTCTTAGAAAGCTGACTGAGGGGGACCTGGGTGACTTAGTTAAGGGCCCGACTTTGGCTTAGATCATGATCTTGTGGTGAGTTCAAGCCCCACATCGGGCTCTGTGTTGACAGCTCAGAGCCTGGAGCCTGCTTCATATTCTGTGTCTCCCTCTCTCTCTGTCCCTCCCCTGCTCATGCTCTCTCTCTCTCTCTCTGTCTCTCTCTCACAAATAAATAAACATTTAAAATAGGTTCAGGTACAGGCAGAACATGACTGTACGAGGCGGAGATTCAGAGGTCCTTCTGCAGGGCACATCACTCACAGTAGCTACATCTGGAATAGCGGAAGGGCTCCCAACACTTTGCTTATATTAAAACCCCCACACCCCACTCCAAAACACAGGCCAAAGTCATTCTAAAACCTGTCAGACAAGAGCAACAGCACAAGTGGACAAACAGAACTGACCCAAATCTCAGGGTATGCTCACCATACACTGTCCTACCGCTCTTTTGCATATGGTATATTTTCCAAGGAGTGATGAGATGTGAGACCGGCTCAGTGCCCATCAGACAGAAGGAGCAAATAAGACATTCATTTATTTATTACTCAACAAATACACACATTCGTCCTCTACATACACTGCATGGGCTTGTCTTCCATTTTTAAACCTTTTCTAATATTCCAGTTACCCAGAATTAAGAACTCTTGACTATTTATAAGAAGCCTAAAGCCCATCTTTAATTTGTAAATTCCTATCTTCAAGTGACTCTTACGAGTATTGTACTTAGATTTGGAGAAAATCTTAGAATACTAAGGAAATCAAAATAAAACAAAAAGTATATTCAACTGAAGGTAGTTCTCACAAAAATGCTAAGGAGTGTGGGCAGATCTCATTTTACAAACAAGGAGACTAAGGTTAAGGATAGCCTCTGGAGTTTAGGGATTTCATCAGTGGGGGACCTGCAGGTTCCAAGACCTTAGTGGAAACAGGCATAGCGAAAGGGTGCTGGACAAAGCCCTAAAAAATCCACAGGGAGAGCAAATGACCTCCAGCTGTTTGTGAATGTCCTAAATAAAAGCCTGTGAAAGCAAGCACTTAATGGCTACCAAGTATTTGGTACTGGCTGCACCAGGGTGCTTCACATGAACAGTCCTTACCTCCTGGGCGAGCTCTGTAAAGACCTGGGCAAGAACAGAGAGCAGCTTTGCAGTGCTACGGTGAGTTGCCAAAGACATGGTCAGGAAGAAGAGGACGAGGTCTGAATACCTGGAGAGCATGGGCACCAGACGCACCAATAAGCAGCAGGATTGGCTGAAGAACTGCGGGCAAAAGATCACAAGGCCTGGTCACACTATGTAATGGGTGCTGGGTTTTCCCTGTAATAAAAATGTTCTGGAACTAAACAGCAACAGTCATTGCACAATGTTGTGAATGCATTAAATGCCACTGATGGTAAGTTTTATGTATGTTTTCTCTCTTACACACACACGCCTCTACTATTTCTTCCGTCTTCACACAAACCTTCACAAAAGTACGCTTTAAATTCTGTCACTTACAATCCATTTACTTAATAAAGTGTACTGGTTTTTTTTTTTTTTTTGAATAAGATGTTTATAAACGAATTCTATTCAGAATCAAAGTTGGCACTGGAGTCAGTGCTACAGACTTACAATGTCCTACAAAATAAGTTGCTTCTCTGGAATATTATGGAGGTGGCAACCTCCCCTTTTGCTAGCTTGTTGTGAAGGGAAAGGTATTTGCAGAGTGGGGCGATTCATTAGCTGATAGCAACAACATCCACCATTAACATCAAACACCCAAGAAAATATGTGGTTAGGGTATGAAAGAATCCCCAAGATGACAGATACTCTGGGTTGCTAGCATTTTTTTTGCATCTATGCATCTTAAAACTATAACCCTTAGCTAGCAAGCCCTAAGCTTTTCACAGTTTGTCAGTCATGTTTACCTGCATAAAGAAAACAAATTTTGAGTGATTTTTGCCCCCAAAGGCCTGCTTTGGGAGCACCTACATGGAGCAAAGTGAAACCCACTCTGGATGGCAAGAAGCTTCTGAAGCACTGCTGGTTACCGTGTGTTTTGCTGCTGTGCCATCTTCACCGTACGATTTCAGCCTCTCCAACAGCTCAGAGACAGCAGAAATGATTTTCTGCACATGCAGAGTGCTCACGTCGGCCCACAAATCATCCTCTAACAGTTTTGTTAGATGTCCTGATTGCAGTCCCTCCAAGCCTGCTGCCCCTTTCATTCACAGAAAAGGAAGACATGATGAGTAACACAAAATAAACCCTTTTCATCTCCATTCACGCACTCATCATTCCCAATATCTGTCCTTAAATATTTAGCCACAAAGGGACGTCTGGGTGGCTCAGTCGGTTGAGAGCCCGACTTTGGCTTGGTCTTGATCTTGTGGTTTGTGGATTCGAGCCCTGCATCGGGGTCTGTGCTGACAGCTCAGAGCCTGGAGCCTGCTTCAGACTCTGTGTCTCCCTCTCTCTGCCCCTCCCGACTCGTGCTCTGTCTCTTCCTCTCAAAAATAAACAATAAACACAAAAAAATTTTTTTTTAATATTTAGCCAGAAAAATAAATTTAAAAATTAAATCAAGTAGAAAAATAGCTTTTGCTTGATTTCAGACATACCATCCTCTTCTTGTGGTCTGCTTTGGTCAGTGTTCTCCTCTGTCTTTTTACTGTTTCTTTCTGCTAAGTTCTGGATGGCACAAAGGATGGCCCGGATGGCAGTTTCCACCTGTTCTGAAAAATCTTCCACAAACCCTTCATCTAACATTTGGTTTCCTAGTAAGTAAGAAGGTGTAAAACAAACAAAAAACCCAATCATTTGCTCCAGTGCCTCTAGAAATCATTAACAATCCTCACTTGTTATTTTTACAAAACAGCCACCTGTTAACCACCTACTACGAGTGAGCCACAGTGTCAAACTGTGCTGAATACAAAGATGAATGAGACACATTCCTTGCTGAGATGAATTACAAGTTTATCATCTTTTATTGAAAGTTCTGCTAGAAGAATGCCAAAAATACGAAAACAGTTAATATGCTGTATATAACCACCAATTTAGTCCAAATATCAGCCCTCAGCTTTCCAGTCTCAGAAAGAACTATCTGCTAACAGCAAGTGAGCCCGTGCTGCCTCCCTACATGTGTGCTACAAAGTGACATGATCAACTCAAAGGCAAGGTACTCAAAGAAATGAAGCAGAGAGGTGCCTGAGTGGCTCAGATGGTCGACTCCGACTCTGGATTTTGGCTCAGGTCATGATCTCATGGTTCATGAGTTCGAGCCCTACGTGGGGCTCTGCACTGACAGTGTGGAGCCTGTTTGGGATTGTCTCTCTCTTCCTTTCTCTCTCTCAAAATAAATAAATAAACTTTAAGAAAAAAGAGAAATGAGGCAGAAAGAGTTAAGAGCTAGGGGTTCCAACCACACCTATCTGCCTTAGAACCCTGGACAGATATGTCTGGAACAAAACATAATGTGTCTTTAGGATAGTCTAGATTTAAATCTGTAAGACATCACTCCTACACCAGGCTTTGACTCCCTTACTGAGTGACAGACAGTCTTACCACTTTGGCTTCCTGAAGCAAGTAGATGTGTCTTCCAGGAAGTAAAGTCATCTGTGGCTTTATTGATTTCTCCTCTTAAATAGTCCAGGCTCTCAACTAATGCCATTTGTTGGTCTGTTTGCTCAACTTGTATCCTGGGAATAATGAACAAGGACTCTAGTCCTTGCAAATGAACTGACACCTGGGACAGGCAACTCAGCCCAGAAGAACAAACTTCAAAATCTTTCCTGCAACAACAAAAATTCAACAATGTTGAGAAGAAGGGGCTACCATAAACACACGCACACCCACCCCGCTCCTTCCATCCACTAAAACGTGAGCAGGGGAGAATTCACTGTACCTCAAGAGTAACAGCTAGACATACGCTACAAAGCACTATGAAGGTCCACAGAAAAACAGAATTGAAATAAAATAACCTTTCATCATTTTATCCCCTTACTAAACTCTGAGCAAGCACCCAAGCACAAAGAGGGACAGTACAGACATAGCCATACTCACCAAGAATGAAAGAGAGTCTCACAAGACTGCTGCCTGATTTTGTCAACATCAGCTTTCACTGTTTTAATGGTTTTCAGCATCTCTGTTAATCTTGCAGTTGACTGTTGCCAAAGCTCGTCCTGTTTCCGCATCCAGCAACCAGAGGGCAGCTGATTTCGAGGTAGTGGGGATGGGCAACTCAATTCTGATGGGATGAGGTCCTGTATGGCTCCAGAAAGCTGGCCGTTGGTGAGCTCTGGTCCTTCTGGGTAGGGGGCAGAAGGCTGACCCTGTACCTGGGCACCACTGTGGCCTGGAGTTGGCCCTGCACTGGGGCAGCACTGGAGGAGCAAGGAGAGCTGCTCAAGCAGGATCTGGCTCTGCATGGCCAGATGCTGCAGCCTTTCTGTCCACTGCTGCACACCATCCTGAGGGGGGAAGGCCACCGGGTAGACCAGCGGCTCAGTCAGCCTGCCATGAATCTCCTGAACACAGCCAAGGAGGTTCCTGTGCAGAGAAACCCATGGAGAAATCATGTGTCACCTTAAACTGCATTGCCATGTTGTTTTTAACAATAACTTCATTTGTTTCTGAACAAAGTATGGGCTTTTTCACATAATCAAGGAGAGAACCCCCATAGTTAAGACTGTTATAACGCCCTTTGAAATACTTAAACACAACCTTCTGAAGACCGAAAGCAAGTGTCTTCAGTCTTACACAAGTGTCAAAACTCACTGCTTATCACCTACCCCCTTACAACTTTTTCCCATCTAACAGTCAAATCACTGCAGTGATTTCAACCATTACTTAAAAAAAAAAAAAAAATCTAGTAAACGTGGTATACTTTGTTAGATAAACCCTTATTCGTACAACAGAAAATGGTTGCAGCCAAAGTGATTACAATCTGGAAATACTACCTCTCAACCAAGAATCCATTCAAAAAATGATGACAGGCTTCCTAACTGTCCTTGTCTTTTAAATATTTAATTCCACTGAGGAACCTCCATGCATGGCTCAGCAAATTGCAACTCTGTGGTCCAAAACCCCCCATGAACTGAAGCAGTCTCAAATCTAATCTATGCCCAGAGACAGATGCTACAATACCATACATACAATCCTGTCACGCAATCTGATGGACTGTCAACCACAAACCCCCTCTCTCCAGACCAAGGTGTATTTCAGCCATGGCAATTTTATCTAATTCAGCCCCCGAACTCATCTCCCAGGGCCCATTCTCCCAAGAGGTGCTGCCACAACCACAGGGCAGAAGCACATCACCAAAAGCAAGGGGAAGAGCTAAGAGAAACCCCATCTGCTTCTCTGGGTCTCAAAAGTTCATTTCCAAATTGAGAGCAGACTCACACAATTGTTCCTAATTCATGCCACAAACCCAACTAACTAGTTCGTGAATACCTGAGGAGGATCCACTGCTCAGTCAGCGTGGTCAGGGAGCGCCGCTGTTGGATAAGCACCTTCATCAGATGTGCCGAGAACCCTTTGCATCGCTCGACGTTGCTCATGCCCAACTCCTGCAAAGGGGAAATGGAAACATGCCAAAGGAATTACTGGCAAACATCACCACACACGCAGGTGTCACCAGAAAGCAGTTTCATCCAAAACTCGCTGGGGAAAGTGCCTTTTAATTGGATAAGCTTTGGATATGCTGCAGTCTAGAGGCAACACATTCATCTTTCTAAGCAGTGCTTCTCAAATTGTGCTTCCACAAATCACTGATGTTCCATGAATAGGAACTAGATTTAACACTGAGACACCTGAGTGGTTCAGCTGGTTAAACATCTGACTCTAGATTTTGGCTCAGGTCATTAGTCTCACAGTTTGTGAGTTCGAGCCCTGCATCGGGCTCCACGCTGGCAGTGTGGAGCCTAGTTGGGATATTCTCTCTCTGTGTCTCTCTCTCTCCTCTTCTCTCCGCTGCTCCCCAGCTCGCTCTAAGTAAATAAATAAACTAAAACAAAACAAAACAAAAAAAGAACTAGTTTAACATCAAAATTAGTGGTCTTTTCTCAATTCACAAGAGGAAAACTATCTGAAGATGGCATTCTCCACATGAAGCTTTTCTTATATAACCTCTTTTCTAAATGTTTTATTTATTTTTGAGAGAGAGTGTGTGTGTGCATGAGCGCATGTGGGGAAGGGGCAGAGAGAGAGAGAGAGAGAGAGAGAGAGAGAGAGGAAGACAGAGGATCCGAAGCAGGCTCTATGCTGACAGCAGTGAGCCCACGACGGGCTCGAACTAACAAACCCTGAAATCATGACTCCAGCCGAAGTCAGATGCTCAATCGACTGAGCTACCCAGGCACCCCTTACATAACTTTTCTTATGCATTTGGTCTTGTTGGCAAACGTAAGTAATAGAATTTATGATAAAATGCTTTCTGATTAAGCACAAAATTACACTGATTTATACTGTTAAGTTTAATGTTCTGCAAAAAGCTCAGTCACATTCTGTAATGGGCTCTGATCACTTGGTAAGACCTGAGAGTGCTGCCCTGGAGGAACAAAATAGGAGCTTTCCCTGGGCCCCGGCAATTCTGAGGTTCTTTCACCTACCTTGGCAGGAGCTGCTAAGGCTGCACTAAGCCTGGCGTGCCGTGCAAGAGAGCGAAAGAAGTACTTCTGGCATCCATCCCATGAAGAGGAGATTTCTGTCAGCAGGCTAGAAATCAACATGATATACTTAATTAAAACCACTATTTCCCATCAAAGATCCTGAAGACTCAGAGATTGGTATTATTTAGTCACAACCAAAAGCTAAGGGTGCGAATAGATTCATTTCTGTGAGGTCTCAGTCAGGTGCTCATTAGTCCTTTATGCAAAGAATGTATTACATACTTAACAATGGAAGTATAGAGAGAAAATAAATTATGATGACAATATAGTTTCCTTAATGAAAACTTTATAACTATCTTAGGAGTGGAAGCTAAAGGTCATAAATTCTGATGCCCACGGGGGCCAAGCAGTTAACATAAATGATTAAGGACAGACAAGCACAAAATGATACATGGCAATGACAGCTGACCTCAATGTGGGAAAAGCAACAGGACTGTTTGCAGACTGTAGTGATCTGGAGAGCATGTGTCCTGTCCAAAGGAGGGAGCTACAGTTTAACTTTCTCACAGGAAAGCAAATCCAATTGGCCCAATCTTCCTGAAAAACTGAAATTCAGGATATTTATTTATTTATGTAAAATTTCTACTTTGGGGATGCCTGGCTGGCTCAGTCAGAAGAGCATGTGACTCTTGATCTCAGAGTTGTGAGTTTGAGTCCCACGATGGGTGTAGAGATTACTTAAATAAATCTTAAAAATAAAATTTCTACTTTTTATAATGCTGTGTTGAATTAAACTTTAAAGCACTCAGAGGGCCACTGAGCAAACAAAATACAAATGTATGTGTACCCAGCTCATGCAAATCATCTATTTACAACCACTTCTGCCACAGTTATGAACACAGAGGTAACTCTGTCTCAAAATTTATAGGTTCTCAAATTGAAGAATACATTAGAAATTATAAAGAATTTATATATGAAATAGCTAAAAATGTGGCCATTCTCTCACTCTCACAGATTTTCGCCTGTGAATTCAAACCAAGTGAGGAGACCTCAGGAAAATCAGAGGACCAAAAAAATAACGGGAGAGGTGAATACAAGGAGAAAGAAAAAGAAAAAAGAAAAAAAAAGTCTCTTACTGAATGCTCACCACGTGCCAGATGCAGAGCCAGAGCCAGGCACTTTTTAAAATGTTATCTTTACAGCAATGCTAGGAGAGAGGTATTCTATCCCCATTTTGGCAAATGAAGACATGAAGCTTAAATGACTTGCTCCATTTATAATTTAAAAAACAAACCTAGAATCAGCCTGAGTGCTGCTGACTACAGACAATGCACTCCGGAGATCTAACGGGTGAAGATGAAGCATCTCTTGAGGGTTTTTTGAACGGGCCCAGGCAAGACCTTTGCGATATGACAAACCTAGGAAGTAAATAGCATGCATTTAAGTAAAGGAACTCAGAAGAGAATTACTGTGCTATGCCCCACCCCATCCCACTGCCACTGTGACTCTAAAGTCCTTGGAATAGCACCACCCAGGAGCTTGTTAGAACTCAGGCTGACAGGCCCTGCCCTACCCCTACTACAACAGAACCCCTGCATTTAACAAGATTCCCTGAGTCATTGGAACATACATTAAAGTTTGAGAATTTGCTCTCTAAGCTACATTGGAAGGGTGGGTGCCATACAACATATGGTGATGAAAACAAAGCATGGTTTCTGAGAACCTTCGTTACAAAACTGTGAAAATATTTGGGACTCACAAATGGTTGGTTCATCACATGGATTTCATATGTGTGACTGAACTCTCAGAATGGCATTTCAAAACCTTGCCTACTGCCTCCTGCTTTCCACCACCCCAATCGTCTCTAGAAATTCCCCCCACATCACCCACATTGTTTTCCTCCCTAAGAGCTGGTGATCATTCTTCATCAGGTTTCAAATGAGAACCATACCAGTTTTGGCAAGGTGTTGAAAGAGGTCTGCTAAAGCTCGCTGCTTCCGCAGGAGAATATGCTTGGCTTCTGACCGCTGCTTCTCCTTCTCTGCAGAGGGCTCCACCTTCAAGCTCTGCAGCTCACTCACAGAGGAAATCACTTCACCTAAGGAAATAACAAGGAGGAAATACCGAAATCCCACAGTCTAATTAACATGTTAAACTACTCAGACCCAGGACATCGTGGGACATGAGAACCAGGTGACACTCATCTTTACAGCTCTGATAACTAGCACAGTCCTTAGCATTTGGTAAATTCTAAATTAAAGGTGCACGGAAATAGAAAATACTCATGGAATTCATCCCCCTTGACAACAAACAAACCAAATAAAAGTAGTTTTTCTTTTCTTAATTTATGGGGTTTAAAAATAGGCAAAAAAGCACTTGTTGAACACTATGTGCAGCAATTTATAGTAAGAATTTAAATCATATATTTCCCATAAATAGGATACATCCTGAGGTCCTATCCTGTACCTGGTTCGTGGTTGATGTTCCCTTACTCTGTACAGCTCCAGGAGCACTGATTTACAGCTGTTTGGAGAGGCTCAGAAAGGTCTAGTCACTTACTAAAGTTCATTCAGCTAAAGAGTGACTAGAAGACAGGACACAAACCCTGGCCAAACTGACTCTGAAACCCAAATTCTTTCTCCAGCACCACACTGGCTTGCTGAATACCCATGGGTGGCTGTAACATGAGGCTGCTGCCTGCCTGCCACAGGGAGTGTTATGGACTGTGTCCCCCAAAATTCATGTTAGAGTCCTAACCCCCAGTGCCTCAGATTATGAGTGTATTTGGAGATAAGACCTTTAAAGAGGTAATTAAGGTAAGGTGAGGCAACATGGGTGGGCCCTAATCCAACCTGACTGATGTTCTTAACAGAAGAGTAGGACATGGGAGAACATGTGAAAACACAAAGGTGAAACAGAGCAGCCAAGGGGACAGACCTGAGAAGAAACCAAACCTGCAAATACTTTGATTTCATATGTTTAACTTCCAGAACTGTTTAGAAAACTAACTTTTCTTGTTTAAGCCACCCTATATGTGATACTTTAAGGTAGCTCTAACAAACTAACACGGACATTCTAGTCTTCCAGAAGAAAGCAAGTGTAGTGGACACCATTATACGGACATTGTAGGAAAGTCAGAGAATTCTTTGCATCACAGACTGGGTACCCTTTCCAGAAGATGCACATGGGACCTGTATCCCATTCATTTCGATCATCAGGATCAGGTAGGCAGATCATCTTTAGCAATGGATATATATAATAGGCTATTGTTCTAACAAGTTTTTTTTTTTAATGTTTATTTTTTTGAGACAGAGAGGGAGAGAGAGAAAGAGATATGGAGTGCACACATGCATATGTGCACAAGCAGGGGAGGGGCAAAAAGAGGGGGTGAGAGAGAATCCCAAGCAGGCTCCACACTGTCAGCTCAGAGCCTAGCTTGGGGCTCGATCCCACACACTGTGAAATCATAACCTGAGCTGAAATCAAGAGTCAGATGCTTAACCAACTGAACCACCCAGGCACCCCCTAACAAGTTTTAAAAATAAAGAGCTCCCTGAGATCACATTGTAGCCTCATTGAAGAAGGACCAGTTTCACTCTGACACCATACTCATGGGGGGTGATTAGGGGTGCAGACAGTGCTGGAGGATGACAAGACCTCAATCTATTAAGTTCTGGAATCCCTTCCCCAGCCACGGCTGTTATACTACAGAGCAAATCTCGGCTCTCAACTTCCCTGTGCAAGGACGACCAGCAGATGAAACTGCTACATCTCTCCACAGTGAAGAAAGCAAGAAAAGGACAGTGAGTGAATCTTCCTTCTCCTTTAACTCAAGGGAGACAATATTTGGAGAGGTAGGAACAGCTTCCAGACTCTGAGAAACTTGTCTCTGTACCTCTTTATTCACGCCCCCAACCAAAGAGAGCTGATATAGACAAGGCTACTGCAGAAAATGGCATAACATAGCATTAGCTATGGACAAGATGGACAAGGTGAAAATTATAACAGCTTGTGTGGTCTCTGCTGGTTTCTGCGACTGGGCTCTGTTTTTTAGCCCACTTGTTTATTCAATTAACCGCTCAACACTACTGATGAGGTCAAAAAAAGGACATAGGTAGCAAATTCCCACGCTCTTGGGGGCACTAGAGAAAACAGAGCAAACCCCACCCTTTGCCCCTGGCTACTGGCACTCACCAGTGAAGTGATCAAGGCCCTCCACTAGGTAAGGCAGACGGCTTTCCTTCATGAGCGTCAGGCACACCTTCCTCATTCGTTTCATGAGCTTTGGCAAGCGACACAGCAGCTCTCCCTCCAAGGGGAAAGAAGCACCCTGACACTGTTCTGGAATCACAGCCTGTGAGACAGAGCACAGGTTAGTCTCACTGCCAAGAACAGTAACAGCAGTGTTACTGGAGTGTAACAGGACTCACCTGCACTGGTGCTAAATTTAAATGCCCTACCCCTCTACACACACTCAGCTCAGTAAGTATTAAATCCTCTCCTCCCCAACTCTGAGGTCTCACAAGAACAAAAGCAGCATCACCAAAATTAAGATGTGTCCTGGATATTTAGAGAACCCTACTGCTGCTCCACGTGAGATCACTTAGAAGCACCCCGTCCCACCTGCGGCAATACTACCTGTGCTAGTGACCATTCTAGACTTTGGAATGTACTAGAACTGGTGCCTTTATGGTGCTGTGCTGCACTGCCTGTCTTGGACACACAAGTCGTACTTCTACCACCACCTCTTCCACCCTCCACTTTCTTCAATTCGATTAGGAGGAACCCAGATACTGGATAATGGGAAAAACTTTCGTCCACCGGGGCATATTTTCATCCCCCCCCCCCCCCCCCCCCCCCCCCCCCCCCCCCCCCGCCGAAGAATCTCTGAAATTCCTATGCTGTCATCAACAGCAAATCAAAAATTTTGGTCAGCATGACAGAAATCAGTGAGCTGATGAATATAATCAAAAGAAAATGAACTTGGAGCCCACACCATATTTGTAGAACCACAGCATGGCTATATGCTCAATTTCTATTACACTTTCTGTACTTGGGAAATACTAAAAATAGCTTGAGGACTTCCAAGCTATTACTCTTGGACCTGCTTACTCTATGGACCCACAACGGTAAGTACAGTAGGAAGGCAAAGGCTATTACTGTCCTGAGGTGTGCTCTCTGATCCCAAAGCTCTTTACATCTAAGGATATAATGCGGGACCACCCATTCTGTAACAGACCTGCTCACCCAAAGTCTCCATAACTTACATTTTCTGGAATTTTGCAAGCCAGCTCTTAACTGTTGGTGCTTGAAGTTGGTCATGATTCAGAGAATTTATACCATGGTCATCAGCAACCACTAAAATCAACCTATCATTGCAAACATTCACCTATACAGCAGCTTCATCATGTGGTAGCCCAAAGGCAGCTTCAATGGCATATTCCTCAACTGATGCTTTAAGTCTTCCATCACAGGAAGATGAAATCTTCACAGGTAAGCACAGAAAGTGCGTATTTCCCGTAGGTGAACATTAAACTTCCAGCACTAGGACTGATGCCTTTTGCCTTATTAGGTAGCAGTGTCAGACACACAGACAAGTGCTATATTTGTCCAAAGAGCAAGATTTCAAAGGAATTGCCTTGCCCAGTTCTAAGGACATTCTTCCACATAAAGCACAGACCTCACTAGACTGGCCCAAGAATAAGCAAACACCATCTCATAAGGTATACCTGTGCAGCTACTGGCCGGGCCAACAGGGTCTCCCTCAGTGCCATGTTCAGACTCTGAATGGGGGATGCCTCGCTGGTGGCTGCTGGCTGTGACAAAAAGTCAGGCTGTTCCTCCTTGTCACCCTCCACCAAGGATGACCGGCAGGGTTCACTCAGGATGGCTTCAAATTTCTTCATGAATTTAAAGAGGGTCCTGGCCCCATGTAATGACAGATGAAGAGGAAAAGACGGATGGAAAGTGAGGAAATGTAAAATGGCATAATGCACACACATATAACTTAATAACCTTATCGTCTGTACGCATGAACCCCTTAGATACTCATAATCATCCTGTTTATTTTTTAAGGAAAAGTAAGGCAGGTATTGTCATCTCCTTTTTCTAGAAGTAAAAACTGAAGCCAGGAATGGGGGCATCACTTCACTCAAGGGAAGACAGCTAGTATGGAGAAGTGCTTAGGCTGCTTTGTCTCGAGGCACACCAATTCTTTTTGTAGGCAGACTTTGCTTCAGGTGGTAGGGGGTGCTGTCGAAAAGCCACACCCAAACAATCTAGTGCTTCATAATGAGTTCAAAGCAGCACTAAGGCCATTTGAACAATTTAATTTAGTCTTGCTACCTAGCATACAAAAATTCTCACCTTTAGTCACTCTGAATTTTTAAAAGATAAATTACCTGTGTGTCTTTTCCACAGATTGTTTAATGGACCAGAAGCTGACATCATTCCACTTGGATATCTTTACAAATTCCTGTAAGATAAACGAAGAACGAGGAATGGTAGCATTTTGTTTCTTTCTAAATCACCTGTTTACCAAAGACCAGAGCCCACTTCATCCCACATACAGGACTGTATACCAGTGAACAAGTAAAACAAGTCTAAAATGGGAACCCAGGTGTTTGTGAGAAAGCAATGAAAAGAGAGTGCTCCTATGATCAACATGTCACCTGATATGTGTTCAGCTTGTACCAGGGCTGCCTCCACAACCACTGAATTATCAAAAGATAGGACCCTCCTTTCCCCCAGGGCACCTTGATGACACACAACACTAGATGGCGTTCCTCTGAGGTGGAAAATCAGCCAGGGCAAGAGCGGAGGTGGGGGGGTGAACACTAACAGACGTTTGTGGCAATCTTCTTGAGAAGCCTTTGACGGGCCACTCCACTAACCCGTCACACACTTGGGACAGGTCAGCAATGGAGCCAATGCCACAGAATAATTCTTGCCATTCTACTTGGCAGTTGCAATGCTCTCCTCCATTCCCCAGAGCCCCCTGCTTCACAGTTAAATGGATAAAAGAAAAGAACTAAACAGAATTTGCTGATTTTGTTCTCCCAAGAGTAATCATTACAAAGCTGTTCATCTTACTTTAAGTTCTTTTTCTAGGGGGGAACGAAGTTCCACAATTTTGGCTTGGACCCGGTCAAAGAATTGCTTGTAATAATGGTACAAATTCCACAGAACACTGCAAAGTGAATCTGGAAGAAATGAAAAGGAAACAAAAACACCACACTTGCTGCATGTGCTACTGGCTCCACCTGTGGGCTTCACATTTTAGTGACACTCCTTACTCTTTACTCTTCAGGCCATGAGATGACAGCACAACATTTCACAGGCATGTTATTTAACAGCTTATCAGGAAGTCTGAGTCTAGCAATTCCCGGAGATGCAGGCAGCCTGTCACCTCTACCCCATTTTTTCATTACAGCTTATACTGAATTTTGTTGCTCTTAAAGGTGATGTACTCAGATGTTCCACTAAACACAATTTCAAACCCTTTCTTAGAATCTTATTGTAAAGTCAGCAGAAACTAAACCTGTTTTAAAAGATGGCCTATTAAGAGGTTCACCCTGACTGCTCATTCACATACAATCTATAGTCCTAGTTACATTTTCATCCAAATAGCTGTGGTCAGGGACAGTAATTGACAGTGTTTCCTATGCAGTTACTTGATATGTAGTAGAGCACTTGCTAGATCAAAGAATCTAATTATGGCCTGGATCAAGCAGAAGCTTAGCAGGACACCTACACTGTCGATACAGAAAGATGTGCAGCCTCAACATGCCAGTTCCCAAGATCTGCATTTGGCAATTTACCTCTGGCAGAGTTCATTAGTTTGGGCTTCATTTATAACCAGTTTGTACTTTAATGTTGTTCTCTGTATCTAATGTGAATCACTTCAAAGTAAGAGATGACTGAAAGCATCACATTTAAAACCTGGTATGCAATAAGATGCCTATCTTGTGAAGAATTCAAAGCCTAACCCATTTAAACAGTACAGTGTAAGAGTAAAGAAACACACACACACACACACCCCTCCTTACCCTTTCCTTCAACTTGAGGCATCAACAAGACATGACAATGGAAAACCAGTAACATCTGAAGCCGTACGTGGAATTCTCCCAGTGAGGATCCCTCTATAAATGCTTGTAATGTGCTGACCAGCAACATCAGGGTCATCTGCTTATCATCTTTAAAGATTCAAAGAAGAAAACATATGCACCTGCAACCATCACTTCATATTTGTAACATGCATGCAATCTACTATGGGACACACTGGAGCACGGCAGGAAAAGAGAGACCATAATTAAAGTGAAACTCTGAAGCATAGGTAAATTCCCAGCTGATATAAAAACAGCTCACTCGGGGTATGTATTAAACACACTCAAAACAGATTATGAAACTGAATTATAAGGTGCTTGTTTTAAGTAGGAAATGAAACACTTTTAACTCAAGCAGGTCAACTAGTACCCAAGAAAAAACATCTTCATTTTTGCCTGTCTCTTGGATATAGAGCATAAGGAAACCTTATGACCAGCTCTCTAGACTCTGAACAAATCACGTAAACCTCTCAGAAACACCATGAAGTCCAATGATGCATCCCATGTAAAAGGAGTGGTGCGAGGAGACAAGGGAACAGGTAAATCCCACATCTGCAGCACTCTACAATTAGCCTGCAACTTCTAAATATGCAGGGAATTTATGGACAGTTGTTACCTTCCTGCTCCTCTGTTTGTTCCTGCATGTGCTTCTCAAGCATCTGGTAGATGGAGAACCAGTGCTTGGTGGATTTCTCAGTATGGCGCTTCATAGTATTATCCAAACTCATAGACCAGCAGCTGAAACATGAGAGAACAAGCCAAGCAGGCATTTAAGGAAACCCATTTGAAAGATCTGAAACCACAGAAGCAAAAGCTAAACATTCGCTATTCTCTCTTTCCAAGTGGAGATGGAGAAGCTACCTAGTTTGTCGCCTCAGGAATGTATGCCATTGTCTCTACTGAGGTTATTTTATTTTTTTAATGTCTATTTTTGAGAGAGAGAGACAGAGAGCGAGTGGGAGAGGGGGAGACAGAGACAGAATCCGAAGCAGGCTCCAGGATATGAGCTGTCAGCACAGAGCCTGATGTGGGGCTCGAACCCACGAGCTGTGAGATCATGACCTGAGCTGAGGTTGGACACCTAACTGACTGAGCCACCCAGGTGTCCCTCTACTGAGGTCATTTTAAATGCCCTATTTGTTTTTTAAGTAGGCTCCATGCCCAATGTGGGGCTTGAACTCACGGCCCTGAGATCAAGAGTCAGATGCTCTACTGACTGGGCCAGCCAGGCACCCCTAATGCCCTGCTGTTTAACTCTGTGATTAATAACTGAAAAGTACATTCTCTATCTTACTACAGAAACCCTGCAGAAGCAAACTATCAAAAGATGAATGTCCCTACAGCACAAGTTCAGGAGGGGAAGGGAAGTGACAGATTATCACTTACTTCAGTTCCAGTTTACGCCAACGAATGATCGTCTGACTGACTAAATCGAGATGTTTCCGCAGAGACAGAGCTCGACTTGCATTCTCCTCCCAATCCTAAAAAACAAAGATAAAATTTACTGCTGGGCTCTTAAATAACTCTTGTGCTGATTTATCAATAGCAATGAGTGTACATCCAGTGTATCTAGCTTCAAGTTGTTTCTAGTCACCTGACAGAATCAAGCAGAGCTGAGTTTAGAGGCAGGCAAAAAGTAAAGGATTTGGGAACCTGAGTGTGAATGCCTATTGCTAGACACGTGACCCCCTCCGAAGTGCAGAGCCCTAACGTGATCGTCAGGGAAGCACCAGATAGTTCAGAGGCTGTGAAAGGACTGAGGGGATGGGACGTGCAGGCACGTAGCTGGTCTGGAGGCCCACCTGGGAGCCCTGGAAGAGGGAGACTGCAGTACCAGTGGATGCTGTGTCCTACCCTTGAAAACAGGTGACACAGGCCCCTCACGTGCCCCAGAAGATAATGGCTTCACCTGTAATGATCTGACCCCATGCCAGAAAAACAAAGAGGCTTATTCTTCTCCAACCCAAACTATAACTTTCTGTCCCTCTGGCAATAATGTTGCCCCAAGATCATTTTTTTCAATTGATTACAAACTAAAATGAGGAAGAGAGAGAGAGAATTATCTTACCTGTGCCTTTGCTAGAAGGATCTCTAAGCCATTCAGCAACTTTGAGATAGGACTGGAAAGTGGGAAACTACGAATTCTGTCTATTACAACCAGCAGCTGCAGGAAAGAAAAAGAAAATGAAGAAAAGATCTAGGCATCTCTGTGGGAATACAGTCACTCAAAGTCACAGGCCACTGAAAAGAGGCCTGATGAAAGTTTTATGCAAAGTCTCTACTTCACAAGCCCCTGTGAAAGCCACAGAGGCTTTCTAGGGCTGTGGATCAAAGATAAACACTTTATCTGCTGCATTACTCTGGAAAGAAGATGGACTTTGATATGATACTCTTTTTTTTTTCTTTTTTTAAAGTTTGTTTACTTATTTTTTTAGTAATCTCTACAGCCAATGTGGGGCTTGAACTCATGACCCTGAAATTAAGAGTCACATTCTCTCTCAACTGAACCAGCCAGATGCCCCCAAAATAATAACTCTTAACCACTCTCCGCTGTTAAGAGTTACTAAAAAACTGGTTGAAGACCAGAGTGAGGTCTGTGTTAAAACTGCCAATCTTGAAAAAGCCAGGCCTTTGCTAATGTGCGTATGTGTCTGAATAAAGAGGGTAATAATACAGCAGCATTTTAACATGTCGACAGCAAACTATGACCAACAAGTAAAATTAGCAGAATCCCAAACATCATTTATGTAACAGCAGTACAAACTGGTATGTCCATCCTGAAGTGAGTAGTGTCTCACTCAAGTGGGATTCTGTAAACCTTTGTTTATATACTGAAATGTGCACATGACTGCCCTGGGAGATGGCAGAGACCACACCCTCAGTGTTCCCTCCTCACAGGCTGCCCTACCTGCTCAAGGGCTGGGTGTTCCGGCCAATCCTGCAGCAGCTGACTGACAGCCTCTGAGAAACCCTGAAGCACAGGTTGACAATGCCTTGCTTCTGGGACATTGGGGTGCTGGTAGAAGTCATAGGGCCCATCAGGCTTCACTATCAGATCTGAGGCTGCCTCACCAAAGAGAGTGTTATGAGAGAGGGTAAAGGCCAAAAGTTGGCTGCCCAGGAGTTGGTCATTCAGTTCAGCTCCTGTGAAGTTAACATCAGTACAGTCAGTGCACTTAGTAGGTTGAGCCATCAGGTTACAAAGATGTCAAACACATGCTCAGAAACAATAACTACTAGAACTAATGAAGCAGATTACGTCACAGTGCCAATCATGCCCAAAGCAACATAAGCCTAGAGGAGCAGGACCCTAGTATCATAGTAGTATCACCAAAATCTGCCAAGTTTCTCAGACATACAGAGGAACTCAGACACTGCCTGGTTGTTATTAAAAGAGTACAGAGTCTGGTTTGATGGATTCAAATTCCTGGCTTTTATAGCTGTCTTGGTAGACAGAAATGAAAATTAAAGCTTCCTGCCTAATATCAAGGAGTAACTAATGAGGTCATACAGGAAACTGAACCAAACAATATTCCGTAAGCTTAATTTCTGAGTTCCCAGGTTTCTCCCAATAATAAATGATGGGAAAAGCACTAAAGCTATTACAGGCAAATTAGAAATAATACTGAGGAACAAAACTATTTAAACTAAGTCCATATCCTTGTTTTTTAAATCCCTTCCTCCCAAAGTATTCAAATGATAAAAATCCCTTACTGCAGAATTTTAAATCAAGTTTTTTGAAGTAGCTGGAGTCTCCTAAGCTAAGGAAACTCCCTCGATAAGGAATTTAGCAAAAAAACAGGGAGGTGATGACTTTAATTGTTCCCTAAGTAGTAATTACATTTATTTGTCCTCGTTTCCCAAGAGTATAACAAAAATAAATTGTCATACCCATCAGAGGGTAGAACTGTGTCACAAGAGATGCCCCAGTTTGATAGCAGGATAGAAACAGGCCAAGGTAATGCTTTGTCTCATGTGGTGGCAAAGTCTGTTGGTACCAGAGGGACCGAGCAAAGCTGAGGCACAGCTGCTGATGAATGAGCATCACAGCCTGCATTGAGCTCTGGGAGAGGAGGCCAGGGTCTGAAGCTGCTCCCGCTTCTTGCCCATCTGAAGTTCCCTTCTTCTCTTCCAGTGTTGGTTCTACCAAAATATCTGCAAAATCCTGCCAATAACATTAGAGCAATTGAACTTCTAAAAATCAGAATCCAGTTCTACTCAAAAAGGAAGGAGGAAAGATGTTGTGTGAACACTCAAGAAAATGAAGTAGTGACTTACATATAGATATAGTAAAAAGACTGATTATAAAACCATTCAAAGGTAACACGGGTGGCATCAAGGGAATTCATTCCCAAACAAACCCTGTTACCACCACCCGACCTTTTCATGCAGTGGGAACTGCTTTCTGAACTCCCGCTCTTCCTCCTCCTCCTCACTCAGGGCAGTCCTGGAGTTCCTGCTCCTGTATCTGTACAAGCTGTTTTCCTGCTCAGCCTTCTCTTGGGCTATGCGTTCCTGTTCATCCCACTCATTGATAATTTCCTGAAAAGTCACAATATTAGAAAGTAATTTATTTGCTTTTGCTGAAGTACTTAAACAAAGTAAGACTTGCTATCTGTTGTTGGTTTGTTTTGTTTTGTTTAAGAGAGACAGGGGTGGGGGGTGAGGGGGTGAGGAGAGGGTGTAGAGGGAGAGTATCCCAAGCAGGCTCCACACTCAGCTTGGAGCCTGATGCATGACTCTGGGATCATGACCTGAGCTGAAATCAAGAGTCAGACACTCAACCAACTGAGCCACGCAGATGCCCCAAGATTGGCTATCTTTTAATTTCTCATGAAAATAAAAGTACTATGGTTCAAAAAGAAGTAAATGCCCACATCCAAGAAACTACATTTTAGGTATAGAGAGGAAATGAACTTTGTTTTCAAACTGTGTATCTGCAGCAACCCATTTTCCAAAGCACCCCCTTACTGTAGTGCTACAATTTCACAGGTGTAAAAACTTGCTACAGTACAGCTAATGCCATTGGAAGTTCCTGTCAGGAGCTAGTAGTGTTTTGTACTAAGGACAGGCTCTGCATAGACAATGTGGGGGTTGTAATTCAGACTATACTTGGCTAACAACTCAAGCAGCTGGCCCAAGGGTTTGGGAAAGGGAAACCTGGGCTGGGGGCAAGGTGGTTGAGGGGAACCATCAGGAAAACTGGGCTATGCCTTATCAGACACTTCTTAAATTCCCCAGTACCTCTAAGATTTTAGATCCTTAAGTTGGCAAAAACTGTAAGTTAAAGAAACCATGCAGTATTGATGAGAACTGAGGAAATGAGCACCCATCAATCAGGAAGATAATTTGTGTTAAAAACCTAAGCAATTCTGCTTTCCAGAATTTGTACCCAAAGACCTAGGTATAAGACTATTTATGGTAATGCTGGTGTTTTCCAAGACAATAAAAAGACTACATACAAAACAAATGTTCAATGATAAGAAATTATTTAAGTATCTTCGAGCGTATCCATACAATAGAAAACTGGGCAGCCATTCAACATGATGCAGCTGAAGAATAGCATAATTATGGAAGAAAATAATCACTAAATGCTGTTAGGTTTTTTAAAGCAAAGTATAAAACAGAATGAACTTTAGTAGTGGTTTACAGAACTCTAGTGATTTAAGGACCAGTCTCAGAGACCAGGGAGGGAACAGAATTGTTCTCAACTAAAGCAGCTCTTTTATCTACTACATGTTGGGAAACTATTCTAAGATTTTTATTTTTAAGAGTTCTACTGCTAAAGGGGCACCCGGGTGGCATTCAACTTTTGATTTTGGCTCAGGTCATGATCTCATGGTTCATGAGATCAAGCCCCAAGATGGGCTCTGCACTGACAGCATGGAGCCTGCTTGGGATTCTCTCTCTCCCTTTTTCTCTGCTCCCCCCTGCTGTCCCTCCCCCCACAGACCCCACTCACACACAAGCAAACACATTCTCTCTCTCAAAATAAACTTAAAAAAAAACAAGCCTAGAATGGGATGCACCAATATGTTAACAGTTTATACAGCTTTAAATGGTAAAATTTAGTGGGTTTTGTTTATATTTATTTTTTTAATTGTATAAGTTAAAAACAAATTGCTTTCATTGGGGGAAAAAAAGTTATTTTCTTAATAAAGGTTGATACTATTACATGGCAAAACTCACCATAAATAAAATCAAAAGACAACAAAATAGGAGAAAATATTTCCAGTGTGTATCACAGATAAAGAGCTAATATCACTATTTTTTTCTAATGTCTTAAAAATTGAGGGACAAATACCCCCAAAACTAATGGCTGAATAGGAGAAAGAAAGGAACAGACACCAGATCCCACTGCCCAACCACATGGTCTCTATCTACACAGGGTACTGCCAGTGTCCTCCAGCTCCCTTTAGGAGAAGGTCAGTGCTGCCCCCTAGAAATAGGCTTACCTGGCACACGTGTCTGAAGAGCTGCAGGGCCCTATGGTCCAGCTCTCCCTTGCACAGCACATGGGAACGCAGGTAAAGGAGGGCATTCATCAGCAGCTGCTCTCGGGTAGGACAAGGTCTCTGGCCCTTGCCTTCCAGCTCCTTTCCTCCTGAGCGCTTGAGGATCAACTTCCCAAGGCCTCGAAGAACCTCCTCTGACTTCACTGAGCATAAGGCGTCTGCATGAGCATAGTAAGTGGGGAAGGTGGGACCCACCGATGGAAAAGCCAACAGGGATGTGGCCAGGGCACCCAGCCTGTCTGCACAGACCACACTGCCATGGAATGAAGCGTAGACCTCAGATGCCACCAGCCTCATGCCATGCTGCAACTGCAAGATGGATGCCTGCAGTGGGGCCACAGAATCTGGATAGAGGGCATACTCCTCGGCCAACCGCTTCCTGAACTGGTGGTGTGACTGCTGCCAGGAAGCCTCCTCCTTCAGAAGATTTTGGGCCACCTGGGCAGACCGAGGCCCATCCATGTGGAGAGCCTGCAGGAGCCGTGTGAGCAGATCCTGAACAGCAGGGGCCTTGGCAATGCTGGTGACATAGTGGTGGATTTCCTGCACCAATGACTCATAGGCAGGCACCTGGGGTCTGAAGGCCTGCTTCTTCGACAGGCTGCAGATTAAGTTCTCCAGATGATCTATTCTTTGGCGAAGTAATCTAAAGGCAAATTATCACAATATGCAAATTCTGTCAGAGACTCAGCCCTTAGCTAGGAAAACAGAATGAAGACATATCAGCTTCTAAGGAATAACATGAAGAAAATACTGACAATTATAATGTAAATGGAGAATATACAAAAAGCATTTATCACATGCCTCACATGGTGTTACTACTCACTGAAGTAGTTGTATTACCCTACTCTTACAGACCTCTTAGGCTTTTTTTTTTTTTTAACATTTATTTATTTTCAAGAGATACACAGAGACAGAGTGTGAGTGGGGGAGGGGCAGAGAGAGAGGGAGATACAGAATCCAAAGCAGGCTTCAGGCTCTGAGCTGTCAGCACAGAGCCCGACGCGGGGCTTGAACCCACCAACAGAGAGATCATGACCTGAGCTGAAGTAAGATGCTTAACTGACTGAGCCATTCAGGCACCCCAGACCTCTTAGGCTTAAAGACATTAAGTGATCTCTTCAAAGTCTAAAGCCAAAGGACAGGGACAGGACTGGAGCTCAGACCTGCTACATTATACAATATTTACTAAGACAACAAACGCACACAGTGCACATTATCACATCTAACTTCTGTCATGTTGAGAATAAATTCTGGTTTCAACCCTCCTGGCCTCATGAGAATCTGCCCTTCCTTTCAGAGTATTAACTTTTCCTGACAGTAACAATGGCTTTAGCATCTAATCGCCAATGTAGTTCAGAGATCTGTATCATCACCTCAAACACTGCAATTACACTGTGAAGGTCAACCTCAAAAAAAAAAAAAATTTTTTTTTTTTAAGAGTCAATAAACCATCAACACAATAACTCTGCTGTTACCTGATGTGAGGATGACAGTAACTGAGAATGCCTTCATCTTCCAGGTCTCTTCCAGTGTGTAGCTGGGATGAGAGGTTTCGGGTCTTCCACTCACACTGCAGCTGGTGTAACTAATAGAAAGGGAAGAAGCTGGTCTGCTGTGCTCAGCTGTGCCCACATCCAAGAGGACAGTGCCCTGGGGAAGGGTAGAGCAACTGGATAGAAGGAACCTGGGCTCCTGAATGATCCAAGAGCAAGGGATTCTGTTCCATTAACTTGGACCACTTCATCTCAGAGCTGTTAGGTGAAGGAAACTATCTTGTTTATACCACTGAATTTATGAGACTCTGCTCTTACAGTTTTACCAACTCATATACTACTTCCATATTTTGAAGAAGAAAAATCTTATCACTATCTTTATGTATTCAGTTCCTGAATTTGCTTACAAGTTCAAATATCAAGGGATACCACATAATCTAAATCTACTTGATCCTTGAACTTTAGATAAGGAACACCAAAAGTTCAAAACCTGAGGAATACTATACCACATCTAAAGAAATTATCCAAGTCCAAATATTCAAAACTTAGTTCAGGTAGAGGGAGTCTGGACAGGAGAGATACATCAGAGGCTTAGGAAGGGCCACTCCAAATGCCTAAGCTTACTTAGAGGAATTCTCAAAGAGGAAAATGTAGTCTTTAGAACACACTCCCGGGAAGTCATAGGGCAGCTTATGCAAAATCATCCCGTTGATGTTCTGAGCATCCAAAAGGGAATAAAAGGAGTAATATACTAAGCAAGTCCACCCAGTCAGGGATGGAGCCCATGCTCCAAACTCTCATCCCTCCATACCTCTTCCTTAGCGTACTTGAGCTTGTATTCCCTCTTCACTGCGGGGTCAAAGCGGGCCTGCGGAAGCCATGTCTGAATCTGGAGCAAGCCAAGGCTCACCCACAGGCTCCCACGCCGTGCTGGCTCGGGCAGGTCCCGCTTACCATCCCCTTCCCCAAACAAGTGGCGCAGGGAGGTAAGCAAGAGGCATAGCAGCTCTTTGGGCAGGGCCTCCTGCCCAGCCATGTCCCCAAGAGTCTGGCCCACATGCTGGAAGGTCTGCTTGTCCCCGAGCAGCAGCTGCTCACAGTTTTGCATGTATTCCTGCTGCCGGGATTCAGGGAGCAGCTCTGCCAAACCCGCCAAGTGCCGGCACAGCACAAGTCTCTGGAGCTGGGAATCCGTGTATCTGTAGGAACAAGGAGGCACTTAAGGGCTTGCACTACATCAAACGGCATTCCTTTCTCACACTATCATTCTTTTAGAAAATGACACAGCAGACTGCACTGCCAATACTTAGAGGTGAATTTCTCTTCTCAAGTAATCTTATATGCTTTTCTAAGTACCACTCTCTTGATCACAAGAAGATTAAAAGTGACAGAGGCACTGCCCAGCTTATGATAGCCTGTAATGGGCTAAAAATCTGCTGATCCAGCCAAAAAATACACTTGCTTTCACCCACCAAAACTAGCCACTACAGATGAAGTTCAGACAGACTGAGGTTCTCTCTACACACTCTATAGAAAAGATGGAGCTTTATAGTCTACCCAGGGGGCGAGAATACCTGAACTCTGCGACTGAAGGCACAGCCATGTTGGTCCAAAGCACCAAGCTGATATCCCGGAGCTGCTGGGCTCTCTCAACCCACTCTCCCAGGGTGACGTGTGAGGAGGACAGGATGGGGAGGCCGCTCACATCCCAGGGACTTGCTCTGCAGCTGCTGGTCAATACTTCAAAGCAGCACTTGGAGAAGATGGCTCTACTGAGACTGCCAGGGCCCTGATGGAGACGAGTCATGTATCTTTTAGAAGATAAGCAAATGGATTTCAACAAGCAGCACTGAGCACTTCCAAGAGAAGAAAGAGAGTAAGAAAAGGAGGTTCAGGTTGCTAGGACCAGGTAAGCCTCAAACAAAGGATAGAATGGGGTCAGGTGTTAGTAGGCTTTAAAGAAATATAGACTCCATTCTCAACAAATGAGGAACAATGGGTGCTTTAGTAATGCAAGAAAATCTTTCCAACCTGGGCATGAGGAAGACCATTTTTACAACAGAGCTACAGGCATACTGCAGGGAAACTTGGAGGCAAGGAAAAGAGTTAGAAGACAACTGCAAGAGCCAGGGACAAAGTCTGTCAAACCTGTGCTCCTTGGACTATTTACCTGGGACACTGTAATTGCTGTCCACAGCAAATGATAAGGTGGTTAAACAGAAAATGGGAAACACTGTATACTCTGCAACCCTTGAGGATCCCTAAGATATATCACTAAAGGCTTTGAGAAATGTTTTACAATAAAGAAATCAATTTTGAGGGGCGCCCGGCTGGGCTAAGTTGGAAGAGCATGCGACTCTTAATCTCAGGGTCGTTCGTGAGTTCAAGCTCCATGTCGGGCATAGTGATTACTAAAAATAATAATAATTTTTTAAAAATCAATTTTGACAGAGCAAGGGAATAGAAGAGTCTGAAACAAATCCATGAACATCTATAGGAATAAAGTATGATAAAGGTGGCATTTCAAATCAGAGTGGAAAGGATGAATTAGTCAAACGTGGTGTTGTTATGCTGCTTTTGGAAACGCTATTTGTATAGAATAAAAAAAAAATTGTATACCTGCCTCACAAAACAAGATATCGAGATGTAACTGAGGACTTAAATATAAAACAAATACACAAGAAAATAATGGGCAAATGGTTTTTAATTCTAGGGATAATGAAGACTTTTGTTTAAAGCATGACATCAAAGCCAGAAAAAAGAAAGGGACTACAATATTTGAAGAGAAAACATTATAAAACTTGAGAGACAAGAGAACACTAGAAATATATTTCCAACCTTATGGTAGATAAAGGTTTAATATACATACCATGTAAAAAGATCTTCAATAAGAAAATGGCGATAAACTCAATTTTTTTAACAAAATAAGTAATAAACATGACTGAAAACCTCAAAGAAAATATACGTGTGTAAAGATGTCTGATCTCAAAAATAATCACAGGAGTACAAATTCAAATGATATTTTTTAAATTGAATAATTGGTAATAATTAAAAATGTTGCTAACACCTAGTGTGCCAAAGACATAAGAAACAGGTTCTTATAAACATACGAATAAGTAAAACTGTGCTCTAGTCCTAAGTTCTCCTGTGGTCATCCAGAACTTTGTGACCTCCCTCTTTACGAGCTCCTAGCATGTTTAAAAAAGTAAAAAACACACCCTAATGTTTATGGCATTATCAACAATAGCCAAATATTGGAAAGAGCCCAAATGTCCACTGACTGGTGAATGGATAAAGATGTGGGGTGTGTGGGTGTGGGTGTGTGTGTGTGTGTGTGTGTGTGTGTGTACACCTACATAAACATACCCATGCACACAATGGAATATTACTCGGCCATAAAAAAGAACGAAATCTTGTCATTTGCAATGACATTGATGGAGCCAGACAATATTATGCGAAGCAAAATAAGTCAGAGAGAGACAAATACCATATGATTTCACTCATATGTGAAATTCAAGGAACAAAACAAATGAACATGGATGGGGTGTGTATGAAAAAGAGAGTTAAACCAAGAAACAGATTCTAGAGAACAAACTGAAGGTTGCTGGAGAGGTTAGGGGGGTGGGGAGAAGGGGGGCATTTTCTGTGAGGAGCACTGGGTGCGATATGCAAGTGATGAATCACTAAATTCGACACCTGAAACTAATATGATATTACACTGAATGTTAACTAACTGGAATCCAAATAAAAACCAGGAAAGAAAAAAACAAAAAAAAAAAGTAAAAACAAAAACCACCTGCCCAGACATTCTCAGAATAGCCATGAATCTCTTTAACTATGTAGACATTCTAACCAGTGATTAAATTCCAGTTCTTGTAACATATCCACAGAAATACTAAGAGAAAGAGACAAAGATTTATGCAAGAGTAGTTGATGCAGTTATGCTTGTTATAGGAAGGAGGAAATAAAGGCAAGAAACCTCAACATTTATGAATAAGCAAGTGATCAAATAAATTCCAGCAACTAGAACAATGGAATACCTTAAAAAGAATAAGCTGGAATGACATGTTTTCATGACATATTATGTGAACAGAGAAAGTGATCTTATTTTTGTTTACGTATACATTTAATGCAAAATACATGTAAACAAGAAGCAAAGAGGAGTTATTTCTGCAGAATTCTGATATATATACAGAGAGAGAGAGAGAGAAAGAGAGGGAGAGGGTGAGGGAGGGAGAAGAGGGAGACAGAGAAAGTGAGAGCACACATGAGCACTGACCCTTGAACAACGCAGGGGTTAGGGGTACTAACCCCCTCCCATACAATAAAAAATCCATGTATTTAACAGTTAACTCCCCCAAACTTAACCATGTACATTACAGTAGAACAAGATACCACAGGTCTTCTCATTCTCACCCAAAGTTAGCAAAGCTGGATCCTAGAGTGACGTTCACTACTTGCTTCTCTACCCAAGAGTGCAGAATCTCCTTCCAAGTACAGTCCAGAGAAAGGCAAAGAACCACAGACAGCACCCACCCTGCTGTCCCCTCTGCCACCAAGAATCCTGCCTAGTACTTATCCTGCCCTGATGTTTCCCTGAATTCCTTATCCCAGGAGGGAGGCAGGTTCTCATTCTGTGGTCCTGGGCCAACTCTGGCCAGTGACTGGCCCTGCCAACCCCCCCACCTCTGCCCTGCCTGGCTCCTTCACACCTCTCTCAGTTCAATACCACAGGTAGTGGGATAAGGAGTGCCAGAATCAGGTGATAGCCCTGTTGTTACAGCCTTCCTGCATCCTTCCTCCATCTTCCTTTTGCATCTAGTCATTTGGCATCTACCTTACTTTTCAGTCACAATATAAAATACATATTTATCAGAAAAAAGTCCACGTGTAAGTAATCCCATGCAGTTCAAACCTGGTGTTAAGGGTCAACTGCATATATACATACGTATACACACATACATACACATTTCTATACTGTTAAAATATTTTGTAACTAGGAAAAATGGTATTTTAATTAGAGAAGAAAATGAAGACCTTTTAAAGGAAACTTTTTTTTTTTACTTTAATTCATAATTTCCCAAATGATTTAAGACAGAATCTTTCTTTTGAAGGTATACTTCTTAACTTCCTGCAGAAAACAAAATATTGCCATCACTTATTTAGTCACTGCTCTGTCCTAGGAATACATGTTTGTTGCTAGATCAAGAAATTTTTTCCACTATCAAATATTTTTATGACTTTATGCCAACAAACCTTCAATGTGGAGTCCAAAAGGGACTTGGGCATCTCCCTCTGCTGTACACCAAGCAGAGGGCTCCACATTAGCCAGTACTCTGGATTTGTAGTAACAGTACTGCTCCAGAAAGACATAAATGTGGAATTAAATAAGTCAGACCACAAGGAAATAATTTCTTCAGTAGACACCTAGAGATAAATAGATAAGAGCGCATTTGAGAAAAATCCATAAATCAAGTTATGAGGTCTCTCTTTTAGAAGACTTATCTAAAATTAACATGGGTTTAAAGATATTAATTCTAATGTTGCTGATTTTCTGCCACCCGGTCATCTTGGTTAAGTCATTTATCCTGTTTATAATTTTATAAAACGGAGATCTGCCTTTAGAAGGTAAATGAGAAAATACAAGTGAATCAAACAATTATAATGTACCAGCAAAACAGATAAATGAATAAAACATCATTAGAATATTAAGTAATGAACGGCACTTGGGTGGCTCAGTCGGTTGAGCATCTGACTCTTGACTTCGGCTCAGGTAATGATCTCACAGTTCGTGAGTTCAAGCTTTCAATGAACCCACCTCAAGCACTGACAGTGTGAAGCCTGCTTGGGATTCTCTACCTCCCTCTCTGCCCCTATCCTGCTCTTTCTGTCTCTCTCTCAAAATAAACATTAAGTAATGAAGTTGACTATAGTTTGTCACCATTCATATTCAATGGCTATTCTTGGAGGAGAGAGTAAAACACTCTCATGATATATTTTTACATAAACAATAAAAAATAAATATTTTAGCCTCATTTAATGGAAACCAAATAGAATGATTCTGTGATAAGAGGTGAGAAATACCCAGGTAATTACTGCAAATGACATTCAAAATTTTCCCTTTCGAAAGTTAATTCAGATAAGACTAGAGTTTACAACATGGGATTGCAAAATTTTTATTTTATTTTATTTATTTTTTAAACTTTTTTTTAAAAAACCTTTACTTATTTTTGAGAGAGAGAGAGAGACACAGCGTGAGCAGGGGAGGAACAGAGAGAGGAGACACAGAATCCAAAGCAGCCTCCAGGCTCCAAGCTGTCAGCACAGAGCCCGACGCAGGGCTTGAACCCACGAACTGCGAGATCATCACCTGACCTGAGCCGAAGTCAGACACTTAGCCACTCAGGCACCCCGGGATTGCAAAATTAAATAAATAAACCATTCTGCAACCAGTCTGCCACAGAAAGTCTAATTGGCTTATAGTATAAAGAAGGCTTATTTCCCTTTTTGGTTTTGGTTTTTACCTTCTGATGGTGCAGTAAGTACCAAAAGGCTTGAAGCTCTTGTGGAGCAATTGGTGTGTGCTTAAGACAAAACAGGATGTGAGGACTTCTCTCCTTATCTGTCTGGGGTTGCTGATTTTTGCTGGACCTGTTCCAAAAATAAAGAGAAAGAGAGGATGGACTATAGGCTATCAATAAACTGCTAAAAATCTGTTATGTATGGGAAGATGGAACACACAAAACTTACAGTGCATTTACTGAAACACAAAGAAGCAATTCTGCTGGAAAAATACCTAGTAACTTATAGAGGTGGAGTCAAAACAGGCAAAGAATCTTCAAGAAGTTACAGCTTTCCAAAGTGGCAACTGACTTCCCTCTGTTTCAGTAAGACTATTCCCCTTTAAGACAAGTCTATGCTTTGTTTCACATGTAGCATACGTAGAATAACCTAACAACAACAAAAAAATCTCCCCAGAGGAAAATGGCTTACCTTCTTAGGCAAGCTTGTGTCATAAAATCAGCTGT
Organism: Puma concolor; assembly: GCF_028749965.1. NCBI lineage: Eukaryota > Metazoa > Chordata > Mammalia > Carnivora > Felidae > Puma > Puma concolor. Next base: position 81,914,824 of record NC_141671.1, read on the forward strand.
CACTTTGTACTGCCAAAGCAGAGCCAGGTACTCCATTGCAGGCCACAACTGAACACTCCTGGTGAGTTGGATTAAGGAGGTAAAGTCTGGTTGGAACAGGGAGGAAGCTTCATTGTGCTTTTTCTCCAGAAAACCAAGTGAAATTCCTTTGGCTTTTAGTTCTAAACAGTGAGCATTCACAAGATCCTTCAGCTCATCTGGACAAAAAGACACAAGTGATATTACAGAATAATCGTCAGTAGTATAGGCTCAGATTCCCAACAACTAGTTATGTAACTGTGAGCTTAGCCTGAGCTTGAGTTTTATACCTGTGAAATGATATTATTATTACCTGCACAATTCTAATGACAGAATTAAACAGTATATGTAAAGTTCAGTTCTATGCCTGACGCTTATTTAACGACGATTATAGTATACAAAAAAAAAAAAAGGAAAAGAAAAAAGAAACAGAAAAAAAGAAAATCTATGTGAAAAACTTAAAATTTATTGGCTGCAGAGCAGCAGATACTTTTAGAGCAACTGTTAGCAGGATAACTCTAAAGCAGATTACCTGGGTTGACATCTTCCAGAATATTAGCTCTGAGGACCAGCCCCCACGCCTGCAAGAGACTTTTCTTTAAAGTCCATTTAGAAGCAACCACTTGGAGACGATTAACATCTTCCCACCATCCGCTTTCCCCAAGGGCAGGCATCCACTCCCTGATGGCAAGTGCTTTGTTAAGTACTTTCAATTGAGAAAAACACTCTACCACCAGCTTGTTCTGAAACAACAAAACCCAGCAGAATCTATTACAGAGGAGAAATGCAGATTTTAGCAGCCTATTCATGTCTCAAAAAATTTTAAATATTTCCACAATTCTAGAAAACATAAGGTTTGTCTATTGTTGCTCTCAGGAGACTTTACACTAATCAAATTAAAACTCTATCCAGACTTAATACTCTCAAGAATAAACAAAAATGTTAACACTTAACAAATCAATTAAGAGTATTCAGCAAACATTTATGAGTCTAGATGAATGGCAGTTCCCATGTTACAGAACTCCAGATTTGAGCATAAGAGCTCAAATCTTTGTGTTTGCTACATGTTTCCAAGTTGTACCTTAAAAGGAAATGGCCGTCCCAGGAACTTTTGCAACTTCTTTACACCAGTGAAGCCGCCAGTTGGGCTCCCCAAGCAATTCTGAATATGTTCTGAGACAGTCTGAACCTCTTTGTAGTATCTGTAAAGAAGGGAAAAGGCGCAGAGGGATGTAAGAAAAGGGGGAAGTGCTGGATAGTAAGAGACATCATTTAACATTTTATATTTGATTTCCATTCACCAAAAGGCCATGGGAATAAGCCAAAATAAAGCAAGAAGAAAGTTTCAATTCCAAACCCTCTTCTCTTTATCATCAGTACTGTAGATATTGAGTTATTACTCCAAATAGGAGTCTTACTTGTCTTCATGGTTCATTAGGAGTTGAGGGATCTGATGGACCAGATGTTTTAAAACCCAGTGCCAATGAAGGGCAAGCAGGGCCAGGCCTGAGGCATCCACTTTTACTGTGTCAGCTATGGTCCAAAACCGGTCCCGCCACCGCAGGGAATCCAAGATCTAAAAACAGAGCAAACCACGCTCACAAACACCTCTCAGTAAGACACAGATTTCAATTGTTAATCAATACTCAACATACACCCATGAAAGGTGTAGCATTCAGTTGAAATATTTTTAGGGACATTAAAGCAGTCAGAGAAGACAAAGATTCTCCCCCCAGGTACTTAAAGTTCAGAAATATTTCCTTAGGGAAAATGGAATTATTGAGTCACATGGTAAGTGTACATATAGTTTTATAAAAAAACTGCCAACTTTTCTTATAAAGCAGCTGCATTCCAACCAGCAGCACAGGTGAATTCCAGTTGTTCTGTTTCCTTGCCAATACTTGCTACTGTTAGTGATTTTAACTTTAGCCATTTTGGTGCATGGCACCTCACTTACATTTCTTTGATAACTAATGATGTTGGAATTTTTGAAGTTCTTACTGGACATTCATGTATCTTCTGAGAAGTATCTATTCAAATTATCTTGCTCATTTAAAAAGTTGGGTGGTGTTATTAGTTTGCTTGTATAATTTATGGTATCTATAATTTAGAATTATACTTTTATGTAATTTACATACAAACAAAATAGAGCCCAATTTTCAAGTTTCTCCCAGTGTTTTCATTTTCTTAAAGGTATCTATTAAAGTTTTTTGGGGAGACTCTTAAATAGGGAGAACAAATTTAGGGTGGGAGCAAGGGAGAAGAAGGAAATACAAAAGAATATTCATTTGTACATGTTCATTATCGTGGTAACGGCTTCAAAGGTGTGTACGTGTCAAAACATAAAATCGTACACTTCAAATATATGCTCTTCATGATAGGTCAGTTGTATACTCATTAAGCTTTAAAATATGTATATATATTTAAAACTGTTAAGAACTAAATTTCTCAAATAATATTGGACATATAACAACATTGTAGTTTATCTCACCCTTAAGAGTCTTAAACATTTGTCTTGGCACAAAAATTAATATAGATACATTTCCTCACCTCCATGACACTGACATCAGACACCATCCCCTGGGAGGACTGTACCCAGAGCAGGATTAGTGCATCACCAAGTTCAAAAAAAGCAGCAAGATTGACCACAATTTCATGGGGCAGGCTGTGATAGCTCTCTGGATCTTGGAGTTGACATAAATAAGAACATTCCATCAGATTTAAATTCATCTCTAGATATTTTCAAACTCAACAGTAATATGAACTTAACTGCATCTCCAGTACGGTCAATTTTGAAAGGTCACAATTGAAAGCAAATTCTTAGCCTACCATTATCATATTAAACATAACTGATCAGGTATGTACACCTATAGATGTTTATAACCTCTTACTGAAAAATGGAAATTATAGAGCATTAATGCATATTTTATACAAGTACTTCTTTAAATACAAAACAAGATGTGTATATATGTGTGAATGGATGAAGAGCACAGACAGGTGAGAAGATACAAATCAATGTACTATTAACAATAACTGCTTCAAACGCAGACTTCTATCTTTTCAATTAAAAAAAATAAAGGATGAAGAAAGAACCTATAACCAAATACTTAGCAGCATGAACTTTTTGAGCCAACAGATCTAGATTTCAAACTCTAGCTCTGTTACTTGCTAGAGATGTGACCTTGAGCATCTCTGTGCCTCCCTTTTCTCTTTCACAGCATGGGACCTACACCACATAAGGTTGCTATAAAAAGTAAATGAAATCAAAGACATGTAAAAAGCAGTTAGGTGTTACTACTGAATAAGGGGATGTGTTTAAAATCAGTCCAGCAAATCAAAAGGAAATTAGTGAAATGGCAGCAGCTGCTCAAGGTCTCTTCACTTTAGAGACATTATGTGATCAGATGCATTAACTCAAGAATACAAAAAGGAAACCTCTCACCTTTATGGAATTCAAAGGACATTCTCAAAACACTATTTCTTAACTTTATGCCACCAACAGAAACCAAATTTGCTTCAGTAAATATCCGTTTTTCCCGGTCAAGATATATGATTGTCCTGAAATGAGATTTGATAACATAATAAGTAGTATTGGTTATTGGTGAATACTACTTTGCAATCACATCCTCTACCTGCTGAAATCTTGAGAACATCAATCTCCTTCAACCTGCCATTCCTCTCCAGCCCCTGAAAATTCTGGACTAGAGACATGGAGGTGTAGTGATGACAACTGAGTTGGTGGTAGCACGGGGCAGAAGACAGATGGCCTGGAAAAGCTGCACCTAGGAAGACTGCCAGGCCTCACTCTTGCTCTGCCATGATCTGACAAACTGCACTGTGAACTCTTAAAAGTGGCCATTATAAAATTAATCTCTGGTGTTAGAAGTTACCAGGGGAGGAACAAGGGGAGGGGAGACAAGGGGGCCTTTGAGGTGCTAGTTCACAACACATGCATGAGTTCACTTTGTGAAAATTCATCAAAACCAAATATGCTCATTATTAATAACAGTGTACTTTTCTGTAATGCACATTATACCTCATCATAAAATTATTTTTAAAAACCTATTACATTAACACTGATGGCTAATTAAAAAAATACTGTGACTCTTGAGAACAAACAGAGGGTTGCTGGAGGGGTTGTGGGAGGGGGGATGGGCTAAATGGGTAAGGGGATCTACTCCTGAAATCATTGTTGCACTAACTTGGATGTAAATTAAAAAATAAATTATTTAATTAAAAAAAAATACTCTGGCCATTACATTAAATGTGAGAAAAGACCAGCTTATATCACAATTAAGTAAATTTATATGTTGAGTGTATGTGTAAGCATGCAGGGGCTACATATCTCTGCAGCATTTGAGGATGGAAAATGATGTGGACACAACACTGAGGATAGGACCTACGAGAAAATGAGCACGTGAAAATGGGAGGAGCTGCCAAGAATCATGAACAGAAAACAATAGAAACATAACTACCCTATGATAAAGGATTAATTGTAACATAAACACAACATTAAAGTTAAGCTAGTACCTCTTAAAGCATCTTGTTAAATTATTAAGAACTTGCAAAATTTATAGGCATTTTGACATCAGAGTCAGAATTACTTCACTGAGCACGGAGCATGATGTGATAGAGTTTAGAAAAGGCATGATCTGTGAAGCTATGGTGTACAGTGAGGCAAACAGTGCCCAGAATAGCAGGCTTCACCTACTTGTTTGCAACAGACTCTAAAAGGGCAAAGAGCTGCTCAGGCTGATCGGTTTGTGGGTCAAAGTCCATCGAATTTCTAATGATGTCCAAAGCCTGTATATTCCACCGGGGGTCCAAAGGGATCACAAATTCATCTGGTTTAAGAAACAAAAAAACGAAATTTTGGAGTTAAACTCCTTGCCTAGCAAATTTCAGCTGAAGACTTTTCTTGGTCCTAATCTGATCACAGTGAGTCCTGATGGGGAAGACAAAGAACAGGAAAATGCTGGTTTCAGCCCATAATACTAGAAAAGTAAGGTTCAACTGCTTCTACACTATTTCCTTTCTAAATGCAAAATTTCTACTAATCCTGAAAATTCATTCTGCTTTAGGACAAAGGTAGTTCCTGTTACAACATAAGCATTATGACCAATACATTCACCTGCTCAGGTCCCACAGTGGGTCAGAAAAGAATCCATGAGCTTAATCACCCAACCTGTGCTCATTAACCGCAAAAAAACTAACTTACATGGTGGAAAAATGAATGAATATATTTCTCATTGTTTGCTTTCAGTAAGAAAAACAACTCAAGATTATTTCGCTTAAAAGCCAAAAGCCATTTCTTTACAATAACAGACTATGGTGTTCACTGCTACCTCACACTTCTTTGGCTTAAACTTGACACTTCTTTTGTAAAGCAGCAGTGCTCAGATCTGACCCCTTTCCAGGGGTTGTGAGAACCCAGGGAAGGGAGGTAAGACAAAACAACGGTAACATTATGTTGAAGATGGCTGGGTAGGTCAGTGGAGCACAAGGTTTAACAGTACCCACCATACAGTAGACTAACAAATGCCTACTGTGAACAGCAAAGTACATGAAAGAGGGAGCGTGTGTTCCAAAGTCCAGGAAGACTACACAATCCAGAGCTACACATTTGAAAAGGAGGACAAAGGCATACCTAGTATGTTCCAATAATGGGCAAATGATATCTGCTTAAAAGGAAACCTGCTATTCTACTCTAGAACTGTGTTCCCAATAACCAAAAATCCCACATACTTGGCAAGCCATGATTTAGTTCAGCCACAACATGACCACTACGGTAGTTTTCCCTGTTTGTTTTCTTCCCAACATTTACCTTGTTAACCTTTAGTGTAGATAAGGTAATTGGTTTAGCACAAAAGCATCATATTTTCTTTTTTGGTCAAAATCAAATGAAGATGGGGTGGGAAATTAAAAGCCTGGTTCTGTCAAAATGTCCCTAATTTCCTTATTCTTTTTAAGAGAGAGAAAGACGTGCGCACGCGTGCAGCAGGGGCAGAGAGAGGAGAGAGAATCCCAAGCAGGCCCCCGCACTGTCAGCGCAGAGCCCGGTGCTGGTCTTGAACCCACGAACTTCAAGATCATGACCTGAGCTGAAACCAAGAGTCGGATGCTTAACTGACTGAGCCACCCAGGTGCCCCTAATTCCCGTATTTTTCAAACACAGGCAATGAGTATGAATGATGGGTCCCAAATGAACAAGCCAGTTGTGGCTGAGTTGGGACCAGAGACCAGTCTTCCACTCCTGTGTTCTTCCTTCTATGCTTGTATATCATCATCCTCTTTCAAAGACTAAAGGATACAATGGATAGTTTCTAACAAGAAGAGGAATTTGCATCTGGATACTTTGAGTCTTCTAAATATTCCTGTTATCACAGTGGTAGTTCTGTCAGGTCTTTTTCCATGAACTCAATGGACCAATTTCCTAAACTATGCTGAGAACTCAAAATCAAATCTCATGCAGTACCTGTTATATTTGGTTGTAATATTTTGATGACATTACTGACCCCAGCTGAGAGAGAATTTGAGTAAAAATTCCTAAGTGATGCAGCACTGGCTTCCAAATGAATCTGTATTGATTCTGTGGAGGAAGGAGAAGCAAATGTTAGTATCTAAAGTAGGGCTGTCCAGGTAAACTTTTTGTGATGATGGAAAGAAACATCCTATAGTTGCACTGTCAGAGTAGCCACTAGTCACATGTTAGTAAGCACTTGAAATGTGGCCAGTACAACTAAGGACTGGATTAAAAAAAATTTGGGGCGCCTGGGTGGCGCAGTCGGTTAAGCATCCGACTTCAACCAGGTCACGATCTCGCGGTCCGTGAGTTCGAGCCCCGCGTCGGGCTCTGGGCTGATGGCTCAGAGCCTGGAGCCTGTTTCCGATTCTGTGTCTCCCTCTCTCTCTGCCCCTCCCCCGTTCATGCTCTGTCTCTCTCTGTCCCAAAAATAAATAAACTTTGAAAAAAAAAAATTTTTTTTTTTTAATGTTTATTTATTTTTGAGAAACAAAGAGCATGAGCAGGGGAGGGGCAGAGAGAGGGAGACATAGAATCTGAAGCAAGCTCCAGGCTCTGAGCTGTCAACATAGAGCCTGACATGGGGCTCAAACCCATGAACAGAGATCATGACCTGAGCTGAAGTCAGATGCTTAACCGAATGTGCCACCCAGGCACCCCAAAGGACCGGATTTTAGATTTTATTTCATTTTAATTAACTTATATTTACATTTTAGTAGCCATCTGTGGCTAGTAGCTCTCATATAGGACAATGCAGACAAGAATTTATAAATTCTCTATACATTTGTAGACAGATCACATATACCATACAATATAGACATCTTCTGGCTAATTTCTCATGGATAGAAAGGTTCATATAAACTCAGTTACTTTAGGCAACAAGGTGTACCAACAAATTCCATGCTCTGTACTTTGCAACCCATGCAATGTTGTTACTGTTGGATTTTTCCTCTTAAAATGAAAGAAGTACAAAGAAATTAAGCATGAAAAATTAGAGCACTGGAATGAAAATAAAAGTCTCTTATGCACTTTTAGGGGAAATGAATTTACCAAAAGCAACCTTTCCCAGACAGTAATGTTGTACAGCAATAGTACAGAAGCATGTTCAAAAAATAAATAGTAACATAATATAGTACATTTTCTTTTTGGATTTGATAGGTGGAAAGATACTGAAATGAATTACATGGGAGCAAAGTTTCTCTTTTTTTTTTTTTTTTTTTTAAATTTTTTTTTCAACGTTTATTTATTTTTGGGACAGAGAGAGACAGAGCATGAACGGGGGAGGGGCAGAGAGAGAGGGAGACACAGAATCGGAAACAGGCTCCAGGCTCTGAGCCATCAGCCCAGAGCCCGACGCGGGGCTCGAACTCACGGACCGCGAGATCGTGACCTGGCTGAAGTCGGACGCCTAACCGACTGCGCCACCCAGGCGCCCCCAAAGTTTCTCTTAGGACACATCTAAGAGCAGATATGTTCCTTAAATTTTTTAACAGTTATACAAACAATAATGCCAGGTCACAAATTTCTTGCTAGGAGATCTTCCAGATATAATTTTAACAGTGTCCTCACAGAATAACACAGCTGCTGAAGCACAAAAATAGGGTACGGGTAAATATATTCACTTATTACATATACAAAGTAAGCTTTTTGACTCACCAAGCCCCTGTGGTATATTCTTGGCTAAATGATAAAGCCATTTAACTCTGAGCACCCAATCTTGATTGGTTGCTCTTTCTATAAGCAATTTAACAGCCATGGCCAGAACATCTGGTTCATCAATCCAGTAAGTAGCCACTTCGATTGAACTGAATTTCAAGCTCTCAGGGTTAGAGGACTGCATAATTTTCTCCAAGTCTGGTAAGGTAAGAGGCTGAATCCTGAAATTAATTAGAACAGCAAGGCAAAGTCAGTACTAGAATGAACTTACATCTTATATTTCAAAGAACTAGGTAAATAACTTTGCAAACAATGGATCAAAGAGGTAATGGGGAAAAGATTAGTCCCCTTCAAAGGAGGACAAGTAAAACATTATGAAGTGAATAATAAATAGGGAGGAATATTGCAATGAACAAGGAAACTATGACAGCTGGGTGATAAATGACCACACAACATTCTGGTCAGACATGTTGTGTCATGACCATTATCATTAAAAAAAAAAAAAAAAAAAAAAAAAAAAAAAAGCCAAGATGCCAAAGAGATACAACCTCAAGGCTCCACTAACCTGGCCCAGCTGCTGGTTTTCATGCTCATCCTGTTAAGGCAATATACTAAGACTTGTCCATCACTTCGGACTCTAGAGAGGTGAGAATCTTCTGTAGCAAAGATTGCTGAGGGCAGAGAATCTGGCCACAGGCCCATGGCAAGGATGGAGTTACCCCAGGTTTCATGGGCTTGTAGAGAAAAAACATGTTTCTCCAGTAAAGCCTGCACAAGCTGGTAGGAGATAAAAACACGTGGTATATAAGCAACAACATATAAGTGCTAATACCAAAAACTAGCTGAGTAATAATAGTTTTCCAGGCCCCGATAGTTGTTGTCATATTGTAACATACACATCCTTCAGTTTTCAACATTACAGGATAAATTCCACTTTTTCTAATGATAGCTAAGTTTCCAAGAAGTAAATATTGTATTTCACCTATTTAGCAGAAAATTACTTGGGATACCAGATCTCTACTAGAAAGTAACTATAGCAGTCCACTCTCAGTTCATTAAAGTTATCATCAATAGAATTTCCTCCACCTAAATAACGTAGAGTGTTATAACTGAGAAAACTATTTGCAACATTTCACAGTACCTTTTGGTTTGCTGGTGAATGCTGGGAGCGGACATATGCTTCCCAGCATACTTCAGAAAAGGCTGTGTCTAAACTCAGCCCTCGCTGTAGGCACTGCACAATGAGTAAGGCTGTCTGAATTAAAGTTGAAATAGATGATGTTGGAGAACCTATAAAGGAAAACATATTGCCATCTATGTATGAGCAACAGATTCTGCAAAATCTCCAATGAAAACAAATAAATTCAACTTCACATCAAGCTTTGTTCTACTCAAATTCACCCAGACACTTATTTTAGAAAGGCATCTAAGTGGATATTAGGGTCTCACTAGCACACAATGGACTTGTAGGAACATTTATATTCCTTCCCTAACCTGCGTCCCTCCCTCTCTTTCTGTCAGAAGCACAGTGCAGGAAAGCAACAATTACAAGTATGACAAAGCCTGATCACACATATCCTTAAACCTAAAGTTGACACACAATGAAGGTAGCAGAAAGAGCATGGTCTCATGAAGGACCAAGCACTTTAAAATCCAACAGAACTACTTTCAATTCTCACCTATCATTATTAACTGTTATGCTCTGATGAGTTATTCAACCTCTCTGAGCCCTATCTATAAAATGAAAACATGCCCTGAAGAACTAATGTGAAGAAGACTAAAAAAGCAACTGACATTGTACCTAACACATAATGGTTACTCAATAAGGAGTATCATCATTTTTCAGCATTATCTTTGTTATTATTCTTGCCTACTCCTGTGTATTTGGACATTTAAAAGAAGTAACACCTGGCTGTTTTGAACAAGTCAAAGTTCCCTCTTTATTCTACCTTCAAAAGATTCAATGACCATCCTGAAGATAAGGACAAACTTTACATTAATGTCTAAAGCAGTATTCCTCAAAGAATGGGTCTCTGAATGAATCCATCAGAATTACCTGGGAAACTTCTTTAAAATACTAATTTCTGTGCTTCACTCAGACTTGCTGAACCCACTCCCTTAGGGGGAAGTAGGATACCACCATATCTACATTTTTAAAGACTTTTCAGGTAATTTCTATTTGTATGTACACTAAATTTAAAAACCTCTAGACTAGGGGAGCCTGTGTGGCTCAGTCACTTGAGCGTCCAACTTTGGCTCACGGTTCATGAATTTGAGCCCCCCCCCCACCTCAGTCCCTCCATAGGGCTCACTGCTGTCAGTGCAGAGCCCACTTCAGATCTTCTGCTCCTCTCTCTCTACCCCTCCCGCATTCATGCTTTCTCTCTCAAAAATAAACATTAAAAAAAAAAAAAAAACCTAGACTAGCAATTAAATGGAATAACACATGAATCTTTTTTTTATTGTTTTTTTTTTAATGTTTATTTATTTTTGAGAGAGACAGAGCGAGAGCAGGGGAGGGGCAGAGAGAGGGAGACACAGAATCCAAAGCAGGCTCCAGGCTCTCAGCATAGAACCTCATGCGAGGCTTGAACTCATGAGCCATGAGATCATGGCCTGAGCCAAAGTCAGATGCCTAACTCACTGAGCCACCCAGGCACCCCAACACATGAATTTCTTTCTTTCTTTCTTTTTTAAAATTTACATTCAAGTTAGTTACCATATAGTGCAACAATGATTTCAAGAGCAGATTCCTTAATGCCCCTTACCCATTTAGGTCATCCTCCCTCCCACAACCCCTCCAGTAACCATCTGTTTGTTCTCCATATTTAAGAATCTCTTATGTTTTGTCCCCCTCCGTTTTTATATTATTTTTGCTTCCCTTCCCTTAAGTTCATCTGTTTTCTCTTAAAGTCCTCATACGAGTGAAGTCATATGATATTTGTCTTTCTTTGACAGACTAATTTCACTTAGTATAATACCCTCTAGTTCCATCCACGTTGTTGCAAATGGCAAGATTCCATTCATTTTGATTGCCGAGTAATAGTCCATTGTATATATATATATATATACCACATCTTCTTTATCCATTCATCCATCAATGAACATTTGGGCTCTTTGCATACTTTGGTTATTGTTGATAATGCTGCTATAAACATTGGGGTGCATGTGCCCCTTCGAAACAGCATATCTGTATCCCTTGGATAAATACCTGGTAGTGCAACTGCTGGGTCATAGGGTAGTTCTATTTTTAATTTTTGAGGAACCTCCATACTGTTTTCCAGAGTGACTGCACCAATTTGCATTCCCACCAGCAGTGCAAAAGAGATCCTCTTTCTCTGCATCCTCGCCAACATCTGTTGTTGCTTGAGTTGTTAAATGTTGGCCATTCTAACAAGTGTGTGGTGGTATCTCATAGTGGTTTTGATTTGTATCTCCTTGATGATGAGTGATGTTGAGCATCTTTTCAAGAGTCTGTTAGCCATCTGGATGTCTTCTTTGGAAAAGTGTCTGTTCATGTCTTTTGCCCATTTCTTCACTGGATTATTTGTTTTTTGGGTATTGAGTTTGATAAGTTCTTTATAAATTTTGGATACTAACCTCTTATCTGATATGTCATTTGCAAATATCTTCTTCCATTCCCAGTTGCCTTTGAGTTTTGCTGATTGTTTCCTTCACTGTGCAGAAGCTTTTTATTTTGATGAGTTCATTTTGATAGTTCATTTCTGCTTTTGTTTCCCTTGCCTCCAGAGACGTGTTGAGTAAGAAGTTGCTGCAGCCAAGGTCAAAGGTTTTTGCCTGCTTTCTCCTGGAGGATTTTGATGGCCTCCTGTCTTACATTGAGGTCTTTCATCCATTTTGAGTTTATTTTTGTGTGTGGTCTAAGAAAGTGGTCTAGGTTCATTTTTCTGCATGTTGCCATCCAGTTTTCCCAGCACTACTTGCTGAAGAGACTCTCTTTATTCCATTGGATATTCTTTCCTGCTTTGTCAAAGATTAGATGGCCATGCATTTGAGGGGCCATTTCTGGGTTTTCTATTCTGATCCACTGATCTGAGTGTCTGTTTTTGTGCCAGAACCATACTGTCTTGATGATTACAGCTTGGTAATACAGCTTGAAGTCCGCATATGAATTTCTATAAGAAAACTCCACAGAGGCTAGAAGTCAATCACCTTACCTACAACAGTACTCTGGATCTCCATGTGTAGAGCCAAGAGGGTGTCACACACACTGTCCCCCACCAACCCAAGGCTGTGCAGGAGAACTTTCAGATCCAGGTTATCTGGAATGTTCCCATCCCCTTCTCCTGAAATGTAGATTTCAAGTCCACGATTCCTCATCGCTCGGGATATTTCTCCATGAACAGGATCCATCGAGAGAAAAAGTCTGGTAATATAGCAATCCAAAGGAAAAAAAATTAAAATCCCAGTTGCAACCAATGATGAGGCTGCTCAACAACAAGTGGTGAAGGCAGACCGTATATGGCTCCTCTTCAGGGAGCTTATCAAGACGATCTCACTAACTCAAAGTCTGCTACTTTCATCTGTCTTCTATCTTGTAGTGCCAAAATGCATGAATACAGCAAAATCAGTGTCTCTAAACCTATTCACCTTAGAAACTAGTGTTTATCCAGTGCACCTTTAATGGTATCTGAGAACGTTAAAATTCTTACTTTCAGATATTTCCCAAATCAAATAGTGCTAATTCATCATTCTAACTCACCTACAGAGATCAAAAAAGGGAGCAGTGTGCTCTTCTGAAACAATTATCTTCATATATTCAACATCTCTGCCTAGCTATCTAACATCTCCAAAACTAAACAGTGGATTCCCTGTTGACCTTCCCTACATCAAACAAGCTCCAGGGCACCTGGGTGGTTCAGTCAGTTGAGTATCTGACATCAGCTCAGGTCATGATCTCATGGTTAAAGGGTTTGAGCCCCGTGTCAGGCTCTGTGCTGACAGCTCAGAGCCTGAAGCCTGCTTTGGATTCTATGTGTCTCTCTCTGTTCCTTCCCCACTCACAGTCTCTCTCCCTCTCTCTCTCTCTCAAAAATAAACAAACATAAAAACAAAACAAAACAATAACAAAACCCTGCTCCTTTGCCAGTCTTCCCTTTCTCAGTAAATGGCTCGCATATGTATCCAATTACTCAGGCCAAAAATTTAGGTAAAATCTTTGTTTCCTCTTTTTCTCAACCCACATGTCTGATCAGCAAATCCCAACTCATGTTACCCCAGTCTAAGCTATACTATCTCTTGCTTGAACTATTGCAAAAGGCTTAAGACCATTCCCCCTGCTTCTACCCTTTACCACCAACCCACTACAAAAACCTCAACTATTTTTTTATTTTTTTTTTAAATTAAGCTTTGTGCCCAATGTGGGGGTTGAACTCACGACCCCCTGAACCAACTGAGCCATCCAAGTGCCCCCTCTTGTTTACTGAGAGTCTGGCAAATAGCAGAGCCTCCATAAATATTTAACTGAATCAATAAATGAGTGAACATATTTATGACTGAATGTATGAATATAATATGTAACAACGTCCTACTGAATGTCCACCTCCACTATTGAGGTGGTCAGATTCTTAATCAGAAACTTAAGAGGCACAAATACCTGAAATTGGGATTTGGTGTTATGGTGGGAGTGGATCCATCTATCATTCCTCTTTCACTAATAGTGAGAACACCTCCAGGTTCCAGCAAAGCATTCAAACGATCCAGCACTGATGGGCTGCATAGAGAGACGTCAAATTAAATGGTGGCAGACTGACATCTGCACGCATTCTACTTTCCTTACACAGGCTTCCCACTGGTCCTGACCCATGTCCTCCTTCAGCATGGATCACTCCCCCACATAGAATTGTGCTCTCTCTCTCCCCATCTGCTCCCCTTTTCACTCCCCAAGGCACATTGCTCAGAGATTCATACACAGTAAATACCCAAAATACTGTTAAATAAATAAACAAAATTAAGGGAAATGGTTCCATGATGTTTAACTCTTTTCTCTTTCCCCTTCCATCTTCCCCACTTCCCAACATTATCAAATCAATTTAAAGGCAACTGGGTTTCAATTCAAAACATTCTGAAAAATGCTTCAGGTAGAGAAACCATCAGCCAACCTGGAGTGGCTTCTATTATGCTGTGTACTACGGTAGTTTTATGACGCCGTTTTCGTTATTTTAGAATCAAAGCAATACACTGATACGCATTTTCTAATGTCTGCCTTGTAAAAGATCCTCCATTTCAAAAACCTGTACTCAAGAATGACCCTAACAAAAGGAGTTTTGATGTTAAATAAAAAGGTCTACCTCAAAAATTGGAAAAGTAAACAAATTTTGTTAGCCTTCAGTTCACCCCAAAACAGTCACACAGAGCTAAAATCTTGCAGCTGATGACCAACTACCTTTGTTCACGACAGGGATAAGACTACAGAAGATGACTGAGGATACATTTGAGGTTAAGAAAACAACAGGTTCAAAACCCAGAGCTTCCAACTGGGTTTCTACTTTGATAAGCATATCCCAAATTTCAATCTGGTGTTTAAGCAGAATGTCCTTACTTGCAGAAGTTAACATTGTCCATCAAAAGCCAATCTCCAGACTTCAGAGCCCGAACCAACATGCTGTCAACCCATTCAAATGTGCCATGGCTGCGACCACTGGTGGACTGCAGAAGCTTCGCCCCAAAATTTCGGAATTCTTCCACAAGTTTGGCAAACTCTGAAATGTCACAGCCATAGCACTTAATGTCAAAGTAAGGCAATAAAAAGACAACAAAAGAAAAATGAACGAAACCCCCTAAGAGTTTATTAAAATAAAATAGGAAACTTCTGGTCCAAGTTTTTGAAGTTTCATAATAGAGTATATATAAGAAGAGGGGTTTTTTTTGTTTTTTTTTTTTTTAATTTGTTTAAACAAAACAGGTATGAAATTTAGGTCTGGTGGCAGAAAATACTTTTTAATGACTAGGTAGAGGTAACTCAAGGGTGACAGAGACGCAAATAATCTTTGTCATACTTTCTCACATGGCACAAGGAGAATAATGACTCCCATCTATTACTGCATTTGTACCAAATGAAAGGGCATTAAGTTGGCACAATGAAATCAAAGTCGTGAAGTCAAAGGTTTCTTTTAGAATGACCATATCACATGATTATAGTAACAACTGGTATTTACTTTCCTAGTGCTTTTTTTTTTTCTTTTTTTTTTAAATGTTTATTTTTGAGAGAGAGACAAAGCATGAGTGGAGGAGGGACAGGGAGCAAGGGAGACACAGAATCCGAAGCAGACTCCAGGTGCTGAGCTGTCAGCACAGAGCCTGACTCGTGAAATGCAAGATCATGACCTGGGCCAAAGTCGGATGCTTAACTGACTGAGCCACCCAGGCATCCATTGCCTAGTACTTTATTTCCCTGGAAACTGCCTTATGACCCTTGTTCATATCACAAAGTATTATGTATTGGACTCCTGCTTCTAGCCATGAGGAAATAATAAGGTTTAGACTTCAGCTCCACTGTTAACAATTTAAAAACTACACAAGATACACAAACAACTGCTTTCAGACACTGGAGAACAGACAGCAGAGCTCTGTGATACCTGGGGAAAGAAAGCCCTAAAATTGCCCTTGATTTCCACCTGGAAGGAATTTCTGGATTGCAAAGCAAGGAGAGGGAACTCCAATGTACCACAGAGGTCTCACTGATTTGAGGACAGACTGAAACTCAGGGAGGCCAAGCCAATCCAATTACGCTGAAGGGCAGAGTACTCAAGATGAAGGAGCTATTCAAAGAGCTCCAGAAATTTAGATAAGGGCCTCTGGAATCTTTGGCTAAATAAAAAAATCTGCATGTGCTTATAAATGGTGAAGCTCCACAAGGATGAGAACACTCGCAAGGAAAACCTGGGGAGCTATGAGTGGAACGATTCCCAGAGCTCACCCAAGACTGAGTATTACTCCAGTTCCCACCAGCAAAACTAAGGAGACCCCAGTGAATATACCAGCAATTCAGCAGAGATGCCGTGCAAGCTACACCTCAACAGGGAGGCTAATCTAGCCCTACAGTAAAGGTTACTCTGGAATGACCTTAAAAAGCTTGAAAAGATCAAAATGACCTTTCAAGAGAGCAATGTAGGAAGATCATGAACTCACCTCCTTCCATGGACACACTGAATTGATAGCTATCTATGGAAAATTTTCCTCCAAAAGAACTCTAAAGTCTGGCTGAGTGATGACTACACACCAGACAAATGAAAAAAAAACAAAAAAAACAAAAAAACCAAAAACCAAAAAACAAAACACTGAAGCAGGGAAGAGTGGCTAGGAAATAATCTCGCCATAAACACTACCCCCCCAGCATAGTGACCCACAACTGGAAAGGACCTGAAAACCTGCAGCTTCTCCTTACGGAGCAAAAGGTTTGAATCCTACATCAAGAATCTCAAGTTCTAAAACATGTACCTAAAAAGCAAGCCCTCAAAAACATCTATCTTCTAAAAGCAACAGAGTTTGGGGCACCTAGATAGCTCAGTCAGTTAAGCGTCCAACTCCTGATTTTGGCTCAGGTTATGATCTCGTGGTTTGTGAGTTCAGTCTGTAAGTTCAAGCCCCGTCCTGGGCTCTGCACTGACAGTGTGGACCCAACTCCCTCTCTCAAAATAAATAAACTTTAAAAAGAACACATTTCCCTAAAAATACAATGTAATACAATAAAAATAAAAATAAAAATAAAAATAAATAAAAATAAAAAGCAGCAGAGCTTGCATGCCAAGACTGTGATCCCAGAAAGGGCTCATATACTCAGACTCGTCCCAGGGCCCAGCTCAGAGGAGAAGTCAATCCCACCCAGACTTCACCTGCCTCTATTAAAGAAACAACCTCCTCACGGTTTGTGGGATCAAGCCCCACACTGGGCTATGCACTGACACTACAGAGCCTGCTTGGGATTCTCTCTCTTTGTCTCTCTGCCCCTCCTCTCTATTTCTCTCTCAAAATAAATAAACATTAAAAAGGAAGAAAGAAAGAAAGAAAGAAACAAACAAACAAACAAACAAACAAACAAACAAACAACCTGAGGGGCAGGCATCTAATATAACACATCATCCTAGAGCCTGCTGGGCGCCATCTTTGTCCCCTTCCTTTGTAGTGCTCCAGAGCACCAGCACCTCCCAGAGCTTTTTACACAAGTCTGGAGCCCTAATTTTTACAGCTACTACCCAGGGGACACCTCTTGATCCTCTGGCTCTGGAGGCCAGGAGAGCTTGAGTTCCTAATCCCATGGGACTGTAATAATCAGTGTCACCCAAAAGGAGACAGAATTGATAAATTCTACCAAACATTCCAAAGGAGTAAGTATTAATCCTTCAATCCTTTTCAAACTCTTCAAAAAAAAAAAAAAAAAAAAAAAAAAAGAGGGAACTTGCCCAAACTCCTTTTATAAACTCAGCATTACCCTGATACCAAAACCAGACAAGGATGCCACAAGAAAAGAAAATTACAGAGGCACCTGGATGGCTCAGTCAGTTGAGTGTCCGACTTTGGCTTGGGTCATGATCGTGCCCCACATCAGGCTCTGTGCTGACAGCTCAGAGCCTGGAGCCTACTTCTGATTCTGTGTCTCCCTCTCTCTCTGTCCCTCCCCTGCTCACGCTCTCTCAAAAATGAGTAAACGTTAAAAAAATTTAAAAAGAAAAGAAAATTACAGGCTAATATCACTGATAAACACAGATCCAAAAATTCTCAACACAATAACCAGCAAACTGAATTCAACAATACTGTGAAAGGAGCATATACCACGATCAACTGGGATTTATTCCAGGGATGCAAGAATGGTTTGACATCTGTAAATCAATGTGATATAACACATTAGCAAAATGAAAGATAAAAATCATATGATCATTTCAATAGAAGAAGAGAAAGCACTTGACAAAATTCAACATCCATTCATGATAAACTCTTAAAAGTGAGTATAGAGAGAAATGCTTCAACTTAATAAAAGCTCTATAAGATAAGCTCAGAGATACCATCATACTTAATAATGAAAAGCTGAAAGCTTTTCCTCTGAGATCAGGAACAAGATAAGAATGCCCACTCACGCCACGTTGTTCAACAGAATATTGGAAGTCCAGGCAGGGCAATTCAGTGAGAAAAGTAAGAGGCATCCAAATTGAAAAGGAAAAAGGAAAATTGTGCATATTACATAATACTATATACAGAAAACCCTAGGACACCACAAAAAAAAACCCTGAAAATAAACAAAATCAGTAAAGTTGCAGGACACAAAATCAATACATACACAAAAATTCATTGTGGTTCCATACACTAATAATGAACTATCAGAAAGTGAAATTGAAACAACCACATTTACAATTGCATCAAAAACAAAAACAAAAACAAACAACCTAGGAATAAATTTAAACACGGCGGTGAAAGACATGTATGTTGAAAACGGTAAGGCATTAATGAAAGAAATTGATGAAGACATAAATGAATGGAAAGATATCCCATGCTCCTGGACTGGACACATGTTATTAAAATGATCATACTACCAAAACAATATACAGATGCCATACAACCCCTATCAAAATTCCAATGGTATTTTTAACCAAAATAGAACAAACAATGCTAAAATTTGTGTGGAACCACAAAAGACCCCCCAAAAGCCAAAGCAATCTTGAAAAAGAAGAAAGCTGGAGGCATCAGACTCCCTTATTTCAAATTATATCACAAAGCTAAAGTAATTAAAACAGCATGATATGGGCATAAAGACACACAGATCAATGGAACAGAAGAGAGAGCCCAGAAATAAACCCACAAATATGTCGCCAATTAATTTATAACAAAGGAACCAAGAATACACAATAAGGAAAGGACAATCTCAATTATTGGTGCTGGGGAATCTGGACAACCACATATACAAGAATAAAACTGCACCACTGTCTTATACCATATACAAAAATTCAAAATAGATTAAGGCCTTGAATAAAAGACCTAAGCCACAAAACTCCTAGAAGAAAACATAAATGGTAAGCTCCTTAACATACGTCTTGGTGATGACTTTTTTAACATGACACCAAAAGCAAAAACAAACAAGTAGGACTACATCAAACTAAAGAGCTTTAGCACAGCAAGAAAACCCATCAACAAAATGAAAGACAATCTACTACTGAATGGGAGAAAATACCTGTAAGTCATTTATCTGATAAGGGGCTAATATCCAAAATATATAAATAACTCATACATCTCAATAGCAAAATTATATACAAACCCATTAAAAACTGGGCAGGGGATCTGAATACACATTTTTCAGACTTTTTAAAAAAAATTTTTAATGTTTATTTTTCAGAGAGGGAGAGGGAGAGAGACAGAGAGAGAACGAGCGGAGGGAGGGGCAGAGAGAGAGGGAGACACAGAATCTGAAGCAGGTTCCAGGCTCTGAGATGTCAGCACAGAGCCCAATGCACAGCTTGAACGGATGTTTAATCGACTGAGCCACCTAGGTGCCCTTTCAAAGACTTTTAGATAGTCAACAGGTACATGAAAAGATGCTCATCATCATTAATTATCAGGAAAATACAAATCAAACCCACAACAGGCTATCACCTCACTCCTGTTAGAATGGTTATTATCAATAAGAAATAACAAGTGCTCACAAGCATGTGGAGAAAAGGGAACCCTTGTGTACTACTGGTGAGAATGTAAATTTGTGCAACTACTATGGAAAACAGTACAGAAGCTCCTCAAAAAATTAAAAATGGAACTACCATATGATCCAGCAATTCCACTTCTGAGTATTTATCCTAAGAAAATGAAATCACTAACTTGAAAAGATAATGCACCACCATGTTCACTACAGGGTTGTTTGTTATAGCCAAGATATGGAAACAACCTAATTGTCTTTCCACAGATGAACGGATAAAGAAATTGTAGTGTATATACACACACAATGGAATATTATTTAGCCATAGAAAAGAATGAAATCTTGCTATCTGTGACAACATGGATGGACTTCAAAGGCATTATGCAAGTGAAATAAATCAGAGCAAGACAAATATCATACGATCTCTTTTATATGTGGGATAAAAGACCAAGCTTATAGATACAAAGAACAGACTGGAGATTGAGGGAGCTGGGGAAAGAAATGGGTGAAATGTTTGTTTTTTTAAATTTTTTTAAATGTTTTTATTTATTTTTGAGAGAGAGAGAGAGCAGGGGAGGGGCAGAGAGAGGGAGACACAGAATCTGAAGTAGGCCCCAGGCTCTTAGCTGTCAGCAAAGAATACAATGCAGGGCTCGAACTTGTGAACCGCAAGATCATGACATGAGCCAAAGTCAGACACTTAACCGACTGAGCCACCCAGGAGCCCCTCCTTTTTTTTTTTTTTTTAAGTCTAAATAGGCGAAATAAAAATATAAGATCAAAATTATCCATAAACAACTTCATTGCCCACCACAAAGTCCAAAATTCTTTTTTTTTTTTTAATGTTTATTTTGTTTTTGAGAGAGAGAGAGACAAAGAAGAGAGGGAGGGAGGGAGGGAACGAGCACAAGCAAGTACAGCAGGAGAGGAGCAGAGAGAGAGGGAGACAGAGTCCGAAGCAGGCTCTGCACACTGAGCACAGAACCTGATGCGGGGCTTGATCTCATGAACTGTGAGATCATGACTTAAGCCGAAGTCAGACGCTTAACCGAATGAGCCACCCAGGCGGCCCAGTCCAAAAGTCTTTAAAGAAATATAGTTGACCCTTGAACAACAAAGGACAAGGATGCCACCTCCTCCTACAATCAGTCAAAAATCCACATATAACTTTTGACTCCTCAAAAACGTAACTACTAATAGCTTACTGTTGACCAGAAGCCTTATGAATAACAATTAACATGTTATGTACATTGCAAATTATATGCCATATTCTTAGAATAAAGTTAAAGACATTTATACGGAAAATGCATTTACAGTACTGTACATATACTTATTGGAAAAAATCCACATGTAAGTGGACCCATGCAGCTCAAACCCATGTTATTCAATATTCAAGGAGCAACTAACAAAAATGCAGCAATAAGCACTAATTCAAAATTGACAGCATGCAATCAAAATTACTTGACACACAAAGAAAACATGACTCATAACCAGGAGAAAAAACTCAACAGAACAGCCCCAGAAGTCATAGATGATGGAATTAGCAAAGATGTTAAAACAGATATTATAAAAAAGCAGAAGCACTTAAGATAAATTGTGAACACGAGAGAACTAGAATATATTTAACAGTCATACACCTTCGTACTAATGTTAAAAGATATATTTAGAAAGAAAGAATATTTTTAACCAAAAATAAAAGAGTAGACTGTTTTAGACTCACCTTTCCTCACTCTATTAGTACCCTTAAGAAATGACTCAGTATGAAAGTGAATCCTAAATAAAAACCTGTATTTAGAACGAGCTGTGAGCATGTACTCTAAATATTTAAATTTTAGGGGTGCCTGGATGGCTCAGTTAAGCACCTAACTTTGGTTCTGTGAGTTCAAGCCCTGAGTCAGGCACTCTGCTGTCAGCACAGAGCCTGCTTCAGATCTTCTGTCCCCTTGTCTCTCTCCCCCTCCCCAGCTCACACGCACATTCTCTCTCTCTCTCAAAAATAAATATTAAATGGGTAAATATTTAATTTTTTTTTTAGAGTTTCTGTGTCTCTGAAGCAGGCTCCAGGCTCCAAGCTGTCAGCAGAGCCCAACGTAGGGCTCCAACTCACGAACTGTGAGAAGATGACTTGAGCCGAAGTCAGACACTCAACCAACTGAGCCATGCAGGTGCCCCTAAATAAATAAATATTTAAATTTTAGCTGAAAGATATATAGAAGCACAGATATATAGATTCAAGGCTTTACAATCAGAGGATCAGATCCAAGGTCTAGTTTAACCACTTTGTAACTTTAAGACATTGAGCACGTTACTTAACCTCTATGAGCACTGATTTCTGCAAGCATAGAATGAGGATAGTCTTTTTTTTTTGTAATGCAGTGGTGTTGTGAGGCTTTAAATGCAAATAGTTAATATAGGAGTTATCTCCCAGTAGGAATTCATATCGCAATGGTGAGTTTTACAATATAAAATATATACAAAATAAAATATATATTGTAAAATACGTATTTAAAATATACATAAATTAAAATATATACAAGTAAATACTTTATATACCTTATACTTTATATATAAAAGTAAATATAAAAGTAAAGTACTTTATATATATATACATATAAAGTAATGTACAACTCCACTAAATACCTCTAACAATTAATTTGAGTGAATGAGTAAAGAATTTCAAATTCAAATGATGGGCTTGAATTCAGAAGTAACAAATCAAACCAACAATAAAATCATTTTCTTGCCTAGCCTAAGAAAGTAAACTATTTGACCCACAGCCATGGATACACTGTTTATAGAGATAGAACAAAGGAGTCTCATTTCTTTATCCCTAAGGAATGACTTTGTAACCAGTTACAAAAAGGCTTTGGAAATAACAGATAACAATCATAGTGACAGACACAACCGAAGAGCCTTTTAATCTTCCCTAAGGGCATATGCTCATCACTACACAGAAAACTGCGCCACAAAATGAGAGAAGTTTCCATGTTATCTGCAGAATTTCTACCACTTTCTATATGAAATTAATAAAGACATACTAACGATAAATCTAGACTTCTATTCTCCCATTTAAAATGCTCAATTTCTTGGGTTGCATGGGTGGCTCAAGTCAGTTAAGCATCCAACTCTTGATTTTGGCTCAGGTCATGACCCCAGGGTCATGGGATCAAGCCCCAAATCAAACTCCATGCTGACATTGAGGAGCCTGTTTGGGATTGCCTCTCTCCTCTCTCTGCTCCTCCCCTTGACAGACTCAAGCGTGTGTATATGTGCATGCCCACTCTCTCTTTCAAAGTAAATAAATATTTTTTAAAGATAAAAAGTAAAATAAAACAAAATAAATTTTATTTTAAAAATAAAATAATTCTCAGGAGCGCCTGGGTGGCTCAGCTAGTTGAGCATCCGACTCAGCTCAGGTCATGACCTAATGGTTTATGAATTCGAGGCCCGTGTCAGGCTTTGTGCTGACAGTTCAGAGCCTAGAGCCCGGAGCCTGCTTTGGATTCTGTGTCTCCCTTGCTCTCTGCCCCTCTCCCGCTTATTCTTTCTCTTTCTCTCAAAAATAAATAAAAACAAAACAAAACAAAATAAAAATAAAATAAAATAAAATTCTCAATTTCTTAATTACTTAGTTTGTTTTTAAGCCAAGAAAAATACAACCAACTTTAGATGCAAATGATTTACCATTATAGCTGATCACATACAATATAAACTATCAAACTCACTAACCAATTTCTTTGTTACTTTTGCTTTGCTTAGGATCATCAATTCTGAATTATTTTACATCAGCTTCATTTTACTTTCTAAAACAAAGATTTTCAAGTTTTGTTAATAACTATTACATTAATAAAAAATTGCAGACATTACATTACAAATGTATTACTACCTATATATGGACACTATACGCACAATACTATGTATCTGATACACATCCAAACACACATACCTGCCTTGGAGTAGGAGTTGATTTTATTGTTGAGTCTCTGCATAAGCAATAATACTGCTTCCAGCTTGTTGACAATCTCCATCGTGATACCTTTACCACCATCTCCAAGACACTTGGGTTTGTAAGTCAGAAGGAAATGACTCCAGGCTCGCAGCACTACTTCTGCGTCGTCAGCACTGATAAGGAGGCTGTCTCTTAAAAGTGCCCTTACAGTGCCTTCCACCTTTTCTAGCAGCTGCCTCCATGGCCGTATAAGATCAACCTGCAATTTCCAGAGCACAAAAACTCATCATAGCCACTGGCCAGAGTCAAATGAACACTCCTTTAAATTAAAAAAAGTGGTTGGGGGGTTGGGGTAGGGGATGCTTGGCTGGCTCTGTTGGTACAGCATGTGACTCTGGATCTTGGGGTCATGAGTTCGAGTCCCACATTGGGTACAGAGATTACTTAAAAAAAGAATAATCCTATTTGTACTCACCAACACAAAAGACCATCAATCAGACCATGGCATTACAGATGTTTTGCCTGCAAATGTGAAGGCAGACCATTTACCTGCTCAAATCCACCTAGAAGCTCCGTAGTGTCCATTGCACTGTTCATAGCCATGATCTTTAACGTGTGACCAGTAAGGTGTGCCAGGAGCTGCACCAGGCTGGTCTTGCCCACAGAGGCTGGCCCCACAAGGATGACCATCCAGCTCATCTGCACACACTTCATAACTGACTCCAGAGACTGTAATGATTGGTGCAGGAGTGACAGTGGATGGCGAGACAGGAGAGGAGCGTAACTGCCACGGGAGAGGACTGAGTAGCCCAGCTGAAAAACACATGCCAGTGAGGTTTTACAAGTGTGCCTAGTAGTGGGAGCAGAGAAAATCATAGAAAATTATAAAAGAATAGAGGATTATCCTGCTTGCCTCACCTGAACATCATAGGGAGTGATGTGAAATAGTCTGGTTCCCATGTATGGGCTGGAATTTGAACTAAACACATTCTTGAATACAGCAATGACCTAAATGAAGATGATAATACAGTCAAAACACAAATGATTTCACCAAATTCTGAGCCAAACCTTCTAGAAGACATGAACAGCAAGAGAGGTCATAAAACTGAGTGAAGACTAGTCACAATTTTCCTATCATTTTGATTTTTCTCTTATAAAAAGGATAGATAACATTTATTTAAATCTTGAAATGAAAGTAAACTGGAACTCAAATAGTAGTCACCTAATCTCAAACTATTTGGGATTCCCATGAGAATGCCCCATAAATTAAAGCCATGGACACTATTGCAAATCTACAGATGAAAAATGAATCTGCTTTCACCATTCAAGATACCACCTAAAAAGAAGTAGAAGAGAATAAAAGTCTGAAGATTATGAAGAAAAATGACCATTTCTTAAGCCTCTACTAATGTACTGACTATTATAGCGGGTGCTTTCAACAGGTTATTTCTGATCCTCATACCCTTGCAAAATAGGTATCATTTCTGCTTTACAGATATGGATAACGGGATTCATGAGAGTTACAGGATTTGTTCATGGTAATTGATTTTAAATCTTGAGGTGGCAGGGCGTCTGGGTGGCTCAGTCATTTAAGCACCCGACTCTGGCTCAGGTCATGATCTCATGGTTTGTGGGTTCGAGCTCCGCAGTGGGCTCTGTGCTGACAGCTCAGAGCATGGAGCCTGCTTCAGATTCTGTCTCCCTCTCTGCCTCTCTCCTGGCTCACAATCTGTCTCTCTCTCTCAAAAATAAAGAAATACTAAAAAAAAAAAAATCTTGGAAGCCAGTTTCATCCCAAAACACCATTTTAGGTTTATAAATATTTACATAGAATGACACTCAAAGTTATCTGATTATTTACATTCATTTATCCCTCCCTTACCAGAAATATGATTAGAAAACTTTGCATTAACCTTACTTATTTGCTGGGTTTCTTCTTTTTTAAAATTTTTTTTTAATGTTTATCTTTGAGAGAGAGAGAGAGAGAGAGAGAGAGAGAGAGAGAGAGACACACACACACACACACACACACACACGCACACACACACACACACAGAGTGCGAATGGGGGAGGGGTAGGGAGAGAGGGAGACACAGAATCTGAAGCAGGCTCCAGGCTCTGAGCTGTCAGCACAGAGCCCCAAGAGGGGCTCAAACTCACAAACCACAAGATCATGACCTGAGCTGAAGTCGGACGCTTAACTGAGCCACTTATGTGTCCCTTTGCTGGGTTTCTTCTAAAGAGGAGTTGGGGCAGGAGGGAAAGATATGGGTGTGTAAAATACACTAATTTAGCCCAGAGCAGCAGGAAAAATTCCAGCCACCCAAAATATGTATACAAAGCTGCATGCTTCTAACAAAGCAATACTCATATTAATCATCATACACTGGACTAAAGTCAGAAAATAAAAATAACAATTATTATAAAATAAGTCATAGAAATAGAATGTACAGTATAGTGACTATAGTTAATATAATACTGTATTACATGGAGTACCTAGGTAGCTCAGTTGGTTAAGCATCCAACTTCGGCTCAGGTCATGATCTCACTGCTCATGAGTTCGAGCCCTCATTGGGCTCTGTGCTAACAGCTCAGAGCCTTACAGCCTGCTTCAGATTCTGTGTCTCGAGGCCTCTCTCTCTGCGTCCCCCACTTCCCCCTCATGCTCGCTCTCTCTCAAAAATAAATAAAAAATAAATATGGGGCGCCTGGGTGGCGCAGTCGGTTAAGCGTCCGACTTCAGCCAGGTCACGATCTCGCGGTCCGTGAGTTCGAGCCCCGCGTCAGGCTCTGGGCTGATGGCTCGGAGCCTGGAGCCTGTTTCCGATTCTGTGTCTCCCTCTCCATCTGACCCTCCCCCGTTCATGCTCTGTCTCTCTCTGTCCCAAAAAAAATAAATAAACATTGAAAAAAAAAATTTAAAAAAATAAATAAATAAATAAATAAATAAAAAATAAATAAACATAGGGGCACTTGGGTGGCTCAGTCAAACATCTGACTCTTGATTTTAGCTCAGGTCATGATCTCATGGTTAGTGGGTTCAAGCCCCGCATCAGGCTCTGCACTGACTACACGGAGCATGCTTGGCATTTTTTCTCTCACTCTCTCTTTGCTTCTCCCCTGCTCTCTCTCTCTCTCTCTCTTAAAAATAATAAACTTTAAAAACTAGTAAAAAAAATTTTAAATAATAATACCATATTATGTATTTGAAAACTACTAAGGGAACAGATTTAAAAAGTTGTCATCAAAAGAGAAAAAGTCTTGGGGCGCCTGGGTGGCTCAGTCGGTTAAGTAGTGTCCAACTCTTGATTTCAGCTCAGGTCATGATCTCACTGTCAGGCTTAGCACTGGGCTTGAAGCCTGCTTAAGATTCTCTTACTCCTTCTCCCTTTGCCCCTCCCCTGCTAGTGCACATGCATGCATACTTTCTCTCTTAAAAATATCAGTAAATAAATAATAAATAAATAAGTAGATAGATAAATAAAGCCTTTTGTAGCTGCGTAAGGTGACAGATGTTACCTAGCCTTATTGTAGTCATCATTTCACAATGCACCCAAATACTGAATCATTGTGTTGTACACCTGAAACTCATGTTATGTGTCAATTATACCTCAACTAAATAAATAAAAGAGTTTCAGAAACATTAGGAAAAAACTGTAAAGATAAAATCATTATCAGTACCAAACATTGACTACGAGTCAAAAAGCAGCATAGGAGAAAGTGCTCCTGTCACATATTTCTGGGTCCAGGTGATTTCTGAGCTTATATTTCCCTCCAAGGCAGAATATAATCTCATCTCCCTGAAAGTCTACCAAAATTAAAATTAAAAATGCTTTCACAATGTAGTTGGTTTAGTTTTATAAAGTCAGACTCAATTTACTCAAATTCTTCCAGCTTTTACAAGTCTTTCTCCTATTATTATTTTTCACTTTTTTGGGTGTGTGAATTACAATAACTGAATCAGAAAGTGATGGAAATCTTCCACACTCTACAGTAACATACTATCTGAATAATATCAATTATCCAAAAATTGGCCAGTGTCTGGCCACAATAGATATACTATAATTTAGTTAATGAATGAAGAAAATAAAATACCAGCTAATAGTATATGAATTATATATAACAGAGTTGTAAAAAAATAAAAATAAAAAAATACTGGGTGAATATTTTGTCTTAATATACTGACCAAAAGCCACTTGCACATAATGAATGAGTTAACATTTAGCTACAATTGCGATGTAGAAGTGCTGGCTCTACTATTTACTATAGGTGATACCCCATGACTAAGAGCATTGGATCCTCACTATTCAGAGGTCATGATAGTGCCTCCTACCTGCAGCTATTATGAGTATCTTGTGAGATCAGACTTTAAATACCACAAGGCAAAATGAACACATTATTAGTTTATTAGGCTAGGAATTCTAGTGTTACTCCATTTACGAAGGGATATTTTTATTGCCAATGAGATACAGAATACCCTCTTATAGATCTAATTATATTTTCTAGATAAAATACTTTGTAATTCAAAGTTTATTTAAAAACAGAAAACCCTCCTTCTCTACTTGAGTATCACCTATCTCCTCCTGTTTCTCTCCTTTATGCCTAGAAAGATGAAGACCTAATTCTTTTTTTTTAATTTATTGTCAAATTGGCTTCCATACAACAGCCAGTGCTCATCCCAACAAGTGCCCTCCTCAATGCCCATCACCCACTTTCCCCTCTCCCCCACCCCTCAAGGACCTAGTTCTTTATTACTGGAGGGCAATATTGCTTTAACAAGGTTTGCAATATTTGGAATTCAGATGGATAAGCAAATTGTGTACTCAAAAGCAAACTAATACATCACGCAGAAACTTAGAAAGGTGCACTTTGAGACTTTGAAGTCAGTGAACATCTGGTCTGTTTAACTTTTAAATTCTAAGCAGCTTTGGGGTGCCTGGGTGGCTCAGTGAGTTAAGTGGCCGACTTCAGCCGAGGTCATGATCTCACAGTTCGTGAATTCGAGCCCCACGTCGGGCTCTGTGCTGACAGCTCAGAGCCTGGGGCCTGTTTCAGATTCTGTGTCTCCCCCTCTCTCTGCCCTTCCCCTGCTTGCATGCGCGCTCTCTCTCTCTCTCTCTCTCTCTCTCTCAAAAATAAACATTTAAAAATTAATTAATTAATTAATTCTAAGCAGCTTTACTGTGTTGAATGTTATGAGTGAGTATGCCCTTTCTCTCTCTTAGGAAGAAATCAACTTTCAGATGGAAAGAAACCCAAAGAATAGTAAGAAACTCACCTTTTCCTTGTCTTCCTTGGTTCTCATTCTTTCACCATAGACCAAAAACACATGCTGACCAGGATCATAACACCCAGGGGACTGGTCAACCAGCATCAACTGACACCAGCGGAAAAGGTCCCGAAGGTTGAATTCCCAGGGTCCTCCTTTTTGCCCCCATTTCTTTTCAACAGTCACTTCGTGATCAATCTAAAAAGAAAACACTATTATTGGGAAACATGTCCCACTGGTAGGCACTGTATTAAGTACTATAAGGCATGCATAATCTGAAACAGAAATTAGCAGGTTTGATACAAATGTCTCCTTCACCCAACGCAGACATCTAAACCAGAAATACTGAGTATTAACCTGATATACAAAATAGATCTGAATTACTATAATCCTCAGATGATTAGTTTATTCCACTAGAAACTGGGACAATTCAATGTGCTTTATTTTTAAAAAGACTGGTAAATTTGATAGTGTCCCACGATGAAATGATAGTTCAATTACAGCCATCAAAACAAAGGACAGTTAATACAAGTAGGTACTTACTTGGTTGTTGAAAGCAACCATCTTCTTAACAATATTTTTGTCAATGGCTGGAAACAGAGTACTGGCAATGAATTCCATGTCAACTACTGTAAGGGGATCCACAAAGACCTACAGAATCCAAAAATAACATGAAGAAAGGCTACAGCATCTCTTCACCAAACACCAGAAATGACTACCACCTATGATGCAAAGTTTTTATTTAACACCAAGGTATCAAACCTCATTTTATATATAAAAATTCAGTTACAGAAATCTATTTTTTTGCATTTTAACATACAGAATCACATAAAATATTTTAAACACTTTACACAGAGGTGTTGGTAGTGTTGTTAGCTCCACTCTACTGAATTAAAGAAAAAAAAGATAACATACCACTTTTTTAAAGTATATTTTTTAAGTATATTTGTTTTTTTTTTTTTTAATTTCCTATCATTATGTAATAATGCCCTCAGAATTCTAGATGGTAGGGCATATGAGCAGTTACTTCAAAATCCCTTCAACTTTTCAATATATTTGATATTTTTCATAATAAATTATTCTGAAAAGATACTCTAATTCTTAATTGTCAACAGAAAAGGACATTAAAGAAAGCTAACATCTAGGGCCATTTACAAACCTCTAGGCTAGTCAAAATTTGGCAAATAAATGTTAAAACAAGTAAGCATACATACACACAACTCCTATCTCTGTAAATGAGAATAAAGGCAGTAAGAAAACACACCAAATGTTAATAATGATTGACCCTTATATGGAGAATACTGGATTTTATTTTTCCCTTTTCTTTAACTACAATGCATTATTTTCATCATTAAAAAATCTCAATGTTTTGGGGTGCCTGGGTGGCTCAGTCAGTTAAGCTTCTGACTTTGGCTCAGGTCATGAATGACCTCACGATTTGTGGGTTTGAGCCCCATACTGGGCCCTGCACTGACAGTTCAGAGCCTAGATCCTGCTTCGGATTCTGTGTCTTCCCTCTCTCTGTCCCTCCCCCGCTCGCACTGTCTCTGTCTCTCAAAAATAAATAAATATTAAAAAAAAAATTTTAAAACTTCCATGTTTTCATACATCACACAGATACCTAGAAAGGTCAAATACTGGCCTTTATCCTGAGCACAGTAATAGAAATCTTAGAGGAATGGTGACCTTACTCTCCACTAACTGATAACACATCAGGTCCTCTAGGACTTAAAACAAAGGGACTCACAGCAGGAGGGAAGTGATGATGGGAACTGGATGCATTAGTGTTTGTCATATAAAGACATGGAATTGAGAAATACATCATTAAACTGAAGCTCTCTCATTCTTATAATGAGCATCCTAATAGCTACATGCCAGCAGTCTTATCACCCCCAACACTCCACCTTTGGTCTCCATGGCAACAGCAAATCTTACCTGAGTGAATCTGTTAAGGAAAGATCTTGGCAAGCCCTTCCTCCCACCTCCTTGTCTAAAGGGATTCTGACACCCAAAAATCTTCGTCTTTTCATGCTGTACTTGAAAGCTCATTCCTAACTCAGGAACATAAATTTCTCCTCGGTGGTCAAAACAAGCATTGAGTCCTTCCAATACAGACTGAGAAGCCAGGTTGAGCTATTTGAAGAAAGTGCACACATTTATTACATACACTGTATAACTATAACAAAAAGCAGAGGAATAATAGGCACAAAAGTAGAATAAGTGTTATCTTCAGGAGGAGGAAGCCAAGTATATTCATCTTATTATTTCATATATATGTGGTAGAGACATCTGAAGGATATAAACTGACAGTAACTTAAGTAAATTGAATACTCAGACTGAATTTTTAAAAAAGCAGTTAAAATCTTCTCTAAAATTACACTGTATCCACTGTATTCACCTATATGGACCCATCCCGTAAATCATAGCTTTCAAAAAAAAAAACATGCCAACACACAGATCTCACTTTTGCACTCTGAGATCTTTAAAGATGAAGACAGCTCTCTACATATTTAAAAAAGTATCTTTCCCAGAACAAATACTGACTGAAATCTCCAAATGGGCTTCAAAGTCATGATATAAACCACATTAATGGATAGACATAACTAACTTCCACTAAGAGTTTTGTGAACAAGAACAAATACAAGGAGTTTCTGTGCCAAAAATGAAAATAGCTGAATGGAGGTCTTCAGATGCTGACTTCAGAGCTCAGGGATGTGAAGTGTGATAGTTTTTAGGTAACATGGACAAATTCAACTGGGAAAATGTGAAATCAATAAAATGCAAATGGACCAGAAAAACCCAGACTATATTATACCAGAATTTAAAGTATCATGTTTATAGAAGCACTCAAAAGCACAAATTCCACTGAATATTCCCAAACAGGTCAAGTTCTAAAAGCTGCTCTTAAATGGGACTGCAGTCAAGAATGCCTTGGGTACCTAGATGCATTTCCACCCAGTAGGAAAATGGTCTCAAGCCTTAAGCTTTAAAACTAGGCATTTTTTCTTTTCTGGCTAAAGAATTTAATACTATCAGACATCTTCTAAAAACTGAGGTGGATGGGTGGTCCACATGACAGCTCCTTCTCCTTAATATCTCCTCCATGGTAAGTAAGCAGCAGCTCAGCTGAAAAGAAATACCACAGTCTGCCCTCCAGCTTCAGATTCCAAAGGAATCTTGTGACCAGACACACTGGCCCACAGTCTTAAATTTTTTATTTTTGTGCATCACTTTTCTCTATCTCCAGTGCCTGTCAGTCACTAAGATCCAGCATTTATCACAGGTATCATGAGGGGCTCCATTCTTCTACTCATCCATTTATCTAACATACACATGTACCACTGACCGTTTTCTCAGCATTTTTTGTATGTCTCTTAAGACAACTTAAGAGACATGGGTGCCTGGGTGGCTCAGTCAGTTAAGGGTCCAACTTTGGCTCAGGTCAAGATCTCACGGTTCATAAGTTTGAGCCCCGAGTCAGGCTCTGTACTGACAGCTCTGAGCCTACTTCTAATTCTGTCTCCTTCTGTCTCTCTCTGCCCCTTCCTCACTCACTCTTGCTCACTGTCTCAAAAATAAACATTACCAAAAAAAAAAAAAAAAAAGACAAGAGATAGTTTTTCTCTAGTAGCTGGCTTACAAAAGCCGGGGTTTGTAGCTTGTATACACAGGGGCTTCTATATGTGCTTTGCGATAAGTGACTTTTCTCATTCTTAAAAGAGACCATGAAGGATTTTTCTTCATTAGAGAATTTGTCTTTACTAGCAAAAAAGCATGACAACCCACTGAGATATGCCCTAGAAACAAGAAAAGTACAACTGCTCTTCCCATTGTGACCCTATACTTGGAACAACAAACCTCTCACCTCATCCAACACAACCCAATGGCCTGCCTTCAGAGCCGCCAGCAAAGGGCCATCCCGCCAGGCAAACTCTCCTCCCTTGCCACCTTCAACAGGTAGATCTGCTCCAAACAGGTCTGTGATGTCCTTTAAGAGGGGGTAGAAAGGAGGAAAACATTACATTAAAAAATTTACTAGATCCCAAGACCTTAAGTCTAACCTGATAAATTCTTGAGCCTTATGCTACTTTTCCTTTTTATACCCACCACAACAGAACTAATCAACCTAGCACTCTGTACCAGGAGCTCAGACATGCCCTCAAAAACCTTTTTGTCACAATACTGCAAGTATCAATGGACTGGAGTTGGAGCTCTATATCAGCAGTTCTCAACTGTGGCTATACTTGGAAATTAATTAGTGAGCTTTAAAGACAAAAAACAAAACAAAGACCAATAACAACGTCCAGGGAGTCTCATTTGTCACCTCTTGTCCCATTATTTCCTAAGACTGTTTAAAGGCCATTTTATTTCTACTAATTTTTCCCTTTTAGAAATGACAAAAAACAAGGTTATAATATACACTGAATTGGGTAACTATCTCTCAAAAGACAACTAGAATAAAGCATCTAGAGGGGAACAAGATTACAGATATCAGCTATTAACGAACCTAAAAGCAGACTTAATTTGAAGGTCATGTTGGTGTGGTCTTTACCACCATGAAATATCTGAGGTACTGAAAATGTCCTAACTATTTCTGAATAAGAAACTCTATAAACAGATACAAACATTACTCCCTACACTCATCCTCATCAGCTATAGAATGACTAAGCTTACCGTCTGTTCTGACAAGTTGATTCGAACAAGGATGTTGCCTGAAGCCTTTGCTAATGCTGTCACCAAACTTGTCTTGCCAACACCAGGAGAGCCCTCCAGGAGAATGGGTTTATTCAATTTTGTAGCTCTTAAGAGCCTCTGGGCATTCATAGCAGTGGTGCCTGCACTGAGTGCATAGTCAGCAATATTATTCCTGTGAAGGACAGGTCCTTAAGTAGAGAAAAGAAAAGCCACATAGAAGATGAATATCAGCAAATCATATATACATGTCAAGCCAAGATTTTAAGAACCTACCAAGCAGACTTTCAGTCAGTGAAGTACCATCTGTGATGAAAATGCTCAACCCTATTTCAACACTTCACCACTTTTAGATTCATTAACTGCTTTAAAGCAATAGCCAGTAGCACACGTTCTTCAACTGTGCCTACTACTCAGATCTCTCCAGCTCTTACACCTATGCATATACTTAGGTCTATGCATACATACATAGGTCTTACTGCAAGCACACTTTTCCTTTCACAACCTACACCTGGAATTACTTCAAGTACTTGTACAATTTACCTTTATAAATTGGTATCTTCCTAAAAATCAAGTGTATGCTAGGTGTATTGGCCACATGGTTCCATATAGGCAATTTCATCCAATGTTTTTAGGTCACCAAGACAATTCAGGATGCATCTTTAACCCATAATGTAACTATAATGCAGGCTAATAACAGTTTTATAGGGCTTAACATCTGTACTACTATGTCTCCTGGAATAAACTTTTCATATACCAATCTGGAGGGCTAGGAAAACATCTATTACACCCCAGCTATGGAAGCAGAAGCAAGGACCACTTCAGTCCCCTGCCACTAAACATATAGCTCCTACATGAGAATTAAATACTATGACAATGACTTAGGGAACTTAAATCATTGATGCACCACCAGGGATGAAGAGTAGTACTGAAGAGGGAGAGAGAAAAGGGCTATACTCCATTCGGTCAGGTACCTGGGCTGATTTTGTTCACCAATGAACCCCCAGTAACTGCCACTCTATGCATTTCAGACACTCAACAATTATTAATGTAGGGAGGGAGGAAGGGACAAGAAACAGATGACCCTGCTAGACAAGCAACAATCTTATTCATTCATTCATCCATTCACTCCATCAACAGACATTTTCTGAATGCCTGGGATTGCTCATGTCAGGTGCCAGGGAGAGGAAGATGAGTGACCCAAGTCCTCAACAGTTCACAAAACTGTTTTTGTAAGCAGGGATGAGGGTCATCCTCATGATGATACACCCTGGGCTGAATTATCACTATAGGAAAGCTCTTGTTTTAAGCACCAAATAAAAAATAAATGCATTTTATAAGACATTTTATTCATAGATTAAAAACTATACTTTCCCCTATTTTTATGTGCCAGTTATGTATTTTTAATCATTCATGCAATTATGATTGGTTATGCCAAGTCAGATTCTAATTCAGATAACTAGTTTGAAAATAATCAGAAGTAGGATACACTAAAGTCACAACAAAAGTGAAGTACCCATGATCTATAAGAAGAGAACCTTCATTTATTTAAAATCATTCTTACCCCTTGGTATAAAAAATGGATGAATTCCCCAAAGGTTATCTATTCCAGTAAATTCTTTGGCCTTGAGTCTGTCATAAATCTTCAATTCATTTTTCTGACACTCTGTAAGTCTCACTATTTTGGAAAGTTTCTTGATTAGGAATTTCAGACATTCTTTGCGAGCCAAGAGAGCTGTACCAAACCCTGAGGAAGTTACCCCTAAAATAGAGAGGATCAGACCATCAAACAACAGTTTGACACCAAGCTTCCCAAATATGTACACATCAGGAGCTCTTGGGCAGTTTCCAGGGGAAATTAAACCTTAGCTGAAGCATACCCAAAATATGATTGCTAGTGTAAATAGTCCAAAGGCAAAAGGTCTGCCCCTCCCATCCCAATAATTTACAGATTAGCAGCAGCTTATTCAGTAAAGCACCATGTACTCCATGATAAGTCAGTCTGGAGGAAGGAGTAATTAATGTGGTACTAGTGATCATTTTGGTTTATATCTCTAATCTTCACTGTTGAAAAAACAGAACTTAGTGAAATTTAAGAAATTGTAGTACACTTAAAAAAAACTAAAGGATTCAGGCCCATTCAATATAAATGACTATTCATGTTAAGAATTACCCAGTCCTCAGTCCTTTAGGAGCAAGGACATTTCCAACAATCTTCTTTTTCTTCATAATCACTTATCACTTCACATTTACCAGTTACCCTGGACTATAATCAATGTGAAGCTTCAGCCTATCTTTTACATCAACCACCTCTCAAAAAGAGTAAAAAGAAAAGAAAATCTATTCTGGGTCTTGGAAATGCTAGAGTTAAGTGATTTTACAAAGTATCTGGGTCAGAGGTCAGAGGTTTGGGCTTATTCCATTTCTTTCTCCCCACTACCCTAACCTCCTTGTCCCCACACCAGCTAACAGACAACATACCTGAACCTATTCCATCTATGTACACCAGGCATGCAGCATGGACAAAAGATGTCACAGTGGAGATGGTCTCTGGCCGTTTCAAAGCAGCTTCCTCCCCCATTGTGTTCATGAAGTTAACCCAGGACAGGATATCTCTGATACTGACCACACACCTTCGGCCAAATTCCTGGTGGGTCAGCCATTCAATGAAATCCAGCATCACCTCAGCTATGTCAGCCCCTAAGACACAAGGAAGTAAAAAGCAATTTGGAACTGGTTGTAATAAAACACTACAAAATAGGGGTTTGTAATGGAGGGCCCAGAAATGACCTAAAAGAGGTCTGTGCTTCATGAGATTATATGCAAATTTTTGTGAATGTACATTACTGCTTTTTCTAAGGAGAGGGGGTCCATAGCTTTACTACATTCCCAAGGGGTTCATGAATAGCATACCATACCTACCAAAAAAGAAAAATCACCTTGAGAATTACAGCCTAAGATGGAGCCCTGAAAACTACTCAAAGAAAGTATTCATTTGGTTCCTGTTCAGATACAATTTTTAAGTTAAGACACAATGATTTTAGAAAATACATAAATTTTATTGTATTTTAAACTGATCCACTGGAATGGGGATGCCACATTTTCAGTGGCATTTAGTTCAGGCTTTTTCTTTTATTAAATTGATGCATCCCTCAGAATTCAGCAAATTAGAGGATTCATAAATTTTGTTCCATGATTTAAGTTAAAGTATTCTAATTATCACAATTTCATATTGTAAAATATTTGGAAATAAAATGCTTCTTAAGTAATGTAGATTTAAAGCAAAGACAATTTGTGGTGTCCGGGTGGCTCAGTTGATTAAGTGTCCTACTCTTCATTTTAGCTCATGATCTCACAGTTTCCTGAGTTCAAGCCCCTGTCAGGCTCTGCGCTGGGCATGAAGCCTGCTTAAGATTCTCTCTCTCCCTCTCATGAGGGCTCTGTCCAAAAAAAAAAAAAAAAAAAAAAAAAAAAAGGCAGAGCAAAGCCAAGCCAATTAAATTTAGTAAGGCACTTTATGGAACTTCTGAAGCCAACAGTAAACATTTATCTAGTAAGTAGGAATACCAAAAATGTATTTTAAAAAAAGAAAATATGATGAGGAGGAATCATCACTGCTATAATATAAAGTAGACCATTCAGCAATAGGCTTCAAGGCTACACTGCGAATTACTTAGAAAAAAACTAGCTACAGAAAAAAAACACAAATGTTTACAAGACGTAATTGACAATCTGATCCATTGTTAGAGGGGAATTAAACCATCACTATTGAACAGAATTTCATCAGCTAAGGTAGATGGGTTCATATAGGGATTTTTTATAACAAATATTAAAAGGTAACCAAATATAGAAACCCATGTTAAAAATATATAATAATAAATGCTAATGTGTAAAATGACTAGGTTGGCTCAGTTGAGCATGCAACTTTTGATCTCGCATGCTCGTGCGGGATCATGAGTTTGAGCCCCACATTGGGTATAGAGATTACTTTAAAAAATAAAATAAAATAAAAATAAAATTAAAATAAAATGATTGGCATTTTAAAAAAATGTATCATAGAAAATGCTCATCACTAATAAAGAAAATGAAACTTTAGCTTATTCATTAAAGTAACAAGGATAAAACAATGGATTTCATTATATTTAGAAAAAAAAAGAAAACTCCATGTTAAACTATCCCAAGCATGCACATTTACTAAGCTGCTGGTAGAATTATGAATGGGACCATCCTTCTGGAGAGCAACCTGGCCATAACCAATGAGAACTATGAATTTCCTTATTTCCACTTTTAGAAATACAACTCAAGGAAATAATTCTAAAAAATGTCATTTTAACGAAAACACAGTATCTTTAGATGTACTGTGGTAAGAGTGTGAGACTAAGAAAGGCCCACATGCCCTTCAGAGGTCATTAAAAAAACAAAACAAAACATTGACTTAATGGAATCTTTTCTGCTTAATTCATACTGTGGATGTATAGATAAAATTACTACTATAACTTGTGAACAAAAGTCCTACAGAGAGTAAGTAGAACTCAGGGGTACTTATATTCTTATTTAGATAATGCAGTAAGTATATCTTGAGTATTCTCAGCAGGATCAGAATTCAATTCAGAATTCATAATTAGTTGAAATATTAGATCCATTAAATCTTATGTATCTTTTTTTTTTTTTCAACGTTTTTTTTTTATTTATTTTGGGACAGAGAGAGAGTATGAACGGGGGAGGGGCAGAGAGAGAGGGAGACACAGAATCGGAAACGGGCTCCAGACTCTGAGCCATCAGCCCAGAGCCCGACGCGGGGCTCGAACTCACGGACCACAAGATCGTGACCTGGCTGAAGTCGGACGCTTAACCGACTGCGCCACCCAGGCGCCCCTTATGTATCTTTATGAAGAAAACCTGGAGGGGCGCCTGGGTGGCTCAGTCGGTTGGGCGTCCGACTTTGGCTCAGGTCACGATCTCATGGTCCGAGAGTTCGAGCCCCACACGGGCTCTGTGCTGACAGCTCAGAGCCTGGAGCCCGTTTCAGATTCTGTGTCTCCCTCTCTCTCTACCCCTCCCCTGTTCATGCTCTGTCTCTGTGTCAAAAATAAATAAACGTTAAAAAAAAAAAAAAAAGAAAACCTGGAAATAAAATCTTTACTTAGTTTCCCATTTTATAAATTTTTTTAACATTATTTTTGAGAGACAAGACAGAGCATGAGCAAGTGAGGAACAGAGAGACAGGGAGACAGAGAATCTGAAACAGGCTCCAGGCTCTGAGCTGTCATCACAGAGCTCAACGCAGGGCTCAAACCCACAAACCATGAGATCATGACCTGAGCCGAAGGTGAACGCTTAACAGACTGAGCCACCCAGGCATCCCTCTAGTTTCCCATTTTATCCTGCACAGTTTTTTGCCCTTTTTAAAAAAGTTTATTTATTTTTGAGAGAGAGAATGAGAGAGCGCATGGAGAAGGGGAGGGGCAGAGAAAAAGGGAGAAAGAATCCCAAGTAGGCTCTGTACTGTCAGCATGGAGCCTGATGCAGGGCTCGACCTCACAAACAGTGAGATCATGACCTAAGCCAAAATCAAGAGTTGGATGCTTAATCACTGAGTCACCCAGGCGCCCCTATACTGCAGTTTGTTAAATCCTTTTTTTTTTTTTTTAAACGTTTATTTATTTTTGAGACAGAGAAAGACAGAGTGTGAGAAGGGGAGGGGCAGAGAGAGAGGGAGACACAGAAGCCGAAGCAGGCTCCAGGCTCTGAGCTGTCAGCACACAGCCCAACACGGGGCTCGAACTCACAAACTGCAAGATCATGACCCGAGCCGAAGTTGCTCGCCCAACCAACTGAGCCCAGCCAGGTGCCCCCAAATAGCCTATTTTCTTACATCTATTTGTTCCCATTTCTCTATCTCCTCTTCTCCTTTTAACATGCCAACATATATACACTGCTAATGTCCTATACAACACCTCTCATTCCCAACATACAATCCCCTCCACCTCATAACCACCATTACAACCTGTACCAACTGAAAAAACTCACCTTTATGATCTATTTTGCCCAGAGACAATCCTGGACGAAGGTTATGGCTGATAATCTGAATTAAATCTTCACGACCTGTGCTTTGTGGGCACCATATTTCTGTAAACCTGTTTCTTAAGGCAGGAGACAACTACAAGAAACAAAAATTTCAATATGAATGGATACTTATGAGGAAAGTTAGAGAACAAATCCTTTGAAGAAATGTTAGCTGTGAGTCTAACAAATACCAAATGCTCCTCTTATTATCTCTACTAGTAGGTACAATTTATTAAAGGTCTACTTTGTCCTGGCTCCTTCCATATGTCATCTCATTAATCTCCACCACACCCCCCAACACCATATTCCCATCACTTTCTTTATAGACATACAGAACTTCAAGGTTTTATAGAGTAAATGGTGTAAGTTGAATCCTAGCCCCAGTGGGTGATTCCCAAACCTGAATACTTTCCCCTAAGCAAAGGCCATTCCTTTACCTTCAGTTACAAAACCAATGTTTTAGAGAAAACAAATGCTATTGTGCGATAAGGGGAGAGCTGTCTGAAGTCAGAGAAAACATCTTCTAAGTGGCTCAAAGAGGAACAGCCAAATTAGTAAGGAGGTACATATTTTACCTCTTGCATAACAAAGAATTGTTAGTTCTTCCAGTCTTCCAGTCTTATGGATTCCTCTTACCCTTCCCCTATTAATAAGCATTTACAATGCCACATATGCACATAACTATTAGTTTATCATTGCTTGCCTATAACTTGATAAGCTCCATCCATCTATCTGGCCTACTGCAACAGGACCAGGAGCAATGCCTATACCCAGGAGCAGCTCAACCAAGACCCAGTGAATGTGTGAGTGTTCCCTGTTGCCATCCTAAACAAGCAGTGCTTCTGGTCTTCAGCATTCTACCTCACTCTGCTTGCTAGGTGTGCCAAAACAATAAAGAGCTTTCCCTTAGGTAAAAGTTGGCAATCTTTTTCTAAGAAAAACTTAAACTATCTTAACCTAAGCTAACACACACAATGTCAAAATCAGATCTTTCTACGGGATTTCCATTTGCCAAGGAACCATTTTGTTTTGTTTTTTTTTAATGTTTATTTAATTTTGAGAAAGAGACAGAGTGCAATTGGCAGGGGGAGGGAGACAGAATCCAAAGCGGGTTCCAGGCTCTGAGCTGTCAGCACAGAGCCCAACAAAGAGCTCGAACTCACGAACTGTGAGATCATGACCTGAGCCAAAGACAGACGCTTAGCCGACTGAGCCACCCAGCCAACCCAGGAACCAGTTTTCACATTATGTTTGAAGCTGTGATATACTTTATTACGTCTCTTAAGAACATTTCAAGAGGCACAGCAATAATCTTTCTTGTTACACTACAGAGGAAAATCAAGCCCAAAACATCATGTTCACATTTCAGGGGTATCCACCAAATTACCAAGATTTTTAATTACTTTCATTCACAATCAACCTCCGTTCTCATCATCCCTGACCTATCACCACATTACCATTTTCCTAACTCTAACAGACCAGGATCGACACAGAGGAAGACTTCTCTACTGAGAGGCTTCATGAACCTGAAAGCTATGGTGTTCAGGGTATTGGATCCTGGCTGAATCCTAACACTACCCCCCATGAACAGAAGGAACTGCTTTCCACCCTTTCCTTTACCAATAGTCTAAGCATAACCCACAAATCCTTAGAGAGAACAGATAGGCTCCACTTGCAAAACCAGAAGAGGTTCCTGGCTGCAACATTTTTGTCACTCTAAAATCACTCAAAGCCATACTCCTGTTTAAGAAAGGAGACTCCAGAAGCAGAGTTTAAGATTAAATTAAAAAGATTAAATTTCAGTTTCGGAGCAGTGGGCGGCTCAGTCAGTTGAGCGTCTGACTCTAGATATCAGGTAAGTCAGGATCTCACTGTCATGAGATTAAGCCCCGTGTTGGGCTCTGTGTTGAGTGGAGCCTTCTTGGGATTCTCTCTCTCTGCCTCTCTCCTGCTGGTACCCTCTCTTGTGCATGTGTGAGCTCTCTCTCTCAAAATAAACTTTAAAAAAATAGATTAAATTTCAGTTTCATCTTTTCTCATCCATGAAAGTAGGAAAATAACTTTCAGTCAAAGTTCTTGTGAGAATTTGTTATGGTAACATATGTAAAGAGTTGAGTTGGGCAAAGCGACTGACACAATGAAATTTCAGACACATACACACCATGAGATGTAAAAATAAGGAAATGTTTTTGTCAGACTTCATTTTTGTAATAATTCTAAACTATCTTTCTAGGTTTTAAATTATTACCCAATATAAAATTCCAAATGCATTTTTACATGTTATATTTACAGCTACCAGTGAACTG
Source organism: Puma concolor (assembly GCF_028749965.1). Taxonomy (NCBI): domain Eukaryota; kingdom Metazoa; phylum Chordata; class Mammalia; order Carnivora; family Felidae; genus Puma; species Puma concolor. Next base: position 81,956,941 of record NC_141671.1, read on the forward strand.
AGGTCAAAAACTGGAAAAAAATTATGCTTTAGGAACACAATTTTACCTCTTTTTTTCCAAAGTCGCCCCCAGGGTTCATGGTTGCTAAGATACGGAATTTCTTCCCAGCAGTCAACAGCTCTACCTCATTATCCTTGTCTTCTACACTGCCTTTTTCAGCTAATACCAAGGACTTTTCCACTTCAAGGACACTAAAAGAAAAATCGGAGAATTAAGATTAGAAAAGGCTCATGTGGAAATAGAAAAGGCTATTTTGTGGTCTTCAACATTCTTTTAAAAAGGAAAAAAGTTATCTCTTCTGCTGAGCTTTCACTTTAATAATTTCCTACCACAAATTTTTACATGACTCATTATCCCAATTCCTGTGTAATGGAACAATACTTCTGATCGAAAGGAAAAAAATTCCTTTTATCCATTTGTTTTAAAAATGCACAAAAATGCATTAAAAAAAACTCCATGCAAATATTCATGGTGGCATTATTCATAAAAGTAGAAACAACACAAATACCATCAAGTGCTGAGTAGATAAAAATATGGTATAACTATACACTGGAATACTCTTAGGAATAAAAAGGAACAAACTACTAACATAGGTTACAACATGGATGAACCTCAAAACGATGCAAAGTGAGAGAAGAATCAATTTATATGAATGTGCTGAAAAGACAAATCTTTTCTCTTTTTTGCAGAAAGTAAATTTTGCAGAAAGTTGCCTGGAGCAGGAGATGGCATCAGAAGTATACTGTAAAGGGGCCAAATAGATGCATCCTTCTGTGATGGTAGAAATATAAAACTGGGTTGTGGGGTCTCAAAACTCAGTAAATTTACTATTGAATTATACATTTAACATGGATACATTTTATGGTGTGCAAATTAAACTTCAAAAAAGAAAAATAGATATACATCAAAATTCACACTGGTCTGAGATTTTGAGGCCTTGCAGCCATAACATTTAGAATTCTGATTCTAGTTCTTTCAAAGAATTTAGATAATGGTCACATAAAATTTGCCTTAAAAAAGTTGTAGGGGCACCTGAGTGGCTCAGTCGGTCAAGCATCTGACTTCAGCTCAGGTCATGATCTCATGGTTCATGAGCTCCAGCCCCATGTTGGGCTCTGTGCTGACAGCTTGGAACCTGGAGCCCACTTCAGATTCTGTGTCTCCCTCTCTCTCTCTCTGCCCCTCCCCTGCTCGTACTCTGTCTGTCTCTCTGAAAAATAAACACCAAAAAAAAAAAAAAAAAAAAAAAAAAATTAAAAAAAAAAAGGTTGTAACTTGGGCTCATTTGTTTTAGCCTCAACACACCACAGTGCCATCTTTCTGATTACTGACAGCAAAACAGAAAAACTAGGCCCCTTAAAGGACCCTGAGTGGTAAAGTCAAAACAAAACACAAAAACGGTAACTCATTATTATTTTCAAATATTTACTATGCACCTATGGAGAATATTACTGTGCACAAGAATTAATATCTATAAAAACCAGACCAGTAAAACAGTATGGAGGTAACTCAAAAACTTAAAAATAGAAGTACCATATGATCTAGTAATTCCACTACTGGATATTTACCCAAAGAAAATGAAAACACTAATTCAAAAAGATATATGCACCTCTATATTTACTTTAGCATCATTTACAACAGCCAAATTGACAAGCAGTCCAAAAGTCCACCAATACATGAATGATTAGAGAAAACATGGTATATATACATATACAATGGAATATTATTCAGCCATAAAAAGGAATGTAATCCTGCCATTTGCAACAATATGGATAGAACCAGAGGGTACAATGCTAAATTAAGTAAGTCAAAGAAGGACAAATATAATGATTTCACTCCTAAGTAGAATTTAAGAAAAGAAACAAAGAAAAAAAGAGACAAACCAAGAAACAGACTCTTAACTATAGAGAAAAAAACTGATGGTTACCAGAGGAGAGGTAGTTGGGGGGATGGGTGAAATAGTTGAAGGAGATTAAGAGTATACATATCACGATGAGCACTGTGTAACATATAGATTACTGAATCACTACATTATACACCTACCTGAAACTAATATAACACTGTGTTAACTAGATGGGAATTTTTTAATTTTTAAATTAGTTAAAAAAAATAAATAAATAACCAGACCATCACAAACATCAAACACAGGGTAAATCTCTTACACATATACCTATTGAGTCTTTCCAGAACAGAGTCGTCAGCCAGTGAGATTTCATCCAAGAGAAAAAAGCCATCCTCCTTCATGGCCAGAACTAGAGGACCATCATGCCACTCAAAAAGTCTTGATGTATCAATTTCTTCCTACAATTTGGAAAAGAGGGGTGTGAAATTAAAGAGCAGATGGCTCCACAAGATTCTGCAGAAATTAAGGGTCTAAACATAAGGAAGAAAGCCTGTACAACAGGATGCTCATGAAGGCCTCCTGTAGACAAGTGAAAATCTAAAGATACATATCAAACCTCAAATCAAAAATCTCACCATAAACAAATTCCACAGCTGATTCATGCACAGAACCAACTGCAGTTCTTCAAATGAATAAACACATCATTTATTACTGGACAAACCTTGTCCTTTGGCTTCTGTCTCACTGGTCGCAGCCCTCCCAGGAAATCCGATGTCTCCATGTGTAAGTGGCAGTTAACAGAGTATAGTTTCTGATTTGCCAAGCCTGCAAACATCTGACAGACAGTAGTTTTCCCACACCTGTTAAGAAATACACACCAGATTAGTAAGGACCATAAATTCCAAACACACACCCACAAACACCCCAGTGAGCAAAAGAGGGGAGCCCTGGTGAAGGCCTCACTAGAGCAGACACTGCAGGCCAACCCAGGACCTCTGCACCCTGGGCTAGGGGTACCCTTCCCCCAAACACCCGCACCCTACAACGTTCCTTATCTAAAAAAGCAAATACTGCATGAATTTCATTCTTTCCTACTTCTTTTTTTTTTTTTTTTTTTTTTAATTTTTTTTTTTTTTCTTCAACGTTTTTATTTATTTTTGGGACAGAGAGAGACAGAGCATGAACGGGGGAGGGGCAGAGAGAGAGGGAGACACAGAATCGGAAACAGGCTCCAGGCTCCGAGCCATCAGCCCAGAGCCTGACGCGGGGCTCGAACTCACGCACCGTGAGATCGTGACCTGGCTGAAGTCGGACGCTTAACCGACTGCGCCACCCAGGCGCCCCTCATTCTTTCCTACTTCTAATAACAACAACCAATGGATGGGAGAGAAATCCAATCCTTACAGACTTTCAAGTGACAGTATCTCACCTGCTGTTCTGTATATGTCTATAGAATGAATGTCACGATTCAGAAGAATTACAAAGAAAAAAAACTGCTCTAATGATAATAATGCAAGAAACCTTTTTTTCCATCACAAAAGTCTGAAGGAAAAGTAAACAATAGACCTCTTACGTGCCCTTTAAAAAAAAAGAGGAAGGGAGAAAAGGAAAAGAAAAAACAAAGATTGTATTTCTGATAACCCTTCAGAGATAACTCAAGTACTCCCATGGAACTGAACTGATCCATCATAATGAGTTCCAGTCACAGAAGCAGAGGAACTTACCCAGTGTCCCCAACCAGTAGCACTGGTTCACCAAATTCCAGCGCCCTTCCTACCAGCATCGCCAGTCTCCGCATGCCCTCAGTCCACACAATGTGGCTGAACTCAGATTCCAACATGGATACCCGAGTGGACAATTTACCTATAAAAGGCAGAATAAATATTTAGCTTCTAGTAAGAGTACAACTCAATTCATTTTCTCTAGATATTTTGACCTACTCACTCAGTAATTTTAAGACATTTTCTTTGGAGAAAAGGGATTGAGGACACAATTTTTTCTTGAAATGTTTTTCAATAACTTCTTGAATCACATCAATTTCCTCCTGCTTCCTGACTCGGCCTGCGAGAAGCATAAATCCTAAAAAAGAAAAGAAAAGAAAAGAAAGAAAAGAAAAGAAAAGAAAAGAAAAGAAAAGAAAAGAAAAGAAAAGAAAAGAAAAGAAAAGAAAAGAAAAGAAAAGAAGTCATCAAGTGTCAAGTTATAATACCAAGGGATGTTCAGAATACAGAACAGGAACTCTTATAAGCCTGCAGGTGGAGAGGGTATCTAAAGAACTATTCTGGACAATTGGGAAAACCTACTGCAAATAACCAAATTTGGATGCCTTGTGTCCCAGCAACAGGACTTCCAGATAGACCCAAACACAAATAAACATGTGTGCACCAAAAGATATATAGAGGAAAGTTCAGGGCAGTTTAATTCATAACAGCTAAAAAGGGGAAATAACCCAAACGTCCATCAACAAGAGAATGAATAAATATATTACGGTATCCCTGTACAACGGGTTACAATAAGAAAAAAAAATGAAGTCCTGATACACAGAGCAGCGTGACTGAACCTCACATTAGACTGAGTGAAAAGCCAAGCCTAAGGAGTACATACTGCATGACACGAGTTGAAGCTCCAGCACAGGCAAAATCAAAGCAGTGGTGATAGATGTCAAAGCAGTGGTTACCTCCAAGGGAGGTTAAGACTGGCAAGAGCCATGAAGGAATCTTTTGAGGCACTGAAAAATATTCTAAACCTTGGTCTAGATGATGATTCACGTGGACACATACATATGTAAAAAAAATAGATCTTCCTTGTACATGAAAAAATAGAGCACTGCATTCATTTTACTGTACGCTATACCTTAACTAAAAAGTTTTCCTTTTAAAGTTTTCTAAAAAACGTGTTCCTCCATCTATCTACTCTTTACCAGTAAAGAAAAAAAAAAAAACTCTCAAGGGTTAGTTGTACTCTCCTTATTAAGGATTCTATTAATGACTCATTAGTACCTTTCAAATCAGAAGATTCTGAAATGCTTTCTTTCCTAGGATATAGAGAAACATATAAATTCTTCCCATGGATTAAACCAAAATGACCAATCAGGAGTCTCATGACATAACTGCTTCCTCTCAAAACTCTGATATTACCTGACCAAACCTGTCAGCTTTCTGTATAAGACAGAAGCACCACTATCCATGGTTACCGAGTTGTAGATAAATGGTCAACAGAGACACCACCAGCCATTTGCCTAAAGTCTTATGGGCACTGTGCCCCTATCTGACTCCTACATGGAGGCACCTAAACCAAAGAGAAAACTGTAAAAATCCAAACATATTAACACAGATGCCTACAGAAAAGAACCATTTTCAAAAGCACTTTGCACTTGAGGGAGAAAGACTAAATCTGGAATACCTAGTAAAATATGTATATAGATCACAATTTGGGAAAAACTTATTTTAATAAGAAAGTTAAATATCTAACAACTAAATGGTTTGAGAACATCCGATTGAAAACATACCATCATTGGCTAAATGCTGTAGCCAGTCATACTCTTTCTCAGTCTGTTCAGCCAATCTGTATCTTTCAGCCCATCGAAACAGATCACGAAGGGTGATGAAGCCCTGTTTTCCAGCAAACACTGAAGAACTTCTGCGATAGGACTATTACAATATCAAAACAAATGAAAAAGGGTGATGGCAAGCACACTGTACAACCTATATAAAATTTTTAGCAAACATAAGCTCCCATGAAAATGGTTCATCCCAGGGCGGCTGGGTGGCTCAGTCGGTTAAGCATCCAACTTCGGCTCAGGTCATGATCTCATGTCTTGTGGGTTCGAGCCCCACATCGGGCTCTGTGCTGACAGCTCAGAGCCTGGAGCCTGCTTCACATTCTGTGTCTCCCTCTCTCTCTGCCCTTCCCCTGCTCATACTGTGTCTCTCTCTCAAAAACAAACATTAAAAAAAATTTTTTTTTAAGTAAATGGAAAGTAATCCTTTGAAGATAAATATTCAAACTCATACATAAGAATATTAACAATGGAGGGGCGCCTGGGTGGCGCAGTCGGTTAAGCGTCCGACTTCAACCAGGTCACGATCTCACGGTCTGTGAGTTCGAGCCCCGCGTCGGGCTCTGGGCTGATGGCTCAGAGCCTGGAGCCTGTTTCCGATTCTGTGTCTCCCTCTCTCTCTGCCCCTCGCCCGTTCATGCTCTGTCTCTCTCTGTCCCAAAAATAAATAAACGTTGAAAAAAAAAAAAAGAATATTAACAATGGAATTTCAAATCACAACACCAAAAAAAAAAAAAAAAAGGAATTCCATCTCCTATATCATACAGAAAAAGTTATGAATACAAATGGTGGCAAACATTATTCCCATAATTTGGGAACATAGAGGAGTATAACTGCTAATTATTATTAGCTTTCTAGAAGGTAAATGTGTATTAATTCTGATAACACTTCTAACACCTTAAAATGGGATACAAAAAACAAAAAAGTGTAGCTTTGCATAGTTGACAAGGCCGAGACATGAAAAAGGTATGTTTAGTTATGTCCATTCAAGGACTAGCTCCATTTAAAAAACAAAAACTGTAGTTTGTCAATGCCAAATCCCAACCTAAACAAAATGTTCCAACATTATCAACAAGTAGGGAACTGTTATCACATACAATTATGAGAAAATTTTTAACATGATATTAAATTATTCATTTATAAAACCAAAAAGTGGATATTAACAGAACACATTTTAAAGATACTATCTGTACTGTGAGAAAAAAAAAATTAACAGACGGGAGAAGGCTATCAAATTTTAAATTTTGATCATCAAATATAATCAATACATTCCATTTGAAACTAAGTGATAGGTGAAATACCTGAAGGTCCAGCATGACTTTAACCAACTTGCTACAATAGGAGGGTGGCAAACTGCAGCGCTTATGCAAGATTGTCTCCAGCTCAGAACTAGGCAGTTCATCAAAATGCAGCTCCACAAACCGATTCCTGAAGGCTCTAGAAAGCACCTAGGAAACACATCAGAAAAAAAGTTTCCAAAACAGAGGCTCTGCTATTCACCAGAAAAAGAAAAACCCTTCAAAAGAAGCAAAAAAAAAAAAAATTTCAGTCTTATCAAGGAAGATTTACTACTCAATGGGGTAACAAATGGAGTAAGGGGCAAATGCTACATACCTTTCTGCCTCCATAAAGTCCTGGGGGATTTTGGGTAGCAAAAAGCATGAACCGAGGGTGAGCTTTAACAACTTCTTGTGTTTCTGTGATGAGCAATTCACGGTTATCATCCAGTAATCTGTTCAGTGCCTCTAACACATCGGTAGGGGCCAAATTTAATTCATCTAAGATAATCCAATAGCCCTTTCTCATAGCATCAATAAGAATACCTTAAAAAACAAACACTGAGAATTAGTACATAAGTTAGTCCAAGGTTTTAAAAAAAAATGTAATATACAAATCAACCAATACTAGAACATTAAATTTCAAAACAAATTACTCCCTACAGTTAGTCACGCCTCAAGATAACTTGTGACACTGAGTTATCAAGGAAGCACAATTTTTAATCAAAGTAATCCTTTTTATTTCACACAGAAGGGGAGCTAAGGCTGACAAATATCACATTTTCAACTTATTCCACCCCCCCCCCCGCAGTCCAGTTTCATTTAAATTACCACATTCCCATATCTATTCTCAGCTTCCCCTCTGTTCAACATTCACCCCGTTCTGAGTCTCTAGAAAATGAAGTAGCAGTTCAACTGCACTCTACAAAACTTGGCAGTAGTCCTGTGTACAACTGATGAGATCAGTGGGGCTCAAAGGAAGCTAGACCCCTCACCATCATTCTTTAACCAGGGAAATCAGAGAAAAAGAAAAACCAGCTGTTACGGCAAAGGTCATGTACCTCAATTGGAAAGGATAAAGATTACCTGGGGAAATGGGTTTCAAAGAATGAATATCCACACACATGGAATGAAATAATAATCCTACCTTCTTTAAACACAAGCTTCCCTGAAGAGTCAGATGTGTAACAACCAATATACTCCTGAATATCTGTGTGTTCGTGATTGTTAATACGCACACAATGGTTACCAGTAGCTGCTGCCAGCCACCGGATCAGGCTTGTTTTACCAACTGATGTCTCTCCCTGAATCAACACTGGATAGGTTCTTCAAAACATGAAACAATAAACCAATTTAAGAAAAAAAAGAAAGAAACCAGAATTAATTCAAGTAGTTTTAAAAAAGTATACAGAATTTATCAGCATAAAAGAATATGTTTATATACCTATGCATCACTAATGAAATGTTTCTTAAGTTCTGAGAAATTTCTATATAAAAATGGTTCCTTAAAAAATACAGAGGAAAACAATCTCAACCTTTCTTGCAGTACTTATGAGAAACAGTAAATGGGACTAGCTGTTACTCACTTATATAATGGGAGACAAGTATTCATCAGCCCAATACTGGAAAGCAACTTTAAAGATGGCCAAAATAATTGGTGGGTGTTGCTCCCACCAAAGGTATAACTAGAACAATGCTTTGTGCCAGGAGAAAAGCGACACATAGCCAGCGAACAACAAATACAGCACTTGGAAAATTATGGAAGTAAGACTAGAATGTCATTAATGCCCATTCTGGTAAAGCTTCAGAGCAGCAAGAGAAAAGGTCCACATACCCTGCAGAAACCACTCGGACTATGTCTCTCAGGTTTAGCTTAACAGAAGACGTAAGAATGTAGGTCTCATCTATTGTAGGTTCACTGTCTCCCACCGAAATCCAGTATCCTTCGACTTGGATAAGACGACCTCCTTTTGGTTCTGGAATAGGCTGAAAGACACAAGTTAGAGAAATAACCCCATAGTCCAATGACAACTATGGCTTTCTTTCAGAAAGGAGTGTAAGGTAGGAAAAGAAATTATCACCAAGAATGCTGCCCTGTTCTGAATGCTTTCAGCATTAAAGCCATAGGTGAAATGTGAAAATAAATTACTCTGAGGAATGAGATCAAAACAATGACAAGTGACACATACTCGTGTTAAAATCCAGGTGGGTGGTAGGTGTGTATGAGGAAGAAACTGAATCAAATAAATTCTCAAATGATTTATGATTCAGTTCTTTTCTTTCACCTATTAAAATTCCCTATTAATTTCACCTATTAAATTTCTGATGAAGTACTTTGATCAAAAACATGTACTTCATACAAACCATGTTCCTAAAAACAGGACCAACATTGAATTGAGGGAAATGGCCTTTGCTAATATATTACATCCTCGACTTCCTGGAAGACATTAAACAAACAAACAAATAATAAAAACCACCATTTAGAGAAATTAATCTATTCAGAATAATATTGTGGGGGCACCTGGGTGGCTCAATTAAGCGTCCGACTTCAGCTCAGGTCATGATCTCACGGTCCGTGGGTTTGAGCCCCACATCTGGCTCTGTGCTGACAGCTCAGAGCCTGGAGCCTGCTTCGGATTCTGTGTCTCCCTCTCTCTCTGCCCCTCCCCTGCTCATGCTCTGTCTCTCTCTGTCTCAAAAAATAAACTAAAAACATTAAAAAAAAAATTAAAAAAAAATAATAATATTGTGGATGACAGCATAATCTTTTGAATATATGAAGTTGATTTCTACAAAACTCTCATTTTCAGATATCAAAAATGGTGAGATCTATAACTACAAAGAAGTGCTCTCCTCAAACATTTAGTTCCCTAACTTGAAGCACCATTGCAGTTACTGCTTTTAAGGGCTCCTCTACTGAGCTCAGGAGCAGTGGGGAAAAAGAATATTTAAGCCTCCAATCACGTGTAACCATGAGGAACACACACAAAAAAAATGGTATTGAGATAATAATCAAAGCAAGCTTGAGTCTTTTTTCAATGTTTTCATGTTTTACCAAAAGTAAATATTCATGTGTTACGTGTATAATTTTTACAGTTTATTTATGTTGAGAGACAGAATGTATGTGCATGTGGGGCACCTGGCTGGCTCAGTTGGTTGGGGAGCCGACTTCGGCTCGGGTCATGATCTCACGGTCCGTGCTGACAGCTCAGAGCCTGGAGCCTGTTTCAGATTCTGTGTCTCCCTCTCTCTGACCCTCCCCCGTTCATGCTCTGTCTCTCTCTGTCTCAAAAATAAATAAACGTTAAAAAAAAAAAATTAAAAAAAAAAAAAAAAGAATGTATGTGCATGTGAATGGGGGAAGAGACAAAGAGAGAGAAAAGAAAACTTCCAAGCCCCAACATGGGGCTTGATCTCATGAACCAAACCATGAGATCATGACCTGAGCCGCAATCAAGAGTTGGACGCTTAACTAACTGAGCCATGCAGGCGCCCCATTTGTATAATTTAAAAAAAAAAATTTTTTTTTTTAACGTTTATTTATTTTTGAGGCAGAGAGACAGAGCATGAACAGGGAAGGGGCAGAGAGAGAGGGAGACACAGAATCGGAAGCAGGCTCCAGGCTCTGAGCCATCAGCCCAGAGGCTGACGCGGGGCTCAAACTCACGGACCGCGAGATCGTGACCTGGCTGAAGTCGGACGCTTAACCGACTGCGCCACCCAGGTGCCCCAAGATGATCCTTTTAAAATCATTTATATTAGATATGTGTATTAGAATTTGACTCTAAGTGGAATAAGTCAGAAAGACAGATGCCATTATGATTTCACTCATATATGAGTCTGAAGAAACAAACAAAAAACAACAAAAAGACAAACCAAAAAACAGACTCTTAACTATAGAGAACAAACTGATGATTACCAGAGGGGAGGCGGGAGTGTGGATGGGTAAAACAGATGAAGGGATTAAAAGAAAACTCACTGTGATAAACACCGAATAATGTATAGAATTTTTGAATCACTATATTGTACACCTGAAACTAATAGAACACTGTATGTTAAATAGGAATTAAAATAAAAACAAGAAAGAATTTGCCTTGATAAATCTATACACGCAGTCAGAATGTGAATACATAAGAAAATAAAAACATACATAATTTAGGTGGAAATGACTATAAGGCTTAAATCTCTAAAGAGTAGGAGTAGGATTATTGGGAATTTGCACCATCTAAGACACCCTCTAATATTTAAATCTTTTGCAACAGATTACTTCTGCAAAAAAAAAAAGCTGAAAAGTTGATAATTCAGCCATTCATTTACATTAAACAAGTCAAAAACATCAAAAAACATACCTGCTTCAGCAGACTTTTTACACTGCCAGAGATAAGGTGTTGACAAATGAGCTTCTGAACTACTGGATGTGATGCCCTATCAAGCTGTGTTAAGAAACCCAAACAAAAGCCCTAGGGAAAAAAAAGAATAAACAAATATGCATAAAACTAATTACCCTTCTGCAGTAACAGGCCAACATATTTCGGGAACAAAATTCAACCTTCTTAGATGGTACTGGTTCCCAGAACTATTTTTTTTTTCCTTGAGGGAGGGAGGGAAGGAGGGGGAGAGAGGGAGAGAAGGGGAACGGAGAGAGGGAGAGAAGGGGAACGGAGAGAGGGAGAGAGTGGGGGGAAAGAGAAAGAGAGAGAGAGAGAGAGAGAATGAGAATGGAAGGGGCAGAGGAAAAGGGAGAGAGAATACTAAGCAGGCCTCACACCCAGTGCAGAGCCAAAATCAAGAGTTAAATGCTTAACTGACTGAGCCACTCAGGCATGCAATCCCCCCACCCCCTCTGCTGAACGACTTTTATTTATTTTTTTAATGTTTATTTTTGACAGAGAGAGAGAGAGAGAGAGAGAGAGAGAGAGAGAGCGCGCAAGCGAACACGAGCGGGGGAGGGGCAAAGAGGGAGGGAGACACAGAATCTGAAGCAGGCTCTGGGGTTCTGAGCTGTCAGCACAGAGCCCGACATAGCGCTCAAACTCACAGACCGTGAGATCATGACCTGAGCTGAAGTCGGACACTCAACCGACTGAGCCACCCAGGCGCCCCATGCTGAACAACTTTTAAATGTGACAGGATGGTAGAAGAAGGTCAGGGTAGTGCTGGTATGAAATGTTCTGGGCTTATCTGACTAAATGGAAAACACAGGCAAACCCGGCAGACACATAATCACTCCCTCCCTTCTGACGGTGAGCCCATCTGCCAAGCTCCCATACAAAAAACACAGACTTTAGAAAGACCTCATAGAGTGAGCGCTGGATGTTGCTACACGGATTGGAGGCTGCAAATCGCAGGGCCCTGCAAAGAGTCCGAAGGCTGTAGTGAGGTCTATGGCCAGTTCCATCCACTAATTTTGTCCCAGAGTCCTTCCGTAGAGCTGTGTACAAGCTACAAAAAGGACAGAGTTCAGGTGACTTATTAATTGATTAGCATTCACTATTTTGCTGTTATTCCAATTTTTCTACATAAGGCCCAAAGCCATTTTCCCTGAATTAGATGGTTAAGCTTGCATACAACTTGCTAGAGCATTCATCAAAACCTCTCACATTCTCTTTTAAATCTATTTTTCACACGCTCACAGACTCTTTCAAAAAAAGAATCTATCAATTTCCTTTAGGATGAAAAGAGGAGAGGTGAGAAACATTGGATTCTTAACAAAAAGAGAGACAGGAGAGGCCGTTACCAAGAATATATAGAGTCCAAACATAATGTTTCAGAGTTAGCTCTAATACAATGGGGAAATAAAGTTCCTATGTAAGCGATAATAGTGATGGATAAGCACAGAGAAAACTCATGGTGTTCTGAAAGGTCATAGATGTGGCCATAATCAATAATGACAAAATTTAAAAAGCATGAATATAAGGTGACTGTTACTGTTATCATTGCCATAGGCTTTAGGGGTCCAGAAGATGACAAGATGGAAGAAGTTTCAGACTGAAACATGAAATGCAAGAAATTTAAAATTTCATGAAACTGATGATCAGCTACACAAGATCAAGAGTAACCAAATGTGTGTCACAGATGAAATCCAAGTGCTTGCCCAAATGGGATCTGGCTTGCCTCTTTGCAATTTAGCTATATATTCTTTTTTGTGCAGAAAGTGGCTACTTACTACTAGTACTATCAGCATTTTACAAAAGCCTCTGCTTTATCTAGCCTGTTTTATCTCCACTTTTGAATTTTAACCACAAATATTTATACTTCTGTCCAAAGTCTTGGCTAACAAAAAGTGTTCCAATTTTAGAATGTGGTATTGGTAAACCATTTCAAAGCATTTTCATAAATGCCTCCTTAACTAACCTATTTAAAATAGGGCTCTAAGCCTGTATGTTGTAATCCCCATTTTGTGGTGTTATTTTTATTCACTTAACACAACCTAAAATTACAGTATGTATCTCCTTATTTATTGGTTACCTTCACCTCTTGAATTAAAAGGTCTATGAGGAGAACCAGGATTCTGTCTCTTATTTATAGCTGTATCTCTAGTACCTGGGCAACTCGGTAATTATTTGTATAAAAAATAAGGAACAAACCACAAAATGCAAAGTAAAACATTAATATAATCCTATTTCAAAACTTTACACAGGGGGCACCTGGGTAGCTCAGATGTTTGAGCATCCAAGTTGATTTCAGCTCAGGTCGTGACCCCAACATCGTGGGATCAAGTCCCTCATTGGGCTATGCACTGAGGATGGAGCCAGCTTAAGATTCTCTCTCCCTCTGCTCCCCTCCCCTACTCGCCCTCTCTCCCTCCCTCCCTATAAATTAAAAACAAAATAAAAACAACTTACATAGTGTGTATTTCTATCTAGACAACAGACAAAATTAACTAAGTGACATGCCCAAGACGACAGAATTCGTTTCTGACACAGCCTGTATGAGAATCCAGTTATCTGATATAAAAGATTATGCCCTATCCACAAGGCATAAAAAACAAAAACAGAAAAACAAAAAAGACTCAAGAAAGCACCAAGCCACATGGCCAGTCTGTATGTTTTTCAGTTAAGCCTCAATTAATTCTAAACCTGAATCCCTTATTTTACCAACCTTTTCCCCCCTATATCCCACATAAGTCGTATGCAAACTGCAAAAATTAAGATTTCATCAAGACAGATCAAAAGAGAAGCCATTTACATCTTCCACGGATACAAACTCTTAGCTATGAATACAAAAGTAATTAGGAGAGCATTATCCAATTACTTAAATATTCTCCTACGTGGTGATTCTTAAGCTTTCAATGTAGCTTCATTAGGAAAATCCAAAGGAGATCATAAGGTCCCTACTTTAAAACAGAAACCTTAATGATAATCCTTCTCTAGCAAAAAAGAAATAATAAATATAGATGCATGAGGCATACATTGTTCAGGGGAAAAGTTTATCAAGAGAAACCAAAGTGAACCTACTTGATAATTCCTTGCACTGTGATCTTATTCACACTCAGTCCTTTCAGATAATCCACAATAAGAATCTGTAAATCTTCTTTACTTTCCAATTCTTCTACATAAAGTTCTGTGAACCTGGAAGACAATTATTATTACAGAATTAAAATTTTGAGGAATACAACTATTTTAACAATAAAAAAATAGAAAACACAAGAAGTTATTGTAAACTCATTTGAATTTTTTACAGTATAAACTATAAAAGCCTTTCATGTATGAGAAAGAATGAAATACGGCCCTTTGTAGCAACATGGATGGAACTGGAGAGTGTGATGCTAAGTGAAATAAGCCATACAGAGAAAGACAGATACCATATGTTTTCACTCTTATGTGGATCCTGAGAAACTTAACAGAAACCCATGGGGGAGGGGAAGGAAAAAAAAAAAAAAGAGGTTAGAGTGGGAGAGAGCCAAAGCATAAGAGACTCTTAAAAACTGAGAACAGGGGCGCCTGGGTGGCTCAGTCGGTTAAGCGGCCGACTTCGTCTCAGGTCATGATCTCGCGGTCTGTGAGTTCGAGCCCCACATCGGGCTCTGTGCTGACAGCTCAGATCCTGGAGCCTGTTTCAGATTCTGTGTCTCCCTCTCTCTGACCCTCCCCCATTCATGCTTTGTCTCTCTCTGTCTCAAAAATAAATAAATGTTAAAAAAAAAAAATTAAAAAAAACCTGAGAACTGAGGGTTGATGGGGGGTGGGAGGGAGGGGAGGGTGGGTGATGGGTATTGAGGAGGGCACCTTTTGAGATGAGCACTGGGTGTTGTATGGAAACCAATTTGACAATAAATTTCATATATTGAAAAAAAAATTTTTTTAATAAATAAATAAAAGCCTTTCATGTAGATACATATGGACCATAATGAAATGAAAGATAACTGTTGCCAAAAATTTATTTGCATGTAATGAAGTTTTTGATGTACAGTCCTTACAAGAAAGAGTTACAAAAGACATTTGTCCTCATTTTCAGAGGTGTTTTTGATTCTAACTACATGTAATAAAACATACGCGCTGCAACAACAACAGAACAGGATCAACATCACCATCAAAAATAAAATCATGGGGAAAAAATGATAAAATTGTAGGAGCAAAGGAAAATACATAAGGAAGTTTATAACATTTTCCTAAGAAATTTATTTTTACTCATATAATGGAGGGAGGAATCTAATAAAATTTTAACACCATTTTAAAACTCGAAATTCGGGGCGCCTGGGTGGCGCAGTCGGTTAAGCGTCCGACTTCAGCCAGGTCACGATCTCGCGGTCCGTGAGTTCGAGCCCCGCGTCGGGCTCTGGGCTGATGGCTCAGAGCCTGGAGCCTGTTTCCGATTCTGTGTCTCCCTCTCTCTCTGCCCCTCCCCCATTCATGCTCTGTCTCTCTCTGTCCCAAAAATAAATAAACGTTGAAAAAAAAAATAATAAAAAATAAAACTCGAAATTCAACAAAAGATCACCAACAAAATTAGATCATTCACCTTTTCCCAAATGCTACATATATAAGATACCAACAACTAAGTACCTTGTTGGTGTCAGTCAGTGCTTAATGATGAAAACTGAAACTTAAAAGGCTTTTTACAAATCACTGGTCTCGTCCAAAGGGATTCCATTCCTAAAATGCACTTAAACATTTCTCAGTATGTGAAATTTCTCTGGTAACTACAAAGATATTTGAAGGAGGACAAAATTTTGTTTTCAACAATATCCATGATCCATTAAGTGTCATACTAACAACCTAAAGGAAAAATTCTCCAGTGTTTTGGAGTCCTCTGTATTCCTACCATCTGGAGAAAGTAGAGGAATATAACACATAAGGAAGGATTCCGCTTATCAGAGATCAAGAAATCTCAAGCATTGTTATGAGGTTTGGTTGTGTTAGTGTTACCAATCAATAAACAAAGAGAACTTAATAAATAAATAAATAAATAAATAAATAAATAAATAAATAAATAAATCCGTCCGTCCGTCCGTCCATCCATCCATCCATTCATCCATCCCCAGGAACCAGTCCATGTCTCCTCACCTGTTTCTTATTCCTGGTGGAAGATTCCTTTTGCCCACATCTGTTGCTGGGTTCATACAGGCAAATAAACGGAAGTCGGGATGACGAACCAGTGGTTCTGTTAAGAGAAAATTCTAAATTCCCTACTGGTAACATCAAGTCATCAGCCTTAGGTCCACAGAGGAAGACTATCTAACGCCCCAAAACTAAAGGCCAAGACACCCTGCCTCAGACTGTTACTGCTGGCTGCTTAAACCATCCTTGCTTTTTCTGAAACCCCACTGAACAGTTTCCAGGCCTATATACCCCTTAATCTTCTACTGCCATTCCACCATCTTTTAAAGTATCGTTGTTCATCATATTGAACAGCAGATATTTTGTCACTGAGTATGCACATCTATTACCTACTACCCAAGTAACTTGACAAATTATCTTATTCTTTGCATTCCCCATGCTACCTAACTTGGCAGAAAATTAGTACTATGGAATGAACACTGGGAGACCTATGTAACACACCTAACCAAAAGAATCTTACTCTAAAGAGGCCACAAGGCCTGGTGCCAAGTCAAACCCCAAAGGGATCAAGTGCTACCTGTATCTCCTCGATCTAGCAACACCAGTGAGCCAGAGGAGCCTTCGAGTAAACCACTGAGGCATTCTAATGTTTCTGGAGCAGCCAGATTAATCTCATCCAATAAGATCCACTCTCCTTTCTTTACGGCTTGAGCTAGTGTACCCTAAAAAAAGATAAAGTAAAATGTTAAAAATCCATTTCAAATAAAGATACACTCACCAAGAGCAGTTATGCAAGCAGGGTTAGAAATAAGAGGCAAGGGCAAACCTCTTGTACTTGATGAGTTTTCACCCTAAAGGCCCAATGGCTGCCAGCTTGTTTTCAGAGCTAAGGCCAAAACAACCTTTTTTAAATGTCCAAAAGGGTCAAGGGAATATCTTTGAGCCTAACAGAGAGATGCAACAAAGTAAATCATCTCAGGAGATACATGGTGAGGTAACTGGTAACTTATAATGTATTCAGATGTTTATAGGTGCCCAAATGGTTATTAAAAGCACCCAAAATAAATACAGGGTCAGTATACTGACGAGTATGCAAAGATGAAATAAATGACTAAATCAAGAAGGTACAGTGGTTGTAATACATAGCCTTTCACATTTGTTGAAGAATATCAAAGTAAATCTTTCTCAGGGCGCCTGGGTGGCGCAGTCGGTTTAAGCGTCTGACTTCAGCCAGGTCACGATCTCGCGGTCTGTGAGTTCAAGCTCAGCGTCAGGCTCTGGGCTGATGGCTCAGAGACTGGAGCCTGTTTCCGATTCTGTGTCTCCCTCTCTCTCTGCCCCTCCCCTGTTCATGCTCTGTCTCTCTCTGTCCCAAAAATAAATAAACGTTGAAAAAAAAAATTTTTTTTAATAAATCTTTCTCATCTTTACTGAGTTATCTCTTCAAGTTCTACTTCCAAGAACACTGAAAGATAAATATTAAAATCTACTCAGGTGACAGAACATCAAAAATTGGATTGTTTTATTATTAAATGGCTTTGTACTTTTGCTTTCATGATGATCCTAACAGAATCTTCAATAAATTTAATTGAAAACAATAAAACAGAACAAATGTATTGAACTCTACTGTAATGTCAAATCATAAAATAGGTATAAACCCTTTTTTTCCCATTTATTTATTTATTTATTTTATTTTCTTTTTTATCTTTTAAATTTTACATCCAAATTAGTTAGCATCTAGTGCAACAATGATTTCAGGAGTAGATTCCTTAGTACCCATTACCCATTTAGCCCATCTCGCCTCCCACAACCCCTCCAGTAACCCTCAGTTTGTTCTTCATATTTATGAGTCTCTTCTGTTTTGTCCCCCTTCCTGTTTTTATATTATTTTTGTTTCCCTTCCCTTATGTTCATCTGTTTTGTCTCTTAAAGTCTTCATGTGAGTGAAGTCATATGATTTTTGTCTTTCTCTGACTAATTTCACTTAGCATAATACCCTCCAGTTCTATCCACAGAGCTGCAAATGGCCAAGATTTCATTCTTTTTGATGGCCGAGTAATACTCCATTGTGTGTGTGTGTGTGTGTGTGTGTGTGTGTGTGTGTGTGTATACACACACATATATATGTGTATATATGTGTGTATATATGTATGTATATATATATGTATATATACACACACACATATATATGTATATATATGTATGTAAATATATATATACACACACACACACACACCACACCTTCTTTATCCATTCATCCACCGATGGACATTTGGGCTCTTTCCATACTTTGGCTGTTGTTGATAGTGCTGCTATAAACACGGGGGTGCATGTGTCCCTTCGAAACAGCACACCTGTATCCCTTGGATAAATGCCTAGTAGTGCAATTGCTGGATCATAGGGTAGCTATATTTTTCATTTTTTGAGGAACCTCCATACTGTTTTCCAGAGTGGCTGTACCAGCTTGCATTCCCAGGTATAAACCCTATTTTGAAAGCACTTGACATCCTAATGGGTGATTTTAGAAATAAATCCTACTAAGATTAAGCAATGATGACCAAATTTCCCATACTGATGCACATATGACTGAATGATCTTGCTCTCTCACCAAAACACCATCTCAAATAAGATTCCTACCTTTCTCAGGGCATAGTCAATTATGCCACAAAAGAATTTAATAAGCTTCCATCATGAAAATTTAATTAAGATGATCTTTCCCACAGGTCACAGGACAGAAAACAATAGAACTATCCATTTACTAGAATAGAAAGTAAGTCCTAAAGAGAACACACTCAAATCTCCCGGCCACGGCCCCCGCCATGAAACAGACTTCACTAGTCATCCTCAACTGCAACTTTAAAAATAATGGTGCTGGGGCGCCTGGGTGGCTCAGTCGGTTGAGCGTCTGACTTCAGCTGAGATCATGATCTCGCAATTTGTGAGTTCGAGCCCTGCGTCAGGCTCTGTGCTGACAGCTCAGAGCCTGGAGACTAATTTGGATTCTGTGTCTCCTCTCTCTGCCCATCCCCCACTTGTGCTCTGTCTCTCTCTGTCTCTCTCTGTCTCTCAAAAATAAATAAATAAATGTAAAAATTAAAAAAATTAAAAAAAAATAATGGTGATTATCAAGACCTTACAATTTCCATAAAGGACATTTTTCAGAAATCCTCCCCACAAAATATTAGTATTTATTAAATTTTAAACAGCAAGCACTAAAAACATCAACAGTAATAGTAGCCTGCCTAAACTTGCATTTTGCATCAAATCAACATTCCCTTAACCTAGATAGCCAGCCAAAGCAAAATACCTCTACGAATGCAAACAAGAGGGCATTTTCAGTCATTTTCATCTGTTGCTGAGCATGGCTGAGTCTAAGACCAAATGCTTCCCATTTCTCTTTTAGGAGTAACCCTAGGAAAGAATAAAGACAAGAATGTAACACACATTTTGAGTTGTAATACATTTAACTTACACACACACAAAACTCATACAAATATCAAACATCTTAGACATACTAAAAAATAAGTCCTAACACTTATATAATGCTATGTACCAGCAACTATACTAATCAGGTCATTTATATATTCATGTGTATATTAGTTAATTTTTTTACCCTTCACAACAATCCTTTCAAGTAGGTACTCTTACTCCCATTTTAGGGATAAGAAAGCACATAGAAGACAACTAAGCTACCAAAACCCCTTTGGCTATAGAACTTAGCTTTTTGAAGAACTTATTTTCTAAGGAAATAAGATTAAGTGACCAGTAAGTGGTACTGGTACATCAACATCTCCAACCATGTTTTTATGGAAATCTTGCCTAGAATCACAGGAACAGCAATACTTCAGAATTAGTCATCTTTGCCCCTAAATCCCAGAAAGCTCCAATTTGTATTGCTTCATTCTTCCCCAAACTCCTCTCCTAATTCTATAACTGAACCCAAGTTTGTCTGCCTGACATGCAGCAAAGCCAAACAGAGAGCAAGGATGCATTTAAGAGGCAGCCAAATGAGGAGACTCAGGAGAGCAAGCCTCAAATACGCAAGCCTGAAGAGTCAGGGATATTTAAAGGCAAACGAAAACAGATGTGGGTAAAAAGTTGCATCTGTGCGGGGCGCCTGGGTGGCGCAGTCGGTTAAGCGTCCGACTTCAGCCAGGTCACGATCTCGCGGTCCGTGAGTTCCAGCCCCGTGTCGGGCTCTGGGCTGATGGCTCAGAGCCTGGAGCCCGTTTCCGATTCTGTGTCTCCCTCTCTCTCTGCCCCTCCCCCGTTCATGCTCTGTCTCTCTCTGTCCCAAAAATAAATAAACGTTGAAAAAAAAATTAAAAAAAAAAAGTTGCATCTGTGGTTATTAGTCTGCAGCTGCACTTATCATTAGTTCAATTAACCCTTTGGTTACCAGTTTCAATCCCCATTGTCTTTTGATCATGCTTTATTCCTGAAGGAACTGGGATGACAGCTCTTGCTACTTCCTGCTGAAACAGGGTGCAGTTTCACGGTTTGAGGAATCAAACAACTTCGTGCTTTCTTGGTAATATTCTCTGGTACTTAGCTTAACCTGTACATTCTGCTTGAACAAACTAGTAGTGTCTTCTTTGGTTGTTTTGAAGCAACATCGGAAAGCTGACATCTTGAGCAACCAGACAAACTACCAGGCACAGCTAAAGTCCTTATCTTCATCATGCAGCAAATAAACTTCATCAAGAATAAGGGGCTTTACAATTTGGGAAAGAACTGCATCTCCAATGCTCTTTCTTATCACTACATCCCATTTTTTTGCTGTGGTGACAACTGCATTATCACCAACCAATTCTTTCATAGTGATGCTCTGAGGCTCTGTTAGGTGAATTTCTCACTGGTGTTGGAACCAGTCTCAAACACAATTGAATGAATTCTATTGAATCTCCTCATTCCTTTAAAAGCCAGCTGCCTGACTGAAGTCTTGGTGTTTCCTCAAAGTCAACTGGCATTACTTCATGGTAGGGGTTGGCCTGTGACACCAATGACACAGTAAGCAGGTGAATTCAGGAAATATTTAACTGTGGAGAAGAATATTCTTATAATGTAGCAGGTGGATCCTGGAGGGCTAACACAGCATCTCCCACTCTGACCAGGTGGGTTCAGTCAGCTCCAGGGGCCACCATGTGGGTACACCCATCTGGTCTATTTTTCTGCATGTCCATATTCAGATCCTTGTGCAGTAAAAAAGCAGGAAATCTGGCCACTATCTTTTCCTCTATTAGAGACAGAGCTGTTCTGACAGCGGCATTCCAAGCATGTGCAAAAACCTTCACCTGGTGTCTAGCCTTTATTGCTTATGGATTCAAACTGCTATAAAGTATTCAACAAAATAGCAAAACCAGTAACCTGAAGTAATCACACTCATCTGTTAGTCCGTCTCCTAAAAAATACCTTAAGATCTGTTGGGGCTCACAAGAATAGTTAGCAAAATTTTGTTCCAAAGATGGTGGGTGAAATCTGTGCTCAAGGTGTGTCATCCAAGGTTTGGGTGATTCTGGCTCTTCTGTTTTTTGTCTTGTTTTCTCCAAGGTCAAAAGTCCCCTTCCCTTCCAACTAGCCCCATGGGCATGTACTAAGGAAAGGGCTTCAGCTTTGTTGATGGGTTACCACAGTATAGTCAAAGTCCTTGTATACCATTACAAATTAACATTCTTGGGGCGCCTGGGTAGCTCAGTTGTTAAGTGTCCAACTTCGGCTCAGATAATAATCTTATGGTTCATGAGTTCGAGCCCCGTGTTAGGCTCTGCATTCTCTATACGTTGCCCCCCCCCCCCCCCCAATAAATAAACATTAAAAAAAAATTAACATTCTCCACTTTTGACAAGGTTTTGTTTTGTTAGAAAAACCTCACAATTCAATATTGTTTCTTCTTGGCCTGAGTTTACCTGTTCTGACCCTAGATATGAGGTTTACTCCAGGTGTTATAAACCAGTCTTAGTCTTAATAGGTTAGTTCTGTTCAACAGTTGTCTTAGCTCAGGAGGCAGTCCTGCAGGTGGGCTCTCAAAGCTAGGCCTGATAAGGCTGCTAGAAACACTATAAGCAAGGTATCAAGTTGGTATTCCTAAGGGGCTTTATGGGCTCCATAGAGTCAACCTAGATCCTTAAAGCTATGTGGTCACATTTGAGTCTATGCATTTTACACTCAAATAGGACATTCCAGTCAGAGCCTTGGTAATATAACCAATGTTTCCAGTGGTGTTCTGTTACAAATAGAACAGATTCTTAGAGAACTTATGCTAATAATAATAACTGCCATGAAAATATAAGAATATTCACTGAGAATTTTTGAATTCTGGAGGAATCAGGTAGGGGAAAAAAATGAATGTTTCGTATTTGTTTACAAAGGAATACTGTATTAAATTTCTGCAAGTCACAGCTTAAGAGAAAAACTTTCCTTAAATCTGGAAGGGCAAACATTAAAGAGCCAGCAATGTTTCAAACAAAAGTCATAAAAATGAAACCATTTTTCTTAATTCTTTCAGTCCCATGTTACTCTGCTTGAATCCAGTTTTTTCATTAGTTCCAGAAATTTACACCTAGTTCAGTTTTATGATCTTAAAGATATGAGAAAACTGTATTTGTCAAAAGTTCTTTCCTTGCATTGCATTAAAGGTGAAAGGTATTTGCAAGGTCATCAGAGTAAGATAGTAACTATAAATGACAAAAGATTACAAAATGGCCACGGTTAAAGATATGATGGGACTTCATTATAATGCAGTTGACAAGGAAATTTGTCAGCATTTCAATAATTAGAATTACAAGTGATGATATAATAAAATCTTATAACCTCAGAAGGTTTATCATCACTTATTTGACCATGCTTCCCATGTGATTTGATATACCAAATAAGCCTAGTTGGTAAAAAAAAAAAGACTTCATTTAGAAGCTGAATTTTGGGAAGTCTGTCAGAAATATGAGAAATTTTTAAAGCATATGCCAAAACAGGATTACAAATCATTACAAAATTTAGTATTTAATTATCTATTTAGCCAAGGCAGCAATAAGAGATTCTAAAGGCAAATACAGAAGGTTACAGATTTGTTAGCAACACTGAAGTCTTTTCTTAAATAATCAAGGATCTAACCGAGACAAAACATAGAAACTTTGTTTTTCTAAGCAGGTTACATTAATGATAAAGAAAAACCTTTGTTTATAATTTCTTATTAGGCCAATAACCGAAGGAAACTGTCATTTTAACAGAAAAACCTAATTCCAGTTTTATACCAGTATACTTCCTGTATTAAAACGTACTCTTCCAACAAGATGAATTCTTTAAAATGTACGCAGTCCCTCCTTTTTTCCTCCCTGTCATCTCCAATGTTGATATATAGTTATTGGGACAAGGACATCTAGGGCACTGCACAGATCTGATCTCTTGTGGCACGTGCGGTGACGTGCTAACCAGAATCTCCATCAGAAATGAAGGGCTTTCGGGGCGCCTGGGGGGGGCTCAGTTGGCTGACCATCCAGCTCAGGTCATGATCTTGAGATTGAGCCCCTTGATGGATTCTGTGCTGGGTATGGAGCCTGCTTAAGATTCATATTCTCTTTCTTTCTCTCTCTCTCTCTCTCCCCCTCCCTCCCTCCCTCCCCCTCCCCCACCCCATCTCTGCCCCTCCCCCTACTTGCGCTCATCCTCTTGCTCTGGCTCTCTCTCAAAAAAAAAAAAAAAAAAAAAAGGAAAAAAAAAAAAGAAATGAAAGGCTCTCAGTCCTCAACTCTCAGATGCCATCAGGGACTGCCTTGACTGAAGACAATTGCTTTGCCAAGGGCATGCCCTCTTCCCAGGTGGTCACATCCAATGACTATTATAGAAGTCCAGCCCCAATTTAGGATGGTTCTCAAGAAAATCCAACTTTTGGAACTCCTCAGAGAATCAGCTATGGCTTCTGTTGATAGTGTGTCACTGCTCAATTTCTGCTTAATCTTGCTCTCTTACCCCTTTCTGTTACCCAGGTATAGACCACTCCCTAATAAACTTTATATACTAATATCCATAATCTTGGGGCTCCTGGGTGGCTCAGTAGGTTGAGCATCCAACTCTTGATTTTTTTCTTGGTTCAGTTCATGATCCCAGGGACATGGGACCAGGCCCTGTGTCGGGCTCCATGCTAAGGGAGGAGCCTGCTTGGGATTTTCTCTCTCTCCCTCTGCCCCTCTCCCCTTCTCCCCTGTGTGCACGCTCTCTCTCTTTAAAAAAACAAAAACATGGGAATGCAAGCTGGTGCAGCCACTCTGGAAAACAGTATGGAGGTTCCTCAAAAAACTAAAAATAGAACTACCCTACAACCCAGCAATTGCACTGCTAGGCATTTATCCACGGGATACTGGTGTGCTGTTTCAATGGGACACATGCACCCCCATGTTTATAGCAGCACTATCAACAATAGCCAAAGTATGGAAAGAGCCCAAATGTCCATCAGTGGATGAATGGATAAAGAAGATGTGGTATACATATACAATGGAGTATTACTCAGCAATCAAAAAGAATGAAATCTTGCCATTTGCAACTATGTGGATGGAACTGGAGGGTATTATGCTAAGTGAAATTAGTTCGAGAAAGACAAAAATCATATGACTTCAACTCATATGAAGACTCTAAGAGACAAAACAGGTGAACATAAGGGAAGGGAAACAAAAGTGGTATAAAAACAGCGAGGTGGACAAAACAGAAGAGACTCATAAACATGGAGAACATACTGGAGGGGTTGTGGGAGGCAGGATAGGCTAAATGGGTAACGGGCACTAAGGAATCTACTCCTGAAATCATTGTTGCACTAGATGCTAACTAATTTGGATGTAAATTTTAAAATATAAAAAATAAAATTAAAAAATAACAAAAACAAAAAAACAACTAATATCATTAATCTTAGTGACTACCATGCACAAAAATTCCTTTCCAAAGATTCCCTTCTCACAAACCTTCTACAACTTTCCTTCTTACATTCATATTTTGACCTACATTTTTCCTCTTTACATACCTAGTCTCACTTTCCTTGCATATATGAATTGTTTCCCTTATCATTTCCAGTAATTCTAATTATATGTATTAGAATTCTTAACTCTTAAAAATCTTAAGTTTCTGGTAAAAACTAAGTAGTAACTAATTGTAAACTGTTTGTTGTGTTGGCATTTTTTATATTGGTAAACTTATGACTACACTGAAGAATTTTTAGAAATGTATGCCTTATTTCAGTGTACCATAAAACAAGTTTACTAATAAACCCAAATATCTTTAGTTTCTCTGTAACAGGAAGCCAAAAGCAGATAAAACTATGTTTAGTAATTAATGTTTTCTTACCTGGAAACTATATAGATACTTAATTTACTTAACCCATCATTTAACTTTGTAAAACTTTACAGGTGACCAAAGATTTTGAAAGCTACTTAAAAGTTTACCTATAAACTTTTTTTTAATGTTTATTCATTTTTGAGAGAGAGACAGAGGCAGACAGAGAGGGAGACACAGAATCTCTGGTAGGCTCCAGGCTCTGAGCTGTCAGCACAGAGCCCAACAGCGGGCTTGAACTCATAAACCGAGAGATCATGACTGGAGCTGAAGTCAGGTGCTTAACCAACTGAACCACCCAGGCTCCCCAACCTATAAACTTTTTTATCTTATTTATTTATATCCGTTTCTTTTTTCTTAATAGTTACGTTTAGATTGCCAATCTAAACTTTAGAAGAAAGTCATTCTCCCAAGAAACATATATTTAAAAAATTTTTTTTTGTATCCACTTATTTGACTTAAGTAAATCGAAGCAGAATAAAAGTAATGCTGTTAATTCTAAAGACACGTCTATTAAACAAACAACCTTAAACCAACAACCTTAAATTAGCTTTAATACCAAATATTTTTTCAGATCACATAAATGTGAAAAACTTACATTAGTTTCTGAGCTTTAGAATGTCTACATTCTAGTCTAGAATGCTTACAAGCACTTGCCTTTTTTTTTTTAATTTTTTTATGTTTATTTATTTTTGAGAGAATGCAAGCAGGGGAGGCGCAGAGAGAGAGGAAGACAGAGAATCCGAAGCAGGCTCCAGGCTGTCAGCACAGAGCCCGACATGGGGCTCAAACTCACAAACTGTGAGATCATGACCTGAGCCGAAGTCAGAGGTTCAACCGACTGAGCCACCCAGGTGCCCCACAAGCACTTGCCTTTAAACCAACTTATATATAACTCCTTTACAAACTAATTTTAGCAATACTATCCAAAGGTGGAGAAAATTTCTCATATTTACAACATACATGAACGCATGAATATACAAAAAAGATGCAAACAAAATCTTACAAAACAAATCCAACTGCAAATGGTATTATAACGCATGGATTCATTAACTGGTCATCATTACCTGGAGTCTAATGAATATTATGACCAAGCAGTGTCGCAAAAAAGATCATCTTTTTCCTTTCATGGGTTCATAACTAAGCACTGCTCAGTTTTAAAGAATATAACCCAAAAGGCTGCATTCAGGAATCAAACTGTCATTTCCCATTTTCCAATTACAATGCAGCTGATTTTACCCAAAGATCCCCAAAGAAGCAACAACAAACCAAATGAATGAAACCCAGAGTACCTCTGTGAGCACTGGTTCCTCCCCTAAAAGTCAGGGCTTCACCAACTGAACCAAATGGCTTCCTAGTCAACCTTTTCTAATTAAGCAAGGGAAGGATGCTAAGAGAGCCAAACCAAATGGAAGGAAGAAATGACCTCACCAAGACACATCTGCCCAAACCAAAAACCATTCCCTGCCCATGAATGCTAAATTAAACACTGAGGGATGGCAGCACCCAGTCAGGGCAGGGAGTGTCATCCTTAGGAAAAAGAGCCTAGGCAGCTGCTTAGACTTTCCCCCAGATTGTTGTTGACGGCTGGGGGCTCATGAACCACTGGCAAAAAGCTCCTGCTGGCTCACCAAATTTGTAACTGAACTCCAGTTCATGTGCCCAACACACAGCAAAGCCATTTAAGATGTCGATTATGTAGCAAGGAAAGGGTTTACTTGAGAGGCAGCCAAGGGGTGCCTGGCTGGCACTCATACAGCGCACAACTCTTGATCTCAGGGTTGTAGGTTTGAGCCCCACTTTGGGTGTAGAGATTACTTAAAAATAAAATCTTAAAAACCAAACAAAAAAAAGAGGCAGTGAGACAAGGAGACGGGAGAGCAAGCCTCAAATCTGTCTCCCGGAAGGAGAAGAGGCACGGATATTTAAAGGAAAACACTGCAGCCTGGTTTATTAGTCTGTAGCTGTGCTTATTAGTTCCATTAACCCTTTGGTCACTGGTTTCAATTCTACTAATTAAGCCAAAGCCTCATGGCCTCCCACTAGCAGTATGGGTCCTGTTCTTACCAGTTTCACTTTCTTTTCCATCCTTGTTGACGGCCGACTTGTGTACATGCTGCATTAGTCTGAGGAGATCATGCCACCGTTTCTGCCTGTAACAGGTCTGAATGTGTCCTAAGAATGTAAAGTTTTGCTTCTTGGAAAACGTCTGGGCAAAGAGTTCTTCAAATGCCTCCCGTAAGGGCAGCCAAATAAGTTTATGGTCCACCGGTTTGTAACTGAAACAAAAGGTAAATATAATTCCCAAACTTCTGAAGCTACTAGAGATTAGAAATCATGTGTTAGAAAATAGGAATAGGTCCAAGATTTCATTTACTCAAAATCAGAAATAATATCAAAATACTTTAAAGATCTATGTTAAAGCTTTAGGGGTGCCTGGGTGGCTCAGTTAGTTGAGCATCCAAGTCTTGATTTTGGCTCAGGTCCTAATCCCAGGGTCATGGGACTGAGCCCCACATGGGACTCTGCACCAAGCGTAGAGACTACTTGGGATTCTCTCTCCCTCTCCCTCTGCCCTTCTTCTCTGCTCAGACTCACTCTCTCTATATTAACAATCTATGTTAAAGTTTTAAATTATAATCGATTTTCTTCATTCTAAATGTTTGAAGAGTCTACACTGAAGGTAAAAACAGTATTATGAAAAGAATTCGAAATTCCTAATTGGGCAGTGAAAGGCATGTCACTTATTTTACTAACATGTTTAAATAAACATCACGTAGAAGACTCAATGATAAACCATATTTTATCAAGATTGACCAAAAGTTTTCAGAATATCTTAGAAGAAAATACAACATCTGAAACTGGTTAGCTTAAGAAAAGTGAACACAGCTCATGCCTTCTCAATTGATGGGGGAGAGAATTGCTCTCAAAGAGAAAAACTAGGGGAGAGAGGACAGCAACAAAACCTTAGATGTTGCAATGGTCTGTGGCCCTCCAAAGCTCAACATTTTATTTCTTAGTATTTAGATTCTCTCTTATTCTTTAGCACTTCTCTGTTGGGGAGCTAGGAAATTAGTTCATATTAATTGTAATATCTGGAGGTGACAGGTGATAATAAACAGTCGAGAACCACTGCTGTAGCTAGAAGTTGCTCAAGCAGCAACTAATTGTTCCTGGAAAACCTCAGGTATACAATTTTCTATACCCTAAGATACTAAATACTATAATTCAAATACAATGACATAACTTTTATTTCCACAAAAAATAATTTGAGAACTAAAACAAAAACAAGTATGTTTCGCAACAATCAAGCACAATTAGAAAACTCATGGACACTATTTACTCATTGGACTGTGAGAGAGAAACCATGAGATAAGCAAAACCAATGCCCAGATACTGAGCATCCATCAAAGAGTCTGATTCCAGAGAGAAAAAGTATGAGAACTTCAAACTCATGTACACTTACCAGTAAGCACTAACACATTAGTAAAGACATTTATTCAATTTATTCAACAAAAATTTACTGAGTACCTGTTAGGTGTTAGGCACTGAGTAAACAAGACCCACAAGGTCCTCCCCCACCTACAATCTAACAAAAGAATAGAAAAAGACGTCTACTATAAAATATTAAATAGTAGTTAAGTGCTATGATTATAGATAAATGAGACTGGGTGGAGAAGGCACTGGTAATTTAAATATGATAGAAAGGCTTTGTTAAAGATGAGCGTTTCAAGGCAACCCAAATCAAGCAAGGAAAGGAGTTAAGCCAAACATCTGTGGACCACAAGGGATGCCACACAGAGAACAGCAAGCAACCAGGTGCAACACAGAAAGTGTGTGGCTGGAGCTCAACAGCAGAGCCGAAGGGAGAAAATTATGTCAGAGAAGTACCAGTGCTAGATTATGAAGGGTCTTATAGGCCCAAAAAAGCCTTTGGAGTATACTCTAAATGGCCTGAGAAGTCAGTGTAAGGATTTGAGACAAAGAGTAATGCAATCTGATTATACCTTAAAAGGACTGTTAACTACTAAATGGAAGAGACTGTAGGGAAGTTAAGAGTAGAAGCAAACATGAGAGACCTATACAATGGACTAAAGCAAAAGATGATGAACACTAGGAATAGTGAGAAATTAAACAAAATACACATGTTATTTAAATAAAGTTGCTAGTCTTAAAGATGATAGTACGAATGGAATCCAAAGCTAACTGAGGTAGCTGCCTGGGTTCAGTACAGACTGCCTGGGTTCAAACATGAACCAGCCACTACCTTGTACTAGGTACTTAATCCCTATGTGTCTCAGTTCTCTGTTGTGTAAAATGGGGTAAGAGTCTGTGCCTCATGGTTGTTAAAAAGGCCACGTGAGTCAACACAGATAAAGGACTCCAAACAGAGCCTGGAACATGAGTGCATATAAGAATTAACTTAAAGTGGAGCATAGTGGCTGAAACAGTTAAGTCAATATATTTCAAGTGATGAAAAAAATGAGTCAACATATATACACTTCAGAAAAGAAAAAAATGAATCGTAACACAAATACTCAATGGGAACCAGCCTGACACCTGGGAGAACATACACTGAGACTACATGTAAGAATTCATTTGAAAATGGGCAAACCATGGGCTTCGAGCTATATTACAAAGCTGTAATCATCAAGACAGTATGGTACTGGCACAAAAACAGATGCTCAGATCAATGGAAAAGAATAGAGAACCCAGAAATGGACCCACAAATGTATGGCCAACTAATCTTTGACAAAGCAGGAAAGAATATCCGATGAAATAAAGACAGTCTCTTCAGCAAGTTGTGCTGGGAAAACTGCACAGCGACATGCAGAAGAATCAACCCGGACCACTTTCTTACACCATATACAAAAATAAACTCAAAATGGATGAAAGACCTCAATGTAAGACAGGAAACCATCAAAATCCTCCAGGAGAAAGCAGACAAAAACCTCTTTGACCTTGGCTGCAGCAACTTCTTACTCAACATGTCTCCAGAGGCAAGGGAAACAAAAGCAAAAATGAACTATTGGGACCTTATCAAAATAAAAAGCTTCTGCACAGAGGAGGAAACAATCAGCAAAACTAAAAGGCAACTGATGGGGGTGCCTGGATGGCTGAGTCGGTTGAGCATGTGACTTCAGCTCAGGTCATGGTCTCGCGGTTCTTGAGTTCGAGCCTCACGTTGGGCTCTGTGCTGACAGCTCAGAGCCTGGAGCTTGCTTCTGAATCCGTGACTCCCTCTCTCTCTGCCCCTCTCTACTGCTCATACTCTGTCTCTCAAAAAATAAATACATGGTTAAAAAAATTAAAAAAAAAAAGGCATGGGGTGCCTGGGTGGCTCAGTCGGTTGAGCGGCTGACTTTGGCTCAGGTCATGATCTCGCGGTCCGTGAGTTCGAGCCCCGCGTCGGGCTCTGTGCTGACAGCTCAGAGCCTGGAGCCTGCTTCAGATTCTGTGTCTCCCTCTCTCTCTGACCCTCCCCCATTCATGCTCTGTCTCTGTCTCAAAAATAAATAAACGTTAAAAAAAAAATTAAAAAAAAAAAGGCAACTGATGGAATGGGAGAAGATATTTACAAATGACATTATCAGATAAAGGGTTAGTATCCAAAATCTATAAAGAACTTAATCAAACTCAACACCCAAAAAACAAATAATCCAGTGAAAAAATGGGCAAAAGACATGAATAGACACTTCTCCAAAGAAGACTTCCAGATGGCCAACTGACACATGAAAAAATGCTCAACATCACTCATCATCAGGGAAATACAAATCAAAACCACAATGAGATACCACCTTACACCTGTAAGAATGGCTAACATTTAACAACTCAGGCAACAACAGATGTTGGCGGGGATACGGAGAAAGGATCTCTTTTGCACTGTTGGTGGGAATGCAAACTGGTGCAGCCACTCTGGAAAAGTGTAGAGGTTCCTCAAAAAATTAGAAATAGAACTACCCTACGACCCAACAATTGCACTACTAGGTATTTGTCTAAGGGATACAAGTGTGCTCTTTCGAAGGGGCCCATGCACCCCAATGTTTATAGCAGCACTATCAACAATAGCCAAGTATGGAAAGAACCCAAATGTTCATCGATGGATGAATAAATAAAGAAGACGTGGTGTGTGTGTGCGCACACACACACACACACACACACACACACACAATGGAGTATTACTCGGCAGTCAAAAAGAATGAAATCTTGCCATTTGCAACTACGTAGATGGAACTAGAGGTATCATGCTAAGGAAATTTGTCAGAGAAAGAGAAATATCATATGAGGACTTTAAGATACAAAACAGATGAACATAAGGAAAGGGAAGCAAAAATAATATAAAAATGGAGGGGGACAAAACATAAAAGACTCTTAAATATGGAGAACAGAGGGTTACTGGAGGGGTTGTGGGGGGGGGGGATGGGCTAACTGGGTAAGGGGCATTAAGGAATCTACTCCTGAAATCATTGTTGCACTATATGCTAACTCATTTGGATGTAAATTAAAAAAAATAATAATAAAATAAAATAATTTTTTAAAAAAAAATTAAAAAAAAAAACTACTTATAATGGGTGACGTGACATAACACTATAAATTCTTAGAAGAAATAGACCTAGTCCATGTTCAGTTATTGTAAGACTAGCCTTTTGTGTTAGGAGTATGTAATAGCAGAACATTCCTGAAGACATATATAGATACAAAATAGAAAGAAATACATGGTAGTATAGATATACCGAGTTAAGAAACAAATTATATCACTAAAAAAACATTGCCAAGTACCTCAATGAAGGAAAGAGGAGATTAAGTGTCAATGAGCTAACAGAAGTAAACTAAAAACAAGGTAGAAAGATCACTGGGGAAAAAATAAAAAAATGAAAGTAGAATTAAAGAAAGATAAATCTCAGCTAATGGATCTTAAGACAGAATATATATTTAAAAGTGTTAATTAAGTACATAACTAGTGATATGTATAGAAGAGAATATAAGTAAAAGGAGGAAGCAGGAATCCAAAGTAGCACTCCCGCCACAGCAGGGAGGGCTATAAGACAAAGAAAGAGTAAAAATAAAAACTGCTGTAATGTG
Source organism: Puma concolor (assembly GCF_028749965.1). Lineage (NCBI taxonomy): Eukaryota > Metazoa > Chordata > Mammalia > Carnivora > Felidae > Puma > Puma concolor. The sequence goes on from NC_141671.1 coordinate 81,989,515, forward strand.
ACCCTCAAAAAAAGAGATAAATGAAAAGCTTTCTGGCAGATGCCATAAAGAGCAAAAAGGGCAATAAATTCTACTTTATGCCTTTAAGGGTGTTTTTTAGGCAATTGTTTAGAGTTAATGGGACAGATCCCAATATCACTCAACTTAAGGTATGCCAAAAACATCCATCAGTTTTACAGCCTTCAGCACAAACTAAAACTGATCACGAATCTAACATATTCAAAAACACCAACAGGGAAGAAGGGCCTTTTAATGACCACAGTGGAATCCCATGAGCAACATTTAACCAAGTAGAGAGCTACTTAATGTTTCAAAGATAATTGAACTGCAGGAGAGAATCTAGCTCCAAGGCAGTGCGACTCTAGAACGTACACTTTAGATAAATGTCAGTACACACAAATATTAATTGCATGCTTGGTTTTTTTGTCCCTCTCCATTCCAGCATGATCTTTGAGAGCAAGAATCTCAAGCATTCTTTAAAATTGAGAGAAACATCTATATATCCAACAGGTCCTCAGTAAAGTCCAATAAATAACCTACTGTGGTGGGGGGTAGGAGTGCAAGTCTTTGAACCTTTTTCTAAGGCTAATTTTGAGCTTTATAAGAAAACACTATTTGCTCCCTCAAGCAGTGAACTCAAAATAACCAGAAAATAATTTTAAAACAAACTTACCCTCCAAGCAAGTCTGCAGTGTCACTTTGTTGATTCATATTGACAACCCTCAAATGGTGGCCTTTTAAAAAGAAAGGGCAAAAGGGTCACTCTGAAAATTTCAAGACTGATTATATCCAGTGTGATCCTTAAAGATGTGTGGACATGGGCACATTTCCTCTGCTCCTCTTATTTTAATTTCAGGAATTTTAACCATTCAAAATTTTCACCTAACCCAGAGAGATATACAAGAAGATTCACTGTGTATTATTGCTCTACAATCAGATAACTGAAAACAACAAAAAAATCCTTCAATAAGTAAATGTCTATAAATTAGAATTAAATAAACATCCAATACGTAATATTATTTAACCATTAGGAGTAAAGCAGTTCTGTTTTTAAAGATATCCAATTTGCTTATTAACTAAATGCAATATATAAGAATGTGATCCCATTTGTTTCAACACAAATCCAAACTTAAACGTTTATATATTTGCAGACCATAGGTGAGAACTGGAAACAGTTGGGGCACCTGAGTGACTTAGTCAGTTGAGTGTCCAACTCTTGGTTTTGGCTCAGGTCATGATCTCATGGTTGTGGAATCAAGCCCCACATTGGGCTAGGCACTGACAGCATGGAGCCTGTTTGGGATTCTCTCTCTAGCTCTCTCTCTGCCCAACCCCAGCTCTTGCTTTCTATTTCCAGGTAAATAAATAAGCTTAAAAACAGATAAACAAATAAACTGAAAAAGATAATGCTAGGCTGTAACAGTAGTTATTTCCAGGGGAAAAAAATTACATTACTTCCAAGGAAAAAATTTCCAGTGGTTACTTCCAGGCAGTGGTGAGGTGGCACTTTTTAAACTCCAGTATTTTTTGGACATTTTATTTAAGAAAAAAAAAAGGCAGACAGTGTGAAATGTTTATTGTGTGGGGGCAGAATGTTTCTCCTCTAAGTTACCTGTAATGTGAGCCAAGTACTGGACAGTAGAGGTTTTGCCAGTCCCAGTCTCTCCCACCAGTAATACCGGTTCCCCTTTGCTAACACACACTGCAAGCTGTTCGATAAGAATGGAGGATGGCCTTGTGGGAACAAACGTGAACTTCTCCCTGGGAAGGGGAAAACAAATAAGCAGTTAGAGAAACAGACTACAAGTTTCTTTCAGTGTAGGAACCAGATTTTCCGGACTCCACAAAAATGAGAAGAGAACTGACAATAGCTGTCTTGATGCTATAAACAGATATCCTTACAACCTAGGAATCGCAGAATTTGTTCATTCATTCTACAAACATTGAGTATTTATACACCTAGTACTTTCCTAGACTCTGGAGAATCAAAACACCCATAAGGTAAGACATTATCTGCACTAGCTATGTCATCTTCGGCAAATTACTTAGCCTCTCTTAGCCCTCATCTCCTCACCTATAAAATTTAGGTAAGAGTGACTATTTGTAGTGGGTTGAATAGCCTTCCCCCAAAATTCATGTCCACCCAGAAGGTGTGAATGTGACCTTATTTGGAAAAGAGGGTCTTTGCAGCTATAACAAAGTTAAAATCCTATCATACTGGCTTTAAGGGTGAGCCTTAAATCCATTGACTAGTATCCTTACAAAAAGAGAGAATTAGAAACACAAACACACACAAGAAAGAAGATGATCTGACAATGGAGACAGAGATGGGAAGGATGCAGCTACTGGGGCAAGGAACACCAAAGACTGCTGGTAGCCATTAGAAGCCAGGAAGAGGCAAAAGCCTTCAGGGGAAGTATGGTCCTGCCAACATCTTGATTTCAGACTTCAAGCCTCCAGAACTGTGAGAGAATAAATGTCTGTTGTTTTAGGCCACCAAGTTATGGTAATTTGTTATGGCAGCTGTAAGACACTAATTATTAATTCATAAAATTATTTCCACCACTACACGAAAGAACATATGCAAAGCACTCAGCACAATGTTAGGAGTATAGTAAGTATTTAATGAATGGTAACTAGATCTCAGAATCATTCCAGCATTCAAGGAATTTACAGACTAACGTTAGGATCTAGCCTAACTTCCAAGGGAAGCTTACTCTGCTAAATACACTACAATGAATAAAATCAAAGATACATCTTTGCTAGTCCCAAATCCCTAACAACCCTCCTCACCTCCTTCACCTATTAACATCTAATTTCACAGAATATACTTTGGGAAAGTACTGCTTCTTACCATCCAGCACAGGGGAGAGATCACCATTCACACACGTTTTGCTTGGAGACAGGGGGCTAGATTAACCCTCCTATCATGTTCCTAACGTCCCACAGTCTCAGACTAGTTGAGAGCCTATTTACCTCTGTATGTGGACAGCCTCACTTTGTTTCCGAAGAAGCCGCACTCGACCCACTTGCACATCTAACTCATTGATCACAATTTCCGGTTTATAAAGTTGACAGAAAAATTCAGCCTGTGGGAGGGGAAAGAGTAAACTTCTGTATGATCTTTTAAAAAAATTCTGTACACGCTTCAAACATTTCCTCATGCATGTGGGATACTGTGCCCCTCTAATTAGCCCTTTACTAACAAGCATTTTCTACTTCCAAGACAGGTGAGTTAACTTTAATTATGTCTTTTTAAAAATTTTCTAAATTTCTGCGGTTTTATTTGAAAACATTGATCATGAATGTTTCCCTGTAATGGTAGTTTTTATTCATTCAAATAAGCCCATATCTGCCTATCTCTAAAGTGAACATATTAACATATTCCAATAGTGAATGAACAGAAAGTTCTACTCCTATAATTTATGAAAAAAATCAGAGTGATTTTTCTTCAGTTATGCTTTCCTCTGCTTTAGATTCTAACATAATGCAGGAAACAATGACTTGAATAAACCATAGTACATCTGACCACAGCCAAAACACAGAAAAGCTGTCAGAGAGGCTCCAGGGTCTCTACCCAAGAGCCATTCTTTCTTATCCTTGTTGCTAACTCTAAGAACCCAGATTTTGTTTAGATTTGGGTCAGGAATGGAAGGGGCAGCAAAGTATTCAGGGAAAGTAAATCTCTCTTCAACCAAAAGGGATAATGATCAATCTAAGCCAACTGAGGCACTTCATTTCTTTTATTATGTAAGCCCTTTTCAGTAGGTGTTCTGTCACCTGCAGCCAAAACCATCCCAACAGGTTCAGAATGCTAAGGAGCAGTTCCTGACATAAAGCTTTTTTGAGTCTTCATTCATTTGAGAATGCCAGCCACCTACCACAAGACAGGCCTCAGACAGTTCTCTAGCTACCATCACCACTGCTAAAAAGCTCTCTCCTCCAAAAATACAATTTTTGAAATAAAGAATGGCAAAATATTAAAAATGTCATCAATGAACCTAAGTACTATTCTTTGTACTATTCTTTTCAACTTTTCTGATGTTAATAATGAAAAGGTGGAAAAAATCTAATTGTGCATAAAACTATAGGCAAAGGTGTTAGTAAAACAATTCCAGTCCTGAGTCCACAATCTACAGAACACGCTCATTAAAACACTAGAGAAAATAAAGCATGCATGTGATATAAGGCACAATGCAGCTCACTTTAAAAATGTAGAACACATGACGGGCACCTGGGTGGCTCAGTCGGTTGAGCGTCCGACTTTGGCTCGGGTCATGATCTCACCATTCATGAGTTCGAGCCCCGCATCGGGCTCTGTGCGGACACCTCAGAGCCTGGAGCCTGCTTCAGATTCTGTGTCTCCCTCTCTCTGCGCCTCCCCTACTTGTGCTCTGTCTTTCTCTGCCTCTCAAAAATAAAGAAACGTAATAAAAAAAATATTAAAAAAAAAAAAAAGAAGAATGTAGAACACATGGAGAATTAGTTATTTAGAAGATAGTGAGAGCTTTATGTCCATGAAAGGGAGCAATGAAACTACCAACTTTCAGAGGAGGTAGTTATTGCAAAGGAGCTGTTCTAGGTAAGGACCAGAGACTAGCAAATAAACTAAATAACCCAGCTTCCTTTCAACAGAGAAGCAAAAATAGTACTACGTACCTTTTTCTTGGAAATGTTCAATTTGCTTCCAATGACTTCTGCCATTTTCAGTTTGCTTGTATGCTTAGAAAGCATTGCTGTGAAACAGTCCAGAGCCTATTAAAATAACCAAGGTCAATGCCGACTGACTTTTTAAAATACTGTATTAATAACACAGTGCCACTATCCTGGCCACAAAAAGAACATAAAACCCAGCAGGAACATTTCTGTAAAAGTAAGGAGAGTAGAAATAAAGTACCAGCTCTAGCATCAAGGACCTTATCATAAGAGAGACAAGACACAAACAAATGTGAAGCCTTTACTATCAAAATACTGGTTAACTGGGAAAAAATTTTAAAAGTCTCATTTTACAAATCTGACTCTACAGTGGAAGTAACACCAAAAGATTAATTTCTAGCTGTAAAGGTAAATTCTTGCTGCACAATAAAAAAATCACATTGTCATTACCCTAATCCAGTACTCAATCTCAGCAACTTCTGATAGGCCAACCAGATATGTGTCTCCTGATGTAATGAAATATAAAGTACATATCACCACCAAAAAAAGAGTCTACCCAAAAAGTCTGAATTTGAGGGGCGCCTGGGTGGCTCAGTCGGTTGAACGTCCGACTTTGGTTCAGGTCATGATCTCACAGTTCATGGGTTCAAGCCCCACATCGGGCTCTGTGCTGACAGCTCAGAGCCTGAAGCCTGTTTCAGATTCCGTGTCTCCTTCTCTCTCTGCCCCTCCCCCACTCTCACTGTCTCCCTCTGTCTCAAAAATAAACATTAACAAAAATTTTTTTTAAAAAAGTCTGAATTTGAATACATTGCGCATTTGTTAAATTTCCATTTACAGGAAAGATAAGAGATAAAATGACAACGGAAAGGATACCACGAGTGTGGCAAACAAAGAATACATTTGGTTCTGCCACCACCAACCAAATGTTAAAATATCAATAAAATTTGGGGCGCTTGGGTGGTTCAGTTGGTTGAGCATCCGACTTCGGCTCAGGTCATGATCTCGTGGTTTATGGGTTTGACCCATGCATCAGGCTCTGCTGACAGCTCAGAGCCTGCAGCCTGCTTCAGATTCTATGTCTCCCCCTTCTCTGCCCCTCCCATGCTCATGCTCTGTCTCTCTCTGCCTCTCAATAATAAATAAATGTTAAAAAAAATTTTTTTTAAAGAGAGGGAACTTATCCAGTCCTTGTCCCTAGTATCTGGCACAGAGCTTCAAAAACCCTTGGAATTACCAAGAGTAAGAAGTGTCTTTTGTTATTTACTAGGGCCCCTTTGGATCATATTTGAGTTTATTATGCTAATAAACAAGGTGACTCCTGATGGACCCTTAGGCAGTTTGAGGGAGGGGCTGGTCTGGCCAGAAAGACCCAGCACTTACTGGAGGGGTGGAGCTGAAAGTTCTACCCTCTGGAGTGGGAGGAGGGGCTAGAGATTGAGCTCTATCATATGGACAATGACAGAAGACCCCAATAAAAGCCATGGGTGGCTCAGTTGGTTAAGCTTCCAAGTCTTGATTTCCGCTCAGGTCCTGATCTCATATTTCATGAGATAGAGCCCCGCATAGGGCTCCGAGCTGACAGCAGGGAGCCTGCTCGGGATTCTCTCTGTCCCTCCCCCACTCACGGTCTATCTCTCTGAATATAAATAATATTAAAACAACAACAACAACAACAACAACAACACTGGACATCCAAAGTTCAGAGAACCTCCTTGTTGGTGGACATACTAATGAACCAGGAAGGTAGCACACCCTGACTCCAAAGGAACAGAAGCTACTGTATAATCAGGATCCTTGAAACTTCGCCCTTTTTGTCTCCTCCATCTGACTGTCTTTAAGTTATACCTTTTATAATAAAACTATTACGTATACTGTAAGTATAGTGTTTTCAATGAGTTCTGTGGGTTACTGATCATGACACATCGTGGGAACCCCTGAATTTATAGTTGGTAGGTCACAAGTGAGAGTAGCCACCAAGACTTGCAGCCTGAGTCTAAAATGGGGGCAGTCTTCTAGAGAACTGCACCCTTGACCTGTAGGGTCTACACTAACTCGAGATAGTCAGTATCAGAACTGGATTGAATTACAGAACACCAGCTGGTGTCAGAGCAATGAAGAAGCAACAGGATAAAGCCAAAAGGTGGAACATTCTGCAAAACGGGCCTGATCTCTTCAACAAGATAATATCTCTAGGGGCGCCTGGGTGGCTCAGTCAATTAAGTATCCAACTTCAGTTCAGGTCATGATATCACAGTTGTGGCTTCAAGCCCCATGCTGGGGCCTGTGCTGACAGCTCAGAGCCTGGAGCCTGCTTCGGATTCTGTGTCTCCCTCTCTCTCTGCCCCTCCCCACTCATGGTCTCTCTCAAAAACAAATAAACATTAAAAATAAAATTAAAAAAAAAAAACAAGATAGTATCTGTAAAGAGGGGAACCCTGATAGTAAAAGCATTCTTAAGCTTATATGCACAGAAAAAAGTCTGGGAGCGCCTAGCTGGCTCAGTCAGTAAAGCATGTGACTCTTGATATCCGGGTTGTGAGTTTGAGCCCCACATTAGATATAGAAATTACTTAAAAAATAAAATCTTAAAAAAGAGGAAAAATATCTGGAAGGAGATACACCAAGGTGTTAAAAGTGCTGGAGTACCTCTGAATGAAAGAATATTTTTATCACTTTGCTTTCCTACATTTTCCCATTTTCAACAATACATATATACTGTTTCTATATTAATAAAGTACTTGTATACAAATGTTCAGGGCAGCATTATTCAGGTAGCCAAAAGGTAGAGATAACCCACATATCCATTAACAAATAAATGGATAACAAAATGTGATATATTGATACAGTAAAATGTTATTCAGCCAAAAAAAAAGAATGAAGTATTAACTCATGCTACAACATGGATTAACCGAGAAAATAAGCGGAGTCAAAGAAGCCAGATACAAAGAGTCATGTATTGTATGATTCCATTTATATGAAATGTCCAAATTTAGCTAATCTATAGACAAAAGGTAGATCAGTGGTTGCCAGGGGATATAGAGAGGGGAAAATGAGGATAATGGCTAATGGGTACATGGTTTTCCTTTGGGGTGATGCAATTAGAGAGAGTTCTATAATTAGATAGTGGTGATGGTTCCATAATTCTGTGAATACAGTAAAAAATGCTGAGTTGCAAACTTTAATAAAAGAGTGGATTTTATGGTATGTGAATTATATCTCAATAAAGTGGTTCTATGCAAACACACAGAATGACATTCTAAAACAGAGACTAAAGATAATAGGAATCCTATTAATGCCACAGTTTTATTTTAAAAATATAAAACAGGGGTGCCTGGGTGGCTCAGTTGGTTAAGCGTCCAACTTCGGCTCAGGTCATGATCTTGTGGTTCGTGGGTTCAAGCCCTGCATAGGGCTCTGTGCTGACAGCTCAGAGCCTGGGGCCTGCTTCGGATTCTGTGTCTCCCTCTCTCTCTGCCCCTCCCTCGCTCATGCTCTGTCTCTGTTTCTCAATAATAAATAAATGTTAAAAAAATTTTTTTTTAAATAAAAAACAAAGTTTTTCTTAGAAAAATGAGAAATTTAGGGGAATGAGAAGGCAAGTTCATGGGAGAGAAGATCGAAATTCAAGCAAGGACTGACACACAGCATTTCAGGTTCGGCTCCCCGTAAGTGTGAACTCCATATGTGGTTTCTTTCTACTCAAGCTAACTGCCAAACACAACAAGACACTGTAAACTCTCCTCAATCCTAGCTAACAGAAACCAGAACACTTTATAATCAAAAGTGGTTAGAGGAGCCAAGATGGTGAACAGCATGGAAGTTTTTTGTGTGTCTCGCGTCCATGAAATACAGCCAGACCAACACTAAACCATCCTACACACCTAGAAAACTGACTGGAGGATTAACACAACAATCTGCACAACCTGAACCACAGAATTCAGCAGGTATGCGGCACGGAGAAGTGAACCTGGGGAGCGAGAAGGTGCAGGAAGGGAGGTGCTTTTGCGAGCGGAGTGAGGACGGAGACTGAGGAGGGGAGAATATGGGAAAAGCACCCCTCCCCAAAAGCAGCTGGAGAGAAAGTGGAAAATTGGAAACAGCTGCAGGGACTAAACTCTAATCAAAAGTGGTCAGTGCTTTAAGAGCCCACAGATCTTCAGGCAGTATCACTTTTATTCCTCAACAGGCAGGAACAAATCTCTAACTCTAAAATATGGCAGAGTTGTAATTCAATAGGGTTTCACTCCCACATAACACATTTTTTCCCCAAGCCCAGCATACAAGGCTATACTTTGCAACCCCCACATAAATTTTTCTGAACAAAGTTAAAAGGTCCTACAGAGACTAGTGGAGGGATCAGACAAATAAAACTCTATCAGACAGACTATGAAATTATATCTAGGAATAAATATTGAACATTTTTTTCAGTAGGCACCACACGCAATGTGAGGCTCAAAACCACTACCCCAAGATCAAGATGCTATACTGGGCCAGCCAGGGACCCTTAAATACTAAACATTTTAGAAACGCTACATTTTACAACACTCTTATCACCTGGGAGATTTTGTTTTTATTTATCTTTAATTTCAGTGTCTGTTTTACTCTACCCAAACTATACTTATTTGTTATTAGTAGTAACCTGTTTCAAAACCAAACATTTATTATGCACAGTTTTAAGACATTAGTTTGGTTTTAACTAGCTAGGAATAATAAACACAAAAGAAAAATCCTGATAGCAGCCAAGAGACAGAAAATAAAAATGAAAATCAATAGCCTTATAGAGTACAGAGAAAACAAACAGGAAGATTCTGAAGATTCTCTTACCTCTTGAAAAATATTTAAGGATGCTGATGAAGACAGACTGTCAAAGCTATGAACGATCCTATTACACCAATTCAGTAGATCCCTTTAAAAAAAAAAAAAAAAAAAGCCAGGAAATAAAAGACCATAGGTCATAGACAACAAAGACATCAGCGTTAAATTCAATCCACTTAAGTCTGGAGACACCAGACAATGAAGTCTCACTGTAACTCTGACATTGTGAAAATAAACAGAGCAGTGGAAAGAATAAGTGAGGGGGTCCCACTCCCTACCCCTACCAGGAAGTGATCTATCATTCATTTTACCCCAATCCATGCCAAACAAGGTTGAGGGGTGGCCAATAAATTCTCAGAGCAAACTGAGGGGAACTGTCCATTCCTAATGCTCACTTCTCAAAGGGCAAGTCAACCATCAAGAAAAGAAAGCAAAGGCCCAGAACCCATACATATAAGCAAAATCCGAGTCTTATTTATGACCCCAAATGTAACAACAACAAAAAAAGCTAGTGAAAGAATTATGTCAGTAACTAGTCCCAACCTTCTAAAGTTATTTTTTGGGGGTGCCTGGGTGGTTCAGTCAGTTAAGCATGTGACTCAGTTTGTGAGATCAAGCCGTGCATCAGGCTCCATGCTGATTGCGCAGGGCCTGCTTGGAATTCTTCTCCCTTTCTCTGCACCCCCCAAATAAATACAGATTTTTCTTTAAATACAGTTATTATTTTTTCTTTTAAAATTTTTTTTAAGTAGGTGCCATGCCCAATATGGGACTTGAACTCATGACTCTGAGTTTAAGAGTCCCATGCTCTACCAACTGAGCCAGCCACGTGCCCCCAAAGTTACTTTTTAAAGCTAAAATAACATTACCTATAATAAGCCTTCTCAATGATTAACTGTAAGATCTGAAAACAGGATTGTACACCATGAAGCAGTTCACAGGTCTAATTTCAAAACCTGACCCCTCATAACCATTTAGTGCTAGTTGCTAAGAACTTTAAAGGGAAGGAATTTTTACAATATCAACTCAAGAGGTGCCTGGGAGGCTCAGTTGGTTAGGATCCAACTTTGGCTCAGGTCATGATCTCATGGCTTGTGAGTTCGAGCCCCGCATCAGGATCTGGGCAGACAGCTCGGTGCCTGGAGCCTGCTTCAGATTCTATGTCCCCCTCTCTGCTTGCCCCTCCCCCATTTGCGCTCTTGAGCACACTCTCTCTCTCAAAAATAAATAATCATTAAAAATCAATCAATCAATCAATCAATCAAACATCAACTCAGGAGGCACCTGGCTGGCTCAGTCAGTGGAGTATGGGATTCCTGACCTTGGGGTCAAGGGTTCAAGCCACACATTGGGCATGGAGCCTACTTAAAAGATGAATAAATAGAATATCAACTTGAGTTGTCTGGGTGGCTCAGTCAGTGGGGTGTCTGACTCTTGATTTTGGCACAGGCCATGATCCCAGGGTTGTGGGATCGAGCCCCATGTTGGGCTCCACACTGAGCATGGAGCCTGCTTAGGAGTCTCTCTCTCTCCCTCTGCCTCTCTCCCCTACTCTCACTCTAAAATTTAAAAATATATATACGTATACACTCAAGGTTTAATCCAGTACCTTAGAGACAACTCTCTTCCCTCAAGGCTTAGTCCTTTGTTTTCTCTTCTGGCTTCTGAAACTTCCTCAGGTGCCTGTTCACATGTAACAGAACTATCATTCTGAGAGTGATGTTTCTCTCCAGTAATTTGGATGTAAATGTCAAGCAAGTGATCAGTTACTGCCAAGAGGCTGGGATATCTGTTCTGAAGAACCTGACAGAGGGAGGAAAAAAAGCAAAGAAAATTTAGCAGCAGACACAGTGATTTTTAAAAGCACATGTGAACTCCTGCTGATATTAGTCAACCAAAAAATGAATTTCCCTCTAAAATTTTACCAAGTACAGTTGTCCCCCCCTTATCCACAGGGGATACGTCCCAAGACCCCAGTGGATATGTGAAACTGCAGTTAGTATGAAACCCTATAAATACTGTTTTTTTCCAAAACAGACATTCCTATGATCAAGTTTAATTTATAAATTAAGCATAGTAAGAAGTTAACAATAATTAATAATAAAATAGAATTATAACAATATGCTGTAATAAACATTATATGAATGTGGTCTCTCAATATATCTTGTACTGGGGCACCCGGGTGGCTCAGTTGGTTAAGTGTCCGACTTCAGCTCAGGTCATGATCTCACAGTTTGTGAGTTCCAGCCCCGCGTCAGGCTCTGAGCTGTCAGAACAGAGCCTGCTTCCGATTCTGTGTCTCCTTCTCTCTGCCCCTTCCCCACTCACGCTCTGTCTCTCTCTCAAAAATAAAAACATTAAAAATTAAAAAAAAAAAATTTATTCAATATATTTTGTACTACGATAACGTAAAATGATAAAATGTCTACATGAGATAAAGTGAGATGAATGACACAGGCATTGTGACATACTGTCAGGCTATTTCTGGCCTTCTGACAACATCAGAAGGAGGACCATCTAGACTGAGGTTGACCATGGGTAGCTGAAAGAACAAAAAGTGACAGGGATAAGGGGGAACTACTGTGTAAGAACTTATGCCAATACCCACACCCCTGTCGCCCTCAAAGACCACAACTTTTTTTCCTAGCCAAACGCAGTTATCTGGCAACGTCACCATTTACACAACCTAGGGTGTAGAAGCCAGATGGTAAAAGGGTGTCCAAGCAACATATACATCCAAGTCCTAGGAACTGACTCACTGAAAAATCCTGCAAGTACTACCTACTCTAATTTTTAACTTTATTTTGAGAGATAGAAATATCGTGAGTTGGGGAAGGGCAGAGAGAGAGGAAAGAGAGAGAATCCCATGCAGGCTCCATGCTGCCAGCGCAGAGCCAAATGCGGGGCTCAACTCACTAAGTGTTGAGATCATGACCTGAGCCGCAATCAAGAGTCAGACAGAGGCTCAACTGACTGAGCCACCAAGGCGCCCCAATACTTACTCTGATTTTAAACGAAATTCTAGTAAGGTTTGTTATGTCATTTCTCCGCAAATGCAATCAGAAGCAGTTAATAGGAAAAGAGAAAGGAAGTGTGTAAAACCAAACCACACTAAAACGATTAATGTTAAGTACTGATAAAAAGCAATTGATCTTTAAAGAGCAAACAACAGGGGCGCCTGGGTGGCGCAGTCGGTTAAGCGTCCGACTTCAGCCAGGTCACGATCTCGCGGTCCGGGAGTTCAAGCCCCGCGTCAGGCTCTGGGCTGATGGCTCAGAGCCTGGAGCCTGTTTCCGATTCTGTGTCTCCCTCTCTCTCTGCCCCTCCCCCGTTCATGCTCTGTCTCTCTCTGTCCCAAAAATAAATAAACGTTGAAAAAAAAATTTTTTTAAAAGCAAACAACAGGGGCACCTGGGTGGCTCAGTCGGCTGGGCATCCAACTGTCCAACTCTTGGTTTCAGCTCAGGTTATGATCTCGCAGTTCGTGGATTCAACGCCCTCCTCCAGCTCTATGCTGACAGCAGTGCCTGCTTGGGATGCTCTCTCTCCCTTTCTCTCTGCCCCTCCCCTGCCTGCACGTGTGTGCTCTCTCTGTCTCTCTCAAAATACATAAATAAACTTAAAAAAAAAACTTTAAAACAAATAAAATTAAAATTAAAAAAAGCAAACAACAGAAATTAAAAGGCAAAAGATGTAGTCCTATTCACTTCAATAACTATTGAAAATTTTCTGCAGAATGATAATTAGTGCTCATGATATTGGTTCCAAGGTTTTATGATATGGACTTATTCAGCAAGTCTATTTTAAAAGGAAGGGAAATATGTATATATTAGAAATACTGTCATCCGGGGCACCAGGCTGGCTAAGTTAGTAGAACATGTGGCACTTGATCTTGGGGTCATCAGTTCCCACATCAGGTGTATAGTTAATACAAAAAAAATTTTTAAAGAAAAGAAATATTGTCATCCAATACATTTAAGTTACCTTGAAGGTATATTGTCATTCCAATTTGTATATGAAAGATGCACTTACTCTGTATTATGTAATATACACATATTTACAAAGATAAACAACTAAAACCTTTTAACAAATGTCATCTGAAGTGGCAGATCTCATAGATTTTACTTCTTCATGTTGTTTTACTGAAGGATTTTACAACAAATATTGCTGAAAACATTGAATATGGATTAAAAATGAAAACAGAAAAATAACAAAATCAATAAATTCAATTAAATGGATACACACACAGGTTTTTTAAATACAGAATATAAATTTTTGTGTAGGGATGGAACATTTATAAAATTGGTCATATATATTCATGACCTTGGTCACCACAAAATATAGACTATTTTCATCACCCCTTAAACAAACAGTTCCCTCATGTCGCTTCTGCAGTCAGTCCCTTCCCCCACACCCCTGCCTGTGGGAATCAGGAATCAGAATCCAATCCCTATGGTTCTGCTTTCAAGTCTGTCACATACACGTAATCATATAGGATGGAGCGTGTAGTTTGGTTTCTCTTACTCAGCTATTGTTTTTGAGAATCATCTAAACACCACTTCATGTATCACTAGTTTAGTCCTTTTTACTGCTGAGTAGTAATTCCACCATATAAGTGTGTAAATAGTTAATTTTTAAAATATAATTTGTTATTTCAGCAAGACGTCAAAGACAGCCTTCTAAGCATAAAATAAGTGGGGGTGACAGCAATAGAAATGCAATTCCTTATACTTCCCATGAGGTCAGCATAGGAGATTACTGTATTTTCTAACTAATATACACAAGTGTTTTCGCCACCAGTCACTTATTCAGGTGAATAAGAATTTATTAGTAAGTCCAGAAGTTTAAAAATAACAAGTGAGCCTCTCAAGGTCAACTATTTAAATATGATATACTTCATATAAGTGATGAGGTGAATGCTCCTATGGTACGTCCTGTGAACAGAATGACTCACAGCTGCTCATGACAGGAATGGAAAGATGAGCTTTGGCTTTTACTTTAAGAACACAAGTGAAAAAAAAATAAAGTAGCTGTAAATGCTGTTCTGATCCTTTCAATCCCCAAAAAAATCACACCTAAATGCGAACTTCAGTCCTTTTTAAAGAACAGATGGCAATTTAGGAATGAAAACTAAACATTCAAAGGTCTACAACTGCAAAAGAAAAGAGCTGCATGATAACACAGTAATACACCAAACAATTACAAATGGCAGGCATAGTGGATGCTGGGGACACTGGAGGGGCTACTGCTGCGGGCAGCAAAATGGGGAAAGACATACACAGAAATAAGACACCTGGGAACCAGAGTAAGATAAGAAATTCACAAGTCCAAAACAGGCTGCAGAGTTATAAAAAAAAAAAAAAATCATCACACTGGCAAGAGAAGGCTTCTGAGAGATTGCACGATCAAGCCTTCTCCAGTAATATGGTGAAGTAGATACCGCCCTGAAAAACCCCCTCTGCTAATAAACAACTAAAACATTTGATAACGTTGTCTTGTCACTTATTTAAATAAAAACTTATACCAAGAGTAAAGCATCCTTCCCATCCTTCCCATGCCTGAATGATCACTGACAATGCATTTCTCTAAGATGAAGCATTGCAGATTAGGAAGCTTTCCAAATGAGGGAGTAGATACAAAGGGAAAATGAGAGGTTAGCAGGGTGAAGAGAGGTACACCTCATAATGATTAAGGATAACCAGCAAAAACTAAAGTGAATCAATGTGGAAAATAAAAAAAATAATAATTTATCTCAATTTTCATTAATACCCGGAACACAATGTACATACACTAAGTTGCTGGGTGTTAAAGACGTTAGTTACAAAACAACTTAGTAAACAAAAAAAGTTCTTTGGAAACAATGGAGAAAAATACACTCTGAGAATTATATGGTAATGAGGATGGGGCACCTGGGTGGCTCAGTCAGTTGAGTGTCTGACTCTTGATCTCAGCTCAGGTCATGATTTCACAGTTCGTGGGTTTGAGCCCTACTTTAGGCTCTACACTAACAGTGAGGAGCCTGCTTGAGATTCTCTCCCTCTCTCTCTGTCCATCGCCTGCTCATGCTTGCACACATGCGCTCTCTCTCAAAATAAATAAATAAACCTTAAAAAAAATGGTACTGAGGAATTACTGTTCATTTTATAGAGTATAATAAAGTTATTGTGATTACGCATGAAAATGCATTTAAGTTTTTAGAGATGCATAAGTATGAAACGTTTGCTTTCCAATATATTCGCAAATAAATACCAGATGAAGTTAGTACAGTAAAATGTTAGTACATTAACTATTAATGAGTATTTTGGTGATTCATTACACCATTTCCTCTATTTACATGTATATCTGGAACTTTTAACAATAAAAACTAAAGAAAAACATCTGTACTTTCTCACTAATAACGACATACCTCATTCAGTTCTTTCTTATCCATGTTATCCATGTGAATTTTGGTCCAATATTTGTCTAGCAGAGCAGCATGACTATTTAGAGGTCGATACCAATTTCCTCCACAGCTCAAGAGTCTGTATTTCAAAATAAAAATAATTATACAAAATTCCCAATTTTAATCTTTAATTATGCCTCTAGTTGCCCTTGCTAGACAATATCTCATATATGAATAACACTCACAACCCCTTCTGGTGCCAGATATGCTGGGCTCATAGGGCAGAAGACAAATGAAAGGTTGCCAATTGACCCAAGTCTGACTCTTTTCCTAAGGGGGTACAACAGAGCTTTAACCAAGTTATTTTCTTTATCTATTTTATTTTTTTCTTCTAAATATGATATATTGGCAAGTCAGCTAACATACAGTACATACGGTGTACTCTTGGTTTCGGGAGTAGATTCCCATGATTCATCACTTATATACAACACCCAGTGCTCATCCCAACAAGTGCCCTCCTTAATGCCCATCACCCTTTTCTCCCTTCCCTCCTGCCATCTCCCCATCCACCCTGTTTGTTCTCTGTATTTAAGAGTCTCTTATGGTTTGCCTCCCTCCCTCTCTGTTTGAAACTATTTTTTCCCCTTCCCTTCCCCCATAGTCTTCTGTTGAGTTTCTCAAATTCCACATGAGTGAAAACATGTGTTTCTCTGACTGACTTATTTCATTTAGCATAATACTCTCCAGTTCCAGCCACATTGTTGCAAATGGCAAGAATTCATTCTTGTCATTACCAAGTAGTATTCCATTGTATATACAAACCGCAACATCTTTATTCATTCATCAGTTGATGGACATTTGGGCTCTTTCCAGAATTTGGCTATTGCTGATGGCACTGCTATAAACATTGGGGTACATGTGCCCCTGTGAATCAGCACTCCTCTATCCTTTGGATAAATCCAAAGTGCTATTGCTGGGTTGTAGGGTAATTCTATTTTTAATTTTTTGAGGAAACTCCACACTGTTTTCCAAAGCAACTACACCAGTTTGCATTCCCAAAACCAGTGTAAGAGGGTTCCCGTTTCTCCACATCACCGCCAGCATCTGTTGTTTCCTGAGTTGTTAATTTTAGACACTGACTGCTGTGAGGTGGTAGCTCAATGTTAATCAAGTCATTTTCTTTTTAAATTGTTTTTTTTCAACGTTTATTTATTTTTGGGACAGAGAGAGACAGAGCATGAACGGGGGAGGGGCAGAGAGAGAGGGAGACACAGAATTGGAAACAGGCTCCAGGCTCCGAGCCATCAGCCCAGAGCCTGACGCAGGGCTCGAACTCACGGACCGCGAGATCGTGACCTGGCTGAAGTCGGACGCTTAACCGACTGCGCCACCCAGGCGCCCCAATCAAGTCATTTTCTAATCACTGCAAATGATTCTATCAGGTGTTTTGATATTATTTTAATTAAAAAAATTTTTTTTAATGTTTATTTATTTTGAGAGAGATAGAGTACAAGTGAGGAGGGGCAGAGAGAGAGGAAGCCACAGAATCCAGAGCAAGCTCCAGGCTCCGAGCTGTCAGCACAGTGCATGACGCTGGGCTCCAACTCACAAACCGTAATATCATGCATGACCTAAGCGGAAGTCAGTCACTTAACTGACTGAGCCACCCAGGTGCCCCATCAGGTATTTTAATACACATTTCTCTTCCTTAAGACATAACTTCAGGAAAGAGAAAACATAATCCAAGGCCGCTAGCATTAAAAGTAAGTTCACTGCTGGGGCACCTGGGTGGCTCAGTTGGTTAAGCATCAGACTTTGGCTCAGGTCATGATCTCAGAGTTCAGGGGTTGGAGCCCTGCACTGGGCTCTGTGCTGACAGCTCAGAGACTGGCACCTGCTTCAGCTTCTGTGTCTCCCTCTCTCTCTGTCCCTCCCCCACTTGCGCTCTGTCTCTCAAAAATGAATAAACATTAAAAAAAAATAAAGTTCACTGCTTATTACCAAAAGCTACTATACCAAAATTATTCAAAATTTCAAGAAGGAATATTCATTAAACACATACTTTGGCCAAGCCACAAGCCACCCAGGCCATTTCACATAATCCTCACAACTTCCTAAGGAGATGGTACCCTACTTTTCTTCTAATGCATAAAGGAGGATGGGGCACCTGGGTAGCTCAGTCGGTTGAGTGTCCAACTTCGGCTCAGGTCATGATCTCACAGTTCATGAGTTCAAGCCTTGCATCAGGCTCTGTGCTGATGGCTCAGAGCTTGGAGCCTGTTTTGGATTCTCTCTCTCTCTCTCTCTCTCTCTCTCTCTTTCTCGCTCTCGCTCTTGCTCTCTGTCCTTCCCTGGCTCTGTCTCTCTCTCAAAAATAAATAAACATTAAAAAAAAAATGTTTTTAAGAAGAGGCGGCAAGGTCCTTTGATCACTCAACTATGACTATAAATGGAAGAGCCAAGAACTGAATTCAAGTCTGTCTGACACCTTTCTATGATGTCCCAGGACTTTCTGAGATATGAACATAGCAGGAAAGAACTTCACTGTTTCTATGAATGAAACCAGGGTTTATTTAAGAAAAAAAAAGCAAGGCCTAGCAAAGTGCTCCTTGAAAACCGTTAGGTTAACTCCACCCTCCGTCTGTAAATGTTCACTGAGGCAAACACTAATTTAACTACCACTAAAATACAATGTGACATTAGTGTCATTCTTGGGCAGTTTAAGACCATGGGAAAGCTGTAAAGACACAGACTAGCAGTAGGAAATAAACCACTACATCCATGTTGTTATAAAAGATAGACAAGAACATATACTAAGTTCGTGTAGGTTTTATTCCTTTGTTGATGCTTACGTTCAATTTTTTCACTGGTTAAAATTTACAGGTCATCATCATCACCATCATCGTGGCTAGCCATTAGTTAGTTGGGCACTTATTATGTAAGAAGTCTTTAACATAAATTATTTCATTTAATCTTTACCACCTACACCAAGTCATAAAGTAGGTATTATTAGCCCCATCATTATCAGACAAGCAAGATACACACAAATACAAAATGTAGTGTCAGGACTCAAACCTAGGGCTGTCTGACAACAGTTCCACTGGTGATTATTTCTGAAAACATGAAACAAGGTGTAGTTTTAAAAAACTGGATATTTTTAAGTGGGGGGGAAAATACCCTCTCATTTTCTGATTTAGTTATCTCTATTTAAAATAGGAATGAGGGGCGCCTGGGTGGCGCAGTCGGTTGGGCGTCCGACTTCAGCCAGGTCGCGATCTCGCGGTCCGTGAGTTCGAGCCCCGTGTCGGGCTCTGGGCTGATGGCTCAGAGCCTGGAGCCTGTTTCCGATTCTGTGTCTCCCTCTCTCTCTGCCCCTCCCCCGTTCATGCTCTGTCTCTCTCTGTCCCAAAAATAAATAAACGTTGAAAAAAAAAAAAATTTTAAAATAGGAATGAAGGGGTGCCTAGCTGGCTCAGTCATTACAATATGCAATTCTTGATCTGCAGGTTGTGAGTTCAAGCCCCACGTTGGGCACAGAGCCCACTTAAATTTTAAAAAGCTACAGGGGCACCTGGGTGGCTTAGTTGATTAAGCATCCAACTCTTGATTTCAGCTCAGGTCAGGATCACAGCTTGTGGGATCAAGCCCCATGTCATGCTCTGTGCTGAGTTTGCAGCCTGCTTAAGATTTTCTTTTTTTTTTTTTTTTTTTTTTTTATAAATTTTTTTTTCAACGTTTATTTATTTTTGGGACAGAGAGAGACAGAGCATGAACGGGGGAGGGGCAGAGAGAAAGGGAGACACAGAATCGGAAACAGGCTCCAGGCTCTGAGCCATCAGCCCAGAGCCCGATGCGGGGCTCGAGCTCACGGACTGCGAGATCGTGACCTGGCTGAAGTCGGACGCTTAGCCGACTGCGCCACCCAGGCGCCCCCTGCTTAAGATTTTCTCTGCCTCTCTCTCTCTCTGACCCTCTCCCCCACTAGTGCACTCTCTTTCTCTAAAAATTAAAAACAAACAAACAAAAACTTCAGTAATCAAAGACAAATGGTGTAAAGACAAATGAACAACGGAACAAAATAGAGAGTGCTGATATAGAATCAGGTATTTTTAAAAATAAGTAAGGAATGAAAATTGGATCTGTCATCACTTGCTTAAAGTGGGCCCAGGAAACTCTATTCCAGGGATTTTGGACTCTAGTGTGGGAATGTATGAGGAAAAGCCTCCACAGTGGAAACAGAAAGGTTAATAGGACATACCTCCTAGTTGCAAAGAACTGAAATCCAGGAGCCACTTTCAGACAGTCACCTCGGCCGGGAATCAAGAGCTCTCCGTTCTCCAAGAGAGGGATCAGCACAGAAACCTAAATCACAAAACCCCACTGATAAAGCTATTAAAGCAACAATAACAACAATAAACCCTTCTCTCCAAATGATGAGCACATCTGTAAAGGAAACCTTAATTCTCATAGCATGAACTGGGTCCAAAAGGCAGGCAGGAATGTCTGAGCCACCTATACTCTGACAGAACGATTTATTCATTCAACATTCACTAAGTATCTACTATGGACTAGAAACAAGCCAGACACTAAAAATCCAGGCATGACTGAGGCTTTACAGCCGAGCATCTGATGGAATAGCCATGCAAACCACCATACAGCATGACCCCAGAGCTGAAGATAGAGGGTGGCTATGAATCAGAATGGAATGGTGTAGAAGCAGGGCAGTGAAGCCATCCCAGAGGTAATGATATTCACTCAGTCTTAAGTCTGAGCAAGAATTAGCCAGGTTTGGTGGGAGAGAAATGGCACAAACTAAACTCCATGTAAAAATATTCAAATGGATAAAACTCTTTGTTCCTAAGAGTATGTCATAAAAGGATTCTGTTGTTAGGGCAGAATGTGCATATGAAGTAGTGGAAAACTACAAAACTTAGAGATAAATGACTAGGGGTCTCCTGTGCTGACTAGGATACATCAAACTTCTGGCTTGCTAACTGTGGCAGAAAAGGTTGTTCTGAGAACGAGCAGACAAGCTCCATTTTGGACATCCTGAACTTCCACCAGCTAAGGGACATTCAAGTAGATATTTCCGACAAAAAGGTGGACTAGACATATGGATCTAGGGAACATGAGTTTATACAGGAAGTTTAAAAAGAAAAACCAAAGTAAGAAGTCCAAAGAGTCCAGTCTATACAAAATGGGACTCAATGTAGAATTTTATGATGTTTATCAAATATTGGCAAAGGGAGACCAAGATAGAAACTGTCAGTTTGGTCTTGAATCAGGACCTGGTCATCAAGGAATATAATTAACTATAGGACAGGGATGGATCCCTAGGCTCCATCATGGCCTGGATGGACTATCTCTTATGTTCATCTATCTTCTTTGGCTCTAATTCCACAATCCATAATCCTAATGACTTCCCAGGTACCCTGGTATCTAAAAAACATGCCAGGGAAGACAGCACTAGAAAATGAAAGGCCTTAGTTTTGGTGTGGAGAGGAGGAAAAAAAAATGAAGAAGAAAACAGAAAAGAAAGTGAAAACCCTCAGCAAATATTTGGCCATGTAGCTTATGTTTCAGTTGTATTATTAAGTCTCATTTGTAGGAGTCAGCCTTAGCTCTGAGCTTATTAAGAAAACTAAGTTTCCGGTCCTATAAAACTGAGCATTAAGACCTTAGGACATGGTATGTCAACGAGACTCAAGAAACAAAACAAAACAAAACAAAACAAAAGGGAGAGAGAGAGACAGAGACCCTAGAACATGGTAATCATATTATGAGGCCCTACCTGGGCCAGTAATTCCATTACATCTTTACTTCATCAGACTGTAAAATCATCGCAATACACATGTATTTATAGCTACTCCTTCCCCTTCATATTTTCCTAAACCTACACATACAAACACACACACACTCTCACGTTATTCTCCTATCCAAAAGGTACTTTAGGTTCATGATTAAAAAAAAAAAAAAAAAAAAAAAAAATTAAAACCAATCTCAGGAAAATGTGCCCAAGGAAGAATTTTTCATTCTGCAATACATTTTTGTCATACTTTACAAAATATAGAGGAAACATGGACTGCCTGCATAGTTATTTTGATACACATAGAAAAGTAATCTTTAGGGGCGCCTGGGTGGCGCAGTCGGTTAAGCGTCCGACTTCAACCAGGTCACGATCTCACGGTCCGTGAGTTCGAGCCCCGCGTCAGGCTCTGGGCTGATGGCTTGGAGCCTGGAGCCTGTTTCCGATTCTGTGTCTCCCTCTCTCTCTGCCCCTCCCCCGTTCATGCTCTGTCTCTCTCTGTCCCCAAAAAAAAAAAAAAAAAAAAAAAAAAAACGTTGAAAAAAAAAGTAATCTTTAAAAAATGAAAATATACGTCCAGTAGATTTTCCTTAATGAAACCAAGACAAGATACTCTTGTTACATCATCTCTTCTTCATCTGTCCTCAGCCCACTGCTCTATGGATGCCATAGCTAGGAAGTAGGGTCTCAAAGTTCTCAGTGTATCTGTAACATTGGTAAGATGTTTCCCACAAGGCCTATTCTTGGAAAGGTTATGAAACTAGTCACATAATTTAACTAAAGGAGGAAAAAACTACAGTGAAATTGGTCACATATCCGATTATAGTAGTTCCCCCTATCCACACAGTGTATGTTTCAACACCCCTGGTGGATGTTTGAAATTGTGCATAATACAGATCCCTATTTACAGTATACTTTTTCTTACACAAACATACCTATGATAAAGTTTAACATAAACTGGCAAGGTAAGAGATTAACACCAATAACAGTAAAATAGAATAATTCTAACAATATACTATAAAAAAGATATGTGAATGGAGTCTCTCTTTCTCAAAGTATCTTATTGTACTGTACTTACCCTTCTTGTGGAGATGAAAGATGATAAAATGCCTAGGTAACAGTGAGGTGAATGACCGAGGCACTGTGACATAGCGTCAGGCTACTACTAACCTTCAGAAGACACAGGAGGAGAATCATTTGCTTCAGGACCGTGGGTAACCACAGATAACTGAACAGCAGATAAGGGGGGACTACTCTACTGAATGAAACAGCACCAGTGGAATTTTATCAATTTTCTATCAAAAAAGAGACAAGCCAAGTAATCCTACCTCAAACCAGATTAGGTAGGCAACCATGAATGAGCTTCTTGCAAAACATACCATCTCAAATCAAACACCTCCCAGAATCACTATTAACCAAATGCTCTTCAAAGGTAGAATCAGCAAATAATTAGTGAGATGACATACCACATCTAAAGGGGCATAGTCAATATCCTCCAGAAGGATCCAGTGTCCCTTTGTGGCTGCCTGTGTCAGGGTACCAGGTTGCCACACAAACTCTCCTGGGACATCTGTGCAGCGATACATTCCCAACAGCATCTACAGGAAGAGGTAAAAGTAATTACTGACACCATACATCTGAGATACCAATTGCTATAACCTTTGATTAATTGTTAAACTTCTATACAGAAATAAGCAGGCACTTGAGGTTTTTACAGCTTGGTCCCATCAGTTATGAAGACCAAGGACTATTCTCACATCCCTTAGCAAAAACAATACTTTAATGCAAACATTTATAAGCATGCTAATCCACCAAAACCTGCCATTTCTTAATTACCTTACTGTCGGTCTGATCTCCAAGCTGGACTTTAAGAAGCTGAGGGGGCTTCCTTCTACCCGTCATTGCACCTAAGTATTCAACTAAGGAAGTTTTGCCACATCCTATCGGTCCTTCCAACAACACAGCATTCTGAGAAGCCACTGCCATAGCCAGCGTCTGAAGATTTTTGCAGATTGAATCAACCAGCACATAAGACCTAAAGGCCAGCTCCTGTTCACGAGAAGAACTTCTATTACTAGCCTAAGGAGGCAAGTGAAAAATAAAAGGCATGTCAACAGTCTTTCCTCCAAAGGGTGCACATTAGTTTCTACAACAATGCTTCCACTGACCTTTACATAAACCTCTAAATTACTAGTATCAGAACTATAGTAACCATAGGTAGGTTATCCAAAATAGGATCTTTTTCCTTCTGGCAGAAATTTGCTAACAAATTTAAGGAAAGTCTCCCAAAGTTTAAGAAGTCAAAAAAGTTGACACATGAGGGATGGGGGCAAACCTAATCTCATGAAGAGATTTTTATTTGTTTTCCTTCCTCTCGCCACATTCTAAGATTTCGTTATCTAAGATCAAGAATGTAAACAATAGGGGCGCCTGGGTGGCTCAGTCGGTTAAGCGGCCGACTTCGGCTCAGGTCATGATCTCACAGTCCATGAGTTCGAGCCCCGCGTCGGGCTCTGTGCTGACAGCTCAGAGCCTGGAGCCTGTTTCAGATTCTGTGTCTCCCTCTCTCTGACCCTCCCCCGTTCATGCTCTGTCTGTCTCTGTCTCAAAAAAATAAATAAACGTTAAAAAAAAAATTTAAAAAAAAAAAGAATGTAAACAATAGGAGTGAATGGCGGGCTCAGTCAGTAACAGTATGTGTCTTGGTCTCAAGCTGCATGTTGGGCATGGAGCCTACTTAAAAAAAAAAAAGAATGCACACAACTATTTACAAATCAGGGAAATCAAATCAGGGAAGTATGAACACTAAAAGGATGTTTTGTATTATAAAATTGTTACTTTTTTTCAGGTATAATAAAGAATAATGGCTTTTTTAAAGTTCTTTTCCTTTATACATATTGAAATATTTAGGCACGAAATGATGTGACATCTGAAAGTTGCTTCAAAATAAGATGGTGTGGGGAGAGTATGCAGCAGTATAAACGAAAGATAATTAACCATAAATTTATAATTACTGAAGCCAAGTGATGGGCACATGGGGATTCATCACACTACTTTTTCTACTTTGGAATATGTTTGATATTTTCCATAACAAAATGTGAAAATGTGAAAAATAATAACTGCTCCCAATATGTTTAAAGGATAGAGTTTCAGCTTTGCAAGATGAAAAGGTTCTGGAGTTTATTCACACAACAATGTGAATATATTTAACACCACTGAAGTGCATACTTAAAAATGTTTAAGATGGTTGGGGCGCCTGGCTGGCTCAGACAGTAGAGCATATGACTCTCGATCTCAGGGTTGTGAGTTCAAGCCTCAGGGTGGGGATAGAGTTTACTTACTAAAAAAAAGTTTAAGATGGTAAATGTTGTATTTTACTGCATTAAAAAGAATTTCAAATAATAATGTACCTAATATAGGAAAAAAGATCTCTTGGAAAAGTGGAATTTTAAGAACTTTTAAGGAATAGTAGCTTCTCAAACATGGCTAGTCTCCTATAGATATGTGAAGACAAAATGAGATTCAGGGCCGAAGTTCCTGAACTCTCTGCAGAGCTGTTACTCTCAGCAACTTAGCAGGCAGGCTGGGCCATAGCAACCATTCTGTACTTCTGCCCCAGTGCCTAGCCACTGGTACTCAACATCAAACCTACCACAACTAGAATCTTTCCCTATGTTAAAATTCTAATGCTCCAAACCTTATCTATATTAGAAAAATGGTTAGGGTTTGGGGGATCTTAGTGACTAGAGGGAAACACAAGGGCCTGCGGAAGCGCTGGTGTCCTAGTACGTAGATATATTCAGTTCATGAATAATCATTGAGCTGTACATTTAAGATGTGCATTTTTAAAATGCATATTATGCTTTTTTTTTTTTTAAACTGTACTACCCAATGGATAAACCAATGGTTCAAGGAATGACCCAGGCCTTCTTCCAAAAAGAAAACTGGGTGAACCTGACCATCACACAAAGTGACAACTAACTAAAAACTGGCTGCGAATAGCTTCAGATTACAGAGCTAGATTTTGATCTATAAGCTTTTCCAAAGTGTGGGTCTGGAGCCATATTTTTGGAAAGAAGCTCATTTCATATGATAGGGGGAAAGCTCACTACAGTTACTAGTCTCCTACCTAACAACCAAAAAGAATATTCTGAAAAAAAGAGGTTGCTGGGAGTTATACCTGGGCCTGGCACCGTCTCTACAAAGGGCAGCCCATGGGTCTCCGGGCCAGTCATTCTACCTTTGTTTTACATAAATATGGTATCACAACATGTGCTACCCAACTTCACAGAGTTACTGTAGCAAGTAAATAAGAGAGTATATGGAAGTGCTTTGCTAACATTAAAAGCATCACATCGACATCATTAGACTTTCTAATTTTTTTTTTTAATTTTTTTTTTCAACGTTTATTTATTTTTGGGACAGAGAGAGACAGAGCGTGAACGGGGGAGAGGCAGAGAGAGAGGGAGACACAGAATCGGAAACAGGCTCCAGGCTCTGAGCCATCAGCCCAGAGCCTGACGCGGGGCTGGAACTCACGGACCGCGAGAGCGTGACCTGGCTGAAGTCGGATGCTTAACCGACTGCGCCACCCAGGCGCCCCCAGACTTTCTAATTTAACATCAAACAGAGACAAAGAAACTATCAGAGAAGAGGACCCTGGGTAAATTTTCCTTAATCTATTCTGAATAGTTCTGTACATGGAACAGCAATTTGGAAAACTCAACTCGGCTCACACCTATAACAGTCCAGCCAAGGAGAAAAAAGCACACTCAATGTTTAAGAGGGGAGAAGAGGACACACATCCCACTAATACCAATATACCTGCTCTCCAGGGGCTGGTGGCTGCCCAGGCAGCACCACGCCACAGACAGCAGTCACCCCGGCAGAGAGATCAGCTGAAACAAGATGGCCCTGTAAGTACTGCAGCTCTTTCTCCTTACGCCAAAGGGAGGCTTCTGGATTAGCCAAAACCAAGGCCTTCTCCAAATCCTGCAGCTGGGCCTCTTCTAATAACCTGAGGAAAATGAGTATCTCATTAGTTACTTTAATGCACTGTAAGGCTACATCAAGATCTCCAGGAATCCTCCTTCCTACCTTAACCTGAAATGGATCAGTTCCTCAGTATTAAAAATCTTCTTAAGGAATGATAACTTGTGCTCTTCATTCATACAGGTGACCAAAGCAAGACAATTGGCTGTGTACCTGGAGAAAACCAAAGTATACATAAACTTAGGAAAAGCAATTGATTCTCAAGAAAAAAGAAATTTTTCTCGCCAACTAAACATTAGAAAAGGGAATCTTAGGAGTGCCTGGCTGGCTTAGTGGGTAGAGCATGTAACTCTTGATTTCAGGGTTCTAAGTTCGAGCCCCATGTTGGGTGTAGAGATTACTAAAAACTTAAAAAAAGAAAAACTTTAAAAAGAAAAAGAGGAAATCTTATAGAATTAATACATTTCAATACATTTGAGAGTAGAAAATACAAATCAAGTATGATGAATTCACCTGATAGAACTTGAAAAAGGTAGAACTCCATTAAGTATCATCTCATTTGCCACTGAGGAGATGCATGATTAAGGAAAGGAACGAGGAACCCAAAAGGCACCAGAACAAAAACAACACATTTTACATAGCTTCCTTTCCTGCCTCATCACAGAACTCTACCCTCCTTATACCACCCCCACACTTGAAGCACCAGAAAATTCCAGGAGCTACACACCAGCGGACCAAGGTGTCATGGCTTCTGAGGAGAGGGACACACACACTCCAGTCCCAGAGCTCCCGGAACACAGACTGCTCGTTCTGCAGAAACTTGTAAGCTGCTTCCATTAGGTCCCGGAGCTTCATCCGCCTGCGCCCATAGCGGACTGGATTAGCATCTGAACTCTCTAGGAAGAGTCTTTGGAAGACTGGAGAAGTGTCCTTGAAATACCTCAGGGCAAACCTTCAGAAAAAGAAATTTTTTTTCATTTGTTGGTGAGGATTTCAAAGTATGCTTTTCTACTTTGAGACAGGCCAGCAGAATACAACAGGAATTTCCAAGGGTCTGGGAATAAAGAGACAAATAGTGAAGCTACCCAATCCTAAGACTGTATCCTGTTCAAATTCAGGAACCAGGACAATGGCATGAGATGTCTAAGAGAATACAAAACCACAGGTACTTATTGCAAGTGTTTTCCACTGAAAATGCACTAGTTTTCAATAAACATTTATTGACCTCTCACTAGAAGCCAGATGCTGTTAAGTTCCAGGAGTACAAAACCAAGAAGATACTTTCCTTGAGGAGCTTGCTATCTACCAAGGAAGACAGTCACTTACAGAAACAAGAGGCACAAAGAAAAAAGATTCAGCTAAACCAACAGGGCTGGGGGGGGGGGGGGGGGGAGGGGGGAGTCAAGAAGAGATGCTTTGGTTGCATCTGAAGATGAGAACAGATTTCTGTGGAACACAAAAGGAAGGCAGTAAAAGTGGAAAAGATGGACAAAAAGATGGAAGGAAGTTCTTTATACATTCTGGATATTAATCCCCTAATGGATAGGTGACTTGGAAATATTTTCTCCCAATCTGTACATTGTCTCTTCATTCTTGTTTCCTTGGCTGTGCTGAAGCTTTTTAGTTTGATGTCCCATTCGTCTATTTTTGTTTTAGTTGCTTGTGCTTTTGGTTTCATCCAAAAAAAAAAATCACTGTGAAATCTAGTATTAGGAAGCAATCTCTTCCATCAGCCTGTTCCAGAGTTGCAACCTTTTACAATAACTTAGTGAACTAGTGGTCAGTAACAGAATCTTCAGGAGCCCACTGGGAATGCGACAGAGCAGCTGCAGGGGCCATTCGAATCTGCTTTCCAGAGCGATTTGCACTGAAGCACCAGGGAAACATACCCTACATCGCTGGCTCAATAAATCCCCAAACATAAAACTGTTATGAGAGGGAGAGAGAATGAGAACTCAGGAGATGGGTGGGAAGGCTTAGACTTCCACAAGCAATCCGGGCAAACAGAAATAGAGTCTTGGTAAGTTAACACTCACAATATTCTGAAGAAGACTGGACAAATGGGACTTAGAAGATTCAGCTGTGGCTCAGAAGAGACCTGGCTGGGGCGCCTGGGTGAGTCAGTCTGTTGAGCGACCAACTTTTGATTTCAGCTCAGGTCATGATCTCACAGTTTGTGGGTTTGTGAGATTGAGCCTTGTGCATCGGGCTCTGTGTGGACAGTGCAGAGTCTGCTTAGGATTCTCTCTCTCCCTCTCTCTGCCCCTCCTCTACTCACATGCATATACACTACCTCTCTCAAAATAAACTTAAAAAGAAAAAGAAAGAAACCTGGCAGAGTGAGAAAAAGAAAAGAGATTTAAGAGGTAACATATCACACTGTCAATAACAATTATCTCTAAAAAGTAGGATTTCAGGGTGAAATTCCAGGACTTCCACTTTTTGCAATTCTCTATTGTTATTTAAATGTATCACCTTTGAAATTAAAAACAAAAACAGGACTTTTTTTTTTTTTTCTCCACAAGGATGCTGTCAGAATAAGTACAATCATTCTTTGGGGGAGAGAGGCTGGTATTCCACTAGCTCAGAGGCAGATGATGTTGGCAGCACATGTGAAACCAGCCGGCAGTAACAAACAGAGAAGTGGTCAACCTGACTCAGGGTTGACCTTCCTTCCTTGAGGAAGACCGGGGGAAATAAGCTGAGTGCACTGGCAATGGCCTACATCTGTGCGGCCAGTGCAAGGAAGAGAATTGTGGTCCACCATAAAAATACAAAGGGGAACTGGTCAATATTCTCTCCCAAACTTACTTAACTACAGCACCCTTTTCTCCAAAGACCCATCACTTTCAGGGAGTGCTCTAAAATTCTGATCTAAACAACAATAAAGCATTTTTAGCCAGAGAATAACATGATCAGTTTTTGCCTTAGAGAATATCCAAAGATTGAGGAGAAGTTCTCTTTCCTGGAGTAAGATAGTCATAAGGCCTAAAATACAGCAAGGAATATCACCCAGTTAAACATCTAATCTTGGATGAGCCACTCGGACAACTCATCAGTCTTTCCAGCATCCAGAAGTAAGACCTGCAGTTCAGTCCTGGCTCTGACAGAGCTACTTAGTTTACTTCTCTAAAGATATGAAATAAGACTAACAGTGCCTTAAGATGTTACAGTATAAAGATTGAAGGGTGCTTAAATGGCTCAGTTGGAAGAACACATGACTCTAGATTTTTTTTTTATTAATTTTTTTTTAACATTTATTTTTGAGACAGAGAGAGACAGAGCATGAATGGGGGAGGGTCAGAGAGAGAGGGAGACACAGAATCCGAAACAGGCTCCAGGCTCTGAGCTGTCAGCACAGAGCCCAACGTGGGGCTCGAACTCACGGACCGTGAGATCATGACCTGAGCCGAAGTCGGACGCTCAACCGACTGAGCCACCCAGGCGCCCCCACATGACTCCAGATTTTGAGCTGTTAGTGTGGAGCCCGATGTGGGGCCTGAACTCACAAACTATGAGATCACGACCTGAGCTGAAACCAAAAGTCAGATGCTTAACTGACCGAGCCACCCAGGTGCCCCAAAAAGTAAAATCTTTGGGGGAAAAACAAAACAAAAAAAAGAACTTGGAAACCTAATATGTTAGGATAGAGAAAGAATCAATACACCAGGATTGCACTCACAAAGTCCTGACAAAAAACTTGCCAAAAAGTAAAATGTGTTCAAGGATTCTAGAATCAAAAACAATGAACAAACAACAACAAAATGGTAATTATGTGAAGTGAAAGATGTGTTAACTGACCTTACTGTGGCAAATATTTCACAATATGTACATGTATCAAATCACTATGTTTTCTACTTTCAATTTATACAATATTATATGTCAATAAAAATATATCTCAATTGAATCTCAATAAAGCTGGGCAGGGGAAGGGGGAACACAGTAATGAACAAATAATATAAGCAAGATTAAAAAAAAGAAATGTTTAAGGGGCGCCTGGGTGGCTCAGTTGGTTAAGCGTCCAACTTCGGCTCAGGTCATGATCTCACGGTTCATGGGTTCTAGCCCCGCAATCAGGCTCTGTGTTGACACTCAGAGCCTGGAACCTGCTTTGGATTCTATGCCTCCCTCTCTCTCTGCCCCTCCCCCACTCATTCATTTTCTCTCTCTCTCTCTCTCTCTCTCTCTCTCTGTCAAAAAAAATAAACATTAAAAAAATTAAAAAAAAAAAAAAAAAGAAATGTTTAAGACTACTAAAGAACCTCATGGAAGTCCCAAACACCTTGGGCTCAGAAAGAGATATGTACCAGTAAATGAAAGGCAAGCACTAGGATTCTAGGGAGCTTGACTGGGATCCTCCTTTCCAGTCTGTCTCTCTCTCTTTTTTCCTAGATCTTCATTGCCATCCTATTTCTCTTCTCTGCATTCTTTTTCTCTTCCCTCTTCCTCCACAATCTGCCACAATACAAAACTTTCTCTGATTTTCAAGAGGATAACATTCATTCTTCTTTAATGATTTTCTTGCTCCCCTTAAGTATTTGGCTAACATCTCTATTAGCATTATATTCAATTGTTTGCAAAATACAAGAACCCATTATACTTGACTTTCTTACCCCCATGATGTGGCCCCAAGAGAGGTCTTCTATATTTATCTACTGAATGAATGACTGTATCCTATCTAAATATATTTGGTATATCCCTAACACATTAGGTATATTTCCTCTACAGAGGAAATTTAGGGCACATGCTGAACTAATGAGCTACAATTCTTAAAACTGAAAATCAAAATCTCATTCTACATCATTGTCTATAATTCATTTCACATCATGTATTGATTCATTTACACATAGCTCCTTTTTTTTATGGTTTGTTTTTAAGTTACTCTAGCACAAGAAACTTCATAAACTGCATTATATAATTTTTGAAATAAGGTGGGAGTGTAAATAAAATATACTGCCTTGGCAAAATGAAAAGAAGAAAAAGTAGGGGTGTGCTCTGTGTTCACATGCATTTAATAAGAACATAAAGTGCAAAGCGGATGGGAAACCAGATGTAACTAATCCATCATTTTAATGATTCTCAAACACAATCCAGAAGCACTGTACCACAAAGGCCTAGGAGAAACGGGGGTTCAAGTTACCCACACGTCAATTCTATATAGTAAGTACAGGGCAGTCAGTACACGTTATGAAATGGTACCACAGTCAAGTACATCAATGAGTACTAAGTGAGGCCACAATCTCAACCTTCAATCAACCCACAGCTTATGTTCCTAATTACCACGTATAATGATGATATTTGCTGTATATCTTCTAGTTCCATTAAACTGGGCCCATTTTTCCCCCTCCCCTTTTAGAAAAGCTCATACAGGGGTACCTGGGTGGCTCTGTGGGTTAAGCGTCCGACTTCGGCTCAGGTCATGATCTCACGACTTGTGAGTTTGAGTCCTGCATTGGGCTCTGTGCTAACATTTCAGAGCCTAGAGCCTGGAGCCTGCTTCACACTCTGTGTCTCCCTCTCTCTCTGCCCCTCCCCCGCTCATGCTCGCTCTCTCGCTCACGCGCTCTCTCTCTCTCTCTCTCTCTCACTCTGTCTCAAAAATAAATAAACGTTAAAAAAAAAAGAAAATCTCATACAAATTATGGTTTTCTGCCAAGAGTTCAGTTCTTATTCCCTTCATTCATGAACCAGATTAGAGATCATACTTCTAAGAAAGCCAAATGAAAACTAATAAATAAGGAATGGATATAAGGGATACTCTTATTAGTTGCAAAGATACTACTCAAGTTTAGAGTGAAAGTTCTTCACCTTCTCAATTAAAAAAACCCTAATACTCATTTTGCTGGCCCTTTACTCCATACCAACAGTATTTTGCTATTAATATAAAAGACAAAGGCAGATACAGTGGTACGTGCCTGTAGCCCCCGCTGTTCAGGTGGATGAGGCAGGAGGAGGATTGCTGGGCTATAGTTCTTGACTGCAATGCACTATGCTGATCTGGTGCACAATAAGTTTGGCATCAATATGGTGACCTCTCAGAAGTAGGGGACCACCAGGCTGCCTAAGGAAGGGTGAACCAGCACAGGCTGGACACAGAGCAGATCAGAAGAGAAATACATTAGGGGTGCCTGGGTGGTTCAGTGGGTTAAGTGTCCGACTTCAGCTCAGGTCATGATCTTGCAGTTCGCGAGTCAGGCTCTGTGCTAACGGCTCGGAGCCTGGAGCGTGCTTCGGATTCTGTCTCCCTCCTTCTCTGCCCCTCCCCTGCTTGAGCTCTGTCTCTCCCTCTCTCTCAAAAATAAATAAAGATTAAAAAAAATTTTTTTTTTTTTTAAAGAGAAATACATTAGAATCCAGTTCTAATACAACTTCTCACAAAACTGCTTTGGACAGATTATAGAAAGTTAGAAAGGACACCACAGCTCTTCTAATGTCACCCTTCAGCTACTCCAGCAAGCAGCCATCTGAAATGGATGCTATAAGAGCCTCAGATGAAACTCTTTTTAAATCTGCCTCATCTCACCAGATGATATAATTCTTGAAGCCAAAGAACACATCATGGCCAGTTTTCCAGACCCATCCTGATGGCCAAGACTTCAAAGAAACCTAGTAAATGGTCACTAAATTGTTAATCAACAGTACCACTTATCTTCCTTCTTTCTTGTATTTCTCCTCTTCCCTTCTCAGCTCACACCCTTTTACTTTCCAGGAGACAGCAGGTTCTACTACCTCAAGGAGAAAAGTGAAGAATAAAACTGTTACTCACGGGAGGACGTCAGGATGGTTACAAATGAGTTTGCTCATTGACACACAGAGCCGTTCGTGTAGATCGTGGTTGATTTGGCCTCCGGCTTTAATGGCTTCAGCATTCCTTTCCAACAAATCCAAAAGAAGAGGGCGCAGCTGGCGACCAACCAGCACAGTACAGTCTTTATCCAGAAGTAATTGTGCTAAGGTGCTCAGGATACACTGGCGATCTTGAGGTGTCCACACCTGAGAGAAAGGCAAAACAATGTATCTATGTAAATGCTGCTTGTTAGCACTGCTGCAAAAGGGAAAAAGTCCTAGCTTAGAATCAAAACATCCAATTTCCACATATCATAAATGAGTTTATCTTATAAAACATAGAAAAGGGCTTTGCAATAGAAGAGTGCAGTTAATTTAACGTGAAAGGCTGTTATAAAGAAGTTTCAGTCCACTGAGGTTTGAGGAAAAGGACTGATACCTGAATTCCATGTAAAATGCTACCGTCTCATATTGCTAGTGTGCATGCGGGTCTACACAACCCCTGCTGCCGACAATAAGACAGCAGGTTTAAAATACTCACCAAGTCCAATGCTATGAGTTTATGCTAAGGCGTTTCACACAAAACATTTACCTATTAAGACTGCAGCTTGAGCACAACCTAAATACCCCATGCAAAAATATAACAATTTTTTCCAAAGTTCTCTCTCAAAAAAGGTCACCTTACACCTGAGCTCTTATGAAGTCTTTCAAATTATAGGGCATTCACTCATAAAAACACCTAGGTTTTTTTTTGTTTGTTTGTTTGTTTTTGAGAAAGAGAGAGAGAGCTCACGCACACATGTGTGAGCACACACTCAAGGGACAGAGGTAAAGGGAGAATCTTAAGCAGGCTCCATGCCCCATGTGAGGCTCCATCTCACAACCATGAAATCATGACCTGAGCCGAAATCAAGTGTTGGATGCTTAACCAAATGAGCCACGCAAGTGCTCCAAAAATTCCTAATTCTTTTTTTGAAAAAAAATTTTTTTAATGTTTATTTATTTTTGAGACAGAGACAGAGCACGAGTGGGGGAGGGGCAAAGAGAGAGAGACACAGAATCTGAAACAGGCTTCAGGCTCTGAGCTGTCAGCGCAGAGCCCAATGCGGGGCTCAAACCCACGAACCATGAGATCATGACCTGAGCCGAAGTCAGACGCTCAACCGACTGAGCCACCCAGGAGCCCCCAAAAATTCCTAATTCTGAACAAAGCACTGAGTGGGGAAAGATGTTATTTTGGAACAATTTCTATCAATATTAGTCCTGCAAGGAAATTTTAACAGATTTGGTCATGATTCACAGGGGCATGCTATGAAGCCCTCTAAAGAGATCATTCAAAAAAGTAGATAGTAAGTGGTTATATTGTGAAGAAAAAGAAACACATCACTTACAAAATGAATGAAAAAAAGTGCAACTGTCCTAGACATGTTATATAGAAACTTGTGAGTTGGGAAAAAAATCTCCAGAGAGAATATCACTTCATGAACCTTCTCTTGAAAAGATAATCTGGAGGGGCGCCTGGGTGGCGCAGTCGGTTAAGCGTCCGACTTCAGCCAGGTCACGATCTCGCGGTCCATGAGTTCGAGCCCCGCATCGGGCTCTGGGCTGATGGCTCAGAGCCTGGAGCCTGTTTCCCATTCTGTGTCTCCCTCTCTCTCTGCTCCTCCCCCGTTCATGCTCTGTCTCTCTCTGTCCCAAAAATAAATAAACGTTGAAAAAAAAAAAATTAAAAAAAAAATAAAAAAAAGAAAAGATAATCTGGAAAACAGGGTTAGATGAATCAGATACTAAAAATAGGAAAAGGGGCGGGTGGGGTGGTTCAGTCAATTAAACACCCGACCCTTGATTTCAGCTCAGGTTGTCTCAAGGTCATGAGATGCAGATCAAGCCCCGAGGTCAGGCTCTGTGCTGGATGTGGAGCCTACTTAAGATTCTCTCCACCCCTGAGGGAAATGAGGAAGGGGTGCCTGGGTGGCTCAAGGAGTTAAGCATTGACTCTTGATACTCTTGATCTTGGCTCAGGTCTTCATCTCAGGGTCCTGAGTTCCAGCCCCACACTGGACACCACGCTGAGTGTGGAGCCTGCTTAAAAAAAAAGAAAACAAGATACTTAGCCTTTTTTTCTTTTTTGAAGTAAGCTCTACACCCAATGTGGGACTTGAACTCATAGCCCCGAGATCAAGAGTCACATGCTCCATCAACTCAGTCAGCCGGGTACCCCTCAGTGTTTAACTTTAAAACAAGCAGCTGTACCAGTTTACACCTACCAGCAATGTCTGAGACCTCTGGTTGCCACATAACTTCACCACCACATAGTATGGTCAGTTGAAATTTTAGTCATTTTAGAGAAGGGGGAATGGATTCTGGTGCTTTTATATGAATTTCTCTGATGCCAAAGATGTTGAGAATTTTTTCAAGTGTTTAATGGCCATTTATTTATCATCTGTTGTACATTTGTTCAATCTTTTATCCATTTAATTTTTTTTTTTTTTTTAGCATTTATTCATTTTTGGAAGACAGAGAGAGACAGAGCATGAGCAGGGGAGGGGCAGAGAAAAAGGGAGAAATAGGATCTGAAGCAGGCTCTAGACTCTGAGCTATCGGCATAGAGCCCGACATGGGGCTCGAACTCACAGACCGAGAGATCATGACATGAGCTGAAGTCAGACGGTGAACTGACTGAGCCACACAGGTGCCCCATCTTTTATCCATTTTGAAACTGGGTTGTTCACATATTAACTGTGATGCTAGCTATTAAGTTTTTGTAGATGCTCTGTATCAGCTTGAGGACATTTTATTCTATTGCTAACTTGTTTCTGTTTTATTCCTAGCTTGTTTTTCTTGAGTGGGCTTTGGTAATTTATATTCTTCAAACACTGATTTCATAAATTGTTCATTACTAGTAACTTACCTTTTTTTAAATTTTTTAAAATGTTTGTTTATTTTTGAGAAAGAGAGACAGAATGCAAGCAGAGGAGTGGCAGAGAGAGAGGGACACAGTCTGAAGCAAGCTCCAGGCTCCGAGCTGTCAGCACAGAGCCTAACGTGGGGCTTGAATCCACAGACCATGAGATCATGACCTGAGACGAAGTTGGGCACCCAGGCGCCCCCTCCCTCAATTTGTTTAAATCATGATTCAGTTCAAATGATTTTCTGACTCAGTGATTATTCTTTAACCATCTTCTTTTTTTTTTAATCTTTAACATTTAGGGATTTTTCCCACTATCTTTTGGTTGTTTTTTTTTCTTCCTTAATTTAATTCCATTGGGATCATTGAATATACCATGCATGATTTTAATTCTCCTAAATTTATTGAAACTTGTTTAATCAATCAGAATATGGTCTATCTTGGGGAATGTTCCAGATGTGCAGAATATGTATCCTACAGTTACTGGGCACAGCAATCTAGAAATGTCAGTTAGGTCAAGTTTGTTGATAGCAGGTCTTCTACATGCTTAGAGATTTTCTGTATTTGTTCTATCAATTAATCAGGATAGAGTGTCAAAGTCTCCAATTATAATTGTGAATTTGTCTATTTTTCCTTTTCTGTCACTTTTTGATTCACATATTTTGATACTCTGTTATTAGGCACATATATATTTAGAGTTTCTTTCTTAATTTTGCACTACTGATATTTGGAGCTGGAGAATTCTTTGTGGAAGCTGTCCCATGCATTGTAACATATTTAGCAGCATCTCTACCCTCTAAACACTATATGCCAGAAGCAACCCCACCAACAGTTGTGATAACCAAAAATGTCTCCAGATTTACCCTTGGGGGAAAAATTGCCCCAGTTGAGAACCACTGCACTGGATTTAAAAGTATTTCAAACAAAAACTGGAAAAAAAGTTGAGAGAAAAAATTTTTTCTTTCATTTTTAAGTGACAAATTTTCAAAAAATATAAAACACCTCATATACCACTTAGAAATTTTTATTATAGAGATAATAGGGAGCTTTTATGCAGAACGGTGATAGATTCAGATGTCTTATTCATGACCAGAATAGGGAACCCACAGAGGAAAAAAGTTAAGTTAGTAGTTGCCTGAGGAGCTGTGGGAGAGCACAGTGACTGGGGTGGGAATGGGGGGTGCTACCATCTAAAAGGTATGGGGGCTTCTTTTTGAAGTAATGAAAATGTCAGGGCACCTGGCTGGCCCAATTGAAAGAGCATGCAACTCATGACCTGGGGTCATGAGTTCAAGTCCCATGTTGGGGGACTTTTTTAAATAAAAAAAGAGGGGCTCATGGGTGGCTCTGTCAGCTAAGCCTAAGTGTCCAACTCTTGATCTCAACTCAGGTCATGATCTTATGGTTCATGAGTTCGAGCCCCACATTGGGCTCTGCACTGGCAGTGTGGAGCCTGCTTGGGATTCTCTCTCCCTCCCTCTCTCTCTGCCCCTCCCCTCCTTGTACTCTCTCTCTCAAAATAAATGAACTTAAAACAAAATTAAAAAATAATTTTAAAAATTACAAAAGAATGAAAATGTCTAAACATCACAGTCTAAAACTGTGGTAACAGTTACACACATCTGTGAAAACAGCAAAAACCACTGAACTATAAGTTTAAATGGAAGAAGTATATGGTACCTGAATTATATCTTAATAAAGCGGTTTTTAAAAATTATTATATTGGGGTGCATGGATGACTCAGTAAGTTGAGTGTCCAACTTCAACTCAGGTCATGATCTCAAGGTTTGTGAGTTTGAGCCCCATATCAGGTTCTCTGCTGTCAGCATGGAGCCCACTTTAGATCCTCTCTCCCCCCTCTCTGCCCTTCCCCCACTTGCGAGCGCACATACTCACTCTCTCAAAAATAAACATAAAAAGTATTATTATAGCTCATATGTACTGATTACTGTTTTTCTTTAATTTTTTTAAATGTTTATTTATTGAGACAGACACACAGAAATACCGTGCATGGAGGAGAGGCAGAGAGAGAGGGAGACACAGAATCTGAAGCAGGCTCCAGGCTCCCAGCTGTCAGCACAGAGCCAGACACAGGGTTCAAACCCATGAACCGCGAGATCACGACCTGAGCTGAAGTCAGATGCCCCTGATTACCTGCTCTGTGCTAGGCATTTTGGTAAGCTCCTCACATGCATTATCTGGATCTTACAACAACCTTATTAATAGCAATAATAATTAAGAACCACTTCTACAAAGAGTGCTTACTATAGTGTAGGCATCTAGTCCTCACAGCAACCCATAAAGCAGGCAATATATCCCTATTTTACAGATAAGGAAACTGAAAAATTAAAAAGGGGTCAAGGTCACAAAGCTAGGAGAACCAAGAATCCACGTCACAGTCTGGTTCCAGAGACCCTCCAACTATGTAGTAGCTACCATATGTAATATAGCAAGAAATTGTGACTCAGAAGAGTTAAGTAACTTGTTCAAACCCCAAAAGCAATTATGTAAAAGAGAATTTGATCTTTAGCCATACTTCATTCCAATATCCATGCATGCTCTTAAGCACTCCGCTTTTCTTGAACACAGACAGTAATCAAGGAGGTAAGGATATGTGATATGATTTGTAACAACACATTTTTGTTTGGTCCTCAACCCCATTCCAGGCACAGAGCTCCTAAAATCTTTGCAATTTCCTGTGAGCAGAGTGATAAAGGTGTC
Organism: Puma concolor; assembly: GCF_028749965.1. Lineage (NCBI taxonomy): Eukaryota > Metazoa > Chordata > Mammalia > Carnivora > Felidae > Puma > Puma concolor. The sequence continues at coordinate 82,028,584 of NC_141671.1, forward strand.
TTTTGTTATGTTAAGGAGACGAATTTTGTGAGGGGGGGGTGGGGGGGTTGTTGTTGTTGTTTTAAGTAAGCTCTAGGCCCAACATGGTGCTTGAATTCACTAGATTGAGATCAACAGTTGCATGCTCTACCTACTGAGCCAGCCAGGCGCCCCAAGGAGGTGAATTTTGCAAAGCACCCAAGGATGGAACTGGCTGCCAAGAGAACCAACCAAGTGATGAGTGTTGGAACTTTCAGTCCCACCCCCACCTCCACCTCAAGGGCCAAGGGTTGGTCAATGAATTCCAACACCAATGGCTAAAGTTTTCATCAGTTATACCCTATGTAATGAAGCCTCCATAAAAACCCAAAGGGACTTGGTCAGGAGAGCTTCCAGGTTGGTAAAAATATGGATATGTGGAGAAAGTGTCACCTCTGGAGAGGGCATGGAAGCTCTGCACTCCTCACATACCTTGTCCCTATGCATCTCTTCCATCTGGCAGTTCCAGAATTCTATCCTTTCATAACAAACCAGTAATTTAGTAAGTAAAATGTTTGAGTTCTGTGAGCCACTCTAGCAAATTAATCAAACCCAAGGAGGGGGTTGTAGAGAACCTCCAATCCACAGCCAGTTGGTCAGAAGTACAGGTGACAACCTGGACTTTCAAATGGCATTCAGAGGTGGGGAGGGCAGTTTTGAAAGACTCAGCCCTTAACACGTGGGATCTCATGTTATCTCCAAGTAGACAGTGTCAGAATTTAGTTAAATTATAAGACACCCAGTTTGTCTCTGAGAATTGCTTGGAGGTGTTGGAAAACCCACACTGGAATGGAGTCAGAACTGTAGGATGGTGGTGACAATAGGGATGAAAAGGAAGTAATAGATTCAATACTGAGTAAATAAAACACGGAAGACTTGGCCATATGTGAAGGAAAAGAAGTGAGAAGAGTGAGGACACTCAGTTCTCTAAAGTGGATAGGCAGAAGTTGCTGTCACCAGCTGAGATAAAGAACAAAACAAAACAAAAAACCCACAATCCTAAAGAATTCTTACTTCAGATCCCAACTGCAATGAGAATCATGTTTCAAAAGGCTTTGCTTTCCCATAAAAATTGCTTTGTTTCCCAAAAATAGGATAAATACAGAATGGCAACACAATCAAGTCTTCTGAGTGAAAGGTTTGAAATTAATCATGAAAATGGTAAGGAACAAACCGAAAGACATCTCAGGAGAGAATCTGACAATGTGACACACAAAAAAGGGAGAAGCAAAGGTGTCCCAATCTCCTTAATTCAAATGAACTTTCTAGTAGCTTTCAAGTCTAATACTACTTCTATACAATCTCAGAATTCACATGAGTGATTCTCACACCTGTCAGATTCTCTAAAACTGTATCTAATAAAGGCTATAAACCATTTCCCCTCCCTACCCCCAGTACATAAACATCTATGTTACACCCAATTACAGTGGTAAGGAAACACAAAACCCCTGTTGCTGGTCTATGATCCCTAGTTTCAGAACCTCTGCTCTAAATTCTAACACCCACTTACAGAAAAATACATCTATCAACAATCCATAACTCAGGACTGTCACCAAAAGCTCAGCTCATACAAAGTGATGATCTCTTTCCTTACTTAGTCCAGCCCACCAAAACTCACTTCTCTTTCACCAGCTCACCATGTTTAGTGATTCCCTTCACTGGGGCTCAGAGGCCCCAGGGTATCTCTGACCTTCTCTCCCACCCCTCTTCTCCCCCTCCCCCTGCCCTTTACATGCGCAATTTGTTTTCACCAAACAGAAATGCCTCTCATGTTAGTTCTCTGCAGCTCCAGACCCAAAATACTCCCGTCGCTTCCTGGGCAAAAGGATATATGTGTACACAATGCATTCGTGACTGAATAAATAAGTTCTAGATACGGGAGTTAGAAGGAAAAAAATAAACTAAACACATTTTCTACTCTCTAGAAGTTCAGAGATATTGGGAGTGGGGAAGCATAAAATGGGAAATTAAAATGCAACGTGAAAAGAAAATGCATGATAAAGGTTCTCAACTTAGCAGGGAGTTGAGAGAAGGCTCTTAAAAGGCCAAAACCCCATTTCTTAGAAAATTCTAATCCACATCATAGTCTCTACGGTTAATGTCACGCAGCATTAGCTGTCTTGCTTTGTCCTTCAGTTGTTTTCTGTGTTTATGAACGGTCTCCAAAAATAGACGCTAAGTTCCCTGGGGGCAGAGACCGTAACGAATTTCTCTGTCTCCTCACAGAACCATACTGTGCCTCACGCAAAGCAGGAACGCAATCAATACGTGTCAGCCGGCCACAACTAAAGGATGGAGCAGAAAAGAAAAACAGTCACCCAGACTAACAGGGGTGGCTAGACTTGGCACACTTAAGTTAATACACGTCAAGCGGGCAGAGATACAACTTCAATTACAGAAAAACAAACCACATTTCTTTCGGAAGGCCACGTCTGCTACAGAGAGGAGACAGAGGTAGGTTGGAGGAGAATGGAAGGGTCTCTCAGATACACACAAAAGGCTTCTTCCAATTTCCTCAAACACGCGCGGACGTCTCCGCCCCGGACCAGCCCTGCGGAGGGGGCCAGGGTGACAGAACGCCGCTTCTCCCCTCCCTTAAAGTTGCGCGTCTCACTCAGGGTCGCAGGGCACGCGCGAGGGGGGCGGCCGGGGGCGGCCCGGCGTTTTCCCTCTCCCTCCTTCTTTTACCTGCTTGGCCAAGAACCTGCCCAGTTCGCTGCGGCTCTTCTCGTTCTTGGCAGCGAGTAAGCGCAGCGGCGCGGCCGCCACCTCTAGGAAAAGGTGCTCCATGACCGCAGACCCTCCGCCCCCGGCGGTCATCAGCGCTCCCTACTTAGCGCTCGGAGCCCCCGAGCCACCGAGGTCCCGCGCTGGAGGTGCCAGCAACTACGCCCCCGGGGAAACCAGCCACGGCTGCCCCGCAGACACCTGGAGAACTGCAGCACACGTGGGGGAGCACGCGGCGCCCTACGTCATCAGCCCTCGACCACGACCGCCACGGCAGGGCGGCCCCAGCCCCGCCCCCTCAGCAGCGGAAACAGCGGGAGTCACTACCGCCCCAGTTCCGGGAGGACGTTTGAAGCGGGCATCGATATCGTGATTCGGGTCCGACCATTGCAGTGATGATAGGTCCCGGAGACAAGGTGTGGCGGGACAGCGAGACAGGAGATTCTACTAGGCCCGGAACTGAGGGAGCCCGTAGCGGCATGTGATCCTCAGCCCACCGTGCCTCCCTCCTATTGAAATTCACAAGTATGACCAGCACCCCCCCCCTTGCAGCATTCTTTTTTTTTTTTAATTATTTTAATGTTTATTTATTTTTGAGAGACAGAGGGAGATACAGAATCCCAAGCAGGGAAACAGGCTCGAGGCTCTGAGCTGTCACCACAGAGCCTGATGCAGGGGTGGAATTCAGGAAGTCGGAGGCCTAGGACTGAGCTAACCCCAAGTCCGGAGGCTTAGGACTGAGCTAACCCCAAGCGCCCCACCTTGCAGCATCCTTAATATAAATATTGGAAATAAGTGTTCAGTTAGGGAATATTTAAGTAAAGTAGGGCATATATATTATATATTACGTCATTTAAAAGTGTGGAGTAAGGTCACGATCTCACATCTCACGGTCCGTGAGTTCGAGCCCCGCGTCGGGCTCTGGGCTGATGGCTCAGAGCCTGGAGCCTGTTTCCGATTCTGTGTCTCCCTCTCTCTCTGCCCCTCCCCCGTTCATGCTCTGTCTCTCTCTGTCCCAAAAATAAATAAAAAACGTTGAAAAAAAAAATTTAAAAGTGTGGAGTAGAAGAGAACCTGAAAGTTCATTTTTGTGATGTTCAAGAACAAGCCAAAATAATGACAAAGTCAAGCTAACGGTTGCTATGAGAAGTGTTGCCAACCAAGGAACCTGAGAGAACATGCTATGGTAATGGAAATGTTTCCTTATCTTCCTCTTGGTGGTGTTACTCTGGTAGATAAATTTTAAAAAGCAAAAAATTGTACACAAGATTTGTGCACCTTGTGTAAATTATATTCCTAAAAAGTGTTTTTAAAGGGGGGTAGATCTCTAATAGCAAGTGTATACCATGAGTCAATATTTTAAGAACGTATTTGAGGGATGCCTGACTGGCTCAGTTGGTGGAGCCTGTGACTCTTGATCTCGGGGTTGTGAGTTCAAGCCCCATGTTGGGTGAAGAGATTACATAAAAATAAAATTTTTAAAAAATGTATTTGAATTTGAATTTTTTTCCCCTAGGGTTTGAATGTTAGCTTCTGGGGGAACTCAAACTCAAGCACAGGATTTCCAGAACTAGGGAACTGTGGAGGTGGGCAAAAAACGTTTCCACATAAATAATGTTTCTAAAATTCCCAAGAAGATCAAGAGGGTTCCCTGAGGACATAGCACAATGGATGAAAAATTACCCACATTTGAGGAATTACTCATTTTTACCCCTGGGTATATCCCATATATATGTGAAGTGCACTTGTTAATAAAATTATGTGTTGTTGTTTTCTTGTTAATCAGTCTTATATGACAGTGGTCTTACCCAAGAACTTAGAAGGGTAAAGGAAAAATTATTTTTCCTCCTCTACACACCCTTTCTTATGACCTTTCTCAAGCAACCATAAGGCAACATTTTTGGGTGATAGAAATGTTCCAAGACTGTATTGTGGTGATGGTGGCATAACTCTATAAATGGAATAAAGTCATTGAATTGCTCACCTACAATGAACGAACTTTATGGTATATAAGTTAAACCTCAGAAAACCTTTAGCGGTGCCTGGGTGGCTCAGTCAGTTGAGCATCAGGGTCTTGATCTCAGGGTCGTTAAGTTCAAACCCCACACTGGGGTCTGCAGTGAGTGTGGAGCCTACTTAAAAAAAAAAAAAGGAAAAACTCTAAAAATAAAGTTATACTAATCAGCAAGGAATAGGATATGTGTAGGTACAGATGAAACAAGATTGGCAATATATTGATAATTAATGAAACTAGATGTTGAGTGAAGGGAGTTCATTATCCTCTTTCTACTTTTGAGTAGAAAAGTTTCAATAATAAAAGGTAAAATAATATCTATTTTCAAAAAGACTACTAGGGTCATGTCAAAAGGACTCAGGTACTAAACAGTAGCAGAATATACCACTTAGGCATGAAGGAATTTGGAACATGCCACCCTAAACTATGCCACGTTGGTATATTGATTATTTTGAGGTAAAGACCCTTTGAAACAGAAGATGCAGGAAGGGCTCTCTGACCATGCCTCCCTTTTCTACATATAGCAAGGCATAAAATTTCCCATGAGAAAAGTGCCCCGCCCCCCTCCCGACTTTACAAGGAATAAAAGAAGGTACTTACCACCTGAGACTGGTAATTGACACCAAATGGGTCTGTATAAACAAATTTACTAAAATAATCCTTATCTTCCACTAATTTTCCCTCCCTAAGTCTCCTAGTTGCTTGCCTACAATTTACTGCCTCTAGCCCAAACCTCTTTTGCCTTGTCATTTCTTTACAAATCTATTGCTGCTTTTTCTAGAAGATCTATAAGCTTTCTTGAACTGAACACAATTGAGGAAAAGCAGATCCAGAAACTCTCTGCCCTCCTATTTGCCTGTAAGCAGGATATAAGTTTTTAAGAGTGTCTCCCCTTCCCTTCTCTACAACTGTAGACCTTTATTAGCACAGAGAGAGCAGCAGAAGAAACTACATAACAAACTTTGCTAAAACTGTCTGTTATCTACCATTAGTTTCCCCATATATTTGCCTTCTCACAATTTGCCACCTCCAGAAACTCAAAGTTCTTTTCCTTTGTTTTGTCACTTCTCTAAAAATTTATTGTTCTTTTTTTAAGATGCTATATAAGCCCAAGTTTTAACTATTTGAGTTACTGATCTGAGTCCTCCTATGTGTATGCATGATGCACATGTTAATAAATTTATGTTTTTCTCTTGTTAATCTGTCTCTTTTTAATGTATTTTATCAGGCCCAAGCCAGAGAACCCAAAATGGGTAAGGAAAGTTATTTCTTTTCCTCCTTTACAGTACCAACTTAAAGAGATCTCCGCTGACCAATGATGGTACAATTTGAGCTTCAATGAAGATAACAATTGCAATGAATTGACACGTTATATATGTTTAAATCCATGACTACATAATAATATTTTTAAAAAACTGGTTACCTTTGGGGGCACCTGCATGGCTCAGTGCATGGCTTAAGTGTCCAACTCTTGATTTCGACTCAGGTGATGATCTCACAGTTGTGAAATCAAGCCCCACCTTTGGTCCGCACTGAGTGCAGAGCTGCTTGGGATTCTCTCTCCCTCTCTGTCTCTGCCCCTCTGCAACCCCCTCAAAAATAAATAAACTTAAAAAAAATTAAAAATAAAAAGAACATAATACCACCAATAGTCTTCTCAAAAGTATCAAATCTCGAGATCTAGCTGCCAATATGCAGAAAATAAAGAGAACAGAGAAATATGTTAAACTGCACCATGAATATATAATCAGCAAAATCCAGACTGTTGGGAGAGTCTACAAGTCAAAAACACAATTTTTCAAGAGATGAACTTATTTTTTTCAATTAATTTATTTTGAGAGAAAGAGACAGTGCATGTGTGCACACACAGGTGCCCACAGAAGAGAGGGGAAGAGAGAGAGGAAAGAGAATCCCAAGCAGGCTCTGTACTGTCACTGCTGAGCCTGACTCAGGGCTCAAACTCACAAACCTCAAGATCATGACTGGAGCCAAAATCAAGTCAGACACAACCGACTGAGCCAGCCACGTGCCCCTAAAGAGATGAATTTAAAGGAAAAGCAAGGGGGGACACCTGGGTGGCTCAGTCAGTTGCGTATCTGACTGGCTCGTCATGATCTTGCGGTTTGTGAGTTCAAGCCCCACATCAGGCTCTGTGCTGACAGCTCAGAGGCTAGAGCTTACTTAGGATTCTGTGTCTCTCTCTCTGCCCCTCCCCCACTCATGCTCTGTCTCTCAAAAATGAATAAATGTTAAAAAAAAGAAAGAAAGAAAGGCTGGGGAACCTGGCTGGCTCATTTGGTAGAACACACAATCCTTGACCTCAGGGTTCTGAGTTCAAGCTCCATGTTGGATGTAGAAATTACTTAAAAATAAAATATTAAAAAACAAGAACAAAAAAATAAATAAAAAGGAAAAGAAAGGTATGGGAGGGGAAACAATTATGAGACTCCTACAGACTGAATGTTTGTGTCCTCCAAAATTAATGGTATTTGGAGGCAAGGTATTTGGTATTTGGAGGCAAGGCCTTTGGGAAGTAATTAGCTTTAGGTAAAGTCATGAGGGTGGAGCACCAATAAAGGGATTAGTGCCCTTGCAAGAAGAAACCAGAGCCTAACCTCTCTTTCTGCCATGTGAGCATTCAGTAAGAAGGCAGCTACCTACAAACCAGGAAGAGAGCTCTCACCAGGCACGGAATTTGCCGGCACCTTAACCTTAGACCTCTCAGCCTCCAGAGCTGTGAAAAATAAATGTTTGTTGTTTAAGCCACCAGTCTGTGATATTTTGTTCTAGCAGCCTGAACTAAGACTGAGACTTATGACACTTAGCAAATTTTTATAACACAGGCAAAACTAAATTGTAGTGCCTAGAAATGCACACTTGGTTAATCAAACCATAACAAAATGCAAGGGAGTTTGTACCCTGACAGGATAGTAGTTTTTGTTTGGAGGAGAGGGGCTGTGTTTGGGGTAGGGCGTATAGAAAAGCTTGTAAGTTTGATTTCATGACCTGTGTGGCAGTTACAATGATATTTACCTAATAATATTTCATTAATAGATGTTTTTATTGTTCTATAATAAAAAAGTTTTTCTAATGAATACAGAAAATGTAAATAAAAACTAAAAAATTGTGGGATTCAGAACTCAGGACACATCAGGGGTAAGAGTTCTCATTTCTCCCAGGTGCTCTTTTTCTTTTTTTAAGTTTATTTATCTATTTTGAGAGAGGAAGAGAGAGAGAGAATGAGTGGGAGAGGTGGGGGGAGAGAGAGAGAGAGTCCCAGGCAAGTTCTGCACAGTGTGGAGCCCCACAAGGGTCTTGAACCCACAAACCTTGAGATCAAGACCTGAGCTAAAACAAAATCGGATGCTACACCGACTGAGCCACCCAGGCACTCTTCTTTAACTTCAAATTATTGCTGTCAAAAAATTATTTGTGCTTCAGGAGCACCTGGCTGGCTCAGTTGCTGGAGCATGCAATTCTTTTTTTTTTTTTTTTCAATGTTTATTTATTTTTGAGAGACAGAGACAGAGCATGAATAGGGAAGGGGCAGAGAGAGAGGGAGACACAGAATCCGAAGCAGGCTCCAGGCTCGGAGCTGTCGAGAAAGAGCCCGATGCAGGACTCGAACCCACAAACCGCGGGATCATGACCTGAGCCAAAGTCGGACGCTTAACCGACTAAGCCACCCAGGCGCCCCTGGAGCATGTAATTCTTGATATTGGGATTGTAAGATTACTTAAAAATAAAATATTGGGTATAGAGACTACTTAAAAGTAAAATATTAAAAAAAAATTATTTGTGTCTCATTAGGATCTCAGAAGTGTTCTTTGAAGTTGAGAGAGCCCTGAAACAGTATCTAAGGACCTCAGCCATTAGTTGTACTTTTCCATTAACTAGCTGTGTGACCTAGGTTAAGTGACTTAACCTTCCAAAGCCTCAGTTTTTCTCTAGAAGTTCTGATTCTGTGTCTGTCTCCCAGAGTCAATAAATACTCTAGGAACACAGGAAGTGCCATATCACACAGTGCTGACATACTTTTCTCATACACAATATGCATTTAATAAATGTTCAACCTTTCCAGGATGACTGAGAAAACCAGGAGCAATTTAATTAAATCACTTGTGCAAATTATAAAAAATAACACGTTTAGAAACTGTTGTACCAGGGGCACCTGGCCGGCTCAGTTGGTAGCGTGTGTGACTCTTAATCTCAAGGTTGTGAGTTTGAGCCCCACATTGGGGGTAGAAATTACGTAAAAATGAAATCTTTAAAAAAGGCGGGGGGAAACTGTTGCACTGATTTCTCTATCTACTTATAAACTGTGTAAGAGCATATACAAATTAAGAGGCTTAATTTTCCTTGAAAACAAGGGAGGAAACTCCTCCTCTCTCCACTTCATTCTTTTCTTTCAGAATTTTTCTCTTCTTTCCAGCTCTTTTCAAATACATGTATATTTTTTAAAAATAAGCCTCTTGCCAGTTTTACAACTCAGGAATTTTTCTTTAAGGACCTGGGAGCCATCTCTTTGTAACAAAATCATCGCCAAGGAAGATAATGCTCAGTCGCCCAATTTCTGGGGAGATGGACCTAACTTGTCACCTGACTCTGAATTGCAAAACCTACCTAATATAATGGATTATAGCCACTTGGCTATTGTTAAGTTAATTAAACAAACAGGCCATGAGACTGAGGTGGCTCTAATGCCTTGGTAGCCTTCCTAAGCAAATCAAAATCTAAGTCTGGTGAATGCCTGAAGGTTAGGAAATCAAACACTAAAGACAATCACAAACAGCCAACCCAGCTTTGAGCTATAGCAAATCCAATTCCTTTCTTTGCATCTATACTTTCTGTATAAATTTTTCTCTCGGCTTCTGTCATAGAGTACTACTTCTGGTTTAACACTGCCCAATTTGGATTGATTCTTGCTCAAATAAACCCTTAAATTTTTATTTTATTTTTTCTATTTTTTAAGTAGGCTCTGCACTGTTTGTGGGGCTCAATACAGGACTTGAACTCATGACTCTTTGATCAAGACCTGAGCTGAGATCAAGAATTGGATGCGTGGAGTGCCAGGGTGGCTCTGTCGGTTAAGTGACCGACTTCGGCTCAGGTCATGATCTCACAGCTCTTGAGTTCAAGCCCTGCATCAGGCTCTGTGATGACAGCTCAGAGCCTGTAACCTGCCTTGGATTCTGCATTTCTCTCTCTCTGCCCCTCCCCTGCTTGTGCTCTCTCTCTCTCTCTCTCAAAAATGAATAAACTTAAGTACAAAAAAAGAGTTGGATGTTTAACCAACTGAGCCACTCAGGCAACCCAACTCTTTTTTTTAATAAAAATTTTTATGTTTATTTTATTTATTTTGAGGGAGAGAGAGAGAGAGAGAAAGAGAGAACGAGCAGCAGGGGAGGGTCAGAAAGAGGGAGGGACAGAGGATCCAACGCAGGTTCTGTGCTGATAGCTCAACTCACTAACAGTAAGATCATGACCTGAGCCTAAGTCAGACACTTAACCCACTGAGCCACCCAGGCACCCCTTCCCCCACTCTTAAAATTTTTATTAAGTCTTGGTGTATCTTTTAACACTATATAAAAGGGTGAAATTTCTGTCTTTGCAACCTCTTTAGGGGATTGTCTGTGATGTGCATCACATTCTGGTTTTATGCTAATTCAGTAATAAAATTGTTACCTTTCTCTGCCTTCATGGAGAAATTTTCTGGGTTTGGAAGAGATTTTGTTTTTAATTGTTTTCCCCAACAGCTGTGATTTCATATATAAAAAAAGTTTAATGTTTATTGTTGAGGGGGAGAGAGAGAGAGAGAGCACCAGCACGAACAGGGGAGGGGCAGAGAGAGAGAGAGACAGAGAATTCAAAGTAGGCTCTGATCCCTCAGCGCAAGCCCAGCCCCACAAACCTGGAGATCATAATCTGAGCCGAAGGCAGACGACACTCAACTGACTGAGCCCCCAAGGCATCCCGTGATTTCATACATAAAACAAGCGGTCACATTGAGAATTAGAAGAAACCAAGTCCCTCTCATCATTATTTTCAATAATGAATTCCTTACTAAATTATCAGTTCCTTCCATAAACATTGACTACCCAGTTAGCTTATTCAATACCTACTATAGACCTTTCTTTATTCATATTTAATAGTAAATGTCCATAAGAGGCAAAAAAAAAATCTCTTTCTCTCTCAAGATTTTCTGGTTTCAACTGTTCCTAATTCTCATACTCAATGTAAAGATGACAGACAGGGGCCCAGACCTTAAAGGATTCTCAGTCTTATGGTGAAGGCAGACACCTAAGGGATAGTATCACAAAGGGTTCCCATAGAGATTTAGGGAGAAGGTGCTATGAGAATACAAATAGGGTATCTGCCAAGTCAACCTGGAAAACAGCAAACACTTCTGGAGAAAGTGGGATATGAGCTCAGGGTCGAAAGTAATATAATAGGTTTTATCACAGATTTAGAGAAAAGTCAAAGAAATTACACATTAGATGCTATTTCTCTAGTAAGCTTTTCATGGAGACCCTTGTTGCTAGCCCTATTCCTTTATGTCTCAATCACTCTTTTCTCTGCCCTGCTCTGAGAAAGGCTCCTCCATCAAGTGAATCTCTGTCTCTTCTGGGAAAAGTCCATTCTTTTTCCACAGAGCCTCACCTATGATATGTTATGTTTCCAAAATATCTGGGAGAATTTCCAAAGCATATTAATAGCCATGCATTTCTCACAGCCTGAATTCTTTTTTTTTCTAAAAAAATTTTTTTTCAACGTTTATTTATTTTTGGGACAGAGAGAGACAGAGCATGAACGGGGGAGGGGCAGAGAGAGAGGGAGACACAGAATCGGAAACAGGCTCCAGGCTCTGAGCCATCAGCCCAGAGCCCGACGCGGGGCTCAAACTCACAGACCGCGAGATCGTGACCTGGCTGAAGTCGGACGCTTAACCGACTGCGCCACCCAGGCGCCCCATTTTTTTTTCTTTTTAATGTTTATTTCATTTTGAGAGAGAGAGAGAGAGAGCATGAGCTGGGGAGAGGCAGGGTGAAAAGGAAACACAGAATCCAAAGCAGGTTCCAGGCTCTGAGCTGTCAGCACAGAGCCTGACATGGGTCCTGAACCCATGAGCCGAGCCATGAGATCATGACCTGAGCCAAAATTGGATGCTTAACCGACTGAGCCACCCAGGCACCCCTCTCACAGTCCAAATTCTTTAACCAATTACCCCCACGTTTACTATTGTTAAAAACAAGACAACAGACCGACTCTTGGTTTCAGCTCAGGTCATGATCTCATGGTTTGTGAGTTGGAGCACCACATGGGGCTTTGTGCTGACAGTGCAGTCTGCTTGGGATTCTCTCCCTCTCTCTCTGCCCCTCCCCTGCTCGCTCTGTCTCTCTCTCAAAATAAATAAATAAAAACTTAAAAATATTTTAAATTAAAAAAAATTTAAAAAACCAAGACAACAGATCCCAAAATGGAGGTGCTTATGCAAAGCTCTACTTCACTAAACCAAGACTTAATTACAGTTCAGCATGCCCAGAAATGGAGTTTTAAACCATTCAGTCAGGATTAGCACTAGTAGGTAATCTGCCTGATTAGCACTAGTAGGTAATCTGCCTGAATGTCTCCTGCCAATCCCTGAGGAAAGTAACTGCAATACCCATTTGATTTTTTTACCAGTACAACTTCCTTGTTTCTACTCTCTTTTGCCTATGAAAGTTCTTCATTTTATATAGCTCCTCGGAGTTCTTTTTCATTTTCTAGATTGGATGCTGCCTGACTCAGATTTTTGCTTAAATAAACCCTTAAAAATGTTAATATATCTCAGTTTATCTTTTAACATTATCAATATGACCATTGATTAGTTTCGCCTGGTCTTGAACTTCCTATAAATGAAATCACACAGTATGCATTATCTGTGTCTGTTATAACACAATTTATTTTTTTCTTTCTCTTATTTTTTTTAAATGTGCTTTTTCTTTTTGAGTTGCTTGGGTGGCTTAGTTGGTTAAGGATCGAACTCTGGCGCAGATCATGATCTTGTGGTTTGTGAATTCAAGCCCCGCATTAGGTTCTGTGCTGACAGCTCAGAGCTTGGAGCCTGCTTCAGATTCTGTGTCTACCTCTCTCTCTCCCTCTTCCCCACTTGCAATGTGTCTCTCTCTCTCTCTGTCTCTCTCAAAAATAAATAAACATTCTTTATAATAAATAAATAAATATCAAAATTTTTTAAAATAAATATACTTTTTCTTTTAAAAATGTGTATTTTTAATTTTTGTGAATTAAAAACAATTTTAATGTTTGTTTTTGAGACAGAGGCACAGGGTATGAGTGGGGGTGGGGCAGAGAGTGAGGGAGACATAGAATCCTAAGCAGCCTCCAGCCCCTGAGCTGTCAGCACAGAACCCCATGAGAGGCTCGAATTCATGAACTATGAGATTGTGACCTGAACCCGTCAGATGCATAACTGAGTGAGGCACCCAGGCGCCCCTAAATGTTTAATTATTTTGGGGGGTGGGTAGAGAGCAGGGGAGTGGCAGAGAGAGAGGGACAGAGGATCCGAAAGAAACCTCTGTGCTGATAGCAGACTTGGGGCTCGAACTCATGAGCCGTGAGAGATCATGACCTAAGCCTTGAACTCATGAACTGTGAGATCATGACCTGAGCCAAAGTCAGATGCTTAACCAACTGAGCCACCCAGGCACCCCTTTTCTTTCTCGTATTGATGAACATTTAGGTTGTTCCCAGTCACAGCTGTTATGAATATGAATGAAGCCTTTATAAATATCATGATATATGCTTCTTGATGTACAAAACACACATAGCTCTTGGGTATATAATCAAGAATGGGATTGTGGGGTCGTAAGCTGTTTTATTTTTTTTTCCAGACTGAGTTTTTTTTTTAATTAATTAATTAATTTTAAAAATTTAAATCCAAGTTAGCATATAGTGTAATAATGATTTCAGGAATAAAATTTAGTGATTCATCACTTATATGTTAACACCCAGTGCTCATTTAAACAAGTGTCCTCCTTAATGCCCATCACCCATTTAACCCATCCTCCACCCAAAGCCTCACCAGAAACTCTCAGTTTGTTCTCTGTATTTAAGAGTCTCTTATGGTTTGTCTTCCTCTCAATTTTTGCTTCCCTTGCCTATGTTCATCTGTTTGTATCTTAAATTCCACATATGAGTGAAATCATATGGTATTTGTCTTTGACTTAAATGTTAATGTTTATTCATTTCTAAATTTTTAAAAAATGTTTATTTTTGAGAGAGAGAGAGAGAGAGAGAGAGAGAGAGCAAGCTGGGGAGGGGTAGAGAGAGAGAGAGAGGGAGACACAGAATCTGAAGCAGGCTCCAGGCTCTGAGATTTCAGCACAGAGCCCGACACAGGGCTCAAACCCATGAACCATAAGATCATGACATGAGCTGAAGTCAGAGGCTCAACCAACTGAGCCACCCAGGTGCCCCATAATGTTTATTCATTTCTGAGAGAGAGAGAGAGAGAGAGAGAGAGAGAGAGCACTCGAGTGATCAGGGGAGGGGTAGAGAGAGGGGGTACAGAGGATCCAAAGTGGGATCTGCTGACAGCAGTGGGCCTGATGCAGGGCTCAAACTCACAAACCGCAAGATCATGACCTGAGCTGAAGTCAAACGCTCAACCGACTGAGCCACCCAGGTGCCCCAAGGCTGGTTATTTTAAACACAAGCTGTGGTAAATAATGTTAAACGTTTTCCAAAATGGTTGCAACAATTCTCACCATCATTAGGAAAGTGTGAAAGTTTCACTTATTCTGTTTCTTTGTTGATACTTGTTATTCTCAGACTTTTTCCCCCTTATAACTTAAACTATTTATTTTGTCTTTATTACATATACATTTATGGAAAAGGATGTTGATTATATACAAGTATCTTCATTTACAGTCACACCATTATCATCAGTTTGTTCTTTTCTTCTTTTCTCTGTTCACTAGTACATTCTGTAACACTATTATGTTAACTGTGATTAATAACATTCTGAGCAAACATTGTAGTCCTTAATTTCCACTGGATCCTTGTATCTTTATTTTGAAAAATATGCATCTATAAATTTTTTTTTTTTTTTTTTTTTTTTTTTTTTTAAATTTTTTTTTTTCAACGTTTATTTATTTGTGGGACAGAGAGAAACAGAGCATGAACGGGGGAGGGGCAGAGAGAGAGGGAGACACAGAATCGGAAACAGGCTCCAGGCTCTGAGCCATCAGCCCAGAGCCCGACGCGGGGCTCGAACTCCCGGACCGCGAGATCGTGACCTGGCTGAAGTCGGACGCTTAACCGACTGCGCCACCCAGGCGCCCCTATAAATTTTAAGATCATTTCTATGTGTCTAATTTCCCACAGTAACAGAAGTTTTGTATTTATTTATTATTTTTTTGGAATTTAAAAAATTATTTATTTTTTAATTTACATCCAAGTTAGTTAGCATATAGTGCAACAATGATTTCAGGAGTAGATTCCTTAGTGCCCCTTACCCATTTAGCCCATTCTTCCTCTCACAACCCTTCCAAGCAACCCTTTGTTTGTTCTCTGTATTTAAGAGTCACTTCTGTTTTGTCCCCCTCCCTGCTTTTATATTATTTTTGCTTCCCTTCCCTTATGTTTATCTGTTTTGTATCTTAAATTCCTCATATGAGTGAAGTCATATGATATTTGTCTTTCTCTGACTGACCAATTTCGCTTAGCGTAAGGCTCTCTAGTTCCATCTGCGTAGTTGCAAATGGCATGATTTCATTCTTTTTGATCACCGAGTAATACTCCATTGTATATGTATACCACATCTTCTTTATCCATTCATCCACCGATGGACATTTGGGCTCTTTCCATACATTGCCTATTGTTGATACTGCTGCTATAAACATGGGGGTGCATGTGTCCCTTTGAAACATCATACCTGTATCTCGTGGATAAATACCTAGTAGTGCAATTGCTGGCTTGTAAGGTAGTTCTATTTTTAATTTTTGAGGAACCTCCATGCTTTTTTCCAGAGTGGCTGCACCAGTTTGCATTCCCATCTCAGACTTTTTTTAATTTTAGCCAGACTGGTTGGGTTGTAGAGGTATCTCATTGTTTGAATTTGCATTTCCCTGATGAGCAAGAATGTTAGTATGTTTTCAACTACTTAGTTGTCATATGGGTATACTGTTGGTGTAGTTTTTTTGCCCATTAAAAAAAAATCGGGTCGTCTTTTTGTTATTGATTTATGGGTGTGAGTGTGGCTTGTTGTTTTGTTTAGTATTCTGGATTTAATTCTTTGTCAGATATATGTATTATAAATATCTTCCCATGGTTGGTAGTGAAGAAGCCTAGGACATTCCACCCTAAAATATACTGCTCTGGTATATTGATTATTTTGAGCTGTAGGGCACTTGAAAAACAGTAAATGCAGGGAGAGGCTTTCTCTGAACTCCCTTTATCTGCCTAGAGACAGATCCTCCAAAAGGAAATCAACTGTCATAAATCCCCTTCCTGGGAGTTTCATCGGTCAGGGAAGATTGAATCTTAACACAGAAGAGGAGACTAGAAGTCTACACCATACCCAGATACATTTTGTCACAAACTACCCTACTATCTACTACTAAGGGTTTATTCATCTTTCCTAAAACTCATTGACTCTCCCCTAAAAGTTTACATACCCCTTCAACCTTCCCCTAGTAAGATGGTATACAAGATTTCATAGGGTGGCGACTAGGTGGCTCAGTCAGTTGAGTGTCCGTCTCAATTCAGGTTGAGGTCAGGTCATGATATCACGGTCTGTGAGGTTGAGCCCCATGTTGGGCTCTGTGCTGACATCTCAGAACTTGGAGCCTGCTTCCGATTCTGTGTCTCCTCTCTCTCTGCCCCTCCCCTGCTTGCTCTCTGCCTGTCTCTTTCTCTCAAAAATAATAAACGTTAAAAAAAAATTTTCACAGCTCACTGCTTTTTTGGGTATACAGTCCCCCCCCCCCCCCCCCCGTGATGACACTGTGATGCATATGATATTAAAATCAGTGAGTTTGTAATAAATAAATAAACAAATAAATTTGTATTCCTTTTATCCTGTTAATCTGCCTTTTGTCAGTTTATTTCATAGATGCAGTTATGAACCTACAAGGTAGAGAGGAAGACTTTCCTCTTTACAGTAGCTTCCCTTTTTACTATCTTAATGATATCTGTTGAACTAAAGTTCTTAATTTTTTTTTTAATTTTTTTTTCAACGTTTATTTATTTTTGGGACAGAGAGAGACAGAGCATGAACGGGGGAGGGGCAGAGAGAGAGGGAGACACAGAATTGGAAACAGGCTCCAGGCTCTGAGCCATCAGCCCAGCGCCTGACGCGGGGCTCGAACTCACGGACCGCGAGATCGTGACCTGGCTGAAGTCGGACGCTTACCGACTGCGCCACCCAGGCGCCCCAAAAGTTCTTAATTTTTTTAAAGTTCATTTATTTTTGAGAGAGAGAGAGTGAGAGAGAGAGAGCATGCACGCAAGCAGGAGAGGGGCAGGGAGAGATAGAGAATTCCATGCAGGCTCCGCACCATTAGCACTGAGCCCAACATGAGGCTTGATCTCATGAACCTCGAGATCATGACCTGAGCCAAGATCAAGAGTTGGCTAATTAACCAACTGAGCCACCCAGGCACCCCCTAAAGTTCTTAATTTTTAGTAAAGTTCATTTTAATAAGGTTTTATGGTCAGTACTTTCTTGGCCTGTTTAAAAAAAAATCTTTGGCTACACCAAAGTCATTAAATTATAATCCTTCTATTTTTTTCTAGAAGCTTTATGATTTAACTTTTACATTTATTTATTTATATTATTATTAAAAATTTTTTTTGTGTTTATTTTTGAGAGAGAGAGAGAGAGAGTGTGTGGGGGTGGCCGGGGGGGGGGGGGGGGGGAGGAAGGGGCAGAGAGAGGGGGAGGCATTGAATCCAAAGCAGGCTCCAGGATCCCAGATGTCAACACAGAGCCCAATGCGGGGCTCAAACCCATGAACCATGAGATCATGACCTGAGTTGAAATTGGATGCTCAACTGACTGAGCCACCCAGGTACCTCTATTTATTTATATTAAATGTTTATTTATTTATTTTGAGAGAGAGAGAGAGAGTAGGGGAGGGGCAGAGAGGGAGAGAGAGAGAGAGAGAGAGAGAGAGAGAATCTCAAGCAGGCCCTGTGTTGTTAGTGCAGAGCCCAGTGCAGTCTTGATCTCACAAATGGTGAGATCATGACCTGAGCTGATATTAAGAGTCAGTTGTTTAACTGAGTGAGCCACTCAGGTGCCCCAACTTTTACATTTAAATCTATAATCTGTCTTAAACTAATTTTTATGCATGGTGTGAAGTACAGTACAGTAAATTTTTTAACATTATTTTTTTAAGTTATTTATATGCCAAATGGAACTTGCTATCCCAAGATCAAGGGTCTCATGGTATACTGACTAAGCCATTCAGACACCCCTTTTTTAAAAATATTTTTTAATGTTTTTAATTTATTTTTGGGACAGAGAGAGATAGAGCATGAATGGGGGAGGGGCAGAGAGAGAGGGAGACACAGAATCGGAAACAGGCTCCAGGCTCCGAGCCATCAGCCCAGAGCCTGACGCGGGGCTCGAACTCACGGACCGCGAGATCGTGACCTGGCTGAGGTCGGACGCTTAACCGACTGCGCCACCCAGGCGCCCCTAAAAATATTTTTTAAAAGTAATCCATGGTTTATTTCCATATAGATATCCAGTTGCTCTCCACCTTTATTGAAAAGACACCTTTTATTTTTATGTAAAAGAATAAATTCTTGTCCCTAGGAACTGTAAAGACTATATACATGATTTGGAAATGAAAGTGCACTAAACAATGACCAAAGAAGAATCGTCCACTCCATGCCTTGTCTTTGGTCTGGTCTCTCAGAAATAGAATGTTATCAGTTATATTTATTGTTGCTTGTTGCCTCACATTATTTTTATCTGTATATTCACCATAGTCTACTTTCCCTTCCACATAAATTCGGGCCCTCGTTTTCACATACTGATATGCCACATCTCTGAGCCCTGGTCAGAATACTGATATTCTGTGCCATGGTTTCTTTTGACTGACATTACTCATTCGGTATGTTTCACTTTCCCCTGATTGCCACATCTCATTCATTGCTGGAGAAACTATTGTGGCTGGGTTTTTCTCTCCCACTTGGAAGACAGTCCTTTATTGTCTTTATCATAAATCAAGTAACCCTGTATGTGTGGTTCTGTTCCTAGACTCTCCATTCTGTTCCATTAGGCCATTTGTCTATACTTGCAGTAATGCCACATCGTCATAAATATTGTAACTTTATAGTGAGTCTTGAAATCTGTTGTAGTAGTCAAGATTCTCCAGAGAAACAGAAACAATACAAGATGCTTATGTATAAACAAATATTTCCTATAATATCCTATTATATATATTTGACATATATGGAATTGACTCATGAACTTACAAGGTCTAGGAAGTCCCATGATCTACCACCTGGAAGCTGGACATCCAGGAAAGTTAGTGGTGCAGTTCTAGTCTGATTCCAAAGACCTGAAACACAGAAGCACTAATGGTCTAAGTTCTAGTCCCAGAGCAAGAGAAAATCAATGTTCCAGATCTAAATCAGAGTAAATTCTCTCTTCCTCCACCTGGTTGTTCTATTCAGACCTCCAATTGATTGGATGATACCCACAGTGGTGAGGGCAAGCTACTTTATTTATTATTTATTTATTTATTTATTATTATTTATTTAAATGATTTTTTTAATGTTTATTTTTGAGAGAGAGAGAGAGACAGAGTGAAAGTGGGGAATGGGCAGAGAGAGAGGGACACACAGAATCTGAAGCAGACTCCAGGCTCTAATCTGCCAGCACAGAGTCCAATGGGGGCTCAAACCCAAGAACCACAAGGTCATGACTTGAGAAGTTGGATGCTTAACCAGCTGAGCCACTCAGGTGCCCTATTTTTTATGAAAAAAATTTTTTTTAGATTTTTTTTTTACTTTAGGGGGGGTGAGAGACAGAGCAGTAGTAGGGGAGGGGCAGAGAGAGAGGGAGACACAGGACCTGAAGCAGGCTTCAGGCTCCAGCCATCAGCACAGAGCCAGATGCAGAGCTCAAACTCAGGAACTCGTGAGATCATGTCCTGACCCCAAGTCAGATCCTTAACTGACTGAGCCACCCAGTCCCCCTGAGGGCAATCTACTTTATTCATTCAACCATTTCAGGCAGAAACATTATCACAGACATAACCAGAAAGAATATGTAACCAAACATATGGGCCTGTGACCTAGATAAGTTAACACATCAAATCAATCATCTCACTGATCACTAACAGTGCAAGTCCTCCAACTTCTTAAAGAATGTCTTGGTTAGGGGTGCCTGGGTGGCTCAGTCAGTTAAACGTCTGGCTCTGGATTTTGGCTCAGGTCATGATCTCATGGTTCATGAGTTTGAGCCCCACATTAATTTATTATAAAAAATAAAAATAAATAATAAATAATAAAATCTTTAAAAAAAAGAAAAAATGTTTTGTAGGGCCAGTAGGAAGCATAGTGCCTGTGAGGGAGTACCAAGCGATGAGACTTTAAAGCAGTGTCAGCAAACTACAGCCCGTGGACCAAATCTTGCTCATTGACTGGTGTTGTACATTTTGGTCTATAAGCAAAGAATAGCTTTTACATTTTTAAGTGGTTGGGAATACAATCAAAAGAAGGATAATATTTTGTGACAGGTAAAAAATATAAAATTCAAATTTCAGTCTCTATAAATAAAGCTTTATTGAAACACAGTCATATTAATTTGTTTATACGTTATCTGTGGCTGCTTTCACCAAGTATCTTGGTTCCTAAAATTATTAACATATTACACACTTCTTTATCTTACAATATACATGAAATAGTTTCAAAATTACAATATTGAGACTAACAATAAAACTACTGCATAAAGTATAGGATTTCTTTGCAGTCCTTTTTGTGCTTGGAATATATCCCACTAATGATGTATAGTCAGAGCACTGTGTTCAAATGTCACTTATTATTGGTTTGAGTGGTTATATTTCTCTCATTTACACAGTTTCATTTATTTCAATTTATTTTCAATTTTTGCATTTTTTCCTTCTGATTTGATTCAGTTTTTGAATATATGAAACACTTCTGTGATTCAAAAGCAAAAGGTTATAAAAAGGAAAACTCAGCACTTTACATAGGTGAAATATATGGTATGTGAATTATATGTCAATAAAGCTGTTATCAAAAAAAAAGCTGTCTTTTTCCCTGAAGAATTACCCTTTTTAAAAATTTTTTTATTCAAAAAAAATTTTTTTATGTTTTATTTATTTTTGAGAGAGAGGAAGAGACAGAGCACAAGTCGGGGAGGGGCAGAGAGAGGGAGACACAGAATCCGAAGCAGGCTCCAGGCTCCGAGCTGTCTGCACAGAGCCTAATGCGGGGCTCGAACCCATGAACCATGAGATCAAGACCTGAGCTGAAGTCAGTTGCTTAACCCACTGAGCCACCCAGGCACCCCACTTTTTTTTTTTTTTTTTTAAGTAGGCTCCACACCCAGCTTGGAGCCTGACATGGGTCTTGAACTCACAACCCTGCGATCAACAACCGAGCTGAGATCAAGAGTCAATTGCTCAACCAACCGAGCCACCCAGACACCCCAAATTACCCTTTTATTAAGTTCCAATTTACCCTTCAAGTGTTTTTGTGTTTTTTTTTTACACTATTTATTTTTGAGAGAGAGAGAGAGCACAAGTGAGGGAGGGGCAGAGAGAGAGAGGGAGACACAGAATCCGAAGCAGGCTCCAGGCTCTGAGCTGTCAGCACAGAGCCCAACGTGGGGCTCGAACTGACAAACCGCGAGATTATGACCTGAACCAAAGTCGGACACTTAACCGTTTGAGCCACCCAGGGGCCCCTACCCTTCAAGTGTTTTTTATGCAAAAACAAGCAAATATATGTACTGCATTTCTTTCACTCATTCTTTCACTCATTTTTTTCTTATACAAAAGCTAGCATACCATACTGTACTTTTTCCTTCCTTAACACTATCCCTAGGAGATTACCCAATATAAGTACATATAGACATCTTCAGGAGTTGCTTTTTTTTCCTGTTGTTATTTAAGTAAGCTTTATGCCCAAGGTGGGGCTTGAACTCACTACCCCAAGATCAAGAGGATCAAGAATCACATGCTCTACTAAGCCAGCTAAGTGCCCCTAGAATTTGTGTTTTTTTAATATAATCTTTTTTTAATCTTTTATTTTTGAGAGAGAGACAGCATGTGAGCAGGGGAGGAGCAGAGAGAGAGGGAGACACACAATTGGAAGCAGGCTCCAGGCTCTGAGCTGTCAGCATAGAGCCAGATGCGGGGCTTCAACTCACGAACTGTGAGATCATGACCTGAGCCGACTGAACCACCCAGGCGCCTGGAATTTGCTTTTCTTTTTTTGAAAGCAACATTTGCAATTGTGAGTTCAGACTTAATAAAATATGTAACTGTGTTACATTTCTTTGTTTTCTTAAAAAAAAAATACCTTCAGTTGACTTCTGTTCCGTAAGTATCCCAAATTCCCAATTTGGCATTGATTGAGGTCTTTCCGAGCAAATACATTTTTTAAAATGTTTATTTTTTGAGACAGAGAGAGAGAAACAGAGAAAGAGGGAGATTGATTCCAAAGCAGCGCTGTCAGCACAGAAGCACAGAAGCAGAGAGCTCTACACGGGAAAGAGGGAGACACAGATTCCAAAGCAGAGCTATCAGCACGGAGCCCTACTCTGGGCTTGAACTCATGAGCTGTGAGATCATGACCTGAGCTGAAGTCAGAGGCCTAACCAACTGAGCCACCCAGGCGCTCCTAAGCAAATATTTTTAAACCAATCACTACTTTCTAGTCAATGTAAAGTTTTTAAGAAGTACTAGTAAAATGAGAGGCTTTGTAAGTACATCAGTAATAAGGTCATTCTTCTCTGAAAGATAATTTTGGTGGAAAACTTCAGTCATTTTCGAGATATATATTTTATGTTCTCCATTAATATATTTTTTTAAAATTTTTTGACATTTATTTATTTTTGAGACAGAGAGAGACAGAGCATGAATGGGGGAGGGTCAGAGAGAGAGGGAGACACAGAATCCGAAACAGGCTTCAGGCTCTGAGCTGTCAGCACAGGGCCCGACGCGGGGCTCGAACTCACCAACGGCGAGATCATGACCTGAGCCGAAGTCGGACGCTCAACCGACTGAGCCACCCAGGCGCCCCTCCATTAATATTTTTTGATGAATGTCATCATTATGCACCTATGCTGAAAACCAATATTCAATCAATTGCTAAATTTGTTGATTTCATCTCCTAAATATTCTCAAATCTATCCTGTTGCCTACCATTTCCTTCAGATCCTCATTTTCTCTAGCTTGATCTCTGTAATAACATCTGAAACTTCTCCTTCTCAAGGCCAGAGGATTTTAATAATGCAAATCAGATCACCACCGCACCAAGCATAAAATCCTTCAATGCCTCATCATTTAAAGATAAATTCCAAGTTCGTTGACATATATATACATACATGTATATGTGTATATATGTATGCATATATAGCCTTTCAAGTTCTGACCCATAGCTTCCCCGCCAGCCTCATCTCACACTTCATGCTCCAGCAACAATAAACGCCTTATGGTTGCACACCCTCTACTCTTTCCGTCTCCACTACCTGGAATGCTTGCCTGTCTGACTGACTTCTCCGAAACAAAGCGATTGGGAGAGAATCTGGGAAATTGGTGTTCTCCCAGAACACATTCTGCCAAATGGAGGTCTTTCCAGAAAATTTAAAAATATACAGGTCGATATGACAGTTACAAGTTATTAAAATGGACAAACAGGAGGAAACGGTTAGAGATCAAGAGGAAGATCCCCAGATCAGGTAGCAGAGGAAGTTGTTTTTGGTTTACTTCCCTACCAATCAATGGCGTAGGCCCCGCCCCCGTAGGCTAGACCCTAGGGGCACCTCTAGTTCCTGCATGTTCTATAAGACAGTTCAGGTATTCTACCCTATAAAAAGCTCTCCTGTTCCTCCTACCCCACTTTACTTGGTATCCCCTCTTCAAAGCTCTCAACACCCTGGCCTAAATTGTTTGCCTATTATGTAGGAAAGTGTCTGAGGGCAAGGAACAGTGTTTGTTCATCATTATCGAGCCAGTGTCCAGCACCACGTCTAGCACGCGGTTCATACTCAACAGAATTTATAGAATAAAAGACCAAATAAATGACAGGGCCTTAGAGTTTACTTTCCCTTTCATTAAAGAGCTTCTCCCAGACTCCTTAACAGCTCCAAGCCCCGCCCCTTCCTGCAACAGCGCAGGCCCCGCCCCTTTCCCTTAAACTCCGCACCAGCTTACGCGAGTTTGGCGCCAATCGTGTTTTTTTTTTTTCGCCCTCCTAAAGGCGGGAACTAGTTCTGTGCGCCGGGACGTGCTGTACGTCTGGTCTGATTGGCCATGGGTGCTCGGTCCCGCCTCCTCGTCCTGAGTGCGTTCTGGCATTGGTGGAGATGCCTGGGAGACCTCGGTGTCCAGAAAGGAGCCCCAGCTATCTTGGGCTGGGCAGGGCGGGTAAGTTGATGTGGGGGTCCGGTCCGCTCGGGGCTCTTGGGAATAGGCTGTATGGCACGGTAGTGCTCCAAGCGGAAGCAGGCGGTTTTCGGGGAGCCCAGGCGTCGAAGAGAATCACGGAGTCGCGGAAGGGGGGGGCGCGCCTGATGTCCGGGGCCCTTAGGTAGCCGCTTTCCCGCCGCCCTCGGGTGCAGTTTCAGGGCTAGCATTCGCGTTCCTCTCTGGTCCCTCGAGAGGATCCAGGGGGGAATTGGGGTGAGAGCACGTAGGAACTACGCTTTCGACCGCTCCTCCCGCCCCTCCCCCCAAAACCAATCTTGTCTTGGAATGCACTTCTTGAGGCTTCCGGATGGGATTCTGGAGGAATGGGTCTTTCGTAAGCGTAAGGTGATCATTGATGTTGGTTGTTTTCGCTACTCTTATACCCAGAGAAGTTATCTCCACAACGCCTAGAACCATACCTGACACATAGTTGGCCCCAACTCAGATGTTAATGTAGAATGTGCAGAATCTCAGGATTTGTGCTTCAGGGATCGGGTTGGCATTGACTGATTCTTCCCTGGTCTTTCCCAGGTTCCTCCCTGGTCTTTCCCATTCTCCGCAGCTATAGCTCCAAACCTCTACCCTTCCTCAGTGCCCCTCCCCCATCTCACTCAGCGCTTCTTTGATTGGAGGACAGAGACCAGAGCAAAAATTTCCCCACCCCCACCCCAATTATCTTCTAGCATTTCTTCCCATTTCACAAGAGGTGGCCCCCTTTCAAAGAAAAAAAATATATACTTTTCTCACGAATATTCTTGATTTTGTCATTTGGCTTTAAAGACAGTGGGAATCTAATCCCAAATATGCCATTTAACACCTGTTTGACCTTGGGGCAAGTTTCTTAATCATTTGTTATATGTTTCCTCAACTGTGAAACGGGAAAAAGAATAGTATATACTTCTCGGGATTTTGGGAAGATTTAAAATAATGTATTTGGAACATTTAAGGCCCTGGCACGTAGTGTTCAGTATATGTAGTGTTTGTTATTTTCCCTTTACATTTTCTTTGGGGATCTTGGTGTATTAGATTTAACCTTTCCCAGGAACCTTAAAAGACACTCTCCTCCTCCCCTGGCTTTTTCCTGTTTTCCTCTATAAATGCTTAACTTCATTCCTTCAATTTTTTTTTTTTTTTAAGGAAAGTTTCCTTTAGACTGTCTTTAAGACATTGTCCTATCACAAAAGGCTAGGTAATCCTCCTTTCATGTGCTTTGTTCCTAAAATGATTATGAGTGAGCTTTCAACTCTTTTCTTTGATCATCATGGTTTTAAACATGTAAACCTTTGCCTTTACACTGTTTAGGTGCAACACTCCTCTGTCAGTAGTCCCTCTAATTATATATTGAGGTCCTCATTTAGGGGAAAGTGAGAGCAAATGTGAATAAAACCCCTCTTTCCAAGAGATTCCCATACATAGTCCTTCCTCTTTTCCCTCCTCCCTTCTATTTTAGGAGAATCACTGGCCTTTGTGATTTCAAGACCGTAATCTCAACTCTCAACTCTACCAATTATGTTTTGTCTTTTGTGCTACGTACTCCTGTTTCCTGTTGTCTATTAGACATCTTCACTTGGATGCCATACAGATAATTTATCATGTCTTCTTTGGTTCTCTATTTCAGTTAAAAGCATGACTACCTTGTTACCAAAGCTAGGAACTTTGGAGTTATTGTTAATAAATTGGGGATTTCAGTAATTCAACAAATATCTTTTTATTACCTACTAACTTGCAAGGCCCTGTCCTGAGAGCTGGTGATACAGTGGTGAACAGAACAGAGTCAGTCCTGGTCTTCATGGATCTTACATTCCAGTGGGTGAGATGAACATTTCTTTAGGAATCGCACAAAAATGTAATTATAAACTGAAAAGAGGCCGTATCGAGAAAGGACACAGTGGTATAAGAGTTTGTAACAGAGGGCCTGACATAGTGGAGAGAGAGAGTAGCCAGGGAAGGCTCAAACATTACTTAAGACAAAATACCAGTGAGGAGTTGAGTGATGGTAGAGCATTGAGGAAAGAGCACTCCCTGCAGAGGCCCTGTGGCGGGAGGGAACAATTGGCATGGCCGAAGAGCTGAAAGAAGGTCAGTATGATCAAGAGTAAAGACTGCCTGCTGGGAAATGGGGAAGAAGGATACAGGCTATCTCTGGAATTGTGGGCAGAGGCCAGGTCTCCCTAGACTTTGCAAGCAGAGTTGTGACAAAATTCTTAAATCTAAAATCAGCAGGAAGCACTGAAGGGTTTTAAGTAGAGGAGGGAGCATGATCAGATTTGCATTTTGAAAAGATAACTCAGGCTCTGGTTTTGAAGTGGTCAAGATTGGACATTCGAATACACTTTCCATTAAATCTTTTGATTCTGTCACAAATCTCAGATCTGCTTCCTATTTCCACTACTGATGACTTCGTCACCCCTCATTGTCTCCTGCACTGTTTTAATAGTCTTTATCTTTTGGTACTAATATTTTCAATACTTGCTAGAGTTAAATTCCTGGAATGCAGATTTGATCGTGATATTCTCTTGCTTTAAAAACCTTCAGTGGTTTCTCTCATTCTCTACTGGATGAAGTCCAGGTATCTTAATCATGTAATATATCACCTGACTTCTAAAACCTCATTTCTCTCTTGCCATTTGCAACTCTGTGGATGGAACTAGAGGGTATTATGCTAAGTGAAATTAGTCAGAGAAAGACAAATATACGACTTCACTCATATGAGGACTTTAAGATACAAAACAGATTGAACATAAGGGAAGGGAAGCAAGAATAATATAAAAACAGGGAGGGAGACAAAACATAAGAGACTCTTTTTATTATTTTTTAATGTTTATTATTGAGAGACAGAGACAGACAGAGTGAGCAGGGGAGGGGCAGAGAGAGAGGGAGACACAGAATCTGAAGCAGGCTCCAGGCCCCAGCCGTCAGCACAGAGCCTGATGCGGGTCTTGAACCCATGAACTGTGAGATCATGACCTGAGCCGAAGTCGATGCTTATGCTTAACTGACTGAGCCACTCAGGCGCCCCTAAGAGACTCTTAAATATGGTGAACAAACAAAGGGTTGCTGGAGGGGTTGTGGGAGGGGGGATGGGATAAATGGGTAAGGGGCGTTAATGAATCTACTCCTGAAATCATTGTTACGTTATATGCTAACTTGGATGTAAATAAAAAAATAAATTATTAAACCCCTCATTTCTCAAATTCTAATCTGTAGGTATTCACACCCATACTTCCTTGTGAGCTCATAGATGTAGTGGGGAGATGGTATAGGAATTGTGTTTGCAAACGGGAACCCAGTTTCACTGAACCTTGGGATTTTGGAAACCTTGGGATAGTGAATGATGGAGCTAGAAAGGTAGGCATTAGTGTGTATCATGGTAAGGCGTTTGGGCTTTATTCAGTAGACATTGGGAAGTAATGGAAAGTTTTTGAGCAAGAAGTGATAATGAGCAGGATTGCTTCTGAAAAACGAATCCAGCAATTGTGTGTGGCATATATTTGGAGAGAGGAGATAATTAGATAGGTATAGTGGAGCCTGAAATAAAATTCAGAAGGAAAGAATGAGGATAAATGGGAGAAACATTGTGGACTTGTATCAGAAGGCTATTAGGGAATGCTAGTGCCAGTGAAAGAAGTAGAGATGTCAGGAGGCGACAGATGTTGATGATCTCTTTTGGTTTTGGTCTTGGTGAATTGGGACTTACAGGAATGTGTTTATTAACTTTAGCATCTTATTGCTGACTGTTGGTTTGTGTTTCAGTACAAGCAGTTCCTAATTTTCCAGCACTGTGAGGTGGCAGCAGAGGGGTCTATAAATCTGATCTGGTACCCCTACTTTTTGTGGCAGTATTTACTCTTTATCCCTTACCCCCTTGTGTTTGTTCATCAAGTGTTTAACACAACGTAATAAATTTTGCTTTTCAGGTATAGAAAATAAGATACTGATGTCCAGGAGTTCATTGCCTTAGTACAACATTCAAAAGCATTTTTATAAGAGCCCAATAGCATTTAGAGCTAGTTAGGTGTTATTGAAACGGTAATAACCACAGCTCTGTGAAATCCTTTCTGTGAGCTTTTCATGGCAAATGAGATTGTAAGATAATATGTGTTAAGACACTAAGTTTGTGGTAAGTTGTTAGAGCAGCAATAGGAGACTAATGTACTCAGTAACACTATGCATATTTTATGTACTCAATAGTCACATGTGGTTAGTGTTATATTGGACAGCTCAGATATAGGACATTTTTGTCATTATAGAAAGTTCTATTGGACAGCACTCGTCTAAAAAAGGTAGTTCTTAGGGCATCTGGCTGGCTCAGTCGGTGGAGCATGTGATTTGTGGTCTTGGGGGTTGTTAAGTTCAAGCCCCACATTGGGTGTAGAGATTAGTTAAAAATAAAATCTTTAAAAAATAAAAATTAAAAAATTAAAAAGGTAGTTCTCAAAGTGTAGTCCTTGAACTAGCAGCATGACCTGAGAACTTTTTAGAGTTGCAGATATTCATGTCTCACTCTAGACCTACAGAATCAAAAACTGGGGGAGTGGGACTCATCAGTCTTATGTTCTAACTCCTTCAGGTTAGAAGTCTAAAAACATGCTGAAGTCTAAAAACAACTTTTTTCTTTTCTTTCCCTTTCTTCCTTTCTTCCGCTCTTTCTCTTCCCTGCCCTGCCCTGCCCTGCCTGGCCCTGGCCCTGGCCCTACGAGTGAACAGAGAAGGGGCAGAGAAAGAAGAGAGAGGGAGGATTCCAAGCAGGCTCCGCACTGTCAGTGCGGAGCCTGATGCAAAGCTTGAACCCACGAACCCTGACATCACGACCTGAGCCAAAACCAAAAGTTGTATGCTTAACTGAGCTACCCAGGTGCCAATAAGAACAACTTTAGAAAGCAAATGATTGCAATGGAGGTAGCTAAATGTAATGATGTATTTAGTATGTCAGTACAATAAGGGAATGAGGGTTGACTATGTCTCCAGAAAAGGGGGTTCTCTTTTATGGTAGCTGGGTTGGGGAGAGGATGAGCAGACCAGGCAGGGCAATAGAATGAGCAAGAGATTGTGGAGTTGAGGTTCATGGCATAATTCAGGAACTGCAAGTACAGACATTTCTGCTTTAATGTATGCATTTTTGAAAAACCTTTAGTTCTGTAAGTCACTAAAACAGGGTTTATGGGAAAAATAGGGGCAGAATACTCAAAACCTCTCTACTCATGTTACTAGAGCACCAACAGGAACAATAACAATTTTAATTAAAATGTTGGCATAGTTAAGGCAAGTAAAATTCCTAATGAATATCTCAGTCAATATAGATTTTTTCTCAAGAAAGAAGAAAGATGAAATAGGCTGATGGAGGAAAAGGAAGAACTGAAGCTGTTGATTTGTGGAGACAAGAACAGAGGGACATAAACACAGGTTGCAGGTTTGATGTGAATACTGTGATGGCAGACTGGATGGCTTTGGCTTATTGCCTGGTATTTGGGTTATTTGTACCCTGACAAAGATTGAGGAAAATCATGCTTACACCCTTGCAAGACAGAGCCTGTTACTGTACTGAAACAAGAGGAAGAAAGGAGAGTGATGGGCACCTAGGGTAAGGGCATCAGTGTAGGACTAGATTCCTTCAAGAGTTGCTGCATTTAGCTGCTGTTAATGGTGCAAAACTGTAATGATCTGGGAAGAACCCTGTGTGAACCAGTATAGTTTCTGCATTACACTAACATCATTTCTCTATTTCTCAATAACGTGTGTGCTGCCTCGCATTATAGAAACATGCTTTGGTAGGGGCACCTGGGTGGCTCAGTTGGTTAAGTGTCTGACTTGATTTCAGCTCAGAGCATGTTCCCACGGTTCATGAATTTGAGCCCTGTGTCAAGCTCTGTGCTGACAGCATGGAGCTGGAGCCTGCTTGGGGTTCTCTCTCCCCGCCTCTCCCCCCCCCCCCCTCCCCCTCTCCCCGTTCTCTCTCAAATAAATAAATAAATAAATAAATAAATAAATAAATAAATAAGCATTAAAAAAAATAGAAATATGCTGTGGTAGTACAGAATATCTCATGTGGCTCAATAGGGTAGGTTAGAGTAGCAGTGTGAGAAAAGTAGTGATATTTCTGGAAAGGCCTTGTAGTTCTGTGCTAGGGAAGCTTAATTCAATAATGTTGCTTTGGGTAGTTCTTAAAGGCTTTTTGACCTGGGAGTGAAACAGGTTACAAGTCAACAGATTTTGGCTTTAGTGTGGAAAGTGGTAGAAGGAAAAAGGTGTTGGTAGTATGGAAACTAGTTAGGAGACTTTGTAATAATTTAAATGAGTAATAATTATATTGAAAACTGGAATGACTGAGTGGAAAGGAGATGTTAAATTTGAGAGATTTAAAAATAAAATCACTAAGAATTTGTGATCACTTGAAAGTGAGTGTGGATGTAAGGGACGAATCAAAGATAATGAGAGTTTGTAGCTTGAGAATGAGTTCAGGCAGGAGATAATGGTTTATATTTCCCATATCTAGGCATCTACCCTATTTGCTTTCTTTCATTATTATGCCTTATATAAATATCCTTTTCAATCTCACTGTCTCCATCTTGGGTTATGTTATTATGTGGACTCTTATATAAGCTCCTTCCCAGTTTCTTTTCCTACACGTTTGTCTTTCTAGTTCATTCCACATGTTAATCTTTTCTCTTTATACCAGTGTTTCTAACTCAGAAACCTTCAGTGCTCTTGTCTTCTGAAATTTCAAGGCCAGATTCCTTAGTTGGACATTTAGTATCTTCTGTTTGACTCTAATGAAATTTGACAGTCTTATCTCCCAATCCTCTTCTGCCTGAGGTTCATATATGCCTTCCCTCCAAAGTTAATGGTGTTCTCATTTGGAATCTACCTATCTCCACTCTTCCTCCCACTCTTCCATTGATATGCAGGTCCTTCTACAAACCAGTCATCAGCCGTATGCATGCTTTTATTCTCTACACATCTTTGCCAACATTTGGGAGTGGATAGTGGCTACAAGAGGGCATGAGTAATACTTCTAGGGTATTGATCTGTATCTTGATCTGGGTGGTAGTTAGATGGATGTGTGCAGGTTGTCAAAAATCATAGGACTGTATACTTATGATTGGTCGTTTTTTTCCTATATGTTATACTTCAATAAAAAGCTTACTTCCTTTTCTCCAAAATAAAAAATGTCCTGCCTCTCCTAGGCCCTTTACATTTCAATTTAATTTTTATGGTCAACTTCTTAAGTTTGAGTGGGATTGCATTGAGTTGGGGAGAATTGCCAACTTTGATATTGAGTTTTCCTAAATATGATTGAATTATGTTTTGCCATTTATTTAGATCAGAAGCAAATTGCCTGTTTTTGTAAATAAAGTTTTATTGGAACACAGTCAGACCTATTTGTTTACATGTCGTCTTTGGTTGCTTTGAGCTTCAGTGGCAGGGGTAGGTGGTTGTGACAGACCAGATGGCCTGCAAGCACAAAATATTTACTTTCTGGCCTTGTAAGAAGAAAAGGTTTCCATACCCCTGATTTAGGCCTTTCTTTTTTGAGAGAGAGAGTGCATGGGTAGGGAGAGGGACAGAGAGAGAGAGAGAAAGAGAATCTTCTTTTTTTTTTTTTAATGTTTATTTATTTTTGAGAGAGAGAGAAAGGCAGGGAGACAAGCAGACAGAGAATCCTAAGCAGGCTCTGCACAGGGCTCAAACCGATGAACTGATGATCATGAACTGAGCTGAAACCTAGAGTCAGATGCTTAGCTAACTGAGCCACCCAGGCACCAAGAAAGAGGGGAGGAGAGAGAGAGAATGAGAATATAATTTCTGTGTACTTAATGGTTTTGTTGTTGTAAATATCTTTTTATCAGTTATGTTTTAAAACTCTTGCGGGGTGCCTGGGTGGCTCAGATTCTCTCTCACTCCCTCTCTGCCTCTCTAACGCTCTCTCTCCCTCTTTCTCAAAATAAATAAAGTTAAAAAAAAAAAAACCTTAAAATTATTTTGCTGGCATACAGGAAAGCATTTTTGTGTGTTTATCTTACATTCAGGAACTTAAAAAAAACTCTTATTCTAATAATTTGTAGATTTTCTACATTGGTGGCCATAGTTTAAATAATGTCAGCTTTGCTTCTTTCCAGTTCTGTCTCAATTCATGCCTTACTCTTCTTTCAAACAGAAGCAAGCTTGACTTTAAAGGAGATGCTTTTGTGGTGTCATCATCATGTATGATGTTTGAGGGTTTTGTTTTGTTTTGTAGTAGAAATATATCCTTTATCAGTTTAAAAAAGGTCCCTTAAATTTTCATAAACTCCCAAGTTTGCTAGGAGTTAGTATTGAATTTATCATATGCTCTTCCTGAGCAGATGTTAGGATACACATATTTTGTCTCTAATATGATGAAATATACAAATATTTTTTTTACTGAGAGACCATTTGTTAGAATGGTTTTTGATTTATGGTAAAATTCAGAAGCACAGGGGTGCCTGTCTGGCTCAGGTACAGCATGTGACTCCTCATCTCAGGGTCATGAGTTCAAGCCCCACATTAGGTGTAGAGCTTACTTAAAAAAAAAAAATCAGGAGTACAGAGAAATCTTGTTTATCATGCTACATCTCCCTCCCCAGTTTTCTCCGTTGTTAATGTCTTATTACATGATATTAGTATGGTACATTTCCTGTAATTATGAATCAACACTGCTTTCTTTTTTTGTTTTTTTTTTAAGATTTTATTGTATTTTTATTTTATTTCAGAGACAGGGAGAGAGAGAGGGTTCATGTGGGGAAGAGGGGCAGAGGGATAGAAAGAGGATCCCAAGCAGGCTTCACGCTCAGTGTGGAGCCCCGTGTGGGGCTCATCCCGTGAGATCATAACCTGAGCCAAAATCAAGAGTTGGGACACTTAACCGACTAAGCCACCCAGCTGCCCCATCTTTTTTTTTTTTTTTTTTAAGTAATACCTGCCAGTAGTAAAAACTAAAACTGTAAAATGATATGCAATGAAGACTTTGATCTATTAGATTTCTGTTTAACCAAATCATTATCACCATTCTGTAAAAAACCCATTGACTGATTTTCCCTCCTCCATATGACAGTTTATTTATTTTTAAATTAATTTATTTTTATTTTTTATTTTCATTAAAAAAATTTTTTTAATGTGTGTTTATTTTTAAGAGAGAGAGACAGAGTGCGAGTCAGAGACGGGCAGAGAGAGAGGGAGACACAGAATCTGAAGCAGGCTCCAGGCTCTGAGCTGTCAGCACAGAGCCTGACAGGGGGCTCAAACCCACGAGCCATGAGATCATGACCTGAGCCAAAGCTGGTTGCCTAACGACTGAGCCACCCAGGCACCACTTTTATTTTTTTTTAACATTTATTTATTTTTGAGAGAGAGAGAGGGAGAGAACACGCATGCATGTGAACGGGAAAGAGGCAGACGCAGAGAAGGGAGGCAGATGATCCAAAGCAGGCTCGTCACTGTGAGCCCAGAGCCCGATGCAGGGCTCAGACTCCTGAACCTGTGAGATGGCCTGAGCTGAAATCGAGAGCTGGCTGCTTAACCGACTGACTGAGCTACCCAGGCGCCCCCATATGACGGTTTATAGCTGGTGATAAGTTACTGTTAGAAAGCCTGTGAGTTTCTGCTATGTCAGTAGTTTTGCTTTACCAAGAGTTAGTTCTGTTATTTGACAAATATGATTATGCCATTTGTAATTATTGTACAGACTATATTATAACAGTTAATTCAGCTAATTGGAAAAAGTGTTGCAGTGGGGAATGTGAGTAATGAACAAAACGCTATACTTTAGGGGTGCCTGGGTGGCTCAGTTGGTTAAGCATCTGACTTGATTTCTGCTCAGGTCATGATCTCACTGTTCATGGTATTGAGCCCTGAGTCAGGCTCTGTGCCAACAGCGTGGAGCCTGCTTGAGATGTTCTCTCTCTCTCTCTCTCTCTCTCTCTCTCTCTCTCCCTCCCTCTCTGTCCCTGCCCCACTTTCAGATGAACACTGTTTCTCTCTCTCTAAATATAAAATAAACAAACGTCTTTAAAAAAAGATATATACTTTGATTGTATTTAAAAGTAGTAACGTAAATTGTATCTCTTGTGATAGAACCATGACTTTTTCTTTGAGAATGAGTCCAGTGATCAGAGTTCTGACTTCTTTCTTTCTTTTTTTTTCTTAAGTAAGCTGTATACCCAGTGTGGGGCTTGAACTCATGACCTCGAGATCAAGAGTCAAATGCCTTACCAGCTGAGCCAGGTGCCCCCTGACTTCTTTCTTGCATAAACCACACCTATAAGACATTGCTTATGATTTCCATCCCTCCCTTCCTTCCTTCTTTAATTAAAATGGAGTAAGAATTTAGATACTTGTTTTTTTCTTTTTTTCCTTTTTTAATGTTTTTATTTATTTTTGAAAGAGAGAGAGAGAGAAAGAGGAAGAGAAAGAGGAAGAGAAAGAGAAAGAGAAAGGGAAAGACAGAGCACGAGCTGGGTAGGGGCAGAGAGAGAGGGAGACACAGAATCTGAAGCAGGCTCCAGGCCCTGAGCTGTCAGCACAGAGCCTGATGCAGGGCTCAAACTTGTGAATTGTGAGATCATGACCTGGGCTGAAGTCTGATGCTCAACCTACTGAGCCACCCAGGCGCCCCTAGATACTTGTTAATCAGTGTGAATACAGACTAGGTTTTCTCTTCCATTATTTTGGATTATCTCACCTTCACTTGATTTGACAAGCAATCGTGTGTGTATCTTTCTGCTCACCTATAATCTTTTCAAAGCATTCAGCTTAGTTTTTACTGGAAAAGAACTTCCTTTGGCAATATAATCTTTCATAATACTATTACTTAGAAAAATAAGGAAACCTGCATAATTGGATTTGGTAGTAAATGTGATCTGGCTATCGATAAGCCTATATCTCAGTTGGTGGGAGCAGAAATATACAGGTGCAGGTATTCTTAATGACTGTCCGTATCCACAATGGCCATAGTTCATTGACCACAGGCATCATTCATCAGACTTTACTGGCAGAATGGAAAATGTCAGATAAGTCAGGTTTTCTTTCTTTCTTTTTTTTTTTTTTTTAAGCTGTTTTGGATACTTCTATTGCTTTTTTCTTGCTACAAATAGCACTACATTGAATTTTCCTGTATATATATTTTGTAACCATGTGCTTGTATATCTCTCAGAATGAGTTACTAGATATGATTTGTTGGGTCAAAGATTATGTGCATATAAAAACTTGATAGCTATGGTCAAATTGCCTCCATGGAGTTTGTGCAAGTATATACTTGGGTGATGTATGAGAGTATGTCTTTTGTCACATCTTTACAAACCCTAGTATGGTATCAAATTCTTTACTATTTACCTGTCTTACTCTCTTATTGGTGAAAACACGTATGTCTGGAGTTCCCCAGACTGCTCCCAGGTTTGATGATTTGCTAAGAGGACTCACAGAACTCATGTAGTTGTACTTATTTAGTATGATATTGGCTTATTTTTGTATAAAAATTAATTTGTATTTTGGTCTATTTTATAAAATTAGTATCATTTACTTTGTGACATGGTTTAGCCATAATAAGTAAGCTTAAGCTTTTGGAAAACAGTAGGCACTTTTTTTGA
The DNA here is from genome assembly GCF_028749965.1 of Puma concolor. Taxonomy (NCBI): domain Eukaryota; kingdom Metazoa; phylum Chordata; class Mammalia; order Carnivora; family Felidae; genus Puma; species Puma concolor. The sequence goes on from NC_141671.1 coordinate 82,064,619, forward strand.
AGTGATGGTAGAGAGTGAACTTATTCATTGTGTCCACATTTAAAAATTGCTGTTTTTAAAAACGATTTTTTTAAATGTTTACTTTTGAGAGAGAAAGAGAGGGAGACACAGTGCAAGCAAGGCAGGGGCAGAGAGAGAGGGAGACACAGAATCTGAAGCAGGATCCAGGCTCCGAGTTGTCAGCACTGAGCCTGATGCGGGGCTTGAACTCGTGAACTGCAAGATCACGGCCTGGGCCGAAGTAGGACACTTAACCGACTGAGCCACCCAGGTGCCCCTAAAAATTGCTTTTTAACTGAAAGCTAGGTTTATTCTCTGAATTGTGAGGTTGATTTTAACAATGGAAAAATCTTTATATTTCATGCTTTAGATGGCGACTGTCAAAAGGAAATAGGATCATGGCAGCAGATGATGACAATGGTGATGGAACAAGTTTATTTGATGTCTTTTCTGGTAAGACCTGTCTTTCTGAACTGTCTTTCTAAGTGTATTTAATTGCAAAATCATTTATTCTCATTGAAAACACTGTTATCAACTCTTTCTTCCCACACATAAATGAATTAACGTAGTAAGGTGCCTGGCAAATAGGAAATGTTTAGTAAATGTGAGCTTTCTTATTATTACAGGGCTTTTAAGGCTCTCAAATATAATGAAATTAACAACTTTGTCAATATGAGTGGTAATGATATTTATTTTTCTATCCAAAGAAATATAAAATAGGTATTTGTTACTCTTGAGTAAGTTGAATACATTATGGTCCTTTACTCCCAAATACTTAAGTGTGTATTTCATAAGAAAAACTTGGGTTTTTTAATATAAGAACACAATTATCAAAATTTCAGTAAATTTAACATTGATATAATACTTTTATTTAATCTGCTATTTTTGTTCCTGTTTTACCAGGTAACCCCAACATTTTCTTTATTATTATGATTGGATTTTAATCTATCATTTTAATACTTTTAGTTTTTCTCATCTTTTTTTTTTCCTTCTGATTTTCTTACCTTCTTTCAAATGTTGAATATATTTTAGAATTTTGTTCTAATTTATATATTAGCTTTTTGGGCTACAACACCTCTTTGCATTATTTTTTAGTGGCTGCTTAAGGGATTGGAGTATACCTCTTTAACATTTTGTAGTCTACTTCCTAGTATTGTACTTTTTCACCTAAGATGTAGAATCTTGTATGTATAGTTTTATTTAACCTTCATCCATCCTTTTATGTTAAAGATGCCATAAACCTCATGATACAGAGCTTCAATTTTGACTTTATATCATTCTATGTATCTTTAAAAACTTAAGAGGAATTAAAAGAAATTAAGAAAAATTTATTTATATTTACTCTGTTATTTATCGTTTCTAGTCCTAGTATCCTATAATAGCTTTTCAGTATCATTTTCCTCCCCATTCTCTCTTTTCCTCTTGGACTGCAGATATACAGTATGTGAGAACTTTTGATATTACTAAGGTTACTAAGACATTTGTTGTTGTTTATTTGTTTTAAATCTTTTTCTCTCTATTCTTCAGATTGGGTAATTTTTATTGATTTACCTTCAAGTTCACTGGCTCTATTGTTAAGCACCTTCAGTGAAAATTTTTTTTCTTTTTTTTTTTTTTTTGCATTAGATATTGCACTTTTCACTTTTAGGATTTTCATTCTTTGCTTGTTTGTTTTAGTTTGTTATTTTTTATTTATTTAATTTTAGTAATCTCTACATCCATTGTGGGGCCCAAACTCATGACCCCAAAATCAAGAGTTGCACTCCACCAACTGAGCCTGCCAGGCATCCCTCATTCTTTGTTTTAATGGTTTCTGTTTCTCTGCCAAGATTTCCTATGTAGTAATTTTGGATTGCATTCTGGGTGCTCAATTCTGTTATGTTCTAGAGACACTGGATTATGCTATATTGTTTTTACTTTTAGCAAGTATTTAACTTGGCTGAACTTAAACTTCTGTCTTACCTGTAGTGGATAGCAGCTGAAAATCTGTTCAGATATTTTAGCTTTAACTGGACATTTTGGAGTTCTCACCTTTACTTATGTAGTTTGGAGGTCACTTGGAGATTTGGGCACAAATCGGGGAATACTCTTTCTGGATTTTCTTTCTTAGTTTCTAGTTGCTGTTATCATTCCCCATTTTTTTTCTCTCATTATTCAAACTTTTAGGACCAGAGGTTTCCATCTAAGCTTTCACTGCTCATTGTGGCTCCAACTAGGGCTTATCCTTCTACAAAAAATTTTAATAAAGGGGGATAGGGAATGCATACAAGACTGTTTTCTCCTTTCAGGTGTTGTCTCCCATTCAGTTTTTGCCCTCTTTGGATTGTTTTTAGATTTTCAGATTGCCTTTTTTTTTCTTATTTAATTGAGGTATAATTATACTTATAACATCCTATTAGTTTCAGGAATACAACATAATGATTCAGTATTTGTATATAATGTGAAATGATCACCACAGTGACAGTCTAGTGGCAGAGCATTTGACTACAGATAGCTTTTAATAATTTGCTTAGAGTTTATAGTTGTTATCAGCAGGAGGATTGGTCTGATAGAACCACTCTGCTATTATTGGAATTGGAACCTTCTCACAAGTTTGTTTTTGAAAGTGAGTTTTTAAGTCTAAATCTTATGTAATAGAGTCATAAATCTGTGTATTGAGATCTTTCTATTTATAAGGATGTTTAAAAATTGTAAACAATTGTGTTTTTTGGTATAAGACTAATAAAGTCTCTGTCTTTTTCTGGATTAGAAAAACTTCACTAACTTCATAAAGTCAGTTTTAATTATCTTTGATTTTCCTGCAGCTTCTCCTCTTAAAAATAATGATGAAGGTTCTTTGGACATATATGCTGGGTTGGACAGTGCTGTTTCTGGTATGTAAATTTAAAATAAAAGTTTCATTTTCTTTGGTCAGTGTACTGGAAGTATTTATTTTGTTGTTGCCAATTCTTGGAGTAATACATAGTTCCTGAACAATTTGCCCATTCTTTGAAATGGTTATACTTAGGTAATTATTTTTTTGACCAAAGTTTGATCACTAAAACAAATTAGCACTCAGTTTTGCTATTCATCTAGGTCTTAGATGTAACTGGACCTAGAGCAGGTATATTTTGTACATTGAAATGCAGCTGCTGGTGGGGTCTATACATATATTACTGCTCATACTGTCATGGCTTACATATTAGAACTTTTGAAAAGGGTAGTTACTATAAATGTTTTCAAATGTATCAGTAAGAGGTGCCTGGGTGACTCAGTTGGTTGGACATCCAACTTTTTGGTTCAGGTCATGATCTCGTGGCTTGTGAGTTCGAGCCCTGCATTGTGAGTTCGAGGCCCTGTCAGGCCTCTATGCTGACAGGTCAGAGCCTGGAGCCTGTTTCAGATTCTGATCTCCCTCTCTCTCTCTGCCCTTCCCCCATTTGTGCTTGCTTGCTTGCTGGCTCTCTCTCTCTCTCTCTCTCTCTCTCTCTTTGTCTCACTATCTCTCTCAAAAATAAACATTAAACAAACAAACCAACAAACAAACAAATGTATCAGTAAGAGTGGTATGGAGAGAGTCTAATGACCTATCCAAATTAGAAACCTTTCCATAATCAAATCTCTCAAAGCTTTGAACAAATATGGTCCTCACATCTGATTTGTTGTCATAAGTATTTTAGGTAAATTGGCTTTCCAGCCAATCAGTATAGATTTGGATGAAATGCAGGAGATGCAGAAATATATAGCCCTTTGATTTGCAGTAGACACAACATCAAAAAGCTTGACACATATTTTCTATTTTACCCACCTTTATTGAGATATAGTTAACACATAACATTGTGTAAGTTTAAGTATTGATTTGATACACTTATATGTTGCAAAATGATTACCACTTTAGCCTTAGCTAAATTATGTGACATAATTACCTGCATCAATTATGTGATATAATTAGCCTGAATCAATTATGTGACATAATTACCATCTCTCTTTTGTGGTGAGAACATTTAAGATCTATTCTCTTAGCAACTTTTAAGTATGTAATACACACAGTATGATTAACTATCATCACTCTGCTCTGTTTTAGATCCCTAAACCTTATTTATCTTATAGCTAGAAGTTTATATTCTGGTTTTTTAAAGTTTGTTTATTTATTTATTTATTTATTTATTTAGAGAGCACAAGTGAGCATGAGCAGGGGAGGGGCAGAGAGAGAGGGAGAGAGAGAATCCCAAGTAGGCTCTTCCCTGTCAATACTGAGCCTGATGTGGGGCTAGAACTCACAAACCATGAGATCATGACCTGAGCTGAAATCAAGAGTGCTCAACCAACTGAGCCACCCAAGGGCCCCTGGAAGTTCATACTCTTTGATCAATATCTCTTCTGTCACCCCAGCCCCTGGTAACCACTGTTTTAGTCTGTTTCTATGTATTTGGCATTTTTATGTTTCACATACAAGTTGGTGTCATGTGCTATTTGTCTTTCTCTTTCTGACTTATTTCAATTAGCATAATGCCTGCAAGGTCTGTCCATGTTAGTGCAAATGGCAGGAGGTCCTTCTTTCTCATGGTTGGATAATATCCCATTGTATACATATGCCACATCTCTTTTAACCATCTGTTAATGAACACTTAGGTTGTTTCCATATGTTGGCTATTATGAATAATGCTGCAGTGAACATGGGTGTGCAGATATCTCTTTGAGATCCCGGTTTGTTTTTTTTTTAAGTTTTTATTTATTTATTTAGAGAGAGAGAAAGAGAGGAAAAGAGAGAAATTGAGTGGGGAAGGGGCGGGGGGGGGGGGGGCAGAGGATCTGAAGTGGGCTCTGCACTGACAGCAAAAACCCTATATGGGGCTCAAACCCATGAACTGTGAGATCATATTTATGACTCTATTACATATTAGTTTCAGGCATACAACATAATTATTCAGTATTTGTATATAATGTGAAATGATCACCATAGTAATAGTCTAGTGGTAGAGCATTTGATTACAGATAGCTTTCTGTACACTGCAGAGAGCCTGATGCAGGGCTTGAACCCATGAACCACTTCCACTTGAGCCGAAGTTAGGCGCTTAACCAATTGAGCCACCCAGGTGCCCTAAGATCCTCTTTTTATATCCTTTGGATTAATACCCAGAGGTGGGATTACTGAATCATATTTCTATTTTTAAGTTTTTGAGGAACCTCCATAGTGTTTTCCATTGTAGCTGCACTGGTTTACATTCCCACCAATCTTGCACAAGTATTCTATTTTCTCCACATCCTTGCCAACACTTGTTATCTCATGGTTGTTTTTTTGGTTTTTGTTTTTTTTTTAATCGGGGAGGTCTCTGATAACAGCAGTCTTTACTGAACATTTACTTACTAAGTGTGGCAAGTGTTTGGTGCTTTTTATTTTTTACTTACTCATTTATTTTATTGAAGTATAGTTGACATACAGTGTTATATTAGTTTCAAGTATACAAAATAGTGATTTGACAATTCTGTACCTAATGCAGTGTTCATCATGGTAAGTGTAGTTACTATTTGTCACCATACAAAGTTATTACAATATTATTGATTATATTCCCTATTCTATAGCTTTTATCTCCTCTTTTTGGTGATAGCCATTCTAGCAGGTGTAAGGTGTTATCTCATTGTGATTTTGATTTGCATTTCCCTAACAGTTAGGTTGAGCACTTTTCCATGTTCCTGTTGGCCATTTGTATGTCTTTGGGAAAATGTCTATTCAGTTTCTCTGCCCATTTTTCTGTCAGATTTTTTTTTTTTTTTTTTTTTTTTTGCTGTTGAGTGTATGAGTTCTTTATATATTTTGGATATTAACCCTATGTCAGATACTTAATTTGCAAATATTTTCTCCCATTCTGTGGGTTGCCTTTCACTTTGTTGATGGTTTCCTTTCCTGTGCTGCAGCTTTGTAATTTGACGTAGTCCTACTTGTTATTTTTGCTATTGTTTCCCTTGTTTTTGGTGTCAAAGCCAGAAAATCTTTGCCAAGACTGATGTCTAGGAGCTTACCCCCTTCCTTTTTTTTTTCCCTAAGACTTTTTGGGTCTCACATTTAAATCCCATTTGGAATGCAAGCTGGTGCAGCCACTCTGGAAAACAGTATGGAGGTTGCACAAAAAACTAAAAATAGAACTACCTTACGGGCCAGCAATTGTACTACTAGGCATTTATCCATGGGGTACAGGTGTGCTGTTTCGATGGGACACATGCACCCTCATGTTTATAGCAGCACTATCAACAATAGCCAAAGTATGGAAAGAGCCCAAGTGTCCATTGATGGATGAATGGATAAAGAATATGTGGTATATATATACAATGGAGTATTACTTGGCAATCAAAAAGAATTTGCAACTACGTGGGTGGAACTGGAGGGTATTATGCTAAGTGAAATTAGTCAGAGAAAGACACAAATCATATGACTTCATTCATATGAGGACTTTAAGAAACAAAACAGATGAACCTAAGGGAAGGGAAACAAAAATAATATAAAAACAGGGAGGGGGACAAAACAGAAGAGACTCATAAATATGGAGAACAAACTGAGGGTTACTGGAGGGGTTGTGGAGGGAGGATGGGCTAAATGGGTAAGGGGCACTAAGGAATCCACTCCTGAAATCATTGTTGATGATATATCCTAACTAATTTGGATGTAAATTTAAAAAAATAAAAAAAAAAAACCATTTGGAGTTGATTTTTGTGCATGGAGTAAGATAGGGGTCCAGTTTTCTCAATACCATTTATGGAAAGAGCTTATCTATTCCCCATTGTACATTCTTAGCTTGTCTGTCATACATAAATTTACTGTATTTATTTCTGGGTTCTGTATTCTCCATTGATCTGTTTATCTGTTTTAATGCCAATAGCATACAGTTTTGATTACTATAGCTTTGTATTATAATTAGAGATCAGGAAATGTGATGCCTGCAGCTTTGGTCTTCTTTTTCAGGATAGCTTTTTTTTTTTTTTAATTTAAAAAAAAAAAATTTTTTTTTTTAAGTGTTTATTTATTTTTGAGACAGAGAGAGACAGAGCATGAACGGGGGAGGGTCAGAGAGAGGGAGACACAGAATCTGAAACAGGCTCCAGGCTCTGAGCGGTCAGCACAGAGCCCGACGCGGGGCTCGAACCCACAAACCGCGAGATCATGACCTGAGCCGAAGTGGGACGCTTAACCGACTGAGCCACCCAGGCGCCCCAAGATAGCTTTTTTATTTGCAGTCTTGTCATTTCATACGAATTTTAGGATTGTTATTTCTATTTCTGTGAAAAATGACATTGGAATTCTGATAGGGATTGCATTGAATCTCAAAGTACATGTTTTAATTTAAGGGCTTTTTGTATGTTTGTTTTAGACAGTGCTTCCAAATCGTGTGTACCATCCAGAAATTGTTTGGATTTATATGAAGAAATCCTGACTGAAGAAGGAACTGCAAAGGAGGCAACATATAATGATGTATGGGTTGCCAGAATTAAGGACAGAGTTATTTTAACCTTTTGTAGCTTCTGAAGTGCAGACATCAGCTTATTATTAAACATTCTGTGTTGAAGAAATAGCTCTTAGTCTAAAAGAATATTTAAGTTTCTGTCTTCAGATCTGCTTTTTAAAATCTTTTCTGAATGTTTGTCTAAATTTAGTTATAATTTGCTTGATTAAATTTAAGCGAATATATAAAATCTCAACAGGCAGTCAGTATGATAAAACATTTTATCTTTTCATGATTTGTACTAAGTTATAAAATGTCCCAAGACTTAATTCAGATGAATTTCTTTCTACCTTATTTGAATTTTAAGGTCTGGAGATTGAATGTGAAACTTAACAAGATGTGTTTTGGTTGAGACAATGTTAAAAACTAGTAGTTTTACTAAATATCTGTTAGTAGAAATAGATCTTGTCTAACCTTCGTAGGGGGTTGATTTTCTAAATTTTAAAATATTCTGAAGTGTCATATAAGCTAAGAAAATAATTTAGGATGATGCTTAATCTTTTTATATCTTACAGTTGCAAGTAGAATATGGTAAATGTCAGCTGCAAATGAAAGAGCTGATGAAAAAGTTTAAGGAAATACAGACACAGGTAGGATTATAATGAGTATTTTTGCCTCTCTGTTTTCTTTTACTGCTCCAGTCATTGAAGGGAAGTTTTATTGAGGCCCTAGGGCCTTTTGTGTTATTTTAAAATCAAAATGTAATAATTTTTTTTTGTTAGAAATTAAAATGCTGAAGTGTTGGCGGTTTATAAGGAAATTCTTCTTTTTAGTGTTAAATGATGTACCAAATATGCAAAAACATGCATTATTTTCTGTGTCACTGAAAATGATATTGGAAAACTGATTTGTTAAATGGCACTGGCATAAAAATCTGTTACGCTAGTTAACAAATAATAGAACATTAATGGAGATGATACCAGGTATTTTTTTGTTTTTTGTTTTTTTGTTAATTTATTTTGAGAGAGAGAACACAAGTTGGGAGGGGCAGAGAGAGAGGGAGGGAGAGAGAGGGAGAATTCTAAGCAGGCCCTGTTCTATCAGCGTGGAGCCCAATATGGGGTTTGAACCCATGAACTGTGAGATCATGGCATGAGCCGAAATCAAGAGTTGGACACTTTGAGTGACTGAGCCACCCAGGAGCCCCGATACCAGGTGTTTTAAAAGGGAATGGTTTGAGGAGCAAAGATTTAGAATGGCTGTTGGGGGAAGGTGGTGATACCTTCATATTTTTGCAAGAGTGACTTTTTTGGTGAGCATGCTGCAGAATACAGGAATGTCATGTCTTGTTTTGATATTTATTTATTTATTTATTTATTTATTTATTTATTTATTTTTTGGTAAAGTTGTTTCTCTTCATTTCCCTTTCCCCCCAAATAACTAGCCAATTTATTTATTTATTTATTTATTTATTTATTTATTTTTTGGTAAAGTTGTTTCTCTTCATTTCCCTTTCCCCCCAAATAACTAGCCAATCCTAAATTCATTCTTTGTTCATTTGAGAATTAGTACATTGTTGTAAGTTAAACGTGAATTGTTAAATATAATAAAGCCTTATCGTTTTTATCTTCAGTTTTTAAGGTAATAACCCAGGCAGAACTTTTTTCTTGTTATTGTCTTTTCATTTTGAACCTGGCTTTTTTTTTTTTAATGTTTATTTATTTTGAGAGAGAGAGCATGTGCACGCAGGTGTGTATGGGAGGGGCAGAGAGAGAGGGGGAGAGAGAATCCCAAGCAGGTTCCATGCTCAGTGCAGTGTCTTATCTCATGACTGCGAGATCACAACCTGAGCCAATATCAAGACTTGGGTGCTTAACTGACAGCCACCCAGGTGCCCCTTGATCCATGTTTTAAGTAGTTTCACTTGAAATGGCCTTTGTTTGGTGTCTGTTATCTTTGAATCTCAGCTGTATAATGAACATAATAGTACTTCTTTCTCGTAGGACTTTTTTTGGAATCACACAAGATAAAAAAAGTGATGCCTGGCTTGCAGTTAGAGCATTCAGTAAACATTAGCTGTATTATATTAAGTAAAAGTTTAATAATTCTGTAGGCCTATACTTTATTTATATATATACTTTAAATATATTTTATGATGTTTAGAATTTCAGCTTAAAAAATGAAAACCAGTCTCTTAAGAAGAATATTTCAGCACTTATCAAAACTGCTAGAGTGGAAATAAATCGCAAGGATGAAGAAATAAATAATCTTCACCAAAGGTATAATTGAGGGGTGTGGATCTGTTTATGAATTACATGGCTGTTGATATGTGGAATATTTTAAACTTTTGAGTGGAAAGATGAAAATCATGCATTTTATTAAGTCTTTAAGGTTTTACTATGACTAATATTCTCTCTCTTTTTAAAATTTTGGTTGGGGGCAGTATTTTCCAGAGAATTTCATGTTTCCTTCCCTTGCATAGTCAAACCTCCAAAGCAGTTATCTAAACTTGCTGTCTTCATTTTATGTTTCTACTCACTCTTGACCCCCTTTCACTCTGACTTCTGCCTCCATTGGAACACCCAAATAGCTGTCATTTTGCTCAACGGTGACTGCCTCTAAGTCTATCAAATAGTTTTGATTTCTCATTTTAACTACCCTCATACATTATATGACATAATTGACCTTTTCTTGAAAATAGTCTCTTGATTTGGCTTTCATGATTCTTAATTTTCTTCCTAACTTGAGGTTTATTCTTCTGTACTTGACTAGGTTGGAATTCTTAAAACTCAGACCTGTGTCTTTTCCTGTCTCTGTCAGTATATTCATTTGAAGTAATCTCACTCCTACTACATCAGTTCCATTTATATAGAAATAACTACTTCACATTTATACAGAATTTTCAACATTACCTCATTCAAAATGGAATTTATGATCAAACCTCTTCAGTTGTTTCTTACTCAGTGGGTTCTCCATCATTTATTCAGCTGGTGTAAACCAGAGACCTAGGGGTAGACTGGACATTTAATTTATCGCCCACACCAGGACCCTTTTGAGAGTAGAAGGGCATGCTATTAATAATTGCACTGAGATTACTTGGCAAACTGGGACACATAGTCACCGTGCCTAGAAGCCGTCATTAGCCCTTACCTCTCTAATCATCCCTCAGACCTAATTCATTACCATGTTCTGCTGATTTTTATGTCTTTATAATCTCTCAAATTATTCATTTCTCAATTCATTTCATCATTGTTACCTATCAACTCTCATCTGGCAGTAGTCTTTGTGCTGGTATTTCTGCATCCATTCTTGCTCTTTTCCACCTCTGGTTCATCTCTTCTCAGTGTAAAAGCCCCACACAGGACACTTTTTAAACCACACTGAACATCTCACTATCATAGAATTACTCTATCCTACCCTCTTTCTTAATTAAAATATATCAATGGATTCTCATTGTTCTTAGGATAAAAGATCATAAATCTGAACGTGGCCCACAAGACTCTTCCCAATATGGTTCTAAACTACTTTTCAGGCCTTGCCTTTAGTGTTTACCTTTGCCCTAGGCATCATAGCTCTGGAATTTCTGCATTCTTTTGGTTCCTCTGATGTACCATGAGCTCTGCCTTTGCCACCTGTTTCCCATCCTCCACTTGCTAAAAACCAACCTATCCTCAGGTCTTTTTCACAGGGGTATTAGTCTGTTATTCCTCTTACACTTAGAATTTTTAAAGTCATTAATGGGGTTACTTGTTTAGTATCTTTCTCTTTCTAATCTCCCTGTTATCTCTGTTAAGAGCTCTGTGGGTTAGAATTATCTTTTAGTATCTATCTTTTCACTAAACTGTAAGCTTCATGGAAGCAGTGACCATGTCTGTGTATCTTCACCATTTTATCAAGCACTTAGCTCAGAGTTTGGCGCATGGCAGATGGTCAATAAATGATTGACAGGTGAATGAAGGTAATTTTATATGTAGACTGTGTGATACTGTAAAGCACGTTAGTCCTTTTGGAAATGAAGATGGCTGTGTGTTTACTAAACTAAATCGCACCAGTGCAGCTAGTATGATTGCTTCCTGAAATGTTGGGGAAATTTTATACATATTTAAATCTTTTAGCGGATAGTTGTGATGTTTTAACAGGGTGGAGAGAGAAACTGGGTGAATAAATGATGAGACTTATGTCATTAGATTGATTCATGTGGTTATACCTTATCTAATAAACATTCTGCCAGTTATATTCACTTTTTTTTTTTTTTTCCCAATGTTTATTTTTGGGACAGAGAGAGACAGAGCATGAACGGGGGAGGGGCAGAGAGAGAGGGAGACACAGAATCGGAAACAGGCTCCAGGCTCTGAACCATCAGCCCAGAGCCCGATGCGGGGCTCGAACTCACAGACCGCGAGATCGTGACCTGGCTGAAGTCGGACGCTTAACCGACTGCGCCACCCAGGCGCCCCTATTTTCACTTTTTAATTGTGACCTGTATCGGGTATTCTACTGGTGTTTATCATTTGGCTGAAACCTCACGTTTAATAGAAAACATATAAATAATGTAAGGTGAAAATTTAAGAGTATAAATTCTGGAAAGTGTGTAATGTAAAGGTTTGTTTTAAATAAAACTTTTTTTTTTTTAAAGTTTATTTATTTAACTAATCTGTACACCCAATGTGGGGCTCAAACTCATGACCCCAAGATCAAGAGTCACATTCTCTTCCAACTGAGCGAGCCAGGCTCCCCCTAAAACTTTTGATAGTATTTTATCTATCTAGCGTGCACATGCTGGGGAGGGGCAGAGAGGGAGAGAGAAAATCCTAAGCAGGCTCTGTGCTGTCAGTGCAGAGCCCACTGTGGGGCTCGATCCCACGAACCATGAGATCATGATCTGAGCTGATATAAAGAGCTAGATGTTTGACTGGGCCACTGAGGCACCCCCAAATTTCCCTTTTTTATAGGGATACTAGTTATAGTGGATTAGGGCTCACCCTAGTGACCTCTCTTTAACTTGATTCCCCTCTGTAAAGACCCTCTCCTCAAAGTCACATTGTAAGATACTGGGAGTTAGGATTTGAACATATGAATTTTGGGGAGAACATAACTTAACCCATTATAAGATCCATGTAAGATCTGTATATTGTTTTAGATTGTATATTTCCCATATCCTCTTTTGTTTAATTAAAATCTCCCCTTCTTCTCCTGAGTCTTTTAAATTTTGGTGTTCTCTGTACATTTAGTACTGATTAGGATTAGATTTATGGAGATTTAGAGAACTTATGGAAGTTCAGGAAGATGGACTGAGAACTAAAATGAGCTATTTGCATATTATTGTTAGGAAAACTGCCAGTTTTCTGAAACACTAATATAAAACCCTAAGACTTAGACTTTTTTTGGTTAAATAATAAATACATGCCATTTCTCTAAGAAAGAATCACAACTCTATATTTCTCTTTATTTTTGCATAGTATGTGGCACTTTAAGATGGCTATTGATGCTTTGGTTTACTGTGGGATTGTATGTGAAACAAAATCAGGGTAGAGAGCTACGCAGAACTCTATGATTGTGTTGTCTGGCAACATTTTACTTTTCCTTCTGTTTCAGTTGCACTAGAGTGAGTGAGGGCAAGAAAATAATATTATTTGTTCTAAAAGAAATGAATCTGTGGTTAGTTTGGCAGTTATCCACCTGTGGTGAGGGAAGTCTGGAAGACCTTGGTAAAGCCTGGGATAGAACAGAGAGGTCCTCTAGTCTTTGTTGAACAAAGCAAATGAAAGGGAGTTCCTTGTTTTGAAAACAGGCCCATTTAGTTGGAAGCTGGTAAGCATCACTCACATCTTTATATGAAGTAAAACAGTTTTGCCAGTGTGGGGACCCCTGAATTTTAAAATGTTTTGCATGTGATTAAAATCTGGATCATTAAAAAGCAATTAACTTTGTTTTTTGTTGTGAATTTCTATCTCTCAACAGACTGTCTGAGTTCTCACATTTTCGAAATAATCACAAAACTCTAAGGACACCAGATATAGTTAAAACAAAAGATCTTAAATCCAGATCTCCCCATTTGGATGATTGTGCAAAGACTGATCTCAGAGTGAAAAGTGATGTTTCTAAAGATGTACATCATAGCACTTCACTGCCAAATCCCGAAAAGGAAGGAAAATCACATTGTGAAAAAAAGAGCACTTTGTATTTGTCTCCATTTACTGAAAAACACTGCAACAATGGCATTTGGTCACGTTCCCATTATCAGGTTGGTGAGAGTATCTCAAATGAGGATAATAGAAGAGGGAGAAAAGATATTAGACATAGCCAACATAGCAGAGGAACGGATAGAATACGGAAAGACTTAAATTCTAGTTGTGGTGATAGTGAATCAAGGAACACAGAGGCTAGTCAAAGGCTACAAGGACGTCCTGAGAAATATGGTAAAGGTGAACCAAAGGCTGAAAGTAAAAATTCAAAGTTTAAAAGTAATACAGATATGGATTATAAAAATGAACGCATTAACTCTTGGGAAAAAGAGACCTTTAGAGAAAGGTCACATACTCGAGTAGAATCTCAAAGTGACAAAAAACTAGAAAGACAAAGTGAAAGATCACAAACTATAAATAGAAAAGAACTTAAGTCGCAAGACAAAGAAGAAAGAAAAGTTGATCAGAAACCTAAATCCGTAGTAAAAGACCAGGATCATTGGAGAAGATCTGAACGACCATCACTTACTCATTCCAAGAATGAAATAAAATCTCATAATTCAAGTAAATACCATCTAGAAGAGAGAAGAGGAAGGGAAGATTGTAAAAGAGATAGGGGTGTAAGTAATCATAGTTTTCAAGAAGGAAGATGTCCATCCTTTTTTTCATCCAGCAGAACTCATAAACACACTGACTCCAAAGAATCTGATGCTGTGCACCAGTGGGAAAATACACCTTTAAGAGCAGAACGGCATAGGACTGAAGATAAGAGGAAAAGAGAACGAGAAAGCAAAGAAGAAAATAGGCATATAAGAAATGAAAAAAGAACACCTACAGAACATTTGCAGAAGACTAGCAAAGAAACTAAGAAAACCACTACGAATTTAAAGAGACAGAATGAGCCCCAAAGTGAAAAAGGTGAAGTCTCTAACAATGAGGTTTCTGAAGGAGCGGATAATAAAGAGCCTGCAATTAAAGCTGACAGTGGTCCAAATGAAACAAAAAACAAAGACTTAAAGTTGAGTTTTATGGAAAAATTGAACTTAACCCTTTCTCCTGCTAAAAAGCAGCCTGATTCTCAGGATAACCACCTGAAAATAACCAATATCCCCAAATCCAGTGGCATATGTGATTTGGAGTGCTTGGTTCAGGCGACAACAGTGACATGTGTGTCCTCTGTCAGTGAACATACCGCAGAGGAAACCAAATCAAAGTTATTGGAACCAAAGGATGCTCTTGCAGTTGCATCTGAACCCAGGACCAGTAATCCAGAAAGGAAAATGGAAGGAGAGAGTGTGTTGGTTAAATCTGTTGAGAATACTATGGGTTGTGATGTGCCCATTTGTGGTACAGAGACTTCCTTCTCAGCACCTGTGGAAATGGAACAAACAGAATCCTTGTTTCCATCGTCAACAGAAATGGGACAAACCATTAATGGTGCCAGGGAAGCAGTTCCTGTGGTAATGGACATATTACAAACAAATGTTTCTCAAAACTTTGGCTTGGAATTGGATACTAAAAGAAATGTTGATTTAAATTCTTGTAGTGTTTCTGAAGGTATGGAGATGAAGGAGCCTTCTGCAACAAAAGTAGCTGAATCCAGTGACAGCATTTTGCAGCCTTCAGTTGAAGAAACTGAAATTTTGCCAGTAGCCCTTTCAGAAGATGGTAACCCCAAATTTGAGCCTTCTCTTGTAGATACACCATTGGATGAAAGTAAGTCTTGTCATTTGGAGCCTTGCTCACCTAAAGAGACACAAGAATCTTCACTTCAGCAGTCTGCGATAGTGGACAACAGAATGGAAATCGGTGAAACAAACTCAGTATATAATGATGATGAGAATTCAGTTTTGAGCATTGACCTCAATCACCTGAGGCCTATTCCAGAAGCCATCAGTCCTCTGAATAGTCCAGTGAGACCTGTAGCAAAAGTTCTTAGACTGGAAAGCCCATCTCAAGTTTCATTATGTAATAACAGTCATAAAGGTAATAGTTTATATTATGTTCTATAACTTTTTGTGAGATTGTAAAATATATAAGAAGAATTAGTGCTTTTTCTTTTTTCTTTTTTGATAACATAGTTAACATATTGTTCAGACCCCTCTTAATTAGAGAGGTACATCGAGCCTTTAATCTAAATTTAGATAACTCTATTTTTACAAACAAGGGAGTGGTAGGACAGGTTGTTTCAAATACTCTTTGCTTGCTTTCAGATATATTTTTTATTCCAAAGCCATCATCAAATGGTATAGAGTAGGTGATTCTAACATGAAGTAAAGATACCTGACCGGTTGGTTGATGGTTATCCAAATGACCAAACCACACCATCACTGAGTACCAACTGAGGCCAGGAAAGACATAGGATGTGATTAAGTATTAAACATTAACATACTACTAAGAAAAAAAAAGCTATTAAAAATGGTGACAAAAGACATATGACATGATTAAATATTAGGCATTAACATTCTACTAAAAAAAAAAAAGCTATTAAAATAATGAGTTGCCTCAGTACTTAAGTTTTTGTTATATTTAGTATGGAAATGTCAAATGACTAGAACTTAGTTGTCATGTGACTATAATACACTTTTCTCTTCCACAGATATATTTCCACCAGATTCGGCTCAATCTACCTCTAAGAGCAAGTCTGATCTCAATAAGGAAAATCAAAAGCCAGTTTGCAAATCTGACAAATTTACAGATGCAGACTACCATAAGAATTCATCTTTAGATGAATTGGAAGAAGGAGAAATTATAAGCGACAGTGAAAAATCTAAACCACAAGAAAGTTTTGAAAAAAGTGCCAAACCTAGAACTTCTACTGAAGTCCAGAATGCAAAAAGTAACCCAGGAAGTAGGAAAAGTACTATGCACTTGGGTAAAGACAGTAGGAAAACATCTATAAAAATTCATCAGACCAAAAGCAGATGGAATAATAATAGACAAAGTGAATCTAGCAGATCTTCAAAAACAGAGAGGAAAGATAAGACCATGAGTACCTCCAGCCTAGAAAAAATAGTTCCAATTATTGCTGCACCCTCTTCTGTACGAGAGATTATGCACATGTTACGAATGATAAGAAAACATGTAAGGAAAAATTATATGAAATTCAAGGTAAAATTTTCATTAATACAATTTCATAGAATTATCGAGTCAGCAATTTTGAGTTTTACATCACTAATTAAACACCTTGACTTATCCAAGATCTCAAAGTCAGTGACTACTTTACAGAATAATCTCTGTGATGTTATAGAATCCAAACTTAAGCAAGTTAAAAAGAATGGCATTGTGGATCGTTTGTTTGAACAGCAGCTACCAGATATGAAAAAAAAATTGTGGAAGTTTGTAGAAGAACAGCTGGATTATTTGTTTGGAAAGCTTAAGAAAATCTTAGGAAAGTTTTGTGATTCCATAAACTTTGGCAGTGACAGTGATGAAGGAAAACGTGAAAAGATAAATAAGGAGAAAGCACAATATTCAAATTGTCAGAAGGGGAATGTGGACAACTCCAGCAAAGAAATGCTGAAAGAGAAATCCCCCAAATCAGAAGATTCTGTTAATCATAAGTCTGCACTTGGATGTAAAAAATCTGAGGAAAAACCTAAAGATAATTTCAGTATTAACACCGTAAAGCGTGACATTAAAAAAAGTTCTAACACTTGCTTTGATAACATTAAGAACTCTCAGTCTGAAGAACGCTCCTTGGAACCAAACTGTCCCAGCATCCCAAAGCCAGGAAAAATGGAAGGCAACACCATAGAGGATGCACAAACATCCCAGCATGCAGCTTTGAAGCCAGAACGCAGTTTCGAGATTCTTACTGAACAGCAAGCATCTAGCCTTACTTTTAATTTAGTGAGCGATGCACAGATGGGTGAAATATTCAAAAGTTTGTTACAGGGTTCTGATCTTTTGGATAACAGTGTTAATTGTAATGAAAAAAGTGAGTGGGAGTTAAAGACTCCAGAAAAACAGCTGCTGGAGAGTCTTAAGTGCGAATCTATACCAACTTGTACAACTGACGAGCTGGTTTCAGGGGTGGTTTCTCCATGTCCTAAAATGATTAGTGATGACAATTGGTCATTATTGTCATCTGAGAAAGGTCCATCTTTGTCTTCAGGACTTTCTTTGCCAGTTCATCCTGATGTGTTGGATGAAAGTTGTATGTTTGAAGTGTCCACTAATATAGCTTTGAGTAAAGATAACGGATGTAGTTCAGAAAAGAGCAAGCCCTGCATTTCCTCCATACTTCTTGAAGATCTCGCAGTCTCTTTAACAGTACCATCACCTCTGAAGTCAGATGGTCATCTCAGTTTCTTAAAGCCTGAAGTTTTGTCTAGTTCAACTCCTGAAGAAGTTATTAGTGCCCATTTTAGTGAAGATGCCTTACTTGAAGAAGAGGATGCATCTGAACAAGATATTCATTTAGCTCTGGAGTCTGATAATTCGAGCAGCAAATCAAGTTGTTCTTCATCATGGACAAGTCGGTCTGTTACTCCAGGCTTTCAGTACCACCCCAACCTACCCATGCATGCTGTCATAATGGAAAAGTCCAATGATCATTTCATTGTGAAAATACGGCGTGCCGCACCATCTACCTCCCCTAGTCTTAAACAGAATATGGTGGCTGACGAGTCACTGGCATCGTTGCCCAGAGTGGAAAAAGAAGCAGATAAAGCAGTGGAGAAAGAATATGTTTCATGTCAGAATGGAGTTTTTAAATCTGT
The DNA here is from genome assembly GCF_028749965.1 of Puma concolor. Classification (NCBI taxonomy): domain Eukaryota; kingdom Metazoa; phylum Chordata; class Mammalia; order Carnivora; family Felidae; genus Puma; species Puma concolor. The sequence continues at coordinate 82,082,943 of NC_141671.1, forward strand.
GGAGGAATTAAATTCCAACAACAATGTTGACAGCAGTAAATCAGCTCATGAAGAACAGGACTGTATGATACAAACACAGGTTCCTGATATATACGAATTTCTTAAAGATGCTTCAGGTAAAGTGAGTCATGGTAATGAAGTGGCTGATGAGTGTTTCAAGTTGCATCAAGTATGGGAACCAAAAGTACCTGAAAGCATTGAAGAATTGCCTCCAATGGAAGAAATTTCACATTCTGTTGAGGATCATCTTCCAGACACATATATAGACCTCACAAAAGATCCAGTCACTGAGACCAAAAACTTGGGGGAATTCATAGAAGTAACAGTTTTAAATATTGATCAGTTGGGATGCTCTGAAGGCAATTTGGACCAGAATGCTCAAATACTAGATGATATGCAGCCTGATACTGTAGATGCTTTCATTGATTTGACACAAGAGGTTTCAAGTGAGAGTAAAAATGAGAGTAACCATCCTGTTTTAGGTGTTGAACGCTTGGAATGTCAGGTGATATGTGTAGATGAAGATAACTGTAAGGAAGGAAAGGTGCAAGTGGCAAACGGGCCTTTGGAATGCATTGTTGAGAAAGCCTGTATCGATTTGACTTCAGAACCTCCCAGTTCATGTGAAGTAAAAAAGGATGACTTAAAACCAGAGTCGGCATCAAATTCTGATAGTTCAGTGTTGCCTGGGACTTTGGATAATGCTCCTAAAAAGAGAAAAAAACTTTCTGATCTAAATCATTCTCATAAAAAACAGAGAAAGGAAACAGACTTAACCAGTAGGGAAAAGACTAAGAAAATTACCCATGATTCTTCTGAGAATGGTGAAGCTCACCGAAAGAAAGCCAGTAAGAAAAAGGCCCCTGCAGTGACTAAAGATCTCTCATCATTGAAGTCAAGCCCAGGGATCGAGGAGCTGTCAGCAACTGCCACTTCTCCTATAAGCCTTTCTGCAAAGAATGTTATTAAAAAGAAGGGAGAAATTATAGTTTTATGGACAAGGTAAGAATCTTGAGACTTATAAGTCACCAGGAAATTTTGAGAGGCCAGGCATCTGTTCTGTCATGTCATCATAGTTTTATCCCATCCTAAAATAAGGCAAGTGAGGACTGAGTTCAAAAGTGGCCAAAGTTGGTAAAGGATGCATTCTAGAGTGCAGTCCAGCTGTAGTATAGAACAGTTTAGAGCAGTGGCTCTTAACCAGGTATGTCCAGCACCATGGACATAACTTTTCACTGTTCTTTTAAAAATTTTTTTTTAACTTTTTCAGTTAAAAATTCTTTGTAAGGAACTGGTATAACCACATTTTAGAAAGGAAGAATATAACCACATTTTAGAAAGGAAGAATGATAGGTGGTGAAATGGGCAAAAAGTGCATTTATAATTTGAGTTTTCCCCTAAACTAGGAGTTTCGAAAAAGTTTCATCAATTGGTTGTCCTCTTGACTTTCATGTAAACTTTTTAAGAAATGGAGATTTAAAGGTGACTACATTTGTGAACCAGTGGACTAGAGGTTCATGCTCTCCATACTTAACTAGAGTGCATAATGAGGGAAACTGAATCATGTTGAAATTGGTGACCAGTTTTGTTTATTTTACTTATTTAGTTTAATTTGTTTTATTCTATTTAATTAATTGCATTTAATTTTAAAAAATATATTTATTTTGATAGAACATGCATGTGCAAGTGGGGGGGTGGGCAGAGGGAGAGAGGGAAGTGGAATGTGGGGACATGCACGTTTGGGGAACAGTTGGTGTTTGGATGCATGTGAAGTGCCTGGCTCTTTGCCCCATTTGAGAGTCCCACATCCTTTTTTTTTTTAAAGTTTTATTAATTGATTAATTTAGAGAGAGCACAAGTGGGGGAGGGGCAGAGAGAAGAGACAGAATCCCAGGCAGGCTCTACTCCATCAGCACAGAGCCCCATCAAACTCAACAACTATGAGACCATGACCAGAGCCGAGATCAAGAGTAGGATGCTCAACCGACTGTGCTACCCAGGCACCCCGAGAGTCCCACATTCTTTCTCCCTTGTCACCTTGAGCTTAGCTCAAGTCTCTAGAAACTGTCCCTTTGCTTTTGCTCTTAACCTCTGGTCCTGGACATGCTCAAAGGTCTAGGGGAACTGTATAGCAACCCCCTGGTAACCAGTTTTGTTTAATACCACAGTCTTCCATGCCTTCGTTCCAGGTAATTTATAGATGGCAGAATAGTATCTCAGATTATAACACGCACTGGTTCAGATCACGTAGAAAAACAAATCTGGGAATGAGAATGCCTGGATTCTATTTTACTTTTGGTTTTTCTGCTTATGAAGACTTTGATCTTGTTTGGGCCCTAATTTTAAAAGTACACATTGGGGCACCTGGGTGGCTCAGTGGGTTAAGCATCTGACTTCAGCTCATGTTATGATCTCTTGGTTTGCAAGTTCAAGCCCTGCATCTGGCTGTCTGCTGTTAGTGCAGAGCCTACTTCGGATCCTCTGTCTCCCTCTCCCTCTCTCTCTGCCCCTCCCCTGTGTGTGAACATGTGCACTTTCTCTCAAAAATAAACATTAAAAAGAAAGTACTCTACACATTAAAGGTAGATTAAGAAAAGAAAAAAAAACCTTTAATTTTGTCATTAGAATAAATTGGTTTATTTTAGAAAATTTTGGGGGCCCCCGGGGGGCTCAGTTGGTTGAGCATCTGACTTCAGCTCAGGTCATAATCTCGTAGTGTGTGAGTTCCAGCCCCACGTCGGGCTTTGTGCTGATAGCTAAGAGCCTGGAGCCTGCTTCAGATTCTGTCTCTGCCTCTTCCCCACTCACACTCTGTCTCTCAAAAATGAATAAATGTTAAAAAAAATTTTTTTTAATTTTTTGGGAAATATGTGTGAACTCAAACATTAAAATCATGCATACTATTTCTCAGAGATAATCATTGTTCATATTTTGGTATATGCAGTTTGTTTCTGTGGGCTTTTAAGAAAAATGTCACCTCCTATTTGTAGACATTAAGGCATTGGAATTTTTGTTACCTTCCTACTCTAATCTACAGAAACTAAAATAACATTTTTCTCTCTTCAGAAATGATGACCGGGAAATTTTATTGGAGTGTCAAAAAAGAGGGCCATCATTGAAAACATTTTCTTATTTAGCTGCCAAGTTGAATAAAAATCCATATCAGGTAACTACCCAATTTTTGCATTTCTATAATTTTACAAGTGTTTCTACTATATTTAGATTTAACCTTTATCATGTTTAAAATACGTAGATATTATCCAATTTCTTTAAAAAATTGTTTTAATGTTTCTTTATTTTGAGAGAGAGAGAGAGCGCAAGTGGGGGAGAGGCAAAGAGAGAGGGAGAGAGAGAATCCCAAGCAGGCTCCACACTGTCCACGCAGAGCTGATGTGGGGCTTGATCTCCCGAACCATGAGATCATGACCTGAGCTGACATCCAGAGTTGGACACTCAACTGACTGAGCCACCCAGGGGCTCCTATTAACCATTTTCTTTAACAGTATGGCTCTTTACATAGGACTGTTAGAAACTTGGTAAGGGGCACCAGGATGGCTCAGTCAGTAGAGCATGTGACTCTTTATCTTGGGATCTTGAGTTTGAGCTCCACTTTGGGTATAGAGATTACTTAAGGAAATAAAATAAATAAATAAAATCTTGGTGATTGTGGACGTGGTTGGGAACAATCCTAATTTTTTCCTATTGTCTTACCATTTACTTATTTGATCTCATTTGTCTTATAATGATGTTTGCTTCTTTAAGAATGTTTAATATTGAACAATTAAACTAGCAATCACCTTTAGAATGAAGATATTTTATTTTTCCAAACATTACTTCATGTTTTTATTATTGAGGGCAACTTTCTTTGTCTTTAGATGTTTTGTGAAAATATTCATCACAGATAAAAAATATATATATATTGAGATGTTTGTAATTAACCGTCACTTAAAATTTTTCAGGTCTCAGAAAGATTCCAGCAGCTAATGAAGCTTTTTGAAAAGTCAAAATGCAGGTAGTTAATGGTTCTGCTACAGGACACCAGTAAAGTAAATATCTGACACTGTAACTGTGCAGTTAATGGCCTGTTAGTCACTGAAGATATGAGTAGTGGGTAGAGACATCCAGTTTAGTTTCTGCTTCAGTCACAGGTTGGAGGATGGTTGCTCGTGCAGGATTCAGAGGTTGCTCATCCATAGAGACATGGCTTAGAGCGAAGCCTGCTGCATGTCACATCAGCATGGCATCTCTCCTCAACCCTTTTTTTTTGTTTTTTTTTGGAGTATAACCAACATATCATATTTCTTCTCAACCTTCTGATTGCTGATGAGTCTAAGATGCGGGGGGATAATCCATTTGATGATTAACAAAAAATTTTTTATAGATGAAGAAAAATAAAACATTCTTGAATAGCATACATTTCACAGGCAGTGAACTCTGTAGTCTTTGAAATTTAGTATTTTTCAAATTTTAATTAGGAGTACTAAATATTTTAAAATATAAAATGTACATCATTCATAAACATGAAATCCTTTGTCATCTGAATAGATGACATGATTTACCAAGTTAAATTATTAATGATGTTCACTGACATGTTTTCTTAGTTTATTTAAGCCATTCCTACAGGTTTATAATTATATAAGCCATTCCTATACAGGCAATAATTATCAGCAGGTTTTTTTTTCTCTAAGGCCTGAACCCATTGCTTAGATATTTTGGACTTTACATAAAGAAAGTTGTAAAGGTACTTAACCTATCACTGTTTTCACTATATTTGTATCATAATTACTTGAATGCAGAACACCCAATTTCAAATTCAGTTCAGTTCAAATTAAATTAAATCTGAAAAGAATCCGTATTTGGACATAGATCTTAGTGTGAAGGGTCCTTATATTTTTGAAGTTTAAATCGACTTCTGGACCCAATGTAAATTTTATTATCTGTGGATAACCTGTTAGTTTCAATATCTTCTCTAAGCAACTAGTTTGCTAATGAGATCTTCAGAAGATATTTAGCAGTTTACTGTGAAGTTAAAATCCTATTTACATAATTCAGAATGTAAGATTGAATAATGGAAAATTTAAATAGAAAAGCTTATTCTTTAAGAACCTTTTAAAATGGCCTGATTATTTTTCAGATTTACTGTGCTTTAAAATTTTTACTGCCTTTAAGAAATGAAACTGAGTTTTTATTTTACCTGAATGTTATGTTAAAATGTGAGTTCCATTCCCTTGTGAAGATAATATATACATTTATGAAAGAATTAACTTGTATCTGAAAGTGATGCGTATTAGTTTGAAATTTCCAAATTCCTTTACAAATCTAAAATCTTCAGTGGATTTGTTACTTGAAATTTTTTTTGCTTGCATGATAGCAAAAATAGTAGGTTATTTTATTCCTATCTGTCTCTTAACTGATTTTTTTTCCATCCAAGTGCTATAGTCTCATAAGATTCTTGCCAGAATCAGAATATAGCAATAAAGTTACCAAACTGAGTCTGTAAAAAGCTAGTTCTTTATCACTGATATTACCTGAGTGAACTCATTTAAAGAACAACACCTTATAAAATGGTCATCAGAAAAATAGAATCATAACTTCAGCATTTTCTTACATTACAGATAAATTGCTGAATTCCTTGGAGTCTTGATTGATATTGCATATTTCACAGAAGCTTGGAATTCCTCATGTTTTAAATGGGGAAGTAGAGGGCAGTTTCATGGCATATTCGATTAGTAATAAAAATCTACATTTGTAATTGCTGACGCTTTAAACTCAAGTCAGCATGCTTGGCTTGTTCCAGTCATCAGTCTGATTTGCTCACTTGTTATTGGTCAAGATATTTATTTTTGAACAGAACTTGTTATTAAGATAAAAGCAACAACGAAATGGCATTGAAACCTCAAAGAAATGACTTTCTTTTCTAGATTTTTCAAAATAATTTTGTAGCATTTGAAACGATTATTTAGTTCATTTTCATCCATTTTTATTTGCTTTTCTAATTGCCTCTCATTTTGGTACATTGTAAAATAATTTAAATAGTGTATATGTAAATATGTATAATTACAGTGATGTATAATACTTTGTGTATAGGTGTGTTTGTGTGTACATACACACGTAAATGGCTTTGCCTAGCCAAGGATTTTTTTTTATCTGTATAAAACTTTTTGTATAAAGTTTGTTTTCAATACCAGTAATGTATAAATAAAGCCATGTAAAGTTCTATTATATTTTGATTAGAATGTTTCTTTTAGTGTGTTTAGATAATAATTACAAGAAAAAAAGGTAAAACTCACAGGGGATATGGGAGCTGTTTTGAAGTGGTTCTTGGTGGGGGTATGGCTGGCTGAATGTCTGTGAGTAGATTCATTAGAGAAAACCAGTTGCCTTTGCCTGCTTTCTCACAGCAGGTACTAGTACAGTGAACCAGACCTCTGCTGCAGGTGTCCTCACAGATAAAATCTGGGCAGCACAAAACCCTTTTGGGTGAAGATTTGGGGAAAACAGGTAAGGACTGACTAGCTTGTGCATTATTTGTTCACTCCTCCCCCTCCAGACTTATAGGACTAATGGGTTACAGCGTAGGCCCTAGACTTTAAGAAATGCCTTAGGGGGGCGCCTGGGTGGCGCAGTCGGTTAAGCGTCCGACTTCAGCCAGGTCACGATCTCGCGGTCCGGGAGTTCGAGCCCCGCGTCAGGCTCTGGGCTGATGGCTCAGAGCCTGGAGCCTGTTTCCGATTCTGTGTTTCCCTCTCTCTCTGCCCCTCCCCCGTTCATGCTCTGTCTCTCTCTGTCGCAAAAATAAATAAATGTTGAAAAAAAAAATTTAAAAAAAAAAAAAAAAAAAAAAAAAAAAAGAAATGCCTTAGGAAATTGCCATTTCTCCCACGGTGTCTAAAGAGGGAGCTATGGTTGAAGGGTTACTTCGTAGATAACAAACAGATAATTTACTGTGGTTTTTGTAGTGTTGGGGCTGTGCACCATAGGGCTTTATCTTCTTCCCTCTCTTTGAACCCCCAACATAGCCCAGATTGCTGCCCTTAGCCTTTCCCCAGGGCATTCTATCACTCAGAAGAGCCCATACCATCAGGTAAGTGAGTTCACAAGCCAAAGTAAAGTGATTACCAAGAAATGCCACTGGTTCAAAAGAAAACTCAATTACATAAGATCATCAGAATCTAAAATTAAGCCTGTAAACAGAAAAAAAAGGGAAGAGTTTAGCAATGTGGTATAAGAATAAGAAATAATGAGCCAAGTTGAAATATAAAAAACATATTTAAAATAACATAAGTGGAATAAAAATTGAATGAGTATGGCTGATGAATGAGTTAGTGAGTTGGAAAGTCAAATTGAGAAATTCTCCCAGAAAGAAGCAAAAGAGAAAAAAGAAGACATGAATTCAGATTTAAGTGAGATGAAGGACAAAGTAGATGTGCCACCATTCAAGTAACAAAAGAGGTCCAGGATAAGAAAAAATTAAAGATTGAAAGGGCCGTGAAGTGCCAAACAAGAAGTACCCACATCTAGAGACATATTGATAATGAGAAAAATCTAAAAGTTACTCTTGTAAAAAATAAAAATTTTTCTTGTATAAAGGAATAAGAATCAGATTGATCTGTCTTTTCAAGAGCAAAACTGTAAGAAAACCTTTTAAAGTATTGGACCTAAAGCTCTACATCCATTTAAATTGTTATTCAAATGTGAGGGCTTAATACAATCATTAAGATTTACCAATCAAAAATCCACATCATAAACATTTTTTGAGAAAATGCTCAGCAACAATAAGTCCAAGAGATATTATCAGAGCTAGGCAGAAGGAGTGGTTAGATACCTGGGTAAAGTGTGAATAGGACGAGAAAGAGGAAATATCCATAATTAATTTTAGACAGTATCAACATGATGGAGGTCAAGGGACCAAGAAAATGTTAGAGTCTTTGCCTTGTTAGGATGAAGGTACAAATATAAAAACGCTGAACTTTAAAAATTAAAGTCTGGTGGGGCACCTGGGTGGCTCAGTCGGTTGAGTGACCAACTTTGGCTCAGGTCATGATCTCATGGTTTGTGTATTCAAGTCCTGCATCTGACTGACTCTGCTGTCAGCATGGAGCCTGTTTTGGATCCTCTGTCTCCCCCTCTCTCTGCCCCTCCCCGCATTAAAATAGACTATTTTAATAAAATAAACATTAAAAAAGACTAAGGTTAAAAAAAATTATAGTGTGGCATTGAGGAAAAGTAGCTCTGTAAATTTCACAAAGTGGATACTTGTGTAACACCCATCCAGGTCAAGAATGAGAATAAAGGTGTGAAATTTTAGTAAACACTGCCAAACAGTTTTCTAAAGTGTGTTTATCCATTTATACTTCTTCAGTAGTGTGAGCTCCAGTTTCTGCACATGCTCTCTACCACTCAGTATGATAAGTCTTTAATCTTAGCCATTCTGGTGGAATGATACCTCCTGAATGTTTGTTGGCTATTTGAATTTCCTTTTTTGGTAAAGTCCCTGTTCAAGTCTCTGATCTCTTTTATTAATTTGTAAGAATAATTTATATATTCTGGATATGAGCTCTTTATTCTGTATGTGGAAATCCCTCTTCCCACTTTGTCGTTTGCCTTTCCTTGGATCACATATTTTTTTGATGAATATACATTCTTAATTTTAATCTTTAGTCTCCCACCCATCTCCTTCCATCAACCCTTACTTTGTTCTCTATCATTAAGAGTCTCTTGTGGTTTCCCTCACTTCTCTTCCTCCACCTTCCCATTTCTTAAATTCCACATGAGTGAAATCATAATGGTATTAGTCTTTCTCTGATTGACTCATTTCACTTAGCATAATACATTCTAGCTCTATCCACACCACTGCAAATGGCAAGAGCTCATTCTTTTTGATGGCTGAGTAATACTGGTATTGTGTATATGTGTGTGTGTGTGTGTGTGTGTGTGTATGTATATGTATGTATGTATACGTATATATATATACACATACACACACACTATCCCTTCGTTACCACCCCTTTGTTACCACCCCTTTATCCATTCATCAGTCAGTGGAGATTTGTGCTCTTTCCATAGTTTGGCTATTTTTGATAATGCTGTAAACACTGGGGTGCATGTACCCCTTTGAGTGTATTTTTGTATCCTTTGAGTAAATATCTAATAATGCAATTGCTGGACCATAGGGTAGTTCTATTTTCAGTTTCTTATTGCTCTCTTAATTACTGTAGCTTTATAATAAGTTTTGATATTCAGTAGACAAGTTCCATCACTTTGTTTTCTTTCCTCACTATCCTAGAGGATATATTTGGTTCTTCACATTTCCACATACATATTAGAATCAGTTTATCAAGTTCCACAGAATCTGAATAAATTCGGGGAGAATTGACATGTTTCCAGTGTTGAATTTTCCAGTCCTTGAGCATGGTATATTCCACCATTTATTGTAATTATTTAAATAATGATGTGTGTGTGCGTATAAGGCTTGCATATTTTTCATTAGATTTTTCTTAGTGTTTGATAGTATCTGATCCTGTAGTAAATGATTTAGTTTTCTTTTGGGGATACAGAAATACACTTGACTTTATACCTAGAAATTTGCTGAACTATCATATATGTGTCAAAAATTTGTAAATTCTTTTGAATCTTCTGTACAAAATCATGGTTTTAATTCTTTCTTTATAATCTGTAAGCTTTTTTTCCTACTTTTTTTTGCACTGTCAAAGACCTTTAATACAATAAAGTTTAGAATTTGATACTAGTGAACACTAAGGTAGTGAACTAGTCTTATTCCTGATCTCATAGTGAAGACTCAATATTTTATAAATATAAGGTTTCCTGTAAATTAAAAACAAAAATAAAAACCACTACAGTTTAAGGAAGTTTTCTTCTTTCTATTCCTAAGAATTAAAAAAAAAATTTTTTTTATGTGTATTTATTTTTGAGAAGGAGAGAGACACAGTGTGAGTGGGGGAAGGGCAGAGATGGAGGGAGACACAGAATCTGAAGCAGGCTTCAGGCTCTGAGCTATCAGCATAGAGCCTGATGTGGGGCTTGAACTCACAAACTGTGAGACCATGACCTGAGCCGAAGTTGGACGCTTTACCAACTGAGCTACCCAGGCGCCCCAGAATTTTTTTTTTTTGTTTAAATCCTGAATGGGGGTTCCCAGGTGGCTTGGTTGGTTAAGTGTGGGATTTCTTGATTTGGGCCCAGGTCATGATTTCATGGTTCTTGAGTTCAAGCCCTGCACGGGGCTCCATATGGAACCTGCTTGGGTTTCTCTCTCCTCCCTCTCCCTCTGCCTCTCTGCCCCTCCCCCACTCACACTTGCACGTTCTCTCTGTAAAATAAATTTTTAAAAAATCATGAATGGATGTTTACTTTTATTAAAATTTTCTTTTATTTTGTAAATGTGAATTATATTGATTTTTAAATACTAAACAAACCTTGTAGTCTCAGAATAAGCCTAAGTTTGGGGCACCTGGGTGGCTCAGTGGGTTAAGTGTTCGACTCTTGCTTTTGGCTCAGGTCATGATCTCACAATTGTGAGATCGAGCCTGGAGCCTGTTTGGGGTCCTCTCTCCCTTTCTCTGCCCCTGCCCTGCTCTCATGCGTGTATATGCGCATGCTCTCTCCCAAAATAAATAAACTTAAAAAAAAATCAGCCTCACTTTAATGTGATGTATTAGATCCTCTTTATATAATATTAGATTTGGTTTGCTAATGTTTTGTTTGGGATATTCTGTGGGTTTTTAATTTTTTTGTGAGATCTAAAGTATTTTCTTAATAATGCCTCCTCAGGTTTTGGTATTCAGGTTATTATGCTGGCTTCATAAAATGCATTGGAAATGTTCTTTTTTCTGTTTTCTGTGAGAGGTATATGATGAAATTGTGAAAGACATGAGCATAAACCCATTTGCTGAATGTATTTTGCTGTGAAATGAGTTTCTTGGACAGAAAATGTGTGGAATGTGATAATGGTGAACAGGTATTCAGTAGTGTCATTCCAATAGTATAATTGCCTCCCCTCCATGGATAGTCAGTGTGCTATAATACACCTGCTACTTAGTAGTTGGTAGTCCATATTTGAACTCAACTTTGACTTCGTGGTTGATAGGATAAGCCTTACGCAATGGAGGTAACAAGAACAGCTGTGGTGAGGGGAAGTCCATGTTGTTGAGCCCATACAAAGCTTGCTTTCTTGCCATATGGCCATTTTGTACATGAGTCCATTAAGTAAGCACTGGGTTTGCACGGGGAAGAGACTCATTTCCAGGATGTATTATCTTGTCCATCTCATGGAGATTCTCTTCTGCAAGGTGCCTTTTGTGAACATTCACCTGGGACACAATATTCATTCTTTGTTTACAATGTTAGAAGTCCATTCACATTGCTGCTTCCCTAAGACTTTGTCATATATCCAATTATGTTCTAAGTCTTTAACCATCCAGTCAAGCCTTTAACCTTGAATAGGTTCTAGCTTTGGCTCTCAAAGTGAAGGAAGGAGACAACTATATATATTGTTATAAGTCCTATACCCTGGGGTGCCTGGGTGGCCCAGTTGGTTGAGCGACCAACCTCGGCTCAGGTCCTGATTTCACAGTTTGTGAGTTTGAGCCCCATGTCTGGCTCTGCACTGGCAGTGCAGCTTGCTTGGGATTCTCAATCTCTCCCTCTTTCTCTGCCCCTCCCCAATGTGTGCTTCCTCTCTCTCTCTCAAAATAAATGAGCAAACTTAAAAAAAAAAAGTTCTATACTTCTTCCATCCCCCCTCCTTGGGGGAGAATTTCCCTTTTTTCCCTTTTTCATTCTGTCCTGATTTGGGTTGTAATACTATAGCAGTCTGCTTCTGGCTTGTGTTAGCATGTAATGCAGAAACACCTGGAAACCAGACCCAAATCTTTCTCCTCACCTAACTGGTTATAAGGAGCTGCACATGAAGCTATAGGTTTGGATTGAGTGTAAAGAAAGCAGGTATAGTATTACATACTAGAGTCTGAGCTACCTGCTTATGTCACTTGTATCTTTCAGACCTGCCTCAGCCTGCCTTTTTTCATCTTAACTGATGAATGCTGCATTTAGTACTTTTTGGTTGGGTGGTTCAGATAACACCCAATTAATTCTGGGCAGCTTGGGTCACCTGGTCACTTGATTTCCCATGGTCAGGCATTCAGTCTCCCACAAGGCATAGCTTTGCTATAAAACCCTGGAGGTATGCACTCTGATTGTTTCATTGAGGCTTACCAGAGACTTCATGCAACATATTAGCTATCATCTCTTTGAGTATTAGCTGATTTGCTGGCATCTTGCACGACTTTTGTACTACAACCTGAACTTGTTGCAGAGCCTTTTCTTTGTTCCCCAGTGAAAGCTGACAGCTTTACAGGTTGATCATTTAGTGGGCCAAATAACACATCAAGTGGCTTCTAGAATTCATAAAAGCTTATCAAGCATTGTGGGGTTTTGTGTGTGTGTGTGTGTGTGTGTGCTTATTTTAGTGCAAAGGACAGCAACTTATCTTTCACTTTGTAAAGGCTGGACCTCCAGAAACCACTGAGGTGGCAGGCGCCTTAATTTTGGGGTGGGGGGAGTTTATATCCTGCCCTGTGGCTTGCATGTCTTATTACTAAAGCATCTACCATATTTGCTACCGCTCTCTCATCAGATCCAATCAGATTAATATTGTGGCCCAGTCTAAAGTTCTGGGAGATGTCAAGACTAGACTAGACTTCTGTGGCCTAGTTTATGGCAGAGGAGGAAAATTAATGTAGCCTTCAGATAAGATGGTGACAAGTGTATTGTCTGTGATCCATTTCGAGTTAATTTTTGTGAACGCTGTAAGCTCTATGTCTAGATTCAAAGAGGCAAAGGGAAGGGATAGCATCTAGAGAAATATAATTTAGTGTCAGTGTTCTAGTTCTCAGTTTGGTATGGGTTCATGGATATTGACTCTATTATTAGAAAATAAATTTTGGGGGTTCCCTAGGTGGCTCAGTCGAGCATCTGACTCTTGATTTCGGCTTAGGTCATGATCCCAAGGTCATGGCATCAAGCCTCACATGGGCTCTGTTGAGTATGGAGCCTGCTTGGGATTCTCTCCCTCTGCCTCTCTTCCTGGCTCGTGCACTCTCTCTCTCTCTCTTTCTTTCTCACTCTCAAACAAACAAATAAATAAAAACTTTAAAAGATTTCTTCCATGGAAGAATAAAGGCAGTGTGTGTACCTTGATACAAGGATTATGACTGATTTGATTCAATGCACTTGAGGTATATTTTAAAAATTAAATGTATCTTGAGGTGCCTAAGTCCTGACATTGTGATAGGAGCTGGTGATAAAAAGATGAATCATTCTTCCTCTGAAGGAGTTCAGCTTCCCGGGAAGACAAACACCCAACTAATTGTGAGAAGTGGTATACTAGTGTTACAAGGAACAAGTTGGGGCAACATAGAGGAAGTGCTATATGATCTGATCCTTGAAGGACACTGAGGCAGAGAAGAGTTGGGGAAGGTATAGACTTAGCTTCTTGTGGGTAAATTACATATATTTAATCAAAATTTTTGTCTAGATAATACATTTATGTGGTTTAAAAATTAAGAAGGTTTGGCACAAAAACAGGCACCCAGATCAATGGAACAGAATAGAGAACCCAGAAATGGACCCACAAACATATGGCCAACTAATCTTTGACAAAGCAGGAAAGAATATCCAATGGAATAAAGACAGTCTCTTCAGCAAATGGTGCTGGGAAAACTGGACAGCGATATGCAGAAAAATGAACCTGGACCACTTTCTTACACAATACACAAAAATAAACACAAAATGTATGAAAGGCCTAAATGTAAGACAGGAAGCCATCAAAATCCTCCAGGAGAAAGCAGGCAAAGACCTCCTTGACCTTGGCCACAGCAACTTCTTAACATGTCTCTGGAGGCAAGGGAAACAAAAGCAAAAATAAGAATTGGGACCTCATCAAAATAGAAAGCTTTTGCACAGCAAAGGAAACAATCAGCAAAACTAAAAGGCACCCAACGGAATGGGAGAAAATATTTGCAAATGACATATCAGATAAAGGGTTAGTATCTGAAATCTATAAAGAACTTACCAAACTCAACACCCAAAACACAAATAATCCAGTGAAGAAATGGGCAAAAGACATGAACAGATACTTCTCCAAAGAAGACATCCAGATGGCCAACCAACACATGAAAAAATGCTCAACATCACTCATCATCAGAGAAATACAAACCAAAACCACAATGAGATACCACCTCACACCTGTCAGAATGGCTAACATTTAACAACTCAGGCAACAGATGTTGGCAAGGATGCGGAGAAAGAGGATCTCTTTTGCACTGCTGGTGGGAATGCAAACTGGTGCAGCCACCTTGGAAAACAGTATAGTAGTTCCTCAAAAAATTAAAAATAGAATTACCATATGACCCAGCAATTGCACCACTAGGTATTTATCCAAGGGATACAGATAGGCTGTTTTGAAGGGGCACATTCACCCCAATGTTTAGCGGCACTATCTACAATAGCCACAGTATGGAAAGAGCCCAAATGTTCGTCGATGGATGAATGGATAAAGAAGATGTGATATATATTTACTTCAGTATTACTCAGTAATCAAAAAGAATGAAATCTTGCCATTTGCAACTACATGCATGGAACTAGAAGATATTATGCTAAGTGAAATTAGAGAAAGACAAATATTATATGAGGACTTTAAGATACAAAACAGATGAACGTTAAGGGAAGGGAAGCAAAAATAATATAAAAACAGGGAGGGGGACAAAACATAAGAGACTCTTAAATATAGAGAACAAAGGGTTGCTGGAGGGATTACCCCTTGTGGGCAGTGGGGGTGGGAGAATAATAATAAATGAGAGTTTATTGTGTTTAACCATTTCCCTATTGATGGACATTCTGGCATTTCCTATCTTCTGCAAATGCAGCAGTACTGTAATGAATCACTTTGTACACATCATTTTATACATGTGCAGGTAAATCTGTAGAACAAATTCCCATAAGGATATATAATTGAAGGCCAGGGTAGTAGGTTAAATTATGTTCACGAGCACACATCCTGGGATTGGGAGAGGACTTGCTGAAAGTGGTGAGAGTGAACTACTATGTTTATTAAGCTGTGGTGTCTCCTAAATATGAGACAGTCAGCTATGAATTTCATATATTCATTAATGTGAGGTTGACACTGTCGTAGAATGTTTTTCCAAGTGGAAGGTGGGATTTAATTTCATGCTTCTTAGAACTACCTTTATTTTACTTTTTTTAAAAAGATTTTATTTTTTAAGTAATCTCCACACCCAATGCGGGACTTGAACGCATAGGCCCGAGACTGAGAGTTGCATGCTCTGCCTACTGAGCCAGCCAGGCGCCCCTATGGTGTTTTGAAAATCACTCACCTCGACCTTCTGTTTTGCAGTTCTGTTTTTCTATAATTGGTGTGGTTATCTTTTGGCATGGTAATACCTTTTATCTGAGGAACACCAAATTCTCTGCTAGGAACCTGATAGGTTAACCCAGTTCCTATAATTTCTCACACTTTCTTCTGGGAATCTCTTATTTTCTTATTGTAAGTTCCTCTGAATCTCAGCAGATGAGGACTTGACACAAATGAGCTTTCCTCTTCTGCTGCTGCTACCCTCTATGACTCGGAATTTCTGTTCACTGATATTATGTCAGCCTTCCCAGTTCTAATGTTTTACAGCTGCTTACAGAAAACCAACAACCCCTCGTGGCCCTAGGGAGTGTATATCACCAGCTGTGAGTGCAGTGACATGGAAAGTATTGATACCATTGACTAGCACGGAGGCGGAGGCGGTAGCTAGTGGAGCTCTCATTCCAGGTGCGCCTTCCTCCATCCTGTTACGTTTGTTCTTTCTAAACTTCCTTTTCCCTTCTGTTTCTCTGAGTGTGTCCTGGGCCTGCCAGTGACTTCATAGATTCAACATCTCTTTTGGTGAGAGAGAAAGTTGGAACTTGAAAAAACAAAACAAAACTTGTTCTCTATGGCACTGATTCTCATCCTTTAGTGTGCTAATTCCTGCTGAGCCGTTGGGCTGGTGGGGATGAGGCAGTGCGTAGAGCTCCTCCCCCCCAGCAGCAGTGCAGGGCAGTATTACCTCATGGGGACATTTCACATTATTACTATGAGGATATGGGAGAGTCGCTGACTTTGTGCCAATCCTCTGCTTGCTAAAACTCTTCAAGAATGATCAGATTGTTTTATCAGGGAAAAGTTTATTTTTATTTTTTTTAAGTTTATTTTAAAATTTATTTTTGAGAGAGTGAGTGGAGGAGGGGCAGAGAGAGAGAGGAAGAGAAAGAATCCCAAGCATGCTTTGCGCTGTCAGCACAGAGCCCCATGTGGGCTTCCAACTCACCAAATGTGAGATCATGACCTGAGTCGAAAGCAAAGGTCAGACACTTAACTGACTGAGCCACCCAAGTGCCCCTGCGGGAGATTTTTAAATACATCAACATAGGGTTGTGGACTTTTTTTTTTTTTTAAACCTCACTTTCTGGTTTAAACATTATTATCTTGAGTTAGGTAATGCATTTGCTGTTCAGATGATTCAATGTAAAATTATTCATCCCACCTGTTCCCCAGTCACTCAGTTACCTCCCTTGAGGCAACTAATAGGAGTTTCTTGCGTACCATTCTGAATTACTCAATGCATAATGTATGATTTTAATGTTTGACTCTGACAAAATGCATTAAAGGTATTACATTCATTAGTCTTCAGGTGAATTTTAGAATTAAATGTCAAGGGCTTTTTGGGACAGTGTGCCCAGTACTATACAAATACATATATTAATACATCATGTGTTTTTGCCTCTAGTTAATTCTGGCAATTTGTACTTGAGGCTAGTGTGCGATATAGTGGAAATTTGAGCTCCTCACCTGTTTAGCCTTTATTATCCTTTTTTAAAAACTAAATATGTGAAAATAGAATAGGCGGGTGATAGGAACTATTAATAGTTTTTAAAAAATGTTTATTTTTGAGAGAGCAAGCAAGTGGGGGAGGGGCAGAGAGAGGGAAGGACAGTATATCCAAAGTGGGCTGTGTGCTGGCAGCAGACAGCCCGATGTCGGTCTCAAACTCATGAACTGTGAGATCATGACCTGAGCTGAAGTTGGATGCTTAACCAACTGAGCCACCCAGCCACCCTAAATAGTTTTATATACTTTCAAAATTTAAGCAGAAAAGAGCAGGCTCAGAAATGTGCATAGGAGCTGTGATTTGAAGTCACCATTGGGTTCTAGTAACACCCTTGCTGTCACCCCTTCTAAGATGGCAGTAAGACTGTACTTGAGATGTGACTAATGTAGATGTTATGTAAGACTGGGAATTAGGAGACCTAATCTCTGTCCACATTGGACAAGTTATTTGACCTCTCTGGAATTCAAATACTTTCTCCAAAAAATCTGACAGAGCTTTCTAAGGCTTTCAGATTATCCACTTGGAGTTGGTTGGGGGGGCGGTGGGGATATCCTGAGCTGCCTCTTTCAGCCTAATAGAGTATTGGTAGTACGCATAATCTACAGACATGTACAGCCCCCTCTCTGGTTTATTGATCTCTTTTTGAGATGTTACTACTTGCAGCCTAGCATGATTTGCAAGAACACTTTGGGCTTGATTGTCACTCCATTTTTACTTGTTCACATTTCATGAGGCAAGACTCATCCCAGGCAGCTGTTGAATGAAATTGGACGTGACCCATTGATCTATGACATGGATTCCCAATCGGTTGGAAGAAATGCACCCAAAACTCAAATCACTGTGATCATCCACAAAAAAGATAGGAAAATTCTCATTTGTTTCACTTTTCATTTGTAAATATGATATACCAGGAGGGGCTCAGGCATGGGGTCAATTAGAGGAAAATATCACAAGAGAATTGCAAAGCCCCAGAGGACATTTTGACCTCTAGAGAGAACTAGGTTAGACTCCATTGATCAAAACTACTGTGCTCATTCTGGATCCTGCCCCACACCCAGCTGATTAGACGCTTTATATCTGCAACCAGCAGCAGTTTTTCACTAATTAGCCACTCACGGTCCAACTTTAAGGTTCTGTGAGCAGTTACTATTATTTTTGACCACCTATAAGGTAAGTGGTAAATATGTGGACTTCCTTGTTTATGAGAAATATAGGAAATCCCTGTGGGGATAGAAAGATAAGATCTGAAATAAAATTCAGGAAAGGAGCACCAGTTTTTACATGGGAGATGCTAAATTAGTATTTGATAATAAAATTCAAGAATATTTCTAGGACCTGTTTTCATTATTGATAAAAAGTAGTTACTTTTGGGAAACAGGAATATTTGTCTAAAGGATTTTGCTCTTGCATGTCAATATGCATGATTGTATTCCTGTTTTCCATGTTGGACCAGTTTTCCTTTACTTGTTATTTAAAGATAATAATTCCCAAGTTTTAAAGGGATACTGGCAATAGAAACATTAAATAGGTTAGGACTGCCAAGTAGAGGATAATTTAACAAATTGAGTTAACTTTCCCATTTCAGTGTTTTTATATAAAATAGAAGCTCTAGATATTTTTTTAAGTGCTAAAGGAATTATTATTTTTTATCTTTATTTTTTATTTTAGAGAGAGAAAGAGAGAGTGCACGAGTGGGGGAGAGGGGCAGAGGGAAAGAGAATCTTAAGCAGGTTCCATGCTCAGTGCAGAGCCTGACATGGGGCTCAATCCCCCGACCCTGGGATTATGACCTGAGCTGAAATCAAGAGTCGGATGTTCAACTGACTGAGCCACCCAGGCTCCTCAGGAATTAATTTTTAATAAAGAATAATGTCTAGTGGCGCCTGGGTGGTTCAGTCAGTTGAGTGTCCGACTTCAGCTCGGGTTGTAATCTTGCAGTTGTGGGTTCAAGCCCCATGTTGGGCTCTGTGCTGACAGCTTGGAGCCTGGAGCCTGCTTCAGATTCTGTCTCTCTCTCTGCCCCTCCCCCACTCCTGCTCTGTCTCAAAAATAAACATTTAAAAATTTTTGAAAAAAAGAATAATGTCTGTAGATTTTTAAAGGAATAATGAGAAAGCACCTGAACTCTTTAAGAGAGGATAGAACTTAGTAAATTGTTGCTTCAGCTAATAAGGCATAAGTCCAAAATTTTTAAATCTAATATTTTATTTACAAGTAGTATATGTAACTACCTTCTTAATTTTGAATTTCAAGCAATTCGCAAGCATATAGAGTAAAATAAAAGTCTCATTAATACCCCTCCCAAATTCAGAGAGGTATCTACTATTTATATTTTATTTAAAAAATTTATATATATGTATGCATATACAGGTAAATTTATATAAATGTTTACTTTGGATAAAAAATTAGTCGTACTTGCTTAGAAGAAGAGTCTTTATTCTTTTTCCTTTTTTTTTCCCCTACCCCCCTCCACTGTCATCACTTCCTAGAGACCTCCAATAACCTGTATTAACTTCCTGGTGTGTGCCCTGTATTTTTTTCAAAGTCATAAAGTCTCCGTAGTCATATAGTCATATAGTCCAAAGTCATATATATATATATATATATATATATGTATGTATATTTCTACATATATCTACTATATACACACATATATATACATATATATACACACATATGTGTATATACATATATATATACACACACACCATATACATGTGCATACATATATATGTACATTTATAGGATTTTATTTTAATCTGATATAAAATCTCACATTGAATCTATCAATCAATTCATTTGGGGAGAACTGACAGCTTTACAAATACTGAGCTTTCCAATCCCTGAGCATGGTATATCCCACATTTAATTCATATAAATAGGAGTATGTGTATGTCTATTTGGCATTGTGTCTCTCCTTGAAACTCTATCCTTTGGTTTCAGTGATGGTTCTCTGTTTTCATAATCTCCCCCTGCCCCCCAACTTTCTTTGGCCATTTCTCACTTTTACTTTATTTGTATTCATTTTATTTGTATTTTATTTGTAGACGTATTCTCCTATGTTATTTTTCAGGGTTTTGTCATTGGCTCACTTTTTCTTGTCCCTGAGTGATCTCCTCTCTACCTATTCAGTGATTATTCACAAATGTTTACATTTAGTTTGTATTTTTTGTTGTTTTTATTGTCTTCTAGACCCAAATGCCTTCTGGGACAGCTCCAGTTTTGCCATTCAGTTTTGCTGAGTAAAATCTAAAAATTTTTTCCAATGATAATTTCTGGCATTGATGTGCTTAAAAAAAACTTCCTCTATTTCAAGATTCTAAGACATTCTTTCATATTTTATTATAATACTTATATGGTTAACTTAAAAAAATTTTTTTAATGTTTATTTTGAGAGAGACAGAGAGATGAGAGAGTTGGGTAGGGGCAGAGAGAGGGAGAGAGTATCCCAAGCCAGCTCTGTGCTGTCTGTGCCCGATGCAGGCCTCAATCCCATGAACTGTGAGATCATGACCTGAACCTAAACCAAGAGTTGGGTGCTTAACCAAATGAGCCAGACACACAGGCACCCCTATGGTTGGCGTTTTTACATTTAATACTTTATTCCACTTGGAATTTATTTTTTTGGGAGATACGTTGGGAAAATGTAATGATTCCATGTTGTGTGTGTGTGTTTAAAGAGAGAGACAGCACAAGCAGGGGAGGGGCAAAGGGAGAAGGAGAGAGAGAATCTCAAGCAGGCCCCACACCCAGCTCAGAGCCCAATGATGTGGGGTTTGATCTCATAACTGTGATATTATGACCTGGGTTGAAATCAGAGGTGGATCCTTAGCTGACTGAACCACCCAGGCACCCCATCTCTTGTATTTTTGAGTTGATATTCATCCATTCTTTTCACGATTTGTTTATTTTATGTTAGTGAGATTCCTTACTTTTCTGTTTTATTTTTCCAACGTTTTATTATTTATTTTTGGGACAGAGAGAGACAGAGCATGAACGGGGGAGGGGCAGAGAGAGAGGAAGACACAGAATCGGAAACAGGCTCCAGGCTCTGAGCCATCAGCCCAGAGCCTGACGCGGGGCTCGAACTCACGGACCGCGAGATAGTGACCTGGCTGAAGTCGGACGCTTAACCGACTGCGCCACCCAGGCGCCCCGTGAGATTCCTTACTGACCAAATACTGTGAGGGCTGGACCAGGTATATCTTGTTCACTGTTGAATTCCCTGGCATCTAGGACAATGCCTAGATGATAGTAAGATTTAGTAAATATTATTGAATGGGTGAATTATGGAAGAGAAAATTCTTTCATTATTGGTTTTTAACTTAATAACACTTTTCCTGTTTTTTCTTCATATCTTTCATATTGGGAAGTCTTCTACATCTTAGAAGCCTTTAATCTAACTTTTTAATCTCATTGAACTTTGAAAAACATTTTTTTTTAGGGTAAACCAAATAACCTATTCATGTCAGCTCTGCTTTAATTCTTTCCTGGATCCAAGCTTGCTAGAAAAGCAGTTTATATTCACTTTTCTTCTAAGTTAGCAAAGCTTTCATGAAAACATGCTGTTCCACATGTGGCGTTGTGAATGTAATCACATGTCTGGTACTGTTTCTGTGTCTGCTTAATCTTCACTGGTATCCTGTGCCAGTTCCAGAGGGTATATTTGGCTGATTTGTTTTCTTGCAGTGGGAGCATGGATAATATAATACATAATGAGGATTTACTTTTTTTTGTTTTATGTGTGATGATTATTCCAGTGATAAGGCCAAGGAACCGAGTTTTAAAATGGAAAGATGATTCATCCCACTATTATTTATTGATACCTTCTGTGTGCAAAGAACAAAATGCTATAGAATGTGTCCCTATCTGCAAAGAGTGTACAAGATGAGGGATGTAAGACACAGCCTTCACAAAACTCATTTTAGGCACAGTGCCAAATGAGTGGTATAAAAAATAGTGTGGGCATTTAGGAATGGGAAAAACCACTCTGACTTGGGATGGCAAGGGAAAACTTCTTGGAAAAGTTGAGACTCATGCAAGATCATGTAGAATGTCTGGTTAATGGGGCCTCTCATCTGGGCAGAGAAATGAACAAAACTTGAGATGGAATGCATTGTACAAATATGAGGGCCATTGCATATATGGAATGAGTCAACTTTGTGTCAGAGAGAAGGAAAGGATAGGCAGGAAATTGGATCAGATTGTGCAGGGTCTTGAGTTTTTTTTTCTTCCCAAATCATATTCCTTGGAAGTATCCTATTTCATCAAGCATGGGCCATAAATAATTAGGGCTGGAAAATGCTTCATAGCTTTTCTGACATGAAAAAAGAACCTGCTTTATTAATGAGCCTGTGTCTTTATACATTATATCCATGGGTGCTATTAACTTCAGTACTTTCTGTATGTTTCAGACATTAATCTCTTACCATGGGGGATTGGAATTTACTGGGTGACATCCTAGAGGAAGTTCACTCCCACTCAACTATAGTGGGGAAAATCTGGCTGACCATTCTCTTCATTTTCCGAATGCTGGTACTGGGTGTGGCTGCTGAAGATGTCTGGGATGATGAACAGTCAGCATTTGCCTGCAACACCCAGCAGCCAGGTTGCAACAATATCTGTTATGATGATGCTTTCCCTATCTCTTTGATCAGGTTCTGGGTTTTACAGATAATCTTTGTGTCTTCTCCTTCTCTGGTGTATATGGGCCATGCACTTTATAGACTCAGGGCCTTTGAAAAGGAGAGGCAGAGGAAAAAGTCACACCTTAGAGTCCGGATGGAGAATCCAGAGCTTGAATTGGAGGAGCAACAAAGGATAGATAGAGAGCTGAAGAGATTGGAGGAGCAGAAGAGAATCCATAAAGTCCCTCTGAAAGGATGTCTGCTCCGTACTTATGTCTTACACATCTTAACGAGATCTGTGCTGGAAGTAGGGTTCATGATAGGCCAGTATGTTCTCTATGGGTTTCAAATGCACCCCCTTTACAAATGCACTCAATCTCCTTGCCCTAATGCAGTGGATTGCTTTGTATCCAGGCCCACAGAGAAGACAATTTTCATGCTCTTTATGCACAGCATTGCAGCCATCTCTTTGTTCCTTAATGTACTGGAAATATCTCATCTGGGAATCAGGAAAATCATGAGGGCACTTTATGAGAAATCCAGCAATGAGGACATTGAGGATGAAAGTGGCACTCCATTCCATTTGAAAAAATATTCGGTGGCACAGCCTTGTATGATTTGCTCTCCCTTGCCTAAAAGAATCTCTTTACTTCAAGCCAACAATCAACAGCAAGTCTTTCAAGTCAATGTGCTGAAGTCTAAAACCACATGTGAAAGCCTACAGCCCAGGCAACTTGAAGTAGACCCTTGCTGTATTAAAAAAGAGTGGACTGAGAAGGATCAGCACAGAGGACAGCTCCATGTCCACAGCCCATGTCCCTGGGATGACAGTACTCGAATTCAGCACCAGGGACAGCAACCAGGCCATTCATTTGGCCTAGAAAATGTAAAGTCCCAGTCCTGGCTAGGTACAGAGATGGCTCCTAGACATTGCCCATCCTATGCAATAGGAACCTGGGAGCAGTCCCAGGATCTACGACCCTCAGGAGAGCCTCTTACAGAGTTGCACAGTCACTGTAGAGACAGCGATGGCAGCATGAGAGAGAGTGGGGTCTGGACAGACAGATCTCACCTGGATAGTCGCAAAGCCAGCTTTCTGTCCAGATTGCTGTCTGAAAAGGGACAGTTGCACAGTGACTCAAGAAGCTTCAGTTCTCAGAACAGCTCTTGCTTGGATCTTCTGCACCGGGAAAATAGTCCCTCGCTTCTGCCTTCTGCCACTGGGTATAGAACATCAATGGTAAGTAAGGACTGATCATAGAACTATTACAAGAGATGTTCCACTCTGGCTGCTTCTTAGTCGTCCCTTTCCAATTTCCTGGTGTGTATATGTGTGTGTTGAGAGAGAGGGAGAGGAGGTGAGGGAGGTTAATTTATAGAGAGTTGAATCCAGTCATTCAGTACATTCAGTTAAATTCAGTTCATGAATAAAGTTACTGAACACTTACTTTATATCATTCAGTCTTGCAAGAGCTGGGTTTATAAATAGATAAAATACTGTCTCTCCCATCAAAGGGCTCAGAGTCTAGATGGGGAAGTTATACAGGTAAACATAAATGTGATCAAGTGTAAGGTGCCATGTTAGAAGGAGTGCGCAGGCAAAGGAAGGAGTGGACAATTCTTTATGAATGGGTCAGGAAAAGCTTCATTGTTGAAGTTACTTTTGAATTGAGTCTTTTTTTTTTTTTTTATTGTTTTTGAATTGAGTCTTGAAAGATGTAGTGAATTTCTCCAGAACTAGGAGGACTGGGGTGCATGAAAGAAGGACATCCCAGTACAGGGAGCAGCATAGACAAAGGCTGAGAGGTGTGACACAGCAGGGATGTCTGGGGAGCTACATGTGGCTGGAGCACTGAGTGGTAGGAAGGCTATGGAGAGGGAAGGGTGGAGAAGGGTCATGGAGGCCTTGTGGGAAGGCAATGGAGAACCCATAGAGGGTGTGCAGCAGAGGAGTTAAGGGATCAGCATTACATTTTAGAAAGCTCTTTCTATCACAGTGTGGAAAATGGATCAAAAGAGAGCATTTGTAACCTTCAGCAACCCTTGTCTTGCTAAAGAAGGAGGGTGTGCTCCATTGTTTTAATAGCTCTGGCATTTAAAGGTCATATACAAATATTTGGTGCTATATTTCACAAAGACTAAAATCAATATAGTATTGATTTTAATTCTGTTCTCTGAAAAGCCAGTGTGGAATAAGCATTTCCTGGCCATTGTTAAGACATAATGGATATTTACTGTGGACTCTTCTCAGTTCTGGAAAAAGAAAAAATGACATTTGCTTTATCCACTGCTCCTAATAGCTTTAAAAGTTTTTTTTTTTTTTTAATGTTTATTTTTGAGAGAGAGAGTGAGAGCAAGAGCAAGCGAGCGAGTGAGCAGGGGAGGGGCAAAGAGAGAGGAAGACAGAATCCAAAGCAGGCTCCAGGCTCTGAGCTGTCAGCACAGAGCCCAATGTGGGGCCTGAACTCACGGACTGTGAGATCATGACCTGAGACAAAGTCAGGCACTTAACTGACTCAGCCACCCAAGCACCCCATAATAGCTTTTTTTCCATTAGAAAGAAATCCCCCTAGTTGAGCTCACTTGGTTGAACTTATACATTTGCTTTTTCCTGTTAATGATAATGATTAAATCTCTGATGATTGAATCTCTATCCCAATTTCATATATCCTGTGAGTTTAGAGATATTTTTACCACACTAAAGCCATATCTTGAGGAGGCATCATCCTACTCAGAGTTTTCCTATAATACTTCTTTCAAACTGATATTCATTTCTTGGCAGTGACCGGCCATCTATTCAGGAGACTATGTTTAAATTTTTTTTTTTTAACGTTTATTTATTTTTGAGACAGAGACAGAGCATGAACAGGGGAGGGGCAGAGAGAGAGGGAGACACAGAATCTGAAACGGGCTCCAGGCTCTGAGCTGTCAGCACAGAGCCCGACGCGGGGCTCGAACTCATGGACCGTGAGATCGTGACCTGAGCTGAAGTCAGACGCTTAACCGAACTCATGGACCGTGAGATCATGACCTGAGCTGAAGTCAGATGCTTAACCGACTGAGCCACCCAGGCGCCCCCAGGAGACTATGTTTAAGATCAGAGTGTGGCTACTTGGAACCCCATGACAAACTACAGCAGGGTTCTCAGCCCTGGCCACGAGTTACAGTCATCTGGGAGCTTTAAAAAATTGTCATGCCCAGGACCCATCCAATTCCATTTAACCCAAAATCTCTGGGGTGGGGGGGATGCAGGATCAGTATTTATGTATGTATGTATATATATGTGAACTATATACATATATATGTGTGTATACATATGTAAACTGTATACAGTAAGACCTTGGATTGCGAGTAACTTGTTCTGTGAGTGTTCCACAAGATGAGCAAACATTTCCAATAAATTTTAACTTGATAAACAAGTGATGTCTTGCAATATGAGTAGTGTGTGATGCTGAATGTCACATGATCACAACTGAACCAATGGTTCTTGAAATTCACTTTGATATACAAGTGCTTTGGAGTACAAGCTTGTTTCTGGAATGAATTATGCTTGCAAACCAAGGTTGTACTGTATATGCATATATATGTGTGTGTATGTGTGTGTATGTATATATATATGTATGTGTATATATATATATATATATGTATATATATATATATATATATATATAAACACTGATTCCAAGATCAAGAGTCACATGCTCTACTCACTGAGCCAGCCAGGTGCCCCTAGGATTAGTATTTTTTAAACTCTCATGGTGATTGCAATGTGCAGCCAGTGTTGAAAACCACTATTTTAGAGTAACCTTGCCAGTGACTCGTGCTTCTTACCTACATTTGTGAAGTCAGCAATACAGTTTTAATCATTTTCCCTCTCTTGTACCTGCTTCCATGTAAGAGGAGCATTTGTTTTGTCAGAGAATTGAGGGAGACACGGTAGTGTTTAGTAGAGACAGATTTTCTTAATCTCTCAGATTATCTTTTGGGAGAGGCCAGCCATTTTTGTGAGTTTGGAGAAAAGATGATGAAGATGATAGGCCCCTTTCTTTTTTGTCTTCCACTTTCTTCCCTTTGTTTTTTTTGTTTTTTTTTTTTTTTAATGTTTCTGGGAATTACAAATAATGTCTTTGGACACAGAGCTTTACTACTTATGGTAACTTTCCCCCAGACCTCTTACAGGGTTGACAGGAGACTTCACTTCCCAAGTGGCAGGAAGACTTGGGGATTGAGGCCACAGCTGTCAACTCCAGAGCACTGTGGCTGACACATCATGCTTCTTGCCAACAGAGAGATCTTTAATTAGAAATTAGTGCAGCAAACAGGATTATAATCATCTAGGGTCAAAACATGGACTGTAAACTGCTTTCTACACTGTCTTAGGTCCTACATGGCAGAATTTTTAGGGCTCAGTCAGATGCATTTTGACATTTCAGAGCGAACTGACTTCTGGTAGGACCATAGTTGCTTTGTCACTTATGATGTGTCCCATAGAGGGAATTGTCCTGCAATAGAAATGCATTCTATTTTAGAAGGTTAAAAAAGTCACTTGGAGGAGCCATGATTTTATGCTCTGACATTTCCCTTACTTTCACCCAACCCCACAGTTTCTTCAAGTCCAAGCTCATTGATTGCTAAATAATTTTGGTCAAGGTTGGTTTTTGGAGGATAGATTTAGCTGGGCATGGAAAGCAGACTTCCGGTCTGGCCAAGTGAGCCTGGGGAGGAGGGCTGGCTGAGTTTTAGGAACCCATGCTACCCTCTGAAAACGAGACGTTTCCTCATTGTTGAATGCAGAGATGCAATGGAGCAGTAATTCTCTTGCTGAGTTCCACATAAAATCACTAGGGAAGCTTTGAAATTTTCCCCCATGAGAATCTCTGCTGATGGAGCCTGGACACCAGTATTTTTTTTAAGCTCCTAGATGATTCCAGTGTGCAGCCAGAGTTCAGAACCATGGCTATAGAGGAGGGAGGTTTTGGCATTAGGAAGAAGGTTGTCCTGTGAAGTTTTCCAATTTTCGGGGCATTCAAGTGATAAAGAGTGCTCTCCTTTTGTAGCTTCAAAAGCTGAGGATGCTTGCACTTCTTGGTCTTTCTGCCTGGGATGCACCACCCGCCTCAAGAC
This sequence comes from Puma concolor, assembly GCF_028749965.1. NCBI lineage: Eukaryota > Metazoa > Chordata > Mammalia > Carnivora > Felidae > Puma > Puma concolor. Next base: position 82,110,649 of record NC_141671.1, read on the forward strand.
TTGGCATGACTGATGGAGCCAGCTGTGCCAAGGCCCTGCAGAGTTCTCTTGGGCCATTATCAAGGAGGGGAGAGATAAGGGTGAGGTTGAAACAGTCAGGAGCTGATATATGGGGCTTTATAGGCCACAGAAAGGAATCTGGGTTGGATGGCAGAGGGGTGGTGGTGATCTGACACATACATTTTAAAAAACACACTTTCTGGAGAGTCTATTATAGGGCTGCTATGGTCTGAATGTTTGTGCCCCCGCCCCCCCAATTCATATGTTGAGACTTAATCACCAATATGATGGTATTTGGTGGTGGGGTCTTTGGGAGGTGATTAGGTCATGAAGGTAAAGCCCTCGTGATTAGGATTAGTGCCCTTATAAAAGGGGCCACAGAGAGTTCCTTATCCTATCTGCTATGTAAGGACACAGAAAAAAGACAGCTATCTATGAACCAGGAAATGGGTTTTTACGAGATAGTGAATCTGTCAGTACCTTTATCTTGGGCTTCCCAGCCTCCAAAGCTGTGGGAAATAAATAATCCACCCTGTCTACAGTATTTTGTTATAGAAGCCTGAATAGACTAAGACAAGGGGTAAGAGTACAATCAGGGAGGCCAGCTAGAGGCTTACACAATGACCCAGGTGAAAGAGGCATGTGGCTCAGACCAGGGGTACCATCATTTATGGTTTGCATGGAAGAACAGTTTTTTTCTTACTTGTTGTATTTCAAATTAAGTAATACATGCTCATTGAAAGAAATTAAAGCAATATAAAAGAACATAGAGAATAAAATAGGAACCTGACCATGTGAGGATTCATCTCTTCTCATCTAGATTCAGTTCTCACTTCTCCCTAAAGGCAACTGCTGTGAACAGCTTGGGAACACACCCCTACCTTTCTCAAGGTATTCATAATCCATCTTTGAGGACAAATATATGTCCACACATATATGTTAATTTTTAAAATATAGATGTGATCATGTAGAGATGTGGAGATGTCTTTGCAATTTGCTTTTTCTCAGTTGATGATACATCACAGGGATCTTCCCATGTCAGGATTTGTGAAAATGCCTCAGTTTTTTTTTTTTTTTAATGCTTATTTTTTTGTGTGAGAGACAGCATGAGTAGGGGAGGGACAGAGAGAGGGAGACAGAGAATCTGAAGCAGGCTCTGAGCCATCAGTGCAGGGCCCAATGTGGGGCTCGAACCCATGAACCATGAGATCATGACCCGAGCCAAAGTCAGATTCTTAACTGACTGAGCCACCCAGGTGCCCCAGAACTACCTCAGTTTTACATCACTTCATGCTTTTGTATGGTATTAATGAGCCATAAGACACTTGATGGCCAGTTAGCCATTCTAACTTTTTTTTCTCCTGCACACAATGTTGCAGTGAATGTTTCATACATATATCTTTAAGTGGAATTGTTGGTTTTAATGGGCATACATGTTTTATATTTTGATAGATGCTGAAAATTTTTGCTTAGGAAGGACCACACCAATTTATTTTCTTATCAGTACATTGGTACCTCTTTTCCCACATTCTTGTTCATACCAGCCATTATCTTTCCCCCCCACCCCTGCAATTTGATGAACTAGACATGTTCCCCTTCATTTTAATTTACATCTGTAATTACCGGTCAGGTTGTTCATGTTTATTGGTCATCTGTATTTCTACCAAGAATGATCCTTTCCTATCTTTTCTGTTGGGATATTTGTTTTTCTTCTGATTTTTAGGAGCTCTTATATGATATTATGTTAACTCTTTGTATGTATATAGAAAGATTTTCTCCCAGTCTCCTGGTCTCTTATCCCTGTTTATAGCATCTTTGAATTTTTAATATTATATTAAATCTAAAATCTCTATTACTTCTAGGTTCTTTGTGTCATTTCAGAAGGTCTTGAGGTGCTAGGGTGGCTCAGTCAGTTAAACATCTGACTCTTGATTTCGGCTCAGGTCATGATCTTGTGGTTATGAACTCAAGCCCTGAGTCAGGCTCCACACTGAGCATGGAGCCTGCATGGGATTCTCTCTTTCCCTCTCTCTGCCCCTCCCCTGCTCATGCTCTCTCTCTCAAAATAAATAAACATTAAAAAAGAGAGAGAAGGTCTTTTTTTTTGACTCAGCATTAACAAGGATTATTGGATGGATGTTTTGAGGATGAACTGTACTAATTTATTGAGCCCTTTGGCTGAGAAGTTTAAAAAATTTTTTTAAAAAACATTTATTCAGTTTTGAGATACAGAGAGAGACAGAGCATGAGTAGGGGAGGGGCAGAGAGAGAGGAAGACATAGAATCTGAAGCAGGCTCCAGGCTCTGAGCTGTCAGCAGAGTCTGACACAGGGCTCGAACTCATGGACCGTGAGATCGTGATCTGAGCCAAAGTCGGAAGCTTAACCGACTGAGCCACCCAGGCGCCCCTGGCTGAGAAGTTTTATAGAACAATCAACAAAGCATCTAAAGAAGAGGAGGAAAGATACGCACTTCATTAAGAGCCTGATGGTGGTCTAGACACTGCCGTGGGCTTCCTTTCTGTAATTATTTCCATTTTATGGATACAGAAATAGATGACTTGCCCAAAGTCATACAATTAGGATGTGATGAAGCATAGTCCTTCGTACATAGCAGGGACATAAATTAATATTTACTGGATGAGTGAATGACCTGGAATTTTATCCTAAGCCTGTCTGACTCAACCCAAGTTCCGTCTTCTATACTTTGTTGCTACTTCTTGCTCTTTCTGCACAAGGGAGCCTAAGTGTAGCATATTTTTAGGATCAAGGATAGATTACTGCAAAATAGAATATGCCACAATGGATCACTTCCCACATTTTACAAAGTAAAAAATCTGGCTAATTGTAAAAGGGGCAAAGATGGAGCTTTGGAAAAGGTTGGCTTACAGTTTTAGACCTGGATTTTGGATAAAAACAACAACCGGAGAAGAATAAGAAGATGGCAGGTGGGATCAGAGGTTTCTGGGAATAGAAGCTCTTACGTGGGCATTCATCTCTGGGTCAACCTAGAATTGTCTTAGCAACAGGGTTTGATTGGATCCCTGGTATCTGTGACATATACAGGGTCCCAGGTGGGTTGTCAGGACTGACTTTTACAAGCCCTTTGAGTCTATTTAGTTTTATTTGTCTTGTTTCCTCTTTCAGAACATGCTTCTAGAACTTTCATCTATTATGAAAAAATAATTCATGCTTGGGGCCAGAAAAATGGACCAAGGACCAACCAGCATCTGCAGGAGAAAAGTTGCACCTTTGTTAGCTCAAACTGCAAGAAGAATTGTGGGAACCATTCCCTCCACAGAGACACCTGCCAGGCGATGGGTGTGTACAGGGTGCTCCCACCTGGGCCCACCTCCACAGGAGACCTCCCTTCCCTGATGGGGCTGGGATCAACCTCTTACTGCCCCACTTGGCCTCACTACCTGAGGCAGGTCTGATCTCTGGCAGGATTAGGCAGGGAGGAAGTGTGCACCCTGAGAGAAAATCCAGGGGTAAAAGCTGCTGCCACTCTGAGGGGAGAAGGATTGAGGAGCGGCTATCCTTCCCCCATCCAGCAGCCTCATAGGGCTTGTTGACCTGCTCACTGCAGAGAGCACCCCAGCTCTGCAGTGGCATAGCAGAGGCAGTTGGGACCATTGGATGGATGGATGGATGGATAGATAGATAGATAGATAGAAAGACAGACAGACAGACTAGATAGACAGATTAGACTATTGGTTCTGTCTCTCTGGAGAACCCTAATACATTGGGTAACTGCTTGGGATATTGCAGAAGGGAGCCCAGCATTGGATGGGGCTGGTCTGTGTTTCTAGCCCAAATGGCTTCTGAGTCTTCTCTGTCCCCATACTTTGCAGAAGTGGAAATGAGGCGTGGAGATATGAAGAGGCATGATCTGTTCCACAGTGAGTTGGTAGAAGAGCCAGTGAAGACCAGGTGGATGAAAATGATGCTGGGGCCAAGTCCAAGTGGGTGCCATTAAGGGGCATACCATATTCCAGGTGCTTAAGACACATTATCTATACCTGTTTTATCTACAACTGTGCAAAGTTATTGTTTGCCCCCATTTTATAAACCAGAGAAGGCTCAAAGAGACTAAGTAACTTGCCCCACAGCTAAAGGTCACACAGCTAAAGTGCATGCAGTGCAGCTGAATTGAAACCCAGATCCAGGTCCAGCTGTTCCAAGGCCTGGACTCCTTCCAGGAAGCTGTAAAGTCGTGTTCTCTCTCTTGTCCGTAACAATCAGCAGCCCCCGGGCAATGATTTATTTGCACATCCGTCTGCCCAGCTAACCTGTGAAAGCTACAAGGATAAGGCCTGTGCATTTTAAGTCTCGGATGCCCAGCATGCAGCGTAGTGTTGGTTGAATGAATGTATGTTTATGTATAGATGCCAAAGACAATATAGTACGCATCGCTTTAAACTCTCCAGTCTATTCCTTATTCACTAGTGTTCTGTCATGTCCTGTCAATAGGTTTATTATGAGAGATTCTTTCAGAAGAGTCTGTAGGGCAGCACTTTTTTTCTTTGATTTAAATTTCCTTTACCCTCAGAAGCCTTTATAATGTCATCAACTGTTCAGCACAAATAGAGGTTTAAAAAAAGGGGCACCTACCTGGGTGGCTCAGTTGGTTAAGCATCTGACTGTTGATCTCAGCTCAGGTCTTGATCTCAGGGTCATGAGTTCAAGCCCCAAGTTGGGCTCCACGCTGGGCATGAAGCCCACTTAGAAAAAAAAAAAAGTTAAAGGACCAGTGTAAAATGTAATGCTACCAGTAAATGCTGATGTGTCTCTGACGGTTTCCATCTATTGCTTTAGGATGAGGATCACTGCCTCAGGGATGCACTGGTCTTCAAAGGGGAAGAATAAAATCTAGCCATGAAGAACCAGCAATGGCTTTTTTTGGCTGACTGAGCAGGCCAGTGGCAGGTATATGCTGGGATCTGTAGGAGTCAGAGGTGGTGAAAACAGAAGGTATCGTGTTCTTGAATCAAATGAAAGGAAAGACACTTGCATCATGGGATGTGGGATGAGTGGCTTTTTCCATCTCTCTGGGCCTTGATTCTTTGACACCAAGAAGTATCACATTCATTTATACCAGGAAAGCAAAGCTGCTCAATGGGGAGAATTGGAAACCCATCCCACTCTGGGTACTATCACAAGCTGATGTCAAACATCAAGTACAGTCTTGCTAGTGCATCCTAATTGAGGGGGTAGGGGTGACGGTCTGGAGAAGTAGAACTGTTTGAAAGAAGAGCCTAGTTATTTACAAACAGATACAACAAAACTGTTGGCAGGGACTGGTATAGGGGTAGCCAATCTGAGAATCCTCATTGTACCCTGGAAGTAGATATGAATCCCTTCAAAGGTGCACATTCAAAGGAAAGGAAATAATGGCTGTTGCCCATTTGGGGCAGGATGGTGTTTAAATGCTTCCCTTCTGCAACACACAATAGCTTTTTAATTCTATTTCCAACTATGATGGTCATTCCTGCCACAAGTGCAAACATCAGGGTCAAAGGTGCAAGTGGCCATCAGTTCTAAATGACCATGTTTTAAGTTTATTTATTTATTTATTTTTAGAGGTGGGGGAGAGGCAGAGAGAGAGGGAGAGAGAATCCCAAGCAAGCTCCATGCTGTCACAGTGAATCCCGACATGGGGTTTGATCTCAAGAACCATGAGATCATGACCTGAGCTGAAATCAAGAGTCGGAGGCTTAACTGACGGAGACATCCAGGCGCCGCTTAATGACCAGGTTTTCTTAACCAAATTTTGAGACAAAGATTCACCTGCTTTTTCTAGAATGGATTAAATAACTTCATGTCTTCATGCAAATAACTATATTTTACCTTTCACACCTAAAATGTTATAACTGTGTTGTTTTCAGAACAGCACACATTTGCTAACCCCATTATATGCTCCCTGGAATCCCTTCCTCCTTGTCTCAGTAGGGTGCCCAGAGAGTAGAATTCAGTAACCTTAAATTTCAGTTTTCCCATCTGGTGGATGGGGCAAGGCCATGTACTTCCTGAAGCTCAGATCTCAGCAGCACGGCGCTCTTCAGACATCATGAGAACGTATTATTTATGGCCTGACAGCTTAGCCAGAACACGTGAGGCCAGCATCGCTCATGGTCATCTGGCCTGCCCTCCATTCAATACCTTGCTTTCTGTTTATATCAAAATCCAAGATTCAAAATGATCAGATATACTTTTCTAGTTGTAATGTATTTACTCCCTTAACCACAGTTCTAAACTCCCTGTCTTGCTAATCATTGTATCTTGGTGTTGGTTTAATGCCCCTTTCTCTTGGCTGACTTTCATTTAGCTTTTTCTTTTAAATTAAACCTATTATTTTGAGATCCTTGTAGATTCACATGCCCTTGTAGGAAACAATACCCTTCACCCAGCCTCCCTCCAGTGGTGACATTTTGCATAGCTACCCACAACATCAAAACCAGGAAATTGCATTTAATGCCTATTATCTACTCTCACAGGCACTGGGGATCTGAGGAGTCACTTTAGCAGTATCACATGTTTTAGATTTCTAATCATATTAATCAGGTAGCAGGTAAAGGTCCAAACTAGAGGAAGTCACATGGCTTCTCTGGGAGAAAAGATTTCCTAAGGCCTCCAGCCCTGTGATCTGTAACAGGGTTCAGGGGCAGAGAAAGCCAGCCTACAATGCATAATGATATGTCTTTATTTCATCAACAGAAATGGTGTCGAGACAAAATTCAGTTAACACTAGCAATTCAACTGAGTGAAATTTTTTTTTTTTGCACAATAGTGTATTTACAATGAGTAAATGAAGTTTCAATTCATTAGTTCATAGCAATGCTTTTTTTTTCCCCAAAAAAGGTAAAAATTCTTAGTTACAGAGAATAAGCATCAACAGCCATTTCATTTTTACAGTAAAAACCACAACAAAAACCACAATCACTTAGAAAAAAAAAGACAAGCCTAAGAACTAGTACAATAAAATGATGCATTGAATTAAGTTACATTAATCGCATAGAATCTGTGTAAAAAGTATGTAGAAAAACACCTGATGTAACCTGTTACAGTCGTTGAGCAGTTATGAGAGGTACAGAGGGTTATACAGGTAGATATGTGTGAAACTGTCCGTATTGTTCGACCTGGGGAGGAAGAGAAGAAGGGCTGTGGCCCCTTGCATACACTGAGAAGACCCTGTTTTGAATATGGCCTCTGGAGTTTGTAAGGCATATATTAGAGGTGCACTTGTATCAGACTGGTTCTGGAACAAATTCTCCCAGGCCCTTTTGGCCTCACAAGCAAAGGTGGTGCTTGCCTTGAACGGCTGTGTCTAACCAGAGCCCAAAGTTCCCAAGTGCATTTGGAAGGTTCCTGTTCACTCACTAGAAGTGGCGGGTCTCTTGTGTCAGAGTGTGAATGACGGCATCCCAGCATTCACACGCACCCAATGCATCGTTAGGACCAGGTGGAGGTCACCCCTCTGCCTGCAGACATGTTTTGGTAGGAGACTTAGCATCATTGGTAGGAAAAACCCTCTTTGTCCAAGTCCCTTCCCTCTTTCCTCATCTACGTGTCCGTTAACCCCCCAGGAACACTTGGCACTGAATGGATGGTCTTGGTGCACTTCTGCTTCTAAGGAGGGCCACTGTTTTATCTGAGGTCAGTAAACTGGAATGAAGTGAAAGTCAGAGTTGTTTAGCCATTGCTTGATAGCGAGACGCATGCACCATGTCACAACATCAAACCAAAGCTACAAAGTGGGGCCTCTGCAACCAAGGGGTATTCTTCACAGAACGGCAGCGTCATTTTCATATTATGATTAAAATGCGTGGATATTCACTGGATATAAATATCACCTCCCAGGGTGGAGTGTAGGAAAATACTATACACTTCCTTTTCTTCACAAGAAATGTGTTTGCACCGTCAGTTGAATAATTTATCCTCAATTTGCCACAATAGGTCCTTTCTATGTACAAATACTATCTGCACACACTATTTGTGCACAAATATATTCTATTCTACAGCATCAGTCCTTGATGCTTGGGTCAGGAGATGGCTCGGGCGGTACTGGAAACATACAGCTTGAACACAGATTGCCTCTATGCACACAGACTTCCTGCACGAAAACCAACTCCACATAGGGCACGGCACTGTGGACTGACTCGCCAAAAACTGCACCTACAACAAGATCCTCAATTTTGGGAAGAGATACTAACTCATGATAGAGTGAACAGCTTTATTCCTTAAAAAAAAAAAAAAAAAATTCTGTCCCTCAGTCTATTTACAGTAATTTGAGGACAAAACTTGATTCTTGCTCCCTTCCAGGTCTGCGACTCCTTCAAGACTGTAAGCGGTAGGGGAGCATATTGAAGTCATTTATTAAGCAGCTGCTAGTTTAAATGGGGTGTAATGTAGAGGTCCAGCTAAGTGGGGTCTGAAAGCGCTTCACAGGCCTTACTCGCTCTGAGAGGGTTCTGCTACCACAGGGTGTGGAGCGGCCCATAGGGACGGGACTTTGCAGTTTCTTAAAAGGTGTATACTTTATACACCTTTGTTTCTTCTTTAATGGCAATCATAAAATATTAAAAGAGAAAGTGTAGGTATAGATCTTTTTTTTTCTTAGAAGATTTTTTTAAGTAATCTCTACACCCAACACGGGGCTTAAACTTACAACCCCGAGATCAAGAGTCGCATGCTTTACTGACTGAGCCAGCCAGGCGCTCCTAGACCTCTTGATAATAGCTTTGAACTTCACATTGTGCCCACTCGATGTCTGGCGGTTCTGTCATGCAAGTCCTAGAGCTGGTCCCTGGCCTCCTTTTTAAGGAGAAGTGGCAGCTGGCATTCTAATCACTAACCTTTTTTTTTTTACTTCCTCAGGAAAGCAATACAAGGATTAAATCCAAAGTCATAGTGCATCTTAAAAGCAGCATACTTTTAGAAAGACAGTTAATAAATTACTTGTACAATATACAAAATAATGTTTTATACTGCAGCATCACCTCTGACGCCTGAGTCATTGGTAGGGAACCCGGAATAGAAATAGCAGGATGGCCTAGTAAGTTTGACAGCTCTTTTGTTTTGTTTTCGCAACTGTTTTGTTCCAGAATCAGTATGTAATGAAGTTTGATTTTATTCAAGGCACCCCCAGATAACGCAGAGAAACAAACACATACAGCAAAGCACTCACCTGCCCAAAGCCTGACCAACCTGAATGAAGTGAGGTTGTCTGGACATACAAGTAGAACAAAGGTGGATCCAAGGGGAGGACTAGATCCAGGCGGATGTTAACCAGCCACAGGGCCACCTCCACTGTTCCTGCCCCAACGGCTCACGCCTACGTTTTTGGAGACCCAACTCGGCTGTGGCAGGGATCCTCCTAAGCAGGCCATGGCAGCAGGGTCCTTTATTTTTGTAAGGAAGGACCCTTAAAAGCACAATTAAATGCCACCATGCTGTGCAAACACTGTTCTTTGCTATTAACTTGCTTTTCTTTTTCATAAAAGACATGGGCCTCACTAAGGGATCCCAGGGAAAGGAGACAGGCTGGTTCTTAAAACTCCACTTGAGGCAATTTGGATTCTGGTCCCCAACTAGTCCTCCCTTTGAATCAACCCAGAAACAATTTGGATGAACACATGGTTCAGGGTAGTAAAAGACAAGACAAGTCACATAGACAATTGCACAAAGCCAGTCACTGTTTATGGTACATAGTGAACAAAATCATAACAACCTGTTAAAAATCTCTAAGAAATGGAAAGACAGTTTTCCAAGCAGTGTTTTTAACCAGTCCCATTGTAGGGGTTTGATTGGGGAAGGGGGAGAAAAGCGAGGCGGGGGTGGGTGGAAGGAGGATGTGGGCTGAATTAGGGTGGAGGGAAATAAGGAGACCCCTCCCCACCTGGAAATGGCCGTGGCACAGGTGTGTGTGTGCGGACCAAACAACAGACAGCGGGGAGACTGATGGAATGTGGTCAAGACTACCAGTTGCACATGAGTTGTCGCCAGGGTAAGTCATGCCAGCGAGCTTGTTTGGACCTGGTTATGATACTAGCAGAAAACATTCTTTTTTCAAAAGAAGAGGAGGTCACTTAAAAAAGGCAACATGAGAGTTAAACAATACTGTTGGCTGACTCCTCCACCATTAACACCTGTGGATGTATATCACCTGTGATGTATCACATGATTCACATTGAATTTAAATTCCAGCTGTCACCAGTTTTCCACAAAGGCAAACCCCACGGTGAAGCACAGAACCGTTCCACTAGGCCAAGAAATTCCAACAACCATAATAAAAATGGCAGCTCCAACGCTGAGCTTTACCAAAATCTGACTCAGACTAGCACACACACATACACACGCACACGAGAAAAAACAAAAACCCAGAGGCAGGTTTTAAAAGCGGAACTATTTTAAAAGAAAAGCCTTTTTTTTTTTTATCCTACCGCATGAACCAACAAATTTCTGGCATTCATACATATTTAAACATTTAGCGCTAATATTTGTACAGAAAAGAGTTAATAATACTAAAACATATGTTACTATGATTTCACTTTTCGCCTACGTCATATACTAATTTCCCCTTTTACATGCAGCTTTAATATTGTCCAAACAATGGCACAAATAAAGAAACAAAGTCAACCATCTAGTCCCCACTGCCCACCACCCCATCCCCACATCAAACCTTTCAGGACTGTACCTGCAGCCAGGCTGGAGGGCCGACCGGAGGGAGGGAGCGGATTCCTCCTCCTCTTAGGCTGGCGGCAGGGTCTTGGGCACATCTTCCTGTAAACGTGGCCAGGGGCCAGCACGCCCCCAGAGCCAAGGGAAGCTGCTCTCTGTGGGTTGCAAGCCAACCAGTTTTGCAGCAAGAGAAGAAAATTATCATCAGGTGAGGGTAGGTGTGTGTGTGGTGGGGGAAGGGGATAGGGAGGGCTCCTTGGCCATACTGTATCCAAAGCCTCAGAATGAAATCTGCCTTTGGACAAGAGACGAGCAGAAAAACCTCAGAATTCAACTCAAAGCATTTGGAGAAGGGAGGGAGAAAGAAATGCTTTTGCCTGTATTAGGGACAGACCCCAGGCTTACATGTGCCCTGCTCTCTCCTACTCTGGGTGAACTGCATTAACCCAGGACGCCTGGCGCTGTGATTCAAACCCACTCAGGTGAGATGTCCTGGGAGCTGGGGCCTGGGCAAGGGAGTGGGGTGGCTGATCAGACAAATCCTTCCAAGAAATTCCTCCTGCACTGCACTTTCACGGGCAGGCAGGGGCCTGAGGATGGGTTGAAATGAATGGGACTTGCCCCCTGGGTGAGAAAATAGTTCTAACTTGATTTTTAGGAGCCAATGCCTGCTGAGTTCTGGTACAAAATCATGGGTTCCTGCTGTTTGGATGCACTTTTGAGTGGACGTCCAAACTCTCCCCACTTAGGAGTCTGAACATCCAGCATCAACTCTGAACTCTCTGCATTTAAACTTTGCTTCTGGGAAAGGTGGGGAGGAGGTGAAATATAAAAATATTCAAGCAGATTATTGTCTACACATCCTAGGATGAATTCATTATTTGGCAAGATTATTTTTCCTACATAATTATCACCTGAGTGCTTTTTAATTAGCTAAAATGTCTTACTTTTAAACTAAAAGCAAAGAATATACAGTATACTCGAGTTATACCGAAGTTAACAACTTCATTTAAGAAAATAGGTTTGACCCAAAACTCAGTGCAAGTGGCAAAGTTGACCATGACTGTACAGTATCTGCAAGAAAAACAAAAACAAAAAAACAACCCACAACACTCAGATGACACCATCTGACGGTGCCCAAAGCAAACCAAACAAACAAAAAAAGGGTCTGAAATAAAGCCTCAAAAGAAGTTTCCAACATTGAATTCTGTTCCATAAATAAGTACAAATTGAAATTGAACTGTGAAGCAAGAAAAATGACCATGTTAACAGTTACCAAACTAGTTCTAGCATCGGAGACAAAAGAAGAGGAATGTTGGAACCTGTTTATAAATGAGAAATGAAGTTTTCCAGTTTTAGGATGAGAAAATTGAGGCATGCAGGACTTTTGCATATGGATATATATATATCTTATATATATATATATTATATATATAATATGTACAGTCTAGCTATAAAACTTTGATGTGTATAGAAGCTGTCTTCAATGAAAAAAATTGAACATTCAGAAGAAATTCCTGAGATAGGGTTTGTGACATGGGCCACTGAGAAAAAAAATCCGTGGTTGGGTCCTAGAGGTGTTCTAGTCTATCCCTGTTGAGACTGAAATTAACCCACAGACAGGCAGCGTCAGCACCGCCCGTCTTTCCTCGCCTGAGCAAGGGGTAGCACCATTGTGAAGGGAACTGTATATCACTCCCGCTTGAAGAGAGGAGGGAATACTCAGAAACAGTATTGCTGCTAAGAACGCTGTAGTGTGCACCAAATTCCTTCTCGGTTCTTCCAGACAACAGATGAGCAGCACCACAGGCTGACCGGAGAACACCTGGGTGGGAGAGGCGTGAGAACTGGGAGGCAGGCCGCGTCACTAGGTGTAATCTTTCCTGGGCTGTTCGTCGGTCGTACACTTATCGGTCATTTCCTGGCAGAAATCCACGGTCACCGTCTGGCTCCTGGATTCAAGAGGAGGCCCTCTCTCCGAGAAGGTTCCGGGGTCAGCGCCTTCCGGCCTCCTCCCGGAAGTACAGTTTTCCGAGGTGTTGCCGGGCACCCAGGGGGGCCCGGGGGGAGCCGCTCCCGGCTCCAGGCAGCAGGGGGCGCTTTCCCCCACCGCGCCCTGGGAGGCGGCCAGGTTCTGCTCCACGCTCAAGGGCGCAGGGTTAATACTGGAGGCTGCGGGGAGGCCCACGGGTCTGAGGACGGGGCAGTACCGGTGCAGGGCCTGGATCTGCTCGGGGCTCTGGATGTCGCGGCACACTTCCTGGGAAAGGCAGGAGAAGTTGTCCAGCAGCTCCCCCATGCAGGCTTTCAGCTGGTTCCTCTCTGACAACAGCTTCTCTTTCTCACACACCTGGACAGCAGAGAGAAGAGAGGGGGCCTGATCAAGCCTGAACGGGAGGACAGAAGCCCGGTTTCTGGGGGTTTTCCAACTTTTATTTTTGCATTTGGCATTGCAGTGTAACTCGTGAATGGCTAGGCCAGGACCTAGGCACCTACAAAATGTATATTTAAGGAGCCCGGGCTCAAGTATCCTATCGGAGCAGCCTATCCAGATGTCCAGATGTGCTGGAAAGCCTCACACCTTCCCTGTGGCAGCTCTTCATCCCTCTCTGGGGTCTGTCCAAGTGGCCAGCAAAATCACCACCAACCAGAAAACTACAGGGAGTCAAAGTTCTGGTTTCCTGGATTTGGGGGTTTTTAGAGAATCATTTGGAAAACCCTCAGCCCCAAACTTTGGAGTTAAAAAAAATCTCCCCCAAATGTGTTAGGTTTGCCATTTCTGAAGGTCAGAAATGGGCCAATTCCAACTTTATGACATTTTGGAAGAAGGCAAAGCTATGGAGATGGTAAAAAGGCCAGTGGTTGCCAGGGGCTGGGGGAGGGAGAAGGATGAACAGGTGAAGCACAGAGGATTTTTAGGGCAGTGAATTTACTCAATGATATAGTCATGGTGGATACATTTGTCCCAATCTATAGAATATACAACACCAGGGGCGCCTGGGTGGCGCAGTCGGTTAAGCGTCCGACTTCGGCCAGGTCACGATCTCGCGGTCCGTGAGTTCGAGCCCCGCGTCAGGCTCTGGGCTGATGGCTCGGAGCCTGGAGCCTGTTTCGGATTCTGTGTCTCCCTCTCTCTCTGCCCCTCCCCCATTCATGCTCTGTCTCTCTGTGTCCCAAAAATAAATAAAAACGTTGGAAAAAAATTAAAAAAAAAAAAAAAAAAGAATATACAACACCAAGAATGAGTCCTGATGTAAATTATGGACTTGGGTGATTATGATGTGTCAAAATAGGTTCCTCAATTGTAACAAATGCACTACTCTGGTGGGAGATGTTGATAAGGGGGGCTGGTGGTGATGAGTGTATAGGGGCAGGGGGCAGGAGCATTCAATTGTGCTGTGAACCAAAAACTTCTCTAAAAAGGAAAGTCTCATAAAAAAAAAAAAACTGATGAAAAATCAACGAAAATCAACAACGAAAATCAACCATTGGCAATTTCATACGGTTCCATCAAACAACAGGCCTTCTGGCCTTTGCAGCATACAGACTGAACACAACAGATCCTCTTTAGTACAGGTGGGGACTGTGACATGGGAAGGGCAGACAGAGGCGTGGTGACTGAGCCCTAGCAGACTAGCCCATGGTTCTGAGATGCTGTCCTCAAAGAAAATCCCACACAAGCTCTTGTGTTACTAAAATTCATCATCCCATCAGAGAGATGAATTTCGCCACCAGAGGGGAGACTGGTTAAAGTTTCACCCGAACTATCTGCGTGAGGAGAGAAGATGCAAAGGTTCCAGGAGGCGCACACAGTGAAAGAGATGAGGAAACTGGACATCACCACCAGATGGGAGAGAAAATGGAAGGCGGGGGAGGGGGGGGGAGTGAGAGAGAGAGAAAGCAGGGGAGAGAAGCAAACATACAACACGGGGCTCTGACATGGGAGCTGTACGTGCTGTAGCATGAATGCAATCTGGCAGGCAGCGTGGGCATGTGTATAGGAGACAGAGATTTACACGGGGAAAGGGCACCTGCTAAAATATTTATAAATTTATCAAGAAAACATGTTTTAAAAATGAAAAATAAACAGATGTACCAGTGCAAGTTGAGAGAAATACATTATGCAAGTTTGCAAAAGCTGAGTGGCGTGCCGGAGGCAGCATGGCGGTGGGGAGTGGGTGTATGTGTGCGGGAGACTGGCAGGGCAGACTGGCCTGCCCCTGCCTGCCAGTGCCGTACCTGCCGCCCAGACTAGGTGAGCAGGCACGACCCCACAGTTAGAGGGTGCCGGATAGGAAACAGAACATCCAGGAGGTCTCTTCGTGGAAAATATCTTACATTTGTGGCTGTGCAACCCAGACAGCCAGGAAGACCTGGAGGTCTGCAAAGTGGGAGGCAACACCACCCAGCCCCAGGAGGAATGTCTCAGTCTCGATCCTGCCACATCGTATTGGCCAAGCCACCAACCCCCTAATCTGCAAAATGTTCTGGACCACTTTTAAGGGGAAGAAAATGAAATGCTGCTGTGACCGTGTTTTGGCTCTTCGCAGGAAAGGCAGTATAAATCAAGGCCCTGGTTACAAGCGTGAAGCTCTAAGTCACAGATATACAGTGATGAGCACAGGAAACTCTCATGCGGCAGCAAAATGTAGCATATTATTTAAGAAGTTGCCAAAAAAGTGGGAGGAGAAGTAGGAGGTGCCCTCTCCATTTTTCAACTGGACAGTATTAAGCAAAGTGCTTTAGGTATCTGCCTGGTGTGTGGCTTAGACTTTATTGTTTGCTCGGTATTACACAAGTACATGGAAGGACAGAACTCTAATTACAAAAATCAGGTGTTTCTCAAACATGGGTGATGAGACTCATTCTACACAGGGCTGAATGATCATGGACATATGCCCAATGTCCTGATAAGTTGTACTGAGCAGGCTCAGCCTTGCCTGGGTCCCTCCCTAAGCCCAGTAGGCTTTCAGAAGACCCATATTCACCACCAACAATGTCTTGCCCCCTTATGTGGCTTAAATACAATTTTTTGTTGTTGTTAAAGCAACATTCAAGAAAAGTTTGAAAGAAAGAAGGAATTCATAATTCCACAATCTGGTCACAATTTCAAAGAAATTTCAGGGCAATAGACATTTCCTGAAGGCTTCACCAGGCCTGCACTGGAGACTGAGAGGTGATCCAGTCACTGTCCTTGTTGTGAGGAACCTACCACCTAGGGTGGGGGGCTGGGGAGACAGACACACACAGACGACGCAAGACTGTGGTGATAAGCATGAAGCCAGAGGTCAGATCAGGGCTCCAGGGTGAGTGCCCAGCCTCAGCTTGGACTCAGGGAAGGGGTTTCCTAGACACGTGGCAGTAATGTGAGTCTCAAAGGATGAAGGATGAAATTACAGAAGAAAATGGTCGAGAAACGTCCAAGGTAGAGGGGAGACAGCAGAGGCACAAACACGGAAGTACGAACATAGATGGCAGGAAGTGTGAAGAGCTTGATTTTATTAGGGGTCAAGTTCAAGGATAGGAGTGGAAGGTGATGCTGGAGATAGCTACAGACTGAACCTTGGAAAGCACCAATGTCTTGCTAAGAAGCTTGAGCTTTATTTTGTAGGTGACTTAACCACTGCACATGAGTAAATTTCCCCTGCTTGGTGGGAGTTAATTTATTTATTTTATTTTATTTTATTATTTATTTTAAAGTTTATTTATTTATTTGAGGGGCACCTGGCTGGCTCAGTCGGTTAAGTGTCTGACTTCGGCTCAGGTCATGATCTCATGGTTTGCAAATTCGAGCCCCACGTCAGGCTCTGGGCTGACAGCTCAGAACCTGGAGCCTGCTTCGGATTCTGTGTCTCCCTCTATCCCCGCCCTTCCCCCACTCATGCTCTGTCTCTCTCTCAAAAATAAATAAAACATTAAAAAAATTTTATTTGAGAGAAAGAGAATGTGCACAAAAGTGGGGGAGGGGCAGAGAGACAGAGAGAGAATCCCACGTAGGTTCCACATGGTCAGCGTGGAGCCTGACGAGGGGCTTGAATTCATGAACTGTGAGATAATGACCTCAGCCAAAACCAAGAGTCGGATGCTTAACTGACTAAGCCACCCAGGCACCCTGGGCGTTAATTTAAAAAAGAGAGAAAAAATACCCTATAGTCCTTGATAACAGGACAATATTTATTTATGCTTTTCAAATGTCTTATCTTGTTCTGAGGTTCTCATTGGGACAGTGGCTTACCATGAGACAGAGGATTACTGTGTATATAGTCTGAGGATCCACACTTAGATCATAACCACATCATGTGGTCTCTCTCTTCCTTAGCTTGACACAGGCACAGTACCTAAGATGTTTCCAGTATTTGGCCAGCTGAAAGGTCCAGCTAAATGAGGTTGCACTGGTTGCCTTCAAAGCTACAGTAAGGAGCCAGAGGCCACCTGGAGTTACCTCCTGAAGCTTAAGCTTGCTTACAAAGGAGAAGGGGGCACAGAGCTCCCAGTGAGGGGAGCCTGGGAGATGGGAGCTTGTTTCCTGAGATAAAATAGTCTCAGGCACAGGGAAGAGGTGCCAGCCACTTGGAGGCAGAATCACAAAATCAAGGACCCTGGGACTGCGAGGGGCTTCAGGAGATCATGTGGTCCTGTCTGGATTCTACACTCTTCTGTGTGAGGCAGGAGAAAGCAGTGGTGTCTA
This sequence comes from Puma concolor, assembly GCF_028749965.1. Taxonomy (NCBI): domain Eukaryota; kingdom Metazoa; phylum Chordata; class Mammalia; order Carnivora; family Felidae; genus Puma; species Puma concolor. The sequence continues at coordinate 82,128,016 of NC_141671.1, forward strand.
GATTTGGAATCAGACAACAGGGTTTGCGTTCAAGTTCTGCCACATAGTGGAGAGTGAGCACACTTCTCTGCGCCCCTCTCCTCCTCTGTAACTGGAGATAAAATAGCACCTAAGTCATTGGGTTGATGTGAAGATTAAATGTGATCATTTGCAAAAATAGTTGAGAATAATACCTGGCCCACACATGCATGCAATAAATGTTAGTGACCAGTCCATGCTGAATGGAAAAAAAGAAAGGACTACCTCTATGTGTATGGCTGAAGGACATAAAATACTGAAACACGATTATAGCTCTGCACAGACACACACAACTGCAGATAGAAAGCTATTCTTTTTTGTTGAGAAACTTGCTTAAAAATAAACCCAAACTTCCCCAAATTGTGATCCTTCTCTCCACTTCTCCAGCCTTCACTTCTGCAATTCTGCATCAGTCCTGGTCACTCCGGGTTGCTGATAGCAGTGAACGGGTCAACTCACCAATTTGCGGATTTCACATTCTAAGTTCTGAATACAGTCCAGTTTCCTCTTGCGGCAGCGCTGGGCCGCGATGCGGTTCTTGCTGCGGCGTCGGACGTCGTGAATGAACTCTAACTGTTCTGAGGTTAGCTTGTGCATCTTAATCATCATCTGGAAATCATTCCTTGGAAGATCTGTGATTTGATCTACAGGAAAGGGAAGTTTGACCTGAAACCGAGAACAGCAGAATATTATTATGGTAACTGTATTTTAGTTTGAATTCCAGCTGGCGGAACATCAAAAAAATGGTCAAACCTCCTTTTTAAGAGGACCAAATAGTATGGAAACTACTCAAAGTAAGCAGTGATTAATTCTTTCTTGTTTCAAATATAAGTAAGATGTAATATTTAGAGTCAAACAGCACGTGAACACACAAATTATAATGTGGTTACTGTTCCTGAGGTTCTTGAAACAAACAGCATGGAAGATACTGGAAAATGTGTACTTTTTCACTGCTACAGCAATTTTACGAAAGACTCTACAGTCAGTTGAAACCTACTTCCATTGAGCCTCAGCTCAATAAAATAACAATCTACAGACAGATATCATTGAAGGAATTATCTAAAACATTTGAACGAGGACAGCATCACACACGTCAAAGATGCTGGGAAGATGAAACAACCAGTGTGGTTTTTCGGTTATAACAGCATAAGGAGGTACAGCGAGGGAACTCAGATGGGCTCCACCCTGGTGGACTAGAATTCAAACCTGGGCTTTAGTCTTTCTACCAGCCATGAGACCTCAGGCTAGTTACCTTACTTCTCTGAGTCTCAATTTCCTCATTTTAAAGTGGGGCATGCTTTTGAGCTGCCCAAGGCTATACCAATTAGGGCCCTTTGGCCATTTTCCAAAAATTTAATGGTCATTCCATCTCACATTCTCTTTCACAGCATGTTGACCTTCCTCTATCAAGAGGCGGGATGCGTGTTCCTGCCTCTTGATCACCACAATGCAGCCAGAGTAACAGTGTGTGGCTTGAGGCTAGGTCATAAAAGGAGCTGCGGCTTCCTCCTAGGCTTCTTAGACTGCTTTCTCCAGAGGAAACCAGCTGCCATGCCTAAAAGACTCTCAAGCCACCCTGTGGAGGGCCCAGGCCCATGTGGAGAAGAATGGAGGTCTCCAGCCAACAACCAGCATTGCCTTGTCGGTCACGTGGGTGAACCACCCAGGATGTGATTTCTCTAGGCCCACAGGAACCTTCAGATATGGAAGCCCCAGCCACAGACTTCAGCCTCATGAGGTATCCCAAATTAGAAGTGCTCAGATGGGCCACTCCTGAGTTCCTGACCCACGAAAACGGTGAGAGAAGCTAAATGATTTAAGCCAAGGAGTCTGGGGGTGGTTTGTTACGCAGATAACTGATGCAGATACTGTCGGTAGCAAGATTCCAACTTCTAAACTCTTGACAAACAAAGGCAAATAAGCATTATACAAGGAGAGGACATGAGTCTCTGGAGGAATGGATCTGTGTCCTCCTTATATTCTGTTAAGTGCACAGGCTTGAATCTTCCAACAGCTTACCACTACCCTCTCCGAGATTCTTACTGATGGTGCAGGGATGTTAGGGTTCATTTCTGGTCCTGTTTCAGAAAAGGAAGGTTGCATGTTGCTTGACCAAGAGACCAAGTATCTCCTCCAGCTCAGATTCACTTAATTCTTGTTCACGTTAGCGTCTGCTTTAGGTGGACCAGCAGATGGCGCTATAAACCTAAACTTTCTACAAAGGGCCAGCCCTGCGCTGTCCAGTGCAAACAAGAGATGTGATTTTTCCATTTCCAGTAGCCACATTAAAGGAAGTAAAAAGAAACATCAGAAATTAATTTTAATAGTATATTGAATTAAGCCCAATAGGCCCAAAATATATTCAACATGTAATTAATATAAACATAATTGAGATATTTCACTTTTTTGGCACTAAATTTTCAAAACTGGAGGCATATTTTGCACTTAACACAATTCAGAACTCGGCACATCTCTAGGGCTCGATAGCCACGTGTGGCGTGTGGCTACTGTGCTGGACGGCACAGCTCTAGAAGGTGGAACAGTCTCGAGTGAACTTGAGTCACCAGAAAAACAGGAGGGTCAGGGTTTAATTGATCAAAGTAGTTTAGGTTGAAGAAACCAACCCCTCGTTAATATTCAGGAGCTGCAGTGTTATATCTGTGTTGTTCAGGGAAGTGAGACGGAGATCCTTGATTCTGAGCTCAGGCCTTTTCTTTGATTGCATCAGATGCCGGAAGATGAGTCTAGATGCTGGCATTTATGGCTAGTTAATCCCCATGCACAAAGGCGGTCACACTACATGACTTTTCTGTGGTTGGATACAACTGCTTTGTCAGGCTGCTTCAGAACCCTGAGCCTGCCGGACGTGGCATTTGCTGAGGGCTCCCGATGGGGTCCTGATTCAACTTTCGCGTGGTGAACTCTGTGTCCCATGACACCTGTAAAATTTGGGCCCAAGAAAGCAAAATCGCAACAGCTCACATTACACCACTTTCAGCCCAGCCCTGCTCTGACTGTGGAAAGGCAGGCAGCCAGGGAAAGGGCTTTGTCCATGGGTTGTGTTTGCACAGGGCTTATCATGATACGAAGAATGTTTGATTTCCTTTTATATCCTTTGGATAACAAACAGACACTCCAATCCTGGACAGTGCCTGACTCACACCGGGGTCTGCCTGGTGGGGACACGGATGTTTCCACACCAGGCAGAAGCCTTGTTTGCACAGCAGAGGCTGCCGTGCTTCGGGGCCTCGTGGAGTCCCCCCTCTGCTGACACCAAAGCCGGTCTGCTTCTGCTCTAAATCCTGTTTACTTACTTATTTCCAGAAAGAATACGTACCTACAGCTCAGGCCACAGGGAACGTCAAAGGCCTTCTAGACTAAGAGCTACTGTATTTAAAATCATCCAGACAACAAATGTAAAACACCAGGGAAACGGGACAGAGGTTGACAGGAAAAGGGAAAATCAACAATGCTCGTTTCAAAGTCCTTGAAGCAAAAGGTCCTATAGTTTCAGCGGAGCTGTTGCAACTCCGGCTGCTTTTTAAAGAGGTCAAAGGAAAAGAAAATAGCGATAGACCTTCTTCCATGTGGAAAAACAAAAAACAAACAAAAAGCCAAAACCCAAACCCGACCACTCTTGTTTCTTTTTTTTTTTTTAATTTTTTTTTCAACGTTTATTTATTTTTGGGACAGAGAGAGACACAGCATGAATGGGGGAGGGGCAGAGAGAGAGGGAGACACAGAATCGGAAACAGGCTCCAGGCTCTGAGCCATCAGCCCAGAGCCCAACGCGGGGCTCGAACCCACGGACCGCGAGATCGTGACCTGGCTGAAGTCGGACGCTTAACCGACTGCGCCACCCAGGCGCCCCTCTTGTTTCTTTTTAAAAGGCTCTGTTACCCCTCAAGCAAGGGAGATCTTGTGCTGTCTCCCAAGAGGGAGGTCCCCAAGCATTTTGGGAAAGCGCAGTGGTAACTTTGCCACTGATATTTGTTACTTTCGGAGTAGGAAGTAAGTTCCAAGCCAACGGGCATCTTCCCTGGGGATAAAGAGCAGCCACATCCCCTTATGGAGTTGGGAGAATATATTCCACTCTCAAGCGTGCACGCACCAAACACTCCCTGAGTAGGGCTCAAAAGTCAGCTAGTACCACATGGGCTTCGAAGGTTCAGACACTTCGAGAGGGAGGAGGCCCTTCTCCCTTTCTTCTGGCAAATTCTTATGACCCAAATAGGCCCGATAGGGCTTAACATCTTATTTACTGTCCCTCCACACACTTATTCTTCCAGGATTTTATTTTACTTCTCGGCAACAGTTTCATTGTCATTCACTGGACCCTCTGAAACAGTGCATAACACCCACCCTAACAAGAGGAAATGTCCTGCCAGCTCCCACCGCCACTTGTCTGAATGCTCGCTGGCCTGCACTTATTTTCAGCCTATTGCACACACAGGAGGCTAAACATATCAGACATCTGAGGCTAAGCGGGCTGCACAGAAGGGGAGGGGCCCATGGGACTCTGGGTACTGATTTCTCATAGGTGCTGCCCATCTCCACCTCCTACCCGCACTGTGGTTCTCAGGAGAGACTCTGAAAGTCAGGGGCGGTCACTGAGTCAGCGAACCAAGGGCCCAACAGGGCAGCACGGGCCCGTGCTACGGCTTGCATCAGTCTGCTTCTGCTGATTTGCTACTCAGTCCTCTCTGCCCTCTGGAGCACAAGCAGAGGGACAGGACGGAGGACTTCCCAGCCCAACCCCTGCACTGGACTGCTAAGCAGTGACCAGAGTGCAGTCAGACCTTCTGGGGGCTCCAGTTCTCGAGATGTCAGTGAAATGGCGTGCTGCAGTGTGCTGAGGGACCTCTGGCCCCAGGGGCCGGCAAATGTGGGAAAAAGCTATGAAATCTAGATGGTAAATAAAACCTAAATCCTCCTCCTCCAGGGCCTGAGCAGGGGAGCTAGGGTCCTGCAGTCCCAGCGCCTCCTCTCGCCCAACAGAAATCAACTGCTCCTCTTTTCTTGGTACCGACAACCACCCCATTCTGTGGCCCAAACCACCATCCCCTTGCTCCCATTTAAACAAAAATACCATTAAAAATTACATAAGAAATATAACTTCTTGCAGAAAATTCAAATATGGGACAAAAGAGGAGAAAAGAAATCCCACCTGCAAACAGTGACTGTCTTGCTCCCGGGGACTGCCCTGTGATCTCTGTTTTCCCTGCATCTTTATTACAGGGTTGCAGGCGGACCACAACCACCTCATCTCACCATGCCTCTCAGCACATTTCCCTGGCCTGGAGCTGCTGGGTGCTCATGGGAACTACTGGAGAGGCAGGACAGAGATGCGAAGGTTGTAGGAAAAGCTGAAAACAAGCATTTCCTCTAGAGATCCCAGCCACAGCTGGTTTGTGAATCTTTTTTCCTATCTCCTTTCTTGGTTTTACTACCAGATGTTGGAAATACAAGCTGCAGGAGTCGGATAATACTAACAGTACCCCGAGGCTCAAAGCCTTTAACACCTACGCTCTTACAAGACCCTCAGATCTCTGTACACCATCAGGGGAGGAGGCAAGATGCCCATTGGGCTGATGATTCAGTGCTGTTGGCAGGGGGACAACCAGATCCATGCTAGGCAGACACCAGTGACAGAATCTCCCCTCTCGGCTAAGAAATGTTTCCTGAACAATTGTCCTTCCACCCTCTATTCTCATGGTCCAGTTTCCAGAACAAACGCAGGACACCTGGGATTTAGTTGTACTGCAATTAATTAGCTGTGTGACCTCAGGCGAGCCTTTCATTCTCTCTGTCCTAAAGTTCTTTGAGGAGCTGTGAGTGACAGGAAGATAATACATGCCCTACTTAGCTTATAGGATTGCTATGAAGAATCAAATTGGATAATACATGGAGAAAGTGCTTTGAAAAGTCTGAGTCGCCTGACAAATATGAAGTATTATTAATTCTGTTTACTAGCCCTATCTCCCTTTGTCACATGGTTTCTTCTTCCAGACATAGAGTATGCTGTGCAATTACAGATGCTAGGAACATCTTTCTAGACAACACAAAAACATCGTTTTAATTAGAGATACAGCTGACTTCTATGCTGCCTAGCAAGGTTTCTTTTAATTAAGCAGACCAATCACAGGCATTTAAAAAAAGATGCCTGAATCAATGAACCACAAGAATGGCTGTAAAAATTTTACATACAACATACGTCTGGAAGTTGGCATGTGGGTAGAAATGTCAGTGTCAGATACAGGTCTTCCATTCTACTACGTGTCACACACGATTTTTCCCTGCCCCGCAAACTGCATGAAAACAAATGTACACACATTCAACTCTCACACACTTTTATCCCTCTTGAAATGAAACATGTTGATAAAGCAAGTCCAACCAATAAAAACTTTTGGCTATGCAAATAAATTGCCTTTCCAGTGCTTCCTTACCAAAACTTACAAGTAATTAGACATGTGTGTGGTATAAACCCATCTCACGAAGAAGGCTACTACCTGGAAAATGCTTGTGGCTTTTCCATAATTTTCAAATTTTAAAAATGAACCTGTGAACCAAAACAAGATACCATTTCACATCCACTAGAAGGGCTATAATAAAGAAGATGGACAATAACCAAGTGCTGCTGAAAGTGTGGAGAAATAGGAGCCTTCATACACTGTTGGCGGAAATGTAAAATAGTGCATTTACGTTGAAAGACAGTCTGGTAGTTCCTCAGAAGGTTAAACATGTAGTTATTGTATGATTTAGCAATTCTACTGCTAGGTACATAATGAAGAGAAGTGAAAATATACGTCTGCAAAAAACTTGTACACCAATGCTCACAGTAGCATTATTGATAATGGCCGAAAAGTGGAAACAATCCCAAATGTCCAACGTCGATCAATAGATCAACAAAGTGTGGTATATCCACAGAGTAGATTATTATTCAGCAATAAAAACGAACAAAGCCCTGATACATGATGTACCTATTGGTACATCAATGACAAGAATGAACCTCGAAAACGTTATGTTCAGTGAAGGAAGTCAGACACAAAAGGCCACATAGTGTAAGATCCCATTGTTATATTCAGAAGAGGCAAATCTACAGAGATAGAAGGCAGATTAGTGGTTACCTGGGGTTAAAGGGAGGACAATGACGAGTGTCTGCTAATGGGTATAGTGTTTCTTTTTGGGGTGATGAAAATGTCCTGGAATTACAGCGATGATGGTCACAAGCCTTTGTGAATCATTAAAAATCCCTGAATTGTTCATTTTAACAGAGTAGATTTGATGTGTGTGACTTGTAGCTCAATTAAAATAATGGCCTGGTGTGAGATATACATAAATACAATTTAAACATTATAGAAATACATAGAAATAAAACGTTCCTTATACTCCTCCCCAACTTTGCTTCCTAGCTTTATCTTGTTCTCTACACTGCCTTTTTGTTTTGAGAGAGAGCAAGAGTGTAAGCATAGAAGGGGGAAAGGGAGGGGGTGAGACAGAATCCCAAGCAGGCTCCCTGCGGGGCTCCATCTCACCACCAGGAAATCATGACCTGGGCAGAAATCAAGAGTCAGATGCTTAACCGACTGAACCACCCAGGTGCCCCTATACTGCCTTTTTAATACTATGTAGATTCATGAAGCAAACTAGGACCTTGTTATACACACATTGTTTGGTTACATTTTTAAATATGACCTGTTCATTTTTTCATCATAGGAAATAAGAAAAAAAATTCCCAAACTGACTTTTTAATATAGCACACCCAAAAGTCACAAAGAAAGAGATTGAGAACTTGACTACGTGAAACTCAAAATTTTCTATACGCAAAAAGAATTGCCATAAAAATAGAAAGAAAGAGTAGGAGAAAATATGGGAAGCATGTCTAATAAAAGGTTAATATTCCTGTATTAGGGATTAGGGATCCTATAAATTGGTTTAACGACGAACACCACGAGAGAAAAATGGGCAAATGTGTGAACCGGCAAGTCACAGGAAGGGAAATATAAATGGCACATACCCAGAAGAGAAGAGGTCAACCTCATCAGCGATCATTTTTTGCCAATCGGATCGGCAAAAATTAAAAGGACTGGTAACAGCCAGTACTGGCAAGAACAGGGGGAAAAGGATATTCATAAATTGCTGAAAGATATGTGAATTGCTACAACCTTCTGGGGAAGTAGTTAGGTAGTATTTCACAAATAAAGCACAACCTTTAACCACTTATGGGATTCTAACCAACAAAAATAAAAGCACCACTACTAAATATGTTCACAAAAATGTTTATTGCAGCAATGTTTATAAGAAGGGAAAAAACTGGAAACAACTGAAGCACTGGACTGTCTGTTGGTAGCTGACAGCTGAATAAATTGTGATTTATGGGGCCCATGGATATTAAAGAAGTATGTTTTAACCCTATGTGATTGGCGTAGAGGCGCATACATAGTAGATAGCTCTGTGAGAAAAGCAAGTTGCTGAGTAATTATACAGTAAATGCCATTAAAATAAAACCCCTAGAGACAGGAATATGTGTTTGTATCCTGTTATAGGCACAGAGAAAGCCTGTTAAATTTGGTATGTTAGGGCCTGGGCATGCTGTGTTTGATTATTTCAAAAAAGAAAGTAATTTTAAAAGATGGTGGTTGAGAAAGGACAATGTTGTGCTAATTTGAGCTTTCTTCAAAGCTGGAGACAGAAAGGATGAGAGAAGTCCGTGTCGATGAGACAGCATAACTAGAACACCTTACAGGTTATAAGGAGTGCTAATACTTTTCTTCTGATCTATCATTTTTGGCTCCTTGCAGAGGTGAAGGAAGAGAGGCTGGGAAGGAGCCTGGCCCGTCAGACTGAAGCACTGGACAGGTGGCTGGCCGGAGGTGAGAACTCTTTGTTTGGTTTCTGACTGACGTGTCTCCTTGGGGCTCAACTAGAAGAGAAGTCACCTGGACATCTCACCAGAGCAGATCAGGGCAAAATCAGACCAATAGATGTTGGCCTCTTCTGGATCAGTTCAGTTCAGGAAAACGAGTTACAATCCACATTGCGTATGACACATTTACCTTCAATGTTATTACTGGGGAACACACTTCCACTGGGGTCAAAGTAACTCCTGGAAGCTAGTTATTAACTCAAAGAGACGCAGTCCTGCTGAGTCCCTGAGACCTAATCTCTATTCTAGGAAAACCAAAATGTCAAATTGGGGAAAACTTTAGCTGTACTCTAACAACCCTGTCTAAAATGCCCTTCTGAGAGGGACTAGATGTGATTCCTGAAATGGCAGTTTTGGTAAAGGTTTCTTCTTTCAGTGTTGAGAAATGCAAATAATCTATTATTATTCTTTGGACAAGTAAAAATAAAAATATTTTTAAGGCGGTGGTATTTTTCTTTTTTTAAAATAAAGTTTATTTATTTTGAGAGAGAGGATAGAGCATGAACGGGGGTGAGGCAGAGAGAGAGACGGGGAGAGAGAGAATCCCAAGCAGGCTCCACACTGTCAGGGCACAGATCCAGGCAGGGCTTGATCTCGTGAACCATGAGATCATGACCTGAGCTGAGATCAAGAATCAGACACTTAACCAACTGAGCCACCCAAGCGCCCCTAGCGGTGGTACTTTTCAAGGGGACACTAATCCTGTTCATGATATTTTATAGGTTGAATGAATCATCCTTTTGATTGATTCATTTAGAGCTGAGAAGTTCTAAAGGCAGACAAGTGATGTGGCCCAAACACACAGGAAAAATACATGTGCTCTTGTTGGTGGCATTTGATTTGAAGAAGTGACTTTAAACTCTCTTTTGGGACATGAGAGAGACAAAAGGAGATTATCAGAAACTGACAGTTCCTAGAACATATGCAAATGTCAGGACAACATAACCCTTTTAGCTTCACGGTGGGGCTCCCCTTAAGGGAGCGTCAAAGACAAAGACATTTGTCCTTTTCTCGAGACACCAATCCTTGGCAAGATAAATCATTCTGCTGATGAACTGGACCCAGTGACCAGGCTTCTGCAGCAGGGGCATTTATGAACAATGTCAGGGGAAAAAAGAAAACCTCACCTCGGTTATGATCAGAGAAAGAAATGAGTGAGGGAAGAGAGAGCATAAGGTTTCCCTGTTTTCACAAGAACTCAGTCCTCTCAGGTCAGGGGCACAGGCACAATCCTCCACCCCAAACCTGAGGGGATAGGTGCATTCAGACAGGAAGAGTTCCCATCTACATTTCTTTTCTAATTTTTAGCAAAATTAAATCCTTTCAGTATGTTTCTGTCTTTCTCCATTTTTCCCAGGCAGTAACAGAAGAGCAGGGACCAGGCTAGCTAGCAGGACGAGGAAGTGACCACAGGGCATCTCTGCAGTTGGCACAGGGAGCTTTGGGATCTATTTTCAAAACATGCCCTAACTAAAACCTCATGTGCTCCTTGCCAATCTCGCAGAGGCTGAATAAGCCGCACGTGGCTCTGTGAAAAGGCCCCTCACCCCGTGTGGCATTTCTGCTGTCTGGTTGGGTTAACATCCCTGCTCTACTAGGGGCTCCTATCCAGGGAGCGCAGACGCGAACCGAGGGCACTGGCCTAATGAGGACCATGCTTCATTTCCTCCTTCAGATAAGCAGCTCTGAAGCGGGACTTCTCACTGGGTTTGCTCACGCTGCTGCTCTCGAGGCAGGTCTGAGACCCAGGTGGCAGTCTCAGGTTGGTTCCTTGTCAATCAGCCAGACATTGCTAGATCATGACACGGGCTCCCTCAGACCTTTGCAGGGGCCTCTCAGGTTACGGCGGGAAAGGGGAACGTACGGGGTGTCTATTCTTTTCTCTCCTTAGCCACGTGAGTCTTGCCTACGATGTGGCTGGTGTTGTTCCTGCTCCATCCTCCAGCATTGGTAAGACGGATGGAGCCTTGGGAATTTTTATCTATGAAGCACTCTGCTTTCCGGGTGGGCAGAGACGGGTCCTCAACTCCACTACTCCTCAATATGACTTCTCGTCATTTGTGGGGAGTTTGGGAAAGGGTATGTTACTCAGTTATGTGTGACTGACTAGGGTGCTTCTGCGGTGACCCTGGGACCAGGTGGATGGTGAGCTGTCCGCTGCTCACCAGTGGACAAGGGATGGTCCCAGGGTCTCCTGTTGACAAGGAAAACTTAAAGGGTGCCGGGAGAGCACCTGTTACTGAGGGTCTGTCTAGTGTCAATCAGTCAGTTTTGAAAGCGATTCTATATTTTCTTTCACACTGATGGGGTGCAGGACGAAGATGAGGCTGAGGACTAGGGTATCCTTTCAAAGCAGATGGAGAAGGAGAAAGGGAGGTGGAAGGGGGAGATCTGAATATCTCAAGCTTTCATGCATTATACTTAACATTTTTTTTTTTTTTTTTCTGAGCAGCTTGCCTCTGTTTGTTGAGTACTGAGATCTACATCAAATTTCAAGTGCCTTCTAGGACAAAAGTGGTGAATTTGGAATGACTCTGAAGCATCCTGCCTCTGTGGATGGGGGAGGCAGTCCCTTTACTGGGACCTTTAATCTGGGAGTGGTGGGGCAGCAGGTAGAGTCCAGGTAAAGGACCGCAAGAGTGGACCACATGCTTGAATTTATGCGGGTTCCCTACCTCCTGGCCCCTGTCCTGCACAGGACACGACTCACTGTCTGCTTCCGAGAACGATCCGGATTCGTCGCTGGAGTTGGTTCCATAAGACTGCTCACATTTAATTTGGGGTCGGACTTGGTTGTACATTCCATCTCCCATCAGGCCTGGTTCCTGATGTTCTGTGGCAAGGAATCTGGCTCCCTGGGAACAGGGCGAGGAGGAGAACTCACAGAGAGGGAGGCTGCAGGGTGAGCCCCCACTCCCGTCCTCTGCGTAGGAATAGGAAGAGCACGAGCTGGAGGTCCTGGTCCTGGTCTCCAAGGGGGGCGAGCGAGGGCAGACTTTGATTGGCACCGGGCAGCTAGTGTTGGGCCGTATCCTTCCTGGCAAATGGTCAGCCATCAGCCCACCGTGGGAGTAGGCCTGTGAGCTGGGGAGGGACTGGCCAGCCCCCACCCACAGACCCTTTGGCACCGGCTCAGAGAGGTCTTTGTCCAAACTGCTTACCCCAGAATATGAATGCACCGCAGTGCTCACTTGGTCACAAGCGCTCGAGGAGAAGATCACACTTCTCCGGTCCAGCTCTCCTTCCTGTTTACAGAGAGCCTCCAACCCAGGCCCCTTGAGGGGCGACCCCATGGTGAAGTTGGACACGTCCTTCTGGCCCAGGTGGGGCTGTCCGTAACTCCCCGGGAAAGGGGTGTAGTCAGTTTTAAGGTCACCCTGAGTGATCCCCTTGTCAAAAGGGCACGCTGAACTCCTGGCAAAGTGCTGCTGAGAGGTACCGGGCAGGCCAGACAACTCCACACTTTTTGTTATGAACAGAGACCTTAAGCAGGAGGGGGAGGACACACTCCCGGATCTCTCCAGGCAGGTGGCCCCGGCAGGGGGGGCGGGGGCGGGGGCAGGGCTGGGCTGTTTCCGGTCCATTTCGACGTCCCCCGCTCTGTCCTTGATGTCAGGCTCATCTCCGGACAGGCAGAGCGCGATGCTCTCTTCCTCGTTCTCTTCACTGGGCGGCTCACTTTTAATCTGCCCCATGGCAAGCCCCGGCTTGAGGCTGTTGCCAGAGTTATCTTCACTGAATGTGCTTGCAAAACCTGAGGTACTGTGTGATGATGCATTATAGACATTCTTGGTACATGCAAGCTGGTATTTCTTGTATCTGGGGTACTGCCTTAACGCGTCCTTCTCGGAGCTCTCCTTGCTGTCGGGCGGCACATCGGACTCGGGCAGCAAAGCTTCTTCCTTCTCTGCTACTGGGATGGCAGCGGCCTCAAAGCTGATGGGGTCTGGAAGCATCTGGTCCCTGGGGCAAGCCACCTTGGCCGTGTCCGAGTCCATCGTCTCCTCCTCTTCCTCCTCCTCCTCCCCCGCGGAGTTCTCACGGTCCTCGTGCGCGCGGGGGCACGCAGCGTCCTTACGGCACACGAACAGGCCATCCTCGCTGTTCAGGAGCTGGGTCTGCAGGAAGCTGAAGCAGGAGTCCTCCAGGTTATGCATGCGCAGGAACTCGGCGCAGCGGATGACCTCGCGGATGTTTTCTCTGCTGAGTAATAGCTTGGCGGTGTAGGCAAACTGTAACAGCGGCCCGAAGCCCCTGGCCGTGACCTGCAAAACAAACAGGGAAATTGCCGACGTTACCATCAGCACCGCTATTGTCCCGAATCCCTCAACTGAAGCAAGATAACCAGACAGTGCTAATGTCCCAGAATAAAGACTGCAAAGGAGCAGTTAATCTCGTACTGGGTCAGCAATGATTCTGCTTCCAATAATTAGTGCCTGTCTCGTGCACGCCTGGGCTCCACTTCATCACCTGGCACACAGAATTGAAAATCACCAGGGTCAAGTGGCTAAACAAGATGACAAGGGGTTCAGTGTTTACGCTAATGAAATATCCTGGCAAAAATGCACGGTAACAATGGGAAGCCTATTAATTTCCCTCCCTGTCAGTGCTGTGGAGAGCCATTCTACATAAGGAGTGCTGTGACACTTGCTGATCACTTGAGCCAAAGAGAGCAACAGACTTTCCTTGTCAACTACAAAACTGGCAATATGGCCTGTTAAAAACCGAAAGTCTACAGGGGGTGAAGAACAGTGTTCCCTCACTTAAAAAGTTACAAAGTGGCATTAAAGCAATTTCTGTCTTTCTCATTCATCACGGTTTCTGGCTGGGACTTTTCAGTCATCATGTCATACCTGATCTTGCAATGATACCAGAGACAATGACAACCTGAAGTGGTGTTCTCAACAAGAATTCAACTCCTGGCCCATAAAGAATGGGGGTTACAGAGCTAAACAAATCAGCTGTCATTTATATGGTTGAAGTTTGCTGAGTGGCCCAGGACACGGGCTATTCCTTTCCTAATCATAAGCAGCCGCTTTGCCATGCAGCTGTCTTCTTTCCCGACAAATCTTCAGAGGCTCAGCCTACTGTCAGGTGCTCCTCATTTCTTTACATTTTATAGATTGAAAATGTGCTATTTACGCACAGTTTTGCGTATGCACACACACCCATCACAGAGATTGACTTCAACAATTAGAAACGCATGGCCTAAGGCAACCTGTTTTTTCAGATGGAAGTGGGTCAAACTTGCTGGTGTTCAGGGAAGGCTTTCTCACCCTACATGCCAAACCTACATGCATCTTCTAGGTTCCTGCAAGTGCTGCTGACCCCATAGCAAGGAGAGGCAGGTCTACGGATCATGTGTACAAGTCAAATGGACACAGTAATCATGGGGTCCTTGCTGGAAGCTGTAGTAACAGTGATTGAAAGATGTCTGCTAAGGGAATAAGTGCAGAGCAAGTTGAATTAGCAAGTTCTGTAGCTGACTTCCACGTGTACTGAACTCACTGCAGCACACAGAGCCAAAACTCTGGTGAGGACTCAATCCCTTGTTCAATATTCAACTTGGACATCAGCTTCTCTGGGAGCAATCTCCAACGTCTTAGAACAAGTGATATGAGCCTCTCAGCCCCATTGCCAGAGTGAGGAGATGTCCTGGGTTGTCCAGGGCAGCACTGATTTTTATATGCTGCATTCTTTCCAGTAAGGGAAATTTCTTAGATATATAACTGAATGGGATTTAATTTTTTTATTAAAAAATTTTTTTTAATATTTATTTTTAAGAGAGAGAGGGAGACAGAATGCGAGGAGGAGAGAGGCAGAGAGAGGGAGGAAGACACAGAATCTGAAGCAGACTTCAGGCTCCAGCTGTCAGCACAGAGACTGACAGGGGGCTCCAACTCATGAATCCTGAGATTATGACCTGAGCCAAAGTTGGATGCTTAACAAACTGAGCCACCCAGGCACCCCGAGAACTTAATTATTAATAGTTTTGAAGGACTTGAAATAAAATTCCAAATTAAAAAAAAAAATCTGTCAGATGAGTCCAAGATATTTGGTGAATACACACACACACACACACACACACACACACCACCACCACCACCACCACCACCACCAACAACAACAACAACAACACATGACCGCTAGACCCACATTATAGTTCCACAAGGAGAATCATTGCCATCTCACTTTTATTACACTTTATTGGGTCTGTTTCTACCATAAGACAGCAAGCTCCTTCGGATCAGGGATTGCTTCATTTCTCTTAATAACTCTGCATCTAATTAGGGTGTCTAACATAGTAAACACCTGGTAAAAGCTTGTATATTACCGGAATGTCATAAGTCTAGCTGGGCCCCTAACATACAATTACAGGTACAGAAGGTAAGAGCGCAGACTGTGTGCTGAGTGTTGTCTCAAATTACTTTTGGAGCAAGACACTGTGTGAACCAATAAACCACACCAACCAGCCGATCAAAGGTAGGCAACAGTCCTTATTTGTCCTATCTCCTAGTACTACTATTAAGAAGGAGCTTCTCTGACCTACCTTTGTGTCCTACTAAGCTGACATGGTAATAGACTCAGCAAATGTACCTACTATATTTCCTCCAGGAACCTTTCAAAGGGAGTGCAAGGCAAGGAAGTACATATTTAAAAGTAACCAAAGGAGGCGATGAATGTCACATGACCCATTTCTTCACTGTAACAGGACTTCACCACAAAGAGAAGAATGGCATGATCAAGGCAGAGTTGACCCCTTCATAAGGCAGCATTTTCTGCTCTGCTCCCAGGGAATGTGCCAGTTGCTGAATGGATAATACACGTCTCAAGTTTTGGTAGATGTGCTCAGAGTATGGAAAATAGGGAAACTCACATCAGTATCATTTATATTTTTTATATAGTCCTTCTCCCTTATTGCCATTTCTTTTTTATTTTCATGCCATTGGTTTCAGTAAGTCCTGCCACTGTCCCCCACTATGGATGCTTTTAAAGACAATTCCTAGAGAAACCAGGAACACCCCTGGGGATCATTAGATGAGTCCCGGTATCACCACCTGCCACATGGCTACAAGGAGCTGGAGAAAGCCTCTCCATGCAGGGACAAGCTGATGCTTAAATGTATGCATGGGACTGAGGATGCCAATGAACAGTCTCCACATCCCAAGTCAGATGGCTGATCCTTTTGGTCTCAGGAGACATGATGAGCTTGAAATGATCATCATACAGTCACAAAAGGTCATGATTGAAAACAGGATTGTAAACTGTCATTTAAGTTCAAGGTCAGAGGAAATGGTGTCCTCAGCATGAAATTTCAAGAGTCTGTAACTAGCTCCTCCCCCACGAGTTTAAATCTTGCTTTGTCATATTCAATTTTGCTGAATTTTACTCAGCTTCTGCGTGCAAGGCTTTGTCTAGTGAGTCAGAGTTACCATGTACCAAGTACCTCCTAGTGTCCAGCAGCAGGCTAGGGTTCTCATAATGCCCTGCAAGGCAGGCATGGCTGCCTCTATTTTGTAGACAAGGAAACTGAGAAGCAGAGAGGTGAAGGAATTTGTTCAAGGTCACAGAGCTGGGATTCCAACCCAAGTGCTATGAGGAATATTGGTAAGTACAAGACTAGGCCCTGTGCTTAAGAAACCTACAGTTTAGCTTTGTAGATATACCTTGACAATGGAAAGTTGATTACTATGTAACAACATCAGTCAACAAATGGAAAGACTATCACAAGATTACATGATTACTTGTCAATTGAGAAATCCCGACCAGTTAAGGAGAGAAGGTGACTGCTGAGGTCTGTGGGGATCCCCTGAACACTCATAAGCAGGACACCTGGAATGCAGTGAAATTGCCCTATATCCATTCTCGGTCAAGAGTTGCTTTGATAGGGGTGCCCGGGTGGCTCAGTCGGTTAAGTGTCTGACTGCGTGGGTCAGGTCATGACCTCACAATCTGTGAGTCTGAGCCCCGAGTCAGGCTCTGCACTGACAGCTCAGAGTCTGGAGCCTGCTTCAGATTCTGTCTGTCTCTCTCTCTGCCCCTCCCCTGCTTGCACTCTTTCTCTCTCTCTCAAAGTAATAAATAAACATTAAACAAAAAATTTTAAAAATATAAGTTGCTTTGATACAATGGGTACCTTCCAAAATGCCTGGTGTCTGTCCCAGGAGCCCATCTCTGGTCACTTCAGGCCAGCTGCAATACCTCTAGACACACAAAACAGAAAGCAAGTGCTCATCACACGTGCAGGCCAGTGCTAAACACGCAGAGGCTTTCTAAATACTGCTTTTAGCCTCCATCATTGGTAGCTTGCACCATCTTCCCATTTTCAGGAGTCGTCTAAACTCACTCACTGTACTCAGAAAGCAAAATATCCAGGTACCAATGTAAAGCTGTGTGTCTATGAAACTGTGATCACAAGTCTGTGTTGTGATTTACTTTCTGTTTTTAATGAGTAAGGCTCTGATAATGGGAAAAAATAAGAAAGGGTGGGAAGTGGAGAATCACACACAAAACTAATGACCCATAAAAATGTTATTTAAAAAGGTAATGATCATAAAGTTAAAGCGGAATGAAGTGACTAGAAATAGCAAACCAGTTCCATTTCACTGATGGTAATGGACTGTGTTCCACTGCTCTCAGGGAAGCAGACACATCTAGGCTAAAATTCACTGGTTGGGAACGGCCTAAAGGAATGATAAACAAGTGCAAAATACAATATTACGGACACCTGGGATAACAGTCTTGCATTCTGAATGAAATATTTTGGTTGGATTGTTTTGAAGAGTCTTTTTCTACCACACTTAAGTATGTAACTGCCTGGTCCCATAATGTACAGTCCAGTATAGATGACACCGGGTCACACAATGGGGGAAGAATGGAATGTGCCATGTAGAACTAAGACGTACAAGAGGTCAGGAAGTGATACCCTTTTGTCCTCTGGTTGCTCCCAAGCAGGTGATGACCTTCTCCAGCGGCTGGCACACACAAGGCAAGTGGCATTGACCTCTGAGCCTTTGAAACAAGGTCACACTACCAAACTCCTGTGCCTGGTGTTGAGTCCACAGGAGGATAATGTGTTGAAAATGTGACCCACTGAAACTATGACCCTTGACCTTTTGTTCCCATGGGTTCTGATGAGTCCTCTCTATGCTACTGATGAAAGGAGGAGGAGCTGATGGCAACTCAGCTGGCACAGGCACGTCTGGGCGCTGCTTGTAGAGCTCGCTCTCAGGATGCATCCTGACTGCTGCTGGACAGAGCTCCTGAACGGAAACATGTAAGTTTCACTGCTCTGGATTACTACAGGGATCCGGCAGTTGGGCTTCAGGTGTGTATGGAAAACGGGGTTTGGGAGTTTTAACGAGGCTTGGATCAGCATTCTCTACTTAAGCCATGTGTCCAAGGTCTTTTCAGTTGGTTCTGGCAGTATATACACACGGTTAGGGCACTGAGCTCATTTGCCGCAGGCTGCGGAGATCTCAGGACTGTTTTCTCTCAAGGCTGCTTAATGACAGTCTCACAAAACATGGAATCTTTTACCTTCAGCAACACCATGTATACTTCCCTGATGAGGCTGGATCTCTCACAGCAAGGCACTTGTGAAAGAAAACAACACTGGTGGGGTGCCTGGGTGGCTCAGTCAGTGAAGTGTCTGACTCTTCAACTCAGCTCAGGTCTTGATCTCAGGGTCATGAGTTCAAGCCCCGTGTTGGGCTCCATGCTGTGCACGGAGCCTACTTCAACAACAACAACAACGAAACCAACAACACTGGTGACAACTCCTCTTCCTTTCCAACCCCACACTGCACTGATACCATGGTGCAGGATGAAGACTGATTTAGTGATGAGGCATCACTTATAATCTTAATTTTCTATAATCAATATCCATATTATCATACTTTTCTCCCCAAAGCAGCATGCTATATTCTGGATGTATTTGTTAAATTAATTAACTCCACTCTTTCAACAAAGCTTCTGGTCATTTTAGTATTAATGTAGCTAAAGACAGAGCCAAAGAAAGCAATCTTGTTTCCATTCCTAAAGGAACAACACACACAAAAATAAACATTTAAGTTGATTTACAAGTACATAATTGTTTTTTTTCTCTAAAGAAAGTAATTATCTGTGCTAGTAAATGTGGCTTAAAAGCATAAAATAAAGTGTCTTTTCTCTCCTCTGCAGGCTTGATTTTTGGGTCTGTAGCCACAACATAAAATTCCTCTCCTATTTGTAAATCTGCCCCTGAGGTTCTCTACTTGATCATTTATTCACTTCCTATTTTTTGTTAAGTTTTTCATTCAATCATTCATTCACCAACCATTACTGGGCACTCACTGTGTACTGTGTGAGCCCTGAAGGAACCAGCTTTCTGGGATTCAAATCCTAGCTCTACTATGTACCAGCTGGGTAACTTGGGCTGGTTACTTAACCTTTCTGTTCTTCAGTTTCTCCAACTGGAACACAGGGATACCAACAGTTCCTGTTTTGCAATAAAACCCCTCTGGGACAGGGTCTGGCATTAACAACTATTATTGTTGCTCTTATTACAAAAATGAATAAAAACAGTTGCTTTCTCCAAGGAGCTAAGAGGGTGACCAAGGAGACAGATGTTTAATACAAATGTCACAATGTAATTTAAGTATGCAACAGCAAGTATTTCAAGGGTGCTAAGGGAAGACCAAGCTGGCGGCAGAAACTGCTAAGGGCATCAGTGTAAGCCTTCCTGGAAAAGGTGCCTTTGCCTCAAATGTTGAAGGCTGAGCTTCAGTTTATCAGAGTAAATCAAAAAATGGCATGGATCGCTCCATCATCTCCTTCCGGCTCCTCCTCCAACGCCACTTTATCTGTGAGGCCTTTCTTGGGTCTCTGTTCACAACTGCCCTCCTCCACTCCACCACCCAAACTGGCTACATCATGATTTTCAGGAACAGTATAGGGTCCTCCTGAGCATGGGGCTCTTTGCAATTGCACAGCTTGTGTGCCCATGAATACGGCCCTGTCAACACACACACACACACACACACACACACACACACACACACACACACACCCTGTCCCCTGCAGTTGAAATAGGCTCCCTGATTTCACCGGGGGGGGGGGGGTGCTGGGGAGGGAGGGGATGGTATCCAAACAGTGGAACTCTACCTGAGTTAAACTCCAAAGGCTAGCCGGCATGCCTACTGGGGTCAGCAGCCACTGGCAGGATCATAGATATCTTGGACTGAAATGCATGGTCAGCCTACTAAGGTACTTTTTGATTGTTTTTTTTTTTTTTTTAGAAAAGGGGAAGTCAGGTAGGTTCAGTGAACAAAGACCTGACTTGAGTCCTCTCATATGAGACTCTATGAGTCCCCATCGTTGAGAGTTATGATCTCAAACTTGAGTGTGTTCACACAGACTTCCTGAAATTAATTCCTGGGAACTCTTGAGGAAGGATCCTACAATTACCTGCATTTTCACTAGAACTATTGCTGTCACAAGGGTTTGCAGAAACATATATCTTATAGTTTTTCCTAAATGTAAACTTTTTTTTAATTAGAAAAACTTTCATGAAAGTTATTCAGAAATTGCTCAGCTCAGAACTAAATCTATGTATCTATTTATCTATCCATCCATCGATCTATCTCCATCTATGCATTTTTAAACAAAGTTTATTTATTTTGAGAGAGAGAGAGAGAGAGCAAGGGAAGGACAGAGAGAGGGAGAGAGTGAATCCCAAGCAGGCTCTGCACTGACAGTGTATAGCCTGATGCGGGGCTTGAACTGGCAAACCATGAGATCATGACCTGAGCTGAGATCAAGAGTCGGTTGCTTAACTGACTGAGCCACCCAGGTGCCCCATCTCCATCTGTATATTAAAGTAATATTACTTTAATACAAACAGGAAAATATAAATATTTCTGATCAACTACTAACTTTGACTTCTATGATTCAGTTTACTTTTAGTCTGACATTATAAACTCATACACTGCTTATTTACTATTGTCCCTCAGCCTCATGCCAACTCTTTTTATGTTCCCCTCTGTAATGCTATGTTTTTTAGGCTTCTTTGGCTGGTTGACTTATTATTGGACTCTGTCAATAGGGGGCACTGATGGGATGTCAGAAGGTGGGAGGAAAGAAGCTGTGGCTCCTTCTATTTCTTGTTCTCTTTCCTTCCTTGGTGGTGAGTACTGGGGAGGCTGCCTCCCCAGGCTGCCTCCTCGACTCCCTGCAGGAGTTTTGGGTAAGGGCCGTCTCCTCCACAGGTGCAGCTCCGGAGGCATCAGGTGCTTCTCCAGGCTTCTAGGTCTCTTTTATTCCCTCTGGCCCTAGGAGTGGTAGCTGCTTCCTATAATCATTAATCACTGAGTTAATTCTCTTCCCCTTTCTGTTCTTCCAGTTTTCCAACACCTGTGTAACCAATTCCTTGTTTTATATCCCCTCTGTTTGAAACACCTGGCATGGTTTCTGTTTCCCTGACTCAATCCTCATCCACTTTACAGACAAGGAAGCCAAAAAAGGTGAAGCCCAGAAAGCCCAGAAAGGTGAAGGGATTTTCCCAAAGTCACACAGCTGGTCAGCCAGAGTTGAACTCAAGTATTCTGATTAGAGAGTTCAACTCTCATGCTCCTTTCCTATCTGTTGCTGTTTCTCTGAAGTGAACTAGAAAAGAAATGGTATTTCATATGGAAAGACATTGTTGTAAATTTTGTAATTCAGTTGTATGTAGCTTATTCAAAGGCATCTGGACAACTTAGTGGTACTGCCTGGGCTATGAAGAAGGGTGAATCTCACACTTGGTTCTATTGTCATTCACGTTATTCAGATTCAGGGCCTAGATTTCTCTTGAAGAATGAAGACAATTGCTATGTTCCTCTCTTGCCCAGTGAAACTCAGTAAATTCTAGGAAGCCCTTTTATCACAGAGGAATTTGATAAAACTAGCAGGCTGCGCACAGTATCAGTCCTTGGGACAGTATCAGTCCTTGGAATCTGGAAGATATCAATGCAGGAATGCCTTTCTCATGAGGATCCATGTGGCACCAAAGCTGGGTTCCAAATTAGAAAGGCAACTGATAAAACTGATGTTTAGAGAGAAAGTGGTATGTCCCCTGTGTCAGTTAGCTCAGAATCATCATGGGACTACGTAACAGCTAAAACTGCCCTTTAGGTATTTCTTTGGTTATCTTAGAGTTGATGAACAGAGAAGGGGAAACAAATATTCATCACTATCTTTTCTTAGAAATGGCAACACCTTGACCCTGTGGAACCTTCATTTCAGCTGGGTGGTTCACCCTTTCTTCTCACCTCCTTCATGTGAGGCCTTAATTATTTTCTCATTCAGGTATGCATGGATATATTTCTCAAGTAAGTGACAAGCAAAATTTACACGTGATACAAATATAAGGTACTGTATTCATACTTACTCTAAAAGTATACAATGAAAACAGGAAATCTCCCTTCTGAAAGATTACATAATGAAGTTCATGGAATAATTTACAAAAAATTGAATTTCAGTATAAGTATAGATCCTAAAATAGGTATAAAATAGTAACTTTTTACATTTTTCAGTGTAAAATGAAAGTGAAAAGCATCCCACTCACTGGTAATAAAGTAGCAAAACTTGCATCTAGGTTTATAGTTTCATTTGAAAAACCGCCTCCAACAGAAAATTATTTTTTGAAAGGAGATTTTAAAAAAATTACCTAATTTCCATTTAAAATGACCTTTTCCCCATTCAAGAAACCAATGACCTTCCTTGACCAGAATTTTCTTGAGTCAGGGTTTGGTTTTACCTCCTCCACCCTTCTAGTGATTTCAAACCAACCATCAGCTACTCAATCTTCAACCAAAAAACACAAAACCTTTTTTAAGTCTTCCAATGGTGAGATGAGAAGGCCCTCATCAGAGCCTTCTAATGGTTCCTCATATTAAGCCAAAATTCCCATCCTGGAAATCTAACCAGTTATGAGCCCTGATACCCTCCTCACTGCTCTCCTTTGGACCATCTTGAGTTTGACCACATCCCCAGCAGAGTATCTGGACTGAGTAAATACTCCAGTCACTGGTAGAGAGGACAGAACTATTACCTCCCTCAGTTCAGATCCTATTTCCAAGGAATGCTAAGATTTCATTGTCACTTATTACTTATGGTGCTCTCAATGAACATCTCTGAGCTTTTTTTTCAGTATAAAACCTGTGTCCATCTTAATGTTGCAAAATTGATTTTTTTGACCCAAGAGTATATACTTGTCTAGATATTCAGATTTATTGTCCAGATAAATTATTCTTGATACAAATTGCTCAATTTTTTAAAGATCCACTTTCTTCCCCTTTTTGAAAATTATGTCATTTTCTGATCTCCAGACTTCTGACGCTTTTCTAGGTTCTGCAATTCTTCAAAGACTTTGACCATAACAAGTTGTACCATATCATGTCTGATTTTTTTTTTCTCTGTAGTTTGAGGGTTTTACTTCATCCACATTGGGAGCGTGGGTCTTTCTTTCTTTTTTCTTTCTTTCTTTCTTTCGAAGCAGACTATTTATTTTTGAGAGAAAGAGACAGGCATAGTGAGTGGGAGAGAGGCACAGAGAGAGGGAGAGAGAGAATCCCAAGCAGGCTCTGCACCGTCAGTGCAGAGCCTGACATGGGGCTCGAACCCACAAACTGTGAGGTCATGACCTGAGCCAAAATCAAGAGTCAGACACTCAACCAACTGAGCCACCCAGATGTCCCTTGGGTGTTTTCTTAATATTCATCTACCTGGGGTTTACATTTACTTCTTCAAGTTTTTCTTATTTTCCCATCTCATAGACATTCTCCCTGAAACACAATATGGAGGTAACTCTAGACCCTTTACCATCCTCAAGAGTAAAATGGTGAGCTCCATGGAGCAGCTGTTGTTTTCCTTGCCTTCTTATTCTAAACAGAAACATACAATTATTTTCCTTGTCGGTTTAAACCCACATGCCCATCAGGGGATGAACAGAAAACCAAAATATGGTATACAAATACAATGGAATATTGCAGTCTTAAAAAGGAAAGAAAGCCTGTCACATACTATAGCATGGATAAACATTGAGGTCATTATGCTAAGTGCAATAAGCCAGTCACAAAAAGACAAATACTGTATGATTCCACTTATACGAGGTTATCTAATGTAGTAAAATTCATAGATACAGAAAATAGAATGGTGGTTATCAGGGGCTGGGGTCAAGGAGAAAAGGGGTGATTATTGTTTAATGGGTACAGAGTTTCAGATATGCAAGATGACAAGAGTTCTGGAGATGTGTTTCATAGCAGTGTGAACATTTTTTTTTAAGTAAGGTGAATGTTTGATGGACTTTAGTAGAGTTCACTTAAAAATGGTTAAGATGGCAAATTTCATGTTGGGTTTTCCTTTTGTAATAAAGGAAAGGTCTTGAAATATTTCAGACTGTGCAAAATGTACTCTTTGACTATCATGTTCTCTAAGATCATATCTCTTTCTTTTATGGATCCTCTCATATGTGCTCCCATCAATTCCTTTTAGTTGGTCAGTATTGGACCAAAATAGCAATTCTACTCTTGTACTCTCTATCCTCTGGAAGGTGAGACCGCCAATATGGCAAATCAATAAGTACTCAGTATTCTCTTCTTAGAAGAGAATTCTGGTAACTATTCATATAGTTGAAGTTCTGCATCATGCTTCTCCTTTGCTCTAATTTTATAAACATGGAGTTCCTTCTCATAGCCCTATGTCAATGTGATATCCTTTTGCTCATTAGGTTACTAAGAAATTCTATTTACCACCCTGGCAGTAATCTCCAATTCAATTTTTTAATTACTTCTGCTTCGCCCATTGATGCATAGACATTGGAGACTTTAAGTATTTCTTCTGTCTTCCCCTTCTCCTTGGTTTATCCAGTGATTCACCAGATACTTCACACTTTCACATCAATGTCAAACCTCCTTGTTTCTGCAATAATTGAGGTCACAAGTTTAGCAGGATATTCATCTCCCTCCTTCTCTGAGCACCTTCAGTTTAAAGCATGAGCCTTGGACACTGCAGGTGCTTTATAACTATTAGTTGAACTGAACTGAGCTAACCCTAGTAATGCCCACCAGGGCAAGCAGACGGCTTGAGTCCTTCCTTCACATGACAATCCATCACATATTTGAAGACATCTGTCAACCCCAGTTAGGGATTTTTTTTTCTTCAAAAACTGAAGTCATATTTTCCATCTGAAATCAAAACTGAAATAGTGACAGATCACACGCTTCTTATGGAAAATGTTATTTGTTACTTGACTACTGGCACAAGTGGGTTTATACCCCATGAATACTCCGGTAGCCATGAGGACCCAGTGCCAACAAGAGAGGACCACTGATCTTGAGTGAGGAAGGTAATTTGATCCTGACAACATGAGACACTCTGCTGCCATTTCCCCCCTTTCATTTGCAAAATAGGAATAAACCAGGACATGCTGAAGAAATCATATACTTGAAGGGCTTTTGAGACACAAACATTAAAAATTCTAAAAGATGTATATCATTTTCTCAATGACCTTCTTCACTGCCTTTGCAACGGAAGGGGGTGTTACTGTGGCTTACAGAAGGGACAAAGCTGTGGATTTTGCCTTATGGGCATGGTTTATACAACAACAGTAATAGTATTTCTACAATCTTTAGTTTCCTTCATCTAAGTCTTTTTAAAAAAATTTTTTTTAATGTTTATTTTTGACAGAGGGAGAGACACAGAGCATGAGCGGGGGAGGGGCGGGGAGAGAGGGAGACACAGAATCCAAAGCAGGCTCCAGGCTCTGAGCTGTCAGCACAGGGTCCAACGTGGGGCTTGAACTCATAGACTGTGAGATCATGACCTGAGCTGGAGTCAGACGCTCAACCAACTGAGCCACCCGGGCACCCCCATCTAAGTCCTATTTAACTAACCACCATATAACAGAAGCTGAGACACACTGACTGGGTTAACTGAGGCTCAGGGTTAATGCATACGTCAGGGCTAATGCATATATGGAAACCAGACTTTCCGCCAAAGGGACCATACACTGATTTTTCCTCCCTTCTCCTGTTTCTACAATGGGCTCTGCCAATGGAGAAGAGTTAATGCTGATGCAATGCAGGCACCATCTGTGCTCTGGGAGCATTTAACCAGTGGACATCAACACAAACCCCCATATGGGAATTGGACAGTGACTGCCCTGGAGCTATGGGACTAGCAGATAGAAAGCGCAGCTCTGTAGCTGTCCGGGCTGCAGAGACTGTACGACACAACACCCACACTCCTGCATAGGAGCCTGAAGTCAGGTTTGTCACTCAGCCACCTCCCCTCCATCCCCTCAGATTCGGATCTTTTCTATACGTGATTCCTGCCATCAGGGAAGAGAATGAAGAGGGAACCAATTCGGTCCATCTCTGTGGCCACGGTGCACGTTTTGCCTGATGTGTTGGGCTCTTGCCCTGTCTTTCCTGGGACACTAGGTTGCCGGGCTGGCAAATGACATCAAAGAGGACAGGGAGCAGGCCTTTGCTGAGAAGAGCAATGTGTCTGGGACTTCAGACGACTGGGCACGAAGGGATGGTCCTGTTTTTGACAATGCTGTCATTTCTGGCAGCGTTGCTGCTGAAGCAGGTGAGGCAGAAAGTTCCCATAGCATCTGGTCGGTCGTGTCCAGTTTCTGTGGGGCCGAAACACACTTTTCATGCTACCTTGGGGGATGGTGAGAAAAGGAACTAAGTCATAGTTGCATCTAGAATGTGCACCATGGAGGAGTCTGTTCTGGGACATCTATTTTGAATGTGGCTTGGAGCTGTTATGAAAGACCTCCTTACTTACATCTCCTAACTAGGAAAACACCTTTCCTACTATGAATAAAGATAGCCAAATGCTCTTAAAAAGGAACTTTTGGGTTTTGACAAATACCCACGTCTCCACACCAGGTGTTCTTGGTTTGGGCTAATCAAACTACTCCTGAAGTATACGTTTAAAGAAGTGAGTTAAGGCATCTACAGTACCCAGGGGTGTGCCAGTATTTTGATGGAAGTTCAGTCACTGAAGTTGGAAGTCAGAAACCTAACAAACCCTAATAGAAAACAAGCCCTTTGGTTTCCTTGCATAATTACAGCCCATCCACAGCACATTACAGAGTGGTGTTGCTTTGAAAACCCCAACTAAGCTAGCAGGTGTCTGGACGGCATTGTCATTTCTTTCCTTACCAAGTGTAGGAGACAAGGGCTTGAGAATCTCTAGGTGACCATTGTGTTAAAAATACTGAGACTCAAAGCAAAAGGAAAAAAACCTCTCCTCTCTGTTGATACGATCTCTCCTGTCCCCTGCACCTCCAAGATCCCTCTGAATCATCAATCATAGGGAGGGAGGCTGAAGAGTCTTTGGGAGAATGTTCCTGACAGGGACTTTGTTTTAAACAGCAACCCCTGCTTTAGAGAGCAAACTTTATTCTCTTCTGGCTGGTTTCCAGATTTTTCCCAGACTGAGTCCCCTTCCAGTCTCATTTCTAGTTGTCTTCTTGAGCCAGAATGCCAGCCTTTCTCTTGCCATCTAGCATGTGCTCAGGCTGTGCTCACTGGATGCATTCTTCACTTTGTTTTGCCAGTTCCAACTGTACCTATGATAGCTGTGAAGGACAGAGGTGGGGCTGTCCATCAATACGGAATGTAATGGCCAGGACAAACCCTTGCAAAGGAGGTGGCAATTTAACTGGACCCCATTCCCCCCAACTTGGATAATAGCTGTTGATTATAGATAACCAGTCCTGGCATTTCATCACACAAGTGCTATTTTGCATTGTTATCTAAATGTTCCATTGTGCCTATCTTGATTAGAAATCCCTGAAAGTCAGGGCACCTGGCTGGCTTAGTTGGTAGAGCATATGACTCTTAATCTCAGGGTTGTGAGGTCAATCCCCACATTGGGCATGGAGCCTACTTAAAAAAAAAAAGTAAATAAGAAAAAATAAAGGATCCATATGACCAATCACTAAAAAAAAAAAAAAAAGAAAAAAAAAGAGGGGCACCTGGGTGGCTCAATAGGTTGAGTGACTTTGGTTCAGGTCATGATCTCGCAGTTCATGAGTTTGAGCCCTGCATCAGGCTCTGTGCTGACAGCTCAGTACCTGGAGCCTGTTTTGGATTCTGTGTCTCCCTCTGTTCATGCTCTGTCTCTCTCTGCCTCTCAAAAATGAATAAAAGTAAAAGAAAAATTTAAATATAAAAAAAAAGAAATTCCTGTAAGTGAAGTACTAAGTCTTATACTTTCCATATATCATCTACATGTACTCTAATAAAATTTGTTAAATATCTGCATTATGAAGATGAGTTGGTTACTTTTTTTCTGTTTTAAAAAATTATTTTTTTAATATTTTATTTATTTTTGATTGACAGAAAGAGACAGAGCACAAATGGGGGAGGAAAAGAGAGAGAGAAGGAGACACAGAATCTGAAGCAGGCTCTCGGCTCTGAGCTGTCAGCACAGAACCTGATGTGGGGCTTGAACTCACAAACTGCGAGATCATGACCTGAGCCAAAGTCAGACACTTAACCAACTGAGCCACCCCGGCACCCCAAGTTGGTTACTTTTTCTAGAAGGCAACAATATTACAAAGAAGGATTAACAAAAATTCACATTTTCATGTCAATCAGATGGTATACTATTCAAAAAAGGTTAATTAATAGGAAATCATGAGATCGCAGAGAAGTGCTGGGGCCATGAGTAGTTCCGTGTATATACTAGGCATCTTGAACAACCAAAATGCCACTAAATAATCAATCCAAAAATGTTTACTTGAGCATTTGCTATGTTGGGTGCTGAGATGAACTTCAAAGAAGCAAAAAAGGATAGTTGTACCTTGGAGAAGCTCACAATGTATTATCCACAACTAGAGAACAATTAAATGCTAAACTCTACACTGTTGAAACTCTTGTGCCACAGACTTTGAGAGAAGAGGGGTGCGCATGGGCTGTCAAAGGGCACTAAGATTGGATGGGAGCAGGCTGGAAGATGGGAGAGCAGGAGACCCATGTGAGTCAGTCAACCTTTGCCCTCCAAATACTGTGGTCCTGTCAAAAACAGCCCCATAGCCTTCTAGGAAGGAGCGCCTAGGATTTAACACTCTTCCCTACCCAAGAGAAACCGGTGCCCTCCACTCCATCTAAGTGAAACTTCAAAAGCACCTCATAAAAGGGAGCACCATGGTAGAAAAAGAAATAATCCATCGGGAAGAGGCCGACAGTACACAGGAGAAAACTGTAGAACACAACAGTGGGGCTTCAGGAGAGGACACAGACACCATCGCTGCAGGAGTGGCAAGACAGAGGGAACAAGACTGAAAGCTGGTTTGAAAATGAAGGCTGGATGTGTTCAGTGGTTGAGCAAAACTGGCTCTTCCTTGGCATACTAAGTTAGAATAACAGAAATTTAAGATTTGGGGGTGTGTGCTCTTCTAGATCGGCTTGAGAAAAAGCAAAAGCAAAATCCTCTTTTACACTAAAGTAGGAGAAATGACATATTTAGCAGGGAAGCTATTTTAGAAAGTCAAATGGGAAAAAAAAAAAGAATATAAGGTAAATGGGTAAAATTATGAAGTGCCTAAGAAGCAATTGCAACGACAGAAAGATGTGGGCAGGGTCAGAGTTCAAAGGTAGCTCCAGGGGATGCTAGGAGCCAAGGAGGCCAGGTAAAGTCTGGAGTGTCATCCTGTGAGCTCTGTGGCAGGACCTTGCACTGCCCTGTTCCCAGCCCTGTGCCCCTGATGTGAAGCACCGCCTCAGCCAGCTGTGAAGACCTTCTATGTTCTTACTCTGGGTGGGTAGAGAATACGGTGTGCCCCTCACCATGGTCACAGAGCAGATACCAGAACACTGTATCTGGCTTATGGAAGGAACAGAATGTCAAAAGGGTTTTTATTGCACCTGACCAGATAATTAGGTAATTAGCACTGTTCATTGATAGGGCACATCCTACATGCATCTGTACATCTCCAGGGAGGAATATTTTCAAAAATGTACTATCAACTGCTTTTTATTATGTTTTTTTTTTTTTTTTTTCTGGAGAGCATTTCATTTCTCAAAAAAGGATGCCAGGCACGTTTGTCTTCTGTGCCAGTATAGCGCTTTTTCACTTAGTCAAGCTGGACTGCAAACAACAAAGAAGTGACTCTGCTTCTGGTCCCCCGTGGATCTTACAACAAGCCCTGCAGTGCTGGTTAGCTTCTTTGTTAACATGCCAAGCCCCCACCTGGGGGGATGCCCAATTCTAGGAACATGGTCTTGCTGAAAGACAGAAAAGACCAGGAGAGGGAGCACAAGAACACAAGATATTTATATATCTGGATTGCAGGGCAAGTCACAGAAAGAGAGCAAGGCAAGGAGAAGCAAATTGCCTCAAAAAATATATGCAGAATCTGAATGGTATACTTTTTAGGGGTAAGAAGTGGGGGGATTTGAGACCTCTTATTTGTTCATCACATAGAAGAAATCTTTAGCTGATTATATTGAATGCCGACCTAAAAGGCCATTAGATTTGTTCTTGTTGTCTTCGATCATAACATTACTTTATGAACGGCTAAGTCTGTCAGCAGTTAATAACACTTTATTTATTTAGCTACCTTCCCTAGTCATTTTAGTTCACCTTCACCACACAGTGATATGGGAGCAAGTGCATCAAAATGGCAAGTGTGCAACCTCATGTAGAGACCAGTTAATCTCAGTTACATTGCAGTACTTAGCTGGGTTAAGTTTGGAGTCTGTGTCACCCAGTACAAGGTAGTGAGACCAGGCATTCCCCCCCGCCCCCGCCCCAGGGAATTCACTATACAGGATGCTGCTGGTGACCATCTTTGCAATGTAGTGTACAGCTCACTTTATTCCCTTAACAAACACATACTGACCACCTCCCATGGTTCTATGGAGTCTTAGGTGCTGGGAAGGTAAAACAGTGAATAAGGAAGAAAGGGTGCCTAGTCTGAGACGTTCTAGGCTGATGGGACAGAGACAAGTCAACAGGTAATTCCAACACAGCATAAGAGCTGCAACAGAGCAAGTACAGGTGCTGGCAGAAGGGGAATCTAACTCTGAGGAAGTAAGATATAAGCTGAAGCCCAAGTGAGGATTAGCCAGGTATTTGGTGGGAACTGGTGTTGCACGTGGAAGAAAAGGAAGATGCAAGGACACATGAGAGAACCCAGCATGCAGAGCAGTGAGGCAGGAGTCCAGCTGTAGTGGGGTGCTGGGTGACTAGAGAGGTGAGCAGGGGGGCAGGCAGGAAAGCTGGTCTATGTCACACTGAGGAGGCTGGTTGGCAATGGAGAGCCATTGGAGTCTGCCAAGCAGGAGTACTGGGGAAATTACTCTAGCCACATCTGGGGACAACCTGGGCAGGGGGCATGTTAGTCACAGAGGTCCAGGCATCCAGCTGTGGCCTGAATGTGGGTAGTGGCGGCGGAAGGGAGGTGGAGACAGATTAGAGAGACTGTTAGGGGGATTAGCTGCCGATGTGTGAGAGCACAGGTCAACTCAAGACTAAGAATCATATACGAAGGGCCACCCTGCTTCTAACCAACCAACCAACCAACCAACCAACCAACCAACCAACCAACCATCAACCAACCAACCAATCAACCAAAGCCATAGCTTGGATATTGGTGAAAGGAGGGTTCCAGTTGTCCATTGGGGACACCTTACCACATGACTGTTATGATAGGAATTATGTAAAGATTCAAAGGAGAAACCAGCATAGTTTGGGATTCAGAGTCATAACTTATTAAGGAGGAAGTGGATCAGAATTCTGTAGCCTGGAGCTTTCTTTAAGGGAACACAATCATTGATGACAGTCAGTTGTTTTACCCACTGCATGATGTAGGATTTTTAAGAACAGCAAACTTGCCCGATAAATCATTCTGGCCTGGCAGTGAGAAAGAGGTGGAAGTTCCCACAGAATGTGAGGAGTTCTTTTCATTTTAAAAGAAAGATGAATGGAAGACAGATGAACTAATACAATGAGAAGACTTGCTGAAAATAGCTTGTCAGAGATGGAGAAAAAGCAACCTTCCTCCCACCACCTGTTCATTGATTTTTATACTAATTGTGGAGCAACCAACCATTTCTGTGGCAAGGATTTCTACCTGGGCCTCTAGAAACTTCTTCCATCACCCCCTGAGTGGACCTCAAACTTCAGAGTAGACTTTTTGACTCTGACCCTCCTCTTGTCCTCCTATAAGCAATCTTGTGATTACATTGTACCCAACCGATAATCTGGGATAATCTCCCCATCTCAAGATCCTTAACTTAATCATTTGTGCAAACTCCCCTTTGTCATGTAAGGTAACATACAAGTTTTGGGGGATCAGGACATGGACATCTTTGGAGGGCCATTATTCTGTTACCATACTGAGTTATCATAAAAAAATTTTTTTTAGTGTTTATTTTTTAAGAGACAGAGACAGAGCATGAGCAGGGGAGGGGCAGAGAGAGAGGGAGACACAGATTCCGAAGCAGGCTCCAGGCTCCCAGCTGTCAGCACAGAGCCCAACATGGGGCTTGAACTCACAAACCGCGAGATCATGACCTGAGCCGAAGTCAGATGCTTAACCGACTGAGCCATCCAGGTGCCCCCATACTGGCTTATTATAAAGTCTCTATAGCCAGTTTCTTAAACACCTTATGCCTCAAAACAGAGGCCCCAGACAAAGGCAAGTCCTATGTAAGTCAAGATGATCTAGATATTAAGATGTTTATTTGATCAAGTGGCATGAATTGAAGAATCATCAAGGGGAAGAGAGAAGAACAAAAATTTATTTACATTTCAAGTATTTTCTCTTTGCTATCATTTTATATTTCAATTTTTTTCCAGCATCTTTTTCGTTATTTCTTGCATACAGGCAAATTTCTATTGTTAGGCTCTTGGTGACTTCCGTGTGGTATAGGAAAACTATAGACAAGAGACGGAGATACTCGGGCACCTGGGTGGCTCAGTTGGTTAAGCCTCTGACTTTGGCTCAGGTCGTGATGTCAAGTTCGTGGGTTTGAGCCCCACGTCGGGCTCTGTGCTGATAGCTCAGAGCTTGGGGGCTGCTTCTCATTCTGTGTCTCCCTCTCTGCCCCTCTCCCATTTGTGCTCTCTCTGTCTCTCAAAAATAAATAAACATTAAAAAAAAAAAAGAGATGGAGATACTGGCTGTCTCCAATCTATAGAGGACTGGTGTGTCACCTGGGCCTCAGTTTTCCACCTGCTAAAAACACAGACGCCTGCATCTTTAATGAGTTTTCTGAGGCAAAGGATTAAGACTACCCTATAGCCTCCAGAACTGTGAGAGAATAAATGTCTTAAAAAAAAAAAAAAAAAAAAAAAAAAAAAGAATATGGACCCTGGAGTCAGGCTGCCTAGGCTTCTATCCAGGCTCCTTGACTTAGGAGCTGACCTTGGGACATGTTAATTAAGGTCTCTTGCTTCAGTTTCTTCATCATACAGAGAAATTAATCATAATAATAGCAATTCCATAGGGTCAATGAGTTAAACATGTAAAAAAGTGCATAGAGCAGTGCCTGGCACATAGTGAATGCTCAATAAAGGTTATTTTTTTAAACCACCATCAGCATCACTGTATTAGACACGAGGGCTCTACAAAAGATAAAATATAGCCCATTTCTTTAGTGCTGGGTCAGATGAATTTTAAGACCAAGGTTTTATGATTCCCAATATATCACAGAAGAAAAAACTCCCTTGATGTTCTTACTTCCCATGCATCATGCTGTGTTAGCAAGATCTTTTAATATTTCTCCTTGCTGCCAATTAAGGGCACCAAGTCAAAGTTGATATGCAAAAATTACTGTTCCATTATCACCTGCTGGCCTTGCTAATAAATCTGAGCTTAATGAAGCATATGTATCTTTTTAGTAGCACCAAGTATAACCAAAACTAGAGGGATAGGAGCTCCAGCTTGTTTATAATAGTACCTTAAGAAAGCCCAGTGCGTAATTGCATGCCCATAAACACAAATGCTATAATTTTCTTGGATCAAAGATCATTTTTCAAAAAGTAAGCACATACACATCTATAGTCATGGCAGCTTCTGAAGCAGGTTCTACAAGGCCCAATAAGTCAGTTTTGAGAGGAGGCCTTCAAATAGCTCTCTTCCTCTTGAAATCTGAAGTGTGGAAAGTAGAGTGGATGTATGTTTTACTGGAAGAGTCAGCAACAGAAAACAGAGTACACTCATAGCTGTAGCAAGCCAGGATGAATTTATACAGTGAATTTTAAATCAGGCTCAAAATTGGCTTGTGTTATCCATTGAAAAAAATTCCATTGATTTTGGGCTTCCTGATGATGTTTTCTGGGTGAGGCAGACCTTTGACTGAGAGCCAAGCAAAGCTTCAGATGCAGACTTCTCTATTTTCAAAAGATTTTGAAGAGGCAGAAATTGCTAACAGAATTCAGGAGCAAAAATGAATATTATATTTCTACTTGCAAGCAACTATCTTGGTATTTAACTTGACTCGATTCACTTCTGTCCTTAGTGGCTGAAATCCTTCCACTTTATTATTACTTCTTTAGACAGCCTTTAAGAACTTCATCCCCTGCCCTTTTGTCTTTTCCCCTTTTCTGTCTTCTATTCAGATACTTCTGCAAGTGTTTATAATAGAACACAGTGTTCCATGGAAAAAAAAACCCAACTCTGGAAGTCCATTGATCTTTTTTGTTTCTCTGATCCTACGATCTTTGTTATTTTGCTCAAATTATTTTCATATTTACTTGGTATAAAACCGGTGTTCAATAAATTTGGTTTCTCCCTTCGTTCTTTGCTTGGCCCCTATCTGATAACATATTTCTTCCTTTAGTCTTTGGTTTACAAACCATTTGCTAAATAATTGACTCTGAGAGCCCCCTTCAGAGTCTACATCATTTACTGGGAAACTTAGCCCAAACGGTGATAACTCTCATAAGACATTTTGGAAATGAAAAGGTTTCAGAGAAAAACAAAGTCCCACTTATCAAAAATGAAGTGCTTTTGTTCTCATTTCAGATCTGGTGGCAGAAGGGAAATACCAGCTTTCAGAGGTCCCAATGAAATATTTGACAAGATATGTGAAATGTTTTTCTTTATTTGGGCTGCCTGTTTCATAATACGGTTGATGTGTTTCACAAGAAAAACAAGGTCAATTCAATTGATCAAACATGGTTTCAGCGACAGACACACACACATACAAAAAGCTCACATTCTCCCACTTATAATGACACTGAATCTAATTTAAAACCACAAGAGCTAGGGAATTAAGAGTTAATACTTAGGCCCCCATCCTTAATTCATCCTGTCATGCCTGAGTATCACTTCTCCTATAGCAAGCAAGATCACCCACTGTTCTGAGGCCACTAGACAGAGAATGAAATCGGCTCCAACATTACTGTGTCACAACGGAGGTAATTAGGGATGAGCCTGGAGAACAAGCTTGGGTGCTCTTTGTACGTGAGAGCGGGAAGCAGGACAGGAGGGAAAGAAAGGAAGACAAAATAAGAAGAGTAAGAAAGCAGGCACATTAGCCGCGGGCAAGCTCCTGCTTGTCTTCCATTCCGTTCCTACCGAGGGCATCTTTAGGGCAGGGTGCAGCCTCTGCTCTCATTACACAGCACAGGCTATTAGCAGTCTAAATTCCCAAACAAACTTGAAAGAATATATGGACCACGATGATCAAGCTGATAAAATGCTATGGTCTAACGCTTTCTCATGCAATTGTGCATGTGGGCAGGAAAAGGGGGGGGGGTCTCTTCTCAGCTGAAATGCTCCTTGGTTTGCTTATTTGAGGAATGGTTTGGATTACTGCACTTTCAACAACATTATGGGTCATATACCCACTAAAATGAAACAATCAACTTTATTTCTTTTTTTTCCACACTTAATTTCCTTAACATGAATCGCTGTTTTAATTTTTAACCTGACCCAGCAGGAAATTATGTGTTTAACCCCATGTAACTTTCATTAGATTATGGAATAGAATCTTTGTTACCAAACAGAACCCATGGCACTATCTCAGGGCAACAACAAATTTAAGGAGGGAATCACCCACCGTCTTCTTCTCTGATGGCTTCTTGGTTCAGGGCAGGTAAACTTACACACAAACTAAGAAAAAGGAAATTTACAAACTTGCCTCCCTTATTTGCTACTTTACCATAAAGAGGTATGCTCTCTATTTATAAATTCATTTTTTCTTCAAGGCTTCCTTATCATATGACTAAGTCCTGCCAATAAGTAATACTCTTAGATTGTAATTTGCCTATAAACTTGTAGTGTTATGATTTTTTCATTTTCGCAATTTGGAAAATTTTATTACACAGTGAGGAATCACTATCTTGATGCTATCTGCTAATATACACAATGAACTTCCTTCTTATCCTGTTTAAAGTACACCTCTCTAAGAGAAGAATGATATCACAAAATAAGGGTTCTGCTTAGATTTATTCAGAAAATAAATACATATACTTGTTATTAGGACTTCCCAAATTTATATAAAAAATACCTATCTGAACCTAAAACATGTGCAGAAGGTTAGCTATTATCTTAATCCTAAATTCTGCTACTGTACTTACATCACAGATGTTTTGTGCTGATAGAAGAGTCTGAGCTATTTGGATTTGCCAGCTTGGATTAATAACTACCCATCTCAAATCATTAATGGTGCTAGTTCCAGTTCAGGGATTGAAATGGGTAAAAAAATTTCATTTTCTTCTTTCCTTATGAAAGGGCCCTTGGCTCTGCAATGCACTTCTTTCTAGAAAAAGTCCTTTTGAAAGGAAGAATACCAAAAACGGTGTAAGAAGCACTAGAGAAGAATAGAAATTCATTTTAAAGCAGTGTTCCATGTACAAATGCTGTCTTACAAATAGGATTATTTAATTTAAACCTTAGATCTGTCAAGCCCCATTACTTCAAGTGGAGCCTGTCGCTTCTTGAGTTCATTATATATCGAGATTATATTACAATTTATGTTAGGTTAAGTCAATGCTGAGACACAGGGCGGTTACAAAAATAATTACACAGCAGTGTCAGTAAATAGAGCAAAGTCACTGCAGTGTTCGGAAAGGCAAAAAGTCATCTTGCTAAATGAGGATCCAAGCTGTCCTGTACCAAGACTGTTACTAATAAATAAAAGGCCTCTGGGAAAAGTGCTGAGCGTATGCTGGATCTATTTTCAGCTTGCATCAGCAGCTGCTGCCCCTGGGATCACATCTTTACGCATACTCTACACCATATGTAATCACTCCAGTGCTGCAACCAGTAAGATAATGAAAGAGCATGGCATAAATCTATACTTGAGTGGAATGCTAAATGAGGAAAATAATACAAAAAGGGGGGAAATAAACCAC
The DNA here is from genome assembly GCF_028749965.1 of Puma concolor. NCBI lineage: Eukaryota > Metazoa > Chordata > Mammalia > Carnivora > Felidae > Puma > Puma concolor. Next base: position 82,165,313 of record NC_141671.1, read on the forward strand.
ATTTTCAAGTCATTAGGAAGAAAGACTTTGACATATGAAGTGTTGCAACCATTAATAGCACTTATCATATAGAGTGGAGACAAAGAGACAAATTAATCAAACTGACAGAACTGGGACATTTTATGCTAATGCAGGCTCCTGGGTTTTAGTCTGTATTCCTCTGCGTCTGGAAAACTGATACCATTACAGGGCAGGAAATTGCATGAATAACATGCAACAGATCATAAAAATTCACACACCAAGTGCAGACACACTGCCAAAAAGCTCTGTAAAAACAAGCATGGAGACCTCAACAGAGAAATGACCAGCAAGTAATGAATGCAAATAAGTCCAGGAATATCTTCCATTCATGCACTGTAATTAACCATAGGCTTCTCGCTCATAATTATAGTGGCAAAACTGAAGCCCAGAGAGTGAACTCTTCAGCTCGCCAGAGAAGGCTGTCTGAGCCCTCGTTCAAGGCTCTTTGCCGTCAGCTGGGGCAAGTGCTACTGTGAAATTTACTGGCTGGATTGTGTTAGTGTTAAAAAAATGCAAAATAAACATAAGAACATTAACTTAAGACTTTTTTTTAAAGGGAGGAGGGGAAGGAAAAATTGATAATGCAAAGAAAAGATAAGCAAAAACTTCCATGCATGTTTGTACAAGTGGTAGAAATAAAGGGAACCTAATACTGGAAATGTTTTTATGAAACACATGCTGTCCCTGACTTATAAACAGCTCCTACTTTGTGAATAAGCTGCACTTAAAAGTGAATGGCAGGCAAGTCCTCATTAAGGCTCATAGGAGAAACTGCCCTTTGTTCTCCAATCGTGAACACCCATGGCAGTTGGTAGAGATAGATCCACTGGCTCGTTAAGACCAATCGATAGAGATCTCTATCCCTCCCTGGAGGAAGCTGATGCATCCTTAATACTGCGAGAAGATGGGTTCCTTGGCTGGAACTCCAAAAAATATCTTCCCATAAAAATATAAAATGAATAGAACTTAGGTGTGGCTGACAGAAAGTACACCAGAACTACAATCCAACTGTATCCTCTCTGCTGGCATCCAGACTCTGTCACATTCTTCCCTCCTATTCCCATCTAATACACACCACACATTTTCCTGCCTCTAGAACTTTTCTGAAGGATGCCCTTCATTTATTTGACAAACATTAATCAAATGGCTATCCTGCTGGCATTGTTCTAGATGGTCAATTTGCAGACTGAAGATATCACCACCACCAGACAGAAATCTTGCACAAGGATCTTACTGTCAAGATGAGAAGACAGACAAAAAATAATTCAATTGCAATACAATGCCAAAGGTGCTGTGACAGAAATATAGAGAAGGTGCTACAGGCATATAATGGCAGGGGTGGGGGACACTAAACCCAAGATGGCCTTTTCCCACTTCTTGAAATCCCTAGAATGATTTACTCTTCCCTTGTACTTTAATAGCCCTTCACTTATTCCTAAAGAATTAATTTCCTTCTCTCTTTGCATGATGATAAATATCTGCTCACTGAATAAATTAAAAAAAAAAAAAGAAAGGCGATACAGATGTGAGATTTGGGAGCTGATTTAGGGAAGAAATCATGATTTATAACCTATTTCTAGAAAAAAATACATTCTAATTTGAAACAACTCATTTCTTAAGAAATTTTTGGAATGCAATTTACCCAAACTGCCTGTCCTAGCCTTTGTCCATCGGACAATGGTCCATGAAAAATACAACATGCATTTACACGGACCAATGCATGAGACAATGGAAATGTTTCAAGCAGTGCGAACGTGAAGTGAAGATTCTTCTCATAGTCATATAACTTGCATATTAAAAAAAAAAAAAAAAAACCCTGAGTATTTCAGGGGAGGACTTCCACCCCATACTGGCCTTGGTAAAATGAAAAGTGAAAAGCACACCTGGCTCTACATATGAACACGGGGTTATGTTTGGACAAATGCAGTACTTTAGATACAACTGCCTCATAAGTACCCTAAGCTGATCTACTATTATGATTATAATCACCAGTTTAGGCTGTTCATAGTGGCAGATCTGGGAACATGACTAGCCCACAGGGGCTAACCCTTACTACCACGGTACCGATACCTAGTCTGATTGGTAACTGTCCAGAAGGAAAAGAAGGGCAGGGTGTGGTTTCTCTTTAACTGCTTTTTAGCCCTGAGGACACTTGCCTGAGAACCCAGACCTTGGATGTAACAATCACCTAACAGGACATTTACAGAACCCTGCTGGCTTCTGCTGGAAGGTGTTGAGTCTTGGACTTCTACTGCTGCTTTTTCTTTTTTGTAAAGTCTGTATAACTTTTTTTTCTTAATATAATAGGATTTTTAAACGTATTATTTTCAATGTTTGCCTTTTGTATAATTTGAGCATGCTTACCCTTTTACCCTTTTATCAATACAATCAGTTGTCATACTATTGACTAGCTGACAGCTAGCAACACTATAAGGAGAGCTTAAGTTTTAGTATTTTTACTAATGGCTGGGGTTAGAGTGGGCTTAATCTTTATGTACTAGCCATAAAGAGATGTTTGAATCAGAATTCAAGTTTAAAGATGACAAGTGGTGTAAGTTCTCGTTAGTCTTATAGATGCTAATATTTTGGACGGAAAGAAGAAATAACCCAAATGTAAGATGGAAATAATTATTTAAGCTTATTTATCATGAAAACCAGTAGGATTTCTAGTGATTCCTGTCTTTAAATATGGTTAGAAAGAGAACATGTTCCCAGTGGGGAGGAATGTTGGGGACTAAGATGGCAAAGCTTGAAAACTGATGCTTAGATTCCTGGAATTGATGAACAGTTATTTGGATTGTATACAGTTATGGCCCTTTATTTTAATAAGTATATTAAAATCTAGGGAAAAAATGATAAAAAGCTCAGAAAAACAGTCACATTTACAAAAGCCTTAAAGAAATGGGCTTTATGTACTATGAGAAAATAATTCCAGTGGCAACTTAGTAACTATTTTCAACAGGAATCTCTTTACAAATCCTGGTTCTGAGGAACGGCATGAAATCATGACACGCAGGCCAAGTTTTGACTTTCCTGTAAGCAGTTGTTACCTCCAGGAAGAGCCTAAGTCAACGTGATGTTATTTGATAGGGTTATACAAAGCTCTACATCTGTGGATGGTCAGCATGCATGGAATGGTGACCAAATCTTTGCTGTAATCACGGAGAGTGGAGAAAAGGAAATGGGGGTGATGCAGGGAAAGTGGTAGTCCTGGGGGACTTGAGCTGATGTAGATGTTTCTTACTATATGACTCCAGGTGCTGCAGAAGTTATGTTTGACAAGGTCAGCTCAAGGAGAAAAAGAGTCTAATTTATTGCTAAGACAGGGGCCAGAGGCAGGTGATGGAAGCATAGAGCAGGGGAGATGGGAGAAGTGTATGCAGGGCTAGAGGGGCAAGTGGGAAGTGGTCCCGGGCAAATGGGGAAGAGGAGGTGGCCACTGCATCCAAAAGGGCAGAGACAGGGTGGAAGGATAAAGAACTTCCTGGAAATAAGCACTACTGAATCATAACAAGCTACTACAAGGAGGTTGTAGTATCAGCTTTTCCAGAGGCTTTTTTGTTTTGTTTTGAATTTTGTTTTGAATTTTTTTAATGTTTATTCATTTTTGAGAGAGAGAGAGAGAGAGAGAGAGAGAGAGAGAGAGAGAGAGAGAGAGGAGGGGCAGAGAGACAGGGAGACACAGAATCCGAAGCAGGTTCCAGGCTCTGAGCTCTCAGCACAGAGCCCAACGTGGGGCTCTAACTCACGAATCGTGAGATCATGACCTGAGCCGAAGTCGGACACTCAACTGACTGAGCCACCTAGGTGCCCCTGTTTTGTTTTTTTAATGTTAGAGATAAAAGTCTTTTTTGGATTGTTTAGGTTTCGTTTTGGATGTAGGTGGCTAGAATTTGATGACTTCTTATTTTTCTTTTTCTGGAAGGCACATATCAGAATTCTATTTTAATATAACTGTGTCTTCCAGACACATACTCAGATATAACTCCAGTCTGTGTGAATTATAATAAACATCTGAATGGAATTTTATGGATTATGAACCACGAATTTTCCTATTGCCATATCATTTCTTCCTCCCAACAACTTGGTAAGTGAAGTGTTATGATTCTCATTCTCATTTTCTATGTAACTGTGGTTTGAAGAGCTTAAGCAACTTGCCCAAGGTCATGGGGTTTAAGTCCTGAGTCCCTCCACTCCAGATCATGTGTGGATCTCCCTGTATTCCTACAGCCATTTTAACAAAGCAGCTCCAACACATTTTATTTTTATCATTCCTCATAAAATATATTTTAAAAATTTTGATCATTGCCCATTTGCATTGAAATATGTAAATATTTCAAGCATGGGTATTGTACAATTCTACAATAGCCAGAAATGAAGACCAAGAAGTCAGGGGCCAACAGAACAGACCTTGGGCTTAGATATTCCCACCATATGGCTGACTTTCATCTAACCTTTTGGTTTGATCTTGGCCCACTTGTACATGCTGAGAGCTTCATTTTAAACATTTGGGAAATATTCTAGATGCGTATGGGAAATCTCCATCCTCCTCCTTTAAGGGGGGACCGAAATTCTCCATAAAGGAGTATATTGATTTGAACAGGACATAATCTTTGCCTCTGTTTTATAAGGTCTCATTTTATTCACTCATTTAATAAATGTTTATTAAGTACCTACTATGTGCCAGACAATGTTAGGCTCTAGAGAGAGAATGGCAAACGTGGCATGATACTTGGCACTTGTATTCTAGTCCTATACCATATTGGTTAGTCCAATATGATAGTCACTAGTCACATGTGACTATTTACATTAAAATTAGCTGAAATGAAATGAAATTTAAAAATTCAGTTTAATTAGTCACACTGGCCACATTGAAAGTGCTCAACAGCCACATGTGGCTAGTGGCTACCATATTGGACAGTGCAGTAAAACATTTTTATCATCACAGAAAATGTTATGGAACAGCACTGATCTAGAAGAATTACATAAGAAACAATTAAGTCAATGATGTTTGAAAATTATGATACAATTTTAGATCTCTTCTGTCATTCTTCAGTCTTCAAAAGGAACCTCTATCTTTCTTTTCCAACAGACATGCCTTATTTCATGGCCTTATTACTTCTTGCTTAGACCATTGTAACAACCTGGTCATTGTCTCTTTCTCCTTGAATTCTTCCTTTGTATTGTCACCTGATTAATCTTCCCAATGGCAATCACTTTATCGCCCTGTTTCTTGCAGAATAAAACCCAAGCCCCTCTCACATGGCATTCAGGCTCTTTATAATTGGGTTCAACTGATCTCATGCCATATGTCCTCTCTTTCTCCCACAATTTTAGCAACAGAAAATCAGATTATTGATATAAAACCTAGTGTCCTCCATATCCATTCTTTGGAAGAACATCTAAATTATAAGGATATCCACAACAGCCAAATAAATAGACCTTCTTTACAACTTCACTGAGCTGAAACATGAGAAGGAAAGAAGGCAGAGGTATGTGGTTACAGAATATTGACACAGAAGTGTAAATCATCTTAGCTAGTCTTGAAGACATTCTGCAACACAAAACAGTAGTCAGGTAGAGCATTATCCTCTATCCTCACCATAAGGAGGGCTACAGAAATAGGTGAGGAGGCAGTATAGATGCTTAGGAACCCAAGCCAGAGAGCTAGGGTATTTCAGAATACACAAATCAGATAACCAAGAATGTTGATTCAAAGAAACACACACAAACACTGTTTTCATCTAAATGTACTTAATACAAAAAGCTTGTTCTAATGCAAAAAGAAAATAGGCATGACCCCGTGTTTCCAATGAGATGCCATTGTGGCTTTCTTTGGGTAAAAATTGCAGAAGACAGACAGGGCTTGTGGACAGAAAAAGTACTGAAATATGAAGTGTTTCCTAAACTACAGACACTTGTGACCCACTGTCACAATTTTTAGTATTTTCTCTAATGCAACTCCCTGTCTTCCTTAAATAAATTTAGCTTAAAAAGAAACCTGTCCTAAGCAAGATTGCCTGTGTAATGTCAGGTTATACCTTTTCTAATACTTATTAAAACAAACACAATGATTCTGGAAAAAGTTCTATACCACTTGAGATCATTTCACTTCCACGTTGTGCTCCACGTATCCTATTTTGGGAAATACTTGGATTAGGAGATTCAACAATTATTCTGGCTAAGTACTGAGCTAGAAGACATTTGGACATGGCTTCTCCTACTTTCCAGTCTGAAACATGGGACTAGGACTGTGTGACACTCCCCTTGGTTGGTGGGGGGGGGGGCGTGGGCGCTCTAGAGTGAAGGAGCAAAAGGTGGTAAAATGTTGGTAGACGTGAAGTGTTAATCACTGATCAGCAACAACATCATTATCCTTTTTGAGGCTAGTGAGAATCAATGGGCTAACATTTACAAGGAGCACAGAACTTTCCAAATGTCTATTGTCGGTATCAGTTGTTTGTAGGAAAGTAAACAACTGAGGAGGGGGCCACCCGGGCAGCCTCATTGGCACTAATGAGGCTTTAGTTCCTCAAGCTCCTGGAAGAGGCTGACAGGGTACAAGTTTGTGGGTGGTCTCAGGGGGTCCTGTTGTCATTTTCCAGCCTCTGTGGTGACAGGCTACCTCCTCTCGGTCTAGTCCAGAACTTCAGATGCTGTAGTGAGGTGGCAGCAGCTCAGTGAGGGCGGGAATGCTAAAATTCTCACCGCAAGGATGCATAGACTTCGGAACTCCTTGGCTGTGTCCCTGAAAATGGCACAGGGCTGCCTCTGGGGCTGCCGCTTAAGATCACCTGAATTGGACCCTACAGGGACTCAGCTAGGCAGCGCCTCTACAGCTTGTGGCAGAGACTTATTTTTCCTGAAAAAAAAAAAAAAAGGAGAAAAACCTGACTCCCCAAGTGAAGGAGATTTTATGTAACTCTTCTGCCATTTTTCTCTCACCTCTACAGTGTAGCTGAGCTCTTAGAAAACTGGTGTTAAAGCACTTCAGCAAGAAGCCAGGCAATTGAAAGCCCCTTCTAACAGCTGTTAATGGTTGTCGATGAGCAGGCAGGCACAGGGCTGGAAGGAAGGGAGCCAAAAATAACTCCACAGCAGTATTTTCCAGGTTTCAATAATTTCTGGTGCTGGAAAGAAGGAGCTTGAGGAACTGAAGTACAGCTCTCTGAAAACAGTGAAGAAGCTAGAGGGTTGAGGGCCATGGACTGTTGCCTACAAATCCCCATCCTCATATAGCAGGACTTGTAAGGGCTTTCTCAGGAACCTGGTATCTGAGAGAGACTAAAACAGGAAAATGGAAAAAACAAAGTAAGGAAGACTGATGTTGGAAGTGAACTGAACTCAGCTTCTTGAGCGTTAACGTCTGGGCCATGTACTGGGGGAGTTTTGTGAGGCTGTTCCTTCTTAGTGTCTGTGTGTGTGTGTGTGTGTGTGTGTGTGTGTGTGTGTGTTAAAGTTTATTTATTTATTTTGAGAGAGAGAGAGAGCAGGAGAGGTCAGAGAGAAGGAGGGGGAGAATCCCAAGCAGGCTCCGCACCACCAGCGCAGAACCCAATGTGGGGCTTGAACTCATGAACCATGAGACCATGAACTGAGCCAAAACCACGAGTTGGACGCCCAACTGACTGAGCTACCCAGGCACCCCTTGGTGTGTTTTTAACCTGTGTTTCATTCTGTGGGATTTACAAACCCATTCTATGGTCAAGGAGTCATTCTAGGCATATTTCTCTTTGCCCTTGATTCCTAGCCTGGATGGTGTTGCCTCCCTACTACCTTTCCATTCAACACGTTCTCTCTTTGATAGAGATTTGTAGCACTGTGGGCTTTAGGGACTCAAAGTTTTTTTTTTTTTTCTTTTCCTAACATCCTGCCTCCATTTATGTTTTTCAATCATATCTCAATCTTATCAGCCATTTTCCCAAGAATTGTAGTCACAATACCATTATTTTTTTTGGTTTTCTTTTCTTTTCTTTTCTTTTTTTAAAAAAGATTTTATTTTTGGGGTGCCTGGGTGGCTCAGTCAGTTAAGCGTCTGACTTCAGCTCAGGTCATGATCTCCTGGTTCATGAGTTCGAGGCCTGCTTTGGGCTCTGTTCTGAAGTTCAGACTCTGGAGCCTGCTTTGGATTCTGTGTCTCCTTCTCTCTCTGCCCCTCCCTCACTCATGCTCTGTCTCTGTCTCTCTCAAAAATAAGTAAACATTAAAAAAACACTTTTTAAGTAATCTTTATACCCAACGTGGGGCTTGAACTCACAACCCTGAGATTAAGAGTTGCATGCTCCACCCACTGAGCCAGCCAGGCGCCCCATGGTTTTCTTTTCATTTTTATAATGTATATGCATAATGGAGGAGTCTTTTCCCTGACATTTCCCTGTCATTCAATTCAGATGTGCATGTGGCACTCTTAAATCTTTCTACCTGCTCTCTGAAAGTTTTGATACTCTTTGTGAGTAAAACTAAGTCTCTGAACAGCACTTCCCTTTGAACTGTGTACTTGATCTTTCTGGGCTTGGCAAACCATCACCCACTCAGATCCGAGACAGGAAGGTGGCAGATGATTCAAGCTTCATTAGGAACAAGTCATGCTAGAATAACTTCACTTCTGGTTTTGATAGGATTACTGCTCAGAGAATGCAGTAGAAAGAGAATCCCAGGATTTCAGCAAGGCAGCTGATATCTCTTAGGTCATTCTTTGAATAATATGAAAAAATGGGGTCTGGAAGATAGTAAAATTAAGTGATCAATAGCTCGGTGATGGATCAATGTCAACTTCAACCTGAAGGAAAGGGTGGCTATGTGACCCAAGCTTCTGTTGTCTGCTCTGTTATGTTTAAGTTTCTATATCTGACTTGGAAAAGATGTTGGTGGCAAGCTGGTAAGATACTTCAAGAGAGAGAATCAAGATCCCAAATAAAAACCACAAGTTGATATTATAGGATAAAGTATAAAGATTCACTTTAGCAAAAATAGAATCAAATCCTGCACTGGGATTAAAAAAGTCAACTTTGTAAGGACAGGATGGAAAGGTGCTAGCTTAACTGGGTGAGTCAGGACAGTGGCACAGACGCCAGGAAATTTAGCATAATCCTGGGCTACATCAAGAGATGTATAATGCATTGACAGGGTTATAGCTTTACTCTATACTGTTCAGATTACAGCGAGACTCTAGTATTTAGTCTTGGTGCTGTATGTTAAGAGCAGGCCTGACCAGCACGGATCATGATGAGCACTGAATCCAAGTGATATATGGAGCTAAGCTATTAAATTCTGAGAAAGCACGATTTATGGGACCCACATAAGAGCTATCTTTTTAAAAATTGTTTAGAAAAATGTTTATTTGTTTTGAGTGAGAGAAAGAGAGAGACCAAGCAGGGGAGGGGCAGAGACAGAGGGAGGTAGAGAATCCCAAGCAGGCTCCGCACTGTCAGCACAGAGCCTAATGTGGAGCTTGAACCCACGAACTGTGAGATCATGATCTGAGCCAAAATCAAGAGTTGGATGCTTAACCCACTGAGCTACCCAGGTGCCCCAAAGCTGTCTTTGGAGAGCTAATGGGCTATTATGAGGAGAAAAGATAGATTTTTTCCTCTTTAATTCCAGAGGACATAAATAAGATCACAAATAAAAATGTAAGGGAGGTAGATTTCTCCTAAAAAGGAAGGAGACTTTTCTAGTAATCACAGATGTACAAAATGGAAGCAGCTCTTGAGTGGTGTGAGCTCCCGATTGCTGAAAGTGTTCCAGCAGAGACTGGAGAGCTACCTATGTCATTATCATAAAAGGATTCCAAATTGGATGGGAATTGGGTTAGATGACTTTTAACATGGCTTATTTTTTAACCTTTAATCCTTGGCAGTCCTCATTCCCCGCTCCCCCCTCCCCCCCATGATAATCAAGAGGAGTTATGGTTCTTAGTATTCCTTAAATACTTCATACAAAAATTGACAAAGAAGGGTGCTTGGGTGGCTCAGTTGGTTAAGCGTCTGACTTTTGATTTTGGCTCAGGTCATGATCTCACGGTTTGTGAGACTGAGCCCATGTCAGACTCTGTGCTGTCAGTGCGTAGCCTGCTTGGGATTCTCTCCTCTCCCTCTCTCTCTGCCCCTCCTCTGCTCACGGTCTTGAGCACTCTCTCTCTCTCAAAATAAATAAACATTAAGAAAATTGACAAGGAAGAAAGACAAGGTTGATAGTAAATTCATTTACTCTGGATACCACTGCCAAAATATATGGACTTGTGAGTTGGCAAAGCAAACAAAGCTTTTTTGAACTTCCCCAAGTCTCCTATAAGTCAATGAATGCATATCCTTCAATCTACTTTAGTTTGGAATGCTGGCCTAGTCCAACCAGTCTGCTGAGATCATGAACAATTTGCAGAGAACACAGGGAGTCTTGACAGAATATAATGGAAGGCACTATTAAAAAAAATAAAGAAGTCAGTGATTTCCTAAGTATGTAAGTTTTCAGAAGCCATCATACCTATTCAACAAAAATTCAAGTGTATAGTTGCAGAACCTTGAAATTAAACAAATGCAGACTTAGCAGTCTGAGTTTCAGGCATTATTTCCAGGTATGATTTTCCCTTGCTGAATAAGTAAGCTCTTTCTATTTAGACCTGTCAGAGGAGCAAGTGTAATCAGTCACATGGACCTACAATTTTGTTTGAATGAATAGCAGCATGCCCCATCTTGTATTTTGACATAATAACAGCCATTTAATAATACCATAAAAGTTGTACACACCCTGCCATTCTATACACCCTAAAATGGCAGGAGAAAATAGCCCGAAGCCTTTCCTCCCTCATAATCTCTGGGACAGGTTTTAGTACCGAACCAGGTAATCCTGAAATCTTTGCTAATTAGGGGAAAGAAACCAGAAGATATGACCCCAAGTAGAAGAGATGGAGGACACCAGGCAATGAAAGAAGTGAGATGACGGTAAAGGACATATTCTACAACATGGCAATAAGTACTGTGATTCACTTATGGTTGAAACTAATAGTAGATATCTCTAATTTATCAAGAATGGTCAGAACTTACAAGAGAACATAGCTCTTTACCAGCAACCTGAGGCAAAGACAAAAGAGATGCTCATGCAATGATGAGACCAACCAGGTTCCTGGAGATCACCCATTCTAGCGCCTGCTTACCTGTCTGTTTCCTGTGCCAATGCTTAGGGCTCTAATCTGGGTTGGAATTTTTTGGGTAGTTCTCCCAGGTCTGTGACCTTGCTATCTAATTAATGATTCTAACTCAAACTTTAGACACAAAGTTGAGACGAACAATTGAACTAGGGCTTCCTGTTGTGGAGTTGGCAGTGGAGGGACCTTCTCTTGACACTGGCCTTTGATCACAGATGGCCATGCTGATACAGAGGCTGCCCCTCTAAGTTCTATTAAGATAGATCAGGAAGAAAGCCTTGGATGCTAAGATGATCATGCTCTTTCAGAAATCTTTAACTCAAAGCAAGTTACATTTTCAAATAATATCATACATTTTTTCCCCCAAAAGGATTGAAGTGAATCGTAAGATCCAAAAATAACCTTCTGACACAGACTGAGGAACCCATGGGGGCCAGACTCTATAAGACCCAGAGAATTATACAATTCAATAAGTGGTTAGAAAAGGGGCCCAAGTGTGTATGAACCATAAAAGAGGCTGAATTTCAGTGAGTTTTGGACCAAGAGACAATTGTATTTGAAGTAACAGTAGGAGCTGGAATAGAAATCTGTGCCAAGTAGAGCTGTCCTGGACTGCTGCATGACATTAAGCCTAGCAGAGGACTACCCAGTGGGATGCTGGGTAACTCAAGGGTGATTCTGAAATCTTTTTCCTGTCATGAATGGTAAGGATGACCACAAATGGGAGACCCATGTGCCATGTGCAAGGTACTCACTCCCACCCTGCAGAGCAGTTATATTATCCCCAGGAGCCAGGCTCAGAGGTTTAGGGACTTGCATGGGGCTACACTGGTTGGTGTAGGAGCTGGGATTAGAACCCTAACTGTTGTTTTCAAGAGGCCACTCTCTCTACTCATCTTGCTACCTACTGCTTCATGAAATCCATGCTCTTTAATCCTGGCCAGAGCGGGAGGGTTGCCTGAGATAAAGAGAGATTCCGGGACCGGGCCTGAGGCAGACATAGGCATCCTGGATTTTCCGGTAATCCATTACATGAGCCTAAGTATTTCATCCTACTCCTTGGTCTTCTTTTTTTTTTTAAGTGTTTTATTTTTTTATTTTTGAGGCAGAGAGAGACAGAGCATGAATGGGGGAGGGTCAGAGAGAGAGGGAGACACAGAATCTGAAACAGGCTCCAGGCTCTGAGCTGTCAGCACAGAGCCCGACGTGGGGCTCAAACTCACGGACCATGAGATCATGACCTGGGGCTGGTCCACAGCTGGCGGTGTGTACTCTGGCTGTGGAGAGAGGGTCCAGGCAGGGTGGGCACAAAGGCCTATCCTCTCTCCCAACGAGTGTCTACTGAGGGCCCAAGTTATTGGAGTCCCCGTTTTCAGTATACTTTCTGAAGTCCACAGAACTTCAGCAAGTTTTGAAGAAGTCTCATAAAAAGCCCTCAGAATCTTCCCGGAGGAGGAAGAATCTGAATAAATAAGGTTTCCTTATTTTAAGAGCAGCCTCTGTTGGAATCTTGGCGGGAGAGCAGAAGAGGCAATGGAATGTGAATGAATAGTTTCAAAGCTGCCAGAGCCTGCTCTTGAGGAACGAAATATGCTTAGAATGTGCGTCCCTCACGGACACAGGCGTAGGGCAGAGAAGGAAGGGAAATTTGGGTTCAAACTGAAAGGCAGTCTGTGAAATCTGGTCACATGTTGAAGGGGTCATTGGCAAAAAATGTCTGGGAACCACTGTTACACTCCGGCTGAACCTTGCAGGGCGGCTCCCATACTGTTGCCTCACATGTTACTGTGACTAGGGCCACATCTTCAGCACAAATTCCTCCTTTTCCCACCAAAACTGCCATCCAGCTCCCAGCACTGGGGAGGCCTCCTACAGCAGCTTCACATGGGAGCTAGACTCTTAGAGTCAGAAGACAGAATGAACTGGGAGTTAACCCTTTTGTCTGAACTGACAGCTCAACTTGCCAGTTAGGTGTATTTGTAAACAAAAAGAAATTCTCTGAAAAGATTTACACAAGGCAATCAGAATTATCCTTGCACAGGCCTGCTGTGAAATTCTCAGCAGATCTTTAAGTTTTTGCCTTTTTCCTCCACCTGACTGCCGATCGTCCCCTGATCTTGCCATCCACCCACCCAAAGCCTTGTTTCCTCTCCTAAACCTGCTCCTCGGACAGACTTTGCTTCGCACCTCAGTTCCAGGCAACTCCTATCCTGGTTCTTGCGGCCAAAAACCTCAGTCATCTTGGATCCTTTTCTTTCTCTCATATCCCACTTCCAATCAGTTAGTGGGAAATTCTGGCAGCTTTGCCTTTAAAATAGAGTCAGAATCCAAACTTTTGCATTCCCTCCCTGCTACGTTCTTGGATAGAGCACCTCTTGCTTGGATTATTTCAGGAGATGCTTAACAAGTATCCCTTCCTCTGCCCTCCTCCGTTGGCAGGCCTATTCTCAAACCCAGCACCTGGAGCCATCCTTTAGAAAGATAAGCCGGACTACATCACTGTTCTAGCCAAAATCCTCCAAAACATTCCCAATTCACTGAATCAAAGCCAGTCACTTAAGTGTCCTGTCAGATGCTACGTGATCTGTCTCTTCCCAACCCCAGCTCTCGCCCTGGTCTCTGTGTGATGCTTGCTTGACGAGGCCTTTCTGAACAACTATATCTAAAATTTCAACTCCTGTCCTCATTAACTATCCCCTCATTGCTTTATTTTACCCTGAACACTGATCACCAACTTACATATTCTTGTTTACTGTATGTAAACCCTAAAGGGAACATAAACTTTATGACGGCAGAGGGGTTTCTCCTGTATACACAATGCTCGATGCAAATCTGCTGAACAAATGGATGGCTCCTTCTGGCTATTAAGGTCTCAGCTCAAAGGCCCCCTTCTTGGGGAAGTCTTCCCTGGCCATCGTTACCTAATGCCACCTTTCCCTTGATGGCTGTCTATCATATCACCCTCTTTGTTTTGCTTCTAGCACTTACTACATTCTAAAGTTATCTTGTTTTCTTATTTGTCTTCCCTGCTAAAACGTAGGTCCACGAGAGCTCCAACTTACTCTGTCCTATCCTTTGCTATATCCCCAGCACTAAGAACAGGGCGTGGCACAGAGCAGGTGCTCAGTGAATGCTTCCTAAATGAAGGGAGCGCTTTCATGACAAAATCAATTCAAATCCATTGTTTGTTTGCCCTGAATTTTTTATTTATTTATTTATTTATTTTTATTATTTTAAAAAAAAAATTTTTTTTTTTCAACGTTTATTTATTTTTGGGACAGAGAGAGACAGAGCATGAACGGGGGAGGGGCAGAGAGAGAGGGAGACACAGAATCGGAAACAGGCTCCAGGCTCTGAGCCATCAGCCCAGAGCCTGACGCGGGGCTCGAACTCACCGACCGCGAGATCGTGACCTGGCTGAGGTCGGACGCTTAACCGACTGCGCCACCCAGGCGCCCCTGCCCTGAATTTTTTAATTTGAAAATTTCAATCTACAGAAAAAAATGAAAGAAATGTACATTCATATACCATTAGCATGAATCCACCAACTGTTTAATTTTGCTAGATTTGTGTGCTCTCTTCTCTGTACTATCTATCAATGTATACACACGCACACATCTCTTTCTAGAACCATTTGAAAATAAATCATGACATTTCACCTCTAGATAGTTCAGCATATATTTCTTGAGAATAAGAATATTCTACAAACAAAAATACCATTTTCCTACCCAAGAAAAGTAACGTTGATATAACATTATAAACTAATATTGCAGTCTGTCTATATTCAGGGTCTCTAAATTGCCCCAAGGATGTCCTCTACAGATATTTTTTTTCCAATTTGGGAGCCAAAGGTCACATATTGCATTCATCTGGGACAGTCCCTCATCATTTTTGTCTATTGTGACAGTGGTGTTTTTAAAAAGTTCAGTCCAACTGTCTTGAAGAATGTCCCACAGAGAATGTCTAGTCATAGGACCAGATGTAAAACTTAATATAACTTATTCTTTTAGTCTATGTGGTTAACTAACCAATTTAATATACAGTGAGTTCATTTTTTCTATTTCTTTAAAATTTTTAGGTTTGCAGCTTTTCATCTTTTTGTCTAAATTTAAATTTTTTGACTGTAAAACATTTATTTTTGGGGGGATTTTTTAATGTTTATTTATTTTTGAGAGAGAGAGAGAGAGAGAGCGAGCACGAGTGGGGGAGGGGCAGAGAGAGAGAGGGAGACACAGAATCCAAACGTAGGCTCAAGGTTCTGAGCTGTCAGCACAGAGCCTGACGTGGAGCTCGAACCCACAAATGGAGAGATCATGACCTGAGCTCAAGTTGGATGTTTAACCAACTGAGTCACCCAGGTACCCCAATTATGTAAAACATTTAAATGGCTCAAAAGTCAATATCAAATAAAAATACACACTCAGAAAGTCATTTCCATCCCAAACCTTTTACTCTGTTTTCACCCCCTTTCTATAGGTCACCTTTTTCATAATTCCTTATTTTTCTTTTCTTCTTCTTTTCACAAAATATGCAAATGTGTACGTGTGTATATACTTTTGAGTTATACATACACTTCTGTACATTATAAATATATATTCTTATTTTCCACTTTTTTCTTGTACAAAAGGAATAATACTATATATACTGTATGTGCTCTTTTGCATCTTATTTTTGTTTCTAAAATATATTCTGGAAATTACTCCTTATCAGTTCATGGAGGTCTTCTTTTTTTCTTTCTCATGACTGCCTAGTACGTGGTTATGTGGTTGTACATCTGTGGATAATCTTGTGTGTGTGTTGTTTTGTATTTGTACAAATCCATCATTTTTTAGTGGATTGTTAAGGACTGAATTACATCCCCCACCAAATCCACAGTTTGAAGGCCTAATCCCTAATGTGACTGTATTTGGAGATGGCGTCTTTAAGGAGATAATTAAGGTTAAATGATGTCATAAGGTGAGGACTTGATCTCATTAAAATGGTGTCCTTATAAGAAGGGACACCAGTGCTTTCTCTCTGCGCACAGAGGAAAGGCCACATGAGGATACAGTGAGAAGGTGGCCTCCTACGAGCCTCCAGCCTCCAGAACTGTGAGAAAATAAACTTCTGTTTAAGCCACCCAATCTGTGGTATTTTGTTATGGCAGCCTGAGCTAATACATGGGTATTAGAAGAGTCAAATACTGGGGCACCTGGGTGGCTCAGTCGGTTAAGTGTCCGATTTTGGCTCAGGTCATGATCTCAGGTTCATGGGTTCAAGCCCTGCGTTGGTCTCTGTGCTGACAGCTCAGAGCCTGGAGCTTGCTTCGGATTCTGTGTCTCCCACTCTCTCACTGCACCTCCCCCACTTGTGCTCGCGCGCGCGCTCTCTCTCTCTCTCTCTCAAATAAATAAATATTCAAAAAAAGAAGAGTTAATTACTATAGACCTCCCATGTAAACAAACTAAGGATTGATTTAAGAAAAAAATCACTTAAAAAAAAAACTTTAAAAAAGAGACATTTCTGGAGGTCTCTGAGGAGGAAGTAGGGAAGGACCAGCATTCTGTTGGCCACAGAGTAGGTATCAGTTTGCCTGTTAGGTAAAAGTTGTTTTAAACACCAGTGTGAGCCTTCCAGGTGCAGATCCATTAGAGCAACACTTTCTATTCTGACTCACTCTTCTGAAGTTTCAATCATACACGTATCAGTTGTCTTCTTCCAGATTTTGGGCTTGACGTGGGGAAGGGAACTATCTTATTGCTGCTGGGCCCCCGTGAGCAGCCCCCCTGACACAAGGGAAATGTGGAGAGGAATGAAAACAGTGGAGGTTCTAGGGGCACCCAGGGGCCTAGCCTTCTCCGGGTCAGGCGGTGACTTCGTGATGTGTTCTTAATTTTAATAAAGCCCAGTTGAAGATGAAAGAAGCCTCTTACAGATTGGTTTTGCAAAACGTCATCATCCGTCTGATTAATATAAAGACATGTCCTTATCTCCAAACATTTTGACATATCCTGGAAGAAGCAACTACCTGGACATAATCTGTATACAACCAGAGCCTGATGTAAATACTAAGGTTATTGAGTGACCTCCCAAAGGATACCTTTATAGATATTTATACATGTTGGAAAATGCCTATGAAAAGACTCTCCTTTTCTTCAGTTTCAGTACTTGTACACCAGCTGACAGGAAAGGAGAGGAGACACTCCCCACATCCTCTCCTTCTTTCAGAGCTGCTCAAGATTTAACTACATGGTGAGATTTTCCTTCTCTTTCTGGGGATGCTAGGGTTAGAGACTTGGAAAACATCTGAGCTATTTCCATTTAAGATAACACTAGTAATTTCCAGAGATGTCACTCTAAAACACAGACAGGAAGGCGAGGGCATCAGTAGGTTTCAATGATCAAGGTAAATTTAAATATGAAAAAAGGTCTTAAACTTTTAATAAGAAAGAATGAGAAGAAATCAACTCTTTTTATTTATTGATTTTGGTTGATTTTCATTTAACCATGAGACCATGAGTATAAGTTTGTTCAGCCCAAGTTAAGGACTTTAGTATCTTAGGAGAATGCAGATCCCTGAGCTGGACAGAAGGGACCAGAAAGCCTGGGGGACAGCACTGGCACTTTTATCTATCTATCTATCTATCTATCTATCTATCATCTATCTATCTATCTAATGTTTATTTATTTTTGAGAGACAGAGTGTGAGTGGTGGAGGGGAAGAGAGAGAGGGAGACACAGAATCTGAAGCAGGCTCCAGGCTCTGAGCCATCAGCACAGAGCCCAACGTGGGACTTGAACTCATGGACCAGACAGTGAGATCATGACCTGAGCTGAAGTTGGATGCTCAACCGAGTGAGCCACCCAGGTGCCCCTAAAAATTTTTTTAATTAAAAAAAAATTTCCATTTGCAACTACATGGATGGGACTAGAGGGTATTATGCTAAGCAAAATTAGTCAGAGAAAGACAAATATCGTATGACTTCACTCATATGAGGACTTTAAGATACAAAACAGATGAACATAAGGGAAGGGAAGCAAAAATAATATAAACACAGGGAGGGGGACAAAACATAAGAGACTCTTAAATATGGAGAACAAACAGAGGGTTACTGGAGGGGTTGTGGGAAGGGGGATGGGCTAAACGGGTAAGAGGCATTAAGGAATCTACCCCTGAAATCATTGTTGCACTATATGCTAACTAATTTGGATGTAAATTAAAAAAAAAAATAAAATAAAATAAATTTTTTTGAGAGAGAGAGTGTGTGTGTACATAAGTAGTGGAGAGGCAGAGGGAGAGAGAGAGAATCTTAAGCAGGCTCCATGCCCGGCACAGTGCCTGCCATGGGGCTCAATCTCACAACCATGAGATCACGACCTGAGCCGAAATCAAGAGTCAGATGCTTAACTGACTGAGCCACCCAGGCGCCCCTGATTTCTATGGTTTTATCTTGATTCTTCAACTATATTAAAGCTCTTTGAAGGAAATGATCTTGCTTAATATTTTTAACTTAAGCCCCCAAAGAAGCGGCCCATGAAAGGGTCATGTGTTCCCTTCTCTGCTTCTATGAACCGTTTTACTTAAGCCACCCTGTCGTTTTGAATATCTGCTTTAAACACACCACACAAACACACCCCAACTCCTCTGAAGGTAATTCTGTATTTCTTTGTACCTTATTCCAGTGTCTCGCATCTTACGCTGTCCTTTAATATAGCTGAAATCCCTCACATGTAGCAGGGATACTATTTCTTCTGTTCTGTGAGTGAGAACATCTGGTCAACATTTACTGTAACAGCCTTTAGGTGGCAAGAAGATCCTTTGTTAAACAGAACTTTGAAAGGTCATCGCAGTTCTCTCTATGAGCATCTTGTAAATCTGATGGATTTAACTCACCCCCAAAATCTGCAGAGTTACAAAATGTGTGCTTCAAGCATCTTTTAGTACCCTACCGGTTTCCGCAAACTCTGAAGCTCTTACCCTAAATCCTGGTGTTCTACATTCCTGATCTTCCTGCCTTCCTGTCGTAGGTCACAGTTCAATTCCTGGGCTACTACAGCTTCTTTAGGGAGAAAGAAAATTCTCACACAGTCTACAGTGTCTACTGGGAAGGAAGAAGGGCTGTGCAGACATGAAAATGGCCCTCGTGCTACTTACTGGGCACGAGGCAAGACCCTTAAGCATCCTGTCTTTTAGTAACTTGTCTGTTCTCCCTAGCCTTCTCTTTTTGTAACTAATAAGACAAAAGTAATAGATATGTTGGGGGGTGTCAGAGGCCTCTCTGGACAGATCTCTGAAGTGACTTTGCACATGTAATTCCACTGCAATCCATGTCACTTAACATGGCCCAGCGAACATGTGTGTGGCCGCTGCTCCCAGAAACCCGCTCTGCCCTACTCCGTTCTGGCTGCTGGTGCCACCTCCGTGAATGGTATCACCTCTACACTGTCTTTAGGAACACTAACTTGTCATTTGCTTTTGCAAATAAAGAATTAAAAGAGAAATCTATAGAACAAGAATGAAGACTCAGAAATAATGAATCAGAAAAAATGAGTAGCAATAATATTTAATACTCTCCTTTAGAAAGCAGAAGATGAAATGAAATAGTTGTTACTTCAACTGTAATTGTGACCTTCTGTATCCTTCCTTTGATTTTCTTCTAAACACAGGAATCTTTTGTTGGCTAAATCCCAGCATTTTTTTTTTTTTTTTTTAACCCCTGGGCCAACTTTTTGGCTTGCTTGAGAACAGCTGCCGGTATTTCTTTTTGCTGCCAGTCAGTCAAAAAATGTGCTCACGTTGGAGGCCTGGCTCCGTCCCACCCAGGGTGCTGAATGCATTAACTTTTTCACACACAGTCTTTGCCAGGCTGCACACAGAAGTCCATCTCAGACAGTAAAGCTCACTGAATCATCAGCTAGCTTGGAGTTGGTGCCAATGTCGGTTAGAGAGACTGTCAACATATTTTAGGAGTCTATGTCAAAGTGATAAATTTTACTATATGCACCAAGTTAATAGGAAAAAGAACACTTCTGAAATATCAGGAAACCAAAAGTGCCATTATTTAGCTGCTCCACTCTTAAAAGCAAAAACAACCCAACCCTCAATCTAGCCTGTGATTTGGTTAAAAACCAAAACAAACAAGAATGTAAACATAAGGTATTAACTGATTACTGCCAACAATTTTATTTCACTTTCTTTGTGCTTCTAAGGGCAGCTTTTTTCTATTGACATCCACACACCACTCCAATGCCTGGATCTGATCCATTTTATTAAGAAATTCCTGAATCAATGTCCTGGTTTACAGTGTGTCCAACCAAGAATCCAGGTGTTCTCACCCTAAGAAGGGTGTCTTTCAAAAGCGTCTGCTTGTACAATTGCACACCCAACAGAAATGTCATGGACACCCCAACAATAGAGCTGCAACCTGAAGCAGTTTGGTGACATTCCAAGTTTTTGAATGGAATGTGAATCCATTAAGATTATTAGGTAACTTTACTGATATCCTCCAATTTGTGCCAAGTGTTAAAGCTGCCAAAGAAAAGACAGAATAAAAACTGACTCTTGGATCCCAACTCTGAGTATTTTGGTATAGAAACTATATTTTCTTGTAACTCATTTAAAAAACACACCATGATTTCACTGTTTTAATTGCAATCTCAGTTTTCAGGAAGCAAAGAGAAACAAGATACATAATCGATGTTTCTCTTCCGTTCGGCTTTCAGCCTAAATGGTCCTGTGCTTTTATTGGCAAAGCAGGGCAGGTAATAACAGTGAACAAGAAACCTATTCTAAGAAGAACTGGCTCAAGTGAAGTACCACTACATCATGAGTGACTCAACCATCTCCTCAAGAGTGATTTACTCTGCAACGATGAAGCCATGCTAATTGGACAATGGCCTGCTGCCAGCTCATGTTGGCATGACCTACAATACCCTTGGCTGACTGCCATTATGTTTCTCTAGCACACTGTTTTTTTTTTTTTTTTTTTTTTTTTTTTTTTTTGGTAATCTGGATGGGAAGTGGAAATAATTTTTAAAAACTCTCCCAAGTGCTATTTAATTTCTTATCATGAATTAAAAGTTTAATTAAGAACCCTGTTAAAGGCTCAGGTTCTATGATTAAATATGACAAAATAATAGTTATGATTACTGATCAAGTGAGGAACTTTACAGCTCTGAACTTTGTCTTTAAAGCTATTATTAATTTTAATTGAAATAGCTAAGAGACTCCATAATAGGGGAAAGAAAGAATCGTAAGGGACATTTAATTCATATATACAGAAGAGTTTTAAAACGAATAGGTATGCGGGTAACAATTTTATAAAATGTAATGCAAACAACTTTACTGTCAGAGGCTTTGTTTGAATCCATTAAAAAATGTTAACTACTGCGGTCATCTCATATAGCAATAAATAGGTAGAGTGAAAAGAATCCTTAAACTGGCTTTGAAATCAGGTCACTTAAAAATAATTTTTAAATATGTCTTAGTTTTTGTCAACTCAACTCCTTCTACTATGCCAAAATAGGAGCACGATTCTGCTAAGTTTCTTTAAATAGGACTTACTGGCCTCAGGATTTAAAAAATGTAAGAGGTTTGGAAACAGCTTATGCATTTCAGTTTTAAAATTAGCTATTGCTGTGGCTATTTTCACACCAGATTTCCCTCCCTCTGTATCAGCACCATTGAGCAGCCTTTGGAGATGGAATCACAATAGTATTAGCTCTTCTTTTCATGGCTTTGCTTTATTACACCCCCATTTGAGACTGAGGCCCAGATTTCAGGGCTGGAAGTCACCTTTACGTTACTATAAATAAGTTCTGCCTTCAGGCATTTCAAAATTATCAGCATGATTCTGGGACTTGAAAACTTCTTACTTGCCAGCAAGTAGTTACCTGGAATATTTTGACTTATTATTTATTTGCTTTTTTTTTTCATCTGCTGCCAAGTCTCACTAACGCAACTTGGAAAATTGCACCACAGCTTTTAATGAGGATTCTGAGGTAAGAGCCATTTCATCAGAGAAGACTCTGCTTTCCTTTTATGGGAATAACAACACCTCCTGTTTATATAGCACCATCCTTCCAAGAAGTGTAACATACCACATTTCATTAATCTGAACAGCAGCCCCACAAGTCAAGCTGGTAACCAGTATCATTACTCCCTACAAACTCATGTTGAAATTGAGGTCATGAAATGCAACTGTTTTTTTCAAAATCCCAAGACCTTCTGAAACGGAGAGCAATAATCTGAATCTTCTGTGATTTGCTTGTGTTCCAGGCTATCAAACAGCCCTGTGGTTCTACAGCTCTTAACTGTCATCTTCTGTGAACTGTTGTAATACCATTTCTGAAAAGTCCGAGAATTCATGAAGGTGAGTATGAGAAGTGAGCTCGTTCCTCTTGGTGAAATTCTACGGTTCTTCCTTTTCCTGACTGGTGTGACTCTCACGGCCTTTCTCTACCTTTCAATCCAAACATCTCTCCTCTTTCTGACTAGTAGGATGTATTCTGTCAGACTTCAGAGATCATTCAGTTCAACTTCATCATTTTCAGGTAAGGATGTGCCTTGCTAAGTTGAGTCTGCCCACTTGGTCGGTAGCTCCCATCCTCTTTAAAGTACCTAAGGGCATCTGTTTAGCAATTGGCCTTTATTATTAAGTTTTCTCTCTTTTGCAACATTCCCATCAGCCCAAATATTAATTAGGATGGGCTAGGCTCTGCCGAGGAAACAAACACCAAATCTTAATGACTTAACATGAGGGTTTATTTCTCATTCACGTCAGAGTCTGATTTGAGTCAGATGGATCTTCTCCAACAGTGACTCAGGGATCTGGGCTGCAGTTCCAACATCTTGGCGTTCTTAGAGTTCTTTGACACCAGTTAAATGGGTGGGAAAGGACATGAAGAACTCATACCTACTTTTAACTGTCTCAGACCAGAAGGGACCCATGACTTCTACTCATATTTCTTTCGCTGCATCTAGTTACATAGCACTCCTGATCGTAAATTTGGTCTTCCTATGCGTCCGGGAAAGAAAGGAAAATTGACTGATCATCTTTACCACAGAGTGCAAACATGCTGGGATTCCTACCTACTTAAAACACACACACACACCCCCCCCAAATAAAGCCTTCGACACCATTTACCTCCAGCTGCTGGCCCATTTCTCTGCTCCCTATAACTAGGAAGGCCTAAAAATGTAGCCTGCACTAGCTTTTTCAAATTCCTCTCTTCCAATTCTCTTCAGAACATAATCACATTGGATTTTGATCCCTCTGTTCCCTCAAAATGCTCAATGAAATCACAAATGGCTTCCAGACTGCTAGGTGGTCAATTTTCAGCCTTCATCGTAGCTGACTATTGGCATCATTTGACAAAGTTGATTACTCTCTCCTCCTTGAAATGCTTTCTTTATCTGGCTTCCAGCATACTATATATGTCTGCTTTTCCTTCTATCTTAATGCTTATTCCTTCTGATCTGCTATGCTGACTCCTCTTTCTCTCTCTGACTTCTTGATTCTAGAAAGCCCCAAGGCTCAATCCTGGGACCTCTTTTTTTTCCCTTCCCTATCTACACTGGTTCCCTTGGTGATTGTATTTTGTCTTGTGGCTTTCAATATCACCAATAATCTGGTATTAAAACTTCTATCTCTAGGCTGGAGTTGTCCCATGAATTCCAACTATGATATCCTACAGTACACTAGACATCTCTACTGTGATGTTAACACACATCTCAAACTTAATGTGTATGGAACAGAACTCCTATTCCCATTCCAACCACTTGAAACCTACTCCTTCCAGTCTTCACCAATTCCAGTTAATGGCAACTCCATTCTTTCAACAGTTCAAACCCCAAACCTTGGAGTTATCTTTAACTCCTTTCTTTTCTTTCCATCCTATATCCATTCTCTAAGGGAATCCCATTATCTCTTCCTTAAAAATATCATCAGAATCTGACATGGATCATCACTACTGGTATCACTCTCATTTAAGCCAATGTGTTGTGCCTGGGTTGTTGCCTTAGCATCTTGCTTTTGCCTTTGCCTTCTCTTTTAATCTATATTCATATAGCAGTCAGGATGATCTCCTGTGAAACCCTCCAATGGCCTCCCAACTCATTCCGAGAAAAGGTGATGTATCTAAGAGGTGCACAGCCTGGCACTGTTACTGGACAGGCCTCCTTCTACTCTACCACTTGCTTATTCTGTTACTTTGTGTAAATCATGCCAAGCCCATTCCAGGCTCTGGGCCCTTCTCTTGCTATTCCTTCTGTCTAGATCACCCAGATGTCAGCATGGCTGGCTCTCTCACCTCCTTCAAGTCTTTACTCAAAGTCATCCCCTCTAAAAAATTCCTTTTTTGACCATCTTTATCTATCTATCTATCTATCTATCTATCTATCTATCTATCTACTTACCCACCTACCTATTTATCTATCTACATATTGAGTATAGTTGACACACAATGTTACATTAGTTTCAGGTGTACAACATGATGATTCAACAAGTTCATACACTATACTACGTTCACCACAAGTGTGGCTACCATCTGTCATAATGCAATGCTATTGCAATGTCATTGTTGGCCACTATATTTAAAATTGCAGTGCTCTGACACTCCTTAACATCCTTCTGTTTTATTTTCCTTAATAGTATCTACCCAAGTACATATTATATTTATTTATTTTCCGTCTCTTTTCCTTCTCCCTCACTGGAATATAAACTCAGTTTTGTTCACTAAGTTTACCCCATAGCTAGAACAGTGCTTCCTGGTAAATAATAGGGCCCTGATAAATATTTGTTCAATGAATGAAAAAATGAGTGTGGAAACAGAAGTCCAAAGAGGCTGACTGGTTTGGTAAAGACCTTACATGAAGTTAGTGAAAAGGTTCAGACTGTGGTTTTTCCAGATCCTCAGGGCTGATGTTGCTTAAATCTAAAACTTTTCCTATTACTCTTCTTCAGAGGTTTGTCCAGGTAGTGAATGGGGTGAGGCTATAGGGCTGGCTCCGTGCTCTGGGGTGGGTGAGTGTTTTATTCTTCTTATCCTGGTCACATACCTCAATTACTGTTTCCCATCAATTCTCACCTCCCCCCAAGTTACAGTCAGACTAAGAATGCTGTTGACATCCTGTGCTACAGTGTTAAATACTTTCTGTAGTATTACACACTGAAAAGACTGTCCAAAGATAATCATGACTATCTTATTGCTTCTTTAAAAGACTGGACCTAAGCCATCCCAGATACATTAACAGCTTTCATCTCCTCTAAAAACTTTCAGGCAAGAAGATTCCATAGTTTCCTTATTGTTCTCTGTACTAGGCAATACTACTGCAAGAACATTCTTTATTGTGCCCTGTGGTTAAGACTTAACAACAAATACCTTTGCTGCAGAATCCTTCTGGGTCAGTTTTCCTTTTTGTTTAGCCCTGAAAAAAATGAGATCTGCCCTAAAATGTTGAGAGGGAGGGAGATGGGGGGAGAGAGAGAGAGACTGAGAGAGAGAGAGAGAGAGAGAGAGAGAGAGAGAAGTGAAAGAGAGAAAAGGCAAAAGACAGAGATGGAAAGTGAATGAACTTTTGAGATATACTTATACCTAGGAAAGCATATGGTCTGCCTGAAAGGGCATACTGACCCCTACCCAATAGCTATTCTCTGTATGAACCTTTCCTCTTCTCTAGAGAGTGAAAAACACCATGGGTAGTAAACCCAAAGAAAAGTGGTGGCGTTTTGGCAATAACCTTTTTTCCTCCCCTTGTTTTAAAAATATTTATTTATTTTTTTACAAATAAAAATTATATATACTTAAGGTATATAATGTGACATTTATACACACACACATACACACTGTGAAATGATCACCATAATCAAGCTAATTAACATACCTGTCACCTCGCATGCTTATCATTTGTGTGTGTGTATGTGTGTAGTGAGAACAATTGAGATCTATTATCTTAGCAAATTTCAATTATATAATACATTATTATTAACTGGTCACCATGCTATATATTAGGTTTCCAGAACTTACTCATCTTATAACTGAAAGTCTGTACCGTTTGATCAATATTTCCACTTTTTCCCTCCCACCTCCCCAAGCTTCTGATAACCACCATTTACTCTCTGTTACTATCCTTTGACTTTTTTTTTTTTTTTTTAGATGCCACATATAGTGAGATCCTGCAATATTTGTCTTTCTATGTCTGGCTTTCACTTAGCATAATGTCCTCCAGGTTTACTCATGTTGCGGCAAACAGCAGGATTTCTTTCCTTTTTGAGACTGAATAAGACACATGCATACCACCTTCTCTTTATCCAGTCATCTGTCAATAGACAAGTTGTTTTCACATCTTGACTGTTGTGAATAATGCTGCAGTGAACATGGGAGTGCAGATATCTCCTCGAGATAGTGATTATATTTCTTTAAGATATATATCCAAAAGTGGGATTGCTGGATCACATTGTAGTTCTATTTTTAGTATTTTGAGGAACCTCCATCCTATCTTCCACAGTGGCTGCACCAATTTACATTTCCACCAGCAGTGCAAAAGGGTTCTCTTTTCTCCACATCCTCACCCATACTTGTTACCTTTTGACTTTTTGATAATAGACCTTGGCAATAACCGCTTAACAGCCGCTCTTCCTCTGGCATTCTGGGAGGGAGCCAAGCAGCCCCATAAGGGCAGCGTTGATATGCAAACCCACAGTGGGCTCCATGTCTTCACAGGAAGCACACCCCATCCCTGCCCTCTGTACTTGACATGCCATAAGACTGAACTTCATGACTGTGATGCCATCCAGCATGGTTGGCATCCAGCCCAAAATGGTCTCCAGGACTACAGCTAAGGAGGTGTTTGTTGAGCCAGCTTTAATACTAATGAGCAGTGGAGTAATGGCCTTGCAATGCTTGGCACATCGACCACTTTCTCTTCATCTGTAAGCACAAAATACACTTACTAATTATAAATTAAATGATCTGTTTTATTATTTAACTAAAGTACTAAGTACAATGCCTTATGTTCTACTATTTGCTGATACACATTCTTGGGTGTGTTTTTCAAAAGGGAGCCAACACTCAAGTCATGTAAACTCTAGGGACTGACTATCTGTCATTCCATTTTTAGAAAAAAAAAAAAAAAAACAGAAAAGAAAAAGAGAAGAGCAAGACATTTCAATTACTTCTTGACTTCCAGAAGGAGACCTCTATTTTTGTTTCTCACCCTTTTATTTTAGAGGCTATACTGGGCAGTGTGAGTGGCTCTAATTTGCTGGTAATCACATTGCCCATCAGGAGTCACGTTTTTGGGGTAGAAATGCACAACTGGACAACCAGAGACCAGAGCTGGCTTTGACCTAGACTGACCATGTAGAGGAGAGGGAGGGGCAGCAGTATGTATCTGGAAGTTTTGTAGTCCAAAAAAGAGCTTTCAGGCACAGCCATGAGGGGTCCCTGAGAAGCACAGAGGCTGGCTGGTCAGGAAGTGTAAGGTGGGCCAAGTGTGAACAAGGCTGGGACAGACCAGAAGTTGATTTGAACTTGGGGACAGGATTATGATGAGGTTTAAAAATTTCCAAGGAGCTAACGAAAAAAATTTTTTTTTAATGTTTATTTACTTTTGACAGAAAGAGAGCATGAGCAGGAGGGGCAGAGAGAGAAAGAGTCGCAGAATCTGAAGCAGGCTCCACGCTCTGAGCTGTCAGCACAGAGCCTGATGTGGGGCACGAACCCACGAACCATGAGATCATGACTTGAGACGAAGCTGGATGTTTAACTGACTGAGCCACCCAGGTGCCCCTCAAATGTTTTTTCTTACGTTATATGAACCAAATGCCAATTAGTTCCAAGCAACTACTTTCCAAGGTAATGTTTGGGATGTTTGCTTATTCGCTACTTAATTCAAATTCTAAAGTCATTCACTGAACCAAGTGGACAATGACTATAGAGCCTGCAAGGACATTTCAGTGTGCACATAGGGAAGAAAAACAATGCTTAGCACTTGGGGCCACAGGAGGGTGCTCTGAGCAGAGGGAGCGGGCTCTTTTGGAAGGAGGTGTTAGGAACAATTATAGACCCACAAAGGAAAATGCCAACTGTGGCTGGCTTGCCTGCCCTATCAGCAAGATACTCAAAGCTGGGTTACTGACAATATGAATCCATGTTTCATAGGAAGGAAAAAAAAATCTAGTTATATCTGAAGGTTTCAGGTACATGAGCAATCAGAAGGTTTTAATGGTTTGGAAATGCAGATAATGTAGAAACAGTGATCATTTTCATGACTAAGAAGAAAGAAAATCAACACATAGCAAATTCCCACTTAGCTGGAATACAAACAATCAAAAAGGCCAAACAGCAGATTTTTGTGTGATGTCTATATAATGTACCTCTTGCTTTAAAGAGTCCCTAATACCAAGGAAATAAGTGATTATCAGGGATTTGATCTAAAGAAACTTAGTTATGCCATATGCATTTATATCCTGATTTCCTTTAAATTTTACTGTCTTGTTATTGTAATATGATAAATAACTCAAGGATTTCAGAGTGTGAGGAGTTTTTATAGGTAGAAACCGGAGCTCAGAGAGGTTAAGTGACTGGATCAGGATCCCACAGCTAACCAGGGGCAGGCCAGGGCTTTTGGGCACACAGTCAAGGAAGTCTCGAGATGGGGCTGTCAACGAAGAGAGACTAAATTACATAAAATATGATTTTCATTTATAAATATATTTTAATATAACCTTTTTCTTAAAAAAAATTTTTTTAACGTTTATTTATTTTTGAGACAGGGAGAGACAGAGCATGAACGGGGGAGGGTCAGAGAGAGAGGGAGACACAGAATCTGAAGCAGGCTCCAGGCTCTGAGCTGTTAGCACAGAGCCCGACGTGGGGCTCAAACTCATGGACCATGAGCTCATGACCTGAGCCGAAGTCGGACACTCAACTGACTGAGCCACCCAGGCGCCCCTTTAATATAACCTTTTTTTGAAAATCAGTAAAAAACATAAATGAAGTAGCTCTCAAAAAGATACAGATAATAAATAAACTATAAGCCACACCTTCTCCCCAAGACCATTCTGGATAACTGGAAGTTTCCCAAATATTTGCAGGGAAGTCCAGAGTTGGAATAAATTGCAAGGCATTCTTGGTGCCCATCTAGAGAAAAAAGAGTCTTACATTTGATGAATGCCTACTATGGGATAGAGACCATGCTGAGAAATTTTATGTTTATCCTCTCACCTAATGACAGGTTAAGTGTTCACCCAATTGACCTGGATGAGGAAACCCCAGCTCAGGATCACACCATTCCTTGGCCTTCCTCCATTACTTGGTACATAAACTTCCCTCCCTACACCAGTCCCAATTACCAATTTGTCCTTTTGCTTCTAGTATTGGGATCTTTCTACTTAAGATTTCTTAGGGGTGTGAAGAGTGATACTGGAGCCTTTCATGTGGGTACATAAAAAAGAATACTAATGTGAAAATGTTGAGCGCTTATGCAATCCTTGCTATCAGCTGGCCGCTCTCCTGCTCTGCAGGGTTAACAGCAGATGTTTCACAAGGGACTGGATCTGGTGACGAACCTCCCCTCCAAGCCCCCATGACTTGTTTGCATATTTGTTTCTTATGTTGAATTTGGATGCCTTTCTGTGGAGCAGGTGCTTGCTCCACTGCTTCCTAGTGTCTTATACACAACCTGCTTTTATTTATTTATATTATTTTCCAGGCCTCTGGAGGCATTTGGATTTGTGAGCCCTGGGATTTAATGCTAGTTTTACTCATTAGCACCTCACATCAGGGTCATAGGGTCTCTCAGAGTTGCTGTGAAAAGCTGATGAGTTGCTGTGGGTCACTGCGCAACCCTGGAGCTCTGTTCGCATACGCTGTGGATTTGAGTTGTACCTTGGGAAATTGTGCAGTGCACAGCCTGGCCCTAGTGTTACACACTGTGTAGATGCACAAGGAAAGATTCTGGACCTGAACACAAAGTGTAAGGCTGCTCAGTGTTACCCTTCGTCCCATGTAAATGAAGGGGAGGTACGATGATGGAGGCAGCGGGGTCCTTGGGTGGCTCAGCTGGTTGAGTGACCAACTTCGGCTCAGGTCATGATCTCATTGTTTGTGGGTTCAAGCCCCACGTCATGCTGTGCACTGACAGCATGGAGCCTGCTTTGGATTCTCTGTCTCTTTCTCTCTCTCTGCCCCTCCTCCACTTGCGCATGTGTGCGTGTGCTCTCTCTCCCTCTCTCTCAAAAACAAATAAACATCAAAAAAAAAAACCAACAGGGGGAATAAGTTGGACTATGTCCAAATTACTCCTACAAAAAAAAATTAAAAAAAAAGACTATATAAATAGAGGAATTGTATCCACAGTT
Source organism: Puma concolor (assembly GCF_028749965.1). Lineage (NCBI taxonomy): Eukaryota > Metazoa > Chordata > Mammalia > Carnivora > Felidae > Puma > Puma concolor. The sequence continues at coordinate 82,195,820 of NC_141671.1, forward strand.
CGAAGGGTGACCAATTTAATATTCTGTCATTATGAAGCCCATCTTTTGAGTTCGTCCAGCTTAGGCTGTCCAGCTGAATGTCAACTCTCAACAGAATGAGTCCAGCTACTAGTGTCCCTAAAGTACAGACATAACTGTGCTCACTGAAGTAATTAAGAAACATGAGTAGGGTATTTTCAACAATGGTGAGAAAAGCAAGTTTACACTTCTTAGAATCCTACTATATTAACTGTGAAAATTACTGACTCCTTTAACTTTTCCCCCAAGCAAGGAATGCGCTGTGAATACTTTCATTCTTTTACTCTCAAGGGAAATCAAGTGCTCCTTCAACCATCTGAAAGAGAAAAATCATAGCCACAAGTCCCAGTGACTCAGATCGCACATCCAGGACTGTAACAAACTTTGGCTACACTACTCAAAACCTGAAGAGTAAGTGAACTAGAAACTATGAATGACTGTGACATTCAGTTCCCTTCAAGAAAGACACTCTGCTCCGATTCATGCCTCTGAGATTTTAAATGCATCACATAGAAACTGGCTATGCCACAAACCTAACAGTGTTGGTGACTTGGACATCAAGCCCTTGGGCAGGAATGTGGGCCAGGGTCCACCTTCTAGCACCTACTTAGACAACTGTCTACAAGTTAGTAAGCCTCCACGAGCAGCCACACAAACAAAGCAAACTACTATACCTCCTCAGGCAAGCTGACCACCAAGTCATTTTTCGTCTGTCCAACCAGCGCCTGCCAGAAGTATTCACTGCATGCGGCCAGCACAGCCCGGTGGGCCCGGAACTCCTTCCTTTCCACGATCAGAGTCACGTCACAGAGAATATCCTTTTTCCGTTGGTCATTGAGGCCCAGGAGGATGTTGGTGCAGTGGACTGTGGACTCATACACATACATGGGGGAGTCAGGCTTCTCATCCACAGACATGCCGTTCACACCCTGAAAGAAAGAAAGGCTGGGTCAGCATAGCTACCTGAGTTGGATACAGAAGGTGAGAAGAACATCATGGTTCCTGTGTCTCACTGCCATGAGCTAGGCAAAAGGGAGAATTGTCCATTAGCATATTCATGATCAGCATAATGAGCTCACAAAACATATCTGGAAAGTCACATTCAACAGCTGACTTTTATACTTTCCACTTACTGGATCCTTTTACTTTATGGAAAACAAAGCCAAGTCTCTTAAAACACCCCAAACATTTAAAACACATACGCACTCTAAAACTTGGTAGTTTTGATTTTGTTAGCCAACCGGAGAGGAACTTCCACATATGCATAGTCCCAATTCAAGTATTAATTGAGCTTTGTGTTAAGGGGAAATGAATCATTTTAAAGTATCTGCAATGCTCTCTTGATGAAGTACATGTAAGCTCCTAGGTTGATATTTGGCTAAGATGCCAAGAAGAATAGGTATCTGATCACAAGACACAATTTAACAAGTGAGGTAAACTGTATGTGTTCCAAAGTGTAGATATGGCCAGCTATTGCAATTGCCCTCTGCCACTTTAAGACAAAGCAGAGCGAACATCATGCTACTGTTGCGCATGAAAATCTCTTGAAAAGAATTGTGTGTCATTATCCCAGCAGACTGGATATTCATCCTGATGAAGGAAACACAATATATCACATTAAGAGTCACAAGAAAGATGTATTCCACAGTGAAGATTACTTTTACAAAAGGGTTCTTTGCTGTAAGAAGTGTCCACTGATGCACTTTAAACAATAGTATCTGTAACTAATTTGCATAACATAGTTTTTCAGTAATGTCTTCTACTAGTATGGATTCCAATAAAGTTTTACTTTCTTTTTGGCTTCATTCTTATTTTAATAACTTTAACACACAATAAACTACATGTATTTATAGTGGGTGGTTTGATAAGTTTGGCATATAGCCACAACCGTGAAACCATTAATCACGATCAAGAGAGGGAACATAGCCTTCACGACCAAAAAGTCTCTTTATGCCCCTGAATAGTCCCTCCCTCCCACCTCTCTGTGGTCCACCCCCTTGAAACAACAGTTTTGCTTTTTGACACTATATATTAGTTTGCATTTTCTGTATCTTATATAAATGGAATCATACAGCTTATATTCTTTTATGTCTGGCTTCTTTGACTCAGCATAGTTATTTTGCAATTCATCCATGTTGCTGCATGCATCAAACATTTGTTCCTTTATTGCTGAGTAGCGTTCCATCGTATGGATACAGCACAATTTTTTATCCATTCATCTACTGGCAGAAATTTGGATGTTTCCAGTTTGGGGCTATTACAAACAAAGCTGCTCTGAGTTAGTGTATAAATCTTTGTATAAACATGCTTTCATTTCTCTTGTGTAAATTCCTAGGGGTAAAATGGATGGATCATTTGGTATATGTAACTCTAACTTTTTTTTTAAGTTTATTTATTTAATTTGAGAGACAATGAGCAGGGGTGAGGCAGAGAGAAAGGGTGGGGGTCAGAGGATCAGAAACAGGCTCCATGCTGACAGCACAGAGACCAATGCAGGGCTCAAACTCACAAACCGAGAGATTATGACTTGAGCCGAAGTCAGTTGCTTAACCCAATGAGCCACCCAGATGCTCCTGTAAGTCTATTAAAAAGTGACTGTCCCTGTTTTATACAGTGGTTGTATCATTTTGCATTTCAACAGCAGAGTATGAGAGTTCCATCCTTGTCGCCACTTGTTATACTCAGTCTTTCTAATTTTGGCCATTCTAATAAGTATTCTGTTATATCTCTTTGTGGTTTTAATTTGTTTTCCTCTAATGACTAAAGATGCTGAGCATCTTTCATGTGCTTATTTGTCATCAATTTACCTCCTCTGGAGAGATGTCTATTCAGATTATTTGCCCATTTTCTATTGGGTTGTTTCCTTGTTATTGAGTTTTGAGCATTCATTATATATTCTGGATACAAGTCCTTTATCAGATATGTGATTTGAAAGTACTTTCTCCAAGCCTGTAGCTTGTCTTTTCTTTCTCTGAATAGTGTGTTTCGAAGAGCAGAAAGTCTTCATCTGAAGAAGACCAATCAAGCAATTTTTCTTTTATGGATCATGCTTTGGTGTCATATCTTAAAAAAAAAAAAAAAAACTTGGCTTAAATCAAGGTCACATCTTCTGTACCTAATTTATACCTAATATATATATTTTTAATTTTTTAAATGTTTTATTTATTTTTGAGAGATAGAGAGAGACAGAGCATGAGTAGGGGAGGGGCAGAGAGAGACAGAGACACAGAATCTGAAGCAGGCTCCAGGCTCTGAGCTGTCAGCACAGAGTCGGATGTGAGATCATGACCTGAGCTGAAGTCAGACACTTAACTGACTGAGCCACCCAGGTACCCCTATACCTAATATTTTTTGATGCAATTACAAATAGTTTTGCTTTTTAGTTTAAATTCATGATTTTTCATTGCTAGTATAGAGTAATGCAAATGATTTTTGTGTATTGATCTTATATCCTGCAGCTTTGCCTAACTTATTAATTCTCATAGGCTTCTTTCTTTCTTTCTTTTTTTTTTTTTTTTTTTTTTTTTGGTACATAACATAGATTTTCTACATAGAAAATCTATGTTATCTGTGAATGAAGACATTTTACTTCCTTTCCAATCTGAATGATTTCAACGTCTTTTTCTTGCCTTACTGCATTGTCTAGAACCTCTAGTGCAATGTTGAATAGAAGCAGTAAGAGCAAACATCCTTGGTGAAGTTAGGGGAACACTTTGTCCTTTCACTGTTATTTTTGATGGTAACTATACAGACGCCCCTATTAAGTTAAGGAAGTTTCTTTCAATTCCTAGTTTGCTGGGAATTAAAAAAAAAAAGATCAGGAATGGATGGTGGATTTTGTTAACTGTGTTTTCTGCATGTATTGAAGTAATCACATAGTTTTTCTTAAGATGTTAATATGAATAATATGATTGATTTGAGTATTAAATCAATCTTACATCTCTAAAATAAACTCCACTTGACCCTAATGTACTTGTCTTGCTATACATTGTTGGATTCATTTTTCTAACATTTTGCTAAGAATTTTTGCATCTATGCTCAGTAGGATATTAATCTGTAGTTTTCATATATATATTTTTTCTTTTTTTTTTTTTAATTTTTTTTTCAACGTTTATTTATTTTTAAGACAGAGAGAGACAGAGCATGAACGAGGGAGGGGCAGAGAGAGAGGGAGACACAGAATCAGAAGCAGGCTCCAGGCTCTGAGCCATCAGCCCAGAGCCTGACGCGGGGCTCGAACTCACGGACTGCGAGATCGTGACCTGGCTGAAGTCGGACGCTTAACCGACTGCGCCACCCAGGCGCCCCTATATTTTTTCTTAAAAAAATTAATTTATTTAAATTCAACTTAGTTAACATACAGTGTAGTATTGGTTTCTCACATATATTTTTAATCAGGGTAATGCTGGTCTCACAAAATGAGTTGGAAAGTATTTCTTCCTCTTTAATTTTCTAGAAGAGTTCTTGTAGAATTGGTATCATTTCTTCCTTAAACATTTGGCAGAATTTACCTGTGAAGTCACCTTGACCTGGAATTTTAACTACAAATTCAATTAAAAAAATTGTCATATTCATTATCAAAAAGTTGTACATAATATTTCATTATTTTCCTTTTAATATCAGAATCTATATTGATGCTCACATTTCTGATATTGGGAATTTGTGTCACCTTTCTTTTCTGATCAGTTCAGCTAGAGGTTTATACACTGAATCAATATTCAAGGAACTAGTTTTTTTGTTAAGTTGATTTTCTTTATTGTTCTGTTTTCTCTAACATTGATTTCTCCTCTCATTGTTGTATCATTTCTTCTGCTTACTTTAGATTTAATTTGCTCTTCTATTTATATTACATTTATTATTTTTTAAATTTTATTTTAATTCCAGTATAGTTAACATATACTGTTACATTAGTTTCAGGTATAAAATACAGTTATTCAACAATTCTATACATTACTCAGTGCTCATCATGATAGGTGTACTCTTAATCCTCTTTACCTGTCTCACCCATTCCCCCTCTGATAACCATCAGTTTGTTCTCTATAGTTAGGCATCTGTTTTTTGGTTTGTCTCTTTTTTATTTTGTTCATTTGTTTTGTTTCTTAAATTACACATATGAGTGAAATCATATGGTATTTCTTTCTCTGACTTATGTCACTTAGCATTATACTCTCTAGATCATCCATGTTGTTGCAAATGGAAAGGTTTCATTTTTTTTTATGGTTGAGTAGTATTTCATCACACACACACACCACATCTTCTTTATCCATTCATCTGTCAATGGACACTTGGGCTGCTTCCATAATTTGGCTATTGTAAATAGTGCTGCAATAAACATAGGGGGGCACATATCCTTTTGAATTAGTGTTTTAGTATTCTTTCAGTAAATACCCAGTAGTGGAATTACTGGACCATATGATAATTGTATTTTTAAATTTTTTACTAACCTCCATACTGTTTTCCACAGTGGCTATACCAGTTTGCATCCCCACCAGTAGTACATTAGGGTTTTTTTTTTTTTTTCCACATCCTCCCTAACACTTGCTGTTTCTTGTGTTTTTGATTTTAGCCACTCTGACCAATGTGAGGTGTTATTCCATTGTAGTTTTGATTTGCATTTCCCTGATGATGAGTGATGTTGAGCATCTTTTCATGTCTGTTGGCCATCTGGATGTTTTTGAATAAATGTCTGTTCGTGTCTTTGGCCCATTTTTAAATCAGATTATTTGTTTTTTGGGTGTTGAGTTTTATAAGTTCTTTATATATTTCAGATACTAAGCCTTTATCAGATAAGTCATTTGAAAACATCTCTTATTCAGTAGATTGTCTTTTAGTGTTGTTGACTGTTTCTTTTCCTGTGCAGAAGTCTTTTATTTGGATTAGTCCCAATAGATTATTTTTGCTTTTGTTTCCCTTGCCTCAGGAGATATATCCAGAAAAATGCTGCTAAGGCTGATGTCAGAGAAATTACTGCCTGTGCTCTTTTCTAGGATTTTTATGGTTTCAGGTCTCAAATTGAGGTCCTTAATCCATTTTGAGTTTATTTTTGTGTATGGTGTAAGAAAGTGGTCCAGCTTCATTCTTTGGCATGTAGCTGTTCAGTTTTCCCAATACCATCTATTGAAGAGACTTTTTCCCATTGCATATTCTTGCCTTCTTCGTCAAAGATTCATTAACCATTAATTTGCTCTTCTTTTCCTAGTTTCCAAAGGTGGAAGTTGAGATAATTAATCTGAGATCTTTCATCTTTTCTAATAAAAGCTTTAGTGCTATACATTTCACTCTAAGTAATGCTTTAGCAGCATCTCACAAATTTTGAAATGTTTTTATATTCATTAATTTTAAAAGCCTTCTAATTTTCCTTTTGATTTCTTCCTTGATGTATACATTATTTGAAAATGTTATTTAGTTTCCAAATGTTTGAAGGAGATTTAAGATATCTTTCTCTTACTGTTTTCTGATTTATTTATTTATTTATTTAAAAAAATTTTTTTTAACGTTTATTTATTTTTGAGACAGAGAGAGACAGAGCATGAACGGGGGAGGGGCAGAGAGAGAGGGAGACACAGAATCGGAAGCAGGCTCCAGGCTCTGAGCCATCAGCCCAGAGCCCGACGCGGGGCTCCAACTCACGGACCGCGAGATCGTGACCCGGGCTGAAGTCGGACGCTTAACCGACTGAACCACCCAGGCGCCCCTGTTTTCTGATTTAATTCCCTTGTGGTCAGAGAACAAACTTTGAATGACTTCAATCCTTTTAATTTACGGACACTTGTTTTATATCCCAGAATATGGTCTATCTTGGTAAATATTCCATATGTATTTGGAAAAAAAAGTGTGTTCTGCTGTTGTCTGGAGTGTTCTGTAAATGTCAACTAAGTAAAATTGTATGATAAGTATTGTTCAAATCTTCTCTACCTTTGTTAATTTTCTGTCCATGGGTTCTATCAAGATATTGAGAAGAGGCACTGAAATATCTAACTATAATTGCATATGTGCCTATCAGTTTTTGCTTCATGAAACTTAAAATCCTGTTATTAGATGCACACATGGCTAGAGTTTTTTTTTCTCTTGATGTATTTATTCCTCTACCACAAAATGACCTTTTAATTCCTGGAAATATTATTTGCTTTGAAATCTAATTTGTCTGATATTAATATAGTCATTTCAGCTTTTTCTGATTAGTGATAGCATACTATGTCTTTCTCCCTTCTTATCTTTTTAACCTATTTGTGTCTTTATATTTAAAGTGTATTCCTTTCACAGTAATTTTCATCTCCGAAAACTGTGGTTGTCATCTCTAAAAATTCAGTATGGGTCTTTTTTAGATCTCCCATATCTCTACTTAAGATATTTAATCACTCATGGGGCACCTGGGTGGCTCAGTCATTTCAGTGTCCAACTTCAGCTCAGGTCGTACTCAGGATTCATGAATTCAAGCCCCACATCAGGCTTGCTGCTGTCAGAGCACAGCCCACTTCAGATCCTCTGTCCCCCTCCCCTCTCTCTGCCCCTCCCCGGCTTGCGCTCTCTCAAAAATAAATAAAAATGTTTAAAAAAAGATATCCAATTACTCCTCTAACTTTTTGAACATTTGGAATACTGTTATAATAACTAATTCTGTTAATTCCAACATCTGTGTCAGTTCTGGTTTAGTTCTGATTGATTGATATTTTTCTTCATTATTAGTCATATTTCCCTGCTTTTGTGCATGCCTGGACAGTTTTGATTGAATGCCAGACATTGTGGATTTTACCTTGTTGGATGCTTGATGTTTGTGTGTTCTTATGAACATTCTTAAACTTTGTCCTAGGACTCAACCCCTTGAATTATGGGTTTTCTAGTCTAGCTGATAGGAATGTGTATTATTCCTGATCCTCTGTGAGCTCTGAGTACTGTTCCTTCTAATTGTTTTGGGTGACTGTTTTCCCATTTTTGGTATTTTTCTAACACACATATGCTAATGAGTACTCTGCAGAATATTTAAGGAAACCCTCTGCAGAACTCTGAAGTTTTCTCTCTGTGAAGCTCTCTCTTCTTTGCTACTCTGCTTTCCAAAGTATAGCCACCACACTCTCTCCAGACTATTAGCTCTGTCTCCTTAGCTCAGGAGTCAGTCAAGATCTTCTTTGGTTTCTCTTTCCCCTGTCATTGTCTGGAAACACTCTCAAAACAGTAAGCTGGGCTCAGCTTATTTTGCTTCTTTTAGAGATCAATGTCCTTTGTTGCTTTGTGTCCAATGTCTTGAAAAGCATTGTTTGATATATTTTATGTTTTTATAGTTGCTTCAGGTGGGAGTAAATTTAGAAAATCTGGTACCTGTTATTCCCTCTTGGCTGGAAGTAAAAATCCTTGATTTAGTCTTTATGTTATAGGTACACCAAATGTTACAAATAATAATTTATCACATTGCTAAACATACAGTGTAAACTTCACTTACTATAAATGAGGATTTGTAATACCTACTTACAAAAATATTTCTGCAAAAAAGAAATTTTAGTTCTTTGTATTATAATAAAAGATGAACTATCTGTAAGCTTTATTTTCTGGAATCATTTTTTGTGCAATAAGCACAGCTTTTTATTTATTATTATTTTTAAATGTTTATTTATTTTGAGAGAGCAAGCGCGAGAGAGAGTGAGCATGTGCATGCAAGGAGGGAGGGGCAGAGAAAGGGAGAGGGAGAGAATCCCAAGCAGGCTTCATGGTCAGTGCGGAGCCTGTGCAGGGCTGGATCTCACTACCACAAGATCATGACCTGAGCTGATATCAAGAGTCGGACACTTAACCAACTGAGCCACCAAGGCACCCCGAGAATAGCATTTTAAATGAGACAATTCAGTTACAATGACCATTAAGCCATGGAATAAACCTGAATTTACATGGCTTTTGTCTTTATGACTAGTTAATTGCTCCTAAATTCTTTTTTTAGTAAGAAGACAAATATTTCCTATCCTGGCTTCTTTTACATGAAATGCTTCCAGGATTTTCTTATCTCCCATATAGGGTCTCAAGTCTGATTTATTTTCTCCATTCTTAGTTCTCAAATTATTACTCTTTTTCCAATCACATTCAGTTTTCTCAATCAGTCTGTGGAAATTTGTTTATTTATTTACTCATTTAAATCACAATGGCTTACATATAGCAGGCAGTATTCAAAACTAGGTGGAAAAATTAATGTTCTACAATGTAAATGTTATACTCAATTCATAAGAAGGAGGAGATTTATAAGAGATAGTTCATTTTTCCAATCCATTTGTTGTGTAATTGATATTAATGCACTTAACACCAAGAAGCCAGAAGCTTGCTATAAAGGATTCAAAGTCTACACAAAATGAAAGAAAATCTAAAGAGAAATGAAAGTGAAGTGCAGTGGAAAGAGGAATATACCAGGGATCCAGGTCTTTTCATCTGGCTCTGGCACCGACCAGCTTTGTGGATTCTGGATAAACTGTCTAAATTTCTCTGGACCTGCTTCCATATTTGTAAAATGAAAAATCTGAACTAGAGGGTCAGCAAAGTTCTTACATATCTACAATTCTAGGAGTCTTAGAGTCTATAAAATACCGTATTGGTCACACAAAGTGGGTCACTGTTATTGTAGTTGAGAGAAGCTAGCTTTCTTTGACCTTATAAAGACCATTTATATACCTTCTTTTATTGTTGTTGATGTTGCATGGCTTAAAAAAAAAAACCTACCTCTGAAGAGGTGGTTACAGGGAATGGGGTAGACAATATGCAAGGAAAAAACAATGCCTTTTTGGAGAGAAGGAACCATAATCCCAACCCCTGCTCTCACAGGTTCCAAGTTAGGAAGGTCTGTCTGGATACACCATGATATCCCTGAGTAAATGGAGGAGAACAAGTCCCTTGAGGTGAAATTACCTTTCAGAAATGGAGAATCCAAATCTAGGAAGACATTTAGTGCAACATGTAGAGCTGATGCTATTAGCTCTTTCAGTTCTGGACATCTTAGCCCATAGGTTTATTCTGGGAACCATGGCTGAGTAACGGAGTATAAACTAAAAGAATATGTCACCTGGGAACCCAAAGTGCAGTTTCACTGAGGTCCGAGTGGGGGCCTGACTGCTATAGAGCAGCACTGGGTAAGGGTCTACCCTACTAGGTGGGGAGAAGTCCTAAATAGTGGTGAAGCCAAGGCAGTGAGTGGACTCTCAGATTCCGTTTCACAAGCAAGATGGTTTCTTTCTGGCTTTAAGACAGCTGGGCAGAGGGGGCTCATGAGATGACTCAATATCCTGCTAATAGGGCAGGTTTGGGAAAATAAAGGGGTTGTAGCAATTTATGCTCCCCGAGTCAATGAAGACACTATGAACATGAACTGCTTTTTGGGTTAAACCTTCCAGAGAGTTTTAAGACACTTAAAACAGATTAGATCTGTTCGTTAAATGGTATAATCTAAAATCTATCATTCCCAGGAAGCTGTTGCTAGACTTTAACCTGTCTGAGGATTTTCATGCTTTTATTACATTATTCCTGGATAATCCTTCCTTATGCTATGCCAGCACCACTCTCTTCCTCTTGGCCTTTACATTCCTATTGGATCTTATCACACCCCTCACTGTTGGCCCCTCTTCAAGCATAATGGAACATACTGTTTCTTCTTCTTTTAGAAATCAGTCAGCCTTTCTCATCCTCCAGTTATCATGGGTGCTCTTCGAGGAACTCCCTCCAATTTGTTTTTGACTCACCAATACCAACCTGAATTCTGTTTCTCCTATCCCTGCATTATATCCCACTGAGTTTCTTTTTTTTTTCACTTGCCTTGCTAATATTAATTAAAAAACATCCCTCTGCCCCCAATGCAGCAAATCCTGAAATCTACAGCAGGACCCATGGGATCTAAGAATGAAATACTTTGTAGTGAGTAACTGAGCCCAGAATAGCATGTAGGAGTCTGACAGCCAGTCTTTACACTAAGCATTAGACAATGTGTTAAAGTGTGTAGACATTAGCTGAAATCAGATTGTAAGGAAGCTTTCCAAAGGTTCTGATTTGGGTTTTGGCTGGATCTCATTCTTCTTTCTGTAGGCCAAAAAACCCAGCTGCACATGTACATACACATATACCCCAATCATCTTATCATATGGTTCAGCAGTAAAAGTTAATTACTATTATTTTATCATAATATGCTCATTCCCTCAAAAAACTACACAGACCACAGCTCTCATCAGTCAAAGATGTAATATTAATGAATACAGACTTGCTTATTCACTTACTCATTCAGTCTTCATTCATTATTGGTTCATATTCAGAAATCAAAACATCTAACACTTAGTTCTGAAGGTTAAAAGTATAAATTGAAAAACCAAGAAGAAAAAAAATCTACAGTGGGAAATCTGAAAAGCTAAAATTCACAAAAAAGTAGTATGTTAGGTTTTTCAGACAACCTGTCATGTCTAGAATGGCTCAGATGAAAAGAAATGAATACACCTTGCAGGTAATGAAAAAGACCGAATTACAAACCATTTCACTTGAAATTCCAACCACATTTCCCATAGAAACAGGGCACTAAATAAATACTTTTGTGAATCAAACACTAAACTATTTAGTAATTGCTGACTAAATTCCTGCTCTTATCAAGCATGCTTTTTTTAAAAAAAGTTATTTACAATGAAACTATAAGGGTTAGTTTTTATAAAAGAAAGTTATCAAGTCTATAGAAATTTTAGAGTGCGTAGTGCCATTAAAATTACTAAGTTATTGCTTTTGGACTGGAAACACTTTTCAATCTCATCAAGACTCAAACTTCTTACTTAAAGTGGAAAGCAATCCAATTTCAGTATTTTATAATGGAAAACTGGAGTGCCTGTCATTTAATGTCTCTAATGCCTTAGATAGCTAAAGTAAGGGCCTGACATTGAGCAGCTAAAACGTTCTGTGTTCTTTATTTACTCAAACACTCCATCTGCGTGTGTGCTCGTCAGTGCCAAGGGAACTGAAATTTAAGGCTGCTGTTAGAAGGAAGCACTTGCAATTGTATCATCAAATCCTTAATAGCTCTGAATGGTTTTTGTACTTCAACATAAACTTCCATCTTCTTTGACCTTTCAGGAGGAAGTTCAATTTACTGACATAGTTTGTGACAATGGTTTTTACTGTACAGCTGAAAAAAAAAAAAAAAAAAAGAAACCAAAAAACATAAAGAGTTTAGGGACAGTTATCATAAGCCCCAATTTTGGAGTGATTTTTGTTGATGATGTTGTTGTTTCACTCATTTTTAAAAAACAGACCAAAATAAAAAATAACCCAAGCTTTCTAAATATCTAGTAATAAAACAGTGACAACTACTTGCACGTCTGTATTTAAATGTGAACTATATGGAGAGGCAAGGTATGATACAGAGGCTGGGCTAGAAGAAGTATTGGAAGGCCGTATGTATTAACGTAAAGGTAATAAAGAATTAAAGATATTTTACACATCCACCAAACTGGAAAGAATTACAAAGTCTGGCAATTTCAAGTGTTTGTGAAGATGTAAAACAACAGGGACTCTCATACATATGCACTGATTATGACCCAGTATTTCCATTTCCAGGTTACGCCTGAGACACTCCTGCACGTCTGTGACAGGAACTTTGTATAAGAGTGTTCACAGCAGCGTTCTTCAGCATTGCTCCCAACTGGAAACAGTATGATGTCTGTCAGTAGCTGAATGAACAAATACACTGAGGTATATTCATATATTCATATAATGGAAAGACACAAAGCAAGTTAGAGCCACATGCAACAACATGGATGAATCTCACTAATCTAATGTTGAAGACTGAGCTGGAGAAGCAAGACACAAAATAATATACACAATTGGGTTCCATTTATATCAAGTTCAAAAATGGGCAAAACTTAAATATCTAGGTATACATATGTAGGTGGTAAAACTATAAAGGAAAGACTCAGAACAGAAGTTCCATTTGTGGGGAGAGAGTTATAACTGGACAGTGGTACTGGGGGGAGGGGCTCAGGGGTGCTGTCATAATGTTCTATCTCTTGACTTTGATATGCATTCACTTTGTGTTAAATTATGCATTTGTCTAATGCACTTTTCCATATCTACATTATATTTTGTAAGTAAAAAAGAAAACCCCACTCCAAATTAAAGATCGTAGGAAAGGATTAACAGTTCAAGTTACCTGCCTCACGTTCTACCACTTAATCATGAAAGCCCTAGGGTGGGCTTTGGGCTTCAAACGAAAACACATAAAATCTGCAAAAATGGGCCAAATGTGGGGATGAGGCCCTTCAGGAGAAGGTGAGAAATCTGAGGTTGGCTTTTGCTTTCGAACAGGACTCTTTTCAGAGATCTTATGTTTCATCTTCTCTTGTGAAAACCAAATCACATCAATGCACTTCCATGTCCTTATCTATAAAATGAGGAAGTGGACTAGGTGACCTGCAAAGTATTTCTAGTTCTAATTTCTATGGTTCTATAAAAGTACAAAAACTTTTGGAAAAACTTCAAACATGAGCTTCTCTAACTACAGTTCTTGAGAAGGCTATTTTTGAGAAGCTAGAGATGGTCAAAATAACACAGCTGGCTGGAAGGGAGAAATGCCATCGCGTAACTTCTGGGAGTCATGAAGCAGAGAGGAAGACTTGCCCAATAATGCGATGTGCAGGACAGGTTCTCAGAGGCTGTCTTAGATATATGGCTACGGAATCAAGGGTGGGGGGTGGTTCATCAACTCCTCCTGAGTCTCCACCCAGTGATGTCACGTGAGAGAACACTGTTTAGGGCCTCAGGGAAAGCTACAGTTTGGGTTTAACAATAACATAGTACATATAGTGTCATCTCCAAAAGTAGATGAAAGAAATTACATGCTTTGGAATCAGTGGGTGAGAAGGACTCCATGCCAGGCTGTCCAAGATATGCCAATTATTGTTAGTGGAGGCTGGCCATGATGGGGTGTGTGTATGGTTAGGGAGAAGAACGAGCAGGCAGAAAGTGTGGAATTAAGGACTGGCAGATTTGGATACGTGGCCCTGTGATCATCTACCCTGCTCCTCTTTTCTATATCTTGATGCTTGTTTTTGGTTCTTTTGAGATAGTCCCCCAGCTAAGGGTGTAGCCAAAGCCCCCATTTATTCTGCTGGGGTAGGTCCTTTTCTACCCTTGACTAGTTTTCTTTTCTATCTTGTCACTTCCAGTTTGTCTCTTATACTACTTCTTTGTATCTATGTTCTCCATTTATATTCATTTCTCATACATCAATCTCTGCTTCCTATTAGCATTTGCTTCTTGCCTTATTAGGAGGTAGAGGACAGAGAGAAGTCATTTCGTTTCTACATTTTTCTTTATCAGGGCATCTGTGTGAAATATTCTCTCCCAGTATCCCCTTCCCTCCCCTTCTAGCCAGAGAATATTACCCTAGAGCTTCATGCTGCTAATGTGAGAAGAAATTATGAACAGTGATTAGGAGGCTAAATAAGGGTGGTGGAACCTATTTACTTCATTAGGTTCCTTCAGGGAAAAAGCAAGGATGGGAAACTAAGAGATAAGGGTTAATACTAAAAGAATAAAAGATCCATTTGACTCAGAGCAATCTTCAGTCTGCCTGGATTCTATCAGACACCCTTCTCCATGGGGAAATCATTAGAGAGAAATGACATGCAAAGTACGCCATAAAGCATCTGAGTCAAACCAGAGGGAGGATGACTCAACGGATCATTTTACATTTTAATAGAAGGCACTGCAGATTTGTACCCAGTGCACAGTTCAACACAGGGTGCACATCCCCTCCCCAAAACTTCTCCATCGGGTGGGAGGGGAGTTCCCAGAACTGACAGAAATTATTCTGTCTTAGATAAGAACCAAGTCAAAACTCGCAACAGAGAATCAAAGACTAAGAAAAGACAACAGATAGTCAAATGCAGAAAAGAGGGGAGACTGCAAGTCTGTCTGATTCCAACTTCAGCATTACTGTCAAAACTAAGACTGTCAAAAACTGAACTCAGTAATTCGTGGACTTCCAATCTGATGAAGGGTGGGGGGAAGAAAAGGGAGTGGCCGAGGGAAGCAGGAAAGGAAGGGGGAAGAAAGGAGAAAAGAAAGAAGAGAACATCTAAGTGTTATAAGTAAAAAAAAAATGCTCCTTGAATTAGCTTCAAAAGGTACTGTGTAATACTGCCAGAAGTTTACCCACCAGGTCAGTGCCCACGCTCGGCCTGGGTGTCCACACGAAGTCAAGAAACCATATTAGCGATGCCAGAGTTCCCAGCATATTTTCTGGGCTAGTTTATTGCTGGTAGGTTCTAACAAGTGCAACCTGCCAAAGGTAAATTCATCTGAAGAGGAGTCATAATGCTAGAGACTGGATTTTCAACTCTAACTCTTTCTCAAGGGGGTCAAGTCCAGATGAGGTTTGTGTCTGCCTGTACCTGAAGGGGATCTATGGTTATGTGGCTGTTCATCCCCGTGATCTTTATCAATGCTTGTCCCACTTCCTAAGTGGGCACACTGTTTATGGGTGGGAAAGAAAACAGAAGTTAGTTTCCAAGCCTTAGCAGAAATACAGATTTCACAGAAAAGGTTCTTAATAAAAGGAAACTTGTTTCTTTCACGTATTAGGGTCTCTTGGACAACACGATTCTGTTCTGAAATATCATCTCTGCAGGGATGCAGGCTGGAATGGACAAAGTTTAGATTGCAAGATGGTTCACCTGGTAACTAAAACAATCAAAACTCAGCACTCATGGCAGGCAGCATCTAATCAGGGCAGAGGAGTCCTCTGGCTCAAGGGTGATTTGGGGAAGTGCTTTGGGAAAGGTTTGTGAGTTTTCACTGAAGCCTCAACACCCTTACTCCTATTTTTTTCCATTTAAAAATGATTAAAACCATGAGAATAAGACCACTGGTCGGCAGTTTGTTAAATTCCACACCTGGTAATAAAAGCACTTGAACCATCTGTCACAATGCAGGAGACTGAATGGAGTTGGAATATTAACACACAGGTGAAATGTTCTCCAGGGAGTCTGAGGAAAAGGCAGGAGTTCAGAGGAGAGAGATGGGGGGAAAGGAGTGCTTGGAGCCTTCCAAGTCCCTGTCTTGCCCTTGGCAGCATCTCAGAGTGATGATTATTGTTACCAAAAGGCAGGGACACAAATGCTTCAGGACATCGAATATGCTGTTCAAAATAGAAGTCCTATTACAGGCTTACACCACCACCAGTCACACACACCACTTGTACCCCACAGGATATGCTTCAGATAAAGCAAAGTGTACTGAAGAAGAGACTGTTTTCTAACTCACTCGTTATAAACAGTCAAAACCGCACTGCAACGGGGGAGAAAATACCTTCTCTCCACATGGCCAGGAAGGGGTTTGACCAGAGCCAGCCTTTTAGCCAGGTGGTAGTGGACAAGCACAGAGAAGCCCCCAGAATCACCAGGTGGGAAGAGACTCCTCAGCACTTTCTGGACTCTGTAGCGCACCAGTTTCCCATTTCTCCTTTTATCCCTCAGCAGAGGGGCCTCCTTTTGAGTCCTGCTCTTCCCATTCCTAGCTGTAGGGCTTTGGGTACATTAATTAGATTCTGCAATCCTTGTTTTTTCCATGTGCAAAATGGCTGTGAGGATTAGATGAGCTGAGGATACAAAGTTTTTAGGACAGCCTTTGTTTTATAGTAAACGCTCCACAAATAAAAGCTATTATGAGAGGAAAATTAATTTCTTTGTACATTATGTAAATCTGTAATTCTGCACAGGCTGAGGGGTTCTTATATTGAGGCAAACCTGACTGCATGAGGAATGAGGCACATCTTCGTTTGCCAGATTTTTCTGCTTAAACTTGGGGAAAGGCCAATTTGCTTGACTTCCATCCATGGCCTATGAGAAAATAATAGGTCAATGTGTGGGATCTGGTGCTTTCTGGTCTTCAGCCATGACACCACTGCAGCCTTCCCTCTGTAACCTCCCACAATGACCGTGAAGGTCAAACAAGGCAATAGATCTGAGAGCTCTCAGAGAAGTACAAAGTACTTTGCTTGCATCAGGAATTATCCTCACCACCATTTGACTAATTCTACACATAATTATATCAAGAATGTCTGCTCTTATGGGCACTTAACCCTGATATATTTCTCTTTCATGCCAAGAGAAAGCATCTGGCAGATGGGGGACTTGGACTGATTCTCGTCTAATAACACTTCCAAAAGATTCTATCCCTTTATATTTGCTAAAAGTGCGTGCTTTGAATAATCCACCTTCCTATTACAGGCTTCTTCTGTTTCTCTCTCCGCTACCTTTTGCTGATGTTTCATCCAAATCAAACTCTTCCTCCATCATGAGATGTTGTGTGATGTAGTGGTGACAAACCAGTCTCTAGAGTCCGTCTGCTGGTATCTGAATACTGACTGTTACACCCCCTCAGACAAAT
The DNA here is from genome assembly GCF_028749965.1 of Puma concolor. Classification (NCBI taxonomy): domain Eukaryota; kingdom Metazoa; phylum Chordata; class Mammalia; order Carnivora; family Felidae; genus Puma; species Puma concolor. The sequence continues at coordinate 82,213,226 of NC_141671.1, forward strand.
TGTGTAAGCTCTCAGTAAGGATTCCTCATCCGCAATTCTGTTGTCATGAGGAGTAAATAATTTAAAGCACAAATATGCCAAGTGCCTAGAACAATTCTTGGAGTATAGTAAGCACTCACTAAATACTGTACATATTACGGTTTTTGGAGAGAGTATAGTGGAATGGTTGAGAATGCGGGCTGTGGAGCAGGCTGTCTGGCTTTGAATCCTGACTCTGCCACTCACCTCTGGAAAATCTCTGGCAATGGGAAAAAGACAGTCTCTTCAACAACTGGTGCTGGGAAAACTGGGCAGCCACATGCAGAAGAATGAAACTGGACCACTTTCTTACACCATACACAACAATAAATTCAAAGTGGATGAAAGACCTAAATGTGAGACAGAAAACCATCAAAATCCTAGAGGAGAAAACAGGCAGCAACCTCTTTGACCTCGGCTGGAGCAACTTCTTACTAGACATGCTGCCAGAGGGAAGGAAAAAAAAAGCAAAAGTGAATTACTGGGACTTCATCGAGATGAAAAGCTTTTGCACAGCAAAGGACAACAGTCAACAAAATGTTGCCTACAGAATGGGAGAAGATATTTGTAAATGACATATCAGATAAGCAGTGACCATCCAAAATCTTCCCAAATTCAACACCCAAAAACCAAATCATCCAGTAAAGAAATGGGCAGAAGACATGAATAGACATTTTTCCAAAGAAGACATCCAGATGGCCAACAGACACATGAAAAGGTGCTCAACATCACTCATCATCAAGGAAATACAAATCAAAACCATGAAGAGATACCACCTCACACCAGACAGAATGGTAAAATTAACAACACAAGAAACAACAGGTGTTGGCAAGGATGCGGAGAAAGGGGAACACTTTTGCACTGCTGGTAAAATGCAAACTGGTGCAGCCACTCTGGAAAATAGTATGGAGGTTCCTCAAAAAGTTAAAGATAGAACTATCCTACAACCCAGTAGCTGAACCAGTAGGTATTTACCTAAAGGATACTAAAATGCTGATTTGAAGGGCACACGCACCCCAGTGTTTATAGCAGTGTTATCAACAACAGCCAAACTATGGAAAGAGCACAAATATTCATCAACTGATAAATGAATAAAGAAAATGTGGTACACAGACTCACACACACACAGACACACACAATGGAATATTACTCGGTGATCAAAAAGAATGAAATCTTGCCATTTGCAACAACGTGGATGGAATAGTGTGTATTATTCTAAGCAAAATAAGTCAAAGACAAATATCATATGATTTCACTCATGTGGTATTTAAGAAACAAAACAGATGAACACATGGGAAGGGGAAAAAAAGAGAGAGAGAAAGAGAAACAAATCACAAGAGACTCTTAACCATTGAGAACAAACTGAGGGTTGATGGAGGGGGGTGGGTACGGGATGGGTTAGATGGGCGATGGGTATTAAGGAAGGTACTTGTTACCATGAGTGCTGGGTGTTGTATGTAAGTGATGAATCACTGAATCCTACTCCTGAAACCAATATTGCACTGTATGTTAACTAACTAGAATTTAAATAAAAATGAAAGAAAAAACCCTCTGGCAAGACACTAAACTTTTTTGTGCCTCAGTTTCCTGATTTGTATGAAAAGGGTATGATAAAGAGCATCTGTTTCATAGGCTGTGAGGAGTAAAACACTCCACATGATTGTTCACGAATTCATTACTTCACTCATTCAACATGCAGTAAATGTTATATAAAATTAGCTCTTCTTTATTACCATGCCAACTATTTCCATTCACCTTTCACTCCCAGACTGATAACGGCTTGTCCTTTCACATCAGTATCTTCTGCTTTCAGTCCTGCCCACATAACTCAGACTCTCTCTGCTGCCTTCCTAGCTCTTGGAATTACAACAGTTCTCAAACTGCATGGATTTAGGGTAACTGGGGTGGGGCTGGAAATCTACAGTTTAACCTCCACGGCAGCTGATCCAAGGCAGCCCTACAAACCTGGAATGTCTGCCCTGCCACTTCCAAGAACTACAGAGAGGACTACTTAAGTCTTACTTATGTACTCACTTCCTTCTCCATCTCCTTATATGTGCAAGGAAGGTAAGACATGCCTCCTATGAGACTGTCATGTGATTTCAACGTGATGGCTCACTTCCTGATCTCCCTCGGGTCTTTGCTCAGATGTTACCTTCTCAGGAAGGCCTCCTGGACCACCCTACTTAAATCCCAAGCCCAGATTCCTGCCTATACTTTTTGTTCTTCCTCCCCTGCTTTATGTTACTTTTATTTCTGCTGAGGTCTCCTTCGAACCTATTTTTTCGCACATCTTTCTATACACTCTGGAGCTGCCTGGTCTTTCTGGGCTTCCAGGTTGCCTTGCCTATCCATTTATCTACAGAAAACTCAGTCTATTGTGAGCAACGCTAATGTTAGAGGAAACTAATGATGTAGCCTCCAAGACACGCAACTCAGATAATGGGAAGGTACAAAAGCTATAGGGAAAGATTGGACTGATAGACTGAAGGAAAAGCTAACATCTGCAGAGTTTCTCAGTGGAAAGGTCTTAAGTGTACTTTATTTCCAAAGCTTTCTGGGCCTAACCATTCACAAACAGTGAGACCTATTCTTTCTCTGTTGTTCTGTACAGTGTAGATTTGTACAGAGTATAATTTAGCTGTTCTATCCTGGTAACAGCCTCCTTGCTCCCACTTCTGAAAGATGGCTCTGATTTTCTGCAAGTTCACAGCCTCCCACCTCAAACTGCCAAGCCAATCATGCCTTCCCTTTCAGCAGTACCTAAGCCTCCAAGCCTTGGGGAGATTATGGCCACACAGGACCCTTGATGGCATCCTCAGGACAACCATGTTTTTCAGAGTGTGACTGTTGCCCGGGCTTCTGTTGCTCTGGAACCATACACAGTTCTGGAGGGCTTGGGATTGAGAGAAGATGGGAAGAGGAGGTTTCTGATGTTCATTTCAAAGTCAGACAAGCAACTCTCCCTTGGAAACTACAGAAATAGGCCTTAATTCTACTTACAGTGGTGAGATGACAAAGTCCTCTTTAATAATTTAGAATTTAGAATTATAAGACATTCACACCAATGCAAACCAATGTAAAAATAAACTACTCATGATTTTCCTAGGAAAAGTGGAGATACACAGTAATCCCCAGGAACAGTCCCCTGTGGATGTTTTTCTGATCAGCTTAGAAAAGCACTGATTAAAATACAGCAAATGTATTATAAAGTTCCGTATCACAATCCTTCAAAATTCTTTGGAAAGAAAGATGTTCACCTGTTTAAAAAAATAAAAACAAACCGTATGTTTCTAAAGGAGACACTTTGAAAACCAAAAAAAAAAAAAAAAAAAAAAAAGCATCACCTTCTTTAAAAAACAAAATAAAGTGGCTCAGCAGAAGTTCACATAAAATGCCTGACAATGTTCCTTTTCAATAGAACTCAGGCTGAGTGAAAGACATTCTTGGATTCTGAGCTTTGGCTGGTTACCTAGGTTGCAAAGGATACCAAAAAAGACTCACACCAGGAATTCTTAGTTAGAATGCCAGTCAAGGAAAAGTTCATAATCCTTTCAGATTTTAAATTCGGTGTGTCTGTGAGGAGGAAAATCAGTTAGTTTTTTGGACAATTGGAAAAGAAGATTAGGCCAGACTTTGCCTATAAAGACTTTGTACACTATGGGTTATGCTCATCAAAGGTAGAAGAAAATGGCTTTTCAGGCTGTAGCCCTGTTATTCTCATTTTGAAATTGTGGTTATATGAAGACTGCTGCTTGTTTAATTAGAATGGAAATTGATACACAGGAAAACACACGAACTGTATCTAGTGTATTAACCTGATATTCATAACCAACATCTGATTACTTAAAATTGACCGGATTTTTGAAATCTATTAAGATTTCTTAATTATTCATATGTGCTCACAGTTATTGCCTTCTTTTAAGGAAACATGAAAGGCTTAATGATTAATATAACAATTTCAAACACTTTCTCATACAGATTGGACTAGACTCCACGGTCTTTACAGAATGATCATTACTTGGTTAATGAACTCAGCACACTGAACATTTTTCAGCCACCTGAAACTCCCAAGTATTGTGTGAGTTTTGGGCCAATTAATTATCAATTACAACATCATAAAACATTAGCACAAAAATAGGAATAATGAAATTTAATTATATATTATTCTTCTGAGTTGCTGCAAATACTATACAAGACTGATTCTGATTAATAATTCATTCAGCAATAAAGTATCAGGAAAGATAATTATGCAGTGCCACAATTCTCACACTGATTTCTATAATTACAGATTACAACAGTGTTAGCAATTTAAAAGGTTAGAGAGCTGTGGTAATTTGCTATGTCATCCTCAGCTATATTAATGTCTCTCTTTGAGCATCAAAGATAATTGAAAATATAATAATGGACCAAATCAGATGGCTTGCCCATGCTCTTCTCACCTAAAACATCTCCAACCTAAGTACATTAGTAAAGTCAAGTCCTTGGTAATTAGCGTCTTTCATTATGTAAGTAGCCCCACAACTCATATTCGGTTTATAGCTAACTGAAAGGAGAAAATATGTAGGTGTATGTGCCAAAATATGCAAACATAGAAACATAATCTATAGAAAAGATATAATATGAACAACTGCATTTGGTATATAACTCATATCTGGCTTGACTATGAGCACACATATTTATATCTGTATAATTACCCCTCAGGTAATTAGATCTGCCAAGAGACCCATATAATGGAAGTTGAGTTTCTGTCTTTGACAATACAGTTGAGTAAATAGTGCAGGAGGAGATACAAAGTTTATCCAATTGCCCTCTTCGGGTTGTTTATATATTGTGACACACCAAACTACTCTTGCCTTTGAATTCTATTATACCCTGAGAATGAAAATAGACTCATTCCTATAGGAATACTTACTCCGTTCTGCTTTAATTTCTTGGGAAAAACACCTGGCTAGCAATTGATAGTCTCCTCCTATAATCAGTATTTAAATGAAATTTTCACCTGGGGATAAGCCCAAGTAAACAAAACACACTGTTCCACAAATAGAAAAATCACTTTCTTCTTTGCATTTTTTGGATATTTTTGGATGAGATGCCCTCTAAGACATTGTAGCTTTCCTCTCCTGAGTGTCTTAAATATTCAACTAGTTTCATGTCCAACTAATACGGAGAAACAGATAGAAAATTCACTGGGACTAAAATCTTAAGCTATTATCTAAATGAGCTTCTAGCAAAGTCTTTTGTGTGTTTTGTTGGGATTGGGGGTCCCTTCCTCTATTTAGAGTTTGTCTGGATTCAAGATTTCATTAAAGCTGGCCCCAAAGTGATGATATAGGGTAAAACAAGCAAAGTTTCATTCCAATGCTAGAAGGGATTTGTAGATCATCTGATTGAATCTGTTCACTTTACAATTGTGGAAATTTAGGCTCAAAGAATTTAAAATCAATAATGTCAAGAGCACAGAACCATTTAGGGTAACAAAAACAAGAGAATGCAAGTGTTTCTGACTTCCAGGTTTCTACTATATCGTATTAAGGAACACATAATAGATGAGGAGGGGAATGGGTAAGCACTTAGAAGACAATTTTTGTTCCTAAATTAAATGCATTTCTTTACATTTACTTTCCACAAGGGAGATAATTATGATATTGGGTGGGGGTGGGTAGAGGAAGAGTAATTCTAAGAGAATTCATAGAATTGTAGTTCTTCATATCTTTCTTCAAGTAAAAATAAATGGATTTCCTTTGCGTCATGAGCACAATTATAAAACAAGGCATTGTTTTTAAAGGAGCCTAATCAGCTTTCTTCCTGGGCCACGTGTAGGCGGCTGGCACAAGATCATATTGTATGATGCCACATTGAAATGTAAATGTCCTCTGCCCTTTTTCAACTATTTCCTTTTCAAAGCCTTACTCCCAAAAGGACAATAAAACAGGCTCCCTGTATATTCCTATGAATCCGTTGTTGGATTCACCAGGAGACCCCCTAGCAGGTGATACTGTTCCCTGTTTTAAGTAGTAGACATTCAAGTTTGTGACAGGAATAAAAATGGCAAGTAGACTTTGGTCCCACATGTGCAAGGTCGTGTATGGTTTTGGGTTTTGAATTTTCTAACATCTCATCATGAAAACTTTCAAACTTAACAGAAAAGTTTAAAGAATTTTATAGTGAACACCTAATACCTAACATCTAGATTATATAATTAATATTTTGCTATCCTTATCTCATTACACATCTATCTATATCCATCTCTATCTATCTGTCTAATTCATCTTATTTTTCAATGCACATCAAAATAAATTGCAGACATCAGCACACTTTCCCCTAAACTCTAACAGGCATATCATTTGCTAGAGTTCAAGATTCGTTTCTAGTTTTTTTTCTTTTGATGTAAAATTTAACACAATGAAATGTACAAATCTTAACTGGACATCTACTGAGTTTAATAAATGGATACCTATATATTCTGAACCTCATCAACCTATAGAAGATAACCATCACCCCAGAAATATTCCCCATCCCAGCCAATTTCCTCTGCCAAAGTCAATCACTGTTCTACTAAGTTTTTTAACATAGACTAATTTTGCCTGCCTTAGAATGACTGAATTTTGAAATTTTATTGAAGGCTTCATTTGACAGTTAAATGGTTCAGTGTTGTTCTATTTTTCTTCCTTCACTCGACAAACACTTATTGAACACATACAACAAGCCATGCACACTGGAAGCCAGTGACAACAAAATAGTTATTTCATTAAATTAGAAAAATCATTTCAATGGTGGTGAGAATTGTGGGATTAATTATACCTCAAGGGCAATTTGGATGCACAACCAAAAGGGAAGCCACACACCACACCCAGTGTCTGTTACTCATTTGGAAACTTGCTGACTCTTTGATAGAGAAATAAAACCCATCCATGCCCAGTGAAAAATGAAGGCTTTGCAGGATCCTTGGAGTAAATCTGAAAAATGAGGAGGCTTTTTACAAAAGCCCATCTTTAGACCAACATTATTGCTCTATGATGAAGATGAATGGTCACAGTGCGCCAAGCTGTATCCTATAAAGACACAGCCCCTAGTTTTATGGAACTGTAAAATCGTGAAGGAGGCTACCAAAGGAGCCAAAAAGCTCCTTGTTTATTTTCTTTTAATCTAACTACGGGTAGTCAGTGTATTAGGCCCTTATTTTCTAGTAACTGAATTATTGCTAAGGAGATGACACAATTGGTAGACACCATACTGGGCTACTTTTTTTGGTAAGAGCTCAGAAATGGCACACATCACACATCAGTCACTAAAATGGGACTAAAACATCCTTCTACAGCAACTCTTAATACTCTACATATTCTCCATGAATCTTTGTTATAGGTTGATTGTGTGCCCCTACCCTCCAAAAAGATGTGCTGAATTCCTAACCTCTGGGTACCTGAGAATGTGACTTTATTTGGAAATAGAGTCATTGCATGTGTAATTAGTTAAGATGAGGTCATACTGGAGTAGAGGGAGCCCTAATCCAACATGACCGTTGTCTTTATAAAAGGAACTCCATGTGAAGACCCTAGGTGGAGATGGAGGCAGAGATCAGAGTGATGCATCTACAAGCCAACAAATGCCAAGGATTAATGGCTGCCACCAGAAGCTAGGAAGAGGCAAGGAAGGATTTTTCCCTATAGGTTTCAGGGGGAGTATGACCCTACTGACACCTTGAGTTTGAACTTGCAGAGTCCAGAACTGTGAGACAAGAAATTTCTGGTGTTTTAAGCCCTCCAGTTTGTGGTACTTTGTTAAACGGCAGCTCTAGGGAACGAATACAACCGTATGGAGTTTTTTCTTTTTGATACTTTTTAAAAATTGAAATATAATTTACATGCAGAAAAGTACACCAACCATAAGAGTACAGATCAATGAATTTTTCCAAGTGAAAATACTCATATAGCCACCACCCAAATCAAGAATATTACGAGCAACCCAAAAGTCTCCCTCATGCCTCACCTCAGTCATTATCTCCACCAAGACCATTCTAATTTCCTTCACCATTAGTTTTATCTCCTTTTGAAATTTAGATATGCACATATACTGTGTGTGTGTATTTATATTTAGGCATATCTGGTTTTTTTTTCTTAATATTATGCTGGTAGGATTCACCCATGTTGTGTGAAACTGGTTTCTTCTGAAGACAAATTTAAAAACACAATTAAAAATTTTGTTGTTTGGTTCAAATTTCAAAAAATACAAATGGTATACAGCGAAAGTCTTAAAAATCTCCCCAGCACTGCATCCCAGTCACATGATTCCATTTCCAAAAGGCAACTAATATTTCTTGTGTACCCTTCTAGAGGGATTTTATACCTCTTAAAGCAAAGATAGATGCATTTATAGATAAATCTTTCTCTCTTTTCCTTTTTGCACAAAACTTAACATACTATACTAATATCATGCACCTTTCACTTTAAAATACATCTTGGGTGGGTGATAGGGATTAAGGAGGGTACTTGTTCTGATGAGCACTGGGTGTTATATGTAAGTGATGAATCACTGAGTTCTACTCCCGAAACCAATATTGCACTGTATACTAACTAGAATTTAAATAAAAAAAAAAAAATAAAATACATCTTGGGTAATAAACCATACTAACACATAAAAGCTTTCTCATCCTGTTTTGTAGTTACACAGTATTTGACTATAAGAATATAGTATATGTAACACAACATACACACACACACAAGCAATTCTCTATTGATAGCCATTTGGGTTATTTTCAATCTTGTATTATTGTAAAGAAGGTTGCAATTTGTAACTTTGTAATTTTGCACATGATGAGCACATCCATATGTTTTCCCCAAAGAAGAACTGATGCATCAAAAGATATAAGCTTTTGAAATTTTGATATTGCCAAACTGTTCTCCATTGAGACTGTACTAATTTGAACTCCTACTAGCGAAGTACAAGAGTACCTTTTATGCATAGTCTTGCTACTAATAGATTATGTGATCAAACCTAAAAATCTTCAAAATAGCATTTCATTATAGTTTTAATTTATCTTCCCTTTTTATAAATGAAGCTGGTTATGTTTCATATGTTAATAGACAGCTATTTATATTTCCTCTTCTGTAAACTATTAATAACCTTACTTCTTTTTTTTCTATTGCATTGTTGGTCTTTTTTCTTAGTGCCTTGTAGAAACTCTTTACATATTAGGGAAATCGGTCCTTTCTCTTATATCAGTTGCAAAATATGTTTCCTAGTTTGTCACTTGTCTTTTGCCTTTGTTATGGTGGTGGCTGTCTCTCAGAAAAATTCTGACTTTAAGTAATTGAAATCATTTTGTGGCTTTCCTTTTATGACTTCCTGATTTTGTATCATACTTTCACTCATGGATATAAAAAATTCCCCCTAAATTCTTTTAGCAATTCTAATTTTTTTTAATTTAAGCCTTTGATGTATTTAGAATTTATCTTAGTGTAAAATATATCAATATATCCATATCAGTAAACTTAATTTTTCCAGACAGCTATTTAGTTATCCCAGCACCATTTATTCAACAATTTAGTTTTATCACACTGATCTGAGATGCTTATTGTAAAATAAAATTGCAAATGTATTTAAAATTATTCCTGTATTACACTGTGTCATTGAACTATTAATACCCTAATTCAAATACATAAATATATTTGAAATATGTTTTAATATTTAAAAGGCAACTTTCTCTCATTGTTTTCTTTTTTTCATTTTTGACTGTTCTTGATTAAAAATAATTTTTTTCACATAAACTTCAGCATCAGATTTTTTGGTTACAAACCATTCTGTTGGTATTTTTATTGGGATCATGTTAAATTTCTGATGCTGAGATTTTCTATCCAAGAACATAGACTGCCTTTCTATTTATTTATATCCTTTTTCCTTTGCATCTCAGGGAACTAAAGAAGTTTCATTCATTTATATAAATAAATATTTATATCTTACAGATTCTTTAAGTTAAATTCCTATATTTATATATGATATATTTACATATATACTTATATTTACATTTGTATTTTCCATTTTTTTTTCTACTGTAAATAAGATTTTTCTTGCATTATATCTTCTAACTAGCTGTTGATAGTGTATATGAATACTGTTCATTTTTACATAATAAATTGGTACTCAACCACCTTACTGAGTTGTTATTGTTTATAACTTTCCAGTTGATTCATAGAAATACACATACAACTATACAATTATATCATCTGCAAATTAATATAAACATTAGTTCAACCTTTTCCTTCTGACTTTTTATGCTTCTAGCTTCTTTCTCTTGTACTGCATTGGCCAGCACATTCAGAACAATAAACAATGTTAAAGAACAGTTATAATGAGAGAGCTCCCTTCTTTGACAATTTTTTTTAATGTTTATTTATTTTTGAGAGAGGGAGAGTGAGTGGAAGAGGGGCAGAGAGAGAGAGGGAGACACAGATCTGAAGCAGGCTCCAGGCTCTGAGATGTCAGCACAGAGCCCGATGTGGGGCTTGAACTTGGGAACAGCGAGATCATGACCTAGATGGAAGTGGGACATTTAACCACTGAGCCACCCAGGTGCCCTGAGGGGGCTCCCTTCTACTTGCTGGATGGCATGCAGCCTGATTCATGAATCATTTAATAAAGCCAATTAGATTTTTTTAAAAAGTAAAGAAAGAACAGTTATAACAATGAATACCCTTGTCTTCATTCTTTCTGACATAATATGGCTTCTAAGTATTTCCCTATCAAACATGACAATTCTTGGTGAAATTCTTAGTTTTATCATGTTAAGGAGGTATCCATCACTTCCTGATTTATAAAGTGTTTTTTAATGAAAAATTGATATTGAATTACATCAATACTTTGCAGCATTTATGAAGATGCTCAAATGAGTTTTTTTTTAATGTTTTATTTTGAGACAGCGAGTGAGAGGTGGGAAGGGTAGGGGAGGGGCAGAGAGAGAGAGAAGGAGAGAGAGAATCCCAAGCAGGTTCCTGACACTGGGATCAAGCTCACAAACTGTGAGACATTGACCTGAGCTGAAATCAAGAGTAGGATGCTTAACTGACTGAGCTGCACAGGCACCCCCAAATTAGTTTTCTATAAAGATCTATTAAATTAAAAAAAATGGTAAATTATATTAATAGATTTCTCAATACTGTATCTTTCTTGCACTGCTGGGACAAACTTCATTAAGTCATGGGCACATTGTTCTTTCAAAATGCTGCTAGACCCTGTTTGCTAATATTTTATTTAGAATGTAACATTAGGGGGCACCTGGGTGGCTCAGTCGGTTAAGCGTCCGACTTTGGCCCAGGTCATGATCTCACAGTTCGTGAGCTCGAGCCCCCTGTCAGGCTCTGTGCTGACAGCTTGGAGCCTGGAGGCTGCTTCAGATTCTGTGTCCGCCTCTCTCTCTGCCCCTCCCCAGCTCATGCTTGCACTCTGTCTCTGTCAAAACTAAAGAAACTTAAATAAAATAAAATAAAATAAAATAAAATAAAATAAAATAAAAAAGAATGTAACATTAGTAGTCCTCTATGGTAGTTGTTCTGATGGATTTTCCTTCTCTTTGGAAGTCAGGGTGAGCAAATTATATTATGCTTTTCATCTGGGTTTTCAAATTTATTTGTAAAAAGTTTAATGAAACAGATTTCATTGTTCCTTTTAAATATACCTTATATTCATCTCTTTTGCACTACTTGTGGGAATGCAAATTGGTGCAGGCACTCTGGGAAACAGTATGGAGGTTCCTCAAAAAATTAAAAATAGAACTACCCTACAACCCAGCAAAATTGCACTACTAGGTATTTATTCAAGGGATACAGGTGTGCTGTTTCTTTTCTTTTCTTTTTAACGTTTATTTATTATTGAGAGACAGAGAGACACAGAGCATGAGCGGAGGGGGGAGGTGGGGCAGAGAGGGGTAGACACAGAATCTGAAGCAGACTCCAGGCCCTGAGCTGTCAGCCCAGAGCCCGACGGGGGCTTGAGCTCACAAACTGCGAGATCATGACCTGAGCTGAAGTCGGTTGCCTAACCAACGGAGCACCCAGGCGCCCCTAGGTGTGCTGTTTCGAAGGGGCACATGCATCTCAATGTTTATAGCAGTGCTATTGACAATGGCCAAAGGATGGAAAAAGCCCAAATGTCCACTGATGGATGAATGGATAAAGAAGATGTGGTATATATATACAATGGAGTATTACTCGGCAATAAAAAAAATGAAATCTTGCATTTCCAACTGTGTGGATAGAACTAGAGAGTACTATGCTAAGCGATATTAGTCAGAGAAAGACAATGATCATATGACTTCACTCATATGAGGAATTTAAGATACAAACAGATGAACATAAGGGTAGGGAAGCAAAAATAATATAAAAACATGGAGGGAGACAAAACATAACAGACTCTTAAATACACAGAACTGAGGGTTGCTAGGGGTGGGTGGATGGGCTAAATGGGTAAGGGCCATTGAGGAAGACACTTGTTGGGATGAGCACTGGGTGTTATACATTGTGGATGAATCCCTGGAATCTACTCCTGAAATCATTATTTCACTATATGCTAACTAACTTGGATGTAAATTACTTACCTTCACTGTGGATATCCACGATAACCCACCTTAATGCCAACTCATTGTACATAAAATAAAAATACTTCAATTATGAAAAAAAATATATATATACACCTTATATTCACCTTATTTTATTTCCCCTATTTTTACTAATCAAGTTGGCCAAAGTTTCCTCTATTCTGTTGTTTTCAAATAATATGATTTTTGCATTTATTAACTTATTTTCCAGTTTTGAATTCATGCTTTAATTTTATTTCCTTTCTGCTGTTTTTCTTAGGTTTTATTGTTCTTTTCCTAACTTTTTGAATTGGATGCTTAATTCATCTACTTAATGTTTTTATTATTTACCAAAATAAGTACTTGTGGGCCATGACTTTCTTCTGACCATTGCTTTAGCTGCATCTCTTGGATACTGTAAGAGTAACTTACTTCGATCAGGTTGGTTTTAGGTAATAGATGTTTACCTAACCACTGTATATAAAAAATTTTTTTAGGGGGGCGCCTGGGTGGCGCAGTCGGTTGAGCGTCCGACTTCAGCCAGGTCACGATCTCGCGGTCCGTGAGTTCGAGCCCCGCGTCGGGCTCTGGGCTGATGGCTCAGAGCCTGGAGCCTGTTTCCGATTCTGTGTCTCCCTCTCTCTCTGCCCCTCCCCCGTTCATGCTCTGTCTCTCTCTGTCCCAAAAATAGATAAACGTTGAAAAAAAAAAAAAATTTTTTTTAGGAAATTCATCATTTTATAAAAGGTGGTAGGATCATTAAAGGAACCCAGCAGTGAGTCTGTAATAATGTGAAGAATAATTCTTTCATGGACATGCACGGTGTATTGACCAATGCCAGCCACGGCGCTGGATACTGAGAACACAGATGCACATGAAGGGTTCTCTGTCTTTCCATTGTTAAGGGAAAAACCCCACACATGAACACATCATCACATACCATAATGCCACAGAACCATTAAGACAAGGCATACAAATATAAAGAAGATACAAACTTTGATATTAAGATAATTTCATTCCACTACTCAAAACATGTATTAATACTCTTTAATAAGAACCCATTTTATTGATAATGACCTAAGTTGCTCTTCCAGTTTTAACTTCAAAGCTTTCACAATGACAATGTTGGGTTTTGTAGGAACATGGGTCATCGTGGGGTCAAAAGAGAAGCAGGGAGGCTTATTGGGAGGCTTCTGTAGTTGTCTAGGTGAGCAATGATGATGGTCTGAACTAGGGAGGGAGTGGAGGGGATGGTGACTAGAAGCTGGATTCAGCATATAATTGGAAGGTAGAGCTGATGGGATTTGCTAACGGACTGGATGTGGAGTGTGAGAGAATGAAAAGAATTATCGTTGAGTGAGAATTTCACTATAAGCAATGACATGAACTGGGCGTGTTATTTACTGAAGGGGAAAACTCCAGAGGATGATGTTTGGGGGCTAGGATTAAAATTAATTATTGTTTCTTGGCAGCTCATCTATCTGAACTCATCTCATATATGTCTCCCACAAGTTGGCCATATTCAAGATCTTTGTCGACAGCTCCATGCTGTTTTATATGTTGTTTCCACACATGAAGTGTCCTTCCCTCTCTTCCCTATCTGGCAAACACCTGCTCATCCTTCAAGACTAATCTCCAATGTCAGTTCCTCCAGTTACCTTCCTGACTCCTGCAGGCACAGGAGATTCTTGCTTGAGCTTCCCCAGCACCCCAGCCATATCACAATCACAGATTTGTTCATGCATCTGTCTCTGCTACCTGGGACAAGTCCTTCAATGGCAGAAGCCATGCTCTTTTTTTCCTTTTTCTTTTCCTGTAGCATAATGCCTGAAACCAAGTTGGCTGCTGTTTTAATTCACTCAATCAGTGCTGACTGAGTGCCTACCTTGTACAGTACATGATGTTATTCACTATTCTAGGTGCCTGAGGTTGCAGCAATGAGCCCAGCAAAGCTGTGCTGTCAAGGAGCTTACGTTCTATTGGGGGATACGGCAATACACAATCAAGTAGATATGTAATAAAATGTGCAATAGAGAAAAAAATAAGACAGAGGAAGACAACTGAAGGGTGAGAATTGAAAACAAAGGTCCTGTTTTAGACAGTGCAGAAATGGGAGGTCTCATTTAAGCAGACTCTAAATAAAATCTGGGAGAGAGCATTCCTGGTAAACAGCTAGCCAAAAATCTAGACTGCCTGGAGGGTAGTGGCCACAGAAGGCTGCTGAAGTAGTCGGGATAGTGAGGCTCTGCAGTTCAGGGTGGGTGTCTGGGTTTTAATCTAAGTACTACAGAAAGCCACAGCAGGCAAGGATCTGACTTACAGTTTTAAAAGGGGACTTTGATTTCTATGCGGAAAATGGGATGTTGTGGGGTCAGACTGGAAGCAAGTTGAAAGGCTCTCAGCATCTAGGTGAGCAATGACAATGGATTCGACTAGGGAGGGAGCAGAAGAGGCGGTGACAAGTAGCTGGATTTGACACATGTGGAAGGTAGAACTGATAGACCTTGCAAATGGATTGGATGTGGGATGTGAGAGAATGTGTTAAGGATGGCTTTGAGGATTTCAGCCTAAGTAACCAGATGAATAGGGGTGTCATCTACCGAGATGGGAAACTTCAGGGGAGACTGAGGTTGGGGGGGGGGATGAGGGGAGAAGAAGGGTTGCTGTGGGATGGGCTAAGTACGAGGACAGCCTTATTAGACAGGCTTTGAAGCTACCAAATAAGCAGCTGAATAGAGAACTTGAGAGTCAAAGCAGGGTTGATTCTAGAAATATAAATTTGGGAGGCACTGGAGACAGTATTTAAAAGCCACAGTACTGGGTGAGATCACCCAGGAAGAAAGCTCGTGTGGGTTGAAGGAATGAATAAGCAAGTTTATGTGCAGGAAGGAAGATGTTAACAGGTTCATATAATCTGTATAGAGTTTGGATGAAGAAAGAATATATAGAGGGATGACAGTGCACAGAATGAATTTTTCTGTCTAGGTGGCCAATTCAGATTTTTCCCTTGGACTCTCAGAGGAGCCTGGATCTCAAATTATTTGATGGTTAGTGGATCATAGGACTCCCTGGAGCAAGTTTCCATCGTGCAGCATGTGGATAAGGTGTGTCAACCTTCAGGCTGTTTGGGAACTAAGCATCTCTCTGGGAGAGCGCCCTACTAAAGCATGAGGTGTGGGCTGCAATCCATGAGGGTGAGTCTTTCTGGAAAAAGAAGAGATTTACATATGTACACAATGTGTTTCAAATTAGAAAGGAGGGAAAAGATCGCAAATCTAACATCTGTAGACATCTTTCATGTGCAACATGTTGTTCCCACTGATGACACAGGCAGGCAACCTTCCACAATTCAGATAAAGTAATCTTTGCCATAAACCCAGGACAGGTTTTGTGGAATTTGAAATAGTTAAGTTGTATTTCTCAGAAGTCAAAAGCAGGTCAGTGGGTCCACCAAGTTCTTCTGGTTACTTCAAATATCATATTACCCAATACCAATAGCTTCTCAGGCTCATGGGAATAAAATCACATTTAAAAACACTACAAAAGGATAATAATGTAAGAGATATCCACTGTGAAAAACCTCTTTTGCATACTTCCTAAGATCAATATTTCCTTCTAAGTACACAGTTGTGTCTATCTCTTGTTATTTTGCTTTTTAATCACAAGGCATTAAAAATTGTCATTTAAGGCTCCAGCTTCTTTTGACCTTTTTTTGATCTCCATTCACTCCCATGGTATTCCAGGCTATTCTCACTTAAAAATTATCAACACATTGCTCATATTTGCTCCCCTACTCCACTGTGATTACAGCTATTCCTCAGTGTAATCCTCAAAATAGGAAATAAAGACCCAACATGAAATCTTATTGCTTGTGCCTTCTCAAGTATCCTATCCACATCCCAAAGAGATAAAGCATTGTTCTAGAATTATTGTTAACTGCTAGTGAAAGCCAGCCGTCTACTCTTACCTACCCAAACTACAAAAATCACTGTGTTGATTTCTGGGTGTCTTGAAACAGACAAACTAAAATACTCCAAGAAGAGAAAAGTTGTGTGGAACTTTGGAAAGATAGAAAGGTTGTGATTTATGAAACCAGGAAATATTTAGTGATTGTCTACCACATGCCAGTCACTTAGGTAGGAGCTAGGTCATAAACACAAATAGCCTCTGGAGTGTAGAACATAGCGGTTAATCAGGCAAAGAGATACTATGCCATAAGGGATGCTGCAGGGGTATTTCAGCATGCTATCAGGGACAGATGGGACCCTTCCCGGCAGTGACAATCTCTGAGCTGAACTCTAAATGACAAACTAGGAGTTAAGAGAATGAGGAAAGAGCAACTAAAATTTGCAAAGAAGAGTCAACTAATATTTGTGGATGTCTAACTATATTTTCCCTCCTAAGCTTGGTGCTAGGTATACAAAGATGGATATGAAGATATAGTAGCTATATTCAAACTTCTAAGGAGCAATGTAGAAAAAAAAAGCATCAGACTTTTCCGAGTGGCCCTATGAGTGATATCAACAGAGAAGGTACCACAGAGGAGGCTTCTAGAAAGTAGGTTCAACAGGCTATTATGGATGTTTTTTCTCCTGAACTATAGCAATGAGTTTGTGAAAAAGATCACCTTTATGGGCGTTCAGAAACGGACAGAGCAGGGGAATTAGAAACTTTCACAATTGAGCTCAGGCATGATTATTAATGGGAATCAAGAAAATCTGAGTATCAGGTAACTAAGCCTTTTAATGTTAATATGAGACTATGACCCTGACCATTTTGCATCCCCAGGCAGAGATGGTCTGTACCGTAACGTGTACGTTGCCAGCCTGGGGGCAGCCCTACAGTTTTATGGCTTGCTGCTTCTACTTCAGAAGCTAGAGACTCCTTAAGTCCTGGCAAAGATTCCAACACATGTTAAAGATGAAAAAAAAAAAAAAAAGATGAACAAGAACTCTACAATGGATTAAAGTCCCAGGAGAAGTAGATACTACGGACAGAGAAGAAGTATATGATACACACTACAGTAGTGACTCCATGGTGGGTACACATTGGCAGTGAGAGGAACATGTGTAGTCTGAAATAGGTTTGTGTTGCTGGTGGGGATGTACATAAGGGTGAGACAGTCCTCTAGGGAATTTGGGTTAAAAACCTCAACAGAACAATTATGTGACTGGTTTTCATACCTAATTGCAAGAATGAAGGGAAGGGTGAAGCTAAAGCATATTCTCAAGGCCAAGCCCAAGTCTTGACCAACTAACCAAAGTAGTTCTATAATTATTATCCTCTAGGTGCCTTGAGGAAGTTCCAGGTTGGGGCAGTGGGAGAGGTCTGCAGTGTAGCTGTTTTGTGTTGGATAGGCCAGTTCCTTTCCCATTGCTGGTGAGAACCCCATGTCAGTTAGAACCACATTGGCACATCCACAGTCCACCCTACAAAAGACTCAGATAATGCAAAGGCTTTTCCTAAGACACCCCCCTTTCCTCCTTCTGTCTCCTGGATGTCTGTGCTCCTTTGCTGACATATCTTCCCCTGCCCCCGCTCCCATTTTCCAAAATCACTTCCCCCTCCTCTCTGTTCTTCTCACTATAGTTTCCTCAGTGTGCACCTTTTTGTGTTTAGAGTTTAATTGCTTTTTGGAAAGTTGTGAGTGATTTCAAATCTCTCCTAAACTTGTCAGGAGTATTCATATTCTCACTGAATGTGAATTAAGGTAATAGATAACTGTGGACTTAAACACAGGTGGAAAAGAAAGGCCCTTTGAGTGCCTACTATATAGAGTCACACCATTAAACCCTGCAGGAAAGCTGGCCCTGAGTTCTCACTAACCATTTTTTTTTTTTTTAATTTTTTTTTTTTTCAACGTTTATTTATTTTTGGGACAGAGAGAGACAGAGCATGAACGGGGGAGGGGCAGAGAGAGAGGGAGACACAGAATCGGAAACAGGCTCCAGGCTCTGAGCCATCAGCCCAGAGCCCGACGCGGGGCTCGAACTCACGGAGCGCGAGATCGTGACCTGGCTGAAGTCGGACGCTTAACCCACTGCGCCACCCAGGCGCCCCTCACTAACCATTTTAAAAACAGAACTTGGATAAAACACTGGCACCCCACTTTATTTTTTTAAAGTTACAGGTCTCAGGGCTAGCAAACACAATCCTAGGGAACTGACTGTCAAAGGTTCTGTATGGTGTCTAATGAGCGATTCTAGGACCTCCCTTGAAAGTCTGTTGGTAAATCTCTCCTTGGTATTAAAGATTTCACATAAAACTTGACGCAAACAGAGCATCTGTCTAGACAGTAAGAGGGCTGACTTGTATTCCATGTTCTATTGTTGATTCTGTGTAACCCCTAAAATCTGGTCATAGCTTCTCTGTGGCATAATCTATGAAGTAGTTATAATGGCTGAGCTAGGTTCAGGCCTAAGTCTCTGTGCTGACATGCATGTTATCACCTATTATTGGACCCTCGTTCCAGCCAGGAACCAGGTAAAGGAGAGATGTTCAGTGCGAATGTAACTTGAAAACTTCATGCTCATTTGCCATTGTTACAGTTCCTATGAAAGATCCTAAGAACTTCTGGGCAAAAGACTGAAGAAATTCAATGGTTTCTTGGGAATTGACGATTGAGGTAAACATTTCTAAAATGTGCAAATAAGTTAATTTTGAAAATCTGCTGCTCATTTGTTATAACTTCAGAGTTTCAATTTTAATTATTTTAAAAATTCCCTCTAACAAACACACTTTCTGAATGACTACTGCCTCATCATTTGGCAGCCAATTCTTGAAACCTTGGCACTCTGAGCAAGAATTATGATTATGTATCAATGTGCATCCATTGAGTTACTGTTTCACCTGGCAGGAAGATGGATATGAATTCAAGTTTTGGCTCTAACACTTACCATATCTTTAGGTTTGCAATAGTTTTTATTGATTTTTTTTTTTTTTTTTTGGTAAAAAGGGATAAATAATACTTAGCTTTCAGGGTGCTTGTGAGGACTATGTTAAAAACATGTAAAATGCAACACTCAAAAGTTCCTTCTGTTATTATCCACAGAATCTAGAGTGAGTACAAAATCGCTGTTGACAGCCATGAGCCCCTCTGAGTGGGAAATGATGAGAATCCCAACTCCCTGTGCACCATCTCAACTTGATTCAATAACTCCTCAAACATTTACTGAGTACTTATTTTCCAAGTACTATTTTAGGTCTTGGAGATATAGTTGTACTGAACATGACAGACAAGTTCCCTGCATTCTCAAGTCTTATATCCAGTTGGGGGAGACAGATAATAAACACATAAATAGATAATAAATTATCAAGTAATGACAGTGCTATGAGAAAAGCCAAATAGGGTGATATGTTATGGAGTCCCTAGGGGCTATGTAGGACAGTTCTTTCTGAGGTCATGGCATTTAAACTATGATCTGAATGACACGAAGGAGAGAGCCACATGAAGGTCTGTGGTAACTGATCTCAAGTGTGGTCTACAGAAACCTAAGGGATACCAAGACCCTTTCAGAAAGTCAATGAGGTCATAATATTAAGATGTTACTTGTTTTTTTCACAGGTTGGCATTGGAGCTAATGGTGCAAATATAATGGTTGGTAAAACTGCTGGTGCTTCAGCATGAAACAAGGCCGTGGCACTAACTGTACTAGTTTTCACTATCACACTCACAGTAAAATAAAATATTAGTTTCACTCAAGAATGTATTGATCAAGCAGTAAGAATTATTACTTGTATTAAATTTACATTAAATCCCAACATTTGAGTACATATCATGTTAACACTGGGTGACAAATGCGCATAAAATACATTTACTGCATACTGAGGTATGATTGTTGTCTCAGGGAAAAATATTTGTGGGGTTATCTAAGTTGCAAGTTGAACAAGCCACTTTCATAGAACACCATTTTTACTCGAAAGAATGCCTGACAAACTACGGTTATTCAGATTTAGGTATCTGGCAGATATTTTCTTGAAAATGAAAAGAAGTGAGCTGTCACTTCAAGGAAAACCACTGGTAGAATTTATTGCTAATGATACAATGCAAGGTTTTAAAAATCAGATTTTTAGAAAGTGTGTATTTGCTACTGTGAACTTGACAGCTTCCCAAAACTGAAAAACTGTTCTGATGAGATTGCTGGTAATATTAAGCTGTGATTTTTTTTGGACATTGCAAAATAAAATGTGTTACCATTTTGAAGATCTGTAAAAACTTTGTTAACCAATATTTTCCAAATAACCAATCACGGTCTTAAAAAATCATGCTTTCGTAACAGATCCATTCAATATGCAAAGTAGACCAATAAATTTTAATGTAATAGAGTATGGGTCCATTGATTTGGTTTTAGATTCTGTTTTTCAACTAACCTGTAGGAAGTCACCATGTATCAATTCTGATGTAGGGTCAAAGAAGAGTATCCACAATTATTTGAAAAGGCTATTAAATGCTTTCCCAACTACAAATCTGTATGAAGCTGAACTTTTCTTCATCTAATTTAACCAAAACAACATATTACAACAGATTAAATACCAAAACAGATATTAGAATCCAAGTATTTTCTATTATGATAGACAACAAAGAGATTTGGAAAAATGTAAAACAATGCCATTCTTCTATTTTTTTGTCTTGAAAGATATAGATTTTTCATAAATGTGTTTTTTATATTAACATGTAGTATGCTCATTATTTTAAATTAATTCTTTAAATGTTCAATTTTAACTTTTAATACAGTAAATATAGATTGATAAAACCCAAATAAACAAAAGCTCCTTAGTATTCTCAGTAATTTTTTTGAATATTAAGAGGTCTGAGACCAAAATTTTGAAAACCTATTCGTCTAGGCATGAGGCAGATTAAACAACATAGTTGTAATTTCTTTAGGTTTTACACAAATTTTATTAGATTTATTCTTAGGCACTTTAAATTTTTTGTTACTGTAAGTAACTTTTAAAAAAGTGATTTTTTCTGTGTTACTGTTATATAAAAAGGCAACTAATTTTTGTATAGTGATCTTATATCCAGCCACTTTGCTGAACTTTCTCAAATTTTTTTTACATCAGTCTTCTCATTAGGCCAGTGGTCAGCAAATTATGATCCCTAGGCTAAAATTGGTTGGCCACTAGTTTTGTAAATAAAATTTTATTGGAACAGAGCTACATCCATTCATTTTGTACTACAATGGCAAAGTTGAGTGACAGAGACTATATTGCCCACAGAGCCAAAAATATTTACTATATACTTTTTTCAAAACTCTGAACCCCATTCATAGAACCAACTCTGGCTCTGTTGATCCCCTATATGGCATTTTTATTTTCAATTTAATTAATTTCTGTTCTATTTATTCCTCCTCTCTTCCTTTCTCCTTCCTTTGTCTTTTTCTACCTTCTCAAAGTTAGCTTACTAATTTTCACTTTTTTCTCTTTTGGTAAAACATTTGAGGCTACAAATTTTCCTCTAAGTACAATCTTCACTGCATCCCACAAGTTTTGATATGTACTATTTTAATTTTCATTCAATTCTAAGTATTTAAAAATTTCCATTATGATATCTTTGATCAATGAGTTATTTAGAAATGTTTTCAAATTTCCAAATATAAGGGGAAATTTGGGGGGTTTAATCTTTTAGTTATTGACTTCTAGTTTAATTGTACTATGATCATAGAATGTGGCCATTATTAGTTATTCTTGGAAATATGGTGAGACTTGTTTTGTGGCTTAGTATAAGGTCAGTTTTTATAACTCTTGTGAATAATACATATATTTTAAATGCTTAGTGCAAGGTTCCTTATGTCCATGAATCAAGCTATTTAATTTTGATGTCTACGTTGTCTGTATTTTTACTATTTGTTATCTCCTTGTCCAAGCAACAACTTGGGAAAAATATGTGAAGTTTATCTATAGTTTTATCAATTTTTGTTTTGTATATTTTGAGGCTGTTTTAGAAATGTTATACTTTTTCAACAAATTAAAATTTTATCCATATGTTCACTCTCTCTATCCTAAATGTTTTTGGTCTTAAAGTGTATTTTGCTTGATATCAATAAAGCTACCTTAACTACCTTTTGATTAGTATTTGCTGAAATATATTTTTTTATCCCTTGTCTTTGTTTTTCCATGTTAGGGGTGTCTTTTCTAACACTGTATAGCTAAATTACTATTATTTTTAAAAAATTTTAATTTTACTATATCTGTCTTTTAGCAAGAAAGATTAGGCCCTTTACATAGATTGTGATTGCTAACATAGTTGCACTTGTTCTGATGATCTAACTTTTGCTATTTATCTTGCTTTTCTTATGCTTTATTTTTGTTTTTATTCTTGCTTGACTTTTTAAAAGGGGCTTGGAAGTTACATACTGTTTCTCTTCTTTTAGTAGTTTCACTTGAACTCTAAAATTAGTATTGTAATCTCCTTCAGAACAATAAAAGGACCTTATATTGCAAAACTCTGATATTTCCTTCCTTGCACACATGGAGTTTTACCCAGTATTTTAATTTATCTTTTCCTCTATGTTAGACATTATTGTTTTAAACCATCAATATTTGTTTAGATTTACCTACAAGTTTACCAATTTCTTTATCATTTCTTTCTGTATTTTAGACTTTTCTTTTACTATCCTTGTCCTTCTTTCTGAAATATATCCTTTGAAGTTCCTTCAGTGTAAGAATACTAGTAGTAAACTTTTAGGTTTTTTCTCTTATGAAAACAGTATTTCATTCTCATTTTTGAAAGTTACTTTTCCCGAATGCATTTTATTATTCTCAGACCCTTAAAAATATCATTTCACTCTTCCTGGCTTCAATTGTCACCATACAGAAGTCTGCTGTCAGTCTAATTATTATAACATAGAGGGTATGATCTGTGTTTTCTCCATGGCTCCTTTTAAGAGAATGTTGTCTTCAGTGATGTGCAATCTTACTCCATTGTAAAAGGTTATGTATGCCTTTGCATTTGTCTGCTTAGTACATACTTCATCCTAAGTCTGTAGACCCACATTTTTCATCTTATTTGGAAAATTCTCAGCCATATTTTATTGTCTCACCCCCATCCTGTATATTCTTTCCCTTTGTAACCCTGAATCAGCATATGCCAGGCCTTCTTGTTCTACATTCTATATTATTAAGTTCTCTTCCTTACACTTCCATCTCCTTATCATTTGTACTCTATTGTATGAAACTACTTCAGTTTGATTTTCCAGTTTATGAATTTATCAATTATAAATGAGCATATCCACTAATTTTTTTGATTTAATTTTTGTCAATTAATTTTTTTCATTTCTTTTTCAGAAGTGTCTGATGATTTTGATAGCCCACTGTTGCTGGTATTTTTGTATTCTATTTTAAAAGATGTTTTTTAAATATAGAGGTAGACTTTTTTTTTTTTTTTAATCTGACAATTCACACACCTAAAGTCCTTGGTGGGGAAGGGGTAATCAGTGTATTATTTGTTGCTTATGCTGACTTCTACTCATGGGTTTATTTCTTTATTTGATGATCTTTGAGAATATGTAAAATCTTAAAATGTGAAAAAAATGGAACTCAAGTTCTGTTTTTGATATGTTAATTTTGAAATGATTATCAAGTATCCCAATGGATACATCAAGTACACCACTGGATATATGAGCCTGATATTCAGGGGAGAGATCAGAGCTGGAGATATAAACTGAGGAGTCAGTACCATGAACTACTGGGAGCACATGAGGCAGCAAGCGAAAGTACAGACATAGAAAACATGAAGTTAAGGATTGTGCCTCAGGGCATACCAATTCAGACACTTAACAGAAAAGAAGGCCGCAGTGGTGACTGAAAACAAGAACAACAGTCCAAAAAATGGTGCTGTCATGTTGGCCTAGAAAACAGTGGGTTTTAGGAAAAGTGAGTGGTTGACTGTGTTGGATGCTGCTGAGAAGCTGAGGAAGATGAGGCAACAAGGATGTTGGTGGCTTTGATATGAACATTTTTGGAGGAGCAGTAGGGTTAAATGAGGGAGCAGAGATAACTAATGCCTACAGATAAAAAGTTCAAGACATTTTGGGTGAATGGGAACAGTAAAGTAGGGTAGAGGCTAGAGAAGGGTGTGGCAAAGAAGGTTTTTTCATTGGGTGATATTAAATATTTTACATCCCAATGAAAAGATTTGAGTACAAAGGGGGAAACTAATTATATGGGAAAGAAGGGAATATTTTCAGGAGCAACATTCTTGAAAAGGCCAATTGCCCGAAAGTCTTTTAAGCTGTGATGTGGAATATGTGTGTGGCATGAGTCATATACAAAACCGACAAGACAGAAAGGCTAGGACACCTATATTATAGAAGGACTTGGGGACTGTTTAATCCTAATTACAGTCAAGTTCTCATAAGGGGTACTACATCCTAACTTCAAATTTACCCATGTCACAGCAACTAGTGTTAGAAACTATACAACATGTCTGATAATCATAATCCAAAAGTTGTTCGGGGTATTTATGAAAGTGGGAGATTAACTCAATCACAATACTGAAGGAGCCTTGAGAGATTTCCTAGTTTAGTCTCCTATCCACTCTAGGCAAGTGAATCCTAAAGGTCTTGGAATGGACACCTCGCTGTAATATCCCTGGCGAACACTTCTAGAACTTTGTCACCATGTAATGTATCCAACAGAAATAAAAGTAAATTTCCTCTTGTTTTGTGCTTAGTGGGCATAGAGTATAGCTGAACTGTTATTTTTTTTCACCAAAAAAAACCCCTTAAGTATCTGAAGACAGAAATTAACTTCACTTTTTCTTCTCCAAGCTAAACAATCTTTTCCTCTTAATTTTCCTTCATAGATCTTATTTTGTATTATTTGGCTAGTCTCCCCAACATTTTTCCCTCTCTCCAACTGCTTTTTTAAAAGTGCTGTGACCAGAAATCAACAAGCTACTCAAATAAAGTCTGAGTAATCCTGAGAACAGTGGGGGGATTTCAACACGTCTCCCTTGGACAGATGAAAGGCTGAATTGACTCTGCCAAGCTTGAACACATTCCAGTTCCTGCTGATCTGGGGAGACTCTTCCACTTCCATTTTTCTTCTTTTCCCTAGCAATTTGAATAAAACAAAAATACAACCAGACATATATAGGAGAGAGTTTTTAGCACTGTTCACCTGTTCTTAAAAATAAGCTTGATACCTACATAAGTCAAAAACTGCACACACCAATTCTTTCTAAAGTATAATAATTATTGAACTTGCCAAAAAAAAAAAAAAAGCCTTGTCTCTTAACTGTATATATTCCAGAGAGTGCTTCTTAAAATCCAAAAGGAAGTATTCAGATGAAGTAATTAATTAAGTGAAGTGTTGGGCAGGAAAGCTTTCTACTCTTTTGAGGCTAATGGATGGTTGAGAAACTCCTATGGGTGTGTGTGAGAGAGAGTCTGCCTGCTAATTACTACCCAAGAAAATATAAGCATCCAACAATCATTCTAATTTTTGCTAAGCAGCATGAAATATCACATTACATTACATTATGTTATGTCAAGCAACAGGATGTTCCTAGGGTAACATGATAAAACAATACAGCTGGGAAAAACAAATTGAAAGGCCAACTGATGTGCATATAATTTTGAAAAGAAAGAAAAAGGCCCACCTTGATAATTAGACTTAGAGCTAGCTGACTAAAGTGTTTTGATATCCACAGGTGATTTTAGGAAAGTAGCTATGTCTCAGCCATAAGATTTGGCTCTCTTATTTATAGTTATTTCACTGTGAAAAAGGATTGTAGCCTCTTTGAACTTTAATTTTTTCCTCTGTAAAATGGGAATAATGCAACCCATCTTCCCTCTCTTATATGACTGTTGTGAAATTCTCATGCCTGGCACCATTAGGTGTTTTATGAATGTCTAGTTGGATACCTATATCTATATAAATTGGATTTAATATTTTGTATTTCACTGATTCTATGATGTATATTTTCCCACCTAATAATGTTTCAGAAATTAGGATATATCTTAAAATTGATAGTCTATTAAAATTTAATTGGTATTTATTTCTTTCTTAGTGGTATATAAAATCAATGGCCTTAAATCACTTAAATACACTTAAATCAATGGCCTCTTAGAGATATGGCAAATAAGAGTCTGAAAATGGTAAAAGTGATACCTAAATGTCAGTTATTCATTTACTCATAAAACAAGATTTTGCTAAAAGTCTCCTCTGTGCAAGGCATTCAGGGGGAAATGAAAATGAGTAAGACCTGATCTTTAATCACAAGTAGGGATGTGATGCATGAGAGGGGTAAATCAATGCCAGACAGTATGGGAAATGTACCATTTAAGATGCATTCCAAGCTCGGTACCCTGTGAGTGCAAAGGAGGAAATAACTTTCAATAAGGGTAATCAGGAAAGCAGCATGGAGGAGGTGGCAGCTACATCTGGCTTTGACAGATGAGTAGTATCTCAAAAGGCACATTTGGGAACAGACACAAGGACACTGTGTATACTCAGAGAAGGGCAAGGGGTCTAGACAAGAAGGGGCTTAGGCACAGTGCTGGGGTGCTTCCTAAGGATATTAGAGTCTAAGCTCCATTTGATGAATGGACAAGGCTTTGGAGCAAGGAGCAAACTGATAGAAGTGGGGCATTAGGAACACCAGTTGGTTGGTGATGCTTAGGGAGAAGGGAGAGGAAGAGGCTGGAAGCAGGGGCATCTTAAATTAGTCCAGGTGTATGTTTGCAAAGTCCAGATAATGCATGGGTAGCAGAGGCAGAAAGGGGACAATGAAAGGATTGGTCATAATTAAACACTTAAGACCCTTAGCAAGAATCTAAAAGAGCATCCATTTCACACTGGACAGAAGAACACACAGAATCAATGTTTGGCTGCATGACCCTTGAGGACAGGAACTGCATGTTTTGTTCATCATTGTATGGCAGGGCCTATGGCAGTACCTGGCACACAACAGTTACACCATAACTATCAGATGTACCCCTTCCTTCAAAATTCAATTTATGAGTTTAATTCAATTCCACAAAACCACGTACTGAGTATCCACCATATATGCTCAATGTTGAACACTGGAGACAGAGGTGAACGGGGGTGGTGACTGGGGAGGAATGAGCTGGGTTGGTGGACTGTTTTCCCAAAATGGCTGAAATAATTTGTTCCTTTAATACAGGCTCCTGGGTAGCCCCCTCTGCCCCCCACCCTGACTCTGGGCTTGGCTAGGGGATTTACTTTTACCAAAGGGACAATAGAAAATATGATGCAAGCAGAATTGAAAAATGCTTATGTACTGAAGCTTGGCCTCTCTTGCTACTTGTTGGAATCCTGACACCACCAGATAAAGAATTTCAGACTAGCCTCCTGGATAATGAGAGACCACATAAGACAGAAATGAGTATTCCAGGTGAGGCCTCCCTAGACAAGCCAGCCTGCCAACCACTGGACATGTAAGTGAGGCCATCTTAGGGCAGTGTTGGCAAACCTTTACACAAAGGACCAGAAAGTAAATATTTTAGGTTTGCAGATCATATGATCTTTTGTTACAACTACTCAATGTGTGGTGCAGAAGCAGCCACAGACAATATGGGGGGTGGGTGTGTTCTAATAAAACCTATTTACAAAAGTAGTAGCAGACCTGTGGGCTATAGTTTTTGCCTACTTCTGTCTTAGATTATTCAGCCCCAATCAAGCCAGTCTGGACCAGAAGTACCACCAAGTCAAGTCACAGAATTGTAAGAAACCATAAATGTTTATTGTTTTAAGTCACCATGTTTGGGGGGCACTTTGCTATACAGCAAATGCTAACTGAAAAAGCTGGTATAAAACATTGTTTTTTTTAAAAAAAATTTTTTTTTTTCAACGTTTATTTATTTTTGGGACAGAGAGAGACAGAGCATGAACGGGGGAGGAGCAGAGAGAGAGGGAGACACAGAATCGGAAACAGGCTCCAGGCTCTGAGCCATCAGCCCAGAGCCTGATGCGGGGCTCAAACTCACGGAACGCAAGATCGTGACCTGGCTGAAGTCGGACGCTTAACCGACTGCGCCACCCAGGCGCCCCTAAAACATTGTTTTAAGGCACTTAAAATCCACCTGTGGAAATAGAACCCATTTGCAGGACACACTTCAATAACAATATAAGGCAGGATGTTGAGTAAATGTCAAAGTGCGTGTTGCAGGGTAATTAGTATTATAAAGGCTTATGAAAGAGGCAAATTAATTTTGGACAGCAAATAGACTTGGGTAGATCTTAATGGATGGGTAGAATGTGACTAGCTTCCCAAACAGTTGTGTTTCTCTGTCACTGACTGTCTTTGTGCTGTTTGCTTTTGTGTCTGTATACTTCAACAGACTGAGGTCCCCTTGAGGGCACAATGTGCCTTATTTTCTATTTTCTTTTTTTAATGTTTGTTTATTTATTTATTTTGAGAGAGACAGAGATGGGGGAGAGGGAGGGAGGGAGAGAGAGAGAGAGAACAGTCAGGGGAAGGGGAGAGAGAGGGAGAGAGAGAATGCCAAGCAGGCTCCACACTGTCAGCACAGAGCCCGAAATGGGGCTCAAAGTCACAGCCTGTGAGATCATGACCTGAGGCAAAACCAACACTCAGACACTTAACTGAATTAGCCATCCAGGAGCCCCCTTATTTTCTATGTTCCCAGAGCCTAGTGCAGTGCTTGGTTCACAGCCAGGCTCAATGTACACTTACTGAACAAACAAATAAACTCAGAACTGGGGAGGAGGAAGGGCCTTTATGTCGAAAACCAAACCTCACATCTCAAGGGAGAGGCAGGAGTCTATGTGCTCTGTTCCAGAGAGAAAATCAGTGGTGCAAAGAGAGGATTTAGACTGAGGGGAAGCAGAAGGTACAGATGGACACATGATTCTGGAATCGGGGCAGGGAGGACAAGGCAAAGTAAAGGACCCTGAAAGCCAGGCATGGAGGTTTAAACCAAAGGTTACTGGAGCAAGGTGACCAAGTTGATATTTATGAAGATTAATTTGGTGGCAGAGAATTGGGTGGAGTCTAGGCAAGGAGAACCAGGAGTGAGAAAACACACTAGTCCAGAAGTCAGTGGGGACAGTAAGCCTGTGTGATTCCATGATGAATATTCACCAAATGGAGCATATGCCTCAGTATAGACAGTGACAGAAAAAGGGGACATCTCAGGCATTTGTTCACACCACATTTACTGTGTATGCGGTATTAAGGTACATATCATGAGCACATGGAGAAACTCAGTAGATCTAGGCTGTTCTGGAACCAAGCTACGTGTAACACAGGACCTCTCCCTACTTGAGGGGAAGCATAAGACAACCCCTGTTATGAGTCAGGCTGCTGTTAGAGTGGGCAGTGTCCAGGCTTTGCAGTAACGCAGACTAGGGGTTCAAAGCCTGGCTCCATCCTTACTTACTAGCTATGTGACTTTGGACAAATCATGAACATTGTTGGCTGGAGTAGAATTATAAAATTAGAAATTTTGTAGAATTATACAGTTAAAAATAAAAAGTAGAATTATAAAGGGCAGATGACTGCATGGTACCGTGCCTCGAACAGAGTAGGCACTCACATGAACCCTAAGTCCGATAAAAGCACCATGAAGTAGGGAGCACATGAGTGGTAGAGACCAAGCGTTATAATAGTGTAGAGAAAGGAAAATCACTCTGGGCTGGAACAGTCACTCTGAATTTGAGAGTGCGAATAGCATTTTGTTTGGTAGTAAAAAATGACTATGATTTTGACAAGTAGGGGAAGGGGATGTTCTTTCCAGGAAAAGAGAGCGACATGTGGAAAGAACACAGATGAAAGGTAAAGCCCATCTGTGGAATGCAATGGAATTTAGCTTGGCTTGAGAGGTGTGAAGTGAGGCTGTAAATGTTAGTCAGGTAGTGGAGTGGCCTGAATGCCCGGGTGAGGATTTGGACATCATTCCCGTACATAATGAGGTGCTGCTGAAGGATTGCAACTAGACAAATGATGTGATCAAAGTGACATGTGAGACAGATTAAACCAAGGACAGCATGCGGAGTGGCATGGGGGTGAGAGACAAATCCAAGGACAGACATGAGGTAATGCATGCCCATTGTAGGGGGTGGCAAGAGCAATGGGGGGGGCATGTGTAAAAGGCTATAGAGAAAGAACTGATCATGCCTGGGGAACAGTGTGGGTGGGCAGGGAGAAGGCAGAGCTGAAGTTCATTATGAACCGTGAACATGGACTGATAGGATGATCTGCTTATTCATTCAGCCAAACCTCCACCGAGTTTTGTTTGCCACGTGCCATACACTGTTTCAAAGAGGGGGAATACACACATGCATAAGACATGGTCCCTTGTCTCCCATCTGGGGTCAGGGTTGGGGGGCAACAGACACACACAAATCATTTCCATAGAGTGTGATAAATGACTGGACATGAGGTGCGGACACAGTGGTGGCACACTGGGGGTTCATCAGAGAATAACGCAAATACTTATGCATCAGTGAAGTTTCCACATTCCAGTAAAGAATGGACCTATTAAGCCCAGAGTAAGTACAAGGTGAGTGGCTAAATCACTGCACTTTCAGCCTTGAAAGACCATCTGCAGGGAGGTTAGGTTAGTGGCGACCTCATACAGGAGGTGGCCTGCCAGGTGTCAGATGGATGAGATGGAGAGGGTCCAAGAGAGTGGCAAAGGCATGAGAGTGTGAAACCACAAGGTACATAGAGAAACCTCAAATCATTTGCTGTTGCCAAAGGGCAAGGTGTGCAAGTGTCCATCTATAGCCTCTGGTCTCCAGTCAAAATCCTCTGAGCCACTGGTCTCTCTTGAACACATTACACAGATTCCTACCTCTGTCTTCACTTGTTAGGTTTCTTACCTAAGTGCCCTTTCCTCGTCTCAGCTCTGGCTTGACTGGTTCATTCAGTAAACATGCATGGAGCCCATGTAATATGCTAGACCCCTGGAACATAGAAATGAAGATGGAGTGGTGTGGCAGGAGATGAAACTAGAGAAACCAAAAGGCGTTACAGGCTATGTTAAAGAATTTCTAGGGGCGCCTGGGTGGCTCAGTCGGTTGAGTGTCCCACTTCGTCTCAGGTCATGATCTCACAGCTACTGAATTTGAGCCCCACATCGGGCTCTGTGCTGACAGCTCAGAGCCTGGAGCCTGCTTCAGATTCTGTGTCTCCCTCTCTCTCTGTCCCTAACCCACTTGCATTCTGTCTCTGTCTCTCTCAAAAATAAATAAACATTAAAAAATTTTTATAAATAAAAATAAAAATAAAAAAAAGAGTTTCTAATATACTGGTTCCCATCTGTGATTTAGAAGAATATCTCTGGCTTCATGTGGAATAGATGAAAGGGAGTGGGAAAGGCTGGAGACAAGATGGTTGGGTTGGCTGGTGCTGGACTGAAGCAGGGGACCACGAAGGACATGGTTCACAGAAGTTCAAGGCAGTATGGGCAGCTGAGGAGACTCCTTGGATGCAGAGCATGTAGGGGAAGTCTGATGGGTGGATATGGAGGGATTGTTCTTGACAGAGGGAAAAGGAGGGTGAAATTACGAGCTCCAGTCTGGACAGACTGAACATAAGATCCTTTCAGAATGTCTGGCAAGGCAGTTTCGTATCCAGCACCACTCCAGAGGGAAGTGGAGCCTGGAATAAGACATAGTCGAGTTCTCAGCATTTACATGGTAGCTAAAACTGTAGGCAGCTATGGAACACCAAACTTCAACAGGGAAGAGAGACTAAGAGGAACTGCAAAGGAGGCTGGACTAGGACGGATGCTGGAAAGAACAATTTCAAACCAGGAGTGTCTGTCTTTACACGGCAGGTGGCTTTGACTTGGAAGTCTGATGTGCGTGTCTATTCTCTATGCTACTTTGAGCATAGATTGCATCCTGGAGCTTATCGTGGGTCTCCACCTCCCAAGAAGTTTGACAATTTAGGATAAAGGTTTATCAAACAAAAGGAAAGGACGGTGACAAAAGCTGATTGTTCTTTGATACTTCTTGTCTCAAGGTGATAACAACAACACTTAAATAATAGAAAATAAATTCTTTGCGTATTTTTATCATTGCTTTTCGACATTCTATACTAATGATTGGCTTCGTGTGTTGTCTTCCTCATTAGATTATGGAGTTCCTGGGGCAAAGACTGTCCCTTACTCACCATTCTAGTCCTCAGAGTCTACCATAAGGCTTGACACACTCGATCATTCAATCAGCAAATAATTATTAAGCACCTATGACATGCCAAGCATAGTTTGAGGCCCCAAGGACTCAGGAGAGAATTTAACAAATAATTCTTCACTCGTGGAGCTTATAAATTCTAGTAAAGAATGTGGGAATCCAGCAAATCTAGCAATAAATATAATGTTAGTGGCTAAATCACTGTATCATGTAGGTTGCTAGGTAAAAAGAGTTTATATGATCTAATTGAACCTGCTAAAAGAGAAACCCAACTGCACACACAAACAGGAGCTCCAGAAGTCACTTTTCCTATTGCAGGGAGAGCTTTTTGAACTCTCTGTATTTGGTTTTGCACTCCAAACATAAACAAAACTTTCCTTATTCTATGTTCTAGAATGTAAGACTATGTTCCCGAGGTCATCATTTGTTTGTTTTCTTCTGTGGAGTTAAAAAAAAAATTCTGAAAAGGTCCAAAATAGCCATTTATATACAGAATCAAGGTAATGAGCTTAAAAATGGGAACATTGACTTTGAGATTGAAATTAAGCACGACACAATACAGAACACACTTGCTCAAGCAAACATTCACTAAGATCTACTATTTATAAACACACCAGGCACCACTGAATATAGCAGTGATGAACTGAAAGTCCCTGTCTTCAAGGATCCTGCAATATAACAAGAGGGATAAGACAAATATAAGATACATGGTAAGACAAATCTAGGATCCTCAAGTGTGTCTGGCTTTTTCTTTTCTCCTTATCCTGCTTAACAGGTTAGTTATCTCCACCAGATATGCGCTTCCTCCCAGCTCTACCTATGAAATAAATTGGCACCTGCTACCTGTGTCATAGCTATTTATGTAGGTCTTATATCTTCTGCTGGACTGTGAACTCTGCTTGTCGGGATTGAGCTTTACACAACCCTGCATGGGCAGTGAAGACAGGAACAAAGTCTTATACAAAGTTAGAGGAATGGGAGTTTAAAGCTCAAATATCTTTGCATTGGTTTATGAAAAAAATACATATATTTGTGGACAAGACAAAGGTCCAGAGGACTTTCAGGAAAAAAAGGAGGAAATTATTTCTCTTTTAGGATGTTGCAAGTTTCTTTTAAATGGAATCTGGCAGGGGCTCTTGGGCGGCTCAGTCGGTTAAGCATCCGACTTCAGTTCAGGTCATGATCTCGCGGTCCATGAGTTCAAGCCCCGTGTCAGGCTCTGTGCTGACCGCTCAGAGCCTGGAGCCTGTTTCAGATTCTGTGTCTCCCTCTCTCTCTGACCCTCCCCCGTTCATGCTCTGTCTCTGTCTCAAAAATAAATAAACGTTAAAAAAAAATAAAAAAAAAAATAAATGGAATCTGGCAGTTGACTAAATCACAGACAGCAAATGACCTCAAGTGTTGGGCTAAGATTTTAGAAATACATAAATATACTGTGAAATATAACTGACATTGTTATATTTCATAATGAAATTCCTTACATATCTAGCACCTTCATTTTCAAAGTGCTTTTGTATACATCTCTTCTCACTTGATTGTAAGGACAACCCCGGGGTGCACACAAGGCAGGTATTTCTCCTCCTGCCCCTCCCACGAACACCCGGAAGTCAATGGAAAGGAGTACATCAATCGGCTGCCACTGGTTGACTTGAGAACAAGAGCAATCCTCTTCCCACCAGGTCAAGGCACCCCCCCCCCCAAAACACTATGATCAGCAAGAGATGGGGGGGGGAAATAGATTGTCTTTTTTTTTTTTTTTTTTTTACTTTCCTTGGAAAGGAAATAATTCAGTTTTCTGATTTAAAAATTAGAAATGACTAGAGGGGTAAAGTCGCACTTTTGTGCTAAATAACAAGCAATGTAGCTTAAAGGGAGAAAAATCAGAAGAAAGGTGTGTTCTAAGGGATGTGCCTAGAGAATGTGTAGCTTACATTTTGACTTCTACATAGATGAGGATAATTAGCATCACTTCCCTGTAAAGTTTATTCAAATTTCCATATGTAGTGATGTTTCCCTGGATGCTCATTGTAATCATTAAATTGCACTTGCAGCATGTACCAATTTACACCCCTGGCACTACATATAATACAATTTCCTTTCTTCTTTGGCTATTTTCCTTCCTTCCTTCTTTCTCTTCCTCCATCTTGCAGCTTTTACTGTCATTCGCGCATTATTGCACTAGATCCTGTGAGGACTTCAGGGAATACAGAAATGCAGATGAAATGAGCCACTAGTCTAGTGGCTCAAATAGCAGAGGATAGAGAAGGAAGGCTGAGGGTAGGGATTCTAGCACTCACCTACTGTCTTCCCAGGACCTTATGCTGGGTTTCAGACAAGCACCTATTTCCTGAGCATTTAGTGGATGGCAGGACAGATGGATGGATGGATGGATAGATGGATGAAGGAATTGTCTGAATGTGGACAGCAGTGTTCTAATTTCTGACTCCGTAGAATGGTGGAAGGTTCCCCTCCCCTGCCCATTGCTTTTTCTGTTTCAGCAACCCCTTTCAATGGGAAAGGCTGGGAACAAGAGAATCAAATTGGCATTCTGGAGCTCTTTTTTTAGCAATTTGCTCTGTCTGAGTTAATATATGGGTTAGGTTCCCTGTGAACGACACTCTCCTAACTCTGGCAACGTCATAAAGACACTCAGCTGCTGTATGTCTGGCAAATTAATGACTACAAGCCCAAGGGATGGAGGGATGGGAAAATGTTAACATTAAAAAAAATAACCTTAAGCAAATTCAGAAGAAAATGAAACAGGCCTCGCCCACCTACCCACCCCCAGCTATATAAAACCTCTTAAACAAAAAATTACAGAAAATAATACTTTAAACTTTGTGCTTATTAAAACAATCCCATCCAGAATGCAGAAAAAAAAAAAAAAGAAAGGGAAATTAGATGGGAAAAAGAATAAAAGAGTCTTGGGAAGATATGGAAGTAGAAAAGGAAGGAAGAACAAGAAAAATTAGAGAAGGTGGCTCCATGCTGAGATGACAGGGCAACAGGAGAGATTATGAGCACTGGGTTGAGTCTCAGAGGCAGGTCAAAGAGAACCTTCCGAGGACCTGAGCAGCAGAGGTGGGTGAGGTGGGATGTCCTTTTCCGAGTCTCCCAGCTCCAGAGGGTAAAATGAGGCTGACCATCAGGAACGTCTCCTCTGTGGCAGGTGCTGTGGTTTTACACTTAGACATCCTGCTCACAGCAACCCTGCAAGGAAGGCAGTTATGCCCATTGTGCTGGGGACAACACTGAGTTCACAGGTTGTCAGTCATGGAGCTGAGGCTCTGGACAAGTAGCCACCTGTGGACAGCACGTTGCTGTCCGTGGAGGACTCCTTTATCTAACTTAAGCCTTAAGACAACATTGTGAAATGAACATTCTTTGTTTTGTATGGCAAGAAATGGAGACTTTGAGGCTTTGAGGGAGTCACTCACACTCACAGCTAGCAAGAGGCCAGGATGCATGTGAGCTGGGACACAATCTAGTGCCCCTTCTATTTTACCATATGGACTTCCTAAGGAAGTAGCCAGTTCCCTGAACAACACTCCATCGCCAATTTCAGCCTCTAACTTGTGAGTCTGTGTAGGCTGAGCACCAGACCAACAAGGTACCACATGGAGGTTGGGCTGATGTCCCACGGTCATCCTGTGACTCTGCATGGAATGGGGACTCTGAGCCTTAAAAATAACCATATGGTTATATAATGTAATAAGTCAAATACTGAGTATTTACCCAAAGAAATCAAAAGCACTCATTCAAAAAGACATGTGCACCGCTATGTTTATTGCAGCATTATGTACAATGGCCAAGACACAATCGCAGCCTAAGTGTCCACTGAGAGACAAACAGGTAAGGAAGATGCGGTATATACATTTAATGAAGTATTACACAGCAATAAAAGGGATGTGATCTTGCCATTTGCGACAACACAGATGGACCTAGAGGGTATTAGGCTAAGTGAAATAAATCAGACTGAGAAAGGCAAATTCCATATGACTTCACTCAAGTGTGGCATCTAAAGACCAAAACAGGGGCACCTAGGTGGTTCAGTCGGTCAAGCATCCGACTTCGGCTCAGGTCATGATCTAGTAGTTTGTGATTTCGAGCCCCACACTGGACTCACTGCTGTCAGCACGAGGCCCACTTCAGGTCCTCTGTCCCTTTCTCTCTCTGCCCTTCCCCTGCTTGAACTCTCTTCCTCTCTCAAAAATAAACATTAAAGCAAACAAACAAAAAGCAGAATCAGATCTATAAATACAGAGAACAAACTGATGACTGCCAGAGGGAAGGAGGGTGGGAGATACAGGATTCCAATTATGGAATGAATAAGTCACAGGAATAAAAGACACAGCACAGGGAATATAGTCAATGATATTTTAATAGTGTTATATGGTGGCAGATACACTTGTGGTGAGCATAGAATAATGTATAGAGAAGTTGAATCACTGTGTGATACACCTGAAACTAACATAATATTGTGTGCCAAATATACTCCAATAAAAAAGAAAAAAACAAACAACCCCCCAAAATGGAACGGTTATTTGGTTTATGTTCCCAGACAGTACAGCAATCTTGTTTATAGCAGCCCCCAAATATGGCCCTAAAAGATAATGATTCTCATTCTAATCACGAGGGGGTTCACTGCTACCCGATGGGGCCACTGGTTCCACTGCCAGCTAGTTCTAGCCACAAGAAAATTACTGTTCTGAATCCAAGTCTCTTTCTCTATAACTTCTACCTTTTGGTTCTGCTTTTTCTAGAGTGACAAAGTCTTTAAACACAGCTGTTAGGTCTCCCCTTCTTTTTCTCTTCTCTAGTCTAACCTTCCTCGGTTCCTTCACAAACTGGTTATAAGACACTCTCTCTGATGCCCTTTCCATTCCCGATCCCTGTTCATGAAGTATACTCAAGTTTGTCTGTTTCCCTTGCCACAGATACTACTAAAATGGTTTAAAACACAGTTAATGTGCTCTAAGGATTATGGAGTCCAATGAAATCATTACTACTCTGTCACTGCGCATGTGACTTTTACTGTCACAATTAGGAGAATGTTAGCTTTTTCAGCAACTGCTTTGTTGGGAAGAAAGATACATAAACAATCTCTTGCAGTAAGGCATGATGAGTGCTGTGAAGGAGGTGGGGACTGTCTTGTGGAATCGCAGAGAAGGAGCAGCTAATGCAGCCTGAAGGAAGCAAAGAAAGCTCTTGGAGAGGATGCTGGAACGACTCAAAGTAAGAGTTAACCAGGTGGAGAGAGTGGAAGAGCTTTCCAGGTAGATGGAAAAGATTTTGCAAAGATGAGCTGGCATGAGAGAACACGGCAGCACTGCTCCCCTCCCCCGCCTCGCCGTTCCTCTTTTTTTCAATTTTTCTCTGGCTTCGCTTCCCTCTCAGATGTTCTTTTCTGTCAAGGCCTAGGATAAACTATGTTCTCTTGTTTTAAGAAGTATCCTTTGTATGGAGTTCAAAATTCTTCTTATAACACCTGTGTACCACGAGTATAAAGTGAGCGTTAAATAGCCTAAGCACTGGCAATGGTATGGTCATAAGTATTTTGAGCCTGCTCTTCTTTTCAGAGGCGGTACTTCTTTTTATTTTTAAAATTTTTTTTATTTTTATTCATTTTTGAGAGAGAGAGAGAGAGAGAGAGAGAGAGAGAGAGAGACAGAGCGGGAACAGGGGAGGGGCAGAGAGACAGAGGGAGACACAGAATCCAAAGCAGGCTCCAGGCTCCGAGCTGTCAGCACAGAGCCTGACGCAGGGCTTGAACCCAGGAACCTCGAGATCAAGACCTGAGCCGAAGTTGGACGCTAGCCAACTGAGCCACCCAGGCGCCCCTCAGAGACGGTACTTCTACATCAGTGGACTGTTTGTTTGATTGGGGTAGAAAAGCAAATGGCGCCTCAAGTATTCAAAGGCAGCCAAGGTTCCTTCAGAGCTGTGAGGTGGACTATGGGGCTCAGGGAGACCTGCACGGGGGTCAGAGCTCTCTGCCCCTTTATCAACTGACCTATCTTTCTCTTCAGTGCCTCTAGCCAGCCATGTTTGAAATAAGGCATTTAAGGATCTCTAAAGTCTTGTTTCTCAGGTTATTATTCACAAACTCTTACCAAGGCTGTTTTCTCAGGCTGGAACGCAGACAGGCTAGGAACCTCACCTTGGCAGGGGAATTCAAGAAACTCAAGACGTGGTAACTCTCCCACCTGCTATTTCCTTCTGCTTGTTCCTTCTCTGCCTTCAGCCTCTCGGTCCTCCAGCCCCTCCTCTGGAAAGTGTACAGTAACTCAAGGCTTCCCTTAAACCTCTGACAGGTGAACAAAGAGAAACACCTCTCACAAATCCATAGAAGAGAGAACAGAACCTTTCATAAAGAACCCTAAACATCCCACCAGAAAGTCCCAAACAGCCCTGAAAAGTGAGAATAAAACTATCAAAAGCTGACAGAGGGTAACAAGCATTATTTCCAACCCACATTTGTCCTTCTAAAAAAAGCCAACCAACTACTGAAAAAACCCCTGAAATGTATGAAATCTAACATCGTTAACATATTTCCTGTCCTCACATAGCTTATAAAAAATGTTTCTGAGCTTTTCCCTGGCTCATTTACAATGACGAGAAGGAGCAAAAAGGAAATGCAACAGATGGGGCTACCATCTTCTCTTGCAGTGATTTATCTTTACTTGAGGTAGCTTGGGCAAGGTTTCAAACATTTTTTAGATGTACCAATAGCTTATGCCTGGTCCAGAACAATGAAGATGAGGTTCTCTTGAAAAAAAACACACAAAACAAAACTGCAGGTTATAAGCCATGTTTACTACTATCTATTTTTGTTACTTCTAAAAGAGATCACCTCAGCTTCCTCCCAACCCTCCCTGTACTGACTCCATGAGGATCTAATCTGGTGCTGATTTAGAGCTGACAGGTGGTACATGCATAATTAAAGATGACCCAACACAGAATGCTCTCATTCCTGGCATATTATCAGACACTTAAGCAAAGCAATTATCAGTAGGCAATCTTTTCTGTCAACAGAGATAGAGATGAAACATTTCTTCAATTAAGAGGATTCTGCAAGGATGCTGTACATACATCCATCTGCAAATACTTGAAAGTCTTTACAGTTTAATAGTAAGCCAGCTCAATGGAGCACCTTTGACCAGTTAATTCGTGCTACTCCCTTCCCCGTTACCCTGGAAGGTCACATTTTAAACATCAGCATCAAAGTAGGAATCGTTCTGAGGTACTGTCAGAGATCCCGATCCAAGCTGTCATGGAGATCTCTGCGTCTTTCTGCCATAGTCCTATTGGGGTTTTGCAAATATACCAAACCTTCCTTTAAG
The DNA here is from genome assembly GCF_028749965.1 of Puma concolor. Classification (NCBI taxonomy): domain Eukaryota; kingdom Metazoa; phylum Chordata; class Mammalia; order Carnivora; family Felidae; genus Puma; species Puma concolor. Next base: position 82,253,285 of record NC_141671.1, read on the forward strand.
GCTGAAAGCAAAAAAGGATAGGGTTCAAATAAAAGTAAATTCAATTAAAATTGCAATTTAAAGCGGTCTTCTTTCCTCCTCATGCTCCACCAGTGTCAAAGGATTTGAGAATTGTTATCAAGCCTTAAAACTTCATCAGGAATCTAAGTCATTTAAAGGATTTTTTTTTTCATTTTGAAGAAATAAATATTATTCAAAGGAAGAGGTGTCTTGACAAAATGATGGATTTCCTATTTCAGGTGAAGGGGGGAAGAGGCACTGCATTTCCTAATAGAGTACTGTATTTTTTTAAAATAAATTATAGTGCATGCACTTTATATAAATGAATGCATTTTAGCTTTCCTTAGAACAGAAATTGCTTTAATGTTATAGTGAGACAAGTGATTTTCTTTTCTTTTTTTAAAGGCTAGTTTATACGTTAATGGGTTTTTTTGAAGCCCATGTAAAAACTGCCTTCCACGAGACAGAGAAACTCACAACGTTTGTGGTGCATATTTTGCCACATTTCACAAGGGGTCTTATTGTTTAAATTCTTATATCCTGATGTCATATGTGAACAAACGACCTTATTGTTCATTTGAACACGTCTTTATAGGATCTCTGGTGGTAGAACTGGTGTTGTTGTTTGCCTTTTTTTTTTTCCTCATCAAGTCAGAACAAAAGTCTCTTTTTCTGCAGCACTGGGAACTCGGGGAACACGGCTGTATGTGGCAGTGGTTGTCATTTGGAAACACCATAATGATAATGGAAGCGAAGCGCTAATGTAAATGGGGTGACTTCTGACAAGTAAATCAAGGTCTACAGGGCAGTTTCTTCTACATAGCAGACTTGAAGGTAATGTAAACTAGAAGCACTTAAAAAGACAACTAAGAATCACCCAACGAACTATTAAAGAGGCAGGTCTGCTGGGTAACCAGACCCAATTCCTTCCAAGGTGTGTTTCACTCAAAAGACACTCCATTCAGAATGTCAGGGGAAAAAAATAACCAGTAGTCTTTGGGGAAAATGTAATCAGGCAGAGAAGAGGTGATGACAGTGGCATTGTTAATGGGAGACTCACCAGGACTCAAAGCACAAGTTCATTATATTTCTCAGAACTAAGAATAGCTTCTGAATGAGTACTCACAATTCTCCACAGACCTATATCTCCTAAGGAGCTCCCCCTTCTCCCTTTCCAATTTTGATGTAGGAAAAAGAAGAGAATATAGTCAGACATGGGTAGGTAGGCAGGAACAAAGGAACCTCTATAGGATGGAGAAGCATCTAAACTAGTTCCATTCTAGGTGCTGTTACACTTCTTCCATCAGGATTCAGTTCAGAAAAACTCAAAGATGTAGTTTGGGAGCACGCTGCACCAAGAGGCCAGGACAAAGAAATATGTTGCATGTGTACTACTGTGGCAAACAACAAAACACTTGTGAGTTCCCAATCGATGTCATGGATAAAAAGAAAATATGCGATATAAGGCATATACTACCATCAAAATAAACTTAAGGAAAAAGGAACAAATTCTAGTGAGTTTATTTAGGGATAGACTCTCATTTCCCATACAGCAGAGTCCTAGACTTTGTACAGCTTTAGTAAATAAAGCAAAGTCTATAAGCACAGTCTGTATGCTGAGGATAGCACATGGCACTAAGACATTTTATATCATGCTTTTTACACTGAGTTTTTATTTTAGAATCATCAACTAAATTTTTATGTAAGATGGTACCTTACATAAAACAGAACCATCTTATTGTTAACTTAGGTTTTTCCTATCCACCCTCAAAACTAGTTTCCCAAGTACCTTGGTTCTAAGTTTTATGCTCGGATGAATAAAATAAGACTGTAACTATGGCTACCAAATAAAGACTAAATCACACAGATGATAGATATGGATAGAGTGTATTTCGGAAAGAATAAAAATCAAGTCTAAGGTATTATTATTGTCACCGTTACCTATTTGTGTCCTATTTCTGAAGGATTGCTTAAAACCTGTCATTTGGAAGTCTTACAGAGACATTCTGCAGAAAACGATGTGTTCTTCCTGCTAACACGTGATCAGAGATGTTTATCAGGTTTATTTCACTAAGGAAAAAGTATAGCATATTTAAGAAAGCCAGAATGGATGTTGTTCCAAATCTCTATCCATTGAGGAGAAGACACTTACTTTCTGGTTAAGAAGTGACCATGTTAATTCCAGAGTACCTTGCAATTGGGTTTTTCAAGAACTGGCACTGGAGGTCAAACCAGACAAAGGTGACGAGCACATCTTCAATGACTCCGAAGGCAGCAGTACAATCAATGCTCTTATTTTCTCCTCCTAATACTTCCCTAGAGATAGCCTGGCAGATGGACCAAAAAAGGGGTGGCCTCACTTCACTGCAGGGGGATGAAAGAAAATAGAAGTGAAAAAATAGTTTTTCTCCACAAACTGCACTCTAGGAATCGACTGTTCTTAACTCTGAGCTCTTTCACAAAACGAAATGCTATGCGCCAGTACACTTTGTCTCCCTTAGGGAGGGAAGGTGATGAGAGGAAACAGTGTTAGGAGAGGATTAAAGAAACATATGTTCTTATTAAAGCAGGGTTTGAAAAGAAATAATGTTACAGAGAGAATGATGATTACCTGGTAACAATGTATGCTGAATCCTCACTAAAAGAAAAGAAAGGCAAGCTTATATTGAATATCTAATGCACCCAGGTACAAATAACAAGAAAGAGAGTCTCACACTAACCAATTTATACAAATTAACTTACAGTTATTCCCTTGTGATTGACCACATAACCTACACCCCAGGTAAATACGATGTGCTTTTACATGAACACATTTGTAACTTCTGTAAACTAATTAACAAAGATGAATACAAAATATCCAGGTAGAATGGAGACCAGTGATTTCCATCCCTGCAGCCAGTTGTACTGTAATATCTTCCACTGGATGCTGACAGCCTTCTCTTCCCCTCTCTCATTCCGACACAATGCCGTCAGGTCTGTCTAAGTAATGTAATTTACTGGAGTGGAATTCCCCTGGTAGCCTGTGCGGCACTTGGTGACAGTGTCATTTATACTCCACAGTGTCGTGGCCTGACACTGATACATCAGCCTTCATCCCTCATTCACAGCAAAGCGTGCAATTTCACCTTCTGCTGTGCCCTTCTGTAGTATGCACGTACAAATTTACTCCATTCAGCCCTAATTACAAACCTTGGTTAAAATGCTCTCATTAGATTTATATTTCTCACTCCAAATGTCAATCTTATTGAAAATTCCGATTTTCCTGAGGATTCATCCATTAGCAATAAACTCTAAAGCATTCCATGACTGAGTGCATTAAACTGGCAATGCGGACATGCACTTAAAATACATCATTAGAGTAAATCTCCATTGCAAATGCTTTACATTATTCAACCAAAGGAATAATGAGCTCAGCCCAGCCAGTACCCTCAAATTGCACATGAAGGATAGGTTAAAACTGGCTGTTATCCAGGAAGAAGCACACGGTATATCAATGGGACGGATTTCAGAGTCTCCGTCACTTCTTATGAAGGTGTGGGAGGAAATCACAGTCAAAGCCTAACTTATCACCTTGTCTTGTCTATGATCTTCACAGAAACGTCAGTCTCTGGCAAAGTACAATATGGCAGGAAAAGATAATGGGGAGTGTACGTATGTGTTCATGGAGGGGACTAAAGCTATGCCTGCAATGCCAAGAACTTTGTTAAGTTACCCTGAATGATTTGCTCTGCCTAAAAAGCATTCTTCCATTCCATCCAACAGAAAAACTTTAAAAAGCAGCATTGTCTGGATACACTGTAAGAAGCTGGGTACCTTTCTAATAAAAGACAGATCTTACTGGTGGAGTTGACCTGAGAAACATCTCCACCCCAGTCTGTTGGGTACTAACATTAAAAACCCAGAAGCAGGGGCGCCTGGGTGGCGCAGTCGGTTAAGCGTCCGACTTCAGCCAGGTCACGATCTCGCGGTCCGTGAGTTCGAGCCCCGCGTCGGGCTCTGGGCTGATGGCTGAGAGCCTGGAGCCTGTTTCCGATTCTGTGTCTCCCTCTCTCTCTGCCCCTCCCCCGTTCATGCTCTGTCTCTCTCTGTCCCAAAAATAAATAAACGTTGAAAAAAAAAAAACAAACAAACAAAAAAAAAAAACAAAAAAAACCCCAGAAGCCACAACGATAATGTTGATATGGAAATTACAAGCCAGAAGTTGTATCTGTGAATGGAATGACAGGACAGACCATAAAAAAAAAATGTGGAGGAAAAAAAAAAGAAGAAGAAGAACAACAACAACAAGAACAACCAACTAGCAAAATACATCAATTAAAACCTAGCTGGCACTGTTTATATCAGGACCATGTTTTAATTCCTTAGCTTATTGATCTCATTTATCACTTCTTGTCAGGTCCCAGGTGAGGCAAAGTCAAGGTACAGTCAAATTTCTTTTTTAATTTGGTAAATGAAAAAACTGCATCCCACGAAGGTCATGGAGGACGCTGAAGGAAGAGTCTGATGCCAACTCTTAGCATCTAATACTAAAGGTTAACCAAAGAAATTAAGTGATGCCTACACAATTATGATTCTATGATGAAATATACAGTATATTTACTTAAAAAAAATAACTAAGATCTACATCCAGCGTGGGGCTTGAACTCATGACCCTGAGATCAAGAGTTGCATGCTCTAGTGACTGAGTCAGTCATGTGTCCCAATGTATTTATTTTTTTAATGGAAAAATTTCGTGGGCAGAAAGACTCTGAGAAGGGCAGGCATACACTCCATTAAACAGTAAATAACTTATTAAAAATAATAAAGTGAAAGAAGTGACAGTAATTGTTTTCTGCCTGTCAGTATCTGGTCATCTCTAGGACTGACCGGTAATCAGAATTATAACAGATACAATATTTTCTGTAGAGAATTACACCACCATGGAAGCTAACTGCTCCTGAAGTTTTGCCCAGTCCCACCTGAAATATTTAAAACTGCACTTGATTGGGGCGCCTGGATGGCTCAGTCGGTTGAGTGTCTGACTTCAGGTCATGATCTTGCCGTTTGTGAGTTCGAGCCCCTCATCAGGCTCTGTCCTGACAGCTCAGAGCCTGGATCCTGCTTCGGATTCTGTGTCTCCCCCTCTCACTTCCCCTCCCATGCTCATGCTTTGCCTCTCAACAATAAATAAACATTAAAAAAATTTAAAAAATTAAATAAAATAAATAAAACTGCACTTGATTAAAACAGCGCTCTCTCTTTCATAATGTACATCAGCAGGTACTACAATTTAACATGCACAGATGTTAGAGCTGAAATATCCATGCTTAAACAAAAAACATAGGGAGAAGGTAAAAATAACTGAATATGCTCAACACAGTACCAACCTTAAAAGGAAAGAGAGGCTTACATTGTGCTGATTTAACGGCAAAATAAACAAACGATCCCCCAGATGGCATCGGTAACCTGTGAAGAACCAAACTACTCTGTAAATGACCTGTAGCTTTCTGTTTGAGAAACACTGGACAAGAGGCTGATCGTGTGTCCATTTAATTCCAAAATCTGTACCCCAGGCATCCAGGAGAACCCCCAAATGCCCCGAAATTCTCCAGCACGTTCATATTTTACAATGGCACAAAGAAGAGTAACAACTCCATCCTTTTAATGAGTGCTGGTTTTGTACTTCATATATGGTATTTCATTTAATCTACACAACCACCCTATGAGGTAGGTACTATCCCTGTTCCTTTTTTCAAATAAAGACATCCAGGCTTAGGAAAGGTTAAATAAACAGATCAAGGTCAGCAAGTAGCTAAGTTAAGATTTGGTCCTGTGTCCTCTTTCTCCCAAAGCTCTTGCCTTGCTTTAACCACCATGCCTCAACCCTATCTGCCTCAGTTGGAGATGCCAGTGAGGAATGTGATCTGGAGTCTTCAATTTCCAGACGCTTCTGGAATGACTGCCCTCTTGACTCATCTCGTTTCGCAAATTACATCAAACTGAAAGGCTCAAAACACTTGCAGACATTCTCATTCTCTGGAAATGCCACAGCCACTCAGCCGGTGGAATGGGGACAGCACCATCGCCGGGATCACCAAGGTACAAATTTCCCTGTGAACGCTGACGCCACCTCTCTTTGGTGTTTCTTCTAGCCACAAACTGGCACGTTATCACTGACTGTGGTTGCAGTAGACTCAGCAGTCAGATAAAGGGGAGTTTCTACTTGGTTAACTGCTCCTCCAACATCTGCATCCAAGGAGGGTCCTCCAGAGCAGGCACGCACTCATCCTTGTCCTCCCTCCCCACCGACCCCATCAGTCCACAAACAAGAGGCTTTGCTAATCTCTTGGCCGCACCACTAAGAAATCCTCCCCTTCCCGTGCTGCGAGTCTTCAAGAAACAACTTTCTAACAATGAGTCAAAAAGATGATGTTTTAAAAGAGCATTTCAAACAAGGCAATTACTTTTTAAAAAAAGATTCAAGAATTCTATCACTTCTTTCAGCCTTCCATCGACACAATTTGTTTATGTATGAGTCGAGTCTTTCTTCCTTCAGAAGGGGAAAATGCTGATAAACTAGCACATGTAGACAAACAGCGCAAAAACCTGGCTGCCTCTTGCTGCTTAAACAGAGTCACATTTATTTCCCAACGCACCACTTACCAGACAGATGCAAAGATGTGGGCAAGCCAGTCATCAGAATTAACAGAGTGATTGTGCTTGCACTACATATTCTGATTTGTATGAATCTTATTTTTAGCCATGCACAAAGGGCAATAAATGGAAAATCTTATTCTAACCGCTACTTTTTCTGGGCCACCCACACTGCTCCACCTACCGCACAAGTTCACAAATGTAAAAAACCCAACGCAGGGTTTGTCCTAACAAGGGATGCAAAGAGGCTAAAACGTGTGACATTTTTTCCAGTTAGTGTTGGTACTTTCACTCTTTTTCTGTATCAGGACTTTCAGGGAAAACAACATTGACTTATCTATGGGCATTTTCCGAGACTCCACGTTGGTATGCCATTCAGCACACAGGCAGGTGTGATCCGCAAGGCACGGGCACCAACCTGCTGCCAGCCGCATGTCAACCAACCTTCAGCAAAGAAATGCATCCACAAACATTTCTGTATATTCAGGAAGGTGATACCTACAACATTTTGTTCTGAGACAATGCCAACGTCTTAAAAGTTCCTCAAATGAACGAAAGTGGTATCAGAAACATAAATGTTGCTAAAGCACAGCAGGCTGTCAGAAAGGATCTTACCCAAGTGAGGTCAATATTGCTGCTCCTCAGTCTGCCTTTAGTTTGCAGTTGGACAATGTTCACCGAGGCGGTTACCTCCTTGCCATCTCCCTTCCCTGTTGTGCATTCCCCTCCCTGCCTGCCCTGTCCACAGTCCCCACCGCATCTCAGTCAGCTCACCAAGCATTAACTCACACGGCTGCCACACCCGCCAAGCAGCTGATACTGAGAGACAGACACTTTGAGAGCAAACAACAAAAACACATTGACGAAGAGGATGTTTTCTAGGGGCGTAGAGAGGATAGAGATGAGAGTCTATTTTCGATGACTCTCTCCTTAGACTTTTAATGAAAAGTTAAATGATTAAGGTCCCAGGGTAGCAATTAAAATGCTTGTTCTTCTGAGCCCTCTGCAAACCTCAACAGCAAACATACGCAGGTAGTGATCAATATTTAAAAGTCAATTCAACAAAATAATTAAGACGCGAAAGGAGGCAACTCTGAGAAAGGCATCTTTCTTTACCTGTGTGCTTGCTCATTATCCAGAAACTAGAGGAAATGTTCCGTCATCCTCTGGTAGTTAACACATGCCCTGCAGAGCTAACACCTTCTTCCGATAACGCACGGTACGAGAGCAGCCCTGATGAGGTGTATCAAAAAATCTTTTTTGGGTTATAGTCCACTCTCGTCAGACCTTCTGACTAGTGCTGTAAAAACACGGGTAATTAAGTGTTACGAAAAAGTGGGTCATACACCACGGAGATACAACCACACCGCCCCCAAACTAGGCTCCAAATGACTGTGCTCTGAGAAGGTGGGAGGGGTCTGAACACAGCGAAAGCAAAACTTTTATGTGGTGAGGAGCATTTTGGTTTTCACTGGTTTAGGTTAGAGAAAGTTAATCTCAATGTCAACTACAAACCAAATAACTTTTAACGTGTTCTTGAAGTTTTATGACAAATGCTGGCTGTTAATGTAATGGGAAATTCAGATACAATGTCATAAACAGTCCAAGGGACAGTCTCAGGCTTAAATGACATGTCCATCACCGAAGAGCGAGTGCTGTGTGACTCAGTGAAGCAAAGCGGTCAAACCGAAACTGAAGACAAAGAAGCAAATTCTTATTATCCACATTAGCATCTCCTTCTCCTGAGGAGGATCAAAGTACTCTATACCACTTCCCCACACCTGTAGCCAGCTTGGGCATTCAACAATCGCGGATATTTATCAAAGCACCCCTCGACTTCTGTAGCCAGAAGGCATAATGTAGTACGTGAATTGAGCACATTCATTCATCTTTCAGTCACGAGCCACAGATATATTAATTCAATACATACGGAGTCCCGATTATAAACAAGGACACGAAGGATGGTGAAGGGATGCAGAGAGAAGAACCTAGAAGAATCTGCTTTCAAAGAACTTAAGTCTTGTATAAGGGATAAGACCTAGTCATGACCAGACCAAATACAGATCATTCTTTTAAAACAAGATCTTTTCTAGCAGCTTCTTACTATAGACTTCTTATTCTACTGACATAAGGCTTGTAGAAAACATTCCTACAACATTTTTCAGATGAATCTAACAATCCCCTTAATTTTTTTAGAAAGCGATTCATTTTAAAATTTTTATTGAGAGAGAGAGAGAGTGAGCGAGCGAGCATGAGTGGGGGAGGGACACAAGGGGAGGGACAAAGAGACTCTCAAGCAGGCTCCACTCTCAGGATGGATCCTGATGCTGGGCTCCATCCCATGAGCCTGGGATCATGACCCAATCGAAATCAAGAGTCAGTTTCAACTGACTGAGCTCCCCAGGCACCCCAATCCTCTTAATTTTTTTTTAATCAGGGTTTTCTTTTAGTGCTTAAGATCCTTCCTCACCTTCACTACATGTTAGGATTCACCCTGACCCAAAGTCCTAGCATTTCCCAAAGGGAAGCACAGAGCTATCAAGACAATCCCAGGAACTATAACACCACACCAGAGGAATTTGAAGAGAAGTCTCTTTGAAGGGGGATAAAGGATTCAACGTTGAAGGAAAAGCTCTGGTTCACAGCACAAGAAAGGATATATTTGAATCACATTTTGGTACCATCAGGTATAAAATCAGAATTTTACTGTAGAACATACTGTTTGGATTATGGCTGGGTATATGGCTAAGCAACGTTTCCCATTTCTGGCAAATTGCTATATTGTGTACTGATAACAAATTTCTTAAATAACTAGAATACAGTTAGTTGATCTAACACTAATACCATTTTACATATAATTAAATCATTCTCTTATGATTCCAGAGGCCCATTAGGATTTTAAGGGCCTCTCAATAGTCCTTTTCATTGACAAGATGCAGAAATTTAAAAAAAAAGTTAATACTGATTTCCACTTGATAAAGATAATGGTGTATCTACACAGGTATCTGTTCTTGTAAGAGTTGATTAATGTTATTTGTGAGAAAAAAATAAGAAACGAGGAGATCATTATCCTAGAAAATGATAGCTAAAGTCATCATTCCTAAGCTCCACCAAATTTGTGGGATGTAACCAGTCCAGAATACTGCTTGTAAATTTGGAATTATTTGATTAATTCAAAAGAGTCTGGAAAAATACACAAAAGTATGAGTTAATAGGTTTTATTCTGGGTAGCTGGATTACAGGTAATTTATTTTCTTCTTTGTTGTTTTATAAATTTTGTACAAGAAACATATTACTTTCACAATCAGGAAAATAAAGCTACTCCTGTTTTAACAAAAGGAAACAATTATTCTCTGATTCTGCTCTTCCTAGTAATTAAAAATACTTGATACACGGAACCCAGTATAATAATCTGGCCTGGCGACAAGTCAGACATGAAATACAGGAAAAATCTACTAGAAACAATAGATTACAGTTTCTAGTTAAGCTCTACAGGGACTCTAAAAATCCTCCTACACTCCAGAACTTTGCAAATACTGCTCTTTCTCATCACGATCCATGATTTGCACACTCTCCAGCTGCAGATGCCAGGGCCCTCACAATGATCAATGGGGGTGGGCAGTAAGAGTGTGGTGCCACCACCTGGGTTAAATCACAGCTCACAGACAGGTGTCACTTTGCCAATGAAAGGTATAGTCAAAAGAGAGCACACAAATAATTTCTAAAAAGCAACAGATTGGAAATGATTAGAATTAGTTGATAAACTATTTGTGCTACAACTGATAACCACTTGGTAAAGTAGCTTCATAATATGCATGGTTGAGTTTCTTTGGAGATTCACAGAGAATACCATGTGAAATTTCTGATTTACATATTAATGTATACTACCATGCTGGTAACACTACCCCTATCTGTATGTACCACTAGTGTATATGCAGAGAATAAAAATTAATTTTGATGATGCTTTGAGCAGAACATAATCCTAACATTAAATGCTACAAATAAGTGCATCATACAATCTTTCTAAAAAAACACAAAAGAATTGGCTCCAAAACTGTTAATGCTGGGGCACCTGGGTGGATCAGTCAGTTAAGTGTCCGACTCTTGGTTTTGGGTCAGGTCATGATGTGTGGTTTGTGTGTTCAAGCCCTGCATTGGGCTTTATGCTGACAGTGGGGAGCCTGCTTGGGATTCTCCCTCTCCCTTTCTCTCTGCCCCTGCCCTGCTCATGCTGTCTCTCTCTCAAACAAAACAAAACAAAAACAAAAAAACTATGCCAATGGGTTCCCAATGACTATAAGAATGAAATATACATGTTCATAAAATTATTTTATAAATTACTCTTAATATCATTAATATTACCACTTTTAAAGTGCTTCCAAACTTTAAAGGGTTCCAAATAATGAACATAAGGAGAATATCTGAAATTTAAACTCTGGCACTGGAAAGGTGGTAAAAGCTAAACCTTGGAGTTTTTCAAGAAGAATAAACACGGTATATATATATATTTGTAAACCAACAGTTTTGGATTATTAATTAAGGCATGAAAATAAGTCTAATAAAACCTCTTTAACTGGACTAATTGAGGATAAGAAGATTTTCTTGTTTGTTTCAATTTTCTGGTTAATTGACAGCTAGAAAATGCTTTTTGTTGAAAATCTTTCAAAAGCAGTTTCTTTTCTTAATTATAAAACATTTAACCATTTTCAATGATTCAGCAGGTCAGTGTCATCAGTTACAGATATCCTCCAGGGTTTATTCTCCATCTTTACAAAACCGAAGCTATCTTGTTTTCTGAATCTCTATTTCTGAGAAAGGGAAGTGGGATGTGTGCAGTAGGTAGGGTGGGGTGTGCGGGAGGGGTTTGAGTGGGGGTGGGGAAGTATGAAGGTTAGTGAATTCAGGATTCTGGTTTGTTGGGTTCCAGGTAGCTAAGCCATCACTAAACATGAATTCAGTGTCTGGAACGAGGTAATCTGATTCCTAGGAGACATGAGAGCCTACAAGGAGAGCCCCCAAGGGTCTATCTTTGTTAGTATTCTCTATCTTATATCATTCCATCTGGGCGACTTGGTTTCCTGGTCTTCTCTGGGGAAAAACCATGTCAGTGTGTCCATCTAAAAATTATGATCTCTGAACTCATGGGGCTGAATTTATTTTGATTTAATCCTATATCCATGTCATTTCAACTCAAGCTTAGGGAGCAGGTAGCCGCATGTGGATGTCAAGGATGAATGAGCACTGACTTTTCTCTCTCAGACTTGCTGCCCTGGATTTTCTTTTCTATAAAAACCTTCAATTCCAGTTTCTGATATCTTAGCAGCTGAAACCTTTGTTATTTTGCCCTGTCCTCCATCACCTTTGTCCTCTCTCCATCACCTAGAGAGTTCATTTCTAAGCAGGTTTGGAAAGTCAGGGTAGGAACAATGGGACTGATTTATACACATTGTACTTTAACTTTGATGACTTTATTGGTTATACGTTTCCCTTAAGCCAAATACCTACATATGTATGTATATGTATACAATATATAATGCATGCATGTGCATGCACACACACATAATCCTGATTATCCCGATTATTTCTTCCTCCATCCTTAAGAAGAAGTGGGAAAATTTCAGACAGAGGTTCCTGAGCTTTTTGGAACTGTGGGTCTTTACGCACTGCTCTTCAGGAATTATAAGCCCTGGTCAGACCCAAGGGCAGGGTCTGAAGGTAGTACAAGAGGTCTGAAGAAAACACGGCTACTGGGCCCCATGAGAATTTGCTAATTGTTCTCCAATTCCAGCTTTCAAGAAACATAGAATAAAAAGCAAAATCCCCCCAAAGTAGGGCTCTAATGGACTAACCTAGTAAGTTCAGTCCTGCATATTCCCCATAGAACTGCAGGACTCACTAAATTGATCTGTGATTTATGGGTATTACAGTGATTTGGTGATGAGGGGTAAATGAGACTTCATTTGGAGTATGTAAAATAGGCATTATAATAATTTGAGGCTCCATTGCAGGAGAATTATTTGCTATTAATTTTCTTCTACAGCTTTTCCTTTTTTCTACTAGGCTTCAATCAGTGGCTATAACATAATCAAGTCCATATTCTCTGGTTTGTGCCCCAATGTCCACCTCTACTGATGAAGACCTGTTATGTGTCACAGCTATGCATGGAGGGCCATAAGCCTGTGCATTATGGTGCACTGTACTTAGACTCATTCATGAACACACAATTCAGGTGAACTGGAGCAGCCCCACTATAGGAGCACAGGTGGGTACACATTCCCTCCATCACAGTGGAACAGCTTTCCTGTATTTGTCAATGACATTTGGTAGAGATTATAGTCGTTTATGGCAAATTTCCCTGGAAGTTTCTGACAAATGTGTCCTTGCCCTGAGGGGAAACCCATCCCTAAGAGTGAAGTATATGTTCTGCAGATCCCTTATCCTTGCCCAAAGGGTGCCAGGGAAAGTGACGGGGCTGAGGAAGGTATGAGGGACACAGCCATCTATTCTTACTCCACCCTCCCAAACTGTAACAGCTCCATTTAGTTATTCTGCACAGCATTCTTGGAAGGCAAGTGAGCTCCAAAATTCAGTTAAAAAATCATTAATTAACTGGGGCGCCTAAAATCATTAATTAGCTAGGTGTCCGACTTGAGCTCGGGTCATGATGTCAAGGTTCATGAGTTCAAGCCCTGCATCGGGCTCTGTGCTGAGAGTGCAGAGCCTGCTTCAGATCCTCTGCCTCCCTCCCTCTCTCTGCCCCCTCCTGCTGGTGACAGTGAGGAGCCTGCTTGAGATTCTCCTCTCCGCACCCCCCCCCCCCCCGCCCCGACACACTCTCTCTGTCTGTCCCTTCCCTGCTCACACTTTCTCTGTCTCAAAATAAATACATTTAAAAAATCACTAATTAATTGTTACTGGGGTGAAATATATATAGCATTTACCATTTTAAAGAGTATAATTCAGTAGCATTAAGTTCATTCACATTGTTGTACTATCATTGCCATTATCCATCTCCAGAACTTTTTCATTTTCCCAAAGTGAAACTACCCATTTAATGCTAACTCCCTGTTCCCCTCTATTCTCAAACCCTGACATCCATCATTCTATCTTCTGGCTCTAAGTTTGACAACTCTAGGTACCTCATATCAGTGGGATCATTCGATACTCGTCCTTTTGTGTCTGGCTTATCTCACTTAGTATCTTTAAAGTTCATCTCTGTTGTAGCATGTGCCAGAATTTCATATCTTTTTAGGACTGAATGATAGTCCATTGTGTGTATATACCACATTTTCCTTATCCACTCATTTGCTGGTGGACATTTGGGTTGCTTCCACTTTTTGGCTATTGTGAATAATGCTGTAGGAACATGAATGCATAAACATATGTCCAAGTCTCTGTTTTCAGTTTATTTATTTATATTAAGAGAAAGAGAAAGAGAGAGACAGAGAGAGAGAGAATGAGAGAGAGAGAGAGAATGAGTGGGGAAGAGGCAGAGAGAGAATTCCCATGAACCATGATCCCATGAACCATGGGCCACAGGATCCCATGGTTGATCCCATGAACCATGAGATCATGACCGGAGCCGAGATTAAGGGTCAGACACTGAACCGACTGAGCCACTCAGGTGCCCCTGTCCAAGTCTGCTTTCAGCTCTTTTAGGTATATATCCAAAGGTGGAATTGCTGGATCATATGGTAATTCCATGTTCAATTTTTTTTTTAAGAACTGTCATACTGTTTGGTATTTAGGTTTTTTAAATTAACAAATAAATTAGTTTTTAATGCAGATTTAGGTTTACAGCAAAACTGAGTGGAAAGGAGAGAGGGTTCCCATACTCCTTGTCCCCACGCATGCATGGCACTTTTACAGAGATGCTCTAGACAACTCGGTGACCTGAGGGCTTCACCCCAGGCTGCAGGGAGTGATTTAGGCAGGCTGTGCCAGATCTGGCAGGAGCTTCAAGCACTGAGTCACCTGAGGCGAGTCACCTGAGGTGTTGGAGCAGCCTTCTTCCCTCCCCAGGCCATGAAACTGACTGACATCAAAGGTGATCGTACAGGAAAACCTGATGTGTAAACATGGACACTCACAGATGCCAAAGGAGGAAGGAGATTAAGGAGCATTTGATCCAACCTACTTCTTCCATATCATGGTGGAGATGCTTCGTAAACTGAAAAGCTTGCTTCCAAGGATGCTGTGCAGAATAACTAATCAGTGCGTGACAGAGATGTTACAGTTTGTGAGGGTGGAGTCAGAAGACATAATTATATCACTTACAACTCTATCGGCCCTCTTATCATCCGTGTTACCATCTCGGGCAGCCCCGAGAAGGCAGCTCTAGATTAAGTCCTTACAGAAGTCTTTCATCATCTATCACCTTTTTGCCTTATTTTTCTGATCCTGTGGTTTTTAGTTTAAATACATGCACTTACATGTACCTCCAGGATCTCTGGCTCTGCTAATGGTTAGGCAATAGATAAGCTCCGTCATTCTGTCTGCTTCAGAACCGCTTTATGAACGGTGATTATTCTCAATTTTTGAGAGTTCTAATAAAAGAACTGTGTGTTCTAAGTGCTCCTCTGAATGAACATTTACCATATCCAAGTAAAATGTTATAAATCACAATGCTTATCCACAGATTTAAAACGCCCAGAAATTTCTCATACATTTCCTGGACAGCATCACTCACACTATTTTTATCCTCACACCGACTCAATGAAACAAAAGAAAAAATGTTTAAAATTCTTACAATGAAAGCTAGAAATATACAAATGCATATATATTCATAGGCACATATGTACATTTGCATGTATGCTCACATATATCCAAATGTGCATTTGTTGAGCCAAAATCTTCCACTTTTTTCTATTAACATGGAATAAATTGTTCTTGTCCTCAGTGGAGAGGTGATTGGCATGTTCCAAAGCCAATGCTGATCCTCAAAATGCTGATCCTCAGAATATGTCAGTCCTGAGAACTTAGAACCCCACAAGAACCTGAACTTGATGACCTGGACTATTTATTAGAGATGTGTCTCCCTTCCCACATGTGTTTTGTAAATTGAGTCCCATGTAAGTGTATGGGAAGAAAGATAACAGTATGATGATTCACTTTGAAAAGCAGCAATACATTTGTCAATCTGGGGTAAAAAAGACTTCCCTTTTGAGTGTATCTAAAACGTGATAAGCATACCTGCAAAAAGACTGTAGCTGTCATTTTAGCCTAAAAACAGCACAGTTGAAACCCTTGTTGCACTCCAAGGACAAAGAATGACCAGTATTATTGACTCTAAAGCTGGTACAGAATAACAGCATTTACTTGGTTGGACTTTCAAATGTGATGGTCCTAAGAAAACCTTCTCTCTCTCTTTTTTTAAAAAAATTTTTAATGTTTATTTATTTGTGGGCGGGGGGGGGGGGGAGGGCAGAGAGAGAGACACACACAAAATCTGAAGCAGCTCCAGGCTCCAAGCTCTCCACACACAGAGCCCAATGTGGGGCTTGAACGCACGAACCATAAGATCATGACCTGAACTGAAGTCAGATGCTTAACTGATTGAGACACCCAGGCGCCCACAATCTCTTTTCTTGAGACATCAGTCAATATGTTAAGTAAAGCACTAAATATCTTAATTTAGTGACATTTAAGAGTGAATATTTAATATATTTTTGTCCCTTTATTGTTCATCCTTTCAGTTATACGTGAATTAAAGCAGTGATTCTCAAAGCGGAGTCCCTGGACCACTCACTTCAGCATCACCTGGAAACTTGTTTGAACAGCAACTTCCCAGCCTACCCCAAATCTACTGAATCAGAAATTCTGGGCATGAGGCCCAGGAAGTTGTACCTTAACAAGCCCTCCAGGTGATTCTGGTGCAAGTTAAAGACCCAGTGCATTAAGGAGGCACCAATATGAAGATTCTAATCCCTGCTCCCTTCCTCAGTTATCATTTTCGAGATACTTTGTTGAAAGAAAAGTAACCCATGTGGGTTTAGGCTACTTGTTATTATCATCTAAGAAAATTCTTACCATTGTTTGGTTCCAGGAAAGAAACCTCAGTCACAACTTACATGTAATTTTTCCAGGCTCTGTGCTGGCTTCGAGTCTTAGGATGCAGGGAACTGGGCGAAGGGAGAGATGAGAAGGCTACAGCAATCCATTCAGACATGGACCCCAAAGCTTTGCAGGGCAACCTTGTGACAGGTCAGTGAGTGTCCACCTGAATGGGGAGGGGGGAAGAGCTGTCCATTAGCAGAGTAAACCTCGCAGGTTAACATTTCTCCCTCCCCTCCTGCTATCCTGCCACACCGTGTCCCTCGCTTTTATGACAGAATCTGACTTGCTATGCCTCTGGCTGTTTGCCTTTTGACTACTCCACATAAACAGAACATGATAAAATGGTCCATAGTAATAATACTTGAGCTCAACCCACGGGGAAGCCCTGTTTGGTGAATATTTCCTGTAGGTAAGCATCCCTCACTGGGAGCTCTTTGAACCCAAAAGCAGTTATGAGACCCATGTCCAATCTCATGAATGTTTCCTTTCAACAAATGAGAACACCTTGGTTTAAAAGACACATGCAGCTGCAATAACAGGAAGATACAGGAACAAAGGATACATTCGGGAATTCTGAGATGAGATGATTCTCTGATGCCTTAAATATGTTTATTCACATAATATTTAAAATTTATATTTATTAAAAAAATTTTTTTAGAGAGACAGCATAAGCGAGGAAGAGGGACAGAGGGAGAGGGGAGAGAGAGAGAATTTTAAGCAGGTTCCATGCTCAGCATGGAGCCTGATGTGGGGCTTGATCCCATGACTCTGGGATCATGACCTGAGCCAAAATCAAGAGTCAGACGCTTAACTGACTGAGCCACCCAGGTGCCCCTAAATATGATTATTTTTAAAACATTTCTCTAATGCTAAATTGATACCAGCTGATTGCAGAACATTAGAAAAGCATAAAGAAAAAATACCAAAAAACAGACTTTTAACTACTGTGAATAAAGGAGAGGGAAGGTAGGTGGGAGGGGGGTGGGGAAATAGGTGATGGGGATCAGGGAGTGCACTTGCCGTGATGAGCAACCAGTGATATATGGAAGTGTTGAATCACTATATTGTACACCTGAAACTAAGATAACTATATTTCAACTAACTGGAATTAAAATAAAATAAAATAAAGGAAAAAAAAGGATCAACTGTAGCCCTGGACCTGATAAATCACTAATGATATTTTGTTGTATAATTCCATAACCCCTTAACCGAAACTCCTGAGCTTCAGAATATGTTCCTGAATTCAGAATTGTTCGCTTCTAAAAACTATTTTGATGCAACTATGATTTATCACATAATATTCCATCAGGGTCTGGAGCAGCACCCCATAATCTGACATATTTTGTAATATTTTTGTAGCAAAACCAATGCATATTCCTTAAGGTGGATAAAACAGAATCTCACATTGGTTCAGGCCAGGTTTTTCTACCAAAGAAGTTACAAAAAAACCCTTTTGATTTTTGAATGCTTTTGGATTCAGAATTGGGGATAAAAGCTTGCAGACCAGTATTCTTTTCAGATACACAAAAAACTCAAGAGTTTTGTTCCTACTTTTCATTCAGTGTTACACAAATGTGAGCGTTTCCCCAAGTAATTAAAAACACTTCAAAAACATGCTTTTCAATGTCTATGTAATATTATATCCCACTTAGAAAAGGGGTTTTTAATGATTTCATTTTTGGAATTACATTTTTCGTTGTTGTTAATGCAAATAACACTTTGAGGGACATATTTGAGTATCAGATCATCTGAATTTCTGAATACTTTCTTAGGTGGATCTGAGAACAAGAATTATTGGGTCAACTGGTGTAAACTTTAAGGGTCTTGATGATTTTCCAGAAAAGCCATACCAATTTACACTCCTAACACAGCATGAGTGCCTGGTTAATTTGTTTAATTACCCACATTATCATAGGCAAGGAAAAAATACACTTGCATCTCATACATCTTAACAAAGCTCTAATCAATGATAATCATACTTAGGAGATTTTATTTTTGTTTTTCTTACACAGAAGATAGTGAATAGCTCATAGTCTCTCACATAACAAAAGAGAAATGGGATTAATGTGAGTTTACCATCAACTGGAACCTCATTAGACTAGACTGAGTCAGATCTGGGCAATGGAGGAGCTGTCACTTGTCCATGGGGTCCTAAGTTTGAAAGTGGTACGGAAATAATTCACACATTATCATGAGAAGACAGACAGTCATTTGCTAATTATTTGTGGGCCGATAAATTCTGCTTCCAGGCTACTGAGGACTTGTGTTTCCCTTCCTTTTGGCGTTTTTGTATTTCTTGGACAATTTGCTGCTGCTCAGCATGGCTATCAGAGAACAGGAAGAGATGTGAAGACAAAGTGAAATCAGACAAGCTAATAATAATGGCTAACCCTTGTGAGTGCTTAAGATGTGTCAACTCTGGTGCTGGGCACCTTGTGTGCATTACCTCGTTCAGTGTGCACTGGTATTAAAACTGGTAGCTGCAAAATTTGAAAGTATGTGCTCACTCATCAATCACTGTTCCACTCTAATAAGTTTGGAGCAGTTAGAAGTTTGGGATTTCAAAGAGCTATTCAAGCCTAGTGTCTTATTGCCACGGCTCCAAGTCTGGTTATAAACCACAGACTTTGCCTTTACCCTTTTTCGTTGTTGTTAGCACCCTCTCTAGCATCTACACAAAGCAGAGGAAATGACACAAATAAAATCCAAGAAAACTCTAGATAATAATAAATGCTTTGAAGGTCCTATACTTACAGGAGGGAGGCCGTATCTCTTAGAGTACCACAGAGAGTTGGGAGTCTGTTGTATAACACAAAACAGTGTATACACAGAAAAGACATGAGGATACACACAGGATATATACTTCAAAAAACAAACACACAGATACATTCTTCCCAAATGTGACTTCCCAAATGTGGTATATAAATTGGTAATGATAAAGTCAGGGCTCACAACCCCAAGTTCCTTTTCATTTATAGTTTTGTCTAATAATTTTTCTTTCTCTTTTCCTTTTATCCTTACAGGATAATTGGTGTAGAGAATACCACAATTTTCATATGCTAGTAAAAAAAAATTGAAGTGATACTTCTTTGTTATATGTAATGAAATAACACCACTCTTTTCCTTGTCTATAAAGTCAATTTCTGTAGAGTAGAATATAGTATATACTGTAAAATGGCTAGGGTTCAGAGAGAGGGAGAGAGAGAGAGGAAGAAAGAAAGAAAGAAAGAAAGAAAGAAAGAAAGAAAGAAAGAAAGAAAGAGAAAGGAAGAAAGAAAGAAGGAAAGAAAGAAAGAAAGAAAAAGAAAGAAAGGCAAAAGATTCCATTTTATTTTGGGAGGGAGTTGAATTGATCTTCTCAATAATCTTATTTAAAAGTAAGGGATGTTTCTTAAAAATTATCAAAAAATCAAAAGACAAAAGATGTATCAAGAAGTGAATCATTTCCTTCACTGTGGCTTCTCTTTATAATTTAAATAACATTCTCCTGACAATTAGGTGTCAAGTAAGTAGAGTGGCTCCAAAATGATTTTTCTTTGCCAGTCATATATGTGGCTAATTTTCTAAGTATGCCAGGACTATAAGGTGTGAAAAATAAAGCAGTAAGAGGAAATGACCCCTCAAAGAACATACTTTGTTTTTTCCAAAATGCCTAATTGCTTGGGGGAAAATACAAAAAATAAAATAAGCTACCACTAATAACAGAAATGATTACCAGAAGCTCTTTATATACTCAAACTGCACAACCAGCATTTCTGAAGCTAATTACAAATTTGGATTCTCTCATTTTAAAAATATACTTCGAAGCAGCCCACTTCTGTTTTAATGCTGAACCAAAGTCTGTGCAACTGGCATGTTATCAAAGTAAAAAAAATGCGTTGCTTGAACAAAGTTATCACTTTCAATGTCACTAAATCTTGAACTGCAAAATACCACAAACTAAAAACTAGTAATACCATGTGGTTATGTTATCTTACATTTACAAGAGTGTATAGTTTCCCAAGCCCTACGGGACTGAGACCTCTGGGATCACAGCAGCTTTGTTACCTTGGGGAGGCCATTCACTGCCTCTGAGCCTAACATCTTTCACGGGTTCTTGTGAGAATTAAATAGATTAAATGAGAATGTATACAAAAGGGTTTTTGCAAACTATAGGACACAATATCATTATTCTTTTTATTGGCAACTCTGTGAGGCATAAAGATATCCACCCCCATTTCATGGTTAAGGAAACTGACAGGTGGAAGATAAGACAAAAAATAAAAAAGTATCAAGTTAGGAGACTCTCAGGTTTTATCTACAAATTGGCCACAAAATACCTGGGTGACTCCGTGACTTGCTTCTTTAGTAACAACAATGAATGCATAGGATGAGATGATTTTAAGGTCTCCTTGAGGCCCATGGTTCTGCGATCTGGGACTTGGCCATGGCGGTGAAAGACAGCCCTAATAATTCTTTGGGAGCAAGTCTCTCCTGGAGGCCAAATGCAGCGCCCACCAATCTGAGGCCTCTGGAGCTGGGGTGGGGGTTCTTGAGGAGTCTCCCACTTGCAGGGATGGGACTGACATGGGCAAACTCGTTTCGCTAGATTAAGGGGAGGTCGGGGGATCCTAGGTGAATGGCCAGGGCCTCTTGGGAGGTACTGGAGGAGCTTGAAACAGCAGCTCTGATTGATTGATTGATTGATTGATTGATTGATTGATTTGGGGGTGGGGATGGCTTATAAATAAATTTTTATTTTTATTTACTTATTTTTTCCATTTCTAAAAATAGGCTTTATTTTTCTATTATGAACAGTTTTTTTTAACTGTAGAACAGTACCTATTTTTATTATTATTGAAAAGGGCATCTTGCCAGCCCTCCTCCAGCCTCCATTCCTTCTTACAAACTCTCCAATTACAGATTTCTCTCTTCTTATGATTTTCACAGTATTCCATATCCCAACGAAGGCACTGAACACATTGCATTGTTATTAGTTATTTATATGTTAGTTTTATTACCTTTTGCCATCTGAGCTCTCCCCATGAGACCATGTGCTCCAGGAGGCCAGGACTGCCTCTTCGTCCAGAATAGCCCAGGGACTAGCATAAAGTAGGTATTCAATACATGCTTGCCAGCAGCTGCTAATTAACCAGTACAGATATTTCACACACTAACAAGTAGTGTAGACAAATAGGTATATACCACCCGAATGGTCAGTCTTGCTAACAGCCCCACTGTTGTTTGGCTTTCAGTTTCAAAGAGATAGCCACCTCTGGATTCCTACAGTGTTGGGGGGAGGGGGAGAGATGCGAAACGGCTATTTTTTTGTATTATGAGTGCACATCATGGTCACGTGGGAATTTCACTTTAAAAAGATTGGAGCCACTAACTTAGGCCTCTACTAATAATATTCTAGAAGCACTAATACAACTTTCTGTTATGTTCAATATCTGTGCTGTCCAATATGGCAGCCACCAGCCACATATTAATACTCAGTAAATGCACATGGTACAACTGGATTTTAATCCATGAGGAACTGGATTTTAATTTTAATGCATTTAAATTAAATTTAAACAGCCACATGCTATTAGTGGTCACTTTATTGGACAGTGCAGCTTTAGGCTGCCTTACACACTAGTTTTTTGGATACACTTCAGACCCCAGAAGCCCACAGGACGACACCCATTCAAGAAGTTTTTACTGACCTCCTGCTGGGTGCTGGGCACCAGTTAAGTGTTTTAAAACAATGGTGAATGAAAGCCATGGACACTTCCTGCCCTTGTGGCATCTCTTAGCTAGACTGATTTCTGAAGACCTCACAAAACCTTGAAGTGGTTCACAGGACTCTGCTTAGGAAAAGGTGGGTGAGTAGATATGGTAATGCTACACTAAGCACGAAAGCACGGCTTTTTCATTTCTTCATATTTACTGTTAGAGAAGCTGGGGAAAGTTTAAAAAGAGATATCTGAATGATTACTGTTCATTCGCTTACAAGTAAAGTCACATATCCCAGATATGGGAAATTTTCTGTATGTAATTCCCTCTTGCACAAACATAAATCCACTTAAAAGCAAAAGTCAGTGGGACCTGCATTCTTAAGCCTAAGAAAAAGTAAATGGTATTTAATTACAGCAACAGTCATAAAAGCACAAGTGGATCTCGAGCTGCAAGCAGTGGGCAAAGGAACGCTGCTACCAATTAGCAGTGAAACGATCAGGGTTTCTAGAAGGTACCTCGTGTATAAGTAAGGCTGATTGCATCTTTGTCTCTACAATTCAACTCTCAGCTAAGATTTTCCTAGTGGTTTTAATGGGATGTAATGAACAAAACCCTATTTGCTTTTCCCCAGGAAATTACAGGTGGAGGTATTTTTATCTACATATCTATTTTATCACAAATCTAATACCAACAACATAATTTCTAAGAAACATAAAAGTGGTTTGGTTTCGTGCTTTTCCAATTTCCAATACTGCCTCCCCTGTCCTCCTGTTGTCAATTCTTTGCTAACCACCTCTTCTTGCCTTATGGAAATTTTGAATGATACAAAGAAAAAAAAAAACCAAACAAAGCATTTAGAATTGGTTTATGTTCTTGTTTGAACCTGAATCCAGGTTTGCTTAAGTTTAAAAGGACAAAGGCATCATACTCTCGGATACAGTGTTTTTAAAGTGATTCTCTCCACAGTATTATCACTTGCTGAGCTGAGTGATAGATATTCAGCTGAGCTAAATATTCACTAAGCTAAATAACTCGGTTTTGCTCAGTATCCCAGTGGTGTTGTACTTGGATGATACCATCGAGGCAATCTGACCTCCTAACTTTAAAATGCCACTCTGGTGCCCTGCCCAAAGTTGGACTACTGATTTGAGGGGTTAATAAATGACTCTTACACATCCACACACACACAACGCACACTCCCAACGCTTTTTCTCTCTGGATTGAGTACAAAGATAAATTACAGTGGTCAGAAAACAAAACAAGAGTTCAAAACTTAGTTCCAAAGCACAAATTTCATTTAGAGACTATCAGCGGCTAGAAAAGGTCAAATCGCAAATGTTCCACTGGTCCTATGCTGTACACAATACTAGTAAAAATTTGGTGACAGCATTAGCATTAAACATGTAAACTGAGAGTGGTTCTGGCATCCTTATTCATACTCAGAAACACTAAGTGGAGTAGTCACACACCATTTTATGGCCAGAGGGGCTTAAAAAGAAAGGGGTTAATTTTTGGAAACTACAGAGATGAATTTTTAAAAAATCTACATTTCAAGCAATTTAAATAGTCACTTGTATAAAGCAGAAGACCTTTGAATCATAGATCTTGTGGCTTTTGTGTTTTGCTCTACTGGCATGGGAAGGTGATGCAAGGAAATGTGCTTTTTTTTCTTTTTTTTTCTTGTTACAACCCAGAAAGACACAGCCGTTTCAGACAGGATGGAGAAAATTAAGATGAAAACGTCTCTGAAAGTTTCCACTTACATATTTCAGATGCTGGGACCAAGTTATTCTAGTTGGAGAATTATAACTAGAAAGTTCACTTCTTTGATATTCAAGATGAGTTTAAGTTCCCAAAATACAGTGGACTGTCCAAATTTTCACCTGAAATAATTTTGGGGTTTCTGTGGACTTTATATTATAAAAAAAGTACTGGCATCTATTTATTATTATTATTAGTAATAATAATAATAATAATAATAGGGGTTCCTGGATGGCTCAGTGGGTTAGGTGTCCGACTTCTACTCAGGTCATGATCTTGTGGTTCATGGGTTCCGGCCCTGCTTCAGTCTCTGTGCTGACAGCTCAGAGCCTGGAGACTGCTTTGGATTCTGTGTCTCCCTCTCTCTCTGCCCCTCCCACACTCACATTCTCCCCTCCCCCCCAGAATAAATAAACATTAAAATAATAATAATAATAATAATAATAATAATAATAAAGTTCCATTTGCTGAGAACTTCTGTGTTCTGGGAACTACACTAGGAATTTTGCAGGTATTACTAACTCGTCTGTTGGATGAAAGGACCATGGCTCAGACAGGATAAATGTCTTGGCTAAGGTCATACTATTGGAGGGGATGACATGCAATGTGAATCTGTGTCCACCCGACTCTAAAGGCTCCTCCCTTCCTCTACAACACCATCATCCACTATAATTTGGGGAGATTATATCCTTCTTCCCAAAGGAAACATTATCAATTTCCCACATGCTACCAGTAAAATGTCAAAGTAACCTGATAAAGCTGTGGGTCCTACCATAATCTGATTATTTGTATAAAAAGAATTAATTAACTTGTTAGTTACATTTCACACATTAGAATTAAATTGGAATTAATTAAAATTAAATAATTTTTTTTTCTACTGCAGTTTCTTTAAATAAAAGTACTACCAGGTAGCTTATTAAAAAATGACCCAGATCATTCTCTAAAGCTGAGTTAAATCATTGGATACCCGTCCTCAGTCATGGGACATGGCGGTGAAAACACTGTATGAGGAATCTCACTCTGGGTCTCAGCCTCAGAAGAGCATGACTATCCCTGGCAATACCCAAGCCGAGAAGGCCTGAAGCAGGCTACAATGTACCATTTAGGGCTCAAGTACTATCTTTTCCCTCCTTATGTCAAAGATCATCCATGAAATCACACAGTCAATGATTAAGTTCATCTGCAAGAATGCAGATGGGTATGCATGTTGAGCCTGCTTCTCAACTTAGTGAAGGGCAGTTTCCTGAGAACTTGGATGGGCATCAATAGTGCCTCAACTTCTCCCAGGTTTGATACTGGGACCAGGTTTGGTCTGGGCTATCTGCCTCCTTTCCCTTGTCTGAGAACTTTGGCTCTGCCTGTGCTTCTTCTATCAGCCAGAAAAGCCTACAGAGTCCTACCCCTTTTGGGAGCTGTAAATGCCTGCTGGCCTCATCTGTCAAGGGCAGGTGCCCCCTGACTCCCAAGCTGCACAGGTGTCGGTGCCAGGAAGGTCTCACACAAGGCAAGGTGCTGGTGGGCTGTCCCCAAGTGAGGCCGGTGAGGTCCACACAGAGCTCACTGCGGATGTGAGGGTCACAACAAGTTTGGCCATCGACCTTGAAGACAGGCGAGGCATATGTTGTTCAAGAGGGGTGTGATTAACCATTCTAGGAAAAGGCAATACCATTGACCCAGTTGTTCCAGCTAAAAACCTAGGAGTTACCTTTGATTTTCCTCTCTTCCTCTCACTTCTTAACATCTAATCTATCAGCAAGTGCTGTGGATTCTACCTTCAACTTCTATCTCTAATCTGTCCACCCCTCTCCATCTCTACTGCCAACACCGTCATTTCTCACCTGGCCCACTCCTACTGTGATGGTAAGTGGCTTCTCTGTTTTCAATTCCCTCTTGGCACTGAAAGTCCCCAGGATCACCCCAGATTGGGTGATGTGTTAGGAGGACTCCCAAGACTCAGCATATAGCCGTACCTATGCTTTGATTTATTATAGCCAGATCTCACCTGCTTCTAGCCTGAACCATGACTGGAGACTCTGGCCACAAACCTGCCCTTACCCTCCTCTCCAGCTGCCATCCCATACCCTCACATAAGCCTCTTCCTTGGCCACACAGGCTCTGCTACCTGCTGCCTTTTCCTCACATGGCAAACTTAGCTTCTCTCTCTGGATCTATAGTCTCTATGTTCCTGCCACCACATGCTTTATATAAAAATCATTGTGCTTAATCTCGCTGTGGTCATATACCCTTCAGTGAATCTGGGGCCGTGGCTCAGAATCCCATGGCACCCATAACCACATGGCACCATTGGAGCCAACTCTGGTCTTGTTGTGGTGTAGGCACTGCACCCAGCCTGACACCCACTGCCAGGCCCCTCATCCCAGCCCTCTGTCTTGGGCCACCTCAATCTTTTCTTCTTCTAAGCTTATGGGTAATTCTCTGCAGGCTGAGGAAAAGATAAAATAGTGAGCAGAGGCCAGCGAAAGTCAGATGCTGCAGAAGCTGCTATGCCTGTACACAGGGGACTGCAGTTATCTGTACAGACTGGATGCTGTTCTGCAGACCTATTTTTGTTTCTGTTTTTTCATAAAGCATGGATCAGCAGGGCTGAAAGGACCTTGGAGACCAGTGAGTTCAACCTCCTCCTTTTACTGATGAGGACCCTGTGGTGTGAGGAGAGGCTGGGAAGGAGAAAGCAGCATTTACTGAGGACTTACCATCTGCTTTGGATACATGTCCCAGGTCCCACAGCCAGTGAGTGAGTGTCACAGTTGGGACCACACAGTGCTTCAGTGAGCATTTTCACCCCACATAAGCTTTCACTGATTACTTACATGCTCATATCACACAGAGGAAAGGGGTTAATATTTACCACATAAAGATACTTGGAATTCCCATCTCAAAGGTGAATGGCTTTTCCCTCTGTATCATCCAGTACATGTTTTTTATTATAGCAAAATACACAAAACATAAGAGTTATCATTTATAAAAACAGAACTACCCTACGACCCGGCAATTGTACTACTAGGTATTTATCCAAAGGATACAAAAATGCTGATTTGAAGGGGCACATGTACCCCAATGTTTATAGCAGCATTATAAACAATAGCCAAATTATGGAAACAGCCCAAATGTCCATCAACTGACAAATGGATAAAGAAGATATGGTAGGGGGCACTTAGGGAGTTCAGTCGGTTAAGCGTTCGACTCTTGGTCTCAGCTCAGGTCATGATCTCATGGTTCGTGAGTTTGAGCCCCACATCAGGTTCTATGCTGTCAGTGTGGAGCCTGCTTGGGATTCTCTCTCTCTCCCTCTCTTTCTGGCTTTCCCCCACTTGTACTCTCTCTCTCTCTCTCTTTCTCTCTCTCTCTCAAAATAAATAAACTTAAAAAAAGATGTGGTATATAATGTATACAATGGAACACTACTCAGCGATCAAAAACGTTGAAATCTTGCCATCTCCAACAGCATGGACAGAACTAGAGTGTATTATATGCTAAGTGCAGTAAGTCAGTCAGAGAAAGGCAAATACATGATTTCCCTTGTATGTGGAATTTAAGAAAAAAAAAAACAGATGAACACAGGGGAAAGGAAGGAAAAATAAGATAAAAACAGAGCAGGAAGCAAACCATAAGAGCCTCTTAAATGCAGAGAACAAACTGAGGGTTGCTGGAGGGGAGGTGGCTGGGGGGGGATGGGCTAGATGGGTGATGGGCATTAAGGAGGGCACTTGTTGGGATGAGCACTGGGTGTTATATGTAAGTGATGAATTTGGGTTCTACTCCTGAATCCAAGATTACACTGTATGTTAATTTATTTGAATGTAAATAAATAATTTTTTTTAAAAGTTACCATTTTACCCATCTTTGTGTATAGTTCAGTGGAATGAAGTACATTAATTTTGCTGTGCAACCATCATCATTACTCATCCAATACATGAAAACAATTTTTAATGTTTATTTATTTGAGACAGAGAGAAAGTGGGGGAGGGGCAGAGAGAGAGGGAGAGAGAGAATCCAAGCAGGCTCTGCACTGTCAGATAGAGCCCTACACGGGGCTTGATCTCATGAACAATGAGATCATGACCTGAGCTGAAATCAAGAGTTGGACGCTTAACCAACTGAGCCACCCAGGCGCCCCTCATCCAATACATTTTTAAGCGTATTTTTTGAATAGTAAATTCAAAATGAGATGGATGAACGCCCCAAAACAAGACTGAAGGAAAAGACAAATAGAAAATAAGCTTTGGGGGTTATATTTCATCTAACAAAACCTTTCATATATAGTAGGCTCTCTGTGGCATATTCTCCATGATTCTCCCAGTCTTGCAATCAGAACTGTGAGAATGCTGGCCTCCGGGTGAAAAGGTAGCCTGTTGTTTCTCTAGGTTCTCCACTAGCTGTATCTGCTCACAAAAATGTTATGCAACCCAGGAAATCACAGCCTTCCATGCTTCCTCCATAAAAGGACAAGTAAAACAGTATTTCTTGGAAAGATAGGCATTTACCAATGTGCTGCATCTAGATGGAGCTGTCTCCGCCACTCCAGTCTGCTTCTAAGCAGGGTTTAAAAGTGTTGGCACAGAGCACAAAGAACGTCCCTTAGCTATTCAGCATTTAGTTCAACTCCACAATATATTTAGCAAGACTTCTTTTTTTTTCCCCCTCTTCCCTTCTTGGTTTAATGACCTCAAATGTACCAACATCCTGTCTTACCTAATCCCCTAACAAGTTCTATCAAATGCCAGGATGGAATCAGACAGCACTGCAGGCAGTGAGATCATTCACTAAGAATTCATTTTTATTCCAAAAATTAGGAGTGCCAGACCATTTAACACAATCTATCGCACAGCCAGAAAATTAGCCTGGCACTTTAAGAGAAACATCTAAACTAATTTTTTAAAACCTACTCCTGTCATAGGTCCTTTAACAAACCGATGACTTTCTCCCCATAAAAAGATGCATATATACAAAATATTTCCACAAACTGGGAAGGAGTCAAAGGATCTCCTATGAGCCTACAGACGCTAGGCAAAAATCCCCCACTGTAAATGAGCTCCAAAAAAGAATTCACTTTGACTCCAGGCCTCTGTCTGTACTGGGTCCCTGGAGCATCCCAGAGGATTAACGTGACAATCTTTACCATTAATGTAACAATGTCTGTTTTGTATTTAATTCCTTTGCTTTTTCTCCAAAAGCATCCTTCAGCCTTTCATACCTTCAACCCTTGGGAACAATGTGACCACCACGCTAAGCAGCAGGCCATGTGGTCTGTCCAGTCAGGGATAGGGTTTCTTCATTGGCAGCAGTATGATGCAGTAGGAGGAGAATGAGCCTGAAGTCAGACAGACCTGAGTCCAATCCCAACTTGCTAGCTGACTGACTTTGGCCACTAATTTTAAAAAAGGCTCAATTTCCCAATATAAAATAATAAGGATGATAATGCCAACTTGTAAGACTTTTTTTTTTATTTTTAACTACGATTGAATGAGCTGATGTGTATACACACACACACACACACACACACACACACACACACACACACACACAGTTCCTGAGACACAGAGGTGCCTAGAAAATGGTGGTTCCCATCTCCCCTCTCTAGCTTTTCATTTATGGGATTCAGCATATATTCTGCATTTTTTAAATTAATTAATTAATTTATTTAATGTTTCTTATTTTTCAGAGGGAGAGAGAGACAGAGAGAGAGACAGAGAGACAGAGAGAGACAGAGAGACAGAGAGAGACAGAGAGACAGAGCATGAGCAGGGGAGAGGTAGAGAGAGAGAGAGGGAGACACAGA
Organism: Puma concolor; assembly: GCF_028749965.1. Classification (NCBI taxonomy): domain Eukaryota; kingdom Metazoa; phylum Chordata; class Mammalia; order Carnivora; family Felidae; genus Puma; species Puma concolor. The sequence goes on from NC_141671.1 coordinate 82,283,235, forward strand.
ATCTGAAGTAGGTGCCAGGCTCTCAGCTATCAGCACAGAGACTGACACAGGGCTTGAACTCACGAACCGTGAGATCATGACCTGAGCTGAAGCCAAGATGCTTAACTGACTGAGCACCCAGGTGGCTCCCATTCTGCATTACAGAAGCAACCCCTGCTGCTATCTATTAGGTAGCTGGGACCACATATGCTTGGAGTCTTAAGTATCTTTTTAACAGGTTTATTGCAATATAATTCATGCACCACAGAGTTCATAATTTTAAAGTGTATAATTCAATGGTATGTAGTATATTTACAGAGTTGTGTAACCATCACCACTGACTAATTTCAAAGCATTTCCATCATCCCAAAAAGAAACCCCATCCCATTCACAGTTATTCATTCTTCATTTCCCCTTCCCCTCAGCCCTTGGCAACCACTTATATACTTTCTGTTTCTATGGATTTGCTCATTCTGCACATTTTACATAAATGGAACCAGATACTATATGGCTTTTTCTATCTGGCTTCTTTCACTTAGTGTAATGTTTTCAAAGTTCATCCATGTTGTAGTGTGTTTCAATATTTCATTCCTTTTTATGGCTGAATAATAATCCATTGTATGTATATATCATATCTTGTTTATTCACTTATCAGTTGGTGGACATACAAGTTGTTTCCACTCTTGAGCTGGTATGAGCACTTAAGTACAGTTGATATGTGTGGACATATGTTTTGAATTCTCTTGGATATATAGCTGTATGTGATGTCTAATTTAATGGATCAATTTGTCTGGGCAACGGTACCCAGATATTAGTCAAATGTATCTTAATGTTGCTGGGAAGGTATTTTTAAGATGATATTCATATTTAAATCATTAGATTTGAGTAAAGCAAATTCTCCTCCATAAGGTGGGTAGGCTTTATCCAATCAATTGAAGGCCTTAAGAAAAAAGACTGGCCTGACCTCTCCCAAGGAAGAGGGAATTCTGACAGTTGACTGCCTTTGGACTTGCTCTACAACATCAGCTCTCTCCTAGGTCTTCAGCCTGCCAGGCTACCTCTGAACTTTGGACTTTCCAGTCTCTGCAACTGTGAGGCGATTCCTTAAAATAAATCTTTCTGTAACAGACACATGAAAAGTTGCTCAACATCACTCATCATCAGGGAGATAGAAATCAAAACCACAATGAGATACTACCTCACACCTGTCAGAAGGGCTAAAATTAACAGCTCAGGAAACAACAGATGTCGGTGAGGATGCAGAGAAAGGGGAACACTTTTGCATTGTTGGTAAAATGCAAACTGGTGCAGCCACTCTGGAGAACAGTATGGAGTTTCCTCAAAAAGTTAAAAATAGAACTACTCTACTACTAGGTAGTGCAAAAGATACAGAATGCCCACAGGATACACAGGATACAAAAATGCCAATTGGAAGGGGCACACGCACCCCAGTGTTTATAGTAGGACTATCAACAATAGCCTTATGGTAAGACCCCAAATGTCCATCGACTAATGAATGGATAAAGAAGATGTGGTGTGTATATATATATATATATATATATATATATATATATATATATATACACACACATACACACACACACACACACACACACACACACACACACACAATGGAATATTACTCAGTGATCAAAAGGAATGAAATCTTGCCATTTGCAACAATGTGGATGGAACTATCGGGTATTATGCAAAGCATAAGTCAGTCAAAGACAAATATCATACAATTTCACTCATATGTGGAATTTAAGAAACCAAACAGATGAACACAGAGGAAAGGAAGGAAAAATAATATAAAAACAGAGAGGGAGGCAAACCATAAGAGCCTCTTAAATACAGAGAATAAACTGAGGGTTGCTGGAGGGTAGGTGGCTGGGGGGAGGGGGATGGACTAAATGGTGATAGGCATTAAGGAGGGCACTTGTTGGGATGAGCAGTCGGTGTTATATGTAAGTGATGAATCACTGGGTTCTACTCCTGAAACTAATGCTACACTGTATGTTAACTAACTTGAATTTAAACCAAAAAAATCTATATATACATATACTATATATATATAGAGAGAGAGAGAGAGAGAGAGTGTGTATATATATATATATATATATATATATATATATATATATATACACACACACACACACATACACATACCCTATTGGTTCTGCTCCTCTGGAGAACCCTGACCAATACATTGGGTCATGTGGTAACTTTATATTTAACATTTTGAGGAACTACTAAACTGCTTTTCAAAATGGCTGCACCATGTTCCAATCTCACCAGCAACTGACAATGGTTCAGCTTTCTCCACATTCTCACCAACACTTATTACTATCTTCCTGTCTTTAGCTATCCTAGTGAGGGTAAAGTGGAATCTCATTGTGGTTTTGATTTGCATTTCCCTAGTGACTATGATATTAAGCACCCTTTCATGCACTTGTCGGTTATTTGTATGTATTTGCTGGAGAAATGCTTTTAATCCTTTGCCCATTATTTAATTGGGTTGTCTTTTGACTGTTAAATTGTAAGAATTCTTTATATATTTTGATACCAATCATTGATCCAACATACAATTTGCAAATATCTTTTCCCATTTTGTGGATTACTTTTTCATTTTCTTAATTTTTTTAAAGTTTATTTATATTGAGACAGAGAGACAGAGAGAGAGAACACACGAGAAGGGGAAGGGACAGAGACAGAGGGACAGAGAGAATCCCAAGTAGGCTCTATGCTGTCAGTGTGGAGCCTGATGTGGGGCTCCATCTCATGAATCATGATTTCATGACCTGAGCGGAAATCAGGAGTTGGATACTTACTTAACTGACTGAACCATCCAGGCACCCCTCTTAATGGTTTCTTTTGAAACACAGCAGTTTTTAATTTTACAAAGCTCAATTTATCTATTTTTCCTTTTTTCTTTTGTGTTTTTGGTGTCACATCTAAAAACACTTTGTCTAATACAAGGTTACAAAGATTTATTCCTATTTTCTTCTGAGAGTTTTACATCTAGTTCACATTTAGTAAGAGCTCTTACATTTAGTTTTATTATCTATTTTGAGTTAAAAATTTAAAAATATTTATGTTTATTCATTTTTGAGAGAGAGAGAGAGAAAGCACAAGTGGGGGAGGGGCAGAATGAGAGAGAGAGAGACAGAGAGAGAGAGAGGATCCCAAGCAGCCTCATGTTGTCAGCGCAGAGCCCAATGCAGGGCTCGATCCCACGATCATGAGATCTCGACCTGAGCAGAAACCAAGAGTCAGATGCTTAACCAACTGAGCCTCTCAGGTGCCCCTTGAATTAATTTTTGTGTATAGTGTAAGGTAGGGGTCCAATTTCATCCTTTTGCATGTGAATATCCAGTTGTCCCAGCACCTTTTATTGAAAAGACTATTCTTTCCCTATCAAATATTCCTGGCACCCTGGTTGAACAACTTTGACCACAAACATATGGATTTATTTCTAGACTCTTTATTCCATTGTCCTATGACTACATTGTCTTGATTACTGTAACTTTGTAGGATTTTGAAATCACAGAGTGAGTTCTCAAACTTTGTTTTCAAGACTGTTTCAAGCTAATTTGGCTCCTTGCATTTCCATATGGATTTTTAAATTATCCTGTCAATTTCCACAAAAAAAGCTAGCTGGGATTTTTGATAGGGATTACATTGAATATGCATGTTGATCAGTTTGGGTAGTACTGCCATTCTAAAAATATTATGTCTTCTGATCTATGAACATTGGATGTCTTTCCATTTATTTAGTTCTTAATTTCTTCCCATAGCATTCTGTAGTTTTGTGTATAAGTCTTGCACTTCTTTTGTTAAATTTATTCCTGAATATTTCATTGTTTTGGGTACAATTGCAAATGGAATTGTTCTTAATTTCATTTTCAGTGTTTCATTATTAGTGTACAGAAATAAAATTGATTTTTGTATATTAACCTTCTATCCTGCAACCTTGTTTGTTAGTTATGTTTCTCTCTTTTTGTGGACTGGAGTCTTAAATATTTTTAAGTATTCCAAAGCACAGGTAGATCTCAGCCTATAAATTCGACCCTTAAATTGCACTGCAAAAAGAAGTCAATGCTAGTAGTCCCTCCTCCCTTGGCACTGGGTGATGTTCCTGCTTCTGGGTCATAGTCTTAGTGGCATTCCTATTCTCTGACAGACCATACAATAATTTAGGAGATAAATTCCTAGAGCTCCAGTATACACTGTGAAACATAAGCCTATTTTCCACAAAGGGTTGTTATAAAGACAAGTCAGGTTCTCAGTCTATCCCATTAGGTCTTTTTAGTGGGTATCATTAGGTAAGGATGCTACAGGATCTAGCCTCACCATTCTCAAAGTAATAAAGTTTAAAGTTTTGTGTCAATGGGAAACCACATCCTAAAGGGGTTTCAAAGGAACCTTATAAAAGAACCTTCCTATCAGCAGAGACCTCTTATGGGTTTTCATGTAGATACTTCCTACCTACACCCTTCTACCTCAGGACAGACTCCCTATGTACATTTCTTGGAGGGACAGTGGTGGTTACTCACACAAAAACTACTAAACGTGACACAAATTAATATATATTTTTTATTCGACTATATTTGCTTCAGGTTTAAAAATTGACTTCCAGCCAACCAGCATTCAGAGACCTACTTAGCATCTTGATCCATGATTCACTGATTTAAGTATGCATTTGCCCAGAATACCCAGGCATGTGAAAGGATCAAAATATCACACTTTGATTGATTCAGAAAGTTATTTTCTACCACTACGCAGTCTGAGAATTTCTATGCAACGTCTGACTGAGTGGGGAGGTGTAAGAGAGCCAGGAGCTGCTGTGTAGAAGACCTTGTTCCTCCTCTCAGGCACCAAGATCCCAGCCCGTAAAAGCCCCAGCTCTCCAAGGCAAAACGTGTCCGTATGATGCTCCTCTGAGCATAATCTGGGTATCGGAGTCATCTTTTGAAGGGATCCTGGTATTTCGGTTTGACAAAAATCGAGAAACATTTAGAAAGAAAATCGGATTTGTGTGTAAATGAAGAATATTCCTGAAAAGAAACTCTGTTACGAAACTGAAATCTGGAGACCGCGGTGGTGCTAAGTTGAGTCATCAGTTCCCTTTACACCCTAATAATTGACGGCACTTTGATCACAATGACTGCTCTGGGTGATGCTTTTGTGTTTGCTTTTTTAAGTACTTCCTTGTGTAAACAGGTTGTCTCACTATCGTCTTGCAAACATGTTTACATTTGGGGGATCATGGGGAACATCTGTTAGAAACAGATTTCATGCTTTTCTGTCAACTTAGGGAAATCTGAATCATATTTATTGGTTAAATAAAAAAGCTCTTGGATTGTTAAATGAAGTTCTACTAAAAGGGGGCTTGATGGGATATTTTGATTGCCCTTCATATATATACTTAGAAATTTATCCTGAAAACATCCATTTGAAGTTCAAAGTCAGAAACAAGTATTAATTATTCTCCATTTTTATGGATGAGGATAGGAGATATAGAGAAGTCAAGGGGCCTGGTCAATGACTGAGAAAGTGGCAAGGGAGGGACCACACACACCACAGGCTTTTTGATTTGTGATATTCAGAGATCAAGGGTCCTGTGATATTATTCCTCCCACAATGTTACAATCCCTCACAATTTTATTAAGAAGATGACTTTTTCTGGAGAGAGCAAAAGAAGGGGTTGAGTGATGGGCACTAAAAGCAGTTTTTAAATTCAGGTCCCAAATTAGACACCTGGATGTTTGTGGAGAGATGGGGCATGCAGAATGGAACAGGAACAGAGGCTGAACATGAAGATTCAGGCAAAATTGGCAAAATGCTCAACTGAAATGTCGATGCTGCACATGCACTGGCCATGCCATGATGCTTCTCTTGGAGGACGTGCCAACTCTCGCCCTTAGAGTCTAGGCTGGGCCATCCACGTGCATGCGCTGAGGTCCCTGCAGTGTGGGACAGTGGGACAGAGTGGGGGAGTGGGAGGAGAAGGGGCAGGAAAGAAGGGACGGGGTGTTCACAGGCTCTCCCTACACTACAATGTTCTAGCTTGGAACTCCAGGGAGCTGAAGAATTCTAAATTCAGACCTAGCCTTCTGAAAGATCATAGTATCAAGGTAGATGGACAGAATATAGTTCATGCATCTAGTTAGCCCAATTTATCCTATTTTCATGTTTAGACATATGGCACATGCGTTTCATTTGTGCCTTTCCTTGTTCCCAGCCACACAAATGTTAGGGCCAGGTCTCCCTGGGGGTCATCAAGGTCTGGGCTGTGCAGTCTGCAAATCATAGGTGGGCACTTGTGGATTATACACACCTGTGTTGCAGACACTGACTGACCCTCTGGGTGAGGAAGTGGAGGTGGCTTCAAGGGGCTTTTAGAATATCAAGGTGTTGACACAAAAAGGTTTCCTTCACTGTTGTTTTGAGGAGACTGTACTGAAAGAGGTTAGCCAAATCTTTTCCAATCTAGCTGCTCTGCAGCCGAATACATCAGGGTCTTGCTGTGGGCTACCTAAGCAAATCACATTTTTTTTAAATTAACTTTTGTTTTTCATCTCTTGTGATTTCTTTATTTCATACATACTTTGTGACACATTTATCAGTGGCTAGTTTGAACAACTCTGTGGTACCAGTGGGAACCAAACCAACAGCAGTTAGACATGTCAAGGAAGAACCAAATGCAGCCAGGAAAAAAACGTTAGGATAATCTGTAAAAAATAATTAAGTAGCTACACATCAAATGCATAAACATGATTCATTTTAAAGGCCCACACATGTTACACCCACTTTCAGGAGTTTCCCGAAGTAATTTAAAACCATTTCATGTTGCTTCCTGTTTTTCAGTCCTTTTATCTGTTGATGGGGGTGGCAATTCTACTGTTACCAACTGAACAAGAAGAAAAGTGAAGGATGGGGCAAGTTTCCTGGGTTTAGTAATCAAAATCTGCTTCAAAAGGTCTCATTTCTAGATTTTAAATTCCAAAATTTGGGGCTCTGAGCCACAAAGGAATTAAGATTTATCATGCGTTATAACCATAGATTGCACCAACACTTTCTGCTGGTGTTAATAAACTTCTTGCATCAACCTTGCACTACCTGTTCTCTCCAAAGCTCCCCACCAAAGCAACAGATCTTCCGAGGAGAGAAGACAGGACAGAGGCTTACTGGTCCTGGTGTGTGGTCAGCACATTTCTCTGTTCTTCCTCCGGATAAGGACTGACCTTTTCACATTTTGAAGCTAAAGTTTCAGGAACATTAGACTGTTTCAAAGATATTTGTCCCATAAAATTATCCTCAGGTACCAACAGCAGAAGCTCTGGAGAAGTGGCCACCTCATCTTATTTGATTTTAATAGCTCATTATTTTAATCAAGTAGATGATTAATGAAAAGCTACTCCATTACTCTCCATGAAGGAAATACCTACAAATACCACAGCAGGATGAGAGGCATTTCGGGGTTGTCTAATACAACCCACCCTGAAGGACTTGACCACCAAGTGGTTGATTCTGATTCTGACCTTCAGTGAGAAGAAAGGTACTGTCTCCTAAGCAGCCAAGTCAATTTTGGAGAAGTATATGCACAATTATCATTACATATATCATTAGAGAGTTCTCTCTTAGGCAAATATGTCTCCCGATAGCCTAGAAACACTGGTCTGCCCTCTAGAGAAGTGAGAGGAAGGATAACACTCATACATGTGTTAGGAAGCTACGATGATTCCATTTCTTTCTTTCTTTTTTTTTTAAGAGAGAGAGAGAGAAAGAGAGAGAGAGAGAGAGCAAGCGCACATGTACATGCAAGCAGGGGAGGGGCAAAGGGAGAGGAACAGAGAGAATCTCAAGCAGGCAGTGCAGAGCCTGACATGGGGCTCGATTTTTTGCACAGACTATAAGATCATGACCTAAGCTGAAATCAAGATTTGGACACTTAACCACCTAGGTGCTCCTGGCTCCATTTCTTTTCACCCCAAGTCTTTTTTTCTGGGTAATTGTTTCCAGTTCCTTCAAATTTCACTTGGGATATGATTTCAAGGTCTCTATCATTGTCTTGGGCCACTGTCCTTAGAAAAAGGAAGCTCTAAATTGAAAAATAAGCATTTAAATCTACCACCACAGAACAGACAGCAATACATTTGCCAACTTACCCATCAAAATATGACCTCAAATATAGCATAATTTTAATAGTGAGGGGCAGACAGGGTTATCTATCAAATTCTTAGTCCTACCATACAGATCAGGATTTCTGCTATGCAGTGTCCTGCCCATGGGGCGTGAGGACTGACACAAGTTCCAGCCTCATAATGAAACCAGACACAGTTCACTTCCTTTTTTTCTGAAACTACCCCCTCACCTGGGGGATGTCTTGAGATGACACAGAGTTAGTCATGTATCACTAACCTGAGATACTGGAGGGAATGATTGATACTCATTATCATTAACAATAATAATATTTAAAATACCGTCCTAGGAAGATGGACAGCATTTGCTTGGGATGGAATAGAGCCCTGACCAAGCTTACTTGCTCCAGCTGCTAATTCCTGCAGTCTCAAAAAAAAAAAAAAAAAAAAGGAGACCTTTAAACTCCAGAGATGTTTCCTCTTATAACTGGAATAACAAGGAAAGGTTGAGGTGTCCAATTAGATGGGTAGATACTGGGCTACAGTCCTATGGCTTATTACTGAAAATAAATCCCCAAGGAATCACAAAGTACTCTCTGTCCAATCCCCACCATGCCCCCAGGCTTTTGGGAGACAGCCTGACTACTGGAGATCAGAGAGAGGAGGCCAATCCAATCCACGGCCTGGCTGTTAGCAATAGATAGGCTGGGGCAACAGATAATGTCTGCCATTTCTCCAGATGAGTGGGGAAAAAACAAAAAACAAATCAGTGCAAAAAAAAATCCCCAAAGAAATGTAGAACCTAGACCCTTCTGGTCTCAGAGGCCCCCCCACCCACCAAGAAATGTCTTCAGTTTTGACTGTGTTCTATTGCTAACCTTTGTATTAAGGACATAGGGATGATATGCCCCATTCCTGAGCTTCCTGTTTACTCTTCCTCCTATCAGGAATCCATCACTATTCTTGCACTCTGGATCCTATCCTCTCCTCCTCACCTAAGGAATTTGTTCCTGCATTTATCCTTACTCTCCTTGTGACATCGATTTCTCTCTCTCTCTCTCTCTCTCTCCTGGGCCATTGGCTTGCAAACCTGTTCAATAACTCCCATTTTATTTTATTTTAGAGAAAGAGCGCAAGTGGGGGAGGGGGCAGAGGGAGAGAGGGAGATTCTCAAGCCGACTCCACATGTGGAGCCTGATATGGGGCTCGATCCCATGACCCTGGGATCATGACCTGAGTGGAGATCAAGAGTCAGATGCTCAACTGACTGAGCCACCCAGGCGCCCCCTAATATCTATCCATTTTAAAATCCCTCTTTGATTCACTGACCTCTCCAGATACTACTTCCTTTCTCTGCCTCTGTTTCAAAAGAAGACACTCAAAGGGGTTGTCTAGACTTGCTGCTGTTATTTTCTCATTTCTCACTCTCTCCTTAACCTGTTGCAAGTAGGTTCTGTGTTATTTCAGAGAAACTGCTTGTATAGAGGTTACCAGTTATTCCACCTTCCCAACTCTATGCTCAACTGTCTCTTCTCATCTTACGTGACTTCTCAGCATCATTTGACGCAGCTGTCTACTTCCTCCATGAAATGACTTCTTCCCATGGCGTCAAGTGGCATCACATTGTCTTGGCTTCTCACCTGCCTCATCTGCGACTCCTTCCCAGGCTCCTTGGCTGGCTCCCTCTCTAAATGTTCGTGTGTTCCAGGCTTCTAACCTTGGACTTTACCTCTTCTTTAACTACCCTCACTCCCAGGCCTATGGCTTTTGTAACCTATATGCAGAGGGCTCCCAAATTTATTATATTCCTGCTCTCACCTCTTCCTTGATTTCCATATCCAGTTACCCACGCAGCATTTGAACTATATAACAAAGGCGCATCTCAAACACAACATGGCCAAAAGAAAGTTCTTGTTACTACCGTCCCTACCTCACTCTGTTGCTTGAAACCTTTCCTTTAGACTTCGTACTATTCTGAGCATAGACTCTGAGGTCCTTACTCTGGTCTTCTGGGCCCTGGCCTGGCCTCTTCCTCATTTGTATCCATTCTTTTTCCTTTCCCTTCTCCAGACACTTTAGCTTGTCAGCCATTCCTCAATCCATATACTGTCTGCTTTGGCACTTTTGCATTTTTTTTTTGCCTCAGCCTAGAAGACCCTTCTCCCAGGTCTTAGCATGGTAAGGTTCTTCTTTCCATTCAGGTCTTAGCTCCATGTCAAGTACTACCTGACTGACCTTTCTGTATATGCTTCCCTATACATCACCTTCTTCCTCACAATGCTCCATTTTACTACCTTCATTCTTCGCTCTCTGAAATTATTTAAAAAAATTTTTTTACGTTTATTTATTTTTGAGAGACAGAAAGAGACAGAGCACAAGTGGGGGAGGGGCAGAGATAGAAGGAGACAAAGAATCCGAAGCAGGCTCCAGGCTCTGAACTGTCAGCACAGAGGCCGATGTGGGGCTCGAACTCACAAACTGTGAGATCATGACCTGAGCTGAAGTCGGATGCTTAACTGACTGAGCCACCCAGGCGTCCCTGAAATTATTTTTTAATGTTTATTTATTTATTTTGAGAGAGAGAGAGGAGAGAGAGAGAGAGAGAGAGCACATGAGCAAGGGAGGGACAGAGAGGGAGACAGAGAATCTCAAGCAGGCTGCATGCTGTCAGCACAGAGCCCAATGTGGGGCTCAATCTCATGAACCATAAGATCATGACCTGAGCTAAAATCAAGAGTTGGATGCTTAACTGACTGAGCCACTCACGTGCTCCACTCTCCAAAATTATTTTGTTTATTAATAGGATTTCTGGTTTATAATTTATATTCCTGAAACGATGTGAATCTCCACAAGAGCACGAGTCTTGTTTCTTACACTTCACTATATTCCTGTATGCCACGTAGGGCGGTACCTGGAATACAGCAGGTGATTAATTAATATCTGCTGAATGGGTGCAAGCATGCGTGAGGAACAATGGGTGGTATGATGCTATGCAGGAAAGCCCTCTCCAGATTGCAAAACATCATGTACATGTAAGAGAAATAACAAGCTGTGACTAGGAATACTCTGCCTTCCCAGGTAAGTCTTTGATGACATTATCACTCTATGAATGTTTGACATCTTGACTCCATTTCTGCAGATGAAGCAAGGTAAGAGTCCAAGCTCTCACTGTTTCTCACCAGTCCCTAAACTAGTCTCCCTGCCACCAGTCTTTTCCTCTCTGGGCTATCTTCTACAACGTAGGTAATCTTTCAACATGGAAACCTGATCATGTCACTTCCTGGCTTCCCACCAATTTTAGGATAAAGATTGAATATGGCTTCAAGGCTGCTCATGATCAGGATGCCACTCCGTCTCCAGCCCCATCTTTCACCAGTCCTTCTTACCCCACTCTATGCCCTAGGTGTCCTGAACTTCAGTTCTTTGAAAGCATCAGGCATTGGTTCTTCAGCATTCACGCAGTCATTTCCTCCTCTTCCTGCCCCCTTCACCTGGAAAACTCACTCTTTGGGTATAAGATTAGAGAGCACTTCCTCTGGGAACCTTTGCCAGTCCTGTCTGGGTTAGGTGTACCTCTTCTGTAATGCTACAGTATATTATACACTTCAGCAATCACAGACTTTGTCATTTCTGTGATGACTGCTCATTTATGTGTCTCCTCCAGCAACTGTAAGCTCCTCAAGGGCAAGGACTATGATCTCCAGTCCATCACTGTGCCCTAGCACCTAAAATGTTACTTCAGACACAACAGGTACTCAATAACAATTATGGAATTAATGAACAAATGAACTAACGCATGAACCATTTTCCTTTGTACAAACATGTGACATGACTGCATACAAAATGTGAAAACTTTATTTACGTGTAAGACTTTATGTGACACTTGTAAGCTTGCATGTCCATACGACATTTGAGAACTTTTACTGACATGCTGTGGAAACTGAATTCGTACCTGTAATGAAGATGCAGCTATATCTAATGGTGGTGATTAAGTCAAGATCCTTCCAGGGTCTCCTATGGGCCCAGCCCTTACTGCCTTTATTTAATTATGTTAGTTTCAATCAACAACTAAAATATGAAGACTTAATGAAGAATATAAATAAGAATAATCCACACACATCAAAAATCAACTTAAGCAAATTAACTTCCAAAATTCATTTAAAATATGGTACACATTATAAACATGCTTAATGATAGTCCAACCTACCACTGGATTTGTGATGTAGGCTTACTGAGCCATCAATTTAAATTAAAAAGCCTGAAATTTGGATATACAGAATAGATGAACAGCTGCAGAACAACCTTCTAAAAATATATAATATTACCCAGCAGATGAAAAGGCAATTATTTATTGAACATATTCAGAATTTGATATTATCCAATAACTGCAAAAATTATTAGAAAGATGTAATTAACATTTACTGAAGATTCTTGGTGAGTAAAATGTTTTAAATAAAACATATATTTAATAGTTCTTAGTTACTGGCAAAAGCAATCTCTTAAAATATAATTCTCATTCACCTTAAAAAGGAAACTACTAACTTGGACATTTCCAGATAATTTTGAAGACCCAAAATAAAAATGCCCAGATGTGTATGTGTGTGTGTGTGTGTGTGTGTGTGTGTGTGTGTGTGATAATATATATGATTTGCCTATCACTGAAACACTAAGTCTGTCAAAATCAGGGAGTTGCTCATCTTGGTTTATATTATTTGTCACACTCTATGACTAGATAAATAAGTCTTGTTCAGGTCTGGGAACATTACGGACCCATGAAAGCTAGCAAAACACTAGGAGATCCTGATGTAATAGAAAGATACAAGATAAAGAGTCAGAACACCTGACTCTAACCACAACTGTACCTTTTGCAAGCTATGTGACCTATCTCTCTCATTCATTCATTTACCTATTCCAGGTATTGGGGATGCCAGTGAAACAAGAAAAATAAGCCCTGCATAGAGCTCATTCAGTAAGACCTCACCAGCACATTAAAAATAGGGTGGGGGGACAGGGGCGCCTGGGTGGTTCAGTCGGTTGAATGTCCGACTTTGGCTCAGGTCATGATCTCGCAGTTTGTGAATTCAGGACCCGTGTTGGGCTCTGTGCTGACAGCTCAGAGCCTGCAGCCTGCTTCGAATTCTGTGTCTTCCTCCCTCTCTGCCCCTCCCCTGCTTATTCTCTGCCTCTCAAAAAATAAATAAATGTTAAAAACATATTTTTTAAATAAAAAAATAAATAGGGTGGGGGGAGGACCACAAAGATGGCAAGGAATTTAAACCAAACATCACTATAGAAAGTCCATGGTGGGTACCATTTGCATGGAGTGGACAGTCTTTGGTTCTGTCTCTTTATTCACAGAACAAGAAAAGAAATACCTGCTTTCTCTACCTCAGTAAGGATCAAACTCTGTGAGCACTTATTTATTTTATTTTTTAAAAAATTACATTTATTTATTTTTGAGAGATAGTCTGTGACTGGGGGACGGGCAGAGAGAGGGGGAGACACAGAATTTGAAGCAGGCTCCAGGCTCTCAGCTGTCAGCACAGAGCCCGATGCGGGGCCCGAACCCATGAACTGTGAGATCATGACCTGAGCCAAAGTCGGACACTTAACCGACTGAGCCACCCAGGCGCCCCTGTAAGTACTTATTATATTGTACATATTTAAAATTAAGAGAAAAGAACACTGCCTTATCAGAATAAACTATTAGGGAAACCAATTCTCTTAAGTTCAGTTTTCTCAGAGCAAAGATTGCCTATTTCACAATATCTTCATTGATGTATTTATTGGCCCTTCAGAAGGAGCCAAGTATTTCCATAACTATAAGCCTCCTTCAAATATCTTGAGTCTTGGTGAAGATCTTAATATCCCTAAGTGGGTCCCTACGTTTGGCAGGACCCTTTAAGTCATTTAAAAACTACTTGCTTTTAGAAGTGGTTTTTACTGATGAGTTCTTGGCGGGGTTCAGAATATAACCTGTAGAAAGTCTCTTAACTGATGAACCTGTATCCAGGGAACTGCACGCTTAAACTGTTAATGCCAGCTGCATTTGTTATGATAATTACATAATTTAATTAAATATCATGTTGGCCAATGAAATAGGAGTGTTGAAATAAAAATAAAGTTATTTATCTGAAAATTTAGTGAAATAAAAGACACTTAAGGAGCAAGTTGCTGAAGGAAATTTGTTATTGAATTAGATATGAATAAGACGACTATGAAAGATTGGGGAAATAATAAAAATTTTAAGTGGTTTTGCACTCAGACTGTGTTGCAAGTATCTTAAAAACTTCTTTCAATTTAAAGACACTGAAAATGGAAATCATGCAATTATGTGCGTGAAAGATGACAGAGAATTACAACCAACAGACCCAAACTCTAAGAAAGGGCCTTGAGCTCACATCAAATTATTGGCAAATAACTGCATTTGTAGCTTTACATTAAATACATTATTTAGATTTAGAATATGCAGTATCTTTTTAAAAAATGTTTCTTTAACTGATTTTTCAATTAACCAGAAAATATCTGGTCCCAGTCAAGTTAGCTGAGAGACTGTACAACCAGCCATGGACCCTGGGAATCTCCTAGAAATCTCTAGGAAAATTTCTGATATTTAATTGTCTAACTTTCCTCAACAGTCATTCACTGCTTATTTAATTAAAATATTATTTAATTAAAAAACACATATATATGTATGTATGTATCTCTCTCTATGTATATGTATACGTGTGTGTGTGTGTGTGTGTGTGTGTGTGTGTGTATGTATGTACATATCCTGGAGCAAACAGCCTTTATGTATTTTAAGGGAAGAAAAGAAAGTCAAATGTTTTCATTCACATAAAAATTGCTTACATAGTTATTTTGCCTTGTGCCTCAATTTCTGGTATGAGGATACCTACTTATTTGTAAAACTGGGTTAATTGGGGTTTAATTAACATGAATCTCCCAAGTAATAAAAGCTGGACCTTTCTAATGTATAGGTTGATTCCAGGGCAGCAGAACCCTACCATGAGTGAATGAGGTTTCCTTTAATTAATCTGGTTCTCCTCCTGTATGTTTTAGGAAATGACACAAGTCCAGGCAAAGCACATCATGGGCCAAATGCACATCTCTGCCTGGACCCTAAAGAAACTGTGACTCAAAGCATTTCACTGGGGATGCCCAGGGGTTGTGCATGACCAGACACTGGCCAAGCAATTTTGAGAAACCTCCTCCTCAAATGAAAAGACACTGTGAGAAACCTGTAGCATGTACTGAACAAGAATCGAGTCAGTCAAACACCAAGAAAGATAGGTTTGTGTCAGTCTCGGTATCATACACACTTCACCCTCCCTTCCCAGAACAATAGCTACAACCAAAAAAAGGTTTACAGGAAGAGACTGCTTGAAAGCAGTAAGATGGGATGGCATGGCTAGGCTCATGTTAGCCTTTACTTTATCTTTCTCCCTGCGGGCTAGGATGGGGAAGACTGGTCCTGACCCTGTTCAAAGGCCAGTCAAACATAGCCATTAGACTTATGGTGATACTTCTCTAAAATTTCTACTTAGCCATTAGTTTTTTTTTTTTAATGTTTATTTTTGAGAGAGAGGGAGAGAGACAGACTGTGAATGAGGGAGGGGCAGAGAGAGAGGGAGACACGGAATCTGAAGCAGGCTCCAGACTGTGATCTGTCAGCATAGAGCCCGATGCAGGGCTCAAACTCAGGAGCCATGAGATCATGACCTGAGCCAAAGTTGGGACATTTTAACTGACTGAGCCACCCAGGCACCCTCCCTTGCCATTAGTTTTATTCCTCAGTAAACATATCTAATTTCTGCATCCCAGAAAAGTCTGGGTAAAGAATGAATGTTAGATCATACATCCACCAGTGCACAGGCAAGAATTATGAATGTGATCGGAGAGAATGTTGGGTTTGCTTGGCTCTCCCAGGCCCTCTGATGGCTGGAAGACTGCTAGACAAGAAGGGGACCCTCCAGGACCAAATCCTGAGCTCCACAGTGCAGCTGCACTGCTAGTGTAGACACTAACTGCCTATGGCAACCGTTCAATTTTTTTCATGGAAGAACTTCCTAGAGCTATACCTAAAAAAGGGAACTAAAATAAAAAACTCAACCTCAGAACAAAATAAAATAATCAAGAATGTTCCGCTTAACTTCAAAATGGTTGTTGAACTTCCTAAAGGAGTATTGAGTTGAACTGTGGTCCCCAGAGAAGATACATCTTAGTTCTAGCTCCCAGGTGAATGTGACCTTATTTAGAAGAAGGGTCTTTGAAGATAATGATTATGTTGAGGATCCTGAGATTAAATCATCCCAGATTAATAGGGTGGACCCTAAATCCAAGGACAAGTATCTTTATAAGAGACAAGAGCAGACACAGAAGAGGCAGCCAGGTGACAATGGAGGCTGAGTTGGAGGGTATGCAGTCACACACCATGCAAGCCCCAGAGCCTTCCCAGAAGCTAGAAAAGGCAAGGAGGGAATCTCCCCTAAAGCCTTAGAGAAAAGTGGGACACCTTAATTTTAGTCTTCTGGTTTCCAGAGCTGTGAGAGAAGAAACTTCTGTTTATTCACCAAGTTTGTGGTGAGTTTTTACAGTAGCCCTAGGAAAATACAGAAGGCTGGGTAGAACAGCATATCAGGAGACTGGAGGAAAACTTCAAGAAACATCTACTGAAAACAGAAGTCTTATGTGTGCAAACCAGTATCATCCCCTAGCCCCTAAAGCACGATGATTCTGAGAGAAGAACGGAGCAGGAGAGAAGGTAGAAACCTCTTCTAAATGCACACATAGGCCCCAAATCTGATGTATAAGAATCTGAAGGCTGGATCAGGGCCCAAACCTAGTTTGTGTCAGAATTACCTGGGGAACTTTACCCCAAAAAATGCTGATTTCTCCACTTAAGGGTGGTTGAATCAGAATCTCTGGGGATCACGCCCAAGAACCTGTGTTTTTCAAAAGTTTTTCATGTGATTCTGATGATCCATCCTCCTTAAAAATGACAGTCCTAGGTGGTCTGCCTCTCCCTTAAAAGTTTGAGAAGTAAATCTGAAGTCAACTTCTTTTAAAAAGACATGTTTTTAACAGGATAGTTATTACTTAAAAGCCAGTCCTATTGCTTATGTAAAGCTGATATAGATGCATGATATACAGAAAAGCACAAAGATGAAAACAAAATCATCCAGATTCATCATGTTGTGGAACATTCCATGCATTTATTCTGAGCATATTTATTTGCACACAGGTGTATGTATACAGTTCAACCCTGCATCTGAAACTTCGGCCCATGGACGAGCAATATTGGCAATACTGGGGAAACAGCTAACGGTTCAGGATCTCAGATCCTACCCAGGTCCTCCTGAGTAGTAATCTGCATTTGCATGTAAGCATTTGACAAACACTGGTGTAATATAACTCAAAACATACTACATTCCTTGTTCTGTAACTTGCTTTTTTCACACAGGAAGCAGCTGTAAACATCTGTCCTTGGCAATGTAGAGAGCTATATGGATCTTTCTTAATGGATACATGGTGCTCCTTTATGTACCAGAATCTATATAATCAGTCCCCTCTCGATGATCATTTCTATTTACCTTTTTTTTTTTTCACTATTGCAAACATCACTGACATAAGAATCCTTGAGAATATACCTTTCTGTTTTTTCATTATTATTTTTGGGTAAATCCCTAGATGTGTATTTCACAAGTCAGATGATGTGCATATTCATAATTCCAGGATGCCTTCCCACAATACTGCATCCACAGACTACACATCAATGCTGGCTTCCTGACACCCTTCCCAACACAGGAGCTTTCCCAATAATTCTAACCTTTGCCTATCTGATAGTTAAACATGACAACTCAGTGATATTTTTTTTCCTGCATTTTTCTAAAACCTATCAAAAAGCTGAATATCTTTTCATACGTTTATTGGCCATCTGTCTTTCTCCCTTTGTGAACTGTCCAGAGTAATTCTGGTGGTTTAAAATAACAGTTATGGAAGAATCTGCAGAATTACATAGTTTAGAAATACAGTTTAATCACAATGAAAAGATGAAGAAGAAAAAAAATAAGGAAGGGAGAAGAAAATGTGCCATAAAAAAGGATAATCAAAAGATTAGTTTGTGTGTTTATTTATAGACACTGGTTAAAGCAATCCAGTGATTAGGCAAATTAATGCAGCTGTGATGATGGCAGTTCTGGGATCAGCCCCCACATCCTTTTCAGCTGATGCCACCTGTCATTTAAGTATTTTGCATTTGCCTTTTATGTTACATACATTTCGTGATGATTCCCATTTTAAAAACATCATTAGTTAACTCTTTGGAGTCCGGCATGATATGGATTCCTTTCTAGTATCTCTTTTACCATCAGGCAGGGTAGAGCTAACCTCCCTCCCAGGCAGGCAGGACAAACAGTGTGTTTGCCTCTGAAAGAGAACAACCCTCCCCCAATGTTCACTTTTTAGGAGAGAACAGTTGAATTCATTTCACTGGGTATAAAACTGGTTCACTGCTCAGAACCAACTGAAGAAATGGGGGTCAGCCACAGTATACTGGCTGGACTTCGGTACCACATGTTTCCCGTGCCTCATTCTGCAGGATGCGCGCTGTCCTCACACTTCCTGAGTAACCCCAGACGTGGTCTGACACTGAGGCATCCTTCACGGGCTCAATACCCGGCGTGTAGACCCTCTTTACCTAAGTAGTGGCAGGCTCTTCTCATAGGACCCTTGGAAATCTCTTTCAAACTGAGGATAATGCTGCAGGGCTGACAACCCACCGCATCCACCCCTGCCTTCCTCTGTTGCTACAACTTCATCTGTGAATGGAGACAAATCAGTCACCTTCATCTACTGGGCATTTTCCACCTAGAGCAAGAGCACTGTACCAGGTGCCGAGGAGGGAGGCCTGCAGAGAAATGATGAAGACAAGGGAGAGAGAAAGTCTCCAGCCTCTGTTTTTCAGCGTGTGGGGTGTGAACAGGCTGAACAAAGTCTTATTCAACACACTTCAGGATGTTACAAGTGGGCCTCATTATAAAGTCTGAAGAAAGGAATTTTAGGATAAAAAGATAAGCACGACCTTTTAGAGCAGGTCCTACGTAAACATACAAAGCACACAAACCTTGGGGAACGTGCAGGCTAAAATAGATTTCAGTAGCTGCTGGAATGGGAATGTTATGCACAATAGATTCTTACAGGTTTTAAAGGGACAGGAAACTCTGGAACCCATCTTTAAAAATGTGGGTCAGAGTCAAGGAAGCACATTGTTACAATGTCGTAAAATAATCCTCAGTGCTACAGTCAGATACCAAACAGCAGGGAGGGGAGGCCTTGGGTCTGCGGCAGGTGTGGAGAGGTGTAGACTTTAATATTTGGACACGGATGCAGAGGAAAAAGAATGGAGACCTTTAAGCAAAAAGAAACAAAAAGGTGAAAATGAACCTATCGATTTATCTATATAGATAGATATATACACAGTTTCCCCTGAGCAACATGAGGGTGAACGACACTGACCCCCCCATAGAGTCGAAAATCCATGTGTAACTTCTGACTTCCCCAAAACTTAACTACTAACAGCCTCCTGTTGGCGGGAAGCCTTACTGATAACACAAATAGTCAATGAGCACACATTTTGTATATTATATGCTATACTCATACAGTAGAGTAAAGCTAGAGGAAAGAAAACATTATTATGAAAATCATAAGGAAGAGAAAATACACTTACAGTACTGTACTGTATGTATTAAAAAAACCCCAAGACATGTGTAAGTGGACCCCTGCAATTCAAACCCATGTTGTTCAAGCATCAGTTGTGTATGTGTATCTCAACCTGAGTGAAGCGAGTGGCTGTTTTAACTGTGTGAATAAAATTCAATTGGATATTCAACCTCACAGCAATAAAATGTAAAGAAAGTAGTAAAAGAAATAATAGGAGTAAAAGAAGTATCTCACGTCGGTGTGTTTGGCACACGAGTGGAGTGTCTTTGTGTCTTGCTTTTAATGGTGATATCTTCTTTAGAAGTGACAAGGACCATACCTTCTAGAACCAAATCTAAAATAGTAAGAAGTAGCCAAATGCCTGGTGGTTTAGATGCACAAACACATTAAAGCCATCACATCCCGTCTGACTGAAAAGCTCACCGTGGAGTGGTCCAGAGAAAAGGCAAAATCACAAAATGGGTGTGGCAGCAAATTCCTCATACCTCAGCCAACCTGACTTGTCAGGGAGGAGGCATCTTCTGTTTCCTTCCCCCCTTAGAGTGGGGACAGCAAGCTGTTGACAACTCCTACTGTACAAAGAGTTGTTCACACTGCAAAAGTGTTTACTGCTTACAAGTGATGCTCAAAATTAATTCACAGCAGCAACACCAGCAGAAAGCTTTGACAGACTGTCTTATGTGTTGACACAGTTATAAGTTCTTAGATAAAAAAAGTAACACACTTTCCCTCTTTTCCAGCCCATACACATCAAAGTTGCTCTTAAGAGAGAACAAGAAACGTGTCTGAGATCGTGAATGCCATCCTGCAGGTGAGATTTCCGGTTCTGGGGTTCATGGATTTGGGCGTGAGAAGAATGCGGATCCCGGTTTTGAGGGGAAGTGAGGTGGTGAGCTTCTCACCCAGCCTCAGCTACAACTGGTCACAGTGGTTGTTTTTCCTTCAAGAGTACTTCCCTCTAGGGCAAGCCTCAGGCACCAGGGTGGGAATTGGGGTAGAGCTGTTTGTATACCTCCTCAGCAGCAAAAACGTTGCTAGTCTAACAGCTTTCACAAGACACAAATAATTCATCTCCTTATTCCTTTTCAAACAGCAACCCTTGACTTACTACAGCTTCGGGGAAGCTAGGATGATATGACTTGCTTGCTCTGAAATGATTTATACTAAAAAGTCAGAAAGGATGCAATGTTATTTAATGATCCCAAGTCACTTGAGATAATTAGGGTAAAAAAAAAAAAAAAAAAAAGAAGCCAGGTGGGATAGCAAATATTTGGCCTTCTCTTAAAAAGGTTCTACAAACTCACTGACTCAGCTCAGCTCTGTACTGGATTGCTGGGTAGAGAAGGTGTTGTGTTCAGAGATTTCCTATTGAGCAGAGTGTCCCCTCCATGAAAGTCACATTCCTTGGAAAGTGAAGATTACTATTTAACATTGTAGCTGTGCTTCCCTGGATCAGAATTTGCCATTCATGTCAAAACTGGGCAGTGCAAGAGCTTTCTTTTGGAAGGCTATATTTAAGTAACTATTGAAAATAGTATAGTGCTCATAGTATAGTGCTTTGGAGGAAAACTGTGAATCAGGCAAATTCTCTGACTTCCCATGGACTTCTTCACATGAGCCCCCCTGCCCCCCCCCCCCCCCCATCTTCACTCATGTTGGCCATGATCCCACAGGTGCTGGAAGAGCTTTTCTGGTTTTGCCCTCACCCCTTCCCTGGCCCATAATTCCCCCTCCCTCTCCTTCCTTATTCATCACTAAACTCCCCTTTCTTTTGGTGTTAGAGGACAGAATTCAAATACAAATGACTGGTGCTATGGGGTAGTCAACCTCACAAGGTGCTAAGAGTTTATCAGAGTGCACTGTGAGTTGGTAGAATGAGAGGCAATGAGTAGGCTTTGAACACCGAGGCACTAAGGGATAGTGGAGTGCCCTTAAAATCTGGGATTCAGGAAGTCCGCTTTACCTGCATAGCCCTGAGCCCAGT
This sequence comes from Puma concolor, assembly GCF_028749965.1. NCBI lineage: Eukaryota > Metazoa > Chordata > Mammalia > Carnivora > Felidae > Puma > Puma concolor. Next base: position 82,305,063 of record NC_141671.1, read on the forward strand.
ATTCAGGTGTTCAGCTGCAGCCTGCAGGAGACTCAGCCTGACCAAGAAAGCCATGTATCAGTAAGCACTGGTCCTGCCAATGATGGCGATAGTGACACAGCACTAACACTGACGGAGCCTTTCCCTTGTGTTGGGTATCACATTATGTGCTTTTATATATGTGGTCTCATCTAATACTCAATAAGCCTGAGAATGAGTGCTTTGTTGTTCCCATTTACCCAGGTGGTAACTGAGGCTTAAAGAGGTTAGGTAACTTGCTTCAGGTTTAACAGCTAACAAAAAATGGCAGAACTGGAATTGAAAGCCAACTGAGTCTGGAATAAGTGCCCTTCTATTGCCTTCAGCGGTTTCCTCCCAATGTAAACCATCTACTGCAAACAACCAGCACAGGCCAACACCCCCGGTTTACCACAGTGGAACAGTAAGAGAACGACAGGCCACACTGAAGATGCAAAAGGCTTTTCTCGTGTGAATGTGGTGGAGGAAGAAGAACATGGAATTAGAATGCAGGTGGATCCGGTTAGAATCCCGGCCCCGCCTATGACCTAGGGTAAGTCGCTGACGTTAGTTTTCCCCTCTATAAAATTAATCTGATACTACCTGGTTCGCAGAGTTATTTGTGAGTCTTGAATAAGGTAATACACATGAAAACTGTTTTCGGAAGCATAAACTGTTAAATGTTATTTATTACTGTTAATGTGGTCTTTTAATAGGAAGAACAGTTCCTGAGAACAGAAGATCGACCTTCATGTAGGTGCCAGCTAGCGCAACCTCACAAATCCAGAAGTTTCTCAGGATGATGAGTGGGGAAAAAGGAGTGGAAGCAGCCTATCTTATGCTGGCATTTACCAGTAATAATGAAGTTTGACCCTAAAAACAACACATGAAGATGGATTCTGTAATGTATGACAAACGGTAACGTTCAGTGAATTCAGGGTAGGTGACCCTTTCCACATTCACAGCCTGCTTCAAGACCTGTGTGTCAGCAGCTGAACTAGAATATGGGGTGCCATTTTCTTACTGGTGATTGCACGTACGCCTTTGTACACTGCAGACTGGGTTCAAAAGAAAGGGTCACCTTTGTGCAGTTGACTCCTCATTTTGTAACAATTCCAAAATGCAGTAGCTTCTCCCAAAGTATTTCAAAGACACCAACCTGCTGAGACCCAGGGGCATCCATCAGGGTAACAAACTTTCTTCTTCTAATGGCCTCCATCTCAGTGAATATTTTTGAATAGATAGGTGAGCTCCATAAGGACTGTCTGTGGTTATTAATCTAACCCTTTGTTATGGAGAGTCTCAATCCTTTTTCTACACATGAGCTCACCCTTCAAACCACCACATTCGTGACCATTTTTGGGAGGGTTGAACTAAAGTTTAAAGCATTATGTCATTGTAAACAAATAATCACATGTAGCGTGAGTCTGTGGAAAATACAGCATTTCGCTTTTGTGGTGTTGGTTCCACTACAAGAACAGGGAACCCAAATGATGAGGTCAGTGGGCCAGCTGCCACACAAAAGAGAACGCCAAGTCCATGGACACAGAGCAAGCTGCCTTCGTTCACAACTAAAAAATAAAGCTCATTATTCTTACACTAGCCGACGAAAGTGACTGCTTTCCCAAATTAAATGGAAATAGAGCTTCAGAGCCTGCTTCTCCTTGGCATTACACATTCTTGCCAGGAGGTCAAGAGGGCTGTTCCCCTTGCTGATGATGACATGATCACATCCAGGGTTGTTTCATTTAGACAATATCTAGGCACATTTCTGGCTAATAAAAAGTAAGTGAAAACGTGCTACCACAACTCAGCAGCAAGAATGGAGGCAACAGAATGGTAGGTGTTAAGAGACGAAGTTGTTTAAATCCTAGACATCTCACTCAGTCAAAGAGGGTAAACTACACACTTCTGCCAAGTGGCTGTGACTTCCAGTTGTAAGCAATGGGTAGACAGGTATGTATACTGCTTTGTGGGTCTTTGTCTTTGTCTATTTTGGCCTAAGGCAGAACATTATTCCTCCAGCATGCAATAGAGCTGGTCAGGACCCCTGCATCATTTTTTCTAGCAAATCTAATGGAAGCATTAGAACAAGCCTGGGTTATATTCTAGCCATACTTTTTACCTTCCTATGTCCACCAACCATTCTCTTGGGTGTCCAGGCTTAGAGCCCTTGGGTCTTCTCTGATTTCTATTTCTTTTGTTCAGTCCTGACACTATCAGTATTCATATTCAGTACTCACCAAAGTCTCCCCAATTACTCATTTGATATGTGCCTAGACTTTATCGCTATTCTCTATTCCTACTGTCACCATTTTTGTTCAGGGTCCTCCTCCAGGCCCCCTCTACCCATGGCTACACCATCACAAGAACTTCCTGACGATGTTGTGCCTTTGGTTTCTGCCCTCACCAAGCTGTCAAGGACATCACCACCAATTCATAGCAATGGCCTTCCAAGGCTTATAGGGGGCATGTTAAAAACTCAGCTTGTAAGGGAGCATGGGTGGCTCAGTGAGTTGAGTGTCCGACTCTTGATTTCAGCTCAGGTCATGAGCTGGTCATGGTCGTGAGATTGGGCCCTACATCAGGCTCTGCACTGACAGCAAAAAGCCTGCTTGGGATTCTCTCTCTCCCTCTCTCTCTCTGCCCCTCCCTTGCTGTCTCTCTCTTAAGAAAGAAAGAAAGAAAGAAAGAAAGAAAGAAAGAAAGAAAGAAAGAAAGAAAGAAAGAAAGAGAAAAAGAAAGAAGAGAACTCAGCTTGTATTCATGGCCCTCAACAACTTGGTTATCAGCCTGCTTCACCAATTCTATTCTCCATTTCTGCCCTGCACAACCTCCCTGCACCCACACTCATGCCTTTGCACACAACCTTTTCCCTTCTAAAATGCCCCTTTTTCCTTCTGTCTGGCTATGCACCGTGGCCCAAGTAAAGCACATTACATATCTAGGAAGATAGCTCTGGCCACTCCAGGAGAACTTGTGGCCCTGGATCTAGAATGCTCACTTGATGATAAGCACTGTACCTCCCTGTGACCTCTTTTATAATATTTATTGCTTTTACTGCTATTCAAACATAAATCGGTTAATTTGTCTCTTCAATTAGACTTATCATGGCTCCCAGAAGACTGTTTTCTACTTCTTTGTATCACCTCTGCCCACCCCATCCTTTGTCCTTCTCCTCCTCCTACTTCACAACCCATGTAGCAATTGCAAAAATAAGGACTTCTTTTTATCTATGTCCTAAGGAGAAATCAGGAAGGGAACCTAAATGAAATGCAAGAATGAACTCAGCAGAGACGTAACTGGCCCCTTCTGGGTGGATGACACAACAGAATTGAATCAACCCTAAATTAAGTGCATCTGCTGTCAGCAAATCTGCATCACTGCCAAATACCCTCACCTATGTTAAACTTGGTAATAACTCTGGGGTTGAGATATTTCAGGATGTAAGGGAGAGAGAGGAAGAAATAAAATAATTCCTCTACAGAAATGAATCCCCCCCCCCCGCCAAATGCTTTAAATACATGCCTTCACTTCTTAACCTATTTTTATTTAGAAATATTTCACACTGTACAACATTTTTTTCTTATGATGCACATCACTGCCCTGTTTGGGGTTACTATCAGTCTGGGCATGGAGAGAGATGAGAGCAGTTCTTTCACAAAAGGATGGAGAGGGAGGAGTCTTTTCCGGTTGATGGGGTTCAATGAGACAAGAGTAAACCTGGAACAATTGGTGGAGCTGGCATCACAGGATGTGCACTGCAAGTGGTCAGGACTCTGAGGTCCCATTTCTCCGGGACAGCAATATTATGCAGCAGGATAGGCAGTGTACGGGAGAATATGGGAATGGCAACCATCTCCAGAATGGTGGCCTCCAGAGTGAAGTATTTTATGTCACAGAGTCCAGATTTTCTTAACAAAAAGGAGTGGGAATGGGTTGCTGGATGAGTTGGTGTTTATGTCTAAAGTGGGAGCTGTGCGCCCTGATGGAATTGAAGCCTTGTGCAAAGAACTGGTGTTTTTTTTGGTCAAGGCCCTGGAGGGAGAGGAAAAGGGTGGGCCAATTCCTTCCCATCAGCCTAGTTGGGAGAGCCCCATGGAGACTTGGGACCTTGGATTTCTAATAGTTAGTTATCGGGATATTTGGTAGATACAGACACAGAACAGATGGTATGAAATGTGTCTAGAGATTTACACCTTGAGAATAATTTCAACAGCATCTTTATTTCTGAATCATTTGTCTCCTTTCCCAATGGAGAGCATGCTGTTATAACACTATTGCCTCTAAGGTGGCATGCTGCATCCACCTTTTTCCAAAAATGAGAAGGAAATTAAGGAATAAAGTCTACGAAAGTAGACTTGTCTTCCTTCAAAGTAGTTTTCTCATCCTACAAAACTTTTCTTTATCATTGCTGTCATTGTCCTTCAACCCAACACAACCAAATAAAACAGAATCTCTGCCTTCTTCTTCATAAACACGGAAGCTCTGCTCCCTCCTGTCACCTCTACCCACGCATCTAGGGAATCTACAACAGGAATTCAGAAAATGATGCCACTTCTGCACCAATGATCCTGGGCTACAAATGTCCCCCAAGTTTTACAGAATGTTTGATGTTGATCAGAATTCTGGTCACCATCTTTAAAACAGAGGGTTCAATGCTGTGATCAAAATTACCAGAAGCCTTGTATTCTCTCACATCAACCCTCCTCCCATTTAGTCCCTCACTCAGTTAAGCATTTATGTGCCGATTGAGGATTCATGGCCAGTGGAGCACTGATGATGCACAGCCTCAGGACAGGCTCCCACATCTTCCACTGCCCCTGGTGTCTGAGCCCCTGCACTAGCGCTTCTCATCTTTACTACTGCCCACAGACCCTTCCCAACTTCCAGCCTGGCTGCTCCTTGCCTTCCACTGCTCTATTGCTTCTCTTCTCTCCCATCACTTCGCCCAAGCTTCTTGATTTCTCCAAGACGACTCTTCCACAGCCATCACTCTTAAAGAGGGGCCTCCTTTCCTGTGATCAGTCAGGTCCTGTGAGCATAATCCCAACCCCAGGCTGTAACTCCACAATACATTTCTGCTGTTGCTAAGGCTGTGCTTCTTCACTTCCAGAGATACCTACTCTTCTTCCTCCCTTACTTTCTCTCTCTCTCTCCCTCCCTCTCTCTTTTCTTCCTTCTCTTTCTTTCTCTCCTTCCTTCCTTCCTTCCTTCCTTCCTTCCTTCCTTCCTTCCTTCCTTCCTTCCTTCCTTCCTTCTTCCTCTTTCAGGGTTAGTTCTACTGCAGATAAATAGGACTATTAAAGGAGGTAAGGGTTATGTGCACTGTTATGTGGCTGTGCGGAAAGAGCCTGGCTTTGGAGTCAGACAGATCTGGTTTCAAATCCTGATCACAACCACAGTAATAGTGGTAGTAACTTTGACAAGTCATTTAACTCTTCTTGGCCTCAATTGTCACATATGCAAAATGGGGATAGCAATCTTACCCCATTTGTTTGTTCTGATAAGGATTCAATGTATAAAATGCCTTATACATAGAATGCACCCTAGAAATGTTCCTTCTCTGACCCACTCCTTCCCTCCTCTCTATATAGATGTTACAGAAGATGGCTAATAAGTAGGAACGAGACGGGACATCCATGGTAAAATTAAGCAAAGCTTATAATAATTAGCAGAATAGTGGACAGTATTACTAAGGCTAGTCTATTATAAAAATCTAGAAATTAAGATTTGTGTTTTTTTAAACAAAGTAACAAACTTAGTGCTACAGGAGCAACAAACAGCAGAAGAAAGAGGCCGCTAAATGTGAACTCCACAGCCAGGCCCTACCACGAAATGAGCACTAAGGATGTTATTATATATATATTTTTATCTTTTTTTTTTTTTTTTTTTTTGGAGAGACGGAGACAGACAGAGTGCTCGTTGGGGGGGGGGGGGGGGGGGGGGGCGGGGCAGAGAGAGGGAGACACAGAATCTGAAATAGGCTCCAGGAGCTGAGCTGTCAGCACAGAGCCTGACTCAGGGTTCGAACCCACAAACCGTGAGATCATGACCTGAGCTGAAGTCAGACGCTTAACCTACTGAGCCACCCAGGCGCCCCTGTTATTATATTTTTTAAGTGTCCTACAAAGAAACAGGATATAAGGAAACCAGTGTGTGAGAAAGACTTGGCCTTATGAACAGAGCTGACAAATATGCAAAAACCTCGACCAGATTCCCATTTTAAAAAGGAACTTGCAGAGTGACTAAACGCATTCTGAAAGTGAGGCCGTTTCTGTGTGCCCAGGCACCCTGGGAACCTCGTGCGGTGCGACACGCAAAATATCTGCGTGAATGAGGCCACGAAGAGAACAATGTGCCACAGGCTGAACAAAGACTGGGCCTGTCTGGCCTCCACATGCCGTCTTTAAACCCAAGACATAGTATCACCTAAGGAATACTCACACTAACATGCCATTCAATTCTTCCACTGCAAGGCAAGTGAAGTAAATGACGCAGTGCGGCTGTCTCTAAACTGTATGCTGTCTCAGAGGTGAACCCGATTCCTTGCAAATACCTCAGCAGAACGTTCAGATGTTATTGCTGGAGTGAGGAGAAGCATGTGTGTCTGAGTGAAACATGATGGCTTTCAACTGTTTAAAGATGCCACCAATCTGGTAGCTTGAACTTCAAAGAACAAATTCTGAAAAAGTTGGAAATCAGGGTGGGGTAAGTAGAACTGCATCTAAACCATTTCTTTGCTCTTTTCCAGAAAAACAATGAGAACCAAAGCAGGCTCCAGTCTCTTCTCCCAATTTTTACTACTTGCCACACTTTTGAAAATACCTTCTACATAGTTCTGTCTCTGGACAAACCGATTTTTATTCAAGTTTGTGGTTAAACGCTACTCCATGAGCTCATTTTTCTATGATTTGTTGGACATTTTAATGTGGCTTTTACCGAGAACAGTTTAAAGAGAATTATCTTTGAGAAGCCTGTGGGATTCTATAATTCTCTGGTGCTCTTCCCGATCAGGATGATTTATTCCAAGACAGTTCTAAACCAGGAAAGACTTGATGCCCAGATTTCTAATAAGCTTGGCTGCTGTCTTGCAAATCCAGGAAGTGTAGGACAGTGGGAAGGGCAAATGGGTCTAGGCTTAAATCTATTCTGTGTAGTCATCTCCCTGAGAGGTGACTATAAAATGTAAGAGGTGGTGATGACTTCTCAGATTCTCCAGCCCTAATATCTATGATGTTACGATGTCTACTCATACTGCATATATACATATGCAATGAAGCCCAGGATATGCTTTCTCATAATCAAAAGCTCATTCTAGATTTAATCAAAGAGACAAATGAGAGAAACACGGACATGAACAGGGTGGTGAGAGTCAGTTTAAGTCACCAGGGACATACAAATAAGTATAATAATGGGTAGGGGAAAAAAAGATCTATAGAAGTCTTTACCTTGAAAATCCTTGAAAAATCACTACCATAGCTTGGAGACTATATGCCAATATGAATAATTTAGATGAATTCATTAAATACACTAAAGGACACTTCCTAGTAGCTAGAACATATTAAACTAAGAAAACATTTCTAGGCTCACCCCTCCAGCTCCAACAAGTCCTTGCCACTAAATAATAACCCTGAATAGCTCTATCAGGAAGTGAAACATACAAGCTGAAGTAGGACATAGTAAACACAATACCTATATCCCACTTCAATGTCTGTATTAATTGATACACCACATGTTTTAACAATAAGAAAGCAAGGGTGGGGGACCGCCTGGGTGGGTCAGTAGGTGAAGCGTCTGACTCTTGATTTTGGCTCAAGTCATGATCTCACAGTTCATGAGTTCGAGTTCCACGCTGGGCTCTGAGCTGACAGTGTGGAGCCTGCTGGGGATTCTCTATCCTTCTCTCTCTGCCCCTCCCCTGCCCTCTCTGTCAAAATAAATAAATAAACAGGAAATTTTTTTTAAAAAGCAAGAGTGGGAAGAATGGTGGGGTGAAATAAACCCTGCCAACTTCAAGTAGGATGAACCTGGGGGCCAGTTTCGGATTTTGAAGGAATATGCTTTCTGCTCTACCAGCTTTCCCTACACACACTTTAACGAGGTGAATCAACAGGATATGTCAACTCTACATCCCCATCCGCTTTTAAGGTGACTTCACTGAAAAAGAGGCACCAAAGGCCTTTATTGCTAGTCACCAGGTAAAGTCTGTTTACATTTATTCTATATGTCCATGGCTGAGATCTGGAGTCATCTGATCTTATAACTTTTCTCCACCCTTTCTGTTTTTTCTCTCTGTCCTCTTATATATTCCTTGCCAAGTTTCTCATAATTAAGTTTTATAATACTTAATGTTTCATGTAAGATGCTGTGTGCCTCTTGCACTGTTGGTGGGAATGCAAACTGGTGCAGCTGCTCTGGAAAACAGTGTGGAGGTTTCTCAAAAAACTAAAAATAGATCTACCCTCTGACCCAGCAATAAAACTGCTAGGAATTTACCCAAAGGATACGGGAGTGCTGATTCATAGGGGCACATGTACCCCAATGCTTACAGCAGCACTTTCAACAATAGCCAAAATCATGGAGAGAGCCTAAATGTCCATCGACTGATGAATGGATAAAGAAGATGTGGTTATATATACAATGGAATACTACTGGGCAATGAGAAAGAATGAAATCATGCCATTTGCAGCAACGTGGATGGAACTGGAAGATATTAAGCTGAATGAAATAAGTCAGCCAGAGAAGGACAGATTCAAATGTTTTCACTCATATGTGAATCTTGAGAAACTTAATAGAAGACCTTGGGGGAAGGGATGGAGAAAGATAGATACAAACAGAGATGGAGGGAGGCAAACCATAAAAGACTCTTAAATACAGATAACAAACTGAGGGCACATGGGGGAGTGGGGGAAAGGGGAAAATGAGTTATTGGCATTGAGGAGGGCACTTGTTGGGATGAGCACTGGGCGTTGCATGTAAGCCAATTTGACAGTAAAGTATATTTTTAAAAAATGCTGTGTGCCTTGAACTGTGCAGTGAAAGAGCTGGATAAAACTAACAAATAAGCAGAAGTGCTATAAGAAAGAAACGTGAGGGTGAGGGTGGAGAGATGAAGCCTGCAGCTTACTGACATCCACAGTGACAGGTCCCGTGAAGATGCTCAGGCGTATTGTGTGGGGCTCAGTTACTAACTGCTGCCTCATGCTCCAGGATGCTGCTGCCTGACCTGCTTTCTGACAGAGCAGAACTTGCTGTTAGTTCTGTGTATGATCATTACTCCTTTTTTTTTTTTTTCCTGGGAGAAAGAGGGGGAAGGAAGGGAATGCTCAAGAAGCCAACAGGCCTCAACTAGTATTTGTAAGGAAACATGGGAAATGTGGTTGTGTAACGCAGTGTTCTGATGATGTCCTTATGTTCCACATGAACATCACTTGCCTTACTTTCACACTGATGGGGATCCTCTGAATTTGTCAAGGAATCGCTTTTAGTTAATGAGATGGGGAAAAAGAAAATGCATGTAGGAAACAGAACAGGAAGATAGGAGGCCATAAGATTGGTAAGATCATTGTTTTAGACAGGCTTCAATCAGACTCCAGGTGATAGAGATCCCCCAAACAAGAAATAAAACAAGTTTATTTCTCTTTCCTATTAAAGAAGCTCAGGGCAAGCAGTCGAGGACTGTATGGATGTTTCTTACTCATCAGGACCCATGCTCTTTTCAGCTTTCTATCGGTCTTATCAGGTGGTACCCCTCCTCTGAGTCCAAAATGGTATTGGTGCTCCAGCCCTCACACTTATGTTCCAGGGAATAAGATGGAGAAAGGGATGAAGAAGGGTGTAGCTCATCCCTTTTAAGACTTCCTAGAAGCGCGCACACACACACACACACACACACACACACACACACACACACTCACTCCTCTGTACATCTCATTGGCTATAATGTAGCCACATGGTCAGGGAGGCTGGGGAACATGCTTTTTAGCTAGCAGCAATGTGGCTTTTTTGGCTAGCAAATCAACTATAAAAGGGATTGTGTTAATTGGTGAGCAAGGAGATGGCTTTCTGGTGGCAAATAATCAGCTTCTCTGACAAAATGAAGGCTTTGCAAGCTTCCTTATTTTCTGAGGCTACATAATATGAAGATTAGCAACATACAACAGATAGAAAGATAAAAAGCACTACTGTAGTGAAGTAATAGTATTCTACTGCATTTAAGAAAAATTATATGACTCTCTACGTCATAAGACTCAGTGGAATCTTCAAATGATTTAATGTCATTCACAGGGAAGGGGTAATATATCCCACGGTGCTGCAGAGACACCTCACTGAGCCCAATAGTAGCAAAAATTTTTAATCAATAGGTTTGGACAATGCAATAGACATAAACCCTCTGACCTGTATTTAATACTAATCCAGTGGCATGGATCATGAGGAAGGTGAGAGACAGAACAAACATCTTGGACAGCAATAAAATAATCTTGCTAAAGAGTTACTCAGAATTAATTAAGACACTGTCACAAGGGGACAATAATGGAGTAATTCCCTAAGATGTGATGAAAAGTATTACTGATTGGTGCAATCTGGAAATTTACATTAAATACCTTAAGATTCTAAAAGGCTCTCTGATCCAGCAAATCTATTTCTGGAAATTTAACTTAAGAAAAATAGCCATGGATATACCCAGAGACTTATCTATGCAGACATTCATCAAAGTTATTTATAACAGTAAGTGGGAAAAAACCCTCTTTAATATCTAATAAAAGAGGACCAGTTAAATAAATGCTGGTCCATTCATTCTAATGGAGCAATCGCAAATGACATGGTTAAGAAAATTGTCACAGAAAAGCCATAAAGTAAAAAAAAAAACAAAAAACAGTTACAAAACAAAACATACAGTGTGATCCTGTTTTCTATTTAAAAACCAAAGTATGTATATTACAGGCATGTCTGAATTAAGGTAGCCTCAAGTAAAAGATGTCTTATTTTACTAATGAGAATACAAAAACAAAAATATCAAAGTTTTGCTGACTTGAGTTTATAAACTTTCACTCCATATTCGTATTTCAACTTATATTCATGCAAAGTAATAGATCGATGTGTAAATTTTTTGGAATCATATTTTATGAAGAAAATGTTATCCAGATGTTTCACTTTTATGTCCAATGTCCTCATTATTGTTAGACTCCCTTTTGAGTCACATAACACCTGTGATTGCGACAGTATCTGACTTTGCATGTGATGCTGTCACTGGGAAGTTGATCCCCAGTGAGAAATAACCATTTGCATCATATTAGGAAAGATGGTGTTATGATTTGATCTGTATGTGATCTTCACTATGTAACTACTTACTGTGTTACTTTTAAAAGTGCTCTTTAAAAAGACTTGTTCTTGATGGCATCCAAACCAGGCTGTGAGGTCATGCTTTTAGGGAGAATGGCAAAATTTCTGTCGAACTTCACCACCTATTTTTAGAGCAATTCCATCAGATGACTTCTACAAGGACCTAAAATTTACACTGACTGAGGTGATTTCAGCATAATGAATCTTTGTCCAAATTATACTTTGTTGTTCAAAATAAAATCATAGAGAGAATGTCTATAACTGGAGAAAACTTGTATGGGTTTGATCATAAGATGACACCCATTTTTATAATGGATAATATGCGGCCCAATGAAAGCTCTTTCTTGCCTTATATTCAAATGTATTTCATGTATACACAGAGAAAAAGAGGCCAGAAGGACAATTTCCATAATAATGTCTGCAGTGATTACTGCTGATAAGGAGATTACTCCAGGAGATTTAACCTCTCTTCTGTTTACTTCCCTTTATTTTCTAAAGTTTCTTTGATGAATGAGAATAACTGTCATAATTAGAAAATAGTATTAAGAATAAAAAAGAAGTTGGAGTGCCTGGGTGGCTCAGTCAGTTAAGCATCCAACTCTTGGTTTCGGCTCAGGTCATGATCTCATGGTTTGTGGGTTCGAGCCCCACATTGGGCTCCATGCTAACAGCACGGAGCCTGCTTGGGATTCTCTCTCTCCCTCTCTCTGCTCCTCCTCCGCTCACCCTGTCTCTTTCAAAAATAAATAAAAACAGGGGCGCCTGGGTGGCGCAGTCGGTTAAGCGTCCGACTTCAGCCAGGTCACGATCTCGCGGTCCGTGGGTTCGAGCCCCGCGTCAGGCTCTGGGCTGATGGCTTGGAGCCTGTTTCCGATTGTCTCCCTCTCTCTCTGCCCCTCGCCCATTCATGCTCTGTCTCTCTTTGTCCCAAAAATAAATAAACGTAAAAAAAATAAATAAATAAATAAATAAATAAAAACTTAAAAAAAAAAAAGAATAATTTTTTTATGTTTTTATTTTATTTTTGAGAGAGAGAAAGAGCATGAGCAGGGGAGGGGCAGAGAAAGAGGAAAACACAGAATCTGAAGCACGCTCCAGGCTCTGAGCTGTCAGCACAGAGCCCGACACGGGGCTTGAACCCATGAGCTGTGAGATCATGACCTGAGCTGAAGTCAGACACTCAACCAACTGAGCCACCCAGGCGCTTACCCACCCCTCCTCTCCCCTCCCCCCCCCTCCCCCCCCAGAAAAAAAGAATAAAAAAGAAGCAAAGGAAGACACTATATAAATAACACACAGGGCATGAGCAGAGACAGGCTAAGCCAGCCATGGGGTGTGAGTTCAGCTCAAAAACAATTCCCTATTGGCCTGAAATTTGTCACTCCTTAGAGTGACAGCTAGCTGCAAGTTAGTTAAAATGTAGACGTGTTTTCTAGAAAGGTAACTCATCCATCTACTATTCCTCCCACCCCCCTTCACAGCAGATTCATTTATCAGATTCGTTTCCATGCCTGGAGACAGTCCACAGGGAATGAGTCAGTGACAGGGACAGGTCAGTTTAATGTGAAGAAAGACAATCAAGAAGGTCACCCCTCCTCTTCTCTCCTACTCCCCACAAAGTTCTGATGGCAAGGGACTGGCTCATCTCAGAAACTGAGATGGTACAAGGAAGGGTAATAGCCGTAGCACGTAGAGGCAGTGTAACCTGCAGTTAAGCATGCAGCCTCTGGAGCCTGCCTGCCCGGCTTACATCCCACCTCTCCCCATCATCAGGTATGCTACCTTGGGAAACTTACTTACTCTCTGTGACTCAGTTTCCTCATCTGTGGGGTAACTGTATTTCATTAGGTTTCTGTGAGTCCTAAGTAGTAAGTACGTGTAAAGCACTTGGTAGGAGTTTGATAAATGTTGGTCATCATTACATGCCAGGAGCCACACCAAGTGCTTAGACCATGATTATCTCAGTCAATTGTCACAACAATCCTGCTCAGTACATACAACAGTGTCTGTTTTACAGATGCAGAAATTGAAGCACTGGGAAATGAAGTGAGTTGTAAAAGTCTGAACAGCTAGTAAATGGGGGAGTGTGACTTTTTTAAAAGTGGCAGTCATCCTGCCTCCTCCCAGCCTCATCCTGGACACGAACTATGCCAGCAGTTCCTTTCAGTTTTCTTCCCACACCGACCCTGTGGTTGGACCCTCCTCAACTGTCTCCCAGGCTCCCTTTCCCAAGTTTCTCCCTACTCGAGAGGACATCCTATGCAGGGCAGGGCGGCCAGAGGGCCCTTCTAAACCCAGACCTGATGTAATTTCACAGCTCAAAAACGAATGCAGTCTCCCCGCCCCTCTGACCAACAGGAAAAAGGCCAAAGCCTTCAATTCTTTCACAGTGTGGCTCCATTTGCGCTTTCTAGAATCACCTGTCCAACACTTCCCTCTGCAGCATCCTGATGCTGTTCCTGTGAGCCCCCCTGGGACTTCCACATCTTCTCCCTTTGCTCATACTCTGTCTGGAACGTGCTTATCCTAGATGTTTTTTTTTTTTTGTTTTTGTTTTTTTTATCTTTTATTAAACAGCTGAAATGTCACTCCCTTTAATACACCCTGACTGAAGGCTAACACCATTGGCTGATTAACAAATACTTACTAAGAAGCTATTATGTGTCAGGCACTGTCTCAGGAACTTTGGATACAACAGTGAATAAAACCTTGGTCCTCACCCTTCCCAATGCTCATAATCTCTCACTCCTCAGCATGCCCCCGGTGACATGCTATGGCTTTAATATACACTTTACAGAACTGTTTCCTCTGTACAATGTGAGTCTTTAGAGAAAGGGACCCTGTCTTCTCTAGCTTTATATATTTTGTGTCTAGCAAAGAGCTTGGCACTGTAAGCATTTATTAAACATTGGATCGATGAATGTTTTCTCCTCAAATCTTCACGCTAGAAAATACTCACCTGTAACTACTTCGTGAGCAACTGTTCTCTTTGGAAATATGGAGATGGTTCCTCTAAAGATAATATTTTCCCCTTCATTAAAAAAATTATGCCTATGGCTTGCCTTTTGTAAAAACCCCATTTGTTACTTGTATACAACACAAAGAAAGGTCTATGTATTTAGTTCTGGATTCCTGGGACTTTGTACAGTGTGAGTCTTCAGTAGGCACTCAGTAAATGTTTGTTGAAGGAATGGAATGGAGGAAGGCAGGTAGGTAGGTAGGTAGGAAGGGAAGGAGGGAGAGAAAAATGAGAGTTTGGGCGCCAAAAGAAGAGCTGAAAGTGAAACACTATTATCCCTGAGGTAAATAAGGCACAGCCAGCTGCTAGCAAACATGGGTCTGACCCCAAAGGGAGAAAGCAGTGCTGGCCAGGAAAGGGAGATCCTGGCTGGGCCTGCTGCACCTGGGGCAGGTTTCATTCACTCCTCAGGTTAAGGGGACACCACTGCTCTGGAATGACAGGCCTGAGATATTTAAATCCTGACTAGGTGAGTAAACTCCTGGAGGAAAGCAATAAAACCAAATTTCTTACAAATTCTCTAGAAGCAAGCATAAATAAATCAGGAATCCTCTCTGACATGCTCCATTTGGTGAGTTGAGTCTTCTATTCACCTACAATGCAGGTGAGCAAACGCAGGCTTTTGAAAAGAAACAGAAACAAACTCATGTTGAAACTTCCCAGAGAGCCATCATCCTTGATTTTAAAGCCAATAACCAACCAGGGTTCTTACCAACCTACAAATAAAGATGAGAGTAGGAACACTCTTGTAGACTGAATCCCCCATAAAAGGAGCGTACCATCCAGAGATCACAACCTCTCTCCACTGCTCCCTCAACTGCCCCCTACTCCCCATCCCAAACCCAACACACACTGAGGTTACAGTGATGATTCAAGGTGCAGATTCAGGGGAAGAAGAGATTAAATCAGACGATGTATGTGGGAGTGACAAGAGCATGCTGCCTGACACATAGTGGGTCCTCTTTAAATGTTTCTAACATAAAATAAAAAAGGCAGCAAGGGAAAGAACAGCTCATCTAATCTATACTTGGAATTTCTCAAATTACTCATAAGAGCACTTTAAAAATTCCAGAAAGACAGAGTATGCAACCCCTGTCAAAATAGTATTAAGTGCTAAAACACAGACAAAGATAGGTAATTAACAGCTACTAGCTTAGACGAAAATGTCTGCAATCTTGTTTAAGTGCTTGGGTGATAGAAAGCATTAGGAGATAAACTTAGGAAGATGTGGAGGCTGGGGAGCGGAAAGAAAAGGTGTTTAAAAACTAGCACGCAGTCAGTTTTTTACAAAACTAGTTCACACAAAAAACTCACATGCAAGACACTTAAAAACACAATCAGACCTCCCTCAGAATGATGGAAACATGCTTGACAAGGTTTTTTGAAGGTGCCTAGAGGGTCCCTTTCTGTAGGTATATCCTTTAAAAACAGCAGGGAATGACATTCTCCTAAATATGACTGATGTGCCAGGACTTTAAATAAAATCATTCATAATAAAATATATGACTTCATCATTAAGTCTCCCTCTGATTAATCTGGACCTTTTGATCCACTCAGCTGTAAGGGACGACAACCCCAAGAAAGAGGGATATCATCTTCCAAAAGGAGTCAATGGATTTGCATAGACAGGCAAAACAGTTGGGTTTAAGCAAGAAGAAAAAAAGGGAGTGTAGAAGGTTGCTGGGGAGAAATAGGTGGAAAATGACAAGGTTCTTGAGCAAGTGGCTAAACCATTTTGTGACCTGTTCTCTTTGACCTCCAACAAATTTTCAGTTGTGGAATCAGGAACAAATTATACCTGAATAAGACTTATGTACACAGAAGGAGAAGGAGAATTCCAAAAAGTTGAAAGGTAAAGGATTTTTTTTTTTTTAAAGATTCAATTTAGGGAGAGTGAATTTGGGGTTACATTTTACTGTGATGGAAACAATATTCTCCTATCACTGTGTATGAATGACCAAGGAAGACCCACAGAAACACAGGAGTGATGCCTATAAAACCACGTTCAACTCCCAATCATAGTACACTGATCCACATCATGACTGTGTGGGTGGGGGGAGGTGATCCTTGTTTTCCAATGGTATCTGCCATCAAGGACTAAAGTTGATGGTTTTATACTGAGGCACTGAATCTGTCATTGCAAGGGGGTGACAGTCTTCTAGAATGAGATATAAAGACAGAAGTGTCTAAAAGGGCTCTAACTACCCCATGATCCAAAGCTGATGGTCCACACTTCCTAAACCCTGTTCTAAACTCGATGGTCATACATACTTAAAGAGGCAAGTGGTCTCAACACAGAAAGAAATAGAAAACGGAAAAATTAGCAGATGAATTATTTCAACTTGAACAATTAAACACCTTCATATTTCCAGGGAAATCATTTTTGAGTTCTTTTGTTGTTTTTTAAGCACCCGGGATAGATAGTGCATTGAGATTTACCAGAAGACTGGATCATGTTACATTTACCACCTGTCTCATAATCTGAGAGTGACCAAAAAGGAAGGATGTATAAAATGAGTTCAAAAAAGTGGTTTGAGAATGAAGATGTAAAAATTTCAGAATTCAAAGGCAATGACAGTAGAAGAAATAAAAAGGGGCTGATATCAGAAGATAGAAGTCAAAGCAAACACACCATAAGCTTGCTCCCAGGCTCACATTTCAACTGTGCCTTTAAAAGAAAAAGAAACAAAAAACAACAACAACAAAAAAAGAATTTTTCCCGAAAGGGTAGAATACGGCAGAAATAGTAAATACCAAACCCCGAAAAAAGAGGAAGTTAGTCCCTTACATAGAAATGGGTGGCGTGCTTTATGTGATATTAAAAATTGCCATAACAAGAATGGGCAGTAATAAAAATAAATTATTTCCCTTTTTGCAAAGCATGTGAGGGTAGGAAATTGACCCAAACTGCCAGAGAAATGAGGAAGCACCCTTTTCACACTGTCCTCAGAATGCTATTTCATAATTTATCCCATCCCTCAGATGCCCTTTCTCGGCCACGTCCCTGCTCTCTGCTCTTCAGCTGTCCTCTCACCAAGCTCCTCAATTAAATTACCTCACATTTTTCTCTGATCTGCTGTTCACAGCTTGTCACATCACTATACCATAAGCCTCCCCACAAGCTGCTGAAACAGGACACGAAGAGAGCCGCTCCTTTCTCCCTTCAGCCGCTCCCTGGTGTCCTGGATCCTGTGCTCTAACTGCAGTTTCATTGTCCAGAGGGAGCATGCGTGTATCTGCAAGACTCTTGCCACAGACCCACAGACTCCTCCGCTAAGGAGCATATGTATTCACAGCCCTAAAAAGAATCATGAAATGTGGCATGATCAGCCTACTGAAGCAACAACCTATGTCCAGACAGTTGATTTGAAAAAATATCAATCATGCTTGTCCTCATCCGGTTGGGGAAGAGAATGGGCAATTTTCTTCTGAGCACTTGGAATGATCAGAATCAAGCCGTGTAGTTATCACAAGTGCTCAGCTTTTTATCTTTTCGTTTCTGCAAAATAAGTATAATGGTTAATCCTTTGAGTCTGTGAGACATCGTTCACAAAACAGTATTTCAAAAAAATTTTATGAAATATTCCATATAGAATAGCATGAATTATCCAGAACAGTGATACAAAGAACCTATGTACCAAATTAAAGCATTAAATCAAAAGGCCAATAACCGAGAAAAGAGAAAATATTGTTGCAAAATGAGTTGAGATTAAAGAGAGAGAGAGAGACACAGATGAAATTCTCCAGGTTGATGAGGCAGAAGTGCAAAAAGGCTCTTCCCAGAGGGTCAACACTTCAAAGTAACAGTACATTGATTTAAAGATGGTAATTTAGACGAGGCAGAGGAAGCTAACATAGCCAATAAATAAGAGGAATCCCACATGAGCCAGGGAGACACCCTATTTCAAGGAGAGTTTAAAAACACAGGAAAATTGGAACCGGATGCACACATGAGTAGAAAAAAAGTGCCATTTTTTTCTCTTTTCCTCTCATTTCTCCCCTCAAGTAGGACTACTGGTCTGATTAAGAACCAGGTGGTCAAAGCCTCATGTACCGTGCCTGAGGGGAGGAGATAAATAGATCCATCCTTTTTGAAGAATAGTTTGACAATATGGTACCAAAAACTTAAAAAATGTTCATGCCTTTTGATCTGGTAATTCCATTTCAAGGATGTGTGAAAAGTTATGTGTGTGAGGATGCCATTTGCTGCTCTCTTTATAATCTTCTGCTTTGTTTATACTAGTGGAAAAAAGCAGAAAACAATCTCGATGTCCAGTGATAAACCAGAATATGTCCATATGTGGCCTTCTAGACAGGCATGTGAAATGATGCTGTAGAGGGATATTTAAGGATAGGAAAATATTCAGGAAATTATGCCATTTAAGAAGGATGTTTACCAAAAAGTAGAAGTGTAATAATTGTTTTTTACGCGCGCGCACACACACACACACACACACACACACACACTGAGGATTGGAAGATACATTCAGGATGCACACAGTAGGGATGGTAATATTATGAGCGCTGTCATTTTTTATTATATGCTTCTTTTTGAAAATATCTTTAATAAAAATATAGTAATTTCTGATAAAGAGAAAAAGCAATAAATTTTTTTTTAAGGAACAAAATCGGGGATGGTCTTGTGTATAGAATCCTATCAAATGCCAGGGCTATCAGGGCCTTGAGCTCCCTGAGTCACTCTCTTAACTTGACAGTTGAGAAACCAAACATACATATAGAACAGGAAGGTTCTGACCTCAGAAACACTCAGGAAAGGAATTAAGGCAGTCACAGCAAGAGAAAGAAAACGGCCGGCTGAAGACTGCTCCAACAGGTCTGAGTAGGTAAGTACAAAGAAGCGATAAGCATGTTTGATTTGGGAGTGGCGGCTGTTCAAGAGAGTTGAGAGTCCCAAGGGATGCTTGGTTTTGGAACAATAATGAATGGGAGCCTAAAGAAATGAGGAGATATGGTAAAGAGTAGGGGACTAACATTTTCCCAGCACCTCCATGTTATACTCACGTATAATAGGCTCATGTTAACTCATGTAATCCTCTAACTCAGAAAATGCCAGCACTCCCATTTCATAGATCAGGACACTGAAGTTAAAATAACTTGCATTGGCCATGGATGTAGCAACTAACAGAGCTATTATTTGCTCTGAGGATGGATTCCCAAGTCCTTCCTCATTTTACTGTGCTACTCATTGTCTCCTTTAGTTTATCTCCTGAGAGAAAGACCTCGATTTGTGCTACTTATTAACTGAGGCAGTGGGAGTTTCAATGGCATCAAAATCTCAACTGGCTGAGTCAATAACATGGGGGAAGCGCACAGCAAGCCCAGAACAAACTAACCATTCAAAGTGATATATTCATGAAACTCGGAAGGCCACCTCCCCCTGAGCCATGGCAACGGAGTGGAGAGAAAGAGTGGTATTTCAAAATTCCTATTTCTGGACATATAGGCACCTGAATGTCTTTTAATCCTGCTTTTACAGATATCAAGAAAATTGTGCTCCTTTCCTTCCAATACACCCCTCAGAGTTCCCATTGTGCTGTCCTTGAACTACCAGGAGTCTGCAGTTGCAGCACTAACAGTGACCTTATATTAACAGCAGCGCTAGCCTGGCTATTATTTGGAGGAGAACATATCAGCAGGTACTGCAGTACCTTCCCTCTTTTGGCCTGGGAAATGGACAGCAGACAGTACAGATTCCATTAAATGGGAGATCTTGTCCACCTATTAGCTACTCACAGAAACCAGGACATGATCACTCTCTTTCAAGTCCTAAAGTACTTTCCTCAATGCAGGGTGAGTGAAAACATTAGGTCTTCTCATCCTTGTCTTATTGCTTTGATCATCTCAGAAGGGTTTTATTAGGACAGGCTTCTCCACAGTTATCCCTGACCACAGTGATCGATAACCAAGTCTACAGGCTTAGTTAAAAGTAAGTCATATTAGTAACAGTCTTTTTTTTATTATTAAAAGAATATAATTTTGCAACCCCTTGCATGTTAATTATTTAGTACTTTTAGCCTTGGGTGATACTTCTAAATGGTAGCTACTAGCCACACGTGACTATTCAAATTTAAATTAAATGAAGCTAAAAATTTAGTTTCTCAGTCACACTAGCCACACTACAGGTGCTCGATAGCCTCATATCATTAGCAGCTACTGTATTAGATGGCACAGACATAAAACATTTCCACAACTGCAGAAAGTGCTACTGAACAAGGCTGCCACAGAGCAATGGGCAAACAAACTCAGAAACACTTAACTGAGTTCTTATGAGCCAGGCACTGTTCTAAATTTTTTGAATGTACTAGCTCATTTACTACTCACAATGATTCCACGAGTGACATGACTTATTACTGTCCCCATATCACAGATGATGAAACTGAGGCACGCAGTGATTAAACGATCTCTGATTCCTCTCTCTCCCACTGTATCCAAAGCATCAGAACTTTTCTGTGCAGTGTCTCTCATACTCACGGCAGAGTCTGTCATCACAGATGCGATACTCATGTAGGTTTTTATTGGACAATTGCTATACCCTCCTAACTGGTCTCCTTGTTTCAACTATCCTTCTCCATCATCGGCAGGATCAAATAATTAAAAGTTGTTTTGTAGCAGATAAACCCTCAATGAAGTCCCCTGAATTAAGGTCAAATTCTTCAAAGCTGTTTTCAAAGTTGCCTACAATATGGTTGCAATTTTTCCTTCTAACCTTATCCTTATTTAATATCTAACACTACCAATAACTATGGCCACGACGTTGGTGCAAGTCTGCTGAGAAGCAGATGCTAACACAGGATTAGATATGCAAGACGTTTCTTGAAGAAGGGAGCAAGACTGGGCCAGGAGAGCCTGTAGACTGAGATGTAAGTCCAGCCCTGTGGAGGAGAGGAAGAAGGAAGGGGGATAGGGTGGGAAGCATCTCAGAGTGCAGCACACTGCCAAGAAAGGTTTGGCTATGCCAGTGGGGAATCTGTGAGCCAAAGCTGGTCAGTGGAGGACCCCAGGTCTTGCTGGAATGGGCAAGCCTTAGCATCTTCACTGTGCACAATCACCAGGGGGGATATTCTGACCCATTCTGGTTATGTATTTTATTTCATTTTATTTATTTTTAAAATCTTTTTCAACTTTTATTTATTTGTTTTGAGAGAGAGATAGAGAGTAAGCAGGGACAGGCAGAGAGAGAGGGAGACAGAGAATCCCAAGCAGGCTGTTCCTCGCTGTGCAGAGCCCAATGCAGGGCTTAAACTCATGAACTGTGAGATCATGACCTGAGCCGAAACCAAGAGTCGGACACTCAACTGACTGAGCCACCCAGGTGCCCCTGATTATGTATTTTAATTAGTTTGGAGTTACCTTATTCCTGTCATCAGACAGTAAGGGACCTAAGGGCAGGGACCATGTTTTTCAGTTTTATTTTCCCTT
This sequence comes from Puma concolor, assembly GCF_028749965.1. NCBI lineage: Eukaryota > Metazoa > Chordata > Mammalia > Carnivora > Felidae > Puma > Puma concolor. Next base: position 82,326,865 of record NC_141671.1, read on the forward strand.
TGGTGACTAGCACAATGTCTTGTACATACAGTGGGCACCAACAGAGGGTGTACTCTGAATTCTACACAGTGCTCCAATTTCAGCTTTCTTAGAGTCCTTCTGTTTTTTTATTTTTTTTATTTTATTTTATTTTTTTTATTTTTCAACGTTTATTTATTTTTGGGACAGAGAGAGACAGAGCATGAACGGGGAAGGGGCAGAGAGAGAGGGAGACACAGAATCGGAAACAGGCTCCAGGCTCCGAGCCATCAGCCCAGAGCCTGATGCGGGGCTCGAACTCACAGACCGCAAGATCGTGACCTGGCTGAAGTCGGACGCTTAACCGACTGCGCCACCCAGGCGCCCCGAGTCCTTCTGTTTTAAACAAATACTTATGTCATCTTGTATTTCTTAAATGCAATTTTTTCTACATCTTTATAGTTCAGAGAATTCAAATATCAGCCAACCTTGGTGAATTAATTCTTTTATGACTTGCTAATTACTTTGTCCTTTTCCTGCTCAAAGCCTACACTGAATTACTTCAACTTCACCTCCGAAGGGGACTAAGAAATTGCTGAACATAATTTGCACTTTACACAATAAAGTTACTAATGGCATTTTAGCAAGAACACCCATTATTTTCTCTGCAGCAATACATCAGCATTTCATCTGTTATAAATTGCTTGGTCAGCATCAAATGGCTTCAGAATAAATCTTTCTCCTTTCTGCCCCTGCTGTCTATGATAAAGAAAAGAGGCAGAAGGTAACCCTGTGTTCTGCATTCCCAGGCATATCATTTTCATGCTGCACGACTCTAATTTATTTCTAGTGATAAACCTCTTATAGTCCTATGCTGGATGATGCTCACACATGTTCAAGTACACACAGGAAGACACAGGTACCTCTTCAACATGAACACCAAAATGAAGGGGCTTCCAGGTGAAGGGTTTAGGGACCATGCACTGTAGAATTTTGATGCCTATTACAGATTTTGGTAACAGGGCAGCTGTAAAAATAAACAGCAATATTCAAATAATTAGACTATTTTTTTTCAGCCTCACCTCCAGATATGGTTATAAATACCACAGTCATTAGATGGGACACAGAGTTATCTCTTTAAGATTAGGCTATTCTAGGAGAGCATGGGTGGCTCAATCGGTTAAGCGTCCCACTTCAGCTCAGGTCATGATCTTGCGGTTCATGAGTTAGAGCCCTGTGTCGGTCTCTGTGCGGACAGCTCAGAGCCTGGAGCCTGTTTCAGATTCTGCATCTCCCTCACTCTCTGCCCCTCCCCCGCTCACACTCTGTTTCTGTCTCTCTCTCTCAAAAAGAAATCATCATTAAAAAATTTTTTAAAAAAAGATTAGGCTATTCTGTCTTCACATTTCTGAGAAATATACCTAATAAGTTCTACTTTTTAAAAATCTCGTGCATCAAAATTTTCTCAACTCTATGATGTATCCGTTTTTGTACTTCTGAACATAGGCAGTATCACAAAGTAGATGCCTACCTAATAAATATTTAAGTGAATGAGTTAATAGATGAATGCTTTTCATTTAGTCTGCTGAAGTCACATTAGTTAACAGTATTATTCATTCATCAAAACTAAATACTACTGTGTCATCTACAGTTATTATAAGCTAGTCCCTCTTCTCTATTTTAAATTATACCGATATTTGAGAGTTATGCTTACTGTCAGTTACAGTACTCACATTTCAAATATATGGAGGACTTTACGAATGTTTTATGAATAATGGTGATTAGTTGCTTTTAATATCGTAAGCAGAGTGAGAAAAAATAGACATAAGCTACAGCAGGAGAGATTTAAGTTAGACAAGAGTGTTCTGGCATCAAATCTAATTAAACACTAATGTGGATTATTGAGGGAAGTAATGAAATTTTCCTTCTTGGAAGTCTTTAAAAATAAGTTGGAACCTTATCAATGCATACATCATTAAATAAGCTCCCATATAAAGATGGAGGGATTGGTTTCAATGTTCTCTGAATGACAGGTATGTTTATTAAGGGTATATATAAAATAGTATAAATTTCTGTAGTATGGGCATTCATATAAAATCCTAGTATCAATTTATAATCAAAGACATGAATCAGGTACCAAAGAAGTGACTTCTGGTTCTAGTCCCTCATTCCACATGTGACTTTGGGGCAAGCCATTTTTACCTCTAAGATAAAGATTCTTTTCCAATTAAATAGAATAATCCTAATTCTAAGTATATATTCTTCAAAATAAATTACATAAGATCTTGTTGGGTAAGTTATATTCAAATAAATAAGCAGTAGGGATATTTGATTCCTACAACTTAAGGTTATTTAAGAGTAGGTACTTAGAATTAGGACTATTCTATTTAATTGGAAAAGAATCTTAGAGGTAAAAATCATTTGCCCCAAAGTCACATGAGGAATGAGGGACTAGAACCAGAAGTCACTTCTTTGGTACCTGGTTCATGTCTTTGATTATGAATCCTCATTCTATTGTCCTGAAGTAAATTATACTGTATATATAAAGAACAATGTTTAGCATACTGACAACAATTAGAAAAGAACTACTAATAGGTAAACTTTAGATTATGGAAATTAAGTGATTAGCACCTGACACAGGATTTATCTTTAAAATCCAGGTGCTTGGGGCGCCTGGGTGGCGCAGTCGGTTAAGCGTCCGACTTCGGCCAGGTCACGATCTTGCGGTCCGGGAGTTCAAGCCCCGCGTCAGGCTCTGGGCTGATGGCTCGGAGCCTGGAGCCTGTTTCCGATTCTGTGTCTCCCTCTCTCTCTGCCCCTCCCCCGTTCATGCTCTGTCTCTCTCTGTCCCAAAAATAAATAAACGTTGAAAAAAAAAATTTTAAATCCAGGTGCTTTAATGTATTTATACCAATCTTCTCTATGCTGATATTCTTATTGTATAACTTTATTATTATACCACAGGTGAATCTATCATTTTAAAATTCCCAGGCACAAGGCACTGAGCAAATGAAAACTAACACTCCCTTCGTGTTATAGAATTTAGAGTACAATCCTTTATTTTTTTTTTTTAATTTTTTTAACGTTTATTTATTTTTGAGACAGAGAGAGACAGAGCATGAATGGGGGAGGGTCAGAGAGAGAGGAAGACACAGAATCTGAAACAGGCTCCAGGCTCTGAGCTGTCAGCACAGAGCCTGATTGCGGGGCTAGAACCCATGAACCGTGAGATCATGACCTGAGCCGAAGTCGGACGCTTAACCGACTGAGCCACCCAGGTGCCCCTAGAGTACAATCCTTTCTTAACCATTGGAGTATATTTTCCTCTTCAAGGTTGACAACTTTTGAAACAATCATGGTACAGACTATATGCAATTTATGTTTAAAATGTTGCCACTGCTTTTGTGTTAGGATTCATATTATGAGCAACTTCACATATATTGCCTTTTTTACTGCTTGGATATTGATCTATTTTGACTGTGGTCATCAGAGGCCATATTGCCTAAAAAGAACATATAATTCCATTCTCTGCTTTATTTTTAATTTTTTTTAGTTTATTTATTTATTTTGAGAGAGAGAGAGAGAGGGAGAGAATACATGAGTGAGTGGGGGAGGGGCAGAGAGAGAGGGAGATGGAGAATCCTAAGCAGGTTCCACACTGTCAGCACAGAGCCCTACGTGGGGCTCAATCCCACAACCACAAGATCACAACCTTACTCGATATATCAAGAGTCTGATGCTTACTCAACTGAGCCACCCAGGTGTCCCTGTCTCTTTTAAAATAGAGACTTTGGGCTACAACATGTTTTTCCCAACAGCTCACCTCATCACTCAGAGATACCAATACAAAAGCAGTATTTCAGGTGGGAGTGCGGAAGGAAATAACCAGAGTTATTTGCAGGGTACAATCAAAGGTTCCAGTGGCAGAAACGTGCTACAAGTTGGGAGAATGTGAGTTACAAAGCATACAGAGAATGAGTAACAGTGAAATGGATAAAATGAACTCATGGGGAACAATTAGATAAGGATAAAAGGTATAGAAGTGGAAGAGCCCAACCATGTCAAAAGGACCAACTTTTAGGAGAAGGGCAGTGAATCATGTCTTTAAGAACATCAGAGGTGGAAGCCATGTTGAAGGTCATATGGAGACTAATCTCCCTTTACAAATGAGGAAATAGGCCTAATGAGAGTATGTGACTTTCTCAAAGTCATCTTATCCTAGGAAATGACAAATGCACCACACAATTCAGAATAATGAGTGGCAGTTTCAGAGCCAAAGACTTTGCACTGAGCCAGGGCTGCCTGTCCCCTCGGGGAGGATTGTCTCTCCAAGTGCCCTAGCCTTGTTCCTATGGATCACCACATTTTATTTTATTTTATTTTTTTTTTAAGTTTTTTTTTTTTTTTTAATTTTTCTAATGCTTATTTATTCTTGAGACAGTGACAGAGCGCGAACAGGGGAGGGGCAGAGAGAGAGGGAGACATGGAATCTGAAATAGGCTCCAGGCTCTGAGCTGTCAGCACAGAGCCCGATGCGGGGCTCGAACCCACGAACTGTGAGATCATGACCTGAGCCGAAGTCGGACGCTCAACCAACTGAGCCACCCAGGGGCCCCAGGATCACCACATTTTAAATCTAGTGAGTTATGGGGAATGATAGGCAAAGAACAAAAGGACATCTGCCAATGCTCAGAATGTATTCAGTCTGATGGTTCCAGTCCACCTTTTGACTAGCACCGCCCTAGTCAGTTCTGGACAAGAGGTGAAACAAGTGTTATTTTGACATGGTTCTGCCTATGGAGAGAGACCCACTGAGAGTCTGTAGTCGACAGGCTCAGACGATGGGAAGAGCCATGCCAGCCCCTCTCAAGGCTCAGCTACTTCAGGGAGAAAACAAAGGCAGCATGCAGGAAAGGGGAGGTCAGATGAGTGGCCAGGGAGAGGGCACATACATACAAAAGTCCCGAATTTGGAGGAGGCTCATCCACACTTCAGATGCACAGCAGACCAGAGGAAGGGGGCAGTGCACAAGGAGATCACACACAATGCTATTCTGGGAAGGGTTCTCTGTGATCTGTAACTTATATGGATATAATAAACTCCATGCCTGAGACACAAAAGCCCCAAACAACCACCACCAAAACACAAAACATGTGTTTAAAGGGGAAAATTACCCACAATGTTGGTTTTTTCCACATGGCTGGACCAGGAGGGTTGCAAAATCCATCATTGTTAGTGGCCAGAAAGCCAACCAGGGGAGCCCTCTTAGAACTTTTAAAGGGAAACATTTTGGATGAACCTCTTGGTCTTACAAGAAAGACAGCTAGTTATATTTAACTATAAACACATGGCAGTAGGTGTCAGAGATATGCTCCATTTGAAAACTATATAAAATAAATGCTATTTTTGGAAAAGGAAACTAAACTAAGAATAGATAACCTGAGACTGCCAGACAGGGGCTAGTGCACCTGGCTGTGCTTTCTCGAGCATTTAGCACTTAGATTTAGCCTTCGGCTGAACTGCTCTCACTTCAGCAATCTTTAATTTATGCAGATGATTCATTTGCAATATTAAATCATTACAACACTGTAACAACAACAACAACAAAAACAACAAGACACTAGAAATAGAGGAGGCCTGCTCTGACCACCTAATGTAAACCTGCAAACTTTCTCCATTGTGAAACAGACATTCCTCTTATTTTGCTCTACTTTTTTCTTCTTTTTAAAGCAATTCTCATCTTCTTTTTTTTCTTTTGTAATTTTCATCTTCTAACATACTATAATTTTATTTGTTTAGTGCTTACTTTCTGTTCTCCAACAGGATATAAGCTCCAAGAGGGCAGGAATTTTTGTAATGTTGCTCATAGATGTATTCTATGCACCCAGAACGATGTGTGGCACACAGTGGGTGTGCAAAAATGCTGGCTGACGAATCAGAACAAGAACAAGACGTGCATGAATTGTAAATACTGTATAAACCCCTTTTTCTCAGATGACAATGAAGCTGCTTCATCAGTAACTACGAAGAATATATATTTTTCAATAGAAATCACCAAAATTAAAAAAAATTCAAATTCAGAGGTTAGTGGGGGGTATTCTGCTATCAGAAGAAGGAGGTGATTCACTCTAAAGATTCCAGGGGGAAGTGACCCCAGCATACTTGGGGCCAAGCTGATGACATGCTCCTGCATATCTTTGGGTATATAGAGGGAAATTGAGGTAAGTACTGAGCAGTGGGAAAAGATAACTCACAAGGGTTTGTCTTTGGTAGATATATATATATATATATATATATATATATATATATATATATTTTTTTTTTTTTTTTTTTTTTTTTTTTTTTTTTGAGAAAGAGACAGAGAGCGAGTGAGCAGGGGAGCAGAGAGAGGGAGAGACAGAATCCCAAGCAGGCTCCACGCCATCAGTGCAGAGCCAATGCGGGGCTTGAACTCACAAACCATGAAATCATGACCTGAGCCGAGATTGAGTCAGACACTTAATTAACTGAGGCACCCAGGTGGCCTGGTGGCTTTATAATATTAATACTTTTTTTTTTTTTTATGGCGCTTGACTGGGCATAAGTAATACTTTCACAGTATCTCCCTCTATTTTGAGGCGGCCAAGATTATTTTCTGAACCTTGGAGAGTGTACTTGCCCACTACCAAAGTGGACCATTTGTTGCTCGGTTTAAGAAAGCATGTACAAATTCAGTACTTTTTCCACATGGCATGGCTAAAAGTATTACTCTCAAAGATTGCTTAACTAGCTGCCCACCTCCTGTGTTTTATCACCAGGGGAGCATTTTACAGAAATGAGTGATTGCTTGGTCTTCACTGCCAAAGTGCCAGGAGATCAAGTAAATAATGAGAGAACGCCAAAGTCTCCGCTACCAAACAGATAGGAACTTCAGGTGGTATTTATTTAAGACCCTGTATTTCTTAGGTTATGGTGGGGGTCTATGAAAAAGAAAGGTAGCAGACATGTAGCCTAGATTTACAGGGATTATTCAAAGCTCTACCTTAGCAAAAAACCAAAACACAACAACAAAAAATACTAAGAAACAAACAAAACTCCCCTCCTGTATAGAAACTATTCCCTAACCATGGAGGAGGGGTCTAAAACACAACTCACCAAAACGCAGAAAAGACACAGAATGCATGGAGTAGGCAGGTCTTGAGAATCCTATCCCCACACAAAGAGAAACTGTGCAGTATCCAGAGAGAAGAGATGGTATGGTAGCTGGGGAGAATTAGCAACCAAAGGGGATGAATCAGCTCAGCGTCTGAAAACACCTACAGGTTCTGTCAAACCTGCCCGCAGTCTTCAAGAGCTTCAAGGCTCACAAACAGGAAACTGCTGGGTATGACTTAATCTGACTCTCAACCTCCTCAGAGAAGAGCTTGCCCAAAAAGTTATGAACAGAGTGCGGAGCCAAAAGGTGAGAGGTGAAGAAGAATGTGAGTTCAAGTTCAGAGTATGGGGCATTTAGGTTCTCAATTCTCAAAGCATAGAGGAGTTATTTGGGATTTCAGCATTGTGTTCAAAACTGGTCAGCATGGGGCGCCTGGGTGGCTCAGTCGGTTGAGCGGCCGACTTGGCTCAGGTCATGATCTCGCGGTCCGTGGGTTCGAGCCCCGCGTCGGGCTCTGTGCTGACAGCTCAGAGCCTGGAGCCTGTTTCAGATTCTGTGTCTCCCTCTCTCTGACCCTCCCCTGTTCATGCTCTGTCTCTCCCTGTCTCAAAAATAAATAAAATGTTAAAAAAAAAATAAAAAAAAAAAAACTGGTCAGCATCTCTACGAGCAGCCCAATGCTTTATAGAAATGAGGAGAATGAAAATTCAATTACAAAGGGACTTGTGAAGACGTGAGTTGAAGTCGTTCATTTATTCATCTGTTCATTTACTCAAGACATTCTGTATTAGAATATTTTCAGGAACAGAAAACTGAATTGACCTAAACAAATAAGAGGATTTATTATCTCACACAACAGAGTTGCATGGAGGTAGAACTGTCCCAGGACTGGTTTATTTATAGCACCTCAGCAACATCATTAAGCACCCAGGTTCTTTCCATCGTTCTGTCTATTTTGATTTGGTTAGAGTAACCAAAAATTTACCCCCTGGATCAAGAACTGGAGTTGGGGCCTGGGCCAGCTGCCCTAGAGCAGCTGGAGGAAAGTAAATACTTCAACCAAGTCAGGGTTGTGCTAGAAAGAAAGGGGCTAATGGCCACTGGGTGGGCCCCAGAGATATCTGTAGAAGGTCACTCAACAATATTCACTAAAAACCTACTATGTGTCCATTCCTGCACTGGTCACTGGAAACATGGAAAAAAGGAACTACCTGCCCATAGGAGTTTAGAGACTAATTGGTGAGACAAACATTAATGAAATAAACATGAAAACAAAGACAAAACAACAACAGCAGTAGTGTTATCCTGAAAAGGCACATGGTGCCAATGAAAGCATAATCGGGGGACCTAGGTTAATGAGGGGGAGAGGAGGAGTCCCTGAAGAAGGGAAACTGGAGCTGTTGGGATAGGGGATGGAGAAACATTTCAGGCAGAGGGAACAAATGGAGCGGCCAAGTGGAAGGAGTGAATATGGCACATTCAAAAACCATCCCCAGATGGAGAACAGACAGAGGGTGAGTTTGGAGCAAGATGATGCTGAAAAGGTTCACAGGAGCCAGACTATATGAGTTACATACAATGGAAGAAAATGTTAACAAATTCATATTTTTAAAAAGTTGATTTATTTTGAGAGAGAGAGCGAGAGTGAGAAGGGGAGGAGAGACAAAGAGAACAGAAGAGAAAGAATCCCAGGCAGGCCCCACACCATCAGCGTAGAGCCCTACACGGGGCTTGATCCCACAAACCGGGAGATAATGACCTGAGCCGAAATCAAGAGTTAGACGCTTAACCAACTGAGCCACCCAGGCACCCCAAAAATTCATATTTTTATTTTAAAAAACCTTTTTAATGTTTATATTTATTTTTGAGACAGAGAGAGACAGAGCATGAACAGGGGAGGGGCAGAGAGAGATGGAGACACAGAATCCGAAGCAGGCTCCAGGCTCCAAGCTGTCAGCACAGAGCCCGACACGGGGCTCAAACTCGTCAACCACAAGATCACGACCTAAGCCGAAGTCGGACGCTCAACCGACTGAGCTACCCAGGCGCCCCAACAAATTCACATTTTTAAACTTTCAAAATCTTAGACTTTTTGTTCACATCAAGTTTGACACAAAACAGGGCTCTAAAATGTCCTACTACCCAGATGCTCTGAGAATATTAAATGGCCATCCCCTGTCCTTTCAAAATGAATACTTCTAGTCACTTCACATAAAAGTATCCCATAGGAAGAAAGGCTGGGCACAGGGGTGGGGAGGCAAGGCATGGGAGACCTGGAACCTGGGTTGAAAGATGAAGCCACACAGTTGTAACTGATTGGAAAAGGAAGGAAATAATTGAAGAGGCCAAGTTGGGAAAAGTATGTGGAGGAAGGCTGTGACTCTCAGATAGGGTCGAATGGGATCAGGGACCTGCATGGGGGTTCCTCGTGTACAGTAACAAGATAGGGTGCTTGAGCTGGGGGGTGCGGAAGGCTCAGAAGCACAGTGAAAGGAGGGACCCTGAGGAGGGGCAATCTTACCCCAGACCCGGCCTCACACCTTTGGGTGTTAACTCGCTCTATATTCTGGGGAGGTAACAAGAGTGAGACTGCAATATTCAGTGTGTTTCTGTGCTTTTTGGGGTGTGCCTGCTTACTTAGCAAGAGATTACACAGAAATTACTCAAGGTAAAGTGCACAGAGTCCTCTCTCAGCAAATGAGAATATGCTTTAGGAATAAACAACACTACCACTTCCTTACGGGGCAAAAAAATATTACCTCTTAAACTGGTTTCTTATCACTACAAACTAACTCATAATCTCTCAATAGCTGAGTATAAATGGTCTAATTAACCATCTTTTGCCCTTCAAACACTTGAGGATTTCCAAGGTGACTAACCATGCATTTCTTCTACCACATGGATGAGCATGTAACTGAAAGGATTCGCATCCTCCAAAGCAGACATTTAAAGTGTGACAAAGCCATCTCAGAGAAAGTTGGCCCTTTTGAAATGAGATAACTAATTATCCGGTGAAAAGGCAGTCTCTTCCCACTGGAAATCAGCTACGTGGTCGAGGAGAATGAAAGGCATGGACCATGGCAAATCAGATCTTTAAAAATGGTAAACAAAATAAGCCACAGAACAATTAACACATGTGGGAAAACGCAAAACACCACCAGCCACACAGTTCATTTGGTTTTAAGAAAACTGAGTCTGTGTTTTAGAAAGAAAAAAAAAAAAAAAGAGTGAAAATACGTAAAAGTAAAAAATAAATCAATAAGTAAATGAAACAAAACACCCTAAAAACACAACTAAAAGCCAAGTAAAACTCATACACACAGACCTACACAGACTACACAAATTACTTTGTCTGAATCATCTACAAACTTAGCAAACAGTCCTTATACATGTATTTTATCCTTCAGGAATACAGCCCATGTCTCCTCTGGAATCTCGACTGCTAACACACACAAGGCAGTGAACCATGGAGACGGTCTTCCTTTCAAAATAAGGACACAGCTTATTTTCTCCAGATCAGATGTAGCTGTGACTGAGAACCTATGCATGCTGTAGAGACAGAGAGAAAAGGAAATGGATGGTGAAAGCAAATTTAATTCAGTGAGCTAGCAACATCATAATGCACAAAGCTGGGAAGGGGAGAGAGGTGGAGACATACACAGTCCCTACCTTGTTCCTTTCTAGTTTTACCAAATTGCATTATATATTTATGACTTTTACCCTAAAAAGCATGAAAAATTGACAATAAAAGGTTATCTGAATGGAACATTGGTCTTTGGTTAAAGTGTCCGGCACAAAAAGAATCAAATTTTTTTCAACGAGCCTTCAAATAAAGTGTACATGCTCTTGACATCTGCTGATGAGCTATGGTTTCCTCTTCTTCAAAACTCAAAGCTTCTCTAAATTAAACATAAGCTTGTTTTGGGTATCTGTAAAATATATGTGGATAAAATTCAAAGTTTTAGAAAGGGAGTTGCCATAGAAACACATAACTCCCTAAAAGAGCAATCCGCTGCCTCTTAAGGGAACCCATCATCATAGATATTTATTGAGTGCTGCAGACAATGCATAAAGGACAGTTGGAATACACACACTGGACAAGTTCACAAATTAAATAAGTCAAGTGCTTTAAGTAAGGGATGATGAGCCCGTTTGTATGTGTGTGGTGGGAGGAAGTATCATGTGAGCTGAACCCTGTGGTACAGCTGAAATGTAGCCATCATAAGAAGATTTATTTAAAACACAATTCTGTAACAAGCTGGGCATTGCACCCAGTTATCACTATGGACTGTTTTCTGTGAATTCTTTTAAAACGTGGATGTAAGTACTTGAAGTAGCACTTACAAAAATAGCCTTATTTTTACTAGCAGAGTAGACTCAAGCTAAAAATAAATTAAATGGGAGTTTCATACTGCAGACTTAAAAAACATAGTATCAGTATACCTAAGACCACCTCTTTATCAGAAGCTTCTGTGCAGCATTCCAAAAAGGCCACCTGATTTCCAGCCAGATTACTGTTCTTCAGACTTGGTCTTGAGACAAAGGTACCTCATGGAGATAACCTCTAAGCTGGAGTCTTGAATCAAAACCACTATTGGTCCTTAGAGAAGGATTTCTGCTCTCAGACTTTTGCCAGAAAAGGCCAAATTATCACACAGCCCTTTGACAATGGGATGGTCCTAACTGGGAGGAAAAAAAAAAAGTATTTTTGAGGGGCTGTATTCCCAAAATACCTGCAATGAAAGTCTGGGATTAAAAAAAAGTTCAAGCCAGGTAAGTAATTATTTGTATGAAAATGTGATCTTTTCTTCAGTTCAATTTCTTTCAAGGTGACATATATACAACACCCTGGGCTTTGGGAGAATTCTGCAGTGGGGACTGAAAAGGAAGTATCTGGTGGCAGTGGAGAGTCACATGGGGACTACCAATAGATATTCTCCATCTACAAGAGAAGGGAAGGGTCTCCATGCTGTAGCTGTTTGATAAACATACCACAGCAGTCTTTTGACTTCTGGTATAAGTAAAAGTGGCTTTTTGGTGCTATATTTTGAAGGCAACAGGTAAAGGCAATGAAGTGATAAGTATTTACAATACAGATTTAATATTTCTAAAACAAAATTTCTGAGATTTTCTGCTTTAAGCAGGATCATCCTGCTTAACATCTTGTCTTACTAATCTTTATTTCAATTTTGAAGAGTAAAGTGTGAATGCCTAGAAAAATCCAGTCACCTTTTCAGAATCAGCTATCTAAGCACTACCTTTTCAAACAGCTTTAATCTAGAGGGCTATTTTATTTGAGAGAGAGAGAGAGAGAGAGAGCCCGATGAAGAGCCCGATGTGGAACTCGATCCCACGATCCTGAGATCATGACCTGAGCCAGAATCAAGAGTCAGAGGCTCAATTGAGTGAGCCACCCGGGTGCCCCTAGAGTGCTATTTTAATAAGAATGTTTATAAAATTATAAAATTGAATTGTTTAAAAATTTTATTCATCAAGATTAAAGGTATCTGCATTTAAAAAAAGGTAATACATTCAGAAACAGTACACACATTACCATGATGTGAAATTACAAAAAATCGCAGACATTCATGGTAACTCAGGAATGAGCCTTTCCATGCAGCTTAGTTTCCCAGAGAGCTGATGGGCTCCAGAGTTTTCTTAAAATAGAAGTTATTTCCAAAATGTACCACATATCTTTGTGCATCCAACATCAGAACTAAGTGCATGATATACCTTTTTTTCTTGATAACTTAGGATTGAAAATACCAGCCCATATGTAGAAGTTGAATATAGTTCTTCAAAATGTAATACATATGTGGTTGTAGATGAAAATATATGTGCTGAGGACCATGGAACAGGAAGGATTCCATTTGACCCCCAAATCTGTCCTCTCAAAAAAAATTCCTGATATCAACTTCTATTCTGATCATTTGCCTCTCCTCACAGAGGTAGGGTGTAAGCTATGCAGTGCAGTATGACTTTCTGGGGGTGTACGGTGTTGTTTGGAAAAGCTAGTTAGTGAAACAAAGTCTAAAGAGGTTTCCTGACAAATGGTTTTTCTGTTCTCTAGGTGGACATCTGCTTGGATGTTGTTATTGGCTGCCTATGACTTTGGCTGGAGCTTCAGCCTATAGTGGCGCTCAAGAGCTGTGGGTAGGTATGACCTTCCCCAGCTTTCTCACGGGCACTTTCAGTTACTCAATGGTTTCTTCAACGGTTGGGGAAGAGGAACACCCTTGACCAGTTCACAAATCTGAGTTCCCATGGTTGGGAGTTCTCCAATGCTTCACTTCTTTTTGCTGGAAAGAAAACAAAAAAACAAAAAAAACAAAAAACAAAACCTGTTGGTAGAAAAAAATTGGCACAATCCCTTTGAAAGAGCAATTTGGAGTGCTCTCTCTCTGGATATCAAAGCATAAGAAAGTACAAATTATTTCACTCAGCAAATTGCTTTCTAGGAATCTAGCCTAAGGAAATCATATAAACAACATGTAAACTTTGGATATGTAAACAAAGGACATGCGCAAAGAGGTTGACAGTACCATTGATTATAAAAATAAAGTTTTGAGATGCCTGGGTACATCAGTCGGTTAAGAGTCCGACTTAAGCTTAGGTCATGATCTAATAGTTCATGAATTTGAGCCCCATGGGCTCTCTGCTGTCAGCTCAGAGCCCACTTGGGATCATCTGTCTCCCTCTCTTTCTGCCCCTCCCCCGCTTTTGCGCTCGCTCTCTCTCTCTTTCTCTCTTTCTCTCAAAAATTAAGATTAAAAAAATAAAAAAAAACATTTTGCTAAGCTTCTAGAAACCTAGTGTATTGCTTAATAAAATAATAAGAGTCAAGCAACAGGAGACTATTCTGCCATTAAGATTTTAAAATAACAATGCGACCTACATTAATTGAAACAAAGATTTCCACCATATATTGTTAAGTGAAAAATAAAAGATTTCACAAATACATATGGTATACACAGGAAAAATTCTGGAAGGATATATATTAGAGATTCCCAAACTATTCTGGAAGCTAGTAGAGTCTCAGTAATCTTTTTGATAGTGCCTCCAGAACAAAATAAATATCTAACAGTGCTGTCTGTTAAGTAGTTAGGTCCAAACAACTTAAGTATTTATGTCTTAATGACTTAGTAGCTATTTGAAAAAAAATAACACACATAAGTTAAAAGAAAAGTATTTTTTTTCCTTTTTAAATAACCTTCTAATAACTTATTAATAGAATGTGTGCACCTGTTGAGCCATGCACAACTTCAGATCTTGGAATCAGGTTGAATACCATTTCCCTCATTTCCTGTTTCATATTGGTTTTCACATGGTACTCACTTTTTACCATTAAAAAGTTAGCAACCATTGAAAATTCACTTTTGCAAAGATATGATGTCATCAGAAGGAATGCAGTATGATCTTTAATGTTGAAACTATGAATTACCTCCAATGGTATTGGACAGATGCATTTCCCTTGATGCAAAATAACCTGCAGCAACCTCATGAATTTGCTGTGGTGCCCCAGAGCACCTTGGCATGCAGCTTGGGAACTGCAGATATATAACAATATTAACAGCTGCTTTCTCTCGGGTTACGGGTGATTTTTTTTAAAAAAAGATTTTCTGAACCTTTTCCCAATAAACATCTGTTACTTTTTGCAATGAGAAAAACCATTAAAAGGATTGATATATTTTCAGAAGTTTTTTTCCCCCCTTTGGCTTAAACACAAACATTTATCTCTTACTATTCTGGAGGCTAAGAAGTCCAAGATCAAGGCCCCAGCTGATTAGGTATCTGATGAAGAGCCCTTCCTGGTTCACAGACAGCTGTCTTCTTGCTGTGAAAGCTTTCTGTTCTAAAAAAAAGATGGATATTCTACTCTCCTCGATTTTTTACTCTTAGAAAAGTCTGGGCATAAACAACATTAAAAATTGAAAGTATTGATTGGAAATAACCTAAGTGTCCCTTGATAGATGAATGGATAAACGTGTGGTATATATATACAATGGAATGTTACTCAGCCATAAAAAGAAGTAAATCTTGCCATTTGAGACCACATGGATAGACCTTGAGAGCATTATGCTAAGTGAAATAAGTCAGATAGAGAAAGACAAATACATGATTTCACTTATATGTGGAATCTAAACCCTGTTTCTCTTTCTTTCTTTCTTTTTTTAGTAGGTTCTATGCCCAATGTGGGGCTTGAACTCCTGACTCTGAGATCGAGTCACACTCTCTACTGACTGAGCTAGCCAGGCGCCCCCTCTAAAAAAACAAAACAAATGAACAAACAAAACAAAACTCATAGATACAGGGAACAGATTGGTGAGGGAAAGAGGTGGTGGGGTAGGTGAAATGGGTGAAGGGAGTCAGTTACATGGCAACAGATGGTGACTAGACTTATTGTGGTGATTACTTTATATACAAAAATTGAATTATTATATTGCACATTTGAAACTAATTTCTTGTATACTAATTTTACCTCAATTAAAAAAAAAAAACTACATGACAGGTATAACAAGACCTTAAAAAAAGCAAGAAAATCTTGGATGATGCTTTAATGATAGAAAACTCACTTCTGAATAACTTTCTGCAATAACTCTTACTATTCTGAATCCTTCCTTGATACTTTCACAGATAGGACTGATGAAGTCACCGGTGTCAGGACACTGACCCAGACATTCACCCTACTTCCTGTGGGTAGTCACTACAATTGTTTAACAATAGACTCTCTGTCCCTCAGCTGATGTGCCTATAACACAGCATGGTCACGCCATTGTGGGAACTGAGCTGCAAATGGTCCTTTGCTCTTGGTCTGCAGGGCTTCAGTCTCTGGATTAATGGTGTTCCTTTTAACACAGTGCCTGCTGATATTCACCCTGGTATCCCCTGCCACTGTCTTTAAAGGTCTCTACTACTCTCTTTGTTCCCTTCTGGTTATTTCTGCCCAGTCTGTCAGTTTTGGCACTAACGAAACGAATGGCCTTTTATAACTTCACCAATTGGGACTTTAAGAACCAATAGAGTAGTATAACAGATATTTAGCTTTCTTTGTAGTTAGTTGTTGGTGTTTTGTCTGTTTTACCCCTTGTGGGGGTTGGTGGAGACAAAGGAACATTTTCTCGTTTAAATTGTTTTAAATATTTATTTATTTTTGAGGTGGGAAGCAGAAAGAGGGAGACACAGAATTTGAAGCAGGCTCTAGGCTCCGAGCTGTCAGCACAGAGCCTGACACAGGCTTGAAACCACTAACTATGAAATCAAGACTTGAGTTGAAGTTAGACACCCAACTGACTGAGCCACCCCTGAGCCTCAGGAAAATTTTCTAATTTCAAGCTATTGTTAAAACCTGAGGATTTTTAAAGTTTGGTGTTGAAGTTTTATTGTGGTCAATATTTTCTAATCATTTACTTTTTTACTATAGAAATGCCCATGGAATTATTAAAAACCATTTATTTTTCCAATCTAGCAATGTCTACAAATGTATATGTCAATTTCAACTTAACCTTTACAAATTTAAGTTAGAATTAACAATGCTGCAGTAGTAGGATATTTGAAGTAACTATCTGCATGAACTTTAATTGGAATGCCCCCAAGAGTCTTAAATATATTTGTTAAAAAATGAAGAAGAATAGGATCTTCCAATCCTTTACTTGTCTGATTACTCCCTACAGTACTTGCCACATTATAACATACCATATACTTTGCCTATTTATCTTGTTAATGGTCTCTGTCCTCCAACAAGAATGTAAGCTCAACAAGAGTAGGAATTTTTGTCTATTTCAATCACTGATCTATCTCCACCACCCAAAATAGTCTGGCAAAATGTAGGCGCTCAACAAGTAGTTACTAAAAAGTAAGTGAACGAGTGACTAATTCTTAAAGACCTTTTATAACTCCATTTTAGAGGGCCACAGATGAGAAAAATATTTTTAAATGAACTTTAATGTTTATGGAAAACAACTACTGCTTTTTTGTGTAGGTGAAAATCAAAGTCAACCTTTGATTACAGTAAAATCCACAAATTACAAGGATTTAACCAATTTTTTATTGCTTTCCTGTGGGAAACATTTTAACTTTCAAGTAAAGAGACATTTTGATTGTCAAAGTATTGCAAGTGCACGTAGAATACCTAAAAATGCTGAGGTGAATTAAAAACATTTTTTAAAAATCACAGCTAAACTTTGAGAAAGTAATAGTAATTGCTAAAGGTCAAAAATGATAAGAAGACTAGAAGCTAGGAAGATACGTACTCTGGAGACATAAGCCAATCCTTGGTGGGGGTTTTAAGAGACAAAAAGTCTATGGGACAGGAGACAAGCCTAATGCTCACACCCTTGAAAGGTAAAAATCCTCAGTGGTTAAGTTAAAAAAAAATATCTCCCAGGAACAGAAGAAAGGATAAGCCTTAGTGATGGGAATGGAGGGACAAAGGAAAAAGTTTCCTCAAAAAATTCTACGCCAAGGGGTGCCAGGGTGGCTCAGGTGGTTAAGCATCCGACGCTTGGTTTTGGCTTAGGTCATGATCTCAGGTTTTGTGGGTTTGAGCCTTAGGCTCTATGCTGACAGTGTGGAGCCTACTTGGGATTCTGTCTCTCCCTCTCTCTCTGCCCCGCCCCTGTTCGTTTTCTCTCTTTATCTCTCTCTCACTAAATAAATACACAAATTAGTTAATTTATTAATTAATTAAAAAAAGAAAATTCCAAGCCTGGTCTTGTACTGTTTGGGATCAGAACTTCTACGTACTTTCTTAAACACAAACATTTAGGGTAGGAAAGTTGTAGAGAGACAGTGCCCTTGAACACATGACAGAAGCAAATGCAAAGGCTCTCTAGAATAATGAACTTTAAATCCAAGTGTCAAAGGATTTTCATACGTGGAGTTCCAAGTAATCAAGTTCACAATAAAAAAATCACAAAACACACAAACAAGAAAGCTGTCATGAACAAGAGTAAGAAACAAACTGCAGAGTCAAGCCCTCGAAAGTTATAGATGTTGGATGTATAAGATACAGAATATAAAACAGATATGTTTAATATGTTTAAACAAAGACAGGATCTTAAAATATGAAAAAAGAAATAACATAACAAAAATAACTAGGCAGATTTGGGAAAGAACCAAAAATAACTTCTAGAAATGAAATATAACAACCATAATTAGATATTCAATGGGTGAGTCCAATACCAAATTAGATACAGCTGAAAAAGAGTTCATGATTTGGTAGACAGATAAAAAGAAATTAAATGTAATCTTGTACAGAGATTGAAAAAAGATAAAGATATGAAAAAAAGATGAAAAGTTATGGAGCACAGAGTATGAAGGAAAATACAGAGAATGAGGGAAAGGCAGCATTAGAAGTGATTATACTTATTTCATATCTGAAATGGATATAATATTGTATGTCAACTATACCTCAATGAATGATAATAAAATAAACTTTGCCTGAAAAACAAAAAAAAATGATTATAATTTAGACTTTCTAGAACTAGCAATCATTAAATTCAGGAAGCCAAAGGAATCCCAAGGGTGATAAAAAAAAAATTCTCACCCAAATAGTGCCTGGTAAAAACTCCAGAACACCATCATCAAAAAAGATCTTCAGAACAGCCAGAGGAAACAGCAGATTACCAAGTACCTACAAGTGCGTGATAATTAGATTGAAAGCTGATTTCTCAAGAGAAGAAGAAAAATCTGGGGAAGATATATTTACAACACAGACATAAAATAATACTAAACATGGAACTGTATACTTAGCAAAACTACCTTTCACAAAAAAGGCAAATAAAGGCATTTTTGGCTAACAAAAAATAAGTTTATTTCCAAAGAGCATTCACTATGAGAACTTCTAAATGACATACTTCAGAGAAAAGCAAGAGATCTGAGGGAAAGAGGGAATGGTGAGCAAATAGTAAACATATGACTAAACTGAAATAAATATGGACTGTATAAAACAAATGCTGACTGTATACAAACTGTAATAACATCTAATATAAAAATGAGATAAAACTGGAAACTGGATAACAATGTATATTAGGTTAAAAAAGAATGATTAGAATTAAAGAAGTCTAAGATTCCTGAGTGGTTTGGGAGAAGAGGAAGATACTGCGTAGTGTAAGCCTTCATTAAGTTAAATGGGATGCTCACATCTCCAGGGTAAGCACTGAAAGAGAACAGTGTGTACAAATGCCAAACTAGAAGGAGAAATAATATGGAATTATAAAAACAAAAACAAAGCAAATCTCATTCAACCCAAATTAGAGCAATAAGAAAAAACAGAGCACAGAAAAAGTAGGACAAAAAGAAAGCAAAAAGATGGTCAAAATGAATACAAATGCATTATTATTTTTTGTTTGACTGAAAATGCAAATGTGACTGATGCAACCTACTAAACAATAGAAATGTACTACATTTTCTAGTTAAAAGACAAAGACTGTCTGATTGAATTAAAAAACAGAAAACGTGTTCACATAAGCACTTGAATATGAATGCTCATAGCAGCCCTATTCATAATAGCCCCAAATTGAAAAACTAAAATCTCCATCAACTGGTGAATGGTGAAACAAACTATGGTATATCCATATAATGGAATGATACTCAAAAATAAAAAAGAATCAAATATTGATACGTTACAACATGGATGAATCTCAAAAGCATGACGCTAAATGAAAGAAGAGAAATACCAAAGACTACCTACTGTATGATCCCATTTATATGACATTCTAGAGGAGATAATACTGTAGTGATAAAAGCAGCTCAGTGGTTTCTTGGGGCCAGACATGAGGGAAAGAACCTGACTGCAAAAGGGCATGAGCAACTTTCTGGTGTGATGGAAATGATCTGTATCTTTATTGTGGTGGTGGTTTCATGACTGTATACACTTATCAAAATTCATCAAACTGTACACTTAAAATGTGAGTTTTTATTGTATATAAATTATATCTTAACATAGGTAATAGGAATCCAGTTATGTGATTTACAAAAGACAAATCTAAAATCTTTTGTGTCCATGGAAAAAGCAAGTTGGAGAAAAACTGTAGGCAAATACGAACCCAGAAATCTGGTTTAGCTAAATTAAACCCATACAAAATTAATTTTGGGCAAAGACATTAAATGGGTCATGACATATTAATGAATATATTTAATTCACCAGGAAGATATAATAATATATGCCTCATGACATCTTCAAAACACATTAAACTTAAAATTCGCAGAATTGTGATGAAAAACTAAACAGAGGACAATTTTATTTGTAAATAAAAATGCAAAAATCTTGAACAAAATATTATCAATTGAAATCCAGAAATTTATAAACAAGAATAAGATGTCTAAGTTTGAGTTATTCCCATAATGCAAGGTTTTTTCAATATCAGTTAGTCTTCACATTAGCAAATTAAAGAAGTAGAAAACACGTGACTATCTTGAGATGCAGAAAAAACATTCAATAAAATGTAACAACTATTCATGATTAAAACTCTTAGTAAACAAGGAATAGAAAGAAACTTCTTCAGTTGGGTAGGGTATCACAAAACAATCCTTTAGCAAACATACGCAAGGACAAACTTTTGAGTAATTGCCTGTAAGGTCTGTGAAAAGGTAAAATTTGCTATTATCACTTTTACTTAACAGTGAAGATTCTAGCTAGGTATTCAGTAAAATAAAATCTAATATTACATAGATTGGAAAGGAAAAAAAACCTCAAAGCTATCATTTCTTATTGATGATATAAATCTAGGTAGAAAACCCTAAGGAATCTACAAATTATTTTTATTAATAAGGAACCCAATAAGGTTACCATATACATGATAAAACTCGGCACTTTAACAGTGAAATGGCTAAATAAATTGTCATATAATAAGTACAAAAAATATGATACAACAATAAAAATGAATGAATTAAGTTATACACATCAATATGGACGAATCTGAGAACATAATATTTTGGCAGGAGCCAAGTCACAAGATAATCAGTATAATTCCATTTATGTAAAGGTTAAAATAGTATATTGTTTAGGGTATATTCATATGTAGTAAAACTTGGGAAAGGCAAGATAGTGGTTATCTCAAAATCTAAGAAAGTGGTTGAGAAGAGAAGAATGTGATCTAGGAGAGAGATACATATAAGCCTAAATAGTAGTGATGATGTTCTTGAGAGAAGTAGAAGAAATGTGGATGTCTCCTTCACTTTATTGTTTAAAATGTACCAATAAGAAAAACAAAAAACAAAAAATCAACAAGCTATATATTCCCTTCTGTATGGATGGGGTACTTATTTTTTTTTTTAAGTTTATTTATTTTGGGAGAGAGAGAGAGAGAGAGAGAGAGTGAGAGCGAAAGCACAGACATGCGCGAGCAGGGGAGGGGCAGAGACAGAGGGAGAGAATTCCAAGTAGGATCCGTGCTGTCAGCGCACAGCCCTACGTGGGGCTCTGTCTCACGAACTGTGAGATCATGACCTGAGCCGAAATCAAGAGCTGGGATGCTTAACCGTCGGAGCAACCTAGGCGCCCCAAACGGTATACTTCTTTTTTTTTTTTTTTAAATTTTTTTTAACGTTTATTTATTTTTGAGACAGAGAGAGACAGAGCATGAACGGGGGAGGGTCAGAGAGAGAGGGAGACACAGAATCTGAAGCAGGCTCCAGGCTCTGAGCTGTCAGCACAGAGCCCGACGCGGGGCTCGAACTCACAAACTGTGAGATCATGACCTGAGCCAAAGTCGGCCGCTTAACCGACTGAGCCACCCAGGCGCCCCCCAAACGGTATACTTCTTAATTTAAAGAAGTAAATGAACCTGAGCAAACTCTGTCAAAATGTGTAAAGTATTGTGATACTATTTCAGGAAAACGTAAGCATTTAGGAAACAATTTTCCTATAGCTAAATTTTAAAATTAATATTTATTACTTTTTCTTACTCATTATAGGAAAGTTTAGAGTCCTCATTCATATAACGATTTTCCTCATACACTGAAGTCATAAGAAGCTCTCTTGGTAGGGTTTTTATTTTCTGGATTGGCTATTTTAGTTGGTTTTTAATTTTAACTAAGGTATAATTGACATACAACATTATATTAGTTGCAAGTATACAACGTAAGGTTTGATATATATATTGTGAAGTGACCACCATTCTCTTGATAGGTTTTAAAGGTACATAAGCAAAATCACTGTGTTTTCATAACTGTCTGTATTAGACAAAACAAAAAACAACAAACGAACAAATGATAAGGAAAGAACATTCAGTAAGAAATGCCCAAAAGGGTTGAGTTCTTACATTAAAAAACAACTTTTCAGTGGAAAAGACCTAATCTCTTTGTTTAGAAGTTAATTCTTGCAAAGAGAAATTTTGCTCAGGCAAAGAATGAGCTGATCAGTGTCTGAAAAAGTTGAAAACATTTTCCTTTCTCATAAAAAAAGTTGCCAATATAATTAAAATAATATTGATGACCCAGCTATCTGGATACCCTACACAAAATATCTCAAATGGTATTCATTACCTACCCTTCCAAAACAGGGTTTTAAAATATTATGTAAATCTGGGTTAGTTAACATATAGTGTAATAATGGTTTCGGGAGTAGAATTTAGTGATTCATCACTTACATATAAGTGCTTATCCCAGCAAGTGCTCTCCTTAATGCCCAGCACCCATTTAACCCATCCCCTCCCCCAAATCAGTCTTGGGTGGCAGGATCCAGTCACCCAAGCCAGACTCAATGCTCTCATTAATTACACCAGTCCTCATGCTCCCCCTCCTCCAATACTTCTTCCACCTGTCCACTGAGCAATCTTTACAGAACATAAATATTACATTATTTGCCAGCTTAGAAACCTTTCAGTATTGACCTACACTCACACCAAATAGCTTCCAAGCCACTTAGAAGATGGCCCCCCATCTGGCTTTTCTTTGTATGTACTTTACACCACAGCATTGTAAACCAATTGCAAGTCTACGTCAGTATTCACATGTTAATGTTAAAATATTATTTCATGGGTCTATACGTTAGCATGCTGTATGTTCTTTTCTTGTAAAATTCCTGCCGGCCTGAAAATTATTATTCACCTTCAAAAATCTGTGAGACTTCTCTATTCTGAAGGCTTCCCAAATCACTCTAGTCTGCACTCCTTATGTACCTCATTGCTATCATTTCACTGAACACACACTGCTTTATTCATCTGTATTTATTTATGTCTGTCTTGCTAACTACACTGCAAGCTACATGAGTACAGGGATGGTATCTTATTTTCCTTGAAGTCTCCTGTGTGCACAGCACAGCACCTGGCCCATAAAGAGCTATCATCTATTGTATGCTAGACTCTGCACCAAACTTTTCACATGTTACCACACTGACTTCCCACAACAATTCAATGAACTATCTATTACCATCCTTTTTTAAGCAAACACGTAAACTGAGACTTAGGGTTTACATCACCAGGATCTTCCAGTTAGTAAGTGGTGGGATTCCAATTAGAATTTGGGTCTCTTGGGCGCCACTGCCTCCATTAACATCTTGTAACTCTGGTTGAGATGCAATGCATAAAATGTGAAACAGGTCATATGAGATCTCACGCAACTTACGCCCTGAGTTAGAGGCTGTAAAGGTTATGCAGAATACTGGAGGAGGCATCAGAACCCCAGGACTCTCTGGTTCTCCCACTGATTAAGTGTGACTCAGCTATCCTAGGCTTTCTCTGGACCACACTTTCCTCACAGGGGGGGATTCCACCCGTAACAGATTTGACATGACATTGTTACAATACTCTAAAGCTGATGAGAAAGTCTTCTGGGTTATAAACCTAGGTACTCTTTCTAGTCACACAGGCCTCGAAACACCTCTTACTTTTTCGAAAAACTGTTTCTGAAGAAAGAATGCCAGAAGCCATTTTGGGTACGGTCAGGAAATGTTCGCTCTTGTTCTCAGGCCACACCAGGCACCTGTACTCTCCCTTTCCACAAGTGCCGTGGACCAGAATAGTAGTGTGCCAGCAGTAAGTCAACCAAAGACACACTTTCTGTAACCACTCTTCGCCGAAGAGAAAATGAACAGCCCTGTGTTTAAATACTGTGCTGGGTGTGATACCAGTAGAACCTCCACCCTCCTTCCTGGGGAAATGCAAAGTTAGCTGTGGCCTTTTCACAAACCTCGAAGAGGATGAAATGTCAGCTGTAACTGAATTTCCTGGTTTCATTCCACTTACCTTGCCACCTTACTATTATCTGCAATGACATGTTGGATATTAATACACTACATCTAAGCATCATCCCTCACTCAGACATCGTGTTACAAATAGCTAAGTTCTACAGCTGTTCCTGCTAGAAACAAAAAGATTCTTAGCATTTTTGAAGGGAAAAAATCTGTTTGTTCACAGATGTCTCCTGAGCCACATTTCTGTGGCTTGTCTATGAGCTATATAGTTAGTAAAAACTAACTACTCTTGTCCTCCTATTTACACACACTATTGGTTTTAAGTAACCACTCCTTCCCATCTCCTAAAAAAGACAGCTAAGAAACCAATGTTCACTTGGAGGAAGAGAAACCAAAAATTCTTTTTGCTGTTCCTCTCAATCAAACCCTTGCAGGAACAAAAGTATTCACTGTGGTTTATACACTTGTCACTCAAAAAAAATGGTACCTATAAATGCCATGAGCCCTCCTATAATTTCACTTTTACTTAAGGAGTTGCACTGTATCAATGCTTGATTTGGGCACAAAATGCAGAGCAGCTGACTGGCATTTTGGCAACAGTATAGACGAAAGCTATGAAAAAAAACACATCCCACCCCTTGTGTTCTTGTGTTAGTGGGAGACATTGCTAAACTCTAATATGTTTCCATAAGCAGGGTCAGCCGGGCTCCATATGGGGGCTGGACCACACATGCACATGCATGTTCCAAGCCTTGCTCTGAGCTCTGTGCTATGATAAGGAGGGCACATTTATAACCCCCTAATATAGCCTTAGGAAGTAGGTATATTCGCCCTTATTTTACAGATAAGGAAACGGAGTGCTATGTGACCTGCCTGGAATCATAGTTAAGCTTGTGAAACTGGAATTTGAGCAGTCAGGATTCTAACAGAGAAGAAGTTCTTTAAGGGCACAAGGAAACAATGTTCATTCTTTCACAACCTTTGAAGTACACTCTATTGTGTGCTTTTAATTTTTTTTTTTTTTAAGTATCAGGCGAAACTGATCATTGATGAAATGTAACCATCAAATCTTAATAAAGATTTCAATGATCAAACAAGTAACCCCAAACTAAAATCAAGACATTACCAATGTCAAACTAACTAACTAACTAACTAACTAACTAACTAACTAACTAACTAACTAACTAAAAGTATGTCCCTTAAAAGGGCCTGGGGTGCAAATATTTAGGAAATAAATGTATTTCAACTACTGCCCTCTCCTGGTGGCATAACTAACCAAAGGTATGTGTCCTTTTCATAATTCAATCAATTTAGAAGATTTTCATCTAACTCATCTATCAAAACCAAAATTTAGGTAGAGAAAGGCTGTAAGGCTCTTCTTCAGGATGGGACTTGGTTCTAGACTATAGTCAAGAACTTACTACCTGGGTAACTATCAGAAACCATTCAGCTTCTCTGTGCCTCTATTTTCTTATCAGTAAAGTGGGAACAATAATATGTACTCTATGTACCTCAAAGGTCATTGTGAGTATCACATAAGATAATGCATGTGAGTTTTCAAATATAGTTGACCCTTGAGCAACACGGGTTTGAACTGTGTGGGTCCACTTTTGCACAGATTTTTTTTTTTTAATGTTTATTTATTTTTTGAGAGACAGAGACAGAGCATGAGCTGGGGAGAAGACAGGAGTGGGGAGGTGGGGAGTCACAGATTCCGAAGCAGGCTCCAGGCTCTGAGCTGTCAACACAGAGCCCGACGCAGGGCTCAAACTCATGAACCACGAGATCGTGACCTGAGCTGAAGTCGGACGCTTAACTGACTGAGCCACCCAGGCGCCCCTATGATTTTCTTAATAACATTTTCTTTTCTCTGGCTTACTTTATTGTAAGAATGCAGTATATAATACATATAACATACAAAATATGTGTTCATCAACTACTTATATTATTGGTACAGTTTCCAGTTAACAGTAGGCTATTAGTAGTTAAGTTTTTGGGGAGTCAAAAGTTACATGTAGAATTCTGACTGCATGGGGGAGGGGCTGGTGCCCTTAACCCCCATGCTGTTCAAGGATCAACTGTACTCTAAGTGTACAACCTAAGGCATTAAAAAAAAAAAAAACAAAAAAAAAACAAAAAAAACAAAAAAAAAACAAAAAAACAACTAACGCCATTTACAGACACATACATTAAAATTAAAATTACATTGAGTTTTTAATCCTGCAGTTCCCTTCCTGGGAACCAGTGCTAAGAATTACCAGTACTTATTTGGAAGGACATGTACAATGATATTTATGGCTACGGTGTTGACAATGGCAAAAGGGGGGGGTGGGGACCAAGGTAAACATTCATCTATAACCTATGAAATAAATTATAATATAGAAAATTATGCAGCCACTAAAAAGAATGAATTAGAGCTTTATCAGTGGAATGAAGAGATTTCAACAAGGTTTTTTTTTTTAAGGAATGCAAGATATAAAAAGAAATGTAACAGGGAGTCCCAAACATCTTGGTGCATTTTTAAACTTCAGCAATTTCAGAAGCATAAATGCTATATATTTACAAAAACAACATTTGAGAGATTAATCATTTATAATTTCAAAATGTCGATGTTTCTTACTAAAATTCAACATAACAGAAGCTGCTGTGCACAAAAAAATTAAGAATAAAATGTGCTATTCAGAATTTACAAAAGTAAGTGTAAAATAAATATAATTATTCAAGTGTTTCTTTTGTAAGTGTATAGCAATTACAATTCTGAAGTTATTAAAACTGCAGTGATGCTGTGAGAATGCCCATATAACATGTTTTCATTTTTATAAAACAAAATAACAATGTTCCCCACCCCACCCCCACTCTCACACGTGTGCTGTGTGTTTCTATGATTGTACATTTTTATAGGTGATTATACAAAAATGGGAAAAAATATGGAAGACTACCCAGGCAGTTAAAGTGGAAAAAAGGGGGAAAAAATGAGAGTGATCCAGGCAAAAAAAAAAAAAAAAAAAAGAAAGAAAAGTTAAAAAAGGGAAGTAAAAAGTATACAGTATATGCTATCTTTACACTTAAGCACTTGCAGACAATCATTTGTATTACAGAGATATATAAAATTACACTTTTTATTTTTAAAGGGAAGAAATTTGCCCTAAGTCCCACACTAAGTAAACAGGAGGAGAGCCTGAACTTGTATCTAAGTCTCTCTGACCATGAACCTGGGCTTTGAACCACTTTAACCCAAACGGCTAACAGGGTGAGTACACTCTGAACTACCATGACTGTGGATCACACTGGCAAGATTCACCAGCCCTGTGACTGGCAGCTTTAAGATGGGGCTGCAGGGGCATCTGGGTGGCTCAGTCACTTGACTGAGCATCTGACTCAGTCAAGCATCTGACTCTTGATTTCAGCTTGGGTCATGATCCCAGGGTGGTGGGACAGAGCCCCACATCGGGCTCTGTGCTGAGTACAGAGCCTGCTTAAGATTCTCTCTCTCTCCCTCTGTTCCTCCCGTGATCTCTCTCGCTCTCTTTTAAAAAACAAACTAACAAAAAGATGGGGTTCCAGACCATTACTCGTGGACGTCTGGAGCTCTTTTCAAAACAACTGTTTTTCCTTCAAACTTCTCATTTCTAGTACAGCATGATTGATGCTGTAGACAGAGCTTAGTTACAAGTCTTTTGGTTGAGGCTGATAGCAGCCCTCTGTTTCATAGATACATAATTTTAATCACCACTGCTATGAAATTCTTATTGATCTGTTCATCTTTGAGTCAAAGACACCTTTTTTTTTTTCCTGTCTTAAATAAATTAGAGGTGGAAACATGTTGACAATCTCTGAGCAAGCAATGCACTTCCCCCCTCTAGGCCTGTCACACACGGGTCCCTCTCCCTGGAAGCCCCTTCCTCTTTTTCTCTGCCTGGGAAACTCCTCTGCAGTCTTCCTTCAAGATGTAGCTCAAGTGCCACTTCCTGCATCAAGGTTTTCCTGCACTTCCTAGGCAGAACCCGCTTCACCTCTGCACACCCACACTGGTTAGGATAGGCATTTCTCAGCACTTCTTACCTCTGCTTTGATTGTGATGTTAGAGGCTGACCTTCCCATTGGACTCCCAGGAGTACAGTGTCTTATTTATCTCTATACCATTTCTCAACCTCACCTTGCCCTAGTGCTTGGTGAGCATGGAGTTTGGCATATCGAAGGCTTTCAATAAAACATCGGTTCCACGGAACCATGAGACTGGGAGTTTATTAACTCACAAGGTGAACGAATAATAGGTCCAAGGCACAGCCAAATCAACATGTAAACTTCTATGTACAAGGCCAAGAATCTTGCCTTTAAATAATATCTAACTAAATCTTTACTAGGGAAGATGATACAACTCATACAGGTATATCTTTATCCTTGCCTCTTCCCAACTCAGAAACAGCAGGATAAGCTACCCAAAGTTCCAAAAATCCTTTCAAATGTTGGCTTTAAGTAATCTCTGCACCCAAACGTGGGGCTCAAGCTTACAACCCCAAGATCAACAGTTGCATGCTCTACCAACGAGCCAGCCAGGCGCTCCCCCAAGTGTGAGATTATATACAGAAATAATAATGGGGGACATTTTACTTTTCAAACACTTTGAGAATGCATTTTCAAATATTTCGAATGCATTTGCTTTCAGACACATTATCTGATCTGTGGTATGAAGCAAATAGCAGATCAATTACCCTGATGTATGTTTACATTGATACTGATTTTGCAGTAGATCATTTTTCGTGGAGTTTGTGACTTGATTACATGTCCATATCAAAAAATGCCCACTGTATGACCCTGTAAGAAACAAGATCTGTGACACTCGAACATCCTAATAATACCTCTATGTCTTATTTCAATAGACTGAAGCGAGCCAAAAAGTTTTAACAGAATGTAATAATTCTTGTCAATAAACATGAACAGTACCCAGTTAAGAAAATGGTCATTTATTTGTTCCTACTGCCACCACTGAAAGCAGGAAAAGCATGTGGTTAACCCATTTTCAGTCGTCCTTAGGTCTGAGAAGGATAAGTTCAAACAGAGGAAACTGATGTACTGAAGTTAACTCATTCTACTCTGCAATTTATCCTGACCAACTCCTGGGGCTCTGTGAGCTGCCCGTAATCAAGGATGTTTGGCTGAATTCTGCTAGCTGTCAAGGTTTACTAAGCTGAACCAGTTAATGAGTGATGGCTAGTTTTCATTCCAAGACTTCACATCATCCATGAAGCAATTAAGCCTGTACCTCACGGTCTCCCACAGGAGTTGCAAAATTGCCTTAGTCTCCTGAGAAACTAAATTCAGTGTATTTGGAGGGGAAAAAAAAAAACCTATTTAATCATGAGAGGTGGCAGAAAACGCCTTCCCTCAGTGTCTGTGTTAGGAGAGGAATGTTGCCAATTTCTTTTTTTCCCCCTCCATGTTACTTGTATAGCTATTGCTTCTCTTTTTACCTGTCTTTTTGAAATCATAAAGGGCTCCTATGAGTTGTTTATATGAAACCAAGTACCCTGACCCACAGGCAAGGTATTCCTGGAACTGCTGAAACAGCAAGCAAGATAATGATATCATTTTAGCAAGTGCCAGGCAAAAAAGCTCTGATTAACCACTGGAACATGCTCAGTGGAGATATTTGTAAATAGAACGAATGTCACTTTAACATCTCCTCTGTATCCGGGCTCCCCCCTTCCTGGTATGCTGTTATTGTGAGTATTTCCTCTTTTGATTCCTGCATATAAGGAAGGTTGTTTGATGTAAGGGAGTAAAAATCTTTTCTGGAAAAAAAAAAAAGGTGAGTGTTTGCAGAGATAATGGAAAGATTCTGAACCTCATCCAATATTCATATGCAATCTTACTACTTTGCATAACCTCCCTCCATCTGCCTCTTCGTATTCCCTCGCTACTACTTAGCCAGCCTGGGCTTTCTCTTCTGATGCTCATTCTCCACAAGAAACAGAAGAGGCATGAAGAAGGGCAGGCTTCTGGGGGAAAGTGGAAGGACCAGATGAGGTTTTCTAAAGCGGATGGTTTTAGGGATGCTAAAACAACTCTTCCTAACACACAGGGTGAACCCCAGCCCAGAGAGCACATCTATCCGCTGGGAGGTGAGGATTGGTCCCTGTCACTCCTTAGAAACCCCTTCAGATTCCATCTGCTTCCAAGGTGCTTCAAGAAGCATCATCTTAAACTTGAAGGAATATGGACTCAAGCAGTTGTTTATGGTGTGGCTGAGGGGGTGGCAAACAGAGTTGGTGATATTTAAAAGTGACCTCAATCCTTTCACAATGCTTGGGCCAATATGCCTCTTTTCCTAAGTGTGCATGAATATAAACACCCAGAGAATTAGTGGGTGTGTTAGATCTGTGGTTGGTGGCACTATAGGGTGAACTCTTCGGAGATGGAAGGAGTTAAGAGTATCCAATTAGCTACCAGAAGCTGAATGTCAGCTGGTGTGAATGGTATGTAACTAGGCAGTTTTCCAAAACCCACGCCGTGGCTGCATATCAGGAAGACTGCTATAAACAAATGTGCATGTGTGCATGGAGCCTGATAAGTCAATGAGGAAAGACAGACATGGAACAACAACCCAGCCCGAGGAAATATGCAGAACCGGGTGAGTTTCTACTTTAGGTGAACAATAGCTGTTTCGGAAACAGGTCTGGATGGGCTGTGAACAGTTAGATTGGTCCTCTGACTTTTTATACATTAAATGACTGTTTCAGGGCATCAGAAGCTGGAGTCTCAACTTTCAAATTATACTCAATCACAACACTGCTAAAATTAGGTTTTAGAAAATATTTAATAGCAAACATGCAAAGATATGGTAAGTGAAAATAGCACAAAGCAAAACTGCACACGTGGATTCTGTTATGGAAAATATATAGATACATTTTAAAAGATACATCAAAAATGCCACTAAAATATAACACTGGATAGTCTACTCTAGGTGATAGGATTATATGTGATTTTTGTTTTTTCTTTATAATTCACTTTCTACTTTTTCTAAATGAACTTGCATTAGTTACAGAAACTAATAGAAAAACACAAGTTATTTAATTAAAAAAAATATCTCATGAATGACTTGACATGGATAATTCATGAATGGGTTACCTAGGTTGGGGTGTGGCTGCAAAGGTACAAAATAGAACCATCCATAAGGCTTAAATATTAACATGAATGTCTTCATGTACACACCCATTAGTATCTTCTGTCTTACATTTAAACTCTTAGAGAGCAAAGGCTGTATCTAATTCTGTGCAGTGTTTGGCTTAATTAAAAATGCAGATAGAACATAATTTTTATGATAATTATACAAATGCACGTGGTTCTTATTCACTCTGGTAGCCAGCTTGGAAAATTCCTTACTGTCACTGATGCCTGGACAGGAACGCAGAATAAGAACATACATCCTTTCTCCAAATTTAAAACCTCTTAAAAAAAAAGACTTTTTATGCAGCATGTACATTCATAGGGAAGACTGGCCTCTACTATATTTAAAGTGGAGAGAGAAACAGTACTGGAATTTTCTCTGTTCAAGCCCACTTCAGTGTTACATAATGGATGTAATCCTCAGGATTAGAGTTTGATTTCAATATTAATTCAACTACTGTACTCAGCACTGACTCAGCCCCTGGAATTAATATAAAATAGAGACGCAAAAAAGTTTTTCCACTTAAGAAACAAAACCAAACCCAAACAGAACTAAATCAAACCACTTGTATAACACTGGAGCCATAAACAATGAAGAAGCTTCCACTGACAGTGTTTTCTAGACCCCTCAAATCCTTTCCTAATGATTCCCCCAAAATATAAGCAAAGGTTACTGTAACATCTGAAGTCACTCTCAAGATATACCTTGCTATCTAAAAATAGTAGCTTCTTATTTCTTTAGTGTAGTAGCTGCAAGAAGATACAAAGGACTGCCAGTATTTGGAGTTGATATTCTTACTAGAAATTTAAAATACAGTGTATCAAATTTGGCCCAAATGAGTCAGTTCCTTTCAAGGTTATCATGAAATAGACAAGCAGGCAAATGTGAAATCCCAGGTGTTTATTAACTTGAAACAGAAAAGTCACTTTTGAGAACTCTACATCACCCCTCCCTCATTCCCATCACAATGGCTAACATTTGTCAACTTTTCACCAGATGCTTAATGTTACATTTATATGGTCATGATCTTCAAAGAACCTCCGGGAGGTAGGTGTTTTCATCAGTATTGTAGAGGTGATGGGTTTAGGAAGAGGCTAGGGAGGTTGTCCAAGATCTCACAGCTCCTCTGTAGGAGAGCTGAGATTTGAACCCAGGTGATGATGCCCAGGATACTAACTCTTAACCACTAAGAACATGTTGACTTCAGGGAGCTAATGAAGTCAGAAATCAAAAGTAAGACATAAATATAATTGCATCACTTTTAATTTGAGCCTGCTGCATATACATAGTTGGTCTTCCCCTATATTAAGCACGATGTCTTATTAAAACGATTACAAATTCTGCCAACAAAAGTCTCCTGAGGGAAAAACTAAGATCATTCACTGAAGTAATAACTCATGTCTCTTATTAAGAACATGGCAAAACTGAGGCTTGGGTGTGGTCACCTGAGAGATCTGGAGGAAATCTAGAGGCAAAATTTACCGAATTTTCTATTGCACAATACAATCTGCCTGTGGAAAGCACCCCCTAAACGGAAGTATCTGTCAAAGTAAAAATAAACCCGGTTAACTGCATCTGAAAAATATATTGTGAGTGGGATTCATATTTCTTTCATTTGCTATGGTACATGCACATATTTAGTTTTTTGGTCTTATTTAAACACACACACACACACACACACCTCTTCAACCCAATCTACAAAACTCTGACAAGGACTAACATCCATTTTGTAGGAATTAAGTAGAGGCCAGCCGAGTAATGCTTCGGACAGTCTTTTCTTCGAGATTTCCTCCTGCAACTCACAGGTCATAAGGAGGCCAGGCCCACTGAGGTCTCAGGTTTGCATGAAAGAAATAGTTTGTATCTATTCACATAAAGACTGTTCATTCTACCCAAAGTCATAAAAGGCAGACTGACAGATTACTTGGAATGCTTACTTATCAGTTTGCACTGAGAAACAGAACTTCCCAGAAGAATGTGATATTGGGGCAAGTTTATTATTATTACTTAATTAAAACATTTACTGAGAGCCTACCATGGGTCAGAATCTGTCCTAGGCACTTTCACATTAGTGATTTCATTTAACCCTTATGACAAACCTTTGAAGTACCTTTGTGTACATGTTCAAGCTGAGGAGGCTGTAGCCTGGAGAGACTCAGGGCCTCAGCCAAGGTCATACAGAGGACCAGTGGAGTTTCTGGCAGAGCCCAGTCCTCAATGCTGAGGTCAGGAGTCTCTGGAAAAGTTGAGTCCAGAAGAGCTGGCAAGGGACCTAGTGATCCTAGGTTGATTTCACGAAACCTATGGACATTAAGTCCATACATTTTAATACATTTTAAATGTATTGGCAATACATAGTGGCCAATTGGTCTGCAACAATCAGGGACATCTCTACAACTTTCAGGTCCCCCAACTTCTTTTGGTGGCTGCCACACAGACCCAAAGCTAAGGGTGTGCTTCTGATATTAACATGTTATAATCTCCAAAATGTTAAATTTAGTTAACATTATCTACATTCATTTTGATTTGTGTCGATGGGATATGAAAAAATGAGTAGACAGGCCGTGGGCTTGTCTCAGTGTGGATTACCTTCTGGGAATTTTACACATAGTTAATCTCAGCCATTTTTATATTGATGTTTGAGAGTTTCAGTTTCAAGTGAGGATATTTTCTGCCACTGTTCCTTGAAATTCAAATTTTGAGGGTGTTCATTATTTGGTACCTGGGCACTAATATATTTACATCTATTAAAAATACATACATAAATATACATTGTAGAAAACTATGTGCCATACTGTGTACTCATTCATGACTAAAACAGGCAGTGATATTTTGTAAACCTATCCTAATAAACTCCAAGAATATAGTATATATTTTATATATTTTTCTGTTCTATTGAAAAATTTGATAGTTACTTCATACTACCAATCCAGCCCAGACAACTCTAAAAAGTGATTTATACTCATGAAAGTTTCAGGTTAAATAGCTATAATAAGAATTGGTGGTCCTAAAATGAAAAAAAAAAAAAAAAAAAAAAAAAAGGGCACTAAAAGGAGCCTCTTTGAGTATGCTTTTAGCATTAATTAACAAATAAATAAAATAAAATTAGCTTCCAAAATAAAATCAGCCTTGCTGTGAACATCTGGCCTCCTTTTGACTTTGAATTGCAGGCCTGGCCCAGAAAATAAATCTTAATGTGATTGTTCGTAGCAACTTTGAAGACAAACAATATTACTGTGGCCTACCATTATTATTCTCTTTTTAAAAAGTTTCCAAAGAAAACACAACTAAACTTTAAACAGAAGTTGAGAGAGTAAATGGTTGCCACACAAACACGCATAGACATTCATGTTAAGGAGTGAAATGCAAATTTTTAAAATCCACCAACAGAAAAAAAAAAAATGAAATACAATTTCTGGAGAGAAGTAATGTAGGTAAACATCACTAATTTTTTGAAAGGCATATCTAAGCATCCGAGAAATGCTGTTTTTATTTGCTTTAAAGGAACTGGAATTTTCTGGAGAGAGCAGCGTGTTGTTTCAATACAGTGAATGCATGAGTCACATTCAAAAGTGGACTTCCTTTAGATTCAAACTGAACAGCTGGACAGGGATGCTCTTTAATTCTTTCTCTTTCCCACCAAAGGGGGAGGTGCTAGAGTGCTTTTCTTGCTCTCCCGTCTGTTTATTCGCTGAGCAATAGGGCTCTTGCTTTAGGCGGGTCAAATCTGCTGAGCCATGACACACGAGAAGGCTCTCTGGGAGGACAACGTGCTTACACTGAAGGTGTAACCACCTTCAGTGGTGGGACCACCTTTTCGGTGGGACCACAAAAGACCCGAAGCAGGAGCAACTGTACGGCATCATACCTCTGGGCCGCTGCTTCCTCACTGTGGGAATCACTCTAGTAACTCTGCACATCCTTTGGGCATAACAATTTCAACTGAGATTCCAAATAACAAGATGCTATTTCATTTATTTTTATTTTTTAAATGTGTATTTATTTTTGAGAGAGCATGTGTGCACACACTCGCATGGGGGAGAGGGAAAGAGGGGGAGGGACAGAGAGAGAGGGGACAGAGGCTCGCTTGGTGGGGGAGGGGGAAGCACAGAGAGAGAGGGGGACAGAGGATCTGAAGTGGGCTCTGTGCTTACAGCAGAAAGCCCAACGCAATGCGGGCTCCAACTCAGGAACTGTGAGATCATGACCAGAGCCGAATTCAGACGCTCGCTCAACTGACTGAGCCACCCATGTGCTCTAAAAAAGGTGCTATTTTATATGATTCTCTAAACTACCACTGCAGATGACTACAAAAAAATGTTCATTCAACACTGTAACTCACTTCTAACTAATCGACTATTCTGCTAATAACAGAATTCTGTCAGCATCCACAAACATTTATTGAACATTTACAATGCACACAACGTTCATCTTAGAGAATAGAGAAGCAGGAGTCTACAATAAAACACTCCAAGTTTCCCTTACATGTCATATTGTAGATAGACAGAATACAGATTTTCTCATCCAAACTGTCCATGATAGCCTGGGCACAATAAAATTTATAGAAAACCAGAATGCTACAGTCCCTATAGACTTCAGAGATAATCTGGCCTATAGATTTCTTTGTGTGCCGAGGCCCTGGAGGATATGATGTAATAATAAGCTATGAACCATTCTCTCCAGAAAAATGTATATGCATGCCAAATATGGGACTCAATTTTTAGCATTTTACAGACACCCAACTCCTGGTCCACTCCCACTGCTTCCTCATACATACCTGTTTCTTTTTTTTTTATTTATTTTTAAAAAAATTTTTTTTTTCAACGTTTATTTATTTTTGCGACAGAGAGAGACAGAGCATGAACAGGGGAGGGGCAGAGAGAGAGGGAGACACAGAATCGGAAACAGGCTCCAGGCTCTGAGCCATCAGCCCAGAGCCTGACGCGGGGCTCGAACTCACGGACCGCGAGATCGTGACCTGGCTGAAGTCGGACGCTTAACCGACTGCGCCACCCAGGCGCCCCTCATACATACCTGTTTCAAACAGGTGATATGACTTGGCCACAGTCACACAGCAGAAACTCTGAACAGCATAAATGGCATGAAACTGAAAATGATATAGACACCCCTCAAAACTCTAAATCACCCTTTTCATCAGAAGTCAGGCTTATCATGTTGCTAGGAAAGGTGAAAAGGTGAAATGTTTTCAGAGGAATACACCTTTCTTTTATCTTAGGGTTCTAGCTGAGCTTGTCACTAGAAAATAGGCAGCTTTTCTTTATCTTGCCCTCAGGCCAGGCCCACCCTTGGTTCAAGGCTGCCTTTTTCTGTGTTTGCCTCTGCAAATCAATAAAACCTGCATAACGTGGCACATTCAGAGAGGGAGCAACTGTGAGAGCATGAATTAGAAACTAGTTTTCAGGAACCTAACTTGAGTTCTAAAGAACTCTGTTAGTCACATAATGGATGTTTAAGAAGTATTCTGAATCATATATAGACTGCTCATTTATTTAGGAAGTGGTAGTCTACTAACTAAAGTGTTAGCAAGTTCTAGAGACCTGCTTTAATCATTAGATGGAGCTAATTTCTAACTACTACATTAGTTTGTTCACATGCCAATGGCTTTTTTTCCAAAACTAAAACATTCATTCTGGGATGTTGCATTTTACTTTTAGCTTAGCAAATTCATCTAATATTGTTCAAATTCAATTCAACAAATATTCTCCTACAAGGCTATGTGACAGAATGAAAATGTGCCTGTGTTTTGCAGTCAGTAAGATCTGAATTCAGAAACTGGATCTTCTATATCTAGACGTGTAATATTGGTCTCGTTACTTAAACACCTGAGTTCCTCCATCTGCAAAGTGGGAATAATATCAAGTTTTGCAAATTGGCTGTGAAAATTAGTAATAATATAATCTATTATAACAAATTAAAATAATGATTAGTTGTCAAAAATCTACAAAGGATACACTTCATCCTAGACCCTTCTCCAAAATCTGAATTTACAATGTCTAAATGAGTGAGGATTTAATTCATTCTTTTTTTTTTTTTTAAACATTTTATTTATTTTTGAGACAGAGAGAGACAGAGCATGAACGGGGAAGGGGCAGAGAGAGAGGGAGACACAGAATCAGAAACAGGCTCCAGGCTCTGAGCCATCAGCCCAGAGCCTGATGCGGGGCTCGAACTCACGGACCGCGAGATCGTGACCTGAGCCGAAGTCGGACGCTTAACCGACTGAGCCACCCAGGCGCCCCTTAATTCATTCTTAAAATGACTCCAATACTTGTTTTAGTTTATTTTGGCATATTAAAAAGCATTACCACTAAAAATTAAAAGGTCATCATTCAAGTGATTACCTTTACTAAAGTACCACGGTCATGTTTTTTGACCAAAAGGAAATCTATAGTACCACTTATGGGTTTATTTAAGTCTTTAGATTACATCAGTGTTTTAAAGTACCAGAACAATAAAACAGTAAAAGAATGGTTTCTTGACATGGAACTTCATGACTAAAAGCCTACATTAAATATTATGCTTCAGCGGTTTTAATGTGTTTTCACACTACCTACCAAGTTTTCAGACTGCATTCTACTTATCCTTTTCAAATTGCTATCAGTATCTTTTTCGTGGGAAATTTCTTACAAATTACTTTGAGAAGCCAAAAATTTACAGTGGAAATTTTTTTCCTGAGTCCTTTTTTAGAAGAAACCTATTCAACAGGCAAATCTAAATAATTTTTAGCAGTTCTAAATGTAGAGAATTCATGACTTCTTACTGTAATTGAAAAGGAACATACAAAGCAATTACTTAGTCACTTATAAAACCCACGTTCAACTTTTGAAATAATGACTAACCTGATAGGATAGACAAGACTTTTATAATTAAATACTAAAGTCTAGCCATTTGAGATTGGTACAGCAGGTTATATAACTGTCCTCTGCACTCACAATATCCTTTTTTCCCCTTCTTGGATGCATATCATTTTTCAGTAATAATAGAACATGTAACAAAAAAAAAAGTTACTGTAATGTAGGAAATCATTCTAACCACAAGTTAAATTTTTTGGCTGAGAGTAAAACCTCATTAATTTGGATTTCACTAGTTTCATAAGGAAAAGAAGGTGCCCATTAATACTGTAAATAAAATTCACTGAAGAATATATTAGATTCTTATGAAAACAAAACAGTAAGCCTTAGGCACTCATTTATTTGGACCACTAATTGAAAAGCATTCATAGCCATGGCAGAATGGAATTTTCAAACCTGGATACTCTTGAAACCTCTTTCAGTGCCCTATGATGGCCATGCTCAAGAGCACTGGAAGAAATGGGACACAGACGACATCTTTTCCTAGAATGATGGGATGGCTCATGTGCACACACCTGTGCCTGGAGCCACTTAGCCCAGTCACTACTCAGCCACAGACCCCAAGCCCCCTGCATTCAGGTGGGGTCATGTGACTCGTTCTCACCAATGGAATATGAAGAGAAAAGCACCAAGTCACTTCAAGGCTATGGCGATTAAAAAGTGAATGTTCCTTCTTTGTGCTTTCTCTTCCACCAGCCAGATGCAGACAATCAAAAGCCTCCATAGATGACATTATGGGTTGAATTGTGCCCTCCACCTCACATTCATATGTTGAAGTCCTAACCACCAGAAAGTGCCTTTATTCAAAAATAGGATCATTATAGGTGTAAGTAGTTAAGATGAGGTCATACTGGAATAGGGTGAGCCCTAATTCAATATGACTGGTGTCCTTATAAAAAGGGGAAATCTGGACACGGCAGGAATAGAGGGAAGATGGTACAAAGGGACACAGGGAGAAGACAGCCATCTGCAAGCCAGGGAAAGAGGCCTGGAATAGATCCTTCCCTCTCAGCCCTCAGAAAGAACCAGTCCTCAACTTCGATCTTGGACTTCTAGCCTCCAGAACTGTGAGACAATAAATTTCTGTTATCTAAGGCACCCAGATACAGCATTCTAGAAACCTAATACAGATGGTAAGGCTGGAGGATGGAAGGAGTCTGAGTTCAGGATTCCTGAATAATTGCTGAATAAAAGCAATGCACTGACCATAAGGACCTGCACTGGATTGATACTTTAGTAAGAAAGCAAACTTCCATGGTGTCAAACCATGAATTTTGAGGGCTTATTCATTATAACATCTAAATTACCTGATATAATATTTAACTAAGCAATTTAACTTGCAAGTAATTTTTAAAGTTATTTTACATGAAAAAAAAAACCCACCATGGACATATCACAGAGAATATAAAATCCATGTAAATTTTTAGGATAAAAAGGAACTTCAAAAAAATTGTGAGTTTACAGGAAGATATTTTGGGGTAATTTCCCCAAATCCTCCCCAGGGTACAAATGTACTCTCCTCTGCCAGTAGAAGTAGAATTGCCTCAAGAATTTTAAATAAATCACAATGTCAAGGTTGCTATACATAGTGTAAATGATGTTATAATTCACTTAATTTTTTTTTTTAATAAATTCAGAGGGGCATTTCTTCCAAGTGGCCCAAGTGTATAGAGTTTTACTTGGGAACCAAGGACAAGAATGAGGGCACAGTTTTTTCCACAGTTCTCAATTAATATTATTTGTAATCAATCTGAAGAGAAGTCACTATGTAACCAAGACCCTTTGTCCTCAAATACAGACAAAAAATGTACTTCCTTTATGATAAGGTAACTAACATGGCAAAGTACATCATTTTCCATTTTTTGATTATGTTTTTTTTTTCTTGTGTGATGAAAAAGTAAAAGGATATCTTACCTAAGACCGAGTTTTAATTCAAAATGCCTCAAAAGCTGAGCTGGCAGCTGGATTCTTGTGTTTACAGAAAGCTAGGATGATTCAGCCTGAGCTCAGAGCTCAATTTAGATCACAGCATCTGGATTCAAAACACATGTGAGCTGTGGCAGCAGGTTTCCAGGTCATGACTGATCCAAGACAGAGACCTGTGACCATTCACCAGAATAACTCCAAATGGAAAAAAGTGCCTGAGGGAGAGAGAAACCTCAGGGGTGTTTGGAAGGCCTGGCCATAGTCAGCCCCCTCCAAATTGCCCAGTAACATAAGCATTTCCTGCAGCTGACAGGTGCTGGGGAGGCCAAGGTAAGGCAGTGGGGGGATGACACTGAACAGTCCCCGAGTCCGCTTTGTCATGGTCAGAAAACATCTCTCACAAATGACTTCTTTCCTGAAGCAGCTATTGTTCAGATTAAACCATGGGAATCTGGTCAATGGAAAACCTTAGAGAGCATACATTTCCTGCTAAGATCTGTGCTTAACTTTGCTTTGTTTCAAAGAGAAAAACTGGGGTAGGCAAAGGGAAAGGAATATTTTAATAGCTTTTTTTTTCTTGGTGAGAAGAAATCATAGCCACAGCCAACTATAATGTAGGCTACACACTGAAATCTAAGAGGGAAAATATAGTAGCACAAAATCTTCCCAGCCTAATTTTATCTCCATCAGAATTCACCTCGCTCCTTCTTTAATTTCCCTTGGATGTGATATATCCAGAACACTGGTGGTTTTGCAGCTATGGGTTTTATGTGCAAGAAAAACTACTTCCCCTGCTGCTTTTCCTCACCTTCCCCCTCCGAGGTCTCTCTTTCTCTCTCTCCTTCTTGTCTCTTTGTTGTGAATGTCAGGGCTGTCAGTGTCACAGTCTGACATGATTAGTGTTTCTGACACTACACCAAGAAGCAGACGGAGAGCAAGGAGAGCGGGCAGAGGGGACAAGAGTTAGGATGCACGGCCATTTAAAGCCAAAGGGAAAAAAAGAAGCCCAACCTCCTTTTCTCTGAGGTTCGCTGATTACAGGGCAACTTATAAATCACCCTGGATTTTTCTCATTTATCCAATTAGTCCGTGTTCCTGCTCTTGTGGAGATTCCCTAAGGTGTGGATCCATTCTGTGAGATCAAAGTCGGTGGCTCCAATAACAGAGAAGACAGAATTCGTGATTCAGCAGATTCTAAGGCTGTGAAGTATAACAATCGGCACACTTTGGGAAGATAGCACCAGTCCATTTCGAGTATCGATTCACTGCACTTTGTCACTCTAATGATGTTATCTCATTAAAAGAGATAAATGCCCCACTGTTCTTCCCGGAGCATCTGCTTCTTACTCTCCTCTCTTTTTCAACAGCATGGCTCTCAGCAGCAGCACATTAAAATCAAATTGAAATCCAATGCAAGGCTTGGCGACAGAGCTGCTTACCGAGGCTTCTTTTTAATTGCTTTTTCTTACTCTCGCCCCGTTCCTGCTGTCCCCTCCCCAACAACTATCATCCATAGAAACAAGCAATGTAAAGAGAAATAGATGTAGAAAGTAATCATAATAGGAAGCCATTTATTGAATGCCTATTATATGGAGCCTCCACCACGTCAACATTTAACTTCTCTGACCATGACCTTCCAAGGTAAGTAGAGCAATCCCCAGTGTGCAAGAGAATAAATGGAATTTGATGGTAAAGTACGTGCCCAAGATTACACAGGTAATGGGAGGCTGAGCCACAATTTGAACAAGCGTCCATCCAATGCAAATACTTTTTTTTTTAATCCCCATTTTCATTCATGGAACAAATAAGTAAATATAATTGCAACTTGATTAGAATAGGTAAAAAAAAAAATGTAAAAAGATGGTAGCAATTATTCTTCAGTCTGCTAATACCCAGGAACATAATGCCACAGGCAGTGCAATAGTTTTGTTTCAACAGATTTCTTATTAAATAAAAAAGGTAGCAATTTTCCATAATGAATGTTTTATACATTATTCCTTTGTGTATCAGGCCTCTAAAGTACACACTATTAAAGTCTATTAAAGTCTGTATTTAGCAGCATTACTAATGTGCCTTTGGGGAAATTATTACAATGAACCAGCATCCGTCTTTCACAAAATTTCAATTGTTAATATTCCTCTTCTGATCTTCAATACACACGTCTATTTTTAGCTACAATCAGACCCCATCCAAAATGCCATAATCCCAGCCTAGAGCTGTCACAACAAATTGTTTATGGATTTCAGAAAAAACAAAAGATGCAGATATTGCTAACTTCAACCAACCTTTGTTTTCCTGCAAAACTCACTGCAGTGATTCTATTGTACTAATTAACAGGTGCTCCTTGATCACTGTGACATGTGATGACACTTTATCTCTCTGGCTAGGGCTGGGTATCTTAATCAAGTGCTTATATTTATATCTAATGGAGACTAGCCTCTCAGGATAATGCCATTTTGTGAAAATCTGAGGGTGGTAAGAAGTTACAAAACTATTCCATAAAAAAAGGACAATCAAATAAATAACCTAGAAGAACATATAAGCTGTGATTAGTAAAATCTAATTTTTTTCATTAAAACCTAAACATTGCCATTTATGAGAGACTAGAAGTATGTCTTCTGAACACTAACTGAGGAATGTCTGCAAAATAATGTAGTTTTATATACTCTAAACAGGCATCTCTCCTTCTCTAGCACATTTATTAATTTTATCACCCATTATGTGGTTTTTAAGAATGAAGCCAATGGTGCACATATATTCAAAAGCACAATGTTCTCTGGAAACATCTTATAGAAAAAAATGTCAGGCTTATGTTATAGAGACAAAAGACAAAAAAGGGAATTGGAAAGAATATGAGCAAAGAGCTACATGCTGTAAGACCACTGTATGACAAAAAAAAAAAAAAAAAAAAAAAAACCAGAGAGGGAAAAAAGGACAATTTGAAGTATTAGGTACTGAAATTAATAAGCTGGGTTGGAAGTAACCTCTCAGTTATGCATTTCGCCTTATACACAGCGATACCATTGTTTGAGATGAGATGTTCGCAACATCAGGCAACTCAACTTGCTTATTAATATTCTAAAGATGGACAAGCCACAGATTAAGTACCTAAATAGTTATGGTTCCAATCACCAATTAACTAAATAGGATGTAACTTAATTGTACCCATTAAGACCTACTAATTGAGAGAAAAAGGGCAGGGTTGAGGACTTGGAAGACAGATTCACAAAGGTCAGAATTCACTGGCCTCTTTGTTACAGGAACCTGGCCACCAACAGCATCAAAGAGAGAGGTCCCAGCACACATCACATGTCCAAAGGACCTGTCTAATTATGCTGTGGGCTTGCGTGGGCTTAGTTCACTATGGTGATGCAGAACGAGTAACCACCAGTTCTGTCAACATTTAATTAAAACTCCACATGAAGGCTGGCATGGGGCAGTTCGTCAATTAAGAGTGCAAAAACTGGGGCGCCTGGGTGGCGCAGTCGGTTAAGTGTCCGACTTCAGCCAGGTCACGATCTCGCGGTCCGGGAGTTCGAGCCCCGCGTCGGGCTCTGGGCTGATGGCTCAGAGCCTGGAGCCTGTTTCCGATTCTGTGTCTCCCTCTCTCTCTGCCCCTCCCCCGTTCATGCTCTGTCTCTCTCTGTCCCAAAAATAAATAAACGTTGAAAAAAAATTTAAAAAAAAAGAGTGCAAAAACTTGTAATACTCAAGAAAATCCTAGGCGCTATTCCTTAAATCTTCAAGAAATAGGGATGAACAAGATCCCAAAACCAACGATCACAATGTGTGTAAAGTGCCACTGAAGAAAAGGTGAAATTGAATATCTTCTTTCCTTCAGGTGAAACCTATTTTATGGTCAGTAACTATGGCCACATTTCAATGGGCTTATCATGGTTCAAAACTAGTCCTCTCAGATTTGAAATTATATTACAGTCATGTCAAAACATATCTCTTCTCCTGCTGTGGGGCCATTATGATCTTAAACCAGAAGTCCAGCCTTTCCACTCCAAAGCCTTAATTTGCCTCCTACCTGTTCAGATGCTCCTTCATCTTTTCTGACATGACTGGGAGCTGTTAAGTCAGGCCACTGACACCTCCACCCTCAAGTCAAGGTACTGTCATATCCACGTGAATCCTGCAGTGGGTGAGCGTGGCCTTAGGGCTGGCGCTGACTTCCAGAGGCACCAGAGCATTATTCATCTGGTGCTCAAATTCTCTGGACAGAAAAGTTCAGATTCCCAATGTATACCCTGGACCATGAAGACTGCTTCTCAGAGAATGGGCCACGAACGCTGTTCCATCATGAGCTCCTCTGAAATTCAGAGGTGGGCTGCAAACCTAGGAGACCAACTGAAATGTGCTTCTGTTAAGGAGAAAGGAGGCGAGGCCTTGGTACTGACATAAAAACGTCAATGTTGCTTCCATGGTGG
The DNA here is from genome assembly GCF_028749965.1 of Puma concolor. NCBI lineage: Eukaryota > Metazoa > Chordata > Mammalia > Carnivora > Felidae > Puma > Puma concolor. Next base: position 82,371,491 of record NC_141671.1, read on the forward strand.
AAATGACTGTATCCAGAGATCATTCTACATGTAACAGGAAGCATTTCTCAAATAGCATGTATGTTTTATCTGTATTTACATGCACAAACAAACAATATACATGCAAATATTTTAGCAACAAATAAGCATAAGCATATTCAGTTAATTCTTTTACATTTGTCTTACTTCCTACTTCATATCCAATCGACTATCCACTACATTATATTGAAGTTTGCACTCCCATACCTCTAAGAAGGGAATTATATTCCTGTTTTCTTCCTAAGAATTCACTGAATCTGCCAGTGTGATGCACATGAAAGAGAACAGAGGTCCAATTTCATCATTTCTATACACCCCACATTTAGCAGAATTTGACTTACATGTAACACAGGTGCTACACTGGCCCAATGCCAACAATGTTCCATTTAGCCTCACCAACTCTATAAAGCCTTTTTTTTTTTTTTTTAAATAAGGACTAAGGACATTTTCTCCTTAAAGATGTAGAAGGTGAGAACAGATGTGCTATAATGTCCAGGGCACTTACTGCTCACAGTCCAGGGTCCAGCTTCTTAGAATAAGAACTACCAAGGGGCACCTGAGTGGCTCAGTCAGTTGAGCATCCAACTTTGGCTCAGGTCATGATCTCATGGTTTGTGAGTTTGAGCCCCACACTGGTCCTGCTGCTGGCAGCCTGTCAGCACAGAGCCTGCTTCAGATCCTCTGTCCCCCTCTCTCTGCCCTTCCCTCAATTGCGCTCTCCCAAAAAATAAATAAAAAATATTTTGAAAAAAGAACAAAAACTGCCAAATACAGGACATAGGCACAGTCTAGCTTACTGGGTCTCAAACTCCTATCTCAGGACATGCTTAAAAATTACTGCAGACTTTAAGGAACTTCTGTTTATGTCAGTTATTTCTATCAATGTTCACCTAATTAAAAATTAAAACTGCGATATTTGGAACATGAAAACACAAGCATACATCTCAACAGCCACCACGGGGATGAATGTCATTACATGCCATGTAGCCTCTTGAGAAACTGTACTGAATGTATACTCAAGAGAGTGGAAAGGCCAAAAAAAAAAAAAAAAAAAAGTCTTAATATTATTATGAAAGTAGTTTTGACCTTGCAGGTGGCCTGTGAATGGGCTCCCCAGGCGTTCCCAAACCATAGTTTGAGAACCACTGGTCTAAACTTGTATACATCAGCAAAGTCTTTTGAAGATCTGGATGAAGAAATGACGCATAATGAGTAAGATGATGTAATGCCATTTAAAAGTTTTGAGTCACTGAATCAAAGGACAATATCTTTTTCTAGAGCATTTCTCTTTTTACTATTGCCCCCAAACCATTAGCACATTAAAAACCTCCTTTCTGGTAATACGTCAAACAGAATCATTCCCAAGTTCAAACCTCTGTTTTTCCCAAGGGCTCTCTCTTTTTTTCTTTTCATCTGTCACTAAATACCTTAATCCATTCATACCTCAAATGCAAAACAACTAAAGTGGTATTTCCTTTAAAATCCTTGCTTTTTTTCCTGACTTACAATCATATATACAACTACTTATGGTGGGAAAGTTGAAAATATAGAAAAATATTTTTAAAAATAAAAACAAATACATACCATGTACCCACCCTCTGAGAAAACCATTGCCAACTTTCTGGGCAATATCCTTTCAGCCTTTTTACCATGAATATTTAAAAATATAATGAAGTTTGGGGCACCTGGGGTGGTTCAGTCAACTGAGCATTTGACTTCAGCTCAGGTCATGATCTCACAGTCCATGAGTTCAAGCCCCACGTCGGGCTCTGTGCTGAGAGCTCAGAGCCTGGAACCTGCTTTGGATTCTGTGTTTCCTCTATGCCCCTCCCCCATATCAATCTCTCTCTCTCTCTCTCAAACATAAATAAACATCAAATTTTTTTTTTAATATAGTGAAGTTCATATCTAAAATATAACTTAATGTCTTTTTATATATTATTTTTAGTATGAAAGAAAGTACATTGCAAAAGAAATTTAGAACATACAAGCAAAAAGAAGATAATGCTCTTAATATTATGATGTATCTGCAACTTTCTTTTCTGTGGGCAGACATGTATGTTTTTTAAAAATGAAATAATGAGGGGTGCTGGGTGGCTCAGTCGGTTAAGCATCTGACTCTCGGTTTTGGCTCAGGTCATGATCTCATGGTTTGTGAGTTCAAGCTCTGCATCAAGCTCTGCGCTGACAGGGCAGAGCCTGCTTGGGATTCTCTCTCTGTCCCTCTCTCTCTCTGCCCCTCCCCTGCTCTCTTTCTCTATCTCTCTCTCAAAAGTAAATAAATAAACATAAATAAATAATGAAATAATAATAAAACTATACATATTGTTATATAACCTGCCTTCTCCACAATTTATTTAAAACATGTTTTTATGTCATTAAATATTCCTTCATCCCTCCCTGGTATTTTTATTGTATGGCTGTACCACAGTTGTTACTTTTATAATTACTATTATCATAATATCTGATGAACATCTTAGCTCAAATTTTGCACACATCCATGGCAATGGTCTTTGGGTAACTGTTACAGAAATGGAATTTCTAAGCCCAAAGGTGTGTATATTTTTGAGGCTTTGATACACATTGTCTAAATTCCCTTGAGAAATATGTTCTTTCACTGTGTCTGGGAGAGCCCGAGAGTCTCATTCCTACTTTCACCAAATACATTTTACAAATCCTCATCAATGTGTAGGTAGAAAATGCTACTTCATTGCTTTAGTTTGCATTTCTTTGATAACTGTTGAGGTTGAGCATTTTCTTATGTTATTTTTTGATTATATTTTTTCATTTACTGGTTTTTATCTTTCTGTTCTTTGCCCCTTTTCTATCAGAGCACTCATCTTTATCTTAACTAATTTGTAAGAACTCTTACTAAATTAGCTAATTTAACTCTGTGTCGTACATGTTGTAAAGATTGCTCTGGCATGTCTTTTGTCTTTAGGGTAATTCAGAATGCCTTGTATAATTTCTACCTTTATAATTTCTACCACTAGAAATTAATAAGGCCTTCTTTATTCCAGGGAGGAATGACTTAATTTTTATTTGCATTTTCTTCCCTGTCCCTAGTTTCAGACGTGTGCAATATTTCTTCAAAGTCTTCCACAAAGGGGACTTGGCCATTGTCTGCAGAAAAACAAGGGTGGAGATACACTCGATATAGATGGGCCATTTGGTGATACCACCAAGAGTGTCCTAGATAGGGGAAGAGAAAATCTTCTATGTTTATTCGTCATCAATTCCTTGTATCACATCCAGTAGCTCTGTCAACTTGCTCAAGTGAAAGAAGTTTAAAATGGAAAAAGTTTTAATGTTAGGTGTGTGTTGAAACGTTAAAACCTCCAAAGTAAGATGACTCTCCTTACTTTGGGCAGAACAGAAGCTCTGGATGGCAAAGACCTTTGTTTTGTTCACTGATGTCTCACAAGCACAGTGCGTGGTACACAATACACACCGTAAGGGTGTGTTGGGGGAGCTGATGTTTAATCAAGAGTCATGTGTATGCCAGGTGGAGAGCCAGGAGTGATGAGTTCTGAATTTCACTGCTTCGTATTAAGGAGGTGCCAAGAAAGAAAAACTTTAAACGAAGGCAGAAACTCAATTTCAGTTTTACTCTTTAGTTGACTGTAGAGATATTGATCTGAGTGTAAAGGTGAAACTGCCTCAAACTTGGCACAGTAAAATATTCAGAGAAAAAATTCTGTTGGGTAGATATTAAGCAAAACATAGCATCCACCCACCAAGAGAGATAAGAGATACTACTCAACTTCATTTGATGCTATGGCATTTGTCCAAGCAATAACAATCAGATCTGGCTTTATTTGAACATAAGAAGGAAGAAACAGTTCTCAAGAAGATTCATTTTCACTGTGTGTGTGTGGGGGGGGGGGCATTCTGTATAATAACGGAAAAATCGATTAATTTTCAATCAGATGGAGTGTCCTCATAAATTCAAGGCAGACAACAGCATGTGATATGCCTTCATGAAAATGACGACCATGAGGGAAAGAGTTTAAAATTGTAATTCCAAGGTTGCTGCTAGGAAGAGATATCTTTCAAGAGCAGAACACTGTTTCCTGTTAGTGTGGTTTTGGGAACTAACATAGTGGTATGTACTTAATGTACATCATTCTGCCCAATTTGCCTCTACAAAATCCCATCCTGTCTAACTTGCCTCCCATTTGGCTATCATTTTTTAAGTAACACACTAAAATCTTTCTTTACAGCATGATAATATGTAAATAACATAGTCCTTCTTACTAGCAAACATTTGTATTATAAAAGCTGTATTTATACATATTAACTAGGGAATGCCTGAGAAAGTAGAGAGGATAGAAACTTCTGACAAAACTTAAAGTTAAATCCTTATTACAAAGTTTTGGGTCAATATAAAGATTGGAAAGTCAGCTCTTACAAAAAGATCTATGGAGAATATGGAACTTGGAAAGATGGGTCTTCAAGATTGGATGAGAGCTAGGGAGAGTGAGTGGCCTGGGAAAACTTGTGCACCCATAATTCTTCTAACATGTTAGGCTAGAACATGAAGCCCAAAATGTACAACTATTAAAGCCTGTTTATAACATTAAAAAGGTGAATAAATGTGGGGGTATCCACTATCCACTCTGTATTAATCTTATTAGGATGCACCAGTGCTAGCTGTCTGAGGGTTGGAAGTGTACCCCTTCCTGGTGTGTCCCCAGACTCTGCTACACATAGAAGTTCAAGTATATGAGTAATGATGGCCCTACCTGGTGGACAGCAGTTCACTATCAGGTTAGCCTGATTATATTAGGCAGACAAAGGGTTAATTCATTTGACCAATGGCCATGGGGGCAATTCCTGTTGTTTTCTAGAGAGATCATCTCTAAATAACCCCAAAGAGAGATAGATGTCAATGCCTCACTGTGATCAGAACTGCCCTGTCACTTCACAGCAATTACACTGGACCCTAGAATATTCTGTCATGCTGCATCCTGACACCTCCCCAGTTAAAGTGTCCCGTAAGCTAGCAGGGGTTTGGGAAGGAAAAAGAGTTATTAGAGTGTATGTCCAAGTAAGTGGAAAGTACACAATTAAAATGTCTCCAACTTTCTAGGAACAAATCTACCTAGAAAATCAATCACACCCACAAAAATATTTCCAGCATTCTAACTTACATATCCTAATTGATGAGATGATTGTCTGGTTTTACTTACACTGAGAAGATCTATTTCCTCCCCAGAGGGTAATCTATTCTTTGTCTTATGCCAAGAAACCCATAAGAAAAATGCTGACCTATGAAGGTTACACATCATGCTTAATCACTACTTTAAATTAAAATAACATAAAATAAAGCATTCATTGGGCCACTTAGACGGAACATAACTTCCCAAAAGCAACAGACACACCTACTGAGACACTTGAAATGTCTGAGGAGTCTGGTTCCCAGCTGTGTATCAAGAGCCAAACCATGACATCAGGCCTTGAACTGCTCTGGAGAAACTCAGGGCAGGGCCATCATAGCAAGCTGTGCCTGCCAATCAGAGATTTCCCAAGAGTTGTCTTAGCATTTCAGTACACCAGACTCTAACTAATAGAAGCCAAGGTTTGCAAAGACCACAGTGATGAATCTCTTCCCCACGCTCCAGTCATGACCTTGGGGTGGAATACCTGCTACTTTCCAGTGTTCCAAGAGCTCTCTTCTCAAAAACTGCTTAAAGGTAAGTATTTAAGCCAATGGGGGCGGGGGGTGGGGGTGGGGGGTGGTGGGTGGAAGGTTTCCTTCTCTTAGGCTTAACTCAGCCAAATGAAAATCCCTGAAAAACAATTGCTTATTATTTTCTGGTCTCTTCTAGTAGGGTTATGCAGCCACCCTGAGAAGACTAAACAAATGGGCATGAGAAAAATTACCGCTGAAAAGGGTTCTTAGTAAAAGAATCTCAACAAATAAAATGGGCTTTCTCCATAATACCTTTTGAAGGCCACTGTCTAAAAGCGGTGTCCAACTGCATCACAACCCATAGCTAATGTGATAAATTAACCTCTTCTTGTAGACCTCTGGAAATGTCTCTCCCTTGTTTTGGATCCTTCAGTGGCTCTCAGAATTGGACACTTAACCTCCTTCTCTGGACTCATATCTACCATATTCCACCACTGCAGTGATTCTCAACCAGGGGTATTTGTGTCCCCCCAAGGGATGGACACTGGCCAATGCCAATGTGTGGGTTTTTTTTGGTTGTCACAACTCAAGTGGGAGAAAGGGGATGCTACTGAATATCCTTCAATGTGGAAGACAGCCTCTCACTATAAAGAATTACCCAGTCCAAATGTTAACAGTGTTGAGGTTAACAGTGTTGAGGAGAAATCCTGCTGTACCAAGCTCTTTGTTCTCTAAACACAACAGACTTTCTCATATGCTTCTGTGCCTAAACATAGCCTGTTTCCTTTACCTGGAATGCTCTGCCCTACTTCTTTGTCTAAGAAATGACCATTTATCAATCAGGTTCTGACTCAAAATGTCACCTCCTCTATGCTGTCCCTTCCATATCTCCCAAGGTTGGATGTTTCTTCTGTGCTTCCAGAGTTCCTGGTACATATTTAATTAAAACCACTAGCCACACTCCCCCCAAGCCTGTCACCCGCCACAGGCAAAACCCAAGCCCCATTCATTGTTCATCCCTCAGGGCCCATCTGGTAATCACTTGCTACTTGCCAAGTCAAACAAGGAATAAATGGAAATGTTGTAGATACACCTAAGACTCTCTTGCAGAAATGTCTAAGGGACAACAGTGTCCCCAACATCAAAAACAACAACAGTAAATATTTGTCAAATGCTTATAATGTAGATAGGTACTATATTAAGTTAATATGATGCACATATTAATTCATTTCATCCTTCTGACAACCCTACAAGGTAGGTACTATTATCATCAGCATTTTACAGATGGGCAGATGGGGAAATTGAGGCACAGAGAAATTAAGCCCCTTGTCCAAGACCATCAAAGCTAGTATCTGGAAGGGCTGATATTTAAACCCAGGTAGTCTGGCTCCAGTGCCTCAATCTTCCAACATTCATGCCAAGGCAGTTATATTAGCAACCAATATTTCAGTCAACCAGAAGCCTCTGACAAACACAGTGACATATCCGTAAGACTATACAACCACAGCATGGCCGCCACCTCCTGTGACCCTGCCTATAAACACCACTTGCTGGGGTCACACAAGTCTCCAACCTCTGGAATATCTGTGGCAGGAGAAGCAACCTCCTCACACCATGGGAAGACATTACATACCCAGAAAAATCAGGGTACTGTAAAGAAGACACAAAGGCTGATTCCCAAAAATATCTCTTACCTTGTTCATGTTGCAGGGACTGGAGCAAGGGCTCAGACATGTCACAGTGCGAGGCAGCTCTGGAAGATTCTCCTCGTTGCTGTAGACCTCACTTCCCGAAGCAGACAGCTGCACTGCAAACACAAAGAGGAAATCTATCAGCTGGCTCTCAGGAAGACACAGAGCAGTTCTGTGTCCAGTGGAACTTTCTGCCATGATGGCAATGCTCCATGCCTGTACTGTCCACTATGGTAACCACTAGCCACATGTGGCTAGTGAGCATTTAAAGTGTGGCTAGTGCAGCCAAGGGCTGAATTTTAAATTTTATGGGATTTTAATTAAATTTAAATGTAAATAGCTACATGTGGTTAGTGACTACCATACTGGACAGCACAGGTCAGAGAATCAAATTCTAGAATCTAGAGAATCAAATCAAAAGTCTTAAGGTCACAGATATTGGACGTGCCAGTGGCCAAGGAAAAGCTGGGTATTATATGCTCAGAGTAACTGCAGATACACAGAAACAAGAACATTCATTCAACTACTATTTTCTCAGTACTTACTAGGTGCAGGGTACTGAGGATATAGTGATCAATAAGCCAGAGAGGTCAGTTATTTAAGAGTTTCTAGCTCAGGCACGCACTTCCTTGGGAGGAGAAAGGATCTAGCATGTAAGCAGCACTTACTTTGTGCCAGACCTCAATGCCTTCCCTGCTGCCTACAAGGAATAAAGGAACAGACAAGCATTTGCTGAAGACTGGTTGTACCACGGTCAGGGCTTAATAGATAGGACCTTCCACAGAGCCCCTACCATAAGGGAATCCAGGAGGTCAGTTTCCCATGGGCCAAATGAACCAGATGATTTAACATCCCCTCAAATGGAATAAGGGTCCCTGTTTTTATCCATGCTACTGGTTCTTTAGGGGGGTTTTTTGAGTCACTTGAATTACATTTTAGAGTAAAACAGTTATTGTACTGCTCCAGGGTTCTTACTTTATCAAATATTAAGGAAAAATAAGAAAGAACATGTCTTCAACCCCTTAATTAGACCTGTAGCCTTTTCTTTGAAAAATGTTTATGGGTGAATTTGATAGGAGAACAAACATTGTAAGGTTCCTTGTAATCACCTTATTTCTGTGTTGCTTTTTCCTGGTTGCATCTGGGAAGTGTTTATGTATCTGAACCTTTCCATAAAGACTAGAATTACAGGTTTAAAGGCAACTGCAGGGCTTTAAAATACATTTTATTTTTATTTTTTAATTTTTTAGGTTTATTTCTTTATTTTGAGAGAGAGAGAGAGAGAGAGAGAGAGCAAGCAGAGGAGGGGCAGAGAGAGAGGGAGACAGACAGAATCCCAAGCAGACTCTGCACTGTCAGCACAGAGCCAGATACAGGGCTCGAACTCACAAACCATGAGATCATGACCTGAAGTGAAATCAAAAGTAGGAGGCTCAAACCACTGAGGTACCCAGGTGACCCCAATTTTTAATAATAATACAGTAACAATATAGAAAGTGTTCAATAGGAAAAGAAACAGAAGTCATAATCCCACTAATCATAATCACCTTCAGTTCTTAGTACTCAGCCTTTGTCTACTGGAGAATGACATGAGGCCCTGGTGTGTCTGCTGAATTGAGGACACAGAGAAGTCCAAGGCTATATTTCCTAAGTGAACATCTTTCACCATTAAGAAAATGGCTTTGTAATCTGTATTTTCAAAAGATAAACTCCTACTCCACACACATTACTATTCTGTGAACATGATATTATTAAATTCCTTTACAAATCAGAAGATAGGGAGAGGAAATTACAAATCACTCCTTGACTGTTTGAGACATAGGGATTCCAAAGAAAATACCACATTCAGTCATAGCAATAACATATTTTAACAATGATGTACAACATGGAGAGACCCTGGAATTCTGACTTTATAGCCTAAAGACATCCAAACACCCCTGTATGTACCTGACGCCTGGGTAATTGATGCCTCAAAGTCAAGAAAATTCAGTATCTAATTCTGTCCAATCTTATAATGACTGAAAGAAAATTATGCATATAACTTTTACTCTTTGAGTTTCCAGAAGCAGATCCTAATAAATTTATTTTTATTTTTTTTAATGTTTACTTATTTTTGAGAGAGAGAGAGTGCAAGTGGGGGAGGACCACAGAGAGAGGGAGACACAGAATCTGAAACAGGCTCCAGGCTCTGAGCTGTCAGCATGGAGCAGACGCGGGGCTCAAACCCATGAACCGTGAGAGCAAGACCTGAGCTGAAGTAAGATGCTTAACCGATTAAGCCACCCAGGTGCCCCTTCTGTTTTATTAAAAAAATTTTTTAATGTTTATTTATTTTGAGAGAGAGAAAGAGAGATGGAGAGAGTGCTCACATGAACATGAGTCGGGGAGAGGCAGAGAGAGAGGGAGAGAGAGAACCCCAAGCAGTCTCTGCACTGTCAGTGCAGAGCCCAACATGGGGCTTGATCTCTCAAACCATGAGATCACGACCTGAGCCGAAATCAAGAGTCTTGGATGCTTAGCCAACTGAGCCACTCAGGCACCCCACATTTCTCTTTTAAAGTAGAGCTCTACATGTGCTGTTTCCTTTTTAATAAATGTAATTCAGTACCTTTAAAAACTATATAGCCTAGCACGTAACTGGGAAACTTTTCCAAACGCCTTGCACAGATGTCTGATGTCACAATTCCATTCAAATGTACACATTGGTATCAACACAGGAAAGGTGGGCACAAGAAGATAATAGCAAACAGACAAGGATTCTTGAACACAATTTCCCCAAGGAAATTCCACCCAGCTCCAATCATGCCACAATCCCCTCTCCCTCAGAGCTTGGGTATATAGTCTGCACTAAAGCAATTACGGATTCTCCCCTGTGACCCCACCACCCCAAGTGTTCTTATGTCATTTTCATGTATATTGGTTCTACAACAAAGTCAAAATAAAAACTCTTTGAGGGAAATATTAGTCACCTAGAAAGTTCTTAATAAATATTATGAATACACTTTTTTCCTTGCTGTCACTCACAGAGCCTAGGATGATGTGGACTCTTAATGGAGAATCTTAAACACAATGTTGATAATCACTGCAGACTGCCTTTGGGTTTTTTTTTTTTTTCTTAAGGAAAATCTTTTAATGTCCAGGATTGTAAATATTTTAGGAAAACATTGCTAAGAATATTTACAGCTATATAGTGCTCAAAACTGTACAATGCACTTTTATATTAATACTCTCAGTTAGTACTGATATTGATCTGAGTGGTAGTTTTTTAAATGATGAAACCAGATTCAGAGAAGAAAAAGAATTCTTCTTAGTCATGCTGTTACAGGCAGTAGACTCTGGCTAGAAGTGACTTCATTTCAAGATACTACAGAATTAAAATACGTACAAAGCCCACAAATAAAATAAACCTCTCCTAATAACACACACACACACACACACACACACACACACACACACACACCCCACCACCACCACCACCACCACCACCACCACCACCACCACCACCAGAAAACACCTCAGCAAACAGATAACAGTTTTAGAAATTGGGTCAAGTTCACTTCTGGCCAGCAACCAAAAAGACTGGCCTTGTTCTATCAAGTACTTTAAATCTTCTTTGAAACAGAGAGAACCTGGTTGTTCTGCAGCCAATTCCATTTAGAAGCTTAGAGAAATCCACAGCTTAAAAAAGGAGAGTGAATCTTAAATATAAAGCATTAGGGGAAAAGATACCCATGTTACCATGGTGGAATTAAGGGAGTTTTCTTCTTTATTCTATTTTTCAATGTTTCTTTTTAATCATCCTCGAAGTTGGATTCCCGTGATACTAAATAAAAGGCAAGTACAGATACCTTCAAAGGATGCCTGGAGAACGTCGATCCCAGAAGCTAACGTGGGACTTCCACTTTGTTGATCCTAATAAAGTTGGCTGAATGGGCAACAAAGCCTGTGGTCAACCTTAGGCTTTGGAAAGGTTAATGAAATGTAATTCATCTTTCCAGGTGGGTAGGAGTGTGAGTAAGCAGAAAAGTAGAGACAGGGTAAGAAGAAGAGATCAAAGAGAGAATGAACAGAAAAGGTGAAGGCTACAAAGAGAGAAGAAAACGAAAGGACAGGTAAGCAAACAAAGACACCTAGAGACAGGATCAGTGATGCAGCCTCTCACCAAGCGCCCCTCACCATCCAGGCCCTCACTAACAGAAGGGACAGAGAGGTTCAGGCTCCTGGTGACAGCACCACATCCTCTGGCTTCTCTGGGTGTCAGCAAGTGGGGCTGGAGTCAAGTAAAGACCGGGCTTACCTGTTTCTCCACTATTTATTTACCACCAGCCTCCACCTACCACAGAGAAAAGTCTATTTTCCCTGGATCACTGATAATGTGGTATAGAGGTATGGTGGGAACAGCATAAGCCAATTTTATTCTAGTCTCCTTACTCTAATGAGAGTACTCTTTAGAGTACTTACTCTTACTCTTGACACTCTTAAACATGACGAAGGCTATTTGTGTGTGCGTGTGCGTGTGTGTGTAGTGCTATTTCTTAGCCTTTGGAAATACAACTAATACTTATTGCCAATACAGAATGGATTATGATGAGCTGGGCTCTTCTCCCCACTCCAACTCCTCCACCCCCTTCCAAGACATTCATTCTAGAAGGCTTCTGTAATACAACTCAAAGCTGCGTTGCTCAGGCACTCCTATGGGAAACAGGCCCATAGGAGCAAGCAGCAGATCACTTGCTGGTTTTTAGATATAATGCACCCTGATGTCAGTCTGTGGAATGGCCTCTTGTTCCTCCCCTCCCACCACCAAATCCAGCAGCCTAGGCAGGGGGCTCAAGCATGAGGACCCGAGAACTTGTGAGGAAGGATTAAGCAAAGTCACAGAAAGACAAACAGGGTTTGGAGAGAAAGGGGGAAAAAGCAAGATGACAAGTGTAGAGGAAATTCTCTAAAACTAGGACTTAGGAGCTTGGGAAATCAGACAAACAGATGAGAGATATATCCCTAATTCCCTTCCACCCCTGTTTTTACGAGTTGGAGTAATTTACATGTCTCTGAAGTGAAATCTTACAACCTTCAATTGGATGGAATCCTTGTACAAGACTAGATAAATTTTAAGCCCATTTTATTACAGACAGTCCAATCCTTCTCTTCCACAATAAGGGGCATGGTGCTGGGATTAATGGATCCAAAGGTAAAGCAACAAACGGGCCCCTCTCCCCTTCCCCAAATATACACACTCCTTGTAAGTGGCTGGCTCCTTCCTTTCTTTCTGAAGAGGCAGGGGGATCAGAGCAGAGCTCCCTGAGGAGCTCCTTGCAGGCCTCTCTCCATCCTCAAAGTCACATCAAACATGTCTCTGGTTCTTCAGGACCTTGGTATCCTTGCTACCCTCACATTTAGGTAGCAAACACACCATAACATGGTCTTGCCCCAAGAGACTGAACAATGTTTGCCAATCTGCCTTGCCCCCCATGCCCTGCCTTCACAACATGCCATGGAAAACAAACAACCCAAGGATGAGGGTGTCTTCCCATCAAGCATCATTAGAGGCCTTCTTCCCCAAGGATAGGTCATACAGTTTGAAAATTAACGTTCTGGGGTGCCTGGGTGGCGCAGTCGGTTAAGCGTCCGACTTCAGCCAGGTCACGATCTCGCGGTCCAGGAGTTCGAGCCCCGCGTCAGGCTCTGGGCTGATGGCTCAGAGCCTGGAGCCTGTTTCCGATTCTGTGTCTCCCTCTCTCTCTGCCCCTCCCCCGTTCATGCTCTGTCTCTCTCTGTCCCAAAAATAAATAAGCGTTGAAAAAAAAAATTTAATTTAAAAAAAAAAAAAAAAAGAAAATTAACGTTCTGAAATTTCAACTAGCATATGACCAATGGTTCAGAGAGAAATTGTGATAAAGAAGAAGAAATGAGAGTATTACAAATTGTAAAGAGAGTCACTGCTGGTAGCACAAAAATATTGCTCTGAGAGCCAGACAAGGTACAGTAAGAACACCAAGTGATAGCGTGTCCGTTGCTTTCAGAGGACTACCTCTGGCACACCTTCTGAGGGTTTCCCCCACTTCACCAAATCATACATAAGGATATCTAATGTTTAGATTAAGGGCTATCACTCTGTTAAGGGTCAATTTCAGTCCCCCAGTAATTTAGGAATATCGGTTTTTAAAAATGTTTATTTATTTTGAGAGAGAGAGCACGCATGCAAGTCCAAGTGGGGGAGGGGCAGAAAGAGAGGTTCAGAAACCAAAGGAGAGAGAATCCCAAGCAGTCTCTGTGCTGTCAGCATGGAGCCTGATGTGGGGCTCAATCCCATGAACCATGAGCTCAAGACCTGAGCTGAAAGCAAGAGTCAACAGCTGAACCCACTGAGCCACCCAGGCACCCCTAAGGTTATCTTAATTAAAGGCACAATATAGAAGAATTCCCAAGGCCTATTTTTCTTGCCTGGGTGACTACTTAAACCATGAGACACAGATTCAGATGCTTACAGGAGTCAAGAAAGAATAAGATGAAGGAATGGTCAGGCCAGAGAAGACAATGAGGAGTGGGGAGGCCTGGAGAGTCTGCCGCTCAACTGTGGCTCCAGAAAAGTAGGAGCGAGGCACATGTTCCCACAGCTTCTGATGTTCAAGAAAGCCAGAAAATGGAGAGACTACGTAAAATCATGTGTTTGTTTAATGTTCGCAATTTATGTTAGTATTTTGGAAATCCCATAGGGGTTGGATTTGGTCATCCAGATATATCTTCCATCGTACACTTTTTGTGTAAATCAGGGGATTGTTTCTTTTAAATTCCAGGGCTGGAGGCTCCCAGTCTGTCTCCTGACCCCTCTAGGGCTGTACGATGATGTGGCTTCACTGGGCGTAGCAAGCCCTGCAGAAGAGTGGGCAAGGGATGGCTTAGGAGCCAAGTCACTCCATCTGAGTATCTAGTCTGACTCTTCATATGTAATTTCAGCAAGCTACTAACCCTGCCTGAGTTTTTATTCCTTCATTCATAAAACTGGGGAAAATTCTTTATACCTCCTAAGATTGTTCCGAAGATTAAAAGGAGTAACTTGAATAAAGTATCTAATGCATGGTGTTAAAAAGAGAGAAGCCCTTTCCCATCCCTGTTTCCTGCCACTGTTTAGCACCATCTCGTTCTGCTTGTAATCGAACACAGGTGCTTACTCTCAACCACCTCCTGGATTCTAAGTATTTCAAGGGAAGATAACTTATCTGTTTTATGCCCAAACAGCCAGCACCTATCTCACCACCCTACACATAGCAGGCTTTCAGTAAATGCAAAATTTAATTATAATGTTGTTATATGAAGTTGTTATGGACTGAATGTTCATGTCTCCCCCTCCAAATTCATACATTGCCTAATCCCCACTGTTACAGTACTCAGAGGCAGGGCTTTGGGGAGGTAATTAGGTTTAGATGAGGTCAAGGAGCCCTCATGATGGGATTAGTGCCCTTGTCAGAAGAGACACCAGAGAATTTGCATGTATACTTTCTCTCTCTCTCTCTCTCTCTCTCTCTCACCCCTTCTCCCTGCTATGTGAAATCATATCAGGAAGTCAAATGTCTGCAAGAGATCTTTCACTAAGACCAAATGGACTGGCATCTTGCCCTTGACCTTCCCAGCTTCCAGCACTGTGAGAAATAAACTGTTGCTTAAGCCACTCAGTCCATGGTATTCTGTTATAGCAGCACAAACTAAGACAAATGTTTAGGAAGATCTTCCTTAAATCTGGCACCAAATGAGCCTATTTCCACTTATCCTCTCCTGATGCTTAAATGTCAATATGTATAATCTACGCATTTGGCCAGAATATTTTGAGACTAAAAGAAAGAAACCAGGTCCAAATCAAGAAGAAAATAATGTTATTAAGTATTAAAAAGAAGAATTTTCTCTCGAGATGTATGACATCACGTTTAGGTCAGGAGGGCACTTTTTGGTACCCTCAACATGCCTCAGCAGAAAAAACTGAACATAAGAGATTTCATCACCCTATTAATAAACAAAGGATCGTGCTTTAACTCTGGCATCCTCAGTTCATGTTTGCCAATAGTGCATGTCACTGCATGGGTTGTACTTGGTGGCTGTCCAGAGTTCTACGCAATCCCCCATCCATTTGTCCACCATGGACTGAGAAGGCCTAATTGTATTCATCTAAGATGGTTTACCAACCCTGCCTGACCACCGTGTTTCTTTGATTTTACTCTGAAAGAATCCCAGAGACCTTAAAACAATCCTAGCTTCCTTCTCCCTTGAGGGGTTTGCTTAACAATTCAGGCAAACACATTTCCTGTGATCTGCTGAGAAGCTAAAATAATTTAACACAAAGCCTAGTTAAGGGATTTCTTCAGGATGACCCACTGAAAAGGAACAAGGGAAATTGCTAGAAAGGTATCTCTTTACAGAAGCTCAAGGGGACCAGCTATCTCAACAATAAAAGGTTTCCAACGAAGGAATTTAAATATTCTCAAGGATAACTTGAGGATAAGTGTAATGAGGGGCGACTGACTTCCTGGGGGCTAGTGTTTACAACTGAAACTCATCTGCTTAGTAAGCCAGATTGGGTGTAATGCCTTGTTCCTCTGGGAAGAAATTTTCATTAATCCTCAGAAGAAAGCTGAATTTGGCAGGATGGGCCCTTGTTGAAAGCAGTCTCAGGGATTCGCTGTTAATCTCTGCTTTCTTGAGGCTCTAATTCTGTACTTCCCAATGCCAGCCTCTCCTTAGTACGGCTTGTTCTTTGTGAGGGTGTCCCACGTCCTGGCTTGTTAACCTTTCCAGAGGGATCTAAGGTTTGCTTCTACCGCAGCCCTACAGCTTTCAATGCTTTCAAACCAGTTTAGTGTCTTTGTCAAAACAACTGAAGTTGCCATACTATGCAGGTGGTGGAACTATAGACCCCACAGCTATTCAAACAGTGTAACCCTGGATTTCCATCTCCCATCCCTGTGCCCCAAACACATGCACTCAAAGCCTGACATGGGCTCTGGGGGGAATTCTTCTTGCCCCCTTTGGCAAACAGTTCCCATATGAGCATAAACATCACAGCCCCTCGAATCTACAGCCTATGGCCAGGTCAGGATCACTCACAGGCCTGTGGCATCAATGTGTTCTGGCACATGGGAATTTCCCTTGTAAGTTCTTGCTATTTTCTACTTTATCCAACACACCTAGGGATTGTTCTGGGTGGGTGGGGTGGGCATAGAGGGCTAGAAGTGGGTCAGACTGCACTAGCTCAGTATATACTATTCTGCCAGAAGTATCTAATTTGGGGTTCCCTAAACTCAGTTTTGCTGTATTTAGGGTCCCCTCCATGGCCATTTGGCTATAATTCAGGCTGGAGCCAGAAATGTGTTCTTTGTAGCATTATGCTGTATTGTTGTGACTCACATCCAAACTCTTCTGTAACAGAGTGACGCTGGGTAAGGAAGAGCATAAAGGTGGCCCAGGTGATGAGAGAGGGACAAGTGGCCAGCATCAGCAGTGCAGGCGTTTTCCCAAGGAGGCAATCACCTCCCGTACGAGGCCATACTTTCCGCACACAGCCAGGTCTGTCCTCGGTGAGGGGGAAAGGAATCTGCCTCCCATGTGCTTTTCCATGATTTAGAATTGGACGACTGCACGCTGACGTTTCAGTAGCCTCAGAGAGGCAGGATGGCAAGGAAAGAAACAAGGGCACCACGACCTCCTCACATCATAACCGAGGTCTGTGGAGTCACTGCGTTCTTCCACAGCAGCCAAGAGAACAGCCACAGAAAACAGCTCCAGCAGCCGACCTGGAGGCCTCGTCCCTGGGGTATCCTCTGATCTCATTACAGCAGTCGACACTAGTCCTCACAAAACAAACAGAGGAAATTTATGCCTGCCTTAGCCTGTGGAAAGCTCCGCATTCCTTGTTTAACGAGAGTTCCAGCTTCTGAGACCACAGCCATCGGGGATGGGGAGGATGTCTGCTTTGCTCCAGAGAAAGAACTGTTGTGGCTGCCTTTCCCTCTTTCTGGGGCTGGATATGAAGGCAGAGAGCCTGCAGAGAGCCACTGAACTTGTGGCCTAGGCTCTCTACTCCAGTCCCCGCAGAGAAGTTCCCTTTCTTCTTATGTCAACATCCCCAGGCTCAGTCGGTGGGGCCACTTCCTCTTGAACAGCTCTGGGAAAGTCGCTGCATTGCAGCCTTGAAGGGTTCCACCTGCTAAGGCCAGAATTCTGAGAGAGAGACTGCTCTGTGCGACAAAACTCCAGGTCTTCTGGGGGGGAAATTTTCCCCTCAAAACACCCTTGCTTGAGGTTTGGAAAATTTCACCTAATTTGGGGTTCCCACTTTTAGGATAAATGCCAGGAGGGAAAAATGTTACTTTATACCCTTGAATTCAATCTCAGAAGTAAATGAGTGGCCAGCTCATGAGGTGAAGAGTGAATTCCGAACCAAAATAAGAATACGGCATACATTCTGAGCCAGGGTGACTCTGCCCCCTCCCCAGGGGACACTTCAATGCATGGAGACTTTTTTTTTTTGTCATTACTGGGGGGAGGCTGCTACTGGCATCTAGTGGGTAGAGGCCAGGGATTCTGCTGAACATACTACCATACACAAAACAGGCTCCATAATAAGGAATTATTTAGTCCAAAATGTCAACAGTGCTGAGACTGAGAAACCCTAATGTAGAGGGAACATTCAAGGACGTGGGTAGGTTTAAATGATAAATCTTTTTTTCTCCCCCTTACAGAAATGGTTTTTAGTTTTTAATGAACTTGTAAACAAAAAGGCTCCCATTTCAAAATAAAAACAGAATCCCAGATCATATAGATGTTTACAGTGATTACATTTATCTAAGCAACATACATACACGTTCAGTTATAAGATGTTAACTAAATTTCTGTGACGAATATCCTTTTTTAAAATATCAAGGATATTACAGGGTTAATGCAGAGCCCTAAGGAAAATCTCAACACCTCTGTGTTTTTAAGTCTTCACTTTAGATGCTGTCATTTATAGCACAGTGAAGAAATCAGGGTCATCCAAAATACTGACAACTGTTAATCACATAACACTAATGTTGATATCCTATAGTTAAAATGTGCACAATTAACAACCACAAAAATTCACCAGTTCTCTCTTGAGTAAAATAAATGAAAACTGCCTTTAACCCATGCAGAGTTAGATCATGAGAGCTGCCTGGAAGACACTGGAGCAGCTTCGCTATCAGATTATACTAGGTAAAGGTGTGATCTGAGTGCTTACTATCATTAAGTCAATGGTAAGTACTAATAGAAGGAATTTATGAGCTAAAACCATATATATATATATAATCTGAGTATATCTAGGGCTGGAAAAAATGGCAGAACGTTTCAACTTTTAAAATGTCAACAAGAGGGGGAGGTGCTCCTGGATGGCTCAGATAGTTAAGTGTCCGACTTCGGCTCAGGTCATGATCTCATGGTTTGTGAGTTCGAGCCCCACGTCCGGCTCTGTGCTGACAGCTCAGAGCCTGGAGCCTGCTTCAGATTCTGTGTGTCTCTCTCTCTCTGCCCCTCCCCCACTTGTGCACATGCTCTCGCTCTCTCTCTCCCCCCCAAAATAAATAAAAACACTAAAAAATAAAAAAATAAAATAAAATATCAACAAGGTATGAGGAACAGTAGTGATGCTGACCTATATTCTAGGGAGGCTAAGGAAAACAGGTGCATAGTAGGGCTCTAAATAAATGCAGATGTGCAGAAACATGTCACAATGAAAGTAATCATGGTGCATATTTTGAAATTCTCCCATTTCTAAGTTTCTGAACCTGTTTCAAAATATTGCTTTTGATCTACATAGCACTGTCTCATTACATCTAGTATAAGAACATACATTTAGATAACCCAGTCATTATTCTCTCATGAACTCTTTTTTTCCATCAAGAGAAGGAAAAATCCACACCCAAGCACAGCTAATGCATGTAAGCAAATTAGAAGAAGAAGAAGAAGAAGAAGAAGAAGAAGAAGAAGGAGAAGAATTATTTCATGAATGAGCAGAAGACAAATTTTTAATGGAATGTTTTAGAGGCTTGTGGTATAAAAAGTAAACAAAACTGATTCACTAACTGTTAATACTGTTTACCATGATGCAAGAGTTGGGCTTTTTTTAATGTTCCAGAAGCCAGAGGAGAAGGAATACTGTGGTAGGGAAAAATGATACCTTCCGTGGCATTTCAAAAAGCATTGCTCAATGCCTCTTGAGCAAGGAGGCCATAGTAATGACTTTATTTTACCTACCACAATTATGGTACACCTCGAAGTAATTCTCCACATTATACCACTTTCCTCCCTCCACTCAAGTGCTGCTAAATAATCTCTGGAAACCATTAACCAAGAGTCCTGTTCCAATTTTCCTCCCCTCCCTCCCCTTCTGCCTCAGTCATGCTGGAGTCAGGACAAAGCAAACTTGTATTACATCACAGAGCAAACTCATTTTCTCGAAACCATTCTGTTGGTAGTTTACTGCTACTGGAACCCAATGCTGTCAACAGTGTGGTCTTTGTTTGGTGGATGTTGCTTTAAAAAGAAAAATAAAAAGTTTCCCCACACCCCCTTCTTCTTTTAATACAGGCGAGTAGTTTGAGGAGCCTCCCCGGCCTGGCTCCACCCCGCTGTGTAAACTAGACATTACCTTATACACAAATGAATCTACAGCATTCCTCAGTCTAGCTGCCTTGCAGAATTCCTATGCTCCCAGCAGCCACGGCAGCACACACTCCCCCTGGCTTCCCTCCTCCTCTTCCCCCACCCTCTTTTTTTTTTTTTTTTTTTTTTTTTAATTTCCACTGCCTCACTGTGTTTTTGTGTAAATGATCTCACATGACTCAACAAATCCATCTGCCTGAAGCAGGCCAAGTCTGGAGCCCTCCCAGGAGGGAGGAGAAGAATTGCTTTGTGGAAAGGACCTGGAGCTCTGCCCTTTCTCTGGCTCGAATTACCCGCCTGTCAGGCCTGACGGATTTGGCTAAAAATAAAAGGAAGCGGGCCGTGAAAAGCAGATGAATGGGCTCAGCAGTTCCTTAGATAACACAGGCCTGCTGTTGCCTACAGCTCCCCAAACAGAAACTTCAAATGCAGGCCCTGTGAGTGCGGTGATGTGGCTTCCAGGTGAAGGGGGGGGGGGGGTGTCGAGTCCACTGGGGTTGGGGGTGAGGGCACATAGCCTGTGCTTTAGATTTCTGTGTCAGAACTTGTGTGTGTGTGTGTGTGTGTGTGTGTGTGTGTGTGTGTGTATGTGTGTGTGAGACAGACAGAGAGACAGAGACAAGAGAGACAGACAGAAAGAAAGATTCTTGTATAAAAAGGTTCTCAGAAAAACAGTAGGGTTCAGAGGAGTGAAAGCTTGGCTTGTAAAAAAAAAAAATGTTTCCACTACAGAATTACTCTTCTCCCTACCTCCCCAACACCAGACATTTTAAGCCTCCCTATGATGTCACTTCTGCATTCAGAGCCAGCAAAGAGCTAAAAGTCCTTCTTGTAAGTGTATGCCCAGCGCCCGCAGTGGGTATTAAGCACTTAGGTTGGCAATGTAATGACACACTGTAACAATCTGTAATATGAAGCAGTCAGCAAAGCCCTGGCTCTGAAAGCTATTTCTCCCGACCATTAACCATATGTTTGGCTCCTCAGATAGCCAAGCGGGTGTTCCAGCTTACCATCTGGTTTCTATCCACACAAGCAACTGCAAAGCACAGACTATCTCCCTCTGGAGCTGCGTGTTTCTTTTTCTCTCTCTTTTCCATTCTTCCCTTCTCTTTTCCTCCTCCCAGCTCCTTTGGTTCCCTCTGCTAAAGAATTCTTTGCCATTCATCATGTGCAAAGAAAACTTTACCTGGCATGGCAGGGGCAGAGCCATTAAGGAAGCACAGCTGTACTGTAAACATGCCAGAGGGCCGTTTACCATCCGCTGGATCCGTAGAACAGTTTCTACCCCCTTCTTCATCTCCTATTGAGTGCTGACACTTGATCCAGTTTGTTAAAAATAGGTACATTCTTGACAGATCCAGGGTTATTGTGGCGCCCTTCACACTCACTTCATATTCTGGGAGTGGGGCTTTAAAGCACACGCGTGCGCACGCGCGCGCACACACACACACACACACACGTTGGCCTCTGCATTCAATCTGCATGACATCAGTCTCACACAAATGACATACCGACTGCAAATAACCAAGTTAACTAGAGGATTCTATTCCTTTTTATGCCCTAAAGGATTCCATCCCAAGTGTATATTTTTCTTTTTTTTCCCCTAAAAAGCCAGCCATTTCAACAAATTGATGAATTGCAAAACTTGTGCTTATTTACATCTGCATTTTAATTTTTTTTAATGTTTATTATATTTTTGAGAGAGAGAGACAGAGTGTGAGCAGGAGAGGGGCAAAAAGAGGGAAACACAGAATCTGAGCTGTCAGGCACAGCCAGGCACAGGACTCAAATTCACGAACCGCAAGATCATGCCCTGAGCTGAAGTTGGACGCTTAACCCACTGAGCCACCCAGGCGCCCCTCCATCTGCATTTTAATAGCATACACCAGTGACATGGGACATGCTATCAGAATTCATAGGATTTTCTTACAACGTCGCCAGAGTATTCACCTCAGATTTTCTTCCTTTCAAGATTTCAGGTACTTTATAACTTTTTAAAAATGTATGAAGAGACCTTTAATAAACAGAAATTAGGTCATTTTTTCCTCCTGTCCCCACAAGGATTATATGTGTATTACCAACCCATTTTACTGAATTAGGAAATGGAAGTTAATCTTTTCCCACGCCTTAAAAAAGCTGCTAGTTTCTCACATACCAAGAACAAAAGGAACAATATCATTAAAAAGTGATTAAGCAGAATGTCAGATTTTATCAACACGGCAAGGCTACTGAGGTTCTGTCATGGGAGTACTGTTTACTCACGCTAACAAGGATGCCAGGGAGGCCACTACCTGGGCAATCTCCTTACACCCACTGCCCTTGTCAGTTCTCTTAACATGATCTAAAATAGATCTTCTGTTAGCTATTTCTACCAATAAGGGACAGGAAAATTCTGCAGCACGTAGGTTTTAGAGAATGACAGAAATGGGAAATATTAATTTCAGGCAACTTAGAAAATTGTCCACAGAAGTTAAGTTTAATTAAATTTTGTTTTTGACCCTAAAATCATACACTAAGAATAACATTACATTACCTTTACCACAATATCATTAATAAAAGGAAAGAAAAACAATCAACTAAAAACTTCAACATTTTTATACTTATTTTTTTAGGGAGGGAGGGAGAGAGAGGAAGAGGGAGAAAGAATCCCAAGCAGGCTCCATGCCCAGCGCAGAAGCTGATGCGGGGCTCGATCTCACAACTGTGAGATCATGACCTGAGCTGAGATCAAGAGTCAGAGTCTTGACTGACAGAGCCACCCAGGTGCCCCCAACATTTTTATAGTTTACCTGGCTCTTTAAGTACTTGTGGAATCCACTTATTACAAGATATTTATGCCTTTCATAAATACTAGTGTCCAGGCCCTCCTCTGCCAGCCCAATTATAGCAGGATCCCTGGGAGTGGGTCTGAGCATGAATACTTTTGAAAGCTTCCCAGCTGTGTCTACTGTGCAGACAGTGCTTAGAAGTCTTACTCTATATGAACTCAGATGATACTAGAAACTACCTCATCAAAACCAAAAGGAAACCTTTGGGATGGAAATGTAAATGAAATTTAGGATTAGAACAGTGATTTTCAATCTTGTTTAGAAGTGGAATCTTCAGTTGAAAAAATCTTATATGAAATCCCTATAAACAAAATAGTAAAAGTGTCATTTATACTGTCATTAAAAAAAATTTTTTTTAACGTTAATTTATTTTTGAGACAGAGAGAGACAGAGCATGAACGGGGGAGGGTCACAGAGAGAGGGAGACACAGAATCCGAAACAGGCTCCAGGCTCTGAGCTGTCAGCACAGAGCCCGATGCGAGGCTCGAACTCACGGACTGCGAGATCATGACCTGAGCCAAAGTCGGACGCTTAACTGACTGAGCCACCCAGGTGCCCCTATACTGTCATTTTACACTTAGTCTGTACAATATCCATAGATTTCATAAATTCAAATTTATAATTTTTGAATTATTATAAGTCAACCAGTGAGGACAAAGAGGCCATTTTGTTGAACATAAAAATCTGAAATTGAGGTTATGGCTGAGAGGTCCAGTGCTATCCACCTCAACATCCAATTTTTTTCCATGGCCAATGGTTCTGATGATCAAGGCTGGATAAATGTAAAAATAGCAGTACGTGTAGCAGTAGGATTAAATTAATTCATACATTTGAATAAATGTTGATTATATATCTAATACACACCAGGTTCTGCCCTCAGGGGTCAGGACAGAAATGAGGTGCAGCATTCTCCCTTGAGAAGCCTGGTTAAGAAGACACCTCATGGCAGAACAGCAAGGTCAGTACAATAATGGAGGCACCAAGGTTCCGCTATGAGAAGAAGTAGTTAACTCTGTCTGAGGAAATAGGACATCACTTCACCAGCGTGGGACTTTTAAATCAGGTCCTAAAAATCTGAGTAGGATTTTTAGAGCTATCAAATAAAGGGAAAGACATTTCAGGAAGAAGGAACAGAATATGAAAAAACAAAACAAAACAAAACAAAAACCCCACAAGGATAAATAGGTCTGGTGAGATCTGGGAGTTAAGAGAAATTCTGAGGAGGTCAGAAAGGGCTGGGATACAAGGCTGAAGAGGTATCGGAGGCTGGGTCATAAGAAACTTTAAATGTCATAATACAGTTAAGACCAGCACTGACCAACAGAAATGTAAGATGAACCACACACATAATTTCAAATATTCTAGTATCCGCATTAAAAAAATAAAAAGAAACAAGAGGGGTGCTTGGCTGGCTCAGTCGGTGAAGCATCTGACTTTGACTTAGGTCATGATCTCACAGTTCATGAGTTCAAGCCCCACGTCGGGCTCTGTGCTGATATTGCAGAGCCCGGAGCCCACTTCACATTCTGTGTGTCTCTCTCTGCCCCTCCCCTGCTTGCGCGCTCTCTCTTTCCCTCAAAAATAAATAAATAAACATTTAAAAAATATTTTAAAAATAAATAAAAAGAAATAGGAGAAATTAATTTTGATGTTACATTATTTAGCCCAATTTATCTAAAATATAACCACTTCAACATAACCAATATAAAAATTATTAATGAGATATTTTACATTTTTTTCCTAAGTCTTTAAAATAGGGTACAGCCTTCATATCTATAACATCCCAATTTGGACTAGCTTCATTTTAAGAGCTCAGTACCCACATGTGGCTAGTGGATGCTGTATTGGACAGCACAGGTTTCCCCCTTATCCTGCAGGCAGTGAGGGCTGAAAAGACTTGCAGGGGATGCTGTGGAAGCAGTGTGGAGGAGACAGAAGATTATGTCTGGGAGAAGCTTGTGGGCTGCTTCCATAGTCCAAGCAAAGGATGAAGAGAAGGATGGCACTTGAGACCAGGCATGGCATGGCAGTAAGAAGGCATGGATGGGTCAGAGTCAAAAAACATTTCTAGAAAGAATTCAGAAAACTACAAATGACTGTACATGAGAGATGATGGAGAAGAAATCATGGAACCACTAAATAGATTTTTTGGCACTAAAATCTGTGCTTAGTGTAAAAAGTTCCCGATTGTGTATTTAATACGAGGTCATGTTGTTCCTTTCAAGCTTGCTTCCCTCTGCTGTGGAATGCAATGTCGTTTAATAAACATGTTCTGAGGACCCACCATGTGCTAGGTAATGCTAGCAACTGGCATGAATGAGACACAATTCTTCCTTTCAAGGAGCTAAATATAGTGTGGGAGACAGACAACAAACTACAATGAAGTATTAAGTGTATTATTAGTAGGATGTGAAAGGAGGTCTACAAAATGTTCCATAGAGTATAACTTATAACTATTTCCTACAATATAGTAGTGGAACTTTAGAGTTATAGGGAGAGGGGCTTTCAGATAGTGGTAGGCTTATTAAATAACTTTAAAAAAGTTTTTAAAAAAAAAAAAAAAACAGTTCACCCATTTTACACATCCCACCTCTTACAACCACCAGTCTGTTCTCTGTACCTATGAGGAGTTTCCTTGTTTGTTTTTTAACATTCCACATATAAGAGAGACCATTTGGTATTTGTCTATCTCTGCCCGACTTATTTCACCTAGCAAAATGCCCTGAGGTCCATCCATGCTGTTGTAAATGCCAAGATTTCATTCCTTTTTATGGCTGAATAATATTCCACTGAAAATATATTTTATACACACACATACACACACACACACGCGCGTGCTCCCATAAATATATATACATATATAATTTCTTTGTCCATTCATCTGTCGATACATACTTAGGTTGTTTTCATATCTTGGCTATTGTAACTAATGCTGCAATGAACATGGCGGTGCATCTATCTTTTCAAATTTGTGTTTTTGTTTTCTTCAGATAAATACCCAAAGTAGAATTGCCAGATGATACAGTAGTTCTACTTTTAATTTTTTGAGGAACCTCCATTTGGTTTTCCATAATGGTTGCACCAATTTACATTCTTATCCACTGTATATATACAAGGGTTCCTTTTTTCCACACCCCAGCCAACACTTGTTATTTTGTCTTTTTGATAACAGCCATTCTAAAAGGTATTAGGTGACATTTCATTGTAGTTTTGATTTCCATTTCCCTATTAATTAATATGTTGAGCATCTTTTCATGTACCTGTTAGTTATCTTTATGTCTTCTTTGGAAAAATGTCTATTCAGATTTTCTGCTCATTTTTTAATAAGATTGTTTTTTTTTTGTTTTGTTTTGTTTTGTTTTTTTTTGTTTTTTTTTTTTTTGCTATTGAAATGTAGGAGTTCTTTATATATCTTGAATATTAGCCCCTTATGAGATACAGGACTTGCAAATTATTTTCTCCCTTTCAGTAGGTTGCCTTTTCATTTTGTTGATGGTGTCTTTTGCTGTACCAAAGCTTTTTAGTTTAATGTAGTCCCACTTATTTATTTTTGCTTTTCTTGCCTTTGCTTTTGATGTCAGATTCAAAAAATTATCATCACAGGGCACCTGGGTGGCTCAGTTGGTTAAGCATCTGACTCTTGATCTCGGCTCAGGTCATGATCTTGTGGTTTGTGAGATTGAAGCCTGCGTCAGGCTCCATACTGACAGTGCAGAACCTGCTTGGGATTCTCTCTCCCTCTCCCTCTCCCCCCCCCTCATGCTCTCCCCCCCGTCTCAAAATAAATAAAACAAATCATCAAGACATGTGTCAAGGAGCATACCATCTATTTTTTCTTCTAGGAGTTTTATGGCCTCAGGCCTTTCATTCAAGTCTTTAATCCATTTTGAGTTAGTTTTATGTATGGTATAAGATAGGGGTCCAGTTTCATTCTTTTGCATGTGGTTTTCTCATTTTCCTAGCAGCATTTATTGAAGAGACAGTCCTCTATCCACTGTATATCCATGGCTCCTTTATTATAAATTAATTGACCAAATATGCACAGGTTTATTTTTGGGCTTTCTATTCTATTCCACTGATCTATGTGTCTGTTTTTATCCCAATACCATACTGTTTTGATTACTATAGCTTTGTAATATAGCTTGAAATCAGGAAGTAGAATGCCTCCAGCTTTGCTCTTCTTTCTCAAGACTGCTTTGGCTATTTGGGGCCTTTTGTGGTTCCGTACAAATTTTAGAATTCTTTGTTCTATTTCTGTGAAAAATATCTCTGGAACATTGATAGGGACTGCACTGAATCTGTATACTGCTTTGGATAGTATTAGACATTTTAACAATATTAATTTTTCCAATCCATGAGCATGGAATATCTTTCTATTTATTTGTGTCTTCTTCAGTTTTTTCATTAATGTCTTGAAGTTTTTCAATATAGAAGTTTTTCACTTCCTTGGTTACATTTATTCCTGGGTGCTTTGTTCTTCTTGATGCAAATGTAAATAAGATTGTTTTCTTAGTTTCTCTTTCTGAAAGTTTGTTATGTATAGAAATGCAATGATTTTTGTGTAGTAATTTTGTATCCTGCAACTTTACTGAATTCTTTTATTAGTCCTAACAGTTTTTTGGGGGAGTGTTTAGAATTTTTTATGTATAATATTATGTCACGCAAATAGTGACAATTTTACTTCTTCTTTTCTAATTTGGATGACTCTTATTTATTTTTCTTGCCTGACTGCTCTGACTAGGGCTTCTAATACTATGTTCTTAAATGTAAATAGACTAAATTATCCAATCAAAAGACAAAGACTGGCTGAATGGGTAACAAAACAAGATCCATCTATATGGCTGCCTATAAGAGACACTCTTTAGATGGAAGAGTGCACTGAAAATCAAGGGATGAAAAAAGATATTTTGATATTTCATACAAATGGCAAACAAAAGAAAACTGGGGTACCTATAGTTATATCAGATAAAATAGACTTTAAATCAGAGACTGTAATGGGACCAAAAAAGGTGTTACATAAGGTCTCAATCCAACAAGAAGATATAACATCTGTAAACATATATGTATCCAACATAGGGGCACCTAAGTATATGAAGCAAATATTAACAGATCTAAAGGGAGAAACAGACATCAATACAGTAATAGTAGGGGACTTCATACCTTACTTACTCAACGCATAGATCGTCCAAACAGAAAATCAATAAAGAAACACTGACCTTAAATGACATGTTAGATCAAATGGATTTAACAGATATTTACAGAACATTCCATACAAAAGCAAAAGAATATACATTCTTCTCAAGTGCATAGGAAACGTTTTCTAAGACAGATCATTTATTAGGCCACAAACAAGTATTAATAAATTTAAGAGAACTGAAATCATATCAAGCATCTTTCCTAGCCAGAATGGAATGAAACTAGAAATTAAATGGGAAAATTCACAGATATGTGGAGATTAAACAACACACTACTGAACAACCAATGTGTTTTTTTCAAAATCAAGAGAAAATTTAAAAATAACCTCAAATGAAAATGGAAATGTATCATACCAAAAGTTATGGGATGTAGCAAAAGCAGTTCCAAGAGGGAAGTTCATAGTGATAAATGCCTACCTTGAGAAACAATAAATGTTTCAAATAAACATTACATCTCAAGAAAATAGACAAAGAAGGACAAAGGAAATAATGAAGTTTTAAGCAGAAATAAATGAAACAGAGACTAAAAAGACAACAGAAAAGATCAATGCCACTAAAGCTGGTTCTTTGAACAGACAGACAAAATTGGCAAACCTTTAGGGAGACTCAACAGAGAAACAGAGCTAGAGAGCACTCAATAAAATCAGAAATGAAAGAGGAGGAGATGTTATAACAGATAATACAGAAATACATGATCATAAGACTACAATGAACAATTATACACCAACAAATTGGACAACGTAGAAGAAATGGATAAATTCCTAGAAACATACCACCTAATAAGACTGAATCATGATGATACAGAAAACCCGAACAGACCAATTACTAGTGAGGAAATTGAATCCGTAATCAAAAACCTCCCCAAAACAAGTCTTGGACTAGACAGCTTCATGGTGACTTTTACCTAACACTCAAAGAAGAATTAATATAAATCCTTCTCAAACACTCCTACAACACAAAAGAGGGAGGAACTCTTCCAAACACATTTTAAGAGGCCCTCATACCAAAACCAGACAAGGATGACACACACACACACACACACACACACAGAATGTTATAGGCCAATATCCCCGATGAACAAAGACACAAAAATCCTCAATAAAATATTAGCAAACTGAATTCAACAATACAGTAAAAGGATCATATACTATGATCAGGAGGGGTTTATGCCAGGGATGCAAGAATGGTTCAACATCCACAGATCAGTCAATGTGACACACATTAACAAAATGCAGGACAAAAATCATATGATCATCTCAATAGATGCAGAAAAGCATTTGATAAAATTCAACATCTATTTATGACCAAAACTCTCAACAAAGCAGATACAGAGGAAACGTACTCAACACAATAAAGACTGTGTAAACCCACAGATAACATACTCAATGGTGAAAAGCTGAAAGCTTTTCCTCTAAGATTAGGAACAAGACAAGGATGTCCTGTCTTGGCACTTTCATTCAGCATTGTATTGGAAGTCCTACCCATAGCAATTAGGCAAGAAAAAGAAATAACTGACTTTTAAAACTGATGCAGCATATGATTTACTTCTGTGTTTGCATTTGGTTGCACAGTATTCAGAAAATCCTGACATTCACAGGTAATCCCTACTCTACGAACTCAGGGACCAAACAGATTCAGACAAAGTTTCAGATAACTGTCTTGCTATCTGCTACTCTTATTACTTACTGTCTGAAATTTAGAAACCAAATTGACAAGAAAAACACTGCATCCTTTTCTATTGGAACTCACTCTGGCAAATTTCTGTATCCATACTCTGGAAATGAACAGATTGGAATAGCAAGGGATAGTTATGCTGGAAATGATACCAGTTCTTTAGCAATTCATTGTGTAATTTTGCGATATGCTCAAACTAACCCAAAAGCTTGAAAAATTGCGGTAGTTAAGATATTTTTATTTCAAATTTTAACACTAAAGATAATCTGAAAACCACTTGATTTCTTCAATAATTGGTCAAGGAGCATCCAGAATGTAGATTGGATATAAAGAACCCTATAAATAACAGAATGTATGTCATTAAATGATGTGTGCTTCGTTTACTTATTACACAACTGGCCGTTAATCCACATAGAAACCTACACCCAACCAAGAACAGGGACCCCCACTTCCTGCCTGGCATGGAACTGAGTGTGGTACATATGCTTAACAAAAGAAATTTCCTTGTTCAATTCATGATCGGCTGGAATCTGAAAAACACTGGTACAGAACTTCCTTATCAATGACTAATTTATAGGAAGTTTAAATATGTAAGCCAAAACAGCAGAAAATGCTTAATTTAAGGTTAACTTGATAGTCTAATTCAATGCCTTGGTGGTCCCAATGTGTTAAAATTTCACATGTAACATGCTTAAATATGTGTTTTTATTATGGTTATAAAATTGTTTAAAATATATTAAAAATTAAGGGCAAATTAAGCATTTGCAGAGCTCCTCAAGTATCCCCAGGTAATTTCTGTAGACCAGAGTTTGAAGACTACTGGCTTATAGTCTTTGAGGTTAAAATGTAAAGCTAAGAGCAACAATTTGGTGCACCTACTACTTAAAAATCATCAGGGCGTTCCTAAACTTTAGCCAAGAACAGATACCATCCCTCGTTATCCTAAAAGCAATAAAGCTGAGAAACAATACCGCAGAAACTGTTTTAAGATTCTCTAGTGAGTTCGAATTAAAGCTGGGACCCAAACCTGAGATACATTATTCATTTCTCAATGTTGTTCACCCAGTGATTCTTTCAACAACATTTACTGAGTGCCTACTATGTGCCGGGCACTGTTCTAAGATTTGAGATACACAGGTGAAGAAAATAGACAAAACCCCTACTTTTATGGAATTTAGGGTCTACGGGGGGGGGGGGGGATGGACATGAAACACAAATAAGAAACATAATTTATTTTTGTTATGAAGTGATAGGTACAACGAAAAGAAAATGGAAATAGAATGGAGGAGAAAGTTTGCAACTTTAAATAAGATGGTCAGGGTGGGTGAGGAGGTGAAAGGGGGTCAGTGAAGGAGGTAAGGGTTAAACCAAGAGGAGATGGGTTGGAGCAGTGGGTCTCAAAGTGTGGTCCCAAGACCATCAGCATCACCTGAACACTTGTAACTGGCTCAGAAATGCAGGAGGGGTGAGCAGCAGTCTGTCTTAACAAGCTCTCGGGGTGATTCTGATGCACACTAAGTCTAAAGACCACTGTCCTAAAAAGAAGAAAGGCCCTAGAATA
Source organism: Puma concolor (assembly GCF_028749965.1). Classification (NCBI taxonomy): domain Eukaryota; kingdom Metazoa; phylum Chordata; class Mammalia; order Carnivora; family Felidae; genus Puma; species Puma concolor. The sequence continues at coordinate 82,402,760 of NC_141671.1, forward strand.
GAAGCAGGCCTAGGACATTCTATAGAAACAGGGGTGACATCAGGGTCTGGTTACAGGTGCCAGGAGAGCAATGGTGGAGGTGAGGAAAGAGAGGTGGAGGGCAGTCAGAGCACAGACAGCTTTTCAGGCCAATTTTAAAAATGTTTATTTATTTTTGAGAAAGAGAGAATGAGAGCAAGAATGGGCAGGGGAGGGGCACAGGGAGAGGGAGACAGAGAATCTGAAGCAGGCTCCGCTCTGTCAGCACAAAGCCTGACATGGGCTTGAACCCACAAACCATGAGGTCATGACCTGAGCCAAAGATGGACACTCAACCCACTGAGCCACCTGGGGGCTCCCACAGTGAGACTTTTACTCCAAGTGAAGTGGGGAGCCATGGGAGGGTTTGGGGGCAGAGGAGCCACATGGCCTGGTTTATATTTTAAAAGGTTCGTGTTGACTATCGTGCTGAGTGGAAACACTACATCATTTGCCTCAGGAGAAGACTCCTTAACTTCTAAATTCCAGAGCAGTGGTGCGCTGCTAAATGTTGAAAAACAGGCTCTGACAGCGCAAAGCTCCCATGTGTTGTGTTTGCTGATTTCCATGGTGTAAATACTCCCACCATGACTGGAAATGCCAACATGACTCACTGAACATGGTGCTATGAGGAGATGTGTACAATCAACTCACAACACTGACTTTAGGTCCCAGTGTCACTGCTATCACTGAGAACATTTGAAAATGATGGGGGATGTTGTAAATCTGACTGAAAATGTTAACGTTATTTAAGATATAAATGTAGTGTGTTCTACTGGCCTATTACTGTTGATCAAATACAAATCTTAATTCCTCAGAAGTTAACATTAAGACAATACACTAACTTCATTTATGAAACTTCATTCATAAAATAACCTCATTAACATGAAATCCCAGTATCCTTTACTAAAAAAAGAAATCTATTTATCTTTTAGCTGGGGTTCCTCTGCTATTGCTTTTTCCCTCCTACTGTAATTAATATTTTGGACACTCAAAAGCATGCACTGATTGGGATTTGCCATCTAGAATATGCAGGGTTGTGACTCCAAGAGCTCATATAAATCCAGGACAGACCACAAGGAGTGTGTATTACAAGAACGAAAGTTTGCATCTATCTGAGGATGAAGTGAAATTTCAATTTGCTTTGCCATTAAGAAACTTCCCTTAGCCTCAGAGAACGTTCCTATTTCTGTCAATCAGGACAGACTGTAGTTTGTGAAAAGTATTTTAAAAACACGGCGCCATCTATGAAGAAAAAGCCACTCCAGAAACTCCTGATAAACAAAAAGTGTTTGCTACTACGAGGAATAAGCTGCATACATTCTCCAGTCGGCACAATCCCTCAGCCGTGTCCCACCCACACGCAGACCCCAGCCGGCCAGATCAGCGAATGTGCACGAGCTCGCGCTCCTGGAAAACAATGAGGTCTTTCAGGCCTTCCAATCTTGTGAAGAAACAGGCTGAAACGTCATGGGAAAAATTAGGAAATATCGGAGGAAAACAGCTCACAAAATGAGGGGTGGAACCATTTGCTCACATGTTCTAATTCCCGAACAAAGAGAACAGCCGTGACAGCCCCCTGCCTGCTCTGACCCTTCCATTTCAAAAGAGAGGCATCCTAACCTCCTTTTCTTTTCTTGGGGATTACAGCAGGAAGACATAGACATCAGAAGGAGAACTTTTTAAACCTAAAGGAGCCAAGTTAATTTCAAAAGCTTTGCCCTCAAGAAAAGTATAAAAACCAACCCAAACTGCCAGCCTTGTTCAGCAATCCATAATACCAACACAATTACAGACCAACTGGATTTCAACAACTGCACAAAGAAAAACACTACTCTTTTAATATACATATCTATTCATATGTTTTTGGCTCTTCCTAAGTGTTCTTGCTATTAAACCTCACACAACTAGCTCTACCTCAGCAATCCTTCCTCATCACCTGTCATACCCAGTTTACACCCTTCACACCTTTCACACCACATCAGTGGTCACCAATGCTCCATTCTCTCTATCTACCAGCCTTTGCCAAAAGCTGTTCCACTTGCAAATTGCCTGTCTCCCCCACCAAACAACATCTCTCTCACCTGATAAATCTGAGTCTAAGACCTAGTACGTACGGCACAATGAATTTCTAGATTAATCAAGTATATCTGCGAACTTGCCAACAAGTGGACCCTTCTACTTTAATATGCTTTTGCAATCCAACTCGATTTTCCAATTGGTTAAATGAATCAATCTTTTCTAAACTCTCTGAGGATACAGCCTGAGTCAATTCTTCCCTATGTGACCTCCAACTTTCCACCATATTGCTATCTGTAAGATTTTATCAACTGTCAAGCATCACAGACATGTCAGCTGTTGTCTCCCCATAGTCAATCTGATGCTTAGCTGTTTGGGCAAATGACCCACAGGTGACTTATTATTATTAAAGCACTATGTGAAAGAGGTGCTTATTTTGCTTCTGGAAGAAAAAGGCAACATGTATTTAAATCATAAAAGTGTTTGAAAAGGCAAAACAATTTAAAAAGAGACAAAAAGGCGTATCGCACAGTGAAGGTTAAGAGTCCAGGGAGGCTGGGAACCTTACAAAGGTATCTCACCGACATGTTGCCAGTATCACTCCAAGTGCCTAAGCAGAAGGACAACCCGTGGGGAGAAACCATGACTTGATGTCGAGGTAGAATTCTGGGTCAGGTAGTGAGCTGAGTGGAATTAAGCACAAATTGATCATGCTAGCTAAAATGCAAAAGGAGACGGTGGTGAGGCACTGTCAGAGAAGTGAAAAGTGAGTTCAGTCCACAGTCAGCACCCCTGTGAACTTACAGACCACGTCCTTAAACCAGGGGTTCAAACTCTGCTGCATGTCAGAATCACCCGCAGCGCTTTTTTAAATCCCATTGCCAGGTCACATCCCATACTAACAAAATCAGAGTGTATGGGGTGCGAGCCAGGCAGCCAGTTTTTAAAGACTCCCAGGTGATTCCAATGTATATCCAGGTTTTGGAACCACTGTCCTAGACTCTGCTGGTGAAGGTTTTGCTCAATGAGGAAAGAGCACAAGAACTTACATTAAAGATGGTGATGGTGATGAGTCAAAGTAAACTTTGATACTTTTAGGTGGGAAATCATTACTTTGGTTCAAATAAGAAGACACAGTTTTTAGAAAATCTAGATGAACTTGTGGCCTTGGGAGTTAGACTAGGAAAGAGAAACTGGGCATGATGTTAGGTACAAGCCCCGTTAACAACACTAATGACTGGAATGTAGACCAGTGTGCTATCAAGGTATTTGGCTTTACCGAAAGCAGCCTCGGTGCAAGGCCTAGGCCGGTCACCTGCTGGCTGTGGGGCTACAGGCAACTGCCCAACCAAATAACCCTAGTGTTCTATCTGAGCTGTTCTAGCCTGGCTGCTTATAAGCATAGCAAATGCAGGCTGCAGCCCCAGACATTCCGACTGGTCTGTAGAGGGACCCCAGGATCCATATATTTTAAAAGCCCCCTAGGTGGCTGTTATGTCATAGGAATGTGGAGAACCAACAGCAGAGAGATTATGAAAAAGCAGTCTGAGGCCATACAGCTTGGGCTCAAATCCCTGCTCCACCAGTTACTAGCTATGGCTCAGTTTCCTTATTTGTAAAAACGGAGTTAATGGATAACACATTTGTTGTGAGGCTTAAGTGACAATCCATTTATCCACCTCACTGGACTACTGCATTTGGTGTAACACCTAGTACACAGCAAACACTCAATTCTGTACATATCACATATACACATGTACATGTGTATTTGTTACAGAGATTAAATGGCATGACGTATATAAATTGCTTAGCACTGTCTCCACACAGAAACACTGAGCAGGTAACTAGCTGGGCTGGTGCAGATGACAGTGGTCACGGTTAAACTGGCACTGGCAGAGAGGAAGATTTCATCCTCTATTCATTATACGGCAGCCTTTGCTTCGGAAAACCACAACCATAAGACCTAAAAAATTATGGGGATGGGGAAGAATCCTTTTGCTCTCTTAATTGTTAGGAGGTCCCACCAACCATGGAGTGGTAGTTCTGCTTCAAAGTACTGATGGAAACGTGGGCTAATGGCAAAGAAGAGAAATGTGGAGACTTAGCCTTGCCCCACATGATGGTAAACAGCAGAACTCGACATTCAGGGGAAACTCATCACCCTCATTCCTAGGGGAACCCAGAGTCGAAATGTGTTTTGTCCCAGATCACACTGTTAGTGGCAGAACTGAAATCGGACTTCAGAGTAGAGCTCTCTAGTTTCCAGGTTCCTTCCATTGATCATTCCTGGTAAGGAGCATGTCTGAGCATGTACAGGAGATGTGGTACGAGCACTCAAAGCCAACGTGAGATGAGGAATGTGTTGCCCTGTTTTCCAGCCACTTCCTGCCTTACTCTGCCCAATTCCCTTCCCTGGTCCAAACTGCACACCCTGCAGGCCATTTCCGGCTGAGATGGAGCATATGGAACACCAGAGAGCAGCTGTGGTTTGCTTTGTGGCCAAATTGTTTTCTTGGGGATGTTCAGTCCCATTATAACACATGACAACTGTAAAAAGGGTTTAATTTCCTAAATTTTCATTTACTTATAAATGCTCAGGGGTGTGCATATATTAAGGGATACTTGCATGTTTGTTATCCACCAACCTAGGACAGGAAATCCTGTCTTTCAGCTGCTGAGTCTCAGACCACTCCATCTGAATATTCTCGCTGACAAATGTGACCTTGTCTAGGTTTCGAAGAATTTAAACATTCCCTCAATGTCATTTCTACGTGACCTTAGCAACATGACCAAACTGCAAATTCAATACCATTTAGTAAAGGTACAACATCCACATCCTGTCACAATCCCCCCTCCAATTCCAGTCCAGTGACCCTGGGCTAGAACCTAATCCAAAAGATTACAAAGCAACATCCTGATGAGTTGTCATGGCAACCCCTAGATGTCAGATATCCCATGTCCCAGGGCTGTAAATTCTCATTTTTAGTCTACTCATATCCTACTATTTCATGTATAACAACCAACTAAAATGCAATTTGGTATGTCAGCTGCCAAGCATAATAAGAGATGTCATTTGCTGTTATAGCCAATAATAAAAGATTTCTAGTTGCTTCTGTTTTCAAAGATTGAGCAAATCACTGTGTATTCTAAGTCCATTGGGCTGCCTTAGAAGACAGGCTATTTAGCCAGGCTTCCTATTTTTACCTGATTAGTCAATATTTAAGAGTCTTGGAAATGAAAATAACTCTAGTGAAAGCTACACATTATTATTTTCTGAACAGGAGGAAACACACTTATCTTCAAACTTTCAATAGACACTGTATATTTGATCCAAAAGACAGACAGACAGACAGACAGACAGACACACACACACACACACACACACACACACACCCTGTGATCCAAGCCTTCCAAGGACATAAAGATACAACAAGGGTGCCTTGCAAGATTTTCAATTCCTTATAACTGGAGAAAAAAGAAATACATATCATTAAAATCCAAGTAATTCAAACATCTTGTTTTAATCAACAGTTTTGTTATGGGCTGAATTGTGTTCCCCCCAAATTCTTATGTTGAAATCCTAACCCTCAGTACTTCAAAATGTGCCTATATTTGGAAATATATCCTTTAAAGAGGCATTTAAGTTTAAAAGAGGTCATTAGGGTGGGCCCTAGTCCAATATTATGGGTATTTTTTTTTAATATTTATTCTTGAAGGAGAGAGAGAGAGAGAGAAACAGAAAGAGCGCTTGCCTGCATGAGCACGGGAGGGACAGAGAAAGAGGGAGACAGAGGATCTGAAGTGAGCTCCGGGCTGGACAGCAGAGAGCCCAGTGTGGGTCTCGAACACATGAAACACGAGATCATGACCTGAGCTGGAGTCAGATCTCAACTGACTGAGCCACCCAAGCTCCCCAAATATGCTGGGTATTCTTATAAGAAGAGTTCAGCACACAGACACACGCAGAGGGAAGATCATGTGATCTTCAGCCACCAGTAAGCCAAGGAGAGAGGCCCTCAGAAGAAACCTTACTGACACCTTGATCAAGGACTTCTAGCCTCCAGAACTGGTTGAAAAAATAAATTTTTGTTGTTTAAGCCACACAAGTCTGTGGTACTTTGTTATGGCAGCCCTTGCGAATGAATACTGGTTCCACCCTTTTCACATTCTACATCAGTTCACCAGGAATCACCTTCACCTTGAGCATAATCAAGTCAAATTTAACCTCTTCAGGTCTCTCTTCTTGTCTGCCTTCACCTTGTGGCCCAGGTGGGTTCCCTAAGCACACACAGAGGCAGGTTTAACTCTAAGACAGTCAGGAGCTCTGTTAGTAGATTGATACAGACCTCTCTTAAAATCCCCATTAGCCAAAAAAGCATTAATATCACCTCTGTAAATAGCAAAACTGATTGCTAGAGTTGTTTTTATTTCCCCCCTGCTTATCATTTATCAGAAATGCCGATGAGAAATGAGATGAACGTGCGGGCTGAGAAGGAAAGAGAAATGAAGACACAGATAATACATAAACCAGATTATCACTCCTGAAATAATCTAGAGGTAGACATATGATAAATCACACAATGTGGGGTTTTTTAATCCTAAAAATAAGCAAATGCAGGAGGCTGCATGTCAAGAGCTATAAAGCAACACTAACCAACACCTGTGTAGAGTTGCAAATGGTATTTCTGCTAAAATTCCAGGAGAACTTATCTCCTTTTGGGTTTTGAAAGTTAATTTCCACTATGCTTCTTTTTCCATCTTCACAATAGCTGCCAAAAGGTGTAAAGCCACACTTATGGCCTGTTTCTAGCAAGTCTAGAAATGGTCTTCTTGATATCTTTTATTAATTTCTAGCCTTTTTTCCCCTCACTTTTTGTTATCAGCCTAAATAGGGTGTATCTTTGGAATCAAATAATATTTCTTTGCCACAATGTGGGGTATTATTAAATACATAACCTTCATTAAGCCTCAAATATTTATGGGTGCTTTTCTTCCAGCGCATTTCTTTGATCTGTGAGATGGGAGATTTCACGCTTAAACAAAAATTTGTTTCAGTTCACGGAGAAGCTGAAACAACATCAATTTCTTGTTTTAATCACAATTTGAATTTAGAAGCTGAAATGGAGAAGAAAGCTATATACTAGGAAGCTGGACCATGATGAGCTGAGAAGCCACCTTTTGTGGGGGTGGGGGGAGAGACTTATACTCATGATACTGGCCAGCGCCCAGAAGACACAAAAATTCCCTGTGGTAAAATATTTCCTGGACTACCCCCAACCCTTTTTTCCACATGACTGTGTCACCACAGCAGCTACACAGCCCTGGGTATAAGTCTTCAGCTTATCTGGATGGATCCTGCCTGCTTTCATCTGCCTGTGCACACCGGCTGCCTGCCCTACTCCACTCCCAGTAAAATCTACTTGACTATTTTTAGTGCTGGCCTGGAATTACATAGGTCTGGGTTTAAATTTTGTACCTTTTACTGGATGTGTGATCCTAAATAAGACATTAAGCTGAATCTCAGGTGTCTCACCTGGAAGTTCGGGTGACAAAGAAAAGTAGCTCTTGAGGTTTATGTGGGGATTAAATGTAGTAACACACATAAGGTCCTAAGTAAAATGTGTGGCATACCACAGTCTACACTCAATAAATATTAGCTGTCGTCATCGCCATCATCATCATCATCATCATCATCATCATCAGGCTAATGTGAGAAACCTCCCAGGATGATTTCATTTCTGTATGATCAGAGAGGGTGCTAGCCACAGCCCTGCAGGCCAGGTGGCAGGTACCACAGCTGAGCAGAGAGAGCGAACACTGGTCAATGGTCTGGTGTGGAATTATACCTCACTTCACACATAGCATTTACACGTTCAGAAACTGAGTATTTAAAGAACCAGATTTATTAATTTAAAAAAAGGGGCACCTGGGTGGCTCAGCTGATTGAGCGTCTGACTCTTGATAGTGGCTCAGGTCGTGATCTTGTGGTCGTGGGCCTGAGCCCTGTGTTGGGGCACCGTGCTGAGCACCAAGCCTGCTTGGGATTCATTCTCTTGCGCGCGCGTGTGCGCAAAATAAGTAAGCTTAAAAAAAAAAAAAGCAGATTTAGAGTTTTCCTGTTAGTCTGAAGAGCCTGCCTTCTTCAGGCTTTTGCTGGTAGAGCGGCAGAATGAGAACCCTCTCTGGCTCCTTATGACCACTTTATCAGCGATGCCAGTGCCTCTGCACCAGGCTTTTCTGGGCTGTGAGGACTGGGGAGTTGATGAGGTAGTTACATTTCCTGGAAATACAGGCAGCAATTTCCTGTGGCTTCCTCTGTTTTTGATGTAGAGATGAACACACGTAAAAAATAAACACATCAAGGATCAGAGAGCTTCAATCAGTGGTAGTGCACATGCTGAAAATACTGTCATTTCCTCATAAACAGATTCAGAAGTGCAAAGTATAGGCCCTCTTCCAAGACCACTCTCCCTGCTAAGGAGCTACACAGCAGGACTGCAAGCCGACAGGGAGAACACAGCTAACCTTCCATGGCTGTACGGTATCTATGACCTGCTGCTGGAGGTGATGAACATTTCCATAAACTGAGACCCAAGTGAGCAAGAACCAAATTTTCCATGAAGGCCAATGTTTTGCATAAACCTTAGCCTGAAAAAGCTCTGGTCTAGTCACAGGGCTTCAGTAAAGATTTCTCTAGAATTTGGGGCCTGGTCAGAAAAAGCTCACCCTCTGAAGTGGAAAGTAGTAAAATTATTAGTGAATTTAACTGTTTACATAACTATCCCCCCCACCAAAAGAAACATTTAGAATTAAATAAAGCAATGCATACTACATTTGGGAAACAGCCAGGTTCATGGAATGTGACCACAGTGTGTCCTTAGAACCAAAATGAAGCAAAGAAAGAGACACCTTGGTCAATGACATCAAAACCGGGTAAAGAAGTGACAGAAGGATGTGCAGTCGCCAAAAGGTTCATGCAAATCAAAGTGGACACAGAGTGGTTAGGGAGGCAGGCAGCGTAGTTCCAAATTCCACCTGTGCCATTCACTAGCTGAGTGCCCTTGGACAAGTTAGCTAACCTCTCTAAACTTCCGCTTCCTCACGTGATTTCTGTTTGTCCATCACTGGCTCCACTTCCCATGTGAGGAGCTGCCACCCCACACCAACTGGGGCACCCATCATGGTAGCCAGTCACATGGCACAAAGACAGCTCAGTTACAGGACACAGTTAAATCTCTTTTGCTCCAGTTAGTCTGTTGCTTGGACCCAAAAAAGTCTTGGTTAATACATCCTATTTGCAAGAGTTGCAACGAGCATTAAATTTTAAGTATCATAAAGCAAACACAAGAAATGCTGGTTGCCTGCCTAGAAAGGGGAGTCAGCCTAAGTGCTGGAGTCTGACCATACGAGTTCAAATTCCAGCTCCCTTCACAAGGCCCCTCCTGATGAACTGCTTAACATCTTTGTTCTCAGGTTTGTAGTCTGTAAAATGGGCTAATAATAGTACTATATCATAGGGTTGTGAGGATCAAGTTTATGTAGAAAGCATTTAGAGCAGGTCCTGACACATGTAAACATTCAGTAAATGATAGTTATTATTATTACAAAGGTGGAGCTCTTCTGACAGCGGGTAAGGACTGTGTGAAAGTCACTGATCTAGAGAGGAATACCCTTCATTAGGAAAAGAATCATTCTTCTAGATAATCCAGCTTGATAGAAAAATACCTTATGGAAAATTAGAAAGAATTCAATTACTCATATTAGAACTTAGCAAGCTATAATATTTGGCCCCCTGAGTGGACCTTCTGACCAACAGGATGTGGCCTGTGCAAATGAACCCATGTCAGTTGCCTGATTTCCTTCTTTCTCATTGTCACAGATTACAAGAACATCTCAATTATGAATTAACCTGCCATAAATTTAATGATAAGTCAATTCTTACAAGTCACATCTCTAAATCAACTAATAAAACTGATCTTGGTCCCATGCTATCTCCCATGGCCATGTCCTTGTGAAGCCCACCCTGAACAACCAGCCAGCCTCACTCTTGTTTAAATCTGTATTAACTTCAGGTGGCTCAGTCGGTTGAGCTTCTGACTTCAGCTCCAGTCATGACCACACTGTTCATGGGTTCAAGCTCTACATCGGGCTTTGTGCTGACAGCGTGGAGCCTGCTTTGTATTCTCTGTCTCCCTCTCTCTCTGCCCTTCCTCTGCTCATGCTCCCTCTCTCTCTCTCTCAAAAATAAACAAACATTAAAAAAAAGTAAACCTGTATTAACTTCAACTCAAGCCTATTTTACATACTAATTAAATCCAGCTTCTCCTTCACCCATGCTTCCAATGTGATATAATCACTAACTCACTTACTCCCCCACTCATTCATATAATAAACTATTATTGAGCACCAACTGTACCTCAGATGCTAGACTGGAAACTGGATACATAAACACAAACAGTCCTCAGGATGCTTAGAGTCTAGGGTACCCTGAGTGGCTCAGCTGGTTAAGCGTCTGATTCTTGGTTTTGGCTCAGATCATGATCTCATGGTTTGTGAGTTTGAGCTCCACGTCAGGCTCTGTGCTGATGGTGCAGAACCTGCTTGGGATTCTCCCTCTCCCTCCCTCTTTGCCCCTCCCCCACTTATGCTATCTCCATCTCTCTCAAAATAAATAAAATAAAGTAAAAAAAATAAAATAAAATAAAAAATGCTTAGAGTCTAGTCAGGAAGGTAAGTCAACTAAGTATCAGGACAGAGATATACCTAAGGCATGAGGAGAGCTCAGGCCTGCAGGGTGAAACCCAAAAAAGAATTAATGCATTCATCACAAAGCATCTGAGAAACCAAAGGTTTGTCTAGAGTACAGAGGGAGTAAAGGGAGGAAGGAAGGAAACTGGAAAGATACGCAGGTCCTAGACCGTCTGGGATATTAGGTGCTTTGCAAAGGAATATGTTCTGCTAAGAAGAGAAGTCTTGGAAAGACTTCAAGCAAAGTCATGACAAGATTCAATTTTGCCTTTAGAAAGATCATTCTGGTTGGCCAGATGAACAAGGAGACCATATGTGGAAACTGGGAGGCCAGTAAAGAGGTTATTGTGTTTATCTGGAAGAGAAATGGCAAAGCCTGAATACAGAAGGAACAAAGAAGGGAGCAAGAAAGGAAGATTCTGGGATTTCACAAAATGGAAGAAACTGTAGTCCATGAAGCTATTCTATTTTAGCTCCACTGGACAGAATGGTGGATTTACCACTGGTCAGCTACTTCTTGAAGGAATGGAGACTACAGATTAAGCCTGCAGACTACATACGTTTGCACTACGTCAGCGGCATTTGTGAAACTGCAAAACCATTCTCCATGACCCAGTGGTGCCAACGCCCTTATTCTAGGAGTCTAGGAGAACTTGAAAACACAGAAAAAGGGTGCTTTAGTTAAATATTCATTCCTGCTCCCCAAGCATTTAAAAGTTATTACGAGCAACCATGATTTAACAGGCTCAGAGACATCCCGGCTTCTCTGTCATCCTTGTGGGCTAATTGAAATTCCCCCATTGTCAGACCAAGTGTAATTTTATTTCCTTAGTACCTACTTCCTGCCACTTTACCTTCCAAAATGTTTCCCTTTGAATTTACCTAGATAAATGCCATGAGCCCTGCCTTAACATTAATACTCTCAGTGAGCATTCATTTTACATCACAAGAATAATACCTGACCATATCTGTTTATTTTGTGATGGTACCGGCCTTGAGAGAGGTGGGGAAATTCTCAAAACAAACCAACTGTTTCTCTTATATTAAATACAAAATGCAATGGAATCCCCTTCTGTATCACTGGTTACACAGTAGTCAGCTTTTCTGAATGAACTTCTTGGGAAATACTGAGATCTCTACATAAATAAGTTATGATTTCCATTGTACATACCACATACAACCTTTGACAAGAAAGAAGAGTCACAAAGGGCGTTTATTAAATCCAGGTCAGAACTCCACCAGGGCAGACTCATGGCCTGGTGAATATCAAAGATAATGGTGGAAAAGGGACAAAGGAGAACATCAAACATTCCATGCAGGGTCTTGTAGGGACAGTCAAATGAATTTGAATTTTAAAGGGACACTGGTCATTCTAGAAATCAACATGTGCTGAATCCCACTATTCCAGATATAAATAGCAGAAAACATTTAGGAAGCAAGATCAATCCCTTTCTTAGAAATCAGAACTTACCTGGTTCCATTATTAGCTTAAGCTAAATTTATAAAATAATGGACTTGTCTCTTAGCCAAATATTTTCATGCATAATTTTGAAGCTATATTCTGTATGAATCTAAGGGAAATTTACAACAGTCTGAAATCCCCATTGAAAAAATATACATATTTGTCTCTCTGTATCTATCTGCCTATCTATCTACCTATCTATGCCATCTATGTCTCTGATGAAAAAGTATATTTAGTGAACTCCCTGAAACTCTCAGAGAAAAATTATAGGAAGACACACACTGGCTAGACATATTTCAATAATGGTTACCATAGAAACAAATTGGTAGGTTTCTTTTTTGGAGTTGTGCCTTTGGATAAAATATTAAATTTTGTAGAGTAACTTGCATATACCTACAACAGCACAACTGCTGATGTCCACCTAATATTGTATTTAAACAAATTAAACTAGTTCTACTTTTAGACTAATGTCTATAAAGAAAAAATTCATTCTTAATAAGTTGATTTTTCAAAGTCTTTCTCTGCCTCTCCACTGTTTCATACTGGGAAAAAGCTATAGTGAGGGTGGTAAAGGCATAAAGACAGGAATCTAAGGAAACAAGGTTGGTCTTCCTTGTGAGAGGCTCATGATAGCTTTCAAACCATTGGTGCTAATGTTCTCTAGGCCAACTAGACAACAACGCTGGTAAATTGCTTTTAATTAAACGGATCTTTGTATCTCATTTTTTTTTTTACGATAAGATGGCTCTTTCCCATCATGTGAGAAATGATATGTTTCCTCCCTGAGGAAGTAGGAGTTGTAATACTGCCATATGTAGAGCTCGCCAGGTGTCTCCTTTTTATTTATACTTAATAATGTACTTGCTGGGAACCTTAGAACCCTATAAAGCACACACTACACTTCCTATTTTAAAAATTAAGAAAATATATACATTGTAATATAAAGATCAGAATTGCAAAGTGTAACCACCACTTACTCAAATACTATCTTTAAAGCATAAGAAACAGCAGGTTAGTTGCTGCACTAAATTGTTTTGACTGAAAGCCATGGGGTGTTTGCTGATCAATGCTGTAATGATACTTGGATTATAATCAATAGATAACCCAATATGTATGGGAGGTGCCAGGAACAAAGCTAACAATTGCTTAATCTGGGATCTAAGATGTCCATGAGTTACAAACCCAGTAATCTTTAAAATAACGGTTGGTGGATTCAGTTTTCTGCTAGCAGGGACTATCCTGGCACTAAATCAAGAAGCTCAATCCCTTTGAAACAATGAATTCAGCAACAATCCTGACTTCTAGACATAAGAAGTAAATCACATTAACATCTGAGAAGAGGCTATGAACTTTTTGTTTTGAAGGTCAACTAGGAAGGAAACAAGAGAAAGATCAACTGAAAATGTCATGAGTGAACCTGAGCCAGGTGTTGGCACTAGAATTACAGCAAGGTCCCGATGAGACATTAAAGGGACATAACGACTCTATATAATGATGTATAGTTCTCTTCTTGATTTAAAAACTACATATATGTATGGATGTACATATTTCAAAATCTGCAGATAAGCATATGTTTCTATCACTTTATATTACTAAGACATAAATCTTACCTATATGACTAAGAGATGGACCTTATCTTTATATGACTGAGAGATGATGGTTATCTGTGGTAGGATCAAATGATATGTTTGCTCCTACACACACACACACACACACACAAACACATATACACACATATACATATATCTGACAGTTAAAAATTAAAAAAAAAAAAAAAACATCATTATTCAAGAAGTGGGATGACTAGAAAAACAAATACGTGAATCAGCCCCAGAGCAAACTTTTACTACTATTTCAGATTTGCTAAGTAAAATAAAGACATAAAAATTAATCTTACAAGTCACAGTATTCCTAACCTTAAAAAGTTCTACTTGGGGGAGCCTGGATGGCTCAGTCCGTTGAGCGTCCGACTTTGGCTCAGGTCATGATCTCACAGTCTGTGAGTTCAAGCCCCACGTTGGGCTCTGTGCTGACAGCTCAGAGCCTGGAGCCTGCTTCGGATTCTGTGTCTCCCTCTCTCTCTGCCCCTTCCCCGCTCATGCTCTGTCTCTGTCTCTCTCTCTGTCAAAAATAAGTAAACATTAAAAAAAAAGTTCTATTTGTACTAGTTATACCCTAGGCCAAAAAGAAGTTTATTCAAAATATTTTGGAGTAAATGAAAAATATTATGCTTTTTAATACTATGATTTTTATCAAATATTAAAAAGTTTAAAACACACTAATCCTTTCAAAGTTTATTTTGCCTTCATAAAAAATGTAGATTATAAAATAATTCTCTGAACAATGAGTGTTTTATCCTTCAAGGAGGCAAACTAACTGAATCCAAAAATTTTAATTTAAATGATATGAATTTTAAATATAATTTATGTAACAATGAATTTTTCAAACATTCGGAAAATATTTTGTTCTGGTCTAGGATTAAATCCATAATATTTAGTTAGAATTTTTTAAATACTCTGCCTCTGTCTGCCTTACAAATTCTTATATTAAAAAAAAAGAACACACACACACTAAAGAAAAAGAACACAAGAAAAAGTAATCGTTCCCCACTGCCCACTATAATAGAACCTTACAAAAATCACAAATTAAGTGGATATGTAGTACGAAAGTCTTACATATTCACCACAAAATAAGAAAGCAAATTGACTTTCAAAACCATGGTCTATACAAAATCAACTCTTAATCGTCAGCATGCAGATTACCTGCTATGTGGATTAGTTGGAGTGAGCACTGACTACCACATCAGCTTTACCCTGCCAGGAACTAAGTCCCTATCTTTGGCATCACAAACATTTGCAGGCTACAGAAGACAACCAAATGTTAGTATTGCCTCCAGCCAAACATAATTAAGAAGCTAAATCTGCTAACTCCCACTACAATCATATAATGTTATTTCCAAAGGCAAATAGACATTACATTTGATATATATATATCAAATATATATATAATATATAAAATAATAATAAATTATATTAAATATATTACATATATTTGTAAATATAAATAAATTATATTAAATATATTATATATTATATATTTATATATATTTATAATATATATTATAAATAAAAGTGGTAATAATGGATCACTTAATACTGGATTAAAAGTGCTAAGATGACACTTCTCAATGGCAGCTGCTGGTCTGTGCGGTGGTTTTACTGACCACAGTTAAAACCAACCAAGTCCTGCTGTTCGATCACTTAAAAGGCACCCTGACTGGGACCCACCTCTCCAAATGGCTCCCTATCCCACCTATCCCACAGCTGGTTGCGGGGACAGGTTGACAGAGACTCCTACACATTCAAGTTCACCTAGTGATCAATTGCAGTCAGATGTGTGGCTATGGATTTTCTCTCCTCTTGTGATCTCCTTTCTTCATCTGCAAAATGGGAATTGCTGTGAGGTTTAAAAGATATACAGAAATAAAGCATTTAGCACAATGCTAAAAGCATACTGGTTACCAGCCCCACCTTCACCTTCAGTTCCTGTCTGCTGTCAAAAGCCAGGTGGGACCCAGCTAAAGCTAAAGCTAGGGTGAAAGGAAAAGGGGGTATGATGTGGGCAGGAAGAAGAGAACTTGTCGCTCACAGGGTGGGCAGTTCTCCTGCTGTCTACCTGCCCCTCACGGCTGGAAATGTTCGTGTGCCACAGAGATTGCCAAACTCACTGTTTATTTTTTTAACCACCCATTACTAGCTACAGGTTGATGATATAAAATGTAAGAAAAATGAAAAAAAAATTTAAAAACAACTAGAGATACAAGGGAGGGGAAGATTATTTAACCAAAGTTATACACAGGGGTTTTTTTGTTTTGTGTTTTGTTTTTGGTGGGTTTTTTGTTTGTTTTTGTTTTTTTGCTTTTGGATATGATTCTGTTGTATCTAACTACAAACTATTTTTAAAATTTACTTGGTAGTTTTATGAGTAGACTTTGTTTTTTTAGAGAAGTTTTACCTTCATAGAAAGATTGAGCAGAAAGGTACCCCTCTTGTAAGTTTCTCCTGTTATTAACATTGCATTAGTATGGTACTTTTGTTATAATTAATGAAACAATATTGACAAATTATTACTAACTAAAATGCACAGTTTACATTAGGGTTAACTCTTTGTATTACACAGTTCCACAGGCTGACAAATGCATACTGCCATCTATCCACCATTATATTATTATATTATATTATTAATTATTATAATATTATACAGAATGGTGTCACTGCCCTAAAAATCCACTGTGTTCCACCTATCACCGTGCCCAAGACAACTGCCGTTCTTTTTATTTTCTTTATAGTTTTGCCTTTCCTGTAGTTGGAATCATACAGTATATATAGCCTTTTGGGGCTAGCTTCTTTCATTAACAATATGCATTTTAAGGTTCCTCCATGTCTTGATAGCTCATTGAATAATATTCCATTGTCTGGATGTGCCACAACTTAATCCATTCATCTACTGAAGGACACCTCTTAGTGTCCTTCCAGTTTTTGGCAATTATGAATAAAGTTGCTATAAACATTCATGTGCAGGTTTTTGTGTGGATGTAAGTTTTCCACTCATTTGGGGAAATATCTAGAAATGCAATTGTTGGACTGTATGGTAAGTCTATGTAAGAAACTGCCAAACTATTGTCTATAACATTTAAGTATCCATCTACCAAAGTGTATCTTATTCTATCTATATAATGTGACTAGGAAACACTCCTAGTTTCCTTTGTTTTATTTTGTTTTGTTTGTTGGGGTCGGGGTACTGTTTCAGTAATAAATGTCCTAGAACAGTAACCTAAGTGAAGGACAGTTAACTTTCAATTAATTTAATGATCAAACTTATAAGTAATTTGACTGAAAAGTTTGGGAGTTCCAGCCAGTGATTTTGGGCAAATTACTTGACTTCTGCAGCCTCAAAAAATGTAAGTAGTCATGAAGATTGTCCTTAAAATTCCTTATTAGTTATTAAATTTTATGCAATTCTTAAGAAGGCAATTACTATTTTTGTGAGGTCAATAATTCCATTTGACTTTTAAACTAATTTGTGTTGGTGTAATTTTCAATAAAACCATAACAAACTGTAGTTTAGACTTTGGAGAAAATGTTTAATGATCAAGATGGCAGAAACCACTTGGACGGTTGAGCTGTTGCTTTTGTTTCTGTTTTGGTTCTAGATCATACAAATTTTGTCCCATTAACAGAAGGAAACTGTACCTTTCCACTGGAGACATTTTCTGACTAGTATTATGGTCTGTACATGATGTTCATCCCTTATTTCTACACCTACCCTAGTATTATACAGTAATTACTGCGTCTTCTTGCCCACAATTTTTTTTTTAAGTTTTTAAATTTATTTTTGACACACAGAGAACAGAGAGGGGCAGAGGGAAGGGGAGAGAGAGAATCCCAAGTAGGCTCTGTGCTGTCAGCACATAAACCCTTAAGATCATAACCTGAGCCGAAGTCCAGAGTTGGATGTTCAATGGACTGAGCCATGCAGACACCCCTTAGTTTTGTCATTAACAGATTTACAACTGAAACAGTGCCCCACCCCCAACAAACAAAATAAACAAACAAAAAAACACCTCTAGAAATCATTTACCTATAATGTAGTAAAATGTCACTGAATTGAAATAACTGAAGAACTCAATCAGTTACAGGACATTTAAAAAGAAATGCCATTTTATTACTTTCATGTAACTATAGTAACAGCTAACATTTTCTAAATACTTACTATGCACCAGATGCTATTCTAAGATCTTCACATATAACCTTTCTATTAGCTTACAACATAACCCCATAAGGTAATTAATATTATTGCTTCCATTTTCCAGAATCAGAAACTCACAGTCTAAAAAGTCAAGCAGTGGTACTGCTGTGATTTCTCCCATATTCCTCTCAGGAACTGTAGCCCTGACCCTGAGCTCCTGGATAATGGCTGGTCCGAAATTCTTGCGGATAGACGCTGCTGCCTACTTGGACAGACCAGTATATGGCTTCTGGGGTCTCCATGTATTTATACTGTCACCCCTCCCACACACACACACATACACATGCACACACATACACACATAAAAGCATGTCCATGTATGTGCTCTAGCTTGTGCCTCACAAATGCTGCCTGTGCTATAGGGACCACTGTCTGGTACATCCCATGTTCACCTGTTGCATTTGACTCCTGCACAGAAGCTATTCCTATCTCCTCTGAGCCCTCATCTACTCTCATAGGTCTTTCCAGCTCCAGGTAATCTCCCTTAATCTGCTGAAATTAAACAAGCAACACCATGAAGGATAAAACAATGCCTAATAGAGTAGCCTCCAGGAGTATGTTCCAAGACCCCCGGTGAATGCCTAAAACCACGGATAGTACTGAATACTATGTCTTTTCCTATATATAAGATACCAATGAAAAAGTCTGATATAGAAACTAGGCACAGTAAGAGATTAACAACAAGAACTAAAAATAAAATAGAATAATTACAACTATATACTGTAATAAAAGTTATGTGAATGTGGTCTCTCTCTACCTCTCTCAAAATATCCTATTGTGCTGTACTCATCCTTGTGAGGATGTGAGATAACAAAATGCCTACGTGAGCAGACGAAGTAAGGTGAATGACATAAGCACTGTGACATAGTGTCAGGCTCCTACTGACCTTCTGATGATGGAGTATGTCTGGAGGATCATCTGCTTCCGGGTACCTGAAACTGTGGAAAGGAAAACCATGGATAAGGGGGGACTACTGTATACATTTTGCTTTAACAGTGAATTTCAATGATTTTTTAATAAACTGCCAAAAACAATTGCTTAAGCTATGCAAACTCCTCCTTAAAATATAATTCATTTTTATTTTTAGTTTTTTTTGAAGTTTATTTATTTTGAGAGAGAGAGAGGGAGGGAGAGGGGCAGAGAGAGAAGGAGAGAAAATTCCAAGCAGGCTCCACATTCACAGTGTGAAGCCTTATGCAGGACGCAAACTCACGAACCGTGAGACCACAACCTGAGCCGAAATCAAGAGTCGGACACCCAACCAACTGAGCCACCCAGGCACCCCAAATAGAATTCATTTTTAAAGATAAGTGGACATTTCTGAACTGGATGGAAGTAATTTGTTCTCTTAAGTTAGGAAAGTATATCTTCATATCTTCATTTACTTCATTCGCTTGTTTAATTAACTCCATTCCTACACAGATGAACTTCAGACCTAGCTATGAGGTGACTAGAAATAATCCGAATTTGAAATAAATTTTAAAAATCTTTAGTATTTGTATTAAAAAAAATCTTTTTAGGGGGCCTGGCTAGCTTCAGTCAGTAAAGCATGCAACTCTTGATCTTGGCGTCGTAAGTTCAAGCCCTATGTTGAGTGTAGAGCTTAAAAAATTTTTTTTAGGAGGCACCTGGGTGTCTCAGTCAGTTAAGCGTCTGACTTCGGCTCAGGTAATGACCTGATTTCATGGTTTGTGGGTTTGAGCCTCGCGTCGGGCTGTGTGTCGACTGCTCAGGGCCTGGAGCCTGCTTCAGATTCTGTGTCTCCCTCTCTTTCTCTGACCCTCACCCACTCACGCTGTCTGTCTGTCTGTCTCTCTCTCTCAAAAATAAATAAACATTAAAAAAATTTAAAAATAATTTTTTTAGGAGGTGGAAATAGAATTGAGAAAAATCTCTGAAGTCTTGCTCTCCAGGAATCTGTTGCAAGGGCCTCCAGGCCCAGATTCTCATTCCATGACAGGAAGCTGGCAGTGACAGAATAACGAGGCACAAAGAGGTGGAACAGATGACAGCTAAAGAAGCCATCAAGGGAAGAGAAGTGGGAAGGAAGTGACAGAAGTTAAATTGGAGTGATAAATTGGTAGGTTGAGTCTGTGTGGTTATTGTTGGAACAGAATGAACAGAGGATCCTTTACTCAATCTAGAATGGTGAGCACCAGGAGCCACTAAGTTATAATTAATCTTAAATGTACATAAATTCTGGGTTTCAGTTTTATTGTTTTTCTCTGCCTCTACCAAGTGCTCTTATCCTTTAAACAATCTTCACAGAATAGGTATAAAGCAGAGTGAATTGCTGTACTATTATATGTATAATGTGTCAATGGAGATGATCAATTTCTAAAAGTTATTATGAAGTATCCACTCTAAATACCGCCACAGTTTTACTATTAATGTCATTCACTGAAACAATTTCTTCCAAGTATTCCACAAACCTTAGGTTCACCCTTCAATTTCTGCTCAGAATTCTTTAGGACAGGCTTCACCAAGTTTTCATACAAAAGAAAAAATCAGTTACGTTAGTGTCAAGGTTCCTCTGCCTCCCCCCACCCCTCCCTACTGGCTGATACAGCACAGTATATTAACTAACATGTTCACCTGAGACAAAATAACACACATTCTCTTAAAAAATACAGATTGAAAAAGAATCATTGACTTAGTTTACTATTTTCAGGGTTACCCTGCAAGTCAAGAAAAATGGGTACTTATTAAAATTCACATTTGTAAAAGATGAACTAGATGATATAAATGGATTTACTGAAGGATTATTTTAAGTAAAAGATGACCAAGTATATCACAATTTGTAACACATGGTTTATAAAATCATATTTCATAACTAACTTTCTAGGAACATAGAAACTCCATAAAGCAGGCTACTTCTGCTTGAACACCAATGTGGTAGTTAAAAAGAATTTGATCAAGAAAATGAAAATTTACCCTGAAATTATTAGGGATAGCATGTAGAAGTATTCAAAAGGAAGCTAACCTTAAAAGTCTATAAAAGCTTCCTTTAAATATACATAAAAGGCATATTTGTCAGTTTAGGATACCTATTAAGAGTCAACCTTTTGGTATTACAAGTGTGAAAAGGTTTCAAGTGTCAGGTTACTATAAAAATGTTTTTACTATTTTTCCTTTTTGATAAAGATGAAATGAAAGACCATGACCTGTGTTCTAATATAACAAGAACGTGGATATCGTTTAAAAGTATGTAACTTTTAATTCTCATTTGAAGAGGGCTATTACAGTGCATCAGACATGCAATGTATTTAGGCAAGTGCTAATTTATTAAGGGCTACTGGACAACAATATTAGAATCACTGCATTAAGGTAATTAAAATCATCCTTTTCTGAACTTCAAGAAAAGTTTCATTCCTCTAAAGTATAGCCTCCACCTACTTTTTCAGTCTGATATCTCTCTATTCACCATCACCTACCTTATCCTTCAGTCAAAGGGGTCTAACTGGGTATTACAAAGAGTAGACAAAGCAGCCATGATCCTGATGGGGCTTATTGTCGAATGGGACAGAAAACCATTAAATAAACAAACCCAACGATAAGTATGTAACTAAAATTCTAATAAGGGCTAGAAGAGTAAGGAGAAGGGAAAATATGAACTAGGGGGTGCTCATTAAGGGTGGAGATCAGGGAAGGCTTCTGAGAAAGCGATATTAAGATAAGACTGAAGGATGAGCCAGTGTTAGCAAAATGAAAAATGTTGGGGAGAACAGTTTAGGCAGAAGCAGCAGCACCAGGAAGAGCCTGTTCTCTAGTTAGAGTAGCTGATGAGCATGGCAGGGGCTGGGTCAGCAGAACCCTGTAGGCTCCACGGAGGAGGCTGGGTTTTCTGTGTGACAGGAAGCCAGGGTAGGGTAGGTGGGGAGTAGCGTGAGCTGACTCCTTCACTATTACTGTCCTCAGAGTGCAGACCATTGAACTGATCTTTTATTTGTTTTTTGTTCCTCTTTAGGTACGGAATTGAAAGAGAGTTCAAAAAATTGGGAAGATTTTACATACGTTGCTGCTATCAGAGGAATACAAAAATATTAGTAACTCAGAAGCAACAGAGACCTTTTGGAAGATTTATGGTCTCTGATTCAGAAGAAAAGTCTGCTTGTGGCATGGGGAAGAGTGATTAGGCAAGATCATTTTTCTTCATCACTTTTCAGGTGACAGGCCAGAATAATCATGGAAATGACTCAAGATGCCATCTTTTGGAAGATGGGGTGATTTTCTCTGCCATGGGAACAGAGTGAGGGTTGGCCAAACAGCAGCTGAAAGGAAAGATGCACTCTTGCTTTTGGTTACAGCCAGGCACTGTGTTGGAATGAGGCCCAATAAAAATCTGGACAGGTGACACGGTTTCCTACATCTTCCCCCCGCCCAGGACTGCAAAGTTCATGGCAATGCAGGGTCCCTATTCCTTGGAAGAAGGAAGTGAGCCTCTGTGTAAGTCACGTTTTGTGCCTATGACCTCATGGTAATACTTAAATATGCAATAGAATGTTCACTGGAATATTTAATGTCATAAAAACAAAATCTAAGGTTGAACAATAAGAAGTAACACTAAGTATTTCATCCGGAAGCAAATAAACCTTGTCAAAAATTTACATTTTTCCAACAGAATTGATCATTTAAATGAAAACTCCACAGAGCAAGACTATAATTTATTTCATACATGGTAGGTTTTTAAGTGAGAGACAGGTTCTTCCTTCCTTTCTCCCCACCCACAGAGTTTGGGCCATTTCTAGACAATATTCAGCTGACCTTCTTTTAAAAGACCCAGAAAAAAAAAAAAAGGTGATGCTTACTCTCAGTGGAAAGGTAGTGTTCCACCAATTTTGGTAAACACTGATCTAGACCTGAATCTTTGACTTCTGAAAGCAAGAGCAAGATGACTCACATATGCCTAAGGAAAAAGTAGGTCTGGTGGTCAGATCTGAAAGAGAATAAAAATGCTAGAAAATGTACAGTAAATCCTGTTCAAATTTTAGACAAATCATTTAACATATCCTTTTTCATTTCACTATGTCAATACTAAGTATACTATTTTTCCCAGTTTAAGAAAAGCTGAGCCCGCCAAAATCAGAATTTATAAATAATTAAGAAACATTTATTTTAAAAATCACTTTACTTTATGAAGAGTCAATTTTCCATGCATATTTAAGATCACTTTTAAAAAGTGTAATTTGTTTAAGAAATACTTTTTCAAAAACACCTCTACTTTGTTAAAAGAAGCCTCACTGTTCTCCATCCATTTATCCATCCATCCATCCATCCATCCACCCATCCATCCATCCATCCATCTAACAAACGTTAATGGAGCCCTTGCTACCCCACGCATGGCTCTCAGCACTCATGATACAGCAGCGAAGAGAACAGTCTAAACTCCTACCTTATGGTGTGCATTTTCATGTTATGCCTATAGCGCTGTGGAACTGACTATGAAGGAAAATCAGCTTTTAAAAAATAATAAACTGTCACACAACAATGTAAATATAGTTACCATCATAGAACTATAGACTTGAAAATGGTTAAGAGGGTCAATTTTATGTGTTTTTTACAACAATTAAAAAACTAAACTAAGTTAAAATTTTAAAAAGTCAAAAATGGACAGAGCCAATATTTACTGAGTAGTTTACATGCACTAGGTTCTACTCTGAACAGAACTCATTTAACCTTAACAACCTTAGGAGACAGGCACTCTCTATTTTTCAGAAGAGTACACTAAGGCACAGAGAGTTTAAGCAACATATCCAAGATCAAATATACATGGGATGAAGCTGAGATACAAACCCAAGCAGTCTGACACCAGCACCTTGTCTCCTAAATCCATACAAAAATTTTGAAAAGCAATACCGTTCTCAATTGGAACTACAGTTCATAGTATGAAAAGTGGTAACAGGACAGTAATAGTAAAAGTAATTGTGATCACCTGTTCTCATTCTTGATTTGGCTTTTAAAAGCTTGATTTATAACCCAACTTACTGCTCTTTTGACAGCTATTTTTCCTAAAAACTTAAGCATTGAACAAACTGCTTTCGACCACTTCTCTCTAAGCCATAATATTCTTTTCCTACAAATGGAAAAAAAAAAAACCACACAGGATGGTTTCTCTTAAAACAGACATTACTGAAACTGTAAATATTTTTAGCCTTTTGTACTTTTCATCCAGCAGCTTGGCTGAGAATAATATAGAAACATTTAAAAATAGCCTTTCAGTACTCTGAAAACCATTAAATAGTTTAGCACATCCCCAGCACCTGCTTGACTTGTCTTAATCAACACTATTTTGCTAGTCATATAAAAAAAGAAAACCCTTTCGGTTTCAGAATTTTTCTCCCTTAAAAACCAAATGTGTCACCAGAGTATTTTGTGCTAGGTTGCCCTCTCTCTCTTCCTAACTTAGAAGGTGACACCTGGACTAAGTCATGGGTAACTAATGAAGATGCAACTTTCCCCTCAGTGCAATACACATCACAGCATGTGAGAAAAACTTTCCCAGGCAGGGGACTTCATAACAATTGTTGGGATTCTAATGGAAAGTTAGTTTTGTTCTATAATTTCCAGAAGTTATTCTGAGCGATATGAGGACACGTGGTAAATCTGTCCTGATGTAGGAAGGTGACAGTGGTGATGCAGGATGTACTCTCTGTCCTGTTTTTCCAGAGGTGAGAAAGTACAGTCCATAGATTTTGGAAGGACAGGAAGAAGGAAGAAAGAGGAAGGAGGGAAGAAAGGAAATAATCTATTTAGAATCTACTGTGTTCAAATACTTTGTGCTTAGCGTCAAACTTTCAACAATGGCCTGAGCAGCACTATGTTGTGGCAAAATTGAAGTACCAACCTGGACAGACACAAACATCAAGTATTAAAAGCCCAAATTAAGGTGAGGCACTGCTTTCACACTGCCAGGGACCCTTATTTAAGAATACAGGGATCAGCATAATTTGGTGCCAGGCAGCTTCCTTCCAGTCACATTTGATGAAGACTCTATAACATCACCTGCTATAATCAAAATTTCTTGGAACATGAGAAGGGCTCTGACCCAAACCAAAGAGAGGCAGTTATAAAATATCATGTGTTAATAAAAGGACTCAGCTAAGGCAGGGTTTTAGGGCGAATACATTCTGTATTGTCTAAATGGGACACTTGATGAGCGAGAGTATGATCAATTAATCCAGGACAGAGGAGTAAATTGGGACACTCCTAGGCAAACCAAGACATACAACTGCCCGTCTGTAATCCACATCTCACAGCTACGGGCCCCCACCAGGCTCCAGTGGAAACCATTTTGTTTCCTTCGATAGTGTTAGGTCTACCAAGGTATAAGAGACAATGCTAACAGACAGGACACCTTCTTCTGGCTTTACCATTCAGCTTTCCCAGGCACACATGATACAACAATTAGATTCTATCTAAAGCAAAAGTAAGTGGATATCATTCTGGACAGAGGTCTATAATTAGCCCATTTTCTTCAATGATTAAAACAAAGTCCCAGAAGACATGTGGGTACGAAAACACAGTAACAGGCATGACAGAAACAGGATTCCAAAATTCTCTCAAGGTTAAATATGTACTGAAATGAATTTGGTAAAGTTTACTAGGATTCAGTGTAAAGATTCAGTTCCACACAGTCAGTCCATAGCGTCTGGCGGCTTCCTGATTCAATAAAGACAGTGTGACAGGGCTGCCCAAATGCCCTCTTGGGCTGCATTAACAAAGGTACTGTTCTCAAGGCCAAGGAAATAGAAGTCTCACTATACTTCGCTCCAGTCAAACTACTCATGGAGAATAGCTTTGAATTTTGCTCGCTACATTTTAAGACACCTTCTCATAACCTGGAGAGTGTGAAGAAAAGGGAGACCAGGATGATGAAGGAACTATACTATACTATACTATACCATACTACACTACACTGAAGGGAATGGAATATAACCAGCTTGGAAAAAGAAGACTTACAGAAGTCACTGTTCTGTCTTTATCTAAATAACTGAAGATTAGCCATGAGAATTGATGATTAGACTCATTTACCACACAGAAATTAGGATCCCTTAGACAAGGCATCTGTATTGGATGATGTTGAACTTGAAGGTGTATAAGGCCTTGCCCAGTCTAACAGTCTGTAATTACATGGTGGGAAGTGTCACATTCTTCATGAAATCAAGCACCAAGAATTGGCCTGGGCCGCAACAAAAGATTTTCTTCATCATGTATTGTAGGGTTCCTCTCTACCCGAGCTGAAGTAAGGATGTCAAAGCATTTTTAATATATCTCACGGATAAGTCCAAGTCTACTGGAAAGAGAAAACACCACAGTAGTTACACCATATATTTCCTATTTGATCTAAAATCAGCCACACAGAAGCCCTGGTCATCGTAAAGGACTTCTCTGTAGTCAAACACAATGCATACATAGAAATAAATAAGAATATCACCGCCAAACTATTTTTTAACAGTGATCATGGCACAAGTTGCTCTTAATATACAAAGACTTCTTATTCCAAAAGACCTTTTGAATACAGTAATGCAATAATATATCTTTACTTTTATCTTATTTATAATCCTAAAAACATGGTTTCCAAAATATGTATATCCATTTATAAAAATTTAAGTGTAGGTAATTTGGCAACAAATCACAGCCAGCTAAAAGACCTTAAGTAAAAGAACTCTAGGTCCAGAAATGAAACCAAAAAGATAAGACATCTTAGAAATATACAGACAGAGAAGCAAATCAATAGACCATAATCTTGATATCTAGTGCTGAGCGTGGCAAATGGTTGGTGAATAGAAATAAATGCTCCCTACAGACAGACTCAATTAAGTACAGAGCATAATTTATTCGTGAAAAAATAACTGACTGTGACTCTTCTTAGATCTTTTCAAAATTACTTGAAAATATTCACTAAATATAAAGAAAACTGATATGTTAAATCATGGTAATAAAATGAAATGGACTAACCTAGGGAGCAGTGATAACATAATCTGATGTGTATAAGTCCCTTGGACCACCCAATGGTGTAATGCCCTGCAAACTGAGTAGAGGAAGGGAGATTTAATTAATTGTTCTCCACCTCTTTGAACTGACAGTATGTTTGGTTTTAAGAAAATAAAAGGACCTAGAGCAGAAAAGGAGTATTATCTTATGTAGACCGTCTATATCCTATAATGTACTTTATATTTAAGAAATATTTCCTATCAGATTTTTATCCTACAATAAACAACTACAAACAGCAAAAACAATAAAAAAATAGTAACAACAAAAATCAGTCTGCTAGGGGATTTATAGAAAAGTAACAATGAAACATTCTAGCTATATCAAGAAGTCTCTTGTCAAATCATTATTTTCCCCTCACAAGTATTTTTACATATATTCTAAAAGGACTGAGGAGGTATTGCAATGTTGTAAACTCAAAACAAGTCTCCTGAGCGTTAACATACCATATACTCCCCACAGCCAACCAAAATCTCAGTTTTAAATCTCAAGTTTATAAAAATAGTGGGTTCCCAATCAATTGACTTTTTCAACATCAGATGACTGGATATATCCTTCACAGACTTCAGATCCCTTGTTTAGCCCCCATAATAATATAAACTATATCCCTATGATTCCATTGGAATTACAAGAAATCACTATATATCATTCCCTTCCTTCTAAGACATTATCTGAGGTTTTGGTTTTTTTTTTTTTTTTTTTTTTTTTTAACTTTTATAATCCTCATGTGATTTGTGGCCATATAAGACTGATTTTCCAAACTAAACATTACTATCTTTCTACTATTGTCTCTCCACAGTCAGCAAACTTTATTCATTTTCATTCAACACTTATTAAAGTTTTACTCTGTCCAAGACACTGTGCTAGGGGTAGGTGGTACTAGAAATTCACAGTCCCATCATCAATGAGTTTTAAATCTAGTAGGTGAAAGACTCACACACAAGTATATACAAGGCATCCAAGTGACACCCGAATGGTGAAACCAACACCCAAGGAGGCCAAGGAAAGAAGAGGTGTTTAGCTGTGGTAAATGTGAAGAAACAGTGGAGGAGGAGGTGTCATTTGAACTGAGCCAGAGAGTATAGGAGGTCCAGGATTTTGACTGTCAAAAATTAAAGAGAAGAAAGGAGGAATGGAGTAGAAAGCCAACTTCAGGCAGAGGAAACAAGATGAGCATAATTTGCAAAGGCAAAAATTGCAAAAAATACCGCACGCTATCAGAAGAGCAGGTAGGGAAGGTTACTAGCTAAAAGCAGAGTTAATTTATCCATGTTGGAGAAAGTTAGGAGATAAATGGTTCATCTGAAGGATCAGTAGTTTCACAGGATCTGAAAAATAATCTTCCTTTCTCTATAAGCCATTCTCTCTGAGTGCTCATCTTCAGAAGGGTCCAACATGAAGGAAGGAAGAAGCAAATCCTGGCTGGTTGTCCAGGTGCAGGACCTAAAGCCAGCAACCCATGGGGTAACAGATGTTGTAACTAGGACTTTCTCACATCAATCCAAAATGTATGGAAATTTTAAAAAGACTTTCACCAATAGAAACTTGCCCTATTCTTCTTTTAAAACCATTCAGTTTTGAAATAAGAGCAGAACCTCCAAATTCTGAATTAACCCAACCTATTTTCTCAGCTCATTCACAGGTCACTGTGAAGCGGTGTGGAGGTTGTTAGGGGGGAAAAATCACATAATTGTAGGATTTAGTACCTCCAGGTTCCCCTACTAAGCTGGTCCTCCCATTTCCTACAGAGGCTATTTTACCAAGCTTATATCCTCCTCTTGCTGGCACACAAGTAGGTCATGGCACATTTCCCAGCTGTGGTGAAATATGACTGAGTTCTACCACTGAACTGTGAGCAAAAGTGATTATGCTAATTTCCAGGCCTGGTGCATAAAAACCTTCTGTGTGTGATCTTCCATGTTCTTTCCTTCTCTTTCTTTAAAAAAATTCATTATTTATTTTTAAGAGAGAGAGAGAGCACTCAAGCACATGTGCAAGGGAAGGGCAGAGGGAGAGGGAGAGAGAGAGAGAGAGAGAGAAAGAGAGAATCTTAAGCAGACTCAGTGCAGAGCCCTAAGCAGGACTCGATCCCATGACCCTGATCCCATGATCCCTCAGGTAGGGATCATGACCTGAGCCAAAATCAAGAGTTGGAAGCTCAACCAACGGAGTCACTCAAGCACCCTTTTCCTTCTCTCTTGATGTGACACAAACAAGCACAGAACTATGGAAGCCATGCATTGAAAATGAAGAAACTGCAAAATGGAAGTGATCTGGATTCCTGAAGGACTACTGGGAGGAATGCCACCTATCATTCATCAACACTCAGTTTGAATGTTATGCAAATAAGGAAGAAACTTCTATTGTTTTAAATGATTGAGACTTGAGGGATTATCTTTACAGCAGCTAGCATTACGTTAATAATACACAAATTCTGACCATGTTTTTTTACATTAGTTTGGGTCTACTGAGAAGTAGGCACCAAGACAGGATTAGAAATACAAAAGAGTGATTAGGGGAGTGAGCAAGAGAAGCTGATAGGTCCTTCAGACTATACTTCTGGATACAAGAGGGAAGGAAGGAGGAAAAGATAAGTCTCAGACTGCAACACAGTTCCAAGCAAGGTCTAGTCAAGCCAATGGGATTTCTCAAGTCAACATGGCCCACTAGAAAGATTCTGCATCCCACATGAATGAAGTAGCAATAGGAACCCCCACTGTGCTCAGTCACTGACTGGGAGGAGCCAGGGGGCTAAGTGTGGCCTTAATGCCAATGCCAACGCAGAGGTGGCTCCAGAGGGGCAGCAGCTGGGCCTTGCTGTTCCCAGCTACAGATCTGGGCAGTTCATATTCACGGACACTACACTGCTCAAACTTTCAACTTTCAAATCCTATATTCCTTTCCCTCCTTTTTTTTTTTTTTTTTTTTTTTTTTTTTTTTTAATTAATATCCACACCTTGCCTTTCTTCTTTTGCTCCTGTCTGCTAAGAGTTGTTCTTTCTCTGGTCCAAAGCTAATCTCTTCATGTGTTCCAGCTAATATGTATCCTCAGATCCCCTTTTCTTTGTCTCTTCCAGATTTTATCTATCCTCTACTATGTAAACATACTCAAGATTTTCAACCTTAAAAGCTAAGATTAAAAAAACAGTTTCTTGACCTTATTGTTCTCCTTCCCTTCACATCTAAGTTTCTTGCAAGAATGGTGTAAGTGGATTGACTAATTTTTAAATTTTATTTGCTCACCAATTGCTCTTTACTAGGATTACATGAACCTACAAGTTGACATATCCTGGAATCCTTTCTTGACATCTCTGAAGTGTTTAACACTCCTGTCACTCCTTCCTTCTGGAAACTCTTGCATTGGGTCCTGGGATACCCTATGCTTAGGTTTTCTTCCTCCCTGAAGTTCATTCCTTCTTTTTATTTTCCTCCTCCTTAAATGTCCACTTCCTATGGCTTCTACCATTAGTTCTCTCTGTTCTGTCTTGCACATTAACCTGATGGCTCTCATTACTTAATGAAGTGCCCATTCGCTGATGACATCATTCATGCAGTCACCCAAACCTGAAACCTGGGAGTTGTCCACAATTATTTCCTCTATTTCCTTACCTATATTCAATCAGTCACCACGTTGTGAGGATTCCACTTCCTAACTCGCTCTCAGCACCATCATTTGTTGGTCTTGATCCCTACAGCCACTGGCCCATCACTTGTCTCACAAACTTGTGTAGGAACATAGTGACAGATCCTCTGACCTCTGACTGAGTCTGTTCCCCTTCAGTCACATCTCTGTACAGTGATAAGACAATATTTCTAAAGCACAAATTTGATCATGAGAAGTGGCTCCCCACTGCCTACAGGATAAAGGTCAATCTCCCTAGAATGGTATGTAAAATCCTTCATAATTAGGCTCTCATCCATGTTTTAGCTTGATCTTTTTCCACTGCTCTATGTCTCCAAAGTCTAGTCATCCTGAACTGTCTGCAACTCACACAATGTGTTACATGTTTTATGCTTCTATGGCTTTGTACATACCTTTTGCCCTGAAAGTTCTTTCCACCATCCTTGTCCTACTAGGTGAATTTACTATACATTTTTCAATAATCAAATGAAATTGAATTTTCAATAATCAAATCAAATTGCGGGGCCCCTTACCATCCATTCTCTCAATCCCACCCCAGAGCATTGAAGAGCTCATGTAAGGTGAGTACCTGTTCATGACACCTGACACAAGATTCCAAGGCAATTTCATCCTGCTTCTTTTTGAACACCATTGACACAAAATAGGCACTTGATGAATGTTTGCTGACTACAAGAATGAATGCTGGACAAATCTAATCTTCCATCTTGAGTTTGGCCCCATAAAATTTGTCTCTTAAAAACAAAATTTTCAGTGGTCAAAAGCCATTATGATGCCAGTCACCATTACATGCGCTCACTGGTGGCCAACTTAAAGTAGTGAAATCTTCAATTTACATGTGAAAAGTGAGTACTTGGCATTAGAGGAGAAAGATACAAACACTCTGCAGAAGACAAGCAGCAAAGATAGCTCAAGGTCTATTATCCCAAGGGACTGAATTCATTCTTAGTAATTGTGTAAACCAGAGTTCACATTTCACACAGAACTTTCTAACAAATTGGAAACAGGAGATGGTTAAGCTAGGCAAAGAAAAAGCAGGGCTTTGATACACAAGAAACTACACATGCATTTTACATTAAATGCTGTTGTAATTTGCTCACAGAACACAGTACAAAAATTATTCTAAAAGTCATAACTTGTAAATTTGATATGTAAATAAGAATTTAAAATTAGAATCTCCATGGCCACTGAATACTAAAAGAGTAAAAGGAAAAAGGAAATGAAAGATAAAATACACCATTCCAGACTCTCTGGAATGCATCTCCCTCCAGCCTGATCAGCAGGAGGCCAGTTATCACATTCGATGCACTTGGTAAACACAAGAGTTTACTGAAAACGGACCTTTTCATAAAAATCATGGGTCAAACAATCTCTACAAGATATACTGCTGTTAAAAGAAACACACTTTTTCTCATTCTTGACATAATGATGCATGGTGTGCTTCTTCAAAGAGACAGCTTAATATGGTTCCAACCCAAAACCTAGTGAAAATAGCTTTTTTTTTTAATTTGAAAAATAAATCCCCAAACAAAATTCTTTTAAAATATTAAATTCTGCCAAAGATAGATGTTTTCAGGGAACCAGTCCAAAGAAAGATTTTAATTTATTTAATGTTCTATGAGCTAATGGTATCAAGAAAATGTATATCTTTGTTGAAAAATACACAAATCAGTGATGCTTATATACACCATCCACTTGACATAGTCCCTGCTGCTCAGCTTTATAAGAGTAGCATTTTTCCTGGAGCTAACTCTTGAAGCCTAAATCTGCAAAAAGTCTTGTGATGACATCAATCTTAATATTTGGCCAGGCCAGTAAAATTATTCTTCAAAATGGGTGCTAATATATCACTTTTACTCAAATCTAAGTGAAATGTCAGGAAAGTACTCCCATGTTTACTCCAACTACCCATTAATAAACATTTTTGACTGTAATAACTGAAGGTCCCATGTTCTCAATGCAATGACACCAGCAAAATTCCCTTGAAAACTTGCTCATAACCACAAGTGTAAGTAGATGTGACCTCTCAGGTTTTAGATTGATGACACTAAAAAAAATGCATTTACAGGCTGAAAATCATATAACCCTGGCCAAAGCACTCAATGACTTCGGAGAACCAGGAGAACCTACTTGAACAAAATAAATATTTGGGGAAAACCTGCATTGGTTGGATGGTTCACTGGTACAAAATTTATCCTTTAACAAACTAAATAGGATTTCTAATTATCTTCCTATATTTCTCCTCCTTACACCTTTCAAATTTAATCACAGCATTGTTTAATCGCTTGCCTTTTTTACTCTTTGCCCTCTGTCTGAAGTTTTCAATTAAGAATTACTTTGTAATAGGGGCATCTGGGTGGCTCAGTTGGTTAAGCGTCCAACTGTTGATTTCGGCTCAGATAGTGATCTCATGATTTGTGGAATTGAGCCCCATGTTGGGGCTCTGTACTAACAGTGTAGAGCCTGCTTGGGATGCTCTCTGGCTCTCTGTCTCTGCCCCCTCCCCTGCTCTCATGTGCATGCACGCTCTCTGTCTCTCTCAAAATGAATAAACTTAAAAATATTACTTTGTAATAGCATTGTGGTTATATAGGAAAATGTTCTTAATTTCAGAGATGGATGATGTTGAAGTATTTAGGGGTACAGTGTCAAGAGGTCTGCAACTTGCTTTCAAATGGTTCCTAAAAAATGAACCCCTTTTCCTAACACACTATACATAAGGAGATAAAACAACAAATACCAATAACTGGTGAATGCAAACTTAGGGTATGGAAATGTTCCTTATTGTCATCTTCCCTCTAGGTCTGAACTTTTTAAAAGAAAAAGAAAAAACGTTTTAAAAGAATAACTTTACCTAATAGGTTCCAGCTTTTCAAACTGTAAATGCAAGTGGTTAGCATCACGAGTCTAAAACTTGAGGGACCTTGTGCTAAAAAATACCAGGACTGACAAAAGACACATTTGATTGTCTTCTACAGGCATGATATTGATTCAATTTGCACATCCTGGAAGTGGCTATGATTTGAGTCTGGGATGGAGGTAGAGAGGCATAATGAACACATCCACAGTCCAAGCATTTCCCTCCAGAAGGCCCTGAAAGCTGGCCCCTCAGGGTCTCGTGGTCTCTACCTCCCAGTGAGATCCTGGTTTGCTTACCCTCTCCCAAGCACCCACCAGTGACTCCTGGGAAATGCCTGGGAGATCAGTAAGGGTCTGGGAATAGATTCTGCACATTAGACCTGTTAATTTTAAAAATGTATAAGTGTCATAAGTATTCTTAAAGGTTTTCAAAACTGTAGCGGAGTCTAAAATGCATTTTCAAATATTTATGTGCAAATCTTTTGCAAGAGATTTGCTATTACAGTCAGTAGCGATTTGGTCAGAGAAACAAAAGACTACCTAAAGGCATGCTTCATATCTGACAAAACATGAACTATTTTCCTACTGCAGTTACACTGGCATCTATGACAAGGAAACATTTTAAACATTTCCTTGCATCAAGCACTTTGGGGTGATCTATCTACAGTGACTATTTACTTATGTAGCAGGCAGGGTGCTAGGAACCTTGCTGTGCATATTACCTCGTTTCATTCTTAACGCAGCACTGTGGAGTAGGGGATGTGATAGGCACTGGACAGGAAAGGATGAAGAATCTCTGAGAGGGAAAACTGAACATTTATCAAACGCTACCATGTGGCACTGAACAGTGCTCTTCAGGTGTTACCCCACTTAACTGTCTACAACACTATGGTGTAAGTATCAGTAACCCGATTTTATGGAGGAAAAAACTGGGAGGTACATAACTTGACCAGGATTGCTGATCTGGGAACTGAAGCCACTTATGCCAAGTGAAACATGGGCACAATTCCTCCCTCTGGTCACATTCCACGGCTCTAAGCCAGATGCTGGAGGAGGAGGTAACCACCATAGAAGGAATAGCTGTGAATATTGCCTCTTAGTCACTGCACCCACTAGGGATAGAGGGATGCAGAGCGCCAAGGGGGAAAAGCAAGCAACCATCCCCTAGAAATGGAAAGGAAGTTCCTTTTAAAATCCAGAGCATGTGTGAGTGGGGGGACTTCGTGTTCCAATTTAATCCAGTTCTCAAAGCTAAATGAACACAAACTCCCAACCTGACCCCAAGGCTGACCCAGCTTTCTAAAGATCCTGTAAATGACCAATCCCCAAGAGAGAGGAAAGCTCTAGAAGACCCACTAGAAGGCTCTTCTCAGCCACTCTCCTTGTCCTTCATACCTCCCTCTGTATGACTAACTTGAAGCCTAAATTTACATGTGTGATTATTCACAACAGCCAAAAGGTGGAAACTACCCAAATGTCTATCAACTGATGGACAAACGGGTAAACAAATTGTGGTATATCTGTGGCATACAATGGAATGTTATCCAGTCATAAGAAGGACTGAAGTACTAATACATGCTACAATGTGGATGGGCCTCAAAAACATTATGCTAAAATGAAAGACACCATGGGGCACCCGGGTGGCTCAGTCGGTTAAGGGTCTAACTTCGGCTCAGGTCGTATCTCATGGTTCATGAGTTCAAGCCCCGCGTCGGGCTCTGTGCTGACAGTTCAGAGCCTGGAGCCTGCTTTGGATTCTGTGTCTCCCTCTCTCTCTCTGCCCCTCCCCAGCTTGCACTCTGTCTCTCTCTCTGTCTCAAAAACAAATAAATGTTAAAAAAAAAGAAAAAGAAAGACACCAGGCACAAAAAGTTACACATGATTCCACTTATATGAAATATTCAGAAAAGGTAAATCCATAGGAGTAAAAAGCAAGATTAGTCATTTCCAGGGCATGAGGAATGAGGGGGAATAGGGACTCCTTAATGCATATAGGGTTTCCTTTGGGGTGATGAAAATGTTTTGCAACTAAACAGAGGTGATGCTTGCACACTAAAGTATATACTTTAAGGGGATTAATTTTTATGTTATGTGAATTTACTTCAATAAAAAAACTTGTACATATATGAACACACATTTCTTGGGCAGTCTTGAATAATGATGTACAGTATGCCAAGCCATAAAGATGCCCCACCCTGGGCTCTTTTTACATTACACGCAAATAGAGACGGATTTCCTGTAAGTTGATCTTGAAGAAAAAAATGTTAGAGAAAGAAAATGAGAACTAAGCCATCTTAAGAAAACAAAACTCAACACTACAGCCTTGTCATCTTCCTATCTTCTCTATCCCACTAAAACAAACATAAACCCAAATCATTGAGTACACCATATATGGAAAAGCTGGTACTTAAAAGACCAAACAAAACAAAT
Organism: Puma concolor; assembly: GCF_028749965.1. Classification (NCBI taxonomy): domain Eukaryota; kingdom Metazoa; phylum Chordata; class Mammalia; order Carnivora; family Felidae; genus Puma; species Puma concolor. Next base: position 82,438,735 of record NC_141671.1, read on the forward strand.
TAAATCTACTGTGGTTTGTTCCCTCAAAATTAAATAGAAAGATCCAGCAGGTCCTTAAACATCTGAAAAAAGTTGCAATCTCTCTGGTAATCAGGGTTTCAAACTAAAACAACTAGGGCTCTCTTTTCATCCAACAGAGTTGGAAAATTTAAAAGATTCCTAATACTTAGCTGCAGTGAGGCAACCAGGTACTTTATTTTTCGCTGGTGGGAATCTATATTGATGCAACCTTTTTGGAATGTCACCTGGCATTATCCTTGACTCAGCTTTTAGGAATCTGTCTCTCAAACACCAAAGTGGATACGTAAGAATATATGTACATAGATTTTAACTGCAGTGTTGTTAAGAATGACAAAAACCCAGAATGTTCCCGGATGTCCATCAACTGAGGGATAATTGAATAAACTATAGTACAACTATAACCATACAAGGCATTAGATTTACATCCAAAAAAAGGTATTAGATTTATATTTGTTGATAAGGAAAAATGTAAAAAAATATAAAGTAAAAAAATAAGCTGCAGACAACTGTTTATAATTTCATTTTTATAGGAGACAAAATACCTTATATATGTATGTATATACATTTCTATATATATTACAGAAAAGATAAAGATAGGAAGAATAAGAAAAGAAACAATAAGAGATAGGAAGAAACAATCTGAGAAATTTGGAAAACGACATTGAACTTTCACCTTTATATTGTTTGAAATATCATAACAATCATGTATTGCCCTGTGATATGTTTAAGAGAAGAAAAAGTTTAAATAAACAAGATTTTCTTCTGTACCTGGCTTTTCTGAGTGATAAACATATATGCAAGAAATATGAAGGTGACAGTTCCCCAAAAACCTACTTTGAGGGGGTGTACTGAAGTTAACAGACTCATCTTCAGCCTCCTGAAATGGTCTATATTCTCTCCAAGACAGTGCAACTCAGAGTGGAACCTGCACACCAGCCCCAGTCCCAGCACACAAAACTGGGAGTTGATACATAGAGACTTCTACAGCCGTTTGCCAGAGTGATTTTATGTCTATTGACTCTGATAATTTAAAAAAATTAATCAGGCTACCATTTTTATCTTTTTAGTTCCATTTTTCTATTCATTGACTTTAAAAAAAATTTTAATGTTTATTTATTTTTGAGAGAGGGAGAGACAAAATGTGATGGGGGGTGGGAGGAGAGAGGGAGACATAGAATCTGAAACAGGCTCCAGGCTCCGAGCTGTCAGCACAGAGCCCAACGCAGAGCTTGAACTCATGAACCGTGAGATCATGACCTGAGCCAAAGTCGGACGCAAAACCGACTGAACCACCCAGGTTCCCCTCTAGTAATTCACTTTCATTGTATTTTATAAAATCATCAGCCCATGGTTCTAAAAAAACAGAAGAGCACAATTTTAAACAATGAAAGCTGATGTTCAGGATGATAAAACATAATGATATATTCAGGTAACTGTAATAATGAAAGATTAAATTTTATTAAACATTTTTGGACTATGTCAATACATTCACACTCTTATAAAACGATACTAAAGAGATAGGAGAAAACCTTCTGGTAATCAGAACAGACTCCTAACAGATCCAGCTGGTTCTCTTGCTAGGAACAATGAAGTCTAGATTATATTTACAAATGAAGACTAAGAACCTGGAGAATAAACAAAACCCCAGACAACTTGAGAAACCAACTGACACAAGTTCAACCAAAGACACTTTGACCTTTGCCAAAGCTGTAGATAAAAAACAATGTGAATTTGACTTTCATTTTTCTCCCCTCTCATTCTTCTGAGTCAAGATGCTAAAGATGAGAGAAGACAGGCAATAAGAAAGAGAAGCCAGGGGCCCGAGGGGGTAGAGGTGGGGGTCTGACTTTCCTGAGCTGACTCTGTTTGAAGTTTCACTTACCAGTACTCTATGACAGTGGGGGGGGGGGGGAGGGGGGGGGCGGGGAGAGAAAAGAGTTTACCATCAGCTAGGAACCATGTCTTGTAAGTGTTCCTGACAGACACATTTTTTTAAAAATCAGAACACACCATGTTTTAGTTCCCAAGAAAAACTGGCTAGAACAATAAAGCACCAAACAGGTTTCTAGCTAAAATAAAAAATACGATCATTTGTAAATGCAAATTTCTTCTCTCCTCTCTAAAAATTTTAAACCAATGTTGAAGTGAAGTGCACTTCCATCCACATCTGGCAGCTTACATGTAAATAACCATGAGTGCCACTGTGGCAGATCAAGTGCTCTACAATTCACAGCTGTGGTGCTGAGACAAGGGAATCCTGGTTTCTCACCAAAGGGTGAGCAGGCACTGGAAAATCTATAACACATTTTGGTATTTTGAGGATTTCTGAGAAGTCAGGAAAAAAAAAAGCAACTTAGGTTATTTTCCTATCAGTTGGACTTAAAAGACAAAGGAGCTCTAAAACAAAAAGAAGCCATGTGTGTATGGCAGTGCTATAACACCATTTGGATTACCTGTAACCATCAGTGCACTCAAAAGAGCCTTAGAAATAAATTAACCCACCACACTGAGGGGTGCAGCATGTGGTAGGGGGCTGGGTGAACTTCTAAAGCATGATTCCAAGCTGAGGGTCTCCTGTTTCACCTGCTCTCCTTTAAGGGCTCATCACCTTGGCCCCCAAATGATGTCTTCAGTAGATGGTGACCAACTGAACACCTCCACAGTCAGAAACAGCTACATGAATGAATGCACTAAAGACACAGCGCAATAGATCACACAGATTAGCATAACAAAATGCAGCATCAAGCAACAAGGTGGTATTTACCAAGCTCCTACTCTGCTTGGCACTGAACTACCTGGAAGGTTAGTGCTTAGGAAAAGTCCTTTGAGGAAGAACTCAGCAACACCAAAGTCTTGAGTCCAACTGGATTTCACCTTCCCATTGCACCAAGCCCACTGTACAGGGTACTAATGGTCTTCTCCTTTGTCAGATTTTACACCCCCTTTTCACTCTTTGTGGCTCTTGGCCTCTTTGCAGCATCTGACACTGTTAACAGCTTTTTATTTTCTCTTTTAATTAACCTCTCTCCCCTGGCTAGCTGCTTCTCCTGTTTCCTTCATGGTTCCCTGCTCCTCCTCCTCCTTCCTCTGCTTGACTAAGAGCCCTTTTCAAGGCCTTGGGTTTCTCTCCCTTTGAGAAATCATCTATCTCCAGGGCATCAGTTCTCTCCTATCCTTTGCCTTTGACTCCTCTCCCTTATTTTCAGCTCTGTATCAAACCATTTTTCTCGCATGTGGGGCCTTGGCTGCATATTTAACCCATTCAACGTTTCTTCCACCTTTGCTATTGCCCTGGACAAAAAAAAGCTTCTCTCTTGACCTCATTCATTTCTTCAACAGGAGAATTGTCTTCCCAGCCACCCAGGCTCTAAATCTTAGAGTCTCCTTTCTTCAATTCCGATCATCCAAGTCCTGTTCATTCTTTATATCTCACCTCTGTCTCTTGCTACCTGACCAGACCCTATTCAGCTCAGAATAACTGCGTCTCCTCTTTCCAACTTGGCCAAGATGATGCCACATTTTGACCCTACCATCACTGTCCCCAGCAATTCAAGAATCCTTACCATCACCCCATAAAATCACCTGCCTCTCTAGTAATGAGGGGTAAGTACAGCAGAGTCACCAAGAGCTTGGGCTCTGGGGAATGGTGGCTGGGCTTCAAACTCAATGGTGCCTCAGTCTCTTCATCCCAAAAGACAGAGTTGATAATAATATCTCCCTCAGAGGATAACTGTGAAGACAGGATTAATTAAAAGATGTGAAGAACATGGGGGCACCTGGGTGGCTCAGTTGGTTAAGCGTCCAACTTCAGCTCAGGTCACGATCTCACGTTTTGTGAATTCGAGCCCCGCTTCAGGCCCTGTGCCGTCAGTTTAGAGCCTGGAGCTTGCTTCGGATTCTGTGTCTCCCTCTCTCTCTGCCCGTCCCCCACTCACGCTCTGTCTCTCTCTCTCAAAAAATGAATAACCGTTAAAAAAAAATTTTTTTTTTAAAGATGTGAAAAATGTGGAATAGTGCCTAGCATAGAAAGTGCTCATTTACTGTCAAATTTGGATGGCTCCGAGCCAGACTGGCCTCCACAGTATGTGCCCATTCTCACTTTATTATCACCCCTGCCCTCATCCGGCTTGTACTGTGTGGATGACCCTTTCTCCTCCTGGCTATTCTATACAAATTATACCTATTGTCAAGGCTCAGGTCCAACTCCCACCCAGCCAGTGGGTCTTCTCTGATTACCCCAGCTACACCCCTCACTCCTGCCTCTGGATTCTACAATACTTACTGGATGTCCCTAAATCACGCTGTTCTCTAAATTACCAAGTATAAGGGGCAGCCCAGCCTCTGGAGACAATATTGGTATTGGTGCCAGAGGCCTGATCCCTTACTATGGTTTTCCCTAAATCAGTGCTTAATGTCTCTGAGGCTCTGCTTCTTTCTCTGAAAAAGTTATAATATGCCTCATTCATAAGGTTTTCTCAAAAATTGAATAAAATCATGGAAAGCTCCTACCACCTCATCGGGCATATTCATAAATGCTTGTTCCCTTCCAGTGAGACTGTACACCTCCCAAGGGCAGCTCACGTTTCTCCCAGCTGCAAGGCAGTGCTATACAGACATTAAAAAGACACGTAGGTGAATGGCGGGCCAAATCAATGAACACCTTCCAAGTCTAGCGATTCTAGGACAATATTCTGAAATGGACTTTTCCATATCTGCTCTAAATAACTGGCAGTGCTTCCATCATAAAATGCATTTTAACATACTCAATCTGCCAAGAACATGAACTGATTTTATTTTTGCTCTAATGAGGGAATACATTATCCACTTAACCTTTCTCTCTTACATGATATTGAGATTTTTTTCTTAGGACTCATTTTTACAAAATCCAGAAAGTCCATGGCAAAAGAAGAAAGAAAGAAAGAAAGAAAGAAAGAAAGAAAGAAAGAAAGAAAGAGCAACACTAAGTAATTTGAAAGATTATTCATACCTAAAAAGGGAATTTTTAACCACAACCTTAGTCATAAACCTTCAACAGGCAAATGAGAAGCAGCGAAAGATGAAGTCCCAAGGAGAGAATTGGGTTGAAGTGCGACTCGCGTTCAGGCAGCGGGTGACGGCACTCATAAGACAAGCTGACGGAAGTGGGTGCTGTACCTTTATCACGGCCGCCCCCACTTGACCACCTGGAGCACCCTCAGAGGAAGCAGACACCCCCACACACTTTCCAGCTGCATCCTGGCGGCCACAAAGTGCGCACACATAATCAGCCAACGTATAAAATTATATCAGAAGCATCAATGTGACGGGGAAAATCTTCAACTTGTGATGAGTAACCTGTGTTATTTAGATTCTGTCACCAAGACCTGAAGCTGAGCTAAGGGGAGACTCCTCTCGACACACCCACACAACCCTGATAACCGGCTACACAAGCGCACAATCTTAACATCAAATATTTGGGGCACTTCAAAGGCTGAGACAGCAAATCCCCTGGTAGAGGGTCAAGGTCCCCTGGGGGTACTGTGGGGGCTGGAATTCTCCCCTCCCTAGTGTTCAATGACAAATGGAAATATTTCACTGGGTCCAAAAGCAAGAGGGACTGTTCCCCGTCTTAGAATGGGGTTAGACAAAGAGGATCTATAGCCCTGTGACACTGTATTGTCTTACAAATGAAGGGCTGAATTTTATTGAAAGAATACAATTCATTGTTTGGAGCAGTGTTCTTTGAGAAGCCTGCTTCAGAAATCATATTTAGGGGCGCCTGGGTGGCGCAGTCGGTTAAGCGTCCGACTTCAGCCAGGTCACGATCTCGCTGTCCGGGAGTTCGAGCCCCGCGTCAGGCTCTGGGCTGATGGCTCAGAGCCTGGAGCTTGTTTCCGATTCTGTGTCTCCCTCTCTCTCTGCCCCTCCCCCGTTCATGCTCTGTCTCTCTCTGTCCCAAAAATAAGTAAAAAAAAGTTGAAAAAAAATTTTTTTTAAAAAGAAATCATATTTAAGTCAAGTGGAGAGAAAACAGGGAAAAAAAAATAAGAGCAACAGTTTACAAGTCATTTTTAAAACTTCGCTTTGTTCCACTTGAATCATTTTAATCGCCATTTTAAGCAGTTAAATTAAAATGCACCTGCATTGTAAATCATGAGAGAACACACCTGCTCTCCAAACATGACTTGAAAATAATTTGATTGCCCCCCATGCTCTCATTTTATATTTAATTTGGAAAGTGAGAAGAAAACTTGAATAAGCTCAAATTCTGACCCATAACTGATAAATCCTAAAGAAATCAACGGGCATTAAAGAAAAGTGTCACTTTTAAACATATACCCATAATCTAAAATACACCCAGTACTAGAAAGTGGGAGTATTCACACTTCATCTGGCATCACAATAACAAGGAGGGGCTTTACATAATAACAAGGCTGTCCACCATAGCAATACATGTACAAAACTTTTAGTCTGTAAGAGCTATGTCTTAAGTTGATGTCATATTCTCTACTCTAAAGTAAGTTTGATATGCTATTAATAATAGCAACAACATTCTTTGTCCACTGGGGCCAGAGTATTTCCCCACACGCTTTCCTTTCCCATGTAACTTGCCTAGGGCCATCCTGAGTCAGAGCACAGAAAGAAACAGAGCATTTCTCCCTCTGTCCAGTCTGCTGAAATTCAGCAACTCTTCTAAGTCTAAATATAAAATACACATCTTTAAATAATCATCAATTTTAATAAGCTGCAGAGGTAGACACTGAAGTCTTCTGTGTTGACAAATCCTAGAACTACATACTTCCTTCACACAGGATGCTTCTGGATAAATGTCTGCCTTAACATTTATTCCTAAAAAGAGATCAGCAAAGCTACAACTGCCTTCTTTGCAAGAATGCAAATTAGACTGCCAGCAGATTACCCTAAACAAAAGGAAGAGGGGTGGAGGAAAGCTCAGTAAAATGTTGAGAACTTTCATTATAGATTTTGGGAGATAATTTCCTATCATTTACCCCCATCTTCCTTTCCTCATCCCCCAATAAATACACCACCAGTTACTCCTCCCTTATTGTATCCTAGTATGACAGTGGCCCGCTAGTAATCTCATCTTATTTTCTACTGTCATCTGCTAGAACATCTCTCGGAGAAAAACCATAAGAGAAACCTGAGTGATACAAATTCAGTATTTCAGTGTCTTAACCTTTTCAAATTATATCTAGATGAAAAAGTTTGCTATCTCCTCTTCATTCACCCTTCCAAAAATGTTAAGGCAGTAAAATTCCTCCACCTTGGATCCTTTTGTAATGACCTTGGATCCTTTTGTAATGGCTGCCTTCATGTTTATGTTCATATAGTATTTGAGGTATCAAAAGTGAAATTTTTACTTTCTTCAAGAGTATCACAAAGCCAAATCTGTGCTGCATCTACAAGAAAATTTAATAATTAGGCTGCTTTCATTAATTCTACTCCTACATACGCATCCCAACAGAAGTGCACATGTGTGTTCATCCAAAGATATGTTCTGGAATGTTCAAGGGCAGTGCTATTCATAATGGTGAAAAACTGAGAACCACACAATGAATAAACAGTGGTACATTCACACAGTAGAGTATTATATAACACTGAGAATCAAAAATTGACCATTATATGCAGCAACATTAACATTTCACAAACCTATTATTGAATGAAAGAAGCCAGACACAAAATAGTATATACCATATGATTTCATTTATACAAAGTTCAAAAGCAGGCAGGCAAATCCATGCTTTTAAAAAGTCAGGGTAGTGGTCACCACAGGTGGGGTAGTCAGTAAAAGGCAGCATGAGAGATTTCTGGGGTAATCGGTAACGTTCTGTGTCTTAATCTGCGGGCTCAGTTCCATCAATATTCACTCTGTGAAATTCATCAGTATAATGAATGTGTGTGGTAGTTGCACTTTTCCCAACTTATAATTGAAATTTAAGTTAAATAAGACAAAACTAGCTTCTCTCAAGAAATAGATCTAAAGGTGTGAAAATTAGAGTAGCTCAACATAGTAAAATGGAGCTAAAAAGCTAGATTCGAATTTAAGATTTTACTATTAATTATGCAATCTCGCTTCTTCTGGCTTTCACTTCTATAAAATGGAGTGGCCCACAAATGTCAAATGACATAACAGTGCATTTTTAGCAAAAAAGATATACAAATGTTTATTATTGTTGCCTGAATAGTAAATGATATTATTCTTATCCACGAATTTTTTAAGTTATAAGATTGTATACAAATGTCAGTATAAATGTAACTGACAATATAGTATTACCAATTTTCCTATTTGAAGAACTTCCTAACAATTAAAGATGATGCAACAATTATTCTACTTAGACAGACACCTTATACTCCTAAATCCTCTGATTTACCTCTTCTTCTCACTGACCTCTCAACTGTCTAATGCTTTCCTATCCTTCCCTCTTGCTCCCACTCTAACCCCTCTTCCTAACTGGCTATGCCCCCATTCCCTCTGCCCATTGGGATCCTACCCACTCTTCAGTTAAATCTCTCCTGGTTGAATCACTCCTCCTGTAGGACATCCCTCCAGGCCACAGTGACTTTTCTTTCTTTTTCCATTTAGTGCCTCTCCCATCCATTTGTGAGAGTTCTTAGATAGGAGCATTGAATAGCTATTTACTTCTCAAAGCATGATTTAACAAGTTACAGGTTCATATCTTGGCTCCTCAGTAGGCTATATTTTTTTGCTAAAGGCAGTGACCTGTGTGATATTTATTTTAATCCCTCTCAATGGTCTGTACATTGTAGATATTAAATAAATGCTTGCTATACCAATGCTTTTTTGTGGATTCAGGAAAGCAGGCATCTCTGAAAGTAGGGCAAAGGTGCAGACTGGGATTTCTTCTTAGAGTAAGTGGATTCTGTCAGTGATCTCTCATCTCTAAAACTCTCTGCTAAGCTCTGATCTTTTTTTTTTCTCTGAGAGCTCTCAGTCACTCCACACTTTAACGTCTAGACCAGCAATATCAAATAGAAATATAATGTGAGCCACATGTGTAATTAAAAATGTTCTAGGAGCCACATTTTTTTAAAAAAAGTAAAAATAAACATGGAAAATTAATAGTATTTTTACTTAACCTTATATATACAAAATACTATAATTTCAACATGCAACCAATGTAAGAAATTATTAGAACACAACGTTAATTTGGACTAGCCACATTTCAAATTCAAAAGCCACATGTAACTAGTGACTGCCATATTGGACAGCACGGGCTGGACTCTAGACTAGAATATATGATTTTGAACCATTCTGAGAAAACCTAAGATGAGGTAAACCCTATAGAGATATGTAATACTCTTCCTAAACCTTGCTCCTAAAAATTGAAGAACATACTTTAAACAATTGTATTTTAAGCTATTAAGTTCAACATCAATCCATATTTACTCAATATTTAAAATGGTGATCTAATAATCTAAAATTCAGTAAGGTGCTATGATGGTTAAAAATAAATTTATAAATTAAAAGAATTTTGGACACTGGGACTGTCTTATTCATAGCACTCAGCCCAGAGCTTTGCACAGAGGAAGAGCTCAGTATATATTCACAGTGAATGAATAAATGAACAAAACAGACAAGCAAGCAAGCTGGGAGAAAAAAGCCCAGCCTTCCATCTCACAGCCAGTTACAAATATGGTACAGTATGGTGATGTTTGTTCACATTTATTTGTGGATTAAGAAATCAAAGCTTGAAGAATCTCACCAAGGTGGAATTTAGATTTATTTCAACAGCCAGTCCTATAAAATGAGGGGAAACCCTGGTGAACAAAAATTAAAACATAACTGTAATGCACAAAAGTTATTAAAATGTCTACAGTGCATGGGGCGCCTGGGTGGCTCAGTCAGTTAAGCATCAGACTTCGGCTCAGGTCATGATCTCACAGTTTGTGAGTTCAAGCCCTACATCAGCTCTGTGCTGACAGCTCAGAGCCTGGAGCCTGCTTTGGATTCTGTGTCCCCCTCTCTGTCTGCCCCTCCCCTGCTCACTCTCTGTCTATCTGTCTATCTCTGTCTCTCAAAAATAAATAAAAATGTTTAAAAAAATGTTTAAAAATGTCTATAGTGCTTTATCATTTTGTAAAGCCATTTGTCATATATTATCTAGATAACATATATACACCAAATATTACCTAATCCAACTATCAAAATATAGTTTCCTTTTCCTATATGCCAAAAGAAAATAGATGGGGAAATATGTGCTTAAACCAAATAACTCTTGGTTACAGGGCCTTAAAGAACATTTTTGATTCATGAGATCATGTTTTCCCATTCATTTTTGCCATACACTGTGGCATACTTTATATCTGATTGTAAGTCATTTATGAACCTCTTTATTTTGGAATTTTATAACTATCATGTTAAGTATTCATTTCACTATGGACATCAAAAGAGTAAGTGACTAATTACATTAAGGGGAAAAGATGAAATGAATCATGGATTCCACCTGAACTGTAGCAGTTAAAAGGGTAAGTAGCAACATATTTAAGGAAAAAAGAGATAAGCTTAAGTTAGTCATGGTCGTTTGAAATAAAAAAGGTAAAAGCAGGGGTGCCTGAGTGGCTCAGTCAGTTAAGCATCTGACTCTTGATCTTGGCTCAGGCCATGATCTCATGGTTCGTGAGTTCAAGCCCCATGTCAGGCCTTGCACTAACAGTGTGGAGCCTTCTTGGGATTCTCCCATTCTTCCTCTCTCTCTGCTCTTCCCCACTCATGCTTGCACTCTCTCTCTCTCAAAAATAAATAAGTATTTTTTTTTTTAATTTTTTTTTTCAACGTTTATTTATTTTTGAGACAGAGAGAGACAGAGCATGAACAGGGGAGGGGCAGAGAGAGAGGGAGACACAGAATCGGAAGCAGGCTCCAGGCTCTGAGCCATCAGCCCAGAACCTGACGCGGGGCTCGAACTCACAGACGGTGAGATCGTGACCTGGCTGAAGTCAGACGCTTAACCGACTGCGCCACCCAGGCGCCCCATAAATAAGTATTTTTTAAAAAGGTAAAAGTATTTTACTTGCCTGATCTCAGATCTAGATTCTTGAAGACAAGAGGTACCGTGGAGAATCACTATAAGATATTCAGACTTTGGAGGTTCCCATAAGGTCAAAATATGGAATACAATACAAGCAAAAAGTAGGCTAAGTATAAAATCAAAGAATTATAAGATAGTTTTATTATTTAAATGTTTCTTTTGAATATTCTTTTATTTATTTATTTATTTATTTATTTATTTATTTATTTATTTATTTATTTATTTTGAGAGAGCAAGTGAGCGAGCATGTACGAGGGGAAGGGGCAGAGAGAGATGGAGAGAGAGAATCTCAAGCAGGCTCCATGCTCAGCACTGAGCCCAAGGCAGACCTCGATCTCACAACCGTGAGATCATGACCTGAGCTGAAATCAAGAGTCAGATGCTTAACCGACTGAGCCACACAGGCGCCCCCTTGAGTATTCTTAACAGGTATTCAGAACCTTAACCTAGTGGAAATCTTAATAAATATAGGGGGAAAAAAACTTGAAGAAATTAACAGAATTTTAAAGCAAGAATCTAGTCCTATATATTAAAAAGAAAAAACAGTTCATTGTTATAAGCTGCCCCAAAACATAAGCAACATAACTCTCTCCTTAGTAGAAAAATGGACAAATCTACTTCAAACTAATTCAGCAACAAATACTTGTTTGAATTTATACACATACAAATACTTAGGCATTTTATTTTTTAAACATTTAAAAAATCAAGATATAATCGACTTATAACATTAGTTTCAGGTATATGACATAGTGGTTTGATATTTGTATATATTGTGAAATGATTACAACAAGTTTAGTTAATATCTGTCACCACACAGTTACAAATTTAGTTTTTCTTGTGATGAGAAGTTTTAGGATCTACTCTCTTCACAACGTTCAAACATACATTACAGTTATTACTAATTACAATCAGGCATTTAAATTAATAATGTTACATATAAACTGGTACTTTTTAGTTGAGCAGGCAATTAAATCACTGAATCTTAAGAATTATGAAGAGAGGTGTTAGCAACATTTAGCTCAGTGCCTCTCATACTTTAATGTGTATGTGACACAGATTGTGATTTAGTAGGCACGGGGTGGGTGTAAGACTCTGCATTCTAACAAGCTCCAAGTGATGCTGATGCTGCTGGTCCAGACACCACGTGTTGGGTAGCCAGCCTCTAGTGAAGCCTACAGAAGGTCCCCCAGACTCTGCTGCTTGGGCGTCTCTGGTAACTAGAAACTAACTTCAGGAATCAGACTTGTGCAGAGAGCAGCAAAGAAATCTGCTTCCTCTCCTAATGATGAAAGACATCCATTCTCTCCGTACATCTCTTTTCCATGTTAAACATCCCCACTTCCTCGGCCACTGTTAGAACTGAACACTTTCTGAATCTGTAAACATCTTGATCACAGAGGACCCTCCCGCTGTGGTCAACATCTTTCTCAAAATAGTCCCTTGGGACCAGGCATAGTATTCCATGGGACAACCAGACCTAAGAACAGTTGAGCAGGACCACCGGATTGCCCAATCTAAATAGGACAGCTCTCAGGGCGCCTGGGTGACTCCATCAGTTGAGCATCCAGCTTTGGCTCAGGTCATGATCTCGAGGTCCGTGAGTTTGAGCCCTGCATCAGGCTCTGTGCTGAAGCTCAGAGCCTGGAGCCTGCTTTGGATTCTGTGTCTCCCCCTCCAACCTGTCATGCTTGCCCTCTCTCTCCCTCTCTCTCTCTCAAAAATGAATAAAACATTAAAAAAATAAAAATAAATAGGACAGCTCTCTTAATGTGGTTCCAAGGTGATGTCATCTTCTGTTAGGAACCAAAGAACCATACTGCACTGGTGGCTTGCAATCTTGTGGAGAAGCAGGTACCAAGCAGGTGTACAAATTCTGTACTTGAACAACTTATTCTTTTTAACCCAAATGTAGGAATTTGCATTTATTCCTGTTAAATGTCATTCTCTGAGGTAATTTTAAAATAACAGACCAAATAAGAAATATTTTCAGAAAATAACAACTCACAGCACTATCAACAATAGCCAACTATGGAAAGAGCCCAAATGTCCATTGATGGATGAATGGATAAAGAAGATGTGGTATATATATACAATGGAGTATTACTCAGCAGTCAAAAAGAATGAAATCTTGCCATCTGCAACAATGTGGATGGAACTAGAGGGTATTATGCTAAGCGAAATTAGTCAGAGAAAGACAAATATCATATGACTTCACTCAATATGAAGGCTTTAAGACACAGAACAGATGAACACAAGGGAAGGGAAGCAAAAATAATATAAAAACAGGGAGGGGGACAAAACAGAAGAGACTCATAAATATGGAGAACAAACAGAGGGTTGCTGGAGGGGTTGTGGGAGGGGGGATGGGCTAAATGGGTAAGGGGCTTTAAGGAATCTACTCCCGAAATCATTGTTGCACTATATGCTAATTAATTTGGATGGAAATTAAAAAAAAAAAAAGAAATTAATAACTCACAAAATTCTTTTAACAATGAACTAATATGTCATACATATACACATATGCAAAAAACACAGTTAAAAATACCAATTATAAAAAAGAACATCCTTGGGTCCACTATTCATTTTGGAAACTAAAACGTTTCCAGGCTCTTGGAAGCCCCTAATGAGCCCTTCCCCATCATGTCCCACTCCATCACCTCTGGAGGGCTATATTGATTTTTTTTGTGACAATCATTCCCTTAATTTTCTTCATAGTTTTATCTTCTATAAATGCATCCCTAAATGATGTATTTAGCTTTACATGCTTTTGAACTTTACAAAAATCGAATCATACTGTATATATTCTTCTGTGACTTGCTTATTTTATTCAATGTTACATTTGTAAAACTCATCCACATTGATGCATTTTTTATTTGTTTAACAAACATAGAGAACTTATGACATGCCAATCATTCTCCTGAGCATGTCACAAATATTAACTCATTTAATCCTAACAACCCTATCAGATAGACACTATCATTTTCCTCAATGTGAAGAAAAGGAGGCTGGGGTTAAGATCTTTCCCAAGATCACAAAATCTTAAGTGTCCAAACCTGCTTTTGAATCCAGGCAGAATTCTTGACTTGAGCCATCAAGAAAAGCCTCTGTACACCCTCTCCTCTATGTGGTGTTATTAGCTCGTTTCTCACTGTCAAATAGTATCCCAGTACATAAACATAGTGAAATGTATTGATTCAATCTGATGTTGATGGGAATTTGGGTTGTTTCCAGTTTTGCTTTTATCAACAACGCTTCTTTTAATATTCTTGTCTTGTGTTTCTTAAAGCACATGATTAAGCATTTTTCCTAGATATATACCTAGTACCAAGACTGCTAGGTTATAAGTTATTAGCAGGCTGAGCTGGTTGGGTAAAAAACTGTTTTCCAATGTAATTGTATCAAGTTATACTCCTACCAGCTATATACAAGATCTTCCATTCATCCATAGCCTTGTCGACACATAGTACTGTCAGATTTTTAAACTTCTGCCAATCCAAAGAATGTGTGTGGTATGTTATTATGATTTTAATTTGCATGTGTTCAATTATTAAACTAACCATCTGGGTTTCTTTTGCCAAATGCTTAAGCATATAAATGTACAGTATTTTATTTTTTAAATTGGGTTATCTGGGTTTTTCTTATTGATTCATATGTGTTCTTTACATATGCTGGACCAGTACCATATACATGTGCCACAAATAGCATCAACTTCTTTGAACTTATTTTTTCACTCTTCATTTTTTAAAATTTAGGTATAATTGACATACATTATATTAGTTTCAGGTGAACTCAATCATCACCATGATGAGTGCAGTCCCTATCTGTCACAGAAGAACATTGCTACAGTATTATTGACTTCATTCTCTATGTTGTACTTTTCATCTCCATGACTTATTTATTTTATAACCGGAAGCTTGTACCTCTTATTGCCCTTCAGCTATTTCACAGCTGAAATATTGTCTTCGAGTTCCTTCACCAATATCGTATAGTTTTCAGAATATAGGTCTTTTACCTCCTTGATTAAATTTATTCCTAAGTATTTTACTCTTTTTGGTGCAACTGTTATGGATAGTTTTCTTAATTTCCCTTTCTCCTACCTTGTTATCATTGTGTAGAAACACAACACCTTTCTGTACATTTCTGTACCTGCAACTTACTGAACTCATTTATTCTATCTAATAGTGTATTTTTTGGTGGAGTCTTTAGTATTTTCTATATATAGTGTCATAGCATTTGCAATAATGACAGTTTTACTTCTTCCTTACCAATCTGGATACCTTTTATTTCTTCTTCTTTTGTCTGACTGTTGCAGCTAGGACTTACAGTACTATGTTAAATAAAAGTCATGAGAATAGGCATCGTTGTCTTGGTCTTGATCTTAGAGGAAAAACTTTCAGTTTTTCTCCATGAAATATGCTGTTAGCTGTAGATTTTTCATGTATCACCTTTACTCTGTTGAAGTATGCTCCCTCTAAGCCGATTTTATTAAGAGGTTTTTTTTTTTTTTATCATGAATGGATGGTGAATTTAGTCAAATGCTTTTTCTGCATCTTCTGAGATGATCACATGGTTTTTAGCCTTCCTCTTGTTAACGTTGACTAGTATGTGAATAATTAACCACCTCTGCATCCCGGTAATAAATCCCACTTGATCATGGTGAGTGATCCTTTTAGTGTGTAGTTGAATTCAATTTGTCAATGTTTGTTGAGGATTTTTGCATCTATGTCTATCAGGGATATTAACCTGTAATTTTGCTTTTTTTATTATGTCTTTTGTTTTGGTCATTAGGGTAATCTGGATGTTTTCCTTGTAGAATCAATCTGGAAGGTTTCCTTCCTCTTCTATTATTTGGAAGAGTTTGAGAAGAAAAGACATTAACTCTTCTTTAAATGTTTGGTAGAATTCACCTGTGAAGGCATCTGATCCTGGACTTTCATTTGTTGGGAGTTTTTTTTTTTTTTTAAATACCAGTTCAATTTTCTTACTAGTAATTGGCCTGTTCATATTTTCTATTTCTTCCTTTTTCAGTTTTGGAAGATTACATGTTTCCAGGTATTTATCCATTTCTTTCAGGTTGTCCAATTTGTTGGCATATAATTTCTTAGAGTATTCTCTCATAATTTTTTATATTTCTGTGGTGTCAGTTATTATTTTTCCTCCTTCATTTCTGATTTTACTTATTTGAGTCCTCTCTCTCTTTTTCTTGATGAGTCTAAGGGTTTATCAATTTTGCTTATCTTTTCACAGAAGCAGCTCTTAGTTTCATTTATCTTTCTTATTTATTTATTTTTTTTAGTTTCTTTTTCATTTATTTCTGCTCTGATCTTTATTATTTCCTTCCTTCTACTAATCTTGGGCTTCGTTCACTCTTTTTCCAGTTCCTTCAGTTATAAAGTTAGATTGCTCATTTGGTATTTTTCTTATTTCCTGAAGTAGGCCTGTATCACTACAAACTTCCCTCTTAGAACCGCTTTTCCTGCATCCCAAAGATTTTGGATGTTGTGTTTCCATTTGTCTATATGTATTTTTTTAATTTCCTCTTTGATTTCTTCATTGATCCATTTGTTGTTAAGTAGCATGTCGTTTAGTCTCCCCTGTTTGTGTTTTTTTCCAGATTATTTCTTGTAATTGATTTCTAGTTTTATACCATTGCGGTCAGAAAAGATGCTTGATATGACTTCAGTCTTCTTAAATTTGCTGAGACTTGTCTCGTGCCTAACATGTAGTCTATCTTGGAGAATGTTCCATGTGCATTTGTATGTGTATTCTGTTTTTGGATAGAATGTTCTGTATGTATCTGTTAAGTCCATCTAATGTGTTGTTCAAAGCCATTGTTTCTTTGTCAATTTTCTGTCTGAATGAACTATCCATTGATGATGGTCTATTTATTCAGGTGTTAAAATCCCGTTATTGTATTACTGTCAATTTTTTCTTTTATGTCTTTCAATATCTACTTTATGTATTTAGGTGCTTCTTTGTCGGGTGCATAAGTTATTTACAATTGTTATATCTGCTTGTTGGATGGATCCCTTTACCATTATGCAATGCCCTTCTTTGTCTCTTGCTACAGTTTTTGTTTAAAAGTCCTTTTGTCTGTACTGCTACCTTGGCTTTTTTCTTTTTCTTCCATTTGCATGGAATATCTTTTCCATTCCTTTACTTTCAGTTTGCCTTTAGGTCTTGTTTTTTTGTTTTTTGTTTTTTTGTTTTGTTTTTTATCTGTTCAGTTATCCTATGTCTTTTGATTGGAGCATTTAGGCCACTTACATTTAAAGTAAATACTGATAGGTATGTATTTACTGCCATTTTGTTCAGTTTTCTGGTTGTTTTTGTTTCTTTCTTTTCTCTTCTTTTTTGAGAGAAAGAGAGAGCGTGTATGTGAGCAGGGGGAAGGGGCAGAGGGAGAAAGAGAGTGAATCTTAAGCAGGCTCCATGCCCAGTGTGGAGCTTGATAAAGGGCTCAATTTCACAATCATGAGATCATGACCTGAGCTGAAATCAAGAGTCGGATGCTTAACCAACTGAACCGCCCAGGCTTCCTATGTTTCTTTCTTCTTCTCTTGCTCTTTCCTTGTGTTTGATGGCCTCCTTTAGTGTTATGCTTGGATTCCCTTTTCTTTATTCTTTGTGTATCTATTATAGGTTTCTGATTCATGGTTACCATTGGGTTCATACATAACATCCTATGTGTATAGCAGTCTATATTATGTTGATGACTATTTAAGTGCATTCTAAAAGCACTAAATTTTTATTCCCCCTCCAGGTTATGTATATGATGTCATATTTTACATCTTTTTAATTTGTGTATCCCTTGACTAATGTTTGTAGATATAATTGATTTTACTTTTATGTTTTAATCTCCATACTGACTTTATAAGTGATTAATCTACTACCTTTACTATATGTTTCCTTTCACCAGTCAAATGCATAATTTCCTTTCACCTTTCATAATTTTCTTACTTCCAGTTATGGCCTTTTTTCCCTCACTTAATGAATTCCCTTTAACATTTCTCGTCAGACTGGTGTGGTGGTGATGAACTCTTTTAGCTTTTGTCTGGGAAACTATCTCTCCTTCAATTCTGAATGATAACCTTACCAAGTAGAGTATTTTTGGTTGTAGGTTTTTTCCTTTCAGCACTTTGACAATATAATGCCACTCCCTTCTGGCCTGCAAAGTATCTGTGGAAAAACCAGCTGAGAGCCTTTTAGGGTTTCTCTTGTATATAAATTTCTTTTCTCTTGCTGCTTTTAAGATTCTCTCCTTATCATTACTTCTTGCCATTTTAATTATGTGTCTTGGGGTGGACCTCCTTCAATTCATCTCGTTAGGGAATCTCTGTGCTTCCTGGACCTAGATGTCTGTTTCCTTCCCCAGATTAGGGAAGTTTTCAGCTATTATTTGTTCAAATAAATTTTCTGTCCCCTTCCTTTCTCTTCTCCTTCTAGAATCCCTATAATGTGAATGTTATTGCACTTGATGATGTCACAGAGTTCCCTTAACCTATTCTCATTTTTTATTTTTCTTTTTGCTGTTCATCTTAGTTGCTTCCCACCACCCTGTCTTCCAGACCACTGATCTGTTCTTCTGCATCCTCTAATCTGTTCTTAAGTCCCTCTGAAGAAATTTTTCATTTCAGTTATTGAATTCTTCAGCTCCAATTGGCTCTTTTCTATATTTTCTATGTCTTTGTTGAAGTTCTGGGTTCATCCACTCTTTTCTCAAGTCCAGTGAATATCTATATGGTGATTACTTTAAACTTTTTATGAGGCACATTGCTTATCTGTATTTCACTTAGCTCTTTTATTGTGACTTTGACTTTTTTCCTTTGGGACACATTCCTTTGTCTCTTAATTTTGTCTCTGTTTGTTTCTATGTATTAGGTGGGTCAGCTCTGTCTCCTGGTCTTGAAAGTAGTGGCCTTGTGTAGAAGGTCTTGTGGTGCCCTGTAGCACAACTCCTGCCCCCGTCACCAGAACCAGGTGCTCTAAAAGTGTTCCCTTTGTGGGCTGCATGTTCCCTCGTGTTGTGGCTGAGCTGCAATTGCTTTCAGACTAGCTGGCTGCAATGACTTGCTTTGCCTACTCTTGGTACACTAGAGTTTTCTCCCTGTCTGTTGAGAGGTTCAGCTGTGGTTGCTGTTGGCTCTTTGGTCAGCGAAGCCAGCACTCAACCTAACTGTCTGCAATTAAACTCTCTGCCACAGCTACAGGCAGGGTTTGCTCCCTGTGTGGCCAGCTAAGAGGCCTGGTTGCAGGAACTATGGACCTGCTGGTGCGTGGGGTTATCTCTCCCCATCCTAGGGCAGGAGTCAGTCCCAGCCAAGGCTGCCTACTAGGTGTGGTGATGCTGTAGCCACCTTGGAGGGATGCTTGACGAAGCAGCTGTGGTGAGTGGGGCAGGTCTGCAGGAGAATGCCGGGCTAGGGCTCATGGTGCTACAGGTTTGATGGACAGTGTTAGAACGGATTGGCTCCTGCAAGTCAGTCTAGTCATCTAGGTTGAAAAGGGGCAGGAAAAATGATGCCTGCTACTGCTTTTGTTTCCAGAGAAATCTCCTACAGATCCCTGTACCTCCAGCACACATTTTGAGATTAGTCAATAAACCTCCTACAGGTATGTCCCTGGCACTTTCAAACTGCTATTTCTGTACTGTGTCTCAGGCTGAGTTATTTAACGTGCTGGCTCTTGAAGGGCAGGGACTTAGTTTCCCATCACACTCCAGTTCTTCCAGAGTTAATTAAGTCTGCTGGTTTTCAAAGCCAGATGTTAGGGGATTTATCTTTCCAGTGCGGGTCCCCAGGGTCAGGGGTGGCCAGTGTGGAGTTTGATCCCCCTTGTTTTCCCTTCTCTATGGGAAAATGTGTTCTGTTTGTAGTTTGGTTCCTAACCACACTTCTACCCCTCCTACTCTTTCTGATGTGGCCTCCTGTCAACAGTTAGTTGAGGAAGATACATTCCGCCAGTCTTCAGGTCGTTTTCAGAGTTAGTTGCATAATGTAGTTGTTGCCTTGATGTGACTGTGAGACAAGGTAAGCTTGGGATCCTATTCTCACACCTTTCTCAAAAGGTCTGGGTTCATGTTTTAGTGAACAGAGCTGTATTCATTTTTTTTTTTCAAACAATAAAAAGGAAGGACTTCTCACACATTTTAAACTTTATGTGCTACCATATGAGAATTTTGAATGTCTGCACTTAGAATCCTTCATATACGTCCATTCATTACATCTTAAGAATGGTCAAGAAAGGGACATCATGCTGACAATGATCAACAATAAAGCTGATGAACCTGACATCTATAAAATTGTGAAGGTACCAACTGGAGAAATAAAAAAAAAAAATCCCAGAAAATCCCAAAATACTTTAGGGACATATACAGATCCAACTCCTCCTTTTAAAGCTTCCCAGTCCTCCAATCCTCACTCTTTTCTCCCAATGTCTGCCATACTTACCTCGACTCTTCATTCTGGCCCTTGGTCACATACCGCCATGCACTATACTTCAAATGCTTCGTGTTTACATGTGTCCTCTCCAAAACAACTTCTCTATAGACAGGGAACATATTTTATACTGGTATTGCGTCCCACACACCATATCCTGTGCCTAACAGAGTTCTCCACAAAGAGCAAATCCTCCATAAGTACTGATTTGTCCAAGAAGTAATTTTAGGATAAATTTTTAAAAACCTGGGTCAACAAAGATAACTCATACATTAGGAAACTGTACAAAATAAAGACATAAATTGTTCAAGGGGGCATTTAACTGAAGTTCAATGTAGAAGAAACATTGGTGAAAAAGAGATCTGAAATGGGAGGGTGGGAACAGGTTATAAGGGGCTTTAAATGTTCTACCGAGGAGTTTAGACTTCTGTAGGCTGCAAGAAGCCACAGCTGATTTTTAACGAGGGAGAGTCAACGAGTCCATTCATTCATTCATTCAACAAATATATATGTATTGAACACCTTGAGTGCCAAACACTTTGCCAGGCACTGGGAATACCACAGTGACCACAGGAGACAATAACCCCTGAGCTTATGTCACAGTGAGGGAGAGAGATAATACGCAAGCAAGCAACACATATAGGATGTCAGAAGGTGATAAAATCTTTGAAAAAAGGGGCACCTGGGTGGCTCGGTCAGTTAAGCGTCTGACTTCAGCTCAGGTCATGATCTCACAGTTCATGAGTTTAAGCCCCGCATCAGGCTGTGCTGACAGCCTGGAGCCTGCTTCGGATTCTGTGTCTCCCTCTTTCTCTGCCCCTCATCCACTCGCACTCTGTCTCTCAAAAATAAATAAACGTTAAAAAAAAAAAAAAAAAAAAGATCTTTGGGGAAAAGGAAGGAAAGGAAAGGAAAGGGGCACCTGGGAAGGAAGGTGGTCCCTGCACTCCACAGGGCAACAGGGAAGGCTTCCCTCAGGGAGTGGGAGAGAGCCCTGAGGCTGCAGGGGGAGACCTACTCCTTACTGTGTGTACCATAGGCTCTCCTGCCTGTTCCCACAGTCCCACAGACCTACTCAGGCTGTACAAGCATTTTAGTGGCCAGAAGGCAATTCAAAGATTCCAGTCCTCTTTCACACTCTGGGTTCTGGGCCTCTTCCTCCCCTCATTCTCTTGGCTACCCCACCCCATCCAGATGGATTTCTGATGCTGTCAGGATTCTCCAATTTAAGGCTGGGTGGCACAGCCATCTCAACCTCTCATCTTCCTTTGCTGATTTCCCTGAGCCTGGCCTATCCCCAGTCTGGCTTCTGAAGCTCAGGCCGCCTTTGGAGTTTTCTTTGGTTCCTCAGAGTCCAGCCTCCTCCCCAGGAGGTGCTCTCAGTCGCAGGTAGAAAGCCGGTTCTGGCTCCCCTTCTGATTTCCTTCCCACCTGAACATCCCCTCCCAGAAACAGGCTGCTGCCATGGATGGCAACAGCAGCATCCAGGCCACCGTAGGGGACTCCATGAGCCAGAGAGCAGGGTCAGGGAGCAGCATCGGGTAGGTGCATGACATGTGGGTGTACATGTAAATATGTAATCATGTATGTGTGTGTGCATGCCCGGGTGTGTCCAAGAATGGTGTGAGAAAGGGGTGTGAGCATGCAGGCAGAAGCAAATGGCATCTAGAAAAGTGGGAAGAGGTGAGTGTTCACAGAGACAAAGAAATGCAAACATTTGCCGAGAGAGAAGGAAAAAGAGTCCCAAAAGAAAACTCCACAGGGTGGCAAGGCACAAGGGTAAAAAACGTAACAGGGAGGTATTAGTATTAAAAACCCAAAATGCTGAGAAGATGGCAGGAGACAAAACAAAAAAACAAAAAAGCAAAACAAAAACAAAACCCCCCAAAACCAATCTGCCTAAAATGAAGTACGAAAAAGGTAAGACTGACACAAAATTTGAAAACAAATAAAATTCTAATTCTGTGCTTCCCTCTTAAGCATTCATTTCCCAGATCAAGGCTCTCGTAGCAAAAGTAACTAGGAAACAAATGACAGAACATTCCTAAAGATGAAGTTCAGAAGGAAACAACTGGAAATTCTAGAAATTCAGTTGCCTTCACTACAAAATGCAAAAGGGGAAGGCTCTCGGGTAAGACCGCTGTGGAACAGAGCCAAGATACGGATCCTGAATGGCCTGGCCAAACTGCAGGCAAACGAACCCAAACTAAACAGGAAAACAAGAATGTTCACATGTACAGGCGCAGGTCAAGAGGCTGCAACACAAAAACACACACTGAAACTCCCTGGGACGCTCAGGGTCTCCAGGCAGCTCCTTGACCATGGAAATGAGGCAAGGCCCTTCCTCCTGTGATAACTGTCCCTTCTCCACTCTGCTGTTTCCTCTGACTCGCATTTTCTGTTACCCTTCCTCTTGGAATCTTTTAACAATGACTCACACGGCAATAGGGCTAGTCAGCAATACCACGGCCCTCTGCAGTCGATGCTGTGTAGGAAGCAAGCAGCTCCGTGGACTGTCGTCAGTACCCGTTTTTTCCTTTCTCTGTTCAGGGAGGATTTGCTTTTCAGCCACGTTTCCCTCAAAACACAGTCCTGACAGGAGATGCTTACTACACAGATTTCTAAACGATGAACTGATCTGACTTTGGCTACTTGGTCATAACGAAACTAAAAACACTAACATGAAAAAACAATAGTGTGATCATCTCACCTACAAAAAACAACTTGATACTTGGGTGAAATCATGAGACCAGAAAAAAAAAAAAAAAAGCTCAAACTACTCAAACTAATATTTTCCAACCTTTCACTAACAGCTAGGGCTAAAACCACATGTTGTGAAGGTCTTGCACTGCGTTATTATTAGAAGTCACAATTCTATTGATACTGATGAGTCATTTGTATCGGCGGAAACCAAGAACTTCCATCAACATCATGTTACACACAGTCGCTGTGGCTTGGCTTTTTCTTTATTACTGGTCAGAGCTGCTTCAGAATGCTTACTGACTGAAAAAAAAAAAAAAAAAAAAAAGGAGGAGCACTCCTTAAGGATGTGAAAGCTTTCCTTCCCCAGCTGATCTCGTTATTCATCCTTCTCAGGATAGTTTAGGGTGACTTGATCAACTCGTGTCTACAAAAAAGGAAGTTTATTTAGAAACCTCAAAAAAGGTAACATTTCACACTTTCCGATGAAAATAAGCAGAACTGAACTCCAAAAACAAACAGTGAAACCATCTTTGAAAACACATGTCAGATTTAAAATGACCTGAGGTCAGGTTTCTTTCTTTCTTTCTTTCTTTCTTTCTTTCTTTCTTTCTTTCTTTCTTTCTTTCTTTCTTTCTCTTTTTTTCTTTCTTTCTTTCTTTCTCTTTTCTTTTTTGTATAACCTTAATAACATGCAATGGATATAAACAAACCCTGTCATCACTGAAGGGCTTGCACCACACAAAACCATGTCAGGCTAGCCACTGTGCACCCACTCCCCTACTTCCCCACTCAAGGCACATGCTCCTTACGGAGGGAGAAGTAGGTCAGGTTTCAGTTACACCAAGAAAACCTACGCTAAAGGTTTATGAAAGTTCCTTCTGGTGCTAAGGAAGAAATAACAGCATATTCCTTTTCCCCTATTCTCATCCCCTCACCCTTCTCCCCTTAAAGAGTCTCAGAAAATTAAAATGAAGTAAAAATCCATTTCCCCGAGGGATTCCCAGAAATGCCACGGTGCTTATGCAGTCTCTACAAAGGTAGAAATATGCCCAGTGTTCTGCCCTGCAACCAAAAGGCTATGATGGGCTGCTGGAAGGAGGAAACCCAGATCAGCAGTGACTACAGATCTGAAAATAGGCTGCCAGAAGCTCAAAGGCCCGGTGCTCTCCAAGGGCAGCACCAGGGCTGTGGGCAGTTTACAGTGCGGCCAGCTGAGTGCCACAAGAGCTCCATGAGTCAGCAAGCGCCTCTGGTAGGAAACTGCTGACATGCTAAATTACTCTTGCATACATAAGGTGCACACACCTACCCAGCAAAAATCAAAACAAGGTACACGCAAATTAGCAAACAGGAACCTCCCTACCCTTGCAGTTCTATTTTCTAAGGTTAGACCAAAAATATAAATAACCTATATGCCACTGCCCCAAAAGTAGTGGCAACAACCAATAATAATTAATAGCGGTAATAAACAAACAACTCACTCTCAGTGTTGTGATGTGTGGAACAGCTGCATTCAAATCTTACAAGCCAGTTAATTTTAACTGGTTTTAATTTTAACTGGATTTAACTGCTTTTCCTCCTTCTGAAAAATCAAAATAGTTGCTCTATCGACCACAAAAACTGGTAACAGACAAGCACAGTTCCTGTTTTTCAGAGGGGACTTACTTTCAAACCCACAATATCAAGATGCTTAACATAAGTGGAAATTTAAAATTTATTGTTTGATGTGGGAGACTTAAACCTGTATACTAATTCAGATCCCACAAATGTTAGAGTAATTACATCTCAGGTTTGTCCTACGCGTCTTTCATCTCTGTTCTCTCTTTTAATACAGGATCCAAAAATCTACAGGAAAACGGTTTGGAACTCAGAACACATTTTCCCATAGAGACAATGCCATGCTAGTGAGCTAGCATTCCAGGATATTCCATGAAACAGTTTCAAATGTAAAATACGAGTGAGATGTTCAATTGCAATTTAAAAAGAGAAAATAATACCATAATAATTGTTCCAAAACCAATTAAAACTTTAAAAAAAAAACCCTCTTGACTGACTGTGTTTGAGGAAGCATCTAATTAGAGGAAGATAAGGGACAGTCTTCTAAATAAGACTTTTGGTCTTCATCTTGTCTCACTCTGGTTCTTTCAACATGGTTTAAAAGATTAATTTCACTTTGAAATGCATGGCATTCTCTTACTTTGGCATAATGTATCATTAGAAAAATCTTTATGTTTATCAGTTGTGAGCACTGATTTTTTTTTTTCTTCAAAAGAAATGATCAAGAGTTGGAAGAGGAAAAAAAGAAGGGAAAATGGCTATAAGAAGGGGATACTAGTGAGTGAGGAACAGAAAGAAATGGAGTCAGGGAGAAAAGCGGGCATGGTGGCATAACTAAACTAGGGAGACAGAGGAAAGGTAGGAATTGGGTGCCCCACTAGACAGTGAAGTATTCCACCCAGCTACTCAGTGATCTGACCCACAGTGAAGGAAGGAATCCAGCAGGATAGTTCCACAGACTGGCACTAGATGGCGCCATCAACTCAACATAGCATGGTTGCTGGAGGACTTTGCCTTGGTGGTTGGGTAGTTCAGAAGGCAGTTCAGACTCCACAACTGGGTATTTAACAGGTAACAGGTCTAAACTAAGCATTGTTTCATGAGTCAATCAACTTCTCCAAACATTCAGATATAATCACCATGCTAACAGCATAGGTCATGCCAATTTTTAAATAAATTTATCAACTCAATTTTTAGTAATAAAATAGGGTGTGGAGGCAGGTGAGTGGGGTCCACTGCTTTTTTTTCCTCCTAAAATTCAACATTTAAGGACAACAGCATACTTTGAGTTCACTGCTACTGAATGACAAGAATTCCTAATTATAAACCAACTGGCTTTCTCCTGTAGTTCTGTTTAAAGGTCAAATAACATACCATCTTGCTACACAGGTTTATGTGATCAGATCCAGTGTTTGTCAAGAGGAAGGTGGTGTTCACTGACAAATGTATTAAAACATTAAAAATCATCACCTCCTTATATTTTTAATAATACAGTGGTTTTTATCCTTTAATCTGCTTATCTATATTCTCTGTCCAGGACTGGATTTATAAACACCTTCTCTTCACTCAGAGATGTCCTCCCATAACCAGGTTACAAATGTGTGAAATCTTACCATTCCCAGTGATAGAATTTTGCTTCTTTGGCTTTGTCTCCTATTAACATGCTGATGATTCAGAAACAAGTGTACTAGGTATGCTGTTATTTACACCATAGTAAAATTGTTTTCATAAAATCTCTTTCTGAGCTTTGTTTTGAAAGGGAACAAGGGGACTAGTTAAGGGCACTGGTGGCCGAACGCAGCACAGCAAAGACTGCAGAAGGATGGAATGAGGCCGGTGGAAGGAAGAACTGATCGCAAACCTTGCTTAGCTTTACAATTGCAGAAAGGATCATCATCCCTGACACTGATCTTACTAAGGAGATAATATGAAAAGTAAGGGTTAACTCTAAGTATGTCTACATTTTCCTCTTGCTGAGAGGGTAATAATATCTTTATAGTTAATTTCTTTTTTTTTTTTTCATAGTTTGACTCTTCAGGGCTCATTCATTTGCATAATATGGAATCTTGAACCCATATAGATATTCTACAAATCAATGCAAGTAATTCTTACACGAAATCAGCTGCTTTAATTTAAGCTCATCATTGTTTGCATAGAAATCTTTATGCACTCATCTGCTTGATTTTTTTAATCACTTAAAACCTCCAACAGTGACACACTAAGCATCTCCTCATTTAGCCATCTCCAAAATTTGAACTAAATACTGAAAAATAAGCACAGTACATTCATATGCTAGATCATTTTCCAAATTGAGCTTCAAATGTGTGCTTGATGTCCTAGTAGCTCCCAAGAATAATGCCTCTTGACTAAGGAAGACCAACTTAGATGTCCAGCCCAGGGCAAAGCTGAATCAGCATTCCAAACAGTGACCCTGCAAACCTGAGTAATCAAGGTCACTGCCAAACCAACTGCCTCGCTGAGTCCTTTAAAACCATTCAAATCCCCAGTTGAGAGTTGCAACATGCTAATCTGGCAAGATAATCTCTTCCTAATAATAAATTTAAAAATAAATAATAAATAAATTGGGGAGAATGAGAGCAAAGGTTACCTGCTTTTATCTGTTACTAGTAGCTAATATTTCTAATTAGGAGCTCTAATGGAATTGGTTCTGGATGAAATTCTTCCTCCTCAGTAGAATCATTTACCTATATAGGAATAGTTTTCCTTCACCTTTCCTACCCTCATTTAAAAAAATGCTAAAAACAAAGTCTTCACTTAACAAGAGGTAGAAGCTTGCACTACAGGAAAATCCTGGGGACAGGGCCATGGGATTCACGTTGTCTAGTTCTTCTTTATGTCACCACTTCTGCTCTCTGATCCCCAGTGGACACTTAGACCTGAGGAATGAAATTATTAGAAAGTGAATCATATGAAAGACAAAAGATGTATTCATTAAAGTTCACTGACACATGATTTTTTCAATTTTATCGTTCAGATAGACATCAACAAAATATCCAATATTTCAGAGTGAGTTGGCCTATATTTCTACTTCTGAGAACTGCTAGAGAGCAAAAACGAAAAGCGGGGGACGGGGGGCAGAATAGCATGGCAGTTAAGAGAACAGGCTGTAGCATCAGATACCTAGTTTCCAATCCCAGCTCTACCTCTCATTAGCTGGTTGACATCTGTGCCTCAGCTTCTAATGATCACACCCAGCTCTGGGTTGTTATAAGGATTAAATGAGTTAATATGAATAACACACATAGGAAGCTCCCAACACAGGCTAGCTATCATCCAAAGAAAAAGAGTTTTAGCATACGGTACAGTAGTTTGTTTTAAATAGATACCGTCAAAACTCCTAAATTGTGCTAAGAATGGTCTAAATAATCCTTCCTGGGCTGCAGAGGCTAGAAACCTTCTTGCTTTGGGGTAGGCAGGGGGTTCATACAGAAGCTGGGCTCACATTTTCATTGAAGATCCTTGCCTATGTCAGACACTTACCAGCCAACTGGGAGGAATGTCTGTGTAACTTCTAATCATTTGAATGTTGTCAAAATGACCCTAAATATGTTCAAAATAAAAACGCTAACTTGCATTGTTTTCCAACTATGGAAATGAACAGTATTCTTGGCAATTAATTCTGTTTTTATCAGGTTCTAAAGACACAGGTAAATAAATCAATTCTGGACTCTGTATACAGGAATCATTATTTGCCAAAATGGCCCCAAGGGTTATATCATGGTTTATGCAATACTCCAAAGGGCCAAAGATAGTAGTGAATTAATAGGATTAGGAGGCTAGGAAGAAATGACAAGCTCCAAATTTCAGATGGGCTCGGATAGGCAGCTCATTCCATAATTCCTCAAGAAGGGCTGCCCCAACTGCCCAGCCTGGTCACATTCCCCCATTACACCCACCCTGGAATGGAATACCTTTCCTTTACAGAACGTGCAGTGGGTGATCTGTTACTACCTAATTAATGTCATCTCTATGGCATTCTTCACTAGGGCAGGGACCAGAACTGGATCTGTGACCCCTTACCGCTTTCCACCAAGAGCACTATGATCACCTAACACCATGCCTGCCACATAAGAGATGTTCAGTAGATGTTTATTTATGGAATGAATGAGGCATCTATCCCTAAAGAACGGCACTTCTGAACACCTGGCCCATTTTGTTGCAACCCCAAGGTTCTAATACAGAATGGGAAGAAAATAAAAACTGCCACTAATGTGTGGATACTGGGATACTAGGGAAACTTCTAGTCTAAGCCTTCTGGGTCAGACTCATGAAAAGTCCTGAGGAAACTCCTGAAGCATCTGCAGAAAATGACAGGGGAGAGAGAAGAACAGTGCAAGACTGGAATTGGAGGACCTGGAAGTTCAAACAGATTTCTTCTGAAACTAACCTGGAGTTTGTGACACGCTAGCTGCAGACACAGGAAAAACGAAAACAATTACGAGAAGAATAGGAGGACTGGGCAGTGGAGGATTTAAATGCTTGGGGAAGGAGAAGATGAAAGCAGACACAAAGACAAGAGGGAGCTAGCAACCGAGCGCCAGTTCTCAGGGGCATCAGCGGTGTGTCCTACAGCCTTCAGGAGATGAACAAAAAAGTCAGGGAGGAAATGACCCATCTCAGAACCAAAGGACAATTTATTATCAGGCTAAGGAACAAAAGAGAAGTTAACCAGGGGAATATGCTGGAGAAATGATGATTATGAAGTCACTGGGGAAGACTGAGAGACATCTTGGCTGTAATTCCAATGACTAGAATGAACGAGTACATACGTGAAATGCTTTCAGATTGGGGAGATTTATTATTTTGGAAAAGATAGCTCAAGGAAAAACAAAGGCAAAAATCCTGCCTGATTTGTGAGGTAGTGCCACTGGTATGGCAAGGTTCAATTTCCATATTCTTTAGAAAAGAAATGGTCCTTGAAAAGGACAGAGTAGTGATTCTAAGGATACTTCCAGCTTTAGGGAGGCTAAGCAGCATGCTGATGGTTAAGATTAGGTTTTAGGTTTAGGTAGACTAACATTTTAAATTAATAAGAAAGAAAAAAAAGGGGGGGGGGGGGGAGAAAAGTAAAAGGAAAAACCCTGAACTGACAAAGAAAACTACTTTGCTATGAAATGTTGTTCCAAGCCAAAAAATAAAAAAAGGATATTCTGGGCAACCTTTCTAAATTTACAAAATGTTTAGTTCACAGCAGGTTTCACTTTGGACTTGAACAATCTGTAAATATTTACATAAAATTTAAAGATGGGCCAGGAGTAGGTCACACACTCTCACTGACAAAACAGGAGCGATTTTCTATGATTCCCAGGGTCTTGGTGCTGCTTTGCGTAATGTAGCTCTAGCTGTGCCAGAAGTTTATGCCCTTTTCCCCCAAAATGCAAATTTTTACAACCAGCCTTGGCTTCTGATCCTCCAGTGCCTCTGCTAGGGTCCTATGTCACTGGAACTTCTGTAATATCCAGTTAGTAAGAGAGGAACAGGAAGGTAGATGCAGTGTCTGCTGTATAAATGCAGGTTTTGGCAAATATGTTGCATCTGGTACTGTTCTATGTTCCTTGTCCATGAGAGTAGGAGCCATGTCCTCTGTTTAATATGGTTCCTGTGCACACCTAGTCATTGACTCAGGGCTAGACTGTACATACAGGATGGGGAATAACCTTTAGACAGTCCAGAAAACACATACAGCATTCAGGTGAAATTCTTTACAACATAAAATGAGAAAATTCCTCTTCTGCAGAATGGGCACAATGCCTACTTCTCAAGGTTGCTTTGAGGAGTCATCGAGGCAAGTACAGAGAAAGTAGTTAACACTGTTCCTGGCACATACTGAGCCTTCAATAAATCACAACTATTATTTTAGTGGGTGTTCTCAAATGTCAAATTCTCATGTAGGTCCTCAGGCATTTAATAGCCAAGTTACCCCATCTGGTCAATAACACCTAAGAAGATGACAGGTTATTCAAAAGGAATGGATTATTTACCTTCAGAGGATTGCCATGGCACCCATGATATTAAGTATGTGGCTCTTCATGTTGCATTCTCCATCAGAAAGAAAGTTATCAATCCCTGAGTGGGACTCAGTTTTGATTTCAAGTTTTGTTTTTCTTATATCTTTCAATTTTCTGGATAGCTACAGACATTTGCTTGGTGGAGACTCATAAATCATCTACTATGTGCCAGGCCTTTAGAAAATAGCCAAATACAGCAATATTAAACAATAAGAAGTTTTAGCCCATTCAGTGGCAGAAGAAAGGTTACCTAAAAGAAAGGCAGAAGAAAGGCCAGCTCTAGCTATTGCATACATCTTCATCCAGCATTTAAAAAATTTTTGAGGGGCGCTTGGGTGGCTCAGTCGGTTGAGTGTCTGACTTCGGTTCAGGTCATGATCTCGTGGTCTGTGAGTTCGAGCCCCACATCAAGTTCTGTGCTGACAGCTCAGAGCCTGGACCCTGCTTGGGATTCTGTGTCTCCCTTTCTCTCTGCTCCTCCCCCACTCAAGCTCTGTCTCTCTCTCTCTCTCTCAAAAATGAATAAACGTTAAAAAAAATTAAAGTTTTTTTTGAACTAGTATTTTAAACTTAGAGCTTCCACATAAAAATGCAGATATCCTGCTTCTCTTGGATAAACCAGGCGACATGGTAACACAAAGCCAGTATTCCCACCTATTCCTGTGTGGCAACAGTCAACAAGAGGCTAAGACAAAGTAGTGGTTGCCCTTCCCTACTATGCCCCCCCCCTCACCAGGAGAGTGAAAAATGAAAATGAAGGGCCCCGAAGTCAAGAATTATTAACAATTTCAAGATGATTAACAACAGATGATTCAACCAAGTGTGAGATCCTTCTGAGCAGGGGGGGAAGGGTACAACAGAGCACACACATGCCCACGAAGCTGGTCTTGCACCACACCCCCTCAGCAAAACAGGAAGGGTATTTATTTCTCTAAGTAATTCTGTGATTCATTCAGTAATGAAGCCAGCATTAACAACAAGCCAGCTACCATACCCCCCCCCAAACCTGAGGCACAAAAAGTAGGGGAGTGAAGCCCAGCACACTGAGCTAGAGAGCCTCTAGAATCTCTCTCCACCCTTGTTAAGCCTGGATCCATACCAGAGATACTAAGCGTGAGTTAATCCAAATAAAATTAAACTGCTCCCAACGATATAGATTGGTCTGAGCCCTATTGTTGGCATCACAGGAGCCCCGATCAACCATTCTGAGGAACAGCTCACAAGCGCTAATGAGTAAGTCCCGTTGGCTGTGCAGACAGTGGGCCCAGAAGTGAAGGGCCGGCCTAGGAGAGATTTGAACATGAACCTGACCATCTGGCTCTCCGTGACTCACTTTGATCACAAAATGAATTGCAACAAATTGAAGAGCACATGGCTAGAGTTAATTGTCTCATCTGTAATCTGAACCCACTTTTAAGCAGTTGTTATTACCCTCTATCAGGTGAAAACGTTTCCTACCATCACTGCAAAGTGCATTTCCTGATGAACTGTAATGGATCATTAAATTCCATATCTGAATAACAATACTTTGCACTTATGCAGTGCCTTTCATCCAGGGATTTCAAGGCAGTTTGCAAATAATTAAGCCCCTCATACAGCAGCCAGAGGTGAGTGACTGGAAAGAACTTGCCTGAAGATACTGAGTCAAAGGCATGATTCAATAGAAAGGGAATAAATGGCTTCTTCCCAGGCATTAGCAACACTGAAAAGTGAACTGGGGTGGGGTGGGGGTGGGGGTTTGTTCTGATGACCCCCCCTCCCTTTCTGCCTAACCCCCTCTTCTCTATGGCAGATCCTCACATGCAACCTACAAGGAACAGAAAAATAACTAACAAGGGTATTTATAATTTAGCTATGAGTTCAGACACACACATGCATGAAGAGAATGTTTTCCCATATAATCCTGGCATATACAAAATGAACTGACATTTCAATCCACCTGCAGAAGCAACAGATACCAGAGGAATTAACTCAACACACTTATGATTACCAAATGTCAAACCCAAAGCCTTCCAAAATGCAAAATGAAAATATTGCCCTGCACAAATTAGAGTGTGTTCTAACAAAAGTACTTTTTATTCCATGGTTGTGTATTCCATTTTGGGGACCCCCCCCCCACTTTGAATGACATTCAAGTTTCAGGAACAGCAAATAGGACAGAATTGGGCAATCAATGCATTCTCTAAACCAGAACACTACAAGGGAAAAACATTTCAGTCACCACAACTTTTGTGGTGAAATTATAAACTCCTGAAAAACTGAATTTATAATGGAAATGCTGACAGACCTTTCACTGGAGCAGTCTGAGTGCAACACTGTAATTTAGCAATCTCTCTTACAGACTAAAGACTAATTCTAACAAGATGTCATTTTGACTCACGTTTATTACTACCTGCAAGAATGAAAAATGCCATTTACTCGGGAGCTGCCGGAGAACCAGGGTGGGGCAATCTCACATTTTAAGCAAGACGCCCGCTGCCTTACCAAAATAGCCCTCTCCACGGAAAGAGTGGCAGCCTTTCACGCTCAGCTTCTTTCATGTCAGCCAGAGCCTTCGCAGCTCGACATGCCTTTCCTACATGTTACATTTTAATGATCTGAGAAAACCGTTATCGGAGTTAACATCTCTAATTTTACTCTAAACAGACAAAAGCAAAATATCTCATTAGGCATCATCTCCGCCAAGGTTCCCACTAGGCAGAAAAGGATTTTTATCTAAAGTAATTACCCTTTTTAGTTAAACACACGCAACAGATGAAATTTACACACAGTGCGACTACAGCACTAGACAGCAAAGGTGGAAACCAAGGAACGCCGCGTCTCGCTACCCGCGGATCCGCGGGGAGTCTGCGGCGCAGTAGGGGGTGGGGCGCCCTCGTCCTTCCCATTTCTCGGGGGCCACGGGTCGCAGCGACCACGGTCACCGGGCGCGAGAGCTGCGAGGCGCGCCTTCTCCGGCCACAGACAAAACCATCGGGACAGCGCCCACACTGGAACTTCCCCCAAGTTGTTAAACTCGCCTACACGCGAGAAGGTGCTGAGGATACTCCGCACGTCCACAACCCCCGAAGCCAGGGCTGCGCGGCCCCTTTCACGTGCATACACTCGGCCCCGCCCGCTTCCTCCCACGGTTCGAGTTCCTGCAAATTCTCGGCCAGATCGAAGTGGACGAGATGCTCACTCGAGTCCCCTCTCGCGGGCAACTGGGGTAGTCCATGAGCGCCGCCCGCCGCCCTCTCCAACGCCACTGGGCTACTAAGCACCCACCCGTGAGAGGAGTACGAAGCGATCACAGGGAGACTCGGCATGGGGAGGTGGGGAGGTGTCCCCTGGATAAACTCCTCTCCTGGGTGAAGCTTGGAAACTGAAGTGTGGGGAGGAAAAAGAGGGTGTGTGTGCGTTGCACTTTGATTTCATGTAGAATCTTGGGGAGGGGGAGGTATAAGGTTTCTGTCTCTGAAGGCACGAGCCCCTCGGTTCAAGCTCCCAGGGACGCATTCCCGTAACGCGATCACTGGATAGGAGGGATTCCACCCAGCGCGCTTCCCTTGGTCTGCGCTGCGAGTCTCCCAGCTTGCCTCTTCCCGGGACCCTAAACTTGGGCTTTGATGCCGCGCCAGTCGCGGAGGTCTCAGCTACCCAGCGGCGACTGACAGCTGAGCGCGAAGGCGCGGTGGCCGCAGTCCCCGCGGAGCAGCCCCAGGCGCGGACGCCGCCGGCAACTAGGAGGCCGCCGGGCCTGGCGCGGGGATCGCGGGCTGGGGGCCGAGAGCAGGGCCGTGGGTCTGACAGCTGCTCCGGCTTGCGCGGACGCGCGCCTCCCTCCAGCCCGCCCTCCCCACGCCTGACTTATTACCCTCTGCTCCTCCTCCCCCTGCTGTTCCAAAACACCCGTCGACGCGAGCAAAATACAATGCCGCCTCGCCTGCCGTAAACAGCCTGGCGAGAGAGCTCACATTCGCCGCGCCGCGTCCGCCGGCTCGGCTCCCACCCCCTTCCCGTTCCTAGAAAATGCCATAAAAGCGGGCAGGGCGCTCGACGGGCGGCTGCGCGCCGGGCGGCCGGGCTCCCTTCCCGCGTCGCTTCCCCACGCCTCCCCGCCTGCCCCGCGCACCCGCTCCCTCCCCCCGTTAACTTGCCCCGCCGCCCCACCCGGTGCCGGGCCCGGGACCCAGGGCCGGGGACTCACCTCGCCAGAGAACTTTGCGTCCTTTTTCGCCTCCTCTTCCCAGTGTCTTCCCAGCCTGCAGCCCCCTCCCGGGAGCTGGCGCGGTGGGCGGTTCGGGGGTCACCGAAAGCTCTCGGAGAAGACGCGCATCACATGGCAGCTCGTTCCCAGCCCCCCGAGTGTACCGGGTAGGGGGAGGGGAAGGGTCGAGGGGAGGCCGGAGAGAAAGCAAGAGCCCGGCGGCCGCGGGAACAGGCAGGCGGGGTGGAGAGGGCGGCGGCGGGCGCTCACGTTAGCGCTGCTGCGACCGCAGCCCGGGTGTGCACGGTCGCTGCTGCTGCTGCTGCTGAGGCGGCGGCGGCTCGGCGCTGTTTGCTCCGCGCCGCGCGGCTCGCGCTCTCCCCGGAACGCCCACACTCTCAATCGCTACATTGTTGACATTCGGCGCTGACGTCACCCGCTCCCCATTCACAATAACTTTACGGGAGCCGGGCAGCGCACCTCCCCGGCCGCTGGGGCGCCGTACGCCTGGCGACTAGCGTAAGCCGCTCCGCGAATGGCGCTCCGGGGGCTAGGGTGGGGGGCGAGGGGCGGGGGCGGGCGCGCGCGCTCGGCCCGCTCGCGGGAGGGGGCGCGCCTCAGCCGCCGCTGCACTCCCCGCTTTGTGCAGCCGCGCGGTGGGGAGAGCCCCGTGCTCCCGGCCGGACTGAGCGCCTGGCCGGGTCCGGCCTTGTTCGAGACTCGCAAAGGCCTTGAAAGGCAAGGGTTGGGGGCTTGTGGGGGGGAGGGGAGTGGTGAGGGCTGGTATGGCACGTGGGGAGGGGTGCAGAGCCCAGGGCCCTGCCCCCAGGAAGAGGAGCCAGACGTCGAGACCTGGGATTCCTGGGTTGTCTAGCGTTTCCCAGGAGGGGAGGGAAAAGATGTTCCACGGGCCCCCACCAAGCTAACCTGGCCCCCTCATGAGTGGGGGTGGGGCGAGGAAGAGTAGTTTCCGACCCAACAGCGATTGAATCCTTCACCCGAGGGCCTGGGCCCGTCCCACTGAGCGAGTCTATAGCCCCCACGACTTGGTTTTGGAAGGGGCGAGAGCAATTGCTAAGTGTAAATGGAAAGCCTCGCTTTCAGCTTCAGCCCCAACTCCTCCTGGGTTCCAGCCTCTCCCCTGCCTCTTACTCCGGAGGCTGCCAGGGTGTTGCTGCTGTACTTTAAGGCCATCGTGTGGCTGCCCTGTCAGAAGAAAGCTTGATGGTGGTGAGGATTTTACAGAAAGTAATTAGGACTTAGAGTGAACGAACATTTGCAATAAAAGAAGGTTGTGTTAGTGCAGTGCTGGTGCCTGGAACTTTACCCCTGCCAAGGCCAAGAAATTCTGCCACGTTTCCCCGAACACCTATAACTTGGCCCCCTTGTGTACAGGCAGTATTCCATATTATTACATGTGGTGCTGATTTTTAATGAATATTATAAAACTTTGGCTCGCTCTACTGAGAGAAGGATCATAAATCCCCCCCTGTAAAATGGGCACTGGCATATGCTGAGGAAGCAGTGAAGCATTGCCCTGGGAGTCTTGTGATACCAGCCAAAGTGTTACTGTGAACCACCTTCGATTGAGGGCAGAGTTTTAAAAGGCCCTCATTTTGACTGTCTGTGTGGAAAGCTAAGAGATGGACCAAAGGAAGCTCAAAAGGCCGGGCTAATTTTTCTAACAGCATTGCAGAGCCTCTCATGTAGGTCTAGAACCACACGGGGAGTTTTTCTCCGCTAGCCTTCATGGTTTTCAGACGAAGAGAAGCCTAAGAGCTAGGAGCAGTTCTCAGTCTCCTGACTTTGGGTCTGGTGCCTCTTTTGATAAAACACCCTGCTTCTTGAGGTCCCTACCTGGCCTTCTGGCAAGGACAGAAAATACTGAGCTCTGATCTGCCCTGGCAGGGCCAGTCCTTAGTCTTGTGGATGGTGATGTTTCTGCATTCCTCATTCCTGTAAGTGTATGAGTGTCAATGCGATAACTTTGTGCATTTTAATAGCACCAGGAAATTTTTTTCTAGAGCCAGGCTTGAGAAGATCCTTGTGAAGGTCATGCAAATTCATTTCTTTTCAGGCAGGCCATGGCTGCTGGCTGTGATGTGGAGGAGGGGAGGAGAGGGATGTTGCTGGAGGCTGATCTTGCCACCTTGCTTCTGGTCCCAGAGGGTACAACAAAGGCTATTAGGTCATTTCAATTAGTCTACCTGCCAAAGACTCACACTGGAGTTTTCTTAGTTAGAAATTCTCATGTATGAGATAGGACAGCAATTCAAGATGAAAAAAAACCAAATGAAACTGTGATAGGTTGTATTACCTAGTCATTCAAAATGATTAAATTCGAACTAGTTGACCTCTATAGTCATGTCCAGTACCGAAATCATGTGCCTCTGTGGCAATGAATAAGACAAAACCATGCCTTGGAGGCGCTTGAAGCCTAGTAAGGAGTTAGTTATTTCCTTTTGAATAGTTAGAAGTAGGTTACTTGAATTAAAGCCTAGGAAACATACTCAGAATTGTACGAAATTAGTCCTGGACACTCTTTTAACAGTACTGCCTCAGAGATTAGTCCATGGATGGCTTTAGCACCCTTATAGTGAATGTTTGCTGCCATTCCGTGAGTTTATGGTTCTGTTCTGGACGCTTCAGGCATTTACAATGTGAAACAGATGCAGGTTTTTCCTTCTGTATATTCATGATAGTAACTGGAATAGAGGTCAATTTATTTCCCATGTATGCAACATTCAACCTTTTCTGATACACTTTTTTTTCTGTATAATTACATGTGTGCACTGATCCAGAATATGGACTTCATCTGTGATACATTTCTAAGCAGGATATGATTTCCAGGGATAATAGCTTTGTACCATATTATTGAAGTCAGTGAACATTGTTTCTGTAAATCTCCCTGATTTTATAAAATAAGATAGGAAAAATTATTCAGGAAACAAACAAAAAAAAATGAGCAAAGACATACATGAAGAAAGAGTTGAGCAGTTCAC
The DNA here is from genome assembly GCF_028749965.1 of Puma concolor. Lineage (NCBI taxonomy): Eukaryota > Metazoa > Chordata > Mammalia > Carnivora > Felidae > Puma > Puma concolor. Next base: position 82,476,724 of record NC_141671.1, read on the forward strand.
AAGTTTTTCATTTTCTTGCTCTCCAGCACCCTATTAGAGGATCTGATGGTGCTGAGAAGATGTAACGGTTTTCTTTAGGCAGAACAGTAGGCAGATTTTTAAATGTGGGACCTTGAATAAGATATAGCAGTACAAAGTTAATGTCCAGTGGGAGAGAACAGAGTAAGATGTTTAGAGGGGGAGAATGCCAAAGCCAGGAATAACCAATGTGGTGAAAGAAGGTCTGTTGAGAAGAAACTGAGTTCTACTTGTTGGGCAAATTCCTGAGAATTATGACTAAGGTTTATTATTTCAAAGTCAGATGTTTCAAAGTGTATCTAACCCATAAAACTTCAGGACAGCTGAAACACTGCACAGATGACACTTGTGAGAACTGGTGAAATTTGAATAGCTTTGGTAATCTGTTCAACAATTTTTGAGCCACCTATTTTGTGGCGGGCACTGTTCTACAAGCTGAGAAGTTGAATTCTTATTCTAGTGGTGAGATGGGGATGGGAGAGGGAGACAGACAATGAGCCTCTGTGTGTGTGTGTGTGTGTGTGTGTGTGTGTGATATATAATATGCAAATATATAACTATATGCAATAATATATAGTCAGTATTATATAATATCAAATTATGTTATAATATCTGGGGGGTGAAGAGTGTTGTGAGAGCAAATAGAGTAGGTAAAGGAGTTCAGGAGTGGTGGTTGGGTCAAGGAAGGCATTCCTGATGAGGGGACATTTGAGCAGAGATATAAATGAAGTGAGGGGGCAAGCTCTGAAGCATTCTTGGGGAAAAGCTTTTCAGATATGGAGAAGAGCAAATGGAAGGGCCCTGAGGTTGAGTGGACTTGGCATCCTCCAGGGATAGCAAAGAGGCCAGGAATGCCTGATACAGAGGAATAGGAAGGAAAATAGCAGGAGATGATGCCAGAGGGATAGCCAGCAGGGTTATAGTTTGGTAAAATGAGAAGACATTTTTAGGGGTTTCTGCAGAGAAAGGACATGACTGGCCTCAACTCCTAAAAGATCATTCTGTTTGTAAAGTAGAAGGGGAGGACAAGTGTGGAAGCAGAGACTACGAGGAAGCTATTGAGATGGGCTAAGAGAAAGGTGATGTTAATTTGGACTACAGTGGTAACTGTAAGTGGGATTCTAGATATATTCAGAGTAAGCCAAACAGGACTTATTGATGATTCAATTGCGGGATGGGAGAGGAAGAGGACTCAAAGAAAATTCTGGATTTGGGCATGAACACCTGGTTAATGGAGACTCGTTTAGTGAGATAGGAAAATCTATAGGGGGAACAGGTATGGAGGGAAAGCTCAAGTGTTTGGGTTTGGATTTAGTACATTAAAAACTTTTTTTTAATGTTTGTATTTATTTTGGGGAGAGAAAAAGAGACAGAGCATGAACAGGAGATGGGCAGAGAGAGAGGGAGACACAAAATCTGAAGCAGGCTCCAGGCTCTGAGCTATCAGCAGAGAGTGCAATGTGGGGCTTGAACTCATGAACCATGAGGTCATGACCTGAGCCAAAGTTGGATGCTTCACTGACTGAGCCAACCAGGCACCCCTGGATTTAGTACATTTTAGGTGCTCATCAGACATCTATGTGGAAAAGTTGAGTAGGCAATAAGACATGAGAGCCTAGCCTTCAGGAGAGAGGTCTGGACTAGAGATAGAAATCTGTGTATCATCAGCGTCGAGAATCTGGGAACGTGGGTGGAGAAGAGAAGAGGTCTAAGAATTAAGACCTGGGGCACTCCCAACATTTAGAGATCAGTGAATGAAGATGAAGAAGATCTGGCCGATGTGACTGAGAAACAGCAGCCAATGAGGGAAAGGAGAGAGAAATAGAGCCAAATGAAAGACAATGTTTTGAGAATGAGGGAGTAATCAGTTATGCCAATGCTGCTGATGGGTCAAATAAGATGAGAACCTATCATTGACTTTTCAACTTGGTACCCTGGAGGGTATTGGTGTCTTTGACAGAGGGGAGTGCTGGGGACTACCCTTGGCTGGAGTGGATTGGAGAGAGAGTGCAAGGAGAGTAAGTAGAGGCAGTGGATATGGACCACACTCCTTGGAGGAGCTAGACTGGGAAAGTAAAGATGGGGAAATGGGTATGGCCTATGGGAGAGACAAGAGAGCTCATTGGAGGGAATAATCCAGGCAAGAGGGGAAACAGTTAATGCACAGAGAGAGGGGATAACTTCTAGAGGGAAGTTCTTGAGTCGGGTAGGGCCCGTTCATTACTATCAATAGGAGAGAAGGCAGCTCAGAAAGGGGTGTGTGGGGAGGCTAGACTCTGGTGGTGGGCTATCCCTGTCTGAGTGATTCTGTCCTTGATTCTGAGTGGACTCAGAAGCCAGATGATCAACTAATGGTGGAAGAGGGAAAAGTGTGGAAGGGGAGGAGGGAGGAGAGGGGTGGTCAAGTGCAACGCAATACAGCAGGATTGCTGGGCAGCACAGAGGAAGTTTGAGGGCCACCACGGGAATATAGACATACCACTGTCAGGAAGAGTTATTTCTCATTGTACAAAATCTCATACAAATTTTGAAAAATAATCAGTGTATTCCAAACTAGAAATCACTGTAATTTTCCAGAGTAAGATCACGCAAAAATTTTACTCTAGTTACCATGAAAATTTGGCTGGCAGCCTTTTTTCTTTGTAACCACCCATCCCTCTTATTTGTCCCATCTTTATCTCCCCCAAAGATCACCTCAGTTCCTAAGAAGGACTTTGGAAATAGTCCCTAAGAGGAAAGGATGTTCTTACATCATTATCTATAGTGACTAGCCCAAGATCTGCTTCTACAATAAAGAGTTGAGGCAACTACTATCTAAAAATTTAAGTGACATAAAGCAATTCTTTAACATGCATATCTGTTGTGCTGATGAGAGATGAAAAATTGGAAAACATTGTATCCTATCCTCAAGGAACTTAAAAAAGTCTAGACAAGTAGTCGAAACTGATATAAATTAAACAATTGACTATATGATGATTTTATAGTTAATTTTATTATTTAATGTATTACTTATTAATAATACTTAAAATTATTTACAGAGAAATTTTCTTTATGGCATTTATACTAATGAAAAAAAAGAAAATACAGAACGATTTTTTAATAAATGATAGCAAAAACAAAATAGAGAATTTTAAATGCCTTACAGCAGAGAATTGGCTAAATAATTTGTGGTTCATATATAAAATGGAGTACCACAGATTCATCAAAAATTATGTTGAAAAAGGATGTATATTGGCATTTTAGTGTTTTGTTAGTACATTTTATTTTTTTTTTAATTTTTTTTTCAACGTTTATTTATTTTTGGGATAGAGAGAGACAGAGCATGAACGGGGGAGGGGCAGAGAGAGAGGGAGACACAGAATCGGAAACAGGCTCCAGGCTCCGAGCCATCAGCCCAGAGCCCGACGCGGGGCTCGAACTCACGGACCGCGAGATCATGACCTGGCTGAAGTCGGACGCTTAACCGACTGTGCCACCCAGGCGCCCTGTTAGTACATTTTAAAAACAACTTGCAAAACATTATGATTCCAGAAGTGGAAAAACTAAGCCTGAACAGAAAAAAGTCTGGAAGGATATACATAGTGTTAAAGTGGTTTTCTCAAGATGAAGAGCTTATGAGTGGTTTTTCTTTGTGCCTAACTGGTTTTTAAAAACTTTTTCTCTTAATATAAATGTATTAGTTCTCTAATAAAGAAAGCCAATAAAAGTTATAAAATTCAAGACATGTGTAATTAAGTTCTAATAAGAACTTAAGTGTTGTAGGTGTTAAGAGGGGAAAAAAAAATTTATGAGGGCTTGAGCAGCCAGGAAAGGTTTCACAGAGAAGGTGGAATTTGAGTTGAATGTCAAGGCTAGGAAGGATCAGAGAGGAGAAAATGTGGTGGGCCATTCAACACAACTTTGCTCAAAGAAACTTGAAGAAATTTTGCTGTAGACAGAAGTAATCTGACAATTTTAGAATTACTGTGAAAAGAAAGTCTTGATGATTTTATTCTAACAAAAATGAAGTTGAAATTGAATTGTTTTTCTCATCCCACCTAATGATTTTTTGAGGGGCACAGAATTGAGTTCACTAGCTCTATAGCAATTTCCTCCTACAATATATGACCCTACTTACCATTTCTAATCTATTAAAAAAAACCCACCTGTTTATGTGATAGAATTACACAAGGGCATCCAACCTGAACACTGGTAACAGTCCTGTCCCCACGGGTATGCATCAGGCACAGTGCCTCTGTGAGTGGCAGAGACTGGGGCCTCATCCGTCTCTTCTTTTTCCCAAGATGCTTCCTACATAGATCTCCCACTGCACCACACACTGAGAAGCTCAGTTCAGTGTGTTTCAGGTGGTAGGTGTGTGTGGAAACCCAATGACTCATGCTTAGACTTGATTCAGGCCTTTGGTGATCTTGCAGAACGATGAAAACATGGAGGCGTGCTGTGTTCCAGTTTCACTTCATCACCCTCTGGATTTACAGCTCTGCCCAGTTCTGTCGTCATTGCAGGCAAGATCCTCTTGGTAGGTTTCCTCCATCCTCAATTTTCTGAAGCTGAAAAGAGCTGTGTCAGGGAGGGGGGTTGGTATATAATGTGTCTCAGGATTTGTGCAGGGCCATGATTCAGAGAAAAGGACCTGTAGTCTCAGATTTGATGACCGATTCATGCTACCCAAAGCGAGTGCTGAATCGGAATGCTTATTAATTTATTATAACCACTAGTGGGTTATTTGCGGGGTAGCATACTTCATTCTGGAGAGAGCTAAATGAACACCAATTTTTTTTTCCTCTCAAAGTTTTCTTTTTCAAATTCAGTGATAGATTAAATGTGTATCTTCATTTCTGTTCTCACTTCTGCTGCTTACTGCCTCACCTGTGGGCTCATTTCAATCATAGGAGAAGCACTTGAAAAGTAACTTGTCTTGAATTTCAAACTTTTGGAAAAGTTGCCAGAGTAATACACAGAACTCCCATATCACCCTCACCCAGATACCCCAATTGTTAATATTTTAACACATTTGTGTTCTCTCTTTCTTCTGTCTATATATACTACTTACACCATCATCATTATTCTTATTCTGAATATTTAAAAGAAAGTTTTCAACAGGATGTTCATCAACCCCTGAATGCTTCAGAACATATTTTCAAAAGGTAGCGACACTGTCCTACATAATCACAATATAGCAACCAAATCAGGAAGTTAGCATTGATCAGAGACCCAATTCAAATCTCACCAACAGTCCCAACAATATCTCTGTTTGCTTTCTGGCCCGAGATCTCGTTCAGGATCACGGGTGACACTTAGTTGTCATATCTCTTCAGTCTCCTTCCACATGGGGCAGCTCCCTGCAGATGTCTCCTCAGCTCCCAGCCTCACCACTGGCTTCAGGGGAAGGGAAAGAAAGCAGGAAAGCAAACATGACAATCTCTCTCTTGACTGTTACTTGATTCAAAGTGTTGGTGCTAAATTTATTGAGGATTCATTAAGGATTTGTGCAATCTTTGTAAGTTATGTCTCCAAAAAGGGGGGAGGGCAGAAATAACCAGGTAAAAACAAGCGCTTGTACTTAGTCAATAGTTAATAAAAAGCATCCCAAGTAAATGAAGATCCCTCACCTCACAAGGACTTTGCATATACTGTTTTCTTTGCCTCTTTTCTTCCCCAGAAAATTCGTATCTTACTCACCTTGCTCTCCACTAAGTGAAGCTTCCCTCACCACTCCCCAGGTCAGATCCACTTTACATGAACCTTGGGCCTAAATCCTTTGCAGCATTCATAACAATTATATTCCCCTCTCCTTTTAAAATTTATTTTAAAAACTATAGTATAATACACACCGCATACAATTTACCATCGTAACCATTTTTTAGGTGTGCAGTTCAGTAGTGTTAAGTATGTTCTCATTGTTGTGCAGCCCATCTCCAGAACCCTTTTCATCTTGTAAAATGGAAACTCTAGACCCATTGCACAGTGGCTCCCCAATCTCCCTTACTTTCAGCTTCTGGCAGTCACTCTTCTACTTTCTGTCTCTATGAATTTGACTATTCTAGGTACCAGTTTTTCCACATCCTTACCAACACTTATTTTTGTTTCTGTGTTTTGATAGTAGCCATCCTGATGGGTGTGAGGTGGTAACTCATTGCGGTTTTGATTTGCATTTCCCTAATGATTACTGATGCTGAGCACTTTTTTCACGTACTTGTTGGCATTTGTATATCTTTTTTTGGAGAAATGTCTATTCAAGTCCTTTGCCCACTTTTTTTGATCAGGTTATTTGGGGTTTTTTGTTGTTGTTGTTGAGTTGTAGTTCTTTATATATTCTGGATATTAACCCCTTATCATATACATGATTTGCAAATATTTTCTCCCATTCTGTACGTTTCTTTTTCACTCTGTTGATTATGTCCCTTGGCGCACAAAAGTTTTAAATTTTAATGTAGTCCGATGTATCTATTTTTTAAAAACTTTTGTTACTTGTGCTGCTAGTGTCATATCCAGGATATTATTGCCAAATCCAATGTCAAGGAGCTTTCCTCTATGTTTTCTTCTAAGAGTTTTGTAGTTCTACCCCTCATGTTTAGGTCTTTAATCAATTTTGAATTAATTTTTATATATGGTGTAAGGTAAGCATTCAACATCATTCTTTTGCACGTGGATATCCAGTTTTCCTCACTATTTATTAAAAAGACTGTTGTGTCCCCATTGACTTCTGTTGACATCCTTGTCAAAAATCATTTGATCAAATATAGAAGGGTTCATTTCTGGGCTCTCTATTTTATTCCACTGGTCTATATGTCTGTCTTCATGATAGTACAACATTGTTTCAGTTACTGTAGCTCTGTAGTTACTTTTGAAATCAGGAAGTGTGAGACCTCCAACTTTGTTCTTCTTTCTCAAGATTGTTTTGGCTCTGCAGGGTTCCTTGAGATTCTGTATGAATTTTAGGATGGACTTTTCTATTTCTGCAAAAAATACCATTGGGTTTTTGATAGGAATTGAATTAAATCTGTAGATCACTTTAAGTAGTATTGACACCTTAACAATATGAAGTCTTTCAATCCGTGAACATAGAATGCTTTGCCATTTATTTGTGTACTCTTTAATTTCAGCAACATTTTATAGTTTTGAAGTGTACAAGTCTTTGCCTCCTTGGCTAAGCTTATTTCTAAGTATTTTATTCTTTTGGTGATATTGTAAATAGAATTGTCTTCTTCATTTCCTTTTCGGATTGTTCATTTATTTTTTCTTTTTTGAGTGGAATGGTTTGTTCAATTTTTATCTCTTTTTCTGTGCTGGAAGCTTCAGAAATGTAGAAGCAGTGTCTGGTTTTGCCCACAGTTGTACCACAAGCCCTTTGCATAGCAGTAGTCACTAAGTACATGTTCAATAAGTACTTACTAAATTTTTCTAATAGTGTCAGGCTGATTCAGTGGATTGTTTGTTTTTACATGCGAATGAAGAATATACTGATGCTGAACCATTACTTTGACTGTCTTTTCAATCCTCCCTTTAAAAAAAAACTAATAATTACTTAGTGCTTACCATATGCTAAGGGTCTTTTTATGTGTTACTTTATTTCTCGTAGCAATTCAGTAAGGTAGGCATAGAGTCAGAATATACTTTGTTGAGAGTCTGAGTTCTGGAGCCAGACTTCCTTTGAATCTGATTCTGTCACTTGCAAGCTGTGTGACTTTAGACAAATTACTTCATCTCTCTGTGCCTCAGATTCCTATAATATGGGATTCCTGAAGTGCATACTTCTTTGGTTTGTTGTGCATATTAATTAAGATATTGTATGTCATTTCCTTAGCACATAGCAACATCATAGCAATCATTATCTCAACTTTGCAAATATAGGAACTGAGGTTTTAAAGAGGATAAGCTGCCCATGATTACACCTAGGCAGTCTAGAATCCCTAATTACTTAAGCCCTGCACTAAAGTGCCTCTTATGTACACTGAGAATATATCTGAGAATAGGCAGTAAGGAAAGTCATAAGTCCCTGAGGGATAAAATGTTTGAGGAATTTTCAAGAAATAGACCTCCCAGGATGCCAGATTAGATGTGCCAGGAAGGCTCTTTTGTTCTTCAGAATTTCAGTTGGAACTCCTGGGGAGACTCAGGGTGTCCTGAAGGGAAATCTGACTCCAAAGATCAGAAGTCTTCGCTCAGTAGGTCAAGTTCTGTCTATGGACCTACAGTGCAACCAGCCAGATGGCCAGCATGGCTCAGGTGGACCCATAGAAGAGTGAGGAGGTCTTTAGGGAAGGGGAGGGAGACTATTCCATGAGTGAAGAGGAGACTGGAGTCTGGCTCATCTTCCCTGCGTGCACAGACCACTGTCATCACAGGCACACCACTCTCATCTTTGCCCTGTTCCCAGTGATTCCAAAGCTTTGGAGAAATGGAAGTGGTCTTGCCCTTCAGAAAAGACTGGGACCCTAGTCCCAGACCCCCAGGGGAAACAGTGATCATTACAATAGTCACATTCTCAGTAGATTTACACATCCATGGCTAATGTTTGTTGAACACTCATTCTTCTTAGTGCTTTACCTACAATATTTTAGTTTCTTCTTGGGTGACCAACTCATCCCAGTTTGCCCAGGACTTTCCCAGTTTCGGCACTGACAGTTAAACATCCTGGGAAGCCCTTCAGTCCTAGGCAAATCAAGAGGGGTGGCCACCCTGTTGTATCTTGACAACCTCCCTGTGAGTGGGAGACTTGGTATAGAGGAGTGGAGCATTTTCCTAAAGACGTGTCCCCATCAAGTATCAGAGGCAGGATTTGAACTCATGAAGACTGACTGTAGGGCTTGTTCTCCTAACCAATATGCAATGCTGCCAAAACCAGTGAAAGCAGCCTCTGCCAGTAAATGCTTGGGTTTGGTCCAGATACCAAATGGATGGCAAATAGTACTGGCAGCTGTGGGGGAAATAGTAAATTGTGCAATATGAAATTTCCCAAAATTAAAAATGGAAACTCACAGTCTATTGCTGACAAAATGCCAAAGAATGCTTTCGAGACTCAACTGGCTCTTAGATTTGATGTCTCACTTTATTCTAATTTTGGTTGTGCCTTTTATTTTGGTGAGAGTGGGGAATAGGGACCAGATCAGCACTGTTGTTGGGTAGCTTTAAGGTGGGAAGGTGCAATATGAGACTGTCATTCTCTTTAAAGGGCTTCCTTATCCTCCACTTCATCTGTCACCCCTATGGAACATTGCCTGCCCACTTAGCTGCCACCTTATCTGCTAGTCTTCTTTTGCTTCTTTGCTTCTCCTTTTCTTCTACTTCCTATGCATTTCTTCTCTGCAGTATTTTTACCTCTTTTTCACCTCCCTCTCCCACCCCCAGGTAATACAACACACAGTCCACAGCACGTGGGTAGAAGTCATCCATGGTCAATCTAGATCCTTCCACTCCTGAGGTTACCAGCAACCTGGTACAGTTAGCTCCCGCTGTGGCCTCGTAAAGTCCTGTGTTCTAACTTCTGCTCTATAAGTTCCTATACAACTCATTTAACTTTGATGAACCTGTTTCTTCATTGATAAAACTACTCATAGCTCCACTTGGGTAGTCACCCAAGATCCAATGAGGTGACAAGTATGACAGCAACCAACAAAGTGTCTTGAGCATTGAGAGTGCTTGATTAAATATACTTCTCTCAGCTCTGGGACCCATAGGAAACTTGATTCAGACTGAAAGTGAGCAGCATGGCACATGCCAGGTGAAGAAGAGTGTGAACCAGTTACCAGGACAGGCCCAAGGATAGGGAAGGAGGGGATACAGGACAAAAAAAAAAAAAAAGAAAGGGCAAGAGTGCCAGTCACACATGCAAATGCCAACAATTTGGTGATTTCCTGGAAGTCAAAGAAATGTAGAGTTATTTCTACCTCGAATCTTTTAATTTTGTTGCTTAATTATATTTTTTTTCACTTGCAAGAAATAGAGACCTATTCAAGGCAATGCAAGAAAGGCATGGGGGAAGTTATTTTAAGAAACATATGGACTCAACTGAAAACTAGAATTTCAAAGCTGTCAATAGTCAGGGTCAGTCTCTTAAGGGCTGTGTGGTCTCTGCTTTCCTCTGAGAGTCTCTGCTCCTTTTTCCTCACTACTGACCAGCTTTCTTTGCCAACTCAGAAAATCCCAGTGTCCCCCTCTGCCCTGCTAGCCAGAGTCTCCTTGAGTAATTTTTCCCTGGATTCATTGTGTTAATAGTTACCACTTGCCAAGTGGCAAAATCTCAACTCTGTCCCTTCTCAGGATATGTGTGGGGAGGTGGCTTATTTAGTTTCTGTGTTCATCAGGGTTTTTCAGTGAAACTGAACCAATAGGATATATATGAGGAGATTTATTCTAGGAATTGACTCACATGGATATGGAAGCTGAGAAGTCCCACTATCTATTGTCTGCGAGTTGGAAAACTGGGAAAGCCAGTGGTATAATTCAGTTGGCATATGATGTTTGAGGGCAGGAGAAGATGGCTGCTCCAGCTCCGTGGAGAGAGAGCAAATTCCTCCTTCCTGCATGTTTCTGTTCTATCCAGGCCCTCTTCCAGAAATACCCTCATAGACATACCCAGAAATGATGTTTTACCAGTTACCTGGGCATCCCTCAGCCCAATTAACTTGACACATAAAATTAACCATCACAGTTTCTTGGCTCTGCCCTCTGGATGCCACTTTAGCCTTCACTGAGGTTTTCCATTGGCATGCCCAAGCTTCTCCACAGTGGAACTGACCAGCTCTGATCCCTATATATCATAGGATATCTACTCATTACTCACTACTCAGCACTTGTGTGCTCCTCTGTTCTAGGGAAATGCTTTCTCCTTCTAGTCTCCTCTGGTCTAGGCAATTTGGAGATGGGTGTTTACCATGGCAAATGATGCAGCTATTTCAGTTGTATTATATATACCCCTCTGGAGGTAGATAGACCTTCCCTCCAGGGAAGGGAGATTGTGAAGGAGAGCCTCAGACTGTACCTAAAACCACTCTTCTCTCCCAATACAAGCTCTCGTGTCTTCTTCCAGCCCACCCTACTGGATTCCTCCATTGCTTATGAGTTGTATGTTGTTTTTTTTCCATTCAGGGATTCTGAGGTTGCTCCCTGCAATACAGCCCCCATTATTCTCCTTCTCTCCTTCCTTGGCTGGTTAGACATGCGTAAACATGTGCAACTCCAGGAAAACTTGGGGATGTTGCCAGATGCTTATTGAAGGGTCCTTGCACATTCTGTGAACAGGCAGAGGATCTCTGAGGCCCCTGATACCTCACATAACAAGCCTGTCTGAGTCTCAGCTTGGAGCCCAGCCAAGATACCCCCAAGGCTCATAACTTCCATTGCCTAACAGTTTCAGGAGTAAATGTTGCCCTTTTAAAGGTTCTGACTCTTCCTCATGACACCTTTACACACATCTTTTCAGTTTAAGCTCCTATTGCCTATTTTCTTATTTGCAGGGTCTTTCTTAGCTCAAATTTGTGAGAGAAGAAATCTGATTGACCTGATTTATCTTTTTGCATAGGTTGATAGCCAGGCAACAGGCTTCCTTGGATGGGCTAGGGGCCTACCAAGTTGGGTGGGTGCTGGATGGAGAGAGGGGAAAGGTGTCACAGGGAACAAATCATAGTCACCAAGGCCTTCCCCTTCAGTGTGTAGATCCTTCTTTCTTTATAGATGCTATTGGTGGGTAAACACAGTAATCAATACCTCAAATGCATTCATATTTTTAAAATGAGCTGTTCTGTGAAATATCAACTTGAGACCCAACTCCCCCCAGCACACACAATAAAACTTTCAACCCTGGTGTTTTTTTTTCTTTTTCTTCTCAGGGTATGAAAAGTAATACAGAGGACAATAGTGTTTGGGGGACATCCTGTGTTATCATCTAAGTCTGTATTTTTTTTTTGTTGCATTGAGGACCCCCGTATCGATTTAAGTGTCATAAAATTTCACACAGATAAGTAATGATTCACAGCTTCAGAAGAATACTGCTGAGTCCTTTTATGATGCCTTTTATAATGAGAATTCAGCTGCTGTTTTTAAAAATTTTATTTAAATCCAAGTTAGTTAACATCTAGTGTAATAATGGTTTCAGGAGTAGAATTTAGCGATTCATCACTTATATATAACACCCAGTGCTCATCCCAACAAGGATGTGCCCTCCCTAATGCCCATCACCCCATTAGCCCATTCCCCCACTCAACACCCCTCCAGCAACCCTCAGTTTGTTCTCTGTATTTAAGAGGCTCTTATGGTTTGACTCCCTCTCTGTTTTTATCTTATTTTCCCTTGTTCACCTGTTTCTTTTCTTAAATTCCACATATGAATGAAATCATATGGTACTTGTTTTTGTCTGACTTATTTCACTTAGCATACTACATTCTAGTTCCATCCACATTGTTGCAAATGGCAAGATTACATTCTTTTTGATTGCCAAGTAATATTTCATTATATATATGCCACATTTTTTTTTAACGTTTATTTTTTGAGAGACAGAGAGAGACAGAATGTGAATAGGGAAGGGGCAGAGAGAGAGGGAGTCACAGAATCTGAAGCAGGCTCCAGGCTCAGAGCTGTCAGCATATAGTCTGACATGGAGCTACAAGACCATGACCTGAGCCAAAGTCAGATGCGTAACCAACTGAGCCACCCAGGCACCCCTATACCACATCTTCTTTATCCATTCATCTGTTGATGGACATTTGGGCTCTTTCCATACTTTGGCTATTGTTGATAGTGCTGCTATAAACATGGGTTTATGTGTCCCTCCAAATCAGCATTTTTGTATCCTTTGGATAAATACCTAGTTGTGCAATTGCTAGGTCATAGGGTAGCTCTATTTTTTAATTTTTTCATGAACCTCCATAATGTTTTCCAGAGTGGATGCACCAGTTTGCATTCCCATCAACAGTGCAAAACTGTTCCCTTTTCTCCACATCCTTGCCAACATCTGTTGTTTCCTGAGTTGTTGATTTTAGCCTTTCTGATAGGTGTGAGGTGGTATCTCATTGTGGTTTTGGTCTGTATTTCCCTGATGATGGGTGGTGTTGGGCATTTTTTCATATGTCTATTAGCTATCTGGATGCCTTTTTTGGAAAAGGGTCTGTTCATATCTTTTGCCAATTTCTTCACTGGATTATTTTTTGGGGGGCAGGGTTTGAGTTTGATCAGTTCTTTATTTTGGATAGTAACCCTTTATCTGATATGTCATTTGCAATTATCTTCTTCCATTCTGTCAGTTGCCTTTTTAGTTTTGTTGATTGTTTCCTTTGCTATGCAGAAGCTTTTTATCTTGATAAGGTCCCAATAGTTCATTTTTGCTTTTGTTTCCCTTGCCTCTGGAGACATGTCTAGTAAGAAGTTGCTGTGGCTGAGGTCAAATGTCTTCTCCTCCAGGATTTTGCTGGTTTCCTGTCTTACATTTAGGTCTTTCATCCATTTTAAGTTTCTTTTTGTGTATGTTATAAGAAAGTGGTCCAGGTTCATTCTTCGACATGTTGCTATCCAGTTTCCCCAACACCACTTGCTGAAGGGACTTTCTTTTTCCCATTAGGTATTCTTTCTTACTTTGTCAGAGATTAGTTGGTCATACATTTGTAGGTCCATTTCTGGGTTCTCTATTCTGTTCCATTGATCTATGTGTCTGTTTTTGTGCCAGTACCATTCTGTCTTGATGATTACAGCTTTGTGTAATGCAACTTGAAGTCCAGAATTGTGATGTCTCCAGCTTTGGTTTTCGTATTATAGCCAAACATTACTTTGGCTATTCAGGGTCTTTCCTGGTTCCGTACAAATTTTAAGTTATTTGTTCTACTTCTGCGAAGAATGCTGGTGTTATTTTGATAGAGCTTGCACTGAATGTGTAGATGGTAGATAGCTTTGGGTAGTATCAACATTTTAACCATATTTGTTCTTCCAATCCATGAGCGTGGAATGTTTTTCTGTTTCTTTGTGTCTTCTTCAATTTCTTTCATAAGCTTTCTATAGTTTTCAGTGCACAGACATTTTGCCTCCTTGGTTAGGTTTATTCCTAGGAATTTTTATGGTTTTTGGTGCAAGTGTAAATGGAATTGATTCCTTGATTTCTCTTTCTGCCACTTCATTATTGGTGTATAGAAATGCAACCAGTTTCTGTATATTGATTTTATATTCTGTGACTTTGCTTAATTCATGGGTCAGTTCTAGCAGTTTTTTGGTGGAGTCTTTTCAGTTTTCCATATAGAGTATCATGGCATCTGTGAAGAATGAAAGTTTGACTTCTTCCTTGGCAATTTGGATGCCTTTTATTTCTTTTTGTTGTCTGATTGCATAAGCTAGGACTTCCGGTACTATGTTGAACAACAGTGGTGAGAGTAGACATCCCTGTTGTGTTCCTGACCTTACAGGGAAAGCTCTCATTTTTTTCCCCATTGAGGATGATATTAGCTGTGGGTCTTTCATATATGGCCTTAATGATGTTGAGGTATGTTCCTTCTAGCTCTATTTTCTTGAGGGTATATTTTATCAAGAAAGGATGCTGTATTTTGTCAAATGCTTTCTGCATTTATTGAGAGGATCATGTGGTTCTTATCCTTCTTTTATTAATGTGATGTATCATGTTGATTGATTTGCAGATATCTTTTCAACACTAACTAAATCTCATTAACATTATCTCCATCATGTTAATAGGAAAAACAGGTCTGCAGAACAGTGACATTTTATGATTAAAAACACACTTATTTAAATGGTTGAATTGCCTCCATTTGAATATTGTCCACTGCTTCCATAATAATAGCAGAAGTTTTTCACAGATGCTTTTTAATAGGTAACCTCTGCTATATCTCTACTAACAGCATAGAACCTTGAATAAAAACGGCTTGATTTGATATGTGCTAATTGCTTACCAGAAATTACTCATTTGTAGCCTATCACTGCTAAAATTACTTCCATGGAGAAAAATGGGCAATTTTGGTAGGTTTGTTAATGCCACTAGGCCACTAGTGTTACATTTAGTATTCTAAAAACTGTCATGGTCTGAGTCAGCGCTGATCCAGAGGCCTCCTATGTTTACCCAAAGAGGAAGGTACAGAGAGAATCTGGCCCCAAATGTATAATCAAATGCAATAAAATTGCTTTACTATATTATTGGGGTCTTTAAGTTTATTTACTTATTTTGAGAGAGACAGAGACAGTGTGAGCAGGGGAGCAGCAGAAACAGAGGGAGAGAGAGAGAATCCTAAGCAGGCTCTGCACCATCAGCGCAGAGCCCAGAGTGGGGCTCAAACCCACAAATGCATGAGATCATGACCTGAGCCAAAACCAAAAGTCAGACACCTAACCAACTGAGCCACCTAGGCACCCCACTCTGTTATTAGAGACTACATTTTGTATCCAACTCTGTCGTGTAATGGTGCCATATTTTGTCTTGAACAAGACTCAAAACACTTTACAGTTAATTGGTCCTATTTAGGGTTGAAATAATCCACTGGGGAACACCAAGAGGGTGGTAGTTTGATGACTGGGAGGGTAGAGCCAGCAAAATAACTGCATGAACATCCCAAAGCTCCAGGGCTGGGATGGTTGGGCTGGGCAGAGAGGAGCCAGGACTGCTGCCTACACAGGTCTCCTTTTGCAGGCTCAGAGGTATAGGGAAAACACAGCCCCCTCCTGGCTTGAGTAGAGGTGCAGGGCTGAGGTGAATGGCTCTGGAGAAGGAACACCACAAAGGCAAAGACAGGGTAAGGTAAAATGAAACATTGATGCACTATGATGAGAACAGTGGGTTGGAATGATTTACATTTCCCTTCTCTGTCACCATTCTTATAATTTCCATTTGGCTTGTGTAACTGGAAAGTCCAGGGGCACTGCCTGGCCCAGACTCTGATGATATGGTTTCTGACTCTCTCACAGCTCTGTTTTCCACTTTGCTGTTCTCATACTCAAGCAGGTGCTATTGCTGTGAGGGGAAAGGTGGTCACCAGCAGCTTCAGGCTCACCTGGTCCTTACTGTGCAACATTTCTAGAGAGGGACAACAACACTTTCTCTCTTCCAAGGTCCATACATCAAACATTTAAACAGCCCTCCTGGGTCATGTACCCATGCCATGGACCCATCATTTAGGAAAGGGAGATAAAAACCATGATTGGCACATTCCTATCTTGAAAGAAAGAGGGGCGTTGGGCAAACAAAACAACCAATGTCTGGGGTGCCTGGGTGGCTCAGTGGGTTAAGCGTCTGACTCTTGATTTCGGGTCAAGTCATGATCTCACGGTTCATGGGATCGAGACCCATGTTGGGCTCTGTGCTGACAGCTCTGTCAGCACAGAGCCTGCTTGAGATTCTCTCTCTTCCTCTCTCTCTGTCTCTCAAAATAAATAAATAAACTTTTAAAAGTTTTAATAAAAAAAATAGCCAATGTCCACCACAGTTTCCTCAAGGCACTTCTCTTGAGCTGGGATATGTGTAATTCTGATATGAGCTAAGTTTTTTGAAAGACCTTCTCGAAGAGGAGTGGCTCTTAGTTTATGTGGACAGTCCAGGCACAGTGTCATATTCAGTCTGCTTGTGTCCAACCAAATACCTATTCCCTTCTGCCTATTCTTTTCCGAGGTTCACAATGTCACACCCCCTCTGAGGATAGTACTCCTAAAATGTGCTAGTGTGTGTGTGACAAGGAATCTTGAGTGCCAACATAAATGCTTGCAATTAATTTCTTCATCAGTAGGGAAATATTGATAATTTCTGAGCCTGGGGTGAAATTACTGGATTTTTTACTTTTGAGAGATCAGTCAGCAAGCAGTGTGCAGGACAGATTAGGAGCAGAGACAGGTGGTGAGGGAACGAGGTTGAAGACTCTTATTATAGTAGTCTAGGCAGGAGGGCAGGGGCCTGAATGGAGATGGGAAAAGACAAGGGGATAGAACTAATGATAGTTTGAGAGGGAAACTCTCAGTTTCTTGGAACAGTCAGTTCTTGGAAACTGACTTGATGTTTGTTAGCAACAGAGAAGGATGTAAAAATTTAAAAACAATATAATTTCTCAAGTTTTGAAATTCAGAAAAAGAGGAAGGAGATTTGCATTTGATGTACAGTGGGTGATTGGAAATGTGCGTCTGGGATTCAGGACAGAGGTTAGAGCTGGAGAGGAAATAAGCTGAAATAATAGGAATAAGGAGATTATATCCAAAAGACTGTAGAGAAATAAAGGATGGCAAACAGCACTCAGTCAGTCATTCATTCCAGAATGACTAGGAGTCATCCTTGAACCCTCCCTCCCCCTCACTTCCCTGCATTCATCTTTTCAGTCACATTTGACAATTCTGTCCTCAACATTTATATTGGATCCGTGTTTCTCTGCCCTTCCTCTCTTTCCACCTTAGTCCAGGCTATAGACACTCCTGCCTGGGCTCTGCAAGTGCAGTGGCTCCTTAAAGTTTTCTTTGCTTCCACTCATGCCTACCTCCAGTCTATGTTCACATGGCAGTAAGATGATTTTCTTAAATGTGAATTGTTTCATGTCACTCTGCTGTTCAAGACCCCTCAATGGCTTCCCACTGAGATTGGAGTGCAGTTCAAGCATCCTGTCATGGTCTACGATGCCTTGCATAACCTGGCCCTCACTCTTCTCCCAAACTTGATATCATTCTTCCCTTCACTTGCCATCTTTCCATCATACTCATCTATTAGTTTCTCAAACATGTCAAGTTCTCTACCAGTTCTGCTGTAAACTCCTTCACCAACCCTAGCCTTGCTTCTTCTCCTTACCTTCCATCTCTCGGCTTGTCTCTTCCCACTCCCTTAATTGTCCCAAGAACACAAAGTTTTGTGGGGTTTTTTTTTTAATTGTCTAAAGAGTCATGTTTCAAGAACACACCCCTCCATGACCACCTCACTCTTTCTTCCCAGCAGCACAGCGTGGAGCTGAACAGGAACAAGGTGAATATTCAGAAACCTCTTTAGAGGCCAAGGGGTAGGGAACCCTTGGCTCCAATCCATTACCTAATGCCTGTAAAAATCACCATACTTTCCCTTTTAAAAATGTGTTCTAGTTTTAAAGAATATAAAGCTAAAAATTGAATTTATGTAAAAAAAAAAAAAAAAACCCGGGGTATCAAAGAATTCTTTACTTGACAAAAGGACCCATCTCGAGGTTTCTTAAAATATTGATTTTTTCCTAATATATTCAAAGCTTGTAATTTTATTTTCCACAATTCAGTTCACACAAGTTTTCAAGGGTACAGCAATTACAGAAGATAAAGCATGCTTGTATTATTCTGTGTCATAGATGGCAAAATTGAGTCACAAAGGCTTGCTGAGAATGACAAAGATGCAATAATAGAGTCAAGGTTAGCAACCAGAGAACTATTAGCATTGAATCTTTGCTCAAATCAAAGACTAATTCCATCTCCCAATACTTTCCCCTTCAAATATAGATTACACTCCTGCCATTGTTTTCTAACACCTGCAGCAGACTTGAGTATAAAAATCTTGGTGATTTTTTTGTATAGCACTGATAGGGGATTCCCAGATACTGGTTATTTCATTCCTTAGAGCCCCTCTTAGCCCACGATACTGGTTGTGTTGAGTTGCCTGCACCAAGGCTATTTTTGATAATACACGTGTGTTTTATCCAGTGAGCAATCAGGCGGAGAGGCAGCGCTGGGACAGTTAACTTACATTTTAGTGTAATTTCAAAATGTGAATAACAAGTTCTTTTTTTAAATAAAAAAGGAAATGAAATTAAAAACAAGACTTCAATTTAATCTGGGAGACTTGAAATGGCAAGTTTGCCCCTTGTCAATTTCGTTCTGGTTCACCAAGTCTCAACTATCACAGCAGCAGGGCAAATGAAGAAGAGAGTGTCGCTCGACCCTTGACCTCCTTGCATTTGTGGGTAATCTGGACTCCAATGTTATTTTAAAGGGTTTTTATATTCATAGATTTCTGCTTATGTTAACAAAGTTTTTATAGATATAGATCTGTTTGATGCTAACCAGAAAGCAGCTGATTACCGTAGAGGTAATTTACAGGAAAGAAAAAAAATCCAAATTCTTAGATATTTATGTAAGTATACACAAATAAAATTAAGATCTGGGACCAACCCTGTCTATACACAGCATCATCATACTGTGATTTCAGTGTAAAAATTAAAGCTAGTCCTTACTCAAAAACATTTTAACATTAAGACAGGCTAACCAGCTTGACTATACATTTCACCTTGTCTATCCTCCTGTGTGCACCAGGACAAGGGTGATAAATCCTACTTAGGCAACTGTTGTGAAGGAAATTGAAGGCCATGTAAATCCAGGGTTTATATTAACTGCCAGGAGCTTAAAAGCCAACAGTCAGTACCTACTTAGAAGCCTATGTGTTCCACATCATTCTCAAAAACTAGAAGGGAAAAATGCAAAATCACACTTTCAGCCCATAGAAATCATAGATTGGTCCTAAAAATGTTTTTAGTGCTAACATGGAAAAATAAAATGGTTTTTGACCAAAACATTCAGTTTTGCCTTTAAAAAATGTAAGTAATTCTAAATGGAAACATAATTTTTCCTTAAAATGTTCACATCTTGGGGTAGGAACAATAATAATTACTGTTATTTGAGGTAAACACTAGACCAGTACTTCATATATATTATTTGCTTAATCTTTAAAACAACCCCACAAAGTAGTATGTTTTATTATCTCTTCTTTACAGATGAATAAACTCAGAGGGGTTAGGTATGCCCAGCATTCTACAGCGAGTAAGTGGCCAGTTCAATATTCAAATCCTGCCTTCTATGATTTCACACCAGTTCTCTTGGAAATGGAGTTCCAGTATCGTGGCAAGAGAAATTACATTGCTTTTATTTTTACCTTCATGGCCCAAATCTGTATCTTTATTAGTCTTCTTTAAATAAAGATGGTCAGCTCTGACATTTGACTTTACCCTAAAAATGGCCATCTTACATGGCCATGCCATTTTGTTGACATTCAGTTACACTTGACCTTGACTTGGTCTTCCTTCTTTCTTCCTATGGACCCATTTGAACTCATACAAACTAGTTCTATCCTGTCCTTTTTTACCTCACTCAAGAGTTTTCCAACATGCCATCTACGAAAGGTATAGCAGACTTATATCCATGTACACACATTGGGTTATTTACAATGAATGAATTTTTAGGTAAAGTTTGTACTAAATTATAACATACTTATTGTAACAGGCACAAACCGTAAGTTCACACCTCAATGAATTTTTACAATATGAACACACCCATGTAACCAGCACCCATATCAAGAAACATAGTATTATCAAACTCATGGTATTTCAAATGCTGAAGGGGGCATTCCTATTTCAAAGTTTATGTAAATCTTTTTGTAAAGGTAAGAATGCATTTGAAATGTGTTTCATTATGCCCCACTTTATGTTTTATGCATTTTGATTTTCATACCTTGTGTTTTCTTAAACCCCTGATACATTTAAAGAGAACCTATGTTGAGCAATATAAGCACCAAGATATGAACACTTCTCCCATCCCAACCCTGGATCAAAACTCAGCACCATATAATCCTTGAACTGCTTTCTTCTGGTTATTAAATTAAATGTGGTCTTTTTACAATAAACATCTAGTAAAGACATGTCTGTTTTGAATTTTTAAAATATGCTTATCTTCAAGAAGCAACTCCTCTATGAGGATTTTTCTTTTTTGCTTACCAGTGGATCCTAGTTTCATACTGGGAGAAAGAAGTTTCCAGTGAAAGCTGATATAATATAGATATAGATATAGATATAGATATAGATATAGATATAGATATAGATAGTGCAATAAAAAATCCATGTATAACTGTTGACTTCCCAGAAACTTAACTATAAATAGCCTACTGTTGACCAGAAGCCTTACCAATGACATAAAGAATTAACACATATTTTGTATGTTATGTGTATTGTATACTATATTTTTAAATACAGTATATTTAGTGTATTACTGGGATAGGAAATTTTTAAATAAACTAAGGCAGAAAAAGAAAATGTTATTAAGAAAATGATAAGGAAAAGAAAATACATTTACAACACTGTACTTTAAAAAAATCCATGTATAAGTGACTCGCAGCTCAAACCTGTGTTATTCAAGGGTCGTCTCTGTATATATATCACATTTTCTTTATCCATTCATCTGCCAGTGGACTTGCCAGCCAAATCTTGGCTATAGTAAATAATGCTGCAATGAACATGGGAGGTGCAGATGTCTCTTCCAGGTAATGATTTTATTTCCTTCAGATACATACCCAGAAGTAGAATTACTGGATTATATGATGATTCTATTTTTAATTTTTTGAGGAAACCTCATACTGCTTTTCATCGTGGTTACACCAACTTACATTCCCATCAACAGTGCAGAAGTGTTCTCTTTTCTCCACATCCTCACCAATACTTGTTATCTTTTATTCCCTGGTGGTTTTCATGCTCTTCAGAGTCTATAGACTGCTCCAGGATTGGGCCATCCCACAACATAAAATTATGGTGGGAAAGTAAAATTATAAAATCATTAAATTTTAGGGTTCCAAAGAAACTTAGACATCATTTTTCATGGGAAGAGCATGCAGGCCAGGGGTAAGGGGTTAAGTGATTTGGGCTCTACCATCCAGTAACATAGTCATGAAGCTAGAGTGAGAAGACAGCAGTCTGAGGCTCAGCTTAGAGTTTATATAATACTTCCATTCTCTATCTCTAACTTAAAATCAAATTATATTGTGTTTAGAGTTACTATTTTTTTGCATTAGATTTATTTTGTGCACAAAGCAAAAATTGAGAAAGTATGGACATGAAGAACATAATTTAATATTTTAGTTTATTTCTTTGAAGTCTTTTTGTGTTTTGTACATGTTATTTTGTACATATTGCTATTTATATGTGATTTTATATCCTGCTTAAAATGTGGTTTTTTAAAATCATGCTATGGTAAGCTTGGTTTTACGGTAACAATAAGCTCCTAGTGAAAGTAGTTTCATGTTGAAACCAAGTTTATCAATGCTATAAAAGCTACAGTGGTTGCTAAGAGAAATTGATACTTTGTTCCCATAGGAACTGTCGTTTTAAAATACAGAATCTCTAGATTCAAAAGATAGAAAACTTAAGTTTGGGATGGGAAATAGTTTACCCTTCCTAGAAAAATGTGAAAATTACTATCCTTTGATTGAAAAGCATGGTCATTTGGTTGCAATCTCCTGAGTGTTCTAGGTGGGTATTTCTCTCTCAGCTTTCCTTGTGTTGGAGGTGATTCAGGGTGATCATATGATAGGAGAGTAAGGGAAATGAAACTAACTAATGGTCAGCCACTCCTAGAGCAGAGAAGTTGTTAGAGAAAGCAACCCTGCACCTTGCATTCGATAATATCTAAACTGGTGTTTAGGTGCCCTTATTAGAGAAGGGAACAAAGGGAAGAGATTTTTATATCAAGTTGCTCTATAGTATTTAGGCACCAGTATGACTTTTACGTCCAGGCATTGTCTCTTAACTTTAAGTTAAAGATAATGATTTTGAGTGAGTGGAAAAACAGTTCTACCTAATTCTGCTCAGAAACCAAGGATGAGAATGAGATGGAATTGAGAACAACTGTAAATGTAAACTCAGCGGCAAACAGTTCCTGGATGGGCACTATTCCCTGAATCCCTCTCTGAGTAGCACTTGTCTATGATGCTATGGGCAGGGGCTCAACTGCCTTACCTTCACTGTCTGACTTCTCCATTCCTCTACTGGTGTGTTCTACATCACACACACACACACACACACACACACACACACACACACACACACTCCCATGGTTGTCTCAGAGTCTGCTTCTGAAATTATATAAGCTAAAACATATTGAAAGATTCTGAGAATAAAATCTACTGAGTGGTATTATGAACTGGAATTACCACTGGAGCAGATGCATACAAACACATTTATTTAATTAGTCCTTGTGATGGATGCTATGTTGTTTGGCCCCCACTCCTTCCCCTTAAAGACCTACTACCCCAGCTTTTGGGAGTACTATTGGCAGACAGCCCTCACTAGGGGTACCGCTATTTAGGATTAGGTTTGGCTGAAGATAGCTACTTCCCTCAAGGTCACACCTCCTTCCTGGGTTGGCTCCCATCCAATGACAGCTCCAAGTGGGAGTTTAATGGCCTGGCTCTCTCAATTCATTTGGAGAGCTCTGAAGGGTCGCCTCATTTTCAGAACTCCCTGCTAGTTCAGGTGAGGCATTTCATTGAGACCACACCAAGGCTTGACTTGTCCTTCTGCCCCATGCTGCTCCTTCCCGTTTCTCCGATGATCCCAGCAACATTCCCTAAGAAACCTCCCACCTGCTAATCTCCATCTCAGAGTTCATTTCCCTGGAAACTCAACCTGTGACAGAATTGAGGAGCGCCTACTGTGCACTAGACAGTATTCTGAGGGATACAGTGAAGACCAAATAAGCTTTCTGCCTTTGCATTTTATTTGGAAGGAGCTCACATTCTAGAGCAAGAGTCAGTAAACTTTTTCTGTAAAGGGCCAGAGAGTAAATACTTTAGGCTTTGTGGGTCATATGGTCTCAGTCACAGCTATTCAGCTCTGCCACTGTACCATAAAAGCGGCCTTAGAAATATATGAATGATTGGACAGGGCTGTTTACCAGTAAAACTTTATTTACAAAATAAGAGGTGGGTTGGATTTGGCCCATGGGCTATAATTTGCTGACCCCTGTTCTAGAGAGCAGGGCACAAGGAAACCAATAATTAAGCAAGAAAAATCTCAGGCAGTAATAGTACAATAAAAGAAATAAATTAGGGTGATCTGATAAAGAAGCACTATTATTGATTTGTAAATTTAAATTATTTTTGATAAGTAATATATTCATATGAATCAAAAGGATCGAAAAAGTACTCATTTGCAAGTATATGTCCTGATTCACTTTGACCCCCAATAGAAATAAATTTATTTACCACTTTTGTGTTTCTTTTCAACATAAGCAATTACGAATACATATATACATCCTTATCCCTCCTTTCACGCAATAGTTAGCGTATGATGTGTCTTGTTTTGCACCTTACTGTTACTCACTTAATATGTCCTGGAGATCGTAGAGATCATCTCCATTTGTTTTTCTATATCTGAGTACTATTCCCTAATATGTGTATGATGGTTTATTTAACCAATTCTCTATTGTATTAGGGTTCTCCAGAGAAACAAAACCAATAGAGAGAGAGAGAGAGAGAGAGAGAGAGAGTGAGTGTGTGTGTGTGTGTGTGTGTGTGTGTGTGTGTGTGTGTGTGTGTAGGAACTGGCTGATATGATTTTGGAGGCTGACAAAGTCCCAAGATCTGCAGAGTAAGTTGGCAAGCTGCAGACCCAGGAGAGCTGATGGTGTAGTTCCAATCTGAAGGCTGGCAGCCTGAGAGCCAGAAAGAGTAGATATTTCAGTATCAGTTCAAAGGCAGGGAAAAGCTGATTGTCTCTTATTGCAAGGTGGGGAGGGCTGAGGAGGGTCAGCCTTTTTGTTCTTTTCAGGCCTTCAACTAACTGGATGAGGCCCATGCACAATAGGGAGGGCAATCTGCTTTACTCAGTCTGCTGATTTTTTTTTAACATAGCCTTCACACCCACTGTGGAGCCCAGTGCAGGGCCTGAACTCATGACCCTGAGATCATGACCTGAGCTGAGATCAAGAGTTGGATGCTTAACCAACTGAGCCACCCAGGCACCTCTTAGTTTACCAATTTAAATGTTAATCTCATCCAAAAACACCCTCACAGAAACACCCAGAATAATGATTGACTAAGTATCTGGGCATTCTGTGACCCAGTCAAGCTGACACATAAAATTAACCATCACATGCTCTTGGGTTGTTTCCAAATTTTTGCTATTTCTGCAATAATACTGCAGTGGGTGACCTTGTATATATATTGTTTCATAGTGTGCAGATGTATGGATCTGTAGGATGAAGTCCCAGAAGTGGGATCACTGGGTCCAAGCAAGTAACTTTGATAGGGATTGCCATGTTGCCATCCATGAGATTTATTCTAATTTGCAGTCCTTCTAGCATATGCAAGTGATTGTTTCCCCACAGCCCTGGCAACAATTATATTATCAAACTTTGAGAAATGTTTGCCAATTTGAAGTGGTATCATCATGTAGCTTTGATCTGAATTGCTCTGTGTGTGAGATTGCACAGTTTTTGGTGTGTTAAAGAACCATTTGTATTGCTTTCTTGGTGAATTTTATGTTCACATCCTTTGTTCGGTTTCTGTTGGGCTTTTGGACTTCTCTCAATTTGTTAAGACTCACTCAACATTGAAGGGCTTGACCCACTATGATTTAGATTGCAAATATTTACTTAGTTTGTCAGTTGTATTTTGTGCTAATGTTGCTTTTGTATCAGTTTGCATCAATCTTTTCTTTTATGGTTTCTGGATTTTGAAACCTGACTAGGAAGACTTTTGAGGGGTCTTTCAGATGGGGTGCTCAGGGATGATAAGGCTACCCTAATTATTTGCTTGTGTGCTGGGGAAACATTTGGGGGCAAGGTAGTAGCTGTGGAAAATCAGAATGTAGATAATTCAACCCAAATGAGAAAGAACACTAAAAATAAGTTTTGATCCATTGTAAACATTTAAAAAGTAAGGTAAAACAAATAATATCAGAGCATCACACATAATAAAAGTAATTATATTGATTCCAGACTTAAGACACATAATCTTTTGGGGGGGAGGGAAAGATTAGGGTTTGTAATAATTTCTCCATCTGAACCAGAAATGCACAGATTTGATGTGTTTTCATAAATACAGCTTGACTAATTTAAAATTGATTCTAAAATCTTGCTGTTTCATCTTCATAAATTGAAAAGCAGGTTTGCTTATCCTGGTAGCCTTTTATGGTACTTGAATAGTGGTCTGACTACTTTTAGAAATGAATAATGGATTAAAAGTACACTTTGCAGCTTACATTAGTTACTTTTGTAATGCAAAATAGAAGCATGATAATGTACTATTCAGCATGCTTTAATATGATTTATACATACACTACACAGCATAAGTAATTCATTATGCCCTTCACAGTGCATTTCCTGGGCACAGAAGCTCATGTTTACCAGTATTTCATCTCATAATCAGGTTGTCTAACGGAGGGGGTCTGCGACTATGAGTGGGGATTCCACACTCCACTCGCACCCTGACTCCTTCAATGACCTTAGGCAATATTCTTCTGGGTCTGGGCCTAGGTGCTTATAAAAAAATGAATGGATAATACCTTATGGATCCAACTCAGAGGAAGGGACTGTGGACTAATAACTTTAAGGCTGTAAACAGCTTTGAAGTCTGGAATTAAATAGGCTTCATGGTATGATTATTATTATTCCAGGAATTATCATACTTTGGAAATAACACTCTACGATGGTCATTTAATAAGGCAGCAGTTCATCGCTCTGCATTTGACAAGAAATCATCTATTGCTTCATTAATAGCACCTTGTCACACACTGTATTTTTCTATTTGCAAAGTGTAGATTTACTGAATAGCATAGGTGATGGCCCTCAACATCAGCTGCCTTTAAAACCAATTGCATTCCATTTTTAGAATGAACATGTACAGATTGATTGAAGCTAGTGAGTTGGAGGTGGGGGAGTGGTTCTGAGAAGCAGACCTTGCCCTAACATTTGTGGGGCCTGGGGCAAGAGTACAAATGGAGGCCCACATACCATATGTTTAAATATTTAAATGGTATAGATCAAGCTAACAGACTGTTAAATAAAATATGTTCTATCCTCTTTCCTCCACAAATATATCTTCATAATGACCTGGAAGGCCAGGTTTGAATTTTAGATTTCTCTGAAGGTCTCTGAAAACTTATAAATCACATTTCTCTTTTTTTCTCCCCTATTGCCTGGTGTCAGTATGATAGGAACCAGTAACAGTCACCAGACCAGAATTTGAACACACACATCCTTAAGGTATGTTTCAAACTCTCTACCTATTTATGATATGCAAATTGTGTTTCTTTTTTGATAACGCTGATGACTGTCTCTATGAAAATGGGAATCCATTAGAATAACTGAAACCTCTAAAATAGTGAGATTTGTGCCTGTGAAAAATGCTTTGACACAATATGATTCCTTTGCCAATCTATATTTTGACCTGGTCTATTTAAATTCTGCTGGGAACATAATTTTCACATCAAACTTCCATTGTAAATTGTAGGATAAGTAAAATATGCAGGTTTTGCATTGAAATATTATTATTATTATTATTATTATTATTATTATTATTATTATTTGCCTGACACATAAACTGTTACTTCAGATTCGAAGGAATTTCTTGGTCAAATAGATCTAATATGGGGGATGATATAATAGAAAAATTTATATCCTTAGAGAATGCACCTTAAGCAGTTTTATTTTATAGCTGATATTTTTATTTTTGCTTGGGTATACGATTCTTGTTTATCAAGACTCCACTTTCTTTGTTAAAATGTAAAATGCATGTTGGGCAAATGCTCCAGGGCAATTTGCATAAAAAGTGATGACAAAGAGCAATTAGTACTTCATTATTATGCAGTGAAATGCTACTTTGCTCAAAAGTGACTGTAGTTTCTCCCCCCCCACCCCCCTTATAAATCTGGTACAGCATTGTTCTAAAAATAGTACATAAGAACCCTCTGTTTATAAATCAGTGTCTTTGACTTTCCTGTAGAAATCCGGGGGGGGGGGGGGGGGGGAAATGCAAGCACTAAATAAAGTTATTACCCCAGATCTTTATAATGAAAAACAAGCACCAGAATTCTGTTAGATAAGACAGGTCAGAAGATTTTAATGTCTCCTCAGATTAGTGCCATATCTTATTTTACCCCTTGGGATCAGCTTTCAAAGCAGGCTCAGATCATACATTGATAGCAACATCCCCCTTCCCCCAACACACATACTGCCTCACATGCACACTCAGAAAAGGGTCATGCCACACACCACTACACTGCAGAGAACAAACAGTCTCAAGGTATCTCTAGTTAGGAAGGCTTGATTTTTGAGTACAGATTTCATTACCATGAAATTCCTTTAGGGCAAAAAAAGAATTGCATCAAAGAAGCAGTGTGGGGAGGCAGACTTTGTAAATATTCGCCCCATCACCTGTGTTACCAGGATCTGCCTCTCTTTAATTTGGCAGGAAAAGCTCTTTTTTTTTTTCTCTTGTTGAGCCAACATATTATCTAAAACTCTAGAAACCAAAATGCGCCAACACTCTGTGTGTGTGTGTGTGTGTGTGTGTGTGTGTGTGTGTGTGTGAGAGAGAGAGAGAGAGAGAGAGAGAGAGAGAGAGAGAGAGAGAGAGAGAAAGAGAACCTAGTAATTGGATACTGGCAGAGTGAGAAGGAGACATGAGAAACTATAAAACCTTTGGAAAATGACCTCATGAGGCTGGAGATCGTCATGGATTACAGTATTTCTCTTTGGAAGTCCCCAGGCAGACTTGGGGAGGAGGGAGGAAAAAGGGATAGAGATGGGAGGTTGGTAGGTACTACACTGCCTTATTTTTGGTTCTCCCTCTACCTGACCCTCTGTGGCCCAGACCAGATCAATGAAATTCCCACAACCACAATCCTGGCTGGCATGGCTCCAAGAAGGCTAACCTAACCTGCTTTGCTTGCATCCTAAGGGGTCTATCAATCCTAGGAGGCTGGGATCAGCCTCATTACCTGCAATTTAGGCTCAGGGGCTCAGGGCTGTGTGGCAGGTCTCAGAGAGTGAAGGAGTGGGGATAGACACTTAGGCACATGCTTTATAAGCATAAGTAACTCGGACAGTGGAATACCCTTCACCCAGATTTTACTTACTCTCTCCTTTGTTCCTGTTCACCTCAGGCCACCAGTGAAAAGACTATAGGGTCACATAGCTCATACCATTTCAAGGATTCATTGTCTAACTGCAGGTAATGTATGATCATTTTATATACTGCCACATATTCATTATTCATACAATTTTCTATTAATTTTTAATGCATCCAAGTTCCTAGTTATTTAACATATAATGCAATCGGCCAGACGTCTTCATAAAGCTATGAAAAGTGGCTTTGAGGTACTCTTCCGTAGCATCTCAATCTATTAACCAGCTGATGAGACAGTACTGCTCTTAACCATGGGCAAGATCCCTGCCTTGGGTCACCACACCACAGAAGTCCTCATGATTTGGATGGCATTACTTGAAGTCCCCAGCTGCAATGCTATTTGGGTTTCAGTGTCCAAGTCAGATCTCATTTCTCCCCTTTAGGGCAATGTGCTTCTCTCTAGCCAGCCTATGAGGTTGACCAGATATCTACAGGAGCTCCAGAATTCATGCTTATGTATTTTCTTGAAGCCAAAGTGGGGCCTAATTCAGGAGAGCAGCTTGGTCAGCATTTGTTCCCACTGACCCTGGGCAGCAAGTTATTTCTTTTGTAATATTGCATGACATTGGACCACTAGAATGGTGCTGACATGCTGATTTGGAGTAACTCTCGTTCACAGGGGATGAAGAAGATAAGAATGTTCACATCAGGCAATAAATACCATTATTTTAAATCTTCATCAGTAACATGGGTTCATTTTCCAATAAAATTATTGATACACATACGGACCTGCGAAATACATTTGCCTAGGGCTCACACTCCCCAGGGATAGCCTTATCCTAGGGAACCACTGTAGGTTCTTGAACAAGGACTGATGTGGACTGAGTATTTAGAAAAGGAGATGCTGGTGCTGGAGAAGAGCAGGGAGAGGGCTATGGTGTCCGCAAGGCTAAGAGGAGTCAGTGCAGAGAAGTGAAAGCACTCTGATTAAGTACTTCATTTCCCTTAGGAGTCTCCTAGCTCTATTTGTTTGGGATTCTAATGTGGCCTGAGGCAATAAGGGCCTTGATGTGATGCTGCTGGAACCTACAGTGGAAAGAAGTGAAGAAATATTTTAATGTAATGCCAGCGCAGGTAAAAATGATAGTGTGTGTGTAACTATGTGTCAGGTGTCATTCTGAGCACTTTGCACACTTGGGCTTTTTCAGTCCTCATGTCAATCTTTATTATTCACATTCTCCAGATGAGGAAACAGAATTAGAGAAAGTTGAATAACTGGCCAAGGTGACATGCTACTGTTATGGGCAAATTGTAGAGGATCTGTAGATGTGGGAGGGATCACAGGTTTCTCCATGTGTTCAAGGCTGGAGGTCAGGGAACACAATTTGGATGGTTTTGTGGTTAGTTTGCTTGCTTTGTTTTGTTTTCTCACTGGTTATGGCAGTGAGGGCATTGGGACAATGAGTGTCTAAGTATCTGTGATAGTGAGTCACCAGCATAGAAATGTCCTGCAGAGATTTGGAAATACCCCCAGAGATCAGATGAGAGGTTGGCCTGGAGATTGTGGATGTGGAATCATCAGAGATGAGGGGTACAGTTATGTGAATGGGAGAGGTGACTAACCTCCAGGATACAGTGGGCAGAATTTCTTAAGAGAACCAGCTTGGGAGGGAGAGCTCTGTGGGCAAGACTCCAGCATCAACTCAGCAACTAAAATCCCCAGCCACTTTTGAAGAACTGTTCTATTATATAGTTTGGTCAGCAGCTCAGCTCCATATTTTCACCCACCACAATGTTCAGATCAATACTCTCGGTCCTCATGATTTACTGAACCTGAATTTCTCTAACTGCTCCATTAACTCTTTGGAAAGGTTTCTCCCTTTGTTAGCACTGGATCATGATTTTCCATAAAATTTGCCCTTGAGCAAGCAATTCTGTCATCATTCTCGCTAGGGAAATTGTCTTGCTCCTGCCCCACCCCCCCAACTCTCCAGCCTTCTTCGCTTTCTTTAGAACTTTGTTTCATGAACCTGCATTTTGCCTGCTAATTAGTGTTTTTGAATATACACTTGCTATTGAGCTTGGAATCTATGGGGGTTTCTCTGAAGCCAGTTTGTGACTTCCAAATTCTTTGTGTCAGTTAATATTTCCCTAACTTGGTTATTAACTTTGGATCTTATTGTTTCTATGTTTTGGTGCTAACGGGCTTGGCGCCATGGCCCCAGTCTCTGCGTACCCTGTCCTGTGTTCACGTTCATACTGTTGTTTCCCTTCATCCTGGGCACACAGGGGTCTGGTGGCCAAACAGCCCACAATAAAAGGTGAATTCACTCACAGTGTGCCCCTTTGTTCCAGAGAATATTTTGCCCCTCTGATCCTCAGCTTCAGCATCATGGAAAAGCATTTGTCAAGCCCCTAATTGCCAGAGTGCTGCACTAAGCACTGCACAAAGAGTTCCACCACCACGGTAGGGCCAAGTGTGACAGAGTCAGGCGTGGGTGTAGGAGGAAATTGCTATGGCTGTGGCCCTTGGACACAGAGTCTTGCAATTTGACAGAAAAAAATGATGTCTTCCCAGGTATGCCCAGCAATGCTGAGATACCTGACTTGGGCTGGGGGCATGGAAGCAGCAGTATATATGCCGCGGTGGGGATGGTGTAGAGAGATACCCCAGAAAAGAGGAAGGGGGAGCAAGCTGTTTTTTCCTCAGGAAGCCTGAAGGGTAAGCTCCTGAGAGGAATCTACAGCATCAGCAAGTGGCACCGTCCTCAACAGTTTGCCAGGGAGGGGACAAACATCAAAGTCCCTACAAGTCATAGCATTTGGACAAGTGTTGGCCTATTGGAGCCGATAATCCATCTGGGGAGGACACAAACACATAAATAAGAGTATAACACAGAATCACATAAAAGGCACAAACAAATAAAGAAGTGACACACATGAAGAGCAAGGGATGTTTTGTGTATGGAAGGGGAGAGGGGTGCTGAAGCCATACAATTTAGAGCAGTCCTGGGTCCTTAGTGAGTGGTATATATGAGCCTGTTGAATGGATGAATGGAGAATCAAGTTCAAGTTGGGAAAGTTGGAGAAATATCAAATCAAGGTAAGTGGATTCCTCCTTCCTACACCAGATTGGCTGACACAGCCCTGGATTCATAGTTCAGGATTAGAGAAGGTTTAGCTGCACAGAATGTCCTTGAAAGTCTGCCTTTCAACGATATAGGAACATGATTCATCTTCAGATATGTGCCCCTGTGTGGTGTGGTACACTGAAATGCAAATAACTCTCTTAGGATAATTCCTAAAGGTGGAGAAAGGGAAGGGGGGATCCCCATTTTCTTTGCTTTGCTCCAGACCCTGGAAACCTAACTCTAAAGGTAATGACCACTGGGCCCAGCTATGTATAAATAATGATACCTTAAAAGGATGTTTAAAGTAGAAATTTTATGAAGGGCAAAGAATTTGTTTAAAAAGCTTGACTTTGCCCTGTCCTAGGATTGCACAAAGGTGCAGATATTTATGTCAGGCCTCAGTCTCTCCTCACACAGGAATTGCTGGAAGCCTCGCTGCTCCTGTCCAATATTCAGATATGCCCATGTTGTTCTTGTCTCTGGCTTGTCTGCCTGTTTTTGTGGACATTTGCTTCTTGACTCTCCTCGTTGCTACCAGAGAGTTCTTGGTCTTTGCTTGCTTAATTGTGAGCTGGAGCAGGATGCTCTGGCTCTCTAAATTCCTAACCTGGGCCCTCTTAGTGTGTGGTTTCTCTGGCATTTGTATTCTTTCCCATACTGTGGCCACCGGAGGGCAGTTTTAATGCCCCTCAGGAACTACTTGGATCAGATGTCTGGATGGGCCAGCCTTGAAATACTTTCTGTATTGTGTTAGGAAACATTCCCCAGGCAACAGGAGTTTAGGGAATTACCATTTACTACTCAGTGGCCAATGACAGATGATTTCCAGGACCCCAAACTCTCCTCTGACGGGTAGAGCTCCACTGTGGTTCACAAGAATTCCTGGTCTCCAACTTCAGTCACCTAGAGAAATTTGAGAAGGTCATGCTCATCTGGGATCACAGAATGGGGGGATCCTGTTCAGCCCTGTGGCAGATACTCTACAAACATCTGTCAAGTTTATTGACCAGTTTGTCTCTGCCCTCAGACAAACATGAGTTTTGGAAAGGTAGAGGTGTGTGGGGTTTGTGTGTGGTTTCTGACGGGAAGATTACCCTACGGATTTTCTAATTCCTTCCTCTGTGCCTTGTTGAATAT
Source organism: Puma concolor (assembly GCF_028749965.1). NCBI lineage: Eukaryota > Metazoa > Chordata > Mammalia > Carnivora > Felidae > Puma > Puma concolor. The sequence continues at coordinate 82,509,811 of NC_141671.1, forward strand.
CAGAGCCCTTTCTCTGCTATCACCAATACATGTATGTAACTTTTCTGGCTTAAAATTCACCTCTCTAAAGTTTTCCCTAATTAATTCAAACATGCTCTGATGACTTTTGTATTTTTTTTTTAATTTTAAAATTTGGTTAATACGTTTTTTGGTACTTTAAAATTTCCTAAGTATTGTGTAGTATGACGTTTATCACACAATAAACACGCAACTAATGGATGTGACTTAATTAGTGATATACCCAATACACATTATTGATGACACCAGTGAGCCATAAGACTAAACAAGTAATTTTGTGAAGCAAACCATTTTATCCAAGGAATGACAGGGAAAGGGGAAGACTAACTCTGTTAGTTCTCCTTAGTGTTAGATGTGCATATTAATATAGCACTTGCCTAGAAATAGATATTGGTAGGAAGATCACAATGATTTTGTAGAAAAATACTACCACATCTGCTAAATCCTTTCTTTGGAATCTCCTTTTGCTCTCTAATATGCAATATCTATCCCTTTTAAGCTCTCAATTACCTGAAAGGAAGCTTCATGCCCAGGGTATAAGGGCATTTGCTAACAATAATTGCTTGAGAATAAATATGAGATAAGAAAATGTACTGGAAAGGACACTATTCACCTCCACGAAGGGCCAGTTTTTGCAGAACATTGGCAGGAATGATGCTCTGAGGGCAAGACCCGTATATTAATCATACGTGGGGTACCAACAACCAATTCAATGCCTTGCTCAGAGATGTGCATGGAATAAATGAATGGATATTTTAATTAGCTTGGGTGTCATCTTTTTGGTGCCTATGAGTGTAATATATAGAGCATGATCTCATTAAAACAGAAGAGAATGATTAAGCCAGAATGAATTTTGTGCTGTTATTTTTAAAAATGCCATAACTTAGCTGTATAAGTGGTAACAATTTTAAATTTGCATTGTTGGATTTTTGGTAAAAATAGTATAACAATAATAGTACTAGCATGTATGTGTATATATCACTTATGGATGAGGTTCTGCTTTTAATTGAATTAATTCTAACAGTAATCCTATGAACAGATATTCTCATTTTATAAATGGGGAAGCTGAGGCACAGAGAAGTTGTGATTTTTCCAAAGCTAAGTGACAGAGGTGTGACCTGAAGCCTGGCAACATAGCTCAAGAATCCATGCTATTAGCCAGTAATTTATATAGCCTCCCATGCTGGTGAGAATCTGTCCAAACCAAGTGCTGATAGGGACTGGTTCCGTGCCCAGGAATAAAATAAATGTTTCGTCCTTTATCAATTAGGCACATCAACAGTATGATGGTGATAAGTTGGAAAGGATCAGGGACTCCCAAAGTACTTGTTAAAGTCATTTTAAAAAAATATGAAGAACATCAAAAAGAGAAAGGAACAATGGTTGTTTATAACCTGCCAAATTATTAATGTAGGACAATGTACATCTTTTTCCTGGTTGCAGATAAAAATCCTAGCTAATGGACAAAGAAGACTTGAGCTCCAGGAGGAGCTTAAATGGTAATCCTCCTAGAAGATAATAACCTGGACACATTGTCCATTGTGGGTGAACTAAAATCATAGAATATGATCTTTGAATTAACCAGGAAGTGAATACATCTTCTTGAACTGATAAATTTCTGAGCTAAGGTAATCAGCAAGATGGGGCAAAGAGACCATTAGAGGTGCCACTTTCACATTTCATAGGTGAGAGAGAATGCCCTTCCCTTGAGCATGTGAGAAAAACGTAGTTTTGATAAAGAACAAGATGTTTTGCAATGCATTTCAGTTAAGTTTTATTAAAGTGTTCCAAGGAATAAATATCTATAAAAGTTATAGGAAAATCTGGAAAGGATTTCATCCTGCAAAATTGTGTGTATATAAGTTTTAGCACATCCTATCATTTAATGGGAGAAATTGCAAGTATTATAGATGTTATTTTTGATTTTTTAATTCTCCAAGTTGTTTCTGATACCTTTTAATTTCAGTTTTAATAGCCATAAGCCTTTTTGAAATAATAATACTGTCAGCTCTCAGGTGTATGTGTTAAAGGGAATGGCAAACTTGAAAAAAATAAAATAATCCTTTCCACTCTGCTACGGCCGAGACCTCACTCTTGGAGTTAAATAACTGACAAGGGATTAATGTCTGTGGTTTAAGGAGTCAGTGGTGTAGTGTGTTGTTGGGCTTGGGTGGTGGGGCAGGGTAGTGTCTGGGGCTTTCTTGCATTTGACCACAGTTTCTCCTGTTGGTCCTGTTAGTGAGATACCAATTTGTTTTGGATATGTTCCCTCCCCTAGAGTGTGCCATTGTAATACTGTTGTAAAAAGCATTTTTTCTTCATGGAATTCCTTATTAGTCATTTCTTTGGTTGACACATTAAAAAACAACAACAACATAATGGTAACTCTGATGTGGTGTGATGGACACTTTACATGCAGACTCTGGTTCAGGACTGAGGCACTCATTCCCCCAGCTGCTGGGAATGATGGTGGACAGCTTGCAGCTGAGTAGTAACCCTCCCAGCAATTGCCTTTGGATAAAGAGCTGTTATACCACTTCCTGGGGACAGTCTGTACCTGATGACTGACAGGTGGTGATACAAAGGCCCTGCCTCCTGGCTTTGCTTGGGACAACCCTGCAGGTTCATCCAGCTTAAGAGTGTCCTTGTGGGATCAGCTGAGGCTTTTGTTGTGACTAAATGCAGTCCAAGGTCTCGTCCTGCCCAGTCCAGCTTTGTTCACTCTCCCACAGGTGTGGTTCCTAACGTGCTCCCCAGTCAACTTTCTGCACCCACATCTGTTTCTGGGAGACCTGATCTGTAAACCCCAGCAATATATTCTGCATGCTGAAGATGAAGGTACACTTTGGAGAAAGGGTCATACAAATTTTCATAAATGTTTTGATAAGGGTGATGTTTTTCTTCTTTGCTTAAACTCTTTCCCTAATCCCTACCCTTTCCATATTTTCTACCCTTGATTGATCCCTAATTTGCACATAGGGTTTTCTAATGGGAGATACAATTCGTGTTTAATATAAAAAATTCAAGTTTCAGAAAAATATGCATACATGCATGAGTTGCCACTATAGCATGCCCACCAGATAGCCATCATTTAGAAGGCCCAGGGTAACCCTCTGCATCCCTACATAGCTCTAAGTGTTGGATAGTTGTCCTTTGTACACGAAATTTATACCTTGATTAAGATATCTGAGATAAATGGGCATTGGCAATTAGAATAATAATACTCTTTGGGATATTTACCAAGCACTTTCCATCCATTATATTGATTTATTTCTTCGCATCCTTGAGAATTTGGTCGTGTTAGCTCCATTTTATAGATGGAGAGTAAATTTCTGAAGACACTGGGGTTTCGGGAAATTTCTTTCTGACAAGCTCCAATTTCTACGATCAGTCAATGGGCTCAAGCCCGTCATTCAAAGAGAACACCAGAAGAGATGTGGTGTTTTGTGAAGTGGCACATTCTGAAGTCTCTGTCACTGAGAGAAGGATGTAAGCTCAGGATCAAAGCATCATCTTCAAAGAAGGGCGAAGTACTTGTTAAATAACTCCTGGCAACTGCTTAAGCACTAAGCATTGTAATTGCAGAGAGCAGGAACAGCACTAAAAATAGAAAAGTGGATAAGGACAGGACCAAAGACATCATTGTCACTCAAACTTGAATGTCACTTTTTGACAGCATTTGAGCAATTGATTCTTGGTTTTCCATGCTAGGAACTCAGTAGTCACGCTTTGCTGTGACAGCCGTAGGAGAAGGGAAGGGGCAGGACCCTGTAGGAGCCTGGGATTAATATGAAGAATGGAGGGTGAGAATTATTATCAGCCTATGCTGCCTCTTCTCTAGTCAAAGTTCCTTTGAAGGCGAAAAAACAGAAAGCCACTCAAGCTAGCCCCAATTTACTGAAATGTTAAAGGAGGATCTCATGGATAAGAAACACAACCAGACCCTGCTTAGCAAAAGACTGGACCTGAGAACCAGAAGGCCATTAGGAGCTAAGTCTCTCATTCCATTTCCTGGAGCTGCACGATCTGTCTCTGAAAATCTCCTCTCTTGACCTCTCATCTAAGCCAGCATCCTCTGCATTTCATCTTGTTTACTTCATCCAGCTCAGCTGCTGGTCCAACTCTACATCATGAGCTCCAAGCTCCAGTAACCACCACTAACTGACAACAGTGTCTGTGTCTCTTCAGGCAAGTTCTTATACGGAAAAGACTTATCAGGTCATATCATGCTTTTCTCACAGTGGAGCAGCCATTTTGGATTGGGGGGCGTCCGTGGGGTGTAGAGAGATGCAGAATGAATGGGAAAGACAATGAGACCTATTTATTTTATCTTCACTTATCTGTGTTTCCATCATGTTCTGTATCATGCTCCATGATCTAGTCTAGAATATACAAAAGGTTGAGTAATCACAGCAGTGAATCACTGTGTAGAGAGTGGTGTCTGCTCTAAATAGGTTTATAATCTGGTTGATGTGATAAGGCACAAGCCCAAGAAAAGGAAACAAGTCAGACCAGAGAGTGCCTGATGAGCATCAGATGACTAGCATAGACATTAGGGGTTTTAAAGATTTAGAAGAGGGAGAAATCATTGTGTGTTGGGAAGTTAAAGGAGGATTTTTTACGGGAGGTAGAGACAGAAGTGGGTCTTGAGGGATGAGAAAGATTTGGAGAGAAAGGGAAGAGGAGAGGATTCTAGATTGAGGCAGAGGGAAGGAGAGTGGGATGCATGATGCATGTCCAGGGTACAATGAATAGGCCAACCTATTCTGAGCATAAGATGTGTGTTAGAAAGTACTAGAAGGTAAGTTAGGAAGAATGGGGAAGAATAAAATTGTGTAGAACCTGAATAGCAAACTAAATAGTTTGGATTTATTCTGAATATTTTATTAGTGATGTTTGAGCAGGGCAGTGCTCAAGGATGACTTGATGCCGTGGAGGAGACCAGAGGCCGGAGATGACCGAGAGGCCCTTAAATTGTTACTAGTGACATGGGATAGCAGGCTTGAAGATGAAGAGGTCGACTCGAAAATATTAGAAAGAAAATGGAACTTCTCCTAAAGTCTTCGTTGCCTGCTGATCGTGCACTTCCAGGAAGAGACACAAATTCAGGGAAGAAACTGACTGGACCTATTGCTTTTAGCTACTGGCAACCTACATGTCTGTGGCTTCAGCCAGTAAATGCAAATGCTACCACATTAAAATTAGTACCCAGATAGTAAGAGGTCTGAGCTTCCATTTATACATAGCAAGTGCAGTCTTTCATAGAGTTCCTCTCTTGACTAGTCAGGGAGCTTGGTAGAAAACTCTAGTTAACTTAGGCAGAAAATGAGTTTATTGGAAACATATTTTGTTGCTCATAAATGAGTTGGAAGGGTGGGAAAACCAGCTAAGAAAATAATTCAGCCAAGGTAACACCGTGGGTTGGGATGCTACCATTGGGTCCTTGTCACTCTTCCAAATCAACCCTGACTCCACTGCCACAGCCATGATTAAATTCTTCTAGAGGCAAGTCCCTGGAAGGTATTTGATTGCCTGAGTGTAGGTCCTGTTCCCAATCCCTGGATTACAATGAGTTACAAGAGGGAAACCAGTTCTGTTTTAACTTCTGTAGGATACAGGGCTGTGTCTCCTAGTAGGACACACATACTAGGTGATATTCTGAATTAGAAAGGGGGTTCAGACGCTGGGCTGACAAATTATGCTTATTCCTCATATTTCCAAGAGTCCCAAGATGGGGATATGCCCATTGTTACCCTGAGTTACCTCTTTACTCTTATAGCTGGTTGAGAAGGAGTCCATGGCTATGGCTTTTATAGTGACCCTGTGAGCTCACCCATGCATTACTGAGTTCTGCCTTCAAAATAATTCCCACTACAGGTCACTTCCTCCATTCCACATTAGGGTTTTATCCCATCTGTATTAGTCTGCTCTGGCTGCCATCACAAAATGCTACAGAGTGGTTTGGTTTAAACAACAGAAATTAATTTTCTCACAGTCTGGATGCTAGAAAGCTCATGATCAAGGTGTTAGTAAGATAGGCTTCCTTGTGAAGTGTAGGTGTAGGTAGCTGCCATCTCTCTCAGTGTTCATGACCTCTTCTTTTTACATGTGTGGAGAGAGAGAGGGAGGAAGAGGAGAAAGAGGTCTCTTCTTTTTTTTTCTTAAATTTTTTTTAACGTTTATTTATTTTTGAGACAGAGAGAGACAGAGCATGAACGGGGGAGGGTCAGAGAGAGAGAGGGAGACACAGAATCTGAAACAGGCTCCAGGCTCTGAGCTGTCAGCACAGAGCCCGACGCGGGCCTTGAACTCACGAACCGCGAGATCATGACCTGAGCCGAAGTCGGACGCTTAACTGACTGAGCCACCCAGGCGCCCCGAGAGAGGTCTCTTCTTATACCGCTAATCCTATCGGATCAGGGCTGTGCCCGTAAAGTTTCACTTAACCTTAATCACTTCCTTAGAGGCCCCATCTCCAAATCCAGCCATACTGGAGGTTCAGGCTTCAATAGGAATTTCAGGGAGACATGAAAACTTTGTCCATAACACTTCTATTTCCATACCCCTAATCTAGAGGTTCTCAAATGTCAGTGTGCTTTAAGAATCACCTGGAAGTGCTGTTAACACATATATTGAAGGGTACCACCCCCAGGGTTTCTGATTCAGTGGGCCTGGGGTAGGCCCTCAGAATTTGCATTTCCAACAGATTTGCCAGGTGATGCTGCTTCTGCTGGGTTCAGGGACCCCACTTTGAGAACCATTTCCCTCGTCTAAGTAGCCATCATCACTTATCTGGGTTATCGTTGTGACTTCCTAACTTCCATTTTTACCTCTATTCTCCTCACAGCAGCCAGTGAACTTTTAAAAGTGTAAATAAAATCATGTTATTCTCCTGTTTAAAACTCTCCAGTGGCTTCTGACCACCCCTACGTGGTCTACAAGGCTCTGCAAACCTATCTGCCAGCTCAGCAAACCTATCTTAGGTCATAGTCACCACCTCCAGTCATTCTACCTTTTGTTCTCCATCTTGAAGTTGTGCTCCCAGACTCCCTCCAACCCCCCCAAGGGGAGACTGGCTGGCTTGGTCTCCTCCTTGATGATTAGGCTCAGATGTCACCCCCTTCGAAGGACATCCTTGAACACCCTATCTGAAGTGGCCTTCTGCAGTTTCTATTTACTTCCTCACTCTTCTTCTTTCCCTTCGTTGTCGTTATCACAGTCATTAATTGTCTTGTTTACTTATTATTCTATCTATTGTGATCTCCTCCATTAAGACTGTAAGCACCTGGGGTGCAGGGCTCTTATCTTCACAGCTCTGTCCCCAGGACTTTGCACAGTGTCTGGCACAGTAGGAAACACTCGGTAAATATTTGTGGAATGAATGTATCCGTATATACCTGAAGTGAACAAGGTTCAAGTATTTTTCTTAAAAGGCCCCCTAAGTTCCATGGAGTCAGTGGATGTAAATAGATGTTTTGGAGAGGAAAATCACCCAGCTCCAGCTGTCAGATTGATCTAGTTTGATGCAGCACAGCTACGATTTCCTGTATATGTAATACTTGGGCTGATGAAGGCCAAGGTGGTTTTTAGCAAACCTCATCCCTCATACCAGTTCTGACACACCCATCCTCTCTTCTCGGTCTTTCTACTTCTGGGAGCCCCTCACTGCAGCATCCAACAGACTGATGCCTTCAGCTCCCGCCTTGTTGTGTCGGACCTTCTCCTCATTATCAAACATACATCCCGCTTTTCCCGGTATCCGAAGACTCTGCTCAGCTACTATGTGACGATGGGTGGGCAAGTGGGGTAAACAGGTCAATTGCTTTAACTTCATTTGCAGTTAAGAGGTACCAGGGTCCCTTGGATAATAATACACATCTAAGCTCTATCTAAGGGAACAACAAACCATGGAATTCAGGCTTTTACATAAGTATCTACTTTATTTTGGATTTTATGTAAAGAATTAAAATAAATTGAAATAAAAATATTATTGGAATGGCAGGGTTATGGAAACATAAAAAGTGAAAGGAGATCCTGAAAAACAAGTTGTAAAGTGGTTTTTGTATTGATCAGCTGAAAGTCTGACATGTCTTTTTGTCAAAATATATAGTTATGCAATAGGAAACATTACAGTAATGAAAAAAATTATTTACAGATCTGAGTTTCATTCAGTAACGTTCTTGGTCAAGATCAAAATATGGAATGTTTTTTTCCATTCAGAAAAAAAGAGTCACTTTGCCTGAGTCATGATTGCCCACTTCTTCCCATATGGTTGAGTACTATTTATTGGCTGAGGTTGACAATTTTCTAAAGACTTTGTGGTTGATGAGCTCTATTTATGGCAGCAATTGAGAAAAGTAAACTTAGGTAATATTAGGAAGAAAATACTTGGCTTGTTAAAAAATAGAAATCAACCACTGTAGCAAATATTTTGTGAGACAGAAAGGGCTGAAATCATGAAAACTGCCTGGCTCTCCCAGTGCCTCTCTCCCCATCCAATAATCACAAAATTCCCCTGATCCTCCCTTTGTCTGGCTTATACAGTTACCGCCTTCTCACTGGTTTGAAAATTCACACCTTAGGCCAGGGCTTGACATTGGTTCAAGCTTCTCTACCTCATGGCTATCGACTAGTTTTCTTAGAACAAAATTTGATAGTCTTCCCTTCTGATCAAGACTTGTGTCTGGGGATAGAATGCAAATGTTCACTCCCAAGTCTAGTGTCATAATGCTACATCACAAGTGACTTGTTAAAAGCTGAGGTGAGGGGCGCCTGGCTGGCTCAGTTGGTTAACTGTCTGACTCTTCATTTTGGCTCAGGTCATGATCTTACAGTTTGTGAGATTGAGCCCCGAGTCGGGATCTGCACTGACAGCATGGTGTCTGCTTGGGATTCTCACTCACTCTCCCTCTGTCCATCCCTCAAAATAAATAAATAAACATTTATAAGAAAAATTGAGGTGAAACATATATAACACAAAATTTGCCATTTTAACAGTCCTTAAGTGTACAATTCAGTGTCATTAAGTATATTCACAGCACTGTGCAACCATCACTGTTATCCTTTTCCAGAACTTTTTCATCACCCCAAACAGAAACTCTACCCATTAAATAACAACTCTCCCTCAAGCCCTGGTAACCTTTTTAATGGTTTCTGTCTCTATGGATTTGTCTATATTAGGTCTATATTAGGTGCCTCATTATAAGTGGACTTATACACTATTTGTCCTTGTGTGTCTGGCTTATTTCATTCAGCATAATGTTTTTAAGGGTTATCCATGTTGTAGCATGTATCAGAAGTTCCTTCCTTGTTAAGGCTGAAAAATATCCCACCATACACACACACACACACACACACACAAATATATTTTATATATTTTTATATTTATTTCTATATATAAACTATGTTATATGTATTTATTTATATATATAAACTATGTGTTCTATATGCTTATTTATTTTATTTTATTTTATTTTTTAATTTTTTTATTTATTTTTGAGAAGAGAGAGAGCGTGAGTGGGGGAGGAGAGAGAAAGAGGGAGACACAGAATCTGAAGCAGGCTTCAAGCTCTGAGCTGTCAGCACAGAGCCCGACGCGGGGCTCGAACTCACAGATTGTGAGATCATGACCTGAGCCGAAGTCAGATGCTCAACCGACTGAGCCACCCAGGCGCCCCTATATATTTATATAGAACACATTTGGTTTATCCACTCATCTGTTGATGGTCATTTGTGCTGTTTCTGCTTTTTGCCTATAGTGAATGATGCTACTATAAACACCAGTGTGCAAGTATGTGTTTTGAATCCCTGCTTCTAATATTTGGGGTCTGTACTTTGAAGTACAGAATTGCTAGATCATATGACAATTCTTAACGTTTTGTAGGAATCCATCACATGATTTTGACATACCCACACCTTTTATTCTAGCTTTTCTTTCTCTTTTTTGGCAGCTCTTCTGAAGGTAGGTTAGTTCCCAGCACAGTCCCTGGGCAGATCCATCCTGTGTCTTCCTTCAAACTGAACTCAAAATGCTTCTCCTTTTCCCCCACCACCAGCCAGTCTTCACCAACTCAAGCCCTTCTTCCTAATGATAATAAATTCCAGCTTCTGCAACCTGGAAGTGAAAAAGTAGTTACAAGAATGTGCCTTACATCTTTGCTTTTTCTTTAAAGAAAGCACACACCATCCTACTTGAAAAACCCTCTTTCCTGGCCACTCTCATGTGGATTGGAACAGCTTCCTGAATCTCTCCCTTTCTCTTCAAATTCCGACTATCAAGCTTCAACACTCAGGCTTACTGTCTCTCTCCCCTGCCCATAACCCAAACCCTTCTTTCTAGAGATGGATTTGCCCTCTCAAGTTTTTAAAGTTTTGTTGTGTTTTCCCTATGACCTAGACTCTGCACAATTCAGAGCACCTAGCTGCTGATGCAGAAGGAAAAGTCACTCTCTAAACATCAGGGATGGAACGATGCCTGAGTGGTTCAGTTGGTTGTGCATCCAACTCTTGATTTTGGCTCAGGTCATGATCTCACTGTGGTGGGATCAAGCCCCATGTTGGGCTCTGAGCCAGGCACAGGGGCTGCTTGGGATTCTCTCTCTCCCTCTCTCTCTCTCTGCCCCTCTCCCACTCACTTGTGCTCTCTCTCAAAATAAATAAAATTTAAAAAAAAAATTAAAAAAGGGTGGGCAAAAATTGTGAATACCTATACATTAATTATTTCCCCTATTCTATATTCACCTTGGAAATGACTTTCACTTTCCTGCATTACAAAAATATTTTTCCCTAGATAAAATCTAAGCTATGTGAAAGTAAATTTGGGGGCTCTTCTTTGCTTGAAAAACCTTATTGTTAAGAACACAAATTACTTGCGTTAGTATTTGTAATTCAATGAGTTGATCTCAATGGGCCTTTCCAGCCTTCTTTCCCACTACTATCCTTTGTGCCCTCTAGGTCTCAGTGAATGGGACTGCCAACTATTTGCTCACTGTCCCTGCATTTTCCTGTCTCCATTTGTTCCTCTTTCCACTTATCCTCTTTACCCTCCTCTCATGCCTGCCCAATTTCTACCCATCTCTCAAGTTCAAAGTCAAATGCTTCTAGTTCCATAAAAATAACTGTTCTGAGGATTAAACAAAACAGTATGTGCAAAGAATTTTTGCAGTGGCCAGCATGTAGTGAGCCCTGGATAAACAGTATACAATACTTTGTCCTATACTATTAGTATTTGTGTAAACATCGTATTTATAATTTATCAACTTTTTGGTCTTATTGTTTTGTATGTCCTACACAGTCTAAATCACTTTGGATCCTTTCGGCAACATAAAACCAAACTCAACTGGCTTACACAAAAAGTGGGATTTTTTGGGTCACACAACTGAAAAGTCCAGGGATTGGGCTGGCTTCTCCCTGTTTCTAAACTCATATTTTAGTTCTTAGGCTTTTGAGGAGGTTAGATGGCTGCACTAGCTCCAGCCTCCCAGGCTCTTGGGAGAAGGGAGGACTGGCTCTCCAGCAGGCTCAAAAACAATCCCTTGAGCTTCACTGGTCCTGACTGGGTCATGTTCTCTTTCCTAAACCATCACTTTTGACAGAACACTCAAGATGTTTTGATTGGCAGTACGTAGGTCACATGTCACATAGTAAAGTCCAGCAAAACCACACCAAGAGGGCAGATAGGTGAACAAACCCACACGTAAAAACTGGGAGACATACCAAAAGTAGAGTGAATGGATGCTGGGAAGCTAAGAAACACCAAATACCCTCCCTAGTGCTTTACAGAAAGGAAGTGCTCAATAAATCTTTAGTGGGTGGATTAAATTAGTATTCTCTTTAGTGGTCAAAGAATGTGCAAGACGAACTGCTCATCAAGTGGTGGTTTCAAAGAGGGAGGAAGCTAACATTTGTTGAGTACTTACTACGTACTAGGTACCAGCCTAGGAGATTTATATATGTTGTCATTTGATTTGATCCAACACAAATCTGTGATACAGTTGTCATTATGCCCATTTTATAGGTAAGGAAACTAAGAGTAGAAGAGTTAAGTAATCTTTCAGGGGTTGTACAGAGTTGAAATTCCAGACCAGGTCTGCCTGACCCAGATACCTGTGCTCTATTCCAGTGGTTCCTGCCCCCCGCATTCTGGGTGGCAATTTATTTCTCTTCAAAGATCACTGGAGATGGAAATTCTATAATCAATCCCTGTAGACCGCTCCATGTTGTATAAATCTGAGGTTTAAGAAACTCCTTGATCTTTCCATTGGTTTAACCAGATTGCATGTCACCCTTTCTGTCTTCTATAGAAAGTGGAATACCACTGCACATTCTCTTTTTAAAAAATCTTCATTGTTTGATGGTAGTAATTAAGCAGCCACTTAATCTTTTCTTCTTTTATGTTAAGTGGTTCAATCCTGTTAACCTTTCCTTGGGGAGCCCATTTTCCAACTCTCTGACATGGGACACATTTTGGGTTAAGCTCTGGACCTTACTTTGAAGCTAGAACATGACTTGAGGCAGCTCTCAGACTACAGTTTCCCAGACCTCCAAAAGAAAATGGACTCAGCTGTGTTGACTATCTGCTTTCCCTCAGTGGGACCTCTGGGCTGCTGCCAAACCCTCTCTACTGCTGTGATCCCCTACATACACACTCACACAACAACATACACAAACAACAGCACACACATACAAACACACAACGTCACATACCCCCAACAACATACACACAGAAACAACACTGCCCACACCACCACCACACACAGACACAGAGCCTGACGCATGCCCCAGGCCTGTGGGGAAGCCAAGGTTTTGCTTCTCAGTGGCAGTCACTGGAATCACCTTCTCTGAAGTCCTGACTCGAGAGCTGCCCGGGCTTCCTCCTCCTCTGACCATAGCAGATTCATGCCATTCTTGCTTTGAATCCCTGGCAATCTAATCATTATATTTCTTCACTCCCACGGTAGACAAGGGAGGAGTATGATTTGCTAATTCTGAATTTCAAGAAATGAAACAGAAATGAGAGCTAGTTTTCTGATGACTTTGTCTCGCCATGCTCTGGACTATGAAATGATCCCATTTCTGGTTCAGTTGGTCTGTGACCTGTAGGCTCCAGTGTAGACACTTCTGGCTTCCTTTGAACATATCAAAGAAAATTTAAAAAAGAAAAGGAAGAAAAGAGAGAAAACTCTGGATACTGGGTAGTGGATGATTTTACATGTGTGTGTTTTTCTATAGTTGCCAGAATTTCTGTCATGAACATGAATTCAGTTGGAAATTAGGAAAAATATCAATAAATGTTAAAATTAACTCTAAATAGTTAAAAGAATAAAATCATGGCCAAATCTTTATCAAGCAGATGTAAATGAAAAGAAAACATGAATGGCAGTAATAAAGTAACATGGTAGAATTTATCATAAAGCAGTCTTTGGAATAAAGGATCCATTTTGGCATTTTTATGTTGATGTAAGGCACAAGGCAGAATGAAAATATCTCAGTAATAAAAACCCAACATTAAATAGAAAAAAAATAAAAATTGACAGAAGGAGAAATCAACAGGAAAACTGTTGTCTTTAGGAGACCTAAATTTTGGCCATCAAAAAAGAGCAAAAAAGGATGTTGAAGTTAGAAATACTATAATTTTTAAAGTCAATTTATAGGCAAATAATGAATTATTTCCCTAACAACAAAGAATAAACCTTCTCAAAAACTATTATTTGAAACCCTGAGCAAAACAAATAATATATAAGACCACAAAGAAAACTTTTATCTAGAATACAACAAAACTAGAAAAAAATTACACAAGTTTAAATAAGAATAAACAAATTTAAACTCTCAATTACTTAGAAAAACATTTTTTAAAGTGGTTCATTTTTTTAAAGTTAATTTATTTTGAGGGAGAGAGAGAGAGCAAGCGTGTGGCAGAGCATACATAGGAGAGAGGAGGAGAGAATCCCAAGCAGGCTCCGCACCATCAGCATCATCAGCACAGAGCCTGATGTAGGGTTTGAACTCACGAACTATGAGATCACGACCTTAGCTGAAATCAAGAGTTGGACACTCAACCCACTGAGCCATCCAGGCGCCCCTACTTTAAAAAAATTTTAAACTCTTTTTTAGAATGTCGTAAAAAAAGAAAATCAAAACCATAATGACAAACTATTTAGAAATTAATGAAAATCAAGAATATTATATATAAGTGCTCATCAAGTGTGGTCAGATCAGTACAAAGGAGTATGTTGGGGGCCTTAACCATTGTCATTAGTAAACCAGAAATAATGAAAATAAATAAACTAAGCATATGAGTAAAAAAATGAGGAAAGTCCAACTTGATGAATAAAATCCAAACAAGCAGAGGGCACCTGGTGTCTCAGTTGATCAAGCATTGGACTTTTGATTTTGACTCAGGTCATGATCTCATTGTTGTGGGATCAAGCTCTATGCTTGTGATTCTCTCTCTCCCTCTCCCTGTTCCCATCCCCAGATATCTCTCTCTCTCTCTCTCAAAAAAAAAAAAAAAAATCCAAACAAGCAGAAATAGATCAGAAAGATAAATACAACAATTTATAAATTAGAAGATAAAGTATAATTGATTAATACAAGTGTCTTAAATATTTTTAAAGGCTAAGAAATTGGAAATACTTTTTATTATTCAAATCCAGGAAAAGAAGAAATACAAATACCATTAGAAATGGAAAAGGGAAATGGACATATTACAGAGAAGATTTAAATGGAATAAGATAATACTGTATGTCGATACACATGAGAATACTGATAAATGAATGATTTTCTAGGGGAAATTGCTAAAATTGACTAAATAAATTATACATGTGAAAAAATCAATAACCTTGGGAAGAAATTGACAAAATTATCAAGAAACTCCTTTGAAGAACTCTCCAGGTCCAGATAGCTTACCAAAGAATTCTTTAGAAGTTTCAGAAAACAGGATTTCTATGTTATGTAAACCATTCAGGAACATAAGTAAAATTTGTGATCTACCAGATTTTGTTTATTCATCAGTTGATGGACATTTAAAAAACTAGAAGACCCAGCAATTTCACTCCTAGAATCTTCCAAAATACTACATATAATTCCATTTCTATGAAGTCTCCAGAAAAGACAAATCTATAGAGACAGAAGCATATCAGTGTTTGTCTAAGGACAGGAATGGGAAGAGGGATTGACTATAAATGGGCTCCAGGGAATTGGGGGCATTATGGGGACTGTTCTAAAACTGGAAAATGCCCTAAAATTGTTTTAAAATTGGTCATAGTTACACAACTCTATAAATTTACCAAGACTCTCTGAATTGTGCATTTACAATGGGATTTTATGGTGTATAAATTTTAAGCTATTAAAAATAGCTAGTTATCAAACAAATGCAAATTAATATCAATAAGATGCCATTGACAGATGTAAATATCTATCCAACTGGTAAGATTTAAAAAAAAATAGTGTAGCAAAGATTCAGTTCAAAGGATACTGTCATACATAACAATCAGGATATAATTGATTCAATGCTTTTTAAAAACAAATTGAAGGGCAACCTACAGAATAGGAGAAGATATTTGCAAATGACGTATCCAATCAAGGGTTAGTATCCAAAATATATATAGAACTTATAAAAGTCAACACCCAAAAAACAAATAGTCCAATTAAAAATGGGCAGAAGACATGAACAGACATTTCTCCAAAGAAGACACACAGATGGACAACAGATGCATGAAAAGATGCTCATCATTACTTACCATCAGGGAAATGCAAAACTACAGTGCCTTATCACCTCACACCTGTCAGAATGTCTAAAATTAACAACACAAGAAACAAGTGTTGGTGAGGATGTGGAGAAAAAGGAACCCTTTTACACTGTTGGTGGGAATGCAAACTGGTGCATCCACTGTAGAAGACAGTATGGAGATTCCTCAAAAAGTAAAAAATAAGAACTATTCTATTATCCAGCAATCACACTACTGGGTATTTATCCAAAGAATATAAGAACACTAATTCAAAGGGATACATACACTCCTATGTTTATAGCAGCAGTATCTATAATAGCCAAGTTATGGAAACAGCCCAAGTGCCTATCAACTGATGAATGGATAAAGATGTGGTATATATATATACAATGGAATATTATTCAGCCATAAAAAAGAATGGAATCTTTCCATTTGCAACAACATGGTTGGAGCTGGAGAGTATAACGCTGAACAAAATAAGTCAGAAAAAAACAAATATCACATAATTTCACTCATATGTGGAATTTAAGAAACAAAAGAAACCAGCAAAGGGAGAAAAAATAAGAAAGAGAGGGACAAATCAAGAAACAAACTCTTAATTATAGAGAACAAACTGCTGCTTACCAGAGGGGAAGTGGGGTTAAGTAGGTGATGGAGATTAAGGACTGATGAGTACGGGGTGATGTATGGAACTGCTGAATCTCTATATTGTACATCTGAAACTAATATAACACTGTATGTTAACTAACTGGAATTAAAATTAAAACTTAAAAAATTTTTTAAAAAGAAAACAAGCTGAACACAGATACTAAGAATTTTCAAAATGTTAATAGGCTTTGAGTTATTAGTTTCATTTGAGGAGTCTGACTCTCCAAAAATAAAGAAGTATGCTACAAAGGGATGAGCATTACACAATTCTTTACAACTACAAATTAGAACAACCTTAATGTACAATATTAGGGAAATGGGTATGTAAATCATAGTACATCAAACAATGCAATTGATGTGGTTGTTAAAAATTGTATTTTCAAAGACTACTTGAGGACATAGAAGAATGTTCAAGAACTAATGTCAACTGGGAAAAAATAAGGCATAAACTCTCTGTATATACTAATCCTAAATGAAAATTGAAGTGTCTATTTATGATTGGTAGAGCCTAAGCCAAAGGTTCACACTTATAATCTGGGTGATGTAATTATGGATGATGTAATTCTCTTCTGAATATGGTTTGTCTTGTTTTATCTAAATTCTTGGAAATAAACATTTATTGCTTTATCATTTGCAAATCAGAAATTTTATTGGAAAATTGTAAATGTTATAAAAAATAACAAAAGTAAATGGGAACTAATTACATTTCT
Organism: Puma concolor; assembly: GCF_028749965.1. NCBI lineage: Eukaryota > Metazoa > Chordata > Mammalia > Carnivora > Felidae > Puma > Puma concolor. The sequence continues at coordinate 82,526,915 of NC_141671.1, forward strand.
CTCCACCTGCACCAAATGCAGCTTTCAAATAGGAAGTAGAACGTCTATATAATAATTCTAACTAGTTGAGCTTCCATTAGGCGAGAGAGTTACTAGTGAGTCCTCCCTCTCTCTGCCTTCTTCCCTATTTTAATGGAGGCCTAGGAACAACTGAGTCAACTTGGTGTGCATCAATGAGGGGTATATTTTGGGCAATGGTGGATTCTTAGGACTGAGAAACACTTTCCCACCTTCGAGTGAGGGACCTCTTGACAACCTACCCCCCATAATGGTCCAGAGTTTGTCTTCCTATTTTCAGTGGTGCTGTCCTGTCATAAAGAACCAGAGGACCTATGTTTCAAAACATCACATATATGGAAGATACACTCCACCAATCACTAATCATCCATGGTGGCTCCTAGACCCATGAGTATCCAGAAGCCCTGGGCTCTGCAACAAAAATCTTCCTTCTGGATTCCTTTTTGCTTTGAAGATTCAGTCTTTTGTATAAGTAACTAGGTGTGATTTGACTAGGGGAGGCAGATTGGAATCAGAGGGGCAAATGGCACAAACCACAGAAAGAGAAATTAGGAGACAGCACCTAACTGAGGGAAGTGCAACGGTGAAGCAGCCTCAGAGCTAATGAGTGGGATGTGCCAAGCCTTCCTCTCTGAAGTCACATTATTAGCTGCTCCACAAACATTTTCCCAACTAACTTTTAAAATAATTAAACAAATGAAAAAGAAACCAGATTCTCATATAAAAGCTCTAGGGCTTTGGTCTTTATTACTAATAAACTTACACCAGCACTCACCCCCACCCCACCTTGACAAGTGTGGGAGAAGCTGGCTGGTAACAAGATTGTGCCGCCCTGATGAGTGTGCTCATTAGGGAAGCCACTCGGTTTGAAGGCCCACCCCAGCCAATCTGATTGTGAACTTTATTGAAATAATTTTATAAACAAGTCTTCAGACAAGGTTTAGTCCTGATGAATCCTCCGAGCTCATTACCACCCTCAGGAAGAAATTTGAAGAGATAAAAATAAAAGTCTAGGATTAAAACAACCCTTTCACCTTAGGCAAAACAGTCTCCCTGCACTTCAGATTTCTCCATCTGTAAAACAAGGATAATGATATTTCCCTCTCCAGCTCATCAGAAGAGCTAACGCTAAGTTCTGGAGAGCATCTTGGCAGTTGGGAAAGAAAGTAACACATAAACCGGATTATTTTTAATAGCATGAGAAACATAACGGTGATTAATAGATGTCTGATCTCTCTCAAGACAGGGTGAAAACAATGCAAAAGGGAGGTATACATATGGTGTGATAAATCAGCCAAATATCTTGGAAATTTATCTGGCTTCAATTAGAAAGCTGCTCTCCCTCCAGTGTTTTCTTTGATAGTAATGACTTTTTAGTCCAACGACATGTCACCATAAAATCATTAAATGTATTTGTGGCGGCAGCTACTGCAGAATCAGAGTGACCTCAGGAAGATGTTTGTGCCAGAAAGCACCCAGGTAGCTGTCATGTATTTCCAGGTGGTGGGAACAATTTCAAAGCAACTTGGCTTTGCCACACCTCACCAATTGTCTAAGTCAAAAGACCGATGACTTTAAAATCCCCATTGACCCACAAGCTGCACGAGCTCAACAGAGCAATGTGCCTGCATTTTAGCATAATGCCACAGAGCCAAACTCAAGAGTCTGCACAGAAGCATCACGTTTGAAAAGTGTGAAAGAGCTGGATGGGGCTCAAGGATGATCGACATATCCCTTTCAGACATTAGTGACAGCATCTTCGCTTCTACCTGGTTTCTCATTTTTGCATCAACATAAATAGTAAGAGAAGAAATGCAATTCAATGGCAGAGCTTCAGGTTCCTGAGATTAGATGAAAGGTATCCTTAGCACAGAGGCACAAAGACTTGAGGAAAAAAGGCAGAGACTAAAGGAGTAATAAAAGGCAAACTTCAGTCAGAAAATCTTGTGCATCTGAGTGGCTGATCTGAGCTTCACAGAGTCGCCTTGAGCACTTACCACACTGGGTTCAGCCACTCCATGTACTAGCCGATATTTCATAGAAATAATTTAAAAGTCACTGGCTGCCAAGGCTGGGATCACATGGACTGAAGGGGAGTGTGGGTCACCCGTGTTCCGGCTGGGAGACTTACTGGGAGGGTGGCTCTAGTAATCCACTGACACATGACCGTCGTCTAGTAAAAGATTTAAGGACAGGATCCATCTCCAAGTCTCTGTGCCCACCCCACCCTCCCCCAGGCCCACCGTTTGAGCTCAGGGTCTTTCGTGTGTTTATTTTATTCTCCTTTTTCACTTTGTGGCTGCCATGTGGACATACTAAGGGACTGAAACTTGCCTTGAGAGAGTGGAATGCCTAGCCGGGTCCTATGCTATGGCCTCTCTTTGGACCCAAGCAGGCTGGGGGTGCTTAAGATAACAGCATTGCAGAGTGCAAACGGCCCCCACAGTGGAGCCAGAGGAACCTATGAGATCATTTGGAAAAGCTTGTGAATTCACTGCCATTTGCCTACTTGGCTTTGGATGAAAAGCAAATCTTAAAGCTGCTCAAAATGTGTCTGATTCATCTGTAACTGAGAATGAGACCAATCAGGGATAAGAAGTGAGTAAAATCCTTGTGATCACAGAGCCAAGAGAGCCTATTTTAAAGCACTTAATGTATTTTTTTTCTTAAAGATATATACACCAACTGTAATTAAGCTCTCCCTTTCCTTATGATCTTGGCAAGATGTTAAAAAAGAGATAGAGGGAGGGAGTCGACTTGCCAAGTGGATTTTTCTAAGCGTTCTCAGCCCTAATTAAAAGTCCTTTGTGCAAGGCCAACCAGCAATCAGATTCCTAATTAGAGTTGAGCAAACTGCCTTGGTGAACCGCAGGTTTCTCGGAACCCAGGAATCTGAGGAGAAAGTCTGTCCATTTCAATGGGGCCATTTTCTGAAGCACATACACACTGGCGTCCTGAAAGGTGGGTTCGAGAAGGCAGTGGCCCAACCCCATTCCTGTTGGGTCAATTTGTCTTTGGCCTTGACATAGCTCAGTGGAGTCCTATATGTTGTATGGTTACCTCTGTTTTTTGTTTTTTTTTTTTTTTTTTTTTTTTTTTTTTTGTCAGTTACAGAATTAGTAGGAATTGTACCTTTTTAAAGAAGTTTATGTATTTATTTTGAGGGAGCGAGCGAGCAGGGGAGGGACAGAGACAGAGGGAGAGACCGAATCCCAAGTAGGGTCTGCACTGTCAGCACAGAGCCCGACATGGGGCTCAAACTCACAAACCTTGAGATCATGATCTAAGCCAAAATCAAGAGTCAGACGCTTAACTGACTGAGCCACCCAGGTGCCCCAAGGAGTTGTGCCTTTGTCAAACCTGTCTTCCAGATCTGGGATTATGTGACTCTGAGATTTCAGTATATTGAATGCCGGTATTTCGTGGTTTATGTCTGATAAAGGAGACCATTCTGCCATTTACTGGATTTCCCCTGAAGTCTTGGTTGTCATAATAGTAAACACACTGCTTACTACACGCCTAACACAGCTCTAAGAACTCTGTAAATATTAACTCACTTAACCCCCACAAGGGTCCCATGAGACCGTTTCTATTGTTTTCCCCTTTTCACAGGGAGGAAACTGAGGCACAGGGAAGTTAAGTAATTGGTCCAAAGTCACTTTAGTTGAGTGATGGAGCTGGGGCTCGCTTGCTGTCCATCAGGTCCTAGAGTCTGCCCGTCCCCAACCCCTGGGAGCTGTAGCACTGCCTCCAAGCAGGCCTCAAGCAGAAGAGGACCCCAACTGACCTGGTGCCACGGGTCAGAGCACCGCACGGCTACACGAGCATGGTTCCATCTCCTATGCCCCCTGGGCTTGCTTCTTGATTACTAGACGGGGTTTTCCAAGAACCACATTTCAAATTGAGACCTTCTGAAATGCTGGCCTTGAATAAAGAGATTATACTGGGATGTAAAAATAAAGAACGTGGCTATTCTTTGTTCCCAGAACTGTGGTGAAAGCAACAATGGTGTCCTTGTCTCTCCCAGTTAGAGACAAAGCACCCGAAGCCACAGCACCTGAGGGGGATGCCACAAAACATAGGCACACCCTGGGCTTAGCTCAGCGCCTGCTGAACTCTCTGTTTTTTGATTTTTCCAGAAATGTATATACCCTAAAACAGGGAGGACGTTCTGATAATTATGTCGTTTTCTTTTCCTCGTGGTTTCATTTGGGTCAGGTTCATGCACACACAAAAGTAAAGGGTCCTTATGGGTTTTCTTCAAATTACTGTTTGATATTCTTAAAAGGAAATATATTTTACCTCTAGAATTAAGTTAAAAGTACAAAATGTAACTGTGATAGTGTCTTAGTTTAATGTTATATGGCAGAATTACCTACATTGCAGAAGAAATACATACTGCTGTGTATTTCAGGGAGCTGGCTGTTTACAAGATATCACATGGGAGGGCAGCATGATAAGGGGATGACAACATTGGAACAATGGAAGAGGAAGGAAGTCAAAGACACCGAAGGACATGGACAGGGGTTAGAGAAAGAAAGAACTAGACTAGAGAGAGAATTGAGGGAAGGGTGAGAGGCCCCAGTGAAAGCCTTGGGTTTTTTTTTTATTTGTTTGTTTTCAGAGCCACAGGAACATTCCATGGTTCTCATGAGAAAGGATATAAAAAAAAAAAAAAAAAAAAAAAAGGGCTCTGTGCAAGTATGGGCAGATGAAGGTGTCTAGCTGTTGGGTTGTATCTCTATCCATTGCTGGGAAGGACTTCTACTCTGGGTGATGCTGAACTGGTGCTCAAACTCCTGTCCAGATTCTGCAGGAGATTCTCAGACATTGCCACCAGATCTGTTCACATGTTTCAGCAGGAGGGGTCAGAAAAAGTGGAAACTCACTGATATACCTGTAGTTCTTCACTTTTCACATTGTGTTGTATTATTTATGTGCCTACATCCCTCACTTGTCTGTAAGTTAGAGCATAAGAGCCTGGCTTTATTCAAATGTACACCTTCAGTGCTTGGCATACAGGTGGCTCTCAATATAGTTTGCAGAAGACTAGGGATTTACAGTATCAGCTTCACTGCCCAATATAATGCCCTTTGGATAGCAGCCTCTTTTTAAAAAAAATTTTTTAATGTTTATTTATTTTTGAGAGATGGAGTGTGAGCAGGGGAGGGGCAAAGAGAGAAGGAGACACAGAATCTGAAGCAGGCTCAAGGCTCTGAGCAGTCAGTGCAGACCCCAATGCGGGACTTGAACTCATGAGCCATGAGATCATGACCTGGGCTGAAGTCGGACACTTAACTGACTGAGCCACCCAGGCACCCCAGCAGCCTCTTAATAAATGTTAATTGATTGAATAAATTTCCCATACAATAGCAAGTAACATGTTTGAATGTCGAAGTTCTGAAAAAAATAAAAGCTGATGGGTAGCAAGCCCAAGATCTGAATCACAGACTCCACAAGACCTCCCAGAGGAAAGAAAAGAAGTAAGAGGAAAATAAAATGTTTGAGAATGATGAACAAATTTACTTCCGAAATGTTAAGGAACAAGACATTGTCAAGCACTTTAGGACCCCTCCATTTCCATCCATCTTCCCCAAGTTCAGGTGCTTCTCCTCTCTGAAAGTCGCTGGGACTTCTGAGGGTTTGGACATTCCTTAAAAGCAAGTCTGAGGAACTGGCCCAGATGCCACAACCATCCCGAACATAGGTAAACAGTTACCATTCATGTGAGTGTTGATATGTGTAATTTATATGACCCTCAGGCAATACGCAAAGATATATAAATTCAGATGATCTAAGTTATAGAAAAATGCAGTTAGCTGATTAAGAAGTAGTGTTCATAACCAGAGACTGATGAGATTTTAAGATTAGTTTGTGCTGGTGTTTATTCTTCTTTTCCTGTTAAAACATTCTTCAAAGCTATGATCAGACATTAGTCCAATCTGGAAGATACCTTGTTACTTTTCTCTTCTATCCCAACTTACAGTAAGTGCCAATTAAATGTCAGGCATTTTGCTGGTTTTTACATTCCTTTACTTACTGACAACTAGAGCTGACTTTTTCTAGTTAGTACATAAAGTGATTTGTTCTTTTTTTTATGTTTATGTATTTTTGACACACACACACACACACACACACACACACAGAGTGTGGGTGGTGGAGGGGCAGAGAGAGAGAGGGAGACACAGATTCCAAACCAGGCTTCAGGCTCTGAGCTGTCAGCACAGAGCCCAATGTGGGGCTTGAACCCATGAACCACAAGATCATGACCTGAGCTGAAGTTGGACGCTCAACTGACTGAGCAACTCAGACACCCCTAAAGTGATTTGTTCTTGTGTGTGTTCATAAAACTTGGTTCCATAATGGCCAAATATCTCTTGAAGTAGCACTGTGGTACTGCCCCTCTTTTGGGAGGAACACTGAGGTGTGGAGTAGGTCAGTTTTGTTCCTAGATATCAGAAAGGAAGTAATGTAAATATTCTCCAACCAAATCCTACACTCTAGTGCAGTAGGAATAAAAGGGGCAAACCATGCTCAATGTTTGTCTGTGGACCAAAAATGTTAACTTTGCAAAACTCAGGGTAAGTGGAACTCTTCCAGAAAAATCTTTTGAGAGTATAGAGTTGAAACTGCCATGAGAGCAAAGAGCCTGGGCAGACAGGATTATAATATGGAATCCTTGGACTCCTTTGGATTTTGCTTGTCTGCTTATACTTGTGCTAGAAAAGGGCTGGGATCAAATGTGAGTGGCTTTACTAACGACATTCGTGTGTCCATGCACCAACCAGTGTGCCAAGTGCTTAGCATGGATTATCTCCTTTAGTGTTCAACAGTCATCTCATGGGCAAGGCTCTGGTAGCAGCCTTGTTTCACTGATAAGGAAGGTGAGCCTTAGAAATATTAAGAAACTTGCCTGAAGTCAAACAGCACACACATGTTCTTATTCGCTCTGTGGTATAGCTCCTGAAGGAGGGATTTGTATAACCCTTTATGATTTAACCCTCCTTCACTGACACCATCTAATTTTACTCTTACCTTATCCTATGGGGCTGGGGGGCATTGTCCTTATTTTGCACATGAGAAAACAGAAGCTCAGAGAAGTTTTGTGGCTCACTTTGCTGTCCTCAGCAAAGAGAAGTCTAATGGTAAGTTAACTGGAGAATTCTTGGTGGCAGATGGCTCAGCTTCCCGTCCTGTCTCCAGCCTTCACAGGACGGACAACAAAGAGAACTGAGCCAAGAGCCCCTGGCTCCACCACCTTCCATATAGCTGGGGGGCTTCTGTTTCCTCAATGGTAATATGTCTGGTCCTCCAGGCTGTTTTGAGGATGAAGTGGGTTTTTTGAGAGTTGTGTATTGCATGCAAATGTAAGTTATGAATAATACTATTAAATAGTCACTCTTCAGCTTGTTCTGAAAAAGCATCCCCAGCCAGCACAGAAGCTTACGATGTGTCTCTCTCATTCATTGGTAAGGTTATGGAATAGGGCAGCATGGTTGAAACGAATTTAAAGAACTTTTCTTCCATTTCTTTATTATTATTATTATTGTTATTATTATTATTGAACTATAACTGATATACAACTTTATATTAGTTTTGGGTGTACAACACAATAATTCGATATTTGTATATATTGTGAAATGATCACCACCATAAGTCTAGTTACCATCCATCACTACACAGTCACAGAGTGTGTGTGTGTGTGTGTGTGTGTGTGTGTGTGTGTGCGTGTGTGTGAGATGAGAACTCTCTTAGCAACTTTCAAACATGCGATACAGTTTTAATAACTATAGTTGCCATGCTATACATTACATCCCCATGACTTATTTATCATATAACCGTAAGTTTGTATCTTCACCAGTTTTACCTACCCTCTACCTCTGCTTCTGGCAACCACTAATCTATTCTCCAAATCTATGAGCTTTTTTTTTTCTTTAAGATTCCACGTATAAATGAGATTCTGTGGTATTTGTCTTGCCCTGTCTGACTTGTTTCAGTTGGCATAATGCCTCAAGTCCCATCCATGTTGTTGCAGATAGCAAGATTTCATTCTTTTTTTATGGCTGAATAATATTCAATTTATATACCACATTTTCTTTAGCCATTCATCCATTAATGGGCACTTAGATTGTTTCCATATCTTGGCTATCGTAAATAATGCTACAATAAACAACATGGGGGTGTATGTATCTTTTCAAGTTAGTGTTTTCATTTTCTTTGGATAAATACTCAAAAGTGTAATTGCCAGATCATATGGTATTTCTATTTTTAATTTTTTGAGGAATCTCCATACTGTTTTGTATAGGGGCTATACCAATTTACATTCCCATCAACAGTGCACCTTTTTTTCCCACATCCTCATCAATATTTGTTACTTCTTGTCTTTGATAGTAGCCATTCTACCAAGTGAGAGGTGATATCTCATTGTGGCTTTGATTCACATTTCCCTGGTGATTAATGATATTGAGCATCTTTTCATGTACCTGTTGGCCATTTGTGTGTTTATTCAGATCTTCTGCCCAATTTTTAATTGGATTTTTTTTTTTTTTGCCATCGAGTTATATAATTTTTTAATGATTTTGGATATTAACCCTTTATCAGATATATGATTTGCAAATATTTCCTCCATTCAGTACGTTGCCTTTTCATTTTGTTGGTAGTTTTATTTCTCCAATTTCTATCTCCATGGTATTGGTACCCACTCACGGAAGAATAAAAATTAGATAAGTGATTGAAAACATAAGAAAGAGAAAGGAACTCAAGAGCTGGTCAGATACTAATTTAAAAAAGTTATCCTTAGAAGAAAATGTTACAAATATTCAAAATGTTTCAATCTACCAGCACTGGAGAAAAAAAGAAAATACCTGGTTAAAGAACCAAACATATCGTGGTTATAATAAATTGATAGGAAGACTATCTTAAAGGCACAATTTTTTAAAAATGCAAAAATAAGCTCAGAGGTTTATTTGCTTTAAACTTTAATACTAGAAATAGTAAAGTAGTCTTTGGTGGTAGTTTTATTACATTCTTTCTGAAGAATAAATATCTGGGATGTTCAGTAAATTCGATGTATTCGACCTTTCCAGTGATGCAGGCTTAGTCTCTGTGTGAGCCCAGGGGATGAGGGGTGTGTGGGGGGGTTGCGAGGGAGGCTCTGCTCTACTGTCCTCCTTCCTGGAGCATCATTCTGTCTCTTTCCTTTTGTTTTTCCCCTCAATTGTTTTTTTTTTAAAAAGACTTCTGGTTTTGGGGGGAAATGGTTTTAAATTTGTTATTTATTGCTTCTTGGCCAGTAATAATGTCACACGCAGCTTAGCTCAGGGTATGAGAAAGCTTCTTAAAAGTTAACGTTTTGGTTCTTGATGACCAGCCAGTTCACACGCTGCTGAGTAAGCAAGATTCATCCTTTCTAAGGATTCATAGTGAATCCTCACCCCCACCCTTAAGAAAGCATTAAAGAACTTCCGCAGAATGGAGCAAAACAAAACGCACAACCAGAGACACTGTATGTGCTGTAGGCAGCAGGCATGTACTGGTCAAGGAATTAGATTACTCAAGGTGGTGACTCATTCAGCAACTATGTAGTGTTTGCGGTTGAAGAGAAACCTTTGCCAGAGAATGACTAAAATCTATTGGCAGCGTCTTTAAAGAAATCATGACTGGGCCTAAACCAGTGAATACGCAAGTGTGCTTTTTTTCTTCATCTTTTACTTATTCAAGACTGAGAGTAAGAAAACACCATCCCTGTTGACGTCTACTGTTACAGCATGGTCTCTCCGGGGCATTCCCAAAAACCACTCTCAATGGGGCCAAGTCCAGACACATGTCTGTTTGGGCGTGGTCACGTACTTGTGTGTGTGTGTGTGTGTGTGTGTGTGTGTGTGTGTGTGTGTGTGTGTGTAGTTAGCAGAATGAGTATATCAGACTTACACAAATTGTTAGAGGCATGTGGTCTTGGTAATTTAAAGAAAAGCCTAGAGGAGAAACTTCCCAAATTTCGTTGTTGTTTTCATTTTCTAGGGCTGATACAACAAAGTACTATAAATTCAGTGGCTTAAACAACAGACAATTTATTGTCTCACAGCTCTGGAGGCTAGAAGTCCAAGGTCAAGCTGTTGGCAGGGTTGGTTATTTCTAAGGGCTGAGAGAGAATCTATTCTACTCTTCTCTCCTACCTTCTGGTATCTGCTGGCAAACTGTGGTGTTCCTTGGCTTGTAGAAACATCACCCTGATCCCTGCCTTCACCTTCCCATGGTATCCTCCCTGTGTGTGTCTGTCTCCAAATTTCCCCTTTGGATAAGGACACCAGTCATATTAGATTAGGGCCCCGCCCTACTCCAGTATGACTTCATCTCAACTAATTACATCTGCAATGTTCCTGTTCCAAGTAAGATCACATTCTGAGGTACTGTGGATTCCAACACAGGAATTTGGAGGAGGGGGACAAATTCCAATCCATAACAATTGCCTATCTATTAGCCAGAGATAATTTATTTAAAAAATAATGGATTCATTTAAAATTCTTTGGTAGTTCATCTTAATCTGTTTATTAAACCCAGAAGAAAAGTTGAGCATCTTAAAAACGTTTAAATAGGGGTGCCTGGGTGGCTCAGTCAGTTAAGCCTCTGACTTCAGCTCATGTCATGATCTCATGCTTTGTGGGTTCAAGCCCCATGTTGGGCTCTGTGCTGACAGTTCAGAGCCTGGAGCCTGCTTCAGATTCTTTGTCTCCCTCTCTCTCTGTTCCTTCCCCACTCATGCTGTGTTTCTCAAAAAAAAAAAAAAAATGTTAAAAAAATTTTTTAAAAAGTTTGAATATATTTCACATACATAAGGAGTAATTATTTAAAATGAGAGAGATTCCTTAACCTGAAAGAGTCTTTCAGCTAAATAAATGTTTTTTAAATCATTTGGGTACAATGCCAGGTAAGTACATTTGCATTTATGAATGCAAATCCCACACAGATATCCCCCACTAACAACAGTGCAAAACATGAAATATTAATTTAACAAAGTTTGTAATAGAAGACAAAATTAGTACCTAAAACTTGAAGACTTTAGTTTTGAGGTTGCCAAGAAGCTTATGTTTTTTACAATAATCCTTGAAAAGAGAAGAACATGCACCTGTGTGAGCACATCCATGTCCGCCCACATCCGTGAGAGCAGTGTGCACATTTATGTCAGTGCTGTTTCCAACACTTAGAAGCCCATCATGTAAATGAAGGTGAACATAGACAGCCAAGGGAGAGAGGGACATTTGGGTCACCATAGCTAAAGAGCAAGATGAGCAGAAACATAGATCCAAGAATAAATGGAGTTCTGGGTGAGTTCTAGCTCCTAGGAAGGTGTCAGACTTCCAGAGGGAGGCCCTTTATCTCTGCATAAAAGAAGAGCATATTGTCTTTGAAAGTGCCTCACCAGCCAATGTAATGACCCTTCCCTTCAGTAAGGATTCATTTCTGTCCATCCCTGGGCTCTACACATTCATATGTGAAGTAACAGCCTGTCTCCTGGCTGGATTAGAGGTTTAGTAAGGGAGATCCAGCATTCTTGAGACATCCTGTGGGTGACATCACTGGGGAGGTGAGTGAAGGCACTAAAGTTGAGGCTCTAACCTTTCTTCGTGGAAGCTTGTCTTGCTGGGGCCTGGTCCCAAACAATCTACCACAGCTAAAGGCTACTATTGTGTCTCTATTCCTTACATAGCGATGAATTGTGAGCAAATTCGTTCATTAGGATCCTGGCTACCCCTTTATTGTCAGTTGTCATAGTTTGTCACTTTAAAGTCTTTTTAGCTCATTATAGTGCTAAGTATAGCAAATTCATACAAGCACAGCCAGATATGCTTTTTCCAAGAGGGCTAGAGATTCAGAATCATAAAATTTTATAGCAGAAGGTGACCTTGGAATTCATCTAGTTCACAACCCCTCATTTTACAGATAAAGAAATCAAGTTCTGTAGAGATTAAGTCACTTGTCAAAGGTCAGCAACCAGGAAGCAGCAGAACCAGGGCTTAAACTCATTTCCTGACCCTTCTTTCTCTACTGAAACTGCTGTATATGATAATCCCAGCACTAGGTTAGAAACTAACAGAGAATTATCCTACAATTATTTCAAATAGAATCCTGTCCAATGAAGTAGCTGTTTGTTATTTTTTCTCTGTGGGCATTGGACTCTGGTATATATTTTCAAAGCAGATGCTAATGATCTCTTTAATTTGTGGTCAGTTCTGTTTTCAGAGAATTGAAAGAGCTGCCTAAAGACATAAAAGACGCAAATGTGGATTATTAATGATAAGGAAAAAGAAAGGTAGATCCTTGGATCTATCTCAACTTTCCTTTTCTCCAGGTGGTAGCCCTCAAACAAAAAACATGATCAGATATTTACATGATATGAACAGTTACTAATATCAACAGGCCACCTACTCCATTAAGGTTTAGTTTACCAACAGAAGAAATATGGAACATATTTTAGATTTCTACCACCCACCTAAAAGTAGTTGCATGTTCTGTATATGAGCAGTTCTCTTTGATTAATTCTGAGACCCCCAAAGCTTATGCCTTAAACATGTATCATCTAAGAAGAAAGTATATTTCCTACTGCAGAGATTTAGTGCGCCTTCTGCCGTCAGCCAGTAAAGTGTTCCGTGGTCAAGCAATGTAGGGCTCGGGTCTAAAAGAAATTAATTTGAGCGTATTTGGTTGATTTTAATAGCCTGACCTCTGAGTGTGCATGCAGCAAGGCCAGGAGGTAGCAGCAGGCCATACACAACTGAATTAAAATGAAGCACTGGCATCGCTCAGGGAAGCCTTCCCACACCTGCTTCTCATTTCCTCTGGTTATTTCTGGTAATGAAAATTGGAACCGTTGCTGTATATTTTGGGGTCTAGAAGGTCTATACATTTTTCTTTCATACAATATGCTTGTGATTAAGTATATGTCTCTGTCTATGAAAAAACAAGACCTAAGTGTTCCTGGAAGAATAAGGAAAATATCTTAGAGTGGTCCCTTAAAAATAGATTTTTTGTTGTTGTTCGTTTCTTCCCAATTCCAGCTGTAAGGCTCTGCCATGCTGCAGCCTTCTTCATACCTGACTGCTGACATTTTCATCTACTATTCTCTTTACCTTTTTGCACACTGGCTTTGCCCTTCATTAGGGACCTGAATGGCAAGTGGAATAATAATACTGGCTTGTTTTAAAGAAGCTGAAGGATTTCTTAGGAAAGTTGAAAGCATTTGGATAGGGGAACAGCCCTTCCCGAATTCATTTTTTGCTTGGGCTTTTTATTCTCCAATCATCTCCTAGGCAGTCCTGATGTCTGTATCAAAAGAAAGGGATGTGTGGCTCAAAAATGCCAATTGGAACCTTCCCTAGGGAGCTCTTAGCATAATTTGTGATGAGTTTAGGGCTGGAATTTGGCCCAGTCCCTAATCAATCCTTAGGTGGTCCTGGCTCTTATTTTCATGTTGCTAGGGACAGCCTTCCCATCTTATCATTGTCTGCCTTCAATTGACATTCCGAAGTGCAGCTGTATTGATTATGACTTTTCCCTCCCCTCTCTGGTAGCTTGGAATCTCATTGCTGAGGAGTAATAACATGATATATATTCATATGCACATATGCACGAACTACCGTGTTCAGTATTTGCATTTGCCTACACGTCTGCTGTGCAAGAGTATGCCATGCGAGAGAGTCAGCCTCTTCCCCCTCCCTGCCATGTGATGTCTATATATTTATGAGTAGGAGAGAGAGGAGCACTTGGATATATGAATCTGCTTGCAATTTCCTAATGGAATCTGGCAGAAGAGCTTTGCAATACGACAAGTTCCAGTAAAAAAAAAAAAAAATGTGTTCATGGAAGTGCTTTCCCCTTGTGCCTGTCACCTATTTGCCCTTCCAGACCATTGAAAAGATTAATCATGGAATGAAACAGACTCTCTTTCTGGTCAGAAAAGAATAAAATACTTTGTGTTGAAGGAGGGGAGAATGTTATATTCTTAACAGGGCATATCATGGGGAAAGAGTCCAGGTGAACAGGATCCTGAAGGGGGAAAAGATCTTGTTAACAATGGCCTGATATTCTGTAGCTGACTGGGCTTTGGGTGCTGTCATTTGGGAGAAGAAGTGCTAGGAATGTTCTTTAAGGAGAGAACACCAAATTGTGAGTGAGGTTAGAGGTGAATGGGTCTGAAAAGCAGTAGGTTATTTCTTCTGGGAGCTGCTGCTGTGTTGGGAGGGTATCCTGAGGTGAGAAGCCCTAACTATTCAGAAAAGGCCTCCATTAATGTCATGATCCTTTGTTGCTCTATCCTGTGCCTGAATGGACTATTTAAATCATGAGTTTTAAAGAGAACCTTTGCAAAAGTCCTATCGTGCCCCATATCCATACTCTCTAGACTTTCTACCTTCCATAATGGCCTCAGCATGGCAAGGGCTGTTGGATGAATGGAAAGCTGGGAAGGAGATTTATGGTGGTTGGAGATGCCAACATATGGAATCCACAAACCTTACCTTGGAAATTTCTATGTCTCTACATACAGACTTTTTTTTTTTAATATTTATTTATTTATTGTGAGAGAGAGTAAGAGCAGGATTGGGGCAGAGAGAGAGAGAGAATCCCAAGCAGTCTCCATTCTCAGCATGGAGCCTGACTCTGGACTCAGTCCCACAACAGCAAGACCATGCCTGAGCCAATATCAAGATTCAGACACTCAACCAACTGATGCACCCGGGTGCCCCTGCATGCAGACTTTTTAACTGAAACATTATGGACCTGAGGTCCATGTCTTCAAGTGAATGAAAAAGAAATTGCTTATTTGGAGAAGACTTTGCTCAATTCACCTGGGATAATAAGGCATTCTGATCACATACATCTCATTCCATAGACACTCCATGGAATGGAATGCTGCAATGTACTACACAGCCTTGGTCAGAAAGGAGGCAGGAGAACATATTTCTTAGGAGCAACCTGATCTTTCACATTCTTCAAAAGGACAATTTTTTTGTCATTTATTTTTTTCCTTCAAACACAATCTTCAATTGTATCTGAGCAGTTGCTAATAGATATAAAGATAAATGAGGACTATAATTGTTTAGAGTTCACATAAGGGGCAGAGTCAAAACATAAATTCTTTATAGTGCTATGGACACTATCAAAGGATTTTAATATTCCACATGACCTCCAGTATTCTCCTCATGTGGAGGTCTTGTCTTAGGCAACATGTATGAAATATGATGGTTAGGCATCTTCTGTGGCAGATATTTTAGGGAAGATTCTGAGAGCTCCAGCAATGGCTATCAAACCTAGCAGATGGCAGGATGGCTGTAGGAACAGACTGGTGATTTTAGAGTTGGTTCATATAAAACAGGCTAAGGAAGAAAAAAAAGACGTAGCCACCTTGTAGCATTCAGAAGCTTCTTCTGCTAGGAGGGACAATGGCCTCAGCGGATCCTTGCTGGGGTGGAGAGCCAGAACTGGCAGCTTTGCAAGTGTCTGAAATTCTGAATAAAAGGAAGAGAAAATTATGGCTGATATTTATTGATAATATTATTTAAATCCTCTACACTTTAATGGAGGTTTTTTTTTTTTTTTTTTTTGGTCTAGTTATTCTATCAATTGCTGGGGGTGGGTATTAAAATCTCCAGCTATGATTATATAGAACTCTCTATTTCTCAGTTAGCCTATTTTACTACATGTATTTTAAGCTCTGTTATTGAGTGCATATACATTTGTGATTGTTATGTCTTTGTTGAATTGTGAAAAGTCCCTCTTTTCCTCTGGCAAACTCTTTGTAATGAAGTCTACTTTATCTAATATTACTATAGCCACTCCAGCCTCCTTATGCTTAATGCTTGCATGGCATATCTTTTCACATCCAGTTCATTTCAACCTATCTGAATCTTTATCTTTAAAATGTATCTCTTATGTAGCCTAATGTATAGTTGGATTTTACTTTTTATCCATTCTGACCATCTCTGCCTTTTAATTAAAAATGTTTAATACACTTATATTTAATGTAATTTTTGATATGGTTGGATCTGTGTCCACATTTTCTCATTTACTTTATTTGTCCCAACTAATATTTATTATGCACTGCTAAGAAAAGTTACCCAAAGCTTGAAAATTAGGAAAGATGGCTGTCATCCTAAAGCATTATCTAAAAAGACTGTTAAAAAGACTCCTAAAAAGGAGAAGATAATTTTGTTTGACTTGCTATCTGCTATTAAGGAAACTAAGGTGCAGAGAGGTTAATTTGCTCAAGATCATCCAGCAGTTAAGTGTTGGAATTGGAATTCAGAGCTTCAAGCCCATAAATTTGATTACTTTACCATACTGCCTCCCACTGGTAATTGCCTCATTATTGAGTTTATGGACAATTACCAGAGGAAGTTGGGAGGACTACTACTGCCATTTGCTAGCTGTGGTATCTACAATGGCATTTTCTGTTAAAAGGAAGGGCAGCTGTGTGACATCTTGAGGCACATGTGAACTAAGCCCAGGGGTCCCAGGGCAGTGAGGCTCAGCCTGAATGTATGGGTGTTTTTTCACTCTGTTGATCAGGAACCCCTCATGTTTACCACTGCTAAACACATAGAGGCATAGAAACGAAATACCATTTTCAGGAATATTGCTGAGCATTCTGGTGATATGCATTTGTCCTCTGTTTGATATGGGAGTGTGGCTGAGGTGAAAGAAAGAGTAGTTTGACCAGTCAGTAAAACACACTGATGTAGCAAAATGTTAGTGATGTTTTCGCACTTCCTCATGAAGCAGTGTGACCTCCTGCCACCCAGACAGACTCTTTCTTTAGATTTTTCTTGCTCATTTGCCACAGCTGTTTGTTGTTTTCTTAAATGTTAAGCTTTTTATAGCTCTTCAGTTACTTATAAAAAGTATCAGTTATTCAGGCCATACGAGTACTGGTTCAGTGCTAGTCTAATGAGCAGTGAGAACACTGAAGGCATATTTTTGTTGCTTCTATTTTCTCACTGCTCCCCCCCCCCCCTTGCAAGTTTCCCCTTTGGACTCAAATGACTCCAGATTTTTGGAATTCACTAAAAAGGTGAGCCACCAGTTGGTCTTTGCTGCTTAAGTATAATTCACTGCCTGTGTTAATGTTACTGGCTTTCCATCATTTTGTGAAGAGGAGAGAAATGGGTGGCACCTCACCCACAGGTGCTCCTAGGCATTCAGAAAGGATGCAAACCTGTACAGATGCACCTGTGATCTCTAGGGAAAAGAAGTCTCATCTTTGTTATGCAGGGGGGAAAAAAAGCCCAGGACTTGGAGTGCCTTCACTGAGTAAGTAGGACCTGTCTCTTCAGTTTGCCTCCACATGGAAAGCAGGACCAGTTACAGAAGAGATCCTGATAGAATCATAAGGAAGATTCCAGAAACCACAATCAAAAACACAGATGCCATTTATGTATTTGAAGAAATTGAACAGTCTCTCCTGGGCTTGGAGGCATTTACAATGATGTCTCAATTGTACATATGTTCTACATGTTAGTTACAAAACACTCAGAGAAATTGTTGTGATCTTAGTGCAAGAGGATATCATTGAACATGTCATTGGAGAATCTACTCGGGAGAGCTAATATTGAGAAAATCTGCATGTATGATCTGTCATTGAGGTTGCTCATCTGGGAGCTTCAGACATTGGGGGTCTTGGAGTGATTTACAAAGGTCGTCACCAAGGCTTTTTAGTTGATTTAATAAGTAACTATCCTACATGTATATGTACTATTTTCACAAGTAGGTAGATACTAAAATCATTAGTAAAATATTAATTTAAATATAATATCAAACTATTAGCACTTTAAAAAAAATGATTGTTTTTATATATTTGTTTTTATTTTAATCTAGCTATAGGTTAGAAGCTGCTGTTCCAGCAAGTGATTGGCCTCTTATCCAGAATGTCTTACAAATAAACTCCTTAGGAGCCACTGGCCAATTATTTGGGTGGAAAAGGATCAAATTATGGGTTTGTTTTCAGGTAGCCATACCCTCAGCTCTTCTTTCTTGGTGCTGGAAGAGGTGAAGCCTTCCTTTTAGAAAGACAACTCACCTAGCATTTTTCCTGGGATGATTTTGCAGAAACAGGTCCTCATTAAACATATTTTGAGATGGAAAATAGACCTCATTCCAACTGGTGATGACCTTAATTGTTCTCAAGTGTCGATCTTCTAAAAGGTCTACTTATAGAGGAAAACATATATATTTTTTAGCTCAGAGGTTTTTATGTGTACCTATTGCAATATCATTTTTTAAGTGTCTGTGTAATAATAACAATGACTAATATTTACTGAGTGAGCATTTAACACCAGCCAGACACCTTTCTAAACATTTCACATGTGTTACCTCAACAAACCTCTGTGGTGGCTATTATTATTTTTATTTTATACATAAAGACATTAGATTCAGAGAGCTCAATAACCTGGTTTACCAGCACATACATGATAGAGCCAGGATTTGAATCCAGACTATCTGGCTTTTGAGCCAACAGTCTAAACCACCATACTATATTCACTTTGTATAGAAAGCCAGACCCAAAGCTGAGATTTTTTTATTATGATTTAAACATTTTAAGGGGTGTCTTTTTCCTCGTTTAATTGAGGATTTAATTTTTCTTTCTCATTTGAAAATTGTTCTGCTATGTTAAAAAAATCTATTTGTCCAGCTAGATTATGAAATATAAAGACTTATGGAAATTCACATGAACCAGTTTTCCTAATTCTGTTTAATAAAACTTCTTTCTTTCTTGAGGATATCGTCCCCCCTTATTGTGCTCTGTGGCATAAATGTGGGAGCTTACATTTTCTTTCCTTGGCTTTAGTTCATTAATCTTTATATTGGGCCATCTTTAATCTAAAAACATTGTAGACAATTATGAATTAAATAAGATATAAAACATATTTGACATCATTAGTCATTAGGAAAATGCAAATTAAAATAAGGAGATACCACTACATATACACTGAAGTGGCAAATGAAAAGAACTGACAATGCCAAGCACTGGTGAAAATGTAAAGCAACTAGAACTCTCATTAATAGCTGGTGGAAATGCAAAATGACACAGCCACTTTCAGAAAAGCAGTCTGACAATTTCTTATGAAGTTAAGTATCCACTTACATATGATTCACCAAATCCACTTCTAGGTATTAACCCATGGGATATGAAAGCTATGTCCAACACAAAGACCTGTACACAGGTGTTCATAGAAGTATCGTTCAGGGGCGCCGGGTGGCTCAGTCAGTTGAGTGTCCAACTTAGGCTTAAGTCATGATCTTGCGGTTCGTGGGTTTGAGCCCCACTTCGGGCTCTGTGCTGACAGCTCAGAGCTTGGAGCCTGCTTGAGATTCTGTGTCTTCTTCTCTCTCTGCCCTTCCCCGACTCATGCTCTGTCTCTCTCTGTCTCAAAAATAAATAAAACATTTAAAAATTTTTAAAAATAAGTATCGTTCATAATAGTCTCAAGCTAGAAACAACACAATGTCCATCACCTGCTAAATAGATAACACATTGTGATATTTCCAAACAATATTATTCCAAAAATATTATTCAACAATAAAAAGGAACAGACTACTGATAGATACAGCAACATGGATGGATCTCAAAAGCAACATGCTAAGTGAAAGAAGCTGGACAAAAAGAGTTTATGTATTATATGGTTTCATTTATGTAAAATTCTAGAAATGGCAAAACCATAGTGACATAAAGCAGAGTAATTGTCAGAAGGGCAAGTTTGGGAGTGGGGTAGGTATTGACTATCTGAGGGAATGAAGGAACTTTGGGGAATAAAACAAATGTTCCATATCTTGGTTGTAGTGGCAATTTGTCATAATTCATATATGTTTATCACACTCATCAAGCTGCACACTTTAAATCACACCTCAATAAAGGAGATTAGGAAAATGTGTAGAGATCTTTTCGACTGAGCTGCATGTGAGACAATTCCATTTTTAAAACTCTGGGGTTATCTTCTGTTGTGTTCCACTTAACCCATTTCATTCAGTGTTTAATAAAAAGATTTGTGGTTTAACATGTTTTTTATCTTAAGTTGATGTCATTTCTTCAATTGGAAAAAGGGGTGAACTGAATGTATAACAAATATTCAGTGAAAGAAGGAAAATTGAAATAAATGTGTTCATAATCAAAATAACTCCGTATCATTTATTCATCGATTGTACGGCCCTCTGATGGTCAGTGCATCTTTGTATTTGTTGGTATTGTTGGTATTCTGTCACACTGGGTCAGTGTGCCTTGTTTCTTTAATAATTTTTTTTAATGTTTATTTATTTTTGAGAGAAAGAGAGAGAGCACGAGAGGGGAGGAGCAGAGAGAGAGAGGGGGACACAGAATCAGAAGTAGGCTCTGGGCTCTGAGCTGTCAGCACAGAGCCCGACGTGGGGCTCGAACCCACCAACTGCCAGATCATGACCTGAGCTGAAGTTGGACGCTCAACTGACTGAGCCACCCAGGCGCCCCATGATCAAGTGCCTTGTGAAGATCTTATTTAGAGTTTTAGAGTTTTGATGGCCATAGGTGACATACTGGTTGCAGTGTGAACCCCCTACACCAGAAAATTTCCATGTGGAACAGAAGCTAAATCCAAAGAGCTACCCAGTAAAGTTTAAGGCCGAATTTCATTACAAGAAATCAATTGATGGTTTGAGGCAAAATAATGAGTTATCCAGTTTATTTTGTAATTTTTCTATGAGAACCAATAAAAAATAGTGTTTTTCCAATCACCTATCCTTCAGAGATATGAATATGTATCTACTTACCCTCTCCTTCAGTCAAAATGTGTTTATCCAGGGGTTTACTTTGAGCAAGGCATTGTGCTAAGTACCATGGGAAATGCAAAGTTGCTTAACTATGATGATTGCAGTCCTACTCAGTTAAAACTCTGCACTTGAAAATTGGCTGAAATGTCTATACAATTACATGCAAATATTTGTTTTTGGCGGTTTCAGTTATAGGACTCAAAAGACATATATTCTGAAGGTCAGAATATTTAAAAGTGACTGTGGGATGCTAGAAAAGGCTGAACCCCCAGATGGGTCTTCCACCAACGTGCCCGGAGGCCTGAAATGACGCTATTAGAGGAATATTGTGTTAAGCATTCTCTTTTCCCTCCAGCCGACATCACCTGGGAGCTTGTTAGAAATGCAAAATCTCAGCATCCACCCACAGACTGACTGAACTAGAATCTGCATTTTAACGAGATTCCCAGACATCTAGACAACATCATAATGTTTCTTCCAGCCCTGAAGCTTTTCTGCTGCTCTCTACCTACCAGTAGCACACACATTTAAGGGCTTAATTCCTTCTGCTGCAATATTTTGCGATGCACTGAAGGTCAGGTGTCTGATCCCTTCTACCAGGGAGAGACTTGAACAATTCATCAGGTTTCCTGTGAGACCTCTCCTGATGTTTACTTACCTCTTGTAGTTCAATAAGCATCTTTGTAAGTAAGAGGAAGAAATTGCAGGTATCTGAAAAGCTTATGCACACAGCCAAAGGGGCTCAGATTATGAGAGCCTGCTCTGCAACACTCTTTATTTAATAAATGTTAAATGAAAATAATAAGTGCCCTTCCTGTTGGCTTGGAAATGGCTTTTGCATGGCCCTGGTACAAATACATTTTGTAATCCTTTCAAAGCACCTGTTGTTTTGTTCCTACCTGGTTTCTATACGGATGACTGTATTTACTCACTGAGGTGTGCACAGATTACTTTAATGGATGAAGCTTCCTTCCAAGCTCTGGCTGATGTCTGAAGCATAGCCTTTTCTCTTTTACACAGAGAACGCACTTAGGGTGCAAGCTGACTAGTGTCCTGACATGGTGCCCGCTCTGCCTCCATCCTTTCAGGAACTGCTTGTCCACAGAGGTGGCCTGCACCCTGTCTTGTAAGAAGCCACCCAGAACCCGGGGCAAGTAGAGAGGAGTGAGAACAGGAGTTAGGAGTCAAGACCCTAGAGAGGTCATCTGACCTCCCTCAGCCTTTGTTTTCTGACCTGTAAAATGGAGGAGTCAGACCAGAGGATGTAGGATGTACTGACAACTCTAAATCAGGAGCAAGTTGACTGGGAGTCAGATTTGTGTAACCATGACACCCCTTTCATATTCATTCCCCTGTGTAATCACCACAGCTCCCAACTGGAGCTCCTGTTTTACAGATGAAGAAACTGAGCCCCTGGGAGGGTAAGTGACTTCCTAAATCACATTCAGCTTGGATGGCAGGGGCTGATTTCAAGACCTGAACCCAAGCATTCTAAACCCTGAGTCCTCTCCACTCCACCTCAGCTATCACCAACTCAGACCATTTGCTTTGTTTCATGATGTTTTGTAAGGCTGTGCAAAGGTCAGACGTTCCAAATCTACCTGCTGCTATAAGTAGGTTACAAGAAATTAGCTTAGGGGTGCCTGGGTGGTTCAGTTAGTTAAGTGTCTGATTTCGGCTCAGGTCATGATCTCATGGTTCATGGGTTCAAACCCCACGAAGGGATTTGTGCTGACAGCTCAGAGCCTGGAGCCTGTTTTGGATTCTGTGCCTCCTTGTCCCTCTGCCCCTCTCCCACTCATGCTCGCTCTCTCTCTCTCTCTCTCTCTCAAAAATAAATAAACATTAAAAAAATTTAAAAAAAGAAACTAGCTTAAAAATAGTCTCGTGCAGGTATACAGCAGCAGAAAATAACAACAAAGTTGGATTCTATTTGGATTATACATTCTAAAGAGAGCAAAACACTTTTCTAAACATTCCTCCGTAGTCTCAAAACTCCCCTCATAAGGTGGGCAGACATGAACACTGCTAATGCCATTTCCAAGCAAAATGAAGGCAGAACAATTAAATGAGCTCCCTGAGGTTTCTTAGTCAGAAGTGGACGATAATCACAGCTGCCCGACATTTCCATGATCTATTTTCTCATCTAGCTGCTTGTCCTGCCCACAGCCATCATGCCCCCTGTTCTCATGCCCAGGTGCTGTTGGCCCCAGAAAGTGGGGGGCGGGGGAGTGTCTACAAGGAAACAACTAGGAAAATGCAGAATGGAACTATCTATGGATATCCTTAGGTTTTGATAACACAGCAAAGGATCTTTATACCCATTCAGGACATCATTGACCAGCTTCAACTAAACCTTCTCAAATTTTTAGCCCTGCTAAAAAGATACTTATTTATCTGGAGTATAATTACAAATATAGCTTTGTTCTGCATGGATAAAATGCAAAAAAACTCAAGAACAGTTAGCTAGAGTCAGAACAAGCGAGAAAAACAGCTGCTTCCTTTTTTTTTTTTTTCATTTTTGACAGTCATAACACCCAAGTGGCACAGAGGCTAAGAAGGTAATTTAGTGTTGTGGTTAAGAGTGTGGGCATCAAACTGCATTTACATCTTAGCTCTGCCATTTACTAACCTTTTGACTCTGAGAAAGTTGTTTCTCAGGTCAGTTTCCTTGTCTGTAGGTTGTGGATAATACAGGAGCTACCTCTTAGGGTGGTCGTGAGAGTTCAGTGAATTAATACCTGCAAAGTGCTTATAGCAGAACCTCGGTAATAGTAGGAGCTCAACACATGTCAACTATTATCGTTATTGTTATTAGTTTGAGGAGGGGGAAGTTAAGCATTTTGCTTTTATTTAAACCTAGTACTATATAACTGAATTCTAACACACCAAGCAAGGAACATATGAGAAATTCTGTGTGGTTGTCCAAATCAAGAAGTGAGTTGTAGATGGACTGGGAAATAGCCAGTCCATTGTTGACCAAACATAGAAGATAATGTGCAAATAACCTAATGTAGGATTAGTAACCTTATCCACTGTAATATCCACTGTCTGAGGTGACGGTGTAATGAGAAATGATCAAGGGCCTTCTTGAACTCCAGAAAGAAAGAAATGAGTTTTAACACACTGGAGAAATACATTGTGTTTGGTCACAATAGGTTATATGGTTATGGGAAGGAAAATTCCCTCATGGCAAATAAATAAATGTCTGCTCTTGTTTATACATCAATCTCTAATGTGTATAGTTAGTGTAAGTCAGTTTCCCTCATCCTCATTAAGTAACTCTGCATGAACTAATCAATTAAAGTCCTAGAGTCAGCAATACTGACTCCCTGGATTTTGGGAATTCCCAGAGTACTACAGCCTGTAAAGTCTGGCCACTGAAATCATTTTACCTCTTTCTGGCATACCAGAAAGAGGTAAAATGGATACCAGAGTTTAAAAGATCAGGATCCCTGTTTCAATCCCACAGAGTCATTAAACTGACTACTTTTTCTGCTTATCAGGAAAGACAAGAATGCTCTAGATGCCTTTGTGGGAAAGCTGAAGTTACAAAAGCCTATACCAAAGATAAATATTATAGTTAAGTGGAAAGCCTCCTTAGACCTGGTGAGAAGTGGCAGAGTCTAGAATTGACTGTGAAATGATCAAAACGGGCAAACTTCTCAGAAAGATCCAAATGACACTTGCATGCAGATTTTGGTAACGTACAGTTGCCTATAACATACATGGATCTCCTCTTTCAGTCCTATCAAAGCAATTCCCAGGCTGCACAAGGAAACTAGTTGCATGACTTCACTATCATCCATTGTTTTTCATCTAAAAAATTATTCTACAGAGCTCACCTCATTTAACATGCATAGTTCCAATTTTTGGCTGTTCTAAGAAATCAGATCCACTCTCAAGAAGTTAACAATTGACCACCACTGAAGCGTCAAAGGAATGCAACACAGGTACAGGGGTGACCCAAGGGCTGACCAGTGGCAATGTCTTTAGGATAAAGGCAGAGCCTCTCCGGTGACTGGTGTGCTGGGGTAGCACTAACATGGCAAGTTCTAGTGTCCTTGTAAAGGAGTATGGCATACGGCTAAGCACATAGACTCCTGGAGCCATTCCCGCATCGGAATTCTGACTCTGCCATTTTCTGGTGGCATGACCTTGTGCAAGTTTCTTATCCTCCTTTTGTCTTAATTTCCTCATCTGAAAATGAGTTCAAATCTCATAAGGTTGTTGCAAGGGATTAAAGTAATTAATACATTTAGAGTGCCTGCACATAATTAGCATTATTTTAAGGTTGACTATTCTTACATCATCAACCATCTTTGGTCTCATCTTATGAGAGCCCATTGCTGCCTCAGCATGCAGGGGGTCATGATGGAGACAGGTGCCTCGGTGCAAACCATTCTTCAGCATAGCCCCCCACTCTGGCACCCTGGTGGCTGATTTTTTTTTATTTTTCTTTCTCTTTCCTGCCTTCTCTTCTTCCTTCTTCCCCTCTGTCTTCTGTATCTCTCTCTCTCATCTATCTTTCTTGAGATACAGGTGAGAAGTAATAATGAACTTGACATGTATCTTTTTCATTTTATGGATTCAGTGATTGATATATGTGCTTCTTTGTCTATTTGGCTTTATAATTCAGGAGAGTTATAAAGAATCAGGGCCATATGCTCTATTTGTTTTAGTGTTATAGTGGTAGCTAGCATGGTACTTCATGCCGAGTGAATATTTGCATTTCAGAAGTATTAGCATTTGCAACTTGTAAAAGATAGTGTTTGCAAAAAACTATTTTGAATGAAATTTACCATTTGAAAATATCCACTTCCAAATTTTGAGGAAGAAAACAACTTTTGAAACCAAACGCAACTTAAAAATTTTATTTATGTTACGTCTAAAGCAAAAGTAATTTTTAAAAATAGCGTCAGTGACAAAAAGCCACATTTCCACATATCTATTATAGAGGTTGTCACAAGGACTAGAATAGGTATAATTTCTTACAGCTAACACTAAAATTGGTCTATTCTCCTTTAGCCAGATGTTGGCGTTGGAACAATGTAAGGCATTGCTTAACAGCATGAGGCACCCACCAGGCTAATTTATGGGATTTGGAATGTTAAGGCCAATCAAGTGATCTAATTGTCTCAACAGTACTCAAGGATTTATAATAATCTTCAAGATCAGGGTTTTGCTAGTCTGAACTTCCTCTTTCCCACCTCCACCCCCTGCTTCCTTCTCTCCCTCCAAGCAGTTATGTTCCATTGTGTTTGCCAGTTTTAAGTCAGGTAGGAAACAGTTGAAGTGGGAGCCTGGGTTCAAGTCCTAGGGTAAGATTACATGTGAAAATTCATGGGGGTGGGGGTAGTCTTTCTGTAATTACCCTTTGTGCATTTTATAAAAACCTCTGCTGGGTTGGGAATGACTGACAGTCTTGACTCACGTGAGGTTTGGATGGAAAAGTGTGTGTTTTTAAGTTTGGGGTGGAATTGCTCAGGGAGAGCCCCAGGGGAACATGACACCACTTTGCCAGTCTCCCATCTACTGAAACACCTTCATTGGGCCCTCACACTTGCTCACTGACATTAACCTGGACGACATATTAAAAATCCATTTTAATCAATGTGCTGTGAAATGAACTTGGACAACAAGAACATATACAGCCCCCAAAATTTCATTATTCCAAGCCCTATAAATGCATAGAGGGCAGTGTGATAGATGAGAGATGCCAAGCTCTATCTGACAATCACTTATACAGAGCAAGCGTCTGTGTCCCAATAACATTACACTGTTGGTTAGATAAAAAGAGAAGCAGGGACATATGCAGTTTACTTTTTTCCCCAGTGCATCCAACTTGCTAAATTTTATAGTGACTGTAAAGAAAATATCAGCTTTCTAGTAGGCAAGAAGATTTTTGCTTGAGTTTAAAAAAAAAAAAAAAAAAGAACAGAGAGGGAAGACAGGGATTTATCTCAGCCTTTATAGAGGGGTTAATGTTTGTCAGACCATTAACAAGTTACCACACAAAATCTTTAGTTGTAAGTGTTCAGGTTATCGTCCTGGCTTTATAGACTGTAGAGGAGAGTACTTAAAGTTGTATGCAGGCAAGTAATCAGCCGGGGCTTGGGTTTCATGGGGTGAAGGACTCTGTTGTTAAGGAGTGAAAAGAGACAAGACAGAGGTCTCCTGGTGAGGTGTCAGGAAGAAGCAAGACTGGTGACAGCCAAACTACGTGGACTCTGAGTGAACTCTGACAGTCGTAGGTTCCCTTTAGGAGTCAAATCTGCAGGATAAAGATGAGGGCAGGGGAGGTCTTGGGATGCTGCCACAACCTTCTATTTGCCAGCCTATGGATGTGGTTGGTGCCATGAGGAAAACAGTGCTTTTAGTCTGGTACAAATTGCCTGGGCCTTAAGAGTTGACTTTTGGTGTTGCTTTGTGAGGGGTGTGGGGAGGGGGGTTCCCTTCCTCTGTATCTGCATCTGTTTTTCCTAATGGACCTTATCTCTTTCAGTCTCAGTTTCCTCATCTGGAAAATAATATAATGGCTTTGGGAAAGATTAAAGAAGCCACTGCCTAGTATAGAAGAGGCATTCACTTTACATTTATTTCTCTCTCTCCTTTCCAAAGTGCCATCAGAGGAAAAACTTACAGAGGTCATTAGCAAAGGATGTCAAAACACACATCTCTGCTGGAGCTTAGTGCTCAAGGGAGCCCTTGCAGCTGACACCTTAGCTGTCACGGGAGACAGTAGTGCCAGCTTCTCATTCCCCACCTCCCAGGGCCATTGAGTGGGCCCCCTCACTTACCTTCACAAAGGGGGGTGGTGAGGACCTAATTAGCATGCACTCAACATTTGGCAAAGCCACGCCCAGATAAGGGCGTGAGACATCTGTAATTTCGTCTTGGGTTTCAACACAAGACCACCCATTTTCCAGAAGACAATTAAACCTGTTTTGAGATCATAAACATCAACGCTTACCGTCACCAGAAATATCTGGTCCGGACTATTCTTAGACCTAGGTTTAGGCACCAGTTTTTTGTTTTTTTTCTTTTAAGTTTATTTATTTATTTTGAAAGAGACAGAGAGCAAGTAGGGGAGGGGCGGCAGAGAGAGAGGGAAAGAGAGAGAATCCCATGCAGGCTCTGTGCTGCCAGCACAGAGTCCCACGAGGGTCTTGAACTCATAAAACTCTGAGATCATGACCTCAGCTGAAATCAAGTTGGAAGCTTAACCAACTGAGCCACCCAGGCACCCCTAAGCACCAGTTTTGAGCTGTGTTCTCCTCCTTCCCTCCCAGGGAGTGGGCATAGGGAGGGTAGGGTGGTATTCTTAATAAACCTCCCCCAGAGAACTAGAAAGATGGAGACGGGGAGAATCTGCTTCACTTCCCTTCCTCCAGTTAAAGGGCTGCTTGATCAGAAGTCTTAGCAATTTCCTACAAACAGTTTCCATTAAATGACAAGCTTGGATGGCTGCTTTAAATAACATGACTTGAAGAATTTCGTTAAAAATCATAATAACTTTGCCCAGACTGAAAATTCTATAGGTGACAAGGGATTTGGAGTAATGATGATTTTGGTTTGCACCTTCAGCACTGGTGAGAGCTTGTTTGTTCTCCTTTGTTATTTGATATCAGTAGGAAAGTGGGCATGGGCTGTTTTGTGCATGATGCTGAGTCCATGTGGGAAGGGTAGGAGCCAGGTGGAATTGAGGGGTGAACCATGGCACAGGAAACGAAGTGTGCCCTGACTGACTGAATTATTTGCAAGGTTGGTTTAGGGAAATCACTTCCTTCAATCATGCAGATCAAAAAGCAATTATCTCTGGAACGCCCAGACTCCCATTCATAAAAGCACCGACTTCTCTTTCATTCGGGAACTTACCTTGGTGTAAGTAAGCACACTTACTTCTCTCTTTACACCCAGACCTGAAATGGCTGCTGTTGGCGAGAGAGGTGAACAAGCAGTATGCTTCTAGGCCTGCAACAAATTTAAACTAGCCCAGAAAAACCCTGGTTTTCATCCTCCAGTATTCAATGAGCATTCATTTTTGTGACTGGCTTAATATTAGCTAGACAGCATGTGTAAAAAATCCACAGAGCAAATGCTTTGGAATTTGATTCATATATAAGAAGAAACCTTCATAGAAAGCCTAACTCTACATTTCAAACGTAGTTTAAAACCCACCGTCTGTCTAGGAGAATGGCACTTCAGCAGAAATTAAAGGTCTTGTCCTCAAAATAGGGTAGATTCTGACGCACATTCCTGTGTTGAGGTCACCTTCTTCACCTTTAATCAGTTAGTCAAAACTGCCTCTTGTTGAAAGATGCTCCTGTCCTTAGGTCTGGATGGAGAATGAACAGGTGTCTTAACTCCTAACCTGGAAGCCAAGGCCTCCCATGAGCCTCTTTGCTTCACCAAGTCACTGTCTTACAGCTGGGGGGCACAAGGAGTGTCAAATTCAGGTCAATGTTTTGCCAGCACACATTAGTAGAGCTGTAGTTATTGTAACATAGTGTAATATTTTTCCATCGTCTGATAAATAGCTGTGTTCTGAGTCCCTCGGGTACCCCTCTCTTCCCCTCCTCTGGGACCACCTGGACCACCCCTGTGATGTAGCAACTAGAAGGGTAACACCTGTGCAACTGGGGCCTTCAGGGAAGCTGGCCTGATTGTTTGACCCCCTTTACTTCTCAGCTGTGAACTAATTTGAATGTCACTCCTGGCTTGTATTCTTCATGTTGAAAATGACTGAGCACACAGCTACCTTCCTCAGGATTTCATGAAAACTCTTAAATTTTACAGTGACATCAATAGTCCTTTGCTACTTGGGTAAAGAAAGACCCACTAATTAGACATTACTCCTAGGAATTTGTCTCAGTCGATGCACTTAGCTTCTTTCCTCTTATTCAACTGGGATTTGATCCCTAGGGACACAGGCATTTACTCAACAATTTAGACCAGTTAATTAAAACTTCAAGGCCTCTGTAAATACAATCCTTCCTCTGCAGCACCAGAACACTTGGTATGCACACATGGTAGGAGCATTAGTAAAAGCACAAAGACATTAAAAAACAGAGGTGGCCCCATTGCTTTGTATTGTTGGGGCCTTCTAAGTGGAGCAAAGTTGTGAGGCATGAAGAGAAAGCTGGAGCAGCCATGACCTTGGACTTGTTACGGCAGCTCAACTCTGGCTGAACACTCACATTACTTAGAGCTGGAGGTCAAGTTTGTATAGCAGCCTTCCTAGCTGAATTCTCCTCCTGAAAAGCATAGGCTGCTGGGTGTGTAGACTATTTTTTATTTCTTTAGGACTGTGCTCTACAGTGCTGCTGTTTGCTATTTTGTTTGTATAAGTTTGTGCATTTGAATGAATATATAGTGTGTAAGACAAGCTATTCTAAGTAATGGGAACATCTTCAAATGTTAAAAGTTAAATGACTCTGAAATTAAATAAGTAAGTAATATCAATAAGGGAATGGCCTTGGTATGTTAGCAGGGATATATATGCTTCAAATTTCACATGAATAGGAGGGAATGTTAGGGGCAGAGCAAAACTGGGACCTAAAGGAGCTTGGTTCATTGATGGTTTACCAACCAAACCAAAGGCAAAGACTGTAGCAATTAGTACAGTGCTTTTAAACTTGAATAACATAGGATCCTTTCAATGAAAAATCTTCAAAGAAAAAAATCCTCTGGAGTCCCAGTATTAATCTAAAATAATGTTACTTAAATATGTGAAACAAAAAGGAGATACAAACTCATGCTTAAAGCTCTCATATAATTCTAAAAAGTGATTTACAAATAAATACAAATAAAACTAAACAAAGAAAATTTAAATTCATAACATTAATTTAATACTGACAGATGAGGTTTCACTGACAGTAAAATGCTTCTTGCCATATGATTTACATTCCTTTGAATTCAGTATTTCTGTACCAGTGTGAGCTTTGAGGAGTAACTCAATTCTTCCACTCTTTTCTCCATCTAAATTCCTAAAAATCCATTATTATATAGTATATTGTGATAGCACTTGGACTTCACTTGATGTGAACATATCATTTATATGTCCAGGCTCCTTCTTGTCTCTCTCGGCTCTAAAGTTCAAATAGTATTACTTGGGGACTATGTGATTATAAATACACAGGCAAACACAAACCTTAAAATCATATGGCATTTCTTGCGAATAATTAAAATAATGACTGACATTTATAAAGTGCTTACTCTGCACAAAACAAACACTGTTCCAAGTGCTTTATATGTTTTAATTCATGTAGCCCTTATTACTATTTTATAAAGTAGCCTCATTTTACAGATGAGGAAGCTGAGGTACTGAGAATTTCCAAGCTCACACAGCTGGTAAGGGGCAAAGCCAGGTTGTAAACCTAGGCAGTCTATTTCAAAACCAGGCCTTTAAGCACTATACTTTACTACCTCTTAGAGGCAACCATAATCCAAAATATGCTTATATTAATTTTTCATGAAATATAATAAAAACACATTAAAATTCCACCTATACAACTCTAGGATCTCTGAGAAATTATCTATGAGCCCCAGTTTGAAAAACCATAATTTAATTCTCTACTCTTAAACTCTTTACTATTTCTAGACATTATGACAAATAGCATTCTTTAATTCTTTTTTTTTAAACTTACTTATTTTGAGAGAGAGAGCAAGCATGAGTGGGGGAGGGGGAGAGAGAGAAGGAGAGAGAGAATTCTAAGCAGGCTTTGTGCTGCCAGCATGGAACAGAGCCTGACGCAGGGCTTGATCTCATGAACTGTGAGATTATGACCTGAGCCGAAATCAAGAATTGGATGCTTAACCAACTGAGCCACCCAGGCACCCCTCTTTAATTCTTTAACATATAAAAATATGTCCTAATTCTATCCATGATTCCCTTAGTCAACCATAAGGTACTTTTTAAGGCTATAGCACTGTCTCAGCTAATTGGCATAAAAGCCCTGCTAGTAATAGAGATGATAAAAGGGATGACATGTAGACACACGAAAATGTATAGTCTTACAAGGATAAGAAATCATAGATAGGCAGCGATTCAGTCTCATTGCCTTTGAAAGGAATGGGGATGAGGTGAGTGTTCTGGGGTGAATGGCATTAAAACCTAAGACATACTAGGAGAGGCGCAGTTGGCTGAAATCTTGAAATGGAAGTCTGGGTGCAAAAACCCACCCAAATTCACTCTGCCCTGAAGGTGGCATCCAGGAAAATTCTGGAGATAATAATCCAAAGTTGTCACTAATTTGGACTGTAATGGAAGGTTTCGAGAAACCCGGGAGGAGCACAGTGGAAGGTTAAAGAAGCAGGCATAGAAAATCATCTTAGACTTTTGCCCTTGGCTTATATTTATAATGTAAATATTGCATCCAGTTAGGCTTTAGTTCAAGTTTATTTCTTGTCTGTGTTTTCAACAGGGTCATCTGTGTCCCTGCTGCTTACTTGTAAGCTTGCTTAGGTTGTAAATGAAGATAAACTAGGCAGGATGCTCAACCTACTCCACACATCACAGTACCATACAAAGACACGCTAAAGCATTTTTGAACGATAAATCAGTCAGACTTACTTATTCGTCACCTACCACGTGCAAAGCCCTCTGCTAGCTGCAGATGACGGGAGGAGGGGTAACTTATGTCCCCTGCTGTCAAGAAATTTCCTAGAGTAAGACAACAAACAATACATGTGAATGCACAAATAGTAAGGCCTGCCACTGGTATAGCATGATGGCTAAGCTCTTGGGTTGTAGATTAGAACCAATTCCAATGTCAGCTCTAGCCACTGGCTGGGTGCCTTTGGGCAAGTTAACCTCATTTTCCTCATCTACAAATGGAGATGATGATGACAATAACAGTACCCATATTATAGAGCTGTTGAGAAGACCAAATGAGATGATACATATACAATGCTGAGTATATTTGCTATGTACAACCTAGCTTATCAAATGTGAACCTGTAGCTACTGAGGCTCTGCTAACAATGACCATGTCTGATCAAGGATGTGCTTTTGATTTTGCCAGAGTCAGGGCAGCATGGTCTATTGGAAGAGGAGGAGAGAAGCCTGGAGAGGCAACAGTAGTATAGTCATGCCTGGGATCAGTGTGTGTGTGTGTACCACTGCCCTCTACTGGGCGTAGTTCTCACAGATTTATAAGAACTACCCAATCCATCTCAGTCTCCTCTGGTTCCAACACCTTGTGTGTATAAAAAGTCTCCTTTGTAGAGAGCTTCACAGCCCATCTGAGGTAGTTATTCCTCCTTCCAGATACTTGGGAGCCAGAGGAAATTCTATTGTCTGCCAGCCTCAGTTCCTCACCTGCTTTTAACTAATATGGAGTCTGGACAGGTATTGATTTTTCTGCTTTTCTCTGACTGCACTCATCAGTCATTTTATATTACTGGAGAGTCCATTAGCAATAAAAATAAAGGATGGAAGTTACAAAGCCCATTAGAGAAACTTACTCTCTGTATCTTCAGGGTGAGGAAAACAATTAAAAGCACGTCATCCTATAAACATTCTAATAAAGGTATGAGAAAAGTGAATAAACTGAGGATATGGCTTGTCAGGAAGATGAAATGGAATCCTCCTTAGAGTAACTAGAAGGGAGTGCCCGACTCTCTGCCACATCGGAGTAGGCATGGAGCTCAAATGCTCTACGTGGGTGAGATGAAAAGAAGATTAAATAGGAGAATAAAGGAACATTACACAACAGAGATTCAGCTATAGGCTCACGCATGAGTGAATTTCAGAACTATAATGGCAGCTCAAAGATGAGAGAAAGGAGGAGTTTCAGTACAAAGTACAAAGGAAGAGGTGACAATATAACCCTGACTTTGAAATTTAGGTGAGTTGGGGAAACAAAGACATGTCTCTGCTAGGTTAGGCAGCCTTGCATCGGTTGTGCAGATGGTCACTGAAATTCACTTAATTCCCCCACGGGGAGCTGAGAGGGGAGAACAAAGCAGGAACAGACCGTGGAATTTGATGCTTGTTGACTGGAGAATGTAATTGATGATGCAGGGGTCCTCACGCTCCCTGGGTTGGTATGAGTGACTAGCGGCATTCCTGGCACATGTTGGCACTCAAAACATGTCAATTCCCTTGCTCCCTTCCCTGTAAATGAGACAGTGTGTGGAATCTATTATGAATATTATGCTGCATTTAACTGAATTTCTATTTATTTTCAAAGCTTCCAAGAAATAAGTATCCTTTTCATGCTGAGGGCTTTTTGGACATTTATTCTCTTTGGATGAGCAGTGAGTATATATTAAGGTGTCTGTCCCTCTTGGGCCAAGAAAGTAATAAATATTTCCACAAAACCCTGTTGTAAGTGGAAAAATTTATCTGAGATTCTCTTATTCTTAGACTGCACGTTGTTTGGCACTGTAGTGGGTTTGTTTTTTTTTTTTTTTTACCTATTATCAAGTTGCTACATGGTATGTTTCTTTTTCCTGATTACAATCAATTGTCTATAAACAGTACAATAGCAATACTGGGAATAATTTGAAAAAATTCACAATCCCTTTTTTCTAACATTTGAAGTTTTTACACTTTCCATGTTATCCTTATGCATATTGTTACACAGACTCTTGCATTTTGCTTTTTGATTTAATGTTATTTTATATATTTTTTAAACATTTATTTATTTATCTTGAGAGAGAGGGCACACAGAGGGAGGGACAGAGAGAGGGAGAGGGAGAATTCCAAACAGGCTCTGCACTGCCAACACAGAGCCCTACGCAGGGCTCGATCTCACCAACCATGAGATCATGACCTGAGCCGAAATCAAGAGTCTGACGCTCAAATGACTGAGCCACCAGGTGCCCCTATATGTTTTAATATTGCTTCATGGTAGTCATAATTATAATATTTAATGGTTGCAGAATATTTCATTAAGTTTATGTCTTATAATTTACTGAGTCATTTTTCTGTTAGAGGCATTAAAGATTTCTTACTCTCTATTTTTTTTACCATTATAAAAAATATCATCATAGTTGCATAAATAGGTTTTTTTTCTCCACTTGAATAAATTCCCAGGAGTTGGGTTGTGGTTCTTGATGTACATGGCCAATTATTTTCCTAAAAGACTATTATTTTACTCTGCAAGGGGTCATGGATCAGACCTCTCTTGCGTATCCTCTGACCGGCATTTGATTCTGTCTGCCCTAGGGTTCCCTAAGTGCCATCCTGTTGTAGTTTTCCAGCTACCTTTCTTTGTCTTCTTTGTAGGCTCAGGGGCTCAGGCCTGGGCCTTCTTCACTTCTCATTTTTTTACATTCTCTTTGGAACAGCCCTTTCCAGTGGGCTTTGGTTACTGTATCATTGGTCACATCATATCCCCGGGCCAGACTAACATATCCAAATGCCAGATGGATATCCTGATTTCCCAACATGTAAGTTGGATCATGTCATCTGTGAAAAAAGCTTCAGTGGATTTCTGTTGCTCTTAAGAAATAATTGAGATTCAAAAACATGGGACCCAAGACCCTTCCTGGTATGACCCCTGCCCCTTTCTCTTGCCTCTCCCATTCCATACTCCTCCCGTTTCCTTGTATGTACTAGGGCTTGCATCCATACATACCTATGTGGCTATCAATACCCTTATTTTACATCTTTTGTCTAGCTGACTCCTCTACATCCTTCAGGGCTCAGAAAGGTCTTTTCTGGGCACTAGGCAAGTTTCGGTTTTTCTGTTATATGTTCTCCAAGCTCCTTTCCAAATCAACCACTTGCTCTACTTTACTGAGGCCCGTTTCAGGTGCATCGATTCTCTACCACCTCTGGCCTGCCCTATGCATGGGCCAAGCACACCCCTGAGTCCATTCCAGGCTCTCAGCAGCAGGTGCTCACAAGAAGAGGCAGTGCATGTGCACAGGGGCAGCCGGTGCTGAGGGCCTAACAGCTTCTGCTACGGTTTACCTCTTACATGGCTCACATCCACTCATGTTCCATATTAAGTTCACTCCAGCCTGTCACTGATTCTTCAAGGTGGTTGCTCACCTCACAGTCATGTGGCTTTCTTCTAAATTTCTTTAGAAAAAAGATTTACAGCAGGAGGGCAAGTGGGACAAGCTACAGTCCCTGATTCTGCCCTGAGGCCACAAGTGAGATTCACCTCCTTGGAAGGCAGTTTTGCTGGTCTAGGCTGCTTGCTCAGTGGAGTAATCCTGAAATTCCTCTCTGAGGATCTGAGCCTCTTGTTACATTTTTGTCAAGCTCTGATTGCATCTGGTTATTGTGCCTTTAAGGACTAGGAAGAACAAATTCCCTAATCAGATCAGTTAGATAAGTGATAAGAGTGGCCACTTCTGCCATGTTTTCAAAGTATCCAAAGTATGCCATGCATCTTGAACTATGACTTTATCACTAACCTGGCACCTTAGTTGGGCCCTTTAGAGACCTTTCTGACACTACCAAGCTGGCAAACTCCAGACTGTGCAGTAGATGAAAAGTGTAATGGATCCTGAGTCATAGGCCATCATGGCACGTCCTTGCTGTAAAGTGGGTCCCTAGATCTGAGGTGATGTGACGTGTGATTTCATGTCAACAAATCAGCCACTCTGGGAGCTCTCAGGCCATAGGGCTGGCCAAAGCATTGTGGACAGTGAAGGCACACCCATATTTGGAACATATCTCAGTTTCAGTAAGGACAAATTACTGTCCCACCCCCACACCAGGATGGAAGGGATCTGATATAATCAACTTGACACCAAATGGCTGGTTGATCCCCTCAAGGGATGGTGTCATCTTAGGCCCCCTGGTGTTTCTTTCTGCTGCTCAGATCAGATACTCCTCAGCAGCAGTAGCTAGATCAGCCTTGGTGCTTGATCTTTCAGCCCTCTACTGATTGCTCCCTCTTCAGTCGTAGGTACCTGACCATAAACAGGCAGAGACTTTGCATTAATGAGATGTCTCTAATGATCTTGGTTCACAGACTAGGTGCTCTCATCTTCTGCTCTGTCTTCAAAAGACAGTTTTCCAAGATGTGCTTGGGACCCAAGCTGAGCAGATCATATTGTACATCAGATAAGCTACAAGAAAAGAGTTGGATCAAAGTGAAACTAAAACTAAAATTTTGGTGGGAAGAGGTAGGAGATCCTGCCCTGGAAGAACAAGCTGACATGGATGGCAGGTATGTGAATCAGGGAAGAGGGGCAGCTGTCCCAAGAACCTGATTCTATTTAGTCACTAGTCTGCTCTAAGCAATTATCCTTGAAGATCCATTTTTGAGCAAAATCAATTAGCACCCTTATATTTCTCTTGTAGTGGTTGTGTAATGATCTGAAACCCATACATACAAGAAAATGTCTTACCCCCCACCCACACACCGTATTCTCAATGCCCGACCCAGTGCCCTGTTCAGAGTCCTGAATAAACATATTTGTTGAATGAATGAATGAATGAATGAACAAATAAATGAATGAATGGAACCTTTGATAGATAAAGGATACTTTATAGGAATCATTTGAATCACAAGCTTCTCTGACCCATTTAAGACAGGACTTGATTTATAGAAGATTGTTTAGACACGGCATTTCAAGGGTATGCTTTCTGATAAAGGGAAGTATGACTATAAATGAACAATGCTTTTCACAGTGTCTGAGTCACCTCACACCCCTCCGCCTCATCTGATAACGGTCCTTGGCAGATCTGCCCTTTTGCCGGGGATTCCCCTGGGCTATCACCTCTTGCCTACCTCTGTGTGTTCATGCATAGGGTTGCCAGGCACCAGAATGTAAGCACTGAGCAGGAGGAAATGGGGGGAATGTGAAGGCAAGTTTATGGCAGTGAAACCTCCTGACAGTATGCATTTCTGTGGATATCATGCACATTTTACCTCACAATGGTATTTTTTTATGCTGACAGGAAGATAAAGCTGGGCAATAATGGAAACATTGACTGCTAAAGTAATGCTGAAAAGGAAATAATTTGTTTCGATGAGACTTTGTCATTATGTGTGTTGGTTTAGCCCAAGCATCTGCCTCCTCTTCCCACCCACAAAGGTTATCTTCTTCTAATATATTGTGGAGGAGGGTGGGGGTTGTACAATTGCAAGCTGCAGCCGCCTCTCCCAGGCGGCCTTCTTCCACATCCCCCAACCCGACAAGGAGACAACAGATATGTGACAGATGGGGTTCATCACCTAAGCTTTGATATAACAAGAGTGTCTTTATCTTCAGCCAGATAAAAATATTTAACCAGGGCTTTCTCCCTCAAGAATCTTTCTATTAAATAAAGCAAAAGCAGTAGAGATTGAATAGCAATTCAATAGAAGCTAAACAAAGGGCAAGTAAAAGATCAGTGTATTACATGCCCCCTAAACACATGTGAGCAAAACTAAAGACCTTGGTATCTTTGGTCAGAGACAGTAACTTTGGACGTGCGATGGGAAGGCCACCTGCACGCCTGTGCCAGCTCTGTGAAGCTCTTTGATTCTGGTAAGGCTTGTGGCCTTCCTGGACCTTGGTCTCCTCCTCTGCTGAAAACTGATTTGGACTCTTTCTCTCGCTCTCTCACTCTCCCTCTTAATATAAGAACCTTTTTTTTTTTTCCCCCAAACGAGACCTCCCAAGAAAGGAAAATTAATATATATAAAGAATATTACCATGGGTCTTCTCTGGTTGAGTGAAGCAAGAGTCAGAAATGCCCATTCCTAGCAGCCCCTGAGACATATCTCAGGAAGCCCTGGGGTCCAACTGGAAACACCTTTTAGCTCTGGGAATTTATGATGTGCAATCTTTCTGAAGAGCCACTTTCCTACTCTTACCAGTCAGAGAAGAGGGAGATTTTTCTGGCCAAGAGGACCGAGAGTTTGGGAATATTCATTCTAGCCAGTTTTCTAACTAATCCTATATTAATTATTGTGAAAAACATTAACTTGAGTCTGAATACCTATTCTTTAAAGGACTCCTACAGACTTGGGATTCCCAACTGCAGAGAGAATTATTCTAAATAATTTACCTTCATGATGTGATGGCTAGTATTTCTCTGTACAAACTCTCTTCTGACAAGCCCTCAAAACTAAAGAGAAAGAGAATGGCCAAGGGAGGGAAGGGTTCCCTTGAGGGCATTTGAGGAGATTGCCAGGCCCAGATTAGAGGCAGAACCGTGCACCTCATTAAAAAAAATAGCACAGGGGCGCCTGGGTGGCTCAGTCAGTTAAGCAGCCGACTTCGGCTCAGGTCATGATCTCTCGGTCCGTTGAGTTCCAGCCCCGCGTCGGGCTCTGTGTTGACAGCTCAGAGCCTGGAGCCTGTTTCAGATTCTGTGTCTCCCTCTCTCTGACTCTGTCTCTCTCTGTCTCAAAAATAAATAAACGTTAAAAAAAAAATTAAAAAAAATAAAAAATAAAAAATAAAAAAAATAGCACAAAAGCTCAGCTCTAAGGCAGTGTATCCCTTCTGTGGGCTGGCATACAGATCTCTTCAGCTCTCAGGATCCAGGCAGCCTCCTCTGGGCAGGGATCATCTCCTGTTTGCCCCACTGTGATGTCAAAATATTACAGCTTCTCCTCCTTGATGAACATGGAGAAGTATGGCAAATACTGTCCAAATCCCAGTTGGTACAACTTGAAAAACAAAGATGAGAATCCCCCAACCACCAAGTACAGTGTCAGGTATACAGCAGGCACTCCACAAGTATCTGTCAGTAAATAAAAAGACAAACGAACGAAATTCCTCATGTTGGAATCCGTTTTGGAGACCTGCTGGTGAAAACCCAGTTCTGAACATCTTCAGATCCATTCAGTCAAGTTATGAAAAAGAAAAATAAAAGTGACAACACACATGAAATCAGAAGCTGGCAGAGAAAGTGTGATCGGCTTCGGCAGCCCTGGTAATTAAGTGTACCCGATGCCTGCTGACTGGGGCAATGACAGGGTACTACTCGCCTGCCTTCCGTGGGTGCGTGGGCCCGTGGGCCGGCAGGCCGCCCTCAGGATGCTGCCGCTGCAGGGTGCATTCGTCACCTTATCAAGATTTCCACAGCCACGGAGGATTCCTCAGCGGCTGCCTCACCCCTGCGGGCTGCCCTGTACTGCGGTCTCCCTTCCGGGCTAACCACACACTGGCTGTCTCCTCCAGACAGCCCAGCATCTTTCCCGTGCCTCCGTGTTTCAAGAGCTGCCCCATATCCTCCCTGCTCAGAGAGGGAAAGCCACTAGGGAGGCCCTCCGGCAGATATATTACCAGTTCTCCAGGACAGCACGGGCTTGATCGAGCCTGATTATTTCTGATCGCTGTCACTAACTAAGCCTAGAGCCCAGCATAGGTAGGGAAGATGTGGCTTCGTTAGTGCCAGTCAGGAGTGGTAGAGGTGGAGGACCTGCTTTTGTGTGGGCAGGGAAGACAAGGGAAGGACGGGGTATCTTTTTTTTTTTTTTTTTTTTTGAAGATATTTTGAGGTTTCTACTTTCTCCACTCATTTCGGCAGCCCCTATTGGTTTTGCAGGTTCCAGACAGTTCCAGTCCCTGGGCAGGTAGCTAGCGACTCATAGCTTTTCATAGAACAAGCAAAGAATCAAAACAGCAGCAATAACAATAACCTGGCAAAAGTCACCTGGTTTAATTATTTTGAAGCGTAGACCAAGAAGTTACATGAAGATTAATTTGATATTTTTAAGACCCTCTACCTCTATGTTTTCCT
The DNA here is from genome assembly GCF_028749965.1 of Puma concolor. Lineage (NCBI taxonomy): Eukaryota > Metazoa > Chordata > Mammalia > Carnivora > Felidae > Puma > Puma concolor. The sequence goes on from NC_141671.1 coordinate 82,567,373, forward strand.
CAGCTGTCTGTCTCTCTCTTTCACCTGGGATAGGAAGTCAGTGCAAATGGCCAGCTCCCAGTGTGACATCTGATTCCCAAAGGTCGGCCAGCTCGTGCCCTCCTCTTTGAAGCCTTAAGTTCTCTGTTGCTTCCTTTCATGATGGGCTTCTCCCACGGGTGGCATCCTCAGCCCAGGGGCCATGTTTGTCCTCCTCTTGATTCAGGTGGCTGCCACCCAGGCAGTCACAAGCCCTCTGGTGCACTTTAGAAGAAACAAAACAGTTGTTGAATAGCAAATTAGTTTTTCAAAGAGCTGAGATGCCATTAAGGAAGATGGGATAAAGGCAGCTCATCTCTGATCTTTTTCCCTCATATTGTCTCTCCACTCACCCTCTCTTTCTCCAAATCCCCTGCTCTCCACAACCTTCCCCCTCTGCCCGCTTGTGTTTCTCTCCTCAAGAACCTGCCTTTAGGGCGCCTGGGTGGCGCAGTCGGTTAAGCGTCCGACTTCGGCCAGGTCACGATCTCGCGGTCCGTGAGTTCGAGCCCCGCGTCGGGCTCTGGGCTGATGGCTCAGAGCCTGGAGCCTGTTTCTGATTCTGTGTCTCCCTCTCTCTCTGCCCCTCCCCCGTTCATGCTCTGTCTCTCTCTGTCCCAAAAATAAACGTTGAAAAAAAAAATTAAAAAAAAAAAAAAAAAAAAAAAAGAACCTGCCTTTGCTTTCTGCCTCCCCTCCCCTGTCCACCCTGCCTCCTGCCCCTACACCCATGGTAGCAAGTAATACAAGTGGCAGTTTTGACATTTTACTTATGAACCAGGTTGCTTCACTCCTAAAGTGAGGCGGGAGAAAACTCTTATATTATTTTTTCAAAAAAGAAAATGAATCCTCAAAGCAGCCGCTTTGCCACCCTCACGGGACCTTTAATGGGAGTCCACTGTGGAGAAGAGCATCCTCCCCCTGGTTGGGCTTACAGGAGGACCTCATGACTGCCTCGACACTATGCTCATTACGGCTGTCCCTGTGTTAGGAGAGCGAAGACTGCAGAACAGGTGAGAGTCCTGGATATATGGAGGGTACCCAGTCCTTAGCACTTTGCTGAGTAGAAGAGGTTGAGGATTAATTGGGCCACACCTCCAAGGCTCAGCTCTAGCCTAAGATCACTATTTCCAGCTCTCTGTCTTCCTCACTTGTAGTATTGTATTCCCAGACCCCTGGCACCTGCATGGGGCCAAGTGATGATTCCAGACAATGACTATGCATGGAAGGGGTGTATGTGACTTCCAGACTAAAGTTTCTAAATGCAAGCCTGCAGTCTTCTTTTCGTCTACCACAGATACATGGTGGTTGCTCTGTTAGCCTGGATACCAGAGAAAGGACAATGGAGAGTTAAGCCTTCAGCCACTTGGTGATGGATAGGTAGTATGAGTGAGAAATACACCTTAATTTTCAGTTACTGGGCTTTTGGGGTTGTTATCATAGCATAAATGAGCCTATCTTGACTATAACATAAGGTACAGACCTCTGCCCCCCAACCTCTTCCCCTTGACCATAATACCAAGGGTGTTCCAATGTGGGGAGCAGGGGCAGTATTTGTCTGAAGAGAGGGAGGCGCCATTGAGCTCCTAGTGTGGTATTGGGTTCACTGAGCAGTGAAGGACTTACCATTGTGTGTTAAACCAGCTCACTGGTCGGCTTGTATTTTATTTATTTATTTATTTATTTATTTTTTTTTTTTTTTTAAATTTTTTTTTTCAACATTTATTTATTTTTTGGGACAGAGAGAGACAGAGCATGAACGGGGGAGGGGCAGAGAGAGAGAGGGAGACACAGAATCGGAAACAGGCTCCAGGCTCTGAGCCATCAGCCCAGAGCCTGACGCGGGGCTCGAACTCACGGACCGCGAGATCGTGACCTGGCTGAAGTCGGTCGCTTAACCGACTGCGCCACCCAGGCGCCCCCGGCTTGTATTTTAAAGACTCCCAGAGGTAAACTCCTAGGCAGCTGTAGAAAACCATAGAGACTGCAGAGACTGACTTAGTGTACCACTGGATGCCCAGGAGGATTGGGAGTTGGGTGCAGGCTCCCCAAAACCTACTTAGTGCCTTGCTATGCACACCCTGAGCTGTTAGGCCTTCTTTGTGTGTGAGCAGGTGGCATGGGACTGCTGTGTGTGTGTAGGGAGAGGAGGTGGAGAGGCAAGCAGAGGCAGGAGGCCATTTGTTATGTACCCTTCCTAAAGATGGTCAGTTTGGCTAGCCAGACATAGCTTGCCATCCCTGGGTCTCACCTTCCCTTTCCCTCCTTCCTTCCTTCCCTTCTCTTTTTATTCAAGAAATATTTTATTTGAGAAATATTCATTGAGCACATAGCACATCCCAGGCATTGTGCTGGGTCCTAGAAATACAGTGGTGAGTAAAATCATCATGGTCTTCAGGCCAGTGATATTGGGAGCAAAGGCACCCGATCATATTTCCGATATGGGCTCAGGAGTGTTCCCCTGTAATCTTGTGAATGTGTCCTGTCAGAACCATGTTACGCATTAGCAGACCTCACTTGGAGATTCTTTTCTTTTCTCACCTAATCGCTCTTGTCTCCAGGTTTGCCCTCCCCCCCCCCCCCCAAGAGAATCATCTCTTGTGATCCCTGCTCATCTGTTTTCACGTGGTTTTCTTCATGACCCTTCCCTGGTATTTACTGACTTCTCTTTACCATTCTGCCTTTCTCTTTCTGTTCATTTCAGGAGGTGGCCCATTTCTGACTGACATTTCTACGCAGTCTCTTGGCTTCTGCCACAACCTCATGTCCTCAGCTTTGTATTCTCCGTGGACTTGATTCTTCACTACATCCTGATGGAATCCGCAGCCCACTCTCTTGGCAGCCTGCTGGCTTCAGCTCACCTAGCATCTTGGGTATCTTCTGTCATCTCCCCTCTGCCTGTGTTTAGCCGGGGGAGCTGGGCGATGGCAGATGTCTCCTCAAAGCTGACATCCTGCTTGTGTTACGAGCCTGCATTATTAACAAGGCAGTCTTGACACTGAATGTCCAATATGAGTCTGCTGCAGGAGAAAGCGGCAGCTGCTGGGTCTGGCCCAAGTCTTACAGCTGGAAACAAGGGAAGACCTTATCTCTGCTCCTCGTATTTGGCCTGGAGTTTGATGCAATGTGTAACATGAGCCTCCCAACCTACCCTCCAGCTCCCCAGAGGCCGCCTAGACCTTGCTTGTTTGGCTTTCTCTCATTCTCCTCTGCCACTGCTAGGTCACTCTCACTAATAGGTATTACTTTGTAGAGGCTGTGTCACATGGGCTTGGCTTAAATTCTGATTCTAGCAGTCACTAGGCTGTGTGATCTTCACTGTATTATTTAACTTCTCTGTGCTTACATTGTTTTCTTTAGTAAAGAGGACATTAAGTAGTACCTGGTTCATCAAGGTGCTGACGGTAATATAATCTACAGGAAGTGCTTATCACTCAAAGATGTGAGTTTATTGTATATCACAAAAACAGTTGTCAAGACTTCTCTCTTGAATTTTTTGTTTTCCTGTGATACTTTGTTTCATTTTGCCAAGAAACTTTTGTTTTGTTTTGCCAGAAAACTGGCCAAGTCCATTGACCACAGAACCATCTACTGATAAAATCAACCAATTTAATGAAATTACCAACTAAAGAATAATTATATATAAATAATAATAATAAAAAAACATTGTCTAGAAATCCAAATGTAGAAATGATGAAAAATATTAGGATGTTATCATGCTTACTGATCCTAATAGCAATAGAAAAAAGAACAGAAAATAATACAGATGAATTAATTTTGTAGTATCTTTTATTTGTTAGTAGTAATTTGTCCTGATTTAGGAAAGATAAAAGACTGCATGATTGATGATTTTATTTTATTTTTTTTTTATTTCTTTATTTTTTTTATTTATATATGAAATTTATTGTCAAATTGGTTTCCATACAACACCCAGTGCTCATCCCAAAAGGTGCCCTCCTCAGTACCCATCACCCACCCTCTCCTGGTGTCTAATTGAGAACTGGGAATTACACTAGATTTATAATTGAATTTTCTGGTAAAGGCATTTGGATAAATTTCAGAGGAATATCCAAAAGTTGAGGCATATTCACCCATACTCGTTAAATCAGGTGTCTTCGATCTTCTTGGAAATCTAACTTTTGAAATAGACCTGTAACTTGTGTCTGTTACTTATACACAACACTGGGCAAAGTTTCTGTCGACAAACTGACCTGTGAAAGGCTGGCTCCCTAAACATTAGCAACAAAACCTCTTGCTAAGACAAAGCAGAATGTATTACTCACCCTGGTAAGGGAAAACACACCTCAACAGAGCTTGGGAAGTGTCTCAGAGTAGGGAAGGTGACATCAGAATTTATTGAGAATTGTAAGTTGGTTAAAGGTAAGATCAGTGGAAACAGCAAAGTAAGGATTCTGAGAGAAGGATCACAGAACCTTAGGGTGAAAACTGCTGATGCTTTCCACTGAAGAATCTGTGACTCTTTTGTGAAGTCAGGTGAGATAGCTTTAGAAGAGTACAGTCATACTAACAAAGACAGTGACAGAGCAACGTCATGTGAACATAGACGGTAAGGGGTAGTTTCAGTTCTCAGTGTCCAGGCTGGGAATGAGGTACATAGTTTTGGTTGTCACACCCAAGAGGGAAGCTTCCCCAAGGCTGGGGTCCTGGGCGCCTCTTTTATCAAAGGCTTCAATTTACAGGCTCGTTTCAATTGGTTAGAGTATGCCTGTTTCATTTGGAGATGGCCTATTGCTGCCACGAACAAACTCAAGCTTCTGCCAACAAGGAAGGAGAAAATGGACACTGATTAGGCTACTAGCTGTATTTGCCACAATGAATAGGGAGAGAGATTGATGGCCAACAGAGAGGTCCTGACTTTTTGAGGTCACGGTTGCTCTGAGGCTAGGTTGTGTGGTAAGTCTCTGCCTCAGCAGCAGCTGGTCTTTCCTCTACTCTCAGAGCCCTGACTCCTGGTGCCTTTCCTCAGGGTCACACCCTGCTGAATTGTAGTCTCCTTATAGCAGGAATGTCCCATCAAGATTCTGACCATTTGCATCTTTGTCAGTCCAGCGTAGTGCTAATGATTTTTCCCATCTCATCGCCTCTGATCTCATCTCACATCATTTTCTTCCCCTCTCACCATGCTCCAGCCACACTGCATTTTCCTGCCTCTAATACTTCAACTAACACTGAGTTCTGCCTCCGGGCCTTTACACTTGCTGTGTATCTGGCCTGGAATGCCCTTGTTAGGATTCTTTGCATGTCTCCCACTATCTGGGTCTCAAGCTCAGCTTGACCTCCTCAAAGAGGTCTTTCCGACTGCCCTTTTGACTGTGACCTCTGACCTCAGGAACACTCACTCCCCTCCATCATCCTTTGCATCTATCATTCTTTGAAATGATGTTGTTTGTTAGTTTACTTACTAATTTCTCTCCAGCTTAACTGGAATAGAAGCTTCATGAGAGTCCTATCTTGTCTGTCTTCTTCACAACTGGAGCCTCATTTCCTAGAAAGGGCCCAGGATATAGTCATAATAAAACATTACAAATTAATAACAGCTAACTTTTCTGATTGCTCATATTGGACCAAGCAAGGCTTTTAAGAACTTCAATGTATTATTATCTATTTCATCTTCCTGGCAAGGCTATTATCCCAATTTTACTGAGACACAAAGAAGTCAAATGAGATCATAGACTTAGGAAGTAGCAGAAGTGGCATAAATTAAGAGCCCAATAAATATTTATTAGATTTGTTTTAAATGAACCTTTCATTTTTTGTCCTTAACTTCTCTGCCTAGGTGGCATGTACTGTTTGGTAACACATAACAGTCTCCTGGCAGAGATAGTTTACAGAGAATGATGCTTCTCTGCTCCTGCCTTATTAATTTTCTAACAGTGCTAGGTCACATTTCCTTCTGCAGGTTTAACACACAACGACGACATGAACATCATACATCTTGAGATTACATAACAGAATTATCCACAACAAGCCCACACCACATCTTAATTTAATATGTGATACATATCACACATGTTAGAAGCTCTTTGATTAGATCGTAAATGCTTATCCTCAGAATTCATCTGTGTTAGAAAATATCACCTGGGACTTTCCACTCCATTCTCAACTAAACAGCCCAGCCAAGCAAATAGCTATCTACAAATGCACTGTCCCATGACAGTGTCTCATCCTACTTCCCCTTATCAGTGTGGTTAGGCATGGTCTCACCCTGCTGCTCTCCAGGCTTTTGTCTACACATTGGGATGCCATTTCCCTTGGAAGTTCCCCTGTCCATTCTCTTTCCTCTTCCCTGGTTGTCCCATTGCCCAGGTGTTGCTTGCCCACCTGAATCCCTCGTGTCTACAAGAGCTTATCCACTTGGCAGGAAACATCAAGTGTTCATTGCTTTATTCTACAAATATTCATTAATGCCCACTGCCCATTATATAGCAGGCCTAAGTGCTAAGGAAACATGAATGAGATTAGTGAACATGGTCCTTACCCCCCTGAAGCTTCGTTTCATGGGGGACATAGATATTAATCAAAGAATCAAGCAATGGCACTGAGTATGATGAAGGGCAGTTACTGGGTACTGTGAGAGTATGACATCGTGGCTTGATGCAGTCTGGAGTAGTAAGGCAAGGCTTCCTGGGCTTTCTGTCTGAGATCTGAAGATGATTTGGTGGGAACTAGGTGAAGAGAAGGAGTTGAAGTGAGGAGTAAGGCCAAGGCCCAGGGGGAATGAGCATGCCCCATTCAAGGAAGCGATAAGAGGCAGGTGAGGGAGCTCAGGGAGAAGGGAAAGAGGCCTAGAGATGAAGTGGGCAGGAACACTGGGGTGTTGGGATCCACGTTCTGATTTTGGACATATCCCGTGGGATGGTCTTGGAAGCATTTGGGCAGATCTTATTTGTGTTAAAAGCTCAGCTGGGTGGGGCGCCTGGGTGGCTTAGCTGGCTAAGTGTCCAAATTCAGCTCAGGTCATGATCTTGAGGTTCATGGGTTTGGGCCCTGCATCAGGCTCTGTGCTGACAGCTCAGATCCTGGAACCTGCTTCAAATTCTGTGTTTCCCTGTCTCTTTGCCGCTCCCCTGCTTAGGCTCTGTCTCTCTCTCTCTCTCTCTCTCTCTCTCTCTCTTAAAAATAAACATTAAAAAAATAAATAAGAAAAAAAAATCTCAGCTGGGTAAAGTGTGGATAATGGATTAGATGGCCCTAGGTTTTTCTCTTGTGCTATTTGCTGTGATAAGAACAGAGGAGGACAGCTATTTGGGGAGAAGAGGTCATCATTCAGGATATATGTGGCCAACCTACGATGGCTTGGAGACATTCAAGTAGAAACACTGAGTAGGTTGATGAATATATATTTGGAGCTCTAAGCAAGACTTGGGTTAAAGCTACAAATATCACATGGTGACTAAAGCCATGGGTATGGCTGAGATTGCCACAGGAGACAGAAAGAGTAAAGGGAGGAAAAGACCAGTCTTAGATGGATTATGGCATTTGAAGTCTGAGTAGAGCAGGATTAGTCAGCAAACGTGATTGAGAAGGGACAACGAGGAGGGAGGAAGAGAGTGAAATAAGAGAGTGTAGTGAGAGTACAGTGTAGTGTCTTAGAGGCTGAATTTGAACTCTTTCAAATGCATGTTGCTGAAGTCTATCTTCAGTTGATTTAAACAAACAAAAAGCAAATTAACAAACGAAAATCAAAAAATAAAAAGGAGGAGAAGAAGAAGAACAGAACAAGAACACGATGAAGAATTAGAAGAATTTGTTGGCTCAGGGCACCTGGGTGGCTCAGTCAGTTAAGCATCTGACTTCGGCTCAGGTCATGATCTTGCAGTCTGTGAGTTCAAGCCCCACGTCAGGCTCTTTGCTCACAGCTCAGAGCCTGGAGCCTGCTTCAGATTCTGTGTCTTCTTCTCTCTCTGCCCCTCCCTTACTTGCACACTTTCTCTCCCACAAAAATAAATAAACCTTAAAAAATAAAAAAATAAAAAAAAGAAGGAGAATTTGTTGGCTCTTACAACCTGAACTCAGAACTAGTCAGACATGCTCAGATCCACATGCTCAAACACGTCCTTGAGAACTTGCCTCTCTCTCCATCTCATTTTTGCCTTCTTGTTAATAAGCATTTTTACCAAGTGGGTTACTCCATGTGGTGGCCTGATTAGGTCACTAGCAAAAGCTTCAGGTTTACATCTTATCTAAGCTAAAGAAAACATGTCTCTTCTATTGGTTCCAGTAGAAAGACTGGGTATCATTATTGTTGGCATGTCTTAAGGTTATATGCTCAACTTCTGATCTGAGGTTGGCATCAGTTCTACACATACCTCAGGGATGGAAAGTTCTTTAAAATAAAAATCAAAGTGCTGTTACCTGAAGAAAGCAGAGAAGAAGCTAGGCAGGCAACCCCCAGAGGTGTATACAGATACCAAAGGGTTCAATATTCCAGAAAGGAGAGTATATTCAAGAGTATTAAATACTATTAAGAGATCAAGTAAGATGATAACAAAAAATGTCCATGGGATTTAGTCACCTGAAAGTCACAGCGACCCAAGACCCACACAAATGGCTACATCACACAGTGTGATGTGGTAGGAATCATAATGCAAGTAGAAATGGCCATGTAAACTCGGGAGAGAAAAATCACTTAGAACTGAGGCAATCAAGGAAGGCTTCATGTTAGAGGTAGTATGTTGGGTCCTAAAGGATGGGTGGTATTTTATAAACTAAGGCCAGAAAAGTAAAGGAAGGAAGGGCACCCTAGCTAAATATAGCATGAGCAGAAACATGATGGTGTATTCACCGAAGAGTCGAACAGTTCATATTTGGTCTGAGGGTTAGCGGCTAAGAAAAGGGGACTTTCTCTTTTTTTTTTTAAATGTTTATTTTTTATTTTTGAGAGATAGCATGAGTGGGAGAGGGGCAAAGAGAGAGGGAGACATGGAACATGAAGCAGGCTCCAGGCTCTGAGCTGTCAGCACAGAGCCCAACATGGGGCTCGAACTCATGAGACGTGAGATCATGACCTGAGCCAAAGTCGGATGCTTAAACAACTGAGCCACCCAGGCACCCCAGGAAAAGGGACTTTCTTTGTTCAATTTGAAAGTTATTTAGCTCTAACCAACAATCCCTCAGGTGGCCTGCCTGAATATATAAATGAGGGACAGCTGTCACTGTAATGGGACTGACTCAGATCCCTCCTAGAAGAGTGCCTCCTATACTCTTGCTTTCCCTTTAAGGGGGTCTCACATGTGAACTCAACAGCAGTCTCTTTCCTCTCTTTCTCCTTTGAGACTTGGTCTTTTCTATGAAAGAAAAGAGAAAAATAAAAAGAAAGGAAGGAAGAGAAGGAAAGAAAGAAAGAAAGAAAGAAAGAAAGAAAGAAAGAAAGAAAGAAAGAAAGAAAAGAAAGAAAGAAAGAAAGAAAGGAGTCGGAAGGAGGGAGGAAGGAAGGAAGGGAGAAAGAAGGAAAAAAAGAAAGAAAGAAAAGAAAGAAAGAAAGAAAGAAAGAAAGAAAGAAAGAAAGAAAGAAAGAAAGAAAAAGAAAGAAAGAAAGAAAAAAAATGTAGGGAGGGAGGAAGGAAGGGAGAAAGAAAGAAGGAAAGAAAGAGGAAGGCAGGCAGGCAGGCAGGCAGGAAGAAAGACATTGAAATCTCTATAGGGCAGGAGCAGAGTGAGGAACAGCATGGTGAGGAAGGCCTGCGAACCTGTGCCCCAGGACTCATGCAGGCAGGAAGGGCTGGTCTGAGAACAGGACTCAACTGACACCAAGAGCCTGGGTCAGGGATCAGATGTGAATGTGGGGCCAGGCACCTATTCCCCATTAGTGTCTGGGGCTAGAAGAGCTGTGGCTGACTGCCTTGGTTGGAGTGGAAAGAGGCCCTTGTCCAGAGGGCAGAGAGGAAGTGACCCCTGTATGAGAATGGGACCTAGTTTGGCCCTGCCCAGTGTCTTCCTGAAGACTCAAGCTGCCTATTGTAGTGCATAGGGTGTCCATCTTTGGGGCTGGGGGTCCTGATGCACCAGGGATGCCTCATTCATAGGCACCCTGACAAGGCTCCTTGTGAGCCTCTCCTCTGACACTCCCCATCTATTCACTCCACTCTGAGGGGCTCCTTGGCCTGCCACTTAGTTTCATCCGATTTTTCCATTTTATGGAACTTGGGACAACTTTGCTGGAACCCTCTAGAGTGCGAGGGCTCCCTTGTTCGTTTCCTTGAGGTCAGACATAATGTACCATGAGGGTGATCGAATCTCCCTGGTCTTGTCAACTCCACTTTGCAATGCATGACAGAAGTCCCCTTCTGTTATCGTACCAGTCCCAGAAGGCTGATGTCTTGCCCCAGGAAACGGAGACCTTTCTCATAGCCCTGCTTTCCAGCAACATGCGGAGCTCTCCTGAGTGAAAGCCCATTGACTTTAAGCAGCACACAAGGATTGGGGGCAGAGTAATAGGGTGGTGACACGTGGTTTGTGTCCAGGGCCTTGGGTGACAGAGGGATGACAAGGCTGTAATATTCCTTCCCCAGCTCCTGGGAGACAGACTGAAGAGCGTACCCATGGTGGGTTTCTGAGTCGCTACCACAGAAACAAACGAGTGCATCCTTAGACAAACCGTGGTAATTAGAAGAGAAACATAATGATAGTGAAGTTACCTTTCTCCATTCATTCCACAAGCATTTTTCTGAGTGTTTATTTTTGGCACAGAGCTATTTTAGGGGTGGGGGAGAGCATGTGGGGAAAGGAAAGGGAATTGGTCCAACGTGGCAGCTTGAGAGGAGGCGATGGATGGTGGGGGATGGGCAGTATTAGTGTTTGGTCTGTGGAAGATGAAACGCAGCTCTGCTCTGTGGGCGGGTCTTTGATCTTCCAGTAACTGCTAGAGTAGCAATTAGCATCCTTAATGCTGAGGGGAGTCTCTGAGAAACCCTTTAGCCTGCTGATTTAGGTTGGCAAATCTGGAAGTGTGGGTGCCTGCGCTTGCATGTGTGTGCGTGTATGTGTGTGTGTGAGAGAGAGAAAGAGAAATGGTTTTTAAATTAGATGTTTGATGTTTATAATTGATTCAATTTTTACTTTTTAAATGACAAAACATTTTCAACAATCGTAAAAGTCTCTATCACCCAACTGTTAGTATTTTGCTATATTTGCTTCAGATATGTATTTTAATATGAAAAAAGTTACAGATAAAATTGAAATCTTCTTTTTCTTCCTCTCCAGAGCTAACCATTCTCTTAAAGTTGGTTCTTGTTTCTTGTCCATGCTTTCATATTTATGGCATATGTATGGATTCACAAACAGCACACCATATAGTGCTGTTTGGGGTATTTAAAATGTTTTCATACATAGTATTTTGCTGTTTTCACTCAACATTGCATTTTTAAAATTTACCTATTTTGATGCTGTAGAGCTAGTTTGTTCATTTTTAAAATCACTGTATAGTGTTCCATCTAGGAATGTATCATAATTACGTTTCTATTCCCCAATTGGTGGACATTTAGGTTGCTTCCAATTTTTTTTTCTATGACAACAGTGTGACTAGAAATGTTAGTCTATGTATGGTATATAAAGCTTCAACTTGCTGGCTGTTACCAAACTGATCTCCAAAGTGGTTACACACGCACCTACCAGAATTGCATAAGAGTTCTCATTCCCTCACAACCTTGCCAATACTTAGTAATGTGTAATTAACATTTGCCTCTGTCTTAATTTGCATTTCTCTGATTACTGTTTAAGGTTGAAAACCTCTTTCTGTGTGTTTTGACCATTCAGGCTTTCTTCTTCTGTGAATTTTTTTTTTTTTTTTTAATTTTCTCTTCTGAGTTTTCTTTATGCTGTTTCTTTGTAAGAGATCTTCAAGTACTCTGGGCAGTGATACTTTGTTGGTTATATGGACATTTTAGGATTACTTGGGAAGAACAGGGATGATGGCCTTCTCTGTGTCAGACACAAATTAGTTAGTTGGTTCTTTGGTAAAGCAGTGAGGTATAAATTAACACAAGGGACAAAAGTCAACCCAAAGGTTTTCAAACAAATCATTTCTGTTTTCTAACCAAGATAATATTAGATCATAATGGCTATTAAACACCCTGTTTTCTCAGCTTCTGCTGTTTAAGTTTCTTTTTGTATTTCAAAAGTCTGCACGGTTAAGATCCACCTCTCCTGCCCCATCATAAAAGAGATGGACTAAAAGGAAGCTTGTCATTCTGTAGACATGAACTTGCAACTATTTCATAGTTAAGGAAGGTGTCCAAATACATTCTTTAGGAGAATGTATTGAATGATTGAAAGAGATGAAATCCAATTGTAACTGTTCTATCCTTATCAGGGGCACTGAGAAGTGGGCTTTTCTTAATAGAAGCATTATTGGGGCGCCTGGGTGGCTCAGTTAAGTGTCCGACTTTTGATTTTGACTCAGGTCATGATCTCACGGTTGTGAGATTGAGCCCCATCAGGCTCCATGCTGAGTGTGGAGTCTGCTTAAGATTCTCTCTCCCCCTTCCTCTGCCCCTCCCACTTCTAAAAAAAAAAGCATTATAAAGAAGCAAGCATACACTATACTTCTGAATAAAGAGTGAGTTGTGAGAAAGACATGCCCTTGGTCTTCCTCTGCTTGCACTTTGTATGAATTACATTCATCCTGGAATGAAATAGTGAGGGCTTTGTATACAGTGCTTCTAGAAGTGGTAGTTCCGGTGTTTTATCTCCTTCCAGAAGAAGGAAGGCAAATGTCTGACAGCCTTGGGATGCAAAGCAGGATTTTCCAAAGGTTTTGGGGATACGGATTCGCAAATGTTTCCTCCAGCTTGTTGGTTATCTCTTGTTTTTGGTGTTCTTCCTTGAACAGAAGTGGATGATCTCATTCTTTGTGCCTATCTACATGTCTCCCCTCAGGCTTCCTCAGGCCATTATTTTCATCTTACTTCTTTCAGGACCCTGACTAATCAGCTCAGCCATCTGCCACTGCCAATGAGTCCATAAATACTTTTATCTTAAGTCACTTCTCTTTCCATACAAAGTAGATAATGAAATGCATTATCTGAATCTATTCATCAGAAGGATTCCCCCTCAGGGGTGCCTGGGTGGCTCAGTCAGTTAAGCTTCCGTTTGGCTCAGGTCATGGCCTTGCTGTGCTGTTTGTGAGTTCAAGCCCTGTGTCGGGCTCTGTGCTGACAGTTCAGAGCCTGGAGCCTGCTTCTGATTCTGTGTCTCCCTCTCTTTCTGCCCCTCCCCTGCTTCTGCTCTGTCTCTCTCTCTCAAAAATAAAATGAAAAAACATTAAAAAATTAATTTTAAAAAAAGGATTCCCCTTCATCACTGTCCTTCTGAGACACCCTGAGTTGAACTGCAGTACAGAAGCATTCCATTTTCAGCTTGTACCAACATACCAAACCAATCCACCATGAATCAAGCTCAGGGTATTCCTTCTCTATAAACTGCATAGGGGACCCCTTCCCCAAAGGATACCATGAGGTAGAAATGTGACAGAGGAAAGCATCAGAGGGGCCTGGGTCACCTGCCCATGCAACATACTTGTGACTTCTGCGTCCTCGTTTTAATTTTTTTTTCTTTTTCGGGAGAGAGAGAGCATGTGCAAGTGGGAGACAAGCAGAGGGAGAGAGAGAGAATCTTAAATAGGCTCCACACTCAGCACAGAGCCCAAATGGGGCTTGATCCCATGACCCTGGGATCATGACCTGGGCCAAAATCAAGAGCCAGACACTTAACTGACTAAGCCACTCAGGTGCCCCTGGATCCTCTTGAACCTGATCCCAGATATACCATTTCCATGTTACAACTGATTGTTTAGGCCTTATTATGTCTGATATTACCCAGCTTCCAGCTGCATGGTCAAACACCAGTTTCAACACAGCCCAGTAGCATGTCAGGAGCTCCTTTTCAAATAGTGCATGAGTCTCTGCTGTAGACTACATGGCCTTGCAACAGAACCCTGGGTGTCTCCTGTTAGCACTTGCCTGAGGCTCCACACAGTGTCTTTCTCTGCCACAGACACCTATAAACAATGAATGATCTTTTAGGTCATGTGGCCCAGGTGCAAGCCTGATTGTCCTGCAGCCTGGACCTGCTGCGGAGCCCTTTCTTGCTTTCAACGCTGGCAGCTTCCATATCACCTAACATAGCACCTTTAGACTCTATTATGACAGAGATCAGAATAGTTAACACAGCCCTGGGAAAAGGCCGTAAATATGTACTCTTGTCTATCCCATGCAAGTGCAAACTGTTTCTGACCCTCCTTTATACCAAACCAGTGACCTCATACTATGCACCTGAGGCCGTGTTAGTCTGCTATAGCAATGATACTGCATTTGGTGCAGAAGCTGCAATCAGGGTACTGCCTGTTTAAGTCATAGCAGTTCACTGTTGGGTACTTCCATCCGTCAGTTTTTGCAGGGACAGACTGTTGAATTAGATGGGGACATATAACGAGGGTCAGTACCCCTGAATCCTCTAAGTTTTTGAGGACAACAGCGATATCTGTTATCCCCTCCAGTGCTGATATTGTTTGGATTTACTATCTTGGCCAATGGACAGTTTCAGGGCTTCTATTTGGATTTTTGTACTTTTTAATAGTGCTTAATTTCAGCATCAAAGAACAAATGTGAGATTTCTGCCAACTTCTAAGGAAGGCCATTCTGAATAAACATTCGGGAACCAAGGAAATGACCATGAGATGTTTCTGTGCACCTACTGAACCCACTGTGAGAGCCAGGTGAGGACTGCATTTATTACCTGACCCCAATTTGCTCCTAGTCTAACAGGAGGGCCATGATGGTCCTTTGAGTATTCCCCTTTCTCTAATATATGTTTACCCTCTCAAGTGAACATAGATATTATGGGAGAAGACAGAGGAATCACTGGAGTATATACTTTCCAAGTGGCGTAAGGCCCTTCCTTATGGAAACCTGGCTCTTCTTTATTCAGCTGGGTCATAGAACTGGTTCTGATCTGGGCACTGGGAAGGGGATCGTGTTCTTCCACGGGACTGGCTGACCCTAGTTTTCTGCTTATCTATTCCTTTTTTTTTTTAATTTATTTATTATTTTTGAGAGAGAGAGAGAGAGCGTGCGCGCCCAAGTCGGGAGCAGGGGCAGAGAGAGAAGGAGAGAGAGCATCTTGCGTTGACAGTGCAGAGCCAGATGTGGGGCTTGAACTCATGAGCTGTGAGATCAAGGGTTGGACCCTCAACCTACTGAGCCTTCCAGATGCCCCTGTTTATCTATTCTCGATCTCTTTTGAATATACCCTTGTTGGTCGCCCATCTGTGTTGCCCCTGGGAATACCATGTTCTTTGAGCCATCTTCATAGGTCCCCATAGTTGAGGCTCCCTGGCTGCGGATCTGCTCTTGCTGCCTGTTAGGGAAATTATGCTGATCTTGCTTTTGATAGTTATAAGTTGCCATTGGCCTCTGCTCTTCTGGGGTCCTATCATTTCCATTGCTATCAGGGGGCCAAGTTGTGCAATGGCATCTTCTATGTCCATGCTGGCCACAGACGGCAGTCTCATCTTGAGTTTCCCAGTGATGCTGGTGACCCCCCACCAGTGTGCTCTTTTTTGCCCCGGTACATGGAGTGTCCTCCAGGTTGGACTCACCACACAGTGGCCAGCTGGTGGAGTCAGACCCATTCTAGCATGCCTACTTCTCTGAGCCCTTGGCCCTTTCTCCACAGTTCACCACTATAGTACTGGCATCTCCAGTTTATTCAATGTGTGTCATCACTCTTTCTAAGATTTTAGAGGCATCTAAGTAAAGTGCTAGAGCTGTCACTCGGGGCCCTTAGCAGGGTGTTAAATAATGTGTCATGGCAGAATGTCCCCATGTCAATAAACTTTCCCATATTTATGTTTCATCCATCTTGATCCTTCACCCTGAGGATCCTCTCCTTGCATACTCCCCCAGTTCCTGCCGTTCTTGTGAACCAGTCCTGCAGTAGCTTTGGCTCATCTCTCTCCTCCCTTAGCAAGCCCTTGTTCCCAGTTTAGTTATGCTGAAATTTAACCCTAACTACAGACCCAAGAAAAGAGGTGGGGGAGGATCCCTGAGGGCAAGCTTTCTCTTGTAAGTCTCCTGTTTTATTTGAGGATTTCTGCATAGGTTTTAGGAAAGCAGAAGGAGGGGGCATCTATATTTCTATGATTCCAGAGAGTTCAGGAGAACTTAGAGATTCAGGATTTTCAATGAAACCTACGCAGATATCTCATCCCAACTGTCAGGATCCCTCTCATGCTCCATCAGGGTCCTGATGTTGGCATAGGAGATTGGGCTAGGCAGAGAGTTCAGTCTTCTCTGAAGTTCTGCTACTCTTAAGCCCTGTGCCCTTTTTTGGGGTTGCATTTGCTCTCTGGATGCAGGGGATAAGAGTATCTTTAAAGGCTATTGAGGAGACCCCTAACCCTCCCATTTTGCTTTAAGCTGTTGGTTAATAAAGCTAAGCCTGTCATTTTCGCTTTTCAGTGAATCAGTGGTACTTAGCAACAGCCCTTATAATGACATCCTTCATATTTCTCAAATGTCTGGGACCATGCAGCAGCTGGTGCATCCCCTTCCAGCCATATCCATCCCATCTTAGTTCATCACAGGTGAATGCTGCTTACTTTCTATATCACACACAGACTGATTTAAATATTTTAATCATATTTATTTATTTTAAATGTTTATTTATTTTTTTTGAGAGAGAGAGAGCGAGAGCATCAGCGGGGGAGAGGCAGAGAGAGAGGAAGAGAGAGAGAATCCCAAGCAGGCTCCCCACTGTCAACACAGAGCCCGATGCAGGGCTCGAATTCACGAAACCATGAGATCATGACCTGAGCCGAAATCAAGAGTCGGACGCTTAACTGACTGAGCCACCCAGGCACCCCCGTATTTATTTATAGACCTTTCCACATTGTTGTATGACCTTAAGTTCCTGTTTCTACGTGGCCTGGCTCTTCCTTATGGCACTTTGTTTCTTTCCATGAGTGTAATATTGTACTGTGAACAAGCTGCTATCAGGTTCTTTTCTGTGGAATTCTCACCTGAGCTGGGCTGTCTTCATGTCTTCCTCTGCAGAGATCCTAAGATTCTTGTCTGTCCCGGACCAGTTTTTGCCAATACCATGCTGGTGTTGCAAATTCAGATACTACAGCCTATGGCTTATGTTTCTGACTATTCACAGGTGATTCTCTTCCCCTAGCACCCAGGAGGTGCTTCTTCACATTTGCAGGTGGAGCTCAGTAGGGTCCTACTGCACACGTGACTTGTAGAAAAGTGGCTCTCTGTTGCTCCACCTTGCCTGCTGTTGATCTGAGGCTTGACTCTTGTGTTCCTGTAAAGATATTAAAACATTAGCCTTGAGCCTTGAAGGCCCACACCTGGGTCTGCTGGCTACGTGGTCCTCTACACTCCAGTTCTTGCCGCTGTAGGTTTGGTGCCTGTGTCTTTCTCAGCCCCTGGAAATAGTCCTTTCTTTAGTTTGAATTCAACTGTACATTAAATAAATCATTTTTGCTGTATTTCATCCAGCACTTTTAGGTGTTTTTATCAGGAATATGGCCTGAACTTGTCAGCAAAATCTACCATATTTACTGGAAATTATACCAGTTTATTTTCAGAAAGCATGCTGGTGCATCCACTGCTGTCACAGAGGGTTTTATGGACAAATTCAAGGGAGAACTTCAGACATTATAAACACAAATGCAAGGTAGTTTGTCTCTCTCAGCTTAGAGTGGAGTTTCCATTACTTTCCACTTAATATGTGAATTTTAGATTTTTCTTTATGGTGGAAGGAAACACTGTTTCTAAGGGAAACAGTTGGTGTTTGTATATTCCTTAATCCTAAAGGCCATAGGATCATTGATGTGACAACATCATCTTGCTAGCAGGGACTGTTCAAGCTGCAGCAATATTATGTTGAGCTGTTGCCTGGTGATTATGGGAAACTTCAAAATGATAAAGTACTGGACAAAGATATATAAATAGAAACAGTTGGAAATTTCCAGATAATCTTGCTTGATAAATGGAGAAAGAAGAAAAAATAGATGCATTTCACTTAGATTTCAGAGAGATGACTTCTGGTTGCATTTGAGTGCTGAGCTTAAACCTGTCTTCAGGCACTAGAAAGTGGGGGAGTGGATACCTGTGTAACAGATCACAATGGGACAGAAGTCGTGTGTGTGTGTGTGTGTGTGTGTGTGTGTGTAAATTTATTTATTTATTTATTTATTCATTCATTCATTCATTCATTCATTTATTCACTCATTCATTCATTTATTATTCTCCATCAGTGATGTTCCCAATGCATAAGGCAAGCGGAGGCACATTGTCACTCATCTGCTGGCCGATATGTCTACGATTGCCATCCTTTCCATCTTGCTTCCCACACACAACATAATTATAGGCCTGTGAGGTAAGGGCTGGACCACAATATGCCTAGAGGGGTCTAGAGAGCCTGGGGAAGTAGGTGATGCTTGAAAATAAGAAGAAAAAAACTGTCACGTAAAGACATGCTGGGAGCAGAGCTGTGGCCAAAATGATCACATGTGAGACAGCAGCTGAGGCAAGCATCCAGGAGAATTGTATTTGATATTCATTTTTAAATATCACATGTGTAGTTTTAGGGTTGAGAAGCTAAAAATAGGCACCACTCCATATAACCCACTCCCTCTAATTTCTTATAATTAATTCTTCAACAGCTTGTATTTTACCACCATCACGTAAGAGTATGTTCAGGACAGTACTAATGTCCCTAGAATTAAAGTGGAGAGTTAAAGTCATATATTTATGTGAGTAATCAATCCACTAGTATCTCTTCTACATATGTCAAAGAACATTTGTTGTTTCTTGCATTCAAAAAGTGTTTAAATACAATATTCCATATGCCTTGATCATGGAACACTATTAGTTACAAGTAAAATATGGTGACCATTTATTTGAAGGCTGTGTACATTTTATTTATTTTTATATACAGCATGCAATTCGTGATTGTGTGTGTTTAATATTTTGGTAGGAAATCTTCATATAAAGCAGAGCAATAAAAAATGTACAACACATTGTATTATTTTTCTTTTCCCACTACCTTTACTGCACTTTCCCTTTGTCAAACTTAGTTGGTTTCAATGATTTGACCTTTTTTTCTCTCACTTTGTTTCCTATTTAAGTTCCCCTATGTATTTCTATTTCCTTCATTCCTGAATTCTTCATTTTCCCATGTCTTCATCCTTTCCTCTTCTTTTTGGGCAATTTATTTACTTTGTTCCTACTCAGTAAGCATTGCCTTTCCGTGCAGGACTGATTAAATCGTTCCCTTTTCAAAATTGTGATCCAGAGCAACACTGGACAGTAGAAGGAAAGCACCCATAGTACAATTTTCCACTAGGAGCATTACCTTCTATGTGTGAACTCAGCTACCAGAACACTTAAGTCCTTCATGTCTTCTAGTGCCCTGGCACCATGCAGGACATGACACTATCTCCAAAGCACCACAGAAAAGCTCTGGCCCATTGGGTCACCATCCTTATGACTCAGGAACAGTTTTCAAGTGTAGGTCATAGGGCTGCTAGAGATTTGACTCAAACCCCATTATAATCTGTAGGCTTTTTCTGTTTTTAATTGACAAGCTGATTCTAAAATCCATATGGAAGGACCAAGGAACTGGAGTTGCTAAAATAATTTTTAAAAAAAGAACAGAGTATCCATACTTCTTTATTTCAAAACTTGGTAGAAAGCTGCAGTAATTAAGAGAGTGTCAAACTGGTGGAAGGCTAGATAGATGATCAAGGGAACAGTATAGGGAGACCAGAAATAGACACACACATCTATGGTCAATTGATTGTTTTTACAAAGGCACAAAGGAAATTTAATGGAGAAAGCATAGTCTTTTCAACAAATGCTGCTGGAACAATTGAACCTCATATGGAAAAACAAAAAACAAAAACCTTGACCCGTACCACACACCTTACACAAAAATGTACTGCAAATGGATTGTAGATACAAAGGTAATACCTAGAAAACATAGAAATCTTTGTGAGTTGGGTTTGTCAACTTTCTTTTTTTTTTTTTTTTTTTTTTGAAAGAGAGAGGGCGCAAGTGGGGGAGAAGGGCAGAGAAAGAGAGAGGGAGTTAAACAGACTCCACACTGAGCGTGAAGCCCAACACAAGGCTTGATCCCATGACTCTGAGATCATGACCTGAGCTGAAATCAAGAGTCAGAGGCCCAACTGACTGAGCCACCCAGGTGTCCTGGCAACTATTTTTTGATATGACACCAAAAGCAGGATTTGTAAAAGATAGTGTTGGTAAATTGAAAACTTCTTCTCTATGAAAGACACTGTTAAGATAGTGAAAAGATAAGCTACACATCAGGAGAAATTATTTGCATAACATATATCTGTCAAAGAACTTGTATCCAGAGTATAGTTTTTAAAAACCACAGAACTTGATAATAAGAAAGCAACCAACCAAATGAGTGATAGGTAAAGGACTTAAACAGATGCCTCACCAAAAAAGACCTAGAAAAAAAAAAAAAAACTCTTGAAAAGATGCTCAACATCATTAAGTATTAAGGAAATGAAAATTAAACTACAATGTGATACCACTGCAAACATAGGTATTAAATTGGGCAATATTGTTTGTTTGTGTTTTTAATGACATCGCCAATAGCTGCAGAGACCAATGAGCACCAGAACTCTCATTCATTACTGGTGGGATACAAAATTGTAAACACTTTGGAAAATAGTTTGGCATATTCTTACCATAAGCCCAGAAATCCTACTCCTACATGTTGATCAAGAGAAATGAAAATTTATGTTCACATCAAAACCTGTACATGTATACTTATAGAGGATTTACATCATAGCAAAAACTAGCAATAAACCAAATGTCCTTCAACTGTTGAATGGATAAACAAACTGTGGTACATCCATACAGTGGAATACTAGTCAGCAGTAAAATAGAACAATCTACTAATATATGCAACAACATAGATAAATCTTATGTGCATTGTGCTTGGTGAAAGAAGCCATACGAGCTGTATCCTCTTTGGTTCCATTTAAATGATGCTCTGGAAAGGCAAACTATAGTGACAGGAAACAGGACGGGTTGCCAGGGGCTGTGGGTGGAAGGAGTGGATGAGGGACAATATGGGGGTAGTAGAACAATTCTATATCTTGATTTTGGGAGTGGTTATATGGATGTATGCATTTTTTTTTAAATTTTTTTTTTCAACGTTTATTTATTTTTGGGACAGAGAGAGACAGAGCATGAACGGGGGAGGGTCAGAGAGAGAGGGAGACACAGAATCGGAAACAGGCTCCAGGCTCTGAGCCATCAGCCCAGAGCCCGACGCGGGGCTCGAACTCACGGACCGCGAGATCGTGACCTGGCTGAAGTCGGCCGCTTAACCGACTGCGCCACCCAGGCGCCCCTGGATGTATGCATTTATACAAACTCATAGAACTACATACTCAAAAGGGTGAATTTTACTAAATATAAATTGCATCTTAACCTTAAAGGGGGCAATAGAAGAAATAAGCAATAAAAAACAAGCAAAAAAAAAAGGATACTTTTAAAAGTTGAGTGGTGAGTTCATAAAGATACAGAATATTATCCTCAGGTTTTGCATTTGTTAAGTATGAAAGTTTCAATAGTGAAAAGTAAAAATAAGAGCAGCAACAAAGCAGACCTCTTGAGCTAACATCCCCTCTCACCACCAGACCACTGGGCTTCCTCTCCCAGCAAAACTTCCTGAAAGATTTGACTTGAGACACACTTTTCACTTCCTCACTGTCCATTCAGGCTTCTGTCCCCAATAATCCGTGGACTTATGTCAAGGTTCTAGTCAAGGTCACCCACGACCTCCTGACTTCACATAGCCAAACAGGAGATCATTTTCTTTTCTCATTTACCCCACCTTTTAGCAGTTCATGTCAGTTTCTTTTCTCAGTTTCTGTGACATCCTTTTAGTCTTGGTGTTCCTCCTCTCTGTCACACCTTTTTAGTTTCATTTGCTGCCTCTTCTTTGTAAAACCCCTGAACTATGACATGTCTGAGGGTTAGGTCCGCGGGCCCAGTTCTCCTATATTTACATATAATCCCTATATGTCTCTAGGGATTTTCACTGGAGCCTCTGACTTTAAATACTATCTGTGTGCTCATGATTCCCAATCTGCACCTGGACCGTGACCTTGCCCAGAAATGTCAAAGCCATGTATCTAGCGTCCTCCCTGACATCTTCATTAGGAATTCCACCAGGCAGCTCAAAATTAAAATGCCCACAAAATTAGAATGGTCCCATCTTCACCTCTGACCCTGGTCCACACATCCCAGTAAATGGCATCTCATCTCTGCAGTCACTTGAGCTAAGAACTTAAGAACCATCCTGCCTGGGGGCGCCTGGGTGGCTCAGTCAGTTAAGCGGCCGACTTCGGCTCAGGTCATGATCTCACGGTCCGTGAGTTCGAGCCCCGCGTCGGGCTCTGTACTGACAGCTCAGAGCCTGGAGCCTGTTTCGGATTCTGTGTCTCCCTCTCTCTGCCCCTCCCCCATTCATGCTCTGTCTCTCTCTGTCTCAAAAATAAATAAACGTTAAAAAAAAAATTAAAAAAAAAAAAAAAAAAGAACCATCCTCCCTCAAGTGCCGTCATCTCCTACCCTACCCATGATTACTCATTTGCTTCCCAGACAGATACTGAAGCCTCTCAATTTTCATTTCTACTGCTACAATCCCTATCCAAGTCATTGTACCCTAGCCTATTTGTTTCTTCTGCTTATTCCTTCCTCTCTTCCAATTTCTTTGATAAGTGCTTATATCTAATTTAAGTTCTAAAATTCATATATAGTTTTATGAATGGTGCCTGTATTACACAAAACTTTAAATTTCTATGAAACTACAATACTCTTTCATTTCTTAGAGACAGAGTCTGGATTTTTAAATTTTTTTTTTCAACGTTTTTATTTATTTATGGGACAGACAGAGACAGAGCATGAACGGGGGAGGGGCAGAGAGAGAGGGAGACACAGAATCAGAAACAGGCTCCAGGCTCCGAGCCATCAGCCCAGAGCCTGACGCGGGGCTCGAACTCACGGACCGTGAGATCGTGACCTGGCTGAAGTCGGACGCTTAACCGACTGCGCCACCCAGGCGCCCCCAGAGTCTGGATTTTCAAAGCCCTACTGAAGAAAGTCAAACAATTTTATAAAAGTAAAGACGGGGGAAATTCAAACATCTAGTTTGAAATCATGACTGTGTAGCTAAATTTGAAGATGGGTTTTAGTAGCAGGTCACTGACAAGAAAGTACACATTATTTATTCAGGAAAATGTAATACTTGAAAACTAATAATATTTGAGCTGGTTGGTACAGATTAAATCTTGAAAGTAACCTTATTATTTTGCTCTGTCAACTGTCTTTAGAGACCTAGAGATAATCCTAAGAGAGAAAACACCGGTTCCTTTCAGAATTTGTTTGATTTCATTTGGACTAATTTATTAGGAAGTCATTGGGAACCTAGCCTGGGAAATTAGTACATGGACAAAGCAGCAAAAGTTAATTGATTAAAAATGAGTAACCTCTAGTGTTATATCCATTGATCATGCATCTATGTTCTTTGGCTGGTTCAGATATAAACAGAAGACAAAAATGTTCTCTTATCTTACTCCTGACTTAATAGATCAAACTCTTTTAGTTTTCCTCTTAGGAATTATTTACCAAACTGTTAGAATCTTGTCATCTTTCTTCAGATTTTCTAGAATCTCCTTAAATCAAGGGCTGTAATTAAGTATTACTGGAGAAAGTAATAGCAGTGGGGTTGGAGCCAGAAGAATTAGGAGATTCCAAGAGTAGTAGTAAATATCAGCAATAAAAATAGGAAAGTTTGCAATTCTCCACCTGGCTTTGGCTAAGACAACAGTTCAGGGCAGGTGATGCATCTATGTCAGAATCTGATGCGTACCAGACCTAGTGGGCTTCACATAATTGTTGCATAAACCATGGGAAATTTCCTCCATCATCTTATGTTCTTTGTATATGCTTCTTTTAAAAAGGTGAAGTTGAATTTTTATTTTAGTCAATCTGTTTTTCATTTATAAGGTAATCCAAGATTTTCACCAGTGATCTTAATATACTGTCATTTCTGTATTTTATGTGGGTATCATTTCTTCCTACATACATTTGCTAACCTTCATCTGCCATCACTGAATTTAATGCTATTGGTAGTTAGTGGTTTGAACTAATTAAGAATTCTTTAAGCATGAGTTTTTGTGAATATACTACTTTCTCTCTGGTAAATATCCAAATCGCAAGCAAACATGCTTTACACATTTTCCCAACTTCTCTTAAAATTAGGCTATTGGCCTCAAACCCTTTTGTTTTCTACTGAATGAATAATAAATCCTCTGAAATTTTAGTGCATACAATTAGGAGGAAGAGGGAGTTTCTCTGATGCTTTCAAGCTGTGAATAAGTTTTTAAAAGCATGAGTCATTTGTTGTATCTTCCTCTACCTTTCAAGATCCTTTGTGGCTGAGTGAATACTAGCTTTGTTGTGTGTTTTGTTTTAACAAAGTAATACACGTGTATAGTTTAAAAAGTCAAATAATACTGGGGTGCTTATATTAACCAACCGTGGCTAAGTCGCTTAAGCGTCTGACTCTTGATTTCAGCTCAGGTCATGATCTCACAGTTCATGAGATTGAGCCCCGCGTCCGGCTCTGTGTTGATGGCCCAGAGCCTGCTTGGGATTCTCTCTCCCTGTCTCTCTGCCCCTTCCCAGCTCACACACACACACACACACACACACACACACACACACACACTCTCTCTCTCTCTCTCTCTCAAAATAAATAAATAAACATTTTTAAAAAAGTCAATACTAAGAGGTTATAACAAAGTACTGCCACATGCATTCTACAGAGGCAACTATATCAAATACTTTTAGATATTTCTTTTGATATTTACCTATATATTTCCCTTAACTAATACATATATATTGCTATCTCTTTATACTTTTAATTATCTTTTGATTTACTACGTAGATGAGAGTTTTAGCTTTCATATAGCCCCTTTACCCTCTCCTCTCCCCCCATATGTTTGAATTACAATTATTAGTTAAATCCATATTTAGTGTTTCCATTTTATGACTATGCAACTGTTATTCAGAAAGTTGCATTCTTTTATTTAGAGTTAATAATTCCTCAATTTTTCATTTGCTTCATTTTCTTTGTACTTTATAGTTTAGTTTCCTTATACTTCCTACAGTTTCCATATGGTTAAACCATCTGAATAATCTTTTATTTCCATTCTTTATCTGAAAAATCTTTAATACTTCCTTTTATCTCTCTGTTCCAAATGAACTAGTTGCTCTCTAGACTTACTACATACCTGTCACCCTGTGCGTGGACAGCTTGAGAGCTGTATTAGTCAGTGTTCTCCAGAGAAACAGAACCAACAGGGTGTGTGTGTGTGTGTGTGTGTGTGTGTGTGTGTGTGTGTCTGGGGGGGGCAAAGAGGGGGTGAGAGAGGGAGACAGAGAGGGAGATAGAAAGGGAGAAGGAGAGATCTTACATTTTTATTTTATTTTTTAAGCTTATTTATTTATCTTTGAGAGAGAGGGAGACAGAGATAGAGAGCATGAGAAGGGGAGGGGCAGAGAGAGGGAGAGAGAGAATCCCAAGCAGACTCCACACTGCCATCACAGAGCCCAACAGACATGGTGCCCGAACCCATGAACTGTAAAATCATGACGTGAGCTGAAACCAAGAGTCAGATGCTTAACTGACTGAGCCACTCAGGCACCCCCCAGGGAGAGATTTTAAAGAATTCGCTCATGCAATTTTGGGGGCTGGCAAGTCCAAACTCTATAGAGCAGGCCAGCTGGCTGGAGGAGGAGTTGATTTTGAAATTCGAGTCTGAAGGTAGTCTAAAGGTAGAACTCCCTCTTCCTTAGGGGATCTCAGTCTGTTTCCTTTTAAGCCCTTCAACTGATTGGTTGATGCCCACCCACATTATGGAGAGTAATCTGCTTAAAGTCTGAATCCCAGTGTATCTCATCCTCCCCCACCCCAAATCTTCAAAACTACATCTACACTGGTATTTGACCAAATGTCTGGGTACCGTGGTTCAGCCAAGTTGACACATAAAATTAACTACCACAAGAGGTAACTAAGAACATGGAAGATTGTTACCCAAATTTTGAAGGCTCTTTTTTTGTGTGGGAGCCCTATCCTTTCCAGTACCCTACCTTTCAAATGCTGGCCAGTTTAGCAGCCTCAAATTTCCATCTTTGTTTTCTTTTTTCAATGAGACCACCACCGTTTGCTACTTGGGTTCCATTTCTGTGTGCCAGTTTGGAAAATGCCCTTAGGGAGAAAACCATGGTGAATGTCAGGTGCGCCTTGTGTGTGTCTCTTCATCGGTGCTGTCCAATGCCTGTAAAGAGTTGTTCTATATATTTGCTTGGGGTTTGTAGCTCTTTCTGGTCGGAAGAGAAGTGTAATACCAGCTACTCTTTCATAGCCGGAACAGAAGCCTGCTTGGGCTTCTTAACAAGCCCTCAAACTGCTATTCTGTTCCCACTCTTGCCCTGACAATCTGTTCTCCACCCAGAACCAAGTGGTCCTATGAAAATTAAAGTCAGATCATAACACTCCCTTGCCAGCACTCTTCAATAGCTTCTCATCACAATTGGAATGAAATCACAGCTCCTTACTCTAGCCTACAAAGTCCAGAACGACTACACTCTGCCTTTTTCTCCATTCTTATCTTTGCCACTCTCCTTCTCCTTTCCACCCTTCACCACAAGACCATTCTCTCTGTTCCTTGAACATGCCAAGCTGCTTCCTGCCTTAGGACTTGGCATCATGTCATAGCTTACCTCATATACTTTTTTCCTCATTGTCTTGTTGATTATTGTCATTCAAATCTCAGCTTGAACATTACCTCCTCAGAGAGTTTTTCCCTGACCAGCCAATTTCGCAGCCCTCGGACATGTTCCAACACATTACCCTGCTTTATTCTCCTCATAGGACTTTATCAGTAAATGTTCATTTCTGAGCAGTTTTCAGAAACTTTTCTTGTTCATTTTCATGCCAATTTTCAGTGTCTCTGCAGTACAATGTACTGGAGTGCTCAGCACTTAGGACGGTGCCTGGCACACTGTGGATTCTCAGTCAAATTAAAATTTGTTGAGGGGCGCCTGGGTGGCTCAGTTGGTTGAGCGTCTGACTTCAGCTCAGGT
Organism: Puma concolor; assembly: GCF_028749965.1. Classification (NCBI taxonomy): domain Eukaryota; kingdom Metazoa; phylum Chordata; class Mammalia; order Carnivora; family Felidae; genus Puma; species Puma concolor. The sequence continues at coordinate 82,594,621 of NC_141671.1, forward strand.
CGTGATCTCGCGGTCCGGGAGTTTGAGCCCCACATCGGACTCTGTGCTGACAGCTCAGAGCCTGGAGCCTGTTTCAGATTCTGTGTCTCCCTCTCTCTCTGCCCTCCCCCCCACAACTCACACTCTGTCTTTCTCTCCTTCAAAAATAAACATTAAAAAAATTTTTTTTTTAATTTGTTGAATGAATGAGTGAACCAAAACAGATCCAGAGCTGGGACGACTACCTGTTGTCACAAGCATGTCAATTAACAGGAATTTTGTTTGGCTGCTACTTGCGTGGCCCCAAATTTGGAACGAAACTCTAAAAGGCTTCTGTGGCTTGTCATTAAGCAAGCATTTTTGGTGTGTGTTTGCCATGTGCCATGGCATTTTTTGAGTGTCTGCCGTGTGTCATCACCAGAAAAGATGCTAAGAGCACAGCCATTGGAGTCAAACAGGAAGGGGTAAGGGAAGGGTAACAATCTTGTTTTGCCACATCCTAGCTATGTAACCTTGGACAAATTAATTAATCTCTCTAAGTCTCAGTTTCTCCATCTGTGAAATAATTCTTCTCTTGTAAGAGTTCTGTAGAGGTTAAATTAAATAATTCATCTAATTATTTAGGGTTGGATTTGGCACTGTATTTTGAATGTTTAAAATATATAAGTAGGGGCTCTTGGGTGGCTCAGTCAGTTAAGAGTCCAACTCTTGATCTCAGCTCAGGTATTGATCTTAAGGTCGTGTGTTCAAGCTTCACCTTGGGCTCCATGCTGGGTGTGAAAACTAGTTATAAAAACAAAACAAAACAAAATATAGTTAGTGTTATCATTAAGTATTAGTTTATATGATGGTGCTGGCTATTTCGTGGGATTAATAGAAATCTTACCAGAAGGTGGTATTGGGTAGGGATGAAGTACTATACCTAAAAGTCACCTTTTCCAGGAACTTCCTGATAAACCATCCCCTCTGATTACTTCTCGGCTTCATGCACTCATTACATATATATTGAGTATTGCTACTTTGTTCTTCTTCTAAGTTATTTTTTGTTTTCTTAAACATCAACATCAGTGCTGCAAGGTCCTTCTCTCTTTTTAAGAATATATAAATGTTTGATTTAATCATATATTCCCTTCCATCCCAGTCCCCTTTTCCACCTTTTCCACCAGCAACCATTCTAAAGTATTTAATGTGTAGCTTTAAGTGTTGTCATAAAATGTGTGCTAGTGTCTTGTGTGCATGTACTTCTAATTTCCATATATGTGATTGTGTTACTATCTATCACACTCTCACGTTTGTTTTACGAAGTACGTTTTTTTGCTATGCATGTATCTATGGTGCTTCTTAAGGATGCAGAGCACTCCATGGTGGGCATTTATCACATTTTACACATTCACTCCCCCATTGATTTTCAGATTACCTTCTGTTCCCATCACCACCAACTGCAAAGAAATGTATCCTTGTGCATATCAGTTTAAAATGTGTGTTGAAGATTTCTTGAGGACATATTTCAAGGTGTGGAATTGTTGAGTCAGGATATGAAATTGTATCTTCCTGGGTAACTGTTCTCACGTATCTCTTTCAAGGTACATGTTGTATATCCCTAATTAACTTGTGAGCTATGGCCCAACTCTTAGATCTTGAAACAAAAAAATGAAGAAATCAGGTCCAACACTGGGTAAGTAGAGACTCAAAGTGGCAAGTAGAACACAGGAAGAATTATTCCATTTCTGTGTGACTATAGACATACGAGTAGAGAAATTGGCTGCTTATTTGCTATTTTTACAGCTTCATCCACAAGAGGATTTGCTGGCATTGCTTGCACAGCATGTGGAGAGTCCAAAATACAATTATCCGAAGGGAAAAAAATTAACACCAAAGAGAATCTAGGCACTAATGGGTTGTAACTGGTTGGCACACTCCCTTTGCAGGCCAGGGAGGGCATGGTCTTATCCTTGATTTGGATACTTTATTCTAATCTGCAATCATATAAAGTCAGAAAATCACCAGTGTGCAAGAAGCTGCAGAAGACTGGAAGGAATTGAGCCCTCAGGGTACATTTGTTTTTTTTTTTTTTCCTTTTGTTTTTATTCTGACAAACGTCAAACTTTAGAAGAATTGCAAGAATAATACAGTGAACACCTTTCTACCCTTCAGCAAGATTCACTAAGTGTTACCTTTTTGCCATATTCGATCAGTCTGTCAATCTGTTTATCTATCACCCACTGTTTGAACATTTCCCCATAAATCTTCAGGATTCCTGTCCTAAGAACAAGAACATTCTCACCAATAACCACAAATTGAACATCGATACATGCTGTTAGCAAAATACGCTCCATATTCAAAAGTTTAGAACAGGGCTCAGTGAACTTTTTCTATAGAGGGCCAGATAGTAAATATTTTTGTTTTTGCAGGTTAGACAGTCTCTGTGTCTCAGTTCTGCTGTGGTGGAGTAGAAGAAGCCACAGGCTAAAAAACATAACACAAGTGGGTGTGGAGGGGTGCCAATAAAACTTTATTTACCACAACAGGTGGCTGGCTGGTCTACACTTTTTTTTTTTTTTAAGAATTGGTGCAAGATTTACATTTTACAGTCAGTAAATCTCACAATTCAAGGTATATTACAGAGATCACTCTTGGTTTCAAAAAGGTTTTGCCATGGATTGGACTACTCAATTATATATGATTCTATTGCTTACATTTCTTCATTTCTATGAATCTAGTTCCTACAGATCTACTTCTTAATTCGTTATTTGGAAAACATCAATCCCTACCATAAATATTACACAGCCTTATCTTCTTTCAGTGTTCTTTTTTGAAATTGTGGTAAAATATACATAACATAGAATTTACTATTTTACCCATTTTAAGTATAAGGTGCAGTGGCATTACGAAAGCTCACATGTGTTGTGCAGCCATTACCACCATCCATCTCCAGAAAATTGTCATCTTCCCCATCTGAAACTCTGTCCCCGTTAGAAACTTACCTTCCCATTCTCCCCTCTCCCCCAGCCCCTGGCAACCACCATTTTACTTTCTGTCTTTATGAAGTTGACTACTCTAGGTACCTCAAATAAGTGGACCCATCCTGTGCTTGTTCTTTTATGTCTGGTTTATTCAATTCATATAATGTCTTCAAGGTTCATCCCTGTTGTAGCATGTGTCTGAATTTCCTTCCTTGTTAAGGCTGAATAATATTCAATTGTGTGTAAAAACCACTTTATGTTTATCCATTCATCTGTTGATGGACACTTAGGTCATTCTTATCTTTGGCTATTGTGAATAATGCTGTGATGAATATGGTTCTAGACTGATTCTTAAAGCCCTAATTTTCTTTCTGTCCAGGCGATAGGATCTAACAACAGATATGAACCTAAAATGTCACCCTCGGCATAATAGTGTCACTTCGCTGAATGGAAGACATGTATGCAAACAATCAAGTCATCTCCCTTTGTCCTTTAGAGAGTCAGCATCTCTTGCCTGGATATTTCTTTTTTTTAATTTAATTTTATTTAAAAAAAAAATTTTTTTTAACATTTATTTATTTTTGAGACAGAGAGAGACAGAGCATGAACAGGGGAGGGGCAGAGAGAGAGGGAGACACAGAATCGGAAACAGGCTCCAGGCTCTGAGCTGTCAGCACAGAGCCCAACGCGAGGCTCAAACTCACGGACTGCGAGATCATGACCTGAGCCGAAGTCAGACGCTTAACTGACCAAGCCACCCAGGCGCCCCTCTTGCCTGGATATTTCAATAGCCTCATCTCCTTGGCTCCAGATTTGTCCTGACCCACACCGGCACTGGAGTGACCTAAAATACAAAATTGGTCTTTATCACTCTCCTGCACTACACTTTTCCATAGCTCCCTATTACCTACAAGACAAAGTTTATAGGCCTTAACTGGCCTATCAGGCCCTTAGTCTCCTAGCTCGTCTTATGTCCCCATCCTTACTTCCTCCTAGTCCTAGTCTCTCCCTTCATATTCCAATTGTACTGTGCTGCTTCCTATCATCTCTTCCTCTGAAATAAATAAAAACAATAAATGATGCTATTTGGTGTCCCTTTGCCTTTGCTCACTGTGTTTGCTCCATCTGCCTGGAAAGCGTTTTCTCCCTTTTCTTTGCTAGCTTATACTCACTCATTCGTCAAAATTAATTCAGCAGTGGGGGCACCTGGCTGGCTCAGTCGGTGGAGCATGGGACTCTTGATCTCAGGGTGGGGAGTTTGAGCCTCACGTTGGGCATAGAGATTATTTCTTTAAGCAAGATCAGTTCAACAGTAATGCTTCCAGGAAGCCTGTCTCAGACATGCCCCGCCAATTCTCCTTCCAGTCTGTGCGCCCCAGAGCACCCTGTGTTTGTCTCTGTCATCACATCATATCATAGTGGTCTCTGTAAGTTTGTCTCCCCGAGTGATTTAACCTCCTAAAGAATAGGGGTCATCTTTCCACTCTCAGTGCTTAAATATCTAGTAGGTGCTTAAGGAATATTTCTGGATTGAGCAAAATTACAGGTTCTTAAAAGGGCATACTAAGCTCTTCATAAGTGGCTCCAATGTATCTGGACCAGCTTCATTTCCTGCTATTCCAGTCTTTCTTTTGCCCACATGCCCCAACCACACCTAATTCCAATGCTTCCTCAAGTAAGCAATGAAACTCCATGCCTCTGGGCCAATGTTTATCAACAACTCCCTCTGGAATTCCTTACCCTTCCCTTCCTAATGTACTCCTATTCATCCTTCAACACCCAGCCTAAATATCCTCTACTTTGAGGAGCTGTGATTTCGCCAGACAGAAGGAATCTTCTGCTTTTCTGCTGTTCGTAGAATGGAATAGCCCTATTACATACAATACCACAACATTATATTGTCAGTAACTTATGTATCAGCCTTTTCCCATAGTCTGTACCTTGTTTTATTCATCTTTGTGTTTCTAAAGCCTAGTGCAGTGCCAGGCACATAGTAGGTGTTCCATAAATGTTGGATAAGTAAGTGGATAAATGAATGATGTAGACATTTGATAACCATAGTCTGAGTGGACACAAAGAGCATCTGATTCAGTCTGTTTTCATTCCAGGATAATATGGCCTAACTTAGTGTCTGGGGTTCAGATGCTAAAAGCATTATCTCTCCCTCTACATAGCTATTTGTATTTGAGGCTTTATGTAGCTCTGTCCTTCCGTAATTACATGGGGAGTAAGGAGCCTACTCGTTGGCTCCACAAAGGAGAAATGAAGACATAAAACCATGACTGGTAGTCTGAAGTGTCCCAGATCAAAGTTTGAGGAAGAAAACAATAAGGCCTTTGGTAAGAAGCTCACCATAGGGAAGAGGTGAGTGGGACTCAGGTTCAGGTTCTACATCTTCACTGGAAAGTGCTGACCTGGGGAAAGATTCTAGCAACTCTGCTGAGGGAGCCACCTGTCACCATGGGAGAGCTTTGAAGAAAATAGCTGCACACATGACAAATGAAAGAGCTGTGATATTAGTCAAAATGCTGTAATACCTGGGGCCCAGGCAACCTGCTGCGGGTCATCTTTGGAGAGAATAACAGGAAGGAGCATCTAACCTCTTGCCACCAAGAACCACACTGGGCTATTTGTCAAAGGGTCCACCCCGGGGTAGGTGAAGTTGGATGGTTCTGTGTTTGTGTTGGTGGTGACATCCAGGCATGAGGGTCAACAGACCGGTGGCTTGGTCAAGCCTTATAATTGGGCTGCTAGGATTTTCAGCCTGGAGCTCAGCAAGGGTGGGCTTCTGGCTTTATGTCCACGGAATGCTGGCAGGCTGCCAGAGTGGGCCAATGATTGTGGCAGCAGGCATGGAGGCTTTGTCTGCATTACTATGGCTACAAGGGGGTGATAATGAAGACTAGTTCATAGATACACGTAAGGAGCTCTGGAGAAGTTCTGAAATAGAGACAGCTACTCTGGAAAAGACTGGAAACAATGGGAGATTGAAGCCCTTGTTATTTAGGTCTAATTGTAAATATGACCTCTTTTGTTTTTGTAGATTGGTGGAACCAGGGGCACAGTGATTACATTGATAAGTATAAGCCTTTTACTGTTTAAGTGAAAAGGTGCAACTACAAGAGGAAATTATTGCCCATGATGGACAGGACCAGGGTATCCTCATCGACTTGGACCTTTTCTCATGGTGCACAGTAGTAGATTATCCTGTTTTCTTATGGTTGATTGGCTATGCTGTTTGGTCCTGCCAATGCAATTTTTTAAAAAGTAATCTCTATGCCTGATGAGCACTTGAACTCACAATGCCAAATCAAGAGTTGCATGCTCGGGTGCCTGGGTGACTCAGTTGGTTAAGCATCTGACTTCAGCTCAGGTCATGATCTTGCGGTTCATGAGTTCGAGCCCCACATCCGGCTCTCTGCTGTCAGGACAGAGCCTGCTTCAGATCCTCTGTCTCTCTCTGTCTCTCTGCCTGCTTGCTCTCTGTCTCTCTCAAAATAAATACATAAACTTTAAAAAAAAAAAAAAGAAGAAGAAGAGTTGTGTGCTCTACCAAGTGAGCCAGCCAGGTGCTCCTGCCAATGCAGTTTGAAAGGGCCTTCCATGCAGAGCTCCTCAGTCTGGTGGGATCTTTACTTGTAGGTGCATCCCAAAGGTTGCCCCCTGACCCAGGAAGCCTTGGAACATGATTCTCCTCTCCCCAGCCCAGGACCCCTACTCAGAGATTGGCCAGTTCCTCCATCATTCTCTCCTCTTGTGTCAGCTTTGCCCTGAGATCACCTTCTTGCCATCCATTTCCCTCACACCCTGAGCCCTGTGAACTTGAACTGCAATAAGCTTGAGCCACAGATGAAGAGTCTAAATGTCCTGACCAACAAAATCTCATAAATTGTGGGCTCAGCTCCTTGGGAAGTGGTATGCATGACTTCCTTCACCATATTTAAGATCTGATGGAATTAATCGCTGAGGAACATATTGAAGGAGACAGAAACAGAGTGGAACAGAGACCCAAGGAGCTGTTTTCCTCCCCAGGTTCCAGGATTTTTGCAACAAATCATGTAACCTTGTGCAACAAGTACAAAAAAGGAAAAGAAAAGACGGAGAACATTTCCCTTTGTGTCCTATTGTGGGGCTACTTCATTTGTAGAGATGTAATTGTAGCCTGAAGCGTGCACTTGGGAATCTGTGTTTCTGGGAAGATTGGAGCTCCTCCCATAAAGAGCTGGAGGAGACTGTGACGAGAAACAATCTTTCCAACTAGCGACTGCGACTGAATGAATTGAAGGAGATGCCTTTTTGCTTTAATTTTTCGCCACCCCCAACTCTGCATTTAAGAAAAAAAAAAAACGCTTTTTTTTCTTTGAGACTATACCAGACTAGTTAATAGAACAGGATAATTCTGGATACAAGGCTCTGCAAAATAGGAGAGTATAATGAGAGGCATTTGAATGGATGTCATTGTCTTTCACAAAGCATGCTTTTGTCTCATTGTTTTCACCTAAGACTTCTTGCAAAACAACGGGCTTTGAAAGTGCAAGATAGGCTGCTTCACTCTTGAAGAGCTGACAGACATCCCACCTTTTCCAGGAGGATTGTGACTGGAGCTTCAATCATTTTTCTCCCCCGTTTCTGTGCAGTAGGTGCGACAATTAGAGAGAACTGTGAGCTGACTATCCTATACCCAGTTCCAATCCTGTCAGAAGGAACTAAAAATACCCTGTGGTCAAACTATAGTGAGTCCTGCTTCTAACGAGCTTGGGCTGAGGGTAGCCAGGGGGCGGTCATGTCACCCACAGAAACAACTGCCAGATGACACAAAACCATCGCATGAAATTTCCTTCATCTGAAAGCCTGCGACCTTTTTTATGATGCTGCACTTTGGTGAAACAAACAAACAAAAAAGTCCATTTCTAAATATAGCCAGCTTTTGTAGGCTGTAGTTAGTCACGTTCCCACTTTGTAAAAAATATCAGAACGCATTTTGGCAGAAATTTTCATCATGATACGTTTTTTTTTTCCTTTCAGTTCCCCATATTTAAAACTCTGGTGACACAAACATTAAGGTATATAACCAGAAAACCTCTTGTGTGTGGGGAATTCTTCTGGAGTCATGTGGTTCTTTACTTGACAAAAATTTATTGAGGACCTGAATCAGGGGTTGTTCCAAGCCTCTGCTTTGAATCATTTTTCACTATAGCCTTTTGTTCTTGGAGCTCTCTAGGAAATCCCCACATAGTTGGAAAAAAGGTGACTGCTCTCTCACCTGTATATGTGCCATAGCAGAGAGCATTGGAAACAAAACGGAGATCATCAAACACCTGCCTTGTGGGGCTCTGGTGGATTTCAAATGCATTAATACCCATACAACATCTAATCGGAGTCTGTCAAGAGGTGAGTGCTCACTAAATGCTAGCTGTTTTTATTAGTAGTAGTAGTATTTGCATATAATACGTGCAGATAGATTTATGTACACGTGTACGCTTTCCGTTGTAAAGGCACAGACTGGAAAAAATAGGCTTTGTCTTTCAGCATCCAAGTATCCAACGATGCTTATAATTGGGCAGGTCCAAACTGAAGCAAGAGTCTTTGCCTTCTCTTTCCCCCACTGTGGTGAAACACACACAACATAAAAAGTACATTTTAACTATTTTTTTAAGATTTTATTTTTAAGTAATTTTTACACCCAATGTGGGGCTCGAACCCACAACCCCAAGATCAAGAGTTGTAAGCTCCACCGACTGAGCCGGCCAGGTGCCCCCACTGGAGCCATTTTTAAGTGAACAATTCAGTGGCATTAACTACATTCACATTGTTGGGCAACCATCACCACCATCCATCTCCAGAACATTTTTATCTTCCCGAACTGAAACTCCGTCCCCATTAAACACTAACTCCCCGTCTTCCATTGTCTCCCCCCAGCCCCTGGCAACCACTGTTCTACTTTCTGTCTGTATGGAGTCGACTGCTCTGGGTACCTCATATAAGTGGAATCATACACTGTTTGTCCTTTTATGTCTAACTTGTTTTCCTTAGCATAATGTCTTCAAGGTTCATCCCTGTTGTAGCATGTGTCAGAATTTCATTTCTTTTTAAGGCTGAATAAGGAGCTTTCATTTTAAAATGGAGGTATTTTGGGAAGACCATATGGCTATAGCTCTCACAGGCGATTTCCAATCCTCTCCTCTCTCCTAGGCCTCATTGTATGAATATTCTAATGAGATCTAATGACACGGCTTCCCGGCTTCCCGGCTTCCCCCATGGTGTCCTTCTACCTGCAATGGCTTTGCCCTTGAACTTGGGCTCCAGAGTCAGACAGCACAGCCGTGCACTTGCAATCTGCATTTCTGCTGCTTAAGAAATTTATTATCTTGGGCACACAGTTAGGTTAAACCGTATGATAATGCTGATAATTGATAATTTTTATGTACTAAAATGACAATTTCATGTGGCTCAACCTAATTCTTTAGCTCTCTGTTCCTCAGTTATCTTACATAAAAGATAAAGTTGAAAATAGTGCTTGCCTCATAGGGTTGCTGTGAGAACTGAATGGCCGCATGTGGAGCAGTGTTTAGTCTGAGCTTGGCCGAGAGCCCAGAGGGCCAGGGCTGCTGTGGGAGCCAGGTGCCACGGCCTCCTTTGTGGGGGAGGAGCCTCCTCACAAGTCCAGGCTTCCAGAAGTCTCCTGTTCCCCTCTTTTGCCACCTCTCCTACACCTGACTTTACCTTCATCATCAGCTCAAGGCAGGAGAGTCAGCCTGGAATAAGAGCAATTTTTCTGACACTTTAGATGATATAGCACAGTGAACAAAATAAATACTATTCCCTACCTTCACGGAGTTAATGTTCCAGTCAAGGAGGAAGAAAACCAGGGAAGTAAGAGAAATATACGGCATTTTCAGAAAACTAAAGTAGAAGAGAGGGATCTGAAATGTCAGGTGGTACTTTAGGTGAGAGAGGACACAGTGCCCTTGCTCTGTACCTGAAGTTGGTTTGGCATTTGACCTTCCTTTTAGGCCTTCCCCGTATCTTCCCCCTCCCTCTCTTTCTCCCTTCCTCCTTTCCTTCCATCTTCCTTTCTTCCCTTCCTCCTTTCCTTCATTCCCTCCTCCCTCCTCTCTCTCATTCTCTTTCTGTCTTCCAATTTGGATCCTGGGCAGCTCTCGTGGCTTACTTGAAACTGGCTTTCAAGGGTGGCTGTGTGCTGACTCTGCAGAGCTCCCTAGATTGGGAATTCCGAGAGAATTCACCCCAGGCCTGTTACAGGTTGCTTTATGCCGCTGCCGGCTCAGCGTCCATTATTAATTGGGCAATCTTGGGATTTAGCAGTGTTCTCTCTGCATTTTACCCCTTCATAACCCCACGTCTTCAAATGTCTCCCACCTGAGGCCTTCGGTCTCCTTGCCAACCAACTCCACGTCCCGAATCGCAAGGAATTACACAACCACATCATCACAAAACCATAATGCCTTCTCATCTGAGCTGTTTCCCCTGGCTGCAGCCAGGCCTGGGGCAGCCTGTTAAAAGATAAACTGAGGGGGCACCTGGGTGGCTCAGTCGGTTAAGCGACAGACTTCAGCTCAGGTCATGATTTCGAGGTCCATGAGTTCGAGCCCCGCATCAGGCTCTGTGCTGACAGCTCAGAGCCTGGAGCTTGTTTTGGATTCTGTGTCTCCCTCTCTCTGACCCTCCCCCGTTCATGCTCTGTCTCTCTCTCTGTCTCAAAAATAAATAAACGTTAAAAAAAATTTAAAATAAAAGATAAACTGAGGCATATTAAAAAATTTTAAGAGTTTATTTGAACAAAAACCAATTTGAACAGGGCAATATCCAACCTAGTGGAGAGAAAGGAACTCTGAGGAGCTGCACACAATGAAAGACTTTTATAGGCAGAAGGGGACAGAAATAAGGAGGTTATACTGGCAAAAAGGCAGACCGGTTATTGCAAGGTTACTTTCTTTGAGGGGATGGCAGGGATGTATCACACAGATTACCTAACTGGTGCTGATGGGGCAATTCCTGATTGACTGGTTAAGATTACGGTTCTGGCAGAGATGAGACTGTAATTGAGTTAAATCTCAGTTTGGTGACATGGAGCTGAGCATAAGCAACTCCATTTTGGGCCTGTTGTCTGGTTTTTAAAAGCCCAATCCAGGGTAGTTTATAGGAAGGGTATTCTGTCTTTTCCTCTAGAATGTACATGAGACTCTCCGGGGCCAAAAAAATCCTTTATGAAATACAAAGATAAGATCATAAAGATTAGTCTAGTAAAATACATATATAGCAATATTGGTGGGTGTTTTTTTTAATTTTATTTTTATTTTTTATAATATGTGTGGTTTGCTCTCTTTTGTTTTGAAGCTCATAGTTAGGGCAGAAAATGTGTCCGTGGGCCTGTGGGGAGGACTGGGAATGGTGGCTGACCATGCTCCCCTACCCTTCCCATCCCGTGGACTTGTATGTTGTTCTTGGATTTGAGGAAAGCCACGCTGAGTGCTGGCCACTGTCCTTTTGATGCCGCCTCTTAGGTTCACCACTGACTCGAGCTTTTGCTCAGAAAATGCTACCTCATCCCTAATGGCTGCACAACCGGGAAAATATTATTTTCAGATGTTTTAAATTTGTGCGGTGAGAAACATATGTCCTGCCATATGGAGCACAATAGGAGCTAGTTAAGGCCAAAGTGGAAACCAGAATTGGGAGGTCTCTTTTTTCTGTTTTTGAAGTCAGACCTGCGGGCCAGATTTCCCCAACCAGCAGCCGAAGCCGTGCTCTGAATTGGAGTACGTGTGCATCAGAGAGAAACCGTGTACACAAAAAGGCAAGCCCCTCTCTCTCTCCAGCAGTGCATCCAATTAGGGGAGCTGTATGGTGCTGCTGTAGCCCCATCCGGAAATCAAGTCGCAGACAACTTGGCAAAGACTCCAAATTCACATGCACCATGATATAAGATGTTAAAATATGTTTGCACAATAAGATAGTTGCACTAAGGCTGCACATGTGAAAATTTGCAACAATTAATTTTGAAAATAAAGCTCTTAGAGTTCTAGTAGTAACAGGGTTGGACTTTCACATGAAATGTGAGAAAGAAATGAAAAGAACACTAGAATATGAAAAACAGCATTAGCCTATCAGTCACTGACTCACTCAGCAAGTGCCGCTTTTGTGTGCCATCCAGAGCTGGGCTCTGCAGAAGGAAGATACGTAAGAAAAGCTTCCAATCCACCCACTCCTCCCCTGGCTTCTGCTTTCAGAACTGCTTGGTTTCATTCACTGAACTGCTCCACGTACCAGGCATTGTGTGATGAGCTCTCACAGAGCTCTCTGATGGAGGAAACAGGCAGGGAATCAGATAACTGTCTTATGTGAGCGAAGATTTAGATAATGGGGGATGCTAAGGAAGCTCGGTGGAGGTCATTTGGACGGGTCGTAAGGTCAGAGAATGCTTCCCAGAGGTCATGGCACCTGAGGTGCGACTGAAGTTTACCTGATGTATATTCAGTTATGGCCTAAGGTGACGCTTAGCTTCCGACCCCATGATTCTGGTTTGGCAGCTGAGCTGACATCATACTTGACTTTCCTGGAGCCTATGGGTAGTGGAGGATGTGCCCTAACTCTACTCCGTGCCCTGGCCAACAGAAGGCTCAGCTTTCAATCTCCGCCCAAACAGAACACCCTGCTGAATTACTGTTTCCAGTCTGGGAGGTAGGGATCTCCTACTCTCAGTCCTTGCAAAGCAAGGAGAGAGTGAGAGAGAGAGAGAGAGAGAGAGAGAGAGAGAGAATGTAAGTGAGTGGGTGAGGGGCAGAGAGAGAGAGAGAGAGAGAGAGAGAGAATCCCAAGCAGGCTCCACACTTAGTGTGGGGCATGACTTGGGGCTTGAACTCACCACCATGAGATCACGACCTGAGCCAAAATCAAGAGTTAGATGCTTAACTGACTGAGCCACCCAGGCCCCCTGAGGTCTGATGATCTTAAGTTCAATGAGTGGCTGCTTTTTCCTAGCTCTAGGTACCAGTTTGACACCTCTGTGGGGACTTGTTGTCTTTTTCCCCTCTCACCTATCAGAGGTGATCACTCAGAACCTTAACCTGATAGGCTTACAAGAGAAAGATGTCTTTATGGAAAACCGGGGGGGGGGGGGGGGGGCGGGGGGAGAGACTGTTCCCTCAGAGGGAGTGGTGGGGAATTCTGTTGTAGGAATGAAGGCAGAGCCAGATGGAGGGGAGTTAGCTCCCCTATGGAAAATAGGAAGCCAAAGCTGTTGTTATCCATGGAACTAACATGATAAAAAAATGGAGTTTTAGGAAAATAGCTCAATGATGGGGTGTAGGATTCATTGGCTAAGAAAAAAGTGTAGAGGCAGGCAGACAAACTAGGGCAATAGAACAATGGTACAGGGTTAGTGTGGTTTTAAGTATTGGCCTTAGAATAGGAAAAAAAAGATGAAGCAAAGGAAGAAGTGGGAAGACTTGGAGGGAGATGGGGGAGCATGTAATAGAGAAAACCAACAATCAATGGTGATGAGTTCATGAAGATAATTGATCTGATTTAGTATGGATAAAGGGATTGTGGCTATTGACTTGCAGTGATACTGGTTTCATTATTCTTTCAAAGCCCTATCCTAAAAATAAGTTCTGTACACGGAGTATGGCCATATGCTTTAAGATTGGGCATCTGTCTTCCCCAGTTTCCCTTTTCTTCCTGTCTTATGTTTCACTGGTCTTGATCCCCCCACCCTTAAGTCCAAGGACCCTACCGTCACAGCACAAAGGAGAGCATACCTATTCTCCACCTCTGCTTGGTAACAGGCAGTAAGGCTTGGATCAGAAACAAAAGCAGATAATAACCTGGATACAACACTTCAGCTTTTATATAATCTTGATTACATGTAGTTTAGTAAAATATATGACTTTGTTTTAATGCAGAGCTTGAAGAGAAAATTTTTAAAGTCCCCTACTCTTCTTTGAAAATCGGAATCAAATGAAAAAATAATTTTGAGTTGAATTATGGAAAAAACAGTGATTAAGTCTGAATTCATGAAAACCTTGTTTTGAATGGCCAGATTATTTTGTAAATGTGTTGGTTTCTATGGTCAGGATTTTTCTAGTCTCCAAATTGTGTGACATTGAGGTTTTTAACATTTTTCATTGTGAAACAACAAGAGTGAATCTTTTCAAAAAAAATGTTTAATGTTTATTTTGGGGAGAGAGAGAGAGAGATTGAGTGCAAGTGGGGCAGGGGCAGAAAGAGAGGGAGATAAAGAATCAGAAGCAGGCTCCAGGATCTGAGCTGTCAGCTGTTGAACCCAGAAACCGCGAGGTCCTGACCTGGGCTAAAGTCGGACGTTTGACTGAGCCACCCAGGAGCCCCCAGCAAGAGTGACTCTTGATGTTTGCTGGCCATTTCAAGTTTGTCTCTTGACATACCTTGGACAAGGTTCTTTCAGAGCACAGAGATGGACCCTCACAGAACTCCAACTCCAGCTTTAATTTCAAAGGAAAGTCTTCCAGGCCAGTCTTCTTTAAGAGCACAGTCCATTGCCTGGAATGCTTTGAGATATTGCATTCCATTCTGAGTGCTTAAAAGCCCTCAAGTGGAAAACTCAGATCAGTCTCAAAGAACTAGCCATGTGTTGATAGGCAACTTCTCTGTGCAATTTCTTTCTGTTCCTTACTGCTAGACCAGCATGATGTCAGTGCTGGAAAAAGTAAGCTTTATGTCTTTGCTGCTTTTTCAGTTTCTGTTTGGAGCATTGGTGTTGTGTTAATCAAAGGCTCATGGGAAATATAATGTCTGGTGTTGGTACTCAGAGCAGAAGAGCTACAATTGATTAGAACATGGAAGGCTCCTTGTAAATGCTATAAATTGCATTGTTGGGTTAGTGTAAAGCTACAAAATAAAATACCTAAGTCTGTTTCCTCAAACAGTTAATATCCATCTTGTGTAGAGGAAAAATTGAGGGGGAAGAGAGGGGAAGGCAATGAATGTTCAGCTGGAATAAAAAATACAATAGACTCCTCTGAGTAAGCTGATGCTTTTCTCCCCATAGAACTCATTTAGGTTAATCTTATATTTAAAGCTTTTAATATTAAATTATAGATAAATGGTCACTTGGAAACATTCAAGATGGCAGAATGAAACAATTTGAACACATATTTTTATTACTCTACATTAGCATAACGAATTTGAGATGTTCAGTCAACTCCTTTAAAAGAGAGAATAGAAAAAGGGAAAAAGACAAAAGCAACGTTTTCAAGAAGCAGAATTAAAACAGAGAACACCTTTCACCTGGTCAATTATTTCAGAGCAAGAGATAAGGCTCCTCATTAAGAACTGGCATCAGAAAAAGTACTTTGTATGAGGAAATTAAACAAGAAAGAAAAAAAGGTACAGCAGGAAGCAAGGACTGTGGAAAATGTTTCTACATTTTTCTAATTACTCATTTCATTTCCTGGAAAGAAATGGCTGCCCACCGGTGGGTTGATCTAGTTTAATATTTACCTCAAAGTACAATTTTATGGTCTAACCTTTATTAACAAAGTCAAAGTTACTGAAGAAAAGTGAATGAACTTCAGAAAAATGCAGACTTTCTGATAATTAGTGGCTGTGTTAGAAATGTTGTCTAATTTTTCTCATCCCTTGTGCTGGGTGATGAGAGGTTAACTTGGACAGATAATGCAAACAAAGAGAACAGAAAAATCCAGCAAGCCTGGACATTTCAAGCAACCCCTCTCCCCACCTTTTTTTTTTTTTTTCTATTTTAGAAAATTGACTTGAGATTTATATAGAAAATAAATGAGGTCCTCTGCACTTGACCTCAGCTGGTGGAAAATCACCTAACTCCCACCTCCCCAAATCCTTGCACTTACTTTCACGTTTCTTCTTAACACAGTTTCTGTAGATCAGAGGAGTGATCACTCCTGCCCACAGCCACCTTCGTGAAGTGCCTAGCCCCCATAGCAGAGGGACATATTTATTCACTCTTTGAGCTCTTGGGTGTGGGAAAGAGGAAACTTCCATCTGACCTTTCAGCACATTCCTTTTCTAAAAGTGACTTTTTCAGTGTGAAATCTCTGATGTGGTTGCATTTGACCGAAGTTATTTTATTTTTAACCCATCTAGCAGTGAACCCACATTTACTATTACTGCCTATGTATGTAATAGGGGGTAGGCAGAGAGTGGTTTGACTGGTCGAACTATTATTGAGGTTCAATCATGACTGTCATCTCGTTGCAGGTGTTGGTTTTCTGGAAGGTAAACATACAAATAATACCTGACTCTTAATATCTGGCATAGTATTTGTGAATAAATGGTTACCTTGATCAATGTAATTGCTATTGTTATTATAAACTACTAATATTACTTCTAGACCATGTACATGTCTAGGATTAAGAAACTTATGAACTCTGGGGTGCCTGGGTAACTCAGTCAGTTAAGCATCTGACTCTTGATCTCAGCTCAGGTCTTGATATGGTCATGAGTTCAAGGCCTGTGTTAGGCTCCACAGTGGGTGTAAAGCCTACTTAAGAAAAAAAACAAACTTATGACCTCTAATTGCAGTCTGGAATAATAGATTTAACCTTCCTGGAAATATCTTTATACAAAAAATACAGCAAATACAAATACTTTTAACTTAATTTTAAAATAGATTATTTTGGAGTGCCTGGGTGGCTCTGTCGGTTAAGTGTTTGACCCTGGATCTCAGCTCAGGTCATGATCTCACAGTTCATGAGATGGAGCCCTGCATTGGGTGCTGCAGTGACTGCACAGAGCATGCTTGGGATTCTCTCTCTCTCTCTCTCTCTCTGCCCCTCCCCCACTTGTGCTTGCTCTTGCACTCTCTCTCAAAATAAATACACATTAAAAAAATACTAATTAAATAAACATTTAAAAAATAATAAAATACAATGGATTATTGTACCAGCCATTGAACTTAAGGGCTGGACAAAATTAGGCATCAGAACTTAGGCAAGAGGACATCAGAACTAGGCAGGATAAGCTTATGACCCAACTCCCTGCTTGTTGTGTCTATTTCCTAAATGGAAATCACTATACTTCCCTAGCACAGGACGGTGTACTGAATTCATATCTATCTATGCCATATTACTCAATAATAATGACTGAGGCTCATATCAATTGACATGTGAGTAACACCCCTAAGTACTATTAGGGATGGTCTGTCATCACTCTTTTGCTCTCATTCAGAAAATCCAATTAATTGCCTCTGGGTTGAAACATTGGGCTTATGGAAGAAGCAGCAGAGAAGCCAGGTGAAACTGTAAAATGCTGATTTGGGCTTTTGGAGGCAGATGTTCAGATTGTACAGGGGCTGGGAGGTCAGAGTGACAGACCCAATGGGGTTAATTTATTACCTTTGGAATTGGTGGAGGCTTTGTCCAGAAATAGGCAAGATCAGTGTTTCTCAAACCTTAATGGACTATGGATCATCTGAAGATCTTTTTAAAATTCAGATTCAGATTCACAAGGCAGAGGACTTGAGATTCTGCATTTCTAACAAGCCTCTGGGGGATGCCACGAATTCTACTTTAAGTAGCAAGGGATATAATGGCTACTAGGAGATCTTTGGTAAAGGAAGAAAGAGTGTGTGCCAAGAGGTGAGGAGAGAAAAGAGAAGAAGGGACTCTGGATGGAAATTTGGATCACAGTGCCTGAGGCTGCTGAGGGTCAGGGGAACTGGGTTTTCAGGAAGCAGATCCAGTGCCAGGAGAGCCAAGGGACCTGTGGGGGCAGAGTCCAGATTGGTGTTCTAAGCCATTTTTCTGGGGAGGCAAGTTGTGTGAGACCAATGTTTCAGGATAAGTATAATGATTCAGTGTTAGTTTTCTGAATGGCCTCTCCTGGTTAGAAAGCTCTTTCCATAGGTGGAATAGGATCTGCTGTCCCTCCAAAATAATGAGAGAACCTATGTTGAAAATCTCTATGCCAGTAGAGGATTATAGTTAAAGAGAAGCACTCTTGAAGCCAGGCATGGGTTCCACACCCAGCTCCACTAGTTACAAGTTGTTTCTTGCAAGGTTATCCTCTCTAAAACTCAATTGTCTCATTGGCACAATAGGGCTAACCAACTGCTTATCTAGATACAGTTCTCTCTATGTCCAAGAGATCGTAAGCACCTTGCTTGGTCTGTCAACTTTATAAAACTGATTTCCTGCTTGCAGGCACTGAAATCCAAGATGTTCTATATTAGGAAAGTTTATTTCCTTCTATCAATATATTCTCTTGGACCCTGTACTTGGAATTCGGTCTTTGTTATATTGACTATTACACTCCTTACTGAGCAAATAAACATGGCATATAGGCCTATTTTTCTAATCTATAGAAAGACGTTAAGATGAGAGTGAATTTGGTATGTTTCAGGGACAAAAAGACTTCTGCTGTGGTTCAAACAGGGTGGTCAAGAAAGAGTGATATGGGGCGAGATCTGAGAGACACAGGGCCAATTCACAGAAGGCTATGTAAGCTTCAGAAAGGATTTCAATTTAATTAAATCAGCAGTGATGCAATGGAGGTTATTTAGGTGCCTAATGATTAAATAAAAATAGCAATGATACCTACCATTTATTGAAGGCTGACCCTGTACCTTGGTGGTGTTAAGGATTTTTGTATATGTTAACATTTAACTCTCACGTTAACCATATGAGATCCTATTATTGCCTACATTTTATAGATGGGTAAGTTGAGGCTCAAGAGGTTAATTAAAATGCCCAAGGTCACCAGCTGGTAATTAATAGGAAACAAGATACCACCACACTGTACCCTTCTAAGTCCACTGTTTATTTCCATCCATTGTTTCCATTTGGGTTTGTTTAATTGCCAGTGATTGCCAATGGTCATGGCACCTCGAGGCTGCTAGTCACACTGGCTCCCATGCAGCAGCGTGTGTGGACGTGAACCTGATGCAGGTGGAGCTCTCTTGGCAGTTCTGAGAGAAGCACGAGCGTCTTGTCACCTGGACCATCCTGTCATTTTCCCATCTGCACATCTCTGCATTCACACACGTCCAAGCCCCTATATCATCTTTATGACTCTAACCTGCCTTCCCTCAGGCCACAGCGAATCACTGCTTTTCATTAGGTGGTGTAATGAATCCATCTGCCCAGTGGTACCTCCGAGCAGCAACCCTCACCACACACATCTGCTCCCACGAAGCTGCAGCAAGCGGCGCGACCTCTCGGGGATCGCAGACACTGGGAGAGACTTGGTTTTTATGCCAGCACACATCTCTCCCATCCTCCCTGGTGGAGCTAGCTCCCTTTATGTGGCTTAACAGGGAGATACGATATTCCTAAGCAATTGGGGACAATTCTGAAGGGCAGTCCTATTGACAGGCTTCCTGGAGTGGATGAGAGATGATGACAGGGATGAATTTTATGGATCAGATCATGTCTCTTTTGCAACACATTGTCCTTAGAGTTTCACCGCAGCTCGTGAATGTGACTAACACAGGAAATTGTGAAGACTGGTTACCAGCAGGACGGAGGCCCAGGTTTCTGATTCTGCAGGCCCCATGCTTCATTCACAAAGTTGAAAGAGTCACTCTAAATTCAAAGGGAAGCAGCTGCCACAGAGAACTCAAATGGCAAATCAGAGACCCCACTCGGAGTTGGCAGGAGACAGCAGGATCAGACTTCTCTTCTGGTCCCTAACTTATGACAACTATTGCTATTGCCTGGCTTTTAGCAATTGGCATAGGAAGATATTTCATCAGTGGTGTCAAAACAATGAGGATAAAAATAATCACCGCATACTGAGGCCCTGCCATTTATGAGATGCAGGCATCGTTTCTGGGAAGTGTAGGAGCACATAATGCCCATTGTCCTCTTAGTAATTGCCTTGGTCCCCAAGGGTCCTAATGGGGAAGGGGCTTAATGAGCTTTGGCTCCCTAGAAAAAAGGAACAGAAACAAAATATCTATTGCTCAGAATATAACCAGAATGATCCCCGGGACAGAAAACTCTGGAGTTATATAGGAAAGAGTACTCGCGACTGGTGAGAGGAAGAATCTCTCTATTGCTAGGAGACTTATTTTAATAAGGAAGGTAGTATACATAATTTTTGAAGTACATCACAAGCACTCTGCTTTGTTCAGCAACTATTTATTGAGCCAGTACTTCCTAAGCATAAAGGATACAGATACGAATGTGGCAAAATATCTGCTCTTGGGCTAACAGCTCAGTGGAGGCATAAGATAAATGAGAAAAGCATGGAGAGGCAAGTGGGTCTGCGTAGAATTACTACTGGGCGAGGGGCACCTGGGTGGCTCAGTTGGTTAAGCATCTGACTCTTGATTTCAGCTCTAGTCTTTATCTCATGGTTCCTGGATTTGAGCCCCACATTGGGCTCTGTGCTGACAGTGTGAAGCCTGCTTGGGATTTGCTCTCACCCTCTCTCTCTCTCTGCCCCTGCCCTGCTTGTGCGCTCTCTCTCTCAAAGTAAATAAATAAACTTAAGAAGAAGAAAAAAAAGAATTACTACTGGGTGGGATTAGAGAGGAAGAGAATGGGGTGGTGAGGAAAAGCTTCCTTGAGGGGGTGACCTTGAAGCCAGTGACTGAATGTTAAGGAAGAGCCAAGTATGCAAAGTAGAAGGGAAGAGCATTCCAGGTAGAGAACCAGCTTCCAGGCTGTAAGTTGACCATGAGGTTGGTACGTTTTAGGGACAGAAAGACCCCCCGGCCTGGGTTTGAGCAGGGTAAGTGAGAAAAAATGATAGGATGTGAGATCTGAGAGGCAGGCAAGAGGCCAGATCATATAGGGATCTCCAAACCACGAGAAGGATTTGAACAAAGCAAGGAGAACAGTTAGGAAGCTGTTGAAGTATTCCACAAGAGAGGTGAGGACAGCTTGATTCCAAAGTGTGTCAGTAGAGGGATTGGGAGAAATGGATAGATTCAGGCTATCTTTTACAGGTGGACTTAAGAAGCTATGCTGATAGGGGCGCCTGGGTGGCTCAGTGTCTGACTTCGGCTCAGGTCATGATCTCACGGTCCATGAGTTTGAGCCCCGCGTCGGGCTCTGTGTTGACAGCTCAGAGCCTGGAGCCTGCTTCAGATTCTGTATCTCCCTCTCTCTCTGACCCTCCCCCGTTCATGCTCCGTCTCTCTCTGTCTCAAAAATAAATAAACATTAAAAAAAATTAAAAAAAAAAGTTCTGCTGATAGGTTGGATGTGGGGATGATGCAAAAAAAAGTTATCAAGGGTAATTTCCAGATTTTTTTCATGAGCAAGTGTTACCTTTTAATGACACCAATTGGTGATACCATTATGGTACCATTTACTAAAAGAAGACTGGTGGAGAATTGGAAGGGAAATTCAAGAACTGTGATGGGCCATAAGTTTGAGAGGCCTGCTTTGACATCTGTGTGGCAGTGCTTAATAGTCCAAATAGTTGGTGCAGGCAGTGGCAGGTGCATGGATGATATTTAAAGCCCTAATACTGGATGAGACCATTTAGAGAGTGCGTGCAGACCTGGAAGAGAAGGGATCATTGCACAAACCCTAGGCCACTCTGACACTCGTAGGTCAGAAAAATGAAGTAAATTTAGTGAAAGAGCTGAACAAAAGGCAACTGGCAAGTGGGAAGCAGAACCTGGAGAGTGTGTTGAGAGTCAGAAGAAGGTGTTCTAAAAAGAGGGAGTGATGGACCCTGTTGACGTCTGCTGAGAGGCTGAGTATAATGAGGGCAGGGATGCTCATTGGCTTCTACAACATGAAGCACAGTAGAACAGGAAGCCAGCAGAAGTGGGCTGAGGAGGGAGTATGGGAGGAGGGAATGGAGGCAGTGACCATAAGAAACTACTTCAGGAAGTATTGCTGTTAAGGAGAGCAGAGAAATGGGGTTGTGGCTGTGTGGGGATATGGGGCCAAGAGAGGACTGCTTTTCTATCTATATTTTTAATATGGGAATTACAAGATCATGCTTTGGTAGAGGGAGTGAAATGGATGATGCTGAAGAGAAGGAAAAATTGGAGGAACAAAGTCCCTGACACGGGTGAGGGAGGATGGGAGCCAGGGCGGGTGGGGGTGGGGACAGTTGGTTTGAAGAGAGTGGGACACCCGATCCTTGGTGATCTGAAGGAAGCCATTGAAGGCTTAGGGCAGTAGTTTGGGTGCTCACATGACAAGGGAGGCCCTTCTGGTCACTTCAGTTTTCTTGAGGAAAAGTGAGGCAAGGTCACCGGTTAACACTGGGGTGGGGACAGTGTGAAAAGAGATGTACAACAGTCACTTAGAAGAGCGGGAGAGCAAACACTTGGAGAGTGTGACAGAGCTCCCAGGTGGTGCTAAAGGGCACTGGAGACTTGTGACCATGAATTAGAGTGAAACTAGTCAGGAGAGTTGTGTTGAAAGAAAGCTGCAAAATATGGAAGTGTCCCTATAGTTCTCACAGCGCTTCCTACCTGCACTGACTTGAATAGCCATCAGCATAACCCTGGGGGGCAAGAAGGCAGTGTGAATACCTCCCATTTAGAGATGTTCATGGTGTAGCTTAAAGAGATTAAATGTCCAGCCTGGGTCACAGAAGCAAAGCATCTGACTCTAAAACTTATGTTCATTCCATCACACCAGCATCTGTGGAACTGACTTCACAGCTAGCGTGATCATAGAATGAAGTATGACAACAGACCCATGGCCTTATCTGTTTGGAAAAGATTTTTAAAGTTGATGCTGGAGCAAAATATGGCTAAAAGATTTGTTGAAGGTGATTTATAATAGAAGAATTGTTAAAAATTCTTACAATATGCCCAAAGAAAAATATGGTTGATAAGTGTGGATGAAAAATGATGCTAACACAGCATGATGGGTAAGAGGGTGGGCTTTGGTATAAAAAATTACCTAGGTTTATAACAAATTGTTTTGAAGAGAGAGAGAGAGGAGAGAGAGAGAGAGAGAGAGAGAGAGAGAGAGAGAGAGAGAGAAATTCCAAGCAGGCCCTATGTTCAGCACAGAGCCTAATGCAGGGCTTTATCTCACGACTACAAGATCATGACCTGAGCCAAAATCAAGAGTTGGACACTCAACTGACTGACTTATCCTGGTGCCCCATAACATTTTTTTTTTTAATTTAAAAATTACCAAGTTTCAAAGCCTGGCTCTACCAGCCTCGGGCTTTGTGACTTCAAAGTAGTTTAATTTCCTAAACTCAGTTTACTCATCTCTAAAATGATCATGATAATATTACTTTCCCTCACTGGGTTGCAGTGAGGATTAAATAAAATAATGCCCAGAAAGAATACAGTACATATACTGTTAGGGCTCATTAAAGTTTTACCATTATTATTACTAGTGAAAACTAAAGATGCAGTGTGAGGAAGGGCTGCTGTAAAATTGTGTCAACAGTTACATAATGTGGACTCCAGCCGTTATTTCTCAAAGGTGGTTGATTAAAGAATTAACACAGTACTACTCTAGATAGGAACCTAAGATTATTTATTTTATTTAATTAATTATTTTTTAATGTTTACCTATTTTTGAGAGAGACAAAGACAGAATGCGAGTGGGTTAGGGCCAGAGAGAGGGGGAGACACAGAATCCAAAGCAGGCTCCAGGCTCCGAGCTGTCAGCACAGAGCCCGACGTAGGGCTCGAACTCACGAGCTGTGAGATCATGACCTGAGCCAAAGTCTGACACTCAACCGACTGAGCCACCCAGGCACTCCAGGAACCTAAGATTATTTAGCAATAACTTGCCACCAAGTCCTAGAATAGAAGCCTAATTGAAAAGCTAACAGATTTGGCTGATAAAACACACATTTTGCTGTTGGCTAAAAACAAAAACAAAAACAAAAAACTCAAGACCTTATGCATATTTATTTATGCATATAAATATGTCATTTAAAATCTATACAGGAAATTCAAGCAAATATGTAATACTGGCCAAAAAACTACATATAATTTGAAAAATTACAAATTCAAAGAAGACATGTTGGGTCAGCAATGTGAGTGACTCTGATCATACCATGTAGGCACTTTCTATCACATTATAGCAACATTTCCAAAGATGAGGAGCTAGCTGACTGTCTTCTCATCAGAGGAGCTCTAGTCTGTCCATATGTGGGACTTCACTGATGAACCCCATCCTATTTTATCGAGTTTCTATCATGGTCATCCAAGTTATTTAAATAAGGTCATAATGTAGTAGTTCTGGTATTTCTGGTCCCTATGCTGGTTGAATGCTGGCAAATCCAGACAAAACTAAAGAGGAAGTCTGTGCAACTTACAGTAGGGGATCATACATAAATCCTGTGTTTTATGGAGTCTGACAACTTTTTAAAAATTTATGTGTAATAATTCTATTGAATTAAATAGTAGAGCTATGCCATGCTGCTCAAAAGGCTACTTTACCTTTCTGGTCTGACTCTTGGAGGTGTTAGTAACTAAGAGATTGGATTGCTAAGCTTAGGTCTCTGCTAAAGAAGGTTCTGGCATAGTTCTCACTTGGTCCTCTCCCTCACAGATATCTGTGTAGCTTTAAACCTTTGTGATGCTCTGACCTCATCTAAGGGGCTGTCTCCAGGCAAGGGCATGTTTAAAGAGATCCACCATGATTGTGATGTACATGTGTACTCTCAAAGTCAAGAATTGCATCTAAAGCAAACCTCTCAGGTTTTATAAGCTACTATATAAATGTGTGTGTGTGTGTGTGTGTGTGTGTATGTGTGATACATTCATAGATATATGTCCATTTTGTTAAAATATTTAGGATTTTTTAATGCCTACAAAGCTTATGCTTCTGAGAAGTTGATTAGGAAGTCAAAGTGATTGTGAATCTTTCTGCTACATCAGCAAGGTATTTCAGAAGCTTATCACAAAACTCTTTATCAGATAAGAATGTTTTCAGCAGTAAACAACAGAAAACCCATCTGAGTCACTTAAACAAATAGAAGGGTATTTTTCTTATAAAAGATGTCTATAAGAAGGTAACCCAGGACTGGTACAGCAGCTAAATAATGTCAGTGAGAACCAAAAATGTTTTTTTTAATTCTCTCCAGACATCATTACCACGTGGCATGTTGCTTCATGGCTGCAGTATGGCTGCCTCTGCTCCAAGCATCACGTTCACATTCAAGGCAAAAGAAAGGAAAGGAAGAGTGGCACTAGCGATGTCTTTATCAGGGAAAAAAACAAACAAACAAACATCATTGCTTACATCTCATTGGCCAGGACTGTGCCTTATGGAAATCTTTTGTTGCCAGGAGGTTTCCTGGCCTCCACAGTAAAGGAACAAGGAGGAAAGAGGAATAGGAATGGCCAGCCAATGCCAGCTGCCATATTTTGTATATCCATATGGCTATTCCATTAACTTCCCTGGCATTAGGGAAGGAGCGGTTTTTTATTGTTGTTGTTTGTAATTTAAGTAAGCTCAATACTCAGCATGAGGCTTGAACTCACAACCTGAGATCAAGATTCACATGCTCTACCTATTGAGTCAGTCGGTCCCCCAGGGAAGGAGTCTTCTGATACACCTCCCCAAATCATTCAGCTTTTAAAATTACCTTTACTGTCACTGCTTGTATTAAAAATGGCAATAGCAGCTGTAACTATCATTTACTGACTTACTGTGTGCCAGGCATTGTGCTAGCTGAGTTTTCTACCTTTCCTTCAGTCTGGTTACAGTAATCTTCCCTACAAGAGGATATTCGCCCTGTCCCTATTTCACAGATAAGAAAGCAAGCTCTCTGAGGCTGGAGAGGATAAATGGTTTGCCCAAGGCTACATACTAAGAAGTGATGGAGTTCGTGAACTTAAGTCCATATGGCTCTACAGCTTATGCTCTTCCCAATGCAGGTACTGTGCCTTCATACCTGGATCAAAACTGGCCTTGAGTGATCCACACACATGAAGGAATATGGATTTTTTCATAATCACCAAACATTCTTTTTATAGCAGGCTGCATCTAGTCCCTACTTGCTGTCCCCTTACAACTCTTTGAAGTCACTCAAGTGAAAAAAAAAAAAAAAAGTCATCCTCATGTTGACCGGGTCTCCTGAGTGGTGTTGGTAATTGGGCCGGGGCAGCCAACTGGCCCTGGGACTCTGCCGGCCTCGCATGAGCACCTTCTCCCTATGCTGTCTGGCTCAGCTTGGCAGCTTCCTGTTGCCATCTTTCCAGGAATTCAGCAAGGGCTCTGGGAAACCCAGGGGCCATGCAATTTGAAAAGAGGAAGTGCTATGGTCTTGTTACTTCTCAACGAGAAATGGACTTTTCAGTGGCAGGGCCAAGCCTCGATTCCCCGGGGGAGACCACGACTGAGCAATGGTGCTCTGGGAAAATGATCAGGGAGCTCCACAAGGCCATTTGGCAGCCCTTGGATCCAAGTCTGCGAGACACTGGCACCGGGAACGGACCCATTTCAGGCAGAGCGGGCCGTCCTTGTTCAAGTCTGATTTACAGGAGATGTGTCAACATGTAGTAGAAAAACTAACCTCTGGCGCTCCTTAGATGGAACTTTCTGTAAAAAGAACGGCCTGCTGTAATTGTGAGGCTTTCCTTCTGCTCTAGAAAACCCCTGGGGACATTTCTGTACTGGATTTATAAGGCCAAAATTCTCAAGCTTTATAGACCAGCCTCTAATGGCCTTAGGGTTCTCTCAGACACTTTTGAGGTCCTTGCTGTGTTATCCCTTGAATAATCAGGGGGCTGGTGGGGGTGAGGAGGTCTCTGGGGGATCTATTTCAAGCCATGGAAGCCCAGGTAACTATAATAATAGCCTGTAGATACAGGCTAGTCAGTGCTTAGAATTCCCTCGAGACTCAAAGGTAAATCAGAAAAATTTTTTTTTGATTTTGAGTCTTGCAAATACTCAGTTTTGCTTGTAAGAATGCATTGGTTGCTTACTCTGAGGAGGCAGATGATCAAAGGTAACCCAGGGACAATACCAAGGGCTCCAAATAGCCTCTGGCTTCTTTGGTTGGGTGCAAGGCAGAATCAGGACTTTCAGTCAGGTAACCCACTTTCTTGTCAGGCTTGTCTTAGGCAGTCAGCCCCCATAAAAGGCCCCCAGGGACCAAAAGCCACAAATGCACACTTATTCTTCTTTTGGCTATGGCAAACAAAGAAAACTCTGGTTCAGCCATCTCTCTACCTTACCTATGGCATCTTCATCCATCGGCAAGAAGTCTCACATATTGGGGACTCAGTCTCCACCATGTACAAATGCTGGTGGATTAGGGTGCATGGTGTGGAATCTCTGTACTCAAAGTCAGCCTAGAGCTCTGCTGTGATTTCACAGCCACAGATGAACTACATTCTGCTTTTAGACTCCAGAAGATTCCTATGTTACTTGGTTCTAATAATGGGACCCTGAGGTTTCTAAATTCATAATTTTATAAATATTCCTTGTCTCCTTTTCCAAAGCTAACAATTCAGATAAGGCTGTAAACATCTGAGGAGGGTCCTCTGAGGCAGCCCTCCAGGCTTAAAATTCTCTTAGACTTTTCTTGCAAAGCAGCAGATGACTTGGGGTTTATCAAATTTTCCATGTCTATTTTTGTCTCCCTCAGAAGGAAATAACCTGAATCTCATGGCTTCTACCATTATATCATCTAGTGTGTCTCTTGTCTTATTCCCCTTCACTCCCTTAATTCTTTGTGACTTTTTGCTCTTTCAAGGGGAAAATCCTTAGGGTAGAGAAGGGAAACGGGTCTGCTTGTCCTAAAAATGGGCAGCCCTTCCCCAGGAGGCAGAAACAAGTCTGACAGTTGGGCATGAGGTACATTATTTTCTCAGTCAGTTCGCATTCAGCAAGTTTCTTTGTGATATCACCATCTCTGTCTTCTTGTTTTTGGGCAATTCAGCAGGAAATGAGCAGCACAATGCCTTCCCACAAATGTGCCAGAATGGAGGGACTGGTTTACCACAGACCTCCAACAGGTGAAGTTGCCTGAACAACTCAATTAGATCGGGATTGTTGTTTTAACTGTAAAGTCTACACGGGCTCTCCAGTGGCGTGAACAGAGGGCCCCTCAATCCCTTCAGTGGAAGATGCATTTGGAGATGTCTTTCCAGCTCAAGGTAGTTTCCCCTTCTCTGGGGATGACCTTTACTTCACCATTTCATCCTGAGGAGTTGGCCTCCAGAAACCATGCTCTTTTTTTTGGCCTTGCCTTTTGATGTCTCCTTTGTGGATTTAAAAGTGGGTTTCTGACTAACTCTGTGGTGATTGGAGGCCTTTTCTCATATTTTATCCCCTCACCGGAGTCTACTGTGATGAAAATTCAAAATTGCATCCTGCCTTCCTCCCACATGTCCCAGGTCCCCCGATCCCCTTACTCGGTTTTCCTTTTCTTTCCCCATGTTCTTCATATCTAACATGCTTTGTCCTTTGTCTTTCCTGCTAGAATGTAAACTCCACGAGAGCAAGGCCCTACTTTGTTTACTGATGCAGCCTGAGCACCTAGATCAGTGCCTGACATGTACTGTACCCAACAAATAGTAGTTGGCTAATGAATGGTAGCTGGGGAGTGATCATGGTCTGTTACGTGGTCTAGAGAAGCAGGAAAAGCCAGCAGAGAGAAGAAAGAAGCAGACTTACAGGGAGAGGTAAACAGGAGAACAAGAGCGTTCTCACTGAGTTCCAACCCCTTATTTTAAAAAAAATTTTTTTAACGTTTATTTACTTTTGAGAGAGAGAGAGAGAGAGTGCGTGTATGAGTGAGGGAGGGGCAAAGAGAGAGAGGGAGACACAGAATCTGAAGCTGGCTCCAGTCTCCGAGCTGTCAGCACAGAGCCTAATACAGGCTCGAATATCCATGAACCAAGAGATCATGACCTGAGCCGAAGGTGGACACTTAACCAACTAAGACACCCAGGGTTCCCAGCTCCAACCCTTCTTGAGGCCAGGCTTCCCTCCTATCCTCGGGTTTCATGAGTCTTTGTAGTAAATTGCCACCCTTTCCTTCAAGTTAGCTGCAGTTGGTTTCTAGGACTTGTAACAAAAGGACCTTGACAACTTACACAGACAAAAACCCCAGCCTTCCTAGCGCTTGCTCTCTAGTGGAAGGAAACAGACAATGAAAAAGAAGTAGAATATATGGTCAGTCACATAGTGAAAAGAACTAGGGAAAATTAAATCAGGATAAGGGGAGCAGGGATTTCTAGAAGGAAAGCATTTAAAATTCTTAGAGCTCCCTGGGTGCCTGGGTGGCTCAGTCGGTTAAGCGTCCGACTTCAGCTCAGGTCATGATCTCACAGCTCATGAGTTCAAGCCCTGCCTTGGACTCTGTGCTGACAGCTCAGAGCCTGAAGCCTGCTTTAGATTCTGTGTCTCCCTCTCTCTCTGTCCCTCCCTTGCTCATACTCTCTCTCTCTCAAAAATAAATAAAACATAGAAAGAATTTTTTTTTTTTTTAATTCTTAGAGCTCCCACTTAAAATTCTCAGGGAAACCACCTCTCCCCACATACCCCGGGAATGTGATGTTTGAGCCAAAACCCAAAGCAGATGAGAATGTAAACGAGGACTGTGTGTGGGGAAGAGCTTTCCAGGCAGAAGGAACAGCAAGTACAATGGCTTTAAGACAAGTTTCAGAAAGATCAAGGAGGCCGGAATGGCAGAAACCCAGTGAGCCAAGAGGGAAGTAGGAACAGAGAGAGGCAAATAGGTGGTGAGGGGCCCTGTGGGCATTGCAGGAACTTTGGCTTTTACTCAAAATAAGATAGAAAGCCACTGCAGGTTTTGAGCATTATGTTTTAAAAGGATCTCACTGACTGTTGTAGATCAGTGTGGGGGGTGTGGTGATCAGGGTGGGGGTAGCACCCCTATAAGGAACTACTGCAGTAATCCAGGAGAGAAGGTGGCTCTGAACAGGACGGTGGTGGAGGAGGTGGTGAGAACTGGTCTGATTCTGCAGATCGACGGCAGAGCTGTGCCTCCAACATTTGAGGCCCCTTTCCCTGCAACAGTAGGGGGTCTTCTCTGGGTTGTACGAGACAGCCGGGCTGTGTATCCACTGTATATCCTCCCAGTCCCCAGGCCACCCTCATGGAGCACCAGCATGGCCTCTCCTGCTGGGGGAGGCTGTGACCACCACTAAATGAATTCCTGGAGAGGCTCCACACCCTTCCCACCTTGAATCCTCTGCTGGGCTGTTTGCTGAGAGGGAAGCATTTTCATGCTAGTGGTCACGGCCTTAGGGAAATAGACCAGGAGGGGGAAATGCAGATCCAGTCCTGTGTTTGGCTCTGATTCAGACCTCAGTTTTTTCATCTGTGAAATGAGGGGGTTGACTCCCAAGATCACTCATGGTCCCTTCTAGTTCTAATGGGCTATAATTCTGTGGATCTGAAGACTGAGTGAGTCCATCACTGAAGCCAGATCCAGACCAGATACTGCATCATAGGTCATAAAATAAGTGACAAATCACTCCAGCAGTTACTGGAAGGATGTAAGGAGCTCAGCCCTGCCTAAGTCTCTTAGCTACTACATGAAAATGGTTTGCGATAAATACTACTAACTGGAAAGAGAACAGGATACAAAACTGAAGCTTAGATTACATTAATGTAAGAAACAGAAGAGAGAAATATACTGTAATGTGAGTAAGTTCTCTCTGGGAAGTAAAGTTATAGGTTTTATTTTTTTCCTAGAACTATTCTGCATTTTCCAAATCTCTTACAATATTTTAATATAATTTAATGTATGCATGTATTCATAAATTTATATATATTCACAAATGTGGTCTTTATATTCCTTTTCCTGTTTTGATTGCCTCCATTTCTATTCTCCCCCCACACACACACATCTGGGCGCACCACCCCATAGCCCAGAAACCCATTTTCAACAATGAACGTCAGTATTACGTTGATCATCATCCATTCATTGCTTTAGAAAACAACTCCAAGGCACAGTCTGAACCCTCTACCTACCATGGGAACCATCTTGGCTCTGACCTGTTCTTGATGGGCCAGGGAAAGGAACATGTGACAAAACTAGACACAAGTGCATAGGGTGCAGTGGGGGGGGGGGTGGGTGGGGATTCCTGTTTCTGTTTCCTGAATGAGTGTCAGAAACCTTAGGACTAATAGGATCTTTTATAAAACAATGGGCCAGGTTTGATAGAAGAGTAGCTTTAGACTGTCCTGTAGACTTTAACTCAGGGCAGATTTTCGCTGGACATATGGGTTGTTTACATGTAGCTCTTGTTAAGGGACCAAGGATCCTGCATGTGTTTGTTTATCTGGTAACGCGCCCATTCTTGAGGTAAACTGCCCCATAACTTGACATAGAAATTGCAGTTAGGAGATCCCTCTTTGGTCATCCAGCCTAGAAAGCAAGTCTGTGGCAGGCAAGCCTCACCCACCGGGAACAGGATGTATGATGGGCCCCACGAGACAGAGCAGGAAGTTGACAGGGTCACTTCCTGCTGAGAATCACCTTAGAGACTCAGAACACTAAGCTCTGGGCTACCTCAGTCCTTTGACTCTTTTCTAAGAACACATATTTGTATATATGCGTATGTCAATACGCACGTGTCTGTGTATATATTTTTCTTCTTCCCTTTAACACCTGACTCGGACTTTGATGGGGCTGAGAAGAAAGGCTCGTGAGAACCGCCATGTGTGGACAGTGAATGCGAAGCTGCTCGGTTCCCAGAGGAAAAACGGGCCCCAGAGAAGGTCTGGGCAGCTGGGGTAGACACGCTGAAAATCACGGAATTACACAGTTCGCTACCAGAAGAAAGTAGCTATAAACAGATATAGTAGCCATGGAGGGACCTTGGAGGATGTTCATCGTGACCCCGCTCTCTTGGCAGGAGAGGAAGCTGCCCACAGACATTAAAGAGAAAAACCGGGTTCTTCGGCAGCTCAGTGACAACTGGTTTAGGCACATTTGCCTGCCTGCATCTCAACGTGACAGTTCCCACTAAGGAAAGAGGAAATAAGACTTCTATTCTTCCTTTGCCATGGTAAAACCAAACGTTCTGGATCCTCCAAGGCAGGCTCAAATCATTATGACTCCCTAATTTACCCTGGCTAAACTGAAAACTAAATGGAGCGTCCTTTTTCTGTGTGTGAGGAAAGGCTGACAGTGTTTGCTCAAGATATTTGCTAAATTACCTGAAAATTTTATCCTTACGGTCTTCTGAATAGACTGCAAACCTTACCTTGGGGTCTGAGTTTCTCATTCTTGGTGACTGAGTATTATTTTGGGAAACCCTAAGGGAGTGGATTGGCCTGAATATAACCTCTCAAAACACCTTGAAGGACTGGTTTAGGGACATCCATGCTGCAAAACTGAGACTCCCAGCAGCCACAGTGGCAGGAGCACATGTTTACGGACCATGAGTCTCTCTCCTCTGAGGTTATAAAACACCAGAGGATTTCCTCCTTTTTTACAAGCCCATGAGTCAACAGCTCCTGTGTCAACAGCTTTTTAATTTTTTTTTAAGTTTATTTATTTTTTTGAGAGAGACAGAGACAGCATGAGCGGGGGAGGGGCAGAGAGAATCCCAAGCAGGCTCCACACTGTCAATGCAGAGCCTGACGTGGGGCTGGAACTCAAAAAAACGTGAGATCATGACCTCAGCCGAAACCAAGAGTCAGACGCTTAACCGACTGAGCCACGCAGGCACCCCTCAACAGTTTTTTTAAAAAAATAATTCATATACAGGAAAATTTCCTTTATTTGGGCTAATATCAAGGGAGGACTGACTGAATTAGGAGCACAAATGATTTAAAGGATAAGTTGAAATAAAAGGAGTTTAACCCCAAATATGTGCCTGTATTAAAATAAGGCATGTCCCAAAATTTGTAAGTAATACACCCAACTCCTAGTGCACATAATATTCAGCAGAGGTTCATTAAAAATATTTGGCATCAGGGCATGTGGGTGGCTCAGTCAGTAAGCGTTCAACTCTCAGTTTGGGCTCAGGTCACAATCTCACGGTTCCTGAGTTCAATCCTGCATGGGGCTCTGCACCGACAACATGGAACCTGCTTGGGATTCTCTCTCTCCCTCCTTCTCTCTGCCCCTCCCCTGCTCATGCTCTTTCTCTCCTCTCTCTCTCAAAATAAATAAATAAACTTAAAAAAAATATTTGGCATCAACGGCTTAAAGTACAGGTGTTCTGAAATGCTGAAAAGCCACTGTGTTCTCAGTGATAAAATACCTCTTCAGTTTTATTAATTGGAGAAGAAACTCCCAACTTGCTGCTGAGTGATTCTGTTCTGACGGATGGACCGTGAAAGGGAACTATGACAAAACCCCAAATGTGTTTGGGGCATGTTTTCTTGAGAGAGCATTCACATGATCTCCACCGTCTGAGACACCCTTGCTTCTTGCGCAGTGGCCAACATATGAAACGTGTCTTTTTTATGGAAAAAAAATTACAGATCCTTTTGGAAAATACATAATTGGTGGAACACTAAAGGAAACCATACTTGCGAGTGACCCTTGGTTTTAGTTTTTTACCTGGATGCAGAAACACATTGAGGGGAGTAAGCACCCATGAGGAGTCCGATGGAAAATGGTGCATCTGAAATGCTTCTAATGCAAAAACAATGCCTCTATATCCTTCTGTCGGCAAAGGAAGGTCACTGGATTGCTCCCACCCGGTGTGAGCCTCCCTCTTGGCCTCTGATTCCCCTTGTTACCCATGACGTCCGCCGGCCAGGAGGAGAGCAGAGTCTGTGGCTGCACGCACAGTCCTGTCTGAGGCAGTTCAGGCAAATGAACTGAAGAGGCATCGTTTTCTCAGAGCTGTCCCCACCATCACTTTTGTCTAAAAACTGTATGTTTTGTTTGAGTATTGTTTTAAAAAACAGTTCGCCCTAGAAGAGATATTGGCCTTTTTAGAAAACCGCTTCTGGCACCAACCAAGAGATTCTGTGGCTCTAAGCTCTTTGAGAAGGCAGCGTACGGAGAGCCGAGAGCCGGCAGAAACAGCGATGGTTGCTAAGGGAACAATTGAATTGCTGACACAGAGACAGATGATGGGGCTGAAAACTCTTTTTTTCTTCTCCTGCCACATGGAAAAGAAAGCAGATGAGTCAGAGGGAATGGTGGACGCTCCTTTCTGCCTGTTAAGAAAGCTAAAAAAAAGGCCGGCATTGCCTACTAGCCTGAAGGGAAGAGTCTAGTGGTGGTTAAGGCAGAGAAAAGCTGAGAGCAACTGGAAAGTTGGGGATAAGCCCGCGAAGCCTGCGGAGAAAACACCACCTACTAATAAGAAGCGCAGAAGGCACTTAATCACATGTGCATATACGCTTCTTTGAACGTCCTCTCCTAAATACTTGGAAATATTGTTGATCGGTTAATTTATTTACTCAGGTACCATTCTGTTGCCATTTTCGAGAGCCTGTTGTTTCTTTAAACACCTTTTTTTGAGGTATAAGTACGTACCTTAAAATCCATCCCTTGTACCCATGGAGTTTAATGATTTTTAAAGTAATTTTAGAGAGTTTTGCGTCCATTTTCCCAATTCAGTGTTAGAACATTTCCATCTCGCCAAAATGTTCCCTTCTGCTGGTCCACAGTCAATTCCTACAACAGCCCCAGGCAAACTAATGATCTGTTTTCCATCTCTATAGATTTGCCCTGTCTAGAAATTTTATCTAAATGGAATCATATGATCTGCAGTCTCTTGTATCTGGCTTATTTCATTTCACAATGATGTTTTTGAGGTTCATCTGTATTGTACCATGAATCAGTAGCTCATTCTTTTTTAATATTGAATAATATTCCATAGTATTACATATCGCATTATATATATGATTATATACATGTGTTTTATGTATCACGTTTTGTTTATCCATTCACCAGTAGATGTTTGGATTGATTGGATTGTTTCCAGTTTATGGTGTTTATGAATAATGCTGCCATGAACATTCATTCATGTCATACAAGTCTTTGTGTGGACATACATTTTCATTTCTCTTGGGTACATACCTAGGAACAGAATTACTGGATCATATGGTAAGTATATGTTTAACTTGTTAAGAAACCACTAACTGTTTCCAAAGTGGTTTTCACCATTTTACATTCCCATCAGCAATATCTGAGGGTTCCATTTTCCTTATGTCCTCCATCTACATTTGGTATTGTCAGTCTTTTTGATTATGGCTCTTCTAATGGGTGTGTAGTAATATCACATTGTAATTTTCAAGTGCATTTCCCTAATTACTAATGACATTAAGTATCTCTTTATGTTGTAAAGGGGTTTATTAGGAAAAATATTTGAAATAATAGAATTTTGAGTGGGAAATCTGAAAACCAATAGACTATGAGTTAAGGCAAATGTCTGAATATTTGCCATTAGGGCCTATAGGACTGTTTCTCATTGTAAATTGCTTGCATCGGAATCACCCAGAGTGTTTGTTTAAAATGCACACCCTCCCTCACCTGCAGAATTGATGCCTGTGTAGGGGTTCCAAAGCCTATGTTTTTAACTGCCCCTTCCCTGGTTGATTCTTTTTTTTTTTTTTTTTTTTTGAGTTTATTTATTTATTTTGAGAGAGAGAGAGAGAGAACAAGCAGGGGAGGGGCAGAGAGAAAGGGAGAGAGAGACAAAATCTCAAGCAGGCTGTCAGTGCAGAGCTCAATGTAGGGCTCGAACTCACGAACCACGAGATCATGCACTGAGCTGAAATCAAGAGTGTGCCGCTTACCTGACTGAGCTACCTAGGTGCCCCTCCCTGGTTGATTCTTATGCACATGGGAGTTTAGGAGCCAGCAGCCTTCACCCAAGGTATTTTTGCTCATCTGGTGACTGTTACATGGATTGTAGGTTCAGGACTTTCCACTGCTATGTGAGGGCCCGAAGGAATGAGTAGCCCTTTAGAACTTTGGCTCAAGCATCATGAACTCAGTGTGTAAACCTTCAAGAAAACCATCTTTCTGACTCTAGATTTCTTCTCCTCGACATGGAAAAATTACAGCTCATCAGACACAATGTACATAATCGTTGCGTGTTATTAGAATTGCAAGAACCTGGTTCCTCGTTGCGTGTTATTAGAATTGCAAGAACCTGGTTCCTACCTCTTTCATAAGGTAGGATAGAAGAACACAGACCCGAGATTGTCCATAGAATTAAGTGCACTGAGCTCAACCATAAAAATACAGTCTTGACCAAGCTCACAAAAACATTAGCCGTTTTCAACAAGGAAAGCCCTGTTTTAGGAACATTTCCAGAAGGAATGTTTTAGCTTTGTCATTGGGTCAAATAAAAACTCATTAGTGTATGGCTTCAGTCTTTCCCTTAGAATTGAGTCTGGTGGTCCAGGATGGATGCAGCGTCCTAATCAATGTCACCAATTCCTCAGATACCGTGAATGCTGGCCGACCTAAATGATTTAAAAACTCTCTTAGGGGTGCCTGCCTGACTCAGTTGGAAAAGCATGTGACTCTTGATCTCAGTGTCGTGAGTTCAAACCCCACATTGGGTGCAGAGGTTGTGTAGATAGATAAATAAACAAAGTTCAACAATAAAATAAAAACTCTCTTAGGCTTGGGGTTCTTTATCATCACTAGGTCATGTTGTATGCATAAGTTTGTAAACACTATTGGTGTCACCCAGGAAATAAGAACAGAAGTCAAAAATGCCACAGCCAGGCCAGGCTTTGGCAGGATATTTCACTTTAAAAGGACGGTTTGGGACTCAACAGGACACATTCTTTGTACACTGTGATAATGGCTTGGAGCAGAGAGTATTGATAAAACTGGTAGAAAAAGGTTCAAAGAACTTTGAGTGGAGGTGGGGCTGATGATTTGGAATTTTACCAAGAAGCTGCTTTTCTTTCCATAAAGGGAAGGCTAAAAAGGGAATCATCCCATTTGTACTTCAAACTAGTTTTAAATATATTAGGAAAAAAATACGTACACACAACAAACCTCCTACCCAGACACCCTCCCACTGGCTGGTAATTCTATTTAAATGATCCGTGGGTGGCATCCTGGGCAGCCAGTACATCATTGTGCTACTCTGTACCTCCAGGGACATTCGGAGTGTGTGCACGTGACAGCAGGACTGAGTCCCGCCTCTACCCATGCTCTCTGTGGGACCCTTTCCCTCCAAGTGGCTACTTAGAGGCTTTGTGCAAGAGAATTCCTTCGCAGGAACCCAGAAATGAAAACATTTATGGAATTACTCTGCACAAATTACTTGGCACTGAAAATCGGAACAATTAGCAAACCTTTGTGACGAAGGAATGTTGAACGTGAAACAACTTGAAAATGGAGTAAAAATGGACCTATTATTCTTTGACTCAATTAGAGCTCACAAAAATCTATTCAATATGCTTTTGCCAAACCATATATTTATCTGTGCATTTGGAGAGGAGAGGCTACTCCCAAGCAAGGCCCATTCACTCCAGCCCTGCCCCTCACCAACCTTGGAAGGAAAGGAACAAGCAGTGCCTTCAAATGGATGAGAACTGGCTCGGGGACACGATATCTTGTACACACGTAAAACCATGCCAGTAACCCTGGGTTATTTTTTGTAATGGTCGCAGATTTTTAAAGAAATTAACGATAGAGGAATGGATCATCTGAAATAATGCAATTTAGTAGTGTGACTTTCTTTTCTTTCAGATAAGTCCAAATTATGGCCATACTGTTCCCTGTATTTGTCCAGATGGTAAACTAGAGACGTTGGTTGGAAGTGAGCTTTAAAATTGGCACAAATTTAAAATTTCTGTCCTCCTAAAACAAAAATATCAAGTGGCCTGGTAATAATTTCACATTTTCAAAAGGCTATGAAATCCTTTTCTAGCTTGTCGATCCATATTATTTTTAAAATGTAATCCGTATAGTTATCATTAACGTCCACCCTCTGGGGAATGAGTAACCAGTGACTCAAAGCTGCCACCAGAACTTGAGGGGGCTATAAAGGCGCTGTGGGCCTCACTCCTTCCGTGCAAGTCGGGGATCCCTCCTCTTCCAACTTCTTGTCAGCTAGCCCGAAATCACTGCATGTCAAGTATGTGCAAAAAAATGGCACTGGAGAGCTGTGTCCTTGCCCTACAGTGATCATTGGCCAGGGACTTCTTTTTCGTATTGTTTTCTTCTATCACTTCTTTCTCTATCTCTTTAGCTCTCTGTCTCTGTCTCTCTGCATTTGTTTTTCCTTTGAGAGTCATCTTTGCAGTAATGCAAATACTTATTTTTATCCCTCAAAATTTTCTGATTCTTAGAATATACAAATTGGCAGTGTCTTGACATTTATGTGTATAAAGTTTTTTTCTGTTTCAGCTTTGAGTATCTTCCATGTTAGGACTCTCTTTTTGGGGGGAAGGGTAATTTTTAAATTTTGAAATAATTTCAGAATTTCTGAAAAGTTGCAAGAATAGTGCAAAGAATTCCCATACACACTTTACCCAGATTCTCCAATGGTTAACATTTTCCCACAGTTGCTCTATCATATTCTCTCTGCGTCTATACATATTTATTAGTTTTTGGCTGAACCATTTGTGAGTAAGTTGCAACACGATGATGCCCCTTTACTCTTACATACTTTAGTGTGTATCTTACCATGAAAAGTACTGCACTTCAATGCTGAAAAAAGAAAAAGCAGATAAGCAAAAAGAAGGAAATTAAAATCCATCTGGATTCTTTCTACCCAGAAATAAGCATTTTGCTGTATATTCTTTCAGTTCTTTTCCATGCACATATTCAAATTCCTTACACAAATGTGACATTATGTATACAATTTTAAGCCCTGCTTTTAGAGGCTACATAGCACAATGGAAGAGCTCTGGTCCTGGAGTCAGCCTGGGTTCAAATCCCCTGTGTACTACTCACTATCTGTATTCATTTCCTGTGGCTGCCATAACAAATTACCACAAACTGGGTAACAGAAATTTATTCTCTCACAGTTCAGGAGTCCAGAAGT
This sequence comes from Puma concolor, assembly GCF_028749965.1. NCBI lineage: Eukaryota > Metazoa > Chordata > Mammalia > Carnivora > Felidae > Puma > Puma concolor. The sequence continues at coordinate 82,633,405 of NC_141671.1, forward strand.
CTAAAACCAAAGTGTAAGCAAGGTTGGTTCCTTCTGGAGCTCTGAGGGAGAATCTGTTTCATACCTCTCTTTCCTAGTTTCTGGCAGCTGCCGGCAACCCTTGACATTCCTCGGCTCATAGAGCTGATTCCTCCAGTCTCTGCCTCCATGTTCATGTAGACTTCTACCCTGTGTCTCTACATGTATAAAACTCTCTCCTTTCTCACACAAGGGTACCAGTCATTGATGAATCCAGTATGACTTCATCTTGCGATCCTTAATTAATTACCTCTGCAAAAACCCTATTTCTAAATTAGGTCACTTTCTGAGGTTCTGAGTGGACATGAATTGCAGGGGGCCACTGTCTATCTCACTATATGAGCACTATGTTCATGGATAAGAAAGTTTACCTTTCCGAGTGTAAATTCCTGGGGTGTTTTAAGGATTAAATGTAATAGGGGTGCCTGAGTGGCTGAGTCGGTTAAGCATCGACTCTTGGTTTTGGCTCATGTCATGATCTCACTGCTCATGACATCAAGCCCCGAATCTGGCTCTGCGCTGACAGTGCGTAGCCTGCTTGGGATTCTCTCTCCTTTTCTTTCTGCCCCTCCCCCACTTGTGTTCACGCTCTCTCTCAAAATAAACTTAAAAAAATGTATTTACACACATAAAGCAATTAGCACAATGCCTAGAACATGTTAAGCATTCAATAAATGTTAGCCATTGATTTTGGCAACATAACATGATTATAACATAATTTATTCAATCAGTAACCTCTTTGTTATTTAGATTTTTTCCGGTTTTTTGCTATGATAAGCTCCTAATAAACATCCTTGTGACTTAAATTTTTGTAAAATTTTCACACATTTATGATTCTTTCCTTAGCATAAATTCGTAGGCATAGGACAAAAAATTCTAAGCCTTTTGATTTAACAATTCCTTTCTTGGACCACATGGTTTTATGACTGACTTTCATTGTCCGTTTTGGGAAATCATCTTTTGCACAGCGGTCTGGAGACCTAACTCAGTTTTTCCCTAAATTACCATTCCTGGAAATACACACTATGCTAAAGGTCTGATAATGTTGGTGCCTGTTCACTAGGTGACTCTCCTCCCCAGCGAGCACATGTGGCCTTGGAGGAGAAGCAGAGCAGGACGTGTCCCTGGGGCAAGGCTGGGTGAGCATGAGAGGTACCAAATCTGAAGCAAAGCCACTGGATTCTGCAAAGCAGTTTTGAACACTCAGGTAGACGGTAAACCACAACAACCGTGGCAGGAAAACAGCCTGCCACAAATAAAAGCCTAAAGCTCCAGCTGACACTCTGGTGTTCACGTCTTAATAAGAAATTGCTCAGCAGTTCAAACATCCTAGTTCAAAGCCCTCACCACACGTGGAGGAGCCTGAGAGGCCATCTTTCCGGGGTAACCCTCAGGCCACAGGTGACTCCCGGCCGACTTGTCAGCCCCCTTCCCTCTTCCTCCTCCTCCCGGGCACAGGGGGAAGTAGTTGGCAAAGCAGAAAAAGGACAGGGCCTTATGCAGTGTTTCCTGCTGCAGCTGGAGGATTTAGGTTTCCAATTTTAATTCCGCTCTCCCTTTGGTCAGCACACAGAAAGAGGTTCATACAAATGCACCTGCAAACCAGGTCAGAAATAAAATGACTGCAGGCACGCTAAGGCACCCATATTTGACAGTTTCCTCTTGGAGCAAACACACAAACCTTTAGTCAGCTTCTTTTGACCACAATTAGAAAATATTACCAGTGTAGGTGACCACAAATGGTATTTAAAAACATCTTGACAGTTTGGTGGGGGGCGGGGGGTGCAAAACAGAAATACTCCCCCCCACACACATGCATACATACATACACGCCAAGCTTTACTCCACCTCCCACACAAAACTACTTTTGATTGATACACTTTTTTAAAATAATGTTTGAAATAGTTCTAAAGTCATGAATTTGGGGGTGAGTGGATCTATCTGAAAAATCTATATTTAGCTTTGCAAAGGGTTTATGAAAACTTGTTTTTATTTTGATTGTTGTGGGTTCACGCCCCTGGAGTTTCGTTTTGACTTTTTGGGTTAAATGAATTTCAAAATGAAACTCTTCCAGTTGTCAAAATTTCCCCCAAGTTTTAATTTAAAAACTGGAGGCTTTCTTATTCCATAGGTTCTGGTTATTAGTCTTTCTCCAGAAGTCCTCTCCTCTCCTGGTAGCAAGCTGACCATATCCTTCATGCTGTGTGTTTAATGCCTTTCTCTTTCTTAATGCCTTGGGAAACAGCAACCAATTGCCAAGGGAAAGCCCTTGGTTGAAGTGTCAAAAGAGTTGAGCCCATATTCTTTCTTTCTTTTTTTTTTTTTTTTTTGAAGATTTTGTTGTTAAGTAATCTCTACACCCAATGTTGGGTCAAACTTACAACCCCAAGATCAAGAGTCACATGTTCTACCTACCGACTGAGGTATCCCAGAGCCCCTTGAGCTCTTATTCTTGTCGTGAGTGGCAAAGCAAACTTTATCAGAGCCTTGCCTCAGTTTTCCCACTGGAGAAATGGAATGCAAATATCTCCTCTCTATTTTTAAGGGTGCTGTGACCAGAAAACCGGGTTGAACTTTAGTGTCAGTTAAGGAATAGTATTCCTCCTACGTGAAAGTTGTTGTCATAGGAAGGGATTCATCCACCAAATATTTTTACAAGCATTTGAGGCTTCAGGACTTGATATCGGAATCTACAAAGTGTGAATTCTTGCTACTCCAGAAAGGTACAGCCACACACAGGTCCTCTGGTTGGCAATGAGAAGGATGAATTATTAAGCCAATCTAAAAAGATAATAAGGTGAATGAGCTAAACAACACTCTATACTTCCCTCTATTATCACAATTTATTAGGATTACTTTTTTCATGCCTGTTAAACATTATGTAAAATGTTTAATAAGCTACAACTATATTCAGCTAAATACAGCTATATACATTTCCTATTGCTGCTGTTATAAATTACCATACGCTGAGTGGCTTTAAGCACAATGAAACTTATTATCTTTCAGTGTGGGAGGTCAGAAGTCCGAAATCAGTGTCACTAGGCTAAACTCAATGAGTCAGCAGGGCTGTGCTCCTCTTGGAGGCTCTGGGGGAGAATCAGTTTGCTGCCTTTTCAGCTTCTAAAAGTTGCCTAGGTTCCTTGGCTCCTGGTCCTGTATTTCTGTGACCTCTCATAAGGACCTTTCTGATTACATTGGGCCCACCTAGATAATTCAGAATAATCTCCCTATCTTACGATCCTTCACTTTGTTACTTCTGCCAAGTCCCTTCCTTCATTTAAGGTAACAACATACTTGCAGGGGTCAGGATGAAGACATCTTTGGTGGGCCCATATAAAAGCAGGAACCCAATCTCCCCTGCTCTGTGTTGATCCCATTACCTAGCACACACCTACGTCACAGCAGGCACTTACTATATACATAGAATGAACAGAAGAAATAGATTATGCCTGCTGTTGGCAGTTCAGTCCATCAGATGCTTATTGAACACCTACTACGAGCCAGACCCAAGGGGCACAGAGCTGTCCTGGAGCGTACTGCCTGACAGGCAGACCGTCAAGGAGGAAACTGAAAGGAGCAACAGCAAGCCTGGTTGTCCAGAGCCCGAAAGAGCAAGGGCACCTTAATAATTCTGTCTGTATCCTTGCAGTTTCCTCCTTTAGCTATTGGCTGCTGTCTTCTTGAAGAATTCTTTGAACACATTCCCCTTGGCAAATGTGATTAATTATATTCACATTTATTTCTTTATTTCTAGTCCACCCCCCCCCACCTCTGGGTACTCTTCTGATGTGCCTAGAATTTCTACTGAGAATTATTAAAAGAATCAATGATCAAGTCTCAGCAGAACCTCCCCATCCCCACCCATGTGCCCCACTCAGGGAAAGCTCAGGGGGCTTCAGGGAGGTCTGAAGTGCAGCTCAGAACCACAGAATAGGTTAAATGGGTTTCCTGAGCCAGGCTGGGAGCCTAAGCACTGTAGCTTATTGGTTTTATGTGTAAATGCATTTCAAATTTCAAATAGTGCGGATACACATGTGACCCTTCAGAATATACCTGTTAGCAAGTTACAGATGCCTGCTCATGCACCAGTGTCCAGAACCTGAATTTCCCTGACTCATTTCAGAGCAACTCAGGTGAGTTACAGAGTACCATATGGTTTAAAGCCTTTTCTACAGGAGGCCTTCTGGTTTCAGAAGGACTGTGCAGATGCAGGCCTTCTAAGGATCCAATAGCCATCATCCGTCTAACTTAAACTTGGGGCTTTTTGCATTTCTCCCCTTTCCCCTTCTCTCTGTCTCTCTCTCTCTCTCTCTGTCTCTCTCTCTCTCTCTCGCAGTATGAAAGGGAGTCCAGTTTATCTAATATTTAAGCAGCAAGTTTGGAGGAGAAGTCAATGGGAGGCTGAGGACAGAGAGCTCCAGAAGCTCCAGTGGCCACAGAGGACAGAAGTGGGATATACCAGTGGCTGGTGGGGCCAGGTCTAGATGCAGGTCACTTGAAAGATGAGGACTGTCTGGTATTTGCAAACGCACATCTTCCCTCCCCTAAGGGCACTGGGTTCTTGCAGAAATACATATTTACCCATTTTTGAAAGGTTGATGGGTCTTCCTGGAGTTTGAAAAGATGCCTCTGTTGTTCAAAAGGTATGAGTTACGTTGTGAACACATTTGGTTCAAGTTTAGTCTTGAAAGCTTTTCCTCTACAACTTCTCATGTCCTATTAGCTGATAGCACTCCTGAGCATGAATGTTTTTGTGCTGCTGCCCTTTCACTGGTGGAAGTTGGAAAAAATACAGAGTGCTAATCCCACGCACCTGCTTTCAATTCTGCCCACATGGTTTTGGAGTAGGAGGTCTGTTCGCTCCGAATATTTCTACACAGTTTTCAAAACCTGCATTTTTCCATGCTAACACATCTCCGCTTGTCGGCACCTAATTGAACACACACACCCACCCCATGTGTTCACATGCTTACCCTTTACCTTCTCAGAGTCTGTGAGTGTGTGCTAGGATGACCACTAGATGGCAGTATTTGAAACACTCCCTGCGTGCTCAGGTGAAGGAAGTTTGACAACTACCCAGAGCTGGGGTTCCCAGATATTAATCTGTAGAATTTTTTAAAAAGAAAAAGGGGAACACTACATAGGCTTGTCAAGTTTTTGTTTTTACAGGGAACATGATTAAGATATAAATCAACTTCCACTCGGGGCGCCTGGGTGGCGCAGTCGGTTAAGCGTCCGACTTCAGCCAGGTCACGATCTCGCGGTCCGTGAATTCGAGCCCCGCGTCGGGCTCTGGGCTGATGGCTCAGAGCCTGGAGCCTGTTTCCGATTCTGTGTCTCCCTCTCTCTCTGCCCCTCGCCCGTTCATGCTCTGTCTCTCTCTGTCCCAAAAATAAATAAACGTCAAAAAAAAAAAAATAAAAAAAAAAATAAATCAACTTCCACTCTTTCCTGAGAGAAACATTTTAACTATAAAGAAATAGGAAAGATGGAATCTAAACATTGGGGATTTTTCTCTAAACCTAACAAATGTAGCTTTATGGAAAGCTGACCACATTGTCCTTTTGTCTTCATTTTGATGCCAACCAAGGAAAGTGTCATCATGGACAGCATTTGGGAAATAAACCTAGAGGACAATTTGCAATTCCAGGATGGTTTCCTTGAGTGAAATCAAGATCCTTGGGCTGCACTATCTTATCTCCAAATTGACCCTGAGACCTAAGGATTTCCATCGAGAGGCACAAAAGAGAAGCAACAATTGCACTTGATCAAACCAGATTTGATAAAAGTAAGAAGCGTGTATCCAGACGACTACCTAGGAATCCCTTCACATATGCTGGCTGTGTTGCTGAGCTACCTGCCTGATCATCTGGACTCCTTCGGTCTTCCTTTGCTTGTCAGGATCAAAGAGGATCAGTGTCAAGCCTCCCTGGCCTTCGGGATGAGCCCATCTAGGTGAACTTCTGCTGAGACAGGCCTGCAGGATCTTCATGCCGGTCCCAGGTTGCTGTGTGAGGGCGGCACCAACCCAGACCCTCCATCTTGGCATCTTGCTCTTACTCACCAAAGAATTCTGCAATAGAACATGGGGCCCTATCTGCGTGCCCCCTCTTCTGTGGCAGAGGTAGGATGAGACACCATGCACTGTGAAAGGAGGTGCTAAACACAAATATAGTGAGACAAAGTATAGGCTTTCAATCAGAGAGATCTAATTCTAGGGCGTGGACAAATCACCTCACCTGTCTAACCCTCAGCGTCCTGAAGATCAGGAGAATAATAGTGTATACCTCTCAGTCACAGTCTGACTAAATGAGGTGATCTGTGTTAAGTGTGTAATACAGTACTTACTGTGTGCTCAATATGCATTAACAAATATTAATCATGTAATCAATTTCGGTGCAGGGTGCTCCTTTCTAGAGACAGGCAGGCTGCTTCACCCCCAAAGATGCCTTTCTACGGCATGTGAATACTGCACATACTGTTTTGGAAGAAATTTGCTCCTCGTAAATCTCCACTTCTGAGTCTCTGATTCCCTTTGAACAGTTCTTTCTCCGTAGCAGGTCACATCACTGAGAGTGACTGGGACGTTAAGCAGCCTGAGGATGCAGAAGACCCGGGATGTCTCCTTCTAGGACCCCAGGCAGCTCTGCCTACTCACAGGGATGGCAGCAACTTGGTATTCAGAGTGTGGGGAGTTAAGCTTTTCCCTCATTCACTGTACTTTATTCAGTAGAAAGTCCCGCAGCTGGTATCTCCCCAGCAAAACTATGCAGCCTCTGGTAAGGTTGGAGAGCTCAGAGAAAACTCCAGATAACCAAACACACTGAAACTGATACTGCGACACTGGAGTTGTGGGTTGACTAAGCCCAGCCCGGTTAGGAAACCCCTCGCTTGTCACTGCCACAGTAGTGGATGGAAATTGGTCTCTGGAAGGCTGTGCTTGTACTGCCACCTAGTGGCTAAAAAAAGCCAGACTCGGTCTGGGGAGGAACCTGGACCCCACAGTCAGACCCAGCTGGGCAGTTACTACCAAGAACTAACATCTTCCTTAAGGAAATTTTGTTCACAGCTTTGCAAGCTAACCCCCTAACTTAATTTAATTTAATTTAATCCCATCGTGCCCCTAAAGCACTGCAACACTATGAGATTCAAGGTAGAGCCAAAAGACCAGCCTGGGAGTCTAAAGGCTCATTTGAGTCACTAGCTTATTGTATAGCTTTGGAGAAGTGGCTTAAACCTTCCATTTCCTCTCAGAAAAGTGGAAATTAACAATACCCAGGTTTAGTGGCTGTGAGGTTTACACCCCTTTATAAACTGCATGATGTTCTCCCCTGACATCTTGCTCCCCCACGACCTGGATTCTGCCTTTGTAAACCCCATGCCCCACCCTTCAGTAAAACCAACCAGCCAACCTCCTCTTATTCCCCAGGAAGTGAAGACCCCTCTCCCTTGGTAGTGCTAAAACAGAAAATTAAACAAACAAACAAAAAAAGTGGGAAAGATCCAGTCCAGAATGTGCTCATGGAAAGAGCTCACAATAAAAAGAGTCAAGGTCTACCTCTGCCATTCACAGCCACCCATTTACCGGGATAACACTTCATTTAGAGGACAACATACACTCTGAGGTGGGTTGGCAACAGACAGGACATACTGAGTTTATATGTAGTGGTGGCCCCCTAAGTGGACACCAAGGACTCTGCTTGTCTTCCCCAGCCTGGGGCCTGGGCCTGGGCATTCATGTGTGACCTGGAAGGGAGGGGGCATTCTCAGAACAACTTTCTGCCTGGCTCAGCCCATTTGATCTCTGAAATCCTCCCAGGATCTGAGATTCTTCAAACCTTTCAGGGCTCCCCTAGGCTCAGTCCCCCCGCCTCTCGTTCTCCATGGGGCTGGCTGTAGCTGTGAGTGAGTCCTGTGTCCCTGGCTGACCTCTAGGGCAGAGATCTCCCAAATTACTTGATTGTCCGCCCCATCTGTAAAATCATTTTCAGCATGCACCTCACTATGAATATTTGTGTGTGTAACTATATTAATATATCATGCATATTGCAGGACATTTGCAAAAAATTGATAATCTAAAGGGGTGGGAAATTAATACATAATGTATCATCACTCCTATGCCCTAGAGTGCATGCAGGTCTGGGTGGATCTGGACCCTTTCTCTGACTGGAAGAGCTGTAGCCCAAGCATAGGGAGTTTATATCTCATGAGCGGCATTAGATAAGAAAAGCTGGACACACAAGACAGATCCTTTCCTGAAGTCCCCACATAAACTGAAGCTTAGGAAGACATTTGCTGGGAAAGTTGTCAAGGTATGAGGAGGAAGCACAATTCTCCTCCTAAAATACACGGTCCTCAGGGTGTCTCAGAAGAGCGTGGCCATGCAGGATGGAGAAGCCCAGACACAGGTCACTAGCTTTCTTGTCCTGTCACAGGATCTTCTGAATCTCCTTAGAGGACTCTTGCCATGACTTGCTGAAATACAGAACAGCTCTCCAGCATCTAATGGATACAAGAATTAATGGTTCATTTACATACTCTGTATCATTTAACCCCCAAAGCAATCCTGAGAGATCAGTGAGAGATCAGTGAGGCCCCATCGCATAAGGAAGCTGAGGCAGGGAGAGGTGAAGTAATGCCCCAAAGACCCCGTATCTCGTCAGAACCAGGGTCTCCCAATTGCTAAACCCCCCAGATTCATCATACAAATTCAGAATAGTCACCTCTTGATAATAAATTAATATAAAATCAGTTAACATTTATGGATTGCTTAATCTTTGTAAAGGCTTAACTGCTGCATTTGTTCCTCACAAAAGCATTATGAATTGGTTCAATTATTTAAAAAGGAAACTCAGGCTTCGTGAGGTAATTTGTTCAGAGTTGCCAGTTCTGTGAAGTTGTGAATATGTGATGTCTGACCTCAAAGCTGGAAACTGTAACCATTACTTCCTTCCCTAAGTCAGTCTGGCTCTGCTGACCGGGAGATGGGAATGCCAGACCCAAAAGCAGCGTTCAGAGATTGCGGAAGCTTCTCCCACCCCTGAGTACTGCCTGTTCTGGGAAGGGTTTATTGGAAGGGGTTTCTATTAAATAGAATTAGTCTATCTAATTAGAAGGCAGGGCAGAGCCAGGAGTTCCTGTTCAGAGTCCATGTGAATCTCTCAACTTGTTTTCTTGCTATGAAATGGAGAGGCTGGACAAAATATTCCCCAAGATCACCTTTACCTCTGGGGCACCTGGGTGGCTCAGTCGTTAAGTGTCTATCTTCAGCTCAGGTCACGATCTCACGGTTTGTGGGTTCAAGCCCCACTTCAGGCTCTGTGCTGACAGCTCAGAGCCTGGAGCCTGCTTAGGATTCTGTGTCTCACTTTTTCTCTGACCCTGCCCCACTTGCATTCTGTCTCTCAAAAATGAATAGATGTCAAAAAAAAAAAAAAAGATCGCCTTTACCTCCAATTTCTATGGTTCTAGAAGACAGAAATGGACATTTTTGTGTGGAGAGGGGACATCTGAGAACAAGGATACTCTCGCTGTTTAACATGGAGTCAATTCTGCTCCTTGCCTGGAGGACAGTAACCCCCCAACCATGTTCTCTAACTTCTAAGCACATGCTGTTTGTTCTTTTTAATTTAAGTATCATGTAAACAAAATCAGTCCTTCATTTAATTCCTGAATTTTAGGGAAATATTCTTTTTTTTTTTTTAATTTTTTTTTAGCGTTTTTATTTATTTTTGAGACAGAGAGAGACAAAGCATGAACGGGGGAGGGACAGAGAGAGAGGGAGACACAGAATCAGAAGCAGGCTCCAGGCTCTGAGCCATCAGCCCAGAGCCCGACGCGGGGCTCGAACTCACGGACCGTGAGATCGTGACCTGAGCTTAAGTCGGACGTTCAACCGACTGAGCCACCCAGGCACCCTGGGAAATATTCTTTATCTTTGGAGACTCCTTGGTTTCAGAGTATGGGACTTAAGAATATCAAACAATACTCACATGGCCTTGTCCTCTGTGGGTGGTTTTTTCTTCAGCAGCAATGAAACCAGAGTTTTACCCCAGAATGTACCAAGTCCCCGAAAGACAAAATTTGGGAGATATATTGAAATAACAGGTTCAAAAAGCCTTCCTAAGAGTTAATAGTCTGTAAACATCCTTTTAGCTAATTTTTGAAACTTATCAAGTGTTGTCTATGTTCACGAGGGAAACGTTTACAAATATAAAAATCTAAGCTGGTTTAGAAACTTCCCGTGATAGCTTGCTGCCTCTAACCTATGGCACAGGACAGTGAATTTGCAGTCATCCCCCAGACCACACCTGCCTGCAGGTCAGGGGCCATATCTCATACATCTTATTTTTCCACAGCCATGGTTCAGTGCTGTCCCTGTTTGTTGAACTGAATGGATTTTTAGGAAAGAGGAGTTCACAGGTTCGTTTAGTCCTGCTACTGGACAGATTTAATAGAATGTTATTTGCCAGCAGAGCTAAGATATTTTCAGGCACTGTGCTCCTCATAGGCGGGCAGATGTAAGGAGAGCTCACTAACTCCTCACTCACAGGCAGCAGGAAGGAAGAGCAAGATTATTGGGAGCCTCTGCAAGCAGAGGCTAGTTTGGTTCTGGAGGCTACTCCCTGCTCATTTTTTGGTATTTCAGCATGCCCACATCATACCAGAAATAGGCTGTAGGAACTGGCCACCCGTGAACATGTAACTGGGCCCAACCGCCACTGTGGATAGAAGAGTCTTCTTACACCATCGTCCACCTAAAAAGCAAGATGTGTTGCCTTTAGTCTCTGGGAGCTTGTGGTCTTCCATGTTGCAGGATATAAGGGTCATTATTAGGTGCTACCTACTCTCCCATCTTTCCAACTAATCTCCTCTCATATGAGCTAGAAGTTCCCACCTTTAGATTTTATTTTATATAGAGCTCTAGAGAGGAAAGAGGCTTAAGAGATCATATGCCTGCTTTGTTCAATATAGTAGCCATTGGCCACATGGGCTAGTGGCTACCTTATTTAAAGTATAGAATTAGAACATTGCCATCATCACAGAAATTTCTATCAGTTCTAGCAGACAAAAAGCACCCATTTTAAAGGCATAGAAGAGATTAGTCATCCAAGGTCCTTGGCAGAACTATGAGTGAAATCCAGCTTTCCATACTTGAAAGCTACTTCTTTCTTCACTACACTAGAAGAGGTGCCGTTTAAAATACCCAGGGAGAGGGGTGCCTGGGTGGCTTAGTTCGTTAAGCATCCAACCTCGGCTCAGGTCATGATCTCACGGTTCATAAGTTCGAGTCCCGCATCAGTCTCTATGCTGACAGCTCAGAGCCTGGAGCCTGCTTCGGATTCTGTGTCTCCCTCTGTCTCTGGCCCTCCCCCACTCACACTCTGTCTCTCTCAAAAATAAATAAATATTTAAAAAGTTTTTTAAAAAAACTAAAATGCCCAGGGAGAGGTGTTTTTTTTCCTTCCTTGATGGCATTTTAATTCACATCATCACAAGTTAACAGGACCAGCTAGTCCTCCCTGGATACAGTCAGGGCAGACAGTGTGGAGAGCCGGGTAGGATGAGTCACAGGAGATGAGGGTCTACCATGACTCAGGACATAGGACAGGCTAGCTCAGACACAGGATGTATGTTGTCCGTGTCTGTATTCCCAGGGCTTGGACCAGAACTGGGACTTCACTGTGCCAAAGGACATGAGCCAGGGGCAGCCCAAGTTGCTGGGTATCAAGCAAAGGGACAGTAAAGGAAGACTGGAGAGCTCTCACCAGTGTCTTCAGTAAGAAGTAGAGTGTTGCTGGGGCACCTGGGTGGTTGAGTCAGTTCAGTGCCTGACTCTTGATTTTGGCTCAGGTCATGATCTGTTGAGTTTGAGCCCCGAGTTGGGCTCTGTCCTGACAGTGTGGAACCCGCTTGGGACGCTCTCTCTCTCCCTCTCTCTCTCTGCCCCTCCCCTGTCCATACATGGATGTGCTCACTCTTGCTCACTCTCTCTCAAAATAAAAAAAATAAACAAACAAAAAATAAATAAACAAAAAAACAAGAAGAAGAAGAAGAAGTAGAAGTAGAGTGTCCCTGGTCAGTTTTTCACTTTGTTTTGTCTTGGCCGTCCAAATTTATGCTTTACTTATTGGGATGTGTGACACCATTCTGGAGCTGTTAACCTTTGCCTTAGTTCCTATCATATGATAGTAATGAATTTCAACTTATTGTGAAAACATAGGCCAGACATAGGTTGAAAGTTTTGTTTTATTTTGTTTTGTGTAGCTATAGAGCTGAGCCTTAAGAGTGTAGGATTAGAACTGGGTCTAATCTCCAGCACTTTTTGATCCTGGGCACCTCACTTAACATTCAGTATCCTCATCTGTGAAATGGGAGAACAGTAAGGATTCCTTGTCAGGATTGTTGAGGAGATCAACTGAGGTAATATTTAAGACAATGTGCAAAGCAGAGAGCTCAGTACAGGTGTTAATTAGTCATTATCTTTATTATTCCCTCATTTGGCACCTCCTTCATAGCAATTATGGTACTGAATTCTGGGTGGCCAGCATTACCTTAGGTTTACCAGATGTACGTTTCCCGCCCCACTCCCCCCCAGATTTATTGTGTTTAAACAATGGATGGATCTACCTTATATCTTTATTTGAAGATGATGTAGTCACAGTCTGGTTTTTGTGAGGCAGCACAGAATAGTTTAATGGTTCAATTAGCTCCTTGAGGAGATACATGGTGCTTGAGATATGCCAAATAAGCAGCATGCAACCTCTGTGGGGAGAAAAGAAGTCAGCCGACTTCTTGTGAAGACACAGCTTCCTGCAGAGCCAGATGTAGTTCACATTTTCCTCTTGCTTTTTCCCAATAGAAGTGCTCAGGGGGGATAAACTTTACTTAACCTAATTAATTTTAATCACAGCTTTCAAATCTCATACTGTGAAAAGAATTACAAATTGGAATACATTAATAGAAGCCATAGTTTATGCTGTAAGCTAATCATGAAATGTGCATTTACATTTTCTGCATGAGTTTGCAATTACCATTAAAATAAAATTCCGTTATGTCCTTTTAAATTACCAAAATGTGAAGAGCAGATTGAGCCAGGCCCATTTTTGTGCTAAATTACTAGAAGAATGTCTAAATTTCCAAGAATCAGACAGCTTCCTTCATTTGAGTTGCAGCAAGGAATGATTTTCAGTCATCTGCTCCAAGCTATTTCTGTTTTTAAATAATAATCTTTTAAACTAATTGTGCAAATGCTTCACCTGCTTTCATAGGTGGTCCATTGAGTTTGGTACAGAGGACAAATTATATATATTACATTATTATATATACATCTGTATAAATATCTGTGTGACTGTGTGCATACATACATGTGTCTATACACAAACAGGTGCATTTAGATCTATACATGTAATTTAGCTTTTAGTTTCCATGTAGGCTTTTATTTTATGGAGGTATGTATGGAAGTAAATGCTTCCTGGTTCCTCAAAGGATCTGAGGCAGTTTAGAGGAAACACAGAAGATGCAGTAATAAGATTTTAATAAAGAATAAGTTCCCAAGTCAGAAGACAATGGCAAGACGTCGGCAGAGTAATGTCATTGCCTCTACGTGTGTAGGGCTCAGCAGTCTTTTACCTCCTTTCACACACTTCCTCCCACTTGGTCCTGTGGTAGGCTGCACAGGGGGGATCGTCTCCATTTCACACATGAGGAGACTGAGTGTGTCAGCGAGGGAAAAGAGTGGGTCTTTCAACTGCAGTCTGAGGCTCATTCTACAGGAAGGCTCTGGGAATCTAGAATCACAATTTTTGAACTATGAGGTCAAGGAGGAACAGGTGGGCATGAGTGGTGACCACGTGCCAACAGCATCCTGGTATCTCGATATTAGTGATGGTGAGGTGCAGGCTCCCCAGGGTACTTTATGAAGCTTCAGCTGGTTTGTTGGCTATTTGGGTGGACTCATTTAGGCTTTAGTTTCCTGAGAATATTTTATATTGAATTATCCCTGGGGATGTTGCTAGTAGCTCACTGGCTGGTTCTCTAGCAAGGCACAGAAACAGCATCCCACAACAGCAGCAATAATTATAATAGCAGCTTCCAGTTATTGATTACTTACTGTGTCCAAGACCCTTTGTCATATTATAGTCTTCCCCTTCAGTGCTCTGTCTCCTTTTGTTCAGGTAAATATTCCATTGCTGCCGAAGTTTCTATTCAAGATGGCTTGAAGATGCCCACCAACCAGTTTGTCTACCTGTGCACATGCCAAGATCATGAGGGCTCTTACCCCTGGCTGGGCTACATGGAGGCAGAGGTACCAAGAGAGCCAGGACTCTTTTTCCAAGAGTGGTCCAATTCCAGATACTAGGTCTCCTTTAGATGCCAGCTTCTGACCTGCTTCCTCCTGGCCTAGGCCTTCCTTTATTCATGGCTGACATTACTTGCTTTGGAAGCAAACATCAAAAGAACCGGGGCGTCCGGGCGGCTCAGTCAGTTGAACGTCTGACTCTTGGTTTCAGCTCAGGTCATGATTGCACGGTTCCTGGGATCGATCCCCGCATCGAGCTCTGTGCTGCTGGTGCGGAGCCTGCTTGGGACTCTCTCTTTCCCTCTCTCTCTGCCCCTCCCCCATTCATGCTCGCTCAAAATAAATAAATAAAATGTAAAATATATATGTATCAAAAGGCCCTACCCTAGGATACCTCTGGCCCAAGCACAGAGCCTGGATCTCATTCATCATCATAAAGGACAGTGGACAGTGTATGGTACCTGAAGGCCTTGGGCTTTCAGATCATGCAGACCTGAGTGTGAACTCTGGCTTCACTGTGCACCCACTGGGAGGTTGGGTGATTTAGTGAAATGCTCTGCACTTCAAGTTCCTCATTTGTTAGCAGGGATTTATAGTCTGCTTTGCACAGGCTTTGGCTGAAGATGAAATGTGACAGCTGTGTAAAGCTTAAATATGGTCCCTGGCACATAGTCAGTGATAAGTACCCCCCCCCCCCCCGACTCTGAGGCTCTGCCCGGACCCTTGCCTGAGCTCCTGCTTCCTTTTTCTGTGCCCCTTAGTATCTTAATTCCTGTCACAGGAGGTATTTGGGCCTATTTTCTGAGCAAGTGCCAGCCGCACACCACCATTTCTACCTCCTTCTGCCCCACTTCCACCCTTCACTTCTAGGTCTGTGGAGCCAAACCTGAGGGTCCGGACTCCTGCTGGATGGGACCCTATGTCCCAGGGACATGGAAGATCCAAACACAGTCCTCTGGCAGACTCTGCACTATTAACTACTCATTTGAGGGCAGTGAATCCCCTGTGGTCTGTCTAGGGGGCAGGTGATCAAGACCGTGGCAACAAGGGCGTTAGACCTTGCTGCTCAAAGTGCGCTCTGTGGACAGCAACACTGGCATCACCTGCAAGCTTGTTAGAAATGCAGAATCCTGGGCCACTGAATCAGAATCTGCGTCTTAACAAGATCTCCGGTGATCCATTTTCTGGTGGATATCAAGGCTTGAGAAGCCCTGGACTGGACCCCAGAAGACAAGGGCCCCGGGAATCATTTCTACAAGAGAACGTGGATTCTTCATTCCAGGGATGAGCATTGGTTTCTAACAGAGAACCCAATAGGTATGTTCAAAACATGCATTAAAGTCAAACTTATCTGTGTAGGAGTCAGTTTTGTCTTCTTTCTAGGTTGTCTAAAGCAAACCTTTGAATCTTTCTCTAAGACTCACAAATAATACAGGATGCTGCTACCTTGCTTCAGATTAACTTGCTTGTCCTCATGCCATTCAGTTAAGTCTACCAGACCATACCTACCCCAGCCCTTTCCTATCATGGAAACACAATCACACACACAAAGGCTTACACATATACATAGATGCATACACATACATGGACATACATTACACAAACGCACACACTCAACAGGGGCCATGCCATTTCCCACTCCGGCACCTAAGCTTATGTTGTCTCATCTGCCTGGGATGCCTTCATGCCCTCATTTGGCTGAATTTTAGTCTTCCTTTAAGTTTCATTTAAAGTGTCAGTTCAGCGGTGCCTGGCTGGCTCAGTCAGAGGAACATGTGACTCTTGGTCTTGGGGTTGTGAGTTCGAGCCCCACGTTGGGTGTAGAGATTACTTAAAAATAAAATCTTTAAAAATAAAATAAAAAAGTGTCAGCTCAGCCAGAGTCACCACTTTGCTCCAGCAAGGGATTTTATACCACGGCTGTGTGATGGTATTTCTATCATCACCACATTGCATTACAACTGTTCTGTTTATGGCTTGA
This sequence comes from Puma concolor, assembly GCF_028749965.1. Taxonomy (NCBI): domain Eukaryota; kingdom Metazoa; phylum Chordata; class Mammalia; order Carnivora; family Felidae; genus Puma; species Puma concolor. The sequence continues at coordinate 82,649,706 of NC_141671.1, forward strand.
TCATGTCCTGGAAACACTGAACCAAGTGAGGGCAAGGGCCAAGTTGTATTTATTCATCTTTGTATCTCCAACACCTAACGCAATGTTAGGCACATTGTAGAATGCCCTGAAAATGCTTATTGCACAAGTGAAGTGGTAAAAAGCTTAGATTGTTCTAGTGGCTTCGCATTTTGTCCTTTGAAATTTAATAAGAATGGAATAAAATTACTGCAGACTCAAAGCATTTGGGGAAAATTCTGTTAAACCTTGCAACCCAAATGGAAAAAGCAGATCAAAGGGAAATTAGATGGCAATTTGTTTTTTAAAAAAATCTGCAGCGGCATTTTAGTTAGAGAATATTCTTCTCATTGAAATTAAGAACCCCCAGGGAAATACTTGGTATGTTAGAAGATCTCTCCTCACATTTTTCCACCAGCCATTGCAGGACCTGCTGAGCAGCCTTTGTGAAGGAAAGCTCCAAGGAGGACAGGACACAGCACAATGAGACGCTCAGCACTGACACAGCATTCTGCACTTTGCACAATTAAGGCTCTCACCTCTCCTCACCCTGCAGGGAGAAGGTGGCAGTATTGACAGGTCTTGATGGCTGAGGTAAGAGGCTCTGAGCATAACTGACCTGCTTGATGCACACAACTGGACTGTCACAGGCACAGCTCAGCATTCTGGATGCCTTTCTCATGTCAACCAGTCTTTCCCTTACCTTGGAATGTAATCCCTTTTGACATATACATCACACTCTAAGGTTCTTCATAAGGAGGCAGTCTGGACTAGATCAGTGTTTCCTAGAGGTGGGATGTCACAGAGCAGTAAAATAGTTGAAACTAAATTTAAGGGTGACTAAGTTTAGAATTGCCAGTTTTATTTTGCTGACCGGAAATGCTAAGAAAATCTATGATCAGAATTATGTCATAAAAGAAAATAAATGTTGACATTAAAAAAAAAAATGATCCTGGAGAACCTGGGTGGCTCAGTCGGTTAAGCATGTGACTCCCGATAGCGGTTCCGGCTGTGATCTCGCTGTGGTGAGATCGAGTCCCATGTAAGGCTCAGCATGGAGCCTGCTTGGGATTCTCTCTCTCCTTCTCTCCCTCTCTTTCTGCCCCTCCCCTGCTCGCACTCTCACTCTCTCAAAATAAATAAACTTAAAAATCCCAGAAAAAAGCTCAACTTTTAAAAACCTGAATACATTTAGCTTTATGAAAAACTCACCACATTTTTATTTTATTTTTTTCTCATTTCACAGCAGGCCAGTGACAGTGAGTGATAGTATGGAATAGTGTTTAGGAGATATGGGCTTTGTCAATCTTTAATATGCTAGATTCATGTATTTGTTGAAATCCTGAAGCCAAGCTTTCAGAGCAGAAAAGTGAGTGAAAGCTTGCGTGCTGGCATTCCACACCCAGGCCAGTCACTAGCTTGCTCCTTACATAACTGTGGCCAGAGGCACAACTCACTCAAGCCATGACTTTTCCAGAATCGGTGTGTCTCAGCTTTCTGTTCATTAAAGAAGATGGGGGACTTGAAACCTTGTGTGATATTTCACAATGTGTTTTACGTAGGATTAGGCTAAGCAAATGTTCTGAGCTGAAGATTTTGTCCCGTCATGTACCCTACTCTTATTTTTGCTTTGTCCGCACAAGAAAAATAAAGAAGGTAACTTAGTACTGAGATGTGAATTTGGGGGCTTATATGCTAAGGGAAAATAAAAATGAACACTAAACTTTGTGTACATTATAAGAAAATTATGGAATAAAAAGACTAAAAATAATTACAGCGATTGGTTGATGGAGGGGGGTTGTGGATAAATTTCTCGTACATGTTTTCCAAGTTTTGTTACTATATTTATATTACTTTCGGAATTGAGAGTAATTTTGTAATTATAAATAAGTGAGAAAAACTGAAGAATGACATCTTTACTGACTTTTGGGGATGCCACTGAAATGCTGTAAAAGCAAGCTGCAAACTAATGAAAGTTGTGGCAGACTGTGTTTGCCAAAGATGGCCACAACAACATCGTCCCTCCCACAGACTCCTCTTACAAAGGACCTAACACTCCTCCCATTGAGCCCTTACCCTTGAACGTGGACAGATCTTTGTAATGGCCTCAACCAACTGAATATAGTAGGACTCAATGTGACCTTTGAGGCTAGATTATAAAAATGCCACGTACCTCTGGTCTCCTTTCGTGGGACACCACCGCTTGAATTCAGCTTCCATGCTATGAGGAAGTTCAAAGACGCAGCCCATGTGGAGATGCTGCAGTTGACAGTCCAAGTGAGGACTGCCAACTGCCAGACATGTAAGTGAAGAAGCCTCCAGATGATCCACGCTCCAGCCTTTGAGTCTTTCCAGAGGCCTCAGACACCATGGAGAAGAGATGGCTGTCCCTTCTGTGCCTGGGTTAAATTCCTGATTCATAGAATCCCTAATTCTAAGCAGACTTAAATGATTGCTTTATATCTTTAAGGTTTGGGGTTTGTTACATAAGGAATATATGTGTAGTATAAATCTCTTTTAGTAAAATTAATAAGAGCAAAAATGAAATCCCTGTACATCCATCTATCTATCTATCTATCTACCTATCATCTTATCTATCTAAGACATCTATACAGTTGACCTTTGAACACTGCAGGGTGCTGGGGCACCACTCTACCCACCACACAGTTGAAAATCCAAATACAATTTTTGACTCCCCCAAAACTTAACTACTTAACTACTAATAGCCTACTGATGACTGGAAACCTTACTGATAAGACAGCTGATTAACACATACTTTATATGTTATATATATTTTTTTTTTTTAATTTTTTTTTCAACGTTTATTTATTTTTGGGACAGAGAGAGAGACAGAGCATGAACGGGGGAGGAGCAGAGAGAGAGGGAGACACAGAATCGGAAACAGGCTCCAGGCTCCGAGCCATCAGCCCAGAGCCTGACGCGGGGCTCGAACTCACGGACCGCGAGATCGTGACCTGGCTGAAGTCGGACGCTTAACCGACTGCGCCACCCAGGCGCCCCTATGTTATATATATTTTATATACTATTTTCTTATAATAAGCTAGAGAAAAGAAAATGTTATTAAGAAAATCATAAGGAAGAGAGGCGCTGGGTGGCTCAGTTAAGTGTCCGACTCGTGATCTCGGTTCAGGTTATGATCTCACGGTTTGTGAGTTAGAGCCCCATGTCGGGCTCTGAGGTGACAGCCTGTTTGGGATTCTCTCTTTCTCCCTCTCTCTCTTTGCACCTCCCGCTTGCACATGCACTCCCTCTCTCTCTCTGAAAAGAAAGAAATAAACTCAAAAAAAAAATGAAAATCATAAGAAGAGAAGATACATTTATAGTACTGTACTGTATTTACTGAAAAAAATCCACGTATAAGTGGACCAGCATAGTTGAAACCTGGGTTATCCCAGGGTCAACTATATATACAAAAACACCCCTGTACATGACACATAACTACAACAATTGTTATCATGTTAAAATAAACAGAACAAAATTTACAATTTTAACCACTTTTTGGACTTTTTAAAAAATATAATTGACACACATCGTTTTAACCATTTTTAAGTGGACAGTTCTATGGCATTACGTATATGCACACTATTGTGTAATCATCATCACCATTCATCTCCAAAACTTTTCCACCTTCCCAAACTGAAACTGTACCCATTTTAACACTAACTTCCTCCTCCCACCCTCCCTTGGCCCCTGGCAACTGCCCTTCTGCTTTCTGTCTCTATTAGTTTCACTCTTTGAGGCACCTCATACAAGTAGAATCATATAGTATTCGTCCTCTTATGACTGTATTTGTCTTCTTATGACTGGCTTGCATCGCTTAGCATAATGTCTTACAGGTTCAACCATATTGTAGCATGTGTCAGTAGTTCCTTTCTTTTTAAGGGTGAATAATACTCCGTTGTATGTGTATACCGCAATTTATCCACTCCTTTGTCAATGGACACTTGGGGTTGCTTCTACCCAAGTGTTGTAAACAATGCCATTGTAGTGTAACGTACAGACTTGTCGAATCACTGTTGTACACCTGACACTAAGGTAACATTGTGTATCAGCTACACTTCAATTAAAAAAAAAATAACGCAATAGTAAATAATGTTGCTATGAACGTAGGTGTGCAAATATCTGTTCAAATCCCTGTTTTCAACTCTTTTGGTTATATACCCAGAAGTAGAATCTGGGGAATATATGGTAATTGTTTTACATTTTTTGAGGAAGTACCATACTGTTTTTCAGAGTGACTGTACTGTTTTACATTCCCACCAGCAGTGCCTAATAGTTCCAATTTCTCCACATCTTCAACAATACTTGCTATTTTGGAATTTTGTTTTTTATTTTTTTATAACAGCCACCCTAGTAGGTGTAAAGTGGTATCTTATTGCGAGATCTCATTTTAAGCATTTTTTAAAATGTTTATTTTTGAGAGAGAGAGAGAGAGAGTACGAGTGGGGAGGGGCAGAGAGAGAGGAAGACAGAGGGTCCCAAGCAGGCTCTATGCTGTCAGCACAGAGCCCGATGGGGCTTGAACTCACAAGTTGAAATCCTGACTTGAGCTGAAATCAGGAGCCGGATGCTTAACTGACTGAGCCACCCGAGCGTCCCATGAGATCTTATTTTCATTTTCATTTCCCTAATCATTAATGTTGAGTATCTTTTCATGCGCTTACCGGTTATTTGTATATTTTCTTTGCAGAAATAGCTATTTAAGTTCTTTGCCCATTTTTAAATTGGGGTTCCTGTTTGTACATAATCTTTTTACTGTATATATCCATGAACAAGGCAGAGGCAGAGAAAAACAGCCAACAGAGTGTTACCTCAGAGAGTGTGTGCTGGGAATAAGGAGACCAGGAAAAGTGAGTCCTCTTTGCCTTTTATGTCATGTATTGCCATTGTTTTTCACTTGTCACCAACATGTCATTAATTGAATAAAGAAAAAAAATTAAAGAAATGATCAATACAATGTCATTTTGCTTACACATCTTAAAATATCTGACTTGAGGTTTTTTGTTTTTTTCTTAAATAGTACAGCCAAGAAAATGAAACAGTCTTGAGCTGACCCTCGAAGCAAATTTCATAGGTAGTATTTCAATAATGAGAAGAAAACTTCATTGTTCTCGCTGAAGATCCTTGGCCTGCCTTTCCCCTTCTCTCCCCTCCTCCCTTCTGGAAAGAGCTCAGACTAAGAGAGGAGCCTGTCTCTCTTTAAAGAGAGTATTTGTTTCCATGGTAACTTGCCTTCTTCATCTTCAGAGTTGTAAACTGGGAAATTCTATTACAGGCTTACCCAGGCAGTTGCTTTTGAAATGGTGTCTGATATTAGCTATTTGTTTCATTCACCTTTGCTGCTCAAGAATCTTTTGAATTTGGTGATTCTGTTTCTATCAAATGAAGGAAGTAAAATAAAGCAATATGAGCTGATTATAATCGGTCTGAGTGGGCCTGCTGTGCATTGTCGTCAGGAACTGTCGCTGGCTGTGTTGGTGGAGCCCCTGGGTGACTATGTGATGTGTGAGGCCCAGGCCCACCTCCGCACTGATGCCCGCCAGTGGAGCCCAGCACACAGAGCTGCTTGGGGATGCCCTGCAAGGTCAGCTGGAGAAGAAACAGAAACTACCTCTGTGGTCAAAAAATGATGTCTTGTTAATGGATTTCATGTCTTATCTATGAGATTCTGATATGGGCAGGTGGAGTTATTACACTCCTGCTGTGAAAGCAACTGTAGTTCAAATAGGTGCAAATAAAGTAAGTAACCAAATTATCTGAGGCTGGTGATTTTCATTTCTGTAGTAGCACCATAGTATGCTTGGAAAGCTTCAATTATTGACTCTTGGAATAGAAGGTTTTGAGGGTGTTTATTGACCACTGTGATTGCTATGCATGAAATCTATATGGTTTTTAATCTTTCTGAACCCTCAAACAAATGACATGTAAATCAGTTTACAGACAGAAAATCTCTTGAAAGCACCTTTTCTACTCAGGAAACTCAGCTACTTTATTTCATAGGAAAGCAACTTCATGAGATGATCCTGGAAAAATGACAGTCTATTGGTTTTCCTTTCTTTTTTTTTTTTAAAATTTTTTTTTTTTTTTTTTTTAACGTTTTTATTTATTTTGGGGACAGAGAGAGACAGAGCATGAACGAGGGAGGGGCAGAGAGAGAGGGAGACACAGAATCGGAAACAGGCTCCAGGCTCCGAGCCATCAGCCCAGAGCCTGACGCGGGGCTCGAACTCCCGGACCGCGAGATCGTGACCTGGCTGAAGTCGGACGCCCAACCGACTGCGCCACCCAGGCGCCCCGGTTTTCCTTTCTTTAAAAAAGCTAATTGCTAATCAACAGTTTACCTCCATCTTCTAAACAGAGTTCTTAGGTGACATTAATATTTAAAAATATTTAGATTGGGATGATGAAAAAGTTCTGGAAATGGAACGTTGTAAAACAATGCAGATGTACTTAATGCTACTGAACTGTACGCTTAAAAATGGTAAAATGGTTAAAATGGCAAACTTCATGTCATGTGTATTTACCACAGTGAAAATAGTATTTAGAATTTTCCAATTGGAAAATACAAAAGTTTTTGCAATTGCTAAAGAGAAGTACATTAAGTAAAACACAATTATCTGAGTCTTAGACTCCTAGCTTTTTTTTTACCAACTTTTTTGAGGCATAATTCAAAAATTAAAAAAATTGTATATATTTAAGGTGTACAACTTGAGGTTTTAATACATGTGTATATTGTGAAATGATCACCACAATCAAGCTAATTTTTTTTAAGTATTAATAATGTCTTTTCCTTTTATAAAATAATGTTTATTTATTTTTGAGACAGAGAGAGAGAGAGAGAGAGAGAGAGAAATGAATGAGGGAGGGGCACAGAGAGAGGGAGACAAAAGATCAGAAGTGGGCTGTGCACTGACAGTAGAGAGTCTGACGCAGGACTTGAACTCAGGAGCCATGAGATCATGACCTGAGCTGGAAGTTGGATGCTTAATGGACTGAGCCACCCAGGCGCCCCAAGCTAATTAAGGTATCTAGCATCACATAGTTGTCATCTTCTTTTTTGTATGTGTTGGGTGTGGTAAGAACTCTTAAGAACTACCCTCTTCACAAGTTTTAAGTATACAATACATATTCTTAACTACTGTCACCATGCTGTACATTATTAGATCTCCAGAATTTACTCATCTTGCCTGAAAGTTGTACCTTTTGACTAACGTCTCTTTATTTTCCCCATCTCCCCTAAGACCCTGGCAACAACCATCCTACTTTCTATTTCTGTGAGTTTGACTATTTTAGATTCCACGTGTAAATGAGATGATGAAGTATTTGTCTGTGTCTGGCTTATTTTGCTTAGCATTATGTCCTTCAGGTTCACCCATGTTGTTGCAAATGGCAGAATTTCCTTCTTTTTCAAGGCCAAATAATATTCTATTGTACACACTCTCTTTCCCTTTCTCTCTCTCCACATTTTCTTTATTCATTCAGTTGTTGACATTTAGGTGTTTCCATGCTTTGGTTACTGTGAATAGCCAAATATCTGTGGGAGTACAGATATCTTTTTGAGATTTGGGCTCCTCACTTTCTATGAAGCTTTCCTTCATCCTTAAACTCAGGCTCCTCAGAAAATTCCAAATTTCAGTTTCTTTCATCATTTTCAGTTCTGAAGCATTTAAAATGCTTTCATTTGCCCATGAAAGATGAGAAAAGTACTATGTTCCGTAGCCCCTACCCCTACAGACATATTTGTATTACTCTGTTCCCAACTCATGCCTTGGAGGAGTCTGCTGTCTCATAAGGATAATCAAAGGACATAAACGATCCCAGAATTGCAAGGGATCTCTGTGGCCACCTCAACTGTTGTCCTGCCAAAGTAGGCTTTCCTTTCCGGCATCTCTGACAGGTGGACAGTTTTTGCCTACTTCCAGTGATGAACAGCTCTTCACCTCACAGGCTTCCCACTCCTACCTTTGATCAGTCTCACTTACCACACAGTTGGTGGATAGTTTGTCTTGGCCCTGTGTCAAGCACTGGAGACACCAAAGGGAACAACATGAATGTGGTCCTGCTCTCATAAAATTTACATTAGAATGTTTTTCTGTCATTTAGGCTGAAATCTTGTTCCTTTATCTGAAGGTCACTTGCTCTAATTATATCTGCAGTGATAAAGAGTGCATGATGCCACTAGTGAGGGCCTGCCATGGGCAGCCCAGTGCCAAGAGCCCTGGTGGCTTCACTTCTTTTACTCTTCACAGAAATCCTATGAAGCAGAGACCATCACTGTCTCCATTTTGCCACTGAAGAAACTAAGACTTAAATGGTTATGTATCTTGGGGCACCTGGGTGGCCTAGTCAGTTAAGCATTCGGCTTCTGATATCAGCTTAGGTCATGATCTAGCAGTCGTGAGATTGAGCCCCACATCAGGCTCTGTTCAGCACAGAGCCTGCTTGGGATTCTCTCTTCTCCTTTCTCTCTCTCCCTCTCTCTGCCTTTCCTCTCAAAATAAATAAATAAATAAAAGTTATGTATCTTGCCTCACTAAGATCATACGGTTACTATCTGTTTCTGCATTTGTATTCACTCATGCATTTATCAAACACTGGTTGGGAATCTACTGTGCAACTACCTGGCAGTGGAGAAAAACTTGGTGGTAGCTGTCCTAAAGAACTCATGGACAGGGGTGCCTGGGTGGCTCAATCGGTTGAGTGTCTGACTTATGCTCAGGTCATGATCTCGCTGTCCATGAGTTCAGGCCCCGCGTTGGGCTTTGTGCTGACAGCTCGGAGCCTGGAGCCTGTTTCAGATTCTGTGTCTCCCTCTCTCTCTACCTCTCCCCCACTCATGCTCTCTCTCTCTCTCTCTCTGTCAAAGATAAATAAACATTAAAAATTTTTTTTAAAGAACTCACGGACAAATGGGGGAAGATATCAAGCAAACGAACAGGTATAATGCAGTGCACTGGGCTGTGCTCTGGTGGTGATGACAACTTGGAGGAAGGTCTCTCATTGAGTCTATGGGTCCAATCAGGCTCCTGATCAATGCAGCCAGCCCCTGCTGGTTTCTGTCACACATCTGGCCCTCCAACCCACCCATCACCTGTACCCTGAGTGATCTGTTCAAACCGTGAATCAGTTTTGTCACATTCACTCATTTCTTTGTTCAGCGGACAAATATTTTTGAGTGCATACTTTGTTAGCTTCTGGTAAATAAATCAGATATGGTCAGCACATTTACAGAGTTTGTAAGGTAGGTAAGAAAAGGATATAGGCAGATGAATAGGATTATTAAAAACAAAACAAAACCATACAACCATGGAGGGAAACAGTTTAACAGTTTCTCAAAAAGTTAAGCATAAAATTACCATATGACCAGCAATTCCACTCCTAGGTATATACACCCAAAGGAATTGAAAACAGGTACTCAAATACCTGTATACAAATGTCCGTAGCAGCATTATTCACAATAGCTAAAAATTGGAAACCCAAATGTCCATCAGTGGAAGAATAGAGAAAGAAAACATGGTAGTATCTATACAATGGAAATTTACTTAATCATGTAAAGGAGCTGAACAGAAGCTAGGCACAAAATATTACATATCATACAATTCTTTTTATATGAAATATCGAGAATAGGTAAATCCATACAGACAGAAAACAGATTGATGGTTGCCTGCAGCCATGAGTTGGAAAGAATAGAGAATGACTGATAATGGTACAGGGTTTTCTTTTGGGATGATGAAAATGTTTTGAAACTAGACAGAGGTGGTGGTTGCACAACACTGTGAATGTAGTAAATGCCACTGAATTATATACTTTAAAATTGTTAATTTTCTGTTCCGTGAATTCCACCTAAAAAAAAAAAAAAGAAAACAAAAGAAAACCCCAAAACCCCAGAAAAACGTAACAAAGGAGCCTACTGGGATCAAGGAAGGATTCTCCTAGGAAGCACAGTTTAAGCTGAGACCTAAAGGTCCCAGCTGAGCAAGAGTTAGCTGGGAGCAGGTTGTTGAGAACATGCCACTGGCAAGAAGTGGGTGTGGATGGAGCTGAAGGGGAAAACAGTGGCCAGATGAGGTAAAGATTTGTAGGCCTATAGGTGTCTCAGATCTTATCGTAAATGCCATGGGAAATCTACTGAAGAGTTTTAAGCCAGGGACAGTTACAGTAGTCTACATGTTATGACTTTTGATTTCTGCAGGAATGGATGGCAGGGGAATATGAGGAAAGCAGGGATGCAGGAAGAATGCAACGCACAACAGTGACTTGGACGAAGGCTCCCTGGGGCTGCCAATTGGTCCATATCCCCCCAGGGACATACCTGTCACCATGACCTTGACCCTTCTCAGTTTCCCTGGCCCACCTCACCCTGTCCACCTCACAGCCTCTGCTCCAGCCCTAAGGAAGGACCCTCGGTCTTGAACCTCAGGAGTTCAAGAGGTACTGTAGTCTAAGGGTCGCCTGGGTGGCTCAGGTCATGATGTCACGGTTCATGGATTTGAGCGCTGCCTGCATCGGGCTCTGTGCCCATGGCTCAGAGCCCGGAGCCTGCTGTGGATTCTGTGTCTCCCTCTCTCTTTGCCCTTCCCCTGCTTGTTCTCTTTCAAAAATAAACATTAAAAAAAAAAAAAAGAGGTATCACAGTCTCTTTCACTTGAGGCCACTGAACATTGTGCTTCTATTCTGAAACATTTCCCCGTAATGTTTGCCTGGCCAACTTCTCTCCAACCTTCAGTATTCAGCCAAGGCATCCCTTCTCTCCAGATGTGGTTCTGGCCCCAGGCTACTATATATAGGGCCCCCCCTTCAGAATTCCCTTTAGTACTCTGACCTAATTCTATGATGGCACATATCACAATGGGTGGCAGTTGCCTATTTTACCCCTTTGTTTTTTTTCCATTAACTTATGAATGCCTTAAGGCAGAGACTCATTTGTCCTGATGCCTCGCATCATACACTAGGATAGATGAATTCTTTCACGAGAAAGGAGTCAGCACTCAAGATGGCTCCCCTCGAGGTCTCCTTTGAGTTTTCGGTTAACATCATTCCTTTTTTTTCTCTGAAAATCTCCATTCCCACCCTCCCCACAGATACTATCCCTTGTTGAAATGCTTGCTTCTTTCCATTTTTCAGAATATCTACATTCTTTTTTTTTTTTTTTTTAATTTTTTTTTTCAACGTTTATTTATTTTTGGGACAGAGAGAGACAGAGCATGAACGGGGGAGGGGCAGAGAGAGAGGGAGACACAGAATCGGAAACAGGCTCCAGGCTCTGAGCCATCAGCCCAGAGCCTGACGCGGGGCTCGAACTCACGGACCGCAAGATCATGACCTGGCTGAAGTCGGACGCTTAACCGACTGCGCCACCCAGGCGCCCCCAGAATATCTACATTCTTATACAATATTAATCATAGTTCCATAGACTTCTCAATGGTGAACAAGCCTCTCACCATTGCTTTTGTTCATACAGAGCACAGAATCGAAAATGCTGACATATTTTTCAGTAGGAAATTTTTCAGTATGAAAATTTTTCATATTTTCCTTCCTTTTTCACGACACTTCTAGCTCTTTAATCTGAACACTAGCAATTCACAAATAACTTATTTTTAAGTAAAGATGTATTATTCTAATGGACATTTCACCCTCATTTTGCAAGTACTGGTCAAGTTTTTACTCTTGAGAATCCAAGTTTTAGAAAATAATGTGCCTGGGTGGCTCGGTTAAGTATCTGACTCTCGATTTTGGCTTAGATATTGATCTCATGGTCATGAGATTAAGCCCCGAGTTAGGCTCTGCACTGGGCATGGAGCCTGCTTAAGATTCTCTGTCTCCGGGAGTGCCTGGGTGCCTCAGTTGGTTGAGCATCTGATTTCAGCTCAGGTCATGATCTCATGGTTCATGAGTTTGAACCCCGCATTGGGCTCTCTGCCGTCAGCACAGGGCCCACTTAGGATCCTCAATCCCCTTCTCTCTCTGCCCCTTCCCCACCCATCCTCCCTCCCCCTCCTCTCTTTCAAAAATAAATATTAAAAAAAATTCTCTCTTCCTCTGCTCCTCCCCCTCTCATGCACGCTCTCTCTCTCTCAAAATAAAAATAAAATATATTCATTTCAGTGTTACTCAGGACCTTATACATTTCCTGAAAACATTCACCTATTACATCCCTGAGTGATGTTCAGACTTCAGCATAATGTTAAGAGCCCAAGCTGCTTATACTGACTGAGTCCCACCTCTGCCATGCTCTAGCTACCAAACCTCAAGCAAATTATTTCACCTCCCCATGCTTTTGTGCCCTCATCTGTAAACTGGGGATAATAATGGTACCTACCTTAGAGGTTTTGTGAACATTGGACAAGTTAACGCTTATAATACACTCAGAATAGTGGCTGGAATTTGCAGCAGCAACAAATACCTTCTGAGGAAGGGAAAACAGAACAGGAGTTGCTGTGCATACTACAATGGCTGAGAGAGACCTCCTGTCTGCACAGCTCCACCTGCTTCTTTCTGCTTTATGTGCAGAGTAGGGACAGACTGGAGGTACCTGCCTGGGTAGTGAACTCCGGCAATACACCCCACTGCGAAACACATCTTTCTAAAGCCACAACAGCCTTAGGGACCTTGGTCTGGTTGTCATGGTAACTTCCCACTTATCAAACTGATAAAAAAAAAAAAAAAGCATTCTTTTGAATGCCTAGACTGAAAGAATCATCCCCTACCGAAAGAAAAAGAAACAACATTCTTGATAGCATAGCTTTAACTTAATTTTCATATTAAAGACTTAATCGATAAGAAAAAGCTAAAGACAGTCTGAGGTCTAAATCTAAGCTAAATCTAAGACAGTCTGAGGAAAACTTAAAAAATGGAAAATACTTCTTCGGTTTTTTTCTTTAGCTAAGCAAAATCAACATGACTGAACCATTGCTACTTTTTGACTCTATCAACTTTCTGATTAACCTTTAGTGAGCATTTATGCCCCATTTGCCTCAAAAAGTAGAAGCAGTTTTTAATTCTATAAGAATAAAAGGGAATTAAATACGGGATTAAAGAATATAAGAATAAGAATCTCTTTTAAGAATAAGGGATTAAAATCCAGACTAGCAACCATGTAGAGGATGTAGATGGCCTAGATGTCATCTACTTGGCACATGTGTTACTCAGGGGACAAGACATGGAGCCAGACACCTCCTTGGGGTTGGGCAAGGATTGAGAAAGGAAGGATCAGCAAACTCCACTAAAGGTCAGGAAGGTGGTTCAGCCAGGCAGGTGGAGCTTGGTGCCCAGTAGAAGGTAACTGGCCATTCAGGAAAGCAGCTGACCTTGGAAAGTTCTAGCAGGGTATCATGGGCTACAGTATGGAACACCTGGCAAGAGACCATATTTGGATGCCAGATAGGCAGGGAATTGGACACCTTGAGTTGGATCAGTTGCTAACATATTTGATGGTGGTGTTGACGGAATTAGGGCCTACAATCGGCAAGATCAAGGCAGGACTCCAGTCCTAAAGGGAAGCTGTTATCCTATCAGGGCATAAGCTCAGAGCCAGATGGGCAGTAAGGGGAAACCTTATGTTGAGTTCCTGAGTGGCCCACAGTCCCAGTGTGTGGACAGGACTGAGCCAAGTCACATGGAGGATCATGGCAGAGATACAGTAGTAGGAAGAGGCTCTCCCTGACTGGTGGTATCAGTTAGGCATGCTATCTGCTCCAAGTGGCTGGAAATCCAAGTTGCTGTGGCTTGCTGCATCGGGACATTTACTAATTAACAAGAAGTCTGGAGAGTGTGATCTCAGGGCTGATGGGGCAGCTCATCAAGGTCATTCCCATCCTTTGCTCCATCACCCTTACAGGTGGGCTTTTTGTCACCATCATCACATGATGGCTCTATGTATGTATTAGGTCCTCACAGTGTCCTAAGCAGGAAGGACAGATGGGAGCAAAAGTCTGTCTGAAAAAAGAAGTCTGAAAAAAGACTTTTTCAGGAGCCCCTCAGCAGTCTTCTGGCCACTGGCCCCATGTAGGTGACTCAGCCACCCCAACCTGTAAAGGCAGCTCAAAATGCAAATCTCTCGTTTCCAGCCGCCACAGAGGCAAGGGAGAGGGCTGGTAAAGATGGAAATCTTTTTTACATAAATCTTCCTTTTAAATTTTTTTCTTCCTTCCATTTCCCCTTAATTTGAGCAGCACCCTAGATGCCCCTTCCCTCTCCCTTGTCAGAAGAATATCAAATTGCTTTGACTCCTTTTAGGAAAAAATGGTGTTGATTTCTTATGGACAGTTCATCCCTCTGAGACTGACCAATCCTTATTCTTTAGGGTCAGGTGTTAGAACATGTGAGCCTTGCACCACAACTTGTAGCCCACAGTGAGGTGCGGCACTAACAGCTGGACAGATGGCAGCCCAAGAGAATACTACCCTACATTCTTTGTCTTGGACAACTGCCAGACTCTCATGGGCCAAGGAGAGTCAATTTCAGGCCGTTGAGTTTTTGACTTCTTCCCCTCAACACAGTCTATGTCCTTGGACAGAAAAGGCCTAAGCATATAACAATTAAACAATTAAAAAAAAAAAAAAAAAAGAAGTATGTAACTAAAAGATGAGTTCTCCCAGCGTAAAATGTTCCAGAAAACAGTTGAGCAAGAAGACCATTATAGGGTCTTCTGACTTGGAGGTGTCAGCCTTCCGAGGATGAACATACTACAGAACTGGGTATATCTTGGGGAGAAATGTAGAGGCCACTGGGCAGCTAGACTGGAATAAAGACATAGTCAGACATATCATATTCATGAATCAGAAAGTTTACCTCACTTGTGCCTCTTCTAAAGAAGTTGCTGGATGACATAGCACAGCCACAGGATGACAGCTCAGAACTGGCCTGGAGAGCACCGAGTTTGTATGGGAGCTCAGGGAATTGTACTGGGTGTCTACAGAATGATGGCTTCAGAGAGTAAATAGATCTGCAACTGTTTGAGAATATGAAAAATTATTAATAGGTGTGGGTGATGAATCTGTTGGAGCATTCATTTTTAAAAGGTGATAAATCTAGCTCTTCCTTGGCATTGCCTGTGGAGGTGGCAACCATCTCCTACTTGGTATCATGGCTGCCCTCAGACCTCTGGTGAAGCACTAGGTTGTTAAAAAGAGGACCAAGAAGTTCATCTGGCACCAGTCAGACTGATCTATCAGAATGAAGCACAACTGGTGGAAACCCAGAGGCATGGACAATAGGGTGTGCAGAAAAATCAAGGGCCAGATCTTGATGCCCAGCATTGGTTAGGGGAGCAACAGGAAAACAAAGCACATGCTGCCCAGTGGCTTCCGGAAGTTCCTAGTGTTAGAAATAAGCCCATCAACCCAAAGGAGGGACGCAGAGTCTCAGAGCACAGTGAAGTGAGGCTTTAATCAACATTCTTGCAAGAGCAGGTGTCTAACAGGCACACTTGGGCCAGTTACAGCAGACAATTTATTTCTTAGCCTGAGTCCCTCCCCTGGTTCCTCATTGGCTGAGTACTACAGAGGTTACAGCCTTACCCTGATGTCATCTATGTCCACATAAGGCAAAAAGTAGTCTGATTAGAACAAATGCACATTCCTGGAGGTGATGCAGACACTTTCAGTCTCTCCTCCCTTTGTTCTGTGGCGTATGCTTATTGCAAAGCCCATGAAAATAAGCCCGCAAAACAGAGAGGGAAAGAACAAGGAAGTGTCTAAGAGTTTGGGACTCCATTGTGGCCGGGGGTTCATACATATTTCCAATAGGTTGTTAAACCTATTGTTAATTAGACAGCACAGCTTTTATTTGGTATTTCCGAAAATGAATCATCTCCCCTACTTCTCACACTAGTCCATAATGTGAGGGAGCTTGAAGTGCTGCTGATGTGCAACAAATCTCACTGTGCAGATTGCTCACCATGTCTCCCCCCAGAACTGCAAAGCCATTGTGGAAAGAGCAGCCCAGCTGGCCCTCAGAGTCACCAGTCCCTATGCCAGGCTGTGCAGCGAAGAAAATGAACAGACAGCTTATGTGCATGTTGTATTTGTGTTAATAAAACCATAAAACTACCAAAAAAAAAAAAAAGTGATCATCTATCGACAAATGAAAAAAAGTACTAGGAGAAACAAATGGTTTTAAGAGAAAGGCAATATAATTACAGTCAGACCTTACTTGGCTTAGTTGTGAACACTAGTTATATAGTCATAATGCAATACTGAGTGATTTGATCCAAAATTGATCTAACTATATTGGGATGAAAGGGTAGGGGAAATGGGAGAGGTGTGCATAAATTGGTTAAATCCTCCACTACAATATGAAGTCGAAATTTTGGTGTGCAGAATTCAAAAGTAAATAGCTGTATAAACATATTATTTACAAGCATGGGGTTGTTAAAAAAGAAACAGACCCCAAAGGGAGTCACCTGTGATAAGCCCCATTTCAGCTAAATGGGTTAATACCTAACCTAACTGTGGTTGTTGTCTCTCCCAGGAATGGAATTTGGAACCAATCTGTCAGAAATTCCTGGTCAACACTAGGGAGTTAATCTGCATGATAGACTCCTGCCCTCCCCCCAAAGGAAAGTGACGTTGCCTGAAATAACCCTTTCTTAAAAATGACTTCCTCATCCATACCCCCTTCTGGCTATGAAAGCCTTAAATTTTATAGAGCTCCTCAAAGCTCCTTTCTACTTGCTAGATGTGATGTTGCTCAATTCATGAATTGCTGAATAAAGCCAATTAGATCTTCAAATCTACTCAGCTGAAAATGGATTTTAACAAGGTAAACAGACTGATAGTGAGAGGTGGGGCAAAAGTTGCTCATTTTGCTGGAAGATAAATTTGATTTTGAAACTAGGTGCACATATTACCTTAAAAAATTAAAAT
The DNA here is from genome assembly GCF_028749965.1 of Puma concolor. Classification (NCBI taxonomy): domain Eukaryota; kingdom Metazoa; phylum Chordata; class Mammalia; order Carnivora; family Felidae; genus Puma; species Puma concolor. Next base: position 82,666,589 of record NC_141671.1, read on the forward strand.
CCATCTTTAAAATGCATTTAAAAAGTCAGGCAAATTGTTAATTTACTTGCTGAGGTGTATTCTGCTTCTTTGCTCTTGAAGCTCGCAACCCCCCTCCCCAACCTGTGGTCAGGCCACCATGGATGTGCTATACAATCAAGACCCTTAATGAGCTGACCCAGCAGGCAGAAATGGAGGAGGCGTCAGCATTTCAGGGCTTGTTTGGCCCTCTAGTTAAGCCGAGCTGAGTTCTGAGGAGTTTTAATTAGGCTCAAATTGGGAATGAAGGAAGGGGAGGAATTGGGAGAAGAGGGGGAAACTCCATGCCTTGTTCCAGCTTGCCTGGTCATACATTATTGCTTACATAGCAACGATCAGCCCTACTCAGCTACCACCAGGGAAATTATCATATGTAAATAAGAAACTCAGGATTACAAAAGGTCCTTGAATGCTCAAAGTGATTAGTGTTCAACTTAATCTTCAGGGATTACTATTTATGCCAAGTTAATAACTGAAAGGATATTCTGTAAATGACTCATTTAGTCATAGCGCACACTTACGGTTTTACACAAATAATCACTACAATTTATGATGATTAGAGTATTAAGTTCAATTTCCACTTATGTTTGGAGGCAGCTGTTTCTCCTGGCGTCCCTCAGGTTTAATACAGCAAGACTTACAAGGGGTCATATGCTGTCTGTATCTGGGAACGCTACCCTGCCATTTTATCGGAGACAGACTCTTTCCATTATGCTGGTCTTGCAAGCACATTCCTTGTGCAGAGCAGCAGTGATTTGGCCCAAATCCAGGACTCTCCCTACAGTCTTAAGAGATCTTCATTGGGAAGCCTGACTTTTACATCTGTTCACAGAACATTTACTGATTCCTAAATCAAGGTAACATTTTTAAAAGGACTATGAAGAATTTCTGTTAACATTGTTATTACTGTAAGCGAGAGGACTTAGAATCTTTCCGGAAATGAGGAATCTACAAATACACATTCAATTCTATTTCCCCTCCCAATATTTTGATTCATTCTTCCTTATCATCAACACCTTGGGTCCATGTACTAGAAGAAGGGAATTTGCCCTAGTGGAGAAAGGAGTAGGTAACATTAATAATACTGAGGGTAAAGATATTTAAAATCTGGTCTAGGCCATCCTGTGTATGGAAAGCAGGGCCAGCACCAGGGTCTGCCTCCCAGATCTTTTTCCTCCAGGGAATTGCTATTCACACAGTCAGCTATAACCCTCTCATTTTCAGGCTCCAAAGCGAAGCACATCTGATGACTGCACTTTCTTCCTAGCATCTGGGAGCAATCTGATGAATGCTGATAGGGGAGAAAGCAGAAATGTACTTGTTACCATTACATCTACATTACATCCTACAGAATAGGATACGTATCTTGGAATTACAAATAATAAAAACTGGAGATTGTCATGTCAGTGAGTAGTATGACCTTGTTCTCACTACTATGGTTCTCTTCCCTCCATTTCTTTATATATTAAAAAAAAAAAATCACTGAAAAAGCAAGATGGCTATTCACCAAAGTTAAGAAGTGTATCCACGTTTTCTTGAAATCAGTTTGTAGAGGGCAGTCTTATGAGATGAAATGTCACAGTTTAATGGATAATAAAATGCCCCATTCCTAACAGCCAGCAGACTAAGAGAATTTGGAAGAAAAGTGGTAAAGGAAATCTTTTAAGGAACAAATATTTAATACTTGTAAGTCCCATTTGACTATTTTTAAGTATAAAATAAAACATTTCCCCTCAAATAACCAAAGCACTGTGTCTGAGTAGGGGTAAATTTTATTCTTTCATTTTAACGAACCTGCCTCTTGCTCATACATGGGCTGCAACAGACTACTTTTGCATTGCGGACCAACCACCTACACATTTGTCACTGTGACAGGTTGTTATTTAAGGGAAATGGCAGGTTGTTCAGCTCCCAAACAGTTTTAAGGAACAATTATAGCAATGTTTAAACATTTCAGGCAGCAAAACTGGCTCAGGTACTAGCCTGTTTAGACAAAGAAAACTGTAAAAGCAGATTTCCTGTATTTTTCGATATATCAACCTACACGAAGGGTACGTGCATTCTGTTGCTTTTAAGATAGTCACTTATGTTAGCAGCATGTAGTTCTAACCGTGATAGTTGGCATGGCTAGTATAGGAAAAAGTAGGCTCATCTGATGCTTCCTAAGTGTGAGAATAAATGAAAATAGCTTTAAAACTAAGGTATTTCTCTGCAGTATTTTCTCTGGTCTTTTGTCACACCCCCAAGTGGTTGACAAGTATCATCCATTGGTGGGGCTTGAAGGACAGCAGGAAACTCCCCCTTTACCACTTAAAGGAAGAGTAAGCAAAGTTAAAGGCCATTTCATTGCTAGTAAAGATATGTGCTCATGAAAAGGAACCAGCTCCTTTGGTTCCTGGTTTCAGAGTCTGATCACATAGGCACAAAGGTGCTTTATCTATGCAAATTTTTTTGTCTACACCTGTATTCTGTTGATGGAGTCTGCTCACAACTCTACAAGCTGAGTGTCTCAGTGGCGGGCAGAGATTGGGATTTATTCCTCATTGATTTATGAATTTGCCTTCATTTCTTTCTCCCAAGGGAGACAATACACCATCCTGACGCTTTCCTCATGTGCTTCAAACCAAAAACCTTACTGGGGTGCAGAGAGATTTATGATTCATTATATATGTGGCTGCAGAAGTACTCTGAGAAACTGCCAGTTGTAATTTGTTCTCTTCTAGATGGTTATAGACCAATTCATTATACTGTGCTTTTTTTAATATTTTCCTTCCTTCCCTCTTCATTTATTAGACTTTTTATCACTATTTATAGACTGTGGTAATCACAGAAGATCAATTAAAAAAGAAAAGAATATTCTTGATTATCTAAAAATAATTATCTTTGCAGGCAGGCCTTCCTCAGGTTGGTTACCTTATATATGCTATAAATGCTTATGAATACACTTTATGAAGCCCTATAATCATCTGATACAACTACTTTTAGAAGTATTATAATTTAAGGGGATCCAGAGTGGCTCAGTTGGTTAAACATCTGACTCTTCATATCAGCTCAGGCCATGGTCTTACAGTTCGTGGGATCCAGCTTGCACTGGGCTCTGTGCTGACAGCACAGACCCTGCTTGGGATTTGCCCTCTCCCTTTCTGCCACTCCTGGGGTTGCTCATGCTCTCTCAAAATAAATAAACACTAAAAAAAAAAAAAAAAAAAAAAGTGTTATAGAGGCACCTGGGTGGCTCAGTCAGTTGAGCTTCCAACTTTGGCTCAGGCCATGATCTCACGGTTCAGGACTTTGAGCCCTGAATCATATTCTCTGCTGTCAGCATGGAGCTGGCTTAGGATCATCTGTCCCCCATTTTCTCTGCACCTCCCTTGCTCGCTCTCTTTCTCTCAAAAATAAACAAACATTAAAAAAAAAAGATTGAATTAACCTTAATATTAAAAAATTTAAAAATGAGGTATAATTTAAAACATTAAAAAAATGTAAATCTGGGATGGAGAACCATCTATCATGCTAATGGTCAACAAAAGAAAGCCAGAGTAACCATACTTATATCAGACAATCTAGACTTTAAAATAAAGACTGTATCAAGAGACGCAGAAGGGCATTATGTCATAATCAAGGGGTCTATCCACCAAGAAGACCTAACAATTGTAAACATTTATGCGCCAAATGTGGGAACACCCAAATATATAAATCAATTAATCACAAACATAAAGAAACTCATTGATAGTAATACCATAATAGTAGGAGACTTCAACACTCCACTCACAGCAATGGACAGATCATCTAATCAAAAAATCAACAAGGAAACAATGGCTTTGAATGACACACTGGACCAGATAGACTTAACAGATATATTTAGAACATTTCATCCTAAAGCGGCAGAATATACATTCTTCTCCAGGGCACATGGAATGTTCTCCAGAATAGACCATATACTGGGATGCAAATCAGCCCTAAGTAAGTACAAAAAGATTGAGAACATACCATGCATATGTTCAGACCATAACGCTATGAAACTCGAAATCAACCACAAGAAAAAATTTGGAAAGGTAACAAATACTTGGAGACTGAAGAACATCCTACTAAAGAATGAATGGGCTAACCAAGCAGTTAAAGAGGAAATTGAAAAGTATGTGGAAATCAATGAAAATGATAACACCACAACCCAAAACCTCTGGGGCACAGCAAAGGTGGTCATAAGAGGAAAGTATAAAGCAATCCAGGCCTTCCTAAAGAAGGAAGAAAGATCTGACACACAACCTAACCTTACACCTTAAGGAGCTGGAAAAAGAACAGCAAATAAAACCCCAAATCAGAAGACAGGAAATAATAAAGATTAGAGGCGAAATCAATGCTACCAAAACCAAAATAAACAGTGGAAGATCAATGAAACCAGGAGCTGGTTCTTTGAAAGCATTAACAAAATTGATACACCACTAGCCAGTTTGATCAAAAAGAAAAAGGAAAGAACCCAAATAAATAAAATCAAGAATGAAAGAGATCACAACCAACACAGCAGACATAAAAACAATAATAAGACAATATTATGAGCAATTATATGCCAATAAAATGGGCAATCTGGAAGAAATGGACAAATTCCTAGAAACATATACACTACCAAAAGTGAAACAGGAAGAAATAGAAAATTTTAACAGACCCATAACCAGTAAGGAAATCAAATTAGTAATCAAAAATCTCCCCCAAAACAAGAGCCCAGGGCCAGATGGCTTTCCAGGGGAATTCTACCAAACATTTAAGGATGAGTTAACTCTTATTCTCTTGAAACTGTTCCAAAAAATAGAAATGGAAGGAAAACTTCCTAACTCTTTCTATGAAGCCAGCATTACCTTGATTCTGAAACCAGAGACCCTACCTAAAAGGAGAACTATAGACCAATTTCCCTGATGAACATGGATGCAAAAATACTCAACAAGATACCAGCCAACCGGATCCAACAATACTTTAAAAAAATTATTCACCATGACCATGTGGGATTTATACCTGGGATGCAGGGCTGGTTCAATATCCGCAAAACAATTAACGTGATTCATCACATCAATAAAAGAAAGGACAAGAACCATATGATCTTCTCAATAGATGCAGAGAAAGCATTTGACAAAATACAGCATCGTTTCTTGATAAAAACCTTCAAGTAGGGATAGAAGGAGCATACCTTGAGATCATAAAAACCATATATGAACGACCCAACACTAATATCATCCTCAATGGGAAAAAAATGAGAGCTTTCCCCCTAAGGTCAGGAACAAGACAGGGATATCCACTCTCGCCACTGTTATTCAACATAGTATTGGAAGTCTTAGCCTCTGCAATCAGAAAACACAAAGAAATAAAAGGATGCTAATCGGCCAGGAGGAGGTCAAACTTTCACTCTTTGCATATGACATGATACTCTATAGTATTTCACCAAAAAACTTCTAGAATTCATCCATGAATTCAGCAAAGTTGCAGGATACAAAATCAACGCACAGAAATCAGTTGCATTCCTATACACCAACAATGAAGTGACAGAAAGAGAAATCAAGGAATCGATCTCATTTACAGTTGCACAAAAAAACATAAAATACCTAGGAATAAATCTAACCAAAGAGGTGAAAAATCTATACACTGAAAACTACAGAAAGCTTATGAAAGAAACTGAAGAAGACACAAAAAAATGGAAAAAAGATTCCATGCTCCTGGATAGGAAGAACAAATATTGTTAAAATGTCAATATTACCCAAAGCAATCTACATATTTAATGCAATCCCTATCAAAATAACACCACCATTCTTCACAGAGCTAGAAAAAGTAATCTGAAAATTTGTATGGAACCAGAAAAGACCCCAAATAGCCAAAGCAATCTTGAAAAGGAAAACGAAAACAGGAGGCATCACAATCTTGGACTTCAAGCTATACTACAAAGCCCTAATCATCAAGACAGTATGGTACTGGCACAAGAACACTCAGATCAGTGGAACAGAATAGAGAACCCAGAAATGGACCCACAAACGTATGGCCAACTAGTCTTTGACAAAGCAGGAAAGAATATCCAATAGAATTAAGACAGTCTCTTCAGCAAGTGGTGCTGGGAAAACTGGACAGTGACATGCAGAAGAATGAACCTGGACCACTTTCTTACACCCTACACAAAAATAAACTCAAAAATGCATGAAAGACCTAAATGTAAGACAGCAAGCCATCACAATACTCGAGGAGAAAGCAGGCAAAAACCTCTTTGATCTTGGACACAGCAACTTTCTTTCTTTTTCTCTTTTTTCTTTCTTTCTTTCTTTCTTTCTTTCTTTCTTTCTCTCTCTCTCTCTCTCTCTCTCTCTCTCTCTCTCTTTGGCTGCAGCAACATCTTACTCAACATGTCTCTGGAGGCAAGGGAAACAAAAGCAAAAATGAACTACTGGGACCTCATCAAAATAAAAAGCTTCTGCACAGCGAAGGAAACAATCAGCAAAACTCAAAGGCAACTGAAAGAATGGGAGAAGATATTTGCAAACGACATATCAGATAAAGGGTTAGTATCCCAAATCTATAAAGAACTTACCAAACTCAACACCTAAAAAGCAAATAATCCAGTGAAGAAATGGGCAAAAGACATGAATAGACACTTCTCCAAAGAAGACATCCAGATGGCCAACATATGAAAAAATGCTCAACTTCACTCATCATAAGGGAAATACAAATCAAAACCACCATGAGATACCACCTTACACACCTGTCAGAATGGCTAATATTAACAACTCAGGCAACAACAGATGCTGGCGAGGATGTGGAGAAAGAGGATCTCTTTTGCATTGTTGGTGGGAATGCAAGCTGGTACAGCCACTCTGGAAAACAGTATGGAGGTTCCTCAAAAAACTAAAAATAGAACTATCCTGTGACCCAGCAATTGCACTCTTAGGTATTTATCCAAGGGCTATAGGTGGCTGTTTTGAAGGGACACATGCACCCTAATGTTTACAGAGGCACTATCAACAATAGCCAAAGTATGGAAAGAGCCCAAATGTCCATCGATGGATAAATGGATAAAGAAAATGTGGTGTGTATACAATGGAGTATTACTTGGCAGTCAAGAAGAATGAAATCTTGCCATTTGCAACTACTTGGATGAAACTGGAGGGTATTATGCTAAGTGAAATTAGTCAGTGAGAGAGAGACAAATATCATATGACTTCATTCATATGAGGACTTAAAGTGAAAACAGATGAATATAAGGGAAGAGAAACAAAAATAATATAAAAACAGGGAGGGTGACAAAACATAAGAGACTCATAAATATGGAGAACAAACTGAGGGTTACTGGAGGGGGTGTGGACTAAATGGGTAAGTAGCACTAAGGAATCTACTCCTGAAATCATTGTTGCACTATATGCTAACTAATTTGGACGTAAATTAAAAAAAAAAAAAATGGAAATCACTTTTTTGTAAACTAAGAAATTCACATTTTTGTTGCAGAATCCTTTAGAAAATACAGAAATACAAGGGCGCCTGGGTGGCACAGTTGGTTAAGTGTCTGACTGTTAATTTTGGCTCAAGCCATGATCTCACAGTTTATGAGTTCAAGCCCCACGTCAGGCTCTGTGCTGACAATGTGGAGCCTGGGGTGGGATTCTCTCTCAAAATAAGTAAGTAAACATTAAAGAAATACAGAAATACAAACCACCTGTAATTTCACCCTCCAACAGCAACCAGTGTTCCCACAGACCACTGCATCTTTTAATGCATGACTTCCCAATGTTGTCACTTCTGTCTCCTTCTCCTTCAAACTTGCTGAGCTTTTTAAATTATAAAGTTATCTATTCTCATTAAACATGTGAAACAAGGGGCGCCTGGGTGGCTCAGTCGGTTAAGCGTCCGACTTCAGCCAGGTCACGATCTCGTGGTCCGTGAGTTCGAGCCTCGCATCAGGCTCTGGGCTGATGGCTCAGAGCCTGGAGCCTGCTTCCGATTCTGTGTCTCCCTCTCTCTCTGCCCCTCCCCTGTTCATGCTCTGTCTCTCTCTGTCTCAAAAATAAATAAACGTTAAAAAAATGAAAAAAAAATGAAAAAAAAAACATGTGAAACAATTCAAAATTACATAAAAAAGGTAATAATCTGTCCACTGTCACCTACCTTTTCTGGGATCGCTACTTGTTAAGAGTATCCTTCATTACTGTTTTCAGTATTCATATGCATGTCATATTATACATGCAGGCTTTTTGTTTCACTTTAATTTTTTTTTTTTTTTTCACTCAAACAGCATCATATATCTGCTCTTCAGTGTCCTATTTTCATGTAGCAATAGGTCATGGACATTAATCTAGATCAACATATATAGACTTAATTCAGTCTTTTAAAAAAACTACATAGTTTACCATAACTTAATGTTTTCCCTATTAATAGACATTTTTGAGGTTTAGGGTATTTTTTAAATTAAAAAATATATTTGGTCATTATACAGTATTTCAAGTAACTTCCTGGTATTTATATTTTTATGTACAAGTGTTCTTAATCCTGTATTTCTCAAAATGGGAATGTTCTAAGAATATGATTTTACTTTTCATAGAAGCTACTAGACTAATGTCCAAGATCTCTACACTAAAAACTATAAAAACACTGCCTAGATAAATTAGAAAAGGTCTAAATAAACAGAGAAAATCACTGTGTTCACAGATTGGAAAATTCAATATTGTTAGTATGTCAACTCTCCCAAACTTGGTCTATATATTCAAGGCAATCCCAATCAAAAGTCCAATAAGCTAAATTTTTTGGTAGTAACTAGTAAGTTGATACTAAAATTTATATTAAAATTGTTAAAGCTTTAATTGTAATAAAGAACTAACCTTGATGATTTTAGGACTTGTTCTAAGGCTACAATTTGATATAAATCAATGGAAAGGAATAGGAAAACCACGAACAGATTTGCTTATATATGGTCAGTTGATTTCAACAAAGGTGCTTACTTAAGGTGATTCAATGGGGGAAGAAAAATCTTTTCAAAGAATAGGGCTAGAATACAACTGGATAGCTGTATAGAAAAATATGAACATGGATCCTTATTACACAATAGTCAAAATGGATCATAGACCTAATGTAAAGCTAAAACTGGGAAACGTCTAAAGCAACACAGGAAGAAAAATCTTTTATTTAAAGATACTTTATTTTACTTTATTTAAGTAGGTTTCATGCCTAGCACGGAGCCCAGTGTGGGGCTTGAACTAATGACCCTGAGATCAAAACCTGAATTGAGATCAAGAGTCAGACGCTTAACTGACTGCACCACCCAGGCACCCCCTTTTAGATTTTTCAGAACACAGAGAATGAAACATAAAATAAGAAAATTAATAAGTAGACTTCATCAAAATTAAGACACCGAACAGCCAAAACAATCTTCAAAAAGAAGAACAAAGCTGGAGGTATCACAATCCCAGATTCCAAGATACACTACAAAGGTGTAGTGATCAAAACAGGACAGTGCTGGCATAAAAAGAGACACACACATCAATGGAACATAACAGAAAGCCCAGAAATAAACCCATGCTTTTATGGTCCATTAATTTGCGACAAGAAAGACAAGATTTACAATCGGAGAAATGTAAAAAAGTCTCTTCAACAAATGGTGCCAGGGAAACTGGACAGCTACATGCAAAAAAAAAAAAAAAAAAAAAAAAAAAGAAGCTGAACCATTTTGTTACACCATATGTAAAAATAAACTCAAAATGGATTAAAGACCTAAATGTGAGACTTGAAACTATAAAATTCCTAAAAGAAAATAGCTAGTAATTTCTTTGACATCAGCTTTAGAAACATGTTTCTACATAGGTCTCCTTTGGCAAGGGAAACAAAAGCAAAATTAAACTGCTAGGACTACACCAAAATAAAAAGCTTCTGCAAGTGAAAGAAACTATCAAAAAAATAAAACAGCAACCTATTGAATGGGAGATATCTGCAAATGATATATCCAATAAGGGATTAGTATCCAACATATATAAAGAACTTAACACCAAAAAACCCCCAAATAAGTAAATTAAAAATGGGCAGAGACCTGAACAGATATTTTTCCAAAGAAGACATACAGATAGCCAACAAACACATGAAAAGATGCTCAACATGGCTAATGATCAGGTAAATGTAAATTAAAACTACAGTGAGATATCACTTTACGTCTGTCAGAATGGTTAAAATAAAAAACACAAGAAATAACAAGTGTTGGCAAGGATGCAAACTGATACAGCTACTGTGGGAACAGTATGGAGGTTTCTCATAAAATGAAAAAATAGAATCATCCTTTGATTCAGTGATTCTGCTACTGGGTACTTACCAAAGAAAATGAAAACATTAATACAAAGAGATATGTGCACACATGTTTATTGCAGCGTTATTTATAATAGCCAAGATATGGGAGCAACCTATGTGTCCAATGATAGGTGAATGGATAAAGATTTGGTGTATGTATGTGTATAAATACACATGTATACATATACATTGACACATACACACACACACGCACACACACACATACACACAGATTACCTAGCCATAAAAAAGAATGAAGACTTGCCATTTGCAACAACATGGATGAACCTAGAGTATATAATGCTAAGAGAAATAAGTCACAGAAAGACAAATACCGTATGATTTTACTCATATGTGGAATTTAAGAAACAAAACAAAACAACAACAAAAAAAGAGACAAATAAACAGTCTCTTTAAGTACAGAGGATAAACTGGTGGTTGCCAGAGGGGAGATGGGTGAGAGGATGAGTGAAATAGATAAAAGGGATTAGGAGTACACTTATCTTGATGAGCACTGAGAAATGTACAGAATTATTGTTTATATTGTACACCTGAAACTAATATACAACACTATTATATAATAAAAACTAAAAGCTTTTTCTCTTTGACAAATACTAAGAAAATGAAAAAGGCAAACCATGGACTGGGAGAAAATATTCACTGCACAAAGATCAGACAAAAAACTGTAACAAGAGTATATAGAAGTCTTACAACTCAGTATTAAGAAGAGAACAACCCAATTAAAAAACTGACAAAGGATTTTAACAGGCATTATGCAAAATTAACTATATGAAAACCCAACAGGCACATGCCAAGATTAGTCATCAGGGAAATATTCAAATTAAAACTGCAGTAGGAGGGGCACCTGGGTAGCTCAGTCGGTTGAACGTCCGACTTCGGCTCAGGTCATGACCTCCTGATTCGTGGGTTTGTGCCCCACGTCGGGCTCTTGGCTGACAGCTCAAAGCCTGGAGCCTGCTTGGGATTCTGTGTCTCCCTCTCTCTCGGCCCCTCCCCGTCTCATGCTCTGTCTCTCCCTGTCTCTCAAAAGTGAATAAAGATTAAAAAAAAAAACAAAACTGCAGTAGGATACCACTAGACACTTATTAGAATGGCTAAAATTAAAAAAGACTGATCATACCAAATGTTGACAAGGATGTGGAGCAACTGGAACTCTAATACTGCTCTACTACTGCTGGTGGAAACATGGAATTGTACAGCTACTTTGGAGGTCTGCAGTTTCTTAACATGTTAAAACATATACCTACCATAAAACTCAGCTGTTATATTTCTAAGTATTTACTCCAAAGAAATCTACGTGAAGACTTGTACACAAATGTTCATAGATGCTTTCTTTAAGAGCCAAAAAGTGGAAACCAAAAATTATCCATCAGTAGTTGAGTGCATCAACAAAATTTGCTGCATCTGTACAATGGAACCCTGCTGAAAATAATAAAGGGACAAACCATTCATATATGCAGCAACTTAGGTGAATATCAAAATCATTATGCTGAGTGGAAAACCAGCCAAAATAGACTATATTCTATAGGATTAAATTCTAGAAAATGCCAAATAATTAGTTATAGCAAGCTGATTAATGGTTGTCTGCGAAAGGGGCTACGTAGAGGAAGGATAGATTATCTAGGGGTACAAGGAAATTTCTGGAATTGTGGAGACTCTCAGTACCCTATGGTGATTTCACAGATGCATTTATTGCAAAAGTTATCAAACTGTACACTTAAGTATGTTCAGTCTGTATAAAGATTGTATCTTAACTATTGAGCACTTATTTCCTAAGAACTTTAAAATCACTTTGTCCAGTTCAAACCAAACATACTCTCAACTCCACTGGATTTTTGACTAAAACTACATTAAACAAATAATCTGTAAGTACATACAGCTATGTAAGAATTTAATTTATTTTTTATTTTAGAGAGAGAACGCACTTAGGGCTGAAGAATCTCAAGCAGCCTCCATGCTCAGCACAGAGCCTGACTTGAGGCTTGATCCCACATTCTGGGATCATGATCTGAGTTGAAATCAAGAGTTCAATGCTCAACTGACTGAGCCACCCAGGTGCCCTTATGATATTGTTTTCTCATTTAGGAAAATGTTAAGTTAATGTCTTATTTATATTATTGAGGCTATAGTGTTCATCGGCCCTATTTCCTTTAAATGTTTTCTTTGGTATTTTGTAGTATTATTGACATTGTCAGTAGGGCAAAGGAAAATCTCATTTCTACTTCTGGTTATTATAGAAAAACTACTAATTTAAAAAAAATTTTTTTTTTCAACGTTTATTTATTTTTGGGACAGAGAGAGACAGAGCATGAACGGGGGAGGGGCAGAGAGAGAGGGAGACACAGAATCGGAAACAGGCTCCAGGCTCTGAGCCATCAGCCCAGAGCCCGACGCGGGGCTCGAACTCACGGACTGCGAGATCATGACCTGGCTGAAGTCGGACGCTTAACTGACTGCGCCACCCAGGCGCCCCAAAACTACTAATTTTGATACATATCAGATACAATCTATCAAATTAGTTTTGTGGGTTTTCTATATAGTTTTACATTCTGCAAATAAAGATAATCTTTCTTATTTTCTAGTTATTATAGTAATTATTCTATTTTGGGGTCTTTTCATGAGCTAAAACTTAAAAAAAATGTTGACTAATGACAGGGCATCTTTGCTTTGTTTCAGATTATAATGTTTCAGATTCATTAAAATGACAGTAATTTAACTATTTAATATGCTGTTGGTTTAGAGGAGTGATCTTTATCAAGTTTGGGAAATTCCATTTTAATCCTTCTTTTATTTGTAAATATTATCAAATATCCTTTAGGCATCTATTGGTAGAATTGTACAGTTCCTTTAATTTATATAATGAATTACACTGGATTTTTTAAAATGTTACATTTTTGCTATCAGTACTACTTCATGTGCCAATCTTTTAATATTTTGAAGCACTCAATTTGGACAGCTTTATATACCAGTTGTAGAACTATATTATACTGTCAACCTTAACACAGTTATTTTGCCAGCAAAAGGATTTGGGAATAGTAGAGGAATTGCAATTTGGGTCATGTAAGTGATGGCAAACCATAAATAAGTCAGATTAAAGGAAAATGATACTTCATAGAGAAAAGAAGGAAGTTGGGAGGGGTTGTTTTGAACCAGTCTATTGGAGGAAAGTGAGAGTTCAGGGTCGTGAGGGTTTCTCATTGGCTGAGTTGTGGTATTTTCTTATTGGCTGGGGTAGTTGCTGGCATGGAGAAATTCATTCTTCCTCCTACTGGAGTAGTCAAGTAGGCCTCTTCCTATTGGGAATGCAAGGTATGTCTCTCCCTGTTGGGATGTGCAATTGATGGTGAGTGGTAGGGAATAAGAACACCCTCTTCCGGCTTCCCAACTTTTAAAGATTTTAAGTGATATCTACACCCTATGTGGGTCTTGAACTCACAACCCGAGATCAAAAGTCACATGCTCCACTGACTCAGCCAGCCAGGCACCCCTCCCAATTCCATTTTAAATGAGGTCTCCTTTATTCAGTTTCACAATACTTTTAAACAGACATATAGTATTACATGGTATAGATCTACTACAGTTTACTTAACACTGATTAACAGCAACTTAGGTTGCTTTTTAAAAATAAAAATTTTTTAATGTGTATTTTTGAGAGAGAGACAGAGACAGAACATGAGCAGGGGAGGGGCAGAGGCAGCAGGAGACACAGAATCCAAAGCAGGCTCCAGGCTCTGAGCGGTCAGCACAGAGCTCGACGTGGGGCTCAAACCCACGAACTGTGAGATCAGTGACCTGAGCCAAAGTCGGACGCTTAACTGACTGAGCCACCCAGGGGCCCCTTAGGTTGCTTTTTAAAAACTCGATGCTGTGATAAACATAATTGTGTAACAGTATACCTCTAAAATGATTTCTGATTTCACCTTTACTTTTATGCTTCCTCTATAGAGAATGGAGTGGCGGAAAAGACAAAGTTCATATATTTAAAACTTCTTGAATTTCTGATGTTCAGATATCCCTCCTTATATAGAAAAGGCAGTTTTCTCCCTCAGGCTCAATTTACCTAAAGACATTCTGAGTTGACCTTCTATAGTTTTTGAAGCTCTGTCTCTACATCTTTCCTAATCATTTCCTTATCTCCATGTAGCTATTTTTTGTGAATCTCAGGGATATGGCACATTTTATCTTTCACAGATTCATTCATGATTGTGAGTCCAATTATAATGTGTGGGCGTTTCCCCTCATGCCAAACAATTTGACACCAGCCAGGTATCCTACAATTCAACTCAATTGTGATGTGATCTACTCAAGAGACAGTATAAGACTCCACAGGTTAAGGGTTTGGTCCTACAAGACTGCCCCCGCCCCCCTCCATTTCAGGCACAAATTGCAAGTCCAGGTTGTCACCTGTGCTTCTGACTGGCTATATAGATCAGAGGTTCCAACAATCTGTTCCCTGGATTTGATTAGTATGCCAGGGCAGCTCACAGAACTTGGGAGAAACATTTTACTTATTACGTCACCAGTTTGTTATAAAAGACATAATCCAAGAACAGCCACATAGAAGAGATGCACAGGGAGAGGTATTTGGAAATGGTGTAGAGTTTCCATGCCTTCTGTGTGCATCACTCTCCCCACTCCCACCCCATCTTCATATGTTTACCAACTCAGGAACTCTATGAACCCTGTTCTTTTGGAGTTTTTATGGGGGGCTCCATTACACAGGCATGACCAATTAAATCACTGGCCTTTGGTGACTGAATTCCATACCTCCAGCCCTTTTTCCCCTCCCTGAAGGTGGGTATTGGGTGGGGCTAAGTTTTCTCACCTTCCAACTGGGTAGTTGGCTTCTGGGGCAACTAGCTCCCATTCTCACCTAGGGGCTTTCCCAAAAATTGCCTCATTACCATAACAAGACATCTTTATGGTTCTCACCACTTAAGGAATTTCAAAGGTTTTAGGTGCTGTGTACCAGGAACAGGGAAGAAGACCAAATATAGAATTTATTATAAATCACAATGTCACACTCCGCCTCTCAGCTTTCACAACACTAGATGGGTTAGAATCTAGAAAGCTGACGATGGCAATACCCCTTCTATCCACTCTATGGTATAGGTAATTCTCAAATCTGTCGGTGTAACAGAATCACTTCAGGAACTGGATAAAAGTTTATATCCCTGAATGATAACCTGTCATTGTGAAGCAGAATTTCGAAGGTTGGGGCCCCTAGAATGTGCATTGATAAAATAATAACAATAAACTTAAAGCCATTAAAGTTCTGATTTATTTATTTTTTTACTCCTCTTGTTGAGACTATGCTTCATCTTCACCAGATCCATGGGACAACCTTTGGAATCACTCCCTTTGGGTCCACCCCTACCTGCAGGGATCCAGGTTGGGGCCAGTAGTGGGAAGGGAAGTTCCTGCCCCTGTAGGATTCATGCAAGGGCTCCAATGGTTGTGCCCATGGCAAAGGGCCCTGAGTTCCTGCCAAAGAAACATGGTTTGTGTAAGGCTTTGTCCTCCTGGTTTTAATTTTTACTATGCAGAAAACAATAAAAAGGTAAAGAACTCTTAAAAGGAAAAAAATTACCACAATGTCAATACCTGAAGACAACCACCATGTCACTTTAGTATTTTCTCTCATAGTCTTTGTTGGAATTGTTCCATTCAACGGCAATATGATTTCATTTCCATTAAAGACCAGACTTTTATAAATATGCTTAGGAACACAGTTTTCCTCCCCTTTATTAGGTCTATAAGAAAATGTATTCCAAGTTCTAAACTATTAAAATGAGATTTTTGTGAGCCTTGAAGCTAAGAAGACCTGGGTTTGAACTGCAGCCCATCATTTACTAGCTGGGCAAGTTTTAAACATCTCTGTTCATCACTTTATTTCTAAAGCAAGAGTAACATTTACAAAATGCCTAAAACATAGTATACACTTAGTAAGTGTTAGTTACTTTCTTTATGATACCTCCAAGTTTAAAATTTTTTTCCTCATAATATGGCTAATTTTGTTTTCTCATAATTTGTTCTACCAAAGTTTCTATTACTTCTTTCATTCGAGATATAAAGTTTCTTTTCTAAGGTGGACTGTCATTACTGAATATCTAAATTACTTCAAGTCTGATTTCCAACCAGTGTTCTAACTAAAGTGCTCTAACTTCACATTTTGAAGTTTTATTTTTCTTTAAACATATTATTTTTTTAATTTTTATTTTTGAGAGAGAGAGCAAGCAGGGGAGGGGAGGGGGAGGGAGGGAGGGAGGGAGAGAGAGAGAGAGAGAGAGAGAGAGAGAGAGAGAGAGAAAATATAAAACAGGGTCCAGGATCCAAGCTGTCAGCACAGAGCCTGACACAGGGGTTGAACACACAAACTGCGAGATCATGACCTGAGCTGAAGTTGGTGCTTAACCGACTAAGCCCCCCAGGCGCCTCTGAAGTTTTATTTTTCTAAGCTGCATCAACTGTAAATATAGGGAAATCTTTAAGTATTATACACCATATTGATTGGGTTTTGACATTAATGTCCATTCTTGTGAGGGGACAGCTTTTCCTATTTCCATTTTTATTGTGGAGAACAGGGGCAGAGAAAATGGGGGAGGCAGTGGTCTATTTTCCTTTCCAAGAGTGTGAAGAAGGCTACTCATTGTCCTCTAAATCTTTTTGATCCTTCGTTTGTAACTGAATTCCCCCCTTCGAGTTAGGCACACAGCTGCCCATTCATACAGACATTTCAGGCCTCAAAGAGGGTAGGGTTAAGGTGTGTGATTAAATTCTGGCAAATGGATGTGACCATAAGTGATCTGAACCTTTGCTGCTCTTGCCCTTTCCCTCTCCTCTTTGGCTAGGATGCAGATGAGCAAAACTATCATAGAAGTCATTATTTTGGGCAGCATCCAAATTTATGTCATTATGAATCATAGGCTACATGCAGCAGCACCAAGACTGGGGAATTTTCTGATATTGCTGAAAAAAAAAAAAAGTGAAAAGGGAAGAAATATTCAGCTTAGGTCTAGGAACTTGGTACCACTTCCTCAAGTCTCCTATACATAAAATGTGGAATCATGAATGGGAGGACAGAATTAATGTGGTCAGACATGAGTTTTAGTATGAATTTTGAAGTTAAGACTATTGTCCAACAATGTACTAGTATATATTAGCCCTACTGCATGGAAATAGATTGTTTGTGAGCATATAAATTATAAACTGCATATGTGGCTTACAGAATAAAGACATGTTTCCAATCCTTAAATGATATCTGTTAAAAGGTTCTCATGGTATATGCAAAAGAAACAAGTGGTACTGATTTTTGCAAGTAATATGCTCATGACATATGGATATTTAGGTAAGTATCTTTGCAGGAAATGGATTAAAAGTCAAAAAGGTGTATGAGGGAATATCAGCATTTTTTCTTCAACCACAAAAAATTACACCCGTTTTTAGGTTTCTTCATTCTCTAATTTGAATTTGGTAAAGTTATCAATGATTAATGTAGTCATTCCTTTAATAACTAAAGAAGAGATTCCACAAAGAGAAACAGATAGTAAGTCTGAGAAGCAACTGCATTTTGCAGATGACTTTTGCTTTTCAGAAGATTTCTGGTGTACTCAAAGCAATTATCGTGATGCTATGTGGCATCTATAAGATATCACTGACCATTAAATTACAGGATAAAAAATGCATTTCATTACTTGGAAATGATTTCACTGAAAAAACTGACATCAAGGGCAGGTCATTTCAACAAACTCAGTTTTGGTGGGACCTCATGGCAGGGATGAGAAGCTCTGAGAGCAGTTACTCATTACTGATGGAAAAGGAACACAGGTCCCGGCAGTAAGCAGTACATGATCTACCAATGTCATCTTAGTTATTCCCATGGGCACCGCAGTAGTACACAGGACCACAGAGAGCATCAGTATGAGAGATCCCTATCAAATACTTTTTACCAAAGACTGTTTTGTTCAGTTAGAATACTGTCTCCCAGGTTTTTGAACAAGCAAAAAAGCAGCTGCAATCTAAATAAAAATGAAAAGCAGGATTTTTTAAAAAGTGACACTGACCAACGACTATTTCCTGAAAACTACCATGAACCTACTAATATGCTACTGTCCATGTCCATGTTGCATTTCTAACACCCAAATACAGAGATAAACGGGCTTACTTTATCAAACAATGCAAGGGATTTTGTAAGCAAAGTGTTAAGGTTCCCTAAAAACAAAAATAAAGCAATCTTAAATGTTTCAGAACCTGACAACAATGCACAATCAAGCTGGCCACAATGGACACATCTATAGCCTCTTAAAACCTATGTTTTCTCTTGAAGACTGATACTGAAAGGTTTTCAAGTATCACTAAAAGTGGTTTAATTAAAATTTCCTGTCAAAGGAATTAAAACAACTGTTCAAGAGGAGGAAAAAAAGCTTAAAAAGAATACATATTGAATGATTTCATTAATGTAACTAGAAAATGCAAACAAATTTATACTGTTAGAAAGCACATCAGGGTCTGGGGCTTAGGGCCTAGAGTGGAGGGAGGCAAGGACTACAAAGGGGCATGGGAGACCCTGGGGAGGCGGGAAGGAAATGTTCAGTATCTTGCTTGTTGGATGGACTCCCAAGTGTATACACATGTCAAAACTCAGTAAACTGCACTCATTAAGTGGATGCAGTTTAGTGTGTAAATATTACATCCCAATTAAAAGACAAAGAACAAAGAGGTAAAAACAAAAATACAAAACAAACCAAAAATGGAAAAGCCTGAATTAAGCCTTTCCTAAGAGCAGAGAACAAATCTTTCTAGACCAAGCCTCACAATATCATTATTTGTTATTTCCATTTTTAGCAGGTCTTTCAGCTGAGGGGAGTGAAAGAGTGACGACACCCCACCACATTGAATAAATAATGTGGAAACTGAAGCACTCAGCAAGTTTTAAATTACGGCAAAGTGGTATAGAGCACAGACTTGGGTTTAAAAGTGCTGGCTAGGGGCGCCTGGGTGGCTCAGTCGGTTGAGCGGCCGACTTCGGCTCAGGTCACGATCTCGCGGTCCGTGAGTTCGAGCCCCGCGTCCGGCTCTGTGCTGAGAGCTCAGAGCCTGGAGCCTGTTTCAGATTCTTTGTCTCCCTCTCTCTGACCCTCCCCCATTCATGCTCTGTCTCTCTCTGTCTCAAAAATAAATAAAACTTAAAAAAAAAAAAATTAAAAAAAAAAAAGTGCTGGCTAGAGGACCTGGGTGGCTCAGTCTGTTAAGCGTCTCACTGTTGGTTTCGGCTCAGGTTATGATCTCATGGTTTGTGGGATGTAGCCCTGTGTCGGGCTCTGCACTGACAGTATAGAGCCTGCTTGGGATTTTCCTTCCCTTTCTCTCTCTGCCTCTCCCCTGCTTGTGCTCCGTCTCTCAAAATAAATCAATAAACTTAAAAAAAAATAAAGTGTTGTTTTTGTTGTGATCTATAGAGTGGTCACAAAGCCTCTGTGCCTGCAAGTTACCTCAAATCCTCCCCTTCCCCCACTGGCCATTTGCTACTCAGTTTACAAATTTTCCCATGCTCTTCTTCACATCATGGGCTTATAGTGGCTACAGAGTCCCCTTGCATGAGATGCTGCCTAAAACAGCTGACGGGGGAAAAGTAGACTCAGGCACAAGTCTTAGCATTTAGGAGCCCTTTTTCCATCTGTGAAATGGGAGTACAATCGAACTACCATGTGACTAAAGAGAACATGTAACTTGGCATTAGCCATATGGGCTTCACTTATAATACATGCTCAATAAATATTTGTTAAAGAAATAAGTGAATCAATGAGCTGATTTACTGAAATGAAGATCGAGTTTATAAGAATGTGTATATGTGCACACAGGTGCTGGTTGGGGGGTTAGTAGGTAGATAATGGAATGAAATGCTTAATGTAACTTAGATATACTACAGGAAACCAGTTTCCTAATGAGAAGAATCACTCAGTGATGTATATGCCATTTGTACCTCATATAAATCATGATTTAATGAAATTGTGAAGAGCACCCATTTAACAAAAACTTTGAATGGTTGGATAGATTATGTTAAATGGCCAATCATCTAGCTTCTCAAAAATCATGATTATGTTACAACAGTGTTGAGTACTGTAAGAATACTCACTACTCAGTTTTTATTTGACTTTGTGTGAGGTAAACATATTGCAGAGCAGAACACCTCACAGCTTATTTGCTGATATAAATCATTAACCATTTTTGTAAACAAGTTTAGAATAACAATCTGAATTTTATTACAAACAAAAATAATCTAGAAAGCTTCCTTCAATTATACAGTATGCACAAGGATTTCTGCATTACACGGTTTTACATAAAATGTTTTGAATGATACAAGTGGGACTTCCTACCATTTGAAGAGGAGTTGACTGCTGAAAACCATACACTTAACAGAAAGAAAAAAGTTTCACAGGCAAAACTTATGATCTCTGGCTACAGGCAGGAGCGGAAACTAGGAACATAAAAGAAGCTTGGAGAAAAAAAAAGACAATAAATACTCCAAAATGCTTTAGCAAAAAGAGTCAAACATTTGTAAACAACTTTTAAACAAATCTCTTTACTATGTGGTGTTGCTATAAAGTCAAGTCTTAACTGATTTTCATTTGACTCAGAAAAGTTACTTTTACTGCTGAGTATTTCTCTCTAGACTTTTTCTTTCCCTGGAGAATAAAATATAATTAGGTATTGTTTGAGATTCTGAATTTCTTAGAGGGGGCCTTTGAGCCACTTGCTTGTCTTTTTGCTATTTCCACCCATAAATGAGGGTTAGAGTGAAAGGTAAAACCAGAATCAATAAAAATTTTGGCTCCTTATTAGTCTCTGTTTGGAGGTTTAATGGGTGAGGATGCTGATAAAACTAGCTGTGGATTGTAATTATCCCTGCTGCACTTTTATCCCATCAGGGATAATCAGGACTTAAAAAGTATGAGCTTTGCAACACAACTACTTACAAACCATGTAGGCTGAGCTGCACTCAGTGTCTAGGACAATTACTGTTTGAGAACCCCCAGGAACTTACTGTAAACAAACAAGCAAGTGTTCAAGAGCCTGTTTTTGTACTTGGTACCATGACGTAACACTACTATTTTCTTTCGTTTTCCTACTTGAGACTTTTATGAAGTGATTACATGTAACAATAATAAATTTTCCCTTTAAGTATATATGATATATAGTAAAAACACATTAATGACTAAAATAAAATCTGAAGTCAAGCATTAGCATCCACACTTGAATGTCTTGTGCTCTGAGATAATCAGAAAAGTCTCTAAACACTGACTAGGTCCCTCTTGGTGAAGTGACACATGTATGTAACAAGCAGCAATGCTAGGAGTTATATACTTTTCCTTAGTCTACAGGTATTTTCTGTGCCAATTTTATTTTACTATTAATGTGTTGAGACCAGTATCACTTTCAGCTAGGTAATCAAATTATTTGGGAATGATAACCTTTCTTTCATTTAAATCAAGCAATGGTAGACATTTATTTACTGGAAACTTTCTAATAATAGATTTTGAGGAAGCTAAAAATGACACAGTTTAGTACAAACTGTCCTTTACCTTTATTGCTTGTATACACAGGAATACATTATAAAACTCAGTGGAAGGAGGAAAAAAGTAACAGAAGAAAAAGTTACCTGCTTTAGCATTTTTTAAGAATAGTTTTGATAACTTCTTAGATCAACTTGCTTATCTGAAACAGAGCAGAACTACAATACAATCATGATATAATTCTAATAATCACAGAAATTATGCTTTCATTTTTAATTTTCTCTTCATAAAACATTAATGCTATAAAAATGAGGTTGATGACATCCTTATTTAAAAGACACCTTGTACTGGTATCAAAATGTGATTTATTTTAATACCAACTGAAAAAATAGAGCTTATATAGTCTATTATTTCAATGAAGTTTATTACTTTTATTTTCAAAGTTTACGGTAGCAAAGTTATTGTTAACAATATAAATTTTCTCTTTATAAGTGTTGAAATTCCCTTAAAAGTGTTGAAAGGCAGCAGGCATTCTAGGATGGGCTTGTAAGGAAAATTAATTATTCCAATGTTGATAAAGAGTATACTTGATGAATTTATATTTCCTTCTTTAACTTCCTTACTAAACTTCTCCTGATTTGCCAGGTTTTTTTTAATTTTTTACTCTTTTGGTATCATAAAAGAAATCTAAGCCCAAGCCTTTTAGTTGGAGCAATTATTTCCATTTTCCATCATTTCTCTTCAGTTTTTCAAATATACACTACAACAATCCAATAATCATTGCAGGAAGGAATGATCATTTAAGCTGGATCGTGTTCATTTACCTTTTAATTTCATTTAGGAGATATTAATATTAGAGTCATAAAGTCTTTACAGTCTCAACACACATACACACAATCACAGAATTAAAAATCTTTATATCTTAAAAAAAGGGTTCCATTTTGTTCAATGTATCATAATTTCAGTCCAATGAAATATGCTTTTATTAAATACAGCAGCCGCCACTTACCTTTAAATATTTTATGGATGGAACTAAGTTCAGTACTGATTGAAGGATGCTGGCATCAGAGCCCTCACTTTGGAACTATCTCTAAAGGTTCTGCATTTCTATAATGTACCACTGATTATTCTAGATTTTATAATACCCTGTCTTTAACTTGGTATATACCATCTTTTGGAAAAAAAAATTATTTGTTTTTTGAGATGAGATACAAGAACAAAATCATTCTTGAGGTTCCACCTCGAAAAAAGGCGATGTTTGCACATAGCAGCTAGTTTGATACCCCGTTTTGTTAGGCTAGCCTTCACACAATGAGCATGCATATATAGCCATGGTTCACTGCATCTGTTTTGAAGTTGAGAACTGCTGCTTATTCAAGTCACAGATGCCCCCATGTTATGCAAGGAGACAGTTGAACTGCATGTCCACCATGAGAAAAAGAAAATAAACGATGAAACAAAATGCAGCAAATATAGGCAGTTGGCATTCAGAACACGCCCAAAAGCTAACACTCACGATTTGTCATTAGAAGGGCTTTTCTTTCCTTAAAAAAAAAAGTCTTTCTTTGCATATTTTAAAATTTGAAGGTCCCAGAGAATCATGAAGTGCCTTGTCGTTTTTGCTGCTGGCTTCTGATGACCTCTAGTTGTTTTTTACATTGCTGGTAGTAAGTAGAAAGGCTTTTGTTTTCATCTAAAAGCTTTTTATGTTCCTGTACCAGACGAGATGTATTTTGCTGGTCCTTTTCATCCTGGTCCAGTTCTGCAACTAGTTCTTGCCTAAAAACAAATACCACATAATAAAATATAGTAAAAGATACACGATAGAAAAAATTTATACACTAATAACCAATGAGCTCAACTAATTAGAACTTTTATTCTGGCTCTGTCACTATGCATCTCAGGGACACCATGCAAATGTAACTGCGGGCTAGAATGGAGACTAGCATCCACTCTTCTGGTTTACCCATACAAACACCATAATCCTTTTATTTTAATAAGTAACTCTACTTAGACAATTAGTGAATACAGATAAAATGGTATAATTAAAGTTTTAGAAAATTTTATCTGGTATCCTTTTTGTGTAGGAAGAAAAAGGCTGGGGAAGGGCTCTGACCACAGGAAAATAACATGATGTTTTTACCATTCACATTCCACTTTTACACTCATGAAATTTTATTCATGTTTTGAAGTCAGTTTTATTTAACCACAGTGCCAAGTGGGGGCTAATACAACATTTGCAAGCTAATTAAAATAGATGCTATCAACTTAAGTCTGTTTCTTATTTTAAAACAGTGAGAACAATATAAAGTACCACTTTCAAATGAGTTATTCACTTTTAAGAACATTTTCAGGAATGACCCTTAGAGACTTTCATAGCCTGATAAACTTTTTTAAGCCCCCTTTTATTTGGGAGATGTTCAATATTAGCTCCTATAGCGAAGTTACTGGATATAACTGAATAACTAAAGAAAAGCCTCTGAATGGTTTTCTTGTAATACTTCTCATTTTTAAAGTATTCAAGGGGTGCCTGGGTGGCTCAACTGGTTAAGCTTCCGACTTCAGCTCAGGTCATGATCTCATGGTCCATGGGTTTGAGACCCATGTCAAACTCTTGTCCAGCTCAGAGCCTGGAGCCTGCTTTGGATTCTGTCTCTCCCTCTCTCTCTCTGCCCGTCCCCTGCTTCTGCTTTCTCTCTCAAAAACGCATAAACATTAAAAAAAAATAAAGTATTTAAAATTGATTAAAACCATCATAGTGTTCACATTCCCTCAATCCACCATTTATTTTTTCCAGCTCAGAACTCCTCTTTCAAATGAATAAAGTATGAAAAAAGTATAGGTTAAACATGTGAAATAAGAAAGTTTTTTTTTTTTTTAAATAAAGTACTAACAGTTCTATAGTTAGCTCCATAATTTGCAGACTCTAATATTTATTTCCTATATAGCTTTTAAGGTACTGAATTGAAATAATTTACATTGTTATAACAATAAATTGCGATGGAGCTACTTTTTGTTTGTTTGTTTTTTTGGAAGTACAAAAATAAATTATTCCAGGAAGCAAGAAATTTTCACTTATTTAGATTAAAATTAATAGACGGAATCCTATTACCATATACACATATAGTTGCCATGAGTTTTTCCTATAGCACTTCATTTTAGTTACCACAGTAACTCAGCTTCAGAGGTACAAAATTTCATGAGGTACAAAATTTCATGACGTTCATGTTTAAGAAAACTGAAGTTTTGGGTTTCTTTAAGAATTTCAAATAAAGGAGTATGGGAATTGTAGTTCTTAAAAAAGCGAGGAAGGCAGCCTCCATAACTCTTAGAAAGACACATGGAGTATAAAACTCCCAAGAAAAACACTCACAGGTATAAAATAAAGTAATTCTATTCTCCTAAACAGATACCTGGAGAGAACAGATCTACAAAATGTTTCTAAGATAAAGCACAAGTGAACATTAGTAAATCAAATTATTTCACTTATGTCCAAGGAAACAATAAATCTTTATAATTATAAATCTAAACAGCTTTTAATTTTAAAATTCTTAGAACATAAAACATGTTTATGTAGCACCAGTTTATTTTCCTTAGTTTTAATGTATGTAGTCAAAAAGGTTTAGTTTTGCAAGAAAAATAGCCAAAAGGTGCTACAAACCGAAAGGTAGAACATATGTAGAACCTCCAAATTACAAATATAGTTGAACAACATGGGTCTGAACTGTATGTGTCCACTTATACGTGGATTTTTGTATAGTACTGCAAATGTATTTCCCCTTCCTTTTGATTTCCTTAAAATTTTCTTTTCTCTAGCTTACTTTATTGTAAGAATACAGTACATAATACTCATAACATATAAAATATATGTTAATTGACTGCTTATGTTATTGGTAAGGATTCTGGTCAACAATAGGCTATTAGCAGTTATGTTTTTGCAGAGTCGGAAGTTACATGCAGATTTTTGAATGAGTGGGAGTTCACAACCCGAACCCCCAAGCTATTCAAGGAAGTCAAGTGCATGCTTAATGACTAATTCTAAAAATTAATACAGTTTTCATGTCTTTAAACAATATTTCACCTTAACATATTTTAGACCCAAAATACTAATGTGTTTTATTTTTATTCATAACAGTCAACTTACTTTCTCTGTAATAACAATGCAATTTCTGTTTGAACTTTCATATATTCTTGTGCCATTTTACAATGCTGCTCAAACACTGCCATAGATTCTTTGGAGTTTGGGCACGGTGCTAGAGGCTGCAAATAAATAAAGTTAAAACATAATTAAATCAAATCTCAATATCAAGCTGAGAGTTAATATGGTGACTGTGATATATTTTTATAGCACTAAAGCAATGATCTTTTAAAAATAAGTGTTAACCCATGGCCTAGAAAATTTCAGTGTCCTTTTGTCAGAGTTAACTCACAGCTTAAATTCACACCTGTGGTTTTAACACTTTCATTGTTATAGCGGATCATGACTAAAGTGATCACTGGCCTCTGGTTTTACATTTCAGGTTGCCAAACCGTATTATACCAAGAGGGTTTATGGCTCTCATACTCATGAGGAGACACTGAAGTGTATTACTTATATTTTCAGTCACAATGAACATGACAGTGTATTACAAAATCTACTAAGTAGAAATGAGCTTAAGTAAATTTTATATTGTAGTGCACTGAAAGAGCAAAAATGCTATTCTTGGCATCCTTAAACAAAGATATGGGAGTATTTTAAGACAACTGTTAAGAACATGATTTTGCCAATTTTAAACTTGATTAACTTAACTGAATGAATTATTTTAACTTGAATTTAGAAAGTTTGGGGAAGCCAACTAAAAGCATAAATAAATGAATATACGATGACAAGATATGAACACTTTCTAGGTAGATTCTAGAAAGATTCTCTAGCTTAGATAGCTTTCTAGATAGATTCTCTAAACCTTTTCTATAAGGAAAAAGTAAAAACGGTCACTGAGAAACTACTCCTTTACCTGTAGTTGGTGATCCAGTGTAAGATAAGCCATTGGGATGGAGTTATCCGATCCATTGGTATCTGGAATTCAAGTATGTGTTTATTTATTTTCTATCATAAATAATTATAAACAAAAAGCAAGAAAGCTTCATGAGATATTGGCATTTTGTTCCTAAAGTAAGCAACACATAAAATAAAAGTTATTGCTACTGGTAATGAAGAGTCTATTTCTGAATTTAAAGGTAAACACAGAACATCCAATTACCAGATAATCAGAATGCAATCATACTCTCATACAATTTAAGTTGGCTATAAATTACATAATATTAAAGCTTACAAATGCTTGTTCAATTAAAAACAAAAACAGTGGTATGGGACCTTTTTAAAATTTGGTCTTCACTGACCCCACCTAATCAAAGCTCGTATCTCTTTCTTTCCTTGACCATGCTAAGTCTGCTATAAGGCTGTGTCAACCCCTTGAACATTCGTGCTCTTTAACGAAGAAAGAGGGGAAAATAAGAGATACATTCTCTT
Organism: Puma concolor; assembly: GCF_028749965.1. NCBI lineage: Eukaryota > Metazoa > Chordata > Mammalia > Carnivora > Felidae > Puma > Puma concolor. Next base: position 82,693,943 of record NC_141671.1, read on the forward strand.
CCAGTGGATTACCTTCAATTTATATATATTCTAGTGTGAACCCTCAACCCACCTCCCCTAATGAGAATCACTGCAGAAAATGAAAGATGTTTTTGATGGGAGTATGTTAAACACAGGTATAATGAACAGTTAGGTATATGGAAACTGCAGTTCAGTGTCCTGTGTGAAACAGTTAAATGGATTAAATCAAACAACTAGTCGATTTTACCAAATTGTTTGGACGGCTTTTGTTTGTATTTCATAAGAGGTAAACTGTCATAACTTGCATGAGTCACATGGGATTAACATTTATGCCTCCAGAAGCAGGCAGGATAACTGTGAAGTAATACAGACTTTTTATTTCAGAAGTAGCTGCCTTCCCACAGTTAGGAAAGAGTAAATGAGCTACACAACTGAACTGTTCAGCCCTTTTCCTGACAAGTGACTCCTTGAAAGAGTGGTATAGATAAAGACAAGGTCAGGCTGACAGTAAGGCACTGTATGCAAAGCAATAAAAAACTAGGACAGTTTGATGGTTCACTAACCTCAGTAATTTATTGTTGACTGATGAATATTCTAGTTTCCTTTTTTAAAGCCATTGAGAATGTGCTTGCAAGTAACTCTAAAAGCCAAGCTAAATCAGATGAAATAAGATAATGCATGTAAGAAATACCATGCAATGCTGGCATATGGTATGCAGTCAACACATGGTGGTGATGGTTACTATTACTGTAGTCGTTGTTGTTATTGATATAAAATGGGAGCATTAGAAAGGACAGGCAATTTAAATTCTAAAGTTTGTTTTTCTGATTGAAAAAGTAATGCTTATTAAATACCGGAGTGCAATAAAGAAAAATAACAGCATATTGCCTAGTAGAGTCCTACCTACCTTAAAATTATATACACTATCATAAATGTTTCCCGAAATGGTTAAACAAGAAATACACTTAATTTGTTATTTCCCTCACCAATTCTTTCCCCACCCACAACAAGACTTTCAAACTATGCTCCCATGGAACACTATTTTCCACAAAATTACAACTGACTGGGGCACCTGAGTGGCTCAGTTGGTTAAGTGTCAGACTCTTGGTTTTGGCTCAAGTCATGATTTTCCAGTTCGTGAGTTCGAGCCCCACACTGGGCTCCATGCTGATAGTGCAGAGTCTGCTTTGGATTCTCTCTTTCACTCTCTTTGACCCTCCCCTGCTTACACTCTCTTTCTCTCTCTCTCTCTTTCTAAATTCATTCATTCATTCCTTCCTTCCTTCATTCGTTCATTCATTCCCCCTGGGGCACCTGGGTGGCTTAGTCAGTTAAGCACCTGACTTCAGCTCAGGTCTTGATCTCACGGATCGTGGGTTCAAGCCTCGCGTCTGGCTCTGTGCTGACAGCTCAGAGCCTGGAGCCTGCTCCGGATTCTGTGTCTCCCTCTCTCTCGGCCCCTCCCCCGCTCATGCTCTGTCTCTGTCTCTCTCTGTGTGTCAAAAATAAACATTAAAAAAATTTTTTAAATCTTTCATACTTGATGTATCTTATTAAATAAATACCCTGTATCTGATATGTATTTTAGAATTAAGTATATCAGTGTTTCACAGTATTCAGGGAATGGAAAAAAAAAGCCAAGGACTGTTATTAACTATTAAAGTACTCAGCTTACACTGCAAATATAGTAGTTTATTAAATTTATTAAATAAAGCATGCTGAGTTTATTTTTATTTTTAATGGGCCAGTATTCTGACTCTAATAATATTACAAGGAATGGGCTCCATGTCTTATACTTCTGTCTTTGCAAACATTGAGTGTTTCCCCCCTCTGTGGCTCCCTCTACTGTGTCTAGCCATCTCTCTCACTAACTGCTCTTGGGTATATGTCTTTCTTTATCCCCACTATTATAAATAGAAACCCAAAGGCCCTCATTATGTGCTGTGATCATTAAACCCATGTATGCTTTTTACTTTTCTCTGAAAATGCATAGAAATCCCTTCTCTTTTAAAGTAAAAACATCTGATTAATTTTTTTTAACTATGTATGTATGCACTTGTAATTTTTTCCTAAATCAGGGGCCTTCAAAGAAAAAGGATTTGCCAGTATCTCTTCCCTGTAATTTACTGTATTAGCTTGATCATCGATACTTTTCTTAGAAACAGTGCAAAGCTGAACTTCATTAAATATAAGGCTTAAACCACTCTCAACTTTTAAAATTATATTAAAAATTATTTAAAAATGCCAAAGACAAATTTGAGTTGAATTCTGGACCCAGGTACAATTTCTAACTATTGGCATTTTGTGGTATCTTAGGTCCCAAAAAGAAAAAAATGAGACTGGGGTTGGAAGTTTGGAAGAACACGGGAAGTCGAAAAAACACAGCAGTTAAGTGAGAGGGACGTAAGAGGATTTTTATTTTACTTTCATGAGTTCACATCTGCCACATGGTGACTGGTATGTCTAGATCAGTCTAGGCTGAAGTCAGGAGGCCGAGTTGAGTACCTCCCTCACCAGAGGGCTGAAGACCCAAAAAGAGCTAACAGTACCTGAATGTTAATGATCAAGTCTGTCAAGAGCATTTCCCTATGTACCTCTGAGGAGAAGCACACAATGATGAATTCTGCACATGTGCTGCTGAGTACTGGTTAATGTTCTGGACAGTCCTAGGTTGGGCAATGCTAGGGGTTAGACTTAGAGGAGTTTTTGCCACCACTAAATTTAAACTTGCTAAAACTAGAGAGTACACCCTTGGCTAAACATAGTTGTATCTTACACGAAACAGAGAAAAGCTACTCAGTTAATTTTTTATATTAAATTATGAACTTGACGAAGCCATGCCAAATATCTATAAATACTTGTAAGTAGTGTTTTTGTTTGTAAAGACAGAAAGCTGACTTTTTAATTTGGATTTAATTGCCACTATTAATAACATAGTTGATCTTATACAAGATCCCAAATGATCTGATTTTCTAAGGTCTAAGAGATCATCTTTCCTTCTCTGACATAATAACATATAAATAATAAATTTTTATAGAACCATACTGCTGAGTATTTATTAAGGAATTCTCTTAATGCTAAGGAAAAGTTAATTCCACTATGGCACATAATTTCCTGCTTGCCCATAATAAACCTATTCCATCATTAGATTTTAATACTAATATTTTAACCAGTTAGTCATTCATGTTAAGGATTTTAGTGACTCTTCACAGGCTTTTTAAGGTCTAGTTAAAAATTTAGAGATTTATTTATTTACATTTAGAAATTTAAATTTCTAACTAGAAATTTATGTATCTGAAATGAAGTCTCCCTACCAGTTAAAAATGATTCAAAAGGTCAATGGTCAGAAATTTTTTTTTCACTGAAGTGAGGTACTGGCATCTTGTGTCTTTAAAACAAAAGACTGAGATGAAGAGGATTATTATTCTGATTTTAGTTCTTTAAAAAATAATGACTTTACTACTATCATCTAGTAGGATGGATCAAAAATAGGAAAATCAGAGATGTAAGTTCAAGAATACAATATCTTCCTGTCTGTAAAAACCCCAAATCAAACCATGTTCAAAATACATGTTTAGTATCTGGGGGGAAATGAAGTATCTGGGGAAATGAAGAGGGCAAGACAATCTCAGTACTCATAAAGTCATCTTTAAGTTTATTGCTAGATATTTGATTTTATTAGTATAAAAATCTAGCCTATTGTAAAATGTCTGCCTTTATTTAAAAAATTTTTTTTTAATGTTTATTTATTTTGAAGAGAGAGGGAGAGAGACAGCGCATGAGAAGAGCAGGGGCAGAGAGAGAGGGAGACACAGAATCCAAAGCAGACTCCAGGCTCTCAGCTGTCAGCACAGAGTCTGACGTGGGGCTTGAACCCACAAACCATGAGATCATGACCTGAGCCGAAGTCGGATGCTCAACCGACTGAGCCACCCAGGCACCCCCAAAAATGCCTGCCTTTATAAAGATCAGAGTCATAACACAAAGAAATGAAAACAAATATGATAAATTCAGCTTCATAATTATAATGAGGAAATACACTGGTCACCTGTGGAATCATCAGGAGTCCATGGATGACTTCGACTTGGCTTTTCTGAGGTTGGTCCTGAGGTAGTGATCATTCTGACACTAGGACTGGATGACCTACTGCTTACCTGTAGGAAGAAGTAATAGAAGGAACAAAATGTGATGTTTATGTGGGAATAAAAAAAGACAAGGGAAAATTTTTATTATAGAGCAAAAGATAGGCTTCCATTTCTATCAACAGAGGTCCTAAAACACTCTTGCAAAAAATATATCCTCTAAAAAGATACCTCTTAAAACTTGGTGAGCTTTCAGAGCACCCAGGTGGCTCTGTGGGTTAAGTGTCTGACTCTTGGTTTTGGCTTAGGTCATGATCTCACAGTTCATGAGTTTGAGCTCTGGTTCAGGCTCTGTGCTGCCAGCACAGAGCTTGCTTGGGATTCTCTCTCTCTCTCTCTCTCTCTCTCTCTCTCTCTCTTTCTGCCCCACCCCTGCTTGCACTCTCTCTCTCTCTCTCAAATGAACTTAAACAAACAAACAAACAAGAAACAAAACTGCTGAGCTTTCAAGAAAGTAAGAGAAATGCTCTGAGACCAGAAATAAAGCAGGAGCAGGAGTCTAGTAAGTGCTTAAGCTATTAGACGGGAATTTCAGTTGAACACCAATGACCTAGAGCTTTTGTTTTGCCTACTTTCTGTACTCAGAGGAATAAGCATAAAGTCTTGGGTCTTTGTAGGATGGGAATGAGACCAGAGAACTGCCTTGCTTAAAGCTAAAACCCAAGAAAGTCCTCACTCTTGGGGAAAAAGTAAACTAGGAAAAACATCTACCCTATAAAAGCAGATAGCAAATAAATTTGTCTGCATTGGTAGTGGCTCTGGGTGAAGGGGAGAAAATGTATACTGTGAATTCATAAAATATTTCCATAATTGATAGAAGATACAACAAATCCCAATGACAACCAATCCCAAGCAGAAAAAATAACAGAAAAGCTACAATAACTGAGTTAAACATGGGTCATATCATCGTCAAATTCTAGAAAACAAAGACAAACAGAAGATAGAAGGAGGCAGCCAGAGAAAGATTATCCACAAAAGAATACTAGTCAGATTCTCAACAGCAAAAAGGAAGCCAGAAGCCAGAAGACAGTGGAATATCTTTAAATTTTTTTTTTTCAATGTTTATTTATTTTTGCGACAGAGAGAGACAGAGCATGAACGGGGGAGGGGCAGAGAGAGAGGGAGACACAGAATCGGAAACAGGCTCCAGGCTCCGAGCCATCAGCCCAGAGCCTGACGCGGGGCTCGAACTCACAGACCGCGAGATCGTGACCTGGCTGAAGTCGGACGCTTAACCGACTGCGCCACCCAGGCGCCCCGAAAGTGGAATATCTTTAAACTGCAAAAAGAGATTAACTGCCAACTTAGAATAGGTTAGCCAACAAAAATGTAAAGAATGAGGTCAAAATAACGTTCTTAGACAAGCAAAAAGGGAGTCTACCATCCATATACTCTTATAACAATATCTAAAGCATGAACTTTAGGGGTAAGAAAAGTTTTTCTCTGATGGAAGGGCCTAGTTACAATCAGGAATGTTGGTAAACACAAGGATGAATCTATACACAGAAAATATTAAACAATGGAAATATGACTAATTTACAAAATTACCAAGCAAAAAATAAATAAGATGGAACTAAAAACTGAACAAAAGCATAAGCAAAATAAGGAATGCTTTAAAAATGCTTATATTGTTGAGAATAAGAATAAAGATGTTAACTTTAGGTTCAGTATGAGTGTTAAAGTTTCTCAGGTAGTTACAAAACATAATACATATGACTCCAAATAAGAAAGACAAATAATGGAATGAGAAATGTATTTGTTCAATTCAAAGGAAGGCAAAAAACGAGAAAAAAAGAGAAAAAAGAAAGCATAAAATAAGGAGCAAACTTATTGATAATATAAATGGATTAAACTCTTCAGTTAAGATATTTATTTATTTATTTTTTTTTTTTTTAATTTTTTTTCAATGTTTTTATTTATTTTTGGGATAGAGAGAGACAGAGCATGAACGGGGGAGGGGCAGAGAGAGAGGGAGACACAGAATCGGAAACAGGCTCCAGGCTCCGAGCCATCAGCCCAGAGCCTGACGCGGGGCTCGAACTCACAGACCGCAAGATCGTGACCTGGCTGAAGTCGGACGCTTAACCGACTGCGCCACCCAGGCGCCCCTTCAGTTAAGATATTTAAAAAAATCAGAGTGTCAGGCTAGATTAAACGTTGTTTATAAGAATTAGATCTAACAGAGATAGAGAAAACAGGAAGTTAAAGGATAAAAAAGGATAATCAGGCAAACCTACCCAAAATAAAGTTATTCAGCTATATTATATGAGAGAGGATACGTTTTAGGGCAAAAAAAAAAAAAAAAATGATTAGAGAAGGAGATAAAATGATAAATGAGTCAATTCACTATGTAACAACAATTCAAAACTTATGTGCTCTATTATACTACATGCTGTATCTATACATCGCTTCCAAATAGATAAAGCAATAAAACTGCAAGGAGAAAGGGACATATTCACCATTATCGTGAGATATTTTAATACTCCTCTGTAAATATTTTATAAAAGCAGACCAGGGGTGCCTGGGTGGCTCAGTCGGTTGGGCGGCCGACTTCAGCTCAGGTCATGATCTCGCAGTCTGTGAGTTCGAGCCCCGCTTTGGGCTCTGTGCTGACAGCTCAGAGCCTGGAGCCTGTTTCAGATTCTGTGTCTCCCTCTCTCTGACCCTCCCCCATTCATGCTCTATCTCTCTCTGTCTCAAAAAATATAAATAAACGTTAAAAAAATAATTTAATAAAAAAAAAAAAGCAGACCAAAAAATATATATATATAACACTAGTGAAACCTGAACTCCAAAAAAAGCAAGCTTGATCTAAACAAAAAGATATGACTAAAAATTGGAGAATATGCATTCTTTTTAAGCACCATGGAATGTTTATGAAAACTGATCATGTACTAAACTATAAAGCAAATCTCAAAAAAGTTAAAAAAAATTATTATATAAACCATGTATTTTTGTACTGATTCAAAATTAACCTTAAAAATCTCATGTTTAGACATTAAAAAAATTTTTTTTTAATGTTTTTATTTATTTTTGAAACAGAGAGAGACAGAGCATGAGCAGGGGAGGGGCAGAGGGAGAGGGAGACACAGAATCTGACGCAGGCTCCAGGCTCCGAGCTCTCAGCACAGAGTCCGACACAGGGCTCCAACTCATAGACTGTGAGATCATGACCTGAGCTGAAGTTGGACGCTCAACCGACTGAGCCACCCAGGCGCCCCTGTTTAGACATTTAAAAATACTTCTAAATAACTCACTGGTCAAAGAAAACAAAGTGGAAATGAGAAAGTAAGTGATTTTTACCATGGAACACAGGAAAACCTGTGGGATGCAACTAAAGATGCACTTGGAGAAAAATATTTAATTCTAAATATTTAGATGAAAAAAATCAGAAGTAGTGACAATTTACAAGATAGACATTTAACTTACAAAGTTAGAAAAAGAACAGTTATCAGTCCCCCCCACCGATAACAAAATAAAAATGAGAATACTACAAAAATTTGGTGGTTAGTAAATTAAAAATAAAACACCAAAAAAAATCAAGTGTAACAAATTCCAAAAAATATATAAATCACCAAAATTTCTACACATTAAAGAAAACACCAAACCCAGAGGATTTTACAGTTGAGTTCTATCAAACAATCAAGAAAATATCACTTTCCATCTTAAAGAAATTATTCTAGAAAAAAGAAACACTTCTTGACTCATTCTGTGAAAGCAATAAACCTGGTTAAGAAACAACAGAATAAGAAATACTACTAGCTAACCTCACTGATGAAAATACGTGCAAAGTTAAAAGTCCTAAAAATTACACTAGCAAATGAAATTTGGCAATGTAAAGACAATAAAAATAATTTGAAAAATTGAGGGTATCCCACAAATGCAAAGGCCACTTGATGATAGGAATTCTATTAATCCAATTCATTATATTAACAGATTAAAGGAGAAAATTCTCAATAGATATATAAAAAGGCATTTGACATAATTTAACAGCCATCTATGAAACTACATTTAACAAACTTAAATTCCATTTAAGGGAAGATAATTTCTTAACCGGAGATATTTATAAAAAGCCTAGAAACGTGGTCTGAGAGAAAATGGTACTGTAGGCTGGTGGATGACAGGGAGGCCACAGGCAAGGAATACAAAGAAAAGACTCCTAGGCATCGATCATGTTCCATTTCCTAAGCTGTGTGGTGGATTCATGAGTGTCCATTTTATTATCAGCTTTCGCAACTTACATATTCATATATTCTTATCTATGTATTGTTATTTCATATATTAAAAACTCTCAAAGGACATATGAACTAAAATGGATTTTATAAGAATCTTTTTTTTAAAAGCACCTGTTTTTCTTGAAGTGTTAGTGAATACCCTACAGAAGACACAAAAAAGAATATGGAGTTATACATATACAAAGTAAAACATAAAAAGCACATGCATTCATGAAGAACCTTATGTCCAATTTCAATATGTAAACACAGAAAAACACTCAAAGGGCTGCCTGGGTGGCTCAGTTGGTTGGGCGTCTGACTTCGGCTCAGGTCACGATCTCACGGTTTGTAAGTTCGAGCCCCACATTGGACTCTGTGCTGGCAGCTCAGAGCCTGGAGTCTGCTTTGGATTCTGTGTCTCCCTCTCTCTCTCTGCCCCACCCCTGCTCACACTCTGTCTCTGTCTCTCTCAAGAAATGAATGAACATTAGAAAAAAAAAAAAAAGAAAAAAGACACTGAAAGACTGCTTTAAGTAAAACGAGGGGCAATACAGCAGTGGAAAGTACCCTTGAGTAGAAATTAGCAGATGTGAATTCTAATTATAGTACAATGTCTGATTTAGTTTATTTCTTTCTTTCTTTTTTTTTTTTTTAATATACGAAATTTATTGTCAAATTGGTTTCCATACAACACCCAGTGCTCATCCCAAAAGGTGCCCTCCTCAATACCCATCACCCACCCTCTGCTCCCTCCCACCGCCCATCAACCCTCAGTTTGTTCTCAGTTCTCAACAGTCTTATGCTTTGGCTCTCTCCCACTCTAACCTCTTTTTTTTTTTTTTTCCCTTCCCCTCCCCCATGGGTTCCTGTTAAGTTTCTCAGGATCCACATAAGAGTGAAACCATATGGTATCTGTCTTTCACTGTATGCCTTATTTCACTTAGCATCACACTCTCCAGTTCCATCCACGTTGCTACAAAAGGCCATATTTCATTTTTTCTCATTGCCACGTAGTATTCCATTGTGTATATAAACCACAATTTCTTTATCCATTCATCAGTTGATGGACATTTAGGCTCTTTCCATAATTTGGCTATTGTTGAGAGTGCTGCTATGAACATTGGGGTACAAGTGCCCCTATGCATCAGTACTCCTGTATCCCTTGGATAAATTCCTAGCAGTGCTATTGCTGGGTCATAGGGTAGGTCTATTTTTAATTTTCTGAGGAACCTCCACACTGCTTTCCAGAGCGGTTGCACCAATTTGCATTCCCACCAACAGTGCAAGAGGGTTCCCGTTTCTCCACATCCTCTCCAGCATCTATAGTCTCCTGATTTGTTCATTTTGGCCACTCTGACTGGCGTGAGGTGATACCTGAGTGTGGTTTTGATTTGTATTTCCCTGATAAGGAGCGACGCTGAACATCTTTTCATGTGCCTGTTGGCCATCTGGATGTCTTCTTTAGAGAAGTGTCTATTCATGTTTTCTGCCCATTTCTTCACTGGGTTATTTGTTTTTCGGGTGTGGAGCTTGGTGAGCTCTTTATAGATTTTGGATACTAGCCCTTTGTCCGATATGTCATTTGCAAATATCTTTTCCCATTCCGTTGGTTGCCTTTTAGTTTTGTTGGTTGTTTCCTTTGCTGTGCAGAAGCTTTTTATCTTCATAAGGTCCCAGTAATTCACTTTTGCTTTTAATTCCCTTGCCTTTGGGGATGTGTCGAGTAAGAGATTGCTACGGCTGAGGTCAGAGAGGTCTTTTCCTGCTTTCTCCTCTAAGGTTTTGATGGTTTCCTGTCTCACATTCAGGTCCTTTATCCATTTTGAGTTTATTTTTGTGAATGGTGTGAGAAAGTGGTCTAGTTTCAACCTTCTGCATGTTGCTGTCCAGTTCTCCCAGCACCATTTGTTAAAGAGACTGTCTTTTTTCCATTGGATGTTCTTTCCTGCTTTGTCAAAGATGAGTTGGCCATACGTTTGTGGGTCTAGTTCTGGGGTTTCTATTCTATTCCATTGGTCTATGTGTCTGTTTTTGTGCCATGATTTAGTTTATTTCAAGAAGTCTCCTTTATCTACAGAGGGGTTGGGGCTGGGTTAAAGATGTGATGACTTTTAGTGTATCATTCCCTGCTAATGTTCTGTTATTTGAAGTTTTGACAACTCACAATGAATTGAGGGTACTAAAAATAAAAGGCACTTTTATAACAAGTTCGGAAATAAATCATAAAATAATTGAAGAAATGACTGGTGGAATGTTACTCTCATCTTGGGTACCTACTGAAATTCCAAAAAGCTTTTCTATACCATAAACAATTTTCAACTCAATTATCAGACCAGTCTTTTCCAAAACCTTAGTTTATGCATGCCACACTTACAAAGGTGCCCTGTGTATAACAATACTCATTCTGTTCTCTCCTCCTTGCTAATTCCTCTCCATTCTGTAAGGCTCACCTCAGAGTCCCTTCCATATTACGCTCATTCTTGTTATATTCTTGGTTCTTTGAGCACAGAGCCAGACCCTGTGTTTGAAGACTGCTTTATTCTAGCAGTGTGTAAAGTACAAAATGTTCATTTACTGGTTGTTATGGAATAATTCTGAAATTTTCACCCTGGCATTCCTGACCCTCCATTGGCAGGTTTTACCTTATCCAGATGATCTCTACTCTGACAATTCCTTATGCCCCTCTTTCTCTCCCTGTTTTTAATCTTGACTCCATATTCATCCAAGGATTATATGGTCTAATGCAAAGACCAAGTATGAAAACTGAACTATATGAAACTGACTTTTTAAGAAAAATGTTTATTTTTGAGAGAGAGAGAGCGCAAGTGAGCAAGCGCACACAAGCAGGGGAGGGGCACAGAAAGTGGGGGACAGAACCCAAAGCAGGGTCTGTGCTAACAGCAGATAGCATGATGCAGGGCTTGAACTCACAAACTACAAGACCATGACCTGAGCTGAAGTTGGACGCTTAACTGACTGAGCCACCCAGGAGCTCCAAAACTGACATTTTTAAACATCAAAATATCAGCAAACTCACATGACTAAGTCTAAATATATTTTGCAGACCTGGGCTTAAATCCCAGTTCTGCCATTGATAGCTGTGTAAACTTGAGTAACTCAGCCCTCAAGCTCATTTATCAAGTGTGGATGAGAAGTAGTAGTAATAGTTTAAGAAGCCAGGCACTGGAGACAATAGAACCCAGAACTGGAGTCTTTAGCTTGCCATTCATTAGCACTGTGGCTTTAGGTAAGTTATTTAACCTCTAAGACTGAACAGTAAAATGAGGACAGTATTACCCACTTCATCAGTTTGTAAAAAATCAAATGAAATAAAGTACCTGAAGGGGTTCTTGACACGATAAAAATGCTCACTAAATGAATGATAATTAGGTTGTATCACAAGATAGGAATATATGAGTGCACTTGCAGCACCTAACAATTCCCTCTCAAGATCAAAATCACAGTTCCTTCTATAAAACATATTTAGTGACTAATTCCTATCACAAAGACATTTTTCTCCTTTGAAGTTTGGCTGTATTTATAGTCTGCTACTACATAAACTTAAACTTGAGCTAGAAATAGTTTGTATTACCCTCAAAGGTTGCTATTCCTCAAAAGCATTATAATATCCTAAGGGGAGAAATCATGTATACTTTTATTTTGTACTCCCCAGGATTTAGGATATCGCTGAATATACAGTAACTACATAATAAATACTCACTGAATAAAATGATAACATAAACTGTTAGCACTCAGATATAAGATGGGTGTTTAGACTCATTTACCTTTTGTACTCAGGAGAATTAGAATACACACCAAAGAGAACCAGTGATGAAATATGTAACTCTTCCTCTTAGGAAGTTGTTACCCTTGGTAAAACAAGTACAGACTCTATGACATTACTCACGAGTTCTTTAAACCTTCTCTGACTAAAAGAAAGTTTTGATGACTTAAGGATAAAATGATTTGACCATAGTTATAATTTCTATTATAAACCAAGAACAATTTTTCTTCAAAATGCTGGCAGAGGGGGGTTTCAGAGTCAATCTAATTTTGTGCTAATATTCTTACTTTAACATTTTAAGAGGAGAAATAAATACAAGTGCTTGTGGACACGTGAGACTCAATATAAGTTATGAGAAATTAAACAAGATACAGTATAAGTAAGACTTGGGCTTAAAAAAGATAAGAATGAATTTGTATTAAAAAAAAAAAAAAAAGCAGGGCACCTGGGTGGCTCAGTTGAGCTTCCGACTTCGGCTCAGGTAATGATCTCATGGTCTGTTGAGTTCGAGCCCTGTGTCGGGCTCTGTGCTGACAGCTCAGAGCCTGGAGCCTGCTTTGGCTTCTGTGTCTCCCTCTCTCTCTCTCTCTGACCCTCCCCTGTTCATGCTCTGTCTCTCTCTGTCTCAAAAATAAATAAACATTAAAAAAAATTTTTTTAAAAAGCCACTGACCATTTGTCATGTTAAAACACACATTCCTATCTGGACCTAGTATAAATTATAGTACCGTATTCCTTAAGTTTAAATCTTTCCCAGGAGAATCCTTTGCTACTCATTTATTTTTCACTCTCTACTTTCCAAGAACATTTAGCACCCCAGGTGCATAATCATTTGTTCTACTTGAGATTTCCTATGGCTATAAAAACTAAGAAATAAGACTAATATTCTTAAGTCAAGTTTCAAAACTAGTCTTTCCTTCAAAAGACATGAGGTAAATTTATATCCTTAAATTAACTAAATAAGCCTTCCTATTTCAAGAAATTGGTATCTCAAAGAATAACAATATGCTAAAATGTTCATATTAAAAAACGAAAGAAATATTTAAAAACAAGCCATAACTGTATTTTTTGAACACCTGAAAAATACAAGATATAAGTAAGAGGATCAGGTAATATTTGACAATGAAAAAAATCAAACGATTTTATGGATTAAAGTTATGTTACTGCTTGCAAACTAAGGTATAGTCTTATTTTATAGTAGTTATTAAAAAAATCACTGGTGAAATTCTTACGATTATATATGCTCTCAAACTATTAAAACTCATTTGGGTTCCTCCTTCCTTCAGGATATTTACAATTACTTTATTCTTATACAAACTATAAAGTTTAAGCGAGATAGAAAAACTTGACTTACCACAGGATTGGATATGAAAGTGGTTACGGGAGTTCAGAAATGCCACAGTGCAATTTAAGGCAGCAAAAGAATACTAACCCAAAATTAAACCAGAGGGCAAATTACCATCAGTGGATATGAAACAGAATTGGACTTTGCCCAGAACTTTATCGCTATATTTATAAAAAGGAATTGGGAATTATTTTACAGACAAAAATAAAGCTTTGCTTTTTATGTCTCACCTGAACGACTGGGAAAATGTTTTTATAAGAATTTATGGCCAGAGATACTATTTAGACTGAAATTTAAAAGCTACTTAAAACCCTCAGAAATTTTCTTACTTGCTAAGATTATACAAACACAAAACACAGAGATTAAATAGTGATTTATACAATAATTTTGCTGAAGTAACATCTGAATAATATAAACATTAAAAAGAAATGGGTATCAAGTTGGTGATGTGGTTTTACAAGGGTACTTCCTCTATTATAGCAGTCACAGATAATTCAATTAAATCCATACATGACAGGTAATACTGATAACATTCTTTCTAATCTGAAGGTATAGGCTCAGTCTAATTCTAGCTTCACTATAAGGAAATCCATTAAGGAAATTTTAGAATTTTATTATTCTTATATGGTCTTTTGGTCTTTAAATTCTCCAAGAGAAAGGTGTACTATGAACCAGGAATTATTTAAAAATTTTTTAAACATTTATTTATTATTGAGAGACAGAGAGAGACAGAGCATGAGCATGGGAGGGGCAGAGAGAGAGGGAGACACAGAATCTGAAGGAGGCTCCAGGCTCTGAGTTGTCAGCACAGAGCCTGATGTGGAGCTCAAACTCACAAACCAAGCAATATCATGACCTGAGCCAAAGTCAGACGTTCAACCAACTGAGCCACCCAGGCGCCCCTGAACCAGTAATTATTTAAAACTATTAAGTAAGTCTCTGATTTAGACCTTTAACAGAAAATTATCCTGACGGAGATGCAGACTGAGGATAAAGAAGTAGTATAATAAATTATATCCCTTGAATAAATAACAATTGATATGTGATTAAATTAGGTCTTTAAGGCAAATACTTTCTATGATCCTTAACAGAAGCTTCTCTTTGATACAGAAATAATTGAATGCCAATGGGATTTTACTTCTTTCTTAGTGTTATTTTTGTTTTATTTCTGGATAGTAATATACTATAGTGAGACATGTATGGAATCTGAGAAACTCAACAGATGAACACAGGGGAAGGGAAGGTACAACAAGATAAAAACAGTGAGGGAGGCAAACCGTAAGAGACTCAAACACAGAGAACAAACTGAGGGTTGCTGGAGGCGTGGTTGGTGGGGGGATGGGTTAAATGGGTGATGGCCATTAAGGAGGGCACTTTTTGGGATGTAAGAGATGAATCACTGGGTTCTACTCCTGAAGCCAAGCCTACACTGTAGGTTAACTAACTTGAATTAAAAAAGTGCCCCCCCCAAAAAAAAGCCCCCAAAACCAAAAAACTAAACCAAAACAAAAATATACTATAGTGAGAGCAAGGAAGTGGTAAGTACCCTGGGAAGTATACTATGGGGAGGTGGGTATACATTGCTAAACATCTACAGTGTGTCTGGTACTTTCGCATGTTGTAAGAACCCCATGGGGTTAGTGTTATGGTCCCCGCTGGTACACAAGATTGCTAAACCTCAGGAAAATTAAAGAGCTTGCCTTGAGGTATATATCTGACTAATAAAAGTAGATTTTAAAGTCCATATAAAAATACAGCATGCCTAGTTCTCTAAGTAATCATAATCACATCATCTTGCAGTTGTGATTTTTACTGACTGCTGCCCCCTCCAAGAGACATCTTGAAAACAGATCTATATTGGATACAACTCTAGAAAGGACATGCAGACATACATGAAAATATTTAATTTTAGTAAAACATAGAAAGGCTCACCCAGATGTATAAAAAATAAATTTGTGCAGCCATCTGTAGAAATTTATTATCAAGGTGGATTAGCCTTGCTCAATAATATGGTAAAGCTAAAACTCATCATCACTGAAAACTACTTAAATTAGAAATCATGATGCAGACTACTGGAAGTCAAAACACTTGAAATGGAAGAGATGTAGGATTACTTTAGCACACAATACATGCAGTTTTGCATGCAAGACAGAAGGCAGCATAGTTTGTGTGTTCTGGAATCGATCTGGATTCATAACTTGGTTATACCCATTACTGGCAGTACAAGGGAAGACATTTAGGAATGTTTCTCTAGCCCTCAGTTTATTCATCTGCAAAATGAGGAAAATAAAAAGTACCAAATTTACAGGGTTAAGATTTAAATAACATAAAGGCCTGACTGGCACAAAGTTGGTGCACAACAAATAAATGGTGGCTGTTACTACTATAGTTCTCTAATTGATCTGGGCATAAGTCTGATGTGCCCAAAAACATCAGGGGGCTGGGCCTTCTTAGGATTGTCAATGTTTCCTAGCCAAAGACCACCAGGAACACACCCATGGTGGGATGCAATGGGCTTAACATTCATTGCAATGAAGCACAGGGCTCACTATGGGGGACTGTGGGGTCTCTCTGAGAGGGTTTGAGAGAGAGCTTATAGATTTGGGGGCAGGCTCCAAGGAAGGAGGGGTTCACTCTAGATTGGCTACTGTCAGAAAGCAGAGGCAATTCTACAGGGAAGGCAGACTAGAGTGAGGATAAAGCTGCAGCTGGTAAAGTAGTCACTCACATCAGCTAGAAGGCAATGTTTGGTATTTTGTGTGTGCCACAGCGACCTTGGTTTTGTCTGTGCTGAGACAACATTATATGTTCTTGTTTTGCCTCATCTTATCATGGTCTCAGCATAACACTGTCTACTGGTGTTCTGAGAAATTATTATGTCCAGATTCTATAACAGTACTTGAGGCCTCAGTGTCAGATCAGTCCCTAGACATCCTGGGGCTGCTGTTTTCCTTCTCAGTATGTTTTCAAAGTATCTAAGATGCCAGATCCATTATGCGTGCTTAATAAGTTTCCTGATTTAATACAAACCTGAATTAATTTAAAAGTAAGTTGTAAGGATGCAATATTTTACACAAATACTCACAACTACCTTTAATTCAGAAGCTTGCTTCATTCACTGTTCCACTCAAGAGAAATGGCAGTATGAAAACAACCAATTTAATTTTAATTCACAGATGTAAAGTCTAAGTGATTTTAAGTTGTTGTTGTTTTTTTTTTTTTTTTTTGAGAGAGGGCACAAATGAGCGAAGGGCAGACAGAGAAAAGAGAGAGGGAGAGGAAGGGAGGGAGGGAGGGAGGAGAGTGGGAGGGAGGAGAGTGGGAGGGAGAGAGAGAGAGGGAGAGAGAGAGAGAAGTGGGGCTGGTGCTCATCTGATGCAGGGCTCGTGCTTACCTGAAGCAGGGCTTACCCGAAGCAGGGCTCGAGCTCACCCGATGTGGGACTCAAATTCACAAACCATGAGATCATAACCTGAGCTGAAGTCAGATGACTGGGACACCCAGATGCTCTAAGGTCAGTCTTGAATCAAGCTCCAAAGTATAAACTCTACTCACTTTACTTTTCTGTATAAGATGTAATCTTAAATTTTATTAGTAAGTTTTCTCTCTTGCTCTGATGACTATACGGGGTGGGCAAATTCTTTTCTTCGTGTTCTTTATCAATTTCCATGGCTAAAACCAACCAACCAACCAACCAACCAACCAACCAACCAACCAACGAACCAACCAACCAACCAAAACCTCCCATGTATGTTTTATCACTGTGTAGCCAGACTTTAAAAAGAAGTATACCTTCAATTCTGAAAATCCAGATTGTGCATACTTTTCTTTTTATATAATGAATGTTATTTTCATGAGTAATTAAAAACATTTAATGGTCATTTGCCATTAAACATTTCAGGGGAAAATGTTTAGGATTTTCTAATCATTAGGATTATTATTTGCCATCCTCATCCCAAACTGACATTTTAAGTTTATAACACTTAAATAATTTTGAAAGAGTTGAGCAATATTAAAAACTGGCTGTACAATGGCTACACATCATCTGTCTTAGAACAGGTTGCACTGCCACCCCAAATTCCCCCTCACTCGAAATCTATAGCGGTGTGTGACAATTCAGGCAAATGACTATCAAACAACCATAGTGTGTCTCAGTTCCAGGGTTTTCCTACTGAAGGTCTTGTAAATGAAAAGGGTAACAATCATAATCTCAAGAAATATAAAACTTAAGAGGAAATAAGGAAGGCTTGCTGTTGGTGAGGTCAGTCCTGAATTACAGCCAATGCCATTACTGTTGAGCACAGAGAAAAGCACTTGCACTAGCAGATGCTCCTGAATTGCCTTAGAGCAGGCTTCTCATTCCCAGTTGAAGGGAGAACACTTGGCTATAATTTCTCATAACTGGAATATCAATGGCAATAGTAAACAGAGTTTAAAAGGCTGAGCTCATCAAGCCTCTGAGGAATCAAAGCAAATACCAGAGGCTGAACTATCTGTTACTAAATGCCCTCATTAATACTTGACGTATTTGAGGGGGAGAAAGTGGGAAATTTCATCCAAAAGTTCTGGAGTTTCATAAAAGCAGATATATAGAAAAAGTCATAAAATAAAATAAAATAAAATAAAATAAAATAAAATAAAATAAAATAAAGTAAAATAAAATGACTGTATTCATTTACAATACCTTCAGATTTAGGGTCACTTACTATCATATATAATAAGTTAACATATATGTTTAATGTATGTGTGTGTATATAGGCATTGTGAGAAATAAAAATATTTCCAGATATAAATGAAGATCAAGGATCTTTATCATTTAAATATCTCAAGTGGTTTGTGTTAGTTAAGTTGATGGCTATAAAGGGCTTTCAAATTTTTATTAATGACTACAAAGATTCTCTAAAATTTAAAAGATTTATAAAAAATGAGGTAATAATAAAACACCTTTCTGGAATGAAAGGTACCAGTACATTTTACCATAAGTTAAATCACTTTGTTTATAATATATAATCCTGTAATTTTACATAAATATGGACTATAACATGATATTTTTATGACTTCAGATATATGGCATACTCATAAAATTTATTTGAACACAACTGAAAACAAATCAACAAATACCTCGTAATTCTCATTCATTTTAAAAATATATAAATTACATATGTCAAGTCTATTGATCTGAATAACAGAAAAAACAATGGCTGAGCTGCCACTTTTATATACTTGTTGGTTAAAAGTCTGTACTAGTCACTAATGGTTTAAATTATAGCACTGTCTGGATCATTTTGAAAGAAAGTGATAAAAAGGTAAGAGGAGTTTAGAAGAGCATCCAGAAATGTAAGATGAAGAAAATCTTAGCAAGTGTGATAGAAGCCTTTCTAGAATTTACCCATGTGCTTAGTAAACAGTCTTAAGCATATTTCACAAAAATAAAAATCCAGTGGATATTACAAAAATGAAAGATGTTAGAGTCATCTAGTTATGTTAGTGCCTTATGTGATGCTACAGGAGTGACATTTTGTTGCGGAAATATTTATTAGTAAGTATTAGTAATTATAGTAAAATAATTAGTAAAAAAAAATCTTTTTGACCTTATTGCTAAAAAGGAGTCACTATGATTCACTTTAGAGACAGGGATAATGACAAAGTGTTGTATTACACAGTTGATACTTCCTTATTAAATCATATATAAAAACCATATAATATACATGGAGCACTATTGCATTAATCAACTTAGTTTGATAAATTATCCTTCAAGTTAACCTAATTAATAATGGCATCTATACTTTTTTCTCCTAAGTATTTAAATTCAAGTGCCAATGAACTTTTCTACCACAATTTTAGGTGAACTCATAAAATTACTTTTGCACTGTATACATATTATAGTTAATTCTTAACTTCTGCCCATTATTCTCCTTCAAAGACAGAGAATTCAAATGTCAAGTCTTACCTGACCAGGTTCTGTTCCAGTAACAGTCAAGTCTTGGATGGACCTACGTCTTGGCTGTCCGTTGCCTTTTAAAAGATTAAAAAAAAAAAAATAGAATACTGAGATCTATTCAAACAGATAACAAGGTTGCTACTGCTATGTAGGAAGTTGGAATTTGTTGCTCCTTGGATCTACACAAAATGTTTGTGGGAAAAATAATTAAGTGAGTTTATTGCTTAAAAAAAAAAAAAAAGAGAGAGAGAGAGAGAGAAGAGAATGATGTAAGGAAAGGAAGAGAAATAGCTGTAGAGTTTTAACTCAAAAATTGCTGGTCTACAATAAAGTAGGTTCTAATACAATAACCACTCCTACCACACGAATAGCTGCTGAACTCTCTTGCACCATCTTCTGTCATGTATTTAAATAGATAAATGCTTGTGGGCCAGGGCTGATGATGGCATCTATTTCAAGGGTCTTACGTTACAGTTTCTACAGCAAGACAGCTAGCCAGCAGGTTGTATGATGTGACTGACTTTAACCAACAGCAGTACCTTGTTCATTCAAGGCCAAAAAAGATGCTTAGGCTTAAACTTATTACAGAGTCACACTTACTTAATCCCATTAGTCTTTGTCAGAACCTAGCAATTTATTATTGGAGAACAACTCTTAATTTCCTACTGAAAATCAATGACTCTCATTCCATTCTCAAATATACAGCTTGTTGAAAGTTGTATATTGGGCTATTGTGTTAATCTTGCTTTAGGAACTTCCATGCAAATAATAATTTAATCTAAAAATTAGCTTATGAAAAAATTCTACAAATGTAAGTTTTTAGCAAAATAGAATGAATTAAGCAACAGCTTCACTTAGCACTTTTATTTGGGAATAGGGCTGTTTATATGGTATATCCAAGATGAGAGATCAGCTGTCTAAAAGGAAACACCAAAATATTGTAACAGCTGACACAATACTCAAAATTCTTTTGACTCTGAAAGCTATATTATATAATTTCTTAGCGAGGAGGCAGCACTCAGAACATGTGCTCTAACAGTTCTGGCCTGATTAGCAGACAGAATTTGTTCTTATAATTTTATATTTCTCTAATCCTAAGTTTCTTATTTTAAACCAATCAGCAATATAATTTAGCATCTTAATCCATACGACTCCATTATTATTTTGCATGTAAACTAAAAGGACCTTACAAAAGAATAATGTTTAATGCAGTAATATATGCAGTAAGCATAAAAACTCAAGGTTATAGCCAACTCAAATTTATAAGGACATCATCACTTTTTTTTTCATTTTAAGCTATGTTTTAGAATTCTTTGCATAATTTTAGCTCAAATTTACTCCAAATTCCATTTTAATCCAAGTTCCAACCTTTGAATACGAATTAAAGTAACAAAAAAATAGCACTTTATTGAATCAGGCACACTAATATACTTTTGTGATAATTTTTAACTACCCCCTTTTCCCGGGGACAAAAAGATCCCACCACCATGAGTAATAAGCAATTTTAGGCACATTTCATTCAACACAATCATTCTAAAATTAGCCTAGATGAGACAGGCTTGTAAAAGTGTCTGGAATTCTCTTTTCAGATTAGCAACATTTGTGAATCTCAGGAACCACCCAGCACATGTGTCTAAAAATCATTACATCACCACTACAATAACACCAAAAACAAAATCAAATCTAGGTGGGGGTAGAAGGGGAATAAAAACTTTTAAGGAAGTAGGGTAAATAAGAGGTGACACAGTTAACAAATGCCATAAATGAGAAATCTTCAAGCTAAAACATGAGTCAAAGCAAGCAATATTAGGCAATGCATTTTAATTAGCATAACCATGGCAGAAACCATCTGGCAAATAGTTTAGACAAAGCAAAAAAGGACTGCAATCAACAAATACTTGTTGCTCCAATACTGTTTTTAAGTTTTAGAAATATGAATGTAAAAAAATAAAACTATTATTGGAAATGAACACTGGGTGTGTTCTTAGTAAATTTAACTTAATGCTGAATTTTCTTTGCAACTAAATACTAATTTAGAAACTCTCTTATTTTACATTTTTTTTATGGTTCTTTGAAATGTACATACCTATATTACACATGGTAGTATAAATGAAAAAAAAGTAGAATCGAGGGCCAATATGATGTCAACAGATGCCCGATCAAGGAATCTGAATCCTGCCAATGATGTCCTGAGTATTCATTGTGTAATAAGTTCCGGAACTTTCATGACTTATGATAGAGAACAAGTGATATTTTTCATGACTTATGATAGAGAACAAGTGATAGAGAACGACTTTTCTAAGTAACAGCAACAAAACAAAACAGCTACATCCCTAGCCCATCATAAGACCTACATTCCCCACCCCCCCCCCCAAAAGAAAGGGCAGTTGAAATAGCTTATAGGTCAATTCAGTTGTTTTTACAATAATGTCACAAAAACAGAATCAGTCTCTTCAAAAAGCTGCTCTTATAAGTACAACTTATTTCCTGAACTGGTATTTGAACAGAGTCCTTCCCAGACAGCCACTTCTGTGGTTTTTCTTAATGGTTTAAGTAAGCTCAATGTTTTCCTTATCTTAACTACTCTTATTTTTCTATCTCCCAAACTTCCTGAGACCCTTTTCATGTAAAAATCAACACTACATTTTCCTGGAGACATCTCTTAACCAAATGTTGGAAAATTTGAGATTCATAAGTTTTGAATATTGAAAATTGTGGGACACTGTTCTCTTGATGTGTAAAATACATAAGATTTTAAAAAATTGTATAGCACTACACTGCATTATATCACTGCTTCATGGTAAACTGAATATGTAATTTAAAAACATACGTTCTCATTTAGGCTGCCACAAATTTCATTTTCTTTTACTTATTTCTACAAATTCTGGCTTATTCCTTAGAAGGAACGCCCTTCAGGGTGGGTTTCTTCCTCCTATCAAAGGAAAGTATTATTGATGAGTTTTGCTTTCTGATAAACCACCGTTATTAGGTTAGAGATCAACTTTTTATATTACAAAAAGTGATCTTGATACAATATAAAGAGACTACCTAAACATTCTCTTTAGGGTTGGTTACATGAACTTTCCTATTTAATTAGGCACAAATACAGAATTTCATTGAAGGTGAGGTGGCTACACATGGAGAAGCAGGTATATTTCAGCATAGCTCTCCTTGGGCCTCAGAATCCCTAATTCAAAGGTTTACAGCTGTTAATGACACCATATGTCCAAGGTAGGTAGGAACTTGAAAGATTTAGAAAAGTTTACTTCTTTTTATCTCACTGTTTCTACACATTAGCACTACACTATTCAGGGGGAAAAACTACACCAATAATTTATGTACTACAGTTAAAGGATTTAAAAAAAAATTTTTTTTTAACGTTTATTTATTTTTGAGACTGAGAGAGACAGAGCTTGAACGGGGGAGGGTTAGAGAGAGAGGGAGACACAGAATCTGAAACAGGCTCCAGGCTCTGAGCTGTCAGCACAGAGCCTGAAGCGGGGCTCGAACTCACAAACTGTGAGATCATGACCTGAGCCGAAGTCGGACACTTAATCGACTGAGCCACCCAGGCACCCCTAAAGGATGTTTATAAACATTAGTACCTACTGATTCTTGAACCAAATACAGTATTAGAAAGGTTATATTCTTAACCTGATGGGAGAAAGCAAGATAGTGCCTAAGGGTCCTTGAACAGTATCAGCCTCCAGCTGTCCAGCATTCTACAAAACCCTTACTGCACCCTGCCTCATCTGTTCGCCAATTACCTAAGTTATTTGAAACTTCTAAAAGAAAAAAAAACTTTACATTAGTATTAGAAACTCAACTACCCATTTATGTTTGTCAAATATATTTGGGCTTTTCCATACTCCTCTTATGCTACTTAACTACTCATCATATTCTTGAAAAGCAACTAATAGAGGACTAAATGTGTCTGATTGAAGTTAAAAGTGAATATTCATTAAATTTTTGATATCTGAATGCAGCTGAAATCATAAGGACACCTAAAATTTCACTTTTAAAAAATTAAAAAATAAGTTTAATGTTTATCTTTGAGAGAGAGAGACAGAGAGAGAGAGAGAGAGAGAGAGAGAGAGAGAGAGAGAGAAACAGAGTGCAAGTAGGGGAGGGGCAGAGAGGGACAGAATCTGAAGCAGGCTCCAGGCTCTGAGCTCTCAGCTCAGAGCCAGATGCAGAGCTCGAACTCACAAACCATGAGATCATGACCTGAGCCGAAGTTGAATGCTTAACCGACTGAGCCACGCAGGTGCCCCCCCTCTTTTATTAGTGTTTATTTTTGAGAGACAGAGAGAGAGAGAGACAGAGAGAGAGAGAAGAGAGTGAGAGAGTGCGTGTGCAAGCTGTGAGCTCAGAGCCTGATCTTTCAGCTTTAAGAATAATATTACAAACAAAAAATATCAATTAAGTTCAGGCTCTTCAAGGACCTGGGTACAAACATTTTATATGATTGACTAAAAGACATTTGTATATTCAATATTCTTTATTATTTAATATATCCTTAAAAACAGTATGTAAGAAAATCATCTTTGGTCAAAGCATTCTACGATCCTAAAATGTTACACCACATTATTTTAGCTTTAAAATACATATACTACTAAAGTACCACTGTTCAAGGTTCTCAAATAGCACATTAAGGCAAATTCTTATTTACAGAATAAATGAGAATTTTCAAGTGTTTAAAATGAAGTCAAGCTGTATAATTTAGTCTGAACTAAGAAATTCAGAAGTACTGAGTAAAACAGCATAAAAACTGTTTATTTGGAAAAATTTACTTTTGTAAGTCTCATATTGGAAACATGTATCATTTCACGGTAGCAATTAATCTGGTATAAACTATGTATAAGGAATTTCATATTAGAAAGGAAGTACAGAAGACTAATGTTTCAATTAAATCTTTTACAGGTGGATATATATGTATGGATTTGTTAGTACCTTTTTCAGTGGCTTTCAAAATGCATTATCACAGGTGATTTCCTGAAGTGCTCTAACTACTCACACAAGGACTCCAGAATAGTTCATCTTTTTTGATTACCAAAGATAGAGCCACAAACAAAACTATCTGCATAACTATCAGAGTCTCCTACTCCATGCTTTATTTTTTTTTAATTTTTTAAAATGTTTATTCATTTTTTGATAGAGACACAGAGCACGTGGGGAAAGGGCAGAGAGAAGGGGAGACACACAATCTGAAGCAGGCTCTAGGCCAGGAAGAGGTATAGAAAATTGTGTAGCTTGATCCATAGGAACTCGTGAGATATTAAAGGTCCATTTCTGCATGACCTGAGTGACTACTAAATTAATAAATGCTAGCCATAGGTTGCTTGCTCCTCCTCATTTGAATGATGGCAAGTATAAAATAGTGCTGAAGAGCAAGCAAACAAC
Source organism: Puma concolor (assembly GCF_028749965.1). NCBI lineage: Eukaryota > Metazoa > Chordata > Mammalia > Carnivora > Felidae > Puma > Puma concolor. The sequence goes on from NC_141671.1 coordinate 82,718,733, forward strand.
ATGATTTGAATTTGTTTACCTGTGACTAGATTAGGGGTTTTAGTCACTCTAAAGATGTATTTAAAAAAAAAATTCTTTAGAGTAACTGTGTATTTTACAATTTTAAAAACTTGGTAACTTTTAAAAAAATTCAAGAAGCAATATACACTTTAAAAAGATAGATTTGTATATTGCCAATAAGTACACATAAAAATTTTTGTGATGCTTACATGAACACTCTTACTAAAAGAGGCAGTTCAGGAATGCCTAGATAGCTCAGTCAGTTAAGCACTCGACTCTTGATTTTGGCTTAGGTCATGATCTCATGTTTTGTGGGATCCAGAACGGAGCCTGCTTAGGATCCTCCCTCTCTCTGCTCCTCCCTGCTCATGTACTTTCTCTTGCTCTTTCTCTCTCTCAAAATTATAAACTTAAAAAAAAAAAATCAGAATTAAAAAAAGAAAAAGAGGCAGTTTATTCCAAGAAGTGCATCAGACTCAGTATACTGCACTTGGCCAAAGGAAAGTTATTATTCAAACTACTTATTCATAACAGATAAGATAAAAAAAAAATCTATATTAAAAAAATGCTTACAACTGGGATCCAGTACTAATGAATACCAGATTGGGTATATCAAGAGGCACTGTAATACCACAAAGAACTTGTGGGAAACTGACTTCGAGGAAAAAAAAAATTCTAGAAGGTACTAAGAAATTTTGGGAATTAAGTAATGCCCTCCTTTATAGTTAAAATGGCCATGTAAGACATTTGAAATATTCCCAAAGCATGGGTTATATTTTCATATTTAATTCAATTTAAAAATAAACCTAAGAACACATTAATGTTTCGCTTTTATGTCCAACTGTAGTAATTCCAGTGCTTATATTCTTTCATTAAAGAAAGCGAAGCTGATTAAGTTAATATTTGGATATCTGGGGGGGGGGGAATCAACAAGAATATTTAATAAAATGTATTAATGAATACCATTTCTATTTGAACAGCATTGTTGCTCTGACAAATTAAGAGCAGAATTAAAGTTTCCTGACTCCATAAGGACTCAGTTACCATAAAAGAGGGTCTGCTGGCCAAAGAACTCTCTTTAATGTGAACACTAAAGAGGAACAAGGCAGAATTGCTCTATCTTCTCCTACTCAAACAAAAGAGGAGAAAATTGATGTGATTTGGTGTCAGATTTAAGTTGGGACCCTACTATGTGTTTCTGGGAAAACCACACAAAACCCATTTGATCGAAGTTCCTCAATTGTAAAATGGCTGTAATTTTATCTGGTAATCCAGTTATAAGACAGCTACGGACATCAATTAAGATGATGTACTTTATTTAAACTACTTTAGAGTCACATAGAGCATCTATGTGAAACCAGTTTCTCAGCCTTGCCACTGTTGACATTTTAGCTGGATAATTCTTGGTTTGTGGAAGATTGGTACATTGTAGGATGTTTAGCAGCATCCTGGGCTCCTGCCTACTATATGCCCCCTGCCACTTTTGACAACCAAAAATGTTTCCAGATGTTGCCAAATAACGTGTAAGGAGCAAATTCATTCTGGTTGAGAACCACTGAGACTATTCTTTCTCTTCATTCTCCCTCATTATTGTGTACAGTACTGGCTACATCATTCGTTATGTGTGTGTGTATTTGTTAATGCTTATTCGTTAAGACATGGATTAAGATTATATTGCCATTTACCTAACTTCTCCTGATTCACTCAAACATTAATGATAATCACAGTTTAAAAGTTTAAATGTTGCCACTTTTTTAGTCAAAATATTATTCCCTTAAACATAGCACCTTTTGGTATGGAGGTAAAATGATTGCAAGTTCTGCAAGCAGGCCATGACTCAATAAGTAAAATTACTATGTGAGAAGTGGGTTAACTCCTCTCTGAACAGCAATAGTGGTATTATAAAATAAATCACTTTGAAAAAATAAACATTAATTACTCTAATATAGTTTTATACAGACCAAATGCCAGGATCCTAAGAATTGTGTAATTTCTGTATTATACATATTTATAATTTATACAGATTTTATATGTATCCTAGTTCCTAGCCATGGGAGGTCAATAATAGTTTGTTCAGTTAATAGGCACATACTTATTAAACGCAATGTGTGAGGCATCGTGCCACATAACTCTGATACAATCAATAATAAGTAACAAAGGCATGGTGTCTATTCTGTTTTCATTTTACTATGGGAGAAAAAGACCTCTAGATATTCAACTACAATGCTATGCTAGAAATACAATCACAAGCAATACACACTGCTGAAGAATTCACCAAAATCACACCCATGAATGTGTGTAGGGAAAACTGTGTTTCTTTTTGGGAAGAGGTGGAGGAAAACCTAAAGCAGAGGAATAAATAAAGGATATATATTATTTTAAGTTTATATATTTATTCCGGGGGGGGGGGGGGGAGCAAGGGCATGCACACATGAGGTGGGGAGGGGCAAAGAGAGAAGGAGAGAGAATCAACACAGAGCCTGATGTGCAACTCGATCTCATGAAACCTGCACTGAGATCAAGAGATGGATGCTTGCCTGACTAAGCAACCCAGGTGCCCGAATACAGGATCACTTTGGTGACATACATTAACCGATATATGCCATTTAAATTTCTATCAAAAATGGTGATTTAGATTCATCTATGAAATTATCACCATGAGAAGAAATAAAAGCAATTTACCAATTTTAAGACACTGAAGTACCATGTGTGACTTAGGTATAAAAACATGTAATTTGCAAAAAGATTCTCCTAATAACACATAAGAATCAGAATTGATCACGATTCTTTGTCAAGACACCATGCAAAACAGCAAATCTCATTTAATTTTACTCTGTTTCTATTTTCTATGTTAAGGCAAAATGGTATTTAGCAATTCTCTTTTCTCAACTTCGTACTTCACTTGCTACCAACAGAAAGAGGCTTGGATAGGAAGCCTCAAGAGAGTCCAAAAAGGAGAAACCAAGGAAGGAAAAGAGCCCAGGACATCAAATATTTTTAAATAGTTGTTTCCTCTTTCTGCTGATAGAACACAACGTCTTGGTTCAGCTCATGTGCTCACTTAAAAGCAGGGAGGACGATGGTAGAATTCTGGGCTAGCATTCTCCCTTGTGTGAAAAGGTTTACTTTGTCTTCTATTTTACTCTCATTTTTGGAGATTTAAGGTATCCTGTCAAGCCTGCTTCATTGTATATAAACGTATAGTTTTCAATCTGTCTCCCTAGTTACTGTATGCAGGTGTCTATTTTCATGTCCTATAAAGATTGGAGCAAGAAGCATTTTATAAGTACCAGGGATCATTATTCCGGTCCCACAGCTATTAGACCAACTCAGGTGGTCTTTGATACCTGATATGACGATCTCAGGGACATCCAGAATGTTGCCAAATGAAGCAGTTTTACGGTGGCCCCGTTTAGGCTTGGAATAGGCTGCAAAAACATATATATACAGTATACATGCAAACAACCACAAACAGTAACACAGAAAATGATTAACTATAAAAACAGAATAATTTTCAAATAGCTATGTTAATAATACTTCATGCAGAATGGCATGCAGGACTGCCTAACTTTTCATCCATGCTTGGAAAAGGCGTGATTTAGGAGAAAACTATCAATAAAGATGTGTCACATACTGGTTTTAATTAGGAGAAAAAAAAAAAAGGACAGAGACAAACAAAGCTGCAGGATAATGAGGAAGCAAAATTTCAAACATGTTCATAGAAACAATCTACCTAAGTGAAATCACTGATAAGCAATGGGGAGCTAGGATGAAAGTGGGAAGGGAGAGAGGAGTTAAAAAGAAATAAGCTGCCATATTTTTTTAATTACACAAACACAGGAATATATATTCCAGATAGACGTTTCTTGAAGTGTGCTATAAAGTAAAATTCGGTGATTAAATAGTAATTATTGAATCAAAGAATGAAATGTATATGCTTTTATAAATATAAATATTTACACATACTTCTATTAAACTGAATGTTTACTGTAGTTTTCAAAGTTCAAGGTGCATTCCCATTACCTGTGAACAGTGTTAGAAGCTGGAGAATTCGAATCTTTCAAAGTAAGACAATTCATTAAAAAAAATCTGAATTGTATGAATTCAATGGATGTTCAACAGCATCTATTCTACATTTAGAGAGTGAGATAATCTAAATGTGTGTGGTTGTTTTTTAACTAGTGAAATATCACTTCTGTAAAGAATAATAATAAATCAGTACCTGACTAGAAAACTGACACTAGCAAAGATACAAAACTATAATAATGCCACTTATTTTAAGGCCATTATCTTAATAATGCCACTAGCCATCATTACTTAGCTGATCTAACTTGAATGACATCCCTGAAGGGAAAAGGTTCCCCAAGAGTGAAGGTATGTCACCGTGTGCGCTATTCACCTGACACTACACTGAGAAGCCCTCACTTGACAGAAAAACACTTATGACGCAGGGACCAGGAAGGCTTGTTAGTGGCTAGTGAGCTCCATTCAACTTGATTATTTATGAAGATTCATCCATGTGGCAGAGACTCCGAGTCCCCTTCCAATCTCTATCTTTCCCATCTTTCTTAGCAACAGAACTCTGACTTTACTCAAGGCAGCAATGTTCCCAGATAAAAGATCACAGATCCTTCTTTCCCGTGCAGCCATCTGTAGCCATCTGACCATATTATGATGGCCAAAGGATATATGGAAGTTGTTAGGGGGAACTTCTGATAAAGATCTTTGAAAGAGCTTGGGCATATACCCTTTGGCATTCCCCTAATTCTCCTTTCTTGCTGCCCTGACTGTGGATGTGATGACTAGAATTGTAATAGTTATTCAGCACCACAAAGTCTTTGAGGAGACAAGTCACGCAATATGGCTTGTGGCACAGAGACAGAGAAATTCAGCTGCCTAATGATCACGGAACCTACCTTCAAATTTCTTTATTTTTAAAAAAAAAAAAGCTTAGGTGTTAAAGACATAGCTATTTTGAATATTCTGCTATATCTAACTGATTCTAATGCTGATACAGTCAGTGATCATAATTAGATGAAGACAAGTACAGTATGACATTCCTCTGGAAAACTTCTTTCTGAAAAAAGCTCCACACAAAATGAGAATATTCCATTTAGAAAAAAAAAAATGAGAAAAATACCTAATAAACAAAACAAAACAAAAAACACACGAACCTGGTTAGCTAAGTTAAAGAATATATATGCTAATATACATGAAAATACACATGTATACACATATATGGCTTAAAAGACCAGAGGTAAATATATAAAATTGTTAAATGCTTCTCTCTGAGTGGGACAATTATAGAAAATTGCGGGTTTTTTGTTGTTTGTTTACATTTCCACATTTTCCACAAAAGAAATGTATTTACTTTTATAATTAGCTCCCCTCTACTCCTGGAAGAATTGGAAAGAAAACAAATTAAACCAGTATTACGACCCCTGAACAACATGAGTTTCAACTGCATGTATCCAATTACATGTGATTAAAGATACAGTATAGTACTATAAATGTATTTCCCTTAATATTCTTAATAACACTTTCTTTCTCTAGCTTATTTTAAGAATACAGTATATAATACATATAACATGCAAAATATGTGTTCAGCAATTGTTTGTATTATTGTAAGGCTTCAGGTCAATGGTAGGTTATTAATGGTTAAGTTCTGGGGTAGTCAAAAGTTACATGTGGATTTTTGACTGCATGGCGGGTTAATGTCCCTAACCTCTACAATGTTCAAGAGTCAACTGTAACTGTTTTTGTGCTGACCAGTACCTCTGTAATTAATCATTTTAAGAAGTGAAAAAATGGAATTCAAATGCTAACTTTTCCAAGATTGAATGAAATTACCGTGATCTTTTATATTACACTTATCTATTTTTGCTACCAGAAGGAGAAGGAGCAGACAGTAAAGCCAAACCACACTTGGATCTATTTTTCTGCTAATTTCAAAACAAAATATTTGCCATTATGTGAAGTTAGTACAAATTCTAGTAGAATCACTCAAAATCCTCTGAAACATACTAGTTTTGGCAAAATTTCAATTTCCCACTTAAATTTTCAGCTCATGTTTGAGTTGAATTACATTTGATAAAAATATAATTTATGATCCAAATAATTTTACAAGTCATACCTGTCTTATTTGGAACTGGAGAAAAACATAAATTGTTGTTAGTAGCTTAGAAAGTCTACTGTAAGCCCACTTCCTGCTTTAAAAAAATTCATAACACAAAAAACCCCTGACATCGCCAGAGGTGAAACAACTGAAACTACTCTTTCCACTCCTCTGCAGATTTTTACTTCCTTTTTACCTGTTGTCGCAGCAATCCTGGCTTCTATTTCAGACATGTCAGCACTCATCCTCTTGCCTTCAGAGGTGGGGGGCAAGCTCTCCACGCTGCTCCCACGGGAAGCTCCCAGGCTTAAACGTCCCGATTCACTCTGTTAAAATTACAGGTCAATTTGAATTACTGAAGTTCTTTAAATTTAAAAATCCTGGGCAACCTAGTAGGAGGAAGATATCAACTGAGATTCTTAGAGATTCTGTGCTGTTATGAAGGAAAAAGGAGGTTCTAAGGGAGAGCAAGCTACAAACACTGCCTTTAGGAAAGGGCAGTCACTAGAGTTGGAAGTTAAATGCTACGATTATTCTTTAACCTAAATGTATCATGTAAGATGAATAAAATCACTACTTAACATACTTTTAAACGAGTAACAGCAAAAACATAATAAATCTGAACAGTATGAAATGACAGACTGAGGACAAACTCCTTTAACTGAGTAGTAGAACCAAGAAATAAGCATCTTACATATTTAACCATTAAAGTTAGGGAACATCACAGGGAGGGAGTTGCGCTGTTGGCAAAGGCAGCCATAATCAGAAGACAAAACAATTTGATCGGTAATAAACAGTAGGAGAATCTCATTTTATGTCTCTATTCTTACCTGCTTCAAGAATAAGACTCAGCACTTGTATAATGGAAGACGCCAAATAATTAATTTTAGTTAGCATAAAGTTATGACTACTAGTAAGGTCATCACACAATTTTACTTTTAGTAACAAAACAAACCTGTTGCTTTGCCTGATTTTTCAACAATTTTGATTCTAAGCGTTTAATAGTATCATTTGTTGCAGGAATTTGCTCCATATTAGTGTCACTTTTATTACTGGTATTTGTAGAAGCGATGTCCATGAATGAGCCTAGGAAAGCAGAAACATTTATGACTACAGGTTGGAATAATACAGATGCTTTATTCAATAATATGCAACGTAAATTATTTTCTATACTAACAAGACATGAATATGAACGAAATAAGACTTTTCAAGTCAATAAAGATATCCAAACAAATCCATTTTAAATGGAATTTTAAGGATAGCACAGAAAGGGAACCAAAATGCTTATTAGTCTTCTAATAGTACAAGGATGACTTTAAGGTTCTTAGCCTGAGCTGGTAAATCAGAGTGGCTATTAATCAAGATGGTGAAGATGATGGGAGAAGTAAGTTTGAAGGGACTATCAGAAGTTTAATTTGGAAAACATAAGTTTGATTTCCTATCAGGTATCAAGCAAGTAGGTGGATATAGGAGTACAAAGGTCAGGTCTGGGATGGAGCAAAATACCAGCAAATAGATGGTATATAAAACCACGATACTGGATGAGATCATGAAGGAGATGAGTGTAGAGAAATAAGAGAAAGGCTCAATGACTGAGCCCTAGGAATACTGACATGTGTAGGTTAGGAAGATAAAAAAATAACCAGCCTAGGAAACCATCAGAAAAAGTGGCCAGAGATGGAAGATGAAATCCAGGCTACTATGGTATCCTGATGATCAACTGAAGAACATGCTCTAGAAGGAGAGAGTAATGAACTGTGTCAAATGTTACTGAAAGTCAAAAAAGAAGAGAACTAAAAATCATTCATTTCGATTTAGTTATGTGGAGACAACTGGCGACCTTGACAAGAGCAATTCTGGAGTAGCGGTATAATAAAAGCCTGAATGGACTGGGCACAGGAAAGAATGGGAAGAGGTAACAGAATGTAAGTACAGACTATACATGACTTGGGAATGATTCCAGTAGAAAGACTAACACTGATGAGGCAAGAGACTGAGGGAAGAACAACTGGGAAGAGCAGATGGGATATAGTGCACAAGCAGACACGCCTGCCTTTGGTGAGAGCATGGAGAGCTTAGCCATTTTAACAGAAGAGAATGGAGAGCAGAAGGGCCCAGATACAGGTAGGTGGGCAGATGTAGTGGGGCAGCTTCTGGAAGCTATCTTTTCTGATTACTCCAATTTTCTCAAAGAAATAACAAACGGGATCAGCTGAAAGTGTGTAATGAAGAGATGTTTGAAGTTTGAGGAGAGAGGCTAAAGTATACAATTAAGTCATCTAAGAGAGAGGAGATAGACTAAAATATGGCACAACTATCCAACGTCATTAAATCACTAAGGCATTTGAAGACCTTAAACATGAGTTGTCTCCAGACACATTCAGCTGCACTGCTATAGACAAGGGGAAACTGAGTGTCAGATTTAACAAATTAAGTTTAGCCAAACAAGCTTAAGATAAGAAATTATAATAACAGCTGGAATTAAGTGAAGGGAGGATGAAGGAAGGACCTAAGAGAACTGTGGCTCAGTAAACAGAAGAATCAAAGGACTGAAGGTCACAGCGCTTAAACAGAGAGAGGGTTTGGAAGCAGTGGTAGAAACACATGATGGAATTTTAGAGAAGTGCATTTAAGAATTCAGTGCAACTCAAAAGATTTTTGGTAAAAATGGAATTTGGGAACTATTAAACCAGATTAAAATAAATGCAATTATTTAGATCAGTAAAAATATTTGTCAGTAAAAATACAATTTTAAGTACAGGATAAATATTGTATATATACACACACAAGCCCTTTTGTTTTAATTAAATTAACAATGAATGCTTAAAATGCCATATAATTTGAGAGGCACAATTTTTCTAAGAGAGTTATTTCTATGGTCTTTTTTGATGATCACGAACTTCAATCCCACTACTACTTGATATTTAGAAAAGTAAGGAACTTTGAACTAAAAATAAGAGTTCTTAAATAAGAGTTTCTATAGACTCTTCTACAAAGACCAAAAAGTAGGGTGTTCATGATGAAGAAATATGTTGTCTTTTATATTTACAATAATTTCTAATATTCTTTGATGTAGCAGTGTCTGTGTAAAAACGATTTTTATTTTTCAAATAAAGAATGACATTCCCAGCAATACAATATCCCATCTTTTTATATATAACTATGCAAGAATTCTAAGACTTGGAAGCAAGTCTTTAGTAACTCTTTAATCTCGGTACCTTCATGAAGAATGATGTACCAGGAAACTCAAATTGCAGTCAATCATATGAAATGAAGAAATTAAAATGCAAATAGAGACATCATTCATTGCCTCTTGATTATAATTTCATGGGAACAGAGACACAAAAAAATTAGGTTATTACTCTTCCAATCTATCCATTTACCTGTACTGGTGGCAGAATTGCTCTGTCCTTCATCTGAGTACTGACAAGGATACTGTAATGGCTCATCTGCTCCTGGAAAGTACTATGTATGAAAAAGTAAATTACAATTTAAAATTTCTTTAGTGCTCGCTTCGGCAGCACATATACTAAAATTAAAATTTCTTTAATACAAATTAAACCCTGTAAGAATTAACTTGGAGAGTACACATTAATTATTTCTTTGTTCTGGGATTTGAAAGTAGGAAAGTGCTGCTTTATTTTCTGTAAGGCATACACTGAATTTACAGATACTTAAACTCAGCATGTTCCTTAAGTTTTTGATTTTACAAAGATGATGATAATGTGCTACTCTTTTGAATTTCCACTATGATCAATGCCATATATCTACTTAAGTATCTACTTTACATAGAGCCTAGATAGTTTTGAAGAAAACAGCATACATTTCTGTAAAGGAACACAGGAAATAGTATGACTCCTCACAATGATATAAAACGTACTTATGTTCTCATAGTAGTGATATAAACTTCCGAACTGCTGAAATTATTGTTTGTCTGGCAACTGAGACTGTTATGTCATAGAATAATTGTTAGAACTAATATTTTGAATATCAGAGATAGATTATGGCTGTTTCTCTATAAACTGGAGATGTAATATTGGAAATTTTTGCTGGATAAATATTAGAACTTAGGGGAAAAAAGGAAGGTCTTCTTTTCAAATCAGACAAAGCAAATATAAGTACAATTATAATTTGAACAATTTATGTATCCCAATGTTTTCAAGTATCTGACTATGGCGACTAAGTTGTTTTATTATGACCATATCTTTAGGGCCTGATGTATAGCTGGTATCCACATATGATGGGAAGTTTTAATCAGAGTAGTTCATGCTTGGTTTCAATAGAATAAACAGATCTTTGGCCATTTAGGAAGTATATATTTAAGGAGTTTGAAGGGTTCTTCTAGTGAGCAAATTGTTCTGAAATTCAGGGACTTTTCATAAGTATGTGAACTTTTAAAAGTCAAAGTAGCGCTTGGTAGATTTTGCTAGTGCACCAAAAACCAGAGTCCTAAAATTATTCAAATAATTCTAAAAGTGTTTGTTTATAGACTAAGACATTTTTTTTTTTTAAATTTTTTTTTTCAACGTTTATTTATTTTTGGGACAGAGAGAGACAGAGCATGAACGGGGGAGGGGCAGAGAGAGAGGGAGACACAGAATCGGAAACAGGCTCCAGGCTCTGAGCCATCAGCCCAGAGCCTGACGCGGGGCTCGAACTCCGGGACTGCGAGATCGTGACCTGGCTGAAGTCGGACGCTTAACCGACTGCGCCACCCAGGCGCCCCTATAGACTAAGACATTTTGATGATCATTTAACAGGGTTCTTCTAAATTTAAAAATTCCATAAATCCTAGAAGTTTAACTTTTTAATGGCAAATGAAAAGCTAAAAATATGCAATGAAAAACCAGAAGGTAAAAATCATTTAAATAAAGGTGTCTGGGAATGCAACCATTCTATTGCCCTGCAGATAAATGATTGTTTGAAGAAGATCTGCACTCAAGAAAATTTAAAATTTAGTTTGGCAAGTATTAGAGTCAGAATATACCTAAGTCCTGTAAAGACATTTAATTCAGCTTCTCTCACATTACAGATGAGGCAACAGGCCCCCCAAACAAACACATTTGTCCACTAAGTTACACAGGAGGAAAAACCAAGTCCAGAAACCTAGTCTAGCTATCTTTCCAGTATAAAGAACTAGACTTTTTTTCTTTTCCAAAATAACATTTCTTCCTTTGATTATAGGAGTGATAAGTACCCATTCTAACTTGGACAATACAGAAAAGTATAAAGCAGAAAAAAGCAATAATGTCTCTTTACTTCAAAATCCCATTCAAACTCAGTATATATCAAATTCCCCTAAATCCAAAGCCCCTCAAGAGAAGGATTATACCCGCATCAAGTGAGTCATTATTTTCACAATCTCCTCCATTGAAGGGCGCTGAGAAGGATCTTTAGACCAACAACGAGTCATCAGGCTCTCAATGGGCTTAGGTAAATTTTTGATCAGTGGTGGTCGAGTACCTATAATTGAAAATTAGAGGGGGGGGAAAGAATGTATTTACCCAAAGAATGGTGTAAGCTTTTTATATGTATTTCCAATACAGTAGTTATTTTATAGTTCTTGTAATTTAAGATTTATTTTGGAATAATAAAAGTACATTTTTTTGGTCTATTAGGTTAACATATTTTCATAAAGGGGAAGCTATACTTTTTGCAAAGTTAAATTAAAATTTTTATATGCATTATGGTTAAGAGTGAGACTGAGAAATAATATTTCATTTGTTCTAATATTGTTCTTTTAACAAATAATAATGGCTTAGTGTTTTATTGAGAAAATAAAATGGTGGCTTGAGGTAATCTTCCTTGAACTGTATTTTCAGATTTACTGTAAAAATTTCAAATGTGTTTGAAAAATCTTCCATAGCAGAAAAGTCACATCACTGTGGTATCATACTCACTGACCTCCAAATGACTCTTTTGTTGGTGGCAGACATTTTTTGGCTGCTGTGAATCTGTCATTTCACAAGCTGAAAACTATCAACTTTTACGTAATTACCAAGACTGTAATATTATTAGTGAGGTCCCTATCTTAAAGAAAGCCTCAAATATAATGAAATTTTTGTAATTTCACCAACTAACAAGTTAGTCTTTATTCCTTACTTCACTGTCAATTATTTACTGACAACTGACAGAGAGAACATGAAACACTGTCTTGTCAGTGCTCTAGTACTCTCTACAATGACATTAAAGGTAGTAAAATGAAAGGTAGTACAGGAAACTGGTAAAAACACTTAAGATTACTCAGATGATGGCACTGTTTGACAAGTCTATTAATGACCTAATTAGGCAGGTATTTGTATGATTTGTGGAATAGTGTATTAAAATGCCAATAAAACTAAAATGCCATAATCAGAATGATTACAGCCAAATGATAAATTAGAGAGTGATGTAAAAATTAGGAAGGTTAAACAAGGTTTCCCTTCATGAAGAGTTTATTTTTCCAAATAAAATGTGAAGTAACTAGATTATGAAGAACATGTATTTTAACATCATAAGTGGTTAGAAACATAACTACAGGTCTAAAAGGAGCGGGAGGGATGCAAAGAAAGAGTTCATATATCAATATAATTTAAAAATATGGGCACCGAGAGTCACAAAGATCTGGATATGAATCCCAGCAATACCACTTACTAATCTAGTGACCTTGGGCAACTTCCTTTTCCTGTTTAGGTCTCAGTTTCCTAACCTATAAAACTGTAAAATGAGGAATAGTACTCCCTTCATAAGGATGGATGAGGAGATAAAGAGTATGTGAGGAACTCTGTTTTGTCTTTACGAATAGCTTAAGTAACAACTCTTATTATTATTCTTTGCTTCCTCAAGAGAAAAGGTTATACCTCCCTCAACTACCTTGATCATGAGAAGAGATTTTACTTATTTATTTAATTTTTAAATTTTATTTTCTCCACAGAGTCCAACCCAATGCTTTTCTATCCCCTGGAGAAAGCCATCCTAGGTAGCTGGCTCTGGCTGTACTGATGGCCTTTCCCAAATCAGCAGAATCAGCAGACCTCCTCAGCCTTGTTCTAAGGATAGGACCAATCTCGGCACTGCCCTGACTGATTTGGGGGGTGTGGGGAGGAGTGCAGGAGACTGATGGCAGCAAAGTATTCTGGCAACAAAGAACTGGACGTTTTAATGTTAGGGATAAATGATTTTCTTTGAGGTACACACAATTTTCCAGACAGAAAATATGCAAAATAATTAAAGAAAAATTTCTTTTTACGAACCATTATGAACAGCCCACATGATACGGAAAGCTGGGCCACCAATCTCATCAAAGGGTTTCCGACGTGTTATTACTTCCCAAAGGATAATACCCCAGCTGAAGACGTCACATTTTTCACTGTAATTGCTACCTAGAAAAAAAGGTGGTATAATTTCAAGACTTTTTTCCACATGACTTACAGAAACAACTGTTTTCATAAATTTTAAGAGTGAGCACTGTGTACAGGAGGATGCTGCATGTAGAGCTGAGAAATTACTCTTTGTGAAATACCTTAAGTCTCTGCAACAAATATATTTATTTAATGAATTGAGTGTTAATGCACTAAAAAAAATCACCTTAGAAAGTTGGTCATTTTCTACCTTTTCATTCGGAGGCATAGGACCTTTCTTCTATTTATTTAGACTTATACTTTCCCTGGGACACAGTATGAGACATTTGTACATTACTTTCTGTAATTTTTTAATCTTAAATTTTCTTCTCCCATTCATTCTTTTGATGGATAGAACTACCCTACTAGCAAAGCAGAAGAAATTTCTAATTTAGTGATAAGATTTTCTTTTCAATATCTGGCAAGATAAAATTTAATTTGCAAACTTAAAAGTTGTAAGCAGTGAAAATTATGCATAACAAATTTATAGTAAGCAGATTACGCTGCCAAATTTGTAGGATCACTAAATTGGTGGGTGAATCAGCACAATAAACAGCCAAAACCCACAAAAAACCCACTGTAACAACGAACAATTATTATAGTGATAGCTACACATGTACTTAGCACGTGCATTACACATGCAACTAAGCTGCACACTGTAAGCATTAAAATGAGATTACAGGGGCGCCTGGGTGGCGCAGTCGGTTTAGCGTCCGACTTCAGCCAGGTCACGATCTCGCGGTCCGTGAGTTCGAGCCCCGCGTCAGGCTCTGGGCTGATGGCTCAGAGCCTGGAGCCTGTTTCCGATTCTGTGTCTCCCTCTCTCTCTGCCCCTCCCCCGTTCATGCTCTGTCTCTCTCTGTCCCAAAAATAAATAAACGTTGAAAAAAAAAAAAATAAAAAAATAAAATAAAATAAAATGAGATTACAGTCGGACTTGGGCTACAGGTGCTGACATCTTTCAGAAATGAAGAAGTCTAGCTTAACAGTATGACCTTTGTTACTCTAAATATTAAAAGTAACTTTTATTTCTGGGCTTTTTTGAATAAAATCTTTTTGCTTTCCATACTATAGTAATACTATGTTACTTTAACACACAAAAAAGTATTTTAAATAGTTTTAAAACAATGTATTCTGTATATGAACTTAAAAACAGGAGGCATTATTTAATTTTGTATAATTTAACATTTGCTGGTCCATTCACTTTTTGATTGAATTTTAGGGCAAAATAGGTCCACTCAAGTGACCATGTGCACAGCAAATTTCTCTTTCCCTCAAGTGGCTATAAACAAAGAAACAAAAATCTTTAAATTCATCAAAAATAAAAGAAATAAGGGGCGCCTGGGTGGCGCAGTCGGTTAGGCGTCCGACTTCAGCCAGGTCACGATCTCGCGGTCCGGGAGATCGAGCCCCGCGTCAGGCTCTGGGCTGATGGCTCAGAGCCTGGAGCCTGTTTCCGATTCTGTGTCTCCCTCTCTCTCTGCCCCTCCCCCGTTCATGCTCTGTCTCTCTCTGTCCCAAAAATAAATAAACGTTGAAAAAAAAAAATTTAAAAAAAAATAAAAGAAATAAGACATAAGCAGAACCTGACTGATTACTAAACATATCTAAATTTTATGGACAGTCTTACTTGCTAATATACAAATCACACATCTTCAGTTCAACTTTACTCATTTAACAGATAGCTTGATGTTTTCATACAGAAACCTATCATGAATTTATAGACCATTCTTTTAGAACTTGCGTGAAATATGGAGATGTAAAAGAAAGCGAACAGGGGTGCCTGGGTGGCTCAGTCAGTTAAGCGTCTGACTCTTGATTTTGACTCAGGTCATGATCTCACGTTTCTTGAGATTGGGCCCTGCGTCCAGCTCAGTGCTGACAGCACTGGAGCTTGCTTGGGATACTCTCTCTCCTTCTCTGTCCCTCCCCCCACTTGTTCTTTCTCTCAAATAAACTTAAAAAAAGAAACTAAACATAAGATTTTTCTTTACTTGTCTTTCTTAGTTATCATATTTCTGCCAAATGACTTGTATTCCAAAGGCATGCTCATTTCAACTTTAGATGTCAATTTTTAATTGCTAGGAAACCAATACAAAAGTACAGTTGAGTCTTACTATTCCTCGTATTTATGTTCTATAAAGTTTCTGCAAAGACTGAAATTAGTGAATGCTGAATCATTTGCTCATAGGGGCAATCAGAGTTGGGTTCCTGTGAGGCTCTTAACGTCAACTGGTCAAAACATGGAAGTCTAGAAAACCTCCAAAAGCATGGAGGTTAAAGAACACCCTACTAAAGAATGAATGGGTCAACCAGGCAATTAGAGAATAAATTAAAAAAAATATGGAAACAAAAATGAAAATACAACAATCCAAATGCTTTGGGATGCAGCGAAGGCAATCCTGAGAGGAAAATACATTGCAATCCAGGCCTATCTCAAGAAACAAGAAAAATCCCAAATACAAAATCTAACAGCACACCTAAAGGAAATAGAAGCAGAGGAGCAAAGACACCCCAAACCCAGCAGAAGAAGAGAAATAATAAAGATCAGAGCAGAAATAAACAATATAGAATCTAAAAAAACTGTAGAGCAGATCATTGAAACCAAGAGTTGGTTTTTTGAAAAAAAATAAACAAAATTGATAAACCTCTAGCCAGGCTTCTCAAAAAGAAAAGGGAGATGACCCAAATAGATAAAATCATGAACGAAAATGGAATTATTACAACCAATCTCTCAGAAATACAAGCAATTATCAGGGAATACTATGAACAATTATATGCCAACAAACTGGACAACCTGGAAAAAATGGACAAATTCCTAAACACCCACACACTTCCAAAACTCAAACAGGAGGAAACAGAAAGCTTGAACAGACCCATAACCAGCGAAGAAATTGAATCAGTTATCAAAAATCTCCCAACAAGGGGCGCCTGGGTGGCGCAGTCGGTTAAGCGTCCGACTTCAGCCAGGTCACGATTTCGCGGTCCGTGAGTTCGAGCCCCGCGTCGGGCTCTGGGCTGATGGCTCAGAGCCTGGAGCCTGCTTCCGATTCTGTGTCTCCCTCTCTCTCTGCCCCTCCCCCGTTCATGCTCTGTCTCTCTCTGTCCCAAAAATAAATAAACGTTGAAAAAAAAAATTAAAAAAAAAAAAAAATCTCCCAACAAATCAGAGTCCAGGACCAGATGGCTTTCCTGGGGAATTCTACCAGACATTTAAAGCAGAGATAATACCTATCCTTCTCAAGCTATTCCAAAAAATAGAAAGGGAAGGAAAACTTCCAGACTCATTCTAGGAAGCCAGTATTACTTTGAATCCTAAACCAGACAGAGACCCAGTAAAAAAAGAGAACTACAGGTCAATATCCCTGATGAATATGGATGCAAAAATTCTCAATAAGATACTAGCAAATCAAATTCAACAGCTTATAAAAAGAATTATTCACCATGATCAAGTGGGATTCATTCCTGGGATGCAGGGCTGGTTCAACATTCGCAAGTCAATCAACGTGATATATCACATTAATAAAAGAAAAGATAAGAACCATATGATCCTCTCAACTGATGCAGAAAAAGCATTTGACAAAATTAAGCATCCTTTCTTAATAAAAAACCTCGAGAAAGTCGGGATACAAGGAACATACTTAAAGATCATAAAAGCCATTTATGAAAAGCCCACAGCTAATATCATCCTCAATGGGGAAAAACTGAGAGCTTTCTCCCTGAGATCAGGAACACGACAGGGATGTCCACTCTGACCGCCGTTGTTTAACATAGTTTTGGAAGTGCTAGCATCGGCAATCAGACAACAAAAGGAAATCAAAGGCATCAAAATTGGCAATGATGAAGTCAAGCTTTCACTTTTTGCAGATGACATGATATATACATGGAAAATCCAATAGACTCCACCAAAGTCTGCTAGAACTGATACATGAATTCAGCAAAGTTGCAGGATACAAAATCAATGTACAGAAATCAGTTGCATTCTTACACACTAACAATGAAGCAACAGAAAGACAAATAAAGAAACTGATCCCATTCACAATTGCACCAAGAAGCATAAAATACCTAGGAATAAATCTAACCAAAGATGTAAAAGATCTGTATGCTGAAAACTATAGAAAGCTTATGAAGGAAATTGAAGAAGACATAGAGAAATGGAAAAACATTCCGTGCTCATGGGTTGGAAGAATATTGTAAAAATGTCAATACTACCCAAAGCTATCTACACATTCAATGCAATCCCAATCCAAATTTCACCAGCATTCTTCTCGAAGCTAGAACAAGCAATCCTAAAATTCATATGGAACCACAAAAGGCCCCAAATAGCCAAAGTAATTTTGAAGAAGATGACCAAAGCAGGAGGCATCACAATCCCAGACTTTAGCCTCTACTACAAAGCTGTAATCATCAAGACAGCATGGTATTGGCACAAAAACAGGCACACAGACCAATGGAATAGAATAGAAACCCCAGAACTAGACCCACAAAAGTATGGCCACCTAACCTTGTACAAAGCAGGAAAGAATATCCAATGGAAAAAAGACAGTCTCTTTAACAAATGGTGCTGGGAGAACTGGACAGCAACATGCAAAAGAATGAAACTAGACCACTTTCTTATACCATTCACAAAAATAAACTCAAAATGGATAAAGGACCTGAATGTGAGACAGGAAACCATCAAAACACTAGAGGAGAAAGCAGGAAAAGACCTCTCTGACCTCAGTCGCAGCAATTTCTTACTTGACACATCCCCAAAGGCAAGGGAATTAAAAGCAAAAATGAACTATTGGGACCTCATGAAGATAAAAAGCTTCTGCACAGCAAAGGAAACAACCAACAGAATGGAAAAAAATATTTGCAAATGACATATCGGACAAAGGGCTAGTATCCAAAATCTATAAAGAGCTCACCAAACTCCACACCCGAAAAACAAATAATCCAGTGAAGAAATGGGCAGAAAACATGAATAGACACTTCTCTAAAGAAGACATCCAGATGGCCAACAGGCACATGAAAAGATGCTCAACGTCGCTCCTCATCAGGGAAATACAAATCAAAACCACACTCAGATATCACCTCTCGCCAGTCAGAGTGGCCAAAATGAACAAATCAGGAGACTATAGATGCTGGAGAGGACATGGAGAAACGGGAACCCTCTTGCACTGTTGGCGGGAATGCAAACTGGTGCAGCCACTCTGGAAAACAGTGTGGAGGTTCCTCAAAAAATTAAAAATAGACCTACCCTATGACCCAGCAGTAGCACTGCTAGGAATTTACCCAAGGGATACAGGAGTGCTGATGCATAGGGGCACTTGTACGCCAATGTTTATAGCAGCACTCTCAACAATAGCCAAATTATGGAACGAACCTAAATGTCCATCAACTGATGAATGGATAAAGAAATTGTGGTTTATATACACAATGGAGTACTACATGGCAATGAGAAAGAATGAAATATGGCCCTTTGTAGCAACATGGATGGAACTGGAGAGTGTTATGCTAAGTGAAATAACTCAGAGAGAGAAAGACAGATACCATATGCTTTCACTCTTACGTGGATCCTGAGAAACTTAACAGAAACCCATGGGGGAGGGGAAGGAAAAAAAAAAGAGGTTAGAGTGGGAGAGAGCCAAAGCATAAGAGACTCTTAAAAACTGAGAACTGAGGGTTGATGGGGGTGGGAGGGAGGGGAGGGTAGGTGATGGGCATTGAAGAGGGCATCTTTTGGGATGAGCACTGGGTGTTGTATGGAAACTAATCTGACAGTAAATTTCATAGATTAAAAAAAAACAAAAAACAAAAAAAACCCATAACCTTGTTTTATGTGTGTTTCTGTTTAAAACACCTTATTTAATATATATTGTGGATTCTTAATATTGAATTCATGGAACTGCACTATAAATCATACCTGAATAAAGATTAGCTAGCATGCATTTTTCTCTCTGTAAGACATACCAGTCTTGTTATACTTAGGAACACTAGAACACTTCAATGCTGCTCTTGGAGGCCATCTTAAACAGTAAAATCACCAACAAAAAGCACATAAAGAACGAAAAAAATGTGGTACTATGTAGATCATAAAAACAACACAGCATGAGAGCTGAAATACGAAGGTGGTGTGCTGTCTCGTTCCTTAGCCGGGAACGTGTGTTGGATGACTCACAATTTTTCCCTCCTCCATACATGACCACAAATAACCATGAAAGTACCATGAATACTGATTTTAGGGTTACAAATAGGTGATTTTTACAGTTGCAATAGGTAGAATATGAAAATGAGGATTGAACATATACTTGAATTTGCATAGAATGTTGCTAGACAATATAAATCTTACTATGATCTAGGACTGTATTTGTTTACTACCTTCTTAGACTTTAGTACAGCTAACCCATGAATACTGGATTTATACACACATTTTTTTTGTTGACAAATACAGTTTAACACCATAAATGTGTTTTCCTTATTATCTTAATAACATTTTCTTTTCTCAGCTTACTTTATTGTAAAAGTACAGTATGTAATACATATATAAAATATGTGTTAATCAAATGTTTATGTTATTACTAAGGCTTCTGGTCAATAGTAGACTTTCAGTAGTTAAGTTTGGGGGAGTCAAAAGTTACACGTGGATTTTCAACTGCATGGGGCAGTGGTGCCATTAACCTCTGCATTGTTCAAGGGTTAACTGTATACTTTATGATATGTACTATGCAGGAGTAAAACCATGGAAACAGGGTAAAGCCAGAAACACATGCTGGATGTATATGGAGTAAGAAGGAAGATTATCAATCACAACATGCTTTTGTCATTTTACCTTCAAAAACTTCAGGTGCCATCCAAGCAGCACTGCCCTTGTTATTGGTCATGTGTGTCTGAATGTCACAGGCTGTACCAAAGTCACAGATTTTTAAAACTGTCCCCCCTGCAACCAGCAACAAGCTGTTTACAAAAAAACAAAAACAAAGGTTATTAGACCAATACTTGATTCCTACAAAAAAAGAAGAGACATTTGTGGAAACAGAAAGTGTTAAGCAAAATGTCACTATTCAACTTCTGTCAAATGCTTCCTGGTCACTCTAACAGCTTAACAGTTCAGAGGAATATTAGCAAAGATTAACTGACCTTAACCTAGTTCTCTTAGGGAGACTGCTAGACCCACATTTTGATGTCTCCATCTCTATCTCCATGATCTTTCCTGACTATATGTCTCTCTGGGCCAAAATTAAACATGGGGTTTTAAAAAGTTCTAGGTCAACGTTATGGTGTCCTGAAATGAAAGTGGATAGATTTCAATACCTTCATAAATCACTTGCACCCTAAACGTAATCTACCCCTTGCAGTGTTTTTCAAGCTGCAGGCAGAAACCTAGTCTTAAAATATAGATCATAAAATCTAGCCCAAAGATCTGGAAACCTAGGTCACAAAATTGATTCAGTAGACTATGACAGCATTTTAAAAAATAGAATAGAAAATACCAAAGTGTGTCACAAACAGATTAAATACTGTTTCATGTATGTTGTTTCAGTTTTATACACATTAATATGTACACAATAGACTATGAAGTATGTCTTACCATGGATCATGGTCCAAACGTTTACAGACTTGTTATTAATCTTATGGCAAACAGATATGAATCTTTAGTTTAGACTAATGTATCCAGACTGGTTAACTGTTCACTGACCCTATTTCCTTTCCCTCCTGGGCAAAAAGATTAGATTTTTTAGATTTCTGAGCAGTTAGATGGGGCTGTTCGTCCATTCCAGCCAATGGATTGTGGGTAGAAGTTATGTACTTCACTTTCAAGCCTGGCCATAAAAATCTCCCACAGACAAATTTACTCCTTCTTCTTTCCTCGTATGCCACTGCATTCAGAGGATTTTGAATTACAAGACAGAAGAAGCCTGGGATTCTGAGCCACCAATGTGAAAAACTCACTAATCAGAAACACTCATTTTGGACTTCATACGAGTGAAGGAAAAAAAAATATTTTGTAAAGCCATGAGATTTCAGAGCTTATCTATTATAACAGTGCCACTCTAACCAATATGAGAAAATGGTACAGAAGTGGGTGGTGGTGTAACAAAAATCTAATATACTGTATTTGATATTAGCTTAGTAGTAGGCACAAGAAAGCTAAAATTGGAGGCTGGAAAAATCCATGTAATGACATGGCAAAACATTTGGTAAAATCTGTCTCCTATGATAATTTGTGGTCCTAAAGGACTACAAAAGCTGACTGCTTCTAGATTCCAAACAGAAGGAAGTAAGACTGACAAAGGTCCACGAAGACTCAGTACTGCAGCAAAAAACACATTAAAAGAGAGTACTTCCCACCGAAACTTAACGGCTTCAGGGTGCCACTATTCAGTTGAGAAAATGCGATGTGGCCAGAAATCAAATAAACCAGGTTCAAGATTTTGCCTAACAAAAAATTCTGGTAATAGTTATAGGCACATGAAACTGACTGGAACCAGAGATCACAAACCTACTTTTGAAGAAATCAATATTGCCAAAGGAGCAAGTTTCTAATTAAAAGTTTGATTGTTTTGAGTCTTAACAACAATCCTCAGGACCCCAGATCTACATAAGCAGGATGTAGGTTATATAAACTGTAGGGCTTCTGAGGACAGTCTATGCCAAAACCCACGTCTGACGTGGTATGAAAATGCACAAGGAGTCTAGGTAAGGGTGAAAGTTGGAGTCATGAGCAATGGATAAGGGAGTTCCTTTCCAAGGGTAAAATCAAGGTCAGATCAAGACCACGCTCACAAATCCAGGGCAGAGGGACCAGACAATGCAGGACTTCATTCCTACACACCAGTAACTGCTATATGCCTCCATGCTTCTCTTTTCCCAGTGGAAATTTTACTGATTGTCCTGTCTTTCTGCCATTATGTATTGTGTGAGTTGGGAGAAAGAGGTGAAGAGGTGACAGATAAACTTGTCCTTTTAATTGCTTTCCAAATGAATTAAACGGGCCACACCCAGACCAGTTGGAGAGCACGGTATGTCATCCTGAGACCCTGGATGGTGAACTAGATGGTGACTGGAAGAGCCTTTGGGATGTTTAACTGGCAAAGAACAGTAAGTGGTTCTAACCTGTGGTTAGAGCAATAAATAAATACTTTGGGGGACCGGGACTGGCCGACTGCTCATAAAAGCCACCCCCAACTTCCTCTGGGGCACACTTTTCTGAACTTCTAGATGTACCTAAGACTGAGTTGTGGCCACTGATATGTGGGTAGAGGGAGGGTTACTTCTAGGTGTGGCCCAAAAAATCTCTCACATGATCTCCATTCTCTTTATCTGCTGGCTGAATGCCTACGTTCCCAAAGTCCTGGAGGTAGCAGAAATACAAGATGGAGGGAGCCTAACTGGGTCCTTGAATGACTACATGGAAGACCATCTGCCAAAGAAGAACACCTGTTTTGGATTTTACATGCACAAAAAATACATTTCTACTATGATAAGCCCAGTATGAGCTACAGCAGCTGGTGTTAAAATAGCTAATATTCTCAGCTATTAAGATTCCAAAGACCCTGATACTCAGAGTCTTAAGCTTCTTATATCCCAATGTAACTT
The DNA here is from genome assembly GCF_028749965.1 of Puma concolor. Classification (NCBI taxonomy): domain Eukaryota; kingdom Metazoa; phylum Chordata; class Mammalia; order Carnivora; family Felidae; genus Puma; species Puma concolor. Next base: position 82,741,809 of record NC_141671.1, read on the forward strand.
GTTAGTCCTATAAGAACTGAAATATATAAAGCATTCTGGAAGTGTAAAAAGACAATTTTTATTAGTTTGTTATTAAAGAGTTAATTAAACATTTAAAAATAAATGTGTGAGACACTCTCTAATATCCTTACCTAAAAGACTTATAGTCATGTTGGTTAATCTGTAAACAAGTAGAAATAATTCTTTATTTTGAATCCCCTTCTTACACGCAAAAAGGTATTTTTGTTTTATATGGCCAACATTTATCTTAATGTATGTTTACTCATTTTGTTTCACCATTCCTTCTTGAACCTTATACTTGTCTATGTAATCATTTTCTTTCTTTCCCAAATACCTTCAATTAAGGTCCATGTATTGTAAATTCTCTCAGGTTTTCTATCAAAATGTCTTTAACTTGCACCTTTCTCCTTAAAAATAATTTAGGGCAGGTACACAATTCTGCGTAGGTAACTATTTTTTCTCAGCTCTGTGAAGTTATGATTCTAGTTTTCTAGCTTTCATTAATGGTATTGGAAACTATACTTCAGTCTACCTGACAATCCTTTGTAGGTAATCTCTTTTCTGATTAACTGATTTAAAAATCTCCCCTTTGTTTTTGTTGTTCCGTAGCCTCCTTAAGGTGTGTCACAGAGTAGACTCCTTTTCATTTATCCTATTTACAATTCATAACTTTGTCCAGAAAATTCTTGGCCAATACCTTTTAAATTATAATCTCTTCCCATCCTATTTTCTTCACTGGAGTTCTATGTTGTTAGTCTTTTCCTTTTTCCTATGTTCCTTAACCTATCATTTTTCTCATCTATTTGTGTTGCATTCTGGGTAACTGCAGATATCTTACAGCTTACTGATTTTCTTGTCACCTATTCCAGATCTATTGAAATTTTTTAATTACTCCTAAATGTTGTGTTTAGTTCTTTTGGTCATTTTGAATAGTTTTTACTCCTTGAACATTTTAATTCCATTTTTTAAATTAGCATACTTATTTTATATTCCATATTGATAATTTCAAATATTTGGAGTCTTAATATTTGAGGGCTTAATTCTGTTCTATGTTATTTCTACTGACATTCACTCATGGTAACCTAAATGCTTACGGATGCGGTAATTTTTTTTTTTTTTTTTTTTGAGAGAGAGGGAGAGAGAGAGAGAGGGCATAGCACGCGTGAGCATAAGCAGAGGAGGAGCAGAGGTAGAGGAAGAAAAAGAATCTTAAGCAGGTTCCAAGTTCAGCATGGAGCCCAACACAAGGTTTAATCCCACAACCTGGGGATCATGGCCTGAGCCGAAATCAAGAATCGGACGCTCAACCAAGTCCAGCAGGCGCCCCACAGGTGTCGTAATCTTTATTGTGGCTTTATGATTTGATCAATTTTAATCTGCAATAATTAACAGTCTGGACTGAAAGAATAAGACTTTAAAATGGAATTTCACTTACTATTAGATGCCCTCCCTGGTACACTACCAATCCCCAAAACAGTTTTAACCTGTCTTGCTGGGATTTTTCTTGATTGTGCAAGTAGGGCAAATTCAAACTCACGACAGCAGGAAGGGAGACAGCTCTGTTAAGAAATAAGAAATAAAAGCTCTGCCTAGTTAGAAAACTGATTTTTTTCCCAGCCTACTTTTTTTTTTTTTTTTAATTTTTTTTCAACGTTTATTTATTTTTGGGACAGAGAGAGACAGAGCATGAACGGGGGAGGGGCAGAGAGAGAGGGAGACACAGAATCGGAAACAGGCTCCAGGCTCTGAGCCATCAGCCCAGAGCCCGACGCGGGGCTCGAACTCACGGATCGCGAGATTGTGACCTGGCTGAAGTCGGACGCTTAACCGACTGCGCCACCCAGGCGCCCCCCTAGCCTACTTTTAAGTTGTTCTCTCCAAAGACACTGACTTTATAGAGAGGTCTCAGGTCTGCTACTTTACCTGGTGCAGAACAAAGGACCTGTCTCCAGTTATATAAGAGCCATTAAAACTGGGGACTCTACATTTTTTATACTGAAAGAAGCTCACAGTAGAGTCCCTGGCTTCCAGGCTTGGTTTAATTCTTTCAGGATTCAGTTCTCTCCATCTTTTGCCCTGATGATTTCCCTCATCTTCTTGTGAGATCACCTCTGCATGTAAAAAGATGTTTGTTGCTGGGGCTCCTGGGTGGCTCAGCTGGTTGAGCATCTGACTTTGGCTCAGGTCATGATCTCATGGTTGGTGGGTTCAAGCCCCGCATAGGGCTCTGTGCAGACAGCTCGGAGCCTGGAGACTGCTTCGGATTCTGTGTCTCCCTCTCTCTCTCTGCTCTTCCCCCACTCATGCTCTGTTTCTCTCTTTCTCAAAAATAAATAAACATAAAAAATAAAAAAAAAAAAGAGGTCTGTTGTAATATGTAGTATCTCTGGGTGTTTGTTGTAGGATGATTTTTCAGTTGATCTGGTTTGCCACATTGCTGGAGGGTCAAAATTCTTACCATGTGAGCATAAGAATCAAAGCCACATTTGTATACAATTTCTATCAGCACACATAGGTTGTCAGGATTTAAATGCATAGCTTTAAAGGTTTCACTTTATGTGTTTTTCAAACTAGGGTATGAAACCTTGCAAGTATGTCAGTGTATGCCAAGGTAAGTGGTAGGGAGCCCACAGAGCCCCAGGTCAAAGCTAGCACTTCTCCCTGGACTATCACTTTTACACAGCTGTGAGTATTTCTAACATCCCAAGATTGACTTGAAAACAAACTACACAATATATGAAGTTGAATGCAAAATTTGCACGCAATATTCCTTAAGAAGGCTTATTGGGCTCTGTCCCTAGTAGAACACTGAAGTTATATCATTACTTTGTTCTAGGCAGTGGGAAAGTTTGAGAAGCACCAATTTTGGGCATTGAAAACTGTACAGAATCTCAAAATGTCAAGTGATTCAGTAGCATTGTATTTTCTAAAAACAGCTCTATAAATCAAGTCTTCCAAGTCTAAGATTGCTTACATGAACAGAAATAGTTTCAAATACTTGCTTAGAAAGTAATAAGAAATTCTGTTTATTAAAAATAAAGAGGTAAATATCTGAATATACTGACATGAAAAGATGTCCATGTAAGTGAAAAAAAGCAACATTATATATTACATAACCCATACACATGCTTAAAAAACGAAATAAGACCGAGGTTACCTTTGAGGAACAGAAACAGGAAGCAGGAAAATATTGCTTTATATTTTTCTGTGCTTTTTGAATTTGTTTTCAATCATGAATATATTTATTTGAAAATAACAACATACACTTTAATTAAAGAAAAAAGGTAAAATAAACCAATATAGAAGGAAAAATGATCTTTATTTTAAATGTCCTTATTATTAAAAAAAAATTTTTTTTAACGTTTATTCATTTTTAAGAAACAGAGACAGAGTGTGAGTGGGGGAGGGGCAGAAAGAGAGGGAGAAACAAACCAAAGCAGGCTCCAGGCTCTGAGCTGTCAGGACAAAGCCTGAGGGAGGGCTTGAACCCACAAACCATGAGATCATGAACTGAGCTGAAGTCAGATGCTTAAGCAACTGAGGTACCCAAGCACTCCTTAAATGTCCTTACTTTTAACGTCCTTCTAAAAAATTTTTTTTATGTTTAGAACGTGTGTACAGGAGGAACATAACTCTATTACAGTTAAAATGACCTAATGAAAGATTTCCAGAAAAATTTTCTGAACTTAAGATTCTGCCTTTCCTAAGTGCTTTATTAACCAAGTACAATCACCAAGTAGCATGCTCTTACTTGGGTTTTCCTCTTCATAACAAACAGAAAATAAAGATAATCTGTACCATCACATTGTAGTAATATTCGAAAGCAAAAATGGAATTCATTCAAATTATAAATTTTATAAATTCTTTGTATATAATTTTATACTAAAATTCTAACTGGAGAATTTCTTTTCAGTCCAGCATGACTAGGATAAACCAGATAAACTACTATATACATCTCCATTAGGTCACAAATACTATGCTAACTGAAGTGGAAAGAATGTTAAATGCAATTTATCTTTATATGTCCTTCAACAAAAAGTTTCCTGTTTTACTGTTCTTGTTCCAGCTCTACTCTTTACCCAAGATAAGAACTCTAACTGGTTTCCTTGTTTCATATTGGTATATCAAGGTAGTTTATTCTGAATGACTTTTATATTATTATTATTACAATTAGTACTCCTTTACTCATAAGATTTTGATAGGTCATCAGCCATGAGCATGACATTCAAGGTTCACTGAAATATGAACCTAAGTGATCTTTGCAGGCTTATATTCATTCATACAGCTGGGACCAAAACACATTTTTATTTCTGAAGTATTACACAAATGAACCTGCAAAAGAAGAATAAAATAGGGGTACAAACACAAGTCGATATTCTATAAAACACCTAACCAAATCATCAGTTGCCTTTTTTTTTTTTTAAGTTCAATTATTTTGGGGGGGGGGGCAGGCAGAGAGAGAGAGAGAGAGAGAGAGAGAGAGAATATCTCAAGCAGGTTCCACACTGTCCGTGCAGTTTGATGTGGGGCTTGAACTCAACGAACCATGAGATCATGACCTGAGCTGAAATCGAGTTGGAAGCTTAACCAACTGAGTCACCCATTCTGTGGAACTCCTCTCGACCAACGAATTCAGTTTTCCAGTGATAATAATAGAGCATGTGGACTTGTATATATAATTATTTATGTAAGCATAGCCATTCCAAAGAATTTTCTTCTCCCCACTACATTCTGAAAAATCAATTCTAACTCTAAAGCCCAATTTGTGCATTAAGTGCCCCAAAGACAATCTGCAATACTATAGGATGAGTACAATCAGAAGGATGACCAAGAGGAATGAATGACTTAGGCCAGACTTCTTGTAAGTATACTGATGGTATTTAAGACAAAAGGAAGAGTTCCTATACACAAATGATTTTAGTAGGACATATCCAGTCTAAGTAGGTTGGCTAAATAAACCTAACATTTATGGATTTATGGGGTATAGGTAGATGGAGAATGAAGGCAGTCACTTAAGTTGTATAATTATGGAATAGAAAAGATATTGGAAAACTGAAAGGACTTCCTTTCGTATTTTCATGTACATTGTTTTGTTATTCCAAAGCCAAAACATGCCCTAATAGAAGAAAAGGGATATTTTTGGAAGTTCCATCTGATGGTTTCTGGCTTCTCCAGAAAAAAGATGCTTTGTACCTGATGCTTGCCTGGATCCTTTGAATCAATAGTCAATTTGTTGTTGGATAAGAGCTATGATTCTCATGAGTTTGTTTTGATAATTCAGCTGTATGTTAATTAAGAGAGGAAAAACAGGACTCGATCTTCATAAACAGGAAAAAAAAAAGACAAAGTGATTTCTTCTTCACTAGGCAAAACAGGTTGCTAAGGTACTAGCCTCTGGAGTCAAGTTAAAAAAATTAAGGTGTCATGAATCTGGGTCTTAAACATTATTTGACCAGGGACCCGGGGAAAGAGAAATCAGTTTAAGCCTGGGAGTAGAAATAAGGTACACTAGTGAGAACAAGTGATTCCAAGAGCTGAAACCTATGTAGAATGTATCAGATTAGACATGAGAGTGACAAGTTGTACCCAGAAGGGGCACTTTAATGCTTTAAACCTGCATCAAGAGAACGGAATACTTGAAACTGATTTCCTAGGGGAAACCTCTTATATGAGGCTGATGTGGTGGCTGGGGGGTAGAGAACGAGAGAATGGCATGTGGAGACTCTGTCACAAGTGGATAAAGAAGAAAATAATCAGAGAGAAAAGGGAACAATACCTGTATGTTTTCTTTAACTGAATACCTATATAAACAACAACAAAAAAAAAACCCAAAGTTTCACCCTTTAAAATACTTATTCAGGGAACTGTGATCCTAGGATCCTCAATATGGAGAAATCCAGAAGATTTTCAATTTCTCCCCAGAGGCCAGAAACGTTCTTTTGCCTTCCTCTAAAAGGGCAAATAATAACCACTCTGTAAATTTTTGTAAAATGTCTACTATGTGTGGACATTGTGCTAGCTGTTAGGGATATAGTAGGGAACAAGACAAACTTGTCTCTGATCTCACGGAACTGTCTAGGGGCAATGATATATACAGCAGGCACAAAATAAATTTATAGTCTTACCAATTCTAGAAGTTTGCAAATCCATAGCAAGAATTATTAAAAATAAAAATTCAACTAAAATTAAAATCCTACTAAAGAGAACATTTTAAAATGCAAGCTTAAATAACTAAATAATGAAGGTGAGTTAAAAATAAACACTCTCAAACAAGCCAAAGGGAAGAGAAAAGAGAAAATCATGTGCAACAATTAGCTTGAATTAGAAAGTGGTGGTGGTGGGGGGGGGGGGGGGGGAGTGGTGTGGTGGAGGAATGGAGAGAGAGAGAAGGAGAGCAAGACACTGCACTATTAGAACTTACTTTGGTGGTTTCAGGTCCCTGTGAATTAGAGCTTTGGGTTGCATGCTGTGAAGATAAGCCACTCCTTGGGAACACTGTAAACACCAACTCATTGCGTGGGCAGCAGTGTAATATGGCAATGGTTCAGCTCCATGCAGCACTGCAAAAGAAAGGCACAAACTAAAAAGAACTTTATTGCATATAACAAAAGACACAGGGTGAATGCAAGCACTGTCGGAACACATGACCAGGTCTATTTCTACATATGTTCCCATCAGTCCTGCTTTTAATTATTTTCTAAATATAAAGATAGAAATATCTAGTAATTTCAAATGGATACATACCATATAAGTACCTAAAATCTAATAGTGCTTCTAGTAAAGGTTATATATATGCTCTATCTGGCAAAATCAATATATATTACCACTTTTCCACTGATAGATACTGTCTTTCACAAAATAATGTAAATTATAAACAATATGATAGCATACTATTGTAACAGAGATATAGAGAAGTAGTACAGAAGGAAACAAAACAATGCAAATCAAGATGTTTACAATTATGCTTTCTACAATAGCTAAAAACTAGAAATAGTTCAATCAAATAAAACAATGGGAGTATGAGAGCTACCCATTAACAATGATGAACACAGTAAATATAAATAAAAATTTAAATAAAATATTAACTTAAAAAATAGAATGCAACAATTTATTTTATATAAATGCAACAATATATTTACTACACGGTGTTTTGCAAGAGTGAAAAAGTTAGCTCTGTTCTATAAAAATAACTAAATGACACAGTGTCCTTCATTGTTAAAACGTTCTGTGAAGGGAGTTTTCACAATTTTATTTTTCTAAAGAGAGCAAATTATGCAGAATGAAATGGAAGTTTGGTTAAAGAGTTCTCAAATGAGGAGGCTCAAAGCTAAGAGAGGGCAAAAAACAAAAACACTAAAAGTATGAAGATATTTTAAAAGCTGTTTAAAAAGCAAATTTTACCTTACTTAAATGCTTTTAGTATTATGAAAAGTACCACTTAGACTTCTAAATTTCATATACCAATGCTGCAGCATTTCATCTTTTCATTTCTAATCTTTAGCAGATTTTTTTTTTTAATTACCTCCTTTTGGGATTCTGAGGGTAAACTGTGAAGAACATTAAGCAACTAACAGTGTATATTAAGATCTCTTCAATTTTATTCTACTAGATAAAGACAAGTCTAATGACACTCACCATTATATAAAGAGCCCCCTTCAGCATATTCCATCACAAGACACACCTAAAAGAAACACATGTCAGAATAATTAACTACAGTGTTGTGGCATCTTAGGTGATTTGGGCAAGATAGTTCAGTTCAATCTTTAATTTTATAAATGCATTAAAAATTCTTTTGGTCTCTAGTATGTGAATGGTATTAACAGAAAGAAAAGGGGACCCAAGACTCTGTCTTCTATACAAGGGGCCCACTGTCTAAGAGTGGAAATGAATGTGAACACATAATCACAAGATCTTTGAGAACTTTCTCCAGTGCTGAGTAGATGCTGTCACAGGATGTCCTAAATCTCATAACACGATGAGTTTACTGGATGAGACCACCTAAGATAATTCCTCCAATATACTGTGTTGTTAACAGACTAGAAACAAATACATAAAATGCAATTTTTTTGAAATAATCTAACAGCTCAAAACAGTTTCAAAAACTACATCCCCTCAAACATTTACCGTGTCACTGCTTACAGATGGGTGACAATGAAAAAGTGACAAACTTACTGGATTCAAGCAGGCCCCATACAGCTTTACAATATTAGGATGGTTCACGCGGGATAACTGTCGAAGCTGTAACAAATTAAGGTTTCTTTTAAAAGGTGCTAACTTATGAGAAACTGATTTCACAGCATCATTGTAATTTCATGGTTGTACAAAACATTAGTTCAATCACTCAACAGTCATCATTCACTATGTAAGCAGGCACTGTGGTCATAAATGCCTGCCCAGGATGGCAAAGATTCCCTGCCCTAGAGCTCTCACGCTTTAGTTGAGAGATGAACATGTAAACAAATAATTAAGGTAATGTGCAAAGTGCTGTAACAGGAGTTATGAACAAGTCATGGTAAGTACAAATAAGAATAAACTTTGCCAAGAAATGTTAGGACACTATCCCAGAGATGGCACTGAGCTGAGTTATTGAAGCCAGAAGAAGCCATATCATTGTCATCATCTTCATAACTATGGCTGAATAGTCTATCTACTCTGTGCCGGGCATTGGGGAGGTACTTTATAGATACCATATAATTCTCACAACTCTGCAAGATAGGTATTGTCATTTCTACCTTAAAAGAAGAGGGACCTTTAAGATAAAGCTCAGAGAGGGTTAAGTGAGCTGTTAAATATCGTACAGCTAGGAAGTGGTATAGCCAGGGTTTGAACTTTGGTTTATCTGACTTAAAATCTGCACTCTTTCTGCATATGTGTGCTGTCTTCCCTATTTCCTTCTCCTATCTCTTGAATTAATTGCCTCCTCTGCATTCCCACTACCATTGCCTTAGTAACATGACTGCTGTAGTAATTGCCGTGTGTTCTCCTAGCTATTCTTCCTACTTCCAGCTTTAATCTTCCCCAATCCAATGAATCACACTAAGGTCAGTAAGAGGTTTGGCTATACGGTTTCTCTTGCTCTACATCTCAAACATCTGTTTATGTGTCCCTCCAAACTGCACCTTACTCTCTTTCTTCTCTCTTTCATGTCTTCCTTTCTCTTCCTCTTATTATTTACATTATACTGCTGGCTCATATGAAGTCCAAAAAGATAAACCTTTTTACTATATGCTAGTAGAAAGCTGTATTTTTCTACAGCCAACATCTGTGTATTTTCAGTCTTAACACAAGAATATCACTATTTATTATATTCATTTATTATAAATACATATTTATTATATTTCATCTTAAGGTTCAGGACTGAGCTTCAGATAGCAGATTATGTAAGTATTCCTGCTCCCTCCTCAAATCCTACTAAAACATTAAAGGCATTTTTTCAAGGCACAAAGAAGTATAAAGACAATGTGAAATGAGAAGACAACAACACATTTTTGAAGTTGGAAAGCAAATGATTAGCAGTAACGGACACAGCAGATCTAAAAAAAAAAAAAGAAAAAGAAAAGAAAAGAAAAAATGAGAAGCAATGAGATTTATCTCATAAAATCTCCAAAGGGTTGGGAGTACCAGGTACCTATGCAAATAAGGCAATAATGGAACAGAGAGACTGGCTGAAAGGTAGACCAAAGATTCCCTCCCTTCCTGACTTCAAACAGCTTAGTGATGCCTCTGTATCATCCCAAAGATTAGAGGCTGTTTCTTTGATATAGCAAAGAGTCTCTGGATTGGGGGATACCAAAGAAAAGTAAGGAATGAGCTCAAAGTAGTTGCCTCTGAGAAGCAGAAAACTTGATGGGAAGGACGGTAAGGGAATAAAAGTTTCAAAGTAAGAACATGTAGAGGACTCACATCCAATGTGGCTGATCCAAAGCCCAGTGTGCATCTCTCTCCTCTAGTTTCTTCCCCTCCTTCTCTCCTTGGTTTCAGAAAGTCTAGGCTGTGGTTGTTGGGAGCCTAGAACTTCAACCAAAAGTACTGTACCCACTTGTTGGGGTAGAGGCCAGGGTGATGACACAAAGGAGTCTGAACCAGGCTCTCTGTCTGGGTCTTACTGAAAGTTTGTCTGAGAGACATAACTCAGTGGAAGGGATGACAAATTGAAGGTAGCAGCCTGTGAGAACACCTATTGCTCTTTTTAGGTAGGATGATAATATATAAAGAAAGAGCCAAGGTCTTTCCAGAAGTGACCTGATAGAATTCATCACGTGGTTTTCATAGGGGAGGTGCGCACTGGGCTAGTGCTATAAAGTCTTTATTAATTATTTATTTTATTTTTACACTTAAAAAATTTTTTTACTTATTTTTGAGAGAGAGAGAGACAGAGCACGAGCAGGGGAGGGGCAGAGAGACAGAGGGAGACACAGAATCCGAAGCCGGCTCCAGGCTTCGAGCTGTCAGCATAGATCCCAATGTGGCGCTGGAACTCACGGACTGCGAGATCATGACCTGGGCCGAAGTTGGACGCCCAGCCAACCTAGCCACCCAGGTGCCCCTATGTATTTTATTTTTAAATTCTGATGTCTGAATGTCTCTCTGGAAGAGATGTGTCTCTGATAAACTATCTGGAGTTGAGAGATGGGATTAGAAGGGATTGGCTGCAGGCAAGGGAGTCAAAGATCTGTAAATGAAAGAAATCGAATTTGAAGGTGAGAGAGACACACAGAGGAGGTGGGGTAGAGGGAAGACCAATTGCTTTGTGGGAGACTGGAGCCCAAGGTCTCAGAACTAATGAAGGAAGAAGTGTGTCCCAACCTTGTGAATCTCTTAAAAACCATTCAGTTGTACTTCCAGGTGAATTTTATGGTACATAAAATAAAGCTTTAAAAAAAGAAAAAAAAAAAAGAATATGTGGACTATTTGACAATCTCAATTATATGTATATATAACCTTGATAAAAAATTTTTATCCAAGCTATTATAATCTTTTCAAGTCCTGATTCCTAGTGTTTAACACATATGCTTTTACCTAGTTTTGTGAAAGTGCCAATACACTTTTAGACCTTATCTAAACCATAAACAAATATCATGAGTAAGGCAAGGCTGAGGCCAGACTCTCGGAGCATACTATTAGAGATCATCTTTTCTTCATGATGACCCCAAACTATCAACATTTCTCAACTCATTCAATTAATTACAAAAATCCACTTCGTCATATCCCAACTAGGTTCTCAGTCTCTATGTTATACATTTAAAAATATCATAAAGTATACTTTGAAATTATAATTAAATATAATCACAAACAAATTCAGAAAGGTTTGTAAGATAAAGACCACTTATCCACTGGTTAAAAAGTGATAAAACCACTGATATTTTTTTAAAGTTTATTTTTGAGAGAGAGAGGCAGAAGAGAGCTGTGCATGAGTTGGAAAGGGGCAAAGAGAGAAAGAATCCAAGCAGGCTCTGCAAGAACGTCTCAGAGCCTGACATGTGGCTCTAACCCACAAACCATGAGTTCATGACCTGAGCAGAAACCAGTCAGACCCTTAATCGACTGAGCCACCCAGGCACCCCAAAACCGGACTTAATGAACTACTATAATTTAATATACAACATAGTACAAAATTAAGAATAAATCTGACAATAGAATAATCTCAATTACTGAATTCTCCATCATCAAATCTGTAAGAGAATAGTTGTAGATTTTCATGCTAAATGTGAAATAATCAAATTTGAAATTTTTCCCTGTAAAATGATCTCATTTGAATTTCTAAAAATATTCAGTCAAAAATGAATGCATAAAATTTCCCTTAATTTTAGATAATGGGAGAAAATATCATTTCTTTTCTATTTTAAAATTTAAATTCTGTGTCTTGAAATAGATCTGAATTACATGGATGAGACTATATTTTAATAAAGGGATGATTCACTTATGTAGTTAGTTAAGAGTCTTTTCCTCTACTTTTTAATCAGAATTAAGAGTGTGAATGAAAAATGTTTCCATGGCATTATCTTTGGATCTACCAAATTGCTGAGGTTGAAGTATACAGAGAAGTGACAACTGAAAAACAACTTCTTTCACAATATTAAATTCATAGAGTATCTTAGGTAAAGAATTACACAATGGAAATAAGATCTCAACTTACCTCTACAATAAAAGCTTTCCTCTCAGATTCACTTTCTATTTGTTTAATGGCAACATCTTTTGCTCTCCATTTAGCTTTGCAGACTACTCCAAAGGCTCCTCTTCCAACAACCTGAGTTAAAAAAAACAAAAACAAAAACAACAACAACAAATCACCCATGAGAATCAGAAATAAATAGATCCAGCCCAACATATAACACTGAAGCTGACTTGAAAGATTTGGAAATGATTTTAGAAATCATCACTCTCTGGATTTGCCACTGAGCATGTATGAAGTTTCACTGAAGTGAGAAAATAATGAACTTGTCTCTATCTTTTGAAAGTTTATGACCTAGACAGCTCTTCATTGTCAAGTAAAACCAAAACAACAAATAAAAAAGACTCCTGGAACAAGAAGAAAAAAAGAAAAGAAAAGAAAAGAAAAGAAAAGAAAAGAAAAGAAAAGAAAAGAAAAGAGACAAGATGAACAAGGAGAGAGAGAGATGGTTTGGGAAAAGAAAAATAAAAAGCAGGAACATACAATCGTTGTTTAAGCTATCATACTTATGAAATTAAAAATAGCTTTTGAATAATTCAATAAGGGTATGAAACAGAGGGAAAGGACAAAAATACGGATGATAAAAGACTGGCCCCTGTGACGGTAGACAAAACTTAGTATTACCTATATAATGGAATACACTTGGAATCCATCAAGAAAAAGAAATGAACTGCTGATTGATAAATGCTACAACATGGATGAACTTCAAAAAACACTGTGCTAAATGAAAGAAGCTACATACAAGAGATCACACACTATGATTCCACTGACGTGAAATGTCCAGAAAAGGTAAATCCATACAGATAGAAAGTAGATCAGTGGTTGCCTAGAAGTGAGAGTGAAAATTGGGATTAACTGTAAATGGGTAGGAGGAATATTACCAAGGGGGTGAAAATGTCTGAAAACTGATTTATGATGATGGGTGCATAACTTGGCATATTTGTACAAACGACCGAATACTTCAAATTGGTGAATTTCATAATATGTAAAATATTTCATTAAAGTTATTTTTTTTAAGTTATAAAAGGTGGGCCATGTATTTTATTATTGTTGAAAGCTAACTGATAGGGACCTCATGGGTTCATTGCTCTCTCATGCTATTTGCTTTACTTTTACAAATGTTTGAAATTTGCCATAATATAAAAACAACAGAATAGCTTTTGAAGCTTGTTAAGATTTTATTATTGTAAACGACCTTAGTTAAGTGCCATCTACTCCAATTTTTCAGCTTCCAATGTATCTAAGTACCTTGTGGCAATGCTTTTTCCTTAAGTGAAATATCTGTCTACACCTCTCATTTATGTACTTTCTATGTTTTGCTTTCATACATTACCTCATTTACACAACCATAGGAGGTACATATAATGTTATTCTTATTTTAAAGATAAAGCTTCTAGCTTTAAAGAGGTCAACTAACTTGCTCAAAGCTGTATTAGTTAGTAAAGAGCAAGTACGTATTGATCCCAGAGAAGTTAACACCAGAATGTGAAGGATCCTAATATGTACACATATAACTCTATTCTATGCCAGAACAGGGGGCACAGAGAGAGGGAGACACAGAATTTGAAGGAAGCTCCAGGCTCTGAGCTGTCAGCACAGAGCCCTACGTGAAGCTCAAACCAATGAACCGTGAGATTGTGACCGGAGCCAAAGCCAGATGCTTAACCGACTGAGCCACCCAGACACCCCGAGGAGCTTTCACTTTAGACAAACTTACAAGAACAAATCCATGGGCACAAAGCTCTTCTGTAACAAAGTTGGCTCTAGCTAGGCGGATCAGATAATTTATTATTTACATCAGAACTCTTTTTAGAGTAAGAAGTAAGTGCCAATAATAACCACGAGGACAGTAGCTGTAAATGGGGCTGTATGGCCAGTTTAGCAATAGCTCAAATTCTATTTCATACATTACACAAAACAGTATGGCTATTTCTCATGTTACACAATGTATAAAAACACCCAAATGGTTAACATTTACTGAATGTTTCCATTTTATTTTATTTTGTCATCTCTAAGTATTTTTTGTTTTCAATTTTAATTCCAGTATAGTTAACATATGGTGTTATATTAACTTCAAGTGTACACTACAGTGATTCAAGAATTCTACACATTATTCAGTGTTCATCATGATAAGTGTACTCTTTAATCCCCTTCATAAATCCACCTCTCCTCTGGTAATCATCAGTTTGCTCTCTTGGCATTTCTCTTGTTTTTTCCCTTTGCTCCTTTCTTTTTTTTTTTTAATTTTTTAAATGTTCTATATATTTTTGAGAAGAAAGCACAAGTGGGGAAGGGACAGAGAAAGGGGAACAGAAGATCTGAAGCAGGATCTGTGCTGACAGCAGCAAACCCAATGAGGGTCTCAAACTCACAAACTGTGAGATCATGACCTGAGCTGATGTCAGATGCTCAACCAACTGAGCCACCCAGGTGCTGCCTACATTTTGTTTCTTAAATTCCACACATGAGTGAAATTATATGGTATCTGTCTCTGACTTATTTCACTTAGCATAATACTCTCTAGCTCTATCCAGGTTGCAAATGGCAAGGTTTCACTGTTTTTTCTTTATGGCTGAATAATATTCCATCACGCGCGCGTGTGTGTGTGTGTGTGTGTGTGTGTGTGTGTGTGTATCACATCTTCCTTATCCATTCATTTATCAATGGACACTTGGGCTACTTCCATATCTTGACTATGGTAAATAATGCTGCAATAAACATAAGGGTTCATGTATCCCTTTTTAGGGTAAATACCCAGTATACTGCAATTACTGGATCACAGGGCAGTTCTATTTTTAACCTTTTTTTTTTTTTAATTTTTTTTCAACGTTTTTTAATTTATTTTTGGGAGAGAGACAGAGCATGAACGGGGGAGGGGCAGAGAGAGAGGGAGACACAGAATCTGAAACAGGCTCCAGGCTCCGAGCCATCAGCCCAGAGCCTGATGCGGGGCTTGAACTCACGGACCGCGAGATTGTGACCTGGCTGAAGTCGGACGCTTAACCAACTGCGCCACCCAGGTGCCTCTATTTTTAACCTTTTAAGGAGCTTCCATACTATTTTTCACAGTGGCTATACCAGTTTGCATTCCCACCAATAGAGCATTAGGGTTCCTTTTTTCTCAACATCCTCACCAATATTTGTTTTTTGTTTTTGAGTTTAGCTACTCTGACAGGTGTGAGGTGATATCTCATTATAGTTTTGACTTGCATTTCCCTGATGATGGGTGATGCTAAGCATCTTTTCATGTGTCTGTTGGCTATCTGGATGTCTTCTTTGAAAAAATGTCTGTTTACGTATTCAGCCCATTTTTTAATTGGGTTCTTTGTTTTTTGGGTGTTGAGTTGTATCTCTCATATGAGAAAGAAACCGACATCAGTCATTTGCACTAGTCATCCAGTTACTTTAACATGAATGGGTATTGACTAAACCTGGCACCATCAGAGTAATGGAAAGAGCACACCCGGGCTCTGAAATCCAACAGACTCGAGTTTGAATAAAGGTTCTACCTATTAGCTATTAGTGCTGGGCAGAGTAACATCTCCGAGCTTCTGTTTTCTCAGCAGTAAAGGGGAGATGCTTACAATCTCCTCAGTGGTATCTACAGGATTCATACTCAAACCAAAACCATGTAGTTTCTTATATCCTACAAAAGAATAATAAGTGCTTAGAGTTAGGTATGAATCAATGTAAGGAGCTGTACAATTAACCATGATGAATAGCAAACAGGTCTTTAAAACAAATTTCAACTTTACGGCAACATTAGACTAAGAAGGTATGGATGGAGAACAGATTACCTATTGATATGATAATGAAATAATGATTATGAATTCAAAACATTCTTCAACCATGTATTTACAAAGCAACTGTACTTAGGTGTCCTCCTGTTTCATTTTCCTATTTTAAGTAAAGTCCACATAGGGATTCCAAACATTATATTTGTAGATCATTCGCTTGTCACAAAAACCGTTAGGTGTTATATGACTAGTTGTGATGCACAAGTGCCATCTAGTGCTGAGATGATGGCTGACTCTGAGTTTTCAACTTAAAATCTTGGGAACAAAATGTGGAGAAATAAGGACATGAAAAACCTTCTTCTATTTGCTCAAGAAAGCAGCAATTTTTTGAAACACTTTGAAATATAAAATAGGCACATTTATGTAAGAAGAGAGCCAATGGCTTTAAGAAGCCTCCATTCATGTTAGGGGTCCAAGATATTTCACATGTATGGTGAAACAACAGATATAAAATGATAGTAAAGAAAGTACAAGATGCCTAAGGTTGTACACATAAAGTGAAATGCATGATTAAAAAAAATAATAACTGAATTCAAAGGAGTGAGGTTAGAGGCACTGGGTGTTATATGTAGGGGATGAATCACTGGATTCTACTCCTGAAATCATTATTGTACTATATACTAACTTGAATATAAATTAAAAAATAAATAAGTACATTAAAAAAAAAAGGAAGCAGAGTCAATGCTTAAAGAATTAAACCTTTGTGTATCTAATGATTCTGAACACTAATTCCAATGAACGAAAGGGGTTTTTCCCAACCACCAAAGAAATTCTCAGATACCAACCAGCTGGGTGTCCTACAATTCAATTCAACTCTGACACTATCTACCTGGACACAGTATCAGATCCTGCAGGTTAAGGGCTCAGGTCTATAAGACTGTCCCTCCTTCCACAACTTCAGATGCCAGTCACAAGTCCAGGATGTCACTTGTGCTTCTGACCAATGGCTACAGATTGGAGGTTCCAATGACTCCCTCCTTGGGTTCAATCAATTTGCTGGAGTGGCTCACAAAACTGAAACATTTTCCTTACTGTATTACCAGTTTATTATAAAAGGACATAACCCAGGAACTGCCAGACAGAAGAGAACCAGAGTGCAAGATATGCAGAAAGCGTGCAAAGCTTCCATAACCTCTCTAGGCAAGTCACTCTCCTTGAACCTCTATGTGTTCACCAACCTGGAAGTTCTCCAACCCTGGCCTTTTGGGTTTTTATGGAGGCTTCATTAGACAGGTATGATTGATTACATCTTTGGTCAATGGCAAATGATCTGACCTCCAGCTCCTCTCCTTTCTACACTCCCCTCTTTGGAGGTCAGGGGGATGGGACTGAAAGTTCCAACCCTCTAACCAAAAAGTAGGTTCTCCTAGCAACTAGCCCCCATCCTGTGGTAGGGTTAAAAAGTGCCCTCAACAGGGGCGTCTGGGTGGCTCAGGCGGTTAAGCGTCCGACTTCGGCTCAGGTCATGTTCTCACAGTTTGTGAGTTCGAGCCCCGCGTCGGGCTCTGTGCTGACAGCTCAGAGCCTGGAGCCTGTTTCAGATTCTGTGTCTCCCACTCTCTGACCCTCCCCTGTTCATGCTCTGTCTCTCCCTGTCTCAAAAATAAATAAAAAGTTAAAAAAAAATTTAAAAAAAATTGACTTTTGCCTTCATGGAATAAAAGTGAGGTAGAGAAAAAATTCAAGACAACACAACAGTACTTAAATAATTTTTTAAATACTAGCTTAAGTGAGCCAAAGGTAAGTCTATAATGGTGGTTAAAGAAACACCCAACCCCTTCAGGGATAGGCTTAGAGATTCAGGACAGGCTTAGGAATTTGAGGGCAGAAAGGACTTATCCTTCCCACTTCTCAAAGAGATTTTTAAGAGAGGGCAGCCTCATACAGCTCAGCCACCCTGAAAAGCTACAGATGATTAAAAATGCAAGGGGAGAGGGCCTAGATGGCTTAGTTGGTTAAGCATCCCACTCTTCATTTTGGCTCAGGTCATGATCTTGCAGTTTGTGGGATCAAGCCCTGTGTCAGGCTCCAAGGTGACATCACCGAGCTTGCTTGGGATTCTCTCTCTCCCAACAGAATATGGAAATGATAACAACAACAACAACAACAACAACAAAAACCGCAAAACAAAACAAAACAAACTCTTGCCAAAAATTCTTGCCAAAAGAAAAGTGAAGAAACTGAAATTAGAGTCTCTTGGACTATAGGGAGGAGGCTGTTTTAGGGCAGAATGTTGGAACCTGTATCTCAGGCTGTGGGATAGTAGATAGCTCAAATACAGGGAGCTAAATACAGAGATCAGCTGAGTTTTGGAGAATCAATGAAGGCCAAAGGGGAAGGCCTAGTCAGTAAGCAAGGGAGAAATGGGTAAGTTCTCCTTTCAAAGGTGTGAAGGTAAGGATCATACCAAGAAAACAATGAACTTCATTTGTTTACTCCTTAAATCAGTAGTTTTTGAACGTCTACTATATTCAGCTACCATTTAGCTTATCAGAGATATAGCAATAAATAAGACAAAGACTATGATCTACATGGAGTGTGTTTTCAATTAATGGAGGGGAAAGATAATCAATAGGCAAAAAGATGGATAAAAGAAGAATATCAGATTGCAAAAAAATGCTATGTAGAGAACAAAAAAGGAGGATGATAGGACAAAGAGACTGGTGGAAGCTTTGGGACAGATAGCATGGGAAGGCCATCTGAGGAGGTTACTAACTTGATATTTGAATGATACAAGGAACCAACCAAAGAAGAAGAAACAAGTAATCAGAAGGCCCTAAGGGGAAAAAAACCCTCATTCCCTATTCAATAATATTTCAACCTCAGCTATAGATTAGGTGCTACCTTAGACACTCAAGATATAGAAGTGAACAAAATAAACCATAATTTTTGTTTCTACTGCTTATATTCTTGTGGAGAGAGACAAAGTAAAAACGTAGTATCTGGTAAATAACCAGTGTGCTAAAAAGTAAAGGAACAAAATCTTGTGTGTGTGTACACACATGTATGCACTACCCCCACCCAATTTTAAACAGTCGTCCTGTAAAGCCGCACTGGGAAAGGAGACATTTTAGTGATGACCTAGAGAAATACTTGGAGTGTTTCGTGTGGGCGGTGCATAGTGGGAGAAGGGAAGAGAGATACAAGATAAGACTGGAGAGACAGGCAGAATCTACATCCTGAATGGCTTTCTGCATCACAAAAAGGAGTTTGGATTTCAGTCTAAGTGCAATAGGAAGCAACAGGAGAAATTTAAGAAGGAAAGATGTGATACGATTTTACATTAAAAAAATAATTCTAGCTCTTATGTGAAAAATGGATTTTAGGGAAGCTAGAATATATACAGAGACCAGATAGAAGGCTAATAGCAGCCCAAGTAAGAAAGAATAGCTGTGAGGACAAGGCTGAAGGCAGTGCAGAAAAACGGGCAGATCCAGGATATGTTTTATAGGTAGGGTCAAAAGAGCTTGCTGATGGCATGCATGTATGCAGGAGGGGCAGAGAGGAAGAGATGAATCAAGGATAACGTCTAGGTTAGGCAACAGTTTAATGAAGGAAAACAAAGAACAGAGCAAGCAGATTTTTTTTTTTTAATAACACAGAGGTGTGTTTTAGTCATACAAAGTTTAAGATGTCTATTAGATATCCAAGGGGAGATATCAAGAAAGAAAATAGAAACATGAGTCAAGGAGAAGTCAGGCAGGCAAATCATCAGCATTTAGTTGATTATCTCTGGTCAATCAACTGGATGAGAGATTACCAAAAAATACTATGGGGCACTGGAACTGAGCTCTGAAGAACTTCTATATCTAGAAAACAGAGGAGAAAGAACCAGCAAAAACTGGAAAGAACAGTCAATAATATAGCAGGCAAACCAGAAGAGTATCTCAAGAAGCCAAGGGAAGACTTCCAAAATGAAAGCAAATGCAAAAACAGCAAAAGCATTAATCCAATGGCTCTCAAAATGGATCAAAAGCATCAGCATGACCTGGAAATTTGTGAAAAATATAAATCCCCAGGTTCCAACCCAAAAGTACTGAGTCTGAGGGTAGGGCCCAGCAATCTGTGTTTTAAGAAACTCTGCAGGTGATTCTGGTTTGAGAACAATTTTAGGTTATATTAAAAACATAACTAACGGTGAAACAAGGGACTTCGGTGGAAACCATCACATAGATCAGTGAGCTCTCAACTGCTGTGGATATTATTTTTTCTTTTTTTTTTTTTTTTAATGTTTATTTCTGAGAGAGACAGTGTGAGTGGGGGAGGTACAGAGAAAGACAGAGGGAGACACAGAATCTGAAGCAGGCTCCAGGCTCTGAGCTGTCAGTACAGGGTTCAAACCCATGAATGGTGAGATCATGACCTTAGCTGAAGTCAGATGAGAGTCATTACCTGAGCCGAAGTCCAATGCTCAACTAACTGAGCCACCCAGGCGCCCCTGCTGTGGATATTACTTATCAAAGTTTTCCAGAGCACTAAATGCCATCTTGGGCATGAAGAAAGAAAAAGGGGGATTCTTGTGAACAACCCAATGTTTTTCTTGAAACACAGATTGACAGAAATGAGTGACATAGAGGGCAAATTCAGACACACTGGCATCTGAGGCATGAAAATCCTCATATTCAAACTAAAAACAAGGAAAGGAAGTTACTTTTTACTTACTATCTAACTTCTAATTCAAGTTCACAAATCAAATATGTTTTTTGGATTGCATTCATATCTGAATAATGACACATTGTCATTAACAATTATTTTGAATTTACTGCTTTCCCCAAAGACCAATTTCCACCAAGAGTGTAAAAAAGGGCACACATCTAAATTATAAGTATCTCCCCATCACTTGCATCCATACAAAACGGTGAACCTAGAAATAAATATTAGATATTTTTCACAGTCCCTCATCTGTAAAAATAGAAGAACAGAGGAATGCAAAGAGGACTTTGGTTTTAAAAGGGAAGTCAACCTAGAATTATTTCCTTCTAAATTTATGAATGCTTTCTAAATTATTCTTAGATTAATTCTCTTATGATGTGCATCTTTCCCCCTGTGGTGTAGTGATTTTGGGTCCACGACTTTAATCTCAAATTTTAAAGCAGGTTTAAATGTATTTTTTAAATAAAAATAGAACAGAAGAATATGAGATAGTATGTAAAATATTTCCATATAATTAGTATTAAAAAGCACAAGTATCAAAATCAGAATTCATTTTGTGTGTTTAAAGAAAGCAACTCCTTTAAAAACTGATTTCTTGATGATGAGTGATGTTGAGCATTTTTTCATGGGTCAGTGAGGACTTTAAGATACAAAACAGATGAACATAAGGGAAGGGAAGCAAAAATAATATAAAAACAGGGAAAGGAACAAAACATAAGAGACTCTTAAATATAGAGAACAAACAAAGGGTTACTGGAGGGGTTTTGGGAGGGGAGGTGGGCTAAATGGGTAAGGGGCATTAAGGAATCTAGTCCTGAAATCATTGTTGCACTATATGATAACTAACTTGAATGTAAATTTAAAAAAATAAATTAAATTTTAAAAAAAGCTAATTTCTTCAGGATGGAAGACTATTCTTTCATCCAAGTCATGTTATTAAAAACAAACACAAACCCACCTGAACTACACTAAACGGGAAAGGATGACCTTGTGTTCTTAATTTACTATGAAATAATTCTTCTTAATTGTCCCCAATTCATGTTATTTTTAGTTCAGTGACTATAGTTGTCACTTTGGTTTGGCCCTGCTCTTTGGACTATGTGAATGGATCCTGGCTACGTTGCCACTGCTCTGGCTAGAAATTTGGAACATGACAGAACAAGCATAGATCATATATTTATTTGTTAGAACTTAGAGCCTCCAACTATTTCAGAACTTAGAACTTCAATATCTATTAATACACTGTGGCAGAGGAGAACTGCCATCTGCTGACAAGACAGACTTGATAACATGAAAGTAAAGCTTTTATTATTCAAACTTACTTTTGAATTTTTGTGCAATCTTTTAAAACCTGCCACAGACACCTGACACAGTTAGTAGGCCTTTCTTTCAAATACATGCCCATGTCATCTTCTAAGCTACACAGGCACAATTTAAGAGTTATCGTGTGACTATCTCTTTACTGTGGTAACAATTCCAGATTTCTAATGAAATCAATGATCATTAAGTTTCACATGAAGAGTTTATTAATAATTTTGGATATCCCACAATTAAATACTGAGTATAACAAATCTACAGACTCAGTTTAAGAAGACCACTATAAATAAGGTTTTTCTCCAATATCAGATGCCTATTTACCTCTAAAAACTACAAAATATCATGGCCAAAATTCTTTCTAGATTTCCATTTAAAACAAAACTTTTGGGTCTCTATAATGAAGCTTAAGAACATATAAACAATGCAGTGATTATATGTGCCTTGCTTAGATTACACTTGAGGTCCACACTGTGGGTCTCCCTTTTAAAAAGCATCCATGCCAAAAATAGGGTCTTTGTAACATTTTAGTAGAAGCCCACCAATACATGGTTTACTTACAGCACCTGCCCCTTTACAGCATTTTTTACCCCAAATGAACATATTTGCTAGGTATAATAGTAATGGAATCAACATTTGGAAAGAGAATCAGATTTCATTTCTAGTGTAAATGCTGCCTTAGCCAAATCACAAACTTACTGCAACCTCTGGTTTTATCACATCAATGTAAAAGAACTAGATGAGCACTAAATCCTCACAATTATGCTGTGATAACTTCATTTACTCATTCAACAAATATTTATTGAAAAACATGGTGCTAGGGGCGCCTGGGTGGCTCAGTCGGTTGAGCGTCCGACTTCGGCTCAGGTCATGATCTCACGGTCCGTGAGTTCAAGCCCCGCGTCGGGCTCTGTGCTGACCGCTCAGAGCCTGGAGCCTGTTTCAGATTCTGTGTCTCCCTCTCTCTGTGACCCTCCCCTGTTCATGCTCTGTCTCTCTCTGTCTCAAAAATGAATAAAACGTTAAAAAAAAAAAAAATTTTTTTAAAAATTAAAAAAAAAAAAAAGAAAAACATGGTGCTAGACATTGGGGTTACAAGTGTGAATAAGGCACCTTACATTGTGCTGCGGGATACACAATTTTGCCTACTGGTAAGTGCCACAAAGGATAATAGAAGTGACAAAATCTAGGTTGCTCAGGGAAAGTTTCCCTGTGGAATAAACATTTGAGGTGAGACTTGAATGGTGAGAGGTGCCAGCTATGTGAAGTTCTTGAGGGAAAAGCATGCTGGGCAGGGGAGGGAACAACTGCAAAGACAATTCACCTTTGTGCCTTTCCCAATCTATGATGCTTACTTTATTCAAAATCTATTTTCAAATTATTTTCCATTCAACAAAGTGTTCTGTGATTAACCCTACTTTCAAATTATAGCTTCAGTGCTCAGTTTACATTATAGTCATAGTTCTAAATTAGTGGTTCTGAAAATGTTAATTATTAACTGTTCTGTGTTTATTCTAGCCTCCTAATAATAAAAAATTTCAAGGAGAGAATCCTAGAATTCTTCTGTTCATCTTCCACAGTACCTTAGCAATATTGTGCACAGAAGAGAATGTTCATTACATGTGTAGCACCAACTACTGCAAAGGAAATCAATATTTTGTTTCTCCATTTTCAGAATAAGGTTTGGTCAGAGTGCTTCAGAAAGAAACAAAGCAACACTCTAAACTTAGTAGAAAGAGTAAGTGACTCATGAGTAAGAAATCTCAAATTCAATTCTCAGCTCTACCATTTACTTACACAAGAGGTTTCTAGTAAATCAATCTCTATGACCACTGTCAATATCTGTAAAATGGGGATATTTGTCCTGTCTAACCAGGATTAGTTGGTTACCAACTACCTTCCACAAGAGATCATATGACACTTATTGTGGAAACAGAGCATTAATATTGGAATAAATGTGTTTTCATTTCAGACCTGGAAGAGACTTTAAATAATCATGTTCAGGCCTTCACTTCACATGAGAAATCAGACCCAGAAAAATCACACTGCCTTTACCATTTCTTGCAACCTAGTCCTCAATGTACATACTTCACAATTTATTCTAATGTTCTCTACACTCAGCCCCAGAATGGTAAAAACTAGGTGATTTTTTTTTTTTTTTAAGTACCTACCTAGGTTTCTGAGGCCAAGGTCTCACATAATTTGCTATCAGAACTGAATTTAGGAAGTGCCACACTAATTAGGAATGTATGGATTAGAATCAGCTGATACCTTAAAGATATCTATCTACTAAATGACTACATATTTGGCCTGTGGTTGGAGTAGTTTTCATACATAGTTTCTTTTTTTTTTTATTTTTATTTTTTATTTTAAAAAAAAAATTTTTTTTTTCAACGTTTATTTATTTTTGTGACAGAGAGAGACAGAGCATGAACGGGGGAGGGGCAGAGAGAGAGGGAGACACAGAATCGGAAACAGGCTCCAGGCTCTGAGCCATCAGCCCAGAGCCTGACGCGGGGCTCGAACTCCCGGACCGCGAGATCGTGACCTGGCTGAAGTCGGACGCTCAACCGACTGCGCCACCCAGACGCCCCTCATACATAGTTTCTAACTGAATCAGTATAATGCTGCTTCAGTTACACTGTTATTTGGGAAATACAGAACATGATTTTATTTATAGGCAACATATTTGTACTATGTAAAATACTGAAAGCAATATAAAAATACTTTTTGTTTCTAGCCATCTTTCTTCTCTTATTTATGATTTTAACCAAAAGTAAAATCTAAGGTAAGAAACAGTTATTGAAGGGGCGTCTGGGTGGCTCAGTCGGTTGAGCGTCTGACTTTGGCTCAGGTCATGATCTCATGGTCTGTGAGTTCGAGCCCCGCGTCGGGCTCTGTGCTGACAGCTCAGGGCCTGGAGCCTGCTTCGTATTCTGTGTCTCCCTCTCTCTCTGCCCCTCCCCCACTCATGCTCTGTCTCTCTCTGTCTCAGAAATAAACATTAAAAAAAAAAAAAAAAAAAAAGAAATAGTTATTGAATGCCTATAGTGCACTCTGGATTATATAACACTGTTTTAATGTGCACAAATACAATGGGAATTATGTAATACTTTCAACGTTAGAAAGGTCTGAATTCAATCTTTAAAGTGAAAATAAACTGGGTACTCAAAAATAAAAACTAAACTAGAGAACCAGCTAATACTAGAAATTTTCATTTGAAAACAAAAATTTACTCCTCAGGAATGTCTTAAATATACTTAAAAAAGGTTGAAACAATATCTAAACTGAAAGAAAAATCTTTAGAAACATAAAAGCCTAATCAGAAGTTAAGTGGCTTTCCAGGAAGAGCAGTAAAATGATGACTCTCTCCTCAGTAACTTCCATTCTTCCAAGAAGAATGTAAAATGCTTTAGAAAGTAGTGTGAGAAAATGAAGGCTGTAAGAATAAATGATGTAAGTCTGTGGAAGCATTTGTTAGACCATGAAGTACAAGTTATTATTACATAACAATTTGTAGTCTACAAGCAGAGCAGTTTGCCACAGAGTAGACGTAAATGCTTATTTAAAAACTGCAATTCTTTTATACTGACTCACTGAATTTTTATTCTTAAAAAAGAAAGTTAGCCATGAAAGCTGGATCAACTATCCATTTCTGAAAAAGGAATTTATCATAGCCTCAATAGAAAACACACACCCACACATAAATAAATTCCCCTCTCTTTTCAAAATATGGGTCCTTCTTCTTTTAGCATGTGACCTTAAAGCAGGTTACTGTTCTCTGGAATTCAGTTTCCTAGTCATAAGTGTCAGGTACTGTGTTGGGTATTTTGATCATATTGTCTAATAGGATGTTATACAGGTAAAATTAAATAGAAATTATTATCCCTGTTTTATAGTTAAGGAAACTATAAAGCTTAAAGGGGTTAGTTAGGAAGCTCGCTTCACATCACATGGCTAATAAGTGGTATGTATACCTGATATACTGAACCTCCCTCTAACTCCAAAGGCCTTGTTTATGTTATCTTGTAAAATGACGTTGTTCTCAGTGATTACCTTATGCAATAGAAAGACATGATTTAGGAATCCATTATTCTTCCAAAATATGCACAGAAAAAAATGTATTTGTTGAATGGTAATTATCTGACTACTTTAGCTTGCCACGATTTAAAAATAATTTGGGATTTTTAAAGTAAAGATAATTCACTGAAAGCCTGTAACATGGGTCACACATTGTTCTTTGTGGCATATGTAATGCAAAATATTTAATAAATTTTAAAAATGAGTAAGTGGTAATTGATAGTATTTTCTTTTTAATGTTTATTAATTTATTTTTGAGAGAGGGAGAGAATGGGGGAGGGGCAGAGAGAGAGAGAGAGAGAGAGGGAGACAGAGAATCCAGAAGGAGGCTCTGCACTCTCAGCGCAGAGCCCCAGGCAGGGCTTGAACCCCAGGAATCATGAGATCATGACCTGAGCATAAGTCGACACTTAGCCAATTGCTTAAATGACTAAGCCACCTAGGTGGCCCATGATAAGTATTACTTTCAACCAAAGTTTGAACACTTTCTAAAGTGTGTGTTTAAAACACAGTTTTTACTTTTCTACATTTTATGATTTTTAGAATCAATCTATTATGTATATTTGAAAAGAAGCAATATATTAAAAGCATATTACTACCTTTCCCTAAAATAACTTACTACAGAATAAAGAATGGATTTGGGTTTTCTAACAGCGATTTCTGTTATACTGCGGTCGTCACAGAAATCGTAAGTTTCTCCTCGGAATATGCTGCTTGAGACATCTTTTAACTGTAGTCTACATTACTAATGGTAAGAGTTATCCAAATTAGTCCAACTGAAGGCAGAATATTTAATATTACGACTACTGCTCTATCGAATCGGCGAAACTGAGAAGCATTCAGTACTGAGGCGGACACTTCATTAGACATGATGATATATTTGCCAAGTATTTATTGAGCACACACTACATACCAGACACTGAGCTAGAAGTCGAACATAATACAAACTTTGGCCCTTAAGAACACCAAGTCTTAGTGAACTTAAACTCCAGAACGGTCATGGTGTTTGGTGAATTTACTATTTACATATATAAGAACTGGTGCTCCACAACATCTCACCAGTTCATCTTGGTGTTTGAGATGACCGAATTCCGGTAACAGACCAAACTCAAGAGTGCCGAAATGAGGGAAAAAGAAAGCTTCCCAGAGCATTTGAACGCAGAGTCCCCTCTATACCTGGCCTCGGTGGGGACTCCCGGGTAGACTCCGCAGGGCCCCGAGAATCAGAGAGGCCGGGGAGGCACCTTAAGAGTCGGGACCAGGCAAAGGCGGAGACAGGCGCCTCCGTGCCGGGCCTCACTCACCTCTTCCACTTCGATCTCCTTGTAGTCAATCTCTTCAAAGTTGAGGACTTGGGAGGGGGCTTCGATCATCTCACCGGCCGAAGATGAGGAAGAGGAGGAAGCGGCGGAGGCTGTAGACATGATCCTTCGCGGAGCCCGGGGGGCCCGGGGAGGCTGCCACCCGGACACTCCGGGGGAGACCCGCGCCCACCCGCCTCCGGACCGACCTTCAGCCTGAAGCCACGGCGCTCCGTGGCGGGGACAGGGGCAGTGGCCACAGCCGAATCCCGGCTCCGGCTCCGCAGCGTTTTCCGCCGCCGGGCCCCGCCCACTGAACTTCCGGTTCCGGCCTGAAATCGGAAACAGAAGGAGAGCTGTGAGCTCAAGAAAGGGGAGGGAAGAATTTTGTGATTGAGACCGGGAAAGGAAGGACAGGTTGGGGGTGGGGGAAAGTGAGGCTAGCTTGGAGCTGTAGAACAAATTTCGCGAGATCTTTATTAAGGGACCTCAACATCGGGTGATACCGCGAGAGATGATATGCTGACGTAATTAAAATGCGCAAACGGAAGTGGCGCGGAGCTTGACGGAGTATCAGTGCGGTTGGTCGGTCAGAGACTTGCGGGAAAGTTAAAAACTAATGTTTCAAGTCCGCTTCGTAAACTGTTGTGACTCTGCTCCCTTTTCTCTCAGAGACCTGCAGACGGGTGGAGTAGAGTTGGACTCAGTTTTTGTGACGAAGCTTACTTTTCACTTTCACCTCTAAGCTAAACTGAATGATTTCTTTAAGAAGCCGTGGAAAATGTGTTTCCCTCAATGCGGTATATGGAAGGAAGGAGTTGCTACTGTTGATTTGAGCCAGTCCCTGACGCTATGAGAGATTCTAAGGGAAATAATACTGAGCGAGCCAGCGCATGTAACCTGAATAACACTATGTAGACTGAGTGCTCAGGAACAGAAGTTAATATTAGGTAAGGTAGATATTTATAACTTGGCATAATTTGTATTCATCTGAAGTTATGAATTGTGTTAATTGTATGCATCGAGTGCGGAGCACTTAGATCCTTTACATTTATAATGTAATCATTAATAATACCCTTGCAAATTAAATATTTTGGCTGCCATTTTAAGGTCATGAGAAAACAGGCTCAGAGATAGGAAAAAAATTATGCATTTCAAAAGCTAGTAGAACCTAAGGCAATGTAGCTTCAAGGTGGATAGTGTTGCCTGTGTTGTACTATCAACACAATTTTTAGTTTTAAACTAGCTTTTAATTAAGCTTTATTTAGTCGGTTTGACCTGAAGCCTAACTAGAAAAATTGGGAGTTAGAAATGAAGGCTTACCGACCAAGGATGAAAACCCTGTAAATGTCAAATTCTAAGACTCTTGTAAGAGACAGAAAAGGAACAGAAAGTGAGGGGAATGGTGATCAGAATATCACTGGAGGAGAGCTTTCCAATTAAAGACCAGCCAACCCAATAAATGCTGTACAAAAGTAAGGTAAACACATTTGGGATTGCACAAAGGTCTTTGGATTTGGCAATTAAGTTATAAACTGAAAAACATCTCTTTTTTTGTGTGTGTGTGTAATTCTAGTAATAATGATAGTTTGATGAATGGATATAAAAGAATGAAAGAAACATTTCTCACTATACACTCTGGATGATACAGTATCTTGATGACACGTCAGTGACTACTGCCGATCTCTCCCGATGCCCAAATACTTCCTGAATTTCCAGCCTATTGGACATCTTTATTTAGGTGCAACATAAACACCTAAACTTCAAGATTCCTAAAGTCAATGCAAAAGTTACCCACCACAGATATCTTTTTCCATGTGCGTGTTCTGTCTCTCTAAAGGATACCATCATCTACTCCCTTGTCCAAGTGAGAAATCAGAGCTTTATTTGTACATTTAAAATGATGCTTAGTGCACTAATAACTAAATAGAAGCAGATTAAGTCAATGAGATAACCATTTTCACCTGTCATTTCTCTACTTGATTTCCCAAACCAGAATGGTCATCTCTTAACCTCATGCTATTTACTCTGCAGGTCATTTCTGATTTCTCTTTAACACCTTGATCTTAATTCAGTGGATGCTACCAAGTGGAAATTCAAGGAACATTTGTTATATGCTCTGGATGAAGAGCTTTTTGCCAGTTCTCTCTTTGCCTGGAGTGTAAGGTCTGTTTTCTGTACCTTCAGTTTAGAACTAGAATCCTGCTGATGGACTAATCATTACAGCCATGGTGCTATTCTCCTGCTTGATTCCCCCTGCCCTGCTCTGCCCCACCTCAACATTTTGTTAGAAAAATATCAAACATACAGAAAAGAAAGAATTTTACAGTGAATACCTATATACTTACCAAGATTCTAATGTTAACATTTTGCCACACTTGAGCAAGTGTGTATTTGTCCATCTATTCATCCACCCATACACACATACTTCTATCATTTTTTTGTTGGATACATTTCTAGGTGGATTTCCTACAATGATTTTGAAATATCAATTATTTCTGCTTCTATATTTTATCCACTGATTTGGACTTACGATATTGATACTAAAGTCAGTTCTCCCATTTGCTTGCAGACTGCTTTTTGTTTTGGGGTGGGGTGTGGTGGGGAGATCTGCCTGGCACCTTTTCACTAGCTTCTGATGAAGTCCCAGCACTGTTCATGTCTGGATCTAGTCATCCCCAAGGTCCAATCCTTCTCTCCTTCCCTCTCCTCTCCTCCCCTCCCCTCCCCTCCCCTCCCCTCCCCTCCCCTCCACTCCCCTCCCCTCCCCTCTCCTCTCCTCTTCTCCCCTCTCCTCCCTTCCCTGCCCCTCTCCTCTCCTCTCCTCTCATTATGTGAGGTGGTAAATTCCCATTTTTCATTTGAGTCAAGTTCTATTTTTGTTACTCACGACCAAAGATTCCTAAGTAATACAGTTTGAACCCAGAGAAATGAGGAAGGGGTGTGCGGAACCCATCTTAATTCATGTCAATTTTTACTTTGCATTCCCTTTAACTTCCTTAATTTTCATGAGTTGAGAATGGAAGGTTGGGCCTCATAATTTCATGTCAACTTCAGTTACCAGGTTTATTGTGTCTACACAGATTTCCAGAGATACATACAAGGTGGTCTCCTTGAAGTCCCTCCAGTCTGAGCACTCTCCCCCAACCACCCTCATGTAAATGTCCTAATAACTATTCTTTAACCTTCACCCCTGTCTTCAATTTTGTCTTCTGCACTATCCATGGATGAGGACCAAGAGTTTTGAAATCCATTTCCCACTATCTCTTTGCATGGTTTTTTTTTTTTCTTTTTTTAA
Organism: Puma concolor; assembly: GCF_028749965.1. Lineage (NCBI taxonomy): Eukaryota > Metazoa > Chordata > Mammalia > Carnivora > Felidae > Puma > Puma concolor. The sequence continues at coordinate 82,772,424 of NC_141671.1, forward strand.
TGTGTGTTTATTTTGAGAGAGAGAGAGAGAGAGAGAGAGAGAGCAAGGGCTGGGGAGGGGCAGAGAGAGGAGAGAATCCCAAACAGGCTCCATATTCAGCACAGAGCCCGATGTGGAGCTCAGTCTCACAACTGTGAGATCATGACCTGAGCCAAAATCAAGAGTCAGATGCTCAACCAACTGAGCCACCCAGGCACCTCTTTTTGCATGGGGTTCTCATCTTACTTGGCTCCCTTTGGTTATGAGGATATCTGGCACCTATATTCATGAAGGCTTAACAGAGACAGACTAAAATAGTTCCACTTTAATGTTCTGTTGCATTGGCCATGTAATTAGATAAAGAGTTCCATATTTTGTCAGTTAATATGACATTTGTTATGACTTACAGGAAACAATACAAAATAGCTTCAACAGTAAAGGGAATATATTTGCTTAGTTAAATGGAAAGTCAAGAGCTAGAACAGGTTTTAGGTGTCATAAACTTTGACTCAAAAACTTAATGATAGCATCAATAATTTAGTTTCCATTATTGTCTTCTGCCTTTGGTGGTATCTGCCATTGCTCTAGAACAGTGTTTCTCAACCTTTTCGTTATATTGCTCCCTTAAGGAGCCTTTTAAGATTTTTTTTCTCAATGCCCCCCCTAAGTCTTAATACCACAGGTATTGTGCATATCTGTTTATATACTGTATGTGTATTTTATGCTTTATACATAGAAAGTATGATTTTTTTTCCTCTCCCCAATTTTCATCCCCTCAGAGGAGATATCACCCCCATTGAGAATATAGGCTCTAGCAGTTTCATTTTTCATATGACATACATACTCCAGTACAATGGCAGAGAGTGTCTTTTTTGGGAGCTATTTCAGACGAGCAGGGAACTTTCTTTTACTAAAAGCCCTTGGCAGCTGTACCCTTGAATGAGCAATAGGACATAGGAAGTTTGAGGTTGCAAATATCTTGTATAACTTATATTGAAGACTCGTGGGATCATAGGCTTTGAGAAGTAGGAGCTCCCAAGCAGAAGAAAAATCTGGACTCCCACGAGGAGCAAAGCAGGGAATGGTTGTTTGCTTTGCAACCAACAATTGTTCATTATTCATCTGTCTATTCAGGTTGAGCTGTATACCTAGAAAGTGCTATACTTACTGCCTATCCTAGAACCAAACTAGCCCAACCTGATCAAACGTTATTCTTTCCAGGAAGTTCAGAAATAGTTTTCTGGTGTACTGTATTCAAAACTGCAGTACACAGAGGATAGCCAACTCCTTAGCAGTTCAGTGACACTGCTGGAGAGCAGCTCCCCAAATTCATGCATTTCTCAAATATCTGAGTTTATTCCATATTTTCTGCTCCCCACATCTTCATCCTAAGTCTTTTGCAGGCAATGGAGCTGCTGTTCTAGGCGTTCACAATGTGGATGGTGAAGATAGGCCTTTGAGAGGGGAGTAGAGGCAGGTGCAGCTCCAGAGCATTCTCTGACATTACATATAACTGACATTTCTGTTTGCAGATAACTCATATTTTATTTTTTACTCCCTCAGCTGAGCTAGCTGCAAGGCAGCTGCTTTGATGGTGCCTGTGTGTCCTGCAGATAAAATCTCCATTGTTTTTGAAATATTTGATGTGAAAACGTTCAACTGGTTTCAAAATTCATTCATATTATCACGAGAAATTTGAACATCACATTTGCATTTAAAAGGGAAGAACTGTTAGAGTCTTAAATATTTCAACTGTTGCAAATTTTAAAATGGTTCTGAAAGTATTTAAACACTTTTTTCATTTCTTTTTGTGAGCGAAGTTTCTCTTTGATCATGACTATCAAGAGTTTAAAGAGAACATCCTTAAAGGCCTTGATCAGGAAGTGATAGTAGGCATTTTAAGCAGAAAATCTTATATTAAAAAAATTATGTTTATGAAGGAAAGCTTACTGAAAATTCCTATTAAACTTTTGAAAAATATACTTGATATTTATTTTTATTATTATTACTTTTGTTTATTTATTTTTGAGAGAGACACAGACAGGATGTGAGTGAGTTAGGGGCAGAGAGAGAGGGAGACACAGAATCTGAAGCAGGCTCCAGACTCTGAGCTGTCAGCACAGAGCCCAACGCGGGGCTTGAACTCATGAGCTGTGAGATCATGACCTGAGCAGAAGTCGGACGCTTCACTGACTGAGCCACCCAGGCGCCCCTATACTTGATATTTATATAAGTTCAGTGTTTAACATGGTCTCTGTTTTGTGTTTATTTTTCAAAATTACATACTATGAGAAAAGCAATTGTGTATTTTTTATTAAGGCCCAAATAGATACCTCCAGATCCTTGACAGTTCATTTCAGAGTATCTTACCATGTTATTCTCTCCCTGTCCCATGACATGAAAAAGTTTAAGAAGCATAAGGTTAGGGGCTGTTGCAGTAGTCAAGGAAAGAATTAATAGTGGTTTGAACAATATAGATAGTGGCCTTAGGGGTCATAGATAAATGGATAGATTTGAGAGATACTGGGGAAATGGAACTGGTAGAATTAGTGATTGGATGTGGAGAAAGGAAGTAAAGAAAAGGGCAATGTGAAGAATTGCCAAATTTCTCACTTGTGCAACTTGGATAGGAAGGGTGCTATTTACAGAAGCAGAGAAAGATTGGAACAAGGTTGGGGGAGAAAAAAATAAAGAAATCAGTTTAGACATGTTGAGTAGAGGGACTTGAGAGACTTCCAGGTGTAATTATCAAACAGTCTTAGGGAAAAACACGGCATTAGGGAAATAGATACAGGCCTGCTGACAATAAGTCCTGGAAATGAATTAGGTCACGTAGGGAAGATGTGCAAAGTAATAAAGGATAGGACTTAAAACAGAGCCTTAAGAAATAAAATATTTAAAGCATGAGTGGAGGCAGAAGAATTGTTAAAGAAATTTGTGGAAAACTAAAAATGTTGATGTGGAAACCAAGGTAAAAGGCTGTTTCAGTGTTGAATACTTCCAAGAAGTTAAACATAAGGTATACACATGTGGGTGGGTAAGGTTCCTTACAGTATAGACTTGAGCCCGAGGAGAGGAGGAGGCTAGGTCAGGAGCTGAAGGCAGACTGCTCACTCATATCACTACATTCTGGTGAAGGTAATATTGTCAAAGGAAGAGGTTGGAATATATTTCCTTTACCAGCTTGTTATCTCGAGTTAGAACTTATAAATATAAGGCCTGTCGTATGTGAGCCTTCATTTGTATTCTTGCCCTGGACTCCATAAATGGTAGGGGAAGGTCTGTTTTTTTATGTTAGATTTCTATTCCTATATACTAGTGGTCTATAGGTAAGCTGTTCTCAACCTGGATTTGCAATTTCCCCATTTTCCCACGGATGTGTCAGCTCAGTCACCACCCTAGAAGTAACGATGTTAGCCTTCCTTCAGCAACTTTCCCCTTCACTTTCTATCCATTACTCAATTTTATTTTTTTTCTAACCCTTTACCTATCTGACATTATTTTATTTAATTATTTGCTGTCTTGTTTATTTTCTGTCCTCCCACCCCTCCCCACCCCTGCCTTTGGTTGTTAGTTCCACTGGGACAGGTATTATAAGTGATTGTGCTCAGCAGTTTGTCGGGATTTACAACAGTACCTGAGCTGTACCAGGCACTTAGTAATTTTCTAAAATGTAAATGAGTATCTTTATCACTAAGTAAATACTGTTTAATTTATTTCAGGTATAAGGAATGGGTTAACCAAGTATTTTTTATAATCATTGAGATAAGATTTAATAAATTGCATATCAAGTGTTTATCATACAGATTTCTTAAGTATTTGAGAGTTTTGAAATGCTTTGTTCTCCGGGTCAATTTAAATCTTTCTCTAACCTTAAAATTACTGATTTTTAACATATTTCTCTTTCTAGAATTTGCAAGGATAAACTTTAGTTCCTCTTCCCAAACACACATTATTATTTAATGCACTTAAATTGCTTATTGAAATTTATTAATAAGGTGTTATTGTGGTGCTAATAATTGCTTTCAGCAATAATTGGTATTTAACTAAAATAGATGTAAAATTAGGGATGCCTGGCTGGCTCAGTCAGTAGAGCATGTGACTCTTGATCTCAGGGTCCTGAGTTCAAGCCCATGTTGGGCCCTAAGTAGGGCTTACTTTAAAAAAATAAAAGAGATGTAAAATCAGACAGAATGGTCGGATTTTTATTTTCTAAGCTTCTGAGGCAAGCTTAAAACTCATGATATACTTCATCCGTTTTTAAAAGCAAAAACTTAATCAGATAAGAACATACTTCAGAAATAAAAATAATCTTCATAGAAATAATGTTCACTACACAAGTGCATTCATTAAATGTTTTATTTCACAGACTAATGTGTCAAATCAGTGTTCTTAGATGGTCTTTCTCAGAAGAAATTCCAGAAGCAATTTGGCTTCATTTACGGGAATAAATAAGAGTGTTTTATTTCACACAGCCTCAGGGAATCACAAATTAAAACTTTCCACTAAAATGGATGCCATCTACTATTCATTATTTTAACAAACAAACCACTCCACTCTGCTGAAGTTGCAATCAGGGTAAGGGACACATAGTGCTGGAAACCTGCAAGGCTGAGAGGGCCTACTTTGCATTCTTATTTGCAAGCAGCCCATTTCACGTCTTTCTCTGAGTTCCCCAGCACCCCACAGAGCTACTCTCAGTGGTGCAAAGCTCCATTAAGTAAATAGAGGCTCTGTATTTAGAAGCCATCTCTGGGAGTTCAAAGTGTTGAGAGGGAAATTGGTACTATCAAGATTAAGGCATTAATGAAAAGTTCTGTTAAATTTCTGTTGGGATGCTAACTAATCTTCTAAAAATTGTCAATCAATTCAATTGTGTAATGCACTTAAACTTTAACACATGGTACAGAGAAAAAACAAAACAAACAAACAAAAAAAAAAACAGGATTTTTCAGTTATGCCCAGAGGCTTTCTGAAAGTTAAGGGAAATAGTCTAAACAAAAATCACCTCCAAATGGTGTTTTAGTTTGATCTTCAATATTCACTTGTTTTATCACATTTGATAAGTTTGGGAAATCAATATTTAAAGCTCAGAAATTTGAAGAAATATTGGAAGTATTAGAAGAATTCAGGAAATGGAATTATGACAATTATTCTTTAACTGGAATCTCCTACTTGTAGCGCAGAAGACAATTTTAGCCTGGATTATTAAACTCATGCTGATAGCTTTAGCTTGAAATGTTAAACAGTAGCATAATTGTTTAATATTTGAAGCCTGCCTACCTACACTGTCAGTATTGAACTAAATAAGTAACACTGTAAGTTATAGTATATTCCTATTAATATTAAAACATTTTGTTTGTGTCTTATGAATCATATCAAAGTTGTTAAATATTAAAATGTCAATCCAGATCTTAATGTATAGGAAACTGTATGTAAAAGTGTATATAGCACAGTGCTTAGAGAACATGTGGTGTTCAGAAATGTTAATGTGAATGTAATACTAGATAGAGGAACAAAAGTAGATGACATGATGTGACAACAAAAGTTAGCCACAGCCTAAAGATCTGTCAGTGAGTGTCACTCCTGGAGAATCTGATTGGGTAGGTCTAAAATGTGGCTGAGGCAGCCTTAGTTTCTATTTCACAGACTTGTCAGAGTGAGAACTGTTAAGGTCACACGTAAGACAGCAGCATGCATTTTAACAAATAATTTTCATAATTCATTTTGAAGAACTAAAAATTGTAACATTTTAATCTTGGGCCTATTTTTCTATTTAAGAGAAGAAAGTTGATGTTAGTGATTCTGTTCTGATTTGTAATACATTTGGTTTGGACACAGTTGGAGACTGTTTCTAGTAGCGTCTATGGAACAATTCACCTTGATTACAGCACATTGATCTTTGCTGTAATCTTTGGTTTTATACATTCAGTAACTCACTTTTATTGGTTCACTCATAGGATGATTATGCTTTAGATTCCTGCTTGTCAAAACCATTAGTGACCATATGAATTAAAAAGCCAATACTATATACTAGTTCTTTGCAGTGAAGGGCTGGAGAAAGGGAGCCTAGTTAAAGCAGGAGACCATTATACTAGAGTAGATTAACAAAAGGAGGCTTTAAAGGGGTGGCGTATCAATGCAGGTTTGATGAACTCACTTTTGTCCTATAAAATCATTTTGTCAACATTCTCTGAACACTTTTGAAAAGACAATAACTAGCTTTGTAACCATAGGAAGACATCTTATTGCAGTGGACCAGTTGAGGTTCTTTGTAAAATCACCAAAATCTATTTACCTGAAAGCTTAGAGCCAGATTAGTAGTCCTATCTTCTGTTGAGCTATTGAATTAGATTCCACTACTAGTTCTAGCTGCTAGACAATCAGGTTCTGGGCTTTTGCCTATTAAGCTATCAGATGATCAAATTGCTTCTGGGTATATTGGAGTCCCTTAAGAAAAATGATTAATTATAGCCTTATTTGTTTGCAGGATGTTTTTTGAATAGGGCCTTCTCCAGAAAAGTATGGAACCTTTTCTATTTATTTATTTGATGAGATAATTATACATTAGGATTGTATCATCATGATTTTCCTAATAGTATTTTCTTTCTTATCATTTACTATGAATTTAGGGCCAATTATGCTTAAAACTTGGGGATGGATGGTGTGGTAAGATTCTTTGGTTTCAGGGAGAAGAAATTAGAGTTGGAATTTAGGCAGAGTAAAATATTTTAAGGAGCACAAGGTCAATCATTAAGAATGAATCTTCAAGGATGTTTAGGAATGTAAATGTTTATGTTTAGGAATGTCGTACTGTAACGAGTGCATCAAATGTAATATTGTTATACTGATGGCGATTAGGTAGAAGTTGGTAATTTGGGGAGGATGAAGAATATTATCATTCAGTTTATGTTAGGGTTTTAAATCTCTAAATTTTTTAACTTTCCTGGTAAATAGGAAATGGCAATGTCCTTGAGAAATAGCAATGTCTTAAGGTGAGTATGTCATTATTCTCATCCAAACTGGATTCACAGCCTAAAGGGAAATTTCATTCTGATATCAAAAGAAGCAATTCTTGATCAATCTAAATGAGAGTAAATTTTACACCTCCCCATATCCAGACAATTAAAAAGTTTATAAATATAAGGTATCTTCCTTAAAAGAAAAACAGTAGCATATATGAATTGACATATGGTGTTTATTAAACTTATAAAAATGGAGTTGTCTTTGGTTTCAATTTCATATAATATTGCTTACCTTAACTTTCTTGCCCAGAATTGATTTCTTTTTCTTTTTTTTTTTTCAGTCTTGCGTACAATTTTATTTTCTCCCTTCAACCATAATAATATGATATCCAAATTTTGTCTTAACCGGAGGGTCTGTAAACACAGGCTTATCCAGCCCACTTATGGGCAAGGCAAATGCTGCTTCCTGAAATGGTCCCACCATGGTACCTCTGGTCATCCAACCCAAGTCACCCCCTTGCCTGGCTTTATCTTCACTATACTGTATGGCCACTTCATTGAATCTCATTCCAGACTTCAACTTTTCCATGACTTCCATGATTTTCCCATGTTTTTCACACAGAATGTGTCCGACCTTTACTGCACTGCCACTACCTTTGGGATCCTGAGCCTTCTTGTCAGAACTGTCACTCCCAAAGGCTGCTCTCCCTTTCCCCCCTTTCCCGGAATGGCTTTTTCCCTTGGGCGGCATCTTCGAATCTTGGGGCTGTACTCGATTTCTGCTTTTTCTAAAGGACTCATTATCAACTTTAATAAACCTCAGATTGATCCCCTTTGGAAAACAAAGAATACCTTACTTCCTGTGTCTCTAGCTTAATTTACAAAAAACAAAACAAAAAACCAAACATATATCAGAATTGATAATTCACCTCTAATTGAAGAATATTGAACTGACATATACAATATTTCTGGGGGCGCCTGGGTGCCTCAGTCCGTTAAGTGTCCCACTCTTGGTTTTGGCTCAGGTCATGATCTCAGGTTTAGGAATTCGAGCCCCAAATTGTGCTTGGTGCTGATGGTGTGGAGCCTGCTTGGGATTTTCTGTCTCCCTCTCTCTCTGCCTCTCTCTCTTATTCTCAAAAATAAATAAGTAAACTTAAAAAGTTTTTTGAAAGCAAAATTTAGCTGTAGGACTGTATGTAATAAGATGTGAAATCTGGGTTAAAGATTTAGTCTTGAAATGCCATTAGATTCTGAGAAAGAATGTGGGAGATTTAGGATATGCAGAGAATAAGAAGTTAAATGACTGCACTTCTTTCGAGATGCTTTTTTATTTTAGATTTTTAGTTGACTTTATAATTGTGTTTATATTAGGAGAAATTGTTAGTGTTTAATCTGTCATCTTTATTTTTGGCATTCTATGGCTAAATGGAGTATATAACTATTTGTTAGAAAAAAAGTCCTATGTGAGAACCATCCCCTCATAGCTAGGTTGTCAAGAGTGAACTTTCAAAAATAAATTTCAGAGCTCAGTGCAAGTGGGCTGCTTTGGCTATGTGTGCTGTTCTGGTGTATCTGTTCCTGGATAGCTCGGTCTTAAATTCATTTATCCACTCTTCCATCAAGCAGCAGTGATTTACTGAGGGTGGACAGTAGTAGGCTGTTTAGCATGGTGCTATGAAGTTACAGTTTTATTTTATTATCGTCTCTTTTTACTCTAGAGGCTTTTCCGTTCACATACCAATTGCCGTTTCTTGCCTTTTGTAGCAGACACTATGAGTGCCACACTCATATCCTTTCAGATTCTCTTAGTATTTCCAGGCATGCCCGCTTGATTTTTAAGGGCCAGCAAATACATCTTTGTTGGGGGCTAACTTTGGGCTACCAAAACTCAGTTTGTCTACATGTTTGTGCAGGCTGAAAGTATGTGAGAAGTAGTATTCCTTAGGCGATGGCCCTTAACCCAGTGACTTATGGTTATAGAGGTATAAATACCAGGCTCCTCACCCCTTTACTGGAATAATTACAGAGCTTCCCTGTGGTGTCCATTGTGGTAGTTGGCTTAAATAATGCACCCTGTAATAGCTGCCTTTACATTTCTGTATTTTCATTTCCCTGTCAAGGTCACTATTTCAAGTAAACAATGTGTATTCAGTCCTTGTCTCAGAATATGCCTTTAGGGGAAACCTAACATAGAACTTGGTATTCTGTAAACAATACAGATAAAATCTTGGTTGTAGCCATAAAAGTCTACGAAATACAAATAGTAGGTATGATTTTTGTTACTTTCTCAGACCTGAAAACTTATATACCCCAACATATGACTGGCAGAATCTTACTGGGTATAGTTAATTGTAATTTCACATTCATGTAAATTCTGTATTGGGTTCACCAAATGAAGGGTGTCTGGGTGGCTCAGTTGATTAAGCATCAAACTCTTTTTTTTTTTTTTTAATTTTTTTTTTCAACGTTTATTTATTTTTGGGACAGAGAGAGACAGAGCATGAACGGGGGAGGGGCAGAGAGAGAGGGAGACAGAATCGGAAACAGGCTCCAGGCTCTGAGCCATCAGCCCAGAGCCCAACGCGGGGCTCGAACCCACGGACTGCGAGATCGTGACCTGGCTGAAGTCGGACGCTTAACCGACTGCGCCACCCAGGCGCCCCAAGCATCAAACTCTTGATCTCAGCTCAGGTCTTGATCTCAGGGTGGTGAGTTCAAGCTCCATGTTGGGATTCTACACTGGGCATGAAGCCTATTTAAAAAAAAGACAAAGAGTGAATGGATTCACCAAATGATATGCCAAATTGTTCTCTTTTAATTAATGAAAGTAACTGGGCAGAGTGGTTACATATTCTGTTTTTTAATTGAACAAAACACATTGAATGTCCACTGTATGCCAGGTACTATTCTAGGCTTTGGTGATATAGCAATTAATAAGACTATTGATTACTTAGTCTTAACTCTTTCTTAGTCACCCTTTTATGGAAGCTTAAAGTTGAGCTTATTTTGTTGTTTTCAGCTATATTGACATACTATTCTTGCAAATCTTAATACTCGTTAATAGTATATTATTGGTTTTACTCAATGTGTTTAATACTTTTCCCTGTTACTAGCATTGCAAGACTCAAAAGTTGTATTATATTTCCTCTGTCGTGCTTTTCCATCTTGATTGCAGCTTACTGATTTTGCATATCTGGTAGTTGTAGTTCTCCTTAATCAGTTTTTTTTTTTTTTTTTCCTCTTCAGTTTCAGTCATTCTCTTTAAAGAATGACTTCATTATTGTAGAATTTGTTTCAAGGTCTACTTTATTATTCCCATAATGTTTCACAGCAATTAGCATTTTTCAATGTTCTCATATTTGGTTCAGCCAGATTTACTCTTAAGATTTTTGAAGCTTTTGATTAAGTATAAAGATTCTCAAAACTGAGTACATTTTTGATTAAGTAAATAAGTGGTCCAAAACACAAGTAATTCTTAATACTATGCAGATAGCATATAGCAGTTTGAGATAAGTGCCACATTTAGCTTTTCACATTGTAACAATATTCAGCTTAATTTTAAAATATTAATTTAAAAATTCCTTAGAAATGCATAAAATTTTTATAAATGGTTATTGCTTTCCTGTCGCATGTCAGGATAAACATCAATTGAAAGCTGTGGTTTTTTTTCCAAGTGCATGCATTGATTGGAGTGTTCACTTGAAATTTGCACCCAGCTGAACCTTGAGAAAATAGCAGGAAGTTTATATACGTAGAGTCTGTTATTTAAAGGTTTTTACTCATATCATATGTGTGTTCCTTTGAAAAAACCAATTGTTTATTAGTCATTCTCTGCCTTCCATATTTTTTCGCATAGAAATGATTCTTAACACTATGTAGTTGGCTTTTTACTTGTCTACCCAACGTTCGCTTCCCTTTCTTTTGGCATTAGCATCTTGGTTTTCCCTTAGAGAATGACCCCTATCTGTACGTGGGTTTCAGGTGAGGTTGACTGCTCTCCCCTGCTTCAGTGGTGGGAAAACCATCTAGTTGTGGCCACAAAGTGTAGTACCTTCCTTTGGTCACAGTGATTGGTTCAGGAGTAGATATGTAAACCAAATCAGGCCAATCAGAGCCAATAGAGTGACTAAAACTATGGGAAAGAGGCATTCTCTTTTTACTAGGGTTGCTAGACTGGTAGTCTGTATACCCAGAGCTACTACCAGCTGACCTTATGACCATTTGGGAAGACCTTATTTGAGAATAAAGCCTGTAATGGGAATTGGAGCATGGATGGGAAGAGACAGGATCCTAATGACAATGCCTGAACATCTTGGCTGGAGATCTACCTCTGAACTCTTACTTACATGAACCATTAACTTTCAGCTTTCTACCAATACTCTCCTACCACTCCTTCACAATTTGCATTTTTTCTTACTTGCAACTGTGGGTTTCCTAATACTTACTATATACACTATATGAAACCATTGTTCTCCCTCCCCAACAAGACTGTTGTGACCAAAACACCAAATAGATAGACTTCTATTTTAAAAAGCTTTTGGCTCTTGGGATATATGCTTGAGGGTTAAACTTTCTTTTTGGTGAAGCTTTCTTTTCTATGATGCTGAAACCATAGTTAGATGCTTAGAGGAGAGCAGAGCCATTGAAACTGAGTATGAGCTAAATCTGCAGTCGTAAAGAAGGCCTATTGTCCTTAGGGACAATACTGGTTACTCAAAAATGTATACCAAGTTCCTGCTATTTTAGGCATGGGAATAGAGCAGCGAGCAATAGAGATAAAAATCTGAACTCTTGGAGCTGACATTCTTGTGTTGTTCCAGAAGACTTGGTACCCAGAACTGGAGCCATTTCTGGGGCAGATGGCACTCAGGAAGACTTCATGCCTCTGCCAGTGGTTTCCCACTGTACTTAAGTCCAGAGGCCTTAACACAGAGTAGTACTGCAAAGGTCTGGCCCATGTTCACTTGTCTAAAACCTTATCCAAGAACTTCCACTCCCTTTTTCATGCTGCTACAGGCAAACAAGCTCTCTTCCCTTCTTTGAACATTCATCTCTCTCACAAATATTCACATCTTCTGCTCTCCATCTTGTCCATCTCTATCCCTGACACTTCACACGGTCACAGCTTAAATGACACTTCTTCAGAGAGACATTCTCTCCCCACCCAGTCTAAAGTGGACCTCCTTAATATTGGATCTCTTTTGTCATAATGAATTTAATATATATGTATATGTATTTCTATATATTTCTTTTTTAGTGTTTATTTACTACCTCTCCCACCAATGTAAGCTTTGTGAGGTCAGAGACTGTATTTGTTTTGTTCACCACTGGATTGCAATAGTGCCTAGCACATTGTAGGGACTTAAATATATTGTATAACTGTGTGGCTTGACCTCAGCCTCTTTAGATGTAGCTTCTACTGTCTTAACCCTTTTTTCAGCCTCATGCTTTCCAAGTCAAGGACCCTTTGTAGCCCTCTTCTTTAAGCTGCCTATCCTAGAGGTAATTCTGGTACAGCAGTCACCATCTATTTATGTTATAGTCTGGGCCACAGGCACCAACTGGGAGAGTGACCACAGAAACCTGATGAGATAACTTGAACCAAAACAGAAACTCTGCCCTTTCAACTAGAGCTTTTCAGAGCCGGAATTGAAAGGGGCAGGGTAATCCCAGAAACCCAATGGTGATTATGGGAGCACTGAATCCCAAACTGACTGTGGGCTAAAGAGACTCAGGCAACAATGTGGAAGCCAGTGAGGAGACTGGGAATATGGGCAAGTGTGTCAGCTTGTAAGCTTGTTTGTTTGGAGTGTGATGTTTGTGTGAGTTGGGAGTGGTATAGTGGACAGCTGTAACTTTTTGCATACTGACTGCCTGACACACACAAAATGTCTGGATAACCAGGCAAAGTAGACCCTCCAGGTGGGAGAATCAATATAACCTGAGGTGCTGGGGGGTGCTGGGGGGAATTGGAGGCAGTGGAAATGAGATGAGCTGACATACTGCTCTTGCCTATTCCCATTCCATACTGGTTCTTTGTTGGTTTTGGATGAGGTATAAACAGATCCAGTCAGCCTGCTCTGGTCCCTTTTAGACTTCAGACTTTCTTAGAGCCAAGATGTTAATTTTTCTCCCTTATGTTTTATTATGAAAGTTTTCAAATGTTCAGCAAACTTGAAAATATTTTACTGTGAAATTCGAATATTTTCCACCTAGATTCTAACAGTAACATTTTTATTTTGCTTGTTTTATTACAAGCATCTATTTAGCCCTTTATCCACCTACTAATACATCTTAATTTTTGATATATTCATTGGTGAAAGTAATCGTAGACATTGATATATTTTCCTTTAAGTGCTTCAGCATTCATATCATTAGCAAGAGTTCAATATTTTTTACAATTTTTTCTTTTGAGGTAAATTTTATATATAAAAAATGCACAAATCTTTAGTATCCATTTGCTGGCTTTTGACAAGTGAATACCCTTATATAATTCAAACCCTATCAAGTTGTAAAACATTGTCATCATCCCTGTAAATTCCCTTATACCCTCTACCAGTCAATTCCTGCCCTGACCCTTGGAGGCCAGGGCTGGCTGTTCTGTTTTGTTTTTTTGTTTTGTTGTTTTTCCCTATCATATTTTGAAGACATCAGCTTATACTGGTTAGGGTCGTTAATGAACCCTTAAATAATCTTTGTATAGTATCTGTTCTTCTCATGATTCAAATAAAAACTCTACTTCTAAAATGAAAAATCAACCAAAACTTGAAAGAAAGAACTTGGTACAGTGTCTTCTTCATAATGGATTTCCCTGGTTAGGGCCTAGTGTTGTGTTATCTAACTCACATTTCCACAGGGTGCACCAGATACAGAATAAAAGTAGGATCAGGGTCACAAGTTCACTTTAACAAAAACAAAACAAACAGTATTTCTGTGGTATTACCTCTTCTCTATTTTCCCCCCACTACCTAGGTCACTCCAAGGTCATTCTGGCCTCTTCTTACCAGTGCTTTGAAGAAGTCTCCATGCATGTTGTATATAATCTTGCTGAATTGACCAAAATCATAGCTCTGTGAACACTAGGTTTTTACCCTTACTTGGGTTAAACTGGTACTCCTAAAGTCTCTGCTAACCTAAAGATGTATTTCCCAGGAGCATGCTTGGCCTTTTTAAGAATAGACCTTCAGTGGCCAAATCCCACTTGTTTTCTAGATATGTATACTCAGACACGTCTGAATTTTCTGTGGGTTCATAGCTTAGCTTCATCCTTGGTGTCTGTTGCTATAATTACAGATGACATTTTTGAAAACTAAACCACTGATAAGGACCACACCTTTATTCTAGCTGTTACTCCAATACAGTGGAAAGAACTTTTTGTTTTATGTTGGCCTTTAGCTTTCATACATTCCTTTTCATATATTAAAGTGAAGATTTTAATACATTAAACATTAACACATGCAGACTACCTTCTGTACCTTGAATTTGGACTCTTTTACACCATCTTCTCATCAATGATTTAGAAACAGTGCAGCCAAAAATTTAGCTTCACCTATCTTCTTGGCTGTACCCAAGTAGCAGTGTTTGTTTAATTCTTTGATATCCTATATTTTATCCTTATTTGAAAAATGAATTCACAATAGAAAAATGAATGAGCTGGTTAAGAAACTAGGGCCTAAATATCTTAATACATTTAGGACAAAGACTAAAATCATTGAATGAGTTGAAAGGACTGACTTGTCAATCTCAGCCAAAGGTTTGTTAGATTTGAAGGGATTTGTATGTTGAGGTATATTTTTTAAAAAAGAAAGAACATATGTGGGACACTTTAGAAATACACCACCAAAGATTGAGTTTAAAAGGTAAGCATAGCATTTTTTAGCTCTTTAAGAAGAAAACCCAATGTTAAAATGGTTTATCATAATGTAATTTTCCTATTTATCAAAATTAATAATGAAAACATACTATCTGATTATTTATCCAGTGTGGATTTATCCCAATACACTATAATATCCCTAGGCTTTTTTTTCTCCTTCTTTTAAGTACTCTTTCATGAGAACCTAGAAAAATGACTAGCATTTACATGGGTTCAATAAATGTGTTGAAAGAATTAACAAATTTGTGTGAATATTCCTATAGAAAAGCTACAGGGCTATTAGGTTGAAAGATATGCACATTTAAAATATTGATAGGTGCAGCCAAATTGCTCTCCAAGGGGCATAAATTCCATTCTTGGGGTAGTAGGAAAATCTAAAAAGGATGTAGATTTATTATTCTCATGTGGAGAAATTAATATGCTTAAAAAATCCTGTATTGTTGTTTAAAATGTTCAGGTAGAGAAGTATGTTGTATTGAGAAACTTTTAAAATTTTGAAGTTGTTGCTTATAGGTTGGTAGTGTGGTTATGCAGAGGTAACAAAAAACTGAAACTTGCATGTGTAGATGTTGGCCAGGTGTAGTGTAGGAAATGTATTTTAGATAGAGGGAAGAGCAAGTGCAAATACATGATATACAAACAAATATCCAAATATTCAACAATTGAGATGAGATTAAGTATATACATCCATAACTTGAATGATAATGTGGAGAAATTTATAAATGAGGTGGTTCTGTAGGTATTGACACTAAAGGATACTTTTTAATTTAAGGAGAAACACAGGTGATAAGCAGTTGTTTTGAAACAAATACTGTGTGTGTTTGTGTGTGTACCCACACACGTTTGTATCTGTCCTCACAGAGCTAAAGTCTGGGAGGTTACAAACCAAATTGTTAACTATGTTATTCCTGGGGAAGTGAGTGGGTTGAAGTTGTGATAGAGATTTTTTATTTAATATACTTAGGTATTAATTGAGTTTTTTAAACAGCCAAACTGTATACATTTTGTAGTGAACTGTTTTTTAAAGAAAAAGAATGTGTTATGTGGAAACCTGGTGGGCTGTTCCTAAAATACATTTGTTAATAAATGTGCAGGAAGCATTAGGACATTTCTTGTAGCAATTTACTAATCTTTCACAAAATAGGCTAGGTTAGATTAGTGATTTTTTGGCATTTTTTAAAGCCATGGAGTGTATTGTTTGAACTCAATCCTAGGCAGAATTCTTGTATGTGAAAACGATAAAATCAGAGTCAGTTGGTGGAACCTGAGAGTGAGGGGCCTCTGTCAGTGTTCCCCTCCCCTTATAATCTTTTGACAGACCCTAGGGCTTGCTGAACACAGTTTGAAATACACTGTTCTCTTCCCGGGATGCTTTTGATTTAGTCCTTCCTGAAGGTCAGAGGGATATACCAGCTCTGTGATTCTAAAGCACAGAGAATAAAGAATGCCTACAGGTAACCCCAGAATTCTCTCTTGCCTTGCAGAAAACACGTTTAGAGCAGGAGATATTCATGTCATGTAAGATAGTTCCAGATGTACAATAAGAGACAGTTTTTATTTTGCATTTCTTGGCTTTGGAGTCTTATAATCTTCTTAAAAATCCAAGCTTTATGATCTATGCCCTTTTTATATCCACAAAGTGACGAGAACAGTTGTTAAACTAACAAATACAGCTTCTATACATGTCTGACTTCTTTGCCAGTGTTAAACATAATGAAATAAACAACTTTAAAAAGGAAGATATTATTTTGTATTTGTCTAAGAATATCACTCTTTCAGGTCCAAGCAACTGAACAAAGAAATTAAAAAGCATAATTAGTATTTAATAGTGAAATTTAAACCAACTTTTGAAAGAATTATTCTTCTTTTGGGATGCGTACATAATTTTATATTTAGTGTTTCATGCCTAACATTTGATTTCTGGGCTTAGTATTAGAAGCAAAATTTCTTAATGCCATATATCATTATGCTAGTTTGTTAATAAAAGTTATTTTGATCTAAACATGCTAGTGTGTTTAAAATAATAGAGAAGCATATTGTCATAGTTTATTCACATAGACCCAAGTTTTTGTTCTGTGCTTTAAATGGTTTTATTTACTTTTATTTAAAATTTGTGCATGTACGTATGACTATATAGTAGAGGAAAAGAAAACAGCCATAATATAGAAGATGAAAAAAATCTCTTTTCCCCACAAGGTGGTACTGTGGTTCTTTTACTCTTGCAAAAATCTAAGCACAGAATTGATATTTCTGTACTTGTCTTCCTTCCCCCAACATTTTACAGGTGATCTACAATTAGATTCTAATAAAAATGAGAAATAATTTCAAAGGAAATTTGATACTTTTAAGTTTGAGGTAAATGGCAAGCAACTAAAAATTCTCTAGCCTTCTAATAAGAGTTTCCCCTCCTAACTTTTTGCTTCTTTTTAAAAAGTTCATGTACAAATTTTGGTTATAGTTTATGGTATTTTATGTACACTCTTTATACTATATATACTATGATAGTGTAGTAGTTTTTGCTATTATAAAAAGTATTAGCAGACATCTTTAAAATGTTTCAATTAATGAGCATAAATGCAACTCCTCATTTTTAGGCAATTCGATTTTCTCCCTCTTCTAAGCAATATCAATAAAGAACTTCCCTCAGTTCTATAAGTAAAAATTACAGAACATGGCTTAAAAAAAGACAAAACACATGAGTAGATATTGTGTTATTTCTTTTTACACTGTATCTTTCAGCTTATTTGAAGATTAAAAATTATGTTCGTATATAAATATGGAACATCATATATGTTTGTTTTTCTCTGTAGTAAGAAATCAAGGCAAGTCATTGGCATGATTGGGTTCCAGCCTCAACTTCCTGGTTCTGCCCCCTGGTAGCTTGTGACATTTGTTGAGACCTTGCATAGATTTCTGGGCCTGGCAGAGGGGACATGATGACAGAGGTGACACAGCGGCCCTTGCCCTCAGGGCAGCGGTGGTCTCAGGGGTCCTGCATAAAAATTAAGTGGGGCGAGAGCAAGTGTGTCTTGAGACTGCATTCACAGAGTAAGCAGAGCTCTTCCTAGACTGCCCGATTATTTTGGGGTGGCCCGGGGAGCGGGCTGATGGAGATTATGCGGATTTGCCATGGGAATCCCAGAGTCTAGGAAGTGGAAACAAATCTTTGATGAATTTGTTGGCTACAATAATGAACATGGGAGGAAAAGAAAGGAGAAAAGGTATTCTACGAGAGATTGGGGAGACAAAACCAAGGGAAAAAAACAGGATCAAAAATGACAGTAAACGCCGGGGAAGAGAAAAGGCAGAACATAGAAAAGAAGAGCAAGAAGCGGAATTGAACGAAGACGGGGCAGGACACTAGGAGCCGGAGGCTGGGCATCCGGCCTCTCATTTCATCCCACAGGGAGCCCGCGGAGAAGGCGTCTTCGGTCCCGTTTCACGGGTTGGAAACATCGACCTTAAGAGGTTAGATAACTGCTCAAGGTCACCGAGCTAAGTAGCAGAGCCAGGATTCTCACCCCTCCTCAACCCAGATCCAGGGTCTGGCTGGATCGTGCCAGCCGCCCAGGGAAAGGGCCCGCAGGGCTGGCAGAGCGCAGGACGCGCCGGGCTAGAGTCGCAGCTCCATGAGCGTGCAGCAGAGGCGGACGGGCGGGGATCGGTCATTACCTCCCCAAGCAAGGGCGCGGCTCGGGGGCCTCTCTAGACATCCTCTCCACAGCGCGAGTCTGGGCAGAGGAGGGAGGGCGAGCGGCGCTGGGCTCCCGCAAGGGGAGAGTCACCCCATCCCTCCGCTCCCGGTCGCATCCAGCCTCTTCCTGGCTCCGCGCTGGGATCTCCCAGCCACGCCAACGCGGGGGCCCCTCTGTTCGCCTCTCCCGGCCAGCACCTCCAGACCCACACAACTCCACCAACGCGCCCTGAGGGCTGCGGGCGGGCGCTGCATGGGATGCGTGCAAAAGTTAACCATACGCCTCAGGCAGGGCTCAGAGGACAGTGTTTCCAGGCGCCTGGGCTCAAGCTTTGTGGTGGAGCGTACCTGCCAGTGAGACCAGACTCAGACACAGGGAAGCCGGGGATGTTTACTAACCTAACTAACTTACATGAACACACACAAGTACGTTATGGGTAGAGATGTGTGCACCCTCACAGGAGGTAAAAACAAAACAGTCACAGGGAATAATGCCTAGTTTGTATTGTAAATCGGTGCAGTTTGGATGTTATGAGCACCCCATTTGACGAATAGCTCCTGCCAATTCTTAGTGATTATCCAATGATTATTAATTGACGAGACACCTTTCACCTGCAAAATGGCTTGTCTGCATTGTCTTTCTTCTCAGAGAACTGCGAATTAAAGTTTCTTTGTTAGGGAGAACAAAGAAGAATCCAAATTATTTCAAGGAGGCTTTGGCATTTGACTTGGCAAACCCTTTTGCTAAAAGATCAACCTTCCCTCTTTGACTCGCCCCCTCTCTGTCACAGCCTCAGTGTGGGGTTGTCTTTGCAACAAGGCTAATGCTCCCAGCTGGTTTGGGGCCCCTCTCTTTCAGAATTTAGCAGTTTAGAAGTAAGAAGAGATTTAGAAGCCTTCTACCACATACAACCTTTTACTTTCACATCGGAGGTAAAAGAGGCCTGGAGAAGTTAAGGGCATCTTGCAAGTTTGTGCCAAAGCGCGGGCCGACTCCCCGTCCCACCCTTGTTCCTCGGGGGTGGTGGCCACCTGCTCCCATTTCCTCCCTTCACTTGGCCCCCATCCTATGTTCATCTTCCCTCTTGGGAGCCCAAGAAAAACTCCCTTCTTGAAAGTTTGTCAAGCAGGCAATGTCTTCTTCCTTTTCATCTTAAAAATTATTTTCTTTTGCTGTCAGATTCATTCTGACATAGATCAGGGGTGGAAAAGTGTGTGGTATAGAATAGAGTCATTAGTAAATCCATCTCGTTTTTTGTTTCATTTGACAGCAACACATTAAATTAATCCCTGTCCAAAAGAATCACATTAAGGGAGCTGTCAATGCTAATCCCCAGCTCATTGTTGCTACCTAGCTCAGGGTTGACTTTAATAGGTCGCGCTGACATTTGTTTCTTGAGAGGCACATCGGTGACTTCATCCAGACCCAAATCTGTTCTCATCAAAAAGTGGAGGCACTGGCAAGTTTTTACAGACTCTGAATTCTCTGGGTTTCTAGCTTGGGGTTTGGGCTCTTGTTGGAAACATTGATTTACATTTAGCTTTTAACAATGAAAAGAAGATAAGGTAGAATCCTCTTTGAGAAAAACAAAAAGCTGACTAAAAAAACCTAAAACTAGAATATTATTGTTCTTATGCTTATTTGTATCATCCTATATTAGCTACTACTGTTATCTATAGATCTGATTGTATACAGGCCAGATTTAAGGTGAAAAACAAATGAGAAAAAATAAAATGTTGAGAAGAATAGACTGCATAGACTAATGAAAAGGGTAGAAGCAAGGATGAGAAAACCTGGAATATAAAAGACCTATAGAAAAGCTGGAGGGAAAAAAAGGGAATTTACTGGCAAGGAAAAGTAACATTTAAGCAATAATTTGGATAGAAAGAATTCGGGCAGTATAGAAACTAGGAAAAAATACATTACAAAAAGGGCAAAACATTCCTTTAACCAACATTTAGAAACTATGATTATAAAATGTTGTTTTTTTTTTTAAATGTTATTGCTCTGCCTCTCTATCCTCTGTTTTCCACACCTTCCCCCAACCCCTGCACACTGATATGGATTATCCAGCTTTGTGCTTATGACATTTATGGATTCCAGATCTGACAATCATATATTAGCCTTTGTCTGGGCAGCTAAGAAAAAGCAGAAGACTGATCCGATCTTAAATCATTTAACCTGTTCTTAAAATATGCCTCTCACCTGGTTATTCTTATTTTTGTGGATATTGGCAACGTTTTGAAGATGAAGTGGGAGCTAAAAA
Organism: Puma concolor; assembly: GCF_028749965.1. Taxonomy (NCBI): domain Eukaryota; kingdom Metazoa; phylum Chordata; class Mammalia; order Carnivora; family Felidae; genus Puma; species Puma concolor. The sequence continues at coordinate 82,793,205 of NC_141671.1, forward strand.
CTGAGAAGTGGGTATCCATTATTTAACAAACATATTGAGTGAAGTGTACAAATACTACAGATTTGCTATATCCATATATGCCAGAAAATAACTATGTATATTCTATTTTTACTAATTGAATCATACTTTATTCATATTGCAAGGTGATATTATAAATCTTTTTATTAACTGAAAATTCACCTCTACCTCAATTTTTTCCTCTGAAAATCTGTATTTTCAAGTAAACAGGGCACATTTAAACCTTTTACTTTCAGGATTTTTGTTATTTCACTTTTATTATAGTTTTTATTCCTTTTGCTCCCTTTATGTCCTCAGAACTACCTCTGGACATAACCATTTAAAAAATTACTTTTCTATAATCTCTGTAAAACACAAAACTATCTATTGAAGGCAATTTCATTTATTTGAATGATTGAACAACTGAGGCTAATTCTCAGAAAATGGGCTAGGGTTTTTGTGGTCCACATAATAAGACTAGTAAGGATCAGTAAGAAAAGAACTATGCATGCATTCAACAATCTCCAGACAAATGCCAGGAGTATGAGGAATAAGAACTTAGCTTCATAGTGCATCAGTGGACTAAGACCTAGTTGACATTTTAGAAATTGGTGGGTTAGAGCAGACATGAATGGAATGCTAAAACTTTAGGTACTCCAAGGCTTTGTACTCAGCACGATCGATGTCTTCTACATAGTAGGCATTCAGTGGACAATTTTTACACCAATAATGAATGTTTGTGTAACATGCATGGAGAAAGAATGCAGGACAGAAAGAATACAGATAGGAAACAGAAAGGAGAAGGCCAGAGGAGGTGGCAGAGTGGGACATTGTTAGTTGTCGAAGGGGGCATAATCGGTGGTGCTTTGCTGGGTTGCAATGACTGAGGAACCGGATCTGGGAATTAAAGCAGAAAGGTGAAGCCAGTAGGCAATTATGCAGTGGAGATAGGAGTACTTATCCTTTGGAAATGCATCCATATGCACTGTTCACTATATTAATGCTCAGATAAGAGCTTTACCTTCAAGGAATATGTATTTCAAAGGGAAAACATATGTTTTTGAATTTAGATAAGTTGTTGTGTGTAATGATGTATCAGGAAATAACTTTCAATGATTGTGAACTTCTGTGTGCACCTCATGGTTCTGCGCAATCAGGAAGAGCTCCTCCCTTTCTTCTTTGCTGAGATGCTGTAATGACAAACCATTGGTAGTGTATCCCAAGGCCACTGGTGGAGGCTGGGGTGGGACCTGGGGGGTGGGAAATGTTTTAGTAGAGTGAACCTCCAGTCACTCTCTGGAGGCTAAGACCATATCCTAATCCCCCATCCCATCCACCAGTCCTCCTACTGTTGTTTTCTTTATCTGCCCGAGGGTTGGTCTGCCTGCTTTCCTTCTCCACATCTGTCTCCTATGGTTTTTGTGTGGGCTTTTCTTCATCCTGTTGTGGAATAGAGCCCCGATTCACTGCTTTTGCCCTATCACCCATCTGACCTTGAGGCAAGCACAGCATTTTTTTATTTTTGAAAAGGATTATTTTAAATAGTAATGATGGGAAAAGAGGGGATAAATAGAGGTGTGAGGGTATCCCCATTTTCCCCTTCTTTTATACAACTAGATTTTTATGGAATCAAAATATATACAGAAGGACCTAAATCAGAGAGGGTAAGCTTCAGATTTCACGTTAGTTATTTGTCACAGGAGTTGGAGTAGATGTCAGGGCAGGCACAAGGCTTCTGAAAGGATGGTGAAGATTTGCAGTGGGGGTGTGGGTGCTGCTGGCAATGTCACACCTTGGACTGGGTGGGGTAAGGACAGGGAAGAGAAAGTCAGTTCTGGGGCTTTACTCTCCAGTCAACTCTCCTCACTTGCTACTGCTTCTGAACACAGGCTCCCCAGTGCCCATCTCCCTGCCCCCTTCAAGTCTAGGACAGCAGGGAGCAGCAGGGTGAGAAGTCAGACACACAGGGTTGTTTCTAAGTGTTGATAATTTTCTCTGAGCTCTTGATGGCCTCTCATTACTGACCTGTGGCACGTTTCCACAATATTGTTTTCTGGGTTAGTAGACCAAGCTACTTGGAATATAAAGAAGACCCAAGGGGAGAAAGGGATGGATAGGAACTTATATACTTTTAGTTTTTGTTCTATTGCTTCTAAGCCTTTGGAAAAGGCTGTAACTGACAACTACAACCCATTTTCAAACTTAAATTATATCTGTGCAATTTAGGTAGAAAGCCCCTGGGCCGATATGGTACCTTTTTTTCTGTGCCTGCCAGGGTACCAAGCACATTGAAGGCATTTAACAAATAATGATAATAATTTAAAGCAATGGGAGCATTGGGTGTATAGGGAGATAAGAAACTGGAAGACTAGGGCCCACTAATAATTAATAATGTCTCAGGAGGTGGTCCTACTGTTTTTGGATTTTAAATCCCCTTGTTCAATTTCTTGCTGGAGTGAATTCCACACAAAAAAGAATAATCTTTAATTTGATACTTAGTCACTTCAGTGTCCTGTGCTGAGCTGTCTAAGATTGCATATTCTTATGAAAATATACGCATTCATAATCAGTCTGATAATGTTGCTCCCCAGGGCTTCTAAATGCAAAAGCAAGAGATCATATATTCAGATATGTGTCTTCAAAGTCATAGGATCATCTGAGAAGTTTGCATTTCTCATTTTTCACTTTTTATTCTTGGAATTGAAAAGAAAACAACACCACGAAAACTTCTAATTAAATACATAACGAAACAAGGCCCAGCACCCATGAGTTAAGGCCTCACCAGAATGAATTCTTGTCCTTTAATGTGATAGGCTGAATTGACAGACATTGTCATAAAATGACAGGATAACTAGAGTATGCTTTTGATTAAGGTTTGATTAGCAATTATTTTCTGCTTCTTGTGCTTATATTCTGAAGATTCGGAGTCTGCATTTCTTTATGTGGTTGAAATATTCAGAGACCATAGGAAAGGCTACCCCCCCAGGGAAAGACTGGAAAGAATGCAAAGCACGTCTTCTGTGTCCATCCCTTCTTCCAATGTGTTCTTTTTCTTATGTCTAGAGCATCCTTTAGCACCTGTGTTGGTTTGGATTTAGACTTTAATTCTCTTCTCTGGGTCAAAGCTTGTTATTCTTTGCTTTTCTGAACTGACTCCATTTCATATTAGATTCTGCTTTCATAATATTCTTGAATCCTTCCTCTCCTCTATATCCTCTTTACCACGGTCTTATTTTGAAACTACACCATCTCTTTTGTAGTAGCTATTGAATTACTCCAATAGCTTCTTTCCATCCTTCACCTGCTGTTAGAGTTTTTGTTTCTTTTCTTCCTTTTTTCTTTTTTTTTTGAGAAAGAACAAGGAATCTTTAGTGTTCATGTATTTTTGAGAGAGAGACAGAGTGTGAACAGGGTGAGGGACAGAAAGACAGGGAGACAGAATCTGAAGCAGGCTCCAGGCTCTGAGCTGTCAGCACAGAGCCCAACATGGGGCTTGAATCCACAAACTATAAGATCATGACCTGAGCCAAACTCAGAGGCTTAACTGACTGAGCCACCCAGGCACCCCTATTTATTTTTTTCCTTAAAACACAGGTCTGCTTTTGTCTCTCCTCTGGTTAAAAATTTTGACACCTTGGGGCACCTGGGTGGCTCAGTTGGTTGAGCATCTGACTATTGATTTTGGCTCAGGTCATGATCCCAGGGTCCTGGGATTGAGCTCTGCATCAGGCTCCGTGGTGAGTGTGGAGCCTGCTTAAGATTCTCTCTCTCTCTCTATCTCTCTCTTCCTCTCCTTCTGGCCCTCCCCAACTCACTTTCTCTCTAAAAAAATTTTTTGGACACCCCACTCATCAGTTCTCAAATAAAAATAATAATCTTTAGCAGAATATAAAAAGAACTTTGTTGTCTGGTCCCTGGCTATCTTCCCAGCATCATCAGTTGCTACCTGACTGTGGATCTTTGTACATGTGTCTTTATAAGCTATTTTGCTCCATCCATACCTTTGAACATGATAGTCTGTCTGCTTGGATTGCATTTTTCCCTTTGTTTCTCTGAAAGATGCCTGACTTTCCTTCAAGGCTCACCTTGAAATTACCTTATTGTATTGAAGATGGCAATTATTTCCTCTTCATTCCCACACTTCCTTTTAGGAGAATCTGTCCTTGGACTGGGGTAGGATGAAGTTAGATTCTCTTCCAAAAATTGATATGGGGATAGAGAGAGAGTGAATTAGCTGGCTATGGATGTTGGATAAGTAAGGTCTTAGGGTCTCAAGGGTTGATATGGTCATATGTACAAGCCAAAAAAGTTGATCTATGGCAAAAGGTAGGGAAATGGGGCAAATTGCAGGAAAAAGTATATATGAAAGATACGCTTAGAAAGGGAACACCAGTAGGTTCTCGTTAGTTTATCGACTCTTATCAGAGTCCCTCTTGAGACTGCATTTTCCTTTTAGAAACTCTTATCTATTTATGCTAATATATTCTTATTTTATTTTATTTTATTTTATTTTATTTTATTTTATTAAAACATTTTTTTTAATCTTTATTTTTGAGAGAGAGACAGCGTGTGAGCAGGGGAGGAGCAGAGAGAGAGAGAGGGAGACACAGAATCGGAAGCAGGCTCCAGGCTCCGAGCTGTCAGTACAGAGCCCAACGCGGGGCCCCAACTCACAAACCATGGGATCATGACCTGAGCCGAAGTCGGATGCCTAGCCGACTGAGCCACCCAGGCGCCCCTAATATGTTCTTTATTTAACTTGTCCAACTGAGTTTCTGTTTTTTGTTATAAAATGATTCCTTATTAAGACTGATCTAATATATGCGAGAAAATTATTGCATACATATCTGTCTTCTCCACCAGACAGTAAACTCCCTGACAGTTAGGACACTGTTTTATTTATCTTGAGATTCCCAGCAATTAGTCTAGCTGTGGTAGATTGACAATATATGTTTGAATGAAAGAATACTAACCTCATTTTTTCACTGCCTTTTCTAACAAAGAGCTTAGGAAATTACAAAGTTGGTGTTGCTATCATAGTGGATGATAAAGTGTTAGGTCTTCCAGTAACATATTGTATTTTAATAAGGGTTTTCTGGAATCAATCCTTTGAGGTACAGGAAAAGCCGTAAAAGTGGGAATTTATCAGTATTGGATTTCATGGGGAGGTATTTAGGATCCTTTCAATGTCTGAAATTATACCGTTGTTCAGGGCCAGTGGGGAGTAGGGCTAACAGCAGGAGGAACTGTCTGAGGGACAGATGGACACCCTTCCTGCAGGGACTGATGAAGTGGGAACAGGAATGGGACCTTACTTCCCAGAACTGCATTTAATTCCTTCCTAATGGTTTCCTATAAACACAGATCATCCAGGAAGAACAGAAAATAGTCTTAGAGGAACCTTTCAAAATACTGAGTTCCTTGAGGTTATATCACAATGTGGAAAGTTCGCTTTGTGAATTAGTATATTGCTCTTTAAATATTTTTATTTCTAATAATACATTCTCTTCCACTTTCTGTGTTAGTATTACCAATCAAATGGCACTTAAAGACATCAAATAAACAATTATTTTCTATGGCATAAATTAAAGATGATGTCATATTATAGCTGAGACCTCACTATAGGAAAATCAAATGTGATGGATCATTGAAATCAGCCTGAGATGAATGTTTCCCTCTCCGAAATGAACCTTCCAAGATTTTTAGGTCATAGAATTGTTGATCTCTCCTTTTAATTGTGAGGTGTACATTTTTACCTTCTTTTCTTCCTAGTCTACAGTATTAATAAGCCTTCCCTTTCTTTGGCTATACCAAGACTCTTCTTGTTTTTTGTTGTTGTTGTTGTTGTTGTTGTTGGTTGAACCAGGGCAGTGCAACTATCGTCCTCATTAACTGGCATTTCTCTTGGTGCAGATACATTTGAGAGCATCAGCATTAATCAGACCAAAGCCTATTTTAGCAAGTCCCCCTTCTAGACAAAACTTTAAACAGGGAATTCATCCTTTTTTTTTTTTTTTGAAAAAAAAATTTTAATATTTATTTATTTTTGAGAGAGAGAGAGAGAGCGAACATGAGTGGGGGATGGGCACAGAGAGAGGAGGACAGAGGATCCAAAGTGGGCTCTGTGCTGACAGCAGAGAGCCTGCTGTGGGGCTCAAACTCATGAACCGTGAGATCATGACCTGAGCCGAAGTCAGATATTTAACCAACTAAACCAACTAAGCCCCAAACAGGAATTCATCTTTCTTAAAGCTGTTATGGTAAATGTGCCAGGCATTAGAGGCTAGCTTTATTTGAGGATTTAGTAAATTCTACATGTGGTTTAAGGTGATGTTTCTTTTAACATTAAATGTAATTATAATAGGGTAGAGGTGCAATGTAGGCATGTTGTTGGATAAACACATAAATTTATGGGTGCTCAACAGATTCTGTGCTTATTCCTGCCTAGTGAAAATGTTTCTCAGCTCCAGTAAAACATATATATGCTATCCTCTAGAGAATCTAAGAACATAAATGGAAGTTAAGCAGCTGGACAGAATGCCAATGTTTTAAAATATAGCTAAGAATCAGAGTTAGAAAGCAGAAAGACCTCTTTAGCTTCAAAGGTAGCCAATTAAGTTGCAAACACTATTGGTAATAGTTGCTGTATTCAGAGCCTTATTATATAAAACACCATGCTGTCTTGAAACTGAAGAGGTTGCCATGCAGTTGTCTCCATAATCCATAATTGAAAGAATCATAAATGTAACAATTATTTCCCTCTATGATTGCTTTCACAATTTCTTGTTCTCTGCAGGATCCTTGCGTTTTTTTTCTTTCTTTCAGCTCATTGCAACGATCAAGCAATTATAGTGTGATTCATATTTAAGATTAAATTTTGCATGTCTACTGAGGTATAATTGTGAACTATGTTTACATAATCAATCAACTTTTTAAGTAAGTAGTATTGATTGCAACATATCCTTTGTAAGTAATATCTATTTGGCCTAAGTTTTACAAGTTATATCAATCAATGACTTATAACAAAACAATGTGATTAAAGATGGACATAAATAGTATAATATTCAAATTGGAAAAGCTACTCTGAATGATGGAAAAGAGATAAGAAATAAAAGCAATTCCCATATGTTGTATTTTAATCTAATCTTTTTTTTTTTTTTTAATTTTTTTTTTCAACGTTTATTTATTTTTGGGACAGGGAGAGACAGAGCATGAATGGGGGAGGGTCAGAGAGAGAGGGAGACAGAGAATCGGAAACAGGCTCCAGGCTCTGAGCCATCAGCCCAGAGCCTGACGCGGGGCTCGAACTCACGGACCGCAAGATCGTGACCTGGCTGAAGTCGGACGCTTAACCGACTGCGCCACCCAGGCGCCCCAATTTTAATCTAATCTTAAGAAGTCCTGTCATCCTCCAGAAGATATTTCTAGCTTTAAGTACTTTAAAATGTTGGTAATGAACTAAATGAAGATGTTATTACTTCTCAGGTTTGATATTGCCATTCTGTACCTATCACGCAGTGACAGACAATGCTTATAAATCTATTAATCAAATCAGTTAATATCAGTTACAAATCAGGCAAATCAATTACTATTTGTTTAGGAGTGATTGCTCACCAGGCTTAGATTGGAGACTGGCCAGCTTCTGTAAGAGCCCTGATTTAATGGGTGAGTTTAACGAGAGCAGTTAAGTTCTCTTTCTCCTTGCTCACTCCCCACTCCACCTCATGTCTACTGGGAGAAGAGGGAGTGAGACCACCTAGGGAAGAGGAGAGGAAAAGTTAAAGGGGAATGAGGGCACAGTTCCAGGGGGGTTCTCATGCATTTTGAACGAGTGAAACAAAAGTAGCTCCCTACATGTAAGTTCAAACTCTTCTGTGAAAAAAGAAAAAAAACCATCAAAGTATGTCATCTTAACCAAAGCTAATAGCACTTTATAATATTTTAGACTTAATAAAGCATTCAAATATTTCTTTCCATGTATAACCCATCTATTTTAATGAAAACTCTCACCATCTAATTCATTCTCCTGATTGTACAGGAGAACTGACTTTCTATATTATAATTAGAGTGGTTACATACTTTATTGTCCAGATTTGGACACTGAAAATAAAAGAGGTTGCTATTAATAACTACCCCAGGACAACAGGTATGAACTGGGGAACTAGGACTTATGAGCACGTTGACGTTGATTATAAAAAATAGAATAGTTGAGTCTTTAAAATTAATTGTTTTTTTTATTGTTCTGCCATTATGATGGAGGAAACAGTTAAATTAGCTATTCTAATAATAGTTAACATATTTAGATCAGTTATTATATACCAAGCAATATTATGAGTATTTTATTTGTAAAAATATGATTAATCCTCATAATAACTCCATGAGGTTGCTACTCTCATCCCTATTTCATAGATAAGGAAACTGAGGTTTAGAGAGGTTAAATTGCTTGTCCAAAGTCACAAAACTAGTACTAAAAGAGGTGGGATTCAAACCTAGTTATTTTGCCTCCAGAGTTTATGCCTTTCATGAATCTAACACTAATGGTTGTGGAGGCAGGTCTTTAAAAGCAGTAATGTTTGAAGGGCTGAGCAGATCTCATAGGTTTGCAATCCTGGGGGCCATAAAAAATTAGAAGCCTGGGGTAGGAGGTTGTGAAGTGGATGCTTAGGGATCTGGTATTATAAATGAGAAATTACAGAATGAAACTGCAGTTATGGATGACCCTTGGTGTGCTTCTTAAGGCGTGGATTTTACACATGCTTCAAGGAAGTAGGAATGATAACCCATGGTGAACCCACCAGGGCAAGCAGAGGCAAAAGGAACATCTGACTTAGATGAGGAATAAAGGTAGGGAATGGAGATTCCTGACCATTCTTTTGGGCTACACGTGAGCTATATACATAACCTTGGCTTCAGTTTTTGTTGATAGAAGGGAACCACTTGCTCTTACTTCCAGGGAACAAAAGAATGAAAGATAGCTGGGTGGGACAAAGGGAGGTTTTTAGTCAATGCACTGAGACCACTTGGCTCAGCCTTCAATCCTGGCTACCATTAAACTGCTGGAGACCAAACAGAAGTTCTACAATGCTGAGTTTGTGCTGAGAAATCACAGAGAAACCACTGGATCTATTTATTCCTTGATTTTCAGCTCTCTTTATAGTACGAAATTATGAGATTCAAGCACTGGGTGCAATATGCTGCCAGTTCTAATGTGGGTTGTGTTGGTCTTTTAGGCAATTATTTTCATCCATATCAACCAAGATATCTTTGGTTCTAATCATTTATCATCATATTGATTTTGGGGCAAACATGTACTTAACATATACTTTTAATTTCTTTGACATATTGTTTCTAAGTTTTCCTTTAAGAATATGAGACTACATTTGTTCACTTCTTTTATTGATAGTTTACTCACCTGGTCTCAGTTATTTGTATTCATTAAACTGCCAAACTTAATCTTGATTGTGTTGGTCAATCTTACTGAGGATCTTTTTATTGAATAATGATACCATGAGAAGAAAATAATTCTTGTCTTCAAAGTATACGAGTCCCAACGCAAAACAAAACAAAAACAAAAGATAACGTAATTGAAAGCAACATAAACAAGGGCAGATAATAATAGGATTCATTTATATTAACTCTCAGTGGTTATAGTTTAAAAGGGTATTCACCAGATATTTTCACCTATACTCGCCTGTTTGAGTATTATCGAGTGTTTTTGCAAAATGGTCAAGTACAATGATAAAAATACTAAAGAAAAAGTTATAGTATCTTTAAAAAGCTAAATAAAATCCAGAATTTTAAATTATATTCATAAAATGCCTGCATATTCTTTTCATGTGTACTGTTTAAAAAAAAAAAACCCTTTAGTTTTAAATTAGAAGAGAGATCAGAGGTTACCTAATTCAGTCTCCTTTATAGGGCGAGCAACTGAGGATCAGAATCTTTTATGCCTTGCTCAAATTTGCTTGAAAGCACAAACAGAAACAGGGTCCCTTAGGCTGCATCCCTTTTAATAGTTTTGTATTCACTTAAAATTAAAAAATTAATATCATATAAATAGAATACAGAATGTACTCTATAAAGCTAGTACTGAAAGATAAAGGCAGAAATCTAATTCAGGAAAATGTAATTTTTTTCTCTAACAAAGTAACACATTCCTGTGTGTCAAAATCAGCAAACTGCATAAATAATTCTAAATTCTAATCTTGCTTTTGTCACTGTCTTTGTATAGTATTTGGTAGGACAGTTCACCTCAGTGACAGTAACCCCATGTATATAATAGGAAAAGTATTGTTTTTACTTCTGAGGCAGAGAAAATTCTGATATCTCTCTTTTTTAATGCATCAACAATTGAAAGGGTTAAAAATTCCACATTATGAACATACTATCATGTTTTGATAAGAAGAAATTATTTGAAGTACTAAGAATAATACTTAAGCAAGGCTGAAAATCATTAAGTTTGATATTCTTTATGCCCATGACTTTAATTTTACTCTTTTAGATAGAATTAAATATATTTTCTGTATATATGTTTTTCTGTCTTGACCAAATTCTTGTCAGAAATAAATTGTGTTGTAAAACTACAATAACTTTCTGGAACTTAGTAAGCCAAGCCAAATCATTCAAGCAATTTCTTCTCCCTGAATTCCTGCCTTAGCTCAATGGACTGTTTCCATTGGTCACATTAATTGGGTAATTACTGAATCTCCATTACTTTCTGACATTACAGCTGAACCAAAAATAAGAGCACAAACATTGAGGGTAAGTTGTGAACAAATAGCACAGCTATTTAAGTCTTTTTGTGTACATGTATTTATATTTTTTTAGAAGTGAAGGACAGGCTTTCATTTTAGGTTAGAAAAATAAAAATGAAGGAAGAACCAAAATAATCTATTTTGGAGTAATATCTTTCTTAAATTAAATGCTTAAATTATAATATTAGAAGAGGCATAATCCCAATCCATAATTCAACTTCAGTGCATGCAAAGACTTAATTATAGACATTATTAAAAATACCTGATGCCTTTTTATGGGAGCTAATGTTTAAATCTATTTGACAAAGTTCTGTTTGCTGCACCTCATTTGCATTGCCTATCATACAGAACAGATAAAATGCATAGTCGTCTTGTTCTTTATTAAAGGCATATCCATTTTCATCTTGAAGACATAGGTTTGAGTCAAAGAATTATCTTTTAAATAGAATTAGTCCTTGGAGTTAATGTGTTGGCACTTCTTTTATGGTTCTGATTATATTTTTATTTTAACCATTAGAGGGCACGTTAGTCCAAGAAATATTAAACAAAAAGCACAGCAACAAGAAGGAAATAGAAGTAGTAGGCAGTGAAAATTTATATATTTATGCTTATTTTCCCTCATTGTCATTTGCAACATAATTTACCAGATTTTTTTCTTAATCTGAAAATAATTCAGGTATATATAGTTTCTTGCGAGAAATAACTCTAGGCTTTTTATTGCTAGTTACTTCTCCTAGGAGAATAATGTTGGCCTAGTTGAATTTGGCAAGGTTGACTATTATGTGACCAAGGAGGACATAATAAATCATGGCATTTGAAGAACATCCTGAGTTCAAAGTTACATACGATTAGATTATTATAAAGTAAGTAAATGCCAGCCCCTGGTTTTGTAGTTAAAAAAAACAAAAAACCAAAAAAACCTATGTGTGAATGAATGTAGCTCAGCAACTATGCTTCACTGCGAGTATTTATAACCTTTAAAATTTGGTACAAATTACAGAGAGAACAATAGATGGCCCCAGAGTGAACACAAGGCTTTATTTCACTAGAAAGGCTTGGCTGAGGTCATAAACTGTGAGAGGGCAGGCAGCTCAAGAGGCTTATGAATGACTGCGGAGTCTCAGAATGAGTTCATTTGTTTTCAATCTACAGCAAACTGTTATTATTTCTAATGTTCAGTCTTTTGCTCTAAAGGCTGCAGGTTTTAATCTGTAAGGCTGAAATAGATACCAGCTAGTATTTAACAATAATGCTTTTATGACGTTAAGTTAAAGGAATACTTTAAATGACTAATTCATTAATTTATTTAATTAAACAAAGTGAGCACCTGCTAAATTTCAACTTCTGGGCTAGGTGCTAGGGAATAAAGATAGATCAATACATTGTCCTTGGCTTGAAAATAAGCTTTTTTGTTTTAAATACCCTTTGATTTACAAAGAAATAAATCAGGAAATAGCTGTAGTATATGATAACTTTATATATTAGTGGGAAAAGAGAAAAGAGACTTACCAAGCCTACCGCAAAAAATATTTTACATTACATTTTTAAGGGAACTAAAGGTATAGGCAAAGTCATTAGTATATATTATCTTCAGTTTAAGACTGCAGAACTGCTCTGGTAATATTTTTTTTCTGAAAGTCAATTATACAATAAATCGTAGTAATTAGTTGCATAAAACAAGGTAATAATGTAATTAAAACCAAAATATTTACTTGCTATAGAAGATACTTTTATGCATCTTAATTCTGCTCCTTGCAAGCTAATAATACTCTATAGGAATTTCTGTGTGGCTTTTACATCTGCTGGCTGTGGAATTAGCATGTACAAAGAGAGCTCAGAATTATGCTTTAATTATGATTTGAATGATGATTTGAGTCTGAGCATGAGTTGTCAACAGAATTGTGAGCTGGGGGAAAAAGAGATAAGGACTGTTAGTGGGATTAAAAAGTATATTTGCAGTCACTTACTTTAAAGTGCCTTTTGTTTTAAAAGAAGTAATTAATGTTAGGAATTAATTGGTTCAGATTCTTGATTTTAAAGTTATCACTTGGTTGCTAAGATGAAGCCTTTTCAGAATTACTACACGATGTGCAATGACAGGAACATTTCAGTTGAAAGGTAGAAAACATAATTGAAAAGCTAGCTTTTGAGTGCCTGCTTATCACCCTAATTGATAGCAGATGAGCCCAAGGAACTAAATGCTGTAGTTTAATAAAAAATTTATTTAGTTGGATTTCACATTATGATGTACATCATACATCAGCTTTCCTCTAAGAGCTAAACATTTTTGCTGATGTTTTTATATAATAGTAGGTTTTACGTGGATCCTGGTCAGTATGCATTAACTATTATGAAGCAATTAGTCAAAATTATATGCAAAAAATGGATCTAGGTATAGTATCTAAAAATCTTTTAAGGTTAGGAAAACCAAATTTAGGGTATTCATAAAATGCAGCCATAAAGAATGATGTTTCAGGTATGCATTTATTGACATAGATATCATGTTACAAAACAGGCTGTATAGTCTGAGGCCTGCTACTGTAAGAAAAAAGAACATATGTAGGAATGGGGAAAACCAGAAAGGACATATACCAGTGTTAATAGTGGTCATCTAAGGCAGTGGATTTGTAAGAGATTTTTATTTTCATTAGGCATATCTGTACTTTTTTAATTTTTTTACAGCAAATATATTTAATAATGCAATAAATTATGATATATTAATATCACATATTATTCTGGGCTACCTAATGTTTAGCAGCAAAATTTTCATATGACTTTAGCTATGTACAATTGTTGATATTTAGTTGGTCCTAACATATATTTACAATTCCTTTTATTCATTTGTCTTCTGCTTTTGTATTTATACATTTTACTATAATGAATATTAAACATTTAGCAAAATATATCATAGGTAATACCTAATTTTTCTCATACAAATGAGAATATAGAGTGAATTCATAACTAGAAAACAAAAAGGACAGTTGAACAATGGATCTGAATTTAAGCTTTGTGAATATAGGAGAAGGGAATACTTAAGATCATATGAAGGAATTATGTACTGGGTGTGCATATAGAAAGAATGAAATGAAAGGAAATAGATCCATATTATATCACATTTTGAATCTGCACATGGGGAGGAGGATAATAGAACTATTGGTAACGATTGATCAAACCAGTCAGGAAAGAAGGTGTGACTATTTGAAAAAAGATGATGGATGGGGCGCCTGGGTGGCTTGGTCGGTTAAGCGTCTGACTTCGGTTCGGGTCATGATAGAGCCCCGCATCGGGCTCTGTGCTGACAGGTCAGAGCCTGGAGCCTGTTTCAGATTCTGTGTCTCCCTCTCTCTCTGCCCCTCCCCCGTTCATGCTCTGTCTCTCTCTGTCTCAAAAAGATATAAACGTTACAAAAAAATTGAAAAAAAAAAAAAAAGAAAAAAGATGATGGTTTGGCTAACACCTGCCTGCCTTTCTATAAGGTTAAATCCCTTTGAGGAGGAAACATGGTCCAATTGATCTGCTCAAGAAGTTTATTTTCTTACTTCTATTTAAAAGCGTAGCATTTGGCAGGTGTATTCTCAGGGTACTGTAATTCAGGCAACACATCAGTGTAAACAGTTGAACCACACATACAAAAATCAAATGAGATGGGTGGATTGAGTGGAAGCTAAGCAGGAATTTCTATTTTAGGAAGAGCAGAAATGACCTCTATGTGAATTACTTGGGAAACACACACACACACACACACACACACACACACACACACACACACACACAATGACTCTAGGTCAAGAAGGATCAAGCTATAAAAGAAAAAGATCGCTTTGGGGGCTCTTGGGTGGTTCGTCCGTTAGGCGTCCGATTTTGGCTCAGGTCATGATCTAGCGGTTCGTGGGTTTGAGCCCCACTTCGGGCTCTGTGCTGACAGCTCAGAGCCTGGAGCCTGCTTCAGATTCTGTGTCTCCCTCTCTCTCTGCCCCTCCCCTGCTCATGCTCTGTCTCTCTGTCTCAAAAATAAATAAAAAATTTTAAAAATTTTTAAAAAAGAAAAAGATTGCTTTCCTAGTTTAGTTTAATAGTTAATCATGAGGTAAGTATTTATTAATTTTTGCAAGTAAATGTTATAAAATCAAAGTTTAAGGGAAGAAGTTATGTTTCTGGGGACACAGTATTAAGCTTCTTTCTTTCCTTTGTGATTAAACGAGATACTCTAGTGTTTTATTTTTTCTGCTTCATAGGCTGTCTTCATTCTGATATGTGCAAAACAGCTTTTAACTACTAGCGAATAATCAATTTCCATTACAATTTTATTAACAGTAAGTAATTAACGAGTCTCACAATTTTATTTAGAATGTTGGTTCAAATATCGGGCTGTAATTTTTTTCAGCCCAAATGATAATTTGTAAACCAACCATGTTTCAAATTGGTCCTTTATCCGATGAACTGATTTTCTTGGGAGGGAAAGCTTAGAAAAATTTCTAATTAGTGCTAAGACCTGATTTTCTGTGGCTCACTGCTTCATGTATTCTACTTCTTCAAATTATGCTGTAGGAAATGTCTTTAGAGGTTGGTGTTTTCTATTGATCTCTACAATTGTCCTCAGTAATTTAGAAGTTAACTGTGCAGTGATTTTTCAAGA
The DNA here is from genome assembly GCF_028749965.1 of Puma concolor. Lineage (NCBI taxonomy): Eukaryota > Metazoa > Chordata > Mammalia > Carnivora > Felidae > Puma > Puma concolor. The sequence continues at coordinate 82,808,592 of NC_141671.1, forward strand.
ATGTGCCGGAGCTTTGAGTCAGCACACACTCCTCTCCACCGAGCCAGGGGACAAAGATCCTTGTAGCCCCTCATTGGCTCCAAGCATAAGAGTGGGACGCCTGGACTCCAGCTGTCAGTTCATTTCCTCTGTGTAACTCTCCTGTTCTTTCAGCTTGCAGTTCACTTCTTAAATGCCTCTTTCCTTATAAGCTGAGAAGGGATTTGTGCAGCATGAGCTTACCTGAGAAACTAAAGATCATTAATTAGAAAGGTGCTTCTGGGCAACAGGAAATTTTTCATTGGAAAGGTTTCAAATCTAAGAAAGTAATTAATTTCTCTGTGGAAGAAGATCACATTTTTCTCTTCTGATGTCCTTCCCAATTGCGATTGAATGGTTTAAGGCACAACAGAGGGAATATGACTCCTCTCTCATTAACCCTCACAGTTTGGCTTCCTCTTTTCTATCTCTTTCCTTTCCTCTTCCATTTTGGCATTAGTGGTGCCTTCTACGGATTTTGGATGACATTTTATTTTATTTTTGTGAGGAAAAGTTAAAGAATATGTTTGAAGGAATATAACACAATAAGTATTTTTCTTAATGTGTATATAGTGTCAGAAGGAGTTTTTAAACTAAAAAGTTCCTGTTTATTAAAAATGACAAATTAGGAAAAATAGTTGCAGTAAATACGATGAAGTTTTGTTAAAAGGAAAATAGCAAGTTAGGAAAATAGTTGCAATAAATACAATAAGGCTTCACCATCATATATCTATCTGATATATATATATATATATATATATATATATATATATATATATATAGAGAGAGAGAGAGAGAGAGAGAGAGAGAGAGAGATTATAGTCTTATAAAAGATACTGAAACTCCAATCAAAATAGGAAGAAAGAACATGGCAGGCATTTCAAAGAAGAAATAAAAGGATCTAAAATTTATTATTAGTAGTCATCAAAGATTAATATTGAAACAAGATATACTAGAAAAGTTTATGTATGTATGTATCTGTCTACCATCTATCATTATCATTGTCATCTAGTACCAGTATGGACTCAAGGATCCCTATTTTATTCATTGGATTATAATTCTTACTATGTTTATTTTCATGCTCAGATTGCCCCAGATTTGGTGAGTGGGAGGCCCTTTAAGCTGGCTTTGTGTCTTTCTGACATGCTTCCATCATTTTTTTGAGTGCTTTCTTATTTTCTGGTATAAAAAGATGTGTAAGACTGATCTCAAACTTTTCCTACCACAGACCTAGAGTTAGCATTTCTGCAAGGAGCTATTGTTCCGTTTAGTAGCATTTAGAAACAAAGATGAGATGTTCAATGTGCTCAGTCCAAATTCACAAAGTTCTTTACTTGCCTTTCTCTCTTTCATATTTGCATGTTTCTTCTGCAGGGAGAACTCTGGCTCTGGCCACATCAATACATTTACTCATTTGGTTATCCCTTCAATGCACATAAACTAGTTTAAGAATTCATGTACCTTTACCACCACAAAAACAAACCTGTTAAGATGAGATCCAGATTTGTTTGTAGTTCTTTTATTTGCTAGCCAGTGCTCAAAAGTAATTTAGATCAGTTCTGTTTTTCTCACACGGTATGCTTATATTATTTATTTAAAATACAGTTTGGATCATTTATTTATGTTTGGATTTAATTTTATAGTTTTCCTTATATCTGTTGATTTATGTATATTTTTAAAATATATTGAACATTAACATGCTTTCAAAAGTATCCAAATAGATATACTTAGGTATCCTCAATCCCTTTTCAATCCCTTTCATTCCATTACCCCTCACCTCTTTATAAGCAATCAGTTTCATGATTTTCTAGTTGATCTTTTCTGTGGCTTTTCTAAAAACAAGCATATTCCTGTATATTTCCTACTTTTCCTTCTTAAGCAAAGGTAGTGTACTGTATATGCATTTTTGCATTGATATGAAAATCAATGCATATCAGTTCATAGATATTTTCTTTATTCTTTTCTTACTGTTACATGATACTTCATTGTGTTTTTGTACTAATTAATGCATTCAATCTCATATGTTTGGGTTTTGGATTTTTTAATTGCAAATAATGTGGAAATGAATAGTCTCATATTGTTGTTGTAACTTCTCAGTAAAAATTCTGGAAATGGGATCATTGGATTGAAAGGTAAATGTGTTTGCAGTTTTGTTATGTATTATTAAATTTCCCTCCATAGGCTTGTATCATTTTGCATCCCAGGAGTTTTGTATGAAAGTGCTTTTCTGCATAATTTTATGAAAAGAGTATATTATTAAGCTTTTGAATTTTTGCCAGTTTGATGGGTTAAAAGTGGTATTTCAGTGTACTTTTAATTTTCTATTATGAGTGAAGTTGGACATCTTTTCATATGTTTAGAGTCATTAAAAACTTTTTTTGGTGAGTTACTGTTCATGTCTTTTGTCTACTTTTCCAGAGGATTTTTGTCATTTTTTTATTTCTTTTTATGTCAGAGATATCACCCCTGTATCTGTGATACATGTTACAGATTTTTCTCCCATCTATCATTTGTCTTTTGTTTTTGTCTTGTGATGTCTTATGTCAAACAAATGGCATCTTATTTTTATGCAGTAAGACTTTTCAAATTTTCTTTTATTGTACCTGGAGTTTGTCATTATTAATAAGTCTTTACCTATAGCCAGATTGTAAAGGAATCTACCTGTGTTTTCTTATAGTGCTTGTGTTGTTTCATTTGTTTTAATGTATGTGTTAGGGATGATTTAATTTTATCTTTTCCAAAGGCTATTAAGTTGTCCCAATACCATTTATTAAGACATTCATCATCATCCCAGTAATCTGAGAAATCACCTTTATTATATACAAAATTTCCATATACATGTGGCCCTGTTCCTGAACTTTTTATTCTAGTCAATTGGTCTGTCTATTCATGCATTAGTAGTATACTATTCTATGGTGTCTTTTAATATCTGGTAGGGATAGTACCCTTTCATAGCTTTTCTTTTCCTGTGTTTTCCTGTGGTAATCTTTCATGTTTATTTGTTTTAAGTTTTTATTTAGATTCCAGTTAGTTAACATACAGTGTAATATTGGTTTCAGGTGTATAATATACTGATTCAACACTTCCATATATCACCTGGTGCTCAACACAGCAAGTGCACTCCTTAATCCCCATCACCTATTTAATCTATCCCCCCACCCACCTCCCTTCTAGTAACCATCAGTTTGTTCTCTCTAGTTAAGAGTCTGTTTCTATGTATGTATATATATATATATATATATATATATATATATATATACATATATATGTATACACATATGTAAAATGTACATATATTTTACACATATATATGCACACCCACACCACATCTTCTTTATCCATTCATCAGTCAACGGATTCAAGCTGCTGTACAACAATTTGGCTGTTGTAGATAATGCTGCTATAAACATCAGAGTGTGTGTATCCCTTTGAATTAGTAGTTTTGTATTCTTTGTGTAAATACCTAGTAGTGCAATTGCTAGATTGTAGGGTAGTTCTATTTTTAACTTTTTGATGAATCTTCATACTGTTTTCCAGAGTGGCCACACCAGTTTGCATTCCCACCAATACTGCAAGAGGGTTCCCATTTATTCACATCCTCGCCAACACCTGTTGTTTGTTGTGTTGTTGATTTTAGCCATTCTGACAGGTGTGAGATGATATCCCACTGTAGTTTTGATTTGCATTTATCAATGATAAGTGATGTTGCACATCTTTTCATGTGTCTGTTTGCCATCTGTATGTCTTCTTTGGAAAAATGTCTATTCATGTCTTCTGCCCATTTTTTAATTGGAGTATTCATTTTTTGGGGGTGTTGAATTTTATAAGTTCTTTATATATTTTTGATGCTAACCCTTTATCACATATGTACTTTGTCAATATCTTCTCCCATTTTGTAATTTGCCTGATGTTTATTTTTCCATGTGAATTTTACCATCATCTTATTTAGCTCTAGAAAAGGAACTTGTAGGTATTTTTATTGGATGGCATTAAATTTGTAAATTAACTTTAGTAGAGAACCGACATCTTGGTGATATTGAAATGTCGTAACCCAGAACATAGAGTATCTTTTCACTTACGAGTGTTTTATAGTTTATTCATACAGTTTTATAGTTTTACTCATATTTTCACTTTGAACATTTCTTGTTAAGTATTTTTGTAAGAATTTTATCCTTTTTGTTGCTATGGTAAATGGGTTTTTCTCTTCCATCATATCTTCTATTTATTATTTGTGCTTTTGAAGGTTGCTGATTTTTACATATTAATTATGTATATTCCTATCTTGATTAATTCTTTAATTTCTTAAGATAGTTTTACCACTGATTCTCTAGGGGTTTCTAGATGTATTCAAATGTCCTTTGTGAGTTCCAGTTCAAGACTGCAATATAGGAAGCTTCTGAAATTACCTCTTCCCATAGACACATTGAATTTATAGCTATAAGTAGAGAAATTTCCTCTGAAAGAAATCCAGAAACTGGCTGAATAACTACTACATATTGTCAAATAAGAAAATATACACATTAAAATGGACAGGAAAGGCTGAGACAAACTCTTACCACAAACCCCACTCCCAGCAAAATAACATACAATCAAGAAGGAATTCACAACTCCTAGCTTCTCCCTGAGGAGCAAAGGATTTGAATTCAACATCCAGCACCTCAGTTTTTAAAAATTCCACCTAAGGGATGGGCTGCTAAAATATCTAGTTCTGAAAGTCAAAGGGGCTTGCATCCATGAAACATATAAGATGGTAGCAAGCTAAGAAATAGTTCTTAAAAGAGGAACTCCTTTACCCTGCTGGTGGGATGCAAACTGGTGCAGTCACTTTGGAAAACAGTGTGGAGGTTCCTCAAAAAATTAAAAATAGAACTACCCTATGACCCAGCAATTGTACTGCCAGGTATTTCTCCAAAGGATACAGGTGTGCTGTTTCAAAGGGGCACATGCACCCCAATGTTTACAGCAGCACTACTGAGAATAGCTAAAGTATGGAAAGAGCCCAAATGTCAATTGACAGATGAATAGATAAAGAAGATGTACACACACACACACACACACACACACACACACACACACACTAGTGTTACTTGGCAATTAAAAAGAATAAAATCTTGCCATTTGCAACAAAATGGATGGAACTAGAGTATATTATGCTAAGAAAAATTAGTCACTCAGAGAACATAAGGAAAAGGAAGCAAAAATAATATACAAACAGGGAGGGAGACAAAACATAAGAGACTCTTAAATATAGAGAACAAACTGAGGGTTGCTAGAGAGGTTGTGGGTGGGGAGATGGGCTAAATGGGCAAGGGGCATTAAGGAAGACATTTATTGGGATGAGCACTGGATGTTACAAGTAGGGGATGAATCACTGGATGCTACTCCTGAAATCATTATTGCACTATATGCTAACTAATGTGGATGTAAATTAAAAAATATATATATATATATTTTTTTTTAAAAGAAAAAGAAACAGTTCTTAATGGATTTAAGAGGACTCAGTGTGGCTCTTCTTCCCAGGGCTCAGCACAGAAGGAGCAGACAGAAACACCATCTCCCAATCTTCCTCTGAAAGAGGTCTGTTTGTATGCTGTAATAGCTGCTATCTGAGGGTCAGGATTCTAATTTAGTATACTTTTAGGGGTTGATTGTGATCCTCCCCTGAGACATAGGAGGCTGGTGTATGTTCTCTCCATGTCTTCCCTCCTCTCTGCTCCAGGTTGCTGGTGTCTCCCTGGAAGGAGCTTATACACATGTCTGAAGCTCTGGCTTTTGTGGCTGCCACCAGAGGATATACCCCTTGATCATCTGGCTCTGGTAGCCACTGGGGCTTATGTTCTCTGGCCCCATAGGACCGTAGCCAACAAAGAAACAGTTATAAACTGGTTATCTCCCCAGGGCTCAGTGCAGAGGGAACAGACAGAAACACCCAGCTCTCAGTCTTTTTTTCCATGAAAGAGGTCTGCTTGCATACTTTAAAAGCTACGGTCTGAGTATTTGGCTTCCCATCAGCTTGCATCTAGATGCTGACTGAGATCCTCCGCTTTGGTATACTGACAGATTTGTGCATAACCTCAACTACTGGGAGCCACTAAGAACAAAGAAGTCAACTTGGACAATCACAATGGTTTGAAAGACAACCAAGGGCTAGAGCTGAGTTGAAAGATAAGATTCCTTTCCCATACAGACTACTCCATCAAGATGGGAAAGGTGGCTGTTTTATCTACTGCACCAAACCCAATACAGGGAGTCAAGAAAAATGAAGAAATAGAGGAATATGTTCCAAACAAAAGAATAAGATAAAACCCTAGAACATAATGAGATGGAGATAAGTGATGTCTCTGATAAAGAGGTGAAAATAATGGTTGTAAAGCCGCTCACTGAGGTCAAGAGACCAATGCATAAACAAAGTGAGAATTTAAACAAAAAGATAGAAAATATAATACAGTACCAAACCGAAATCACAGAGCTGAAGAATATAATTGTACTAAAAAATTCAATAGAGTGATTCAAACTATATTACACAGCTATAGTGATCAAAACATTATGATATTAACATAAAAACAGATGCATAGATCAATGGAACAGAATGGAGACCCTGGACATAAACCTACACATATATGGTCAACTAATTTTTCACTAGGGTGCCAAGAACACACATGGAAAAAGGATAGTCCCTTCAATAAATGGTGCTGGGAGAATGCAGCTACATGCTAAAGAATGAAACTGGACCCCATCTTATACCATACACAAAAATCACCTCAAAATATATTAAAGACTTGAACATTAGACTTGAAACCATAAAACTCCCATAGGGAAACATAGGGGGTAAGCCTCTTGACATCTTTCTTGGTAATGAATTTTTGGATTTAACCCCAAAAGCAAAAGTAACAAAAACAAAAATAAATACATAGGACTATATTAAACTAAAAAGCTTTTGCACGGCAAAGGAAACCATCAACAAAATGAAAAGGCAGTCTCTGGAATGGGAGAAAATATTTGGAAATCATATATCTAATAAGGGATTAATATCCAGCTCAATAGCAAAAAACCCAAACAATCTGATTAAAAAATCTGCAAAGGGGGTGCCTGGGTGGTTCAGTCAGTTTAAACATCTGATTTGGCTCAGGTCATGATCTCATGGTTTGTGAGCTGGAGCCCCGTGTTTGGACTCTGTGCTGTGCCAACAGCTCGGAGCCTGGAGCCTGCTTCAGGTTCTGTGTCTCCCTCTCTCTCTGCCCCTCCCCTGCTCGTGCTCTTTCTCTGTCTCAAAAATAAACATTAAATTTTTTAAAAAATAATAAATAAATAATCTGCAGAGGAAGTGAATACATATTTTTTCCAAAGAAGACATGCAGATGGCCAACAGGTACATGAAAAGGTGATCAGCTTCACTAATCATAGGGAAATGCAAATCAAAACCACACTAAAGTAATACCTCACACTTGTTAGAATGGTTATCATAAAAAAAGATAAGAGATAACAGGTGTTGGTGAGGATGTGGAGAAAACAGAGCACTTGCACACTGTTGGTGGAATGTAAATTGGTGCAGCCACTATGGAAAATAGTATGGAGATTTAAAAAAAATTAAAAATAGAACTATATATGATATTCAATTCCATTTCTGGATATTTATTCAAAGGAAATGAAAAAAGGATCTTAAAAATTTATCTACACTGCCATGTTCATTGAAGCATTATTAACAATAGTGAAGATATGGAAACATAAAAATTTGTGGAGAAACAAGATGTATTATATATACACGACTCAGCCATGAGAATGAAGGAAATTCTGCCATTTGCAACAATAAGTATGGACCTTGAGGACATTATAGTAAGTGAAATAAGCCAGATAGAAAAAGACAAATAGTGAACAGTTTGAATTATATATGAAATCTAAAAAAAAAAAAAAAAAGTCCTCCTCATGGACACAGGAAGTAGAAAAATGGTGGCTATGAGCTGAGGGATGGGGGAGATAGGGAGAGGTCAGCAAAAGGGTGCAAAATTTTAGCTATAAGATGAGTAAGTTCTGAGGATCTAATGTAAAACGTAACTATAGTCATTAATGCTGTAATATATAATTGAAGTTTGCTTAGAGAGTAGAACTTAAATGTTCTCACCACCTGCCCTCCCCAAAAAAATCTATGTGTGAGATGATGGATGCATTAATTAACCTGATGGGGGAATCATCTCTTAGTGCATACATGTATCAAGCCACCATGATGTACATTTTAAGTATTTTATGATTTTATGTCAATTATACCTCAACAAAGCTGAAATACTAAAAATGTGCCCTGTAAGGTGACGTTGTTTTCTTTCTCTCAGCCTCCTCCTCTTCTTTCTACTTCCTTTCAATTCTTATGCCTCTAATTATTTTTCTCTTGTTAAATAGCATTAGCTAACACTCTAGCACAATATAAAATAGCAGTGGAAATAGTGGGCATCTTTACCTTCTTGACCTTAGTGTTAATACCTCTAGTCTTTACTCATTAAGATGCAGACTTTAAATAACATATATTTTACCATGTTGAGGAAATATCCCTCTGTTTTTATTTTCTCAAGTTTCTACTAAGAATCATGTTAAATTTCTAAATTGTGTTTAGCATCTATAGGGAGAAATATATTTTTTTCTCCTTAAAACTATTAATATGGTGAATTATGTTAATAGATTTTCTAATATCAGAAATCTTTGTATTCCTTGTATAAATCCCATTTAGCCATGCTGTATTATTTTTTTAAGCAGTATTAGAATTTGTTAATTAATATTTTGCTTAGGATTTTGCACTGATATTTATAGATAGTATTGGTCTATAATGTATTTTATTTATTTATTCATTAAAAATTTATTTTTATGAATAAATAAACATAGAGGAAGGGAGACAGAATCCCAAGTAGGCTCTGCACTATCAGTGCAGAGCTTGATTGGGGCTTGAACTCTTGAACCCTGAGATCATGACCTGAGCCAAAATCAAGAGTCAGACGCTTAACTAACTGAGCTACCGAGGTGCCCCATATTTTTTAGTGTTTTTTTTTTTTTTTTAATAAATGCAATTTCAAAGTTTTGTTATCTTTTATTCTCAGAAATAATTTATATAGCCTTGGGACTACCTGGCCTCTAAAAGTTTAGTAGAATTGCCTGTAAAACGATTATGCCTGTTTATTAAAAAATTTTTTTTGGTGTAGAATTCCCAAATAATGAGATTTCTTTTATAAAAATAAGTGCATTAAACTCTTTATCTCTATTGGAATCAGTTTTGATAAACTGTGTTTTTCTAAGAAATTTCCCAGTTTGTGCACTTATTTACATAGGGATATGCAAAACCAATCTTTTATCAATAGGTATTTCCTCCTTTTCCTTTTTTAGAGTGTGTATTTGTGCTGTTTTCCTTCTAAATTAAGCAGTGGTTTGTCTAATTTGTTAATTTTTACCAAAGAATCAGAATTTTGTTTTTAAAATTTTGATTTTTAAAAAATTCTCTGAATTATTTATTTCTACTTTATCTTCCTTTTTGGTGCTTATTTATGGTTTACTTTGTTGCTTTTGGGAATTTAATTTATATATTTTAATTCTTTTATTATTTTTTAATGTTTATTTATTTATTTATTTATTTATTTGAGAGAGAGAGAGACAGAGTGCAAGCAGGGGAGAGGCAGAGAGAGAGGGAGACACAGAATCTGAAGCAGGCTCCAGGCTCTGAGCTGTCAGCATAGAGCCCAGCATGGGGCTTGAATTTGTGAACCATGAGATCATGACCTGGACTAAAGTCAAATGCTTAACTGACTGAGCCACCCAGGTGCCCCTCATTTTAATTAATATGGATGTTTAAGGCTATGGGTTTTCTTCTCATCACTGCCGTAAATATATCCAACAGACTCTCTGAGATGTAGTATTTTCATTTTTAGTGTTATTCACAAGCTTGACAATTTCTCTTGGTATTTTTTTACTTTTCAAAGAGTTGTTTGATAAAATTTAAAAAAATCTAAGTTGAAACGCCTTTTTGATTTTTTATTACATTTTCACTTTTAATTTTATTATATTTCTGATCAGTGTGTTATTTGTAATGTTTCTACTATATGCAACTTTATGATGTTTTCTTTGTCATGTAACATCAATTTTGGTGGATTTTTCATGAGTACCCTGAAACAAAGTATTTTTTATTTTCAGGAGTAGTGTTGTATTTCACTTATATTTATAAGACATATTCTATTGATTATATTGTTTAAATCTTCTATGTGCTCACTTATATTTTTCTATCCGATTGGTTCTGTACTAAGAGTGGTGTTAAGGTTTGTAAAATTTCAAATACAAATATTATTTGTAAATTTTCATCTCTTTCTTCCTGCATCATCAATCATTTTTGATTTGCTAATGTATGTGTTACTTGGGGCATAGGTATCCACAAATATTCTATTTCCTTTGTGAATTCTGGCTTTTGACATTACATAGAGTTTTTATTTTTCTTGTTTATTGATTTTTGGCTTGAATTATGCTTTATAGTAGGATTACAAACTCTGCTTTCTTATTGTTTCCATTTTCTTTATACATCTATGCCCATAACTTTATGTTTAACCTTTTAAAATCACTGTTTTAGATGTATCTCTTCTATACAAATTAGCTGGGTTTTGTTTCATGAACCAGTTTGAAAGTGTTTATGTTTTAACAGGCAAGTTAAGCTAATTCACATTTATTGATATGACATGTTTAGTGCTGTGTCATATTATTATTTTTTTTTATTTTTTAAATGTTTATTTATTTTGAAGAGAGACAGAGAGATTGAGTAGAGGAGAGGCAGAGACAGAGTGGGACAGAGGATCTAAAGTGGACTATGCGCTGATGGCAAAGAGCCTGACCTGGGGCTCAAACTTACAAACTGCAGGATCATGACCTGAGCTGAAGTCAGCCACTTAACCAGGCACCCCTCATATTATTTTATATTGTACTTACTGTGTGTATTATGTCATGTTTACTATATTTCTCTAATTTGTTTTTATTGCTACTTTTAAAAAAGTTTCTTTCAGACTTTAGCAAAAGTTGTTCTTTTTAAAATTTATTACCACTATGTTCATTCTTATTTTTTAATATTTACTTATTAAATTTATTTTTTAATTTACATCCAAGTTAGTTAGCATATAGTGCAAAAGTGATTCATGAGTAGAATCCAGTGATTCATCCTCTATGTATAACATCCAGTGCTCATCTCCACGAGTGTCTTCCTTAATGCCCCTTACCCACTTAACCCATTCCCCCACCCACAACTCCTCCAGCAACTCTGTTTATTCTCTATATTTAAGAGTCTCTTATGTTTTGTCCTCCTCCTTGTTTTTATGTTATTTTTACTTCCCTTCCCTTATGTTCATTTGTTTTGTATCTTAAATTACACATATGAGTGAAGTCATATGATATTTGTCTTTCTCTGACTAATTTCACTTAGCATAATACCCTCTAATTCCATCCACGTAGTTGCAAATGGCAAGATTCCATTCTTGATTCCCAAGTAATACTCCATTGTATATATGTATATATACACCACATCTTCTTTATCCGTTCATCCATCAATGAACATTTGGGCTCTTTCCATACTTTGGGTATTGTTGATAGTGCTGCTATAAACATTGGGGTGCATGTGCCCCTTCGAAACAGCACACCTGTATCCCTTGGATACAGACCTAGTAGTACAATTGCTGGGTTTTACGGTAGTTCTATTTTTAATTTTCTGAGGAACCACCATACTGTTTTCCAGAGCTGCACCAGTTTGCATTCCCACCAGCAGTGCAAAAGAGATCCTCTTTCTTTGCATCTTGCCAACATCTGTCATTGCCTGAGTTATTAATTTTAGCCATTTTTACTGGTGTGAGGTGGTATCTCATTGTGGTTTTGATTTGTATTTCCCTGATGACAAGTGATGTTGAGCATTTTTTCATGTGTTGGTTGGCCATCTGGATGTCTTCTTTGGAAGTGTCTATTCATGTCTTTTGCCCATTTCTTCACTGGATTATTTGTTTTTTGGGTGTTGAGTTTGATAAGTTCTTTATAGATTTTGGATACTAACCCTTTATCTGATATGTCATTTGCAAATGTCTGATCCCATTCCATTGGTTGCCTTTGAGTTTTGCTGATTGTTTCCTTCGCTGTGCAGAAGCTATCTTGATGAGGTCCCAATAATCATTTTTGCTTTTGTTTCCCTTGCCTCTGGAGATGTGTTGAGTAAGAAGTTCTTGCCTGCTCTCTCCTCTAGGATTTTTATGGCTTCCTGTCTTACATTTAGGTCTTTCATCCATTTTGAGTTTATTTTTGTGCATGGTGTAAGAAAGTGGTCCAGGTTCATTTTTCTGCATGTTGCTGTCCAGTTTTCCCAGCACCATTTGCTGACGAGACTGTCTTTCTTCCATTGGATATTCTTTCCTGTTTTGTCAATGATTAGTTGACCATACGTTTGTAGGTCCATTTCTGGGTTCTCTCTTCTGTTCCATTGATCTGAGTGTCTGTTGTTGTGCCAGTACCATATTGTCTTGATGATTACAGCTTTGTAATGCATCTTGAGGTGTGGGATTGTGATGCTTCCAGTTTTGGTTTTCTTTTTTCAGGATTGCTTTGGCTGTTCAGGGTCTTTTCTGGTTCCATACAAATTTTAGGATTGTTTGTTCTACCTCTGTGAAGAATGGTGATGTTATTTTGATAGGTATTGCATTGAATATATAAATTGCTTTGGGTAGTATTGACATTTTAACAGTATTTGTTCTTCCAATCCATGAGCATGGAATATTTTTCCATTTTTTGTGTGTTCTTTAATTTATTTCATAAGCTTTCTATAATTTTCTGTATATAGATTTTTCACCTCTTTTGGTTAGGTTTATTCCTAGGTGTTTTATGGTTTTTTGTGCAATTATCAGTGGGATCGATTCCTTGATCTCTCCTTCTGTTGCTTCATTATTTATGTATAGAGATGCACCTGATTTCTGTGCATTGATTTTATATCCTGCAACTTTGCTGAATTCATGGATCAGTTCTAGTAGTTTTTTGGTGGAATCATTTGGGTTTTTCACATAGAGTACCATGTTGTCTGAGAAGAGTGAAAGTTTGACTTCCACCTTGCTGATTTGTATGCTTTTTATTCCTTTGTGTTGTCTAATTGCTGAGGCTAGGACTTCCAATACTATGTTGAACAACAGTGGTGAGAGTGCACATTTCTGTCGTGTTCCTGACCTTCGGGGGAAAGCTCTCAGTTTTTCCCCATTGAGGATGATATTAGCGTTGGATCATTCATATATGGCTTTTAAGATCTTGAGGTATGCTCTTTCTATCCCTACTTTCTTGAGGGTTTTTATCAAGAAAGGATGCTATATTTTGTCAAATGCTTTCTCTGCATTTATCGAGAGGATCATGTCATTCTTGCCCTTTCTTTCATTGATGTGATGTATCTCATTGATTGTTTTGTGAATATTGAACCAGCCCTGCATCCCAGGTATAAATCCCACTTGGTCTTGGTGAAATAATATAGAAATAATATAGAAAGAGAGATAAAAAGTTTCCTAGAGAAACAAAGACTAAAGGAGTTCATGATCACCAAACCAGCTGGCCAAAAATTTTAAGGGGTCTGTCTGAGAGGAGAAAAGATGAAACAAAACAAAAAACACCAAAAGCAACAAAGACTAGAGAGGACAAGAGAACACCATCAAAAACACCAACTCTACAGGCAACATAATGGCAATAAATTCATATCTTTCTGTATTCACTGTAAATGTCAATCGACTAAACACTCCAATCAAAAGACATAGGGTAACAGGATGGATAAGAAAACAAGATCCATCTATATGCTGTTTACAAAAAACCCATTTTAGACCTAAAGACACCTTCAGATTGAAAGTAAGGGGATGGAGAACCATCTATCATACTAATGGTTGACATTCTTTTAATGTATTATTCAATCCGGTTGGCTAATATCTTGTTGAGGATTTTTGTATCTATGTTCATCAGGGAAATTGGTCTGTAGTTTCCTTTTTAGTGGGGTCTCTGTCTGGTTTTGGAATCAAGGTACTGCTGGATTCATAGAATGAGTTTGGACATTTTCCTTCCATTTCTATTTTTTGGAATAGCTTCAAAGAATAGGTGTTAACTCTTCTTTCAAGTTTGGTAGAATTCCCCTGTAAAGCCATCTGGCTCTGGACTTTTGTTTTTTGGGAGATTTTTGATTACTAATTAGATTTCTTTACTGTTTATCGGTCTGTTCAAATTTTCTATTTCTCTTTGTTTCAGTTTTGGTGGTTTATATGTTTTTAGGAATTTTTCCATTTGTTCCAGATTGCCCAATTTATTGGCCTATAATTGCTCATAATATACTCTTGTTATTTTTTATATTTCTGCAGTGTTGGTTGTGATCTCTCCTCTTTCATTCTTGATTTTATTTATTTGGGTCTTTCCTTTTTCTTTTTGATCAAACTGGCTAGCAGTTTATCAATTTTATTAATGCTTTCAAAGAACTGGCTCCTGGTTTCATTGATTGGTTCTACTGATTTTTTGTTGTTGTTGTTTCGATAGCATTGATTTCTGCTCTAATCTCTATTATTTACCATCTTCTGCTGATTTGGAGGTTTATTTGCTTTTCTTTTTCTAGCTCTTTAGGTGTAAGGTTAGGTTGTGTATCTGAGACCTTTCTTCCTTGTTTAGGAAGGACTGGATTGCTATATACTTCCCTCTTATGACCACCTTTGCTGCGTCCCAGAGGTTTTGGGTTGTGGTGTTATCATTTTCATTGACTTCTATGTACTTTTATTTTTTTTTTATTTATTTTTTTATTTATATATGAAATTTATTGTCAAATTGGTTTCCATACAACACCCAGTGCTCATCCCAAAAGGTGCCCTCCTCAATACCCATCACCCACCCTCTCTTCCCTCCCACCCCCCTCAACCCTCAGTTTGCTCTCAGTTCTCAACAGTCTCTTATGCTTTGGCTCTCTCCCACTCTAACCTCTTTTTTTTTCCTTCCCCTCCCCCATGGGTTCCTGTCAAGTTTCTCAGGATCCACATAAGGGTGAAACCATATGGTATCTGTCTTTCTCTGTATGGCTTATTTCACTTAGCATCACACTCTCCAGTTCCATCCACGTTGCTACAAAAGGCCATATTTCATTTTTTCTCATTGCCACGTAGTATTCCATAGTGTATATAAACCACAATTTCTTTATCCATTCATCAGTTGATGGCCATTTAGGCTCTTTCCATAATTTGGCTATTGTTGAGAGTGCTGCTATGAACATTGGGGTACAAGTGCCCCTATGCATCAGTACTCCTGTGTCCCTTGGATAAATTCCTAACAGTGCTATTGCTGGGTCATAGGGTAGGTCTATTTTTAATTTTCTGAGGAACCTCCACACTGCTTTCCAGAGCGGCTGCACCAATTTGCATTCCCACCAACAGTGCAAGAGGGTTCCCGTTTCTCCACATCCTCTCCAGCATCTATAGTCTCCTGATTTGTTCATTTTGGCCACTCTGACTGGCGTGAGGTGATACCTGAGTGTGGTTTTGATTTGTATTTCCCTGATAAGGAGCGACGCTGAACATCTTTTCATGTGCCTGTTGGCCATCCGGATGTCTTCTTTAGAGAAGTGTCTATTCATGTTTTCTGCCCATTTCTTCACTGGGTTATTTGCTTTTCGGGTGTGGAGTTTGGTGAGCTCTTTATAGATTTTGGATACTAGCCCTTTGTCCGATATGTCATTTGCAAATATCTTTTCCCATTCCGTTGGTTGCCTTTTACTTTTGTTGGTTGTTTCCTTTGCTGTGCAGAAGCTTTTTATCTTCATAAGGTCCCAGTAATTCACTTTTGCTTTTAATTCCCTTGCCTTTGGGGATGTGTCGAGTAAGACATTGCTACGGCTGAGGTCAGAGAGGTCTTTTCCTGCTTTCTCCTCTAAGGTTTGGATGGTTTCCTGTCTCACATTCAGGTCCTTTATCCATTTGGAGTTTATTTTTGTGAATGGTGTGAGAAAGTGGTCTAGTTTCAACCTTCTGCATGTTGCTGTCCAGTTCTCCCAGCACCATTTGTTAAAGAGACTGTCTTTTTTCCATTGGATGTTCTTTCCTGCTTTGTCAAAGATGAGTTGGCCATACGTTTGTGGGTCTAGTTCTGGGGTTTCTATTCTATTCCATTGGTCTATGTGTCTGTTTTTGTGCCAATACCATGCTGTCTTGATGATGACAGCTTTGTAGTAGAGGCTAAAGTCTGGGATTGTGATGCCTCCTGCTTTGGTCTTCTTCTTCAAAATTACTTTGGCTATTCGGGGCCTTTTGTGGTTCCATATGAATTTTAGGATTGCTTGTTCTAGTTTCGAGAAGAATGCTGGTGCAATTTTGATTGGGATTGCATTGAATGTGTAGATAGCTTTGGGTAGTATTGACATTTTGACAATATTTATTCTTCCAATCCATGAGCAGGGAATGTCTTTCCATTTCTTTAAATCTTCTTCAATTACCTTCATAAGCTTTCTATAGTTTTCAGCATACAGATCTTTTACATCTTTGGTTAGATTTATTCCTAGGTATTTTATGCTTCTTGGTGCAATTGTGAATGGGATCAGTTTCTTTACTTGTCTTTCTGTTGCTTCATTGTTAGTGTATAAGAATGCAACTGATTTCTGTACATTGATTTTGTATCCTGCAACTTTGCTGAATTCATGTATCAGTTCTAGTAGACTTTTGGTGGAGTCTATCGGATTTTCCATGTATAATATCATGTCATCTGCAAAAATCGAAAGCTTGACTTCATCTTTGCCAATTTTGATGCCTTTGATTTCCTTTTGTTGTCTGATTGCTGATGCTAGAACTTCCAGCACTATGTTAAACAACAGCGGTGAGAGTGGGCATCCCTGTCGTGTTCCTGATCTCAGGGAAAAAGCTCTCAGTTTTTCCCCGTTGAGGATGATGTTAGCTGTGGGCTTTTCATAAATGGCTTTTATGATCTTTAAGTATGTTCCTTCTATCCCGACTTTCTCAAGGGTTTTTATTAAGAAAGGGTGCTGGATTTTGTCAAAGGCCTTTTGTGCATCGATTGACAGGATCATATGGTTCTTCTCTTTTTTTTTGTTAATGTGATGTATCACGTTGATTGATTTGCGAATGTTGAACCAGCCCTGCATCCCAGGAATGAATCCCACTTGATCATGGTGAACAATTCCTTTTATATGCCGTTGAATTCGATTTGCTAGTATCTTATTGAGAATTTTTGCATCCATATTCATCAGGGATATTGGCCTGTAGTTCTCTTTTTTTACTGGGTCTCTGTCTGGTTTAGGAATCAAAGTAATACTGGCTTCATAGAATGAGTCTGGAAGTTTTCCTTCCCTTTCTATTTCTTGGAATAGCTTGAGAAAGGTAGGTATTATCTCTGCTGCAAATATCTGGTAGAACTCCCCTGGGAAGCCATCTGGTCCTGGACTCTTATTTGTTGGGAGATTTTTGATAACCGATTCAATTTCTTCGCTGGTGATGGGTCTGTTCAAGCTTTCTATTTCCTCCTGATTGAGTTTTGGAAGAGTGTGGGTGTTCAGGAATTTGTCCATTTCTTCCAGGTTGTCCAATTTGTTGGCATATAATTTTTCATAGTATTCCCTGATAATTGTTTGTATCTCTGAGGGATTGGTTGTAATCATTCCATTTTCATTCATGATTTTATCTATTTGGGTCATCTCCCTTTTCTTTTTGAGAAGCCTGGCTAGAGGTTTGTCAATTTTGTTTATTTTTTCAAAAAACCAACTCTTGGTTTCGTTGATCTGCTCTACAGTTTTTTTAGATTCTATATTGTTTATTTCTGCTCTGACCTTTATTATTTCTCTTCTTCTGCTGGGTTTAGGCTGCCTTTGCTGTTCTGCTTCTATTTCCTTTAGGTGTGCTGTTAGATTTTGTATTTGGGATTTTTCTTGTTTCTTGAGATAGGCCTGGATTGCAATGTATTTTCCTCTCAGGACTGCCTTCGCTGCGTCCCAAAGCGTTTGGATTGTTGTATTTTCATTTTCGTTTGTTTCCATATATTTTTTAATTTCTTCTCTAATTGCCTGGTTGACCCACTCATTCGTTAGTAGGGTGTTCTTTAACCTCCATGCTTTTGGAGGTTTTCCAGACGTTTTTCTGTGGTTGATTTCAAGCTTCATAGCATTGTGGTCTGAAAGGATGCATGGTATGATTTCAATTCTTGTAAACTTATGAAGGGCTGTTTTGTGACCCAGTATATGATCTATCTTGGAGAATGTTCCATGTGCACTCGAGAAGAAAGTATATTCTGTTGCTTTGGGATGCAGAGTTCTAAATAGATCTGTCAAGTCCATCTGATCCAATGTCTCATTCAGGGTCCTTGTTTCTTTATTGACCGTGTGTCTAGATGATCTATCCATTTCTGTAAGTGGGGTGTTAAAGTCCCCTGCAATTACCACATTCTTCTCAATAAGGTTGCTTATGTTTATGAGTAATTGTTTTATATATTTGGGCGCTCTGGTATTCGGCGCATAGACATTTATAATTGTTAGCTCTTCCTGATGGATAGACCCTGTCACTATTATATAATGTCCTTCTTCATCTCTTGTTACAGCCTTTAATTTAAAGTCTAGTTTGTCTGATAGAAGTATGGCTACTCCAGCTTTCTTTTGGCTTCCAGTAGCATGATAAATAGTTCTCCATCCCTTCACTCTCAATCTAAAGGTGTCCTCAGGTCTAAAATGAGTCTCTTGTAGACAGCAAATAGATGGGTCTTGTTTTTTTATCCATTCTGATACCCTATGTCTTTTGGTTGGCGCATTTAGTCCATTTACATTCAGTGTTATTATAGAAAGATATGGGTTTAGAGTCATTGTGATGTCTGTATGTTTTATGCTTGTAGTGATGTCTCTGGTACTTTGTCTCACAGGGTCCCCCTTAGGATTTCTTGTAGGGCTGGTTTAGTGGTGACAAATTCCTTCCGTTTTTGTTTGTTTGGGAAGACCTTTATCTCTCCTTCTATTCTAAATGACAGACTTGCTGGATAAAGGATTCTCGGCTGCATATTTTTTCTGTCTAGCACACTGAAAATCTCGTGCCAATTCTTTCTGGCCTGCCAAGTTTCAAAAGAGAGATCAGTCACGAGTCTTATAGGTCTCCCTTTATATGTGAGGGCACGTTTACCCCTTGCTGCTTTCAGAATTTTCTCTTTATCCTTGTATTTTGCCAGTTTCACTATGATATGTCGTGCAGAAGATCGATTCAAGTTACGTCTGAAGGGAGTTCTCTGTGCCTCTTGGATTTCAATGCCTTTTTCCTTCCCCACTTCAGGGAAGTTCTCAGCTATTATTTCTTCAAGTACCCCTTCAGCACCTTTCCCTCTCTCTTCCTCCTCTGGGATACCAATTATGCGTAGATTATTTCTTTTTAGTGTATCACTTAGTTCTCTAATTTTCCGCTCATACTCCTGGATTTTTTTATCTCTCTTTTTCTCAGCTTCCTCTTTTTCCATAACTTTATCTTCTAGTTCACCTATTCTCTCCTCTGCCTCTTCAATCCGAGCCGTGGTGGTTTCCATTTTGTTATGCATTTCGTTTAAAGCGTTTTTCAGCTCCTTGTGACTGTTCCTTAGTCCCTTGATCTCTGTAGCAAGAGATTCTCTGCTGTCAGCTATACTGTTTTCAAGCCCAGCGATTAATTTTATGACTATTATTCTAAATTCACTTTCTGTTATATTATTTAAATCCTTTTTGATCAGCTCATTAGCTGTTGTTATTTCCTGGAGATTCTTCTGAGGGGAATTCTTCCGCTTGGTCATTTTGGATAGTCCCTGGAGTGGTGAGGACCTGCAGGGCACTTCCCCTGTGCTGTGGTGTATAACTGGAGTTGGTGGGTGGAGCCGCAGTCAGACCTGATGTCTGCCCCCAGCCCACCGCTGGGGCCACAGTCAGACTGGTGCGTGCCTTCTCTTCCCCTCTCCTAGGGGCGGGATTCACTGTGGGGTGGGGTGGCCTGTCTGGGCTACTTGCACACTGCCAGGCTTGTGATGCTGGGGATCTGGCGTCTTAGCTGGGGTGGGTAGGCAAGGTGCACAGGGGCAGGAGGGGCAGGCTTAGCTTGCTTCTCCTTAGGTGATCCACTTCAGGAGGGGCCCTGTGGCAGCAGGAGTGAGTCAGATCCGCTGCCGGGGGTTTGGCTCCGCAGAAGCGCAGAGTTGGGTGTTTGCGCGGAGCAAGCAAGTTCCCTGGCAGGAACTGGTTCTCTTTGGGATTTTGGCTGGGGGATGGGCGGGGGAGATGGCGCTGGCGAGCGCCTTTGTTCCCCACCAAACTGAGCTCTGTCGTCCGGGAGCTCAGCAGCTCTCCTTCCCTTTGTCCTCCAGCCTTCCCGCTTTCTGAGCAGAGCTGTTAACTTACGACCTCCCAGACGCTAAGTCGCGCTTGCTGTCGGAACACAGTCCGTCAGGCCCCTCCGCTTTTTGCAAGCCAGACTCGGGGGCTCTGCTTGGCCGGCGAGCCGCCCCTCTGCCCCGGCTCCCTCCCGCCAGTCCGTGGAGCGTGCACCGCCTCGCCGCCCTTCCTACCCTCTTCCGTGGGCCTCTCGTCTGCGCTTGGCTCCGGCGACTCCGTTCTGCTAATCCTCTGGCGGTTTTCTGGGTTATTTAGGCAGGTGTAGGTGGAATCTAAGTGATCAGCAGGACGCACGGTGAGCCCAGCGTCCTCCTACGCCGCCATCTTCAGGGATTTTATGTACTTTTAAATTTCCTCTTTAACTTCTTGGTTGGTCCCTTCACCTTTAGTAAGATGTTCTTTAGTCTCCAAGTTTGTGGTCTTTCCAATTTTTTTCCTGTGGTTTATATCAAGTTTCATAGTGTTGTGCTCTGAAAATTTGCACTGTATGATCTAGATCTTTTTGTACTTGTTGAGGGCTGAAGTCTGTCCAAGTATGTGATCTATTCTGGAGAATGTTCCCTGTGCACTCGAAAAGAAAGTGTATTCTGCTGCTTTAGGATGAAATGTTCTGAATATATCTGTTAAGTACATCCGGTTCAGTGTGTCATTCAAAGCCATTGTGTCCTTGTTGTTTTTCTGTTTAGATGATCTGTCCATTGTTGTAACTGGAGTGTTGAAATCCCCTACTATTATGGTATTATTATCAGTGAATTTTTGTATGATTGTGATTAATGGATGTATATATTTGTGTGCTTTCACATTTGGAGCATAAATGTTTATAATTTTTATGTCTTGGTGGCAAGACCCCTTAATTATGATATAATGCCCTTCTGTCTCTTGTTATGGTCTTTATTTTCAAATCTAGATTGTCTAGGGGCGCCTGTGTGGCTCAGTTGGTTAAGCCTCCTCCTTCGGCTCAGGTCATCATCTTGCGGTTTGTGGGTTTGAACCCTGCATTGGACTCTGTACTGACAGCTCAGAGCTGGAGCCTGCTTAAGGTTCTGTGTCTCCTGCTCTCTCTACCCCTTCCCTGTTCATGCTCTGTCTCTCTTTCTCAAAAATAAATAAACATTAAGAAAAATTTGAATCTAGATGTCTGATATAAGTATGGCTACTCTGGTCTTCATTTGTCATCCATTAGCATGATAGATGGTTCTCCATCCCCTTACTTTCAATCTGAAGGTATCCTAGGTATAAAATGGGTCTCTTGTAAACAGGATATAGATGGATCTTGTTTTCTTATCCATCCTGTTACCCTATGTCTTTTGATTGGAGTGTTTAGTCGATTGACATTTACAGTGAATACAGAAAGATACGAATTTATTGCCATTATGTTGCCTGTAGAGTTGGTGTTTTTGATGGTGTTCTCTTGTCCTTTCTAGTCTTTGTTGCTTTTGGTGTTTTTTGTTTTGTTTCATCTTTTCTCCTCTCAGACAGTCCCCTTAAAATTTTTGGCCAGCTGGTTTGGTGATCATGAACTCCTTTAGTCTTTGTTTCTCTAGGAAACTTTTTATCTCTCTTTCTATTTTGAATTACAGCCTTGTTGCATAAAGAATTCTTGGCTGCATATTTTCTGATTCAGCACATTGAATATATCCTGCTACTCCTTTCTGGCCTGCCAAGTTTCTGTGGATAGGTCTGCTGCAAACCTGATCTGTCTCCCTTGTAGGTTAAGGACTTTTTTTCCCTTACTCCTTTCATGATTCTTGTCTGTGTATTTTGTGAATTTGACTATGATACGCCTGTTGATTGTTGGTTTTTGTTAAATCTAATGGGAGCCCTCAGTGCTTCCTGGATTTTGATGTCTGTGTCTTTCCCCAGGTTAGGAAAATTTTCTGTTATGATTTGCTCTCATAAACCTTCTACCATTTTCTCATTCTCTTCATCTTCTGAAACTCCTATGATTTGGATGTTGTTCCTTTTTAAAGAGTCACTCAGTTCACTAATTCTTATATCGTGCTCTTTTGCCTCAGTTTCCCTCTTTTTTTCTACTTCATTGTTCTCCATAAATCTGTACTCTCTATCACTGATTGGTTGCTCTGCTTCATCCATCCTGTCTGCTGTGGTAGCTATTTGAGATTGCATCTCAGTTACAGCAATTTTAATTTCTTCATGACTAGGTTTTACTTCTTTTATCTCTGCAGAAAGGGATTTTATGCTTTCTTCAACCCCAGCTAGTATTCTTATTACTGTGATTCTAAATTCTGGTTCAGACATGTTACTTGTATCTGTGTTCATTAAGTCTCTGGATGCCATTTCTTCCCATTCTTTCTTTTGGGTTGAATTCCTTTGTTTCATCATTTTAGGGAAGGAAAATAATTAATTTAAGACACAATGAAGAAAAATTTAAAAATAAAAAAAACACAAAAAAATAAAAAAAATGATGCTAGATCCCGTGTTTGTAATGGTCTGGTTGTTGAAAGAAGCTTGATAGAGAAAAAAGAGAAAGAAAAGAAAAGAAAAGAAAGGAAGACAAAGGAATGTGTTTGAAAATTAAAAAAAAAATGAATATAATTAAATAGAATAAAATGAAATGATTAAAAGAAAATAGAATTAAAAAAATTACAAAGAAGTAAAAAATATAGTAGAGAAAAAGTAAAGAAATATCTTAAATTTGTTTTTAATGTTTATTCATTTTTGAGACAGAAACAGAGGATGAGTGGGGCAGGGGCAGAGTGAGAGGGAGACGCAGAATCTGAAGCAGGCTCCAGGCTCTGAGCTGTCAGCACAGAGCCCGAAGTGGGGCTCAAACCCACCAACCATGAGATCATGACCTGAGCCAAAGTCAGACGCTTAACTGACTGAGCCATCCAGGTGCCCCAAGAAATATCTTTTTTATAAAAACGGAAAATAAAAATATTTTTTTCTCTTTCTGTATCCAAGAATAAGAAAAGAAAAAAAAAATTGAACAGATGGACCAGCAAACAGCATGTAATACAATTGAAATTACATCCAGTTTCCCCTAGATGTCAGACTATTAAGCACTTCATAGGCTGTAAACTAAGCAGGTGGAGAGACTTGTGGTGTTCCTCCAGAGCATGCTGAGCTGTGTAACGGCTCTGTTCTTCACTACATGGCGCTGCTTAGTTTACTGGGGTGGATCATGTGGCATGTGTATGCGTGTATGTGCATGTGCAAGAGGAGTGAAAATGCATCACCCAGCTACCCAGTCTCTAGTGTAAGAACTCTTCTCTTGCTGACCATCAATCAAGTACACCTCCTTTGTCTCCAGCTTCCATCCACTCCCTGCTTCTACACTGTCCATGGCCAAGCTGTCAGCCTGCCAGGTGGCATCTCCCCCCTGAGTTTTTATTTCAGATGGAGCTGAACTCCTCACTTCAGAGGGTCCTGCAGCTTTGACCTGCTCAGGCCCTCCAGGGGTAGGATCTCGCTGAGCAATGGCTGGGTGCCGGTCCCTCCCAGGAACATTCAGGTGACTGTGCTGCTGTAGATGCCCAGAGACTGTGGGCAGATGCCAGCCCATTCCAGAAAAAGTTCAAAGGATCATGTGGCAACAGCATTTCAGGGATTATGGTAAATTACAACACACATCTGGTGCCAGGCTTCACCCTTAATATCCTTGTTCCAATACCAGCAAACCCGGCTGTTCTCTGGGATCCACTGGGACCTTTTCCTGTGGGGAGGATGCATAATCTCTACCAAATGTTCCTCAGCAGGGGAACCACCTCTTCTTGTGTGCCCTGAGGACCTCTCAGACATCACTGCTCCTGGGGATTCACTCTTCCCAAAGAGTCCCACCAGGTATCTAGCTGCAGAGTCCCACCAGGCTCTGCACTCCTCTGCTTATACAGTCTTAAAGGTATTTAAACCCCTCTCCTTTCTCCTTTCTCCCTTTCTTGTTAAGTCCCTTATGGGTGTTTCCACTCTTTCTCTTTCTCTCTAGCTGATTTAAGGGGGAGTGTTTTTCCTGTACTCTCCCCCCTGTCTTCATTGTCTCTCTGCAAGCAAAAACAGCTCCCTAACCTCCGTGGCTTCTCTCTCCCCCAGTTCTCCTTCCATTCAGTGCACCTGCCAAGTTCTATAGTTCAGTTTGTTCAGATTGTTTTGGTAATCTTCAGTTCAGTTTTCTAGATGTGCAAGATGGTTTGGTGCTTATCTAGTTGCATTTCAGGGGTGAGAGAGGCAAAAAAAAAACCTTCCATGCTGCTCTGCCAACTTGGCCCTGTTCATACTTCTTATAGCTCTTTTATGCTTGTCTTTCATACTGAACAATTTGCAATTTCTTTTGTCAATTTTAAAGCATATCCTTTCATTCCCTCTTATTACCTGTATAATGACTTTATTCTATTTTCCACTTTTCTTCTTTATCCTATTAGTTGCATTTATTCTACTTTGTTAAATACAATGTTTACATGTTACTTTTTGACGAAAGTCCCCACTCTTTTTTTTTTTTTATTTGAGTTCCACAATTAAGGATATTTAATGTTCACCAGAGTGTCTTGCTGGTTTTCCCAGTTCTCTATTGGTTGGATAAAGATCATTCTCTATTTTATTCCTTAAGAAAGGCACATGTATACAATATTCTCTGAGTTTCTGCACATTTAAAACTGCTTTCTACAGCTTCAAAGGACAACTTGCCTGGATATAAAATTCCTTACTCTTTCCTTTTTACAAATTTCTTGGGAATGTTGTTCCACTGCTACCTTGCTTTTTATATTGCTCTCAGAAAGTCTCATAACTGTCAAATTTTCTTCCTCTTGTAACTAATTTGACCTTTTTGTCTGTAGGTTCTGAGAATTTTCTTGTTTGTTTTTGAAGTCAAGTAGTTTTAATAGGACTGTTTTATCTAGTTTTCTTATGCATACCTTTAAGTATGTAAAATTCGTTATCCCTCATTTCCAGAATATTTTCCTTGATTATACTTTAAAATTTTAGTTCTGTTTTATTATTTTGTGTTTCTTATTCTGGGATTCCAATTACATGTATGTTGGACCTTGTTTTCCTGTTTTTCCATGATAAGCATTTTTCCCTGAACTCTTTCACTTACTTCTTTATCTTGCTTGTTATTCTGCCTTTTTCAACATACCTCATTAAATATTTATTTAAATTTGTTTGGGGAAGTTTTTAATTAATTTTTTCCTGAGATGGTGTGTTCTCTATATCAATTTCTTTATTTAATCAGTTATGTTTTCCATTAAAAAAAAAAACCTTTAAAGAAAACTTATTTCTCATTAGTTTTATTGTTTTTAATTTATAAATCTAATTTAATTTTCCAAATGTTTATTTTTTGTTACTCAATTTAGTTATAAGTATTGTTACTGTTTTCTTCTGTCTCATGACTTTTTTTTTTTTTGAGGGATCTTTTCTTTGTACGGTAGATTTACATATAGTTAGTTTTATTTTTGCTATTCCTGGGCTTCTTTTTTTGGTCTCTTTTTTTTTTGATAGGGTTTCTAATTTAAGAGCACTGTTTCCTCAAGTTCAGTCTGTTTAATCAGTGATGTTAGTAGTACTGGCGCAGTGGAGGGATTGGTGTTTCTTTTCTCTTTTTTTGTTTCTGTGGACTTTTTTCCCCCTTCTTTATTTCACTTCAAGAAATAGATGCCATACCTCCCAGAGGCACCATCCTTTCTCTATTCAATATGATTCTCCCCAGAAGAAATGTTCTTGGAAGTTGTCACTTTCTATCCTTCTTCCTTCTTTGCTCCTTCCCTGTAGCAAGCCCTGTGAACTACCAAGTCCTGTTTTCTGAATTTTGACACTTAGTGTTGGAGTTTGTCCCTCTAAAGATAATTTGTTTGTGCTTAGTCTTAGTCCTTTGTTCCCCTCTGCTCCTTTTCACTGAGTCTTTTATGCCTCCCTTTCCCGTTTCTCATAGCCACAAGCTTGCAGTGATTGAGGGAGTTTTGTTGGAATGTGGTGTTTATTTCTCATAAGTTATGGTAATTTAAAATTCATGCTATTCTTCGTCCCTTAGTAATGTTGAAGGGACATGTGTGGCTTTATTTGTGTTTTTTGTTGATTTTATGTTGCTTATTTAAAGAGCATATGCAAAGAGGCTTGAGTTTAGATGACTATGATGATTTTCTAGAATTTCAGGATATTTCATTTCAGAAGATATTCTGAAATGAATTATTCATATAAGGATGTTAAGACCTGGTCCCTTTGCTAGGGAAAAAGCCTTCTTATGGGCTAGGGGAAAAATAAGATTCCACCAAGACTCTCCCACAAGAGGTTGAGCTTATTTATTAGAAGCAACATAGAGCATATGGAAACTTCTGGAACTGGACAATACTTCTCTAGGATTTCTTTGAAAACTTCCTTCTGGAGGTGCTCACTTTCCTTTCCACACTCAGCAGATGGGGTCTGGGGATGACTTGTACAAATACTGATACTCTTGGATGGCCAGTTAGAAAACAAAAAACAGCCTAGGTGTCAGATAATTTTAGTTTAGGATCAGAAGAAATGAAAATTTCTTTTTTTTTTCTTTTCTTTCCTCCCCTGCCATTGAAATGATAAGCTCTATGATGCCAACCTCAATGTATGAGCTTGGGGAAAGGGATTGTGGATTAGTATGCATGGGCCGTTGGATAAAGAGAAGTCTTTGAGGTTTATATGTGGTCTGTTAAAACTCTCTAGAGAAGAGGTTTACGTTGAGAAAAATTAAGACCCTTTTATTGCTCCCTCCTGCCCCCACCATGTAGGTACTTGCTTTCATCTTTACCCAATTCCTATTTTCTTTCTCCTATTCTCATAAGATAAGAATTGCCTCATCCTTCTCAAGGTCAGTTCTTTTCAGCTGGACCCTGATGCTCCCCCTTTTCCATCCCCTAGAACCTTCCTCTCTCTCAGTCTTCCATTTTCTCTCCCAAATCCTAAACATCCATTGTATATAAACCCCTTGCCCTGCTTCCCCTTAGATTGCAAGTTTTTATCATCCTTAAAAATTCTTAAATTCTTCCTTCATGTTATGCTATAGCTATTATACAAATATTTTTTTCTCTTTTTTATTTAAACTTCTCAACAGTGGTTCATATTTGCTGCCTTAAATTCCTCTCATCCATTTATGTCTCTACTGTATGCTCTTGCATCTGTGTCCCTAGCAGTTGTCAAAATGTTTCTCCCTAATGTTACCCATAACTTCCTAATTTCCAATTCTAACATTGGTCAGTCCTTCTGTGACTGGAATTCTGTAGTTTCTTAGCTTCTATTCCATAGTACACACTAGTTCTCCTTTTGATTTTCTGATTGGGGCTCCCTAGTTTCCTCTGTGAACTTTTTTTTCAGGGGACTGGCCATAGGCATGTATCCTTAATAACTCCTACTAATAATTTGCCTAACTCAGTGCCTGGAACGGAGCAGAAACTCACATTTTTAAAAACACTGAATAAGTGAAATAAAACTTTCAAGCTATGACCTTCAATGTATGACCTGCAGTAATTAGGCCCAGCTAGAACTGTAGGCCCCAATTACTCTCTAATATCATCATTCACTCAAGAGACATTTAAATTGGAAGATTTCACAGATAAATCTGGATTTCTTCCTTCTCTTGCTTAATGTGAAGCTGTGGCAACACTGAGTTGGCATTTCTTTAGAGCAACCTGTCATGGAATTGAGTAGCTACTGTTCTCTTATGGACAGGCATGTGCTTTTAAGCTTGATTCGATTCATTAATTTACCTTGCCTGCCTGGGGCATTTTAATTTGGCTCTCCTATTTCAACCTATTATCTACACCCAATCCTTATCTTATGATATCTCAAGGAAGTAATGAATGCCCCAGGTGGGTGGTTAGGAATAAAGGGATCTGGTATTCTGAACACTTTTACTTCTAACATTTAGGTCTTCCATATATATTTGTTGGTTGACTTAACATGCAATTGACTTATAAAGAACTTTTGGAAACTTTAATCCAGGAAACAGAACTAGTAAAGTCAAATATCGGTTATCTGTGTTTTAAATAGAGGGCCATCACAGACGTAAAATAACATTATATTAGTTAATACATGTATGCCTTATTTAAAAAAATATTAAAATTTGAACTTAAAAGCAAAGACATCATGACTCAATAATTTTTGTTATACATTGTTTCTTTATAGTGCTATATACTTTTCAAGTAGGAACTATCAAGCCGAGGTAAGACATGATTTTATTTATAAACAAATAACCTTTTTTATTGAATTTAATACTGATAACACCCATTATTTAAAAAATTAAACTTTCAAAAAAAATTAAACTTTCAAATGAAACAAATATTTCAGAAAAAAATCTATTTAATTCCCTTGTTTTAGTGCAGTAACTATGTTAATTAATCTTCAATTTTTAAGTTTAAACCCATATTTCTTTACATGCTTATAATAAATGAGTTAGGCAACATTCTCTGCTACTTTTTCATTTAACATTGTTTTACATGAGCACTTATCTGTCTGTATTTCATATTTAACTCTTTATTGGAATCATATATTCTATCAAATCAATATGTCAGGATGTGCCCTTTTTTGGAGATTTGGATTGGTTTATTTTACACCACTATACTAATTATAAATCTATTTTATAAATATAAATATAGCCTTATAAATATCTGTTAATATTTTTAACTCCCCTTTAAATGATTTCCTCCCATTTTTTCCTTAAACTCTTTTCTTCCTTGGCTTTTTAGAAAGTTCTTATCATTCCTTGTCTTTTTTTATGGCCTCTTTAGCTGTTGTCAGACCTTAAGTGTCATCTAGCTCTCTGAAGCAATCTGTTTGGAAATTTTGCACTTTCAGTCTCATTCAAGTGGTCAATATCTCAGGTGTCTATATATAATGCATAAATGAAGACCTTTATGAAGTACATACTGTTAACCAGGTTCTCTTTTAGGAGATATAGTAATGAATAGGTTATGGTTTCTGCTCTCAAAGGCCATCCAATCTAGATAAAGATATAGCATTCAACTACACTTGTAATACAATGATATGGGTTATGTACAAAGGAGACGTAAAGGAGAAGCTCATCAGTTCTACTAAGTGAGGCAGTATCAGGAAAGTTTACATGGAGATGGTCATTTTTGAGTTCAGTTTTGAAATAGGGGTAGTTGTTCAATAGCTAAGAGGGGTGGAAAGTATGACTAGGGGGGATGTGGAGAGAAGGGCAATCCAAGAAGAGAGAGTTATCCAATCAAAGCTACCGAGTTGTAAACCAGATAGATCATTCAGAAAATTCCATATATTCCCATTGTTTGAAGCTCTTAGAAGGAAACAAGGATAAGATTATGAGGCCTAAAACTCCATATATGAGAATAGAAATTAAAGAATTATAAGTAAAGAAGTAACATGATGATTTGACTTGTATTTTAGAAGGCCATCCTAGTAATTACATGGAGGAAGGCTAAAATGGGATCCAGAGCAGACAATGGAACTATTGCCATAAACCAGGCATGAGTTGACAAGGGTCTAAACCAAGATGGCTGTAGTAAAGATGGACAAAACAGCAAGGAGATAAATCACCAAGAATTTGGTCACTGAATGGCTGTAGTTAGTGAGGTAAAAGAAGGAGATGAAGATGAGTCTCAGGTTTCTGAGTTGAGTGACAATAAATATTTGTCCAGTGACCTGGAGAGAGGTCTGGGTAGGAGCTATAGAATGGGGCTGTCTGCCCTGAATAGTTCCTTATTTTCAATTATTGTAAGAATTGTCCACCTAGGTATTCTACCATCATCTGAAATTCAACATAATAAAATTCTAAATCATCAGCTGTTCCCCCAAGCAAGTGTTCTTATTTCCCTCATGGTTAATTGTAGCACTGTTAAAGCATTTACCTCTAGATTCTAAGTCATAGAGGTAAGCTTTATGCTTTCCATCATTATTATTGTCAAAC
Source organism: Puma concolor (assembly GCF_028749965.1). Taxonomy (NCBI): domain Eukaryota; kingdom Metazoa; phylum Chordata; class Mammalia; order Carnivora; family Felidae; genus Puma; species Puma concolor. Next base: position 82,838,843 of record NC_141671.1, read on the forward strand.
TTGCCTATAATCAAGTCCTGCAATTTCTTTCTTCAAAATTTATTCAATTTTCTAGATGTTCAGAAAGCTGGTTTTCAGTCCTGACTGCTGCTAACTGGAAGATGATTGACTTTTGCAAGCCACACAGTTTTCCTTTTTACCCCTCAATTCATCATGTTTTATTCCAGTAATATTAAACATAAAAATAATCCCTGTTCGAATGCAAATTGGTGCAGCCGCTCTGGAAAGCAGTGTGGAGGTTCCTCAGAAAATTAAAAATAGACCTACCCTATGACCCAGCAATAGCACTGCTAGGAATTTATCCAAGGGACACAGGAGTACTGATGCATAGGGGCGCTTGTACCCCAATGTTCATAGCAGCACTCTCAACAATAGCCAAATTATGGAAAGAGCCTAAATGTCCATCAACTGATGAATGGATAAAGAAATTGTGGTTTATATACACAATGGAATAGTACGTGGCAATGAAAAAAAATGAAATATGGCCTTTTGTAGCAACGTGGATAGAACTGGAGAGTGTGATGCTAAGTGAAATAAGCCATACAGAGAAAGACAGATACCATATGGTCTCACTCTTATGTGGATCCTGAGAAACTTAACAGGAACCCATGGGGGAGGGGAAGGAAAAAAAAAAAAAAAGAGGTTAGAGTGGGAGAGAGCCAAAGCATAAGAGACTGTTGAGAACTGAGAACAAACTAAGGGTTGATGGGGGGTGGGAGGGAGGAGAGGGTGGGTGATGGGTATTGAGGAGGGCACCTTTTGGGATGAGCACTGGGTGTTGTATGGAAACCAATTTGACAATAAATTTCATATATAAATAAAAAAAAATAATCCCTGTTCTGTGTGGATCCTTCTACTTCTTTCCATGCTGATGCATTATCGATCTCAGAATTTAACTGCACTGTCTCTGTCCAACTGACACATGCAGACTGTGCTGATGTTCATCATAGCACATGGCCCTGTTATCACAGCATTGTTTGCTTGTCTCCTGACACTACAGCTCCCTGAGATGGGGGCATTTTATTTAGCATTGTTGAGGGAATCCTCTTCAGCTGTCCTGGCTAAGACCTGCATTGCTAGTTAATAGAGGTCAGTGCCAACCCCAGACACTGACCTTCAAATTCTTCTTTCCTGGCTGACTTCTGGAGAAGATCAGTCTTTTAGGAACCTACTGGCCACTCCAAGAAAATGTTAGCTCTGAATTCTTCATGGTATTTTAGAATGATAGGATCTATACAGCACAGTAAGTGCTAAGATGGGGGAGACACTCTTCTGTTGTTTTTCTATTTCAAATTTTACTGATTGCTGCTCTTTATTATTTCCTGCCATCATCTTGCTTTGGATTTAATTTGCTCTTCCTTTTTGTGATTTTTTTAAAAAAATTTAAATCCAAGTTAGTTAACATGTAGTGTAATAATGGTTTTAGAAGTAGAATTTAGTGATTCATCACCTACATGTGACACCCAGGGCTCATCCCAACAAGTGCCCTCCTTAATGCCCATCACCCATTTAGCCCATCCCCCCCAACTCAGCACCCCTCCTGTAACCCTCACTTTGTTTTCTGTATTTAAGAGTCTATTATGGTTTGCCTCCCTCTCTGTTTTTATCTTCTTTTTCCTTCCCTTCCCCTATGTTCATCTCTTTTGTTTCTTAAATTCCGCATATGAGGCCATACAATCTTCCGAAGCCCTAGTTTCCACATTTGAAAAAAGGAGGCCTTTGAATTAGATAGTCAGTGAATTCTCTTACAGGTATTCAGTCTTGTACCTTTTCTTTCTGATTCTGATACTGCCATCTAGGCTTATATAAGTGCCTCCAAACTGGTGTCCCAGCTTTCAGTGTCATTTCCATTCAATCCTATGCATATAATTGTTACCTAAAGCTTCCTTAAATACTAATCTTTCATGTTACATCCTTGTTCATGAACTAGCTTAATGGCTTCCTTTTGGCTTATTGCATCAAGCTTGATTTCTTTGTTAAGTTTCAAGATTCTGTAAAATGATTTTTCTACTTAGCCAAATTTATCCTTCTTTTCCTTCTAACATCATCTCTTACTTCCAAGCAGAATGGACTTTGGGCTGATTTCTTCAAAGAATTTTATCATAATCTTTTCCGAACTTGAAAATCCAGTAACTCTCCCTCTGATCCTAAATTATCTTCCAAAGATCAGTTCAACTCCTCTCCTCCAGGGAGATTATATTGAACCATTTCATTCCTTAGTGTTCTTTTCTTCTAGAGCATTTGTATTCTGTGGCACAGCTTAGTGCTCAATTATCCATAGGCTTGATATTTGGCTGATTCCTGTGTGGAGACCATCTTTTGTGTCTGCTACTGCCTAACAGAGTATGAAACCTAACACATTGTAAATACACATTGGTTTATTAGCTTTCAGGAGCACACACGTTTTTCAAAATAAGGAACAGACTATAACCTCAATGTTTGAAATAGCAAGGCAAAATAATAAAGCCAGGCCTCTGTTGGAAGGATAATCTAAGATGACTAAAAATCATATACCAGAATGGGTATGGGTAATTGAAGAGACTAAATAGTCTCTTAAATAGAAAATTAGCCCTTGAATTATTTTTGGTGTATTTATATGCAGTTGCCAATTTGAGCAATATGGGTTGAGATATCATCAATAGAAATCATGCATTTAGGTGTTGAGTCATCTTTGCTATCATAAAAGCATCTTCATTTTAAGGATGCCTCTTTTAACTACTGGAGAAATGTAGTGCAATTTCAAGTTATATATTGTTTTAATGGTCAAAGTGTAAAACAGATTCAATGAATTTTGTGAAGAAAGAAGCCACAAAATAGACCATAAAGTACTTGGTTATGTCCGCAGCTGAGTTTTGAAATTTGAATGCCTCTTTGGACTTTACAATTTATTTCTATTATATTAGACCTCAAAAGAAAAGAGAAATTATCTGCCACACCTCATCTTTTTTCCATATCTGTCATCAAATACTTACCTGTTTTTGCAATTATTATGTAGTACTTTCATATTTTGCAAGGCACCTTGAAGTAATTTTAATTACTGTGACAAGTGCATTACAGAAATGCTGTGTGATTCTATATGAATTTCTATATGAGTTTCTCTGATATCTCTGGGGTTTTGTTATCTCCTAATTATGAGAAAGTTTATTTTTCCAGGCGACTGCATTCAAAAAGTTTAAAGCCTTCCAGATTAAGAGTGCACCACGGAGCAAAGATAGGCCAACCTACATTCAGAATTTAAATGTAGGCCCTTATGGGCCTAAGACAGAGAGTCATGATTCATATTCTATATTCTCTAAGGTCAAACCAGAGTCTAGACTCCTGAGAGCTGGATGTCAGTAAGCTTTAGCACAGTGATTCTCAGTGTATCAAAAGTGGTGGAAAACCATATCAAGTATTGAAAAGCTGAAAGGGACAAATCTGTCTCCTAAAACACAGGAGACCCAGAGAATATGAAGTATGGCAGAGACCTTGTGATTCTCATCTGTTCAATAACAATTTGAGTAAACACTTCAGTTGGTTTTTGTTCCTTGCCCCTATTCTGTTGGTGTTTGCTTACTATTCCACTGAATCTGTGTTATATCTTCTTATTAACTGAGCACAATCTGCTTTTCTGTGATTTGGATGTGATTGTACAGACACTTGTCATGTAGTGATAGTGACACTATCACATGACTTACGTTTTGCAGTTTACAAAGCACTTTCATAGACATTACCTGTGATGTAGGTAGGGAAGAAGTTATTTTACTCATGAATAATTTGAGATTAGAGCAGTTAATTGATTTATTATAAGATCACACAGCTAGTAGAGTGGTGTTGAAATTGGAACCCAGATCTCTTGACCTAGAGTCCAGAGATCTTTCTATTATTCTTGAATTTCTGTTATCAAGCTTGTTAATAACCACATTTATGGGTGATTTTTAAAAACTTATTTAAATATAAGTTAGTTAACATACAGTGCAGTATTAGTTTCAGGAGTAGAACCCAGTGATTCATCACTTATATATAACACCCAGTGCTCATCGCAACTAGTGCCCTCCTTAATGCCCATCACCCCTTTAGCCCATCCCCTCACCCACCTCCCCTCCAGCAACCCTCAGTCTGTTCTCTGTATTTAAGAGTCTCTTATGGTTTGCCTCTCTCTCTGGTGATTTTGATTAATGGGAAATGGTGTTACGATGTGAAAGGTTTTACAGTTTATGGAAGAAGGAGGATGAGGACTAAGTTTCCCCATGTTGCTTTTCTGATTTGATCATAGTATTGTAGGATCTGATAATCTATAGAGCAATGAATAGATACAATATTTTTTTTGTTATTATATACCTCAGCTCTTGATTTGTGGGATCCTGGAGAAAAATACATCTTGTTTTCAAGTCATTTAGGGGGGGGGGTGTCTCTAGTCTCTCTCAATATGACCCTTTCCAATATCTTAACTTCCCACATCACAAAATATTTATTTCTATCTAACCTAAATCCTGACTGCTGTCATTTAAGCCCAAATACTTTTGTTCAGTAGGTGGTAGTGTACAATTTTTATTTATAGCTTCGGGAGGGTGCAGGAAATATATCTGAATGATTTCTGACTGCTGACAAGCCCTAATAACTGATAGTTCCTGGCATCAAACTGAATGTCCTTTGGCAGAGATGGCTATTTTGAGGGGAAAAGACAGAAACTGGCAAAAACTTTTTTCATGCAGGTGTGATTTTATGATGGAATTTTATGACAGAAACCAACCAAGTGTCCTTTACGTAGTTTATGATGTTATCAGCTCCTAGGCTGAGATTTCTTTCTCATTATTCATGTTTATTTGGCTTGAAGCAAATTAAAAATCAGACAAGAATATTGGGATATAATTTTGATTTTGCAGATGTAATCTGACACCCAAGTAACTTCAGAGAAGTTTGGTTCTTTTATTGTGCTCTTTCGTGATGTTCTGAAAAATGCTTTTTTCAGAGGCAGCTATTATGCTTGTCAGTATGGCTTGTACAATATTGAGCACTCTATCAGCACTTTATTTTAATGGCAAACAAGAAAATCTCTGCATATTATATTATTTTTCTAGCCTCAATGGTTTTAAAGATAAGATTTTAAAAATTAGCCCACTACGAAAAAAAAATTGTAATTAGAGTTCTCTGATTATGGTATATTATTGATGAGGTTCTTTGATTGTTTTTCTTCAGTCCATACAGCAAATGGGAGTAAAATTCACGGAAGAAGTTTATGTTTTCCTCTCTGAAGTTTTACTTTGTTATCGTCATGGTAAGTGCCAGAAGCAGGTCCCTTTAAGAGGTGTCTTAGAGCAAGTCACCTTCATAGGTCACCTTTCCATTGCAGTATAAGCCAGGCCCTGACCAAATCTGATTGTCCTAGTTGTGAGTCTCAGGCCCAAAGGCAGCATTTATAGGCTGACCAGTCTATCCCTCCCAATGTTTATCTCCTAATCCCCTTGGCCCTTGCACTTTATAATCAGCATGTATATGTATAGATGGGTGCGTGTAAATTCTCCCCTTTTCTTACATCTCCAGGCCTTCCCTATTATCTCTTTGTACCTCCATTCCATCTATTTACTACCCAGTGCTTGATTTTCTGCTTTTCTTTGTGGATTACCCATTATTCATACTGCATTGGTCTCCTTCCAACACTTTTCTCAAGTCACTTCTTTCTTCATTACAAGAATATCCAAGTTTAATATAAATAATTAGAAATCAGTATCTATGTATTTCATTTTAAATTTGAATAGCAATTGTGAATGGATAGCATCTCTGTTTGGCACATAAGTGTTAGATATGATTCCATCTTAAGTCAAGTCTGTTATCATGATATCTGGAAGCCATAAGTTAAACACTGGCTTCTTGGGGGATGTGATCAGTGGCCTATGCTTCTTAGTTATGCAAGATAAATAGGTTCTGAAGATCTGCTGTACAATGTTGTGCCTATATATAATAATACTGTATTGTACACTTAAAAATCTGTTAAGAAGATAAATCTCATGTTAAGTATTCTTACCACAATAAAACAAAACAAAGTGATGCTCCCCTCCTTCCAACTTGTTCAAAATTTTAGCTAGGACACACTCTGGGATCTGTTTTTGTCCTATGTACTCTGTGTCCTGAGATCTAAAGTATTTCAACCTCTGACTTAGGACTAATATTGATCAGAAACTATAAATATTCATGACCTAGGACCTTACTTAAGAGGACAAATGGTATAGTATGATCTATTTAGCTTGGGGTTTTAAGATGGTTGTTGATGATCACTCCATTAGTAATTTGTTTTTGAAACTTGAATCTACTTCCTTAATTTAGCTGATGCATAGAGAGCACATATTGAAAATTAGGCTCAGCTTTAAAAATTATAAACAATCTTAAAAAACAAATTGTAAGTTTCATCTCCCATGACACAAATCAGAGATTTAGGCAGATAATGTTGGTTTAAGTTTGTGGAACTTGGTAACAGACAGTAGCTTGTGGCTGTGAATCCTGCACATGTGCACAGCCTCATGTGTGTAGGATATGCCTCTATAAAGATCCTCTGCAGGAGACCGTATCAGTCAGGGTTTAGTTAGGAAGCAGAGGGCACTATGAGTATTAGGGGAATAAGAGATTTTTTAAATAGGGATGAGACCTGACACAAATGTGGGAGGAAAGGGGGAAGTACAGTCGTGAAGAGGAGTTGGAGGATCTGAGAAGGAGTTGCTAACCATTATGTCTGAAGCATGGGCCAAGATTGTCAAGTTAGAACTTGCAGGGAAGTCTGTGTTGCCTGATCTGAGAAGCCAAGCTCATCAAGCTGCCCAAGTGAGACCATGGAAAAGTGTTCGGGAAGCCATTGCTTCTGTGTGTCTGTTACCTCTGAGGGTCTGTAGCTGAGTCTGGGGGTCACTGTTGGCCAGCATGGCCATCTGTTGTCAAGGAGAGCTGGGAACAGGGCAGAGGAGAGGAGAGGAGAGTGATGATAAGCTGGACCCTACCAGACTCTTCTGCATCTCTTTGCTACCATGTCTAACTATGACCACCTTCCAAGAGCAGAGTTTGTCACTTCACTTCTGTCTTCCAGTCTTGTACAAACTTCTCTTTGGGTGAACTTTAATCTGGAAGCTTCAGGGTGTCTCAGCTTAACTGAGCTGACAGCACAGCACAATACAGGATTGTCAGTGTTCTCAGGGCTCTGTAGGACGGAAGAGTTACTGTTTGTGTTTTAGAATCAGCACATTTTCTAAGAGTGTCATTTGAAGGTTTTTGAAAGGTACACCTGCTGACAAATATCCCCCCATCCACTTATCTGTCTTCAGTGATGGTGAGGGTTCTCATCATTAGTCTCTATTTTGATTAAAGTATTGTGTTTATAAACATTTCTAGTAAAAATGCAAAATCTGGGAGAATTAATACACTGAATCTTGTTAGTTTATCATTTATATAAGCATTACTTTATCACTTTGCTGGCCTAACATCTGTAAAGGTTTGGGTAAAGAAGACGGAGAAAGCTCCAGTGTTATCCTAGAAGGTAAGAATGAGTTGAGTATATTGGTCAAAAATCTCTAAACATATAGGGGATACATATGTAAATGGAGAAGAAAGAGTGCAAAAGTGGAATTTTCCTACTTAACTGTATTTTCTAGTAGTAAGTCTGCTTAAATTAGCCTCTTCACTGTATTGCTCAAGGATGAAATTACAAACAGTACTTGTGAGATGTTAATATTCATATTTATGTTCATGAAGTTAACACTAGAATATTTAGAATAATTTTCAGTTGGAAATGGAATGTAACTGTGCAATAAGTTTTTTTCTTTAGTATCAGGAAAAATCAACTTATTATCAGTTTGCCTGGTCTTTACCCATGCTATTTTAATTTAGCATTGATTGATTCCATCACAAGTCTTGGGATGGAACTTTAAGACAGGGGTGTTTATTAATTTTTCATTTTCCTTCCCTTTCCCTCCATTCCTTTCCCTTTTCTTCCTTTCTCATCCCTTCCCTTCTTTTCCTTTTCATTCTCTTCCTTTCTTCCCTTTCTTCTTCCTCCTCCTCCTCCTCCTCCTCCTTCTTCTTCTTTCTGATGTGGTTCTTTAAAAAAAAAATCAGGGCGCCTGGGTGGCGCAGTCGGTTAAGCGTCCGACTTCAGCCAGGTCACGATCTCGCGGTCCGTGAGTTCGAGCCCCGCATCGGGCTCTGGGCTGATGGCTCAGAGCCTGGAGCCTGTTTCCGATTCTGTGTCTCCCTCTCTCTCTGCCCCTCCCCCGTTCATGCTCTGTCTCTCTCTGTCCCAAAAATAAATAAACGTTGAAAAAAAAAATTAAAAAAAAAAAAATCAGTGGTGATTTCTGGCTCTGACCTCTGGCAAACTGTGATCTCCTGAAAATTGGCTTGAGTACTTTCCTTCTAATGGGCAAGATTTCAGGCACAGATAGGGAGGGACACCTGGAGGCACTACTCATTTTCTGGTTATGGGGAGATGTGATGTACAACATAAAAATTAGGCAAACATGATAGATAAACATTGAGGACATTCAAAGTGAGCAATTTCTTCTAGTTTATACATGAGACAGGAAAATAAATTAATAAGGGAAATTGGCAGTCAATTATATGGCCAGCATCAGCAGGCATCTCAGGTAGTCTGCTGACAAAAGGTCGCAGCTCACCTGTCATGGATACAGCCAATAGTGAAGCTAAAAATGATTTGTTTTCAAATATTGTTTAGATACTTTATGCTCTGGGGTGACAGAGGAATGTCTCCTTTTCTCTCCTTCTTCCTCTCTTGCTCCTTGACTCTAGCTCACTTGTGAGTGTGCACGTGCTCTCTTTTTCTAAAAACATGCAGAAGCAATAAATCAGCCAGTTTAAGAAGATCCAGCCAGTCCAACACAGATCGATTTCACAGGGAAGTCGATGGGCTGCTAATAGAATTACAACTACCTGTCAAAACAGGGAAAACATATCTGTGACAGTGACAAAGGGCAAATCAATTTAATAAGAGGTTTTTTCTTCCAGAGACATAGATGTGGAGTACATGGGTGTCTCTAAGAGTCTGTAATTGTGAATAGAAACCATATACTCTAACTGTTAAAGCTGAGGTTATGTCAATGATTCTGGGAGAGCATACTGACTCTTCTAGGAGGTTTGTCTAGTAGCTGTAACAATTTGCTCTGTAATAGAATATAACAGGGAGATACTGCCTGGAAACACATTATTTTAACTTTGTTATCCCAAATAAGTTGGTCTTGACCATTAAATAAGTTATATTCCCATGAACTTTGCATTTTCATGTTTCCTCTTGTGTCTCATTTCAACAAGGAACTGTGCATTGCCAAGGACAGCTCTCTGGCAAATCTTTCTCTTCTAAGCTAGCTTGATCATTTTCAGAGGCCTCATAAAACTGTTAGCAATGTGACTTTTAGTAACAGCAACTTCTGTGTTCAGGCTTAGTTTCTTGCAAAGTGAATCTTAATTATGAACACAACTCTCAGCTTAAACCCATTGTGTATCAACATGAGGCTCTGTTAGGTCAAGGACTTGATTTTTAAAAAGAATTTAATATGCATTAACTTAGTTCAGCACCATGGGTTTTCTGTAAAACAAAGAAACAAACAAACAAACAGTGATATAATAAATATATATTTGGTCTCTGCCCCCATTTCCTGGCCCATGCTAAAACCCTTGGAATCTCTGAAGTGACAAGTGTCTTTTTGTATACCAATAAGATGACTAGTGGCTGGGAGTCTCCTCGATAACCTCAGGATGGGGGTGGTTGCCAGGGGAAACAAATCAAATCTTTAAAAGGTTGGAAGTTTTTTTTTTTTTTTTTTAATTTTTTTTTTCAACGTTTATTTATTTTTGGGACAGAGAGAGACAGAGCATGAATGGGGAAGGGGCAGAGAGAGAGGGAGACACAGAATCGGAAACAGGCTCCAGGCTCCGAGCCATCAGCCCAGAGCCCGACACGGGGCTCGAACTCACGGACCGCGAGATCGTGACCTGGCTGAAGTCGGACGCTTAACCGACTGCGCCACCAGGCGCCCCTAAAAGGTTGGAAGTTTTAGCCTTACTCCTTGACCTCTGGGGAGAGAGAGGGCTGGAGTTTGAGTTACTCACTGATGGCCAATGATTTAATCAATTGTGCCTATGTAATGAAGCCTCCATAAATGTCCTAACTGAGGGGGTTTGGAGAACTTGCAGGTTGGGGAACACATGGGGGTTCTGGAAGGGTGGTGCACCCAGAAAGATCATGGAATCTTTATGCAACCCAACACCACCCAAGACCTTGCTCTATGCATCTCTTCCATTTGGCTATTCCTGAGTTGTATCTTATAATAAACAGGTAAAGTGCTTTACTGAGTTCTGTGGGCTGTTCTAGTAAATTATCAAACCTGAGGAGGGGGTTGTGGGAAACTCCAATTTATAGCTGGTCAGTTAGAAGTACAGGTGACTACCTGGACTTGCAGTTGGTATTTGAAGTGGCAAAAGAGGGCAGTTTCCTGGCACTTGTGATACCTTGTGGGGTCTGTGATAATTCTTGGAAGTTGGTGTTAGAAGTGATGAGGGTGAGGAGAGGAAAACAGGACAGTTTTCTCTTTTAGAAACAAAAAGTAATTCTTTGTTATGGCAGAATTTAACAGTGTCATTGTAATCAGAAAACATACTAGGTCTCATACTCATCAAAGTTCAATGATACTAATGTACCTTAATTGCTGTTCCTTCACTGAAGAATAGTTTCTGTGTTGCAGTATAGACAGGAGTTAGGAAACATGGTTCTAAAATCAGAAACATCTGCATTTTTGTCTGCTACCTGCCACCTAGTAGCTCATGACTTGGGTAAGCTGCTTAGTTTTTTGAAGCCCACATTTACCATTCTGTACAATTGGGCTGAAAGATAGTGCTTACCTCAAGCAGTTGTTACTGAGGAATAAATAAGCTAATATGTAAATCCTGTGTTTCTCCTATGCAGAAGGGAGGATACCAGTGACATCACTCATTCCTGTAATCTGTTTTCTACTCTATGACTGGGCCAAGGAACAAATGATCCATTTGGCCTTTTTTTCCCCCCCTTCAGGAAGCTGGGGGAAGTCTGCCCATGATGTATTTAAATTAACAGATATGTAAGAAGAACTATGTTTACCCCCAATCCCTCCATGTACACACCCCTTACTTGTTGTGTTTCTTAAGAACCTTATATATATTCTGTACTATAGTTTTCATCTCTACCTAAGACACCAGTTTTATCTGTGCCTGGGAAACTAGATTAAGAGGGCCAGGAAAATGCATTCTGGTATCTCTGGTACCTCATGTTTGCTGGGTGGTGGCTTTGACACCTGACAGTGGGGGCCATTGATTAAGTCTCCTTAATCAACCTGGCTTTGCCACCTATACTTTTCATTTACATGAACTCATTTGCATCCCCACTTCCCTGGAAATGAAGGCAAGAACAAGATTTTAAATACCTCTCAGGAATGTTAGATAGTTACCAATGACATTTTTGGGGTTTCTCCTCTTCTCACCCAGACTGAATGCTGATTGAAGCTGATTAGACTGATGTCTGGTAAAGGGTGCAGTGACCTAGTTTGATACTTTAGCATCAGCTTCTATCAACATACTTCTCATTTGGACCCTACATCCATTCACATTTTCTACTTGAGTTCCATGAAATTCATCCTGGAGCTATTCCAGTTTCAGAGCAATTGTATTTGCATCATTGCTTAATATGAACCAATATTGACTGTAGCCTTAATTTCTCTTCTTCCTTACTACCTGCCCCCACCTCCTGCAAAGAAACAAAAAAGGCACTATTGTTCATCTACGTGGATAAAAGCAAAAATGCAAATTTCTCGTTATTGATAGAATACATGGATGATTTGAATTTATAATTTGGATAATTATGTGATGACTCTAGACTTAGGACATTTATATGTTGTTAGCCTGGAACTATATCTTTCTCATCATATTGGAACTGTTTCATTCTCTGAATGATGAGGAGCACAATAACCTGGGGGTTCAGTATTGGATGTTTTAAGTATGATAGAGCTGGAGGAGGAAGAGTGCTCAGTGGTTTAGGATGTCCATGTCGGCCCCTCCACTGAAGTTCTTTGTGTAAGTCTACACTCTGCCTCAAATTCCTTTTGCTTTTGTGTGTATGTGTGTGTGTGTGTGTGGGAGAGTGGGGGGAGGTGAGGAGAAGAATCTAAAAATAGTGCTTGAAAGAGATGCCAAGATCTCAGCGTTGTGTTGGAGAAACCATCTGCTAATCTCATTGCCTGAAACCGGAATCAAAGAAATTGTACTGAAATGAAAGTTCAGAAGAACAAATGTTTCCAGGCTGATGTCCTACAAGGCATCAGACCTTCTACCTTGTTACTGAGGAGATAAGGTGGGTGAGAATGAGACTGTGGCTTGGCCAGGCCAAGGGCATTCACCTCCCACCTCTGTGCCTTAGTAGTCTGTAACTTAACTCAACTCTGTCTTAAGTTTGCAGGATGGCAAATGGAGGAAAACAATTTCTGTGTTGCAAATGGTAGTATTTTTTAAGTTTAATAAATGTATGGTATGATTATTATTTTTTAGAGCCACAGGCAAGAAGCCTATGAGGCATCAATGTTCTGCAGCCAGAATGGTAATTTCCTTCTTGGCAGATTCTGTCCCCTCTTTCTCCACCCAGGGACCTGTTGTGGCTATCTCCTCTAGTGCAGAGTTAAGACTGTCTGGGGAATACTAGTTAATTGCTGAGTAGATAATCAGAATTGTAAAGGTCAGTGATAACAGGCAACAACTGACTCATGTTCACAAACAGCTGGATGTGATAAAAGCAATTTAGCTTGAAAAAAGCTCTTCAGAAATATATTGACCTTACTTTTTCTCCCTTGGGCTCTGTCTGTCCATCTTTATCTGCCCCTTTCAGTTTCTGTTTCTATCCCCATTGTGGGTTTCATTTCTTGATATCCCATGCTGTTGTCTTGTTCCCTTTGTTACTCTTCCCTCTTAGTAACACTCATGCAGAGAGGACCATAAGTACATTTCCTCTTTGTGTCTGTTAGTCTCTCTTCCTTTCTTTCTCTTCTCATCTTTTCCATTTACCTTTCTTTCTTCATCCTCTTCTTTTATGCCTTAACCCAAATGTTTGTCTTTTCCCACTAATGGAACTGAAGTACAGCTGGTACTATTAACCACAGTTTCATGGCTTGCATTTCCCCTGCTTCTACAAGGCTTCTTGCTTCCCCCTTCAAAGCCCTAGCCAATTGTTTCCCTAAATACCTGGTTTGGGGAGGACAGGGAAGTTGCCTCACCTGAGATGACATGCAGCACCCTATGTTCCTTGTGCTGGGCCCTACTTGAGGTTCACTGCTTACTTGTGCAGTCATGTGGAGCAGAATGCTACCACAGTGCTGCCCATGGCATTGGGACAGGGTCAGGCTTCTCGTGCTCTAGAGGCTGTGATCCCTCGCTATGCTTGAGTGATGCATGCTCCCCATGACTGCTGCCATTCTGTGTCCTTCTCAGAGGTAGAGATAATGTCCTGTGCTCCACCTTGGGCCACATATTTCATTCCAGGACTAAAACAACTCAGTGGCCTGAATCAGATAGTCCAGAAGGAAATGGCACAATCAAAAGGGGTTTGGGGGGAGACTTTGAAGGAGGGATTATTTTCAAAAGAGTTATTAGTTATTAACAGTTCACAAAATATTTTTGCTGCCCTCATTAATAATTACATAATAACATTAATCACACTGACGTCTATATGTTGGATATACAAATGTGATCATTGAAGAATATTCAAGCCTTCCTTTCGGGACTTAGAATGAAATCCCTAAAACTTTACATGTCCTATGGGGTCTCTTGATCCCTCCCTATCTATCCAGCTTGATCTGCAAACTCTCCCCCCTCCCACAAACTCTGCCTTCATCTTGTTTTGCAAGGTGAACCAAACTGTTTTCCTCCTCAGGGCCTTTGTGCATGTTGGTTTCTGCCTGGAACACACTTCTCTCTCTCTTTTCTTCCTTTACATAGCTAATTCATTTCTGAGGTTGTAGTGTCACTTCCATAGACCATGCTACACACTCTCATACCACCATCCGTGTTTTCTTCATAGAACGATGACAAATCAAAGAAGGCAGCAGAAGAGATTTTCATAGACCTTTGATGACAGTGATCAACTTAAGTCTGAATAAGTGAAGTTTGGTGGGAGTTGGGGGGTGGGTGGGTTTAATTATATAATTTGGGTGATTGTTTAATATCCATCAACCCTCCCCCCCCCCCCCACATGCCTGCAGGGATCATGTTTGTTTTTGTATACTGATGCTTCCTCAGGCCCACAACATAATAAACTAAGTACCCCCTATATGCTAGGTGCTTTACTTACATTGTGCGGGTTACTTTTTATATTCACCACAATTCTATAAAGAAGATATTAGCAAACTATAGTCCATGAGCCAAATCTGGTCCATTAATTATTTTTTTAAATTAATTAATTATTTTTATTTTTAAAATTTATTTAAATTCAAGTTAGTTAACATACAGTGTAGTATTAGTTTTAGGAATAGAACCCAGTGATTCATCACTTACATACAACACCCAGTACTCATCCCAACAAGTGCCCTCCTTAATGTCCCTCACCCATTTACCCCATCCCCTCACCCACCTCCCCTCCAGCAACCCTCAGTTTGTTCTCTGTATTTAAGAATCTCTTATAGTTTGTCTCCCTTTCTGTTTTTATCTTATTTTCCCTTGTTCATCTGTTTGGTTTCTTAAATTCCACATATGAGTGAAACCATATATTTGTCTTTCTCTTACTAACTTATTTCACTGAGCATAATACCCTCTAGTTCCATCCATGTTGTTGCAAATGGCAAGATTTCATTCTTTTTGATAGCTGAGTAGTATTCCATGTATATATACCACGTCTTCTTTATTCATCAGTCAATGAACATTTGGGCTCTTTCCATAATTTGGCTATTGTTGATAGCACTACTGTAATCATTGGGGTGCATTTACCCCTTTAAATTGGGATTTTTGTATCCTTTGGATAGATGCCTAGTAGTGCAACTACTAGGTGGTAGGGTAGTTCTATTTTTAATTTTTTTGAGGAACTTCTATACTATTTTCCAGATATAGCTGCACCAGTTTGCATTCCCACCAATAGTGCAAAAGTGTTCCCCTTTCTCCACATCCTCGCCAACATCCGTTGTTTCTGAGTTCTTAATTTTAGCCATTCTGACAGGTGTGAGGTGGTATCTCATTGTCGTTTGGATTAGTATTTCTCTGATGGTGAATGATATTTGCGCATCTTTTCATGTGTCTATTAGCCATCTGGATGTATTCTTTGGCAAAGTGTCTATTCATGTCTTTTGCCCATTTCTTCATTGGATTATTTGTTTTTTTGGTTGTTGAGTTTGATAAGTTCTTTATAGATTTTGGATACTAACCCTTTATCCAATAAAATAGAAATGGAGTTTTCCAAAATATATTTATAAATATCTTCTCCCATTCTATCAGCTGCCTTTTAGTTTTGTTGATTGTTTCCTTCACTGTACAGAAATTTTTTATCTTAATGAGGTGCCAATATTTTTTTGCTTTTTTGCTTTTTTTCCCTTGCCTCCAGAGACATGTCTAGTAAGAAGTTGCTGTGGCCAAGGTCAAAGAGGTTGTTACCTGTTTTCTCCTATATGATTTGATGGTTTTCTGTCTTACATTTAGGTCTTTCATACTTTTTGAATTTACTTTTGTCTATGGTGTAAGAAAGTGGTCCCGTTTTATTCTGCATGTCACTGTCCAGTTTCCCCAACACCATTTGCTGAAGACTCTTTTTCCCATTGGATACTCCTTCCTGCTTTGTCAAGGACTAGTTGACCACATAGTTGTGGGTCCATTTCTGGATTTTACATTTTGTTCCATTGATCTATGTGTCTGTTTTTGTGCCAGTACCATACTATGCTGGTGATTACAGCTTTGTAATACAGCTTGAAGTCTGGAATTGTGATGCCACCAGGTTTGGTTTTCTTTTTCTTTTTTTTTTTTTTTCTTTCTTTTTTTTTTTTTTTTTTTAAATTTTTTTTTTTTTCAACGTTTATTTATTTTTGGGACAGAGAGAGACAGAGCGTGAACGGGGGAGGGGCAGAGAGAGAGGGAGACACAGAATCGGAAACAGGCTCCAGGCTCCGAGCCATCAGCCCAGAGCCCGACGCGGGGCTCGAACTCACGGACCGCGAGATCGTGACCTGGCTGAAGTCGGACGCTTAACCGACTGCGCCACCCAGGCGCCCCTGGTTTTCTTTTTCAACATTACTTTTGCTATTCAGTCTTTTCTGGTTCCATAAATTTTAGAATTGTTTGTTCTAACCCTGTGAAGAATGCTGGCATTATTTTGATAGGAATAGCATTGAATGTGTAGATTGATTTGGGTAGTATCAACATTTTAACAATATTTGCTCTTCCGATCCACGAGTATGGAAAGTTTTTCCTTTTCTTTTTGTCCTCTTCAATTTCTTTCATGAGCTTTCTATAGTTTTCAGGGCACAGATCTTTTACCTCTTTGGTTAGGTTTATTCCTACATATCTTATTGTTTTTTGTGCAATTGTAAATGGGATTGATTCCTTGATTTCTTTTTCTGCTGCTTGATTATTGGTATATAGAAAGGCAACTGATTTCTGTACATTGATTTTATATCCTACAACTTTGCTGAATTCACGTATCAGGTCTAGCATTTTTTTTTAGTGGAGTCTTTTGGGTTTTCTGTGTAGAGTATTATGTTATCTGCAAAGAGTAAAAGTCTGACTTCCTCCTTGCTAATTTATATGCCTTTTATTTCTTTTTGTTGTCTGATTGCTGTGGCTAGGACTTCCAATACTATGTTGGACAACAGTGGTGAGGGTGGACATCCCTGTCACGTTCCTGATCTCAGGGAGAAAGCTTTCAGTTTTCCCCTATTGAGGATGATATTAAGTGTGAATCTTTCATATATGTTTTTATGATGTTGAGGAATGTTTCTTCTATCCCTATTTTCTTGAGGGTTTTTATCAAGAAAGGATGTTGTATTTTGTCAAATGCTTTTTCTGCATGTATTGAAAGGATCATATGGTTCTTATCCCTTCTTTTATTAATGTGGTGTATCACGTTGATTGATTTGTGAATATTGAATCAGCACTGCAGCCCAGGAATAAATCCCACTTGATCATAGTGAATAATTCTTTTAATGTACTGTTGAATTTGATTTGCTAGTATCTTGTTGAGAATTTTTGCATCCAGGTTCATCAGGGATATTGGCCTGTAATTTTCCTTTTTAGTGAGGTCTTTGTCTAGTTTTGCAATCAAGGTAATGCTGGCTTCATAGAATCAGTTTGGAAACTTTCCTTTCATTTCTATTTTTGGAACAATTTGAGAAGAATAGTATTAACTCTTCTTTAAATGTATGGTAGAATTCCCCTGGGAAGCCATCTGGCCCAGGATTCTTGTTTGTTGGGAGATTTTTGATAACTGATTCAATTTCTTTGCTCATTATGGGCCTGTTAAAAATTTCTATATCTTCCTGTTTCAGTTTTGGTAGTTTTTGAGTTTCCAGGAATTTGTCCATTTCTTCCAGATTGCCCAGTTTGTTGGCATAAATTTTTTCATAGAATTCTCATAATTGTTTTTTATTGCTATGGTGTTAGTTGTGATCTCTCCTCTTTCATTGATGATTTTATCTATTAAGGTCCTCTCTTCTTTTTGAGAAGTCTGGCTAAGGGTTTATCAATTTTGTTTATTCTTTCAGAAAACCAGCTTATAGTTTCATTGATCTTTCTACTGTTGTGTGTGTGTGTGTGTGTGTGTGTGTGTGTGTGTGTGTGTTTTGTTTCTCTATCATTTATTTCTGCTCAAATCTTTATTGTTTCTCTTCTGCTGGGTTTAGGCTTTATTTCCTGCTCCTTTCAAGCTCCTTTAGGTGTAAGGTTAGATTGTGTATTTGGGACCTTTCTTGCTTCTTGAGATAGGCCTGAATTGCAGTGTACTTTCCTCTTTGACTGCCTTTGCTGCATCTCAAAGGGTTTGGACTGTCATGTTTTCATTTTCATTTACTCCCATATATGTTTTAATTTTTTCATTAATTTCCTGGTTAAACCATTCATTCTTTAGTAGGATGTACTTTAACTTCTTTGTATTTGAGGGCTTTCCAAATTTTTTCTTGTGGTCAGTTTCAAGTTTCATGGCATTATGATCTGAAAATATGAATGGTATGATCTTCATATTTTTTTATCTGTTGAGACCTGATTTGTAATCCAGTATGTGACCTATTTTGGAGAAAGTTCCATGTGCACTTGAGAAGAATGTGTATTCTGCTGCTTTAGGATGGAATGTTCTGAATATATCTGTTAAGTTCATCTGGTTTGTTATTTTCATTTCCATTAATCATTTAAAAAATTCTGTAAGTTTATTTATTTATTCATTTTGAGAGAGAGAGGGAGAGAGAGAGCAGGGGAGGAGCAGAGAGAGAGAGGGAGAGAGAGAGAAGGGGAGGGGCAGAGAGAGAGGGAGAGAGACAAAATCCTAAGCAGGCTCTGTACTATCAGAAAGGAGCCCAACATGGGGCTCAAACTCCTAAACCGTGAGATCATGACCTGAGTTGAAACCAAGAGTAGGGCACTTAACCTACTGAGCCATCTAGGTGCCCCTCCATTAGTCAGTTTTATCAATAATGGTTTATTAGAAAACAGCCATGTCACTTTGCTTGTGTATTGTCTATACATATGTATTGTGCTATGAAGGCAGAATTGAGTAGTCACAAGAGAGACTCTTTTGTCTGCAAAGCCAAAAATATTTACTATCTGGCCTTTTACAGAAAACATCTGACAACTCTTGCTATAAGGCAATGCAGAATCTCCATTTCATAGAAGAGGAAAGATCAACAAGTTTCAGTACTTCCTCATATCTATCTAGAAATCAAGATATCAAGTTGCGGAGCTGAGATTCAAGGTCACCCTTCCCCCTTTTATTATCTTTCCTCACAAACCAGATCTCTTTGCTGACATATTTTTAGGGGAGTGTAGAATATTTCTGCAGGAGAGGTAATATTTGGTCTAGGTATTAAAGGAAAAGTTGGAATTCTTAGTGGACAAGAGAGGACAAAACATTCTAGGTTGAGACACAGAGGTATGAGAGAGCTTGGTGTGTTTAGGAGATAGCTAGTCAGACTGACCAAAACATGTGCTGGTGATCATGGGCACAATGGTGGGGGAGGGGGAAACTGAGAGGAAAAGAGGCTGCTAGAATGAGAGGAACCTGTGCCAGACCAGGAAGCCTGAACTTTAGCTCCCAAGCCTGTGGTTTCTGCTTTGTTTGCACAAAAAAAATCTTTTCTCTCAGTAAAGAAATTTGAGCATTTGTCTTAATATATTTATATTCCATAAATTATCTACATTAACATTGTATTAGTGCTATTTGTATATATTATAAAATGTACACATATGGAAATTTTAAAAAGATAAGTGAAAGTAAAATGAATATTTAGGATAATTTTTATTTTAGTTATTAATGATTCATAATACCTTTTGGCTGTCTTATAATAATGATGGTGCTTAATGAGAGTGATGTTAATTAATATGCCTAATTATATTTGAAAATCTTGGCTTAACACTGATACTGCTGTTTGAAGTTATCATTTCCAGATTAGCTTTCTTTAATATGCAGTTTTGATGGTATCACAGCTGAAAATGATAACTCACAAAAATACATGGATTCAAGTGGAAGAAGTACACTGTTGGTTTCACTTACAAATTATTTTTCAAAACTACCCACCAATTATGCAAAAGTTTTTGTTTTAATTCATCTGGTATGTTTATACCTTCCCTGCTGTCAATTGCTTGTCAATATGCAAATGAATTGAAAGTGCATTGTTTTCATATTTTACACAATGTGTTCACAATGTGTTCATGCCACTGAAACTGTTCACCTGGAAATTTTTTAAAGTTTAGGAAATTGTGAGTTTAAATATCCAGATACAGGGGCACCTGGGTGGCTCAGTCGGTTGAGTGTCTGACTTTGGCTCAGGTCATGATCTCATGATTTGTGGGTTTGAGCCCCGCGTTGAGCTCTGTGCTGACAGCTAGGAGCCCGAAGCCTGCTTCAGGTTCTGTGTCTCCCTCTCTCTCTGCCCTCCCCTGTTCAAGCTCTGTCTCTGTCTCTCTCTCAAAACTAAATAAACATTAAAAAAAAAATCTAGATTCGGCAGTTCTTGAAGATGATATATACCATTTCCAGAAAAAAATCATATAACAAAATATTCTAAACATTTGTTTTCAGAATGCTTTCTCCAAAACACATGTTTCTCCTGGAAAGAAGTTATTTCCTCTTTCTCTCTCTTACACTGTCACTTTTGCCTAGAAGGAACAGATTTTGTACTTATTTTTGTAAGTAAACTCATGTCAAGTAAACTCATATAAGTCTGACTATCTCCTTGTTTCTTCCACCTTTTACGGATGACTGAGAGTTCAAACGGGGAATGGGAGAAATGTTTGTCTTGTCATTTTTTGGTTATTCGTTGGATTTATTAGTATTTTCTTTAATCCACAACTTCTTTGAGAGACCTATAAGTCATATTTCCACCTTGTGATGGTTATTTTAGTAAAAGTATTCCATATAACCTGTAAATCCATTTCACATGGAGTATGTAAACTGAAGTGTGTTATAATGTGCTCATGTAAATGGATGATTGAAGGCTCCACTCTCAAATCCTTGAAATCAGTGGTATTTAAAATATTAGATATCCTTAACTACTTTCTTATATTTTAGGTATCTAAAAATAAAAGTTGTGAAAGTAACTTTTTACTCTCAGGCCCTTATGAATCATCTTGTTTATCCCCTGGGCTCACACACCTTATTTTGGAGACCCCTGTTCTGAGTAATGGAAAGCAAACCACAAGCTATTAAATGGGAGGCAGGTGACATGATTAAGCTCAATTTGTCTTTGGGTTTATATCTTGTGGCTTTGTGTCTAGACACTTTATGTATTTCCCTAAGGTTTTTACTGTGTGTGTATTCAAATAAATAACTTCGCTAGTTTTAAATAATACTATCCAAGCATCTTCATAATAGGCAGCCACTCCAAGCCTCATGAACTCTTGTCCAGCCTCATTAGTATCTAGATGCCCTCTGAAGTTCTTTGATAACTCCAGGGGCTTTACCCTTTAGGTTGGAGAATAATGTGCTGTAGGTACAAGGGGAGGACTGAGGTGACTTAAGCACCTCAATGTGGAAAGAAGAATAGTTGTGTTCTGCAAGAGTCAGGGCAAATGCTTTTTGTGACCCTATTAAAACTGAAGAATTAAGAGAAAAAATTATTAGCTCTGATTCCATATTAAAAAAAGGAAGAAGAATTTACAAAATGAGAAATGACTCTAGGTTAAGAATTGCTTGAGGAGTTATGCCCTTTTTAAACCTTAATGAATTTTTTAATGTAAACATATGAAGATAAAGAACTAATCACTGACCTTGAAACAAGGAGAAAAAAATGGAGTTGGTCCTTGAGAAATAGAAGTTGTCAAAACAATACCTACCTAGGCAAAATTTAATAGCCATTTTGGATGAAAGTGCTGTGCTAGTTTATTTTGCAGAACATGTACCCAATACATGAGGGACTTCATCCCTTGTTAAACCTTCAGGTTTACGTTTGAGAGAAGAATTTTCATTATCTCTTTAGGAAATAATTATGTAAAAAGTTTATTGCTTTCTTTCATATTTTTCCAATTACTGTAATTGTGTGAGTTTAGAAGACAAAACAAATTTAAAAATTTAAAGACTACTTTGCATAGCTGCAAATGGCTTATGGTATGGCATCCACGTAGAACCATGCCTTTGAAATTCTTGAGTGGTTGGAAAATACATTTTATGTCTTGGGAAAAAGGAATATATATGTATACAAAATGTTAAATTGGAATCTTAACTAAGGTACCAAGATATGATCGATATCAGACACCAGAATGAATTGTGAGACAGAGCATCTGTTTGGAATTTCAAAGTAGGTGCTTAAAACCTGGTTTTATGACTTTTCAATCCTTTACTCACTTTGCGTATTGAAAAGAGTTGAGAGGTTTGATGTTTGTAGGCAGGGTTTGCTTGTTTGTTTGTTGTTGTTGTTTTGTAAAGGATTTCTTTGGAGAAAGGTGCTGGATGAGTTGTGAGCTTTGCCCCCTCTATCATCTAGGGAGGGGGTTAAAAGGTGCCTGCTCTTGCTTCTGACCTTCAACAAGACTACTTGGAGATTTTATTTTATTTTTAATTTTTTAAGTTTTTAAAAATGTACATCCAAATTAGTTAGCATATAGTGCAACAGTGATTTCAGGAGTAGATTCCTTAGTGCCCCTTACCCATTTAGCCCATCCCCCTTCCCGCAACCCCTCCAGTAACCCTCAGTTTGTTCTCCATATTTATGAGTCTCATTTGTTTTGTCCCCCTCCCTGTTTTTATATTATTTTTGTTTCCCTTCCCTTATGTTCATCTGTTTTGTCTCTTAAAGTCTTCATATGAGTGAAGTCATATGATTTTTGTCTTTCTCTGACTGACTAATTTCACTTAGCATAATACCCTCCAGTTCCATCCACGTAGTTGCAAATGGCAAGATTTCATTCTTTTTGATTGCCAAGTAATACTCCATTGTATATATATACCACATCTTCTTTATCCATTCATCTGTCAATGGACATTTGGGCTCTTTCCATACTTTGGCTATTGTTGATACTGCTGCTGTAAACAGGTGGTGCATGTGTCCCTTCAAAACAGCACATCTGTATCCCGTGGATAAATGCCTAATATGCAATTGCTGAGTCATAGGGTGGTTCTATTTTTAGTTTTTTAAGGAACCTCCATACTGTTTTCCAAAGTGGCTGCACCAGCTTGCATTCCCAAAGACTACTTGGAGATTTTAAAATGTGCCCCCTGAAGTTAGCCAGGTACCATGGACAGGTGTCTGCTTTCTGCATGGGGAATCTAGAATATGATGGATGGGCTGCCCAGCTGTCTTGGCACTGGAGGAATGAATTGTTTCTGATACACTGGGATTAGCCTATATACTCTGAATTTGTTCAGATAAAAAATTTACAAGGATTTCTCATGGTATGAATCATGCACGAGAGAGATTTGGCATGGATGACTGATGGCACCTCAGTGGACAGAGCAAACTTTTGGTCACTGATGGAATCCTTGCAGCTGCAGAAGGAATCTGGTGACCAGACAGATTGGAGATGCATTGCTTGAGTCAGAAGTGGCAAGAACAGAGGATCACAGTTCTTGAGAATCCCCAAGGCGTTCTCAAATGTGCCTCAAAAATAAGTGTGTTAAACACTTGACAGACACAGAGAACATGAAGATGTGTTGCAATGTTATCAAATAAAACCTTTCTTTCTACCTTCTTTCTCTTACCTTCCCCTACTATAGCCATGGCAAGACAGTAAGATGGGGACGAGGTTTTGGAAGTGTAAGACAGGGACAGGAAGGGAAAGATAGGACAAGATAATCTGATTGACAAATTGAGCCTGTTCTTGTGACCTAACATCACTTGGGGTCATTTTGTAATCTGACATCGAACTGAAAATGTATGGTATTGCCCAAGGTTGCATCTGTGAGAGGAAGAACTTTCCTCCACTGAATAAAATTTAAAAGTGTAGTGGAAGGCAAAGCAAAGATCCTTGCTGATTGTATTTCATGAATGCTGCCTATTCAACATCCTGGTTACATCGCCATTCCTTACTCAGGGCTCCCAGAAAGATGAAACAACAGGACATAGGGAGATCACTGCCCTCAGTGATCTAGGGACCTGGAGGGAGGGCTGATGTACTATATTTCAGTCTCTTTCCCTTTCCTTCTGACTGCAGCAGTGGGGCTATGGGTAGAGAGAGATATTGTTGTGGAAGTAAACAGTGACTACTTCTTTTGGTCTGCAAGGAGGAGGGATGTTTGGCAGCGTTCTTCGTCTTCTTACCAATGAACTATTAAAGGGCTGATGGATGCTGTACATCTGAGGCTTGGAAAGCAATGCAATGTATATAGGCTCCCAGTTTTTATATATGTCTAATGGAAAAATAACCTCTCATAGTATTATTGTGTGATTTTTTTTTTTCACAAAAAAAAAAAAAAAAGGGAGAGAAATGAGATAATAAACACCAAAGGTTTCAGGCATGGGTTGTTTGTGATTCAGGCAAAAGTCTTACCAGTTCAGGGTGGGAAAAGTAGTGAGACTCCATACAGTGCAGGAATTAAGATTATAGGTTTTGGAGTAAGGCTGTTAGAGTTTGAATTCTGGGGCCTTAGATAAGTCTAAATCTTTACATTTTTTATTTGTTAAAGGGGTAAACTACTGGCTTCATGGGATTATTATAGAAATTAAAGAAGACAATCCTTATAGAGTGCCTGCTATAATTCCTGTTGCTTGATAAGTGTGCAGTAATTGTCAGCTAAGATTATTATTGTTTTTTAATTTGTAAAGTTAATTTTCACAGTTGAGGTAGTTATGTTCTGTATAGTCATCATGAACATTGAATTAGCAACTATTAAACCCTTGCTCCTAGGTAAAATAAAAGGTTAGGTTCCTGTGGACCTCTGTTAACAGTATTTTCATTACGTGATCAATATATAACTTTGTTTTATATGTATTTCTGTTTAAAGACACCTTATTTAATAAATATTATTTATTCATTAACACTCAACTCATGGATAACAGCACTAAAACTCATGCCTGAATGAAAATTATCTAATGCTCCTCTTTGCTTTGTAAGAGACATTGTGCTTAGGAATACCAGACAATACTTCAGCACTACACTTGGGGGCTATTTTCAACAGTGAAATCACCAACAAAAAGCACACAAATGTGAAAAACGTGTCACTAACTAGACTGAAAAAGGACATGTGTTTATAATATAAAAGCTGAAATAAGAAGGCAGTGTGCCAGCTTGTTTGACCTCAGCTGAGAACATGTATGTTGGGCAACTCAAATGTTTTGCTTCTCTGCTTATGTATGTGAATGACCACAGAAGCACAAGAGTATTGATTTGGGGATTAAAAATAAATTTTAGTGAGTAGGCAAATTCACAAATACAGAATCCATGAATAATGAGGGTCAACTGTATCTGGGCAATCAGCAACTAGTGATTCAAGGTGTGCTTGAACATCCCCAGTAAAGGGAGAATGACATACAGAGGCACTGTATTCTGTCCTTGGCCAGATCTAGCTTTTACAAAACTTGCTAAATTTTACCACAGGGGACCTTGAAGTAGAACTTTAACATTTCTTTTAAGTGACAGTCATTTATATGCTGGAAGACAGCTACCGTGTCTCCTTGGACCCATCAGTAGGTTAACTATTTCTATTTCCTATAGCTATTCCCCATATGATAATATTTTGGCCTCATTGTTCTGTTGTCCTCCTTGGAACATGGTTCAGTGTTTCAGAATCTTTTTTAGAGTGACTAAAGCTGAGTATCTGAGTGCCAGGTGAGGCCTGATCAGAGCCCCAAAGAAAACTGACAATTACCTCTCTCATTCTGCATGCTATATTTTGCTAAATATTTTTAGAGTTTATGTGCCAGAGATTGTTAGTGCTTAGGTAATAAATATACATTTATGAACATTTCATTGTCCTGTGCTATTAAATGTGATCATGTGACTAATTCTTGCCAATGGAATATGAATAGAAATGATGTAAGCCACCTCCAAGTATGATCCATAACAATATAGTCCAAAGGCCTCACCTTGGGAATCATGCGATTCAGATGATAACAGCTACAAAGTGGAGGCAGCTCTAGGTCCTGAGTCACCACAGGACCTAGAGCTGCACAGAAAAGCCTTTCAACACCTCATCAGCCTTGGCATGACTATGAAGTACAATTTTATTATTTTAAACACTGTGATTTTTGGCAGCTTAAAGTGTCAATTATAGTGAAAAATATAATCTGTAATAGCTTTTGTGGCCATATTGTGCTGTTGATGAACATAGAATAGGCTACAAGCTAAAATCCATTGTTCTTTTTAATACAGGTTGCTACTTAGTACATACGCCCATCATGAACTTGCTGATTCTTTTGGACTTAAGTCCAATATATTACATTTTCCCTGTTAGGTTTTATTTTTTAGATCTAGTAATATTCTCAAGATTGCTTCTTAGATCATGATTCTTTTTTTAATTTAATTTAATTTTTAAATATGAAATTTATTGTCAAATTGGTTTCCATACAACACCCAGTGCTCATCCCAACAAGTGCCCTCCTCAATACCCATCACCCACCCCCCTCCCTCCCACCTCCCATCAACCCTCAGTTTGTTCTCAATTTTTAAGAGTCTTTTATGTTTTGACTCCCTCCCTCTCCAACCTCTTTTTTTTTTTCCTTCCCCTCCCCCATGGTCTTCTGTTAAGTTTCTCAGGATCCACAGAAGAGTGAAAACATATGGTATATATCTTTCTCTGTATGACTTATTTCACTTAGCCTAACACTCTCCATTTCCATCCATGTTGCTACAAAAGGTCATATTTCATTCTTTCTCATTGCCATATAGTACCACACTCAGATACCACCTCACACCAGTCAGATTGGCTAAAATGAACAAATCAGGAGACTATAGATGCTGGTGAGGATGTGGAGAAATGGGAAACTCTTGCACTGTTGGTGGGAATGCAAACTGGTGCGGCCGCTCTGGAAAATAGTGTGGAGGTTCCTCAAAAAAATAAAAATAGACCCACCCTATGACCCAGCAGTAGCACTGCTAGGAATTTACCCAAGGGACACAGGAGTGCTGATGCATAGGGGCACTTGTACCCCAATGTTTATAGCAGCACTTTCAACAATAGCCAAATTATGGAAAGAATGTAAATGTCCATCAACGGATGAATGGATAAAGATCATGATTCTTTTAAGCAGTCATCCTTTTGAATTTTGGGTCCTCCACAAGTGTGTAAGCTTTTAAACTGCTCATGGAAGAACACTTTATTATCCGATACCCTGGGCCTTGGTATTCAGACAGTGAAGATACTAATATTGCTTCTAGCCAAATTACAAATTATTTTCCCATGAGAATTACTGGCCAGTTCTGGCATTTTTCCTTTTTCTTTCTCCCCGCCCCCACCTCTTTTATGCTTTCTGCTCTTCAGTGTAACTACTTATTAGTAGTAACTTACTGTAGTAAGCTACCACAGTAACTTAATGTAACAATTTATCTGCATTTTAAAAATCTCCCTTTGAGTCTTAAATCTATCAGTTTCTAGAAAACACATTATTCCTTCTTCTTGAGAAAATACCTGTCAAGAGTCAAAGTTATATCATTCTGGAATTTGATGCCAGGGCCTGGGATAAAACCCCTACCCTTTGCCACTATCCACAAAGCAAAAGATTTTCCCCCTCCTCCTTCCAAAACTTGGGACTGTTGTTTGTATAAAACATACTATTGTGCCCTCAAGCTGTTTGTTTTCCTAGTGCAGTGGAAAATCATTGCCCTCAAAATTAGAACACTTTGGTTTGATACTTTGTTTTTCTAATTACAAGCTTAATGACCTTGGAAAGGTGTCTTAACTTTTATGAACTTCAGTTGTTTCTGTTTTTTTTAAAAAATCTGTAAATAGGGTTAATAGTTTCTATCTTGGATACTCCTAAAACTGTGTGAGGATTTGAATGAGTGAAGGGTGCCAAAATGTTTACAGCTAGATGAGTGTTAGTGTAGTTGCTATCTGCTCCAAGGATGCTCCCTGGGTCTTTTCTTTGATGATCCTTTGTCCCCCTCATGGATCAGTAGGAGTGTATGGTGATCAGTAGGTCTGGTATATTTTGGCAGGCCCTCACATATTACCCTATATATCTGTCTGTCCCAGGAAGAGACAAAAACTGCCCACTGATTATGTTGGATCTATGCCCACTGATTTTCATCCCTCAAGGGTGAATGAGGGCACCAGCTCTGAGACTACAGGCACCAGAGTTATTATCAATGAGCACTACTGAAGAATTCCTCACTGTCCCCTCTAGATGCAACATGAAAAAAAAGTGTTTTATGGTCACAGAGATCTGGGAAATAAGGAATCCATCCTGGAGATTTAAAATACAGCATTAACATATTGAGAAATATGGCTCTGAGAAATCCTGCAGTAAGGAAGCCTGTTTAACTATATTTAATTCAGTGGTTCTTAAAATTTTCTGACCTGGGAACCCTTTTCATGGGATTTCTATTAATGTCACATTAAGCTAGTTTTCAATGGACATCTATACTGGAAATGTTGGCCTAGGATAGTTAACAGTTAAATATCCCTCAATGGATAGTAATATGGCAATTTATTTTTATTGTGATCTTCCCTCTACATGGCCCTGTTCCAGCAAGGTTTTGGAGAGAACCCACAAGACTGTCTGTGTATCAGATTATTAGATACCCTCACACACACTGAGAGAAGTAGTTCTTTACTTTCATTCCTCTGCCCTGCCACATCTCCCAAACCAACATATTTCCTCCCTTGAAGTCGTCCTGTAAGTAGTGTGGCATCAAACACTGTGGGGGGGGGGGGGGGCTGGGTGGCTTTTGTCTGTGTCACTGAGAATAGGATCTAAAGGCTGGAGGAAGGGACACAGAGAGTATACTGGGTAGCCTCCTTGTGGCCATCACTTCTTCTTCATACACAGACGATATCATACCTGGTACAGACATAGTATCTAGATTAAACACAGCCCAGCTCAGGAAACATGAGGTTTAGGCAAATTCTCGTTCATTTCTGCAGTCCTCATGTTTTCTATTATTGTCTACTTCTGAGGACTTTACTATGATCTCTCATTAATTTTACCAAAAAGAAACCACTGAAATCTTGAACTTTAGGTTTTCATTTTTTTTTGACAGTGCTTCATTGTTCACCCTCCTTCCTTCCTCATTCTGCCTTTGAAATTCAAATTCAGCAGGTTGTTAGCTCTGATTATATCCTCCTTTGTACACTGGGACATCATTTCTTACCATTTTGCTGTGTTTCTCTTCTGCCCAGATCATTCTTTTCCATGACATCTTAACACTTAATCACTTCATGTCTGTTTTATATTTGTTATTATCCCAGTACATTGAGTTTCTCAAAGATTAATTATGATATCTTTTTCCAGATCTAATGAACTTTCCTCAGTTCTTACCCACTTTGACTCCTTTAGACATTTGATAATGCTGATTATTGATTTTTAAAAAACTCTCCTCATTGACTTCTATAGCAATGTGCTTTCCTGTTTTCTTTCTTTGCCCTTTTTCTGTATCATTTGCTAGCTCCCATGCCACTCTTTAATCCCATTCCCATTCCTGTTTGCCAAAGCCAAAGCCACGTTCTCTGCTCTCTGTTTCCCACATGTACCTCTCATGATGTCAGCTAGTACTTCTATATTGAATGACTTCCAAATCTGCATTAGTCATCTTGTTTTTGCCCTTGCCACAATTACACATTTTCAACTGTCTGTAGCATAAGTGTACTTGAACAGAAAATCACAGGCTTTCACTTACCTCTAAAATGGGTTCTTATAACTGCTTTACTTCTGTTAATGGTCTAACTAATATTAGTCTTCAAATAAGTTTACAGTTATGTTTCACATTTACCATCTCCTTTATGCAATCTACATTAACTTTGTCCTTTTATATCAAAGTGTTTTTCATGTTTTCTGCATGTCCATTTCCCCCACCCAGTACCCTGGTTAAAACTGATACCTGTGAAGTTTGTTTTTGGGACCCTCAATCAAACAATTCTGTATTCTGAAAGTTTCCACTGGTGTCTGTTTCCTGTTCCCTTGAATTTAAAGTGCCACCAGTCTACTTTTTTTCCTCTCATAAAAACTCTGTCAAAAAACAAAAACAAAAAAGCCTTTAAACTTATTCTCTCTGAGGTAGGAATATTTGAAAATAGTTTATCACATTGCCTAGTCCTATTACTGCAACTCAAGTTTCTTTAAAGTGGAATCAAGCTTTGCGTTAAAACAATGAAGGCTCTAAATCTTATAGACCATCCATCATGAATAGGGACCTTTGAAAATCAGTAGCCTGTATGATTACTTACTTTACTTGTATAAAAGTCCAATACCACTATCCGTTCTGAAGTCCTAATTTTTAAAAATTCCAGTATAATGAACATACAGTGACATATTACTTTCAGCTATACAATATAGTGATACAACACTTCTATACATTCCTCAGTGCTCATGATGACAAGTATACTCTTAATCCCCTTTACTACTTCACCCCCTCCCCCCAACCACCTCCTCTCTGATAGCTACCAGTTTGTTTTATATATTTAAGAGCCTGTTTTTTGGTTTCTGTCCTTTTTTCTTTGTCTGATTATTTTGTTTCTTTTTAAAAAATATTTATTTATTTTTGAGAGATAGAGAGACAGAGCATGAGTGAGGGAGAGGCAGAGAGAGAGGGAGACACAGAATCCGAAACAGGCTCCAGGCTCTAAACTGTCAGCACAGAGCCTGACATGGGGCTCCAATTCACGAACTGTGAGATCATGATCTGAGCCGAAGTTGGATGCTTAACTGACTGAGCCACCCAGGCACCCCTGATTGTTTTGTTTCTTAAAATTCCACATATGAATGAAATCATATGGTATTTGTATTTTTATGATTTTGCATGTATGTATTTGTATTTGTATTGTACATATGATTTGTATTTTTACATATTTTTATGTATTTTGTTTAGTGTTATATCCTCTAGATTGATCTATGTTGTTTCAAATGGTAAGATTTCATTCTTTTTTTATGGCTGAGTAATACTGTATTGTATATATACACCGCCTCTTTATATATTCGTCTATCAGTGGACACTTGGGTTGCTTCCATAATTTGCCTATTGTAAATAATGGTGCATTAAGCATAGAGGTATGTATATATTTTAGAATTAGTGTTTTCATATTCTTTGGGTAAATATCCTGTGGTAGAATTACAGGATCATATGGTAATTCTATTTTTAATTTTTTTGAGGAAACTCTATCCTGTTTTCCACAGTGGCTGCACAAATTTGCATTCCCACCAACAATGCACGAGGGTTCCTGTTTCTTCACATCTTCGCCAATGCTCGTTTCTTGTGTTTTTGATTTTAGCCATTCTGACAAGTGAGAGATGATATCTCATTATGGTTTTGATTTCCATTTTCCTAATGGTAATGATGTTGACCATCTGGATGTCTTTGGAGAAATGTGTTTGTGTCATCTGCCCATTTGTATTGGATTATTTACTTTCTTTGGGTGTTGAGTTGTATATGTTCTTTATATATTTTGGATATTAACCCTTTATCAGATATATCATTTTCAAATATCTTCTCTCATTTGGTAGGTTGTCTTAGTTTTACTGGCTGTTTCCTTTGCTATGCAGAAGCTTTTTTTTTTTTAAGATTTTATTTATGTATTATTTTTTTTTAATGTAATCCCTATCCCCAATGTGGGGCTCAAACTCAAGACACTGAGATCGAGTCTCACATTCTATCACCTGAGTGAGCCAGATCCCCCTGCTGTTCAGAAGCTTTTTATTTTGATGTAGTCTAACAGTTTATTTTTGTTTTTTTTTTCCAAAGCTTCAGGAGATATATCTAGAAAAATGTTGCTATGGCCAATGTCAGATAAACTACTGCCTGTGTTCTCTTCCAGGATTTTTATGGTTTCAGTCTTACACTTGGGTTCTTAATCCATTTTGAGTTTGTGTGTGTGTGTGTGTGTGTGTGTGTGTGTGTGTGTGTGTGTGTGTATGGGGTAAGAAAGTGGTTCAGTTTCATTCTTTTGCATGTAGCTGTTCAGTTTTCCCAGTACCATTTTTAAGAGACTATTTCCCACTGCATATTTTTGTCTCCTTTGTCAAAGATTAATTGACCATATAATTGTGGATTTATTTCTGGGCTTTATATTCTGTTCTGTTGATGTGTTGCTGCAAATGGTAAGATTTGCCACTGTTTTGATTAGTATAGCTTTGTAATATAACTTGAAGTCTGGAATTGTGATTACTCCAGTTTTATTTTTACTTTTCAAGATTGCTTTGGCTATTTTGGGTCTTCTGTAGTTCCATACAAGTTTTAGAGTTGTTTGTTCTCATTCTGTGAAAAATGGTATTGGTATTTTGACTGAGATTGCATTGCATCTTTAAATTGCTTTGGGTAGTATAGACATTTTAACAATATTTGCTCTTCTAATTCATGAGCATGGAATGTCTTTCCATTTCTTTGTGTCCTCTTCAATTTCTTTCATCAGTGTTTTATAGTTTTCAGAGTACAGGTCTTTCACCTCTTTGGTCAGGTTTATTCCTAGGCATCTTGTTATTCTTGGTGCAATTGTAAATGGTATTGTTTTCTTAATATCTCTTTCTGCTGCTTCATTATTAGTTTATAGAAATGCAACAGATTGGGGCGCCTGGGTGGCGCAGTCGGTTAAGCGTCCGACTTCAGCCAGGTCACCATCTCGCAGTCTGTGAGTTCGAGCCCCGCGTCAGGCTCTGGGCTGATGGCTCAGAGCCTGGAGCCTGTTTCCGATTCTGTGTCTCCCTCTCTCTCTGCCCCTCCTCCGTTCATGCTCTGTCTCTCTCTGTCCCAAAAATAAATAAATAAACGTTGAAAAAAAAAAAAAAAGACAAGAACCTTAAAAAAAAAAAAAAAAGAAATGCAACAGATTTCTGTGGATTGATTTTGTATCCTTTGACTTCACTAAATTTCTTTATCCATTCTAGCAGTTTTATAGTAGTGTCTTTTGGGTTTTCTATCTGTATAGTATCATGTCATCTGCAAATAGTGAAAGTTTTACTTCTTCCTTACTAATTTGGATCCTTTTTATTCCTTTTTGTTTTCTGATTGCTGTGGCTCTTATAATTGTTGGTATTTCTGTCGTGTTGGTTGTTATTTCTCCTCTTGCATTTCTAATTTTGTTTACTTGAATCCTCTGTTTCTTTTAATGAGTCTGGCTAAAAATTTATAAATTTTGTTGATTTTTTTCAAAGAACCAGCTCCTGATTTCATTGATCTGTTCCATTGTTTTTTTTTTTAGTTTCTATTTTGTTTATTTCTGATCTAGCAGAATGTATCTGCAAGATCCATCTGGTCCAATATATCATTCAAAGACACTGTTTCCTGGTTGATTTTATGTTTGGGTGATCTGTCCATTGATCTAAGTAGGTGTTAAAGTCCTTGCTATTATTGTATTCCTATTGATTACTTTCTTTATGTTTGTTATTAACTGTTTTTTGTATTTGGGTGCTTTCATGTTGAGTGCATAAATATTTATAATTGTTATATCTTTTTGTTGGATTGTTCCCTTTATGATTATTTAGTATCCTTCTTTGTCTCTTGGTACAGTATTTATTTTAATTTATTTTAATGCTTATTTATTTTTAAGAGAGAGAGAGAGAGAGAGAGAGAGAGGCAAAGAAAGAGGGAGATACAGAATCTGAAGCAGGCTCCAGGCTCTGAGCTGTCAGCACAGAGCCAGATGCAGGGCTCTAACTCACAGACTGCGAGATCATGACCTGATCCAAAGTGGGATGCTTAACCCACTGATCCATCCAGGCGCCCCATACAGTCTTTGTTTTAAAGTATCTTTTGTCCAGTATGAATGTTGCTACTCTCTCTTTATTTTCACTTCCATTTGCATGATACTTTTCCATCCCTTCACTTTCAATTTTCATATGTCTTTAGGTCTAAAATTAGTCTCTTGTAGACAGCATATAGATAGGTCTTTTTTTTTTTAAATCCGTTTTGTCACCCTATGTCTTTTGATTGCAGCATTTAGTCCATTTACATTCAAAGTAATTATTTACAGGTATGAACTTATTACCATTGTGTTACTTATTTTATGGTTGTTTTTATGTTCTTCTCTGTTCCTTTCTTCTCTTGCTGTCTTCTCTACATTTTCCTGGCTTTCTTTAGTGATATACTTGGATTCCTTCCTTTTTATTTTTTGCATATCTATTAATAGGTTTTGATTTGTGGTTACTATTTGGTATATATAACATCTAAGGCATATAGTAGTCTATATTAAGTTGCTTACGCTTGAACCCATTCTAAAAGCACTAAAGTTTTACCCGTCTGTCCCATCTTAAGTATATGGTGTCATGCTTTACATCCTTCTTTTTGTGAATCCCTTGACTGCTTTTTATAGATATATTTAATGTTATTGCTTTTGTGCTTCATACTTTTCTTACTCTTGCTTACAGTCTTTCCTTTCCACTCAAAGAATCCTTTCAACATTTCTTTCAAGGATAGTTTAGTAGTGATGAATTCCTTTAACTTTTTTTCTGGGAAACTTCTTATCTCTACTTCTATTCTGGATGGTAGCCTTGCTGGATAGAGTATTCTTGGCTGCAGGGTTTTTTTCTTTCAGCACTTTGAATATATCACAGCACTCCCTTCTGGCCTGCAAAATCAAGTGATAACCCTACGGGGTTTCCCTTGTATGTAACTGTCTTCTTTTCTCTTGCTACTTTTAAAATTCTATCTTTATCACTACTTTTTGCCATCTTAATTACTAAGTATCTTGAGGTGTGGGCCTCCTTGGGTTGATTTTGTTGGCGGCTCTGTGTGCTTCCTGGATCTAGATTTCTGTTTCATTCTCCAAATTCAGAAATTCTTCAGCTATTATTTCTTCAAATAAAGTATCTGCCCCCTTTTCTCTCCTCATTCTGGGATCCCTACAATGTGAATGTTATTATGTTTGATAGTGTGACTGAATTCTCTTAATCCAGTCTCATTTTTTATTATTCTTTTTTCTTTCTCATGTTCAGCTGGATTACTTTCCATTACTCTGTCCTCCAGGTCACTGATCTATTCTTCTGATTCCTTTAGTCTACTATTTATTTCCTCTAGTGCATTTAAAAAAAATTTTTTTAACGTTTATTTATTTTTGAGACAGAGAGAGACAGAACATGAACGGGGGAGGGTCAGAGAGAGAGAGGGAGACACAGAATCTGAAACAGGCTCCAGGCTCTGAGCTATCAGCATAGAGCCCGATGCGGGGCTTGAACTCACGAACCGCGAGATCATGACCTGAGCTGAAGTTGGACGCTTAACTGCCTGAGCCACCCAGGCTCCCCTAAAATTTTTTTTTAATGTTTATTATTTTTGACAGAGAGAGAGAGAGAGAGACAGAGCATGAGTGGGAGAGGGGCAGAGAGAGGGAGACACAGAATCTGAAGCAGGCTCCAGGCTCTGAGCTGTCAGCACAGAGCTGGATGCAGGGCTCTAACTCCCAGACTGTAAGATCATGACCTGAGCCAAAGTCAGACACTCAACTGGCTGAGCCACCCAGGCACCCCTCTAGTGCATTTTTAATTTCGGTTATTGAGTTCTTCATCTCTGATTGGTTCTTTTTTATGTTTTCTATTTCTTTGTTAAGGGTCTCACTGAGGTCCTCTACTCTTTTCTCAAGTCCAGTGAGTATCTTTATGACCATTACTGTATGTCTCTATTAAGAATATTAGTTATCTCCATTTTGTTTAGCTCTCTTATGGTGATTTTTGTCCTGTTCTTTCTTTCTTTTTAAACATTTTTTAAAATATTTATTTTTATTTTTGAGAGAGAGAGAGAGAGAGAGAGAGAGAGAGAGAGACAGGGCACAAGTGGGGGAAGGGCAGAAGAGAGGGAGACACAGAATCTGAAGCATGCTCCAGGCTCTGAGCTGTCAGCACAGAGCCCGACGCAGGGCTTGAACCCACAAACCATGAGATCATGACCTGAGCCAAAGTTGAATACTTAATCGACTGAGCCACTCAGGCACCCCTCTCTTTATTTTTTTTTTAATGTTAAGTTTTTATTTTAATTCCAGTTAGTTAACAAACAGTGTTATATAAGTTTCATGTGTACAATATGGTGATTCGACACTTCCATACATCACCCTGTGCTCATCAACAAATTCACTCCTTAATCCCCATCACTTATTTAATCCATCCTCCCACCCCTGGTAACCATCAGTTTGTTCTCTATAATTAAGAGTCTGTTTCTTTTTTTTCTTTTAATTTTTTTTAATGTTTATTTGTTTTTTAGAGAGAGACAGAGAGACAGAGAGACAGAGTGTGAGTGGGGGATGGGCAGGGAGAGAGGGAGACACAGAATCTGAACAGGCTCCAGGCTCTGAGCTGTCAGCACAGGGCCCAAGGCGGGGCTTGAACTCATGAACTGCGAGATCATGACCTGAGCTGAAGTTGGACACTTAACTGACTGAGCCACCCAGGCATCCCAAGTCAGTTTCTTGATTTGTCTCTCTCTGTCTTGTGCTTTCATTTGGGACATATTTCTCTGTTTATTCATTTTATCAAATTCTCTGTGTCTGTTTCTACGAGTTAAGGAAGTCTGCTATGTCTCCTGCTCTTGAAAGTAGTGCCTTATAAGAGGAAGTCCTGTAGTGCCCTGCAATGCAGCATCCATTTACCAGAACCTGCTGCTTCAGGGGTGACTGTATGTGTGTTGCATGTGGCTTACTGTTATGGCTGAGCAGGTTTTGCCTTCTGTCCAGTTGTCTGCAATGGCTCTCTTTGCCTGTTGTGTGCAGGGTTCGGTTTCTGTGTTATTAGTGGGTCAGTCTGGGGCCACCTAGGGCTTGAGTTGGGTCAGACCAGGCATTTGTCAGGGCTGCAGTTGCTCAGAACTGCACGGGGCTCTCCCTGTGTTGTCTCCTGAGAAGCTTTCAGTGGTGGGCAGAACATGCAGTCAGACCCAATGTCTACCCCCAGCCTGCTCTTGGGGCCACATGTGTGGTTGTCTTCCTCTATCCCTTGGGCAAGAGTCACTTTGCAGTGGTGCTGGTCCCTGTTATGGGGCTGCTTTCACACTGCCACACTTGTGGTACTGCCTGGACCGGGTTGGAGGGGGCAGGTTGGCAGAGGAACATGGGGTGGGGTATTAGCCAGGTTTGTGGTGGTCGGCTATGGGAGGAAAACTGGAGCCGCTCTCAAGAACTCTTGTGGGAGGTGGGTTGGAGAGGGTGGCTCAGCAGGAGAATGTAGAGGTGGAGGATACAATCAGCAAACTAGGCGAAGACTGTTTGTTCTGAGCTTGTTCCCACAAGCATCTTTGGGGAGGGGGTGGGTGGCAGGGAGAAAAATGGCACCACCAGCTCTTTTGTTCTTGAAGAAGTCTTCCAAAGTTCCCTCCCCTCCAGCATATGCTCTGAGATTACCAAATAAATCTCCCTGCCATATACCCTAGGTATTTTTCAAACTGCTGTTTCTATGCTATACCTCAGTGGGGCTGTTTGTTATGTTGTTTCTTTAAGGGTGGGGACTCTGCCCTGCTGGCTCTCCCAGAGTAGAACCCACTGATTCTTAAAGTTTCAGATGTTAAGCCCCAATGATTGTGAGGAACTTGTGAAGTTAAGCCCATCTGGTTTTCAAAGCCAATGTTATGGGGATTCAACTTCCTGGTGCAGGTCCCCCGTGTCTGGAGTGCCTGGTGTGGCATATATTCCTCTCCCTTCTCTGTGCCTACAGTGTCCACCCCCCTGCGCCATGCACTGTCCCACTGTCCAGCCTAGTTCCCATCTGTATCTCTGCCCTTCCTATCCATTTTCACATGGCCTCTGAATTTAGCTGTGGAGAGTCTGTTCTGTCAGTCTTTGGGTTGTTTTCTGGGTTATTTATGTTGATGTGGGTTTTATCTAGGTGTTTCCATGGGATGAGTTGAGTTTAGAATCCTCCTACTCCACCATCTTCCCTGGAAGTCCATCCCTGAAGTCCTAATCTTGTCAACTCCTTGTTTTAGCTCTTTAATTCCAGGGTCTTATTTTTCCAAACAATCCAGCTACCAAGTTCCCACAGTTATCACTCTCCCTTATTGTTTCCAACATTGCCTACTTTACCAGGTTTGCTCCATTTGCTCATTTTTGACATTTCCTATGGACTATTCTTTCCCACTATTTTTTCAACATTATTCTTGATTAAGTATTTCCTCCATCAGCAAGTGGGCCTTTTACTCTTGCTCTTCCTTGTGCTTTGGTTTTGTTAGTCTTTTACTCTTCTCTTCATCTACTAGAATCATACTGTTAAGGATAATGTCAGTGCTTCTGTCTCTAAGGTATTTTTTCACTTTTTCTGACACCAATTTCTCTCTCTTCAATTGCAATGGTAGTGACAGTCAGAACTACTTAAATCAGCATATGACTCTTCTTTACATTTTTCATTACTATTTATTTTACCTTTCTAACTTGTGGGCCAGGGTGACATCTTACGTGTCTTGAACATGTATACATGATAAGCATTTGTTAAATATATGTGAACTGGCAGCTTATTCTTCCATGTTTGTTATATGTTGACCTAAGTTGATAACTACATGACTATATTGCTGAAGTTAGTCCTTTGATTCAGTTAAGAATGAATTTATTTTTCTCACCTAAAGGGGTAAAATATATCCCCATCATATTACAATATTTGTATGAATCCCTCAGATGTTACTACAAATACTTAGCTTATAATAAAAGTTTTGGAATTCAGTTCTAAATGATAGGGAAGTGTTTAAAGAAGTTTGATAATGAAGGCATTTAAAATAAAAATGTAAATGAATGTATGAATATGCCT
Source organism: Puma concolor (assembly GCF_028749965.1). Taxonomy (NCBI): domain Eukaryota; kingdom Metazoa; phylum Chordata; class Mammalia; order Carnivora; family Felidae; genus Puma; species Puma concolor. The sequence goes on from NC_141671.1 coordinate 82,877,311, forward strand.
CAGACTGAGTCCCACAGCCTTTTCAAAATGAATTGCAAAAATAAGGATTAAAATAATTTCTCAGGCTCTTACTGTTAAATTATAGTGAAATGAAAGCATTTAGACAGGGGTTATAGGCATTGCATTGTTAATTATAGTGGTTGCATTTGCTTTTGTTCCAGTACATTGTAATTAATGAAGATCTACAGCCCTGTGCTTTGTCTTGGAAAGCATATACTGTTTTCATAGGCACCAGTACAACTATGATATTCTTCATTTGTTTCTCAATAATAACTCTTTCTTAACACAGGGGAGCTCATTGTTGAAGCAGCAACATGGCAATCACAGTGTGATTTGAGCTTGGACAGATCAGAGAGCAATTGACTCTATTCACATATGCCTAATCTTGTCTCGATACCCACAAATGTGGTCTATAATAACAATGTGGCATTGTGTAGACCAACTCAGTAATGATAGTCCAATCATGCTTTTAAAAAAATTCTCAAGTCCTAAGAATGACTTTAGGGTACAAGTGAGAAGTTAACAATGACATAAATTAAAATCTCGACCTGAATCTTGATTCCGCCCTTGTGATTATGTGTTTGTCAGTTTGAACTGGAGAATATAACAAACTATTCTGGGAAGGAAGATAGATAGATAACTAAAAGGACCTCAATCTTAATGATATTAATGTTTTGTAAGCACTGCATAGCCACAAAAGGGAGCCACAAAAGGGAGGTGAGGGTAAGATTTCTGCCTCTTACTAGAAGTATTACATAAATGTAGAATTAATGATAAAGACAATAATTCCCATCTTTTGCTCTGTCTGTTCTCATTTACTAAGATTCTTCTGCAAAGGACACTAGCTCTAAAAGAAAAAGCAATGGATTAGACTTGGCACATGGCCCAGCAGAAACCTGACAGTTACCTCCCCACTGCCTTCATGAGCATTTGAGGGCTTTGTGCTGGTATTATTTTGAAATAATCAGTGTACACACAAGAGTGAACATACAAATTGTGCCACTTGATCCTTCCTCTCTGCTCTGCAGGGACCAACAGGGTCCCCTATGGAGATGTGGATGGCAGAAAAATCCTTCTCTAACTCCTCCCAAATTCCCTGTTGGAGCTGGGCGTGCAGCCTAGTAGGTGTTGGGAAGTACCAACTGATCACTAGCACCTTTCTGTGAGGCCACTGGTTCATATGTGAACCAGTGGGTGAGAGTTGGGCAACAAGATGGGCAACTCCTTTAGTGCTGAGGAACTGATGGTCCCTTGTGACTTAGGGGGCAGAGACGATTGCACCCTCTCCTCCACATCTATAGAGAGTTGCAAGCTATGAGTTGATAAGAGCCCAATTTCCTCTATTGGTGTTGAGAAATTGGGCTGATTTTGATATTTTGAAAAGGAGTGTTAGAATTTTGTTGTAAGTGCCACTTAAGGTTTTTCAAAAAAGCACTTCCCTATTTATAGAGGAAAACACTCCCTACATAATATGAAGAACAAAATCTCTCAAATCTGGAAAAAGCTAATTGACTTTAGATTGTCTTATCAAAATATGAACTGATATCATAGGACTCCAGCAGATTTATCCACTACAGATCTTTTACTTTAATTTATTGGTTACTTCACAGAATTGCCAACTGCATTACAGTCCTGTGTGTAGTGGGAAAAGCACTATCATATAACTCTTGAGCAGATGTGCTACAAGAGTCTTTTCATTTCCTTTCTTAAACCCAAAGAATAATGACACTGCAATATCATGTGGTGAAAAGAGCAATAATTTGATAAACATTGTCTTTCCATTAGATTAGAGCAATTAATCTGATTCTAATTTGGCTGAAACATTATCATACTGGAGTCCCAAGAGCCCTGTGAATAATCTCTAAACACATTGGCACACTCAGTAGACAAACATTATCTCCACTCGCACTGTTCTTCCATATGGTCTCCTCCCATGGTGATGGAGGGCACCCTGCTGTTTCAATCAAATAAATGTCAATTATCTGAGATAGATTTTTAGTTCTCGAGCCCAGGCTTGCAGCGCAGCCAGAGTGACTGGGTAGAATGGTCTGAAACTGTTTCTTGCACATGCTGCTTGCATTTTATAAGGAATTCACACCTTGCCACATCATCCGGTATTCCAGGAACTCCGTAAAAAAAATGAGTGCTTTTAGAGGCTGTGTGTGTGTGTGTGTGTGTGTGTGTGTGTGTATATGTGTGTGACAGAGAGAGAGAGAGAGAGAGAGAGAGAGAGAGAGAGAGAGAGAAGGAGAGAGAAAGACACAGACAGAGAGATAGAAACAGAGAGAGAGAAGAAGAATTCTTGACCTTCATTTAGTTTCACTTAGCTTATTTTGGGCGGTAGAGTATTTATTAAACTGAAAGAAGGATACTCTACCCTGCATGATCTGAAGTGAAGTTGCTATGAATGTTTATGTCCTAATCAGTCCACCCTTTGTACCAGCCCTCTCTGTCCCTGAATGGAAATCTGGACATAGAATTCTCAGAAACAAAGATCCATATTTGACTGCTGGTTCCTTTTGTAGACCTTTTCCTAGACATATTTGTTCTGAGTATCCTGGGCCTTGGTGGTAAGAGCTACAGGGTTTTCCTACCAACCTTGCAGGGGCTGCTGATGAGATCAGCTGTAGTTCCAAAAGGCAGTGGAGGAAAGGACGAAGGGAGCACGACTTTTCTGTGTTTGGGGGAAGGCCCTATGAGGGCACTTCTGGAGCCCAAGAGGAAAATCTGTCTTTTAGAAAGAGAGCTCTGCTGTTGAGAACTGAGAACAAACTAAGGGTTGACGGGGGGTGGGAGGGAGGACAGGGTGGGTGATGGGTATTGAGGAGGGCACCTTTTGGGATGAGCACTGGGTGTTGTATGGAAACCAATTTGACAATAAATTTCATATATAAATAAAAAAAAAAAGAAAGAAAGAGGGCTCTGGGTATGAGGCTGACATCGTCAAACCAAACAAAAGTAGACAGCGTGAAATAGTATGACATACTGAGAAGACTGTCAGTTCTATGTTTTTTTGCAGAGCTCTCTATCTTTAGGGTGTCAATTATCAGGTGTTGGTTTTGTTATCAGACAAGCCCTTGTCTCAAAAGCTTGTAAATTTGCCCAGAGACCTGAGGGCCTCTGATGACTATATGTCTAGACTAAAAGCACTAGGTCACTCTCCTTGCTGCTGCTACTGTGACAAGCTGGCACAAAGAGAAAGGCAGTCCACGGGGATCTGGACTAATACACTGTGGCAATTCAGCAAACGTTGTCAGAAAGGATTTCAGTTTTCGCATTGGCTGTGATCCTGAATCAAGAAGGAAAGCCACCAAATGCTCAGACTGAAAAAATACAGCAGCATCAAACCCCTCCTGCCTCTGAAATGGTTTAATTGGAGACTGTCAGTCATTGACATCAAATGTCAATGGGTGCACAGGTCACCCAGTGCATTTAGAAGGCAGGGAGTTCCTTAATCCAGAGGTGGGCCCTGTGCACCTGCTCTGTAAAGTGGGAGGAGTGGAGGATGGATATTTTAGCAACAGCTGGAGCATTTGCTGAAGAGAGCAAGCATTATGCCAGGCTGACATGTGGAGGAGGTTCATGAAGAGAAGAGTGAGATGAATTAGAGGTGGTAAGGTACAGGCTCTGGAGGGAGGTGGCTTGGGCTCAAAGCTCAAGCTTACTACTTATATATATGATCATGGGAAATTCCTGTAGAATTCTCAGTTTCCTTATCTACAGAATGGAGATTGATGATAGCACTTAGGCCATGGGTTTGTTATGGGGACTAAATAAGATAATGAATGTAAAGCATATAACATGGTGCTGGAATATAGTATGTGCTCAATGAGGGGTTCAGAAGACTTGCCTTTCAATTGTGTGGCTTCACCACTTACTGGCTTTATGTCTCTGAATAGGTCACTAAATCAGTGTAAGCTTCGGGTCATGATCTCAGTTCATGAGACTGAGCCACATGTCAGGCTATGTGCTGACAGCGTGGCGCCTGCTTAGGATTCTCTCTCTCTCCCTACCCCTCCTCTGCTCGTGCCTGCTCTCTCTCTCTCTCTCTCTCTCTTCCACCCCCCCTTAAAATGAATAAATAAATAAATAAATAAAGTAAACAAACAAACAAACAAAAATTTTAAAAAGTCAGTCTAAGCCTTAATGTCCTAAGTATCTTGATGTTACACAGTCATTTTGAGACTCAAGTGATAGAGATGCAGTGTTGCAATGAGTACATTCTAGTGTCTATCATGTCCATGGCAACAGTAGCTATAGGCCTCTATATGCAAACCAGAGAAAGTACCTTCTTCAGTGCTAGAATACAAAACTGCTGAATTAAATAGATTAAACATAAATTATATGAGGAAAGAGCCCTGAGTCTGTACAACTTTGCTATGGTTGTCATAACAAAGTACCACAGACTGGGTGGCTTAAACAACAGAAATTTATTTCTTCACAGTTCTGGAGTCTAGAAATCCATGATAAAGGTGTCAGCATGGTTGTTTCTTCTTTGGACCTTATTTAAAAAAATTTGTGAATCAAACTGGTATAGATGCTGAAGATTAATTTATAGAGGTCAGATCTCTGTGTTATAATTCAAATTTCAGTTTTCCTTAAGGGGCAAAAATTGCAGTAACCTTACTGAAAGCCTAAGCAATCTTGTGCATATTACAGAGAATAACATCCACTAGAGTCTGATGGCTCTAGAATGGAGTAGAATCATCAATTGTCTACTTACTTACTTTTAAAAGATTTATCATGATTGCATGATGATTGTTTATTATGTGCCTGTGTGTGCATGTACACGTATGTGTTCTCATTTAGAGAGGCAATGAGATGAGGGAAGAGATGATTACAGATGTGTATGTGACAAAATTACTTATTTGCCCCCAGTTTAACTGAGATATGATTGACATATAACATTGTATTAGTTTTAGGTGTATAACCTAGTGATTTGATATATGAGTATATTGAGAAATGATCACAATAAGTTTGGTCAACCTCCATCACAATTTTTTTCTTATAATGAGGACTTCTAAGATTATTCTATTAGCAGCTTTCAAATATAGAATACAGTATTATTAATTGTAGTCACCATGCTATACATTATATTGCCAGAACTTATTTTATCTTCTAAGTGGAAGTTTGTACCTTTGACCACTTCACACGTTTCACCCATCCCCTCTCTTGTTTAGCTTGTTTAGCATGTCTTCACATGCTCTCTTACCTTTGTATGCATCAGTGTCCTAATTTCCTCTTATGAGGACGTCAGTCATATTGGATTAAAGCAAGCCCTAGTAACCTCCTTTTAACTTAATTGGCTTCTTAAAGGCCCTATCTCAAAATGGAGTTGCATTCTGAGGTAATGGGACTAGGATTTATACATATGAAATTGGGGGGCACAATTCAGCCCATGACAGTCCCATACAAAGATTATATTTTCATCATGATACTCTCAGTTCTATCAGATTTGAATAAAAGGAAGTTGAAAGAATAGGAAGTAGAAAGAATATTGAACCAGATATCATGGCTTCTGTAGTGTAGTCAGGATTCACACAGATTAGCTGAGTGACCTTGAGAAAATTCTTTACTATTTTAGAGCCTCAGCTTCCTCTTCTCTAATGTTCATTTTGACATTAAGACCTTATAATGATTTAAATAATATCTATCCATCTCTTCCTCTCTCCATCCCATCATCCATTCATCTCAGCATCCCTCCATCCATCTGTCTTCTCATTCAGTCAACAAACACTTATTGAGCACTTATTATGTTCCCAGCACCAAGCCAATTTCTGGGAATGCAGTGATGGCTGAAATGATTTCTGTTCCCTCAAAGCATTTGTTAGTATAATGGGGAAGACAGACAAGTAAAAAGTATTTAGACTTTCTCTATTCCCTCTTCTACATAACAGTCCTTCAAGTATTTGACGAAGGCTGACATTTCCCACTTTTTCTCTCCTGGCTTATTTCTTAGATTAAATTTACTCTAATTTCTTTATTCCTCACATAACACAGTCTCCACACTCTTTGTTCCGTTAAATTAGTGTTCTGTGCAATTATCTAGTGGTTTTAGAAAAAACAATTCAGAAATATATAAGAGCTACATGAAGATTAAGAAGCAGACAACATGAGACTTTATTCATGCTGGGGCCTCACATTGATTTAATCTGGATCAAGATGTAATGTTACAAATTACATTGGTGTCTCAGGCTATACTTCTCTCCCACTTTCTCCAGTTGTGTCACTCAGCCACATTCATTGAACTCTTATCATAGAGCATTGTATTGAGCAAGGTTAGCATATACCTTTTAGTCAAACCCATAGGTCATGATATTGACACAAGGGCCACAATATTAAAAAAGCAACAACAACAAAACCTATTAATCATGCATCAGGCACTTTGTGAATTTTATCTCCTTTAGTCATTGTAACAGTCTATGAAATATTCACCATTTCATGGTTGGGGCTCCTGGGACTTGAAGGTTAAATGACTTGCTCAAGGTCACACAGCTGGTAGGAGGAGCCAAGATGTATCCCCAGATCTCATTTATTCTGAAGACTTGGCTCATAACCCCTATGCTTAGGCCTCTCTCTCAGAGCTCTCTGTTCAATTAAATGACAGAGGACTGCTTTGTGGATTTTCTGTTGGGCTGCTCAGATATTAGAGTTCCCATGTAAGGGAGATGTTAGCAGCAGATTTAGGTCAGGCCTCCCTCATGGGAATTACACCTTGATGGAGCATTATAGTCTCCAACTGGGTCTGGGCCTCAGTTTTTCCCTCTTGAGATCTCACTTTTATTATTTTGTCAGGGTGATCAGGCTTTGCAGGATAGAATTTTTCTAGCAAAATACAAAAGGGAATGATTTATAAGCCATAGTGCCTACTTATCATGGGAAATATAACTGATTTTTTAAATCAGGAGCATTTCTTCAATAGGCATTCCTTTTATGTGGGGGTCAGTCACTCAGAAAGACAAATAATAGTTCAGAAGTTTGTTTGGTGAGCATAGGATTTGCAGAAAAGAGATTAGGTTTTGCTAAGGGGAAGTCTCCTCAGGCTAATATAACTTGGAGTTAATCCTTCTCTGCCCTACAGTTATTTCTGCCTAAATTACTGGAATCCACCTTCTAGAATCAAAACATAATTTTCTTTGGTAACTGTTAGACACACTGACAGTCTCCCAATTCTCTTTAGGCAGTATTTTTCTTTTGGAAATATCTATTATCAAAAACATCCCTTGTGACATTCTTCACGTTATAACATTCTAGATTACTGTTTGTCTTTATTAGTTTACACTGTAGGTTGTCTATTCATTAATGAGGTTTGTGTTGGACCTTGTACTGGATGTAGGCATTGAGTCATCCATTTCACAGTAGGTAAGAGGTTTGGGGTATTGACCTCAATTAGAAGGATGGGCCCTAATTAGTTTAAGAAAATCATAGTAAAGCTTTACTGCCAAGCCAGTGCCAGTGTCTGTTTTAAGATGCCAGATGTAAACTGGCATAAGAGATATGGCCCAAGAATTGGCCCATATACCAATTTGGGCAAATGGGACATGAAGGGAGATTTGAGGGAGGGACACTTCTGGAAAATGCTTCCCCACTTATCAGAGGGAGCCATGGAAAGAGTAAGGGTGTAAGGTCAGAATAGTTGTGATTACTTTTCTGCCAGCTAAGGGTGAAATCCCTATGGAGTAGAGAAGAACCTAGAGCAATGCAGGGGAATGGGGCTGGACTCATTGTATTAAGTCAAGACCTACGCCCACCCTACCTCTAGACTTTTACTTATGTGAGCAGAAACGTTCCCTCTTTGAGGTGGCCAGTTTGGTTTAGGTTTTTAGATATATGCAGCTGGAAGCATAGTAACTGAATGATGACTTTCTGAAATCCATTTCATATTCACAAACCATCAATAAAAGTTCTGCAGGTGGCCAAACCAATTTTTTACATATGTTTTTTTGATACTTGCAGTTCAGGAAGTAAGATGTTTTGAACAGCCATTGGCTTTTATGGAGTTCAATTTACCCATTTTTTCTGGCAATTACTATAGTTATTAATCCAGCCACAGGTCACAGAAATGTCAGCATAGCCATTTCTCTGGGTTCAAGATAAGAACATTTCCACAAGTATACCCATATATCAATCAAATGAATCATTCCTCAGAACTATCGCAGTAAGTTCCAGAAGTCTGTCCTAGACCACCACCCTGACACCAACATCTTCTTTGTTTAGCTCTGATCCCATAGACAATGTCAGATGACTTTACCACTTCTGGGTCCCCAAATGATGCAAATTTAGTTACCTATTGTTCAGGATCCAACCAGAATCATACATATTTTTGAAGTGCTAGTGCCTAATGAAATTAACAGATTATGCCAGAATGTGAATAAATGTACTGTATTCTTCATAGGAATGTTAAAAATATCTGCTAAATTAACAATATGATTTGTGACTAATTAATTTACCTTTTAGAGTGAACTTATCTTGTTATGGATCAGTAACAAACAACAGTTTGACAGCTGGTCTGTAGATGGCCTCCTTTGAATAGTAGTAAATATGGTTCTAAACAAACCATTCATTCATTCATGTAATAAACATTTACTAAACTAATATGTAGGAGTAACTCAAGAATAACTCTGGGAGTTATCTAAGAAAACATCTGCCTTACCCTTCATATTCAACCAGATATTATGCCTTTCTCTACATTCCTGCTGGCATTGACTTGATTCAGGTTTCCATTACTTTCTGAAATGTTGCCGTCTCCCTGCTGCCAATCTTGCCCTCTCCAGGCCACAACATGCTGTTAAAATATATATTTCTGTGCTCAAGGTGCTTCTTTAACTTCTGTGTCAATGAAACCTGCTGTATTGGATTCTTTGCTGAATACACTGCAAATAGATGTTAGTGCATTGTACTGCAAATGTTGTTGTTTAATGAGCCTTCCACCATGCTTTCTTGAGATAAATGTGTTTACAACTTGTGTAGTTTCCTCTGTGGCCTCTCTTTATGCCATCTGTGTTTTGGAGAACATTTTTGACTCATCATGGTTGACACATGGTGTGCAAATGATAATGCTAGACCTGTGGCAAAGAGACAAACGAGGTATATCTTATTGGATGTTATAATGCAAGTTCTGTGACAGTTCAGCCATCTTCAGGAAATGATTCAGGAGAGAGGGGCAGTAAATGGGTGGGGGACATTTTTTGAAATTAAGAAGGGCTATCAAAGCTATCAACCTGGGAGAAAAAATTAGTTGTAGGAAGGAGAGTGGAGAGAAACGATAGTCAGAAGAATATAATGACTTCAGATGATTTGGTGAGAAAGGAAGTACAACAGTTATTGGAGGATTCTAAGACCTCAAGTCTTGAGAAAGGATGCTTTAACTACCCTAACTATTAATTGCATTTTGCCTCGATATCCACCAATGTATCACTGTACCTAAAGGATTCTTTATTTATTTTTTCCTGAGATAGTAATGCTTTTATTTATTTATTTATTTACATTTGTATTTAATTTGTTTTAATTTGCATCCAAGTTAGTTAGCATATAGTGCAACAATGATGTCAGGAGTAGATTCCTTAAAGCCCCTTACCCATTTAGCCCATCCCCCCCTCAGAACCCCAGTAGCCCTCTGTTTGCTCTCCATATTTAAGAGTGTCTTATGTTTTTTTTACTTTTTATTTTTTTATTATTTATTTATTTATTTATTTATTTAATATATGAAATTTGTTGTCAAATTGGTTTCTGTACAGCACCCAGTGCTCATCCCAACAGGTGCCCTCCTCAATGCCCATCACCCACTTTCTCCTCCCTCCCACCCCCCATCAACCCTCAGTTTGTTCTCAGTTTTTAACAGTCTCTTATGCTTTGGCTCTCTCCCACTCTAACCTCTTTTTTTTTTTTCCTTCCCCTCCCACATGGGTTTCTGTTAAGTTTCTCAGGATCCACATAAGAGTGAAAACATATGGTATCTGTCTTTCTCTGTATGGTTTATTTCACTTAGCATAACACTCTCCAGTTCCATCCACGTTGCTACGAAGGGCCATATTTCATTCTTTCTCATTGCCACATAGTACTCCATTGTGTATATAAACCACAATTTCTTTTTCCATTCATCAGTTGATGGACATTTAGGCTTTTTCCACAATTTGGCTATTGTTGAGAGTGCTGCTATAAATATTGGGGTACAAGTGCCCCTATGCATCAGTACTCCTGTATCCCTTGGGTAAATTCCTAGCAGTGCTATTGCTGGGTCATAGGGTAGGTCTATTTTTAATTTTTTGAGGAACCTCCACACTGTTTTCCGGAGTGGCTGCACCAGTTTGCATTCCCGCCAACAGTGCAAGAGGGTTCCTGTTTCTCCACATCCTCTCCAGCATCTATAGTTCTCCTGATTTGTTTATTTTGACCACTCTGACTGGTATTTTTTCATTTTTTTAATTTTATTTTTTATTTTGAAATTTACATCTGAATTAGTTAGCATATAGTGCAACAATGATTTCAGGAGTAGATTCCTTATGTCCCTTACCCATTTATCCCATCCCCCCTCCCACAACCCCTCCTGTAACCCTCAGTTTGTTCTCCATGTTTATGAGTCTCCTCTGTTTTGTCCCCCTCCCTGTTTTTATATCATTTACTTCTCTTCCCTTATGTTCTTCTGTCTTTTATCTTAAAGTCCTCATATGAGTGAAGTCATATGATATTTGTTTTTCTCTGACTAATTTCGCTTAGCATCATACCTTCTAGTTTCATCCACGTAGCTGCACATGGCAAGATTTCATTCTTTTTAACTGCCGAGTAATACTTCATTGTATGTATATATACCACACCTTCTTTATCCATTCATCCATCAATGGACATTTGAGCTCTTTCCATACTTTGGCTATTGTTGATAGTGCTGCTATAAACATTGGGGTGCATGTGTCACTTCAAAATAGCACACCTGCATCCTTTGGATAAATACCTAGTAGTTCAATTTCTGGGCTGTAGGGTATTTCTCTTTTTAGCTTTTTGAGGAACCTCCATACTGTGTTCCAGAGTGGCTGTACCAGCTTGCATTCCCACCAACAGTGCAAAAGAGATCCTCTTTCTCCTCATCCTTGCCAATGTCTGTTGTTGCCTGAGTTGTTAATGTTAGCCATTCTGACAGGTATAAGGTGGTATCTCACTGTGGTTTTGATTTTTATTTCCCTTATGATGAGTAAAGTTGAGCATTTTTTCATGTGTCAGTTGGCCATCTGGATGTCTTCCTTGGAGAAGTGTCTATTCATGTCTTTTGCCCATTTCTTCACTGGATTATTTGTTTTTTGGGTGTTGAGTTTGATAAGTTCTTTATAGACTTTGGATACTAGCACTTTATCTGATATGTCGTTTGCAAATATCTTTTTCTGTACCATCGGTTGCCTTTGAGTTTTGCTGATTGTTTCCTTTGCTGTGCAGAAGCTTTTTATTTTGATGAGGTCCCAATAGTTGTTTCCCTTGCTTCTGGAGACGTGATGAGTAAGAAGTTGCTGCGGCCAAGATCAAAGAGGTTTTTGCCTGTTTTCTCCTCGAGGATTTTGATGGCTTCCTGTCTTACATTTAGGTCTTTCATCCATTTTGAGTTTATTTTTGTGCATGGTGTAAGAAAGTGGCCCAGGTTCATTTTTTTGCATGTTGCTGTCCAGTTTTCCCAGCACCATTTGCTGAAGAGACTGTCTTTCTTCCATTGGATATTCTTTCCTGTTTTGTCAAATATTAATTGGCCACACGTTTGTGAGTCCATTTCTGGGTGCTCTGTTCTGTTCCCTTGATCTGAGTGTCTGTTCTTGTGCCAGTACCATACTGTCTTGATGATTACAGCTTTGTAGTATAGCTTGAAGTCTGGCATTGTGATGCCTCCTGCTTTGGTTTTCTTTTTCAAGATTGCTTTGGCTATTTGGGGTCTTTTCTGGTTCCATACAAATTTTAGGATTATTTGTTCTAGCTCTGTGAAGAATGGTGGTGTTATTTTGATAGGGATTGCGTTAAATATGTAGATTGCTTTGGGTAGTATTGACATTTAAACAATATTTGTTCTTCCTATCCAGGAGCATGGAATCTTTTTCCATTTTTTTGTGTCTTCTTCAATTTCTTTCATAAGCTATCTATAGTTTTCAGCATATAGATTTTTCACCTCTCTGGTTAGATTTATTCCTAGGTATTTTATGTTTTTTGTGTAACTGTAAATGGGATCGATTCCTTGATTTCTCTTTCTGTCACTTCATTGTTGGTGTATAGGAATGCAACCAATTTCTGTGTGTTGATTTTATACCCTGCAACTTTGCTGAAATCATGGATGAATTCTAGCAGTTTTTTTGTGGAACCTTTAGGATTTTCCATATAGAGTATCATGTCATCTGCAAAGAGTGCAAGTTTGACCTCCTCCTGGCCAATTAGCATGCCTTTTATTTCTTTGTGTTTTCTGATTGCAGAGGCTAAGACTTCCAATACTATGTTGAATAACAGTGGTGAGAGTGGACATCCCTGTCTTGTTCCTGACCTTAGGGGGAAAACTCTCAGTTTTTCCCCATTGAGGATGATATTATTGTTGGGTCATTCATATATGGCTTTTATGATCTCGAGGTATGCTCCTTATATCCCTACTTTCTTGAGAGTTTTTACCAAGAAAGGATGCTGTATTTTGTCAAATGCTTTCTCTGCATCTGTTGAGAGGATCATATGGTTCTTGTCCTTTCTTTTATTGATGTGATGAATTACATTAATTGTTTTGCGGATATTGAACCAGCCCTGCATCCCAGATATAAATCCCACTTTGTCGTGGTGAATAATTTTTTTAATGTATTGTTGGATCTGGTTGGCTAGTATCTTGTTGAGTATTTTTGCATCCATGTTCATCAGGGAAATTGGTCTATAGTTCTCCTTTTTAGTGGGGTCTCTGTCTGGTTTTGGAATCAAGGTAATGCTGGCTTCATAGAAAGAGTTAGGAAGTTTTCCTTCCATTTCTATTTTTTGCAACAGCCTCAAGAGAATAAGAGTTAACTCTTCCTTAAATGTTTGGTAGCATTCCCCTGGAAAGCCATCTGGCCCTGGACTCTTGTTTTTTGGGATATTTTTGATTGCTAATTTGATTTCCTTACTGGTTATTGGTCTGTTCAAATTTTCTATTTTTTCCTGTTTCAGTTTTGGTAGTGTATATGTTTCTAGGAATTTGTCCATTTCTTCCAGATTGCCCATTTTTTTGGCATATAATTGCTCATAATATTCTCTCATTATTGTTTTTATCTGCTGTGCCGGTTGTGATCTCTCCTCTTTCATTCTTGATTTTATTTATTTGGGTCCTTTCCTTTTTTTTTTTTTTTTATCAAACCGGCTAGTGGTGTATCAATTTTGTTAATTCTTTCAAAGAACCAGCTCCTGGTTTCATTGATCTGTTCTACTGTTTTTTTTTTTTTTGTTTTGTTTTTTGTTTTTTGTTTGGTTTCGGTAGCATTGATTTCTATTCTAATCTTTATTATTTCCTGTATTCTGCTGATTTTGGGTTTTATTTTCTGTTCTTTTTCCAGATCCTTAAGGTGTAAGGTTGGTTGTGTATCTGAGATCTTTCTTCCTTCTTTAGGAAGGCCTGGGTTGCTATATACTTTCCTCTTATGACCACCTTTGCTGCGTCCCAGAGGTTTTGGGTTGTGGTGTTATCATTTTCATTGATTTCCATATACTTTTCAATTTCCTCTTTAACTGCTTGGTTAGCCCATTCATTCTTTAGTAGGATGTTCTTCAGTCTCCAAGTAGTTGTTACCATTCCAATTTTTTTCTTGTAACTATAAGAAACATTTCTAGTTTCATAGTATTGTGGTCTGAAAATATGCACGGTAGGATGTCCATATTTTGGTACTTGCTGAGGGCTAATTTGTGTCCCAGTGTATGGTCTATTCTGGATAACGTTCTATGTGCACTGGAGAAGAATGTATATTCTGCTGCATTAGGGTGAAATGTTCTGAATATATCTGTTAAGTCCATCTGGTCCAGTGTGTCATTCAAAGCGGTTGTTTCCTTGTTGATTTTTTGATTAGATGATCTGTCCATTACTGTGAGTGGGGTGTTGAAGTCTTCTACTATTATGGTATTACTATCGATGAGTTTATGCTTGTGATTGATGTATGTATTTGTGTGCTATCACATTTGGCGCATAAATGTTTACAATTTTTAGGTCTTCTTGGTGGATAGACCCCTTGATTATGATATAATGCCCTTCTGCGTCTCTTGATATAGTCTTTATTTTAAAGTCTAAATTGTCTGTCATAAGTATGGCTACTCTGGTTTTAGCCTGATAGATGGTTCTCCATCGCCTTACTTTCAATCTGAAGGTGTCTTTAGGTCTGACATCTTTAGGTCTTGTAAATAGTATATAGATGGACCTTGTTTTCTTATCCATTCTGCTACCCTATGTCTTTTAATTGTAGCATTGATTGCATTGACATTTAGAGTGAGTACTAAAAGATATGAATCTATTGCCATTGTGATGCTTGTAGAGTTGGAGTTTCTGGTGGTCTCTGGTCCTTTCTAATCTTTGTTGCTTTCAGTATTTTTTTTTCATCTTTTCTCTCCTCAGAGAGTTCCCTTTAAAATTTCTTGCAGGGCTGGTTTAGTGGTCACAAACTTCTTTAATTTTTGTTTGTCTGGGAAACTTTTTATCTCTCCTTCTATTTTGAATTATAGCCTGCTAGATAAAGAATTCTTGGCTGCATATTTTTCTGATTCAGCACATTTGTATATCCTGCCACTCCTTTCTGGCCTGCCAAGTTTCTGTGGATAGGTCTGCTGCAAACCTGATCTGTCTTTCCTTGTAGGTTAGGGACTTTTTTTCCCTTGATGCTTTAATGATTCTCTCTTTGCCCGAGTATTTTGTGAAATTGACTATGTTGTGCCTTCTTGATGGTCGGTTTTTGTTGAATCTAATGGGGGTCCTCTGTGCTTCCAGGATTTTGATGTCTGTGTCTTTCCCCAGGTTAGGAACATTTTCTGCTATGATTTGCTCACATAGACCTTCTACCCTTATTTCTCTCTCTTCCTCTTCTGGGACCCCTATGATTCTGATGTTTTTGCTTTTTAATGAATCACTGATTCTTAATCATGCTCTTTTGTCTAATCTCCCTTTATTTCCTGCTTCATTATTCTCCATAAGTTTGTCATCTATATCACTGATTCTCTGTTCTGCCTCATCCACCCTTGCCGCCACAGCATCCATCCATGATTGCAGCTTAGTTATAGCACTTTTTATTTCATCCTGACTAGTTTTTACTTCTTTTATCTCCTCAGAAAGGGATTCTAGTCTATATTCAATTCCAGCTAGTATTCTTATTATCGTGATTCTAAATTCTGGTTCAGACATCTTGCTTGTATCTGTGTTGGTTAAATCAGTGGCTGTCATTTCTTCATGCTCTTTCTTTTGGGGTGAATTCCTTTGTTTCATTATGTTGAATTAACGAGGTAGAAAAATTAAAATTATAAAAAAATTAAAATAAAAAGTATTAAAATTAAAAAATTAAAAACACACACACACAAAAGTCGAATAAATGATGCTAGATCCTAGGTATGTTTTAGTCTGGGTGTTGAAAGTGGTTTGATATATTAGAGAAAAAAGGGGGAAAAAAAAGGAAATCATTTGATAATTTGAAAAAATGAATACACTGAAATAGACTAAAATGAAATGATGGAAGTAAAATAGAATTTGAAAAAATTTACACAAAAGTAGAGAATATAGTGGAAGAAAATTGACGAAAAATATTTTTAATAAAAATTAAAAATAAAAATGAATTTTTTCTCTTTCTGTATTCAAGGAAAAGAAAAGAAATGAAAAAGAGAAAAAAGAAAAAGAAAAAAAGGAAATCATTTAAAAATTTGAAAAAGTGAATACACTGAAGTAGACTAAAATGAAATGATGGAAGTAAAATAGAATTTGAAAAAATTTACACAAAAGTAAAAAATATAGTAAAAAAAAGAAAGAAAAATATTTTTAATAAAAATTGAAAATAAAAATGAATTTTTTCTCATTCTGTATTCAAGAAAAAGAAAAGAAGTGAAAAAGAGAAAGAAAAGAAAGAAAATTGAATAGATGGACCTGCTAACAGACTGAAATACGACTGAAATTACTTTGCTTTCCCCTAGAAGTCAGACCATGAAGCGCTTTATAGTCCATAAACTAAGCAGGCGGTGAGACTTGTGTTCTTGAAGAGTGAGGTGGGCCCAGTTGGGCAGGGCTTGGTGTAACGGCTCTGTTCTCCACTTGTCAGTGCTGCTAGCCTACTGGATTGTTTTGGCACTCGTAGGTGCGTATACACATGCGCGAGGGTGGTGAAAATGGCGTCACCCAGCTACCCAGTCTCTTGTATCAGAACTCTGTTCTCCCCGATCAGCAATCCCACAACCGTCCTTTGTCTTCAGCTTTTGTCCACTCCCCGCTTCTTCACTGTCTGTGACCAAGCCCCAGGCAGTACCTCTCTCCTGAGTTTTGTCTCAGATGCGGCTGTTTTCCCTGGCCCTTACTTCTGAAGAACTGCAGCTTTGACCCATTCAGCCCCTCTGCGGGAGGATCTCACCGAGCAATGGCTTAATGAGCAATGGCCGAATGTTGGCTGCACCCAGGAATGCTTGATGGACCCTGCTGCTGTCGGTGCCTGGAGACTGTGGCCAGGAGCCAGCCCGCCCCCCAAAAAGATCACGAGATAGTGTAGCAGAAGGGTTTCAGGGATTATGGAAAATCACAACACACATCTGGCACTAGGCTTCACCCTTAACAACGTTGTTCCAGCACCAGTGAATGTGGCTGTTCTCTGTGGTCTGCTGGGCCCTGGTGGCCTCACAGCCTCTACCAAATGTCCTTCCAGCAGTGGAACCGTTTTTCCCTGTGTGGCCTGAGAACCTCCCGGACCCCACTCTGTTCCCAGGGATTCACCCTTCCCACCAGAGCACTGCCAGGTATCAAGCTGTGGAGTTGCAGACTCTGTGCTCCCCGTTTACAGTCTTTTTATTAAATTTTTTTTAACGTTTATTTATTTTTGAGACAGAGAGAGACAGAGCATGAACAGGGAGAGTCAGAGAGAGAGAGGGAGGCACAGAGTCTGAAACAGGCTCCAGGCTCTGAGCTGTCAGCACAGAGCCCGATGTGGGGCTTGAACTCACGAACCGTGAGATCATGACCTGAGCTGAAGTTGGATGCTTAACTGACTGAGCCACCCAGGCGCCCCCCCTCCATTTACAGTCTTAATGGAATTTAAACTCTCTCCTTTCTCCTTTCTCCCTTTTTAGTTTAGTCCCTGCAGCTGTTTCTAATTTTCCACTTTCTCTGCAGCTGCTTTTGGGGAGGGGTGCTTTTGCCATATTCTCCCCACCACCCTCAGTCTCCGTCCTCTCCTCACCTGCAAAAGTGGCTCCCTACTCGCTGCAGCTTCTTGCTCCCCAAGTTCACCTCTCCACACCACGTACCTGCTGAATTCTGTGGTTCAGGTTGTGCAGATTGTTTGTTAATCCTCAAATCAGTTTTCTAGGTGTGCAGGGTGGTTTAGTGTTGGTCTGGCTATATTTCATGGATGCAAGACACACAAAAAAGTTCCATGCTGTTCCCCTATCTTGGCTCCCCACTAAACAAATCAAAAAAATTTTTTAATGTTTATTTGTTTTTGAGAGAGAGAGAGATAGACAGACAGAGAATGTAGGGGTGGGGGCAGAGAAAGGAGACACAGAATCTGAAGGAGGCTCCAGGCTCTGAGCTGTCAGCACAGAGGCTGATGTGGGGCTTGAACTCACAGACTGGGAGATCATGACCTGAGCTGAAGTCTGGAGCTCAACGGACTGAGCCACCCAGGCTCCTCGAGAAAAGCCTAAAATATTTTTTGATAAACAAGAGTAGTGAAGAGAGACTGGTCCTACCAGGTACTTTACTGCATTATAAAGCTACAGTAATCAACATTATTTTTATAGTATAGAAACAGTATGTACTTTAGAAATTTATTTCTTTATATAATCTTTCAACATATAATAAATACAGAGTTTCAAACCAACTGAGTAATAATAGATTATTAAAAATGACATTGGGACAATTATCTAATTATTGAGACCAAAGAATTACTGTTTAGCTTCTCCTTCATATGATTGATCCTAGATAGATTAAAGAAGTCCTAAAAAATGTAGTAGAAATTAATGTGTATATAATTTTGGGATGGTGAAAAATTTTGAAGATATTAAAACCTTAAAGATTGATAATTTATCTACAGGAAACATTTTAAACTGATTAATTTTTTTAAATGTTTATTTATTTTTGTGACAGCACAAGCTGGGAGGGGCAGAGAGAGAGAGAGAGAGAGAGAGAGAATCCCCAGCAGGCTCTGTACTGTCATCAGACAGCCCAATGTGGGGCTCAAACCCACAAATCGTGAGATTATGGCCTGAGCTGAGGTCAGACAGTTAACCGACTGAGCTATCCAGGTGCCCCTAAAACTTCTGAATTTTAAACACACTCCAAACACATAAATTAAAAGAAAAATGGATGGCTCTTATAACAAAAATAACAGAAAATAACAAATGTTGGTGAGGATGTGGAGAAACTGGAAACTTTGTCCACTATTGGTGGAAGTGTAAAATGTTGCTGCTGCTATGAAAAACAGCACAGCAGTTCTCCCAAAATTCAGTATCGAATTACCAGGGTGCCTGGGTGGCTCAATGATTTAGGCATCTAACTCTTGATTTAAGCTTAAGTCATGATCTTATGTATCCTGGGTACAAGCCCCATATCAGGCCCTGCACTGACAGTATGGAGGCTGCTTGGGATTCTCTCTGCCCCTCTTGTGCTCTCTCTCTGTCAAAAATAAAGAAAATAAATTTAAAAAATAAATAAAAATAGAATTACCATGTGATCCAGCAATTTTACTTCTGGCATATAGTCAAAAGAATTGTAAACAAGGACTTGAAAAGATATTTGTATACATAGCAGCATTATTCACAATATCCAAGGGGGTGATGGAACCCAAGTATCCATTGACAGATGAATAAACAAAGTGTGGTGTATACTTTGGAATATTAGTTACCTTAAAATAGAAGGAAGTTCTGACACATGCTACAATATGGATGGACATTGAGGGCATGTATGTGGGTGAAATAAGCCAATCACAAAAGCACAATACTCTATTTATTATGAGATATCCAAATTCATGGTGACAGAAATTAGAATGGTAGTTGCCAGGGGCTGGATGAGGATGAGGGGAATTGGGAGTTATTGTTTAATGGGCACAGAATTTCAGTTTTGTAAGGTGAAAGTCTCCTGGAGATGGATGTGCTGATGGTTGTACAACAGTGTGAATGTACTTAAGGTCACCAAAATTGTACACTTAAAAATGGTTAAGATGGTAAATTTTATGTTATGTGTATTTCACCAAAATTAATAATAATGATAATAATAATAATAGGAATGGTGACACTTATCTGGATTTTATTTACACTCATCTTTCTTTTATTAGCTAAATGACTTTAGGCCAATTTGTTAAACTCTCAGTGTCAAACTTTTTTCATTATATGGTTACTTTGAAGACTCAGTGAAATAATTCCTGTAAAGTGGGTTTTACAGTGCATGGAACATAGTAACTGCTCAATAACTGGATGCTGCCTACTATTATGTTAAAAGTCAAATGATAAACATATATTATAGATGTATAGAGTTGATGTGTAAAGAACTTTTAACAAATGAGTGAGAAAATGATACTGCTCCCAGAGTTTGTGGACAAAGGACATGTTAGGCATTTTGGTTTTCAAGGAATAAAGGCATTTCCAGGTTAGCTTTGATTAGGGACTTTTTGAAGAATAAATAAAAGAGATAGAGTCGCACAGAAATCCAAGAATAGGAGAAACAGCCCAAGATTAGAAATAGATCTAAGGGAGTTCGGGGGATTCGGATAGTAGAATCTCCATATATCTCCTCTTGTTTAATCTATGTCTCATTTCTTCTTATCTAATAAATCGTTGCTTCGCACATTTATCCATTTTGTCAACATCACAGATTTTGCTCACTCTTGGTTTGTGCTTCCTTATATCTTTGATTTTTTTTATGACTCCAATTTGCTTTTAGTTGTTCATGGATCTTAGAGCATTTTCAAGCTTCATTTCCTATGGCTAATAGCCTAATTTTTCTCCCATTTATTCAAATCAAATTATTAAAAATGGAATCTGATTGGAATTTTGTTTGTTTTAAGAATCTTATTGGACCTTTCTTTGTTTCTGGCAAAGTTTTTTCTTACCATGTTGTCTTCAAGCTCACTGTTCAGCTGACTTTTGGCTGCCTTTATATTACATGATCAGCTGTAGTCTAATCAACTGTGGTCTGGGTGCAGATTTCTGTGTGGAACAAAACAGACCATCTAGGGCTGTCTCTTCTGAAGTGGCATTTTTCTTTTTTTACTTTTCTTTTTATTAATCACTTTTGTAATGACCAGATTGTTGAGCTTTTCTAGTTGACGATGAACTCTTCCTTCAGTGTTTATGTCTGCTTTTAATAGTTTCTCCCTAACTGTTTCCATCACCTTGTTCACAAGCTGCTAATCTGTTATCCAATTTTCCATCTGTAAATCAGAACTGGGCAAAAGTGCAGTGGGAATGTAAGATAACCAAACTAGCAAACTTGATTTACCATAATTTATAGAAAACAATAAGTCAATGAACTTTGCATTGGGGTAATTTTTGTTTTTGTTTTTGTTTTGTTCATTTGTTTGTTTTTTGAATATGTACATGATACTGGTGCAGGGGCTTTTGAATTACTTCAGGTTTGTTCTGGGTTCTGGAAAAATGAGGTGGCTAAAGTCTATTAGATTTAGTGTAAGTTTCTCATACATTTGAGCTGATGTGACACCTTTATTCACAGTGTAACATATTCCTTTATGTATTATTTTCTTCAGCATAGTGCCTTTCTGTGAATTGTTTCCTTTTCAGTTAAAAAAAAAATAAGCCAAATTTTCTTGTTATCTTTTGGTTAAGGAAGGGAGTACTTTTTTTCAGGGAAAACAATTAAAAGTAATATAGAACTCTACGGTGTGAAATCAAGATGATCTTTTTATGCAAATACTACCTTAAAGTTTTTAACCATCTGTTCTTAATTGTGCTTGTGGGAGATTATTCTCATATTCTAAGAGACGTATTGTGAATGCTTAGGTGTGTATCTAAGACAGCTCAAGAAAGTAGGGATCAGCATCATGTATGTTAAAAATTTGTCAAAGGAAAAATTTTTACCTGGATTTGTGCATGAAAGATGGAAATGGAAAGAAAAATACATAAATTTTCTATTTCAATGGTGGAAAGGTAAACCATTGTGATTCTATTCGGGGGCCCACATACATGCATATCATGTAGTAAGACAATAGCAATAAACTATTTCTATTTTTTCTTGTTTGTTATAAATTAAGCCTTGTTGTTTTCCAGGACCTTCAGTGATTTTAAAGGAAGATAACACAAATATGGATAGGGGCATGTGGTTGGCTCAGTCAGTAAAGCATCCAGCTCTTGATTTCGGGGCAGGTCATGATCTCACCATTCATGAACTATAGCTCTGCATCGGGCTTTGTGCTGACAATGTGGACCCTGCTTGGAATTCTCTCTCCCTCTCTCTCTCTCCCTCTTTCTGCCCATCGCCCACTCCCACCACACACACACACACACACACACACACACACACACACACACTCTCTCTCTCTCTCTCTCTCTCTCTCTCAAAAAATACAAACATGGACAAAGTATAGCCTCTATCCCACCTATACCTGGGGAAGTCAGTATATTTTTAATGTAAAAAATTGGTGGTAGCTTGCAAAGGAAGACTCCCTGAAAACTCTCAGAATGAATCTTGAGTCTTGGAGTGCTAGTACCAAGTGGGTAAGATGCTGGGACAACAGAGTCAACAGTATTTCTGGATTGCACATTAAATGCAGAATACAGAAAAGGATATAATACTGGTTCCAGTTTTGGGTCATGTGATTTATGTATAGTCTGATGGATTTATAGATGGGCAGAGAAATATCAATGGTATCAAATATTGTTAAGATTGTCAGTTTGACTGCAGACAAGCAGCATAAATAAACCTCTGTCCAAGTGGGAATTTGTTCTGTGGCTTTTTCTCTCTTTCCAACTCAGCAAAATCACAAGAAAACCATAAAATCCAAAAAGACCTTGGAGATCAAATACGCACATTTTATAAATTAAGAAATGGGGGGTTTAGAGAGGTTGAACAAGTTGCTCTAGGTAACCCAGCCAGAGAGTGGTTGAATCAGGATGGGAAGCCAGATTTGTAGTGAAATTGACATTTTGATATACCGCATGGAACTTTCACCCTGTTGTGCTTGTGGAAATAGTAAATCATTCCACACTGTACTACTAAAATAACTATTTGTTACTATTTCTTGAGGCTTAAAATTGTTGTTTGTTTGTATTGGGCAGCCTTAATGGTTCTTCTCATACATAGAGAATTTATGACTGAGTCTTCTCCTTGTATGTTTTAAAAGGTGATCAGAGGTTATTAATGGACGTATTGTGGGACCAGTATCTTGCTTTGTGTCAGAGTAAGCAGATGAAATGTGGTTGTGTAATCGCTGTGTGTTGGTAATGACTCTAGACTGCAAGCTAAAACATCTGGATTATGGTCCCACTTCTGCATTAATTAACTGTGTGTTCTGAGTCTTAATTTCCTCATTTGACCAAAGAAGCCTTCAGTTAAATAATCTCTAAGATCCCCATAAACTGAAATATATAATATTCTAGATCAGGAAAAAGTTAGGGAAATTTTAGTCTACACTTATAACAGGGCTGATATGGGCTAAAGATTTGAAAAAAGTCTAAGTCTACTTCATAACAATTCACTAAAAAATTGTCCAACTCTTAATTTCATACTGGATTTTGGATTTTCTTACTCACAAAATTATTAACTTGAACTTTCAAGCAGTAAGAAGCAAGTACATCTGTCTTTATAAATGCATTATAACTATACTGAACTCACTGTACCACTAATAAACGTGCTCCCATGCTTACTGGCCTTTGCACATATTGTTTTCCCTGACTACCATTCCTTCTACCTTATCTTGGCTCTGGCCTAGCAAACTCCTACCTTTCCTTTAAAATCCATCACAAATGTTACCTCCTTGAGAAGAGTCCTATAACTATCTTGCTTGTCAGTCAAACCAGTATTTATTGTTTCCCTACTATGTGCAAAGAATTCTGTCAGTAGCTAAGGATGGTCACAGCTCCAGCTCTCATACCTTAGTAAGGAAGGTTGACATCAAGTAAATAATTATAAGTAAACAGTAATTACAGCAATACAAAATAATGTGAGGGAAAAGCATGGAGTGTTCTTGGAAGGTCTATTGGGAGGAACTAAAGTCAGGCAGCATTGGTGTCTCTCTTCTCTGGATTCCCAAAGCATTTTATTGCATATCTCTACTGTGACACCAGTATTAGAAGTTAAGTATCTATCTCTTTTAAGCCTGTGTTGTAGCTACTAGACACATATAGCCTTTTAAATTTAAATTTAAAAGTAATTAAAGTAAAATAAAATAAAATAAAATAAAATAAAATAAAATAAAATAAAATAAAAATTTATTTCCTCAGTCACAGTAGTCACATTTCAAGTGCTCAGTAGCTACATTTTCTAGTGGCTGTCATATTGAACAATGCAGATAGAGAATATTCCCATCATCACAGAAAGTTTTATTGAACAGTGTTGCTCTAGACTACGAATTCTCCAATATCAAATATTGTGTTTCATTTGTCTTTGTATCCCTAGGGCCTGGAACAGTTATTTACATAACAGAAGCTCAATACTGATTGATTGATTCATTTACTTAAAAAATATTTGTGTATATGCCTATTATATGGCAGGTACAATTCTAGGTATTGAAGGTAAAATAGTGAACAAAAAATAGTTTCAACTTCCATGGAGCTCACATTTTAGTGGGGTTGAGAAGAAATGGACAACAAACCAAGAAGCAAATATATAATCTATCAGATAGTGATGAATACTATGGAGAAAAATCAAACAGGTTAAGTTACATATCAAGTAGCAGGAGGACAAGGCTTGGGTGTGATGGATTGACTTTTTATATAAAGTGGACAAGAAAGGCCTCATTGAGGAAATGAGTCATGTAGAGGGAGCAGCAAACGATGTCCCTGAGGCAGGAGTGTGTTTGACTTGTTCCAGGAACAAGGAGGAGACTGGTGTTCCTAGAGTTGAGTGAGTACTGCAAAGCATCATAGAAATGATAGTGGACAGCAGAGTAAGGAGCAGGGCTTTTGATACTCCAAGTGAGATGGGAAAATATGGGACTTGTTGAGCAGAGGAATGAAGGGATTAGAATTATGTTTTAAGTGTGATTGATCCAGCTGTTGCATTGGAAATAGACTGAAGGGGTTAAAGCCGAAGACCAGTGAAAGGTTTTAAGGTAGGGGAAAAGAGCAGCTTGAATGGGTGGTGATCATGAAGGTGGTTGAGTAGTGTCCACATTTTGAATATACATCAGGCACTATATGCTGATGGATTGGATGGGAATTGGGAAGGGAGGAAAGAGTCAGGGATGACTCCAAGCATGTTGGCCTGCGCAAGTAGAAGAATGGACTTTGCATCAACTGAAGTGAAGGCTGGAAGTTGTAGACTGGGTAGGAAAATCAGGAATTTGGTTTTGGAAATATTAAGTTGAAACATCTGTTGGGCATGAGTTATATACTGGTGTCTGAGGTCCAGCTAGAGGTATAAATGCTTGTTGACTGACTAACTGAATGAGTGAATGAAAAATTACTATCTTAAAATAGCAGTTCTGAATGTGAAGCTGCAGGGTTTAGATGTGGGGAATAGTTTGTACACAGACAAGACAAATTTCAAAGACGAGGCCTTAGAATGTGAACAAGCTGTAGATGTGTGGCCAAATAAGTAAGATTGATTAATACATTCCTATGATTATTATTCGAACAGGGATTTGGGGATCTTAAATTCAAAATATCCTCTGGTTCAGAAGATGGGGCAGGATGTGTTAGTTTCCTATGGTTGCTATGACAAATGACTACAAAGTTAGTAGCTACAATAATGCAAATTTATTATTTATAGAGGAGCAAGTCAGAAATTTAAAGTGAGTCTCAGGCTAAAATCAAGGTGTATGCCAGGCTGTGTTTCTGTTTAGAGGTTCCAGGGGAGAATTTGTCTTTCTCACATTGTAGCACTCTCTGGCTCTCCTGCATCTCTCTTTTACTTATAAGAACCCTTGTAACTACATTGAGCTCACCTGAATAATCCAGAATAATCTCCCCATCTCACAGTAGTTGATTGGCAATCTTAATCCCATCTGGAACCTTAATTCTCCCTTGCCATGTAATATAATATATTCACAAATTCTGGGGATTAGGATGTGGATACCTTGGGAGAGGTGATGTCTTGAGTTCTTTCTTTTACTGCCAAAAGATCAATATACAATAATAGAAGTGATTGAGAGGATGTCTAAAGTATAAACAAACTCCAATTAGACATCCTCTCAAATGCTTTTATTACTATATATTGATCTTTTGACACTAAAAGCCAAAAGAGGCTGAGAAAAGCTAAGCAAAGAACAATTTGAACAGGAATCCACATTTATATGAAGTTCTGTTTTCAATTAACTTAAGAATATTTATGGTATTTGTAAAAACAAACTCAGACCTAAGAATATCATGCTGGAGGGTATATATGTGTGTGCCTGTATTTGTGTAATTACTCCATATAAACATAATTATTGGTTATAAATTTTATGTAAAATCATATTAAATGAATACTAGAGTTTGTTCTATGCTACTCTCAGGATTTATTTTTGGTCGTTTATGTATACCTTAGATTTATAAGGGCCTTATTTTCTGAACTTAATCTGTAAAATGCAAATGTCCTTATGGGTCATAGGATTGAACATTTGAGGCTGAGAGTATCCTGGAATAACTATTGTATTTTGTTGGTCTCAGAAGTGTTAAATCTTATTCTGAAATGTGTCTCCTAGTCATTGTCACCAACATTCTCATGGCTGCCTTTTCAGCCCAGGCCAGGATGGCTGTTATCAGTTTTCTAACTGGTGCTACTCAGGTGAATCTGGAGGCAGAGAGTAGAGTGGGTTAAGAGAGTGTTCTGGAATCAAATTATCAGAGTTCAGTCTTATTTTGGCTACTTTCTAGATGGATGGCTGTAGACATTTACCTCACCTCTGTAAACCTCAGTGTCCTGTCCTGTACAATGGGGATAGTACTGATTGCATAGAACTGTTATGGGGTTTATATTAAATTAGGAGTTAATGAACTTGACTAAGACAGCAAATTGTGAACTTACTGATTCTCAGATCCAAATCTATCTCTTGTTGTCCTGGCTTTTGATAATTGAACTGGACCCTTTGCCAACTGATGCAATGGTAGGTTTGTTAATAGAGTGTGCTAGAAGGGTCCTGCAAGGCATAGTAGAGGATGAAGCTTTTCTTCCCAGTTTTTGGGTCTTTTTTTTCCTCCTAAGGCCCAGCTATCGGTATGTGGGAAACCCAGTGGAGGTCACCCTCCAGTGAGTTTCTCTGGCACTGCAGTGGGCAGTTTTCTATATGCCATCTCTGACCTGCCCATATTCCAGCAGGCAGCTTCCATTAGACGAGCTTTGGCCTATGGTATCCCAGCAAATGTTACTGGCATCTCAGTGAACAGCTTCCTATGAAAGAGCTCTAACCCATGTTATCCCAGAAATCCCTGCTACCCAGCAGGCTCTAATCACCTTCTCCAAGGCTGAGGTGTGAATCTCAGACTGGTATTTAATAAATACCAGTAGGGTTTATTCTAGGATGACAGAGACGGTTTAACTTTATAAAATCTGTAATTAGCCATGTTAACATATTGACAGAGAAAAATATGCTCATCTTAAGTTAACAAATCTTAAAAAAAAACTGTGAATAAAAAAAAGATGTCTACATAAAACTTAATGTGAACTTCACATTTAATGGTGAATTAATTAGAAGCATTCTCTTAAAGTCAGAAATAATTTAAGATGCCTGCTGTCACCACTTGGATTTAGCATTGTACTGGATGTCCTAGCTAGCTCAATATGACATGGAAAATAAATAAGAGGTATGGGGAATAGAAGAATAAGAAACCAAATTGCCATTGTCACAGATGATATAATTATATACATATGAAATTTAAGGGAATCTAGTAGAAGTAATCAGAATTCATCAAGGAAAATGCTTACAAAACTGTACATTAAAATTAATGGCACTTGAGTACCATCAGATACAATAGATTTAGAAATGTAATTTTAAAATATCCTATTCTTTTAGTCACAGAACTATAAAATATGCGAGATTAAATTTAACATAATATACATATGACTTTTATAGAAAAATTTATAAAACATTATTGAAGAATATATACAAAGACCTAAATAAATGGAGAATAAAGCCATGTTTTTGGGCAGGAAGTCTCAGTATTATAAAATTTTGATTCGCCCCAAAATAATTTATAAAAGCAAAGCTAGTTCAATCTAAATCTTAAGTTTTTTCAGAACCTGTCAAGCTGTTTCAAAAATTTATGTGGATGAATAAGGGGCCACGAATAACTAAAGGAAAACACTTGAAGAAGATTAAAGAGAATGAACTTACTCTATCATTATTAAGAGTTGTTATAGGGGCACCTGGTTGGCTCCGTAACCCAAGATGGGTTAAACATCCAACTTCGGCTCAGGTCATGATCTCAGGTTCATGGGTTCGAGCCCTGCATCGGGCTCTGTGCTGACAGCTCAGAGCCTAGAGCCTGTTTTGGATTCTGTTTCTCTCTCTCTCTCTCTCTGCCCCTCCCCAACTCATACTCTGTGTCTGTCTCTCAGAAATAAATAAACATTAAAAAAAAATAAAATAAAAGAGTTGTTATAAAGATACAGTAATTAAAATGTGTTGTATTAGCAGAAGGTTACACAAATACATCCGTGTAAACAGAACAGGGAGCCTAGAAACAGCCATGTGTGTATATGAAAAATTAACCTATGAGAGTAGTGGCTTTCTGGTCAATGGTGAAAGATAAGATGATGGTGAGGCAATGGACTAGTCATACAGGAGAAATAAATTTGTAGGCCTACCTCCCACCATACACAAAAATTCATCCTAAATGGATTAATAACATAAAGACAAATTGAAAAATATAAAAAAGTAATGAAAACAACTATGATGTTGGAAGTTAAGAAAAGAGCTCTTACACAAGACTTGAGAAGCACAAAGCTTAAAAAGATTATTAACTTTAGCTATTTAAAACAAAAAAGATCTGTACATAAAAGGCCATAAAATGAAAAGATAAACCCTATACTGGGTGAAAATATTTGTAATCCAAGCAACCAATAAAGTATTAATAAATATATGTATTAAATAAAACTTTAAAAGCAATAAAAGGGAAATATTTCAATAAAGAATGACAAAAGATATGAAAAGTCAATTAATAGAAGAAAATTTTAAGACCGATAAATAAACAGTTGTAAATCCTCACTGATAGTTATGGGTAATGAAATTTAAAACAAAATGGGGCAACATTTCATTAACAAGTAGATTGCTAAAACTTAAAAACTGATCATATGATGTGTTTTGCAATAATATCAGAACATAAGAACTTTCAAAAACTGCTGGTCTTAGGATACATTGGTGCCTCTGCTTTGTTTTGTTTTGTTTTATTTTTACATTTCAATTTTTTTCTTTAAGGGGAGTGAGTTGCATATGGGGGAGGGTTAGATGCTTTATAGACAAGGAAAAAAAACTAATAGAACCAATTTATTCATCATAATCTTCATATTCATCTTCTTCATCCTCCTCCTCCTCTTCATACTCTTCATCCTCCTTGTCTTCCTCCTCTTCTATTTTTTTCTTGCTTTTCCCAGCCTTGACGACTTCCTTTTTTGCCGCATCAGGCTTTCCTTTTTAGTTTGATATACAACAATATCCTTTTCATGTTTTTCCTTCAGCTTAGCAGCCTTCTTTTCATAAAGCCACTTGTCATCTGCAGGAGAGTTACTCCATATCTCTCCCAGTCTCTTTGCAATATTGCCAACAGATAGGTCAGGATGCTGTCCTTTGAGTTTTGGCCGATACTCAAAACAAAACAAGAAAAAGGTTGAAGGAATCCCTTTGGGAGCATCGGGATCCTTGATCTTCTTTTTTGTTTCCTCTTTAGGGGGGACATGAGTTTTCATTTCTCTTCCATAATGGGCCCTATTTGCTTTTGCCACGTCTTCAAATTTTCCTTTCTCTTTGGAACATGGTCTTCCATCTCTTTGAGCACTTAGAAAACTGAGAAGTTGGCTGAAGCATCTGGGTGCTTCTTCTCGTGTTCCTCTCATCAAGTTTGCATACAGAACGCATATGATGACATTTTGTATCTTGGCTTCTTAGGATCTCCTCTGCCCATGTTTAATTATTTTCCTCAGCCAGGCACTAAGTCACCCAGTGCCTGTCTGGTTCTCACTTGCCCTGTCACTGTCTCTATGGAGCTCAATGTACTGTGGTGTCTGTGTCTGGTGAATGTACTTTGGAAAGTAATTTAATAATCAATGTCTATGGACTTGAGAATGTATACACACTACAAGATTACATTTCTACTTTTAAGTTATATATTGTGGTTGAACTCTCAAATGAAAAGGCATTCTCAAAATTATCATTGCAGCCTTGTTGTACTAACAAAAATTGAAAGGATCATAATTGTGCAAGAATAAGGAAATAGATAAATTAAGAAGGATGTATTAGAATATTAACAATTTTAAAAATGTACTGGAAGAGTTCATGTCAGCATTCTGTGATTCTCTTACGGAGGTAAGGGATGGTATCTCTAACACTTTATTCATATCTTTATTTATTTGTATCTGCTACATTTTATTTTATAAATATCTGAGGCAGATATTGCCAAATATCAACATTTGTTAAATTGAGGGAAGGGTGCTTCATATTTTGTTATATGGTTGAGACTTGAACAATGTAGTTTTGAACTGTGCAGGCCCACCTTTATGCGGACTATTTCAATAAACACAGTACAGAATGTAAGTGTATTTTCTCTTCCTTATGGTTTTCCTAATAACATTTCGTTTTCTTTAGCTTACTTTATTGTAAGAATACAGTGTATAAGACATATAACATGCAAAATATGTGTTAGTCAACTATTGCTGAGGTTTCTGGTCAGGATTAGGCTAAAATCATTAAGTTTTTGGGGAATCAAAAGTTACACATGGAGTGCTTGCTTCGGCAGCACACATACTAAAATGAGAATGATGCAGAGAAGATTAGCACGGCCCCTGCACAAGGGTGACACACAAATTCTTGAAGTGTTCCATATTAAAAAAAAAAAGTCATATATGGGTTTTTGACTGTATGAGGGTTGGCACTTTTAACTCCCACAAGTTTCAAGCGTCCACTGTATTATTATCTGTACTATTCCATATGTATGAAATAGTTCATAGTTAAAATTAAAATATTTATTTAAATGAAGGCAATACTCAAAATGTTAAGGTGTTTACCTATTCTTTATTTTGCCCCACTGCATAAGTTTGAGACTGTGGCTGTAATTTTAGATGGAGTCTTAAGTCTCAGTACTAAGAGAAGATATCTTGCTAATGATCATAAAAGAAGGGATTCTTAATCTTGGTTTCATTAGTGCTGTGCTCTAATTAACTAAGCTAACTGTCCACAGGTGACGACATTTATAAACAAATAAAAACCTTTGCTTGATGAGTTTGGACACTCATATGATTAAGATAAGGAACAGCTGTATTGCTTGTGGGACCAAGAATAAGATGCTGTTAACATTGCTAGTCAATCTGACATGAAAAATGTTACATAGTATAGAACATTTGGGCTATTAACATCTAACTATCAAATAAAATTTTAAGTTGCATTTTTTATTGAGAAGATAGTTAGCAGTGGTTTGTTTTAATTTAATTTTTATAAAACAACTATGTGTGTAGAGTTGAAAAAACAGTAACTTTGAAGAGAATTTGAGGACTTTGAAAAGAAGAAAAGAATCTCTTTTCTGCATTTACAGATATTTCAGAAATCCCATTTCATTTGTGAGGGTTAGGTTTCTAAAAATCTCATGGCAAGACAATTTCTTAAAGTTTTATTTATTTTTTGGTTATGGGACTTAAGGACCTAAGAGAAATATAGGGTAGGAATAACAACATTTATAGAGTAGATACGTCAAAGCTTATATATACATACGCATGTGTGCATATACTTATGCATATACAATATGTATAATTTAAGTGATACTAAAATATAAAATGCAACAAGAAAGTTAATGATATTATTCATAGTTTTTTTTGAGTAATAGCAAATATTGAATTGGTTTCATTTATTTTTTATTGGAAAGGGAGGGAGCTGGCTTCTCCTACTCAAACCATGGTTCTTTACTCTCTCATCATTCAGATTGAGGTTTGAATTTAGTTGTGCATTTGTGGCTTTGAGGGATTTTGATGGCTAAGCATGGCTAATTGGCCCTGTTGAATGGTTTAGACACTTCAGAAGACATTTTCTGAAGTAACTTTTGGTTGTATAAAGTATGATCTTTGGGTAAGGTTGTGTTGGATTGATTTTAGAGTATGCTAAAATGCTAAAGTTGGAAGTTTTTAGAATAATTTCCCCATCATTATTCCCCCAAAGCAGTAACAGAAAGGAGAATGAGGAAAGAGAGATCTGTGCCTTCTCAGAGACAATGCTATGGTTCTTGATCATCTGATCGATGCTAGTTACAGAAGAGGCCCAGCAATGCCCACATATTAGATTTGGAATTGTCATGGTCACTGAAAATGTTTAGAGAAGGAAATTCTCTAAACTTATGTAAAGGAACATAATGTAAAAGGAACTTATGGTCAGAGAGGGAGAACTCTAAACATATCTGACTGCATTAAACCATAGAATTATAGAATCCTATGTTATTAAAGCTGGAAGAAACCTTAGAAGTTTTCTAGTTTAACCTTTTCATTTTTCACCTATCGTAGAGATACTTAAAACTGTGTCTAAAGGCACCATTGGCTCAATTCTTTTCTAATTTATTTTGACAGTCATAACAGTCAAACCAATTGTGTGTAAAAGAGACACAGAGACAATTTCAATGGGATATTAACCTCTTGATACATTATTTTAAATATCAGTCATAAAAAAGCCAAGGTTTAGAAGCCCAGCTTATGGCTTATGTCATCCTGCATATTTTAAATGCACCATAGTTGGAATTTAAATGCCAAATTGTCTAGATATCTTATACTGCCAAATATGCTTTAAATAGACAAGAACTATGCTATTTATAACCTCAGAACACCATGAAAAACCTCATTTTCCTAAGTGTGAAGTGTGGAAGCTAGGATGAAAGAGAGTGTTTCACTTGATTTATAAGCTTTAAAATATTAAAAATAAGGAACTCCAAACCAAGACCTGGCTTCCAACATTTGATGAGTATTTATTTGATGAGTATAAACTATCTCTCTGGAAAAACTGCCTCATTCTGGTTAAAAATTTTTTTTTCAAAGTGTTCTCAAAAATGGTCTTCCAAGTAGGTGTGAGTAGTTCACAAAGTGGGAAAATTCACCAAGAGAAATTTTTAAAAGCCCACGAAGTTTTTCTGGAGAAAAATGGAGAGAACCTCTGGAGGATGTATATATGAGGTAAAATAGAACTTATAGGAAACACAGAAATCCTTTCAGGCTTCCAGGTCACTGCGCACTTTTTTCTGACAGAAAGCAAGATGGAATTTAATATTCAAAAATTTTGTTAGGGGAGATGGCTATGAAAAGAAATAAAAGAAGGTGTCCTTAGAGGCCGAGAGACTCATTAATTATGAGGCAAACCTGGGGCTCCTGGGTGGCTCCGTCGATTAAGCGTCTACCTTTGGCTCAGGTCATGATCTTGCGCTTTTGAGTTCAAGCGTCGTGTCGGGCTCTGTGCTGACAGCTCAGAGCTTGGATTCCACTTCAGATTCTGTGCCTCCCTCTCTCTCTGCCCCCTCCCCCACTCACACTCTGTCTTGCTGTCTCTCTCTCAAAAATAAATAAAGAATAAAAATAATAATAAAAAAGAATAACTATTAAAAAAAATATGAGGCAAAACTGACTTTAGGTGAAAGAGAGAAGAAAGGTCAGCAGAAGCATCCTAGATTGCTGTGCAGTCTGAGGAAGGTTCATCAAGGCCTTGAGCCCAAGTGGGACAATAAAGGAGTCTTATTATCTCCCAGGATCCAGGAACTCATCTGCCTGAGTAGCCCTGCTGCACATGGTCAATGGGAGATAGCTGCCTGTGGGAGTACAGACTTGGGGCAAGGACTCAGAAGGATTTCATAGAATAGCAGCTGGCGCTGTGGATCAATTTCACTAATAGGATGTCTGCATGATGAATTCTTATAGCTGCTACATCAAACCAAAATTATGGGCTAAATTATGAAACAGACAGTTTAATCTGCTTTCTCCCCACTTTTCTTTCTTCACCACATCTCTTTTCCTTTATAAAGTGTTTCTTCTTCCCTACTCCTCTTAGACATTTAGTTACAGCCTTTGAAATATCTTCTACTCTGGGAAAATGGTTTGTTCCTGCAAAATATCTAATATTCACAGTAGGGCAAAATTCCATGTTCCTTAAATATTTTGCTTTTGTATCCCCTAAAAGAATAAAAAAAATGATCAACTTGCTCACAAATTCTTGGTTTGGAGTGCTTTCTTTTTAATATTTTAAAGCTTATAGATTAAGTGAAATATTCTCTTTCATCCTACCTTCTCCACTTTGTACTTAGGAAAATGAGGTTTTTCATGGTGTCCCATAGATTATAAATAGCATAGTTCTTGTCTGCTTAAGGCGTGTTTGGCAGTATGTGATATGTAGACAATTTTGCATTTAAATTTCAACTATGGTGTATTTAAAAGATGCCAGATAGGAGAGTGTCCCAGATGGCAATGTAGAAAGACCCTGAACTTATCTCCTCCACTGTCTGAAGAAGAACTGAGGGCTGACTGAACAACTTCTCACAACGAAAGATAGAGAGGCCATATAGAGAATGGCAAGAGACACACACATAGAGAGAGAGAGAGGGTAACAAAGGGAACCTCTACACCCAATTCTGCAAACTGCAATACAGAGGGATAGTACTGAGGGGCTGTGAGAAGATTAGTCATCCTTGGAGCACAGAAAAAAGCCACAGTTTAAGAGAGAAGATAGAATGAATATAAAGTTTCTACCATTAGAACCTTTCCTGCCAAACCTTGGAGGAGGTGGTGAGCATGATGGTTTATGATTCCCTTCCACCTTGACAGTGTGGATGAGAGCATAGTCTGGGCACACGAGTTGGCTCACTGCCTCACTGAGCCCCAAGTCCCTAGCCCACACCAGCACAAGCCATCCCACCAAAGTGGCCTCAGTGCAGCACACACTGAGATACCCCTGGTGAGCTCTCATTATAGCTCTAGTCAACATGTCAAGGTAACACAAGAGCAAAATACCCTGGAACACTCCAGGCCCATACCAATTTGGCTCCAAATGACTCACCAGGGTGTCTCTGCATGGAATATCCCAATACCTCCTTGCCCATTTGCCTTGGCTCTAGCTTCCCTGCCAGGGTGCACCTGTGTGGAGCAACCTGGGGCACACTGACTTGTACCCATTTCAGCTTTAGCTGTCTTGCCAGGGTGGGTGCCTTCTGTGTGTCAACCCATGTATGCTTCAATTCTGGCCATCCCAACAGGGAAGCCCTATCATGGAGTGCTCTGATATTCCCAGCCCATGCAGCCACAACTCAAGCCAGTTAGCCAAAGTCACCAGGCACACATAGTCTACATAGGGGATGGCCAGATAAGACCATTCCTTCAAGTTTAGGAGGAGTAGCTGTTCCACCTAATTCATAGAAACAAGCACAGAAAGTCAAGCAAAATGAGACAGAAAAATATGCTCCAAACAAAAGAACAAGACAAAACCTTGGAAAAGGAACTAAATGAAACAAGGATAACCCATCTATCTAATAAACATCTCATAAATCTACTTAATAAAGAGTAATGGTCATAAAGATGCTCATTGGACTGGAGAGAAGAATGGATAAACTCAGTTAAACTTCAACAAAGAGATAGAAAATATAAAAAAGAATCAATCAGAGTTGAAGGATACAATAACTGATATGAAATATATACTAGAGGGAGTCAAGAGTAGAGGATGCAGAAGAATGGATCAATCTGGAAGCTATCTGGAAGACAGGGTGTGAAAAGCACCCAATTGAATAGCAAAAAGAAAAAAGGTATGGGCACCTGGGTGGCTCAGTTGGTTAAGCGTCCGACTTTGGCTCAGGTCATGATCTCGCAGTCCTGAGTTTAAGCTCTGCACTGGGCTCTGTGCTGACAGCTCAGAGCTTGGACCTTCTTTGGATTCTGTGTCTCTCTCTCTTTCTCTGACTTCCCCACTCTCTCTCTCTCTCTCTCTTTCTTTCAAAAATAAATAAACATTAAAAAAATTAAAAAAAAGAAAAATGGTAAAAAAATTAGGATAGGTTAATGGATCCCTTGGGCAACATCAAACAAACAAACAAACAAACAAACAAACAAACAAACAAACAAACACTTGTATTATAAGGGTCCCTGAAGGAGAAGAGAGAGAGAGGAGAGCAGAAAACTTGTTTCAAGAGATAATAGCTGAAAATTTTCCTAACCTGGGGAAGGAAACAGATATCCATGTTCAGGAAGAACAGAGAGTTCCAAACAAGATGGACCCAAGGAGATCTAAATATAGTAATTAAAACGTCAAAGATTAAAAATAAAGAGAATTTTTAAAGTAGCAGGGCTTAAACTCAAGGACCGTGAGATCATAACAAAAGCTAAAGCAGTTTGCCACCACTAATGATAAAGGGATTTCTTTAAGTGGAAAAGAAAAGGCCATAACCAGAAGCAAGAACATTTATAAGAGGAAAAATTTCATGAGTAAAAGCAAACATACAGTAAAAGTAGTAGAGCAATTGCTTATAATGCTAATATGAAGGTTAAAGCACAAAAATAGTAAAATTGATTACATCTAAAAATTTGTTAAGGGGACTCACAAAATAAAAAGGTGTAAAATATAACAATACAAATGTGGAAGGGGGAGTAAAAATGGAATTCTTTTAGAATGTATTTGAACTTAAGTGGCCATTAACTTAATATAGACTGCTATATACTTAAGTTGTTATATTATATAACAAATATATAACAAATATTAACAGACATAAAGGGAGAAGCTGACACTAATATGACAATAATAGGGGATTTTAACACCTACTTACATCAATGGATAGATCATCTAGGCAGACAATCAATAAGGAAACGATGTCTTTGAATGATACATTAAACCAGATGGGCTTAACCGATGTATGCAGAACATGCTCTCCCAAAACAAAACATTCTTTTCAAGTGCACATGGAATATTCTCCAAGATAAATCACATGTTAAGTCACAAAGCAAGTCTTAATGAATTTAAGAAGATTGAGATCATATCAAGCATCATTTCCAGCCATGGTATGAAACAAAAAGAATCAATCACAAGAAATAACTAGAAAGAACTAAGGAGGCTAAATAACATGCTACTAAACAACCAGTAGGTCAATGAAGAAATCAAACAGGAAACAAAAAACACATGGAGACAAATAAAAATGAAAACACAATGGTCAAAAATCTCTGAAATGCAATGAAAGCATTTCTAAGAGGGAAGTTTATAGCAATGCAGGTCTACCTCAAAAACAACAAAAATCTCACTTCAATAATCTAAACTTAAAGCTCAAGGAACTAGAAAAAGAAGAATAAATAAACCCCAAAGTTAGTAGAAGGAATGAACTAATAAGTAGTAAATACCAGAGTGGAAATAAATGAAAAAAGAACAATAGAAAAATTCAATAAAAACAAGAGCTGGTTCTTTGAAAAGATCAACTAAATTGATAAACCTTTAGCCAGACTCATGAAGAAAAAAAGAAAGGACCCAAATAAGTAAAATCAGAAATGAAAAAGGAGAAGAGAAATAACAACCAGTATCACAGAAATAAAAAGATTATAAGAGACTACTACAAAAAAATTGTATGCCAACAAATTGGACAACCTAGAAGAAATGGACAAATTCCTGGAAACATGCAATCTTTTAAAACGGAATTAGGAAGAAATAGAAAATATGAATCAATTGTGAGTAATGAAATTGAAGTGGTAGTCAAAAAACTCCCAACAAACAAAAGTTTAGGACCAGATGGATTCACAGGTGAATTCTACCAAACATTTAATGAAGAATTAATACCTACTTTCTTCAAGCTATTCCAAAAAGTAGAAGAGGAAGGAAAGCTTCCAAATACATTCTACAATGCCAGCATTAACCTGATACCAAAACCAGACAACACTACAAAAAAAGTGAACCACAGGCCAATATCCCTGATGAATAGAAATGCAAAAATCCTTGACAAAATGTTAACAAGCTGCATTCAACAATACATTAAAAGGATCATTCACCATGATCAGGTGGGGTTTATTCCAGGGATGCAAGGATAGTTCAGTATTTGCAAATTAATGTGATACACCACATTAACAGAATGAAGACTAAAAATCACATGATCATCTTAATAGATGCAGAAAAAGCATTGACAAAATTCAACATCTGTTCATGGTAAAAACTCAACAAAAGTAGGTTTAGTGGGAACATACCTCAACATAAAAAGGTCGTATATGACAAACTCACAGCTAACATTATACTCAGTAGTGAAAAACTGAGAGCTTTAACAAGACAAGGATGTCCACTCTTTCCACTTTTATTCAACATAGTACTGGAAGTCCTAGCCATAGAAATTCGAAAAGAAAAATAAGAAAAGTTCTTTGAATTAGGAAGGAAGAAGTAAAACTGTCCCTATTTGCAGATGACATCATATTGTATATAGAAGAGCTAAAGACTCCACCAAAAAAACTGTTACAAGTAATAAATGAATTCAGCAAAGATGCAGGATACAAAATTAATATATAGAAATTTGTTGTGTTTCTATACACTAATAATGAAGTAGCAGAAAAAGAAATTAAGAAACAATTCCATTTATAATTATACCCAAAATAATAAAATACCTCGTAATAAATTTACTCAAGGAGATTAAAGACCTGTACTATGAAAACTATAAAACACTGATTAAAGAACTTGAAGATGACACAAATTGAAAGATATACCGAGCTCATGGGTTGGAAGAATTAGTTTTGTTAAAATGTCCATACTATTCAAAGCAATCTAAAGGTATAATGCAATCCCTATCAAAATACCAAGAGTAGTTTTTACTGAACTGGAACAAATAATCTTAAACTTTGTATGGAACCACACAAGAACCCAGATAGCCAAAACAATCTTGAGAAAGAAGAACAAAGCTGGAATTATCACAATCCCAGATTTCAAGATATACTACAAAACTATAGTAATCAAGATGGTATGTTACTGGCACAAAAATAGACATGAGATCAATGGAACAGAATAGAGAGCCTAGAAATAAACCCGTGCTTATATGGTCAATCTATAACAAAAAAGGCAAGACTATGCAATGGGGAAAAATCTCTTTAATAAATGGTGCTGGAAAAACTGGACAGCAATATGCAAAGGAATGAAGCTGGACCACTTCCTACACCATGCACAAAAATAAACTCAAAATGGATTAAAGATCTACATGTGAGACCAGAAACCATAAAACTCCTAGAAGAAAATATAGGCAATAATTTATTGGATATTGGCCTTAGCAACATTTGTTTGATTTGTGACCCAGTGTGTAATCTATTCAGGAGAATGTTTCATGTGCACTAGAAAAGAATGTGTATTGTGCTGCTTTAGGATGAAATATTCTAATATATCTGTTAAGTCTATCTGGTCAACTGTGTCTTTCAAAGCTATTGTTTCCATGTTGATTTTCTACTTATATGATATGTCTATTGCTGCAAGTGACAGTCCCCTATTACTATTGTATTGTTATCAATGAATTTCTTTATGTTTGTTATTAATTGATTTAAATATGTGGGTGTTTCAAGTTGGGGGCATAAATATTTACAGTTGTTAGATCTTATTGAATAGATCCCTTTATTATGATATAGTGCCTTATTCACCTCTTGTTACAGTCTTTGGTTTAAAATCTAGTTTGTTTGATATAAGTATCCAGTCTGGCTTTCTTTTGATGTCTATTAGCAGGATAGATGGTTCTCCACTATGGTGAATCATGATCAGTAAAGATCAAAGAGGTTTTTGCCTGCTTTCTCCTCGAGGATTTTGATGCCTTCCTGTCTTACATTTAGGTCTTTCATCCATTTTGAGTTTATTTTTGTGCATGGTGTAAGAAAGTGGTCCAGGTTCATTTTTTCTGCATGTTGCTGTCCCGTTTTCCCAGCACCACTTGCTGAAGAGACTGTCTTTATTCCATTGGATAGTATTTCCTGCTTTGTCAAAGATTAGTTGGCCATATGTCTGTGGGTCCATTTCTGGGTTCTCTATTCTGTTCCATTGATCTGAGTGTTCTTGTGCCAGTACCATACTGTCTTGATGATTACAGCTTTGTAGTATAGCTTGAAGTCTGGCATTGTGATGCCTCCTGCTTTGGTTTTCTTTTTCAAGATTGCTTTGGCTACTCGGGGTCTTTTCTGATTCTATACAAATTTTAGGATTATTTGTTCTAGCTCTGTGAAGAATGCTGGTGTAACTTTGATAGGGATTGCATTGAATATGTAGATTGCTTTGGGTAGTATCGACATTTTAACAATATTTGTTCTTCCTATCCAAGAGCATGGAATCTTTTTCCATTTTTTTGTGTCTTCTTCAATTTCTTTCATAAGCTATCTATAGTTTTCAGCATATAGATTTTTCACCTCTTTGGTTAGATTTATTCCTAGGTATTTTATGTTTTTTTGTGCAACTGTAAATGGGATCGATTCCTTGATTTCTCTTTCTGTCACTTCATTGTTGGTGTATAGGAATGCAACCAATTTCTGTGCATTGATTTTATATCCTACAACTGTGCTGAATTCATGAATCAATTCTAGCAGTTTTTTTGTGGAATCTTTAGGGTTTTCCATATAGAGTATCATGTCATCTGCGAAGAGTGCAAGTTTGACCTCCTCCTGGCCAATTAGCATGCCTTTTATTTCTTTGTGTTTTCTGATTGCAGAGGCTAAGACTTCCAATACTAGGCTGAATAACAGTGGTGAGAGTGGACATCCCTGTCTTGTTCCTGACCTTAGGGGGAAAGCTCTCAGTTTTTCCCCATTGAGGATGATATTATTGTTGGGTCGTTCACATATGGCTTTTATGATCTCGAGGTATGCTCCTTATATCCCTACTTTCTTGAGGGTTGTTACCAAAAAAGGATGCTGTATTTTTGTCAAATGCTTTCTCTGCATCTATTGAGAGGATCATATGGTTCTTGTCCTTTCTTTTATTGATGTGATGAATCATGTTAATTGTTTTGCGGATATTGAACTAGCCCTGCATCCCAGGCATAATTCCTGCATGGTCATGGTGAATAATTTTTTTAATGTATTGTTGGATCTGTTGGCTAATATCTTGTTGAGTATTTTTGCATCCATGTTCATCAGGGAAATTGGTCTATAGTTCTCCTTTTTAGTGGGGTCTCTGTCTGGTTTTGGAATCAAGGTAATGCTGGCTTCACAGAAAGAGTTAGGAAGTTTTCCTTCCATTTCTGTTTTTTGGAACAGTTTGAAGAGAATAGGTGTTCACTCTTCCTTAAATGTTTGGTAGAATTACCCTGGAAAGCCATCTGGTCCTGGACTCTTGTTTTTTGGGATATTTTTGATTACTAATTTGATTTCCTTATGGTTATTGGTCTGTTAAAATTTTCTATTTCTTCCTGTTTCAGTTTTGGTAGTGTATATGTTTCTAGGAATTTGTCCATTTCTTCCAGATTGCCCATTTTATTGGCATATAATTGCTCACAGTATTCTCTTATTACTGTTTTTATTTCTGCTGTGTTGGTTGTGATCTCTCCTCTTTCATTATTGATTTTATTTATTTGGGTTCTTTTCTTTTTCTTCTTGATCAATTTTGTATCAATTGTATCAATTGATCAATTTTGTATCAATTGTGTATCACTTTTGTTAATTCTTTCAAAGAACCAGCTTCTGGTTTCATTGATCTGTTCTATTGTTATTTATTTATTTATTTTTTTGGTTTCAATAGCATTAATTTCTGCTCTAATCTTTATTATTTCCTGTCTTCTGCTGGTTTTGGGTTTTATTTGCTGTTCTTCTTCCAGCTCCTTAAGGCATAAGGTTAGGTTGTGTATCTGAGATCTTTCTTTCTTCTTTAGGAAGGCCTGGATTGCTATATACTTTCCTCTTATGATTGCCTTTGCTGCGTAGTTGGGGGTACTTTTTAGTGTAGGTCCACAGTCCTCTGTTATCTTACCCCACATATCTTATAAAAGAACTGCTGAGGATGGCTAGGGTGGCCTAAGGCTTATTTTAATTGAGTTGGGAGTCTTGGCAAAACAGATGCTTCCTAGCTAACCCCCACTCAACTGCTAGGGCATATAGTGGCACACAATAGTGCCATTTGCCATTATATGCCCTAAGAGTTGAGTATTAATTAACACAGAACACTTAATATATTGCATTTCCTCTTAGAATATTCTCTCAATTCTTGAAGTATACTGGTATCTCGAGATGTTTATTAGCTACAGATTGGCTGCCACTTATCACTCTTAGGCTCATTCCCACCCCTACCCCCCCTCAGCAGAGGCTGTTGCATTTTCACTAGCTGATTTTATTAGTTTGTCTGTCCTTAGTTGTGACCCAGGGAAAAATGGATTGTTTTCAATATGCTGAAAGCATTCCTAATTTTCTCCGGGTGAGTGTCCACATGTAGCTTCCAATTGGAACAGTGATGGGATAATACATTTTAATTATGGTGGAAATTTGAAATTGTGGGATTTGTGGAATTAAAATAGAGAGAAACTCCATATAGAGAATATATATCATTTTTCCTCAGACATTATTATTTCAATCTTTAAAAATTTTTTTTAAAAAATGTGTATCTAGGGGCGCCTGGGTGGCTCAGTCGGTTGAGCGTCCGACTTCAGCTCAGGTCACGATCTCATGGTCCATGAGTTTGAGCCCCGCGTCGGGCTCTGGGCTGATGGCTCAGAGCCTGGAGCCTGCTTCTGATTCTGTGTCTCCCTCTCTCTCTGTTCATTCTCTGTCTCTCTCTGTCTCAAAAATAAATAAAAACGTTAAAAAAAATTAAAAAAAAATGTGTATCTATTTTTGAGACAGAGAGACAGGGACAGAGTATGAGCAGGGGTGAGGCAGAGAGAGAGGGAGACACAGAATCCAAAGCAGGCTCCAGGCTCTGAGCTGTCAGCAGAGATCCAGACATGGAGTTGGAACTCATGAACCATGAGATCATGACCTGAGCTGAAGTTGGGTGCTTAACCCACTGAGCTACCCAAGCATCACCATTATTTGATTTTTCATCAAGTGTTTCTTATTCTCTTCTATATTGGTTATGGTTTATACAGATGGTTTATTCAGTCATTTTGTTTTCATCTGTGGCTCAAGGACATCTTGGCATTTGCTTCTATTTTCCACTAATGCTGCATATTGCTATTACTAAGTTTATAGTCTAAGCTTTTGTTTGGGCAAATGATCTGATTTTTCAATAGAGTAGGATTCAGTGCCACTAATATACTTTAAAATAACATTTTAAAATTGCCTTTTTCCCCCTACTTAGATGTTTAGTTGCTTTACCAGCATACAATTTCTTATGGATAAGATTTCCATTTAACACCATGATTTAGATTAAATTACTTTCTTAAAATCACATCACTCCCATAGTCTACTTAGTTTTCTAATTCCCATATGTTCCACTATTGCTGAAGCAACTTCATCTATATAACGTGACTGAAGAGTCAGCCTTCATTCACAACACAGCACAATCTGTTAAAGTGGTAAATATTACCCATTTCTATTATTAGAGCTGAAATGGAATTTTCTCTTGCTGCATTTTCAAGATGTGACATAATTAGATAGCAAACATAGAAAAGTCAGAAATAGTGGAAGCTAACGGATGTCATCAGTACCAGGGAAGCTTGAATTCAGCCTGTCTTGCTTGGCTCCTGACTCGTTCACACAACGCCCCCAGGCCATCTCATTCTCTGTTTGAATTATAGGGTGCTATGTGAGCTTTGCAGGTACTGAGGTAAGGAAGCGTGAAGCAAGGTTTCCAATTCTATATTGGTTTTCAGACTGAATGAGAACAGGGAAATTCTCGCTTGATGTTTCAATTCCCTTCAGCTTCCTACAGACACCCTTTCCCAGCTCTGAGAAGTAGCTGAGTAGTTCTTCATTTTATCTGGAGAGGCTTCTGACTTCTCCCTTCTTTATTAACTACAAATCAGAATTGTAAACAAACAAATAACTGTCCTTGTTGCAGAATTGTTATTGTAATTAGTGCAGTATACAATTCCTGGCAGAAACGAGGGTGGAATGGGTGAATGTGTGTGTGTGTGTGTGTGTGTGTGTGTGTGTGTGTGTGTGTGTGTGTGTAGACCTCACAAAAGTGATTGAAGAATGAACTGGGCTAACTGGAGAAAACCTAAAATGAATCATTTTTTTAAACAAAAACTTATAAGAGTTTTATAGTTAAAAATCAAACTTACCCGGGGCCTAAGAGTTTATTAAGGGAAAACTTTTATATCTTCAACAGGGCTATTAACATTGTAGTGTACCAGCTAATGCCTACATTGAGTGCATCAGTGGAATTAAACTCAGGTTCCCTGACATTCAAGTTGTGCATTAATCACTGATGCTGCGTGGTCTGGCTTATCTCATTCCTTAAATAGTTTCCTACTCTTTATGTTATTATTAGGTCATAGTATATTGAGAATTCTAGGTAAACTTAATAGGGTAGCATGACTTGATTTGTTTTAATAAACTTTAGATAAAATTGCTGGTTTCACTAGACTGGTCTGATTTGCAATTCCCCATGAAATTCTTCCTTTTGACTCATACATTTTGGAGTAAGGAAAGATGCAAAACTCTTGTTTTCCTTATAAGGTGTATGTGGGTAGTGAAAAGAGG
This sequence comes from Puma concolor, assembly GCF_028749965.1. Taxonomy (NCBI): domain Eukaryota; kingdom Metazoa; phylum Chordata; class Mammalia; order Carnivora; family Felidae; genus Puma; species Puma concolor. The sequence goes on from NC_141671.1 coordinate 82,921,379, forward strand.
CCTGAATAGACTCTCATGAGCCAAACCTTCTCATAGACCTTTGCCCATAATGAACCTTCTGACCTCAGGTGGATTATGTAATCTCTCAGCAACCTGTTTGTTTCTATCATATGCATAATTATAGGGGATGGAATTTATGATCTTTCTTTATGATTTTGGTATGGCTGAAAATCCATAAGATCTGAACAAGAAACACCATTGGAGTTCTGTATGTTTGGCATTGTTCTTTGACTTACTTTGTGAGTGAATAACAGGAACACCAAAGATTTTTCATTTCTTTGTTGATGCTCAACAAACCATGTTGAGATTATGTCTCTTTTGGTAGGAAGAGGAAAGACTAAATGAGTGATTTCCTTATTTGTTGAGATGTTCCCAGCATGTTAACCACACATGACAGTAACCTTTTCAAATTGTTTCTGTCTTTCTTGGTGACAAAGTGACTTCATTTTATAGGTAGTTCACAGGTATCTCAGAGGCCTCTGGAGCAACCATTAGTAAAAAGACATGACGACTCCTTTCTAGATCTGATGTATAAGGGTTTGTATTCCCAGCTCTTTTCCAGAGTTTAGGGCAATGATCAAATCAAACATTTTATGTGTGGTTATAAGAACTCACCTATAAAAGTATACACTAATATCTGAGAATGCTTGTATTGTTGCTAGGTAAATGATTCCCTACCTTAAACCTTCCTCGTTGCACAAAAATGTTTTGACCAAAAGTGTTCATATCTTGAGCTTGATTCAGACCTAGTCTAAGATGAAACTTTCAAGGATGAATAATGATGTGACAGATTGTTGTATTTACTGGATGCTTGTTACATGCCAGGCACTGTGCACTGTATGTTCATTACTATTTATAGGCATTATCTCATCTTAATGTTTAACAACAGTCTTGTGAAAGAAGGACTAATATTGTGCCTATTTTGTAGATAATGTGACTGAGGCTCTGAGGGATTACATGACTTCTCCAGCTTCAACTCAATTAAGAAGTGTTAGAACTAGAACTCAAATCCATGTCAGCTTGACCAAAAAAGTTTGTTTTCACCAATACTGCACAATTTTATCTCACCAGGTCATCTTTCTTCTGCCCAGGAACAAATTCCCTCACTGTCAGCAGGTGATACCTTAAGTGCAAAGATACTTTCTTTAACACAGACATACTTTGATGGACATGTATTCCTGCCCTATTGATTGAGTATTCTGAAATTTTCCTTCCGGTGGAGAACCACTGAAAAATACTTGAGAAGTCACATATTCCTATTTACATAGAGACATTGCTATTTCTTAAATTCAAGGAAATTCCTCCAAATTTAAATGAACATCTTTCTTCCCTTTGAAAACAAAAGTGCCTCTCAGCCAACAAATGAGTGAAAAAAGACCCCAACAGGTCTTTTAATTCGCAGATGCTTGAAATAAGTGAAGATCAAAAGCTTTTTTGCAGACTGCTTTTCCCTCTGGGAGACATTGAACATGTTAAGAATAAGCATCATTTAAAAAAAATTAATAAAACAAGTTGGATTTTAAATATGTTCCAAAAAATAGGTTTGCACAAATATTGTGCCATCTTGTGCTGTTCATCTTATGCTTTTAGACACCCAATGAATAGTTCTTTCCTACATCCAACCCATGCTGTTTGTACATACAGACTTTTGTAGAACATCTTAATTTAACCAGAAAGATCATTACCATGCAACACATTTATATATTGCAGAAAGCCCCACAAAAAGGTATCTGTGTCCTTGCAGATAAGAATGTTCCCATTTAGATTAACTGAAAGAAAAACAAGCCTAACAATAGATGTTGCCTTTAAAAAATAAATAATCTGATTTTCAAATAACATCCCAAAGCCACTATGGGAATAGCTGTCATTCTGTCAAATAGAGTTGGCCTAATTTGCAGTGGAGCATCTTAAATGGCAAGGGCCAAATGCGTGTTTAAAATTCCCAGTTGAGTTGTTTCTTCTGGAGGCATATGGACTGTCTGACCATCTCTTTCACTAAGATTACAGTCAGTATCTTCTGTTTTGTTTTTTGGAATTACTTACACCCAACTAGGACCATCTTTAGATAAAACTATGAAGGAGATAAGGCTTGTTTAAAGTATCCCCTAATCTACCTTTTAGCATCCTCCTCTGGGAAGCTTGTTGTGTGCCCCACTTCTGAGAGGGAGTACCTGGTTTATTGCCTGTCACTCTAGCTGATGACCCCAGTATACTCTGTTTAACCACCACCACTCACATCTTTGCTCCCCACACATGTTCTGGAACATCCCTTTCACCTTGTCTTTCATTTGTGCTTACCTGACTGAGTTCCATTTTCCCAGGGTGATTTGAGGCTAATGTGATAAAGTAATGACTGATATTGGGTGAGCAAAACATTAGCATTTAAATAGGGACCTTCTGGAGGAGATGCACTTAACAAGGAAGAGGTCTTCAGAAGGAGCAATTTCAGACATTATGACAGGACCAGGTCAGAGATAATTTTGTCAGATGGGGCCTTGAGGTTATGAGCAGGGGCAGCCCTAGTTTCTAGCCTTTCTCTCAGTCAGGATTTCAAACATTTATGGCAGGATCCCAACAGCTTTTACAGGACTTTTGACATAAGTACTTTGACCCAAGAACATTTCCCCCTGCTCCTTGACAGGCTCCACCTTTCCTCCTTCAGAGAAGTATACTGTTCTTGAAGCAATTGAAAATAGAACCTCTCTAGCAGTTGGAAAGGAAACATGAGTATAAACGTGGCAAATGAACATTTTCGAAAGGCCCTAAATCCAGGGCCTCTGCATCGCATAGCTCCAGGGTGCTATCCACATAGAATCACAATGATCCTTGTCTCCTGGAGATCTGAACACAGAAGGCTGTGCAGGAATCCTGATTTGTGCTTGGGGCTCCTGAACAGAAAGAAGTGCGTTCTACTCAGCCTAATCAGGACTACGGATAAGTTTTTACTCTCCCTTTTTCTGTAGGTGCAATGTAAGTATCCTGATTTAGGGCTCAGTGCTCACCATCATCCTTTTACCCCCTGAAACACTGAGAAAGTAAGAGGTTGCTACATGAACCACAAACTACAAGGGGTGCTTTGGGACCATTTAACAAGTCTGCCTAAAGAATACCTGTATGAAAGGGGCACTGACTTAAGGCTGGTTACTTTATTATCCTTATTAATATATTCAATGTCCTCTCCCTGGTTCTTTGGATAAAGATGATGGGTGAGACATCTGTTCCAAAGCTGTTCCATTGAATGGCGATTTTGATGACTTAATGCCTTTTCAGACTTCTGCTGCCACTGCTGTTCTTTGGTTTTGATTTTCAAGCAGCTGAATGGAATCTCTAAGCCTTCCATTATGTCTGCCTTTTTTTTTAATTCTGAAGAAATAATTCAGAACACGTCAAGGACAAATGCTTGAGTTATAGAAACATTTTTTATTACCATTATTATTACAAAGCAACCCAAAAGATCCTTTAATTTCTTTGATTGTTTAAAGTAGCTCTGTAGAAACATGACGTCTTAGATGTGAAGAGAGTTTATAATTGAGCACAAGTCTGAATGCCCGGACAATGTAGTGGGTTGCTGGGATTCCCAGGGACTCTGGAAAGTGAAAGAGGTCAGTAAAAGTTTATCAGAATTTGATAGCAGCCTCCATACAAACATCCAGATAAAACTACAGCCAGTTACTATGTATGGCTTATTATGCACACACACCCCCCAACTCCTCAAATTCTGTGGAGATTTAAATCTTTCATCTAGAATAAAGATTTGTAGCATAATGACCCGATTTAGCTACAAAGAAGAAATAAATCTGACAGCTGGGACCAGAAGAAGTATTAATCTCCAAAGTTCACGTGAGTCTTTGTTTCCCCCTTTCAGTTTTTATGCAGCAGGGGCAAAAAAAAAAAAAGAGTGAGCAACTCTGTTTGTATTTCAGCTCAAATTACATTGCTTGGAAGAAAAAGGACAGGGAAACGGGGAGTGGGTGTTAGACAGAGTTGAACGAAAGATTTTCCATTCTTTAGAGACAGAGTAACTGACAGGAAAGTGAAGAGATGGAGCTGAGCTAGTCCGTGCCATGGTCTGTCCAGGGCTGCAGAGAGAAGCAGGTGGATAAGAAGGTATTCAGCAGAGGAGAACCGTGGGCACCTGGATATGGTTTCAGTTTACCCAGGCATACTTTAGTGGGGCATTTCACTATGTGAAGTCAGAAACTGAATGGATAATTATTCTACTTTGCAGGTTCAGGTTTGACCCCTGTCACACACTGACCCCAGGTGAAGACAGAGCCCATTCCCTAGTTGACCAAAGGATGGGCTCTGATCTAAGCCCTCTGAAGCAACCTTGGCTTCTGGATATATGACCTCTTCAATTAGCTTTCTCTGTGTTTTATATATATGGAGAGTTTTGGCTCATTTCTCCACTTCTGCCTTTGCTCGCTGTGAAAACACATTATAAAATATAATCGTCTGCGAGTGATTCTAACAATTCTAACTGACTGGCTATTATGTAAGAGAAAAATCATACAGTTTTAAAGAACTTTAACTTTTGAAAGTGAAGTGAGTACCACACGCTGCAAGAGAGTGTATTGATTTAATGGTCACACATAATCCTGTAAAATTAGTCATGAAACAGACACTAATAGCACTAATAGTGCTGCTATTAAAATGTATCTCTGCACAGCTGTAGGGCAAACAGATTTGATTCCCCCAGGGGGAAACTGAGAGGTCTGTACAATTTTTGCCAGTCTCTGAACTTACTGTGTGTGTTAGTGACAGTTTGAATACTTCAGGTCATATGACTTGGATTCCTAAGCAAATTCTCTAGGATCCCAAAGAAATAAGCAATAAAAATTGCCCTCCTGTGTTTTTAGTTAACTTCCTTTAGATCTCATTGAGCCAAGAGTCAAATCCACAATGAGTAAATGTGTTGAGCATTGTCAGAGAGCTGTATTAATGTACAAAGGCCCACTTTAAAGGTCATAAAGTATTTCTCTCACATGGGTGATGAATAGCAGTTTGGAATTTCCTTGGCTCTGTTATACTGTGTACTGAGGTGATGGTAACGTTCATCATGGACAGCCTGTCTTGGCTCATTTGACTAAATGAGAGGCTAAGAATTGAATTCTCTGCTATGGCAGGGTCTTATAGATAAATCATGAGATTTTCTCTAATGATGTTTGCAAAGGATCAGTTTTAACATTAGAAGCTATGGCTACCAGTTGTAACAAGTGCTCAAAATGGAGGTTTGATCTCAGTGAAACTGTTACAATTTCATCCAAGACCTGTATGACTAGAATAGGAAATCTAACCCATAGGGCTACCAGATGTCATAGGGCAGTACTTTGAAGGTATAGGTTAGGATTTAAAATCTTATTGGTAAACTGTAAAAGTAGAAAAAAGCAGAGGAGGTCTGGTAATGACAAGATCATAGTATCAAATCTGTACAGAAAAAAATTTGTACAAAGATCAGATAGGAAATAACAGCTGGTATACATTACCAGCAGAAAACAATTTGCACACTTGTCTAACTATTTTCTGTTTTGTTGTTCCATCGTTTTATAATTTAGCATGCTGTCTGGTAAGCCTTCTTCCAAGCCAGCTGGTGGCCCAAACTTATAAGGAATTTGCTTATTTCCCCATCTCTGCTTTTGAAGCAAAGGTTGTTTTGAGGTAGGCTGTGAGAATCCAAATCCTGCAAAATGACAGCTCACAGTGAAAGGTAAAGAAGGCTGATGCTATAGAATCTCCCATTATGAAGCAGCCTGGGGCTATTTAATGTAGGGGCAAATGGCCTACACATCTAATAGTCATGAGGTTACTACTATATTAAAGCATAGAACAATAATTAATTATTTTTACAGTGCGAACACAAAGTCATCATGAAAATGTGAAATGTTCAGTAAAAGTTTGGGCTCTTAAGAGAGTAAATATATCTGCGTAGAACTTATTCTCTAATGACCCTGGATAAATGCACTGACTTTGCAGTCTATTATTACTATTATTTTTTCATAGATAATACTAAAGCAAAGTTTAGGATAGCTCTGACACAAACAATCATACACCTTAAAGTAGTAGGGACTAAACTGATAATTAAAAAAATTTTTTTAAAATATGAAATTTATTGTCCAATTGGTTTCCATACAACACCCACTGCTCATCCCAACAGGTGCCCTCCTCAATACCCGTCACCCACCTTCCCCTCCCTCCCACCCCCCGTCAACCCTCAGTTTGTTCTCAGTTTTTAAGAGTCTCTTATGTTTTGGCTCCCTCCCTCTCTAACCTCTTTTTTTTTTCTTCCCCTTCCCCATGGTCTTCTTAAACTGATAATTTTGAAGGCAGAAGTAGTTAGATGGCTTTAGATGTTTTAAGTGTTTCCTATCTTTATCACTTCCATCTTTATATGGCAAATTTAAAAATTTAAAGCATGCACAGAAAATGAGAGAAAAAATAACTTCCTGTTTATTGTACTGATATGTTGAATAAAAAAATAGGTAAAAATGATTCTCCCAGCTGATTAAGTGATTTCCAACTTGTGTCATCTCCTTCAAATGTGACCTTTTCCATAGTTTCTGATAGGATAAATAATCTTGGAAACTCATTTTGAAACAAGTATTTCAAGCAAAAAAGAAAAAAAAAACCCACTCTAGGATAACTATTTTAAAAATCTTGATCTGTATGGTTTGCTGTTGGAAGCAGTTCCTCACTTTAGGGAAAACCAACCAATCATACACATCCATGAATAAGCTGCAGCAGCATGGTATCACGTTGAATATAGCAAATGTTAGTGACCATTCACAGTGGCAATTATAAATAGTTCTTAGTAACTCTTGTGCTCTCTGTGCAAACAGTTTGTTAGATTAGGACCAAGTGTGTTGGTGACATGAGTCAAGAAAAATGGGATGTGCATTCTAACACAAGGGAGCCTTCTCCAGGCCATTACAGAGAAAGAACACTATTTTTCTTTGGCTTTAGCACAAACTTGTCTTTGACAAAATAACCAAAAGAACTTCAAATCCCAGCTAACTGAAAGCCAAAGAAATAAAAGTTCACTACTGCCCCTATATTTTGGCAGTTTCCTTGTTCCATCTTCATAGTGTAGATTCTATTATCAGAATTAAAGCCTTCCTTTGTTCTGAACCAAGGACTTGGAACTGTGCACTGGGTCAAAAATGTAAGCTAATTCCACCTGCTGTCTTTCATCTTGTTGAAAATTGCTAATGAATACCCATATTCCTTCTCTTACGATGGAGTTAAATCCTGATAAGCCCATTGTAGGTTGAAAATATTGTAAGTCAAAAATACTTTTAGTATACCTAACCTACCAAACATCGTAGCTTAGCCTAGCCTACCTTAAACATACTCAGAACATTTAGCCTACAGTTGGGCAAAACCATAGAACACATAGCCTATTTTATAATAAAATATTGAATATCTCATGTCATTTATTGAACACTGTACTGAAGGTGAAAACAGAACGGTTGTATGGATACAAAATGGTTGTGTGTTGGTGGTTTACCCTTGTGATTATGTTGCTGACTGGGAGCTGCAGCTTGCTGCTACGGCCCAGCATCACAAGAGAATATAATACCACATGCTGCTAGCCTGGGAAAAGATCAAAATTCAAAGTAGGGCTTCTGCTGAATGTGTATCACTTTTACACCTTTGTAAAACTGAAAAACCAGAATTCAAACCATCTTAAGTAGGGGGCTATCTGTATTCTTTAAATATTGAGTGATCGTAATCTAAGTTTTTTTTTTAATGTTTATTTATTTTTGAGAGAGAGAGAGAGAGAGAGAGAGAGAGTATAAGTGGGGAAAGGCAAAGAGAGAAGGAGACACAGAATCCAAAGCAGGCTCCAGGCTCTGAGCTGTCAGCACAGAGCCCATTGCGGAGTTTGAACCTGCAAACCATGAGATCATAACCTGAGCCGAAGTCAGACACACAACTGACTGAGCCACTCAGACGCCCCTTGAGCGATCTTAATCTAATCTAGTACAGAATGTGTTTTCAAAGTGGTAGGTTGTGAGATACTGATAATGGGGTCCTTATAAAATAAACACTGGAGTAACAGAGCTAGTTTATTTTCCTTTATGTTCTCTGCAGGCACCAGTTCTTTATGAGTATTCAATAAATATTAAGTAATTAGGTTTATAGCTACGGAAGCACAGCCAAAGGCTAAGTGGGTTTTCAAGGTTGTAAAACATGTTAGCAAGGAAACCTGGGATTGAAATTAAGAGTTTTTAGCCTCTTCCTGGGGCTTGGGTCACTATGTCCCTCTATTTTCTTAATCACGTATAACCATTGGGTTCCTTAGCAAGTCCTAATCCAGAGCTCAGTTAGGCAAAATTTGGCAACCTCCAGGCAATGTCCTATTTTTCAATGGGAGAACATATTTACTTCCAGCTGGATCACATCAAGACAAGCCATTTCTCTTATAGCTCCATTCTTGCCAAAAGACTGGAAAATAACTTATTAGTGAGTCTAACATGTCAAGAGCCACAACAACAGCTGCACTGAATATAGCACACACAGGATGACTGGATGCTGTGAAACTGGGTTGACTGAAACCAATGCAATGATAATTCCAGGCCTCACTTTGATCTTTTCAAGTGGAGGGCAAGTCAGAAGGAAACTAATGCCTACATGATCAGATTGACTAAGCTTTCCATTTGCGTTATCCTTGTAACCTTTGTGTATGTACTACTTGAGATCATATTTAAATTAATAATAGAGGCTTATGACTGAATCTTATTTTTAGGACCTCTCTATAGTTCACATTTCAAGATTTTTAATTAGGCCAAATAGCATATTGGGAATATAAACTCAGTTTAAAAATATATGTATATTAGTTAATAAATTCAAATATTCTATAAGATCAAAGTGAAACAAGTTCAAATAGTACACTATTTGTAATATGCACTGCCATCACACTGCTGAATGTTTGGTGATTTAATGAATTGAGTAACTTAGATTTATATCATTTACTAAATATACATAAGTGGTACAGTTTTCATACAATGATAATTGCTTTTCAGCCAGCTGGCAATAGCATTTATGGAAAATCTTCAGTGTCCTAGACAAAAGTAAAGAATGAAGAGGGAAAAATTCCAATACTTTACTATTTCATTTTTTTTTTTTTTTTAGAAATTGTTGTTGCTTGTTTAACAAAAAGATTTAAAAGTAGAAAGTAAATGCTGCACCCAATCACGTAAGTGCTTACATTCAAACTTTTATAGTTTAGAATAGGAAAATCTATTACCTATTATTAAAATTTGAATTTATTTCTAATTTGGTCCAATTATGGGAACTACTATACATCTTCTCAACAGTGTTTCAGTGGCATACACACAGTCTGACTGTTGAGCAGACATTTAGAAATATTTATTGAAATATAATGATTCATATTTGTGTGCCATATAAGCACTAGTCCTGGATGTATTGTATAGCTAAACTAATTATAATATAAATAAATAAAAAGAAATTAAAATTCAAAAATAATTTTTGATGGCTTAGTAATGTAAGTAGTTTTGATTTTAGTTGTTATTGAAAAACAAAAAGAGAAATTAACTGCGGTAATAATAGTATAACAAAATAAATGAATGCTATTATTTAATAGATGTTGTACTTTATACACACTGTCTCATTGAATAGTACAGTAACCCAATGAATACTCTTAATGATTTTTTAGGTGATAAAACAAAGTGCCAAAGAGAGTAATATCACTTAACTAGAAACTGACAGGGACAGGCTTTGAGCTCAACCCAGTATGACTCTAAAACCTTTTTAATGCTCTCCTGTGTTAAATGTTGACAGATATTAGAGAGGTGGATTCCAGTCTGGAGTACGACATATATATCAGAATGAAAGCTTTCATTTTATTATTAAGCACAAGTGTATTTAATAAGTTGGAGTAGATGTTATTTGCTCACTCATTTGCCTGAAAGATGAATAGAAGGAAGATGAAGTACAGAAACAATATCTATATGAGTCTGTAGGTAGTTTTATTCTTAAAAGTACACAGATGCCAGCGGGTACTTATTTTGTAAATTTGTTTTCTGAATATGTGCCATTAAACTCTAGCACCCCTTTCATTGAAAAAAAAAGTATGGCTGTATTTATATATCTTATAGAAATACTTTGGAGTTTAAAGGTTATCCCCCAAAAGTGTGATTTTAAGATTGATAATAAATGACTATACTAATTTTGGGTTGCTTTGTACAATATTGAGAGGATCTTGAAGAAGAAATGAAATGCCCTGCATAGCAACTCTTAATATGTCTATTTTTTTTTTTTCAGTTAAAGGTAGAGTATTGCCTGGGAATTACAGCTTTTTTAAAGCTTGTCTATTAAGTGAAAATGCCTGAAAAATTATTTGTCATGAAGGAATACTGCAAGGATAGCAAATGAGTTTCAAATCTATTGCCAACTCCAGTTCATTAATAGTTGCTCTCTGGAAAAGCATTGTGTTGAGAAGGATTCTGAGTCTATATCTGAGCTCAGGAAAGAAGGCTGTGACCTATTAATGATGTGTACCATGGGTGAAAGATTTGGGCATGATCACATGTGTGCCTTATATTACTTTGCTTGACCAATGTTTTTTTTTCTCCCTCTACTAATTTATCATGTTCTCATTAGATATGAGATCACTGGAGACAGAGACAATGGTTACTTCATTTTATAGGGTGATCAATTGTCCTGCCTTGGTAGGGTTTGATGGGTTTTCCAGGATATGGGAATTTCAGTGCTAAAATGGGTAGAGTCTTAGGCAATTGGTAACCCTAATTTTTATTTGTGGGGGAGGGAGCTGTAAATACTCTTAAAAAATTGTTAGAAAACATTTTTAAAGTTTTTATTTAAATTACAGTTAGTTAACATACAGTGTAATATTAGTTTCAGGTGTACAATATAGTGATTCAACTATCATCCATTTTTAAAAATTTTTATTTATTTTTTAAAATTAAAAAAAAATTATTCATTTTTGAGAGAAAATGAGCCAAGGAGAGGCAGAAAGAGAGGAAGACACAGAATCTAAAGCAGGCTCCAGGCTCTGAGATGTCAGCACAGAGCCTGACATGGGGCTCGAACTCACGAACTGTGAGATCATGACCTGAGCTGAAGTTGGACGCTTAACCAATTGAGCTACCCAGGTGCCCCCGTCATCCTATTTTTAAAAACTATAGCTGAACCTTGAGCAACATGGGATTGAACTGCACAGGTTCACTTATATGTGGACTTTTAAAAAATGAATACAGCACGGTACTGTAAATGTATTTTCTCTTCTTATGAGTTTCTTAATAACATTTTTTCTCTAGCTTTATTGTAAGAATACAGTGTATAGTACATATACAAAATATGTGTTAATCTACTGTTTATGTTATCAGCAAGGCTTCTGGTCAAGAGTAAGTTAAAGTAGTTAAGTTTTGGGAGAGTCAAAAGTTATATGAGAATTTTCAACCACATGAGTGGGTGGTGCCCCAAACCCTTGAATTGTTCAAGAGCCAATTGTATTTATTTTGAAATAATTATAGGCTCATAGCAAGTTGCAAAAAGTAGTACAAAATCTCATATACTCCTCCCTTAGTTTCTTCCAATGGTGACATCTACTAGAGCTATATTGCAATACATACCCTACTTTTGTATACCTGTCAGTGTCAAGTGTCTATAGAGACACTCAGCAAAGAAAAAAGATCCATTGATGGATATGTGGATAAATGAATACTGCTATCAGATGAGACGTTCTCTATCTGTGTTCTTACTAGCTATATTCACCTCCTTTCCATAAAGAAAGAGGATTAAGTGTTCCCAGAGCTTAGAAATTATCCATAGATGGGGTGCCTGGGTGGCTCAGTCAGTTGGGCTTCCGACTTCAGCTCAGGTCATGATCTTAGGGTCTGTGAGTTCGAGCCCCATGTTGGGCTCTGAGCTGACAGCTCAGAGCCCGGAGCTGCTTGGAATTCTGTGTTTCCCTCTCTCTCTGTCCCTCACCTGCTCATGCTCTGTTCCTGTCTCTCTGAAAAATAAATGAATATTAAAAATTTTTTTTAAAAATTGTGCAAAGACTGCATAAGAAGCACTTCATTTAGCACAGGAAATGTGGGGAAAACATAAAATCCTTTTTAAACTGGCCTGTGCACAAAGGAAGTTGGGATTATAAAATGGACATGGAACTGTGACCTTTAAAAGAAAGGCCTGGCACAGTGGTTCAAATCTCAGTTCAATAATGCAAAATGGGGTTTTCTTCAATTTGTATGTAGGCAGTTGAAAACATACATCCTAGTAGATTTGAAAGTACACTCAGTATGGTATAGTGTACTATGTAGTATAGAAGATAGAAGCAGAGAGAAGATGGCATCTTTGAGGGTGCTGGTGAATCAAGGTTCAGTGTGATATGGACAGACAGTGGAATTTTCTTATCTTGGTAGGAGTTAAGTAGACTGCAAGTGATCTGGGATGCTTTTTGCAGAGTACAGTCATATATTTGTTTTGGTCTTTAGAAAATCTCAGTTTGGAAATTATCCATGTAGGAATAGCACGAGTCAGTAAACTTATGGCAAAATCGTAGTTTTATTTCTCTGAAACCATCATGTGCAAACACATGCACACAAAAACCATCCAGGAGACTTTAGTGCTATAGGCAAAGTTTGCTTAAAACTTAGAGCATCTAAAAAATGTGTTGTAAGAAAATTGATCACTTTTCTCCTTTTTCTGTTGATGTTTAATTTTGAGCTCCTTTATCTAACTTCCAAGCTCATCCTGGTTCTCATTCAAAACCTAAATCCATATCCCTTGGATCTTGAGACTTATTCTATCTTGTCTTTGACCTCACAATGCCCTTTGACCTCTAGTATTATTCATCTTCGCCTTTAATTTTCCTTTTTTTTTTTTTTTTAAATTTTTTTTTTTTCAAAGTTTATTTATTTTTGGGACAGAGAGAGACAGAGCATGAACGGGGGAGGGGCAGAGAGAGAGGGAGACACAGAATCGGAAACAGGCTCCAGGCTCTGAGCCATCAGCCCAGAGCCCGACGCGGGGTTCGAACTCACAGACCGCGAGATCGTGACCTGGCTGAAGTCGGACGCTTAACCGACTGCGCCACCCAGGCGCCCCTTTAATTTTCCTTTTTAATTTGTTTCCCTGCATTTTATCTTCTCTGTTCACCTCCCCATAGTTGCTGCAGGGAGAGCCATGTAAATCATTTTATTATAGGCCTTTCTCTTCATTGTGTGATTAAACTTCCTTTGAAGTCTATGAAATTGGACACTAAATGACCTGTAAGAAATTAAAGGGTACTGGATTTCATTATACTGGTGCCCAAAAGATAGTCCTTTAAACTGATTAGGAGAAATTTTGCCTTCCATTAATAGACTGAAATCAAAGTTGTCTGTGTGTTCCTAACAAATAGGTTAAAGTCTAGTCTTTCTTCTTAGAATTCTATATATGTCATATCTTTCCATATCTAATGCTTGGATCAGGGCAGAGGGTGAAGAAAGACAAATGAAGGGGCATCAAACCTTCTCACTAGCTCTATCAAACAGATCACTGGTCCTAGCTGCTGGGCATCTTGCTCCAGAGAAGGGGGAAGCAAAAGAAAATTATCCCAGCTAGTCCTGTGTGAGGGAGCAAAGCTGCACAAAAGGGAAAAATACATGTTTACTCACATTGTGTCCACACATGCACTAGTGTGATTAAAGTTAACTGAAATCAAAGCCAAAGAGAGTAAGACACACTTCACGAATGTTTTCACTTCTGTAATTCCATTCTGTGTTCTGGCTAGTTGTGCTGCTGAGATTCAGGCAGCTGCAGTTTTTAGCCTGGTATTTTCCTCACCTTCCAGATCCCCACTGGCATAACATTCCTTAGTGATTGATGGGACTAGATGCCCTGCATCTGGGGGGTGAGGGGTGGCCCGCCTGCAGGGGGTTCCTGTATCAGGAGCATACACAAGTGGCTTGCCTGCCTCTACACTCCTGGGAGAGCTGGGGTTCCCAGCTTCCTTTGTGTGAAAGGAAAGAATAGAGCTGATTTACGGAGTAAATAAAATATCAGAGGAAGTAGAGAGGCTAGCTGTTACTTATAGCTAAGAGAGATTTATGAGATTACATAGTAACTGAACCTAAACTTTAAGCTGTAGTCATTATGGTCTACATAGTTCCATACCTCATTAGAGGGAAAAATGTGGAGAATGGAGAACACTAAGTCCTTCTTCTGTTAAAGAAATGTTTCTGGTCTTGGTGCAGATGTGATCCACAATCAAAAGAACATTCTACATTTTTTATAGCATCTTTCCATAGCAGGTTTCACTAGAGACTGTAAATCTTACTCTAACAGAGTTGAATGGAAAATCCTCTATTTTATGTTTGGAGAAACTGAGGCTCAGAGGCAGCCAGCACTTTAAGGTATACATAAGAAGCAAATGGCTGAGGCAAGAGCACCTGGAAATTTTATTTTATTTCTAGTCTGTTTTTACCTCTCAAAAAATTCAGTGAATAAGAAAAGAGAAAAAAAAGCCTTACTGGATTCATTGATATGCCAGGCAGCACCCCACGTTCAATTCCATTTCAAAAGCTTTTCCCCCTATAGCAGTGATAGATTCCACAAGTCTTGGAGCAAGTTAAGGGACTGAAGGGTGCTTGTGGGTACAGTGAGCTATTTTGAGTGTGCTTTTGGAAAACTGAAATTACTGGAGCCAAATCTGCCAAGGCTCAATGTTACACTTGTTTTATAAGGAGAAGGATTCATGTAAATCCAGAGGTATGTGGCTCAAGAAGTGGACAAAATTAGAGGCAGTCTGATCTACATACTAACATGGTCTTGAACGCTAAATCCTTGCTACTCGAAGTGTGGTTTCTGTACTAGCATCAGCATCATCTGAGTGCTTGTTAGAAATGCAGAGCCTTGGGGCACCTGGGTGGCCCAGTCCGTTTGGCCTCTGACGTGGGCTCAGGTCATGATCTCACGGTTTGTTAAGTTCCAGCCCCGCATAGGGCTCTGTGCTGATAACTCAGAGCCTGGAGCCTGCTTTGGATTCTGTGTCTCCCTCTCTCTTTGCCTCTCCCCAACTTGCGCTGGCGTGCGCACACTCTGTCTCTCAAAAATAAATAAACGTTAAAAAAAAAAAAACAAACAAATGCAGAGCCTCAGGTTCCATCTCAGACATACTGAGTCAGAACATGCTTTGTAAACAAGATCCTGAGGATTTGTACGCACATTAAAATTTAAGGAGTGTTATGCTGGCTGGCACTAAGGAACGGATCAGACCTGGGCAGGACAGATGAGATTCTGGTGCTGACTCGGTGTTGTGAATGTAGATTTGAGACGCGTAGTGAAGAGCACGGATGCTAAGTAGGATGACCCAGGTGAGTACTTGTGAGCGTTCACAGAATCCAATAGGAAAGGGAAGGTAAGAATAGTCAGCCAGTGATGCACAGGGACTTGGAAATGGGCAAGTTTGAGAGCATCTTCCTGGAGCCAGCCAGCAAGCACTGGGGGTAGGGGAAGAGATAAGTGAGGAGAGAGTCAGAGGAGGTAAGAGGAGAAAGACAGCTCCCAGAAGATAGCATAGAGAATGAGGGTTGTTTTGTCTGAAAGAAAGCCATGCTTGGAAAACTAGGCAAACTGAAGAGGTTGAGGGGGATCCATGGTTAGAAGGGTTTTGTTGATAAAACCCATATACTGATACAGTGGAACAAGCAGTGTAAGACCTTCTCTAGGGTGGTCCCATCTATATTTAACAGGAATTTTCCTTAAGGCAGATGGATCCTTGGTTTGGCCTCTAACAGTGGCATTTTTAAGTCATGTTGACTTCTTTGCTTCCATTCCATTTAACCAAGAAATTAGTTTCTTGGGCATATTGTTACTGCATCTGACAATAATTAACATTTATTTATTTGTTTGTTTGTTTGTTTATTTGTAATTAACATTTTAAATGAGCACTGGAAATATATGAATAAATAGGAAGCTGTTAAATTACAGGCTGAGCTTTTGGTATTACAGGCCAATTTACAGTCTAGCTTCTGACATTGTGCTCGCTAAAATTACAAATGTTAATTTATAAGGAAGATTTTGTTTCAGAAGCAATTAAAAAAAATTGGTCCTAAGCTTACTTAAATCCAACCTCCTCATCCCCGGAATAGAATTAGTCATATTTGAAATTAGTAACCGAAAACTTAATCCTAACCCTACATCTGGCACTTCACTTCTTATGATTAAACTCAGTTTCAGATAGAGAAATGTATGCATTAAGCCTGATCTCATTTTACACACTATTTTGTAAGCTTTCTTTATCTGGAAATAGAAGACCAATTTAGTCTTTGGGCAGTGTTAATTATAAACCAGACTCAAGCACCGTGCTTGCCTTTGTAGGATGAGGAGACGTAAAGTTTCTTTGGAGGCTGGATTCTTTTAATGAGATAAGTACAGGGCTGTTTCTATTTGTAACTAAGTTGTTTAAGGAGAAAAAAAGCCTTTGAATTCCACAGATGAGCCCCAGGCTAGAAAGCACAGACATAGCATTGTCTTCTGTGCACTCTGACCCCCAAGGAGCAGTCTTTTTGAATGAATAAAGGCTCAACTTCTTGTAAAAGTGACCATGATTAATACATATAATACAAATCCGTAATACTCCACCTTATTTGCTAAAGGGAAATTCCAAGGGATAGACTGAGCAGGAGTCTATAGAGCCATGTAGCTGCTGCTGAGTACTGATAAAACTCTGCAAGTTGTTCAGCACATGAGGGAACAGTTCTTAGCAAATACAGTGCTAATTAAGCATCAAGTTATCTAATAAAAAGGATGGGTATATTTTGAAGGAGGTGAGCAGGAGTGGGGGAAAGAACAGAAAGTTCATATAGGATGAATTCGTAATCTATACTTAAATAATCCGTTCTGGATTCATCACCAATTTTTGAGAGGAGAAGGGTCAACTATGTCTACAGATCACTGCTTTTTCTGCTCAGTGGTGGAGTTAGTTGTAGAGTTAGGATATCCATGTATCCAGACTTGGTCATAAACAGACATTTTATAATAATCTAATTAATTTAGCTACTTTGTCACTTTTAATTTTCGTTTCCATAAAGAGGAAGGAGAGTTGCTGAAGATGTAGGCAGAACTGATGACACTTAGTAAAGAGAAGCTCTGCATGATGAGATTTTTGTTTGGCTCTGGCTATAATCTACTCATTCTTTTCCTTCGCTCTTTTGGAAAAGACATTGCTAAAACATTTGTATTTACTGTGTAACAATTGCTACCGTTTATTGAGCACTTAATATGCACTAAGTCCTTAATGTGTATGTTAAGGGCAAACAACTTGTAAGAGGTGGAGTTAGCACTCAAACCCTGATTTATTTGTGACCAGAGACTGTGCTCCTAACATCCATGCTAGTCTGTGTATCATAGAACAAAGGCTTTGGGCTTTTCAACTGAAACATACCATTTAAATAAGAATGATTACACTTTCTGATATAATTAGGTTGTTCCTCATTGTCCTCCATCTATAAATTGAAGTATTTCCTGTCATCTAGTAGATTTTCTCACATGGCAGGCCTACTTATGTTCCCTTGTGGTCTCAATTCTCTTTCCCATATACTCTAGTAAAACAAACCTCTCTTGGGTACATTAAGTTTCTCTTCTTTTATTTTTTCTACTCTGCCCTCCATTTTCCCACATCAAACTAGACACTAAATGAGAGTGTAGATGTGAAAGTGTATTGAAAAGTTAGGAGGAAATCAAGCATAAAGCATTATGATTATGTCTGAAACAGATGTATTCTACATCTGCTCAACAAAACTACCCCCTCTCTCTCCAATCAAGACACTCAGCAAAAATCTTTCTGGAAATCCAGAAGGAAATTCCAGAAGGCACAAAGGCTATGAATCAGGCACATGAGCTGCCAAGTCAGTCAGTGTCAAGACAGGTTATGTGTGTAAGTACACCTTAAACCTAATGAAGGCCAGTTTCTAGGGAAACGTTGTGAAGAAATTTTGGAGGAGAGTTAAGTACTGTATCACCTGAAAGCTGTTCCATGACCAAGAGGTTAAAGAGCCTTCTTTTGCCAAGAGAAATGAGTAGTCTCAGTATGACAGCATATAGATTAGCTAAAACAGGGTGAATGAGGAAATTAAAAAGTTACACAAAAAAGAATAAAAGGCTCAGGAGTTCTGTTTCAAGAAGAAGCAATACACAGTTTTTTTTGTTTTTGTTTTTGTTTGTTTGTTTGTTTTTAAGAAAAATTGGTTGCTAAAACCAAAGCTTTCTCTTGGTTTGTATACTGGATACCACAACTAGTTTGGGAATAATATGGGAGTAATAAATCAGTAAAGATTAACTAAATGCTTATCGTGAGTGGCTATGAAATCTCGAATTGGATGCACTTTGGGATTTATCTTTTAAAAATTTTATGCCCTCATTGGTGCTTTGTGAGTCATGCCAAGTGAATCACCACCTACATGTTCTCAGATTTCTGCCATGCCCTCTAGTCATAACCTTGTTATTAAAAAATTTTTTTTTTTTTAGTATTTATTTATTTTTGAGGGCGAGAAACAGAGTGTGAGCAGGGGAGGAGCAGAGAGAGAGAGGGAGACACAGAATCCGAAGCAGGCTCCAGGCTCTGAGCTGTCCGCACAGGGCCTGACATGGGGCTTGAACTCACGAACTGTGAGATCATGACCTGAGCCGAAGTTGGGTGCCCAACCCACTAAGCCACCCAAGTGCCCCCATAACCTTGTTATTTATGGGGGCTAAAATTTTGTTCTATTCACATGATGATTTATAATTTATAGACAGCACAGGAACAAAAGTACTTAATGACTGTTCATAGCACCAATGTCTCTTCCAGAAGGTTCTTCCTTACCTTGCTCTAGAAATGCTCTCTAGTTCTGTTTTACACTTCATTTCACTGGTGAAGATCAGGAAGGTCTTGGTCAGTGAAGTATTCCATATGGCAATGAAGATACAAGAAAATGTTTCATTTTTGTGAATCTCTATTTAGTTTGTAATGAACTTGTTTTAAAGACCGCTAACAGAAGTCTTTTGAATAAACTAGTTATTAGGAATGAAGAAATGAAACCTACTCATTGTTTTGTAAATGTAGGTTTTGTCCCTAGGTAAAACTTGAAGCATGTGTTATTGCCTCTGTTATTCGTGCATCTCACCTTCCTGCACCCTGCACCCCTTTCTTCTGTCCTGAACTTCAGCTTTCCAGGACTCTTATGTTACCCAGGCATACATACTTTCTTTGCCTTTGACTTTTCTGGCTGTAACACAATGATTATATCAACTATAATCAGTTATTCAAATAATTTAATTCACATGAACCACGTTGAATAATAAAATGTTTATGGATATTTAAAAAAGTTTTTAAATGTTTAATATTTATTTATTTCTGAGAGAGAGAGAGAGAGAGAGAGAGAGAGAGAGAGAGAGAGAGAGGCAGAGTGTGAGTGGAGGAGGGAAAGAGAAAGAGAAACAGAATCCCAGGCAGGCTTCAGGCTCTGAGCTATCAGCACAGAGCCTGATGAGGGGTTTGAACTCACGAACCATGAGATCATGACCTGAGCCAAAGTCAGACTCTTAACAGATTGAGCCACCCAGGCACCCCAAGGTATTTAAATTTTTAAAGAGAAATCCTGAAGCAATATATGTTTATATAAAGGAATAAATCTAAATGTGATGACCAGTAGAAGTGTTTGTGCCTAAATGAGTTGTGAGTAAACTTTTCACTCCGAAATTCACCTTTGAATTGGGAATACCCACAGAGACTCTGAAGAAAGAGAGGTTGAAGACAACTGTATTTTATATATACTAATGCTCTGGGGAAACATTTTTTGAGACGAGATGCTGATCTAGAGATGACTGACAGAACAGAACTTTTAAATAGAATATGTAACTGAAAAGCATATGTAACTATCTTAGCCCAGCTTTCCTAGAAAGCAAAGCATCTAAGGGGAAACTGGTAGTGTTTATTGTGGAGAGAGGTGCAATACCAAGGCAGCACAATGAGGGAGCAGGGGAAAGGAGACTGGGTGGGAGGAGGTGCATTACTGAGCTTCATGAGAAACACTGCTTGGTAATAATGCTGTGTCTCTGAAGGGTCCATTTAAAACCTGTCATCTTCAGGACAGTGTTGGAGGAAGGAAGATGAAGAATTTATCAGTTGAGCACTTCTGTCTCTTGCTCTTACTTTTTCAACTTGATTCTAGGGCATTAACTACCCTGCATTTCTGGCTTCTGTTACCAGGGAGGCTGAGATAGGTGGCTTCCCTTCAGTGAAAGGCTGAGGCTACACTGTAGGGAGAGGGAGGAAGTGAATCTAAGAGCCCTGTTAGTGATACTACACGGTGGCTGTTGATACTGACAGCCACAGGGGCGCCTGGGTGGCGCAGTCGGTTAAGCGTCCGACTTCAGCCAGGTCACGATCTCGCTGTCCGTGAGTTCGAGCCCCGCATCGGGCTCTGGGCTGATGGCTCGGAGCCTGGAGCCTGTTTCCGATTCTGTGTCTCCCTCTCTCTCTGCCCCTCCCCCGTTCGTGATCTGTCTCTCTCTGTCCCAAAAATAAATAAACGTTGAAAAAAAAAATGTTTTAAAAAAAAGATACTGACAGCCACAAATAAAGATGGTAGTGGTGGTGAAAGAAAAAAAAAAACCACAGTGTTAAACCTAAGTTATATAGTCAGGGAGAGCCTTTTCAGGGGAGGCAAGCTGGTGCTGGATATCCAAAAGAGAGGAGAGAGGGGATTCAGAAACACAGAGATGCTGCTTCTTTGTAGTTTCAGGAGTGATGCTGGCATATGCTATAATTAGATTCTAAGGCCCTTAATGACAGGCTCATATCCTTTTCCATTGTGTCACCCCAGACACCTAGCAGATAGCCTAGGGAAGCTGTAGACATCCTACTAAGCATTTATTGAATTAGGAATCAAACACTTTAAGTTGAACCAAGTTTGGTGCTCCTGGGTGGCTCAGTCAGTTGAGCGTCTGACTCTTGATTTTGGCTCAGGCCATAATCTCTCATGATCTCATGGTTTGTGAGATGGAGCCCCATGTTGGGCTCCACACTGTGTGGGGAGTCTGTTTAAGATTCTCTATCTCCATCTCTCCACCCCACTCCCTCTCTAAAAAAATTATGAAATAAAATAAAATACAATAAAATAAAATAAAATAAAATAAAATAAAATAAAAAGTTGAAGCAAGTTCGTCTCTTTGTTTACACATAAGTTTTGTCTTGGTAAATAAACTTGAGGCTTTTGTTTGTAGAGGCCAGGACTATGTAGAGAATGTGATCTTCCTTAGGACAGAGAAGAAGCCAGCATTCCTTTGGAAGTGATATAGCATGAACAGTTAGAGTCAAATAAATTTGGGTTGAATGCTGGCTTTGTCACTTACTTGCAGTATAACCATGAGCAAGTTAGTTACTGTCTCAAAGTCTCACTTTTCCTCATGTGTACAATGAATATAATAATAGTAATTACCTGTGGGATTATTGGTATAAGACTAGGGTGTATATACTATCTGGGCAGTTACTGTTGGCTATTATCACCATTGCTGTTATATATTTTTCATGCTGTGGGTATTACAAAAGGTAAATTAGATGTGGTCTGACAAAGAATTTCTTTAAAATTTAAATTAAAAAAATTTTCCTATAGATCATATTTATACAACTCTTTATAGGAAAGTGAAATAGTAAAAATAATTTGATTGGCAAGTCCTATATTCTTTTTCCTATTATTATTATTTAAGTTTTTAATTCCAGTTAGTTAACATACGGTGTTACGTTAATTTCAGGTGTATGATATAGTGATTCAATAATTTCATACATCAATCAGTGCTCACCATGACAACTGCATTTCTTAATACCCATCACCTATTTAACCCCCACTGACCTTTCCTCTGGTAATCATCAGTTTGTTCTCTATTGTTAAGAGTCTGTTTCTTGGTTTCTCTCTCTCTCTCTCTCTCTCTCTCTCTCTCTTCTTTCCCTTTGCTTGTTGTTTTATTTCTTTAATTCCACTTATGAGTGAAATCATATGGTATTTGTCCTTTCTCTGACTGACTTATTTCACTCAGCATCATACTCCCTAGCTCCAGCCATGTCATTGCAAATAGCAAAATTTTATTCCTTTTTATGGCTGAATAATATTCCATTATATATATATGTGTGTGTGTATATATATATATATATATATATATATATATATACACACACACACCACATCTTCTTTATCTGTTCATCAATCAATGGACACTAGGGATGTTTCCATATCTTGGCTATTGTAGATAATGTTGCTATAAACATTGGGGTGCATGTATCCCTTTGAATTAGTGCTTTTGTATTCTTTGGGTAAATAACCAATAGTGTGATTGCTGGATCATAGGGTAGTTATACTTTGAACTCTTTGAGGAATCTCCATACACCTGTTATTGCTTGTGTTGTGATTTTAGCCACTCTGGCTAGGAGTGAGGTGATATCTCATTGTAGTTTTGATTTGCATTTGCCTGATGATATGCGAACTTGAGCGTCTTTTCATGTGTCTGTTGGCTATCTGGATGTGTTCTTTGTAAAAGTGTCTATTCATGCTTTCTGCCCATTTCTTTACTGGATTATTTGTTTTCTGGGTGTTGAGTTTGATAAGTTCTTTATATATTTTGGAATCTAACCCTTTATTGGCTATGTCCTTTGCAAATATTCTCCCATTCTGTAGGTTATCTTTTAGTTTTGGTTATAGTTTCCTTCACTTTGCAGAGGCTTTTTTTTTGTTTTTGTTTTTTTAATGTTTATTTATTTTTGGGAGAAAGGGAGAGGTGGGAGGGACAGAGAGAGAGGTAGACCCAGAATCTGTCAGCACAGAGCCTGATGCAGGGCTCGAACCCACGGACTGTGAGATCATGACCTGAGCCAAAGTCAGACGTTTAACTGACCAAGCCACCCAGGCACCCCTGTGGAGGCTTTTTATTTTGAAAATCCCAATAGTTTATTTTTGCTTTTGTTTCCTTGCCTCAGGAGACCTACCTAGAAAAAAGTTGCTAGGACCGATGTCAAATAAGTTACTGTCTGTGTTTTCTTCTAGGATTTTTATGGTTTCAGGTCTTACATTTAGATATTTAATCCATTTTGAATTTATTTTTGTATACAGTGTAAGACAGTGGTCCAGTTTCATGATTTTGCATGTTGCTCTCCAGTTTTCACAATACTATTTGTTGAAGAGACTGTCTTTTTCCCATTGGATATTCTTTCTGCTTTGTTGAAGATTAGCTGACCATATGACTGTGGGTTTCTTTCTGTTTTTTCTATTCTGTTCCATTGATCTATGTGTCTGTTTTTGTGCCAGTACCATACTGTTGTGATCACTACAGCTTTGTAATATACTTTGAAGCCCAGAATTGTGATGCCTCCAGCTTTGCTTTTCTTTTTCAAAATTGTTTCGGCTATTTGGGGTCTTTTGTGGTTCTATACAAATTTTAGGAGTGTTTGTTCTAGCTCTGTGAAAAATGTTGTTGGTATTACGGATTGCATTAAATGTGTAGATTGGTTTAGGTAGTATAGACATTTTAACAATATTTGCTCTTCTAATTCATGAGCATGGAATGTCTTTCCATTTCTTTGTGTCATCTTCAATTTATTTCATCAGTGTTTTATAGTTTTCAGAGTACAGGTCTTTCACCTCTTTGGTCAGGTTTATTCCTAGGCATCTTGTTATTCTTGGTGCAATGGTAAATGGGATTGTTTTCTTAATATCTCTTTCTTCTGCTTCATTATTTGTGTATAGACATGAAAAATATTTCTGTGGATTGATTTTGTATCCTGTGACTTTACTGAATTCACTTATCAGTTCTAGCAGTTTTTAGGTAGTCTTTCAGGTTTTCTACATATAGTATGTCATTTGCACGTAGTGAAAAGTTTACATCTTTCTTATTGATTTGGATTCCTTTTATTTCTTTTTGTTGTCTGATTGCTATGGCTAGGAACTTCCAGACTCATGTTGAATAAAAGCTTGATTATTTTTTATTATTCTGTTCTTCTAAGTCATTAATTTGTTCTTTTGCTTCTTCCAGCCTGCTATTCATTCCATCAAGCATATTTCCAAATTTTTTTTATTGAGCCCTTTATCTCTGCTATGTTTTTCATTATTTCTGTGTTAGTGATCTCACTGATGCCTTCTACTTTTTCCTCAAGTCCAGTGAGTATTTTATCATCATTACTTTAAATTCTCTATCAGGCATGTTACTTATATTTGTTTTGCTTAGATCTCTGGCTGTGGCCTTGTTCTGTTCTTTCATTTGAGACAGATTTCTCTGTCTTCTCATTTGTCTAAATCTCTGTGCCTGATTCTCTGTGTTAGAATTCTGAGTCAGCTACATCTCCTATTCTTGAGGGTAATGGCCTTATGAAGAAAAGGTTCCATAGTGCCCTGCCGTGTAGTGTCCCCTGTTCCCCAAGACCTGGAGCTTCCAGTGGTGTCTCCAGTGTGTGCTGCATGTGCTCTGTTTCTGTGTCTTCAGGCCAGTCATCTGCAGAGACTCTCTTTGCCTGTTGTGGGCAGTGTTTGGTCCCTAGCCTGAATGTGGTACATTTTACTAAGTGTTCTTGTCTGTTTGTGAAATGACAGCAGTCTCCACTGCTGCTAGAACCAAGGTTCCACAAAACTCTGGGTGGGGAGACTTGGTGTTGACAGGGGTTTGGGCTGGTGTGCTGGGGGAGGGAACCCGTGCTGCTGGGACTGAGGCAAGTGTGACTGAGAAAAGCAGTTGTTCTGGAATGAGGGGCAGGCAAGGCTTGGTGTAAGCAAGTTAGGTAGCGTCAGCACTGTCCTGATTCTTGCAGGTGGCAATGTGCTAGTGCTGAGGGGCGGGGGAGGGAAATGGTGATGCTAGTTCCTTTTTTCCTGGAGGGGGTCTCGCCATGAACACTGTCTCTCTGGGACATGCTCTGAGAAGAGCAATTAACATTCCCATTGTGTGCCCCAGGTTTGTCTGTGCTCTGTTTGCCCTGCTTTCTCTTCAATAAGAGCCCCAGTGCCTCTGGGCTATATCCCAGCCAAGCCTACTGATCTTTAAAACTCTAGGCTTTAAGCCTCTCTGGTTGCCAGAACTCATAAAATTCAGCCCCTCTTGCTTTCCAAGCCAACTGCTATGAGGATTCATTTTCTCTTTGTGCTCCCCTGAGTGCCAGTCTGTCTCTTGCCCTTCTCCATGACTGTGGCCTCCTCTCCACCATAGCAGCCACAATTCGTTTCTCTCCCAAGCAGCATCTCAGCACTTTTTGCCTTCTGTGATGTGACTTCTTTACTTTTAGTTGTGCTTTGTTCTGCCAGCCTTCCAGTTGATTTCTGGGATACTTCGGGTGATTTGATAGTTAACTAGTTGTATTTGTTGGGTGAGACAAGCCTAGGGTCCTCCTACTCAGCTGCCATATTCCAGCTCCATTTGAGTCCTATATTATTTTTAGAGTTGTTTTAAGTTCCAGTGCTATGTAAAATAAGAAATTCTTATGAGTTAAGCATTTTCTTTTCAGAAGTAACTATGCTGCATATATGACTTATTCAAGTTAAGTTGAAAGGAGACTAAAGTGCCTTTAGTGTCTCATGCTATTAATGTGAACATAATTTGAAATAAAACTTCCTATTTTTACCTTCCCTGTTATGTAGCATCTTCCATGAACAGAAAAATATTATCCGTAAATAATTAATACTTAATCATGTCATAGGTGGATTTTGCAGTCATCTATTTGAAATATAGATGATAAAAGTTACTGTCTTATTAGCAGCAGTCTTGCTATAATTTAACGAGTAAAAATGTCACATAATAAACATTCCAAATCAAAGCAGATATGCCAAAGTCCACAGTTGTTTGCATATTGTTAAAAACTCAGATCCAATCAACATCTATGTGAAGCAGAAAAATAAGCAAATTAATAATTTGCTCTACTATCTATGTTACTCTTGAAGAAAATTATTTATTTATGTATTTATGTATTTATTTATTTAATGTTTATTTTTGAGAGAGAGAGAGACAGAGACAGAGCATGAGTGGGGGAGCAACAAAGAGGGACACAGAATCCGAAGCAGGCTCCAGGCTCTGAGCTGTCAGGACGGAGCCTGCCGCAGGGCTCGAACTCTTAAACCAGGAGATCATGACCTGAGCAGAAGTCTGGTGCTTAACCGACTGAGCTTAAATCAATAAACACTTAGTTTTGGAAATAAAATTCTAAGTAGAATCCTAGTTCACAAATGTGTTCATAAAGTAGTGGGTTCAAACACTAGCTCCAACACTTGCCTGCTATGTGAAGTGGGGCTAGTTAACGTATTTTTTGAATTAAAATAATATTAATAAAAAATGGAAACAGTAATGACTATATGCTGTTCTGGAGTTTTAAATTAATGAACAAATTACAGTGTGAAACATCTGTCAGACAATAGAAATTTAATATACAAGCTGTTATGTTCTTACCTGCAGTGTATATTGTTTTTATACAAACTACCTCATCAATGAGAAACCCCTGCCCTCACTGTTATTCACTGAGACAGACTGTGTATATTTTATAAGACATAAAGTTTATTATTAATTGAGTTTGGTTAAGGGAAGCATGGAAAGATCTAGATAATCCCTCATGCTGACATTTTCATCTATTATTGTAAATATTGACTTGGGATTTGCTTCTGTTGTAAATTTCTAGGAAAAATGTAGTATTAAGAGAAAATCTTATTAAGGCTATTGAATCCTTATATAGTCAGAGAAATTAATGTAAAAAGATTACACAACTGTTGATTAGTTTTCTGTTATTAATAATTTATACTTTGCATAGAGATAAAGGAAAAGTGATCTAGTTTGAGGCCTCAACTCTGGAGATGTAGTAGCAGAGAAAACATCTCAGCTCCATTATGTTGCCAACCTTCTGGAATTAAGAAATAAAGAACTTATGGGATTTGAAATACATAGAAAGGATTGCATTATAATAGCCTGATAAATAACTACAAAGTTTATTAGCCTACTTATTAAAAAAATGACTTTCCTCTACCACGTATATTATACTGGTGATAAAGATGAACAAAATCAGCATCCATTTTTATTCCCTTGAGTAAATTGTTTTTTCACCTTGGATGAAAAGGTGAGTGGTTATTTCAACTGCTGTCTTAAAATGTAGTTGTTTTATGTTATCCAGGCTTTTGAAATTCCAATCACCACAAATTTTTATCAGATTGCACTTTTATAATAATAATTTAAAAACTCCAACTATCTGTTAGTTGTTACCTGTTTACTTGAAAATAAGTTCATTTAGTACCAGGAAAGATACACTTCATATTTCCCAGCTTTCTACTTGTGTATACAAATTCTGTGAGAGCTGAAACTCTCCACTAGTCATTAAATTGTTGAAGAAGGGAAAATGAACCAACAGACATCAGGGATTATTGACTAAAACAGAGGGCTCATCCACACCTGCCCCTATGTGACAACTGGGGACTATATACAAGAGTCATTTGAATTTCTTCAAACATGCTCCAACTCCTCAGGTATTCTAATATGCCTACCCCCTTCCTGGCAGGTGACAGTGGTGGTGGGATTCCTCTATTCCTTGGAAATCACACTCTAGTAATGATGTGAGCACATCATATCTCTCCCTTGTTTTGGGGTGGAAAGTTTTTGAAAATCGCTGGTCCTGATGGAAATTTTAAAAGTCATAGAATGTTTGCTTGGGAAGCATATAGACAAAGTCTCTGTTGCCTGGAAGACAAACAAACAAAACCCCTCAATCTGGTAAAAAAAAAAAAAAACATTCTTTAAATCAAATCTTTAAACCTTTCTTCCTTGATAACTTAGAGAGTGAGTGCTTATGATCAAATTGTCTGAAGTCTTTTTATATCAAGTTGGCTGGTGTTTTCAAGGTAAGTTTTAGAGGCATGAATATGTCTTAGGAAAAGTTTTTGACTTTTTGTATTTTCTAGACTGGTGTTTTAGAGAACACTGCTCTTGCAAGACATAGTGGGAACAAAAAAAGGGAAAAATTTGAATGGGCTTAATGGTCCCATTGATTGGGAAATTCTGTATCATCCTTCAAATATTGAGGAGTGTTGAAATCACAACATCCATAGTACTCAAAAAACAAATGAAAATGCATGCTGCTTTCTTCTTTACGCTTGTCTTTTGAACCAATCCTGACATTCAAAATATGGAGAAGGGAGTAAGGGGTATTTGAGTAATTATTATGGACTTGGTGTTCAGTAACTAAAATTGCGAGCAGAGTTCTGTGGAAATTTTAATGATGCTAAACACGGTACGTATGCATTTTTTGATCTAGCCTTATATCTTTCCACCACAAATGAATATGTTGAAGGACATTACAAGAACATGCAGTAAACTTTTTTAAGCAGTAAAATTAATCAAAAAAGGAAGGTATTTTACTTTTGATGTGTTACTACTTCCCTGTGTGAATTGCTTTTGGCAGCTCAGAGACAGCTTTAAAACCCTAAACTCTATAAAGTAATACTTGCATTTCCAGGCATGATTCAATCAGAGGCAAGATTTCAAAATCTATGGCTCTGTGATTGGAGGCCCCTGACCTTTTTTTCTAGATCAAAAGTTGGTTTTCTAAGGCTTTCATGACCAGTGGACAATGGCAAGTAGAACAAAAAGCAAACAACTTGTGCACAAAATATAGGGCCTTACAATGCCATTTATAGGGATTCTGTGACTACACATTCACTACTTACTTGCTTGTTTCCATTGCAGACTGTTAACCTATGCTCTTTTGGAACTGAGTCCTCAAGGATGTCTGAGAAACTTTAGTTATCTGAGATAAAAGAAAAATTGCCTTCTATAACATTTTAAAAGTAACACATACTTTCTGAATATAAATGAATACAAGTGGCATGTCGTAAGCACTTTATACGCATAGCTTATTTAATCTTTATGACATCAGGACTGTTATTTTACCACTTTAAACGTGAAAAACCATGATCAGAGATCACACAGCTAGTATGGAGGCAGTACTAAATCTGGTCATCTGGCTTCACAAGCCATGCTTTTAACATCTATGAATGACTACGCCTCATATAGTTGAAATAGATGAGTCAAGATGTGAAAAGTTAAGTGAACTCAGATTCAAATAGCTACTGGAAATAGTAGGAGAGATGTCAAAAGGCGGTGCATAATTAATTATCAAGTAAATTGTATATGCCATACATAGTATTGGAGTATAAAAACAGAAGGAAATACATTAGTTTGGGGATGGCTTGTCAGGGTATGTTTCTTTAAACAGTGATTGGGAGAGAAGAGTGTGGTTTCAGTTTAGGCTTGAAGGAAGGGCAATGTTTACATCAGAGACCATGGTGTCTTGAGATCTTGGGAACAAAGTGGGTCCTGATCAGTTACCTGCAACTGGGCATGCTAGTCCAGGAGAGAGGGTCTGACACCTGGAGTTAGACCCATGTATTAGAGTAGGATAGGAATTAGAGGGGCGCCTGGGTGGCGCAGTCGGTTAAGCGTCCGACTTCAGCCAGGTCACGATCTCGCAGTCCGTGAGTTCGAGCCCCGCGTCAGGCTCTGGGCTGATGGCTCAGAGCCTGGAGCCTGTTTCCGATTCTGTGTCTCCCTCTCTCTCTGCCCCTCCCCCGTTCATGCTCTGTCTCTCTCTGTCCCCCCAAAAATAAATAAACGTTGAAAAAAAAAATTAAAAAAAAAAAAGGATAGGAATTAGAGAGCTGACTAAAGGGGAGGTGCTGACATGCTGTCCATTCTGACAACTATTGAGCTGTTTTCAAAGGGCAGACTTATTACTGGCAAACAGTTGACTTTGGAAGAATCATGATGAAGTAGCAAGGTGTCTTAATGTGTAGGAGAGACATGGCCAAGTAGGGATCAGGAAGAATTTGTAACAGAACTCCATAATCTGGGAAGTAGGAGAGGTGTGTGGATGGGTAGAGGCTGGAGAGTACCAGAGAGGATGGAAACTTGAAACGGGAGGGGGGGGTGGTGGGGGGAAGCAGTTATAAGATCTGGGCATAGAAGTTGGGGACTGCATTTAGAAGTGATCTGGGGGTCTAAGTTTTAAAGTGTAGGTGAGCATTGTTCTGTTTGGAGAAACAGCAAGAGGATCTTGGAGGTGGAGCGTGGAATATGAGGGAAAGAGGAGGTTTGGTGAAATTACTTCTGCCTTTAGTCATAAGCAGATCAGGAACAGGGATTGTAACTGAGTATGAAGGTGGTAACTAATTTGTTCCAGTCATGGGGTAGAAGTGGGAGAGAAGTAATGGGTAAGAGTATGTTTGGGAGAGAGGAAAGGGTAGAGTATTACAGGTTGGAAGGACTGTGTGAACAGAATCATGAAGATGTATGCAGAAAAGTTAGGAAACCACTATGTTTGGAGAAGAGTCTGAACAGATCAATAGCAGGAAACAGGATTAAAAAGTAACACTGAAGTCAGATTATCGAGAATTTTGATTTCTGGTCTAAATAATTGCCTTTTATCTTATTGGCGGTTGAGACTTTGACCACTTTTGAGCAGAGTGGTTGATATCATCAAAGCAGTTGTGCAGAAGTATAATTTAACAACAGTGTGGAGTATAGATTGGCAAAGGAAGGAGTAGGAGATCAGTGAGGAGGATTCTACAACAGCTTAGCAAAAACGAATAAGGACCTAAAAATAGGTTGGTGGCAGTGGGGCTTGGAATTGAGGGAAAGGGTACAAGACATATTACAAAATAAGACTTGATAGGACTGGGCAATTGCTGGGACAGTTGCCTGAAGTGGAAGGAGTCAAAGATGGTGCCACAGCCTGAACAATTCAAAATTTTAAGAGGAAATTTGCCTTAAAATGCCATGAAAGATGGCCTTAGAAAATGAAAGTTTTGGTGTTATCAATGTTTAATCTGAGATAACAGGGAGATACTCAGGAGGATATCTGTAATAGACCCCTAGAAACAAGGCACCAGACCTGGGGAGAGAAATACGGACTGGTGATACATATTTGTGAGTCTTCAACCTAGAGATATTATTTGGGTTCATAAAAGTCAAAGAGTTATCTGAGAGGGCAGATAGGACATAGTGGGAAATACAGGGCCACATTAACAAAGAGAGAAAAGAATTTCATGTGAGACGAGTAAGTAGTCAAAAATCTTAAAAGCTACAGGAAAGTCGAGGAGAATAAAAACAAAACATAAGGCCATTGATTTAAATATTTAAGTATTATTTTTAGTATAATGATTAATGTATGAAGCTACATATTTTATGGGTTGGAAAACTAATACATTGTAGCCATCTTCTTGGAAATGTAGTTTAGATAAGGTGAACAATATATGCATATAGGTCTTAGATATTATGTCTGGTGTTTGGGAATTTCCCATTTAGTCCTCTAAATTGACTGGGTAGTGTGTCTTCTAAGTATGTTTATATTCTGTGCCTGATCCATCCTATATTTCCATTTCTTTTGGTGCAATCAAGTGGAAATACTTCAACTCCGTTACTATAGGTCAGGGTACATCAACCTTGGCACTACTGACATTTTAAGCTGTGTAATTCTTTATTGTAGGGTGTTAGCCTGTGATTATATGATGTTTAGTAGCATTCCTGGCCTTGTACCACTGGATGTCCATAGCATCTATCTCCCCGCTCCCTCCCTAACTTCCCTGCCCCAAGTTATAACAATCAAAAGTGTCTTTAGATTTTGACAAATATCTCTCAAGGAGCCAACTAGCTCCTTATTGTGAACCACTGCTGTCAGGGATGTCTGAGATTTTGGTTCTTGAGGACTTAGTTGCTGTTCTGCCATTCTAGTAACTATGGGGTTACTACTCCAGTTCCTTGGGGTAAACAACTGCCTTTCACAGTCTCTACATGCTGGCTTCAGATGGAGTTGACTCTGCCTTTCAGATACTGGTGGGCATAGGACAATAAATCTTGCCATTTCCCTGCCTAAGTTGTTGAGTTAAGGGTGGATATATGATCCAAATCAAACCAGTTGGCTTGGGTTAAAGGTAATCCTAAAGCTAGTCCTTTTAATCAAGTGGCCAAACATACATGGGTTCTTTTCCATAGATTTGAACTTCAGAAGATGTAGGCCTAGAACTGCTGGCCACCATTTTGATACTTCTGAATTTAAGGGTGTCTTCAAGCTAGTCAACCTGGACTTTTTAGTTATGTGACCCATTAAAATACATTTTGCTTGTTTCTCAAGTCATATTTTCTCTTACATTAGAAAAGCCTCTAATTGATATAAAAATGAGTTCTAGAATTTAAGGTTGCAAATGAATGATCCTATGATGGGGGCAGGTTATTTTAGAGTTGGTGGAGAGAATGAAGACACTTCCATAACACTTTTTAAAAAAAAGGTGCACTTTTAAATATTACCTCAGCTGTTGGAAATGGAAAGCTATGTTATACAATAGCAAAGCAGATGATTAAAATGTCACCTTTGGTATATCGGTGCTCAGACCATGTACTTGCTAAGGTTAAAGCATTAATTAGAGGCTTGATAACAAAGTGGCAGGATGCTGGATCTTCACGGACTATATTTTTAAGCCTCAGTAATGTTCTACCAAAAAGAGACAAGCCTAAGTAGAAACTCTCCTGTCTGAAGGCAGAGAAGGAAAAAAATATAACTT
Organism: Puma concolor; assembly: GCF_028749965.1. Taxonomy (NCBI): domain Eukaryota; kingdom Metazoa; phylum Chordata; class Mammalia; order Carnivora; family Felidae; genus Puma; species Puma concolor. The sequence continues at coordinate 82,953,952 of NC_141671.1, forward strand.
GCTAAAGAGAGGCCTTTTTGGCCTGCAGCCCAGAATGCAAGATGGTTTAAAAGTCTGGTTTATAGGTTTAGAAAATCCTAAACCAAATCCCCAAATTAAAGACAATCACACAAAGTAAGGATGGTGTGTTTAGGCAAGAAGGTAGGAAACAGTAGGAAGATTGAGGCTTAGGGAAAATCTGACTCTCCAGACCTCTTCAGGGAATGTCTCTATTATGCCTCCCTGCCCTAAAAAGAGAACCAGTTTCTCTTCTAATAGCTGTGAGGTAGCTTAGGGCACAGGGCAATTAATACACTGGTGACAAACTGCTCCCAGGCAGAAGCCAAGATGGATGTCATTAGGATAAGCCCAGAGAGGATGGGCTGGACACCTAGACCTGTTACTAAAGGATAAAATTCCCAGGCTGTGTTCTAGATTGGATAAATATGACTAACCAGATCCACGGGTTTTGATACTCAATTATTTAATCGATTGGGAATCAAAAGACCAAAAGCATACCAAGTATTTAAGAGAATTGTAATGCCAGAGAAATGCCAAGTCTGGCACACTGGCTCAAAGTCAGTTACCTCAAACCTCCAAACCTCCACCAACCAGTATGTTTAAAGGAAATATGCAGAACTCATGCTTTGTTCATTCAGTCAATAAATGTTTAATGAGTGCCAGAGATCAGGCACTGTGTTCCAAATGGTCATATGGTTTTAAATGAAACAGATCCCCCAACCTTTCTTGTCCAGCCCCAAACACACAGAGCTGAAATTCCAAAAAAGGGAGCCAAACAATAAAAAGTAAACAAAGAAATGAATAGATGAAGTCAGATTGTATTAGTGCTATGAGAAAAAAAAAAGAGAGCTGTAACAGAGATTGATCAAGAAGGGATGTGAAAATTTGGAAACTCCTTTTTCTTCTGTATTAACAGGCTATTTTGGCCCTTCTACTAAAAAGCACTGAAGTGGTAAATTACCTCTGGATTTGACATTGTACTTACCTCTTTGAAAGGTCCAGATCTTTAGTATTCATCAATTACTAGTGCAAAGGTAGGCAGTTTTGGGTGGACTTAATCATTGAGATATTTGAGCAGATTTGTTGAAGGCCATCTTCCTTACACGGAGACAGAAACCTGAAAGGTAGACTGGATGGCATATTACAACCACCTAATGAATCTGTTCCCTCCCAGTTGGGATCTCGGGCACATTTACTCATCTTCAACCAGTGTAATTAAAGATGAAAAGTATAACACTGATGTATACTTCTCTGGGGAGGGAGTTGTTTTAATTGTAGACCCATCAGTGGAAAATGAACTATGCTGGAGAAAGATCAGGCTTAATTACACACCTGTTGGTTGTATCAAGCAAAACTGTTGCACTCTGCTGTAATAGGGGAGCTACCGAGAAAAGCCCTGTGATTTGGCAAAGCTCAAAATATCACCTCATTAGAGCTTATAATTTCTGCCTTTTAAATCATTGAATCATCACATTTTAGGTGAAAAGACCTTGAGGTTGTTTCATGTAATTCACATAACTTATAGATGAGACAACTCAAGTCTGGAGTACTTAACTGACTTGGCCAAATTCACACAAATAATTTGAGAGGCATTTATTAAGCTTCTTTGCTAACTGCTCATGTTTTCTAAATGCTATCTACTTAGATTTGAAAGGAGATGGTAGAGACAAAACCTCTAGTTGGAACCGTAGGAAAAGTTTTAAAGTTAAAACCAGACAAGTTACATTTTTAGACAATTTTCTCCAAATATAAGAAACGGACCATTATTTGGAGAGAAATGACTATGATCCTAGATCCTTCAGGCAGCATGAGTATTGGTCATGCCCTGTGGGAGGATACACAGGCAAGGCATTTCCAGCCCACTTACTGGAGCTATAACCAATTCTTCTAAATTCCTAAGAATATAAAGGATAGAGAACTCTCAGGAAAAATCATATTTTAAATGACACCTCAGGATTTAACTTGAAATTCCTATTTAATTTTGTTTTCTTGGTGACTGAAGTGTGTGATCCTGAGTCTTTTACTATCACTTTGCTTAATCCTACACTGCACGTGGGTCTGAGTAGTTGGCTGCATGCCTCATTTTCCCTGGCTGCCTCCTGAGATCTGCTTTGCTTTTCTTAGGCAAGGTCTTCCAAAGCAAGCACACCTAGTCACAATAGAGCAAGAGAACTCTAAGTGCAAGACAAAAGATGCATGCACTTGTACACATGTGTGCATAAAGGAGGAGTAGAGGAGGGAGAGAGAGATTCATTTATTAATTCAACAACTTTTACTGAGAGGCTGTTGTGTGCCAGGAATACTAATGGGTTCTAGGTATAGAGATATAAACCAATGAGATATGATTACTCTCTTTGTGGAACTTCTAGTTTTGGAGGAGTTCGAGCACACTTTTGGCACCATTGTTGCCTTAGTCTAATATCACAGTATATACTCTTCTGATAGCCTTCTTCTGCTTATTGTATCTTTTATGAGATACATTTATGAATGTATCATTCATGTTGTTACATGTGAAACAGTTTGTTTTTTCTCATTACTACATAATACCCTATTTATTTTATTTTGTGGACGTTTGAGTTGTCTGCATTTCAGGCCATCAACAGTAATGTTGTTCTGGGTGATGTCATTAAGATGGTGGAAAAAGAGTTTCCTGCAATCTTACCCTCAAAGAACACTGATTCTGACAATCACCTATGGATAAGAGTAGCTTTGTGGAAGTCTGGGAGTCTAGTAGAGAAATACTAGTGTACTACTAGAGCAAAAATATCTAAGATTTGGATCCATTGAAGAAGGTAAGAGGAGTAGTTTCATTTTACCTGCATCACCCCTCCTCCAAGGTGACAGAGCTTGGTGCCAAGAGAGACTGCTCACCCATGATTTTTCCCACAGGGAAGAGTGAGGGAATGGGAGTGAATGCCTGATTTCCCTAGGTGCGCAGGGTGCAGCCCCAAAAGCCCACTTCTTTCTTGCCCCCTCCAGGATACTAGAGTGAGCTGAGTGACTGAGGAGCAGAGAGGGGCTGGGAGAACAGCAACCAGGGCTTAGAGTATAAAAGTTACATGGAACCTACTAGCCACTTTGTGGACTCCATCAGGAAGCCCATGCATGGGTCACTGGAAATGCCTTGCCTGTGTATCCTCCCACAGGGCATGACCAATACTCATCGTGCCTCACCTACACCACCCCCCATCCTGTGGCTAGTTCCCTGTGTGTGCTCCCAATGGCAGTGATTGTGAGCCTTTGTAGATGGCTAGTGAGGATGCACAGAAACCAGGGCTGACTCTGTGAGACTGGGAGAAAGCACATGAAGTTAAGCATTTAGCACCACCCTAAGGAAAGCAAACAGGAGGCTGTCAGCACCTGGCCTGTCTTTCCAGGGTGGAGAGAAAGCATACAATTAAAAAAAAATCTTCTAAGAGGGAATAATGTGGAGTGGGTGTATCCATAGAGAATGTTGAAAATCCTCAGAATTCCCAGCATAACTGACAGATGGTATTTCTTTTCTGAAGCTGGTCAGTAAAAACTGGAGGAGGTGACTGCTACTTCAAATGCAAAGATAGCGATGCAGACTTTAAGGCACATGAAAAATCAAGGAAACAAGATACTACCAAAGGAACAGAATAAATTTCTAGTAACTGACCACAAAGATAGGGAAATCTGTGATTTGACTGATAAAAAATTCAAAATAGTTGTTTTAAGGAGGCTAGGTGAGCTACAAGAAAACACAGAAAGACAATTAAAGGAAAACAACACAAGAACAGAATAACAAATTTAACTGAGAGATAGAAATCATAAAAAAGAAACAAACAGAAAATCTGAAGCTGAAGACTACAGTGAATGAAATGAAAGGTACAATAGAGAAGATCAGCAATAGATTTGATTAAGCAAAAGAAAGAATCTGTGAACTGGAGGAGCAGTTATTTGAAATTGCAGGCGTATCTCAGAGATACTGTGGGTCAAGTTCCAGACCACTGCCATAAAGTGAATATCACAACAAAGAGAGTCAAATAAAATTCTTGGTTTTCCAGTGCATATAAAAGTTATGTCTATGCTGCATTGCAGTATATTAAGTATGCAATAGCATTATGTCTAAAAAAAAACAATGTATATACCTTAATTAAAAAAATACTTTATTGCTGGGGCACCCGGGTGGCTCAGTCAGTTAAGTGTCTGACTCTTGATTTCAACTCAGGTCATGATCTCATGGTTGTTGAGTTTGAGCCCTGCATCAGGCTCTGCCCTGACAGTGTGGACCCTGCTTGGAATTCTCTCTCTCCCTCTCTCTTCCCCTCCCCATTCTTGCTCTCTCAAAATGAGTAAATAAACTTAAAAAAATACTTTATTGCTAAAAAGTGCTAACCATCACCTGAGCTTTCAGTGAGTAATAATCTTTTTGCTGATTGTGGGTCTTGCCTCAATGTTAATGGCTCCTGGTTAATCAGGGTTGTGGTCACTAAAGTTTGAGGTGGCTGTGCAATTTCTTAAAATAAAATATTGAAGATTGCCACATTGATCGACTCTTTTTCATGCATGATTTCTCTGTAACATGTGAAGCTGTTTGATAACATTTTACCCACAGTAGAATGTCTTTCAAAACTGAACTCAATTTTCTCAAACCCTGCTACTGCTTTATCAACTAAGTTTATGTAATATTCTAAATCCTTTGATGTCGTTTCAACTGTTGTCACAGCATCTTCATAGGAATGGTTTTCACCTCAAGAAACTACTTGTTTAAAAGTTTTACTTATTTCTGAGACAGAGAGCACACATGTGCATGAGCAAGTGGGGGAGGGGCAGAGAGAGAAAGAGGGAGAGAGACTCCCAAGTGGGCTCTGCACTGTCAGCATGGAGCCCAGTGTGGGGCTTGAACTCACGAACTGTGAGATCATGACCTGAGCTACAATCAAGAGTTGAACACTTAACTAATAGAGCCACCCAGGCTGTTTTTCCAGCACTCCAAGAAACTACTTTCTTTGTGCATCCTTAGGAGGCAACTCCTCATCCATTCAAGTTTTATCATGAGACTGAAGCAATTCAGTCACATCTTTAGGCTCTCGTTCTAATTCTAGTTCTTTTTCTATTTCCACCACATCTGTAGTTACTTCCTCCACTAGAATCTTGAATTCCTCAAAGTCATGCATGAGGATTGGAATCAACTTCTTCCAATCTCCTGTTCATGTTGATACTTTGACCTTTCCCCATGAATCATGAATGTTCTTAATGGCATGTAGAATGGTGTATCCTTTCCAGAATGTTTCACTTGACTTTGCCCAGATCCATCAGAGGAATCACTATATATGGCAGCTATAGCCTTACAAAATGTATTTCTAAAATAATAAGGCCTAGAAGTCAGGATTACTCCTTTAGCCATGTGCTGCGGAATGGATGTGTTAGTAGGCATGAAAACAACATTAACCTGTTGTCATTCTCTGTCAGAGCTGTTGTGTGACCTGGTACGTTGTCAAGGAGCAATAATACTTTGAAAGGATTTTTTTTTTGGCAGTAGTTCTCAACAACAGGCTTAAAATACGCAGGGAACCATTGTTGTAACCAGATGTGCTGTCATCCAAGCTTTGTTGTTCTCTTCATAGAGCACAGGCAGAACAGATTTAGCAGAACTCTCAAGGGCCCTAGGATTTTCAGAATGGTAAATAAGTATTGACATCAACTTCAAATCACCATCTGTATTAGCCCCTGCTGAGACAGTCAGCCTGTCGTTTAAAGCCTTGAGGCAAGCATTGACTTCTCCTCTCTAGCTATAAAAATCCTAGATGGCATCTTTTCCAAAGAGGACTGTTTCATCTACATTGAAAAATCCGTTGTTTAGTGTACCCAGCTTCATTAGTTATCTTAGCTAGATCTTTTGGAGAACTTGTTGCAGCTTCTGTATCAGCACATGCTGCTTCACTTTGCAATTCTATTATGGACATGGATTCTTTCCTACAATTTCATGAACCAATCTCTGCTAGCTTCATACTTTTCTTGTGCAACCCTTCTCATCTGTCTTAGCCTTCATAGAATGAAAGAGAGTTAGGGCCTTGCTCTGGATTGGGCTTTGGCTTAAAGGTATGTTGTGGCTGGTTTGATCTACTTCCAGATCAGTAAAACTTTCTCCATATCAGCAATAAGGCTGGTTCACTTTTTTCAGTTCTGTGTTTACAGAGTAGCACTTTTATTTTAAAGTTTATTTATTTTGAGAGAGAGGGAGCGAGAGAGAGAGAGAGAGAGAGAGAGAGAGAGAGAGGGAGAATGAGTGGGAGAGGGGCAGGGAGAGAGAGAATCCCAAGCAGGCTCTGCACTATCAGCACAGAGCCTGATGTTGTGCTCCATCTAATGAACCATGAGATCATGACCTGAGCTGCCATCAAGAGTCGAATGTTTAAATGATTGAGCCACTCAGACGCCCTACTGGAGTAGCACTTTAATTTCCTTCAAGAACTTTTGGGGCACCTGGTTGGCTCAGTCAGTTAAGCATCTGACTCTTGATTTCAGCTCAGGTCATGATCTCATGGTTCATGTTCATGGTACTGTGCCCTGTGTTGGGCTCCATGCTGACAGCATGGAGCCTGCTGGGGATTCTGTGCCTCCTGATCTCTTGCTCCTCTCCCCTCCTCCACGTGCGTATGCAGGTGAGCTCTCTCTCTTAAAATAAATAAACTTTTTTTTTGCTTTAAAAGAACTTTTTGCTTTGAATTCACAACTTGACTCTTTGGTATAAGAAGCCTAGCTTTTAGCTATCTTGGCTTTTGACATGCCTTTCTCACTAAGCTAAAACAACCCTAGCTTTTTATTTAAAGTGAGAGATATAAGAACCTTCCTTTCACTTTAACACTTAGACGGCATTGTAGGCTTATTAATTGACATAATTTCAATATTGCTATGTCTAAGGAAATAAAGAAGCCTGAGGAGAGGGAGAGATGTGGTAGACTAGCCAATTGGTGGAATAGTCAGAACACACACATTTATGAATTAAGTTTTCCATCCTATACGGACATCATTTCTGGTACCCCAAAACAATGACAATAGTAACATCAAAGATCACTGATCACAGGTCACCATAATAAATATAATAACAACAATAATAATATTAATAATAATAACAAATAAAAGTTTGAAATATTGTGAGAATTACCAGACATGAAGTGAATAAAGGCTGTTGGAAAAATGGTGCTGATAGACTTACTCAGTGCAAATATGTGAAGTGCAATAAAGTGAAGCACAATAAAATGAGGTATACTTATATTTCTTTGCCAAAGAAAAAATAATGAAAAGGAGTGAAGAAATCCCACATGAAATTTATCATACCATCAAAAGCAACAATTTGCACATTATTGGAGTCCCAGAAAGTGAAGAGTAGGAGAAAGGAGCAGAAAGCTTATTTATAGAAATAATGGTTACTAATTCAATGTTATATGTCAATTTTATTTCAATAAACCTGGGACAAAAAGGGAAAAATAATGGTTGAGAACTTCCCAACTCTGAGGAGAGACTACATGAAGCTCATAGGTCCTTAAGAAAATTCAACTAAAATAGATCTTCTCCAAGAACATATTGTAATAAAACTATCTAAAATCAAAACCAAAGAGTTTTAAAAACAGGAAGAGAAAAACATATTTCTTACATACAAAGAATCCCCATAAGATTATCAGCAATTTCGCAGCAAAAATCTTCAGGCTAGGAGAGAGTGGAATGTTATATTTAAAGTGCTGAAAGGAAAAAAGTTGCCAACCAACAATACTTTATCTGGCAAATTTGTCCTTCCAAAATGAAGGAGCGGTAAAGACTTTCCCAGATGAACAAAAATGAGGATGTTTGTCAACACTATACCTGCCTTATAAGAAAAGCTAAAGGGATTTCTTCAAGCTGAAATGAAAAAAAAAAAAAACCACTAATTAGTAACATAAAAACATGAAAATATAAAACAAAGTAAAAAAGGTAAGTACATAGTCAAAATCAGAATTCTCTAATACTGTCAAATGGTGGTGTATTAATCACTTAACTCTGGCCTAAATGTTAGAGGATAAAAGTAATTAAAATAACTATAGCAACAATTATTTGTTAATGGATGAACAATATAAGAAGGTATAAATTTTAATGTGAAAAACATGAGGGTAGCATAAGGGTAGAGTTTTGTATGTGATTGAAGTTAACAGTGTAAAATAGATTGTTTTTACTATAAGATGTTTTATGTAAGCCTCATGGTAACCACAAAACAAAAACCTACAGTAGATACACAAAAGATGAAGAGAGGAGAATCAAATCATACTACTATAGAAAGTCATCAGTTCACAAAGGAAGATAGTATGAGAGGAAGAAAGGAACAAAAGAACTGCAAAACAGAAAACAAATAATAAGATGGGATTGGTAAGTCCTTACGTATCAATAATTACTTTAATGTAAATAAATGGATTAAATTCTCCATTCAGAAGATATACAGTGGCTGAATGGATATTAAAAAAAAGACCTTATTATATGCTGCTGCCTACAAGATATTCACTTCAGCTTTAAGAACACACATGGACTCAAAGGATGGAGAAAAGATATTCCATGCAAATGGAAATCACAAGAGAGCTGGAATAGTTATATCCAGAGCTTGATATTTATATCAAGAAGAAAAATAGACTTTAGGTCAAAAGCTGTAACCAGAGACAAAGAAATTCCTTATATAATGATAATGGGGTCAACTTATCAAGAGGATATAACAATTGTAATATATATGCACCCTACATTGGTACATCTAAATATATTAAGCAGATACTAACAGATCTGAAGATATAAATAGATACCAGACAGTAATAATGGAAACTTCAATACTGCACTTTCAGCAATGGATAGATAATCCAGACAGAAAACCAGTAAGGAATTATTGGATTTGGACAATACTTTAGACAAAATGTACATAACAGATACATACAGAACAGTCTGTTCAACAGCATGAGAATACACATTATTCTCAAGCACACATGGAACACTCTCTAGGATAGAGCATATTATAGTCATGAAATGAATCTTTACAAATTCAAGAAGACTTAAATAATACCAAGTATATTTTCCGACCACAGTTGTATGAAACTAAAAATAGCAGAAAGAAAACTGGAAAATTCACAAATATGCGGAAATTAAACAACACACTCCTGAATTACCTGTGAGTCAAAGAAGAAATCACAAGGAAATTAAAAAAAAAACTTAAATAAATATGGAAATGAGACATACCAAATATTATGGGATTCAATAAGAGCAATTCTAAGAGGGAAGTTTATAGTGATAAATGCTTACATTAAGACAAAAGAAATATCTCAAATAAACAACCTACCTTTACACTGTAAGGACCTAGAAAAAGATAAAATTAAGCTCAATGTTAGAACATGGAAGGAAATAAAGATCAGAGCAAAAATAAATTAGAGTCCAGAAAAAGAAAAGACCAATGAAACTAAGAGCAAGTTTAAAAAAATAAAATAAAATTGACAGACTTCTAGTTACCCTAAGGAAAAAAAAGAAGACTCAAAAAAAAAAAAAATTCAGAAATGAAAAAGAAGACATTACAACTGATACCACAGAAATACAAAGGATCATAAAGAGACTACTATGAACAATTATACACCAACTATTGGAAACCTAGAAGAAATAAATTCCTATTGGGTGCCTGGGTGGCTCAGTGGGTTGGGCGTCTGACTTGGGCTCAGGTCATGATCTCATGGTCCATGGGATCAGCCCCCACATGGAGCTGTGTGCTGATAGCTCAGAGCCTGGAGCCTGCTTTGGATTCTTCGTCTCCCTCTCTCCCTCTGCCCCTTGCCCACTCATGCTCTGTCTCTCAAAAATGAATAAACGTTAAAAAAAATTAAAAAAATAAATTCCTAGAAATATATAACTTCCCAGATTGAATCATAAAAAAATAGAGACTCTGAACAGACCAGTAACAGGTAGGAAGATTGAATCAGTAATTAAAAATCTCCCAACAAAGAAAAACCCAGGACCTACAGCTTCACTGGTGAATTCTAGTGCACATTTAAAGAGGAATTAAAAATAATCCCTTGCAAAGTTTTTCAAAAAAGAAGAGGAGGAAACAAACTATTTTTATGAGACCAGAATTCTCCTTGTACTAAAGCCCAATACAGACAGTATAAGAAAAAATTACAGGTCAATATCCCTAACAAACATAGATGCAAAAGTCTCAACAAAATACTAGAAAACTAAAGTCAAGAGCACATTCAAACTTTTCTGTATTATGGTCAACTTGGATTTATCCCTGTTTCAACATATGCAAATCGACAAATGTGATATAGAACATTAACAGAATAAACGATAAAATCATATAGTCACCTCAGTAAATGTGGAAAAAAAGCATTTGATGAAATTCAAAATCCTTTCATAATAAAAATTTCCAACAAGTCTGGTGGAGAAGAAATGTACCTTGGCATAATAAAGGCATATATGAAAAACTCACACCTAACATCATAATGGTGAAAGGTGAAAGCTTTTCCTGTAACATCAGGAACAAGACAAAGATGCCCACTCTAGCCACTTCTATTCAACATAGTACTGGAAGTCCTAGCTAGAGCAATTAGGCAAGAAAGAAATAAATGGTATCTAAATCAGAAATGAGGAAGTAAAACTGTCTTTGGTTGCAAATGACATGATCTTCTATATAGAAAATCCAAAACACCTCTTTGAACTAATAAATGAATTCAGTGAACTTGTAGGATACAAAAGCAGCATACAAAAATCAACTGTGTTTCTATACACAAAAATGAAATATCTGAAAGAGAAATTAAGAAAACAATTTCACTTACAATAGTATCAAAAACAATAAAACACTTAGAAACAAATTTAACCAAGGAAGTGAAGGACCTGTACACTGAAAACTCTAGGACAATAATGAATGAAATTGAGGAAGATGCAAATAAATGGGAAGATATTTCATGTTCATGGATTGGAAGAATTAATTTTATTAAAAATGTCCATATTACCCAAAGCCATCTACTGATGCAGTGTAATCCCCATCAAAATTCCAATGACATTTTTCACAGGAATACAAAAAAAAATCCTAAAATTTGTATGGAAGCACAAAAGATCCTGAATAGCCAAAACAATCTTTAGAAAGAAGAACAAAGCAGGAGGTATTATGCTTCCTGATTTCAAACTATCTTACAAAGTTATAGTAATCAAAATAGTATGGTACTATCATAAAAATAGACACCGTAGACCAATGGAACCGAATAGAGAGACCAGAAATAACCACCCTCCCCCCCAACACATATAAGGTCAACTAATGTTTGACAAGGGAACCAAGAACACACAATGGGGAAGGGAAAGTCTTTTCAATAAATGATGTGGGGAAAACTGGAAAGCTACATACAAAAAAATGAAATCAGACACTTATATCCCTCACAAAAATGAACTCAAAATGGATTTAATGACTTAACTATTAGACCTGAAACTGTAAAACTCCTAGAAGGAAATAGAGGGAAAAATCCCCATGACGTTAATGTTGGCAATAATTTCTTAGATATTATAACAAAAACACAGATTAAAAAAAAGCAAAAATAAATAATAAAATAAAATAAAATAGGGACTATAACTTCTGCATAGCCAAAGAATCAACAAAATGAAAAGGTAACCTATGCAAAGGTTACCTATGCAAAACCTATGCAAATATCTGTAAGCCATATATCTATAAGGAGTTAATATCCAAAATATTTAAGGAACTTAGACAACTCAATAGTAAAAAAAAAAAAAAAAAAAAAAAAAAAAAAAAAAAAACAAAACCATTTAGCCTGATTTAAAAATGGGCAAAGGACCAAAATATATTTTTTCCAAAGATGTACAAATGGCTCACAGATACGTGAAAAAATGCTTCACGTCACTAATCATGACAGAAATGAAAATCAAAACCACAATTTGATATCACCTTGAACCTATTAAGAGTGACTTTTATCAAAAAGCAAGAAATAACAAGTGTTGACAGTATGTGGAGAAAAGAAAAATCTTATACACTATTAATGGGAATCTAAATTATAACAGCCTTTATAGTATGGAGGTTTCTCAAAAAGTTAAAAACAGAAGTACCATATGATCCACTTTTGTGTGTATATCTAAAGGAAATGAAATCACTATCTGAAAGAGATACCTTTACTACCATGTTCATTGTAGCAATTCACCATAGCCAATATATAGAAACAACCTGTGTCCGTTGATGGACGAATGGATAAAAAAGATGTTATATATGGATAAAATAGATTATTCAACTATGAGAAAGAAGGAAATCCTGCCATCTGTGACATGGATAAGCCTTGAGGGCATTATGCTAAATGAAATAAATCAGAGGAAAAAGGACAAGACCATTTAAAGAGTAAAATGCTGGTTACCGGAGCTGGGGTGTGGGGGCAGACGGGATGGTGCTGGTCAATGGGTAAAATCCTTCAGTTATGTGATGAATAATTCTGAGGATTTAATGGTCAACATAGTGACTATAGTTCATAATACTGTGTTGTAGACTTAAAATTTACTAAGAGAGTATATCTTAGGTGTTTTCACCACACATATACACGAAAGTAACTATGTGAGGTGATGACTGTGTTAATTAGCCTGATCGTGATAGTCATTTCACAAAGTATATGTATATCAAATCCTTGCACTGTACACTTTAAATACATACAATTTTGTCAATTATACCTCAAAAAAGCTGGAGAAAGAATGACAGTATGCTTCTTAATATTCTTAAAAATAGTAACTTATTTGGACATAATTTACATACCATAAAACTCACCTTTTAACAATGTACAGCCACAGCTAAGTGATTTTGGTTATATTCACAGAGTTGTGCAACTATCACCACTAATTTTAGAACATTTCCATCACTACAAAAAGAAATCCTATTAGCAATCACTTCCCATTCCAACCCCCACCCCTTCCCTTAGTCCCTGCCAACTCTAATGTACTTTTTATTTCTATGGATTTGCCTATTCAGCACATTTCATATAAATGGAATCATATTTAATATGTGGTCTTTTGTAATTGACATCTTTCACTTAACATGTTTTCAAGATTCCTCAATTTTGTGGTACATGCCAGCACTTTGATCCTTTATAAGGTCAATTAATATTCCATTGTATGATTATACCACGTTTTGTTTATTCATTCATAGATGTTGAGTATGAAATGTTGTGTGATAATTTCAGCCTCTGTATGGTGTTATCTTCCTCTAGAGAGTTTTTTTTTCTTCTTCTTTTTTCCTTCTGATTAAGGACAAGAGTACCTTAATATATCCAGAGATTGAGCAGAGTTGAATAATTCCTCCAAGAGTGTTTTGAAAGTGTGTCTGCATGTCACAAAACTTTTGAGAATGCCTTTCATATACTCTCATATTTAAATTACTTTCTACCCAGAAATAAAACTCTTAGATCAATACTTTTTTTCTTTACTTCTTTTAAAAATATTGTTCCATTATTTTCTTGCATCTGTTCTTGTCCTATGTAAACGATCTGCTCTTTCTTTTTGTACACTTTTAGCCTTCTCTTGTTCTGTTTCAAAATTTTATTGTAATCTGCCCAGGTGAAGACTTCATTTGTCCTGTTAAGCACTGCATAACTGTTTTTCAAATTGAAGTTTTTAATCTTCCCTTAGTTTTTGGAAATATAACACCATTATTGTGGAAATTTTTCCTTTCTTCCATGAGAGGGAGCATATCGTAGCGGGTAAGATCACAGGTTTTAGAGCCGGAGATATTTAGGTTTTAAATCCTGTACCACTTATTAACTGTGTGAAGTACTCAATATCTACTCTGTGTCTTAGTTTCCTCGTTTGTAAACTATGAACAATAATGATCTCGTCTTAAGGTTCTCATAAAGTTTAAATACATTTGTGCTTATAAGTGCTTAGAATAATGCCTGGCATAGAAAAAGAATTACATAATTATTATTGTTTTTTTTCCTCTTCTACTTCTGGGCTTTCTGTGTTCCTGAAGAAGACTCTTCTACTTCTATACTTAACAACTCATCTTTTTATATTTCAATCTACTTTTGCTTTCCTATTGCCTTCTGCCAGAGTGTTTCATTTGATCTTTTAGATCACTAACTTGTTCTTCAGCTATGATCATATACTTTTTATCCCATGTATACTATGTTTTAAAATTTCAACCCTTTGGGGAGCCTGGGTGGCTCAGTCAGTTAAGCGTCCAACTCTTGATTTTGGCTCAAGTCATGATTTCCCATCCCTGCATCAGTCTCTGTGCTGACAGTGTGGAGCCTGCTTGGGATTCTCTCTCTGTCTCCCCCTCTCTGTGTCCCTCCCTTGCTTGTGCTCTCTCTCTTTCTCTCTTTCTCTCTCAAAATAAATAAATAAACTCAAAAAATTCTCTCTCTCTCCTGCTTCCTCTTTTTCCCACTCGTGTGTGCACGTTCTCTCTCTCTCTCAAATTAAAAAAAGTAAAAATAAAATTTCAACCATTTTATTATTGATCTCTAATATCTCCTTATAGTAATTTTTAAGATTTCTTGTTCCTGTTTCAAATTACTGGTAGCCTCCTTGCTCATCCTTTTTATTTTTATCTTAACATAGTATTTCAATGTTATGAGTGTAATAAGTAAAATTAGAAGTGATAGAGCTCTATCAAAAAGTTAGAAAATCGAGAAGATAGTATTTCATGTCTGAAATATTTCAATATAGTTAGGGACAGGGAGAGTGCCTGGGGATATAGATGAAATAAGATTGGCCATGAAGCAATAATTATTTAAGCTAAGTGATGGCTTATAGAGATTTTTTATGCTATTCTGTTTAATATATGTTTGAAATATTCCATAGCAAAATTCTTTCAAAAAATAAAGTCTAGGAAAAAAGTCAGAAAATGTAACTCAAAAAATAATTTTAGGTCATATATGCTGATAATCAAGGCTCCTCCTATAACCATAAACAATTTCTTATGAATTATTATCCTTGGGAATCAACTTATACAAAATTGAATCATTTATCAAAACAGTAAGCATTCATGTCAAGAAAGTATATTTTCTCATAATAAGGATTTTCTAGATATTTACACTTGAAGTATTTTTCTGAAACATTTGAAATTTCTCTAGGAAAATAATTTGAAATTAATACTAAAATAAAAGATAGTTGTCTCCCCAAATCTATACTCAAAACTACTCTTCTTGGGAGGGATTTACACCAGGGTTAATCATGTTTTTCTCTAGCTGGTGGAAATATGGCTGACTTGAATAGTCTATTTAAAATTTTTTGGATAGCCTTTCATTGTACGCTTTCATTAAAAAATTTTATCTCCATGTAGATGAAAAAATCCTGTATCGCAATTCAGATTCTGAATAGATGATAATGGGAAGGAGGGTTGGGTGATAACATTGAATCTACATAGTTTAACAAAATTTTCAAAGTGGAATTAGCTTTATAATGTTCTTCCATCTCCAAAGAAACGTGATTATCATAAAATATTTTAGGACAAATATAAAAACACACAAAGTATCAATAAGAAATCCAACTGTTTGATCAGAATGTTGTTATGTAAACCCACTCATTTCTTTTTTGATGGGATCAAAAAACAAAGATGTAGCAATTCTGACATTTCCTAACCCTTATGCAACAAACATACCTTTATTTCTTCATTGCTAACTTAATGTTGAAAATTGTGGAGTACTTCCAGGTAGATGCAGCTTTTTGAAGTGATTTCTTAATCAATTCACACCTCCCCTACCCTCCTCAGGGTAACTTCTCAACGTAATGTCGCCCCCTCTGCTCAGGGTAAACATTACAGCTTCAGCTGATGTTATTCTGTGTTTAGGTGGGGAAGGGTATATGGCCAGAGAGCATCCTTAGGCATCCACAGAGGTGTAACTCATCCACTGTGTCTTTCTGCTTGGCTACATCTGCTGATATGTCGGGGTCTGCCTTGGCTATGAGTTATGTCCATGTAGATCACTTTATGTTTTCCTGCTCCTAACTATAAGACTCCCTCTGACCTACTTTGTACCCCTTTTGGGGATACAGGGGAAATTTGAGTTCCTTCAAGTATAGCAAGGCACTTTATCAACTATTTTTAACATCTTTTATTAACTGCATAAATTTTAAACCCAGCTTGCTTCAGTGAGTTTCAAAATACCCTGTTCTGGCAAGTCAATAGCCTTAATTTTCAAACCTTTTCCTTTGTTGGGGGCTCCCCCACAGCCCATTTTGAAACTCAAAGGCCAAGTATTTTCTCTCTTTCTGACCTCTTCTCCTTCTCCTCTTCCTCCTCCTCCTTCTCCTCCTTCTTCTTTTTGTTGGGGGTGGGGAATGACCTCTGAGACAATGAGTACTATTGAATTGATTGGGCTGTCAAGGGGAAGCAACAAAAAGAAAATGCAGGGGAAAATCCCAGAGGTAAAATATAGGTAAATTCAATTTTACCCCATGAATCTACCTCATTTTTTCTTTCAAATGGGAGGTTTGTAATTTGTTCTGCTATATGAAAATTATACATAATCATACAGAAGATGCAATCTTTCTAATCAAATATAAGTCATCCTATATGTTTTTCCTAAATCATTGGTAACTGATTCACCCTGATTACATCTCATATTACCATTTACACCAACATACCCGTGTTTTATATGGATGGTTTATACTATATTTGTTATTTGTGACCTTCTACTTTAAAAAAAATAATTCTTATTAAATATTGAATAATAAAATATATAAAATATGTGAAGGATGTAAAGAATAAAACAAATACATTTATGCTAACAACCTACTTACAGAAATGGAAACTCTCATTTACCTGTAAAGTACCTATGTCCTCCTTCCAATTTCTTTTCTCTTATTCTACTAAAGGGAATTATTCTGAATGTTGGCTTATCTTTTCATTGTTTTTCATTATAGTTCTTCTACATGAGTATATCCCTTACCAATAAGTTAACTGGTAATTAACCAATAAATTTAGTTGTGCATTAAAAAAATTCTATAAATGGAATGACATTTTATACACTTTTCTGTGACTTGGTTTATCCACTTACCATTTTAATCCTAGATTTCTCTATGTTGTGTGTACAGTGTACTTTATTAATTTCCACTGCTGCATAGTATTCCATTGTGGTATATACCATAATTTATGTATCTATATTGCTGTTGATGGACATTTAGGCTATTCTAGGATTTTGCTCATACAAAAAGTACTCCTATGAAACTTTTTGAAAATATGTCCTAGTATAATTCCAAGTTCTCTAGGCTAGACACATTCCAAAGAGAAAAATTTCTGGATTATAAATTATGGGCAATCAACATTTGGTTGTCACTTTTTCATTTTTGTTAATTACATGAATGTAAGTGATACTTTATTTTGATTTTAATTCCATTTTCTTGAATACTAGTAAAGTTGAGCAGCTTTCTGTGGTTACTCGCCATTCATATTTTTTCATGTTTGCAATGAAAAAGTCCATTTTATACCTTTCCAAAAATCTTTTTGTCTCTTGTTATATTAATTTGTGTGATTTTAAAAACATGTTTTAATATGAATTCCTTATTGGTTATATAGGTTGCAAATATCTTATACTAAATTGTGTATATTAAGACATATTTTGGCGATTATATGGTTTTCAGTGTTTTGCTATCATAATACATTATTGAATATTTTGTAGCATTTTGTTCCATTTAAAAAACTTGTATTGAGTAGGCTAAATCTCAAGAGTCCAATTATTGGGTCAAAAGGTATGAATATTTTCATGGATTCTAAGTAAATACTGCTGAATTACTTTCCAAAAAGATTTTACCGATTTGCAATTCCAGAAACAAAGATGTAACAATTTCACTCTAATCAACCTTAGGTTTTGTCATGAAATATTTTTGGCTAGTCTAATGTGAAAAATGTTTTTCAACATTGCTTTACTTTGCATTTCTTGATTACTAGCATGTATGAAAATTTTTCACAGTGTTTGTTTACTAATAGTATTCTCACTTATGTAAATTGTGTATTTTTACCTTCCAGGTCTTCTTTTTATGTTAGGCTAGGAATAATGAATATGGCTTTCACAAACCAAAAGTGGAAAGTGATCTTCTATTTTTAAAATATTTTCAAAGTCTGAGTCTTACTCTTTTGAGTCTTACGTGTAACTACTTACAATAATTTTAATAAATATATTTAGAAAAATGTGTCTGGCATTGGGAATAGAAAAGTAAAAGAGTTGGCTTTCAAGGGATTTAGCCTTTCAGGTTAAAGCAGAGAACTATGACAGAAAAGTGCTCTAGTGCTATGAGAGCCCTGAGGAGGGATCTCTTAACTCAGATCAAGGTTCCAAAAGACTTCTCAAGGTGGTGGCCCTTGCATTAGACCAGGAAGATGAGTGAGTGTTAAGTAACTGGATCAGGTGCTGCAGACCAAGCTGGCTGCATGTGGGAAGGAGTAGAGGTGGAAAAGAACAGGGCCTTTCCCTGTGAGGGACCAGAGCTGGCACTAGAGAAGCAGGCTGGAGACCCAAGTGTTCACCCTAAGGAGTTTGACATCTATTCAGAAAGTGCTGGAGATTCTCCAAGAATTTTTAAGGAAATATAGAAAGCTCACAATGGCAGAATAGAATGGAGAATAGGCAGATCTTGGAGAGAACAATTTAGAGACATTTAGTAGTAATTTAGGCAAAAGAAATGGGGCAGTAGTGATGGGAACATAGAAGAGGTGAAGAAATTTGAGAACTATTCGGAAGTATATCAATAATAGCTTTAAGAAAACCTAAGACTTAAGTCACATTTGTTATGAGAAGAGAAGACAAGGAAAGCCTACTACACTACCAGGGACCGGTATAACAATCTCAGGATGGAGTCAGTGAGGGGACTAAGGGAGGTCTGAACACTTTCTCTTCCTACCCACAGCTCCATCCTTTACTCTGAAGAGCCTTATGCAATTATGTGGGCACCCCACATAATTATATCCTAGTCTCCTTACAACAAACAGCTGTCTTTGTGTCCAAGAATGGGCATAGTGATTCCATCTGCCCTTGGGAGGACAGAGTTCTTTGAAGAGTCTTGTGCAGGTCTTTACAGCAAGTGCAAAGCTGTGGGGACAGAAAGCTTCAAGCTTCTGTGTGCTCAGAGTATTCTCTAGGAAGGAGAACATTGGACTGCAGGTACCCATATACCATGGGTCTCAGAGACTCTTTGCTCTATGAAGCATGGCCTGGCCAGAGGAGAAAGTCCCCTTTTCTGGGACTGAGGGTTGTATAGGTGAAAGTTTCTGCCCCGGCAGGTGGGATCTCCCAGCAAGCATGTGGCTTTGAGGCTGGGGCTGAGCCTCTGTAATGTGGATTCTGTGGGTAGCTTTAATGGGCACTGTGCTCTCAACTAAGCTTTAAGTAGCAGGAACAACCTCATAGGAACAGGAAAGTTAAGAGACTTGCAGACTTGTTGACAACCACACTTTTTGGAGATGTCCACAGGGATGATATTTATCTATTTTTTTTCCAACTCTAGCTTCAGGTTGGGTTGCCGGAGTAAATTTATGTTATAGAAAATATTTATGTTAATAAAAATCTCCTCTTCAAACTATTAATATTTCTTTTTGTTCTGAATGGTCACAAATGGCTTTTCTATTAGTTAAAAAATTTTTTTAAAAATATTTATTTACTTTTTGAGAGAGAGAGAGAGAGAGTGCAAGTTGGGGAGGGGGCAGAGAGAGAGAGAGAGACAGAGACAGAATCCTTAGCAGGCTCCAGGCTTTGAGCTGTCAGCACAGAGCCCAACACGGGGTTTGAACTCGTGAACCGCAAGATCATGACTTGAGCCGAAGTCGGACTCTCAACAGACTGAGCCACCCAGGCACCCCTCTATTAGTTTTTGTGTACCAGTTTTCTCATTCTTAGTAATGGCTATTTATACACTAGCAAGATTAAAATATTCAACAATATTCAATAATATTATTTATTGAGTAACTACTGGGTATGTGGTGGGGGCTATAGTGGTTAACCGGACAGAAAAAAATGGACTTTTTGAAGCTTAGATTCTAGTGGGAGACAGAAAATTAAAAGGTAAATAGTGAGTATATAAGGTAATTTAAAACCTGATAAATAGTCTATGTAAAATAAAACTGAAAATGTGCAGCAGAGTGAGAAGAAGACTTTTGTAAGGACTAACATTTTAGGATGTGTCTCACTTAGATTTAAGTTATGTTGAGATACTGAAAGTGTCTACTTAGCCTTAATGGCCATTTTCTCCCCCAAAGCCATCCCTGACTTTGTTAAATTTTTCTTTTGCTCTAAGAGCTCACCATAGTTTACAGCATTGATCATTTTTTTGGGGTGATTATTTAATTAATGTCCTTCTTCCCCAGAAACTATGTTTATGAGAACAAAGATACAGTCAGCCTTTACTCTCCACTCCATTCAGGCACCAGCAACGAGCTTGCTTGTGTAGATGCTCAATTAATGAATGCATTTGTTGGAGTGAATGAATGACTAGCAGTTTTTAAATGCTTAATGAATCTGGAACTGTGTGTATTTTTCTGATGTGTTCCAAAGTCAAGGTGTGCTTGACAAAGTGGGCACATGATAAATATCTCATTGTATAAAAATGGATTTTTCCAGATCTTATTATGTTAATCTGGATGAATAATATGTGGCCCTGTTTGATTTTTCAAATTGGATCATTCCCAATGTTCATTCAGGAACAGTGGTGCAAATATAGTAAAAAAGGTGGGAAGACATTTTTTGAAATGTAAACTATTTCTGAGCTGACAGAATAATCTCCCTGTGCTAGAAGAGGAAAGGGAGAAAAGTATAAATGTATGTCATCAGGACAGAGATTTATGCATTATTTTAATAATATTTTGGTTGGAACATACTTTAGAACAAGCGGTATAAAAATATAAATTCTATAACTTGTCTTTGCCAAATTACTGAGTATTGTTAGGATTCAAAGACTGATATAAATCTTTTCCTTTTAGGGGGCTATGGAAACTAGAAGGAAAAGAGAAATAGGGAATTATTTGGCTTGAAACAACAACAACAAAAATGAATGCATGAGACAAAGGGGAAAGAACAAGTGGGGAAGCTGACGGCTTAAAGAAAAGATCAGCCCTGGCTAGATCCTCTTTATACAACACAACCAAATTCAAGGCTCCAATTGATGTTTGTTAACTTTTCTGATCAACTCTGCACTTTGCAGCAAGTGGATCAGAAAGGAAGGATCACACAGGAAGTTTCAAAATGACTACCTGTGGCTTCTTCCTTTGAGGCCTGGAAGATTCTCATTGATGAGGAATTCACTGCTTCTCAAATAGCTCATGTTACCTCTAAACACTACCATTAGAACATTCCTGTTCATGTGGAGCTTAAATCTGTCTTATAGCTTCTGTTCTTAGTTCTAAGTTCTCAGTGTCTTCAAAATAAACCCAATTTGTGTTTTACATTACAGCCCTTAGACATATGTAGTCATGTCTCTGCTCCTCCTCTTGTCTGTATTTTTTCTTTTGTAGGCCACCTTCTTTGCTCCCTTCTGTGAATGCATGGTCTTATCTATGTCCTTTTTCATCTGTGATGCCTCTGATTTCAGTATGGAGTTAAGGTGACCACCTCCTTAATGCTAACTATTATATTGCCATTTTAATGGAAAGCAATATTCTTGGTAACCACATTGTACTGTAGATATCTATTGAACTCAATGCCAGATAAAATTCTTGTCTTTCTCAGATTATTCTGCTGAGCTATGTCACCCCATTTTGCCTTTATGCAGTCATTTATTTAGAACAGTTGTTGTCCTATGACTTCAACATGGTGAATATTTTAGATTCTAATTTTGTTATCCAAACCATTTACTGTTTTCAAAGTTTTATGTAATAGAAAAAACTGTTAAGTATGCCTCTCTATCTCCATCCAAGTCACCGGTAAATCTTGATCATGAAGGACTAAGCTTAGAGTCTGTAGTTACCATTAGAAGGAAATTCTTTACAATTTGGCATCAATCTGTTAGTTGGTAACTTTTTGGCATGGTTATTCAATCTACTACAAATCTGCCATATCATGTTGTCATTGGGCTAGTGATTTTCAACTTTTGCTGCACATTAACATCAACTGAAGAAGTTTTAGAAATCCTTATGTCCAGTCTCTACCCTAGACTAATTATGTCAGAATCACTGGAGTAAGATTGAGATATTAGTATTTACAAATTTTTTTTAATGTTTATTTATTTTTGAGAAAGAGAGAGAGACAGAGACAGAGTGCAAGTGGGGGAGGGGCAAAGAGGGAGGGAGACACAGAATCCGAAGCAGGCTCTAGGCTCTGAGCTGTCAGCACAGAGCCTGACATGGGACTGAACCCACAAACTGTGAGATCATGACCTGAGCTGAAGTCAGATGCTTAACTGACTGAGCCAGCCAGGCATCCCAGTACTTTTTATTTTTAATTAATTAATTAATTGTAAGTTTATTTATTTATTTTGAGAGAGACTGAGACAGAGCAAGTGGGGGAGGGGTGGAAAGAGAGGGAGACAGAGAGAATCTCACGCAGGCTCTGTAGTGCCAGCACAAGTCTGATAGAGGGCTCAAACCCACGAAGCCATGAGATCATGACCTGAGTGGAAACTAAGAGTTGGAGGCTTAACTGACTGAGCCACCCAGGTGCCCGTGATATTAGTATTTTTTTAAATCTCTCCAGGTGATTTTCATGTGCAGCCAAGGGAGAACAATTGACCAATAATTCCCTAAATGTCTTTGATGACAGGAATTATCTGGGGGTACATCTTATAAGTACAAATTCCTGGTCCCAATCCCTGTTCACTGAATCAGAATCTCCCTGGAAGCCTCAGGAACTCAGGAACTGGTAGCATATACTAATGACTTTTTTTTACTCCAAAAGGAGAAGTAGTCAAATCCCTGTTGAAATCCAGGTTTACTCTTTTACCATATTTCTCTGAAAGTAAGGAAAAGTGTCAGTATGACTTAACACACATGTGATACATTGCACTTTTTGTGTTAAAATATCATCTTATTTGTGGTAGCCCCTGAGTTGAATTTATATTGACAGTTTTTTTGTGTGTGAATCTTTAAGGACATTTATTCATTCAACATATGTATATTAAGCGACTCTTCTGGTCAGGTCTGATGCCAGGTAGAGGGATACTACTGTTAGAAGAAGGTAGGCATATTCCTTGATCTTATTTGTTCACAGTCTGGATGAGACACAAGCATAAAATAAATGCCCTAAATAAGAACAAATTGTGGTAAATGCAACGAAGGAAAGAGAATGCTGAGATAGGAATGATGGGGATGATGGTGGTGAGGGGGTTGATTCAGGGAGAGGGCTTCTTTAGGAAGTGACATTTAAGTGGTACATGAAGCCTGAGGAGACAGCTCCAAAAGAAGGGAGGGAAGAGCATTGCCAGGGAGAAGAACAGCATTTGAAAGGCTCTGGAGCAAGATAGAGCCTGGAATGTTTGAGGGACAGAAAGAAAGCCAAGTAGGGAGGGTATGGAGAATGAGGTATGAGACAATGTAGGGACAGTTTTTGCATTATGGTAATGAGTTTAGATCTTATTCTAAGTGAAATGAGAAACCACTGAATTGGTTGGGGTGTGGGTAATGTGCTTATAAGGGGAACTGATTGAATGGGAACTGAGGGAAGAGTGGAAGAAAGGAGACCAATCGGGACTTTTTTTATTTCGGTAGTCTAGATAAGCATTGATAATGGCCTGGGCTAGGATGATGGAAGTGGAGAGGGAGAAAAGCAGATGGATCTTGGAGCTAAAACAAAACCCACTTGGATATGGAGTATAAGGAGAGGGAGGAATCAAGGATGGATGTTTTTATAGAATATTACTAGCCTGATAAATCATGTCTACATGTGTCACGTATATAAATAACATTTTGTTTGAATGGGAAATGCTTGGGATAAATTCATAAATGCCTGCTATGTACAGGCTCTGGGCTGGCTGCTGTAGGATATACTCATCTGATTATCATGGACCTAGTTTCCAAGGAGGAGTCAGAGCTATTGGATTCCAAGCCAAGTTCTTTCATAAATTATTACACTATAGTTTTTGCCTACTGACATAATAAATGTAGGGCTGAAAATTAGTATGAAATAAATTAGAGTATCTAGAATTGTAAAATAAAATAGTAATTGTTTGAATGAACATCATAGGTATATGATCTGTGTGACCGTGGGCTCACTTTACTTTTCTGTAATGTGAGGGCTTTGGACCAGGTAATATCTCAATTGTCTCCTAGCTATGACATTCTGTATTTCTGTCACCAGTCTGTAGAGACAAGACATGCTTGTTTCATAAAGTACAGTCCAAGGCATTCTAAAATAAATGCCAAATGAATGGGACATGTGAGAGTTTTCTTGGAAAGTTCTGATAGAGGAGAGGCTAGTCTAGAGTGGGTTGGCCAAGTGAAAGTTTGCTCTGAGGGGGAACAGATCTGTTTGGCAGAACTAGAAATTGCAGTCAGATAACAGTGACAGATAAGCTTGCAAAAATATGTTCAAATGGGGTTGTGGAGAGTCTTGGATACCTGGTTGATTGAGATGGTTCAGACTTTATCTTAAGGTGAGTTGTGAACAATAAAATCAAAATTTGTGGCTTTGCCTTTAAAATCAATTTTGTGGGTATACAGCATACTGGCATCTAGGAGTAAGTAGGGACAGCATCGACGTCAGTGGTCTACATAGGAAGTGATTGTCTCATATCCCCAGGACTCCCATTTGTTCCCTCTTTACCCTAGAAGTAGAAGCAGGCTTTAGGACATTATCTGGCAGATGGAAATTTGACTCCTCACTTTGTCACTTTCTAATTCTAATTTTTCCTAATTCTAATTTTTCCTAATTTTTTCTAACTCTGAGCTGCTCTGCACCTTACTTTTGTGATCTCTTAAGTGAGGCCAATAAGAGCTTCCTTATGTGGGGGTCATGGTGAAGATTAAATATGAGAATTTTAAAGCCTTATGAACACTGAAGTTTGCATGTGCCCCAATACATGTGTGTCTGCATGTGTGTGTATGGAAGAGATGGCAGTAATGGGGAGTGCTGGAGGATGAGAGGCAAGATAGGGGCACACTCTGGCCTGAAGAAGGGCAGGAGTTTGTCACAATTCACACTCTGTCACAAAAGGTGTGTGAGGCTCTCTTTTTAGCAGGTGTCGTTCCATGTCATTGAGCCTTACAGGCTTATAGTACAAACTTGATTAGTCAGATTGTTTTACTGCAAAGCTTTACAGTAGTGCTCATCAATCAATATGGTCATGGTGGGGAAATAGAAATGCTGAAGGTGCAAGCAACCTGAGATTTTGCTGTGTTTCTTAGATCTACATCCTCCTATTTTCCCTGCATAAAAACCAACTGGTTGAAGTGATTCTACTCTTTCACTTGGAGTGTTGCCTTGCTTTGGTGGGCTGGGAAAGCAGGAAAGTTGAAAGTCATTGCTGTGGAGAATAAATAGTGGTGTCCTATAAAATGTACCAACAAGATTCATGAGGTAACCTAAGAACCATGGCTTCATGGTGGTTTTCTACTATTTCTGAAAGAGTGAGCTCATGGCTGGGAGTCACTGTGAATTAAGAAATGCTCAGATGGCCAAGATTATGACTACCAAAAGTCAAATAGGTTGTTTCAGTTGAGGGGCTGGGACAGGTCTTGGCCTGTGTGCTTGAATTCTTATATCTCCTGTTTCATTCTAACTCCTTGAGCTCCTGTACCCAAGTCTTAGCCTCTGGTCTTTCATCATGATTTTGGTCATATGCAATGACAGTGTGTAGTGATTACAGATTTATTTTGAAAAGACAACCTACTGACCTTTATATGAACAGCAGCTTTAAAAGGCTAGAAAAGTCTCTAAGTCAAGCATATATGCTTGGTATTATGTTTAAATTTGGAAGTGATGCAATGGGTAAGGCTAACCCCATTCTCCATATGTTTTTAGTTATTATCCTGTTTAGTACAGTGTCATTTATATAAGTTTAATCAAATTTATTATCTTTGACAAAGAGGCAAATGCTTGGAATACTAAGTTGTTTTTTAAAGATGAAGTACATAATTAATTTTCCAAACTTGTCTAAAAATGCTTAGCGGTCAGTTTTGCGATTTAGATTTATTTAAACATATGTAAATTTGGCATTTTGAGTAGCAATTAATAAAGTTGCTGTAATTTTATTCTTGGATTTTTCTCTTCCTCTCTGGCTTTTTGAAAAGGTAGTAGGCTAAGCATTAAATTGCTGTTCTAGTTTTCAAAGATTTTGGCTAGTACTTTCTGGGATAATACAATAGTTTATATGAGAACAGTTTCATTATGGATCTTTTAAAGATACAGGGTTTCATTTAACATAACATTTGCTTGTGCTGATTTTAAGTGTAAATGTTTTATTCTGTTATGGCAATTAATAATAATCTTTTTCTTTTTTTTTTAAATTTTTTTTTTCAACGTTTATTTATTTTTGGGACAGAGAGAGACAGAGCATGAACGGGGGAGGGGCAGAGAGAGAGGGAGACACAGAATCAGAAACAGGCTCCAGGCTCTGAGCCATCAGCCCAGAGCCTGACGCGGGGCTCGAACTCACGGACCGCGAGATCGTGACCTGGCTGAAGTCGGACGCCCAACCGACTGCGCCACCCAGGCGCCCCAATAATAATCTTTTTCTAATGCAAATAAAATTTTGATTTAATTACTTAATTCCCAAATATTCTTTTTCCTAGTGCTCCTTCAACTTCTAGATACATTCCTTTTTTGCATTTATTTTGTGTATAGTATTCATTTATATCAAATAAGTTTACTCTTTGAACAACACTAAGCAACTAACTAACTGTGGGTAATTTAGGACAGGTCATTTTGAAACCTTTCAGGCCTCATTTTCTTCATCTGTAAAATAAAGATGTTGGACCCCAAAATATATGTTTTTTTCCAGCTTTAAAATTGTTACTCAAATATCTCTCATCTTTAAACAAATATGACAATTTTCTTGACACTTTTTAGGATATTTATCTACTAGGCATTGTTTAATTTTTTTTATGTAGGCATCTTATCTGACCTATTTTCAAAGCTTTGTGGATGTAGATGTCTGATATCTCAAAAATTTTAATTGCTCTTAACCTTTAACTTTTAAAATTTTTATAGATTTTTAAGTTTTATTTTAATTACCCAGTGCTCATCACCACAACTGCACTCCTTAATTCTCATCACCTATTTCACCCATCTCCCTACACACCTCCCTCTGGTAACCATCAATTTGTTCTCTATAGTTAAGAATCTGTTTCTTGGTTTGTCTTTCTCTCTCTTTTTTCCCTTTGCTGGTTTGTCTGTTCCTTACATTCCACATATGAATGACATCATATGGTATTTGTCTTTCTTGGACTGACTTATTTCACTTAGCATCATACTCCCTAGCTCCAGCCATGTCTTTGCAAATAGCAAAATTTCATTCTTTTTATGGCTGAATAATATTCCATTGTGTATATAAACCATTTCTTTATCTCTTCATCAGTAAAAGGGCACTAGGGCTGCTTCCATATCTTGGCTGTTGTAGATAATGCCGCTACATATATTGGGGTGTATTTATCCCTTTGAATTAGTGTTTTTGTATTCTTTGGGTAAATACCCAATAGTGTGATTGCTGATTCATAGGGTAGTTGTTTTTTGTTTGTTTGTTTGTTTGTTTTTGTTTTGTTTTGTTTGTTTGTTTGTTTGTTTAACTCTTTGAGGAGCTTCCATACTATCTTCCACAGTGGCTGCACTAGTTTGTATTCCCACCAACAGTGCAAGAGGATTCTTTTTCTCCACATCCTTGGCAATGCCTGTTGTTTCTTGTGTTGTGATTTAGCCATTCTGACAGGTGTGAGGTGGTATATCATTGTAGTTTTGATTTGCCTTTTCCTAATGATAAGTGAAGTTGAGCATCTTTTCATGTGTCTGTTGGCCATCTGGATGTCTTCATTTGAGAAATGTCTGTTCATGTCTTCTGCCCATGTTTTAATTGGATTATTTGCTTTTTGGGTATTGAGTTTTATAAGTTCTTATATATTTTAGATACTAATCTTTTATCAGATATATCATTTTCAAATATTTTCTACCATTCAGTACATTACCTTTTAGTTTTGTTGATTGTTTCCTTCACTCTGAAGAAGCTTTTATTTTGATGTAGTTACAATTGTTTATTTTTGCTTTTGTTTCCCTTGCCTCAGGAGACCTATTGAGAAAAAAGTTGCTATGGTGTAAAACAAAGAAGGTATTTCCTGTTTTCTCTTCTAGGATTTTTATGGTTGAAGGTCTCACATTTAGGTCCTTAATCCATTTTGAGTTTATTTTTGTGAAAGGTGTAAGAAAGTAGTCCAGTTTCATGTTTTTGTATGTTGCTGTCCAATCTTCCCAACACCATTTGTTGAAAAGACTGTCTTTTTCCTATTGATATTCTTTCTGCTTTGTTGAAGATGAACTGACCATATGATTGCGGGTTTCTTTCTGTTTTTTCTATTCTGTTCCATTGATCTATATGTCTTGTGCTGGTACCATACTGTTTTGATCACTACAGTTTTGTAATACACCTTGAAGTCCAGAATTGTGATGCCTCCAGCTTTGCTTTTCTTTTTCAAGATTGCTTTGGCTGTTTGGAGTCCTTTTTGGCTCCATACAAATTTTAGGATTGTTTGTTCTAGTTCTTTTAAAAGTGCTGTTGGTATTTTGATAGGGATTGCAT
Organism: Puma concolor; assembly: GCF_028749965.1. Lineage (NCBI taxonomy): Eukaryota > Metazoa > Chordata > Mammalia > Carnivora > Felidae > Puma > Puma concolor. The sequence continues at coordinate 82,982,596 of NC_141671.1, forward strand.
TAAATGTGTAGCTTGGTTTGGGTAGTATAGACATTTTAACAATATTTGTTCTTCCAATCCACTAGCATGCAATGTCTTTCCATTTCTTTATGTCCTCTTCAATTTCTTTCATCAGTGTTTTATAGTTTTCAGAGTACAGGTCTTTCACCTCTTTGGTCAGGTTTATTCCTAGGCAACTTATTATTCTTGGCGAATGCGACTGATTTCTTTTAAACTTTTAAGAATTTTTATTTATTTATTTTGAGAGACAGATAGAGCATGTGAGCAGGGGAGGGGAGACAGGGGGAGAGAGAATCCCAGGCAGGCTCTGTACTCAAACAATGTGGAGTTTGACCTACAGTCACAACCTGAGCGGACATCAAGAGTCAGACGCTCAACCGAGTCACCCAGGTACCCCCCATCCCCTCATTTTCAATCTGCAGGTATCTCTAGGTGTAAATCAAGTGTCTTGTAGGCAACTTATAGACAGATCTTGTTTTTTTATCCACTCTGTCATTCTGTGTCTTTTGACTGGAGCATTTAGTCCATTTACATTCAAAGTAATTATTGATAGATATGTATTTATCTCCATTTTATTATTTGTTTTGTGGTTGTTTCTGAAGATTTTCTCTGACCCTTTATTGTATTTCTCTCTTTCATGCTTTGCTGGTATTCTTTAGTGATATATTTGGATTTCTTTTTTCTTTATTCTTTCCATACTTATTAGTGGTTTTTGATTTGTGATTACCATTAGAGTTGTATATAACATCTGCATATAGCATCTGTATTAGGTTGATGGTTGTTTAATTTTGAACCTATTATTTCCTCCTCTCCTTCCCATGTTTTAGGCATATGGTGTCATGTTTTATATTCTTTTATTTTGTGAGTTCCTTGACTGATTGTTTACAGAAATGTTCATTTTTACTGCTTTTATGTTTCCTATCTTAATATTGTCTCTTTTGGTCTTCCTTTCCACTCAGAGAATCCCCTTTAGTATTTTCTGCAGGGCTGGTTTAGTGGTCATGAACTCCTTTAGTTTTTGTTTGTCTCGGAATCTCTTTTTCTCTCCGTCTATTCTGAATTTCAGCCTTGCTGTATAGATTGTTCTTGGATACATGTTTTTCCCACTCAGCATTTTGAATATATCATACCAATTCCTTCTGGTTTGGAAAGTTTCTGCTTAAAGATCCATTGATAAGCTCATGAGGTTTCCTTTGCATGTAACTGTCCTCTTTTGTCTTGCTGCTTTTAACTTTTTTTTTCTTTATCACTATATTTTGCCATTTTAATTATAATACGTCTTTGTGTGGAACTGCTTTTATTGATTTTGCTGTGTGTTTTCTGTGCCTCCTGGATCTGGATATCTATTTTTCCCCAGATTAGGGAAGTTTTCAGCTATTATTTATTCAAATAAATCTTCTGTCTCCTTTTCTCTCTCTTCTGGGACTCATAATATGAATGTTATTATGTTTGATGGAGTCACTGAGTTCTCTAAGTCTATTCTTGTTTCGCATAATTCTTTTTTCTCTCTTTTGTTCAGCTTGATTACTTTCCATCACTTTGTCTTCTAGGTCATTAATTTGTTCCTCTGCTTCTTCTAGCCTGCTTCTTCCATCGTGTTTCTCATTTCATTTATCGAGCTCTTTATCTCTTCTATGTTATTCCTTATTGCTGTGTCATGATCTCAATGATGTCCTCCACACTTTTCTGAAGTCCAGTGAGTATCCTTATGATTGTTGCTTTTAATTCTATATCAGGCATGTAACTTATATGTACTTTGCTTAGATTTCTGGCTGTGGCCTTGTCCTGCTCTTTCATCTGGGACAAATTTCTCTGTCTTCTCATTTTGCTTAATTCTCAATAACTGTATTTGTGCATTAGGACTATGTCTCTTGTTCTTCTGGGTAATGGTATTATGAAGAGTCCCTATAGTGTCCTTTGTTCCCCAGTGCCTGGTGCTTCTGAGGGAAATGTCTCCAAAATGTGCAGTGTGTGCTCTGTTGTTATGTTCTGGCTGCTTTATCCTTCAGGCCATTCATCTGCAGAGGCTTTCTTTGCCTACTGTGGGAAGTGTTTGGTCCCTGGACTGAATGTGGCATGTTTTACTAGATGTGCTCTGGCCTTCTTGTGAAAAAAGGCCTGTCACCACTGCTGCTGGATACAAGGCCTTTCACAACTCCTTCCTGTTGGCAGAGGGTTGGGCTAGTCTTCTTGGTGGCCCACCTTGCTGGGACTTAGACAAATGTGACTGGGAGAGCAGTTCTTCTGGACCATTGTGGGGCAGGGCTTGCTGTAAGTAAGGTAGGTAGCCAGTGTGGGTGCTGTGCTGGTTCCCACAGGTGGCCCTAAGCTTGTGCTGAGGGGTGTGAGAGGGAAATGGTGCCTGCCAGTTTCTTTGTTCCCAGAAGGGTCCCTCCATGAACATTGCTTCTCTGGGACATACTCTGAATTGAGCAGCTAGCTTCCCCACGGTACACTCCAGATGCTCTATAGATCACTGTTAACAGGCTGTCTATCTTTGAGCTGTTTGCTCTGCCTTTTCTCAAAGGTCAGCCCCAGTGTCCTTGGAGCTCTTCTGGAGCCCAAAGTGCTGACCTTTAAAACCCCAGGCTTTAAATTCCACTGGTTGCAAGAACTCAGGCAATTTGGGCCCCCTCTCTTTCCAATCCAGGGCGTTCGCTTTCCCCATATGCTAGTCTGTATCTCACTCTTCTCCATGACCACAGTTCCCTCATCACTGCAGCAGCCATGATCTGTTTCTGTCCCAAGAAGCATCTCCATACCTCCTACCTTCTTTGATGTGGCTACTTTTCTACTTCAGTTGTGGAGTGTGTTCTGCTAGTCTTCAGATTGAGTTCTGTGGGTATTTAGGATGACTTGATAGTTATCTAATTGTATTTGTGGGATGAGGTGTGCCTAGGGTCCTCCTACTCTGCCGCCATCTTCTCTCAACTCAAATTGCTTTTAGCCTTGTGTGAACAGTTCCACACAAATGGAGAATATACAAATATTTGTGAAATGAATTGATGAGTTTTCTCCACAAAGCAATTTCAATTTCAATTTCAATTTCAATTTAATTTCAATTTAAAAAATTGCTGGATTACTCAGCTTTCACCTTTATTTGTACAGTAACTTTTAAAAACTGAAATGTTAGAATTTAACTTTTTAGGCTCATGAGTTAATTAAGATAATATTAACTTTTAATATTGATGAAAATGAAAATGTCTGCAAGGTATCACTTGTGATCATTGAAGTTCTGGTTGGTATGGCTATGTGCCTTGAAATGATGGAATTATAAAATGGTGGAAGCTTTATCAATGTGAATCCTTGTAGGACAAAAGTAAACAGAGTCCTTTCTTTTCTCCCTCCTACCCCCCAATTTGACAGGGTCTGAAGTAGATACAGTTAGATAGGTAGCATAAGGCAGAAATAAGTTTGTTGTTGGTTTTTTTTAAAGCCACTGATTCTTTTTGTTACTATAGCATAACGTTAGCCCATCTGACTATTTCAAGCTGTAAATTGAATGAAAATAATTTTATACTTAAAGTTATAAGAAAAACACTTTATAAATTGAAATGTTTCATATTCTGTTATGAACCTCCACTAGGCTTTTGTGAAAAGCTTAATCGAAACACTTGAGTAAAATTTAGCTCAACTTTCACATACTGTTTTCATAGAGTGAAAAGTAATACTGCTTTTGATACAGCTGCAAAATAAATTATTAAAGAAACATTTTTAGAATTGTGTTACAATAGAGATAATAGAAAATCTCTGGTGGTGTGAATACTTGTTGGATATATTTTTATTTAAACTCATTTTCACAGGTAAGAACCAGGCTCAACCATTTCCTAAATTCATTACCATATTTATTTACCACTAGTGATTTTCAAGTCAGTTATTAATTTTTTTTATAGAAAATAGGTTTTAGTATATGTAAACAGACCGCATTTGAAATTTCTTTAGTTTTAATTTCAGATTTTCAATGCTTCTTCCCCAAAGGAAAACATATTATAGAGAGTAAGAAATTTAAGAAAACTGTCTGAAAGTCTTTTGCATGCCAACTACTGCTTTCATAAGACACAGAAGTTACCAGCACAGAACTCACGGCTGGAAGCCTGTGTTCAAATTTCAGCTCTATCATTTATAAGCCTTCTGATCTTGGGCAAGTTACTTTTTCTCCTTGTGCCTCAGTTTCCTCGTCTGATAAAAGGAGACAGTAATCTTAAATCATAGGGCTTATGCATTACTATATGTAAAATGCTTAAAGCAGTATCTGCCATGTAGTAAGTACTCAATAATTATTGTTTTTTCTTGGTAAACATTCAAATAATTTTTCTTTTATGTGTAAAAATGCATCTATTAGGAGGAATTTTCTATTATTGGAGAAATTTATCAACAAATTTTCATTTACTTTGCTATGTGATACTCTGCTTTTTCTTTTTTTTCTTTTTTTTCTGTATAGAGTTGTTTTTCTATCCCTTATTTCTTTGTCACATTTTGTTATCTTGCTGGTACTTAATCATGCATGTATACTGTAAACTATATTTTCAATTTATTTTTGTTGATACCAGTGACCTATGAGATTAGTTGCCTCTAAATAATTAGTACTATGACCAGTCCCCTTCATAATACTAAAAATCTATAAGACTAAAATGTGTTTCTAGAATCATAAAACGTATTTCCAATCCAAAGTATATAAGTGAAACATCAGTCAAGATAAAATCTAGATCAAGCAAACATTTATTAATGCACTCAGCACTTGTTAGGTGCTATGGAAAATAAAAGTGATATAAAGACAGGACTCATGCTCACCAGGAATTTATAATATAGTTCAAGGATTATCAATAATAAACATGAAGCAAACAGAGACCTCTATAAGATAGGTTAGAAACAAATCATTGTTCTTATAAAAGTGACACAGAAATTTTGGTAAGGAAACATCACTTTAGGCTGAAGAATTTATAGAAGCTTCAAGAAGGAGCTTCCAAATGTAGATATTCCAAATAATCTATTAGCATTTAGCTTAATCCATACACTGTTCCTGTAGCACAAAAAAGCAATCAGCTTAAGGTACAGCTGTACTGCAAAGCACAGACTAATAAATCTTTAGGGGTCTTCATTATTGTTATCATATAGAGCTGATAGAAAATGATGGAACAGGGGTGTGGAAATATCCCAGGAGAATGGATTGCACAAGAGAGGAGATGCTAGAGCCAGGCCTAGATAGAGGGGTGAGACCAAGTTAGGGAGTACGTAGGGGGTTGACTAGTTGCTATGGGCTGGGTAGAGGGTCTGACATTTAGACTGAAGCCCTTAGATAAGTCATATTGTGCGATGGCTGACCTTTAAGTCTTGGGACTCTGTGTAGTTTTTCAGAATATCATCTGTGACTCCTGGATTATATATAGAGAGGATTTCATTATGATCACATTGATAATGTGATTTAGAATATAGTGATTGTGACTTAAATTCCTAAAATGAAATTATAATGTAGGAATATTTTTAAAATATATATATTAATATTTGAGAAATAAATTACAGTAGCCTTCTATTAGTGACTGGTGAAATCTCACACTTGATTGAATCGCTACTATGAGCATAGCGAGGCATGAAGACTTGTGTTCTGGAAACATTAATCTGACATCATTTTATTTTTTTTTTTTTTAAATTTTTTTTTCAACGTTTTTATTTATTTATGGGACAGACAGAGACAGAGCATGAACGGGGGAGGGGCAGAGAGAGAGGGAGACACAGAATCGGAAACAGGCTCCAGGCTCCGAGCCATCAGCCCAGAGCCTGACGCGGGGCTCGAACTCGCGGACCGCGAGATCGTGACCTGGCTGAAGTCGGACGCTTAACCGACTGCGCCACCCAGGCGCCCCCTGACATCATTTTAAAAAAGGATTATAAGGGAGAGAGAGAAGAGTGTCAAGAAGAGGGGTAGGGGGAATAGCTGTGTGCATAGAGAGGGTGTGGCAAATCCAAGATACTTGAAATTGTGAATCAGCGAAGCTATTTTGTCAAAAGTCTCTATTTTTCTGCTAATTTCATGAGGAAAAATTTTTCCTGAAAATAAGATTTCAAAAGGAGAGTGGCATTTGCAGTAGGCATTTAATAGGCTTAGGTGGGGAAGGAGGGTGACAGAAGATAAAGGGAGAATAAGAAAAAGGGAAAGAAAAGGAACTTCAACCTTCCCATTGTTCAGGTGGGAGGTCTCCCAGAGCAAGTCAGCCTGACCTGCTTTAGAGTCAATTCCAGATGACTCATGCCACCGCTTCTGTATCTCCCACATCCTAACAGTGCAAAACTCATTGGACTTTGGAAAAGAGGGTCCCAGTAGAGTCACTCTGCAACAAATTGTGAGAACAGATGTGAAATTTCTTCTTTGTCTGACAATGGGGAAAGATTGTCATAGAAAAGTGGACTGGGAAAATATTTCTCAATCAATAATGCTTGAGCAAAACTAGAATGACTTCACAGATTAGTAGAACATTTGTAGGACAGTTTCTTTTTAAAATTTTTTCTTGCTGTATGTAAGAACTAAGTCATGTGGTGGTCAGGATGATAGTCATACATTTATTGACCTGTTCAAATATATCAAAGTGACCAGCTGATAGTTTTTCTTGGTCTTTATTTCCCACTAACCTCATAGTAGTCATTGTAGATATAATAAAAAAAGAAAAGCTGCTTTCTTTCCTAGTTTGGTATAAACCTTGACCCTGGGCATGTAGGCAAATGGCAAATTTCAGGACTGAATTACCCCATTTGCATGGGTTCTGATTTTTGTCACACTCTACATGAGAAAGTGATAAGTGGAGGTTGACAGGAAGCTGGGTGATTTCTAACTTTTAAAATAGACTCATTAAGCACAACATCAACTCAAATCTGCACACTTTGTTCCTGTGTGGCATGGCTGCTAATTATTCCCTGCTGACTGAATCAGTTATAAGAGAGCAACACAGCAAGTCAAAAGTTGGGATGTTCCTAGAAAAAGCTGTTGATGAATATCAATTTGTACTGTGTTCACAGTTAACTTTCTTATTAGCCAATTCTAAACTTGCAATATTATATCCCTTGATCAAAAGAATGTCACTGGACAAGTGTCTCCAGCTGATAGGACATTGTACTCCAGTGAAGGAGATGGAAGCTACCCAGGCACTCAGATGAAGTTTGATTGGAATGAATGTGAGTCCCAAGATGACTAATCCTACTTCCCAGCCCACCCAGCCTAGTTCATGTTCACCTTTCCGCCACTGTATACTCAGGAATTACTCTACCTTTTTTTTTTTTTTAAATTTTAGAGAGAGGGAGCACAAGTGGAAGAGAGGGGCAGAGGGAGAGAGAGAGAGAGAGGGAGAGAGAGAGAGAGAGAGGTGGGGAGATCTTAAGCAGGTTCCATGCTCAGCATGGAGCCCGACTGGGGGTTGGATTCCACGATCCTGGGATCATGACCTGAGCATGGAACCTCACTCATCAAGAGTCAGACACTCAACTGACTGTGCCTGGGTGGCACTCCAGTTTCTACTCCACTTTCTTTTCTAAGTCAGATCTTTTCCTGGCCCATCATGGCTTGAGCTTGAGCTATAAGAAATACCATCTGCTCTGTATAAAGAGGGGAGAACTTTATGGTGAAGTTATTTATCCAGTACTCCTTGATACTTCCCCGATCGGGTGTTTGGAATCAATGAATGAGAAAACTTTCATTTCAGTTGGTTGACTTAGTGCTAATAATGATAAGGCTGCCATTTATTGATCATCTACCCTATACCAGGTACTGTGTAGAATTTATCATGCATTCTCTTTTAATATCCACCATAACCCTTTGTAATAGTTGTTATACTTCTCAGTTTACAGATGAAGGCACTCACTGAAAATTATAGAATATAGGTATTGGTATACCACACAGGTACTCACTGTTGATCCTAGGATTAGAAACTTTATTTCTCTGAAGCTAAGCTTGTGCTGTTTATGTAAAATGGTGTTAAGTCTGAAACAAGAACTTTTTTCAACAAGTTGCCCACTGGGAAAGAGGTCTCTCCAGGATTTAAAACTGTACCTTGCAACCAACTGTAGCCCAGCCTCTGATAAATCTAGACTTTAGACATAGTAGGATAAAGCAATTAAGAAATAAACTGGCTTGTAGTTTTACCCCACAGGATTGGGATGTATCGCTCTTCTTTCTACCTCCAGAAGGCAGCCATGTGTGATCTCAGTTTGCCTTGATTCAGGGTTTCAAATTAAAAGGCTTTTGTTTTTTATTTTTTTTAAATTTTTTTTTCAACGTTTATTTATTTTTGGGACAGAGAGAGACAGAGCATGAACGGGGGAGGGGCAGAGAGAGAGGGAGACACAGAATCGGAAACAGGCTCCAGGCTCTGAGCCATCAGCCCAGAGCCTGACGCGGGGCTCGAACTCACGGACTGCGAGATCGTGACCTGGCTGAAGTCGGACGCTTAACCGACTGCGCCACCCAGGCGCCCCGGCTTTTGTTTTTTAAAGTCTGGGTTCAGTGAAGGAGGAGCTGGGTTAATAGAGAGGTGACTCATAGGATTAAGGGAGCAGAAAAGTAGCTCAACTCAACAGTAGAAATAGCTGGAGTGTGAGTGCTTTGTGCTTGCATTTTGGCAGGCAGTGGGAAGGAAGAGACACTTCCTGCTCCAGCTCCCTGAAATCCTTTGGAGGCGATAGGGCCAAGAGCATCTCGGTGTCAGCAATGATGGGCTGAAATCCAAGGTCCCCCTGCAGTTTTCCAGCATTGTGTACCAGTTCTAATGTGGGTGTGCCCCAGGTAATAACCATCAATGGTTTTGATTTCTTGATTTTTTGATTTTGAGAAATAAATATAACATCTCTTACATCTAGCATATCACAACCAAATTGTACTTATAACTATAAAGGGTGTGTGCTCAACAAGGGTGATATTATTCCCAAGGTGATGCAAATTAGTTCTTGGGAGGGGTGAGAAAAGTACTACTCCTTTTATAGATAAACCACAGATATACATGCAGTACAGAAATAGCTATATAGTATATCTGTGGTATATCATGAGATAGGAAAACATGTTTAAAAATATCTCTTTCAAAAGAGGTGTGAAAATGAAAATAAATTGAGAAATACTGCTCTAGAGTCTCAGATTCTTAGAGAAATATCCAAAGTTACAAGGGTCAGAGAGGAAGATTTGGGGTGCCATTTAGGAAGATAGATGTATAATACCTGCAGGAACAGAAGTAAGTGGGAAGGACGAATACACAAAGCATCATAAAAAATATATATATATTTTTTACTGTTTAGTGGGTAAAAACTCACATACATAAAACAAATTAAGTTCATTTCTTTAACCTAGGACATATTGTTATCAGCTCTTTAAAATGTCTCTGCAAATGTCAGGAAACAGAAGTTCCCCAATTACTCATGTTCAATACATTCTCTGTCACATGCAGAATTTGCCTATTTTGGGGCATGAAATCTAAGCACGGGCAATGTAGCTTTAGGTGTCCTTTCTTTCCCACAGTCATATATAGTACAGTCCTACACTGTTTGCTCCCTCCAAAAATAATTGCTATCAGAATCCCTAGAAAGTTAAATTAGTTGGTTTTAGGTTGTCTTCAGATTGCAAAAGGACCACATAAGGATGAAATACTTTGGTTCTTTTTTTAGGTTGTGGCTTAATTTAAATTCTCTACGTCAGTGGTTCTCAAACTTCAGCTGCATCCTAATCACCTGAAGGTGATTGCTAAGTCATCTTGCTAAAGCTCAGGTGGCTTTCTGGGCCTTACCCACAGTGTTTGGGTTCAGGAGGTCTAGGGTGAAGCCCAGTGAATCACAATTCTAATGTCGATGCTGCTGTTTGGGGACCACACTTTGAGAAACACTGTCCTGGATTAATGGGTTCCCTAACTGTAGGTCTTCAGGATCACTGAGCAGCTATTATAAACTATGTATTCCTGGGTTAACCTCTTGAGAATCTGAGTCAGTGAGTCTACTAGAGGTACTCAGATTTTATACATTTTCATTGTCCTTCAGATAATTCTGATAACCATTTGGGCTGCGAATTTCTCTTCCATGTGGCTCTCCTCAGAACTCTCCTCTGGCACTGAAGGCTGACTGCCCTTTGGTTCTTCATTTGTAGAATAACTTCACAGGGCAATGTATTGCTCCCAGTGGGTGATGCAATTTTGTAGTTTCATTTATTAATACCGTCATTCTTATAAAGTGGATGTTGATTGCATTCTTGAGATCTCAGGAAAAAGAGCAGGTGTTTCTTTTTGGAGGTTGGTTTATGAAATTATACTGCCCAGAGACATATATTAATTAGATCATTTATGAAGAAAAATATGAAAAGCAAAATTCTGGGTTGTGTGTTCCACTGTTCAAAGAAATCAAATAATGGGAAATGTTTAATAGTTTTCTAATTAATAATACATTAGAAAAATGTATAATATTTTACTTATAACTTTGGACTAGTTTTTATGCAAATCTTCCCTTTGAGTTGGGTCAGGAGAACCCAAAGCACTGGTAAAATTTTACTAGTATTTTGGAAAATTGAATGTGTTTGCTTGGGATGGTAGTATTGATATTTGTGCTTGAAGAAAATAGAATTTTTTTAACATAATATGATTTTCTTGGGCTTCTTTTGAAAGTGATTTCTAAGACCAGATTAGATGATTAAAGCCAAGATCTCTTTCCCTGAAGAAGGGGCAAGAACCACATTAATCAATCAGTTAGTCAATCGATTGATCTATTTAATCTGTATCTTTTCATTGAAAATTCCTAGTAGCCCCCATATAGACCTTTGAAAAAATCTTTCTAGGGAATTTGCTGATTTGTCTGAATTCAGGATGTTTTAGCAAACCCAATCTGGGGAGGAACAGTGATTTGTGCTGTGCAAAGACAAGGGAGTTTTGAGAGATTGTATTAGGCTGGGATGGTGATATTGGATCAGCTAAGCCTTTCTCCCTATAAACTTAAGGACTGGAGAATACTTATGATGCAGGGACCACACACTAATCATTCTGGAATTAGTTACAGATCCTCAAAGTACTACTAGGTCAACAGCTGGAAAGGATGCTTACCAGAGAATCATGGATATATAATCACTTAATTATTACATTTCTGGATGTGTGAAATTATCAATTATTTGTCACGTTTCATTTCTGAGGTCAAAGACTTCAGCAACTCCCTTCACTTTATTTATTTTCTTTAAAGTTTACTTATTTATGGGTGGGGGGAGCAGGGACAGGGGGAGATGGAGTGAGAGAATCCTAAGCAGGCTCCACACTGTCAGTGCAGATCCTATCATGGGGCTTGAGCTCAGGAACAGTAAGATCATGATCAGAGCTGAAGTCAGAGGCTTAACCTGCTGAGCCACCCAGGTGCCCCAACTCCCTTCACTTTAAAGAATAAGCAGTTCCACAGCAAAGTTTGAGGCATGGTAGGCTGCATGAAGAATCTCTGGCATTCTAATAAATTTTTTATTGTTTTGTAGGCTACTGCGAATACCAATTTTATTACAGATTATTGCTGATAGGTATTTTTCTACATTATCCATCCATTCATTCTTTCCAATAATTGTGAAGTATAAATGCCTGCTTAAAAATATCTATTGATTTAATGTAGCCACTAATGTATAATTTCTTTAACCTTCACCAAAGTGACACCCTGGAAGCAATGACTGACCCTTTACTCACATATACAGATATCCATTTCTTTCATTGGGAGATATTTATTTCATGGTCAAATGCAGTGACTCATTAAAATATGTACTGGATTTCCATTTATTCTTTAGACTCCAAGGTGCTTGGTGGTCCCACTGCTGAGCTGTGACAGCTCTGTAATTTCCCTGCTCTGGGGTTCTGAGTGGGAGTGTGGTCTCCTTCACTCGCCTGGGTGGCGCAGTCGGTTAAGCGTCCGACTTCAGCCAGGTCACGATCTCGCGGTCCGTGAGTTCGAGCCCCGCGTCGGGCTATGGGCTGATGGCTCGGAGCCTGGAGCCTGTTTCCGATTCTGTGTCTCCCTCTCTTTCTGCCCCTCCCCCGTTCATGCTCTGTCTCTCTCTGTCCCAAAAATAAATAAACGTTGAAAAAAAAAATTCAAAACCTGTAGGAGAAGGGGGTCAGAGGATGTAGAGACAGAGAATAGGGAGAATAAACAGTAATGCACTGATTGTGAAGAAAGCTGATGTGGAAAGTGAGGACAGGTGTGATTGAGAGAGGAGTATGAACCAAAGACTATTTCCTCCAAAGAATAATGGTGAAAGCTTTTCTCTCTGATTCAGAATGGGTGCAACCCTTTGAAGGAAGAGCTGGGGGAGATTCTTCAATAGTGAAACATCAACACTGAAAACTTTCTCAATTAGATTGAACCCAATCTCAACATGCTAAATGAATGCACTTTCTTTCTAGGGTATGAAAACCCAATAAGCGTTTCCTAGGAATGCGGAGCTCAGAGTGGAATTTAACATAAGCTTATCCATCATATATTTTCATGTCTGTTGGTGTTAATGTTCTCTGTCCTTCTTAAAGCAGAGAATGTCAGAAACCCAGACAAGTATCATTTGATCACACACTTATCTTGGTGCATTGTCACCAGTGAGTGTTCTGTAAGTGCTCCTTGGGTGGTGTTTTCAACACAAATGGTTATTTCAAAAAGAAGTATGTAATAGGAATGGTCACTGGTTTCAAGCAGGGGACCATTTGCAGTAATTATGTCTTCTTATTAAATATGTGATAGGCATCAGAGACACAAATTTCTTGTGCCTAATAACTACAAAGGATCTTTGATAATAAGCCCCAGCCTGCACTTTCAAAAGTTTCTATTTTAGTGGGAAAAAGGGAACACAAGCAAATCACTATCCTGAGAGACTTGAAAAATGGCTGAGTTGACTCGTTCAAATGGGACAGAATCTTAGATCTCTTATCTTTTGATGGCAGACAGAGGATGGAGGATTGGAGAAAAGTGTGGGAAATGAATCTTTAATTTTCCTGATGAGGTTATACAAATAACAACAGTAGACTTTACAATGAAAGTCAGAAATGTTAACCCAAGTGGACACTTGGAAGGCCAGTGTTTTTTCTTAAGTACCCTTGGGTTCTACAGTGTTCTTTCTTCCACACCATGGCATATCTTTCCTGTTCAAAGAGCTCCCTTTGGAATTAATAAAACATTCATTTAACTGTACCATAAGTCCTATATGTTTCCCAAACATGAGAAGACATGACTGAACAGATAGCTAGATGGCTAAGCAGAGTAAGAAGATATCTTGGAATTGAATTGCAATTGTAAATATTGTTTGTTATGATCAAAACTCCCACAAAACATCAATTAATTTTAGATAATTACTACTTGGAGACTACATAATTGCATGTTTCCCTCCAGAGTCACCTTGCCTTTGTGCAGAGTATTTAATTGGCATGCAGTTAACCTGAAAGGGAAGGGCACTTATAGTAGAATTAAGGACTGTAGCCATATGACATTCTAAATCGAAATATGTGAAGCCACTGAGATATTTAATCATAGTAGTTATTATATCTTTGGAATTAAATCCAGTAGGAGAAAAAAGTTTTAGTTTCAGGATTACATACGAGTCTCCCTTTTCAGAATGTAAAAGAGCTGTATGTGTGCAAATCAGAGGACCAGTCTTGAAGGTGAAAGAGTTTTCCATTCACCCTGGAATTGTGGAGACACCTAACTTGGGGGATTTACATAGAAAACTTGCCCAGCAGAATGCCCAATGTTCTCAACAGTGTAGTGGTCAAGACAGAGGCTCTGGGACCAAATCCTATGGGCCTGAAACTTTGCCTTTTCACTTATTTGCTGAGCAAACTACCTCCTTTTTCAACTTTAGTTTCATCACCTATAAAATGGGAATAATAACAGTAAAATGGAAATTATAAAATATCTGCTTGGGAGCATTGGTAGGGATTTTTATGACCTAAATTATGTAAAATGTTTAGCATAGTGTCTTATATTTGGTAAATGTTTGAAAAATGTTTATTGTATTTAGTTTTGCGATGGTGATTTCTTCCCTAAGACATATACTGTAAGATATAAACTAACTCAAATTTTGCTTCAGTTGTGCTGTCTCATTCTCCATTCAAAGAAATTTAGTTTGAATTAGCCACATATGCATTATGCATTATAATGATCCTTAACTAGAATGACATGTTTTAAAAGCAGTTTTATCTTTGCATTTTTTGATAATTTAAATATGTAACAAAGTGCATCTACTATGTCCACCATAAAAATATTCATTGAAAGGCTCCATTTAAAAAGCACAAGGTAGGGGCACCTGGGTGGCTCAATTGGTTTAGTGTCTGGCTTCAGCTCAGGTCGTGATTCCCAGGGCTCATGATTCCATGTTGGGGTCTGTGCTGATAGCTCTGAGCCTGCAGCCTGTTTCTGATTCTGTCTCTGTCTCTCTCTCTGCTCTCAAAAATAAATAAACATTAAACAAATAAAGATAAAATAAAAAGTACAAGGTAACGGCACCTGGGTGGCTCAGTTGGTTAAGCATCTGACTCTTGATTTCAGCTCAGGTCATAATCTCACGGTTTGTGAGTTCAAGCCCTGCCTTGGGCCTGTGCTGATAGTGTGGAGCCTGATTGGGATTCTCTCTCTCTCTCTCTCTCTCTCTCTCTCTCTGTTTTTGTTCCTCCCCCACTTATGCTCTCTATCTCAAAATAAATAAATAAGCTTTAAAAATGTACAAGGTAAATTTTTTTTTGATCATTAAAATTGTTCAAAGTCTATTCAAGGGTTCCTTTGTCAAATTCTATGTGCAAGATTCTATTTGAGTAGTTTGGATTTAAATTTCTGTAATCTTTTAAAAGGCAACATTCTACATCCCTTAAAGTATATATTTTATTGGACATTCCTATCCAAATTTAATGAGAATTTCTTTTTTTGAATTTTTCAGGTCTATATATATGGAACAAACAGGTTGTAGGATAATCTCCTATCACCCTTATATTTATTATTGCCTAATAAGAAAGTTCACAGTAATCACAGGACTATGAGCAAGTCCTTGCTTGTCTGGACAGAGTTAAATGTCATGATGATATGCATCTGCAGTTACCAATGCTTGTACAAACCTGGTGTCTTAACATTATGTCAAGAATCCATGTAGGTACGAATGGTCTTCTATAGACTAGAGAACAATTCACAAGGGCACAAAGTGAGGCTGTATTCTACCCCTTTTTTATTATTTTTTGAAGTTATTTATAATTATTAGACTTCTGGGAGATATGGAAGCATGACCATACATCATAAAGTAGTTGGTATGGTTTAATTGTCATGCACCAGGAAAGGCTTCAATAAATGACTGGTCCTATTAACTCACTGTTTCTAAAGGAATGGTATAAGGTCTACTGTCATATTTCCTGGGATCTAAGATGCTGTTAATTGTAAATTTCACTGAAGATTTAATAACAGGTTTTAAAAATAAATATTGTATTTGATGTTCCAACAAATAAAAGATCTTCTCACTTAAGAAACATTAACTAACATATGAGCAATCACGTAAATGTATTTTACAACTGATCAATGAGCAGATGGGGCTTGAGGAGTTCTTAAGGGCCTCTGGGAATACTGCTTGACAGACCCATGCCAAGAGGCCCTCTCTGCCCTGGAAAGTACTTACTTGGGTAGTTCTTTACTGCACTGATCACCAAGGTGAACTTAAAGGGGTGATCTGGATGCAAACATATTAAATGCTGAAGTTCTTTGTAGGGTTGGGGGCATTCCATGCCTCCCAGAGAACCTGAGTGGGTGGGGTGGGGATATACCAATGGTATACATTAATACAAATTATAAAAATCTTACATTTAAGCTTAGATAATAATAAAATTAACACTCACAAACTAAAGTAAAATAGAGTAAACTTTGAAAAAACTTCTATTTTTTTGTCTCAAGTGGGGAATATCAGTAGAGAAGACTGTGGTAGAAATACAAAAGTGAAAGAGAAAGTATTAAGAAAGATATGTAAAAGGTTGGAAAATGTGGAATCATATTTGTGATAAAAAAATCTACTGAACTGGAGCAGAGAAATATAAGGTTTGGTACATAAAAATAAATACAAGACAGTGATTTTAAAAAACACAGGCCATTCAGTAAGACAAGATGCCAAAGAGAAATGTCCATATTTTGGAGATCACAATAGTAAGATAAATCGGAGTCAGCCAAATAAATCAAAGGC
This sequence comes from Puma concolor, assembly GCF_028749965.1. Lineage (NCBI taxonomy): Eukaryota > Metazoa > Chordata > Mammalia > Carnivora > Felidae > Puma > Puma concolor. The sequence goes on from NC_141671.1 coordinate 82,998,767, forward strand.
TGCCTGAGACTGTCTTATACAGCCGTGAAGACACCTGTTCCTATTAACGATATTATAATGAGAGAAATGACATAGAAATGAAGAAGATAGTCATTAGGGGTGAAATTACATAAGGCTGAGTTAGCTCTGCCTTCAGGGAAGGTTTCACAATTAGTCTGGGACACAGGGTGAGATTCCCAGGTCATCATCTTCACGTTGTGAAGACCATAGGACTAACTTTTCTCAGAGGCTTCTGTGCATTGCTTAGGTTATAAGGATTTGTGTCAGGTTGCTGTCATGATGGATTGTCTTGCCATGAGTAGCCATTAAGGCTTGCTGAATCCATTCAAAAAGATAGGTGTAGTCATAAGAGTGAGCAGCCAGATCTGTCTGAATTTAATCCTCTACTCCCTTCCCCATCCTCGACATCTGCAAAATAATTTTCACTAAGTTACGGTTTGACATTCTGTCTTGGTTTACACTGAGGAATGCTATACAAAATAAAATTTTAAAAACTAAAACCTATTAGGCATATACGATAGGGGTGATACTAAATAGATTGCCTTTTATATCCCCTAATGTCCCTTGTTTTAAGGCCTTTGGAAAAAAAAATCTTTGAACTTCTTTAAATTCTCCTTTTTACATGACAAAAAAGAAAAAAAAGAGAGAAAGAGAGAGAGAGAGTCACGTATCTGATTTTCTTTCTCCATTTTTTAGAAGCTACCCAGATGCTTGGAGACAAAATTTTAGCTCAATTTTAATAATAGCATAGAATATATATGCAAGTCTAATCTTTCTTTTGGTTTTGATATTCTATCATAATTTATAATTTCCCACACCCTGATTTTTTTACTTATTCCTATTTTAGTGGAAGTAATCTTGAGAACTGTTTCAAATAATCTGTAACAAGGCCTATTATACATAAATATGAACAATAAAGTATATATAAGAAATTAAATACATTTTGTTTTTGCTTTTTCAATTTTAGTTTTGTTTGGTTTAGTGCGATCTGATATGGTGAATTGTTAATGTGTTAGTTACACACACACACGCACACACACACACAAAATGTGTGTACCAGAAAAGTAGGAAGTGGGATGTTAGAAAGACAGAAACACTAGCAGGTAATAATGTCTGCTTGATGGGATGAATAAAATTTTGGTAATGTAGTGCAATTTTAAAGTTATTTATGGGATTATATAGTTGATTACTTTTGTGTCTTGCTCCTCTTGGACCTTAAAAGTGTTTTCACTGGCTACATAGCATGTTATTCCTTGTTAATATAATCACCTCTGTGAATTAATCTCTCTTTTTCATAGGGGAAATGAAACTTCTAGCTAAGATCTCCAAAATAAACCTTGATGGATCATGAAGAAAGGATGAATCATGAGGAAGGGGACCTATATATTTCTTACCAGCTCTAAGAAAGGTAGTATCCCAATAAATATGAAGGTCCGGGGTAAAAAAAAAACAAAAGCCATAAATATATATTACTCAAACAATTCTCAGTTAAATGCTTTATGGAGTCTTTTCAGGTTAAATGGAATTTTGGGGGCCCATGCTCTTATTCAAAGAGTGGCCAGGTGGCTCACCCGCTGTCTCACAGTGTGCTGGTGACAGGACTGAGAGACTGCATTCAGGCCCATGTTCTTGTCATTTCACCCCTAAACCAAACATGGGAGACACTACACTTCTAACTTTGGAAGTGATAGTCATTCTCTTTATGTGGGCCTGTGTAAATGTTCTTAGGGACTTGGAAAATAAAACTGAATTTGAATTTTGTGTCTATTTGGATAATTTAAGGTTTATCTGACTCATCCTTATGATAAAGTTTTTCAAAGAATGTATATTTTATGGAGATTTCTGACTGATGAAATATTCAGCTGTTTTTAAGTCAGTAAACATCACTCTTAGTCACTAGCATAGAGTTAAGAAAATGGACTTTGGAGCCAGACAGATTAAACTTGAATCCTGATTCCTCCATTTAGTAGCTGTGTGACCTCGGTCAAGTTTCTTAACCTGTCTGTACATCAGTTTCTTCATCTGTATAATAAAGATCATATTAGGAACTACCTCATTTCATGAATTAATACTCATGAGTTAATTACTCATTAAATGAGTTAATACATAAGGACTTCAAATAGTACCTGGCACAAAATAAGCAGTCAGTAAACATTGGCTTTTATTTCTCTGCTTTGTTTTTCTACTTTTGATTTTTAGATTGATATATGCACAGATTCCCACATGTTTTACTATCTTTGAATAGAAAATATGGTATATAAGAGAATATGAGTGAGCAAAAAACCATTCAAAGGAACATAAAGGTCATCTAATTTGAGGAAATATTCAATTCATAAAGGTCTACCATAGCATTCTACCAAGTGTTCATTCTAATTGTGCTTAAACTTTAAAAGGTGACGAATTCACCTCTTCCTGAGGCAGTCCATTCCATGTGGACAATTTTATTACAAAGTTACCCATGTATTGAACTGAAATCTATCTTTCTCTAGCTTCCATTGGTTCTAGTTGTTTACTTTGGAATGGCACAAAGAAAATTTAACTCTCCTTTCAAATGGCAGCCTCTACTAAGTATTTGAAGGGAGCTTTCACTTGATACCAACTCCTCCCATTTTCTTCCTTAAAGACAAATGAATGGTTGAGACACATGATTTCAAATGTTCTTCCTCTCTCTCTCTCTCTCTCTCTCTCTCTCTCTCTGTGCTCCTTCTCCCAACATTATCTCATCTATAATAGTTTTTATCAAAAATTGATACATACAATTTTTGCCCTGATTGTGTTCCAGGATCCAAAGTCCCTTGCATGTTTTCTAGATGGTGATTGATGGAAAAATAAGTTAATTCTGTAGGGAACTTTCCTTTTTGCAGAGAACCTCATCAACTGCATAGACCCTTTTGAAAATGGTGACATATAATCTAAAACATCTGATGCGTGTAAGACATTAGAAACATAGGATCAACTTTTGGCCTCAATGTCAAAGAAATGGAAATATTAACACACAAGTCTCTTCATCCATTGATTGTGAACTTGATAACTTTATCTCTCTTGAGGTCCCTTAAAAATCTGAATTTTTGCTATTTTGATTTCTCTTACCATCATTAGATACAGGTCAGAAAGAATTTCGGTTGGCCAAGTATGTGTATCCCCCCATGCAGTCAATGGATTATAATATCAGAAGTTTGGGCCACACTTTTATTGTAATGAAGGATGTTAATACTTAACTCATCCGTGTTTTAGTGTGCAAGTTATTTTAAATAAGATGTGTGTAGTGCTTAGTATAATGCCTGACAAAAAGTAGTTACTTAGTAAATGAAAAGTAATGGGACTGATAAATTTTTAGTACAAAAGGAAACCCCATTATATACTAGTTTTTGTAATGTTCTAGACATTACAAAATATTTCAGAACTCTTCCTGAGTATGGTATATTATACAAGAAGCCCGAAATGTAGAAGTCCTCTGTTATTCCCAATCGTTTATATTATGGAATTCCATTTTCCAGAAATAGTCATTGTTGATGATTTGGTATGTATTCTGTCCTTCCAAACATTTTGTTTTATTAAACAGGTGTATGGATATGTATATTCACAACATGAATAGTTATACATATAAATGACTACATATATATGTGTTTTTTTTTACAAGTGGAATCGTGTTATATATCATTTTGCAATCCCCTTTATTCACTTAATACACCATGGATGTGTGTCCATGGCTAAAAATTGACACACCTCACTTTTTTAATAGCCACACAGTGCTCTATTGCATGGATGTACTGTGCTTTATTTAATAATCCCTTAAGGACAGATATTTAGAATGTATCCATTGACTTGCTAATGTAGTAATTCAACAAAAAACATCCTGGACAAATATTTTTGCACACTTAGATAAGCCTTGAGGCCATAGTCTTTAAAGTGGAATTACTAGGTCAAAGGGCAAATATGTTCAAATTTAAATAGTTATTGCCAAATTGACCTTCAAAAATTTGTACCAAAGTGCACTTTCACTCCCAGTGCATTAATTTCTTCTTTCATTCAACAGAAAAGTTTCTATTATTCCCACACTGTCACCAGTATGTGCATTATCAGCTTTTAAAATATTTTTTTGCCCATTTGGTTAGTGAAAAATGATAGACTACTGATGTTTTAATTTGCATTCTAAAACTGAGTCAAACTGAGCATCTTAAGCTTGTTGGCTATTTGTATTTCTTTTTCTGTGAACCCGCCAGACGAATTCATTGTCTATTGTTCTATCAGATTGCCAATCTTTTTCTTATTGATTTAAAAATCATTACCATATTAGGGCTCTGTTGTAAAATTTGTCTCCTAGTTGGTTGTTTAGAGGGAGGTCACCCATTTGATTGATTATATGAAGCAGCATTGCTACCATGGAAAGAGTGCTGGACTTAGGGTGTGAATGAGTCAGTTCTTGTTCTGGCTCTGTCACTTGTTCCATGACCTTGTTTTTTTTCATCTGAAAAATGGGGATAACTAACACCTGCCTGTCACTAAATGTGATAATGTACATGAAGACATTTAGTGGACTCTAAAGTGCTTTGCAGATATCGTATGTTGTTATTTTTATATCTTTGGAAAGATTCATGTGAGAAAAGAAAAGATTTTTGCCTTTAATCCTTAAACTCTGGTTTCTTGCTTCATGAGGCCAAAGCCAACCTCTTTACATATGGCAAATTTAAAAGTATTGACTTCAGATTAAGGACAAGTTGTATTAAGTTCTTTCTACTCTGTATTGGTCAGGTCTCATCTGGAAAGCTGAGCTCATGTCTGGGGACTGTGCTTTAAAGACAGTGCTGTTGTTCTGGCCAGCACTGGGTGAGAAGGTGCCAGGAAGTAAAGGGCCTGGAAACCACATTATTAAAGCCTAGGAAAGCTTATTTTGGAAAAAGGTAAATTACAAATATTTAATATTTTTCTTTAACATTTGAAAGGCTGCCCTGGGATAAGGAATAGACTTGGTTTTCATTGTTCCACAGAGGAGATCTAGTACTTCTAGTCCTCAATTTGGAATCTTTATAAGGTGTAGCAATTCCAGTTCTTTGACAGTGGAACAGGGTATCTCAAAATAGTGATCTTCTCATTAATGAATGTATTCAAGCAGAAGTAGAATGTCAGGAAATGTTGTAGAAGGGATTTCTGAGTGAGAAGACAGTCATTTCTTTTTTTAAAAAAATATTTTTTTAACGTTTATTTATTTTTTGAGAGACAGAGAATGAGCAGGGGAGGTGCAGAGAAAGGGAGACACAGAATCAGAAGTAGGCTCCAGGCTCTGAGCTGTCAGCACAGAGCCCGATGTGGGGCTCAAACTCACGAACCATGAGATAATGACCTGGGCTGAAGTCGGTTGCTTAACCAACTGAGCCACCCAGGCACCCTGAGAAGACAGTCATTTCTGAGGCCCATCTGTATTGTCTGTCATATGGGTATCTTTTCCACTCAATTATATTCATTTTCCTTTATAATTTTTGAGGAAATGCCATTTGCCTCATACTGAGTTCAGTATTGTAAGCAATATAGAAGCATAAGATTTGATCAAGGAGTTATTCTTTTAAAGGAAACTAATTGTGGAAGGGTAGAGAGAGGATTGAACTAGAATCAGAACATTTCAAAAGCATTTCAAAGATTTCAAAAGATTTCATGACATCCATTTCCACTGTCACTATTATCCTAGAGCCTTTTTGTTGATTTTCTTTCCTTCACTCTTATATTCCCCTTATTCTTTCCTTTATTTTCCTTTCCTATCTGGATCATTGTGAATGCCCTTCCTCTCTCCCTTCCTCCCTCCCTCCCTTCCTTCCTTCCTTCCTTCCTTCCTTCCTTCCTTCCTTCCTTCCTTCCTTCTATTTTATATGAGGACTTCTAGTTTTGCTTCAAATCAATGTTACTAAGATTCATCTATATTTTTGAGTATAGCTGCAGTTCATTCATTTTCCATTGTTGTATAATATTTCATTATGTGAATATACTACAATTTAGTTTTTCATTTTCCTGTTAAAAAGCATTTAATTATGTTTTAAGCATTTTGCTTTATGGACAAATATTGTTGTATGTACCTGCTGATATTCATGTGCAAGGGTTTCTCTAGGATTTATACTGTAAGTGGAAATGCTGAGTCAGAGGGTATATGTATGTTTGCCTTTGCAGAGTAAAGCTAAATTGTTTTACAAAATGTCTGTATCTTTGGCTATATTAAAGTAGCCTCCTTTATAATAATTTACCATGCTAAAATATATTTTCTTACATTACCTTATCCACATACCCAAGGACCCATAATAGCTTTCTGATCAAAGGACTCTCTTATATATATATTTTATGAAATTTATTGTCAAACTGGTTTCTGTAAAACACCCAGTGCTCATCCCAACAGGTGCCTCCTCAATGCCCATCACCCACTTTCCCCTCCCTCCCACCCCCCATCAACCCTCAGTTTGTTCTCAGTATTTAAGAGTCTCTTATGGTTTGCCTCATTCCCTCTCTGTAACTTCCCCCCCTCCCCCCTGGTTCTGATCAAAGGACTCTCAATAGTACATTCAAAATTCTCCATTGACTGGCAATCTTTTGCCCATTCACAGTCATCTCTTATGGTCCCCCATAAGGATGACTTCATTCTAACCAGGCCTGTGGCTTTATCATCTCTTTTCCCGTTTTTCCTGTCTCATCTTTTCTTCTACCTCCTTGTCAATCTTAGTCTACTTATAGCAGAGGTTTAAGAACACAAACTCTGGAGCTTGAATTTCTGCTTCACCACTGCTAGCTGAGAGACCTTATTCATATCTGTGTCTCAGTTTCCCTCCCTATCTGTGAATTGGGGATAATAATAGGACTTACCCCAGATTGTTGCTGTAAGAATTAAATGAATTAACATTCATAAAATTTTTAGAACAGTAGATGTTATATAAGTATCTGATATTTTTATTATTATTCCAGTATAGGCTCTTATCTTTTTCTAGAAGTATTTTCTGACAAACTAATTTTACATTGTGCTGCATTTCATAAATAATGCATCATTGGTATCTTGCTTGAGAGCAGAAACCATATTGGTACAATTTCCTTTCTAAGTGTCTAGTTCAAGTTGGGCTTGCTGATTAATAAAATGCAATAAAATAATCTATGGGAATCAGATTCCCAAGTTTTCATAGTCTTGATACCACTATCAAAGAGCAGCTTTCTCATGTGTAAAACTCCACTTGGCTACTAATTTCATTGCTATGACACTAACTTATGACTCTAACCTTAACACTAAGCCTAAATAATTCACTTTGGAGCCTAAATTCTAAAGGTATAATTGGGACATAGGGTAAGGAAAGAGTCCCCCAAACACAAAAGTCTGGGATTTGCCCATTTTCCTAACCCTGTACAGAGTTCCAAATTCTGCAGACTGGATTAGATTGCAGGAGCTGTGTGTGTTTTTCTAGAGAATTACTCTGGTGAATTGGTGAAACAACACAAGGTCTTGGAGCAGACCTGAATGATGCACCTTGCTGTACTCCCAAAGATGGACACTGTACCCCAAATGTCCATTCTCCAGCATCATGCCCCAGGCAGGTGCTCCATTTGCCATTCACTTGATGGGATGTGCTCCCAATGGCACTACCATTTCTGAGCTTATGGACCAACATTGGTTGTCATGGCTACAGGTTGCTGGACAGCTCACTTAATCTTTAAAGATAGGTCTTCTTTGATTGCATGCTATAACATTATTCTTGCAAGTGCCATTTTTCTGAAGGACTTCTGGAGCAATAGAAAAAGCCATAAATTGCTTTCCATTGCTGGGAAAAAATCATGTATCTGTTTGAGTATACAGGCATCTTCAGAGGGCTGTTTGTGATTGTAGCATTTTTAGACTCAATAGAGCCACATAATAAAGCAAACTCTCTCTAAGCATTAGAGTGTCCGCTCTCTCTAGTTTGAAGCACACAGATGAAGATAAAGATACACTGGAGAGGAAAATGTTTCTCCCAGAGAAGCAGAACAGAGAGTGTGAAGTGCTAAAGACCCAGAAAAGGGATAATGATTAGAATTTCAGGTATTCTTGAGCTATTGGATCAATTCAAAATGCATGAGTTTTTCAGTTTTTTACAAGAATGCTATAAATGAAAAAAATTGTCATGCCGGTTTACATTTGAATATTGCTGACTTGTAGTTTTAACAAAGCCATTCATATTGTCATGAATTGGAGATGGCCCAAATCTGCATTGTGTATAAATCTTTCCATCTGCTAAGTTCTTAAATTCAGTTTTTGAGTGTCTGATATTAAAACATTAACAAAATTATTATATTCCTATTTGGTATACATGTAGTTTAAGAAAAAGGAATTATTTATACCTTTAAAAAGTTGAGAAAGCGAAAACACTTTGAATATATAGGTAATGTTTATAAATAAGTATGTTTGAAGTGCGACAAACTTGCTTCTCCATAATTAGTGAGCCGGGTTGTTACAAATTTGGGAAAAGAGGGAGAAAAATATTTCTCCTTACAGAAGTGGTGGTTGGAATTTTCTGTTTGTATTAGAAAGAAAGAATACTTCAACCTAAGAAATGTGATGTCGTCCTTCATCTTTTTTTTTTTTAAACTAACCTTTTGGCCCATTTAGGAATTAAAATAATGTATAGCCTTCTCCGGTTGTAAGAGGATTGGCAAATAACATGCTTAGGATGAAGAGATCAGGATGACTATTCTTTAATCTGAACAAGTAATTTATAGGATTATGGAAAAATCCAGGTTCTTGACTATCCCCACTTCAGAGAAAGACATAATTAAATTACAAGACAGAAAAAAGAGCCATGAATCGGCTACATTCTGTAATCACTCAATAAGTTTCAATGATTATTGAAAGCAGGTTAATGCAAAACTCAGCTGTTTGTCTTTGATATACATGAGAATTCTTTGGACATTTCATCTAAATCACTTTGAAACACCTAGCAGCTTGGTACTATAATGCGAACAGACCCATTCTTATAAATCTGGTAGTGGTATCCATTCTTTAAAAGGTACACCACATTGCTATAGGCCAAAGCCTCTTTCATGTCATTATATAACAATGACAACAACTCAATTTAAGTGTATAATGACCCAAGCCAGCCATCCATAGCAGCAAAAATTTAATAGCAACCTTATCTGGAATGCTGACAAGGAGCACTTCCCAAGAAACCATTACAGCCTCTTCAGTTTACAAAACAATTGGCTTTAATCTTTAATACTGCTAAGCAGTAGGGGGCAGATAGGCACATTAGCATAGCTTTACTTTTTATAAATAGCATTTAATACACTATATTCAGATACTGTAGGACTAAGCATCTTATGTCAGTTTTAGACTTGAGCAAATAGTACAAGGATTTCTTTTTTCTTGAAAGCCAAGATATGATGCTTGCATTCCCACAATGGGGCTTAGGAGGGTTTGTATATCAATGAAGTTTGAAGGCAAAACCTTGAACATGTGTCCTTAGGGAAATGCGAGGATCCTTGACATGAATTTAAGTTACAATAAGAAGAAAACCATTAAGAGGAAATTTTCTCAGTTCACTGTAGAAACATTAGCTTCATTAAGCTCATAGACTTTTGCTTGGAGCATAAAGTCACACTCTAGCCTCACCATGATAGCATTTCATCTGCTCTATGGTTTTTCATTTTTAAAAAAATTCTTTTACTATTTCATGAGAGAAACCCATGTGTGAATTGCAGATACTCTCTTTCTTAAGGAGGCAAATATATTTTTTATTGTTGCAGTATGTCTTTGGTTATCACGGAAGAAAAGGCTTACTTAATGAGATTGTTAAAACTGAAGACTGGGCTCAGCTCCTTACTGGGGTGCTCATATTCAGCACATGCCGGGTCGTACTGCAAAGCACACCATACACATAGCACACACCTTCCTGGAACATCAGGTTTCCTTGATGATAAGAAATATAATTATAAATTTTATATTAAAGCAGACACAAATGTATTCTTAATATGTTGAACAGTGTTCCTGCATGTTAAGATAAATAAAACATAAGACCAAAAAATTTCGAATTGTGTCGCACTGCTTCAGAGGTGAGCTCCCAAGTTCCCAGGGAGGAGAACACTTGCCTTTTAGTTAAGGGCATTTGACAAGAAAGATTTGAGGAGAACTGGCTTAAACAATGGGGAGCATGACCTACTGTCTGTAGAAAGCATGTGTTAGATTATAATTTAAGGCAAAGAAATTCAAATATAGTTTTGCCTTAAGATACATTCTGGCAGAACTTTTTCTTTAACTGCAAATAGAATTGGGAAAAACACAGGTTTTGAATTCTTGGCATTATATTTAAAATGTAATAAAGCTATTTTGGAATTAACTTAGGCATTATTTATCTGGAGAGACTAGATCTGTCAACTTGCTTCACACTTGTTACCTCTGACCTCTTTTGATTTGCTTCTTGGGTTTGAAAGGAGTATTTCTTTTTAACAATCATTGTTATCAACTATCTCAGTCATAAAGGCTTTTCTACTTTCAATGCTGTATTGACATGTTAGGTGGCTTGACCATTTCGACTGAATTGTTGCTTAAATACGTAATATATATAAATATCGTCCTAACAGAAACAGTTTACGGGTATCAGTCTTCCATCTTCTGACTTCAAATATGCCCATCCGCATCTGTGAACATACTTTCTTTTTTTTAAATTTTTTAAAAATGTTTTTATTTATTTTTGAGAAAGGGAGAGACAGAGCATGAGCAGGGGAGGGGCAGAGAGAGAGGGAGACACAGAATCTGAAGCAGACTCTAGGCTCTGAGCTGTTAGCACAGAGCCTGCCTGATGCAGGGCTCGAACTCACAGACTGTGAGATCATGACCTGAGCTGAAGTTGCACGCTTAACCGACTGAGCCACCCAGGCGCCCCCCCTGTGAACATACTTTCTATGGGAGAACTTCAACTATATTGATAATCTTTTCCATCTTAATAAAATACCAGCAAACAATCCCTTAGTCAAGGGAAATATCAAACCCTAACTCTGCCTTCAAGGAGTTTCTAGTCTGTTATGGAAGATGAGATTAGGACACAGAAAACAATTTTAGAAAAAACTGCACCATAAGATGTAAAATTAATTAAACAAGAAGGCTGAGGTGGCTTTAATAACATGGAGGCCTACGTAAGCAAAACGAAATTTAAGCCTGTGAATGCCTCAAGGTTATGCAATCACATCAGTCACAAGCAACCAACTAGGCTTTAAACTACAGCAGTCACATAATTTCTTTTCTTTGTTTCTGCATTTTCTATATACGTCTTTACCCTGGCTCCTCTTAGTGGAGCACACTAACCACTTCTGTTTTGGTGCTGCCCAGTTTGAATCGATTTTTGCTTAAATAAACTACAAAGTTTTTAAGGTGCCTCAGTTTATCTTGTAACAAAGGTATAGAAATAGAGGTTCAGAAAAGAATTGGCTGAATAATACACAGAGCCTTTCTTTATAGCTTATTTGAAAACGTCTAACAAAGAGCATTTATTTCAGTGTTAAAGCAGGCAGTAGTCAGAATTATAATAACTCCCCAGACTTTTTTTTTAGTACAATCTCTATTTTCTAAAGAGCTCTCAGTTGATCCTCACAACAATCCTGTGAGATAGACAAGACTTTTGCTTCCATTTCACAGAGGAAGAAACTAAGATTCACAAAGGTTAAATCATTTGTCCAAGGTCATAAACCTAAAAGCGGTATTGCAGTACTTGACCCTACACCAGGGATTCCTAGCTTAGAGATATTTTCTCAAATAAATGCTGCAAGGTTTCATGTCACCTAAGTCTTTTATAATTATGACTTTGTATTTATGAGTATTACCTTTTTATTCACATTAAAAGGGATCAACTCTGGAACACAGACCTACTCTACCTGGGTACTCAGAAACATACAAATAGTTATTTTTCAAAATGAGTTCTGTGGAACTCAAAGAAGGGGAGAAATGGAAATACAAAACTGGGGAATACTGTATACTACAGGCCTCTCTGGGAGACTTACAGTGTATGTGGTAGAGGAAAGACTCAGAAGAATACTACAAAAAATAAATGTATTTATTTACTGGTTTTCCAAACTAATTTGTATCTGGATCTTCCTTTTTATCCCATCTATTAACAATTTCTATATTTATACTAAATTAGGGCTTATTTCAGAAATCTCTTAGTTAAGAGCGGGCTTAAAAAAATAAGCCTAGTTTGAAATTCCCAGTGCCAAATTAGGTAGTAAATGCCTGGAATATGAATCTTATGCCCCTTTAACTTTGAAGGTCTCTGTAAAGAAAGAAGAGGATCTTTCAGTGTCTTTTTTCCATCTGCTTCCATCCTTTGGCTGTTCCAGAGCCGTTAACCACCATGCTGTGATGGTTTGAAGTAAACCAGCCTCGCTATGAAAAACTTTGATAGACTCAACATCTCTTTATTTTCTTCCCTGTAGTGATCATTGTGGCACAAAATGATTTTTGAGGTTATGGGATAAGAAAAAAGTTCTATGAAAGCAGGTCTTATTGATCCTATTGCAGGAGATCTCATCACCGAGGACGGAAGATGCAGTTACTGAACTGCTTTTTACCAGCCTATGGAAAGGCCGATGCATTAAGTTGAAAAGAATGGGCTTAGATCATAAATCTGTTCTTCAGGGAAATTACAGATTCGAGCTCTTTGAAGATATTTATTCCTTCAAAGTTCTTAATGTATGTTTATTCATTTCCCCAAGTTGATTTCAGGCACAAAGATAAGAAGAAAAACTTAATTCTTTATTGTGGCCATGCCTGGTCAGTGATTAGTATGAAAATGCTTTCTAAGTTTTCCAAAATTGCTTTTAAAATAACCATATTTTCTGCTTTCATTGGCATGCTTCTGTGTGGCCGAGACTAGCCTAAATCTTATTTCGTGAATATTATAAAATAAAACCCCAAAGAAAAAAGGTTGAAAGGAAATTCACCAAACTATTAACAACAATGGTTTTCTTAGAAAAGTGGAACAGTGGGTAATTATAGTCATTTTTTCTAATATCTTACATATTTTTCACATTTTCTACAATATTATTATAATACCATACGTTACTATGAAAATCAGAAAAAATATACTAAAGTTATGTAAAATTTAAAATTGGTGTCCCATTTCTCCCTAAACTCCAGAAACAATTTAGAGTTTTTGTTTTTCCTTTCATCACCACCTTTAAAAAAGGGGAGGGGGCAAGGTGAATATATAATTTTTCCAATAGTAACACTTTGCTAAAATTAAATGATCACATAATGATGATTAAACATCTAGGTCTGCCTCCAATAAAGAAGTGAGGAATGGCCTAATTACTGTAGTTTGCCAGGAAAAACCTATTCATTTGTCATTTCACCGAACATTACAACCAGAGTTTCACAAAAAGAACATTTTTCAATCTATAATTTCCCTCCCTCATAAACTGAGGTTCCTGTTGAGCAGACATGAGGGATTTAGCTGACACTGGCTGAGGAGAGCCCTCTAGCCTTCACAGAGGGCCTGGGGAGACTAATACCTATTTACATGCTTCAGGTCTTAGGAGTTACTGTCCGGAAAAATCTGAGACTGGGCATCTATCAGCTCCCACCCCCCTTTGTGTTTCTTGTATACATTTGTTTCTGATATAAAATTTGCTTTCCTATTGGTTTTAATATAAGCAAGACCAGGAGGACTTTACAGGAAAGATTTGGGTAGGCAATTGAAATTATTTTTTCCCTACTAAGAGAAACTGGAAATAAGTTTGTACAAAGAAGTAAGACTTCTCTTTGAAGATATGGGAGGAAATATTGTATGTATATCTAATATATCCCTGGGATCATCCCCTAAACTCCATGCTCAGGTGGTAAATTTAGCCAGTCTAGTTTGACGTGATTTAAGTGATGTTCCTTAACTTCTCTGTGTCTGATTGTTAAGAAGGCTGATAAATCTTGATGACAAAATAAGTTTCCTAATAAAGCCAATATTAAATTATCTTGAAATTAATTTTATGGTTTATGAGCTCTCTAGACCCCTAGTTTTTCTCTCTGTATCTTTTTTTTTTTTTACCACATTAATTGATACTATTTCATGAGCTGCCATAAGAACATGAGACAATTGTGAAATCCATATCCCTTACCAAACCAACACAAATGGTAAGATATTCCTCTGGATATGTATATTAGCAGAAAATAAAAGAAGACACAAAGAAGAAAGCATATTGCTAAGGATTTGGCAGTGACGAAATGTTTGGATGATCTAGTTGTCATGTTTCAATCTACTTTTCCAACCTTTCTCTGCAACTTATCTCTCACGAGTCCCTTACCTGTTTCCTAGACTCCCGCCCTGTGCTTCATGAGGTGTGGTTTGATATAGGTGGTTTTGATACCATCTTCTTCTCCTGCTCCCCTTCCTGGTTTAAAACCATTGCTCTAGCCATGCTACATTTTTTGAATACTCTGAACTTGGCCTCCTTATAAATTCTGTCTTACCTAGGTGTTTCCTCATTTATAATGTTCTTCTCACCACTTCTCTGCTCCATTTCCTACTAGATACCACACATCTTTTAAGAGTTAGCTCAAGCACCATCACCTCTTAAAGATTTCACCACCTTCCTCTGTGCTCCCACTGTAATTTGAAATGTCTTCCTTTCGGCAGATGGGATACACATGGGATATATTATAATTATTTATTTACATGTCTGTTTCCTCCATTAGGATGAGAGTGCCTTGGTATCAGATGGTGGCTTATTCACTTTGTGTCCCCTTACTTAGCAGAGTCTGGGAAGACGTAGGTTCACAATTAATGTTAGCTGGATGATTCTTTGCTGGATGAATTGTGGATCTGAAAGCTATATATAAAAATTCTACCAGGTGTGGTTGGAGAGAAAAGAGTTTTGAAATAATTATAGACATGGGCTGTATGTTTTCAAGAGAGGACTGATCCATATGGCACATCATAGGCAATTGAGGAATCCTACTGTGTAGAAGTGGAGAACAGTGAGAGAAGGAGTAGGTTTTCTGATAACAAATATCAATTATTATTATTTTTTTTAATTTTTTTTTCAACGTTTATTTATTTTTGGGACAGAGAGAGACAGAGCATGAACGGGGGAGGGGCAGAGAGAGAGGGAGACACAGAATCGGAAACAGGCTTCAGGCTCCGAGCCATCAGCCCAGAGCCTGACGCGGGGCTCGAACTCACGGACCGCGAGATCGTGACCTGGCTGAAGTCGGACGCTTAACCGACTGCGCCACCCAGGCGCCCCCAAATATCAATTATTTTAAATATTTTTCTTAGAGTCTTACTTAAGCTGTCTTCTGCCCCTTTATTATACATTCTTCTACTAGATAAATGAATTTAATATAAAATGAGGTCACTGCTTCTAACCATCATGTTTTATGCTTCCTGCTATCTCACATAGAATGAGGAAATTCCAAGAAATTCAGTATTTTCCTGATCCTTTCCAATCTGCGTCTATACACCACGCTCATATAAGCAACCCAGATGGCTTGATGGGAGACTAACCTTGCTGGCCTTCGTGTACCTGGAATGCTTAATGGTCTTATGGTGACAAAAATGACTTTAAAGATACTGAATTAGAGCCATAGATGTTTCATTAAATGGGACAAAACACTGCCTAAATTAGAGGAATAATGTGCATTTTTAGTATGTTAGTGGAGGAATGTGTGTAGAGGGGAGGAGGTGAGAAGGGGTATGATTACAGTTACCTATTTCCTGGTTATTTCTCAGACATTCCAGACTTAAACTCTCCAAAGACCCGAGTCACCACACCAAGTTTCTTTAAACTTTTTTTCCCCGTGTACAGAATTGAGTGCTCTGCTGGGTGCTGCACTCTACAATCTTGATTTCCTTCCTAATTGCACAAGTGGCTCAGCTCTTACAATACCATATTTCTGTTCATTTGCATTTATACAATATACTTCACCGTGTGCTTCAAATGCACCATTTGAATGTTGAGTCCTGTCTCCATCTTTAGGTTCTCATAATGGCCGAGCCCATGAATAGGGCAAGTCTGAGGAGAGCTGCTATAATCTCAATATGAGACTGTCTTCTTACAATCGGCCAATATTCAGCTGACTTCTGAGGTGATGCTGAGCAGTAATTCAAATGGAAGAACACAGAAATAAGTAGAGGGAAAGAACACCCAAGGTGATCATTTAGAAATCATTTTGAGGCCAGAATAAAAGAACATGGGATTTGTTTTATTTTATTCCAAACACCATATAATCAAAAGGGTCTCAGGCTCCCAGGGAGTTCACTACATGAGGTTGCTTTATAAAACTGTTGAACAAAGCCGAAAAGAATTCTTGCCTTGCATTCCCTTCCGAACCCACATACTTGTTTTCAAATACAATGAAGGGGTCTCTCCGGTCAAATAATATAATTTCACCAAATGCTATAACTTCAGTTTCTATGGAAGTCCTGTTGATCAAATCTAGGGTGAATTTGAGGTAGCAGAGCATATTCATAATGTGATTTATCATATTTACTACATTGTGAATTTTGAGCACATTCTCTTTTTAGGTTAACTAAATAAGAAAAAAGCTTCTGGGTTGGCCCGAATGGCAGAATCACTGGAACCAGAGTTGGAGGCGTCTTGACAGAGTCATTCTGTACTGGCTTATGCTAAATATAGTTCCCTATGACAGGTTTTTAAAACCTCCACACTTTTCGCATTTTGGCTAGATACTTTGTTGTGGGTAGCTGTTCAGTGAATTGTAGGATGTTTAACAGCATCCATGGCTTCTACCCACTAGATGCCAGTAGCATCCTTCCCCAGTTATGACAACCAAGAAAGTCTCCGGATATTGCCAAATGTCCCCTGGGGGAAAAGGTTGCCTTGGTTGAGAATCACCACTCTATAATAACAGTCTTGGTAACTGTGACCAGCCTCCTTGGGCAATGTTATTCAAGAAGTATAAAATCTAATATAAATCTATTTATCTAATAGATAAAGTGTTGAGGTTTGGCTTATATTGTGGAGAGTGAACATTTGTTAAATATCTCTAGTTCACAGCCAAAGTGGCCTGAGCTTTCAGAGTCAGTCTAGCGATTTTCTCACCAGGCTATGACCAGTAAGTACATGGTCTCAGACTCCTTCAGATCTCTCAATACAGGCAAGATAGAAGCATAGACCACTTACCCCATAGGCTTTCCAACAAAGGACTATTGGTTCCATATGTAAAATCCTTCTAATCTGAATAGATTATTACCTTTACTTTGGACTATTCATCTTATCAATAGGGTATCAACAGTGGTGCTGCTCTGTAATATTTCAAGTTAGAATACAAATCTTACACTTTTTTTTTTTTGATGATTCGCAAGTTGGATTTATAAATCTGTCCTCACCTGAAGTAATAAACCCAGAATTTAATTTATGGAAACTGCCAGCAAATCTTACCAGCCTGCATTGATTTATAAGTCTTTCTTCTTTCTAATGGTAGTTGTAACCAAACTATTTTTAGTGTTTTGTAAGTCCAAAAATTAATTTCCATATCCTTAAATGGATTTACAAATCCAGATATAGATTTACAAGTCTTGAAACAGATTTTCAAATCATGCCAATAAATCCTAAATAAAAAGACTTGATTTACAAACCTGGATTTTACACCTGGTTTCCAGGAAGTGATTATAAATCAGGAGTTGGGAAGACCCCTGGCAGAATGAGCCTGCATTGTCTCTGGGAAGTCCTGCTGTCTGCATTGAATCGCACAGGCCTGATTTACAAGCAGTAACCCCAAGCCTGCAGAGGCTCCTCTGATTCTGACATGCCAGTGCTGTTGAGGGAAGAGGGCCACATCCACAGGCTGGCTAAAACGGCCACTAATCAGAGTGAAGACAGCAAACCATTCATCTTTGTCACAAGTGGGAAGTGGCGTCAGGTAGTGGAGATTCCCAGTTCTACCTGAGTAAAGCAGCAGAGAGCTACACAAGGTATTCGGCATGATTCTAGTCAGCATGAGTGCTGACATTATGCTTCACAGCCCAGAACCCCAGATAGGGTGAAGAGTGTGTGTCCTTCCTCAGGTGGGGCCAAGGACAGGCATCTCTGCTTTGTCCCGTTGTCATCATTATGCTTCTGAACATGTCTGGCCCATGAAGGGTATGCACCAAAGTGAGGGCAATGGTTATTCTGGGGAATGGGATGAGAGTGAGTGGGTGGGTGGAGAAGGGGGAAATTTCACTTCTGCTTTATTCACTTCTGGGATATTTGAATTTCACAGTGAGCATATATTCATTTCATAATTAAAAAAAGAATAGGGATTTTTATCAGGGAAATAGGGCGTTTTGTTTTTGTATGCTCTTTAGTAACTACCCGAAGTAAACCACCATCACACAAGGCTCCTTCATTAACTAGCATTCTGCTCCACTCTTCATATGTGCCCCTTCACATTTATAAAGCAGATTAGAATCCTTTCATAGAGTGTTTTCCTGTTTCCTCATCCATTTCCTGTGAACCAGCAGAGCAACAATTATGTTCCAGATGTGGAAAATGAAGATTCCAGAAATAAATGACTTGGCTTTTTCCAAAACAATATTTGAATGGCAGAGACAAAATTTAGACCAGCTTTGGATTTCTGGTTCCAAGACCAGTGCTCATTCTATGACACCATGTGTCATGTCACAGACAGACCTTCTCACTGTAGAGGTTGAAGGATACTCTGTCTTCTCTTGCCCGGTGATCCTAGCTGCTATTTACCACTGTGTTATGTCACAGTCTGTGATCCCATTGACGCATTGTCAGTGATGATCTTTGAAAACTGTGACCTATTGAAATACTCTCTTCCCTCTCTCATACCACTCCACTGAGCCAAGTTGAGTCCTTCAGCAATTCTGCCTAATTCCCTCAAAAACCAGCTGAAACACCATTTTTTTTCTTTTCTTTGTTTGTTTTTTTTTTTGTTTGTTTGTTTGTTTTTGCTTGTTTGTTTTTGTAAAGCTTTCCTGATCACTGTATCAGAGTGGTTCTTCGGATGATCAGAGCACTGATTCCTTGTTCATCTGACAGATAATTGTGTATCTACTCACCTGATGTCTTTGAGGTTTGCCAAGAAATTTCTCAGGAACTCTATATTTGTGTTGTGACTGCATTACTTACTGGAAATGAAGCTTGATGAGCCTCAGTCTGTCCAAATAATAATATATTTAAGTTTCCTATCTACTGAAGACAGCCATTGTAATGCCCAAATGAGATAAGATAAGAGAAATTATTTTGCAAGCCTTAAGTGTTATGTAAGTTATATAAGCTGTGTAAGCTCCTAATGTAGTCCCATGGCTGACGATCTGAAAATTTTAAAAGTGGACAGGGGCAATAATGCTTAAAAGTAACTTTGATGGTGATTTGGACACAGTAAATTGCAACTCAATTACAAAGCACATGAATGTGAATTATGTAAATATGAAGAGTATAATATAAAATATTAATATTTTACTTTTAAATTTTGAGATGAAGGAAGTCTTTCAAATTTAAAAAAGTTGCCAAAATTATACAGTTTCAAAGCTGAGTCAATTATAAACTGTGTATATGTTGTTACTTGGCATTGCCATTTTAGCTGGTAAAGAGAAAGAATTCACCTGTGTCAGAATAACATGAGCCATGCCTTTATTCCATGTGTTGGAATATGTTATTTTAAATTTACTTTATTAAAATGAAATAATATAAAGACTCATTAAATACACTATTTACATTTTCATCAAGCAGTGGTGTTATCATTAAGGCCATGAATATCCCTCCTCCCTTGTCTATCTTCCAAAATGATAACCTTGCAACATAATTTACTAGTAATAAAATATCACTTTACTATGCTATTATTTAGCAAAAATAAATCTGGGAAATATTAGAGATAATCCTGAGTAAACTAAGAAGGAACAGCAAACTAGTCTTCCTTTTAAATTCTTTAAAATTGTCATATATAAAGTCAAGGATAATTGGAAAAAGTTGATAAGATTGAGGGGACAAAGCTGTATGATAAACATCACTGTGGTGTGCCTGCTCCTGACTACGATGAGGAGAGCAGAATTCACTCTGAGAATAAAAGCCTCTATTTAAATTTTTTCATATGAGAATTAAAAAATGGGCAGAAGACAAGAATGGACATTTTTCCAAAGAAGATATCCAGATGGGCGACAGACAAATAAAAAGATTCTCAACATCGTACTCATTATCAGGGAAATGCAAATAAAAAAACTATAATGAGGTATTACCTTGCACCTGTTGGAATGGCTAAAATCAAAAACTTAAGAAACAAATGTTGGCGAGGATATGGAGATAAGGAACCCTCTTACACTGTTGGTGGGAATGCAAATTGGTGTAGCCACTGTAGAAGACATTGTGGAGGTTTCAAAAAATTAAAAATAGGACTACTCCACAATTGAGTAATCGCACTACTACATATTTACCCAAAGAATACAAAAACACTAATTCAAAGGGATATGTCCACCCCTATGTTTATTGTAGCATTATTTACAAAGGCCAAATTATAGAAGCAACCCAAATGTCCATCAATAGATAAAAAGATGTGACACACACACACACACACACACACATACACACACACACACAATGGAATATTATTCAGCCATAAAAAGAATGAAATCTTACCATTTGCAACAACATGGATGGAGCTAGAGACTATAATACCAAGCAAAATAAGTTGGTCAGTGAAAGACAAATGCCATATGATTTCACTCATATGTGAAATTTAAGAAACAAAAGAAATGAACAAAGGAAAAAAATAGAGACAAAACAAAAAATAGATTCTTAACTATCGAGAACAAACTGATGGTTACTAGAGGAGAGATGGATGGAGGGATAGGTGAAGGGAATTAAGAGTACACTTATCATGATGAACACTGAGTAATGTATTGAATTGTTGAATCACTATATCGTATACCTGAAACTAATATAACACTGGATGTTACTACACTGGAATTGAAATTTAAAAAAAATCAAGACTAGAAAGGATAAAAAACTTTAAAAAATTGACTGATATTAGTCTTAAATTTTGCAAGTGTTGAAATATCTCTTTAGGATGACTCTCTTACATAAAATCTGATTTTCCTGCAATAAATGTGGTAAAGATATAGCCCCTAAAGATTGGACACTGGAAAACAATATCAGTGAGACTGTAACCTTTAAAATGATGTCTTTTATTTCCAAGATGTTTATCTTTCTACATCTAGATTATCAACCTGAAAACAGAATGCAGTCTATTTTGTATTCTTTGTACTTCCTCAATATCTAGTAAACAGGTACTCAATGGATATTTGGAATAATTGATTGAAAATATATACCTCTGTTGTGCATAGAATCTCACCCCATGGATGATTTTAAAAGATTATTTAAAAAATGGGGTGCTTTGTCCACAATAAGTCACTGATTTGTACCTGGGCTTATAGCTAAGATGTGATTTGAGAAGGCCTGCTGGTTGCTAAATGATTGTTTCAATCTTTGCTTGTTGTAAGAAGCCCTTTACCCGACGCCACAGCGTGCTAAGAGATGCTCTCCAGTCTAAACAAATAAATCAGATAATCCTAACATTGTATAAGAATCCATGGAGTTAATGAAAACCTTAACAGGAAAATGTGCAATAAAAATATTTATATGCATCACTTAATCTAATGAACAGAAAAAATCTATAGACCTGTGGGTCTGTACATACAAGCAACATCTCCTATCACCACTTGCCCTCCATGATATTTAGTACCACTGAATTGACAAATACATACCATGTGTTAACTCAAGGTAGGTATAAATTTTCTAACAATATTGGGTATTTACAATAGCCAACAGACCTAATTAAAAGGTAATTAAAAGGATATGCTTCTTCTTTTTTTTTAAATGAGAATAAAGTCCAAAGGGTTGTGAACTTGGATGAAAGAAACTTACAACTGTAATTTCACTAACCTCTAAATAAAATTTCACATTTACATCTGTTATGAATGTAGGCAACAAACCACTATAGCAATGAGTAGTATTTGTACGTCAACACAAGGTATTTGCATATATTACTGTTAATACATATCTTGAAATACCATGTGTGCTCATTTCTATTTTGAAATGATGGTAGGTATTACACAAATCCACTAGATCTCATTATTAAATGCATTAGCAAAGGTGTACATAGATCACTATACTGCAAATTAAAAAATGTGATGGCTTTGTGATAAAACTACTTTCCTTTATAATCCCATTTATTTTATGTTCTACATTTAAGAATATTTCTATGAAGAAATGCAGAAGACTCACAAGACTCTCAAAAGGGCTGTGGCCCAGGAAAGGTTAGGAAGCCCTGATCTAGGGGCGCCTAGATGGCTCAGTTGGTTAAGCCTCTGACTCTTGGTTTTGGCTCAGGTCATGATCTCACAGTTCATGAGTTGGAGCCCCGCTGTCAGGCTCCATGCTGACAGTGAGGAGCCTGCTTGGGATTCTTTCTCTTTCTCTCTGTCTCTCAAAATAAATAAACTTGAAAAGAGAAAAAAAAGAAATCTTGATCTCATGGCAGTCATAGTATTGTCTTTATTTGGAAATTAACTGGTCATATGTTTTGAAGACAAGTAGCCTAACTCACAGTTGACAAAGAAAAGATCCCTTTACTGACCAGGTCTATTATGATTATAAGTTGGAGACTACAAAGGGAACATTTTGTTACTACTCTGTGTCAGAAATGTCTACATCAGAAAAGAGGTCATAACCATTTTGCTTCTTGTGGTTTTTCCCCCATACATTGATTAAAAAGCATTTTTAATTATATCTATTTGGACCTTCTCAGCAATGGGTAAATAATCTTTTAAACAGAACCACGACTTTAATTCTTTGTGCCTTATGTACAGGCATGAGATTTGCCATGTAGCGATATATACAGTGATTATGCTTTACAAAAGAGTAATGGCAGTGACAATAACTCCCAAAGCTGCTTTTGTTCATTGAAATGAGTGATATTTGTTGCTTTAAAAAATATTTCCTAATTATATATGGCTCTTTCCTTGCCAAGTGCTGACCAGACCTGGCCTTCCTTTTCCAAGCTGACAGAAGGTTTTCAGGTTGAAAGGGATTTGGACTTGAAACTGAATTTCTAATCTGACCAGCTCCCCAAATGGGGCTCCTGTTCTTGGCAAAATGCTCTCTGCATATTTCCAGAAAGTCATCAATTATTCAGAGGGACCTTTCAAATGCCAACAGCTTAAATAAGAAAATGTGCCATGACAGAAGGAAGCAAGAATGGAGAGTCTCAGGCTAAGCTGATCCTGCTAAAAGAAAACTTTCTGTACCAGCGCTTTAGTCCCAGGAAGGCTTTTGACCCAGTGACTCCTTAGATCAGCTGAGTCAAGAGGGGTTCTGAGCACTGTGAAGCTTTTAACCCATTTACCCTGAAGTGAGTGGTCTGCAATACCGATTCTTCTTATGTCTCACACTGTATTCCCTGAGAAGCACTAATGAACGTCATTTGATTCTATATTGAAACTGCATACTTCATGCTTCGATATTGATATGATTCTTTCAAATTCAAAGTTTCAGGAAAAAACTGGACCTAAAAAGTTGATTCCCACCCCCCCCCCCATTCATTTTAATAGATATTAAATGTCTACCATGCGCTTGGCATTATGGTAGCTGTCATGGCAGACACAAAGTTTGCTCTAAGAAAATTCAATCTAGAAGAATAGATTGGACAAGAACACAATGATTGTAGGTGTCTGAGTTAAGAGGTTCATGCCTTAAGAGATGTAAAGTAAATCTCTCATTGTTTAGAAGCTTGGTAAATCCTTAGATTCCCAAATATCACTACAATTGACAGTATCTTTGTCTTTTTCATTTGTAAAATGAGAAATTATAAAATGTAAATTGTTGCTTCATGTGGTTTAAATGAGATTATGTATCAAAAGAGGACAATACCTTGTAGATATCTGAGGCTTGGCTAATTCACTAGTAGAACAACTCACTCCTCTTGGATAGTCTTTTAGTGTATGCAACTCAAATGATATCACACCAAATCAGGTGATTTTTGGTCACTCCTGGATGAGCCTTGAGTATTAAACTAATGTCATAATTAAACTATTATGGGAATTAAGGAAAAGTTAACATAAGGATGTCTTCAAGGAAAAAGTAGATTTTGCCATGGATCTTGAAGAGGCAGTAAATGTCTAAAGAGCAGAGAGGGAAGAGATGGTTGGAAATGGTTTCTGGCAGAGAGAATAGTGTAAGGGAAAACAAAGAGTTGGGTGACTATGACACATGTGCAAGAAACAGTGAGGCCTATTTTGTGTGGAACATAATACTTGCATTATAGAGTAGTGAAGAGATGGATATAGGAGAGTAGATTAGGCCATATTGTGGAAGTTCTTCATTTAGTTAACATTCGGGGGAAAATATGTAATGTGACTTAACTGGGTCAGAAAATTAGTTAACTGGGTGCTTTGGAAAATTAGTTTGGTACATCATGTAGAATGAATTGGAAGGTGCAAGTAATATTCGAGGGAAGAGAGAGACTGCATTATTCCAGCTAGGGAATAACACAGGAGTTCAGTAGCTAGCTCAGGGCCTGGCTGAGTACAGCCAATGATGTTAGGATGATATGAGCTTGGACTGTGGCAGTGGGAGAGGGAGGCATTCAAGAAGCTTTGCAGAAGTGCGCCTTACTAACTCAGCATCAGATTTATAGGAAACAAGGGAGACAATGTCAAGATATTTTGGCGTTGGTGGCCCAGGTGACTGAGAGGAAGAGACTGAAATAACAGACAAAGAATTTGGGATCAGGAAGATGGAGTAGCTCAGGGTTAGATCAATTTGGGGTATGCTGAAGTTAGGTTGTGAGTGAGGCTTCTGAGTGGAGGGGACTACTTGCAGTTAGTAATTTGGATATGGAGCTAGAGGAAAGATAAGGATTCAAGTATACACTTATGCATCATTTCAAAGGAGGGAATTTTGAAGCTATAGAAAGTAATAGGATTCCTGAAAAGATAAAGAAAAGATGAAAGCTGAGGCTAGAGCATTAGCACATGTCAACTGTTGGTATAAGGGTGTGGACGAAGGCATTGTGGGAGTAGGGGTTGGAAGAGCCTACAAGGGTCAGGCAGGTAACTTAAAGAGGAAGGGGAGCCTGAGGTCAGAGCATGCTTGCCAACTGAGTATGAGGTGGGGACCAAGGCACTAAGGAGGTGGGTGTGTCTTAATGGGGCCACTGAGATTCAGTTTTGATGAGTAGGCCCAGTGTTGCCGGATCTTCTGAGTTTTCAAAAGAAGTCATAACTCTAGATAACGATGGGAGTAATAGGATTATAACACATTAAATTATACTTTTAAAAACACTGTGAAGGACAAATAGAACATATTTGTGGG
Source organism: Puma concolor (assembly GCF_028749965.1). Taxonomy (NCBI): domain Eukaryota; kingdom Metazoa; phylum Chordata; class Mammalia; order Carnivora; family Felidae; genus Puma; species Puma concolor. Next base: position 83,024,081 of record NC_141671.1, read on the forward strand.
CCTGGACTGCACCAAGGGTCATGGAGCTCTCCTTAAGCAGAGAATAGTCAGACAAGTAGGACTGGAGCCAAGTTCTCATTCACAAGGATTCATTAATTCCTGTGACACTATGGAAGTGAGAATTCCAAGTTGATTGGGTTACATCTCTCTGGGAAGCTAAGGAGGATAAGAAGTGAGAGTGGTGCATTGAGTCTGATGAGTAGGAGGCAGCTGGTGACTTTCTAATGAGCAGTTCCAGCAGCAAGGTAAAGTTAGAGGTCAAATGAAGAGAGAGACATAGCCAAAGAGGGGAGAATTCTGAGAAGTTATGCTGGGTCGATAATCTTACATTGCTATTGCTGGGATAGCAGATGGGAAGTCTTTAGTAGCTAGGACCACTGATTAAGAACATTTCATGAGGAAAATAAAAAAGACTTTCCAAATTACTACATTATTATGAGTGAATTAGGAGAGCAATTTGATCACTTGGAAAGTGCTCCTCTTTCAATAAATGTAAAATATGGATTCTTGCTGAGATTTCTAAGCTGCTTCATCTAAATTATATGCTAAAGTAGAGAAACAGATGTTAAATATGATTAAAACCAATTACAAGTTCCACAGTACAATACTGTGTTTTACTTACATTAGTCTCCCTGCTAGCTTAGGTGCCATCCGTTTTGCCTTTATTTCCTATTCATAACTCCAGGGTAAGCAACATGGGGGATTTAAGCAGTTCAGACTGGAGCCTGACAGGAATACACGGATTCAAATAGAATTGCCTCAGCAAATCTAAACATCTAACATAAGGCTTACTGGAGAGGGAGGTGGGGTGGGGGTGTCCTGATTTTGCATATAAAGCAGATGATTGAGTTGCTGGCCTGACATATCCGTGCTTGTATCAAAACTGAATTTTGACTCCATAGTGGGGTGAGATTTTCTGGATTTTATTATTTTTAATCTTTTCAGTGGGTTATTGCTAACTTGAGCATTATGACTGAAGCCTACTTTTTGTCAGTCAGGGATTGGAAATGGGCTACATCAGTCTCCTATGATTCTCCTTAAATTTCCTGAGAGGAACAGTCTCATGGTTTCTGATTATCTTTTTTGGGAAAGTGTTGGCCAACTTTAGGATTGGCTGCCCTGTATCAGACAACCATTCCTAACCAATCGCTTTCAGTGAGGGTTTGGGAAGACAGCTGATAAAATATGTTTGTGTCTTGTGTGAGGACTTTAGGCCTGGAACATTTGCTTGAATGGGGTCGTAGACAGTATACCTCAGTAAATATCTGTTAAATCAATGACTGAAGAATGAATGGAGTAGTTTGTGTTATGATTGGATGTATTTGTAAATGTGATAAAAATGTTTTCACATTTGAGACTAAGTCCACTTATATATTTTTCAATTATTGCAATTGGAAAAATAAATGAGGGAAAACATTTGTGCTGAAGCAGCATCTGATAAAAAAAATAGCTATATTTCTTTTTTAGGTCTTTAATAGTAAAATATATCCTGAATTCTTCTTAATCTCCAGTCAGTCATGGGTTGTGTGCTCAATAGCCTTCTCCCATAGTCTTTCTTCTCTTTGTGTAAAATAGGGCTGATAGAGAAATCCAAGTTGATTTAAACATATATCTTTCTTACAAAATGAGTCAATTAATAGTTTAAAACTCTTGATTTCCTGGGACTCAACTCTTATAAGAAACCGATTACCATAACTCATTTTCAGAGTCAATTCTTTTAATTCTAATTAGAAGTTTCTGGGGAGTCCTGAGTACTTGTAATTCATACATAATGTGAACTATGCTTGAGTTATTCAGTGGCTTATTGTTGTGCAGTTGTTTTTTTTTTAATGACCTCAATTTCTGAATGGATAGAGACTTCAGTCTCCTATTTTCTTACCTTCTTCCACCTTCTTTCCATTAAACATTGTCATCCATTCCAAAGTGATTGATGTGGTTTCAGTGATAGTGTCTTGGTTTCTTTATTTTTTTTTTTAAATCTTAGTTAATTTATTTAGCATTCTACATTATAGAGTATTGCTGTTGCACACATTTATTGGAATGAAATACATTCTGGAATAACCCCAAAATATTATCATTATTTTCCTTGATACCATTGGTTCCTCTTCCATTCAGTGGTAGTTTGTAGATATTGAGAACCCATGATGCAAAAGGGAAAGGCCACTGTATATCCTGAAGCTGTACTTGGTGGGAGTCAATGATTCCTATTTCACAAAAATTGGTCCAAGTGGTGATACATGTACGGCAACTTAATGCTGACCTTTTCTTCTCAAAGCAGAGGGTAATATTCAGGATAAAAACACAGATAGAGAAGAAGCTGCGGGGAGCCAAGAGAAGGCAGCGGAACTGGGAGAGTGGCAGGCCTTGGGTCAAGCTATTACTGACTTTTGAATAGTCAGTTTTGAATAGAATGTTTAGAAAATCAAGGACAAATTGATAAAAACCTAAAAGCATTGAAATGAGTGATTGTAAGAAGGTATGCGACAAACCGGCCAGCCAGTGGAGATCACATTAACCACAACAGGGCTGCCAAGCTGGAGATAGGACAGAGGTAGGCACAGATGGGCTTGAAGAGTAGTGGCTGAAATCAAGAGTAAGGCTGACCACCCAAGAGTGAGGGTATAGTGAACCAGTTAGCTGCATGTCTCATGGCAAATTGTTAGTCTCCGTGACATTTAGTCCATTCCCTTTAAGAAGCTGGGACCCAGTTCTGTGTCTCAGTAGGTGCTATAAATCATATATACTTCAGATCAGTCATTCTCATTTGGGAGTGATATGGCTCTCCAGGGGACATTCAACAATGTTTGAAGATATATTTACTCATCACAACTGGCTGGTGTTACTGGCAACTAGTGTGTAGCTGTTAAACACTGCATAATACATAGGACCCCTACCCTGCCCCCCAACAAAGAATTATCTGATCCAACATGTCATCAGTCTTAAGTTTGAGAAAGTTAATGAAAGACATTCTTAAGGACCCATCTGCTGTGTGTTGGCCTCACATTACATATTGACCATAATGATATCTCTTCCTAATCTTCCCCACTGCCACAGTTACACCACCTCCTTCCTTTTCTTCCCAACCCCCCACTCATACCTTGGCAGATTTTTGAAAATTGCATCCAGAAGGAATTATTATGGAGCCTCTGAATATTTTGAAAATGTTCTTCAATAATTCAATTCAATCTAGTTCAGCAAACATTTAAGTTTCTACTCATAAATGTTGTGTTGTCATTCCTATATAGGGGAATACAGGGGTTAATAAGCCCGGGTCTCTGTCCTATATGAGCTCCTATATGAGATCATAATTTAGGATGGGAGCCAGACATTAATTATAATTATAATAAAGACAGGCTAAGGTAGAGCCCATAACTGAAGGATAACTTAGATGTGAGCTTGAATCTTCTTGGCTCTAGAGATATAGGTAGCATTGTTTCATATCTCCAAGTTTATGACCTCAGTATATGTGAACCTTCTAAAATTTTTGCAAATTCACAGGGCCTACACTATTATAGTATGGCTCCTGTATTAATGTCTCCTTTCTCTACCCACTTTTTCTGGGACACAAAGACTCATTCCTGGGTTAGTTTTTGAGTGTAAATTCACCCATTCTAAGATTTCCTTGCATTTTCGCAGAAGGTACCAATAATTCCAGGTTATTCTTCATGGAGGGATCTCATTGAACAATCTGCTTTTTCAGAATCCCCCACCCTCCATCCTTTTTTTTTTTTTTTTTTTTTTTACTCTCACCTCCCAACTCTTCACCAGAACAACTCTTCACTCATTTCTTCCATTGTCTGATGCCTAGCAGTTCTCTCTGGGTCCAGACCATTTGCCATCTCACCTTTTAGCCTAGATCTTTTTCAGTATACACTTTTTCCCAAAGAAATACAATTCCATTCCTAAAAGAATTTTTGGTGCCAGAAATAACATTTCTTTCACCTATTTAAAAAAATATAATCACATTACTTATGTAGAAGAAATGGACTGGATGATGGGGTCAGGAAAGGCTGTGTAGGTAATGTGAGCCTGAGGATAGCAACAGCAGACAGAAGGGAGGAGGCTGCAAATATTCTAGGCAAAGCAAACAGTATCAACAAGGCACTAGAAGTGCTCTGTGTTTGGGAAATTGGTATGACAATGGTGCAAGGAATGTTTATGCTGAGAACTTGAGACTTTACTCTGTATTCAGTGGGAAATCATTAAGCCATCTTAGGTATGTGTGTGTGTTGGGGAGGATGGGGATGCCATGATCAGATCCACGTTTTAGAGAGATCACTCTGGATACAGTGTGGCAGATGGATCAGAGCAAGGAGGAATGGTGGGAAGATGACCTATCAGAGGACAATCACGATTGTCCAAACGAGAAATTGCATGGTACCATACACTGAATGTTTGTGTCCTCCCCAAATTCATATGTTGTAGCAGCCTTATCAGACTAAAATACATGGAAGTGGGAAAAGGAAGTGGAGAATATTTTCTTTAATCTTTTGGCTAATATTTTGTAATTTCATGTGCATGTCTTTTCTTCATTATGATATAGAAGGGAGAAGAATATCATTTTGTGTCCTAAGATCTAAGTTTGAGTCCCAGATTTGTGAATTTTTCAGTCACTGTGCCCACAGGGCCACTCTTTTGAGGTGTCTCAAGTGGCCATTTGGGCTGTGTATGTCATCATGAACCAAAGAGAGAGACCTCATTTTAGTAGGTCAAGCGAGCAATAGTCAACTTTTTCTGAAATAGTTCCTTGAGTGAATTTCCTCTTCCTAGTCTTTACTTGTGTTCTATAAAGTTATCTTTGTTTTCTTGAGATATCTGTGGTTCACTCACTCTGGTTTTCCTTGAAGGGTTGGTTTGGCAAGGCAAAAACCCTGGATATTTCAGTTCCCAACTGTCCCCTTTTCCCCTCAAAAAGTTGTTGCATGGTCCTGACTGTTGTAACCTGAATATGCAACACTTATTTCCTTGATCATGGAAAGGAACATTTTTCTGTAGGTCTTGGGAATATTCTTCTTGAGGAGATTCCTGGATCTCCTTGAGGAGATCCAGTTTCAAGCTGTAAATATCTTTACCTTGCCCTCATTCCTCTGCATGGTGACTATACAGACTTCATTGCTGCATGCTTGTCTTTTAACATTCCTCCATCAGTTGCCATTGCTGGCTCCTGGTGTTCCTTTAGTTTCTCCAAAGAACTTCTAGAGCATCCTTCCAGTCATTCCCACTTCTCCCAGGAACACCATCTCTGTCACTCTTATTTGGAGTGAGTTTGCATTTGTATTTCCTGGGAAGAAGAAAATCCAGTGGATGTACAGGTTTTTCAGTTCAAATCTTGATTGGATTAGAACATCCTTAAAGAAACAAACAAACATGTAAGAAATAAAACATTGCTTAGAATCAAGGATACCTGGGTGGCTCAGTCGGTTGAGCGTCTGACTCTTAATTTTGACTCAGGTCATAATCTCTCGGTTTATAGTATGGAGCCCTGCGTTGGGCTCTGCCCTGGCAGCAGGGATCCTGCTTGGGATTCTCTTTCTCTATACCCCTCCCCTGCTCATGTGTGTGTGTGTGTGTGTGTGTGTGTGTGTGTGTGTGTGTGCATGTGCAAGCTCTCTCTCTTTCAAAATAAATAAACATCAAAAAAACATTGCTTAGAATCAAGAATCATTTGCTGTTTACTAGCTATGCAAACCTGGGGAAGTTACAATCTTTCTCTAAACCTTAGAAGTCCTTGTCTTTCAAACTAATATAACACATTAGGTTATTTCAAGGTTATTGTGAGAGCTAGATGAGATTATGCACGTGAAAGCATTTTTTGACCTTTGCAATCGGATATGCATTTTGGTGTCATAATTATTCTACATCGCTTGTTGCATGTTGTATAGTACTTCATTAATAGTGGACAGACAAAAGAGCCCAGTAAATGACTTAATTGTATATATCAATATAATAGCCCTTGTATGAAGTGAATGGGAGTAAGAAAGGAGGATGTGAGAAAGAGGAGGTGTCAACTTGTTGATGTAATTATTTTGTACTTAGCAGTAGGTAAGAAGGGCCTCCTTAGTATTTTGGTCATGAGCCTAAAGTTGATTCATGCCACTAATCTGAGTCTCTATTTCAAGTCCAGGATGTAACAAAAGCACTGTTAGGACACAAGTAAACCATCTCTTGTAGAATTTTTGGCTTTAAAGTGTTGAATTCTGACCAACTATTACAAGACACTTCTACTTAGAGATATTAATTATAAGGACTCCAGAGATCAGCATCTCTTGGAAGATTAAGTATATCCTGACTTTTGCCTACCTCAATTAAACCTGCTGCTCCAATCCTTCATTTGGGACAGTTAACTCAGAGACAAGGATGCCTCATCTGCAATGATTTCCTCTGTAATTAGGAGGGTGCAAACATTAACATTTAGAAACAAAGAAACTATTCTGTGTATTTTGGATGATTCACAACAATTTGGACAAGTAGCTTCCTCCATAGTCCAAAACTTTTTCCAAAAATGCTCCAATAGTTGTTGTAGTATCTCATACCATTTAAGTTTATTTCATTTTTTCCCCTCTGGAAGCTTTTCACCTTTGTTTTAGCTACTTCTAGATTGTACACTTGGAAAGCAGGCTTTAAGGTAAATCTGTCTTAGGGAAATTACCATAACACAAAACTTAAATCCATTATATGACTGGCATCATGGTTGTTGTTTTTTTTGTAAATGAGGAAGTTTGCTTAAATCAGGTGGTTAAGTCATCAGAAGAAGAGATGAGAGAAAAGCCCAGAAAAGCATGTTAGAAATTGGAGATGTGTGGGTACATACTTGTATTTGCCATCTATTCAACTGGATTTATAATTTGGGAGGAGTCAGGCAAGAGATGAATAGAAAGACAATATGTTAGTTGCCATGAGAGAATTTGAGAAGTTAAAAAAAAATCTGGTAGACAAAGTTTAAATTAACTAAATGAGTCAGTGGACTTTTGCTGAAATTTGCTCTTTGGATGGTTTCTCCAAATGTTTGGAAGAAAGACTTAGGGGTAGCACCTTCTCAGCTATTTTATTGATGGTAGAGAACTCACTTCTACCAAGGTGACTTATGAAAGCATCCTAATGCCTCTGGCTTCCAACTGCTCCTCCCGAGAAACTGTTCTAATTTTGTTAAATGAGTTGGGAAGGTGAGTCTGTATAAAACTTATTCCAGGTTTGTCTTGCTTCAGATTATGTTCCTTCTTGTTATGAATGTCTAAAGATAAAAATACTATCCCATTGCCATCTGTTAAGTACATTCTAAACAGTTTGAGAATATATTAGAACAATACCTTGCATGTTGAATTTATCCTCCAGAGATGGGGTGGCCTCATCAGTCTCCAGTGTCATGGCACATCCAGGACACCTGTGAATAATGAAGCCACCCTTATCATGTGCAGATGAATTCAATTTTCTCGCTATTGTAATGTCATGTTTGATTCACTCACTTCTTATTTTTATTTTTAAAGGTTGCCTATTGCTGCAAGCCTCTTTCTTTGTCACCACTAATAGGAAACATTTCTCAGAATTATCGAGTGCTGGGTCTATTTGCCTTTCCAAGGTTGGTGAATACCTCAAACACCTAAGTGGAGTACAGAGATTGGAAATATTTTTAGTCTGTGAATGTCAGGCAACTGTATGATGACATCTGAAGTTCGACTGGTAAATTAATCATCACAGAAAGTGTCTATTTGATTTGATTTTTGCTTTTGTTTATCTCACATGTGCTAAAGAAATACATATGACCCTGCGTCATGCAGGCAGTATCCCATACACTGCACCTTAACGAGGGATAGGTCACAACACAGCCTGAATTTGAATCCAATTAGAGGAGCAAAAGATTCTGCAGCATAAATCTCCTGTCGTCGCTGGTTTCCTCTTTAGAGAAACAAGACAATATTTCCATATTATATTTACTTAATGGATGAGACTCAGTCTATTAGATGAGATATAAAATAAATTAAATTCTGTGGCAGGTGAACACCCTGAGGGCACTGCGGTTTGTAACACTATGTTAATATTCTCCAAGACCACTGCATGAGCTTTAGCAGAGCTATCTTCAAAATTAGCTTTACAGGCCACCTGCAGACTTCTCTTTTGCTTTCCTAATCAAAACTGCAAGCCTAGGTAATTTAACAAAATATTAAGTAAATAATTGCTTCAGAATATTTTAGGTTTAGGGACATAAATCATATTCTTTTTATATGCCTACTGATGCTCAGAAGCAGGGAGGTTCCAACCTTGCAATTTCAGTTTTGGGTGAGCTCTATTACTTTCCATTCTGAAAAATTAAATTCCTTCTGCAGATGGATGTAACAGAATCCTTAGCTAAATTATACTTGGGAAGAGGATCTGACTTCAGGGGTCTGTACAGTTACATACTCAGGATCAAGATAAAAGAGTGTAATGAGCTCTAGGGGTTTGGAGTGTATCCATGTGTACTTATAAATGTGAACTCCTTTTTTGGGAATGGTTTTTGTTATATTCTTCCAAACCGGTGCTTTCTGAAACTGAGCACCAACCAGGATAATAAGGACTTGAGGTGGGTGAGCCTCATAACTGCGGTTGTGGACGGAGCGGGCTCCCTAATTAGATGCTGGCAGCTTAAATCTGGCAATCTCTGCAATAAAAAGTGGTTGTGATAATAATGACAGCAACAGGGTGTGCTGTGTGTGAACAGGGAAGCATTTGCATTTTGAAATAAGCAATCTGCTTTTGGATGTAGCTCTTCCATAATGTCAAGGTTTGGTTTAGATTTTGCTTTGGTTCTATTGATGGTTTCCCTGATCCTTCCTTCATTTCCTCATTTTCTATAGAATGATGGGGTTTTCTCTATTCCCTCCTCCCGCACCCATGCCCCTTCATGGTTTGAAGGTTATTTATTGCCATTTTGATTCTTTAATGGCTACTCTTATTTTTAGCACGCTTTTAACTTAGTAATGCCAAATATTAGTCAGTGTCCTGCTTTCCTCCCAAATGATATAAAGACCTTAGAACTCAGCTGCTCTTATCACCTCTAGAATAGCTTGCATGTTGTATTCTCCTGTAGCTGTTTCAAGTAATTTAGAAAAACTCAGAATCAGTCATTATTACCAGATAGAGCTGATACTTGGATTTACCTTGTGCTTCCAATTCTTTGCTCACTATTCTTCCTTTCCTATCCCCCTTTCCTTTTCGTTCACTTTTCCATTCTGTATTTAATTTCATCTCCCTGAAGTACATCTTTTAAAAGATTCTTTTGTAGGGATCAGCCAATGGCAGTTATGCTCAATTTGGTAGTCTGAAAATGTCTTTGTTTTGTTCTCATTCTTCAATAGTAGTTTGGCTGGTCATGTGATAGTAAATTGACGGTTATTTTCTTGTAACATTTTGTCCCCCTCCCTCCCAACCCTGACTTCTATGATTGTTATTAGGAAGTCCCCTAGGAGCTGTCTTTGCTTTCTAGGTTATCTATTTCTTTAAAAAACATTATCTTTGTTTTTACTGTATTCCAGTTTCTTCATTATGTGCCTAGGTTGAATTTGTTTTTGTTTATCCTGTTCAGGACCAGGAAAAATAATTACCTAAAGCCATGGAAAGGAATTCTGGTATTACCTTTCTCAAATTTTCATCCTTTGCTGATTACCTTCACCATGTTTGTCCTATCTGCTTACCACTTGTGTCATCACACTTAATAGCTTTCTTTAAATTGACTTTAAAAAGTCTTAAGTATAGTATAAACAAGTATTGAAGAAAAATTCTGTGAATTTACAGGCTTAATATGCCAATTATAATTTTTCTAATGAAAATATAGCTAATATTTTATTTAAATATGTTATTTAAATAGAGAAGTTCTTGTTTGTAAAACTTAAAATACCTTGCCCACCAGCACCTCATCCATCCAACGGAATGAGAAATGCCACTTCTGTATGCCATTGTTTGAAATCTTCCTCAGACCTAAGAGGAGGATTCTATTCCCTAACGGGATGAAATGACCTCTGGAAGCTTCTGCATTTGGTCAGGGCCTTGTCTGATTCTGGGAATCTTGCCCCATCATAAAAGGAAAGGATGATGTTTTATGATCTTGGCCATTTGGCCAATGAAAGTGACTAGAAGTGGTGGAAGCAGAGGTTGAGAATTGAGAGTCCTCTAGAATCTAGCTACTCTCAATTCTCAACTTCTATTTCACAAAATGCACACGAATTTGCACTTCAACACTATGTTGGGCCAATCTGTTTTACCCGGGAAACTGATGAGTAAAGCAAAACTTTTCTTAAATTTACACTTCATAGGAGGTTAACAAAGCAACAGAACACTATGCCAACTTAACCACTGCTCTAGTGAGCCGAGGGTGAAAGAAATTTATGGCCAGATTTAAAATGCTTTGCTTGATCAGAATATTCACACAAGTATGCTAATTGAGGGAGAGATAATTCCTCAGTCAAATTCCCACTCCAACTGAGATATTATCACTGTTTGAAACACTGAAGAGACTATGATATGCTAATAGCTTTAAATTAGTTCACATTCGAATTTCTAGGTGTTTGGGGAAGCTAAACATGCTTTACAGTAATTGGCCTCTTCTGTAAATGTGGCCTTAGGTACCACTTCTTGTGTTGAACAGCCACTTTTGAGTCCAGGAGTGATGGGTTCCAGGCCTAGTTATCTCAGTCTTCCTTAAGTAGAGATGGCTTTCTGCCATCTCACTGGGAGGCCTTCCCCAGTGTGGTACCTAGCTGTTTAGCTGGTTTTAATTTGGTCTTTTGTAGAAAGTTTTATTTAAAAACAATTATGAAAAGGACCATTTATGCCCAAGAAAGTGAGATTTGGGCCAGGATGAAAAGGATCCAAAGATGCCAGTAAACCATGGCATCTTAAACAGAAATTTCAGAGAAGGAATGCAATTAAACAAATTTGATTCCATCATGATGAGCTGTGCTTAGTTTTAGAAAAAAAAATATACATTTGCTCGAGTCATATAGGGGACTAAAGAATAGCAAACAGATTCAGAATAGTTTCTACCCCTTTTATTAGAAAATGCATGAACTCAACGGTAATTCAAGGGGATTCAAATTGATACCAAAGAAAAATCTTTGGGAAACAACAACCCCTGCTCCCAAACAAGAAAAACAGAAAGAAATAAGAATACATTTAAAAATAAGGAAGAAAAATAAATGCCTAAGAGCTAAAACTTTGATATTTTAGGTTAAAAGAGAAAGAAGAGAGTTAAGAATCCTTTCTTTCCTCCTGCCTGGTGGCTTCTCCATTATGTGGCAGTACAGAGATGAAGGACAATAAGCTGCTTCTGCTGGAGAGGGTACCATGGCCATAGCACCTTGCATTTTGAGATGGTGTTAAGCATAGGGTGGATATGGATAGAATGGTCACATCCTGAAGTTTCTGATAGAACGGTGTCAGCAGATAGTTCTCAGATATATGTTGGCGGTCTGGTGACCATAACTGCACACTTGCAGACTGCTAAGTGGACTTTGCTTAGGATGCCAAACTAACCCACTGGTGAAAAGTTGGGTAACTCTTCAAGGTCACTGAGGAAGGGATATGTATTAGTTTTCCATAGTGGCCATAACAAAGTACCACAGATTGGGCGGCTTAAACACAGACATTTGTTTCCTCATAGTTCTGGAAGCTGCAAGTCCAAGATCAAGTTGTCAAGGAGTTTGGATTCATTCTGAGGTCTCTCTCCCTGGCTTGTAGATGGTGGTTTTCTTCCTGTGTCTTCACATGCTCTTCCCTTCTGTGCATGACTGTGTCCTAATCTCTTCCTATGAGGACAGTGGTCATATTCAATTAGAACCCCCCCCCCCCCGCCCCATGACCCTGTTTTTACCTAAATTACCCTTTAAAGACCCCATCTCCAAATATAGTAACATTCTGAGGTACTAGGGATTTGAATTTCAACATATAAACTTTTTATTTTTGCAGGGGGAGGAGGGGAACAATTAAGTCCTCCTCAGAAGAGGGTGATTTGGGCAAATATCCATGTGTATGTCAGCAGAAGTAAATGGTACCTTTAGAAGTCTTTGACTACTGGGGCACCTGGGTGGCTCAGTCGGTTGGGCGTTCATCCGACGTAGGCTCAGGTCATGATCTCATGGTTTGTGAGTTCGAGCCCTGTGTGGGGCTCTGTGCTGACACCTCAGAGCCTGGAGCCTGCTTCAGATTCTGTGTCTCCCCCTCTCTCTGCCCCTCCTCTGCTCATGCTCGTCTCTCTCTCTCTCCCAATAATGAATAAACGTTAAAATTTTTTTTTAAAAGTCCTTGACTACCTGTAAATATTGTTTAAATCAAACTTGCTTTGTGTGATTTTTTCCCCTAAAATTAATAATTGAATAGTAAGGTATTAGGATTACTTAGAAGAATATTAGAGTTTTGAAATGCTTTTGTATTTTCAGCACCTTCAAAATAGAATTCAGGAATCCTGATTGAGTATCTAGTGCTGGTGGGTGTTTAATAATAATGATATTAGTTAATAATAGTAAAACAATTCTAATTTTTTAAAAACCCTCCAATAATGTAGAATTCTTTGTGACCTAAAAGAAAACTTGTAATTTTTCCACATCCACAGAAATAAAAAATTGTGTTGAAATGGTATAAGCCGAGTTTGAGGAACTTCAGTATTTCTTGAATACTTGAGTATTTCCTGCCTCAAGAAATATTTCCCCACAATTCCCTCCACCCCTAAGCCATGTATCTGATGCTTTGGGAAAGGGTTCTGTTTCTAGCAGGCCAATTATGGATGATAAATAAATGATGAATATAGTCACGTACTGAAGTCCAAACGTTTGAGAAGCTTTGAAAGATAAATTTTAAATGAGATTGAAAATGACATCTATGCTTGTATATATTTTTTAAACATGCTATCTTTTCTTTGGCTTCTCTGAGGGCAAAGTTTGGGTCCAAATCTCAAGGTAGGGTTGAACATGGTTACCTCTGACATGGCCTGTTGGGCACTGTAATCTACATCTAAGTACTTTCAATTTTCTTTATGCAATGTGCCCTCAGGCCTAGAGACTCAAACAGAAGCTAAAGAGGAAAATATATATTGTTAATTAGCCTGTCCCTCTGCGGAGTCCGAAAGAAGAAAAGGAAACTATTTCCTAAAGGCCAATGTTTGCATTCTCTCTGAGAAGTAGGAAAATTTTGAGTTAGCAGAGAATGAGTTTCACCAGTGGTGAGGTATTGTTTCATTTTATCTTTTGTGAGAAAATAAAAAAGTAAAACAATACAAAATGTATAGTTAAAATTGGAGGCATGATTTTAGTATTTTCAAGAAAATGCAGTATTCTAGACCGAGTCTTATCTCAGTACAAATTGCTGACATTGAAAACAATAAAAGTGAGGTATTTTTTGGAGCTCTTTGAATATAGATATATAATTCTTAATTTCACAATAAATATTGGAACTCCCCTTCCCCCACAATTACACATTAATTTTATTTTGTTTTTTTCTTATTCGACTGATTTTACAACTAGATACATTTAAAAACATCTCCCAAGTAGCAGTAATTATAATTTGGTTTGGCAACTCATGATAATGCTTGATATCAAATAAAAATTTGCCTTTAAATGATAAGCATATATCTCCCAAATACTTCATTTCTTGTTTTTATGAGCCTTGCAGAGAAATACATCTGCAGTGAAGGCATTCACAAATCTGATGGTAATGCTATTATTGCTCATTTTTATATGAAGCTTTTTATTTAGTGATCACAAATTGCATCAGAAATGTAACCTCATCTATTTTCCCAATACTAGTCACTTCTGAATTTCGTGCTTACAAATGTATAAAGAGAAGCAAGGAGGTTAGGCATGATTTTATACAAATGTCCCTGATATTTGAAAGGACTGCCAAAGAGAAAGAATTCTTTGGTGACCCCTAGGGTGCTATTCTAGCTCCTATTCAGCCTTTTCCCATGGGAGAAAATGAACGACCTCACACAACATGTTTACAGTACAGTATGTAAGCCAAAATGGCAAAACACAGTTGTGTCAATATCATTTATGAAGAACAAATTAAAAAAAGAGCTCTTTCATAAAATCAATAGAAAGGAAGAGAAAAATCAAGATGAATAGGAGAGGGAGAGAAGGTAACCAGGATGACAAATGGGTGGAAACTTTGCACATTCCTGCCTGAGTGAGCAGAGGTAAACAATTATTCGCTGAATTTGTGTCTTCCCTGTGTAAGTTGGGTCAACAGAGTCTGATAAGAGGAAGAGAGGATATATTGTTGAGCATAAAATAAAAATGTTTATCTGAGCATTTATCACCCCTTGATCTAATGTGGAATTCATAGATGGGGCTCCGCACTCGGCAGGCTCAGCTCTTGGTTTATACACAGCCTCAGAATCGTTCAGTAAACCATAAAACGTGCTTTCTCACTTTTCTGCTTGGATGATTTTAGAGCTGCTCTCTAGGGACCAATTTCTCTAACGGTGAGATCTAATTCAATTGTGTGCTCAGTTCAGAAGGAAGTCCATGGAAGGAACAGAACCACAGCGTGTTTGGGTGTTGGAGGGACGAAGACCCTGTTCTGGGGAATGAGGAGAGCAAGTGTGTTGCTTCTCACTGAATGTGTTCGTCATGCGTCTATCCAAAGCTTTCTTACTCATTTAATTAAGGTAAAAACTCTACTGTGTGAGGATTGCATACCTCGACTGATTTTGCAATGGTGATAACAGTTTTTCTTTTTCCTGAATTCTACTTTTAGTCCCTGTTATTTGGCACTTCAAGGAATGGACTATGTCAGTTCACTGAATTTTTTCAACTTACTATAGCCAGTTACCATACCACTGATTGCATGGTTTATACCCATTCTGAATCTGTCATTAAGGTTCCCCAATACCACATTAATCTCATGTTGTCATTTAGAAACACCTACACTGTAAACTCTCATGGGCCAAGGTTAAGATAATGCTGCTCATTTTGTGTTGTTCATATTTGGTGTTGTGCTCATGATATTTTGACAAGTTATAAATACCTCTGGTGATAATGAATTTATATGACTGTTGCATTTTCCTACAAAGAACCAACTCTCAGTGGGTTCTGTACTTTGAGTTATTTGTATAAAGTGATGATAGATGTGATCCCCACTAAAATATCCTTTTCTAGCCATTTCTCTAGGAAATGATTATTTCATGTGTGCTCTGGGCAACGGGGAAAGGTAAACAGACTATCTTGTATATCAGGACGTATTCATCAAGTAAGCCTTCCAACTTTCATATTTATATTTAGTAGGCTTACTATTGACAGATCCAGACCCTAAGGGATGAAAACTTATTGAGTCTATCTCCTTTCTACTAGATGTATGGGCTAGATAGACTCAAAGTTGACCTTCTGATGAAGCACATTCATAATTTAAACTAATATTTAAAACATATAAATTCTTATGTTACTGTTTTTAATCCTGGCCTGTTATTCTACTTTTAACATTATGGTTTTCCAAGAAAGTTATCGTTTTATTAAAAAAATGTTTTTAAATGTTTACTTATTTTTGAGAGAGATAACACGAGCAGGGGAGAGGCGGGGGGTGGGGGAGGACAGAAAAACCATCTCTGTGCAGAAAGCCCAATGTGAGGCTGGAACCCCTGAACTGTGAGATCATGACCTGAGCCGAAGTTGGACACTTAACCGACTGAGCCACCCAGGAGCACCAAGAAGTTTATCTTAAACTAGCTTCACTAACGTGTTCCTCTTCCTACTATTCTAGTTTGTTTGAAGTTCTTTGACTTTATGCTAGTGGTCTCTCTTGTTTCCACTATTGTCCAGTGTTAGTAGTCCAAAAAGAAACCTTGAGAAGGAAACTACTAAAGATCATAAAAGAGAAGGCCCATCCTTCTCCAACATTCCACAGACTGCTAATCCTAAGAATCATTCTCCTGACACTTCCCTTGATAGTCTGTTTCTCAAGATTGCTCAGAAGTAATTTATTTTTTCCTCTCCATGCATTTTTTTATTTTCTATCTTGGAAGATATTAGAACAAAAAACTTAGGTCCTATGTCTGCCCGCATGAAGCCTTGTCATGGCTTTTTTCTTATTAGCAAGAAATAATTTTCCATTTAAAAAATCTTGTCATTTTGTCTTTAATGAAAACTTATGTTTACACGAAGGTTTAATTGTTTACACAGTGCTTTCATATACATTGTCTTGTTGAATCTCAAAACAAATGTACCAGGTGGTCAGAATTTCTTTGCCATTTTACATATATCATTTTATACTCTTTACATTTCTTTATCATTTTGCATTTTACATTCTCTCCATTTTACAGTGTGGAACCAAAAGCTCATTGGGTATGGTGATTGATAAGATTATATTTTTGGTGCCTGCTAGAAGGAGGTGCAGTTTGCTGAGAAGTGATCTTGACTCATTCCATTAATGACCATAATGACCATCATGATGACCTTTAAAACCATTTTTCTTAATTGTTCATAAATTTTATTGAAGTATTCCTGAACAATATCATTTTTTTTCAGAGCATAGAGCATGCTTTAAAAACATGTTCGAATAGAGCATAGCAAAAATTTAAATAGCAATATAATGTTGTGTCCCCTTAACCATGTATGAGTTTATGCAGGATTCGGTTTTTCAAAAATGTTTGTTTATTGATTTTGAGAGACAGAGATAGCAAGCAGGGGAGAGGCAGAAAAAAAGAGAGACAGAGAATCTTAAGCAGGCTCTGCACTGACAGTGCAGAGCCCGACATGGGGCTCAAACTCACAAACTGTGATATCCTGTCCTGAGCAGAAATCAAGAGGCGAACCCTTAACTGACTCAGCCACCCAGGCACCCTATGTAAGGATTTGTTAAATAATTTGTAGAAGTAATGATGTTTGATCTTCTATAAGTGGTGTTCTTTTGGAAAGTTAGTTTGGGTCCCAGCATAGAAGTTAAGAGTGTGGACTCTGGAAGCAGACAGTCTAGTTTCAAGTCTTGGTCCTGTCACTCCTAGCTGTATAACCTTAGGCAAATTACTTAAGATCTCTATGTGTCAGTTTCTTAATCTATGAAGTGGGCAGAAAAAATTGACCCTAGCTCATAGGGTCATTTTTAAAAAAAATTATTCATTGTTTAATTTACATCCAAGTTAGTTAGCATATGGTGCAACAATGATTTCAGGAGTACATTCCTTAATGCCCCTTACCCATTTAGACCATCCCCCCCTCCCACAACCCTTCTAACTACCCTCTATTTTGTTCTCTATGAGTCTTTATGTTTTGTACCCTCCCTGTTTTTATATTATTTTTGCTTCCATTCCCTTATTTTCACCTGTTTTGTATCTTAAATTCCTCATATGAGTGAAGTTATATGATATTTGTCTTTCTCTGACTAATTTAGCATAATACCCTCTAGCTCCATCCATGTAGTTACAAATGGCAAGATTTCATTCTTTATGATTGCCAAGTAATACTCAATTGTGTGTGTGTGTATATATATATACATATATATACACACATATATATACATATGTATATATATATACACATATATGTATATATATACATATATGTGTATATACACACACACACACACACACACACACACACACACACACACACACACACACACATATATACCACATCTTCTTTATCCATTCATCTGTCGATGTACATTTGAGTGCTTTCCATACTTTAGCTATTGTCGATAGTGCTGTTATAAACATTGGGGTGCATGTGCCCCTTCAAACAGCACACCTGTATCCCTTGGATAAATGCCTAGTAGTGCAATTGCTGGGTCGTAGGGTAGTTCTATTTTTAATTTGTTGAGGAACCCCCATACTGTTTTCCAGAGTGGTTGCACCAGTTTGCTTTCCCACCAGCAGTGCAAAAGAGATCCTCTTTCTCCGCAACCTCACCAACATCTGTTTTTGCCTGAGTTGTTAATGTTAGCCATTCTGACAGGTGTGAAGTAGTATCTCATGGTGGTTTTGATTTGTATTTTCCTGGTGATGATTGATGTGGAGCATTTTTTCATGTGTCTGTTAGTCATCTGGCTGTCTTCTTTGGAGAAGTGTCTATTCATATTTTTTGCCCATTTTTTCACTGGATTATTTGTTTTTTGGGTGTTGAGTTTGATAAGTTTTTTATAGATTTTGGATACTAACCCTTTATCTGATATGTCATTTGCAAATATCTTCTCCCATTCCATCGGTTACCTTTTAGTTTTGTTGATTGTTTCCTTCGCTGTGCAGAAGCTTTTTATTTTGATGAGGTCCCAATTGTTCATTCTTGCTTTTGTTTCCCTTTCCTCTGGAGATGTGGAGTAAGAAGTTGCTGCAGCCGAAGTCCAAGAGGTTTTTACCTGCTTTCTCCTCTAGGATTTTGATGGCTTCCTGTCTTACATTTAAGTCTTTCATCCATTTTGAGTCTATTTTGTGTGTGGTATAAGAAAGTGGTCCAGGTTCATTTTTCCACATGTCGCTGTCTAGTATTCCCAGCACCACTTGCTGAGGAGACTTTCTTCCATTGGATATTCTTTTCTGCTTTGTCAAAGGTTAGTTGGCCATACGTTTGTGGGTCCATTTCTGGCTTCTCTGTTCCATTGATCTGAGTGTCTGTTTTTGTGCTAGTACCATACTGTCTTGATGATTACAGCTTTGTAATACATCTTGAGTGTGGGATTGTGATGCCTCCAGCTTTGATTTTCTTCTTTCAGGATTGCTTTGGCTGTTTGAGGTCTTTTCTGGTTCCATACAAATTTTAGGATTGTTTGTTCTAGCTCTGTGAAGAATGCTGGTGTTATTTTCATAGGTATTGCATTGAATATGTAGATTGCTTTGGGTAGTATTGACATTTTAACAATGTTTGTTCTTCCAAGCCAGGAGTGTGGAATATTTTTCCATTTTTTTGTGTCTCCTTCACAGTCTTTCATAAGCTTTCTATAGTTTTCAGTGTATAGATTTTTCACCTCTTTGGTTAGGTTTATTCCTGGGTATTTTATGGGCTTTGGTGCAGTTGTAAATGGGATCAATTCCTTCATTTCTCTTTCTGTTGCTTCATTATTGGTGTATAAAAATGCAGCTGATTTCTGTGCATTGATTTTATATCCTGCGACTTTGCTGAATTCATGGATCAGTTCTAGCAGGTTTTTGGTGGAATCTTTTGGATTTTCCACATAGAGTATCATGTCATCTGCGAAGAGTGAAAGTTTGGCTTCCTCCTGGGCAGTTTGGATGCTTTTTATTCCTATGTGTTGTCTGATTGCTGAGGCTAAGACTTCCAATACTATGTGGAATAACAGTGGCAAGAGTGGACATCCCTGTCGTGTTCCTGACCTTAGGGGGAAAGCTCTCAGTTCTTCCCCACTGAGGGTGATATTGGCAGTGGATCTTTCATATATGGCTTTTATGATCTTGAGGTATAATCCTTCTATCCCTACTTTCTTGAGGGTTTTTATCAAGAAAAGATCCTGTATTTTGTCAAATGCTTTCTCTGCATCTATTGAGAGGATCATATGCTTCTTGTCCTTTTTTTTTTTTTATTGATGTGATGTATCACATTGATTGTTTTGCAGATATTGAACGAGCCCTGCATTCCAGGTATAAATCCCACTTGGTCGTGGTGAATAATTTTTTTAATGTATTGTTGGATCCAGTTGACTAGTATCTTGTTGAGGATTTTTGCATCCATGTTCTTCAGGGAAATTGGTCTATAGTTCTCCTTTTTAGTGGGTCTCTGTCTGGTTTTGGAATCAAGGTAATGCTGGCTTCATAGAAAGAGTTTGGAAGTTTTCCTTCCGTTTCTATTTTTTGGAACAGCTTCAAGAGAATAGGTGTTAACTCTTCCTTAAATGTTTGGTAGAATTCCCCTGGAAAGCCATCTGGCCTTGGACTCCTGTGTTTTTTGGGAGATTTTTGATTACTAATTCAATTTCTTTCCTGGTTATGGGTCTGTTCAAATTTTGTATTTCTTTCTGTTTCATTTTTGGTAGTTTATATGTTTCTAGGAATTTTTCCATTTCTCCAGATTGCCCATTTTATTGGCATATAATTGTTCATAATATTCCCATTAATGTTTGTATTTCTGCAATGTTGGTTGTGATCTCTCCTCTTTCATTCTTGATTTTATTTATTTGGGTCCTTTCCTTGTCTTTTTTTATGTTTATTTATTTTTGAGAAAGAGGGACAGAGAGAGACATAGCATGAGCGGGAGAGGGTAGAGGGAGGGAGACAGAATCCTAAGCAGGATCCAGGCTTGGAGCTGTCAGCACAGAGCCCAACATGGGGCTCGAACCCACAAACCATGGGATTATGACCTGAGCCAAAGTCAGATGCTTAAATGGCTGAGCCACCCAGGTGCCTCTCCTTTTTATTTTTGATCAAGCTGGCTAGGGGGTTAACAATTTTGTTAATTATTTCAAAGAACCAGCTCCTGGGTTTGTTGATCTATTCCTCTGTGGGGTTTTTTTGTTGTTGTTTGTTTGTTTTTTTGTTTTTTTCATTTAGAGAGCATTGATTTCTGCTCTAATTGTTATTATTTCCTGTCTTCTGTTGGTTTTGGGTTTTATTTATTTATTTAATTATTTTTTGGGGGGAGGGGGTTTATTTGCTGTTCCTTTTCCAGTTCTTTGAAGTGTAAGGTTAGGTTGTATATCTGAGACCTTTCTTCCTTCTTTAGGAAGGTCTGGATTGCTATATACTTCCCTCTTATGACCACCTTTGCTGCATCCCAGAGGTTTTGGGCTGTGGCGTTATCATTTTCATTGGCTTCCATGTACTTTTTAATTTCGTTAGCCCATTCATTTGTTACTAGGATGGTCTTTAGTCTCCAAGTATTTGTTATCTTTCAATTCTTTTCTTGTAGTTGAGATCGAGTTTCATAGTGTTATGGTCTGAAAATATGCACGGTATGATCTCTTTTTTTTTTGTATATGTTGAGGGCTGATTTGTGTCCCAGTATGTGATCTATTCTGGAGAATGTTCCATGTGCAAAGGAGAAGAATGTATATTCCTCTGCTTTAGGATGAAATGTTCTGAATATATCTATTGAGTCCAACTTGTCCAGTGTGTTGTTCAAAGCCGTTGTTTCCTTGTTGATTTTGTTTAGATGATCTGTCCATCGTTGTAAGTGGGGTGTTTAAGTCCCCTACTATTATGGTATTATTATCAATGAGTTTCTGTATGTTTGTGATTAATTGATTTATATATTTGGTTGCTCTCACATATGGAGCATAAATGTTTACAATTGTTAAGTGTTCTTGGTGGATATACCCCTTAATTATGATATAATGCCCTTCTTCGTCCCTTGTTACAGTCTTCATTTGAAAATCTAGACTGTCTTATATAAGTATGGCTACTCCGGCTTTCTTTTGATGACCATTAGCATGATAAATAGTTCTCCATCCCCTTATGTGCAATCTGAAGGTGCCTTTAGGTCTAATATGGGTCTCTTAGACAGCATAGAAATGGATCTTGTTTTCTTATCCATTTTCTTACCCTATGTCTTTTGATTGGAGCATTTAGAACATTGACATTTAGGGTATTAAAAGATATGAATTTATTGCCATTATGTTGCCTGTAGCATTGGAGTTTCTGGTAGTGTTCTCTGGTCCTTTCTAGTCTTTGTTTCTTTTGGTCTTTTGCTTTGCTTTGTTTTGTTTTTCATCTTTTCTCCCCTTAGAGAGTCCCCCTTAAAATTTCTTGCAAGGCTGGTTTAGTGGTCATGAACTCCTTTAATTTTTGTTTGTCTGGGAAACTTTTTATCTCTTCTATTTTGAATGACAGCCCTGCTGGATAAAGAATTTTTGGCTGCAAATTTTTCTGATTTATCACATTGAATATATCCTGCCACTCCTTTCTGGCCTGCCAAATTTCTGTGGCTAGGTCTTCTGCGAACCTGATCTGTCTTCCCTTTAGGTTAAGAACTTTTTTTTCTTTTGGTGCTTTCATCATTCTTTCCTTGCTTGAGTATTTTGTGAATTTGACTATGATATGCCTTGTTGATGGTCAATTTTTGTAGGATCTAATGGGAGTCCTCTGTGCTTACTGGATTTTGATGTCTGTGTTTTCCCCCAGGTTATGAAAGTTTTCCATTGTGATTTGCTCACATAACCCTTCTATACCCTTTTCTCTCTCTTCATCTTCTGGGAACCCTATGATTCTGATGTTATTCCTTTTTAATGAGTCACTGAGTTCTCTAATTTTTATTTCGTGCTCTTTTGCCTTAGTCTCACTTTTTTTCTGCTTCATTATTCTCCACAAGTTTTTACTTTATATTGCTGATTCGCTGCTCTACCTCATCCAGCCTTTCCACCATGGCACCATTTGAGATTGCAGCTCAATTATAGCATTTTTTATTTCATCCTGACTACCTTTTGCTTCTTTTATCTCTGCAGAAAAGGTTCTCATCTATTTTCAACCCCAGCTAGTATTCTTTTTTTTTTTTTTTAATTTTTTTAACGTTTATTTATTTTTGAGACACAGAGAGACAGAGCATGAACAGGGGAGGGGCAGAGAGAGAGGGAGACACAGAATCTGAAACAGGCTCTAGGCTCTGAGCTGTCAGTACAGAGCCTGATGCGGGGCTCGAACTCATAGACTGCAAGATCATGACCTGAGCCAAAGTCAGATGCTTAACCGGCCAAGCCACCCAGGCGCCCCCCAGCTAGTATTCTCATTATCATGATTCTAAATTCTGGTTCAGACATCTTGCTTGTATCTGTGTTGATTAAGACCCTGGCTATCATTTCTTCCTGTTCTTTCTGTTGGGGTAAATTCCTATTTTTTTTCATTTTGGAGGAATAAAAGGAATTAATAAAGTAAAAAAAAATTAAAATTAAAAAATAAAAACAACACAAAGAAATCAAATAAAGGATGCTAGATCCTAGGTGTGTTTTGGTCTGACTGTTGAAAGAAACTTGATAGATTAAAGAAAAAAGAAAAAGATAAGAAAGAAAAGAAAAGAAAAAAGAAAAAAGGGGAAAAATTTAGAAAATTTGAGAAAATTAAATACAATAAAATAGAATAAAATGAAATGATGAAAGTAAAATAGAATTTAAAAATTTACAAAAAGTAAAAAATATAGAAAAAATTAAATAAGAGTCTTTAATAAAAATGGAAAATAAAAGTAGATTTTTTCTCTTTCTGTATTCAAGAATAAAAAAAGAAAAGAAGAAGAAAAAAATTGAATAAAAGGAACAGCGAACAGAATGAAATACCACTGATATTACATCTAGTTTCCCATAGAAGTCAAGCTATGAAGCACTTAATAGTCTGTAAACTAAGCAGGTGGAGAGACTTGTGGTGTTCCTGAAGAGCGACGTTGGCCCATTTGGGCAGGGTTATTGTTCTGGATCACTGGATGGTGCTGCTCTGTTCACTGGATGGCGCTGCTTACCTTCCTGGGATGGATTGCTGTGGCACATGTAGGCATGTATGTGCATCTGTGGGAGGGGTGAAAATGGCATCACCCAGCTACCCAGTCTCTAGTATCAGAACTCTTGTGCTTTCCACGACTGGCAATCAAGCACCCCTCCTTTGTCTCAGGCATCCATCCACTCCCTGCTTCTATATTGTCTGTGACCAAACTGTCAGGCTGCCAGGCAGCACCTCTGCCCTGAGTTTTTTCTCAAATGGGGCTGTGTTTCCTATCCCCTCACTTCTGAGGTACTGAGGCTTTGATTCAATCAGACCTTCTGGGGGAGGATCTCACTGAGCAATGGCCAGGTGCTGGCCCAACCCCAGGAACATTCATGAGACTGTGCTGCTGCAGACACCCAGAGACTATGGATGTGTGCCAGCCCATCCCAGAAAATGTTCTCACAATCTTGTAGCAGTAGCGTTTCAGGATTTATGGAAAATCACAACACACATCTGGTGCCAGACTTCCCCCTTAACATCATTGTTCCAGCACCAGCAAATGTGGTTGTTCTCTGGGGTCTTCTGGGACCTTTGCCTGTGGGATGGCAACACAGCCCCTACCAAATGTCTCCCCAGCAGAGGAACTGCTGCTCCCCAGGTGGCCCGTGGACCCTTTTGACTTCACTCTCCACTCCTGGGAATTTGCCCTTCCCACCAGAGAACTGCCACATATTGAGCTGTGGAATTTCAGATTCTGTGCTCCCCCTGTTTACAGAGTCTTAATTGGATTTAAACTTTCTCCTTTCTCCCTTTTTTGTTCAGTCCTTGCGGCTATTTCCACTTCTCCGCGTTCTCTCCAGCTGCTTTTTTAAGGGGGTTCTTTTCCAATAATCTCCCCCCACTCCCATCTCCGTCCTCTCCCCAAGGGCAAAAATAGCTCTCTGCCCTCTGCGGCTTCTCTCTTGCCCAGTTCACCTTTCCACGTTGTGTACCTGCTGAGTTCTGTGGTTCCAGTTGGAAAATTGTTGTGTTAATACTCAAATCAGATTTCGAGGTGTGCAAGATGGTTTAGTGTTGATCTGGCTGCATTTCAGGGATGAGAGTTGCAAAAAAACCTTCCATGCTGTTCCGCCATCTTGGCCCCTCCCTCCTAGGGTCAAATTTTCATGTGAAGATTGAAAATCATGTGCATGTACACACACTCACACAATAGAATAGTTCCTGGTGCATAGTAAGCCAAATTGAAGTGTTAGCTATCACTCTTTAGATAGTGTGTCAGTAAAGCAACCTGGACTTGGAATTGTGGGAGAGTGACTTCAAGTGCACATGAGAACAGAGCAGAAAGGCAGGGGTACATGTGATAGAAGTGGTATTAGTGGGCATGGTGGGGTTGGTAGATCTTGGAAGCCCTGACAGGGTCAGGATGACCTTGTATGCACGGTCATTGCTTTCTCTGCTGAGTTTGGTTTGGGGGTGCAGAGTTAGCCTCTGGGGTGAGGCTTGGAGTGAGCAACCCCAAGCCCCTTCCTTAGCTGAGGCAATGATCAGAATAAAGGCTTTGGGAATAGACTATCTGAAAGCTTACAATCATGGGAACTGGGCCACACAGTGGCCAACTTGGTCTCCATTACTCTGGAAAAAGTTGATGAATAAGAATGAAGACATCACAACAGTGCTCTCCCATAAGCAGGTGTCAGTGGGGGTCATGCTTTTCTAGCTGCAAGAAGGTCTTGAGAAATAACTTAGCTCTACTTTCTGGATCTGACCTTTAGGGACATAGATTTACTCCTATATGACCTAAATTGGGGCTAGGAGTGAGCATGGGGGAAAGGTCAAAGCTGCTTAAGAATTTTCTCTTTCAAGTCAGCATTGCTCTGTGAACCAGTTTCAGGCTGAGGCTGTCCATGGTGGGAAGTTCCCTTACCCATCTTTCCTCTTAAATGTAAATCTTTGTGGATAAGGACCGACCATATGCACTGTTGCTCCCTAGCATGTAATAATGACAGCAAACTGGTATCTGTCATGATTACAGGTGATTGATGAATACTTGGTGAATGAATAGGAAAAACTAGAGAGAAAAGAGGGAGATGAGGTAAGAGCTGACTTAGCCAGAGGTTAAAAAGGAATGAGGACTCAGGACTGGACTGATGCCTGGTCAGTTGAGGTGCCCACTGGATCAGACCCCCTCTTTTTTTTTAAGTTTATTTATTTATTTGGTGGGGTGGGGTAGAGGGTAAGGGAGAGAAAGAATTCCAAGCAGTCTCCATGTCCAGTGTGGAGTCTGATGCTGGGCTCGATCCCATGAACTTTGAGATCATGACTTGAGATGAAACCAAGTGCCGGAAGCTTAACTGACTGAGCCACCCAGACACCGAGATCATCACTTTTCAAATTACAGGAAACCACATAAACTTTTGATGATTCTTGGGTGCAATGGAGCAGAAGAAAATGAAAATTGATCCCAATTCTATGGGAGAAACTCATAAAGAAACATTTCAGGAACTGAGAGAGCCAATGAATGTAGTTTTAAAAATGCACACCAGTTATGTCTCTTATAAACTGACATCAACAGGGATTATTGTCATTTGCTAGAAAGGGAACTTGAGGCAAAGAAGAGCAAATGACTCAAGCCCCTACAATAGTAGAGGACAGGAACCAATTGGTCTTAGGTGCTGTTCTGCCTTCCTGTTTAAAATTTATACAATCCAAACAGCAAACGAAGCTGCATTTAATTCTAGGGAAGAGACGTCAAATGATTTAGTTCATGACAGGTGCAACTCCTTAGGGTAAGGAGGGAGATCCAGGGCTTCATGTGGAGTAGGGAAGCAGAACAGATGTAAGAAGCCATCCTCTAAATGACTGTGAAGATTTCAAAATCAGAATAGGAAGCTTCAGGCTGCAGCCTAATCCTTCCAGAAAGGAAGTCATTCTGGTCTCACTTTGAGCTGAAGCCTCAAGCAGTTAGCCCAAGGTGGAGGGTGTTGGAAACAAGGCACAACTTTACTTCAAGCAGAATCAGTCTGTTGACTCTAAAAAGCCAGACTCAGTTGTGCCCTCCCAGGACAATTGTCTTTCCTGTTCCTTAGCTCAGGTCATTTCAGTTACTTCCGTGCAGCCTGTAAATGGTTTCTGAAGAGGCTCGGTAGCTATACAATCTCGATTTATAAAGAAATATTCTGCAAGACTG
Organism: Puma concolor; assembly: GCF_028749965.1. Taxonomy (NCBI): domain Eukaryota; kingdom Metazoa; phylum Chordata; class Mammalia; order Carnivora; family Felidae; genus Puma; species Puma concolor. The sequence goes on from NC_141671.1 coordinate 83,050,573, forward strand.
GGGCATCGGCACATGAATTTTAATGATCTCACTCACATTGGGTCAGGCATGATGGAGTGGTTGGATTTGTGCCGTGTTCAGGCACCTGCCTTGTCTGAAGCTGCTAGCATAGCAAACTTTGCTATCAATGGAGAATTTTTAAAGTCAACTTTCACACTGGCTTTAGAATATCAAAGGGAATATAAAAACTAGAAAGGTAATATTGGAATTCTAACTCAATGCTAAGAAAAATGTTACAGTAAACTGCCATAAACCTCAGGCTCTTGGAGATGATAGCAGTGGGAGGTGGGACACAGGAAGCCTGTATTTTGATTTTCAAGAAAGATCAGTGATGAGAAATTTTTTTTTTAAAGGTTAAGATATATTTTGTCATTTTAGTTCTAGCACTGGACATATATTATTTCATGGCATTCTCGGCTTCTCTCTTTCTCTCTCTCCCTTTTATCTGTTTATTTTTGTCTCTTTCCTAGTAGTCTCTGAGCATTTTTAAAACTATTTTCTTCTTTTTCTCTCTCCCCACTTCTTAGGATCATGCCTAGCACAAAGTAGATTCATAATAAATACGTGTGGAATGAAAAAAAAAGTGAATGTGGAATGACCAAAGGGTAATGAAGAGATTAATTATTTAATACATGCTTTTGGTTTTGGTTAAATGTTTTAGGTGTATTTTGATTGATATGCAGCATTGTGCTGTGCCACAGTGGGTCAGAGTGAACATTATGGACTCTGGAGTCAGGTTTTCTGAGTTTGACTCTTAACATTATGACTCATTGTCTGTGTAACCCTGTACAAATTATTTAACCTCTCTGTGTCTCAGTTTTCTCATTTGTAAAACGAGGATAATTGTAGAATAAACCTCAAGGAGTTGTTATGAAAACCAAATGATTTAATCCATGTAAGGCAGTTAGAACAACTTCTGGTACATATTAAGTGCTGTGTCAGTGTTGGTGATTATTTTATTAATCATGCCCTGAGAGTGATGCTCAGAAAGCAAAAGTCTACTAAAAGGCTTATATTTTATTACTAAAAACTCAAATGAGTTTTCCAGTCTCTTTGTTTTAGTAAGTATTCACAGTGACATGTGATATCCTTTCCATCCTTTTCTGGGGTTTATTTTTAGTAGCTGGGAAAGCTGATACCGTAAATGATCACAGCTTTTGATGCCCATGGACTCGGCCAAGACCAGCTTCCTAAATAAATGCAATATGAGGATCCTTTGGCAGAGATGGGTTCTAAAACTGCTATTTCAAGAAAAAAGTCTTATGTGGAGTGAGGGGATCACACCCTCATTATAAATCTATAATACAAAAATAATACAGTTCCCCAAATAATCCTAGTCTTCAAAATTTGATTCTTAGTAGGGAATGCCTCTGATTTATGTGACTTGACTTAGGCCAATGGAAAACCTGATGGACTAGTGAGTGGTGAATACTTAAACCAACTGGAAAAAAATGTGGCTCTCTGGATTGTTGCAGTACTTAGAAATGTGAAGTTATGTAAAAGCAGTACAATAGCTTGATACAATTTCATGGCATGTTTAAACCTCTGCAGTCTGAGAAGACATACTTTTCTGTTTTACCTCCAGATTGGCTCTTAGTTACATTATCCTTTTGCTTCTTGTTTGATTTACTTTTTTTGTGTGGGGCTTCTCAAAGCCTTAACCATATGGGATTATATTAAGTGGCACGAGTAACTAAGTTGAACACCAATAAACATGAAATGGCTCATTATAGGGCAGGAATAAGGAAATGGAGAGTGCTGGTAGTTAAATAGGAGTTTATGTATCTACTAAAAGGGGTTCTGTTTTTTAAGCTACCTTTTGTGGCATATTAGATGTGCTTCCTTGTGTTGAAAGTCTTTGCATCTCTTTCACATTAAATATTTCAAGATCATTTAGTTATTTATCCTTCAAATACAATGAGTAAAACTATCCCAAAAGGAGAAAAATGGCAAATTGCTGAAATTACAACTGTTTTTACTTTTCTCTATTGGAAGTAGCTTTAAAATCCATGGGGGGAAAATCCAATTTGAAGGAAAGCAGTATTAGAAAGCATGCAATTATGTATAGTGAATATTTTCTCAATGATGGAAAAATTCAAAATACATGAAGAGAAGCCTTCGTGACCATTTTCTCAATAAGGTGAGTTGATACTGTACATGGCTATTGGGGACTCCTGTTGCCAAGGAGGCAGAGTAGAACTGGATTTATTTCTGTATTCTGGACTGGGGTAAGGGCACGATATCATTGATGGAGATGGAACCATGTGCCAGAAACCGCACAGGAATTAAAAATATGCAATTTGATTTTCCATTTTGATGCTGCTCCTGAGAATAATAATAGTGATGATAATAGCACTATTAATATTTAATTCAATAATACAATTGTTACACATATTAAATGAGATAATTTTCTTAAGTTACCAAGTTCTGACATGTGATGTGAGTTGAGCCACTTAGTCAAGTTTTATTCCTGTTAGTAAAACAGGGAATAAACTACTCTTTTGCTCCCTTGAAGATGAAGGCCCTTAAAGATTTTGTATTAGACATTGGATATATTTACATTAATATAGAAGTCTGTGTAGCTAATTTTGTGAGTTCTTAGGGGCACCCACCTAGTGTTCTTTTCCATTTCCCATATGTTGGTATGACTTTTCATATAATAATTGCATGCAGGCAGGTGTGAAACTGTTGAACAAGGAGAATATGAAAATGACTCCTGGTTCTTTACTTGGCACATGGAAAGATGGATAGAGTATTGTGAAGGATACTTAAACTCACCCAGGATGAGGGTGTCAAACTCTGGAAATAGGGGACAGAGTTCCTACAGCCTCGTATATGGATACTTAAAGGTGAATCATTCATTTGGTCATATCTGAGCCCTACTTCTGTAAATATAAATTTTACATGGCTTATGGGAATGAAGCACTTAAAGAAATTAGATGAGGAAAAATAAATCAGGCACGAACACTCAAAACATTAGAAAGGGAATTGAGGGGCAATGAAATATATATTTTTCTTTCCATTTCTTATGTCTACTGTTAAGGTTTTATGGAATTATTTTCCCAGGACTTGGCTATTGGGTTTATGGGCTACCCTTCTCAATCTTTATGTTATATGGCCTGATATTTGTGAACTTTGGGTGTTAGGCATTTTTGCATGTTTTACCCAGAACTAGATCATGTGCTGTGATAGTTCTGAATTCATAATTCACAATACCTTTGGCAAGGCATGCTTAAAAATGTATATGATTCTCCCTAATTTTCTTTTTTAGAAGTTATATTGAATTGTTAGAACATAGAAAAATCTCTAAATAATAGTATAATGAGTAACTGTATATCCATCACTCAACTTAAGAAATAAATATTACCAGTAAGTTGAAACTCCAATGTCATTTCTCATTTTATCCCCACCCCATCAGAGGTCACCCTATCTTGAATTTGGTAATTATTATTCCCATTTATATCTTATTTTTTTTCTAAAGACAGTAATACATAGAATGCAATGATAAATATGTAGAAGGAAAATGGCGTATGGCTTTTCATATTTTAATGTTTTATGTAGATAGTCTATTTTACTGAAACTTGCCATTTTTTTGCTCAGCATTATGTTTGTGAAATTCACCCATGTAAATATGTGTAATTCTAGTTTATTCATTTTCATGACTATGTAGTTATCCATTATATGAATATTCCACAAATAATCTATTCATTGATGTTTTGATTGACATTTAGGTTGTTTCTAGGTTTTGACAGTTGCTGTGAGAGCAGCTGCACATGACTTTTTGTGTATATAGGCAAGAATTTCTCTGGGATACATGCTTAGGAGAAGGATTGCTTGGTCCTAGGATATGTACTTCAACTTTACTAGATACTAGATTGCTGACTTACTCTTCAAGGTGGTGAATACTCATTCACATTCCCATGAGCACTGTATCAATATTCCTATTGCTCCACATGCTCTCCAATATTTGTGATTGTCAGACTATTTATTGTTTTCTAATCTGATGAGTAAGAGAACGCCAATTTTTATTGGCCATTTGGGCTTCATATTTTCTGAATATCTATTTAAATGTTTTGTCCATTCACCAATTGATTTAATTATCCTTTTTCCCCCTCTGCCAACTTTTTTTTTTTTACTGTGGTAAAATATGCATAACATAATATTTGGCATTTTAGCCATTTTTACACATACAATTCTGGGGCATTAAGTACATTCACAGTGTTGTACAAACATCACCACTGTTGTATTTCCAGAACTTTTTCATCATCCTAAACAGAAGCTCTACACCCATTAGGCAATACACTTTCCTTCTTTTCCCACCCTCCACCAGCCCCTGGGAACCTCTAATCTACTTTATGTCTCTATGAGTTTTCCTACTCAAGATATTTCATATAAATGAAATCAGACAATATTTGTCCCTTTGCATTTAGCACATTTCACTTAGCATAGTGTTTTCAAGTTCATCCATGGTGTAGCATGTATTTCTCTTTATGGCTGAATAATATTTCATTGTATGCACACATTGTAAGACTTTTGCCTCCAGCTTCTGCTTCTTGTTCAGTTCTTTCAGGTTGTCTTCTTGACTTTTCTTAATGACTTCTGCTTTTCCAGAAGGAGAATCATGATTTGACTTTCTATGCATCCTTCAATCTAGGCCTTTGAGTATCTGGCAGAATTGGGTTAAACATTTTGACTTGTGCCTAGAATGAATATAGACTTGTCCGCATTTTGTTTTCCATTTAATTCTAGAAGATGGAAAAGTAAGCATTTATACTGGTGCCATCCCAAAGACTTTCTAAAGCTAATTTAGTTTCCTTGGCCGGTTGTAGTGGTGCTTGAACACACAAACCGCGAGATCATGACCTGAGCCGAAGTCGGATGCCTAACCGACTGAGCCACCCAGGTGCCCCCCACACGTTTCTTTTTTCTTCTATTCTTTTCAGATGTTGGATGGAATTCCATATTTTCATAAATTACAAATTTTATTTGGTAAAAGCTAATCAATACTATTTTGGCATCCTAATTTGTATCTGTACCTGCGTCTTGGGTGGAGAGATGAAAATAACTGATAGCTCTGAACCCTTTAAACAGGGAGAAAAATGATGGCTGCTCATCTTCCCTGGGGTTGGCAAGGAATCATATGAACAGAGAAATAGGGTAGGGGAGAACCTTGATTTTGCAGTTTAAAATATATAACTTCTTTTTTTAATGTTTATTTATTTTTTGAGAGAGAGAGAATGAGAGAGAGACACACACACACAGAGCACGAGCAGGAGAGGGGAAGAGAGAGAGGGAGACACAGAATCCAAAGCAGGCTCCAGGCTCTGAGCCATCAACATAGATCCAGATGCGGGGCTCAAACCCATGAACTGTGAGATCATGACCCGAGCCGAAGTCAGACACCTAACTGACTGAGCCACCCAGGTGCCCCTGAAATATCTAACTTTTAAAAGTAGTATAAGAAAACTTATCAATTGCAAGGATTATAGCTGAAAGAAGCACAACTGCCTGTCATATTCTTTAACAAACTTTAAAACATCTGTGATTGAGAAGTCATGGGAAAAGGCAAAGGGATTCATCTGAGACTTTGAAGATCTGGGTTTTCATCATGGCTCTTCCTTCTCCTTGCCAGATGAGTACATTTTCTTTTTTTTCTGTCTTTTAAAATTTTTTTTTAATATTCATTCATTTTTGAGAGCTGCAGAGAGAGTATGGGTCGGGGTGGGGGCAGAGAGAGAGAGGCAGACACAGAATCTGAAGCAGGCTTCAGGCTCTGAGCTGTCAACCCATAACCCGATGTGGGGCTTGAACCCACAGACAGCGAGATCATGACCTGAGCCGACATCGGAGGCGTAACTGACTCTGAGACACCCAGGCACCCCTGGAAAATACGTTTTCTGCATATTATCTCTGGATCCTTCTCTCCATTTGGGATAGTGATGCCTGCATTGCTGTTATGCCAGGATTTTTGAGAGGATCACGTAAGGCAATATGTGGGAAAGAAGCTCACGAACCAGAAGCACAGGCCACCGCTTATGTTCATCAGGAGCAACTGGTTCTGGTGAGTTAGAAAGTATTAGAAAGCCACAGCTAACTGAAGAGTTATTTTTAAATTCTCACACTTTTCTCATTTTTAAGAGGATTCTGCTTCTCTAAACATGACAGAAACCTATAGCTGACATTTTAGATGTCAGTTTACTCTTTGGATACATGGAAGTTGGGGTTAGGGTGTATAGACCCTGCAGCAATCCTCGGAACAAGGCAGAGCTGAGCATCTGGAAGAAGATCCATTCTAGGCTGGACGTTGTGCCACCTGTGTTTCTCAGCCTTTCTGTCTTCCTGCTCATCTTTTGGGGGAGGTCCTCCCCCATATACCTTGCTGTGGATTTGGGTTCACAAAAATACACTCATTCTTGGCAAAGTGTTCCAGATGCTGGGAGAACTACTACAGAATAATCCTGCTCGGCAGAATGATTTGATTCAAAATGTGGCCAATTTCTAGCCAGCAGAAGGCTCCTGAAATGTTTGTAGCATCTGTGGCTCTGAGCTACTCCAGTGCAGAGCTCCAGATGCTGGCAGGCATTTCTCTCTATTAAATCAGTCTTAAAGGATTGCTATATGCACTTCAATCAAACCTTTCCCACACACACGTTTCCATAAAATTGCTGCTCTACAGCAAATCTTTCCAACCACACTCATGTAAATGTGGCTTTTTCTATGAATAGAAGAGAAAGAATATGTATAAAATCTGGTTCAACAATAGCACCTTTATATACCCCAGCAAGCTTTATGTTGTGTGATGGGACATTGCTACTTGATCCTTCAGAGGCTGTCAGAGGATGTTTGGTCAGGCTTTTCTTGCTGTATGTTTAGTGCATTCCCATTATGTCATAGAGTTGGGGCTCAAGGATAAAACCTTGTTTTATGGATTTCCTATCCTAAGTTTCATTTCTTTAAACTTTATGTCTTTCCAGCTCTTTTCCTTACACCCAGGTGAAGTAGGCAGAGCAGGTGTTATTATCTACATTTTACGGTTAAAGAAATCAAGGCTTAGTTATGACTTAAGGATGTTAAATAGAGTTCACTGTACTACATTGAGTAAGATTTTTTACTATGTTATATTATGTTACTTATTTTTGAGTTTTCTAATATATAGTAGCTTCATCTTTGAACAATGTCTGACCCAAATCATAGGAGTAAAACCTGTATCCTTTTGAACTCTCTGAGATTATAGTTAAATGGATATAGATTTTTAGAAATATAAACCAATGTATTTTCATTCCCCCTCAGTCATGATTCCCTACAGTAGGTAAAGGCAGATACCTTCTAGAACAAATACATCCATAGGGTAGAGAAGGGGGATTTGGCCTTTCAGGATGTCCTCACCAAATAGAAAACAGAAGAGAACACTCTTGATACTGGGAAGGGGAAAGAAAGTGTCCCATTTCCTTGGGAGTAGCCTGGGGAGGCAGCCAACCTGTATGAGTAGGAATAGACTGAAGTTGATGCAATTGGTGGCAGGATGTGATTTAGCTATGGGTTAAGATGAATCTGGCACTTCTCCATTTCCAAAGCCAGTGGGTGAGATACAGATTTCAAAGTTCCCATGGGCTATATTGGGGAAACATATAGATGTAGAATGGACCAGCAGGCATCAGGGGGCCCTTCTCAACCAGAGATGAGTAACTTTGATCAGGGACTCCAGCTGCTTCTCTAGCACAGTGTCTCCTCCCTCCCTCCACAGTGGTCACAACACAGGACCTCATGGCCCAGGGCTGCCCTAGTGATAGAACTCTCAGGACCCTCTGTGGTTCTAGGCTTACCCCCAGCCCCATCATACTGAGGACTTAATAATTTACTCTTTATACCCACATGCCATCTTTCCATCAAAAATGTGGGGTGTCATAAGAAAAATTTGGCAGACTGAGTATTTTTCCAAATAAAGTTTTAAGTAATTCTTTTAAATCAACATAGAAGACAGAGAAGTATTGAATTCATTAGTTTAAAATTACTTCTTCAATCATTTCTATTTCCACCTTCCCCCTTCTCCCAATTCCCAATGAAACGGAGGTGTTCACGAGAGATTTAGTTCAGTTAGAGGGATTACAAAGGAAGTTGTATTTTTTTTTTTTTTTTGTAGTATATCTGAATTTTAGGATGTGAATTATCCACCCAGCTTCAATAGGGAAATATTTCGGTGGAGCTGAAGGGTATGTTAGAGGTCGGTGTGTATGAGAACATTGGAAACAATAGGAAACCCTGGGCATTTTTCCTTTCTTATATTTGCTTTCATTCTTGCTTGCCTAAGGATCTTTTATATAATGGACGTCAGCAAAAGTGCCTTCCTCCAGGAGGGCAGTCCCTGCGCCTACTGTGCAGGCCTCCAGGGGTCTCTTGGTTTCTTGATTTAATTACCATAAGACCTTTTGCAGTTGCCCCATGGTGCTTCTAGGCTTTCCCAGAAGCTGTGCTATAAATCTTCCACCCACCGAAACCTTTTGTATATCCCTCAGCCAGAATAATTGGGAAGAAAATTATGTGCATGTTATTTCAGTTGGAGAAAGTGCTAATAATTCAGGGATCTGTGCAGTGGGACATAGAAATCCATTACTTTTAGGGTTAGCTCCATATTCTATTGACCTTGGGTAACTCTCTGGGCCACTCTAAAAGGAATTGGGCTATGTGATTTTAAATGTCACCATTTACATTTTGCTTGATTTGCCTATTCACTTAACACATATATATTAAGTGCCTACTATGTGTTATCTTAGATGCAGAGATGTGATAATGAACCAAATAGGCATGGTCTATGCCTTCATGGTGCTTTTATATGGATACAAAAATGAGAAGCTTTAATAAAATATAAGGTGATATTTACCATAAAACCATGACAACAAACTCTAAGCGCTTTATAATCAAATGATCTTTTCAAGTAAATCCTTGCTCCAGCTATTCTTAGGCATACTTGACCAGCTGTCTTAAGATGTCTGGTTCAGGTTGGATTCCCCAAAAGGGCAGCAGAGAGAGAACTGAGGTCTCAGCACAGATCTTGCTGGCAAAATGATCCTTTTCTGATTGGAGCAAAATAATGGAAGTGACTGACACTCTGATCACCTATTATATGCTAAGTGCTACCCTATGGGCTTAACACACCTTACCCATTTGGGGGAAATCAATCTCAATTACTCTTGGCCTTGAACTCCCAAGTAAACTGTAGATAGATGGCTTTCTGTCAGAGCTTTCCATGTTCTTTACCATGACCTTCTTTTCTAATTTAGTAAAATAGAGTGCAGAGGCCACCAAATGGACTAACCTAAAAATAAGGGATAACTGATGAGGGAACTTTTTGGTGAAGAAAGGGTGTGCATGAGGGAGAAACAGATGGGGAAGAGTAATACCAGTGAGTTTGCCTCTTCATTTTATAGCCATCTATATTTTTTTGAAGTAATGAAGCATTTTCTTAAGTGGGAAATCCTATCATCTGTTGTGCTTGAGTAGGCTTGATCTAAAGAGAAGCAAAATATTTCATGTTTTTATAAGGAACTCTGGGGAAAAAAAACAATGACAAGCCATCTGGTATATGTCTAAAATCTGCTCTGGAATGTATATTTTACATATTTTCTAGATTGTCATATTTTACTGCCAAGCATCCTTACAGACACACCTATTTCAGGGTTACATGTCCAGATGATTGCTTAAAGAGGACACGGTATCCCTCCCCAATCCCAAAACCAGTATTCTGACCATCATTTATTCAGAATGCTTAACAAAATAGAGTCTCAAACTATGGCATAAACACCTAAATATTCATGGATATGAATCTGTTACCAGGGGGACTGGGGAGGTCTTGGACCCCGAGGTCTCTACCTGGCCCATCCAAAGGATGTAGTGGGAAGCTCTTGGTCTCACCGTGAGAAAGAATTCAAGGACAGACACAGCACAGTGGATGACCAGCATAAGCAGGAAAGTTTATCAAAGTGAAAGTATTCTCTCAAGACATGAGTGGGTGAACTCAAGTGAGAGCAGCACCCACTGGGGTTTGGGTTTCTACCTTTTATTAGCAGTTGTTAACAAAAGGGTAGACTATTCATTACTTGAGGAAGGCATTTCTTGGAAACAGGGTGGTCTCTTTCAGGAGTGTGGATTACGCTTTTCATTCCTTATTTGGTCAGGGGTTTCCTGTTGCGGCACTCTTAGGGAAGAGATTTTAGTATGTTAATATAGTATAATAAAGGAATAATGTGAACTTTGGCCTACTTTGTCAGCCATCTTGGGCCTGTCTGGTTTGATCTGGTTTCTTGTGGTTTTGTTTTGGAGTGCTGCCAGGACAGGCCTGTGATTTCCTCAGAGTTGGCCATGAACTTCCTCTTTGCTGATCTCTAGGCATCCTGTTAGAACCTAACTAACTGCCTACTCTAACAATTCATGTGTGTTGAGGCAAGTCCTTGAACCTGAAATAGCTCATTTTCTGAGCATGTACTACTTTCTTCCTGTAGAAGTGTCAAAATTTATATATGATGATTTTGATGGGGAAAAAATAAGGAAAATTTTATTTTCTATCACTGATGTTCCTTTGCTTTTGAGCTCTATACCTGAAAATGATGGGAAAACTTAAAATTTATAAAGAAATCTTGGTTTCATATTTTTGATAAATCTTCAACTAATTTAAAGTTCAAACTCTTGGGGTACCTGGGTGGCTCAGTTGGTTAAGTTTCTAACTCTTGATTTTGGCTCAGGTCATCATCTCACAGTTTGTGGAATCCAGCCCCACTTTGGGCTCTGTACTGACAGGGCAGAGCCTGCTTGGGATTCTCTCTTTTCCTCTCTCTCTGCCCCTCCCTTGCTTGTACTCTCTCTCGAGCTGTTTCTCTCTCTCAAATACATTAACTCAAAAAAAAAAAAAAAAAGCTCAAATTCTTTATTACTGTTGTTTCTCCCCTACCAAAGGTCCACCCTACTTTCCAAAGGGGGTTCTGAGTATAGTGGAAGGCATGGTAGAAGGTGGAAGTGGCCTCAGGGCCTCAGGGACCCACTATCTGGTGTCTTCTGAGGCTTTCCTGGAAATTTCCCTTGACCTGACTAGCTGGCCACTGATATCTGCTGAGTGTGGATCATCCTACCTAGTTTGTTTGTGTGCCATGTGCTAAATGCTGCTGATTATGGATCTTCCACCCTCCAGGACCCTGGTCCTGCAATTATGACCAGGTACATACTTTGTAAGACTCCATGCAAAATGAAAAAGTGAGGTCTTGTTCAAAAATTATTAAAATTTCCAGATGGCTACAGCAGAGCGTTAAGCCAAGCATGGGGCCCTTCTGAGCACTGGGTTCTTTTAAGCTTCTCTGCTATACCTACTTTCCAGAGTAACTCAGAATAACCAGTCTGGCAAAGAGACCACTTTAAGTCCTTAGGAGATTAGGATGGGGGAGAAACTGAATGGGAGAATACAGATTTATGTATTTATTTTTAAAAATTGGGTGGGTGAGAACATGGATGCATATTAATAAGTCTTGTCTTTGACACATGCTCAGTCTCTGAATTCTTGTTACACTTGTGAATGGTTGCTTCATCTCTGTGTCTCTAAACCAAGCTCCCTGTAAGATGCTTCCTCTTTTTGCAAAGGTCAGCATCCTCTTATTGAGGTGGCTAATTTCTCCATGTTGTGACAACTAAAGGATTTTAAATATATGTATTTAAATATATATATTTATGTAGGTCTTTTATATTAACACCATTAAAACTCTTCCTTCTGCAGCCTCCCCCACATGCTCTAATCTTACACAACAGTGCCTTAAAATAGTAAGCTTTCATATTCACATTATTTTGGTACTATGTCTTCAGGATGGAGTGGAAAGCATTTCTTTGGGGTGGAAATAATATTTGGTTTGTATGAGGGTTGGTGCATTGAAGGTAATTTATTAAGTATTTGTAATCCATGTGCATGCTGGTGGGTGGGCCCCATCTTATTTATTTTAAAAGGAAATATGATTGAAATCCATTAGAATATAATAAAATCAGATTAGAAATTAGAATAACACTGGGGCGGATGGGTGGCTCAGTTGGGTAAGCGTCTAACTCGATTTCAGTTTAGGTCATGAATTCACAGTTTGTGAGTTTGAGCCCCACCTGGGGCTCCTGGCTGACAGTGTGGAGCTTGCCTGGGATTCTCTCTCTCTCCCCACCTCTCTCTGCCCCTCCCTTGCTTACACATGTATTCTCTCTCTCTCTCTCTCTCTCTCAAAATTCATTCATTCATTAATTAATAAGAAATTAAAATAACATTGTTAAATTCTAATTCTAGCATCATCTATATTATGTGGGCATATACTTAGGAAGTTGAAATGAGATTAAAAGTATTTTGCCGAAAAATTAGGTGGCAATTTAACATAACATTGGCTGCCACTGTTTTTTTTTTTTATTATTCAGAAGGCTAATCATTCACAAATTACATATTGCTATGCTAACAGTATCTTATTGCAATGTCTAAAAATCAGATTGACATCTTTGTACTAAGGGACTCTGGTTCTCTATTAAATTAAGAGACCATTTTTATTTTGTAGTTTGCTATTTACCTGGAGCACCACAGCAGCAATCATACCTACAATTACAGACAAAGAGGTACAATAAGGTGGCCATCCACCCTATTTGATTTGTTAGCAGCTAACAGCAGCTTCTTAACAACATAATTTAGACTCATGCATTCCTTGCAGAGGCAGCTGATAGTGATATTCCTGGGGAGAGAAGGAAGTGTTCTATCCAACAGATATATTTGAAAAGATGTGCTAATGTGTAGTTAGGAGAAGATTATTGCCAGGGGTTGGGTTTGTAGATTAAAACATTTTTTTTCTCATTAGTAATATTGTTACATTTAAAAATATGATTGGTGGGGCGCCTGGGTGGCACAGTCGGTTAGGCGTCCGACTTCAGCCAGGTCACGATCTCGCGGTCCGGGAGTTCGAGCCCCGCGTCAGGCTCTGGGCTGATGGCTCGGAGCCTGGAGCCTGTTTCCCATTCTGTGTCTCCCTCTCTCTCTGCCCCTCCCCCGTTCATGCTCTGTCTCTCTCTGTCCCAAAATAAATAAAAAAAATAAAAAAAAAAAAAAGTTGAAAAAAAAATTTAAAAATATGATTGGTAATTTCCGGATTGACTTTCCTCACCCTGCCTATCCCTTTATTGTGTTTACATCCTAGTGAAATAGTAGCACATTGCTGTTCATTAATCAAGTCCTGCGATTCCTTCATAATGCTTCATAAATCTGAGCCTTTCCTTAGCTCGGTTCTCCCCACAACCCCATGTTTAAGGTTCCTGTTGCTTCAGTCCTTCACAATTATAAAAATCTCTTTGTCTTCCTGTATTTACTCTTATCCCTATTTTATTTATCCCCCATACAGCTGCCATATTAATCTTTTGAAAATGCCCCTGGATTACACTATTCTTGTACTCAAAAAAACTTAAAGATGCCCCAGAGCCTAGAGAATAAAGTCCAACTTTCTTATTCTGACATGTCCCCTGCATCATTGGGCCCCAACTACCTCTTCAACCTATATTCCTACTGGTCCTCCCAAAGAATCTGTCATTTCATTTCCAATTGGTCTGTTGGCAACCTACCCAAGCATGCTTCTGTCCTCATGTGTTTTTTCTCACTGTGTTTTCATCACCTGAAATGCTCTCCTATCATCTCATCACTTATCCAAGTTATTGTCAGTCTTCAAAGTAGCCTAAGTTCTCTCTCCTCCGTGGGCTTTTTTTTTTCTAGCACTTGAGGTAACAGGCATTTTGTTTCTTTTAATTTACTCAACCAATGATTATTAAGTTCCTTCTACATGTCATTTTTTTTTTTTTACGAGGCCCTAGAAATGTAATAGTGAGCAAGCCAGATGTGGTCTCTGCACTCATGGAGGTTCCAGGCACAAAATAGAGTAAACCTCTCCATTTCCAGAGCATTGACTATCTATGATCTAATTTAGGCAAAAGATATTATCTACATATATTATATATGTGTCACAGAGTGTGTATATTTATATCTTCTTTCTATACTTGATTTAACCCTTTGAGAACAGAAGCTACAGCTTATGTTCAATTCCATGAAAGAGGCAGTGTGGCATGTTGGGAAATAGTGCAGTTCTGTAGCCAAATGGCAAGCCATCAGTTTGGTTCCAGGTCTTAATGGTTTTGTAGCCTTGGATGAGTTACTTAATGGCTCACAATCTCCTCCTTACAAAGTAGTTTAATCATATACCTACCAAAACAGGATGGTGATGAGTATGAAGTGATTTCATACTTAGAATGTTCTTTTAACAGAGCCAGGCCTATATTGGGCGCTTAGCAAATGTTAGTTTTTGTTTTTATTTTTATAATGCCACAGCCTGTGTGGCCTTAGGCAAATCATTTAACTTCACCATAGCTTCTTTACTTCATCTATAAGGTAAAAACGATGATGTAACCCTACTGAAGGTGTGTGTGTGTGTGTGTGTGTGTGTGTGTGTGTGTGTGTGTTTGAGGAAATTAGATAAAAGATTCAAGTTCTGGGAAAATCAGATCGTGCTGTAGAAATGTAAGGCTCATTCATCAGCCTGTTCTGGTTGTCTGGGAAAAAACAACCACAATTCCTGCCCTCCCAGAGCCTACAGTCAACAGGAGCAGCAAGAAAGACAAATAAGCCATTACAGTATATTGTATTAACACTTGGACAGGGAAAAAGCCAACACTGTTCAAGTATGCAGCAGGAATACATCATGTAGCCCTGGTGTGGCAATAGTTGGAGTAAAATTCTTTTACCTAGGAGGGATATTGAAGCAGATGGAATGATGTGTGGAGAAGCAAGGAAAAGCATGAGGTTGACTTGTTTGAACATGAAATAAAATTTAGGATAGCTGGCACTTCGGACGTGGCCATGAGAGTGTCCAGAGGGTGGGTACATAAGGTAAACAGGACAGACTACATAATTTGTGGGGTCTACAACAATATTAAAATGTAGACCTCTTTTCAGACAGCAAGAACATGGATTTTTCTTTCTTTTGCAGGCTCTTATTTTTTAATTTGCTATTTAATGTGCTCCCTCAGGCGCAGAGATACTTGGAGGGTAAGTGCAGACTCTCCCACTTCTCCTGTGCCCTATCCTGCAACTTAGTGCTAATTGTCCAACTGCAGCTCTCCCTGAGGGCTGGGGCCAGAGGGCAGCTGCATTTGCTAGGTGGGGGGCAGGGAGCATTCAGCTGAGGATCCCTTCTGGGAAGGTGAAGAGGCAGAGTGTGGTAGGAGGCCCCAGTACATGCTCCATTGTCTCAGCCTTCCTTGACAAAATTCAGAGATAAAATTAGTAAGAATTTCAAGACAGTGACATTCTGAGTATGGGAATCTGTGTGACTGTATTATTGGTATGGGATTATTTTCTTATGTTCTAGGGATAAAGTGTAGATATAGCATAAATATATATGATGCCAAATCAATGGATGATTTGGGTCATTTCAGAGTTTGTTTTTAAAAAGTAGTTAAAGGGCATCTGGGTGGCTCAGTCGGTTAAGCCTCTGACTTTGGATCAGGTCATGACCTTGAGGTTCATGAGTTTGAGCCCAGCATCAGGCTCTGTGCTGCCAGCTTAGGGCCTGGAGCCTGCTTTGGATTCTGTGTCTCCCTCTCTCTCTGCCCCTCCCCCGCTCGTTCTCTGTCTCTCTTTCAAAAATAAATAAACATTAAAAAAATTTGTTTTAAAAATAGTTAAAATTAAGCAGGAAATAGGTGAACAATTAAACAGGGAAGATATGTGGAAGGTTATACAGCAGTTTAAATTGTTTCCTGTGAGTGGTGAGATTATTGTGTAATTAACTTATCTAAACTTTATAATTGTTCTAAAATAAACATATTATTTTATAACAAGAAAACATAAATTATAATGATTTTTATTTAAAAAAAATCTCTGGAAGAGTTTTCCTTGAGTACTGCTCAGAAAAAGTGAAGGTTCCAAAAGATGTATGTTCATAGCAAAAATGGGTGTGTTAAATCATTAGCCTGCTATTTCCAGAATAAACCCAACTTGGCAATGATTAAACAAAAAAATAACCAAAGTATTTGGATTTGTTTGCTAATAATTTATTTATTTATTTATTTTACTTTTCTTTCTAGGTTTATAACTGAGATGAGAAAATTATAGACCATTATTTTGTATTATAAAGATATTTTGAGTAAAGTGACATCAGCAAGATGGCAAAATAGGACTATTTTACCATTGACCCCAAACAGAATTTACCCACTTTAGGAGGTGTATAGTTTGATGAGTTT
The DNA here is from genome assembly GCF_028749965.1 of Puma concolor. Lineage (NCBI taxonomy): Eukaryota > Metazoa > Chordata > Mammalia > Carnivora > Felidae > Puma > Puma concolor. The sequence goes on from NC_141671.1 coordinate 83,066,851, forward strand.
TGACAAATACATACAGTCATGAATCCATTTACCAAATCAAATATAGCTTATTTCCGTTACCCCACAAAATTCCCTTATGCCTCTTTGTGATCAATCTTCTATCCCCTAGCTTCCAGCAATAACTGATCTGATTTCTGTCTCTATAGTTATTGATTGATAACTATTGATTTTAATTTAGTTGCACTGTGGCTGGAGAACACAGACTTTATTATTTGGTAAGATTTGCTTTTGGCACATTATGTGGTTGATTATCATAAAATATCTTTAGTTTTGAATTATCGTATGCAGAGTTCTATGTATGTCAGTTAAACCAAGCTCGTGTATAGTTTTTTCCAATCTTCTATCACCTTACTCATTTTCTGTCTGCTTTATCTATCAATTTCTGAGAAAGGTATATTAAAATTTTCCATTGTTGTGGTGGATTGTCAATTTCTTATTACGGTTTTGTCTAATTTTTTTGCCTCATACATACATGTTAAGATTAGGTGCTTATAAATTTAGAATTGATAAATCTTCCTTGTGAATCAAAACTTTTATTATTATAAAGTAACTTTCCCTTATCCCTAAAATTCTTTATTTAATTTTTTTTTTTCTGGTATTAATCTACCTTTCTTCTGGCTGATATTTGAGTGATAAATTCTTTTTTCTTGCCTTTTATTTTAAATATTTCTGAATCCCTATGTTTTATGTGATTTTTGTCCAAAGACTTAAGCTGTATTTATTTTTTAATGCATATAATTTCTGCCTATTAACTGAACAGGTTAGGCCATTTACATTTATTATTACTTATATTTTTAATTTGTTTCCTCTTTTGGCTTCATAGTTTATCTTTTTCTGCCACTTTTGAATCCTTTGAGGTGTTTGTTTGTTTGTTTGTTTGTTTGTTTCATTCCTTATCCCCACTGCTTTGGAAGTTCACTATTTTGAGTAATTACTCATAAAATTTTAATATGGCCACTTAATTTGCCAAAGTTTAAATGTAATATCTCTACTTCCTTCTTGAACATTAAATAACTTTAGAATTCTTTAAACATGATTATACCCTTCCCATCTTCTATGTTATTGTTATCCAGAATTTTAGTCCTCATCTGGTTTTATATCCCTCAAATCAATTGTTTTAAATCATCTATTTAGATCCATCCATATACTTGCTGGATTCTTTATTCACTACTCCTAGCATCTCAGACTTTGCTCCTGATATCATGTTTCTTCTTCCTGAAATGTGTCTTTTACAAGTTCTTTTAATGATACTCTGTTGCTAGTCAGTTCTAATTTTCTCTTGTTCTTTTTAGCTATGTACACAATTCTGGGCAGACAGTTATTTTCTCTGGATGCTTAGTGCTATTATGTCACTGTCTGAGTTTAGCCTGGATGGCTTATAATACATTTAAATTTTTGTTGGAAATTTATTTCTCATAGTTCTGGAGTCTGGAAATCTCAGTGACTTCAAGGTGACAGTATGGTTGAGTTCTGGTGAGGATCTTCATCTGGCTTGCAGACTATTTTTTTATTGTATCCTCATATGATGGAAGGGGTGAGACCTAATGACTCAATCATCTTTCAAAGGGCTCACCTCCAAATACCATCACACTGGGGGTTAGGATTTCAACATACGATTTCAGAAGTGGCAGCACAAACATTCAGTCCATAAGAGTCAGTATTTTGTTTTCCATTGTTGCCATTAATTAAGTCTTAGAATTCATTTATCTTCAAATTCAGTTTTGGAGACTCTCAGTCATGGTTTCCACAAATATTCCCTCTTTCTCATTCTCATTATTTTCTTCTAGAAATCCAACTTGACATATGTTGGAGATTCTCATTCTATTCAACATGTCTCTTAATTTCTCTTTCATAATTTATATTTTTTTGTGTTGCATGTGGAGCAATTTCTTTAACTTTATCTTTCAGATAATGTCAACTTCTTCAGTAGGAGTGTAGTTTTTCAAAGGTCCAGGCCTCATGAAGGAGTCTTACTATTCAGTGTAGTACTGAATAGTACTATTGCTATTAGGACTAGTTTGTGCTTTGGTCCTATTTCCCTAGAGGTTGTTGTTAAAAGCAAATTTAAACCTGAAATTAGGTCATGGATAAGAACGAATGCCCAAGGAAGCCAAATCTCACCTTACATTACTATACTGGTTTTCAGTTATCTTTTCTTTTTTTTCACCAGTCCCTAGGTATTTCTTTTATATTTTATGATCTCAGCTAACATTTCAAAGGGTGTTCATTATATTTCATCCAGTATTTCTAGATGTTTCATTTATAAAGGAATTTTTAGTATATTTATCTGCCATATTGCTAGAATAAGAAGTCCAGAGTTCATCCTTTGCCTGAATTTCTTTTATACTTGGTCAGATTTTAATAAGTATGTACCTTAACTTTCCATATCTTTGTGCTTTGCAAGAATACAAAGCATTCCACAATCCTGCTCTCTTGTATTCACTATTCTACTCATTTATCCACCAGATCTTTTTGATCTATATTCTTTCTTAGTTTCTTAATTTAAATTTCTAATGACACTTGCTACTAACCAGCTCAATGTGGGGATATAGGCATTCTTAGATGCCACATAGCTGGAGGCAGAGTCAAGGGAATGAATGCACTGATCATTAATCACCCCACCTAAGGGGTTATTTTTACTAATATTGAGATTGGCATGAGAAGTGGGAAAGTTATGATGTCTGTAAATGTTCCCTTAAATAGCAAATTATTTCTGTGTAGGTATATAAGGCTTTAAGTATAAAAGGACCATGATACAATGCAAAATTAAGCAATATGGAACTGACATTTCCCCAACTTGCTTGTAAAATGTCACTGGTAGCTATGCACCATTTTTGGGTACTTGGAGTGGTCTTGGGAAACTGTGAGGAGACACCATGCATTTTCTACTGCTCTGTGTAATTCCCTTATTTCAGGTGAGTTTCTATATCCTTTGCTCATTTTAAAAAATTTTTTAAAGTGTATATTTATATATTTTGAAAGAGAGAGAGAGAGGATGGGAGAGAGAGAAGCCTAAGCAGACTCTGTTCTGGCAGCACAGAGCCTGATGTGGGGCTTGAACTCACTAACTGTGAGATCATGACCTGAGCTGAAAAGAGTTAGATGCTTAACCGAGTGAGCCACCCAGGTGCCCCTATATCCTTTGCTCCTTAAAGTCTTTGTGGTTCTTTGTCACCAAGCCAAACTCAGCTCAGATGATACATTAACTTCCTTCAATATAATAGGCTTTCATTCCAACCATGCTGTCCATTTACAGTAGGGATTTATAATTGTTATAATATTATAAGACTTCACGTAAGACTTTAGGTAAGACTTCAACTAGGTGGTAAGCTCTTTAACGACAGCATTGTTGTATCTTTCATGAGTTGTATCCCATTGCTATGGCTGGTGCTTCATACACACTTGTTGAATAAATGAATGTAAACATGCCTTTCTCAGTACATCTTGAGTGGTCTATCATGGAAATTAATATCTAGAGACTTTTGAAAGTGAATTTTATATCCATAAATGAAACTGTCTTAGCCCTAGTGGCTTATCATTTCTAAGAGTTTTAGTACTTAGTGACCATTTAATGTATGGATTATTGACCTATTCACTCATATTGCAGATGCTTTAAGCTGTCCAAGTCTGCCAACAGAAATCTGCTACAGACTTTAAGATAAATGACTTAATAGTCTTTAATGGTTGCTGTTATGGATGGCTGTGCCCTTAATTGATAGTGTAGCAGATTAACAGCTCACTGGATAGATTATTTCACTCTGCTATATGTTTTAGAGAATGAATATATCTCTAATGGTTCCAGTCAAATCAAATATTTGCTAAACTTCCACTGTGGGCAAAACACTGTCTGGGTACCAGAGTAGGGGTGATGTGGGGGGTGAGAATCAACTTTCAAAGCACAACAGCAACAAAATGCATGCAGTAAAAATGTCAAAGTCAAATGGTAGGCATCTATAATGAATGCTTTCTATGGAAAGGTTCACCAGTTTTATATCAATGGAACACTAATAAGAAATGATATTAGTCATTATTCTTAAGAATCTCTAAAACAGATATTCGTTGAGTGTTTGCATAGGCACATTTAATTGTGCTAAAAGAGTGTTACTGAATATTATTGTTTATAAAACATGAAATTAACAAAAACATTAACAGCATTTGAGTGATTAAGAGATGTGTTAGCAGCAGCACTAGCAGCCACGGTAATCATGGCCATGGTTAAAAACAAACAAACAAAAACTTGTTAAATACCATGCTATGTGTGTTTTCTTCCTTGCTAGTAATGTCAAGTCAGAGAAGATTTGTTGCAAATGAGAAGAGGGGGACTCCTCTGTCCATTTGTGAGACTGTGTGTAATGGTTCAGAATATGGGCATTGTTAACAGACCTGATTTTGAATCTCTCAGTTTTTGATTACCAACAGTATCAAGCTGGGCAAGTCACTGAACCTCTCTGTAGTTTTATCAGTTAAGAAATGTGTGTCATACCTGCTTTTATGTGTGGTTACTTTACCAGTAGTTATAAGTGCCTGGCACGTAGCTTGCACACTCAAAGTGTTTAAAAAATAGTAATAGTTATTATTCTAGTTATTCTGTTTATCCCAAATCCATGTGTCTGCCATGATTGTAAAAATCCAGCAAAGCCATTTACTGTTAGGGAGCAAGTGTTTGGAAAGTCAATGTGAATGTTGATGATGAAGAGGACATGGGGCACAGCTGGGAAGTTGGACTGGGAAAAGATAGGCTGTTTGCAGGACAAGCTGGTGAAAACAGAAGATAGAGAACTGTGGTTGCAGAAACTGGGTGCTGGTAATTGTGGAAAGAAAGGGAGAATTATCGCTGTGTATTCTCCCAATAAGCCCATGAAGACTGTTGTTATATCTGGTTTAAAAGAGAGAAATATTACTAGACAGCACACCGGCGTTTGCTCTTTTTAGCCTGTCCTATAGAACCAATTACAATTGCACTTTAATACCCGAAAACTATTTCAGGGCAGAAAGGGTAATGCTTGCACTGAGAAGGATAATAGATGTGAAGTTTCTCTGAAAAGAAAAAACGAAGAAATACTATGCACGTTTATAATATGGTTATTGTCCTTCCTTACATCTCTGTGCCTGATTTTTTAACCTAATCAAGACTTGGTTTTCTTGACTCTTTGGCCTGCCTCAACATTGCTGCAATTCACTGGAAGGTTGGAGGTCACAGAAATTCATGCGGTGCAGAAAGTCAAGTGAAGAAAGATTTTATTTCCTCATTAATGCATTTTTACTTACATAAAATGGAAACGCTTGATAAATACCAATAAATCTTGAAGAAAGAGTTGGCAGAGTGATAAAAACAAGTTTTCCTCCTGCCCATTAAATGTGTCTTTTGGATACAACAGAGGAACCCACTCACAGGCTGTCGGCTCCAGCACCTCTCACCTAAAGCAGGGGCTGCACAGCCCAGGTTGGCTCTAAGATTTCAAGTCCAGAGTCAGCTTACATTTCCCATTAGGCAGGGTAGTCTTGTGATTCATTGCCAGTAGCCTACCCCTGGAGGGATGGTTAATGAGGTTTGAAGTTTCATTTAAATTTTCTTTTCAAAATCCTTTTCTTTCCACAAAGATGAAAGTCAAGAGTTTCCAGATAAGCTTAGCTGGAATGCATTCCACTTCTCTGAAGTTTAAGAATGGTGAAAAAAATGTGGGTAGAAATGCAGGGACCGTGTCTGATTTAACTGGGTGGGACTGCCCCAGCATTACCTGCTGAGAGGTTTCTTGGGCAGGTACCAATTTGCCTCAGGCATTTAGAGGGCTTATTTCTTCAGGTGGGCTGGTCCATTATCTCCTCAGGGCACAAGCCTGCTTTCCATTAGTGCTGATGTGAAGGGCGTGCTCACTGAATCATGAGTGCACAGACATGAGTGTGAAAAGCTAGACTGGCGCTGTCGAAAGGAGTCAGCAGGGCAGGAGGAGGCTCTTGAAATGGTGGCAGACATGCTTGCCAGGAAGTTCGCACTTCCTGATATTTCTATTCCTGTCTTTAAAGGTGCAATTGGGACTTTGGAGGTAGAATTTTAGGACTAAAGAAAGCCAAATGTAGAGCATGAAAGTTTTTACTTGGCTCACAGGTATCAGCAGGGTTAGGAGACAGATTTTCAAACTGCCAGAAAAGCAGAACACAAAGAACAAGAACAATGAAGATACTATGGAACGGCTGGTCTCGGCCAAGTGAAGAAGCAAGAAAGGATGCACCGTGAGTACAGGTGTGGCTTGCTGCCGCAGAAAGCTTCCGACCTCCTGACATAGCGTGAATCCTCACCAGCCCCAGAGAGCATGGCAATTCCAAGTTCATTGCTAAGTAATAATTTATCACAGTTGGAGGCTCTCATAAAAGCTGTTTATATAGATGCTGTTCTTTTGAAAAAGTTAGAAAGGTTGAAGTGGGGATGAGTAGGAAGGGTCTGTAGGCAAATTTTATGTTGTTATGACTTGGGTTTCATTACAGCTTACCTAGTAACCTTGATGGTATTTCCCAGGGACTTTGTGTCTGCCTTCATTTCACTGGGTCAATCAGTATTTCAAACAAATGCATGAAGCTAGGTGACTCCATATCAGGAAAGCAGTCTTCAGGCTATAAGAATAATTATGGCCAGTGTCATCCTGTCATGTCAACCACTAAACTCTAGATGTGTGTTCTTAAAGTGTGGACCCAGCTATCTACATCAGAATCACATGGTGTGTTTGCAAAAACGCCCCCCCCGGTACACCCCCCCCCCCCCCCCCCCCCGCCGCAGATCTGCCACAATAGAACTTTTTGATGTACACATGTACATGAACACTCAGGGACCCCTATAAATCTAATGTTTGAGAACCACTGCTTTTGTTGATATTTATTAGTTTTAAAATGTAGGTGGACAATATTTATATAGGCAGTTTTTCTTCCATACCTACCTGTCAGTTAAGGTGAAATGCATACATGTGGTAGCAATGATCTTTAATTCAAATGGCCTCTGTAGAGGTTCAAACTAGAAGGCTTGTGCTTTCCCAGAAATCCAGACTGCAATAGCAACATTTTCATGCTCAAAAGTAATAATAATAATGTCTTTCCAAATACTAGGCCTATCAAATACATATTAGATTAACTAGTCACCTTGACCAATTCTTAAAAAAAAAAGAAGTGCCTTTTTCACCCATACTTTTTTTTACAGTTTAATGCAACCATACTCTTCCATTTAGATTGATTTTTAAAAACTTGAATGGTCTTTCAATCTTTTTGGAACTGCATTGTAGAGGCATGCCATCACAGCACATAATATGTGTAAAGCATGTACCACAGTGCTTGTCATGCGATGATGCTCAGAAAATGAGTCTGGTGTTTTGTTCCTTCCTCCCATTCTCCTTCTTTCCCCTCTAGATGGCTCCAGAAATTCATATCAACTTTGTGGTAACCATCTCTCTGATTCATGATTTCCGCTTTAAGCCACAGGCAGTCTATTCATCCTATTTATAACATTGAAGGTAATTACAGGTACCATTTGGTTCTTAATTAAAAGCATCTTCTTTGCCTGACTTAGTCCTTCATGTAAACTTGGAGGTGTATGCTTCCTACGGAGTCCCTGCTCTCAACATGGCCAATGGAGAAAGAGAAGATAAATGTCGGGAATTCCTTATGGAAAGTGTACAAATTCCACTTCCATTTTGTCCCAAGTGGGGAAAAAGTAATATCCATGCTTTCTTTTTGAGAAAACAAATAAAGCTGTATCCTCTCATCAGTGTGATTGCAGAGTTTTGGACAAAAACATTTAACTGGACTAAAGCCACCTTTGTTTATCTCTTGTGCTGACATTATCGCTACCTTTGGACCAGTTACGCAGAATCTTCTAACAGAGCAGCTCCTATTACAAGGTTTGAGAGACAACGTTACATATTACCCTTTACTTTCACATATATAATCATATGTAATCACACAAGAGCTCCTCAAGAGGCACAGAGAGGCCATTTTTCTTTGCTGGGACAATCCCCGCTTAGTTTGCCAAAGATATTACATTTCATTCTCTTCACAGTTATTATACAAATACTCATGAAAGTTACCATTTATTTTTAGGGATCATTTGGAAGTGTTCCTGGATTACAATTTTAACTCCAGAATATAGGTCATTGGCAGAATGCATATACATTTATATCTACATCTATATTTATATTGTAAACAAGTTTAACCCCATTCCTGGTGCTCCTTTAAAATTGTCTTAATTTTCTAGACCAGTGTTGCCCAGATTACAGACCTTGAAGCTCATCCATCTCTTTCACATGCTGCCTTTGCTCTTCATGATCTCTAATTTATGTATTGGAAAATCTTATTAAATCAGATTTGACAAGGCAAACAACAGTAATTTCCTTTTTCTGTTGGTTTCAAATGTGGCTTCTGGGTTACTTGAGTACTAATAGTTTCTTTTCTTCAGTTTGAGTTGTACTGGGATTTGAAATTAAAAAAAGTCAATTTAACTTCCAGTACCATTGGTTTTGAGGAAAGACAAAAACAAAAATGAGGAAGTTGGGAAGACTTCAAAGGAAGTCTTTACATTCTATATGAATTTGAATTAATAGTTTGTGGGGAGTAGGGTTTTTTCAATTCATTTAGAAACAATGTTGACATTAATGAAGAAATTAAAAAAATGAAATGGAAGATAGAGCAGTGGAGAATTCTGATTTTGATGCCAACTTCTCACTGAGCTAATCTTGGGGTTATAGATTTTTTTCTAGAAGCCAACTGGTTCATGATTTCCAATTTAAGCCACTTACAAAGCTCATAAGTTGGGTGTGGAGATGGAGAGGTTGATGTTCAGAGAATATGGCTAAATGGCAGAGTTCTCTGAATTTCATATGCTTTAGGATGGTTACTTCTAAAGACTACTGTCCTTGAGGTCAATAATGAGTTGGTGGAAATTTGGGATGTCAATACCTTCTGGGAGGACTAAGTCTATTTGATACTTATGCTTGATGGGAGCTGCTTAACAGGTCAACATGTGGAAGATGTCAGCTTCAGGGAGTGGTAGTCTTGGTCTAGGGGCAGAAGGAGCGAACTGAGGGAAGACACATGGATCAGCAGAGGAAGAAAGGAGAGGAAGAAGGAGAATGCAAATACTATTTGAATAGGAAGCTTAAAAGTAATGATTATCTACTTGAGTAACTTGAGAAATATTAATAAGTACAGAAGTCTATAATAAGTACTTTACACTAATAAATTTGGTTATTGATTCCTCCTTTTATCAGGATATTTCTCTTGACAATCATGGAAGAATGTCCTCATAATAATCCTGAATCTTCAAAAAATATTCAAAATATATTCAAAATCTTCTTGGCTTCTGCCCAGTCCATTGTTTCTCCCTTGACTCTTGGTCTAACCTCCACTTCATTTTTTTGTTTTTGTTGTCAGCCAAATTCTGAAAACCATAAAGTGACCACATCATTTAAGCTCATTTTTATTTCCCCACTGCTTGGTCCAGTGTCACGCATAAAGTTGATTGGTTAGCTGTTGAAATTGTTGAATCATTTTGTTTTCAAAGATAAAATACAAACCCTTGAGTACCACCCATCTTAGTATACACAGCTGAAATGTCTTGACCTTTCTCAGTGAGAAATTTGGGGTACATGGGTCTGTATATATGGTACTCTATGCATGCCTTTCTTTCTCTAATGGGGGACTATCTCCCCCTATATCTCTTTAATCTCAGCCTGGTCAGTGCTGTGCAGTGAATGGCAATGAGTGGGGGATTAAATAAAGAATGGAGAAAACATGAAGAGCCCATATGCCGTTTCATTTGGCCCTTTGAGTGTCCTCTCTTTATTGTGAATACTGAGGGATGCTTATACTAAAGGGTCCTGTTAGTAGCTGCCTGTGGTTCAAGAATTCTTCTGCATTTTATGCAAATTTAATCCAGATATTAAGACCTTTCTCAAGAGTTTAATGGTGCTGGGCTTATTGCATCTAACCCAGAGAGGACTATTCGTATGGTAATAGATAATTTTGCTAGAGAGGAGAGCTGGGAGTTGAATCCAGAGTACATCGCTTCTGTTCCAGGCCAAACTGTTTTCCTAAAGTAGGAGAAATGTTGTATTGGGGATAAAGTGTCCTCTTAAGTGTTCTTACCTCTAGTAGGAAAAATTCAATTTCCCTGAAAGATATGTCACCACTTTTCCCTTCCTGAGACTTTAATCTCTGTATCACAGTGGAAAAGGAGCTGAAGATCAAAGATGCAATACAAATTACTGGGTCACGTTTTGAACCCTACTTGTGTGGTCATCTGAACGTCTAGGAGCAGGAGGAGGCTGGTGGCAGATGGAGATCTGTGGGAGTGTCAGAGGAACAGCAGGGAAGGCTGGTGAAATTATCTCAACACAGAATGGTGATTTTGATACTGTGTTCTGCCACCAAGCACAGGTTATTAGCTGTAAAAAATCAATTTTCTTTGATAGTGTCTCTACGTCCCTTACCTCTTCTCTGAAATTTGGGTGATGACCAAAGTAACTTCAGACAGTATACCGCATAGCACATTATGTGTTTGTTGCATTTAGTTGATCTGGACATTATAAAATCAATGGATTATGATGCTGAAGCCAAATTTCAAAATGTATACTGTATTTTTCCTATCTCCCTTGTAATTTCAATCAGATAAGGTTTTTTGTTTCTTGTCCAATGCCATTTGGTGAACATTCAGTTTCTTGCAAAAAGCTAAATGTAGTATGTGGATATGCTTCAATCTAATCACAACGTATTTATTTAGTTCATAACGTGCAAAGTACATGGAAGGTGCTGTGAAACAAACTTTGTATTAAACACAGCACTTTTTCTGTCTTACAGAATTCACCCCTGTATGTGAAAATGCTCTTGTTTCTTTCTGAACTTTTGAGCTTATCTTTTGTATGATGCATTGCCGGCAAATTGGAAACAGGAGACTAAATATTGTCCAGAACGTCATTACCCTAGCAGAAAACTGCCAAAATTTGGTGTTTTCTTCCAGTCTTTTTTTCTGGGCATGTGAGTTTTCTCCTTTCTTCAGTGTACATATATGCTTATAGCTTCTTTACATTTTACAACATTGTAAACACTGTCCATTTTACTATAAAATCTTCACATCTTAATTGTGAGAGTTATAATACTTTGAAGAATAGATGAGAGACACTGTTTCAGTAGTCCCTTGTTTTTATAGCTTTAGTAACAGCATAGAATGGTAAAGTGAGCATGGGCTTTGCACAGAAATTGGGCTTGGATACAGACTCAACTACACTTTTGCTCTGTGATCAAAGGCAAGTTATTTCTCCTCTCTGAGCCTCAGTTTTTCTATCTGTAAAATCTGCCATGTACTTAGTAAATGTGTGATCTGGAAATGGTAGCTGTTATCACTTAGGCTCTTTCCAATTTTTGTCATTATAAATAGTGAAATATGGATCATCTTTGCTTGTATAACACTTCCAGATTTCCTATTATTTTCTTTGGCCAGAACTCCAAAGTGGAATTTCTGGGTTGATTTATTTAAGGATTCTTGACTGCTTTTTCATGTTTCTTCCCAAAAGAATTTACTAATTTATTTATTTATTTATTTAAAAAAAATTTTTTTTTTTCAACGTTTATTTATTTTTGGGACAGAGAGAGGCAGAGCATGAACGGGGGAGGGGCAGAGAGAGAGGGAGACACAGAATCGGAAACAGGCTCTAGGCTCTGAGCCATCAGCCCAGAGCCCGACGCGGGGCTCGAACTCACGGACCGCGAGATCGTGACCTGGCTGAAGTCGGACGCTTAACGACTGCGCCACCCAGGCACCCCAAGAATTTACTAATTTAAATCATGCTATCAACATCTGAGAAAACCTCATCTCACTTTTTATTTTTCAGGTGAACTTTAAGGGTCATCCCTTTAAGTTTCTGCCAATCCAAATGGGATTTTGATTATAATATTCAGCCTTTTCAACTGGGAATATTTCATGTCTGTTCATTTACTAAAATATTTTCTATTTTTATAAACTTTCATATTTCTTCATAGAGCTCACTTTTCTCAACCAGGACATGCATAAAGCTTTATGTGTCTTACTGCTATTAGGAATGTACACATACTAGAATTATTATAGATTATATAATTGTAGATAATTATATTGTGTGAAATGACTATATCACATAATCTACATTTTTCACATGTCTTTCATATTCATAACTATTTTGTGTGCTTTTGCATCATTCTTCTTTTACAGTCAGAATTTCTAAACCGATATAAGTTGCGATAGGGATAATAGGCATCCTTGATTTATCTGAATGTAAAGGAATTTTTCTAGGAAAACATTTCCCAAACTGGTCTGAAGGGACTACGCTCTGAGCAAAAAAAGCGGTGACAGTCCACTGATATTTGTAATTGGCAGCACCATATTAATATTTTCAAGAAGCCCTGTAGTCGGAAATATGTCTAAACATTATTCAACTTGGCGTTTTCCACTATTACTTGGACAAGGAATCCTCAACCCACCCCCCACCCCCACCCCCCCCCGCTCTCTTTTTAGAACTGCATTTTAGAGAACATTTTAAAGAATGGTATTTCTTAGTAACTCCCATTTGGGAAAAATTCTATAATATACCCCATGAAATATAATGTTGCAATTAATTTGGAAGAGATTTTGTTAATAATGTCAAGGAAGTAGCCATTTGTTCCTTTTAAAAAATGTCATTAACAGGAATGAGTATTAAGTGTCTTTTAAGTGTCTATTAAACAATTTAGTTTTTGTTATTTAGCCTACTAATAGGATATAATAAAAAGTTCCTCAAGATTGAGCCCTCTTTAAAATCCTGCATAATAACTACTTAGAATTGGTAACTTTTTTTTCAATACTTTTTGAATTCTCTTTGTTAGTATTTTATAATACCTAGAATTTTTGCATTTATAGTCTTAAGTGAAGTTGGTCTCTGATTTTTATTTTAGTGTTAACATCATTAAATTCTGGTATCAGATACATATTCATTCCACTGAATGATGTGAATACTGTCCTATCTTTTTTCAATACAGTAACTGTTTATATTCAACATGGGAATCCTTTGCTCCTTGAATGTTTGAAATAATTCCCTGGTTAATGGGCTGAAGGCTTTTATGGGGGATATTCTTTAATAACCCTATCAATAATTTCCCCAGTATTGCTCTTGTCAGGTTTTCTTTTTGTTGTTAAGTCAGTTTGGTAATTTATGTTTTTCTTTCAGAAAATTGCCTATTTTGTTGGGATTACCTCATTCATTTGCCTATAATTATCCTTAGTATATAATTTTCAAATACTTTCTGTGCTAGTTTATATTTTATTTTTCTAATTGTGCTGCTCCTGCCCTTCTCTTTACAGAGTTATACTTGAATTTATTAGCTCAAGTATTTTTCTTTTTTTAATTTCTGAATTGGTTATTATTATGTCTGTTTTCTGAAGCCACTTGTGCTTCTTTTCCTAAATTATTAATTTGATTATTTTTTCCCTTTCCCTTCTACTTTTTAAACGATAAGAACACTTGACCATAAAATTGCCTGTGCGTAGATCTATGAATTCTATAAAGTTTAGCGATTTTTATTACAATTTTGTCATACCGAAATAGGATTTTACTGTATTACTATTTGGTCTATTGAGGATCTCAGGAAAAATCCCCTAGGTGGGCCTGAGATTTGTGCCTGCCATGCATTACCTTTTCTTTCTCATTTTTGCTGCTAGATCTAATAGGGCTAAGATGTCTGGTTGAAAGGAAGCTCTGCTAAAGTCACTGTGTCTCATGTAACAGTTTGACTCCTTACCTGCTCAGAGAGAAATAGCCAAGACCTTCCAAGTGTCTGTGTAAAGCCACTTTAAATTTATTTAACAAATACTGATAAATTAATCACTATGTGCCAAGCATTACTTTAAGCATTTTGTGACTATTAATCCAATTAATGCTGCAACGACCTTGTGCTATAGATATTATTCACCCCTTCACGGATGGGAAAAGTAAGGTGCAGAGAGGCCAGTGAGAGTCAGGATTGAACCTAGTAGGTCTGGCCCCAGAGGCTTCAGTCTGAACAATTAAGCTAAACTGCTCTTTTGTTTTGAAATTCTGTCTGCTGGTTCCTTTCATACAAATATGTCCATAAACAAGTTAGAGAAAAATGTCTCGTTCTGTAAACCTGTTTAAGATTTTTAAAAAGGATGTACCTGCACAGACTTCAATACTTGTCCCAGGAAAGTAATCAAAAGGGTGAAGGGAATTAGGATACACCTCCCCAAAGTATGGAATCTTGGATATTTTAAGCAGAGGAATTTGAGAAACAGCCAAGCAAGAAGGACTCCCTGACCCCCTGCTTTTCCCCAAGCAGATTGCAAGACTCTCTGGTGAGAGGTGCCCTCCCTGTATGGGGAGGAAAGGAGCGACTTTATCTCAGAAGACAGAGGGATGTTGAGAGGAATCAGAACCAACAGTCCTTACTAATTTAGCCCAGTTCAATACCCTTAGCTCATATCTTTTGTCCTAGCATATTTTACCAAGACCTTCCACTCTTCATCAAGCCTAGATTAAAAATGCTCAGACCTGACCATTTTTTGTTAGGTCTTCATTTCCTTATGATGGCTCCCAGGTTACTGAAAACTTACCTTAAATACATTTGCATGCTTTTCTCATGTTAATTTGTCTTTGTCAGTTTAATTTTTAGGTACAGCCAGTGACCCTAAGAGCCTGGAGGTAAAGTTTTCTCTCCTCTATAGAGGTCAGAACATACCCCTCTCATTCTACTCCTTGCTGGAATCACCAGCAAAGCCTGATAGTTTCCCTCCCAGTAGTAGCTACAGGCTACAGACAAAAATCTGCATCTGTGCTTATTGCCAAGCCAGTCTTAACAGCTGCAGAGTTCAGAGTGTTCGGATCATTGAAACCCTCACCATTGACAGAGAGAGGGTTGTAAGCAAGATGACTATACTGGACAGTCCTTGGCACTACCTTAGGTAGGGAATAAAAGGAGAGGAAATGGTCTCTATTCTCAGCATTCTGAAGTTGCTGTCTCAAATGGATCAAAAGAATTAAAGCAAGATGTGGTTCATTTAAACAGGTGGTCCCAAGTTTGGAGGTCTGAGAATAGGAAACGCTTAAGTGGCTCAGGAGAAACACAGGAACCTTGCTTCTGACCATGGATCACTCCACACATGAATCACTCCCCAGTGAACCATTACCTCTTGGCGAGTCCATCTTCCATGTTGTAAATGGAATTTTGAGGTTTACGTTTAAATGGCAGCTTGTTTTCTCTGACCAGGACATCAAAGGACACAAAGAACATCTCATCAATCTTTTCATTGTTTTCCGGTTTGGGCTCCTCTGGAAGAAATAATTTATTTCAATAAGGTGCTGCGGAGTGAACCACACTCTCCTAAGCAAATTTTACATATACCTTATAGTGTATATTTTACTTAAAACCATCCTTCATATAGTCTTCAAATTCTATCATAAACACACATAAAATTACTTCTATTTACTTAGATTGAGTTCTTCCTTGACCTAGTTGTTTGTAAGAAGATAACTCTATTTTTTCCTCAGTGAATGGAGTTTCAATTAAAAAATACCATTACTTTTAATTTTAGTGTGTTGTGGTCAGAGAATATGTTCTATTTTTCTCTCTGTTTTCCTATACACATATCTCTTGTTTTTAGTGTCAGTATTTGATTTAACAAACACATATAGCTTTTTAATCAACAGGGTTAATGATCGACTACGTTCAATGGCAATGTACAACATAACAAATGTTAGCTCTTTCATATTTAGTGAAGTTCTGTATCAATTGATAAAATTATATGATTATACAGTTAAGATTTAAATTTTTTTAATGTTTATTTATTTTTGAGACAGAGGGAGACAGAGTGCGAGTGGGGGAGGGGCAGAGAGAGAGGGAGACACAGAATCTGAAACAGTCTCGAGGCTCTGAGCTGTCAGCACAGAGCCTGATGCGGGGCTTGAATCCACAAACTGTGAGATCATGACCTGAGCCGAAGTGGGACGCTTAGCTGACTGAGCCACCCAGGTGCCCCAATACAGCTAAGATTTAGAGCATGTAGTCTTTTCCCAAAACAGTTACAGTTTTTAGGAGGTCATTTGTTTAATTCCAGGATTTACCTAACAATGTCACATACTTACAAATTAGCTATATGACATGGAAACCCAAATTTCATAATAAAAGCATCATGTATTAATTGTAAATCATGTCACAACCCTTTGAGACTTTTTTTTGTATCATCTTAAATATTTTAAGTCAGAGAGAACCTTTCATCCGTTTCAGCCTTTCAACCATTTCTCTTGCATCCTTTGGTTCTTCATGACACCTAATTTCTGAACTGGAATATTCTTTATAGTAGACTAGAATGGGTTACTTATTGTGCTATGATTCTCTGACTAAGGATGAGTACTAACATGGTTCTAGAAATGCTCGAGTGCCATTGCCCTAGAACAGAGGTTCTCAAACTTTAGCAGGCATTAGACTCACCTAGAGGGCTTATTAAAACAATGATCGTTAGGCTTTCCTCCCAGAGTTTCTGGTCTGGCAGATCAACATGGTGCCCAAGAATTTGTATTTCTAACAAATTGCTGGGTGATTTTGATGCTGTTAGTCCCAGTCTATACTCTGAGAACCACTAACTAGAATCACGTAAGACATGTGCAGAATCTTTGTTCCAATATAAAGGGTTATTGTCAAATCTGATAAGTCCCAAGTCTCAATCCATTGGTCTTGATTATAAGTCTGAAAAAAAATCTATTCTTCTCCAATAACGAGTGCTTCTCAGAGTCCATCTTCTCAACTTTCTGGCTGGCTTAGTCTTAATCCAGGGGGTTACCATTCTCAGACTTGGAAGCACAATCATGTATAGCTGGTGTTTCAGCATTCTTTATTCCTGTGGCAGGCATCATTTGAAATACACAGACATTTGCTCTCTCAAGCACCTGAAAAGAACTTTTCTATACTTTGATCTGTTTTCTTGCTTACAAGAGTGAGATAGACAAGTGGAATGCAGAAATGGTGCAGTAAAGACGGATGCTCCTAGAAGCCAAACAGAACAAGTAAGAGCGTTCAGAGCTGTCCAGACTTTTGCTGAATTCCTTTGAATCTCTATTGCCTCCGGGTGTGCACATTTTTTTGATGGTCAGATTATATGATTTTTTTTCCCCCAGTATAGACAAGGGAGAAGAATTAAAATTCTTGTTGGGGTCTTTTTGCTTTATTACATACCAATCACAACATTTCTTGAACTTCACAGACAATTAGCAGAAGTCCCTTATAGTAATCAATTCTGTGTCATCAATAAATACGGTTACCAGGAGAAACTTTCAGGTTATTTGACTAAGACCATCTTTAAATGAGTTTAGGAATAGATGTTCCAACATAGGTAACCTGTTTTAGTGTTCATTTATATTTATATGGATGACGTTCCTTTCCTAAATTTGTACAAATCCTTAAAATGTCAGCCCATTTTTTTTTTTTTTTTTCCTGATTTCACTTCTTCTATTGAGATGGAAGTCAGGCTAGGTATGTCCTTATGGTAACACAAGTATCAATTAAATTACACTTTTAAAGGCAAAACCAATTGAGATTCTGCAATTTTTTAAATGGGTCTAAACTCTTAATCCCGTTCATGTTTTTGTTTTGTTTTGTTTAGTTTCTGTCCTCTTAAATATTTGTTAGCTTAAAAAATTGTGGGTTTTTTTTTGGTAATAATAACATGTTTTCTTACTTGCAGTGTGTCAAAGTCCTCAGCACTTCACATGTCATTACATGCTTTACCAAATTAGTAGATATGCATTATTAAAATCTCATGGGTTTCTAAAAAATTAATCATTTTGCATGAAGATTCAGACATTTCTCTCAAGCGAACAGAAATAATTTTTCCTGGTCATTATTTCTTGTTTTCCTATCTTGTAAGGGTTCTCTGGAAATTGATTTTTGATTTGCACCAGTTGTTTTAATATTCTAGTGTTTTCCAATTCTGTCAGTATTAGTAGCTTCGATGAATACTGCAATTTTCTCTGGCATTCAGGGGAGCTCAATATGCTAATTAAAAGATGCTGATCAGGAGATGTTAAAATTTCTTTTAGGATCTCAGTTAAATATAACACAAAGATTTCTGACAGAAAAGAAATGGGTGATAACAAATATAGAAGCAGGTGGCAGAAACTGTTTAAAAGATTGCTAGATGTCACTCTGGAAGAGTAAGCAAAATAAGAACACTCTCCTGAACAGAAAAGTTTAACCCTTGATAGTGATTAAAAATCTGTGTCCCCAACAGAAGTTTGTGCATTCATTTGGCTATTCCCGCAATAATCACGAGCAGCCCTTTATGGTGCACGTGGTCCCGTGCTGAGGGTAGGGTACAGCTACAAAGTCCTGGTTCTTGTCCTTGAGGGAGAGGCTCCCACAGGGCAGAAGAGTGCAAGTAACACTGACCTTACCCCTGCACTTCACTTGTAGACTCTTAAAATACTGGAGAAGGGCATTTTCACTTGGGGTATTATAATAATGGGCACTGGGGTGGCTCAGTCGATTAAGCATCTTACTCTTCTTGATCTCAGCTCAGGTCATGATCTCACGTTCATGGGATCAAGCTCTGCATTGGGCTCTGTGCTGATAGCTTGGGGTTCTCTCTCTCTCCCTCTCTCTCTGTCCCTCCTTCAATCTCTTTCTCTCTTGCACGTTCTCTCTCTCTCTGTCAAAATAAATAAACCTAAAAAAAAACAAGAACGAAAGGAAAATGTCCTCCAGAGGAAGATACTTTTTCCCAAGGGGCTCATGATAGGAAAGAGTGTGAGAAATGTTGTTGGCTGTAGGGAGGAGTGACTACTGGTCAACCAGGATGCTTAGGAAGTTCTGTCCCTGCCTTAGCAAGCTAAGAAAAGGCTCCTTCCCCAATCTGCAGCAGGTCCAGGTATGAGAGCTAATTGGGCGACCCAATCCTAAGGGAATGGGCAGCATCTGGTCCTGGGGGTCTTGGGGATCTGGGCCCAAGTGGTGTCTGGTATCTGAACTGGATGAAGATAATGCAGTGCTCATCATGAGCTGAGACTACCATGCTTTTTCTATGTATAAATAAGGTTGATCATGAGTTGAAACTATCATGCTTTTTCTTTTTTTTTTTTTTTTTTATTTTTTTTAAATTTTTTTTTTCAACGTTTTTTTATTTATTTTTGGGACAGAGAGAGACAGAGCATGAACGGGGGAGGGGCAGAGAGAGAGGGAGACACAGAATCGGAAACAGGCTCCAGGCTCCGAGCCATCAGCCCAGAGCCCGACGCGGGGCTCGAACTCACGGAGCGCAAGATCGTGACCTGGCTGAAGTCGGACGCTTAACCGACTGCGCCACCCAGGCGCCCCTATCATGCTTTTTCTAAGGTGTATAAATAAGGTTGAGGGCTCATTGCTGCTTTCTCATAATAAAACCTCTTTCTATATCATTTTCTTAATGTGTTTGGTGGAATTATTCTGAAAGATGGGATTTATCAAGTTGGGCAATAGCCTCATCCTCTCTCAGATAATGCAGCTCCAGATCTGCCACAGACAACTCTGGCAATAGGGTCATATGAATATCCAGTAAATGATGCTTTCAGTTATGATACTGTTAAACTTTGAGTAGGAATTCCATAAATTGACCTTCATTGCACTGTATAACACAACATAATACAAAATAACACAGCATAACATAACATCCCTGTTAAATCCTTGTCAATAAATGATAACAAGATTGAAAGAAAAAAATGTTATTTTCTCAGTGATCTCAAAGTTATGAGATTTGAGCATATCAGCATCATTTAATCTTAGGCATAATACATTTCAAGTCTCCCACTTTCTTTTCCCTCTCTTTGCAATTCCTCTTTTGACCACACTTGACTGAATGTTATTTATAATATTGGGAATAACCACATACTATGTGCCTTCTATGTGCTGGGCATTTTGTATATAGTATTGCTAATACACAGAAACTCTACCAGCATAGGTACTATTATCTCTCTTTAATACTGAACTCAGATTTTTTGGGGAAGGGCCAAGGTGGGATTGAGACCCAGACCTGACAGGTTCTAGAGCTGGGCTTGTTTTCCCCAGTGCACCCTCTCTTCTGGAGAAGTACTTTCCACTCATGTTCACAACACACCAAATCACGATCATTGCAAACTGCCCTTCACAACTGATGAGATTTCAGATGTGGTTATAAGAATCAAAAGAGGAGGCACCTGGGTGGCTCAGTCGGTTAAGTGGCCGACTTCGGCTCAAGGCATGATCTCGCGGTCCGTGAGTTCGAGCCCTGCATTGGGCTCTGTGCTGGCTGCTGGGAGCCTGGAGCCTGCTTTGGATTCTGTGTCTCCCTCTCTCTCTGCTCCTCCCCTGCTTGTGCTCTGTCTCTCAAAAATAAATAAATGTTAAAAAAAATTTTAAAAAGAATCAAAAGAGTAATTTTAACAGCAAATGCAACACTTAAAAGGGAGAGCAATGTTATTAAAAATGGTAATGGTTCGCAAGTATTGCAATTTAAATAACCATTACTCCTATGTGGTCGTATTTAAGATAGCAAAGCAGGAATTCAGTAGTGCCAGGAATCAAATTTGACATTACTTTGGAACTGGAGTATATGGTTCAGTTCTCTTCCCCAAACGGACGAGAATGACAAGTTTTTTTTTTGTTTGTTTGTTTTTTTCATGTCCAGTCTAAAGATAGCTGGCCTGCTATTGGTAAAGATTTGCCCCCGGTGGGTGGTCTGGGAGATTTAACCATGCCCTGACTGGGCGGGCTCCACAGCCTGTGGTGTCTTCTAACTTCCAAATGTGGCTCAGCGTTTGACTGTTAGATCCATCCTCCAAAGTTGAATCAGAGGGGTCAGGGAAGTCATTTGGAATGTTTTTTTCCAAATCCCTGCTGCTGTTACTAAGCATAGATGCAAACTCAGTGAGCTGGCCTCAATGCTTACACCATGGTGAATGGGGTAAGTGGGATAATGCCAAGGATGGTTACCCACTAATCACTTTCCTGGAGACTTGAAATTAGCTTCATGCTCCCCCATGTTCCACCTCACCTTCCCTTGGGGATGCCCTGGACCCAGTGTCATCTGAGCCCAGAGAGAGTATGTCCACATCTTTAGGAACCTATCGTTTTTGTATGTATTTATGTGGGCCACCCTCTGTGCCCTTGCATCATTAGCTAATACTCCTGAGATAAAAATATCTCAGAAATCAAATCACTGTTCTTCAGCTGCACAAATAACTTGGTGGAGATAACCCTGGAAAAATATGACCATTTTTTTTTTAAAGGAAGAAAAACAGCATGTTAAGAACTAATAGAACAAATGTTTGGAGATGTTTTGTCTTGTAATATGTGTGCATCACACAAGGTGGCAGAATAAGCATAAGGCGATCCTCCAGCATGAGGCTGGACCCTGCATTGTTTTCAAGGCAGGGACGAGATTGCTAACCCCTACCTTTGCAGCCTCAGCCACAGCTGCTAGCTGGTCTTTTCTGTGTGTGCTCACACATTTGCGTTTAAGTAGAGTGTGGCACATAGTTTAGTAATCTGCCAGCACTCAAATCCTTTGCTTTCAATGAGAAACTGTGTTAAATGATTAGACTTCATTGGTTTCTTGAAAATATGCACTGACTCCTGACTCCGATTTATATGCCTTCTTTTGATTGAAAACACAAGCTTATTCTCCATCAGCCTTCTAGTTCAACTCAAGGGTATTGTAAAAGCTGAACCACAAGACAGTTTTATAACCTATGATATCAAATTTTACTTTTTTCTTCTCCATATAGGATGTGAATGTGAAGTTAAATATTTATTAAATATTTGTCAAGCTTATTAACTCTGTTTGTTTTTCTCAATAAGGAGAATTAAAAGTCCCTGGATTTATTTTTAAATTTAATTGAATGGTTAATACTTAATTTTAATCATTATTAATTCAATTTTTAATGTAGTCATTTTTATGGCTGAATTAAATATTTTACTTGGGCTTGTGAACAAGACCATTAGCAATGGACTACATAGGATTGTCACACCACACATCAGAAATACTATAGAACAAATTTATTTGTACTATTAACCTATTCAGTACAAAGAAATGGGTCATCTCTCAAAGTTATGGTGAAAACATTTGATCTCCAGAATAAAAAAATGAAGCTATGCATATGCCTCATTTCTCATATAAAATTCACATGTCTTAGCCTCAGATGTTTTGACTGATACAATTTATTTTCCCAAGTTCTTTACAGAAAATATTAGGATGGACTATGGGAGGGTAAAATGCTCATCCTTAATAAAATGGGTCATGTAATTTACCAAGCTAGACCACGAGCTATGCAGATGACCATGGCTGGTCATTCTTGGTCACCTCTTCTCCTCTCCTATGATCACTTTTCCAAAGACTTTCAATACTTCTGGAAATCCTGTTGTTTCCTGCATCTGTGTCTCTCCTTTCCTCTAGCTTAAATTATAATTCTTATTTCTAGGCCTCTTGCATTTGGCTGCCTCTTGTCATTTCCTCTTCTACCTAACACCCACCAGCAAGTGCTAGAGCTAGGTCATACTGTCTTGGGAGAGTTGATTTTGCACATCTTTTCCCAATTCCGAGGTTAGCGACATCAGGTTGACAGCTTGAAATTGGCCCCCGTGGGAGAGTTTACACCACAGAAATAAGCAAACACTACAAAAAATCAGGGCTCTTATTCCTCTCCTCCTAAGCCAGTTTATCTGCACACCACAGAGTAATACCATGGATTCAAATGAATAACCTCAGCTCCACGTGGATTCTGTCATTTCCCCCCATTGTCCAAAATTTGTAGCTAATGGCTCATTATATGAAGTTACTCTTCTGTGTGTTAACTTCCATAACTAGGAAATAAATCTTCAGTGTGCTAATTTCCATAACTTGGAAATAAATACATTTATTCACAGAACTGATAGTATTCTTGTCCATGTTTAGGAATGACAGATGACTGTTTCACAGCTGGTGTGTCATTTGAACCATTGTGCATGCAGCAGCTGGGCAGAGATTTAAATGGAGAGTGTCTCCACCTAAAGACCATGCCAAAAATGAACTCCAAGTTGTCTAAATACCACACTGAGTTTAGTGAAATGTCTAGCACTTCTTCAATTTGCTGGCTACTCCTGGAGAGCTTGGTACAGTAGACCAGTACAGAGTATTATAAAGTCACAAATTTGATTTTTGAGAGATCCTACAAGCTACCTTATTTTGAGGTCTTTTGTCACCCTAGAAAAGAAATGCTCTGACTTCCTGCACTAAATTTGAATACTGTCACCTGGAAGTCAAACAATCTGGCAGAGTATTCAGGTAGTCAAGTGTTTAAGAGTATTCGAGTATTCAAAGTGTTTAAAAATCCACAAAAATTCAGAACATTCTTCAGTCTGAACTTAAAGCCCTCAACAATATTTTCCCAACCAACTACCCAATTTGATGTTTTCTGTGATTTCCAGTCGTCCTATCTTTGTCCATTCTGTATCTTCTGCCTGAAGTTTCCTTTATCCTCTCTTATTTTAAACTTTATCCTGCTTCAAGATTGATGTGAAATTCCAGCCTTTCCCTAAAGCTTATCCTAGTCTCCTCACTTGGAAATAAGTACATTCTCTATAGAATACTTACCCCATTTTCTATACAAATGTTAGGTTATTTATTAATTTTTACTTTATATTTACACACGTGTTTTATCTTTTCTATTAGATTTGACACCAGGGGTCACGTGTGCCTGTTATTAAGCTATTGAAGCTTAGCTCCAAATTCATCCTTCTTCCTCTGCTCTGTGATGCTGGGGCCGATGCTCTGCAAACCATACAACTTTCTATCAGCTGTTTCCTGTTGGGTTCCTCATTAGTGGCGGAGAGGAGAGACTGAAAGGCAGTGACTGAGAACGGCCATGCTCCTTCCTGTTTGCTTGAAGTTTCTGACTGTAACGTCCTAGGGCAGGCACTTGCTTCCAGCCCCCAGCTTCTTTGCAAATTCCACAACCCACCTCACGCTGTCCCGCAGAGGCAGCAGCAACATCTGCCCCCAGCCTTCTTCTCAGGCGCCTCAACTCTGGCCCCGTGAGGCTCCACCTCCAGTTTCCTGAGCAGCCATTGAGTGGTGCCCCCTACTCAGACGTTGGAGTCCAGATCCATGGAGGGCCTCCTCTAGTTTCTAGGTTTTCCCCTGTGTTTCTCCAGCTCAAGGGTGCACTGCTTCCTATGATTATGAACTCTATGTCACCTCAGTCTTCCCTCTAAAAGGCTTATTGAGTCCTCCAACAACTGTGTCACAGATCCCCTATAAGAAATACCCTGTTGAAATACCCAGTGTGGTTGCTGTGCTCCTGGCTGGACCATGATTACTTCACAATGACTGATCCATCTGTGTTTCCTCCTTTGCCCAGTGGCCCAACTCAATTCTTAACAAGACGGTGTGGTGTGAGCACAGTAATTACTTAGTATTTAAATATTAGTTGAATGAATGAATGAGTATTTATTAAGATAAAAGATCCTGCTATATTTCATTATTTTGTCTTTTCTCTTCCATTTTCATGATTACTATGCTCAAGTAGGGGCTTTAGTTAACATTCATGGCCATTATTTGGTTGGATCAGGAAACATTTCCTTGGAGTTTATGGAATGGCTTAAAATGCATGACTTGTCACTATGCTTTACAAGCAGTAGAAAACACCATCTGCATTACACAGTGCCCCTCTGTGTTGGCCACTCTTCTACTAAAGACTCTGGGGAAGTTTTCCATACTGAGAAAGGTACAACTTCCCTCATGTGTACTGGTAACCAAAACAGACATGATTTATGATGTGTGCATCGAGAAGGAGAAGCCACTAGCCACACTTTTGCTCTCTCCTAAAAATTGGTAAGGATAGTTTTGAGGATATGATTTAAGGGCAGATTGTGGAGAAAACAGCTGCTCTACAGGCATATGAATAATTGTGATTTTAACTAGAATAAACTTTGCAGGAGGCTGAGGCATTATCCATTACAGTAGAAGATAAAAAGAGTGCTGGGGGTGGGGGAATGTAGAATTTGACCAACTGGGTAACCGGCAAGGATGTGATTTCTAGACTGGATTATGACAAATGCTCAAGTCTGGATATGCGGTGCACCCACAGGAATCTAGTAAAGCAGGGGCACACCTATAGATCTCTTCCTCACCGCTTTTTAGTGCTTACTGTCAACTTAAGCAGCTGATCTCATTAGAGCGTCTTTGAGAAAACTCCTTGAATACAAGTGTGAAATTGGTAGTTACTGCAATGGTAGTAGAGTGAATGTTTTCTCTGAGTGTTTTACTGACTTTGATCATTGTTAGCATACAAAGACAGTTCTCTAGTGAATAAACCCCAAGCGTCATTAACCAGGCAAAGGAGGCGAGCCACACCCTAATGTCCTTTGTACCCCCCTAGGCTGTGTCATTTGGGAATCATCTGAAAATAATTCCTCACCAAAAATGTGAGTTTGCTTAATATACGCTTTGCTAAATATAAATAGCTTAAAGGTAAGTAAGTTGCAGTTCAGCAGCACTGAGGACCTTTTCCTAAAACTGAAATCTAATCTTGAACACCTATATCACAGACTTTGGATTTGGATCATTTTTATAACCAACCCAGAATACCAGGAAACTTCAAAAATATATACCCTTGCCCTCTAAAAAGGATAAAGAAAATGTATTCTGAATTGGAACAATCAAGTGGTTTAGGGTATGGATAGGAGACAGATTACGCTGTACGTTGGGGTAGCATGGTATAGCATAACAACCATGGGCTTTGAGCCAGTAGAACTGTTTCAGCCTTATCTCTTCTGCGAGAGAACCTCAGTTTTTGCTATGAAATAGGGATGACAATATCTCCCTCGCAGGTTACAGTGAGGATCAAATGCTGTTACCTTCCTGAAGGTTCTTTTGACAGTGATGGCTTATAGTAGATTCCCAGTCTCTGCTGACTGAGTTGGAAGGGACAGGTGGAGAACTGGATGCAGGAAGTCATAGCGGGCTGTGAAGTGTTCAGCACTGGTACACAGATCCCCGACTGGCCTAAAGGGATATGTGACACACTGTGTTCACCACAAGGAGTGGGGGGAGGAATTTAACATTTTCCCTCTAACCTATAGAGTTTAAGGTCAGGTGTGAAAATTAGTGGGCCCGGAAGGCAAAGCAGGGAAGGTGGATGTAGGTACATGGCCTCAGAGCAAATAAGACATGCGGAGCTTGTGAGTCACTGAATCTCCCTATGCCTCAAGCAGTCTCTGCCCATCTTCAAATTTGCTATTTCTAATTAACTAGCAATCTGAATAACAGCAATCTGATTTCTACCCTTCAGAATCACATGGAAAATAAGCATAAGTGGGTGATGATAAAATCCCCGGTGAGCCAAGGCTCTTATGAGCCAAGTGCCTCAGCTTTTGTGCCTGGACTTTGTAGCGTATTTTGGCCGCTCAGAGATCTCTTTATGTTCTTCTTGCTTTGTGGCTGTTTTCTGGAAAGGTGACATTGCTTATTGTAGAGTTCTAGACGAGATATTATTGAATTGTTCTTAATCCTCTTGTGAGAATACAGGGATGATATTACTGATTCACTGGGCACCTGCCATTAAGTGGAGAGAGGCAGCATTCTGTGCTGCCTCATTTTTCAGGACTCCCGGTGTTGATAAGAGGCATTCAGAAGAGCTTGATACAGACACTAACTTATCTAGTCTCCTTGGCAATTGCTTGTGGATGAATAGGCAAGTCAAGTCCTCATAAAGAAAGGTCAGGATGAAGGTTAACAAATATATTTTTGAGGCTGGAGACATGAATAAGCAGAAACTGTCAGAGGTTGAAAGGAAAAAGAAAGGGGGAAAAGGGAATTCAGGACCATTTTCAGACAAGAGAGGAGAAAGAGAGCAGACAAAGGAACATATGGGGGAGGAAGTAGAGAAAGAATTAATGAATGCTGGCATACTGACCCTCAACTGCAGCGGGAGCAGCAGGTCTAGGAAAGCGTCCCCTGACTAAGACTGATCGCTGCACACAGACACAGCATATAAGGTCCAGCTCCAGGAAAGTCCTTGGAGAGAAGCACAGTGTGATTAAGATGCAGTTCCTGCTTAACCCAGACCTGGGAAAGTGAAGAGAAAGCAAAAGGTGAGTCAACAGGAAACTGTGAGCAATACTGTGGCAAAGAAAGAAAGTTAAGGAGTCAGAAGGTGGAAGAGTAGTCTGAAATAAACCGTGCAGCTTAGCAGGCTGGGGCAGAGGTAAGCAGTGGCAAAGGGATGGAAAATAAGGACCTCTGGTGTCGTCTGGTGAGTCCAGAAAGCCAGGCACTTGGGGGCTTGGAATGAAGGACTCCAGATATTACGTTTACACAGAAGAGGCACAAAAGAGAGCTACATTTGGGCTGGAAGGGTCTCTAGGGGAGGAATACTGGTGATAGGTATGGTAAGTCTTACATGCTAATATTCCCCAGTGGCATTGCAGATTGATTTTGCCCTTTTGCCAGGTACAGTTCTAAGACTAGGGGTCACTACCACCTCAGATCTGAGCCACCATCATCCCTTGCCTGGATTATTTAATAGTTTCTTAATTGGACTCCCTGCTTCTCTTCTTATCCTCTAAAGCCTATTTCCAATAGAGCAAACCAGAATGATCTGTTTTAAACTATACAACAGATCTCTTTTGCATAAAACCCCATGATGACTCCCCATTTAACCCAGAATAACAGCCCAAGTTCCCACAAGGATTTTCAAGGCTTTTTGTGATCTGCCCTCTCTGCAGCCCTATTCCTTCTGTGATTCCACTTCCTACAACTCTTTCTTTTACTCACTTGGCTCCAGTTAAATACCCCGCCCCCTGGCTATTCCTCAATCCTGCCAGGTGTGCTACCCGCTGAGGGCTTTTTCTCTGGCTACTCCCTCTGCCTGGAATGTTCTTTCCCCTAGAGATTCACAAGGATAACTCTGTCGCCTTTCTGGAATCCTTGATCAAATGTCGTCTTCTTGGTAATGGTAGGGAAAAAAAATCCGTTATAAAGTGGCTGACAGGACTGATAGGGGAATTCCAGTCCCTGCCTGAAGACTCCCCTTCCGGGTTCTTCTTCCCACCCTGCTTGCCGTGTGTGCCAAATTACTACTAATGAGGAATGCGGAGGTAACAGACTATAAGTTGTCCCCTCTGCTAATGTTCCTGGCCCAGACCTCTGGAGAATGATCTCCTTTGAGCCCACCAGTGTAAAATAAACCTCCTGTCTTCCAGGATCTCCGAGTGCCGCTTGGTTCTTCTGCCAGGTGATCCAGACCAGGTTCCGTAACAGTAAGGCCTATTTGACCACTTTATTTAAAATTGTAACCCCCCCCCCCCTCCTTGGGGCGCCTGGGTGGCTCAGTCGGTTAAACGTCCGACTTCGGCTCAGGTCATGATCTCACGGTTCGTGGGTTCAAGCCCCACATTGGGCTCTGTGCTGACAGCTTGGGGCCTGGAGCCTGCTTTAGATTCTGTGTTTCCCTCTCTCTCTGCCCCTCTTCTACTCACTCTCTCTCTCTCTCCCTCTTTTAAGAATAAATAAACATTACAAAAAAAAATTGTAACCCCCACATCCCTTCTCAGTATCCTCTCCCCCTTTCATTCCTACCTTTTCTCTTATTTCCATAGCCCTTATCATTCTCTACTACACTATTCCAATTTTTTAGGTTTGTTGTTTACTGTTTGTCTCCCCCCCCACTAGACTGTGAGCCCCACCAGGGCAGGCATTAATATGTTGCTCACGGATATACCCTGGGCGACCAGGCTAGTGCTTTGTTACACAGTAATACTTAATTTCCCTTCAGTAATCTTAATCTCTGTAAGTAGTACCAGCATCCAAACAATTTCCCAGCCAGAAATCGAGAAGTCACCCTAGATTCTAGCCTTCTCCCCCACCTCCTGCATCCAGTTAGCCTCAAAGTCCTATTAAATCAATTTCCTAAGTATCTCGGATCCACCTCCTTCTATCTAATATCACTGTTCCATGGTGTTGATAATGAGGATGGGGAAAAAGAAAAACTCAAGATGATGAACTGTTCTTTTAAAAATTTTATGTTATGTTGTAAGCATAAGATTGGTTTGTGTGTATGTCACTAGTACAGGAAGATAAAGAAATTGGAAATTGCCGTTCTTTCTTTCTTAGTCTAGGATTTATCTACACTGTGTCTCCCTGCACCCCTCACCCAGTACACACAATTGTTTCACTTCGACCCTGAGGGAGAGGAAATCAGATTGGTAAATGTCTAGATGTGGAACTCAGTTGCAGTGCAAGTCAATAAGGGAAACCTAAGATATGGATGATGCAATGAAGAGAATATTCTATAGGCTTTGTTTGTTTGTTTTGATTAGCTTATAGTTGCCTGAAGACATAGAAACCTCATGGAGCCTTGGGTTAGTCCAGAAGATCTGCTTCCATCCAGTATCAATATGAAAAGATTTTGCAGGGGTGGGAGTGTTAAAATGATGTCTTGGCCCACGAGGTCCATGCACAATTAAGGGGGGGAGGCTCATTAACTAGTAGGGTATTCCCCTGGAGGCAGTTGTGAGCTGAAGCACATCTGACCCACCCTAGACCCTATCTTACCCTGGCTGCTATTGAAAACCAGATCTCAGACTAGCAATCTACTTCCCTCATCTTTTTCTTATGATCTATAGTTCTTGAAAGATAGAAACAAGAAAAAGCACTCACTGAGCTGATTGAAGTCAGCTGTATTTGCAAACTGAAGAAGAGTGATAGAATCATAGTTGTTTAGTGCCCCAGCCATACCTCAACCTTTCAAGACTGTTGCTATCTCCAGGCAGTGAAGAAGCAGTTTTTTCCTGGGCATTTTATGATCAGTATATGTAGTATATTTCTCTGGGAAAATTGAGATATCTCTCTCTCTCTCTCTCGTTCTCACTTACTTTCTCTTTGTGAGCATTCCTCTGGGATTATAACTACACAACCTGGTGGTCAGAGGGCTCTGTCACTGGGCAGTATATGCAGAGCCAGATTGCAGCATCAGTTCTATTTGAGATTTGCCACATGATGATGAGGGGCTGTCCGTCTGCAGAAATAGCAAGGTTTGCTTCAGAGCCTTTTCTAGAATTTTCAGGAGCTATTTAACCTACTTTGTACCAACTGTCTATGGCTTTATGGTCTGAGAAGCAGATTCTATAGCATTTTAGCATTCTAAATCCCAAATAAAATTCAACAAGTGCAGTTATACATAGACAAAAACAGTTTCAACTAAGAGAGGAATAAATGAATACTTTGCTCCTCCAAATGTAGTCTTGATTAACCTCTCCTTTAATTATGGTTTAGAACGTCTAGACTTTCTATTCCTTCTCTTAGACTTTCCTTCCTCACAAAATATCAATCTCAGATGTCTTTCTTGTGTTCCTTTTAAAAAAAAACACCTATCTGTCCCTTCCTCCCTCCAATTTCCAGTTCTTTCATGGGTAGAACTTTCAACAAGCCTGAAGGCTGACTGGAGAACTCTGACATCTCGTTACTCCGTGCTTCAGTGGCTGTTAAATTGATAGTTTCAGAGTGGATATCAAACTATCCACTCTATCAATGTTTTTTAAAAAAGGGAAAAAGATTACAGTCTGTCTAAATCAATGTGACACCTCTCTGACATGTGTGTCTCGATCGCGTTCTCTCAACATATCCATTCCTTTTGACTGTCTCCATTTCTCAATGGCTATCTAAGTCAAATAGGGCTTGTCATTTCATGAAAATTGCTCCCCATCTTACTTAGGTTTCTCTTAATTTTCTGTCTTTCTGTATTTATCCCAGGGCCAAGGATTCCCTACAGGCCTTACTTCCAATCAACATGGGTTGGAATTTCACAAGGCAGACGGAGTCTTGGTTTTTCTCCTCCGTATAGTTTCTATTTGCGGCACATGCATTTCCTTCTCTGCTGAATTCCCAGCAACAGTTCTCAGGGAGGGTTTCTGCTGCTCTGAGCCTGTTTGGATTTTTCTTTCATTCTCTCTTCACATATTGAACTCATTCTGTCTTGAAAGGTTCTCAGTCTCCACTGGCCGGGGGAAGGTGAAACATATCACAAGTTGGCAGAGTTGCAGTGCGCTGTGCTTTGAACTTGTAAAATTCTTTTTAAAAGTCTAAATCTTTAAAGGAAAGAAAAGAGGCTTCTGGTACATTGAGACAATGTGAGAACAGAAATGACCTGAGTTTAAAGATAAGGGTTAATGCTGTGATGTCAGTTCTTGGGCATAACTTCCCGGGAACCTTTAGCTTTGCCAAAGCTCTCTGATTTTAAATGTCTTTCGAGGTAATCTTTTTGTGTCTGAAAAAATAAGAAAATAGAGCAGGATTTCTGACTGTTTTAGTAATTTATCCTAAAACATACAAACATGGTATTTTGTTGTATTCACAGGAGCCTCTCTGCAGAGATAAAATTCAGCATCATGAAGCCACTGTTACTACGGCCCTTCCAATCTGACAAACTAGTTAGAAAAATGAAGTGCAATGAAGATGTTCACCATCTTCCCTCTCAATTAATCAGTCCCTGTTAAGAGGCATGGACTGTTAGCACATGCAGTAATTACTTCACACATATTCCTCATCCAGCTATGATTATAGGATCACATACTGAGGGCTTGTGATTTAGCTCAACAACCAGGGAATATAAATGCTGGCTTGATAAAGATTCACAGTGTGCCTGGGCAAAAACTCTCTGGCTTAATGTCATCATCTAAAAAGTAAGTATAAAAATAATGTCATAGTAAGCATGGAAAGCAACAACTTAAAAAAATGCTTTTTAATGCTTATTTATTTTTGAGAGAGACAGAGCACAAGTGGGGGAGGGGCAGAGAGATAGGGAGACACAATCTGAGGCAGGGACCAGGCTCTGAGCTGTCAGCACAGAGCCTGATGTAGGGCTTGAACTCATGAACCACGAGATCATGACCTGAGCTGAAGTAGGATGCTTAACTGACTGAACCACCCAGGTGTCCCTGCAATAGAACTTTCTAAAAAGCACATTACGTATACTCTGAGTTGGTTCTAAACATATGTATGAAGTAGAGTTTCTTTTTCTTTTTTCCCATCACTACTCCTTAGCATCTGTGCTCATAGGCCTATTCCTACACCACCCCCCTGGCTCCCCCAGCCATCTACTCTGTCAGTGTGCTCATCTGGGTTATATATTAGAGAAAATATCTGATTATATTTCACTGGAGTTGGGTTTCTTAGCCTGGGGTTTATGAAGCCCTAAAAATTCTACACAAGATTCTGTGTTTGGGGATCGATGTGCCTTATTCTGTAGAAAGGACCTACAGCTTTCATCTGATTCTCAAAGCATTCTAGGATTCCCAAATGATTAAAATCACTGCAAAAATATTTTCCATTAGAAGGGCTTGCTAATTTGGTCATGCATGCTTAATGGAGGTATTTCAGGAAGTTCAAGGAAGGTAGTTTGAGCAGTAAGGTGAAGTGGGGGCAGGTTTCCACTCTTCTGTTAGCTCTGTCACAATTCTGTATGCTCACTGTTCTTTAGAATCTTCAGCTTGTTCCATTTAGAACTCTTTACTTTTAGCGATTTTGTTTGGTACATGCCTGGAGAAAAATGTACTTAGTTCTTGCATGCTGAGTCTGCCCCTCACATGCTCAGTGGTGTGTATTGTGGGTCTGGGGATATTGTTGTTCTGCTATAGATTTCAAGTTATTTAGGAGATGGAGGGTTGGGGAGAGGCAAAAAATCAATTATTATTCCATTTGTTCGTTAATTTGAGGAAAAGGCATTTTTCCTGAACTACCCAAATGGCTAATGAATCAGTATTTATCCTTTGAATAAATGAAAGAAAAAGAGAAATGGCCTAGGTTTATATTTTGTAGGTTTTAAAGTCAGTAAGTCAATATAATTTGCCTGAGAATCAACTTTTTAAAACTTTGCCCTTAGTTTGATGTAAAGGATGGACACAAATTAAGGTCCAGAGGGAGGACGATTGATATTGCTATACAAACACAAGCATGGGGAGATTTGATGGGCTGATATTTAGAATGGCTTCTTGCATGGCAACTCCTAAGATAGAATATACTTTTTAAAAAAGCATATCTTGGTCTCGTACCTAATCATTTGAAGAAGACCCCTCTCTCAGATCTTTGTGAAGACTTTGGAAGGAATCACTATTGCCTCAGGAAAAGGAAATAGGTCTGACTTTTAATAGAGAAGGGCTGCCTTCCAATACACAATTCCTCTTTACCTGTCTCAAATCTGCTTGGGTAGTTTTTCAAGGAGTTTGTCCTCGGGCAAATTAATCTGAAGCAAAATGAACTGGGGGAGGATTGAAGTTTGAATCAAAGATATGAAATAATTTTCCCCTGAGTTAATTAGCACACTTATTTTAGGAAAAGTAAACTGTATCAAGAACATTGCTTCTCAATCATCAGCTTATAACTCATGCCTGGTGACATGAATTCTCCTCCAAATAATGACTGCTTGTCAGAGAGACAGCCTTCCCTTACCTGGCTTTTGCACAGACTCTTAGTTCATAGACAGGTCTCACAAAAGCTTTTGCTGTGTGATTTATTTTCTTTAAAAACAAAAACAAAAACAAAAAACTTGTCTCTTCGTAACTGACCGAAAAGAGGGAATTTGGGAGAGATGGAGAATTCTGTCATATGCTTTATGGACATTCCAGACAAGCCTGGGACAACAGCCCATTTAAATAACCACTCTATGGATCCTTCAAACTGAGCTGAGACATGTGTCAGCAACCTCTATCCATTTCAAAACCAAGCTCTCACATAAAGAGCAGGGTAAAGAAGGGTCTGCAGGCAGTTCATACCTGGGAACTTCTCTGAAATGAGGATGCTAGAGAGAGTTGAATGGAGCAGGCTGTGACAGAGGAGTTGATTTTTATCTCTGCTGTTACACAGAAGCATATGGTTTCCGCCCACAGGAAAAATCTGCTTCTCTTCTGGCTGCCACACTAATGCATGCATGAAGGGGAAAGACTTTGCTATCAAATGCATCTCTAGGGTTGGCATCTGTGATTAAGGCTTTCTGCTTGCCCTACATCCCTCCTCCAGGAGGTTTAAAGAAACTGCCAAAAGTTGTGCCTGCTTTGCTCAGATAGTGAGAAGTTGGGTGCTTGTTGTTAGCAGTTTATAACATATCTACTGGTTGGGTCAGTGTCCTAGCTCCATGCATTCTTTAATTCTGCTTTTCAGCTAGTGAAATAATTAGAGGACAGGTTTAGAAATTGGAGTGTAATAGAGCAGTCTTTTATGGCCAACACTGGTGGCAGACTGTCTAATTAGGTTGACCATGAATAGGGGAATTCTTGGCTTCAGGTGTTACTTTCTAGGAGCTAGATGTAAATTCTATCTCCTCTATTTTACAGACCGGAAACACAGAGGCTATGTTATCAGAACACAAAGCTGAGAGGACATAAGATAGCTCAGTAGTGCGGTTGGTGGTGGGAATTAATAGCACACCAGTAGAAGAAAATATAATGGAGCCTTTAAGGTAATGGAAGGAGGACTCTTTTCGTCAGGGCTCAGGATAGAATTTGCTCTCTTCCTTCCAAAAGCCAGAAAGGTTCATTTAGGACCTCTTTTCACTACACAGACACAAGAGAGGATTTGGCATTTGTAGCAGTCACATTTCATATTGAACTTTGAGGGCAAGAGTCACGTGCCCTGACTTCCTAACATTTGCACAAATCCCTTCATTAACATAACACAAATAGTTAAAGTTTTAGTAATACAGTTGACTTAAACTTGGTGTCTTAATGTCAGATATTGGAACAATTGTCCAGAGAGACCAAGTATCCTCTGCTACCATCCACACCAATACAAGGAAGAGACCTGTCACCTGGATGACATGGGGTACCTGTGAGCTTTGGATGTGGAAGGCAATGAGGCGGTCATGCAGCACTGCAAACAAAAAAGACTGTAGGTGGCTCTCATTTGGGAACTGGAAACCCGCTGGAAAGAGAGGGGAACACTTTCCACTCTTGTAATTTTTTAAGTTTATTTATTTATTTTGAGAGAGAGCACAAATGGGGGAGGGACAGGGTGAGAAGGAGAGAAAGAATCCCAAGCAGGCTCCGCACTGCCAGCACAGAGCCCCACGAGGGACTCGAACCCACAAAGAAGTTAGATCATGACCTGAACTGAAACTGAGTCAGACTCTTAACTGACTGAGCCACCCAGGTGCCCTTGCCACCCCCCACCTTCCCCCCTCCTCCCACACCCTCGGTCCTATAATTCTTTACTTGACTAGAGACTTCACCACCACCCTACTGAGGAAGGCACACAGATGGTCCTGGGAATTACACTGTAGTTAGATTCGCAAGAAGTTGTGGTTTGCTTTTGCACAGGTTAATTGGTAAACTCTATATGGTTCATTTCAGAGTTTTCTCAGTTCGTCTTTTTTTTTTTTTTTCTTTTTTTGGCTGCCTTTATAAGTTTTCAAGTCGACGATTTGGTTGCTAAGGAGAAGCTTCTGTACGACTTGGATGCCACACTGACATTCAAGTTAACAACTTGTAGGGTGGACCAGGTGAGTCACATCCCATACAGCTAAGAGCCAGAATGAAGCCTGAAATTATGATCATGTGATATGAAGTAAAGTGCAAAATCAGCATTTATTCTGTTGCTGGAATTTTTCAGAGTCAGATTCTAAATATTCTTTCTGTCACTGTCAGGAGCAACCTTCTAACAGTTCTGTCTCAAATCTTGCCCCACTATGGCCTCAATGGTCCTGCTAATTCCCTCACATGGCATAAAAGGCTCCTCTTGATCTGGCTCCTGCTGTCATTTGCAGCCACATCTCCCTCAGGTCTGTAACCCTGGCACTCTCTGGCCCATCAATCCTGAAGTACTTGGAGTTTTCCCAACATGCCCTGCTGTGACTTGTCCCTTTGCAGATGCTTGTCTCTCTGCCTGGAATCCTTCCTCCTTTCCTGTTGGCCACTTGGCAAGCGCAGACCTAATCTTAAAGCCACAGCTTAAGCATTCTCTTTCTGGGATCTTCTAAGCACATGTGGCTGCTCAGTGTATGAATGAACAAGTAAATGAGCAAATAAATGAATGAGAGTAAGTGAATGGTCTTGCCCTTTACTTAGATTCCTCAGAATTAACAAAGACAGTGCTGCCTGGATCAGCATTATGATAAATTTGTAATTTTTAGCCAAATGCTTTAAAGGTTGGAGGAAACTTGGCACTTCACTAGGCCAACTTTGACAAACTGCTTTTGTCATTCTGCTTCAGAATGACTTTAAGATTGATTTCTTCATCCTCTCTAATATCACTATCAGCATCTAACATCTAACCTTTACAAAATAAAAAATGATGAAAACGAAATCATCCAGCATGGAGAGCTCACCGGAAGACAAATGGACTGTGTGCAATATGGTTGGTTGCGTGGATGGCATCTCTCAGTAGTTGAGTATTTGTGTTCGCGAATGAGCTCCAAAATCTCCGAAGACTAGATCTTGAAACGTGAAGTCAAAGGAACGGTTTTTTATTTCCTATGTGAAGATGATATCCTCCAGTCATTTCCTTCTCTGCCTCCCCAACTTCCCCCCACCCCGCCCCGCCCCGCCTTAGAGATGTTCAGTTAGTGAAGCTTTAGCTTTTGAACTGTAGAGGTTCATGTGTCACACAGCAGTCAAGCCCTAGGGTCTGAAGAAAATCATCGAGGGGAGGGAGAAAGTGAGTCCATCTGTGATGAGGACGAAGCACGAAGAGTGTGCAGTGCATACCTGGGGATGTATCTTTGTCCTCTTCCTCTTATCCTTTAGTGCAATGCGCCCAGGATAGATTACGGTGTTTGTTTACAAGGATGTCTTACACGGCCAAATTGTGATCTTTACTCCTTACGTGGCATTTTGTGCCTTTGGGGTTATCTGTGGAAAGTTAAGTCCTCAATTACTGTTCTTACCTAACGCAGCATATTCTCTGGGGTGGTCTTTAGAATTTAGAATATTTGTTACAAACTAATTTTGATGTAGCCCAAACAAAACACATGTGAAGGGGGTGTGAATAACCACAGTCTCTGTTCACAGTGTTCCAGAATACGTGTACTATCCCACCCTGTTAGGGATTTGAGCTCTATGCCCTTCTCTTAGGGCGATGGGATGTTATGAGCTGGTGGTTCTTTGCTCAGGGTGAGTGAGATGGGATGAGTCCTATCCAGGGCACACAGAAGCATCTCTACTGCTGGGCAGTTCCAAACCGGTAGCAGGCTGCTCATGAGGGTCCACCCTTAGCAATTAGTGCTGGAAAGACCCTGTATAGCCTCTGGCCTCTGGGCCTTGATGAGGGATGGTGCTCCCTGTGGTGAAGAGTGGGCCATCAAACTATCTCTTGTTCTGGCCTACATGGCTCCTCAGATCTTGCCCCTTCCTCAAGAACCCCAAACCTTTTATTTTTTACCTCCAATCCAGCTGAAATATTCCTCCAGTTTTGATACCTGATATAATCTCTCAACTGGGTTTAGGTTCTGGAAAACAAACCATAAAGAATTCTTTCCTTCTGACTATATCCCTCCCCTGAGGCAGACGACACAGAATTAAATAGCTGTTTTAATAGGCAAGTTGGTGGGAGAGGAGATAATTTATTAATATTCCACAAAATTGGGAATTGAATTCTGATATAAATGTACACCATAATGTATAAGTATCTATATGTACTGTCAGAGAGTCAAGGATAAGTAGTTTGGGCTTACATTTTGTTTTAGGTGATAGGCACCTGTTTCTTTAATTCATTGAGAGATATTGATGTATTTTCCTTAAATAGAAGAAAATATCTGATTTTCATTTTTTTATATGGTTCTCCCATGTTTCGGTTTCATTTTATAGGTAGGCAATGCCAGAGCAGAGATGTGCTCCTGGTCTCCAACATTACATTCTGTATGCAGAAGATTTCCCTTAACATTTCTAAGGCAATTTTAATTGGTAGCCCTAAACAGACCTAGTTTTGAAGAGACCAGGCATTTGAATCCCAGAGATTTATCTGTCTGAGAAGCTCTGGCATCCTTTAGTCACTGAGAACATGTGTGTTGAGTAAGAAAGAGAGATTTTTCTGTGTGATGAGATTTTCTGTATATTTTCTGCAGAGAGAAAATATATAGTTCCTTGGAAGAGAAAAATCCATGAATACATTTAACAAATGTGCATTCCCCACCTGTGAAATCAATCATGCTGTTTAGTAAACTACCACCAAATACATCTCAATATGGTAAAATATGAAAACTAATGACTATTCATAAAAATTGAAAGAAAAATATTTTGAGCAAAAGATCTATAAAGAAAAGATTTCACTTTAATAAATGGGATTTGGTGGATGAGTTATGCTCTTATGCACTTTCTTGCATTTATAAAATAATAGGCTTATGAATCTTCTTTTGCCTGACAGGGTCAAGTAGCATACGGATTTCCTTTCCTCTTTATTTCAACTATTTAGACACAGCAATAGAGGTTCACTTGAACTATTCTGGTTGCTCTGATGGAGAGTTATAGCTCATGCCCGGTGGAAACATGAGAATCATAATACCCTTAACAACAGCATTCCAGAATTTGTCCCAAATGAATCTTCAAGATACTCTCCCTTAGGAGACTGGAATATACTTTGAGTTGAGGTTATTTATTTATTTATTTTTCACAAGGCTGTGTGGTTGATTTTAAACTATGCCATTTAAATTCTAGTTGCTTTTTAAAAGGCCATCTTCAGTAACATAATAAAAACCTTCACCACTCAAAAGTTGCTGGCTAAAACAAATTCTTCAAATTCCTTTGTTTTAATCTATAAATTGAAAAGGAAGAAAGGATTTTTCTCTAGAAAAGATTATCCCAGTGGTTATTTAAAACTAGAATGATAATGTGATATGAGAATTATAATGATTCAGAAGAGAGTCAAACATTTGCAATTGCAGCATATTGAGAAATCCAATCACATCATTAATTGCTGCATACAATTGCTAAGTAGAGGAGGATTATTATTATTGTTTTTGATGAAGTACCTTTAGTTATTAGGATTCACTTCCTCTTAGCCACATACCTGGAGAGTAGGTACAGCATCAGAAGCTATTCTGCTGATCCTGCAGGGAATGTATAATGTTGCAATACTATAGTATTGATTTTTTTTTAAGATTCCATGAGTAACAGTGTAGTGTTTTGTTTTGTTTTGTTTTTTAAGATAGAAAAAATGCAAATGTTGAGTTCTCCTGTGGCATGTAAACAAACACCTTTCCCCCAATCTGCCGTGGCCTTTGCTCCCTTGTTTAAATCAAATCTATTCCTGTCTTTTTGACATATTTCCTTGAGCTCATCATTTTATTTTCATCTGTCCTTGTTTGGAGACTGCTGTGTTCCCTATCAGCTTTAGGCCTCCCCACAGCCATTTTTGTTTGCACCTGTGAAAAACAGTATTCCTCTCCTCCAATTTTCCTGTAAAGAAACCAGTGTCACGAGTATATGACACCCATACCTTGGACTCTGCACTCTATTTTATCATTCCCCAAATGCTCTCTTTGAGCCCAACCCTTTCGTAGGTGTGTCCGGAACCTCTAACTCATTGTCCCTGAATTCTGCCTGAGTTCTTACTGGGAGTCACTTAGGGAAGTGATTGTGGATAGCGTACCTATTCCACAGCTCTCTCTCTGATTTAATAAAGTGTCATCTGGATTTCTGTGCTAGGAAAGTTTAGACCTTGAGATTGTGTTTCTCTTCAAAATTTGATTGCGTTTTTCTGTTCCTAGAAATTTTTGTAGGGCATAGAAAAGAGGTATAATGGCTATGAAGTAAGAGTTTTATTTTGAGCCAGTAGTGGCTTTAAAAACCAAAAAGTATCTGCTATTTTTAAGTTGAGAAAGTCTCCACATGTATTTATATGATATGGCTCATTCAATGAATATGATATTAGCGCTAAGTATCTTGCTATCAGTCTGATCCACAGCTATATAAGACGTTAAATCTTAGGTAAAATAAATATTCCAATATACTGGATCTGGGACTATTTCTTTCTTAATATCAGAATCCTCCAAGTGTGCTTTCTGTCAGAACTTGTAGGGCCTTTTGGGATCCTCTTTTTCTTCTTTCCAGTCCCACTTAAGCGCATAAAATCTATATAAGTAATCATCCAATACCATTTCCTTTTTTTTTTTTTTTTTTGGTAAAATGAACATGATAAATGATAGTAATTGCTAATGGTTTTATAACCATTCATAGCTTTGGCTGGATTTAGCAAGTTACAAAATGCATCTGCCTCCCCTGACTCGTTTCATTTATTTCTTGGGAGACCGTGATCAGGAATGGTTTCATAGCAGGCTGATAAATCTTGGTGCCTGCTTACAAGTGTCAAGTCATGGGTCCTTCCTAGGCACCATACCATTTGTGTTAAAGTTCATTATACTAAAAAGTAAGAGCTGCTAAAAGTAAGGATTGAATTCTTCAATAATACCTACTTAAAGTAAATTAGTTATAGAATTAGTTTTAAAATAGATTATTTGGTGCCTCAGGCTTTAATTAAGTGAGTTGAAGGGCCCTGTTCAACAGCAGTGAAATAAAATGTAAGCAGTGGTATGTGAGCTTGTATGAAGGGAGATACGGCCTCCATCACAGGTGGAGCATCTGGCCCGGCAAATCACATTCCGCGGCGGTCACGTCACTGTAAGTAAGCGGTACTCTTTAAAAAGATTCCATGAATTTTAATAATACTTCTTATGACTACTTTTAAGTGGAGACATGTTAGAACTTCCAATTAAGCTTTTAAAATGAAATAGAGAACTAAAGGTTGAAAGTTCGTATCTGCCACAGCCTTTTCATAGTGGGTGTTTTGGGGATACTTTTTAGTTTTATGAATTGCAAATGCAGTTGCCCATTTTCTCTGTTTCAGTTTGTTTCTTGCCATTCATCTTTCCCAGTGCTTTTCACTGCTGTGAAAGGTTGTTTCCCCCTCATTTTCATGTTTTAATGCCTTTTTCTTAATTGAGTATAGATCTGGAAAGTGATCATCTGTGTGAAGATTAATGGGAGACTTATTCTTAGAGACACACAGAGCTTCAGGCCTGGGCTTTGAAACTTCATGCTGTTGCCCTCAGACACTGCCAAGGAATCTGCCATCATGAGAATGAACGAACTTGTGCTATGATAATGAAGCTACTTGATTTTAAGCTTCTTCAGGGTGAGGATTACTTCTTGTTCTGAGCAGACATCCCTAATATATGTAAACCTTGATGTGATGCCACACTGGTGGTGCAGAATGAATGAGTCAGTTCTTGCTTCCAACATTTTTCTTTGCTGTTTCCTGTCTTGGAGGGGTTATTAATGAGCCAATGATTGACATCAAGGTTTTTGAACCCCCCAAACCTTTCTCTATACTGGCTAACTTACATCAAATCGAAGGTCTTTAAAC
The DNA here is from genome assembly GCF_028749965.1 of Puma concolor. Lineage (NCBI taxonomy): Eukaryota > Metazoa > Chordata > Mammalia > Carnivora > Felidae > Puma > Puma concolor. The sequence goes on from NC_141671.1 coordinate 83,108,231, forward strand.
ATCCCTGATTTAAGCTTCCCAGTTATTAGAAGAGATACTGATTTTTATAGTGGTTTACTCTTGAACTTCTAGGACAGATGGAGAAGTGAATGGAAATATGCTAAGTTTGAGATGGAGTGATCTGGTTCATCAACATGGATGAATATTGTGGCTTGATCTCCTAGATTTTTGAGATGATTACAGAGACTCCTGGGCTTAAAGAATTTCAAGTTATTTCCAAGGGGCACCCAAATAGACCCAAGTCATTCAGTATCTTAGGGTCCAAATATCCTGCTAAATGTCTAAATAAAATAATTGGAGTTCTTGTTCCACATATAGCTGCAGGGGACATAATGCTATTAAAAACAAACAAACAAACAAACAAACAAACAAACAAACAAACATCTAAGGACTTTTGGGTTAGTCAGACCGGGGAGACCGGGAAGGAAGGTCAGTTACATTCTTGTGGTGGCCACTTCTCATTCCATGCTCCACTTCCAGCTTCAAATCATAACCCTTCTTCATCTTATATTTTGTGCTGCTGAAGCTGTTGGTCCCTTTTCACATAGCTCCACTTAAGGGTGACCCCAATTTTTTCTCATCCCTCAAGGTGGGACAATACAAGGTTGGCATTTGAAGAGACTTCTTCTGAAGGCTTGTTTAACTGAAAATATGGCTTATCTCAAATAATCAATGCTACTCAATCTATTGGAAAGAACATGAACTTGTAGACTCACATATCAGAGTGTGAATCCTGGCCCCACCTCTTCCTGGATGTGACCCACGGGGGAAGTTATATCTTTCAAGTCTCAGTTTACTGTTCTTTAAAATGAAAACAGGGTGCCTGGGTGGCTCAGTTGGTTAAGCGTCCAACTTCAGCTCAAGTCATGATCTCGTGGTTGACAAGTTCAAACCCCATGTCAGGTTCTGTGCTGACAGCTCAGAGCCTGATGCCTGCTTCAGATTCTGTGCCTCCCTCTCTCTCTGCCCCTCCCTTCTCACACTTTGTGTCTCTCTGTCTCAAAAATAAATAAACATTAAAAAAATTTTTAAATGAGAACACAGATATCTCATAAAGTTATTAGGGATAAGTAAAATAATGTAGGTAAATTCCTTGGCATATAGGACCCATCTGATAAATGTTTCTTGATACCTTTGAAAGTTCAGAGTTCAGACTCCCTTCTTTAACCTGGGAAGAAGTTTTGTCTTTGTTCTTGAGGGGTGTGCCTTTGTGTGCCTATGCTTGTGTGTATTGCATGTAGCTGGGGTAAAGGTGGGAGAAGGCAGAAAATAGCTGTGCTCAGTTTAAACAGTTTAATTTTAAACCCTTGAAATTCTTATTAAGTACTTGGTTACATATTAGTTTGTGACTATTCTATTTATGCATGGACTTCTCTTGCCTGATGGATTCCTTGTGGGTGACTCTGTGTCAAAGCCTCCTAATGTGGCTATAGATGCTTAGCATATCTTTTTCAACTTGGTTGGAAGCTGCTTATTCAGACATTGATAAACATTAAAGAATTTCATTTTTCTGAACAGGTCATGAAGCCCAATTATAGCCCTCTTCTGAGAATAGTAGCTACAAAGGTTCTTTCCTGCAGAGTGGCTATGGCTCCAACCACATAGTTTTAGAGTATTAACCCTACTATGACAGTGACAGCTGATTGCCCCCTGGGTCTGAGCACTGTTGAAGGCAGCCACATAGGAACCAGCTATCTCAGATGTCTGCTTCTAAGGGGGTTTTGCATGAACTCTGCCTTAAGAGACATTCCATTATAAGATGGTGGAAATCTATGCCTTTCCAAACTTCTCTAAGCCTTAGTCTTCTTATCTCTAAAATAAGCATGTTACCTATCTCATGGCATGTTTTAAGGATTAGGGGAATAAGTTATTTCAGGATAAAGCTGAACATAGTACTGGTTCATGATATATATTTGATAATATTAATGAGGTAGATGACATTATTGGCCTCAATTCATTATTCCTTCTGTGTCCACACACTGCCTTGACCCCAAACTGGGGTTATTGTACAGTCCACCCCTTAAATTGAGATTGGCCACATGACTCACATTGAGTGAAATGGACTATGAATTAGTTCTAAGCCTAAGTGTTGAAAGTCTTGTCTTTTTCTACCTTGTCTCTTGATCACCGCCATGGAAAAACTATGTGCCAGCTAACCTCCTTTTCAAGGAGGGTAAGAGACACAGGAGCAGAGCTGCCCTAGACCCATGATGAGAAGTGGGCCACCCCAACTTTTGCAGCCTAAAGCAGAGCTGCCCAGACAACCCAGCCTAGATCAGTTGAACTTTAGCCAATGTGCAGATATATGGGTGATAGTAAATGATCATCATCTAGGCACCGAGGGTTGGGAGGTTTGTTATGCAGCAATGGCTAACCAGTGAAGTTAGCTAGTATTATAACTATTCTTTTTTAGGAAACACCAGGGCTATTAAGCAAACAAAGAGCAAACTGTGACCTTGAGCCAGCTGATTGTTGTGAATGATGTTGAGCCTCCATCCGCAGGTCTCTTGCAGGCAGAAACCCTGGGACTCCTAATGCCCCCACAGCAGACAAGGCAGTTTCCCAGACTGCTTCCCTCTTTCCAGTATTCCTGCAATCATCTCTCAACATTGTGGGTGTCACTGTCTTGTGATTTCAAGGATCTGGACTAATATACTCATGAAAAATAGCAAAAGGAAGTTAAAATACTTACAGGTTAATTTGCATCCCGTTTCTTTTTTAGTATTTCTTCTAAATTACAATTCTGCTATGGTGGATGCTTTTGACCTGAGCATAGATGCATTCCGTTCTTGAGACCTTTTTAGCACATAGTTGAGTTTCTTTGTGCTCCTGCTTCTCTAACTACATTGGCCTAATAATACTTGCTATCACCCAACTTCCTCTCAGGGAGTTGGAGGGGATTAATGAGACAGTGTTTGCAAGGCACTCCAAGTCTCTCTCTGGAAAAGACACAGTAGTCATATAAATGTGGATATCTGGAGTTGGCACTCATTTGTCCCTGTGTATCCATTTCAGATAGTTTGGTATCTTTGAGGCAATAATTTGGAAGGCACAACCTCATGCCCTTCTCTTAGTAATGCACAGCATTTTGCTTGGAGCCGAGATATTTTTTCCACCCTTTTGGCCTTGCCGAGCTTTTTAACGATCACTTCCATGCTGCCTGTCTCTAATCTGCTGAGAGATGCTGTCGGTACAAACTGTACTGTGAGACTGTGAGAAAATTACACCCCAGCCCACATGGAAGCCCTGCTTTTGGTTCCAGGATGTCTGTTGGGACCGCTGTTAAGAATATGTGTCTAAAGAAGGAGCTCATTCTAATTCTTGGTGCACAGGTGAGTTAATAAGTGTGTGCATTGAGACCAAGAGCTGATGTATCAAAGATGTGGCTCTCTATCACCTCAGGGGTGTTCTTAATAGTGGTGCCGATTTTTTTCCCCTTTCATTTTCGTCAAAGTGTATCAAGGGCTGTCATTGCTTCTCAAAGAAAGCACTTATTAATATGTATAAGGTACGACTGACTGTTCCTTTCTAAGAATTAACTTTACTCACAATCATTACATCTAACCATAATGCATATGAAGAAAAAAGGTAAAACACACACACACACACACACACACACACACACACACACACACGTACACAAAACCTAAACAATAAAAGAGCACCATAGCTCTTAACTTTCACAAAACAGAAAATGTCATATATTAATGCAAAATAAAACCCAGTCCCTTGCTTCTTATGTTCCTCTCTGAGGTTGTAGCATTTGCTAGGAAATGATATTTCCTTTTGTTTCTGAGTCCAAATGTGCTTTATTTTTTAATTTATTTTGAGTATATATCAGTAGTTAAATAATGGTATATGAACAATGTTAGAGCTCCATGTCCTTGCCTTGATTTGCCTTTTTTAAAAATTGAAGTATAATTGACATATAACATTATATTCATTTCAGGTGTATGACAGAATGATTTGATATTTGTATATATTGTGAAATGATCACCACAGTAAGTCTAGTTCCCATCTGCCATTATGCAAAGTGACAATTTTTTTTCTTGTGTTGAGAGTTTTCAATATTTATTCTCAGCAGCTTCCAATGTAATATTATTGACTATAGTCTCTAAGATGTATATTATATCCATGACTTATTTATTTTATAACTAAAAGTTTGTAACTTTTGACTCTCTTCACCCATTCTGCTTGCCCCACAACCCTCCGCCCCTCTGGCAACCAAGACTCTCTTCTCTGTATCTATGAGTTTTGTTTTGTTTGTTCAATTGTGTTTTAGATTCCATGTGTAAGAGACTTCATATTTGAAGTATTTGTCTTTCTCTTTCTGGCTTATTTCAATTAGGATAATACCCTTGAGGTCTATCCATGTTGTCATTAATGGCAAGATTTCATTCCTTTTTATGGCTGAATAGTATTCCATTGTATATGTATATACCACATCTTTATCCATTCATCCATCAATGGTCACTTAGGTTTTTTTCCATATCTTGGCTATTGCAAATAATGTTGCAATGAACAGAGGTATGCACATACCTTTTCAAGTTACTGTTTTCATTTTCTTCAGGTAAATACTCAGAATGGAATTGCCAGATCATATTCTATTTTTTAATTTTTTCAGGAAACTCCATGTTGTTTACTGTAGTGGTTGCACCAATTTATATTACATTACATTTACATCATAACAATGCATGAGGATTCCCTTATATCCACATCCTCACCAACACATGTTAATTCTTGGCCTTTTGATAATAGCCATTCTACTAGGAGTGAGGTGATACCTCACTGGTTTTGATTTGTATTTCCCTGATGATTAGTAGTGTTGGGTATCTATTCATGTGCCATTGGTCATTTGTATGTCTTCCTTGGAAAAATGTCTAATCAGGTCCTCTAATCAGTTTTTAATCAGAATTTGTTGTTATTGAGCTGTAAGAATTCTGTTATACTTTGGATATTAACCAATTGTTGGATATATTATTTGCAAATATCTTCTCCCACTTAGAAGTTTCCTTTTTCCTTTTGTTGATGGATTTTCTCACTTTGCAAAGTTTTTTAGTTTTATGTAGTCCTGTTCATTTATTTTAGTTTTTGTTGCCCCTGCCTTTGAAGTCAGACCTAAAAGATCATTGCCAAGACCCATGTCAAGGAGCTTACTGCCTGTGTTTTCCTCTAGGAGTTTTATGGTTTCAGGTATTATAGTCAAGTCTTTAATCCATTTTGAGTTCAATTTGGTGTATGGTGTAAGTCCAATTTCATTCTTTTGCCTGTGGCTGTCCAGTTTTACCCACATCATTTTATTGAGGTGACTGTCCTTTCCCCATTGTATATTCTTGCCTCCTTTGTCATATATTAACTGACCATAAGCATAAATTTCTTTCTGGGTTCTCTATTCTGTTCCATTGGCCTATGTGATTTGTTTTTATGCCCAAACCATACTGTTTTGATTACTATTGCTTTGCAGTATAGTTTGAAATCAGGGAGCATGATGCCTTTAGCTTTGTTCTTCTTTCTCCAGATTGCTTGAGACCTCAAGATTCGAGATCTTTTGTGGTTCCATAAAAATTCTTTGTTTTAGTTCTGTGAAAAATGTCACTGTAGTTTGGATAGGGATCACATTGAATCTATAGATTGCTTGGGTAGTATGGATGTTTTAACAATATTAAGTGAGTTCCTTTCCCCGTGTTTTGTAGAGGACAGATTCAGACCTCTATTTCTTTTTATTCCTATTCAAGGCACATGAGGCAATTCATGGGTTACAGGCATTTGTCATCTTTCCAGCCTCTCCTTTTCCTCCCTGGTTGGTGGGAAGATTTTCCCCCCTTTCATCTGCTTTTCTGTGTGAGCAGCTATGAGGCCTGTTCTTCCAGAGGAGGTGCGATCTAACACTGCCAATTTCATCAGTTTACTAAATGGTCATTCAGGAGAAGGCTTGGCAGGCTCCTTGGCCAGTAAGTCTTCACTGACACTGAGTGGATTTCAGAAACAAATCTCTGTTTGGTGGTGCCAAGTAACCATCTGTTTTAGGAGACTCCTCTGTTCTTTTCCTTTCTGCCCTAACAGGGGGGCCATTACTCTGGCTCTGGGCCCCTCCAGAGATGCAGTTCAGAGTGGAGTGGACTGGGGATGCTACTCCTTTCTGGAGTGATAACGAAAGCCTGGGTCATGCCTTGTGGGGATTTTGCCTTGTTCCAGGAGTCCCTGGGGTACCCTGGAAGCTCTAGAACTCAGGGCAGCCTCTCTTCTGCTCTAGCTCTTTCCTCGCTTTTCCAGCAGTCACTGCACTGACCAAGGATGGCCTAGGATCTTGGCCTTACATGAGCTCTCCTATATGTGACACCAGGCTTTGAGAAGTGTCCAAATTGAAGCTAAAGCTCTGTCACTTGATCTGGTCTTGCTCCTCTTGAGACACTAGAGTAGTATATTCAGAATTTCTGAAGGTTAAGGGATGATGTGACAATGGCTCTATTGTGTTGGTCAAATGTCTATTGATGTGGTGAAATGGGCAGCTCCTTAGGTATTCCAACCATTTCAGTGATTAAATTGCCTTCATGATCTCTGCTTTTGTTCTCATGTGTGTGCCCCACTCCCAAAAGCATATTTTGAGGATTGGAGTGAAACCTGAGAAGCACAGTCATCTTCAAAATAATGATGTCAAGTGATTACTTGGGATAGCTTCTCAGTGCCTGAAGAGCCATAAATTTGTCCATTTGTGGAATTGAGACCACCAGAGAATATGTCTGGTAGTTTGTAAATTCAACACTCCTATGATGATCAGTAATTCATTTATGACTTCTCCCCTTGCGCACACCACAGTAGAGAAACGATTACTCAATAGGAGAGATATTTAATATTCTTTGCTCTCAAGTGTCAATGGCATAGCATTGTCTGTCGCCTCCTGTTCCAGAACTTCTTCATTTAGTTGAAAGGGAAACCTACCTACCTACTACTGAGTACACAGTGGGATAGCTCCCCATGCCTGGGCCCTTGTCCCTGAATCAGTTGGAGAGAAATATTTCTTCTGATGGAAAATCCTTTGAAATAAATGGTGAAGGGACCCGAAGAGTAAGATTTTCTTTTCATGCTTTTTTGGGAACTTTTTTTTGGTGTTTATTTCAAAGACTTAAGTGTACTTTGGGGGGCCCCTAATCATCATAAGCCTTGGGAATTTACTTCTCTGCAGCTGCTCCCCCTCCCCAAGCAGCCCTGCATGGAGCAAAATAATTGTCTGTTTCTGCAAGCGGCCTCCTGTGCAGATGGAGCCTGATTAGCATGTGCGCTTGCTGCAGTCCACTGCTCTAACCACATTTGGAAATCCAGCCACTGAGAGAAATGTGGGCTTGACATTCATTAACATTCTTTGGCTCCCTGGGAAATACACATAATAGGGTAAAATTGCCATTAAGGAGAGCAACACTTGAGGGAAATATCTACTCAATAAAGACAGAGATTCTTCTTATCAACAGCTGAGGAAAAATCCAGTTGCCAGAAAGGGTAAAAGAAACAGCCTCTTAATATGTGTGGAGATGACCAGAGTTCAGCAGGTCTGCAGCTCTAATGAGTCCCATCATCCTGCATTGGATCGCAACTGGCTTATTGGCATGCACGTGTTTCTCAGGCATATTTTGGTCTCAGCAGATCCCAGAAACTGTGTAATGATTTCTATCCCCAGGATTGTCTGTATTAACCTTAAGACGAGGCAAACATAGAAGGAGCAACTCTGAACACGGATGTGGAGCCCTTAGGTTAAAACTTTTTCTCCCCCCTAGGATGGGGAAATAATATTCTTGGGCTATTCTCCTTGCTTGGTAGTTGGGGTTCATAGTAGTATATGATGAAGTAACCTATACTGTGGATAATTTCTACACTAGACCTAGATTCACTTATACATCCCTTGGGTGATTTGATTGGACTCTTTGGTCTCCATAGTCCTTTGAATTTGAATGATACTCTAATAACGCTAGAGGATTGTGTGTTGTATGTGCTGAAACTGATAAAAGGAGTAGTTATTAACATTTGGGAAGACTGTCCAAAGAGCAGCACTAAAGAGTGTTTAAACCAATCCAGGTTCCTGGATATTTTAAAATTCTCTTTGAAGAGACTTGAGATTATATCTGAGTTAATTCCTTACTACTGACTTGGACTCAGGTGTGGGTCCATGACACAACGCCTTAAAACCCATTTTTATTTTATCCTCACTTGACCAATGAAATGCTCCATTTGGTAGTTCTCACGGCTACTGTCCTTGATGATTGGCAGGAACGAACGAGACTCCTTGCTGAGTCTGTGTCTTGCATAAAATTATTGATGTACTGAATAAGTTATCTAAAGCAGCAGGTTTCTTAAATGTCTGGTTGAGCAGTTTTAAATTCCTTTCTGGGATATAACACCAATTTGTGCACATACTATTTTGATTCTTTTATCTCCAAATGGCCTTAATTTGATGTTAGGCATCTGCATTGCATTTCAATTTCACAGGAAGCAGCACCCTGTGCTCCTTATTAATAACAACAATACCCTGTATTTGCATAGCAGTTTATAATTTGCAGTACTTTTCACACATGTTCTCATACTTAATCCTCACAATGTGCCTGTGCAATAGATGCCATTACCCTCATTTTTCTTTAGATGAGGAAACTGAGGCTCAGGGAATAAATTTATTAAGTTTCACAGCAATTTATTAGCAAAAACAGAATTTGAACCTGAAGCTACAAGCCCTTTGTGTAATACAAAGCTCTTTTTGTTAGAGAAGGTTTTTTTTGTTATAAATATTAATTTGTTGATGCAAAATCTAAGATACTGCCTTAAATATCTGCAGCTAGATCTGGCTGCAGTTAGCTGAATTTAACATGTTTGCTGAACATGCAAACATATTGAAGTAGTAAAAAGCCTTTTTTTTTTTTTTGTCACAAACAGATGATGATTAAGAAGTGTGTCTTTAATGGGGCTGTAGTGGTAGTACTCTTCAGAGGCAGGAGGAGCTTGGTACTCTTCAAAGCTTACACTTGTATCACCGTCCCTTGAGATGTAGTGATGTATGGGGTGCATTTCCTTTTCTTCAGGTCCAATGACATGACTTGATTCTGGAGTGAAAAACAGTCATCGTTGCAATATTGTAAGTGTTATTTTTATTGGATTTTACTTTTTAGGATCAACCTACAGACAAAATATTAAACATTAAATTATAGTTACAGAGCAAAATGCAACTGTTATAAACCCTGGCAATACAAAAATAATGGTCGAGCCTATAGGCGTCAGGAGGTGGGGAAGGATGGTGGGAAGATATGGAGGGCGCGAGGAGGGCTCTAATTTCTTCACCTAATATAGTGGAAGGTTAAGATATATAACTTAAAGTTGATGGAACAATATATACTATTTAAAGTTATACTATTTAAAGTTATAAAGTTAAGCTATACTATTTAAAGTTATAAAGTTAAGCAGTAGAAGAACTAAAAATAATATAATGAATAAAGCCTGATGGGGAAGGAAAGAGGAGAAAGTATAATTGAGCTGCTTTTCTCAGCTTTAATAGTATTGAGTCAAAAGTTAATGTCTATAATTAAGAAATCATGAAAGAGATGTTTAACATATTTATGATCACCAATGACTAAACTGGGACTCCAAAGGGTAGTAGAGCTCAGAGTGGGGAGTGGAGCAGAAAACTTTCTTTTCTTCATAACATGCTTCATAACAATTTGATTTTTAAATAACGGTATGTATAACACTTGAAAAAATTTTAATCAGTGAGGACTTTGCTGGTGGGTTTCTGCCATAGACTGGTTAGTGTAGTTGTGTGAAAGTCATAGTGACTGTCTATGCTGACAGACAGACATGGCAGGCCAGACTTTCAATAGACTAATGAGTTATGACTGCAGCTCTACACAGACTGCACAGGCTGAGTCAACAGACTCAGTAGCGCCCTGGGCCATCAGATGCTGGCCTGAGCCATGTCATAGCAACATGACATACCAACAGCCTGGAATAGATGCCAGTAGATCACTTACTAGTTGTGATTTTTACCAGTAAGTGACTATATTACTTGGGCAAGTTTGAGATCTCAGTCTTTTCCTCTATAAAAAGCAGGGGTTCAACTCTAGACTCCCTCCTAACTTTGACTTTTTGCTTTTCTGTAATTCTGTTTTTATTTTTATTTGTAAGATGTGCCAAGTTATAAATCTTTTGAACCTGATATCACCTTTGCTAGAAGATCTAAAAGCCTATTTTAGAATAACGTGTTCTCTCTAGGAAAGACCTTTGTGTTATCAAACAGCTATCAGTCATGGTTATATCTTAAACAGTGTTAATCAGACTCAAGAATGTGTTAGTTTATTGCTAATGGAGTTCTTAATTATATTACTGAAATGATTCAAAAGAGTTTGGGCTTTTGGGAATAGGGTTCTAAGTATATTATCTTCCATCAATTTTTATAACTTGAGCTACTTATTTCTTATTTTAGGTGTTTTTTTAGAATATGTTGTCAAATTTCCTTAAAATAAGCAAGACCTTAACCTTCACGAAGAGTGTAGTTTCATTGCTGGATCGTGCCTAACAAAGCAGCTTTGCTCTATGTAGCCCATATTGGAATTGACCCAGTCACATATTCCTCAAAATTTGTTTTATTTGTCATATCTCACGATTTCAGTTATGAGACTTCCAGTAACAAATTTAATATGGAAGATGACAAAAAATAATTAAAATTCTTTCATGTTATTATTTTGCTTCTAGGTAATCAAGTCTTAGATCAATTCTTTGAAAGTTTGAATTAAGGTGAGAGGAAAGCAAAGCTGAATGGGAAGGATCCTATGTATATCAGGAGATTTTTCCCTCTCAAATTTATTGCAGACTTTTGATGTTTTAATACATTTGTACAGTTGCTTACTGCAGTGACTTTGGAGATATAACTTAGGCAGTAGTGTCCTAAAGAATAAAAGACTGCATTGACCAATTTTCTGGCCATTACTCAGGCAACTGAAAACTGCTCTGCTCATCACTGGGTGATATTCACTCCATCCCAGCAATTCTGGTTGAATGGGTATTCCTATATAGGTCATTTAACCGTTCTCCTTCTCTTGATGTTTTGTCTTCATTGATTATTAGTTTCCCCAGGCAGCCAGACATCCATAGATCTTTAGGCTGAAACGTGAACTAGAGCTCGGGTATGGGAGGCTGCATTGAGAATCCTATACCACCTGGGGTGGGGCTGAGGAAGACAGAGGTCAGGCCAGCAGGAGACTGGCTGAGGCTGGCTGAAAATGGTTTGGGGGGTGCTGAGAATGGATTAGGGTGATGGAGAGTGATGGCAACTAGTTCAAATAACCGTGTAAACAAGCCATTTACATACATTAATCCTCAGAGCAAGTAAGGTAGATATTAAGAGTGGTAAGTCTAGATCTGGAGAGGTTAAATAATTTGCCCAAGGTCACACATAAGTATTGGAGCCAATTTTGAACTCAGTTCTGTCTGAATGCAAAAACCCTTACTCAATGCCACTTTATCGTTCTGCCATTAGTGACTGCCACCGGGGTGTTGAGGATTCCTGAAACGCTCTTGTGTGCTGAGGGGGATGTTGCAAATATGAGCTAGTTGTTTTTTTGAAGATGCTACTTCTCACTCGTGCTTACCTGGCTGTTGTTGCAGTTGCAGCAGCAAGCCTCAATTTGCAAGCAAGAAACGGTCTGTGTCGGAAGGCATGGATAGGGATGGGAAGTGGGGTGTGCAGGGCCAATTCTATTTCCCTTCTACCCCATTACAAAGCTTATCTTAATAGCACAAGAAATACTTGCTTCTCTGAAGACTAAGTGAGTTAAGGATGCTTTGTAATTATTTTCATTTTTTTTTGAATGAAATTAAAATATCCCATTAAAAGGAAATTCTTCACTTCAAACTGTTGAATGCTATGATACTTAATTTCAGCTTGTTAAATTTAGGGTCTTGAAACAAAATTCCACACATAAATGTTCTTTGGGCTTATGGCATTTCCATTTGATTGTGAATTGGATTAATGTTCATTTATCTTAAGCTCTTGCCTCTCATTCTTTTTTGTTTTGAGATACTTAAGCAAATGTTGACAGTTATGGTTGGCTTAATAAGCTGCCTCAGTTATGTAAATGATTTCTGTCAGTTATGTTATTGCTAGTTGAAGATAGCCTTAAATTTTCTGGCATATTTTTAGGACTTACTAGTAAAGCATTCCTGATACCTTTTAACATTCTTTTGCTTCTTCAGGCATCAAGTTGACCTTTTTTCTAGCTCCCTCTAGCCCTACACTTCCTTTTTGAATCTACTGTTTGCTTGACATGAAAAATGAACTTATACAATTATAGACCCAGTGGCCTTTTCTCCTTCCTCATTCTTCTTTGCTGCTTTCCTGCAGTTGACACTGCTGCTTCCCCGCTTTCTTGAAATGTCCTTCTCCTTTGGCTTCCATGTTTTTCTGGCTCTTTCTTTCCTGTCTCTGACTGCTTTCTCATCTTTATTCCCTCCACAATATTTACTATCTGTGTACTTTCTGGTTGGAACTTTCCAGTTGTGACACTTGTACATGATAATTGTGCAGCACATGGGGTTTTTTCCAGATGAGGCCGCTCAAAGTCTGAAGGTTACTGGAGAGTGGGCTGAGGACATGAATTTCTTGGCATACCTGAAACCCAGCTGCACACATCAATGTGTTTCTGCATACCAACTGGGAGCTTTGTTACATGCATTCTGGAGATCTGGGTTATCCACCTCCATTTCACAGTAGATAGAGATTAAAAGAATCAAGTACATAGTGGGAAAACCTGGACTCCAAGTAATGAAGTATCAGAAATAGGAATGGGCAGAAGGTCCAGGAAGTTTAGAGAGAAGTCAAGGAGAGGGCATTCAACAGCTGTGAGAAACAGCAAGGATTCAAGCACCAGGAGTTTTAACATGGGCCCAGGAACATCTGTGACAGCTGTCAGATATCAGGAACAGAAATTAGTAACCCAAACTCTCAGTTGAGCTTGGCTGGAATCCAGAGAAATACCAAGACATGGCTGAGCACTAAAAATCAGAGCATAGTTGACTGCTCATTGAAAATCGCTCTCGGGTATCTGTGAGAGCCATTCTGAGCTAAGGAAGGGAACAAGGTGATAGACCATAGACTGAAGAGCTATAGACTGAATGCAGGTGACACTCATTGTATGTAAAAGAAACTTGGGGATCCTGGCTGCAGTTAGTCTGGGAAGCTTCTTTATTGTCACGTTACCTTTTGGGGGATATCTTTCATGTCTAACTCTAAGGTGATGGTTCCTTGCCCTGTCTTCTTATTTAAACCTAAACTCTGGATGAATAGAAACTGAATGTTTCTACCTAGAGATCTTGTCACCTCAACCTCATGCATTTCATATCTGAACACTGGCTCCACTTCCTACTTCTCAGTTTCTTCATTAATCTCTTAGGCTCATCATCTTGTAGACATATTTGACTCATGTCCTCTTTGTTCCTCATTGACACAAAGTCATTTTCTGAAGGGTGTCTGATATTTATCCCTTCTTCTCTAATTCAGACCATTATCCCTAATACCCAAATGCCTTTACCTTTGTTCCCTCTGTGGTCTTGCTACCTCCAGTCTCTTCTTTTATCTGAAGCATTTGGCATTCTATTTCCTGATTAGTCTTTTGGTCAAAAGTAGATTCGGGCATTTCCCATGTCCCTTCTCTTCAAGTAAAAATATTTTGACCATTTTTGGAAACCTTGCTACCTTTACATAACTTGCCTAGCCATTGTGCTGTTTAGAAGAGCCTTCTCACTGAGTCATGGGTGTACTCACTCACTCCCTGGCTCACTAAAGCATCAAACCAGTAGAGTATTAGCTCCTAAAGGTGTATATATCTAATCCCCAGAACCTGTGAATATATATGTTACATAGCAAGGGGGAATTAAGGTTGTAGTTGGAACTTAAATTGCTAATCAGCTGACTTTGAGATGGGGAGATTATCCTGGATTACCCAGGCAGGCCTAAAATAATCACCAGTGTCCTAAAAGTGGATGGGGGAGGCTGACGAGAGAAAGAGATGACAGAAACAGGGTTGGATTGATTCAATATGAGAGGGACTTCACCTACCATTGCTGGCTTTGAAAAAAAGATGGGAGCCACCAGCCAATGGATACCGACAGCCTCTAGAAGCTGGAAAAGGCGGGGACCAGATCCAACTCAGGGCCTACAGAAGAGAATGTAGCCAGACCAGCACCTTAATTTTAGCCTGTGTCAGACTTCTGGTCTACTGGATTATAAAATCATAAATTTCTGTTGTTTTCAGCCACTGGGTTTATGGTAATTTATTACAGCAGCAATAGGAAATCAATACAGCACTCCCCTCCCCAAAATAGTTACTGAGTTACTGAATGCTCTTTAGGCACCAGGCACTCCACTACCTGCTCATGAGGAACTCCTAGTTGAGAAGTTCACAGTGGGAGGTAAGGACAGAGAGATTCCTATTGATCTCATTTCATTCATTTCATTTCTTCATTCATTTCATTTATTCATTCACTCATTCACTCACTAAACAAATATATAGTAAGTGCCTATTATGTGTCAGGCATTGTTCTAGGCACTGTGGATGGGACCATTCAGGAACTTACAAAGACCCAGTCATTGGAAGACATGCCGTAAACATAAAAAAATATTAAAAATTTCAGTGGGCAATAAGTGTTATGAGGAAAAGTAAAGCAGGTTACGGGAATTAAGACTGAAGAGGGGAGCTACTTGTGGATAGGCTAGTCACAGAAGGCCTCCCCAAAGAAGTGGTATTTTTAAAAATATAGGAGAATAGCTCTGACCATGAATTAAATCAAATTTATAATATGCATTATAAATTTTATGTGAAAATTAAATATATCTGATATAAGTATGTGCTTTATGAGTTTCTGTGCTTTATGAATTTTTACTGTTTGTGAGCTTCATCATTTTAGATGTGCTGACATTCTAGGTCTTGGGTGTGTGGAGATGGGTGATCCTAGTTTTTTTCTATCTCCTGCTTTAACCAGAAATGTTTCTGGACTTTGGTTTAGAGTGTTGTAACTTAGTCCTGTTACTTCTGACCAAAAATGTTCTTTGTGTGGTTTTTTTCTTCAATGCCTTTGGCAGTGTCTTTAATAGTTGTGAGAAAGCCTTAATTTTCAACCCTATTCTTCATGCAGTCACCAGGTTATATGGAAAGCTAAAATTATTCTACAGATTTAATTCAGTTTCTGTTTTAACATCATGTTGGAAGAGAGGAAGAACATGATTTTCTGTACACAGTCATGACTAATAATGATATTAATCTACTGTGAATTCCTTAAAGTTGGTCTTCAGGCCAAAACTTTTATGTTATGATAAAGTATATTATATAAGAGAGGATCTTGAGTACAGATGCCTTTTATTAAAATTGGTTTTTATAGTTAAAAGACCTTTTAGAGAGGGAGAAGGGCTGTCTTCAGAATTATCTATGCTGTATTGACTTTATTGTACCCTGAGGTACTCTCGAAATGCAAATGTGGGTGTTCATTAAGCAGAAATGGTTTCAAAACTATTATACTCTGGTATGTTAATGCAGGTGGAAATTTGAAAGCTTCCTGAATTTATTAATGTTTTCTCTTACTTTTTGGGGGGTGAGAGGTATTGGCTGGAGAATACATATGGGTCAAACTAAATGCTAGAAAATCTCTCAAAGATATTTGTTTATATTAAGAGTAGGGATTTGCTTTGGCTACCTGGGTATGCTGGTATAGAAGTCACACTCCACTTCTCCCATGATCCCCCACATATCCAGGGTTCAGGCATGTATTTTACAATTAACTGCATTTTTCAATAGCTGGTAAGATATTGTATATTAGATTAAACAATCAATGAATGTGTAATTCAGTATCTCTTCCCAATGCACAGAGCATATATTTTTATAGGACTAGAGGAATTTCAGCTCTGATTCTTCTTGCTTTTCATATTCATTCTTATTGCTTCAGGTGGATACAATGATGTTTTTGCTAGATCTAAGAAAGTCATTTAGTTATTGGTCTGATATTTACTTTTAACTTGCCCCAGCATGCATATAATTACATAGATACAGTCCTTGATACTCGCTAGTTGACAACTAGAGCAATGTTGGAGTGAGTAGAAAATACTGGGGGCATTAACACAATAAAGGATAAAAATCATATGATCATCTTAACAGATGAAGAAAATGTATTTGACAGGATTCAATACCAATTGATGATAAAAATCCTCATCAGAGTGGGTATAGATGGAACACACCTCAATGTAGTAAAGTCCATATTTGATAAGCCTACAGATAACATTATACTTAATGGCAAAAAGCTGAACGTTTTTCCTTTAAGATCGGGAATAAGATAAGGATGCCCACTCTTGCCACTTGTATTCAACAAAATATTGGAAGCCCTCACTAGAGCAATTAGGCAGGCAAAAGAAATAAAAAGCATACAAATTGTAAAGGAAGAATGAATACTCTCGTTACCTATGGATGACATGATTTTATATACAGAAAACTATAAAGATTGTACCAAAAAAGTATTAGAACTAATAAACTAATAAATAAGTTTATTAAGGTTAAATATCAATATATAAAAATCTGTTGAATTTTTATATGCTAACATCAAGCTATAAGAAAGAGAAATTAAGAAAACAACAGCACTTACAATTGCATCAAAAAGGAATAAAATACCTACAAATAAACAACCAAGAAAATGAAAGACCTGTACACAGAAAACTGTAAGACTATTGATGAAAAGAATTGAAGAAGACACAAATAAATGGGAAGATACTCTGTGCTCATGGATTGGAAGAACTAATAGTTTAAAATGGCCATACTACCCAAATAATTTACAGATTCAATGTGATCCTTATCAAAATTGAAATGGCATTTTTTCACAGAATAAAACAAAGAATCCTAACAAAAGATCCTGATTAGCAAAAGCCATCTTGAGAAAGTAGAGCAAAGCTGGAGGCGTAACAGTCTCTGAGTTCCAACTATATTGCAAAGCTATGGTAATCAAAATGGTATGGTATTGGCATAAAAACAGACACATAGGCCAATGGGACAGAATAGACACCCAGAAATAAATCTATGCTTATGGTGAATTAATACAGGACAAAGGAGGCAAGAATATACAATGAGGAAAGGACAGTCTGTTTAATAAATGGTGTAGGGAAAACTGTACAGCCACACACCAAAGAATGAAGCTAGACTACTGTCTTATACCTTACATAAAGTTTAATTCAAAATGGATTAAAGACTTAAATGTAATACCTGAAATCATTAAACTCCTAAAAGAAAACACAGGCAGTAAGCTTCATCAGTATGTTTTGTTCTGTTTTGTTTTAGTTTGAATCTGACTCCACAGTCAAGGGCAACAAAAGGTAAAATAAACAAATGGGACTACATCAAACCTTAAAAGCTTTGCAAAGTGAGGAAATCCATCAAAGGAAGGAAAAGGCAAACTACTAAATGGGAGAAAATATATGCAAACCACACATATATATGCAAATCACATATATATATGCAAATCACACATTGGATATTAACTTATCATAAGTATATAAAGAACTTATATAACTTAGTAACAAGAAAAAATTTAATTAAAAAATGGGTAGAGGACCTGAATAGACATTTTTCCAAAGAAGACATACAGATGGCCAATGAGCACATGAAAAGATACTGACAACACTAATCATCAGGGAAATGCATATCAAAACCACAATGAGATATCACTTCATGCCTGGTAGAATGGTTATTATAAAAAAAAAAAAAAAAAGACAATGTGTTGGTGAGAATGTGGAGAAAAGGGAATCCTCATGCATTGTTGGTGGGAATGTAAATAGTTGTAGCAACTATATTAAAAAAGTATGGAGTTGGGGCGCCTGGGTGGCGCAGTCGGTTAAGCGTCCGACTTCAGCCAGGTCACGATCTCGCGGTCCGTGAGTTCGAGCCCCGCGTCGGGCTCTGGGCTGATGGCTCAGAGCCTGGAGCCTGTTTCCGATTCTGTGTCTCCCTCTCTCTCTGCCTCTCGCCCGTTCATGCTCTGTCTCTCTCTGTCCCAAAAATAAATAAACGTTGAAAAAAAAATTAAAATATTCTAAAAAAAAAAAAAAGTATGGATTTTCCTGAAAAAATTAAAAAATAGAATATGATCTATAATTCCATTTCTGCATATTTACCAGAAGAAAATGAAAACAGTAATTGAAAAGATAAATGCACCCTTATGTTCATTGCAGCATTATTTGTAATAACTGAGATATGAAAACAACCTAGGTGTCCATTCATGGATAAAGAAATGTGATATACAAACACACACACACACACACACACACACACACACACACACACACACACACGGAATACTACTCAGCCATAAAAAGGAATGAAATCTTCCCATTAGTGACAACATAGATAGACCTTGAGGATATTCTGCTAAGTGAAATGAACCAGACAGAGAAAGACATGTAATATATGATTCCACTTATATGTGGAATCTAAAAACAAAACAAATGAATAAGCAAAACAAGAGAACTCATAGATACAGAAAACAGATTGTTGGTTGCCAGAGGGGAGGGGCTTTGGAAGGTGGGTAAAATGAGTGAAGAGGATCAAGAGGTACAAACTTCCA
Organism: Puma concolor; assembly: GCF_028749965.1. Classification (NCBI taxonomy): domain Eukaryota; kingdom Metazoa; phylum Chordata; class Mammalia; order Carnivora; family Felidae; genus Puma; species Puma concolor. Next base: position 83,126,855 of record NC_141671.1, read on the forward strand.
GTTATAAAATAAATAAGTCCTTGGGGTGTAACATACATCATGGCGACTATAGTCAATAATATTGTATTGCAAATTTGAATGAGGATAAGAAAGTAAATATTAAAAGTTCCCATCACAAGAAAAAATGATTTTGTAACTTTGTATGGTGACAGATGGTAACTAGGTTGACTGTAGTGATCATTTTCCAATGGATGCAAATGCTGAATCATTATGTTGTACACCTGAAACGAACACAATGCTTCATACCAATTATACTTTGGTAAAAAAGAAAAGATAACATTAGGGGCATACATTAATGGATTGCATACTTAATACTCAGGTTTATACCTTAATGAAAACAAAATACTCACCCACTTAGGGGTATATGAATGAGTCATCTGAAAATGCATAGGTCATTGATGTCCTGGGACACATGTTTCAATATTCATCATCATCATTATTGCTATAATGGTCATCTAATATTTGGAATGCAGAAGCAGATCTGGCTGTTTCTTTGATACTGGGTAAAAAATGTTTTCGCCTGCCTGCTTAACAATTCCATGTTAAGCAATCTCTCTCTTTTTTTTTTTAACATGCTATATATAAAGCAGTGTTCACTCATGCTTGTAGAGCAAGGACTGTATAAAATTACATATGGAAAACATTTCTAGCTATAGGAATTATAGAACTTGTTAGTCAATGATTGTCAGAGAATAATATGTAGAATGGTATATTTGGAAAGCGTGACTTATATAACTTCTGGAAAATGGATTCATTTGGAGGCATACACTCCCATTCTCTACTTTCTCCTTCATTTGCATCTCTATGTTGCATCTGTTTATTCAATCACTGCTTTATTTATTTTTTTTTTTAATTTTTTTTTCAACGTTTATTTATTTTGGGGACAGAGAGAGACAGAGCATGAACGGGGGAGGGGCAGAGAAAGAGGGAGACACAGAATCGGAAACAGGCTCCAGGCTCTGAGCCATCAGCCCAGAGCCTGACGCGGGGCTCGAACTCACGGACCGCGAGATCGTGACCTGGCTGAAGTCGGACGTTTAACCGACTGCGCCACCCAGGCGCCCCTCAATCACTGCTTTATAATAAAAACATGTGGTGTGAAATATATTTTTTTATGTAAGGAACTAAGAATAAAGGGAAAGGAAGACTAAGAAAACTAAGATGAAATTGGAAATGAGGGAGGGATACAGAATAAATGCCGAGGATCATTTCTTTGCTAGAGTGGCTGACTTTGATCATCATAACAACCAAATCAAAGAGAATGTCTTCGTAGTTATTCTTAAACTATATATAATATTTCTCTTTTCAGTCTTCCCTTAAAAAGCAGGTGACTCACAGCATCCAACTAAAATTTCTTAGTCTACTTTCTGATCAGCAAATTCACAGGACATAGGCTATACAACTAACCATAGCATAATGGGATCTTCATGATCGTGCCCTAGTCTGTCTTTTGGGCTTTCCCCCCCACATTCTGTTCATATTCCAGTTGAATGGAATTGTTTGTCTTTTACTGAGTGCACTTTATTGCTCTGCCTTCTCACACAGTCTCTTCTGTCAAGGGTGTTCTCTGACCCCATCCTCCAAGGCTGAGCCTAAATGCCACTTGCTCCATGAAACATCCCAGAATTCCCACAGCCAGCATCAACTTTTCCCAATTCCTCACTCCTACCACAGCCTTGTTTCTCTCTTGTTTAGGGTATTTATCCTATTACACTTTCTATTGGTAATGCATGTACAGATTTTATCATCCCTGTTTGAGTAATTCACCATCTAATTCAATATTTTACATATAATTGGTGTTCAGTACATGCTTTGTTGAATGAATGAATGAATGATAAATGACTGAATGAATTTTAATAGGTAAGAGTTGAGATTTTCCATAAACTGAAGTGGTTTGGCTTTCTCCCCAACTTGGAGTGAGCCATTCTTTTAGAGTTGCATTTGATTTTAAAAACAGAATTAGGGGACTGTAAAAATAGCCTGCAATGAGTTATTTGAGCAGTCTCACTGTTTTTTAAGAGTGGTAATGTTCCTTTTACGATGCTTTTCATTTACAGCATGGCCTTACAGCCAGCTCTTTTTTGAAACACAATCCCATTATTACAGCTGCCTTTTGCCTCAAACAACTTCCCACAACATTAGAGGTATAATATTGCAAGAATAGCTACTGACAGAGAGGTTTCTGGTTTGCAGTCAGGGGGATACAGGATGTCAAACTGCTCATCATTTCTGGATCTGAAGGGAAGTAGTTTGAAGATTTTATTTTACCTATGTGGTTCCAGCCAACCATGTCATGGAAAACATATTTCCCTATATAGAACAAGGAAATGGCTTGAATAATTCTCACCGTTTGCTGAAATCCAAACATGAAATAGGCTTGATTTTGTTTTATTTTATTTCTCGGGATGATCCAAACAGAAAGAATGCATATAAGAAGAAATAAAAGGCTCAAATTCCTTTTGAGAGTTTGTTGTTGAACTTTAAAAAAAAAAAGAAAAAGAAAAAGAGTTTTAAGTGTGAGCCTTGAAGATTTTTCTCTGCATCTGGGGGTTTAAGCTGCTTGGGGTACAGGGGTAGATTTAGGCATGCTGGAGGGGCTGGAGAGAACAGTGGATACAAGTAGCAAGTGCAGAAAAGACCGGATGCCAAACTGAAAAAAAAGGCAATACCTGTGTTTAGAGTCCTCTCGCTCCATCTGTGGGCACCTCTGCCCTCTGAGCCTCTTGGCGGCATCCCCTCCATTTAAAAGGACTTATTTTCCATCTAGTTCCTTTGAGGTCAGATTCCTTTTGTCTTCCAAGATAGGACTATCTTTTATCTGATAAACCAAATTACAATAATTGGATATTGTGAGAAAGTTAAATGAAAACCCAAGAACTTGTCTTTGCCTCCTGGGCAAGTAAAGAGTGTGTTTGCGTGTGTGTTTATGTTGCTGTTAAGGACTGGATGGAAAGAGCAGGGGCTTTAGATTTAGTCATTCATTAGTTTATGCTTTTATTCTGTCATGCACCTTCTGTGTGGAGCTGGTTATGTTAATTATCTTCTCAGACCGCCTGTTGCCCCTTGCCCCATCTGTCAGACTGGAAAATTATTGTAAGGATTAAGTGAGCTAGCAGGAAAGGGCTGAGTACGGTTCTTGCCCTATGGTAGGGTCTCACTGAGCACTGCTTTTCATGGTTAATTTTATGTGTGAACTTGACTGGGCCAAGGGATGCCCAGGTAGCTGATAAAACATTATTTCTGGGTAAATCTGTGAAGGTGTTTCTGGAAGAGATTGGCATTTGAATCAAGAGACAAGAGTAAAGAAGATTCACCCTCCTCAGTGTGGGTGGGCATCATCTAATCTACAGAGGGCCCAAAGGAACAAAAGAGAACAAAAAGGCAAAGAAAGAGCGAATTTGTTCTTTGCTTCAGCTGGAGCTCCTGTCTTCTGCTTCTTGAGCCTTCAGACTGGGGCTTATATCATCAGCCCTCCAATTTGTGGGCCTTTGGACTAGTACTGGCTTTCCTAATTTTCCATCTTTCAGACAGCAGATAATGGGACTTCCTGGCCTCTGTAATCACATGAGCCAATTTCTATATTAAGTCTTTATATATATATATATATATATATATATATATACACCTATCTATATCTATATGTATATATAGTTCTATATCCTGTTGGTTCTGTTTCAGTGGAAGCTAACATGCTGCTTCTCTCCACTTCTCTCTGTCCTTCTTAACAGAGGCCTAGTGTATCTTGTCCACTTTCTCTTGTTACTTGTACCCATGTTAGAAATGGCACCTCCTTGCTTAGCTATCAGTAGGAGTATTTTTGCCTCTTAGATCACACTGTACAAATAGCCAACTACTCTTCTCTCACACATAGGTCTTTTAAGACATGATCTCTGCACTTTGAAGTTAAAAAACACCAGATATCTGGACTTATTGTTGGAAAATCATTTCTATGATAATGAAACTATTATTATATCTTTTTTTGTATGTACAAAAGATCAATGTAAATGTACAATTCTTTATAATTAACTTTCAACCTATAGCATATTTCCTTATTATAATAATATTGTAGATATCCAAGAAGAAAACAGAAAGGTATGAAAAACAAATGAATAAATGGATGAAAGAGCCTATCCCTCATTCTTTAAAGATACAGCAGTTCAGCTATGGTAGTGATTGAGACAGCACTTAGGTTCAGTCACATAGTATTTATTCTGTAAATAAAGAGGCAAAAAATAATAAACTCCAGGTCATGTGACATGGGGCAAGTCACTTCATCTCTGTGGATCTGTACTTCTTCCTCCTTATCTGGATCTTTGAGGTTTCTGAGTTCAGATAGTGAAACTTTGGTTTAAATGGGAAGAATTGCCCTAATAAAATATATATGAGCTACTATACAGCACTCAGGTTAATTTCCTAACTTTAATTACAACCCAGCTTGATATGCCCTTACCCGTGTGGGCACCTTGCATTACCCCGTGGTGTGTCTGCCTGTACTGCTGTCCACACTGCAGCAGTGACCTGTGAGGCCCATTCCTGGCCTAGGCCCACCTAGCCTTCCAAAGCAGTGTGAATCTAATTGTAACTCCTTCCCTTTCAGGCTAGACCCAGGGCGTGCCTGATGGCTTGACAAGCTGCAGGAACTGAGAGGCTAGATCTTGGAAATAGCAAGGAAGTATTTACCCTGAGTGGGGGAAGATCCCTTCCATGCTTCATCAGCAGGTCACCCTCCCAAGGGTGATCTGAGGGTGACCTGAGGACTCTTGGCCCTTTCTCCTGTTAATATGGCAAGAAACAAAACAGAAAAAATTCCTCAGAGGATCATTCGTATAGTTAAGGCTTTTGCTCAGCTACATAAATGTAAGGTATTCATTCATACCTTATAGCACTCCATTCTAATTAGCCTTTTCATCTGATTTTTAAGATATGTGCAGTTTAGAAGTTTGGGTATACATCTTTCTAATAGACTAGGTGAGTGGAAGGACACATTCTTCCCCTCCTCCAACACATATATTAAAGTATACTAAAATAATTTTGATTTTATAAATAGTCTTGGAACAAATAGTGGGGTATTTACAGATGATAGATGCAGAGAGGAAATGTAAAGTTAGAGCAGTGGGCAATAGTTGAAGGTCAAACAGTTCACACCATATTGGATCTCTGTAAAGACTGGAGCTAATGTGTTGAAGGGAATCTGAAACCTAGTACCACAAAGGGATGATATCCTGCTCACATCAGTATGGATATGCTGGTGTTCCATTTGGTTGTGGCATCTACTGTGCGGTGTTGGAGCTCTTGTACTGGTTTTCAGAGGAAGTACTGGAGAAAATGAGGGAGAGGAAATTGTTGAAGACATAATGGTTGAAGAACTTCTCAGCTTGAATGAAGGCATGTATCCTTACTAAAGTTAATGGAGCTTATCAAGTCCTGAAGAAGACACCTAGAAGCAACTATTCATTTAGATAGATCATAAATAAGCAGTAAATCATTAAAACAAAACAAAAGAGAAAAGTGGCCAAAGGTAGATTGTTTAGAAGGGAGTGATCATTAGAATTGTAGACAACTTCTCATCTACAACCATAAGTTCCAGAAATTAAGTTATATACCAAAAGTGAAGAGTTATAGAGGTGAGGAAGGGAAGAGTGAGATTCAATAGGCAATGATGAACAAAGAAACGGGAAACACATTATAAAAGAAATATGAGAAATAAAAAGCATAGCAGGATGATTTATAAACAAGGTAAACCTGAAATACCAGAAAACAATAACATGGAAGATGAACCCAGGAGATCAGAAATAAAACTTCTAAGGTCCTTGAGATGTTCAGTAGGAGAATGTAAATATTAATTTACTACAGACTTTTCTAATTTGAGTAAGCAGAGTAAAAATTTGAATCCCACCATGAAAATAGTAGTAGAGACCAAGTTGAATAAAGAAAACTTCATCAAAAGGGTAAAAGGAGATATGTAAGTAGGTTCTACCTTTTGCTCTTATAATCAAAACTGCAATAAATATCCCAGTACATGAGTCCTAGTTCACATATGAAAACATTGTAATAGGGAATGTACTTAGAAGTAGAATTTATATGTTATAGGGGGTATATATTTTTAGCTTGATTGGATATCATTAAGTTGATGTCCAAAGTACTCTCACATCTATGGGTACAGAATTCCTGCCTACCTACATTCTTATTTCTTTCTTTCTTTTTTAATTTTTTCTGACTTTTTGGTATGAAATGGCATCTCATCATTGTTTTAATTTGCATCCCCTGCTTAGAAGTGAGGTTGGGTATCTTTTTAAAAATAGTTATTGGCCTATGGGCTCTTTTTATCCTTTGCTTATTTTTCTTTTGTTTGTTTTTATATTTTGAATCTATATATATAAATTCTTTATATTTTCTGAATTCCAATCCTTTATCAATTAGAGGCATTGTAAATGTCTACCCTCAGTCAGTGTCTTGCCTTAACTTTCTGGTTTTAAATTCTGAAATAGCCAATCTTAATTTTTCCTTTATAAATTGTTTTTGTGTTTTGATTTAAAAAAATCATTTCATACACTGATATCATAACTTTACTCCGTATATTTTCTTATAGCAATGAAAAATTTTTATTTTTCCTGCTTTGGTGACTTGACTCTTGGTCTAGTACTCTCTTGATACTTCTAGTCCCTTATCCCATGTGTTCATCAAAAAACCCCCACAAAAACAAACAAACAAACAAACAAACAAACAAACAAACAACCCATCCAGACTGAGAGCAGAGTCCGCTTTTGCCCTGAACCCAATATGCTAAGAGACAGAAGCTACTGAATAAAATTGTTTTAGTGTATGGAATGAGATAAGACTCTAAATTAATACTTTTGTAGATAAAAGTCCCTTTGTTTCATTACCATTTGTTGCATAATCCCCATTGAATTGTAGTGCCACCTTGTTATATATCAAGTTTCTATATAGGTTTTGGTTTCATTGACCTATTGCTCTTTCTCTGCATAAATAAAAAGTTTATGTCTTGAAATCTGATATGGAAGATCCTTCTCTCTTTTTGTTCTTTATCTGAATTAACTTTGATATTATCAGACTTTCCTCTTCCATATGAGTTTTAAAAATCAGTATACCTAATTATACATAAAAATCCTGTTGGTAGTGCCTTCAATTTATAGACTGGCTGAATTTATAGACTTCATGTCTTAACAGTCATCTTTTCATCCATTAATATCATACATCACTCTGCATATTCAGGTCCTAATTCATGTCTTTCAATATAGCATTATACCATTTTTTTCTGTAAAAATCTCTTGTACACCTTTGGTGTTAATGGCAAGTAATTCAAAGTTGTTATTTTTGTTGGGGATACGATTCCTTTTCTTTTAGCTTTCTAATTGATTACTGCTAGTGCAGGGCTGGCTTCATGGGCAAGCAACTAGTGTAGTTGCTCAGAAGGTGGCCCTACACCCAGAGTTAAAGTTGTGTGGGGCCTGTCTTGAGATTCTTAATAATTTTACCTTTGGAGTTGTGTTTTAATAAGTCAAGCCTGGTAGAAAATAGAGCTTGTATCCGGAGCTTAGATGGCTCACAGTGCATGCTCCTGCCTTGCCTTTCTGCCTCTTTAGGACGGGTGATTGCCTGGTGGCATCCTTGCCATTGCTTAGCTACTGCTACCACCCTCAGCCCCAGGTGGGGCCTGGATGTGGGAAGAATTAGGTCTTCGCTTGCACCTTGAACATTGAATTGCTGGGCAGGGATCTGAAGTGCTTCTGAGGGTCTACACTCTCCATAGGAGTATCCACATGCCCAAGAGAGTAAGACATTATAGCCAATAGAAACCATAATCGTAGGTCAAAAAAGAGACTGCCAAAGAAAGAAGCTTTTTTCCCCTTGTTTTTTGAACAAGGAACCCCACATTTTCATTTTTCACCTGCTGAGAAAATTATGTAATCTGCATGTGCTGGTGTTTGGGAATGCTATCATTTGTGTATATTGATCATTTCTTAGTACTCACTATCTCTTCCCACTCATAATTTTATGTTACAATGGGTATGTGTAATTTCCATACACATTCTAAGATGAAATTTTGGTACCCATTTGAGAACACCTCCAGGGACCAAATGCTTTTTCAATAATTTAGTTCATCTGAACACATCAAAGCCTGATGAAATTTGGACACATTTTACAAAATCCTGCTATTTCAGAGGTGTACATAGCTCAGACACAGGGATCAAAGTGACTTGTTTAAAGCTAGCAATAAGGGGCTGTTCTTGTTCCTACTTTTAGTTGAAGCAGGACTCATATGCTATTTTATGTTTCAAGGCAAAAATGAAATCAGGGCTGGGAAACTTAAATACCCCAGGAGAGCACATTTATCATGCGTTTCTCACAACCCCAGTTTTCTCCCCACCAGCCCCTCTTTAGGTGTCCAAGGATTAATGAATTAGTGCTTGAAAATTATTTATACATTCTTGTATGAAAGTGCCATAAAGAACAATACACATAGTTATTATTTAGAGTCAGTAAACTAAGGTTTTGGGACCATAAAGCATATTTAGTATATATTTTTCCACTTCTTAAGGGAGTGTTCAGAGAAGAACTAATTTATTGAGCTAAATATCTTTGGATATATTTTCCATACTTGTTTTATGTCCCACAGTACCATGTCAAAATATAGCCTGCTTCACCTCAGACCTCTGTGGGAAGAGGTACATGTGAATATATAGCACAATTCACAGCTAGAAATGGGGAACAGTGTGTATGGCCTCATTCTTGACCTCATATCAAAGCCCATTATAGACATTTTTGAGACTGTTCATTCTAGAAATAAAAAAGTGTGGGACTGAACCTTGATTCCAAAGACTGATAATATTCCTTAGCTTGTTTTTGTTGTTGTTGCTTTTTCAAATTCAGAATTGGAGAGGACATTTTTGTTGATTTCTTCACTTTCACATACTAATATACAACTTTTATCTATTAGTAATATTGTTGATCTAGCAATAAGCAGTTGTATTCTGGGGGTACTGAAATACCTCTCTATCTTTTCCAAGAATTATATAGGTTTTGTCTGATATGTAGCATTCCATAATGAGAACTTTAGTCATTTATATTACACTTAGCTGGAAATGTTGCTTTTCTTATTCTAATTTAACCACTGCCTTTAGGGGAGGTTGGCACACTAAACCTTACCTGACCTTTATACTTCAGGGTAAATGGTTTACCAAATCCTTCTCAAAGAACATGTTTAATGGATGAGGGAGTGAAAGTGTTTCCTGGGAGAATATTACATAAGTCTGTTCTAAAGGGAGAGAAAGTAATAAGGGGAAGATAGATGAAAGTAACACAAAACACCAAACAAACAAACAAAAAAGATAAAGCTAGGTCACAGATGTTAAAGGCAGGAATCAGTTATCCATTTCACAATGTTGCCTAAGTCTCCAAAATTAATAGAAATTCCTGTTGTCCCTATTTTCTTTTTAAAACTTGCTTCAAAATGATTCTAATGAAAAAGATTTAAGGCAGAAGTACTTGACTCATAGGCATCTAAAAAGTGTAGAGAACCACTTAGTAATTTAACAGCAGAAATGGTAAAAACAGAATCTCTTACAACATTACTATGAATAGCCATCATTGTATGTTTCTCTTATCGTATTATAGATATAGACTGCTAGGTACAACTTCTGGAATTCATCAAGCAACTTCAGCCTCTGACAGAAACATGGGAACTAAGGTGCCTAGAGGCCACCAGAATGAACATTTTCCTGTCATCTGAAAGAATGATGCCTTACTAATGGTGCTGCAAGTCCATGTGGCCATGTTGAGAGGAAATTCAGGAATCGAATTAAAAATTTTGCCTCATTTTAAGAGAATATTGTTTGCCCTTAATGCCCATAACATGATTTATTTCAGAATTTTTTCCTTTAAACTATGGACGCATGCCCATTATCAGCTTTAGAGAAATGTGTTAGGCACAATCTCCCTGGAAATACTGAGAACATATGTGATCCAAGTCTATAGTAGTTTGGGGGATTTAAGTTCTGCTCAGATTTCTTGGATGATGGTTCTTTTCTTTATTCTTACAATTTCTGTTGACATTGGCCTTTTTGTGTAATAGGAAAATTAAACTGGATCTGGAAAAGATAATAGAGAACTAGGTGTTTAAATCTTTGCTCACATACTCATAATGATTATTCTTTATAAAATTTCTTTAGAAATATAACCTCAGCCATGTCTTTATTATTAGTCATTTACCTCAGATTTACTGTGCAGAAGGTTGGGCTAAATGACATTCAAGGATCCTTTCAGGTCTAATGTCTGACTTAAAATATTAAATCTGAATATAGACTACATATTGAGTACTCTGTGATCAAACAGAATTCCCTCATTGTTAACCTACAACTTAGTTTAAAAGTTAACAGAAAATATGTTAGAAAATGTTTCTAATCTCAAAGAAGAAAATGTCTATGTTTCATAGGGAAAAAAGCATTGGCTAGGAAAACATCAGACATATTTTTTTTTAGCTCTTACCTTGTCTTCTTTTCCTCAGTTTAAGGATAGTAGATGGAAATTAGAAATACCCTCCTATGAAGCCATAATTCATAGTAGACTTTGAAGTTTTCCAAAATACAGTAATCTTTCCAATGTTTCTGTGTTAGATCTGATAGGCTTGGGTTGACCAAGTTATAATTTACATTCTTAATAACTATCCTGGATAGTTTATATATATAAACATTCTTAATAACTATGTTTGAATTCTTGGGGAAGAGATAACAATAAAATAATATAGGAATTTCATTAATCAGTATTTAAAGTTTTACTTCTTGGTCAATAAATTCCATAAGCTCTATCTTCCTTTTTGAGTAAAGCAATGGCTGTGAACTATAGAATTGAAATAAAGGTCAAAATAAATTTTGGGTAAATGACTTGGGAAGTATATGAGAAAACACACTCAATCATATAGCATTCTCTAGGCAGAAACATAAAACAAGCTTAACATATTGGTGAGGCAAAGAATAATAGAGAGTAAAGATGAATCACCAGACCATGAATCACCAGAAAATTATAAAAGCAATCAGAGGCATAAAAATTATAAGAATCAGAAAGAAAAGCAACATTTTTATATGAAAGATCCTCAGATAATACAAATGAAATATTCCAAAAACAGAAATAAGATTTAAGACCTGGAATTAAGAAATACGTCAAAATATATTTGTCCCAATTTAATCAGTAACACTGAATTGACTTACTAATTATTATGTAATGAGTGCATTGCATGGATGTACCTTTAACAAATTTTTTTTAATGTTTCTATTTATTTTTGAGACAGAGAGAGACAGGGCATGAGCAGGGGAGGGACAGAAAGAGAGGGAGACACAGAATCTGAAGCAGGCTCCAGGCTCTGAGCTATCAGCACAGAGGCTGACACAGGGCTCGAACTCACAGACCATGACATCATGACCTGAGCCGAAGTCGGACGCTTAACCGACTGAGCCACTCAGGTGCCCCACATGGATGTACCTTTTGTACTCAAGGCAATCTTGCTTTCTTGTGGTTCAGAGCAATAGTCTCAGCTTTTCTATCATGATATGATCTAATAAAATAGAGAAGATACTGGACTGTTTCACTGAAACTATGAATTTATAAGAGATTAAATTTGACTCTTCCCAATTAAGTTAACAGGGAAAGATAAAATGTATGTTTAAAATGATGATATTGTATATATACAACTTTAATACATGGTAACCTCTCTATATCATATTTAAAAAAAAAAAAACTGAGTGGTAAGGAAATCCTAAAAGGAAAAAATAATCATCTTGGAAAAAAAATTTTTTTAGAGACTGAAAGATTTAAGTGTAGTTAACTAAAATCCAACTGTGTCTGCATACAAGGAAGACCAAGTAAGCAAGAAAAACTGGATATGAAAGGATGAGCAAAAGCATTGTAAGGAAGTACCAAAAAGAAAAAAAATCAGGGTGGGAAATTCAAATTTTAATACTAAATTGCATTAAATTTAGGTGAAAAAGCATTAAAAAACATGAAGGGAATTTTGTAAAGGGTGAATTTACAATGAAGATCTATGTGACAAATAACATAGTATCAACATTAATAAAACACAAATGACAGGAAATTCAAGGAGTAATGTATAGAAACATTCACAGTAGGAGATATTAACTTACTGATGTTATTTCATCAGACAAAAAGTATGGATGTAAGAAACCTAAATATCATAATGAATAGGATGGGTCTAATTATATATTAAACAGTGAATCTTCAAAAAAAAGCACACGTTTTTAAGTGCCCAAGGAATATCGGCAAAAGTTTAAAATATTAGTGGACTTGATAGATTTTAAAAAGTGATAAGAACTCACCCAACTGATTTTGGCAGTATCAATGGCAAAGCATTCCATAAAGACTTGCATTAACGCAAAAAAGTCAGAATAAATTACAACAAATATGACTTAAAATGTATTTCCAAGCCTGCAAAAAAGTTTAAGAAAATCTATGGCAACCAGAAAAACTGAAGAAAAGCTAAAGGTAAACAGGCAGGAAAACACTGATGCAGCAGTTTCTGCTGCCAGGACAGATGAGGAACGGGCAAAAGCTAATACCAAGAAACCAGAATTGTGGAGATTAGTAGTCACTTGAAGTGAGAGAGGACTAAGTCTTAGGCTCAGCCAAGGCAGTGGGGAGAAGCTGAGTCTACCTGGGACACATACATAGGGCTAGGACATATAAAGAGCCTATAGATATAGGAAAGGATGTAAGCCAAATGTCTGCCAGCCTGTGAAGATGACCAAGAATCCTGTTTGCCAAATCCCAGTTCATGTAAGTCAGGGATTTGATTTTATGCTACCTCATAGACAAAACAATCCATAATTGGAGCAATTCACTCAGGTGGCTTAAGTGTGGTAGTATCCCAAGATACCAAGAAGAAGTTAATGTGAACCTTCCTGATATGAAAATATTCTTCAGGCCTTTCAGGAGTTATGTAGATTAAATTTAGACAAATATAAATTTAACATGAAGAATTTCCAAATATACTTGGGGCACCTGAGTGGCTCAGTCGGTTAAGCATCCGACTTTAGCTCAGGTCATGATCTCACTGTTGGTGCGTTCAAGCCCCATGTCGGGCTCTGTGCTGGCAGCTCAGAGCCTGGAGCCTGCTTCTGGTTCTGTATCTCCCTCTCTCTCTCTGACCCTCCCCCACTCACACTCTCTCTGTGTCTCTTGAAAATAAATAAATGTTAAAAAAATTTTTTTTTATTCCCAAATATACAGAAAAATAATCCACTAACAGCAGATTCAGTAGAAAAAGGAACTACTGATTTAGTATTACAAAGACTACCAATATTTGAAAGATTAGATACAGGTAATGAAATAATTATTTATGAAATATTTTAGGAACTAAGAGATGATTTTGAAATAAAAGAGCCAGAAGTAAATGAATATCAAGCATGATCAGGTAAATTTGGGAAATCACCAAAAAGACATTCTAAAAAATATTACAATCATCAGTATTAACAACATAGATGAGTTTAGCAGTCGATTAGAGAAAGCTAAGGAAGAATTACAACTAAGATAGATGAGAGAAGAAAATACCCATAATGCAACACAGAGAAACAAGAAAATGAAAAGTAGGAAGGAGAAATAAAAAAAAATGGAGCAAAGGTGGTCTAACATATAACTAATTGGTGAGTTCCTGAAGAAGAAAAAATGGAGAATAGGTAGTGCATATGTGAAGGAATAATGTCTAATAAGAGATATAAATGCATTTATATAAAACACACTGTATACCAATTAGGTATAAATAAAGGATAGATAAAAAGAAAACCACACCTAGATCACCACAGTGTAAAAAGGCAGAATAATAAAGGCAAAAAGAAGTTAAAAACAAATGGAGACAAAAGAAAAATTCCTAACAAAGCAATGGCAGAATTAAAGGAGATTTCAGTAGCAAAAGGGCAATGAAAAAAAAAAAAAAGAACTAATGCATAAAAATACTTAGAGAAAATAACTCTGAACCTTAAAATTCTGTAACCAGCTAAATATCTTCCAAGAGCTAAGGTAAAATAAAGACATTTTCAGATAGCTAAAACAGAGTTTGCTAAAGCAACAGTAAATAAGAAGAACAAATAACAATCCGAAATAATTTTTGGAATTAAAATAATAACACTAAAAAAGATATTATTTAAAGTAATAAACAATATGAGCATGTAATCTAGGGGTTTAAATCAAGTTATGTTACTCTAAAATCCAAGTAATTTTTGGAAGGAGGGTAGAAACGTACATTAACAATAGACTTTGTTTTTCCAAATATCATGGAAAAATATCAAGCATAACCAGTAGAATAGAAATAGTATGTATAAATTCCAAATTAGCAAAGGCAAAAATATAATAAGAAAAATATAAAAAACAGAATCCAAAAAAAGAAGAAGTAAAAAGTCATGGCAAATCAAAAATTCAATATATGATAATAGAAAAAATTCAAATATATAAATAAATTGCATTAAACTCACCAATTATATGAGATTGTCAAATGGTATACAAAAATATTGAACTATATACTTTTTGTGAGATGCTCCTAAAAATAAGATTACATAAAACCTGAGGTAAGAGAAATAATATAAACCAAGAAAATATTAACCAAAAGAAAGTTGAGATATCTAAATTACCATTAGAAATAGTGGATATAGGAGTGTGTGGGTGGCTCAGTCTGTTGAGTGTCTGACTCTTGATTTTGGCTCAGGTCATGATGCCAGGCTCATGGGATTGAACCCCATGTCAGGCTCTGTGCTGAGCATGGTTCCTGCTTAAGACTCTCTTTTTTTCTGTTGTGCTCTCTCCCTCTCTCTCTCTCTCTCTCTCTCAAATAAAAAAAAAGAAAAAGAAAAAGGAGATATAAACACCAAAATCATATATAGGAATAAAAGGATAATCACACAATAATATAAGGTTCAATTCACCAGAGGGATTTGAGAATTTTAAACTTACAGCACCTAATAAAAGAGCCTCCAAACATATAAGACAAAAACTTAAAAGTCCATTATTATAGCAGGGAATTTCAAAAGCATCTCTCCATGACCAATAGGCCAAAAATTCAGTAAATTTATAAAATATTTGAACAAGTCAATTAACAGGATGGATTTAATGAAACTGCAATTATAGCATTTGTATTTTCTCAAGCAAACATGGAACTTAAAAAAAAAAATAACCATACACTAGGCAATAGAGCAAATTTCAACATACTTCAAAAAACTGGTATCACATAGATAAAATTCTCTGATCAAAATGCAATTAAGCTAAAAGTCAGCAAAAAAGAGATACCCATAAGCAAGTCTATACTTATGAAACTAATGAACAATTTTTAAAAAATTTATCCAAATAAGAAATAAAACACAAAAATTAATACTTTGAGCTGGATATTAATGAAAATATTTTATTGTATAACTTTTGGGTATATCTAAGTGTGTTTCAAGGAATATTTATAGCCTTAAATGCTTATATTAGTCAATTAAAAACCAGCTAAAACTTAATAAGCCAAGTTGTCAATGTGAGAAGTTAGAAAATTAATTCCAGAATAAGCCTAGAGAAAGTAGAATGAGAGAAATGATAAAAGTAGGTTAAAAAAAAGAAATGGAAAACAAAGGCACATAGTAGGGAACAACAAAACCAAAATTGGTCATTTGAAGACTAATAAGATACACAAATCTTTAGCAAGATTGATCAAAGTAAAAAACGAAAAAGAGATATACGTATATATATCAAGAAGAAGTGAATGTGAACCTTCCTGATATGAAAATATTCTTTAGGCCTTTCAGGAGTGATATAGATTAAATTTAAACAAATATAAATAAATATAAATATAAATATATATGGAATGGAAGAGGGATTAAAAAACTCTAGAAGAGATAAAAATATAATAATAGAATACTAAACATAATTTTATTTTCAATAAATTTGAAAACAGAATAGGGGAAATTCCTGGGGAAAAATCATGTATTAAAAACTGACATAAGATGAAAAAGTAAGTTTTAAATAGACATATTATCATGAAATTTGAATTAGTATTTTAACCATGTTCTACTGAGAAAACAGTAGGCATCAGTGTGCCTTTTGATTGGTGAGTTTAATCCATTACATTTAGGGTGATTATTGATTATGTAAGATTTTACTACTGCCATTTTATCTTTTGCAGTCTAGTTATTTTGTTTTTCCATTTTTTTTCTTCTGTTTCTGTCTACCTTTGTAAGTTGGTGGTTTTCCATAATGATTTGCTTGGTCTCCTTTCTTTTTTAACGTTTTATGTCTCTGCACTAGATTTTGTTTTGTGGTTACCATTAAATTTACATAAAACATCTCATAGATAAAATAGACCTTTTTTCTGATGGTAGCAATTTATCTGGACCATAAAGGTCCTACCTCTTTATTCTTTCTCTTGTATTATTTTTTTGATGTCACAATTTATCTCTTTTTATGCTGTGGTTTTGTTACAAAATTATATAAGCTATTGTTATTTTTAATTCTATTTTTCTTTAACCTTTATGCTATAGTTAAGAATTTAATATACTATTCTAATAAAGAGTTGCAGTATTCTAGTTCTGACTATTTAGCATCTTAATCAGAGTTTTGTATGCTTTGATCATTTTGTTTCAGCTTGAAGAGCTCCTTTCAATATCTCTTGTAAGGCAGGTCTAGTGGCAATGAACCTCCTGAGATTTGTTTATCTGGGATATTCTTCCTTTCTCCTTCATATCTGAAGGATAACTTTGTTGGATAGAGTATTCTTGGCTGGCAATTTTTATCTTTTCATTTTTTGAATATGTCCTTTCACTCTCTTGTGTCCTGTGGAGTTTCTGTTAAGAAATCTGCTGATAGCCTCATGAGAATACCTTTGTGGGTTACTGTCTTTTGTCCTCTGGCTCTTTAAAATTCTTTATCATTGACTTTTGACAGTTTTAATATATTCTGCCATAGAGAACATCTTTTTTCATTGAGATAACAAGGTGTTCTATTAGCATTATGGACTTATATATACATTTCCTTCCCCAGATTTGGGAAGTTCTAAGCTATTATTTCTTTGAATAAACTCTGTCCTCTTCTTCTTCTCTTCTTCTGCAATACTCATTATTCTTATGTTGACTTTTCTAGTGGTGTCTCTTAACTTTCACAAGCTTTCTTCAAGTTTTAAAAATCTTTGTTCTCTCTCCTCTTCTACCCGAATCATTTCTAGATTCCTATCTTCCAGCTCACTAATTCTTTCTTCCATCTTATCTGTTTTATTTCCAAAGCATTCTAATGTTTTCTTCATCTCATTTGTTGAGTTCTTCAACTCCAGAATTTCTGATTTGTTCTCTTTTACGATTTTAATCTCTTTGGTAAAGTGTTCCTTCTGTTTGTAATTTTATTCCTGAAATCAGTGTATTGATTTTCTGAGTTTTCTTGTAGCTCACTGTATTTCTTCAGAACAGCTATTTTGAATTCTTTATCAGATTACATTATTCCACATCTTTGGTTGAGTTGCTAGAAAATTGTCATTGTCTTTTTGTGATACCATACTACAGTGATTTTTCATTGTATTTGATAAAAATTACCTCTGCTCTCACATTTGAAGTAGTGAACACTTTTCTTATTTAGGCAAGAATTTGTTTATTTTGATTATAATAGTCAACCAGATAATTAGGAGCCTTCCTTTTGCTTTTAGGAATGTGGTGCTATAGCAGCATTTTTTTTTTTTTTTTTTTTTTTTTCTCTTACCACAGCTGACTGCTGCTAAGGTTGGGAAGGTTCCTATTAAAAAAAAAGTTGGTGGAGTAAAAAAGATAGAGTGGCAGGAAGTGTATACTTAGTGACTCAGGCTTTGGGTACGCCCATGACCTAATAGGGGGAAACTCGTGTGAGGGTGTGGGGATGTAGGTTACAGAGGTCCATGAGAAGTCTTCTTGCCAGAATCCCTGGACAGATAGCAGGAGACACTTTTCTTCAGTTTTCTTTGCCTACTTCCCTTTTCTTTTTCTCCCCCACTCACTGCAGTGTCTTCTCAGACAGAGCTATAGATCTCTTCAGCTGCAGAACATACAGCCAGGCAGACCCTCACACACACTTTCACCCTTCAACTCCTCTTGCTAGACAGGTCATACTGTCCTGCTGCAGGACCTGCTCCTGCCTTCTCTGTGACCATCAGCTCTGCCTTATCTCCTCCATGGTCCAACTACCCACTCCCAGGGGCACAGGTGGTTTGATCTCTCAGGTGTCCTGGTACATTGTGGTGAGGTGCTTTTTTTGGTTATGGATATGATTAGCTGTAAATCGAAGGGGAGAGAATAAAGGAATGTCTCATCATGATGTACCTGCCATGATGCTGACCTCACTCTCCCAGATTTTCCTTCTAATGCTGGTTTATTATGATTTTCCGTTGTGAAGAAGTATTAAATTAAATTAATAATTTTCATCAATTGAGATGATGTGTTTTTTTTATCTTTACGTTAATGGATTATCTAATGTTAAGCAATTCTCAGTGACTACTAATGTTAAACATATTTTCGTGTTTTTTTTTTTTTGATCCATATATTCTCTTAGGTGAAGTGTCTATTTAAGTCTTATGCCCCTCCTTTTTAAAAGATTGAATCTATTTTTTACTATCAAGTTTTGAGAGTTCTTGATGTGATCTGAATATAAGTCCTTTATTGGACATGTAATTTGCAAATATTTATTCCCAAGTCTCTAACTTGTATTTTCATTTTCTTAGGAGTATCTTCTGCACAGCAAAAGTTCAGTTTATCATTTTTTTCTTTTAGGATCATGTTTTTGGTGTCATATATAAGACTTCTTTGCCTAGCTCCAGTTCATGAAGGTTTTCTTCTGTTTTTGTCTAAATCTTTGATAATCCTACATTTTCTATTTAGGCCTATGATCCTTTTGGAGTTCATTTTAATATGTAATGCAAAGTTTAGGTTGAAGTTTATTCCTTTGCATATGAAGATCCAAATGTTCTAATACTATTTGTTGAAAACCTGGCAGTACTTTTTATCACATCACAATGTATTTTAATTATTTATTTCCAAGTCTGATTTCCCACTGAAGTATGTATGTCTTCTGCTCTGAGTCTACAAGTCCCCTTGGTATCTGAAATCTATCTTAGAACTTTGAGCAGTCAATGATCAATAAAAATTGGTTGGATTAACACATAATAAAACAGTGAATTCAGATTTTCTTGTGCATGTTAGAAATGTTCAGAAATATGTTAATGGAGATGACTTTTATTGTTATTATTATTTTTTCCTTCTTCCATTCCCTTCTCAGAGAACATATTCCACTCATAGCCTTGATAGGAGTAGTGTATGTTCCCTGTGACTTTTGCTGTAAATGATTGGACTAGAAATAGAAACATAAATCAAAGTGGGCCAACTAGTTTTTCCATCCCCCAAATTGGATTTGGACATGAATAGAATAATTCAGATTTCTCTGGGTTCAGGGTCTGAAATATTATATAGACTCAAGGTCTGAAGCTACAATGTTGAGGTGACAGTGGTGTACCATGTAAAAGTGGAGTAGAACATGGAATACTTGAGAAGCAGAAGTGAAGACAGAAACAGGGGTAGATGCCTGACTTTGCAGTTTTCCTCAGTGTGGACTGTAGTTTTTGAGAGTCCCAATTTTTAAAGCTAGCTTCATTGGGGGTTTGTCTCATTGTAATTAAATGGTCTAGCCAAAGCAAGGTAGTAAGAACAATAAACAAATAATATTAGATTAATTAAAAAAATACCTAGAGGGTAATTAGACTGTAGAATTTTTGTATGTCTCAAATGAGTTAGCATAAATAAGATTTTATTAAAAATAGTTACACCATTCTTATAGTCAATACATACATCCATGTATACTTCATTTAAATAACATAAGTGCCATTGAGAGTAAAACAGTAGTACTCATTTTGAAATGGTCTCTACTCTTCTAAAGCTTCATTCATTAAGTAAGTTAGTCCCAAACACTGGATATTGGTTATAAAAAAAGATGGACCACAGAGTTTGTCCTTAATAAGGCCACCTTAATAAGCCCAGAATCTAGCAGGAGAAATGGGAGTTAACAAATAATTATAATTTTAGACTCTTATATAAACAAGAAACAATAGTAAACCATACCAGTTAATACATAAGCACTCATAACATCAGAGGACCGCTGACATTGGATATAACCAGGGAAAGCTTCAGGAGGATTTGGGATTTGAGAACTAAGTTATGTATGTGTGGGTAGAGAAGAAAATGAAGGTATCAAAGGTAGAAAAGCTTCCTTTACGTATCTCAGTATTAATAAAAATGTAAATATTGCTCAGCTATTTTTGAAGGGTTGAACATTCATTCAAAGTTACATATAACTTTTCCATACCTTATTTGGAAAGGTCAATAAGAGTAGAGAGTGACAAGTTTAGTCTAGATAATGCTTTCAGAGTTTAGCTACAATTTGGGAGAAACATAAGAGCAAAGGAAAAGATGTTACTGCCAGAGCTTGAGGAAGAAGCTGCTTCATGGTGTGTTGACAGTAATTTAATAAAAAAGGTTAACTTCTGGACTAGCACTCAAATTTCCTTAGTCTCTCCTGATGATCAAGGGCATCCTTTGTTAAGTCTAATGTGTTGGCCTTCAAAGTTGCCTAGTGTGCAAAGAAGCTGTCAATCACATGCTTAAAAAAATGTACAGCAGAAGGGTTCTAAAGGGAAATCAAATTACGGTCCATTTGGAAATGTCACAACCAAGTGGCACCAGGAAAAATGAAGAGGTTCATTGACTATTCAAATTGGTATATAAAGAGTTGCATGTTTTTGTTGCTAATCAAAGATAAAGCTGGCCTTTGAGCTGCCTATGTGGAGCCTGAGACCACCCAGGCTTTAGCTAATGTTAGTGTTTACATGACATGTTGGAAACAAACTGGGCAATTACAAAGGCCCAGTCTAACTAGATCCTAACAGGCAAAGTGCCCTCTGATCCAAATGTTAATAGCTTTGACCTTCATTGGTTTTTAATCTCATTCTGTCTGGCGGAGTAAATGAACTCTAGGTTATACTGTACAGAAGAGTTCTTTTTGTTTTTCATTCTGTTTTTTTTTTTTTTTTCCCTGATATTGCCAGGGAAAATGAAAGTCTGTCTTTTTTCAGCTGGGTATATCACTGAGTGTATGCACAGAACGCCTGCTGATTGACTGTGCTTCAACAAAGGCAGATTCAGTTTGCAGCTGATAAGGAGCAAAGTCATCCATGCCGTGTTTACAAAGTAGGCAAGGAGAGTGAAAAATTAGTGATAAAAGAGCTAATCTTATTGTTTTGCTGCATGGGAGAATGGCACTTTTGTGCTTGCTTTAAGAGGAGCTGGCATGTTGCCTCTCCTTCCCCCTCTATGCTTTGGCAGCAAAACAATTTTCAGATTCCCCAAAGTGTTATAGATTATAAAGGACACAGTAATGTTGGAAGGGTTTCCGAACATTGAGTAGGGTACAAACTGCACTGGAGATTGGCTGTTTATTCTATGTGTCCATGACCCACACTACATAAACTTCTGTTTTCTCCCTTTGGTATTTCTAAAGCAAAGATACATATTTGGACGTCAGAAAAATTCATTAGTGTTTAATTTTGTAGCACATTTAAATGCTTAGCTGTGCTAAGAATAAAGTTTGAAATCTCTTTGCAATCAGGCATGAATTCTGGCAGGGGTAACTGGACATCTATGAGTAATAGGACATGTGGCTGAAGGTAAGGATCAGGAAAGAGAGGTGTTTTTGTTTTTTTTAGTTCATAACTACTTAGTTTTAAGGTCCACTGAGGTGGAATAAATAGTAGGGTATAGTAGTTCTTGGTGTGATTAAGAAAGCTGGTGTCCCTTTAAATTATTTGTGGTCGTAACTTCATCATTTTCTCAGTTTTTGTAAGGGAGAGGGAACAAATGATATTTTGGCTGGAGATCTATCCTAGGTTTTACAGTTCCTCACTATGCTGGCTTTTGCATTTAGTGGTGACTTGCAAAGACCTAAAATGATGGCATCCATGTATCTATTCCAGGTAATCTGGGTCATTCACCCACTTATTCTTTCAACATAACATTCATTCAAGACTGCCATAGGCCAGGTGCTGGTGCTACTGAAGGAGCAAAGCATGAATCATCACTTCCAGGAGTTTCCAGTCTTGTAGGGAGGACGGTGAAGCAGACA
Organism: Puma concolor; assembly: GCF_028749965.1. Classification (NCBI taxonomy): domain Eukaryota; kingdom Metazoa; phylum Chordata; class Mammalia; order Carnivora; family Felidae; genus Puma; species Puma concolor. The sequence goes on from NC_141671.1 coordinate 83,149,025, forward strand.
AATAACTATAATAAAGTCTACTAAATTTCATAACAGTGGTGCTTACAGAATACAGAGGTACCTTCCCTTGAGTAGTGGAGGAAAGCTTCCAAGTAGATGACAATTAATTGTATCTTGAAGAGTGTGTTGGAGAGTCAGGAGATGGCAAGGAGTTCAGAATGACTAGAGCCCTTCTTCTTAAGCTGTCATACAGAGTTCTGTGCCAGGGTATATAAGGCCACAGAACAGATCCAACTTTATTCATCCAATAAGAGTTTATTGTTTGCTCATTTGACAAATATTTATTGAACAACTAATCTATGCTGGGCACTCTAACAGACATTAGGGATAGAGAAACAAATAAGACAGTCTTAAAACTCACCATGGATTGCCAGTTCTGGGGAAATACATCCCCAAACACCTATGTATATATTATTGAATAGAATGTACAGATTTATGCAATCAACATGAATATTTCATATACATTTTGTGCTTGCAAGAGCAGCTTTTGGCAATGCCCTTAAACCCCAGAAGGATGTGTTCGTTTTATTCTAGCATCAGGAATACTGTGTTGAAAGACTTTGAGGAGTGCTAGTAAGGTCTACATGAAGAATTGAGTGGGACATGGGATTTGAGAGGTAGGCAGACACTAAGCATCTATAAGTTTGCATTTTATACTAAAGGAAATGGAGAACTATGAGAGGACTTGAAGCAGGAATGGCATGATCAGTTTAGGTCTTTAGAAGGATCACTCTGGTGAAAAGTACCCATAAGTACATCTGAGATCATTCTTTAAAAATATGGTCCTTATACCTGCTTTTCATTTTCCCTCTTTGAATCATTTGATGGGTTCCATCAATGTCCAAACAGCTAAAAACGAAGGATTTGAAATGGACAACCTGCAAACAGTGTATAGGCAAGAGAATTTGCCTTTGTGGGATTTTTCTTAAAGATGAGGTTGCCTAAAGCATGAATTGAATCTAAAAGTTGGGAACACGTTTATTCATGTTTTGAATTGAATTAGCTTTTTCTTTAAAGGATCTCAAAATAATTCACATACGCTAGACGGGTTATGTTTCAGACAGAGATTGTTTGGCTGCAGGTAGTTGAAACCCATTCAAACTAACTCAAGTTGCAAAGGGAGAATATATTGAATGTAGCCAGATCTTTAGGAGGACTATAGCTAGCATATGGGATGATAGCGGTCTGAGGCCAAGGAAGTTATTTTTTTTTCCCGTGTCTTTTTGGTGCATATTGGATATTTAGCTTCATTCTTTGTTATCACTGCAACATGCTTTTTCCTTGTTTATTTGATTTATTTTTTAATAAGCATGTACAAAAATGTGCACAACGAATTATGTCCTTTTAGTCTAAGCATTACCAGAGACTAGACCATTTTAATTTTTCAAGAAAGAGAATTGGATTGGCCAATTTGAATATGATATTAAATATTCATAGTGAATTACCTAGTCCTGGTAAAATCAGCTGTGACTGGCAGGGGGCCCTGTAACTGCTCATTCATCAAGATAAGGAAGCAGGCTCTAGAAAGTTCTATTAGAAGAGGAATTGGGGTAGGGTGCAATGATTAGAAGAAGAAATGACAGGAATCTCTAACAACTTCCACAAAAAAAAGGCTGGCAAATCCTTAATGTTAGTAAGTATGCTTCGATAGGAAGAAGAGCACTCATTCCTTTTCTGGATTTCCTTTCTCACCTTCATGTTTTATAAAGAATAGATTCCTATATTAGTCCTGAGTCTTCAGGTTGCAATGCTATTAACTGAACTCATATTGCTAAGAGACATTGAATTTACTGATTTTTCTGACATGTTTTGGCAAGATGTTGGTTCCAAGCACAGCTAGATTTTGCTACTCTGGTCATCTAAGCAAGACTCTGTTTCTGTGCCTCTCTAGACTCTGCTTTCCTTGCTGAAGGCTTCATTTTCAAATGAGGTCTCTATCACGTGGTGGAAAAGACCACTACAAGCTCCTGATCTGTATTCTGTTTTAAATGTTGGTGTATAGGGGGAATATTGCTACTTTTGCTCCAAAAACAATTTAGGCTCCAAAATGAAAGTGCAAAATTAAAATACAAATTAACATTTTGTTATCATTTTCTAGCTACTGACTTTTTTTTGAAGGAAAAGTAATTTTTGACATGAATTTTCTAAGAATTCACTGTATTATATGGGAAATAAGTTGGATAGCAATGTGGAAAATATGAATATTAGAATTTAAGACTGTAGAGTACAAGATACCATGATATCTTATAATAGCTATAAAAGCATTAGCATGATGCAGCTTTATTTAGTTATGTCTACTATAAACCACAGCAAAACTTTTTATTCATTTTTAAAAATTTGCTTGTTTTGATGTGTCTTTTGCTAAATCCTGAAGTATGAGAATTCTTATTCTGTAGTTTTCAGATGTTTATAAATTTTTTAAATATTTATTTATTTTTGAGAGAGAGAGAGAGAGAGAGAGAGAGCGAGCGAGCGAGAGCGCGCGCACAAGCAGGGGAGGAGAAAACAGAGAGGGGGACAGAGAATCAGAAGCAGGCTCCAGGCTCTGAGCTGTTAGCACAGAGCCTGATGCTGGGCTCAAACGAAGTCATGACCTGAGCCCAAGTAGAACACTTAACTGACTGAACCACCTATGTTCCCCCCCACCCCAGGGGGGTTTAAATGTGTTTTTAAATGTAGTATTTTATATCTACATACCTGGACTAGAATTTGTATTCTTCACTTATAGTTTAGAAAGACTGCTTAATGTTGTAAGAGGTGAATTGAAGGATATTGATGTTATAAGTGAGAGGCACTTAGGAGGCCAAATTAGAATTGATAGTTGTCTAATTTAGAGGTAACAAAAGCTAGAACAAGATCATAGCTATGGAAGTAGAAAAAGAGTATAGATATGAGAAAGACATATTCATGTGAAAGCAAGTTAATTTAATTTAATTTAATTTAATTTAATTTAATTTAATTTAATTTTAGAGAGCGGGAAAGTGTGTGAGTGTGGGAGAGGGGTAGAGGGGGAGAAAGAGAGAACCTTAAGCAGGCTCCACATTCAGGGCTTGATCCCACAACTCTGGGATTGTGACCTCAACCAAAATCAAGAGTTGGATGCTCAACCAACTGAGCCACCCAGGGGCCTTGAGTTTTGTTTTGTTTTGGTGTTTTGTTTTTTTATAAGTTTTGTCCAATGTTTTACCTGCATATTGCTACTTTTCATATTTTCATTGTTAACAAAATAGCAAAATTATGTCACTAAGTGGACTAGCTAATAATTGTATAAAATTGGTTTTAACAATCAGTTGAATAGAAGAAACCATATTAGTATGATTTTGTTGAAGGAAATAAGAGGACTGGAGATGGTAGAAACAATAATTATTTATGCCTGATAGAAAGCAGGGTAGAAGAGCACAGTTTAAGTAAGAGATGCCTAGAGCTGGGGGAATGTGAAGCAGTGTGAAGCTTGGTTCTGAAAGGAAAGAGGAGTTCTGATGACAATTTACTACTCATGCCCCGTTGGGGTTCTCTCTCATGGCTATGGCCTTAGGAACATAGACCTTTTTGTTTTCCTTTATCTTTCCAGGTTAGTAAATTGTCACAGTAGCTACATACTCATGGGCTGTCAAAACCATTTTATTACAGATGTCAAGATAATCCAGGTGCAAACTACATAAGGAATATGTAAATGCAGTTTTAGGATACAAAACCTAGTCCTATTTCATTTTGGAGACTTTTCAGTGATCTGTATGGCTATGTTTTTCTGTTCCAAATTCCATAGTCTACTGCCTTATTTATTCAGAAATAAGGTTATTTTTCTATGTATCTGGCATGTTTCAGCTAAAAAGCTTCATTCTCTTCTAATTTAAAAATTTCAAAGTTTTGAGTCTTCTAGGAAGTAGAAGATATTTTATTTATTCAATAAGTATGTGTTAGGTGACTAAAGTCACACTTAGCCAAGTTGTCATGTTATAGGTGAGATGCTGTACATAATCCATCACAATACCACATATTCAGATTCATAATGAGGAATAGGTGGAGAGGGGTGTGTGGATGGAAATTGCTAAAACATGTTTGCACTGCTCTGGTACTTCTTTCTTTTTTCCTTTTTTCTTTAGGGTTTTGTCTCTCTCTTTATGTTATTCTAACACAGAGAGAAGATGGAATACCAAATGTTGGGAAAAGATCCGCAGATAGAATAAGAACAAGAGCCTATGCTTGATAACTTCTCCTCTCATCCAAAGTTTATTCAAAAATTATACATTATTTTGGATTAAGAACTTCATTTTTGAGATGCAAATAACTATTCATAGGTTAATAATATTGACCATTCATACCATCTCCTTGTTGATTATTTTAATCTCATTTACTTTATTAGTTGAAGAGGTATGAAGTTGGTTTACTTTTGCCCTAGAGGGCAGAACTAGAATCTATACTAGAAGGAAAGGATTTTCTAAGATGGAAAGTTGTGGGATGGTGAGTTTCCAGTTTCTTTTGGTGTCTACTCAGGGTTGAGCAAGCATGTGCTACCAGAAATTCAAACATTGATTAAGAAGCGTATACACTGGAGGAGCACCTGGGCGGCTCAGTTGGTTGAGTGATCAACTTTGGCTCAGGTCATGATCTTGCAGTTCATGAGTTCAAGCCCCACATTGGGCTCACTACTGTCAGCCTGTCAGCACAGAGCTGGCTTCAGATCCTCTGTCCCCCTCTGTCTGCTCCTTCCCTGCTTGTGCTCTCCCAAAAAATAAATATTAAAAAATGTGTACACTGGAGTTCATGTATTGAAAGCAAAATTAGTAACTTATGGAGGGAAACGTATCCGAGAACTAGGGATTGATAAGAAAGTTTGATGGACCAGGTTTGGAACAAAGTACAGTCAAAAGGTCTAGTTAGCATAAGTACTCCACAATGGAGGCCAGGACATCAACATAGAAATGAATAAATTCTTGCTTTATTTAAATATTTCTTAAGTATCTATAAGAGTCAGTCACTGGGATACTAAGAGAATGAACAAAGGCCCTAGTCTTGTGAAGCTTATATGTTAGTGGAGGAAACTGATACTAAAGTAATAAATAAATGTGCAACACATGGAATAGTGTTAAGTACTAAGATAGTAACAATACAGTTTCTGAAAGGAAGCATAATAATGGAACAGAATAATGAGGAAGGTTCGAGAAACCTGGATGGAATGAGCCATGTGATGCCTTGGGGCAAAAGTTAGCAGAGAGATGGAAAAGCAACCGATAAAAGTGTAGAAGGAGGGAGTGTGGTTAAAACAGAGTGAATGAAGGGAAAGGAGGTGGTAAAATGAAAGAATGTCAATTGCTCCTCTGACCTTAGTCTCTTTCCTTAAGATGTGAAGTCTCTGGAGAGAGAATCATATTAACTGAACTTAAAATTTGTGCCCACTTCTTGCTGAATAAGGAAGAGGTGCAAGCTGATAGGAGGACTTTTTAGAGACTCCTTCAGCATCTTGAGAGAGGAATAAGGGCACTTGGATTCCCCATCCTTCTCAAAGGAAGAGAAGGAGAGTTTCCAAAGGGGAAAATTGTGGTATAGTTAGGAAGGAAGATTAACATTAACAAGTAGGAATTGAACAGCAAATGTCCCTGTGGATCATTAGCTTAAGTGACCTTTAAGGTCCTTTTCAACACTAAGATCAATTGAGTAACAGAAGTGAAAGAATAGAGACAAAAAGGGAAAGAGAAAAGAGCTGAAAAACAAATGAAGTGCTCTACCATGGGTCAACCCCTCCCCCAGGCTTCTCCTACCTTCCACTTCCCATTACCACATGAGTAATGCTCAGGTTGGTCACAAGGCAAAGAGACAACCTGGTAAAAGAAATTTTTTACAAGGGATAAATATTATGGGAAATAAAGAAGCGCTAACAATTGGCTGTTCACTGCTGAACTTCTAAGAGACTCAACACGTTATAGAGGAGCAATTGCACCTGTGTAAGCCACACTTGGAATGGGTTTGTCCATTGATCCTTCATTGCCCAGAGTCAGTTTCTTTTTGCTTCTTCTACTGAAACAATCTGCTTCTATCCCATCCCTGACTTTTCTTCTTGTTTTGGCTTCTGCATACCACCTTCTCTCCACACAGCCATTTACATTTGTTCCACTCCCCGTCTGATCTCCAGTGTCTTACATTCAAACTCGCTGAGGGTGATCTGATGGGATGGTTTGGTGGTCACTATTATCCTCTTGCTATCATATAAATTTCTCTCTCTTGGTGATGACACAGGCTGCTGGTCAACCCTTGTACTACTGCCTTGATTCAGAAACCTTGATTTAGGCATCTAGAGAGGATAGCAATAAACTTAGTTGGTGAGTGTGGAAGGTGCTCAGGGTTTCTTAGATTTTTTTTTCTATTGTAAAAACAATATTAAATTCAACATATAGGATGCCTGTTGTGTGGCAGACATTTAAAGCAAATTATTTCTGTCTCTGAGAACAACGTTACTATATAAATATTCTTATTTTTTACTTCCAATATCATACAAGCAGTTAATGGATAAGCTAAGATTTAAATCCAAAGTTTATATTTTCTTTGATGATATTAGCATACAGATCTGTTAGTACATAGATCTCTGAGGAAGTGAAAGACTTTTTGAAAAGAAATAGTGGTAGCCTAGGAGGTTCCTATTCTATAAAAAGAGTCAAACTAACTTTTGATGGATCATGGGCTTGCATGCATTCATCAACCCATTAATGAATCCATAAACAATTTTTAATGGATACTATGTACACAGGACTAAAGAAATAAACTGATTTAATAAGAAATAAACTGATGAGCAGGAATAATACTACCAGATATGAATCCAAATGGTTTAATATGAAATAGTACTTACTGTGATGTTTTTTCATCAGAATGTCTGAATGCTAACTATGAAAATCTGGCAAATATTTCCTTGCAATTTGCAAGGTAGAGAATTGCTAAATAATGAAGGAACAACTGAGAAAGGAATCTTATGGGAAAAAAATGTTCAAGTAAAATATTCCATGTAAATTTTGAAATAATAAGCAAAAGTGATAACAGTGTTTTCCTTTTCTTGGAGCTCATGAAAAACCATTGTCCCAGAACAGTTACTCGATGGTAGCCAGATCCTATTCTGCAAAGACAACTGAATATATGCTAACAAATAAAGCTTTCTTCTAAAACTATACTGTTTGCTTTGTGAAAGAATTGTCGATGAGAACAAACATTTGAAAGGCCAAAATTATAGATACTTTGTCCTTTTCTGGATTTTTTTTTTTGGTCAGAAGCAAGAAAGATAATATTAATAGGAGGTGGTGTGCTATATATGAATCATAGTTAAATAGGTGCAAATTCACTGGCACACAACCAAACTGTGCCACTTTAGCTGATAAGTGAACTTCACTGTACTCTCCTTGGTCAGTGAAGAAAAACCAATACAAGTGGAAATGAGGAGCTGGTGCCCTCTGAATGAGCCCCAGTGTTGTAACGAGTTTTTAAAATAACTTAAAAATCCTTAGCAGGCTACTCTTATTAAGATTGTAAAAGAAATTACTGAATCCATACGAAGGATACACAGCCGATTGCGGGTATAGATTGAAACAGCTGGGAGAAAGCGGTTGTTCATAGATCTGTTGGTGTTGCCACAGAGCTTACTGTTAAATCCTGACATAACTTTTAGCACAAAGAAGTGCCTGCCATGGCCTGCCTCGTGTCTCTGGACTTTTTCACCACAACAGGAGGCCACTATTTCTTTTCACCCATGGCGGCTAGAAAGTTTTGGAATGTGAATTTAATCACAGATTATTTTTTCTTCTTTTATATTCTTAGGCCAGTTATATTGCTGCTGTCTTTACAGAAATCATCAGTGCTATAAATATATCTGAGGTATCAATTTAAACATAATGAAAAGTGAATCTATAATAAATTCCCATCTGAAAGTCCTGGGTTTCACTTTTCTCTGATGGGATAAGGTAACATTTACTGAAGACAAAAATAATAATCACCATTGAAAAAAATATCCTATCAGAGATAGAAGTCCTGGGAGGAGAAGGATCATACCTTGAATGGATTTTGCGTTATTTGTTTTATGTAGCACATGAATTTAACATTTAAAACTTCTGTTGCTTTTATTTTTCCTACCAGAGGTTTTTCCTATTCTTTCTTTCTTAGGAATGCTGTCACCTACTTATCAAGTAGGGTTCTTGGTTAACAAGAACACTGTGAACATATGATGAAGAGGAAAGATTCCACGCATCATAAGGAAAACAATCCCTGGCACTCTGGTTTGTGCCATCTTGAGGTCATGGTAGATAAAGAAATGAAAGATCTGGTTGGTTTTGTCCAGGAAGTTGCCTGGGGATGATTGAAACCTTGATTAGCCTGAGCTGTGAACAGAGGGAGAGCTTTGTCTTTCTCTCCCTATCTCCAGCTTAGGTAGAAAATACCCACTGTTGTGTTTGAAGATTAGGAAGAAAGTCTGGACCTGGTAATCTTTTGAATGGTGACATGAAGTTAGGATTAAGATGCTGGAGGCTTCCTTTTTAAGATATATGGGGGAGGTTCAGCAGGAGGGCACATCAGAAATGCAGCTGGTGCCTAATCGCCAAATGTTTGAGGTCTCAGTTAATGCTTTGCTAGAGAAACTAGGATTTTGTGATTAACTTTTTAGAAGAAGTGTCAGAAATGCTTTCAACACATAGGTTATGACATTAACTACAGGATGAAGAAATCTTGTATGTCTTCTGGGTCAAGAATTGGAGGGGCTTAGCATTCTCTAAATCCCCAGTGGTGATGCACAGGTGGATTTCAAAATTAAGACAAATTATCTTCTAAAACAAAGTGCCCCCATTCTGTTGCTTCAGAGAAAGTTCCTAGAACTGACAATGCATGCTGTTTTTTGAAACCAAATAATTAGGTGCATGAGTAAAAACCATTTCTTCTGAGAATATAATTTGTTCTTTTCCACCTTTTATTTAACAGGGAGATACATGAAAATACCCCACACATTTTACCTTGTCTTTATCTCTCGTTGTATTGTTTTTGCAGATAAATTCTGGGGTCATTTTTGATAAAGACACAGAAGTATCCCAGAGACCTTGGCTGTTCTAATTATGTCACTGTATGTTATGACTTTGTTAAATTAACATTTATTAAGTGGAGCATAGGGTGTTAGATGGTGAGCCGTGGTTCAACAGAAGATCAAAAGAGAAATTGAAATAGAGAAATTTATTACTTACAGGACCTGGAGGAAGTCCGTGGTATGCCTTGAGGAGCTACATGGGGATGTCAAGGCAGAGTGCAGGTAGAGAGAGAGAGAGGCCCTGGGGCACATAACTGTATTAAAGTCCATGGGTGGAGTACTGTGCTTTTGGGTTTCTGGGCTAAGGCTTGACTGGTCAATTTAAACCAAAAAAAAACAAAAACAAAAACAAAAACAAAAAAAAAAACACCAAAAAAAAAAAAACACACACACACACACACAAAACCAGGGTTTGGTAAACCTAATGGGGATCTTTTTTAAGGGGAGCATAAGGGAAAGGACCTGAGAGGTGGGGGACATTGCGGATGACAAGTGCTATTGGGAAAGTCCTATCAGGAACTTTAACTTGTGACTCCGCAGGCTGTTATCTAGGGCTTGCATGATGGGGGCTGGTGTCAGTTTAAGGCTCCCATAGGCCACTTGGCCATACAAAATGGACGCCGAGGAGGCAATACCATGAACTCTTGACCCGGTATTATAGGGATTGCTTTGCCCTGAGAACAACCTAACCCAACTTGCAAAGTTCTGAATACAGGAGTTGCTCTACCAAGGCCAGCAGCTCTAAGACAAAAAGATGCAGCATAATTAGCTCTTTTGATATCCTCTTGAACAAAATGTCAGTTCAGAAACCTGAAGTGTTTGCTAATGACAAGGGCCCAACTGTCCCATAAAACTAGAAAAGTGGTGTTTGTTGTCTATTTCAAGAACTGGAAATGAAAATCTTAATGACACAGGAAATGCTCTTCAAAGGCCAAGAAGTCTTAGTGAAAGATAAGAGGATCAATCAGTCTTAAATACGAGTTTACTAAGAGTAAGAGACGGGATGCTGCCAGCATGGATATGTATTTCGAAAGGCATGAATAAAACCCAGAAATAGTGTTAATTTTACTTTGAAGTATATAATGAAACCCCTCAAGTACCTAGACTTCAACACCCCTTTCCCAAAATGACCAGAATTTCCATTTTTGAGCGTTTATCATTTCACCTCTTTCCGTTCCCCAAGTCTTAACAGAATTTTAAAAGAGCAGCTAATAAATGAAGTATACTTCAGTTTCATGTAATGGATTGGATCAGAAGGGCACTGATAAGATGATATTGGAAAAGCAGGTGGGGGGTCGAAAAGCTGCAAAAGTGCTAAGCTGTGTGGGTTCAATTGATTCCTGGTGCGCAGGCTTGCAGTCCCCAGGTTATTCCAGCAAATAGAAAGACAGCACTCCCTGCACTATTGCAATGAGGCCCTTCCTGAGGGATTGGTTACCAGCAGGGCCAGAGGTGATGAGGGGGAGATAAGGCCAATTAAGAATTCAGACCGAGGAAGCAGGAAACAGAAGCCACAGGGAGAATTCCAAAGGGGAAGATGGGAAATGAGACTCTGGGTCACTGTAGTCATTCATTGTAGAATACAAATATGAGCTTTAAACCTGCTCTAGAGAAACTCATTTGAGTGGGACACAGGATCAAAGGAGGCCAAAGCTTTGCAATGTGGTTTCTAAAGGCAAGGCACAGGGGCAGAATACCTGAGTAGAAACTTATCATTAAAACTTAGCCCTGGTGCTTATCATCCGTTCTGTGTTCTTGGCACACTTTGGGATATTAGAAATTTTAGTAGTGTACTTGAAGGAATTGAAAAGCTCAAAACAAAACTAAGCAATTCAGCAATAATTTCAACACAATCACTGCTGTAGTATAACAATAATGGCACAGTGTCCATAATAGCACCTCAGCGACTGAGAGCTAGTGGGGCATGTGGTGAGGAGCCAGAGGGAGGTCAGACAGGATACTGGCTCCATGACATTGGGCCCAATACTTAATGACTCTAATCATCAGCTTCTGCATCTGTAAAATGGAGAAGAAGAGTAGGACCTCCCTCCTAGGGGTGTTAGAAAGATTAACTGAAATAACCTGTGGAGAGGTCAGATCCCCTGACACTTGTGAATGCACATTATCAGACTGTCCCCTTGCTCCTCAGCCCTTGGCATCATTCACTGTCCTGATAGCCCTCTCTTTCACTCCAGAGGCCAACTTTCTCACCTGATTCCAGTCAACACCAGATCTCTCATGGGCAAAGGCATGCCGTCTCTTACCTTTTTCACAGCAAGTTGTAGTTCTGTTCTTACCAACCTACATGACCAGCTCACTCAAATGTACTGTCCAGTAGCCATTGTGGTAAAAGTATATCTCTACGAGTAGCAAAGACCAATTTCTTATGTTGAACAAAATTTGGGGGCACAGGTGAGAAAGGTTCACAGTATATTAGGGTGCCCTGAGCTAGCCATTCAAGAATGAGCTTTGTAGGGAAAAGATAGAGGGTTTGTTTTCCCTCTAAAGCAGATCTTTCCTTTCCCCCTAAATAGTGGGCTGATAAATCACTTAACTGTTTTGTCTAGAAGCTAAATACTGTCACACACTACAGAAAGTGATTTACATATATCATCTCATTTTTCCCTTTTCCCAAACAATACTTCGAGGTAAATAATATTATTTAAAAAAATCATGTTATGAGTAAGAAACCAAGGCTTAGAGAGACTAAGTAACATCAAATTGAGTTATATATGACTTCAAAGCTTATGCTTTAGGATTTTCATTTCTAGGTTGTCTGTGATGCTGAAGTTGCTCATCCTGGGATGACGCTTTGAGAAACTCTGCTATAGTATGTCCTCAAATCCTTGTTGAATTCCTTCAAAAACCACATTATATATAACACTTTGGGGGGGAATCAGAAATAATTCTCTACCAGGAAAGTTTTGATGATCCCAGGCTAAGTTAGATACCGTCACAACAACCTGGTTTAGTAAATGACTTCTCCAGTGGCTGAAGGTATTTTAAGTGAGCTTTGTATTTCCCACCATGCCCAGGGCATATAACTTTGGTATTACATTGCCTAAATCTGTGATTTATTGTCATTTATAATAAAAATAATTCTATGCATAGTAAAACAAAGCAAGAAATGAGGACCTGGAAATGGTTGTGGTTTGTCAATGGTAAGGCCATTGGTATAATGTTTGTTTGTTTGTTTCTGAGATTTTGAAAATTGCTTTAGGAAGCCTTAGGGCAGAAAGCTTCACTTAATTAAAATATTTTAAATCAAACCACAGGAACTTCAGTTCATAAAGCCTCAGGGTACAGCCAGCAATTGTAAGAAACTCAAATGAAATAGGGTGGATAAATATAATAATATGGGGGATAGGTTTTTGTTATTTTTTCTGCTTGCTGGGTTGAAATAATTAGGCAACAGAAAATCTTTAGTTAACTATTGGTATTCTGAGGATATTCATTAATTGCTACACAACTGTTTAGTGTTTCCCAAAAGAGTGTGTTCATGGAGCTTTGGGATAATAATCTAGGTTGTTAAGTGAAGAAAGGATTCCCTCTGAAAGTATTGCACCACTCTTGGAAACAGACATTGCCCATTGGCTTAAGAAAGGTTCTTAGAAGTCTTTTAGTAAGAGCACCTTCTTGACTTTGTTTAAACTACCATTTCCCAAAATGTTTTAATCACAGGGCTTCTTTCCCTCTCCTTTCCCCTATCTCCCACCTCAAATAACACCTCTTCGCAAGCTATGGAACTAAAAACATTTGAGGAAAAACTAAGATACATGCTTTTAAACCAATATTGATGTGGAACCAGTTGTGTACACACACATATATTATTGCAAAGCTGAGTTCCTTCCACCTTTAACTTTTACTTTTTCATAAGTATTGTCTGTTTGCTCTCTGCTGTAATAAGGACCTGAACATAATGTAGATACCATTTGATGACTGAAACACATACGTAGTTAAGAGATGCTAGGGTTGCTCTCTGAGGTTATTAGTAGGTGGGATTCAGTAAAACCATAGAAATTTGGCCTAACTGGAGGGAGGATCAGTCAGATTTGTGGAAAGCCAGAAAAAAATTTAATTTCATTATCCCAAATATATAACTTCTATTGCTTCTGTGCTGCCTAGAAAAGGTCCTTGGGGGAGTCTATTCTAATGACTAGATAGAGGTGATTTATAATTACAATAGCACTTGTTTATCTGTTAAATGTACCTGCATTGTCTGAAAACTACTTTCTCAATCAGTTAAATGTTTTTCTCTTTGGAAATATTAATTTGCTTAGCAAATTCATTTTTCCTAGGTACAGGAAAGTAATCTTCAACCACTTTTCCCCCAGCTAGAGGAAAGGTAAACTTTAACCTAACCATTTTTCTAATTATCAAACGTTTTGAATTAATGGGGTCCAAATTAATTAAGGTTTTATTATAGTTTCATCCTTAGGAGACAAGGTTTCATTTCCCTCTTTTGAAGTATTTTCCATCTGAATCAAAAGAAGATTAACCTCACCACTCTCATTGCTTGAAGCCAGTGGGTTTCAACTTCTTTTTTCCCTCCCCAACATACCTGATGGTTATGAAACAATCCCTCCATAAGGCAAAGATGAGGTGTGTGGGGGGCTATAATTAGGAAGATCTCCCTAGGTGATTCTGATAAACTCCCTACCCCTTCTTGAGAATTCTGGCTTTATGCCTTTGATTAAAACCTTGTAACCCTCCGGCAAGCATGGAATTGGGGCAGGAAGGGCAAGAGAGGCCCTGACAGGACTCCAGCTAAGCTAGTGCCCTAATGGCAGGGGGTTTTGTCCTAAGTGGTCAACTAAGACATGGCTAATCAAAAGTATAGCAGGCACCATAAGCATTGCCAGCATTGTTACCTGTCTTCACCATTTGTACTGAACACTGGGTGTTGATAACCCAGGGGGAGCCAGAAGGAAGGAGGTTGAAGGTCTTGGGTGCGAGCAGAGGTGGAGGTTTACAGTTAATATACTTGACACCGGATCTATGAATGAGATGGAAAAGAGAAACCCATCTAAGTGCTTTCTCACCCTTTCTTCGACCTCAGCCACAGTCTCCTGAGGTCACTGATAAAAAAGATACACTACTAAATATGGGCTCATGATAAGGGGTAGGGTGTTTGCAAATCAGGCAAATGAGGTATTAAAATTTAGAGGAGGAAATTCACAGTATAATGGAAGTTATTAATGGAAGAACCATAGCCATTGTTCTGAGTTCTTATTATGATATATTTTGAAGGCCTAGATGAAATACAGCAGATGGTAAAGGTAAACAAATATTCAAAAAAATTTTTTACTTCTAAGCAAAATATTAAATGTGAGTAAAATAGCACATTTCCTTTGATATTGATATACTGAATCTTGTAGGCTATTAAACAAAAAGCCTTTTGGGAGATAACTTGGTCTTACCTAACGCCCTTATTGTTTTACTCTGTTCCAAGACTAGCTGGATGCTTATTTAATTACATCTGTATTTATATAAGTTCCTTTTAACTGGTTGCCCACTTTTGATAACGTTCCATTTGTCACCTAAATATTCTAAGGGCATAGCTGGTGATTAGAGGTGAAGACTGACATAAAAGAGGATTTCCCCTCTTTAACACATTCCAGGATATTATTGAGAACATATAAATACTCAATGACTGTTATGTTCACTTGTCAGTGAATTGAGTTTGAATCACTAGGATTGGGCTGGGTGTAAAGAGATATGTTTTCTCATAACTCTAATAAAAAGCAAATAAATCACTTAAGCTCTCTGAATTTCAGTTTCCTTATCTGAATAATTGTTTCTTCCTTAGGCACCTGTTTGATTTTATAGGTCAGTGACATTTGACTTAAGTTTTAGGTTTTGGACACTAGATGGTGATGTTGTGCTGCTTTAAGAGGTCTGACCCAATGTAGTCAAGGTCTGGAATTAGGCTTCTCATTTTCTCAGATTTTAATAAATATGGCTTATGACTAAGGAAATCCTATCCATGAAGCAAACATAATTGAACATGGAAATAATACAAGGAGCAAGAAGAAACCAAAAATAACTTTTGCATGCTTTTTGACATGCTAGCTTCTAAACACACTGAATCTTATCTTAATTAGCTTAATCATCCTCTGGTGTCCAAAGTCCCTAACTCCTTTTTTCATCTTACTTTTATGTTAGGTAACTTATTGATCTACTGAGGCTTCTTTGGTGAGCCTGGCTCCTGATACCGACCTCTGTTTCTCTCTCACATCTTTTATTCAACCCTTCAGATTCTTGGAACTACACTCCTCAGAACTACTTGTGAGACTTTTAGGCTGCCGGTTGAACTGTTAGAAATATACAAACCAACATAGGTTTTGTTCAGAAGCAAACTCCTTAAGAATTCATTTCCTCATCATCGGTCAAAAAACCTGAGAACGATTCTCTCAGAAGACCTGTTCTTTCTTGTGGGCAACTTACTGCTTGTTTACAAAAGCAGCTACAGGAGGGGAATGGGTTAACTAAAATGGCAGCTGCCTCACCCACTTTTGTTGGCAGTGAGTTTTTGAGCTTGAAGCACAGATGGAAATAAGTGCTCCTTGAACTCCTTTTCTGGGGGGATCCTTCATTTCCTGGCACCAAGTCTGCAGATTTTCTGACTGGTTTTATGGGGGCTGTGGCAATCACCCAGCCTGAGCTCCTCTCCTGCAGAAGGCCAACTTGTTAATGAAAAGGCATGTCTAATTAAACCTTTGCCACTTTTGAACCTGGGTCCTTGGAACACAGAGTAGGCATTTTTGAAAAGAATATGTTCATTTTTATCTATTTAAAATATTTATTAAACATAATTATATCCCCACTTAAGAAAACGCGTCTTTGCAGTTTCCCCCATAGGGCATACTGCTTCATTGACATGAGTAATTGGAAATGGGGAAGTCTCTTCACTAAAGATCCTGTGTGCTGTCTCAGGAAAACAGCTGTGCCACACAGGCTGAGGAAGCCATCTTATGTGGTTGGGTATTGTTCCCCTCAGGCATGGTTGTTGTGATTTAGGAAACTGGCAGTTCTGGTTCTCATGATAACGTTGGGTCATCATATTACACGACCTAATCTTGGACCTCAGCCAGAGCAGGTAAACTTCTGCTGTTTTTTGGCTAGATGACACAATCAACTGTCACTTTTCTTTGACTTATTATACTTGAGCACATTGAGATGTAGTTCATTTGAGGCTTGTAAAAAGAAAAATGGTTTTTAAATTTGAACTGTTCCACTCCAAACAGATAAGGTTGAATGAAAATTAACCTGACTCTTATAATCCTCTAATTTAAGGCTAAGAGAAAGGAGGCCCTTTCACACAGTCTAAAAAATTCCACCTCATGGAAAATTTTTATTGCTGGGCCAAAGAATCTGAGGCAGAGATAGAGGCTCCCTGAGGACCTGAGACTCAGAATTTACAAATTGAATTCTTATGTTTTTTTTTTTTCCCTCATTCATTGAGCAGTAGAAGAAATATAACTACAGAATACAAAGAAACAAAACAAAGCAAAACAAAACTTTGAGACAAAGGCAAAGGGAACTTGGAGTCAATTTTATATAGCCAGAAGAATGGACTCATACGGGTAGCACAAAGACCATTTTTTAATGAACTGAGCCTGTATTTGGGTGATAGCAAAGAGATAAGTATAATGTGGAACTTGGCACAGATGAACAGAAATCCTCACAGCTACTCAAACCACATCTCTTTCAGTTTCATTGTATGGTTACGACAGAGTAGTGTAAAAGACGAGGGTAAATGTGACCTAAACACTGTCTATCTTAGGTTTTACAATTACAATTTGAACTAAACTGTGCCAAATAAGTAAAGAAAGCTATGAAAATAAATACATAAAATGGAATACAGAGCACTAACCAAATAGGCCCTATATTTAAAATGCATTTCAAATATTATTTAGGGAATTTTAAAAATCATTTTATTTCATGTATGGCAGCTAATGGTAAATTTAGTAGCACTTGGCAAGAGAATTTCATCAGAAGCAATAAACAGGTAGAGTGAAAACTGATTATATTCTGATTTATGTAGTTCATTCAAGTTCTGGGCCATTTGTTCTGCAGATTCCTTGTTTCTAAAATATCTATAAAGATGATTTGGTTACCAAAAAAAAAAAAAAAAAGCTTTATACTAGGGTACCACGTAGCTTTCTATCATATTCTTTATGCTCTGTCCTCAGCCTTTCAGGTGAAGCTTTTTCACCCTTCAGTACTATTATTTTCCAAGGGGAATTTTTATCAAGAAAATGATGTGGAAGATGGAGGAAAATTCTTAAATCTTAATAGAGATTTGTTTTTGGTTTATTTCTTTTTGCTTCATTCTTTTAAACAACACAATTTTATTTTTCACAGTTCTGGAGTCCAGAAGTCTGAAATTGAGGTATCAGCAGGTTTGGTTTTTTTTTTTTTGGAGGTCTCTCTCCTTGGTTTCCTGATGGCAACTTTCTTGCTGTATCTTCACATGGTCACCTTATGTTTTACCTCTCTCTCTCTCTCTCTACCTGTGTGTGTGTGTGTGTGTGTGTGTGTGTTCTAATCTCCTTTTCTTATAAGAACACCAGTGCAATGTTTGGTTAAGACCCACTCATGTGATCTCATTGTACCTTAATTACTTTTTTTAAAGGTTCTATATCCAATTGCAGTCACATTTTGAGGTCCTGGGAGTTAGGGCTTCAATTCACACAATTCAGGACACGGTTCAGCCCATGACACATAATAATTCTAATTTTAACTTTTTGAGAAACTGACAAACTATTTTCCAAAATAGCTTTTCCACTTTATATTCCTACCAGCAATGTATAAGTATTCCAATTGCTCCATATCTTCAACGACACTTGTTATTGTCTGTCTTGTAATTGTAACCATTCTAGTGGAGTGAGAAGTGGTATCTCATTGTAGATTCGAATTGCATTTCCCTAATGAGTAATCATGTTGAACATCTTTTCACATGTTTCTTTGTTAGCCATTTGCATATAGGCTTTGGAGAAATATCCAATTCCTTTGCCCAACCTTAAATTGGGTTGTCTTTTTATTGTTATGTTGTAAGTGTTCTATTATATATTCTGAATACTGGTATTTGATGTATAAATTGTTATTGTTTATCTAAGCTGGTTGGGAAAAAAAAAACAAAACACCTTCCCAAAATAAATGTATTTGATATTTATGGGCAAAATAAGAATAAATCCCTCTTTTAACTCAAGAATAATCCTTATGGTAAGGAATGAGATTCCCTTTATCTCATTGCAAGAAGGGAACTTTCTCCACATTGTCTCTATGATGATGGAAGAGAACGTTTTATTACTATTGGAATGGGGAAGCTGGGCTGAGGTGTCATCCAAAGTCAGTTGATCCTTCAGCAGATGTGATTCTGAATCATTGGTGCTCAATGCAAGAGCTCAGTACAATGGGATAAATAAACCTCTTAGAGGAATCAACCATGAAACAATTGAAGAATGAGTGTGATGGAGATGTGCAGGGCCCTACAGAATAATCTAGAGGATAGGAGAAGGAATGGGAAGCCGTTAGCTAGGTAAGGGAGGCAAGTGGCAAGAGAAGGGTGTTCCAGCTGAGGAAATAGAGCATGTTGAGACAAAAAAACAAGTAGGAGAGGCTGGTGTGGTAAGCAGGGGCAAGGACGTGCTGGAACTTACAGGCTGTATTCAAAATACTGGTCTTGGAGTGGCCTGGGTGGCTCAGGCAGTTAAGTGTCCGACTCTGGCTCAGGTCAAGATCTCACGGTTTGTGGGTTCCAGCCCTGCATTGTCTCTGTGCTGACAGCTCAGAGACTGGAGCCTGCTTTGGATTCTGTGTCTCCCTCTCTCTCTGCCCCTCCCCCACGCACGCTCTGTTTCTCTCTCAAGAATAAATAAACGTTAAAAAAAATAAATGAAACCAAAATACTGGTCTCTAGATTAAGTATAATGAGAAAGCTTAGAAGTGTTTAATTTAATTGATTTATTTAAAAGTTTTTATTTATTTATTTTGAGAGACAGAGTGAGAGCAAGTAGGGAAGGAGCAGAGAGAGAGGAAGTATCCCAAGTAGGATATGCGCTGTCAGCCCACAGAGCCCTTTGTGGGGCTCAAACTCACAAACTGTGAGATCATGATCTGAGCAGAAATCAAGAGTTGGATGCTTAAACCAGGAGTCATCCAGGTGTCCAGAAGTATTTCAAACAGAGGAGTGTCATTATCCATTTTGCCTCTATAATAATATTCTGATTACACTGTATCATAGCCAAAAGTTCTCATTTTTTTTCCTACTATTTTTAAATTCTTAGGGAAAGTCTCATTATGACTCATATAATAGCACAAATTCATTCAAGTTGGGAACTGACTTTATTACCTAATCTAGAGAAGACCATTAGACTTTTACATGAGTATAGAAGTTCATATTGTAGTAACTAAAATTTTAAAAAGATAGCCAATTTATAAAGAACTGCTTGTTGTAAGAACCTTTTTAAAAGCAACCTTTGTAGTGTTTAATATTCATTCTGGAAAGTTTAAATATAGTTTTGATAGGATAATAATACACTCATTTTACCAACTCTCCCAATTTCCAACATTGTAATTTTTCTCATATGCTTTGTTTAATCTTGAAAATCCAATAAGCAATTTAAAAATAGAGATATAAAGACTCATTACACTATATGGACCCACTGGAAAGTCAATAAGCAATCGACTTACTGAGCCTTCTGAGATATGATATTTTTAAATGCAGTAATGTGAAGGGGAAAAATTTATTGGAAGTTAGATCAGTTTAATTCTAGTATGTATGGATACTGTGGAGAATAGATAAGCCCTTATCACTGTCATCTCTTCACTTCAGTATCTGAGAATCCTGACATCTGTTAGAAGTATCAAAGTGCAGAAATATTTTTCTTTCTTTTTACACAATATATATATATATATATATTTGTATATTTATACACACACATATATACACGTATACACATATATATGTGTACATACACACACACATGTACACTCAACTGTGTAAGAAATGCCATATTAGTTTTCTAAAAACTGAGCAAGTGTTACCCTGAGTACCCACCACACCCAGGTGGTGGAGAATTTAGTCACATTCATTACTGGGGCTCCCTTCCTGAGTAGGTTGATAAGAGAGCCTAGAATTCTATATATAACAACATGTTTAAGGAGAGCCCCTTAATTTTCAGCCCATGTTGTTTAACCTGATATCCTCATGGTTCTCAATATGATGGTTCTGCTCGTTCTAGGCCAAGCTTGGTTCTGGGTATCTTTGCTGAGCCTGGGAACCCTGAACCAGCTTTCCTTGAGGTGCCATGAAACTATTGCTTTCAGGTTCTAAGAACTTCCTGGGCACCTGGAGGAGAAGGACACAGATTCTACATTTTTAGTTTCTTGCTTGATCTTGGAAAATCTTTGAGAAGGTCCTCTCTGGGCTGAAGCTTTGAAACCAAAAGCCAAGGAATGGTCAAGGGATGTTTTTAGCTAGCTTATGCTCTCAGCTCTATAACACAAGACGCACAAAGGCATTCTGTGTCCAGGAAAAGGAAAAATGTAGTGAAAATGAAACACAAGGTCTCAAAGATTGCTCTACAATACATATGCTTTTTTTTCAACAAGTCAACTAACTGGGTGCTATAAGTGCATGTATGTTGCAATATATGTGTATATAATAATTAAGATAATGATTAAAACATTAGCAAGAAGAGAGCTCAGCAATTGCATGTGAACTATATTCTAGCTGCTATGAAGCTGAGAAATTCACAAGTATTTGCACTTCATTTTCTTTCCATAGCCCCATGAGGTAGGCACTATTGTCTCTACTCTAGATACAAGGAAACTGTACCTTAGAAAGGTTAAGTAATGTGCGTGAGGTCCCGTAGGTCCTACTTGAAATTGCTGTGGCTCCAAAGCCCGGCTTTTAACCCTATGCTCAGCTTTTGCCTCTATTTCATAGGAATTACTCTTCATTCTTTGTGAGCTGTGAGACTTTTCACTAAGATACACTGCCCTCTGTCAGCTCCAGAGCCATGGGAAGAAAAGCTGAGGAGCATGCTGGTTCCTTTCCTCACCACCAAAGCACTTTGGGTGCAAATTTCCAGTGCATTGCTCATCAGATGAGTAGACATTAAAGGTGGTTAGAAGCTGAAATTGAGTTTAGAATAAACTATCTGATTTATTTATTTATTTATTTATTTATTTATTTATTTATTTATTTTTAATTTTTTTTTTTTTCAACGTTTATTTATTTTTGGGACAGAGAGAGACAGAGCATGAACGGGGGAGGGGCAGAGAGAGAGGGAGGCACAGAATCGGAAACAGGCTCCAGGCTCCGAGCCATCAGCCCAGAGCCTGACGCAGGGCTCGAACTCAGGGACCGCGAGATCGTGACCTGGCTGAAGTCGGACGCTTAACCGACTGCGCCACCCAGGCGCCCCTAAACTATCTGATTTAAAAGATGTGATTATATTGCTGATATTTAATTAAACATGGGTTCTAAGCTGGATGCATTTCCCAATATGAAACCAAGTGTATTACTCTTGTTTTATCTTCATGTTTCTACTTTTTTCCCCAGTGGGCAGGTTTTAGCTTTGAGCAGATTTATGGAAGGCATTTAAAGTCAGTTTTAAAATGAGATGATTCAGTTGCCAATTTGTTTTCTAGAGAAAAATTCTATGCATAATTTTGTCTAATGTTTCTCTTTAGGCTAATGATTGAAAGAATAAACTGTAGCCTGAATCTACCTATGTCAATGAAAGCTCATTTACCATCTTAGTGCTTTGCCACCTCAAATGCTTTTCAAAGATTTCAAATTATGCTGAATTTAATATACATACATATGAAAGTACATATGTGTATATCCATACACATACACATATATCAGTATATACATGTGTGTGTTCTCCTCAGTCAAAACATTTGGCATGTTTCAATATATTCATGATGTTTTGATGTTTCAATAATAATTTATTGAGCAGTTATGTTTATTTGTAACCTACATTATTTTAATTTAATGAGTGCTCAGAACATTTTGATGAAATATATTTGACATCCTGAACATGGTCCTTTGTCCCTGTTGCGGGAGGGGACTTCTATGACAGTCTGGAATCTGCTTGGGATTTTGGCAGGCATTTCTATCTATGGGCCAGCAGAAATCCTGACTACCTACCAGAAGGGGATTTCCTGCCTCATTCTGGTGTGAGGAAACCAGAACACCTGCTGTCCTCAATGGTATTGAGATGTGGGGGCAAAAGGAATTCCAGTCCTTAAGGATGGAGTTTTTCTGTAGAGCTGCCCTCTATTGGCTTAGGCTTTTGAGGCAATTCTCTTTGCCTCACTAAACTGACTATGCTTCAATATAGAAGTTATTTCATATAGACCAAATCCCAAGTCTATACAGAGGAAGTGGCCGCAGTTTGGGAATCAGCTCTGAAGGGGAGTGGGATAGTTCAGTACCTCCATGTGAATATAGTTGTTCAGAATCAGCCCCAACACTTGAATGAATGTTATCTTCGGGTTGTTTAGGCCTGTGTGCTCAATCTGAGGGAAGACTGCCTTATCCTTGTCAAATGGCCCCTTTTAATAAGGCATCCACTATACCCCACATTGTGTGATGTTCTTCTAGCCTCATTTTGCAAACAATCCCTTTCAGTGCTGTTGCATCACAGCCCTTAACTGTCCTTGACATTTAAATATATTCATGTTGCCCTTCAACAGAATTTGTGGTTTGAAAATTTAAAGTATTTCTGCTGCCTCTGATAATACTTTCTGCAAGTCTTGTCAGCAAAATGTCCATCCAGTTTGGCGATCCACGGGAGGAATTTGCTTGAAAATTATGTTCTCCCCTGTTTCTTTTCCTAATAATTTGTAACACAAGTTCTAACATGAAATTAAAATTCTTTTATAATTTCATTATCTAGAAAGTGATTTTGCAGTCTGCTGAGGATCCAATGTTGAAGTACAGCACAGTGTACAAAATAATTCTTGTTTTAATACATCGCTATGGCTCTCAGAGGACCCTCTGCTCAGCTCAGTTTATCATTAGCTTCTATATTACTCAGGTTTCCAAGTCTTTAATTCAAAATGAAAATTAAACAATATTCATTTTGTCAGGGCAGTTTGTGGAGAAATTGGTTTTAAAAACCCTATATTTTTCAATTAGAAAGGCTCTTACCGTAGCCATGTCCAGTTTTCCTAATTGTTTAGAACCCAAACACTAGAAGCCAGAAAACCTTTAGAGAATGGACTCAGAGCCCCCGAGCCCCCATTGCAATACACACCATTACTACTGATGGGCACTAGTTAAAACCTTATGAAACCACTAAGCATATAGCAGGAAACCAAAATCAAATAATATCTACCCCTAGTGAGTTTTTCAGGGGATCCAACAAGCATTTTTAGTTTGTATATAAATTTAAAAATGAATGTTTTAACTAGGAGTAATTGCTGTATTTTTGGCTTATTTAGGTCAGACCATTTTCACATTCAGTTATCATAAAGCTGCATGGCATGGTAGAAAGGCGTGAACTTTGCAGCTTCAAAAATGTTGGACTGAATTCAATTCTGTGCCTTCTTGGAGCGGGTTGGTGTAGCTACTTGAAGCCTCAGTTTACTCATTTGTAAATGGGAAACAATTACACTACTCCATAGGGTTGTTATGAGTGTGAGATAAAAAACACAGATGAAAGCACCTGGCATACAATTTGGCATCGAGTAGTTTCCTATTAAATTTTCCTTTCTTATACCTATCAATTATTTAAAAACGGAACTGGGTAGAAAAGCATAAAAGTAGAGCCTCCTGAATTTTGCTGCTGAAAGTCAGGCTCAGCTTCATGGATCAGGCTTTAAAAAAATCTCACCAAGCCCTCAGGATTGATATTTCTATAGCATTAACAAAAAAGAAAAATGAGATTTTTTTCCTTCCTCGGGCCTATTATTTTTTTATTCTTTTTTTGTTCACTCACTTACAGTGTATTTAAGTGGAAATCACTTGAAGCCCTTGAACCACCCTCCGAAAGCTTTGCTAAATCCCACATTTTTGGTGTCACTCCAGATACAGTACTGTGTCCCCTACCTTTGAAGTCTTTGAAGTGTCCACATTGTAGGCTGAACCTGTGGTGAAGCCCAAACTGGTGGTTTTGACTGCACAAACCCATTTAAAGCTGGGACAGGTGGGATTGAAGCGCGATATGAGAAGGGGTGGTGTTCGCTTCCCTTTCTTGACCCCCACCTCTCTCCACTCTTAGTCTCTTCAAACGCTTCCTGCTATAGTCGCAGACATATCAAAGACTGCTCTACTATGGCTGCGGTGACACTGAGGCTGGAAGTGACTGCTTTACCCGACCACAGCTGTTCACTGCCTTAGGGAGTGAACTGGAGCGGGAAGTACATCATGAGGTCTTCAGTTGCAGCCAATGACCTCATGTTTCTTTACATGGGAGAGATTTGAATCGAGGGTAAAGGATAGAATAAAACATTGGGGATGCAGGATTTGTGGTATAAAATATTATTATCATAAATTATACCATATAAAGACGAGTTATGTTTTTGTAATTCTATGACGTTATCTGTGCATCTTTGAATGTTATAGGATATTTTGCTGTTTTTCAAATAAGTGTAAATGGTGTCATACTACACAATCAAAAAAAAATCAGAAGTAGTGGAGTACTGAAGTTCAGAGCTAGACTGGATTTGCATACTCCTTTGTGACTAATGAGCTGTGTGGCCTTGGACAAGTCACTTCACCTTTGTATGTCTCAGTTCCCTCATCCATTACATGGGATTATAATAGTACCAATCTCTTAGGCTTGTGGTGAATATTAAATATTAATGTAAAGAGAATTAAATGTATAAATTACATAATACATGTAAGGCACTTAGAGCAACACGAGGCACTTTGTAAATACTGTGTGCAAACACTGCTTTTATCGTTAACACATTTTGAAGTGTATATATTTGACAGATTATATTGAGTGCTGTGTCCTTGCTCATTTTAACTCCTATAACCTATGCTATTGTCTACATGCACCATAATGCATTTATTCTATTCTCTTGTTGATAGATAACTGCTTCTTCCAATGAGAAGTACAAACATTAAGAAGATGAACACTTTACACTCATTGCCCTGAATACAATACACAAAAATATCTCAGGATGAAAGCTCAGAAGAATTCCTGGCTTATAGGGTATTCACTCCAACAGACTGACTTGATATTGCCAAATTACTCTCCAAGCAGTTGGGCCAATTCATGCTCCTAATGTCAGTGTGTGAGAATTTCCTTTGCTCCACATCCTTGCCAACTCTAACATTTTTACCAATCTGGTGGGTGTGAAATGGGAGTGAATGGCATCTCATTGTTTATATTTTATTACCAATTTGGCTGAAAGCCTTTTTCATATGTTTATTGGCCATTTGTGATTCCTTTTCTGTTCTTATCCTTTGCATGTTTTCCTACTGTTTTCTTTTCCTTATTGACTTGAAAGAGTTCTTTAAATATTGTTAGATAATATCTATTGGTTATATAGATTGCAAATATCTGTTCCAAGTCTGTAATTTATCTTTTAACTTTGATTATGTTGTCTTTGTGAAAAAAGTTTTGAATTTTATAATCAGTTCAGTATATTAGTTGTTTCCTTTACAGATTAAGCATTTTGACACCTTGTCTAGGAAATCCGTTTGTTATGCAATTTGGTAAAGGCAAATGCCTATATTTTCTTTGAAAATTATCAAAGTGTTGATATCTATTTTAGTTCAGCTGGGATTTGTTATTGTTTATGGTGTAAAGTGTGTTTCTCTCCTTTCCCATATAGATAACCAATTATCTCAGCGAAATTTTTTGTGCAGTGTGTTTTAGTTTTTTCATAAATGCATAATGCCAGTTCTGTCGCTTGACAAATAGCCATATACACAGGGCTTCTTTCTATTTTATTAATCACCGTGAATGTATTTGCACCAATGTCATATTGCAAAATAGCATCAAAATTCATCTTAATACCTGTTAGAAATAGTTTTCCTACTTTTGTTTCTTTAAAAAACTATCTTAGCTATTCTTGACATATTGCCCTTTAGTATTTCAAGTTCCATGAAGAATTCTGTAGGCATATTAAATTGACTACATTGACTGTATAGATTAGTTTGGGGAGAACTGATATCTTTATAATATTGTCTTCTAATTCATTACCACGTGGGAGTGCTGTATTCACATTGAGTTTTATGTGCATCATTCATATTTTCCTCATATTTTTATAATTTTTTCCATAAAGTTCTTAAACCTCAGTTCCTAGGTTTATTATAGAGTAGCTAAAAGTTTTGGTTACTATTATAAATGGAAGGACTCTTTTTTCCACTTAAAAATTTAAATTTGTTTATATTGACTATAGGAATGATCTATTCTTTAAAACCTCTAGTAGTTTATTTGTAAGTCTTGAATTTTCTATGTAGGCAACTGTTTTTGTTTTTCTTCCCAGGTTTTATGCTTTTATTGCTTGTCCTTGTCTTATTACATCATCAGTATATTTACTACGATGTCAAATAGAAACTGAAATAGAAGGCTTTCTTGTTTTTTGTCTGACCTCAATATTAATTTGGACACAGACAGCTGAGTGCTGCACATTTTTGATTGATGCCATTGATCAGGTTAAGGAAATTTCCTCCTACTAAAATAGCACTATTTTTTATAATAATTCCATCTTAAATCATGAATTTTGTGGAAAAATTTTTGTATTTGTTAAGCCAATCGTTTAGTGTTTTCTACCTTAATTTCTCAACATAGTATATTTCATTTATAGATTATTTTTTATAAGAACTACCTTTGCATTCTTGAAATAAACATAAAATGTTTATGGATGAAGAGAGGGAGAAAAAATATGTAGATGTCTTAGAGAAGAAGAGAAGAGGATGCCAGCAATAGGGACCAGCAAGTGCAAAGGTCAGCAGGGTGTTTGGTCTATTTGGAAGATGACAGAATAGCATGGTCTGATGAAAACACTACTTCATCTAGTACATTTCTGGCAACAGATTATCCAGGTGTTCTGTTGGTCTCAGCTTCTCAATAGTGATGCTATTGGCTAGGAATGCCTGAGCACTCACCTGGGTTTGATTTACTTGTGGCAAGCCCCACAGACATTTCCCCCACCAAACTCAAGTTGTGGCTAGACCAGCCATTGTGGTTCTTATGATTTCAGGATTCACCTCAGCAACAACCATCTGATTACCCCAAGCCCTGGAGGGTACACTGCATGCCCAAGTCACACAGCAAGGTCCAGTTATAGAAAGAGGGAGGGAGCAAGACCTGGGGCTCTGTCTTTATTCGTGTCCAGGGGTAGGATGTCTTTTTCATGGGTTTGCTCTATCGGTGAATTTAAAACATAAAAGCAGGAATTAGGGACTGGGAAGGGAGAAGAAGGGTCATTCAAGTAGGCAGTTATCTAGGCTACACAGGACTTTCTAAAAAGGGGTATTTATGGGTGGGGGCCACCTTGTTTCTTATCTAGTTGGTTTGCTAGAAGCTGTATCATGCACCTGGAAGTATGTTTGTTCAAGATGGATATTTTTGAAATTCATGCCTTGGCAACCAAAAGCTTGATGTCAGGCACTTATACTACACAAGGGTAGGCGCTCAGTGCTTCCCAAGGCAGTGCCTCTTTACACACCTCTCTGTATCTTCTACCCTAATTCCATCCATCCAGACCACCATATGCGACCCTCTTTCACCTCTTTGGAAGCAGAGCTAAATTGAATCCTCTTTCTAGTTCATAAAGATACATCTTTGTGGGTTAACCTTCTCCTATGGTAAAGATGAATAATTTGCTTCTGGGACCTCTTGGCCAGCATTCAACCCTGATTTTTATCTGGGGATGAGCAAACAGGGAGTGTGCTTAAGTCACACTCTAATATTGCGTGGGTCTGAATTGGTGAATGCTATCTTTTATAAGTGATTGTGAAGAACGCTGAAGAAGACCCAAAGTGTGCTAAATTGATCCTGACTATTGTCAGAAGCAAGAGGAGAAGATATCATTCTTTCCAGTGAGTCGAATAAAAGGAGATATTATATATAATTTTTATTTAGTTCAAGAGTGGGATGTCCTGGCGGTCCAAGGGCAGTAAACATACTCCTTATACATGGAGGGTCTCAGGTTGCTCTTTTAGTGCCCAAACTAGAAGGCAAAGAAATGGAAATACTGAGTGGGACACATGTAATACACTTGAAGAAGGCTAGAGGGAGGGGAGACACTAGAGTTCTG
Source organism: Puma concolor (assembly GCF_028749965.1). Classification (NCBI taxonomy): domain Eukaryota; kingdom Metazoa; phylum Chordata; class Mammalia; order Carnivora; family Felidae; genus Puma; species Puma concolor. The sequence goes on from NC_141671.1 coordinate 83,177,316, forward strand.
TCTCACCTATGTGTGGGGCCAAAGGCAGAACAATCTCTATTTGCCTTTTGGGACAGATAAACCCATCCATCAGGCTGCATCTGGTGCACAGACTGAGGCCTTGACACCCACGTGCTGAAGGATTTATTGGCCTTGTTCAGGGACTCATAAACTTCCTTCTTGGCTTCTTTTCTCTGGCTCATTGTCCATGCTGTTCTTTGGCTCACTAAGCCTATTGGTTATGCTGGTCAGTGTTTCAATCCTCTCCTTTGTGAAGGAGACAGTGTTACACTTCGTGTGCCTTTGAGTATCTCCCAGGCTCAGACAGCTCCTTAGCAAAGAAATCCTCATACTTGCCAGCAGACGACACAATGGCAGGGCACCAGGACAAAACCAGGGGATTGTGTTTCCTTTCCTTACTTCTCTTTCTCTCCATTTTTACGTTTTGCAGAAGCACATGGCTTTGGCTTACTAGCTGAATGGCAAATTTTTCTTTTCTTTCAGGCTCTTGTGTAGAATAGGTGGCTGGCTGCTTGCTTAATGATCATGGTCATGAGACACAGTCACTTCCATCTTGGCTCTGTGGCCTCAGGTAGCCAATAGCTCAGGATGTGTCTACCTTTGTCTTTTGAGATCACTTTAGTTTTCCTCTGCCCTAAGATTACTAAGCATATATTTACATGGGCGGTTGAGGTAAATTATTCCGTTTCAAAAGAACTATTTTCTGAGAAAGCATTTATCTTGGGATTTCTTTAAATGTTAAACTCTCCAAATGCACTTCAAATTAATTCTATTTGTGAAAATTCTATTTAGATACTCAGTTGTGTGTTGTATGGATTATTACATGTGCCTGCTGCAAGTTACAAGGGACAACTAGACTTAAAACATATTTGAAATGAATGATCATTTTGAAACTGTTCAAATTGATGTAGTATTTTAAAATGATAAGCTGCCCTGAGCTGCATTGAAAATGCCTTGAAAGGTGTGTGGGGAATGTGCTATTAGAGACAGAAAGATGTCTGTTTTTAAAACAATAACAGTAGGTACATATTTGAACTCTTATTTTTCCACCTATTTTCCTTATAAGGTCTTTGCTAATTCTCATAGCAACCCTTTGAGGTATGCACTATTTTTACCCTCTAAAGAAGCAGGATAGTGTAGTGAATAAAAGCTCCAGACTGGGTTTAAATCTGGGATCTATGACTTCCTACATGTGTGAACTTGGGCAAATTATTTAACCTCTCCGTGTCTCATAATTCTTACCTGTGAAATGGGTACTTACATACTATGATGACTAAATAAATCAAAATATCTAAAGCTGTCAGAACAGTTTCTGACACATAATAAATACTTAATAAATGTTGCTCTGATGATCTGCTACAGATAGGTCAGCATTCTTACAGATGCATTGACTGACGTCCTGAGGCGTAGGGTGGTTAAGTAACTTACTTTAAGCTACCTAGTAAATAGCTAGATGATAAACTGGAAAACTGACTTAAGTCTTTCCACTGGCCTTCATGCAAAGAACCATAATATTTTTTGTCTTGGGAGATGCTGCACAACGTATTTTATTGAAATATATTAATTCTATAGATATGTAGATGGTGCCACCTGTTACTATTTTCTAAAGGTACTAGAAATTGCAAAACTAAATTATGGTTAAAATTTAGCCTTAGGCACATTTTGCTTTCATTGTAAAAGCTGAATAATTTCAAGTAAACTGCTTTCTTTTCTTGCTTTTCTTTAAAAATTTTTTAACGTTTATTCATTTTTTGATAGAGAGACAGAGTGTGAGTGGGGGAGGGGCAGAGAGAGAGGGAGACACAGAATCCAAAGCAGGCTCCAGGCTCTGAACTGACAGCACAGAGCCTGACATGGGGCTCAAACTCAGGGACCGTGAGGTCATGACTTGGGCCGAAGTCAGACGCTCAACTGACTGAGCCACACAAGCGCCCCTTTTCTTTTCTCCTTTCCTTTCCTTTTCTTTTCTCTTTTCTTTTCCTCTTTTCTTTTCTTTTCCTCTGCTCCTCTCCTCCCCTCCCCTCCACTCCCCTCCCCTCTCCTCCCTTTCCCTTCCTCCTTCCTTCCTTCCTTCCTTCCTTCCTTCCTTCCTTCCTTCCTTCCTTTTCCTTCCTTCCTTCCTTCTTTCCTTCCTTCCTTCCTTCCTTCCTTCCTTCCTTCCTTCCTCTCTTTCTTTCTTTCTTTCTTTCCTTCCTTCCTTCCTTCGGAAGGAGAAGTCATTGTTTTTATAAGATCCAACAAATAATACATATGGATTTAAGAGCCCATGACAAGTACTCCAAAGACCAAATGTGTAACTTGGAATCCCTCCTTTCTATCAGCATTTCAAAACCTCTGTATACCTTTCTTTCTCTTTTTTCAATATCTTTTGCCACTGAGACCTGTCCCTGAATTTTTCCTGTCTCAATATTTAATATATCACACCACACCACACTGTACCATCCCATCCCATCCCATCCCATCCCATCCCATCCCATCCCATCCCATCCCATCCCATCCCATCCCATCCCATTTTATACGTACTAAGAGGAAAACAAAGAGTGCTTGCTTATGAAATTTAGGATTACGAATAGCTGAATAGTGAATATATTGGCCTATAGAATTAAGAATTAAAGTGATATTGATATCATAGGAGATAAATATCTTAAACCAGTTTCATGAAATACATGGCTAGGTTTGACTTGATAGTAGTTTATATAAATGCCTGATGATGTTAGGTAATTATAAATCCAAAACAAATCGACAGGGACACTCTTGCTCTAAGAATTCATATACTTTGGACTATATTGTAGGTCCAGGAAAGTCAGATGCCAACTATGTCCAGGCATGCTCAGTACATCCTGTGTTTCACTTTAGAAAGGACTTTGCTAAACTAAAGATTTTGGGTGTTGATAGGAGATCATAAGAGCTGTGATTGAAGGAGCTGCCGGATGATCATTTTAGGGAAGAAATGGTGTAATGTGCACTTCTGCTGGGGTGTTTTCACAATGCCCCAGTCCACAGGATTGGAAGGAGGCCCCAGACTGTCTCAGCAAGCACTGAGCTTGTCTGTTAGCAGAGGCACTTAGCTTTCTGCTGTTGTGTGCTGTCTGTTCAGTGGCTGTGAGCCCAAAGAATCAATCAAAATCAGGAGAAAAAAATGAGAGAACTGCTGGAGAACTTTGACTTAACACAGAGCAGAAGAAATTTAGGATTACCAAGAAATATTTCTGCTGAATCACCATTTCTTCAAAGACGTTCTGAATTTCCTAACACAATAATAATTTTAATTAATTTAATTATAAGCACATTTCTGTATCACATCATTTTGGATGTTTTTCAAATTGTCTTATAATTAAATAAATGGCCAATTTCCTTCAAAGATGCAGAGTCACTTTGGGAACTACTGAGAATATGGTTATGGACTAGACACAATATAGTTGGGCCAGAAACAATTCTAGAAGAAACTCAGGGTGAATGTGTATATATGTGTATGTGTGTATGTATATGGTAGGATTAGTTAATGCCATTTTCTAAAAACAAATCCAAATTGATACCATCATTTTAATAGTTGCATTAATTTTTTTTATATAGATGGATTTTAATTTTTAAAAAGAAATTTCTAAATTGAGAAATTCAGGTTCTTCTCCTCTTTTTCCTATTATAAATAATATTCTTTTTGAGTACATATCTTTAACCACATGTACAATTACTTCCTTTGGACAAGATCTGAAAAGTGGGACTGCTGGTTTGATGGAGTGTGTAATTTAAGAAGTGTTTCTAGATTACCTGCTCTAAGTTTACTTCAACTCATGTTCTAGTACTACCAGCATTCAATAAGAATATCTCTTCTCCCATTTGATAAGAATATAACCAGTCTTAAAATTTTCCTGTTGGATCAGCATAACATGTTATTTCCTTATTTTTTAAATTATACTTATTTGAATATTCCTGAGGATCAACATATTTTGTTAGGTTCATTGATTATTTCCATTTGTTTTTGTGAGTTGCTTTTTTTCCTGAGAATCTTTTCATTTTCGTTTTGCTTAAAGAACACTTTAGCAGAGGGGTGCCGGGGTGGCTCAGTTGGATAAGCCTCCGACTTCAGCTCAAGTTATGATCTCATGGTTTGTGGGTTTGAGCCCTGAGTCAGACTCTATGCTGACAGCTCAGATCCTGGAGCCTGCTTCAGATTCTGTATCTCCCTCTCTCTGTTCCCCTCCCCTGCTTGCATTCTCTCTCTCTCAAAAATAAATAGACATTAAAAAAATTAAAAAAAAAAAGAACTTTAGTAGAAAACATTGGTGCCCCACCAGCATACCCTCAGTGTCTTTCCTATTTTTGTAGACCCTGGCTTTGAGTACGCTTTTAATCCCAACAACCAAAGCATGTCTGTCTTTGCTGATGGACTGTATCCGGGCTTCCAGAAATGGTTTTGCTTGTGTGTTAAGAAGACTGGGGATGTCTGAGGGAATAGGCTGACTATTCCCTGTAATAGTGGGACTCTAATAGGGGACTCTGGCCACAGAGCAGATCACAATTCAGAGTTGTCTCCCACAGGAATCAAGGAAGCTGCAGTATTTATGTCCACACACTTGCATTCAGCCATTGGCTTGAGCCCCGCATTGGGCTCTGTGCTGACAGCTCAGAGCCTGGAGTCTGCTTCAGATTCTGTGTCTCCCTTTCCCTCTGCCCCTCCCCTGCTCATGCTCTGTCTCTCTCTCTCTCTCTCTAAAATAAATAAGCATTAAAAAAATATTTAAAAAACACTAGCGAAGACATTTCATTAAGGATATTTTCTCTCACAATGAGTAGAACTATTCTCTGCAATTTATTAATCTCATTGTTTTAGGGGGGATATTTTACCATGTAAACATTGTTGTATTATTTTGTAATATACTGAGGCAAATCTTATTTTTTTCCTTACTTATATGTGACTTTGAATATTTCTTAAAAATGTATTTCTTAGTCCCTGTGTTATATAAATGTTCACCTTTCTTTGGTTTAACATTTAAATCATTAGATTGACTTTGCTTGTGGCTTAAGATTCTCAGATGAATAGATTTAGAAATTTCATAAATTTGAGAATTTTTCAGCTATTATTTCTTCAAATATTATCTGCCTCCTGTGACTTCCATTTCAGACTTTAGACTGCTTGATGTTTGTCCCATAGGTCCCTGATACTGTGTTCAGTTTTTAAGTATTTTTTTTTCCTTTTTACAGCTTCATTTTGGAAGAGTTGCCATCGCTATGCTTTCAAGTTCATTGATCTTTTCTACTGCAGTATCTGATCTTTCAGCAACTCTATCCAGTGTATTTTTCATGTCTGATACTGCATTTTACATCTTTAGAAATTTCACTTGTCTTTTAAAAATATCTTTTATTTCTCTCCTCATCCTATTTATGTTTTCTTCTATCTTCTCTAACATTTGGAGTGTATTTATAGCAGTAATTTGACATTAATGTCTGCTGGTTTTATCATATCTTTGTATTTTTCATGTCTGATACTGCATTTTACATCTTTAGAAATTTCACCTGTCTTTTAAAAATATCTTTTATTTCTCTCCTCATCATATTTATGTTTTCTTCTATCTTCTCTAACATTTGGAGTGTATTTATAGCAGTAATTTGACATCAATGTCTGCTGGTTTTATCATATCTTTGATTTCTGTGTCTATTTTTATTGGTTGATTTCTGGTAATGGATCAGATCTTTCCTGCTTCTTTGCATGTATGGGAATATTCAAAGAGTACTGCTATTCTTTGGATGCCAGACAATGAGAATTTTGATTGGATGACATACGTTGTGAATTCTACACTATTGGCTGGTGGATTTTATTAATTCCTCTAAATAGTGATGGTGTTTGTTCTGGTGTGCAGATAATTTGCATGGACTCAGTTGGATCATTTTGAGGCTTCCCTTTAAGGTGTTATAGGGCAGATCCTGAGCAGCCTTTGGTCTGGTGCTAATTTAGCTCCATTACTAAGGTAATACTTTTGAAGTGTTCTACCCAATACCCCATGTCTTATCACTCCGGCAGGTGAGAACAAAACTATTCCTAACCTTGTGTAAATTCTACATATTGGTGTATCCTTCCTGGCCTCAATACGTTTTCTCATACACATACAAAACAGTGTTCAGCCAAAGTCTTAGAGTAACCCTTCTGCAGATTTGCAAAGCTTTGTCTTTGTCCAGCTTCCTCCTCCCTCTTACTTTGCCCTGCAATGCCCGCTGCCTTGGCTATAATCTGTCTCTACAATTCATGTGACAGCTGAACCCTGTATCCCTCCACTCTGTGCTGTGGCCTGGACACTTTCTAGGTGGTAAGCTGGGGACATGGCAGGGCTCGCCTTATGGTTTCATTTCTCTCAGGGATCATGGTCTTCCACTCCCTGTAGACTGCTGTGTGAAACCATTGTTTCACACATTTTGTCCTGTTTTCCCGTTGTTGAACAGGGTAATTGTGGTCCCTGTTACTCTATCTTTGCTGGAATCAGAAATCTTTGGTTGATGCCACTTGACATCCCTCTCTTCCTCAGCTCTTCATCATCATCTTGACTGCTGGAAGGACAGGTGAAAGAGAGGTCAGTATTTAGTGAGAGGTCAGGATGTGCTAACAGAAAAGGTAGTTACAAGTGTGATGAAAAGACGGTTTTAAACAGGGGCAGGAGAGGAATGTCCCTAAGTGTATCTGTTCTTGTAATTATCTCTGTGCCTCTTTACACTTCTATGTCCCATTGCTCACCAGCTGTGCTTATTAAAGATCTCCAGGTAATAGTCATCAACCTTGCGAGAAGTAGGGACTGCCACATCCCTCGAGACTTCTTTAAGAGATATTTGAATCTCAGAAATAGCCACTTGTGTCATTCTCTCAACATTCAGCTAACGAGAATTTTCTGTTCTACTCCAAACACTTCATTTTCTGCCTCTCTTCACAGGTAAGAGAAGTTACACATTGAAGAACTGGCTAATGATTCGGTTCCACATCACTGAATTACCTCAGAGGAAACTTAAAATGCTGCAAAATCATGATTACTTATCCAAAGAGTATATGGGGTTTTACAAATACATTTTTAGTGCCTGGATGAATCTGTTGATACAATCATTACTTTAATCTCTTTTCTTGTCTCTGTAAGAAATCCACTGGCATGTTATAGATTACATAGACACCATCCCATATGGAAATTTTAAAGATAATAGAATAGCTTTTACGATTGACACGCTGGGGGGAAAAAAACAAAGAAGCACAGAACAGTGTGCTTATTTTTCATATAAGTTTTAAAAACATTTTCTTGTGAAGTAAATATACAGACTAATGTGTGAACCATAGATTAATGGTTTAATAAATAATAGAAAGTGAACATGCATGTTTCCATGGCCAAGGTCAAGAAATATAACACTACCAAGACCAAAAATATCCCCTATTCTTCATTATTATTAAGAACTATTTTTTTTCCTGGGGTCCCTGGTTGAGCATCCAACTTTCGCTTAGGTCATGTTCTGGTGGTTGGTGAGTTAGAGCCCCATGTCAGGCTCTGTGCTGACAGCTCAGAGCCTGGAGCCTGCTTCAGATTCTGTCTCTCTCTCTCTCTCTCTCTCTCTCTCTGCCCCTCTCTGCTCATTCTACCTCTCTCTCTGTCTCTCAAAAATAAATATTTAAAAAAAGGAATTTTTTTTCCCTGAAGATAATGACTACTCACTCTGAGTTATATGATAATTATTTCTGTGTTTTTCTTCATATTTTTATCACATATGTATGTATAAATGAAGCTAAGTGAAAGTATGTTCATGCTTTACTTAAAGTAGATATAGTTTGCTTTTATGTATTTTTAACTTTATTAGATTAAATAAGTGAATCTGAATCCTACTGTGTCTTCCTCTTTACTCAATTTTATATTTATGAGATCTATCCATGTTGTGTGTAGCCTTAGTTTTATTTATTTTTACTGCTTTCAGGTAGTTCCTAATACTGCATTCCAGTGTGCCATAATTATTTATCCATTCTATTGCTAGTGCATATATAGGTACTTTAAATTTGGTGTTCCTGAGAATAATGTTTTTATGAACATTTTTGAACATGAGCCAGAGTTTCTCTAGAGTAAATACCTAAGAATCTGTGGGCATATAGTATTAGTTCACTGTTGTTGTTTTAGCTTGTGTTTCCCAGATTACCAGTGAGGTCAAGTTCTTTTTTATGTTTATTAGCCATTTAGATCTCCTTTTCTTTTAAGTGTGTCTTTTTTTTTTAGTCTTTTGCCCATTTCAAAATCGTGTGTGTGAGTACTTAGAATATGACTCTTGCTGTGAGTGTTTTCTTCCACTCTTTATTACCTATTCTCTCTCTTTGTGATATCTTCTGATGAACAGAAGTTCTTAGTTTAATGTAGTAACTTTGTCAGTCTTGTCTTTCATAGTAGTGCGTTTTGTGACTTGCTTAGGTAATTTTTCCGTACTGTGAAGTTAAGTAGATAGTCTCCTCTATTATCATATAAAATCTTAGTAGTCTTTTTTTTAATGTTTAGAACCCTAATCCACCTGGAATTAATTTGTGTGTATGGCCTGACTTCATGGTCTAATTTAATTTTTTTCCCATACAGACATCAAATTGTTTCATTGCTATTTGTTTAAAAGTTTCCTCTTCCACACTCCTTACCACTAATATTCCTCTTATGAAGCAAGTGTCCATACATGTGTTTCTGGGCTTTTTATCTTGTTTCATTTACCTGTTTTTCTCTATTTGCGTCAATGTTACACTATGTTTGTAATGAATCTTGATATTTAGTTGGGTAAGTTTTCCAAATTTGTTTTTCTTATTCAACTGTTGTCTTGACTCCTCTTGACTCTTTTTGGAATATAAATTTAATAGTCATTTCTTCTTTTTTGGCAAAGAAAACTTTAAAAATGGCTGAAATTTCAATGATATTGTAATAGTGTTGTATGGTGACAGAGGGTAGGTACACTTGTGGTGAGCATAGCATAATGCATAGAGAAGTGGAATCACTATGTTTTATACCTGAAACTAACGTAACATTGTGTGCCAACTATATTGAAATGAATTTTTTTTTTAAATAGCTGAAATTTTAATTGCCATCACACTGAATCTAAAGATCAATGTGCGGACAATGCACATTTTTATAATACTGATTTTTTCCAACCCCTAAAGATGATTTATTTCCTGATATATTTAGATCTTCTTTAATATCTCTTGATAAAGTTATATCTATTTTTTTTCTCAAAGACTGATTCCTAGTCACCATTTTTAAATATCTAGTTGCAAATATTAAAATTTTTTTTATTTTGTCAATTGTTTACTGCATCTATTGAGATGCATCTGTTAATGTGGTAAATTACTTTGATTGGTTTTCAAATGTTAAATCAAACTTAAATTCTTTGAATAAATCTGGCCCAGTCACAATGCATTAATCTATTTTATCTGTGTTATATAGGCTGGGTTTTATTTGCTACTATTGTATTTAGTGTGTTTGGATTTATGTTCATGAGTGAGTTTGGCTTGTAAATATTTTTCTCCTATTTTCTGTGCAGGCTTTGTTATCAAGATTATACTAACCTAATGAGGTTGGCAAAGTGTTTCATTCTCCACCTCCTATTTTCTAGATGAATTTGGGCCGCATTGGAATTATTGCTGTTTGAATGTCTGATAGAAATTGCCAGAGAAGTAATCATAGCTTAAAGTTTTCTTTGTGGAAAGATTTTTGAGTACTGATTCAGTGTCTTTAATAATTATATAACTATTGATATTTTCTATTTTTTAAGTCTATTTTGCAAAATTATTTTTTTCTGTATAATTATCCATTTCACCTTGATTTTCTTTTTCTTTCTTCTTCTTCTTCTTTTTTTTTTTTTTTTTTGCGTGTCATCCTTGCGCAGGGGCCATGCTAATCTTCTCTGTATCGTTCCAATTTTAGTATATGTGCTGCCGAAGCGAGCACTTGATTCTCAAATCTATTGACTTACAACTGTTTACAATAGCTTCTTTTAAAAATAAATTTGCAATAAGGTATATTTACTTAAAAAAATAAAATAAATAAAATGTGTAAGTCAAGGAAAAAAATAAAAGTAAGCACTGATCTGTCACAAAAAAAAGAAGGAAAAAGAAATTTGCAGGATATAAAGTGGTGTCTCCTTTTTCTTTCCTGGTAATGGTTATTTGTGCTTTCTTTAATGTTTTCAAAGAACCAACTTAGATTTCTTTATCTTATCTATTACATGTTTGTTTGCCTATTCTATTAATTTTTATCTTATTTTTATTTCTTTATCTCCTTCATTCTACTTTTGTTGGATTTCTTTTAACTTTTTGTATGGATGTTTACTATATTAATTTTGAGACATTTTTAAAATTAATAAACACATGTAATCAACATTTTTTTCTTCTAAATACTGCTTTGACTGCATCACCTCAAGTTTAAGTTGTAATACATTATCATTCAGTTTAGAATACTTCCTAAATTCTGTCATGATTTCTTCTTTGACTTATGGGACAGTTAGAAGTTTATTTCCGTATATTTTCATGTTTAAGGTCGTTGTCTTTTATTCTAGAGTAATTCCACTTTGACCAGAGAACATACTATGTGTTATTATAATCCTTTGAAAGCCGTTGGGACTTAACCCTGTGACCCAGTTTATGCTCAAGTTTTGTAAATGTTCCATGTGTGCTTAAAAAAGATATGCATAATGCAGTTGTTAGGTGCAGTGTTCTAAATATACCCATTAAAGGTTTTTCCCCTATTTTATCAGTCATTGATAAAAATGTTAAAATCAACCATCATGAATGTGTATTTGCCTTTTTATATTTGAGATTTTTTCTTTAGCTTTATACATTTTGGTAACTATGGTATTAGGTGCCCACAAAGTAAAAATTATTGTATCTTCAAGATGAATACAATTCTTTTTATCTATATATATTGGGCCTTTCTATTTCTAACAGTCTTTTGCCTTAATGTCCATTTTAAAATATTTATATAGCTATACAAGTTTTCTTTTTGAATGGTGTTTGTGTTCTATATTTTTCATCTTTTTATTTTCACGTTTTATAGATTTTACGTCTTAGATTTGTCTTTTATAAAGGGCATATAATTAGATTGCAGTATTTTTCCCCAGTGTGAAAATCAGCCTCTTAACTAGAACAGTTAATGCATTTGTATTTCATATAATTGCCTATATATAAGGTTGAAATCCAACATTTTATTTTGTGCTCTCCATTTATCATACTTATTGAATGTTTTGTCTGCTTCCTGGCTTTCTTTTGAAGTGATTCTTTATATTTCTACTTCTACCCATAATATTTCAAAATGTATGCACTTTTCTTTTTTGAGTGATTACTCTGGAAATTATGATATCCCTTCTTAACTTTCTAATGTCTAAATGCAATTGTGGATAAAACACAACAACTTACACTACTTTAATTTTGTTTATTCCCTCCCAACTTCTACATAACTGTTGTGTATTTTAATTCTCTTTTATCCACAGAAGACATTTATTTAGTTATTTTTTAAAGGTTTCCTAAATACTACAACTTTTTGTTTTCTTTTCAGTCCTTGTTTCTCAGAACCCACATCTAAGCCAGATTTCCTTGTACTTGAAGTATACCCATTAGAATTCCTATTTATTTATTTGTTTGTTTATTTAGGGAGAGAGAGAGTGCTAGCAGGGGAGGGGAAGAGGGAGAGAGAGAATCCCAAGCAGGCTCCATGTCCTGTGTGAGCCCTGTGCAGGGCTTGATCTCAGGAACTGTGAGATCATGACCTGAGCAGATATCAAGGGTCGGTCACTTAACTGACTTGAGCCATCCAGGCACCCCTAGAATTTCCTTTAGTTTAAATGTGCTGGTAGTTTGCTCTCTCAGTATTTTGTTTGTCTGAAAATGTCTTTAATTTTGCTTGCATTCTTGAAAGATATTTTCAGTTGGTATAGAATTCTCGGTGGACAGAATACAGATATCATTCCGTTCTCTTATGGTTTACATTGGTGCTTCAGAACAAGTCAGCAGTTAAGTGATGACATTTTAGAAGATGTTTTTTTATTCTCTGGATGCTTTTGAGACTTTTTATTTCACTTCAGCCTTCTGTAGTCTTGCCGTGATATGTATAGATATGAATACCATTTTTATTTAGCTTGCTGGAATATCTTGGGCTTCTTGGATCTATGGTGTGGTCTCTTTTGTTAGTTTGGAATATTCTGGGTCATTACCTTTTAAAATATTGCCTCTGATATACTCTCTCTTTGCTTTTAAGGACTTCTGAAATGGTATGTGGGGGCTAAGGGAGAGGGTGCAGGGGATAAAGTATCCTGATTAGGAGATAAGTAACATAGTATTATTGATTAGTAGAAAGTTAACGTTTATTGAGGTCTGATTATACTCCACAAAAATGTTTTACATGTGTGTACTAGTTATCTAGTCAGCTACCCCAAAACCTGGCAGTTAAAAACAGTAAGTGTGTATTATTTCACACAAGAGGTGTAGGCGTCCTGGAGTGGCCTAGCTGGGTAGTTCTAGCTCAGGATCTCTCTTAAGATTTAACTTGTTGGTGGGGGTCAGGGAGCAGTCATCTGATGTGTTGACCATGGCTGAAGGATCTGCTTATAAGCTCATACAGTGGTTGCTAGCAGGATGCTTTAGTTCCTTGCTGGCTGTTGAGATATGAGATTCAGTTCATGTCCAGTCTATACTTGTCTCCTATTCAGGACTCTTCAGACCAAAACAGGGCACATACTTAGTATTAGTTACCCTGAAAACAAGGCCAAAATCAGATGACTTTAAAGTAATTAAAAATTATAAAAGAGGCAAAGGTCATTTTTCACTCTTTAGTTTAGTGTTTGGTTTTTAATATCCATCTTTTTTAATTTTATCCTGAATGTGCATATGAAATTCTAGGGATCAGAGAAAGATTTCTTATGAATTACTTCACAGTGAGTAATACGTGTGTCAGCCTGTCTTGCATCAGGTCTTATCCCTGGGGCACAGTGATGAAAACCAAGTCACATGTCCTATGTGAGGGCCATACCCTCCTTAAATGAAGATTGAAGGGTAAAGAGGCAGCTGTGACTTCTCCTCCTAGAACGAAGTCCTTGGACATGAAATGGGCCTGAGTCCTAACTCTAATATTTTGTTATGCTGATAAAAGCTTTCCAGGAGCCAGATAGCCCCACATTTCTACCACCCAAAGTTGTCAAGTTCTACTTTCATCTCTTTTGACACCCAAATACCTAGGAAGATAGTGCTCCAGTCCCCTTGTCATCTTCAGCTATAACCTAGAGCCCATTCTGGGATGTAACAATTCAGCTTTTGGGGAGACAAAAGATGTTTTATTATTCTTTGAATCAGTTGGATTAGGTAAACACATTGCTACAGACCGAATCTTTATGTATGTGAAAATGTTTCTGTGAGAAATGAAAGCAAAAATTCTATATTGTTATAGCTTATGTATACATGGCTCAAGAGGCTAGGGATTTTGATAGGAACACTAAGTCTCGGGAAGTTTTATTTTTTCATAGTTGTACCCCACTGGCTTGAGGAATGAATGTCTGTAGTGGCACCTTGGCCTAAAAAGTGGGTTCTGATATTGGTGTATCTACCTCTTCTGTATGGATTTTTGGGCTTATTCCTGAAGAGGAACTACTCTCCCCTGATGATTAAAGATTAAATAAAGTACTTTTTCTGGAATTCTTAGGAAAAATGAAAGTCTTCTAGGCACATCAATGGAAAACACTTTTTTGGGGGGTCAAATCTTTGGTTTCTTTAAGATCCAAGCTTATCACTGCCCACAGAGTCCTTCCTAGAAGGCCAATGGTTAATTACTTATAGAATGATCAAATCTCATTGTGTTAGTCAACTATTCCCGGGGTAATGCTGCATAACAAACAAAGCTACAAACCTTCATGGTTTACAAAACAAATAGTCACTTTTATTTTTTAACATACATACATACATACTTATTTATTTATTTATTTATTTATTTATTTATTTATTTATTTTACAGATTTTGTAGGGTTTGGCTGAAATCAGCTGGGCTTGGTTTTAGATTGTAGGTTGGATTCAGGTTTGTTCCACATAACTCCTTGTTCCGGAAAGAGTGACAACTTGTGGCATGTTCTCACCTGGGGTGGCAGGGAAACAAGGAGATGAACAGACAAATAAATTTTCTTAAGGTCTTATCATAGAACTGGCACCTATCACTTTCATCTTCATTCATTGGCCAAAGCCAATCATTTCACCATGCTGAACATCAATGTGTGGGGATGTTGTCTTTGCCTATAATGGGAAATAGTTCATACAGGCTCATGACAATGGGCATGGATGTATGATTCTTTTAAGGTAGGAAGCAAAGTGTCAGGAAAATAGTATAATCCACTAAACTCAAGTTTTGAAGTTTAGGACAGTCTTCCAACTTCAACTCACCAGCGGATGTTTGAAACTGGAACTTACTATTTAGAAGGCATGTGGCAAAGATAGTGAACTGTCCACCAAAAAATATGATCTCCCTTCCAGTGAGTGGTGTTTTTGCTTGGAAGCATATACCCAACAGGGAATACATTTCCCATCCTTTACATCCAGGTGCAGCCATGTTACCAGTTTTTAACAATGGAATGTGAGAAAAAAATAGATGTCACTTGTACTTGAATACACTAGAATGTCTTGTCCACCTCATTTCCCCTTCCACTGGCTAGAAGCAGAGGATGCTGAGATCTCAGAGGAAGGTGAAACCATGAGATCCAAAGAAGCCTTGTTTCCTCAGTCACCCTGTGGAGAAAAGCCACTTGCTATCCAGATATGCCCACCCTAGACTAACATTAATGATGAACATGTTGAGCCTCAGAAATTTTGGAATTTATTTGGTACAACATCTTTGTAACATCTATACTATTCTAAGTAATTGAGGGAGACAATTGTTTAAAGTCACATGGCAGCTATGTGAGGTTAACATGAAAAGAATCACCACCTAGACTTAAAATTAGGTTTATCACTTCTAATTATGTTCTGCTGATAAGGAATTGGTTGATGTTAAGGACATTTTTAAAAGCTTTGACTTTGGGTCTAGTTAATATTTAAGGTTTCTTTCAACTTTAAGATTTTATGATTCTGAAGGAGGCCTTTCCATAGTCTTCAGAGTTTATGGAGCAGAAGCAACATTCTCCTTTAAAGTGTCTTATGGGACTCTCTGACAGACAAAAAAATGGACAGGAACCCTTTTGTGAGAAAAAGAAGAAGCAAAACTTGGTTTTCATCCTCCAACAATGAACGACAGTGATGCCAGCCCCAGCACCAGAAATGAATTAGAAATCTCTTGTGCAACTACTTTAAGTGGCCTTGAGTAAGTCATTTAAACTCTATGAGCCTTGGTTCCTATCCATAAAATAGAGGTAGAAGAGTGAGTTTACAGCATGATTTTGAAGATTAAATGAACAATTACATATAAATTTCATGGTGCAGAAATTAACACATAAGAATTATGCAATAAATGCCCAATATTATTATTGCTGTTATTCTTGTCTAGGTTAGGTTAGAGGAACAGTCTTCCCCTGGATATAGGCTATATATGTCATTGTGGAGACCTAGATTCATGATAATGAAACCCAAATAACATAGATCTGTCACTGCAAATCCACTGGTCTTGGAAATGAAAGGAGAGGGTACTTACACTATAACATCTTAATAAATCACAGGACTTGAAATGAATTCTCTGACTTGTCCTAAGTGTACAAGGTAATGCTGAGATACCACATAGGCATATCACATATTTGAGCAATCATTGGGGACTTGTCTGCATTATTTTGCTTTTGATTGCTATCAGAGAAAGCAAAAAAGCCAATGGGACTTTATAATTAAAAAAATTAATGGGATAAATATTAGAAAAAGTTTGAGGGGCACTTGGGTGGCTCAGTTGGTTAAGTGTCTGGCTCTTGGTTTTCGCTCAGGTCATGATCCCATGGTTTTGTGAGTTCAAGCCCTGCATCAGGCTCTGTGCTGACAGTATGGAGCTTGCTTGAGATTCTCTCTCTCCCTCTCTCTCTGCCCCTCTGCCACTCACATTGTCTCTGCCTCTCTCAAAATAAATAAATAAACTTAAAGTTTGAGAGTAATAATTCTGATTCACTGTTTCTAATGACCACTGGATTCTGGCTGGCAGAAAGCATACTCTGCCTGCTTCTTCAGGAGAGCCTCATTGTGCAAAGACTCTGGGCC
Source organism: Puma concolor (assembly GCF_028749965.1). Taxonomy (NCBI): domain Eukaryota; kingdom Metazoa; phylum Chordata; class Mammalia; order Carnivora; family Felidae; genus Puma; species Puma concolor. Next base: position 83,193,496 of record NC_141671.1, read on the forward strand.
ACATAGTGTGAGTTGCTTATTGAGGGCAGATGGGAGCCACAGGCCTCTTTGTGCCAGGGATGCTCTTAAACATGAGAAGGACTGAATTCTGCTTGGAGATCAATTAGGCAAAGTTAAAAATTCTCTTGAGAGAACATATGGGATCCCTGAACCATATCCAAATAGCCAAATCCTTTCCGGCATTTCCCATGTTAAGGATAATCAGTGCCATTTTCCCGTCTTCTTTGTCTCAATTTAATCTTTTCTTATTAGTGTCAATTGTCACCTTAGGTTATAATTTCTGATATAATTTTTAATTTGTTTTGCATGCATAAGTGGCTTCCCTATATAGACTGCAAAGTCTTCTAGAAAAGATCTATTTCATGTAATTTTAGGGATTTCCAAATGTGACTAGCAAAGAGCTGAATATCAGGAGTTCATTAATAAAGACAAATTTGAAATGAGTTTCCAACCACCTGTGTAGAGGACATACTGCATTTTTCATTTGGTAAAATTGGGTCATTTTTGAGCTTTTAAGGCAATATTGAAGGTCTCTTAAGGATGCAAATTCTGAATTAGCATTTCTATTTTGTCCTAACTCAGCTGCACAAGATCCCTGAGTTGCCCACCAGGTATAATGAGAACTTTTGTGGAACTGTGGGAGTTGAGCAAAAGAAAAGTTAACTTGGAAAGTTCTTGACTCTCTGAGTTCAACTCTGAATGACAAATACCAGAGTCAATATTTTCCAAACTGCCAGCAATAAGCATTTTCAAAAGCCTAATTAAAAAAAAAAAAAACTGTGCCAGTTTAAAAGATGTAATTTGAACATAAGGCACATGCGGTAGTGAAGTCTAGTAGATAACATTTTGTGTGTGAAATATTTTTGTAAAAGCAGGAGAGATGGTAGGAAGAGGAAAATGAGCTTTCCAATCAGGCGTGTTCAAAAGACTCTAATTCTACTGTCTTGGTGATTTATTTTCTCTAATGTACACATCCTTTGAAGAGGATACTTGGTTTAGAAGGAGAAGGAAAATTCATTTTATAGTGTGAGATTTCTCTGAAAACCTGTTTCCCTATTGACCCAGAAACTTTATTTCACTCCCCCCTTCAGTTCTAAATTATCTTTAACTACTAGGACATTAAAAAAAGCATAGTGTATTAAGAGTCACCTTGATTAAAGAAGAATGATTGGGTCAGATTTTGCCTCTAGGTTCCTGGGCATATTTTTAGGAACTGATTTGCTACCAGATTTGTATCTTCTGTTGACTCCTTGGGTGATACAATTTATTATGTCCATAAATGGAAGACTGGGGGCACTTCCAACTAGTTAACCAGTCCACAGTCATTTCATTGCATGACAGTCCTTGATCGAACAGTGAGGAAAGCAATTATGATCTACAAAGAAAACAGATAATTGCCATGCTGATGACTAATAAGGCACAGTCTCCTTATAGGGTCAGGGGGTACATAGATGGCATGCTGGGAATCTGCTTTCTCAGGTTAAGATGCACTCTTGTTTAGGTAACACCTATCAACTCTGTGTGTTTTATGATTCTGTCTGAAGTTTGAAGAAAGAGATACTAACAGTGGAAAGGAAATTGAATTTGATGTTGAAAAGAGTCATTTGAAGGAAGTATCAGGGACAATAAGAAACAACTTGTATTGGTAAAATGAACATGTGGATAGAAAGCTAACTTTGTGCTTCCAAAAATCTCTAGCTATTGATTGGTGCAATAGCTGTAAATTTCTTGGCTGATTACAATCAGCAAGTTTTTTTTTCCCATAGGACAATAATAGTCTCAATTGAAAAGTCTATAAGCAAGTTAGTTTGGACATTTAAACATGGCTCTTAGCTATGCAAATAATGAATTTATGTCTTGCAAAAAACTGAGTGAGGCATTGTCTTTTCTTTTGCTACTTCTCTCTCTCTCTCTCTCTCTCTCATGCCTAACCCCTACCAAACATTTAGCTTGAAGTTTGGTTATCTAATTCTTTTTGCTATCCATTTTACAAAACAAATTAATTTTATAGTTTCTTTCATTGCACTTCAGTCAAGCTTGTCTTAAAGTAAGGACAGTGTTATTTAAGATTTCCTTCTGTCATGTGGGACTAATTGGTCTAATTCATTATGTAAAAAACTATAAGGGCTATGAGACAAATGAGGTAATGTATTTTGAACACTAGTGTAATTGCTAATGAGATCTAATGTGAGTAAACTGCCTGTAACTTAAGTGTTTCAGCATGATGGATATGTTACACTTTACTAAGGAAAGAGCTGAAATAAGTTATGGCATCAGTTAGCAATGCGCTTATAGATAAAAACACAGAGCAAAGGACAATATAATTAAATTAAAATATTTTGCTTTAAGGTTAATTTTTTTGATGTGTGGTGTTTTTCTAACATGTTGGATTTGAATAAAATACTAGCTCATGACCAAATGCTACTTTTAGTGGCCTTTAGACCAATGTAGCAGCACATTAATTTTGAGTATGGTGTTTCCAGAATGATTGCTATTATAACAGAGCTAAGGTCCAGAGAAACTTATAGTGTTTACATCAGTCACAATTGGAAAGATTTCCATTCCATTGTGTGGTAATAAACCTGGGATGACAATTTACAAATAGTGCATAATCTATATCCTTTTTTTTTTTAATTTTTTTTTTCAACGTTTATTTATTTTTGGGACAGAGAGAGACAGAGCATGAACGGGGGAGGGGCAGAGAGAGAGGGAGACACAGAATCGGAAACAGGCTCCAGGCTCTGAGCCATCAGCCCAGAGCCTGACGCGGGGCTCGAACTCACGGACCACGAGATCGTGACCTGGCTGAAGTCCGACGCTTAACCGACTGCGCCACCCAGGCGCCCCATAATCCTATATCCTTGAAGGGATTGGGAGACAGGTGCAGGGGTTTCTGTCGCTATAGTTGTGTCCACAATTTTCTTCTTGATAACACAGACATGTATGAATTAACAACATAAACTAGGGTAGGAACAGGGATGTTTGTCCCAATATGGGAAACAAAGGAAGATGTTCAACCAAATAGGCAAGGCATAGAATCCATGAGGACTTAACAATCTCTAGGAATGGTCAGGAAAATAGTCAGCATTCACAACTCCTATATGAGGTATTGGTGGGTCCCAACTAGTGATTTATGTATAAAAATAGGGACCTAGTAATGTGACGTTCAAAGACTAGATGGGCCAAATATTGGTGGACACCCAGTCCCAAACTTTGGACCATTTGGAGTTAATAAAATGTCTCTGGATTTTAACTCAGGAAACTGGCATGAGTTAGGTGGGATTCAAGTTGTAGGAAAGAATTGGAAAATAGATTTATTAGAGTACAACCTTAGAGTAGAGATGAAAGCTAGGGGATTATCCTATGAAGTATGGGTCTTGGTTGGGAGCTCAAACATATAGGTCCTGTTATCAAAATGAGTTCCTGTGCTCAAGTGGAAAAATTTCAGCTGATATTTGGGAATCCATGTGGGAAGGCAAGGGTTAGCACTTCAGGTTTAGGCTACAGTAAAGATCATTCAGAGAGCAAAACCATAAAATGGAAATTCTATCAGTGAAGACACCTTCCCTGTCTTCTCATTGCTGCCTCTCTTGTGCCTAGAATAGAGCTTGGTGTATAGCAGGTGCTCACTGTATGTTTTTAAAGGAATAAATAGGGGGTACAGAGTTTTAAATACATATAAAATTATTTAAGTAGTGCAACTTAGGTACGGCTTACCTTAGTCAAGACTGAATCAGGATGTGAGAAAGTCCTTCTTTATCTGACAGGGAAACCAGTGGGTTCACAGGGAACTTGGAGAAGGCAAGTATAGGATGGGGAAGAGAGAGAGTGGCTGGCCCAGCCAGTGGTAGAGCTTCCTCCTTCAGCATCTCCTTATCTCAATCACCAGGGTCATTGTCATTCCTTGATAACTAACATAGGGAGCCATTTAAATTTTCTTAGTATTTTAGTAGTAAATTAGATTAAATTCCTACCTAAGCACTATGTGAGACCACTCTCATATCCCAGGAATAATTATGTATAACTCAAACAAAATTGGTTGTAGACTGGCTCTCTTCCTTCATCTCACCTGTGTTGCCTCTTGCTGGAGCCAGTCCTTAGGGTGCTGAGGTGGGAGGGACACTTGTTGGCTATATACCATTTTGAACCTCTTCAACTAAATCAAATGACTTAGGGGAAGATCGATTTTTCAAGGAATATGCCACAGGTTCACAAAATGCGTACAAGTATATAATATAAACTGGCTGCTTTATAAATGCTTGATAACAATTATAAAGAAAAAAATATTGTATAGATCATCCTGAGGCAATCTGTAAGTCATGTGTCTAAACACAAGAATTTTCAGGGAAATCCTTTCTTGACAGTTTAGAGCAATGGATTAACAGGAAATAGGTAATTTTTTTTTTTATTTTTTTTATTTAAAAAATTTTTTTTTTCAACGTTTATTTATTTTTGGGACAGAGAGAGACAGAGCATGAACAGGGGAGGGGCAGAGAGAGAGGGAGACACAGAATCGGAAACAGTCTCCAGGCTCTGAGCCATCAGCCCAGAGCCTGACACGGGGCTCGAACTCACGAACCGCGAGACCGTGACCCGGCTGAAGTTGGACGCTTAACCGACTGTGCCACCCAGGCGCCCCGAGGAAATAGGTAATTTTACTTGGATCAATGGAAACTGACTAGAAAAAAGTTACTAAAAATATACTAAAATGGAAAATATAATAAAAATCATGCCAGAAAAGAAACTCATATGGTGAAAAACTCTCAAATATGAAAGCAGCCGAACTTATAATATGGTATCTGATAATGCAATTATTTATATCCTTTGCTGTCCGATCTCTCCCTATGTAAAGCTTAGTAACCAATAGATTTAGCTTTTTTAACATCCCTCTCTATCTGAAACCAATACCTAAGCACTAGTAATGTATACTCAGGAACTATTTTCACACAGACAGGGGGTATTTGTATATATGTACAGTTATGACAATTTTAGTTGATATCAGTGATATTCCCCAGAACATTCTCTTCAGTCTGGAGGGCACAGAAATTAACAAAAATAATAACCACAGTTAGTCTCTGGCTTAACATCCATGTCTTGAGTGCTTAGAAACACAGCTCTGCTGAGTTCTACTCTTGGGTTTGGGGATTCCTTCCAATATATGAATAGGCCTTTGCTCCCAATTCACTGTGGGTAACAGATCATCCCAGCAATATCTTAGTGATCCACATGACTGCATGTGGTGGTCATTACTTACTAGTGTTCTCTGTAGTCATACCTCTTTCACAGATTTTCTTTCCTAATTTGTGTCAGAAACTGATAATGCCCTCCAATATCTATTTGATCCTAGCAAAAATCCACCTAGCAAGAAATTACATTTCTTAGCCTCTTGCACCTTGATGTTTATCATGTGACTACTTTTTGGATGAGATGGGATTGAGAGAGATTTGCTCTATTTCTGTTTTTCTGGTTGCTTTCCATTCCTTTTTTCCCCCCCTCACTTCTTTTTGCCTGGGAAGTAGTGATAACCAGAACTGTCACCTCACACCCAAAGATGGAAGGCATGTTAAGGACGGTAGAATTCCTCCATTTTTTTTTTCTGAAATGTTCACCTCTGGGCTGTTGTTGAGAAAGATTCTAATTTAATCCATTGTAATAGGGGATTCTTTCTTATAGAAGCTTGGCCTGAATCACAGAAGCAGTTTCTCCCAGGGAGTTATGTGTCTTTTAACCAAGTATCAGACTATAGCAACACTTGCTAGACTTGAAGCTTTGAGTCATTTTAATGTTTTAGTGGTTTTGATTTCTTCTATCCCCGGTGAGCCTGTGGACCAGTGCATCTCTTTCTTTCTCTTGGGAGTTCATGATGCCAACCCAGCTCCTCCATGAAACCAGTTTTATTTTCACTTCTGAATAGACTGATTTCTCTGAACTTGGTGACAAGCTTGCCTGAATGCCTTCAGCCTTCTCTGTGGGGGATTTGCTATGCAGAGCTCATCAGCTGTCTCCCCCTTTAGGACCTTGCACTTGTGCTCGGTGTCTATAATGCTTTTTCTCCAGATATTTGCACACTACAGTTTTTCTTCCATTACCCTGTCATATTTCCTTATAGCATTTTCCATTATCTAGATTTATTTAGTTGTTTACATGTTTATTCTACTTAGAATAAACAGTTTGAGCACAGAGGATTCATTTATCTTGGTCACTGGTATATATCCCTACTTCCTAGAACTGTGTCGCATAGAAGGTAAATGTTTAACAAATATTAGTTGAATAACTGCATCTCTTAAAGGACATTAAGGTTATAAAATTATGGCATCCTCAAGCAGGTAGAAAGAAGTCTCAAGCTAGTACACAAAATAATAGTCTAGAGTCAAATTCCAACTGGATCTGCGAAGTTTCCAAAGTTTTCTTTTATGAATAGCAGCTTATACTTATCAATTTGTGGAACCTGAAGATACCACACAGAGAGATTTAGGTATGCAAAGTTTTAGAAATGAAACAAATAATAATATCTGGGAAAACAGTGGGTGTATGTCTATGTAATAATGAAACAAATTATAATTTTAATATCAATTTTCTTATTTGCATAAAGAAATAGACCAAGCTATGCCAGAGAAATTTGAAAAAAAAATCCTCTTTTTCCTAATATGTGCACTTGTTCAGTTTGAACTGGTTATGGTATCTTTCCCTTCAATCTTTTGTCTCTGCATCATTTCATCAGGATTTAAGTCATCTTGGTTCCAGTGGTCTATTTAATGTACTACTCCTACCTCTATTCCTAGCTCTAGCTCTAGCTCTAACTCTAGCTCTACTTAGATTTCTACTCCTGGGGCGCCTGGGTGGCGCAGTCGGTTAAGCGTTCGACTTCAGCCAGGTCACGATCTCGCGGTCCGTGAGTCCGAGCCCCGCGTCAGGCTCTAGGCTGATGGCTCAGAGCCTGGAGCCTGTTTCCGATTCTGTGTCTCCCTCTCTCTCTGCCCCTCCCCCATTCATGCTCTGTCTCTCTCTGTCCCAAAAATAAATAAACGTTGAAAAAAAAATTAAAAAAAAAAAAAGATTTCTACTCCTACTTCTACTTATAGAAGGGGTTTGATATGGAAGTCCTGGTGCTTACCTATTTTGGTGATGCTAATTTGCTGACTTGAAATTGTTAATAGTGTCTCTATCGGTACTTTTAGTTTCTTTGATTGGCCTTGTCTTTACTTTCTGGTAAGCAGCAGTTGTGGGTTGAATAGTGTCCCCCTAAAATGTGCATTCATCCAGAATCTCAGAAATAGTATCTTTGCAGATATAATTAAGGTAAAGATTGAGATGAGATCATAGTGGATTAGAGTAGACCCGAAATTCAATGGCAGTGTCCTTGTAAGAGGCAGAAAAAGAACACAGAGAAGATTATGTGGAAGGGGAGCAGAGATTGGAGTGATGTGTCTACCAGCCACAGAACACCAGAGATTGCTGCCAGCCACCAGAAGCTGGAGGTGAGGCATGGAATGGTGAGGCATAGAAGCCAGAGGTGAGGCTCATGGAGCCTCCAGAGGGAAGCAACCCGGCTGACGTCTTGATTTCAGACTTCTGGCCTCCAGAACTGAAATGAAATACCTTTTTATTGTGTTCAGCCATCTAGCTTGTGGCAATTTGTTATATAACAGCTTTAGGACACTACCACAGTATCTTCCTGGCTCATCAGGCAACAGCCTGAGCTGTGCCTTTGGTAGAGCAAGCCATTGCTGTTACTTAGACTCTGTTGATTCTAATTTGCCTTCCCCAAGGCTTTTCAAAATACAAACTACATACTAGCTACTTTTGGAAACAGCCACATTCTTTTAAGCTGTGATAGACAGTAGAATCAATTATAGTATAAATTCAGACTTCTCTTATCTAATTCCTTGATTCATGATTTTGTGAAAATATATCAGATATACTTAACCCTTCATTATTTCTGGTAATGGGTAGGTATGAGAGAATTAAAACATGAATTCAAAACTTGATTTTTAACCTATGACTTTCTTAAAGTGATTTTTGAAATTACAAGGCCAGCTGTGTCCAGTGTGGCACCAGAAATCCTAACGCAGCACTTAAAAGAACATGGGCTCCATAACTTGTCATTTTCTCTATTTAATTTCTGCTGAAGAATTTTACTGTATCCTTTGGGTATCTCTATTTCATTCATTAATGAGTCCTGGGGATATGAAATGAATGATGGGACTAAACTGTCAGGCAGGAGAGAAATACTGTGGATTTTTTTCCCTGTGTGATATTGCTGTTTTCATCTTAACTCTCTTGCTTCAGGTCCCTGTCATGTTAGCCCTATATTTTCAAAAAAGGACTAAATAGAAGCTTACTGTTAATTTATTTTGGTTTCCTACTTAGTGTTAACTCATTCCCACTTTCATTGTTAGATTTTAGGCTCTTATTCTAAATTTGTTGGCAGGTTATAATGAACTGCTTTAAATTATAATGATTTGGGTGTTTAGGCCTTTTGGGTGAATTATTAATATGAACGATAGAGGAAAAGAAAGCCTATTATTTAGTTTTATTTTTGATAACTCTCTATGAAGCATTTCTTAAGTAAATGTTAGGATGCAATATAAAAGGCAAAGTAATTTGCATTTAATAGTCCATGTTCTAGCTTTTGGAAATGTCTGCATATATTTTGTTGCTTTTTTTATAGACATAGATTGCTGTTTCACTTTAGAGTAGCCCCATAATTCACTTAAATGAAAGGTTTGCATTCTGTTTTACTTGGAGCAGAGAGAGAAGCCAACTTTCACATTGGTATGTTGACTATGTGTTTCAGATCTCTGCGATACACTTGTTCATTCATTCAACATATGTTTTTATTGGTTAATTTTAAGTGCCAGAGCTTCAACTATAACCACACTTAACTTAAACCTACCTTACCTCTTTTTCCCCAATCCATCCATCAGTTTTGTGTACCTTATTAATAAGACTGGTGGCATTGTTACACACAAGATTGTTGAAAATAGAAACCTTCAGCTAATCCTCAGTTTGCCTTTTGCCTTGCATTTTTACATCTGTTTGGTCACCAATTCCTGTTGATTCCACCTTCTAAGTATCAGATTTTGCCTTTCTCCTTAGCTCTGCTGTGCATGTCTTAGTTTGGGCCCATCATCTCTGTTGCTTTATTAACAAATCCCATCTAAGGCTACCATTCCCTTCCCAGCTAGATACTTCCTAGTATCTTCCTGTAATTAGGAGAGTATTTATGAGCTCTTAAATCACTGGACTTTTTCATTTGAAAAAGAGACTTCTTTTATTTGAAACTTGGCTTTGTTGAGAGATGAAAGGGTTTTCTAGATTCAGAAATCTCTCTTTAAAAAAGTTTTTTTTAAATGTTTATTTTATTTTTGAGACAGAGAAAGGCAGAATGTGAGTGGGGGAGGGGCAGAGAGAGAGGGAGACACAGAATCTGAAGCAGGCTCCAGGCTCCAAGCCATCAGCACAGAGCCTAATGCAGGGCTTGAACTCACAAACTGTGAGGTCATGACCTGAGCTGAAGTCGGATGCTCAACCAACTGAGCCACCTAGGTGCCCCGATTCAGAAATATCTCTTAATGATTTGGCCTTTACACACTTTTTTTTAAAAAAGTTTATGTATTTATTTAGAGATAGAGAGCTGGGGAGGGACAGACAGAGGGAAGGAGAGAGAGAGAGAGAGAGAGAGAGAGAGAGAGAGAGAGAGAGAGAATCTCAATCAGGATCTGTGCTGTCAGCATAGAGCCTGGCGTGGGTCTCGAATCCATGAACCACGAAATCATGACCTACACTGAAATCAAGAGTCAGATGCTTAACGGACTGAGCCACTCAGGTGCCCTAGCCTTTACACACTTTTTGTCCAGCCAGACCAAATAGCATCATAAAATTTTACCTTCTTATAGGCATCAATTGCTGTCTTACTTACTGTTAGTTGAACCTCATAATTCACTTAAATGAATGACTATCCAGTCTGTTTTACTGAGAAAAAGAAGATAAGTCAACTTCTGACACTGGCATATTGACTCTACATTTCATACCACACTGCTTGGAAAACCACCTGGAGAGAAGAGAAGGGCAGGAACTGCGATATGAATGTCCAAGTTCCTACCTTATGGTTGCAACTAATGTGATGTGAAAATTCTAGGACAACTCACATAGATTTTGAGGAATGATGGAAAGCTGGAACTAGTGCCCTTCCTTCCTGAGTATGCTTGGAGAGACTGCAAGTCTCATGAAGAATGCCCTTGTCAAACATTGGACTGGGATGCTGGAGGAAAGTATTGAGACCAATAGACTGGTATAGTCTTCCCAGTTACCCATGGTCAGAATGTGGTTGCAAGAGACCAAGAAGTTCCCATCTGTCCCAGTGGGGGTATGTGAAAGTTTAGAGGGCACAGGTAAAAATAGGTGTAGTGCAGGTTGGGATGAGATAGTCAGTGGCATGGTACCCCAAAAGACCAGAAGCTTCCGCACTTCAGTTCACATCAGTACAATAATCTCATGGAGGTTGGCAAGCACTCAGAAGAAAGCATGCTAACTAGAGACGTGTCTTCCTGCCTTCTTGAAAAGCTCCAGGGTCTTGCTCCCAGGGGCAAACCCAGAACTGAGGAGGCAGAGAAGAGACTTCTAAAGATGAGAATCAGCTCTTATAGGGAGTTTAAACTTGAATTGGTTCAAAAGTGTGGCATTTTTAAGCCAGAAGAAACCAAATTATTCTTAACTGGCACGTTTTTATTCTTTTGTCATCAGCTAGAATGAAGATTCATAGGGAATGAAAAAGCTGTTTTCTTGTCCTTCCCTCCACCACAGATCTGAGCAAATCTGAATAAATTTAGACCCAACTACAATTTACCATATGCATACCTCCACAGGATCCCTCTTACCCGTAAGTATAAAAGTCATACTCCTTTGTGGGCCCTACACAAGTCCTCTATTCTCATCTCCCAACACTGCCATTCTTAATCCCTGCATTCCAGATGCTCTGAAATTCCCCTTAAATCTGGAACCCAAAGTTTCTTCACTCTTTTGTGGCCTCGTATATGCCCTTTGTAGACCTTGGGTGTCCATTCCTGCACTGCACATGGTAAATGCCAACTCATTTGTCAAGACTTAAAGAAAACAACATTGTCTTCTTTGCACTTCCATTACTGCATTTATATTTTCTTCCAGCTCTGGTTTTACATACTTACCTGCGACCACATGAGGCCAGCCCACTTTTGAGTGTTAGGTAGGCAGACAAAACACCACCAACAATGGTTTTTGAATGAATTAACTAATGGCACTCCTAAAAGTTTGTAACAGAATTGTCTTGTGTTTACATTGCTTTTCCTCTTAAATGCCCCATTGAACTTCTCTTTATGCTTGTCAAATAATTAGTTTTAGCTCCAATCTCTTAGTCACAAAACCAGTAAAGCTATGGTTAGCAAAATTTTAACTCAGATAAAAGCATTTAAATGTGTGACACTAATGGCCATTAATATTCTCTCTGTAAAACGCTTCTTGATTTAAAATAAATATTTTCAAGTTAATCATCATTTAATAAAATTCATATTACTTAAAGCTTTGTGCTTTGACCCTGACTAAAGATGAAAGGTTTAAATCTTATTTTGGGGTAGATGTATGCATGACCTCTCAGAATAAACTTCTATCCTTAAATGAAATAAACCAGATTTAATTATAGAAGGAAGAAAGCAGAGTGAATAGTTTAACAAAATGTGATCCTTCAATATGTTCCACAGTATAGCCTCAGAGTAAAAAAGAAAAATCAGTCCCAGGAAACTTGGCATTAGGACTTATTTTTAAAATTCCTGGCTCTAAGAATAGTGAAAAAACAAACAAACAAACAAACAAACAAACAAACAAAAGAAAAAACAACACTGGCTTACATAAACCAGATCATAACTGTGTTTCTGAAAAAGTATCTACAGAGACCACTTTCTTTTTTTTTTTTTTTTTTTTTTTTTTTAAATTTTTTTTTTCAACGTTTATTTATTTTTGGGACAGAGAGAGACAGAGCATGAACGGGGGAGGGGCAGAGAGAGAGGGAGACACAGAATCGGAAACAGGCTCCAGGCTCTGAGCCATCAGCCCAGAGCCCGACGCGGGGCTCGAACTCACGGAACGCGAGATCGTGACCTGGCTGAAGTCGGACGCTTAACCGACTGCGCCACCCAGGCGCCCCTACAGAGACCACTTTCAATCACTGAGTTAATGTTATACATTTTGTATATATGTATATGTGCATTCTAAAAGAACTCAAATGATATGAGTAAACTTAATCCTGTAGTATTCTTAAAAATTTTTTTTTAATGATTATTTATTTTTGAGAGAGAGACAGTGTGAGCAGGGAAGGGGCAGACAGAGACAAGAAGACAGAATCCAAAGCAGGCTCCAGGCTCTGAGCTGTCAGCACAGCGCCCGAGGCGGGGCTCGAACCCAAGAACCACGAAATCATGACCTGAGCTGAAGATGGAGGCTTAACCAACTGAGCCACTCAGGGGCCCCAGTTCTGTAGTATTCTAAAGGACACAGTGTTTACAGCCAGAAAACCTGAGTCTTAATCCCATATTTACTATTAGTTACCTATATAACCTTAAGCAACTTAACTTCTCTAGGGAACGGAGTGTGACAGTTCACTTCATGAGTTGTATTTTGTTGGCATCTAAATCAAAACCTCAAAGTAACAGATTAAAGAAGGCAACTAAAAGCAGAGACTGGAGAAATATAAAATGGAAAGAATAATGGGGCGCCTGGGTGGCTCAGTCGGTTAAGCGGCCAACTTCGGCTCAGGTCATGATCTCGTGGTCTGTGAGCTCGAGCCCCGCGTCGCGCTCTGTGCTGACAGCTCTGAGCCTGGAGCCTGTTTCAGATTCTGTGTCTCCCTCTCTCTGACCCTCCCCCGTTCATGCTCTGTCTCTCTCTGTCTCAAGAATAAATAAACGTTAAAAAAATTTAAAAAAAATGGAAAGAATAAAATTAAAAGGGTAAATGGCATCGATTTCAAAACCCAGGCAGTAGGCAAGCAATCTGAATTTGTGAAAAAACAAACAAATAAACAAACAAAACCATACCTCATATTTTCAATAAAGCTATACGCCATCTCAGTTTCTTCTCTTGAAACGTAATAACATGTTTTCAGACAAGGCAACATTTTCAAATTTTTATTGGAAATAAAAATTTCAACCTGGCCTCATGTGGTAGCAGGTAAGTATGTAAATTTATTTTCAAATTAAAAATCTAGGTCAGTTCTAAAGTGTATATATATAATATTTTTATTTATGTTATATATGTATATATGTACTTCATGTATATATATGCTATATTCCAGTTATTATGAATTTTGTGTTGGAAATTCTAAGGTCACAGTAACATATCCATTCTTTTATAATCTTACTTTCTCATTTTGTTTCTTTTTCTTTTTTTTTTTTTTTACTTTATAGTCTAAGCAGGGGAATGCAAGTGGAGGATGTGTCCCCCTGTAGTGGGCCAGATAATGGATCCATTTGGGTGAAGGAAGAAAGCATTTTAATTTCTACTAATATTTATTTTTGTGTCATTTTTCTAATTTATGTTTAAAGTAAGTTTTACAATATTAATAATAATATAGGGTAGTCCACATATAACAACTTCAATAGAGAATACACATAAATTGTGAGTACGTGATTGAAAGATTTGTACTGATAGTGCTATGTACAGGAGCTAAAATCTCTTCTGGGAGAGATGCCAGCCAGTAAAGATTTCTTTCCTTCTGAGATCGATCTATCAATGTATCTATCTAGATATACATCTAGTTTATATATTCATGTTTTATTGTAAACTTTAAATATAGTCAATAAAGGAAATTTGAGTAATACAAAAATACATAAGAAGACAGGTAAATGGCATAATATTCACGTTTCCCCATCCTTTTACTTATACACAGTGTTCTTTCAAAATCATAATATCATAAAAAAAACTAATATAATTGTACATGTCCAGGGTAAGTCACATAAAGATGAAAAACTTCCCAAACTATCTATGATTATTTCTTTGGAGAATTGAATGAGTTGTTGTAACACTCTTTTAGTTTCTGTTAGAATGTACTTTTAGAAAGTGAAGGCTCCTGTTATTTGACTAGGTTAGCATCCTAGATTACAATACATCTCAGAAATATTACTTATGGGATGGTACATAAGCTTGCAATAGAAAGAAGCGACTTTCTTAGTCAATCCTAGAAAAATAATCAGAACCAGGCTGACCAGTAATTGAAGCAATTAACACTTATGTGCTCAATGTACCTAACTCCAACAGCAAGAACTAGAACTCTTGATCGTTATTTCTACATGCGGTATATAAGCCTGGTTCCCAGATGAGCATGTCTTTTGCTCGTTTTTGCTCGTTGTGGTTTTGGTTGGTGTTGACATTAGGGCATCCTGCTTTTCAGACATAATAAAGATATTTTGGTGAGGAAGAGTAGTTTCTTTTGACTTTTATTTGTACTTTCCTCTCCTAGAAAAGGGAACTTGGCTCTCATTCTCCTTTATTCATGCATGTATTTAATGCAATAAATATTTAAGTGATTCAAATGTACAAAGCACTATGCCAGATATAATCTGGATATCCTGGACAACCTTTTCTCTCTGCATTTTACTTTCAAAATGTCTTGACTTGCTATTTTCCATGGACTTTGCTATGTATCTTATTAGCATCCTATGAGCATGAAATTTACCTATCTGAGCTCTCTTGAGAATAAATGTATTTTAAAATTTGACTTGCTATAATATTTTGAAACTTTTTAGTTTGACACATATTCTAGAGTCTATTTATTTCTTCTGTGATACTTTGGTTACACTGAGGACAAAGTGAGCCATGAGGACTGGAGTGAAGTCCTCAGCTTGAATGACAAGGCCTAAGATTGAATGTGAGATAAAAAGCAATGGCTTTTGTAGTAAAGTGTCTTTTTAAATATAAAAGTTAAAGCTCTCTTTTCAAACAAAGTGCAAAACTTTCAAAATAAAAAAATCATTAAATGTGGTAACTACCTACTTGATGGCTTTCTTTGTAAACATGACCAATTATTGTTTAAATCAATAATTCTTAACTTATGCACTATTATTCCACAGACTGGGCTATAGATGTTGTATTGGTTAGCTAAATGACAGTCATCTTTCTTATTTTTCTGAAAACATTAATCAATATAATTTTCTGAATATGTATTTCTCTTCTTTGTTTCCTCATCTATAAAATGAGGATAATACTAAGATCTATTTCCTAGACTTATTGAGAGGATTAAATAAGTTAATAGGTACAAGGTGCTAAGTGTATAAGTGCCGGGTATGTGTGCTCAAAATATGTACATCTTTTCTTAAACTTTGGATAACTACTTTCACATATCTGATCATTTTTGGAAACAACAAAATTTACAAGCTAATATCAAACGAACACAATGGGAATTATGAAATAGCCATGCATTTTAGTTCAACATTTTGTTTATTTCTATTGACAATTGTGCCTGTAATATTTATTCTATATTACTCACATATTAAAAATTTGGCAATAAAAGTGCCTTAATTGTGCATAATTAGATTAAATGGACGAATGATTTTTCTGCCATGAGCAAGTACTCTAAAACCTGAACACATTCCACAAACATTGCTTATATCACTCCTTGAATTTCTTTCTATTTGAGGAATATTTATTTATTTTTAAATGTTTATTTGTTTTTGAGAGAGAGAGAGAGAGAGAAAGAGAGAGGGAGAACAGGGGAGAGGCAGAGAGAGAGGGAGACAGAGGGACCCAAACGGGCTCTGTGCTGGCAGCAATGAGCCCAGTGCAGGGCTCAAACTCATGAACCGTGAGATTATGACCTGAGCCAAGTCAGACGCTTAACTGGCTGAGCCACCTAGGTGCCCCAGGAGTCTTTATTTTTGAGCGCACACATCCCAGGGTCACTAGCAGCTTGTTCTAAACCTTAAATTTGTATGCCTTTTCTTATTCTTACTCCCTTAGCAGAGTGTAGAGGGTCACCTTCCTTCCTCCTCTGCCTCAGTTTTCCTGTCTTTCTACCCATTGAAAAGGAAGAAAAGAGAGCTCTTGAAAGTAGAACTGTCCTGGGGCGCCTGGGTGGCGCAGTCGGTTAAGCGTCCGACTTCAGCCAGGTCACGATCTCGCACTCCGTGAGTTCGAGCCCCGCGTCAGGCTCTGGGCTGATGGCTCGGAGCCTGGAGCCTGTTTCCGATTCTGTGTCTCCCTCTCTCTCTGCCCCTCCCCCGTTCATGCTCTGTCTCTCTCTGTCCCAAAAATAAATTAAAAAAAAAAAAAAAAAAAAACGTTGAGAAAGTAGAACTGTCCTTCCCTAGCAGTGAGGCCAATGTTTTCCCTGTCCTTAATTAGAAAAGTTATTTTCCAAATTCCTCTTTTCATTTAATTTGGAGAATGTTTCACTTCAAATTCCTCATATTACATGTTGCTTCTTGGTCAACCAGCCCCAACACCTGGATTTGGCCCTTACAACCTCCTAAGCTATATGCTATTAAAGGCAACAAATCTCTATCCATGAGACTAATATTTAGGAGATTTAAAATAAACAAGTTAAAATAATTCGACTGGTTTTAAAACTAAAATGTTCAGTGGTTTTTATTAGTTTATTTTTTGTTTTTGTTTAATTCTACTGGGGATAATTATATTGGGATCACATACCTCCTCTATATAGGCCATTCTGTTTTCTGGATCCCCACATTCAGAAATATTTTGATTATTATTGAATAGTCAGATTTTCTAGCCTCTAAGCTTAGATTTCAATGAAAATTACAGGATTTTTTTTTTTAAGAAACGACAAAGAATAACTAAGAGACTCTAAATAGTTTAAAATTAGGCTCTGAGCATATTGGTCAGTTTATTTTCATGGTTATGAGATCCTTGTCTTATTCAATGCAGTGAAAATTCAATACCTTAGGCAGTTGGCCCAAGTTTGATTTTTAGGCATTTTGATTTATAAATTGAATTCTATGTAACCTTTACAGGATTCCCAACTCCATTATCATGTTATTACTTTTGTAATGTGTTTTGAGCACTGCCAATGTGTTCAGAATTGAAAAGCATATTAAAGTGAGCCTATTCCCACAATGGTCTAAACATTTTAGCTGAACTTTTTATTTTTCCACCTCTGCACATTTTGAAAATGCTGCTGTATATTATTTTGCCCCAAATAGACAGACGTTCCTTTCAAAGTAAGTGTTATTTGAGAGTTCTCATTTGCTAGTGTTGCAAGACTCCAGAGGACATTCTTTGGGGGTCCTTAATGGTAGCCTAAGGTGACAACCATCATCCCATCATCCCTCACATCTTTCAGGATGTTTGGGCCCTGTTATAAGAAATGAGCTTTGAAGTGTCCTTATTTTCTCCAGTATCTATGTATGGAAAATGGCCATTTTTACTTTCAAATCTCTAAATTTTCTTGTTGATCTAGGTTCATATTTTACTAATGAATGTGTCTACCTGAATATATAACAAATTTCTTAAGAGGCCAGGAACTCGAATAAATGTCTTTGTCTTTCAAGTGTTACTGTCTTTTAACTTTTCTAATCATTGTAGATGATGCTCCAGTTGTTCATTTCCCAGAGAAGCATCCAAAAGTCACTTTAAGGTGATTATCTTTTTATCTTCAGGCTCACTGAATCACTGAATCCTTGCTCTATTTCCAGGCCCACAAGACTATTATGCCTGAGATTTTGACTATATAATAATAGATTCAGGATATCCAGGGTTTAGTTATAATTTGCATGCCATTCACTTAACTAAAAGGCACGGAATTTTATACTGACTTTCAGTTTTCATTTTGTCATATTAGGCTTGTCAAATTTGGGAAAACTATTACTTAGGTTTCACCCGGAACCATTTAGGCTGATTTGAAAAATTGGTGTATTCAAACCGATTATGGCACATATTCATTCCTTATTTTTCAGTCCGATGGCTCAGCCGTACATCCAGGTGCCAATAAATTTGGAAGCTGTTTATTAGTTTACTAAATTGCATAAGTGAGGGTAAGATAAAAAAATTTTTATTTGAGAGAAAGAGCATGAGCAGGGCAGAGGGGCAGAGGGAGAGAAAGAGAGAGAATCTTAAGCAGACTCCACACTTGGTGCAGAGCTGGACACGGGGCTCCATCCCACGACCCTGGGATCATGACTTGAAACAAAATCAAGAGTTGGGTGCTCAATCAACTGAGCCACCCAGGTGCCCCAATAAAAACATAATGTTTCTAATCACTATTTGGTAACGTAAAAACTTGGTTGATAGTGATGTTTAGTTTACTTATTCAAAGATCAAACAGCAAGAATCGCTCTATCATTGTTTTTACATTGAAATAATCAACCACTGAGCCATGCTTGACCTTTGTAAAGCCATTAGTTGAACTAAGTGGAAAGCACATTCCAATTCTGAATTGGATGTTTAGAATGAGTGTTAGAGTAATGCCTGTGATTAATGAGGATGATCTTGACAATTATGGCTCACTATTTGTTCACATTCCAATTTTAAAATAAAACTGAAAAACTTAATACTGCCTTCACTGGTACTCTTTAACCATTTCTTCATCCTTATGGTATATTTTTAAACTGAAGAAAGCTTTATGGTAGCTGCTGAAATTTAAAGGAGATGTATGTAGCCTGGCTAAATAGTTGAAGAAATGATTTGCTGAAAAATAAATCGTAGTACGTAACATTGCTAAAAACTGATAAATTTGGGGAGGAGGGAAATTAGCTTAGTATTCAAAAATACTATTTATTTAGTTATTAGAAGTATTCATTTGTGACCAATTAGTTTCTGAATGTTTCATTTAATAACAAAAGCAAATTATTTAAATTCTTTTTTAAAATAATTTTTTTAACGTTTATTTATTTTTGAGAGCAAGAGAGAGTGACCGAGCAGGGGAGGGGCAGAGAGAGAGGGAGCCACAGAATCTGAAGCAGTCTCCAGTCTCTGAGCTATCAGTGCAGAGCCCCATGTGGGGCTCAAACCCACGAACTGCAAGATCATGACCTGAGCCAAAGTCAGACACTTAGCCACTGAGCCACCCAGAAACAAAAATTTAATATTATTAAAATGTTGTCCAATAATTTGAAATGGCATAAATGACAAAAAATTAGTCTAAAAATTGAAAGCCCAAATATAATTAACAAAAATTTAAAAAATCCATAAAGGCTATAAAACTATTCCCAGATTTTGCTGAAATTATCCAGTCTCCTCAGCCCATTTATACTATTAGTATGTTTTGATAAATGGACAAAAATGCTCAAAGGCATATAAAATTTTTCCCTTCATCATCCCCATCATGCACCAACATTATCCTCTTTTTCACTCCTCCTGAAACACACCCAAAGATCATAGGTAACTATAAACACTGAACTTAGGCTTCAAAGCATAAATGTCTAGGAATTTCTAAGAATTCTGAAATACCAGACTTTGGAGTTGGGTGGAAGTAGGTAAGGATGACAGGATCTTGTTCATAAGAGATTTAAACAAACTGGCTTTCCCATATACTGAATAATAAAGGGTATGGGAGTCACCTAGTAGGTATAGACCCTACTAGAGTAGGGAAGAGCTGTCCTGTAGGGTGGTGAAAGTATAGCATGGCTGGGGTGGAATTTTAGTCTCTTTATGTATTCCTCTGCTAGGGCCACTGTGATAAAGTACTACAAACTGGGTAGTTCAGACAACAGATTTATTTTCTCAAAGTTCTGGAGGCTAGAAGATGAAGATCAGGCTGTCGGCAAGGATGGTTCCTTCTGAAGGCTTCCAGGAAGCCTCTGTTCTATGCCTCAATCCTCTGGTGGTTTGCTAGCAATCGTGGGCATTCCCCGGCTTCTGGAAGCATTACCCTGGCGATGTGCATGGGTAGCACAGCTCACAGCTGTGGACATGATATTCTACCGTATGGGTCTCTGTCAATATTGCTTCTGAAATTTGGATGTGTCTCCATGACGCTCTACTATCCTTACAAGGACTGATTCTAGAATGCCCTTTTCTTCATTTCTCTCTCCTCTGAATCGTAGTCTTATGCATGTGCAGCTCATTATACCAGGGCCTAGGTCATACAGTTGAATCCAGCTGAAAAGGATGCTGAGAAAAATTTCTAACTTCTTACTTGGAAAGATGAGACTCAGATGGTGACAAATTCCTTCAAACATAAGAAGAATAAATTAAATGAGCTAAGATATTAGAAACCTTGTGAAAATGTTCATGTCATATTCCATCATAGGCAACTACCATAACTTTCTGATTTATTTCCTTGAATAATGATCTTCTTGGTTGACTCCAACTCCCTTTTCCAGTAAATAACTTGGACAACCCAGTTCTTTAAGATATATTTGGGTTATAAGGTACTTATCATACATATCCCATTTTATGTGATACCGCTAAGCTTCTGAGAAGGTCAGCACCAGCAGTCAGTCAGGATACCAGTTTCTTCAAATGCTTGCCAAATATTTTTCATTATCTTATATAAAGTATTTTATGATTGCTTTGTTAATTGTATATCTAATTGTTAGTGAGGTTGAGCATCCCGTTATATACATTTTAGATATTCCTGTTTCTCCTACATGTTTTATCTTCCGTCTTTTCTATCTTTCTTTTGTTAATTTACAGGAGTTCCTTGTAAATTTTAGATATCAATCTTTTGTTTTTCTAGGAATTTAAAAACATTTTCAGTCAGTATATCACAGTTTGTAACTTTGTAATCTTTTGCTAAAGAAAAATCTTTAATTTTGATGTTGTAAAATCATTTGATTTTTTTTACCTTATGCTTTGTAATTTGGGGGTCTTGGAAAAGAAAGTCACTGAACAAGTGTTCTACCTCTTTGCCTTTAGAAGTTTTACCTTTATTCCCTCTTCGAGTTTTACCTTTCACCTTTATTTATTTATTTAATCCATCAAGTGTTCCATTAGATATGGAGAAAGGAGTCCAGCCTAATGTTTCTCCATATTGAGTCAGTTTTTTTCACTGCTATCTACTAAATCACCTCCCCCTGATTTGTAGTGCTACCTTTTAGTTTCTGTACTTGCGTGGATCTGTTTTCAAACTTTCTAGTATGAAAGTTTATGAGAACTTGCTTTTGGTGTGAACATTGTTATTATTTTTAAAAGTATCCTAGGATTCTGTATAATTTCTTGACTAGCTATTCCTGGATCTTTATTTTTCCATATAAATTTTAATAATTTGTTGATTTTCTTAGACATTCCCTATGCAATTTAATTAGTATTGTACTATAGGTTAATGGAATTTTCATTTCATTCGTGAATGTAATATCTCTATTTTTCTTTGCATCTTTTAAGTTTTATAAGTTTCATTCTAAAAGTCATGGGCATTTTCATTAGGATAATGCCTAGATATTTAATAATTTTGTTTATATTGTGAATAATGTCTTATTTTTCTATTTGGTTATTGTTGAGGAATAATAGTTGAATTTTACTGAATTTTATCTGGCAACTACTACTTCTATAGCATTCTTCTAAGTAGATGAGCAGATTACCTGAAAATAATAATTTTTTCTCTTTAACCACACTTGAGAATTGAAAAAATTGCTATTTAAAACATTTATCTTGCTTTAATATAAAGGGAGAAATTAAAATTTCTCTATTTTATATGCTGTTTGCTGTAAATTTTGGTAGGTAGTTTTCTTTCAAGTTAAATAAGTTCTTTTCTAGTATACTATATTATAAATTCCTAGGATAACTATGTTTTGATATAGTTTGATACTTATTCTTAATTCTGTGACATCATCATGTAATTTTTTTCATCTTTTAGTTAATTAATGTGAGAAATTGTATTTTTATATTTGTTGATCTCAAACCATCCTTGAATTCTTAGAATAAGCCATACCTGATCATGAGGTATAATTTCAATACATATTTTTAAGTTAGTATTCAATTCAGAGTTTTTCTAAGTTCGTATGATAAATAAGACTATTACTTTATTTTATTTTATTATTTACACAATCTTGAAATTAAGCTTATATTAATCTTTTTAAAGTTTTCTAACTGTTTTCTCTCTGGAACAAATGGTATAACACAGAGATTATTAATAGTATGGAAGAACTGTCTTCTAAGGCCATCTGAGCTGGGAGATTTCGAAGGTTTTTGATTAGCATTTTAATTATTTTGGAGGGGGAGGCATTATTCTTATTGAAATAATAAGAAAATGTGCTATGTTATATACTCATCCTTACCTCCTACGTCTCTTGCATTTATTTTATTTTTGGACCAAGTATTTCTATCAAAATTTTCAAAAACATGTTAAGGGCAAATGTTCAGAGACCTTATATGGCAGAAAATATCTTTAATTTTCAATTGTAAATAAAAGCTTAGCAAAACATTACATTTTAGGTTTCAAGTTCATTTCCTTTATTATTTATTTATTTATTTATTTATTTATTATTTATTTATTTACTTATTTATTTATTTTCAAATGTTTACTTTGGGGGGGAGGAGGGAGAGCACAGTGGGGTAGGAGCAGAGAGAGAGAGACAGAGAGAGAGAGAGAGAGAGAGAGAGAGAGAGAGAGAGAGAGAAAGAGAGAATCTGAAGGAGGCTCCAGCCTCTGAGCTGTCAGCACTGAGCCCAACACAGGGCTGGAACCCATGAACTGTGAGATCATGACCTGAGCTTAAGTTGGATGCTTAAGGGACTGAGCCATCTAGGTGCCCCCAAACTGCTCTTCCTTTAATTTTGAAAACATTACTTGAATGTTTTTTGTGTTCAGTATTTCTGAAAGAAGCAAAAAAAAATTTTTGATTCTTTTTCTTTCAAGGTCTTCTGCTCTTTCAGGAAGCTTTTTGTAATTTTTTCCTGTCTTTGAAATTATTAAATTTTACTGGACTGTGGTCAGAATATTTATTTACTTTTTCTATCTAGTTTTATTGCCACCCTGAGTCATTTCACTTGAGATCTTTCATTTTTCTTTAATTATGGAGATTTGCTAGTTATTTCTTCAAACACTTCCTTTCCATCACATATTTCTTTTCTTTAAAACACTGCTGTTGTATGTGTGTTGATACTTTCTCCTCTGCCTTTTATACTTCTCAAAAGGTTTTTTTTTTAATTTATTTTTCATTTTGGCTTCATTTCTGATGGCTTCTGAGAATGTTCTTTCACCTGTCTTATAGCTAACAAACATTTCATTCTTTGCATGTGACTTTTCTGCTTTTCAACCTACTTAGTAAGTTCTATCAGTTCTAGTGTTCAGTTCTAGTGTTTCATATTGGTGTTTCTTTATAATTGCTTTTCATTCTTCATGTAACTACTATTATCCCTTATAGTTTTGAAAACATCTCATTAATTTGACATTCCTTTTTACTTTAGATTATTAATTCAGCTTCATCTAATGCAGTTTGTCAGTTGTGTGTGTGTGTGTGTGTGTGTGTGTGTGTGTGTGTGTGTGTTTGATAGTGATTGGGCTTTCTCAGTGATTTTTATTGTCTGCAAAAGTTCGTTGTCTCTAGAGGTGAGTAGTAACTTTGTCTGACTATATGTATTTTCTTTTGCGGATAGGGGTGAGGAATGCTAAAGACCAAACCTTTGCATGCTCTTCTACTTGTGAGTTTAGGAACAGAGGGGTAGGTGGGACCTGCCTTAAACAAAGAGCCTCTGCCTTCACAGCAGGGCTAGATCACTCTCCGTTTACCACACACCAGTAGACCTCTCTGGGCCTCAGGGAATTTCCTTGAACCTTCCTATTGACACTGTTATTTACTTGAACGAACTAGAAGTCAGAATATGAAGTGGGTGGGGTGCCTGGTGGCTCAGTCAGTTAAGCGTCCGACTTCAGCTCAGGTCATGATCTCACAGTCCGTGAGTTCGAGCCCCACCTTGGACTCTGTGCTGACAGCTCAGAGCCTGGAACCTGCTTCAGTCTGTGTTTCCCCCTCTCTCTGCCCCTCCCCTGCTCATGCTCTGTCTCTGTCTCAAAAATAAATAAATACATTTAAAAAAACTAAAAAAAAAAAAAGAACATGAAGTGGGTGGAGAATGAGTGTCTGCTTGTAAATGTTATCTATCTCCTACCTTAGCCAGCTAGAGTCCCCACTGATATTGCCCTACCAGCTAGCCTGGGCGAGCCAGCTGACATTGCTGTGCACTTACTTTGCATGGGGAATGGGTAGACACTGATCCACCCTACTAATCTGAAAAGAAAAAAGAATTCAACTAAAAAGCTGCACCTCATACCCACTTCCCAAAGCCCTCTTATGCTCTTGTACTTCAAAATCTTGTCTTCCTAGAGTTTTCCTGCCATTTAAAAATGTTATATTCTCAGAACTACCAATATCCCCCTTGATTTGGTTTGGGTACAAGGGAGGATGCCAGCCGCTTACCTTTGTTCATTATCTTGTCAAGGACCCTTGATTTCATTTTCTTCATTTAATTTTGGAGGGATGGTGATGATTCTCACTGGATATTGACTATTCTATTTCTTTCAACCTGCTTGTCTATCCCTCAGTTTTTCTTTTGGCAATACCATTACTATTTATAACCATTTTCCTTACTACATATTTGTATTCTTGTGTTGTTTGTTACATATTCCCCCAAACTCCCCAAAGAAAATCCTTTCTCAGATTTTAGATTGATTTTGTATTTCATGACAATGATTTCAGGGTTCATAGACTGAATCATAATTTCAGCTATTTCAAACTCATAAATCAGTATTACTAAGGTGTATCTGAAGAACTAAAACACTTTTATTGCAAATCTGAGTGATAATATGGGCCTCAGGATTGCCCTGGAATATGGATGAGAACCGACCATTTAGGGACAAATATTCTGGCTGATAACAGACAGCCAGCCAAACGCAGCCCCTGATAAAGATAAATAACCTGTACTCAGGGAAATTTTTTGCATCATTAAACATGGTGAGCATATTAGCTAGCAGGGGGTGGAGCCGAGTCCCCAAAGAGATAAATCTAAATTATGTGCGCTGCAGTGATCATAACAGTAATGCACCATCTTGGCTAACTAGCTGACATCAATGGGGAAGGGAATTTCAGATTTAAATGAACCAAACTAAAAGCATTTCAGTGCACATACAGATTAATTGGAGCATATTCATGAACTTTTCAGCCCTATTATGCCTCTTTTCAGTTTTCTTTTTCTTTTTTTCTTTCTTTCTTTCTTTTTTTTTTGACTGGTGCCAAATACAAAGAGCTTAGAATTTTCCTGTCAAACCTTGCATCTTTGTTTCTTCTTTTCACTTTCTTATGCAGCTTGATTAATTACTCTCCAATTTGCTCTGCATTAATCTCCCTCCTACACAGTTGTATCAGTACTTGCCAAAATCTCTTTGTGTGTGCGTGTGTGTGTGTGTGTGTGTGTGTGTGTGTGCAACTAAGATGGATAATATAAGTTCAGTGACATTTCTCTTAGATGAGTTGATAAAGTAGTCATTTGTTAATACTGTACTTTTGAAACACAGAATATCCCAAATTCAAGGTGAAAAAGCACTGCTAATTGCTTCCGAAGACACATCTTGTTGATAATGCAACCAATTTGAAAAATCTGAGAAAGCTTTCTTATAACAAAATTTGATTTTGTTATTCATTGTTATTTGTGTTAGACAATCTCTTACTGGTAAGGTACCTACCTATACTGAAAAATCACAATATCTGATTTTCTGTCACTCATCTCCCTTTGTACCTCTAGGAAGTTATAGTACTATACTGGTAAATGGAGAAGAAAAACATTACTGGGTTGTGGGAATAAGTTAGCCAATACTTAAAGATATGTTTTTTTTCCATACTTCAGATAAAAATAATTAAGTGAGCTCCTGCTAGACTGTAAGATATACATGACCATGCCTGTCTTAATTCACAGTTGTCATGCCAATGCACAGCACACTTATGTAATAGGTGCCAGGTAAAGATTTATGGAATGAATGATTAATTTTCAAAACTGTTTCTATGATAGGAAACAATTGATGTAAAGTTGGGGCTGGTGAGAGGAGTAGCAGTGAAAGTTGACTTACAGTTTTAACCAGAGAGGAAACTAGTTGGAATAGATACCACTAGGCCATTTTTTTATTTATTGATTTTTCACATGTTTGTGGATATGCCAGTCATTTTCCTTACGAAAGTTTATCTGTTAAAAGTGAACTTCCAAAATCATCTATCATGGAAAGATACCTGGAGATACTGTGGGTTTCAATTACACTTCAACCACTTCCTGTAGAATAATCTGAGTCAATCCCTCAACCTCTTTCTTTCAACTTCTTCAGATGAGTGACAGGATACTTCTCACCAGGGGTCGTTGTGATGGTTAAATGAATAAAGCATGGCGTGTGATGGTACCTAGCACAATATGCAGAAGGTGAGTGCGACACATTGTCTACTTTCTTGCTGTTTCCCTGCTCTTCCGAGTGCAAGGACAACGTTTTCTAAATCACAGTCCTTTTATTTACAACAGTCAGAGTTCTCATAGATAATAAATATGCTTTTATATTTAATTGTTCTTAATTTGAAAAGATGCCAGAAACATGACTTATATAGATACTAAAGCATAATCCAGAAGCCTGTCATATTGAAAATAAATAAGATTTAAAACCTAACTTTTCTATCTAATCTTTTTTTCTGGAAATGACAACCTAATCTTATTTTCCCCTCATTACTGAGTAGACTGCCTCTTTCCAGTTCTCCTGGATTCTGTTACAAATCAATTCCTGATCCCAGAGGCTTGGCCTCTGGCAGTTTCTCTTTTGCGTTTCTAGTCCTAGTAATTTTTGTATCTTCCAACAACAGTGAGTGCATTTACTTTGCTGGCCTGTATTGTAAGGTGGAGTTTTGCTCTCCTGCCCCCTTGTGTATGTCTACAAAATGCGGAATACTGACAACGCTGATGCCTTTTCTTCTTGACTTTCTTTTAATAAAGAAAATCCTATTTACTGCCCCCCTGCCCTTGACTCTGCTTTTTTTAATGCAAACACACACTTATAATGAAGGAAATGTACCGAGTTGCCTGCTTTCATAGCAAAACTTCTACTCTTTCTAACCTGCCATTCCTCTACTAGATTTCCCTCTAGGGTAATCAAATGGAGTATTTTTCAATGCATTTATGTCTGTTTAGGGTGTTGAATAGAAAGTTAAAAGATATGCAAATGGAAGGTTTTAGTTTGAGGAAAAAGGAATGAAAAGTTAGCAAATGGAATTATTGTGACTCAAATATTTTGCTTAGTTACTTTGCTTTATTCAGATATAATCTGGATAAAACATCTAGTCTGGCTATTTATTTATCCAAAAAAAGTTTGTAAAGTAGTTAGATTTATTAGAATAATTTTTTTTGTTCCTTTAACTTTGGTATCAAGAGACTTAGCACAAGTGTAATAAGGCTTTAGGGATTCAGCGCAGGAAATGATTACTAGGGGGCAAACTTCACAGGGGATGGGAATGGCATTTAGGTCATTCCCCTTAGTCTATCTTGGGGCAACCTACCTAATATCTAGCACAAAAGTCACATGAGCAAGATACCATCTTTCTTGGTTCAGAACCAAGTTCTTAGATTTGTTCATTGCATCTAATTATTACCATGTTGGAACATCTTTATTCCATACAGCTGTTCTTATCCTAGTCCCACCTTGAATGAAAGACTCCCCTTCAATGTCAATTGATGGCGATCTAGGTTCTTCTCCACTCCCTTGCCCACCCCTTAAGATCCCTGGGCATAAATATCTTCCTAGGGCTCAATTTGGGATTTATTTTAATTCTCTTGATTGAAGAATGAAAAGAATGTAGTGCCTGGATGACTCAGTTGGTTAAGTATCCTACTCTTAATTTTGGCTCAGGTTCACAGTTTGTAAGTTAGAGCCCCACATCAGGCTCTGTGCTGACACACAGAACCTGCTTGTGATTCTCTGTCTCCCTCTCTCTTTGCCCCTCCACACATACTCTCTCTCTCTCAAAAAATAAAAATAAAAGTAAAATAAAATAAAATAAACATTAAAAAAAGTGAATGAAAAGTAGACAGGTGATTCAGAAAGAGATTTGCTCTATCTCTATAGCAAGACTATGAGAAAGGCATGTAAAAATATCTTCTTTAGACAGAATGTCATTTATAGATTAGGAATTAGTGTGGTGTACTGGTGAGGTAGGGAGACCTTTGGTCTCCTTATGCGTATTGTTTAATATCCTAGTTTTAAGTGATAACTTTCAAAATACATTTCCTGTAACTTTGTATGAAATCCTCTAATAGAACCAAAAAGTGCATTACATTCTATGAGGTAACACCTTACATATTAGAAATGATCTACTATTTTTGCTGTCATTACTTTGAATGTTCTTTGACAATTTTTTTGGTAATAATAGCAAGATTTATCAAGCTACTTTCATGTAGACAGAAATCTCTTTAATATAAAAATAATAATTACGAATGCAGCATTAGCAATTACTTTTTTATTTATTTTTAAAAAATTTATATACAAGTTAGTTAACATACAGTGCAACAATGATTTCAGGAGTAGATTCCTTAATGCCCTTTACCCATTTAGCCCATTCCCCATCCCACAACCCCTCCAGTAACCCTCTGTTTGTTCTCCATCTTTAAAAGTCTCTTATATTTTGTCCTCCTCCCTGTTTTTATATTATTTTTGCTTCCCTTCTCTTATATTCATCTGTTTTGTATCTTAAAGTCCTCATATGAGTGAAGTCATATGGTATTTGTCTTCCTCTGACTAATTTCACGTAGCATAATACCCTCTAGTTCCATCCATGTAGTTGCCAATGGCAAGATTCTACTCTTTTTGATTGCCAAGTAATGCGCCATTGTATGTATGTATACACACACACACACACACACACACACACACACACACACACACCCCACATCTTCTTTATCCATTTGTCCATCAATGGACATCTGGTCTCTTTCCATACTTTGGCTATTGCTGATAGTATGGCTATAAACATTGGGGTGCATGTGTCCCTTTAGAACAGCATATCTGCATCCCTTGGATAAATACCTAGTAGTGCAATTGCTGGGTTGTAGGGTAGTTCTGTTTTTAGTTTTTTTTTTTTTTTTTTTTTTTTTAGGAACCTCCATACTATTTTCCAGAGTGGCTGCACCAATTTGCATTCCCACCAGCAGTACAAAAGAGATCCTCTTTCTCCGCATCCTCAGCAACATTTGTTGTTTCCTGAGTTGTTAATGTTAGCCATTCTGACAGGTGTGAGGTGATATCTCATTGTGGTTTTGGGTTGTATTTCCCTGATGATGAGTGATGTTGAGCATTTTTTCATGTGTCAGTTGGCCATCTAGATGTCTTCTTTGGAGAAATATCTACTCATGTCTTTTGCCCATTTCTTCACCGGATTATTGTTATTTGGGTGTTGAGTTTGATAAATTCTTCATTTTGGATACTAACCCTTTATCTGATATGTCGTTTGCAAATATCTTCGCCCATTCCATCAGTTGCCTTTTAGTTTTGCTGATTGTTTCCTTTGATGTGCAGCAGATTTTTATTTTGATGAGGTCCCAATAGTTCATTTTTGCTTTTGTTTCCCTTGCCTCTGGAGACTTGTTGAGTAAGTAGTTGCGGAGGCCAAGGTCAAAGCGATTTTTTCTCCTCAAGAATTTTGATGGCTTCCTGTCTTACATTTAGGTCTTTCATCCATTTTCAGTTTATTTTTGTGCATGGTATAAGAAAATGGTCCAGGTTTATTTTTCTGCATGTTGCTATCCAGTTTTCCCAGGACCACTTGCTGAAGAGACTGTCTTTATTCCATTGGATATTCTTTCCTGATTTGTCAAAGATTAGTAGGCCATACGTTTGTGGGTTCATTTCTGGGTTTTCTATTCTGTTCCATTGATCTGAGTGTCTGTTTTTGTGCCAGTACCACACTTGTCTTGATAATTACAGCTTTGTAATACAGCTTGAAGTCTGGGATTGTGATGCCTCCTGCTTTAGTTTTCTTTTTCAAGATTGCTTTGGCTATTTGGGGTCTTTTCTACTTCCCTACAAATTTTAGGATTGTTTGTTCTAGCTCTATGAAGAATGCTGGTGTTATTTTGATAGGGATTGCATTGAATATGTAGATTGCTTTGGGTACTATTGACATTTTAACAATATTTGTTCTTCCTATCCAGGAGCATGGAATCTTTTTCCATTTTTTTGTGTCTTCTTCAATTTCTTTCATAAGCTTTCTATAGTTTTCAGTGTATAGATTTTTCACCTCTTTGGTTAGATTTATTCCTGGGTATTTTATGGTTTTTGGTGAAATTTTAAATGGCGTCAATTCTTTGATTTCTCATTCTGTTGCTTCATTATTGATGTATAGGGATGCAACCAATTTCTGTGCATTGATTTTATATCCTGCAACTTTGCTGAATTCATGGATGAATTCTAGAAGTTTTTTTTGTGAAATCTTTAGGGTTTTCCATATAGAGTATCATGTCATCTGTGAAGAGTGAAAGTTTGACCTCCTCCTGGCCAATTTGGATGTGTTGTTTGATTGCTGAGGCTAAGATTTCCAATACTGTGTTGAATAACAGTGATGAGAGTGGACATCCCTGTCTTGTTCCTGACCTTAGGGGGAAAGCACTCAGTTTTTCCCCATTGAGGATCATATTAGCGTTGGGTCGTTCATATATGGCTTTTATGATCTTGACATATGATCCTTCTATCCCTGCTTTCTTGAGGGTTTTTAAGCAAGAAATGATGCTGTATTTTGTCGAATACTTTCTCTGCATCTATTGAGAAGATCATGTGGTTCTTGTCCTTTCTTTTCTTGATGTATTGAATCACACTGATTGTTTTGCAGATATTGAACCAGCCCTGCATCCCAGGTATAAATCCCACTTGGTCGTGGTGAACAATTTTTTTTAATGTATTGTTGGATCCGGTTGGCTAGTATCTTGTTGAGGATTTTTGCATCCATGTTCATCAGGGAAATTGGTCTATAGTTCTCCTTTTTAGTGGGTCTCTGTCTGGTTTTGGAATCAAGGTAATGCTGACTTCATAGAAAGGGTTTGGAAGTTTTCCTTCCGTTTCTATTTTTTGGAACAGCTTCAAGAGAATAGGTGATAATTCTTCCTTAAATGTTTGGTAGAATTCCCCTGGAAAGCCATCTGGCCCTGGACTCTTGTTTTTTGGGACATATTTGATTACTAATTCAATTTCCTTACTGTTTATGGGTCTGTTCAAATTTTCTATTTCTTCCTGTTTCAGTTTTGGTAGTATATATGTTTCTAGGAATTTTTCCATTTCTTCCAGATTACCGATTTTATTGGCATATAATTGCTCATAATATTCTCTTATTATTGTTTTTATTTCTGTTGTGTTGGTTGTGATCTCTCCTCTTTCATTCTTGATTTTATTTATTTGGGTCCTTTCCTTTTTCCTTTTGATCAAACTGGCTAGAGGTTTATCAATTTTGTTAATTCTTTCAAAGAACTAGCTTCTGGTTTCATTGATTTGTTCTACTGTTTGTTGTTGTTGTTGTTGGTGGTGGTGGTGGTGGTTTTGATAGCATTAATATCTGCTCTAATCTTTATTATTTCCTGTCTTCTGCTGGTTTTGGGTTTTATTTGCTGTTCTTTTTCCAGCTCCTTAAGGCGTATGGGTAGGTTGTGTATCTGAGATCTTTCTTCCTTCTTTAGGAAGGCCTGGATTGCTATGTACTTTCCTCTTATGACCACCTTTGCTGCATCCCAGAAGTTTGGGGTTGTGGTGTTATCATTTTCATTGACTTCCATATACTTTTCAATTTCCTCTTTAACTTCTTGGTTAGCCCATTCATTCTTTAGTAGGATATTCTTCAGGCTCCAAGTATTTGTTACCTCTCCAATTTTTTTCTTGTGGTTGATTTCAAGTTTTATAACGTTGTGGTCTGAAAATATGCACGATATGATCTCGATCTTTTTGTACTTACTTAGGGCTGATTTGTGTCCCAGTGTGTGGTCTATTCTGGAGAACGTTCCATGTGCACTGGAGAAGAATGCATATCTGTTAAGTCCATGTGGTCCAGTGTGTCATTCAAAGCCATTGTTTCCTTGTTGATTTTTTGATTAGATGATCTGTCCATTGTTGTAAGTGGCGTGTTGAAGTTCCCTATTATTATGGTATTATTATCAATGAGTTTCTTTATGTTTATGATTAATTGTTTTATATATTTGGGTGCTTTCACATTTGGAAAATAAATGTTTACAATTGTTAGGTCCTCTTGGTGGATAGACCCCCTTAATTATGATTTAGTGCCCTTCTTCATCTCTTGTTACAGTCTTTATTTTAAACTCTAAATTGTCTGTTATAAGTATGGCTACTCTGGCTTTCTTTTGTTGACCATTAGCATGATAGATGGCTCTCTGTCACCTTACTTTCAGTCTGAAGGAGTATATGTCCAAAGAGTGTCTCTTGCAAACAGCATATAGATGGCTCTTGTTTTCACTCCATTCTGTTACCCTATGTCTTTTGATTGGAGCATTTGGTCCATTGACATTTAGAATAAGTACGGAATGATATAAGTTTATTGCCATTATGTTGCTTGTAGAGTTGGAGTTTCTATTGGTGTTCTCTGGGCCTTTCAAGTCTTTGTTGCTTTTGGTCCTTTTTTTCCCCCCCTGTCTTTTCTCTCCTCAGAGAGTCCCCCTTAAAATTTCTTGCAGGGCCGGTTTAGTGGTCACAAACTCCTTTAATTTTTGTTTGTCTGGGAAACTTTTTATCTGTCCTTCTATTTTGAATGACAGCCTTGATAGATAAAGAATTCTTAGGTGCATATTTTTCTGATTCAGCCCATTGAATATATCCCGCCACTCCTTTCTGGCCTACCAAGTTTCTGTGGATAAGTCTGCTGCAAACATGATCTGTCTTCCCTTGTATGTTAAGGACATTTTTTTCCTTGCTGCTTTCATGATTCTTTCCTTTCCTCAGTATTTTGTGGATTTAACTATGATATGCCTTGTTGAAGGTTGGTTTTTGTTGAATCTAATGGTAGTCTTCTGTGCTTTATGGATATTGATGCCTGTGTCTTTCCCCAGGTTAGGAATGTTTCCCGCTATGATTTGCTCACATAACCCTTCTATCCCTTTTTCTCTCTCTTCCTCTTCTGGGACCCCTATAATTCTGATGTTATTTTTTAATGAGTCACTGATCTCTAATTCTTAAATTGTGCTCTTTTGCCTTAGTTTTCCTCTTTTTTTCTGCTTCATTATTCTCCATAAGTTTGTCCTCTGTATCACTGATTGGTTGCTCTGCCTCATCTAACTTTGCCACTGTGGCAGCCATTTGAGATTGCAGCTCAGTTATAGCATTTTTTATTTCATCCTGACTAGCTTTTACTTCTTTTATCTCCACAGAAGGGATTCTAATCTATTTTTGACCCCAGCTAGTATTCTTACTATCGTGATTCTAAATTCTGGTTCAGACATCTTGCTTGCACCTGTGTTAAGTCCCTGGCTGTCATTTCTTCTTGCTCTTTCTTTTGGGGTGAATTCCTTTGTTTTGTCATTTTGACGGAAGAAAAGGAATTAATTAAGTAAAAAAAGTTAAAATTAAAAACAACACACACACACACAAAATCAAATAAATGATGCTAGATCCTAGGATCTGCCTTTTTTGTTCTGGTTGTTGAAAGGAACTTGATAGATTAGAAGAAAGTGGGGGGAGGAAAACATTTGAAAATTTGAAAAAATGAATACAATCAAATAGAATAAAATGAAATGATGGAAAATAGAATTTGAAGAATTTACAAAAAAAGTAAAAAATATAGTAGAAAAAAATTAAAAATATTTTTAGTAAAAATTGAAAATAAAAAAATTTTTGTCTGTATTCAAGGAAAAAAAAAAGAAATGAAAAATAAAGAAAAAAAGAAAATTGAATAGCTGGACCAGTGAACAGACTGAAATACAATTGAAATTACATCTTTTTCCTGTAGAAATAAAACTATGAAGCACTTTATAGTCCGTAAACTAAGCAGGCAGAGAGACTGTGGTGTTCCTGAAGAGCGAGGTTGGCCCAGTTGAGTGGGGCTTATTGTTCAGCTCCATTCTTCACTAGATGGCGCTGCTTATCTTACTGAGGTGGATTGTTGTGGTACTTATAGGTGTGTATGTGCATGTGCCAGAGGGGTGAAAATGGCGTCACCCAGCTTCCTAGTCTCTAGTATCGGAACTCTACTCTCTCTGATCAGCAATCGTGCACCTGTCCTTTTTCTGCAGCATCTGTCCACTTCCCCCTTATACACTGTGACCAAGCCATCAGGCTGCCAAGTTTCACCTCCCTCCTGAGTTATATCTCTGATATGGCTGTGTTTCCTGATCCCTCACTTCTGAGGGACTGTGGCTTTGACCCTCTCTGACCCTCTGTGGGAGGGTCTCACAGAGCAATGGCTGGGTTCTGGCCGCACCCAGGAACGTTTGAGGAATTGTGCTGCTGCCAATGCCCAGAGACTTCAGGTGAGTGCAAGCCTGCCCCAAAAAAGTTCACGCGATCTTGTAGCAGCAGAGTTTCAGGGATTATGGAAAATCACAACACACATCTGGTGCCAGGATTCCCCTTTAACGTCCTTGTAATGGCACCAGTGAATGTGGTTTCTCTCTGGAGTCCACTGGGACTTTTGCCTGTGGGGAGGCCACACAGCCTCTAACAAATGTCCTGTCAGCAGGGCAACTGCCTCTCCCTGTGTGGCCCAAGGTCTTCCCCAGACCCTAGTCTGCTCCTGGGCATTCACCCTTCCCACCAGATCCCTACCAGGTATAGAGCTGCGGAGTTGCAGACTCTGCAATCTCCCTGTTTATAGAGTCTTAATGGAATTTAAACCCTCTCCTTTCTCCCTTTTTTGTTCAGTCCCTGCAGCTATTTCCACTTTTCCACTTTGTGTCCAGCTGCTTTTGGGGAGGGTATGCTTTTCCCATACTCTTCCCCCCGTTTCTGTCATCTCTCTGCAAGCAAAAACAGCTCCCTGTCCTCCATGGCTTCTCTCTCCCCCAGTTCACCTCTCTGCGCTGTGTACCTGCTGATTTCTGTGGTTCAGGTTGTGCAGATTGTTGTGTTAATCCTCAAATCAGTTTTCTAGGTGTGCAGGATGGTTTAGTGTTGGTCTGGCTTTATTTCATGGACAGGAGACACAAAAAACACTTCCGTATTCTTCTGCCATCTTGTCTCCTTTGACAATTTTTTATCATACTTTTTTTTAAATTTGTTTTGTTTTGTTTACATCGT
Source organism: Puma concolor (assembly GCF_028749965.1). Lineage (NCBI taxonomy): Eukaryota > Metazoa > Chordata > Mammalia > Carnivora > Felidae > Puma > Puma concolor. The sequence continues at coordinate 83,228,657 of NC_141671.1, forward strand.
CCTTAGTTGGGCTCTTTGTTATCATTATACTTTTTCCTCTTCTTTTCCAGTAAGAGCTACAAAAGAACTTTTATTTTTTATGTAATAGTTGACACGCAATGTTATATTAGTTTCAGGTGTACAACATAGTGATTTGACAGCTCTGTACCTTATGCTATGCTCACCATCATTGTAGCTACCATCTGTCACCATACAACACCATATATTTCCTATGCTTTATCCCCCTGACTTACTCATTCTGTAACTGGAAGCCTGTATCTCTCAGTTCCCTTCACCCATTTTACCCATCCTCCCACCTTCTTCCTTCTGGTAACCATCACTTTGTTGTCTGTACTTATGGGTCTGTTTCTGCTTTTTTGTTTGTTCATTTGTTTTTTAGATTTCACATGTAGGTAAAATCATATGGTATTTGTCTTTCTGTCTTATTTCATTTATTATAATACACTCTAGGACCATCCATGTTGTCACAAATGGCAAAATCTCATTCTTTTCATGGCTGAGTAATATTCCATTGCTTGTGTGTGTGTGTGTGTGTGTGTGTGTGTGTGTGTGTGTGTATATATCTTTTTGAATTAATGTTTGTGAAGAACATTTTTAAATGTTTATTTGTTTTTGAAAGAGAGAGAGTGTGAGCAAGAGAGGGGCAGATAGAGAGGGAGTCACAGAATCTGAAGTAGGTTCCAGGCTCTGAGCTCTTAGCCCAGAGCCCGACACAGGGCTCAAACCCAAAAACCATGAGATCATGGCCTGAGTCAAAGTTGGACACTCAACTCACTGAGCCACCCAGGTGCTCTGTGAAGAACATTTTAAAAATCAGATTACTTTAGGGGTGCCTGGGTGGCTCAGTCAGTTTAGCATATGACTCTTGATCTCAGCTCAGGTCATGGTCTCATGGTTTTTGAGATCGAGCCCTGTGTTGGGCTCTGTGCTGACAGCACAGAACCTGCTTGGGATTCGCTCTTGCCCTCTCTCTCTGCCACTCCCCAGCTTTCTCCCTCTCTCAAAATAAATAAATAAAATTCAAAAATCAAATTACATAAAGAAAGTACAGAAAAATAGCAAACTTTTAGATGTTTACATGTTTTTTAAAAAAATTTTTTTTTTCAACGTTTTTTATTTATTTTTGGGACAGAGAGAGACAGAGCATGAACGGGGGAGGGGCAGAGAGAGAGGGAGACACAGAATCGGAAACAGGCTCCAGGCTCCGAGCCATCAGCCCAGGGCCTGACGCGGGGCTCGAACTCACGGACCGCGAGATCGTGACCTGGCTGAAGTCGGACGCTTAACCGACTGCGCCACCCAGGCGCCCCAGATGTTTACATGGTTTAAATATTGCATACCTCTGGTGCAAAATATGTATAGTTAGTTTGGTTTCAGTTTAAATCTTGCCACATAAAGAGATTAAATAATATGATAATGATAGTTGATTTGCTTGAATTAGGTACCAAACATTATCCATGCATTGCATTTGATTTTAGTTTTCTCCTAAAATTTTTTCAATTTATAATCTTTATAATCTGTAAAGGAATATAATCTATAAGGCAGTTCTGCCTTCCTCTTTTTACAAAGTTATTTATAAAGGTAATCCATTAAGTATGATTAGTATAATATCTATTACAGAGTTAAGTATTCAATATGGTGCCTATTATTATGATTGTTACTGTTATTATGACATCTCATGATATCAACTCTCCTTGTAATTTGTTATTGTTCATAAATCTGTGTCTTTTTGCTCATTATGGAAAAATTCCAGCCATTATCTCTTCAAATATTACTTTGCTTTCATTCTTTCTATTGTTTTCTTCTAAAATTTTGATGGATGTATGTTAGACATTCTCATTTTATCTTTGATGAGTTTTAAGCCCTGTTTCATGTTTGCCAACTCAATCTCTTTGTGCTGCATCGAGTATACTTTCATCTGGTCTAGCTTCCAATGCACTGTTTATTTCTGTGTAATCTTCCACCATCCTATCTAGTAAGTGTATAATTTCAATAAAATTTCTAATTTTTAGAAGTTTTGTTTGTACTTCAATTATTCTTTCTGGTAATTTTTGATAATATTTTATAATTATATTTTCAATTCTCTCTTAGTTTTTAAAATGCATTGATATACTTATTATATGGTTTATATTTGTTACTGCTATATTTATATATCTTTTGTACTTGGTTTAATGGATTGTTGTTTCTACCACTGTCTTGTGTAATCATATATTTGGTTGTTTATTTTCTGAGAGCTTCTGTTTACTGGAACTTTATCTGTGGAAATTATTTGAAAGCTATTTTTTGTTACTTTTTGAGTGTGTTTTTACTTGTCAGTTGCTACTACCAAATTATGTCTGCTTTTAAGTAAAACATTAACTTGAATTTTATTTCTTTGGGAACTTATAAACAGAATAAATATGGATAAAGGTTGTTAATTTTCCTTGCTGTCTTTCTCTGCTGGTTAGAATTTATGTTTCTTCCTCTTCTCCATGGCTTCCATGTTGATTGTGGGGAGATTTTCTTACCTTGCTTTTGCATGGCCCCTCAGTACTGATACTCTAGATCAGTAGTTCTCAGCCAGGGGTGATTTTTCACCCACAGGGGATATTTGGCAGTCTTGAGATGTTTTTGGTTATTAGAACTGGGGGAAGGTACCACTGGCATCTAGTGGGTAGAGGCCAGGGATGCTTCTAAAAATCCTACAGTGCACAGGACACTTCCAACAAAGAATTATCTTGCTCAAAATGTCACTAGTTCCTAATTGGAAGCTGAGAAACTATGTTCTAGGTCATACAAGACTGGTAGGTGCCACAGGGCAGCCAGACTCTTCTGTCTTGTTCCAACCTTTGGAGACTACTCTCTGGAAAGTTCATCCATGTACTTAAAATGACTTCAAACTATTTTAATAACTTTAAAAATATTTAGCATTTAGTTTTTCTTGTCTTTTATTTTGCTTGATCTCGTTCTCTCCTTCAATGGCTGCAGAATGTTTTGTTGTCTGCCTTGATGATGCTTTGATTAGTCTTTAGTTATAGACCTTAAGGCAGTTTTTAATCATTTGCTATTACAAACAATGCTCCAATTGGTATTTGTATATATGAGACTATATCTATAAAATACACACCTAAGAGTGTAAATGCTGTGTATGTGCATTTTAAACTGTAATAAGTTTAAACCTAGGATTTTTCAGTTTACCCTCTGTCTATATTTTATTGGAATAATTTTTTCTTACGTAGGTTGAAATTCAAAGTTGTAGATTAAAAAATGGATCTCATGATACACAGATATAGAAGGAATTCGGGTGACTGGGTGACTCAGTTAAGTGTCCGACTCTTGGTTTTGGCTCAGGTCATAATCTGACAGTACATGAATTCGAGCCCCGCATCAGGTTCTGTGCTGACAGTGCAGAGCCTCCTTGTGATTCTCTGTCTTCCCCTCTCTCTGTCCCTCCAGTTTGTTCTCTCTCTCTCTCTCAAGATAAATAAAATAAAAAAAAAAAGAAAGAATGAATATTCATGTGACAATCAGTCAAATTCTACAATTATCAGGATTTTGTCACATTTGTTTCAGTGATCTTTCTACTATTTTTTTGCTTTTTCTTTTTTATTTAAGATCTTTCTTTAAAAAAGATCCAGACATCATTTTCTCCCATCCTTATACTTCAACAGGCATCTCTAAAACATGTGGACATTTTATTGTATAACTACAATGCCATAATCATAATGACAATGTATTGCTTCATATCATCTATAAAAAGTAATAAGGAAATTTCTCCAAATGTGAGAAAAGATTGTCCTTTTATTATTGGTCTGCTTGGATCAAGATCTACATAAGGTCCACTCATTTGTTTTTTATACCTGCTAATCTTCCTTCAAATGTGAACAGTATCCTTTCCTTTTGACCCACTGACATTGGTATATTGATACCAGATCAGTTATGCTTTGCAGAGTCCTACATTTGCATTTGTGTGCTTGTTTGCTTGTCGTGTCATTTAGCTTTCTCATCTATTCCCTGTAGAGAAAAATGGACATCTGACACTTGATTAGATTTGGACTCAACATGTTGGAAATACTACATATGTATTACAGTTTCATATTGCATCAAAACAGGTGGCATTCAGGGGCGCCTCAGTGACTCAGTCGGTTAAGTGTCAGACTTCAGCTCAGGACATAATCTCATGGTTCATGAGTTCGAGCCCCGTGACAGGTTCTGTGCTAACAGCTCAGAGCCTGGAACCTGCCTCAGATTCTGTGTCTCCCTCTCTTTTTGCCCCTCCTCTGCTCTCTCTCTCTCAAAAATAAATAAACATTAAAAAAAAACCAGGAGATGCGGTGCCTGGGTGGCTCAGTCGGTTAAGTGGCTGACTTCAGCTCAGGTGGTGATCTCGCAGTTCGTGAGTTTGAGCCCTGCATTGGGCTCTGTGCTAACAGCTCAGAGGCTTTCTGGAGCCTGCTTCAGATTCTGTGTCTCCCTCTCTCTCTGCCCATTTCCTGCTCACGTTCTGTCTCTTTCTCAGAAATAAACACTAAAAATTTTTTTAAAAATACAAAAAAAAAAAAAAACCCACAAAAAACCAGGAGGCATTCAATACCAGATTTTGCTACTGCTTTGCCATCAGATTGATGATCGGTAGATTCAGGTGGTCACAACCTGACCCCTCCATTTCAAAGTCCCACATTTACATTTTATCAAATGTCTTCATCAATGTGATCATTGCTTGCATCATTAATTTTATGAGGGATTGCAGAAAGATGATTTAAAAAAATTCTACCTCTTCTCTCACAAGTTTTAGTTGGAGTTCTTCAATAAAGAAGAACTTTTCCCCACCAATTAGGGCTAATTAATTTCCCTCAAGTATACTTCATAGAAGAAAGACAGAATGAATTATTTCCTTTTTAACTGCCTATTTTCGGAGTAAGAATTTAGGACTCTAGTTGTTTCCAGTGGTGTTCTATTAGTTTTGTTTAAATTTTAGGTTCTCTTTCTCCCCTTCTTTAATTGAAGGGGCTGTCAATAAGCTCTTGAATTTATATATTTTATGTGCTTCATTTATTTACATTCATTACACTCTTTCAAGTTAAAATTGTTACATGATAGTCAAAGGTAGTCCCTTCATATTTGCTTCTATGTCCCACTGACATGGCCCATTTAATCCTTGATGGTTATATTTCTTTTTGGCACAACTGGATATCCCAAGTACATCTTGTATATTTTCTGCCTTAGACTTAAAATCAGCTATTATTCATTGCAGTTTTTATTTCATTTTTCTTCATGAGAAGGATAGCACATTTTCAAAGATTTAAGAGTCATTTGTATTTTTTTTCCTAAAGTGAATATTTGTCTGTGTTTTCCCTTCAAGGGTTATTGGTCTTTTTAAAATTGATTAATAGGAGGAGATCCTGGGTGGCTCAGTCAGTTAAGCAGCTGACTAGGGCTCAGGTCATGGTCTCACAATTCATGGGTTCCAGCCCCCTGTCAGGCTCTGTCCTGACAGTCCCAGCCTGGAGCCTGCTTCAGATTCCGTGTCTCCCTCTCTCTGCCCCTCCCCCACTTGCACTGTTTCTCTCTCTCAAAAATAAACATTAAAAAAATTAAAAAAAATTATTTATAGGAATTAATTTTTTAGTAGAAAATTAGTCTTTGTCTATGATATGGATTACAAGTATCAGCCATATTTGCTGTTTGTCATTTGGACAATTTTGGTGTTTTTATGCCTTGTATTTTTTAAATACGGTGAATTTTACCAATTTTTTGTTTATGACGTCTGTTTTTCAGTCTTACTTAAAAAATCCTTTCTCAGGGCATCTGGGTGGTTCAGATGGTTGAGTTGACCCACTCTTGATTTCAGCTCAGGTCATGATCTCGAGGTTTGTGAGATGGTGCCTCACGTCGGGCTGACAGCACAGAGCCTGCCTGAGATTTTCTTTCCCTCTCCCTCTGCCCCTCTTCTACATGCTTGCTGTCTCTCTCTGCCCCTCTTCTGCTCACTCTCTCTCTCCCTGAAAATAAATAAAAAAAAAAAACTTATTAAAAAAAAAGTTTTCTGTAAATATTTTTGAGGCTATTAATATTTTAATAATCTTTGATCATCTGAACTTTATCTTTGTTTAAAACTAAAATATAGATAAAATTTAATTAATTTTTTTCATATGGCTAAAAGTTACACCTACACCATTTATATTCAATTTATTTTTGCCTCAATGATTTGAAATATCAAATTTATTAATGAAATTTGTTGTGGAATTTCTATTCCGACCCATTTCCTTGCCCTATTCATGTAGCAGTAGTAGATTACTTTATGTTTTATTATCTAATAGGTCTACATTCCTTTCTATATCATTTTGTAGAATTTTCATGGACGATTTTATGTATTAAGTTTTCAATTGCATTATTCATATTTCTAAAGGAAATGTGTTGACAATTTTTGAGATTGTGTTAAATTTATAGATTAATTAGAGAAGAATTGATGTTTTTATGGTATTATGTTCTTATCTAAAACATCCTGTGACTTTCCACTCCCTGGTTATTGAAGATTTCTCTGTCACTTAATAGTACAGTAGATCCTTGAATAAGGAATGCTTCAACCCCCATGCAGTCAAAAATACCTGTATAGCCTTTGACTCCCCAAAACTTAATAGCCTGTTAACTAGAAGCCTTACTGATAGCAAAAACAGCCAATGCATATTTTGTATGTTATGTGTTTTATATAATATATATAAATATATGTCTTCTTAAAATAAACTAAGCCAAAAAATAAAATTTTATTAAGAAAAACATAAGAGAAAATATATTTACAGTACTATATTGTATTGAAAAAAAAATCCATGTATGGTTTGACCCACACAGTCCAAGCTCATGTTGTTCAAGGATATTTTAAAAGTTTCTCCATATGGAGCATGTAGAACTTTCACCTTTTTGGGGGGGTGTTAGTTTTGCTATGGACTCAGCTGCTCAAATGAATAAACAAACAAACAAAACAACTAGTGGCCATAATAAGATAGATTTATTTTTATGTAACATTTCAGAGGTCAGTTGTTCTGGGCTCAATCAATCATTCAGAGATCCAGATTGCTTCTCTCTTTCTTGCTCCACTATCCTGTAGGGTGTTACTTTTATTCTAGTGGCAAATGTCACTTTACTGGCATTACATTCACCTTCCAGACCATTGGAAGAGGAAAGAAAGAGTATTTTTAAGGGGATGATCAGGAAGTTGCCCATATTATTTTGTTTACTTTTATTGGCCCCCCAAATAAGCATGTGGCACACCTAGCTGCAAAAAAGGTTTGAGTGTAGACTGCCCAAGTGGGCAAGCATATATATACAACTAAAATTCAGGAAGTTCTATTATCAAAGTAGAGGGGAGAACAAATATTGGAGACTACAAATAGTAGCCTTTGTAAATTTCAGCTCTTTAATTGCTATTGAAAACAGGTTCTTTTCTTTTATTACATCTTCTAAATAATTATTGTTTTATTTTATTTATTTATTTAAAATTTTTTTTAACATTTATTTATTTTTGAGAGAGTGTGTGAAAGGGGGAGGGGCAGAGAAAGAGGGAGACATAGAATCTAAAACAGGCTCCAGGCTCTGAGCTGTCACCACAGAACCCGACATTGGGCTTGGACCCACAGACCGTGAGATCATGACCTGAGCTGAAGTTGGTCGCTTAACCAACTGAGCCACCCAGGCACCCCATAATTGTTGTTTCAAATATTAAGGTAATATTCTGTCAATTATTTCTGTAATCATGCCACCCCATCACTGAATAATTTTATATTTTACAAAGAGTTGGTTTTATTGAATTATTCAAAATAAAAATATCTTTAATTATAATAAATACATTTTAATAATTATTAATATAATAATTGTACTTTTTATAATTATAATTTAATATATCCTTTTATAATTATTATCCTTCTTCTATGTTTATATTATCTTTATATGATTACATTATATTGCTTTGGCTAGTAACTGCATACCAATATTAAATAATAGTGGAAAATAGAAAGATATTGTATTTCTGACTTCAGTGGAAAAGCTTTCAATATTTCCCTGTAAAACATGATATTTGTTTTTAGGCCACATCTGAGATATATATATATATGCATATATGTATATACATATGTATATATATATATACACACACATATATATATATACACATATATACACACATACACACAATCATAGTAAGATATAGTAAGATATGTATTATGGTATTAGGAAAAATATAAAAATAAAATATATTTATTAAGACTTTTGGTCTTATCGAGATGAAATGTTGAATTTTACTGGATGACACTGAGGCTTCTATAAAGATGAAATTTAACACTGAACTTCTTTGTATTTCTAAAATAAACTGTATCTTGTCATAGAAAATTATTTTTTTTATCTCCTGTTGTTTTACTTGTTCACATTTTCTTTAGCATTTTTGCAACTACACTTAGAAGTGAGATTGATTTGAAATGTTCTTTAAATATTTTCTTCTAAAAAGGTTTTAGAAGTTTCCATTGTTTTTCTATGCCCTGGATCATTTTAAATCACATTAGAATTAAATGTTTTTCTGATCTTTTTTGTGAATCTGTCTGAACCCAGTACATTGAGGATGTTTTGAGCTTTAGTAATGTTTTCTATCTCTAGCAGATACTTTCTGCTTTGTGGTGTTTTCCTAATTTATATTTTCCAGTGAATGATCCACTTTGCCCCGGTCTTTAAATTTATTTACAACAAGTAAGCACCTAGATATCATTAGATTCTTTTAATTTCTTAGTTCTGAGGTTATTTTTGTATATTTTCCCCGTATTTTTTATGTTTGTGTTTTCTCACTTATTTTCTTGACCAGATATGTAGTAATGTATTAATCTACTGTGTGTGTGTGTGTGTGTGTGTGTGTGTGTGTTTATAGTTCTAGAATTTATTTATTAGTTTTATCATTTTTTTTTGAGTCACTTTCTTTGGGGCATTTCTCTCAAAAACAGCATGTAATTGGTATTTGCTTTCTAGTCTGATTTGAGAGTCTATTTTAATAAGTAAATTGATCTCATTTGTATTTTTTAAATATTTATTTTTTGAGAGAGAATGAGTGTGTGTGCATGCACAAGTGGGGGAGGGGCAGAGAGAGCAAGAGCAAGAGTGAGAGAGAGAGAGAGAGAGAGAGAATCCTAAAAGGGCTCTGTGCTGCCAGCACAAGCCCTGACACAGGGCTCAATTCCATGAACTGTGAGATCATGACCTGAGCTGAAATTAAGAGTCAGACACTTACCAACTGAGCTACCCAGACACCCCTTATTTGCATTATTATATGAAGTATATACATTCTGCCTTAGGTTTGTTGCCATATTTTATGCCATGCTTTCTGTATAACGACAGGCTCATTTCTGTTCATTTCTTTCTTCTTCAACATTTACCTTCCTAACTTTAAATAAACTTAAAGCTCTATTATTTGTCAGCTAAAACATCTTGACTTCCCCCTGTGCTAAAAGTCCTGCTTTCAACTTTCCCTTCTCATTCTGCTCTGCCAGCATATTTTATTTTCATTCTCTTCTTTCACCATAATCCTCACATTTGTTTGATCTAGTCTTACTCTTAAGTGACTCAATGCTCTCTTCCAGACAATTTTGACTAAGTTGTTGCATTCATCACTTGGCTGAAATTTATTTTCTATTAATTCTGCTTTCAAAAGCATGTTTGTGAATGTGTCTTTTCATTTTATTTGAAAAAAACTATTTGCCTAGAAATATAATTATAACCTAAACTTTCTTTGAATATTCTGCAGGAATTACCCACCATCATTATTAGTACACAGAAATTTATTACAACTCAGGTATTTTGTTTTTGTGTTTTTGTTGTTTGTTTGTTTTGTTTATTTTTTGTTTTGTTTTTGTTTTTGTTTTTGCTTTTTATACATGACTTTTCTGGCAAAGAATTTTTGCATCTTTGAAATCTAGTAGCTTTATTAAGATGTACCTTTCATTTGATCTATATCAGTTTTTCTTTTCCTAGGATACCATTTGCCTTTATAGTTTACAGATTCTGATACTTTTTATTTCTAAAAAGTTTCTTGAATTATATCTTTAAATAGTTATTCTGCTATTTTGGTTCTCTTATTTACAACATCTGTTTCTTGTATCTTAGTGGTCTTTGCTCATCTTCTAGATCTATAATTTTCTTTCCAGATCCCTTTGGACTCTTTGTTTTCACTTCACTTTGTTTGCTATCTCAGTCATGTCTTATTTTACTTACAGTGTTTCCACCAATTCTTTGTTTCCCTTGTGTTACCACTGGTCAGACACCTATTGTTGCAATTGTTCACACTGCCTGCCTCCACTTTCCACCCGGCTTCATCTTCTACAGTATTGAATTTTTTTCTCTGATTACTTATTTTCTTCTTTGTGCTCTTTTATGAAGCAACCTGTTTAATTAAGCTTTGAAAATTAAGGGAGATATGTTTTTCATCTGCTGGTTACTATATTTTTGTTTTATTTTTGTTTTTGTGGGCAGTTTTCATTTGCCATTTGTATTCTCGGTTCTCCTCTGTATTTTTTTCTTTGTGGCATTATCGCATAGGTCTTTTGCTTGTTCGTTTTTAATTACTTCTTATTTAAAATTTTCTTTGACCATCTCTTGTGGAAAGTTCATGTTTGGGAGGGGTCAGGGCTAGCAGGAACTCTACCTATGATTCTGTATATGTGTGTGAAGGAGAAAGAGAGTGTAATAGAGAGAGAGAGTGAGGAGAGAAGAGAGGAGAGATTTGATACTCACTCCAGGTCTTTTCCCCCAAATCTTTCCTCTTCTACCATTTTCATACTACCCCCAACTCTCTCGCAGATGTACCTCCACAGGCTGAGCTAACCCCACTCTTCACTTTCTCAAGACTTTATGCTATATGGAATCATTTGAACCACTGCCTCTAGACCCCTAAAGTTGGTCCATTGCTGCAAATAAGTTATTGTTTTTTTGTTTGCTTTGAATTATTTTAAACTTTAGGGTATGTCAGTCACTCCTTGAGAAGATCTGTATTTGGTTGGGTTTTTTTTTTTTTTTTTTTTTTTTTGGTATCTGTAGCCACAAACATCCTTTTCCTGATTTTTCTCACACTTGTTTTTGAACTTCACTGCTTTTGTTAGAGCCTCCCATTTTGTGATCCAGGGTTGCCAACATCTCAGTTTCATTGGAGACAGTGTTTCTATTTTCCTCTGTTCTTCCCCTTGCTGCTTTAAAATGAGTGCCCAAAGAAGAATAGAAGAAAACTAACTTGATGCATTTATTTTAAAATTATAATCCTATTTAAATTGTTTGCTTATTTTCTTATTGATATTTCCTTTTGTTTCCCTTAAGTGGGCATGAGAAATCCTTGACATTGTTGTTCTCTTAGCTTTTGCTTCTTTCTGCCACATAATTATAGTTCTTTTGGCCTCCTGTCACGGTGACAAATTAAGAATTCCATAGGTTTTGATTTTACTGTGGAAGCACTTATGAGAATATGGCACATAGTTTACTAATCTAAATCTCATTATAGTATCTGGTTCTTATTCCTAAAAAATAAAATAAACTAGAAGGTAAATTAAAGTTTAAAATTACTTTGTAATTACAAGCTATGTATTCTGAGATTTTGCACTGAAATCTACTGATAGAAGCATGATGGATTATTTCTTTGTATTTGAAATATTATGTATTGACTGAAAGAGAATGCGAACTACTGAAGTATACCTAAAGTGAAAAATACATCTATAGTTCCATACAGTAAATCATAAAAAATATTATTTTTGGAGTCTTTCATTTATTTAAAAAAGTATGTAGGGGCACCTGAGTGGCTCAGTCGATTAAGCAGCTGACTTTGGCTCAGGTCATGACCTCATGGTTCGTGGGTTCGAGCCTCGTGTCAGGCACAGAGCCTGGAGCCTACTTTGGATTCTGTGTCTTCCTCTCTATCTGCCCCTCCCCTGCTGGTGCTATCTCTCTCTGTCTCTCAAAAATAAATAAAACATAAAAAAATATGTATTGGGCCCCTACTAGTGCTTGCTAAGTGTTGAAACAGAATCATGTGGCCCTATTATTTTCCCTAACCACCCAAAACAGTTTAAATTGTGTAACTTTTATTTTGACTCATGCTTTAGTATGAAGCCATAGGAAATAAAACACGCTATAGTAAAATAATGAGACTGCATTGTATGGAATAGATCAGATATATTTGATCATAACTTTATAGTCATATTTCATAGTAGTGCTATAATTGAGTTAATTAAAAAAATCTTTTCTGCTAATTGCTACTTTTGTGTTTTCTCTACATGTCTTTCTTTTCATAAGTTTGCTCTTGAAAAACTTTTTTTCTGTTTTAACCTGGGTTTGTCTTTGAGTGACATCTTAGATGTTAGATTCCCAGTAGACCAGAACCGTATTTATGTTGTACTTTGTCTGACATTGAATTTAATATTTTGTGATGGTGATAATCTGTGCCTTCTTTTCCATTTTTTTTTCTCTTTTTAAAACTATGTGTAGTCTTTGGTAGACTTCATGCTGCCTGCTTTTGCTGTTCTATCTAGGTCTGCTGGTGGCAATGGGATTTCTCTAAAGCAATAGTTCTATTTTCAGGGGGAAAAAAGGTTAGCAATTTCAGTTGATGCATTTTCAAACGGTATCTCTTTGGCTGCCTGGAGTAATCTTGAGAACTGTGAAAGTTTCAGCATCATTCAAATCTCTTAATTTGGAAAGTTACCATGATCATGTTATTCTGAGGGCAAATCAACTGCTTTCCTCCTAGTGTCCTTTGTGGAAGCAGGAGCCTTGGAGCTATCTGGGGCAGAGAGCTACCTCATTTATAATTTAGGTTCTGGAAAGTACTATCCACATCCATGGTACTATACAAATAAAAAATAAAGAATGCCAGTAGACAGCACAAATAACCAACTGTTATCAACTGTGAAACTCTGAAGGAGTGAGGAGGAGGATGGGAAGTGAAATCTAATAAAAAATTATGTGTAAACTGTTCCATGAAAGTCATTTTTTATTACAAAAGCAGTAACAGCCTTCCATCAACTTTGTACAGCAATTTTAATAACCTTTAGTGAATGTTAGTAAATCATATTGACCCTTAAGGTCCCTATGGCTAGAAATAAACATGCACAGATTAACCATGTTGCTGTTCCTCAGCTCTGTTATGCAAACAGTTTTATACAAGGTCAGCCCAGGGCACCATTGATATTGTTTGCCAACCAATTTATTCCTAAGACCCTTGACCCCATTTTAATGTGTGCATCCAGGAGCACACCCCATGTGGTGTTGCTGGTTGCGGCCACCAAAAATTGGGAAGTTGGCATTTTTTTCCAACAGCAGGGACCTGGAAATTCTGTTAGAAACTCATTTAATGCAACTTAAAGTTCATGTATCATTTAAAAAATTCTGATTCAACCAGAATGCTTTTATTTGTCATGTAAATGTAGTATGTCAGATCTGGTATGAAACTGCATGGGAGAGCTAAAAGTGGACCTAGTAAATTGTTTCTTTCTTTCTTTCTTTCTTTCTTTCTTTCTTTCTTTCTTTCTTTCTCCTTTTCTTTCTTTCTTTCTTTCTTTCTTTCTTTCTTTCTTTCTTTCTTTTCTTTTCTTTTCTTTTCTTTTCTTTTCTTTTCTTTTCTTTCTTTCATTTATAGTGACCTCAGCTAAACTTCCCCATTGCTTTCTACTCTGGTTTTTTAACAATGTGCCTTTTGTCAGATTTCAAATACTGTTGACGGCTTTTTCTAAGTATTACTTAATTTGAAAGTTTAATCTTTTCATTTTGAAACACAACATTTTAAATGGAAATGGGACATTTTAGAACTAGCTGGTTTAACGAAAATAAGCAAATTCATATGGTAGTTCATTTGAATTATGGATACCTTGTTCAGAAAGCAGGAAATGACCTGAAAGGTGAATACAAAGAAGGGAGAATGAATCATAGGAAAAATTTAATCTAATGTGCTTTAAAACCAATTATATTTTTAATACTGTCTATCCTCAGTGGGCCCTCAAGAGGCATACACATAGCACTAGAACTGTCGTTAGGATTTCAAGAATGACTTTAAATCTTCCTGTAGCAAATATTTCCAATCATTTGTAAATTTAATTATCAAGTTAGCAAGCACCCTGATTTGATTAACATGTTTGCAAACATGATTGCAAGCCAGAAACAGCATTTATACTTCTTCCTTCAGATATCTCTTTAATCTCTTCATAGTGCAAGGCTTGTCTGGGCTCAAATTAAGAATCTGAATTGGAAGCCACGGATGCAATATCTGTGTATTACAGTACTAGAAAAGACGAGGTTTGTTCTCAATTCCCCTTGCTGTTATTTTCTACCTTTGTAAATTATTGAAGGCAACACATTCTTTCAACTTATATTTTATGTAAGTCTCAAATGGTATCATAAATAGTGTATGCAGAGACATATATTCCTGTATTAGCCAAAAAAATGATGCTGCTAGTAACGTTCAGTTTAATGAATTTCTGAAGCTCCCTGTTAATTCTATTTCATGGTAGCTTTGCACTTTTATGGAATTTGAAAGCACAAGTTGTAATTGCTAATATCTGAAATTAATATAAGTAAACTAGAGAGCTCAGCGGTGCTCTTTGCTTTATGATTCATTCATATAAAAACAGTATTGTCTACATTTTGTGTGTTTTCCTAGTATACCCTTCCTGGCACATTCGTGTTAATTAATTTGAGATACTGGGTTTCCAGTCCATTAATTTATTATTTTACAGTCGCTATTAATAATATAATCCTTAGTTCCTTTATTTGCTTACATGGTTTTCTAAACATGTATATACGCCAGATTATTGTATTCCATATCTTAGCCAATTTCATCATGTTCAATAATTTTTTCATCCTATGCCGGGCAGGGTAGATTTATTTTTCTTTCCAGATGGCTCCCTGGAGACTCCATCTGGACCTAACCTGCTACCTAGGGTGGTTGATGGGCCATCAGGGACTGTCTTAAGGGTGGAAGAGGCAAGATGCAGATACTTATCAGTGGTATGCTCTCTATTAAGAGGGTGCTTAGATCAAAAAGAAGTTCCAAGGGGACTATTAACGGGGATGTTTCCTTCTGTCACTAGTCCCTAAGCATTTTGAAAGGAACTTAAGGAAGAGATAGATACCTTAATCCCCTACCACCCCCGTCCCCCAAGCCTTAAGATCATAATGCTAAGAGCAGGGAGAAAAGGGTGATAAGAGTGAGTCTCCAAGTGTATGTGTCTGTAGGGGAGGGATTCTGAGAAGACTGACAACCATCCTTTGATGCATTGCCCAGGGGTAAGTGTGTTGCCCAGGCAAAGAAAACTCATGTATACACCTGTCTTTCCAAGAGATCTGAATAAAGTAATCTAGGTCTCCCCTCTCACCTTGAAAATAAAGAAAATAGTCTGCTCCTTCACTGAATAATCTCACTCTTCAATTTTGTTCACTTAATTTTAATTTGACAAATAGTTACTAGCAGATAAAGTCTAGAAAGATACAACAAAGTAAATAGAACAAAACAAAACAAGGGACACAAGTGCTTAGGAAAGTGACAGTGAAAGGAAGAGCCTCAAAAGTCTTGTAGAGAATTTCTACACAGGATGTTGCCACTGGGTTTCACCTTCCCTCATAAAAGCTGATTCTGGGGAAAGACAAAAGCCAGAGTTTAGAATTTCCAGCAGGAGTTTACTTAGAGAGGGGCGTAAAGGTGATTTTATACTGACATTTGTTTCACCAAGTAAAATCTTTGCCCCTTCCATTTTTAAAAAAATTGTCTATACATACCACCTCCTGGATCATCTTCCTTTATTTTATTTATCCCAGCTAGCAAGTAAGTCTTTGTCTATCTTGTTCCATTGCCACAGCTCACCTTGAGTTGAGCAGCCTAGATACTTGCTTTTCTTGAAGGGCCTTTGGGTATAATTCTTTGGAACTCTGGTTTTCTGGGACTTATCACTGTCAGGTATTACCAAACTGCCAGGTAGATGCCTTCTGTAAGAATCCACAGTACAAGTTATATGAAAGGATTCCACTGCTGAGAATCTTCTCAAAAGTTAGTACATCTCAGAAGCAGCTAGCCCAAGGGAGAAGATAAGCTCAAGAGGTTATCAGTCTCCTCGTCTATAAAATGGGGATAATAACTCAACCCACCTCAGAGAGCTATTGTAATGTTAATACACTTGTGAGGATAGAATGAGGCATGGAATAGTGAGGCAACTGCAATTCTCACATAGGTGAGGAAACTTTCTAGATCTGTAGGTTACATACCCTCACCCTCAGCCCATCACCCACAGACTGATGCCTAGGCAGAGCACATCAGCCAGATAGATGAGAGGCACTGCTGCTGACATGATCCATCCCTCTATCTCGCTACAAGAGAATTTATATGTAAACACTCATTCTAACTCTCCAGGTAGGATATCATAGTTGGGAGCTTCTACTTCTCATACTGCCTCTGGTGCATTGATATTCTAACTTTATCAGTAATTGGGAAGTTTCAGGCCACTCCGATGGACTCAGGCCACCTGCCGGATCATCAGGAATTATGTAAGAATTGTACTCATTTGCATAAATCCTAGGGGGAGACACATGAATACAAAGTATTTTGGGCTTTCCTCTATCACCCTTTGCCCATACATACTAGAAATTTTTAAGGAGTATTTCTTGGAATTCTTTCAGGCTATAGATATGTGAATCCTACAGTTTTCGGAGCGTAGCTGGCCCCCTTTATGCCTTTTCACTGATGCTTCCACTGCAGCAAGTCTGTCCAGTTCATTTCATCTCCACTCTGCTAACCTGGATTGCTCTGTGCAGGGAACAGAAATATTCATTCCTATCAACTTTTACCAACACTGTGACCAACGTCGATACTGAGTGCTCTGGTAAAATAGCATGCTTCAGAAACTACATTCTGCTTCCAAAATGAGTTACAATTATACACCAACCACACAAAGAAATCAAAGACTGTGAGGCCCGAATGATGGCCCTAAGAGAAGCAAAGATGCCCTGTGTATAATTATCTTTCTCACCTTTGCAGATGTATTACCCAGATGGATGGTGTATAAGTCAGAATATTCTAATTTATGCTGCAGTCATAAATGATCCCAAACCTCAGAGACTTGACATCAGCAAAGGTTTATTTCCCGTTTGAACTGCGTGCCCATTGTAGGTTGTATACAACTCTCTGGAACTCTGCCGGTCTATGGCAGAGACTAAAGACGGACTATGGTAAGCTATGCCCACAGTCTTAAAGCTTCTACCTAAAAATGACACACGACACTTTTGATCACGTTTTATTTGCCAGAGTTTGTCACAAGGCCGAGTCTGACATCAAATAGGTGGAACTGCATAATCCTTCTGTAGGAGAGACAGCTAATATTTTGAAAATTAACATAATCAACTTATCACTAGCTTGTTTCTTTTTCTTTTTTTGCTTTAGGATTTTCTTTGGCAGGCTGACTATAATTGGGCACCCCATTTTCACATTTTCTGCCACAAAAGGCAGGTTTATATATATATATATATATATATATATATATATATATATATATATTTACATATATATATATTTATATATATATGTAAATATATATATATTTATATATAAATATATATATATATTTATATATATAAATATATATAAATATATATATATATATTTTTTACATTTTATGTATTTTAGATAGAGCGAGAGAGACAGAGCACAAGTGGGAAGGGGCAGAGAGAGATGGAGACACATTATCCGAAGCAGGCTCCAGACTCCGAGCTGTCAGCACAGAGCCTGACGCTGGGCTCAAACTCAATGAACTGTGAGATCATGACCTGAGCCGAAGTTGGACACTTAACCAACAGCCACCCAGGTGCCCCCAAAGGCAGGTTTTAATGTATTGCAATTCTTGTTCTGGAACAAATACCCTCTACTAATCTGCTTGAGTGGCATTAACAAAATACCATAAACTGAGTGGTTTAAACTGCATAAATTTATTTCCTCACATGGTTGGTGGGATTGGTTTCTGGTGAGGGCTCTGCCCTTGGGTTGCAGATGCTGCCTTCTCACATGACTCACATGGCTTCTTAGTGTGAACCTGGAGGGAGAGAGCAAGTGAGCAAGCTCTCTGGTGTCTCTTCTTATAAGGGCACTAACCCCATCATGAGGGCCCTACCCCCATGACGTTATCTAACCTTAATTCCCTCCTGAAGTCCCCATCTCAAAATGCTATCACTTTGGGAGTTAGGGTTTTAACATGTGGATTTGGGTGAAACACAAACATTAAGTCTATAACATACCACTCCCACCTCCTACAGTCAACTTGGCCTCGAGGCAACAACATTTAATATTTTATTTCTTTTCTGGACATATAAACCATTGGGATATTCTAGTTCACTGCTCAGGTTCCCAATGTTTCCAGGGCATTGCTAAACATATGGACAACTATCCTTTCCCAGTCTGTGTTGGCTGTTCCTTCTTTGGGATGAACACTAGTTAGTTTATTCTTTCCCCAGAGCTGAGCCTCTCACACCAGTATACCTCAGTGATAGACCTGAATGAAAATATTTTCTTATTTGTCCCTGAAAATTTCCTTTTTCTTGATCCCTGTTCATGTGCCCTGCAGTTATCAATTGCTTTCCCTGGTTCTTTCTTTTGTCTCCATATCACAAAACTGTTAATTCCACAGATGGGAATTAGTTCAATTATATTCGCGGATGGCTGCCATACTTCTCTACTGTTTCCTACTGACTCTGTTATCTTCATTCATTCTTTTCCTCTTATGTCTAGACAGGAAAATCATTTACAGTTATTTATTTTCTCCAGTTCTCCTGCTGGCCCTCTGTTATTCTTTTCCTATTACACATTCCAATTATTTCATTCCTCTGCTTGAAGCTCATCAGAGCCATCCCAATACTCTTGGGATAAAATCCAAACTCCTCATCATAGACCACCGGGCTCTGCAGGATCTGGCTCTTGCCTTCCTCTCTGACTTTATCTTGTACACATTCTCACGCAACATATTCCACGTGAGCTACATGGGCCTCCTGGGCCTCCTCTCTCTGTGCCTCGGACAAGCCAAGCTATTTATGCTTTGGGCCCTTTGTCGTTACTGTTCAGTCTTCCCTTAGCTCTTCACGTGGCTGGCTGATTCTATCCTTTTTTTGGTGAAAACTTCCCTGGCCTTCCTAATGAAGACAGACTTCTTTCATTACAGGTTCACACA
Organism: Puma concolor; assembly: GCF_028749965.1. Taxonomy (NCBI): domain Eukaryota; kingdom Metazoa; phylum Chordata; class Mammalia; order Carnivora; family Felidae; genus Puma; species Puma concolor. The sequence goes on from NC_141671.1 coordinate 83,247,847, forward strand.
TCTCCCTGATCAAATTCTTTATAACAATAGTAACTACCTATTATTTCTTCATTTGTTTATAAATGTGTTTGTTTCTCCCATCAGAATGTGCCATTAAGGCAGGAATTTTGTCTCGGGCATTGTTGTGTCCCAGCAGTTCCTATAATGCCTGACAGTGTGGCGCATCTTATGAGTGAATGATGAAATCACAACAAAACTGTTACATTAAAAAGTCAAAATGTATTTTATTATAACCTTTGCCTGGAAGATCTAGTTTAACACTCTGGGACGTTATAAAACACATCTAATCTGACTTTTATTTGACAATTTACCAAATATTGTAGGAGTTTTTGGTCTCTGTGTATGCTCTTTCCCATAAGCTTAACATCTTCAGTTCCTTCAATCATTGTTCAGGTAAAATGTGCTGGTGACCTTTCAGTGCCCTGTTCATTCTGTCTTGGATTTATGTTAATACTTAATTTTTTTTTTCTTTTGACATTTGATCCATCACCAGTCTACCCATTTTACCATCCTCAGGGGGACAGAAGAGAACTGTAGATGTTAATAAATGGCTTCAGTAAGTAGGATCTGGCGTGTCCCCAGACACACTCATGGGCTCCTTCTTGGAAATGATTAGCTATATATTTTTTAAAATCATAGACTTATTTACCATGTCAGGGAGCTAAGATAAGAGAGAAAAGTAAGAGATACTATAGGAAGAGGAATGCACTTTTCCCTCCTCTAGACCCACCTCTGATCACCCTCTTCAGGTCTTCTCTCGTTGGAGGGCGTAATTTTCATTCTTTTTGTTCATCACTAAGACATTATTTAGTTTGTGGTTATTAATGGATACAGTCTCTGTGCTTTAAAAAGCACAAACCCAGATTTTACCTTCTCTTTTAAACCATTTTCTTCATCCATGTAGACTCCTCCTCTACATCTTCCTCTACATCTTTTCTTTCTTCTTTTTGACTGCACGTGGCTGTGTTAGTTGACTCAGATACATTCTTGGGGCCCAATGAACTCTTACTTTACGTTGGGCAGAGGGGCAGGTGGTCCCATGTGGATCCCAACTCCCCTTATCCTTCTCTTGGCCTCTGCATTTGAGCAGAGGACACTTACACGGCCATCGGTAAGTCCCTCAAACAAAAATAGCCCATTAGCTCAATATGCTAAAATATTTTTTCTTGTTACTCCAGATTATTTTATCTAACATAGTAGCTGATACTCTGGTTATATATGTTTTTCAAATGTAATAATCAGATTGTCAATATCCTTAACAAAACTTGTTCAACAGAACAGAATTGAGTACAGACCTTTTTGTTATATGCCGTTAGACTCCCCAGCATACCAATATTCCTCACACATACCTCTGTACCACATGTTTTGCTAACTCATATTTGCTATATGGAGAGCATTATCTCATGTCTATTTATCTTCAGCCAACACTAAAACCTCTGTGTCGAATGAACCATTCACTGTGAACCTGTTCATTTCAGTATTGATTCACCTTCTCACAAATCCATAATATATACATTGCATCAAATACATTATGCAACAATCTCTTAACTATTTGGAATCAATTTGAGAGACTTTGAGTAAATCGTCAAGCTCCTTTCTGATAATGATATCTATGTCATCTTCTCTTGACTATTAGGTTAGGAAACTGTGAGATAAATTTGAGGTTAAGGCCCAATGTTTGTTCATTATTTGATGGGTAGTTTGTTTGGTTCCTCCTAATTTTGTTGTTCTATATTTTATTATTGATGAAGTGATGTTGTCAATGTCTCAAATCTATTTTGTAAAGAGAAATGGACAAATAATGTGCATATGTGAATGTGTGCATATCCAAAGAAATAACGATTAGCTTCAATTTGGTTAATTCTGGGAAATTTGGATATCAGTATGCTTCTGTTAATTCCTAATCTAAAATTAATCTGAATATACTATCTCTGTAGGGTATTCATTTCAACCAAATATTAAAACACCCTCTGAAATTACTTTGTCACTGCATTATTTGAGGACAAATGGCAATTTCACTAATAAACATAGAAGAAAATAGATATAGGTGTATACTTTGAACTGTGGTGCCAATATACTGACTATCTAATCATCAGTCTCTATAATCTTTACCAACAGATTGTTAGTAAATCACATTTCTCACTGATACTTACTGTTATCTATTGTATAATTTCATTCTTGTAATAGGGATGTTTGGGGATATGAAGGAAAAGATTGAGCGGGAGTACCTCAAATTTTTATTGTCAGTTTATTGAGATCTGAGGAATGAAGTCATTTATGTTATCTTCTTTCTTCATTCTGTGCCAAACAACCAATTAACTTTACCAGCGCCTATCATGTGCTAGGCATGGTTTTAGGCCCTGAATATATGTAGGTGAGTAAGAGAGAATTGTAGATAGATGAATTTAGCTTAGATTGTCCCTCATCTAAAGAAATGGATAAATCTTACATCAGCTGATGTCTCCATGCTATTTAAGAATGGCTGAGGCCCCCAGTACCACTTCATGCAGCATTTAAATAACTCTACATGTTTTCAGAAAATTCCCCAGTGAGTTTGTGTCTTCATGGTTACCACTACTGTTTCCATTTTATTTTTATGTTGCTCTTTATCTTGCATGTGAAATTCAGGCCCTCCCGCAATTTCCATATTTCCACTAACCATCCTCCTCATGCCAAACACACACACACACACACAATATAAACAACCTCAAAGTGAACACTAAACATCTGTTCCTACTGACTACCTCAAAACTTAGTGGCTGACAAGATTTATTATTATTTCTCAGTTCTGTGAGTTGACTGGGGTCAGCTAGGAAGGTCTTGCATGTGGTTGCAAGTAGAGTCGACTAAGGTGCAATTCTCTGAAGTCTCATGTACACTGGACATCCAAGGTGGCTCACTCACATGACAGGCAGTTAATGCTGGCTGTTGGGTGGGAGCTTAGCTGGGGCTCTCAACTGGAACATCTACAAGTAACCGTCATGTAGCTTGGGCTTTCCACAGCAATGGTGACTAGGTTCTGAGAGGGAGTTTTCCAAGAGAGAAGACTCCAATAGAACCCTATAGAATCTGCTGATCCTCCTTAAAATCTAAGTCTAGATCTGTTGTCATGTCACTTTTGCCACAGTCTATCCATCAGAGAACTTCTGGTCAATCCAGATTCAAAGGTGTAGAGGAATGGATATCTATATCTATATCTCAGGGGTTGAATGGATGGCACACACATTATTCTGTGGAGTATAGTCACTCTCCTAACTCGTGGAAATTTTTTCTGAAACCCCTCCTCCCCATAGTCTCCAGCCATACCTGCCATTCCCTCTTCTGTTTTTCCTCTTTTTGGAGGTAAACAGATTTGCACCTGTTCTCAAGCAGTAAGTAGTGTTCCCTCACATTGCTTGGGCCCCTGATAATATCTTTATGCTCAGTATTCATCTTCTACACCAGAGTCTTATCAAGGTCTTTTCTCTACACAGTTTCCACCTTAAGAAAAATTGAATGCACTGAGGAAAGGCTATGTAGGGATCCAGCAAGAAGGAAACCTTCTGTAAACCAGCAAGAGAGATCACACCAGACCCTGACCAGGCTGACACCTTGATGTTGGACTTCAGCTTTCAAAACTGTAAGAAAATAAATTTCTGTAGTTTAAATCACCCAATTTATGGTATTTTGTCATGACACCACCCAAGCTAACACAAGCACTGGTCTCTTTCCCTTGCTACACCATTGGTTCAAATTAATTTCTTTATAATTCATATAAATTATGGTCAGTCTCATTTATAAAAGTAAGATATTTTATTATCTCAGATGGATAGATCAATCACTTTATTAAGTATTGTTTAGGAATATATGCTACTTTTTCTCTCAATAGCCTAAATTGCATAGCTGGGGTTTCTCAAAATAGTCTTGTATAAAAAATGATTTACATTTAAACACAGTTATGGTGATCACAGAAGTTCACTTAAAGAGCAATTGATAAGACAGACAAAAGTCATCTGTGTGTCATATTGTAGAACTTCAAAATTTCAATGTTACATTTCAATGTGTCATATTGTAGAACTTAAACATTTCTATATATTTTATTATATATTAATCGTATATATGATATATATGTATTTCTAAACATGTCCCTAAATAGTGCTGCTATAATCAAAGCAGGCAGAAATTGTCTCATAAGATGTAATTTTAAATTATATAAAGCAGGCAGCATCTTAATGCTGTACTTTTAAGCCTTTTTTTTTTTTTTTAATAATGTAGTAAACAATTCAGAGAACTACTTGGATAGTTCTTGGATAATGATTTTGAAATTTAAAAATGAATATAAACTCACATCATGTTTTTGTACCAAATTAGAGCTACTTGAATCAAAATTTCTACCACACTTTGATGGTATAGGAACAAAAAGAAATTGAATGGATGAAGAATATTGGGTAGGTAAAACTGCATAGTTACTTTAAGGAAATTCCCCAAGATTAATATTCTCTGAGGGCATATTTTATGTTTTAAACTCAGACCGTTTTAGTCAACAAATAAATTTATTTAGCAATTTTGCAGGTAAAATATTTTGGTTGGCCCAGTGGCATGCTATGCTGAAAACACAAAGTCATAGCAAAGACTCACTGTTGTTCCTTTACTCCTTTGAAGGGAGGGGACATTTGGATTAAATGGATCTGAAACATTTTCAGGCTCAGGTTATATTGTTCTATGTTGTATAGTGTTGAATTTTGAGGTTATAATGAATCACTAGTAAGAAAGTGTGAGAGGGGCGCCTGGGTGGTTCAGTTGGTGAAGCATCTGACATCGGCCCAGGTCATGATCTCACGGTTTGTGAGTTTGAGCCCCGTGTCGGGCTCTGTGCTGACAGCTCAGAGCCTGGAGCCTGCTTTCGATTCTGTGTCTCCGTCTCCCTCTCTGCCCCTCCCCCACGTGTGTGTGTGTGTGTGTGTGTGTGTGTGTGTGTGTGCGCGCGTGTGTGTGCGCGCGCTCTCTCTCTGTCTCTCAAAAATAAACAAATGTAAAAAAAAAATAAAAAAAAAAGAAAGTGTGAGAAACTGTATTCTCTGCCTAAAAGCACATGTTTTCTGGTGTCAAGTGGATGGTGGTCATGGTATATTTATAATTAGGAAGAAAAGCAGATTGTAAAATGTGTGTATTACAATCTTATTTCAGTTAAAATATATAATATGTAATGAAGTAAATATATGGTAAATCATAATCTTGAGAGAGAGCTACAATTTTACTTTACATGTAGTTGACTCTGTGTGTGTCTGTGTGTGTGTGTGTGCGTGTGTGTGTGTTTGGTTGATACGGAAATGTGTTACGAAAATAAGTTCTCTTGGAGTGGCAGGATATCAGCTGATTTGTGTGTGTACATTATTTTATTCCCAAATTTTAAATAAAGAGGTATTGCTTTTTCAGTATGAGAAAATTATTTTTAAAAAGTGTAAGCCATCTATGTGTTTAAATTAGTCTCTTAAACTTCTACAAGAGAATATTAATTTGCCTCTGTTCTTCTTTTAATCAACAAAGACCATCTTTCTCTGCATTGTTAGACTATCAAAAGCAGAGTGTCTATACTCTGTTTTATCAGACATTTACAAAAATGCCTTTTCTGAGTTGTGATAAAATGTATGCCTTCTGTTGATGTGAGACCTGTCCTCTTGCCCACTTTATTTATGTCTTTGGTAAAAAAAAAATGTAATGTTTTGATATTATCCATTGTAAGACTCCCTGTACTTTATACAAGGAAACTCTCCATAAATTCCTACATGAGAAGAGTTGCAAGAGCAGTTTTGACTCTGCAGATGAAAGTTTTAACCTTTTTGTTGTTTAGGAAATAGAAACAATGTAATACACTGGTGTCCCACTTTACTTTATGAACCCAAAAACTTAATGCTGAATGTCCTGTCCAAAAATTGTAATTTCCTCAAATGTAACTACTGGAGGAATTAGCTCTGCTACTTTTGGGTGGATTCAATTTATTTGATATTCAATTGAGTTAGTTTGCACCATGCTTGAATATTTAAGTTATTTTCCATGCTTTTCAGATGCACATGGGGTAAAAACATATTACTGAAAAGAAGCACTACCTATATACTTCATTCACTCCTTTATTTATTCATGTTCCAGGCCATAGTCATTTGGAAATGTATCAGTGAGTGAAACTGAGAAGGCTCTTTGCCCTCATGGAGCTTCTAGTCTAGAGAGGGAGTTCTGACAGTAAGAATCATGAACAAATAAATTATATATACTTTAGAATATGAAATGTGTTATGAAAAGGATTAATGTAAGGTAAGAAGTATGAGACATCATTGAAAATGTTTTAAACCTTAGTAGCAATAGATAGAATATTCTTCAAGAATCTCAATTAACATCGAATAAAATCCTCATGTGAATACATGAATGTTTTAACTGGGCTTTTCCGTAAAATGACAATTTGTTATTTTGCAACATGTTTTTATTGAGCAACTATGTGTCCAACAATGTACCAGGTTCTGGAGATATCATGATAATAAGACAGATATTATTTCTGTTCTCATGGGGTTTAAATGTATAGTGAAAGAGACAGACATAGCTGTAGGATTATGTGAAAGAAGTTTTGATAGGGAAATGCAGGATGCTGTGGGAATGTGGAAGGAGGGCCCTTGATCTTGTTTGTGGGAATAGGAAAGGCTTCCTTTGAGGAAGCAATTGTGAAATGAGAGGCACTATATGTGTTGGCCAGGAAATAGATTGGAGATACAGTTTCTGGAAGGTGGAACTTTGTATCCAAAGCCATGGGGGTGAGAGAGAGTAGGGACAAACATTCAGGGAACTAAAAGGTGTTCTGTGTGGCTGGAGCAGAGTCTGGGGAAGAGTGGGGAAGTCTGGGGAAGAATGGGGAAGTCTGGGGAAGACTTCCTGAGGGAGAGCCAGGAAGGTACCAGGTTCTCAAAAGGGGCTTATATCCATCCGCATTAAAGAGTTTGAGCATATGCTAACAACAAGGGAAATGACCAAAGAATTTAAAGGGTAAATTTTAAACAAGCAGAACTTGACTGGAACTCACAGAAAACTATTACATTTCTTACCACTGCCCTTTTTAATTCAGCTATGTGGACTCTTTCTCTGTCTTTGGAGGAAATCTCAGACAGTTTTTTTTTCTTTTTTAGGTTTATTTATTTACTTGTTTTTGAGAGGGAGAGAGTGCACAAGTGGGGGAAAGAGAAAGAGAGATACACACACAGAATCCGAGGCTCCAGACTCTGAGCTGTCAGCACAGCCCAACATAGGGCTTGAACCCACGAACCATGAGATCATGACCTGAGACAAAGTTGGATGCTTAACCAGTGGAGCCACCCAGGTGCCCCTGTCTCAGACAGTTTCTGTAGACTTTCCAGTCACTCTTAAATACTTAAAAAGTAGGTTTTTGAGAACTTTCTTCCACTTCCGCTTCCGGGTTGCCTCAAGAGCCGCCTGTGAAAAAGTAGGTTTTTAAGTACTCAAGCCTCTATCTCAAGCCCATGCTTCCCTCCCAATAGTGCTTCTGCCTCTACCTTCCTAGCCAAACTTCTTATCAGAAATGATTACACTCTTCCCCAATTTCTCACCTCCTTTTTACACTTAAACCTGATGGAATCTGGCATCCGCACCCACTTTCCCCCTGATTCCCACTTTTCCACGGTCATCAATGACATCTCTGTTTTTAAACCTGAAGACAAGTCTTTAGTATTTATTTGGTTAATCAGTAATGTTTGACATTTTTACCAACCCCTCCTTCTTGGAATAATCTCTTCACTTGTAACTGGCACCGTATTTTCTTTGGTTTTCTCTTCCTTTTTTGGCCATTCCTGGTAATTTTCTTTTTCAAATCACTTCCAGCCCCCCCCCCCCCCTTTTTGAACATCTGTTGCATTACTAGTGTTAGTTACTCAGGGTTCTTTCCTAGGCCCATTTCCTTTCATTCCTCAAATACTCTCTGGTAATTGCATCTACTCCCCTGGCTTCACTTACTGCCTATACGCCAATCACCCCAACATCTCTATCTCAGGCAAGTATTCTGTTCAGTTTCAGAATGTTTGAAACGGTGGAGGGCTGGAGAGAGTGCTAACCAGAGAAATATAGCGTAATAACTGGACAGTGTGCTGTGTGAGATTAGGGACTACTATTCAATGTTGGCAACGACCTGCATGGTTTGGCAGACAATGGATTTTCTAGATTTTGCCGGGTGGTACACAGAAAGGCAATAGGAAGAGGAAATGGATGATAGGGTGAACAGCATTTTGGGGGTGGTGAACTATCTTGGATAGGAAAATGAAACCTTGACGGAATTAATAAAGACAGAGAAGGAAGATTGGCCTGTGGTTTGGAGATCCTGAAGGACAGTTTATTTGTACTGTGCTTAAGAATGCTAGAAGGTTACATAGTTGTGGTAAGAGAGGGAGGGGGATGTCTAAAGTTATCATTCCAGAAGTGGAGAAGTCAGTGTCTATCATGGGCACAAAGTGCATGGCTGCATGCAAGTGAAAGAGAATGTCCCTGGAGATTAAGATGGCAAGGAAGCAAAAAGCCAAGTTACTGAATGAGCCCTTATATATTATATATTGCATCTTGCTTGTAGGATAATGCTGGACTTGGAGGTAGAGAATAAAATCCAGAGCTGGGGACAGAGACTTGAATGGATGATGAGTGACCTAGAGGTCCAGAGATGACAAAGATAATTTTTTTTTTTTTGCATTTACTGATAAATAACAGCAGAAGTGTTGTGTTAGGTAATATACAGCCATCAGATTTTTCAACTTATACATGTTCCATCTTTTTGCTCTGTTTTATTGTGGTAAGAGGCTGAAGGCAGAAAACTATATTTTCTGACCATCTGAAAATAGCTGTCACATAATTAAATATTGCAATTTCAAGGGTCCTTGCACCACCCACAAGAAAGTGTGAACAGCTTACTCTGGAGCCTGTTTAGGGTCAGCATTTAAGGGGCACCTGGGTGGCTCAGTGGGTTAAGCTTCTGACTTCAGTCTCGCTGCTGTCAGCACAGAGCCAGCTTCAGATCCTGTCTCCCTGTCTTACTGCCCTTCCCCCACTCTTGCATGCTCTCTCTCTCTCTCTCTCTCTCTCTCTTTCTTTCAAAAATAAACATTTAAAAACAATCTTAAAAAATACTGACAGCACAGTGTAGCTCACCTGTGTTTATGCTTCCCCAAACTTGTTTAGTGGCTATGGAATGATCTTTCTTTCTTTCTTTCTTTCTTTCTTTTTTAATGTTTTTATTTTTCAGAGATAGAGCATGAGCTGGGGAAGGGCACAGAGAGAGAGGGAGACACAGAATCTAAATTAGGCTCCAGGCTCTGAGCTGTCAGCGTAGAGCCCGATATGGGGTTCAAACTCAATGAACTGCAAGATCATGACGTGAGCTAAAGTCGGACGTTCAACCGACTGAACCACCCAGGCTCCCCAAATGATTTCTGTTTCATACTCTAACCACTGGGGTTAAAAAGTGACAATGTTGAGGAAGAGAAAAGGTGTTAGGGTATGTTGTAACAAGCCACTGAGATTTGAGTTTTTGAGAAATTTATTTAACAAGGCTGCCTCAAAAATTATATATGTAACTTATGAGGTTCTGTGTGTATGGGGGAGGGGAGACAGGGAGTAAGGTACAGACCTCCATTTGAAAGACTGCTGAAGGAAACATCCAAGGTCGGTGTGTTTTTCCTATTGATTACATATTCCTGGGCATTCTGGCAAGGAGCCAAGCTCATTTTAAATTCCAGCCACTTGAGTCTTCTGTTTGTGGAGGAGAGAGCAGTGTGCCTGGGGAAGCAGGGCAGTATTTCCAGCAGGTGGTAATAGCAGGCATCACGTTATAATTTTAGGAAAATCTGATTCACTGAGGCAACCACATTCACCACTGCAAGTACAGTGCTTTCAATAGACTACAGTGAGGTGTTATGATGTCTCATTCTCCTAGTAAAGGTTTTATGTGAACTGAAATGTCTTCCTGTGTATCCATTCACCTAACACTGCCAAGAGAGAGAAAAGGATTGAAACATAAATCTCATCTTATTACCAAACCTAAATTGTTCCTTCTGATTTTGTCTCGATGCCTGGCTCTTGCCTTCTTCCCCTGGCATAATGAATTTCTTAACCTAGAGTCTTGATAAAATCCTCCATAATTTATTTTTATCTTAGAAGTTGTCATAAAAATTCACTGACAAGGCACAGCCCAAGGTGGTGTGGAATAAGCTACCTTGATCTGTTTGTATAGATAGAGATACACTATTGCTCTCAGATGGAAACATAGTGACTTTCCTCTTTGTTCCCATAAAAGAACATCTATCAATTCCAGTGAAGGTCCAGAGTAGGAAAATAGGAGACAGTCCATCCACATACAGGAATTAGCTGAATGAAAACTACTTATCTCTGTTAATATAGTTGTTTATTACATTTCATACAAGTCTGATTAACATTGAAACACCTAAGGAAATCTTGTAGGAATGTGATCTTCACGTATATATTTGCTAAGATGGTGCAGCTAGCACACTATTTTTAGAATAATAAGCTTAGTGGTTAAAGTGTCATGTACTGAAGATTAAGTACTGGAAGGAAATTAATCGGGAGACAAGCATGGGGTTATGAGGAAGAAATCTCAGGCTCTCATTAGTGGAGTCAATCAAGAATTTTCAAGGCACAGATTTTATCCCTGGCATAATCTTGGGGTCCCTATCTTAAACTTCAGGGAATTCTTCTACATTTGTTATATTTATATCCTTTCTTAATTAAAGGTCTCAAGCCTTGAAGGATACAAGATTAGAAAGCATCTTTGAGGTTCTCAGCCCCCATGGGATGTTTCTATATTTCAACTGGGTCTATGTGCTTTCATTTCTGCACACCTCAACTCAACTCAGTGTCAAGAATCGTGTGAATACTATTGTTGAGTTAGATAATACCTTGAAAAGATGGCAAAAAAAAAAAAAAAATAGAAAGAAAGAAAAGAAAACCAAAGAACAAACAACAATCAAGCTAACATTTTTTTTTCCTTTTATCTTGTGGATGTCAAGACAAAAAATTTAGGGAAGAACTAAGGCAGAAAGAACACTGATGAATTTAGGTGGAGAAAAGAGATTTCCATTTCTTTGTTTATGAGTCTAAATTAGTGTGTTTCTCCCTGCCTCCCTCCTTTTTAAAATGAAGTACCTAGCAAGTTCTTGGGAGTTTCATTCAGGTTTCAAAGCCAATTACACTTTTTTGGCCCTGAGAAAGAAATGGGTAATTGTGAGGAAATTGCTGAATAAAACTGCTTAAGTTTCGTTGTCTGCAGTGTGGAAATGTGCAGCTCTTTTAGAACAAGTGCTTCCTTTCCAAAGTCATTGATGAAGCCCAGAGTGTGAAAACTGGGAAAGGAAGAAAAGAAATAAAGGTATGTAGCTTCACATGAGGGAGTGGGACAGGAGGAGAGCAGGACTATGGAGCAGGTGGCCAGCTCGCTGGCAGGGCCGCTGGGGATGGTACAGGGAGCTGAGGGAAGCCTGCTGCTTCCTCCTTTGGTTCCCAGGTGAGTTGGTGATGGTCCTCCTGGAGCTAAGCCATCCCATGCAGCAGAAAACTATTTCCTCTGTTGTCAAAGAGGGAAACAATGAGCAGAAAGAGAGCTAGTCAGGTGAGCATCCTCAGGAAACAACATCTTCCCCCAACCTTTTATCACAGTCTTGGATCACTTTTCTTACTTCCGTTATCACCTCCTTGTCTTATAACCATATTAATCTCCTAACTGGTCTCCTTGCCTCTGTTCCCTTCTGCTTTAAATCCATTCTTCATCCTGCTCCCAGAGACTCAAGTAAACCATTATATTTCTCAGCTTAAAATCCTTGGCCTAGAGGGGCACCTGGGTGGCTCAGTCAGTTGAGCATCCGACTTTGACTCAGGTCATGATCTCCACGGTTTGTGAGTTCGAGCCCCACATCAGGCTCTGTGCTGGCAGCTCAGAGCCTGGAGCCTGCTTCGGATTCGGTGTCTCCCTCTCTCTCTGCCCCTCCCCCACTCATGCTCTGTCCCTCTCTCTCAAAAATAAACAAACATTAAAAAAATTAAAAAAAATCCTTGGCATACAAAATGAAGGAGGCTTCTCAGCAGAGCAGAGAAACCCCTAACTTCTTTGTCTCCCTCCTGATGGCTCCCTAACTTCATTTCTCATTGTCCACTTCACCCTTACTTCTTGCCCTCTGACAGAAGAGTCCAAAAACCCATGCATCTTCTCCCCACAGCACTCCCTTCCCTTCTCCATGGTCACTTTTGTGTTTCCTTCAAATCACAGCTCAAGGGCCAGTCACTTCCTCCAGGAAGCCTCTTCTAATCCCTTCATCTCTTTTCCCAAATGGAGCCCTTCACCTGTGCTTGCACAAGAGCTTGCTTCTCACAACCAGGTTATTGCAGAAAAACTAAGCTTCCCCTCTGTCCAGGGAGCATCTGGGGGGCAGGCAAGGACTTTGTCTTTTTTTTTTATCTGAGCACTCCCTTTGTTCAGCACAGAGCAGGAAAGCTGTGAAATAGTAAATGAAAAGGGATTCATAAAGACAAACTTTTGGTTTATGGCTGTAGCTGTTATTTTCCAAGCCTAGAATTATTTGCAATTCTTCCTTTTAGGCAGACACTCTTGATTCCCTCACTGAAAATTAATAGCTACTATTCCTAATGCCTTCAGGCCATGTTTTCTCTGTACTGTAATTTCTCAACATTTCATAGCCAATTTCCCATTATTTGAAAATCCACAGCAATGTGTCTTTAAGTTTTCTTCTTTCTACAGCAAAGCAGCTACAATATAATGTCCTAAAAATTATCTGAAATGTAGAATGAGCAAAAGAAAGTAGAGGGTGTTCTTTCAGAACAGAGCTGAGTTTGACCATTTATTTTGGGGGCTATTTGATAAATATGTTTCAGCAGAAGTTAACTTATAGATTTCTGTAAGGTAGAGGTATAAATGTTTTTGGTGTAACTAAAAAGATAGCCCCAAAAGTTTTGAGTTTTGGCCATGTTGGACGTTAACCGGTTTTATATCTAACTTGGAAATCCGTTAAATTGCCTTATACACCTAGCTTTTGGTGTGTATATACACCAAAAGATGGTTTTAACATCTTACTGTTTACTTCATTAATTAAGGAGAAATACTAAACCTTTGACGTGTGTTTATTTTCTATTTGCCTGAGGGTCATGATTTTACTCTTTTGAAAATCATTCTTTAACAAAACAAGGTAGAAAAGCACCTGTCTTTCTGGGAATCAAAAATTTAATCCTGAGTCTCCTATACCTGACTGTTTTATGTCAACCACACTGAAGAGCCTTAGTTTCTTTATCTGCAAAACAGGGATGCTTGCTTCTAAGGTTTGGGTAAGGATTAAATATCATGAGATAGAAATTTGTGAGCCATAAAGTGAAAAATAAATCATGCATTATTATTTGCTATCAAGCTACTATTTATATACCCTGACATTGAGATTTTGTGTATTTTTAGCACAGTCAGACTGTATCGCAGTGACAATCCCAGGAAACCAAACAAAATTAGAAGTGTCAAAATTAGAAGAATAATTGAACACAGTAATTGTCAATCACGGCTTAGTTTTCTCATTTTTACCTTTTACAGATATAAGGTAACTGGTGTCTATTTTCATCATCATGGAAATATAGGAGTTATTTAAATAAACTAATTAGAGTGAATAAACTTTTCATGGTTGTTTGTTTTAGGTATAAATGTCTTTGACACTGGGTTTGATGTTTATTTACTGGAAGATTTTCTGAAAGCCTCATTTCTTATTAAGAATCAATTTGGTCTTTAGGATAACAGCTCTCAACTCAACACGTGCCCTAGCTGCAGCCTGGGGAAGTGGAGACATGAGGGCAATTTTTTGTTTTTAATGAACATGGTAAGATTTTGTATGAAGTAAAGGTTTTGAGGCGATATAAAATATTTGAAAAACAGTGACCTAGAGGATTTATAATCAGGTGGAGGGGGACTGGGAGCAAACTAATTTGTGACTATTTACAAGATGAGGCAGCACTATTTAATGTAATTTCATGTATAAACATTTTGTTTTTCTGTTTAAAAAAATCTAAGAGGAAGATTGTAAAACGAATGCCTAAGGAAATAGACCTGAAGCATGTTTTGATATGAGATAGAAATCCATACAAACATAGTGTGATAGTTTTCATTTTTGAAAATATATTACTAAGAACCTCCATTAGATGAAAATTCCTGATTTGTACAGTGAATCCTTTAATTTTTTTCCAGTCTATTTTCTCTCATATTTAACATTTGATTACCTTGCAATGTGATAAATTGCTTAAATGAGTTTCTTTCTTCCTCATTTCCTTCCTTCCTTCCTTCCTTCCTTCCTTCCTTCCTTCCTTCCTTCCTTCCCTCCTTCCTTTCTTTCTCTGGTCTCTGTCTCCTTGTCTCTCTCTCCTGTTCTTTCTTCTTTAGCACATTGTAAGTGATCAATAAATATAGTCATTCACGTTGTTCCGACTCCCCCATGAATGTGAAAAGCCAGAATCACTGAGGCAAAGAAGAAGAGTCCCCCTAAGAATCTAGTAAAGGGGAGAAATCTATGATATGTTAGTCTATCAGAAGATCAAACTTGAAATAACTTGTCTATCACAAATAAAGACTATACAGTTGTTGTATCAATTGTTAGAAGTTCAACTTCTAACTCTCTTAGGATTCCCCTACAAAGATAAAATACAAGACAAAAACATTTATAATAAATAAATAGTCAATAAATTATTTAGCATTGTTGATATGCCAGGAATTGTGCGAGGTGTCCAGGCCATGAAGCAGTGTGTGTGCTCTGTAGGGTCTTGTAGGAAGAGGGAAAGACATAGACTAGAACCTCCATACTTCACTGTGGTAAGTATGGTACATAAAAGAGAAATAAATGTACACGGCTTCCTGGGAGCACAGAGGAGCAAATCATTCCATTAGAGTGGCGTGGAGGGTGATTTAAGCATCACAGTGAGAATGACATAGGCTTTAAACTAGGCTTTTATTTTATTTTTTTGCAAAAGTGTTTGTTGTGTCCATTACTAGGTAAGGAACATTATGCCTTTCTGTTTTACGAGTTGTTTATTGGCATGTAAGAGGGACCTCAATGGAGGGAAGGATTTAACAAAAATATTAGACATGCAGGTTGGGGTTTCGAACAATTACTTGGGAATATGGAACACATTTGGGGAAAATGTAATCCTTAAAGCCTGGAGAACATGGGGGTACATGGACTAAGGCCCCAAATCCCCCGAGCCCTCATAAATGAGATTTTAAAGGTGTGCTAATTGCCCTTTTATTTAAAGAAAAAAAAAGGCATCTATTACTTCTGTTATTCTGTCTCAGGTCCTGAAAAATGGAGGATCTTCAGGAAAAAAAAAGAGCAGATAGATTAGATCCCCCCCCCCCACTCTCGTTTGGCAATCTGAAGTCATAATATCAGATCATCTATTGGAATCCACTTAGTGAATATTTAGGGCTCTGATCTTCCTGCAGTAATCCTAAACACATGAATGTTCTATACAGCAAGGATTTAACATGGATTTGGAAGCTGGCAAGAGTGACAGAAATATCAGCTTATCCATGACAACAGCGGAAGCTTCCGTCTTTCCCAGCTGGGATCTGCCACAGCCAAAACTACCTGCTGTCTGTCTTTGACTTTCTAGAAGCTATATATTAGGGCCTGTGGCCAGATGATTCCAAACCAATAAGCTAATACCCCAGTCTTGTTTCTTGAGGCTTTCTGGTTGATTTATCTCAAAGATGTGACTGGAAACCTCGTACCGAAGACAGTTTTCTACTTTGGCTGCTAAGTGTTTTTAGTCTCACCGGAGAGCCTGAGATAACCAATGAACTTCTACTTCACTTGGTTAAAAAAAGTAATTAAGGAATCATACCATTGAAACGTTGCTTGCTTCATTTTAATTTTATAAGCAAGTCTCAAGTTTCTATAGAGTATTTACTCTCCACATATGAATAGGAAATATAAGTAATTTAGAAACCCCTTTAAACCCAAATTAGGATATTTTCAGCAGTTAAAAGGAAGTCATCCTGTGAGCGATTCAAGTTATCAGGATGACTGGCAGGGTAAGCAGGAAAATTTTAACAATAATAGAGATTGTATTTTCTTTACCCAACTATATGCTTTAAATTTTTTCAGTTGGTTTTCTGAACTCATACAATAGTATGGTTTTAAAATGTTGGGGGGGCGGGGCGCCTGGGTGGCTCAGTTGGTTAAGTGTCCGACTTAAGCTTAGGTCGTGATCTCACGGTTTGTGGGTTTGAGCCCCGTGTTGAGCTCTGTGCTGACACCTCAGAGCCTGGAGCCTGATTCCGATTCTGTGTCTCCCTCTCTTTCTGCCCCTCCACCACTCTCTTGCTCGCTCTCTCTCAAAAATGAATAAACGTTAAAAAAATTAAAGAAATGTTGTGGGACATTAGTAGATACTCCCAGAGATAGAAAAATACAGAGGCTATGAACGTGGGGGGGAGATTGTCAAGTGAAACATGTAGAAGCCAGCCTTTTCTGTTACTTTAGAGATTCATGTCACAGGACAACAGTGGCCAGAGCTTCTGTGAAAAAAGACAAATGTATTCCACATTTCTGATACCCATCCATTGAAGTGACACACCAACAAAATTTATCTGGCTGCTTTCATTTTTACCTTCTCTAAAAAACAGAATTCCCCACATGGGTTTGGTGATGATGTATCCTGAGGGACAAGGGCAAACCCACCAAATTTTATTTCTAGTTGTGAACTAGTAAACCAGTATTTCCAATCAATTAACACTGGAATGATTTGATTCAGACATGCAAGCTGAGTGAAAAATTGAATAAGGTAAAAGTCTCCATGGAGTTATATTTTTACTATCTCATAAAAAGTCTAAAGGGACAGAAAATTCATAACTCTGCTTTTAAGATAGGCAAAAATGCTGATAACGAGAAGTCTGAAAATAAATGAGAAACTGCTAATGTAATAAAAGGGGAAAGATACTAAGACACTCCTCTAACAAAGGAATTGGAAAATATTCCAAAGGAGATAAATGAAGAAAGTGAATAGGAAAAGATTTTTGTCTCTCTCATGTGTGGTCTCTTTTGTTTCTGAAACAGATTGCTTAAGAGAGACTGGGAATGAAGCTTTGCGTTTAACAAACCTTTTAAAATATCATGAACATTTTTTAGATCGTGTAGGGCCTGGAAAGGTGGTAAGAGGAGAAAAGAAGGAGATTCTGAAAGGAGAAAAACATTTTTTGGGGGAGTATAATTTATAGAAAATAATTAGTGTATAAATTAGAGATTTCCTGACTATAATTTCTATGGTGCCCACTCTGAAGCCTGAAGAGGCCCATCCTTTGGAAGAGGTGAGGGTGGAGGGAATGGCAGGGGGGAGAGGTGATCCAGTGGTGATGGAGACGCCCAGCACCAATGTACATGAATTTGGGTGCCTGGCAGACTGGATGTCCAATCTCCACACTGCCAGTCAACAGCTGTGGGGCCGCTGCTGGTCTGATTAACCTCTTAAACCATATTGCCTATACCTTTTAGAGGGAGAAATAATACTTCCTACCCGAACATTTTGTTGAAGATTAATTAAGATAATGTTTAAAATGCTATTAGCATAATGCCTAGTAAGCTCTCAACAAGTGGAAGGTGTTACTATTCCCACTGTACTTACTGCGATTACGACTGCAGAAAAGAAGGGACCTGCCCAAGTGAAATCCAATTCTTGTTGTTGCTTTAGCAATAACATTTAGCATTTGAGATAAAATATTTGTAAATGTTTGATCAAAGAAATATCCCTGGACACGCAAGTTTAGATTTGGTATGTGTGGTGGCTGTGGATACATGAGAGGGCAGATAAAGAGAATTTGTGGTGGATTGCAGATTTGCTCCCCTGAACTAAACTTCTTGCAAATCCTTTGCTTATCCCCACTCACTACTCTGGGCTGCTTGGTAAAATAATTACGTACCCGACAAAAGGGCCTTTCACTTCCTCCTGGCAGAGTTTATCTTCTTCCTAGCCGTCCTCAGCTTTCCACACTGGGGATATTGCCCTGTTTAGCCGCTTCATTCTAAAGACAGGTGTGGAGCCAACAGACCCAAGCTTTGCCTGAGTCAGGTTCTGCCACTCCTAGATGGATTATCTTTAGTAAGTCACATTGCCTTTGGAATACCAACTTCCCACACGTAAAATAGTAACTAACAGCAATTTGCCCAGGTTGCTTGAGGATAAAATGTCATAAGGTTGGTGAAGTGTGTAGCCAGATAAAGTGCTCAGCAAGTGCTAGCTTCTGCTCTTCTTGATTCAGAAAACAAACAAACAAACAAACAAAAAACCCAGAAAACAAAACAAAACAAAAAAACCAGTAACAAAAGCTTTACAAACTCAGGCCAAGCAAATTCCTAGAGAATAATATCATTTTATGAGCTGTCTGTACAAGTGGCTTAAGAGGGAGGTCATTGCTGTTTTCCCTCCAAAATTCATAACACTTGTAGGGCTTATGGGTAAATATCTTTTCTGATAATAAGACCCTGGTTCTGAGGATGAAAGATGCTTAGAACTCTGTGAAGAAATAATAGCAAACTGGGTTGGGGAATCTCTGTTTTATTATGATTGAATTGGAGTAAGAAGCAGATTATTTTATTAAATGCTACTTTTAGAAGGAATGGAAAACATAAATCCTAAAAGCCATTTTATAGTGTTCATGGTGCTGACCATTTTCTTGGTTCTTTTTAGTTCACTTCATAGTGACAGTGGAAACACGGTTACTTGATTTGCAGTTGACAGGTTGGATGTTTTTAAGTGTGTCTACTGCTTTGAAGGAATTCTTGACCTACTTCAAAATGCATGTTGTTTTCAGTAAATTCAACCTTTAATGATTATCTTTAGCCACGAATCTTTCTTCAGAGAACTTCTGAAAGATAAAATATATCTCAAGTATGCCTCATTTACTTTAGTTAATTGTCTAGTCTTTTCTTTTTAGAATTATATCAATTAAAGCAAACAAAAATGTAATTATTTTAAAAATGAAGGCAGCTTTTGTGTTCATGTTTTATCGTGTGTTTGTATTTTTAAGGAAGCAGATTATATTATCCCTCCATTGCTCTGTTGTTTTCTTCAGTTTAGATTTTTGTACTAAACAACCAAACTATGACAAACTGGAAAACATAAATAAATACCTTAATTTATGTATGTATATGTAAGAACAAAAATATGTCCATGACTGACAGAGACATGTTCCAGCATTTAACATTCTTTTCAAGGGCTTTGTTTATTTTGGGGGGTCTTTTTGAGGGCGTTAACATTAATACATCTCTACATTACAATCTGCCCAAGTGAGATTTGTGCTAAAAACTTTTGAACCCCAAATTTCTAGTACCTACTTTTCTATGCTATGAGTGCCAAACAACCCTATCCAAGGATAACATTCAGAAGCACAGAATTTTCAAAGGTTATCTTGGAGAAACCTGGGTATTGACCAAATTTTCTATGGGAATACAGAATTTAATTGACAAGAGAAAGGAGTGACCATTACTGACAACTTATTATGTTTTAGGTACTATAGTCTATGTTTTTTTTCAAAGTTTAACTCAGTTAAATTCTCTTGCAAGTTTGGATTATACCCAATTTTACATCTTAAGGGTCAGCAAGATCAGTTCAGTCTCCCAAGGTCACGAAGTTAGTAAGTGGTAAAACATATCAATCCAGAGCTATATGACATTATAGCTCATGGGTTTTGTTATGGTGGTGGTGGTTGTTTGTGTGCTTGTTTCATTAATATCATCTGTGGAAGATGAAGACACTGCTTTTAAGCTGTTTCTATGCTGTTGTAATCTATAAAAGAGTTTTGGTGAACTTGTGGTACCATTAACACATTTCGCATGTAATTTTACGTATGTACACATTCACCGATTCATTCTTTCAACAAATATTTATTGAGTGCTTACTATATTTCAAGAACTGTTTCATAACCCAGATTTAAGTGAAAAACATAGACAAAAATCCCTGACCTCATGGCACTTATGTTTTACTGTGGGTGTACGTACCAATGTTATATCAAAGATTTAGTTTCTTACTCCCATATGTTTACTTTCCCTCTTAGGACCCCAAACTTTAAGATGATGCATAGCTTCCTGGAATAAAAACTACAACCCAGCATGCCTTGCAGTTGAATATGGCCCAGAGAGTAAGTGGAAGTCTAGTCTAGTGTGGCTGCTTCCAAGAAATTTCTGTCAAAGATAGCGTTGAGTTCCATTTCCACTATTCTCCCTTCCTCCTTCCTGTTTCTTGGAATATGGGAATATCGGCTAGGACTCCATTCTGAAAAATGAGGATGAATGCCACACTACAGCTATGGCAGAGCAGAAATCTAGAAATATCTCGGCTCCAAGATGATGGAGGAGGTTCCTAGACAGATCTGGATTGCCTACACCTGTATTGCTTAGAAAAGGGGAAATCAGTTTCTAGCTTATTTATATCCCTATTACTAGCAGCTGAACCTAACCCATATTAAAACATTTATGTTTGTTTATTTTAATGTTTATTTATTTTTTCTGAGAAAGAGAGAGCTAGCAGGGGAGGGGCAGAGAGAGAGGGAGACAGAGGATCCAAAGTGGGCTCTGTGCTGACAGCAGAGAGCCCTATGTGGGGCTCGAACCCATGAACCATGAGATCATGACCTGAGCCAAAGGCAGACGCTTAACTGACTGAGCCACCCAGGCACCCCAAAACATTCATGCTTAAATATTTTAACATTCATTTTATTGTTTTTCCTCGGCCAGTATGTATTTATGTCTTCCCCCTTTTCCAGCACTACCTCAATCCCACCCTAGCCCCTCTACCTATGCACAGAAATTTCTTAAGGAAACAGCATTTGAGCTTCTGTATCCAACTGTGTCTGAATTTACCCTTTAGATTTTTCAATTACAAGGGCTAATACATTTCCCTTTTTACTTAAACCAGTTCCAGTTTGCTAGGGAAAGAGTTCTGATTGAATAGTGTGCACATATTTATTTACTAATGCATGCATGTATCACTTATATAATAACCATGTTATATGTTTATAAATGTTACAAACATAGATCAGAGATTGCTTAGTATGTAGACATGCTGTATAAAGATTTCCCCTAGTACTCCCATTTTTGCAGTTGAAATAGCTAAGACACAAAAAAAGCTAAATAATTTGCCTCGAGTCTCAGTAAGAACTCATGATTCCTTAAGATCCAGTCAATTGAAAAGTGTATCTATTTCTTTGCTGTTTTTTACCCACTATACATTGAAAATTCCAATGCTATAATACAAGTTATATTTTTCCTTTTATTAGTTATACTAGTATAGTTATTCTTGAGAGGGGGAAAAAATCCTGTATATGTGAAGATAAAAAGAATTATGAATAACACCCCTCCCCATTCTTTAAAGTTTTATTGAACAGTAGAAAAGCGTAAGGATGAAATATGTCATGGAGTTCAGTTTCTTCCCCCTGCAGAACTGATTTCTTGAAAATCCTCCCTAATGTGTTCTCCAGTGTGAGTTTAAAAGTCCCAAATGCTGAGGCTTTTATCAATTCTCTTTGAAGATTGTATCTCACATAGTAGATTGGAGCATACCAAACAGTTCTAAAACCCAGTGTAAGCTCGTTTATTGCTGTCACTAGTTAGATTTCGCTGTCCAAACATAATTCTGCTCCTTTTTTCAGTAATGTCCTCAGTGACTCTTGGGTCTAACTCTTTGTCTTTGAACATTCTTTTGGTGGTATGTTTGTATGGATTAAGTCCCTTCTTCCTTGGTAAACCCATTCTATTTATACCGAATTCTGAACTCTCCAAATAACTGAAATATGTCATAGTGAAAATTATTTCACATTTTCAGGGTTAAAAACATTTGGCTTTCTTTGTCTAAGCTCAAATTTGACATAGATCGAATTCAACTAATAGCCATTTATCTAACATAGGTAGGCTTAAAAATGTAGTTTTAAAATGTTGTGTTCAAACTTCAGTAAATTGAAATACAGTAAAACCTTGGTTTGCAAGCATAATTTGTTCCAGAAACATGCTTGTAATCCAAAGTACTTGTATGTCAAAGCGAATTTCCCCATACGAAATAATGGAAACTCAGACGATTCATTCCACAACCCCAAAATATTAATGTAAAAATGATCACAATACTGTAATATAATACAAAATAAAATACAAAATATAAATAAAAATAAAGAAATTAACCTGCATGTACGTTTGAAAACCTCCGTGACTGGTGTGATGGAGACAAGAGAGAGGACAGCTATTATGTGGGATGACTTTCACTATCACTAATGGAATCACTGCTGTCTATTGGTTCAATGGAATAATTTTTTTTTCATGCAACTTTAACAAGGAACCTATCCAGTGACACTTGCTTTTGCTCCTTTTGAGGATTTTGCGGAAATGTGACATTGCATTGTCGTTAAACAGATTCGTCACTCACACTGCTACAGCCTTATTTGGGTGGTTCTTTTCTACAAAATTTTGCACTGTTTCCCACATTGTACACATCTCCCTAATCTCATTTGAAGTGAGAGATTCCTCTGCCTTTTTGTCTTCCTCCTCTGCAGACGAGATCTCCTCCATAATCTCTTGCTGTTGCTCACGATGCAGATCCATCGGTTAGTTGGTGGTCAGTGCCTGGCCATGTTCTTCCACAAGCTCTTGAGTGTTGTCCTCATTCACCTCCAGTCCCATGGTCTTCCCCAAGGACACAATTTCCTCGACAGCTGGCAGCTCCTGTTCATGAGTAAGCCCTCTAAGTCATGTCCAAGAACACGGTCAGGCCACAGTTTTCACTTAGCAGAGTTGAGAGTTCTCTTGGTGACTCCATTCCAGGCTTTATCAATGATCTTGAGGTAGTTCATGATGTGGAAGTGATTTTCCCAAAACTCTCAGAGAGTAAGGTTTGTTCCTTTGGTCACCTCATAGCATCACTGAAATATGACTTTGGTGTAAATCTTTTTAAAGTTTAAAATGACCTGATCTATGGGCTGTAGGATTGAAGTGGTGTTGGGAGGAAGGAACTTGACCTTCATAAACTCAAATTCCTCCAGTAAGTTATCCTCAAATCCTGGAGGATGAGCAGGAGCATTATCCATAACCAGCAAGGCTTGAGTCCATAATCAGCAGATTCTTTTGTAAAAGATATTTCTTTGCTGCAGAACCGAAGACTTTGTTGATCCAATCAACAAGATATAAGTGACCCAAGCCTTGGTGTTGGACCTCCGTGTAATGTTTAACTGGTTCTTCTGCACCTTACATTTCTTGAAGGTTTGTGGGTTCTCAGAATAATACATGAGCAGGGACTTGGGTTTGAAATCCCCACTTGCATTAGCACAAAACAAGAGGGTGAGACCTTCTTTCATGGGCTTGTGACCAGACATTGCATTCTCTTCTTCTGTAATGTAGGTCCTCTTTGGCATCTTTTCCCAAAAAAGCCCTGTCTCATTGCAGTTAAAAACTTGCTCCAGCAGTTAATGCTCAGAAACCTTGAGCTTTTGGAACTCGGTAGTGAACTTCTCAGCTGCCTTAGCACCTGAACTCACAGCCTCTCTGTGCCTCACTACACTATGGATGCCACTTCTCTTAAAGTTATCAAACCATCCCCTGCTTGCCTTGAAGACTTCTTCCTTTTCTGTTGATGCACCTGGCAGTTTACTCACCAGGTCGGTGTACATGGCCTTTGCCTTCTCACAGATAAAGTTCTCCATCACAGTATCACCTGCTACTGGCTTTTCATTTACCCAAACAAGAAGGAACTTTTCTACATCTTCCAGAGAACATGGCCATTGCTTTGATAGTCTTGTGACTCCTTTTGGTGCATCTAGCACCCTTCTTTATTCTTTATTCTTTGATATTGTGCAAATGGTCAATGTAGGCTTCTTATAAAATTTTGCAATTTTGGCCACTCGCATACCTCATTCATACTTCTTGATGATTTCCTTTGTAACTTACACCCTAATCATCTCCTTCTTCTTACTGCCTTTCTTTTCAACCTTTTTCTGCATGGGGCTATTGTATGCACTCACACAGATGTTGACTACAGTATAGTATTAATAAACTCTTGTCATATCCTGTACTTAATGTAACTGATAACAATGCCCCAGAGGAAAGGGTGTATATCTGCAGGCAGCCTGACCTAGAATGAAGCAAAGCATTCCTAAGCTTACTCTTGTACGGAAAAGCAAAGGACTACCCACAGGTGCTTTGAAGTGACAAAAAAATGCACTAGTGTCAGTAGTTGTGGGCACCTTCTAACGTTCTGAAAAATCACTGATTTCTGCCAAACGCTATGGCCTGAGACTGTGCATCCGAGCATGGGAGATGATCACCCACAATCCCACAGCGAGAGAGAGAGAGCGAGAGAGAGAAGAACCATTGGCTCAGTTGTAATCATGTGATGTTCAGTATCGTGTACTACTGCTCATATTGCAAGACATCACTTGTTTATGAAGTTAAAATTTATTAGAAATGTTTGCTTATCTTGTGGAACACTCGCAGAACAAATTACTTGCAATCCAAGGTTTTACTGTATTTTCTATTCCTAGTGTTGTAGTTGAATAAAACTATTTTTATATTCTCCTTGGGAAAGCCAAAAATTAATTTTCTAGTTAGCAACCATTTATTAAAAGTCTCAAATAGGTCCCCATTTACTTCAGATAAGACTCAAACTCCTTATTATAAATTCTGAGGTCCAACTTGACCTAGCCATGGCTGACCTTTCCAACCTCACCTTCTCTCAGTGACTCTGGCTACTCAAGGCTTAAATACACAACCACTTTCTTCTAGTCTCAGCTTATCAATTACCTCCTGCTCCAAGTCCATTTTATTCTCTTTTTATCCTCTTCATTTCCTACTTACCTCCATCTGTCACTGTTAATATTACTTTCTGTTTCCCTCACTAGATTGTAAGTCACTTGGTATAGGAGCGGGGATCACATACTGCCTTCCATGTACCTTTTCTTGTTTTTGTTTATTTTTTATTGCTTTTTTTACACCACTGTATTCCTTTCTGTCATACACTGCTTATGTCACAGTATGTGTTCTAATATTTGATAAATGAGCAAACATATAAATAAATGTATGAGCTTGGAATAGAAGAAAATAATTATTTTGGAAAAGATCTATGTTATATATAATTAAATTCTATTATGACAGTTGATTATTCAAACAATTGATTATGGATTCAATGAATCATAAAATATTGTTGAAAAGAGATGAAGTTATCTAGTTTAATACGTTACTTTCTAGGTGAGGAAGTTGAGATTCAGAAGAATAAATAACTTGTCAAAGGTCATATAAGTAATGACTTAGCAGACTTAAGTCCAAATGTCATATTTCCTGAGTGCTTTTTTTTTTTTTTTTTTAATTTTTTTTTTTTTTCAACGTTTATTTATTTTTGGGACAGAGAGAGACAGAGCATGAACGGGGGAGGGGCAGAGAGAGAGGGAGACACAGAATCGGAAACAGGCTCCAGGCTCCGAGCCATCAGCCCAGAGCCCGACGCGGGGCTCGAACTCACGGACCGCGAGATCGTGACCTGGCTGAAGTCGGACGCTTAACCGACTGCGCCACCCAGGCGCCCCTCCTGAGTGCTTTTGAAAACAAGTATGTCTTGCTATACTTGTTTTTGAATCCTTAATATTTGTTATTGTGTTCTACTTTCACTAAAAGAATTGTTATAGAATTAACAAGAATAACTGATTCCCTCCACCACCCCCTCCCCTCTGCCACAGCTTTTCCTTATTATGCTTGGTACTCATAGAAAAATATGACAATATAGATACCATTTTCCTTCATTTTTATTAAATTTTATTTGTTGACAATATATTTTTTCTCATAATAGGGATCTGGTTGGATTTTTAAAATTGTTTTTGGTGCTGAAATAACTCTGGATTGTTATATACTACCCCTAGACCTCTCTCTATGCCTTATACTCCTATCTCCCTCAGCCTTGCTGTAGCTCCATTCATCAAACCGAAGAAGGAAATGAACCAAAAAGAGGGCCAGTGAAGCTTTGTGCATCTCTGAATGAAATGAAGCATTGCAGGGATAGCAAGTAAAAGAGGTGGCAGTACTGTGGGCTGTATAATGTCTGGAAACTGCTTGTAAGGGATATGTAACATTTAGTGTTGTAGACAACTTATGACACCATTTAGAGTTTAAAACCACTTTCAACCGGCGAGAGTAACTTGTAAAATAAATAGTGATTGGATTTATTCTGTGAGGTGAAGAAAGGAGAGAGCTAAGGGAAAATTAGAGGGAGAGCTGGGATTGTACTCTTAAGGACACAGAACTCTATCCCATTTGTTGATTTAAAAGTTGGGTATAAGATGTATAAAATAGTAAAATGTCTAGAGATGTTTAATGGCTTTTAAGGTAACTTTTAATAAGGTACATTCTAGTTTTATTTGATTACCAGTTAGGGAAGCCACTCTTGCTGAACCATTAGGACACAGACTAATAAAATAAAACACAAAGCTTCTTGGTGAATGTAGCAATATTGTAAAGCTTGATGAGAATGAAAAGAGTCTAAATTAAGCAATAACAATTGGGAAGCAGGACATTTCCTGGGGATTAATGACGGGCTGGGTGGGGTTGATGGACCATGGCTAGTCTGTGGGCCATTAACCTCAGTTGATCATTAATTCCCAAGAAATACCTGATGGTGAGGTCATTACTATAATTATCACCTTAAAGAGGGAGAAGGATGGTAGACTCCAGAGTCATGAAGTTAAGAGAATGATGATGATTATTTCATATAAAGCACAGTGCCTCACAGGCCAAAGGACTATAAGTTTCTTTGAGCCATTTCTTGCTTGTCGCTTCTGTTTGTAAATGGGAATGAAACATAAAATTCTCCTCTTTGTAGAGAGGATTGCATGGAGGAGTAGGACAAAGATGCATGTTAAAATACCCATGGTAAATGATGTGACTTTTTCTCAAACTAGCTTCTTGAGAAATGACTGGTGGGGCATTGAGAGCATTTCTGATGATGGAAGATTTCTAACAATAATGGTATTAGGTAGTGTTTAGGGTTTGATATTTATACTGCCTCATTTGAATTGGTTTTATTTGACTCTAAAAATTATGGGGGTGTTGAAGGGGACTAGGTGAGAAAGGAAAGACCTGGCTTCCCAGTAAATGTTATTTTGGGTACTTACATTCTCTAGATTTCAATTTCTTCATCTGTAAAAATGAAGGGGTACATCTAGGGACTTCTAAAGACCAGTCTAGCTCTCAAGATTCCTGATGTGTATTTAAAGAGTCCAAAATCTTCCTGGAATAAGGCCTATATAACTTTGAAATAGTGAAGTAAACCACTGGGAAAGGAATCCATGAACTCCCAGAGGAATAAGAAGCTTTATGTGAGTGGGAGTGAAGTTTCCTAATTCAAATTATTGTTGGTATTTATTTGTTTTTGAGATTGACTCATTCCAGGTTTTGGGCTTCTAACAAAGCAAAAATTATTTAAATGGAAATTTCCTACTGCTTTAATTGAAAATTGAATTTGAAAAAAAATCCTACAGGCAGCTGGTTCCCTGCTCTCCTGTCGTGTGATCCAGTAGTGCCAGAGGGCAGCTTTACTGGTGGTAATATTTCAAAGCCAAAGACTTCCATACATAATGGAATTTGAATTGGGAGATTAAAGCTTAGACACAGGGGGTGGAATAAAGCTACATAGGTTGCCATTGACTCGCTGCCTTGACCTTAAAATTCCGCTCATTTCTATTCTCGTATCCCCTAAAACTTTCTGACATGTTTATTAATCCAATCATCTGTTCTTTCAACACCTATTATGTACTTTCTATGTGCCAGGCACTGTGCTACATGTTGGGAAGCTAAAGGTAAGTAAGACCAAGCCCCTGACCTCTTAGGAATCACAATTTCATGAAAACTGATATAGTTAAAAGAAAAGAAGAAAGACATTAAGTTATAAAAGAAATAACTGCACAAAAGAGGAAGTGGTCTGTTCTTCCTAGAGATATCATGGAACTCAGGTAAGGTATTACAGAAAGTCTTTTATTTGAATCTTAAAGGATAAATGGAGATTGTACAATGACTCCAGTGGGGATGGTTTTCTCCACAAAAACACAAAAGAGGTGAGCATATGAAGAAGCAGCCAGTAATCAAGATGATTGGAACAGAAGGAAGATGACTGGGTAGGGGTCTAAAGGGGTAAAGGAATTCAGATTATGAAATGCTTTTTGTATATTTATGATAATGGGCTTGAACTTTATCCATTAAGGTAAGAGTAGAATCATTATATAAGTAATCATTATGTAAGTATATCATTATACATTATATAAGTATATAAGTATATATATACATTATATAAGAATCATTATATAAGTATATCATTATACAAGTAACATATTGTGTGTGTGTGTGTATATATATGTATATACATATATATACATATATACATATATACATATATACATATATACATATATATACATATATGTATACATATACATATATATGTATACATATATACATACATATACATACATACATATATATGTATGTATGTATATGTATGTATGTATATGTATATGTATATGTATATATACATATATACATATATACACACACACACACACACACACACACACACACATATATACATACACACACATATACACCAGGTCTACCAGAATGTGTATGTGTATGTGTGTGTGTGTAATGTATTTTATAGTGAAAGGAGGCATTATGCATTATTAATAATTATACCAGGACTACTGTAACATATAGTCAGTTAGCTATGCAGGAATAAAAGAATTTTAATCAGAAATATTGAATTTAGACTTCCATTCAAAAAAGATCACTTTAGAAGTTGAGTAGAGAATGGATAGAAGTCTTACTTACAGGAAGCACTAAACTGGTCTAAACTGGGTAGCAGTGTGCATAGGAGAAAGAAGGGAAGATGTGAAAAATCTTTAACAGATGGAAAACAAAAGATGAAACAATAGCTTGACTATGTAAGGGTGAGAGAGATGGAGGTATCTAGGGCCGATCCTGGTTTGGGTAACTAGGTAGTGCTATTTGACAACATAGAAAATAGAGGAGAAGGAATTGGAAATTGGACCGATGCTATAGATAGAATGTTTGCATTCTCCCAAAGCCATATGTTGAAACATAATCTTTAATGTGATGGTATTTGGAGGTGAGGCCTTTGGAAATGACTAGGAGTCATGAGGATGGAGCCCTTACGAATGGGATTAGCGCCCTTACAAGAGACCCAGAGAACTATCTCTCCTCATTTGCCATGTGAGGACACAGAAAGAAGATGACTATGAACCAGGAAGTGAAACTTGCCTGGAAACTGAATCTGTCAGAGCCTTGAACTTGGGATTCTCAGCTGCCAGAACTATGAGAAATAATGTTGTTTAAGCCACCCAACTATGATATTTTTGTTATAGCATCCTGAATAGACTAAGACAGGTGGGGAGGGGGCAAAGGAAAAAAGATAATAAATTTGGTTCTGGCCATATTGTTTCTCAGATTCAAGTCGCTTAGAGGTATGCATATGGAGATATTTAATAGGAAGTTGGATATATGGGTCTGAATTTAAGGAAGGTATCTAAGCTAAAGTTAGAGATAAAGTATTTAAAGCAATGTGGTAGCTGAGATTGGAGAAATTTTACAGAATGAGAAAGAAAGAGAGTTAAGGACAGAATCCTTGGAGGTGCCAATGTTTAGAGGGTGACCAGAAGAAGAATCCCATCCCCCCGCCCCCCCAAATAAAGAGAGTTCAGAGAGGAAATGATAACAGAGCAGCAGCAAAGAGCTTGGAGCAGCAAGTGAATAAATGGCAAGAGAGCAGAGTGGAAGCTATAGGAAGTGTGGAAAATGTTCACTGCTTTTGGCAGTTAGGTGGTTACTGGTAACATTAGCAAGTAGATGGGTATAAAATATCAGTTGGGTCAAAGAAATTGCTCAGTATGCACTGTTGGTTAATAATGGAAATATAATTCAAACCCAGTGTCTCTGACTCCAAATCCAGTGCTTTCCTGCTATACCAAAAATTTCCCCTTAGTTCATCCTTGCTGCTTGTGTTGCACATTCTGTATGCCATGGATGAGTTCTCACAACCCAATGAAGCCACTGAGTTATAGAATAAACTCTTACTTCTCCTGTTCCTGGATTTTTTGGCTCCATTTGCTGTACCAAATATTGAAGTTTCTTTTTGCCTGTATTTATACCTGCTAGATTAGACCTTTCTGCAAGTCTCAGTGTCTCGACGAACCAAGCCTGAGCTTGTCTTTATTTTGGACACCATGCACATCTCCCAGTAGAATAAACTGTATCTGTCAGTCTCACTTTGTGAGTTCATTCAATAAGAATTTTTGAGCACTATTGTATGGTTGGTAATGTTCTAAGTGCCAGGTAATAGAGCAGTGAACAAAACAGGCATGGTCCTTGACTTCAAGGAACATACAATCTCATTTCTCATTTGGGAATAACTTTCTGCTCTTCTGTTGCTGTATTCCCAGAATGTCTAGACCAAATCAATTTTCCTGACATGGCATTTGCCTTATAATTAGAAATTAGTTAGAAATAGAAAAAACTAGGTGATAGAAGAGTATTATCTAAAATAGTCATGGATTTTCAGTTGTAAATGTAAAAGAACAGCAGTGGAGCTGGAATAAGTATGCTAAGGTAAATAATGTCTAATACATTATCTCAGATTTAAAATTTGCTTAATTTAAGTTCCTTGGAGATAGGTGATCTGGTCAGTGCTAGTTTGTTTTTAAACTCATATTAGAATAGAGTTCCCCTAATCAAAATTACTCCCCCAAACAATGCATTATTTTGGTGTTTCCAGGTATAATATATAATATATTACCTTAATGTTCATTAACAAGTTTGAAAAAGAGGCGTGGTGAGTGGCTGAAATACTTAATGGGAGCCAAAGGATTTTGTTCTATCTCCTATTAGCTTTGGAAAAACCCCTGACTTTTCTATGTCTGTTTCTTCATCAATAAGATGATAGTGTTGAACTTTATAACCCTTAAAAATCTCTTCTGGCTTTAAGATGCTGTGATTCAATTGCAGGCTAATGTCCACAGTAAAGAATAGGAATCAATAAATGTATTTATTCTCCTACTGATTATATACTGTTAACCTTCATTGAAGGTAATTGTTCTTGCATGCTCCACAACACAGGTCTACCAGATCCTAAGTAAATATGTTTTTTTTTTTTTTTTTTTTTTAATGAATGGATGGATGTGTCAAAACTGAGGAAACCATTTCAAATATGCTTTAAGAAGCAACCACATCCTGTTCCCTCTTGGCCTTTGGCTGCACTCACTGGCTAACCTCCCAATCTTGGACAAAGTAACCATTTGTTTTCCTTGAATAAAGAAAATCATACCTCTTTGTTTAATGAGTCTATAGTAATTTGTGTGTTTTAAACTTGCTTGAGCCTTCAGAATTACCTGTCAACATCTTACCTATCTCTTGGTGATCCTACAGCAACTATTCTAAATTTCCAGGCCTCCTCTAAAACTCATAATATAACTTAACTAATCACCTTGACCTTCTTTTTCACTAAGAAGATAGGAACTATCATTATATAGACATGCCTCCTTAAAAATTCTTCTCTAACACATTTACCCAAGATTTCTACCCATATTTCTTATTTCTTCTTTCTCTTCTCAATGGGAAATAAGGGTTTCCTTTTTACTGAAGTGTTCTGATCCACTCTTACTCTTAATTCCCAACCTGTCCACTTAGAACTTGGCTTTATCTGTTCCTTTCTTGCTTTGTTAAGGCTTCCAGTTTGCCTCTCCAGAGGCTCCTTCCCCTTCAGCCTCAAGCATACTGGAGTAGCACCCCCCCCCCCCCCCACAGAAGATACTTCCTGAGGCTCTATATCCCCCTTAATGTCCAGGAATCCCTGTTCCCTAATCTCATTCCTTCCATCCCTTATCAAAATGTTCTGATTGCGTATGCTGGATGTATTACAGCATCCATTCCTTCAATGTTTTGAAACAACTTTCTTCTTGAGTATCTCTTTTCTTTTGGTGTCCTGGTGAAGGTCAGAAACTGACTTCTTGTCTAACCTTGGGATTAATTTGTCATCTATATTTTACCCTAACTTTTGAATTTGCGAACGCTTTTCTCTTTTTTATAACAGCTTTATTGAGGTACAACTGATATACAATAAACTACACATGCTTAAAATGTACAGTTTGATAAATTTGACCATTTATAAACTTGTAAAATTATGACCACAATTAGATAATGAACATATTAATCCCCAGAAATTTCCTCACCACCCCCTCCACCTTTCCCCTGCCCATCTTCATTCTTAGACAATCACTGATCTGCTTTATGTCACTATAGGCTACATTGCATTTTCTAGAATTCTATGTAAATTCATACATACACAGTATGTCTTATTTATTTTTTTGGTCTGGATCCTTTTACTCAGCTTAATTATTTTGAGTTTGTTTTATATTGTTCTGTGTATTAATAGTTCATTATCTTTTATTTTTGAGTAGTATTCCATTTTATGGATATATCACAATTTTCAAAAATACACTTACCTGTTAATAGACATTTGAATTGTTTTCAATTATTGGTTAATTACAAATAAAGCAGCTGTAAACAGTTGCATACAAGTCTTTACAGGGACATTTGCTTTTATTCCTTTTGGTAGATACTTAGAAGTGAAATGACTAGGTGTGTGATAAGTGTATGTATAACTCTTTAAAAAACTACCAAATCATTCTCCATAGTGGTTGTACAATTTTATATTCCCACTGGCAGTGTATGAGAGCTCCAGTTGCTTTACAATTTTTTTAAACACTTTTCATGTATTTTTCATCCACGTATCTTCTTTGGTGAAGTGCCTTTAAAAATTTTTTGCAGATTTTAAAAAAAAAATTAATTTAAATTCAAGTTAGCTAACATACAGTGTAGTATTGGTTTCTAGAGCAGAACCCAGTGACTCATCACTTACATATAACACCCATTGCTCCTCCCAATAAGTGCTCTCTTTAGAGCCCAAATGTCCATCAACAGATGAATGGATAAAGATGTGATCAACTGATCAATCTATCATCTGTCTATCTATCTATCTATCTATCTATCTATCTATCTATCTATCTATAAAATGGAATACTACTTGGTGACCAAAAAGAATGAAGCCATGCCATTTGCAACAATGTGGATGGAACTAGAGTGTATTAGGCTAAGCGAAGTAAGTCAGGCAGAGAAACATACATATCATATGATTTCACTCATTTGCAGATATTTTTTAATGGGCTGTTTGTATGGTTGTTATTGAGTTTTGAGGGTTTGTATATTCTGAATATAAGTCTTTTATCAGATATATGATTTGCAAATATTATCTTTCAATCTGCTGTGCTTGTATTTTCATTCCCTTAACATTTTTTTTGAAAAGCATAAGTTTTTTAATTTAAGTAAAGTACAATTTATCACTTTTAGTTTTTAAATGGAAGGTGCTTTTTGTATTTTATCTAAAAATCTTAATCTAATTCAAGGTCGCACAATTTTCTTCTTTGCTTTTTTTAAGAAGTTGTGTTTTATATTTTAAACCAAAGCTTATAATGTGAAGTATGGATCAAAGTTCACCTTTTGCATATGGATATATGATTATCCTAGGATCATTTGTTGAATTGTTTGTCCTTCTCCCACTGAATTTTATTTGCCCCTTTAATGAAAATCAATTGATGATGTATATGTGGATCTATTTTTGTACTCTCTATTTCTGTTCCATTGATATATTTCTCTCTCATAATGTCAGTACTGTGCTATCTTGATTGCTATAGCTTTGTAATGCAGTCCTCCAGCTATGTTCTTTTCCAGATAGGTCTGGCTATTCTAAGTCCTTCACATTTCCATGTGAACTTTAGATTATTTTGTTTGTCATGGATGTGGTGTATCTCTCCATTTATTTAAGTCTTCTTTAATTTATCTCTGCAACATTTTATACTTTTCAGCACATATGTTTTGTTTACCTTTCTCAGGTTTATCTCTCAGTGTTTCAATTTTTTTTTGCTATTATAAATGGCATTGTCTTTTTAATATCATCATCAGTTTGTTGTTAGTAGTATATAGAAAGATTTTTGTATGTTGATCTTGTATTCTGCAAACTGTTAAAGTGACTTTTTCATTCTGTAGCTTTTTTATAGATTCCATAGGATTTTCCTGGTAAATGTCATGTCATCTGTGAATAAAGGCAGCTTTATTCTTCTTTTCCAATGTTGAAGGCTTCTATTTTCTTTTTCTGGCTTCTCGGTTTGATCTTCCTTACAATGTTGAATAGAAATGGTGATAAAAGACATTGTTGTCTTATTCCTGATCTTAAAAGAAAAGCATTCAGTCTTTCACAATTAAGTATGCAATTAACTGTAGGTTTTTTTGTTTTTTTTTTTTTTTTTTTTTAATTTTTTTTTTTTTTCAACGTTTATTTATTTTGGGGACAGAGAGAGACAGAGCATGAACAGGGGAGGGGCAGAGAGAGAGGGAGACACAGAATCGGAAACAGGCTCCAGGGTCTGAGCCATCAGCCCAGAGCCCGACGCGGGGCTCGAACTCACGGAGCGCGAGATCGTGACCTGGCTGAAGTCGGACGCTTAACCGACTGCGCCACCCAGGCGCCCCAACTGTAGGTTTTTTAAACATATCTTTAATCAGGCTAAGGAAGTTTCTTTATATTCTCAATTTTATGAGAGATTTTATTTTTATTTTAAATCAGAAATAGATGTTGGATTTTGGATCTTGTCAAAACTTTTTTCTGATTTATAGAGATGACCATATTGGTTTTTACTTTTTAGATTGTCAACATGGTGAATGACATTTATCAATTTTCAAATGAGAAACCAACCTTGCATACTGGGATAAACCCCACTTGGCCATTTTATATTATTCTTTTTATATATTGTTGGATTTATTTGCTTAAATTTTTAAAGAATTTTTCATCTATTATAGAAACATGCAGTTTTCTTGCAATATCTTTGTCTGGTTTTGGTATCAGATTAATATTGGTCAGATAGAATGAGTTGGAATATTTTCTTGTCTTCCGGTTTTTGTAAGAGTTTGTATAATTGGTATTTTTTTCTTAAGTGTTTGGTATAACTCCACGTATATCTGGAGTTTCCTTTGTGGGAATATTTTTAATGAAGATGCCAGTTTATTTAATAGATGTTGGGCTATTCACCTTATCTATTTCTTCTTGAGTGAGCTTTGGTAGTTGCATTTTTCAAGGAGTGCATTCATTTTATCTAATAGGTCAAATTTATTGTCATAAAGTTGTTTATAACATTCCATTATTATATTTTCAGTAAGAGTGGAATTCGTACTGATTTTACTTCTCTCATTTCTGATATTGGTAAATTGTGTCTCTTCTTTTTTTATCAGTATGTCTATCAAAAATCAACCTTTTGTTTTATTCATTTTTTCTGTTGGTTTTCTGTTTTCCATTTCATTGATTTCTGCTCTTATCTTTATTATTTCTTTTATTCTCCTCACTCCGAATTTAATTTCTTTTATTTTGTTATCTGATTTCTTAAGGTAGAACCTTAAGGTAGAGTTAAGTTCTACAAATTTGTTTCTAAGTACTATTTTATCACAAATTTTGGTACTGCAAACTTGAAACAACTCTAAAAAAATAAAGTATTAATTTTCAAAAAGGTCCTTAATTTATCTTTACTTTTGAAAAACTTTTATGTAAAATAGAGAATTGTAGGTTGATTTTTAAAAATACTTTAGAGATGTTGCTCTATTGTCTTGCTTTCATTGCTTCCAATAAATCTGCTGTCATCCATATATTTGTGTTTCTGTGTGCAAGTTTTTTCTAACATTTCCTTCTTATCATTGGTTTTAAGTAATTGGCTTACATCTGTCATGGTATAGTTTTCTTTATATATTTTTTTGTGCATAGCCTTTGTTAAATTTCTTTGATATGCGTCTTCATAGTTTACATCAAATTTGGAAGTTTTTCAGCTACTATTAAAAAAAAAAGTGTTTTTCCCCCTTTCTATCAGGAACTCCAATTGCTCATATACTT
Source organism: Puma concolor (assembly GCF_028749965.1). NCBI lineage: Eukaryota > Metazoa > Chordata > Mammalia > Carnivora > Felidae > Puma > Puma concolor. Next base: position 83,283,928 of record NC_141671.1, read on the forward strand.
GGTCATTTGAAATTGTCTTATATTTCATTGAGTTTCTGTTCATTTTTTGTTAGTCTTTTATCTCTGTGTGTTTCACTTTGGATAGTTGTGATTACTGTGTCTTCAAGTTTACTATCTTTTCTTCTGAAAATGTCATCTCTCATATTTCCAGCCTGTGTATTTTACAAAGCAGACATTGTAATTTTCACTTCTAGAAATTCAAATTAGGTCTTTTTTATATCTTCTATTTAAATGTTCAGTCATTCCCCTAGCCTCTTGAATACACATATTTCAGTTATAATAACTTTTTTAATGTCATCTATGTCATATCTGGGTTAGTTTTGATTGGTTGACATTTTTTCTTCTCATTATAGATTGTGTTTTCCTTCTTCTCTGCATAGTTGGTAATTTTTTATGGATGCCAGGCATTGTGACTGCTAGGTGTTGTATTTCTAAAAATATTCTTGAGCTTTATACTTGAATGTGGCTGAAGTACTTAGTAATAGTAAGTAATAGTACTTAGTAATAGTTTAATCCTTTGGGTCTTCCTTTAAGCTTTGTTATGTAGGACTAGAGCAGTGTTTATTTGCTCCTCCTCTTTTGTTATTTAACTTATGCAAATCAATTATGAGATTTCCATTTTGGTTATTGGGAATGGGCATTATTCCTTGCCCTGTGTGATCCCTGGGTATGGTCACCTTTAATCCTCCTGGGTAGTTATTTTCCTGGCCGCAGGTGGTTTCCGAACATGAATACACTGCTTGCTACTTACTGAATACTCTGTAGGGATCATCTGCAGATCTCCGGAGTTCTCTTTCTGTGAATCTCTCTCCTCTTCAATATTCTGTCCCACAAACACTGGTTATCTTGGCCTTCCTAAACTAGCCCTGTCTTCTCAACTGAGGATGTTCCCTGGGCTCAACCTGTATTTCCCCTTTGTCACCACCTAGAAATTTTCTTCAGAAAGTAAGCTGGGCAATGATAGGGATCCCCTCATTCTTGGAGATCATTTCCTTTCATTTCCAATGTGTTGAAAATCATGGTTTTACATATTTTGTCTGGCATTTTAGTTATTTCAAACAGGGGGGTAAATTTGGTCCCTGTTACTACATTTTGTCCAGAATCTCGTTTTTATTCTTAATTTTTTGATGCCCACAACTTCTTTTTGTGTAGAGCAGTTCTCATGCAATTATAGTTATTGATACTTAAGTTTGCCTTCTTTCTTCAATCATTAACTTCTTAAGGGCAAAAAGTCTTTATTGTTTGTCTTTATATTCTCTGTACTAATATGGTGCCTAATGCATAGTAGGGATCCAATAAATTCTTGTTCAATGAATAAAACTAAAATAGGGGTAAACATGTTTCTGTGACGGTCTGTACATATTTTACATGTTTCTGTGATGGTCTGTTACATATTTATATATACACATAACACATATATATATGTAAGTGTGTATGTATGAATATATATCAGTGTATATGTGTATATCCTTTGCATCACACTTATAGTTCTATAATTCTCTTTTTCTTATACAGCCAAGAGATGCTTAGTGAAAGTTTTTTGCAGCAAAGAAAGGTTGATTAGGTTTTACTTCAGCAAAATGAACAACAAGATTGATGCTTAAAATGTAAAGGTGTTACCTGCCCAGCTTTTACTCACTCTGAATATTAATAAGTATGTAAGTATGATTGTTGAATATTTAAAAAGAAATACTATTTCCAAGGCCTAGAAAGGAAAAATCTATAACAAATGTTGAAGTTAAATATATCTTGTATGTCTCTTTATAATTTCATTGTAAAAATAAAATATTTTGCAATTACTTTGCAAAATAAATATGTAGAAACACATGCCTGTATCTGTTATCATCACAGTTGGAAAGAAGTCTTTAGAACAGTTACGTCTGCTCCTCCTAGCTTCATTCAGAGCTCCAAGAGGGTAAGGCCTGAGAGAGAACAGAGCCTTCTCTAGTGGGCATGAAATTTGGTAACCTTAGCCCTGACCTTAAATCTGCTAAAGTGGTAAGAGAGAGGCATTTCTCTGGGACACCTGAGAGGATACAAACCATTAAAGTTAACAGTGGATGAACTCATTCCATTACTTTTAATAACATTATATCTGTTTGTCTGCTTGATGTAATGATAACTTAGTGAAGGAGAATTAATTCCACATATTATCTACATAAAGGATAATGAGGGAAATCAGTTTCCTCTAAGGAAGTTGCATTAAATTTGGGTATAAGCCAATCTGTTTTAGATTGGTCCCTGGCTTTTGGATGACTTTCAAGCCTTGAGGCTCTGAGAGAACATGCAAGGCCATTTTTGAATCTCAGGGAAGCAGACGCAGAAGGTTTCAGAAGACCCTTGTCACTGAAATTCCCTTCCCTTCTGGAAAAGCAAACTGCTAGTTTGTTGACCATCAGGTGCAAAATATAATTTTTTCCTACATACCAAAATTGTGTCTGCTGAGATAGTTTTAATTCATATGATTTGTGCCTAAATTATTTGATCTGTGGATCTGATGGCTCCTTGAGGCATTTCAAGTAATGAAAAGAACAAACAAGCCAATAAATAGTGAATTTATAAATATTCAGTGTCAATAAGGAGAAATATTTTGCATTTTTTAACACAGGAAGGTTAAAACAATGTCTTCCAAGTTAGTTACCAGTTTTGAAAGTCTGTCCTCATTGAACTCACATTTAAGTATTGACATTATATGTAATGCTAATGATTCTTGCAGTGAAATATAGAATGCTTACAATAGAATATACAATATGTAGAACAGAATATTTCTATATCTATGTTTTTACATAGGTATAGAATATTATTAATTTTATATTAACAAAATTAACTGGGCAAACAACTTGATGTCTCAAATACAACAAAGCAAATTCACTAAAATATGCTTACTTTAAATTGAAAACAAAATTTCATGAAAGGTAAATTGCATCTGAATTGTCTTATACAAAAAATGTTAGTGATCCCTCAAATGTTTCCTAAATGTTTCCTGAGCTAAAACATTGCTCAGATTTGATGGGGAAGAACAAGTCTAAAATATCAAGCATGTTGAATTATGGGATTTTTTTAAATGGAAGTTCAGTTAATTACTTTTAAACTACAGTGTAGTATGGGTTAAAGTGTTAGTGCCTAGTGAAAGTAATTATAGACTAAAATAACAAAATAACAAAATCAAAGCGTTGAGGTAACCACTGAATCAGAGCTGAAAGGTTCCTGCTATTAGGTTGGATACTTTATTAAATGATACTTTATTTAATACTTTAATACCTTTAATAAAGTATTAAAGGATGCTTTATTAAATGCATAAGGCAAAAATCTTATTCTTATTTCTGAGAATTCTGCAAAATTGTTTATTCTCAAGTATTTTTTCTCTTTTATATTTGGTTACAAAATAATTAAACTAGTTAAGAAGAACATCATAATCAAAGATAACCTTCAGCTTTTACCTTTTCTGCCTTTCTTCAAATTCCAATTTGATGGAGCCCACATGAATAAAGTGTTGCTATATTTACAATTCTAGAATAAATAACATAGCAATGGAATGTAAGTTTCTTTGGGGCCTTGAATTATTCACAAAATGAGTAATTGAGCTAATCCCACACATAGATTTTCAATTTACAATTATGTGCTTAATCGTTATGGTTATTTGGGATCATGAAGAATTTACTAATAGGGCTTTATGAAAATGAAGCAAATGTAGAGGATGACATAATATAGCCAGAAACCAGTTGTGGTCCAGTAAATCCTGAATAAATAACTGTGGATAGATGGTAAAATGTTTGTATTATCTCTCACATTGAGCTTGTATGGCAGAAAGCAGTCAAATAGGAGGCAGAACAGAGAGGATATTAACTGTTTTTTATATGCATGCTAAATTTTGTTAAGGATGATATAAAAAAAGATGCCATCATATTAGACAATTATATTTTAGGACCAATATTTAGTTTCACTATTTTTAGGCCAGAGTAACTATTATAGATTATCTAAAGGAAGAAAAAAAAAAAACACATTTCTTATATATGCTATTCAGTGTGTGATACTGTATATATTTGCCTTAAAAATAATCATCATCATTATCATCATCATCATCATTCTCAATAACTATTAAGTGGATAGAAAGAGTTCTTCTGTTGCTAGAAAATTTACTCTGGACTGACTTCTCTATAAACCATGGGGTTATAAACCTAGGAACACATAGAAAGAGGCAGAAATTTATGTTTATCACCATGCATTCATGACATGTATACCATCAATGATGAACCACCATATACTTCTCCTGGGAAAGGCCCCGGGGTGTGGCTTTGGGAGACAATGGTGATAATGATGGTGGCAACAATGAAAGTTATGGAGTAGTTGCTATTCATTCATTCAATAAACATTGACTGAGCATCTACTATGAACAGGGGATACTTCTAACCTCTGGGTATACAGAATCAAGGCCTCATAAAGTTTACATTTTAATGAGGAGAAACAGAAACCATAAGTATGTTAAGTATATCCTATGTCAGATAACTATAAAGGCTTTGGGGAAATGGGGATGGTGATGCAGAATGTCGAGGGGTATTTTTCATATGGGAGAATTAGCAAAGACCTCACTGGTCATGAGATAAATAAGATGGCCTTTATTGATAAAGTGAGGAAGAAAACCATGAAGAAATCTGGGAGAAGACATTGTCAGGCAGAGAGAAAAGTGAGCACAAAGGTACCAAGGCAAGAATGTGCTAGGCTTTTCAGAACAGCAGGAGGGCCAGTGCAATTGAAAAGAGGTGAATAAGGTGACATGAGGTTGGAGAAACCTGGGCAATGGGTTTGTGGGGTCTTATTATAGGGCCTCATGGAATATTGAAAGGATTTTGGCTTTCTGAACAGAGCCATGACAAGGTCAGATTTAGCTTTTAATAGGATCACCCTGCCGCCTGTGTAGAGAAGTGACTCTATGGAGGCCAGGGAGAAGCAGAGAAGCCATTTGGAAGGCTTTCCAACAACCTACAATAGAGTTGATGATAGGATGAGAAAGGTCAAGCTCAAGAGAAGCAAGATTCTGAAAAGTCACCAGGACTTGCTGATGAATTGGATATGGGGTGTGGGAGAAATAAATGTCAGGGATGATTCCAAGATCTCTTAGCCAGTGCAGCTGGAGAGATAGAGTTGCTGTGTCCTGACACAAGGATAGGAAAGATGATGAAAAGTTTGACCTTTATGCATGCTAAATTTGAGATACTTACTAGGCATCCAAGAGAAGATGTGGAGGCAGATGGGAAAAATGAGCCTGGATTCAAGGGAGTAGTTGTGGCTGGAGATGCAAATTAGGGGGGCTTATCAGCATATCAATTTCTATTTGAGCAGAGGTGATGAGGGGATCACCTGGACAGGGAGTGAAAATAGGGGAGAGTTGTGAAGCCTGAACTCTGCTGCCCTATCATGTGACATGTAGGGAAATGAGGAAAAATCAGCGAAGGATCTGGAGAGAGTGGCCAGTGAGGTAGAAAGGAGGACAGTCTTAAATGCATGGTGACCCTGAAGTCAAGTGGATAGAGCATCTCAAGAAAGGACAACTAAAAGTTGAGCCCTTAGAAGAAGAAAGTAGGATGGTGTTTACCAGGAATGGGGCATGTGAGAAGTGGGGAAATGTTGGTTAAAGGGTTATTCAGGATGAATAAGCTTTGGAGACCTACTGCACATCATGGTGACTATTCTTACTAATGCTGAATTGTGTACTAGAAATATTCTAAGAGAGTAGATCTGAATTATTCTCATCAAAAAAGGTAACTATGTGAAATGATAGATACAGTGACTAGCTTGATTTTGGTAATCATTTCACAAAGTATATGCTCATCAAAACATCACATTGTATATCTTAAATGTGAACAGTTTTTATTTGTCAATTATACTTCAGTGAAGCTAGGGGGAAAAAAAGAAATGGCAAGTGATCAACGATATAATGTGTTCTTGATATTCTATACTTCAGAATTGGATTGACAGTTAACTAGCATTGAGGACACCACTCTTGAGGAGAGCTATTTGTCAGAGGGTAAAAAAGCCTGTTAGAATGGCCTCAAGATGAGGAGGTAAGGAGTTAGAGGCAGGAGTATAGATAACTCTGTTGCATATTTTGTTATCAATGAGAGCAGAAAAATGGAGCTTACCTGGAGTTGGATATGGAATCCAATGATTGTTTACTGTTATTATTCACTGGAATCAGAGATACAGCTTGGAAAAATTTCAGCATATTTATGACCTAGTGAGGAGGGAAGAAACTGATGATTAAGGAGGGGAGGTGGTGATTGCAGTGATGTACTTGTGTAGATGAGAGGTGATGGGTCTGGAGATCATGTGGAGGGGCTGGCACTAGATGGGAGCATAGACCCATCACTAGAGTAACAAGATTGAAGCCAGATGCTAGGTGTTCAGATGTAACTAGGGCAGTAGATGTGGTGGTTTTGTGGGCAAAAGTTGGTTTGTGCTACTCCTACTTTCTTAGTGGACAGGGAAGTGAGTCAAGAGTGAGGAGAGAGAGATACTGGAGATTGGGGGACCAATGGGAAGGTGTAACATAGCCATCTGGTAGAAAGAGAGTGAACTCTACTGAATGAGTGCTGTTTAAACTTATTATCCACACAGTGTCTCTGAAAGGCAAGTATTTTTATCATTGTTTAAAGATAAGAAAATGCAGCAAACTGACCTAAGTCTATATGTGTATGCTGAATACTTGGATTCTTTGGTGGATAATGGTACAAGATTAGTATGTAAAGCAGCAAAAGATCTGTCATGGATAAAGATACCGATAAGAGAAGGACATGAAGGGGCTACTTCTAAAATGTGGCCCTTTGGGTTACAATGGGAACTGACCACCCTTGGAACTATACATTTTTCAGAGCAAGTTAGCTGCCCAGGCTTTGAATTAAAACTTCATCTATTTGGCACTTAGAGTTTATCATGCTGATAACCTGGGGTGCTTTAATGAAAATTACAGACATTATGATATTAAGCAGTGTCAGAGAAGTCCAAAGAAGTTTCCATGGCTATGAAGAGAGACACTGGGATTTGAATCTAGATATGATACTTCAGAGTCCATGATTTCCATATGAGGCTATGTTGTTCCACCCATAAGATACAGCAAAGCCTACACTCAAAGCCTACACTTCAAAGCCTACACTCAAAATAGGTAGGCGAGCCAATGGACATGACTAACAATCACATGACGCATATCATGATCCATGTCTAGCCAATATTCCTGCCGTCCAAGTTTGAGGAAAAGAATATTCATTTCTGAATGGTGTGCAAAGAAGTCTTCAAGGCAGAGGAAGGGTAGTCATTGGATTCTGAGAGATGAATAAGATTTGAGAGAGAGGAGTTGCATTTTAAAATTAGGGGGAAAAAAAACCTCTTCACAGTGATATTACTCTGGGAAATGACACTGCATGAAGTCTTGAATTCTTTATTTACCATTCACCTCTGTACACTTTCCTGCAAAATTTGAATTTCTTCTGTGGGATTAGGGAGAGACTGTTAACATATCTCCTTCTTAATTAAGTATAGCATTGACCTCCCTCTATGAAGGAAGCACAGTGTCTCTTTCACTTGTTACCCCTGAGCTGTTGGGCAGAGCTCTGGGAGTTGAGTTTCTTCATCTATAACACAGGGATATTAATGCATTTCTCACAGAGATACATTGAGTATTAACTAAAATAGTATGTGACAGTGCTTTGTAAAGTGTAAACACCATAAAAATATATCTTAGATGTCATTCAATTTCATCAAGTACAACAAGGCTAGAGGAAAAGACAAAAACGACAATAAACATTTTTTTTTTTGATCTTTGGTTGTGGCCCTATGCCATAGTTTGGCTGAAGGATCTTTTGTATGTTAATATAATAGCTTTGAAAAGATTTGAATCCTATCATTCATGTTAGACATTTCTATCTATTTACAGAAGCAATGTGCTGTATCCAGCGTGGCCGCCAGCTGGCCTGATAGAATGGGAAATAGTGATAGGACCCTAGAGCTGTTCTTGATTGACCCAAGGACTTCAACAATAACATAAAATAAAATAAAATAATTCAGTTCTGTTATTTTTCATTTCCTGCAAAACATGAAAGCTAGTAAGTTTTGGACTTTCTTGCTATTATGAGGAAACGGGCTGAATAGCCCTTTTACCAATGACAGAACAATTCAGTAGTTTCTGTTCCAGAAACCTGTCACTTAGTGATTAAAGACTCCTTCCTTAGCAAAGTGTTCTTCTTTTGGTGGGGAGGGCTTTCCAGAAACATCCTCTGCATGGTGCTGACCAATTTGATCTCCAGCATTCTGCACATGACACTCCACCTGGTTTTTAGGGGAAGCTGATAGGCAGCATGCTATTTACACTGGTTATTGGTCTTTTAAAATTGTCTAAAGAAGTCCCTTTGGCAGCTCAAAAATTTAATGTTCAATTCAATCAGTTAAAAGGCTCTCAAAGTCATAATTAATCTCTAAAGAGGACACACATGCTGATTGATCTTGCATTCTCTATAACCAGAAGCATTGTAAGTGCATCAGAAGTCAGAATCTAAATAACATTGTATTTCTTCTTCTTTTTTTGGTTTCTCTGTGCTTTAAATATATCATTAGCCTTTTGTATGTAATAACCTATTCTTTTAGTGGGGAAATCCTCTAAGAGAATAGAGAAGTCTTTTAGGAATGGATTGAATCATGGTAGATTAAAGTTGTGCATATCACAGGTGCACTTGAAAAGCTGATAGATTTTGAAGTAGGTAGAGTTCTGCTCTGCACACACCACACCCATTAAGCTGCTCTGGTCAATTTAAGGATTTTCGGCCTAATATTCTTTTCCCAGCTTCTCCGGATGCCTTATCTTCCTTTTTTGCATGACCCCACTGTGTGTTTACTGGATCACAAATAATTCCTCACCCACTCAAGCCATTTCAGTTCTGGGTCTTAGACTGCTAGTCAATGCCAAACCACCATGGAAAGGATGCTAGAGGGAAGAGATGTAAAAATCCTGGTTACTTGGTGGCCAGGTCCCTTTCCCTTCTGTTGTTTCCTGGCTTCATTGTGTGACTGCAGCTTGCTGTAAGATGGAAGAGAGGAGTGCTTCTCAAGCTTTAGTGTATATAGGGATACCTGGGGATCTGGTTAATATTCAGATTCTGCTCCAATAAATCTTTGTGGAACCTGAGATTCTGCATTTCTAACACGTTCCCTGGTGATGCTGATGCTGGGGTCAAGGGGCCACACTTTGAGTAGTAAGGAATTAGAGGATGTATTGGTCAAGGGAGGCTCTTAAACATTCCAATTAGACTCAGGCTCCAGTAACAGCACAGAGCCTAATATGATATATAACAGAGAAATATTGTTTTTTAACAACATTTCCCTGGCCTGTCCCCTGGGATCTAGCATAAAATGATTTCATTATATTTATCAAATACTCTCTGCAAAACATATTGCTATAAAAATCAGTTAAGCCTTTGTGACCACATAAAATGACGAAAGTGCTGTAATTGTCTAAAGAGTGATATACGAGAAATTCACCAGAGCTATCTGGGTGCACAGGATCTCATAGCCTCTTTCATCCATCAAAGGTTTTCCTCCACAGATGTCAGCCAGGAGGTTATCTGTATCGTAAACACTATGCAAAGCTTTTTGGATCCTTTCTCTGGGACAGGTTGCCTCCATTGACTATGTTATCAATCAGGGCATAAACCACAGCCATAATGTTATCTGAGACTCAGAAGTTCACCCTAGCACACTAACTGCTGGGGAATTACGTGTCGTGGGATTGCTCTAACATAGAGAGTATTGTGCTGTGAAGATTATGAAATCTTATTAGAAAAAGCTCTGCCCCAGATTTGTAGCAGTTAAAATCAGTCTTTCTTTCAGATACCTTAGGGAAGAAGAAAAATGTTGGAACGTGTTTGTATTTACTCATATGTACTCCCAAGATGCACAGCAGCAGCAGGAGCTGCTGCTGTCCTCCCTTATTAGTACGAATTTCCCCTTTGGGGGGTTATTTAAAAATATTTGTACATATTTCAAATCCCTCAATCTGGTTTGTGGCAAATGGTTGCTTAAGCAGCTTCTTAATTATTTCATTTGAGTTTTTGCAGAAAGACTGTTGCAGATATTTGGCACAAAGCTTAGGTTTTTGAGGCCTTTTACTACCTCCTGAATAGATTTCAGGAAGAGGAAAAAAAATCAAGGGGCGTTAAATTATTGCTCTCTTTGTGTTGTATGCACAAATAGGATTGATTGTGGACCTCGGGACAGGAAAGAAATACTTTCACAGCTGCATGGTAATAATTTTTATGTGTGTTAAAATTATGTTCTTGCTATTTTGTCATAATATTCCAGAGTGAAGCTTTGGAAGAATGACATGGTTATAATAATAGTAAATGGAGTCACTTTGTAGATATCAGGTAATAAATTATCTCATGAACTTGGGGATAAAATCATTTGAAATCCTTGGTAGATAAATAGAAACAAAAGCAAAGGTTATGTTGCAGGAATATCAGGTGGAATCATTCAGTGGAGGGGACAAGTGAATCAGGTGCCAAACATGGACTTAAGTAAATTTTCATTAGCAAATCTATACGCAGTCTTTGTTCCTTCCTTTATACCACAAACAGCTAGAGAGGCACGCATTGGGTGTGGAGGCAAGCAGGCCGGTAGAATTATGGACTGAGGATGTTTGAGACCCTGGGTTATCCTGAATTGTCACGTGGCCAACTTATTCCTCTCAAGGCCCTGGGGAAGATAAGATGGTGTCATTCCTTAACTGGTCCTATGACCACCAATTTGAATTTTTTTTTTTTCCAACGTTTATTTATTTTTGGGACAGAGAGAGACAGAGCATGAACGGGGGAGGGGCAGAGAGAGGGAGACACAGAATCGGAAACAGGCTCCAGGCTCTGAGCCATCAGCCCAGAGCCCGATGCGGGGCTCGAACTCCCGGACTGCGAGATCGTGACCTGGCTGAAGTCGGACACTCAACCGACTGCGCCACCCAGGCGCCCCTATGACCACCAATTTGAAATAGCTGGGCTAGGTAGGTACCCAGAGACAACCTCAATTCTGCCTCCCTGCCTCCTGCTTTTCTAGTGATCTAATTATGTAGGCTGTTGCATTTCATTCTAAATATTTATGCATATCCATACGTTTTGTAAGTGTAGGCAAGACCCGTAATATGTGGTGAGAACGACATTCAGCATTGTGCAGCTGCCCTCCTATACCAGATTGTGCACAAAACAGCCAATTAGGAAATGCAATAATACGAGCTTCACTCATGCTGTCTTCTTTCACTTCATGTTGAGTGTTTTGGGTAGATGTGGCTGGTCATGAAGGCACCTGAATATTAGGATTTAGGAAGAAATCCAAAGTCTGAGTGATTGCAGTGTCAGACTCTGGATCCTTCTGATTGTAATTATGTTGAGTGGTGCTCTCAACAGATCGATGGTGCTTTCTGGTAAATAAAGTTATCAGGGCAAAATAAGGTGAGATTACACATATATGTATAAGTGTGTTTGTGTGTATATATGTACATGTATATATATATGTGTGTGTGTGTGTGTGTCTGTGAATATATATATATATATATTTTATTATTTTTTAGTATCTACACCTATATCTATCTCACACCACATGAACACCTTGCAAAGTATCCTATTAAGAACGATGATCTGGAGCACCTGAGTGACTCAGTTAAGTGTCTAACTTCGGCTCAGGTCATGATCTCGTGGTTCGTGAGTTCGAGCCCTGCATCGGGCTCTGTGCTCACAGCTTAGAGCCTGGAGCCTGCTTCAGATTCTGTGTCTCCCTCTCTCTCTGCCCTTCCCCCACTCATGCTCTGTCTCTCTGTCTCTGTCTCTCTCTCTCTCAAAAATAAATAAAACATTAAAAAAATTTAAAAAAAAGAATGATGATATATGATCCTGTTTCTGAGTTTGAAGAGAAAAGGAACATCAGGGAAGGCAAAGCTCCCAAATAACAACTTTTTGCAGAAACAAATCCATTATCTCCACCCTGTGAAGATCAGACTGTGGTCACTGCTTTGAAAATAAAAATAATAGTTATATGCCAAAACAGTTTCAAGGATCTCAATCCATAGATATCAGCTTTATACAGAGCATTGAATGGTCATTTAAAGCATAGTGCTTACCTACACTCATTTTAAAGGACTAAAATAAATTCCACAACTCTAAACCATGGATAGAGAACTCTGTCCCGCCCAGCAAGAGATACAAGTTTATTCCAAGCAGACCATGTCTTCAGGTAGGTAGCCTACCATCTGGTTGAAAGTTAAACAAAAACAAAAACAAAAACAAATAGCAGAGCTTAGCGATCACAGGGTACAAATTGTTCATTTTCACAAAGAAGGGATCCGAAAAAGAGAGGTTGTGCACATTTCCCCAAATCACACAGTTGCTAAGTGGCAGAGCCGAGATGACAATCCAGGCGGTCTGGCTCCAGAGCTCGTGTTCCTGATCCTATGAAGTATCATCCTTCTGCAGAAGCTGTCACCTGAGGAAGGTTTCTTTTAAATTTGTTTTAAGGTTCTGCTGTTTCTTCCTTCTTTCATTTCAGAATTTGACTGCCTTTATTTGCAATTCTTTCTGCTTGTGTGGTGGGGGACAGTAGGCACAAATCAGCCAGTTACCCAATACATTAATTGCTTTTCCTTGTGAAAGGTACTAGAAGCAAAGGGAGCTATGAAAATACATGGCAGGGGAGCAGAGTCCAATCGATGTCAGGAGTTGGAGAAGGAGTCCTAGAGGAGGTAACGTTTGAGCTGAGCACTGATGAGTGAGTAGGCCTTCACTGGGTGAAAAGGGTCTGTGGGCAGTTGTAGAGGAGTAAGTGAATTCTAGGCAGAGGGAAGAGCTGTGCAAAGACCTTGGGGCAGGAAGTAGCATGGTACCTGGGAGGGTCTGAAAGAGGATATGACACAAGGCTTGGGAGGCCAATAGGAAGTATAGGGTCATACAGGGCCCTGAAGAACACGTTGAAGAATTTGGTGTTTGTTTCTAAGAACAATGAGCTTTTGAAACTCATTGAAGGTTATGTTCACATTATACCTATGATGATAGGAAAGAAAAAAATTGAGGTTGAAGTATCTAAATTTTCTTTTGGAATTTAGACGGGAGCTTTGTTCCCTGGGTGATTTAAGGCAGGCTTCAGTATCCTTGCAAAGCAAGGTATGAAGCTGGCAATTGCTATTAACCTGATGTACAGAGGAAGGACCAAGCCCTAAAGGGGCAAGATTGTAGTTACTCAGGATGTCAGAGGTCAACTTCTGGCCTCTAATATGGGGTCTCTGCCACTTCTGGCCTGGGAACTGCAGTTTGCCTCTCCTTTCCCCATCTCACGTTTGAAGTCTTCTATAACAAGGTTTCCTTTTAGGCAGTCCTTAATCTTTTATTTTCAATGGGTTTAGAGGATCATTCAATCAATGCCTAAATCACAAAAGTCTCCAACTCATAAACTTTCATTTCAAAAGTTTATCCATCAGAAGATAGGGTGACCCTTAGACTTCTCCCTTCAATCACTGAACAGGCGTACTTTCCCAGGGTGCCGGATTCCATGCTCCCGGCATTGCCATTTCTTCTAGAAGTGAGGTTATAAATGGTGGTTCTGTTCCTGGGTGAGCCCACAATTACATTAACAACCTGGTTTTCTGAGCCCAGGGGAAATGCACTGTGCAGCTCAGAAGGGAGGAAAGGAAGAATAAAATTTCCTTCCCTCTCTCCTTCCTAGGTGGGACTTTGAAAGAGGCACTTTTTTTTTGTCAAATTAGCGTGAGAGAAGAAAATCTGTGTTGGTGGGGAGGAAAACTGCAAAGATAAGCATAAATTCTGTTATTGAAAAGGGTCCCCAGAGCAGGCCTTGAAGATGGGCTTGGCTGCTGGCTGCTATGGGTATGGAAAGGCTGTGAGGGCACGGCCTCAGGCAGCCATCAGGAGGGCACCACAGCTGTCCTCCAGGTCTGTGCCAAGTCCCCTTGTGGAATAAGAGGACTGAACGACAGCTCCTTAGTTTCCCTGTTTTCTGGAACTGAAGAGAAAACCAGGAGCGTGCAGGTGACTGGGGCCTCTGCCTCTTCTGTCTCTGTCTCTGGTGCCTGTTTCTGCAAAAGAGTAGAAAAGTAGAAGCAGTCTTTCCCATTAGCAAGGGGAGAGCAGCCGTGCTATCGGGATGCAAAAGAAAACACAAGCAAAAATCACCAGTGATGCTCCAGCAGTGGCCCCGGCCCAGCTCGGTGAAAAAGAAAGGGCAGAGGTGACAGTTGTGGGTGTGCTGGGAAACCATGGGAAAACCCAGGGCAGAGCTGCTGCAGGGCCCCTTGGGAGCTGCTGAGGGGGCTGAAGAACCTCACTAATGATCTACAGTCCTTAGAGTCAGACAACTAAGCCAGCAGCCGAACAGATACGAGCAATTCCAGAGATAAGAATTTAGGCTCCTCTCGAGCAGAGACTGTATGTTAGGTCTCCTTGAATTCCCAGAACCTCTGTCCACCAGACCACCAAATGTATCCTTCATTGCTGAAGGGAAGAATCAGACTTCAGGGACAGGAGGGCATCTCTAGAACTACAGAGGGGGCAGAGAGCAATCCACTCAGAGATGTGTGCTAAGGAGGAGATGGAAAAAGATTGTTCTTTTTTGTCCATAAAGGCCCTAAAGGAGATCTCATTTCCCTGGACTTGTGGAACTAGCCAATTAGAAGGAACTGCCTGTAATTCTATTGGAAAATCACAATGGATATTTAGCTTTCCTCAGAGACATGTTATTTTGGGTATCTTAAATACTGGTTACTAAAGTTACCACACTGACCTGAACAGCCTGCTTGGGATTATTTTAAGATGTGAGCTAAAAGAGAAGGGTTTGTAAGAAGCACACCTCTCGCTCTAGGTTATGTTTCCTGTTGTGTGTTCTACTGATTGCCAGTCCCGCTGGGTACCATGCCAAAAAAGAGAGAAATGATCCTCGGCCAAATACCTGAGCAAACAGAGTGGACCAGACCCCTCCTTTGGAGATTTATCACCTGAGCAGCTACACAGCTCTGGATTATTCAACAGGCTTTTGGTTGTTTGTTTTGTAATCCAGTGCCTCCCAAACTTGAGGCAACATAGAACTCTATTACCATATAGCAAATATTTCCTATACTTTGGGTAGTGCTGCTGCTGTGGGTGGCTTGGAAAAGCAGATGTGAATTTTATCTGTTTGAGGCAGATCACAGAATCACAGGAAGTAGCAATTTTACCCGAAGAATCTGAACAACTTCTGGAGGGTACGCCAGAAGCAGTGGCTCCCTTTCTTGGTGGATCTGGATCTATAGCCAGATTGAACCCGGTAAAATATGTCATTTTCATCTTCCTGACACTCAACAAACTAAGGCAAATTGCTTTCCTGCCCTGTGTTCCATTTCTCTATCTGCACTCTTGCACTTCTTTTCTTAGAAGAGTGTGCCGAGAATGAAAGGTGTCTCATTCAGTGAAGCCTGACTGGGGTTTGTTGTAGTTCAGCAGAATTAGTGTGTTCTATTTACAAGCATAGTCCTTCTTTACTATGTCTACAGTAAGACGCACAGAAGTCAGATGGCATTCTCTGCATTTACAGATTCGGAAAGCAGTGCACAGAGAGTTTGGGGGATAACAGGGTTCCTAGCTGGGCGTGTCCTTTCTTGTGTTCGTCCAAACGGGCTGTTGCACAGGCAGCTCACAGAATAGGGTCATGACCGAAGAGGAATACAACTGAGCTCTCTTCTTGAACCGACTCTCCGCTCCTAGCTGGGTTTGCTAGCTTTGTAGTGATTTGTCAGGAGTAGCTTCTATTTTCATTACTGTGCTCTTTGCACAACTGAAAGGCCTTTCTAAATAAGTGGGGACATTTATCCACTAGGTGGAGCTACATCCTTTTTTTCTCTGATGGATGCTTTTCCCTAAATTAAAGGGGAAAAGTGGTTTGTGTGGGAACTCTGCAAAGAGAGTACACGTCCTTCTTTTCTCTCACCTTGTTGTGGGGGCTGCAGTCGTTCGCTGAAGAACTTATGGAGAATGGGCATGTTTTCAAACTGGGAATGAGAGCTCTAGTGCAGTAGGGTGTTTTGTGAAATACAAGCAGAGAGCTGAGTGGAATCTGACTGCCTCACTTTGAATTAGTTTCATGACTTGTTAGATGCACAGAAAATGGGATGTTATTTAACCTATACGTTATTTTACTCTCACCAGTTTCTTTATCTGTTAAATAGCTGCTTTAGGAGGTTGTCTTGTGGAGCAAATGAAACTGTGTAAGGTATGAAGCCAATAACTGGGGACATAGTAAGCTCTCTGTAAGTGTTAATTGTTATTTGTATTTCTTTCCTTCTTTTTTTAGTTTATTCATTTTGAGAGAGAGAGAACACACACAAGCTGGGAAGGGACAGAAAAAGGGAGGGAGAGAGAGAATCCCAAATAGGCTCTGTGCTGTCAGTGCAGAGCTCCCTCCACTCAGGGGATCAAACTCACAAACCATGAGATCATGACCTTAGCTGAAATCAAGAGTTGGACACTTAACCAACTGAGCCACCCAGGTGCCCCTTATTTGTTTTTCTATTTTTCATTGACTCGGTGCCCAGTGACAGGAGAACCTTCTGTTTTCATATGAAAGTGGGAAATGTAATAGGATTTGTATTTCTGATTGGAGCCTTCTTTTACTCCCCTTTGGGTTCCTGTACTCCCTTAACCTTCTTAACCTCTGGCAGGAACTCTCACTTTTCTTTAAACGGCGTTCCTCAACCTGTCCTGACAGCAGATCTCCTGCAGGGCTTGTAAAACACAGATTGCTGGGCCCCACCCGCAGAGTTTCTGATTCAGTAGGTTTGGGGTGGGACCAACACCCAGGTGATGTTAATGCTGCTGGTCCAAAGCCCCCTTCCCACTGCCTTAGAAAGGATTGTTTCCCACTCTGGCTTTACCATCCCATCCCAAGACAGGTATTTTTTAGGCAGGGAAGCCTATGACTACAAGGCTGGACTGGATGATCTTCTTTCAAGCTGTGCCTGCCCAGACTGGCCTCCCTTTCTCAGCTTGTCGTACTATCTAAAGTGCACGTTTGTTTTCTTGAAAGAACAGATAGATCTCATTATGAGGACTGCACCTCCTCTTTGTCATTTCTTATCACCCTCCGTCCCCCCTTCAAGTCTGATCTGACTCTCGCCGGACAAACTCAGGCCTTTCCAATTGGTTGTTCTTGGGGGCCAACAGTTGCATGAAAAATAGCAAGTGATTCTTCCACATTAAACAACGACTTTCAGCACAATGTATGGTGCCTGGTAAATGTTCAAATATTGTATATTTGCTGAATGAATAAATGCTGAAGGGAAAGCATTCATGGTCTATTGAAAGGAGACTTTACCAGTCAGAAAACTTGCAATTTGCGTTGTATGACCATAGGAAAGTCACTGTATAACAAACACAACTGACACATATTAAGTAATGTGATTTACAGCTATATATTAATTAGTAGGACATCATTTGAGGCTGAACCATGTGAAATTGCCTCTATTTGACCATTTTTGGTTTATAAAAATGGTATTATTAATGGTTCAACCTAATAAAACTTCTGTATTTTAAATTAGGTGCATGCTTAATGGAACTATTTTTACAATATGCTTTTAATTCTGAGGAACCACATTCCTGCTCCTCTTTCTCTCGCTGCACATACAATTGTTGAGGGAATGTTTTAAAAATAAGCTTGATGTTGGCACTGTAAAAATTCAATTTTATTCCCAGTCCAAGATGATCCTTCATCACTATTTTCTCATTGGAAGAATGATTCTCCTTCATTTGGAAGCAACTGGCAGATGTTCCCCACTGAGCTGGCTCTTGGTTTCCGTGGAATGCTGTGGTGTTGAAATTCCAGTAGAATTTTGTTTCCTCACTCTTTCAACCTCCTGCCCCAGAAACTGCCTCTACTCCTACCCTCCCCCCTTCATATGGTACATTAACCTTTGTTTTAATTTTCTGCGATACTATCCATGTCCTTTTCCCATCTCTGTCTCTTTCTCTTATTACAACCAACTGAACACAGGCAAGTGTGATTAGCTTTGCAAACTGTACTACAAAGAGTAAAGTTACTTTTTCAGTTATGCAAGGACTAATGTGAGGGTTTTAAGCTCCTCTCTGCCAAGCCCTAGCACTTTTGGTGCTAGAAAGTCAGTAAGCTATTTTGGGGAGAGGAAATGCCTTACCACTATGGCCTACCATCAATAAGCACCAACTATATACGAGGAGACCATAGTCACTTCTTTCACTGGAACGTGTTTATTAAATCATTTTTACACCTGACAGCAAGTTTTGTTACAAGGAAAGGTTAAAAAAAAAATGAAGATTCTAGTTGCCAAGGGCTGTGGGAGGAGCTCTCTAAGGAGGGGCTGGTCTCAGAAGATTGACAGAGAAAAGTACAAAGTAGATAATTTTTACATGTTTCATAATTTTGCCTCATTTCGCCATGCAGAAGGATAACAATTGCTGAAGGATGAATTAGCTGTATAATAACTTGATATTTTGAACCAAGATAATTATTCTGCACATCTGCACACAAGAATACTCATGCCATATTCCAGTGTGAATCTTTCCCCTGATCAGTTGCTGTGTGACTTTGGGCAACTTACTAAGCTTCTGGTGCCTCAGTTTTCTCATCTGGAAAAATGAACAAAATAATAGTAATTACTTCATAGAGTTATTGTGAGGATAATATAACTTCATATCCCTACAGTACTTAGGGCAATGACTGGCAAATTGTAAGACTGTGCAAATATCTTTAGTGTCAAAGAATATCCCAGAAAATGCTAAATTATAAAACGATGTATATAATCAACAGCTACATTCTCCTTTAGGAGCTACTGGAGCCTTGGCCTTTTTTAAGGGATCTGTATTTTTTCACGAACATCCAGTTTTAAATAGTTTTGAGATTGTTATGTCTTTTAAAATCATTTGGTACTCGAATCCAGTGGGTTTATTATCAGTAAGTTCTTTTCCCCCCTTGGTATTTAGGCAGAAACTTCTCTCTTCCGAATTCCAGTCTATTTTTCCTCATTAACATCCTTTTGCTATGTCGGTGACTTTTTTTCTTTCTTCGTGTTTACCTCTTCCTGGTATTTACAGAAGTACAGGAGAGAATCTGTGACCTTAGGCAAACTCTTGGAGAGAAATCCCCAGGGATCTTTCACAGGCATCACAGCTCTCTAGCTACACAGTCTGCAGACAGTGCCCACAGAGTGCCACCAGTGTCTCTGGCAATTTCTCCTGACTAAAAGCAGAGAGAAAGCAAAAGTCACCCGTTTGTGAGTTTAGAAGAATGGGGCTCTAGTCCTCCCTTTGAATTTCCTCAAGGGCTTAAATTATGAGGTAAACTCATGAAGCCCCATGCCAATCTTTAGCATGTATATTATTGTGTTCAGAATCGGGGTGAAGGGTTCATTGCAGCCATGACTCACCAGGGTTTCCAGAGATTCAACCCTCATTTAGAGGATTCAAGCATGCTGGAACTGTGTTTCATGCTTTGACATTTCATGATTATTTCATTTAGTCATTGTATCACTCATATTCGTAATAAAACAAAAACACTTAAAAGGTTTATTTGTACTTTTCCTGCATTTTATACCATGATTGAATTCTGGAGTCTTTTAAACCACAAAAGGATGTCCAGACCTCAGCATTGTACGATGGGACAAATAATTTTTATGTCTATGGAGTCTTTTATGTATCATATTGCTTGATTTATTTCAAGATGTCATGTCCTGAGTCTAGTTAAGTTTCAGCATCTATTAAGAAGTTATGTTTCAGCTAACTTTTCTTAAAAAAATAACCATTTTTTAAAATCTTTGGTACCTTCAATGGGGAGAAAAAGCAGGACCATTTTTATTCTATTACACAATTGATCATTTTGGTAATAAGGATTTTTCAGAAATCCAGAATCTGAGAGATTATTCAAGAGTTGTGCAACTGGATACAAACAATACATGTTGATTTGTTCAAGCAAACAGAATAAGCAAAGGAATGGACTTCTCTGATGGTTCACAGAATTAATTCTAGATTCCCTCATTTTCTGCTTCAGCTTAGATTTAGGTGGGCATAGATAGGGACAAGGGAATTAAAATTAATGCAAAGAGGACACACAAAATGAATATCATCTTGGTCCCGGTAACACCTCTAAGCCAAGTATTACCAGCCTCTCTGCTCTTGACCTGAAGCATTGTGATCCATTAGACTCTTTATTTTTTATTATTTATTTATTTATTTATTTATTTTTGAAATTTATTTATTTATTTATTTATTTTATTTTTTTGAAATTTATTGTCAAATTGGTTTCCATACAACAGCCAGTGCTCATCCCAAAAGGTGCCCTCCTCAATACCCATCACCCACCCTCTCCTCCCTCCCACCCCCCATCAACCCTCAGTTTGTTCTCAGTTTTTAAGATCCATTAGACTCTTTAAAGAGAGGGTCCGAACGATACTGAGTGTTGGGATTAGTGGCTGGTGGTGATAGTGGTGGGATAATGGACATAGGACCTGAGGACACAATGCCCACTGGGATTACCGATGAGGTGGTAGTTTATGGCAATGTCCTCTGTGAGAGTATGGGGCCCAGTAGACTCCAGATATTTTTCCTCAGCTATGCAAATCCACAGCTGGCACAGGTATTTGGAAAGCAGGTGGGCTGGTCACCTTTCAATTGTTCTGTCCTCCGTCGAAATCCTCCCGGTTCAAAGATGGTTCAATGAGATGCCAACTCAACTGATATATCCTGGTTGGTGAGATGTTTGGAGTATCCTAATAAATCTGAAAGCATGGAAAGAGATGTTTGGTCTTACTTAACTACCTCCAGGATCTTCTGGCCTAAAATATGGGATTGGGACATCAGGGAAATATAGGCAGATGGTTGATGAGGTTATTGTGGCCTTGGCCTAGTGATATGGTTTGTTGATTTAATTACCTTTTATAAAATACTAAACAACTTTTAATCAAGATTTAAATACTACTGAAACAAAGTAGACATGTCATTATTCCTGTACAAAGAAAAACTGACACCCAGAGAGCTTCAGCATATTGCTCAATGTCCCAAAGAGTAGAATGGACAAGATCAAACATAGAAATACATCTTGTCTTGTTTTATAATCTATTCTTTTGGGCTGCATATAGCCCTTTTAGTATACGGCAAAAAGAATAACGTGTTGTAGGAATTTACTGTAAGAGTGAAATACACTTGTCTAAAATATTTTTTCCTAGAAGATTTGCAACATTAGGACAAATGTTCAACACTTCTGAATTCTAATTGTGAGGTGCTAATGTTGTGCATTAGTGCTTAGCCTCGGGAAATTCTTACTTTGGGTGCCAAATTAAACTAATTTACACTTACTAACTAACTAAACATTTTCTTAGCATGGCACAATGCTCATATTTCTACCATAATATTATACTTTTCCTACTATTTTATAAAATTATACTTTTCCTACTATTTTACAAAATTGTGTGTGGAGTGAAATATTTTAAGCGTTGAACCATGATTCTTCATGGCCTCCTGGAGGATTGTGATGCAGAGACCCTAAGGATACCAATGTTAACTGTCAGGTGGTATTATAAGCTGTCCCAATGGATGGCATAACCTGCTGTGTAGAATGTCATTACTATGAGGCATATCCTAAAACATGACAATACAATAGCAATTTTTCCTAAGCATTCTTCTATGTCAATTATTTCTAATCCTCCAACCCAGCCAGATGCTCTATGCAATGCTCTTCAAACAGAAATGTCATAGAAAAATTAAGAACCTTATATATAATATGGGGAGAAGTCTGGTATAAGCTGGTTTGGGAAGACAACCCAAAGTCTATTTAATTGCATTCTCATCTAGGTTCAGTATTCTACCCTATAACCTTATTTATTATCAGAATAAAGCACAGCCAGACTGCTTCTACTTGAATTTGAGCCCCTGAGGTTCAACTATATGCTTTAGCAGGAGGCCCAGATGGACTAGTAGATAATGACATTCATTCAATGAGCTGGTGTATGGCCATTCCCCTGGAAAGTCCAAATCTTGATGAAGATTCAGGAAAGAGTAGTCTTGATCATGAGTCAGGAAAGTGTTTTAGGATGACGATTTACCTGGCTAAGCATAAGTCATTCCATGCTGGACTTGGAACACAGGATATTTCATTAGCTGTGGGAAGTATAGCATGTTTTCTGACAAATATTTCCTAGAAATCAGATTCCAAAGTTCCCTTCATCCTTGGGTGGTTTACCACTCCACACATTCTCTGTGTTGCTTTGTTAGAGGCTGGACCCCTGCCATTCCTATGATAAAGGCAGTGGGGAATGTCTCACCTATCTTGGTAATTTGAGCCTTTGTCCCATTTTCCAGGCAAGATTTCAAACTTTTAATTACCCACTTAGTAAAACCCAGATGTCCCATTTCAAAGGCCTATTCCCATTAGGGAATTTTCATTTCCAAGCAATAGCTGGATGAAATCCTAGAGTTTTACTGCATCCCATTTCCAGTACCTTAGCTTCACTTTCTTTTTCCCCGAGTAAATAGGACCCTAAACTTTAAATTCTGAAAACGTATTTTAGATAGAATTGGGAGTATACTACAATCCACTATATTGAACCTTTCCGTCTAAGCCCTAACTTGTTCTTTTCAAAATATTTCTTAGCATGCATTTGGTTCATAAACCTTCTTGGGGTGCTAAGAGGATAAGTGACTTTCAATTTGAAAATACATTACAAAGTGTTCCATCTCTTAAAGTTTAAGGAATACCCTGGCCAAGGTCTTACAACATTTACCTGCCAGTGATTTTAATAAACGGATTCATCACTGAGTTGGAAAAGGGCCAGAGTAAGATGGCTCTTACACCAATTTACTGTGGCCATGTGTATTGGCAGAAGAGTATGGGTCTTGTGTGACCTTGTTTACACAGGATATTTCCACAGCTGTGCTATATGAAAGTCTCAACTTCAATTGCTTATCTCCATCGACCAAATTGGCTGGTCTAATCACCTGTTGATGGTGTTCCATGAGAAATAGCCATTTTCCAATTTCAAGGGAAGATAATTGGGAATTTAAACTGGTTATATTGTGTGTAGGTAATATAACAGTGAAAGGATTTAACTTTGATAATCACATTAAGACTTAAACTAAAGCACAGATGATTAAAACTCTACTTCAAGGTGGCCTTTATATGACCTAGGGATGAGATCCCGTGCTTGATAAGGGCAATTTCAGGCTAGGATGTAAATTGTGATGCTTTCTGATTAAGAAGTGATATTTTGTTTGCATTTTACACTCTTCAGAGTGCTTCTACAGTCATGTAGAATCACAGTAACTTTATTTGCAACAACTGGAAAATGCACAAATATGAAGTCCTCACAATGGCCGGCAGGATCACACATTTCTGAAGTCCGGGATCCTAATTCATATTGAATTGTGTGTGAGTGATGTCCTGAGAATTGCAAATGTGCAGAAGGCTGAAGTGATCATGTAGAGGCTTCTACAGCTTCGGAAGATTTGGTCCCTGTGCCCCCATTTCTGACTTCTTCACCTCTTTACCTGTTCCTCTCCCCTCACTTAGCTCCAGCCACGTGGATCTTCTTGCTGGTATCTGAATACACCAACATGCTCTGACCTCAGGGACTATACACTTGCTGTTTTCCCTGCCATTCTAGTTAACATCGTAACTCTTCCCACATTTTCTGCCATTTGCCATTTAGTTTTCATTATTTGTCACCATTTCACATACTACCCACGAAGTTCATCTTCTATATTGTCTGGTGTCTCCCTCAACTCTCCCAAAGTCAATGAGTATGGGGATTTTTCTTTTCCCCGCCATTGCTGTAGCCTCAACATCTAGACTAGTGTCTGGCACATAATAAGAACTTTGTGAATATTTCATGAATAAATGAATGAAATAGTTTTCAATATGTTATTGAAGATAGCTTAGAGTTACTAGCACAATAAGGATGTCTTGACCTTTGAATACACTATGTCTTAAAGAGTCAGAAAATGTGATGATTTTGCCCATTTCTGTAGTGAGACATGTAGTATGCTCCATGTATGGCTAGGTACATCTGTGATTTGAAATGGAAGATTCGATCTCTATAGAGCCTAAGAGACCCTTATGGGAACTCAAAAGTTCTACAGTTATTCCTCAAAGGACAAGAATTTTGATGTGGAGGCATGAAACAAAAGGAACCTCAGTTGGTAAGGCAGCCTCATAGTAAACAGCCTAATGTCATGGCTTTTATGAAAAATAAGATTTAACATTAGAGAGACAATATCAATTTCTCATTTATGTCTCAGATCTAGCCATCTTGATTCCTCTGATCCCAGGCTTTGCCTGCCTTCCTGCTACTGCACGTGGATTTATACCAACTCAATTTACAGAATTCATTTTCTCTCTCCTAGAATATTGCTTTTGTGAAAACAATGTCAGTCTTCCCATTCAGTCCATTTGATAATTTAGCATCATTTGGCCAGGTTTTAAAGGAATTCATGATTTGTAAAAACAAATGTAGTTATTCAGAAAGCATGTTTGCTTTCATGGCATTTTATTTGCAGTATGTTTTCTGTTAAGTATATTTCAAATAATTGATAACATATGTGGGAAATTATACATAACATTATATGAATCTTCTGTGCGTCTTAGTCGTGAATCCAAATGTTCCTTCTAAAGAAGTGAGTTTTTTATTGATAATTAGGCATCAGGGCCATATATGTGCTCTGAAATTGGTAAATGTATATGTATATCAAAAATTCAAGTAATGTTAACAGTCACTTTTGTTAGGATATACCAGTTTCTGGGGTTGATACCTGGCACCATTTATTTTATCTTGCTATAGAAATTGAACACTATGTGTGTGATTAAGTATTATCATGATGGATGCTAATAAGGAGCATGGCATTTGATTCTGTCTGGCAGAGTCCTCCAACACACAGGCAGAGGGGATGGATCATTTTTTGGTAGCATGCGCTCTGGTCTTAATGCATATGAGTTTGTAGCATTTCTTTAATTGTCCAATTTGTTTTATATTACCAGGTGGTTTTGATTAATGAACCAAAACAAGTGAATTTGTGTACAGAAGACAGAAAGAATTATAACTCAGATGGTTGCTTTTAGGTCAGAACAAGTTACAATAGAAATACATAATCTTGTTACTGATGCAACATTAATTCCTTCCATATTGAGGGGGATGAAGTACCTAATTAAAATTCCAACATTTCCTTCCCCCATTTTAATCTTCCTGAAGACTAGCAAAAATCTACAGAACCATGAATGAAATATTTTAGCTTTCCAGACACTGTGGATATTTATCAAAAACAGCTTCCATGCTACTAAGTACTGAGAGCTACAAGGAATGGTCTTCAACTCCACTCATTCTTCTCCTGACTTTTTAGGAGTAGAAAACAACTGGCCCTGCCCTTCCCTGAAATTCAGGAATCTAAAATATGTGTTTCCCCATTTCTGTCGTTTAAGCATGAAAATAGTACATAGTATGTGACTAGAGCATTCTAAGTACTTTACAAGTATTTCCTCTTTTCTTTTCCTTCTCTTTTCTCTTATGTGTCCTTTTGTCTCTTTTTATCTCTCTGTTTCAATGACACTCATGTATTACCAAATTCTGAACACAAATCTTTCTCTCCTCATTAGGTAAATTCACATAGCATATGGATTTCTCTAAGGTGAATATAGGCTTCAAACAATCAAAGGGTATCTCTGTGTAAGGATGGTAGGAAGTTCTCTGGGGTATCTGGATGGCAAAAGGACACATTACTATCTGCACATTATATTTTGGTAAGATTGGGTTTTTCTTTTCCCAACTGCATTTTCAACTAATAGTTTCAAAAGGTTTCATAATCAAATAAAGTTGGATAACACTGGGGTACAGTTTGAGTTTCAGTTTGGGAAGATGAAAAACTTCTGGAGATGATTATTAGTGACAGTTGACAACAATGTGAATGTACTTAAGTGCCACTGAGCTGTGACTTAAAGTGGTTCAGATGGTAAATTCTAGGTTATGTATATTTTACCGCAATTAAAAAAAAAAGAAGAAAGAAATATGTTTTTAACCTAGCATTTCCTAGTTTATTTGATCATAAAACACTGTTATCAAGGTACAATTACTAATATTTGGAGGACAAATTAGAACTCAGTTATGCAAAACCTGGTTTATAAAATCCGCATTGAATTCAGTGAATATGAGTGGCAGTAATTTTACTTCCATGCCTCACACTCTTCTGTGCCTCCCTTGTTCACATGATAGTTAAAACTCCTTGCTGCTATACAGCCTTCTTGATATTTGACCACTCCTGTGTAATTGAACTTGAACTTGAATGGTGGCCCAAATGAAGAGAAATGTGATAGTTAAATCTATAAAACTTGCAGATGGTGAGATAAGGGAAGGAAATAGGAAAAGATAATGTAGCAACTTTGATCTAGGTGGAACCATAAGAGAACAGGGGGTAATAACATAGGTTTCGGTGAAACTGATGAGCTCTAACTTTTTTAGTGATGCAAGAACTACAGAAGAAGGGCTATTATGGTCAGTCACAGAAGACAAGGAACTTTGGGATCAAGAGAAAAACTGAAGGAGTTTATTTTGGAAGAAGGTGGACAGGGTCTTCTTGTACAGTCTCCTTTTCTAAGGTGAATGTATACCTAATGAAATGAAGGATTTGGAAGTAGCAGAAAGAATAATACATTGAAATGATACATTGGTAAGGGTGCCTGGACTGTGTTCTCTTATTCTGATTCATTTTCTGTGTTTTGGGGACCTTTTTTTTTTTATCACTTCTGAGAAATTCAGTTTAAAGAATACATTTTAAAGGCTTTAATTACATCTATTATAAAAGCAGTCAGAGAAATTAGGATGATGATTTAAAAAGAATTCTTCTGGCTTTCTGTTTTCCCATAATGAAGGCTTTACCTAATAATTAGTCTTTGTACGTTAGGAGTAAAGAATGCAGCCGTTTATAGTTGGGCAAGAGAACAAAAGGCATCTCTGACCTCTGGAATAAAATATTCAAAATGCCTCATACCACATAAATTAAAATTGTCTGGTTTTTGTTGAGATATTCAATTTGAGATATAATACTTGTTGTATGAAGACATTATCAAGTTTTAAGCAAAGGGAAAAATTATATTCATACTGAGCCTATTACCACGAGTGATGTGGCAGGCAACAGTAGTGGGTTTTGAATAGTGCAAATGAGGATAGATAACAGGCCTATGTCCCTTAGGTTCAGTGCTTAGCACAATGCTGAGTACACAGTAGGTGCTCAAAAAATGTTTGTTGAACAAACGGATCAATGATCCAATTGGTTTCTGAAGGTTAAGAACAGTTATCATCAAAGAGCTGAGCTGCACTGAAATGTGTATCTTGAGTCCACTTTAATATTTTCACTGACATCTAAGAGTTAGGGAAGGGATCACAGGGTGTAAAGAGCGTTAGCACTCAGGAGAAAAAGGGATGGTTTATTGTACTTCCAACAAAGGTCAGTCCTGGGGAGTATTAATTGTGAGTGGGACTAAAGAACATTTGGGCTGAATGTCAGGGGAAGTTTTTGAAGAGTAAAGTGTGTTAAACTACATAACAGAGCCAGAGGTAGAGACCCAAGGGAACAGATAGAGGTTTCAATGGCTGGACAATTTACAAAGGGTCTGGACCAAGGCTTAAAGAAGTGGTAAGGGAATCTTGCACCGTGAAGGGGTATGCACTAGCAGAGTTTGAGGTTTTTATCTTGTTTCTCTGTTGTGCACAATTGCACTGGAGTCTCCTGAGACACAAAGAAAAATATGTACATGTGTGGTATGGTAGAAGGGCCTTTGCAACTTGGAGAATATCACAGTGATACAACACTAAAAGGAGTTTGAGTATTTGGAAAATGATGCTATGATTAGGTAAGATTCTGGGAGAGCAAGCAAGAAGCAAAGGATTTTAAAGTGGTATATTTATCAACTATTCATATGTTTAAATATAAATGTCTACAACAAAGGAGTAGAGCCCAACTCAAATTAGAAAAAGTGAATTAATAAACTCCTTTTAGGTCTATGATTCTTGGTAAATTAAATTTGAGGACAGTGATGCCACATAGCTTAAATGTACTCAAAATCTCTAATGTCCCCTGGAGCTAAAAATCCTCTAAAATCAGCCAACATAATGAAGCCTTTGTTACAGTTCAAATTTGCTTATATTATATAGAGAGTGCTTTGTGCTGCATATTTTGTATGTTAATTTTAAAAGTTGAACTATTCTCATCTAGGAAGCGAAATTATAGGTCATTCATGGAACCCAATAAGAAATTTGGTTACACAATGAAAATAGTTGCAACTAAAAAAAAGTTCAGTTCAACCTCAATACAAATCTGCTGCCTTCAATTTCCTAGTGCTACTATCTAAATGGACTTGTCTTTTTAAGGTCCATTTTAAAAGAAACTGTATCTGTCTTCCCAACTTAGTATTTTAACAATTTAATAAATAAGACATAAGGCACATGATTGATTTCATAGAATAATAGCACTTGTGAAAATAAATTTGGATGTTGTCAGTTATCTGTAGATAAATAGGTATATGGACACACAGGTAAGAGAGAGAAAGGGAGCTAAGGAGGAGACAGAGGACTGAGATCCTCTAATGTAGATGTCTTAAAATTGTCATTGTGAATGCAACTGGACCTTTCTTCTCATGATTAAGGATTTAACTGTTTGTTTTTCCAGTGGTTGATAAATGTATTACACGGAAATCTTTTTAAAAGACCAACTTTGCAATGATAAAATGTAAACAATGTTTAAGTTGAGCCATATGAAAAAAAGCAAAATGGATTGTCAGCAATTATAGGCTGCGTTTTAAGTGGTCTAACTTGAAGTATAGGGTACACGGAATGCTCAGAATTAATGTTACGGAATTTGTAACGTTTCTGGGGTAGGTCATGAGTGAAGAGCTGAAGAGAGAAGGCCTTTCAGAAGGAGAAATTATAGTGATATGAGGAGAATCAGGATGGCTTAACCTTTTGTGGTTCCGACTGCTTGCTGGGTATCACCGGATGGATGTCTCAATGGCAACCCCAAATCAATCATATCTCCTCTCTCTAATGTGCTGCTTCTCTTCTAGTCACTGTTGTAGTTAATGGTAACCCTACCCACCAGATGCCCAACTAAGAGCTTAAAAGATGTGTTCTGAGAGGTCTGTGTCCCAGACCACCGGGAGGGGACGGCCACGTTTCTCTGTGAGATGCCAGAGAGAGGACACTGATTTCCAGTACGACCCCAGTGCGCAGTCACTTCAGTTTGTAGGTGTTGGTCTGAAAAAAATTTTTTTTAACGTTTATTTATTTTTGAGACAGAGAGAGACAGAGCATGAACGGGGGAGGGTCAGAGAGAGGGAGACACAGAATCTGAAACAGGCTCCAGGCTCTGAGCTGTCAGCACAGAGCCCGACGCCGCGGGGCTTGAACTCACGGACCGCGAGATCATGACCTGAGCCGAAGTCAGCTGCTTAACTGACTGAGCCACCCAGGCGCCCCAGTAGGTGTTGATTTGAACACAAACTACTTGGAGCAGTAATGAAATGGTGTTTAAAAACCTATCTACAGGATGCAAATAGCCACATTTTTACTGAACAAGTATACCTTATGTTGGGCAGTAAGGATTGTGATTATGAAAAGCCAGAAGTAAACGATATATATTTTTACTAATTTTCACTCTACTTTTCCTTCTTTGCTATATCATGCTCAGCTAGAAAAAACATTTTATGAGTTGAGGAATGGCAATCCCTTTTGTTTTGACTGGCTTTGGCTTTGTATGCCAAGCAAACTTCCTGAGAATGCAAGTGACAAGAGATTCTATGTTGAGATTCCCCCACAGGCCTGTCCGTGGCAGGGCCCTGACTCCTGTGATTTAATCATGCTCATCCTTAATTGCATCAATAGTTCTAACAATGATTCTTTAAATCATCAGATTAGAGATGATCAGCTATTTCAAACACTGCTTAGAATTGCACATTTTAAAGGATGGGTTGACCTGGTTTTCTTTTCTAGTCGTGACTCCATATTTTAGATACTTCTGTTTATGTGCTCAGAGATGGCCAAGTTCTTCTTTGAGATTGTTTGTATAGGATAAAATGGGGGCACTTATGTGTAAACAAATCTAAAAAGGTTGACTCCATTAGGAACACAAATTAGAATTGCCTAATCCCCATAATACTCCCATAATATGTAATAGTAATAATAATCAGAACACTTCATATAGGTTTTCTCATTGCATAAATGCAAAAAAGAAATCGGTCTCATGGTAGAGTTCACTTTCTAGCTTTTCTCCACAGAATAAATCAAGATGAGGCTAAAGGGGATATTCAATATCCAGTGACACTAATGATCTTTTGTGAACAAAAAGGGAAACATGTCTTTGATTTACATAAAATATTTGGACTGTAAGAATAAATAAACAAAAAGTGTAAAGATGGCTCTCAGGAGGCTTATCTTACTAAAGGTTGTGAAATGATAATGACATCCTTCCCAACTTGCTTGGCAACCTATTTCTTTACAGCAGAACCAATAGGCATGTCCTGAGGTAAGCCACCAATTCCTAACCCTACCTCCCCACCACCCGCCCCCCCCCCGTCACTGAAATTAATTTCATTACTCAGAACAAGAGCAATAAGATAGAAAGAATGAAAATGTAACACAAATGTAAAATACAGACTGACTTTTTATTGCCTGGTTGTTGGACTGGATAACATGTTTAGGAAGTTTATGTATAACCTGATTCTCATCCAGAATATATGGATTTTCCACATCTACAGAACAGGAGCAAGAAGCAGCTCTCCCCTTGGGCAGGCTAGCTGTCCTATTGTGATGGGTGCCTGTACAACCTGGGAGCAGCCATCATATCTTCCTTTAAAGCTAACACAAATCGTTAGAGGAAAAACAAATTACATAATCCAGTTCAGAGACATCTGACAGTCATAAAGTCTCTGTTCCTGCTTTCATGGTCCCAGGAAGCTCTGGATTTCAGTACTGTATAGTATCCCATCTTACAGAGCTCACAAAAAGATGGTTTGGTCTTGAGAATGACAATGACAAGACCGCCCAGTGGCTGTTACTCCAGACCCGTCTTCACTCAAGGCCTCTCCTCTACTGTCCATCCACAATTAGCAGCTGGCGGCTCTATGGAATTTATCTCTCCAGATTTTCTAGGTGTAATTATAGTTTCTCATTTACAATGGAACATTACACTCTTTTTGGAGCTACTTCATATACTTGGCAGCTGACTAAGGTGATCATATGTCCTGTTTTTCTTTCTGTCTTTAAAAAAAAAAAAAAACAAAACAAAAAAAAACAGGACAGGTCTTTGTTTTTGCTGAAGTTTGCCGTTTCTCCTTGTTACTGATGTGCAGCCTCCTTTGTGCTGACGGCCAAGAAAATTCTGGACTGCTGCCCTGTTTGCCTCCAGAGACTGATGCAAAGTCTTCAAAGTAAAGTCAGTGGTTTTTTTTTTTTTTTTTTTTTTTAAATAGAGTTTACCAGAAACAAGACATCTTCATGCTTATGAGGACCTTGCTGTCTACTGCAAAACATTCAAAGACCGACAGCCTGGACTTGGCCTCTCTGAGGTTTACAAATGCACTTGAAACCACTTGAAAAAAAATGGTTTTGCAAGGACAACAATGAAGTTAAGCCCCAATTTTACTTTATTTTATTTTTTTAGTTTATCATTTGGTACCAATAGAAAATGTTTAAAAATATTTTCAGTTGGATGTTCTTTGGGAAAATCCTGAAGAGGACTTTCTATCAGTTCTCAGTAAAAGTATAATCGTGAAACAATTTGTTTAACCCAAGTTCTCCTAAACCTATGTATTTTGCTACTGTCACGGAAAAGACTATCATATTCTATGTGATAGGCTTTAGTTAAGTGAAGCGTTACAGCCTTTATCTTATGTGCACTGCAAAGAATTTTCCTGAAGCCTACGCACCTACAACTCTCTTATTTACCTAAGACCTGATCTACCTAATTACTGAGATAGAAGCAAACATATCATCCATTCTTATCCTCCAGACCTTTTGAATACATTATCCACTTATTTGGTATTTCGCTCAGGTTTAAATGAGTCATTTAATAACCCCTGTTCACAGCAAGGTAAGTTGCAACCAGCTGGCGTCCACAACTCACAGGTTGTTAACCATTCCAACCAGCATTGGACCGCACACTCCAGAACTTCCTGAAGGGCATTATGCAGCTTTGCTCCAGCTAGCATGGCAGGAGTTTCAAACAAATCTGTGCCTCAGGTAATGAAACGCCGGTGAGAACTGTAAGGGTTTCAGAAAATAGATGTCAGCCTCTTTTCTAATGACTGGAAGGGCTATTGATAAAGCTGTTTGAGACTGATTGTTATCATAGACTGAGAGGCTCCATTCAACTCATGATACCTTCAGGGGCTCAGCAAAAAGCACAACTGCCAGAATCCACAGAAAGGTCATTTTGTTTGAAAGGTCAGTGGCACTGAGGAATGGAGAATAGATGGCAGAGTGGTTGTGAAGGAGTACAGAAGACTTCCACATCAGTCCTGCACTCTCTATATTTTTAAGAATGCCTTTTATTTAATGATATCACTTCTCTACTCGTTTTTTTAAATGGAATTTACCGCTTTCTAACTTATATAAATGATTATTTACACGCTTATTGTTTATGATTTGTCCAGCACTTCACCTTCTGCCTAGAATTCCCAATCCCAATCTCTACCCTCACTAGTCTACTTGGCACATAGAAGGCACTAGCACACATGGTTAAATGAATATATGTAGTGCGTGTTCATTTTGGAAAACTGAAAAATGCAGAAATGTATAAAATAATATAAAGGAATGTATAAGATTATAACAGTCATTCATTTATCTTAACCCACCAAACAACATCATTAACATTCTCAGAAGGCTCATACACTTACTTATGGATCTAGGCATCGATGTGAATACATCAAAATTAGTATTTATCAAGCCCCCCTCCATTTATTTCTGAGACTCCTCGAAGGGGTACACACCCATTCCAATGTTTCAGGCTGAGTCCTAGTCAATCAATTTACATCAATGGTTCTTAGCTGGGTTGGTTCTGTCCAAACCCACCCTCACTCCCCTAGGGACACTTGATAATGTGTGGAGACATTTTTGGCCGTCACTGTTGGGGTGGAGGGTGGCTGTGCTACTGGCATCTAACGTATAGAGGACAGGGATGTTGTTAAATTTTTGACAGTGCATGAGACAATCCCTGTAGCTCCTCTACCCCATCCAACCCCAAATAGCAATGGTGCTGATGTTGGAAACCCGGATCTGCATTTCTCCTTTCGTGCTCTGTCTTCTTCTGGTAGTGTTCTCCTGGTTATGAAGTGTCCTGCATTGCTGCCTCTCCTCGATATAGAAAGAGCAGGTCTTGCCAAAGGTTCCGTCTCCATTCCTGTCAGCATTTCCAGATGGCCGGTGCTGAGAAGGCAGCTGTGCAAAGACCATGAGAAGTGCCTCCTCACCCCCTCTGTGCTATGCACACGGTCACCATGGTCCATAGGCATCTGTGTTGTGCCAGAGTCTCAAAGAGATTAACTTCTGACTGTCATTTAATGCTTGGATGTACATGAAGTTGGTCCTGAAAAATGGTTTGGGGTCTCATTTCTCTAACTGTAAGAGTTCAAACTGAGTTCAAGGGGCCAGCTTGAAGAAACCATTATCTTCATCAACATTTTTCTTCTCCTGGCCCTGCTCAAACCTGAAACCCCTGCCCCTCCCCAGCTCCAATTTGTAACTGTGAGTGTCCAGAGATACTGGGAGAGAAGGACAGAAGAAGATGGATAGTTATCTGCAAAGCAGCGTTTGGCCTTGGACTCTCAAAAATGCCCTTTGTGTTTGTTTTACTTTTGCTCTCATTTCCCATTAAATTTTTCAAATATTCTTTTTCAGAAATATAGCAAAGCTATTATTTTTTAATTAACTCACATCCTCTTTCATGTTTTCAGTAGCCTTATACAATTTAATTTACTTAAGTTCCTTATGTTCTTTATTAAATATATTCCTGGGAATTCTGTGCTTTGGGTTGCTATTGTGAACTACGTTTTAAAAAAATAATACATTTGAACATTTTGCTGACTATAATATGGATTTTTATATAAATGTGAATAGCTACATATCTTGTTTCCAATGACTTTTAAACTTATTTCATTAATGGCAATGCTTTTTCAATTAATTCTCTTGGATTTTCTGTGTACTCTATGTCATCTGACACTAGTGAAAATTTGTTTTCTTATTTCCAGGACTGTTTTAGTCTATAAATAACCTTTGTGCAAAAATAGAATAAAAATGTGCCTTATATAGGCTGACATCTCTACATAGGTAGCTGGTTTAGTGTGTGGATAGAGCCTCTATGACAAGTAGTGCTTCTTCTTCAGGGCACAGGGAGCCCCACCCCAGAGGACGCAGTGCACTGAGCAGAACAACAGCTATGTTTCATCCACTCTTCACTTCTGTGTTGGAGCCCCAGATGGGGAATGACCTGTTCATGTGTAGGTGGGGATCCCACTCAGACCCCTTCATTTGAGTTTTGCTTTCTCCCCCCCATTCCATGTTTTATTGCTTTGGTCAGAACTGTAGAACAAAATTTAATAGTAATGGTGATAGTAGTTGCTAGTTGATTCTTTAATATTATTAAGACTGCATCTAGTATTTTGCTATTAAGTGTGCTGACTTGAGATAGATATTCACTGATTTGAGATAGATACAGGTTAGTATTCATCTGCATAAATAAATCAGTGGTCTTCAAATTTTCCAATAGTGACCAATTAGAAAATGGCAAATAGAGGGGCGCCTGGGTGGCTCAGGTCATGATCTCGCAGTTCGTGAGTTCGAGCCCCATGTTGGACTCTGTGCTGACAGCTCAGAGCCTGTAGCCTGCTTCACACTCTGTCTCTCTCTCTCCCTCAAAAATAAACATTAAAAAAATAAAAAAAAAAAGAAAATGGAAAATAGATCCCATTAATGATAGCAAAGAAACATATTAACTAGAAAGAAACTTAACAAGAAATGTGCATAATATATATGAAGAGGATCAGAAAACTTTAGGGCAGGCCATTTTATTTATTTATTTTTATTTATTTATTTTTTTTTAATTTTTTTTTTCAACGTTTATTTATTTTTGGGACAGAGAGAGACAGAGCATGAACGGGGGAGGGGCAGAGAGAGAGGGAGACACAGAATCGGAAACAGGCTCCAGGCTCTGAGCCATCAGCCCAGAGCCCGACGCGGGGCTCGAACTCACGGACCGCGAGATCGTGACCTGGCTGAAGTCGGGCGCTTAACCGACTGCGCCACCCAGGCGCCCCGGGGCAGGCAATTTTAAAAAGCTTAAATTAGTGGTAAGACATTCTAATTCCTAGTTGAAAGAACTCAAAAGTTGAAAAGATGATCAATTCCTCATAAATTAATATATAAATTCAATGCATCACAAAGAAAAATCCCAGGAGGACTTTTATGTAAACAGATAAGCTGATTCTGTGATTCATTCGTCAGAGTAAATGACGTCTCCACTATATAGTTGAGACACTTTAAAGGTGGTGCTCGCCCTATGAAAGTTCAGTGTATATAAAACTATAATAATTTTGAAAGTGTAACACTGGTGCAAGAAAGGCAAATATATTAGTGTTACTGAAAAAAAGTCTAGAAATACGTGTGTGTTTATAAAAACTAATATATGTATATATGAATATATATATTAGCTCTCCAAGTCAACGACAATATTAAAATAATTGTCTATAAATTTAACATAAAATAGGCACCTCTATCTCATATCACACACATACTGAATACAGAATAGATTTAAGACCTCAACATAAACTAAAATATAAAAGAATTAGAATAAAACATGAGTGCTTTATATATATATAAAATGTAGGCTAGGCTAAAGTTTTCTCAAGAAAGATATGAAATCCAGAAGCAATGTAGAACAAAACAAGAGCTTTATAAAAATGTTAAAATTTGTACTAGGTAAATGATATAAAACATAAAGATATATGACAAATTACAGATAGGGATTTAAAAAAGGAGCATACATAGTGGGGAAAGGGTTAACACCCTATATATATGAAGCTCTCCCACAAAGTAATTATTTAAAGCATGATGACAAGGAATTTTTATGAATAATCTCTTAATCATTAATAATTATAACAGATGAGGAACTAGGGCACAGAGATGTTAAGTAACTTGTTCAAGTTCACACAGCTCGGAAGTAGTGGAGACTGGATTTCAATCCAGGTAGTCTCTCTACAGCTATACCCTGAGACACCGCAATTTCCTGCTCCTAAGACTGAGGCTAACCCGTAGTGGTCAGTTTGGGGACAAAGGGATTTCTCATATACTGCCCATGGGAATCTAAATCGACACAAACATTTTATTTTATTTATTTATTTATTTTTTTTTTTAAATTTTTTTTTTCAACGTTTATTTATTTTTGGGACAGAGAGAGACAGAGCATGAACGGGGGAGGGGCAGAGAGAGAGGGAGACACAGAATCGGAAACAGGCTCCAGGCTCTGAGCCATCAGCCCAGAGCCTGACGCGGGGCTCGAACTCACGGACCGCGAGATCGTGACCTGGCTGAAGTCGGACGCTCAACCGACTGCGCCACCCAGGTGCCCCACGACACAAACATTTTATAGGGAGATTTGGTTAAGAGTTCAAAACATTTACCATCTAAAACATGTTTTCCCTTCAAATCACCAGTCCTCCTTATTCTCATTAGTGCACAAGGACATATCTGTGCTGTGGCATCATTCATAATATATTTGGTGTGTGATTGGATAATTTTCTGTCTCTGTCACTCTGTACATATAAAGTTTTATTTATAAAAATGAATCATATTGCAGATATGATACACATATATGCATGTGCACATTAGCCCATTTATCTATTTCATTGGAGAGTTCTGGAAGGATGCACACCAACCTGTTGCTAGCGCTCTTCTCTTGGGAGCTGACAGATGGGAGATGCAGGTTTGGTTAGGGATGGGAACTTGGACTTATTAATATATAGATTTCTGCGTTGTTAGATTTTTGGTGTGCGGCTGTGATAAATTAGAAAATAACAAAAGCTCTTCTTTTAGTCATAGATTTTCATTTTTATTTTATTTATTTATTTTTTAACGTTTATTTATTTTTGAGACAGAGAGAGACAGAGCATGAACAGGGGAGGGGCAGAGAGAGAGGGAGACACAGAATCGGAAACAGGCTCCAGGCTCTGAGCGGTCAACGCACAGAGCCTGACGCGGGGCTTGAACTCACAGACCGTGAGATCATGACCTGAGCCGAAGTCAGACGCTTAACCGACTGAGCCACCCAGGCGCCCCAGTCATAGATTTTTAGAGTCTTTAAAAAAATAGAGGAATGAATTTTGAATCTTACCTATTGTTTTATTTTTCCTTATTATGGAGATGACATGGTTTTTCTTGTTTGGCTGATTGATTTGAATGTAATATTAATAGATTGTCCTAATGCTATATAGTCCTTACATTCATAAGATAAAGTCATTTTTTTCTTTTAAAGCTTGATGTTCCATCAATATATGCTTAAATTTTATGGCTAGTATTTATTTAGAATTTTCAGATCTATTTCCACATATAAGATAGGTCTATAATTATCTTTGTAATATTCCTGTTAGCTTGTTACAGCATTATGCTGGCTGTATAAAATGAAATTGGTACCTTTCCAATTTTTTTTTCATATACTCTGCCAAATTTGTATGGTGATGAAATTAGATGTTAGTTTAAACTTTGAGGGAACTTACCGGTAAAATTAATTTTTATAATTCATTTTTCTTAAGGAAAAATAATTTTGACTTCCAGTTTTTAGTTCTGCGTGTAAGGAGGTTGGAAGTTGTCACCTGTCCTAAGAACAAGTAAAAAGCTGAACAGACTAAAAAAATCCACAACTCTTTGCCTTCATATGAAGAGAGGGCCATAGGGCAAACTACTGGCCCCAAGCTTGGAGACAATGACAGGGGAAATAGGGAGTTGTGGCTTACCAGAGCAAAGACATACGAGCAGAAACTGTTGCAGGAGTCAGTGCTGAGGAAGAAAAACCTAAGCTGTAATTGACAAATTGCTGAAAACTCAGGACAGGAAATCCTGAGTTAAAAACTCCAGGGAGATCCAGTCACAGCGCCCCGCCCCCACCCCGCCTGCCCCAAGATTGTGAGTTCTATTTACCTCCAGGAGCTCAGATACAGTAAATGTTGGAGAGATCCCCTCAGATTTCTGGCAGGGGGAGGAGAGAAAGAACCGTGTGAAAACTGCCAGAGTACTCTGTTCCTATTAAGGCCTGCCTTCATTGTAAACCAGTTAACCAGAGCTTAACCCACTGGAGTACTTCCAGAGCCTAACCGACCTAGGAAAGGAAAATATCCAACTCCATCCCACTCTAACCTTCTATGTTGGAGAAGGGAAAGAGCCAAATTTAGCCTACTCTGGCTATCCTGTTCCATCTGAAGGAGGAGAAAACAACAACAACAACAACCCAGGAAACACTTGTGAAGCTTACTGTCTAGAACCGTAGGCTCACTAAAAGATCGAGACCTAGTCACAGGACGATAGAATGCCTCCTCCGGTCCCATACCTCACCATCACATTACTAACAGACTATTTATGGCAGTCTTTTGCTCAGCTATTAAGAAAAAAAAATTACAAGGCATACCAAAAGGCAAACAACACAATTCAAAGAGACAGAATACGTATCAGAACCAGACAACCCAGAGATGTTGGAATATCAGACCAGAAATTTAAAATAGCAATGATTAATATGCTAAGGGCTCTAATGGTCAAAGTAGACATTATGAAGAACAGATGGGCAATGTAAGCAGAGAGGTGGAAACCCTAAGAAAGAAGCAAAAATAAATGCTGGAGATCAAAACACTGTAACAAGAAATGAAGAATGCTTTTGATGGGTTTATTAGTAGATTGGACACAACTGAGGAAAGAATCTCTGAGCCAGAACATATATCAGTAAAATCCTCAAAAACAGAAAAACAGAACAAAGACTTAATAAAAAAAAAAAAAAGAACATAGTATCTGAGGACTGTGTGGCAACCATAAAAGGTGTAATATACATGTAATGGGAATACAAGGAGAAAAAAGAGAGAAAGGAACAGAAGATGTATTTGAAACAAAATGGCTGAGAATTTTTCCAAATTCCCTAAGCATATCATTTTCAAATATGAAGAAAAAATACTGCAAGAAGCTAGAGGAAAAACCACCCCTACCTATAGAGGCACAAAGGTAAAAATTACATCCAACTTTTCTCAGAAATTATGCAAAACAAATCATGCAAGCAAAGTGGAGTGAAACATTTAAAGTGTTGAGGGAAAACCCCCCACCAACCTAGAATTCTGTACCCTGTGAAATTATGCTTCAAAAGTAAAGGAGCAGTAAAGATTTTCTCAGACACATACACAAAAAAATTTGAGGGGACTTGTTGCCAGCAGACATGACTTGCAAAAAATATTAATAAATTTTTTAGAGAAGGAAAATAATATAGGTCAGGAACTCAGATCTACGTAGAAACAGGTAGAACATCAGAGGAGACATAACTGGATGTAAAATAAAAACTTGTATTTTTCTTATTTTTTAATTGATGTAACATAACAATTTGTTCAAAACAATAACAGTAACAATGTATTTAGATATATATGCTTAAATATATTTGAGTATACATACACACACAACCAAAAAATACATATGCTTATGTATGCTTGTATGTAAGTGAAATAATTGACAGCAATCATACAAGACATAGGAGCAAGGAATTAGGATTACTTTGTTATAAAGTAATCGAACTACATGTGAAGTGGTATAGTGTTATGTGACATGAACTTTCATGAGTTTAAATGTATATTGAAAACTCTAGGGCAATAATTAAAAATCTAAAAAGAAGAAAAGTATAACTGATATACTAAAAAAGGAGGGAAATTGGAAATTAGATAAAATGAACCAATTCCTTGAAAGACTCAATCTGCCAAAACTAATACAAGAAGAAATAGACAATCTGAATAGACCTGTATCTATTTAAGAAATTGGATCAGTGATTAATAATCTACCCAAAATGAAAGCAACCGACTCAAATAAATTCACTGGTGAATTCTACTAGATATTTAAGAAAAAAATTATGCCTATGCTCTATAATTTCTTTCAGAGGACAGAAGCAAAAGGAATATTTCCTAATTCATTGTATGAGGCCAGCATTAGTTTAACACCAAAACCAGACAAAAACATTATAAGAAAACTACGGGCCATAAAAACCAATATCTCTCATGAACGTAGCTGTAAAGATCCTCAACAAAATATTAGCAAAGCAAATTCCAAAGAGCAAAGAAAGAATTATACACCACAACCGAGTACGATTTATCCCAGGTATGTGAAACTGGTGAAACATTTGAAAATCAATTAATGTAATCCATCAGGGCAACAGGCTAAAAAAGAAGAATTGCATGATCATATCAATAGATACAGAAAAAAAAACATTTGACAAGATCTAACAACATTCATGATAAAAATTAGGAATAAAAACGGGGGAAGTTTCTCACTCAACTTGATAAAGACTATTAAAAAAAAAGTCTAGAGCTAACATTATTGGTAGTGGTGACAAACTAAAGGCTTTCCTACTAAGATCAAGTATAAAGCAAGGGTTGGCCCTTCTCAACACTTCTTTTCAACACTGTACTGGAAGTCCTTGCCAGTGTCAACAAGTCAAGAAAAGGAAATAAAAGGCATATAGCTTGGGAATGAAGACATAAAGCTGTCTTTGTTCATAGATGACATATCGTTAATGTGAAAAATTTAAAGGAATCACCTGAAAACTCCTAGAACTAATAAACAATTAGAAAAATTGTAGGATACAAGGTTAATATATAAAAGTCGATTATGTTTCTGTATACCCAAAAGTAACAAGTGGAATTTGAAATTAAAAACATAATTAGCACACCAAAATAAAATACTTAGGTAAAAATCTCACAAAATATGTTCACAATCTCCATGAGAAAAACTATAAAACCCTAATAAATGAAATTAAAGAACTAAATAAAGAAAGAAATACACCATGTTCTTGGATAGGAAGATGAAATATGGTCAAGATGTCAGCTCTTCCCAAGGTGATCTGTAGATTCAATGCAATCCCAATCAAAATCTCCAGCAAGTTATTTTATGTATAATGACAAACTAATTCTAAAGTTTATATGGACAGGCAGAAGACCCAGAACAACCAACACAGTATTGAATGGAAGTACAAAATTGGAGGACTGATACTACCCACTTTCAAGACTCATATAAAGCTACTTAATCAAGACAGTGTGAGATTAGTGAAAGAATAGAAAAAAGAGATCAATTGAACAGAACAGAGGTACCAAAAGTAGATCCTGATAAATAGAGTCAACTGATCTTTGACAAAGGAGAAAGGGCAATGAAATGAGAAAAGGTAGTCTCTTAAACAAATAGTACTGAAATAACTGGACATCTACATGAAAAAAAAGTGAATCTAGGTACAAATTTTACACCCTTCACAAAAATGAACTCAAAATAGATCACAGACCTAAAAGTCAAAACTGTAAAAGTTCTAGAAGATAACAGAAGAAAACCTCATCTCGGGTATGCTGATGCCTTTCTATGTACTATACCAAAGACATTACCCATGAAAGAAATACTTGATAGGTTGCATTTAATTAAAATTAAAAACCTCCTCTCTGTGAAATATAATATCAAGAAAATTAGAAGACAATCCACAGACTGGGAGAAAATATTTGCAAAAGACATATCTGAAAAAGGATTATTACCCAAAATATATAAAGAATTTTTAAAATTTAATTATAAGAAAACAACACGGTTAAAAATGGGTCAAAGGTCATAACAGACACCTGACTATGTATGTACACAGATGGCAAATAAGCATATCAAAGATGCTTCACATTA
Source organism: Puma concolor (assembly GCF_028749965.1). Lineage (NCBI taxonomy): Eukaryota > Metazoa > Chordata > Mammalia > Carnivora > Felidae > Puma > Puma concolor. Next base: position 83,325,923 of record NC_141671.1, read on the forward strand.
TATGCTATCAGAGAAATGCAAATTCAAACAACAATGAGATACTACTACACACTTACTAGAATGGCCCGAAATCCAGAACACTGACAGCATCAAATGTTGGCAGGAATTCTCATACATTGCTGGTGGAATGCAAAGTGGGACAGCCGTTTTGCAAGACAGTTTGGAAGGTTCTTTAAAAAACTAAACATACTCTTACCACATGATCCAATAATCATGGTCCTTGATATTTACCCAGATGAGCTGAAAATATATGCCCACATACAAACTTATACATGGATGTATATAGCACCTTCATTCATAATTGCCAAAACTTGGAAGTAACCAAGATATCTTCCAGTAGGAGAATGCATAAATAAACTGGTACATCAAGACAGTAAAATAGTATTCAATTCTAGAAAGAAATGAGCTATCAAGCCACGAAAAACACATGGAAGGGCATTAAATTTATATTACTAAGTAAAGGAAGCCAGTCTGAAAAACTATGATTTCAACTATATGACATTTTGGAAAAGGCAAAACTAGGGAGACAATAAAAAGATTAGTGGTTTCCAAGAGTAGTAAGGTAGAGAAATGAATAGGCAGAACAGAGGATTTTTAGGTCAGTGAAAATACTGTCTGAAAATATGATCTTATAATAATGAATTACACTTTTGTTCAAGCCCATAGAACGTAAAATACCAAGACTGAACCCTACAGGAAGCTTAGACTTTGGTGATTATAATGTGTCAGTGTAGATTCATCATTGGTAAAAATGGTGACTGATATTGATAATGGGAGATGATTTGCATGTGTGGAGGCAGAGGGTGTATGGGTAGTCTTTGTACCTTCCTCTCAATTTTGTAAATCTAAAACCGCTCTTAAAACTAGTCTTCAGGTTTTTTGTTTTTTGTTTTTGTTTTTGTCTCTGAGTTCCTCCCTCTTCCTGAATTATTGGTTTCATCTATTTTCCTAGACATTTCTATTTAATCCAATTTTTAAATTTTGTACATAGTAGTCTCTTATGATTTATCATTCTCTCCATATATCGTAGCCTTTAGTAATCTAATTGTTATTTCTATTGTTTTATTAATTAGATTGTTCTAGAAATTTGCCTTTGCCCTTTCTTTCTTCCTTAAGAACCAGATATTACTTTTTAGGGTTCAAATGAGAATATTTGCTTTGATTTACATTTTTTGAATATTTACTTTTTGACGTTACTCATTAGTTTGTTTTCTTAAGGAAACTTTTTAAGGAAATATGCCTGTTTTATTTTCCTTCCTTAGATTTGCTGTACAGACTCAATGTTAATAATCTCATTTTGTTTATATAAAACTGGTCATCCACAAAGTTAAAATTATGCCATTAGCTACTGTCCCCATTTCATTTAGAGTGGCAATTCTAATGAATATGTAAATATGGTGATTACTTTTAGAACAAAATATATACATGTTTACAAATAAGTAGCTCACTTTTTTGTTGTTATTCTTACAGAATCATGGAGGCATTAAGTGGAACTGATTTATGGAGTTGGTTTATGAAATAAAATAGACAGTTTACTTAAGAAAAAAAAAAAAGCATGCCAGTATCTTAATAGAAAAGGCTAGAATGGGAGAAGGACTTTTTATCCCCAACTAACACCTATATAAGTGAGGAAGACAAAGGACGTGCATTCACACAGGGTAAAAAGGCGCTTTCTGAGCTAGAAGTTGCATACTTCCGCATTTCTGAGGCAACTCCCTACTCATGGTGTTTGTTTCTCACATGGTGGCTGCCAAATCATTTCTGAGTACTCAGTTCTATTAAATAGCTGAAGTTCTCCATAAGAGTCGTTCAGAACAACCATCCCAGGCTTTTAATTCGTTCATTTGTACAGTTAGGTGGAGAGATTTAAAGTATGGTTTGAAAGGTGCTGCCTTTTTGGAAACAGCCTGAATTCCAGATAAGAGAAATACCATGTGTTGCTACAAAAAAACACTGAATTGGCAAAGGGCTGTCAGAAGGTTCTCAGCTTGAGAGTCAGTCAGGATTTTGCTTTGTCTTGACTCCAGGACTCTAGGATTGTAACTATGGGATGTAGTTAATCTAAATTTCACCATCTTCAACTGATAATGAGAATGATACTACTTACCTTATAGAGTCCTTGTGAGGATTAAATGTAAACTATGTGTGTAACATTTTTAGCACTCTATATAAAACTCTTTTTAAACACTGTTGAATAGTGATAAATCTATTTTTAGTATGATGATGTGACTATTATTTCAAAAAAGATCCAATATCTTTTGTGATTTTCAACTGAAGGCATCCCTGACATTCCTCAGTCACATCCTTGGCACGTCTCTGTCATTCAGCACTGTAATTACTTTTACAACACAGGCAATTCTGTTCCACAAACATTTACCAAGTGTCTGTTCTGCTCAAGACTAGAGACTAGGTGGTGGAGATAAAAGAAAGAGAGAAATGAGGCTACTTTCTTAACAAAATGTAGAGTCTTATCCATAGATCCACAACCTGATTATTTGACCCAAACAACTGTGATTAGCAAACACCCTATGTCCAACCCTGTCCTCTAAATTCAATTTGCCTGGGGCATTATTCCTCTGAGTAGTATGGAATTTTACTGCTCTCATCCATTTAACTTGTCTTACTTTTATGTGAAATCAGATGTGAGAACAGGAAGAACCTGGGAAGAACTTTTGGCCCTTCAATGGCCAAAGTGGAAACAGTGACATTTTATTAAAAATGAAGAAGTTTAGCAAAGTGTTTAAAAATAGAGTGATATGGGAGCTCAGCAGGTCATGGAAATACTTTCAGAGGAATTTGCAGGAGAACTCTCTTAGGGGGTAAAGATCAAAGATCAGCCATCCACAGCGTAAAGGGCACAGCATTTTTCATCTTAGCCTGTTTGGTATCATAAATAAACAGGGTGTTGTGTGCATAGATCGTTGTGGCTCTCAGGATTTGAAAGGTAAGGAAACATACTATCTGTATGTGAAAGGAACAGGATAAGAATGTAATAAACTTTCAGATTTCAGGGGTGTAGGAAGTGGGCTTCCATTCAATATTTACATATAATCCTCCAGGATTCAGTGGATTACTCTTTCCTTTCTGTTGTGACATGTTTGATTTAAAAGGAGTTCAAATTCATCCATTTGAAACAAAAATATCTCTGCTGTTTTTCTTTTCTTTGTCAGAAAATATGACAGTCAGCCTTTAAAATTAGTTTATAAAATCATGATTTTCACATATTCATTTAACAGCCTCTTAGAATACAACATACAGTGATATCACAAAATAAATGTGTAAAGGTCAGAATTTAGGTTAGAAAATTTCAATTTTCTTTTGTGAATGAGTAAGGAAGGACTAGATAAGGATGTAAAATCTCTGGTACTCTTCATGAACTGTACATAGAAGATATCCTCCTGACAAATAAGGAAAATCTGGATTAGACTATTTTCAGTGATCTGTGGACATGTGTCTGCTTGTGTGGTATGATCTCAACAGAGGCAACAAATGGATGGGCACAAAGTTTAGAATATCTATTTACTCTGGTGTTTATGCAGTTAGGGAATGCCCCAGTGTTGTGCAAAGTTTTCTCTGAAACAGTATTTCTGAGATATTAATTGGTTTTAAATAACTCTAAAGGATCTAACTATTAAACAAGTTTTAATAAGTTAAACGGTTTTGCTCTAAGCACTGTAATATGCAATAAATTTTATAAACTTCCAAAAATCAAATATGATATCCATTATTTCCTAAATTTTTTAATGGAGTTATGTGTGTATATGTTTTTTAGGTTGTTCCCCCCCCCCAAGAATATGCTACTTCAACACACAATATGATAGATATAGTCCTCAAATTATTGACTTATTAGAATTTCTTCCTTTTTTTCTAAATGTTTGACCTTCTCAATTTTGTCCTTGATAAAATTACAGAGTAGAGTCACAGATAATCTGCTAGCATTACTTCATGTGACTGATTAAGTAAAATGTTAATGTGAATTCACTCTGCAATATTTGAAGTATAGTGTTTCTTAGAGGGAATATATGAGATTACTCTATGCTGGTCAGACAACTGCAGAATTATATACGTCCTGAGGAATGGATTTTAGGAAATTTATGTCAAAAGAGTACATTCATAGAAAACAACATGATAATGAAGGACATTCAAAGCCTTCTAATATGAAAAAATATGGAAGGAATTGGAAACATTTAACTGGAATACAAGAAGATTACTTAAAAATGACTACTATTTTTGAACGTTTGAAAGGATGGCATTTAGAAGAGTGATTACATATGTGTCACAACACGTGAAACTCGATCTCATATAAAGGCATAACTAGGTTGCACATTGTTTTCACTCCACATGAAGAGAGATACTTTCTTGTAGTCAGAATTGTTCAAGAATGGCTATGTACAGAATTGTTCAAGAATGGCTATGAGGCAGTGGTGTTCAGACTTAAACTCAGTAAGTGCCCAGCAGCAACATTATAAAGGGACACAACCAGCCTTAGTTAATAAGTTGCAGGATGAGATGACAAATGGAAGCTGAGGTGGTGTATGGCCAATCTAATGGGAAGCTCTTTTCTTAGTAGGCGTAAATATGAGACTCAAAGAGAAACAATCAGCAAACCCTAGAGCAACAGATGCTCAGGGACTCATAGAAGCAAAAAAGTAAGTGAAATCCTTAAGTGGACAAAAGGAGAATTGTGATAGTGTTGTTACACTATTAGAGAATACTACTTGTCCTTCCTTGTGTCCTCATGTTATTTATATTTTAATACCCTGCCCATTTATCAAGTAGATTAGTTTTCTATTGCTGCTGTATTAAATTACGACAAACTTGGTGGTTCAAAACAATAAAAATTCATTATCTTATGGTTCTAAAGGTCAGAAGACTGAAATGGGTCTCACTGGGCTAAAGTCAATGTGTCAACAGGGCTATGTTACCATCTGGAGGCTTTGCACGAAATCCCAATACCCCTCCCCACCTTCCACACACACACACACACACACACACACACACACACACATTCACCCTCCCAGTTTCTAGAATCTGTCTGCATTCTTCAGCTTATGGTCCCCTTCCCTTTTCAAAGTCAGAAATGGCTAGTCAAATCTTTCTCATGATGCCATCTCACTGGCTCTGCTTCTTCTGCCTCCATTTAAGAAACCTTGTGATTGCACTGGGCCCAGCAAGATAATCCAGATAATCTTTATTTTAAAGTCAGCTGATCAACAATCTTAATTCTCTCTGTCATTTAAGATAACATACTCACAGATCCTGAGGATTAGGATGCAGGCATCTTTGGCAGTCATTATTCTGTCTACCATATCAAATGTAACCCAGGTGTTACTTTTTTGCAAATATTAAGTTCAAAATGTTGTTCCCTTGCCACTTTTTACCACTTATAGTTAGTAATGAGGTTTAAGGCTCTATGATGGGGGTAGGCTAGTAGTTGACCTATTTAGCAAGCACAAATAGACCATGGTATTTAAATAAGGAGTTGTGAAGCAGGAAAAGAAAGTGGAACAATCCTCCACTATGGCTCCAATATGTTTCAAATTTGAGCATACTAAATGACAATGTATCTAGTACTCAAAACCATGGAGTGTCATAATAATCTCAACATAATTCATATCTAAGTGACAAATAGGGTGTCATAATCTTTTAGTAAATATTTTATATGCTGATATTTGCAAGAAAGCAAACACAAATATGAGTATTCTAGTGCACACTCAGGAGCACGTAGTTTAACAGAATATCATAGTGAGAGATTGAACTGATGACATAATTCTCTACTACAATTTCCCAAGTGAGGCAGTTAAGACATGGCTAATTGAACATGTGCCTTTATCTCTGTTCCATTCCTAAAATGATAGAGACTGAAACAAACAAACAATCCACAAGGATACAAAAAATGAAGAAACAGTAGATAAGAGAGGAAACATAATTTTGGAGGATAAAAAATGAATGGAGGAGTGGTAACTACTTAGCAGAAGAAACAGAAACATAAGTGCCTGTAGAAGGTGGTAAGGGTGAGAAATAAGGTGAAGCGCCCTACAGCACCCCAGAAAAGCACAGGACTAGATGATCTCTGGTATTATGGAAGGTGCATGAGTCTATCTCATAGTAGATAGATTGGCTGAAAGCAGTTAGACTTTCTTATGCTCATCCTGTGTTGGGTTTCTAGACTCAGTGACACCAACCATGATGGACTGTCCTGCTAATAGTCCGACCCTGCTAATAGTCCTGCTAATAGTCTAGAGTCAACATGCTCTGGTTATGCACACAGAGCTTCTCGTCTGGTTTTTATTGTGTTATTCTTGATTATGAACAGACAGCTAAAAATTATATTTGAGGAAAGGCTCCAACATAAAACTTAGAGACCAAAATGAACAAAAGAATTGAGCACAGAAGAAAGAAAAATAATAGATCAGAAGAAAACAAAACTTAAAAAATACTGTTAATCCGGAAGAGAAAATAATGTATCCATTAAACAAGAAGGCAATCAAAGAATAGAAAAAGGTTAATGGAAATTATAAAAGAAATAAAACATTAATATTTTCCAGATGACAAGGACAGGACATGAGTCTTTAGATTGAAAGAGCTCACCAAATGCCCAGCATAGTGAATAAGAAATAAAAACACCCAAAGCCCATATCTAGAAACAAATAGCATTCATAATAGCAGGGCTAAAAAGATGATCTTAGGATAAGAAAACAAGATCCATCTATATGCTGTTTACAAGAGACCCACTTTAGACCTAAAGACACCTTCAGATTGAAAATAAGGGGATGGAGAACCATCTATCATACTAATGGTCAACAAAAGAAAGCCAGAGTAGCCATACTTATATTAGACAGTCTAGACCTTAAAGTAAAGACTGTATCAAGAGATGCAGAAGGGCATTATATCATAATCAAGGGGTCTATCCACCAAGAAGACCTAACAATTGTAAACATTTATGTGCCAAATGTGGAAGCTCCCAAATGTATACATCAATTAATCACAAACATAAAGAAACTCATTGATAGTAATACCATAATAGTAGAAGACTTCAACACCCCACTCATAGCAATGGACAGATCATCTAATCAAAAAATCAACAAGGAAACAATGGCTTTGAGTGACACACTGGACCAGATGGACTTAACAGATATATTCAGAACATTTCATCCTAAAGCAGCAGAATATACATTCTTCTCCAGAGCACATGGAACGTTCTCCAGAATAGACCACATACTGGGACACAAATCAGCCCTAAGTAAGTACAAAAAGATCGAGATCATATCTTGCATATTTTCAGACCACAATGCTATGAAACTCGAAATCAACCACAGAAAAAATTTGGAAAGGTAACAAATACTTGGAGACTGAAGAACATCCTACTAAAGAATGAATGAATGGGCTAACCAAGCAGTTAAAGAGGAAATTAAAAAGTATATGGAAGCCAATGAAAATGATAACACCACAACCCCAAACCTCTGGGATGCAGCAAAGGCAATCATAAGAGTAAAGTATATAGCAATCCAGGCCTTCCTAAAGAACGAAGGAAGATCTCAGATACACAGCCTAACCTTATGCCTTAAGGAGCTGGAAAAAGAACAGCAACTAAAACCCCAAACCAGCAGAAGACAGGAAATAATAAATATTAGAACTTAAATTAATGCTACCAAAACCAGAAAAACAGTAGAACAGATCAATGAAACCAGGAGCTGGTTCTTTGAAAGAATTAACAAAATTAATAAACCACTGGCCAATTTGATCAAAAAGAAAAAGGAAGGGACCCAAATAAATAAAATCAAGAATGAAAGAGGAGAGGTCACGACCAACACAGCAGAAATAAACACAATAATAAGAGAATATTATGAGGAATTATATGCCAATAAAATGGGCAATCTGGAAGAAATGGATAAATTCCTAAACAAATATACACTACCAAAACTGAAACAGGAAGAAATACAAAATTTGAACAGACCCATAACCAGTAAGGAAATCAAATTAGTAATCAAAAATCTCCCAAAAAACAAGAGCCCAGGACCATATGGCTTTCCAGGGGAATTCTACCAAACATTTAAGGAAGAGTTAACACCTATTCTCTTGAAGCTGTTCCAAAAAATAGAAATGGAAGGAAAACTTCCAAACTCTTTCTATGAAGCCAGCATTACCTTGATTCCAAAACCAGACAGAGACCCCACTAAAAAAGAGAACTATAGACAAAGTTCCCTGATGAACATCGATGCAAAAATCCTCAACAAGATAGTAGCCAACCGGATCCAACAATATATTAAGAAAATTATTCACCACGACCAAGTGAGATTTATACCTGGGATGCAGAGCTGATTCAATATCCACCTAACAATGAACATGATTCATCACCTCAATAAAAGAAAGAACAAGAGCCATCTGATCCTCTCAATAGATGCAGAGAAAGCATTCGACAAAATACAGCATCATTTTTGATAAAAACCCTCAAGAAAGTAGGGATAGAAAGAGCACACCTCAAGATCATAAAATCCATATATGAACAACCCAATGCTAATATCATCCTCAATGGGGAAAAACTGAGAGCTTTCCCCCTAAGGTCAGGAACAAGACAGGAATGTCCACTCTTGCCACTGTTATTCAACATAGTATTGGAAGTCTTAGCCTCTGGAATCAGACAACACAAAGCAATAAAAGGCATCCAAAACCTCCAGAGTAGGTCAAACTTCTTCGCAGATGACTTGATATTCTATGTAGAAAACCCTAAAGATTCCATCAGAAAAACTGCTAGAACTGTTTCATGAATTCAGCAAAGTTGCAGGATATAAAATCAATGCACAGAAATCGGTTGCATTCCTATACACCAACAATGAAGTGACAGAAAGAGAAATCAAGGAATTGATCTCATTTACCATGCACTGAAAACCATAAAATACCTAGGAATAAATCTTACCAAAGGGCTGAAAAATCTATATACAGAAAACTATAGAAAGCTTATGAAAGAAATTGAAGAAGACACACACACACACAAAAATAAATGGAAAAAGATTCCATGTTTCTGGATAGGAAAAACAAATATTGTTAAAATGTCAATACTACCCAAAGTAATCTACATATTCAAGGCCATCCCTATCAAAATAACACCAGCATTCATCACAGAGCTAGAACAAATAATCCTAAAATGTGTATGGAACCAGAAAAGACCCTGAATAGCAAAGCAATCTTGAAAAAGAAAACCAAAGCAGGAGGCATCACAATCCAGGACTTCAAACTATACTACAAACTATACTACAAACTATACTTTAAACTATACTATACTCATCAAGACAGTATGGTACTGGCACAAGAACAGACACTCAGATCAATGGAACAGAATAGAGAACCCAGAAATGGACCCACAAACATTGGCCAACTAATCTTTGACAAAGCAGGAAAGAATATTCGATGGAATAAAGACAGTCTCTTCAGCAATTGGTGCTGGGAAAGCTGGACAGTGACATGCAAAAGAATGAGCCTGGACCACTTTCTTACACCATGCACAAAAATAAACTCAAAATGGATGAAAGACCTAAATGTAAGACAGGAAGCCATCACAATCCTCGAATAGAAAGCAGGCAAAAGCCTCTTTGATCTTGGACACATCAACTTCTTATTCAACATGTCTCCAGAGGCAAGGGAAACAAAAGCACAAATGAACTACTGGGACCTCATCAAAATAAAAATCTTCTACACAGTGAAGGAAACAATCAGCAAAACTAAAAGGCAACCAACAGAAAGGGAGAAGATATTTGCAAATGACATATCAGATAAAGGGTTAGCATACAAAATCTATAAAGAACTTATCAAACTCAACACCCAAAAAACAAATCCAGTGAAGAAATGGGCCAAAGATATGAATAGACACTTCTCCAAAGAAGACATCCAGATGGTTAACCAACACATGAAAAAATGCTCAACATCACTCAGCATCAGGGAAATACAAATCAAAACCACAAAGAGATATCACCTTACACCTGTCAAAATGGCTAGCATTAACAACTCAGGCAACAACAGATGTCGGCAACGATGCAGAGAAAGGATCTCTTTTGCATTGTTGGTGGGAATGCAAGCTGGTGCAGCCACTCTGGAAAACAGTATGGAGGTTCCTCAAAAAACTAAAAATAGAACTACCCTACGACCCAGCAATTGCACTACTAGGTATTTATCCAAGGGATACAGGTGTGCTGTTTCGAAGGGACAAATGCACCCCAATGTTTATAGCAGCACTATCAACAATAGCCAAAGTACGGAAAGAGCCCAAATGCCCATTGACAGATGAATGGATAAAGAAGATGTAGTGTATATATACATATATGTGTATACACACACACACACACACACACACTGGAGTATTACTCAGCAATCAAAAAGAATGAAATCTTGCCATTTTCAACTATGTGGATGGGACTGGAGGGTATTATACTACATGAAATTAGTCAGAGAAAGACAAATATCATATGACTTCACCCATATGAGGACTTTAAGTGACAAAACAGATGAACATAAGGGAACAGAAATAAAAATAAGATAAAAACAGGGAGGTGAACAATACATAAGAGACTCATAAATATGGAGAACAAACAAAGGGTTACTGGAGGGGTTGTGGGAGGGGGGATGGGCTAAATGGGTAAGGGGCTCTAAGGAATCTACTCCTGAAATCATTGTTGCACTATGTGCTAACTAATTTGGATGTAAATTTAAAAAACAAACAAAAAGATGATCCTAGGACCTTCCCAAGGAGGTGGGGAGGCCTGAAACAGTACAAATACATGAAAATAGATATCAAAATTGTAAGAGCAACACTGAATATTAAGAGTGGAGTAATGTCTAAAAAGTTGTAAGTAAAAATTATTTTTAACCTAGAATTTGATACCTAGTATAGGGGATAGACGGTATGACCACCATTATTCCCCTGACTCCCATCTTTGTGTGATGCTTTCCCTCAGAATGAGTAGGGCCTGGGACTTGCCTCTAGCCAATAGAATATGACAAAGATGACAGGATGCACACAATTGCCTGGTTATGTAATACACAATTGTAAAGACCACCTTATTGGAGTCTCTTTCTCTTTTGCTAGTTTTGAGCAACCAAACAGCCATGTGGGGAAATCCAACATGACAAAGAAGTTCTTGGAGCTAAGGGTGGTCTCTGGCTATAGTGGCAAGGGAAGCTGTCAGTCTTATAACTATGAAACCAAAATCCACCAATAACCTATGTGAGCTGGGAAGCCAATCCTTCCCTAATTGGGCCTCAGATTAAACTGCAGCCCCAGTTGATACCTGGATTGCAGCTTTGGTGAGACCCAGCTAGTTTGTGCCCAGACTGGTGACCTACAGAAACTGTGTGTTTTTTTTTTTTTTTTTTTTTTTTTTTTTTAATTTTTTTTTTCCAACGTTTATTTATTTTTGGGACAGAGAGAGACAGAGCATGAACGGGGGAGGGGCAGAGAGAGAGGGAGACACAGAATCGGAAACAGGCTCCAGGCTCTGAGCCATCAGCCCAGAGCCTGACGCGGGGCTCGAACTCACGGACCGCGAGATCGTGACCTGGTTGAAGTCGGACGCTTAACCGACTGCGCCACCCAGGCGCCCCCTGTGTGTTGTTTTAAGCTGCTAAATTCATGGTAATATTGTTTTGCAGCAATAAATAACTAATACACCCAGAAAAATGATTTAACTGTGAAAGTAGAATGAAGATATTTTCAGACATATCAGAGTGTTCTAGACAATCTGAAATTTGATTGGAGTTATTTGTCAAACATGGATGGATTTAAGAGAATCTAAGGTGTAAGAGAGTAGTGATTGACCAAACAGACAAAATTTTGGACTGGCAGGTGGTAATTATGGGGGGGGGGGGAGTGGATACTTACTGTGAGAAATATCAGATATCTGAGGAGAGACTGAGAACCATGCATCTATTTCTTTGTAATATCACACTATTCAGAGTACTGTGCTATGCAAACAGTGTACGAATAAGTAGATGAGTGGGAGAATTGCTGAAATAGAACTATGAGAAACTCAAGTCAACCAAACACATACTGGGTGTGTAGTCAGATCTGTAACTGTAGTTAATGCTAGCAGGAGCAGTGGTAACTTCAACTGCAAAGAAGAGTATGTGGGTATTTGTATAAATTCTATTTGCCCCACTCCCATCCTTATTCCCAAAGGATTAGTTGCTGCCAGCAGCAGAGTGATGCTTCTTGGAATACATGGATTAGATCAAATCATTCCTCTGCTCTTAAACTTCCCAATGCCTTCCACATTCCTTTTAACTGGTGTGTGCCTTCCTTAGGCTTTTGCTCTTACTGTACCCTCTGCCTTGTGCAGATATGTCCACAGCTCACTCTTTCATGTCACTCAGCTTTGCTTAAGCATCACTACCTCAAAGAGCTCTCTCTTGTCCCATCTCAAGCACTAGCCCCTTACTCTGATTTATTTTTCTTTTGTGCTCTAACCATTATGTATTGGTCTTACCTTCCCTGACCCTCACTGGACTGTAAGATTCTTGAGGGAGAGATGTTTTTACTTATTGTTTTATCACCAGACCCATTTTTTTTGGTGATCAATTAATATTTAATAAATGAATGAATTAATTAAGTTTCAAAGTAAAACATTCAGGTTTCTCCAAGTAAAGAATGAGCTATAATAAGACAATAATGTAAACCAGATTTCATTCTGTACTATTTAAAGTTTTTCTAAATGTGCACATTTGCTTCAAAAAATTAAATGCAAGAAAGCTGCTCATCAGTTATAGACAGATACAGTTCTGAAGAAATTCAAGATAATTACAATAGAATATATGCTTTCCATTATCTCCATAATTATGAATTTGTATTATTTTAATCATCAACATACTATGCCAAATATGTGATCTTAATTTTTTCATGTTTATTTATTTTTGAGAGAGGCAGAGACAAGAGTGTGAGCGGGGGAGGGGCAGAGAGAAAGGGAGACAGAATCTGAAGCAGGCTTCAGGCTCTGAGCAAGCTGTCAGCACAGAGCCTGATGCAGGGCTCAAACTCACAAACTGCGAGATCATGACCTGAGCAGAAGTCGGACGCTTAACTGACTGAGCCACCCAGGTGCCCCCCAAATATGTGATCTTATAGTCACAAAACAAAAAGGAAAGAACAGGGATAAAGATTGCTATTATGTTATTTGTTTTTTGACGTTCTGGGAATTAGTGACTCTAAAAGAGGTAATGTTCTTTTTTATCTACTGCAGTGCAGGGCAGAATGTAAGAAAGCATTTACCCCTATCCTGACCATCACAGTTAACTGAAGTGAAGGTATTGCACTGTATATCAGGGGAAGTAGATGGAGTCTTGGAAATAATTCCATCCCCCTGCTAGCTAATTTTTGTTTTAAGTTAGATCTCTACTTCATTGCCTGGCCTTAATGACTTTTTAGTAATATAAAAGGCACACAAGAAATGAAGAACTAGCTTCTGAGTGAATTGAGAAGCCAGCACTAAGAAGAGGCAAGTTTACATGCTCTTATCAATAGTTCTACTTAATAAGATGCAGCCAAGTGAGAGGAAGGCTGGCTTTTCAAGAGCCATTGTTACAGCAGTGTGGATTCTAGATGGACTCTGAGATAGGGGAGGCAGTGTTGCTGCCTCTGCTGGTAAAACTAGGGTCCTTATTCATTTTTTCAACTCACCTATGTAGTTCTATAATTTATAAAATGTGAGCAATTATTTCTGACACTCTTCAGTCTTCCAGTGGAGAAAATATTGAAGAAAGCATAACGATCAGTGTTATCACATTGTCACACACACACACACACACACACACACACACACACACACACACACGAGTTACCCAGACCACAGTCAAACTTTTGGAATCAGAATCTCTGAGTAGGAGGCTGTGAGTATGCATTGTTGGCATGGCTCTCTGATATTTGCGATGATTTTGATATTCACCCTACATTAACAACTGCTATTATAGCCTGGGATTCAGGTTCTTATTAAAACATAAATGCCTTTGGAAAGGTAGGACTTTGAAACTCTGACTAATATTAAGCATCTTAGTTAAATTGACTTTGGTCTATTCTTGAAGGCAGATTTTGAAGAAGATAGAAACAAAGAACATGAAGAGCTTGGTACATGAAGGAGAATGGGGAGTGACTTAAAAAAATAGCCATCAGAAGTGAATATTGGAGGTCCTAAAGATTGACTAATTGCCAACCTCATTATTCTGCATAGGCTAGCCCCTGGCACTGCAAGGGTGCTTTTACCAACTCCAAAAAATAATTAGGTGCTATTGGTGAGTAAAGTTTAAAAGTTAAATTGCTCACGTTTTAACAATAGCTGAATAGTCAATGCAGCAGAAAGCAGCCATTTCATTAGCACTTTTTTGCAAGACCAGTAAATGGTTCATTATCAATTATGCAGCACTTATGCAGATTTGCTTTAGACTTACACCTCCAAGGCCACACTTTCACACATTCCTTAATTTTCTCCTGGATTTAAATGGCTGGTCTTCAAATCTGTGCCTCTGATGTGTTCTCATTCCAGTAAGGTGGGTCAGTTCAGAAGGGAGACGCAATTTCTGCCATAAAAACTATTTTTTTAATGGACTGCATTTTAACTTCTTACCTGCTATGTTCCAAAGCTAGCTCACTCTTTTGAAGTGTGAGGTGAGAAATAGGTAAGTTTTCTAATGCCTGAGGTGGAGGTCACAGGAGCTTTTCATCAGAGAATAATGGTTGCCTCAGAACTGGCCTGGTATCCCCCTTGAAGACTCCAGAAATGCTGCAGCAGCTCTCCATGTATGTCAGGGACAGAGAATCGTTTGGGCAGCTGTCATTTGTGCTGGGACTATTCTGTATTCAGAAACTTAATCCACTTTCTCCTCTTCAGTTTACCAAAGAATGGGGAGGAACATTTTTCTTACAGAGTTGTTATAAAATGGAGTCACTTCAATGTAAAAAAGACAGAGAAGGCTAATTATTCCATAGAATGTGTTCGTTCCTAAAAGGAGTTGGAGTAATGAGAATAGGAAAAGGTCAGTTGGAAAGATAGTGCATGATTAAGTAAAGAATTATTCAGTTCTATTCAAACTCTCCCCTTTCACCTTCCTGGTGTAGTGTGGGAAGTGACTTGTGTTAATGGAGGTAGTTAACAAAGGCAAGATCAGTGGAGAAAGTCAGACAATCATTAAGTAGAGCTATATCGGAGTTATTTTAAGAAGATTCAACCCTCACCTGAATAGATTTTGGTTATGCACGTATGTACCTGACCCTGAACAAAGGGGCATGTAATCCAGGAAACCACACTTGAGCTATTCACATTGCAGGAGGCCCCTGCCTCTTGTCTTTTCTGAATAGCTAGCTGGAGTAGTCATGTCGGGGCACTCTACTGTGGTCTCTCTTTTCTGGGCTGGATCTACATACACCTACTCCACAAACACTACATAACCTGAATGTAGGCTCTAGATAAGCATGTGTTGAATGAAAGAACAATTCTATTGAGACTTTTTGGGCAATCTGTGGGAGCCTAGCTCAAATAAACCACTTGTGAGAACCTAATATTTTCCTGGTGACTGACACAGTGGTCTAGAATTTTAGATCTAGAAAGGAACTTCTGTGTCTTTATGTCACTGGGATCATTTTATAGATGAGAAATTTGAGACCTGGCCTGAGACGTAAGGTTAATAATACCAACACAGAAAATTAAGGCACAACTTAAAATAGGATATACACTTGGCTGGAGAGTTACCCACATTATTTACTCACAGCTTCCTGAGTGGTGTAAGAAGATTATTGCCATTTTTGTTAATTAATAATTGGGGCTCAGAGAGGTTAAGTAATTTCTTAAAAGCAGTTAGGATGTGGCCATGCCAGAACTTGAACCTTAGTCTGTTTAGATCTGGAGTATTCTTTTCCTTATATCTAGGGGTTTCTCAAAGCTGGCTGATGTTCAAAAGCACCAAAGAGTATAAAGCTGGTTTTGGAAATACTATTCTCAACTGTACCTTCTCCCAGGATCCTGGCTGAGGTCTGGAGGCATTTAGGAAGCCAGACTGGGTTTGCATAAAGACATATCAGCTACTGGACCTACTCCATTTCACCAACACTTGGGTTTTATGCTGTGCATCTGAATTTATTTGACCTTAGACCCAAAGCCCTGAGTCTACCTTCCATTTCTAGTGCTATTTCCCATCAACATTACTGTGAACCCTAACCCTGGACAAACATTGATATGTTTCCTGTTCCTTGAGATTTGTCTTTTCTTGAAATTTCATAAAAATGGAATCATAGAATATACTGGACTCTTTCACTTAGTGTAATTTTTTGATGTTCATTCATATTGTGGCACATTTCAATAGTTGTCCCTGTTCATTGCTGCTGGTAGTCCGGTATGTCAGTGCACTTCAGGGAAGAAAGCCTAAACTCTTTAGCTCAACATAAAAACTTTTTAAATTTTTTTTTTTTTTTCAACGTTTATTTATCTTTGGGACAGAGAGAGACAGAGCATGAACGGGGGAGAGGCAGAGAGAGAGGGAGACATAGAATCGGAAACAGGCTCCAGGCTCTGAGCCATCAGCCCAGAGCCTGACGCGGGGCTCGAACTCACGGACCGCGAGATCGTGACCTGGCTGAAGTCGGACGCTTAACCGACTGCGCCACCCAGGCGCCCCAACAACATAAAAACTTTTAATAACCTGGCTGCTACTTACATATCTGCCTCTTTCTATTGATGTCCTTCCCCCTGCTCCTGCCTGACATTTTACTCTGGTAATACTGAACTACTTGCAGCTTCTAAGCATAGTTTGGTCCTTTTCAATTGCCATTTGTAATATAATATGTAATTTTGTAATAATAGTAATGTAAGTAGTAATGTTGTATCTTCTTTGAAAACCCTTATTGCTGCATATACCCAACCCCGATGATATCTTATGCCACATTTCTTTACTTGACTTATTTCTATTTTTTTTTCCAAAAAACTCAGAAGCTGCCTGCTCTAAGAAAGCTCTCTGACACATAGCCATCATGCCCCCATCCTGGCTTAAGAAACAATTGACAGGTGCACCAGTGGTACACAGCTTCCTCTTCACATCACATCATATCACAAACGCCTTGTTCACTGGTTTGCTTCCCTAGGGATCAGATTATAAGGTCATTGAAGGAAGGAACCCAGGCCTTTCTATCTTTAGCATCTAGCATAATATGGCACATGGTAGGAATGTATTATGTTTAAATATATGAAATTTGTATCCATTGCTTGTCTGTCTTGTGGTTAAACATTCTACATGCTCCTGAAGAATCTGAGCACATCAGCAAGTGGAAAAGGGTAATTATTTCCAAGTGCAGTTGTTTTGTGTAATATTGGTGGGCTGGAGTTATTACAACCCATGTCACAAATTACTGGTAAGCACTTCAGGGATTAGATTTTTTTCCTGGGCTGTTTTTTTGTTTTTGTTTTTGTTTTTAATTTTTAATGTTTATTTTTGAGACAGACAGAGAGTGAGAGAGCAAGAGAGAGCACATGTGATCGGAGGAGGGGCAGAAAGAGAGGGAGACACAGAATCCGAGGCAGGCTGCAGGTTCTGAGCTGTCAGCACAGAGCCTGATGCAGGGCTGGAACTCACCGCGAGATGATGACCTGAGCCGAAGTAGGGCACTTAACCAGTTGAGCCACCCAGGTGCCCCTCATGGACTGGTTCTTATTTTAGTTTTAGGGATTATGAAACAAAAAGGGATCTTAGGTATTACCTAAGTCAATTGTTTTGTTTCGGTCATGGGTATTTCTGAGGTCCAGAGAATGAAATGACTTACTAAAATTCACACACTTTGTGTGGCTTAGCTGGTAATGGAAACTGGCTTCTGTGGACCCTTCGCGGCAGCGTGCTGAAACCCCTTCCAAAAGATGGAAACAACGGCCATAGCTCCAGGGAGAGGGAAGGAACTCTAGGGTCGGACTGCCTGTGGATCGTAGCGCTGCCACTATCCATGCTGTGAGAACTTGCATAAGGCACTTTACCTCAGTGTTACCTCAGCCTCCTCAGCCATCAAGTATGGAGAGTTCACCACACCTCCTGTGCTGGTGATTTCGCTATTAGCAGTTGGCCTCACACTTACCCTTCTAAATTCTGCTTTGAGATGTTGGGGCTGGGACATGTTGTCTTTGCAATCTGCCCCCATGTTAGGGTCAATTAGTAGGGGCCACTAGAAAGAATCTGAGTGACCAGAAATAAGAGAAGGGACTTTCCATTTTTATTAGCTTCACACCGACAATACTCTTCACCCTAAGTGCCAGTTCATCCTGGCCGTTCATTCTCTCTATATGATTTTTTCCAGCATAAGCCCCACTGAGCCTTACCAGAAATACTAGCACTAACCACGCAGTGTCTTCCTCCTCAGAAGTCACTGTTTTAGCTTCACAAGGTCCCTCCTTCAAGCTTCTAAATTTAAATAATTGTAAACTCATCCATCTGTTCCCCTAGCCTTTGTGGTGATAGCTGCTTTTGCTACTTACTACTTCCCTGTTTCCTTTCAGTCTTTTCAGGTCTTTAATCCCTAGTTAGCAATTCTTCTGATTGAATTCTCCCTGTTGAAATACATGATGTGGTTTCTGTCTCCTGATTAGACCCCGACTGATGTGACTTCCTCATAGGGTTATTGTGAACATTAAAACAGTTGTTTGTGAAAATGGCTTAGGAAAGCCTGGCATGGTTGAAAGGGCTCAAAAATGTATCATTTTACTAAGTAATCATTCCATTGCTTAAGAAGAACAGTGTATCTGTTACAAATATTTCCTTTTATTTACTTTGTTCCACAAGAACAATAAAGGGACGGCTAATGACACAGGCCTCTTGCTTTTGTTTTGGGTTTTTCTATATTCATGCATTCTTTTGGAATTGTTTCGAGACCTGTGGGAGGCATAGGACTCTTAGTTCCCAGATCAGCTTTATGGGGGTTACTTAACCCTCAAAATCGAAACATTATTTACTGCAAAAAACAAACAAACAAACAAACAACCTCTAGAGGAAGTGTTTCACCTGTGAGTCATCCACACTAATTTCCAAAATAGCCAACTGAACAGAAAGCTTAACATATACGGAGAATTGACATACTCTCTTTGAGTTTAGCTTTTTACCGAATTCATTCCCAAACAATATTATAGTTTCCATATGCTCCCTTCTTCTTGGGTTCTTTGTAGTTTCTATACCTCTCTCTTTTAAAAATTTTTATTTTACACAATTTCTGCTAAACATCCCAACATATTCCTCTGTTCGTACATAGATGGCTTTTTCTCATTATTTCAGGTATTTCTCTGACTGAATGAAAACTACAGATTTTATCTCTTCATTCCGTGATCCCAGTGGATTCTCCCACAAATCTTTGCTGTGTTCAATGCTCTACTGAAACAAAACTGTAGGGAGAAAAAAAAAAGGGTAAATTTTGTTGATTACTAGTCTCCTGAAAAGTACTAGAAATTATCGTTTCTGTTATGGCACTGTGGGAAAATAGATATTGGGGGGCTTGCTTCTACTTCTAGGTGTCATTATATATGAGACTGATTTGGGTTAGTAAGATATGTAAGTTGGTTTTGCCCTATTTATTAGTTAACATATTAACATGTTAGCTAGCATCCAGGTCCAGGAGATAAAGATGCTGCGCTGTGTGTGTGTGTGTGTGTGTGTGTGTGTGTGTGTGTAAAAGAGAAAGAGAGAACATGTATATACAAGTTTGAAAGTAAAGGTGGGACTTGGGGGGAATAGCAATAATTGTCCTGTGCTTCATTCAGGTAATCGGCTCTGGTCATACTTACTAGCCCAAAGAGGCTGCTTTGGCACTGTGAGTAAACATGCCAGTGAGGCCCTTTGCAATGTTACACTTGAACAGTTTCATCATACTTTGTCTAGCCTTAAGAGGTCCACCTATAGCTATGAATGTAAGCAATTTCATTATGGAAGGAAATAGACTTTTTTTTTCTTGATCCTGTTTCAAATATGTCCCCATCATAACTGAATCTAAACTAAAAGAGTATTTAAAAAGTAGAACAACTTAAACCACCTCAAACCAACCAAAAGAAAACACTCTCTCTATCATTAAGGTTTCTATTCCATAAGGAATAGGAATATTTGAATAGAGATAGAGATAGAGAGAAAACTGTTGTGAAATGTTCTCCCTTTTCTTTTTTTGTTACAAAATAAAATTTACCAATATTGGTTCTCACAGGGTCTTTCTTGTACTCTTTATAAGAGAAAATATTTCATAGTCAGGGAAATGGGACACAGGCAAAAGATAATTCACATTCCTTAACATGTCTCCTTTTCTTTCCTGTCTTTCTTTTTTCTTTCTTTTTTTTTTTTTTTTTTTTTTTTTTGGTTTCCTTTGGGAGAAAACCCTTCCCATGGGATTTTTCCCTTTTATTTTCTGTATGTTAAAGGGTCTTCCTTCATTGTCTAGCCATGTGCTGTTTGGCTCTTTTTATAAGCTTGCCAATTTACTCCCACTGTCTGTTAGCATTTAATTATCCAACTATCTCATAATTAAAACTCATTCCAACTGCTGAAGAATTGCTATTTAGCACTTACTTAGCTCTTTCCATATGTATATACTACATATGATTAACCTCTAGGGCTTTCTTGATATATATTTTTTAATTCCCTAGTTTCCCAATACTAATTGGTGACAGTGGAGAAAAAAATGTAGCTAAATCATTAGTGAATGATTTTTCAAGGGTTGAAAAAAGACTCAGGAAAGAAGAAAGATATTTAGGAAACTAAAACTTAAATAGTCTAGTAGCCATTCAGGGAGAACCCACTGTTAATTGTTAAACTTGTAAAACTTTAAGTGTCTCATTATTACATAGTGGAAGAATGAACTCTGGGGTCACAATTATTGAAAAGAGTGGGAACTTTAAGTTTTCTTGCTTTTTTTCTTGACAGTTGTGCTTGCACAGTTGAAGCCTGGTGACACTGCCCTTGAACCAGTTTACATCCTAGGTGTCTCCAAGGTATCATGGTGATAGCCACCTTCTATCCAAAAGCTTGATATTTTCTCTGGAACCCATCTGTAGACCATTGTAACATGAGCAACAAGTTAAATTAGATTTGTATAAAACATTTCATCTTCTCCACGTCAAGCTTGCCGTTTTTATTTGTTTTCATCTTATCTGTCCTGGTTTCAGCATCATTTCTATAGAATATCATTTGGTCACATGTGAGATGATGGCACTTCTTTAGATCTTCTGCTTCTGCTCCACCCAGAGAGTTGAGTGTTCCTCCCAAAGACTGTATTGTACCCTCAGAGCAGAGAGTTTTAAGGCAAAGAGTTCTCAGCCCCTCGTATCTTCCCTGGGGATAAAAAATCCCTGGTATTCCAAATATTTGATATTGAAGATCCAATCCTGGTTGACATTTAGCAGACTAGGGAGATAAAGTAGCCACCAGACAGTGTTCTCCTCCTAGGGGCTAGTGGAGAAGACTGTTCTCCAGTCTTCACTGAGTCTCCAGATTGAGACACTTCAATGATTTTCTTCAAATTCAGATCCTTTTCCTTAGACTACTTCATGTTTCAAGAAGAGCACTGCTGTTCTCTAAGCTGAAGACAAACTGTTAAGTACTGTAAATTGTGAGGCTGAAATAAAAGCTCTGGTCTTCTTATTTATGTAAAACAGTGAGATTTAAATATTTCTCTAAATGGCATATAGATGATAGTCTACTTTAATGTATTTTTAGGATTGTCATTTGTTCTGTTGTAGTGACATTTTCTAATGATGACCACATTTTCAGTATACAGAAGTTGGAATAAACGTGCCTTTCTTTGGTCATTTACTGTGTGAAGATAATTTGTACTTTGTAGGAGATAAAATGAAGTGTCATGCAAGGGCAGTTCCACACCTTTTTTTCTCATAGAAATTTTTTTGGTGGTGAAAAGTCAATGTTTTTAGTACCTAAAGGAGACATTGTAGACATGAGGAAGTATGAAGGATAGTTAAGTGAAATGATATTAAGTGAACTTGCAGCAATATCCTTTGAATTTTGAGAGATCAGAGAGATAAGATACCAAGAAACACATAAGGAATTATATTTTGTCTATTATTGTAATGTATAAACACTAAAGCACTTTATAAAAAACTCAATTATTTATTTTCTTTTGCTCTTGAAGATATCATTTACTTTTTCTCCCCCGTTCCCATAGCCACAAAGCCAATGCTGATATGCATTAATTTGGTTTATTCAGTTTTATAAGACACATGCTAACACAATTTTTAAATAAAAATACCAAATTTTCTGTCTTCTTTCTTTAACTAAATTGACACTACTTGGTAGCTGTTCCACTGATGGTTTAGAAACCTCCTTCCCCAGCATGTGTATTTCTAATTCATCACCTCCATAATTGTTCTTCATATTTTATGTTATGGCTTTTGTGAACTAGTCATTCTTCTACTGAATACCTTTTTTTAATTTTGGAGTCATTGAATAGTATTTTATGCATCCCAAGGCCACTTCTGCTTTCCTTTTGCAAGATTGTCTGTGCATAATGAGAAATCTTATTCAGATGTCAGCAATTTTTTGATTATTAATAGTAGCCACCCTTTAAATGATGATTCACCAAGTGGACAGACATTGAACCCTGGGGTATAGTGTGGGGGAGAATCTGTGTGTGTGTGTGTGTGTGTGTGTGTGTGTGTGTGTTGTGTGTGTGTGTGTGTGTGTGTGTGTGTGTACATGTAGCTGGGTGGGTTGCATATTTTGAAAAAAAATATTCAATATACCTACTGTATTTTTTTCATAATATAATTTATAAAAGCAATGATAAATAAAATTTTATCAGGTGAAGATATTCAAAGATAAGGTAGGAAACACTGGAGGGGATATAGGTAAAAGAGAAAAAGCAACTGGTTTAGGGACAAGAAATCAATTATTAGCTGAAATGGAGGTGATGGCTCAGGTGAGCTATGTATTTTTATTTTATGACAAATTGTTATGTTCATCACTGCTCTAAATAAGATGTATTTATAAGTATGTATCTGTAGGCATGTCATTGAGGAAGATGAAATATGGTCCAAATGAGTTGGGCTGTCATATCTATCCTGTGACTATGGGGACAATTCATTCTCAGTATGCAGATTTTTGGTTTCTTTTGGCTGACATCATGTTTCTGGGTCATCTCAGACTAGCTACTGTGTATTCAGAGAATATAAATCAAGGTTAACAGGAAGAGTAGAGAAGTAAGATAAATCTTTAAGAAGTCAGAAAAAAGAACCATTTGGTCACTTTACAAGTAAAAAAGAAAACATTATTTCAATTTATGTACTCACACTATTTTTCAAAAATATGAGAGAGAAGAATATACCATCAAATGTTAGTAGTTCTCTTCATCCTCTCTTTTATCTAAGAATTGACTATTCCAGCCCATTGTATCTCTTCCTTCCAAAAGCCCTCATTTAGGGTTTTTATACTTCTAAGCCTCATTAGTCAACACTGATCAGAGGTCATAGGGAGAAGTGATGAGATCTAAAGCTTAAATGGTTATTAGCAAGAAGCTATGGTAAACAAAGCAAAACAAACCCAAGAAAATGAAACAACTTTTTTGAAGGAAAAATTTGAAAAGATTTAAAAAGTTGCAATTCGTGAATGATCTTTGATTTCTGTTCACTATCCTACAATATTACCATAATACACCAAATATTCAGTTGATTTAATCTAAATGAAAGATTATTTTACAGATAATATTGTAGAGAAGTACAGTTGACCCTTGAACAACATGGGTTTGAGCTACATGGGTTCACTTGAAAGTGGATTTTTTTTTTGATAAATATAGTACAGTATCGTAAAGGTATTTTCTGTTCCTTAGGATTTTATTAATAACATTTTCTTTTCTTGAGCTCACTTTATTGTAAGAATATAGTATATAATACATGTAACATACGAAGTATGTGTTAGCTGTTTATGTTATCGGTCAGGCTTCCAATCAACAGAAGTTATTAGAAGTTAACGTTGGAGGAGTCAAAATTATATGTGGAATTTTGAGTGCATGAGGTGTTGGTATCCTTTTTTTTTAATGTTTATTTATTTTTAAGAGATGGAAAGACAGAGCAAGAGTGGGAAAGGGACAGAGAGAGAGGGAGACACAGAAGCAAGCTCCAGGCTCTGAGCTGTCAGCACAGAGCCCAAGAAGGGACCCAAACCCACGAACCATGAGATCATGACCTGAGTCGAAGTCAGACGCTTAATCTACTGAGCCACCCAGGCGCCCCTCTAGGTGTTGGTATCCTTAACCTTTCCACTGTTCAAGGGTCTAATGTATACTTTTATATAGAAATATATACAATACAATACATGTAAATATACTAAACATGTGTATTTAGATACATTTTATACACAATATATGTAAATATATTCTTGATATTTTGGCTTGATTTGGCATTTTCCAGAAATCAGTGTTTCTAAATTATCTGATTTAATGTTCACTTGATTGTCCCACTGGAAATTGATATAGATGTAATTTTAATATACATTTATTTAAAATCATGGTAAAAGAGTTTAGCAGGCACACATCTTTTGCAATAAGTTAATTTATTTGCTATCCTATCCTTTAGGGAGCTCTCTTAAAGAACATAAAGACTAATAAATGAGCAAATGGTGATCATTCGGTCATACCAACTTTGTTATTCAAATAGAAGTAATAGAAGGAATAATTGTTTTAAAAGATAAGATACACAGACCTCTATAATCAACACATTCTAATTTCCCACCATAGAGATTGATTAATTGCGTGATCTTAAATATTTCCACAAAAGGAATTTATTAGTGTATCCTTGAATGAGAAAAAGGGAAGCAGGGAAGAAACTGACAGCCTGGCTTTTAGGTTTAGAAAAATGTCTCCTTTATGACCTCTCAAGGACATTTTTCTTCCACTCTAAATATTTTGAAAAATTAAAAATAAAAACAATAATTACGTACTCCTGAAACAAATCAACTCTCTCCCTTGAGAAGTGAATCAATGAGCCCAGATGTGGCTTAACTTCCCTGGAGGGGGCTGTGTTTTAGGTGATTTCAGTATTTTATGCTTCCTAAGGGCATTGAGACTGGAAGATGGACTTCTACTTCAATTTTATTTGAGAAACAAGCCAACCATTTGGGCACTGAAACCTGCAGCTTGCTCTCAGAGATGAGGCTGCCTCACCACTACATCTATGAGCTGCAGGGCTATTCTGGACATATGAGCTCTTAGGAACCCTTGGCTTTCAGACTTTGTTCAAGGGAAGGAAGGGGTTGTAGATTAAACACCAATCTGTCTCTTCCTGAGATCTTATCTCAGTGAACACTGTTCTTTTCGAATTAAATGAAGGGTAATCAATTAGACACATCTATGTTGGAGACACAAAGCTAACAAGTTACTATTTTATTTATTTTTTCTTAAAAAAATTTTTTTTTAATGTTTTATTTATTTTTGAGAGAGAGACAGAGTACAAGAAGGGGAGGGGC
Organism: Puma concolor; assembly: GCF_028749965.1. Taxonomy (NCBI): domain Eukaryota; kingdom Metazoa; phylum Chordata; class Mammalia; order Carnivora; family Felidae; genus Puma; species Puma concolor. Next base: position 83,351,375 of record NC_141671.1, read on the forward strand.
AGAGAGAGACACACACACAAGGCTCTGGCCTCTAAGCTGTCAGCACAGAGCCTGATGTGGAGCTCGAACTCATGAATGATGAGATCATAACCTGAGCCGAAGTCAGATGCTTAACCAACTGAGCCACCCGGGCGCCCCAACAAGTTACTATTTTAAAGGAGAATTGCGTTACAGTGGAAATGCTCTGCTCTGCCTCAGCCCTTTGGACTTGCTCCATCCCCAGCTCCTGATGAAAGGGAACTAGTCAGGTTGCTATGTTTTTATATCACATGGCCTCAGCCTCTCAGCCACAGCTGAGGGATATGCATGATCATTCCAACCAAGCCCAGCCAATGCTTAGGCTGGATAGCCACTTGTGATGTTACCTTGTGCACGCATGTACACAATAAACCAAATTAGTTGTAAAACAAAACAAAACAAAACGAAACGAAACAAAATGAAACGAAACGAAACAAAACAAAACAAAACAAAACAAAGCAAACCTTGTGAATTTAAACCAAGGAATACCCAGGCTAAAAGCCCAGCAGCAGTAGAAGCTCAGGCTAAACTATCTTTTATAAAGATGCGCAGATGAAACTACCCTGAGGATTAGTTCCCTATTGTTGCTGTAACAAAGTGCAACACATTTAGTGGCTTAAAACAACACAAGTTTATTCTCACTCACTCTGGAGGTCAGAAGTCCAAAATGAGTTTCACCGAGCTACAATCAAGTGCCCACAGGAATGTGTTGCCTTTGGAAGCTCTAGAGGAGAAGCGGTTCCCTTGCTTTTCCCAGATTCTAGAGCTCCATACCTGGCATTCCTTGGTTCATTGTCCTATCTTTGAGCCAGTGTCTTCAAATCTCTGTTTCCATTGTAAGGACATCTTCTGTCTCTCTGATCTCCTTTCTCTTATAAAGATCTCTATTATTATGTGGGGCCCACTTGAGTAATCTAAGACAATTTACCCATTGCCAAGTCTTCAACCTAATCACATCTGGAGGTCTCTTCTGCCATATAAAGTAATGTTTGTAGGTTCCTGGGATTAGGATGTAAGCATCCTGGGGGACCATTATGCAGTCTTTTACCCTTGGTAATACGCACACACAAGTAATAAGGAAGGCAAAATTATGAGTTAGCCAAACATGTGAGATGTAAGACACACAGGGACTACAGAAGAAGGAGAGCAGCTGTGTCAAGGGGGAGGCAGGGCTGGCCCCTGTGGCTACGGTCCCAATAGCTATAGAAACACACTCTGGTTCTTACTTTTTCTGAGACCTGAAGTTCAGCTTTATCTCTGTGTGAATATCCTTGAAAATAGGCTGCTGCCCCTGGAGGTAACTTGAGGTTGTTTCTGGTACTTGTGAGTGAAAGGGCCTGAGTAGAGGAAGAGGCATATTTGTGATACTTTTCCCTAAAAGTGGTACCAGAAGAATAAATGTTTGTAAATTGTCTAGGCATATTGTTGAATAATTATTTTATCAGTTTTCCAATAAAATTAATGATTTTGTTTTTCCTTTTGAATTGTAAATGGTAACAGCTATAACTTAATGAGGAGAGAGCTATGACTCTGGTAAAGAAAGCTGGCCATCATCTGGATTTTGGCCCTTAGTGGCTGTGATACTTTGGAAAAGTCAACTGGCCCAAATCTGCTTCTTGTTTTCTTTGAAGGTATAAAGGCATAATGATATCTATCTTACTATGTTGCTGTGAGAATTACATGTTGATAAACATGAAAGTCCTTTGAACCATAAAAAAAAACTGTTGCTCTTTATTATGATTGACAGAAACCTGACTGATGGATTTCTCCTAATCTCAGAGAATGGCAAAATCTCCCAGAAGATTCCATACATTTTTGATAAATAAGAAGTAGAAGGCTCTATTGGGAAACTGCATTTTTACAAAAGTAGTAGGGTTTGTGGACAGACGAACTTCAAATCAGACAGAATAGGAGAGAAAATGAGAAACAGCATAAACGGCAAAGGTTAAAGTTTGATTTATGGTATGTGATCATTTGTTAGAAAACTGTATATGGGACAGGTGTATGGGAAAGGCCTGTGTTCAGGTGACAGGCTTAAGGTTTTTTACTAGAGATTCACATAATGGTTATTTTCAGTTGTCTCCTGTGAAAAAGTTGGAGGTTACTTACACTATGATTTTACATCAAATAAAATACCTAAATTTCCCATGGCTCTTATATGCCTATATTTTGAACTTGAAAAGAAAATGAGAAACATCAAGGAAATAAGATAAATGTGCCTTATCCAAACTGCAAAGGAGAGAAACACTTGGAAATGAATGGAACAATCCTGTTCTATTCTGAAAGAAATGGAAAGCATTTTGTCTTTCTCTGTTTGAGAGAGTAGGCATCCAAGATTTTCTCTATGAGCATGAAGAACTATAGGCACCAGCCAAAATGAGCCTTAGCACATAAAATCTGTGATGAAAATTCCAGAATTTACATAAAAACTCCTGACATAAGCTTGGCATTGAGCAAAATGTCCAGCTGAGTGAAGGCAGGAGCAGGAGGCTTAGGAGTTCTCAGGAAAGGTCTGATGAAAGCACAGCCTCCAATTCTCTTATTTTTAGAGCAGTCATGCCAGTCCAAGGTTATCTCTGAGAGAAGAATCTTCACTGTACTGATGCTAAGGTGATCTCAGGGTGGAAATCTATTTTGAAAGCAGTGGAGCTCTGGTTTATATAAATTGCTTATCTTTTGAAATATTAATAATGGAGTACTCACTGAAAAATCACTCCAATATCCTGTCTTTTTAGAAAAATTGTTGCTGTTTTCATAAAAAGGTATATGATATAAAGGATCTTAGAAAAAGATATTGCCCTCCCATTTGCACAGTGGGTGTAATGGACTGCATATGTGTCCCCCTAAATTCATCTGTGGAAGTCCCAAGTTCCATGTCTATGTATTTGGAGATGGGACCAATAAGGAAGTATTTAAGGTTAAATGAGGTCATAAGGATGGGGCCCTAATCCCATAGGACTAGTGTCCTTAGAAGAAGAGACATTTTGGGGCACCTGAGAGGCTCAGTTGGGTAAGTGTCTGACTCTTGATTTCAGCTCAATTCAGGATCTCATGGTTGTGCTGGGCATGGGGCCAGCTTAAGATTCTCTCTCTCCCTCTGCCCATACCCTGCTCACGCACTCTCAAGAAGAAGAAGAGGAGGAGGAGGAGAAGGAGGAAAAAGAGGAGTAGGAGGAAACAGAGGAGGAGAAGGAGGTATAGAGGAATAGAAGGAGGTAGAGGAGGAGGAGGAGGAGGCAGAGGAGGAGGAGGAGGAGGGGGAGAAGAGACACAAGAGAGCTCTCCCTGCACATGCACAGAGAAGAGGTTTTTTGAGCACATAGGGAGAAGGCAGCCATCTGCAACCCAAGGGGAGAGCTCTCACTGGACTCCAACCCTGAAGACAACTTAATCTTGAGTTTTCAGCCTCAAGAATTTGAGAAAATACATGTCTGTTGTTTAAGCCCCCAGTCTGTGGTATTTTATTATGACACAGAGAGTGACCCAACTTGCTCTTTAGATGGTGGGACATAAAAGTATACAGTAAGTGACCTGGAAGCTAATTTTAAGTTTGAAATCTTAATCTATCCTGTTTCATTGTGGAGACTTGTGTTTATTAATAGTAGAATCTACAAAGGACTTCTTAACTTAAGATACATGAAAATACTGTGGTAAACATTAGAGACACTGAAAAATATAATTGGTATGGACTTGGATGGTTTTGTTTGCTTATGATTTATTTATGCTTAAAAATTTTACTTATTGGGGCGCCTGGGTGGCGCAGTCGGTTGAGCGTCCGACTTCAGCCAGGTCACGATCTTGCGGTCCGTGAGTTCGAGCCCCACGTCAGGCTCTGGGCTGATGGCTCAGAGCCTGGAGCCTGTTTCCAATTCTGTGTCTCCCTCTCTCTCTGCCCCTCCCCTGTTCATGCTCTGTCTCTCTCTGTCCCAAAAATAAATAAACGTTGAAAAAAAAAATTTACTTATTTTCTGACCCATTTTTCTCATCAAGTAAACAGAGAGAAGGAGGTACCTATGAAACATGTCAGACTTCCTACAGAAAATTTATGTGAAATTCTAAGAAATGAATGAGGGGATGCTGGGAAATTCTATCTCAGGTGAGATCGTTCAGGGAACAGAGATACCATCACATGACTTCCAGTCAGCTAGGCAATGTTTGTGTATTGTACAGGAGGTAAGGAAGTGTGCAAAGGCTTGTAACAAAAAAGCCTCTTGAAGAACCGGCACATTGTTCTGAATCCCTCAGCAACTCTCAGAGTCTGGTATTTCTGTGCCTGATATCTTCCTCTGCCTCTCACTCTCTTATGGCTCATGCATACCTCCTTCTATTTAAGAGTATTTCGGCTCTGGTCTTCCTCTTCCATGTGAATGTCTCTCTTTGCTTATATCCTAATTTCCCAAGGAAAGATCTGATTAGAAAGATTTGTCCCTTGTACACTTCTCCTTCTAGTTAGAGTGCTTGTGCTGGGTCATGTGACAGATGACTGCCCTCTCTCATGTCAAACTTTGGGAGGCTCATTCATTGTGGCCAGATTTGCATAGCTATGTGAGCCAAATCTTGGCTGTCTAATTGACATGGGTGAATATTCAAGATTTGCTATTACATGGATATGTATATATAGATAAGAAGAAAATAACAGAAGTATATACATACCAAGATTTGTCTTTTATATCTCAATAACAATCATGCCTATATCACTGTGTATCTGGCAGTTTTATACCCTGGACCATTGACTTTGGCTGTTACTATCATGGAGATATATTTATTTCTTGTTATGTTTTCCACTTAATCCACTTCCCTCTTATCTCTGACACCATGACCAGGCATGGCCTAGTTCACTCTAGTTGGTCAAGCACGTTGGAGAGGACTTGAGGCAGAAGCCAGGGTTGGGTCAAGGATAGGCATGGCAAAAGGAGAAAAAATGTGGTTGTGGGTGTGGGTGCCAAGAACAATCAGAAAATTTCTGGCAGGCTGAGCAAAGTTTCTTGGTCCCATACCAGAAAACAGTTGGTTGTTTAATATCTAAATCAAGCTCCATCTCAAATTTGCTATGTGACCTCAGGCAGTACCCAACCTCATAGAGCTAGGATGAAGAGTTTGGATTTTATTCTAAGCATACTTGGGAAGTCAAGGGAAGGTTTTAAGTAGAAGAGAAACATGGATTATGTTTAGAAAAAGCTACCCAGGGTGGGAAGTGGATTGAAAGTAGAAAGGGTGGAAGCAGGGAGAATAGACAGGAGGCTAGTGTATCTGAGAGTAGGTCTGTCACGGCAACACAACGCTTTGCACCCATCAGAGAGATGATGTCTTGGAACCCAGGTAGGTGACAGGTAGAGATGTGGCAATGTAGGTGGAGAGAAGAGAATAGATTTGACATAAGCTTTGGGGGTAGAAGCAAAGAGACCTTTTCATGGAATAGAGTAACAACAGCCACAAATCAGTAACAAGGGATCTGACAACTTCTTAAAATCATAAGATGGCCCTAGGCTATTCGTGCTGTTGGAAAATTCTGTCTTTCCATTCGCTTTCCCTTTCTCTACTCCCTCTGCCGCCGGACCTCTATATAGTTCCTAGGGGCTAAGGAGCCCTCCAGCAGCACCTCGTGCTCGATTTCTTTCTGGATCCACTTCCTATAATCACTTATATCTTAAAAGTTTCCCTTGGCCCTATGAAGTGACTAAAACTTATTTTTTTGAAAAAGTGTTTTCCACTAAGTATGAATGATTTCACATACAACGTCCCCCAAGAAATAAAACATCTGCATTTCATCATGGAATAATTCTTGTTGGAAGGCCAGTCCTGTGGCTAGGTCACTAGGATATTATATGAGTGCAGAAAGGACCTTTTAAGGCCCCCAGAATGATACTACTTTATTTAAACTTCCAATTTTTACTCAAAGTAGTTCTAGGCTGGCATTGGGTGTTTCTCTTGTGTGAATTTTGTACGTCAGCAATTTTTTGTGGAGCTTTAAAAAATACATCCCCCAGAAAATCCTGCACACACACACTCATGTCTGCACCCCACTCCTGAATCAGGATCTCAGAAGGGGCCCAGGCAGTGGCATTTTTACAAGTTCCATAGGTGAGGAGTCAGAAAACTCCTTCATTAAAAGGCCACATAGAAAATATCTTAGGCTTTGTGGGTCAGCTACTCAACTCTGTGGTGATTCCTCAAAATAGGTCAACAAGTGAGTATAGCTGTGTTTCCATAAAACTTATTTTATAAACAAGGCAGTGGGCCAGATGCAGCCGTGACATGCGGAGTCCTGTTGTAGGTGATGGCTCCAGATGGTTCTCTGGCCTCACAGGTGTGACGGTGTAATGGTGGTGTAATACTGGTTTGGGGCATTTGCATTAATCCTTGATCATTTGTTGAGGTAACAATTTATTTCTTAAGTGTTTACTATGTGCCAGACACTTAGAATACAAATACTAGCTCCTGCCTTCAAGAAGTCACAGTTGTTGGAGAAGTAAGACAAAGATAGAGACAATTAACAATGACAGATAAGGGTAAGGACCGATATCTATAAGGGGAAGCAAGAGAATTCAAAGTGAATGCTGGTGGTAAAGGAGGCTTTTTCAGAGAAGGTGACTTGAATTCTTATTTGTAGGCTCGGCCCAGGCCCAAGGTCCCAAGACCAACTGTGGCCTGAAGTTAACAGGTTCCTTGGAAGTCCTGACCTCTGGCTATTGGGCTCCTGCCTCAGTGCCAGACTGTAGCCCTACTGTGTTCCCCATTCATGGAGCTATACTCTCAGACTCCTTCCTTCTAGTATCAGTGGTTTTATATAATCCCACTTTTCCCTACCACGCTGCTCACTCTGATAATGCAATCTGCTGGGTCTGGCTCTCTATGGTTCCAGGGATTATTCTGGTACTTAGTTTCTAAAGACCAACGCCAGCCTTACTCATGCTAGCCTGCCAGGGTATGAATTGTTGCTTTCCCCTGACAGGCATCCTTCCAGATGCAGACTGTTTGGACATCACTTATTCGATATAATGTGTTTTATGTTCCTTCCAGCCTATATATGCACTGGCTTTTATTAACATTTTACCTGTCAGGGAGCCCCAGTGGCTTAGTTGGTTGAGCAACAGACTCTTGGTCTTGGCTCAGGTCATGATCTCACAGTTTCCTGAGTTTGAGCTCCACGTCAGGCCACATGGCAGAGCCTGCTTGCAATTCTCTCTCTGCCCCTCTCCCTCTGCCCCTCCCTGATGCTCTCTCTCTCTCTCTCTCTGTCTCTCACTCTCACACTCAAAATGAATAAACTTTAAAAAAAACACCCAAAAAATTTACCTTCCTTATTTTGTCCATTTTTCCTTTTTTCCCATCCAGCTAGTCCATTTTTAAGAACTGTTCTATATTCCTGCTTTAAGCAGGGTTTTGTAGCAGTTGCTTCTTTCTAGAACTGCTCAGTGGAAAGCAGTTTACCTTCCAGAAGTAGTGGTGCCAGTATAGACCTAAATCCCAGTTCACATGCTTGGGAAATATATCCTTCAGTGATTATTTCTGCATTTTCTACTTGATTATGAATGTTTTAATACTCTTATAACTCAGTGGTGGCCAGTTGTTCTGTCCCCTGTGATGTCCCTTGGTGTCTTTAGGAAGCTTAGTAACACCACACACAGTACGGCCTCATTAGCTCTGGGTTGAAGCGCATCCAGGAGACAGGCCCCTTACTCACTCTCTTGGCCTGGGAGCCGTCATGGTGCACTGGCATAGTAAGCCTGGGGGTATTTCCTCTAAGGATATTCAGAGGTTGCCCGAGCCGAATGAAACATGGCTTTGGTGCTGGCTAAGGCATCCTTCCTGACCAAAGTGTCAGTTAATTTCCAGAAAGATTAAACAACCCCTGCATACACAAATGTTCAAAAATCACAGGCCATCTGGGGTTCCCGTATCCTCACATGAGAGACCCCAGATGGATTGTAAACTCATCCCTGTGGGTAATATAGTGCGGTTGCTCCTCGGTCCTCCTGCTTTTCCCTGTGGCATCTGATACTGTGGCCATGATGAGGTTAATTTATGTGGCTTGATACACTTTATCATCTGTCACTTGTACAGCTCTTGCTGTGCCATCTGGTGTCTCAGAGGCGGTTTCGGGAAGCAGCATGCATAACAAGGTATCTGCATTTGTGAATTCTTTCAAGCATTTATAGGTAATAGCTAAAAGATATTTTGAGAAGCCAGTGCCCGTCTCTGCTGCAGATCAACACTAACGTGGATAATCTGACATGAGGTTCAAACAAAGCCCTCTATATTTTGCAGGAAAACACATCTGAATTAGTCCACAATCACCAGTATTGATGGAACCTATTTATTTCAAGACCCTGAATATCTCTATCAGGCTGAGAATATCTTACGAGGCTCTTGTGCAAATCAGTAAAAGGCAGAGGCAATGGCTTACTTTCAAACATGATGGATGATGAGACAAAAAAGCACATACCAGCACAAAAAAATTGTTTAAATCAAAAATCCTGCAGCAAAATGCCTAAGTGCCCCTATTATAATGATTTCATATCCATGTTTCATTTTCAGCAATGTGTTAGGACCTCAAGAGAGCACAACAAAACATTAAATAGATAAAACCATGAGAAGTAGATGGAAAAATATACTAGGGGGAAGTGGGAAAGGTAAATGATACAACATGGTCTATCCTGTCTGTCTGTCAGTCAGGCTGCAATTTGTGTGCCACTGTGAGGGGTGGGGGATTATGGATGTTAGGGATCTTGTTCTTTAGATATTATAATTTATTTTTGGGGAGTAAGATAATTATCTATCTATCTATCATCTATCTATATCTATATCTATATCTATATCTATATCTATATCTATATCTATATCTATATCTATATCTATATCTATATCATCTATATATATCTATATCTATCTATCTATATTACACACACACACACACACACACACACACACACACACACAGAATGAGAGAGAAAGTGGAACAACTGCAGAATACGGCAAAGTTTTTGAAAGTAGTTAGTATTAAGTTCTGTAGGAATGCACAATGGTCCTTTGGAGAGAAGCTGGAAAGTGCATAGGACAATGCAAAGGTCAAGAGGTAGAGCTGAACCTCCTTACCCCGGGTATGGCTGGCTGTTGGCTTGAGCAAAGCACAGGAGTCCATGTGTGAGATGGAATCAGTGGAACAGGAGGGGGCCAATTAGTGCAGGTTATGATATGTCAGGCTAAGATTTTGAAATTTAATTGAATAAGCATCACAGATCCATCATATGTTTTCAGGAAGGTAGTGAATGAAAAGCAGTGAATGAACTTGAGGGGAAAATTATTCTAGTAGCAGTATGAGTTGATATTTCCCACATGGGTGAGAGAATGACAAAGATCCATTGAAGAACTTCTCTATTTGTTATAGCTGAATTGCAGTTAAAATAAAACAATAAGATAGCTCCAGTGCATGGAATATCAAAGGTAGCCTACTGTTTAAAAAGCAATTTTCAACCTAACAGTGAGTTTACCAATATCATGAAGGCTTATCCTTCCCTTCCCTCTCCATCCTCTGTCTTCCAACCTTTCATTATTTCTCTCTCTATTAAAAGGCTAAGAAAATACAAGGCAACAGATACTTCTCATAGAACCAAAGAGTGGCTAGAGAGCTGTCATATAAGGACAGGAATGAAATTAGTGAGTTCAGTTGAAAAGTCAACTGATTAAAAAAAGCATCCATTTGAAACTTATTCTGTGTAGGATCATCTCTTGGCACTTACTGACTATAAATTTCCAGAAAGGAAGAGCTAGATTTCATGCTCAAGTGATGCCTCTCATTGTGAAAGCCTAGTCGAGCCAAGACTATATTTCTGACAGTGGCAAGAAGAAAGTCTTGTGTCAGAATAAGGAGGGTTACTCTTTGCATTAATATGTAAAAGTTTGGAGAAGTGGCCTGGCCAGGTTTATGTTCCATTTTAATCCACTCTGCAACTATTTCCCAGCTCTGTTGGATCAGAAATTTGTTATCATCATTCAGATCCCTCATGCCTACCCAGCCCAGGGCCTGGAAGGCAGTAGGGGCTCAGCAAATGTTTATGAATGAACTATATATTGTACTGTATGATTTCCTGGGAAAACCTTTTCTTTCCCATCTTGAAATGTCTTTATTCAAACTTTCGAGAGTATAGCCTGGTAATCTTGGAGGGATTATTAGGGGGGATCTTCTTCCCTATCTAATGGTTCTAGTCTGTGTATTCTGCTTATTAGACATGGTGATTTTCTGGGGCCCCTGGGTGGCTCTGTTGGCTGAGTGTCCAACTTTGGCTCAGGTCATGATCTCATGGGTTCGTGAGTTCGAGCTCCATATTGGGCTAACTGCTGTCAGCCTGTCTGTTTCAGATTCTCTGTCCCCCTCTCTCTACCCCTCCCCCGCTTGCACTCTCCCAAAAAGTAAATAAATATTGAGAAAAAAAAGTCATAGTATTTTTCCTTTTTGTCTTGTGGTTCTAGATGGAGTAACTGATTACTTTCTTTGGCAACCTTAGCCATTTATCCCTTTCAGTTTAGTCCAGGGGTCAGCACATTTTTCTGTAAGGTTACATAGCAAACATATTAGGCTTTGCAGGCTATAAGGTATCTCAGAACTATCCAGCTCTGCTGCTGTAGTGTGAATGAAGCCTTGGACAACACAGAAGCAAATGGGCATGGCTGCATTCCAGTACAACTTTATTTACAAAACAGGCAGTGGCTGCATTTGTCCTGTGGGCTGTAGTTTGTTTACCCAATTTAGTCTTTATGGCACACGGTCCATAATTTAGCGTTTTGAGTATTCTGATATTTCTACTCTTCAACCTTTAGCTGGGATCTACTCTTTTCTTTCTTTTTTGTACCAGCCATCACTTTTATATCACTGTTTTGCCACCCAGCATCTTCATTGTCTCATTATCAAATAGTTGGAGCAGGTTTTTGCCAAACATTTTTGTCTACGTACTCTAGGCACTCAGGCCTTTCAGCACACCTCCTACTCTGTCCTGTGAAAGTCAGTGTTTCTACAAGAGCAGGTGATTCTGGCACATAACAATACAGAAATAGACAATGAAGCTTGGCCACTTCCTCACTGAAGCTGTCACTGATCTTTTGAATTGTTTTAACAGAACATGATCTTGCATTTCTGTTACAGTCAGTAATTGAGCTTCACTTGGCTCTCCTGAGCCTCAAGGCATTTCCTTCATATTTTTGACCTTATCTCAAGAACTAAGGGTCGTAAGTGGCAATTTACCTTCTCTCAGTTGCCTTTGTCTGAGCTGGTTCCTATGTTTTATGCTTTCCAAAAGAAGAAAAAATTATGTAGAGTTAGTGGTCATTAAGCCATCTTCCACGAGGTACCAAGTTTCTTTGACTCATCTGCAGGAGGGTCTTTGAATGCTAATTTCCTTATAGAAAAGCTGTTCCTGGGGTCCCTGGGTGGCTCAGTCGGTTAAGCGTCAGACCTTTGGTTTCTGCTCAGGTCATGATCTCACGGTTGGTTCCTGAGTTTGAGCCTCTGTGCTTACAGCACAGAGCCCACTTGGAATTCCTGTCGCCTTTCTCTCTGCCCCTCCCCGGCTTGCTCTCTCTTTCTCTCTCTCTTTCTCCTTCTCTCTCTCAAAACAAACAAACAAACATTTAAAAAAAGGAAAAGCTGTTCCTTTCGTTACTATCAAGGAATGTCAGAATGAGGACCATAAATATACACTGTATAATGGAAACTTCACAGCCTAGAAGACAATTAGAGTATGGGATTCCTCCAGATTATATCAGCCCTACACATAGAATCATGACAGATGTTATCTCAGGAATCCTGTGTTTTCCAGCTTTCCTTTGGTCCTGCTTTCCTACTCTTACTTGTAAACGTAGAATTGTTGCAGAAACCGATGTATATACTTTGCCACAGGCTCCTGTTTAAATGTTATCTGTACTATTACTTTCTAGTTTTCTCAGGCAGTCATGGTTGATCCACCTCCCCCAGGAATAAGAGGTCTATTTATAACACTGCCTAACCAATATGTTAAAAGAAAGCTTATTAAAATGCAAAATGCTGTTCCCAAAGTAATGGTAGTTTTATTGCTTTAGATATATAAAACAGGTTGATTAAAGAATAAAGAAATGAATTGTGAGGAGAAATTATAACCTGTCCTTCACAATGGAGAGGAAAAAAAAAAAAAAACCTTTTGCTTTTAATTGCTAGGATTATCAGTGAATGGTTGTTTTGGCTAAAACAAATTAACAAATAAAATTTAAAAAAAAATCTTCATTGAATACAGTACTGTATATAAGTACTGTATAAGCTCTGTGGTCATTGAGCTAAACTCTGGACAAGGGATTTAGCCATGTGTATTTTGATTCCCAACTCAGTCACATGCATTTCTTGGCTCCCACCTTTTTGAACCCCTTGGCTTTCTCATTTGAAGCTTATTTATAAGCAATGGGAACTGCATACATTTGCTATTGAAGGAATCAATAATTCGAGGTCCTAGGTCTTTCCAAATTTGGCCATGTTGTCTTGCAAAGCTGGCAAATTCTGCCAATTCTGAGAAACTAGTCTGAAATACTAGATTTAGAGATGGCTGAGGGCATTTCCCATTTCATTAACATTTAAAACACATTAAGGACTAGTAATAAATATAGCACAGTCAATGGATTTCTGTTCCAACTTGAGAGGGGAGGGGGGGGTTGTGGGGGGACTTCCTGCTCTTGAAGAGTGATAAGGTAAGAGAAGGATCCTACAAATCCCAGATCTCAAAATAGGAATGTTACACCCGGAAGAAAGTCGAAAAAAATCTTGTTAAAAAAATTGTCTTACAGCTGATGTAGATGTTATTATGAAAAATTTAGAGCTGCCTTTTGGGCGTGGGAGAGTGGGGAGGGAGAAATGTAGTAATCCCCCTGCTGTTTCTCTTGGCCCTTGAGAGAATGGCAAAATAAACACACCAGGGTCTGTACACAGAGGCTGTCAGCAGTCTGGGCACTGTGCAGGCCACATGTGAAGGGAGTTTGTAGCACAGAGAAGTGAATGAGTCTTTGTTTCCATAATTCTTTCAAAGATGGAAAGAAAGGAGAAAAATTATATTCTTGCATCAGAGAACAAATATAAAAGCTAACAGTAGATACAGGAGTAGACTATGCGGAGACCATGATTAGGGTTTAAATTTAGTCTGATCTTCTTTTCTTAGCTACACTCTCCCATTTTTTTAAAACATTATGAGGGAAAGGGACAGAGCACATAAATTTAGTTGACGGAGGAAAAAAAACATTCTTGTGTTTTGTGTTAACATTAAATCCAGGGCAACAGCTCAACGAGTATCAAGTAATCTGTCTCTAAGGCAGTGTCAGGCTACGTGAACAAGGTGGGAGGGTCTGGTGGCTCAGTATTCTGAGTTGTACACAGCCTAAGGAGGAGGCTCTTCTCACAACAGCTACCATTGAAGCGTGATTGGAAATGACAGGCAGCGAAATTCAGAGGACCTGAATTACATGGTCTGATCTGATTTGACTAAGCCCCTATTCCGTATACTCAGCAAGGATATGCATACTTCAGGGAAGAAATGCCTGGCTAATTAATGATAACTCACTCAACATGCATTTCCAATGACATTACTTTTGTTGAACCCTCGCTATAGCGCGATGCTTCTTCCTGATCTCCTGTGATTAATAATAGCTATCAGAAATAAAACTTCAAACTTTATATATTCACGTAATGAAGTCCTTCAATGAGTTTGATTCCATTTTTTTAATTGTATAGAGTAAGTTAGGTGACGTACCCAAGAGCACACACAGCCGTTAAATGCCGGAGGTAAAATTAGAGACCAAACCAACCGCTCTGCAATAGTGCCTCTCTTCTGAAATGCCACTTGCTCTTTTCTCCACCATATTTAAAATTGTGCTGAAGTTTCTACATAGTAGGCAAAAAAAAAAAAAAAGACAAGCTCTCTATATGTTCCTTGAAAAGTACCCCTCCTCGCTCAGTGTGCTTAAAAGTTGTCGAAACCAGATGAGTGCAAGAATGAGCCCTGCTCTCGAATTTCCCCTTCCTCCCACAATAAGAGGTTTTTTTTTTTTTTGTTTGTTTCTTTTTTTTTTCTTTCTTTTTTTTTTTCCGACTCTGAAAACTGGAAAAGTGAGTTTGGTTAAATAGTGATTCCATTCTTGGGGGAGGGTGGTGAACAAGAATGAAAGGCAGATGCTTCAGTGCCTTAGGCAATGTCGTTACTGTAGTGATGCTGTCATTGTGGTTTCCATCAAAAACCTGAGGTTTTTGACTCCTAGTGCTCAAGAGCTTGATGTCACAGAAAATATACTGACATGTGAGAAGAGCCGTCTTTCCTTTCCCTTGCCTGCTTCTTACCCCCCTCCCCTTTTTGACAGTAAATTTGGGGAGGCTTGTGGTATATTGAAGACGTTGCTGCAGAGCTCTGGTTGCTGATAGAGAACCTTTGGCTTGTGGGCTCATTGCAGACTGTGTGAGCACAGCCTTTAGAGACCCGGGCCAACTGTAATCAAAAGGCCGTCTGAATGAGTTCCACTGATGCTTCCAACCACTTCTTGGACCAGTTGTAGAATGGCCTAGACTTGGGGAGAATAAGGGAATTCAATAGCCCATGAGTGGTTGTATTGAGTTTACAACTTTCAGAAAGATAACCTGAGAGAAGAAGAAGAAGCAATAGAAAGTGATCTTTATTCCTATAGGTAGACAGTGAATAGGTCACTGGTTCAGGCAAGGCAGTAATTCTGGACAGAACTTACTCAATGTGTGATTTATCATTGTCAGAAATAAAAAATTGCCTTTGCATTTATCATTCTACCTCCTTATTCTATTACATCGGAAATTCACAACCTTTTTTTAATACTTCCCACTCCTGCTTTATAAAAACTGTAGTGGCTAAGCAATTTTCTCTATGCTAACCCCCAGTAAGTTGAGAATATACATGGCAGTTGGGATAGAAAAACACACAATTCCATAATGCTAGCAACATCTGCATATCTCAGCATCTTTGTGATGACATTGAGCTACCAAAGGACCTGTCTTTGTTCACCCAGCTGTTGATTTCTTGCCAGAAGGACATTCCACCACATTAATCCCACTGATGACCTGTCTGTGTAGATGGATTTTTAATCCATTGATTTAAAAAAAACAAAACAAAAACCAAAAACGACCAAGTAGCTCTATTGATAGCCATTATATAACTCCATATTTCCTAGTTCTTAGCAACATAGTTCACATTCTTTAAGATCAACTAAAACTAGAAAACAATTCTAATATTGTTTAGTATATTTTCCAATATATCTAGGTTCCTAATAATAATTCTATAAATTAAGAAAACTCATATATGTGTTAACAACTTTCAAGATCCAAACATATGAATTCAACAATAAAAGTGTTTGAGTTTAACAAAGTGTTCATGATAAGTATTTAGATCCATGAAACGCTCAGATTAACTGCTGAAACAAGCTTATGCCTTATCAAATAAGATTACAATTTAGCAGTACACTGTAACTGTCAGACATTATGAAACGTTCACTCCTAACTATGTCTGTTTGATGGATATTGCCTATGTCCAGTGTATGACTCTACATTACTAGACAGAAGAAACCCACATACCCAAAGCCAAAATCTATAACGTGACTTTGACTTCTCTTAGTGAAAAGCTTTGAAGAATAAATAATAGTAATAGAAAATGCATTCTGAGTCTATGTTGTAAGTGTGAACAACAAAGAGACTATTTTGAATGCAATCACATTTCCTTTCAGTTGTGGTAAAGAGTGTCACAGCTGGGCTGAAGTCTTGTTAGCTCTTGTGTCATACAGAAATAATGTTTCTATCAGAACATGTCTCATTTTTAAAAATATGTGTGTTAACTGTAAATGTTGGCAGACTCCTATCTTAAATTGAGCAACAAACTAGTTTTCACAACTAAAGAATTATAGGATTCTTTAGAAGCAAAATTTATTTACTTTAGTTTCTAGATCAGGTAAAATAAAGTTCCCATGAGTTCTTTTAATGGTTTGGGCTGTTTGTTTAGTTAATATTCCTATTTTTCAATTAACTGAGAAAAACAAATACTTTGACACATATCTGGCTCAAATTGATGATGGATGACCTAATAGGTGAGAAGTAAAGTATGTGACAAAAGGTGGGAAATAAGTTATTTATTCTGCCACTAGCTCCATATGTAGCTATTAGAAATTCATTAGATTAAACTTTGATATAAAGACCAAAAATGAGAGTTATGAACTGATTTCTACTTTAAATGTTGGAAGAAGGTATATAAGGAGAAGAAAACCTGGACTTGTTAATTATTTACGAAGTACCATGAGACGTTCTGTAAGCCAAAGTCATGAGTATGATTTCTCTCTTAATAAATAAAGTATCATGTGATTGATCTATATGTTGTCATCAAACATAGACATACATGTTGGTGACAAACCAAATGCAAGCACATATCTCAATGAGTCACCATTAGCCCTCTTGCCAAACCTAAATTTTTTGTTGTATTAATTTTGTGTGAAACTGATCATTAAGTTTGGTTTTCCTTCTAGTTCTGGGTTGGTTTCCTTGATTTATTTTTTTTAAATGTTTATTTATTTTGAGAGAGAGAAAGAGAATCCCAAGCAGGCTCTCCACTGTCAGCATAGGGCCTGCTGGGAGTCTCAATCCCACAAACTGTGAGATCATGACCTAAGGTGAAACCAAGTTGCCCAACCATCTGAGCCACTCAGGCGCCCCTGGTGTTGTTTTCTTTTTTAGTTGTGACTAACAGCATGCCTATTTGAGTTTTTATAAAGGATATTCTTTTCTACTCAAAATAATAAAAATTTTCAAAATACTTTTGAAACTAAAATAACTTTTTAAACTCCATATTTTGTGCTGTGTGGGCTGGTAATCAAGAATTCCCGGAGGACACAGGTATAGTTTTCTTCTACTGTTTCTGAGTTATCAGCAGAGAACAGCTTGGGAGTTATTTTCCTCAGCCCTTTTTCTAAGTTGAAAAAGATTTTATAGAGTGTTTAACTAGACCATGATCAGTTGATCCTGAATATAGTAGCTGTAGTGCCTTTCATTGCTTCTTCAAAATTCCTTTGCTTGGCTCTGTTGACCACAAAGCTGAGAATGTAACCCCCCTCTCTATTCCAGTAATGAGCAGGTGATGATGGCACATTGTGTTACCATGGCAATTGTTCACCATCTAGTTCATAAGGCTGTTTTCCCCTTCCTTTCTTTTTTCCCTCTTTCCTTCTTCTTCTTGTCTCTCTCATTCCTTCTCCCTTTTTCTCTCTCTCCCTTTCTTTCTTTTCTTTCTTTCTTTCTTTTTCTTTTCTTTTCTTTTCTTTTCTTTTCTTTTCTTTTCTTTTCTTTTCTTTTCTTTTCTTTTCTTTCTTTTCTTGCCTTCCTGCCTTCCTGCCTTCCTGCCTTCCTTTTTCACGTTTTCTTCTCTTTTTTGGAAAATAACAAATTGTGAGAAATACAGATTTGGGTGCTCAAAGACCTAATTTCAATAGAAAGCCCAACGATTTATTATAATTTCTCTTAAAATTATATTCTAATGTTTTGAGCTGTTAACTCTATGTCTTCTTTACCATATAAAATACCTGGTTACTTTATTTAGAAACATAAACTATGAGTTGATATTATGGAACTCGCCTTTTTTTCTTAGCTAAAAATATTTGATAGATTACTCTGAAATAAAAATGCTACCTGAGTGAAAAAGCTGAGGGTGCTGAGTTTTCATCTGACAATGAAGGTACTTAAAGAAGGTATTTAACTTTACATTTGCTTATCTGTATAAGTAGGGATAATACAGATGCCTAATGATTATAAAAAAGCTTTGATGGCTCACATGAAAGAAGATAGCTACATGCTTTAGAATTAAATACTTAAAATGGATATAATTCCATTACTCTTCATTATTTCTTTGTGAAGTAAATGTGTTTCAGGAAGTATGAGGCTGTCTTGCAGACAAATATAATAAAGCATAGAGTTGTTAATAGACTTGGGAAATTAATAAGAAGCCCAAACATAAACCCAGGTTTGCTGAGTTTTAATTCCTTTCATTAACTTCTTTCCACAATTTCTGATATTCCTTATTTTGTGCTTCATAAAGGAGAATAATAAGAATACATTTTTGCAAAAGTAAGGTGTGTTTATTGCACTGTTAGGTCAAAATCCTCTCATCATATCTGTCTACTTCTGTTTCAGAAATGCTTATGTAACTTATGAAAAATTCAAATCTCTTTGATCCTTGGTTTCCCCATCTGAGCACTTTTATGACTTACGAATAACACAGAGCTTTTATGTTATAATAATATCTACATCATAAGACATTTTATGAGTATTAGATTAAATAAGGTAATAGATGTAAAAATGCATTTCCAACTCCAAAGAGTTTTATAAATTGAAGACCTTATTTATGAAGGTACTCTGTGGCCAGAGTATAGGGGGCTTTAAACATTAGGTTTACAAGTGTTGACTTACTTTTTGGGCAGTGGGGAACCTTTAAAGTTTTTAGAAAAGGCAGTATAAAGTCCAAGGAGAGCTTGAGGAACATGGATATAGCAGTAGCCTTTGTGATGAATCAAGAGATGAAAAGACCAAATGAGGAGCGTGGGGTGGGGTGGTTAGAAGACTAGTTCAAGTGAGAGGTAAATAAGAGTCGAACCAGCATAATGACAAGAATAAGAATAAGAATAAGAATAAGAAGAATAAGAATAAAAAATATGTACAGATAGAATCTATGGAATCAGCTAAAGAATGAAGAGGTGGGTTAAGAAAGAATAACATGGTGTTAAGGGTTGAATCTCAGCTATAGGAGACAAAAATTAAGGAATTTAGGAGATGGGGCTGGGTATTTGTAAAAGATGGAATACCAATTTCAGTGTATGTTGACTTTGAGGACTTGTCAGAGCATCACGTTGGGTGCTAAGAAGCGTTAATGAAATCAGGAAAGCAGTCAGAGGATAAAGTGGTCACAAAGTAAGGAGTCATTTGCAAAGAAGTAATAATAAGAGCCCTGAGAATAAAGAACTTTGATGAGAAAGATACTATAGGTTCAGAGGGCTATATAGTCTCGTAATAAAAGACGGTGAGAAACTGAGGCTCCAGAAAGAGGGTAGAAGGCAGGGTAAGAAAAATTAAAAAAAAAAAAAACGAAAACAAAAACAAAAAACAAACAAAAAAAAACCACTAAAAGAATATGGCAACATGGATGCCAGTGAATGGGAGAAGTTGAAATTTTCATAAAAATATGCTGTCCTATACTTTAAAATATTTTATTAGAGACCACTAAGGAAGGGACTGTGAATAATTAGGAATGGAAATTTTGAGAAGATACTTGGCAAGGCTTAGGCGGGTTGGAATTGTGTTTGTCATCTTCAGTGTATCACCCTCACCCGGTAGAGACCTCATATTTATGAACAATTTAATAAATATTTCTGTGAATGAATGAAAGATGAAAACCAGATTTTGAGAGCTTAATAAGGGAACTGGTAACAGAGAATTTAAAAAATTAGAAAATATAGACTGTTTTTCTAAGATAATTGCAATGGTGCAAAAGGTTGTATCATGGGCACAGGTTACTACTGATAGTCAATATTTATTTGTAGCTTACTCCTTCTTAGCAATCTTTCTTAGGGAGGCATTATTTTTATCTCCATTCTAAAGTGGAGGAAACTGAGGCATCAAGAGATTAATGTTAAGCTGAAGGTCACAAAGCTGGTCGTGGAAGAAGCTAGGCTACATCTGATTATATCACTTCTCTACTTAAAATTCTTTGATAGCTTACATGTTGAATCATTAGCATCTGCCACAGTGTGTGGCACACTTAAGTATATATTGCCTTTCTACTGATGGAGAGACCAAAACACAGAAATCAAGTCATTTGCCCAAGATCACACACATTAGTGGTGGAGACAGTTTAAATCCAGGCACTCTGATCCAGATCCCCTGATCCTATTCATTGTATAACACCATCTCAAATGACTATATTTGACATGAGTCCTAGACATGAGACATCGAGCCTAGATGGGGTATTAACAAAAATCAGAATAAAAGCTGATAAATTGGGAGAGAATGGAACAAAGAATAAAAGCATTTCATTATGAATAGTAAGTCTAGTAGGGATTGACAGAGGGAGAGCAGTGGTAGATTATCCACGTTCTTGGAGGAACAGTGGTTCTGAGTGATGCTGAGATCTGGGGTGGGTTGTACTAGTGGGTGAGTGAAGATAAGTGGAAATGGAGATCACTAACATTGATTATTTGAAGACTTATGGGACTAAGGCTAAGAGGGCAAGTGAGAAGAACTTCGTGAAACAAATCTAGGCGAACGAGACATCTTTTCCAGGCATGGTGTCTCAGAATTATGATATGTACATTACGTATCAATGATAGAGTATGCTCCTCTTGGAATTTATCTATGGATGTTAATCCTATGTTTACTTCTTCCAATTCTACAGCTGTGAGTTGAAAGAATTTCTAGATGGGAATTCATAGCATTTTCTTTTTAAAAAATCTACAAAACTTGGTCCCCAAACTTGCATGTGGTCAATATTCAGTATATGTATGCATAATGGGGATTGTGCCTAGAGCGAAGGCTCCCCTCTATGCTGAGAAAAACATTACATCACGTACCCTCCTTTCATTCATCCTTTCTTAAGGGATGTTGAGGAATGATTTTCTTAAGGGAAGTCATTTGAAGGACATATTTTCAGTTGAGCTGGAATGGATTTGGTTTGGAATTTTAACTGTCAAGGTTGAAGATCTCATGGGTAACAGAAGACACCATATGTTCTGGTACTCTATTCAAAATAGGACTCCCCTCGAGCTTATTATCATGCAACAGCACTACTTCAAGGCCTAAGCTAGAAAAAAGAGAAGTCCTTTCTATTGCTCTGAAGTTTCTTTCAATGTTTCCTTGATGAAACAACCCCGTTTAACCTATAATTATGGCCATTGGAATTTGAACTGTGGTAAGAAAAGTAGTAAGGATTAGTAGTAGCTGAAACTGAAAAGACATAGCCTCATTCTAAGGAGGGAACTGCATTTGAGATTCATTGTTCTCACAGGCTGGACGTTTCCCCTTTCAAATACACACATCTGCACACATGTACCTACATAACCTTTCCTCGATAAAATTTCTCCTTAAAAATTGACATTTTTCAAAGGCAGACTGCACATCAGGATACATATAGGACCCACTGAGAGATAAAACATAACTCCTCTCTAACAGGGGACATTTCTTTAGGTTCTGATTCATTACTGGTTCAGTAAGTTAGGGAAAGAGACAATAAAAGGCAGAAAAAAAAATGAGCCATATTTTCACATAACAGTCAACTTCCATAGACGTTTGTGTCCTTCCTCAGGGATTTTTTTTTTCCTCTTTGAAACTTTTGCAGATACAGTTTTTTAACTGTGCTGTATTAGCCTCAGTGATAACCCAGTGAGGGTCAGTCTACAACTGCCTCTTGGATTACAAGAGAACAGAAGTTAGAGTTGTACTAATAGCATGCAGGGAGTTCAGTGCTTTCGGCTTTGAAGCCTATCTGTCAATTTTTCTTAAAATACACACGTACATACACTGCCTTCGGTCCTTTCGCTGCCTGATTAATGTGGCTCTGTTCCTCTAAGGCTAACACATGCTGCACTTGCCTTGTTTCTAGCAGCACAGCCCCTCTGGTGTTGCCCGAATTATACCTGGTTCTTTCCGACAAATTATTGTGATGATTAAGAAAGTTTGATAATATATCATTTTTTAGATTCCAGACCTCCTGTCAGATAATAGAGTCAGAAGTGTAGGGCTGCTGCAGTTATTCCATATCAATGCTCTGAGTTCAAATAAAGTGTCAGGATGACTAAGTACAAGGGATTTGTGGAATGCTTTAATGTTGCCTCATTTCAAATCACTTCATAAGCAGCCTGGTAATGAGCTCAATAAATTCTGTTGGAGGAGGAAAAAAAAAAAAGCCCTGTATTCACTACAGAAAAAGTAGGTTGCTATTTTATAATTAGGCCTCTGGGCTGGTGGGAAGGAGTCTTATTTCCTGTTTGAAATCCACTTTGTTAGCTCTGTGATGTGGAGATGGCTAAATGAGTATGAAATATTATAATTAAGGACATCACAAGCTGTTTATCTTATCAGCAGTGTTTTTCCTTAAAGGCTGCCTCATTGACCACTTGTGTATTATAACCACTTTTTTTCTGTGCTTTGCCAGTTGTAATCAACAGAGGTTTATCTGGCACTAAGGGGCAAAAAAGGAGATATGAACAGCAGCCCAGCAACCAGAAGTTACGTGAGGGACCTAAATTGCTTTATTTCGCTCTGATCGGGCATTCTTTTCATTAACTGCAATAAGCTGTTTGTTTATGAAATAAACAAGTTTATGAGAACTTGGCTAAACCTGGTGACAGTGTGCTGCCCAGGGCCAGACTGTGAGGTGCTATCTTGGGCATCCCGCTAAGCAGCATGTTTTTGTTTTGAAGCTAACACAGAAAGCCAATCCCACTTTGGAAAATGAGAACTGGTTTATTATTGATTGGGTGGAAAGCAAGTGGCCACATCTGTAATCTCCACTGTGATTTGAAAGGCTCTATATTAGGATAATCTTTTGACCTGCCAACTTTCTTGTTTTCATTCAATAGTGGGAGGGTGAGTCCTGGTCCCCTATAATAGACTGAAATGACAATTCTCACCAGGTTCTGCTGCAAAGGTCTGGACAGTAGTTATTTGCCTGATAAGCCATTTGGCTGAGCTGAAAGATCAATTCATATATTCACAACACCTTGCCCTAGTGTTGATTTCTGAAAGGTCCCATTCTCAAAAAACATAGTAAAAGTCTAAGGTGTTCCTAAGGATAGACTCAGTATACCTGGACATTCAGCATTGGTTGGCCCTTGATGAAATGATGGACAAGGTTTTGGGTGACAAGTTTTCCTTCTGAATTTCATCCGCAAACCTGCCTTGACCCTAAAATCTGAAAGTCCCTTCCATATTCATGTTGTCTCTACAAATTCTCCATCAAAATCCTTTAAAGAAAGTATATAACAAAGAAGTTTACAAAGAAATGGCAACTTAGTCACATTAGAAGTATTAAGACTGTCTGATACGGTTTTATGTGATGCCCAAGGCCACTGCTTATCATTATGCTCTTTGTGAACTGCCCCCAAACATCAAGCCAAGGGGTGAATGGAGAATGAAATATGGTATCACTCAATTTACCCATCCCCGCATCTTGGATAGGTTTGGATTATCTTGGAGGAATGGGTGACTTTCTATAATTCATGGCCCACAGAGGGTACCTGTGGCTAATGTGTCCAAAACTGCCTCATATATTGGACAGGGGCCCCATATTATTTCTCCCAAAGAAAAAAAGAAATGAATGTGTCATTATAGCCTTTTTGTTGTCATAGACATTATTTGAATACTAGGGGTCCTGAAATAACCTCATGTAGACAGAAGCTGGCTTTTCCTATACACACAATTATTAAACAAACATTTGCATTGATTGTATCAAATGCCAACATTGAACTGCAGCCATGATCTAGAATGGGGGTTGACATTTTTGTAAAGTGTCAGACATTAAACGTTTTAGGATTTGTAGGCCACAAGGTGCCTATCATGACTGCAACTCTGCTGTCATAGCAGCAAAGCAACCATAGACAAACGTAAATGAATGAGTATGGCTTTGTTCCAATAAAACTTTATTTATGGATGCTGAAGTTTAAATGTCATATAATTGTCATATGTCACCATTTAAAAATGTAAAAACCATTCTTAGGTTGAGGGCCATACAAAAATAGAATGTGTGGGCTGGATTTGGCCTGGGGCCAGTAGTTAGATGATCTCTATATCCCTATTGCAGAATAGATTTCAAGTAGGAATCTTCCTAACCTGGGGGCTGGGCTGGGGTGGGGGCAGGCTCCCTCTGCATGAACATTTTAACCCCATTGACACACTGCTAGACACTGTTGGATGGTCAGAAAAGAGCATGACAAAAAGATGGCATTTCTAAAAGCCTTAATCTTGTAAATTTTAAACGCATTGAGTTGTTTTTAGCTAATAAAGCACATCAAATACCATTGAAAGGCAAGAGGGGGTAACCACGAATTGAGATCTACTCATTCGGAAGTCATACTAAGTGCAACACAACTGCTGAGTTTTGTTTGGTATCAGCAGAATCCTTTCACTCGTTTATTCACTAATTGGTTCGGCTATTCAGTGCCTACTGTGTGGAGGGTCCATGAGGATCCTTAAAATGGGGGAAGGTGCCAATCATGGGGGGTGTGGATGAAATCTTGAAAATTCCCAGAAGGAAAGCATTCCAGAGTCAGAGTGGAGCAGCTGGAGAAGGTTGGCCAACGGCCGCCAGCAGATGACCTGGCTTCTGGGTTTGCCCTGTGAGCAAGTATGGCATGCACCTTAGGAGAGGAAGAGGCGGAGCCCTGAGTGACAGCAGAATGTAAACAGCAACTCAAAGCCACCCACCAACGCATAGCTTTCAAGGGTGCACATGGGGCTTTCAGCCACAGAAACAGATCTCAGCAGCTTCATCTTCTAGGAAGAAGGACAGTTATGCTTTGCATGCATATTTGGCGATGAGCATAGACTCAAATCTTATCATGCTCCTCCTGAGATTTTTATATTTTTAACAAATACCTCTTTCCATCTGTAGTTGATTCATTGCTTTTTCCGCTATGCTTGATGTATTCATTATTTCTAGGACAGCTACTCTGAAGTAACACCCTATCAACACCCCCGCACCATCATTACCACCACCTCATACACAGATAGAATTCCTTGAAAGAGAAATCATAATTGCATCTTGGTTTTTCAATGGCAACATTAATTGAACTGAAAAAGATAAGAATTAATGTGGCTTATTACAGTCATCCGGAATTCTGGCACTCCCAGCTGAAATGAAATGCTTCTGGAAGTAAAAAAAAAAAAAAAAAAAAAAATGATTCTGGCTCCAAAGTGCCAAAACATCTGGATGAAACCTGAAACATGAAAAATGAAGTCAGTTTCCCGATATTCTGTCTTCTAAGTGACAAGCATGTTATATTTACTGATTTAGCTGCCTTAAAACTTACATGAAAAGCTATCTAGAATTAAGGTAGTGACATAAATGTATTAACTCTAACATTGGTGGAGGTCTTCATATTTCCAAGATTTTTCACATGCCGTGTTTTACTAAAATTTCATAACTATGCAGCATAGTATTAACATCAATTCCATTGTATAGGTGTGGTGGCTGAGGGTGAAGGTGTGAGGGGACCTGCTCCAGTTCAGGTGGCAGTAAGTCTAGACAGGGACTGAGATTTCAGTGCATCTAAATCAGACATGCTTCTGGTTGTACAAAATTGCACTAAGCTCCCTACGTGAGTGTGGTTAGAGAAACTAAGCAGTATAAGTCAGAGTCTTTGATGGGGTGCTGTTATTTGCAGAGCCTTTTGTTGAGAACCTCACCTCAGTAGCCCACGATGTCTCTGTTACCCTTGCCCCCAAAATGTGAAAAACTGGACCAATATTTTGTACTTGCTGCTTTATGCTTCTCTTTCCCAAGAGCTTAAATGACGTGCATGTGGTTTAAAGTTTCTGAATATCAAAATGTTTAGCAAAGCCAATGTCTTCTATCATATTAGGCAGACCTACCCTTTGCATTTGATGTAATAATTTATCATTATGGGCAGATGTATAATTATTATCATCCCTAATGAGACAAAGATGCAAATTTCATGTTTGATGTTAATCTGCCAAATAATTTAACGTTAGTTCAGTTTAAAAAATGGCATGGATCATACATCTGCTTAGTGGTCTGTGAGGGAAACCAAAGTGAATCTGATTGCAGCCCTGGCAGGATGGGCTACCCTATAGCCTCATGGAAGAATGTTTATTTTTGAAAAAGGGAAAACGTGTTCATGAGAATGTGGTGATGCTTAACTGCTTTCCAAACTTAGAATAAATATTTACATAGAGAAAAGTCTCCAAACATTAAGGCAACTGTTTCATAAGCCAGAGAAATATTGCAGAGAGAGAAGGGGACAGAGGAGCCAAAGCGGGTTCTCCACTGACAAGCTGAAAGCAGTGAGCCCAGTGTGGGACTCAAACTCACAAACTGTGAGATCGTGACCTGAGCTCAAGTTGGACACTCAACCGACTGAGCCACCCAGGTGCCTCTATGCACCTTCTTGTATCTCTGCTGATACATGTTAATATCATGCAGGCTCTCTTCTGTCCCCTTTACAGGCTTAGACAAAGAAGATAAAAATCTTAATTAAAACAAAAGTGTCAAATCATATCCAGGAAAGATGCAATGTAGGTTCCCCCCACCCCCAATCTTCTGTTCCATTCCCACATCCTGAATTCCACTTTCTCCACTGAGAAGCCCAAAGACTCGTGGCTGGTAAAGATATGAAATTAGATGACCTACATTCCTGTGAAAGTGGAGATATTTTCTGAAGCAAGTTGAGGTTTTGTGTGTTAAGTCATCAATTCACTCAACAAACATCTATTAGACATAGTAGCTGTGCTAAGAGCAGGTGAGTCTATCCACCCCACGTACCACCCCTAAACTAAACAAGCAAATTGCAGCCCGGATGGCCATGTTAAACAATGGAGATATGTTAAACAACTAAGATAGAGTATGATGAGAGATGTGCTCGGCATTATTAAACAATATGGGAGGCAAATCTAACCCAGACAAAGGAGAGTAGGGAGAAGGAGGGAAAGGCATATACTATTAATGAGGACCTTCTAACTGCTTGTTTCCCGTCACTCTGGGGCTCAAGTGCTGTTTCTCTTCTGCCCTGCCTTCTGCTGTCTGTGGTGCCCTCTGGTCCTACGAGCAGAGCAGCAAAGCCCCTGAACTGTCACTGCCCAAGTCGGTAGAAGGAGCTGTCACTTTGGCCGTGTCTCCTATACTAGTGCTTTTACTTCAGGGACAGACAGAAGCCACCATCTCTGGTCTAGCAACTCACTGATACTGATCCAGCACAGGCCTGGGCACTGAATAAAGACTGCTGAATTAAACCAATTGCTGTTCCTGAGTTCCTATCATTCTATTCCATGCTTAAACCTGGCTGCAACATTGACCTTGAATGAGGACTCCCACCCCTGCTCACACTGTGGTCTGTTGCCCATGCCACCATCAGAGAAGCTGCGTGTTGGTACTTCTCCTCAAGGAAAACTGCCCTCCAACTTTTCCAGTTAGCTGTTTTCTCTTTGGAATCTAACGGGGTCTCGCCAGTGGGATCTCCCCCTCCTTGTAGTCAGGAGAAAAACCAAGCAAGGAAAGCCTCCCTTCTGATTGTGAAGCATTGTCTTTGTACACAATTTGTGTGGTTTGATGCTCCCTTTCCAAAAATGAATTCATTCTCAACACTGTGTCTTAGTCTTTCCTACAAATAAAACTAACAGCTTTGTGACCTAGTCTTCCACATCTGCATAGACACATGGGAATCTTCCAGAGAACACACTTTAGAATCAAGGTGTAAGGGGGGGGGGGGGGGCGGACGGAGAAGAAAAAGAAAAAGTGCAGGACCATGGGGTACAAAACATTGACATGGGGAACAGAGGGTCATCCCTACCTAACTTAACCCTCACACACCTAACATTCCAGCTTCCCTGACTCAGCTTCCAGACAACTCTTTGCCCAAAGGGAATGGATACTCAGGGGAATGTCTGGAGGACACCCAAAGGCTGTGGGTCTTTTTGCGTCTTGGGTCACTGTAAAAACTGATGTGAGGCTGCCCTTAACCATATGAACAACAACAAAAAAAGGGCACATGAGATCTGGCAAACTGTGCACCGTTCAGGGTGATAAGAAAGAACAAGTATGGCTGGATATGGGGATTTTTCCTCAGGAGGTTTAACTTTTTTGCTAGTGTGACATTTAGAAAATACCAATATTTATGAATAATTTTTAATTTGGTGCTGAAAGATGGCTTGTAATTAAATATCAATGATTGCCTTTTAATAGAATATTTATTGATATATTTTTGTTCCCAATGGTTTCTGTTTCCAAATATCTAGAACCCCTGGCTTGGGTGACTCCTCTCATTTTAGAACTTATCCCTTTTAGGTTCCTCTGGAACACACAGCTTAGATGCACGATAGGTATTTGTCAAATTATATTGAATAAAATTTGGAATGATATCTGTTAACAGCTGAAACCCTTGGACATTTAAGGAACAGATCATAGTATCTCAGGGATATTTTAGCTGCCAAGTAGGAACATCCAGCTTGCACACAGTTGCTGTCTTTTTATTATTTCTCATTTTGTTGCTTTCTGTATGTTGTTGGCTACCTTATTAGTACCTCCTATTGGGAAATATTTTTCTTTAGCATAGTATCTTAATAACCATCGAGGTGGCTTACTCAGGGTTTCCTAATGCTCATCATGACCAGGAATTGTAATGTGGTAAATATCATGTGGGCAAAGTGACTGCATTTAAAAAAATCTATCACTAGCTGAATTTCTTTTACCTGTTATTTAGACACATGGATGATATATATAGTCCGTCTCCATTGAGAAATATGATTTCTGATAGATGGGAAAATCTTTTCTTATGGATTATAACTTGGTATAAGAAAATAAGACCCTTTAAAGAAATCCATACCTAAATTTGGAAGGCAGAGTTTCAAAATATTAAGACCATCAGTCAGTTTTCAGTAGTTCCTTGATGATGAAGTTCATTAGCCTGGATATATGGGTGAACGTCATCATAACGAAATTAATATTGTCTAAAACAATTATTGTTTCTTAGCAGCTTCTCTTTCAATTTGTTCACCTAAGTGAATATCTCACTGTTAAGGAAGCAAATCCACAGTTTCCATCTGTTTGGGCAGTGTGCAGCATTACAGACTATATATTTTAGATTCTCTATTTTTGATTCTTTATTTACAATATGATTTTTATTTATGCAACCCTTATTTGAAAAATGTATAGTTATATTTATTTATATTATCACCTTCATCTCACCCTTTGCACCCTTAAAAGCCTCAAAGCAGTTACAGCAATGCATACAATGTTATGTGATTCATACTTCATCACTTGGCAAAGCCATTAAGAATCTGCCAAATTAATTCAATGCTGATGAATTTTGGACAGATAGTAAATGCTTTTTATATTTGGGAACTTCTGCCATTCATAATTTTGAGCTTTTAGGTCACTATGCCATTTTTTCCCACTAAGATAAGAAATCATAGTGGCAGGTAAGAGTTTGCAAATGGCTGATTATAGTCACTTCCTGATGATACTTGGGGGAGTCATTGCTGATTATCTTCTGCAAATCTTGCTTTCAAATTCTGTTGACATTCAAACAGAATAGGCTATAAAGTCATTTGTGGTTATTACTCAATACCTTTTGTCTAATTTCCCTTCCCCATGTAGCCTATCACCCAGCAGGAGATCTTTTATGCCAAAACACTTAATTACTTCCCCCAAATCAGTGAAGGTTAAAAACAAAACAAAAGAAAAACAAAACCAACAGAAGAAAACAAATATAGCATATTTATAGCCTTTCACCCTGATTCATGATTTGTTTTTATCTGTTTGACTTTAGGCTACTTGCAGAACAGAAAGGAAGCTGCAGCTGTTTTGAAGGTACAGCAAAAATTTCAGATATTACCTCCTGTTCTGTTCTTAAGGCCCCACCATATTGGGGAGGGGGTGGTTCATAAGACCATGATTTGGGGAAGAGAGATACTGTGCTTATCACATGTGCTACACAACCTTGATGTGTCTGAAAGGTGCTTCTGTGTATGTGTGTGTATGTAAGGATATAGATTAAAAGAGAGCAAGCATTTTTGTCTGTCTGTATGCGTGCATTATATGTAAATGTATATGCATATGTGAAAATAAATAGAATATAAATAAATAAAATAATTCAATTAAATCTGTGCCCTCTGTGTACAAATGATGAAGACCTACATCCTATATTCCTATCCGCTATTGGAAGCTTGGTTTTTGTAGGTCTAAAGCAGATAAAGCCTACGGGATAAATGTAAATCTTTATTCTCCAATATCAGAATATTTTTCCTCAAATGGATTCTGTTTTTTTCCTTGCAGCTGTGGAGCTTTTCTGGATAAAGTTCAGGGACAACCTCATGACTAAAAGGTAAGACTTTTATTTTTAAATGAATATTGCACCACCAGGCCCACCCATTAACAAAACCAAACTGTTTTGTGTTTCTCTTCTTTGCGATATACATCAGGAATTCATATGAATATTTCTATGAAAGGGGGAAGTTCCCCCCTTCTTTGTCAAGGCTTTTGCTTATAGAATACATTGTTGGTTTGGATGCTGTTATTGCTGCGGACCTCCCCGCCCCCTGTTTTTAGAAACACCATGCAACCCTCAGAAGGCAATACTTTAAGTGTGTTTCTACTTCACCTGTTAGAAGATCTAATGTATTTCATCATTAGACTCCTGTGGAAATATACAATGAAAGTAGGGGATCTGGTTAGTGCTGGAGGCAAAGTACTACTAACTCATCCCAAAAGATTGCTTTTTGATTAAGGGGCTCTTGCTGTAAGGTGCTCAGTCTTTCTTGCAGCTGATATGAACTGCTATTCTTGGCTATATAACCTAAGTTGAACATTTGATTTTTTTTTTAAAGAAACAGCAATTATATTAAGGGGTCCTCATGTGAGATATAATTCCTTGAAAATTTCAAATAGAATTCAATAAGCAGACTCAATATCATACCATAGAGTTAGGCAGAAATTTGTAGAGAGAGAGGGTGGTGGGGAAAGATAGGGGTAATTCTGCCCAAAATATTTCATGGGTGAATGGGACCGTGTCAAATTCAATTCAGACTAGAAATCTTTCCTGCTGTAGGAAAATGAAGGGTAGTCAAATGAATAGCTGAGCTTAGAAAAACAGATAACTTTTTTCTTCCCTTTCACATAACCTGAAGAGTTAAAGGTTTTTTATTATTTTTTTTTTTTTTAGGAGGAGAAGGAAGTAAAAGGGAGTAGGGGTAAACCCAGGGCAACTATATAATTTATTGTCCAAACTGGGACACTTTTAGAGCTAAAGGTACTCTATTAATAATTACACTGGATAAAAGGTTGAAATCGGGACTCTTGCAGGCAAACAGAGATGTTTGGTGACTCCTGGGAAGTACAATTAATAGGGCTTTATGTCCCTGGTCTTGTAGCCTTGCTGTGACCATGAGCTCACAGTAGAAACATTATTTCTATTGATGGCTTTTTTCCCCTAAGGTTTCTGATCATAAACTGTCTGTGGTGTAGGCAATCTCAATTACACTTTGTGGAGGGTAGGTTTTCTGTTCTTGACATTCTGTTATTAGATTAACAAGCATGTTATTGTTTCTTTTGTATATGGGCTTCTCCTATTTGGTACAATTGGAATGTGAAAAAAAGAAAAAGGATTTGATAGCATAGTTAAAGAAGAACATCAAAGCCCGCTGTTTGAATTATCTTGAACTGTTAGATATCTTTTGTTCTTCAGACCCCATCTATCTATGAATCCTGTCTCTTGTATTCCTCTAATAATGCTGTTTTCTCCTTTTCCCCGAGAGAGGAAGAAAGCAGAATGAAATCTGTTGTGATTGTTTTATAAAAATCCTAGATTTCCCTCTCATAGTAGGGCTTTTTAAAGATGAAATGCATGATGAGTACATAACCTTGGCTTAACATGACAGCCTTTGATGCTTCTCAGACAAAGTTTGAAACTGAAGGGATCAATTTTAAGCAAGAGCAATTATGTACTAACATTCCGAAAATGTACTTTGTTTCGTTCCATTCATCAGCTATCAGCTCTAAGAGCTTTGGATGGCAGCTTTCGCCTTGCATTTGTTAAAAATAAGATTGCCATGTAAATGACAAGAAAGTTTACTTGAGGAAAGGAAACTAGAAGTCAAACCAAGTTTGCTGATTTTAAAATACTGTATAGTCAGATTTCTTGCAGGCATTTTAGACATATTGTGTTTGTCACAGAACAAGCAGACCAGCCAATAAACCAAAGCAATTAGTCATGTCCACCAATTATTAAGAGCTCGTAAAATGCCAGACCTCTCGCTAAGGGTTTTATATACATTACCTCATTTAATCCTTATAGAAATCCTATTATAGGTATGATTTCTATGTACGAGATGGAAAAGAAAAGCAAAACTCAAAGAGGGTAATTACTGGACCAAACTGACAGAGCTGAAAAGCAAGTCAAGGACTTTCAGACTCTGAGGTTGCATGAAACTAGTATAACTATTTACTGTTTATAAGTGACAGGATTTAGATAAAATTATCAAAAGGCCAAAGTATGCCTTTGGTAATTAATTGTCTACTTGTATTATTGAATACTGAATGTATATTTTCAACACCAGCATTTTACTACTTAAAAAAAAAAAAAAAAAACCTCATTATGGAAGCAAAAGCTAACAGGAGTATCAGTGTGCCCCTTCGTATTTCACTTTCCTATCCTCCTTCCAAACTTGCTCGAACTTCTTTCTCGCCTTCCTTACGCATCATGTCTCCCTGAGGAAAAAAGAATGATCTCCCAAGACTAGGTGTAGCAGCTCTTAGCACATCTCGGTTCATTCTCTGCTCTGGCATGACAATTCACTATTCATCTTTCCAGTCATCTTTTTCCATAACGATCCTGAGAACCCCTCCTCCTTCAGAGGCCATCAGTTTGGTAACTCCCATCAATAAGTGAGTGTTGAATTAAATTTACTAAACTGAATCACATCTCTCCAGACCCCAGTCTAGCAGCAGACTTCACCATGTCCTATATTTCTTGTCTGTTCTGCCCGGGAGAAAACTGGTTATCAGAAAGAAAAGAAAATGTTTGATAAATTCCTACATCCTGTTACAGAAGATAATAAAAATGTATTGATGGCCCTTGGGGCAATGGAGTTTACAAATGGTGACTTTAGTGTGGATTGCAAAAAGGTGCCTCCTGTGGTCAGGCTAATTGCAAAATGGAGCTTCCTCAGGCAGGAGGAGGCCCTGGTGTGTTTTGACCCCTCCCTTCGCCCCACAGAAGGCTCAGTACTGAGTTACAGGTGCCTTGGTGAGTGCTCTGGGGGTTGGGGGGGAGGGGTGGCTTTGAAGACATTTTTATCTTTTACATATTAAGTAAGAAGACTACAGAAGTAAACATTTTCATAGGAGACCAAAGAATGTTAATTAGTGAAGCTACCTTTCACATTACTTATATTTTGGAGAAAGATAATGAATCAAATTAGTTATAGCATTGCTAATGAGCATTAGCAATATAGTTTGGCATCAGACAGACCTGTATTCGAATCCTGTCTGTGACACTATTTGCTATGTGACTTGAATATGTTACTTAACTTCTCTGGTCTCATTTTACTCACTGGGAAATGAGATAATAAAGTTCAACCCCGAGTGTTGGAGGGCAGGGTTAAATACACGAAGGTAAGCTTCTGGTATGAACAATGCATTCAGTTTTTGTTTGTTGATGTAGGATCTCAATATGCCCTGCTTTTGATTTTTAAAGATGTGCTTATGTTCTTAGCATATCAATTAGTGCTATTAAAATAAATGAATAAATGAAAAAAGGAGTAGTGTATATAATAAGATGGCCAAAAAGAGTGCTAAATTGTAGTTTCAAAGTGGTAGCCTATGTCACTTCCTGATTTGTATTAATTTTTTTTATCTCATACAAACTGAAGAATATGAGCACTAATATTTCTTTATGATGAATGTGGTTCATTGCCCTTCATCATGCTGAAGTAGAGATATTTAGGTAAAAACTGAATTTCACGTGTCAGAGTTGAATCTAGCCTGTCAGTAATACTTACTCAATAAAAAGAACACTTTTAATAAATAACTTTAATGGACATCACCTTTTAAAATGCAAAGTTATTGGAATGCTTTTTATTTGTCCAATCTGTTTTTTATTTGTACAAGCTAAATTCTATCCATTTGTGACGAGCACTTTATTTGGTTTCTGTCACATCTTTACTTATGGAGCTTTACTTATGGAGCTAATGACACAACTGAATTACGCATGGACTTAAGTGATAGGAAATATTTCTAAAATACTGCCCTTATGAATCTGCTAATAAGTTGATGCCTGTTTTTCATTAATGACCTGAAAAACAAGTGAAGCTTGTGGCATTTCAGGCAAAACTGTGTTGATTACAGTGCTTCTTCTCTGTTATGCAGAAAAGAGGTTTTTCCAGTTATCGCGCATCTTGATTAAAATATGTGCAGATCCATTTTGAGGCATACAAAATATCGTTAGAAATATCTGCCGGGTATTCTTTTGAAACTAAGAGATGGAATAATAATATAGTGAGATTATTTAAGGCAGATTATGAAGAATGTGTTCTATAAAT
The DNA here is from genome assembly GCF_028749965.1 of Puma concolor. Lineage (NCBI taxonomy): Eukaryota > Metazoa > Chordata > Mammalia > Carnivora > Felidae > Puma > Puma concolor. The sequence goes on from NC_141671.1 coordinate 83,385,711, forward strand.
GGCGAAATTCCCAGCTCTACTCCTCACTTAAACTAGCAATGCAATTTTTTTAAATTAGATACTGGGGATACATTTTATGGTTTTGTCCTGTATGCTCGTTAACATCATTGTTTGCTTACTGCACGGTGATTCTAATATCATTTTATAAATACCATAGTATCGTTTCGCATTTGACATGAGAGAAAATGGGGTTGGGTTTTTAATATCCATGTCATTTCTCACCTTCTACACATACATTTTCCTACCTTTGTGGTTCCGATATAACTGGTGTGTGAATCTAGGAATAAAAGACAATGTCGGGTGTGCGGCGACAGAATTAGACTTGCCTGGATGACTGGCCTGGGGATGCAGCGCGGCTCTCTGGAGCTTGGCTTGCCACTCAGGGAAGCTCCATCATGGGATTATAGTGTTTTTTCAAGCTGTCTGATGAGAGACTTTTAACTCACAACATCTAGGTATTGCAATGCCTTCTTTCCGTCACGGTTGCTAGAAACACACAGCCTTTTGTCAGGCTACAGAATGTTTTAATTCCCAATGCAAATCTGGGTGACATGTTTGTTACGCTAGCGGATATACCTGACAGATCCTATTCTGAGTTTCCCAGGAAAAAACACACGGCAGCACGTTTGTGGGATATCAGTCCTTTTATGTGAGCATAGCATGCCTTTTAGTAATTGAAGAAACCATGTCAGACCGGAGCTGATTTGATATAAAAATAACTTGCAAGCTGTGTTTGTATATAATTCCTAGGGTAAGATCATTTTAACAGATCTGATTGTTAGTTTTAAGAACGGTTTTATGGTTTGCACGAAGCAGTAAATAATAGTAAGGGCAAATAAAAATAAAGCTTTCATCACACCTTTGTTAACCTTTAGAAATACATTCATTGAGTTTTTGAGTTACTTACACATATGTATGCAGAATGTGTAAAGAATTATGGTGCGTGCACTCAAATAACCTATAAAAGAACAATTACACACACATGTTTCTGAAACCATAAGTCATAGGTGTTCATAAAAGTATGCTGAAGTGTATTTAATATTCAGTGCAAACATAGATATTAAGAAAGCTTTCCTTGAGATTTAAATTCCATTCTTTATTTATAATGAGATACATTGCCTTTAGCCACCAAAACACAGGTTCAGATTCTGGTCACTTAGATGTGAGGAAAGTCCCTGAAATGAATTGTTGGTCACAGTGTTTAATAATGTTACTGGGTTGACTCTGGAAACAGAGTCTCCAGGTAATAAAGTTCCTTGGGCCCAAAAGCACATCACATTTTAGATCACATTACACTGTGTCCCAAGGTTATCCATTTCTGTTTTTAGAATTAAAGGAAGGGAAAATATGAGTAAAGCTGGTTTTGAAATTTTTTATTACTTTTGTTTAGTACCACTACAAAGATTTTAGAAACATGTTCTCTCAACTACAAGGTGTTAGTATTTCTAAGATTTCAGCAGTATCTCTCCTTTCCTTCTTCATCCATTACATCTTCAGCTTACTTTTGACTCCTTTTTATGTAAGGGTCTTTATTTTGAGTTTATCGTCCTCAGTTTGCGGTTTATTATTGGGGACTCTTCCATGTATGTCAATTTAGGAAGAACTAATAGTATAAAAGTAGTTGGGACTGGATTAGAACTGAGCATGTCTCCTTTTAATCTTTTCATTAAATGCAAAAAGTACACTTGGATAATCGTGTTTTATTTATTATTTTTAAACTAATTTTTCCTTTTCTTCTTTTCTATTTTTATTTTTAATTTTTTGACTTTAGAGAAAGAGAGAGCATTTAAGGGGGGGAGAGGGGCAGAGGGAGAATGAGAAAGAATCTTAAGCAGGTTCCACGCTCAGTGTGGAGCCCAATGGGGGCTTGATCCTATGACCCTAGGATTGTGACCTGAGCTGAAATCAAGAGCCAGATACTCAACCGTCTGGGTCACCCAGGTGCCCCATGGAGCATTTTAATCTTATTTGAATAAACTGCTGTGTTGGTTCAATTAATATGTTCAAATTCCTTTACTCAGCAAAAGTATGATAAAGCATTTAAACTTTTAGTTGCATTTCTGAATGTGTGACATGCAAAGAAGAGCTTATCTTGTTTCAATTTGTAGGCCACCAGAATTTATTTTCCTCTCAATACAGGTTCAAGAAAGACTAAGCACCTTACCTTACTGCTATAGGAGAGAATATTCTTAGACTCTACAAACTTATTGAAAGAGGATGGTGAATTGGCTGGGGATGTACGGCTTTATTTTGAATATTTTCATTAGTTTGTAAGATATTAAGATCTATTGTATTATTCTATTGAATTATTTGCTATTGTAAAGATTTGGTGAGTCACTGAAGAAATGCCTTTTGAGTTTTTATTTTTTTTCTTTCATATTATAAAGTGCCTGCTGGAGGGCTCAGGTATATCTAGGTTAATGTGTTTCTATTTCAGTACCCAAAAAACAAATGTGAGATCTTGGAAGGGTCATATTCACATCCCGGTTGACAATAATTGCTTAGGAGTGAGCACCTGCTGAAGAGGTGTAGGCTCTGCGGTAGAGCAAGGAGAAGGGGGCAGGGGGAGGCTTTAAACAAAAACTTTAACTGTAAAAGAAACAAGTTTTCCTCTGGGAAATTACTCAGAGTGCAATACAAGCATATTTTTCTAATTAAATAGATTAGTTTATGCCTTTGGCATTTAAAGAAAGTCCTTAGATTCATAGCCTCCTGAGTTATAAGTATTTCCCAGGTTAATTCTCTGGAAATTAAATCTGGCCCTATTTCTTGCCATTTTGTTCCTTTTTTTTTTTTCCTATTCCCATTTCTCTTTTCACCTCCAGATCATTTCCTTCTCTCTCTTCATGATCTGTCCACCTTCTCTTTCTCTTCCTGAACTTCCACCAATGGAAATGGGCAAGCATTGACATTCTCCTTCCATCTTTGTCCTCTAAATAGAATGAATTACCACTAGCCTGTGATACCATTGGGCTCATTTCAGCCCATTTTTATGCACAGCCCTTAGCTGTCTGCCTTGAATAACAGTTAGTTGCTTACATATCCATCCCTATGACTGCACTTTGTGCATCTTGAAGGCAAGGGTACCATTCGCTTTCTTCTATCTCCCAATGTCATACGCTCTCGCACAGAGTAGGCACTCTAAAGAGATTGGATGGAGTGTGGTTAATCCTTATCAGTAAATAAACCCTTAAAAATCTGTGAAGAATCATCTTCCTTTTCTTTTTAAATTCACAGCCTTCCTCACTTACTTTATCTTTTTATACCAGCCTCCTCATTTCCTCTACACTCACTGAGGTACTGCAGAGAAGAGTAGAGACCCACACATTTGGAATATGTCTGCTGTGTATGTGCTGCGGACACAGAGGGATTCACTGGGCCCCAGAAGAGAGCTGAGGAGGGACCAGGACTGAGAAAGACATTGTATTGTACTAACAAGGAATCATTGGGAAATCATTTTAAGACTTTGACAATAATTTCCCAGTGGTTGGTTGTCTAGAAAAGGGAAGGGAAAAAGAGAGAAAGAAATAGTGTTTTCTACTGAATACCAAATAATTCCATACGACAATGCAAATCAAGTTTGAATGCCAGGAACGTAGAAATTAAAGCCCACTCAGCCATTAGGTTGTCTGTCTTGATCAGGAAGGCGTGGAGAGTTGTTCCCTTGGAAAAGCAAAGCAAAGGAAATGTAGAAAAGGAATTTGAAGGTGAGAGGCTTAAAATAAGAACGTTTTGCAGTTTGTTCCAAATGAAAGCCCCCGCAAGTCGACAACACAGGGCTAATGCATCACTAAAATGGGATAAAGTAAACAGAATGTTAGATCAAGTCCTGCTCTTCAATACTGGGGAAATTATCTTATAAAAAGATTAAAAAAGAAAAAAGCATTAAGATACTAAATAGCATGGCTTTACGAAACGTAGCACTTAGAAGTATGGTTTGTGGCTTCATTCCGTATGACACATTGGCATACATACATAAAACAAATTGCTCTGAGTATTGTAACATGCAATTCCAAGGTCTCCTGCTTCGGGTTTGTGTTTTACGTAAGTGGTTTCTATGTTTGTGCCTTTACTGATGGAAATTCATTTACAACCTGCTGCAGTGGACTTTTTGACTGTCTTTTTTGATGAACGGCTTTTCAGTATGTGACTTTTTTTTTTTTTTTTGAGGTTTCTGTGTCATGAAACACTTCTTCAAATGCTGCATATTATAACAGAAAATCGCGTCAAGTAAGAAAGCTGGAGTCGAGGTTAGATGAAAAAAAAAAAAAAAAACAAAACCAAAAACAAACCCAAAATCTTTCTACTTCTTCCTCCTCTTTTTCTTAAACCTTTTGGCACTGCCTTAACGGGCACTGGTTTATCTTGTAATATTGCAGAATTTGGGGCCAAAGGAAAACGTACTGCGAAGAGTAAATGGGAATTTTCAACTTCTAAAAAGTAATGCCGTTTACTAAGAGATTTACATTGACTAGAGGTGAGAGATTGGCGAGGTGTCAAGGCCAGGGTCAGAGAACCACATCCAACGTTATCTGTTAGGCACTTTTTAGGAGTAATGTGGCCAAACGGAGTCATAGTTCAGTGTCACAGTCTTACCACAAGAGGTATGAGAGCTACGTGGAAAAAAGAATCAGATCCCTTTCCTTCTCCACCACTGGGCATTAGGGGTGGAAGTTCCCAGCTTTTTGCAAATGACCCTGACATATTTTTTTTTCTTCCATAGCTAATTTTATTTATTCTTCTGCTTCAGCTTATCTCTGAGTGAACTTTGTGGCCCTGCTCCTGCCTCTCAGTAAATCTGAGAGACTCTGCTAAAGTCAAAAATCTTTAATCATGGTAGACATTTACTTTTTAATAGACCAACAAGGCAATATAACTTCTTTATAGAGATACATAGCTATTTACTTTACATAAACCTTACAAACAAGCCATTTGCCATCAGTGCCGCACCAGATATCTGTGTACATCAACTGAAGTGGGGTGGGGTGATTCAAGTTTCACTTCTTTCCAGAAGCCTTCCCTGGTGGCCGATCCGTTCCATGAGGCTTTTCCCTGTACTGAAAGTCTATTGTGATGTCTTTGTTTTCCGTAACACACAATTAATTATAAATAACTATGTATTCTCCGTTCAGAGGTTTGCCTCGAAGAGCTAAGGCAAATCTCCCAGCACTTTGTTATGTGATTCCAGAGGAGAAATACATATTTGTGTAAAAATCCAAGCAGCATTTATTAGTGTGCAGACATTTATTGAGCACCTACTATATACCACACCATCAGTTCAGTGCTGGGCATGCAAAAATGGCTAAAAACTTCAAGGTGTTACAGTTTAGTAGAGAGAACAGATTTATGAATAAAGACATTGCCTGCTATTCAATGTAATATAGCTAAAAATATACCCAGTGCTGGAGTTGTCCAGAAACAAGTCAGGTGATTTATTACACTGGACTCAGGAAATGGTACTAAGAAGTCCCCCTAGAGATTCTTATTTCTGGGTTGGGTTCAAAGAATAACAAGGGTATTTGTTGTTGCTGTTGTTTATTTTTTTTTAAGTGGACAAGTAAAGGAAAAGGCATTGAAAGCATAACCATGGAAGTGTGAGACAGCATATATTTATGTTTAGAAACTAAACGGACTTCCATAAAGAATGGCATTAATCAGGGGAACTAGGAAATAACGCTGAATAAACAAGGCAGAGATGAAAGGCCTTGCATGTTATGCCAGCGAACAGCAGATTAGAATGAAGAAAGTCACAGTGAAAGTAGCAAGGAATGACGTCTTCCAGGGAGGAAGGATGCGTGGGTAGAAAATCCTTAGAGGTCCTAAAGCCTGGGGCCACTTGGTGTCCAGGCAGATGGCTTTCTAGGACTCAGTAATTTCTGGAAGCACTGTGCTCCCACACCACAGTACAGTGATTGAAATGCAGAGTTACGATCCCAAGTCATCAAGGAATGGAAAAATTATGTGCAATAAGCTTTGTTTATGAAGTCAAAGAAGTGTGTAATAGAGTTTAGAATGCCATCAAACACTGAATATTAGAAACAAGGTTTTTGGTGCTTAAAGATGTGTTAGTTTATAAGTATATGAATCTTCTTATTCTCTGACAAGACCAAATATAGTAGGCATTATTGTAGTCTATGCTACTTTTTCAGATCCGTGTTAGGGTAGTTTTACCTTTTAGAATTTAAGTTCCTTGTTGTCAGATAACTCATCTCATACTCCCTTACATCTCTGAAGCCAATGCTGTAGGTCTTCAATAAATCTCTTATGATTGTTTCTAGACCATGGTCCAGCTCGTCTGTCCTGCCTTCTGGTTCTTTGCTGAGTCATTTATGGGACATCTCAGGACAGTCACTGAAATTTTCTGTGGTTTGTCCTGTTAGAAATAAATACATTAACTGTATCTTATTTTGCAGAATAGTTTCCTTAAGAAGCTAACTGGTAGTTCAGAGGATGACATGATATAGGGGGAAAAAAAGAGTGTCAATTTAGGACCCAGAGAACCTTGGTTTGAATGCCAGCCACCATCCACTAGTGGGGTGGCCTTAGCCAAGATACAGTCTCCATGAGCCTGTTTCCCTTTGTGTAAGCAGAAAACAGATACAAAGACTGCAAAACCCTTGTAAACAAGAGAAATTATTTTTGTAAAGCCCACAGCATACTGTTTAGCACAAAGCAGTCATTCAATAAATAGCTATTAGTATTTTAAAGTCATACTTAAAGACATTATTCTTTAATAACACAGCTAAAAGGTACACAATATAATTCTGAGAAAGGTGACTAACATTGAAAGTAGTTCACCAAATATAAACCAGAGTAACCTCTATTATTTTCCTTTTTTGCCCCTGGGATTTAATACTGATGGCACTTCACCTTGCCCTAGGTCAACAGTTCCTGCAATATTCTGAAATAAGATAATATAGAATGCATTTTACTTTTGTGGGTTTTTTTGGAATATTTAGATGTTTGAATATGATAAGACTGATATAAAGTGAAAGAAGAAAGAGAACTAACAGACTAGCAATTTGAAATATAACACTGGAAACCAAAGGAAAAGTAGATTTCCTTTTTTTAAAAATTTTTTACATTTATTTATTTTTGAGAGACAGAGAGAGAGACACAGCACAAGTTGGGGAGGGGCCGAGAGAGAATGAGACACAGAATCCGAAGCGGGCTCCAGGTTCTGAGCTGACAGCACAGAGCCTGATGCGGGGCTTGAACTCATGAACCGTGAGATCATGACCTGAGACGAAGTGGGAAGCGTAACCTACTGAGCCACCCAGGCACCCCAGAGAAGTAGATTTCTTAGAACACAGAGGCACTGAGAGGGACAAGGGAAGGTATTGACGGTAGAATCATTTCTCAGAATGCATATGCTGTAACAGCAAACTTATTCTAAACATGTTTCTTATTTATATTTTTAGGTTATTCTTATTGCAAATTCAAAATTTCACAATCACAAACCCTCTCTTTCGTTCTAACCCCCATTTTCCTATAAGATCACAGGACACTGTCAGCAAGATTTGTTCCTTTTTTCCTGGCCTCTTCAGCACAAATGCATTTTTATGTCTGCATTTCCAGAAGGTTGTTTTATTGGTTTTGTGTTTTGTTTTGTTTTGTTTTTGTTTGTCTTTGACGTTGATGATTAAGAAATGGCAATGGCACCTAGGCTTCTTTTCCCTGGTTAAAAAGAGCAAAGTACATATTAGTAGTGACTACCTATTTTAAATCCCCTTTTTCTTTGTCTGTCGACCTGTCTGTAATCATCAGAGTGGAAAATAACTTTGAAAACTCAAGCTCAGGGGGAAATAAAAGGAGCTTTAGTGCCTCAATATGGCAAAAGGACTGGTAGCCAGAGTTGTCTTTTTGAAATATAAGTTTTACCCAGTGTCTGCAAAGTTCTACAAAATGCACAACCACGTAGTGTAAATCCCAGATTGGTCTCCTTGACCTGTAGTTTTCCTGTGAATTTTGTCACATGGATACCTAGGGAGAGAAGAGATGGCTAGTTGGTCATTAAGAGAGAGAAGGAAAGGAAAGGAAGGGAGGAAAGGAAGGAGAAGAGAGGAGCAGAGAGGGGAGGTGAGGGGAGGAAAAATTTACTCCAAACTGGAAAGTCTGAAATTTACTTCTGGCTATGTTGGACTCCAATTTCATTAATGACCCTTATCTGTTTGCCTCCCTCAGCAAATTCACCCTGTATATTTTGTGCCTGAGAAATGGTCCTTCATGTTTGCCCTGGTTTGTTTCTCGTCAGTTTCCCTTTCACAGTGTTCATTCTGTTGTCTGTGCCAGACTCTGTGAAAATACCTTAGCATTCTTTTCAGGCTTTGAAGACTTTTTTTTTTTTTTTTTTTTTAATGTGTTGAGCTTAATCTTTTCCAGCTTCATTTCTATTAAGGTTGTAGGAGGTTTCATTATTTTTCTTTCTATTTCTTTTCTCCTGCTGCTGCATTTGTAGACACATTGTCTCGATGGTCTCTATGATGTGATGTATTATGCATGCCCTTTCTAGTGGGATTGGCGTGGGAAGAGCAACAAAGGGATGGGGAGCTCTGAGAGGTCATATACCCTGAGGAACGCCCACTGATGACAATGCTGACCGACCGCAATGGATGGTCTGGCAGAGCTGGTGGGGGTGCGATTCCGAAAAGAACATTTGTTTTGTTTCATCCAGGAGCCTGAATGAAGAGCAATCTTTTTGTTTGTTACAGTGATGGGTAATTTGGAGCACTTCCCTTTGCATGAAGAAATTTGCTATTCTAATCAAAATCTCGTCCCTTTCTACAAACCATTATAAGATACTTATGAAAATAGGCAGATTCAGATTTCCTGTTTGAATCTTTGTCAGCTTTCACTTTTATGCTCATTTGCAGAATCACATAACTATGAAAGGCCAATTAGTTCTAAGTCCCCAGAAAGTGACAGAATAAATTGCTTTCTTCCTAGCAAATCAAGAATAATATTGCGGGTGCAGTGCAAAAGTGTCCACCCAGAGATTTCAGTTCATTTTATCAATCTAATAGAGTGCTTTCGGCCTGTCTTCTGTGACTGGTGGATGCTTCCAGTGTACATGTTCCTGTCAGAGCTCTTATATAACACTTCTCCCCTTCCTTGCCAAGATAGGATAAATCTGTAGCTTTGAGTCGTGCATTGGTCAAGACGCTTAGTGTGGAATAGATCTCTCATGCCAGTCAACATTTAAGTTCAATCAAGGAATTCACAGAATTCTGTTCAGCAGTGTTGACCGTCACTCACTTCATATCCCTTAATGCAGTGTAGTGGGCAGTTGATTGTGTTTTTTCCCCCACAGAGGATGGCTGGGATAATGTTCCTGTTAATTGGGATTGCTATGCAAATAGGGTTGGAGACCATAACATAATTGTAATTTTCAAAATCAAGCTGTCTCAAAAGAGATTCAGCCGATTATGGCTTTTCTGAGATACTGCTCCTCCTGAACACACATATGTGAAAATTGCTTTCTGCCTCCATATTTCTCTCCGTGGCATTTCTCCATTTCTTCAACACTTTTATCTCAAGTTGACCTGACCAACTCCACCATGCTGGGCAAGCTCATGGCACCCAAGCAAGAGAAATGGCATTTTTCAAGCTATAAGAGAACCATTGTTCTAGCTCCTCTGGAAAGAGGTCACACGCGGTCAGGAACATTTCTAGGAGTCAAGGTAAGTTTGATCACCAAAGAAGCAAGCCCTCTCTCTTGTTCCATGCTCAGGATTTTCACTGAAGGAACCTTTGCTGTTTACTCATCATTGCCAGAAGTATTATTCTTGGTGCCGTAGAAATGAGGGCATAATAACAAGGGACTTGACATAGGATTAGTGTTGAATTATTTTGTTCTCTTAAGTCCGTTAGCTCTTACTGAAAAACAGTGAATTACTAATAGTTTCTTGCTCACATGTGGCATGTACTTTGATATAAATGAATTGTATTCAATCAGTGATGTTTTATAATGAGTAGCAGATTTATTCACAGTAACTGGATAACGAGGAGGCTACAGCCTATTTTTGTTGTTGTTGTTGTTGTTCAGGGGAATGGATACAGGATATTTGGAGAAATTTTGTTCCGGATTCCCGTGGAGTTACATACAACATTTCTATTAATACACAACGAGTTTGACATGATTAGTGTCATTACAACAAACTCCAAAGGGATTAATGAGGATTTGCTACTTGTATGGAAGTATTGCTGTGCAGAGACTGTCACTGTGTAATTCCAGGGTGGCCTCATTTCGTCAGAACTTTTGGATTAGAGATATTCAATAAAAACATCTGTAAACTGGTATAAGATTTACATTCTTCCCCCTGTTAGAGATGACATTGCTAACGCTACTGCACCACTGGGGCTCATTTAATCTAGCAGTCATTTCAGCAAGCACTTCATAAAAAACAATTATTGAATTAATTGTGATGTTTCCAGTCCAGTGTTCATTTATGATATCCTCTCCACCTGTAAACTTCTCTCCCAGTTGCCTTGTAGAAGTAAAACTGGATAATTTCACAGCCTATAAAATATGTGTTCTTTTTGTTAATATAAAATCTCTGACAAGAACTCTATTGGTAGAGAACATACAGTTCTAGTGTCATTTTGTCCTGCTCTAGGGAAATAAAACCTTGTCAATTTACCAGGAGATAAGTTCATTCAAACTCTGTGCCTACCTTTCAGCTGTCCTTCCTTGAAAGGGCTCCTTCACATACCCTCCCACAAAAAGTCAAAAATTCACTGAATGTTTTCTTCCTTGAGTTATTTTTAACTATATCAGAAAAGAAAAAAAAAAGAAGAAGACTCTGAAGCTTGAACATATTTATAAAAAAGAAAAAAAAAAGTGTTTTATCTTCCCCAAATCTCACACTTTTTTTGACTGGAGGTTCTAAGTTATGTTTTTGTTTGGTTCATTTGCGTTGTTTCTCAAAACTTTGCAAGGTTGAGCTGGGCACCTTCATTTCTAAAGTTTACATTTAAGTAATTTTCTAAGATGTGTGCTACATAGGGTGATGAAAAGAGCCATGAAGATGAACCAGTCTGGTAAAGAGCAATTTGGAACCGAAACGTCTGAGACCAGAGCATAATAAGTTGGGGTGACACAAATAAGGGTCTTTGTTTGATTTCTATGCAATATGGAACCTTGAGTCACTAACACATCATCAGGCAGCTCAGTGTGTTCATATCTGAGCTTTTCTCTTGTACCTGCAGAGATCGGTGCTGTAGCTACAGTTACAGATACCTCTTACCCTACTTACCTGACAACTTAAGGTGTAGATTAAGCATCCACTCATCCTAAAGGAATGTGGTGCTTTTTTCGATAGTATGGGTTGAATCTAAATAAACTGTTCCAATGCAGAGGCTGTTTCTGAAGCCAAACAATACATACTTAGGGAGGTCTGATGGGGGAAGTTGTGTGTAAACAAACCTGGGAGTGAGAAGAATCACGCAAGATATTACACTTGAATAGAATTGCATTTGTATTTCAAATAAGTCAGTGGGGATCAATACTTGGAGTAACTTTTTGAAAAAATTCAGTTCACGTTCAACCTTTGAAAAACTAATGGCATGGTGGACAGCAACCTTCAGAAAATGGGACCCACTACAACAAAGGAGTAGTGATCACATGCATCTTGACCAACAATAGTTATTGATTCTAGTTGGAATCCATAGCCAGTTCTGTTATGCTGTGGAGGGATCAACGGAGGCAAGAAGGTAATGGATTCCTGGTGATGCTTAGCTAAAAATAATCACTGCATGGCGGAGATGGGGGGGGGATGTTCTATATCTTCATTGTGGTCATGGTTGTACCAATTTCTACATGTGCTAAAACACATAGAATTGTAAACCAAAAGGAATCAGTTCTACTCCGTGCAACTTTTAAAATAGCAGTAGAAGGGGCGCCTGGGTGGCGCAGTCGGTTAAGCATCCGACTTCAGCCAGGTCACGATCTCGCGGTCTGTGAGTTCGAGCCCCGCGTCGGGCTCTGGGCTGATGGCTCAGAGCCTGGAGCCTGTTTCCGATTCTGTGTCTCCCTCTCTCTCTGCCCCTCGCCCGTTCATGCTGTCTCTCTCTGTCCCAAAAATAAAATAAAAATGTTGAAAATAAAATAGCAGTAGAAAGAGTTACAGTGAAGTGACAGTTTAGACTAGTTCTGCTGTGTGTCATAGAAGAATAAGGAGAGGGACTTGATTGATGGATTAACACATTAATATAAAAGCTGAGAGAAAAAAAAATCATGTAATAAGATATAGTAGAAACAACAATTATATTTTCAAAAAAGACATTGAAAATGACTAAAAATTGAACATGTGAAGTTATTTATAAGGATGCCCCATCAGCTTCTGATGAAAGCTGACTCCCCAGCTAGGCATTCAAACCTCTTATAATATGCTCCCAACCAACTTTTCAGGCCGCATCTCCCTCTACGTACCCCCATGCACAATTTATCCACAATTCAGACATTTTAAAAATTCCAAACACTGGATGTTCTTCTGTTACTCATTTGGTGGCAAACCCTGCTCTGAACTCACATGAGCCTATTTATGTCTTATGTATGTCACTTTGTGTGAATATTTGCATGTTTGATGTAGAAATACTACTTTGTTTGATTACTAGGTGTTGCCCAGAGCCTACAGGGTATGTTTTAATATATAGTATGTGAACTGCATTCCCCTTTTACAATCTGATAAAAAATCCAAATTCCAAAACATATCTGACCCCAAGGGTTTCAGATAAAGGATTACGGGCTGTATTTTCAAAAGAAATAGTCGAAAGACTATTTCTGAACAAAACAGATGGTACCACCTACTACTTCAGACTGTTTCGTGTGTTTGTGCTTTAGCGCATTTGCTAGTATTACTACCTGCATTCTGAATGCACAGTTCTCTTAACTCAGCCATATGAAAGTCAAGTTTAAATGCCACCGCCCCCAAGCGGACCACCCCAGCTGAGCTTGCCAACTCTTTCTTCTCTGGTTGTAACTCTCTTACATATCCTTCTAGATTACAATTCTCATGAGGGCACAGACTACTCTCATTAGACATGGCAGTCTAGGATCCTAATAACAAGGTTTGGGATCAGAATATCTCTGAAGAAATGCTTAAGATCATGGCCAAGGATAAGGGCCAAAGGATAGAGGCCAAAACTCCTGGTTCAAGGCTAGTATGAAATGTTGATTGAAGCCGAGGTCTTACCATGGGGCTTAGCCGGAATTGGTTGGTATAAACATGGTAGAGGCCCCTATACTAAAAAGACTAGTTACCATGCATTAACCACTGATTAAGAATCAGGACCTGTGAAGACACTTTAAAATCATTATTATTTCTTTTAATCCTTAAATTTTTAAGTAGTTACCATTACCTCTATTTTACGGGTGAAGGACTAAAGCTTAGAAAGTGTAAGCCCTTGACTAACATCATATAATTAGTAACAAGCAAAGCCATGATTTGAACTCTGTATCTCTAACACCCTAGTCCTTATTCATAACCCACTCTGTGACACTGCCTCTTCAACTGGGGCAAACAGAAGTGGTGAGAAATTAAAGTTAAGTGAGCTAGATCCTGGAGTTGGAACTTGGGACAGGATTTAGCATGATTTTCAATGCATGCCATTTTACCAATGGTAAACAGTGGCTAATTTTGATCTTACATTTAGGAGCACTTGGGTTTTTCCTAATAAGCTCTGAAGTGTCACCTCTTTCTGTTCTTACAGTTCTGTTGTCTCTCAGGATGGGTTCTATACCCTAACTGAGGCAGCAAATACACCTAAGAGTATTCACTGTATGAAACCACAGAAGATCAATGAGAAGACATTAAACCACACAATGGGAGATCAAGTGGAGATAGAATACTTTAAAGTCTTGAGATTTTCTCTGGGTATTCTTCAGAATATTACCTCTTTTTGACTTCTTGAACCTGACAAGAACCAGATCCTACTCATTATTGCTCCTAGTATTAAACAATACAGTGCCTTGAGTGTAAAAATAAATAAATAATTTTTTATGGAACAAATTCCTGCTAATAGAGACTGGAGCCCGGGGCACCTGGGTGGCTCAGTTGGTTAAGCATCTGACTTTGGCTCAGGTTATGATTCATGGTTTGTGAGTTTGAGCCCCACTTCGGGCTCTGTGCTGACAGCTCAGAGCCTGGAGCCTGCTTTGGATTCTGTGTCTCATTCTCTCTCTGCCCTTCCACTGCTTGTGCTGTGTCTCTCTCTGTCTCTCAAAAATAAATAAAATGTAATAGAGACTGGAGCTGGACAGCTTGATAAGAACATAGTGCTGTTGACAGCTATTTTGTGATATCAGGCAGTTTCCTTATGCTCTAAGTTTTGAAGATTTCAGAATAAAGTATAGATCTTTATAGACATTCAAAGAAGAACTAATAAACTTTATGTTTCTTTAGTTGGACACGATGTTGGAAACCACATTAATTTCTCCCAGCATTATTTTATGGTTTCTGTAGCCTAAAGGATTTTGAATGTATTGAATCCAATGGGAGAGCATCCCAGTAGTGTCAACAAAAAGCTGCCACTCCTTATTCTTCTCAGTTCAGCTTTTCATTCCGAATCCTATCTGTGCAATCAGCAACTTTCACTCCAGGAAAGGAGATTGTAGATGAATTAATGAGAACAGACTTAGCATAGGTCCCCCTCAACAATTTATAGCCAGTAAATTAAAATCACCTGTTGGTCCAATGCATTAGCATTGCTGGCTCTTTGCTCAAACCCTTCAGGATTAGTTTAAGCTCAGAGGGATAAATAGACATAAATAAAAATGTATTTTTCCATCTCTCATTCCACAAAGTTGTAAAAATAGTTGAGAATTTTTTCCTACTATATTTGGCTTTTACTGTTCTTGAGAAGCAGGGAAAAGGAAAACATAAGAGGATGTGACACTCCTACTACTTTTGCCCTGTAATATGTAGACATATACAAAAAATGGGGTTTTCCATTATTAATCAGTAAACATTGACAATGGAAATATTTTATTAAGTAACCATATATTTTTTACTCAGTGTTTAGGAGGTTGACTTTGGATGTCATCAGACTTCTACTCCAGGAGCCAGGTAGAAAAAAATTCTTAGGTTCTCCTCATTGATATACCAACAACTGAGTGAAGATTCTTTAGTGATCTCTGAAAATGGACTTGAGCAGTTAATTCTCCCAGGCTGTCTTTGGAGCACTGGAGGTTACACTAAGGACTCTCCTTGCTGCCTGCAGTGGTCTAATTTATGAACAGAGACATACATTTCAGGGATGGAAGATATTTGAAATGTACCTGTTGCCAAGTGGAACCATTAGAAATACTTTGGAACTCTTGTTAAAAGTACAAATGTTGGCACTTCAGTTCACACCTAAATTGTCAGGATCTCCATGGTTGAGGCCACAGAACAAATTTTTAATATGTTTTATAGTTAATTCTGATGAGCAGTCAAGTTTAGGAGTCAATTGCTAGTCCAGACTATGATCCATTTATTCGGCAAATAGTGATTAAGTTTCTATGGCTAATGGTCAACCAGAGTATGGTTAGTCAAACAGTTTGCACATAACCTAGGGATCATTTGCCTGAGTCTCTAATCTACTCAAGAAACCTGGGTATTTAATATTTAAATAGAATACACTCAAACCCACAGCTTGCACATCTTTAGAAAATATTCCTCACAACATCTTTGAGGATTATGGAGGGAAATGTAGCTAGTTTGATTTGAGTTGTGCTGTGTATAAAAAATACACACCAGATCTAATGATTTTTTGAAACAAAAATGTTATATATATCATTAATAATATTTTGTATCGATTATATTTCAAAGTGCATATTTTAGATTTATTGGGTTAAATATATAATTAAAATAATTTCACCTGTTTCTTTTTTAATGTGGCCACTAGAACATTTAAAAGTACACGTGTACCTTGCCTTATATTTCTGCTGGACAGAACTGCCCTGTATTTTAGAGGACTGAGCCACAGAAAATCAGATAGAGCATTCAATTTCATTTGATCACTCTTTAAAATCTTCCTTCTTCCATCTCCAAAGTATGATTTTTTTTTTACCATGTTTTTGAGAATCAACTGTTTGCCAGGGTATTTTATAAATGCTATTTCTAATTCTCATAACAAGCTTCACACAGGTATTTCACTGATTTTTCAGAGGAAAAAACTGCTGTTTCCAGAGAGTAACTATACATCATAACAACTGCTTTTTATGGCATACTTACAATCTGAGAGGCATTATACGTATTATATCTAAAAATATGTATTATGCCAATTTTGCACATGAACAGAATGAGGTTTAGAGAGGGCAAGCTGTTCATCCAAGACCTGTGCTAGGTTCCAGCTGGGGCTGACTCCACCACTGTTCGTTCCACCACCTCCACTAATAAGCAAGTCTATATTGTTTTTTGAGCATTATTATTTAATAAGCTGCAATACAAGGAGACACAGTGACTGGCTTTTATTTATCAAATATGTGTTATCTTTGGTTTGGCACTGCTGGAGGTGGAATTATATAGCCCCTCTTTCACTGCTTATCACATAGCATGTGCCGTTTGAGACCCCAAACAACTTTTTTGCCTTAGCATTCCCCTTGGCTGAAATAAATTCAGACGGAAGGCTCATTCTGGCCTCGCCCCCATTCTTCACCGCAGGGCAGCTGTTGCAGGTGCTTAGCCGTCCTGGAACATGGTACTGCTGTGTGCTGGCAAGAGCAGCAGCCATGGGGGAAATGCACCTATTCGTAAACTAGCATGACTAACTAGCATCCTCTGGATGATGAGTAATCCAGGGCCAAGCACTTGGACGACTGATCTACCCTGTGTGCCTCTGGGTAACGGCGGTGCTACGTACACCTGCACGTGTGCTTGCAGTGAGCGAAGACATCGGGAAAGTGGCCTTTCCCGCTGATCTGGATAGGCCAGTCAAGGAATCATAAAATCGACCAGTAGAAAAAATGCCTGTTTACTGTGGACCCAAGTGGATGCATCAAGACCTGTCATTCCATAATCATATACAGGATGCAAATAGAACGAGTAATAGCATATGCTACCTGAATACCTTCCATGAGCTAGCCTTTGTGCCAGATGCTTTACAGGTTTTATCTCTAATCCTCACTGTAACCTGGAAATCTAAGTACTACTATCTCTAGGTGAAGAGAGTAGGATTTTTAGACTGAAAACACCGGAGAGCCTCAGAATGGAGTTTCCAGCCTATTTTGGCCTTGTGGAACTGTTTTTGTTTTTTTATAGTGCAGTCAGTTTTACCAAAAAGGAAAATTTGGGAAGAGCAGCAATTTTAGTGGATGTTTATTGTTTTTACCTTTGCTTCTGGAAGCATAATGCCATTGTTATAATTGTCTGAAAGTCAGAGAGCAAGCTGCCTGAGATGCTTTGTAGATACGAAACAAACTTCAAAGAAAATCTAGTTTACTTCCCCTCCATATTAAAGTTTGATATTTATATTTCATGCATCTTAATGTCTACAAAGTGAAAAAGTTAAATCCCAGTGCCTCATTCCCATCCAGTTTAATTTTTATATGCAACAATATACCCTACTTAAAGGGTATTGGCTTTCACTAAATTTTGATTTTTTTTTCCTAAATGGGAGGAAACTGGCAAGTAGAAGAGAAACTTGGTGGACATTGCTTAGAATAAAATGTATATAAGGGGTTAAATAATAACATTCTTAAAATAGCATTGATAAGTAGCCACATGATAAATTGAAGACAGATTGTTATGTGTAAAATGGGAGGATATTCCACAGATAGCATCAAACTAAGCAACTTTAAAAGATATGAAACTCACAAATGTTGAAATACTGCAGTTAAATTACATTTGGGAATTCAAAATAAATCCTTTGGCAGATATCTAAACCCCAAAAGTGGCAATTATAACATATGAAGAACAAATGTGGGCCTTGCTATGTTTTTATACACCATAAATTAAATTATTTCTAATGTGAGTTGTTTAATACTATAAAATTTGCTTTTCCTAAGGGTTGGAAAATGTAGTTAGCATTGTACACATGTAAATATTATTTACTATAAAAGAGGAGACTTTAGAGCCAAGTTGCTGAGGTTTCTAGAGGGGTTATGTTATATCAGCAGAAATAAAATCTCCATTTACCCGCCACTGCAGAGACCAGTGCCACAGAAAGAGAAGGGCTTGGGAAATGGGCCTGGTTTTGAACCTTTCCCCTTCTACTGTCCAGCTATATCAGCAGTGACACATCACTTAACCTCTCTGAACCTTAATTGTTTGAAATGAAAAATGGGTATTGTACAACGGCCTTGTTGTCAGGAGGATTAAGTTATAAAACTTAAATGACACTCCAGGCAAACAGTAGAAATCTGAAAATAAAAATATTAGTTTTTCTTTGCTTTTGATCAATTTACTTAGGAAAGTAAATTCATATGGAAGTTAAATCTTCTAAAGTGATCTTTGCATATTTCCCATTAGGAATAAATTCCTGGAATAGTGGAAGATATACAGCATGATTGGGATTATTCATTATTTCAAGACGTTCTAGAATGTTTCTCCTAAAAGTAATATTTAGGCGTGTTTGATGTTCTTGTCAACTGATTGTCACATCAGTGTCTAGTGATTTGTATCCGCTTTTTATTTTTAACTCATGTTCTTTAATCAATCATGTATTTATAGCTTGTTCCATACCTAAATTATAAGCTACTTGAGGTCAGGGTTTTCTTCTACTATTCTCTTGTAATGAGTGCCTGGTTTACGAACAAACTCATTCATTGTTTCTGCTGGGAATATAAAGGTAAAAATATGTGTCTTGGACACATGTTTTAGACTATTTTCTAAAGAAAATCTTGAAACCTTTAGTCCTCTTTAATAACTCTCCACTGCTCATGAAACTGAGTACAAACCCAATTGAAGACCATCTGGGATATGGATCCATAGTGGTCGTTCACACATTCTTGTTCTACAGTTCTGATAAACATATCCTACACAGAAGACTGCATACTGCTCAAATACTATGCTCCACTACTGCATGTCATTGAGTCTTTACTCAGACTGTTCCTTTTCAAGAAGTAGCCTATCCTATTGCTACCTGTTGAAACCCTACATCATTCTTCCAAGCATATCCCAAATTTGGATATTATCTTCTCTCTCCTTTTCCCACATTGGTTTTATCTCTCCTACAGAACTTGTAGATCACAGAGACCTATAACAGACCTTAGAGATAACTATTACACAACTGTTATTATGGGTCATAATAGTCTATTAACCATACAAAAGGTGGCATTCTATTTTGCCTCTTGTCTCTCAAACTAGGGATAGTTCTGTTGGAACAGGATTCCTGCAACGTTGTCTAAGAACCCTTCCTTACTCCTTCAAACCTGGGTATGTGCATCCTTAGCTGTCTGCAGATACCTTTGTCATATTGCTTATCAGATGGCATTGAACCTCCTTGTTGGTTTTCCAGTGCATCTACTAGTCAAGGGGTTCCTGGATGTCTTTTATTGCTATACACACATAGCCTCACAAAGTGCCTGACAAATAGAAGACAATAAATGTCTGTGGAATGAATGAGTATATCGTCTGATTGTTGAATAACCCTCAAAATCAATTTCTTGTGAATATGCCTCATTTGAATACAATTAAAATGTAAAATGTCTCATAATCTGTGTGCTTCTTAGAACTGGAAAATATTCTCTCATTGTTATCTGTTTTGTTTCTCTTAAAAATGTAAAGATAATTTAGCTAATTACCTCATAAACCTCCCTTTTTCCCTTAGTAATTTTTGCCCTCACGACTATCAATGCATGCCAAAAAAGACCCCCCAAAACCAAAAAGTGTATGTGGGTGAATGGCTGGGATGAAGCTTACCTTTAGAAGAGCATCATCAGAATCAGTACAACCAGTCAAGCATCGTTGCTACACATGCCTAGAAAAGTAAAATAAGAAGAAGAACATTTTCTTTGGGTGTTTGGACTTTTCTTGCTTTTTGTTTGTTTGTTTGTCTACAGAAACACAAAAAGTGTTAATGTATATGCTCTCAATTTTCTAACAAAGGAGAGATTCTATTTTGTTGTAAGGAAATTGCAAGGCTTTTGTTTTGTTTTAAGAGGTAATTAGTAAGTAGAATTTGAAAGACTTGATGGTTGACTGGATATTAGGAAATAATGCAGCACACAGAAGAATCTAGAGTGAATCTCAGTAATTGTCAGTTGTCAGATTTATAGATTTTTATTTAATTATGTTTTCAGCTTCAGGTCAGATCTGATATTCAAATTTGGATATTTTAACTGTTTAAGAAGGACTTCATTTTGAAGTTGTGTGCAATATTTTATTAATGTGAATTATATTCTTTTGGTGGTAATGATTACAACAAATTTAATGTTATACAATAGGTGTATTTTTGTGTTAAAATATTTTTACAAATAAAATCATTTTAATGTAACTGAGAACATTTTTTAATTCTGGGAAAGAAAACTTGTGGGATATTTTGTAATATTAGTAATGAACACTTTTATTTATCTGTGAAGCAAATTTACGTTTTCATTGATTATAATTTATTCCAGAAGAAGACTCTATATCTGGCAAAATTAGATTCTATTTGAAATTATTTTATTTTGCTGATATTATTAATTATGAAAAAAACATTTTGTATACAATCAACACTATTTTTAAAAGCTGAATTTTCAATATTTTGGTTAATTTTTGATCCATTAATTCTGTCTTCTGGTCAGTTCTCTGCCTGCTACTATCTACTATTGCAATTTCTTGGTGTCTCTTCCCAATATCCACTCTTTTCAGAATTGTGGTCTAAGATGCAAAGGTATAAATTGTGAATTTCATCATAGAGCTTCCATCAAAGGTTTTTTGAATATAGCGATTGTCATTGTCTCACATAGTTGACATGGAAACTAGAAATTAAGGAAAAAAGACAATAGCCCTTGCTTCTTGAGGGAATAAATTAAAAAAAAAAAAAAAGTCAGGTGGTGAAAATAAGTGCTGCAGTGAACTGGAAAGCAGGATAAAAGGTATGGAGCTTGCTGGTGAGGTTGAGGATTGATATTTATATAGGGAGGTCAAAAAAGCCTCACTGATAAGGTGATATTTGAGCAGAAACCTTAAAGAAATGAAGGAGCAAACCATGTAGGCATCTGGGGAGAAGAGTTCCATACTGAGGGATTAATAAGAGCAAATGCCTTCATGCAGAAGCATACTTGGAATGTACTTGTTCACAGATTTGGGTGTACAGCTGGAGTACACTGAGTGGGAGAATGCGAGATGAGGTGAGCAAAGGTGAGCCACGTGGCCAGAACATGTAGGGTTTGATTGATTTATGTAATGACTGAGGTTATTTTTGTCATGGTCCCTGAGTATGAGCAGAGACGTGCCATGATCTTTCTCACATTTTAAATGGGTTGTGCTGCCTGCTTCTTTCAGAATGGATTGCTGGGGAGCAAGAATGGCAGTAGGGAAAGAAACTAAGCTATTTCAACAATACTGCTGAGTGAGAGATGACAGTGGTTCAGATCAAGGTGGGGGAAGTAGAAGTTGTAAGAAATACTCTACATACATTTTGAAGGTACGATCATACACTGATAGACAGAAGATGAGAAAACTCAGACTCCTCTTTGGCCTAAGAAATTGGAAGAATGGGCTTGCCATTTACTGAGAAGATTAGGGAAGAGGAAAGACTTGTTTGCCTGTTTGTTTGTGGGGATGATAAGAATCAGGCACTCATTTTTGGACATGTTAAGCTTGAGATTCCAATTAGATTTCCAGTTGGAAATGTCAAGCAAGCAATTAAATATATGGATTTGGAGTCTAGAGGGGAGATCTGAGCTGGAAGTATACATTTGAGAGATACCATCATGTAGATGGACTTAAAGGTACAAAACTAGAGCAGATTATTGAGGAGTGACCAGTTGATTGAAGAGAGATAAAAGAATGAAAATTCCAACATGGCTTTCTTTAATGGTTAGAGGGAAGGCAAAGAGGAACAGTCGGGGGGGATGAGATTCTGGAAGTCAAGTGAAGAAAGTGTTTCAAGAAGGCAGTGGTAATCGCATGTGTCAAGTATTGTTGAGTAGGATGAGAACTGAGTATTGATCATTGGGGATTAGTGGGATTAATTTTTGACTTTGACAAGAACTATTCTTGTAGAGTGGTAAGAATGATTGGAGTGAATTTCAAAGTGAATGGAAGGAATGGCATTAGAGATGGGGAGTATAAGAACTCTTTTGAGCAAACTTCTATAGAGTGAAGCAGAAAAATGAGACAGCGAATGGATATTTTTAGTGGGAGTGATTATTGTATGTTTGATTAATGATGTGAATGATCCCACAGAGAGAGGAACATCGATGAATCAGGAGTACAAAGAGAATTGTTGGAGTAATGTACTTGAGTAGGCAAGAAGTGATGATTGCACCATGAGAGGAACCTGAGGGTTTGCCTTAGACAGAGTGTTGGGAAATCATCCACAATAACAGGAGAGAAGACTGTGTGGGTACAGAGGCTGGTCCATTGGCAGATATGACAGTGGGTGGTTATTAGATTGAAAACTAGGTTATCAGCACCAAATAAGACCTGAGAGGGAAGTGCTGGAGATTAAGGTGGGGAGAGGATCCTCTGTCATCTAGGAGGGAGTGAGGTAGAATGGGCTAGGGAAATGATTTAGGATTTCTAGGCAGCACTGAGGGCCTGCTAATTCATATCAATAATAGCTACCTGTTTACCAAAATCTATGTTCTCTCCTTCCAGGTCACACATGAAATTTCCCAAGCTCCCTTAAAATTAAGTGTGGTTTGATGGCTAGAATGTGAGTGGAAGGGATGTGTTCTACTTCCAGGTCCAACTTCAACAGGTCTCCCATGAGCACTACATTCTATTTTCCCCTCTGGTTAGCAGAATGGAGATAAACCCCAGGGTGACCTTAGAAGGCTACAGATTAAAGAGAGGAAAACCTTTTTTTGTCAGCCTGGAACCTAAAAGGGGGGTAGGCTTGAACCACTGACCTGTTCACTTAACCAGTATTATTACATGAGCAAAAAAATCAACTTTTGCTGTGCTTGTGACATTATACATTATGGGGGTGAGTGGCAGCTGGGTGTAGGGAGGTTCATGTCCTAGAGCAGCTAGATAAGGAAAAGCTAATTGATCTTTATTACAGTTGATTCTTTCACTGTGTTTCCATGTTTTATTCACTGGTTTTTAATTTCTTCTTTTCTTTAGATTCCTTACTGACAAATTAATTTTTAAAACTATCTCAAACATTTATTGAAAGATGGTGGTGCAGTTGGTTAAGCGTCCAACTCTTGATTTCAGCTCAGGTCATGATCTCATGGTTTGTGGGTTCAAGCCCCATGATGGGTTCCACCATGTCAGTGCAGAGCCTACTTGGTATTCTCTCTCTCTCCCTCTCTCTCTGCCCCTCCCCCATCAAAATAAATAAATGAGCTTTAAAAAATTATTGAAATAAAAAATAATTGAAAGTGTTGTAAAAGTATTTGTAAATAAAAACACCTAGGGTGGCATCTGACTTTGGCTCAGGTCATGATATCACAGTCTGTGAGTTCCAGCCCAGCATCGGGCTCTGTGCTGATGGCTCAGAGCCTGGATCCTGTGTCTTTCTGTGTCTTTCTCCCCTCTCTGCCCCTTCCCTGCTCACGCTCTGCCTCTCTCTGTCTCAAAAAATAAAAATAAAAACACCTAATGCAAAGAATATATTATATTACATTTTATTATTTTATATGTATTTATATATTACATATTTATTTGTTTATATTCATGTATTAGTTTCCTAGGGCTGCCATAATTAAGAACTACAAACTGGGTTATTTAAGTAGCAGTTTTATCATCTTATAGTTTTAGAGGCTAGAAGTCTGAGATGAAGCTTTCAGCATGGTTGCTTCCTTCTAAGGGCCATGGAGAGAATCTGTTTCATTTCTCTCTGCTTTCAGGGCTTTCCTGACAATCTTTGGCATCCCTTGGCTTACAGGTCCATCACCCCAGTCTTTGCCTTCATCTTCACATGGTGTTCTCCTTGTGTGAATTTCTCTATGTTCAAATTCCTCCATTTTATAAAGACACCAGTCATCCTGGATTAGGACCTGTGCTAACTTGATTTCATCCTAACTTGATTACCTCCATAAAGACTCTGTCTTCAGACTCTAAGTTAACTAAGGGTTAGTATTCCAATGTATGTTCTTTGGGGAGATACAGTTCAACCCATAACAATATTATGCTACAAGATCTGACAGCAGAAGGGAGGGAGCATGAATCTCATGGAATCAGTTTGGAATCCCAGCCCTGTCACTCACTTTCTTTGTTACTGAATCCTAGGTGTTTTGACTCTCTGAGCCACAGTTTCTTCTTTTGTAAAATCATGGTAGGGACACCAATCATATTAGATTTTTATAAGGATTTTTATGAAATGTTGGGCAATTATTAAGCACTTGATAGCTATTACTCAGATAATTATTACTCAAAATAATTATGATACATCTCACAACAAATAATTGTTATGATCCAAGTGTACATTACAATACTCTTGCTATGGAAATATTATAGGGTTAAGGAATGATCCTGCTATCTCATAAAAAAAAAAATCCAAGTAACCTAAGCTGTCTTAATTTAATTACTATTAATGTCATCGTTTCAATGTAATCTTGACTGTGGGACTCACAATCTCAATGCATCCTTTATTAATTGACACCTGTACTTGAATGCTTGTCCTTAACTGAGTTTTATTTGATACGAAATGATATATCATGGGATTAGCTACTTACTTCAAAGTCATGTTCTTTCGTGATTTGTGTGTTGAAATGAATCAATTGTTTGCAGTTAAAAAGCTGATGAACTACTCACAGGACTGAAAAGCTCCCCAAAAGTTTAGAATTCTGAAAGTGCCTATGCATCTGAGGGGCACACAACCAGTTCCCTTTCAGGTGTCACATTGTCCTTGAAATGGAGCGCTACCAGATTTCACAGTATAAATGCATGATTCTTTGATACCCTACCATTCTCTATTCAATCTCTGCCCAGAACAGTAGCTCCAAAAGCACGTTCATTCTTCTCTTTTTGACTTCTTTATTTTATTTTTTTTAATAACTTGTAAGGTTTATTAGTTTTCCCACCAGGATGAACTGAGCAGGAGACAGCTGCTGGGCTAATAGGAGGAACAGCTGGCTGTATTATTTCTTCAGTTACTGCGTGTACCTGTATCTATTCACCTAAAACCCAACAAATCTGATCCTTAGACACAAATGCTAAATCAGAAACTGAATCAATGGAAAAGCAAAAGAAGTGAAAGGAAAAATGTAGTCTCTCCACTTGGAAATGGATGTGGGTAAGAGGAAATGGTGAAGTTCAGAAAGCAATTGTAATATCAAATGAATCAGGATATGATTATCAAGAGAAGCAAAGAGAAAAATACCAGACAGTTGAAGGCAAACAGGAATATTTTCAGACATCTTACAGTGCCTTTTGTCCAAGTGGATTAACGCATTGGCATACGATAGCCACTGGCAGCATTTTTTCCATTTACATTCTTCACCTGTCACTGTACAATTTGTTTCACACCTACCTTTTGGAACTTAAAATGGATTCTGGGGCTTCCAGTAAGGGACAAAAGAGGAAAGAAAAAAAACCAAAACAGTTGACATGAAAGTCATCAGAAATCACTCACAGCTGTAACTGTACTGCCTATGTCCCATTTTCTATTTACCAACCTGAGTGCTAAGTAGGTCCATGTCTACTCTACAGATTTTCTTTATATGGACAATAAAACGCGTGTTGAGCTATTAGCACCTGCTACAACTAGGGTTTCATTAAGGAAAACAGATACAGTACCTGGAAATGTCAGTCATAAAACTCCATTCAGAGTACAAACAGTGCTTAAAAACAGCGGAAGGACAGCAAAAAGAGAAGATGCGGTATGGCCATTAGGCTGGAGTTGGAGGGGGAGAAGCAGAAAGGAACTGAAGCAGAAAATTAAATGGTCTGATGCTGACTTTGAATAATAGCTCTTGGGTGACCCTGAATCTTACAACTGGAAGTGTGCACATATTAAAATTCTCCAGTTGTGATCAGTTTTCAGTGTGCAAGATATTTCCCCCTCTAAATGTGCTGTTAGGTGAGTGGGAAGAAGCCAGTCATTTAAAAAACTCTTGGAGGCTCTGCATCCATTTTATATCCTTGTGAAAGCTGTTGATTTCCTCTCCTTTCATTAACTCCTCCAGAAACATTGGCCCTCATGTGGGTCCTTCACTCATCAGAATCTAACTATTGCCATCCATTTTGGTTCTGCTGCCCAGCCCTAGCGCTCGGAGATCACCACAAGGGATATCGGGTCTGTGGAGGTATTTGTTAGCACTGCCAGATACATCTCCACAGAGATGTTATTTCCCCCCTCCATTTTTATTAACTATTCTTTTGTTTCAAAACTGCCCACCCTTTTCCATCCTCAGTTCTTTTCACCAATGATTTGCCACAAAGTGAACCCCATCTTAAGTGTTGAGCAGTAGTATTTAGACTTTGATGTGTTATAATTACTCACAATTAGTTAATCCCACAGTGTCTCTGACTTTCTAATATTTTAGCTATAGGCATTATTCAGTTATTATTTTTCTATTTAGAGGGAAAATTTTCCTGTAATAATTTCTCTTTAACATAATTTTTATTTCATTTTTTTAAATGTTTATTTTTTTTTTTTTTTTTTTTTTTTTTTTTTTTTTTTTAAATTTTTTTTTTTTCTTTTTTTTCAACGTTTTATTTTTGGGACAGAGAGAGACAGAGCATGAACGGGGGAGGGGCAGAGAGAGAGGGAGACACAGAATTGGAAACAGGCTCCAGGCTCTGAGCCATCAGCCCAGAGCCCGACGCGGGGCTTCGAACTCACGGACCGCGAGATCGTGACCTGGCTGAAGTCGGACACTTAACCGACTGCGCCACCCAGGCGCCCTAAATGTTTATTTTTGAGAGAGAGAGAGAGAGACAAAGTGTGAATGGGAGAGGGGCAGAGAGAGAGGGTGACACAGAATCAGGGGCAGGCTCCAGGCTCTGAGCTGTCAGCGCAGAGCCTAATGTGGGACTCGAACTCAAGAACAGTGAGATCATGACCTGAGCCGAAGTCGAACGCTCAACTGACTGAGCCACCCAGGAGCCCCTTTAAGATAATTTTTTTAAAAATAATATTCCTAAGGAGAGAATTATGGGGGAGGAAGACCTAAGGTGCATTTTCACTTTTAAGTTTTTGGGGCAATACAGTCCAGCATTGTACTCTTAACCACCAGTCCAAATTATCTCTTTTGTTTTTTCAGTCCAAGTTATTTCTGATGAACTAAAGATGCTACATGCAAAACAACCAGCTTTAAAAATTGCTGTATCTTGGTAACTTCCAAATATCTATCCCTTCCTATGTGATTATTCAGAATGCAATGAAAGTGATATTTTCTTTATATTGATTATTATATAAATAAGAAAAGGCTAAACAAATTATTAAATTATAATCTCCAAAAGAAACAAAATATGTTTTTAACTCCCAAGAAGCCCTAATAATGTCTTTTCACTTCTATCTTCTTCCCTACATGAGGTCTAGAACCGCCACATGTATGCCATTCTCTCCTTCACAGACGAAATTCTGGGTCATGGAAAGAGTGAACAAGTCTCACAACCCCTTTACAGTGTCTGGTTCTTTTGTCCCTGAGTGGGTTTACTTAATACTCACTGTATTAGTTTTCTATTGCTGCTGTAACAAATTACCACAAACTTTTAGATTCTTAACACATACTATCTTACAGATCTATAGTGTAAAAGTCCAGTGAGGATTTTTTTCTCCCTGAGCTAGAATCCAAGTGTCAAAAGGGCTGCATTCATTTTTGGAGTCTCTAGGGGAGAATCCGTTTCCTTGCCTTGTTTTAACTTCTAGAGACTGTTCACCTTCTTTGATTCATAAACCCCTTTCACTTTCAAAGCCAGCAATAGCCAGTCAAGTCTTTATCTTACTCTGACATTTCTGCCTCTGTTTTACCCATTTAAGGCCACTTGTGATTGTGCACACTCACATAATTCAGTATAATCTAAATATGGCCAGCTGATAAGCAAACGTAATTCCATCCATAACCTTAACTTTTCCTTGCCAAAAACATATTTACAGGTTCTGAGAATTATGTTGTGGATGTTTGGGAAGGCCATTGTTCAGTCTACCACACCCACCCTCTTAAAAGCCTAAAGGAAAAGAGAGATGAGATTACTATGGAAATTTCCAGTTACATGAACCTGAGAACCATATTATTTGAAGTTAACTGTTATTCAAAATCTATGTTCAGTGCAATATAAATTTATAAGTAACTTCTGCTTTAGTTTCCTGTCTTTAATGATGTGTCATAATTTTGGACCAGAAACTCTATGTGATATAAGGGAAAGAATATGACCTTTGGGATCAAAAAGGCCAGTATTCAAATCCCAATGTCATGACTCAGTGAGCCTCTGTTTCCTTATTTTTACAATGGGGATAAAGATGTCTGTCTTGAGTGCAATGAGGAAGACACAACTGATGCACACAAAAATATGCAAAGTGTAATATTTGTATGAATAGTGATAGATGGTGCAACCCCTATGAGAAGTACCAGACACATGGTAGCTGTTTGGCAAAGGTCATCACTCTCCTTAGTGCTCATTGTATAATGAGTGACACTGAAGCATCTCTACATTCTGGAGGCGAAATCTGATTGGGAAATCTCAGGATTCACACAACACAAATTTTGGATCTGAGTTCCTGCAAAAGCCTGAGGCCAATACTAGTCTTTGGTCTCAGTTGGTCTTGGTGAGATTGTCATGGAGCTCAGATTTGGCAAGTATAGTAAAGTTGTTATTTGTCCCAAATTGCATGACAGCTGGTTCAATCCCTGACAGCGATTTCAGTCAGGGAGCATTCAGCCCTTTGAAATTGATAATTTGCTGCTCCTCTTTTTCTCTTATCCTCCTTTATATTCCACTGTTAAATATAGAATGGGGAGAAATTATTTTGGCTTGGATACATGAAATAAAGGAACATATAATGTTGTAGTTTTCAAATTAATATAGATTATATCATAAAGCATGGAATACATAATCCTATATGTTATATAACCCATATTTTAGATACATAAACAGTATAATAGACCTAGGATAATAATAATAAGCTATCACATCCTTCTAAAAATAATTATATATGGTGGTCAGCAAAATAATGATCCCCAGAAGATGTTCACATCCTAGTCTCTGGGACTTGTGAATATTGCTGTATATGGCAAAAGAGAGCTAGGTTGCTGATTCAATTAAGATGCCAGTCAGCTGACCTTTAGATGGGGAGATTATTATTTAGATGGGTTAGCTGGGTGGGCCCAATCTGATCCCATGACCTCTTAAAAGTGGAAAAGAGAGAAAAATAAAATAAAAAGAGGTCATTCTTCAGGACTTAAATTGGTATCTGTTATTTTGTAAATTTCTTAACCATTCAGAAATAAATGTTGTAATATCCTTAGAAATGAAAACGGTACATACACTCCATAAGCTTCTTGAAAACACTTCTAGTTTATTGTTTATTGTTTAAACTGTGGATATCTGGTACACATAAATTAACTGTCTATTTACCTGTGCTTGAAGGAGAAGATGAGGAGTGACTATTGTTAGTGTGAGGTTTTCCCCAAACTCCATCACTTCCTCTTTTTCCCCTCTGGGGCACCCTTGCTGATTAAGTGGTATATACAGGGACTAAGCCAACCGGGGAAACAACGATAGGCTCATTTTTTAATAACCAGGAGAGTGTCTGCTATTTTCAGATCAAGACTATGGTAAAAACTGGAAAAACAGGGCACCTGGGTGGCTCAGTTGGTTGAGCATCTGACTCTTGATTTGGGCTCAGGTTATGATCTCAGGGTGGTGAGGTCGAGCCCCACGTTGAGCTCCAAGCAGAGTGTGGAGCCTGCTTAAGATTCTCTCTCTTTCTCTCCCTCTGCCCTTCTCCCTGCTCTCTCTATATAAAATAAAATAAAATAAAATAAAATAAAATAAAATAAAAATAAAATAAAATAGTAAAGTAAAACAAAATAAAATAAAAGTGGAAAAAAGAGAACCAGAGAAATGATCATGTGAAAGGGACTGGTCCTCTGTTGCTAACTTTCAAAATGATCTTCTGTGAGTCCAAGAATACAGAGGGATTCTAGAAACTGGAAAAGTCAATAAAATATAATCTTCCCTAGAGCTTCCCAAAAGGAACACAACTCTGCCAGCACCTTGATCTTAGCCCAATGAGATCAGTCTTGCACTTCTAACCTACAGAACTGTAGAATAAAACATTTTTATTGTTTTAAACCGCTATATTTGTGCTTGTTTGTTATTGGAACTATGGAAAACCAATACATATGCCATGTATCTAAATTGCTATAGTAATTTATCGGGTAAGTAAACTACTTACAACATGATAATAACTTTAAAAATATGTACCATGGGGCGCCTGGGTGGCGCAGTCGGTTAAGCGTCCGACTTCAGCCAGGTCACGATCTCGCGGTCCGCGAGTTCGAGCCCCGCATCGGGCTCTGGCCTGATGGCTCAGAGCCTGGAGCCTGTTTCTGATTCTGTGTCTCCCTCTCTCTCTGCCCCTCCCCCGTTCATGCTCTGTCTCTCTCTGTCCCAAAAATAAATAAACATTGAAAAAAAAAAAATTTAAAAATATGTACCAAGTGAATATCTTGGTAAACACTGTGCCTATCATTTTATTTAATAAATTTCTTCCAAAATTCTACACTTCATAGATAAGGTTTTCATTAAATCAAACATAACAGATTGAGATACTGTAGAAAATTTTAAAGGAGATTTCAAAGCAAATGCAAAAGTTCAGGGCATTGCCATTACATTACTGTATGCAAAGAATTTTATTTCCGGTGCTATGACAACTGCATTTGACGAGGACAAATGATGTTCATGTTTTTTAGATGTGGGGATAACAGTATCAATTTACTTTTAAAAGCCATTTTCTGTTTGTATCTACCACACCTATAGTCTAAGATATTAAATTTTTTAAGTTTTAAAACTCTACAAGATTTCATGAAAGCCCAGAATACTGTCTCATATGTACTCCTATCATTATGAGGGAGGAAGATAGTGTTTTCTGACAATTACATCATTTCACTAATCATTCTGACAACTCTCCAAGTCGATGGCAACTATTTTAGAATAGTCAATGTACGCCTCTCCCATTGAAAGGGCAACAGAGCAGGATCAGGACTGTGTATATTGTTCCAGATCATTGTAGAAGGCTGGATAGGATGGAAGGCGAGCCTGTGTCTGCAAGCTCTCAGGCTCACATTTTCTGCTTTGTTTAACTGCAGTGTTTCTTCTGTGAAATGCATTCTTTCTCCAAGCTCTCATGTAACAGTCTGACTGTTGTCCCTTCCCTTTTACTTTCCACTTCAAAAAAGACAAATAAGGACATGAAGGAAACGTAAGTGAGAAATACTTCAAAGTCAGTTTTCTGCTTGTCATGGCCTACACTCATCTCTCCACTCCTGATACAGACTTGCTGGAAGACTGAGGTTTGACTTAACACTTAAGAATGTTCCAGAAGTGTGCTTTGTAGCAATGCCCCTGAAGAAAATGAATGCTTACTCCGTGAGCTGCTGTGAAGCAAGGCAATACACACAGAGACACATCGTTCATCTTCTTCTGGCTCCAGGGGCCTCTCCCACCAGCCTGTTTGACATATAAAATTTCCACATCACTTGGTGGTAAAGCCGCCTGCTGCTGTCTCTGTATAGGGAAAAGTGCTAGAGATCTGTAAAGGTATAGAAGTTGTTACTTTTGTAAACGAGAAGTACCAAGTACGAAGTAGGAAGGGAAATAGGACGAGGAGAGAAAGTAAAGTTGGAATGAATGCAAGATGGGAAAAGAACTGAAAGCTTACCACAAGAGGAATCATCATGTAACCTTATAGATTTTAGGGACCACACTTTAACATGTTTAAGGACTGAGTTACCTCATAACAACCATAACAAACAACAAATTTTTAAGTAAGATTTTTAATGTTAACATGTTTAAGGACTAAGTTACCTCTTAACAACCATAACAAACAATGAATTTTTGTTTCTACAAAAAAGCTATGCTACAAGTTCTGCTTGTACACAGGCAGAAAATACAGATGCCTGCCTGACTGGAGTGCTTTTCTTTATATACATACATGTATAAACATTTGTATTTGGCACAATTACTTTTTATTGTTATGATCGTTTAACACAGGTTCTCATGGAAAGTACTTACTGCTACATAATTTAAAATTCCTCTTCCATGGGATCTTGAAATCTTCAAAGATAAATCTTGATGTTTTTCATCTGTAAAGATGGTGGTTTTATAATTGGTGGGGTTCCTGCAAGAATTAAATTAGATGACACATAGAAAAATGCCTAGCATAATCCCAGGATTTAGATGCTCTCTACATGTGAGTTTTATATGCTTTTACCTTTCTGCTTTGCTGATATTCTCCTTCTCTATTAGAATTATCTTCTTCTTCCCTTTGTTGTCTCTTCTTAGTTCTCCACACTTCACCCCCTACCCACAGCATTTTAACTTATAGCTTGATATCTGAAGGTCCTGATAAGCTTAAACCGGCAGGCTTCTGTTTGACACTATAGAGAACTTTGGATCTCTGGATCTTTCACTTGGAAACAGTTCACGTGATGGACATCATTGTAGTTCTAAATGTGGGTTATTATAGAATCACTCTAGTCTTTACTTATCTGTCTTTATCTGTGCATAATTGCCTGAAGTAGGGAAGCAGCAATAAACAGCCAGAAAGTTCTACCACTGTGTTTCTGAAAGGACTTGATGATAGTGAACTACTGGGTATGATAGTAAACCAACATTTTGTATTTAAGTACCAATGATAGCACATGATATAACTCAGAGGAGGGTTATATGGAGACCCATTCAGTTATCAAATTAAATCATGATTATTTATTGACTGCTAATGTGTGCTAAAACTCAGAGATAAGATGATGAGTAAAATGGACACAATCTTAAAGTTTAGATAAACCTGAAGGATTTATACCAAAAAATAATGTTGGTATATATCTTTTTGTGCTTTTAAAAAATTTAATTAAAAATATTTTTAATTGTAAATGATTATTTTAGGAGCCTCACATAAGTGAAATCATACTATATTTGTCCTTTAGAGATTTGCTTATTTCTCTTAGCATGATGTCTTCAAAATTCATCCATGTTGTAGCATGTGTCATAATTTCTTTAGTTTTTAAAGTTGAATAATATTCAATTGCACATATAAACCACATTTTATTTATTATGCATCCACTGATGAACAGTTGGGTTGCTGCCACCTTTTAGTTATTGCGAATAATTCTTCCATGAACATGGATATGCAGATACCTTTTACACACCCTGCTTTCAATACTTTTGGGTATATACACAGAAGTAGTAATGCTTAAATATGTTTATTCTACTTTTAATTAAAAAAATGACAAACTCTTTTCCTTAGCTGTAGCCATAGTTTACATTCCTTTTAACCATGCATATGGATTCCAATTTCTCCATATCTTTGCCAACATTTTTTATTTTATTTATTTTATTTTATATTTACTTTATATGTATTTTATTTTATCTTATCTCATCTTATTTTTAATTTAATTTAATTTTTAATTCTTTTATAGTCACCCTAATAAGTGTGAGAGGACATCTGATTGCAATTTAGGTTTGCATTTGCCTCATGATTAGTAATGGTGAACATCTTTTCATGTGCTTAGTCACCATTCATACATCTTCCTTAGGGAAAAATGTATTCAAGTCCTTGTCCTTTGCCTATTTTTTTAATAGGGCTGGGATTTTGTTGTTATTGTTGAGTTGTGATGTTGATATATTTTTTAAGGCTAAAAGTGCCTTTTATTTGCTGTTGTCTTAAACTTTCTAATGATCATAGAAATATTATATTCCAGAGAAATTCCACCTATTTTTTACATATTTTCTTTTATTTTTAGTAATATGATTTCAATAGTTAAGTCAAAACTAGGCCATCAGTGGGATTTGCCTCATATTACATTATCTGGTCCCAGAAGTTATCTCTTCAGAAAGAGGCCTTCCGAACCATTCCATTTTCACTTTCTCAGCTTTTTGTAAAGAAATACATCCTCTGGAGATAAAATTTCACATGCTTACTCATTGCATTAATGAAAAATAAAGTTCTGAAATGTTTTGAAGGTGGATTCAAAGGTTTTTTTTTGTTTTTTTTTGTTTTTTTTTCTATTTATTGGAAGATTTGGAATAAATTGCAGACACAAAATCCTTTCGGCCACTGGGTCACTTTTAATCAACAGCCTTGTTTAGATGTATTAGTAAACTTTATTTTAATCTTCTATTTTACGATATGTTAACAGGAACTAAACCAAGTTTTCAATGTATCCCTGAGCATACAACAAACATGCAGATGATTTACATATTCTAAGACACCATTCTACCTTATATAAATATACTTGATGCTATTTTCTTGCTCACAGTAGAATAAAATGTTAATAATTTGGTGAGTCCCTGCAATTTTACTATCCATTTCTTCCTGGTTCTATATAACATTTAGTGAGCACTAAACCCTAAAAGACTCAGGCAATTCAGTTTGAATAACCACTTAAAAGTACATATGCTTACTCAAAATAACTGAGGTACTTGATTCTGCAAAATGAAGTTGAAAAATCCCTGAAGAACAGACTCTTATGAAATAGAAGGTTGCAAACTGACTTTCATTTATATCCCTGGATATTTTTTCCAAGAAAATTACACTCACCTGCATATTTCTTTATACAAATATTTTCTATTTTTAAGAAATGGCTAGAAACTCACCTAGGGTAATTTAAGTGCCAATACACCTAGATTCTAAGAGATTAACTTTTAGATTCTATTCCACTATTTGGTTGAATTCTGTCATTTTTCACGAATTCCCTTCTCTGCTCATATATACATTGTTAAATTAGTCTGAATATTTTATAGTAAATATGTAATATAATAAAATTATTTATATGGATGTACTTAGTATATAATTTAATCTATAGTAATATATAGTGATTAGATATACTCCTTTCTAAAATATTTCTTGAGAGGCTCCTGGGTAGCTCAGTCAGTTAAGTGTCTGACTTCAGCTCAGGTCACGATCTCATAGGTTCGCGGGTTTGTGAGTTCAAGCCCCGCAACGGTCTCACTGCTGTCAGTGCAGAGCCCTCTAGGTATCCTCTTTCCCCCTCTCTCTGCCCCTCCCCTCCTTGCACTCTCTCTCACAGATGAATAAACATTTAAAAATATATTAAAAATATTTATTGAATGAGTGGTATGCTGAGCATTGTCTTAAGTGCAGCATAGGCTCTGGTTAACAAGACCTAAATAGTCTGTGTCCTCATGAAGAGTTCAGTGGAGAGGAAAGGCCATAAATGAATGAAAAAGCAAACAAGCAAAGTACAACACAAATACATTTTGGTGAGTCTCACAAACAATATGCAGAGATGGAGAATAATGTTGGTAGAGAGAAAAGGTGGTTAGAAAAGGCATCTCTGTTTTTCAGCTGAGATGTGAAGAACCAGATAAGAAGGAACCAGACATATAAACTCATGGGGGGGTGAGGGGTTGGATGGGTGGGTGTGTTGAGGGTAAATGTGTAGGCGATTGGTTGTAGTTTTTCAGAGAAAAAGCAAAGCATCAATGGAAAGTAAAAAAAAGGGAGCTTGAGATATGGGTCATGAACAGATGACGCAAGTTTAGATAGACCATCATAAGGATTTCACATTTTATCTACTGAGGAATTTAAAGCAGTGCAAGGGCATGATTTGATGTATGCTTTTTTAAAAGATTATTCTGACTATTCTTTGCAGATTAAATTAAGGAGTAGAAGTGGGAATTGCAGATCAATATGGAGGCCATTTTTCATGGGTTGACTTGGGGATTGCAGTGGAACTACAGAGAAGTAGAAGAAAGTCTATTGTCCTTCATCTGGATGGTTATATTTTGTCAGTGTTTTTTCTAGTACAAGTTTGACTTCTAATTAGGATGTAAAAAACCACAGGGAATGCCACTTCCTCTCCAACAGTGAGAAAAAGCTATATAATGTGCAAAATTACCACTTTTAAACTCATCATAGTGTTGAGTTTTCAAGACCACCAGGTGACTGAAATTTCATAAGACCCTTGGAGGAGCAAATCAGTCAACATGATACCTCACACCAGTAAAAGAAAGGGTAAGAATCATATTATGATCATTTCAATGGATGCAAAAGGAACATTTGATAAAGTACAACATCCATTCATGATAAAAACCATCAACAAAGTAGGTTTGGGGGGAACATACCTCAACATAAAAAAGACCATATACAAATAACCTACAGCTAACATCGTCCTCAATGGGGAAAACCCGAGATCTTTTCTCCTAAGGTCAGGAACAAGAAAAGGATATCCACTCTCACCACTTTTATTCAACATAGTACTGGAAGTTGAAGCCACAGCAATCAGACAACAGAAAGCAATAATAAAAGGCATCCAAATCAGTAAGGAAGAAGTACATCTTTTACTATTTGTAGATGACATGATAACTGTATGGAAAAAACCCAAAAGACTCCACCAAAAAAACTAGTAGAACTGATAAATGAATTCAGTAGAGTCACAGGATACAAAATCAGTGTACAGAAATCTGTTACATTTCTACACACCAATAATGAAGCAGCAGAAAGAGAACTTAAGAAAACAGTCCCATTTACATTTACACCAAAATAACAAGATACTGGGGATCTTGAATAAACCGGACCAAAAAAGTGAAAAACCTGTACTCTGAAACCTACAAAACACTGATGAAAGAAAAATTGAAAACAATACAAAGAAATGAAAAGAAATTCCATGCTCATGGATTGGAAGAAACTGTATATATATAGCTATAGTTATATAGTTATATATATAGTTATATATATATTATTAGTTATATTAGTAACTATATATAGTTATATATAATATTATATATTATAGTTATATTAGTTATATTATATAACTATATATATAGTTATATATATAATTATATATAGTTATATAGTTATATACATAGTTTATATATTTATATAGTTTATATACATAGTTTATTTATATATATATATATTTAATGTTTATTTACTTTTGAGAGAGAGACACAGCACAAGCAGGGAAGGGGCAGAGAGAGAGGGAGACAGAATCTGAGGCAGGCTCTGGGCTTTGAGCTGTCAGCACAGAGCCCAATGCAGGACTAGAACTCCCGAACCGTGAGATCATGACCTGAGCTGATGTCAGAGGCTAAACCAACTGAGTCACCCAGGCTCCCCAAGGAAGAACAAATATTGTTAAAATGTCCACACTACTCAAAGCAATCAACACACTTAACACAATCCCTATCAAGATACCAACAGCATTTGTCAAAGAACTAGAACAAAGAATTCTAAAATGTGAATAGAACCACAAAATCCCTTGGAGGAGAGTAGGACGTCAAACTTTAGCCTTTGGCAGATTACAGGAGGAAGAGGTGGCAGCCATCCAGGTGTGAAGTTCAGAGGAAACAACTGAAATGTAAATGAATTTTTTTTAAAGTTTGTTTTATTTATTTTGAGAGAGAGAGAGAAAGAGAATGAGCAGGGGAGGGGCAGAGAGAAAGGGAGACTGAGAATCCCAAGAAGCATGAGATCACGACCTGAGCCAAAATCAAGAGTCAGATGCTTAACCAACTGAGTCACCCAGGCACCCCTGTAAATGTATTTAAAATTAGTTTTAAAAGGTTGGGTGTGGGGTAGCATGACAATTTGAATCTGTGGGAGTCCCAGACATAGAATTTATGCTTCTTTACCACTATTTTCCATGGACCTTCACTGGATACCTGAGAAGAACTGGGGACAGAGCAGTGAATATCAGAGAGGCCTCTCTGGTAATGCATGTGATAATACCACCTGCTAGTGGTTTAGCACTGGTGCACATGTGTGAGATCCACCTATATTGTGGACTCTTCTCCTTAGGTGAGGCAAAAGCTGTCTGCTGCTGGGTGCAAGGTAGGAGACTCTTTTGCTTCCCCCAGTAACACCCAGAAAAGACTGGGTGCTGCCAGGGGAAAGATGAAAGTAAAAGCATCTGTCACTGAAGGTGGGGAAGGAGACCCATACATGCCTGGGGTCTTACACAGGAGAGAAACTATTGTTCCACTGCCTCTGGGAGAGGAAAAGGAAAGCTACTCATGCCAAAGATCCTCACCAACTGAAAGCATTTTGGCATAAATGAGGAGGGCCAGGAATGCTGAGAAAGTTCTATCCCTCAGGTGTACACGACATGTTTATGACTGAAGCTAATGCAGTAGAATTGAAAAATGCTCTCTGCCCACATCATAGCATTTGAACTGAAAAAAGAAGAAAAGCAGTTGATGGCTAGAGAAGAGGCAAGAACATGAAAAGATACCCTTTTTGTTGTGCCGGTGTGCAGAGATTGCAAAAAGTAGAGCAACACTCAGAGACTCTCTGCTTAGTCTAACTCCAAGACGGCAACAATCCATGTGTGGAGGAATTTGACATATGAGTTGCACAAAATGTAACTATGGCAACAACAAAATCCAAGCTTAATGCCACTATTCAACAGTTCGCCCCTTCCCACTCCCTACCCTCACCACCAAATTCACAACCCGACAGGAGAAAGACATACACCTTTGTGGGTGTAAATATTACTTACTTCAGGCTATAGTGTTCTTTTATATGGCATCCAATCCTAAATTTGAAGCATATAAAAAGAAAAAAAATAAATTAAGCCATTGTCAAGAAATATAGCAATCAACAGGATCAGACTCAAAGACAGCTCAGATATTATAATATTGAGAGAATTTAAAACAATTATGATCAATATTTTAAAGTATCTAGTAGAAAACATATGCATGAAGAAACGGGAAAATTTTGCAGGTACATGCAAACTATAATGCAGTGTCAAGTAGAGATGCTAAAAATGAAAAATGCAATGTTGGAGATGAAGAATCCTTTCCATGGGCTTAGCTGACTGAACATAAAAGAAGGAATAATCAGTAAATATTAAGACATATCATTAGAAATTACCCAAAGTGAAACAAAAGGGGAAATAAGGAGTAAGTAAAGAGCATCCAAAAGCTGTTGGAAAACACAAAATGATATAGTAAAAAGGAAATTAGAGTCACAGAAAGAGAGACGAGAGAAATCAGGACAGAAGAAATACTAGAAAGAGACAAGAGCCAATCATTCGTCCAAATTAATGAAAGCCAAAGAATCACAGATTCAAAGAGCTTACAGAAAAATGTATGTAGGCAAATCCTAGTCAGAATTCTTGTAATGAGCTAAATTATGTCCCACTCCCAAATTTATATGTTGAAGTCCTAAGCTCAGTACGTCAGAATGTGACCCTTTTGAGGGATAGGGTCTTTACAGAGGTAATTAAGTTAAAATGAGGTCATTAGAGTGGGCACTAATCCAATATGACTCATGTCTTTTTAAGAAAAGGATATCTGGACACAAAAATGTACAGAGGAAAGTCAGCGTGAAGACACAGAGGGAAGACAGCCATCTACAAGCCAAGAAGAGAGGCCTGAAAAAGATACTTCTCTCAAGGCCCTCAGAAGGAACCCAGCCCTGCTGAAACCTTGTTCTTGGACTTCAGCCTCCAAAACTGTGAGAAAATAAATTTCTGCTGTTTAAGTCACCCAGTCTGTGTTTCTTTGCTATGGTAGTCCTAGAGAGCTAATACAATGCTGAAAAACAAAGATAGAGATAATCCTGAATGCAGCAAGAGGAAACAAGATAAATCATGTAAAAGAAATAGGAGAATGAGAGTAGATTGGTCATTAGAATTTTGCATGATGGAAAGCAATGGTGCAACATCTGTAAAGTACTAAGCAAATGAACAAAAACCCTATCCTTCCAGAATTCTGTATTCAGCAAAAATCTTTCAAAAGCTAAAGCAAACATTTAAAACAAAACCCAAAAGTTGAGATAATTCATGATCAGCAGACATATACTTTAAGGTATATTCAAGGAAATTTCTTCAGGTGAGGGAAGATGATACAGACAAAAATTTAGATCCATACAAAAAATAAAGAGCACGTAGGATGGTAAAAGCACATGGAATTTTTTAATTTTTTTAAATCTATTTAAAAGACTCAAAGGCTGATGAAAATAGTGGAGTTTAAACATATGTAGAAATAAAATGTATGAGATCAAAGGACAAAAGGATCAAAATGGAGAGATATTGTAGAGTTCTTATTTAAAGTAACATGTTATTTGAAGAGAGACTAAGAAAAATTAAAGACACAAATCACTAATATTAGGAATGATAAAAGGTTATCACTATAGATCCTATAGATATTAAAACCTGATAATAAATTCATATTTTGATAAAAATTATGCCCAGATATTTGACAAATTATATATGATGGACACAATTATTGAAAAATACAAGCTATTAAAAGCTTGCTCTGAAAGAAATAAACTGAATATCCTTATACCTGTAAAGAAAATGGAATTTGTAGTCAAAAGCTTTGCTGCGAACAAACTTCAGGTCCAAATAAAATCATTAGAGAATTCTACCAAAATTTTAAGAAAGAAATAATACCAATTCTACACAAAATATATAGACAATTCCATGGGGCGCCTGGGTGGCGCAGTCGGTTAAGCGTCCGACTTCAGCCAGGTCACGATCTCGCGGTCCGTGAGTTTGAGCCCCGCGTCAGGCTCTGGGCTGATGGCTCAGAGCCTGGAGCCTGTTTCCGATTCTGTGTCTCCCTCTCTCTCTGCTCCTCCCCCGTTCATGCTCTGTCTCTCTCTATCCCAAAAATAAATAAACGTTGAAAAAAAAAATATATAGACAATTCCAAAGAATCTATGAAAAAGCTACCAGAACAAAGAAAGGAATTTACAAAGTTGAAGGATACAAGGGTAATATATACTAAACAAATCAATAATATTTCTGTATGCTAAATTTCTAACTGGAAAAAACAATTTCAAATTAGAATTAAAAAAAAGGCGACACCATATCCAATAGCATTAAAAATATAAAGTACTGAGGGGCACCTTGGTGGCTCAGTCAGTGAAGTGTCCGACTTCAACTCATGTCATGATCTCATGACTCATGAGTTTGAGCCCAACGCAGGGCTCTCTGCTGGCAGCTCAGAGACTGGAGCCTTCTTTAGATTCTGTCTCTGTCTCTCTCTGCCTCTCCCTTGCTCACACTCTGTCTCTCTCCTCTCAAATATAAATAAACATTAAAAAGTTTTATTTAAAAAATATAAATTACTTAGGGATAAATTTAGCACAGTTTGTACAAAGCCTGTACGCTGAAAATTACAAAATACTGTTGAAAGAAATTAAAGAAGACTTAAGTAAATGAGTTCATGAATTGGAACTCAATATTATTAGTTGTCAATTTTCTCAAAATTGGTCTATCATAATCTCAATCAAGATCTCAGTAAGTCTTTTTGTTTTGGTTTGGTTTGGGGAGTTTTTTTTTTTTGCAGAAATTGGCAAGATGATTCTAAAATTTTTGTGGAAATACAAAGGACCTCTAATAGTCAAAATGCTTTTGAAAAAGGTAAACAAAGTTGGGGAACTCATCAAAACAATGTGCTATTAGTATAAGGTAGACATACAGATCAATGGAACAGAATAGGGAGAATCAGGTACAGAACTACCGAAGGTAAGTTTATGGTTTACTTTCACTGAAATTCTTCATTTCTTCTTAATGTATCATTAATCATCATTGCCTTTCACTATAGTTATTTCTATAAATATTTTATATCCTTAAGTGGATTGTGATAACATGAAAGAGATAGGATATTATTTTATGTTTCTTATATTTACATACAATCTCATGCTTCACCATTAAAAATTCTGTCCCAAAAATTCTGTTCAAACTCCTTTCCAGTATTCTAATATATGCTCAGCCAATTTTATCTCTATCATTTTTTCTTTGTTAACAGCATAACATCTGAAACATAATAGGAGATCAGTAAATATTTTTAAATTAATAAATGAATAATAAAAATTGAGTCTAATTTTTTGGCATAGTTTATTTACACTTTCTTATGTAAAAGGCACATGAACTAGCCATAATCTTTAAAAAAAAAAAAAAACATATGAACTACATAGCATTCTTACCTAACAAGAATTTATTGTTATCTAGACAATGTTTTGAATAGTTGGGGCAAAATCATTGCAACACTTCTCATTGTTGTCTTACATTGCTGAAATAATCCAATCACTGGTTTTACATTAATTTTGTTTTCTTAGTGTTTAAACATTATGCCACATGATTTAATGGATATATGCCCATGATTATTATATTACTCATCATGTGGGTCCCCTTTGGAGTTGAGCACAGCAAACATCCACGAAATCCACAAACAAATAACTATATGTATATATATAAATACACACACACACACACACACACACACACACACACACGTATGTATGTATGTATAACCTAGAAAATAAAAAAACAAAAAGTTTATTTATGTGTAAAAATTTTACAAACTAAGGTTACTGTAGACCTGTGACTAAAATGTAAATACAATTTGCTTCTCTCTCTTTCTAAAATAAAATAAAACAATTTTAAAAATCAAAAATTAAAGAAAAGTTGGGGGCACCTGGGTGGCTCAATCGGTAGAGCCTCCGACTCTTGATTCTGGCTGAGATCATGGCATGGTCCCAGTGTGTGGGATCTAGTTTCACGTCAGGCTCCAAGCTGAGTGTGAAGCCTACTTAACATTCTCTCTCTCCCTCTGCCTCTTACACTGCTCGTGTGCTCTCTCTCTCTCTCTCTCTCTAAAATACAATTTAAAAAATAAAATAAATAAAATGTAAATAAAATTTGCTAAATCTATATCAATGATACCAATATAATACTACTTTTAAAATGTAATTGCATTGTTAAAAGTTAATGAGAAGTTAGATAAAATATATGTTATCATATTTTTCAAATTATTCTTAAAACATTCTTATCCCCAAATTATCAGATATGGTTTATATTTACAAAAGTGACTTGAGGAACTTAAAGTAAAACAAAGGAAGCATTTGTATTTACCCAATTTTCATTTCCTAATAATTTTATCCAACTAATGCATTTTAAAATGACCACAAGTACATTTACATGTTTTGCAAGAAAAAAGACAGAGAATGACATTAAATGTATTTGAAAACCAATTTAAAAATAGATGCTTGTGACTCCAGATTATACATGTGAAAAAGTAAAATGATTTTTTTTATAAATTGGGGAAGTATACTATTCATCAATTTATCACAAAATGGATCTATAGTTAAAATTTACTTATTGGAAACTTTGGAGTATTTGATTCAATTCAACAAAGATTTACAGAGCATCTGTCCTGTACCTGGAAT
The DNA here is from genome assembly GCF_028749965.1 of Puma concolor. Lineage (NCBI taxonomy): Eukaryota > Metazoa > Chordata > Mammalia > Carnivora > Felidae > Puma > Puma concolor. The sequence continues at coordinate 83,429,100 of NC_141671.1, forward strand.
TGTTCCAGAGATTTGAGATACATCAGTGAAGAAAACAAAGATTCCAGTATGTTGGAAGCTTACATCCTAGCAAGAGAGAGCCAAAATTAACAATAATTAAAGTGTGTGTGTGTGTGTGTGTGTGTGTGTGTGTGTGTGTGTGTGTATAGCTAAGTGTGTATATGTATTTGTAAGTATGTATGTGTACATACATATACATGTTAGAAGGCTGAAGGGAACATGTGTGTAAGGAGTGCCAGGAGTCCTGGTTAGGAGACATGGATTGAGAAGGTGCAAAAAGTGGCCATGCCTATGTCTAGTAGAATAGTGGTCCAGGCAGAGTGAAATGGCCTAGGTAGAGCAAAGAGCTGTGCAAATGTCCTAAGGCAGCATATGCCTGAGTTTCTGGAGTGTTTGTGGATGAGGCCAGTGTGGCTGGAGCAGTATGAACAAAGAAGCAAGTAGTAAAAAATGAAGTGGGGGAAAAGGGAGAAGGAGGGGGTTTAAAAGGAGGAGGGGAGGAGTTGATCATGTAGGACTTTTTAGGCTATCAAAGATCTATAGCTTTTTCTTTGATGAAATGGGAGGAAACAATTCTTCCTTTTGTATTCAAGGAGAGGAATAAGTAAGGATCACCTAGGGAATGACCTCTCCCTGACTGAATGCTCAGCAAGGTCATCTGCCCCAACTTCATTAGGAAGCATCTCTGATCACTCCAATCCTCTGGACTCAATACTTCCTCTGGGTACCAGGTATCACTGTATTTGCTAGGCACTTACAGGGTTCCCACTACATCTTTGCTTCATATATTTATTCAGTATTTTCTTCAATCTCTACATACATTATATATTTCTTGAAAGTAGTGAGTTTGTTATCCTTCTCAGTATAGCTTCCTTCCACAAAGAATTCAATGAATGTTTTGTAAATGAATAGGGTCTCTGGACTTCATGGAAATGTCAATTTCCGCACTCTTCAAGAGGCATCTTACCTAGAATAGACAACAAATGTTCCATCATCTTGAAATGCATGCCCCCTAAAAAGTGATACTGCGCTTTTAGGGTTTTTTTTTCTGTTATAAGCAAATGTTTTTTCATGTTGTTTCTAATTATTGAAATTTGGGGGGAATGAAAATCCTTTGCTAACCAGATTCCCTTTAATCACATTGCTTAGTGGGCTGCTAAGTCTTACATTCTATATTGGTCCTAGTTCTTCCTTCAAATAAAATACTTGTCTTTTAAATAGTTATGCTTTTAGTTCAGATAGAATGTAATATTCTGATACTATGTCTACTATATCTTTCATGGGAAGTTTCATATGTTTAACTATTCGATTTTTCTTAATCATATATCTTTTTGCAGAGTTTACTATTTTTGTTCTAATGAAAAACTGGTGAAAATCAAGTTACCAACATGATTTGTTGCTCTACTATGGGTACACTGTGTTAGAAAATTCAATTATATGTCAATTCTATGTCTTCATCATAGTTTTTCTTACACAACATCCTATATTTGGAGAGTCATTCATGGCCCATTGGGAAAGGTTAGAACTATAATTAGACCTTTTCTCTAGACACTTGAGCAATGGAATGCATGAAGGTTAGTAACAGCTTCCCATTAATTGCTCCCTTGTGGTTTTACAGTAAAGCCGTTAACTTATGTACTGGGGCTGCTACCCACGGCATCCTTGCACTGACATTTGAAGCAGTGATTAGAATGTCATTGCTTTCCAATACTTCATTGCTATTCAGGGAACACATTCGATGTCTTTCCCCTCATACTGCAGGGATCACAAATTCAGACACAAAAAAAATAGCATCTGTTTCTTTATCATCGGAATAGGGCTTTTGAAAGTGGGTTTGTTCTGAATACAGTGTTCATACTGGACTCTGTTCTGCACAGTGTCACTGTCTTGTCTTTCAAACTAATGGGAACAAAGCAGAATCATTCTTTATGTGCAAAGCAGTGCACCCCAAGGGCAAAACATCTATCAGTATGAAAAATAGTCAAGTAACAACCAAGAAATTGTGTTTTGTGGAAGCTCATGGGTTTGATTGTATGTTTGAGCCAGCACACTGCCATGTTAGTTTTCTCAAATCTTTGAACTTAATAGTGTCTTATTCAAATGTCTTCCTTATCATTTATACCGCCTGAATTCAACTATTCAGTTTGTCCTGTCAGTACTTGCCTGTAACTCAACTAAGACTGAGATTTACTGAACTAGAGAGCACAATTATCCTTCTGTCTCAGAAATAAATTACAACTCCAAAGCCCTGCTCTTTCTTCATCCCACTCATTCATTAAAAAAAAAAAATCCACACCATGGATAGCATGAGGATATTACGTTTTAGTGAAGAATTCAACCTAGCTCCCCTTATTTTTTCTTTCCTGACTCTCTCTTAATATATGTACATGAGTGTATGCGTGTTTGTGTGTGTATGCACTTCATGTAGAATATGTATGATGTGATTTATTTTTTTATTTAATGCTTTTCACATTTAAGATTCTATAAAGTGAGATGCTTGATATCATTTCTGTTCTTATCATCAAGGCCATCCCAGACATTTTTCTTTATAAAAAAAAGAAAAAGACAAAAAAAGACTTTTGATATGCGCTGCACCTTAATGTAGATATCTGATATATTGCATTCTTGTAAAAAAAATTACTTTTCTGCCAGCAGAAGTGGCTGAAGAGTAGCTGCAAAATTGAAATGATCATGATGAAACTCTGAGGAGCAGGGTCAAGGGAAGTAAGAAGGATTATTAAACAGCTGAAAAACCAGACCGAAGGGGAAAGGTCCCAGAAGTGAGATTATTGAGGGCAGAGTAGAGAAGTTGGAATGGAGATGGTATTTGAGTGTCTGAAAAGTTAGGATTCTGATTTTTTTTTTAAAGTTCACAGTCTTCATTGGGTACAGACAAGGAAAATGAGCATGGAGTTCTTAGACTGATATAAAATTTTTCCTATAGGTCAAGATTTCCTATAGGTCAAGATTTAAGGCATTGAAATTTTAAATGTAATTAATGATGTCTTGAAGAAAATTTCTTTGTTTAAATTACTTTAGAATCTTGCCTCATGCTTGTAAGATGAACAGAATTAATTCCTTCCGTCATGAAAGTCTCTATTATTAGCTGTCAGTGTTAGGGATGAGGAAAGACGATTGATTTTAGAGTTCTTAGGGACAAAAAGGGGTTGCGGATGACCCTTATTGGCATGGAAATATGGAGATGTATGTTGCAAACTAGTCCCTTATAACATAAAGGGTGAAGGGGCCTCTCAGAGAAGTGTAAATAGTTGGGTGAAGGGGACAAGCCTGTCATCTAGAAGGTGTAAATCAAAGGGGATTGATTACTGGGGAAGGCTGGACCAGCAAGAGAACAAGGTGGAGGTGGGGGTCATGAGAATTCATTTTAAAAGATGTGAAATGAAAATGGGCAAAAGGGTCTAAGTCTTGGGAATCTTGGGGCATTTTGTTAATTTATGGTCAGTTCTCACAGTCTCTGCAAGGGATACAATAGAAGGATGGGGCCTTATGCACAAAAACACTTTCTTAAGGACAAATGCAAAGTGGATTGAGACTGAAACTGCAGACTCTTTGAACCAATGTTCCAAAATAAGGACTCAGTGAGTGTGAAACAGTCTAGAGACTAGGATGGTCACTGAAACCTTCAGGCCCCTTTGATCTTCAGAACTTGAGAGAACAGCTCTTATTTATTACATGAAAGGATATATTCTGAAGATAAAATTATATATAAGAAATATTTGAGATTAGATGTGAAATGTTAACATTCTTTCATTCATTGTGTATTTATTGAGCACCTTCTCTGAGTGCTGTTCTAGTTTGGAATTGTCAATGAATAAAGAAGACAAAGATCTCTGCCCACCTGGGGCTTATGTTTGAGTGTGGGGAGCATACAGTAATGGATAGGTAAATTGCATAGTATTTAGAAGGTAATGGGTGTTTTGAAAACAAGTAAGTAGAGCATGATGAGAGGGATCAGTAGTACCAGATTGTGGGTCAGATCGCTGTGTTCAAAGCTGGGGAGAATAGACTTCATGGACAAGGTGCTATCTGAACAAATGCTTACAGGAGGTGCAGGGGGTTAATTACATTGATATTTTTGGGAAGATAATTCCAAGCAAAAGGAACAGACAGCACGGAAGCTTTAAGGCAGGAGTCTTTTTAAAGAATCTCCAGGTATGTGTCGCTATTGCCAAATGAGCGAAAGCAAAAGAAATGGGAGACGATCCTAGTGATACATCCAGTTGTGACCCATATCAATCTAACAGCTATTGAATTAATTCTCAGAGACGAACATTCCAAGAATTAAAAGTTTCAAAATTAAAAATTTCACTGTTAAACTAGAGCACCAGTTTTAAAGAATCAGAAGTACCAAGCCAATGTTATGATACAGCTTATTCCAAAAAGGTGTGAGAATATATAATCTTTTTAAGATTCTACCAAAAAGTTGAATCAAGAGCTGAAACGTACTGTATTGCCTTTCGTTGGTTTATAAACATAGATACTTTTGACTTCTTCATATTTAAATTCTGGATTTGACATTCAATATTCTAACATATCAAAACAAAAATTTTATATTGGTTATTCTCTCTCTATAGTCTTTAGCTTAGCTGTTTGTCACAACCCATTTTACTTCCATTTATAAAGTAGCATGGCTGTACTCTTCACTCTCAGATGAGTAGAAATGCAATCTTATTTTCTATAACTCAATTCAATTTGCTGTTGTATCACTAATTATTTATTATTATTATTATTATTATTATTATTATTATTCCTGATGGCTGTAAAAAAGATAAAATTTTTAAAAACACCATAATCTTGAACCTTTAATATTTTTTCTGTTAATATTTGAATCCAGGCTTCTTCCCTCCCTTCTTTCTCCCAAATGGCAGGTGGGACTAACATACTGTCTCTGTCCTCCCCATATCTAGTACTGTTGTCACCACTGCTGGTTTATCCTGTGGCCACTTATCTACTCTACAGAGCCTAGTTTATCTCCTGATGCTGACCAGGCCTCCATGTTGGCTCTTGTTGAAGGTGCTCCCCATTGAGGAGCAGTTGGAAAGAAGCCACCTCTCTCCCAGGATTTGGGTTTTATTTTCCACCCCACCACCATCCTGGAGTTTCAAATTCCAGAAGGAGGAGTAGGGTGAGGCCACATACTCAGATCACAAATCACAACTTTCTTGCTTCCTTCGTTCTCCCACTACCTTCTTTTATTTTTCCTACCATCTTCTTTTGCCAATTTTGTATCCAATCCATCCCAGAAAGGATTTTTTTACCTCCTCATGGGACAGATGAAATTATAAGCATTTTGTATCTAGTACCTTCTCTAATTATGTTATTAGGAAATCCTTGTTCTGTTGGGGTGACAGCCTCTGTTTTTGATATTTAAAGGGAAGTTTTGGGAATTTGTGTCTCTTAAATTTATCTCATGCCAATGAAAGTCTTGGTACTCACAACCATTAAAGCTGAAGTAATGTAATTTTTAATGTACACTTTGCCGTTTAACTCTGAAAGTGTAGTCACCCAGCCACTGAGTGCATCAACCTCAATGGGTGGAGGCCTATGAAGCAGCAGGGAAAAACATAACCAATTGTCCATAAATTTTTAGCTGAATGCTTTGTTTATTGTCAGTACTTAAAAATTAATCTTCGTTGCACTGAAATATATTTCTAAATGCTGTAAGGCAAATGACCTTACATTTAATCTAAGAACATTGAATATTCTGGTAAAAATAGGTTAGATTATCATTTTGCACCTCCCCATCATTCTGAGATGGAAAATTTGCAAGGATATAACTCTCTACTGGAATATAAGTGTTTAATGAGGACAGGTAACATGGTTTTACCTTCTTTTGGATAACCTACCCAATGGTCAGAGTGGAGGGGTGGCTCAGTTGGTTGAGTGTCCGACTCTTGGTTTCAGCTCAGGTCATGATCTCATGGTTTCGTGAGTTTGAGCCCCGCATTGGTCTCTGCTGGCAGCTCAGAACCTGCTTAGGATTCTCTCTCTTCTTCTCTCTCTGCCCCTCCCCCATTCATGCTGTCTTTGTCTCTCTCAAATAAGTAACAACTCAAAACAAAATTAAAAAAAAAAAAAAAAACACTACCCAATGGCTGATACATGAGAGCATGAGAGTTGCAAAACAAGTTATTCCTTTCAAGCCCATGAAGTGAGAAAAGAAGCATGAGCTGGGAGCGAAGGGCAGAACTAGTTTAAAATTCTGTTTTCTCATTAAAATCTGTAGATTTCTAGAAAAGTGTTACACTCAATCTCAATTTCATCATTTTTAAAGTGAGGATATACTATCAATTCTATGTGCTATATGTGGGATTACCTAAAATAATATATTTCAAAGTTTTTTGTGAACATTTTATAATGCACTATGCAGCCATAGGTTGCTATTATTAATAATAAAAGTAATGACCAGGAAGGGTAAAATACTTAAAGAAAAAATTTAGGAATTATGTCACTTAAATGTGAGCTACAAAACCTTGGGAATTGTCTGTTTTGAAGGGACTTCAATCCATTTTGATTGAGGATCTACTATGTCTTAATACGCTGAAGTATTTGCCAACTCAGCCACAAAAAATGTTCTTTTTCCTCTATAGAGGAATATTATTTTTAGACCATAATAACCAAAAGGGGAAGAATGAACAATGGGCAATAGCCTAGTCTAGAAAAAAAATGTTCATTTATTTGTACTTGAGCTATAGAAATTGTATATCATGAATAGGCAATAGTAATATTGATTTCTTTAAAAATCCTTTATAAGAATCTGATGGCTTTGGTAAAATGTGTGTCTGTTTTACATGCTGAATATATAAAGTATTTCAAAAGCTTGTCTAGAATGGGTTGCAGCAAGTACTATAAAATAATTGTAGTGTATGTTTTTTGGTTCAAGTTGAATAACAGTGTCATATTAACTTGATGAGTTAACAAAGAGAAGGTATGATGGTTAAATTCTGGCCTTTGCTTTCAAAAGAAAAGATTGATATAATATTGTGCATGACTTTACATCCTTTTTGCTACTTTATTTTACAGAATTGCTCATGACTTTTAATCACAAAGTTAGATAGCAGCTTTGAGAAATACTGTTTTAATAAAATAATTTTAAATGCAGCACATGACCATAGTTTAAAAGTAATTACACCTCACCAAATGTGCAAAATTAAAAGCAAAAATTTAGCTCCATTACCCCTTCCCAGGATCATTTTCCAGGGGTGACCATGTTTTTATTATGTATTTAGCTCTTCTGTTGAAAACAAACATAATTCTGAAGTGCTTATGCTTCTATTTCTTTTTTTTTTGATTGACATATAATTGACATATAGCATCGCATTAGTTTTGTACAGTAAAATGAATGATTTGATATATGCATATATTGGGAAATAATTACCACAGTAAGTTTAGTTCACATCCATCACCTGACATAGTTACACATTTTTTTTCTTGTGATGAGAACTTTTAAGATATACCAACCTAGCAAGTTTCAATGCAGAAAATTATTGTTAGTTATAGTCACCATGCTGTATATCATATCCCCAAAACTTATTTATCTTATAATTGGAAGTTTGCTCCTTTTGACTACATTCACCCACTTCACCCATCCCCCATTCCTGCCTTTGGAGGCCACCAGTTTGCTCTGTATCTATATGAGATCATTGTTTTTGTTTGTTTAGTTTCCACATATAAGTGAGATCATACAGTATTTGTCTTTCTCTGTGTGGCTTACTTCACTTAGCATAATGGCTAAAGTTCCTTTCATGTTGTCAAAAATGGCAGGATTTCCTTTCTCATGGCTGAAAATATTGCAGAGAGAGAGAGAGACAGAGGGAGGGAGGGAGGGAGGGAAGGAGGAAGACTGTGTGTATGTGTGTGTATCATATTTTCTGTTTATCCACTAATAGACTCTTAAGTTGTTTCTATGTCTTGGCTATTGTAAATAATGCTGCTATGAACATGGGGGTGCAGATATCTTGCCTCTGTTTCTTGATTAATCAATTTTAGATTCTTTATCTATCTTTTACCACCTTTACTAACCAATCACTTAGATTTTCCTAATTAGCCCATTGCAGTTTTTTAAAGGCTTCTGGTGGTTATCTTCATAACTTTAAATAATGTACTTCAATTTCTGTTTCTTTATTTACATTAAGTAGACATCACTGGCTTTTGCCATGTTGAGTACATTGCTAAACTTATCCTCTGTCCATCATTTTTGTCTACCCTGCTCCCAAACCTCTGTCAGCCACACCATTCTTTTCTTTTACCTCATCAAGGTTTGTAACCTTTACATTTCATTCTGTATAATTAAGTCTCCCATGCTATTATTTCAATGGTTCTAAACCTTAGCTGTGTATTAATCATCTATGAATGTTAAAAAAAATGTTGATGCCAAGTCTCATCCCAGACCAATTAGATCACGATCTCTGGTGTTGAGCCTATGAATTACTATTTTTCATAAGATACTTAAGCAATTTTAATGTGCCACTAACATTAAGTACTGCATATATATCAGTTAGTATAAAAATTGAAAACCAATAAACAGCATTGATAATATTATAATTATACAAATATTATTAAGTAGAATACCAAATGTGTGTGTGTGTGTGTGTGTGTGTGTGTGTGTGTGTGTGTGTGTGATTATACCCTAGAACAGGAGACACATTCCTATTTTAGTAATCTCATGTGGCATAAATCCATGTGGCACACTTGATAATAGCGTCAAGTTCAAGTTCAAATGCCTTCTCTTCTGTTAAACATCAGTTATGTACAGTCTGGCCATAATATGTTATGAGTTATATTTATTCTCTTGTTTATTATATCTTTTCATTTACAGAGTTTCTGATTCTTTCTTTTTATATTGATAGAAGAGATATATATCTTTCAGTTTGAAAATTTTGCAAGTTCTAGTCATACAACCTATATACAATATATTTTACCTACTCTTGGATTCATTATTTGTGCACTTTTGTTTTCAGGAAGGATAAATGTGATGGGAACTTTTAACTTTTTTTTTTCTTTGCTTTCACAAATACTTAGAGATTTCCATAGTTTCCTTTATTCAAATGATCTGTCTTTAGAAACTTAATCTTATTAAAATACTTGCACGTACTGTTTCACCCCTAATTGGTCTAACACCTACTAGATACACTGCAATTCAATTCCGACACTAACTACCTGCAGTTAGCACAGACTCCATAGGTTAAATCCCCTACCCCTTTTTTACTTCAGACATCATCTACAGCTTTCGGGGTATCCCTATCTCACCCACATGTCTGAATGACTGGATGCAAATTTGGGGATTCTTATGACCCTCTCAGTTTCTATAATTTGCCAATGTGACTCACAGAACTCAGGAAAGTACTATATTTATGATTACAGTTTAATTATAAAGGATGCACATAGTGCATGGCCTGGAAAGGATCACAGAACTTCTGTGCCCTCTTCTTGTGGAATCAGGTCATGTCTCCCCCACCCCCCACCCTCCCTCTCCTGCACACTGATGTGCTCACCAACCAGGAAGCTATACCGAGCCTCGTCCTCCAGAGTTTTTTGGATTTTATTATGTAAGCATGATTGAATCAATCTGTGGCCCCTCTCACCTTCCCACAGATCAGGCAGCTGAAAGTTCAGGCCCTCTAAGCAGGTTGTTTGTTGGTTTTTCTGGTGACTAGCCCCTATCCTGAAGCTAACTAGCCTTACAGTGAGTCACCTCATTAGCATAACAAGGACACTCATCATTCAAGAAATTCTAAGGGCTATTGATGCTCCCTATCAGGACTCAGGACAAAGACCAGACAAATTATTTATTATACCATCTCATTTGACCTGGGGGATGGGTATGGTAAACAGGAGAGAGTATGTGCCTGGAAACAGGAATGCTGCCTGATTTTGTGCTGTCAGAAATTCTGGTGGCCTTGTCCCAATAGAATTGGTTTTCCACTGCACTGTAGTGTGATTTTTTAGCAGTAAGGAATATAGAGTAAGAGGCTTATTGTCTAATATTTTTATCTTCTTATTATTCTTTAAAATTTTTTCTAGTCGTTTCTGCAGGCCTGGAGCCCAAGCCTACTTCAAAGAGAGGCTCCCTCTTTTCCTCACTAAGACTAGGTTATGAAAATTAACTGCATAATTCTGACTTTAGTAGGGAAAATTTTCTGGTATTCTAATATACATAATTTGTAACAAAGGAAATATAGTTTATATATATATCTCAACCAGCTAATAACATTCTTATAATATATTCTATGATATGCTGACTACATTTTTCTTTGGTATTTGGGCTACCAGACAAAGTGAGGACTACAGATAATAACGCGTTCTGAAGACACTTAGAAGAATATATAAAACAGATTTTTTTTTCAGAATATTTCAGTGGATGGCACCGTTCTATCATTGTCTTGAAACAACTTCAGCGTATAATTATTGTTAGCTATTTGGTCTCTCATTTCAAAAAAAGAATAAATATGTCCATCATTTTTTTACATGTGCTATAAACTTTCTTTGATAACACCTTCAATGATGACTTCAGGGACATTTAGTAGTTGTTATGTTTATTATCTAGAATCCACATATCCTACATTTTTAAAAAGTCAGTTGTGAGGATAGAGCAAGTGTGCAGCTAGTCAGAACAATTATTTGTGCTGCAGGCAATTTGTATATATCTAACTGGAGAGCTGTTATCATGAAATACCTTACTGAATTTGAAAAGGTTAGGGAGTTTTGGGGGGTTATCACACACAGCTTCTTCATTTTGCCTGAGGTCATGTAATTTGTGTCCGTATAGAACAAGGAATGGAATGGAGGGAAAATGGTTCCATGTGCTTGCTGGTTCACAATGGTGGGCATTTGATTTATTCAATCTTTGTACTTTTATTCAGTGGGGGGACATCTTATCAGAGTTCTGCCAACCATCTGTGTTTTAGAGGTGTTACAGTATCAGCCTGGGTCGCATTTTCTATATCTCTTTTATAATCTGCCCAGCTTCTGAGAAATTATTGCCATTTCCTTCTTCCTACAATCAAAATGTCAGTGCCTCCCACCAAATAGGTTTTGCTCCTTGACTATGAACACGTAGACCTATAAAAAAGCCCATGTGAATCAAGTTGATAGTGACAGTGCATGGCCTTATTTTACATAAAAATACAAGAACCATGTTTTTAATAGATAAAAACAATCTTTTTCACAAAGAAGAGCAGAGTGCTTTACTCCATCAACACATCACTTACCACAACTCCGAGGTAGATACAGAATAATCATTGGTACACAGTAGGAAAACCTCATAAGGAATATCAGGTTTGAAACAATTGTGTGCAGAGCCTTCAGAACTTTAGTGAATTTCATCATCCAGCATAAATGTTATTTTATTAATCCTTTTTAGACACATCTCTGCTGCCGTTGTTTTCAATATTGTTTCCCCTTCTTCCGAATGAAACTTCACCTACTTGAGAGAGGCCGAGCCCAGGCTCTTCTTGGTTCTCCTGTCTGCCCATCTGCTCAGCCAGGATAGAGCCCTCACATAGTGATGAAGCTTGGAATAGCTACACCACCTTGAAAGAAGAGGATTGTGAGAAACTGGCAGTCACCTATTCAAATATATTTGGGGCACTTATAACCCAGTTAGAGTAATTGAAGCTAGGCAATTTAATGAAAAGATTAGATTCAGTCTGCTTGCTTTTCCAGTCATTAGATTTTAGTGAGCCTGCTTCTAAGACTTTTTATTTTATTTTGTTTTGAGGAGATGAACAACTGCTTCTTTTTCTGCTGCTGCTCACAAGGTGTTCAAAATGCCAAAAATAAAATCATTCCTGCACTTGGTAAGAGGGCATGATTGTCCCAGACCAGTAGGAAGACTTGGTATTCTTATCAAAGTGTCCTTGTAGAACAGATACAATGCTCTTATATTTTCATGGTGGAAGGAAGCTCACATGCAGGACAAGTTTAAAAGTAAGCATATTTCCTTCATTTACTGTAAATTTTTTACTTGAAAACAATTACTACTTTAAAGTTCTGAGTAGAATGTTATTCTCACTTCTTAATCTTGTCTATTAATCTCCAGGTGCTTTATGGTGCAAACGTTCATTTTTAATGCATAATGTGAATGTAATACTCTGATGTATGAATTTTTAATGGTGTAAGTTAAAGAGTGGCATATTCAGGAGCTGACAAATGCACATAACTTGTACAGGACAATCACTGTACTTCTAAGAGTGAGAATCTGATTGTGAAAATTAACAAAGAACTCAGAAATAAAAATAACAAATTCCCAGGAGCTCACCTCCCATATCATAAATGTCTGTCAATTGGTGATGGTGAATCCATCTCTTGATCTTGAGCTAAGTGGCTGCTTTACCCTGACTCCTAGAGCTGGTTTACTGTGTGTGTGTGTGGACGGAGGGAGGGTCTCCAATCTTAAACCTGAATTTACCCAGGTCCCCATCATTCCCTTATCCCCACTTATTATGTAAACCAAGACAATGTAGACTGGTCAAAACTAAATAATAGGCAAATTAATAAATTAGAACATCTTTAAACTTCTAACTAACAAGGTAAATCAGACAAGTAAGGGTGGGTAAAACAAGGGTATACCTCTGAGCTGGTCACCACTGTGGGCAACTGAAGCTCCATCCCACTGGGACACTCTGAGGAGTCATGTAGAGAACACTCTTGAGGGTTGGCAGGGGAGAGAATGTAAGACATTGACTTTTGTTCCCATTGGCTAAGATTTGTCCCACGGAGTGTCAGTGCCCTCACACTTCCAGGTTTGGTTGTGCATCAGAAAGGCTAACAGGGTCCACAAGTTCCAATGGTAGAGTACAAAAGTGGGCCCTGGAACCTTGATACTCACTGTGTGGCCCAGAGTCCTGCAGCATTTGTGTCACTCAGGAGCTTGTTAGAATGCAGAATCTCAGCCCCACCTCCTATAGAGTGAACCAGAATTTACTTTTTAATGAGCTCGCAGGCACCCGGGTGGCTTAGTCGGTTAAGCATCCAATTCTTGATTTCCGCTCAGGTCATGATCTCACGTTTGAGCCCCACGTCAGGCTCTGTGCTGACAGTGCAGAGCCTGCTTGAGATTCTCTCTCCCTCTCTCTGCCCACCCTGCTCTCTATCTCAAAATAAATAAATAAACTTAAAACAAATTTAACAAGATCTCCAGGTGATTTAATAAGCATATAAAAGTTTGAGAAGCACTGGCCCCAAGGGTGTTAGCTGGGGTTCTGGAGGAGTCTGTTATTTGCAGCCTACAAAGTCACCTGTGATCTGTCTCCTCTCTTCTCTGGGATTCTTTCTTGTGGCTTCTCATGGCAGTAGCTGTGCCCAGTCTTACTGATATTTCTCTGGCCCTACAGCCTGTCAAGTTCTTCCTTTGCTCAAGGCCTATAGTTTCCCCTGCCTGCTATGTTTCCCCTGCCCTGCGCATGCCCAGGTCCTTTCTATCCTTTGAGTCTCCGTTTAAATAACACCTTATAGAGCCTTTCCCTGTATAGTTCATGTGAATTAGGATCTGCACAGTTATTTCCTACCTTAGCAATTGGTTTTAAATTTTCCCTTCACAGCACAGTTTTTAATTGACATTTTTTACCTGTTTATTATATATTTCTCGCACTAGATTATAAACTTTTTATAAGGGTAGGAACTGTGAATGCGTGTTCCCCATTGCATTCTCAGAGTCTACCCATGTTTAACACATGGCATAACCCAGTATACATTTGTTGAGTGAGTGATCAAAAACTGGAAAAGATAGGCTTTGAACTGAACAGACATGAGTTGAAATTTTGGTTCTATTACTAAATGAATTGAGTAATCCATACAAATCTCTGATCATCTCAGACTGTTCCATCTATAAAATGGAGATAATATTATACACACTTAATGGAATGATTGTAAAGATGAGCACCCTTTAGAACTCTGTCCCCTGGCGTTGTCTTTGGTTTAGATAACCTTAGAATGTTTTAGATTCTGTAGGATATTTGCCAGCAACATAGGGCTAAGCAATATGATGTCTCAGGCAAAGTCCAAATGAGTAATTGTGAGAAATAATTTTATGGGTTAAAACACTTCTCCAATGACCCATTTTCCCAGATACATTTCCATATCAATCTTCTACTACCATGGCAACCCACAGTCCATCATAAAACTAGAATGTTATGGTTGGAAATAGAAGTGAGACTAAAAGTAGAAAACTTGCATTTAGTTTGAAGGCCTAATCTGGTGATCTTGCCTTTGTATGCACTCTTGATGTATTTTGGTATATCACAGAGTACTTACCCATTCCCCTGGGAGAGTCTTCAATCGCATCTCCTGGTATCTTGGCATCAAAGACACTTACTGGAGCCATGTATCCTCCCTAATGTTTAACATCAATAAATTAGACTGCTATCTAGGAAAAGTGAGCTTTGCCTGCTCTAATAATTTAACACAACTTAAATCACAGAAGAAGGGGTTTCAGTTTCTAGAAGGCCCTGTTCAGGCCCATCCAAGCAGACAAAAACATGTGTATGTATAAATATACATATATTTATATTTATATACAAATAGAGAAGAGAGACAAATGTATAGTTTAAGGTGAATTTTGTTTTCACTCTGATTTCAAAAGTCTGTTAACATCAAGTAGCCTTTGTAGCCCACTTATTGTCTGGTTGGGTGATTCTTTTTCATGTCTCACCAATTGTACATAGCACAGTGACTGGTTCATGAGAAGTGCTGAAATAATTTGAAATATTATTACATACACAAGGAGAAACAGTAAAGGGGATAAATAGAAAGTGCAATGTGTCCCCGAAGAAGGGAGTAGGGGTCGAGTCTGCCATTAAGTGTACAAGGGTTTTGAGAAAGTTTCATGAAAGAGAAGGTATAGTAATTGGCCTTAAGAGGCATCTAAGAATTTGTCAGTTGGAAAAGAAATTAAAGTTATTTCAGGCGGAGAGAACAGCAAAGAGCATGTGGACACGTGGCACATTTAGGGATGACTTAAATTTGACTGTACCTTCAGTCAGCATTAGAATAATAAGACAAACAATGACTAAAAAGCCCTTGCCTTTGCCTTGGCAGGCTCACAGCCCAAGTGGTGGCTACAGAGGGCGTTTTGCTCTGTGGATGAGTTTGAATGGTTTCCTGAAATCAGAGTGTGTGTGTGTGTGTGTGTGTGTGTGTGTATGTATAGGAGGTGGCAGATACTGGGGGTGGGGTGGACTCTCCATGGAGATAGGAAGTAAACACATTACTTGAGAGGCTCTTATGGTCCAGGTAAAAGAATGTGGATTTGGTGCAGAAGGTTTCCTTTTGAGACATAATCTGTCATTCTTCACTTATTGACCTCCCCCCCAAAAAATAAAAAATAAATGGATCTATATCTTCCTACTTGTTTTGTCATGGAAAAGGAGTGGGGGTAAAATATTCGTACACTTACACACACAAGATACAATCCATGCCAAGAGTTTCACACTTTGCACATAAAATTAATGATTTTATATCAATTTTCATAGTGACAACATTTCAATACAAATTAAAATGCTTACAAATTAGCTTGAGACTAGGACTGACCAGAGTTCATGCTGATGAAAAGTGATTCAATTCTGAATAAACTCTTTGATAAGCAAACATAAAAGCTACTGGACCACACTTTTCATGCTTCATTTTCCCCTGGTTACTAGAGAGTTATAGCTATCTAAACTAGATTCTTTGCCAGATGTGAGTCTAATATAAATGTGAAGCCATCTCTGAAACAATAGTTAACATGTATTTACATTTTTGTTTGTATTTACTATATTTATCATAGACTTTTTTTTAACGTTTATTTATTTTTGAGACAGAGAGAGACAGAGCATGAACAGGGAGGGGCAGAGAGAGAGGGAGACACAGAATCCAAAACGGGCTCCAGGATCTGAGCTGTTAGCACAGAGCCCAAAGCGGGGCTCGAACTCACAGACTGTGAGATCATGACCTGAGCCAAAGTCGGACGCTTAACCAACTGAGCCACCCAGGCGCCCCTATCATAGACTTTTTAAATTAAAATCTTATCACAGATTCAATAGAGAAGGGAGGATGAGCCCGGAGAAATGTTTTTCAAGCTGCTCACAAACTATTAACACATTACCCTTTAGGACAGAAAATTCAAACCCCTGACTGTGTTCACTGACAGTGGCTAATACCATAACTATGCTGGCTCGTTGTCAAATTCAACGACTCTATAGGATGCAGCAAGAGATTTTTGGATACTTGGACTAGTTCCTTCTGGCAACTGTATGAACTAGCTATTGTCACTCCCATTTTATAGACAAGAAGACTGTGACAGTTTTTAAAACTTGCTTATAATAATACAAACGATGTCAGAGTGTGACTATGAAATGAGGGCTCTGAATCCAGTCCTCTTCCTCTGTATTTTCTCTGACCTTTCAAATCGAGGTCATTAATCACTAAAACTGTCCCTGTAAGCTCAGCATGCCCAGAAATATTATTAGGTTGGAGTAAAAAATGGGATAAGTGATCAATGCAAAGTTAAAACATTTTGAAATAGTTTTCTGCAAGAACTTAGACCTTATGTTAAAAGTGAATACTAAATCCATAAATAACACTACTAGTTTTTTCTAATTTGACTGTAGCTGTGAGTTTATATAGGACAATTACATTACTGTAGGTTCAACCTCTTAAGAAGTTATTTAGAGAACTTTTCATCTGTTCAAGCTTAGATCATCTGCTGGGATAAGGCTGGCAGTATTACTTTGAATCTCATGGTGAGGAAATAGATATTAGGAAAGTATACATTGCATGAAGAAGCCAGAGTATAACCTGAGTCACAGGCCATGAGAATGTGTTACCTCATGAAATGTACCTTATTTCTGGGTAAATTACTTCAGTCTTCATTTCTGTCTATCTGGGGTCTTTCATGAATAATATATCCAATTAAGTGACATGAAATACTAATCAAATTCTTCTCACTTGTCATGAAAGTTATTTTTGTTATTTGTAATTTTTCACTTAAGTATTTTATCCATGACTATAAAACTTATTCTAACATATATTTCTTATTCTATGGTAGTCCCATTGATAGTTTTACTCATTCAAAAACTGATACAGCATGGAATTACATTTAACTATTAAAACAGATATAGTCCCTCTGTGTGAAAACACACACACACACACACACACACACACACACACACACACACACACGTGTGTGTGTGTGTGTGTGTGTGTGTGTTTCCTGATGCATGTTCTATTGCTTAATCACTTTTAATGAAAAATATTTGGTTCCTTCTACATACTATCCACTATGGCTGCCTGAATGTTTCTTGTAATAAGTAAAAAAAGCAGACTTAGAGCTTTCTTGTTTCAATATTTCTCTATCTTCACATCTGTTTGTATTTTATATCCAGAAGAAAGTATAACTCTTTCCTCTCTTATTTACTTCCTTTCACTACCTCATTATTGGTATAAACATAGTTTCCACATTCTCATTTATTAGCATTATAATACCTAAGAGCAAAGGCCCAGGAAAGCTTTGTAGATGGGTAGCTTTTTTGTCTTCATATTTATTGAATGTTGCTGGCCCAGGCCCTGAGTCAGCAGACTAGACAGTAGGATTTGTAAAGATGTTAAGCTGGGTTTTTTTCAATAAATATCTAGTGAATTTTTACCCTTATGATTAATATACACTATTTTTCGAAGTTTCAGGAAAGTTAAAGTCAGCCTCTTGGAGCCTGTTATTTATTGTTTTAGAAATCACTCAGATGCTCAACTGTGCAATAGAGCAGAATTAATTCAGCTAGAAACAGAAAGAAACCGAGCAGTGTTGCAGATAATCTTATGATTTCCATAGGCATAGACTGTTAAACATGACCCCGAAGAGATTTACACTGAGTCTCATTATGGTTCGGGAAGATGTTTGCATTCATACAGATGAGACCTTTAGGGATGCAGTAATAACACCCTGCAGATAGATTCACTATCCATAATTTCTCAGTTTATGTCTTGGTTAGTTTTCAGTTCATAACCAGAAACTCCTGTGTAGATATATAGCTATTTGGACTCACTATTTTCCTCTTAGAATAGGTGACTAAAGTTATCAAATAGTTGTAAACCAATAAAGTTAGGCACCTCCTAAGAAAGATGTCATCAGAAAATAAATTTTATTATCTTGATATCGAGGTGATGCTAAATTTGAAATACTTTTGAAAAAAATGATTATTACTTGTGATTATAAATTACTTAAAATTAAAAAATATTTTAAATAGAAAGGTGTTTTCAACTGTTCTGAAAAATGCTTGATCAGTGCCATAAAAAAACTTTTAAATGATTTATTGGTTCATGATAAAAATGGACAGCCCTTCAATTTTTAAAAAACGAATTCACAGTGCACTAGGTCAAGAGTTAACCTCCACTAGGATATTTCACTATTTGTAAGTGAATATAGCCTAAGGTAGTATTCTTGAGCTTTAAATGTAGGTAGAATGGTTTAGTTGTGGTAATATAATTTTATTTATGTTAATAATACTGAATAAAAATGCAAGCACAAGAATCTCCCTACTTGGGGAGAGCATTTGGAGTGGTGAATGTGAAGAGACTCCCCTATGGATAGAAAAGTTTATACTGTTACACTGGTATAAAATTCATGTCTGCTTTTTTAAAAATTATTATTACATATAGATACTGAGTGTATTGCAAAATTAAGAGTTCCTGGAAATTGTTTCACATAGGAATATGCTCAATAAACATTCTTTGAATAAGTGAGCAAGATAACCAAGAAAAAAAAAAAACACTGGATGTTAATTCAAATATATTGACAATATTGGGTAAAGAGTTCCCCTTGTTTATATTACCCATAATTGTCACAGTGCCAAGATGTCAACATGGAAATATTATACCCATAATTTCACCAAAATTATGTCTATATTGTATATCATGATTATAAAATGCTTTAAAATATGTGTTTAATGACATTTATTACTTTTGCTCTGAATTCTATCCAAGAAGCTTAAAAGTCAGCTGAATTATACTTCATTTAGGGCATGATCATTCACTCTATCTTAATACAAAGTGATTTCTCCATGAATTTACATAAACACATAGTTTTATTAAAATTATAATTATATGTGCTACTTGAGACATGATTATAGATTTTGGTTGCTAATTATTATTAGTCTCTAAGGATTCAAAACCTATAATTTAATATTTTCCACTATTGACTTTCTTTACTGGTTGACAAGTTCACCATAACCAAAATGACCCATATGACTGGCTTATGCATCTACTTAGGTATGAATGGCAGCCCTCATCTACACAGTGGCTCTTCCTCCTCACTCCATTTCAATTCTTCCTTTCTTAGCCACAGTGGCAGAATTTTTTTGATGTCAACTATAGCAGCTCCATGGGAATTGGCTTCTCTTCCACTCCTCCTTCACCCCTCTCCCACCTCTTATATAGGCAGCTTTGGTTTTCCTGGATCCCGGCTGTCTATGTGATTATACTGCCATTAGGCATACTCCCTCTCAGCTACTTCACTGTCGCCATCCTCTCTAACTGTCATCTTAATGAAATGGCAGAGCCCTGCCTTTCTTTCTCAATAGCTAGCAGAGGCAGCCAGGATGTCATGCCATGAAGATGACATACAATCTCTAATGTGGAAGTCTGGCAGAGTACACAGGCCTAAAGAAAATGTGTGAGCAGTTATTAAACACATGGGAAAGCACCAACTGTATGGCCATCTCCCAATATTAAGGAGGAGTCAGTTGAACCAGGGTCACATCCTACCTTGGACCTTTTTCCTAGTGATATGACTCTAGACAAATTACTTAACCTTTCTGAGATTCAATTTCCTACCTATAAAATAGGGCTAATCTTTCCTACCTTTAAACGTTGTTGTAAGGATTAAAAGATAGCTCAATGCTGATACATATTTAAACGAAGGCGAATAGACTTTCTGAATAAAATTATATTCTTCATCCAGACAAAACTATTCCCAAATGAATACAATTAATTATTTTGTTTGAAATGGAAAAAATAATGAGTTGTAGCATGACCCATTCAAGGGTCCTTGTAAAAACAGCTGTAACTGAAGTCATCGGATAGCTCCTTATTTGTCATGTCAAGACTTTTCCAAATAGGAGTAATATTTCCATCTGGAGAATGGCTGCACATTTAAAACACACAATCAGAAAACCGGTGCCTGCTTGCAAATGATCTAGCATGAATTTTTCCTTCTTGCACGTGAAAAAGATACTCAAACCAATTTTTATTTTTACAACCTAATTGTTTCCCTTACTTGCCCTCCCACCTGTGATGGATGCAGTGGATTGATTCACCAGCCTCGTCCCCACCCCTTGCAGCATGATTCTGTGTAGTCCAAAGGCTAAATAAAACAAGACTCTTCCGAATACAATCAAGCTTTCACTCAACAGAGGAGCCGTGATGACACGCGAGAGGGAGATATCCGTGTCATGAGACAGAGGCCACACTTCTGCTGCTTCTGCTCACAAAGTGTCTCTGTGGAGGTTTTTGGTACCAGTCTCAGGGGAGGTCTGAAATGCCCACCCTCTAAATCCATGGGTGTCAGGGGGATAGAATGTTATAGTGGCTAAATTTTTTATGTTATGGCTAAATTTTTCATCTAGTCCTCGCCCAGATAAATTCTCAGGTGAGGACTCTGGCAATCACTTGCCTGGCTCTGAGCACACAGAGGGATGTGATCTGGGCTGTGGTGGGTTCTCATGAGCCCCTCTGTGTCGGAATCATGGCAGAGGCAACAGTTCTTCTGTGTTTTAGGAGTTGTTTCTTGAAGCCCAGTATAGAATCTGGCCCCCTAACACTTCCAATTAGTTTGTCATTGAACCCTGACTAATACTCCATTGAAAGCCAAAAATCATACTAGAATACTTTAGCCCCTAAAGACTTTGTAAATGATTAAATATATTAGAAATTGTATAGTCAAGCTTTTTTTTATACAGATGTAGTTGGCTTTACTTTGTCAAATTATTATGTTCTGAATAATGCTTTCCATTTTGCATGTTTCTCTTTCAATAATAAATTTTAAGGTATATTCCAAAGACAGCAAATAATTTGAAGAAACAAGTGTCCTTATCAAAAAAATCCTCTTATTTACTTTTCACAGTGATTGTTTCTGTATTCCTTCAAATTTAATCAGTATATAAATATGCACATGTACTACATATATTGGAAATAAATACTGTACATATATATACAATGCATTTATTTGTGTCATTGATGTCACATTTAAAATTTTTTTTTCAACGTTTATTAATTTTTGGGACAGAGAGAGACAGAGCATGAATGGGGGAGGGGCAGAGAGAGAGGGAGACACAGAATGGGAAACAGGCTCCAGGCTCTGAGCCATCAGCCCAGAGCCTGACGCGGGGCTCGAACTCACGGACCGCGAGATCGTGACCTGGCTGAAGTCGGACGCTTAACCGACTGCGCCACCCAGGCGCCCCGATGTCACATTTTAAAAGGCAAATTAAAAGTGGCTAAAAGAGAAAAAAGTAAATATTTAAAGGGGGTAGCCAATAGGCAGTTTATCATAAGAGCCTGAAAACTTGAGTTTTGATTTCAGCTTCTCTTTGTACTGTTTTAATTAAGTTGAAATAAGCCACATAACTTTTCTGAGCCTAATACCTATGTCAAAGAACTATTGCAAGAATAAATGAGATGACAACTATAAACTGCAGGGTGCAGAATGGGTACTTATTAAATGATTGGGTGATAGAAAGTTGTAAGGATACACTTTGTCTCAGTTTCTACTGAGACTCACAACGCTGAGAAAAACAACAACATGGGTACAATAACATGAGGAACACAGCCCCTCTTCAGGGCATGCTATAAGGCACTATGAAATGATTTCTCCCAATCTTAATCACTGTTTTCCTTCCAGGGTATATAAGGAGGAGGCAAAAGATTCATGGGGAGCCTAGAGTTCTGGTAGATTGTGGAACATATCATCAACTGTAGAGCAAAGTCTGTTCTTTCCTTCCATAGAGAGAGAGTTGTTGCTGGGCACATGGCTGATGGTTGCAGTGTGTTTCTCAGGCAAGTTGGTATGGCCAATGGGATGTGAGCAGAAGAGATGTGTGCCACTGCTAGGACAGGGCTTTCAACAGAGTGGATGTGTCACTCTATGTTCCCCTTCTTTCTCAGTCTGGGTGCAGATGGTGACGAGGCTGTAAAAACTCATGTAGCTGAAGATGGAAAAAGTCCCCAAATGATCATCTGAAGAGAGTTAGCCACTTACTTAACAGTCCCCCCCCATCCCCCCACCACAGGACTATTATGGGAGAGCTAGGTAAACTTCTTTTTTAAGCTGTTGAAATATGGTGTTCCATTTGTTGTCATTTTCTAGACCAGCCTAACTAATACAGAGACTCTAAATTCTCTTGGATAGAGTTGCTGTGGTACTACAGCATTTCCCCCTTCTAGCCACTCATGAAGCTAGGGGAAGGTACACCATCCCAAGCCAAAAATAGGGGCTGTATGAAACAAATCATTTGAAACACTTGCTTTATGTTCCCTGGAATATGGTCACATAAAGACACTAATAATTCTCTAAAACCTAGGGCAGACTAGATGGTGACAGAGGAAAGAGGGTGGGAGAGAGGAAAAAGAAATGTGTCATCTTTTCCAGAAGCAAATGTGCACTCCACCAAAGGGAGCAAGCCTGCAGCCATCTTGATAGGGAATCATACCAAAAAGGGATGAAGAGGTGAATAGATCCAGCACTGGACAGACTGCTGGAACCACACAGGCTCCTGAGACAGTGGTCAGCTAGATGCCATGTCTCCTGCCTCACAAGATCTGAGGTTAGAGGTCCATAGCAGGAGGATCTCAAAGGCATCCAACCAAAGGCCCAGAGAGAAAAAGCAGTTGCTTATCTGCTGCCCCTAGAGCCCTGTGGCCATGTGCTAACTATACAAGTCAGGCGGCATTTAAGAGTTTTTCTCCCTGACACTTCCCCTCTTCTTCACCACTTTGGAAGGGACAAGCAGCAATGGGAAGGGGAAGGCTGAAGAATTTAGACACCAAGTGTGCGTTCCTTGCTCTTTGCAGGATGCACAGCTGTGATGGGCCCCAGCTGGGGAAAGATAATTTAAATTGTATAATAGATTAAACTGTAATGTTAGATTTGATGAGATTTTTAAATTTTTGAAATGAGATTGCTGTTCCTTCCGAAAGGGACCAGAAAAGCTTTGGGAACCACTTGAGATTTCATCAGGGGTGGGAAAGATCAATTACAAAAACCACTATTGAAAAGACATGGGAGGGAGGAGGATGGCTACTCTCAACAATCATGCAATTGTGTCCAACAAGTTCAATAAACTGATGAAGTAGCTTTTGTCATTGGTTAAAGAAAAAATAATTGGCATTTCAAACTACAACTGCTTGTGTTCACTTTTGGCTCTAAAAAAGTGGCAAAAATTTTTTCCTGAGGTAGATTACCTACCCCAGAAATGTTTAGCAAAAACAATTAACAAAATTTCTTGCTTATGATGCAAAGGCAAGGTCCTCAGCCTTAATCTAGAGCAATACTGTCTTACAGAATTATAATGCAAGCCACAAGTGAGCTACATTTGTTTTTTAAAAATTTTAGTAGCCATGTTAATTGGGTAAAATTATCTTAAGAATATATTTTATTTTACAGAATAATATCAAAATGCTATTATTTCAACATGTAGCCAATGTAAGAAATTGTTCATGAGGTCTTTTACATTTTTTAATACTAAGTCTTCAAAATTTAGTATGTATTTTGTACAGCAATCTCAACTTGAACTAGCCACATTTCCAGAGCTCAGTAGCTATTATATTAAAATGGCACAGAACTGGAGTTAATTATCTTTAAATCTGCCCAAGAAATGAGTAGAAATATTGCATTACAGAGAAAGTAGAAAAGAGCAAAGGGAAGGAGAAATAGTGAGAATGACAGAAGGAAAATGTTGGCCAAGGAGGAGTTCTGAGAAGGTGGAGAGAACAAATAATGTCTAAAACCAGGAGGGTTCAGACTAGTGCTTGGCCCATAGACAGTGCTCCATAAATGCTTGCCCACATTACCCGAAACCTCCTTTCACCCTGACATTGACAGATAGATAAATAGATATATGATATATAAATAGATAGATAGATATATCGATAGATAGACGATATTACTATTTTACATCCAACCTGTCTTTTTCTACCTTTGTTCAAAGGTCTTCATCTAGACATACTAGAACCATCATCTATCTGAAAACTTATTGTCTACTAAGACTGGCGAAGAAAATAAACACATTTGGTCCAATGTAACTTTTGATTAATCAACCCATGTTGTTTTTCAGTGATAATTATTTTTTGTCTAAAAGTTTGCATCTTTATAGTAACCAAATACACTAAGGTCATTCCAAATATTTTATACTAGTATCATAGGATCAAATATCCTTAAACTCTTAAACCTCATAGCTGCTCTAATTTGCTTCATATGTTTGATAAAGTGTCTTAAATATGTAAGTATAAACTTGGCAGGGTAGATGAATGTTTCAGCACTCTGGAATGGCCTTTGCCACAACTATAGTCAAATGTTCTATTCTTGACAACATCACAGGGATTAATACATATTATGTTAAATGAATATAAAATGTATTAATTTTCCATGACTACAGTAACAAATTACCGCAATCATGGTGGCTTAAGACAAAAGATATTTACTGTCTCACAGTCCTAGAGTCCCAAATCTAAAATGTATATTATTGAGGCAAAACCAAGATGTTAGCAGAGCTGTGCCTCTTCCAGAGGCTCTAGGGAGAATAATCCTAGGGTTTGTTCCTAGGGTTGCAGGAACAAAATACCACAATCTGGGTGATTTCAAAAACAGAAATTTATTGTCTCTCGGTTCTAGAGGTTCAGAGTCTGAGATTAAGGTCCAGCAAGGTTTGTTCATTCCGAGTGCTGTGTGGGAAAAGCCATCCCATGCCTGTCTCCCAGCTTCTGGCAGTTTGCTGGCGGTCTCTGGCATTCACTGCCTTGTGGTCCCGTCACCCTGATCTCTGCCTTTATCTTCTCATGTTTCCCTTTTGTGTGTGTCTGTCTCGAACTTTGCCCTTTTATAAGGACACCAGTTAGACTAGGGGCTTACCCTACACCAGTATGATCTCTTCTGTTTTTTTTTTTTTTTTTTTTCCAACGTTTATTTATTTTTGGGACAGACAGAGACAGAGCATGAACAGGGGAGGGGCAGAGAGAGAGGGAGACACAGAATCGGAAACAGGCTCCAGGCTCTGAGCCATCAGCCCAGAGCCCGACGCAGGGCTCGAACTCACGGACCGCGAGATCGTGACCTGGCTGAAGTCAGATGCTTAACCGACTGCGCCACCCAGGCGCCCCCAGTATGATCTCTTCTTAACTAATAACATCTGCAACAACGTTTCCAAATAAGATCACATTCTGCCATATTGGTTCACACTTCAACACATGAATTGTGATGGGACACAATTCAACCCCTAACACTACTCATCTTAAGATCCATGGGGTGCCTGGGTGGCTCAGTCCATTATGTATCTGACTGTTGATTTTAGCTCAGGTCGTGATTTCGTGGTTTGTGAGTTCAAGACCCACATCGGGCTCTGAGCTGATCATGCAGACCCTGCTTGGGATTCTCTCTCTCTCCTTCTCTTTGCTCCTCCCCATCTCGTACGTGCAGTCTCTCTCTCTCTCTCTCTCTCTCTCTCTCTCTCTCTCTCTCAAAATAAATAAATAAATAAACTTAAAAAGATCCTTAATCACATCTGTAAATATCCTTTTCTTTTCAAATAAGGTGACATCCACAGTTTTCAGGATTAGGATCTGATATCTTTATGTGTCCATTATTCTGCCTACTCCAAATAAACATGGAACTTTCTTCAGCAAATTTAAAAAAGAAGAAAGAGGAAGACAGAAGAGGAAGAGGTGCAAAGTCAGAGTTTTAAGAAATTCTTTATCGAACACTAATTCTCTCCTAAGCACCTAATTCACCAAACTATCTCAAACTGCTGCCTTATGGCCTTAAGGCACTACTTGCCTTAATGAAGCACAATATTGGATGCCTCACATATCTGGGGCTATGACCACTATAATGGGGTCAGTTTTCAAGCAAAAGAATCCCGCTCAAACTTGATGCTGATCCTGACTTAACTCTGATTATTCTTGAGAGTTTATCTCTGGGCCAGTTTCTAAGAAGTTTGAGAAGGGTTTCATTCCTATACAGCCACCACTTTTTCATCGTAGGGAATCAGGGAGAAGGCAGTGCTCCCCTCTGATTTCAGTGCTTCTTCTGATTTCATATGTCCTGGGATGGCCCCGCTTTGTGGCTAGCACCCTTATTTCACAAACCAGCTTCTGGGAGAAACCTTTAAGTCTTTGGAATATCCTGCCTGAGAAGAGTGTATTTGTTTGCCTAGGGACTTCAGCCTTATGAGACAGTTCATACTCAGAATGTGGTTTACGGTGAATGCCTGTTTCTGTTTACCTGGGATCCTGGGCCATGCTCTATCAGCTTGATATTTGGAGGGGCTAGAGCCTGAGTAGCCAAAGGCAGTCTGTGCCTGCATAACTAACCTGCAATAAAAACTCTGGACACAATGTTTAGGCAAACTTCCCTCATTGATAATAACTGGCACATGTCCCACCTTGTTGCGGGGAGAATTAAAAGCTGTCCACGTGGAGTGACTGGAAGCTCATGCTTGGTTTCTCCTGGGCTCCAAACTCTGCATGTTTTTTTCTCTGCTGATTTATCCGTATCCTTTCTCTGTAATAAACCATAATCATGAGTTTCATGGTTTTTTCTCAGTTCTGTGAGTACTTCTACCAACTCACCAAACCTGAAGGTGGTCTTGGGGACCTTTGGCACATTAATACAAGCTGTTTACGGAAGTTTGTTATATAGATAGAACTTAAAACATTGTGACAATAACTAATATTCATTGTGTACATCTTAAGCCAGGTCTTCTGCCAAATAGTTTATGGGGAATGCCTTGTTTATTGTTTTGCATCAGCCCTCTAAGAATGGAAGAAGCTCATAGAAGTTAATTAACTTGTGCAGACTCACACAGCAAATGGCAGGGTTGCAAAGCAAACTGAGGCTAGACTGATTCCAAAGCCATGCTCTCAATCACCGTGTTTTATACTCACATGGGCCAAATGATACGCTAACCTAACTTTAATAAGGTACACATTCACCTGGATGATCTAAGAACACTTTCCAACATAAAATAACAACTTCAGGGAAAGTTCAGGGGTTTAAGAAGTAGTATGTTAGCTAATTAAGTTTATATAATAGGAGATAAATAAGTGCCCTTTTGATAAGATCGAAATGAGAACTGCATCCTTTTTTGTCTTTTTCCTTGCATGTGAGACTCTAAGATCCTCAAGGAAGGCTCCGGGAGGAATTTTATTTCTACAGTCATAGTTGGGTTTCCTGTTCTAGTATGTATCTTTCTGCCTTATGTTATCACTTGTTTTCATGATCTTGCGTGAATTTACTGGAAACTAATTTGTATGGATGCGTATGGTTTGTAGAAAGCTGAAGCTATTCGTGGATTTAACACCGGTGCAAACAAGCACAAAGTTTGGCTTCTAATTTCTTGTAACCATTTCATTGTCTCAATTTCGTGGCAGTTTCCCTGGGTAGGGTTTTAGTAACTCCATTTTTTCCACTACATAATTCAGTAACTTTAATAAACTCGTCTACTGGCTGAGCACCATGTTAAAAATCCATGCACAGTGTCTTCAGTGCAGCACTTTATTACCGGTTTTACTGTAATGCAATATTCATATAAAATGATGACACTTGGACTGTGGAGGCACTATTGTGCATTTACAATAATATTTATACAAATAATTAAACTTTCATTTTATTGGCTAGGGCATGTCTATACAAGGGGATCTTTTGCACAAATTAACTGAAAAAAAGTTAAAAGACCGTATTGGCCATCATGGGCCCTATCTGGATTTCCTCTGATTGGACTGCGGGAAAATCTAGTTTCAAATATTGCATCTGTCATCTGTACTTCATATCAAGGAATTAATCAAACTGACGGTGGAGAGAGTTTTTTGAATGTTCATTATTTCAGCTATTAATTTTTAAAAGCAGCAAATGTTGCAAGTCAATAGCATCCATAAAAATTGATTTATTGTGCAATTTCCTTCATACTCCTGGAAGCCAAGAGCTGATTCTGTGTATCTAATGCTTTCTATTTCTAAGCCACTCTCTTCACATCCATTTTTTTAAGATAAATTATTTAGATGAAAGAAATGTAATCCTGTTTGAATTCCACTGATTTGAATTCGTAGGAACTGACCACATCAAGGAAATGTGAAATTTAGCATGAAAAAGAACTACACACAGAGGCAATTACATTGTGAAAAATCACAGAAATGTAATTTATATTAAAAGTGCAAAAGATTCTTGATCAATCACGTTACTTCTGTGATACAGGTAACCTCACACTACGCTCTGATAGGAGTTCTGGGACAGCCAAGACCATGGATGCTGTTTCTACCACTGATGTCTCAGTTGAGACGTACAGTTTCCTTTATACACAGACATCACCTGTCATCCTGGAATTGTTTACCACTGAATAGATTTGCACTTCAATTTCAGAATGGAATCTAGAGATGGCCAGTCTGTGTTTAAATCCTGAGCCTGGTTCTGCTAATTTATAGCTATGTATTTTTTTTTTCCCTTGGACAACACTTAATCCTCTGAATTTCAGTTGACTTCTCTGTAATACATAGATTACAAAGTTTATTCAATAGATTTTTTAAAAGAATTAAACATGAATGAATAAGATAATGTTTGTAAAAGCATTTATCACAGTACTGTTCATTAAGTGTGATTATCCTTCCATCCAGAAATGTCCAGGTCTCAAATAATATAATTAGATTATGAAAAATAAGTATTGCTTAAAATGCCATTACTATTAACTGGTGTTATTTCCTCTTTAACCAACACAGATTATTACATTCTGAAATCCAAAGGAAAACTCATGGCTCTTTAAATAGTCCATTGTGGTACAAAGTGGTGATACAAAACCTTGATATTAATCAAACCTGGGGTCCCTTCTGTTCCTCCCATATGTTGCCTGCTCCTTACTGCAAAGAATGCTATTCTCCATACCTAAAGCGCCTTTTCCCCAGTGCCTGCAAATCAAAATGGTAGCAATTTCACCCAGTACCACTCATGGTTTTCAAAACTAAAGAGTCGAGAGTGGTCTGTGTGTGGGAATTGAACAGGAGGGACAGACCTGGTTAGGTCCTGTCATATTGCGTCTAGGGAGATATTCCAAGTGCAGCTGGCTTTACTCTGCTAAGAGAGATAAAGGAATAAACTGGTTTTAAACAAGGATGAAACTCCAAACCTTCGGACACCTCCTACTGCTAACAACTCCATCTTTATCATGTAGGAAATATCAGTTACTATCCAGGCAAGGAAAAATCCAATATAACTTAAATATTTTTCTCCTTTTTAAGAATTTATTTTCGATGCCAAAATAACCATTACAACTACTTTCATAAGGATAATCAAGCAGAGAAAAATAACCAGGTATATTAAAAAAATTACCTGTTCAAAAGAGGGAAACCATTTGAGCATTCAAAACATATGTTTGCCAGGGTATCACAATTATTCCAGGAAGTTAGGGATAATTTTTTAGAGCTAATGGTGATTCTAAATGGGGCTCAAGGAAATTTTGCAGTCACAAAAGATGTTGATATAGTGGTACAATTTTGGAAATGTAAATAATTGCTGAACTAAAAATTTAATTGTTCCTAAGGAGAGCATTTTCAGTATCAGTCAAACAAAATAAGTACATTTGAAGACTGGAACTCAGATGAAGACAAATAATGATGGAATGGGATGAAAGAAATATGAATAATAAAGGATATATCTATATGATCCAATACATGTTTAAGTTTGAATTTTGAGAGGAGACAATGGAACTTGCAGAAGAAAAGCAGTAATAAAATAAATAATACAACAAACTTTCTGAGCTGACCAAAGTCCTGTGTATTAGTTTTCTATTGCTGCTAAAAGAAAATACCACAAACTTAGTGGCTTAAAACAACACAAATTCATTATCTTACAGCTCAGTATGTTAGAAATCTGACACAGATGTCCTTGGGATTAATCAAAGTGTTAGCAGTGTTGCATTTCTTTCTAGAGACTCTAGGGGAGAATCTGTTTCCTTACACTCTCCCACTTCTAGAGGCCACCCATATTCCTTGGCTCATGGCTCCTTCCTTCGCCTTCAAAGATAGCAACTTCATATCTCTCTGGCCAGGCTTCTCTTGGTGATATTTCTTCTGACCACAGATGGGAAAATTTCCTCACTATCAAGGCCCCTTGTGATTAGGTTAGACCCCCTCAGAAAATCCCCCATCTCAAGGTTCTTAATTTAGTCCCAGATGCAAAGTCCCTTTTGCTGTAATAGGTATCATATTCACAGGTTTCAGGAATCCGGAGGTGAACATTTTGAGAGGGCCATTATTCTGCCAACCACAACCTGTGCATCCATAAGGAAAGAGTTCACTGAGTGCAGGGCAGAATTAATAAAAAGACATTCATACCTACATGTAATGTAAATTACAAGGACAAAGAGAAAATTTAACAAGCATCGGATTTTAAAAGATGGTTATCAGAAAAGGAAAGAATAACATTAGCATAAAACCTGTGAAACACTATGATCCAGAAAACTGTCTTAGATTGGTTATGGTGAATAACACAAGATACTGTTTCAAGACCCCATATCTCAGTGGCTTAATACAGTGAAATTACTTCTTGCTTATGTAAAACGCAGCTGGTGTTTCTGAGCAAGTGGCTTTCCTTGGATTCATTTAGAGACTTGAGTTCCTCTTTGGGGCTCCATTCAGAGACCTCTCCTTTAAAGGCAGTAGATGGGGAAAGAGAGACAGTGGGGAAGCTTGTGACGTTTTTATGGGACAAACATAAAGGTGACATCCGTTGCTTCCACCTAATGTTCCATTACCCACATAGCCATGGTTAACTTCCCAGGAAGCTTGTATAACAATGCCCAGGAGGAACCAAAGTGGGTTTTGATAAAACACAGCTCTGTCAGTGACAGGCGGCACAACTTGCTTTCTTAGGATGAAAGACCGATTTCCCATAATTCTAGTTCCTGCCCAATTAACATTCATTTGACACAAACACACACATGTTTTTAGATACACAAAAAATTATTTGTCATACCACTCATGAACTTTTCCTGAAAAATTACCTATGGAATCAAATAGATGAATATCAGAATGTACAACCTATAATTAGAAATCACATAAATGGATTTTTCCTAAACAATCAAAAATTTCCCCAGAGTAGCAATTGATAACAAAACATGAACTACTTGGTAACTACAAAGTGGTAGAGTGTGAATCTAATCAAGGGGTTATTATTCTGTAAGGGGTCTGGGTGAAAATCTGATTCTATTTCTTACTAGCTGTGTGAACTTGGGCAAGTTACTTAGCCTCCAGTTACCTTTTTCCTTCAAGTAAAAAGGAAATAATATTAATTCCTATTTTATAAGATTTCTGTAAGGACCCAATTAGGTAAATCATGTAAATAATGATAGCAAACATTAATAAAGCACAGTTGAAGTGTTAGGCACTTTCCATATATTATCTAAGTACTTGCTATGCTGTGCTATTTTTATTAATTAACATGTTAAAGATAAAATAAATGTAAAAATTACAGAATATCTAGAAATCAAATATAATAAGAAAAATATAATTATAAGGAAATAGCTATATATATATTTACAAATTATTTATATCTTAAAATATATTAATTTATATCTTATTTTTTCTCTTTCGAAATGCCTATTTTGGTATTCAACCAATGCACTGAGCTTTTAGAGTCAATAGCTATCTTTTCCATTTGTAGAAACTATACACGGCTATTTTTTTTTTTAATGTTTATTTTTTAGAGAGAGAAAGAGAGAGAGAGACAGAGCATGAGTAGGGAGAGGGCAGAGAGAGAGAGAGAGAGACAGAATCTGAAGTAGGCTCCAGGCTCTGAGCTGTCAGCACAGAGCCTGACGTGGAGCTTGAACTCACAAACTGTGAGATCATGGCCTGAGCTGAAGTCGGCTGCTTAACTGACTGAGCCACCCAGGCACCCCTGTATATGGCTATTTACAAATCCACTTTTATTTTAACAGTGTCCTGTTTTTTCCTAATAGTTTCAATTCTTTTGTTTTTCTAATTTTATCGTAATTATTTTTAATCTCCTCTGACTTTTTTTGTAATCTAAAATTTGCCCTATGCTAATTATCCTGTTTGTGGTATCTGCTGATTTTACCTTATAATTTGTTTCTAATATACTCTGTAGCATTTTTCTGTGAGCTCATGATCTTTAGATCTTTACTTTGATGTTGTTGATTTGTTTTTCTTGTGGGTCCTGAGGTGTGAAAGGGTGCTTGAGAGCAGTGCTGAGCTTAGGCCTGCTCCAGGAGGGTGTGGCAGCCCTGGACCAGTTTAAAAGTCTTAATTTCTTGGGGCGCCTGGGTGGCGCAGTCGGTTAAGCGTCCGACTTCAGCCAGGTCACGATCTTGCGGTCCGTGAGTTCGAGCCCCGCGTCAGGCTCTGGGCTGATGGCTCGGAGCCTGGAGCCTGTTTCCGATTCTCTGTCTCCCTCTCTCTCTGACCCTCCCCCGTTCATGCT
The DNA here is from genome assembly GCF_028749965.1 of Puma concolor. Taxonomy (NCBI): domain Eukaryota; kingdom Metazoa; phylum Chordata; class Mammalia; order Carnivora; family Felidae; genus Puma; species Puma concolor. Next base: position 83,461,786 of record NC_141671.1, read on the forward strand.
CTGTCTCTCCCTGTCCCAAAAATAAATAAACGTTGAAAAAAAAAAAAAAAAGTCTTAATTTCTTTACCTGCAGCCAAATTACAAAATTGTTGTACATTGAGACCTCACAGATGAGCTCAGTGAGACTGAGGTTTTGACTTTTTTTTCATTTCACCCAAGGCTGTAGATACAGGCAAACCTCCTCATCCCTTCCTTACTTCTGAACAGAAGGGAACCTCTTGAACTCCTGGCCTATATAGATGGATTGGTTTTGGATTCCTGTCTGTCCTGGCATTGGACTGAGGCCACATATCCTAATTCCATGGGTCAATAAGACCCAATCTCCAATCTCTTGGATATCTCCAAGACCCAATCTCTTGGATATCTATCTGTAATTCAAAGACCTGAAGTGGCCAGGTAATCTGTTCTCAGGTTTACTACACGGACTTTGCCTTTTCTTAATCATAGAACCAGAGATGTTCCTTCCTTTGTTCTTTGTTTGTTTGTTTTTTTAAATTTTCTTAATGTTTATTTATTCTTGAGAGAAAGAGACAACATGAGTGAGTGAGTGAGTGGCAGAGAGAGAGAAGGAGACACACAATTTGAAGCAGGCTCCAGGCTCTGAGCTGTCAGCACAGAGTTGGACGTGGAGCTTGAACTCACAAACCATGAGATCATGACCTGAGCTGAAGTTGGACACTTAACCGACTGAGCCACCCAGGCACCCCTGTTCTTTGTTTTTTGTTTTTTTTAATGAAATGGTATTTTTTAAATTATGTTTTATTTATCATTTTAAAAATATTTATAGCAGAGAGTAGGGGAGAGGGATCACCAATGTCAGTTTCACCTGCCATATTCAGGTTCATAACCCCTACATTGGAATGAGGTCATTTGCCAATGAGAGCAAACAACGAAAAGGCAATCTTATTTAAAGATATATAAGCATCTATTCATTAATAATAATTTATTATTTAATGTTACAAGTTACAGTAATTGGTGGTAGAGACACAATAGAAGATTTTAGTCCTCATAGGACTTATATGCTAACAAAATGAAAAAAAGTCCCCACAAAAATATAGCAAATTGAAGACAGCAGGGGATTAAACAAATAAAACACTATAGACAATTGGATATATTCCTGAAATGTAAAGATATTAGGTTATACCTTAATGACATTAAAAGAATAATGTTGATATGGCTGTTAATATGATAATATTATAATCTTTTCAAATGATGAGACTTTTAATACATATGTCTGAGGCAAATTCAGAGTATACTAAGACTTGATAGTTATTTAACACAAAATGAGATTCATTAAGAAAGCAACAGTTTCTGTCATTTAAAGAACTGAAATATAAAAGGTATTACCCATGAAATAACACAATAAGGATATCTGCTATCTGCTATTCAACATTGCTTAGGAAATTCTAGTCATGCACTTAAAAAAGAAAAATAAGGACCTGGGGAAGATGGTGGCCAGGGGGACGCTGGGCTCACCACGTCCTGCTGATCACTTAGATTCCACCTACACCTGCCTAAATAACCCAGAAAACTGCCAGAAGTCTAGCAGAACGGAGTCTCTGGAGCCCAGCGCAGAGGAGAGGCCCAGGGAAGAGGGTAGGAAGGGCAGAGAGGCGGTGCGTGATACACGGACTGGCGGGTGGGAGCCGGGGCGGAGGGGTGGCCCGCCGGCCAAGCAAAGCCCCTAAGTCTGGCTTGCAAAAGCGGAGGGGCTGGACGGAGTGTGTTCTGACAGCAAGAGGGACTTGACATCTGGAAGGTTATAAGCTAACAGCTATGCTCAGGGAAGGGAGGGCTGGAAGACAATGGGAGGGAGAGTTGTTGAGCCCCGGACAACAGAGCGCAGCTTGGTGGGGAACAAAGGCAATTGCCAGCACTATCTATCTCGCCCATTCCCCAGCCAAAATCCCAAAGGGAACCAGTTCCTGCCAGGGAACTTGCATGCACCGCACAAACACCCAATGCTGTGCTCTGTGGATCCATCCCTCCGGCGGGTCTGACTCTCTCCTGGTGCCGCAGGGCCCCTCCCGAAGTGGATCTCCGAAGAAAAAGCGAGCTGAGCCTACCCCTCCCGCCCCTGTGCACCTTGCCGATCCACCCCAGCTAATACGCCAGATCACCAGCACCACAAGCCTGGCAGTGTGCAAATAGCCCAGACGGGCCACGCCACCCCACAATGAATCCCGCCCCTAGGACAGGGAAAGAGAAGGCACACACCAGTCTGACTGAGGCCTGAGCGGTGGGCTAGGGACAGACATCAGGTCTGACTGCGGCCCCGCCCACCAACACAAGTTATTCAAGACAGCACAGGGGAAGTGCCCCGCAGTTCTGCACCATTCCAGGGACTATCCAAAATGACAAAACGGAAGAATTCCCCTCAAAAAAACCTCCAGGAAATAACAACAGCTAACAAACTGATCAAAAACGATTTAAACAATATAACAGAAAGTGAATTTAGATAATAGTCATAAAATTAATCACTGGGCTTGCAAACAGTATAAAGGACAGCAGAGAATCTATTGCTACAGAGATCAAGGGACTAAGGAACAGCCAGGAGGAGCTAAAAAAAAGCTATTAATGAGCTGCAAAATAAAATGGAGACGACCACGGCTTGGATTGAAGAGGCAGAGGAGAGAATAGGTGAACTAGAAGATAAAATTATGGAAAAAGAAGAAGCTGAGAAAAAGAGAGATAAAAAAATCCTGGAGTATGAGGGGAAAATTAGAGAACTAAGTGATGCACTAAAGAGAAATAATCTACGCATAATTGGTATTCCAGAGGAGGAAGAGAGAGGGAAAGGTGCTGAAGGTGTACTTGAAGAAATAATAGCTGAGAACTTCCCGGATATGGGGAAGGAAAAAGGCATTGGAATCCAAGAGGCACAGAGAACTACCTTCAGACATAACTTGAATCGATCTTCTGCACGACATATCATAGTGAAACTGGCAAAATACAAGGATAAAGAGAAAATTCTGAAAGCAGCTAGGGATAAACGTGCTCTAACATATAAAGGGAGACCTATAAGACTCATGACCGATCTCTCTACTGAAACTTGGCAGGCCAGAAAGGAATGGCAGGAGATCTTCAATGTGATGAACAGAAAAAATATGCAGCCGAGAATCCTTTATCCAGCAAGTCTGTCATTTAGAATAGAAGGAGAGATAAAGGTCTTCCCAAACAAACAAAAACTGAAGGAATTCATCACCACTAAACCAGCCCTACGAGAGATCCTAAGGGGGATCCCGACAAAGTACCAGAGACATCGCTACAAGCATGAAACCTACGGGCATCACAATGACTCTAAACCGATATCTTTCTATAATAACACTGAATGTAAATGGACTAAGTGCGCCAACCAAAAGACATACAGTATCAGAATGGATAAAACCACAGGACCCATCTATTTGCTGTCTACAAGAGACTCATTTTAGACCTGACGACACCTTCAGATTGAGAGTGAGGGGATGGAGAACTATTTATCATGCTACTGGAAGCCAAAAGAAAGCTGTAGTAGCCATATTTATATCAGACAAACTAGACTTTAAATTAAAGGCTGTAACAAGAAATTAAGGGCATTATATAATAATCACAGGGTCTATCCATCAGGAAGAGCTAACAATTATAAATGTCTATGCGCCGAATACAGGAGCCCCCAAATACATAAAACAATTACTCACAAACATAAGCAACCTTATTGATAAGAATGTGGTAATTGCAGGGGATTTTAACACTCCACTTACAGAAATGGATAGATCATCTAGACACATGGTCAATAAAGCAACAAGGGCCCTGAATGATACATTGGATCAGATGGACTTGACAGATATATTTAGAACTCTGCATCCCAAAGCAACAGCATATACTTTCTTCTTGAGTGCACATGGAACATTCTCCAAGATAGATCACATACTGGGTCACAAAACAGCCCTTCAGAAGTATACAAGAATTGAAATCATACCATGCATACTTTCAGACCACAATGCTATGAAGCTTGAAATCAACCACAGGAAAAAGTCTGGAAAACCTCCAAAAGCATGGAGGTTAAAGAACACCCTAGTAAAGAATGAATGGGTCAACCAGGTAATTAGAGAAGAAATTAAAAAATATATGGACAAATGAAAATGAAAATACAACAATCCAAACGCTTTGGGATGCAGTGAAGGCAGTCCTGAGAGGAAAATACATTGCAATCCAGGCCTATCTCAAGAAACAGGAAAAACCCCAGATACAAAATCTAATAGCACAGCTAAAGGAAATAGAAGCAGAACAGCAAAGACAGCCTAAACCCAGCAGAAGAAGAGAAATAATAAAGATCAGAGCAGAAATAAACAATATAGAATCTAAAAAAACTGTAGAGCAGATCAACAAAACCAAGAGTTGATTTTTTTGAAAAAATAAAAAAAATTGATAAATCTCTAGCCAGGCTTCTCAAAAAGAAAAGGGAGATGACCCAAATAGATAAAATCATGAATGAAAATGAAATGATTACAACCAATCCCTCAGAGATACAAGCAATTATCAGAGAATACTATGAAAAATTATTTGCCAACAAACTGGACAACCTGGAAGAAATGGACAAATTCCTGAACACCCACACACTTCCAAAACTCAATCAGGAGAAAATAGAAAGCTTGAACAGACCCGTAAACAGAGAAGAAAGTGAATCAGTCGTCAAAAATCTCCCAACAAATAAGAGTCCAGGACCAGATGGCTTCCCAGGGGAGTTCTACCATACATTTAAAGCAGAGATAATACCTATCCTTCTCAAGCTATTCCAAAAAATAGAAAGGGAAGGAAAACTTCCAGACTCATTCTATGAAGCCAGTATTACTTTGATTCTTAAACCAGACAGGGACCCAGTAAAAAAAGAGAACTACAGGCCAATATCCCTGATGAATATGGATGCAAAATTCTCAATAAGATACTAACAAATCGAATTCAACAGCATATAAAAAGAATTATTCACCATGATCAAGTGGGATTCATTCCTGGGATGCAGGGCTGGTTCAGCATTCGCAAATCAATCAACATGATACATCACATTAATAAAAGAAAAGATAAGAACTATATGATCCTGTCAATCGATGCAGAAAAGGCATTTGACAAAATTCAGCAACCTTTCTTAATAGAAACCCTCGAGAAAGTCGGGATAGAAGGAACATACTTAAAGATCATGAAAGCCATTTATGAAAAGCCCACAGCTAACATCCTCCTCAATGGGGAAAAACTGAGAGCTTTTTCCCTGAGATCAGGAACACGACAGGGAAGTCCATTCTCACCACTGTTGTTTAACATAGTGTTGGGAGTTCTAGCATCAGCAATCAGACAACGAAAGGAAATCAAAGGCATCAAAATTGGCAAAGATGAAGTTAAGCTTTCACTTTTTGCAGATGACATGATATTATACATGGAAAATCCGACAGACTCCACCAAACGTCTGCTAGAAGTGATACATGAATTCAGCAAAGTTGCAGGATACAAAATCAATGTACAGAAGTCAGTTGCATTCTTATACACTAACAATGAAGCAACAGAAAGACAAATGAAGAAACTGATCCCATTCACAATTGCACCAAGAAGCATAAAATACCTAGGGATAAATCTAACCAAAGATGTAAAAGATCTGTATGCTGAAAACTATAGAAAGCTTATGAAGGAAACTGAAGAAGATATAAAGAAATGGAAAAACATTCCATGCTCATGGGTTGGAAGAATAAATATTGTCAAAATGTCAATACCACCCAAAGGTATCTACACATTCAATGCAATCCCAATCAAAATTGCACCAGCATTCTTCTCGAAACTACAACAAGCAATCCTAAAATTCATATGGAACCACAAAAGGCCCCGAATAGCCAAAGTGATTTTGAAGAAGAAGACCAAAGCAGGAGGCATCACAATCCCAGACTTTAGCCTCTACTACAAAGCTGTCATCATCAAGACAGCATGGTATTGGCACAAAAACAGACACATAGACCAATGGAATAGAATAGAAACCCTAGAACTAGACCCACAAACGTATGGCCCACTAATCTTTGACAAAGCAGGAAAGAACATCCAATGGAAAAAAGACAGTCTCTTTAACAAATGGTGCTGGGAGAACTGGACAGCAACATGCAGAAGGTTGAAACTAGACCACTTTCTCACACCATTCACAAAAATAAACTCAAAATGGATAAAGGACCTGAATGTGAGACAGGAAACCATGAAAACCCTAGAGGAGAAAGCAGGAAAAGACCTCTCTGACCTCAGCCGTAGCAATTTCTTACTTGACACATCCCCAAAGGCAAGGGAATTAAAAGCAAAAATGAACTACTGGGACCTTATGAAGATAAAAAGCTTCTGCACAGCAAAGGAAACAATCAACAAAACTAAAAGGCAACCAACGGAATGGGAAAAGATATTTGCAAATGACATATCGGACAAAGGGCTAGTATCCAAAATCTATAAAGAGCTCACCAAACTCCACACCTGAAAAACAAATAACCCAGTGAAGAAATGGGCAGAAAACATGAATAAACACTTCTCTAAAGAAGACATCCGGATGGCCAACAGGCACATGAAAAGATGTCAACGTCGCTCCTCATCAGGGAAATACAAATCAAAACTACACTCAGGTATCACCTCATGCCAGTCAGAGTGGCCAAAATGAACAAATCAGGAGACTATAGATGCTGGAGAGGATGTGGAGAAACGGGAACCCTCTTGCAGTATTGGTGGGAATGCAAACTGGTGCAGCCACTCTGGAAAACAGTGTGGAGGTTCCTCAAAAAATTAAAAATAGACCTACCCTATGACCCAGCAATAGCACTGCTAGGAATTTACCCAGGGGCACTTGTACCCCAATATTTATAGCAGCACTTTCAACAGTAGCCAAATTGTGGAAAGAGCCTAAACGTCCATCAACTGATGAATGGATAAAGAAATGGTGGTTTATATACACAATGGAGTACTACATGGCAATGAGAAAAAATGAAATATGGCCCTTTGTAGCAACGTGGATGGAACTGGAGAGTGTGATGCTAAGTGAAATAAGCCATACAGAGAAAGACAGATACCATATGTTTTCAATCTTGTTTGGATCCTGAGAAACTTAACAGGAACCCATGGGGGAGGGGAAGAAAAAAAAAAAAAAGGTTAGAGTGGGAGAGAGCCAAAGCATAAGAGACTCTTAAAAACTGAGAACAAACTGAGGGTTGATGGGGGTGGGAGGGAGGGGACGGTGGGTGATGGGTATTGAGGAGGGCACCTTTTGGGATGAGCACTGGGTGTTGTATGGAAACCAATTTGACAATAAATTTCATATATTGAAAAAATAAATAAGAAAAATAATATATCAGTTTTAGAAATTAATTTCTAATATTATTATATAATATATATAATATAATATATAATTATATATTGTATATATGTGTAATTGTTTTATATATTATATAAATATATATTATATTAATATTATAATTACATATAATTACCATATATAATTATATATAATTATATATACAATTATTATTATATTATTATTATAATAATTATAATTATTACGTCACCTAATTGAAAAAAGATTTAGTTGAAAAAATTTTAAAACATAGAAAATCTTAGTAAGCTTGCTATTAAAATATAATTTAAAATGGAGAAAATTATCTCATATGTGGTAACATGTTATAACTTTTTATAACTTTATAACATTTTATAACTTTCCATGGGCATGAAAAAAGACAACTCTACCAAAGAAGAAAATAAAAGATGACCTGAGTTAGTAAAGTGACATCCATCTAGCTTGACAAGAATCTCAATATTTGCAGGTGTCAATTCTTTCAATTAACCTATAAATTGTGTGGGAAGTTATTCTTTTGATGAATTTTGGAGAGAACTTGCCAAAACTAATATTAACTTAATTTATAAGAGGGAATGGATAAGATAGGCCACTATAATAATGAAACACCAGAGTAATGATAGTCATGTTGAATAGGTCTGGCTTTACAAGATATAAAAATGTATATATATTTTATAGTTACTAAAATGTTGTGTATCTGAAAGACAGATTAAGTGGAATAGAACAGTAAATCTGTAAATAACTGAAGTCTAAAGGTAGCATATGAAAATGGTAGCCTTTCAAATCAGCGGGGAGGAGAAAAAATTATAAAATTTGAGAACTGAATAACTGTATTAACATTCTATTTTTTCACTAGACTATTTCCTAGAAGAGTTGAAGACAAATATACTTTTTTAAATGACTATAAAATTTTAGGGGTAATATGTATAACTTTTATTTAAACTTGGGCAGTGAGGTAAAATTTATCTATTCTATCTTTCTCTCTCTCTCTCTCTCTCTCTCTCACACACACACACACACACGCACACACACACACACACGCGGAGTGGAAAAACTGGAGAGACTGAATGACCTAAAAATAAAACATTGTTCTAGGCTACAATATCTATAAAAAATTTGACAACAAAATGGTACCAATATTTGTCATAGAAAACCATTACATATATGTTCATATATAAATACATATATAGGGGCGCCTAGGTGGCTCAGTTGGTTGAGCGACCGACTTTGACTCAGGTCATGATCTCTCAGTTTGTGATTTCGAGCCCCGCATTGGGCTCTGTGCTGACAGCTTGGAGCCTGGAGCCTGCTTTGGATTCTGTGTCTCCTCTCTGCCCCTCCCCTGCTCATGCTCTGTGTCTTTCTCTGTCTCTCAATAATAAATAAACGTTAAAAAAATTAAAAAAAATAAATACATATATATGTCAGTTAACAAAAACATATAATAAATTGAGTAAAGGTACTACATGTGTATTAATCAACATAGGCTAGGTCACATTGAAGTAACAAACATCACATAACCTGGTTGGCTTACAACCATAAAGGCTTATTTCCCAGTTATGCTTCATGCCCATCATGAGGTAGCTGCAACGCTTCTCCACATTATCTTCCTGATGGGATCCATGCTAATGGAGCAGTCTTTTTCTGGAATCTTGTTGCTGTTGTGGCCAAGGAAAAGAGATTCTAAACCATAATCTCAGTTAAAATTGCCATTTAGAAGTGACATGTATTATTTACACTCATATTTCATTGATCAGACTAAGCCATACGGCCATCTCTAAATTTCAGAGGTTGGGAGTTTATAATCTGCCTGTGCAGAGGGGTACAGCATGGAGGAGTACAAATATGAGTGAATAGTAATTTAATCTGCCACTCCCATTGAGGAAGAAAACCCAAAACTCATTGGAGCAATGAGCTTAAACATCAGATCTCAGAAAGCTGCCACATTATCTCTATGTCAGGTTTGAATAAGGCTCCTTTTAAACTGAAAACATGTAAACTAAATACAAATTATGTGCCCCAATGCCCTACCATCTATGTCCCACATTGTTGGAACAGGAATGGATCACCCCACAGTACAATTCTCATTGAGAAATGAGACAAAAAGGACACAGCAGTCTCTGGTCTACAGAGCTGAAAACCTGTAAGATAGATGTTGTAATTTCCCCTATTTTGTGGATGAGGAATGTTCCTTGTATAAACCTTCATTATCTTCCCTGGGAACAGCTACCCAGGTCATTCTTCTCTGTGGCCCTTGTCTCTTTGCTCTACAAATTTCTTCCTTTTCGCTTTTCTTCTTCAACTATTTCTGAAATGACAGCAGAGGTTACAGAGAACCCTTTTTTTTTGTATTATGATTATTGTTTTATTGTGGTAAGAACTCTTAACATGAGACCCATCATCCTAGCAAAATTTAAGTGTACAATATATTATTGTTGATTATGGGTACTATACTGTACAGCAGATCTCTAGTGCTTGTTCATCTTATTTAACTGAAACCTTTTGCCTGTTTAGTTGATTAATAATTCCTGATTTCCCTCTCTTCCACCCAAAGGCCTGGTAACCATAATTCCAGTCTTGGATTTTATTTTTTTGACTATGTTAGATATCTAATTTAAGTGGAATGATGTAGTGCTTGCCTTTCTGTCTCTGGCTTACTATACTCATCATGACCCTAAGGTCAATCCAGGTTGTCACATTTGTAGATGTGATAACTTCCTCCACTCTTTTTTAAGGCTGAATAGTATTTCCTTGTATGTATACATCACTTTTTTTTTTTTTTTTTTTGAGAGGGAGAGGGAGAGAGAGAGAGTGCAAGCAAGGGAGAGGAGCAGAGGGAGAAGGAGAAAGAATCCGAAGCAGGTTACACACTCGGGGCAGAGCCCGACAAGGGGCTTGATCCCATGACTTTGGGATCATGACCTAAGCTGAAATCAAGAATCAGTCCCTTGACTGACTAAACCACCCAGGTTCCCCTAGATCACATTTTTCTTATCCATTCATCTGTTGATGGACATTTGTTTCCACTTCTTAGGTATTGTAAACAGTGCTGCAAAGAATGTGGGGTGCAGATATCTCTTTGAAATCCTGATTTCAGTTCTTATATATCCAGAAGTGGGATTTCTGGATCATATGGTAGCTCTATTTTTAATTTGTTAACAAAACTCCACACTGTTTTCCATAGTAGCTACTCTATTTTGCATTTCTACCAACAGTGTGAAAGGGTTCCAATTTCTCCACACCTCGCAATACTTGTCTTTAGTGGAGGTTTTTTTTTTTTTTGCCTAGTTTTCTTTTTTTCTTTTCTTTTTTTTTTTTTTTTTTTTTACTATTACCTATCTGGATAAGTATGAGGTGATATCTTACTGTAGTTACGGTTTGAATTTTCCCGATGGTTAGTGACAATGTACGTTTTTTCATATGCTTATTGCCCATTTGTATGTCATCTTTGGAGAAATGTCTATTCAAGTACTAATAATCCTAACTGGTTTATTAGTTTGTTGTTGTTGTTAAATTGTATGAGTTCCTTACATATTTTAGAGATTAACCCCTTATCAAATACATGGTTTACAAATATTTTCTCCAATTCTGTGGGTTCTTTTCATTCTGTTGATTGATTCCTTTTCTGTACAGTACCTCTTTTCCTTAAGCTTTCTCAAATATTAGGTGTGCTAGGGTTATTTTATTTTATTTTATTTTATTTTCCTTTATTTTATTATCTTGCACTAGGGTTAATTTAATTCTCAAATAGTCATAGTCTCATTGAGGCCAAGTCATTGGCAATTTTGATCATTCAATTCAAAAACATATTTAGCTTCTCACTTATTTGTTTGCAATTAACATTATGTGCTCACATGATCATTAACATCATCAGGACCCATATCCACAGTGTTTTTGACTTGAGTCTACACTTAATTCAACTTGAATTCATCAGGTTGGGATTTGGGAAAAACACCCTTCTGGTTTCTTTTACCTGAATTTGCTGGATGCTAACAACCGGTTTAGTTTCAACATTCTTGATTGGTACCTTTCGGTGAGGCTGAGTTTTAACTATCCTTTGTCACTCAAAGGCTTTTCAGTTTTGCCTTTCCCTAGTTGGTGATGAAAATTAGTTGCATCTTCCAACACTGTCATATCAGTATTTCTAGACTGTCTTTTCTCTGTGGCAAGCAGGTAAATTCTTTTAAAAATTCATTTCCTTTTTAAAGTGTCTTGCTAAATGAACCAAATAGTAACCAAGGTATGCTATTAACATTCTGTTTCCCAGGTTCTTCACCAAGTAACACACTTCTTTGGTTCAAAATCTGACTTCCAAGTTAGGAATAGTTCACCACTCATGACATAAATCACCATCCACTGGGCTCTGATAATTTATTTGCTAATCACTCATCAGCCCTGAATTGAATGCCATCTATTTTGGTTTTTGTTTATTTGTTATTACTACTCACTTTTGGTTTAAGCATTTAAATTATTCACAGGGGTGCCTAAGTGGCTCAGTCGATTAAGCATCTGACTCTTGATTTGGTTCAGGTCAAGATCTCATGGTTTGTAAGATAGAGCCCTGCCTCAAGTTCTGCCCTGACAGCTCAGAGCCTGCTCTCTCCCTTTCTCCCTGCTCCTCCCCAACTTGCTCTCTCTCTCTCTGTGACTCACAATAAATAAATAAACATTAAAAAAATTTACAAAGCCATTCACAAAAGCCTAGACTCTGTTAAGAAAACAAGTCACCCTGGGGCACCTGGGTGGCTCAGTTGGTTAAGCATCCAACACTGCTCAGGTCATAATCTTGCGGTTTGTGAGTTGGAGCCCCCAGTCGGGCTCTGTGCTGACAGCTCAGAGCCTGGAGCCTGCTTTGGATTCTGAGACCTCTCTCTCTGCCCCTCCTCTGCTCACATTCTGTCTCTCTCTCAAAAATGAACATTAAAAAATTAAAAAAGAAAAAAGAAGAAAAAAAGTCACCCCAAACTGTCACTGACTCACAGCAATAAAAATTTAGTTCTCACTCACATTATGTGACCATTGTGTGACAATGGTTGTTGTTCTTAGGAAGAGCTTCCCCCCAACCCCTCCAGCTCCTCTCCCCAGGTACAGCTGTTCTTCAAGATCTATCTCATGGCAGAAGAAAAACATGTAAATGAAGAGCTAATTCTTAAAATTTCAGTGAAGAGGCATGTTGCTTTCTCTTCAATTTCTTTGGCAGAACAATTTGTGTAGCCATACCTGACTTCACAGTGGCAGGGTGCTTCCTCCTCCAGGGCAGAAGGACCTGACACTGAATATGGGAAAACTGAAATCCAGCCTCCTAATATGGGCAAATCACATGTAAATGCAAATGACCTCAAACATGCAAATGAAAATGACCTTCAGTGACCCAAAAATGACCCAAAATATGATCCAAATATACCTTTGAAAGTAGCAAAAGCTAATTAGAAATAAAATGCAGTTAAGGACAATATTAAATGGCACTTTTCACCCAAAATTTGGGAAATAATTTTGAAAAATGGTAATACTCAGTATTTAAAAGGTTGTGGCAAAATAGGCACCGCAGCGTCCTTCTGGGAGGTTTGTCATGAATAAATTGATATAATTTTCAGGAAGGCATTTGGCAAATACTGAAGAATAGCCTTTAAAGTGGACATACCCATTGGGCCGAAGTTTCCCCTTCTCAGTAATTATCTAAAACAACTATAAGAAAATGCAAAAATATATATGTTTTTATATAGAAAGTATTTCATGGACAGGATAATCACATTATTAATATTAATGAAAAATCGGAAACATTTAGAATGTTTAACAATAAGATAATTGTTAATTAAAGTATGATTTATTACTAGGATGGACTATAATGCAGCCATTAAAATAATATTATATTAATCCCTGATAGGAATAGATGTGTTTGCTATATTGTTAAATAAAACACATATATAAAACAGTATGCATTATAGAAATAGAAAATTATAAAGGCACAAATACTTTGATTCAGTCTTGATTAAAATTAGAGTTGAAACCATATGCCGTAATTTTCAAATGGTGCTTAGTGGAAAATTTTGGCTTTAATAATCTGTTTACATTGTGAGTCTCTGAGAATGCAAAGCAGTGACTTGGCTATTACCCTTTGTTTAGAAAGATAAGGAAGAAGGTTAAAGAATATTTGCATTCCATTACCATAAATATTAAGTTAAATCTATACTTTTCTTGTATCTTGTCATCATAAAGTTGAATTTCTTTCTGTTTACTAAAAAGGACAAAGGGCTTTGTGTAAAATTCATAGTTCTGCTTTAATAGTTTTTTTTTTTTCCTCAAGAATTGTTGGCTTATAACCTTGAGGCAACATATGTTTGTTCTATGAAACCACAGTTGTAAGAATGTTTGTTGTAGAAGGCTTCTTTTCACTTGAAGTTATAAACCACGTTTGTCCTAAGTGGTTGAATTTGCTTACCAACTTTGTGGTAATTAAGCAGATATTATCTTATTGATTTTTATTTAACCAACCAGGGCATAAAAACTGTCAAGTATTTGATTAACTTAGAAATGCATTTTAAAGCCCTCCTCCTACAGAGAGAGAGAGAGAGAGAGAGAGAGAGAGAGGAAAAATGTAGTTAATTTTAAAATACATCACAAATCTTATTCTACCACAGTATGTATGATTCGTTTTATGTGTTTACATGCATATATGTATAAATAACCAATTGAGTAATGTATGTTCACTTAACAGTAGGTCATGAACATATTTCCATGTCAATAACAACCATTCTATCAGTTCTAATGGTATAATGTTTTAAACTACATGTGTTAAACTATATATATATATATATATATATATATATATATTTTATTGTGTATTTATTTTTGAGAGCAAGAGAGAGAGAGAGAAAGAGCACGAGAGGGGCAGAGGGAAAGAGGGAGATACAGAATCCTAAGCTGGCTCTGGGCTCTGAACTGTCAGCACAGAGCTCTACTCCAGGCTCAAACCCATGAACCGTGAGATCATGACCTGAGCCAAAGTCAGACACTTAACCGACTCAGCCACCGAGGCTCCCCGTGTTAACTAAATTTTAATGTGTAACTAAGTTATTCTGAGCACATACACCAAAACGTCAACACTGGCTATATTTGAATGTTAGAGTTTTGTTTCTTTTTTTGCCTATTTATATTCTTTAAAGTTCCTGCCACGAGTGTGTATTTTGTTGTTGTTGTTGTTGTTGTTATGAGAAACTAAAAACAAAACAAAACACACACACACACATACACACAAATAAGCAAACAAAACCCTCTTAAACTCATGCTTTCCATCCAGATCAAATGCCATTTCTTCCATTTGGTAGGCTTTTCTTGGTCTCTCCAGTCAAAGGAGACGACTCTTCAAACTCTTGTTTCTTTTGTTTTATACCATGGTTATACACTAATTTTTTCTTTTTCCAAGAAATTCTTCTAGTTCATTGGTTCCTTGGGGATAGGCACTACATTTTATTTTTCTTGATGATATGTACGACTTTTAGCACAGTCCAGCCACATCATGGTGCTTTTGAATGCAAGTCCCACAGGACTGAATGTGTACAATCAGATCCTTGCCCGGGTCACCTCCAATTTGTATCAAGTGCTTCGCCCAGGACTCCCTGTGACTCCCTGTGGAGAAGCAGGGCAGTGGCTTAGCTATCATTATAAAGCGAGCCATATCTCAAACAGCATAAATATTTTACTTGGAAATTAAAAAGCCTTGTCTTGTAAAAAGGTGGTTTTTGAAACCTCCTTCCTGTTGTCATCTGAAAATGGAATTTAAATGGGGAGAGCATTTGTTTTTCAACTCTCAGTTGATTAAATTTTCCACTTTGAGATTGCTATCTTAAACCCTCCTTGGCATCAATGAGGAGGAACGGGGGCCTTGCAGCATCTGGGTTATACTCTCTCACCTCTTTGTTTTGATCTTAAAACCTATCTGCCTATCCGATATATATTTTTCTTTAACAAAAGCAGGTCTGGCAAGTCTGCATGATATTATGAGAAAAGGATTTTACGTTACTTTGCAGTTTAGAGACACCAAGTGCTGCTAAGAATATAAATGCCCTGCTCGCATATACATTCGTGTTCTCACCATTGTTTTGCTTAGGGTGATGTTCAAGCCCTTTGGCCCTTTGTGCCTGGCATGCAGTCCTCATTATGACTTGAAGAGTGCTCAGCTGGACTTGTAGAATTTATGATGTCTGGAGATAGTTCTTCTTTTAAAACTCTTTCATTGTCCTTATCTAAACATTTCATTAAATGACAGTTTGAAGTATTTTCCTTGGTTCTCAGTCGAAATAAGAAAAATATTTTAGGAAGAGTTTTCAAAATACTTACAAGGGGTACTTAGTGGTGTGCACATTTTTTCCCCCTAATACTTGGGTTACTTTGGGCTTCTTGTTGTTAGTAAGATAACAATATCTCTAAAGCAAAAGCTTATGTTGCATAATAAGACCTTTTAAAAACTATTTATGTATTTTAGATTTAGGCTTTTTGTATAGCCCTTGGGTGGGCATTTGAAGACACCAAAATATACCCACAGGGGGTTTGTAGATTAAGTAATAAGTGGTAAGCCTCCAACTGAGGCTTTGTGTTTATCATTATCATCTTGGTACAGAAAATATTCAGACTGGTAATGATTCCAGGCTACCTGCTGTGGGGAATTTCAGCCTCAATGTAACATTTAATAAAACATTATCACTAGACTTCAGTGAGACTATGTTGATAAGAACTGCCTTTAGAAGATCTCAGAAGAGTGGGCTATTGAGGTAGAGAATGCAAACCCTAGAAATAATAAAATAAAAACAGGAGTCATAAAAGTAGAGATAAAATTTTGCCCAAACTAATAAAAAACAGTAAATGAAAAAAAGAAAGAAAGAAAGAAGAAAGAAAGAAAGAAAAGAAAAGAAAAAAAACATGCAACAACCTATCTAAAGCCCAGGACTTAAATAGATAAAAGGAGTACATAAATTAAAGTCACACATTGCAAGCAAAGCAAGAAATGAATGGGGAAAACATATTAATAGCACAGAGCAAACCAAAATTCAATAGCTAGGGGACTGAAATATTGGCTTAGCTACATAATGGACTAGGTCCTTGGTCTTCGGAAGTTTTAGAATGGTGTAACTTTTCATGATGTCAAGTTTCCCACACTTGGGCTTCACTGATTCTGCACTGCATGGTTTTGTTAGCTAGCATCCGTTACCTTTACACGATGTACATTTCTATGCTTTTTATTTGGATTCCGTACATTTGAAAGTTCAGAGTAATTATTACACCCGGGTCTTTGCCTTTAGATTATCCTGAAGTCTGCTCTAGTTGTTGGTTAGTATAATTCAGCCTAACCCTAGCTCATAAATCGTGTTGTAAAGAATCATAACTGCCTGAGAAGTGCTCTTCCAGGCTGGGTATTTCAGTGGGAAGTTGTCTTGGGGTCTCTGTCATGTGTTGGCATTGTTTAGAAATCATATGCTAACAATTCAGTGCTTAATATTGTTTTTAAAGGAAAGCTTCCTTCTCCTAGTTCAAATACATATTCACTGAATTAACCTTTAGTGCTTCAAGTAAAACACATATCTTTATAATTTTTGTGCTCTGCACAAAATTAAAAACCCTACATTATTAGGGTTTTTTCTACCACTAACAGTGGTCTAAAGTGCTTGCTTAGGAAATGCATGAACTCTTATAGGTCAAGATATCATTTAGAACATCGTTTTTTTTCTAGTGGACTAAAAGCTGTGCCTTGACTTTTAAGCCTAAATGTCTACTAGAGACCTAACTGGCTAATGATGTCTCAACAATAAACAATTATTCTATTAATGTGTTATTTCTTTTAATTCCAAGGGTGATCATTGAATAAAAAGCCCATAGATCAGCTGATATGTGTTTGCATTTCGTAAGTTGCTTGAATTTCAAAGTCGTATCTTACAGAATAAAAGCAAATGCCTCCCCTTACACTTTTAAATGCCAATTACAATTTGTAGTCTTAATAAAACAAAAAATAGAACTTTATAGTACCAGTGTAAACAAAAATAAGAATAATCAATTATTCTTCCTGTATGATAGATATTCAGTAACCCTAGTTTGACCTTCAGGTATACCTCTACCTGATGTGTTTCTCAAAGGAAGAATGTATTTCTTTCTCACTTGCAGGCTCTAAAAATTTTAGGAATTATTATTTTAAGAATATTTAATTTTTTTTTGTTTTTTGCTTTTTGTTTGTTTTAGATAAGCCTTAGCTTGTCCATAAATTATATCACAATCTGTGCTGAGTTCCTTGTACAAACTTTGACGAATTTAACTCTTTGAATGTATACTTGGCATACTTATTACATTTTTTCTTGTTTATATAATGAATATATATTTATTGGGACACTAGTATGTATATGAACATATCCTAGATGATCTGATGGTGTCAAAAGAGGAAGATGCAGATTTGGGGGTTAAGGTACAAAGTAAATTATTGATACTCTAAACTGAGTATAAATGAAAATTCAAGTAAAAGTAGAAAGACATATTCCATAGAAGACATGAGCAAAGCCAAGGTTTGTCTTGATGGATAAACATAATTTCAACAGATTGTAAAGCGGGCCCAGGAAGGATACACTCCAGACAGGATAGCTCAAGCAATGAATACGATGGGTTCATGATGAACAGATGATAGATGATAGCTAGCTAAATATCTAGTTAGCAATATCTTGATTAATGTCAACCATTTTGTACTTTATAATTTTTATAATCACCAGATCATCAAAAAAGATTTATGAAATATTTGTATACAACTTGTTCAAAGTCATAAAGCTATGATTTGAACCCAGTTCTGAAAGACTCAAAAAATAAAGCATTATTATTTTTTCCATTATGCTGCCTCTTTTGGACTCCAATTTCTCTTTAACACTATTTATTTTATCATGTCAACTATTATTTTCCTAAATTAAAAATACAGAAACATAATAGGATCAAGCAAAATTGTTCTCTCTTTGTTGTATTTTGTTGTTGTTGTTGTTATTGCCTTTTTACATTACAGTATTTACTCCTTTTCTTTCTTTCCTCTCCTTCCTTCCTTCCTTCCTTCCTTCCTTCCTTCCTTCCTTCCTTCCTTCCATCTTTGCTTTTTCCTCTATTTTATTAAGCACCTATTAGTTTCAAGAACTGTATTCATATAGAAGGAGAAGGAGCTGGTAAAGAAAACACTGGAATGATCTGTAGCTTGTTTCCAAGTTTAAACGCTTAGGAGGGAAAATTAAAACCATAAAAAAATTTTAGTTTCCTTTATCGTTCTTTTGCATATTTTAGCTAATCTTAGGCTTAACCCTTTCTGGTTTAGTTTTATGTCTCTTTATTGTGTGATCCTCCTCTTGTCCTAATGCAATGTATGTTTTTTTAAAAATAATTTCATCACAGTTCTTTGTGACCCTACTTTGTTTCTGTCTTCATTTAATATATTTTATTCTTAATTGGGATTGTTATTATTCTGGGCTTTCAGTAAAAAAGAATACATTTATGTTTTTCCTGTATCAAAAAATTCCATTTAAAATATCTGATAGAAAACTGTATTTTTCCTTGTTTTCATATCTTCTACTTCAGCAAGAAGTTATCTCTTTTAAAATTTATTCAGAAATAAGCTAAGTTTAGCAATTCCCTCATATTGTTTTATTCATCTCCTGAGAAATAAAATTTTCAATCAAGTAGATAAAAAGTAAATATACATGCTCTACTTTTTTCAGAACTCACCTTTGTCTTAGATTGGTTTTCCTGGGAAAACACTGAGAGGGAGAATTGCACACCAAAGGCTTACTGGAGAGTACTCTCTGGAGATATTCTTTTAAGAGAGTGAGGAGGGTAGAACTGCCCCATTCTACAATGTGACTGCAATTGAGACTCAGACAATATTCCAGAGGAAACTCTGGAGCTTGGATGACCTTAAAAATTGTCTTGATTTTAGACAGAGGGCTAGGCCTTTGTATCCCAGCATCTAATAGTCATAGGCCACTCACACACACACACACACACACACACACACCCACTGCCCCAGGGCAGGGCTCAGAACCCTGGGTGAGGAAGTTCCCTGCCTGTAGAGGGCAGCTCCCAGTGAGGGTCCAGCTGTGGGCCAGCAGCTGTGGATCTTCCCAGCAGCTGGGAGAAGGATACAAAGGCCTTGAAGAGGGGACCTGGTATACTATATACACCTCAACCTTCAGGTAGGTCTCCTAAGAGTTTAACTCACATACAACCACACAGTAATATCTGCATTAAGACAAAGACTAAACTTTAGTTTTCCAATTGATTTTAAATTTATTAGCTTATCAGCCAAGTCCTTCTTAAATGCAAAAAAAATTTCTCAGGGTTCCCTAACTTACTATAACTTATTTCTCCAAATCTGAATGTTTCAGAGATACATTTGTAAAACTTTTTCTTACACATAGTGTCTTTCAACACTATGGACTCAATGGCTACTGGGTAAGCAACCTAGAGTGTCTGCCAAATGGGGTAAGAACAGATGTCCAGAAACACAGAACAGTCAACTAGCTTCAAAGAAGGAAGGAAGTTCTCCTAAAGAAGTAGTGACCATTGGCTTCTGAAGGGGAGGGGAGGGTTCAGAGAAACGTGAGGGCAGCCTCCAGTGGAGGCTGAGAACTGAGCAAGGGTGAGTAGGGCAAGGATGGAAAAGATATCCAACATGGCCAGTGCACAGACCGGGTATGGGCTCATCCAACTCCTCCAGGAGGTTTCTACGGCCCGTGAAGGAAGGTTGACATGAGTCTAAGAGAAATGGAAAGCTCCAGAAAGAACATATACAGAGTATGTGTGTATGCCCTGTGATCAGATTATTTTCTCTAAGAAGCAGTATTTGTTATTGTTGATATTGTCATTTTGTTGTTGTTTTTTTACAACGAAGTAAAGGTTGGAAAGGGGAAGTAGAGTACCAGATGACAAGTGGTTATAACATAGATCAGGGTTGACAAACTATATCCTGCAAGCCAAATCCAGCCTTCTGCCTGTTTTTGGATGGCTCCCAAACTAAGAATAATTTTTACATTTTTAAATTTGAAAAAGAATCCAAGAAGAATAATATTTCATGATGTGAAAATAATGTGAAATCCAAATTTCAGCGTTCTTAAATAATGTTTTGTTGGAAAACAGCTATGCTTATTTGCTTACGTATTAGCTACGACTGCTCTCACCCTATAGGCAGAGCTGAGTAGTTGCAACAGAGGATCCATAGCCTGCAAAACCTCAAATATTTACTATCTGGCCCTTTACAGGAAATGTTTGACTTAGGTGATGAATTCTCCAGGCATTGCTAAGGTTCACAATATAAAAACCCTTGGACAAAAGGCAGACGCACCTACTCCTCTACTCAGAAGATCTGCTCCTAGGCTGACTAGTGAGTTTATTTTTGTAGATACTGAAGCAAAATGTAGTGTCTGTTCTTACACTTTGGTGGGAGAGGCAGACGTCCCAGAGCTATCCACACACAAAAACATACATTCTAAAAGAGTCATAATAGAAGTAGAGGGTGTGATGTAGCATCATTTATTTTCTATTCAAAAGGATGGCCTCTTTAAGGACGTAACATTTAAGTTAAAGGATAGCATTTGAAAGTCCAGGCAAAACTTTTGGGCAGAGGGAAGAACAGGTGCAGGCAGAACTGAACTGGGCACCGGGTGTGTTCCAGGAATGTAAAGAAGGTCCATGTGGCGACAACATAGTAGGTGACTGAGAGTAGGTAGGGGCTGGAGCAGGCACCGCTTTGTAGATCAAATGCTAAAGATGTTGAGAATACAACAGGAAGCCTTGGAAGGGTTTTGAAAGAGAAACATGATGGGATGTACTTTTTAAAGAACTCTTTGATCGCCTCTTCCTGAAGAGTAGATAGGCATGGCAATAGCTAGAGGGGATGTGGCGACATGGGGGATGGAAAATGATACACTGGGTTTTGGCTTTTGAGGGGAGGGATCTAGTAGTCAAGGGAAGGTTCAAGGTTCACGAAATGGGCAACACATGGTGGACTGAGAAGTCTGAAAAGGAATGGAAAGGCCTTCCTGGAGGTTAGATGTGGTGATTCCTCTGCCACCAGAAGGAAGGGGAACAAAGATCGCAGGAGTACAACTTTTAATTCCAAAGTGCATCCCCTTTTCTCTATTCAGTGCTGCTTAAAAATCTTTCTCTGGCTTTTTGTCTAATTATATTAAAGATCTAAGGAGGTCAGTGAGAAGCCCATTCTTTTTATCTTTAATATTAAGACTTATTGTAGGGCATCTTAACCTTCATCGTACATTTTATTTCTCTCTTCCTTATTCATCTTTGCTTTCTTCTGTGTTAGACTATGGTTTGTGCTTCAGGCATACAGAAAAATGCATTCATACAGTGGAGAGCTCTCTGGAAATTTGTTAAACTGTGTTCTGCCTCTTCTGTCTTCATTTTCCTCTTCCATCTTTTTATTGCCCTCTTTTTCACCCTTCCTCTACAGGATTCCTCTTTTTGTTTTGCCTTCTCATTCTCTTTCTTTGTCCCAATCTTCTCCGTTTACTCACTGCTTCTGTTTCTCTTCTCTCCCACCTCATCTCTCTTTATCTCCATCTTTTGATGACACCTGCCACATCTTTGTCTCCCATTCTATTGACAGTTCTAGCTGTGCGACCCCAGAGGAAAACCAAATCCATGTTAAAGATATATATTCTATATTTATATATAAAGATATGAAATAGGTATATTCACTGCCAAGGCCACATATACAAATTTCTTGAACTCTAGGTGGAATTTTGATGACCTCCATTTTAATAAAAACCTCTTTTATATGTTTTCATATATTTTGTTTTCCATCTCTCCTGTCTACTCTCCTCCAAGAAATTCAAGGGATTCTGGATTTCTCATCCCATTTTCATAATGTAGTAATAAATTGTTCTTTAATGTATGTTTATATTGTTCGTGTTTTACCATGTTATAACTTTCCCCATGGGAAGGGTGGAGGGCAGCATTATACTGATTTTTAAGTTTTCTAATATACTAACTTAGCCAAATGATATATTTTTTTTAATTGATGACAAGTTAGAGTTAATTGCTTCCTTATTGGGATTGTTATAGTATCCCTTGTTTGTCTCTGAGATTTCCACTAAGAACTTGCTTCCCTCTTATCTAAGGAAGACCCGGGGTTAATGGTAAGCTTTTGGTTAGAACTCTATGAGAAAAAGAAGAAAAGAATTCCACAAAGGAATCAGGTGGGCCTGAAAGCCAGGTTTTACTTTGTAGCCAAACTCAAATGGAAAAATGGATATATTTCTACCTCTTTCTTATCTGAGGAACACATGGGGTTAGTGGTAAGCTGTTGATTAGAACTCTATAAGAAAAAAAAAAAAAAAAGAAAAGAATTCCACAAGGGAATCAGGTGGACCTGAAAGCCAGGTTTTACTTTGTAGCCAAACTGGATGGAAAAATGGATATATTCCTAGAGATAGCAAGGTTTCTGTGACCTTCAGGGACTAGTTTGTTGGCTGTGGAGAGGTTTCTGTATTCCTATGTATTTATTTCTGAGTTTGGTTGTATAGTATTACCATGTTGCTGTCATGCATTTTGTTTCCTTTGTCTACCTTTCCTGAGATTCAGATTCTACTTTCAACCCCACCCTGACAGCTGCTTGTTGTTATTCTGACTGCTTGTCCATCGGCTCTTCTAGAGGTCTTAGAAGTCTTCTAGACCTTAGTCTAAGCCCTGCCTTAGCATCACTCTATAATAGTGACTCAGTGTCACAGAACATTCCATGGCCACTTGCCATATAAAAATGAATATGCAGCTGCCATATCAGTACCTGAGATGTCAGTAGCTGGAGAGGACAACTATAGTTCCATATGTATCACTATTCAAATTCCAATGGTTCTAATTCCCCACATAACTGATTCCAGAATGTCTAGCCTTTTAGAACCCCCACTCTGTCAAGTGTCTCCTTTATATCTCAGGTATGTTAACATATACTCATGAATCTATCATTATCCTTGTCCCTGAGGCTGAGTTCTTCAATCTCATCAGTTGGACAGAGGAACCATTCCAAAGCAAATCATTCCCTATTGCTGCTGCTTCTGCTGTTGCTACGATCATTTGTGTCTGAGCTGGAATCTAGTTAGTGGCAGCAGAACTGGAGCCATGTGGCTCTATCTCTTGGCATTAATCTTGCAATGTTAGAAGGAAACATCCCTCTTACGGAAATGCTCAACAAAGTAAGTCCAAGAGAGATTTCCACTACTAAGCTGTTTGAGTTCCAAAGTGCTATAGCATTTGGCTATATAACTCTTCCATTTATATAATTACTAAATTCTCCCCAGGAAAACACACACATTTACAGGGTTGATGGATCTAGACACATTTTTATATTAGCTCTGTGATGGCTTTTAGACGTTGGCAACTTGGCTAAGCTGAACTACAGTCCCCAGAACTCCATTCCTAGAATGTTTCTGGGTAGGATGGGCTATAGTCAGAGGGAGACAATGTCCATGTTGTAGCATAACACATCCCTTTGTTATTCAGTCAAGCTAGATGGTGCTGTGAAGGTGCTGCTGTGAATCTGGTTATTTGCATGCATCAGTCATCAGCAAATCAAAAGGGAGATTTTCCTTGGTGGGTCTATTTTAATTAGTTGGAAGTCCTTCCCTGAGCCCAGAGACTCCAAATAGCATTTGAATCTGTAATGGGTCTTCTTTCCCCTTGGATCTTTCTTCCTAAGGGACACGTATGGTTGACAAGCGTCAGCTTGTGTTCCTCAGGTTTCTGCCTGCCTGAGATCATTCTTTCCTAATCGCTATTCTGTATACTTTAGTCTTGGATTAGCCAGTCCCAAATTGCTCATCCCTTGCATAAATTCATATGCATCCTACTGTTTCTGCTTTTGCTCTGGATGAACTGTGATTGATACAAGCTCCTACAAAACCATCATCTAAATGCTGGTGCTGAACAGTGTTCAGGAGACTTCTCAAAACACACCTCAGTCCAACATAAATAGACATATGGTGGGGAGATGTTGCCTAACACTACCAGTATCAAACATGTTTTGGTTGGAATTTCGCAAAGATTTGAACATTCAGACATCACAGGAAATTTTCTTTTTTATGATTCGATTATGAAGCAAAGTGAGAACATGATTTCTGTTTTCCATGGATTTGGTATCCAAATGGATAGGAAATGTTAATACAGAGGTTCCATGAATGGCTGCTTTGGAAGAAACCAAGAAACCTGGTAGAATGGTTAGAGAGTTAAGTGTATTTTTCCTGTGGCCAAATGGAATTTAAGGAAAATGAATGTAAATAGAGTTTGTCACTTGAAAATAGCTAACCTTTGTTATTTTCCTGAATTCCATTGAATCCCAACCAGATTGATTTGTGGTTCATTACTGTTAACCCAAACTGTGCCAAAGTCAATGTCATCAAGGTGTATTAAAATTATTCACTTGTTTTTGTGTAACCCTGACTTCATCAAAATGAATCCATGCCCTATTCAATTAATATCCTCATTACCATCCTCAGAAGTGAAGAGTTAAACTCACTGGGGAGCAGTAATGGTAATATGTCCAGAGAGAGATTCATCTGGCCCCAGCTGTCCATTTTATTCTGAGTGCTAAATGCGTTAATATACATAGACTATCATTTACATAGCAAGTGACTACGCAAGATGAATTATTTATTGTGTGACAACTACCTAATACCCAGTGTACTATCAAATGCAAAGCCATTTCTTATTTGACCTGTATATAAATTTGCATTATAGAATTCATTATCTTCATATATAAGTCACATTGAAGTTTTGTGCAGCTATCTCTTCGAGAAGCTGTAGGTTACCTCTGCTTTGATTTAATTGCCGCTCTCCTTGTATGGCAAAGCAGCCTGCTCTTGGAATGGAAGAATTTCAGGGACCCCAGCCAGGCTGCATGTGAAAAGCCTCTCCTTTGATGCAGAGTAAGGTGAGAGAGAAAGACAAGCCCAAATTTAATTAAAATGTTATGAGAGCTGGAAACCAGCACATGAGACAAAGTAAAGGGGAGCAGGGTTTGTGCCTCCTGAAGTGCGTATGCTGCCAGGGATCACCAAGGTAATAAAATTCAAGCTGCTTTCCCCAGGCAGTGGGTGACCCCATCCTCTGCAGAGAGCCGCATGTTTACATTTGGAGAGAACTGGGAGAAAGTCTTCTTGAATAAAAAATTGCCTCATTTCCAATTTATTCTTTAGTCTCTGGAATGTAATTTAATTCATCTTTGCAGTTTTCATGTGCTTTTGCACACTATTTGTCTCTGGATTATCTTTGCAACCTTAGTAATATGGTTCATCAGGGAGGTTTATGCGTCTGAACATAATAGTGTTAAGACTAGTTCCCTGACCAGGCAGATAGGAAGCTAATCACCCACCTTGTTGGAGAACCAGAGCAGTACGGACTGGAAATTTCTGGTATTGAAATGAATAATGGGTAGGCTTTAGAGGCCTAAAACTTTAGGGAGCCTCCCCATTAGATTCTTAGTCAGTCGCTCAGGGCTCTACCAAATTGGATGGCCTCAAGATTTGCTTTGCTTGTGAGATTTTTTGTTACTTCCCAATTCCAGCTGGACTGCAAATACTGTGAGAAAATCCTTTCTTATTATTGGTATTTTGGCCCTTCTATTTCCCATCTCACCTGGAAACAGGCAGGGCAGAGGAGTGAGAAAATGAAAAGAACAATGGGAAAGGTAATAGAATTGCACTGAACCCTCGAAGAGATTTGCTTTGAATTCCACACGAAGGTTGAGGCACCTACAAACTTCAGCTAAGTCAGTACAGCTGTACTTGTCCTTCCAAACGTATTTTCAGACCTCTTTTTTTCTGGAGGAAAGCTTTTTTGGCTATGAGATCAGTTGGAATATCCCTAAGATTACAAAACTTCTTTGGTCTCTTGTCATTTGATACCTATACTCCCACACCAGAAATATTTTTCTTTAGTAAATGAAAATGTGGACTTAAAGATTCAATTGTAATCTAGTCTCTTACTATACAGAGCACGATCAGGGGACAGTCAGTATCAGCATCACATAGGAGCTTCTTGGAAATGCCCCATCCACTCTTTGCTGACAGTGCGGAGCCTACTTGGGATTCTCTCTCTCTCTCTCTCTCTCTCTCTCTCTCTCTCTCTCTTTCTGCCCTTCCCCTGCTCTTGATCTCTTGCTTGTCTTTCAAAAATAAATAAATAAACATTAAAAAAAGAATCCAGACCTATTGCATCTGAATCTGAAGTTCAACAAGATCCTCAGTTGCTTTGTAAGGACGTTAAAGCTTGAACTCTCTGATATAGCCCACTGACCTCCAATCATTTACATTATTTCCTCCACTGGATCCTTTCTTCAAGTGACTCAAGTGAGGCTTAGACAAGGGAGGGGAGCTGGGCGGGTATAAATGTTGAGGCTCTCAAGCTGTCCATGCCTCCTATTCCTGCTGCAGGTCTATGTTACCCCAGGGCACCATGGCACACAGCACAAAAACACTAAGCCAATTTCTGCACTTATTGTGCATTAAGAGACTGAGGCTCTGAGAGGTTATATAGCTTCCTTTAGGTCACAGAGCTTGTTAGTGCTAATGCTGGGTCTGTATACCAGGTGGTCCGATGCCCAGTTCTGTTCTCTTTTCATCCTGCCTCGTTCTGACACCCAGGATTTGCGATAAGCCTTTGAACAAAAAAATAAGCTGTGTCTGAAACTGAAGTTATTACCCAGGCTTTGCCACTCCCTGGACAGTGAAAAGCATTTAAACACCTGTCCTTGTTGAAGAGTGAATTAGTGCATTATGTGTTTATGGCTCTGATAATTGCACCCTATGCATATGATTGTCTTTATAGAACAAATCTGAGGTTGAATGCAAGCTTTTAGTTTTGATTATAAATGTTTACTTAAAAGATGGCTCCAATTCAATGCTGTGGAATCAATTCCAGTCCACTAAAGACCTCACATCTAGGCTTTTTATCCTCTGGGCCTGAAAGATGAAAAGCGTTGGATGGTGTTAAGGACTGAATGTTTGTGCACAGCCTCCTGCTTCCACCCCAATTCATATATATTGAAGTCCTAGCCTCTATTGTGATTGTATTTGGAGATATAATGCCTTTGGTAGGTAGTTAGGGTTAGATGAGTTTGTGAGGGTGTGGCCCTCATGATGGGATTAGTGTCCTTATAAGAAGAGAGAGCAGGAAGCTTGCCTCTTTCTTTTCACACCCATACATAAAGAAGAGGTCATGTGATCACACAGTGAGATGGCATCTTTCTACAAGCCAGGAAAAGAGGCCTCAAAATGAAACCTGCCTTGCTGACACCTTGATGTTGTACTTATCAGCCTCCACACCTATGAAAAATGAATTTCTGTTGTTAAGGCACCCAGTCTATTGTATTTTCTTAGGGCAGCCTCAGGAGACTAATACAGGTGACATCGCTTTCAAATCCATTTACAAGTGAAATCTGGGCATTCGTATGAAAATTCAGTAATAATGGTTGCTTTTAATTGTTGAGTGCCTACTACATGTCAGTTACTACCAGTCACTATACTAGACATTTCATATATATTATCTATTTAGTCCTCACACTAATCCTTTACAATAAATATTACACTGGTTTTATAAATATTTTCTTTAGAGGAGGGGGCATGTCTCAGTCTGTCTTAGTATGTCTGGATTTTATCACAGTGTTTGGCATACAATGACCCTTTAAATGTTGCTATTGTGGGGCATCTGGGTGGCTCGGCTGGTTAAGCGTCCGACTTTGTCTCAGGTCATGATCTCGCAGTTTGTGAGTTCGAACCCTGCATCAGACTCTCTGCTGTCAGCGGGGAGCCCACTTGGGATCCTCTGCCTCCCTCTATCTCTGCCCCTCCCCTGCTCATGCATAGGGTTGTGCTCTGTCTTTCTCTCAAAAATAAACATTTAAAGAAAAATAACTACTGTTATCATACTGGAGGTTATGAGATTTGCCCAAGGTCATGCATTTGCAAATCTTCAGATCCACAGCTATCTTCCCAAATCTGGTTATAATAGAGCTCTTGCCACTCTTCTGAATTTAGGCTGTCCCTGGGACTTGCTTTGACCAACAGAAAGTAGCAGAGCAACAATTGGGAGTTTTGAGCCTAGGTCTCAAGACAAAGGTCTCCTCTTCAGACTTCCATGGAAAGGAGCCTGAGATAGTTTCCGTTAGGGTGCAACAGCTTGTGCTCATCAGTATCAACCACCATCCACGGGACTGAGCCTATCTTGGACCTGGACTGTGAAGCCTACTAGGCTGCATGCTCCCACATGAGTGAGCAAAAGTAAGACAAGCAGAAGAATTGCCCATATGAGCTCAGCGAACATTTATGACCCATATGATTATAAAGTAATAAATGATTGTTTGAAGCCATTATTTCGATTACTACATAATAGAAAACTGATATACTCACGCTCCTTCTACTACCTAGATGTTGATGAGGATGGTGGTCATGAAAAGGATACCAATAATATTATGTGACATTGTTGAAAGATTATGTGTGCAAACAACACTAAGAATTTCACATGCATTATATCATTTAACAGGTTAACCATCCTATGAGGTGGTACTACATTCCCGCTTTTTTTTTTTATTTAAAAAAAATTTAAACATTGATTTTTGAGAGACAGAGAGAGGCAGAGCATGAGCAGGGGAGGGAGAGAGAGCGAGAGACACAGAATCCGAAGCAGGCTCTAGGCTCTGAGCTGTTTGTTAGCACAGAGCCCGACACGGGGCTCGAACTCCCCAACTGCAAGACCATGACCTGAGCTGAAGTCGGATGCTCAACCGACTGAGCCACCCAGGCACCCCTGTTATCTCCCACTTTATTGGTGAGAAAACTAAATCAAGCAACTTTCCTGGATCGCACAGCTAGTAAGTGTTGAAGAGGTTATATTCCAGAACCAACACTCTCAGCCACTAAGCTACAGAATTGAAAAAAGAGGAGCCACGGTGCAATGTGTTACGTGGTAGTGAATGGAGGGAGCTATAGGGATACACTTATGGAGCTAATGGGCTAAAGGAGTGTAATAGGCAGAATAATGGTCCCTCTGCGTTGTCTATGTCCTAATCTTCAAAACCTGGGACCAGGTTATATTACATGACAAAGGAGAATTAAGGTCGCGGTGGAATTATGTTTGCTATATTAGTTTCTTATGGCTGCTATAGTAAGTTGCCATACACTTGGCGGCTTTAGAAAACAGAAATAGGTTGTCTCACACATCTGAAGGCCAGAACTCTAAAATCAGACTCACTGGGCCGAAATCCAGATGAGGACAGTCTTGAAATTCCCTCCAAGCTTTAGGGGAGAGTTTTCTCCTTGCCTCTTCCAGCTTCTGGTGGCTGTTAGTATTCCTTGGCTTGTGGCTACATCACTCAGATCTCTGTCTCTGTGGTCACGTCTTCTCTTCTGTGCATATCATCTCCTTCTGCCTCCTTTATATAAAGACACTTGTGATGGCTTTTAAAGGCTACTCTGATAATCTAGGACAATCTCCCCATTTCATGACACATCATTGAATCATGTCTGTAAAGTCTTTTTTTAATTTTATTTTTTGCCCTAGAAGGTAACATTTATGGGTTCCAAGGATTAGGACATGGATCTCTTTTAGGGGACATTATTCAGCCCACCACAGGTGATTACTGTGAGGTAGGATGAGTTGAGATAGAGACAGTATTGTGAATTATTCAGGAGGGCCCAATGTAATCCCAAAGTTACTTTAAAATGAAAAAGGAAGGCAGAAGAGAGTCAGAGGAGATGTGACTATAAAAGAAAGGCAGAGAGATGGAACATTATAATGGATTCTCTTACAGCCTCCAGAAAAGAGTTCAGCCTTGTGGATACCTTGATTTTAGCCCAGAGAGACCTGTCGAACTGTTAGGTAGTAAATTTGTATTGTTTTCAGTCACTAAGTTTGTGTAATTGGCTAGATGGTACAAGCTAAAATGCTCTATTTTAAAGCTAACTTTGGTTCAATATTTCCTTTCCATCAGTTACTACGTAGATTTTTATATATGTATTATTTCATGTGATTTTCAGGGAAACAATGAAACAACAAACTTTTTGAAGCGATGTCTCCATATAATAGCTATGAATACAGTAGTCCCCCCTTATCCGTGTTTTCAGTTACCTGGCTGTCAACCATGTTACAGAAGCAAATGATCCTCTTTCTGACAAATTGTCAGAAGGTCAATACTAGCCTAACACTACCACAATGCCTGTGTCATTCTCCTCATTTCATCTCATCATGTAGACATTGTGTCATCTCACATAATCACAAGAAGAAGGGTGAGTATTGTACAATAAGATATTTTGACAAAGAGACAGACAGAGGAGAGAGGGAGAGAGAGAGAGATCACAGTCATATACCTTTTACTACAGTATATTATTATAATTGTCCTATTTTATTATTGGCTATTGTTAATCTCTTACGGTGCCTAATTTATAAACTAAAGTTTATCATATATGTGCAAATAGGAAAGAACAAAGAAAACAGTATACATAGGGTTTAGTAGTATCCATGGTTTATATAGACCTTCAGGTGTGATTCAGGAGTACTCACCAGAGCATGTTCTTCTCAACGAAGCATTAAAGACGCCTGAATGAAGATATCTCTATTTATGGATAAGGTTGTATCAGAGCTACAAATAGGCGTTCTTGTAGTCTTTGAGTGAAAGATGATCTAACTTGTTTTTTTCTTCTGGTAATTCCTTCTTTTGGCCAATAGCACTGAAGAAAAAAAGAGTTGAATGGAAGAAAGAAACAAAAGGGCTAGATATAGAGGAAGGGAGGTTTATATGTAAGCTTTTGTTAATTCAAGTTAACTTTAAGCTCCTTTTGAAATATTGCAACTATTCTTTAGAGATGAATTCAAGCATCCAGAGTTTTCTTGATTCCAATCTCTGCTTTCTTATCAATGCATAGCTGATGTCCATCAAATGGCAATATGCCTACAGAAATAAGCTCTAGGAAATTAATTCAATTTTCAGCAAAGTGCCACTTATTTGTCATTTCAGTTATGGATCTGCCTGCGTTATTCTGCACCATGACTGAGTTTTGTCCAATCACTTTTAATTACGAGACCTTCCTTGGGTACTTCTTTCCTTTGATATAAGCTTTCCAGATCCAGGCTTTGGGCCTCATTTTTCTGAGCTCTGGCTTCAACACCAGGAAGCCCTGAGGCCTGATGTTGCTTGGACACTGACTCCAATTATTTTCTGTGCAAATTGTTTGACCCTTCAGCTTTGATTCTCCCTTTCACAAACTGGGGATATAATCACTTCCTCTCTTATCTCACAAGATTCCTGAGGGAAGCATTAAAGAGCTTTGAATATGAAAAGCACTATATACCTGTGAAGGAGTGTTATGTGCTTGTCATTTTCCATCTAGTTCCCAGATAATATCGGGCGCCACGTTCCCCAGGGAAGCTAGTTAAGACGCAACAATCCTTGGCCAGGTCTGTGGTTTCCTTTGCTGCTTCTGAGATGCCCTGCAGCAGACAGCAAGCATCAACCCATTCCCTCCTGCGTAATTTTTTTCATGGCTGTTTGCAAGTGAGATCCTAGCAGAACTGCTGAGCCTCTGTGTTAAACTTTTCCTTTCAGTTAATCTACTTGCAAAAACCTTGCTGCATACATTTGTCCACATTACCACCCCAGAGGAGCACTGTGAAAATGCACTTCTGTTCATCTGGCCTGCTCAGGGAAAAGAAAAGCAAGTCATTTTCAGTGCTGTCTGAGTTCAGGAGGAGAACGGATATTTTCAAGCTTAAAGTAAACTAGTGTTACAGTACTTAAGACACCCTCAAACTGAACATCATTTTTACTCTTCCTGCTGTAGATAAGGACATCATCAGACTTGACAGGTCCTCTCCTAATGCAATTGGCCTAACCAATTCATGGCAAAGTGACAACGAAGCATTTAATGGACCTGGGCCTTTCCCCCTCTGTCTGTTTCTTGGGATGAGAAAGACTGAGTATAAATGAGCAAGCATTTATTTCTTTTCCTAGATTCTTAATCCCATTCCATATCAGTTGACTTGGAATATCTGTAAGTAGCTCTTGTTCCTTAGTTCTTGCCCTCATCTACTCTTCCAGTACTCTGACAGGCTTCTTATAATTTTCAGGATAGAATAGTACATCAGGGATATTTCTTTTACATTACGGGAGGGCTGAGATCATGCCATGGACCCAGCAGGCCCTTGGAGTAAGGAAGAACTTCAGTTTACAAAAGAGAGAGTTGAGTTATTCCATAGTGCACTTGAAGTCACACATCCAATTAGAGACAGATCTCTGACCAGACCCTGGATGTCGTGACTTCCATTCCAGGGTTCTGTCCTTTACATACCCAGTAAGAAGTCTCATTTCTACCCTCAGTCCATATGGAGCACAATGCATAGATTTTGTCTTTAGGGCTGTGAAGCCAAGGCTCCCCTTCACCCTCTGCCTCCATGCATGTACAAATTGGGAGCAGTTCTACATTTCCTCTTTGGCTGTGGGTAGTCTTGGTGTCTCTCCAGGAAGGCAGAAGGGGCTAGACAGAAATTTTTTAAGTAAAATGTCTGAGTTGCTCACCTTGCATTGTAATCCATATTTCTTCCTGTTCTGGAGCCATCTGCAGATAGAACAGGGCCATTATGCCAGTCATAAAACCATTGTGTCTGACTCTGGCCTGACCCATAATTGGGAATTCTAGCCCTTTCAGATACTTCCCGAGGAGTTTCAGGAGCTCTCAGAGGTTGTTCTCCAGGAGCTCAGAGAACTAGTGTTTAGGTTTCATGGTTCTTAAGTCTCAGTGATTATCATAATCTCCTGCAAGCTATCTAAATATCAGATTTTAAGGCACCACTCCCAGAAGATTTGAATTACCAGAGTCCACAAATATGTATGCCATTAATGCCCCCACATCAATTGATGTCAACCTGACCTGTGAACCCCCATTCTATTTCCACAGATCATTCTTTCAATATTTATTTCCAGCCCTCTATAGTCTAAGCACTATTCTAGGCCCTGGAGATAAGCAATGAAAAAACCCAAACAAACAAAAGTTCTGAGCTCTTGGAGCTTCCATTCCATTAGGGAAACAGAAAATAGACAAGTAAACAAGTAAATGTGTATATAGCAAATCAGCTGGTGACAGATAGAAGAGAAGCAAGATAAAGTAAGTGTGGGATCAGGGCTGCTTTTTTACACAGTCTGCTCAAGGAAGGCCACTTCCATCATGTGACATTCAAGCAGAGATTGAGGAAAATGGGGGAAGAAAGCCATGTGGATATTTTTCAGAAGGGTGTTCCAAATAAAGGGAACAGCTAAGCCGATGGCTATTGAATTGGGAGTAAGCATGTCAACCTGGAAAGGACAGTGTGAGCAGGAAAGAGAAGGGAGTTGGGGCTTGAGGGGTTCAAGGTCCCCAGCATGCAGGACACAATGAATATTTAGACTTGGCCATCCTGATTATACGGGGAGCCACTGCAAGCTTTTCAACAGAGTATGATACATTCTTTAGATGTATTGCTCTGGCTGTTTTATTGAGAGACATTTTTAAGATGGCAAAATTAGAATCCAGAGGACCAGTGAGGAAGCTAATATGTATAGTCCAGGTCAGACACAATGGAGCCTTGGGCCAAGTAGCAACAGTAGACATGGAATGGATATGGGATATATTTTGAGGATAAAAACTCTGGGAATTTGCTGGAGGACTGAACGTGGGGTGTGACAAGGAAAGGAATCTAAGGGGATTAAAATTTTTGGTGTGGACAATTTGAAGAACAAATTTGGCATTTGGAGAAGGAAAAAAGTACGGAAGGAGGGGAATTTAGAGGGAAAATCAAAATCAAATTTTGGTTATGGTAAGTTTGAAATACCTACTAGATATCCAGATGGAACCCACAACAGCTGTTTTGATGTACAAATCAAGAGATCTAGGGAGAAATCTAGGCTGGATGTACAAATGTGATAATCATTGGTGTATGGCCATGAACCAAACGTTATCACTTATGGAATGAATATGGATAGATAAGAGAGGAGTTCTCGGAGACTAAAAGCCCTCTTTGCACATTACTGTGTAGAGGTTAGAAAGCAGAGGACAGCTGGAGAAGACTGAGAAGGGGTGGCCAGAGGGGTTCCACCATTTTCTTTCTCTTGAGCTCTGTCTCACTGAACAATGTGTCCTATCACTGCTGATCCCCAAACGGTAACTCATTGCCAACATTTCAAAGGCATCACTGTTAGCGCAGGAAGGACTGGGGCACTTCCAAGGCTGATGTTGCTGCCACTGTTCTTGCCAGTTCTGTGCTGGCACCAAGCTAATGGAAGCTTCGGCTCTTTGATGCCCAGCAGGCATTAGGAAAACCTCTCTTTGCTTTAATGTTGCTTATTGGAGATTCCTTAAGAAAGGATTTGAGCAGCTATCTGGAAGCCAGTCAGAGTAAATGGATACCCTAGCTCATTGTCCTTGAACTGAATGCATATATTTCAAATACATTTCGGTTCTGAATCCTATAGTGAACACAGCTTAGATTCAAGCAGAAATACCAGACAAATTCTAAAGCAATTTTTTTAACACTGGGAGGCAGCTCTTGCAATCATGGAAAAATCTGAGCTATAGCACTATAGAAGTTTGGTTTCAGATTCCATCCTAGCAAGAAATAGAAAGCTCACAGAGGGAGGCAGTACAGTGTTCATACCCTTTCCAGTTACTCTCTTTAAGTGTAGGGGAAGCCTCTGTTATGTACCTTTTGAGGTGTTGAGAAAAGGAAACAATTTAGTTCAACAAAAGCCTACTGCATTTTTGTAACTCATTATTGAAATCCATCCCATGCTAATGTTCAGTGCACACACATATAATTTGTTAAAGAAGGACTCCCTCTCTAATTCTCCTCATTCTGGATGTCAGAACTTGGATCTTAATAGTTCAGTAGGTGGGGCACCTGGGTGGCTCAGTCGGTTAAGCGGCAACTTCGGCTCAGGTCATGATCTCCTGGTTTACGATTTTGAGCCCCACATCGGGCTCTGTGCTGGCAGCTTAGAGCCTGGAGCCTGCTTCAGATTCTGTATTTCCATATTTCTCTCTGCCCCTCCATTGCATGCTCTGTTTCTCTCTTTGTCAAAACAAAACAGAACAAAACAAACATTAAAAAATTAAAAAAAAAAAGTAGGTCAGTAGGATACATCCAAGTGTGGACTCTAACTAACAAAACCTCAAAAGGTTCTTTCCTTGAGAACTTCCTAAAGAGGACTACAATAAGACTAAGGCCTCATTCCATGATATTGAGGGCTCTGAGAGACCCTGCAAGGTTTGTTTCTGGCTTTGGTGTCCTTATTATTAATCTCTGATAAGTCTAAAGCTTTTCTTGTCAAACCCAGGAGGGATATAATGTTGCAATTCTGTGTACTTAACTTGAATACTCTTAACTTGAATATTCTTTGAAGTCTCTCCATTAGCCATGCTCTGTCAGAAGAATCAGATATCTTTTGGTTCTTTAGAAACTTTGAGGAAAGGAAGAGTTATATAGTCATTTTGATTAGAAAAATCTATTCTAACTTGTAACGAGAGTTAAACATGGATTTTCAGACTATTTCAGGGGTCAGAGCATTAAACATCTCTGAGGCAATAATAGCTTTTGCTATTTCTGTTTAATCCTTCCATTTCTAATACTACAATGGCTCACATTATGACCATTGCTAGCCAGCAATGGCAGATGGGTTGAGAGAAACTGACAATATAGTGTATTCAAATAGCATGCTCACGTTCTGCATTGGAATGGACAAATACTCATTTTCCACTTCCCCTTAGTCGTTCTTATCTTGATGAATAATAGCACTATGGTCCATCTAGTCTGCAGTCAGCCTCCGTGCCTCTCTCCTGACTTCATTTTTTACATCACACTAGGTTCAAACAGTCCTAATGTCTCATAAACTCACCCTCTCTTATCTCCAGCCCAAAGTGCCTGATTTCAGGCTCTTATAATTTCCTATCTGAACAATTGAAGCAGCTTTGTATTGGTTCTAACCTACTTCCAGTCACACCTGTGAAAGCCATGCTAAGTGTTTCTATAAGAGAGCTATAAATAAATAAATAAATAAATAAATAAATAAATAAATAAATAAATAAAATACTTCACCTTTTAAAAGTTTTCTTAGGTTTCCTCAAAATATAACAGTATGTCTCTAAATGTGAACTTTGGGCCTCCTACATCACAGTAATTGTTAATGGTGTACAATCTACAATTTGGAATTTGCTTTTACAAGATTCCCAGGTGATTCATATGCACTTGAAACATTTAAGAATTACTTATGTAAATGATGACGTCCTCAATGTTTATAAAATCCTGTAAAATCGAGCTTGTGTATGCAGCATTGCCTTGTACCATGCAATTATACCTGTGTTACCTCGTACTCATATTGAACCATATGTAGGTCTGGAAGCATGGTCATTGGTTAGGGAAAGTCTTCATTTTGGTCCACCGAAGGATTGGCATTTCTGGGCCATTCAAAGTTCTTAGTAGCTTGCCAGTTTCAGCTGGTTAAAACAGGTTACTTGTTAAAATGTAACTACTAAAATTTGTAAATTATATTCGAAGTTTGCCTCATATTTCTTTCCAGTAGCACTGCTCTAGTATATACTAAAGTTGAACATAGGCATATCTTATGCCCAGCAGTCACTCCTTGATATATATGCAATAGTGCTGACATATCCTAAAATGTTCACAGATGCACTGTACTAAATAGTAAAGAACTAGGATTGTGATTTCTTGGGATCTCTATCTTCTACAACAGTCAAAGACAACCTATAAATCTTTGTTGAATGAATGACTGAATAGCTGTTACCAGCCTATCTGTATGATGGGGGTGGGGGGGTTAGGGGCGGCAGAGGTGGACCTTAAAAGTAGGGGGATTTTTTTGTGCTGAGAGAAGATATCCCAGTAGCTGTCTCCTCTAGAGGTAAGAAATAAATGCTTACGGAAAGCATGAATGGACCTTCCTTCCATGGCAGACAATACATTAAACAGATTCCATACCCAAAATGTCCCTTTCTTTTTTTTTCCAAATTATTTTTTACTATAAGCAATATCCATATATATATATATATATATATATATATATATATATATATATATTGACCTACCTGTCAAGTGTCTCATGGTAAATTCTTAGGACTAGAATAAAAGAGAATGCACGTTCTACATTTTGGTACCTGTTTGCAATCAGAGATGTTCCTTTAAGCTCACAGGAGCTTTTGTAAAGCACATGAGGACCAACACTGCCCCTCCGGGGGATCCCCAGTCTCTTGGCAGTGTGCACTCAGCAATACATCAGCTCCAGCCACCTTCCCAACACTCATGTCCTGTGTCTTAAGGGTGAGAAGACCAGCCAGAAAATGCAGTATTTGTGTCTGAGAATGCTCCAGGTTTCTGAAATGCTGATGAAATAATAATATCTATTCACAACGAAGTTCTGGGTATAAGGATAAAGATTACTTATGATACCTTATTACAAAGTTGTATTATACCTGCTCAGACTGAGACAAAAGAATGAGTCTGGGCAACCAATGTTCTCCCAGAGCTAGACAGTTCCATGGTTCCCAGTCTTCCCCCACTGAGCTCCTTTTCGCATCCCAAGAGCCACACCAAGCCCATATTCTTAGACATTTGCTTCCCAGTAGGAGCTTCCTTTTAGGCTATAGAGGAAATTTATTGCTTCATCCTGGCACCTTCTTTCTTCTGGGAAACTCCTTCAAACCTTGTGATCCTAGTTGGAACTGTCATTCCCCTGGATACAGGGACTCATAGTGTGTGACTCATAGTGGTGATGGTGTCAGCAATGGACTTGAGACCCAAGCTGGGTCAAGTAGAATTCTCCTTGAAATGTCCCTCTCAGAGCACAATAGGCTGGAGGAAGAGGATGAAGATAGGATGCAGAGCAATGCTGAAACAAGTTATGGGGAGATAGCAAGGGACAGAGAGAGAGAGAAGAGAAGAGAAATTGATTCCTGATAGCTTTGAGCCCTGGGTCCCAAGCGCTCTTGAGTCTAGCTACTCATGCTCTTTTTACAAAATGACATACAGTGCTGACATCAGCAAGTTGTGTAACCTCTCAAAGCCTCAGTGGCTTATGACGTCCAGTATGAACTGGCCCTACCTATATCCTCGGTCTACCTCATTTTGTGTAACTTGCCTTCTTAACCCACTACTCTGCAGTATTCGCCTTCTTTCAGTTCCCCCAAATCACCAACTCATGTCCACCATAGGGGCTTTGCACCAACCATTCTCATTGCTTCTTTCTCCGTTGCCACCTGAGCCTTGCATGGATGGATTTCCTTCTTTCCTTCCTTCCTTCTTCCCTCCCTCCCTCACTCCCTCCTTCCCTCCCTCCATCCCTCCCTCCTTCTCTCCATCTTTCTTTCTTTCTCTCTTGTCAGAATTAGAATGACTTCCATAAACACCAAACAATTTGAAATAGTGGCTGCATCATTATGTATCATATCACCCTTTAAATTGATTGCATAGTGTGTAACAAAATCTGATAGTATTTATTTATTGGTGAGTTTGTATGTGGTCTTGTTTTTCCCACTTGACCATGAGCTTTCTGAATATAGTTCCTGGCACAGGGTGAAAACTCAGTAGATACTCTTTGGATGAAAAAGCAGTAATAATAATAGAACCACTCAATATTTACTTTGACTTATTCTTTGCCACACACTGTTCTAGGCATTATCTGGGTTAATAAATTAAATCTTTGCAATGGTCCTAGATGAGATTAATACTTTTACCATCCCCATTTTACAGATGATGAAACTACAATACAGAGAAGTTGAAACCCTCACAGAACAATGCTTTGAGCAAAATAGAAATTTTGAATATTTTTAATATTTCATGCGTTGATCAGTAGAGAGGAAGATATGTGAATAAACAGGAGGAAGAGAAGTGAAGAGGATCCAGGGCATTCAAAAAGTAAGGATGAGCTCTAATAGAACATAAAGGAGAGAAAGGATGGAAACAGAAAATTAGTTTCCAGAGCTGCCATCACAAAATACCAGAGACTGGGTAGCTTAAACAACAGACGTTTATTTTCTTGTAGTTCTGGAGGCTGAAGTCTGAGATCAGGGCATTGGTACGTTTGGTGTCTTTGATGCCTCTCTCTTTGGCTTATAGATGGCCACTTTCTAGTTGTGTCTTCACCTGGGCATCCTTCAGTCTGTATGGTCTGTGTACTAATCCCCTGTTTGGATAGGACACCCATCATATTGGATTAGTGCCACTCATATACCCTCACTTTACTTTAATTACTTCTTACAGGTTCTATCTCTAAATAGTGTCATGTTCCGAGTTACCAGGGTATAGGGCTTCAACGTACGAATATTGAGGGAACACAACTCAGTCTGGAATAGAGAAAAAAAGAGGACATAGGTAAAATGTAAAAATGAGTAAAGGTAAATGGAATTAAGGAGGGAAGAAGTCTGGGGTATAGACCTTAAGATATAAAAGAAATTCTGCATAATTAGAATATATTATATAGGAAACAAAGTGAAGAAAAAGAGGTCAACAAAGAAATAATACAATATATCAATGTGTTCAGTGAGTGGGATAAAAGAATAGTTCCACAAAGATGAATTAGAATGAATAAAAGATTAACACAGAAAAAAATAAGGCAGATGAGGGACAATGATGTAAAAATACCTCCAGAGAAGGAAAGGAATGAAAAAAAAAAAAAAAAAAAAGACATCCAGTTGTACCACACACTGGGTTTATGCTGGATTTCGTTCCTGTTTTGTTTTGTCAGATGACCTATCACTTTGTAAGGTCGAATAGTGCAGGACATGATTTCTAGAACTAAAGGCTCCACTAATTTGAAATATTCTAAGCAGGCAATGCTGATATTGGAAATACTGTGGAGATAGAGTAAGGAATACTTTCCTATATGACGGTACTGATCTGTGTCATAAGAGAAAGTATATCAGCGGCATTTTACAAAGCTTCGGGGGGCTTTAAAAAGCAAAGAAATTGAGATGGAGTTAGCTGGATTCCGACAGCAGATTTAACAGGAGATACTGTTCTGCCACCACTCTCACCCAGGGAGTTCAATTTCAACAGTGCTAATCTTTCCATAGTGGTGTAAGTTTAAATTTTGTGCCCCTAAGGAAAAATTTCCAAAGTAATTCCCATTGAACTTGTCTCCCAGAAATCCTTACTTTGTGTGCTATCCAGGTACCACACATGCCTCTTCAGCAGCGACTGAAACTCTCTCCATTCATTGACATCCGTTTGACATTTCAGATGCCAAATTCTCTGTTCCAACAGGGTTAATTAAATAAAGTTTCTATTGTTTTATAAGACTTCTGGCATGGATTTTTAAGACCAAATTATTATTTTCTTTTCATTTTTATTTTAATGTAATTTTGCCTACCTCATTTTCTGGTTTCTGGTATTGCAAATGAATATAATGCTTTCCAGTATAACTTGAGGTTTCCTTTATTTTAGCTATGTTGAAGCACATCAATGTAACCATTTTTATTTTATGTTTTCTCCCATGATAGTAAGTATCTTTCTTTTCTGACTAGGCATATAAAAATAGTGCAAAAAAGTCTGTGAATAAAAGAATAATAATTTACAATGTAATTTTTTCATTTATTTAAAAGTGAGGCTAGATTTGTTCTAGTTCCAGGTTAGCCTGGAATTTGCAATGTCATACATTTATTGTATATACCAGTGTTTCTTTAATTTAGAGTTTCTGAACCACCTGCATCAGAATCAGTTGGGGTGCTCTGAAAAAATGGAGATTTCAGGGACACACTCCTTATCTATTGAACCAAGACCTCAGAGGTGAGAACCCTACAATAAAATAATCTTCCCAGGTGACCCTAAGGCTTATTAAATTTTGAGAACTACTGGCATATACTTTAAATACAAGAACTAAAATTCAGTTCCAATAAATCATCCTACTCAAATATGAAATACTTTATTGTAATTTGTTATACATGTGAATTTCACATACATAAAAAATATTTTTGTCTCCTTAAAATTTCTTTGACATGATTTTCAACTTTACATTTATCTGCTTTTCTCATGAACATTTGGAAAACTTTTTTTCTTTTTGCTTTACAGACTTTACTATAACAAGATAATATCAATTTAATGAACCTAGAGTAGGTTACACATACAAGCAAAATCAAAACAAACACTTCGTGTCTGACTATAGACTTGACTGAACAGAGGTTGGTTTGCACAGTGAACCTTGATATATTAATTAGATGGGAAGACTCAGGTCTTTTGAATCAAGACAAATTTGCTCCATTACACATAGCATCCAAAGTCCATATAAATCCTTTCTTTCTTCAAAACGTGGCAATGTTGGGGAAATACAATTGAAAACAGTATCTTCCTTCAACCTTGAGATTGTCTTTACAAAAGTAGATTATTTTTAATTATTATTTTAATGATTGTATTTTAAATTCACTCTCAGTGAATAATCATTAAGTCAGAATGTGATGCAAATCATAGACAATCACGAAGAGATTGCAAGGACAGAAAAAATCGCATCCTCTTCTACAGCCCAACAGATACAACCTATTCTATATATGTTTTCAAGATAAACAGTTAACTAGTTCTGAGGTAAGAGGACTTGACACACATAGTTCATCCTAATTTTACTGGGTGATTGACATAGGATCTGTATCAGCTAATGGGCTTTACCCAAAGAAAAAACAAACTTCTCATATTTTTATGTCAGGAGGTAGTTTTCACAACTTGAGCCAGGTGCCCAATGAAGTTAGGCTCCTCCCTCCCACACACTCAAATAAGGGTGCTATATCCCTTGATGTTTACCTTTCAAAGAGATCCTTCCTCCTCTAGAGGAAGGCATTCACGGTCTTAAAGGGCCTATCTAGTTTTCAAAAAGAATTTTAAAGAGAGGAGAAAATACAATTTTAAGTTTTCTAAAGTAAATGCTCTACAAAAAAGGGAGGAAAGAGCAATCTCTTTGCCCTTTTTTTTTAACAGGGAGATGTTTTATTTTTAGTTTGTATTTGTCCTTGCAGTAACTATCGCCCCTAAGTGTGAATTCTTAATTAAGAGTGATGAAACGGGTACATCATCAGATAAAGGCTTTTTTGGACTGCTTTTGCACAGGTATCATTAAGTTTGCTATTTCCAAGTTTTTTTCCCTGATTTCCCTTAAGACCAATGGTCTATATTTGTAGGACAAGTGGCTGGGGTTATCAATAGTCAACACTTTGTAGTGATAAACCTGGCACTCAAGGGAACAATTAAATTTATAAACTTGCTTCCTTATTCCATCATGTCATAGCAATAGAAATACATATTATTGATGTTCAGTTATATGGGGAAATGAACATTACTGATGTTCCACTGGTTCTCGACCCTTAGTCACTGGTTTCGAACTCAAAACTGGACCATGGAACTTCCATTTTAAGAATGTGTGTTCAGTACTGAGAAAGCCATAAATATTTGCCGGGAGATTCTGTTCAGAAAAGGGCACTCACAAACGTGACATTTCACTTGGAAGGGTGCTCATGTGGATGCAACTGGGGCATTCTGGACCATCTTTCATGGTGATGCTTGAATCCTTTGCCTTATAAGGAAGCAAGAGATACTTGTACAGTGTTACTCCCACTGCATTCCTTTGGCTTTCTGCATAAATGTGCATCGCGTCGTTTTCTCACTCTACTCCAATTCCCATCTCTTTGAAAAATGAGCAATATGAACTGGTTGGGGCCAGAGGGGAATGCTTCCAACTTAGCAAGTGGCAGTGGGATAAGAAGGGGCCCCATTAGACTCAAGATGTTTACTCTTAAAGGGTTGGTTCCCAAGGAGTTGGAGAGATAGTTCTTGGGCTTCAGTCAAAGAAAAGAATAACACAGCTGCCCTCAGCAAGGGGGAATTCCAGCATAATGGATTGGCAATGGAAACAGTTTAAACCAATATAAATATAATAGCCACCCACTG
Source organism: Puma concolor (assembly GCF_028749965.1). Lineage (NCBI taxonomy): Eukaryota > Metazoa > Chordata > Mammalia > Carnivora > Felidae > Puma > Puma concolor. The sequence continues at coordinate 83,505,092 of NC_141671.1, forward strand.
AGAGGCAATTTACACACACCAGGCCAACTTTACAGTGGTGTGCCTGGCCTGCTGGCCTGCATAATCCACCCAGGAGTATTTTATGAAGACTGATACTGGGAAAATGGATGGGGAGAGAATGGAGAGTAGGGGGACCAGGCGGCTCCACATGTCACACTGAAACCACAAGCTCCTGCTTCAGGGCACTTCTACTTTTGTGCCACAAAAGGAGTGACATCTGTCCTTGCTTCTTCTTTAAGAAGTAATTTTACTGACCTTGATTTTAGTTCTGGTTGTGCCCCCAAATGGCTAACGTGGCTTGGGATATGTTATTTTCTCACTCTGCTGCAGTGAGAAAATAAGGGGTTAACTAAGAGAGTCAGTCAAGAAGAGTGACAAGACATGGACTCTGGAGCTTGGTTCTCTGGATGCCATTCCAAGTGTAGCAGGATTCTTGCACAGAGGGATGGGTGCACTGAGGCCTTTCTTTCTAGGAAGCAGCTTTATTCATGCTAGCACGGGCTCAGCGGGCTAAGACCCAAAAGGCTGAGCCCCGAGCACAGTGGGGTGAATCATTTTATGCAATTTCTACCTTTTTGTCTCCCATATATGGTGACACATATAGTCTGATTGGACACAGTTCAAGTTACAGAGTCCTGTCAGAGCTATCCATACAGGTATAGGAGTTGACTGGGCCACCTTGCCTTCCTTTGTTCTGAGAAGGCCTCCACTACAGAGGCCTAAGAATCTCTACCTCTATTGCAATAGCACTTCTCATGGGGGCTGTGTGACCCTAGGCAAGTTTCTTAACCTCTCTACGCCTTACTTTTGATCATTCATAAAAAAGGAATAATAACATTTTTCTCACATGCTTCCTAGAAGTATTAAAGGAGATATCTGTGTAAAACACTTTCATCATGCCAAGCCCATGATGAGTGTTCATTCACTGTTAACCCTTATCGTCAGAGACTTCTAAGATCTCTTCCTACTCCTAATATCAACAATTTTTATAATGTTTTGTCATTTCTAATTTATAGTCCAGTTTTAATACCTAAGGGAAATTCTCTTTAATAAGTCTATTGATAGTTATATTTTCTGGCTTTATATTTCTAGAAAAAAAATATTTTATGCTTTTGATTCTAACCATTAAACATTGATTCAGGAAATCTCCCTTTTTCCCATTATACATTCCATCATATTTGCCCTGGATTTGTTTATACCTCTCCTTACATTTCGGAGGCTGCCTGAGCAGTAGTCATGTTTTGCTAGATAGTGATTGTGCAAGTTTCTAAACGTTAGGAGTATTCCCCAGGGCAGTTCTGTGAGTGGATCTACATGAATTAGACACTTGAAAAGAAATATATCTCATTAAATTTAAGATTTACTCTACCTAAACTACTACTTAGCCAATTAATAACTAAAGAGAGATGAGTATAAAGTATTTTTACAACTGTCATCAACATCACAGTGAATGGAGTGAAAAATAAGAAGGTAGATGCTGAAAACTTGATCTGGAACATGTAAGAGGAACATGTACATGATTTATTTTGCTTCCCAGAATGAAATGAAACAGAGATACATTACTGTCTGTAGCTTAGGACATGCTGTAAAATTGAAAAGGGTATACATTTTGTAAAATGATATAGGCTTCCCATATATTCTGGTAGTTCATTTTTTTAAGTTTTCAACAATGAAAAAAAAGTTGACTCCATTTTATTTTCATCATAAAATAAGAAAGAAATTAAAAAATAAACTTTAAATATAAACTTTGTAAAACTTTTAAAAATTATTATTTTAAAAAAATTTTTAATGTTTATTTACTTTTGAGAGAGAGTGAGAGACAGAGCATGAGTGGGTGAGAGGCAGAGAGAAAGGGAAACAGAATCCAAAGCAGGCTCCAGGCTCTGAGCTGTCAGCACAGAGCTGGGCATGGGGGGATGGAACCCTCAAAATGTGAGATTATGACCTGAGCTGAAGTCAGACACTTAACTGACGGAGCCACCCAGATGTCCCAAACTTTTTAAAATTATTGTGTTCATAATAAAATATTACTAACATGAAATCCCTATAACATATCTCTAGTGTCCTCTAATACAGATTTTCATTTTTGTAAACAAATAATGCTAGGTTAGGCTTTGTGTAGTCTAATTTCTTACAAAAAGGAATTTTGGGTGTGGTGTTGGCCTTGTAACCAGAGCATTAATAACACTATTTATCTACCTGTGTTAATCAAACATTTTTGTGGAGTCTAATGAGCACCTTAGAACTCTGATCATCTTTTTGGAGAATGACTGGTTAATTTTAAATTAACTTCCACCATGTCATTTATTCTTTATGTTTGCATGAAAGTGGCATGCAACTAGGAAGGAAATTGTAATGTATGTTAAACACCACTTTTACCAACCTGAATTTTCAGTTAATGAGAATTTGTGACTAAATAGCGTTCTTGATTCTGTGATTGGTAATAACTGTCTGATATTCAGGTACAGCCCTTCATCCAACTGTAAGTAATGCACCTGATATTTCTGGAGGTGAGAAGAAAACATTAAAGATGCTCCACGGCCAAACACTCCTCCTGGAGATATTTTATTTAAAAATTATAAACCATATACACTCTATGGATGTGTATATCTATATTGTATGTAGTTATTTCAGGGCTGTTTATTAAAAGTGTTTCTTTGTGACACTTGGTTAAGCAATTGTAGGCATCAGGCAAAGAGTTCACCTTTCCTTACAAAGAATCTCAGAAGGCAAGGGAAGGTCTTTATTTATAAGTCACAGTCTGGTTTCCCACAGTGTTCATATCCAGATTTGTGGGAGACGTTGGACCAAATTTTCATTTCAGCACCGTAATCAGAGGGAGAATTCTCTCTGAAAATATGTATGTTTGTGTGTATATTTGTGTGGAGGAGGTGGAGGTGAGTCATATACTCTGAAAATTAGAGCTTTTGATCCTGTAAAGTCAATGAATTCGTGACGCTGAAAACTTTTCCATAAAGATTTTCCTTTCGTTTGACTTTCCAATCTAAAAACAACACAAGCAATCCTTTATTATGTTTAATTCCAGCAAATTATGTGAAAATGTTTATAAGACATATTTGAACAGAAAAGTACTTTCAAGTGACCCAGTTGAGAAAATCACAACTTTCTAAACATTTGTAATATTTAAGGGACCTGATAAGTTAAAATGATTGGTTACAAAATAAATTTCTGACCAAGCAGCCAAAGTATTAATTAGAATAATACTGTCACAAATTTGGAGAGAATAGGAACAGATTCATTTGTAAGTTTAGCATACAGAAGATAAATTTCAGTGTAATTTTTCATATTTCCTGGTTTCCACTTTACCCACTAAATTCCATGCTCCTCTCCTCACTAAAATTTGTGTTTGTTTAGGTTAACAATCTGTAAAGCAGTACTGGTCCTGCCTCAATACATTATGGAGTTTAGACACTATTCATACACTGTTACTCAATATCCTTTTGTAGACATTTGGAGAGAAGTATAATCTTTAATTTAAAGCCACAGTGATCTGGGTAACAGAAATAAAGAGGTTAAAATTGTTCTAGATGTGACATGACTACACTATTTACCATCATCTTGGCAACTGACAAGTGATTGACAGCCACACTTGACAATGACATGATTTTCCTAATGTGTTGATAAGAGATGAAAGGGGTAATTTTCAATAAAAAAGACTTTCTGGGTTTCCAAAACCTGCATTCTAGAACTAATCAGAAAATCCTGTTGCTGCAACTTTTATTGAGAGAAAATTTATGAAATACTGAGGTCAGAAATTATTAAGTCTTGGGAGATGTTTTAAATAATTTTATCTTCATTTTTTCATTACGCATCCTTTGTAATTTACTCTTTAAAATAATTTTTAATTCTAAAAAATTAATGCAAATAAAAATGTAAGATGACCAGAAATTTTCCAAAAGGAGGAAGAAAACTGAATAGATGTCAAGAGGCCGTTCGCATAAGTGAATTACTATAGTTAGACCCTCAAAATGACTATAAGTTTTCTAGCAGGAAAGGCAAGAAGATAAACACATTGGTTTACACATTTTCTTTTTTCTTGTCTGACAGAAGAAAATAAACATTTGTCTGTAGAAACGAACTTTTTCCTGGGACTAAATTTTAGGAGAAATTTATCATGTTGTTCCTTGTGTAAGAGGTGCTGAATAACATAATAGACAATGTCTGCAAGAAACAAAAATACTGTTCAAATGGACAGTTTTGGTATTGATTCACTTTACAGGCTGAAAACATAACATTAAATTGTACTCAGTGAAAGCCTTTCTGCAGGGGATAAGAGGAAATGGCTAAGGTATTCCACTTTCTGATGATTAAACTTGATAGTGAGGATAGCACCTCGAGACTAGGAGAAGGGATAGTTAACATGCCTATTATACTGCCTCCAACATCATATGTCTTATGAGAGCCTTTGGTCTGCATTGGGTGACAGTTAACTCATGACTGAATTCTCAGAGGTTCCTGCAGTGCAGGTAGTCTATGTTGTGTGCTAAAGTTAAAAACTTATAGTTAAGAAGGAAAAGTGGTTACTGAATTGAGAAAGTTTAAGAGAGAAACTTATATTCTTGCCTAGACAGAAGGTCAACTCGATTCATCTTCAGTTGTAGGAATAGGGTTACCTAAAAGTGGTGCCAATCTTTTTCAGGAAAAAGAGTGTTTTATTTTGTAAAGCGTTTCAAAGTGTATTTGGGCTGAACCTCTGTGTTCAGTGCTTCATTGCAGAGACAAGATGACTTCAGGATGAAACGTATTTATGGCAAATGTTATCAAAAACTGGGGGTGAAAAGTCTTTCCATGGTCCTTGTAGGTCCTTGTAGGATGTCTGATTTTAAGTCAATTATTCACATAAGTGATGGAGGAAATTAATCCAACTTCAGGTTTCATACTACTGATACGGAACATTGAAGTAGAGCTGACAAGGAGGCAATGTCTTAGGAGTCAGAGAAACTTCGAATCCTGGCCTACCTCTCCTTTGTTTTCTGATTGTATGCAATTTAATCTCTCTAAATGTCAGCTTTTTTTTTTTAAATGAAAAATGCACACAGAATACGTTTGAAGCATGAAATGAAGAATGATGTATAGTTTGCCCATATTCAACCGTGACTATTTCCCACATCCCACATCTCATTTGGCAAGTACCAGTTAACTTGCTTCTAAAGACTAAGATAGTAAGGCTGAGAAAATAAAATACCATCACAGCTAGTTATACTGCTTGCCATTCAACACAGCTATTGCCCCTCCCCACTCTACCCCTCCAATAGGTTAGTTGTTTATTGGAAGGACTCATACAAATATTGTATTTTATCATATCATATCATATCATATCATATCATATCATATTTATTTTTTATCTTATTTTATCATATGTGCTGAAATCATAGAAGAAGCCAGTGTGTCTCAAATGTTGGATGCTAAATCAAATACCTAAGGATCACTGAGGGTGTTTGTCACACACCTTGTCACTAAGTCAATCCCAATGATTTTAAATCTGGTTACCAGGAATCTCGTAAACAAACGCGCTAGAGTTTGAGAATATCTGTAGTCAGTTGTGAAATGTCTGAATTCCAACTCCAGGGAGTAAACTCCACAGAGCAACATCTTTAATAATCCTAATCGCCTCCCCGCCATTATAATAACAACTCACATCCCATAATATGCAGTGGGGAACATTATCAAGACATAGGATGATTATGCCTGCAGATGTCATCTTTAAGCTCAATGTGAAAGAATATGTTTTCAGACGTTTCTTACCAATATACCTCATCTTAATACTCAAACAATACAATGTTATGGGAGCAGGGGGTCTATGTGCCTTCCCCCTTGAATCTGAGTGGGCCTGTTACCATAGCCGAAATGATTCTGTGTGATTTCTGAGGCTATCAAAAGGTATTATTGTTTCCACCATTTACTCATGGGATGACTGTCCCTGGAGCTCAGCCACTACATTACAAGGAAGCACTTGGAAAGGCCATCATCTATAGGTGCTCTGACAACAGCCCAGGTAAAGTTCCAGCTGACCATACATGAAAATGAAAAGGCCTTCATTTGTTTCCAGCCCCTAGTCTTCAAGCCACCCCAGATGACACTAAATAAAATGTGTGAAGAAAATAAATTCCAGATTTATGAGCAAAATAAATGCCATCATTGTTTTAAGCCGCTGCTAAGATTTGGAATAGTTTGTTATGCATCGGTAGATAAAAGGAATAGCAAAATTGTACGTGATTGCTTTTGTGAGTCCCCTCTAGCAATGTTATTTTCGTCATGTGGATATCTGGTTTATTCTGATCTGAGGTCAATTCATTGAATTGGTATCTGAAATTTCTACTGTAAGTTTGAGATTTCATAAGGGCTGGATTGTGCGCAAATGACATTACATGGCACCATTGCAGTAAATATATAAAGGTGGCTAATTGTATACCCCACTTGTGAAACAAAACTTTAAGTTATGTAAAATAAAAGGCAGTATGGGATTGAATCTCACAGCTAAAGGTTAGGAAAAACTATATTAAAGAGTTGAAAAAGGCAATATCTGAATAAAATGTAAGAGAAATACAGGATAAATTGGTGAGAACAGATTGACAAAGAGAAGCTGAATCCAGTTCCACTTGAGAGGCTCTCTTTTTAAGTCTCTTCCCCCAATAAGCAAAGCATTATTCTAGGGCCTGGGGAAATCCATAACTGGATCTGATATTCCCTGCCCTTCAGGATCCCACATTCCAGTGGGGAGATATATAGGCATATGCATACGTATTTCTAAGAGAGTTCATATTTATGAAGGTCATAATATAAGCATGAGAATAGGAAAGAAAGATACATGCCAACAATGCAGATCAGTATCACAAAGTTTAGGTAATATTTGACAAGAAGATATTTTGTAAAGAGGGACGGATATGCCTTTGAAGGTAGTACCGACTTGAAAAATAGAAGAAAGGCAAAAGGATGCAGGTCGTGCTTAAGGAACGTTTATTGTTAATTATGACCTGGAATGGGTTGGCCAGTTGGTCAAAGAATTGTGGGGAAAGCTTAAGGTCTTTACTGACTTAAACAAATGTTTTTGTTTGTTTGTTTTTTTATGGGGAAGTCAAAAGTTTAGAAGGTAGATGAAGGGGAAAGAATTTGTTTTAATGATAATAACCAAGCTAGTGGTACAAAGTATGGATTAGAAAGTGTTGGGGCAGAAAAACCCGTTAAGAAACTCTTGCAATAGTTAAGTCAATAAGAACCTAAATTAGAGCAGTGGCCAGCAGAGGAAATATAAGGAATAAAATAGATGGAAAAGATGTTAAGAGAGGAGATCTGATGGGGTCTGATGATTGATGGCCAGGCAGGGTTCAGTTTGTGACAAAGAGGGAATGGACAGATTATGACACCGTTGACAGAAAAGGTCTGTTGGTTGGATGTCCTTGTGTGTTGGTGTATATGGATGGATGGCCTGTGTGGTATCTCTCTCCCTAGCTTTTGAGCTGCTTCTACTACGTTATCATTGAGGTTATTCAGTAAGTATTTGCTGAATTTGATTTAAATGGGGAAAAAGAAGGAAGAATGGCACTAACATTCATGGAAAGACAGTGATATACCTGAAGTTTATGTGCTAGGGGCTTTACACATATACAGAATGCAATCTTTTGAACAATGCTATGAAGAATGATGATCCCTATTTTACGGGTGGTGAAACTAAAGTACAAACTGGCTACGTATAGTAATATGTCTATTAAGTAGTTAGGAATTAGCAGGGCTGGCAACGGCATCCCTGTTTATCTGACTGCATGGGTTGTGGTTTCGCTTCTCTAGCACAAAGACCTTTCTGCAAAATGATCCACTGCTGGTGATTTTCCAACATCTGTTCCCTGCAGGCCCACACACATATAAATTGAATGCTAAAGATTAAGAGTAACTTGGATCTAACATCATCACTATCTCTCCAATCATTAAGTTACCTATTGTGTTACCTCTTGGTGGGTGGCGCTAGGGCAGAGGAGCATTTCATAGATTTCAGATCACTTCCATGTGCATTTGATTTTCGACCAAGCCTAGAAAAGATTTCACTATTACTCTGAGAATTGATACACAGAGAAAGGCATACTAAATCTTACAAAATATATTAACCTAATGTTTGAGAAAGTCAGAGACTCTCCAAGAGAATATACATCCCAAACAAGCTACTTGATAAATTAAATGAACTTTTCCATGACAAAGGGCCACCACTGTATTTGTGTGAATTTGTGTAAAGAACCAAAAAATACGTATTATTTTATAAACAGCAAAAGGAAAAATAAAACACTAAAAACACATGACTTGGGTGTTTAGAATTATAAATATATCTGTTCTGTCATACAATGTCATGACTCAAAATATGCTAGGTATATATTTTGTGGACAATCGGAAAGCAGAAGGCAGGTTTTGAAGGAAATGGAGAAAACAAAACAAAATTCAAGCAGACTACCAAAGAAGAGTACGTCTATTCATTGTAGAAGATCATCCCACAATTAATCTCTTTCAAAAGACATTTAAATGACTTTTTACACATAGATTTTGTACAAAACAGTGCACGTTTCATGTTTCTGGAATGCCTCTGTGTTCTGGACTAGTGGAAGATATTATCTATGATTTTCTCAGCTCAGAAAAATGACAGAGTATTACAGACTGTTTACTTATCTAGTAAAAGCCATCATGTGCCTGGAAGGTGTAGACCTCAGCATATTCTAAATAGACCTAGAATCCAAGATAAGTAACACCTTCTGGGTAAAATCAGACGACCTATGTGCTGGGAAATGGGGCATAACAATTCAATATTGCTTTCTGATATCAGTCTTTACATTTCTCTATTGAAACTTTGACACTATTTTTTATAATCCAGTCAGTGATGACAATACATCAAAAATGTTTTCCCCTGAGGTGTATGTTTTTATATGTGTGTGTGTGTGTGTGTGTGTATTGCACACACACACGTATATATATAGTGTGTGTGGGTATATATATACATACATATATATATACATATATGTATGTGTGTGTGTATATATATATATATATATATATATATATATATATATATACCGAGAGGCTAAAATCTTCCATACTTGCTCATAAAATCTGCCTTACTTATGGATGGATTTCTACAGGTCTATGAAAATTGTTTCTATAATAATGATGAGCTTAACACATTTTAGAACATACCATAACAAATATTTTTCTGAAAATATTTATTAAGCACATTAACATTTGAGATGCTTCAGCATAATTTAGTATATTGTTATGCTTGTAGTGTTTCACATCTATCATACTTTCCAAGTTTGATTCTTCAGATTTAAGGAATAATAGTGCCATTTTAATTTTTATTATTTTTAAAGAATGACTTTGTCATAACACAACAAATAGGAAGATGTATGTAAAAGCTTAAGACAAAGGTAAGACTATGAATATGTTAATGCTTCTTTACAGGAAAGGCAGTTCTTGGTTTGAACAACCAAGCCACTGATTGATCCTTATCATTTGGGGAAAATATGAGATATTAGCATTCGTTTGGAAATATAAGAATACAAGATTACATTTTCATTAACATAAAAACTGACCGATTGGGCTCTTTGCATGTTGCAGGAAGTGTGCACCAGTCATTTCTCAATGACATACCAGAGTCGGCAGATCTCTGGAGAGGAGAATGACACTTGGACAGGTCCACTATCTGGCCTGAAGTCAGACAAGTGTTAAGTGTCAGAATTGAGATGGGAATCCAGCATGCCAAACTTCACACTTCTAGTTTGCTTTACACAGTGTTGAAGTGTTTTGTTCGTCTGTTTTAAAATGTTTGGTCCTTCTACAGGATAATGCAAATCTGTTGGCTTTAAGTCTATAATCATTTTGGGAAAGCTGATGCATCACAACACTTTTTATGGTGTGTTTTCACGTTTCAGGCATTTTAATTACAGATCATATTACCTTTGCATCCAAAGTTACTCTATTTTGTTTTGAGAACATAAAGCTTGCCATTATTTAAGCACTATATTTTACTGCTTTAGGAAATATTAACATTCTTAAGGGGATCTTTTTGCTGACTTTGGAATACATAAGAAAATTAGTGTCACATGTAAACCTAAAAATTATATGAAAGATATCTAATTATTATTTACTAAAAAGTGGAAGTTGATAGTCTCTCCAGTTTTACTAGATTTAGTCATTTGGGGATTGTAAGTCTTTTTTAAAAAAAATTAAAAACCCACAAAAGTATACACATGAAGACATTTAATATTCCAGGAAGATAAATTGATATAATGAGAAATTATCAGTAATTTTTCTATCACTTGTTTTCTTTTCCTCTGATCTAAGTGTACATTGTGATTTCTTTAACATACCTATAGTAAACTATGAGGTACAGTTACTTCCAGTGGCTTTGATCTTATGATGTTAGTCATGATACATACTTAAAATTTTTAAATGTTTATTAAAAAATGTTGAAGATCAGAAAAGTACAAAACATAGTGTAAATATATACATATATATATATATATATATATATATATATATATACACACACAAATAGCATGCAGTATATGATATATAGGACATATTATATATCCTAAAGTACAGAGGAGAAGAGAGGGTCTGCTTCTCAAGGATAGGCTGCCAAAAAGAAAAAAGAAAAAGAAAAAGAAAAAGGAAATCCCAATGGGCCAAGATAAGCAAACTCCATTTCTTCATCCAGATTTGCCAATCACATAAATAAGTACAAAGTAATGACAAAGAGTTAAGAGCTCCTCTTCGTGAAATAGTAGCAAAGGAGAAAGGAAAAATCGTTATGATATACTAAAAATAAAATCAAAGTGAATTAAAATTTTAGGTTATTTTTGTATATAATAATGATCTATAAGGGCCTGTTTTTATAATATCTTTAAGATGAAGAGACTTCCCTAGTTTTTCCTACATTTCTTCTTCCATTCCATGTTATGTCAAACAGTCACTAATAGTCATAGTATTCTGCAAATAATAAAACTATTTATTTTTTTCTCTAAACTTCGTTGTATTTGAGGAGATCTGGCTTGCTCCAGTCTTATGCTCCTCATTGACAAACTGTCTTAATCTTTTTGCTTTCTCTGCAAAGGCCCCATTTTAAAACCTGACCTTAGTTGCTTTTCTACAAATTTTTCTTTTATGAGGTTTATCAAAACTTTCTAGAAATATAACTTGGTACCTGAAGAACTCAATAAAGTCCCCAGGGCAGCATTTGTGGCAGAAAAACTGTGTTCTACCTCATTATTTGGATTAATTGATTATATTTAAAATAAATTTTACATAGTGACATGAAAAGCAGCATAAATCAGTTTGGAAAGAATGTACTTAATGATAAGAAATGAAATATAATGCTACGGAAGCTTGCTAATCTGTAATAATGAAATCTACTTCAAGTTATTGTATTTTGTGCATTAACAAAAAAATGAAAAACACAGGATGTGAAATTAGAGGTATCAAGTGTTCTATTTATTTTGAAGGGCTGTTTCACCTATTTATAATACTTCATAATGCATTGGCAAATGCTTTGGTTAAATTTGGGAAATTTTCTCAATAGCATTATTTATTTGGTATTCCATTTTTGCGGACAACTGGGTAAACTGCCAAGGTGGTTCTGTGAAAATTATGAAGATTACCAGATTACTAGAAAGAGTTGTTGAAGTTCCATAGCAGGTGTTATCTCTTCTTGATAAATTTCACATTGGAGGCTGGTATTTTTCATGTGATATTTAGTGTGATAAGCAAATCAGCACTCTTCTCTGACTATTCTATTTATATTCAGCATCTCATAATGAAAGCAGTGAATGTATTAAGTCAAAATGAAAAAAATGCCTTTTGTTCCCCCAGATATGGGACCTCAACTCGAGTGAATGTTGTTGACTTTAATTAAGCATGCTTGGGAGGAATTGCTCTATTTGAGTTAAATAATCAATCTGTATAAATTTTGTATTTTAAAAAACAATTGATCCTCACTCCCAAACAATGTTGTCCACTATTACATGACTCTTTATTTTCTACATCACACATATGTTTACTTCTATCTCTCTGTCTCTGATTCAAGGCCACATGGGCATGAGACTTCCAGGTTTGATCTCTTGCCCTAGATCTTATATGGTGTGGTGTCTGAAGTATGAAAACACTTAAAGACCATCTGTCAAATTAAAGGACAGGGTCAGACCAGCAAACTCAGCACACACACAGTTGACTGTAAAACTGGACCTTTCATTTGCATGTGTTATTAGAACTGGGTCTCCATATAAATGAGAATTTGTTCTCTGTGAGATTGTGTTGGGAAAGTCCTGAACCCCTTTGCTGAACATAGCGGGCCCTGAAATTATCTGTATGAATGTACAAGTCTTTGTGCATGCAACTATAAGGTTAAAAAAAAAAGGAATTTAAATGGGAAATGTTTTATTTTTATCACCTCTTAACAAACATTTCCTCATCCACATAATCAAGTTAAAAGTATCAGCAAGTAGGGGTGTATGGATGGCTCAGTCAGTTAAGCGTCTGACTCTTGGTTTCGGCTCAGGTCACGATCTTGCAGTTCGTTGGTTTGAGACCCGAATCAGGCTCTGCCTCTGATTGGAGTGTGGAGCTTGCTTGGGATTCTCTCTCTCTCTCTCTCTCTCTCTCTCTCCCTCTCTTTCTCTGTTCCTCCCCCACTTGTGTGTGCTCTCCCTCTCTCTTTATCTCTTTCAATAAATAAATAAAAACTTAAAAAAATAAAGTATCAGCAAATGGTTTGGAGCTTTGCCTTGTGGGGACCGAGCTGAATGTGGCAAACTATAGGCCACTGGTCAGATCCAGACCATGAACTAAGGATGTTTTTAAGATATATGTATTTTTAAGTTTATTTATTTATGTTGAGGGAGAGCATGCACACATGTGAGCAGGGGAGGGGCAGAGAGAGAGGGAGAGAGAGAATCCCAAGCAGTCTCTGCACTGTCAGCTCAGAGCCGATTGTGGGGCTGGAACCCATCAACCCCAAGATCATGACCTGAACTGAAATCAAGAGTTGGATGCTTAACTGACTAAGCCCCTAAGATATTCTTTGAAAATAAAGGAAAAGCAGAATACACCACATAGACCATATGTGACCCACAAAGCCTAAAATATGTACCATCTTGCCTTTCTTGGAAAAATTTTCTGACCCCTAGGCTAGAGGATAGCTACTTTTGTAATACCTGTCATCCCATTAAATGATGCCATCTAAGATCCAAAGTTAAATGACTGCCAGTAATAATGCATTTTAGTACTTTATGAACAGTTACATACTATGAAATTAATTATAATCTTAAGTATGTTTTATATGTGTTGTTCATGGAGTTTCACTTTTTTAGTTTGGATTGCTCTTGGATACTTAATTCTGGTGGTAAGAATAAGAGTCATGAACCAGTATGAAAACTATGACATATTTCATTCCCATTTAAATCAATATTAGAAACAATGTATCTCTCCAGCTTCATTGTAAACAAGAAAAATGTTATTGCATGTATCATTTGTTTAACTTGATTTTTCTTTCTTTAAAAATCAATGTTTATCACAGAAAGATGTATTATACAAATATTCTAAATGCCATTAAAAACAAGAGGATATTAATAAAACAAATAGATGAGAGAACAAGAGGAAGGAGATGACAACATGTGATTGGTATTTTTGGTTTAATTTACAACTCATCTTATAATAGGAGACTTTCACAGAGCATAAATTTAACTAGTTTCCTATAGACTTCCAGAAATGCTGACCAAATGTCTTTGAGCCCTGGAAAACTTCCATTTCAAGAAAATACACTTTTCATCTTGTCAACTTGAAGGGTTGATTCTATCACACCAATATATCTTGCTCTATGTATTTCCATGAAAAGAAATGGTAGGTCTGTACCTTCCAGGTCTAGTTCAGACCAGATCTAAAAGGTCGTTTAGATGCTCAAGTATCACTCGATATGTAGTGATCAGAGTATATGAAAAGTGGGAGCATTTGGATACACAGTTCATAGTATTTCTTTATTGCAGAACCTTTGTCAGGAGCTATAGATGTTTAGCTCTACAGGGGTTTGGCAGGCCTGGCCGTTTATATAAAAAATGGAGAACAGCCAAGCCAGAAAAGAGTTCTGGAAGCACACTAGCCTCATGAGACTTGTTGTTTAGTTAAGCAGGCTTGTCTCAATCCTGAGGACCTTATATTTGCATTACTAATGGCCCATTTTTAAGGGCATTGGCATTTTAGGTGGATTAAATGACAATTAATGTTTTTCCCTATTTCAGCTGTACAAATTGACCCAGACTAAGTAAAGACCACACCTGTTTTTTCCACATATCAGTTTCAAAGTGTTTATATGTGACTGATATTTAAAAGGCAAATGTATGACTGGACTAGGAATCTAATACAAGTGTGCTCAGCCTTGGATTCCTATCTCTGGCGCTTACTAGCTACATACTCTGAGCAAGGTACTTAAGCATTTTTAGCATCAGTTTCCTAATCTTTGGGATCATTATCATGATACTTCATGGTGTATTAATCAAGTAGGATAAACATTTACTGAGGGCTCCTAATATAAGTCAGGAACTCTTCCAGGCCCCCCGGCTATGGTTGTGAACAGGACAAATCCCTGACTATGTGCAGCTGAGGTCACTGTGCTCAAACATTAATAAACAGATGTAAAATATGAGCAACACAGTAAGCCTTTTCCACTGTTAAACTTGTTATGCTCCTTTTTTCCTACCTGTCTGCCTTCTATCCTGGATAGATCATCTCTGTGATGGCAGGGTCTCTTCATCGGTCTCACCTTTGTCTTCAATAAGTAACTATTAAACTAAACAGGTTGGTTTTGTCTTTCAGTCTATGTGGCAACTTGACTGTGATGAATCATCACTCTTTGATTTCAGTCAATTGTTCTGCACACACACACACACACACATACACACACACACACACACAAATGCTATCTTTGGGAAGGGTCTAAAATAATTGTACCAGTTCTTGAGTACTAAAATATAGAGGACAATGTGACAACCTTCAGATTTCAAGTCAGTTTTTTAGGGGCATAAATAGTCACTGCTGTTTTCATGTCTCTTGAAATTTTGATTGCTCGAAAAATCCCAGAAGGAAGTACTTCCCTTCCCTATCAAGAAGGGGTGAAAGCTGAGGTTCTCCTACCTCTCCCTCTCAGACAAGCCCTCCCACACTACACGACTGCTTCACAGAGACTTGGAATCTGACTTGTAAGTGTTTTTCCAGATCTCATGATCTCCAGAAACATGGACTCAAACTAACCTCAACTTCGTCCTCAAATTTGATCTCCTTCCTGCTGTCTATCTCAATTAATTTCATGACTGTTTCTACCAAGTTACCTAATCTGGAAAGAAAACTAGAAAACATCCAATACCTCCTTTTTATTTGCTACCACATCTATTCGGTGTCTTTCATAAGAGGAGTACTTGAATAAGCTTTAGAATGATTCAACCACCACAATAACAATGCCCAAAATGTTATAGATTGTCTCTTTACTACTTAAAAATACTCTACATATTCCTGCTGCTTGCAAGGTACAAAAAAAGAAAAAAAAAATCAGGGGCACCTGGGTGGCTCAGTTGGTTAAGCCTCTGACTCTTGGTTTTGGCTCAGGTCATGATCTCATGGTTGTGAGATCAAGCCCTTTGTGGCTCAATGCTGAGCATGGAGCCTGGTTAAGATTCTCTCTCTCCTTCTCCCTCTGCCCCTGTGCCTCTCCCACCCCTTGCTCTGGTCAACATAGACTTTGCAACGTGTCTTTAGTTTACCCATAGAGTCTTATTTCAGATCACTTTCTCCCTGCGATCTAACCTACATTTCATCCTCAGGCTCACCATAGATTCTTACTTCCTCAGTCCGGATTCCTTCCCTCTATAGCTCTTTCTAGCTGGTCTCCTTTCACTTTTCCCTTAGAACCCAGCTCAGTACTTTCTTCAACCCTCATATTTGCCTACAGTACTCCTACTCTGAACTTGTTTATGTTTTCTCTGCATCCGTAGCATTTCATTCATCAGTTTTGTACCTCATTTGTATTTATTTTATTCATGTTTCCTCACTAGCCAGATGCAGTTAAAGACCCAATAACAAGTCTTTGTCACTATCTATGTTGACTGCTTTATAGCCTGATACATTTTCAGATATTTTTTGGGAGGTATACCATGCAATTAGGAAAATCTATGTGAAGTGGGATATTATTCTTGAAATATATGATATTTAGCATATCATGTGTTCACTTTAAATTCTCATATTCAGTTTCAAACTGTACTTACGCATTCCACTTCAATAACCCTAAATCCTGAGTGCTTCTAGGTTCTCTTGTACTGGAAAAGAGAGATGTATTTCAAGATTAGTCCAAGAGATGCTGGAAAATATGAAAGTGTTACACAGTCACACTTCAATCAAGTTCTCAAAAGATATTTGGATTTAAGTCTAACTTTAATTCACCTATTACTTTTTCATTCAACACTTAAGAGTTTATTCCAAGCTCAGTTTCTGGATATGTTTTCTTATAGAATACAAAAATGATACAGCTTCTCAACTCTTCACAATAGATAGCATAGAGAAAGCAGCTAAAATTATGATGATTTAAAATAATTATATTGATTTAGTGCCCTATTTATTATACATTTTTAAGCTTTTCTAAATTAAGGTGAATGGTCTTCATTACCAGGGGCAAAACAATTATGGAAGAAATATTATGGCCCAATAAATAAATTTAAAAAAAAAAAAAGTAAAGGAGTACTTACAGACTTCGTATGAGTTATCTCCAAATTCAGATAAATTAGAGTCTACTTGTTCAACAAATATTTAATAACTATTTACTATATACTATACATTGAACTGGATACAGATATCTAAAAATAAATAACACATGGGACTTACTTCTGAAGAATTAACTTAGGCCAGAATCCAGACCTCCTGGACTCTAACCAAGAACTTTCCAATTCTTTGAATTCTATTATAGCTAACCCACATCTTATAGTTATTTATTCCTTTGCATTGAAGTTCTGAACAATTCCTTGAATCATAAATCTCTGAGGTTTCTGAAACAATTTGTTGAAATCATGCAAACAGTTTGTAGCTACCACCTATAGTCTGGGAGAAATTATGAGAAAAGGAGGGTTCCTATAAGATGAAAAGTGATCAAGAATTATCTCATTAAAATAAAAACTGATAGAAATATGAATTACAGAGAATGCAGTCTATAAAGATTAATATTGACTTTTGTTGAGATTCTGCAGCAAAGGATAAAGTCGTCTGTGACACCTTAGAACAACATACGTGATTGGTAGAAATAGGCACAGGTGCATTAAGAACAAGAGATGTTCTCCCAACCCAGTTCTCTTTTTTGGTTGTATCTTATAGATTTTCATATTCAGAAATAGGTGATTTATAGTGTGGTGATAATTTGGAGAAAACTTACTCATGAATCAGATAGATGTGGTTATTCTATTCAATAACTGAAGAAAATATGTATGAGAGTAATGTTTTTTACAGAGTCCTGAAATGTTCAAGAGTTATTTGAAGAGTTTCAAGTGGAAATAAATAAAGTTTAGGTCTTTAAAAATATTGATGAGTTGATAGCATGTTTTTCATATTTTTAGATGACACAAAAGTGGGAAATATGTCAAATACAGTTGATAAAATAAAGATGTAAATTGATCCCATTAAACCAAAGTCAGACCTTATAGATAATTGTGAAGGTATGCATTTGGGTTAAAAAACCAAGCCCAAGAGTCTCTAATGAGAGAAATTTGACAAAAACATCAGTTAAAGTAAAAATGACTTATGTTTCTTATTGATCCCAATAAAATGCTGCAGTTGCTAAGAACTTTAATATAATGTCACGATGATATGGTGGAGGGGGCACTTTTCCTTTCTTCCCTTCTAGGTTCTTTGGTCTAATAATTAAATTGACATAAGACAGATTAACAGGAGAAAAACAAATTTAATTTCATATATATGAGAATACATAGAAATATGAGACTCAAATACCAAAGCAGGCAGCTTTTATGTCTTTTAGACAAATAAACCATAAATTTTCTGAAGAATTGACAAGACAAAGGAGTTTGGGCTTGGGGTAATAAATTAGTAAAGAAGTAACAAGTTTTGTTTATACAGTCTTCTTGGCCCCCAGATTCCTTATTTCTGGTGATAAGAATGTCTCTGTTTCTCTGGTACAATGAGGATACCTTTCACATGGGAGATTTTTTTCCTGCTTTCAGGGGGACAAGGGAGGTCAGAGTGTCCTTCTCACATTGGCTGCTTCTCAAGTAATTTTTTTTTAATTTTTTTAATGTTTATTTATTTTTGGGACAGAGAGAGACAGAGGATGAACGGGGGAGGGGCAGAGAGAGAGGGAGACACAGAATCGGAAGCAGTCTCCAGGCTCTGAGCCATCAGCCCAGAGCCCACGCGGGGCTCGAACTCCCAAACCGCGAGATCGTGACCTGAGCTGAAGTCGGACGCTCAACCGACTGAGCCACCCAGGCGCCCCCTTCTCAAGTAATTTTAATTCAAAATAATCAATATACCAAAATAGGGTATTTTGGGCAGCCTACCCTGAACCCCATCAGTGAACAATGGGATCAAGGTCACATGCAGGAGTGGTTTGGCTAACTCTCATAGACCCAGTGAAATTCCAAAATATTGTGTGCAGTTGTGGTAACAATATTTCAGAAGGGGCATTATCAAATTGGAGTTGTGGAGGAACTAGAAAGGAAATAGATCAATCAGTTTTCTGGTATAGAGTCAGTTTAAAAAATAACTATGTGTAAACAATGTAATTGTGGGGCACCTGGACAGCTCAGCTGGTTAAGCAACCTACTCTTGATTTTGGCTTAGGTCATGATCTCACCATTCATGACTTCAAGCCCCACTGCTTGGGGTATTCTTTCTCTCCCTCTCTCTCTGCTCCTCCCCTGCTCCTGCCTGTGCACATGCATGTCTCAAAATAGATAGATAAACACTTTTAAAAAAAACTATATAATATGTTGTTATTTAAAACACTATAATGTTATAAAAGGGAAAATACTCCAAATATTAATTTTAAAGTAATATTTAAGATAAACATTTAACTTGAGATCTGAAATGTGGAATTGCAGAATGAATGATTCAGTTATACTGTAATACTTTATTTTTTTTTTTATTTTTTAAATTTTTTTTTTCAACGTTTTTTTATTTATTTTTGGGACAGAGAGAGACAGAGCATGAACGGGGGAGGGGCAGAGAGAGAGGGAGACACAGAATCGGAAACAGGCTCCAGGCTCTGAGCCATCAGCCCAGAGCCCGACGCGGGGCTCGAACTCCCGGACCGCGAGATCATGACCTGGCTGAAGTCTGACGCTCAACCGACTGCGCCACCCAGGCGCCCCTGTAATACTTTATTTTTAAGAGGAGTTGGAGCCTTTAAAAATCTATACATCCCATTGTTAAGTCTTTTACTTGGATAAAGGAAGTCTCCAAATTAATATACTTTTTTCCTATTTATTTATTTCTTTGCTTGTTTTCTTTTCTTTGTTTCCTTTCTGGTTTTGGTTTTGCATTTAATATGGGCAGTTTTCCCCTCATGCATTTCCAAATTAACTATACCAGAAAATAGGTGTTTGCAACATTATTACTATTCCTAGGAAACAGAAATTTGCTTCCACAACTGCTACAAATTAATCAAGCAGTAAGTAGTCAAATAAACCTTTTATTGTCTTTATTATTTTGTTGCCATAGGCACTGAATGGTATCATGTAACAGTCACAGTTTAAGCACATAATAAAAAAAAAACTTTCCCTTTGAGTGTTATGTATATAAAACTTTCAAGGTTAATTTTGCTTACCTTTATACACAAGTATAAAAAGTTTATGTGTGTGTGCGTGTGCGTGTGTGTGTGTGTGTGTGTGTGTGTGTGTGTGTATTACTGAGCTAATGTTAAAAAATACTAAAGTTTCAAAAAAATAAAAATTTCAAAAAATGATGAAAGTATAAGATAGACATGATCTACCCAATGGGGGAAATTAATACATAGAGACACAGTAGCTCAGGATGAGAGGTTGAATTTTAAAGAGTGAAGTTTTCATGATTTAAGACAATAGATTTCAGGAATTGTAAGCTTTAATGATTCTTAAAGACTTTTGAAGATATTTCCAAACCATACAACTGTAAATAAATTTAAGGTTAACAAACTTTCTATTTTCAATTGAAATGCCGACATTTTTAAGAACAAAAGGGAAAACCAATCTGCTCATAATTAAGAGAAACAATCTGAAGGGCTTTTGAGAGGTTATTTTGTCTTCCTGACACCAACCAATTCTGACACCAGCTGGGTGTCCTACAATTCAATCCAGTTCTGACCCTCCTAACTAGTCTGACCCCACAGGTTTAAGGGCTTTGTTCATCCTTATCAGACACTAGTTGCAAATGTCAGATCCCCAGGCTACCCCCACTTCTGTCTGACTTGGCTACAAAGTTGGGGTTTCTACAACATTTCCTCCTCCCAGGTTTGATAATTTGCTCAACGGCTCAAAAAGTTCAGGAAAACATTTAACTTACACTTATCCATTTATTATAAAGGATACAGATGGACAGCCAGGTGAAGTGAGGTATGGAAGGGTCTCAAGTGCAGGAGCGTCTGTCTTTCTGAGCTGGGGTTTACCACCTTTCTGCCATGTGGATGCATTCACCTACTCAGAAATTCCCTGAAGCTAACTGTTTAGGGATCTTTATGGAGGATTCACTGGGTAGGCAGGATTGCTGAAATCATTGGCCATTAATGACTGTCTTAGTCTATCTGTGCTGCTGTAACACATTACCATAGACTGGGTGGCTCAAACAACAGACATTTCTTTCTCACAGTTCTGGAGGCCGAGAAGTCGGAGGTCAAGGTGTCAGTAGATCTGGTGTCCAGAGAAACACTGCTTCTTGGTTTGCAGGTAGCCATCTTCTTGCTATATCCTGGTAGAGAGCAAGAGAGAATGCAAGTTCTCTAGTCTCTTTTTGTAAGAATAATAATCCCATTGATGAGGACTCTACCCTCATGACCTAATTACCTCGCAAAGGCTTACCTCCTAATGTATCACATCAAGGATTTCAACATATGAATTTGAGGGGGACACGAACATTCAGTCTATAACACTGATTAACTCAATCTCTGGTTCCTTGATCCTCCCTAGAGGTTGAAGTTTAGGGCTGAAAGTTCCAAGCTTGTCATCAAAGCTTTGTCTTTCTGGTGACTAGTCCACATGCAATAATTTCTTCATTAGAACAAAAAATGTTCCTATCACCCTTATGTCTCAGGAAATTCCAAGGTTTCTGGAAGCTGGGACAAAGACCAAATATTTTTGTATGATATCATAGTTTAATTTCTTTTAAGAAATTATTTATTTATTTATTTATTTATTTATTTATTTATTTATTTATTTTGAGAGAGAGAGAGAGAGAGAGAGAGAGAACGAGCATGTGAGTATGAGAGAGGGGCAGAAAGAGAGGGAAAGAGAGAATCCCAAGCAGGTTCCATGCTGTCAGCACAGAGCCAGACATGGGGCTCTATCTCACGAACCATGGGATCGTGACCTGAGCTGAAATCAAGAGTCAGATGCTTGACGAACAGAGCCACCCAGGTGCCCCCCAAAATGTTCTTTGTCTTTTTAAGTTAAATGGTGCCTTATTTAAACATGGATAAACATATCTGCATTGTTTATTCAAAGACAACATATTTTATGCCTCAACTTCTAAAAGATTTTAAAATAATTAGTGGAAAGTAAAAGATATAGTCAAAGAGCTTATTTTGAATCACCATTTAGATAAAAAATAAAATTTGACATTTTCTTTTTTTAATGTGTATTTATTTTTGAGAGAGACAGAGAGAGAGAGAGACAGAGAGAGAGAGAGCAAGAGCACGAGCAGGGGAGGAGCAGAGAGAGAGGGAGACACAGAATCCAAAGCACGCTCCAGGCTCTGAGCTGTCAACACAGAGCCCGACGCAGGGCTCCAACTCACAAACCATGAGATCATGACCTGAGCCAAAGCCAGAGGCTCAACCGGCTAAGCCACCCAGGCACCTGAAATTTAACATTTTCAATGAAGCCAACATCATCAGATGTGTGATGGCAGAATCTTAAAGTCATTTATCCAGAAACCTAATAATAGCAGTTTCCCTGAAGTCTGCAAGATGGCAGTATTCTTTTTTGGAAAATCATTATTTTGGAGATGAATTCTAATAATAACAACAATATGAAATCTTAGTGTATGTTAGTTACTGTGTTAACTGCTTTACATAGGTTCTTTCACTTAATTGTTGTGACACTTATATGAGAATCTTACTGGGCAAACTGATATTTAGAGTCCAATTAATTTGCCCATGGTTGTGGATAGTAAGTGGTGAAACCAGAAATAAGAGTCCAGATGAGTAATTTTAATGCACTGTCCTTAAAAGTGCACGCCATTGCCCACTATAATGAACACGGTTCCCTCATAAAGTTTTAGCACAAGGTGCTAATAATGACACAACTAGTAACAGAATAATAAAGAATAGGTTGAATTCTTGGGAAGTTGAAACATTTTGTTAAGGACATTACACTAATTGCAGACAAGAATATCCTGCCTTTCTAGAATGTTGCTTCAACTCTTTACTTAATAACATATTTTACACAGCTATAGTATATTCCAAGAAAGTTGTATGCATTCTCACTTAATCTGAATAACAACACTAATTGCACTATATTCTAGTCAATGTAACCAAGAAAGTAATTTTTATAAAATGCTATGGACCCAATATTGATTCAATCAAATGTACAGTGGTAGGTACATGAGAATAAATTGTTATTTCTTTCTTAAGCAGAAATGTATAGTACATAGTCCATTGAGTTTATATATTTATAGAGAGTTACTAGAGATTTTTTGGTTGAGTGGTCCATAGAGAATAGAGGTGACTGTGGCCTATATGACTACCTTTTAAAAGTTTATTTATTTATTTTGAGAGAGAGTGTGTGGGGAGGGGCAGAGAGAGAGAGAGAGGAAGAGAGAGAATCCAAACAGGCTCTGGAAGATCAGCCCAGAGCCTGAAATGGGGTTTGAACTCATAAACTGTGAGATCATGACCTGAGCTGAAATCGAGTCTGTCGCTTAACCAATTGAGACATCAGGTGCCGCTAATGTGACTACCTTTTACAAAGGAGGTGACACTCTGAAGAAATCTAACTGAGTAGAGACGTATATAAACAGGCTGGCACATAAATCTCGACTGCGATTATCTCACTCTTTTGCATTATTTCTGTTGCTAATGATTATTCTTCTCCAGAAATATTATGAGAAGAGTAGAAATTCATTTTCTCTTTGCTATCTTTAGAAAGCATGATGGACATTCATTTGTTTAGGTGTGGGTAAGAAATCTGTGTTATTAATACTTTTCACACTATTTGTGGCACTCAGCTTCCAAAAATATATAGCTCCTTTAACGAGTGTCATTCTGAATCTAGAATGTTTTATTGTCTTTAGTTGGGAGTAGCCTCCCTGAAATTTCTGGCTGATACATTTAGAAGATACTAGGTATTGCTTTACACATTTTGTTTTCTCATGAAAGCCATAGATGTAATATATATCATTTCTTTTTGTATTTTGATCCTATAAATTCTACATATTGAGTAAGATTTTATCAGTGATGAGAGGGAATGTGGAATTTTTGGAACAATCATCCATGTTTCAGGAAGCAACCGCATCCTATGTTCTGCCAAAAATGTTAATAGCTTTTTTCCTTTTTTCTAATCATAAAAGTAGTACAAACATTGTAAAAACTCACATAAGAAAGACAGTTTATTTAAAAAATCACCCATAATCTCATCACATTGAGAATGCTAGTGCAGTCAGTTCTGCTAAAGCATGACATGCACTCTTAAAACTCATAATGCTATATAACAAATAACCTAGTTAAGAGGAAACGTACACATTTATAGAAAAGGGTCTCAAATACCAACCTCCAAGTATCCTTGCTTCTCCCCACTCTCACTTAAGCCTGATCCTCAAGATGCCTTTCTTAGTAAATGAGTATTATTCCCAGCCATTTGCTCTCAGTCACTGTCCCCTGTTCATTCTCCCCACGCTATTTTTTCCCCACAGTCATGACTTATATATTTGGATCTTTGCTTGTGAAGGTTACACACGGATGGAGGATCGACATGACATACCATCTCAGTGTGTCAATTGTATCTCAAAGGTTTGGGGGAAAGGTTGTTTATGTCTAAAACACAAATGATCTCAGCTCATTTGTCCAGTCAGGCTGTAATCATGTGAACAACTTCAGCTGTGGAATTATGTAACAGAAGAGGTCCCACTCTATTGATTTTATAAGGGAAGCTCACTGGAGTTATTAATTTGATTGGATAGAAATGTCTTCTGTGTGTAAGTGTGAGCATGCACACCTTTTTCGGTGCTTTGTGTATTTTTATTTAAAGCAGTCAGTATTGAGTCCGATGTGTTTACAATATCAAGTAACTCAAATAAGCTTCATTAGTAAAATCTAATTCTTTCTTAGCATTAAGTTTTTTTGTTGGTAAAGACAATAGTGAATTTTTGTGTTACTTTTATTTTTATTTATTTTTTAATATGTGTTGCTTTTTTTAATGTTTATGTATTCTTGAGAGAGAGAGAGAGAGAGAGAGAGAGAGAGAGCGTGCAAGCATGAGTGGGGGAGGGGCAGAGCAAGAGAGGGACACAGAATCCAAAGCAAGCTCCAGCACAAGCTGTCAGCACAGAGCCTGACGCAGGACTCGAACTCACAAGCTGTGAGATCATGACCTGAGCCGAAGTCGGATGCTCAACCGACTGAGCCACCCAGGGGCCTTTAATATGTGTTACTTTTAAATGTGTGCATTTTTATCTGATTCAAAAAACATTGTTCAGGGGCACCTGAGGGCTCAGTCAGTTAAGTGTTCAACTCCTGATTTCCACTCAGGTCAGGATGTCATAGTTTATAAGATCAAGCCCCCTGTCGGGCTTTGTGTGCTGACAGTGTAGAGCCTACTTGGGATTCTCTTTCCCCTTTTCTCCCCATCCTCTCTCCTTGCCCCTCTCAAAAAGAAGTTAACTTATAAAAAACCACAACATTGTTCAGCGAATAAGCATTCCTCAGAACGTTCTTTTCCATAACATCTGAGGACGTCATATAGTTCATTTTTGTGTGCCTACAAAAATATCCCATGACACTGAACTGTATTGGCATTTTCCTTTGCTTTATTCGGCTTGGCTCTGTAACATTTACATTGTCAATTACAGTCGTCTTAGTATTCACAGCCAATTCTATCACTGTGTGACTTTAATTGTATTTTGCTAAATTAAAGAGGCATTATAAAGTTGTTACCCTTTGATTTTTCAGTTTAATTTCATTTTTCTTTAATCTTTGGAGCACACTAGATTATCAATTAGCATAATAAAACAGTCAGTGTGGAATTTAGTAACTATATTGAATATTCTATAAAGTAGACTAGTTTGTACAACACGAATGTATGCAAGGAGCAATAAAATGCTTATTATTCTATTACTACACCTTAACCGTATCCCCATATGTGTCTTAAACTGATAGTATATTGGACGATTACACAGGAAAACATTGTTAATGGGTGAATAATATTAATGCTGTGCACTTTAGTCATATATTTTATCCAAAGACCTTAAAGTGCTCTGCATATAACAATTAATCAAGTCTTACCACCTTACTCCAAGCAAGGTATTATTATCTGCTATTATAATTTAGATAAACTATAGTTATAGTTAAGAAAGATGAAAGATTAAGTGACTTGTCAAAGATCACATATTAGTTCAGCACCAGAGCACTATAACTCAGATTCCTGACTGCCGTTATTAGCATTAAGCACGACCACTGTGCATTTCTTCCACGAGTATCGCACCACTCTTTTGAAATCATTTACTGTATGCTAACTTATTAAGAAGTTGAAGGGAACATGAATATAATAACATCAGATCACGTATTCATACCTAGTGCCAAATTTGGAAGCAAGTATATGTGTAATTTTCTGAAAGACGGGGAAACGTTAGACACCTAAGTTAGCATCACTTTTTTTTTTTCATTAGAAAGTGTTGCATTGCCTTTAAAATGGTGTTGTGCTGTTTCTTGTAACTGTAAATAGGAGAACAACAGAAAACTGAAAGTGGTTTCCACCAGTCATGGAAGCAGGGCTGTTACTAAAAAGGCTTTCTGGGATGAGGTCTTTTCACAAGGCTGTTGCTCAGATTTCATGATTGCACTGATGTGTTTGCAACAAAGGACACTGTTGATTTCTTTTATGATCTTTCTTTATCATTTGAAGGATTGGCAGGACTTGTAAGTCTTTTGCTTGCCTTTTCTTTCTTTTTATTTCTCTATATCTACTATAAGTGATTTTTTTTTTCCTGGCAAAAGTAGTTTTATTTAGTTGAGGTCTTCTGATACTAACTCTTCATTCCATGCCGAAGATCCGTTCCAACGTCCATTTAGCGAGAATCACTGGGAACGATTTGTGCAATTGATTGGTGACATTGAGCACAGAATTGATGCTTCATTGTTTCGGGAGCCCTTCCTAGAGGAGACAGAATTGTCAAACAAAATGCAGGATAGTATTTCATCTGGGTGACATTGGATATCACAATTGCTAGAACTCAGCTTCTGAAAATCCTGCTTATTTTCTCTCTGGTTTTTGACACCGAGCAGTGCCTAACTCCCCTGAATACTAGAGTGTTTTCTATTTGTATTCATGGTAGCTGTGCGCTAAAACTACCGCAGATAATTTCGGTAATTGGCAAACCACAGGGGCACTTAGTCTGCTCACCTGCCTATTTTAGGTTGGCTCATCATCACCCTAATTGGCAGTGGGTAGTTACTGGTCCATTTGCCATGTATTATGACAAAAGATGCTAATGGGCCCCGGCAGCGGTGTGTTGTACCTTTGCCCCGCTTCTGGCACGCAGAAAGCAATCCCACTGTTTTTGCATAACAAATAGCATGGCTGGACATTTTTCCTACATCAGAAAGAGTTTTCTTTTTTTTTTTTTTTTTCTTTTTTGAAATGACAACTTCCCCTGGCAAAGGCCTAATCTCAGAATTGACATGTATCCTTTCTTCCAGCCACCACGTAGTGCATTGTCCCTAAAAACAAGAGTACATCAGTCAAGGTAGGTTTTCATCATTTTCACCACACTTTTATTATCAGAGCTCCTCTGAAGCTTGAAATTGAAATCTGTTTCTTTCTTGACATTTTTCTCTATATTGGGCATGTAATTATGGGCCCAAACGAAGTTCAAGAAGAATGGATCAACAAACCCACAGCTAAGTACACTAAACTTTGATCTTGAAGGAAAATATGAATTCCAAGGTAGATTTGGACAGCTGTGCTATGAATGCCACAGTGAGCAAATGTGGAATCAGAAGAAATATCCCATGGTTAACTGACATTTTTTTTTTACATAAATGCAAGGAACATAAAAACAGAAAGTCAGCTCTCCTAGCATAGGATAGTAGTTCTTAGCACTTTGAAGAGAAGAACGCATTTTTAAAATAATGAACCTGTAATCAGATGATAATAATTGTAATTCTACCACTTATTAAGAATACGTTATTTATTATCAATTAAGTAATTGGAAGAAAATGTTTATTTTATTAATTTCATTAACAACCTTGTATGGAGAAAAAAATAGCATAAGGGAGATCCATTATTCCAAAGACTGTGCTTTGTGTAAATATAGAGATGGGCAGACCGATTAGAATAGCCCTGTGCCGCATGATTGGAAAATCACTGATGCCGGGCTTACAGGGAAAGACCTAGTATATTTGGTTTAGGGTTGTAGTCAAATTGTGGTGATAAACATTCATCAGGCTAAGAAAATGGGTTAATAATATTATGACATTGTGTGGGATGTATTCGTAGGTGTCCTTACATTAATATACTAAAAATTAACGTAGAACTAAGGAAAAATAATTAATGTTTATTGATTAGAATACTTATTAAATTATCCTTTATTTCCAACTACTTGTCAGTTTGAATTAAAGTTACCTGTAGTTATTAACATGAGTGGGTATGCTAAATTTTAAATGTGTTCAAATTTTAGACAACATTATGGAATGGATTCAGAACAAAGACCACAGGCGCAGGCTCTGGCAACATTATCACGCAATGACATTAGTAATTAGATAGAGGATTTTTTAAAAGCTTACACATTAGGAATGCATGAATTATGCTCTTGTCTACAATTCTATTTTAATCAATTTCCCCTTCCCCGGACATTGTTTTCTGCTTGATTATTCTCTGGGATATACCCGAGCACACTTGTATTTATCTTTTGTGCTTGAAAATGTTGCTGCTGATGGGGATTGTAGTCCTTTAGTGTTTGAGTGAGAGATGAATAAGGGATGTGGCCGATAGCTTTGTCTTCTCTGGTAGTGGTTACTTTTATTCATGTCTAGAGCCAAAACTTCAGGAAGCTTTAATACTTCAGTTAGAAATGGTCTGTGAATTGTCTGTTAATCTCTATCAGAGATCACTGGTAATAGTCATGTCTTGAGGCTTGACTGCCATGTGGCTTTCCTGTTTATACGAATACCACATTATCAGCTATGCTGTTCCTTGGGGTCTTAAGTATTTCATCAAAACACTTTGCTAATGGTTATCTCACATCAGGCTATCTGTGGTGTTCTTACCAGCCATCTCTTCTCTGTTCATGTCACAATTGGTATATATGTGCTTGTTTAACTCTATTCCAGGACTTCAGGATGAGTCCTGGACCAAGGTTTCTTCACCTTGCCATTATTGCACTTTGGAATAGAAATACTTTGTGGTGAAGGGCTGCCCTGGGCATGGTAGGATGTGTGGCCTCTGCCCACTAGATGTCAGTAACACCTCCATCCCTGGGTTGTGACAACCAAAAATGTCTCACGATGTTGCCATTGTGTCCTTGGGATAAAATTGTCTCTAGTTGTGAACCACTGCCCTAGACTGTCATGTGATGCTTTATATGGCCCATGCATAATGATGAAGAAGATATAAGGAAAGTGTTTATGATATTGATAATAGGCCTAAATCATTTAAGCAGAGAACAAATAGGACAGTGCTGGACCATCAATGAAATAACTCTGCAGCCTCGGGATGGAGCCACCACTGCCCAGAGTGCCATGTCAGAAAACCAAAACTCTGATAACTTTTATGTCCCTCTAATTTCTCTGCTTGACCAGAATTGCAATATATTCAGTCAGCCAATGCCCAAACACCAAGACAACTCTGGCCCTTTTCACCATGAACAAGGTTGACTATGCGATCCCAGCCAATCAGATATTTTCTACCTTTCTCTCCTGTGTCCTGTACTTTTTATAGATGCTTTATAGAAGCTTTTTATGAAACCTTCCTGCCTTGTACCCCATTTTGCTGTCCTCCAAGAAGACATCGTTTGCTTGATGAAGTTTTAAATAGAGTTTGTTTGGATCACTTAATTGTCTTTAATCACTTTTTAAAACCATTTTACAGACTTGAAATTTGGGGAGGACCACAGTGTCACCTTATCTCTACACAGTATCATTCTTCAAAAGGAATGACAAATGGATAAATAAATAATAAAGATATGTATGAGAGAAAGAGAGAGGGAGAGAGAGAGAAAGAGAAAGAGAAAGAGAGAGACATTTCTCAGTATGTTCTGTCCGTAGGTAAATGTGCTTAAGCCAGGTTTGGGAATGTTTGGTGCTAATCTGTAAAGTCATAGAGAAGCAAATTGCCTGTTCTATGGACTTGAAATTGAAAGGGATTTGTAAATGTTATCACATTGATTTTTTTTTTTAGCAGAGTTTGACCTTAGTAGCTGTATAGAAGTAAACTATATTTCTTTTTTTGTCTTTTGGGTTTCAAAAAAAAAAAAAAAAGCTTGACCTAGTTGAAATAGAAAACTTATTGTTACATGAGTATAATGGGTTTCTCATAGACCTTAGGAAGAAATTGGAATCAGGAGCTGAAGAGCTGTTTGGAGTCCTTCCATATTTGTTCATGTACTCATTTAACAGATATTTATTGAGCTCTTCTTCTGTGTCAGGGCTATACCAGCCTCTGAGTATACGGTAATAGGCAAGATACATAATGTCTCTCTCCCCATTCCCTGTATTCCTGCTTCAATCTTCTCTCTGTATTGCTGAAGATCAGTTTTATGTGCCTCTCAGTGCATATGCAGAAAATAAGTTCTCCTTATAGCCCGCACATTTTACTTGTCTCCTATATTAGAAACCACTTCTAACTGAAAATATAGTCTCTCTTGCCAACAACAGATTTAAGAGGAAGGGACTGGACAAGTTGGGTTGACGGCCCATGCTAGAAGTATCAGGTATGCCTAGGGGATAGTGTCCCAGGGACAAATATAATCTACTGAGAGCTTTCCCCCATGATCACATGAATGGGGGAAGCAAGTTTCCCAGGGGGAAGGGGCTGTGAAGATCATCCTCTAAATATCCTGCACCCTAACTTGGAGTAAACTGCTGGTAATAAAATACAAAATGTGCGTAGTGTAAGAAAATAAGAAGAAATTGGTTCCAGGCCATAGGTGGACGTGTGTATCACTGTTCAGTGACAACTCGTCTTCGGTGACATAGAAAGTTAAAGAGAGCAGACAGAAGTAAGATCAGTATGAATAGGTATGATATCAATCACAAAAGTCATTTTGTTACTTCCTTACTAGTTCTTTCAGGGGACATCATTTGGGGATAATTCAGGAGTAGGTATAGATAGTCACAGTGATGAAAGGAAATAAATGATCCTGGGAAAAGTACAGAAGCCTTTATTATAATGTTCACACAGACCAATCAGGTCTACAGCAGGGGATTATCAAACTATAGATATCAGAGGTTGTTCAGGAAACCCATGTGCTGGAGGATAATGAGAGAGGAAGAGGCTGGGGACATCTCCTTTATGGCCTCACAGGCTCCACGTCAGCCCTTCAGTGCCTTTCATCACCACTGGAATACCTAGCGTGCTGTGAGATCCCTGCCATTTGTGACTAGACGTCAAATCTTGGGGCCAGTCGACTCTTCCTAGACCTCTCATCTCTGTGACCTTTGTACATGACCAAAATTTAGAAGGGAGGTTTAGTAGAATTGTTCAGAGGGTAACATGTAGTTGAAAAAAGCACAGTGATTTCATAGTTTATATCTGATAGGTCCCTAAGCCTCCTACTTCTGCCATGATTCACAAGCTCTTGCATTTGGAAGGAATTGTGTCCTGGCCCAGCCAATAAGGAAGTGGTTCATTTTCCCCACTTTTTCTCATGTATAGATCTTCTTCAGGAACTCAGAGAGAAGAGTACTTTTCAGATCATGGCTTGGGTAGTCTAAAAGCCTACAGTAAAACAATATCATATGCTACCAAGCCTTCATCCAATTCCCAACTCCACCTTATGTATGTATGTATATATGTGTGTATTTACTTATGTAATAAAAATTTGAAGAAAAAAAAAAGGTAGCCATGCTCTTAGTTTCCCAGGGAAAGCCTAAGAATGATTTCAGAGAAAGACCAACAACTCATCTGCTATAAATGGCTATCAGAGATGTGTAGTATATGATCTTTGTTCATAGTATAGTGATACTCTTGGGTTTTTTGCACATCCAAACAAGATTAGTGTTTTCAACTTTATTTTTATTTTTTTAGTGTTTTCAGCCTTAAAATTACCATGTAGAATACAATGTTTATTAAAGAGCAAGTGATAAAGATAAACCAATTTAAATCCTAACTGTAATTGTAGTAATTGTTTAGGACTTAGATTTTTTTTTAGAACAATTTTTTTTCCCCTGGGAATAATATTTTATGACCATCAGTGCATGTTCATAATATAGACTTTTAGTTGTTTTTATTAGTGTTCTCAAATTCTCTATGTGCAATGCAGCCCCTCATTTTTTCTCTCTCTATATATATCTGTATACAAAATGCAACCTCCCATATATATCTTATGTTTGTGTAAATATATTTACCAATATATACAATGTAGAACAATGTTCTACATTGCATCTATTGTATAACCTACTTGGATGGCCAGCTTCCCCACATTCCTCATGTCCCCTACTGAAATGCCACTATGTCTATTTTGAATTATTTCCTCCTCTTGGTACTCCTCAGTATTTCCTACATGACTATAATACTTTTCATGTGGTTATTTTATATGTTGTGAGGGTTAACTAACACGTGCGTGTCTCATACTAAGAACTCAAATTATTGAGTTGTAAAGAAAATCTGGATATATTTAGTATCTCACTCTTTTTCATCACTAGACAAGTTATAGATCTCAATCAGATTGATTAAAAACTTTCTAAAAATGCTGAAAGTTCCAGCACTTAGAAAATTGCCATGTAGTGATTCAGACCACAATTTTAATTTTCCTGGCCAAAATGTAGGAAAGCCCTTATTACAAAAATATTTGTCATTATCAATAGAGCTTGGATGTACTTATAACTAAACACGTTTTGTTGATCTGAGAAGTTGCCTTCGTGAGAAATTTCTTCATTATGATAGAAATTTTCATGTGAACATTGTTGCCTTCTTTGTTGTCTTGTGTCTCTAGGGGGTAAATAGCATTTTTAAGTGACTCTAGCTTTCTTTTAGTTTATATAACCATATCCAGAAAATGTATGATGCAAATTGGAAGCGGACATCTGAATACATTCCTAGTCCTCTCAGAAACTTACTGCTTTCTTGACCATGGGCGCGCACATACACACGCCTAAGGAACAAATATTAATACTAAATGAGGTTACAAAAAAATAACTTCTCCTAAAGAGAATAATTCTGAACTATTCAGGATTGAGGTGCTTATGTTGAAATTCCTTTTTAAGGGCTACTGAGATATGATTGGCTTAATATGACAAAGTTAATATATGCAGACCTAGCAAATGGGGGTTGTCCTTATAAAAGGAATGTGGGCATGAAGATACTGATATCCTATGTATACATGTGCATGTGTGTGTACAATATAGTATAGTACAGTATAAAATGAACTTGCTGTTGATTGACAGAAAGAAGGATCTCATAAACTTGTAGAAGATTAAAATTAGTTACTGCTCTAGAGGGTGCCTGTGGTTAAAACAATGGAGGGGTGAAGTCGCAGTCAACAAACATGCTGAGACATTCTACGTGAACATTAGAAAACATTTGTTAGAGAGGTGAGTTAAATTATGTTTAGTAAGAAGAATCTGTATTTAGTTCTGAGGAAAGCAGCTTAAGATGCATTTGTCTCAACACTATTTTGAAGGCGCTGCTTAGAAAGCGTACCTGCAGAGCTGGTTGGGAAGGAAGGAGAGGGTAGGAAAAGGACACACTTAACCATCATTATTTGTCAATTGTTTGTTCACATAATATTACAGTGTATGGATTTTGCTGAGGATGCAGCTACATTTTAGGTCTGCTACATCAGCATTTCCCACACACACTCTACCAAGGAGCACTTTAAAATGCACACTCACTACACTGATAGAATACCAGAAGGAGACATGTACATCGGATTAGAGTAGATTGCAAAATATATACTCAGTCAATTAGTTTCGGCCGAAATGGTGAACACTACTACACTGATAGAATACCAGAAGGAGACATGTACGTCGCATTAGAGTAGGTTGCAAAATATACACTCGGTCAATTAGTTTCGGCCGAAATGGTGAAAACTTGGTTGGTGTGTATATTTAAACATTATAGCAGAATAAAAGAAAACACATCCGAGAAAATAAATTCTTATTAAAAAGGAAATGATGAAAAGAACACAGTGAAAGAAGTTGTCCCTAGGTCATCTGCAGATATTCTTTTAAAAAAAAAAAAAAACAATGTTTATTTATTTTTGAGAGAGAGAGAAAATGCGAGCAGGGGAGGGGCAGAGAGAGAGGGAGACACAGAATCTGAAACAGGCTCCAGGCTCTGAGCTGTCAGCACAGAGCCCAACACAGGGTTCAAACTCACGAACCACGAGATCATGACCTGAGCCAAGGTTGGACACCTAACAGACTGAGCCACCCAGGTGCCCCAACCGGCAGATATTCTTTAAAAGAGCACAGCATTTCTTAAATTCAGATTATCATGCAATAACCAAAATATTTGAAACTGTGTGTCTCCGTTTGTTAGGATGTCCATGACAAAGTAGCACAGGCTAGGTGGCTTAAGCAACAACTTCTTTCCTCCCAGCTCTGTAGGCTCGAAGTCCAAGATCAAGTGTCTGCAAGTTTGATTTGTCCTGAGGTCTCTGTCCTTGACTTGCAGATGTTCTTCTTGTGTCCCTTACATGGCCTTTTCTTTGTGTGTGTATGTTCCTGGAGTTTTTATAAGGACATCAGATGTAGTGGATTAAGGTCCCAATTTATGACCTCCTTCCTTTCACCTTAACTATCTTCTTAAAGACCCTATCTGCAAATATAGTAACATTTTAAGGTGTTAGGGATTAGGGCTTCAACATATGAAGTTGAAGATTGACAACAATTCGGTTGACAGTACGGCACATTTTTGTTTCATGTACGTAATTTTAAAATAAGAATTTAAAAACCTACCATTTTCACTTCTTAATCTCTCTCACAATTTAGAAATGTTGGTGTGAATCAATGAACTGGTATTGATATACCCTATAGTCCCCTATGTGGAAAAAAAATGTTAGCTATTTTTGTTTAATAATGGATTATTGAAGTCACAAGTATTTATTCTTTTATTTCTTGCTTTTCAAATATGATGATTCCCATTGCTTCCAATATCTGATCTCTAGCCAGCATATTTTTTTTAGAGATTTTATTGTTTTGAGTAATATCTAAACCCAGTGTGGGGCTCAAACTTACAACCCTGAGATCTAGAGTCACACATGCTACCAAATAAGCCAGTCAGGAACCCCCTAACTCTGAATTTCAAATAATATAAATATTATACTATCCTTTCCTTTTTAGTTTTGTTCATGTATTTTCTGGACGTATATGGAAGTGGATGCCAGAATCGAGTTATGGGCAAACTGATTACAAAGCATTCTAAACTCTACCTTTTACCTTGCTCTCAGAAACTGGTATTACCCGGTAAGAGAAATTGAAGAGATTCTACAAAGTTGTAACTGGATTAGGCCTAAAAGGAAAAGGAAAAGGAAAAGGAAAAGGAAAAGGAAAAGGAAAAGGAAAAGGAAAAGAAAGGAGGTGCCTACATTTAGGATAATTCCATTTTTATTATAAGAATATTCCCACAGGGCTTAGTTTCTGAAAGGGGAATAGTAGAATCCAGTGGAATGCACAAAACTAGGAGTTCCGAGGCACAGAAATTTACTTCTTTTTTTTTGGTAAGAATTATCACACACATATTAGAAAACTATATGCATGAGTTTAAATCACTGCGCCGATAGTTTCTCTAACTGCTAGAACAAGAAACATCCTGCTGACAAGTTCAGCCAAGATGGGGCTTGTAGTTTAATACATCTATATTGTAATTAAACGACTAAGGTATTATTATAAAATAAGATACTTTATTAGCTAAAATAAGATAACCTAAAATGGCTGTGTAGCTTTTTTTTAAATTTTTTTTTTCAACGTTTATTTATTTTTGGGACAGAGAGAGACAGAGCATGAATGGGGGAGGGGCAGAGAGAGAGGGAGACACAGAATCGGAAACAGGCTCCAGGCTCTGAGCCATCAGCCCAGAGCCCGACGCGGGGCTCGAACTCACGGACCGCGAGATCGTGACCTGGCTGAAGTCGGACGCTTAACCGACTGCGCCACCCAGGCGCCCCATGTGTAGCTTTAAGTGGAGTGCCAGCTTCCCTTCAACAAAGTGAAGAGAAATATTTTAAAGCTTCCCTTTCTTTCTGTTCAAAGAAGGATCTAAATCACGTAAATAAATGTTTTCTATTCCTATGGGAAAATCTGACTTTCATAGATTAAAAAAAAAATTTCTTTAGCCAGTTTTAGTGTTTTTTTTAAATGAAGCCTTTTCAATTTGACATTTAATTGTACCAAATGTTTCCTGAATGAAAACTGTTTAGATTAATAGTATAGTGGATGTGGGAATGGTTGATGCAGTAGCTGATATGGCATTGACTGCTTTCTAATAGTAGTAATAAGGACAGGTATGGTCAATATTCACTCAGCACTTGCTATGGATAGCACTGGGAGGCAAAACTCCATGGATCGCCCAGGTGTCTGTACATCTTGTGAGTAAGGCACCAACTGCTCTTGCTCTGAACCCTTTTCTCAGCATGATTCATAGTGAACAGACCTGGAAAGTAGACAGCATTTTCCTCCAGAGCAAAGGGGAGCCATATTTACTGCTCATTATAAAATATTTGGGTTCTCTAAACTCAGGCTTGCTGTCTTGTAATGTGTCTCACTGCTGGTGTCATTCCACTCAATTATCTTTGCCCTGTAGGAACTGGGGCTCAGGGAACTGGCACCAGAATTGCTGATCTTCTGGCCACTGTTCTTGCTGTGAGTCACGAATGATCTTTCATCACTGACCTAAGAGCCTTGTCTTCTCTACCAGAATCCACATAACTATGCCAAACTAACTTGGAAGAAGGGTAAAATTTTATACCCTTCACAGTTTGGGACAGGAGACACTATATTAAGTAATTAGAAATATTTTTCACATTTAACTCTTTAAATATTCACAAATTTTAGAGGTGCAGAAAAGTTCTATTTCTATAATTCACCTTAGCTACTATTTTAAATCACCTACCCCTAATATGCCTCAAGAAAGAAAGATTAGTGTATTCCAGGTTTTTTTCAGTTACTTTAAGTTTAAATTCATTGATTCAGTGACTTTTCCCTTTTTCTTCCCCCCCCCCCCCTTTTTTTTTTTGGCTCCAATATGACATTTAAGTTTCTGGATATTTGATGTAGCATTATGGTGTAGGAGTGTTGGGAGGGGGGCTGAGGAGTGGGGGCTACAGAACCTGGTCTCCAGTTGTTTACGTTGTCCTTATTGATATCCCCTGAGTGTCTACATTTCCATTTAGTTACAGTCTCTGGTGCATGCCATATTCCTCTGTGGCATCCCCTTGTCAATCCCCAGGATACCCTCAAGTCTGTTGAATCACACTCCCTCCCTCTCAACTCTTGTTCCCTCCTTGAATGCACAGCAAACTTTGGCTGCTCTCCAAAGTTATTTTGTGTAGGAGGAGACATTGGGAGCACTGCCTTAGGCTCTCT
Source organism: Puma concolor (assembly GCF_028749965.1). NCBI lineage: Eukaryota > Metazoa > Chordata > Mammalia > Carnivora > Felidae > Puma > Puma concolor. The sequence goes on from NC_141671.1 coordinate 83,542,272, forward strand.
CTATACCTGGCATGTCATGCAGTCTTTGTTGTGACTCTAATTTTCTGACTATGGTGACTTAGAGGATTTCTGAGAAAGGGTTATCTTTACCTTCCAGTGTTCTAGACAGGAAGCAGGGTACCTTTTTGCTCTACAATTCTCCAAACTTAGATAGTGGTTGTATCAGCTCTTACAACCCCGTTACAAAACATTAATCCTGGAGCTTTTGGGGGCTCAGGTAGTTAAGCCTCTGACTCTTGGCTTCGGCTCAGGTCACGATCTCATAGTTCTTGAGTTTGAGCCTGATGTTGGGCTTTGTGATGACAGTGCAGTGCCTGTTTGGGATTCTCTTTCCGCTCTCTCTCAGTCCCTCCCCTATGCTTTCTCTCTCTCAAAAAAAAAAAAAAAAAAAAATTAAAGAAACATAAGTCCTCTGTTGGGATGTTGGGAGGTACTCATAACTCCTTTCTCAGATATCCCAGTTGGTTACAACTTTTTTTTTTTTTTAGAATATTCATTTCACATTTTAGGTCAGGAAAGTGTCAAATCTAGGATGAATAAAAGCTAACTAACAGGCTAAAAACAAACAAACAAACAAACAAACAAACAAAAAACAAACATTGTTTCTCATATCATCATTAATTGTTTCTAAGTTCATTATTTATCCCATGTACTTGGCTTTTGGTGATCCTTGACCCAAATTTTCTTTGACTCTAAAGTCTTTCCTGACACCTCCAATCTCTGGTGATGTGGGAAAGAAAAACCCTAATGGCCCCCACGTGGTGGTATCAGGGTCAGGAAAGGATTACCAGGAGAAGGGAATTACTAGATTTGAAAAGAAAGTGTTGGTTGTTATTCATGAATCCCCCTGCTACGCTTATGAATATATTCATACCAGTCAGCACCATGTTTTATATTTCTACTAGAGTGTGAGCTCTCTGTGGACAGGGGAGCATCCTGTTTACTACCTGGCATGTGGTAGGTACTCAATTGCTTGAAAAGTGAGTGGTAATTATTGCTAAATAATTTTTCACTGACTGATTGATCTTGTCTATTAAACTGAATTTACATGTCTATGGTTTGTAGGTCTTTGAAATTCTAACAAGAATGTATTCATGGAAAGCAATAGTCATTCGGTTCCATAAGATGATTACAATCTCAGGTATTGAATATGCTTATTGAAAGTCCACTTGATAATCAAAGTGGACTTGTTTGTTTTTTAAAGAACATAATATTTGCTATATATTATTTGAATATGTTCCAAATTTGCACTGGAACACATTTGAGGTATTATTTGAGGTATTCTGGATCGAGACAGTGAAGACATGGACTCTAAAGGCATAAAATACAAATGTTTGGTTATAGTAGATTTTAAACTAAGTCTCTTACACTTAGTGATTTCATAGCCTGATAGAGATAGGAACATTTATTTTTTAGAGTCTCCAAATCAACATGTCATGAAATATTAAAGTGGAAAAAATTGTATATTTTCTCATGTGTCTTTATGTAACAAAACACACATAGAAATAAACCTCAGAAACGTTTTCTACTAAACTTCGTGAGGTAAAGAGTAGTCTTCCTAGATTGGACCAAATTCTTTTTTCTTTCATTTGATCACAAACTGAATCAGGAGAAATAGTTTTTGTATGCTTTGATTTTTCTGAGTATTGGAGAGAGAAGCTACTATATTACAAATTGCCACTATTGTTCAAAGCCATCAGACCAAGCATATAGAAACCTTGATAAGAGTACTTGAAAGATTCTTTTATAGTGATAACTACAGTGGAGAAGGATGTAGCCCTTGGAAATGAATGTAAGATGTTACGATGGAGTATTGTGGACTATTTGAAACTCTGTGATAGTTATGATATCAGACTTAACTCTTATATTACTTTCAGAATCCATCTCACATGTCTATTGATTAGCTTGGTAGATGACACCATCCTAATATTATATTGATTAATATAATCAATGATATTGATCATATTTTTAAAAAAGGAAAATACACAGAATATTTTTTAAAGAGGTATTAAAAGCTACATATTATGGTCCTTGAAACTGTGGGAAGATAGTCTTTCCTCAATTTATTTCCCTTCTTAAAATGGATATTTATCAGGCTTTTCTATGCTGGAAAGAAATGATAACGTAAAGAAATAAAATGATCATGAATCTAAATGTAGCTAACAATATATCCTTGGATATAGAATATATCAAATATCTAAATAACAGATAAACATAAATATAGAAACAGGAAAGTCATGTAAGAAGAGGTAGCTAAATGAAACAAAATGTATTTAAAGATTTTTAATGTAACTATCATTATTTGAGAGATCAAGCAGGCAAAAAAAGATTTGGTTAATATACTTAAATTTATACATATATCTGTACCAATGCCCTTATTAATAGAAATGACTTTATACCTAACAGAAAATATATTTTATTTTTGAAGTAATGTTGAATCAAACATTTCTTAGGCCACAAAGAAAGCTTCAGTAAGAAAGAACAACCATCTTATAATCTATGCTTTTAGGCCATAATTTAATAACATTAGAAAATAAATAAGAACATGAAAGTGACAAAATAAAAAAAAATCTTTGTGTCAAGAAATTAAACTTCAGGAACACCCTGGTTGCTCAGTTGGTTGTGTCCGACTTCAGCTCAGGTCATTATTTCATGGTTCAGAGTTCAAGCCCTGCATCAGGCTCTGGGCTGACAGCTCAGAGACTGGATCCTCCTTCAGATTCTGTCCTCCTCTTTCTCTGTACTCTCCCGATTGTGCTGTCTCTGTTTCTCTCTCTCTCAAAAATAAATAAACTTTTAAAAAAATTTTAAAAAAGAAACTAAAATTCTGAGCATTTTGGTAAAAGAGAAAATCATAAAGGAAACAACTGATACTTGAACACTAATGACACCATTATTTTTCAGAATTCATGAGGCACAAATAAAGCAGTACTTAGAGATAAATTTATAGCTCTAAATATACAATGGGAAAGAATAAAAACTAATGAGCTAAGTATTCAACACAAGACACTAGAAAAACAGCAACAGAACAAGCACAAAGAAATAGGAAGTAAAAAGTAATAATAATAAAAGCAGAACACAATGAAATAGAGAATAAAAGTAACAATCCCTAAATTATACATGTTGAAAAAGGAAAAAAAAAACAACTAGGATATATGAGATGTAAAAAAATATGCTCAACTTTATAAATTTTGAGTTTGGACAAAATAGACAAATTTTAACAGGGAGAAAGATAAAAACAGAATTCAGTAATAACTTTTAAAGAATATTGAAGTAGCAAACAAAGCTCCTAAGAAACAAAATCTAAAAGCAAGTAACAAAAACAAACAAAATTGCAACAAACCAGGGCTGGTGCCTCCTGTTCTCATACCCAGGGAATTGTACAGCTGTGCTCTACCAAACTGGAGAAGACAAATAGATTGCTCCCCCGCACCAAAATAAGAAAGAAGAAAGAAAGAAAGAAAGAAAGAAAGAAAGAAAGAAAGAAAGAAAGAAAGACAGACAAAGAAAGAAAGAAGAAAGTGATCCAACTCATTTTTAAGGCTAGTATAACTTTAGTTTCTAGAGCAAATGACAGTCCATGAAAAGAAAATTATAGGCCCACTTCACTTTAAACATAGATACCAAAAATCTAGTTAAATATAAGCGAAGTGAATCCAGGAGGGTACATAAAAATATATTGTCATGAAGCACTATTTATTCTACAAAGATGAGCACACTGATTGTATAATTTATCACATTAATGACTTTAAAAAGAAAATCACATGGTTATCTCAATACATACAGCAAAGACACTTAAAAATACTGAGTATCTCTGGGGCGCCTGGGTGGCGCAGTCGGTTAAGCGTCCAACTTCAGCCAGGTCACGATCTCGCGGTCCGTGAGTTCTAGCCCCGCGTCAGGCTCTGGGCTGATGGCTCAGAGCCTGGAGCCTGTTTCCGATTCTGTGTCTCCCTCTCTCTCTGCCCCTCGCCCGTTCATGCTCTGTCTCTCTCTGTCCCAAAAATAAATAAACGTTGAAAAAAAATTAAAAAAAAAAAATACTGCCTATCTCTTAGGGCACCTGGCTGGCTCCTTTCTTGACCTTGGGTTGGTGAGTTTGAGGCCCACATTAGGCACAGCGATTACTTTAAAAAAAATTAAATATCTCTTTATGATAAACTTACCGGTTTATATCCTGCAATAAATATCTGAAATTACAGATTCCATCAAAAACTAAATTAACATCATACTTAGCAGAAAATTTCACTTTATGTCATTCCATTGGGGACCAACAATAAAACACTATTGGGAAAAAAATCTGTCATGGGTTCTCTTTATACATCTTGCTGAGTATGCCAAAATTGCAAGGCCCTGACTGTGTTTTCACTTGGGCTATTTCTCAGGATTGTTGCAGCCTGAAATTCTAAAAAGTGAGATAATGCCTTGTGGGAATATATCACATAGTCCTGCAATGCATCTGGTTTCCCTTCAGACAAAGTGCAGTGCCCCTGTTTGTCATAAAAGTGGCAGATTACTGAAAACAGAGTTCCTCTCCTGTGGAGCACCCTATTGTATATGGAGGCTGCACCTGGCACTTATGACACCCCATGGGATTTGGGGCTTGGGGAACTATGTGATTATGCTAATGTTCTGACTACTGCTATTGTTATGGATAATAAATTCCTTTGTCTTTGACCCAGGAGTTTTGTACCTCCTGTCAGAGTCCATGAAACTGTGGCAAACTGGTTTGTTATCTTGCATAGCTATTTTGCTGGGAGTCCTCTTATTTCTAGCTGTCTATACTGCAAACTTGAGTAGGGTAAAATTTAGATACACAAGCATGCTACAGACTAGAACAGCTGTTATTGAACCTAATACTGGAGATACTGGCTGCAGATGATAAATGGAAAAGAAATAATAGCTATAAAAGTTAAAAGATGTAAGACAAAATGATTATTATTTACAGATGCAAACTATTTGCACAGAAAATTTACCAGAATTAATGGTCAACAATTAGAACTGATAAAATACAGCACAAATGTTAGATTCAAGGTAAATGTATAAAAATTAAGAATGCTCTTCTAAACCAAGAATAGAAAGCAAGAAATAAATACATTTATGAGTCAAAATTATAAAGTGTTTAAGAAATAACCTAATAACACAATTCATGAAAACTTCACAGAAAAACTAAAATAATTTAAAGAAAATAAATTCTTTAAAGAATATAAAGAAGCTAAATTCTAAAGGAAATAAACAGGTAATAATTAAATATAAAAAAATAAAATAAAGTAAAAAATAAAGTAAGAACAACTAATTAAATGAATTAAATTATATTTATGAAAGATATAAATTAAAAATATAAAGATGATTTCTAAAAATTAATCTACAAATGTGATGCCATTTTAGTCAACATTGCAGTAGAATTTTTTGGAGAAAATTGACAAACTGATTCTAAAATTAGTAAAGAAAAATACATGATCATGATTAGTTAAGGTTAAAAGGGGAGGCACACTCTACCAAATATTAAGACATACTACCTAGGGCATTGGGACAGAAAAAAACTCATGTTTAAATGGTAACATTGTTTCAAATCGTGGTGACACCATTAATCAGAGAGAAAAGGTGAACTTTCTTAGATGTCTTAGATAATGCTGGAGAAACTGACAAATTGTATGGAGAAAAATAAAGTATAATGCTTTCCTGAGACAATAATCAAAAGTTACCATTTTTAACCTCTAAATTAAATACCTAAATGTGAACAGTGACACTATAAACAAAATAGGAGAAAATACACAAGAATTCTTCATGATCAGGGGATGAGAAAGAACATTTTAAGCATGGCTCTAAAAGCACACATACAGGAAGCACTAAATTTGATTATTAAAATTAATTGTCTTATTTCTGTAACAAAGGACACATACAAAGAATAAATAATAAATGAATGACAAACATAATATCTCAAATATATAAGCAATTCTTCGATGGAAAAATAGACAATGGTTATAAATTTACAGGAGATGAAACTGGAATTGTTAACAATGGTATGATAAAAGATATTGAACCTTACTAATTATCAGAAAAATTCAAATTAATGCAAAAGGTGAGATACTACTTTAAATTCATTGGAATGGCTAATTGGAAAATTATATAATTGTAAGCATATCTATTCATATTTTCTGTTACTTTATAAGTAACTGTATATTCATCTAGCATTGGTCTCAGCAACCAAAACACCTAAATATCTCACACAATGATTTGTCTAGAGGTGAGTGACTCTAGGTTGGTGTAGAAATTCAGCAGTGCCACCAAAGCCTCCTTTTTCCCTTCAGCTTTCTCATTTGTGTGACTTTTCATCTTTGAGTGGTCACCTTGAGTAGCTAAGTTGGTTGCTGATATTCTAGACATCACGTCATTAGATGACAACATTCAGAAAAAAAAAATGAGATGGAGCCATTCAAACAGGGTTTCATTGTATGCCTATCTTTTTCTACTGGGAAATGAAATATTTCCCAGAAGAGTTTTTTTTCCATCTCATTGATCCAAAGTTTGCCATATGGCCAGCTCTTAGTTTCAAGGATACTGGAAAACTCTGTATCTAGCAAAGAGAAATGGGCTTAGGACAGTTTTCCCCAGAGTTGAACTGGTCAGCTCGAACAAAAAAATTTAATGTTTATTTATTTATTTTGAGAGAGAGAGAGAGAGAGAGCATGAGCAGAGGAGGGGGCAGAGAGAGAGGAAGAAAGAGAGAATCCCAAACAGCCTCCATGCTGTCAGTGCAGAGCCCCACACAGAGCTTGACCCCATGAACCAAGAGATCACGACTTGAGCCGAAATCCAGTTGTAACCTCATCGACTTAGCCACCCAGGTGTCCCTCAAACAAAGTTATTAAAGAAGAAAAGATGGACAGAGGACTTTGGAGAGGGCAATTATAACTTCTGCCATGTTGACTGTGGGGATGTGGGGAAATGAAGACACTCATGCACTAATAGTGAGGGGTATGCAAACTGGTACAGATATTAGTACTTAGTGGAATTAAATCAGTGTATAACCTTGGAGCCAGCAATGGGCATAAAACTGAGAAAAACTTTTAGAGGCTTCCATATGGTATCAGTCTTGATATAGGAAAGGAAAACAAAGTGAACTAGCAGGTGGAGATCGTGGTTCTAGGTAGCTTTTCTGATAACAGGGTGTCATTGAATGAAACTTCACCTCTCTAGGCTTTGTTCACTTCATTTGTAAAATGCAACAAATAGATTATATACAGTTTTCAAACTACACCCTTAAGGGACACCAGAGTTTTATGAACTGGTCCTGCTTCTCTTCTGATAAAATCTAATATTTGTTGTTTTTTACCTGACACTTAAATATCTGAACTTTAAGTTTTCCTCCAATAAGTGTTTCTTTAATTTTGGCGAGTGCTACTATTTTCCAACTACTGTATGTTAGCAGATGGCAAATCAAACAAATTATACAAATAATGAAAAAATTATGATATAATTTAAAACAGCTTACTGTATTAATGGAAACATGTGGCCTTGGTTGTGATATCATATTCTGGCATTCAATATGGACTTAATCTTTTGCTAGTGAAATTATCCTACATTTTAAACATTTAAGTCTTCTATGGTATTTCATAAATGACACTCCAAGCCTCAGGTGTCTCCCTCTGAACAAGTTGGAGGATGCACTATGGGACTCTTACAGTTATTTTTCCATTCATTAGTCTATCCTTTAAACACTATCCTAAGCAAATGATAATAACATATTTTTAGACCTTCCCTCAAGGTTGAACAAATAATGAGTACTTATTTTTTGGGTGGCAACATCCTAACTAAATTATTAGTATCGGATCTCACCTATACTCTTTGATAAAATTATAAAGGTTGGAAAATCCTTTTTGTAAATTATGACAAGTCTTTCTTACATTTTTAAAAAGCAAACTTTTTAGAACATGAGTGTACATAACTTTTAGAGTGTGTAAATTTTACATAGCTTACCTGAACAATGTAGGAACTCCAACTAATAAGACAGTGAAGAAAAATCACATTTTTCTTGCAACCCCTGTCAAAAAAAAAAAAAAAAAAAAAAAAAAAAACAGAGTGGCCCAATTCACACTCTAACACAATAGTGTTCAGATTTCAACATTGGGATCTCTTTTCTCTTCTCTCCAGGAACAATAATATGGGCAACATTGGCAACATTTGATTCTGAAAGTCAATGTAGGAGAGCTAATGTGTCTGCTTTATCAACTGGGGAACACTTTCTTGAAATGAAATGGTTTATAAAACACATGCAAACAAATGCATAGGGAGCTGCTGCTGGGGTCCCAAGGAGTGAATGCAGAGAAAGCAACCCCACCCACTTCCCCTTCCAGTGTTTTTCCCCTGGACCCTCCCATAGTAAGGAAAGAAATAAAATATAAATGATACAAGAATTGAGAAAATCGCTTTTCTTCCCAAAGGCGGGTTCTCCAAAATGGTTTTTTGGTGGAGATTATGAGGATGTCTCCCTCCTCTCAGGGCAAGGGCTGACATTATGGAGGCTGCTGAGTAAGAATGTGGGGACTTATTGGCCTTTACAGAAAGCCCAGAGCTTGGATTCAGAAAGATCCACATATATGGAGACAACTGCAGACTGGTTCTGCTTAATCCAATTAGTTGGAAACCTAAGAACTACCATTTTGAGGGTAAAGGAGAAACAAGGGAAGTTGAGGAAATATTGAAGGGACTCTGTTATTCATACATTAAAAAAGAAAGGTATGTCTTTTTCTATAAGAGCTAAGTAACTCTAAGACAAAGTATGTATTTTTTTCACCTCCGAGATGGAATACTGTAAAGGAGCTTACAGAGTCTTTTTATTGGCTGAGAGTTTCGGTCCAAAAGTCCTCATAAGTTGTGGTAATAGTCTTTAAAATTCCCCTGGATCATTTGGACTTAAAATGTCACAACTATAAAACATTGATTACTTTTGAATATAGAAAAGACTCATTAAAGAATTCCAATAGATAGCCACATGTAGTCAGAGGAGGGAGAGAGGAGAAACTTCCGCAGAACCTCATGGTCAGGACCAGAAGTCTCAACGTGTCCATGACCAGGACAGAAGCTCATGGCAGTTATGGAAACCTGGGGCCAGATGGAGGCTTTCTTTCTGCTCCTCTGGCAGGTGGGGAGCCCGTTCTCCTCTGCCTTCCAGGGCACACTGTCCTGTGGAATTGCAGATGGAAAGGCGCTCTGTAGACAGTCACAGAATCGAGATGAATTTCTGCTAGAGTCTCAGCTTTGTTTTCTGATTCATTTTCCATCTCACAAAGGTAGCTATCTTAATTTGACAAGTGATAAAATCTCCCCTGCAAAACTCAATATTAAATTCTTCCCTCTTCACCATCTCGGGAGGATCGAGTTAGAAATAAATTGTTTACCTAATCTGAAGATACTATACCAGAGACAAAACTCCTCTTCTCTCAGATAGTATCCTGACAATGTGTTGTTATATGACAAATCGTGCATCCACCTAGGTGATTTTAGCTAGCAAGTTGGATTTAAAAAGAAAATTTTTCATTTGTTGCTGTTGGCAAATTAGTGTAATGCATTTCTTCTGCTTATGTTATGATGAAGATTAGTACTTCTACCAAAGGCCACAAAAGGTGATTATTTGCTTGAAAATATTTTTGACAAACTTCAAATTAAACAATTACCTGTAATGTATGAACCTAACTCATATATTGAGTAGAGATCACTTCATATGTGGTTGAACTTTAGCTCTTTTAATTATGAAAATGTGCTTCTTGGAGAGGTGGGAATGACCTTTTACTAACACTTCTAATTTATCCTCTGCCTGGAGGAGAGAAAAATACTTTAGATAAACCATCTGGAAAACTTCTAATTTGTTCTATGAAAAAATAAACATTCTGCTCAGCAGAAATAACCCAACTGGCAAGAGTCTTCTTTCCATTTGGGTTATTTCTTATCTAGCCTTTATTATTGCTGTAAATCGAAGGCTTACATCTGAACTCAGCACCACATAAAATAAAGAGGACAGCTTCCCTCTTCCCTTTCGTAATTTCTAGAGGTAGTATAAAACAACATAGATATCTATATGTATATGACCAAAACAAAGTGAAACTAATGAGAAATGTGTGAATGATGTGGCTGTTTGCTCTTTTGTGCTTGCAAGTTTTAATATGAAGGTCACCTTGTTTAAGTATCTATTAGCATAAGAAAGATTTTGGTGAGGAACACCTTGTGCTAAATGCAACTTAAATTTGAAAAATATTTAAAGAATGCCAAATTTGGCACACAGTCAACTGATAACATTTATTGTATGTTTTCTTTGTTTCTGGTCATGCGGTAAGGGCCTTAAAGGGACTGGTAGAGTGGATACTAGTGTCATCCCCATTTCACGGATAATAATACACAGGTACAGAGAGATAAACTAATTTGCTAAAGATCATGAGGCTAACAAGTTTTAGAGCTGCTAAATAGCAAAATTCAACCAAGTCAATTTGAAGATCTAATTGGCTTTATTAAATGATTCATGAATTGGTCAGCATCCCTTCTAGCAAATTGAGAGGTGCTCCAAGGAACTGTACAAAATGCAAGGTTTGTAGAGAGGGGGGCGGGCAGGAAAGTTATTAGCAAAAGAAGAGGATTGTTCCAGTGACAACAGTTTTCTAGGGGGAAAAGGTGTCCTATCATGCAGATGACTTCATCTTTCTTTGGGGAGTGGAGAAGACCCAGGTGGCAGATTCACTGGCTGAGACTAAAAAATCCCTGACTGACCAGTTAAGACTACATTTCTCAGGGAGGTTTAAACAGCAATTAGATTATGTATTAAGCACTAGTTTGGAAATTCAGTCCAAATGACATCACTTTGACCCCCCCCCCCCGCCTTTTTTTTTTTTTTTTTAACAGGGCTAGGTTTGTACCATGGAACTCTGTTCATTGAGACTATTTAACTCAAACGATATTCTGCTAGAAGCTTTTGTAGATACAACAGATTAGCTTTAGGGATAGAAGGGCACACTTTAGTCCACCTGTTCTGTTTTAAATTATACAATTTTAATTTGAAAATACTTTATTTCAGACTTTAGCTATGTTATATGGTCAATGGATGTAATGTAAGTGTATGTAAAATGGCATGCGTATATGTGGGTGGTAACTTACCATTTTTAAGAGGTAGAAGTAAAATAAATTAAAATAAAATGTGATAGCAAATGAGCATAAATCCAGGGGCTGTTGGGACCAGTACAGGGGCATAGACTGGTTTAAATGGGGGGTAGTTTAGTGGTTGCATTATAGTCAGAATCTTGCCATAATGACCGAACTACTGAGGTTGAATGGACAGAGCTGGAGGGAAGACATCTGTCATTAAAAGACTCCCAGATGAATCCTTTCCATCTCCATTGTCAAGGCTGATTCTTGTGCTCTGTTATTTCTTTCTATGTTTAGGTCAAAAGTCTCCTGCTGGGCTCCCTTCCTCTGCTTTCTACATCTCCATCCCTTAATTCACCAATCCATTCTCCACACTACTGCTACAATGAGTTCTGTAAAAATCAGACCTGCTTCTCTCATTTTTCTATTTAAAATTCTTCAATTGCTTCCCATTGCCTTCAGGACAAAACCCAAACTCCTCAGTCTGACATAGAAGCCCTTTCATGTGTGATAGCCATAAATATCTAAGTTACAAACTCTGATGAGCAAAAATGTAACTTTCTCTATTTCAATAACTCAATTTTTTGACTCTTGGAACTCAGTCTGCATAATGACAGCTTAATCTAGACATTTTCCAGGTTGCTCTGTACAAATCATCCATTTTTCAGTCAATTCAGGTTTGAAATATAATCATAATCAGGTTGTCTCCTATATGTCTTCTTTCCTGACCACATCTCTCAATGGGATACTTGAGGGGTGCCAGGGTAAATGTTGCAGAAGGCACCCTATATATCAGTTCTGATCTGAATGGGCTCCAAACTGGCTTCCCTAGGGATACCAAAGCCATTTTCATCTTGGGTCCCTGCAACTGGTGGCCAAACCTCCCTCTGTCCCCGATGGAAATTAAGCACCCCATGATCTGCTGTGCCATGCCTTTATTTCAATGTCAGTGACCTTTGGTAAGTCCAGAGAATTTTATTTTCCATTAACCTTGTCATACTCGGGGGGTTTGGGGAAGTTCAATATCGCTGCCCACGTATGTGGGAGGAGTTAGGGACTTTAGCAGGAATCCCTCTTGCCCTTTTTCCAGGACCCATCACCCCACTCTCTACCCTCCCTCAGCATGCCCTCCTGCCAAGGGGTGTATCATTGTGGTAGAGTTGAGAAGTAAAGAAATACCACTCCCCACAATCAGCTCCTGACAAATTAACATGTAGGAGAAACTGGTAAATAACTCTATCATATGCCTCATGGCCCTAGGTTACCTTGGAGTGAGGTAAAAAGGATCCTGTAATACATCAGACTCCCCTCCTACTCTAGAAATATGCTCTCCTCCCAGGTGGTGGGACATTCCTGCTCTTGGTATGTGGATTAGAAAGTAATTTTTTTGATTGATGGCAACTTCTTTCAAACCTGTTCCCTTTTTACATTCTTGTCACAATTCCTTGAGGTGGGAGGCTGAGAATTTGCTGCGTTTGTCCTCTGGGTTGAGCCGAACAATTCCTATCTGGGTGACCCCATCTTCATATTTTGAGTGGGAGATGCTGCTTGCACAGGGCTAGAAGAATCGGTGATAATCCAGGAGCAAATATCCTAACTTATTCTGTCACACACATTCACCTCCTGCTTACTTTTTACAGTTGGATCTATGTTTTATTATTCATCTTGCAACACACACACACACACACACACACACACACACACACACACACACACACGCTTCACCTAGCTAACTTTTAATGATATGTTAATATTCAGCAAAGGGATCATCATAAACCTTGTGAAATCTGAATGACTTCCCTGCCCACCTCACAACAGCCTGAGTTTGGTCTCCTTCCTACTGTTTCCTAGCAGCTTGTATTTATCTTCACCATGACACTAAAGTGTTAACATCATTTCGTGTTATTTCCTCACCAGACTGTGAACATTTTGATTTTAGGAACTCTCCTTTCATCTCTAGGTAACCCCACTCCCAAGCCCTAACATTTAACAATTACTGGCATTTACTAGTTCTTTGTATATGTTGATTGAATGAATGAACAAATGTCCAGTAAATTAAAGTCTAAATAATTCAGAATACTGTAGGGAAGAGGTCCTTAAATAATTTTACTGTGTGTACTCACTCCCTGAAAGAATCTTGAAAGTTATTTACTCCTTGCAGATTTTTAAAGTTGCTATTTAAAATTTTTTAAGCTTAGATAATTTTCAAGGGTGTAATTGTCAGATTGCACTAAATATTGAGGTTTTAAAATAAAACTGTTGCATTATTTTAAGTGCATTATATGGATAAAGATATCAGAGTGATTTGATATCTTCCACTATTCATTTAACAATACATGAGCAAGGGCTTCTTGAATAATTAGAGTTTTTATATCTTTTTTTCCCTTGAACTTATATTTGGATAATCAAATAAAAAGTAAATTTATTGGGAATGCATCTCTTAGTGAAAACTATTGGGGCATGCTTTTACGGTACTCCTATTAAAAGAGCTTCAGAATTATTCTTTTGTTTGGCGCTCTAGAAGTTTTTGCATGATAGTGTAGTGCCCGCTGAGGTGAGGGGTACACCTTTTGTTGAAAACAGGGAGAAATATGAAGTGGGGAAGAAGAAGTTGAGGACTGGCCATTTCTCAGGCAGATCAGTTTTTGGAAAGAGAGCATATGAATTTTGAGGATCTGGAAATGGATCTTCTTAAATCAGTTTTGAGGCACCTAAGAGAAAATCTTTGTAGGTATATGTAAACCTGAGTTAAAGTCAGAACCCTGATCTCTAAGACACTGGTATTTTTCAGTAAATAGAAATCTATAGGAGAAGTTTTAATTGATGAAACATGTTTACTTTTAAATAATGTTAAATAAAAAATTAAGGTACACTTCCCTGTAAACATTTTGAATAATGGAGTTAATAATTCAAAAAGGATTATTTCATATCAGTATGTTGATGCATTCCACGCTAATATGTAACCATATACTGTACAATAATACTTTATTCTCTTGGATAAGGACATTTTCGGATTACCTATAGTTATTTCTTGTTGGCAATTTCCTTTGAAGAGATCATACTGAGATACACTTAAACCTAATTAAATAGGGGCGCCTGGGTGGCGCAGTCGGTTAAGCGTCCGACTTCAGCCAGGTCACGATCTCGCGGTCTGTGAGTTCGAGCCCCGCGTCGGGCTCTGGGCTGATGGCTCGGAGCCTGGAACCTGTTTCCGATTCTGTGTCTCCCTCTCTCTCTGCCCCTCCCCCGTTCATGCTCTGTCTCTCTCTGTCCCCCCAAAAATAAATAAAACGTTGAAAAAAAAAAAAACCTAATTAAATAACAAAAACCTCAGGACTAGTGGAATTTAATAAATAAGATGCTTAAATTGTGGTTCAAATTATATATGTAAATATTGAATATTAAATAATTTTTTCATTAGAATCTTTTAAATAAGTTGAAAACAGTTTCTTCTATTTTCAACATCTTTTCCTACCTTGGGCAACATGATTTTATATGTATCTTTGTTATTTATTTCCACTAGCTACCACAAATAGGTGGACATGATGTCAATGCAACACTGGGTTGACTCTCAAGTATGTGAATGTGAAAATTTAATAAAATATACTCATGTGATATTATGCATATACTTTATTTATAAAACTTTTACATATTCCTATAACTGTAATTAAAAAAAAAATGTCCAGTTATAGTTGAGTGCTTTCTTTCATGTTACTGGGGCTTCTTCATTCTTATTCCCTTCCCTACCTTATCCCACTTAAGTCATCCCCAGTGCTTTTTGTTGTTGTTGTTTGTTTGTTTGTTTGTTTGTTTGTTTTATTGCCATTTTTTAATGCCAAGTCTTGTGGTGAAAAGTCTAGAATAATCTTAGCCCAATTATTTTTCCAATGCATGTAGACTTCTCTCAATCTATTATGTATCCTCATATCCCACCAGAGCAACACTGGACCTGGGCTTTAGCCTCAGAGGGTAAATGAGAAAGTGAAGGGCATGTGGTGTAGGAAAATTTCACCCCTCTTTGTTTCAGTAGTTTTGTACACTAAAGGGCTCTCTTATAAGTATTGTACCCTTGAATGCATTCATCTATAGGATAGAGCAGACAAATACTCTTGCTGCAAACAATATGTGGGTCAAATTTAAAGGGGATACCAATGAGCTAATAATCCCTAGGGATATCAGAAGGAAAGACGAAATGTGAATGAGAAGCCATTGAAAAATTTCCCCACAGGGGTGCCTGGGTGACTCAGTCAGTTAAGTGTCTGACTCTTGATTTTAGCTCAGGTTATGATCTCATGGTTCATGGGATCAAGGCCTGCCTTGGGCTTGGTGCTGACAGTATGGAGACTGCTTGGGATTCTTTCTCTCCCTCTCTTTCTGCCTCTCCCCCTCTTGCGGGTTCCTACTCTCTCTCTCTCTCTCTCTCTCTCTCTCTCCCTCTCTCCCTCTCTCTCTCTCTCTCAAAATAAACAAACATTAAAAAAAAACAAACAAAAAAAAGAAACATTTCCCCACAATACTATCTTATCAGGAAATCCTGACCCACAGGGCCTAATCTACAATCCCCACCCTCAACCCTTCTACAGCTCACAGTCCAGATGGATCTCTAGCCAAAGCCAAGGAGACCCCAGCAGCTTACAATTGGTCCCTGTTCTCACAGTTAACAAGTAAGAACTTAGTAAGAGTAGTGAGCATTCCCAAATTCACATTTTGGGGAAGGGGGAGGAATGGAAGGAAAGGCATGGTTTTAAAATCTCTAGTGGAAGTTCATAAAAAATACATTTAGTTATAGTATTTCATATGATTGCCTTCACGAATACTAATGCCTTAGTCCTATATTAGTTTATTAAGCATTAAGAATGCTTTTTGTATGATAGTCTAGCAATTTTTCTTCCATTTTAAGTAATTTTGTTCCTAAAGAGAAATATTTTATATATTTTAAAGAGTGGATTTTAAGATTAATCGTAGTGAGGAAAAACAATTTATATATTGGCTACTACATATATATATATATATATATATGTGTGTGTGTGTGTGTGTGTGTGTGTGTGTGTGTGTGTGTGTGTGTTTATGTATGTGAAAGTATACACAGGTACAAGTATACCCCCCCACACACACATTTATAAATTTAAATTGAAGATGATTTATGAAGAAAATGAGGGACACTTGCATTCTCTTAGCATTGGTATTCTGCCTTCTAATTTTACATTTATTTTCTTCTATACTTTGTAGACAGACCTTTTGCGTCTATGTGTTGAGGGCTCTGTCCCTGCCATTAATCACATGATGATGACTTGGAATCACAAAAAGTAGATTCATAAATAATTAAGTCATCAAAAATTACAGATTAAGATATGGTCATGTCACAATTTGTCTGAGAAGAGAGGATAGTATTACAATGTGAATGGGTGAGAGAGGAGACTTCTAGAAAGAACATCAGTGGGAAGGGGTGGCATTGGGTGCTGATTGTCCAGTCAAGTGTCTCTCTCTTCTTCCTGGGCACATAGCCAGTCAGCCTCCCCTAAGGCAAAGTTTGACCAGTGAATGTGAGGGAAAGTGAGTTGCAACTTTTGGGTCACTTGCCTAAAAAGAAATCCCTTTCCTTGGACTTCTACATTTCTCTTGATTTAGAACAAGGAAGTGCCCACATCCAGTTTCCACTATGCAAGGTAAGGACAGGCCCAAGGGTGGGGCCACAGGATTGAAGAAATTTGAGTTATTATTATTTAAGGTAAGGCCACTGTATTTTTTGATCTCTTTGATGTCACTACATTATTAATATAAAGGGGTTCCAGATGAGTCTGTAGTAGAGAATAGAGTCTCAGGGTAATGTGATTCCATATGGTAGATATACCAAAGAACTCAGATATTTCAGAAAAAATAGAGAGAGAGGAAAAGACAGATAAGAATAGCCCATTAAAAAGGTGAAGTTTTTTAGAGAGATGTTGAGAGCTAAAAGAGCTTGTAAACAACTTTGTGCCAAAAGATGAGAGAAATTAATTGGAGGACCCAGAGCAGTGCTTTTCTGTGAAGACACAGGTGGATGGACCCCAATCCTGAGTCTCTGATTTCATAGATCTAGGGTAGAACCTGAGAATTCATATTACTAACGAGATCTCTGGTGATTGATACTGTTAGTTGATTGGGACCACACTTTGAAAATCACTGCTATAGAGTCTAAGGAGACTTGGGACATTTTCCAACATGGCTTGTGGGTAGTTTTTCAGAGACGAATTGACCTACCACTCATCAAAGGAGATGGCAGCCAGACTGGGAAGATAACTCTCATCATGCATTGGCAGCTGCACATGGGGTTGAAAGGAAGGTCATGAGGCTGTGAAAGCCAAGTCTTCATGAACCTGTGCTAAAATGAGTTGAAATACGTGAAAGACTATGTACCTGTTATCCATTAATACTGTTTAGAATTTGACCTTCAGTATCCTTTGCATTTATAATAAAATAATCTTCTTTCCACATAATTACTAAGCATTCTGTCTTAGAGTAAAATCTGTAAAAGAAAGGGGAAATGGCTGTGGACATTTTTGGAGGAGAAATGACTACAAAATTAATTTAAGAATGAAAGGCATGGAGAAATTGAAGCAGGGGGAAGCCTTTTTATGGTGTGACTTTTATAAACTTTATTGTCTTTCTATCAAATAAAATTATTTAGGACCTGCCCACAACTAAAAACTTCCCACAACTAAAAATCATTGTTCATGCAGATTCTGAGCTGCTGACTTGTTTCATGGACTGTTTCTGCCAACAAGTCTGAAATTCATATTTTGGTATTCAGAAGATGACTTTCCCTGTGCGTTCTTGGTCTGACAGTCACATTGTGCATATTGGTCACCAGAGTGTGACATTGCTGCTCTTTGCTACTGTGATAATAACATTCTTTTAAAAGGTAATAATAAAAATAACCTTTTTAATGACCCCTGAACATATGTCCATGTGGAATATTGGAGGTACTTATTTATAAAATGCTTTCCAAATTCCATTAATTAATTGAAACTCATTTGTACTATAATTCAATATGGAGAGTAAAAGTAATAACACTGACAGGGAAATTTTGATGACACCAGCTAGTCACTGTTTTCTTTTATTTGCTTGTGTAGAACACACACTTGGACTCAGGCTCAGTATTGACTAAAGTTGCTATATCTGTCCTAGAGATTGCTTCCATAAATGCCTTTTTTTTTCAACCATGAAAACTCTTACTTATTTTTGGCACTTATCTTCCATTTAATTATCTGAAAAAATTTATTGTCTCCTTCGCATTATGTAAATACTGTCCACCACCCCTAATAATAGACTGCTAGGAACTGTAACATCATATATGTTACATTCATCATGGTATCCTCAGTGCCTTACAGAGTACATGGCTCGTAGGAGGTCAAACATTTGCTGAATTGAAGAAGAAATGAATAAAAGAGCTATAATTTGACTAATTTTATGCTATTTAATTAGCACATATATATTTTCGGGTGTGATTTATGTACATGTGTACACACACATATGCTACCTTGGACAGTACTGTTTCTTACTATAAAGTTTGCAGTGTTTCAATTAAAATTAGATATTTCCTTTCTGTATTAACGTATATGACTATTTGATAGTCTTCTAACAGTTCATACCTCCTCTGCCCAATTGAAGTTGCTAAGTGGTTCTATTTCTTTATATTCAGTCATATATTAAAAAGTTTATATAACCATTAGCTCTTTTAGACACACAAGCTTGGGGCACTTCTTTTATTTGCAGTGTTTTGCCCCAGCTGAAAGGTTTTTCTGTTTTCCTGTTGGTTTTTGTCCTTGGATGGAACTATTTGGAATATGTCCTTTTGCCTTTTAGTTTTTGGTTAAGCAAGAATCTATTCTTTTGTAGTTATTTTTCCTTTTTTTTTTTTTTTTTGGGCTATAACAATGTTTCAGAAGCTTCTGTTCTTTTTCAAAAACCATTTGATCATGAGGGAATTGGAATGTTACATTTCAAAAATTGAACACCTCATCCTGAGAAATGAAAAGCTTTGAAATGGAGGTATCCGATGTCCTTGCATTTAGACCAGAGCTCAGAGTCTGGACTGACTTGAAAGCTGAGACATCAAAAGTATACAATTTAGCTGAGTTTCTCAACCTCATCTTTAAGACACCTAAAATGCAAGCTTTGCTCATCTGCCTCTTTTCAGTTCCAATATCTTGTTCAGTTTCTGAAACATAAGAATCAAGGCTCTATGGGAAATTATCAGTTAATTGAACCACAGTTATTGTAAGAATAAAGGGACAGAAAAATAGTAACAAAAATCAATACAATTTGAACACTTTGCACCTAATTTCCATCATTTTTTAATTTAAATCTTCAATATACTTTTTCTCTGAATTATTACACAATGTTTTTACACAACACACACCAGACAGTCTGATGGCCTTCTCCTATAGTGTTAAGTAGCTATTTACACATCCAACTATTGTTATTATTTTAATTAACAGCAGAAAATTCATAAAGTTTTTGTTTAAAAAGTCTAATATACTATGTTTTTACATCTTAGCTATTTTTCTTTTGTTTTTGTTATGAAGGTTTTCTAGTATCAACACATGGCTGCATTATCTTTTAAAAAAGAAAAAAAAATTTCATTATGTAAGTCATATGCATTCTTTGTAAAAATGTGCCTGAGAAACAATGTAAATATATTTCAACAAAAACATGTTCAAATCAATATCATGTTTTGCCTCTTTTCCAATCAGAATGGTCACCTTCATTTTTTTTTAAATCAACTTTTACGATTTCACCTATGAACTTTTCTTTCTTCCTTTCTGAATATCAGAAATGTTTATTTTCTTTCCCATTACACTAAAGTTAAATCATGCCTGGAAATGACACTCAAGTCCCTGTTTTTATGGGAAACATCTTTAACCAACCACTTTCCTTTGATTTCAAATTGAACATATTGTTTATACCATACTTTGTCCACATTTTAAACAGCAGATATACTAAAGCAATTACTATCTTCTTCTGAAATTATATTCTCGTGTGATTCTTGTGACTTGCCAGCAAAATAGATATTCATAAAATTGCAAGAGCATGGAGTTTGTAAAAAATAAAGCATTCAAATTGTATAAAAAATAAGGCATTAGAATCACACAAATGAACTACTTTCAGTGGCATAGAGGTAGAGAATAATGTAGATTAATATACTCAGTAATATTCATAGTATTTGGTGAGTGATTTTGGTGCAATGAGGTAGACTCCAAGCAGAGTGACCATTTTACTGAGATGTAAGTGGTACATATTGTAATGTAGGCTTGAAGGAGTGATAGGAATTTGCAGGGCAGGACACAAGGGGAATGAAAGCTTTGTGTAGGGGGTGGTGGTGGATATCTATGTGGATGTTCACAAGTTCACTATAGCTTTCTGCCCAAGCACTGGGCTGCACGTGAACAGGAGGAGCTTCCTAGGCCTTAGCACAGAAAGTCTCCTGCAGGCAGGAGGGCTGAACAGAACTACCAAAGGCTGTTCAGGTTGGGAGGTGCTGTCATGCTGGTGTAGCTGCAGTGGAGAAATTCACTAAAGACTCAGATGTCCGGTTGAGACTTCAAGATGGCCAAACCTTAGGGGTAAGGACCCTTGGTAGAGTAAGGGCTATAGTGTAAGAGGAAGAACCAAACTGAGCTACAACTGCCCTAACAAAAAAAAAATAAAACCAAATCATTCTTCCATCCTATGTCACTTTTGTCTTCAGCACTTGGCTCTCAGGGTCATCATGTTTGTTTGAATGAAGCATCTGGAAGAAGAAAAATATGAAGATTGAACAAGGGAGATTTCTGAGGAACAGGCATAAATGAAGTCCACATTATTTGTGTTTATATTCCATTACCTAGAACTCAGGCCCATGTTCCTACAAAACTCTGAGAAACTGGGAAGTGTGGTCCAACGAGGAGTCAATAAGAAATGAATTTGAGTTTGGTGTGGAATTAGACAATTTCTGAAACAATTACTTTGCATATTGAAGAGTGGAGGACGTGTTGGCAGCTGAGGGAGAGAGAGAGAGAGAGAGAGAGAGAGAGAGAGAGAGAGAGGCTGGAAGGCTTCCATGGCTGTGAAAACAGAATCTATTCCGGATCATTCATCTGCTTTCCTATCTAGGAGCAAGCACATCTCACTCAAGCATAGCTGCTCACCTCTTTCCTGTTTATCCTCAGAGAAAACATTTCCAAAATTGTACGTAATTTTTTGAGTGATCTCACTCTGGGCACCACTGTGCTGGCTCCAGAAAGTTCATTTTCCCTGAGCCAGTCTATCTGCTGCTTTGGCTTAAGTTTGCCGTAGGTCTAGATAGATGGAACTAAAAGTACCTTTTGTAGGACTTCAGTCCCTGCTGTAAGCAAGAAGAGTCCCAGCATCTAAAACCTTTCCATGTCTGCGATTGCAAGTATGTGCCTAAAGTCCTTGCCCATCCAAACACACAATAATTCATATACAGGTACTTTAGATACTTAGTGGTTAGATTCTTATGGTCACTTGAGAGTTTAGTCTGTGGACTAATATGAATGGTTCAGAATAAATGATATGCATATCTTGGGGCGCCTGGGTGGCGCAGTCGGTTAAGCGTCCGACTTCAGCCAGGTCACGATCTCGCGGTCCGTGAGTTAGAGCCCCGCGTCAGGCTCTGGGCTGATGGCTCGGAGCCTGGAGCCTGTTTCCGATTCTGTGTCTCCCTCTCTCTCTGCCCCTCCCCCGTTCATGCTCTGTCTCTCTGTGTCCCAAAAATAAATAAAAAACGTTGAAAAAAAAATTAAAAAAAAAATGATATGCATATCTATGGCAGATGAATGTAAAGAAAATATTCCAGAAGGCATCTGTGCACAATGGATTCTTTTGACATTATCAGTTCAGTTTATTGCGAAGGAATCTGACATACCTTCTCTCTTGCTGGCGTGGGAGCAAGATGGGGGGGATGGTAAGGAAGGGGAAGAAAGAATAAAAAAAGATCAATCAGATGGAAATTAAAACATAGAGCAAGCAGTATACAGGGCATAAATGGCCATTCCAGGTAAACTCAGGAAAATCCTCCTTTGTCTTTGTTGATGGCAATGATCCCATTTGTGTGGAACACTGGAGTTCATTTAGATTAAGTGTCCTCCAGCTTGGTTCCTAAGCTCTTGAGGATCCTAAGAACAGAGAACTGAATGATGCGGGGGAGCTTATCCTGAGCTTTGAAAAGATTATCCCCCAAGTTCGCCGGCAGGCCTGCAGAAGGTGACCTGCCTGTTATCTCAGAACACTCCACACAGCAGAGATCATCAACACCATTATGGCCCTTACTGCCCGTAAATGCCTTTAAGCAGCTTTAGATAGAAGATATATGGCATGGGCCTGGAGCAGAAAATTTCATCACCATGATTTCTCTGCTGGGCCCTTGTTTAGAAACATTGCTCACATCTTTTGGTTTGACAGGAAAACAGCAGCTGCTTTCTGATCATGCCGCCATCTGTTCTTTATTGCTTATATTATTAACATTTACAAGGGCTAATTGGTATTTTGAAGTGACTAAGATGATTGATCAAGAAATACCCAACTATGTTTATCATAATGCCTGCTCTAAAAATGCCAAAGGTGGCAGCAGTTACTTAATATTATCTCAATTTAAAGTATTACATGGTCCACCTGACTATATTCTCTCAGTTTTAATAATCAGGGAACAACATGAAAATATTTACTTTTTTTTAAAGGTAAATCTAGTTAGCCAAATCTTACGAACACCCATCTCTCTGCACCATATTGCAGGCTTACTAGTTTGCTGCCCTGTTATTCTTTAACCTGTGGAGCTTAAGAGCCATGCTCTCATTTTTCTGGAGTAACCACCAATTCTGACATGTAGTAGTTTTCAATAAATGTTTAGTGAAGACTTATAAAAAATTACAGAAACCACATTATTAATTGCTGATCCTTTTCTGGCACTTGTAAGTATAAAGTGATTATCATATATACTGTCTCATTCAATCTTTACAATAAGACTTGTAGGTAGGAAGCACTATTTTGTTCTCCACTGTTTACCCCAGTTTATGCTTGGACCAAAGAAGGGTCTCAAAAAACATTTGTTGAATAAGCTTGCATAAGAATCTTCTAATATAAGGCACTATGAACATACTCAGTCCACTAGGACAACACTTAGGCCTAAGAAAAATAATTTGTTCAAGATGTGATGGTGCTAAATAGTAGACTGAAGATTTGGACCCAGGTTTGTCTGATTCCATAGCCCATGTGCTTTACTACTTTGATGTGCTGCATCTCTAGATGAGGAAAAATACTAGATTCTGAGTGAAATAAGGACACAAATATTAGGACCAAACAAGAATTATTCTAAAGCATCTATAATTTATATTATAAGACAGAATAATAGAATTCATACTCAAGTAAAAAGTAAACAAGTGGTGATCAGTCAGCAGTGAAATGCATCATAAGTAAGGAAGTAATATAAGGAAGAACTAATGGAAAAGAAGGTATTAAATTGAACCTCAAAGAGGATCAAAAACATATAGATACAAGGAAAGTCATGCTCAGCTTTGGAATTACATAGGAAATGTCACAGATGCATACATTTTCCTCGTATGATCAGAATAGAGTGAGTGTGAGGAGAGTGGACTGGATGGGAGAATGAAGAACTTAGTATCAGGTGGATTCACAGAGCTGAGGAAATGCCTCAAATTCTAAGCTAAGGAGTTGGTCATTCTATCAATTATGAAGAGATTTTGAAAAGAAAGGACTAAAAGACATCTGGTCTCTGATTTACTAAGGATATGAGGGCTACATTGGAGGAAAAGAGATGAGAAGCAGACCAGTGCAAAATGTAGGTAACAAATTACAAAGACTCAACTAAATAAATAGCAGTCAGCATGAAAATAATGGAGTAGTTATAAGCCATATTGCAGATTACGAGTCCACAGGATTTTAGCAACAGAGGAGTATGGTGTTCAGGACAAGGAAGTGAGAGGAGAGGAAGGATAATGAATTCTGCAGTTTGTTGTGTCCTATAAAGCCTTGGGCTACCTCATTGGAATTTGTTTAGGACATAGCCTCTCATCAGAGAACCATACTGCAACCATAGTAATAATGTTCATTTATTATTGAAATGCATTTATATTACACCCGATTCCAAATGTTATGTGATAATCCATACTAACAAGAATAGGCTTTGTGTTTTCAAAAAGTAAGACAATTATTCTTTTCCTATTAGAAAGGGCAGGCTCAATTTATGTATCTCTTTCTTCTTAAGGAAATTGGATTTCCTTTTTCCTGCTTTACTAATACCAGGTGCCTGATAGCTAACAAATAAAAACCTGGCATTCAGTAATCTCGAAACTACCAATATCCAATGGATAGACTGGGGAAAAAAGAAGTTGGAAAGGAGGCTAAAGTCAGATGTTTCTGGTCAGATAATAGAGGAATCAAAGAAGAGATACAAGTGTGCTCTGGAATAATGTTTATCAAACTCGGGTTATGTGATTTTCATAAGTTTTAAATTGTCCACATTATCTCTCTAGGTAGCCCACAAACAGATGAAGGCTTAGCTTAAAAATAACTCTTCCTAAGGAGAAATAGGATGTGACTCTAAATTCCTTGATTTTTCTGTTTTCATTTTAATCTAAATTTATGTGTAATTGTTGCTAATTAATCATTTGAGTAAGATTTATGGTATAAGACAAATGATTTATTTTTCCTGAGATAGTTTGTTCTGATTTCAATAGGCCACCATATTCTAGGTATCTTATGCTGACTATAAACTCCTTACCGTCTGCTTCTTATTTTTACATCACAGTTTTTATTTTATTGTTATTATTATACTATGATATGTTATGCAATTTCATTATATGCACACATATGTGTATATATAACATATATAGTATATAACATAAAACTTACAATATGCATATATTACACATGCATATATATATATATATATATATATATATATATATATAATATAGTTTGTATAGCATATATACAAATTCAATGAAATTCGTTACTAGAATACTCCATGCCAGAAATTTGGCCTACTACTTAGTTGGTTCAACCACAATTTCTTCTCAGATCACTTAAGGCATTTAAGTGAATTTATGTGAAGAATGGTGCAAAGTATGTGCTTTTATTAATTTTATCTGGGTGTGGCTCAAAGTCAGATTCCTATTTTTGAATGTGTATAGCTTTAAAATAATATTTTTATATCAAGAGTTGAAAAACGCTTCCCCAAATTAAAAAAAAAGTACCAAAGAAATCTCTACTTCAACCTTAGCATGGCTCATCTTGTGCATTTGTTAAAATTTTGTCAATCTAGTGTATTGACAGTTCTTCTGGTGGACTGACGGTTTAGTGGTTGTGGTGGTGTCAAAGAGTTATTATACTCACTGTAGCATCTGTAAACCTCGTACCCCAGAACTTAGACTAGTGTGAATATCGCACTAGAATTAGGGGACAAAGTCAACATCGGAGCTGCCAAAAGTCATATATGGAATACTATCTCACAACAAAGTATGAGGTTCTTTCTTGTTTCTGTGGAAACAGCTGTGACTAGCCTGTAAGCCAGTGTGCACATGTGCCTGCATGGAAACATGCATTTCTTCACCTTCCACCCTGATATGGAGGACCAGTTGATTGGGAGTTGAGTATTCATTGAAGAAGAGTATTCGTTGAAAGTTTTGAGGGTGTTACCTCTGAGAAGATTTATATACAGATATATTCACAGTTCTAAAGGTTTTTTTGAGTATCATGTTTACTTAACATTTTATTACTTTTGCAAAAATTTTTAAAAAATATATGAAAATAGTTCAAAATTTGCGTGCATTTTCGCATACATATTATAATAGTAACCATTATGTTACTTTTGATCATCCCACATGGGATTGGGTTAGTGAGATAGGGGGAATGCAATGGTAATATTTTAGTCCTTGGACCTATTTGTAAAGCATTCTTAAGATCCCATATTTTTATTCTAATCATTTACACTGAATTATGAATTTTTTTATTTGTTGAAAATATATGTTTCAAGTGTAGCATTTAAATGGAGACAGTATGAAAACAGAAAATATAGCAGTAACTCTAAATTGAGGATGCTTTATGATGTGAAATGTAGAGATGAGATTGCTCATGTTCAGTTAAGCAAAGACAATGAGTGTAATCAGCAACATGTGCTGTGCTGAGCTACCTCTCAAAATAAACTAGAAGCATTTTTTCCATGTGTAATTACTGCTGATAATTAAGTTACATTCAGAGAATCTTCCTGAATTTTATATGGTTTTCAGTAAATAGTAACCATTCTAAAATTTAAATAAAATTATACATAATTGGGTTTTTCTTAGATATTAGAGCAAAAAATATGTTGAATTTTAATGTCTATAAAAGCAGAGCATTAGATGTGGAATTGATCTGGATAATCTACTCATTCCGTATTTATGACTAATTGTAATAGTTGAAATGAAAGATGAAATGGAATAGGAAACCATCTTTAAAATAAATAAACATATTACAAGAAACAGAAAAGAAACAAAAATCCCATGTAGTATGGGAGGAAAAGTTCAAGTGGTTGCCCAGTAAGGCTTGCTTCTTTGCTGTATTGTCCTTCCTTATTTTTACAGGAAAGTTTTTCTTTTTTTTTTTTTTTTAATTTTTTTTTCAACATTTTTATTTATTTTTGGGACAGAGAGAGACAGAGCATGAACGGGGGAGGGGCAGAGAGAGAGGGAGACACAGAATCGGAAACAGGCTCCAGGCTCTGAGCCATCAGCCCAGAGCCCGACGCGGGGCTCGAACTCCCGGACCGCGAGATCGTGACCTGGCTGAAGTCGGACGCTTAACCGACTGCGCCACCCAGGCGCCCAGGAAAGTTTTTCTTAAGCACACACACACAAATAGAGATATTGAACTTATTTTTACATTTCTCATCTGCAGTGTATTTTGACCTTTTTTTTTGCTTGTCATCATGAGAAGAGAACATCCAGTGGAGTAGAAAGAGCAACAGATCTGAAAATAGGATTTCTGAGTTGGAATCATGGCTTTGCTCCTTGAAAGTTGTATATTTCTGGAAAAGACATTGATTATTGGCTCTCTTTCCTCAGATGTAGATAGACTAGACAATTTCTAATACTCCTACTAATTGAAAAATTCCTTGACATTATAGAGTAAGTTTTCTGGAGAATTTAAAGCAAAGAGAAAATACATGGCTTGTGGAAGATTTTTAATGTAGGACTGTAAGGGTAGAAAAAACAATTCAAAATTGGCTATCTAACCACAGGCATGATCCAGAAGGTACCAGGGGCTTTAAATTAGCCTTCCTGTATTCCCTACGATCCCTTACCACCATGGGGGAAGCCCAAATGGTACAAAAAAGACCTCTTCTATCCACAGCCAATTATTTGCAACTAAATTGTTCTTTTTTTCTCAATAAAAATTACTTTACTTCTCTTTTTCTCCTGATTGTATAAATCAATATTTTCCACCTAGTCTCAGATATAATATCTACTTTCTATGAAAATATTTTAATAACCTATTTATTATCCTTAATGAAAGATAACATAGCCTACCTACAAACATATATTTAAAAATACATGTAATATTCTAAATGTAATATAGAAGAAATAAGAGGAAAATATTTTAAAATATTCATAAGGAAGAGTTTTTATTTTTTGTCTTTTTTGTAATCACAGTTTATAATAGGGGTAGCTTCGGAAATACACTGTTGTCTGATTGAGAATAATTGAAATAACATTATCTCCTGTTTAAAGATTATCTAAAAGTTTGTATTTAACATATGTCTTAAAGATTAGAACTCAACTATGAAACTATAGAACCCAACTGTCTTTTTCAATGATAGATTTTAATTACTTTCCACACTTCTAGAGTAATTGACCTATTTAAATGGTCTACTTCTTTGATTAATTTTGGTCTTTTTGGTTAGTAAATAACTTCCTCTATTTTTCAAATTTTTGATTATAAAGTTTAATGTTTTATAATTTTTTCAAATTTATTTATTTATTTTGAGAGAGAGAGAGCACAAGCAGAGGAGGGGCAGAGAGAGAAGAGAGAGAATCCCAAGTAGGCTCCTCACTGTCAGCACCAAGCCCAGTGCAGGGTTTGAACTCACCAACTGTGAAATCATGACCTGAGCCAAAACCAAGAGTTGGACGCTTAACTGAATGAGCCACCCAGGCACCCTTATAATATTTTTTTTTTAATCTGAGTCATATCTCTAACCATGTGTCTTTTCATTCTCAATCATGTCTGGTATATTTTGGCTTTATGGCTTTATCTTCTTTTTTCTCCTTCATCAGGTCAATGTTTTTTTGCATATTTAATTATTCATTTTAAAGAACCAGCATTTGTATCATTACTTATTAGTAGTGGGATTAGCATTTTTTATTTTTTATTTAGAGGAAGAGAGAGAGGGAGAGAGACAGGGAGAAAATACTAAGTTGGCTCCACCCTCAGCACAGAGCCCAACTTGGAGCTTGATCCCACAACCCTGGGATCATGATGTGAGCCAAAATCAAGAGTTGGATGCTCAACCTACTGAGCCACCCGGGCATCCCAGGATTAGGATTTTTAAAGTGAGTTTAATTATGCAGACTCTAGAGCTGGACTATCAGGTTTTGAATCCTGAATATTTCACCTATTCTGCACCTGTAGGCAAGATACTCAACCACTCTGTATCTGAGTCTCTCTGTCCTCACTTCAAAGTTTTCTTGTTAAAACTTACATGTGTCACAAATTATATGAAATGGTTTTAAACATACACCAATGCAATTTGCAATTGTACCTTTTTGTTCATTTCTTTACACTTGTTTCAAGATCCTGATAAATCCTGGAAATTTTCCATAAGTAATTCACCTGTAAAAATAATTGTACTATCAGGTCTCTGTCGTCTACAAAGTCAATAATAATAAAATAAAAATGCTAGGAAATGTGAGCTGATCCGAGAGATACTTTTTATCTCCTTCAGAGCTGCTGTGGATGTGCCTTTCCAAGTTGTGCGTGCCCTGATGAAAAGGAAGACATCTATGATTTTGTACTTTGTGCTGCAGCATCTGGTGAAGATGCTCCTGTGTAGTGCATGTCTAAAGGAATTTTGGAAAAAAAACGAATTATGCAGAATAGAACATTTTTATTATTCCCATCATTGCAGAAAGTTCTATTGATATTCCTGGCTTTAATGTTATGAAATTTAGTGAAAAATTGGTCATAAATATTATATAAGCTATATAATATTATGCTGTATATAGTATATACTTTACTTAAAATTGTACATATATACCCTTAGGATTACTTTATTGTCTTATAAGCAAACATAATAGCATGATGACATAATGTAAAAATTTCTAAGAATCAGACCAATTATTTAGCTTTCTTACAAACTATTTTGTGATAAGGGTAGACCTTCTAATCTAAATACATAAATGGTTAGTGAATTAGAATTCAGGTAATGTTTTAAAAATCATTATGTTAACTCTGCTCTTGGCAGAAGTTGTTAGCAGCTTAGCAGATACATGGAGTAGATCTTGTCTGGAACATAGTGCTTGTGTTTTTAGGTAACAGGTGCACACATGTGTTATGAAGCGTAAAGAAGGACTTGTATTCTCCATGGAGGTCTATAGATTGTCTCCCTGAATGGAAGATGTGAAAAAGCCCAAAGACAAAACTAGCAATGTTTATATAACACACTGCCAATTTTGTTCTCTATTTTGAAAAGTATTTTATAGAAGGGCCAACAGTTTGGAAAAGTTTGAGGAAGAAAACAAAGGTCAATTACTGCCTTAAATCTAACTTGACTCCTGAGAAATCTCTTATCTTTGAGGAGATTCTGGTTCGTCTTCTAGGTTAAATATTCTCCAAAATATACTTGTAGATAAATAAAGGAGCTCCTGATCTGAGTTTTTGTATTGAAAGGCAATGAGTTTGATGGTCTTGACAAAGGTGATGTAGACGTATTGTTTAGGACAATATTTGGTTGGAAGGTCAACAGAACAGAGGAGGATATTAATCTTCCTGTTTGTTAAGGCAGTGTACGGAGAAACTAAATAAGAATATAGTGATTAGGGCATGGCTTGATTTTATGTCTCTTCAAATGAAAATATTATTTGTCACAATCCACTGTCTATTCAGTGACTTTTAGTGGTAATGCTTAAAGGGTTTAACCGTGTTAAAGCTCTGGGATCTATGGAAAGGCCATACATCTTCTGTCAAGATCAGAGATGCTCAGCATCGGTTTCATATTAGAATTACCCGTGGAGCTTTTAAAACTGATGTTGTGCAGGTCTTACCCACACATATTAAATCAGAAGCTCAAGGGATGAAGCCCATAAAGTGGTAGTTTTACAAAGCTCCCCAGGTGATTCTAATGGGCAGCTATATTTGAGAACTTCTGATAGATTAAAGGGTTTAAAATTTTCTTTTTAGTGTTCAACTTTTTATTAGACACCACACCTCATTTATAAAAAAAGAGATTTAAAAAAAATAATTTTAATGCTGCATCCGGTGGTAAACATACTTTCAAACAATATAATATTAATATACATTACTTAAAAATATATAAAATATAATCTAACATTTACAAGCAATGAGAAACATTTCTTTCCATATTCAATTATCTGATTTTTCTTAGCAATTAATAACAGCTTATGAGCTTCAGCACATCAGACATTTCAGAAAGTCACTGTATTCTGGATTTCATGCCATTACTTTTAGGAAAAGCTTCACCTTGCCCCTAAGCAAGGAATCACAGCTTAAATTTGTCATTTAACTAATTGCTACTTAAGCCATTTGAATTGAGTTGTCCTTACTCAATTATAATTCAGGTAATGAGATTGTCGACTTCACAATCCTCTTTTTCTTCACATTCCTCTTGTCCTTAGGATTGCATCTAACTTGGAAGACTATAAGAAATAACTGTCTTTGGCTTCCTGTTACTTCAAGGGCTACTGAATCACAAATTTGGGGTAAAAATAAAGTTGGATCTAGATACAGACATAATCCTCTGTGGTTCTCAAATCATATCTGGGTCTTAATTTCAGTCAGGTTTTTCTATATATCTATTTAATTAATACTTGGTTAAAATGGCCATCTTTAACTGAAATTTACATGCTGCAATGCTTTATTGTTTATTGCTTTATACATGGATATTCATCTAATTGTCATGACAACCCTACAAATTAGGTACTATCTTCCATTTTTCAGATAGAGTGGAGTTTACTGAGATTAAGTTTTTGGCTTAAATTCTCACAGTTAATAAATGGTAGTATTGGTCCTTGAATAGGGTGTTCTGAACCCAAGCCTAATGATTTTTCTATTATGTCATTCAGTGACTTTTTTTTTTGACATCCACAGATATGCTCTACAACTTTCCTATGTTTCATGATCAGAAAATAGAAGTCATTCACTATATATTTAACTACATAATGGCACAATTTTTCCCCATAGTAAAGTAACCTACTCTTTCTTCCTTATGTCTCAGTAAGTATTGTATTATATCTTACGCATTTATGACACAGGGAAGTAACCGCTACATGCAGAATACCCAAATATGTAAGGCACAATACAGAGAACAAATTAGAATTAGAATTTGGGATCTAAGTGCCCATGAAA
Organism: Puma concolor; assembly: GCF_028749965.1. Taxonomy (NCBI): domain Eukaryota; kingdom Metazoa; phylum Chordata; class Mammalia; order Carnivora; family Felidae; genus Puma; species Puma concolor. The sequence continues at coordinate 83,574,024 of NC_141671.1, forward strand.
TTCACTTTGTAGATTAACAGAATTAAAGTAGGTTGAGAATGTCTAAGTTTAAAGCCTATTTGCTAGATCCATTATTGCTAACTTCAAAAGAATATCAACTGTCTGGGAGGATTTTCTATTTCATGGAGGGAGTTTTCCTTGCAGCTTTAGATGGGGGTGATTTCTTCAGGGAAGAATTCTCATCTTAGAACTACAAAACTCTATATGACAGTGCTTTCTGATTTATGTTTGGGAGATTTTGAGAGCGGTGAATAGGTGTCGAATTTATTCACATAAGTCCTAACAGTCCCAAACATTTTTTGTGTGACTTTGTCTCCTCATTATTGCTGAGTTTGAAGTCTTCTTGAACTTCAGATTTGTGTTTCTAATTATACACTAACAGTGGTTATCTTAAGCACAACAAAATCAACATGCCTGAAACTAAATTACTCTTCTTTCCCTGACTTACTCACCCTCCACCAAAACAAAATACCATTCCTGTACTTGAATTCCTTATCTTGGTGAATTATATCATCATTCACAGGGAATACCACAACCATGAACCTGTCATCCTAATTCCCTTCACATTTTTACCTTTGAAAATCTCAATATTCACTTGTTAAATCCTAACACACCTACCATTTAAATCTCTCTTGAGAGCTATCTTCTTATGTGTAAGTGCTCATCTGCGTTCAACCGGATGGACAACTGCATTGCCTTCCCTGTTGTCGCTCTGACTTTGGGTCTTCCTCACCGACTTGCAGACTCTACACTACAGCTACTGAGACTCTTTTGAGTCCCTTCCCTTGTTATGGTCATAAAAATATTTGCTATTCTTTTAGGGTTAAATTCGGCATAAAAGTCCCTAACTATCCATCTAATTGATCTGCTTTAATTTCTCCCATCACACAAATTCCATGTTATAGCTATGAAAGTTTCCCACTCATTTCTTTCCCTGAGGGCCTGATGCAACTCCTCATAAATGTCACTTCGCCACTGGGGCTGCCCCTGACCATCCACATGAAAATAGTCCCTTGGTCACTTTCTGTCATGCCCCCTTGTTTTAATTACAGGCACAACACACATAACTAACTTTTCCTTTGTTTGTTTGTTCAGTGTCTGCCCCATACTGGAATGAAAGCTCTAGATTTTCTACGGCTTGTCTACCACTCTGTTTCCAGAGTATAAATCACTGGTTAAAACATAAATGTCAGTAAGTATTTGTTGTGTGAATTTTGTTTTTCTGCTGGGGATGGTCTTTCTTCTTTTCCTTCTGAGGACATCTTCCTAATCCTTTAAGACATATTCCAAATGTTACTTTTTCCTTGATAACCTTGCCAGGAAGTGTTAATTGGCCTTTCTCTTCTGCTCTCTTAGCCCTTGGCACATTCCTCTATTATAATTCTTACCAGTCTCTATTGTATTGTGTGTCTATCTTCCCTAGTAAACTCTGAACTTTTCAAGAATCCAAGCTATGAGTTGTCCATTGTTGATGTCTGTTGGTATTTATTTTTATGAGTTTTCATAAGTGGTGCAATAGGTAGTTTCATATAACTCAGTGAGAAAGTATAGATCTTTTCATAATGATAATGTTAATAATACATTTCTTAATTTTGTTAGTCATGATGAGATCATTATGTAGCAAATGTAAAACACAGACATTGTGTATCAAAATAAAGTTTGCTACTCTTTCAGAGAAGAGGTTAAATAGAATACAGATAAACCACAGATAAGTACAAAATGATACTCATCCAAGTTAATGAAGAGACTTTTTAAAATAAATTAATAATGTATTGTTGACTCATGCTTCAAGCAAAATGATTGTCATGTGCATTGTTTATAGAATATATAAGTATTCATAAGTAAATATATTTCAGTCACAAAAGTTTTTGAATTTTATATGACTTGCATTTAGTAGGTATTTGTAATCCTGGGTTCCCTTAAACAAATAAACCTGAAACAAGGCTAAAGCGCTAATACTTTATTGGATGGTGCAAGACCAGAGGAGATAAAGTGGACAAAAAGACAAATGAAGCAGGGAATGATGAGAAATAAATACAATATAATATATCGCTATTGTTTTATGATGAGCTTTGGAGAAAGGACAACCATGGCATGTAAATCCACTAGGCTACCTGCGGAATCTCCAGCAAGGTGGTTTTGAAAACATTGCTTCAGAATAGTCTATTGGCACAAGGAAGGGAGAGGGGACTTATATATATAGGGGATATATCATATATCTGGTGGTGTCTTCTATCTCTCATCTCCCATTGGTCTAATTTCCCATTTTCAGAGAGTTAACTTCCCCACTTCTCCAGCTGACATCAGTCTTGAAGCTTTGGCAGTTCCTGGGGAGGCTAGACTCCATGCCTGAAAATACGGTGTGTCATTCCTGCCTGGAAGTGGTAGGAGGAGTCATCCAATCCCAAGTGTAGGCTGAATGTCCTCAGAAGAAACTCACTGCTCATATGAAGTTATTAGGGCCCCAAAGGTGAATGAAGCATAACAAGTAGCCCAGAGTGAAAGGGATAGGAGAGAGCAACAGAATCCGAGGAGATATACGTGTCCTATATAATCCACTCCTTGACTTATTCAGATCCATTAATTTTTCCCCATTATCTGTCTTCCACAATATAATATGGAGCCTTCATTCTTTATGAGAACAAAATGTCTTCATTTCTTCCTCCAAAGGAGAGTTACAAATCCAGTCAGCTCCAGAATCCCCTTGAGCTAGTGGACAGTCATGATCTCATAGACTAAAGACAGAAACACTAATAAAATAAGTTACAGCCACCAGTCTTTAGGCTGTGACTATTTCATCTCACTTCTGGGACACCCATTTTATATTTCCTTCATCATAGTCCAGCACCTTTCTGTCCTGGATTACTTCCTAGTGAGTGATTCAGAATTTCATCACTTATGGTATGAACTTTTGTTTGTTTGCTTTTTTAGGGTATGGTTGCTACAATTGTCTATTGACAGTTATCACTGGACAAGGAAAGACTCAGGGAAGTCCCTGGGTTCCAGATATATGCATCCTGCTTCCTTTTTGTAGTAATAACCATAGGCCTTCATTAGAATTAGGATTAAATTACTCCAACAAAGTGTAGCAAGTAGCTACTTTTTTGACTATTAATCCACTAATGTGAGAAGCCAGTGAGAAGATTATAGTTATAGTCTCAAGATCTGTGAAACCCTTACTATGCCCCACACAGAATGTTCCATATCCCTAGGAACATCAATCTAATCTGATTGAGTCTAATGTTATGGAGATTGGCATGACATAAATTTTTTCAAGTAGATCTCTAGTTATGATAGAGACAGGGGTCACTGTTAAGTAACCAATGTTATTTCTCACAAGACTAAGGCTTGGTTATGGAAGTTAAAAAATTAACAATGGTAAGTTCATTCATTCATTCACTCATTTAACCTAATATTTATTTAGTACATACCATGGGCAAGCAGTAATCTGGGGAATAGGAGAAGCTTAATCACAGATCTAGTTCATATCCTTATGGAGCTCACAGTTGAGAAGGAGGCACAGTAAAAAATTAAGCAATCTAACAACAAATAAATATATTTAGATTTGACATATATGCTAAGAAGGAAGCAGAGTACAGAGATAGCTGATAAGGCTGAGGTAAACCTACTTTTTTCTGGTCAGGGAAGGCCACTCTGAGTACAGGACAGTGACAATGACTTAATCCCCAAGTCAAGAGGTCCAAAGTCCCTGAGTTAGGAAAGAGTTGGCCTTTTAGAGGTACTAGAAAATAGTATGGTGACACTGAAACATTGTGATCAAGGGAGGCATGAAACAGAATTGGAGGGACAGACAGGGACCATCAAAGGCCTGGTGTCAAAAAGAGGTTCTTGAGAAAACAAGCAGTAATGAGATCCAGGGCTTAACAGAAAGGAAAGTTTGGTATTTCACAAATGGCAAACGTTCAATATTCTTGTTTAAAGACTATAGAAAGAAATGTAGAAGATAAGTTTTCATGAAGATGGTTTTGTGTTGATCACGTGTTGAAGAAGAGTAGGCACTTCCTCTGTTGTCACCTAGTTTTCAGTGCAGTATGTCACCAAGAGTGAAAAAGTAAGAGAGAGATTGTGAAAGGTTTTGGAAAGAGGGTGTAGAATGATCCTATTGGAGAGTAGGAAGGCAGGTGTGGTTCACAAATATATTAGGATTGCTGAGGCCATGTTGAATATCTGTTTGGAATTTCTGACTAAATTTCAAGCAAAACCAGTCAACATTACTAGATTGTTAGTGCTAAATTATTCAGGTCCATGGGTGCAGGCAGAAATGGTTGAATTTGTCCAGGGTAAGCAAAATCAAAGACAGCAATTTCAAGAGAGGTAAGGCTTTATGTAAAGTTGTGAATATAAATGATGAGTTGTGGAATCTAAACTGGACAGAGAGGAATGAAGCCAAGAGCTGATGTCGGTGAAAAATTAAGGAGATTCGTGTCTTAGGAATTTGGAAAAGGTGAAGATTTGTACCAGTGACTTAAAAATACTACTGATACTTAACACACAGGAAGAGTAGCTGTATGTCGGGGTTTCAGTGGAGGTCTCAATTCCAGGTGATGACAAAGTTGATTGTTTACAAAGGCAACGTATGCCTGTGGTGACATGGAAGAGAATCTCAGGGATTCTCATGTCAAGGAACTGAGAGACTTAGATATTAAATGGTTGATCACATGATTATTGAAGTCATTGACAAAAATGGCAAGAATTGCCTAGAAAACTGGGAGAAGCAAGGAGGAACTAAATGAACAGATGATGGTGATGAGGGGCCTATGTGAAGGAGGAGGAAAAGAGTGGCATAGTTGCATGGCATGAGCATTAAACACTAGAATTTTCTTCATTCTGGAAGTTTACTGTAAAGAAGACCCATCCTATCCTTTGGTCCTAAGGTACCTGGAATCTGAGAGAAAATTCAATTTACTTTAGAAAACTACAGATTGCCGGAGACCAGCTCCAGCAACCAGGGGTTCCCGAAGGAAGAACGGCATCGGTGAAAATAAACTAAAACTAAAATAAAAAACTGGAAAATAAAAAACTAAAATAAAAAACTAAAACTACAATAAAAATGGACACAGACAACAGCAGTGTGTTGAACTGGCCGATTTATTGCAGTAAACGTGGCATTATATATGCTAGTGATTTCCTTGTAGCATACGTCATCTATGTTTTCCTAACATTACCTAATTTTGAAAATGTTCCTATGTATAAACGACCTTTAAGAAATAACATGGTGATTTTCCCCTAACTTTCCCGCATACCCTTTGATTATAGATCAATTTCTTACATTATTCTATTATGCATCTGCGTTTATGTATAATCTACAAAGCATTTGCTTTGCTGTTCTCGTGAAAGGCCCTCCATTTCTCAACACCTCAAGTGGAACAGTTACAGAGACATGACCTCCTAACCACATGAGGCCAGAAGAACAATGTGTTTGCCTCAGTCTGAGGTGCCAGAAAGGGGCTGAAAAGGCCTTAGAAACCCACACCTCATACATTCTCAGAGAGACAATGCACCTAGGAACCAATGAACCATTCCGTAGCTTAACCGACTAGGTTCAGTCATCATCTGGAATGCCTCCAGGCAGCCAGGTAGGCCTAGGGGTTGAAGTCACCTGTGCCCAGAGATACACTCCTTAGTTGCCAGAGTGGGGCTTTCAAATCCATATGTCTCTCCTTTACAGGCCCTCTTTGCTGGCAAATGCATGAGGCTATCCTTCCTGTAAGTAGAGGAGTCTCCATAGAGGATGGCAAGGGCTAAACGTAAGGCAGCACAATTTCTTGCGGAACCTTATTTTCTTCCCTAATGGTTCTTTTCCCAGGGGGCCTGCCGAGGGCAATTCCCCAATAGACAATACCCCAGGTACTTTAATAAAGCCAAACTGGGGCGCCTGGGTGGCGCAGTCGGTTAAGCGTCCGACTTCAGCCAGGTCACGATCTCGCGGTCCGTGAGTTCGAGCCCCGCGTCAGGCTCTGGGCTGATGGCTCGGAGCCTGGAGCCTGCTTCCGATTCTGTGTCTCCCTCTCTCTCTGCTCCTCCCCTGTTCATGCTATGCCTCTCTCTGTCCCAAAAATAAATTAAAAACGTTGAAAAAAAAAAAAATAAAGCCAAATTACCTAAAAGCAGGAGTACAAGAAGCTTCACTGTCGGCGGGCCACCCTGCAGTCACCAATCCGTCCACAGCCTGGGCCCTGCCACTCAGGCTGGGTAGCTCGGCTTCCAGCAACAGATGAAATGTCTCCTCAGGGGACAGTTCTTTAGTTGCAATATTCTTCCTGACGAAAAATACCTGACATTTCTAAGGTGATTTTGAAACAATGAAGTCATTCATTACTTAATATCTGTTATTAAATCTATTAGACTTAATTCTCTCATTTTATCAATATATTTTTTCAAATGTCATTTTAATGGAAAATTAATGTGTTGTGCCAACTTTACTAATAAATTGTCTATAAATCTTATGTTAGTGTCATAGATAAAACACTCCAAAATACATAGAATACTTTATTGGTTTCATTTTTATGCTACAAACATAAATGTTTTTTCTATTTCTGTGACATTTTATAAATCAAAGGAATACTTGATTGAAGTCAAAGGACTTAGATCTAATCTTCACTCTCCTGATTACTGTTTAACCTTGGGTGGGTAACCTCCAAGCCATGATTTCCACCCCTGCAAAATAGAGTAATACTTATTCTATCTAACCTTATGGGTTGATGTTGAGTTGGAAATATAGTGATCTGGGTGAAGTCTGCTTTCAGTATGTTGACCATGAAATAGGGTATTTTGTAAATGAGTTACTCTGTTTTTTCATGGTATCCAAAATACAAACAATAACATAGCACATATGCTTCAATAGGACTCACATGCTGTGGTGAGAAACACATATTGAGGATAATGTCTGGGAATGCTATAGTCCATGAAATGGTGCTTTATCTGCATTCCTATGTGAAAAGGCCAATGGCTATATCATTAGCTTAGTAATGAAGCCATATTCCTGCCTTTAGTAGAATTTCTTTATGGGATTTTAACACCTCCTATTCAGGAGACACAGCTTCCTCAGGGAATGATGCTGACATCACAATGGGGTTTATTTCGGTGATGCTGATATGTTTGGATTGTTGCCATGTTTGGATCTTATCTCGTCATTTCACATGCTTATGTTGTGCTAGCTGTGCATAGGAAAATGACCATGTGTCCTAATAGGATAGCCGTATGTGGCTATTACTTCAAAATTATGAAACAAAATGTTGAATACCAAGGCACAGCTATTGCTGCCTTGGCACTGACCTGCCCTTGACATTCTGTGAATGTTTTGTTAACCACTGAAGGATGGCGTGCTAACTTTCACTAATTCGTACTTTCTACTCTTAATGTTATAAGAGTTAACAAAGATACCTATGACTTTTCACGGCAACTGTCATTCCAACAGAGTTACATCTCCTCCAAAGACAATTATTTTTTGGCATTAAAAATCTGACTGAAATGAAGTAAAATATAAGTGAAATGGCCCACGATCATGCGCATTTTGAGGATTAGAACTACACAGGTAATTTATATCTTTAGCTATTATCCCCTTGTACTCCTTCCTTGAGTCATCCAGATGAAACAGTGGCTTACGTTCATCCTAAATGAGACCTTTTATATCTCATCCATTAAATGCCCTGGTTGAAACACCCCTATTGTCAACATCTGTTCCAGATCTAGGCAGGTGCTCAAGACTTCTGGTTTACTCTCCTGCTGCAACTTCCTTGATCTGTAGAAAAAAAAAAAAACACTATTTCTATTCTCTATAATTTAGAAACTTCGGGGTCCAAACTCTCCCTTTTAATCTTTTAGTTTTCTTGGGTTTGCTTTTTTTCTTTCTCCTATTCTGCCCTTTACCCTGGTGTGTCTTAAGGTTCTCAGATCTTTCCACATCAACTCTGGTCTTATGGAAACTTCCTGCTGCCTATAAGTGAGTAGAAGCAGAATTTGGATGTTTGCCTAGAATCTTCAATTAACCTGGTTTTCCTGCACACTCCTTAGGTAGTGAATAATGTTTTATACTCATGCTCATGCTGTATCATGATTCAACTAGAGGACGTAAAAATTTCTAACTCAGCATTTGTTTAAGAAAATGTATTGAATTGGGGCACCTGGGTGGCTCAGTCGGTTAAGCGTCTGGGTTCAGCTCAGGTCATGATCTCACGGTTTGTGAGTTCGAGCCCCTCATCGGGCTCTGTGCTGACAGCTCAGAACCTGGAGCCTGCTTCGGATTCTGTGTGTGTGTCTCTCTCTGCCCGTCCCCCGCTCATGCTCTGTCTCTCTCTCTCTCTCTCTCTCTCAAAAATAAATAAACATTAAAAAAAAATTTAAAAACAAGAAAAGAAAATGCATTGAATTTATTGAATTTTTATTGAGGTATAATTGACATATAACATTATATTAGTTTCAGGTGTACAACATGATTATTTGATATTTGTATAAACTGAGACATGATCACCATAATTAGTCCAGTTACCATCTGTTACCATACATAGTTACAGATTTTCTTCTTTTTATCTTTTTGTGGTGGTGAGAACTTCTAAGATTTGCTCTCTTAGCACCTTTCCAATATGCAATACAATGTTATTGACGATAGTGACCATGCTGTGCACCACATCTCCATGACTTATTTAGGTAGATGTTTATACCTTCTGACCCACTTTACCCATTTTGGCCATTCTCCACCCCTCTTTCTCTCTGGCCACCACTAATCTGCTCTGTGTATCCATGAACTTGGTTTCTGTTTTTCTTTTGTTTTTGTTTTGTTTTGTTTTGTTTTGTTTTGTTTTGTTTCAGATTCCACATATAAGTGAGACCATATAGTATTTGCCCTTCTCTGACTTATTTCATTTAACATAATGCTCTCAAGGTCTAACTTTGTTGTTGCAAATGGCAAAATTTCATTATTTTCTATGGATGAATAATATTCCATTGTATATGTATTCCACACCTTCCTTATCCATTCATCCATTGATGGATACTTAGATTGTTTCTATATCTTGCCTAGTGTAAATAATGCTGCAATTAACACAGGGGGCAGGGATGCATATATCTTTTCAAATTAGTGTTTTTATTGTCTTGAGATAAATACCCAGAGTGGAATTGCTGGGTCCTATGGTAGTTCTATTTTTCTTTTTCTTTGAGGAAACTCCTTACTGTTTTCTATAGTGACTGTACTTATTTATATTCCCACCAGCAGTGCACTATTGTTCTCTTTTCACCACATTCTCACCAACACCTATTACTTCTTATCTTTTTGATAATGGCCATTCTAACAGGTGTGAGGTGATATTGTGGTTTTAATTTGTATTTCCCTGATGGTGACTGATGTTGAGCGTCTTTTCATGTGATTGTTGACCATGCGTATGTCTTCTTAGGAAAAAATGTCTATTCAGATTCTCTGCCAATTTTCATTTGAGTTATTTGTTATTTTGCTGTTGAATTGTATGAGTTTCTTATATATTTTGGATATTAGACAATTATCAGATATTTGCAAATATTTTCTCCCATTCAGTTGGTTGCCTTTTCATTTTATTGATCATTTCTTTTGCTTTGCAGAAGCTTTTTAGTTTGACATAATTCTACATGTTTATTTTTGCTTTTGCTGCTTCTGCTTCTGAAGTCAGATCCAAAAAAATCATTGCTAAGACCAATGTCAATGAGCTTAACATCTATTTTTCTTCTAGGACTCTTTGATTTCAGGTCTTACATTCAAGTCCTTAATTCCTTTTGACTTAATTATTGTGTATGGTATAAGAGTGGATTAGTTTTACTCTTTGCATGTGGGCTGTTTTTCAATTTTCTCAACACAATTTATTGAAGAAATTGTTTCTGCCCATTGTATATTCTTGCCTCAAATTAAATGACCACATATATGTGGGTTTAGTTCTGGGTTCTCTGTTCTCTGTTCTGTTTGATCTATGTGTCTTTTTTATGCCAATACCATACTGTTTAGATTACTATCATTTTGTAATAGAGTTTGAAATCATTGATGTCTGCAGCTTTGTTCTTTCTTAAGACTGCCGTGGCTATTCAGAGTCTTTTATAATTCCATAAAAATTTTAGGATTATTTCTTGACTTCTGTGAAAAACACCACTGGAATTTTGATAGACGTTGCACTGAATCTGTAGATTGTTCTGGGTAATATATACATTTTAATGCTGTTAATTCTTTCAGTCCATGAACACAAAGTGTCTTACTATTCATTTATGTCATCTTTAATTTCTTTCATCAATGTCTATAGTTTTCTGTGTCCAGGTCTTTCACCTCCTTAAGTTAAATTTATTTCTTGGTATTTTATTCTTTTTGGAGCAGCCAAACTGGACTGTAGTTTTGTTAGTGTGTAGAAAGCAACATATTTTTGCATGTTGATTTTGTACACTTCAACTTAATTTATTTATTGGTTCTAAGAGATTTGGGGTGGAGTCTTTTAGGATAGTCTATATATAAAATCATAGCTGTATAATGATCTACAAATAGTGGTAGTTTTACTTTTTTCTTTCCAATTTGAATGACTTTTATATATTTTTTCTTGCCTAATTGGTCTGTCTAGGACTTCCAATGCTATGTTAAATGGAAGTGGTGAGAGTGGGCATCCTTGTCTTGTTTGTAATCTTAGAGGGACATTTTTCAGCTTTTCACAGTTGAGTATATTAGTCTGACACCTATGGCTCTTATCGTGTTGAGATATGTTCCCTCTACACCCAATTTATTGAGATCTCTTACCACAAATGGATGCTGCATTCTGTTTAATGCTTTTTATGCATCTATTGAGATGATCATACGATTTTTATTCTTTATTTTGTTAATGTGGTGTATCACACTGATTGATTTGCAGATATTGAAACTTCTTTGCATTCCTGGAATAAATTCCACTTGATCAGGTGTGTGAGTCTTTTAATGTATTGCTGAATTGAGTTTGCTAATATTTCTTTTTTTAAAATTTTTTTTTCAATGTTTATTTATTTTTGGGACAGAGAGAGACAGAGCATGAACGGGGGAGGGGCAGAGAGAGAGGGAGACACAGAATCGGAAACAGGCTCCAGGCTCTGAGCCATCAGCCCAGAGCCCGACGTGGGGCTCGAACTCCCGGACCGCGAGATCGTGACCCGGCTGAAGTCGGACGCTTAACCGACTGCGCCACCCAGGCGCCCCGAGTTTGCTAATATTTCATTGATATATGCATTTTTGCATTTATGTTCATCACAGATATGGGCCTGTAATTTTCCTTTCTTGTGGTGTCCTTGCCTGGTTTTGGTGTCAGGGTAATGCTGGCCTTGTAAAATGAGTTTGAAAGTGTTTCCTTCCCTTCAGATTTTGGGGACAGTTTTACAAGGATTGGTATTGTTCTCTGGAAAGGGAGTGTAATTAAAAGTACAGTGTTGATTTAAAGTGTCCCTGTGTTTTCTGTTTACTTTGTGTTGGGGTGGGAGTTTAAGAGGAAGCCTAGTTTCACTATTCAAAATATTTTTATTCCAATTGTCTGTTTTCTTCTTATTTTAGCCTTGTATAAATGTTGCTTATGGTTTACTTGTTTTGTTTTGTATTTAAAAAAAAAAAAAAAAAAAAAAAAACTTTCCTAAGAAGCAGTAAGAGGGGATTCTATGCTGGCAAGGGATTGGGTTTTGATTAACTTACTCAGTTCTTAAAGAAATTCTGTTCACTTGGTTCATTGATTTCAGTGTCTTCTATAAATGGTGGTTTTGTTTTGTTTTGTTTTGTTTTGTTTTGTTTTGTTTTGTTTCAAGGAAAGGGTTGGTGTATTTTCTGGTTTTGTACCCGTTTTTTTAGAACACTTAATTTAACTGCTTGTTCACCTCCTTTTTGTTTACCAAACCTCCAAAGTATCCTTCCTTTTTCTATTACCTCCTTGTGTCTCAGAAGTTGTGTCCTGCTCAAAATGTTGACCTCTGATCCCATAATTTTTAAGCCCCTTCCTTTTGATTCCCCTGTAGTTAATGCTATGTCTACCAGGTCTGGCTTCTTTTTCTTTTTTAAGTTAAGAGTCTCTCTTTCAAGTATTATTTAGACTTCAGGGATTACACTATCTTCATGTATTTTCTGCACAATTAAGCTGATTCTCTTCTCTGACTTTGGTGCCAAACTTGATGCTGCTTATCTTGTGTATTTATTTCCTTAAATACATAGAATTCAAAATTTGTAATGTTCTTTCAGTTATTCAGTACAGTGGTTTATGGGTGGTTTAATTTGTTCTCTTTAATAATATGTATCATTTTGGAAGATGTACTGGGAAATTGGATTCAGAATACTCCTATTATTTTATAAGAACTCTTTCTTGGAGCTCCTGGGTGGCTCAGTCGGGTAAGCTTCTGACTCTTGATTTTGGCTCAGGTCATGATCTCATGGTGATGAGATCAAGCCCCACATGAGGCTCTGTGCTGGGCATGGAGCCTGTTTAAGATTCTCTCAGTCTCTCTGTCTCTCTCTGTCTCTCTTTCTCTCTCTCTCTCTCTCTCTCTCTTTCTTTATCTCTCCTGCGTCTCCCCTCCTTGTGCATGTGCACTCTCTCTCTTAAAACAAAACAAAACAAACAAAAAAACCCCAAAAACCCAAAAAAACTCTTTCTCATGTAATTTAAAATTTCATGTCTGATGAATATGCTTTCTAGATACTCTGAGAGTCTATCTTTATCCTTAGTTTTCAGTAAAATTTTATCTTCTTGAATATTTGACTATTTCTGATTTTATCAGAAAAATAATATATGTCATTGGAGAATCTGGATGATATATTTCTCCATAGAGAGCTACTTTTGTCTTTGGTTAATAGCTAGGATAAGGATAATAGTAGTTCTTGACCAGAAATGAGTTTTAGACACTGCCAGAAACTATTTTACGTTCTTTTTATTCATACACACAGTGCTTTGAGGTCCCCACCAAAAGTCTTGGTGTTTACCAGAAGCTGTCTTCCTTGTATATTCCCAAATTTCCTTGTTTTTTTTTAACTCCCTGTTCTAGGTATCTGCAAAAAAAAAACAAAAACAAAAACAAAAACAAAAACAAAACAAAACAAAAACCTTATGTTCAGTTTCTTAGCTTTCTGTTTATCACTTTTGCAATCTGCAATTACCTTGAGTGGACAATGCCTCTAACCTCTCTATATCTACGTAATCTTTGTCCTACCTAGATTATGTACAAATAATTTCTTCCTTGAAAACTATATTATGAATTTAAACAGATTTTTTAAAATGTGTTTTTCTGGGGCGCCTGGGTGGCTCAGTTGGTTAAGTGCCCGACTTCAGTTCAGGTCATGATCTCGCAGTTCCTGAGTTTGGGCCCATGTCAGGATCTGTGCTGACAGCTCAGAACCCAAAGCCTTCTTCAGATTCTGTTTCTCCCTCTCTCTCTGCCCTTCCCCCACTTGCACTCTGTCTCTCTCAAAAATAAACATTAAAAAGAATTTAAAAAATGTGTTTTTCTATTGTATGTACTATGCTATATTTCTATTATATGTATATATGTATTGCAAGGTTGGCCTGAGGGGCGCCTGGGTGGCTCAGTCAGTTAAGCGTTCGAAATTTGGCTCAGGTCATGATCTCACAGTCTGTGAGTTCAAGCCCCACGTCAGGCTCTGTGCTGACAGCTCAGGGCCTGGAGCCTCTTTCAGATTCTGTGTCTCCCTCTCTCTCTGCCCCTCTCCTGCTTGTGCACTCTCCCTCTCTCTCTCTCACAAAAATAAATAAACATTAAGAATTAAAAAAAAAAAAAAAAGGTTGGTCTGAAAACCATAGTCCACTTTTATCAGAACATCGTAAATGCTTTCTCTCATTTCTATTTGTTGTCAAGGGTTATTGATTAGTATTTCAGCTTTGTTTTGATTTGCTTAATATCACAAATTAGATATTATTATTACTGATTCATACAACCAATACTTGTATAGATTACCTGACATATTTTCCATTTTCTTTCCTTGGCTTACCTACTTGTTTCTCAGAGTTATTTCTAGGATCATTTTTCATCTCCCAGAATAATAAGCTCTGTACTTTCCTTTGCTGAGTTTCTGCTGTTTCCAAGCCCTTTAAGTTCCTTTTTGTCTGAACATGTCTTTATTTCACCTTCATTCTTGAATGATCATTTTCAGTGGTGCTCCGCATTTTTACTACTATGTGTCTCTGTGTGGATTTCTTTTATTTGTCCCATTTGGAATTGATCATGACTCCTAAATGAATGGAATCATGTCTTTCATCCATTTGAGGAACTTCTCAAAAAATTGTCTATTTGAATATGATTTTTCCTGCGTTTTCTCTAGTCTTTCATTATGGAAATCTAATTAGATATATATTAAACTGTCTTAGTTTAATATATTTTCTGTTTCTCATCTCTCTTTCATATTTTTCTTCTCTTTGTTCTAAATTCTGGTTAATTTATTCTGGATTGTCTCCCAGTTCTCAAACTCTATCTTCAGCTATGCCTGATCAAGTTGGCAGAATATTTAACTGGAGAGTGGCCTTTGCAGACAGACTGCTGAGGTTTTATACTTAGTTGCACTAACTAGTAGTTAAATAATTTAAGCAAATGTCTTAATCTCTTGTCCTTATTTTCTTTATAAAATAATGATAATCGTAATACATACTTCATGGGTTGTTATAAGGATTAAATCAGTCAGTCACTGTAAAGTGATCAGAGAGTAAAGCCTCATTAAGTGTTAGCTATTATTGCCTATTAATCTACTATTTAATCTATCCATTTACTTTTAAATTTCAAGGATTATATATTTATTTCTAAAATTTCTATGACTATTTTTCAAATTATTTATCCTTTATTATAGTTGCTTTTTTCTCATGACTTTGTTTCCCATTTTTATTTCTTTAGGCACATTTATTTTACTCTGGTCTAGAAACTCTAATTGAATGAAACCTCATCATGAAACTATGAGCAGTGCTAAAAAATTCTACAATGAAAGGTGTGGGTGTGTGTTATTATAAAATTAGGAAAATTATTGGATTTGGCTATTGTGACTAGCCTACTGAGTTTTGAGGTTCTGGGATTCAATCACCAATATTCAAGTCTGAATTATGGAAAAAGTTTTGAGGAGTTTTATTGAAGTCTTTGTAGATCTAATTTTGATGTTTGTTTTATATATACATTTTATTTTATTTATATGTTATTTATTTATTTATTTATTTATTTTTCAATATATGAAATTTATTGTCAAATTGGTTTCCATACAACACCCAGTGTTCATCCCAAAAGGTGCCCTCCTCAATACCCATCACCCATCCTCCCCTCCCTCCCACCCCCCATCAACCCTCAGTTTTTTCTCAGTTTTTAAGAGTCTCTTATGCTTTGGCTCTCTCCCACTCTAACCTCTTTTTTTTTTTTCCTTCCCCTCCCCCATGGGTTTAAGTTTCTCAGGATCCACATAAGAGTGAACACATATGGTATCTGTCTTTATCTGTATGGCTTATTTCACTTAGCATCACACTCTCCAGTTCCATCCACGTTGCTACAAAGGGCCATATTTCGTTCTTTCTCATTGCCCTGTAGTACTCCATTGTGTATACAAACCACAATTTCTTTATCTATTCATCAGTTGATGGACATTTCGGCTCTTTCCATAATTTGGCTATTGTTGAGAGTGCTGCTATAAACATTAGGGTACAAGTGCCCCTATACATCAGTACTCCTGTATCCCTTGGGTAAATTCCTAGCAGTGCTATTGCTGGGTCATAGGGTAGGTCTATTTTTAATTTTTTGAGGAACCTCCACACTGTTTTCCAGAGTGGCTGCACCAATTTGCATTCCCACCAACAGTGCAAGAGGGTTCCTGTTTCTCCACATCCTCTCCAGCATCTATAGTCTCCTGATTTGTTCATTTTGGCCACTCTGACTGGTGTGAGGTGATATCTGAGTGTGGTTTTGATTTGTATTTCCCTGATAAGGAGCGACGTTGAGCATCTTTTCATGTGCCTGTTGGCCATCCGGATGTCTTCTTTAGAGAAGTGTCTATTCATGTTTTCTGCCCATTTCTTCTTCTTCTCCACTGGTGTGGAGTTTGGTGAGCTCTTTATAGATTTTGGATACTAGCCCTTTGTCCGATATGTCATTTGCAAATATCTTTTCCCATTCCGTTGGTTGCCTTTTAGTTTTGTTGATTGTTTCCTTTGATGTGCAGAAGCTTTTTATCTTCATAAGGTCCCAGTAATTCATTTTTGCTTTTAATTCCCTTGCCTTTGGGGATGTGTCAAGTAAGAGAAAGTGGTCTAGTTTCAACCTTCTGCATGTTGCTGTCCAGTTCTCCCAGCACCATTTGTTAAAGAGACTGTCTTTTTTCCATTGGATGTTCTTTCCTGCTTTGTCAAAGATGAGTTGGCCATACGTTTGTGGGTCTAGTTCTGGGGTTTCTATTCTATTCCATTGGTCTATGTGTCTGTTTTTGTGCCAATACCATGCTGTCTTGATGATGACAGCTTTGTAGTAGAGGCTAAAGTCTGGGATTGTGATGCCTCCTGCTTTGGTCTTCTTCTTCAAAATTACTTTGGCTATTTGGGGCCTTTTGTGGTCCCATATGAATTTTAGGATTGCTTGTTCTAGTTTCAAGAAGAATGCTGGTGCAATTTTGACTGGGATTGCATTGAATGTGTAGATAGCTTTGGGTAGTATTGACATTTTGACAATATTTATTCTTCCAATCCATGAACAGGGAATGTCTTTCCATTTCTTTATATCTTCTTCAATTACCTTCATAAGCTTTCTATAGTTTTCAGCATACAGATCTTTTACATCTTTGGTTAGATTTATTCCTAGGTATTTTATGCTTCTTGGTGCAATTGTGAATGGGATCAGTTTCTTTATTTGTCTTTCTGTTACTTCATTGTTAGTGTATAAGAATGCAACTGATTTCTGTACATTGATTTTGTATCCTGCAATATATATACTTTTTAAAAATAATTTTGTTTTCTTGTACATTTTTCTTTTTCTTTATTGACAAGTTATTTTCCTTCAGGTCCTTTTTTCTCTGAGGTCCAGACATAAGGATGTATTCGCTGAGAGAGATTTTGCAATTACTTATATCAGGTATGTAAAGCTGCTACCTGATGATGATTCAAAATTAAGTCTTGTATTGAGTATCTTAAAGATCCTTAAATCAGATGAGGATTGGGGCGCCTGGGTGGCTCAGTCGGTTAAGCCTCCGACTTCAGCTCAGGTCACGATCTCACGGTCCGTGAGTTCGAGCCCCGCGTCGGGCTCTGGGCTAATGGCTCAGAGCCTGGAGCCTGCTTCCGATTCTGTGTCTCCCTCTCTCTCTGCCCCTCCCTCGTTCATGCTCTGTCTCTCTCTGTCTCAAAAATAAATAAACGTTTAAAAAAAAATTTAAAAAAAAAAAAAAATCAGATGAGGATCAGTTCATAACTATGAATTTTTGGAGAGATATTTTATTTCTCTGTTGTATGTTGAAAGGGGCCCCTAAAAGACATTCATATTTTAATCCCTGGAATTTGTGAATGTTACCATATTAGAGAAAAGGGTTTTTATAGATGCAATTAAGTTATGGCCTTTGAGATGGGGAGATTATCATGAATTATGTGGGCTGGCCCTGAATGCGATTACATGTATCCTTATAAGACAGAGAGAGAGGGGGATTTAATTATAGACCCCAGAGAAGGCACTGCGACTCCAAAGACAGAGGTTGGAGTTATGGAGCCACAAGCTGAGGAATACCAGCAGCCACCAAAGCTGAAGGAAGCACAGGATGAATTCTCCCCTAGAGCCTCTGGAAGAAGCACAGTCTTGCTGACACCTCGATTTTGGCCTCCAGAAATAAGTGACAACTTATTTCAGACTTAAGGCCTCCAGAACTGTGAACGAACAAGTTTCTGTGTTTTTCAGGTACCTCGTTTGTGGTACTTTTTATAGCCACCAAAGGAAACTAAGATCCCCTTCATTCAAAACCAAAGCTAAAACAAATTTCTCTGCTGTTTTTCTTTGTGGAATAGTAACACATAATCAGCATTTGTTGATTTAATTCACATTGATAACTCCATTTGTAAAACATAGTTCGTAGAAGTAGGAGAGGGTCACGTAGCTCCTACACCTTCAGTTAGAGTTTCCTTCCTTACTTTATTCCAGCAACTTGGCTGACTTACTGTCACGGTTGGTCCTTAGTTGCCCAGAGGAATTACAGCTTTCCAAAAGTATGTCTCCAAAATGTCATATGTGATGTGATCATCCTAATGTTAATCTTTAAATTTTTTTTTTCAACGTTTATTTATTTTTGGGACAGAGAGAGACAGAGCATGAACGGGGGAGGGGCAGAGAGAGAGGGAGACACAGAATCGGAAACAGGCTCCAGGCTCCGAGCCATCAGCCCAGAGCCTGACGCGGGGCTCGAACTCACGGACCGCGAGATCGTGACCTGGCTGAAGTCGGACGCTTAACCGACTGCGCCACCCAGGCGCCCCTAATGTTGATCTTTAAACAGATCATGATACCCTATTGCAATACATCACTGGGTTTTGAAAGCTAGCTGAAAAGTTGTCTTATTTTTATGCCTAGACTTTGCTTTTATTCAATACAAGTTTAGCTCCAAGCAACATTCGATTATTTGACTAGAGAAAAGTTTCAACAACTATGCCAGTAGTGGGCTCTGCTGCCTTTGATTTGGAAAAGGATCTTCGCAAAACCATTGCAACAGAAAGGTTTATTTCGACTTTATACATTAGTCTTCTAAAGGCCTTTGATCTCTTTAAAGGTGTTCATGGTCTAAATAACCACCACATTCTTATAGAAATCAGTGAAATCTGGATTTAAAATAATTGACACCTAAGGGAAAACTTATTAAATGTAGTAATCTTTATCCACCATGTAAAAGATATTTAGATCAAACATTAGAGATGAAGACTTTCTTTTTCCCTCCCCTTTTAAAAAATTAACTATATAAATATGAGTAACGATGTCTATTATTAAATAGGAAGGCACCTTAAAAGACAAGAATAAGTGGAGTTATTCTGTCAACGTTAGCCACATTCAAAATATATTCCCCCCCAATTTAATTCAAAACAGAAAAAAAAAACAGATGGTGCATACAAAGCAGTGACATATGATGACAAATTTAACTAACAAGCATTTGCATCTTTTAACATAACATGATTTTTCACTTAGGTGTAGATAGATGGTAAATTCTTCAAAAATCGGTAATTCCCACTTTGAGTTTAGGGATTCCTATGGGAATTTGTTTTATAGGGAATTTCTCACTACTTAATTTTTTTTTTCTCACAATTGCATTTACTTTCATCAGTCAAAGTTCAAATCTTATTATACCTTAAGTTTGAGAAGGAAACTGATCTTGAATATAAGGCATTTCACTCCTGGGATCTCATTTCAGTTACTAAAAGCCATATGGCTAAAGAATTGCTATGTTCCATAGTTTAGAAGTGCAATAGATTGTGCTGTGGAGGGACACCTAAGGGAAAGATAGGTTTTTTGTTTTTTTGTTTTTGTTTTTGTTTTTTTGAGGAGTTTGAATTAAAAGAACATATATAGCAATGAAATTGAGATAAGAGGACTATGAAAAAAAATATGGGGGAAAATCACTTCTGTGGCTCTTGAAAGAAATAGCAATACCCGTTTACATTTAACATCATGGCTTTTGAGTATGGAGCAGATTTTACTTGACTCTAAATTGAAATAACTTTGTATCTCTCTTGTTGGTCCTAAATAAAATTGTTTCCCTTTCTGGTTCATACTGCATGTGTTCTACCATTGTGCATGGTCAAGACAAAGATGGGTGAGATATTGTTTCATGGGCTTGGCATTCTTCCAAATTGTGACCATGAACTTCATACTTTATAAGTACAAATGCTTTGCATGACAGATCGCATTGATTCCATGTGTACTCCTTTACTAAGGTAAGCATGGCATCACTATACGTCAATTCAAACCACTGGCACATGCAGCTTTTTCCAGAAACCTGATCCCTGAGAGTCTGTGTTTTAATGATTGCAGCTTTCTGAGTGACACCAAATAAAGGTGCAATTGAGTTGACTTACGATGGAGAGCGTTATTTTACCTAACAGTACTTAAAATGGAAGAAGAATATAATTTAGGCTTTTTAGGCTAAACTTCTTTGACTATGTTGGTTGTGGGCAATTTTTCAAATAAAAGAAAGTATTTTCTTAGTGTATTTCCAAGAATAAGACCACACGTTTTAATATTTACAGGGATCATAGGAAAGAGAAAAGGATCCTTGCATAAAGGTTTAAAAAGTTGGGGGAAATGTTTTTCATGTGTGTGAGGGAGAGATTTTTTGAGAGAAAATAACTCAGTGGTACTCTCCAAGCATATGGAGCTTCATTATGAGTAACTGGCGGCTTTTTATCTCAAAAGAAGGATTACGTGGAATAAATAAGAAGAAAGTTATATAAGACATATAAATAAACTTCTGAAAGTCAGGTTGGACGACTCATAGACCTGATTTTCAAAAGCTGATTTGAAGAAGTTGCTGGACAGCATGAGAGAGACCTGACTTTTTGACATCCATATGTGTTTTGTTGTCTTAAGACTTCTTTACTATTGTCTGCAAAATGAAATGGTACAGTTTTATTGCAAACGGCTGCCTGCCTTTGTCTGGAACCTTAAGTATCTTTGGAAATTAGACATTTAAAATAAAGATTATTTGCCGTAACATAAGCCATATTTTGATCATCAGAATTTGTAGCAGTTGTTTCAGGATATCATGGGATTTTTCTTTGTTTCCATATTTTCCCCTTAAATTATACACATTTCCTGACCCTTTGCCAAGCCCGTGGTAGTGAAACATTATTTAGGAGATCAAACACAGATCATATGAAAGAAACATCTGTTGTAGCTATTGTTTTTCAGAAGTTCAGGTTGCCCAAGAGGTCCACCAGGCAATATTTTCCAATCATTTTTATACAACTGGGGGATCTTGGTGGCAGCGAAGGATAAAAGGCTGTTAATTTAATGTTTGAGATGCGTGTGTGTCCTGAAGTTATTTGTACTGAAAATGTTGTGGAAGAAAAAAAAATTCCATGGTGACTGTTTTAGGTTGTTTTTTTTTTGTTGTTGTTGTTTTTTTTTTTTTGTTTGTTTGTTTTGTTTTTTCTGCTCTGCGGCCTACTAAGGGCAAACATGCTTTGAGAGTGGATAAGAAAAAGCCAAAGAGCGGAAGGGATGCGAGGCAGCTGTTGCTTTAATTGTTTCTTGCTTTTCTAGTCCCATCCCCACCTATCACTTTAATCCCCAACATTTTCCTAACTCAATCCTCAAAGCACAGCTCATTTTCAGGGAAGAAACAGCTTCTTTCCAGGCCAACATTCTTCTCTACTCCCATTTCTTCTACCCGCTGCCTGGTAGTCAGCTGTGGAGCCTGCAATTCTCTTTTAAAACAGATCAAAAAGGGAAAGGTAATTTATATTTTAATGACAAGGCTTGGTTATGTGTTGGACACAGAGGGTTTATAGCCCTGGGAGGTAATTACTTGGGTTGAAAGGTGCTTCATCTGTTCAGATTGCAGCTTCCAACAGGGTGATGTTCTCAGTGAAACTGGTGATGGCAAAACCATCTGAGAAATCATGCAAGGAAATTTCATTAAAGGAACATTTCCCTTGTTCTCCTATTACTAAATTTAAAATTAATTACAAATTTTATTACTTTTATTAAAACAATCCAACTGAAACCCTTAATATGCTGTATAAAATTTACTATGTGGGATGCAACAAAGGATGGTCCAAAAAGCCCCGGACTGGGCTGCTCAGGAAACAACAGCATTGAAACTCACTCGTTCTGTGACCCTGGGCCTGACCTTTCAATTCCATTTTAGCTTGTGCCACATATGATCCTACAGAATATAGCAAAAAATCAGATTTTCTTTTTCCCGCAATTGGCATGGTCTTTTACATAGAATCCATTCTATCTGAAAGATGGGAGAATCAGAGTTAGGAAGGAACATTATTTTGTTACCTATATGTCAGAAGATGTTTACTTCAGTCTCATTTTGAGCTTAAAGGAGAATTGAACTAGTTAATATTCTCACATAGCTTCATCGTCATCATCATACTACTACCCATGACAACCCCTTTCAAAATACTATATTATCCCAAGGGCTAGAAAAATATCATACTATCCAAAAGATCAAGAATGGAGTCAATAACTAGTGTTATATGGAATAACAATATGATGCAATATTATAAGAGACATTAAATTTTTTTTAATGTTTATTCATTTTGAAGGAGAGAGACAGAGCATGAGTGGGGGAGGGGCAGAGAGAGAGAGGGAGACACAGAATCCAAAGCAGGCTCCAGGCTCTGAGCTGTCAGCAAAGAGCCTGCCACGGGGCTCGAACTCACTCAGATCATGACCTGAGCCGGCTGGATGCTTATCTGACTGAGCCACCCAGGTGCCCTATAAGAGACATTTAATATGTAATTTTGAAACTTTTATTTTAAAATAATTTTAGGCTTACGTTAAAATTACATTAGACAAAATTAATTCAGAAAGTTCCCATGTATACTTCACCCAGCTTCCCAACATCTTGTATAACCTTAGCATAATTCCCAAAATTAAGAAATTGAGTTTGGTACAACACTCTTAACTGCCAATTTTATTTGGATTTCACCAGTTTACCACTAATAGTACTTCTTCTCTTCTGGGATCCAATCCAGGATACCACAATTCATTTAGTTTCATGTCTTCTTGGTCTTTCCCAATCTGTGAAAGTTCCCTAGCCTTTCCTGTCTTTTACGATTGTGATAGTTTTGAATAGTGGTGGCTAGTTATTTTGTATAATGCCCTATAGTTTGTATTTGTCTCATCTTTTTTTTTCAAAATTAGATGAAGGGTATGCATTTTTGGCAAGAATACCATAGAAATGATGTGTCCTTGTAAATGTATCATATCAAAGGGTACGTGATATTGATATGTCTTGTTTAAACTTGATCACTTAATTAAAGTGATGTCCGCTATTCCCATAATGCTACTATTTTCTCCTTTAGAATTAATTAATATCTTGGGGGGAAATAGATAATTTGAAATGGAAAAATATCCCCTTCTTTTCCAACTTTTGCCTACTGCTTTTGGCCTCCATCTTTGGATCTTGTTTGCAACAATTATTACTGTAACTTTCTAATGGTCATTTTCCATCTCCTTTGTCTTTCTACATTTATTAATTGAAAGCACTTTGTAAGGAAGAGCTGCTACTTCTTCCTCATTTATTCAGTATGGGATGCTCGGTATTTACCTTATTCTGTAGGCTATAACCTAACACTATCTTTGTTAATTTTCTTTCTCAAAAATTTCCAGCTTCGGCCAACAGGAACTCTTACAGGTTGGCTTTATGATCTTTCAGTTTGAGTACTTCCTTATTGTATGCCGCCACAATATACTCCAGGCTTATTTTGCATTTGCTTGCCCCAGCCCTGGAATCAACTATTTTGTCAAAGAGCACTTGATTCCTTTAATTAGAGAATGCTATCGAGACATCAAGATCTGGGTGCTAAGTGTGTTCACTGCTACTAGCATGATATTTAGTAACATCCATCCAAGCCGTCTCAGTAGATGTAGGATATATAGTACTCAGCCAAACATACACACATGTCTTAAGTTACATATCTGAAGTTGCCTTCGTGGCATAAAACCATGAATTCATACTGAGACTTCTCATTGTAATCCATCACCACATCCCCTACTCCAGTCTTCTCATATTTTTAAATTGCAATTTTTTTCTGCAATTTTTCAAGTAAGAAACTTGACTCTCATTATCTACAATATACTTACTGATTCTTTCAAACCTAATATACACAAAAGTTATTTTCAGAATTGCTTACCCATACCCCTGCAAGAAACAAATCTGCTAAATATAGTAAATGTACTTTCTTATAGTTCTTTTTGCCTTTGACTTACAGTATCCAAAATATTGATTCCCAAAGTAACTTCAGGTTAGTTCTTTTCTTTAAAAAAAATTTATTTATTTTGAGAGAGACAGTGAGAGCATGCATGTGCATGGGTGGAGGAAGGGCAGAGAGAGAGAAGAGAGAATCCCAAGCAGGTTCTACACTGTCAGTGTGGATTCAATCCCGGGAACCTTGAGATTAGGACCTGAGCCAAAATCAAGAGTTGAATGCTTAA
Source organism: Puma concolor (assembly GCF_028749965.1). Taxonomy (NCBI): domain Eukaryota; kingdom Metazoa; phylum Chordata; class Mammalia; order Carnivora; family Felidae; genus Puma; species Puma concolor. Next base: position 83,598,159 of record NC_141671.1, read on the forward strand.
CCGAAGTCCCAGGTTAGTTTGTTTCTTACCTACCCACCGTAGCGTGGGTTTTTATTCATTTGCAATATACTAAGTTTATTTGTTGAATTTTTTGTTCCATTTTGTTTTCTCCTCTCATTCTAGTTGAATATTTTCTATCTAAAGACTCTACAAACTATATAAAAGCTCTCTGTCTAGCCTGAGATCACAAAAATTTTCTCCTATATTTTCTGCCAGAAGTTCTATGGTTTTGTATTTTACATTTTGGTCTATGAACATTATGAGTTAATAAAATATGGGTTGAGATTCATTATTTACACCGGAAACATGGATGTGCATTTTTTCGATCACTATTTTCAAAAATAGACTATGCTCCCTTCACTGTAATTCCTTCATACTTTAAAAAAAAATCACTTGGGGGGCACCTGGGTGGCTCAGTCGGTTAAGCAGCAGACTTCGGCTCAGGTCATGATCTTGCGGTCTGTAAGTTCGGGCTCTGTGCTGACAGCTCAGAGCCTGGAGCCTGTTTCAGATTCTGTGTTTCCCTGTCTCTAACTCTCCCCCATTCATGCTCTGTCTCTCTCTGTCTCAAAAATAAATAAACATTTAAAAAAATCACTTGAAATGATGCTGTGGGTATTTTTCTGGACTTTTCCCCATTCATTTACTTATCACTTCACCACTACCACACTATTTTGATGACTGGAGCTTCATATTAAATCTTGAATTAGATAGTGCTAGGCTTCAATTTTGTACTTAATTTTCAAAATTAATTGAACTCTTCTAGTTTCTTTGCTTTTCCATATGCAGTTTAGACTCAGGTTATTAATTATCCACAAAGAAAAAGAAAAAGGCCACCTGGGAATTTGATTTGGGTTGGGTTGAATATATATGAATATATATATATATATATATATATATATATATAAATATAAATTTAGAAATTATTTATTTCTTAATAGTATTCAGGCTTCCAATCCATGAACACTGTATATCTCTTCATTTATTAAATTTTCTTTGATTTATTTCATCAGTGTTTTATAGTTTTCAGCATGCTTATTGTATGCATATTTTGTTAGATTTATACCTACGTATATCATTTATCTCTGTTGTAAATTTTACTGTACTTTTATGTTTCAATTCCCAGTTATTGCTTGAAAGTATATAAAAATACAAGTGATCTTTGTATATTGATTTGATATCTTTTGAGCTTTCCAAACTGACTTATGAGATTTAGAAGCTTTTTAAAGATGCTTTAGGATTTTCTACATAGACGTGTTGTTTGTGAATACAGATATACTTCTTTCCATCTTTCCAATCTATGTGCCTTTTGTTCTTTTCCATGTCTTATTCAACTCTCTAGAACTTACAGTACAGTTGAATAAAATTGTGAGAAAGGACATTTTTGCCTGGTTCTCACTCTTGTGGAAAAACATTCAGTCTTCCATCAGTAACTATAAGGACAATGCTCAGTTTTAAGTAAAATCCCTTTATCAGGTTAAGGAAGCCTTCCTTTACTGTTAGTTTCCTGAGAGTTTTAAATCATGAATAAATGTTGAACTTTGCTAAAAGCCCCCCCCCCCCCCGTATATTGACAGGATTAGATAATTTTCTTCATTATTCTGCTAATATAATGAATTATTTTAGTTGTTTTTCTTTTCTTTTCTTTTTTTTTTTTTTTGGAGATCTTGCTTCTTTTTTAAATTATTTTTTTAATATGAAATTTATTGTCATATTGGTTTCCATACAACAGCCAGTGCTCATCCCAACAGGTGCCCTCCTCAAAAAAATATGGAACACTTCACGAATTTGCGTGTCATACTTGTGCAGGGGCCATGCTAATCTTCTCTGTATCGTTCCAATTTTAGTATATGTGCTGCTGAAGCGAGCACTATTTTAGTTGATTTTCTAATGCTGAACCAGGTTTGCATTTCCTCAAATGAACCCCACTTAGATGAAGTCTATTTTTCTTTTTATATATTCCCGGATTTTGTTTGCTAATAGTTTGTTGAGAATTTTTGCATCTAAGATCTTATGGGATATTGGTATTTAACTTTCTTTTCTAATCTTTATTTGGTTTTGTTATTAGAGTAATGCTGACCTACTAAAAGGAGTTAGGAAGTATTTCCTCTTCTTCAATTTTCTAGAAGAGTTTGTATTGATTTGGTGGTATTTCTTCCCCAAATATTTCTCAGAAATGACCTGTGATGGCATTTAGGGACTGGACTTTTCCTAAGTGAAGTATTTTAAATTATTAATTTAAATTATCTTATAGGTATAGGGACATTCTGTTTCTTCCTTCTGAGTGAGTTTTGGCAGTTTGTATCTTCCAAGGAGTTAGTTGGTTCATTGAAATTGTAGAATCTATAGGCATAGATGTCACTGACATCTATATTTTTATAGAATCAGTTTTGTTTTCATTGTTTTTCTCTATTTTCATTTTTTAAAATTTTATTCATGTTTGCTCTTAATTTTATTATTTCTGTTCTTCTGCTGTCTTCACGTTTAATTTTGGCTTCATTGTTTAGTTTCTCAAGCTAGAAGCTAAGGTTATTGATACTTTACTTATTTTTTCAAAACAAGTGTTTAGCTCTATTAATTTTCCTCTACACATTGCTTTAGATATATCCTATAAATTTTGGTGGGCTATATTTTAATTTTACTTCAACTCAATTTTTTTTTTAATTCCCCTTGAGGCTTTCCCTTTGCAATATAAGTTATCTCAATGTATGTTATTTAGTTTCTAAATATTTGCAGATTTTCCAAATATATTTTTGTTTTGATCCTCCTTTAATGCCCTTATGAACTTCTATTTGTGTTATTTTTAGTCTTTTTAATTTGCTAAGATTTTGTTTATGGCCAGAATGTAGCCTATGTTGACGAAGATTTCATGTGTACTTGAAAAAAATGTGCATTCTGCTATATTCTTTCAATAAGATCAAATGTATTAAAAGTATTTGTTATGTCCATCATATACTTACTGACTTATTTGTTCTGTTAATTCCAGGGAGAGAGAGAGAGAGAAAGAGAGAGAGAGGGAGAGAGAGAGAAGCTGAAATCTCCAACTATAATTATAGATTTGTCTATTTTTCCCTTCAGTTCTTTTGCGTTTTGATTAATATATTTTGAAGCTCTGCTTTTAGATATGTAATAGTTGATAAGATTTTAATTAAATATAGACTGACACACATGGATTTATCTCAAGATGATTCAGTATAAGAAATAAAAAAATTCCCATTTATAATTCTTTGAACATATGTTGAAAATTAGAGGCCTGTATCTTGTACTTCATATTAAGTCAGAAAACTTTTCATGGACATAACAGAAATTAAATAGTCCTTGAAGGGAAGCTAATTCTATTCTGCTGTTTCTTTAATACGTCTGGTATCGCCAAACACTGAAAGCGTTTACCTTTTAATAAACGGGGTCAATTTTTTTTTTTTTTAGTAAAACTCAAGACGCTTAGTTATTTTGTGCTTGGTTCTTAAAATGACATATTTTGCTTATTTTTGAATATCTTTATTTATATACAATTACCTTTAAAGATTATACTTGAAGGGTTTGGGAGATAGGATTTTAGGAGTCCTCAACATTCACACCCTCTCGTGTATATGCACAATCCCTTCACAATCCCTTTTCCTTTAGTGTGGGCAGGAGATGTAAGTTTGATGGAATATCATTTCAATGATTACATTAAATCTAAGGGACTTTCTAGATATAAAGATGTTAAGTGTTTTGTAATCAGTAGACATTAAGTTAATTAAAGGAAGATTACCCAGGTGAGCCTGACTTTATCAGGTGAATTCTTTAAAGGAGGTTCTAGAGTCAGAGGAAGAAAAATTCAGAGAGATGTGAAACAGCAGATATGCTCTTCTATTGACCTTGAATGAGTACTTTAAATATTTGAGTTACCATAAATTCCTTGGTATAGTAGAGAAAGAATCTAAACCTTAGGGAGGAAAAAAATACTGGATTGGATTTGTCACACACACACACACACACGCACACACACACACACACACAAACCCTAATTATATTTCCTGACAGGACTTGGAATATATTCACCAAAACACTGAAAGAATTTTACAGATTATGGAGCATTAGCATCTTGTAAAGTATTGTAGTGACTGTAATTGTGGCTGTATTGTAGTGACAGTGCTGCTGTCATTGACAAGATTTCTCCTATTTCATCGATTATAGCAAGCCCCTAAATGGCAGGACAAAGTAGTAGCATTTATGGAATATGTTATGGCATATGTTTTCCATAATATTGAAGAGAGCTAGTGTGGTAATCAGAATGGTCTGACTTACAGGGGTATTAGTGGTGATAATTAATCATGGGAATCATAGAATCTCCTCTTTATAACCCCAAAAATTCTAAGACTAGAGATTCTAGGACCATGATGATCATTGCCACTTTCCCAGTACCCAGGCCTGAGTCAGTTCCTAGTTTTCAAGGGACGCCTGACAACAAAGTTTGGTTTGAGTTCGAGAGCTGGCAAGAATGGCAATAAATGTGGATAAGGTTACTTTTCTTTTCAAAAACTTGATGGATTTTATTTAGCCCAATATACACAGAATATCACCATTTTCACCTTTCAGTGAGGCCCATCAGGAGCTGATTTTACACCTCCATTCAGAGACAGTGAGGCATTGTGAGTCCCAGCCATACTTTTGTTAGGGTGGTGTGGGTGGGGACCAATGAACTGCTGAACATAAATACCTGGCCAGTTCTCTGGCTATACTTCAAGAGTGGAATACCTGCTAAAAATAAAAAAAACAAACACAAAATTGAATCCACAATATTAGAATATCCAAATTGTCCAGGATACAATAAAAAAAAAAATCACTCATTATACCAAGAACAAGGAAATCACAACATGAATGAGAAAAGACAATGAACAGATAGATGCCAACACAAATATTAGAATACTTAAAAAGGATTTCAAAGCAGCTATAATAAAAATACTTCCACAAAGAATAGCCATTCTCTTGAAAAGAAAAAAACGTAGAAAACCTCAGCAAAGAAATGGATGTTATAAAAAAGGAACCAAATGGAAACTGCAGTACTGAAAATATAATAACCAAAATTAAAAACTTGCTAAATGGACTCACTAGGAAAAGACAGAGAGTAGAATCAGTGAACTTGAAGATTGATCAATAGAACTGAAACAAAATGGACTAAAAAAAAATGAACAGTGTTCAGGGACTTGTAGGAAAATAATGAAAAGCTATCATTTCTCCCACAGAGTGGTACTCACGGTGGCAGCGTCCACCTGCACAGTGGGAGAAGCCAAGGTCCCCCGGCCGGGGCGCGGGGGGCGGGGAGGAGGGGGGAGGTGGCTGCTTCACCTTTTAGACCTTTTTCTCTTGAAATGGTGCTGCTTTGCTCTCTTTCACCGGTTGTCATGAGCGATAGCCTCTGCCCCAGGAAAAGGAGAAGGAATGGCAATGAAGATCATCATCTTCCCCCACCCCTCCACCACCCTAGACCAAAAGGAGTGCTGGAAACCCTGTCTTTCATGATTCCTGGGACACAGTCTTCAAGCAGTGGTGGAAGCAGCAGCAGCAGCAGTCTGCACTGCACTACCACCCTTACTTCCACATCAACCAGACCCTGAGGAGGCCCACGTTCATAGCCTACGGCACCAAGGACACGATGACCTCCAACATGATGTGCGGGCCGTTTCTTGCCTTCTGTGAAGGGATAGCGCCATTCAGATTTGGTATTTCAGCTTAAGATGTTTTTAAAAATTGCACAAAAATATGCCTGTTGGCTTTTCAGGCTAAATTTGAAATAATAGGTTAACAGGCAGTCGTTTACCTGTGGTTTTGCTGCACTATTGCAATTTCAAAGGGGTTTTGAAACAATTTTTTAGAGGATTCTTTTCAGGGTGGATATCAAATCTATGTCAGGGTAATGGTATGAGGAAATCTCATGTGCATATTGAATCCATAGTTTGTCTCATTCAGACTGATTTCCAAATCTGTCAATTAGAAATCCTACTTTATGTAAAAAAGCCTTGTAAAAATACAGGATCTTGAATTTTTTTAATTCAGTAAAGTAGTAAAGAGTATCTAGTTTCCATGAAAAAAAAAGTTATCATTCTTATCATTAGAGTCCCAGAAGGGGAGGAGAAAGGCAATCATACTGCAAAAGCTGTACTGGAAAAGCATTTGATGAAATAAAGGCTGAAAGTTTCCCAAATTTGATGAAATACATAACTTTATAAATTTAAGAAGCTTGTGAATGTCAAATAAGATAATCCCAAAAGTCAAACAAAGATGCATCATAATTAAACTTCTGAAAACTAATACAGATGCTGCATTAACTTTAGGAGAACAGCAAATAAGAGCAGATATCTCTTCTGAAACTATGGATGCCAAAAGCAAGTGACACAATATGTTTCAAATAGTTGAAAGAGAAGTGTCAACTTCTATATCTATTCTTCAAATTCTATATCCAGTGAGACATCTTTCAGAGATGAGAAAGAAATCAAGACATTTGCAAATGAAGGAAAGCTAAGGGAATTTCTTACTAACAAACTTACCTTTAAACAATGTCTAATGAAAATTCTCTAAAAGGACAAAAAATTGTAACAGAAGACTTTGACTTCAGAAAGGAAAAAAAAAACATTGGAATGTGTAAAAAGAGGGGTGAAATAATAGATGCCTTATTACTCATGAGTTTCCTACATCATATTTGGTGGTTTAAACAAAATATTTTAACACTGACTACTGTGCTGCTCAATCTATATAAAGGAAATACTTAAGACAATTATATTTTTTAAAAGGGAGGTTAATGGAACTTAAATGAAAGTAAGTACACTCCACTGAATTTGGTAAAATATCAATTGTAGTCCACTATGATATTATGTAGGTATGTTGCAATATCTAAAGTAGCCACTAAGAAAGTTTAAAACTCAATGATACTATAAATAAACTGTGACAGAATCCTAAAAGAATGTTAAAATAACTCATGAAAAAGTAATAAAAGAGAGCAGAGGACTAAGAAACAGGCAATATACATAAAGCTAATAACAAAACAGACTTGAGCTGTAACATATCAATAATTACCTTAAATATAAATGGTCTAAATATATAAATTAAATGAAGTTGGTTGAGTATAAAAATAATTCAGGTATATGTTATCTACAACTGGCTCACTTCAAATACAATGGTATAGGTAAGCTGAAAGTAAAATGATGGAAAATCTTTGGAATTAGGACTAAAGAATTCTTAGAGTTGATACCGAGAGCATTAAATACTCTGAAAAAATGACAAATTGGATGCCATGAAATTTAAAAACTTTTGCTCAATGAAATAACCTATGAAAAGATATAAAGATAAGCTAAAGACTGGAAGCAAATATTTGTAAACTACATGTTGGACAAAGGACCAGTATCTAGAATATATAAAGAATTTTCAAAACTCAATAGTTAAGGAACAATCTAATTAAAAAATGGGCAAAAATTATGAATATACATTTCACCAAAAAGGATATGTAGATCACAAATAACACATGAACAGAGGTTTAAGATCATTAATTATTAGATAAAGCAAGATAAAACCATAATAAAATACCACTATACATTTATCAGAATGGCTAAAGTAAAAAGTACTGATAAGCATACAGAAAAATTGGATCAGTCATGTATTGCAGGTGGGAATATAAAATGGTGTAGCCATTCTGGAAAATAGTTTGGCAGTTTCTTATAAAACCTAATGAGCAATTGTCATAGTCCTTAACATTTTAGCTCTTGGGTATTTATTCCAGAGAAAGAAAAATGTATGTTCACACCAAAACCTATAAACAGATGTTCATAGAAGCATTATTAGTAATAGCCCAAAATGGAAAGAATCCAGATGTCTTTCAATGGTTGAATGGTTACAATTAAACCAATAGAAGTATTTCCATACCATGGAATACTACTCAGAAATAAAAAGGAACAAATATTGATCCATGCAACATCCTGGATGAATTCCCAGAGAACTATGCTGAATGAAAAAAAGCCAATCCCCAGAGGTTACATGCTGTCTAATTCTATCCGTATAACATTCTTGAAAGGATAAAATTATAGAAATGCGGAACAGCCAGGGCCCAGAGACAAGAGGTGGATGTGGTTATGAAGAGATGAGGGATCCTTCTGGTGATGGAAATGTTCTATATTTTGACTATATCCATGTCAGTATCTGGGTTTTGATACTTTAATACAGTTTTGCAAGATGTTACCATCCAGGGAAATTGGGTACATGGAACACAAGTCTCTACATTATTTCTTTCAGCCACATGTGACTCAAAAATTATCTTAAAATCAAAGTTTAATATTAAAAATGATAAAGAATTTAAAATACTATGAACACAAAACAGTGACATTAATTACCATGCAACTCTATACCAGTACCTTTAAAAAACTGAAAGAAATCCAGGTTTAGTGGAAAGAAAAAATCCCAAGAAATCAAACTTCTTGGTACATTCTGTGCTTTGAGAGCATCCAGTGTTTTACTTCCAGACCTAGCATGGTTTATCTTTCAGCTCTTAAGGCTGTTGAAGTGTATGTGCTAATGCATTTTACACTCCTCAGCGTACAACCTTGTCGCTATTTACCCTCTTCCCATCAAAGCAGTTGCTCAAGTGTTTGTTCTCAGCCTTCCTTTCGTGGACACATTCTAAGAGAGGGCCAGTCAGCTATGGTCATCATAGGTCTCCTGTTGATGACTGTGCAACCAAGATCACTGTCTAGGGATCACCGCAGACAGGATCAGGATGACCAATACAAACTTCTTTCTCATCACTACAGCATCTAGTCTCCTGGGGTGAAGTTTGCTAAGGTATTATACTCCCTTTGTAGCAAGTTGATACATATATGACTCGCATCTCTTTGCTTTCTTTGCCACTTATTCTGTCTTTGCCAACTCCTCTGTTAATTATCTCTACCTACTCTTCCATTCTAGTCTCAGACCAGTTCTGATAGGGTAGACTATGCTACATAAACACATTTTTCTCTGGGTTGGAGGCTCTGGATCTTCCCATTATTTCAAATTTATTCAGGGACTAAGGTGCAGATGGAATATTCTATTCCCCTTCTCTAACTTAGGGAGAACATCTTCATTTGTATGTAAAACTATAATGAACTCCCTCTGGTAATCCAGGCAGATCACCCTACTCCTCTTACACTGATGCCACCTTTCACCTAATGAGGTTGATTATGAAAGGATTTGCCTAACCCATCTTGAAGGAGATAGGATTGTGGAATTAATTTCTTCTAGAAATTAATTTTCTTTTCATGCTCTGATATGAGAACTCTAATAGGACTTCCAGATATGTACATGCCTATATCCAGATATCTTAATAATTTTTGCGCCTCCTTTCTGCAGGTGGAGTGCCTCATCTAAGACCAGCTGTTTTTTTTTTTTTTTTTAAGCCTTATCTGAATATTTTTATTCTGTTTAGTGAATCACTAGATTTTAACAGTTGGTGGTGGTGCTTTGATTTTGTTGCAAATGGTTCACAACCATAGATAGGCCTTCATCACCTCACTGTTACTCCAGTAATTAGAAGTATGATGCTCCAGTGAAGGACCTGCTTGTCAGGCATTAAGTTTGCTTCACTAAATCTCAGTGAATGACTTTATGAATATAGGCAGGTCATACTCTTTTGGCAATATCCAAAGGTGTTATGAAGGTGTGCTTTACAACCCTCCCAGTGAACACTAACTACTTGCTATCCATAACTGGGGAAGGAGAAAATAGTATTTATGAGGTTGTTTATCACAGACATTCATCTAGAGTCTGGACAGTGCGCTAATTCTATGGTCATATAATCATTGCTGTTTTAATTTATAGCAAACCATTCCAAAGCCCTATCCTATTATATAAAAAATAAAAAAAAAAAATTAAATGGGAAATTGGGATTTACCAAATACCTCTCTTTCATGATATCAGTGGGTCTGTGATTTCCTACTTGGTAATAAGAAATATTGATAAGGTTTAATCAACTAACAACAGTGGGGGCAAATCTGGCATTTCCAGGGACATGGTATGGATCTTTGTACTCATGTTGTGAACTGTCATTGCCTCTTAGTTTCCTCGATGTAACTGCCCATAATACAGATGGCTCACCTACTAGTGATATTCACAACTGGCCCTGCTTTGTACCCTGTTGTTTGTGGACTCAAGATGAGTGATAGTAGAAACTCATTTTTTTTGAAGGAACTAATTTCAGAGGGACCAGAATCACACTAGAATGACATCCCCTGGACTTGCTTCCCCCAAATGCCACAGAACATCTTTTCTAAACCCTGACCCACTTTCATCGTATCCTAGCTTGCTATTCCCTGGTGGCCCTGGGACACTGCCCAAGCCTTAGTGGCATTTATTCCAGTTATTCCATGAGATATTCCTTTTACTTCTTGTGTTTTGCTAGGGCATTATAAGTTGATTTATGTATATGCTTGTGGCTTTCTTTCTGCTCTCTCTCTTTTTAGAATTCCTTCAGTATTTTTCCACTCTCTCTCATTAGTTTATAAGTGCTTTTGTAATCCCCCACAGTTCTATGTATAGTCAACTTTTGATTATCTGAGCTAATGGAGGGGAGCATTAGCACGGATGATATCAGAGGACAAATAAATTTCCCAGGGGTTTGCATCAATTCTGTGAAAGTATCTGAGTCCCAGAGGCAGGGCAACTAAAATCTAAGAGAAGCAGAGAGCAGAGAAGCATTCTGAATGAAAGAGTGAGATGTCACATTCTCACAGGTCTGTGACCTACTACCGCAGCTGCTGGTGAAATTTTGTTCTACCCTGGCCAGACTGTTGGGAGATTCTCAAGAGAGGGGCTCCAAGGATCTTTGGGCATGAATCCCACTCCACTGGCCCTCTCCCTTTTGTCATCAGTGTTTGGCTTAACACAGTATTGGGCCAGGGCAGTAGAAATGCCATAAATGGATGAAAGAAGAGTAACAGGGAATTAGTAACAGGGAATTCTTGGATGAGAAATCAACAAAATAGAGCTTTTAGGAAGCAGGGAAGTGAAACACTGTTTGTGAAAGCACCTTAAGGGGAGCACATGTTAATTGGATAAAGGTTTTTCCCTTCAACATCAGCTTCCAGCTCTCACCTTCAACATAGCAGGTGCTTTATTCATGTTGGAGGAAGGTGAACAAGCAAGCAGAAAGAGAAAAGAATGAAAAAAGTGATAGAAATGTTCTGAGTAGTCTGGAAGCTACTATTCACTAAATCTACTTTCTGTGTAATTGAACATTCTGTTTGCATACTATGGGTATTTTAAGAATAACTATAGGAAGGCTGTCTGGGTATCTGGTTAGAAATGCTTTTCGTTTTTTATTGTTGAAGACCAAACCTATGCAAAAGTAGTTCTTGTGGTTTCATGGCAGGGGACCAAGGGAATTAACATTCTTTGAGCAGCTACTATATTCCAGGTAAGCACTTTCATTATTTCATCTTGTTTATTACTTACAAAAATCCTATGAAATATTATTATTATGCCTACTTTACATGTAAAGCAACAGAGGGTCATGGTTGTTAAGTATGTTCCCCAGTGTCATCTAGCTAATAAATATCAAACTGGACTTCAAATCAGTCCCTTTCTTTTGAAACCATCTACTCTTTATTCTACACTGTGCTGCTTCGCGGTAATAATAGTGGCTACAATTTAACAAATTCCTGCTGTGTGAAGGCCTTATATTTATGTAATTTTTAATCTTCCCATTATCCTAGACAGGTGGTATTGATATCTACATTTCCAAAATAAAGATAGAGCTACAAAGCTAAGAATGATAACCAAGGTCACTGGTAGAGTTAAGATTTCAACTAAGTCTCTTTTTGAGTTATGCCGAGAATTTTCCCACTATATTCTGGTTTCTTTTTGTAAATATCATGTTCTTTCACTTGGGCCACATATTATTCACTGTAATCAACCCCAAAATTTTATTGTCGATGGTTCACTGCAATATCATCATTTCATGAATCTCGAGTAACTATATGTTTCAATTGTAGAAAGACAACTTCTGTGCCTGTATTCAACCCCAAGTCCACACCTATACACATGCACACACAGGCAGATATACATTTATTATTTCACAAGTTTCCACATTCCTATTGCAAAAAGAAATCCAGTTTCAGATAATGCTCATAGAACTAGAACACATTTATAAGGAAAGTATAAGATCTCACTACCACTAACAATCATTACTTTGTATCAGATAGTGCTAGATAGAAGCCTGATTTAGAAATTTGCTGTGGTTCTCCCTCAATGTGAAAATCAGTCTCAGACTTCAGGTGAAACAGCATAATCCTTACTATTAATGTCTACAAAAGTAACGTGGCACTTTTGATCCGTTGATCTTTTAGTTTGGAGGAGAATGAGAGAAGCTGAAGTCATGAAGGTTCTGAAAGTCTATTTTATATTTACTTGTAGACACTATTGCATTTGTGTCTCACTGGTGTCTTTGGCAACAGGGACATATGGCCTGTCTCTAGGGAAAGCTGTTTCACCTGGCAAAAAGGCCTCTCCAGAGTCTCTTTGGGCACAGGAAGGGAGGTGGCCAGCTCTTCCAGGAAGAAGGTGGTCACAGAGAAGCATGTGAGACAGGATGTCTCTCCTTGCCCATGGTAAGCTGTTGCTTTGGAGTTTTCACCCAGCATCCTCTAATTGCTTTTCCTCCACACTTGTCCTCCGGACAACAATATTGCAAGAACAACCTACCAGTGTCTCTGGGTGATGGAGAGTGAATTGGATGGGAATTTTCGAATAGCAGGAGGAGAGAGAACTTGCAATCAAAGTCCTTCCCTTTCTAGATTCTCTTGGCATGGCTGATACTCCATCCTCCTTCAAGGTCTAGGTTGCGACCCACACAGCTGGCCAGGGGGGGATCTTTTCATTACACAATAGAGAATGAGATACAGGCTGGGTGAGCCATATCCTGTAGGGCCCAGTGGAGGGGTAACTAAGAGACACCCAGGAAAAACTCCAGCAGAAGCCTGGATTTTGCATGATGGGCCACTCCATAGTGATCCTTCCAGAGGCTCATCCTTCAGTGAAAGAGAAGGGAAGGGAAGGGAAGGGAAGGGAAGGGAAGGGAAGGGAAGGGAAGGGAAGGGAAGGGAAGGAAGGAAAGAAGGAAGGAAGAGAGAAAGAAAGAAAGAAAGAAAGAAAGAAAGAAAGAAAGAAAGAAAACAAACTAGACTTCAGGATGACTGTTGCTGAAATCAACTTGCTCATTCCATGATTTGATAAGTGCTTAACCCTTGCCAACTGTGCGGTGTTAGCACTACACTGTTTTGGAAATGTATGGATCTCATATTTTAGTACTGATCATACCTGCCAGGAGCCCCCTACGTTTCCAGGTTTGAATCCTCTTGACTGTCTCTGAATATAGAGGCTGGTTCTCTGACCTTCTTTCAAGGTCATCGGGTTTTCTTTGTACTTTTATGTCCTTTCAAAATTTTCTGCTTTCTTTTTGATTTTACTCCTTTTCAATTTATTTATGTGTGACAGCCTCAATCATCCAGTTATCAATTCAGTAAAATCTGTCTTGCAGAATGTCCATTTTATCATTCAAGCCTGAAATCTGTTCTGCAATCCTTTTATTTCCCTCCTGAATTGCTTTCAAAGCCCTCTAGGGAGCTGGCCTGCAAAAATAGAGAATTCTCACATTGTTTCGATGAAAGGTGCTATATAACCACACAGCAGGATTATTGTTCCCTTTTCTCTTTCATTTTGGTCGCCCTGACTGATCTGCTCTGCATTGCAAGCGCAGTGGCCTTTTTTCATCTTAATTTTATTCACTGCTGTGGTTACTTTCTTTCTGGGAACATCAGATAGGTGTTAAGTAAAAGATGGGCATGGGTGTCACAAGGAGAGTCTAGGCACCTCCCTTCCCCTGTCACTGATTGCTAACACTTTGTCTGACCATTCAGCTGAGCCCAGCTGCCACTGCCATGATCTCTTCCCTGACTAGGCTCAAGGTCCCTGGGAGGTTTTGCTTTGTGCATAGAACTAGCCTAACCCAATCAAGGCAAACTGCAAAATTAAATTAATTTAACTCGTTCATCTAGGTGTTTAATGTAATATTTTGACAGATCTGCATAAACTGAACTTCCTAAATTTGGCATAAGGGAATAAAATTGATGGATTCAAATTCATTTCTGTTGGTGAAATGCAGAGATTTGTAATCCATCAGCTGTTCTCCCTAATGCACCATCTAGACAGCTCATGCTGCCTTCGGTTGGCATGAAGTGCAAACACCTCGGCTTAAATAATAGTAGCTGCATAACAAAAATTAGCAAAGCCAGTTTTAAGTGAAGATTTGACATTAAATCAATATGTTTCAAAACAAACTGAAGCCAGGAATAGAGGGGGAGATTAAAAATTGTGCTATTTTTACCTCCGGAAGAGGAATTCAATATGGCTCATAGGAGAACATTAACTATTAAAGACAAAGCAATAAAAAACTCAATGAAGAAAGTCTTTGTGGTTGTGGGAGGTGGCACATATAGATGTGTCTAGATGTTGGCTCTGTGTATAAAATCATGGGTCTGGGTGAATATACACTTCCACTTCTTTTGTTTTTTTTTTTTTCTAGAGAGTTTCCTAGGGTAATTAACTGAAATGACGATGTGCAGAATGTTGAAACACAAAATAATTTTAAAAGAAATGATACAGCTGTGTAAGGTCCTGCAAATGCTTTCAGGGGTGGGGGCAGGGCCCAATATGTATAATGTTTATTTATCAAGATATATTATGGTGGTTTGAGTGAATACACGACACCAGGTTCATAAAAAATAAAAATCTACCATGGTGTGAAAAGATATGAAAAGTGGCAAACCATTTATTTCTAGGTTTTCACAGTGTGTGTTCTGTTCATGCTGTGTAAGGAAACGAAGCTTCTTTTTTGAGAATTCTAGGTTGGGGACTGTTTCTTCAACCAGAAAAGAATGTCTTCAGGTGAATATGTATGTTTGAGTGACATTTCAGTTAGTCATGTATGAAAACGTACTGTAAAGATTTCTATGTCGGTTATGAGTCTAAACACCCTGACCTAGAAAATGATTAACGGGGATCGAGTCAGTGACCCACAGAAGAAACACTATCCTATAAGTGTTTATTTATTTATTTATTTAATTTAAAGTGTTGGGAAATGGGTGGTAAAATAAATAATTTAGAATTACAGAAATTTATGGCTCTAAGTTCCTCTATTTCAGTGAAACTAAATTGCTTTGATACTATTGCTTTGATATTAGTGCTTCTAGATCCTCCCAGAGGTATCAACAGAAGAGTTTACAATTTGTTTATGTCACTCACAACCATACTTGACAGGAAGGTAAAATGTCATTGATTGTAAGATGCATCTTGATTTCAGAGAGGTTAAAATATGGGGGGAAAGCACATTTTAAAATTGACAAAATTGGGTCTTATACAGATCAGACCCAGTTAAGTCATTTTACAGAGAATGAACTTAAAGTCTAGAGGGCCTGAAGGTTACACAATTGCTTAATAATGAGGCATGGCCAGATACCCTGGCCATCTGCTCAGCTTTTCTCATGATGCCCTGCACCCTGCCCTATGGCATTTCCCCCACTTATACTATACTTACTCAAAAGTTAGTAAACTTTTCAAGTACAAATAAGCAACCAAATAAGTTAAACACATTCACCTGTGTGTATATGTGTGCGCACACGCATGCATACAAACACACACTATTCGCGCATTCATCCGATCACTCATTCATTTATTTGTTTACAGAGTTTTCCATTGTCATCATTAGGATTGTTATGGTTAAGTGAAGAATTTGGAATTAGGTGACTTTAACAATATTTTCTAGCTCTAAATTTTTCTATTCCATGTATTTAACAACCACATTTACTCATGTATAACATTCATTACTCGGTGTTTCGGGGCATCTGCTTTGTGTCAGTAACTATGCTATCTACCAGGGATGCGTTGTGATTCTGTGCTTCGAGTTTAATTACTCAAATGTTTATGTGTTTACAATCGTGGTGAGTGCTATGAGGAAGGTGAGTGCTGTGAGCACAGGTAACAGGGAGGATGGTCTAATTTAGACCTCTCTGAGGAGGTGTTATTTAATCTGACATCTGAAGGATGAAGCTAGATGCAGAGAGGGAAGGCCATCTTTCCAGGCAAAATGAACTGCAAGTGTAATTGCCAGGAGTCAGGAAAAACTTGAGCTCCTCAGTGTTGGTGTCAAATAGAGATCCATGACAGAGTTTTGGGCTACAAGAATCCCACACTAGAAAGGTGAAGGGGAAGAAGATCAGGTATTGATTTTTTTTTAAACATCTGGCCGAAACAACTCACTGGAATGCTGAGAAAAAATATTACCTTTGTGAACAGAGAAATAAGGATGAGAATTGACTTGAGGTATTTTGTGTTGGTGTTGTTGTTGTTGTTTTCCTTGTTTATCTGCTGTCTTTATCTCAGTGGTCATGAATGTTTTACTCTTCACTTAAGAGAGTTAAGAGCAATGAGATCAAGAAAAGCAGTGAGATAGTAAAGCATTCAAGAACATTAAGATAAAGTTGTGGAAACATGCTTTAAAACCTTCAGGGACAATGTGATAAAGGAGTGAAGAAAGTAGTAAGACCTGCCCTAAACTGATAAAGCTATAGACCTAGTAGTTTCAGTTTTGCCACAGGGCTTTCCTTCAATTTAATTCAGCTTACCTGTGCTTATACTGTTTGAGTTAAAATAATGACTAACATTTATGGAGCACTAACAATGAGTTGGATTCCACTGTCCAAAATGGTAGTCATTAACTACATGTGGCTATTGAGCACTTACCTGATTTGAGATGTATATAATGGTACAATATATAACAAATTTAAACGACAGTTTGTTTTTAATAATATGAAGTAAAATAGCTTCATACTTGTGACTTCTTATTAAAATAAGAATATTTTGGGCATATTGGGTTAAGTAAAAAATATATTATTTAAATCAATTTCACCACCCCTTTTTACCTTTCTTCTCATGGTTACTAGAAAATTAAAATGACACATGTACCTTGCATTTTATTGGACAGTGCTGGTCTAGTTATTGGGAATGAGGTATACATAAAACATACAAAGTCCCTGCTTTCATGATGCTGACATCCCTCTAGTGAAGACAAACAGGAAGCTAAAGCCAAGTAAATAATAAATGTTATCAAGAATGATAAAGCACATTTAGAGGATAGAGAGATTGTGGGTGACATTTTGAATACTTGAATCAGAATACGTCTCTCTAGTTAGAGAAGAGAGAGAGGGAGAGAGCCAAGCAGATGTGGGAGAAGAACATTCCAGGCTGAGAGGAAGACCACAAACAAAAAGATTCTAAGATAGGAGGATGTAGGTGGAATACAATGAGGAAAGAAGAAAAAGATAATAGATAAGGTTGGAAAAGCAGGGATTAGCCAGGATAGGCCTTTGTTGATGAGAGTTAGGATTTTTCTATTTTATTCTGAATGAAATGAAAAATGTAAGAATCATTCCCCTCCAAGTATCCACTTGCCTTTATAGTATGACTTTGTAGCTCTTCCTTACAATGAATGTAGATGGACTTTATGACTTATTTTAACAAATAGAATGTAGCAAACTTATATTGTATGATTTCAGATTTCCATGCCTGAACCTTAATAGGCCTTGCATAGTTCTGTTCCCTTGGAACCTTGCCAGCTTCCAACACAAGCCCAGGCTAGCTTGCTACAAGATGAGAAATCACCAGAGATTAGTCCACTCGGTTGTCCCAGTTGAGATTCCAGACATGTTGGTGAATCTAGCTAAGATCAGCTGAACTGTGCTCAGATCAGCAGAACTTCTTCCCAGTTGACTTTAGATTTTAAGTAATAATAAGTGATTATTATTTCAAGCCACTGAGTTTTAATGTGTTTTCTTATGCAGGTAAAGAGAACTAATGCAGATGCAGAGATTTTAAGTTTTATGAAATAAATGACATGTTTAGTGGTGTTAAAAGGTGATTCAATGTGAATAGATATTGGAGATTTAGAGCCAAAAACATTTTCTGATGATATGGATGTGAGGTGTGGAAGACATAGAAAAGGCAAGAATGAATCTAACATCTTGGCCATTGCAACTGGAAGAATGGCATTATCATTATTAAGAGGGGGCAAACTGGCAGGGAAAGTTAAAAGTCCAGTTTTGCACATGTTAAGTGAGAGATGTTTATCAGTCATCCAAATTGAGATGTCAAATAGAAAATTGGTCAGAGAGTTCAGGAGGAAATCTCAAGAGGATTCCTAAATGGGGGAATAAGTAGGATTATCAGTGGTATTTAAAGATATGAGACTAGATGAGATTGCTTAGGGAGTAAAAGGGAGGAAGGCTCAGGATTGAAACTAGGGTATTCAATATTTGGAGCTTGGGAAGATAAGGAACATCTTGTATAGAAAGCCAAAAATGAGGGTTACAGATGAAGGTAACCCAGAAGGAAGCAAAGTGAAAACAGAGTTTCAAGAGAGACAATTCAACTATATCAACAGCTGATAGATCAAGAAAGCTGGGAAATGAGAAGCTAGCATTTATACAGAGGTGGTGTTTTTTTGTTTGTGTTTTGTTTTTTGCGTTTGATAAGAGCAGTTTCTGTGGTGGGTTGACAAAAGCCTGGTTGAAATGGTTTCGAGGGATAAAAGAAAGGACTATGGGGGAAGAGAAGACAGACACTGTAAAAAAAAAAAAAAAAGATTCAGAATGGCTGCTAGAGAATTACTAGTTCCATAGCTTCATTTATTCAAGGCAAGTCTTATTGTTAATAAGCGGAACCAAAGTCTGTGTATTTGGCACTATACCTGACTGAGTTAATAATGAGGTTATTTAAAATATATCCTAGAAAGAGAAAATACACTGTAGGGTATATCTTCAAAAATCTAAAACTAAAAGTAACTTGGTTAAAAAAAAAAAAAAAAAAAAAACCGTAAGGGTGTGTGGGTGGCTCAGTCGGTTAAGCGTCTGACTCTTGATTTCAGCTCAGGTCATGACCCCAGGTTGTGAAATCGAGCCCCAAGTTAGACTTCACTCTGGGTGTGGAGCCTGCTTAAGATTCTTTCTCTGTCTCCCTTTGCCCCTTTCCCTTCCTCCCACCTACCCACTGGCACGCTCTCTCTCTCTGAAAGAAAGAAAGAAAGAAAGAAAGAAAGAAAGAAAGAAAGAAAGAAAAGAAGAAAAATAAAGAAGAAAGGGTAAAGATGAAAAGAGTCAGAGGATTTGAGATTCCAATCTGAAGATTTTTTTTTTTTCTCCACCAAATTTATAATAGCAGAGGAGTAGCCTGGACATATACAAGGTAGTATCTGGAGAGTAGTGTCCTTAAAATCACAATGCCTGTAGAAAGTATCATCTTTGATACACAAGGTCTAGGGCATTGATTTTCAACAAAAATCATATCACACCCTAAAGTTTTTTTTTTGAAAACTTATGGGGAATATTTATTGTTACAGTGATTGAGGAGTAATGCACAAATTTAAGGGCAGTACCAGGAAGCCAGGTACTTCAATGGTTGGAACGATATATTGCATCTATATCCACTAGCATGTAGTTGTTGCATTCATAGTAATTCTACATATGTTAGTATATTTATATACTTTATTTTAAAATATGAAATATCAGTTTGCAATTGGGTATTGTAGATTGGCCTGCAAGTGAACACTTACCAGTGTGCACCAGTGTGCACTCTAGCCACACGTTGTTTTCCAATGAAGCAATCAGCTTGCCAAAATTAAGTAAACATTTTATAAAGAAGGATGTTGACAAAGTTAGCAGGCATATATCATACTTCCAATGTTTAAAGGAAAACTTTAAAAAATCTTATACTGTCTCTGGAACAATCTAAAAATTGCTTCCATTAAAAGTATAGTTTCCACATGCTTCATACATGTGCATACATGGTCACAAATGGTAACCTTCACAGTGCTGAGGAAAAATGAATTTTACCAAGTATGCGAGATGTTTTTGGTATGCTGACCAAAGAAATCCAAGTGAAATAATTTTTCTCTTCCATTGAGCAAAGATACTGTTGAAGAATAATCGATGAGATGGCAAAAGATGTCAAAAATTAGCTGTGAAATGAGCTGTAGTCAAAATGAATTTTCATTACAAGTGGATGAAACTTCCCTTTGGATAATGAGGCTTTACTGCCTGCATTTGAAAGGTTCATACGGAATAAAAAAGTCATAGAGGAAATGTTATTTTAAAAAATTACTGATTATAAATATGAAGGGCTTGTCCGTATTTGAAACTCCTAAAATTATTTTATGGAAAAATATATTCCCTTTTTGGGGATCATTGCTTCTGCTACATATGGGAATGCCAGCTATGGGTTGTTGGCTCTGTAGGTTTATAGCTAACTTAAAAAATGTAGCAGGTGTTTTAGCAATTCATTGCATTATTCATGAACTACCTGTAGTCCTCAAGAATTTTTATGAAAAACTCCCCAAATCAATGGCTGTTTTTAACAGCATTAATCACAAAATTAATAATAAATCTTCGAGTGATTGATTTCACACAGAATATACTCCAATAAGAGATTGAATATCTTATCCTAGACACAAAAAGTAAGATCGTTCTCAAAGAACATACTTGAAAACAGATTCTGGTTAGTATTTAATATTGATTCACTTTAAAAACTCTATTGGAAACACAAACATCAAGATTGAGATACTGTGAATGGATGTGACTTATTTTTTCACGTGTGCTTGGTCACCTTAAGCTGCAACAGGACTAGATCAATTTTATCAAAATGAAGTAGATAATCAGGGGATTTATCAACAAATTTATACTATTTAAAAACAACCCTGCCACTGAGAATTTTCAAAGTGTCTATCTTTGCAACACTTTAGATATTAAAGATATTAATTGGGAATATATTGCTCTCATTTTTATTAATGAATAAGATATGATGGTTAGATTTAAAGTTCTGACTGTATTCTATAATACCAGATTGGGTGATTAATCCATTTGAAATGATTGTGGAACATTTCAGCCAAAATATGCAAAAAGAGGTAATTGAGCTAAAACACAACTAGACCAAAGCACAATTTAATTAGTCTAATTATGAAAGGATTTGGACCCACTTAAGACTTTCATACCCATGTCTTTGAAAATTAGTTAAGTTACCAATAGCTTTTTCTTCTTTTTGACAACACAAGAATTTGAGGAGATTCTAGATTAATGGTATAGTTTCAGCAAAAACAGCAAAACTATTTGCTAAAATATAACAGATAAGGTATAAGGATTCTTTTAAAACTGCAGAACCCCAAATATTGTGAAACCAATGGAGCCACACTGCTGAAAGTTACTTCAAAACTACTTATATTTTAAAATGTTTTTTGGGGCACCTGGGTGGCTCACTCGGTTAAGCATCGACTCTTGATTTTGTCTCAGGTCATGATATCATGGTTCGTGGGTTCGAGCCCTGCATCAGGCTCTGCATGGGATTCTATCTCTCCCTCTCTCTCTGCCCCTCCCCTGTTCGTGCTTTGTCTCTCTCAAAATAAATAAAAAATAAATAAATAAACTTAAAAAAATGTTTTTTAACACAAGGTTAATAAGTCTACATCATGAAAATTATAGATTGAATTTATTTAGATTATTTATAAAAGATTTTTTTTTCAATCTTACTCTGAAATTGTTTCTTAGATTTACCTCACAATTTCTGTGTAGCCTCTTTTATTGCTGTTTATATTTCTAGTCCATCTTCAATTTCCTTTTGCCTAAGGAAGGATACTGTCTTTAAGAATTTTTGAGTAGCAGAGACTGACTGCATCCTTAGATGTGTGGTTGCCTCCATGATAACAAGTATGTTTTCAGTGGCATTTCATTGGCACTCTATCTTATGGTATAACATAGTGAATTGTTTTGAAAGTGCCCTTATAAATAACCCAGCTTATTCACAAGAAGATTGCATTTCCTTATTTTTTTCAACATTAATAGACTATAATTTACCTTGGCATATTATCTATACTTCAATTAAGTTTTTTCCTCATTTATCTGTTATCTTATATAGATAAGACAGATCTGTTATTAGTTTAGATTCCTTTGCCTTTGTTCTCTCTTTGCTTTTCCATTTCTCCTGAACTTCTTGTAAGGGATGACCTCTCGTTCTCTTCTCCGTGATCCCAACTTAGTCATTATAATTAAGTAGAGTGTGTAAGGAATATGGTGGAGCTGTGAATGTACATAAATATATTTATTCCATTGACTTATATCTATTTTATTACTTATTTGAAAATTATAGTTGAATATAGATTGCATTGCTTGGAAAATAAGGTGACTTACAGAATATGTGTTTTTAAAGAAGGTTATGTTGGGTCTGAAATGGTGGGTATGGCCATAATTTAGCAACAATTGCTAGGAATTGGATTATTGTTTACTTGCTAGTTCTGATTGATGTCGTCCTTGTAGATCTATAACCCATTGTCGACTTTCTGTGTTAGTGCAGCATTGACCACATTTCATGTACCACATTATATATATAATGTTCCACAGTCTACCCTTTTAAATGAAAAGATAAAAGCACTCTAGATGAGCAAATTCTTAGTGGTTTTCTCCACCCCCTCCCCTTTCACTAATCTGGTTAGTGATAGCCTATACAGAAAATTCTTTAAGCATGTGGCTGAGGATTGAAACTCAATTCTTAACCAATACACATTTTTTAAGACTCACTTTAAATTAAATTTCAGGCTATCATTAGCAATGTATAGTTATTGTCAGATTTCTTTTATAGTCTCTTGTTTTGATGACCTTTTCGTACTTCAGTCCTTTGCTTAATTTTATTCAGAGTTAGAAAATATGGTAATTTTGAACAACTTCTTGGTAATTCTGCAAATGAAAAGGAAGTTTTAAAAAGGCAGATTTAAAAAAAAAATGAATCAATTTGATTCCAAAGCTGGTATTAACATATTTTAATGCAGAGAAAGAGCAAGACCCATCTTAAGGTTATAAAGGGTCCGTCAAATTGACCTACACGAGCTCACAGAAGTTACATGTTTCCTAAGGCCAAGGAACTGTTCCATGACCTTGAAGGGTATATTAGTATTTCTATTTAAGTCATTACATTTTCAAACATTGGAACTGCTCAGATTTGGTTCACTGCACAAACCAATCACTTAGAATGTTAAAGAGCATGACTTTGGTCTCCTGGAGACAGCTCTTCTGTAATTGAGCTCTCGTTTGCATGGCCTGTCTACCTTCCCTGTTAATTTTTTTTTTCTTAATGTTTTTTCCCCCCTTGTCAGCCTACATTATGAATGCAACTGATAGAACAAACACCAACACCTAACATTGGAAATTCTCTCCCCAGAACTCATTTGAAACACATGCTGAGGTTCTCAAACAGCAAGTTTTATAAAATGTCAGAGCATTTTAGAGTTGGAAGTGATTGTTGGAGGCATATTCTAATCCCATGAGGAGCTTAAGAAAATACTAATGCCTCAGTTCCACCTTTAGAAATTCTGATTTAACTTGTCTGGGGAAGATTTGGGGCATCTGTATTTTTAAAGAACTTTCCAACTAATTTTAATGTCCAGCCAAGTTTGAGAACCACTGAGCTAGTCCCACTTGACCAGGAGAAAAAAGCAATTCAGAATGGATGTGACATATCAAAGGTTACATAACTAGATGCTAGTAAAGCTGAGGGGCTAAAAGTCAGATTTCCTGACCCTTAGTACAGAATTTATACTGTTCTCAAACTACTCTTTGAGAGCTGTTCTCCCACAAACCTTCAGACATAAATGTTGCATGTACTTCAATTATGGAGCTGTGTCCATCTATATGCCCCTCTGTAAGGGACCAATTTCATCTGGTCCCTGATATAATATATTGAAAGACAGTCACTCTTAGAACATGCTAATATTATATTTCCCATAAAAAGGGGAGGGGATTGTGTCTTGTGCTGATTTGTAAAGCTTAAGTATGGTGATGCTCAAATAGTCTCCACCACTGAACAGAGTTTATAGAAAATAGTATAATCTGCACAGTTCAATCTCTTTGCAGCCTGGGACATGGCAAAAATATCTTGCTAAGAATTTACAACAGAACAATTTTGAACTGTATTATTCACAACACATTATTACTGTTGATTGTTCAGATGAAAATGGCCTCACAATTGCAATGAATCATCTGCTTTTAGAGTGACAAAATTTACAACTGCAACAGAATGACATAAAAAAGAGATGGTTTAAGAGTTGACATTTAGCCTTTGTTTACAGTATTCTTTTGATGTGGATGCTGATCTTTCAGAATGCAGAGCTCAGATGGACAATCTCAACAATGGCAGTTGAAAATTATGCTTGTTTTAAATTTTGTTTTCTCATTTGTGTTCCTATTATTGCATGTACTAGGGTTGAGAGTATTTTGTGTGTTTTATATTTTCTTTAATGATGTTTTGGCCAAAGAAAGGGCACATTTACACTCTGAATGCCTATGTCTAATGTATAATTATACATGGAATTGTTATACCTTTTTGTGTCCTTCAGTTTTCTTTCAAGTAAAACATTTCACTTAAGCCTGCTTTTCCCTGATCATATTGAAAACAATGGGTTTGTTGAACTCTCTTGAAATTGGCAAACATTTAGTTTTGCTGAACCACAAAAGTATGCTCAGCTTGAATGTTTGGTGCATTTTTATGGATTTTTAGAATCTGGCAAACTTGTGAATATAGGAGAGAGTAAAGTGAGAAAAAAAATAAATTGCTTTATCTCCAGGTGATGAAACTTCATGAATAGTAGAAAGGAGAAGGACATAAGGATGAAAAGGGTAGAAAATCCCAGAAAATTGAAAACAATGATTAAATGATATGTAAATGACTATGCAGACATTTCTAAAGCTTGTGATTATTTTTTAAGTGTGACTAGTATAAAGGATTTATTAAAAGTTCAGTGGAATACTGTGAGTTTGAATATCATACACATACACTTATGGTGAGGTATTGAAATTAATGAGAAATTAAATATCATGAGACTTTAAACTGATTTCTTTTTAAGAGATGCTAGAGGACAGAAAGGGAAGAGACGCTTTTATTTAAAGGCAGAGTTTGAAACTGTAATCTAAGATGCTGGAAGAAGCACTCATTGATAAAGTAATTAAAGCTTCGAATTAAAAAAAAAATATATATGATCATTTGTTATGGATTACTTGGTTCACAATAATACCACAAGAAAAAAAACTGTATACTTTTCACTCAAAGTGAAGGAAAATATTTAACTTTTTGGAAATGAGCTGAGTATCTTGTCATAGGGGACTTGATTAAGAGTTTATTTGATTGGAACTGAGAAGAGCTTTGAAGGTCACTTCCTCCAACCAACCAACCAATCAGTACTTGACATTAATGCTGTTTAAACAGAAATTCTTTCATGCACATTGAATGAATTATTTTCACATATTTTATATTTTATGATTAGAATAAAAATACAGACCAAATTATTTGAAAGCACAGTTTTTTTCTTCTGGGCTTTCTGTTACCAAACTCCTCCAATTCTCCTAAAGAACAGTCTAATATGAATGCTTCTCTTCTGAACTGCAAATTCCTCAAGGGTCAGATCAGGTTTTATTTCTTCCTGTGTTCTCCACTGTACGAAGTGCTTAGCATGAGGTAGGTTCTCAATACACATTTGTTTAATGAATGAGAGGAGGAATGAATACATCAATGATTAATGTTGCTTTCCCCCCCAAGATTGTGGGCGTAGATTATATTTGTATACTTCTTTTTTGTATTATTCTTCTTTATTTTTCTGCATCTTCTACTGTCAGAACAGAATCAGTTCTGCCCAACATGAAATGATTTCTATGTATCATTTCATGGCTGTTTTCTGCACCTTCAGACTGGGAAGAAGGAGAAGAGAGAGAGAGGAAGAGGCATGATTACCGACGCAATTTAGAAGGAGTTGAGACCTTCTTTTCTTACCACCCTTACCCCAGCATCCAGTGACCTTTGGGATACTCTTAAGCACCTTTTTTTTCTCCAAAACAGAGAGGAGAATTGTACTGAGAGAGGAGGAACATGAAGTATATACTGTTCTGGACAAGGGGAGACTAAACTAAACTCATACATGATTGCTCAAATCATCCTTGTCATGCATTTCATCCTTGAAATTCATCTCTTCATAATCTCCATGCTTGCCTTGGGCAATCCTACTAAGTCCTAACGCTTTAATTAATACCTTATTGGTGATAACACCCACATTTCTGCCTTTAGTCCTATTTCTCAGCAGAGGCTCGGTCTCATGTCTCCTCAGATGTCTGGCATCTCAACACCATAATTTCCAAAACTAAATTCTTACTTCTACTTTTCTTGCATCCCAGAAGTTTTGGTATGTTGTGTTTTCATTTTTGTCTTAAGATATTTTCCAATTTAACTTCTGATTTCTTCTTTGACTTGGCTTTTTAAAGTGTGTATTGTTTAATTTCCATGTACTTGTGAATTTTTTTTCCTTTTCCTTCCATTATTGGTTTCTAGTTTCTTCCATTGTAGTTGAAAAAGATACTTGGGGTGATTTCAATCTTAATTGTTAACTTTTGTGACCATGTGATTGTTAACATGTGATCTTTCTTGGAGAATGTTCTATGTATGCTTGAGAAAAATGTGTATTCTGGTGTTTGGGGCTGGAATGTTCCATATACATCTATTAGGTCTGTTTGGGCTATAATATTTTTCAATTTTGCTGTTTTCCTTATTATTATTTTTTTTTGTCTAAACACCTTTCCACTATTGAAAATGGGGTATTGGTTTACTTGATGGTATCCCATAAGTCCTGTAGACTTTTCCACTTCCTTTTATTATGATTATTATTATTATTATTATTTTAAATTTTGTTCCTCTAATTGGATAACTTCAAATGATTTTCTTTGAGTTCTTTGATGCTTTCCTTTATTTGGTCATGTCTGTTGTGGGTGTTTTCTATTGACTTTTTCAGTTTAGCCATTTTTTTTCTGCTACAGAATTTATTTGGTTCTTTTAAAAATAATTTCTATCTGTTTGGTAAACTTCTAATTTTGTTCATGTATTTTTTTTTTAATTATACTTAATTGTCTGAGTCTCCTGTAGCTCACTGAGCTCCTTTAAGACAATTATTTTGATTATTTGTCAGGCAATTTTTTTGTGTATGGTCAGTCGTTGGAGTTTTATTTTGTTCCTTTGGTGGGTGTCATGTTTCCTTGATTCTTCCTGTTCTTTGTAGCCTTGCACTGCTGTCTGCACACTTGAAGAAACAGTCTTCATGGACTGGTTTTGGGAGAGAAAGACCGTCAGCAATCAGTCCAGCTAGATAGGTTGGAGAGCTTTCAAAACCTTTTATTTTTATTTTTATTTTTTTAATTTTTTTTTCAACGTTTATTTATTTTGGGGACAGAGAGAGACAGAGCATGAACGGGAGAGGGGCAGAGAGAGAGGGAGACACAGAATCGGAAACAGGCTCCAGGCTCCGAGCCATCAGCCCAGAGCCTGACGCGGGGCTCGAACTCACGGACCGCGAGATCGTGACCTGGCTGAAGTCGGACGCTTAACCGACTGCGCCACCCAGGCGCCCCTCAAAACCTTTTAAATAGATGTGTAGACTCCACTCCTGACTCTATGTCGGGTATGTGTGTGGCAGGAATTTAGGATTGCGTGTCTGCTCTCAATCCTGTAGAGTCACACCAGGTCCTCAGATTCCTCCTACTCTCTTACCCTAGGCAATGCCCTGAAATGCTGAGCTTCTCCCCCTCTCTCCCGAAGGAGATGACTTAAGTTGTGTACCTTTTCACTACCCTGCAGAGCTTGCCAAATGCCACCTGCCCCTTTGTCCTAGGGCTGTGTGCAAGGATGCCAGGATGAGAGGGGAAAGCTCTTCTACCCCCATCCCATGTGAAGAAGCAATCTCAGGGCTGTGTGCTTTCTCCCAATCCTACAGAGTTGCACTGGCTGCTGACATTTCTGCCAGCTGCTGAAATCCACAGGTACAAGCGCCACCTGTGGGGGTGTGAGCTGCAGAGGTGTGCACCAGCTGCAGGGGCATACTTGGGCTGGCTGGTGGGGTCCATGGACCAGTTGTTAAGACCTACATACCAGTTGCTGTGAACCCGTACCCCTTTTCTTAGCTTCCCCCAGATAAGCTGGTCATACAGGTTCCCTGCTCTGGGTGACATGAGATTGAAATGGGTCTCAGGCAGCATCCCAAAATTCTGAGGAAGCCAGAGGCTCATTTTTTTCCGTGTGGGAGAAGTCATCGACTCAGAGGGTCTGTCAGCTCTGAGGTGTACTGGTTTGGGGTAGGGGTAATGCAGATAAAATCTTCTTTCCTTGACTGTGGCTATTCTTGGATTTTGTGTTGTCTTGGAATGCTGGAACCCCTCAACTGGATTCTGGAGCTCTGATAAAGGTATCCTTTTCCATGGATGGTTGTTAAATTGATGTTTCAATGGGGGAATATGGGCCAGGACTTACTATTTCAGCATCTTGTTGATTTCACTCTCTCAAATTAATTTCTCGCAACCTCAGATTCCTTGCATTTCACACACCAGAGAAACAGAAAACTATTAGTCACTCTGAGAAAAGCCTGGGAAGACCACAAGGTCGGTCCTTGGGCTCATTCCATTTCTAAATGCCTTATTTTCTTCCTCTACCTCCACTCATGCCAGAAATATCCTATGTATCTTTCAAACCCTGACTTTGTATCTAACACTTGGTAATATTAGTAATAACTACTGTTGTAATCTTGGAAATGACATATCACTGTGGTACTTAATAATTTAAGAAACATTTTCATATAAATTATCATATTTACATTACTATGACTCTTTGAGATGGGCAAGACAGGTGTCGTTTGCTATGTACACTTGAATAAAAGCTTCATGAGGGCAGGTACTTTTATTCTACTGTTCACCAAATCTCTAGTGCCCAGCAGAATGCATAGCATGTAGCAGGTCTCAATGAATCTTTGTTCAATAAATGAAGAAACTGGTAGATTAGAAAGTTTCATGATTGTTCAGGGATATACAGCTAATAAGTCAAAAGATGGAGTTGCATCTTAATCCAGTGAAGACCCAGCAATTATAGTAAAAATTCTCTACTTACTTAATACACACTATATAATACATATGAAATTTTCTTTTTTTCAATGTTTATTTATTTTTGAGAGAGAGAGTGCTTGTGGGGGAGGAGCAGAGACAAGGGACAGACGATCTGAAGTGGGCTCTGAGCTGACAGCAGCGAGCCCGATTTGGGGACACACTCACAAACTGAGGGATCATGACCTAAGCCAAAGTTGGACTCTTAACTGACTGAGCCACCCAGGTGCCCCCATATTAAATTTTCTTTACATGGTAGTTGAACTAACATCTTTCCTTTCCTGAATCAAGACTTGCTAGTGGTCAGGTGGCTTATACTATTTATTTATTTATTTATTTATTTATTTATTTATTTATTATTTTTCTTTATGCCCAACTTGGGTCTCAAACTCATGACCCCAATATCAACAGTTGTATGCTCTACTGCCTGAACCAGCTAGGCACTCCATATTTTTTTTTTAAGTATTAAATAGGAATTTAGGAAGTGATTCTGAGATCAAGATCAAAGCCCTTCTGTGAGAAGTGACAATATCTATCTTTTATTTTTATTTCTCCTCTGAGGATCAAAAAAGGAAAAGCTGGGAAATGAATAAGATATTTCTGGATGTTACCTAAATTATGTCAGGCAACATCTAGTTGTGATTAAATTATTAAATTCCTGCATAATTTCATAATTTTGGAATGATTCTTTGAAATAAATGATGCTATTTTTAAGTAAATGCTATCAGAATTTCAAAGGGAAAATGGCATAATGCATATTTTCAAATAAGGCAGTTAAAAAAATATGTCAAAAAAGATTTCTTCTACTTCTGGTTGTTTACCATAAGACTCTGCTATCACACAAAACACACACACACACACACACGCACGCACACACACACACACACACACACACACACACACACAGACTCATTTAAATAGGATTACACCCATGGGATTGTGAATGAATGCCTTCCAGGTTCTGATTTCTGCCTGCTTGATTGCACTGTCTTCTTAGAGTGCTCTGTGATGACTGGATTGCTCTATGCCTTTGATCACCTATCCATCAGTCCATAAAATCAATTCAAACAAACAAACTCTTTTAATGATGACCAGGAGCTTTGTGTACTTTCCTATTTGACCTTAGTTGCTTCTGCTAGTACTTTGTTTAGCAGAAAAGCTAGTGTTATATTAAACCATGGGGCTCTGTAACTATTATTATCAAGCATTTAGGTAGCATTTTATGGCCTGCAAGGTATTTTACAGCCGCTGCACTAGTTTGTTTTTTTTTTTTTTTTCCTACTCAATCCCTTTGGGTGGTAACCACAATGTTGTCATTACCATTTTTATAAACTTGAGAGAGGAGGCTATGCGAGGGTAAGTGACTAGCGGGAGGTCAGATGATAAGTTAATAGTCAAAAAGGTATTAGAGATCATGATCTTCGAATTGCCAGTTTGTTTCCCTGCTCACACTGCTATACTGATTCTTTACTAGCTTTCTGCTGGTTTGTCTGTGAAGGATTTGTGAAGCTCAAAAAAGGATGAGTTTGTTAAGTGATAGAGTGCAGCATATGTAAGAAAGCAGCAATAATAGTATAATTTATTGTGAACAACTGTCATTGAACTTTCAAAGTAAATGCATGGTTACTGTAGGAAAAAAAAATTATTATATCCAGAAATATTGAAACCGCTTCTACACTGTTAAATTTAAGTGCCCAAGATGAATTTATTTGGAATGGTTTTAGTTTGAAAAGCCTAATAGGCTTGTGTTGTCAAAGCCGTTAGATTGCCCTCTTGGTCAGAATCATAATATTCATTTTGGGGGAAAAAAAGATGAAATAGAATGCAATTCCATGATTCCAAATTACAAAAACAGGAAAATGAAAAAAACAAAAAAACGTTGAAAACAGATAAAGCTGATCAAAGAATTGGTGAAAGCTTAAGAAATGTGAATTCAGTATTTCTCAAATAGTGGTGTTAAGGCAGAAACTATTAAGTTCTCTAGAATTAAGAATATAAGGGGATGTTTGAAATCCTCCTTTTTAGTTGATGTCTTAAAACACAGTCTGGTTAAAATCATAGTCTCTTAAATACTTTCATGGTTCAGATGCTTTTTAAAGGCATTCACTCACAAAAGAAAGTGCTCGCTTTTATTATCAGTTTGCTATTAAATTGGAAGACTTGTATTTGCATGAAATTCTTTCTTAGGAAGATGTTAATAAGAACCAGAATGTAAATAAGAGGAGGAAGCTGCTCCAGATATTTTTCTGTGGTTCTCCTTGATAGGAAAATCTTATGTACATATTCAGTGGGTGAGTCTCACTTGCTCCTGGGCTCAATATTCAACTAATTAATGTCATTCAAGCATTATATGCCTTTGCATTGGCATTTGATCGAATTTCAAATCCTTTATTTGAATGAATAGCACCTTGAGAAGAATTCATTTTTGTATTTTATTTAGCCTAGGCTGTGTCTACATTTCATCTCCATTCACTTTAAATATGTTTTTTACTACTCTTTTGGAACAAGGCAAAGCTTCTCTGGCTGTGGTAAATCTATCCCTTTATTGCCCCTTACTCTACATATGTTTGTGTGTTTCAGTGTATGTTTGTGTCTGCGTGTACGTGCACTCGTGTGGTAATTAATCAATAGATGCACAGAAATCGATTGCAAAAACTATGTTACCAACGTGACTCTGAAACCTGTAAAAAATTATTAACTTTGTTCATATTCAGGTCATGCTAATATATTAATAGAGTCATAAGACGTTGCTCAAGGTGGCATCTTTGCTGTTCATTTTCATTTTCTTTAAGTGCCATGTTTTCCAAATTTCCAAAAATAAGAGAGAGGCAACAAGAGCTAAAATTCATCAAACACTTTCTATATAACTTTATATTCATTGTCACATTTAATTCTTTCGAAAACTCTATTCATTACTATGGCCAATTTGCAGATCAGGAAACCAAGTTCCAGAGAAAACAGAATACCTTGTCCAAGGTGACATAGATGGGAAGTGATCAATCCTTTGGCAGGGTTGATAGCCTGAGATCTTAATCTGAATACTGTATTAAATAAAAATTATTTTCTAAAGGGGAAAAAAGCAAACCTATTTAAAACATATGTGTTTAGTGAACAATAATTATCCACAGAAAATGCCTCTTAATAGGTTCTCTATCTCCTCTATGACTCTCCCTTATACAACCTGGGGCTTGCCTCAGCAATGTGACGTCATCACCGTTTTCTTGGGCTATGGCAATTATCTCCTAAGAGCATTTCCTGATTTCACTGCTGCTCTCCCATGGTCTTGTCTCCACCTAGCAGCTTAGATGATGACACTCCTCTCAGAACCTTCCAGTGCCATTGCACCTTTCACAGAATGAAAGACGAAGTGTATGATGGCCTTGTATCATCTGTTCCCCATGCCTCTGCCTTCATCTGCCACTATTCTTCCTCTGGTGCCCATTGGCTCAGCCACGGTGGAACCTACCTCCTTCTTTGAACACGCCTAACACTCAGGAATGGGCCCTTGTTATTCTCTGTGCCTAAAATGGACTTACCCTACAAACTCGCATTCCTAATCTCTTGCTTTCTTCATGCCTTTGCTTAAATGTCATTTTATAGAAAGGTCTTTGCTGACACTATATATACCATAGACACGCTACCGCTCCTGTTTATTTTTCCCATAGCACTTACTGCCACTTGAAATACTATATATTTATTTGTTAGGCTGTTAATATCTATCTCTTTCCCATGGGTTGGGGTCCTTTTGGAGCATATATAGGCTTCCCTCCATGAGGAAGTTTGTTTTATTCAGAGCAGCAATCCAGTTCCTAAACTATGACTGAGACAAAATGACTATTCAGTAAATGTTTGCTGGCTGAATGAATTTGAGCTGCAAGTTATTTTATTTATTTTTTAAAATGTTTTATTTATTTATTATTGAGAGAGAACGGGAGAGAGAGAAGGAGGGGCAGAGATGGAGAGAGAGAATCCAAGCAGGCTCCATACTGTCAGAGTAGAGCCTGACATGGGGTTTGATCTCACGACTGTGAGATCATGACCTGAGCGAAAATCAAGAGACACACGCTTAACCAACTGAGCCACCCACGTGCCCCTGAACTGCAAGAGTTATTTTTAAAAGTTATTGTCTATGTTCCCTGGGATAAGTTTTTGTCCTTAGACATTACATCATTAGGTACAATTTTTATTTGACTCTGTGTCTAATTGTACCTTCAAATTTACTTGGAAACAATGGACATATAATGCATTTAATGATTTTAAGAATACATTTTATATCACATTTATAGAAAATTACAACGAGCGTTCCTCAGATCATCAGGAGAAGTGTTGGCCAAGTTTTACAGGAAAATATATTATGCACAGGCTGTGGGGTACAGATTTTTGAAAAAGAAGGAGAACTAAGCACTCAGTCAAGGTGTCAACAGCTTCTTAATGAAGGCAAGTGAGGTATCGGGGTGCAATTAGGAATGGGGGCTTGACCCGTGCAAATTATTTAGCTCTTTTGTGCATCGGTTTTCTGGGCTTAATAAAATACAAGTGTAAAAGGAGATCACTATTTTTCAGAAATTCATTTTACTTTTTACATATTTTGTTTCACCTTCTCAACATTAAGCAGGAGACTGGTATTTTAGCCCCGAACACAACAATATGCTTGAGCCCCGGGCTTTGTGGAGAGAGATTTGCCAGATTCCTTTAGCAACACCTTCCCCTCACTCACTCCCAGCCCATTGTCCAAACCTGGAGGAGACCTAGGTCAGAATGTTCTACCAAAGTGTAGAGAAAATGGCTTTTCTGCTTTTAATAACAGAGCCATAATATTTGCTGTTCTAGGACATACAAAGTATATGATATGGGAAAGGTAGACTAGAAGCTCTCAGTCCTGAAGGATTATGGAAAGAAGGAAAAGAAGACCATCAGAGGATAAGAATGTCAATGAAATCTTAATCTCCTTTCTTTGGGCTTGAGAGGACATGCGTTAGACAAATTGAGGAGTATATTTATCATGGAAAGATCTATTTCCCTGTTCTTTCCTTGGAATTCTAGAAGGAAGCTGTAA
The DNA here is from genome assembly GCF_028749965.1 of Puma concolor. NCBI lineage: Eukaryota > Metazoa > Chordata > Mammalia > Carnivora > Felidae > Puma > Puma concolor. Next base: position 83,632,266 of record NC_141671.1, read on the forward strand.
CATCATCAGCAACCCAATCTAGTTAAAAGAGTAGTATATTATAATTAAGATGGGAGAGGATCTGGTTGGCCTTCCCCAACCTCTCAGTTCATGTGTGGGGTACATGCTGATTGGAAAGTCAGTGGTTTTGCCAGATGCCTGTAATTCACTCTGCAGTGGAGGTTGGGTGGACCAAGGGGCATGGAGGTAAATGGAGGCCAATGAACCTGTAATCAGGAGAGCTGAAGGGAGTTCAGGTTAGTCCAGAAGTGTTGTCCAGTCCCAAATAAAGGACCATGCATGCCCTAGCCAGAGATCGAAGCCTCCATAGATAACAATGGACAGAAAGCATTGCCCCAGAAATCAGTTGACAATAAGTAATGTAGACCCAGTGGCTAGCACAAGATCAGGGCATTCTTCCACTCTCTCAAAGTGCAAGATCAGGTCACCCACACACTTCTTCTCTGGTACCTCATGTAAGAGAAAAGACAGGAGGAGAGGCGATCTCTGAAAGACTGAGAACTTTATCCCAGCTAGAAACCAGGCCCTGCAGCAGCTGTTTATATGATCCGATTAAATTACATTTAAATTGGGCATTTACTTAGTTTTTTTCTGCTAACCAAGTGGTGAGAGTTCACCAAATAATTATCAAAAATAAATTACATTTTCTCTTCACATCTAACTTTTTATGATTTTTCTTCCTCGTTGCAGAGGATTGTTGAGAGAATTTTAAATATTTGAAGCACTTAGAATAGTGTTTAATATTTAATAGTTGCTAACAAAATGGTAGCTATTTCTATTTACAAGTATAGCAACATTCTTATAAGGGGAGTAACCCAATAATGGCTAAAGGATTAAAGCTGTCTGCTCTGATAGGACAGTGACTTTGGCTTTCAGGAAGCCTAAACTTCATATGTTCATGTCCCACCCATTTCTCCTTCACTTTGTTGTAATATTTAAAACATAAACACAGTCCAGGGGCACCTGGGTGGCTTAGTCGGTTAAGTGTCTGACTTCAGCTCAGGTCACAATCTTGCAGTTCATGAGTTTGAGCTTCCCGTTGAGCTCTGTGCTGACAGCTCAGAGCCTCAAGCCTGCTTCTGATTCTTCCTCTCCCTCTGTCCCTGCCCCTCCCCAACTCACACTGTCTGTCTCTCTTAAAAATAAAGATTAAAAAAATTAAAAATAAATTAAAAATAAAACAGTAAACACATTCCAATAAAAAAGCAAGTTTGGGGAAACTTTAGGCTTTAAACATAACCTGAAGATATTATATTTACTATCCATTTGTTCCGGATACTTGCCGACCTCATTTAATTTTGTATTAATAATGTATTTATTGTAAATGTAGTTAATGTAGGTAGGTTTAAAAAATGTTTTTATGCCAATGTTTCCAAATCTAGTTAAGGGTAATACTATACAATGACAACACCCCTAAAATTAGTGACTTGTTGCATTGCTGGAGTGATTCCATAAAAATATTTAAAATATCTGTACAGTACTGACCAGAAAATTATTATACTCATGATGACAAAGGCAAAATTTTGAGCACCTATGTGCCATGAGCTATCCCAAATGTTTCACATGTATCATCTTATCAATCTCCACAAAAATTCTATTGGGTAAATGCACTTTATGTCCCCCATTTTACAGAAGGAGAAATTGAGGCACAGAAATATTGCCTAACTCTTCTAAGTTAACGCAGCTAATAATCACCACTGGGTTTCGAGTTCAAGCAGTATAATTTCACAGTTACTGTTCTTAATCACCATGCTGTAGAGATTGTTGCTTTGTTGAGAATAATCTGCTTTGTGTCTTACATTTTACAGTACAGTAGTTGACTTTGGTACATTTTTACCAAAAAATATACCTGCTTTCAACAAGAGAATGGAATATTTTAAAATACCCCACAGATAAGGTTTCAAAAGATAGTCATTTTAACTCATCATTCTGTAGATAATATATCACACAAAAGTGCTTTTGGTATGGGCATTTGAAATAGGATTTTGAAAAAAAATTTAACAAAGTTTTATCAGCAGGTTCTTTGCTTTAAAAACATTCACTCATCAGAAGACACTGTAGATATTGTTCCGTTAATGTAAGTGGACCAAATTCCTTATAAAAAGAGTTTGAAGGTGCTTTTTTCCCTATGGTGTCGACATCTATAATTCCATTTCCTTATTAAAGGTGATTTGACACAATGAACAACATTCAAAGCTGTTAGAGAATAACCGATACACTTCCCAAATGAGAGCACCCTTCTGAATATTTGAGAGAGTTTGTAAAAAATAATAATAATAATGTATTGCTTCATGAGAAGAGTTAATAAAGTCCTTCTGCAGTAAGAATGTAATATTCATATGCAAAAAACATAATTTTCTTTCTCTAAGAGTTCTGAAAGTAAAAGAACTGAAAAAAATATTAAGGTAAGTTGTCCATTTTATTTTTACACTGCTTCTCCTTTTCTTTTTAGCATTAGAGTACTTGGAAATATAAAAAATGAAAATGACCACAAATTGGAGATTTATCAAAATCTTACCGCATTTGAGGTACTCTTAAAGACACTTCACAGATATTTAATTATTTAATCATCACAGAAGCCCCATAAGTTCCCCATTTTATAGACAATGAGACTGAGGCAGAGAGGTTAAAAAATTTGCAGAGACATGATCTAACACTATATTGTCTGGCTCTAGAATTGTGCCACTTAACTGCTATGCTGTTTTGCTTTAACAGTAGTCAAAACTATTCTGTTTCTGATATGTTTTCAAATTTCCACGATTTTCCCACCTATTGAATATTATTTTGTCAAGAATAAAGCCCATTTTTGCATGGTTTTTAAACAGAATATAAAACACAACTATCTCAGATATTTTGTGTATTATTTCTCAAGAATATCCTGTGCTTGAAATCCTAACTTTCCCCTACAGAGAAGTAATTTGTTTTAATTAGGTCATCTAAATGTCAATTATTTATGTTGACTACAGCAATTCCTAATTTTGGGATTTCACAGGCCTTCACTCTTGCCTGGCACTCTGGGACTCTTCTCTGTTTTGCATAATCTTAATTATATTACTTTGTGGAAGAGATGCAAGAAAAATGACATTCTTCTAGAATGACTTCTCAATTAAATCAAAGAGATCTGATAAGATTAAAGAAAATGCTGGCAAAGCACTGAGTGGTAAGAAAGAGAGACTCTCCATGTTAAATGAGTTACCAGGAATAAAGTACAGAATTATATCAGGACGCTGTTCACTTAGCATAATTAGTAGTTTTTGTTATAGCATGCTAAATGATTTATTAGCTGTCAATGATAAGTTGATGTGCTATAATAATTACTCCAAAATACCATATCTCGATGTATGCAGCAACTATATTTCCCAAACATTTTAACCCTATTTAGCCCTTAGCATGTTTTGGTAAAAGAAACAAGACCAAGCATTTTAATTCCAAATTGAAAGATAGAGACAGAGCCACACAGACGCTAAGTAACCTGAGGAAAATTTCACAGCTACAACAGTGAGTCTGGAGTTTTTCAAACCTCTAAATTCCCAGCCATTGTTCTCTGCATAGAAATGCTTTCAACTAGAAGAGAAAACAGAGAGGAAAAAAAGGTAGGGAGAGAGAAAGAAAAAACTAAAAATTTTATTATTTGCTTTATCCAAACACTGGGAAATATAGCATCTTCTACAAAAATAGCACTGGTTATAGATAAAAAGGGAGCATAAAATGATTTAGTGTCAAACACCAAATTATTTTCTTTTCCCTGGCTATGTGGGGATAAACCCTTAAACACAGCTTTTCTTGAAGGAATTTTGACATACACAGACAACATTACAAATCACAAAAATGTGCAAACTCCTGCTCGTGAAGATTTTGACTGCCACGACATCAAAATAATGTGAACTATAAAAAGGACCGCTCTAGTTTCTCCAGGTCAAGTATGTTTGTTAGGAGTACAAAGGCCGTGGCATACTGAAGAGCCGATCAGATTTATGGGCTAATGTCTGTGATGCTGCACGGTGCGTGAAAGAATTATGGAAGCGCTACATCTGCTCCTAGGAAGTCATCTGTGAATACTTCCTAATTTTTTAATGCCTGTGTGTGTGTTGTATGAATCACAATGAAGTACATCTCTGCTCTAACTCTAGCTCTTTTGTATGTGGGGTGAGCACTTCTATCACTCAATTGGATGCTCTGGGCTAAAAAGTCCACGTGCACTAACTACTTTACATGCTTCCACAACATACAGAAGATAGGAGTGGCGTGAATTAGAATTAGCCCTGCATTTCCTTAAATATTAGGGACATCTGATTAAATGTAATGTAATTATAGAATCAGAGATTAGCCTGACTTTAATTTCTGCTCTATGCATGTGGGTAGTAATTGTTATAGGTGAAAGGATGTCTCTCCAAAGATAAGCTGTTAAGAAATCTATAAACTTTTAAACCGTGTCTTTTAAAACTAAACTCAAACTCAGCTTGAGAAGTTAGGAAAACAAGTGGGAAATTCCTTCATTTTCTTGCTTTCTAGGTAAAGATAAGATTAAATATATTTATTTATCATTTTTTTAGGCAATCTATTCTGGATGGAGGTTGAATATAATCTGGTGTAATGGATTATCATCATTTCTTTCTCAGGATATTGAGTATTTTCATCTGGGCTTGTTACAAGGAAAATATTGCTTTCTGGATCTCTTGACTAAAAGTCTATTCCTTATTATCCTCATGAATTTGATAACTACTTATAGGACATTGCCCAATCAATTGTCTGGATTCCAGTCATTCAGGGAGAGCACTCATTTAAGTTTGCAGAAAATTTGGCCTGACAATAACCTTTCACCAATATTTCCAGGGGCTGCCAGTTATTTTAATTTTCTTTGAATATCCTTAACAGTGCTGCCAAAAACAGTGAGGAAGCGTTATTGGATATGTTGTTAGTGCAGTCTTATTTCATTTCTTTCTATATATCTATATTTAAAATGACAACATGGGATGGGGCGCCTGGGTGGCTCAGTCAGTTAAGTGTCTGACTTCGGCTCGGGTCATGATCTTACAGTTTGTGAATTCAAGCCCCACACCGGGCTCTGTGCTGACAGCTCAGAACCTGAAGCCTGCTTCGGATTCTGTGTCTCCTCCTCTCTCTGCCCCTCCCATGCTCATGCTCTGTCTCTCTCTGTCTCTCAATAATAAATAAATGTTAAACATATTTTTTAAATAAATAAATAAAATGACAGCATGGGACTAAGAAGTTGGAAACAACGTAGGTTTGGACAAGTCCACACATTATGACTTAGAAAGAGTTTAAGCATCATCAAAAATTAAGCATATGGAAGTTGTTGTAAATGGGTGGAGTGGCTTTGGTGCATACATAATGAAATGTGTGTATTTAAAAATGGGCGTCTTTGTAGTTTTGGTGCCACCGGTTAAGCTTATTGAATCTTGTAGTTCAGGGAAACTATTCCCAGCCTAAGATTTCCATAAGAAATCCACATCAGCAAGCTGTCAGTTTGTTCTGCTCCTTGGGTGGTCCACTGTGTAGAGAACACAGATGTAGAGAACACATGAACAAACCAAAAAGTGCATCCTTCTAGAGGGAGATGGAATATGGCAGTATGCTGGTATCAAGATGAGGGCCAAAAGGGGTATCTACACGTCAATGAAAAATATATTCTGCTTTTCCAAAGACTGTAGATTCTCAGGGTTGGAAGATGCTTTAAATATCTTCTAGCTCTGTTTTATAGAGAATGGTCTTCAGGGCAGGCTTTGTATGTAGTTTGGTAGGATGCAAGGACCTATCCCAGCAAAGCCTGCTGTGTCGAATAGGTAGCTGCATACATTTGACTTAAAGCAACAGCTGCTCCTTACATTTCATGAAAGGGAAGGTACTTTAGGAATCAAAAAAAAATATTTTTTATTCACTAAAATAAATGGCACCTGGAACCATAATTATACATAAATAAGTAGCCTTTTTAAAAAAAATATGTGTCCTTCAAATAATATAAAGGATTACCCTTCCTCCCACTGTGACCTCATAACACTTTCACATAAAAGATAATTTAAGGGGGGTGCCTGGGTGGCGCAGTCGGTTAAGCGTCCGACTTCAGCTCAGGTCACGATCTCGCGGTCCGTGAGTTCCAGCCCCGCGTCAGGCTCTGGGCTGATGGCTCAGAGCCTGGAGCCTGTTTCCGATTCTGTGTCTCCCTCTCTCTCTGCCCCTCCCCCGTTCATGCTCTGTCTCTCTCTGTCCCAAAAATAAATAAACGTTGAAAAAAAAAAAAAAGATAATTTAAGGAGGTTATTAAATAAATATACAGTCTTGGACATTTCTTCTAAGTAAAAGTCTGATGATTGAAATAAATTATCTTTTTTTGTGTTACTTTTTACCTCTCTTGACTAATTAATTCCTCTTGCTCACTTCATGGCCTTGCTGAAATGGATACACTTTGGGGTATGCTTTACTAGTTTCTCATATATACTAAATTTAGGGGAAAAAAAGCATTATTTACTAATATTTAGAGACTAATCAAAACTAATTGTTAGTTAACTCTTAATTTACAGGTTTCCAAAAAAAATGGGAAAATTTAAAGCAATGGAACACACAGCATGAAGTAATAGTGAAATTCTGTCTTTAAATTGCAAACAATAAAAATAATCATAAACTCTCATTTGCATTAACACAATACTGTGGACTATGAAATACTTTGTATTCTTCCACGTATTTCTTCTGTAATAAGAGGGCAGAAGCCAAATTTACCGAATTTGATAGGCATGACATTAAGATACTACATATGGTTCCTCAGGATTTGGGGCTACAAAATCATACTATTATTTTCTAGCTCTTAATATATTTATTATTAGAAAATTTTTGCTTAGAAATAAATCAACACATTAGCACATAGCTCTTCATTATAAGATAATTTGCGTCTAACTCATTGTAAAAACATTACAGAGCATAAATAAGCAACATAATAAAAAGACAAGGAAATTCCTCAAATGCACACCGCCCAGAAGTCAGCTGCATATGCATATCTTCATTATTTACTTCTATTTTTTTTATAAAATGGAATTAATAGAATACATGATACTCTCCCTGTGCTCTCTACCCTTACAACAATGTATTAGGAAAAATCATGTCACTGAATACTGCTTAACATCATTATTTTACTATCTATCTAGTCATTGACTGTAAGTGTATATTATAATTTATGTAACTAATCTTCCATTGTTGGACACTTAAGCTGTTTTCAGGATTTGTTTTTGTTTTGATAATAAGGCTGTAGCTAGCTGTAATTTGTTTTGTATTCATGATGTGTATATTTAGACACATTATCAGATAATTTCTCAATCTGAAATTCCGAGAAGTGGGATCGTGAAAGGAGATGTAGAAAAACTGAATAAAATGCACATTTGTAAGACTTTTGATGCAACTGCCAAGTATATTTGAGACAGATTAAACCAATTTATATTCTCACAAGTAGTTTATGTTTCTGAAATAATGAACTACTAGGCAAGGATAAAACATTCCACTAATAAATATTTTAAAAATCCTGGATAATATACAGCATACATAATCCATGGGTTATCTAGCAAGAAATGAAGGGGTATTTATAAATGTTAAAATCAAAGTGGGAGTTGAGAGCCTGGGACATAGTGAATGAGATGGTGGCCAGGAGATGTAGAAAGTTATCTGACTAGTGGATCTTTGTTCTTGTTTCTTTATTTGCTTTTGATGTTATTAGAGTGTAAGGTACTTAGTATAAAGTGCATAAATTGCATTTGTAGGGATTGGTGAGTTTTTACAAAGCTAACATATTTAGACTGTCCAGATCAAGTTACAAAATATTACAGCACACCAGATACATTCCTCATGGTCTCTTCTACTTTTTATTTCTTTTCAAATGACAAGTACTTCAAAAACCATACTTTCTTTTATTACTACATGCATATTTTTGCCTATTTTTCAACTTTAAATCAATGAAGTATACATGCCTATTTCTTGTGAAATGTATGCATGTTGTTGAATATCTAAGTTGTGATTTTTTTTTCACTATGTAGTATTTTCTTGGATGAATAAGCCAATTAATTTACTCTTAAATTACTGTGTCTCCACAAATAAAACATAAGTATTCTGGTTGTTCATTATCCTTTTCAAAATATGTGTGTGTGTGTGTGTGTGTGTGTGTGTGTGTGTGTGTTTTCATTTTGCTTACTCTAATAGGTATACAGTCGTATTTATGTTTTAATTTGCCTTTTTCCAAATATATGATTAGGTTGAGCACCTTTCCATATGCTTATGAACCATTTGGATGATTTTTTAAATGAAGTGCCTTTTTAAATATTTTGTTTACTTTTTAAAATGGGTATGCTTTCTTTTTCTTATATATTTGTATATATTTTTACCATAAGTCCTTTGTGATATATATGTATATATGTATTTATGTGGGTGTGTGTGTATATATATATAGACAGAAAGAGAGAGAGAAGTCTTTTCCTACTTTTTCGTTTGCATTTGCTTTTTAATTTTAATGAAGCTAAGTTTATGAAATTTACCTTTATGGCCATATTTTTGTGTTTTATTTAAGAAATCTTTGCCACTCCAATGTTTGTCCTAGTATTATTATTTTATCTTTTATATTTATAAAGTATTTTTAAAAATTTTTATTTTAGAGAGAGAGAGTGTGTGTGCAAGTGGCAAAGAGTGGCAGAGGAAGACAGAGAGAGAATCTCAAGTAGACTCCATGCTCAGGGCAGAGCCCAACATGGGAATTGATCCCATGACCCTGGGATCATGACCTGAGCCAAAATCAAGAGTTGGATGCTCAACCGACTGAGCCACCTAGGTGCTCCACCTTTTATATTTATATTTAAAATTCATCTGTAATTAATTTCTATGAATGCTATATGGTAGAGGTCAAGATTCATTTTTTTTTTCTTTTCTATATAGATAACCAGAGACTTCTGTTTCTGGTCCTGATGAAATATCAAAAAATGAAATATCAAAAAATATCAAAAAAACCCTAAAACTGAACAAAATACTAGAAATATCAGTTTTCAGACATTAGACAATAGAGGCTCAGATCCCTATTCTTGAAAGTAAGAAACAAACAAGATGAACTCTGTAATTACCCTATATTTTTTGTGGAAGTTACTTTCACATTGTGACACAGAGAAGATGAGCCCAAACAGATAGTGGTGATTGTGCTTAGGAGGCTGAAATTTATGAGACAATGTACCAGAGTGAAGGCAGTCATGCAGAGAAGAAACATCTCCTCGAGTGTTTGGCTAAACTAGACCACACTTATACAGATTCTATGGGTTTCAGAAAGAAGCTCTCTCAGGGAGGTGAAGGATGGCTATGAGAAGTTGGAGGTGCAGCTAAGTAGAATAGAGTTGCATCAAACACCCAAGGCATTGCAAAGATACTTCAAAAAGTCCATGTTTTAGAAACAGGGCTACTATAGCCTCAATGTAAGAGCTACTCTAGAGCAGTACTTCTCAACTATGGGCAATTTTGTCTCTTGGGGGCCATGTGTCAATGTATAGAGACATTTCTGGTTGTCACCATTAGGGGTTAGTATTATTGGCATGAGGTGGGTAGAGTTCATGAACACTGATAAACATCTTAAAATGTACAGGACAGTTCCTCACAACAACGAATTATTTGGTCCAATGTGTCGATAGTGGCAAGTTCAGAAACCCTGATGTAGATCCAACATAACAAAGCTTTAAAGTCAAATTTCTACAAGATCAAGTCATCAATCAATTAACTGTCCATCAAAACATATCACCCTTTAAAGGAAGACAACTTAATCCAGATTCTTAAGAAGGTAGTATTCACAATATCCAAAATACAATAGAGACTTACTAGACATATGAAAAAAGCAAGGATATTTGATCATTAAACAGAAGAACAGCTGATAAAAGTAGACCCTGATATCAAACAACAAAATGTGATACAGATGAAAATGTCAGTATAATATATAGCCATTTATTTAATGTCCATGTGGATATTCCATTGTTCCTGAACTATTTATTGAAAACATTATCCCTTACCCCAGGCAACTATGTACGTACATGTGGGTTTATTTCTGAATTTATAACTTGTCTATATATCTACTCTTGTGTGAATTCCTCACTATTTTAATTTGTACAGCATAATTCTTAATGTATGAATTTTAATATTGAATTTTGAATTAAAGCTATTAACAGAGTTAAATATTAAATCCTTTAAACTGTGATTGCTTTTTTTTTAAGTTTACTTATTTATTTTGAAAGGGAGAAAGAGAGAGAGCAGGGGAGTGGCAGAGAGAGATGGGGACAGAGACTCCTAACCAGACTCCCTGCTGTCAGCATGGAGCTCAATGTGGGGTACCATCTCAAGAACTGTGAGATCATGATCTGAACTGAAACTAAGAGTCAGACATTTACCCAAAACTGAGCCAACCAGGTGCCCCTAAAGTATGATCATTTAAACATTTATTTAGTTCTTCCTCAATTTCTATCATTATTGTTTTCTTTTTTCTGCCTCAAGATCTTGTATATATTACATTAAGATTTATTTCTAGGATGCATGGGTGGCTCAGTAGGTTAAGCATCTGACTTTGGCTCAGGACATGATCTCATGCTTCATGTGTTCCTACCCTGCAGTGGGCTCTGTGCTGACAGCTCGGAGCCTGGAACCTGCTTCAGATTCTGTGTCTCCATCTCTCTGCCCCTCCCTGTCTCACTTGCATGCTCTCTCTCAAAAATAAATAAACATTAAAAAATTAAAATAATTAAAACAAGATTTATTTATAGGCATTTTTGTGTACTAATTAGAAATAGTAACTTTTAAAATGTTTGCTTTTCCAATAGTCTGTAGCTAATATATATAGATGAAATAGAAATTTGTACGTTGATTTTTATCCAGTGCTTGCTAAAAATCACTTAAAAATTCTAGTAGTGTCCATGTGAATATTTAGCACTGTACATACACATGCAATTTGAGAACTCTGGCTTTGTTTCTACTTTGGCAATTTATACATTTTTTTATTTCCTTTTTTAAAATGCTTATTTCTTTATTTTGACAGAGGGAGAGATAGAGAGTGAGCAGGGGAGGGGCAGAGAGAGAGGGAGACAGAGAAATCGAAGCAGGTTCTGCGCTGTCAGCGCAGAGCCCCACACAGGCCTTGAACTCACGAACCGCGAGATCATGATCTGCGCTGAAATCAAGAGTTGGATGCTTAACCAACTGAGCCATGCAGGCATCTCTATTCACTTTTCATCCCTAACGGGACTGGCTAGAACCTCCAGTGTAGTGCTGCACAGAAGTGAGAGTACTTATTCTTCTCTTAATCCATAAGCCATACAGAGAAAGACAGATACCATATGTTTTCACTCTTATGTGGATCCTGAGATACTTAACAGAAACCCATGGGGGAGGGGAAGGAAAAAAAAAGAAAAAAAAAAGGAGGTTAGAGTGGGAGAGAGCCAAAGCATAGGAGACTCTTAAAAACTGAGAACAAACTGAGGGTTGATGGGGGGTGGGAGGGAGAGGAGGGTGGGTGATGGGTATTGAGGAGGGCACCTGTTGGGATGAGCACTGGGTGTTGTATGGAAACCAATTTGACAATAAACTTCATATATTGAAAAAAAAAAAGGAAAAAAATCCATAATAGATAGGGAAATCTTTTCCTATTTCACCACTAAGTGTGGTCCTTGTTATTTACATGTTATTTTAGTGGCTGACATACTAGACAGAGAAACATTCTATCTTCAGTTTATTAATAATATTTATAATGGCTACTTTTGCTTTTTCTGTACCTTTTAGGTAATTGTATGATATCTCACCTTTATTTGGTTACTATGATAAATTACATTGACTAATTTATAAATTTTAAAGTAATATTACATTCCTGATTAAAACAATCTTCCTAGTGCTGCATTATAAGTTATATATATATATATATATATATATATATATATATAGTGCCTCAATTTGTTATTATTTAGTTTAGGATTTTGCATTTATGTTTATGAAACTTTTACTATATATTCTCATTATGTCTTTACCGGGTTTTGATAATGAGATAATATTTTTATCTTTCTATTTTCTGGTACAATTTTTCTAAGATTGGTATTGGTCTTCCTTAAATGTTTGAACAAGTTAACCTATGAAGCCGTATAGCTATGAGGCTTACTTTGTGAGAAAGTTTGCAGAGAAAAATTCAGTTTCTTCATAAGCATAGGATTATTCATATTTTCTATTCTTGTACCTATTTCTTAGTGTTTTTTTTCAAAGACCATGTCCATCTCATCTAAGCTTTCAAATACATTGACATAAAGTTGTTCATAAGATTCTCTTGCTAATTTTATAATCGTCGCTAGAATTGAGTAATATACTCCTCATTTATGATAGTGTTAGTTTCTGCCATCTCTATTTTTCTCTAATCATCTTGCCAGTATATGTTATTCTTAATGTTCGTTTATTTTTGAGAGAGAGAGAGCATTCAGGGGAGGGGCAGAGAGAGAGGGAGACAGAGAATCTGAAGTGAAGCAGGTTCTGCACTGACAGTGCGGATCCAGAAGCAGGGCTTGAATTTACAAACGGCGAGATCGTAACCTGAGCCAAAGTCAGATGCTCAACGGACCGAGCCACCCAGGTGCCCAAGAAACTATCAAAAGTTCTGCTTTTCTTTTATAGTCTCTTTATAGTCTCTTTCCTTTTATAGTCTCTTAGCAGCTACTTTTTTGCTTGTTTTTTTCAGGGCCTTTCCTTGAATACTCATAGTTTAGGAACCATCACATACCTTACATGGAAATTGTGAGCTGAATGTTAGACTTGTTTCTGTGTGATTGTGATTGCTTTTCTCGGGCATTGTGCATTTAGAAGCCCTAGACATTGTCGTAGTACCAGATTTATATTTGTTTCTCCAATCTAGTGATGCTCTCACAAGTTCAAAACTGCACATTTATATTAGCTTACATTCCTGCACTTCAGATGTAAAATGTCTTAAAGTGACCTTGAACTTAACATTATCTCAGAGCATTTTCCTTTTCTCCAGTATGTTGACCCTTTATATCTGCCTCTTTGGCTTTCCAGTCTGCAAACATCTGTGTCTTCTCTTTCTCTCTCCTTCTCTCTCTCTCTTCTCTATTCCTCCCTCCTTCCTTTTTTTTTTTTTTTTTTTTTCTCTTTCTCTTTCATTATCCAGCTACTATAGTTAGCTGTCACAGTTTTATTATCCAGATATCATAGTTCTGATACCGGATACTCCATCATAACAAGGAGTTCAAGTTTTTATCTGGGGTTTAAAGCCCACGTAAGAACAGAAAAGAAGCTTCAAAGCTTTGCGTGTTGGACAATAAAACTGAGGGTCCTTCGTTAGTGAGGGTTCCTGGAAGGATCATGATACCAAGGAATGCTTGAGAAAATAAAGAATCTTTTCTCTGTCATGCTTTAAGTGATAATTTCTGAGAAATATGTGCCTGAAATTGTATCTGTCCTGTTTTTATTGTGTGTGTGGCAATATTAATTAAGAGATACACTGAACTACAAGCTTAGAAATTACAATAAAATTGGTCTTGATCTAGTAATACTCTGTGATGGTGCATAAAAGCAAATGCAAAGCTTCTAGAAAAATGTTTCATCAATATAGGCCTCAAGAAATTCTCACATTAGGAAAACAACCCTATCCTAACAGGAATTTAAAGTTGCAAAAGAGAAGAGAAAATAGTTCACCATGTGAGTCAGAAGATATAATGAATTGAAGATTAGCTCTAGGAAGTTGAAACAGTTGAGCACAAATCTAATAGATATTATAAGAAGTATGTTGAAAAATATTCATAAGAGAAAGTATTGAAGCCCTAACATCAGAGAGTAATACCAAGTCAGAACAATCAACCAGACACACACTATGGTAATTTTAAATAAACATAAAAATCAAACACATGTACCCACACAAATTGCTACTGAAATTGAGAACTCAATGGGCAGTTTTTGCAGTAGATTGAGGAAAGCCAAAAAAATAGTGGATTATTACATAGATCTGACACAATTACTCAATACACAGTAGAAAGAGAAAAAGATGAAAATTTGGCGGGTGGGGGGCAACTGGATCATTCAGTCTGTTAAGCATCTGACTCTTTTTATTTTTTTTTTAATGTTCATTCATTTTTGAGAGACAGAGAGAGACAGAGCACAAGTGGGGAATGGGTGGAGAGAGAGGGAGACACAGAATCCTAAGCAGGCTCCAGGCTCTGAGCTGTCAGCACAGGCCCTGACACAGGGATTGAACCCACCCACCGTGAGATTGTGACCTGAGCCGAAGCTGGACACTTAACCAACTGAGCCACCCAGGTGCCCCAATCCTCTGACTCTTAATTTCGGGTCAGATCATGATCTCACGTATTGTGCAATCAAGTCCCATGCTAGGTTTTGAGCTGATAGCATGGGGTCTGCTCGGTATTCTCTCTCCCCACCTCTCTCAAAATAAATAAAATAAACATTTTTAAAAGATGAGAATCTGGGAAGCAATTTAAAAAAATATGGAAGACTAGGTAAAAATTTACAACATATTGAAAAGAGGAGTTTGAGAAAGAAAAAAAGAGAATTTTTTTGAGTTTTGCAGTATCATAGGAGGAAAATGTGAGATGAATAAGTAGAAATGAATCCACATATGTTCATACTGCAGTGTAACTACAGAATATAAAAATTTTAAAAATGAAAAGACTTTTAAAAATAAGATAAAGAAGAGAAAATTGACTCTAGAAGACCATTATTCTAACGGTTAGCCAATTTCTCAATAACTAGAATAAAGGTCTGAAGATTTTCATTTTAAATGAATATATTATAGGAGAAAAATGGAAGCTTAATGATCAAGTGTCAACTTATGAAAATAATAGCAACAAATGAATGAGTTATTTAAAATATACATGCAGGGGCGCCTGGGTGGCGCAGTCGGTTAAGCGTCCGACTTCAGCCAGGTCATGATCTCACGATCCGTGAGTTCGAGCCCCGCGTCAGGCTCTGGGCTGATGGCTCAGAGCCTGGAGCCTGTTTCCGATTCTGTGTCTCCCTCTCTCTCTGCCCCTCCCCCGTTCATGCTCTGTCTCTCTCTGTCCCAAAAATAAATAAACGTTGAAAAAAAAATTAAAAAAAAAATAAAATATACATGCAATAAAATAATAAAAATAAGATCACAAATAAATTTAAAAGGATATAAAGGGAAAATTGAAAAGAAATATAAGACGAAAGATATTTTTAATGTAAAAATAAGCATTCATCTGGCATATGTTATCAAGAAGTTAAAGTTAGAGTAGTGTTTTCTTTAATCATAGAGAGAACTTTGAATACTTTTATGTGCAAACAGAAAATTTTGATAAGGCAGAAAATTTTATATAGTATAAAAGAAAACTAGTCCCAAAAGGGAGAACAAAAGACAAGTCACAGACTGGGGGAAAATATTTGCAAAAGACACATCTGATAAAGGATTGTTATCCAACATATACAAAGGACAATTAAAACTGAACAATAAGAAAATAATCTGATTTAAAAATGGGCCAAAGACCCAAGAGACATCTCACCAATGAAGATATACAGATAGCAAATAAGCATCTGAAAAGATGCTCCATATCATATGCTATCAGTGAAATGCAAATTAAACCAAGGAGATATCACCACACACCTGTGAGAATGGCCAAAATCTGGAACACTAACATTAATGCTGATTTTCATTCATTGCTAGTGAGAATGTGAAATTGTACACCCACCTTTGAAGGTAATTTGGAAGTTTCCCATAAAATGAAACATATTTTTATTCTATGATCCAGAGATCACACTCCAAGGTATTTACCCAAAGAAATTGAAACTTATGCCTACCCAAAATCCAGCACATAGATGTTTATGGAGACTTTATTTATAATTGCCAAAACATTGAAGCAACTAAATGATGTAAGCCAATGAATAAATAAACTGTAGAATTCCAAACAATGGAATATTATTCAGTAGCAAAAATAAATGAGCTAAAAAGCCATGAAACAACATGGACATATTATTAAGTGAAAGAAGTAAATCTTGAAAGGCTACATACTCTATGATTCGAAGTATATGACATCTTGGAAAAGGAAAAACTATGGAGACAGTAAAAAAAGAAAATCAATGGTTGCCAAGGGTTTAGGGAAAAGAGATGAATAGGGTAGAGTAGAAGGGATTTTTAGGGCAGTAACAATACTCTGTATGAGACAATAACGGTAGATATACACCATTATACCTTTGCCCAAACCCAAAGAATGTACAGTATCAACAGTGAACTGTAATGTCTATGGTAATCTATGGACTTTGGATGATAGTAATGTGTCAATGTAGGTACATCAACTTTAACGAATGTACCACTCTGGATGGGGGATGTAGATATTGGGGGAGGCTATGCAGGTCAGGGGGACAAGGCTATACAGGAAATCTCTGTCCCTTCTTTTTAATTTAGCTGCAAAACTTAAACTGCTCTAAAAATAAGGTCTTAATGAAAAGGAAGGAAGGAAGGAAGAAAGAAAGAAAGAAAGAAAGAAAGAAAGAAAGAAAGAAAGAAAGAAAGAAAGAAAGAAAAAATGAATATAATCATTGTCAAAGAAATGGGGGGAAATTCTGCCTTAAGAAAAGATGATTTTAGAGGATAGTTGTTAATATACTTACAAGAAAATATATATTTTTATTTCCTACATAAATTATTTGGGAGAACAGAGATAGTGGGGGATGTCTCCAGGTTGTTTTATGAGGCAATGCAATTTTGAAACCTACCCTAGATGAAGACAAGACAAAAAGTTAAAGATCAATCTCCCTATCAATCAATTAGAAACATTCTAAGTACACCAAAGGTAAACTGAATCTGCAATGTACTATATGACTAAATTTAAAGGCAAGACAAACTAAAATAAAGCATCATATCCATGAAAGATTTTCCCATAAATGCAAAGACAGTTTAATATCAGAACTCTTTTCTTTCAATTCACCATAATAATATATTAAGGAGGAAATAACATAAGCATTCAAACAGACACATAAAACATTTATAAAATTCATCAGTGATTGGTGATTTTACAAAAAAAAAAAAACCCATTAACAAATTTGGAATAAAAGAGAGTTTCCATAATCTATAAGTGCTTGTGTTCAACATCATGTCATGTTAAAAGCATTTCCTGAAAATTTAGTTCTTATTCAGGGTTCTTAGTAAAACTCTTGGTGTTTTAAGCAGAATATGAGTTCTTAGAAAAGATTATTACCGAACTAACAAAATATTGGGTCATCTTGAGTCATAGGCCATTGGCCATGCCACAGAAAGCAGAGTCCACCACCACAGAGCACCGCTACCATGGTTAAGTGCCAAATGCTTCTAGTTCACATAGCTTCCCTTTGTGCCCCAGGAACTCAGAGTTACAGTGGAGCCCCTGCTACCTGCTCCACTATCACTTCTACACAGCAAACTTGATTTTGTAGCTATTATTATCTGTGTCGGGACCACAAAAAGAATGCCCTGATGCTCCTACTGCTGCTTGTTATTAGCTAATTCGTTAAAGTTGGCTCAGGTTACCTCTGATTGAGGAACCTGAGCCATGTGGACCCTGCTGTCCTGCAGAGGACCAGAAAAGAAAACATCCCTCATTTTTAGCTTTCATTTTTAAGGGTAGTCTTTGTCTCTCATAAAATTTTTCATAGGAAGGGTGCTAGTAGGCTAAAAGAATGACAAATGGCTATCACAAACAGCAACAAGAAAGACTGGCCACTAGAAAAGCTTCTACTCTACACTTACCAGATAGATATAGTAAGATCAGGAAAATAAATAACCAAATGGATTAAAAAGGAGGAAAGAAAGCCCTCCTTGTACACAGATATTATGATTTTCCAGACAAATATTTTAGACAATCTGTAGACAACCATTTAAATTAATAAAGCTAAGAAGCTTTGCTGGAAACAAAGCAGTATTTAAAAAAATGTTTTTTTTAAATATCCAGCAACATTAATAAATTAAAAATGGATTTTGATAAACATTTCATTTACAATAACAACAAAACCAATTAAGTGCCATACATAAGAATAAATCTAGTAAACATTTCTTAAAAACTTTAAAATATAACATTTTCAGGGGCACCTGGGTGGCTCAGTCGGTTAAGTGTCCAACTTCAGCTCAGGTCATGATCTTGCACCTCATGAGTTTGAGCCCCACGTCAGGCTCTGTGCTGACATCTCAGAGCCTGGAGCCTGTTTAGGATTCTGTGTCTCCCTCTCTCTCTCTCTACCCCTTGACCACTCACACTCTGTCTCTGTTTCTCTAAAAAATAAATAAAAATTAAAAATATTTTTTAAATACAATATTTTCATAGTACGTACCAGAAGATCTAGAAAAAGTGGAGATTTTTCCTATTCATATTTAGGCATGATGAATATTGGAAATATAATAATTTTTATTTACTTTATTTTTTTAATATGTTTTTAAAATTTTATTACTTATTTTGAAAAAGAGAGAGAGAGAGAGAAAGAGAGAAAGCCAGCTCGAGTGAGCAGGGAAGGAGCAAAGAGAGAGGAAGAGAGAATCCCGTGCTAACAGCGCAGATTCCCACGAGGTGCTTGAACTCACAAACCGTGAGATCAAGGCCTGAGCTGAAACCAAGAGTCAGATGCTTAACTGACTGAGCTACTCAAGTGCTCCAAGGATAACAAATATTAAATGAATAATTATACTCAGTGCAATTCCATTTAAAATGTCTAATGTCATTTTAAAAATATAAACTCAAAAAACTGAGTCTAAGACTCACATGAAAAGAGTACAGGGCCAAGAGATGATTATAAAGCAAAATTAAATTGTTTGGTGATTGCATCCAAAGAGTTGTGCTTATCCTCACACTTGTTATTCATGTAATGATGTAGCATTAAGAATAAAAGTTGCCGTAGGCTTTTGATAACCTTTTTCAGATTAAAGAATTTCCATTCTATTCCTAGTTTGCTATTTTTTAATCATAAAAGGATGTTGAATTTTATCAAAATGTTGGGCATCCATTGAGATGATTACAAGCTTTTTATTTTTCTCCTTTATTAACATGGTGAATAAGTTTCACGTCATTAACCTTTCTTGCATTCCTTTGATAAACTCTGCTGGCTTGTAATTTAAAAAATAATTGATAGACGCAGTTTACTGATTTTATTATAGGCTTTTTTTCATCTAGTTTGGGAAGTGAGATTTGTGACATTTTTCTTTCTGGTATAGTATTCATGTAGACTTTGGGGAGAGACTTTCTTCTTTTTGGCTCTTTGGAATGGTGTTTGTTCCTTGAAAGATTGGCTGAACTGACCTCTAAAACCTTCTGGATCTGATTTATGACTACTGTTGTTTTGTGGGCAGATTTTAAGCTACTGATTCTATTTTTTTTAATGGTTTTAGATTTCTTTCGTGATTTAATAGTTCCATATCTTCCAGATTTAATTCTAGTCTGACTCTTGACAGTCCCTTAAGTAATTCCAAACCCACCCTTTCTGGTTCCTAAAACAACCTCACTGTATGTTCTGGAAATCAGTCAGTAATTAGTAAAATCCCCTAAATCTTCAACTATCTCCCTGAACATTCTTTTCACATTCTTCTTCCATGTGAATGCCTATTTAATCCCTGGATACACTGAGTCCTGTGCAACCTTTTCAAATCCTTTTAATACCTCTTCCATACTTCCAATCCCTAAAATAATCCAATGTGCTCTCTTGGAGGAACAGTCAATAATTAGTACTTCAACTCTTTTTCCTGGCTAGCCCCTGGAATACTGCCTACTGCGAAGCCCTCCCAAGTGATCTCCTCTATACGCCTCTTCCCATTGTGCTTAAGGGTGATAAAGGCTTTTTTTTTTCAGTCCTTACTGCTGCTTCTGGAATATTTCCCTACCCGTAGGATCACTAAACTTCAAAAAATTTCATATCGCCAGTATGAACTGCACACATTCTGAAATGTACCAAGGCAAGTGGGTATGCAGTCTTCTCCAGGTTCAGGAAATTAAGGTGTTTATTGTAGGCAACTTAAAAACAATAATAAAACCAATACAAATGTTAGCATGTTTTCTATTGCCACCATGCTCATGTAATTCTAAACAATGTTTACGACTTTGAGTATATCATTGCATACTATCCTTTTTGCTATTGGCATCTACCAACTCCTAGGGCACTCCTTTAATTTATTTAAAGATTTTAGCTCCTGGGGCACCTGGGTGGTTCAGTCAGCTAACCGTCTGACTTTAGCTCAGGTCATGATCTCACAGTTTGTGAGTTTGAGTCCCGCACTGGGCTTTCTACTGTCAGCACACAAAGCCCACTTCAGAGCCTCTGTCTCCCTCTCTGCCTCTCTCTCTCTCTCTCTCTCTCTCTCTCTCTCTCTCTGTCAAAATAAATACACAACAACAAAAAGATTTTAGTTCTTGGCTCATGTCTTTCCAACATGACTCATAATTTTTTGAAATTTCATCATTCACACAGATAATCATTCAATACACTGGATTCTCAGTTTGGCCTCTACTTCAATTGTCTGGTCACCCTGCCTACTTTAGCCTCCAATTCCATGGAACTACCATAGTCCTTTTCCTTAGTGACAATGGCAACATACCCATAATCTTAATTGCAAGCACCCACTCTCTCATAACCATGTCCTTTGTTTCCAATGTCTTATAATAATTTTACCCAGTAATGTTACTTTTTAATTGTCCTTTATATCCATTCCTTCCTCAGCTTAAAATGTCTAGCCCCTCTGTGTAACTACTTCCTTCAATACAGGGTATACATATACAGAAAAGTTAATCCTCAGAGGGGTAACTCTCAACCAATAGAGTATGGCATGTCCTAGCTTTCCTGTCCTTCACTGGGACCCTTTTGTTGTCCATTTTCCATGGATTTTTAGAAGATCCCTAGAGAGACTGAGCTCCAGTTTCTCAAATTGGTAACTGGGTTAATAGCACACTCTTTATTGGATTTTTACAACCTTCCTTGTTGCGGTATTCTTAATTCCTTACTTGTGCTTCCTTGGATTCCTAACAAATAAAATACCTGCGTGAAATTCTTGTCTCTGGCTTTAGGGGAACCCAAATCAATCAACTATAGATGAACTGTCTTTACTTCTAGCTAAGGTCAGCTCCTCCACGTGGGCACTAGAACCCATTCCCCTTGTCTACTCAGGCACATTGCTTCAGCAATTCTCTTATTTCCTTTATTATGCTCCTTCTTCTTAATAGCTATTCCTTTCCCTTTCTAGCTACTGTCTAATTTATTTCTTTAGAGTCACACTGAGGGAGAGATCTTTATTTAAAAAAAATAATTATTATTTATCACTTAAATATTACCAAATAATTATAATTTAATTCTCTCACTGTTCTTTCTTAAATATAATCAATCCGTTGTTATCTGCCTCTCTACCTGCATACTTTAGTGCTGTTTCTATATCCCCTCCAAATAACTATTCTCCTGAAGATTACTTCTGACTTCCTTGTTGCTAAATTCAAGCTTGAGTTATTCAAACCCTGCACTTACAAATAAAAGCCTGACTTTAGGAGGAGTAACCTACTCTGGGATCTCTGAGCTCTTAGAATGTCCTGCCCGATCAGAGTATCTTAGTATGCCTCTGGCTTTGGGCCATACTGCATCTGTTTGACCAGATAGTTCATGCTAACAAAAAGACTTCGGTGAATGCCTGTTTTTGTTCATTTCAGGCTCTGGGCCACACTGTATCAGTTTGATCTTTTGGGGCTGAACACTGAGTAGCTAAAGTTAGTAATGCTGCTGTTGCCTGCCTGTGTGACTAATCCTCAGTAAAATCCCTGGAAGCCACGGTTTGAGTGAACTTCCTGATTGATAATACTTCCCATGTGTTGTCATACCTCATTGCTGGGAGAATTGTGTCCCCATGCAACTTTACTCGGAGGGGACACTTGGAGGTTTGTACTAGGTTTCCCCTGGTCTTTGCCTATATGCTTTTTTTACTTTGGTGATTTGGATCTATCCTTTTATTGAAATAAACTGTAATCATGATTAAAGCAACTTTTCAGAGTCCTATGAGTATTTTGAGTAAATCATCAATCCCAAATGTAGTCTTAAGGACTCTGATACAGAACCAGATATCTAAAACAAGAATATAAAAGGATTGGGATTTTGGAGAGTAAGGAAAAGGATGTGAGGAGTATTTGTCTGGCAAGAGCTGTTCTGTAACTTCCACTCACCTCAAGTCTCATGAGAAGTCTTGACCAGAATTCCTAGGAGAACTTACATGTGCCTCCTAAAAGGTGGCCATCCCAGTGGATCAGGGCTTGACTCCCACTTGGGAAATGTGACCTGATTAGTTGTCCTTGAGGTAGGAATAATGGTAAAGTCTACAGTTGTGCAGAGAGCTTGGCATTCACTCCCTGAGTTTTCTTAAAGTAATAGTACATGTATGCTTTTCTGTGTACAATTGGGCCATGCCAGACACACACACACATATGCACACTTGCATGTATGCAGGTGCATACACCACAGTGAGAGGCAGGCAGAGAAGTATTGTGAGGTTTCTCTGAGTCTTGTCCAGGAGCGCTGCCCATAGGAACAAAGAAACCTCAGCCAAAAGAGAAAATTCTAGAGTTCTATAGACCAAATTGAAGAGCCTGCCTTAACTGTATCAAAGGAACTTCAGGTAAGAGATCTCAAACAAACAAACAAACAAACAAAACCTATGGAATCACCACCAGACATGCAGTCAGCTTTAAATACATGCCAGGTCTGGGGAGCACAAATTCAACTTACCAAAATACTCATCAAGTAAGAATTTTTCCACTTTTCCCTTTCCTTCTTCCGCATTCATGCCTGATGGAATGTGATCAGACACCCTGATGGGTAAGATAAGAAGAGGGATGATATATAAGGCAGAAAAAAAGAGGACCACAACCCTCTTCCCTGACCTACTGCTTGATAGAGGTTCATATAGCGTATAGGAAAAGATTTAACTTCGAACCAAGGCTGGAATTTTGGTTAATTTTAAGGCTAGATATTTTTGATAACTGCATTGTGATTGCATTATTATTAAACTATGGGATATTTTTGTTGCCTAAGATTGATTTGAAAGGTTATGGGACCATGGGAGTTTTCACCCAGGACTAGGGAAGAAATTTTTCCCACTAAACATATTTTAAAGAGTTGTTGAGAGAAACACACACACATACACACACACACACACACACACACACGCGCACACACACACACACACACACACACACACACACCAAAAAATTGTTTTATATCCAGGAGTCTTGCTTGTTTAATATATCTGTAACACATACTTTATACGTGTTTGTAAGAGCGTGGTTCAGGTTTTGACTTCCAAACTTTCTTCCCCTGTGGATTGATACAAGTTCTTCAACAGGAGAGTATGGTCTTTGCTTTTTCTGAGTAATATTTTCGTTTTCTTGTGGCTTTCATTTGTTGATCTTTGCTCCAACGGATACAGCAGCATCAAGATCAAAGAAACGGACTGGTATGAGAAGTTTGTACCATATCCCTCCCACCATGGAGCTGTTGTCTAATTGCCATATCTGCCCTGCATTTACACTGGGTACCCCTGGCATGACCTGACCATCAAGCTTGCAGAAGGGCTCTAGGCCCTTTCAGAGGAGAAATGGATATGAGTGAGACTTCAGAGACCTCTTCTCAACTTCCTCATTTCTTCCTAAAATTGTATGCTCTTGGGGAGTGATGCAACAACCCTGAGCAGAAGAACTGGATAATAATGGTCTCTGGTATAATAAAGGAGAGAGGATGCCGAGGGATGTATTTGACAGAGTGGTACCACACTGTATCACAATTACTGGATTTTTCAGTAGACCTTTGCAGAATTAAGTAAAATTCTGGAAAATAGAAACCGTATGTTTTAGTTTTAGTTTTAGTTTTAGTTTTTTTTTTTTTTGTTGTTGTTGTTGTTGTTAATGTTCTTGTTTTTAAGTAACAGGCATGAGCTTTAAGATTAGTTTATTCCTTATCCCTTGGGAGAGGTGAGCACGGCCACTGTTAGCAGAGTGATTTCCAAGAATCTGCCAAGATATTAAAAAACATTTAGAAGAAAAAGATAGGCCGAGGTAAGGAAGCTCTTACTAATCATAAACAGATGAGGTCCTTCACACACAAAAAAAGTTGACCCTGATAGTCTTTTTGGCAAGGAGAGACTTGAGGTTTTTATATTTGAATACTCACCTAAGTGGGGGTGGGTTAAAGTGGAGTTAAAGTCGTGCACTTTGTGACCTTTAGTCAAATACCAATTCTCAAACATGATTTGCCAGTGGCAGATGGGGCCTCATAAATAAAATCTGCTTTTAAGTTTAATTATATCAATAGAGCAACAAGTACTATGTTTACGTATTCAGGACTGATAGTTGATGGATTTTTCCTATATTAACCATTTAAGTAAGATAATTATTTGCCATTCTGTGACATTTAATTATAATGCTATGACTGATCTACATAGTTTGAAGGGAAAAATTGCTTTATATGTCATTTAAGATTTGTATGAACACATTTAAACTGCAGAAAAGATTGCTTGGAAAAATGCAGAGGTGGCTCCCAAGAGCTCTTGATTACCTTCTATATCAAGATCATTTAAAAAAAAAAATCGGCTGTATTATCACAGCATAATTTCAAGGTGACCACCTGTCAAAGAGCTTCTGGGAAAAAAGGCAAAATGTCTCTCTCTCTCTCTTATTTGTGCACTTATTTTTATAAACATTTCTAATTTTCCAGACGGTATTACAGGCTCAGATTTTAATGAGATCGCAATAGTTAGCAATGAGTAAATAACATGAATTCTCAGTTGACATAAATTTTATGCCAGGTTTGAATGCTGAAGGTAAAAGCTATCGTGGAGACTGGAAACAAATTTATTAGCAGATGTTTAGTTGTGCAGGAGAGATCTACATGAATAACAAAGCTCACCTTATTTGTATTGAGAGCTCTCAATTTCTTCTTTTCCCAGGAAGTGCATCGTACTCTGGACTGACTTGAGTCATAATTAAGCTGTACCAAGAAAATATTCAAGTGACAATGATTTGCACATGATCAAATTATGGTGGGTTTAGCTGAGGGCTTCACCAGCTGGAGTGATTTCTCTATTTTACCCATATGTCTGTTAATAAATTTGATTCAAATGTAAAACAATTACAGATATTTTAGAGACTGGGCACAACAATTAAACACAAATAAGGTCGCTTGTGACTTGGTATTCAAATGAATGAAGGAACAAAAATGATGGCACTAAATGCTACTTGTCTAATGATACACAGTGAGAAAAAGCGGTTAGCACGTTTTGAATGTCATTGTCTCAGACATGGTATGTCGGCCCATCACACAGGGTGGCTTAATAGCGTGAAACTTAAAACATGTTAGGTACTGTGCAGGCTTCAAAGAAATACCACTGTTACCTTCCTGAATTTACTTCATAAATGTTTCAGCGAAAGTGGAGGCGAACGATCATTAGCACAGTGAAATTAAGAGTACATCAGTTGGAACAAAATACTGTACTTGTGAAAGAGCAGGTGTCTTGGTAAAGGTGCAGGTGGACAGAAGGAATTTCTAGTTACTCTTTCCATAGGAGCTAGCTCTTTGAGGGAGAAAAGACTTTACTATCCTGGAATTTGTCAGCTTTCCCTTTTCCCTAAATCTGCTCTTTGAACTTAAGATACATTATTTGCAATGTGCCTCTGTTTCTTCCTACATATTGCAGTTTAAATTATCTGGGAGAGTTGGCTATAGTTCTGTACCATCTTTATAAATTCATGCATGCTCTTACGAAAAAGGGTGTTACCGAAACTGCTGACCTCTCCCATCCTCACATCTTACAACAACCCTCTCCTGACAGCTGTATTAGCAAAATTGTAAATCTAGTAAAGAACATATTAATATGGAAAAGTCAGTACATGTCAGAAATGGTAAAGTGTAGATAACTGATAGAAAATTACAAATCGGGGACTGCTTTGAAGAAGGCAAAGACACATTGACTGGTTCAATATATTTGAACTTTGGAAAATTTGTTTAATGGCTTGAGTCACTGTGAATATTTTGGAATTTGATCAAATCGTTTATTCTTTGAGGGTGGTACTTTTGCTACTCTTTCTCCCTCGCTGATTTGTTCCTTCCTCAGATTTCTTTTTTACAGTAAAGGTCTTGTTTCCTCTTTGTAGAAAACGACATGGTTTCTGGAAGAAACCCATGCTGGAACTTGTTGAGGGGGGTCAATCAACACAGGAGAGGTGGAACAGTTTACGAATATTAAAAAAATGCATTGAGTTCTGCTTTAAAAAAAACAGCAGTATATATAGATATATAACACAATGTCAAACTTACTTGTCATCGGAAGAGCAGCCTGTGAACATAGCACTTAAATATTGTTTTTCAACGAATTAGTTTTGATTTTAGAAATGAAAGGCGAGGGTGAAAGGGTACTTTCCTAGGTGAAATAAAGGAAGAGTTGTGTATTCAAAAAACAAATACGGGGGCTGCTCTTATTTTGCTTACTGACCTACAAGAAGGACAGTCTAGGGAGAACTCTGAATTTTACATGCCAATAATCTGTTCCTCATAGTAGTCTGCAGCTAGCCTCAGGACCAGCCTCTGGGTTCAGGAAGGTAAGTAGAATGTTACTATTACATTGGGATCATTGCCTTTTCATGTTAATTTTCTCACTTGTTTGGGGTAACTGTTGGACACTTGATTATACAGGCAGGGCAATTATTGTTGCTTTTTTTTACAGATAAACAAGTGGAGGCTGTGAGGAGCGAAAGCATTTGCAAAGCTCAGTTCAGGTGGAAGAGTGGCCTGAAACAAGGGATGTTCCACGCCTGGCCTAAGGCTTCCTAACACAACAAAGGCATCTGAGGCCAAATAAATGTAAAAGTTCACAAGAATTTAGATAAATCCTTAGGTGTCAGACCCATAACAGATTAGTGAAGGTCATCAGGTGTTCTTAATATACACCTCCCGCTTCTTCAGGCTAATGTCATGGAGGGCAGCCATGCGATCCTCTATAAAATGCTTTGCCATTGCTGTCAGCAATGGAGTCCCGGACTCCAGGCCCGTTGGCCTGTCCCAGTGAGCCATTTCTCAAGTTCTTATCTTTTGGATACAGAAGCATATTACTAGGGAGTGTGAAGGGGAAGTTGACTTTAATCTTAATTGCCTGCATGCATAACAGTATTTTTTTAAATGATCTCACTCTGTAAAATATAAAACCCTACCAACCCCACAGAAGTCAGAAATCTTAGAGCGGAGCAAAGGTTATTAGGAAAGAAAAGCCAAGCTTGCAGTTACTCTGCCTTCCTTCCCTCTGAATTTTCCCATCAAAATACAGATGGCGGTTCCAAGCCAACCACAGATTATGGAAGGCATGGTCAGTGCAGCAACTCTACCCTACTCAGTTTGCGTGCCAGGACAGGCCAGGTACTTCTCGAAATGTTATTTCAATTTGTTTTCTTTCTTGATGTTAGATTGCTCCTCTGAAATCTTTGTTTAAATAACCTGTCTGTGAAAATAGCTCAGTGGAGATTATGAGTGCACTGCTTGTGGCTTTGCATATTATAGATGTTTGGTTAATCAACATTTTAATTTTGCTGTGATTATGCCATGATCAAACCAGTTATTTGACCTTATTGGGGAGTTATCCAATTCTACTGAAAAAACTGGGGAGGCCAAACATGGCTCTAAGCACTGGAACATATAATGTTTTTGATAGCCAATATAAGGTAAATATAACCCAGCTTCCTTAGATAGTGCCTATATTCTGATATTTATATATTGAAGTTTTCTAAATCTAAACTAGTAGCATGTTATACTTTCAGTTGCTTGTGCAATAATTTGTGATTTAATACCATGAAAGAAGCAATGAACAAAAATGCATTTACTTCCCAATCTTTTGTGTAGGTGGTATTAGGGAACATACGGTCTGGGCTGGCTTCACATGCAGATAGTTAACCTGACTGAGAACATGATGGTCCTGAACAGAAAGTTCAGAACTAAAGCCTACGTGGCAGCAGAAACTGCAGTTAATAGAACCCATGCCACTGTGGAGTTTGAAACATTTTGGACAGCATTTCAGTGGTACTAGTAATTTTTCAGGCGTATAAAAATTTCTGATACATTTTGTGCTAGCTGAGAAGGGTGATCAAGGATATATATTCCGTAACATGGCAAATTTCTACTTACACTTATATTCAGTGCACACGTGCTTTGGAGCCAGAAAATCTGGGTTTGAGCCCTGGCTAGTCCTGCCAATTACCTGCCCTATCATTCTGGCCAAGTTAATTTAGGTCTCAGGTTCTTAGTTTCCTCATCTGCAAAGTGTAAAAATAAAAGCTGCTTTGGGGGCGCCTGGATGACTCAGTCGGTTAAGCATCTGACTCTTGGTTTCAGCTCAGGTCATGGTCTCATGGTTCCTGGGTTCAAGCCCTGCATCAGGCTCCCTGCTGACAGTACTAAGCCTGCTTGGAATTCTCTCCCTTTCTCTCTGCTCCTCCCCGACTCTCATTCTCTCTCTCTCTCACTCTCACTCTCGCGCTCTCTGTTTCTCTATCTCTCGATGTAAACGAATAAGCTTAAAAAAATCTGTTTGATTAACTTACATATGCCCAAGTGCCTAGCAAAAATAATAATTACTAGTATTATTTTTATTGGTGTTTAATATGACCATACATGTGAAAATACAATGAAAACTTTAAAACAGTATATGCAACCACTTTCTGCTGTAATTACTCAATATGTATTAAGCAAACACACAGTACTTTAGACTATATATATAGATATATATATAATATTTTAAAACTAAGTTATAAAGCATTAATTGAAAATATTTTAACTTATACTGTAAGTTTATAAAAATGTATGTGTGCATATACATATTTAATATCATTTTGTATATCACTATCAAAATTATTTGTCTAGAAATACTACCATGCGATCTTAGGAAGGTACTTTCCTTTGCTGACCTGAACAGTTTTTTTGTTTTTCTATTTTATCTATTAATGGGAGATTAAAACAATCTGGATCATAGATTTGTGGGGAGAATTAAATGGAGCAAGAATACCTAGAAATAGGCCCTCAATGATTATTAGTTGAATGTAGATCTGGCGGAAGTAAATGACAGCTAAGTTCGCTTTTAAAACATCCCTTCAGTTCCAATACCATAACAGACTTCACAAATTTTTCTATATGTAAAACATAAGATACATGTCAGGAAGAAAAAAACTGATGTGGCTAGGAGGTAGTATATATGCTTTTTATTCTGGAAGACCCTAAAATCTTTCATTTCCCACCAACCTGTGGGCAACTACGACTTTTTGGGTTTTGTAACCCTGTCCCTTCCCAGGAGTCCAACACGTGGGAGTTTTTCAGTATCTATTGTTTGATGGCTTCCTGCAAAATATAGATGAGAGTGACACTATCACGGAAGGACCAGATGATGGAATTGCCTGAGGGCATCTATCACTCTTGGGCATGTATTTTCCTAGACAGTTGCAGGGTGGAGGCTGCTACCAGTGCCTCCTTAAGGGAATAACTTGCATGTGCAACAGCATGCAGTGTGTCAGAAAAGTCTGTTCCCACATCCTCCTCCCTGCCCCCGGTCATACCCCCAACTAGACCAACGACCTTTGTTTCCATGGAACATTGCTATAGTCCTGTGTTCTCAGGACATGGGAAATAGCCCATATTCCTGTATGACCCCAATAGGGCATTCCTAAAAGATGTGATAATTGGTACATGCCTGGCATTTTTATCCATAGGAGGGTAAAGAAAACATGTTGTGAGGCTACTGCTCATATGGCTTTTCTAAATTAAGCTTTCTCATTGATTCAAAGATGCCAAGTCAGGACAGAGATACACTTAGATCTGTAAATGTTTTCTTTGTTTTATTTTTCCTTAAATCTGAGCAACATTTACAGGTCTCTTTCTCTTCAAAAAAAAAAAAAAAAAATACCGAACATATGTCTGTTTCATTTAGATCCTAAGCTAAAGGAGAACCATGTGCTCCAGCAATGATCTATGTTGCCTCAGGGCTTGGGAGAATTTAATCATTTATTTGGATCCACAGATAATTGCCTAGTCAATAAACTTTGATGTGGGAATGTAAATGATTGCATTTGAAGATTGCATTTGAAGTGTTTATAATTATGCCCAAATTTTAGGATTTCTGTGAATATTTTAAAATATATGCTGGAACAGAATGATTAAAAAAAACTTGCAGCTTTACTCTGCTAATTAGCTTTCCATTGGAAAAAAATAGTGAATCCTAGATTACTTGAAACAGATTTTGCTTCTTCTCTAGTAAAGGGATTCTCTTCAGACTAGAAATGGTGATTTAGATGGAACTGAAGCTCAGGAAACATACACAATGGACAATTTATGGCCTAAGATACTAAAAATAATTGACAACATAACTACAGCCTATTATGTTAAGGATGTCTTCTGGGAATGGTGATTAACGGAATAAAATTATTCTAAATGGAGGCCTCCAGTGAACAGGGTACAGGTCCATGATTACCTTTGTATCTGTATTTGTTCAGTCAATATACGGCATATTCATCAAATTTGTGAATAATTGTAACAATAACTACCACAATAACTGCCACTAGGCATTGAACACATTTTTCCTAGGTTCTCTTATTTTATTTTCATAACCAAGTGAGGAGCTAACTATTACATCTTTACTTGGCAGAGGCGTTATTTGAGACGTGAATTAGTTTGTCTATCATCATTCATCTTAAAAATGGTAGAGTCAGTACTTAAACCCATGTCTGTCTGATTTACAGCCTGTAGTATTTACATTACTTTACAGTACCTCTCTGATAACTTACTCAGGATTTTTTAAAAAGTAATAATAATAATAGCTTGGAGCATGTGACAAACAATAAAGAGAGTGAATTAAATTAAAATAAATATGAAGCCTGCATTTAGATTCAAAAATTAAATTGCAAAATTTAGAATACACAGAGATTTGAGTTAGTAAAATTTCATGTGAAATTGTGATTAGTTTCCTAAACTTTGACTATGAAATGACCCTGGGGCATTTTGGGCAGACAGGATAATTTTTCTTTTTTTTTTTTATTAATTTGTTTTTTACATTTATTTATTTTTGAGAGACAGAGTGAGACAAAGTGAGAAAGAGGGAGAAGCAGAGAGAGAGGGAGACACAGGATCGGAAGCAGGCCTCAGGCTCTGAGTTGTCAGCACAGAGCCGGACGCGGGGCTTGAACCCACAGACGGTGAGATCATGACCTGAGTCGAAGTTGGACGCTCAACCGACAGAGCCACCCAGGAGCCCCAGGACACTTTTTCAGTGTAGAGAACAGTCTGTTTGGGAAGAGATTTAGTTCCCATAGTCCCCACCCACTAATGCCTTTAGTCCATCCAGGCAATGAGAAAAAGCCTTTAACTATAAACGCGCTTTCCACCAGCACTGCCTGGAATGAGAACCACTGCATTAGTAGACATGTATGGATGAGAAAAGAGGAGTTAATCAATAAAATACTTTAATCTGGTCAGAAATTACTGAGGCTATATTTATCACAATTTAAGAAGAGTCTTTAGGGGTGCCTGGGTGGCTCCGTTAGTTAAGTGTCTGACTCTTGATTTTGGCTCAGGTCATGATCTCATGGTTCATGAGATCCAGCCTGGCTATCTGCATCGATGGCAGTGCAGAGCCTGCTTTGGATTCTCTCTTTCTCCCTCTCCCTCTGCCCCTACCCTGCTCATGTGTGCTTTCTCTCTCTCTCTCTCTGTCTCTCTCTTTCTGTGTCTCAAAATAATAAATAAAGTTTAAAAAAGGAATCTTTACTCTTAAAAAAATATCCAGAGGATAATGAATTCAAAATTGTTGGATTTTGTGAAACACCCCAGTGTATAATACATTTCCCTCTTTGCTGAACTTGTTTCCATTGGATTTGTCACCTGCAACCAACCATGCCAACTAACATGCCGGCACAATATTTCTAAGACTTGAAACCATAAGGTATAGTATTTCATACAAAAAGTGCCAAAAGAATTAGGATTATTTAGTCTGAAAAGAAGAAGTTGAAAGAGGACTTTGTGTCTCCCAAAATTCAATGAACCATATGACTGAGGAATTAAACTTGTGTTAATGGGCCTCAGACGGCAGAATTGAGAACAGTGGTTAGATGATGGCATAATTAGGAATAGCCAAAATCGCAAAGGCAGTCTTGCAAAGTGGGCCCTCCTTTATCAATTCTATACATTCAAGAGGAGGCTACCTCCTGAGATCTTGACTATGAGTGAATGGGAGGTTAGACTACTGAGGTCTCATTCAATGATTTTAGACCCTCTGACTCTGTTTCTTTGGGGCATAAGGTCATTGCAGATGCACTTACTTTTAACTTGTTTGATAAAATGCCCTCCTTTTCCTTCTACATCCCCTGAATACATATCAAGTAATGCTTTCTCTTGAAGTCCTATTTTTAGATGCACAAAAACTGCATAGATTTAGACAGAGATCAAAATATTCAAGCAGCCCATCAGGGTCCCCAGAGCGTTCTGCACCTGAAAAGAAGAAAAGAAAAATCCAAACACTTTATTAGCAACTGTACACTCTCCTTAGAACACATAGGCTTAGCCTGCTGTGTTCCCAACACTTAGTCTTCCCTTCTCCAGGGAGGCACTCAAAGCCAAGCTCATCAGGGCTGAAAAACATTCCGCCAAGGAACAAAGCATTCGTGCTTAATGAACTGGTCCAGCAGGACTAGCTTGCTAATGGGAAACTGGTCCCCTCTGACACTCAGGTGAACAATTTCCCCTGATTTCTCAGCCTCCTACCTTTTCTTTTTTAACAGAAGAAGGAAAACCTCTTTGATTACTATTAAGTTCTTATGAGGCTGTGAAAATCTCCTACCAGAATCACTATAATTCTGTGACACACAGAATTGGCCCAATGTTCGGCAATCAGCAAGGATTACACAAGGTAGAACCACTTTTTCCCCATCTCCCCTTGCTCAGGGTACATTTATTCCCTTAAAACTAGTATTCCTGAGAGAGGAAATAGAAGAAGACATCATGAGAGTTTTGGCTTAGTGAAATTTTTAGTTTTTCACTTTTAGAGTAAGTCCCTGAGTGAAAGAACTTGGATCTTAGGACTGACTGGGAATAATTATCTATAGAAACAGACCAGCCCTGCTTGCCTCTCCGGTAAGTGAGAGGATCATCCTTTTGTTCTGCTATGTAATTACTCTCACCCTGCTCTTTTATTTCTATCTCTCCTTCTGGCTCTGACTAACTTTGCTAATGGAAGTCCCAGAGGCTCTGCCATGGGTCTTCTGCTCTTCCCCGTTATTGCACAGTCCCTTAAGTTACTTTACCCTTTTATATTATTTCTATTGTAATGTTACCATTCTACTGTACATCTCCATTCTGTATCACCAATTGCTGATCTTTATAATACTCTGTATTTCTTACCTTTCTTCTTTTTTAAGTAGGCTCCATGCCCAGTGTGGTGTCCAATGTGAAGCTTGAACTCATGACCCTGCGATCAAGACCTGAGCTGAGATCAAGAGTCTGATGCTTAACCCACTGAGCCACCCAGGCGCCCTCAGGGAATTTTCTACATCTCTTAACCCTAGGAGCCACGTACAAAAAGCCGTCTTTCCTTCAGCTGGCCTCTTGCATGTGGAAAAGTGGTGCAAAGCCTAACAAGAGAGTTTTGCTTGTAAACAAACTCTCTGCGTTTGGTAGCAGTTACATCAGTCAAGATGGCTACTCCAATTCTGTCTGCCGGGAGGATTTTCTTTTCTCCCTGTTTTTAAAGGTCAATCCTGAGAAGATTTTTGTTAGGATTTTATGTGCTTTTTATGTGATATAGTCACTGATACTGGAAATGATAGTGTGTGAACATTGCCTTGTTTTCTAATCAATCACCACTCTATGCAGTGAACATGAGGTTTATCCCCAAGTCATACTTGACTGACCCTAAGTTTCATAGTGGGGTCTTGGTTAGCAAGTGGAATCATTGTGTTCAAGCCCACAGTCAAGATTGCATAACATCTGAATGACTTCCCGTTCTTAGAAGGCCTAAGAGACTGCTCAGTTTCGATAAGGATTTTTATTAGTTAAATACCATTTAAACTTTATCAGTGCTTAGATCTTTGACTGTAGCAGAATAGCTTTTTTCTTAGAAATATATGCAGTTCTCCTGTTATTCCATTTCAGTTTTTGTAAGGACTGGCTTTGATACAGTTTTTGTAGAAAATGTAAATACACTCTACTGTTCTGTCATTTTTCTACTAAATTTTCTAGAACACATACTTTATTTCCAATGAAACTGAAGAGGATAGTTTAAATAGTAAGTAAGTTCACGCTATAAGAGTGACAAGGCTCAGTTCTGGATGCTTCATATCTAATCTTACTTCAGCCAGTTTCATATTTTAGGTCTTGTCAATTGCAGTTCCTACTCCTGAACATAATTTCTCCATTAATTAGTTTGAAGCAGCAGGAATACCATTCAAAATATTTTCAGTACTTTGTAAGCAAAAGGGGAAATCTATTTTAAGGATACAATGTTGTTTCACAGAATCCAGGGGCCTTCCTGTATGTATGATTGCCCTTGGTTTTCAGTAACAAATAGAATGAATTCTCTCAGGGGAAAAAAAAATCTACCTTTCTCTCTCAGGTGCTCATAGTAAAAGTTACAAAAGAGCAGTCAGGCAATCCCTAGAAGAAGAGGTGAACTTTTGAGTTTTCCTCATAATCTTCCCTCTGTTACCTCCTCTCAGTCATGCCAAGGTTTTGTGTGGAAGAAAGACTCAAATGGTCATAGGAGATTTGGAAAGTTGTGATAATTTTGGAAGTTATACAAGTTTTGAAAAAGCAAAATTTTATACTCAGGTTGGGATGGGGCACTGCTTGATTCCTAGGCATTAATTGTATTATGAGGCAAACAAAATTCAAAGATTCTTCCCGTCAAACGTGTGTCTTAATTTGTAATTTCAAAGAGCCTTATAAACTATAATTATTGATGCTGGGGAATGAGGCACAATGAGTCTCACGTGTTTTTTGGTAAATAAGTCTAGAACCCAAGTCTTTACGTTCATATGTTTATTTCAGTCAAGACGGTCTTAGCCCCTTTTATCTGAGATTATTCACAGAGACTAGTCATTGGAACCTAAGGTAAAATGCCATAGTTTTCATTATTAAAGATTGGCTGCCCTTATATTATTGTATCACTACATTAACCATTGTTTCTGGGAAGCATTCCCTTTTTGTTCTCTTAATGTGGACACGCTATCAATATTGGTCTGCTATTACTGCAATAATTCTGCATAGTTTAAAAAAAAACAAATTCCGTGATTTATAGCAGTAGGCATTCATATTTCTTAGTCTTAGACTGAGGGTCACCATATGTAGCCCCGCTTTGAGATGTTTGTGTTCTTGCATCCATGCTGAGTTGGTCAGGTCTGCTCCATATACTTTTTTATTCTTCATGGACCAGCAGCTACTGGAAATCTATTCTCAGCATGGTGAATTCCTAAAGTGAATGAAGGTATCTAGGATAATGCAAAGGGATGTAGAAGCCTGACACAAACAGTGGTGTGTGAATATAGGTAGAAAATTAAATTATGTTTGCTTTTAGAAAGTCATCTTAGCAAATGATTTTAATGATGTCTAGTTATTGAATCAGTGTTCTGTCTCTACCCACTTGATGTTCCAAAAGTCATTTTCCTATTTTCTGGGGAAATCGTGGTTCTGAGACCACCTTTCTTGTAAATTAAGGAGTAAAACTAGAAGAAAATAATAATAAAGACCAGCCCTAGTCTACATGTGTATCCTAACTTGCTTCACTTCTCTTCTAGTCAATGACTCTGTTAGAATCAGAGCACACCAATCCCTAAAATAAGACTTTTGCATTAAAAATGTTGGTCATTGCTAAATAGTACTAAAGTATTGTGAAACTGTCAGTAAATAGAGGAATTAATAGTTATCTTAAAAAGCCCAAGGGAGAGCTAATTATTTCAACTTCAAAACCACATGAATAAATCTCTCTTGTGTGTTTGAGTACTTATGTGCATAGTATTGCCTTGCATATTACAGGAATATAATGGAAGTAAAGAACATATGGAAGCCATTTTTAAAAAATAAATACATGACAATGATCAGGAACACTGCAATTTAATTCTGAATGAATCCTTTTTTTATTTTTTAATTTGGGAGTAAGTTAGAATCAGGAATTATTATTCTGGAAAATCACTTAAATGTAATTCAAATTATCTTATTTTCCTAAAAATGGAGCTTAATCAAGAGAGCCTAGTGAAAAGCCTGAGCGTAGGTTATAAATAGGTATGCATTTCATCCTTTGCGAGCCAAATCAAAGGAAATTAAAAATCAAAGACAGTTTTGGGAGCAATAGCTAAAGTGTATTTAGATTTAGGACATGTTTTACTACTTTTATTGAAATTCATTTGTTGAGATAAAATAATGAATGCTAGGGTATACAGTAAGACAAGTGTTATTGAATGAAGCTTGGCAAAAATCATGTCAGGGCAAACAAGGGGATTTAGAGGTAGTATATGCTTCTGGGCATTTCAGTCTAGTACAATTGCATTGAATTTTGGGGGTAGCTATCGCATGCCAGACACTATGTTAAAGTGTGGGAGGTCAAGAAAAAAATGGTACTTTTGTTCTGAGACCTTAAGAAACTTACAGTAGAGAAATAAGTGGACAAGGCAAGTGATTTTTATTTGACTGGATTAATCTGTTTCCTCACTATTTTAGTTAGGGACAAACAAAGCTACCAAATAGACATTATAGAGATGCTTTGCTAAAGTAAATGTCATAGCAATGGGAAGGAGGGATCTTTCGGGGAAAGAAGGTTCACAGATGATAGCTCTTAACGGAGAGAGTTTTAAGTTTCACTGTTCTGCTTATTCCATGAGAATAGAGGCAGTGTGTATTTGCAGAGCTAGGACAATGAAGTGGAAAATAGAATATGTATAAAATATTGAACTACCCCAATTTCCTACTTTTTAAGCTGAATTGCATTGGCTTGATTTCTTTTATAATCTCTAAAGCTCAAAATGGAAGGAAATGGATATCGTAAAATCAAGTAATTGTTATATAATGAAGTCAATTCTCTAGAAGCAGGGTAATCATAGGCCCCAATAATAAATTTCAGAAAATTTATTGAAATTGATTTTATAAAAAACAGCTTTATTTTACAGTGTGGGGTCCAAACAAACTTCCAACTCATACCTTTTACTATAAATTCAGCGTGACTTCCTGCACCTTTTATTTCTGTAGGTAGTGCAGCCAAGTGAGAATGAATGTTCAGAGTGAGGACTCCAGAATTCTGCCAGCTTTTCAAACATCAAAGAAGTTTCAATCATGTTGGACGTGTACTCCTTGCAAAGACAGAAAATAGGACTATGACATTTTAGAAAGGTTATGGGCTGATGGTTGTGGTTTGCTTTAAGTTAAAGAGATGATAGCACTAATCTTGTATATCAGTGATTGGAGTCTAGACTTGATTTAAATTTTATGTAAATTGAATTTCTTTGGGGGTTATGTATCCATGTGTGTAAAAACTTACTTCTAAATGGATAGTTGCATGAGGCTTTAGGATTGAGACCTTTTTTTGGATGTTTATGATCTTTAAAACTTATTGAATATTCAGATTTAAATTCCTCTTTGGGTCAGTTTACAAGAAGCCCTGAAAGTCTGTGGTAAAAATATGAGGAATCACTCACTGTCCTTTAGCCTTGAGATTTAACAGCTCTTCTTCCAGGTCAGAAACCCTTAACTTCCTCATCACATTATGCCCAAATATCACCTTCCTGGATAGACCTTTCCTTACCATCCCAAGTAAAATATCATCCCCTTACCTTTAAATCCCTGTTCCCCTTACCCTGATTTATTTTTCTACTTATAGCTATCACACTATATGTTCATTTGTTTAGTTCTTCGTTCTTCCCCCAACCCTCACTTCCCCCCCCCCCACCACCACAAGAATGAAACTCCATAGGAGCAGAGATTTTTTCTGTTGTATTCATTTCTATATCCTCAGCACCTAGAACAATGCCCAGCACATTCAAGTGTTCAATAAATATTGTTTTCAAAGAATGGATAAACTTGGAGTGTAAGGCTAATTAACTGTTCAGACATCATCTCAAATCATTTTTTATTACGAACGTGGTAGCTCTCATTAGGGGTTCAGGAGGTAATTTAAGGTTTACAATTCTACCTGACTATACGAAATGAAAGAAAATATATATTTTGGTGGTACCCAAGAATTCTAGGAAGTCATGAATACCTTGGCATATATCTCCAGAATAACATTTGACTTTAGTGACAATTTTTTTTATCTTTACATGCATCAGTATAGTGATACGTAAACACATATGTGCATTTGCCATATAAATATTACATTAAAATTTTACATGGTGGATATTTTATTAACTAAATTTATAGTCATTTCTTTTTTAAAACCTATCCAGTATTTATTTCTGTTACCCTTTCATTCTTGCACAAATTTAACTTTTTACACTGTGTGTTAAATTGATCTAATATGAAATCCAGTTTAATTATTAAATTTGGTTCAATATTTAATTTGGTTTAATAAAAGTGATCCTGCATATAATGTATGCATTTAATTGATATATTTAGGACAGGATAATTTTGAATAGGTTAAATATTTAATGTAGAGTAATTTTTTAAATTATTCAAGATTAAAAATAGAATAGATCTATGTTATCAAAGTAGTGAGCAGATAAATGTCACAATTTAATAAATTTCTGTTCACATTTGTGAAATACTGCCATTGCTTAATTTCTGATCACCAATTTGTCTCTGTCTGTGATCTGACTAGGAATTCTATTTTGTTAAAAAATGAAAGAAGCTGAAGATCTTCAATATCACAAAATCTTCCATCTCTTTGAGATACCTAATAGCAGTATCATTTTTACCAATTTTTTAATTTTTTCTTACTCATTCAGATCCTTATTAATATATTATGACCATTATTATGTCTTTTTAAAATATAAGGTGTTTAAAATGACTTCGCACTTCCTTCTCCTTCCTCATTCCTAAATTACACTTCTTCAACATTGCTTGCTGTCAGTTTCATAGACACAACTCAAACTCCATTCTCAAACTTCCTATTTGTTGTCTTTTCAAGTCCACAGGTAATTTCTGATTGGCTCAGTGTCATCTTTGATTTCTTTCTCTTTCCCTGCCCCTCACTGTTACCCCCTGCTTGCCTTTATCTTTTCCATTCCCCTTGGATAGCTCAGGCTTCATCATCATTCCTCCCTATATGATTACAGTTTTTCCTAAATGGTCTCCATGGTCAGTTCCCTCTCTTATTGCTATGCATTCACTGTCCTGCACCCAGCTGACAGTGGGGTCCTGCCCGTTGTCATTGCTCAAATGGTGAATTTCATGAGTGGACACTACAGTCAAAGCCTTCCAAAACAGAGCCCTTAACTACTTGTAGATTTTCAAGGCATAGGAGGTATTTTAAATTTTCCTTTATAATTACAATGGCCTGTAAGAATGTGGGTGGCCTCTAGAAGCTTCCAGCTGATATCCAGCAAGAAGCTGGAACCCTTAGTCCTACAGCCACAAAAGCACAAATTTATTCAACAACCGGAGTAAATGTGGGAGCAAATTCCTTTCCACTCTGGTCTCCAGGTGGGAATGCAGCCCAAATGACATCTTCATTTTAATCTTGTAAGACCCTGAACAGAAGACCCTGTTGTGCTGTACTCAGAATCCTGCCCCACTGAGATGGTAGCATCTCAGTGGGGGAGACACTGAGATGATGTATATTGTTTTCATCTGCTCAGTTTGTGGTGCTTTGTTATGCAGCAATGTAAAACAAATACATAAACTAAATAATTTAGGCCAGGAAAAATCCCCCAACACTCATATCACTATATTCCTCCTACATCCCCTATACTACCCCCCTGATACATTGGACCATAAATTCAACCTAGAAAAGGCTACTTGTTGCAACATTAGACCATTTGTGCTTCTCTGGGTTTGTTCACATCTCTCTGTTTTCATGATAGGTTTTTTTTTTTTTTTTTCCATGATGCATTTTCTTATAGAGTTTCCAAAAGTGGGGACACATTCTAGTTATCATAAGTAGACATGGTAGGTAGATAGTTATGTGCATAGACATAGCATTGAAGCAAATTGTAGCACAACTTGCAAAACCTTTCCCTTCTCAATTACCTTGGCATCCATCTTAGTACTTTTGGGATGCCATACCAAAGTACTATAGACTGGGGGGCTTAAATAACAGAAATGTGTTTTTCATAGTTCTGGAGATTCCAAGTTCAAGATGAACGTGCCATGGTTTTGTTTGTTTGTTTGTTTGTTTCATGGAAGTCCTACTAAGTTTTATTTTTAAGTATATTTATTTAAAATTTAATAAAATTTGACTCACATGAAAGAAAATATGAAGTAACTACCAGCATAGGTACTAGCATATGTCTAAGATATGATCTGCTTGACCGCACATTGGAAATTACACCATTTGCATTAAATCCCTCCTTCCCACTTGTTCCTTAAAATCCAGCTCCTATATGCCCTGCTCTGGTACCCTTCTATACCCTACCTTAGTTAATTAACACCCTTTATGGTTTCATAGAAGACAGCTCAGAATATTATTAGAGCATGTTCCAATTCATTAGAAATTTGTTTCTCTTGATTTATGATAAATTCTTTGTAGACAGCAAGAGCATGCCTCACCATGCCTTTAGCATGGTGCTTTGAACATGGAGGAAATGTGTGAATCATTTTATTTATTTATTTATTTTATAACTTGTTTTATTTTTTATTTTTTTAAATTTACATCCAAATTAGTTAGCATATAGTGAAATAATGATTTCAGGAGTAGATTCCTTAGTGACCCTTACCTATTTAGCCCATCCCCCCTCCCACAACCCCTCAAGCAACCCTCAGTTTGTTCTCCATATTTATGAGTCTCTTCTGTTTTCTCCCCCTCCCTGTTTTTATATTATTTTTGTTTCCCTTCCCTTATGTTCATCTGTTTTGTCTCTTAAAGTCCTATATGAGTGAAGTCATATGATTTTTTATCTTCCTCTGACTAATTTCACTTAGCATAATACCCTCCAGTTCCATCCACATAGTTGCAAATGGCAAGATTTCATTCTTTTTGATTGCCGAGTAATACTCCACTATATATATTATACCACATCTTCTTTATCCATTCATCCATTGATGGACATTTGGACTCTTTCCATACTTTGCCTATTGTTGATAGTGCTGCTATAAACATGGGGGTGCATGTGTCCCTTCAAAACAGCACACCTGTATCCCTTGCATAAATGCCTAATAGTGCATTGCTGGGTCATAGGGTAGTTCTATTTTTAGTTTTTTGAGGAGCCTGTTTTCCAGAGTGGCCACACCAGCTTGCGTTCCCACCAACAATGCAAAAGAGATCCTCTTTCTCCAAACCCTCACCAACATCAGTTGTTGCCTGAGTTGTTAATGTTAGCTATTCTGAGAGGTGTGAGGTGGTGTCTCATTGTGGTTTTGATTTGTATTTCCCTGTTGATAAGTGATGTTGAGCATGTGTTCATCTGTTGGTTGGCCATCTGGATGTCTTCTTTGGAGAGGTGTCTATTCATGTCTTTTGCCCATTTCTTCATTGGATTATTTGTTTTTTGGGTGTTGAGTTTGATAAGTTCTTTATAGATTTTGGATGCTAACCCTTTATCTGATATGTCATTTGCAAATATCTTCTCCCATTCTGTCAGTTGCCTTTTAGTTTTGCTGATTGTTTCCTTTGCTGTGCAGAAGCTTTTTATTTTGATGAGGTCTCAGTAGTTCATTTTTGCTTTTGTTTCCCTTGCCTCTGGAGACACGTTGAGTAAGAAGTTGCTGGGGGCAAGATCAAAGAAGTTTTTGCCTGCCTTCTCCTCGAGGATTTTTATGGCTTCCTGTCTCACATTTAGATCTTTCATCCATTTTGTGTTTATGTATTTATTTTTTCTAATATTTATTTATTTTTGACAGAAAGAGAGAGAGAGACAGAGCATGAGTGGGGGAGGGGCAGAGAGAGAAGGAGACACAGAATCCAAAGCAGGCTTCAGGCTCCGAGCTGTCAGCACAGAGCCCTACATGGGGCTCAAACTCATGCAGTGTGAGATTATGACCTAAGCCAAAGTCAGATGCTCAACAGAATGAGCCATGCAGGCGCCCCATTTTGAATTTATTTTTGTGTAGGGTGTAAGAAAGTGGTCCAGGTTCATTCTTCTGCATGTCGCTGTCCGGTTTCCCCAGCACCACTTGCTGAAGAGACTGTCTTTATTCCATTGGAAAATCTTTCCTGCTTTGTCAAAGATTAGTTGGCCATACATTTGTGGGTCCATTTCTGGGTTCTCTATTCTGTTCCATTGATCTGAGTGTCTGTTCTTGTGCCAGTACCATACTGTCTTGATGATTACAGCTTTGTGGTATAGCTTGGAGTCTGGGATTGTGATGCCTCCTGCTTTGGTTTTCTTTTACAAGATTTCTTTGGCTATTCAGGGTCTTTTCTGGTTCCATACAAATTTTAGGATTATTTGTTCTAGCTCTGTGAAGAATGCTGGTGTTATTTTGATAGGGATTGCCTTGAATATGTAGGTTGCTTTGTAGTATTGACATTTTAATAATATTTGTTCTTCCTATCCAGGAGTATTGAATCTTTTTCCATTTTTTTGTGTGTCTTCTTCAATTTCTTTCATAAGCTTTCTCCAGTTTTTATTGTATAGCTTTTTTCATCTCTTTGGTTAGATTTATTCCTATCTAGGAATAAATATATAAAAATACATAAAAATATAAAAATATAAATATATAAATATATATAAAATATCTATTTTATGGTTTTTGGTGCAACTGTAAATGGGATTGATTCCTTGATTTCTCTTTGTGTTGCTTCATTGTTGGTGTATAGGAATGCAACCAATTTCTGTGTGTTGATTTTATATCCTGCAACTTTGCTAAATTCATGAATGAAGTCTAGCAGGTTTTTTTGGTGGATTCTTTAGGGTTTTCCATGTAGAATGTCATGTCATCTGCGAAAAGTCAAAGTTTGACCTCCTCCTGGCCGATTTGGAAGCCTTTTATTTCTTTGTGTTGTCTGATTCCATAGGCTAAGATTTCCAATACTGTGTTGAATAACAGTGATGAGAGTGGACATCCCTGTCTTGTTCCTGACCTTAGGGGGAAAGCTCTCAGTTTTTTCCCATTGAGGATGATATTAGCGTTGGGTCATTCATATGTGGTTTTTATGATCTCGAGGTATGCTCCTTCTATATCTACATTCTTCAGGGTTTTTATCAAGAAAGGATGCTGTGTTTTGTCAAATGCTTTCTCTGCATCTACTGAGGGGACCATATGGTTCTTGTCCTTTCTTTTATTGATGTGATGAATCAGTTAATTATTTTGCAGATACTGAATCAGCCCTGCATCCCAGGTTTAAATCCCACTTGGTCGTGGTGAATAATTCTTTTAATGTATTGTTGGATCCAGTTGACTAGTATCTTGTTGAGGATTTTTGCATCCGTGTTCATCAGGGAAATTGGTTCTCCTTTTTAGTGGGGTCTCTGTCTGGTTTTGGAATCAAGGTAATGCTGGCTTCATAGAAAGAGTTTGAACGTTTTTCTTCTGTTTCTATTTTTTGGAACAGCTTCAAGAGAATAGGTGTTAACTCTTCCTTAAATGTTTGGTAGAATTCCCCTAGAAAGCCATCTGGTCCTGGACTCTTGTTTTTTGGGATATTTTTGATTACTAATTTGATTTCCTTACTGGTTATGGGTCTGTTCAAATTTTCTATTTCTTCCTGTTTCAGTTTTGGTAGTGTATATGTTTCTAGGAATTTGTCCATTTCTTCCAGATTGTCCATTTTATTGGCATATAATTGCTCAGAATATTCCCTTATTACTGTTTTTATTTCTGCTGTATTGGTTGTGATCTCTCCTCTTTCATTCTTGATATTATTTATTTGGGTCCTTTCCTTTTTCTTTTTGATCAAACTAGCTAGTGGTTTGTGAATTTTGTTAATTCTTTCAAAGAACCAGCTTCTGTTTTCATTAATCTGTTCTACTGTTTTTTTTTTTGTTGTTGTTGTTGTTGTTTTGATAGCATTGATTTCTGCTCTAATCTTTATTATTTTCTGTCTTCTGCTGGTTTTGGGTTTTATTTGCTGTTCTTTTTCCAGCTCCTTAAGGCGTAAGGTTAGGTTGTGTATCTGAGATCTTTCTTCCTTCTTTAGGAAGGTCTGGATTGCTATATACTTTTCTCTTATGACCACCTTTGCTGCGTCCCAGAGGTTGAGGGTTGTGGTGTTATCATTTTCATTGACTTCCATATACTTTTTAATTTCCTCTTAAACTTCTTGATTAGCCCATTCATTCTTTGGTAGGATGTTCTTCAGTCTCCAAGTATTTGTTACCTTTCCAAAATTTTTCTTGTGGTTGATTTCGAGTTTCATAGTGTTGTGGTCTGAACAAATGGATGGTATGATCTCGATCTTTTTGTACTTAGGGTTGATTTGTGTCCCAGTATATGGTCTATTCTGGAGAACGTTCCATGTGCACTGGAGAAGAATGTATATTCTGCTGC
Organism: Puma concolor; assembly: GCF_028749965.1. Taxonomy (NCBI): domain Eukaryota; kingdom Metazoa; phylum Chordata; class Mammalia; order Carnivora; family Felidae; genus Puma; species Puma concolor. The sequence continues at coordinate 83,676,873 of NC_141671.1, forward strand.
TTTAGGATGAAATGTTCTGAATATATCTGTTAAGTCCATCTGGTCCAGTGTGTCATTCAAAGCCATTGTTTCCTTGTTGATTTTTTGATTAGCTGATCTGTCCATTGCTGTGAGTGGGGTGTTGAAGTCTCCTAGTATTATGGAATTACTATTGATGAGTTTCTTTATGTTTGTGATTAATTGATTTCTATATTTCGGTGGCTCCCCATTTGGCACATAAATGCTTACAATTGTTAGGTCTTCTTGGTGGATAGACCCCTTGATTATGATATAATGCCCTTCTGCATCTCTTGATACAGTCTGTATTTTAAAGTCTGGATTGTCTGATATAAGTATGGCTACTCTGGCTTTCTTTTGTTGACCATTATCATGATAGATGGTTCTCCATGCCCTTGTTTTCAATCTGAAGGTGTCTTTAGGTTTAAAGTTGGTCTCTTGTAAACAGCATATAGATGGATCTTGTTTTCTTATCCATTCTGTTACCCTATGTCTTTTGATTGGAGCATTGAGTCCATTGATGTTTAGAGTAGGTACTAAAAGATATGAATTTATTGCCATTATGATGCTTGTAGAGTTGGAGTTTCTGGTGGTGTTATCTGGTCCTTTCTAATCTTTGTTGCTTTTGGTATTTTTTTTCATCTTTTCTCCCCTCAGAGAGTCCCCCTTAAAATTTCTTACAGGGCTGGTTTAGTGGTCACCAACTCCTTTAATTTTTTTTTTTTGTCTGGGAAACTTTATCTCTCCTTCTATTTTGAATGACAGCCTTGCTAGATAAATAATTCTTGGCTGCATATTTTTCTGATTCAGCACATTGAATATATCCTTTCTGGCCTGCCAAGTTTCTGGGGACAGGTCTGCTGCAAACCTGATCTGTCTTCCCTTGTAGGTTAGAGACTTATTTTCCCTTGCTGCTTTCATGATTCTCTCCTTGCCTGAATGTTTTGTGATTTAGACTATGATATGCCTTGTTGATGGATGATTTTTTTTGAATCTAATGGGGTTCCTCTGTGCTTCCCGGATTTTGATGTCTGTGTCTTTCCCCAGGTTAGGAACGTTTTCTGCTATGATTTGCTCACATAATCCTTCTACCTCTATTTCTCTCTCTTCCTCTTCTGGGACCCCTATGATTTTGATTGTTCCTTTTTAATGAGTCACTGATTTCTCTAATTCTTAAATCGTGCTCTTTTGCCTTAATCTCCCTCTTTTTTTCTGCTTTGTTATTCTCTATAATTTTGTTCTCTATATCGCTGATTCTCTGTTCTGCCTCATCCATCCTTGCCACCGCTGCATCCATCTGTGATTGCAGCTCAATTAGAGCATTATTAATTTCACTCTATTTTTTTTACTCCTTTTATCTCTGCAGAAAGGGATTCGAATCTCTTTTCAACTCCAGCTAGTATTTTTATTATTGTTGTTTTAAATTCTTGTTCAGACATCTTGCTTGTATCTGTGTTGGTTAAATCTCTGGCTATCATTTCTTTGTGCTCTTTCTTTTGGGGTAAATTCCTTTGTTTCATAATTTTGAAGGGAGAAAAAGAATTAATGAGGTAGAAAAAATAAAATTAAATTAAAAAAATACTAAAATTAGAAAATTAAAAACACACACACTGGCATGGCTGGGTGGCTCAGTTGGTTGAGCATCTGACTTCGGCTCAGGTCATGATCTCATAGTTTGGGGGTTTGAGTGCCGTATCAGGCTCTGTGCTGACAGCTTGCTCAGAGCCTACAGCCTGCTTCAGATTCTGTGTCTGCTTCTCTCCCTCTTCCCCTCCCTGGTTCATGCTCGGTCTCTCAAAAAAAATAAATGTTAAGAAAAAATTAAACACACACACACACACACACACACACACACAAAATCTAATAAATGATGCTAGATCCTAAGTGTGTTTTGGTCTGGGTGTTGAAAGCGGTTTGACAGATTAGAGAAAAAAAAAAGGGTGGGGGAAGAAAAAAAAAGAAAATCGTTTGAGAATTTGAAAAAATGAATACACTGAAGTAGACTAAAATGAGATGATGAAAGTAAAATAGAATTTGAGAAAATATACACAAAAGTAAAGAATAGTAGAAAAATTAAAGAAAAATATTTTTAATAAAAATTAAAAGTAAAAATGAATTTTTTCTCTTTCTGCATTCAAGAAAAAGAAAAGAAGTGAAAAAGAGGGAAAAAAAATAAGGAGAATTGAATAGATGGACCTAACAGATTAAAATATGACTGAAATTACTTTGTTTTCCCCTAGAAGTCAGACTATGAAGGACTTTATAGTCCATAAACCAAGCAGGTGGTGAGACTTGTGTTCTTGAAGAGTGAGGTTGGCCCAGTTGGGCGGGTCTCAGTAAAGTCTCCATTCTCCACTAGATGGCGCTGCTAGCCTACTGGGGTGGATTTGCTGTGGTGCTCGGAGGTGCATATGCACATGCGCGGGAGCGGTGAAAATGGCGTCACCCAGCTACCCAGTCTTTAGTATCGGAACTGTGTTCTCCCCAGTCATCAATCCTGCAACCGTCCTCTGTCTTCAGCTTTCGTACACTCCCTGCTTCTTCACTGTCTGTGACCAAGCCCCAGGCAATACCTCTCTCCTGAGTTTTGTCTCAGATGCAGCTGTTTTCCCTGGCCCCTTGCTTCTGAAGGACTGTGGCTTTGACCTGTTCCGCCCCTCTGTGGGAGGGTCTCACCAAGCAATGGCCAAATAAGCAATGGACAAATGTTGGCTGCACCCAGGAACGTTTGCTGGACCCTGCTGCTGCAGGTGCCCGGAGACTGCGGCCAGGTGCCAGCCCGCCCCAGAGAAAGTTCGTGAGATAGTGTAGCAGCAATGTTTCAGGGATTAAGGAAAATCACAACACACATCTGGCACCAGGCTTTACCCTTAAGGACCTTGTTCCAGCACCAGTGAATGTGGCCGTTTTCTTGGGTCCTCTGGCACCAGGTGGCTTCAGCAGTCTCCACCAAATGTCCTTCTAGTAGTGGAACCGCTTTTCCCCATGTGGCCTGAGAACCTCCCAGACCCCACTCTGCTCCTTCCACCATATCACCGCCAGGTATGGAGCTGCAGAGTTGCAGAGTTTGTGCTCCCCTTGTTTACAGTCTTAATGGAATTTAAACCCTCTCATTTCTCCTTTCTTGCTTTTTAGTTTAGTCCCTGCAGCTGTTTCCAATTTTCCACTTTCTCTCCAGCTCCTTTTGGGAAGGGGTGCTTTTCCCATATCTCCCCTGCTCCCCAGTCTCTGTCCTCTCTACGCCCGCAAAAGCGGTTCCCTACCCTCTGCGGCTTCTCGCTCCCCAAGTTCACTTGTCCATGCTGCGTGCCTGCTGAATTCTGTGGTTCAGGTTGTGCAGATTGTTGTGTTAATCCTCCAGTCAGTTTTCTAGATGTGCAGGATGGTTTAGTGTTGGTCTGGCTGTATTTCATGGATGGGAGACACACAAAAAACTTCCATGCTGTTCTGCCATCTTGGCTCCCCCAGCTGTGTAAATCATTTTAAATAAGGTACTAGTTTATATGGGATGCAATACTGGCTGGTATAGTGTTTACACAGATAAATAAGACACCTTACCTGCACTCTATGACCTTAAAATCTAATTACCTAAGTGAATCTTGTCAGAAAAGATGTAACAAAAGACAAACCAGACACAACTGAATAGGATGGGATAGAATATAGAAAATATTAAATATTGCCAATTGAGTTAATTATTTGCTCTAAATTTTCAAATTAAAGAACATAAGTTTTCTTTCCAAAAATTTCAAGTACAAAGACAAAAGAAAGAAATGATTACATGTGAAAAAAGTTTAGCAAGTAGATGAAGCTGTTTCCTTGTCGCTAATCATTTCTTCTACAATAAATTGAAAAATTTGAAGCTTCATTACCTTTTAATTTAATTCATCAACCACTTATTGTATTCCTACTAGGTGTGAAAATGTACCAGGCTCTTTAAAATTATTAATGTATGATATAGTAGTAGGTTATGAAGAATAGTTAATTGACAAGGGAAAAGAATAAAGAAACATAATTGTCTTTCTCTGTCCTTTTACTTGAAACTATTCTTATAAAACTATTGATTGGTGACATTTACCTAATCTGTTGACCTCAATTAGATTGAATACATTCACTGAATTTTTTTATTCTTTTTTTTAATGTGTGAAATAGACTGTAAAACTGAATGTTAAAAGGTCAGAAGTTTCTTTTTAGTGTAAGTAAATAACATAACATTCAATAACACCAAAAATTTTAAGCTCTCCTGTTACTTCTGTAAAGAAACAAAAGGGGAGACACCTGGATGCTCAGTCAGTTAAACGTCTGACTTCGGCTCAGGTCGTGATCTCAGGGATCACAAGTTTGAACACCTGGTCAGGTCCTGTGCTGACAACTCAGAGCCTGCAGCCTGCTTCGGATTCTCTGTTGCCCTCTCTCTCTGCCCCTCCCCTGCTCGTACACTCTTTCTCTCTCTCAAAAATAAATAAAATGTTAAAAATCATTTTAAAGAAACAAAAGGGAAATGATTTCTTTTAGCCATCCAAACCAAAGATGCGTCTATATGATATCAAATATTTGAATGAAAAATTTATAGGAAGCTCTATGTAAGTGAAAACGCTTTTCACTATTTGAAAAAATAGTGCTATCTATCTAAATAAATTCAATCTTTGGGTTATTCTAGACAGTGGAATGCCTTAGCTGTAGTAGGTGTTTATGGAGGAGGGACTTTTTGTACGTGCCATGTAAACAGCAATAGGAAGAACGCAAATCTGCTTACATCCATGTGTTCTAGGTGAACAAATGCCAACCTCAAAAAATCAACCTCTTTGGGGGGCACCTGGCTGACTCAGTTGGTTAAGTCTCCGACTCTTGATTTCAGCTCACGTCATGGCCCCCGGTTCATGGGATTGAGCCCAGCATTGGGCTGTGTGCTGAGCGTGGAGCCTGCTTGGAATTCTTTTTCTCTCCCTCCACCCCCTTCTCCTGTTTGTGCATGCTGTCTCTCTCTGTCTCTCTCTCTCTCTCTCTCTAATATAAATTAAATAAGTAAGTAAGTAAGTAAGTAAATAAATAAATAAATAAAAACAGCCTGACTATTTAAAAAGTATATCAACCTCTTTGGTATTAATCAAAGAAAAATATCTAAATTCTAGCTGTGCCTTTTAAATTTTGAGGCCAAATATTTAGGTCCTGAATTTTTACACTTTTTATTTTTAGGTTTTGTGATAATGAGACAGTGAATTCTTTTATTTTGAGAGAAAATGTGGTAGCATTTCTGACATTATTCTTTTTTTTTTTTTTTAATTTTTTTTTTTTTTTAACGTTTATTTATTTTTGGGACAGAGAGAGACAGAGCATGAACGGGGGAGGGGCAGAGAGAGAGGGAGACACAGAATCGGAAACAGGCTCCAGGCTCTGAGCCATCAGCCCAGAGCCTGACGCGGGGCTCGAACTCACGGACCGCGAGATCATGACCTGGCTGAAGTCGGACGCTTAACCGACTGCGCCACCCAGGCGCCCCAACATTATTCTTATTGTGTAAGAATATTAACTCAAGAATTGCCATTCTCTGATTGGCTTAGCCACCGTTTGGTTGCATTTGATAATATTATGGTGCAGTTTGGATTAAAAGGCTGCAGATACTCACCAGTATAATAAATGGAAGGAATAGTAATATTTAAAAGTACTTAGCTTGAGCAATCAAATTATTATAGTGTTGCTCTAATGAGAAAGGAAATTTTTTTCTCCTTAGTATTATAGATCTATGTGGAGACAAAGGGCAAAATAAGTGAGAAATGTAGTTCAATTGACCCTGGAAGGGAGAAGTTATTTCATATGTCGGTAGAGGTTTAAAACTCATTTGCCATGCATTTCTTGTTATTGCATTTTAATTATAGTGAGTACACATATGCTGACAGTGCATGAGATCATATTTGTTAAATGGACCTCAACTTATGCAGCACTCATCAGAAAGCCTCCGGGATTATACAACATATAGTCTTTGTTATGCTTACAAAATAAAGGGCAGCTCTGTTGGGTATTACTTCAAGGATAAGGATATGAACCAAGGAAGTAAATTCTAAAAGTGTAAATAATTAGAAAACAAGAAGACCTAAAAGTCTCCCTCACAAGGAAAGCAAATACATTAAAAAACGTTCAAGGAATGTAAATTAGTGTGGCCATTTGATGGTATATTTCTTTCACATCTATATAAATAGATATAAATGTCACACAATAGAAAAATATACATCCCTTTTTGTATTTATTAAATATATCCATATATATTTATTAAAGTGAGTTCAGTTTCTGAGAGTATTAGGCTAATAAGGTCAAAGTTGAAGGTTAATGTCTGTATTGACCTTTTAGCTCTTCTGTGTTTTAAAGTCACATACTGCCCATTATCCCCAGGTAACTTCCACAGCTGCACACAGTTGCTCACAAAAAGGGATCCAAACTGGCCCCTAGACCTGGAATAAAAAACTCGAGCGTGTGCCCCACTGATGGGACCCCCTCAGTGTTCCTTGACTGACAGGTCAAAATTAACCATTTGTGAATGGTTAAGTTGTTTTTATTCCCAATTGTAATAATGGCATATAAAATGCATATATGCAATGAGTCTGTAATTATAATGAGGATGGTGCTGTTTGTGATGGCGTACTTTTTGTTGCTTTTTATTATGAAATATTTTAGACATTCATGAAGGTGCAAGAAGTGATTGAATACACACCTATGTGCCTCTCATGTAGCTTTAGACATAAAATATTCTAAATACAGTTTAAGGCCCACCCTGACCACATTCTACACTTAACTTCCCCATAAAAAGATAGCTATCCTAAATCTGATATTTATTATTCCTAAGTATTTATTTCCACTACTATATGAATGAACTCTCAAACAGTAAGCAACAGTCTTACACATTTTAAACATGTAAAGATCTATGCCATACTGTATTTTCTTTTTGCCATTCTCTCTTGTGCTTATATTTTGTGCATTATTTCTGATTCATATAGCTTTGATTTGCAATGATGTATGATATATCTTTATATGCTTACTTCAGATGTAGTTCATTCATTTACTAGATCATGGACATTAATTCTACTTCAAGGTTTTCATTGTTATAAACAAGGCTCCACGTTGCATTTTGGAACCGTCTCTGAACTGGTTATTCTTCTTTGGCGACTTCAGATATATTCCTGGCCCTGCTCAGTGCTCTGGCAGGCTGAACCTCTACTGACTGTATCAATTTATTCCTTTTTCTTTAGCTTTTCAATGGGTTCAGCCAATGGGAGATGCGAATAGAAAATCAAGGGTAGTGGAAAGTAAGAGAAAGTAAATTGAGTACTTTTAAAATTATATTTTAAATATATTTTAAAATGCACATATCATAAATTTAATAGATCTTTAATAGATCTTTGAAAAGTGAACACACTTTGATAACCTCTATCCAGATCAAGGTACAGAAGAGTATCAGCACTCAGGTGCTTCATATCCCTTCCTAGCCATAACTCCCTCTAAAGGCAATCCCTATTTTTACTTTGTCACTACAAATGAGCTTTAGTTGTTTTTAACATGTAATTGGATAAATATAGTATATTTTTAAATATTTTGCTTCTTTAACTCAGTATAATATTTGTGTGACTGATCCATGATGTATGTGGCCGTAACTATTCTTTTTCAGTATTGTATAGTATTCCACTTTTTGAACCCACATATTTTGTCAGTTCTACTGTTGATGGAATTTAGGTTGTTCCTTGTTTTATGTTATTAAAAATAATGCTTCTGTGAACATTAACAGTACATGCTTTTGGTGTACATATGAATGCTTTGCTCTTAGATTTATACCTAAGAGTCAAACTGCTGGGTAATCATCGAGTGTGTGTAATGGTCAGTAGATACTGAAGATTTTCTTAAATGGTTATACCAGCTTATTCTCTCTCAACAGAAGTATATGATAGCTCCTTTTGCTACACATTGTCATAACATTTTTCTTTTATTTTTTAATGTTTATTTTGTTTTTGAGAGAGAGAGAGAGAGACCACAAGCAGGGGAGAGAGACACAGGATCCAAAGCAGTCTCCAGGCTCTGAGCTGTCAGCACAGAGCGCTGGACACAGGGCTTGAACTCATGAACTGCAAGATCATGACCTAAGCCGAAATCAGATGTTTAACCGACTGAGACACCCAGGAGCCCCATAATAATAACACTTTTCAATTAACCAATTTTCAAGCCATTTTAGTGGGAGTCAAGAGGTATAGTTTTGTGATTAAAGCTGCCATTCTATAAATGAGTAGTTATATTGAGCAATTGTGTTTGTTGAAGTGCAGGCATTCTTTGGGGATACACTTTTCCAAGTCTTTTGCCATTTTTAATCAAATTGTCTTTTGCTCCAATCTGTAGAAAAGTCTTTGTTGGATATAGGAATTGCAAATAGCTTCTAATTTGGGCTTGCCTTTTCACACTTTTGATGACTTCTCTTGATAAACAGAGGTTCTTAATTATAGTAAAATCCGATTTGTATATTATTTCTTTTATTGTTAATGCTTTCTTAAGTCTTCTTTATGACATGTTTTTCTACTCTAAGATCATGAGTACATTTTTCTATGTTAAGATTTTTTAAGTTATTTTTATCTGTCACAGTTAGATCTGTAATCCATTTAGAATTGATTTTGCATCTCTGGTCATGAAATACTAGTCTGTAATTTTTCTTACTGGTACTAATGTGATCAGGTTTCATTTCTTCTTCAAACTATAGATTTCTTACTTCCTATATGCCTCTTATGAACAGTGCATAGCAAGGATTTTCTAATTTTTCCAATCTTTTTTTTTTTAATTAAAGTATAATGATGTATACTATCCTATTAGTTTCAGGTGTATATCATAGTGACTCAATATTTTATACATTATGAAATACTTTTATACATTATTACAATGGTTGTCATCTGATACCATGCAAAATTATTACAATATTATTGACTATATTTCCTATGCTGCACATTACATCCTTGTTTTATTTTATAACTGGAAGTTTGTAAATCTTAATTCCTCTTCACCATTTTGTCTGCCACCCAACCACTCCCTACCTGGTAATCAACACTTTGTTTCCTGTGTCTATGAGTCTATTTCTGTTTTGGGTTTTTGTTCATTTGTTTTGTTTTTTTTTAGATTCCACACAGAAATGGAATCTATGGTATTTATCTTTCTCTGCCTGACATGTTTCACTTAGCATAATACCCTCTAGGTCTATCCCTGATGTCACAACTAGAGAGGTTTCATTCTTTTTCATGAATGAGCATATTCCATTGTGTATATAACACATCTTCTTTATCCATTCATCAATATCAGTAGACATTTCCATATCTTGGCTGTTATAAATAATGCTGCAATGAACATGGGAGTGCATATATCTCTTTCAGTTGGTGTTTTTGTTTTCTTTGGATACATGTCCAGAAGTGGACTTGCTGGATTCTATGGCAGTTCTATGGCTAGTTTTTGTTTGTTTGTTGTTTGTTTTTCTTTTTGTTTTCTTTTTGTTTTGTTTTTTGAGGAATCTCCATGCTGTTTTCTATAATGGCTGCACCAATTTACATTCCACCAAAAGTGTATGAGAGTCCCCTTTTTTCTCACATCTTCGCCATTTATTTTGTCATTTTAAAATAGCCAGTCTGATCAGTGTCAGGTGAAATCTCATTGTGGTTTTGATTTGCATTTCCCTGATAATTAGTGATGTTGAGTATCTTTTCATGTGCCTACTGGCCATCTGTATGTCTTTTGGAAAAAAATGTCTATTCAAGTCTTTTGCTCACTTTTTTTAAATTTGGTTGTTTGTGTAGGAATATTCTAATCTTTAACTGACAAGTGTAGTTAATTTGTATTTCATGTATTACTGGTACATTTGTAGTTTTTTCAACCATACTCCTATGTAGTTTCTATTTGTCTTGATTTTTTTTATGTTTAGTTTTTTGGTTCCTCTCTTGGATTGGTATTTATTATTCTTACTCCATTGTATTCCTTCAGTTGCCCTGAAAGCTAGACATTTGCTTTTTCATCTTCTAGTGAACTTCTTTAAAATTTACTATGCATACTTTTAACAAGGCATAAAGTCAGTGTCTCTATCATTTTCCTGAAAAACCCAAGGATATTAGAATGGTTTAACAGTATCACCTCCTACTGTAGTTGTTTTTCCAGTGTTTTAGTAACATTTTATTTCTTTAAATACTGAAATTAGTTGTTCTAACATAATTATATTCTCAGACTTACCCACATATTTGCCAATTTCTCTGTTCCAAAAAAAAAAAAAAATTGCATCTCAACTCTTTCACGCTGTTTTGTTTTTTGTTTGTTTTTATCTAAAATACATTTTAGAAGGTTTCTACTAAGCATTAAAGATAAACTCTCTCAGGTTTTATTGGATTTCATGTATTTTTTGCCTTACTATTGGATATGTTTATCTGACTACACAATCCTATGCTGAAGTTATATTCTCTCAGCTCATTGAAGAGACCAGATACCATTGTACATTATCTTTCCTTTTTTTTTCTTTTTTTGTTTTCTCTGTTTTCTTTTTTATTTTAAATTTTTTAAAATTTATTTATTTTGAGAGAGAGAGAGAGTGAGCAGGGGAGGAGCAGAGAGGGAGTGAAAGAATCCCAAGCAGGCTCTATGCTGACGGTGCAGAGCCCAGCGTGGGGCTAGATCTCACGAACTGTGAGAATCTGATCTGAGCTGAAATCAAGAGTCAGATGCTTAACTGACTGAGCTATCCAAGAGCCCCACCATTATATATTTTCTTATTTCCACTAATGCTTTTGCTGTTGGTCTAATCATTTCTTTGTAGCCTGTCAGTTTAGGTTTTTTTTTTGTTTGTTTGTTTTTTGTTTTTTGTTTTTTTCATCTCCAACTGATTTTAATGTCTGCCTTTATCTTTGAAATTTACAGTCTCTCTATACCTGGTGTGGATACACAGTTTATTCATCATGAAATTTCTTCTTCTTTTTTAAAGTTTTTATTTAAATTCTAGTTACTTAACATACAGGGTAGTATTAGTTTCAAGTGTACAATGTAGCGATTCAACACTTACATACTATACCCAGTGCTCATCACAAGTGTCCCTTAATCCCCATCATCTATTTAACTCATCCCTCCACCCATCAGTTTGTTCCTATAGTTAAGAGTCTGTTCTTGGTTTGCCTCCCTCTCTTTTTCTTTTCCCTTTACTAGTTTGTAAACTAAATTTCCTAAATTCCATATATGAGTGAAATCATATGGCATTTGTCGTTCTCTGAATGACTTATTTCTCTTAGCATAATACTCTCTAGCTGTGTCTATGTTGTTGCAAATGGAAAGATTTCATTCTTTTTTATGGCCAAGTAATATTCCTGTGTGTGTGTGTGTGTGTGTGTGTGTGTGTGTGTGTGTGTGTGTACAGCATCTCTTCTTTATCCGTTCAGTCAATGGACACTTGGGTTGATTCCATAATTAGGCTTATTGCAGATTCTACCATTGTAAACATAGGGGTACATGTATCCCTTTGAATTAGTATTTTTGTATTCTTTGGGTAAATACCTAGTAGTGCAATTGCTGGATCATAGGGGTAGTTCTATTTTTAGCTTTTTGAGGAATCTCCATACTGTTTTCCAGAGTGGCTGCAACAGTTTGCATTCCCACCAACAGTACAAGAGGGTTCCCCTTTCTCACATCCTCTCCAGAACTTGTTTTTTCTTGTATTGGTGATTTTAGCCATTCTGACAGGTATGAGGCAATATCTCCCTGTAGTTTTGATTTGTATTTTCCTGATGATCAGTGATGTTCAGCATCTTTTCATGTGGCTTTTGGCCATCTGTCTTGAATTAGAGAAGTTATGTCTGTCACCATGTTTGAAAAGTTTATTACATCAGACATTATCTCTTTGAATATTTCTATTCATCCTGTCTAGTCTTTTTGCTGGGACTCTAATATGTTACACACCCTCATTTTATATTCAATATTTTTTTTATATTTTGAAACCCCTTATTATCTGGGTGATATATTTAAAATTTGTATCTTCAACTGTATATGTAATTTGCTACTTAATTTGTCCATTGAGCTTATAATTTCTTTGATTTTAGTTTATTGTTAGATATTATATTTGGCTCTGTCTCTTATTTTGGTAGTACTTTATTTTTTATTTTCTAAACTGTCTTTTATTTCTTTGAATATATTATTATTTTGTTTTTTTTTTAAGTTTGTTTATTTATTTATTTATTTATTTATTTATTTTTTTGAGAGAGAGACAGTGCAAGTGGGGGACAGGCAGAGAGAGAGAGAAAGAGAGAGAGGATCCTAAACAAGCTTTGCTCTACCAGTGCTGAGCCTGATGCAGGGCAAGAACCCATGAAACCCATGAGATCATGACCTGAACCAAAAACAAGAGTCAGATGCTTAACTAACTGAGCCATCCAGACTCTCCTCCTTGAATATTTTAAACAGAGAACATATTTGTATATTATATTTTGCATATAAACAAATATTTTATAGTCTGTATACAATCTTTTATTTGGGAGAGGTCTCTTTTTGATATTTGTTGTTTCTTTTGATTCATTTATATCAATGTGTTTTATTGTGCATTTTGCAATTTCAGTGGGTACTATTTATAGCAATACTGCAGACCTTGGATTGAAGGTTTATGCAGAGAGAATGTGTATTTGCTTTTGCTTCATGCCCGAAGGTGCTAACAGTCCAAGTCAACTTTAAGACAATTCCTTGGGTTAGAGCTTCCCTGATCTTCCATGTATTATATATTTAAACCTGAAACCCTGAATTAGTAATTATGGATTATGAGGCGGTCCCTCTTTCCCAGCCCACCCTAACTCCCTCAGGGTACAGGTCAGTTTTAGCTCCCTGCTTTTGTGATTGGACTATGTCTCAATGTTCACCCTTTTACAACATTGTGCAGTATTTTAAGAATCCTGGTTTCATGTGCGGCATGTGACAATTCCAACTCCCAACTTTTTTCCTGGCCTTCATAGCTTTATCAACCCTAAGCATCAACAGAGTCTTACTGTTCTGGTTTTCATCTCTTTACTTAACTTTGGATCTAGGGATTTCTTTCAAATTGCTTAAGCTTGGGTAAATATCCAAAGAATATTTGACTTTTTTTCCTCTACATTTCTAGGTGTTTTATTTTCATTATTTTGCAAGTATATTTTTTCATTTTGAAAGAGAGCTTGAGCAGGCGAGGGGCAGAGACAGAAGGAGAGACAGAATCCCAAGCAGGCTCCAGAGCTGTCAACCTGGAGCCCCATGTGGGCTTGAACCCATCAACTGTGAGACCATGACCTGAGCAGTAATCAAGCTGGAAGTTTAACCAACAGAGCCACCTAGGGGCACTTAGGTGTTTTATATTGAAAACTTTTATTTTTTTATTTTTATTTTATTTTATTTCATTTTATTTTATTTTTACTATTTATTTATTTAATTACTTGTTTTTTTATGAATATGATTTATTGTGAAATTGACTTACATACAACACCCAGTGTTCATCCTAACAAGTGCTCTCCTCAATGCCCATCACCCCTTTTCTCCTCTCCCCCACTCCCCATCCACCCTCAGTTTGTTCTCTGTATTTAAGAGTCTCTTGTGGTTTGCCTTCCTCTCTTTTGGAAAGCTTTTAAAGATATCTAGTCTACCATATTAATAGAAACAGAAGGATATATACCTTGAAAACTAAAATTTTCACATTTTCAGGGTGCCTGGGTGGCTCAGTCAGTTAAGCATCTAACTCTTGTTTTAGATCTCACATGTTGTTCATGATCTCACAGTTTTGTGACTTCAAGCCCCACATCAGACTCTGCACTGTCAGCTGGGAGGCTGTTTGATATTCTCTCTGCCCTTCCCCCACTCACGCTGTCTCTCTCAAAATAAATAAATAAACTGAAAATTTTATATTCTCCAATTCACATTTTCAGTTTTCCCTCAATTAAACTTCTGAATTTAGTTTATATATAATTATATAATAAATATATATACTACACATATAATACACACACATATATAATATATTATATACATATATATAAAATCATGACAAAAATGACTGTGGTGGAACACATGTTTGCAAGAATTACATTTACAGATGTTGTGTGTGTGTGTGTGTGTGTGTGTGTGTGTGTGTGTTGCCTTTGTTTGTGATTACTTTTACATCCCCGAATAAAAATCACCCAGTTGCTCCTTGCCAGCATTTCTTTAGGTTAAGTATCTGCAGGATACCTACTTCTCATGAGCATTGTCAAAAATCCATTTCAATTAACCAGTAATTAAAAATTATTTTATTATTTCTTTCTTTCCTTCTTTGTTGTGCTCTCTCAGAATTTGTTAGTGTTTAAGGGCTTATGTTTTTAGAAACATTAATTCTCACATTTATAGCTTTGTTTCTAATCTAAACAAATTGTTTCTATCATACAAAGGGTCTTTTTCTTTGAGAAATATTCATTGTTTATACTTTACACTGGAGCTGAAATAATTATAGATTTTGCTTTTTTAATTAAAAGAGGGAATGCAATGTTATGTTTGGGTTATGTTTATGCTGTTTTACAATGCCATCACTGGGATCTAAGATCCATGATGAACATTAATGAGGAGGATATTTTTTGAAGCCCCTGATGACTATCAAACAAATACTTTTAGAATATGAAGTTAGTCTGAATGGAATGGCATTATCATCAGTTCCTGCTGGAATTTGAATTCTTTTCATTGGTAAAAAAAAAAAAAAAAAAAAAAAAACACACACATTTTAATGTTTGTTTTAAATGACACCAAGGCACACAAAAATTTTCCTCATTATTCATAGGCTTTCAGAATTTTAGAGATTGGATGGATGAAGTTTTTAGCACATCAAGTATATCTTGAATCCTCTTGAATTCTCTTGAATTCTCTTTCGAAAACAGGAAACGCTGTACCTCTTGAGGCCCCTCATTTCATTGTAGAATAAAATTTAATTAGAAGTATAACTTGGAACTCAATTAAGGTATTCTGTCCTTTGAGAACACTATCTTAGAACAAGAGCACATTTGCATCTCTCCCAAACTCTCTAGGGACTTGGAGAAGGGTTGTGGCATGGGTGGGTGGGGGCTGCAGGGAGCAGAGGTCAGTTTCCAGCTTTCTCTCTGTGAAAGAGAGAAAGTCTTCGCTGTATTGGGTTAATTTTTAGAGTTTGTCCTACATGGGTTATTTCCTCTGCATGCATTGGTACTCAGCCCTTTCTTAAATGTTTGCAAGGAATCAGCACTCACACACACCTCTGGGTGTGTAATAGAGTTTATTACATTCTTGGGGCAGTGAAGGGGTTTTACTTCACAACAACTTATAACACTTGCAAGTGTTCATAAGGACTTGTTCTTCAATCTAGTGATCACTCAAAGATAATGTCAATTTGTGCTTGACAACTGTGCAGTGGCCATCAGAGTGCACAGTGAGTTAGTTTCCTTTTTTTTTTTTTTAATTAATGTTTATTTATTTTTGAGAGAGACAGAGACAGAATGTGAGTGGGTTGGGGCAGAGAGAGAGGGAAGCACAGAATCCGAAGCAGGCTCCAGGCTCTGAGCTGTCAGCACAGAGCCTGATGCAGGGCTTGAACACAAGCTGTGAGATCATGACCTGAGCCGGAATCGGACGCTCAACTGACTGAGCCACCCAGTTGCCCCAAATTAGTTCCCTTTTTTAGACCATACTCCCCTATTAGACAGAAGGAGTCTTTCTCCTTTTCCTCTGACAGTGTATAGCTGTCAAGGTCTGGGGGACATTATCTCAGGCTCACATGACACATTCACTCATGACATATTAAAGTGCCATGGCATACTTATGGGGAAGGCTGAGTCATGTAGTCTGTTACTTGGAGACAGGAGAGCATAGTGAGAAAAACAAGACTAGATTGGGGAGCCCAGCTTTTTTTGTTCAAATTCTGGTTCTGCCAATTGCTAGCTACCATCGGCATTATTTTACCTGTCTCTGTCTTTTCATTCTCATCTATAAAATTGGGACAATACTTTTGGAGTTTTTCTTGCAGGGAGCAAATGTGTAAATATATATAAGACACTGAGAACATTAACTATCACATAGTAAGTGGTGAAAATCATTAGCTATTATTACTTTTTAACCTTGGGGCTCAGTCATTCTTTATATTGCTTGATCAGTTAATGAGGGACTATAATTTGCAAGATGACACTTATTGTGGGATAGATATAGATATAGATATAGATATAGATATAGATATTGAGTTTTTGTGAATAGGCAAAAAGTGTTTGTGTGATTAGAATAGGAATCAACATCTGCTTTTTCTGAATAGTTGTCTGCTAAGCTAGTTTTGTATTTCTCTTTTAACATAAAGGCGTGTAAATTGTGCTGCATTTATTTTGATGATCAGAAGCTCATTGATTCTCAGGTTGATTTCATGGGCAGTTCACTATTTGCTTAGTGCCATTTAGAAACTTTCAATTTTTTTTTTTTTTTTTACTATTTTGATAAACTATTACATTTAGCTTGCAATAGTAAAATGCACTTATTGCTAAACATCTTGATTACTAAAATTTCTGAAAGAAAATAACTTATTTCTAAGTCCACATTTTTCTAGTCACTTTCCTGCTTTGTTTTTCAATTTAAAAAAATTAATGAGATTTTTATAGCATGAGGTTTCTTTTAACATAAATAACATATTCGACATGTATTTACCGGTATTGAGATGAGATTGTTTCCTTGTAACTTTTAACCATTAGCCTTATTTCTAAGAATTACTGTATATAAAAGAATTTCTCTCCATACCCAAGAGTCAAGGAAAAATCCTGGCACATACTATTCAATAAATATAATTTTAAAGCGACTCTCTCGCATTTTCAGCTTCCTATCAACTTCTGATTGTCCTTCTAATGTTAGGAAAATTCCTGCATTATGACCTTACTTGCTCAACCAAGTAAAAGCCAGAGTGCCTGCTTCACCAGACCTTTCTGTAGCTAAGCACAGTCATGTGACCCAGACTTCACCAATCAGGTGTATTCTAATGACCTCTTAGGCAGTGAGTGAGTGGCAGCAGCTGTGTGGAGTTTGGTGGGGGGGGACTGTCCTGAGCTGGGGCATAAGGTCTCCAGTGCCTTTTGTGTTGGAGTTGTTGCCAACGGCAGTGAGATAAGAACATGCTACGGAGAACTAAGTCACATTTATTGTCCTCAGGCAACACCCAGCCCAACTCTCTAGTGCTGATAAGATTCTGTGGTGTTCCTAATATCCTTTTTAGACTCCTCTTTTTGAGCTGGCCTGAGAGAACTTGTATATAACTCTGAATCCTGACATACAACGTTGAATACATGAATTCCTATTCTTCTCGAAGACTAAAAAAGCTCAATTTCCCTCAAACATTTCTCATTTTTCAATAATAGATTTTGCCTCAGATCAATGAAATTTGGAAAACCAAATTCAAAATAATTGTAAAAGCCTAGAAACTATATAACAAGGATAGTTAACATTAGTTAAAACACCAAACTTCCAGATTGGAATGGATTGTTCATGACATCTATTTTTGATTCACATTATCAATGGAAATACCACTTTGAGAGCAAAATCGGGCTTGCTTACTTAAGAGCCAAAATTACTAATTATGCCTGTTGATGTTCCTTCAACCTCACTGTTGCTTTTCTCTGGTTGTGTATAAATTCGTTACTGTTCTTAAAGTTCAGTGTCTAGAACTGAAGACCATATACCAGGTGAAGTCAGTATTTGCAGAAAGAAAGGAATTATCATCTCTCTTATTCTGGATACTGTACTTTTATCAGGGTAGTCCCAATTTACATTAGATTTGTCAGTAGACTTAGGTTTTGAAATACAATAACTGATGATTAATAAGAAAATGTTGGGGCACCTGAGTGGCTCAGTCAGTTAAGCATCTGACTCTTGGTTTTGCCTCAGGTCATTATCTCATGGTCATGAGTTCAAGTCCCGCATTGCACTCTGCACTGAAGAGTGCAGAGCCTGCTTGGAGTTCTCTCTCTGTCCCTCTCTGTCTCTCTCTGCCCCTCCCTGCTTGTGCTCTCTCTCTCTCTCTTTCAAAATAAATAAATAAACTTGAAAAAAAAGACAAAATGTTAAAATTATAGGCATATTCTAGCCCTAACTCCAGAAAAAAAAAAGTGCTCTATGAATGAACTTCTAGTTTATGGAACTACATCCAATTCCAGATTCAAGCTAATTGCAATATTTTCCTGTGGTTATGAATCAATGAGATCATAGAATCAATATCTCAAAGAGATATCTACACTCTTTTGTTCATAGTAGCATAATTCCCAATAACTAAGTATCTGTGGATTGGTGAATGCATAAGGATAATATGGTATATATACACAATCTTAAAAAATAAGGTGGTGTTATCGAAACAGACAGGAAGGTATTACCAGGGATGGGGGAGAATCGGAAATGGGAAGATGTAGTTCAAAGGGTACAACTTTCAGTTATAAGATGAATAAGTTCTGAGGATCTAATATATGTCACAATAACTATAGTTAATATGGTAGTGTATACTTGATATTTGCTGAAAGTAGATCTTAAGCATTCTTACCACACACACACACATACACACACACACACACACGAATTAACTGTGTGAGGTAATGAATGTGTTAATTAACTTGATCTTGCTAATAATTTCACAATGGTTATGTATATTAAACCATCACATATGCACTTTGCACATATATAATCATATATATCAGTTATTCCAATTGTTCCAATAAAACTGGAACAAAGGAAAACTTATTCAGAGAAGATAGAGTGTAATGTAAATATAATAAGAATAATAGTTCTTCCAAGTGTTGTTTAATACCCCAGGTGGCTAATAAAAATGGTTGTCCCTGGACGTCACCCCAGAAGTAAGGTCCAGGTACTTTTACATATACTGAAATTTGAGAGTGGACCACGGAAATTTTTTCCATGCAAGCAAATGATGTACTGATGTTAACATAAACCCGGATTAAGGATGTTTTGCAAGACACAAAATTTTAAGGTATAAATTCTACTCTGATTGGTTCTGGTCTTTTGATTCTATGTAAACGTAATAATAGTTGGAAAGCAACATAAGATTTTACTAGCTATAGAATTTTTATGTATCCAAAAATGGCATTAGAGAATATATATTTGCAAATTTCCTCAGATACATGGGCAATAAAATGTTTAAAATAGGTAATAAAATGATAGGTAATAATAGCTTAAAAAATAGGTAATAAAATACATACTAGAGAAGTTATAAAATGTTGATTTTTTTTCTTTTCCCAATTGCA
This sequence comes from Puma concolor, assembly GCF_028749965.1. Taxonomy (NCBI): domain Eukaryota; kingdom Metazoa; phylum Chordata; class Mammalia; order Carnivora; family Felidae; genus Puma; species Puma concolor. The sequence continues at coordinate 83,696,138 of NC_141671.1, forward strand.
TACTGTCATGCAAAGAGACACATGTTTGAAGCATAATTTAGATCAATTGGTTGATGGAAAAAAATTGATAAGAAACTTGGGAAAATCAATTGAATATTGATGAAAAGTTAGGTAATATAAACTGGATCTGAGAGATTCTGAGAAAATATGAAACTACTGTATGTTGAAATGATATAAAGAAATGATGTTTATGATGGTTTGTCTATAAATTCTTATGATCTTTGGGGCCTCTAGGTGGCTTAGGTGGTTGAGTTCCCAACTCTTGATTTCGGCTCAGGTCATGATCCCAAGATCCTGGGATCAAGCCTGTTTCAGGCTCCACGCTGAGCATGGAGTCTGCTTAGGATTTTCTCTCTCTCTCCATCTGCCCCTCTCCCCAGCTCATGATCGCTCATGTGTGGTCTCTCTCTCTCTCTCCAACAAATAAAAATAAAAATAAAAATAAATTCTTATGATCTTCAAAAGAGTAGCATCTACTGCAATTGGATTGAGAGTGAAGGCAAGGCAATAGGGATCTGTGAGAAGTGTCTTGATAACATATGTTAACTTGCTTTGTTGCATCATTAGCAAGTTCATGGTTTTGCTGAGTTTTTAACTGCATTAGATACTAAATGTGAAGCCAAAGTCTGGCATTTTTAGGTGGTAGGCATCATAATGGGAAATAACTGAAATTGATCTGAACTCAGAAACTATACAATTTGGTAACACATGGCTAGAAAGGAGCCTAAAGTTTCTTTGAGGCACTGAAGGATCCAGTGTGCACTTCTCCCCCTCTGAAGGGTTTAGTCATTTGGCTGGAAAGGCTTGTCATTTCAAGATAGAGACAGATTTAAAGTTTCTCAAAATATGACCTTTTTATTATTATTACTGTTATTATTATTGATCAACTTGGGCTAAAATTGAAAGCTTAAAGAAAGACTTGAGAACAGTTTCAAAGTTTTTACTTAAAAAATACCTTCTTCGGGGTGCCTGGGTGGCTCAGTAGGTTGAGTGTCCGACTTCGGTCAGGTCATGATCTCACGGTTCGTGGATTCGAGCCCCGTGTCAGCCTGTGTGCTGACAGCTCAGAGCCTGGGCTCTGCTTCCAGTTCTGTGTCTCCCTCTCTCTCTGTCCCTCTCCCCCTCACGCTCTGTCTCTTCTCTCAAAAAATAAATAAATAAATAAACATTAAAAAAATAAAAGAAATACCTTTTTCAAGTGCCATACAGAACATTCTGGTAACGTATCTCCACTTTCATGTTCACAGTAAAGTTTAGGGAATTTAAAATCTCCCTAGCTTGGAATGTGATTCACCTAAGTGCTCTTTTACATTAGCACCACATTGAAACTATCGCTAATGGAGAATCAATTTGAAAATTAAATTAACTTCACACATCTTTTTAAAATAAAATTTGAAATAGGTTAGTAGTCTGCAAAATTAATATCCTATTAGTTTAACTTTTCTGTAATTGATGAATGAAATTGTGACCAAAGAGGCATTTATCTGGCTAGTTTTTGTTTGCCTTAAATCTACGCGAACTTGAAATACAGTCTTCTTGACAAATGAGGTTACCAGGAACTAAATGGGAATTCTTATTTGCCACCATAGTGATGACATGAAGAATCACAGCCTTTAGCTCGGGGCTTCTAAGCTCTAAATAATGAGAGAAAGGAGTTCCATCTTCACCTATGGTGGAGCCACAATTACGATGAACAAAAATAGCTGCCAAGGCTTCTCCAAAAAATATTCATGACAGTAAGAAAAATATTGATTTTAAATGCCAAGAAATGAAATATCTTCTAAAGTGTTCATTTCAATCCAACTACTATTTTTCAAAAGAAACTGAATGGACTGTAAAGTGTTTCATAGTGCCATTTCACATTTAACACTTTTTCAAAAAAAAAAAAAAAAAAATCCCAAGCAAGAACTTGCAATTTTTCTCTCTCACCTTCTCTCTCTCTTTTTCTAAGTATGCACACTTTCCTTCTTTCTGTCTTGCTCTTTCACTCTAGAATGAACAAAAGCCATTTCCAAATGTGTAGGAGAAAAACAAGTTATATGAGCATCAAGTTAATTTTTTATTTTAAACAGAATATTATAAGGTAAACAGTGTCTGCAAAATAGGACGTATGCAGAAGGGAGATATTACTTTGATGAAAGTGTCAACTATGTCTCAACCTTTATGTTTTAGTGTACTAGCTTCTCTTTCATATCAAATTATATTATTATAGGAGCCATATGATACTAATATCTACCTTTAGACTTCATCGGATTTATTATTTACCACATCTTGACCCATAAATGATGTAGTTACTATGACATAAATGCTAGCACATTGTCTTTTTTGCAATTGATATCTTTGATTCAAGTAGGCTCCTGGCTAAAGGTAAGAAAGAATTTGAGTTATTTACAGACTGTAGTGGACCCTTTTCACATATCACCTCGATGTTCTCAGCCCCATCTTCGGCCACCGCAGTGGTGTTTAACGCCGTACAGGCTCCAGCCGGTTTCTAATATGCAACCCAACAAGATATTGCTGTAGGCTTGTATGGTCATGCTTCTCAATTCCTATGCTAGAGCTTCTTAGATGCTTGCTGCCTCACAGGACCGGCTGAAGAGAACAATTGGCATTCGCTCATGTACAACTTGGAGCCTAAGAATATTGATGTCCAAGAAAGCATCATGATCAATGAGAGACAGAAACCCACTTCATTTTCTTGTCCCTTGTGTGAATGGTTCATACATGCATTTCTTAAGGTTCCTCAGAAGGTTTGGGCAAGAGTACACACCAGTGCCTGTAACTGTGGCCAACGCAGTGACACATTCTTTTTTAAATATATATATTTTTTTAATGTTTTTTTTTATTTTTGAGACAGAGACAGAATGCGAGTGGGTTAGGGGCAGAGAGAGAGGGAGACACAGAATCCGAAGCAGTCAGCACAGAGCCCGACGCGGGGCTCGACCTCATGAGGAGTGAGATCATGACCTGGGCCAAAGTCGGACGCTCAACCGACTGAGCCACCCAGGTGCCCCACAGTGATACATTTTTGATTGCCTTTGCCTCCTTTGCTTTGCTCCCTCTCCAAAGCCCCGTCCTGCTGCCTGTTATCATTATGAAGTTACCTGAACACAAGACTTTGAAGTCTCTGCTCTTGGGGATGGGGGAGGGTGGTCCTGGGTAAGACAAACTGATTTCAAGTTAGTAATATGTTTTTCACCATTGAAGGCCATGTGCAGATAATCAATTATTTAGGTGCTAATACATTCCAGAAATTACCATAACAAATAATAGCACTGAGGTGGAGACTTTGATGAGCGATTCTTTATTCTGAGTTTCCTCCATCTGTGTCTGTATGAATTGGAGCAGAACTAAAGGGCAAAACCCCTCTGCCATGGCTGGTCTAGGAAACACCCCCCAAGGCAGAGCATTCCCTGGAAAATGCAATCCAAAGAATTATTCTCAAGGTACTGTTGCTGTCATGATTTATACTTAGCTTAAAGCTTTCCAAAATTTTCATTAGTGGAAATAATTCATTGTTTGCAAATATCACTGACAGAAAGCTTAAATAGCTCTAAAGGATATAATACGACACATCAAAATTATGAAATTCTTTACAATTGATTATTTCAATAGAGAATGAGCTTATTTTAAATATTTTTTTAAATTTTTTTAATTGAAGTATAATTAACATACAGTGTTATGTTAGTTTTAGGTGTACAATATAGTGATTCAACAATTCTGTACATTACTCGGTGCTCATCATGGTAACTGTGCCCCTCATCCACATCCTTCACCCATCCCCCTACCTACCTACCTTCTGGTAACCACCAGTTTGTTGTCTGTGTTAAAGAGTCTGGGTTTTTGTTTGTCTCTTTTTCCTTTGTTCATTTGCTTTGCTTCTTAAAACATTCTAAAGAGACTAGAAAATACATTTTTTGTTTCATCTTCTTTTTATATTTTTAATTCCCTCATCATGGTTTCTATATATGGAAAATATTTTTAAAAAGCATATGGTAAAAACACCTCAAATACTCTAATTTCAAAAGGAAATATTTGTAAGTGAAATTTTTAGGCTAAGTTACCACATTACTCTTTACAATTAGAGAGTAAAGTAAGACTTTTTAAAAAGAAATTAAACAGCTAATACATTGTTTTGACTTCCAATTAGATCTCGTTGATAGACTTAGTCCAACATTTCTCCCCGAATGGACTATATACACATCTAGATCAAAATATTGAAACGTTGTATCAAGGTTTAGAATCAATTCATTTAAAAGCAATTGAACATAAGTGAAATATGGCTCTAAAACACATACACAAAATTTAAAATATAGCATTGCGGATGCTATTAGGCTAAGTTCTAACATTCAGGTGTACTAAAATTCTAACTTGTTAAAAATAGGATATAATTTAAAGGCAATCAGAATTCTTTCTCCCCAAAACACTCTCCTTACTTAATTCTACCTGCCTTGCAGAGTTGAGGTAGGAAATAAAACTGATACAAATGAATTAAATACTGTGCATGGCACATACTAGGCTTTTTATAAATAATAATTATGCTTATTATTATTAAAGTCATTATTAAAGTGATGGATGTACTTCTGTAAAAAGCAATTAGGAGGGATTCATTTCCACACTGGATGCTTTGGCTTTTTCTTTTTAAGAAAAGATGAACTGAAATTCTTTCATTTTGTATCCCCTGATAACTCCATTGAGTAGAATGGCAGGTAATGAGAATGTCTCATTTTTTAATGTGCTGTGAACGTGTACCTACAACACTGGTAGGAAGGTTTAGTACCTCTGGATGGCAGAACTGCAGGAGCTCGGCTGACGTGTGAAACTCTGAGCTGTGGGCTGTGTTTTTATTAAGTGCACTTGGCTCTCCTGCTGCTTTTCTTTCAAAACTCCACCCTGAAAAGCCAGACCTCTTTAGCAAAATTAAGGGAAAACAGAGTGATCTCTCTTTGGGCAGTAATCGTGTGAAATAGATTAAGAAATACACTTGCTCATGCCAGCAGGCAGCAACTACAAACTGACAAATGTTCACAGACTCAAGTCACAGAACAAAGGGAGTGAACACTGTGACTTGTCTTTATTTATCTTTATCTGCAAAGGTATAGATGTGTGTGTGGGGGGGGGGGGGTGGCGCTAGAAATTTTTCCCCAGAGAGAACAGGAAAATAAGAGGAATGTAGGGGAATAGTAATAGTTTGAAGAATAGTTTGAACAATTTTTTTTCCTGTCCCATTTGCAAATTAATAATAATAATAACAATCCCACCTAAAATACATAGAAGAAGTTTTATGATCAAACTCCTATTTCAGAACTAATCTGGTAAATCATGTTAATTGTCCTGACTCTGTGTCATTATAACCTGAAGTGCAGTTGTAGATGGTTAATTGTTCCTCTTCTGCTTACATCATAAGCAGACTTTTTTTTCCCAAGAGGAATCCTGTCCTAGGCTCAGAGAAAGTAGAGTCAGACTTGCCCAGAAAGCAGTGTGACATTTTCCCAGTTTACATCAACTTCTTATTTTTAGATGTTGTGTAGGGAAGAAAGAGAATAAGGGCATGGAACAGACGAAACATGATAAGTCATTGTGACATTTTGTTTGGAGCATACAAAGCCCCCTCCCTGAGCTGACTTCAGAAAAATGAAAGCAAGTTAAGGATACTATTCCTGGAATGAGGTGTGTCTGAGTGGAAACTTCTGGACACCACTTATCAGCAGGATCCTAGATTAAACTAATCACTTCAGTGTTGAATGAAAATTCACTGAAGGTCCATTGACTCACCTTGACGGTCCCTGAGAGGCACAGACTTTTCCCTTTGGGAAAATAAATATAACCTATTAAGAGACAGGGAGGATCTCAAAATTAGAATATAATCTACTTTGTGAGAAGAATGTGATCTCAGAGAGAGAAGAGGCAATCGTTCAGTGCTTCTGGTGCACGGGGGCACCGGAGAATGAGACTCATGATCAAGGTGTGGGAGAATGTGGGTGAACCTGGAGGGGCTGCAAGAGCTTTGGGAAGAATTGCAGTTCCAAATCAGGAGGAAATTACCACATCCTTTTTGATACTTAGATAGTACTGTAGAGGGGAATGATGCCTTCTTGAAGTATGTGGGGCTATATGAAAAGACGCCAGATAAATCAACTAACACGGTGCATCTGAACTGTGCTGTGGATAATCTAAACCTGTGAGTAAGACCACTGGCCATCAGCAGAGTGAGAAAACCCTGCCATCTGAGGAACCAGGGCAGTACAGGGCATGACGGCTTCGCACATAAGAAGAGTAACCTACAGCATGGTTCTCATGGTGGGTGGTACTTATTTCCAAAGAATCTTTTGGAAATTTCTGAAATCATTTTTGGTTGTCACAAGTTTGGAGGAGATACAGCCACTTAGAAGGAATGACCCTGAAAAAAAAAAAAAAAAAGAAAAAGAAAGAATGACCCTGGGTTGCTAGGTATGGAGCATTGTTCAGGAAAAACACAAACACACATGCACACACACACACACACACACACACACATATAGAAAAATTGCTTTAATTTTTGCAGGATTTTGAAATATCCCATCAGATATTTTTATAGTTCACACACCTACTTTAACTTTCTGAAACTAGAATATAACTCTTTTGTACATGTAAACACAAAGTAAGTGTTTTTGTATGATCATAATGAATACTGAATTACCTGGAATGCAAATATTGTGTAACTCCAGGGAAGGTTGTACTTTATTTTGTTCAGAACTTTAAAACAATTGTTTATCATATAACAGAAAACTGCGTTACCGGCACTCTTGTTGTAGTGGAATTTGTGTAGCCAATAAAATCCACCCAAATCAGTAAGCTTTTATAGCTCTTTCAAGTATTTCTGATGGACGCAAGCACAGAATCACTTCATTTTGTATTCTCTTCTAGTGACGTCATCCTCAAGCATTTACATGTAAACTATACATTACTTTGTGATAAATTCCATTTCTCTTATTTCTCTTTTACATATCATGACATTATATTGATTCTTTGAAATTGTATGTGCTGGTAGATTATATTATCTATGAATTTCATTTCAGGAGCATGGAGAGGATGTCAAATATTTGTAATAAAAGGGGAAGTAGGCTTGATAAGGTTGAGAATCCTCTCCCAGTTTCTTCAACGTGAGAAAACAGTCCTTGGGAGACACTGGGATATAGAAGGATGTTTTGAAGCTCTCATTTTCTGTTTCTGTTTTATTGCAAACCTAGTGTGAGGCCTATAATGAGTGACTTCACAGTTTATCTTTACAATTTATCTTTGCAATTTATCAAGGCAATTTTGAGTTTTAGAATCTCTATTAGTTTTTTTTTCTTCTCCTAGGTGAATATATTATTAGCACAATTTAGGGAAATTCATCAGGAAATGCCTTTTAGTTACACAGAAGAAAGGTAAACAGCACAGTTGTTCTGAAAAGATGATGTTACCTTACATACCAGAATATGCAGATTGAGGGACTGTGTTGTTTACTAATGCAAATTGGAGGTATCATTATCAAGTATACGCATGCATTTGTAAGTGTCATGATCAACTGTGACTTTGTTGATAGGAAAGAAATTATTTTCCCAAACCTACTATTTATCCTAGATGTGCAGTTCCCTAACATGGGGTTATTGCTGCTGGGATCACAGACACTTTGGGGAATGTAGAGTGGGCTTCTCCTGTGCTTGCCTTCTCAGGGCTTGGAATCCACACATAACACTTGCTAGGGACTGAATATTTGTGCCCCACTCTCCAGATTAATATGTTGAAACTTAATCCCCAATGTGATGGCATTTGGAGTTGGGGCCTTTGGAAGGTACTTACATCATGAAGATGGAATGATCATGAATGGGATTAATGCCCATAAAGAAGAGGCCCCAGAAAACTCTTTCATCCCTTTTGCCATGCCTTTTGGAGAAGATGGCCTTCTGTGAACCAGGAAACCAGCCTTTCCCAGACACTGAATCTGCTGGCACTTTGATCATGGACTCGTGGCTCCAGAACTGGGAGAAATAAATTACTTTTGTTTATAGACCACCTAGTCCATGGTTTTCTTTTATAGCTGCCCAAAAGAAATGTTGACAACTGTATTTTACTTTCACAATTTTAGAGAAGGGGGCTTGAAGTCATACTAAGTTCATCATTAAAAGAGGCAAGACTGGGGCCCCTGAGTGGCTTAGTCAGTTTAGCGTCTAACTCTTGATTTTGGCACAGGTCATGAACTCATAGTTTGTGGGATCGAGCCCCGAGTCAGGCTCTGTGCTGACAGCCTGGAGCTTGCTTGGGATTCTCTCTTCCTCTCTTTCTGCCCCTCTCTCTCCCTCTCTCTCTCTCTCTCTCTGCCCCTCTTCCACTTGTGTGCTCTATCTCTCTCAAAATAAATAAAAAAAAACATTTAAAAAGGAGAGGCAAGACTAAGTATTGGGTAAACCAATATGTCCCATAAAAAAGTTCTGTTTTTTAAGTAGTTCATACTGGGTTACATCCTCTGGAGAAGATGTTTTTAAGATGCTTCATTGATTTAGTTGCTTACTTTCTAGAGACCCAAACTGAGGCTGCATGATATTTAATAGAGCAACCTAGAGTCTGCATCTTGGGTATCTGATACATTTTCTGTATGTTCTCACCAGACATGAAGCAGAAAGTACTTATTTAGATTAATAGCCAGCTACATTTTCCCTATCCACTGACACACTGGACTCTAATGGGAAGAAGGACTGAAGATAGGTAACACTCACAGGATGGGATGGGACAAGGTGAGCTGGAGGAGAATTAGAACAGGATATTCAGAAATGGGATGGTGCGATCCATCCCAGAACTCATTTGGAATGTCAGGCAGCTAAAAGTTTTTACTGAGCATTGCTGAAGGTAGGATGTTGGTTAAGCAGTTTATCTTTATTATTTGGGCCCAGCCTGAAATGAAAACAAATTATAACACAAAATTCTATATGCCCACATGTTTTCATATTTTTACTTTTTGTTCCACATATGTTTTTCCATATGCTGATTCTGCCCACACATTTTAACCTGTGAGCAAAATATTTTAATGATGGAAGACCTTAGAAATAGAACAGAGGAAAGGGTTATATACAAAATTGTAAAGGATTTATACACAAGGTCATCTATAACTATTCACTGCCTGACTTAGATTTTTTTGTTTTGTTTTTTTTTTGTTTTTTGTTTTTGGTCTGTTAGGTCGGTGTTGTCCTCTGTGTGCATATACGATGCTCACTTAGTATGAGCATAGATATAAACCCACCAGCTTTTATACATAAAGAGCCTCTGATAACTGTCTATAAACCAAACAAAAACACAAAAGACTTGAAAGATGTCTCTGGAGACTAAAAGCCGGCATGAAGTACTCTAGCAACAGGCTGATAAAGTACATATTATTTAACTAGTAAGTTTTGTATCACTGTTTATAGACGTATTGGTTGCACAATATATAGTTTTGGGTTTTTTAATGTTGAATTTAGTATAACTCCAAACACTTTCTCTAGAGTTGTGGGAAGTAGAAGACAATATGCATGTTGTTTTCTCCTTGAATGTCTTTCAACAACTTTATTGAGTTATAATTCACATACCATACAATTTATCCATCTAAACTATACAATTCAATGGTTTTTGGTATATAAATAAGATGACTAATTTTTCTAAATTATGGTTCTCTCTCTCATATATATGTATATGTATGTATGCATATATATGTATATATGTATATGTATGTATACAATTCACCATTTAAAACCGTTTGTTTTAAATGTTTATTTATTTTTGAGAGAGAGAGACAGAGCACAAGCAGGGGAGAGGGAGAGAGAGAGGGAGACACAGAATCCGATGCTGGGCTGGAACTCATAGACTGCGAGATCATGACCTGAGCTGAAGTTGGACGCTCAACCAACTGAGCCACTCAGGCATTCCATTTAAAACCATTTTTAAATGTACAATTCAGTGGCATTAATTACATTGACGGTGCTGTACAACCATCACCACTATTTTCAAAACTTTTTAATCATCTCAAACAGAGTATTTTAAAAGAAAATCTACCACTTTTGATTCAGAGAAAGTAAGCCACCACCTAAGAAAATTATAATCCCCAAACTATATTTTTTCAATGTTTGTTTATTTATTTATTTATTTATTTATTTATTTATTTATTTAGAGTGTGTACAGGGTGGGGACAGAAAGAGAGGGAGAGGGAATCCCAAGCAGGCTCCATGCTCAGCATGGAGCCCTACTCAGGGCTTGATGTCATGAACCATGAGATCATGAACTAAGCTGAAATCAAGAGTCACTTAACCAACTGAGCCATCCAGGTGCCCCAATGGAAAAAAAAAAATTTTTTTTAATTTTTCCTATGCATGTTAATACCTCTAATAAGGCAAAGGGGAGATCGTGGTGACAATTAAGAGTTTATAATGGAAAATCTGCATGATATGGAACATCCACATATGGACGACAGAGGCACCCACATGGACACATGATTCTAAATGCTAGTGAATGCACACTCTCCAACAGGGGGAGGCTCGCCACACAGAAATAAACCAACACAGGTGTACAGAGACATATTGAAAAGAGATGACCAAATGCCATGGAAGCTAATATGGAGTTCGTTAAGTGAAGGAATATGCCAATTGAGAAAGAAGGCTGTTTGGAGGCTAGTGGTTAGGTAAATCTGGTGGTTTTAAAACATGCCCACAAGTTTTCTACCATCAAGAGGTAGAGTTCCATTCTTTTCTTTCTAAAATATGGGTCAGCCTTACAAACTTCTTTCTAAAGAACAAAATGCGGAGAAAACAAGATGGTGTGATTCTGAGACTAGTTTAGAAAAGGCGGTGCGGCTTCTGCTGGATTCCTGGCTATACGTGGAACCTAGCCTCCGGACTGTGAGGAAGTTTAGTCCACATGGGGACGTCACATGTCGTCACATGTCGGTATTTTGGCTGCCAGCTGCCAGCAAAATCCCCGCTGACAGACTGCATCCATCATGAGGCACGTGAATAAGGAAGCCATCAAAATAACTCAAGGTCACCATCATACTAAAACCACATAGAAAGTTTGAGCGACAACCAACTAGCTGAGTCATGTAAATTCCCAGGACCATGAGAAATGATAACAAATGATCATTGTTTTTATGCCATTAAATTTGGGATAATTTGTTGTGCAGCAGTAAGTAACCAGAATAGAAGAGAAGTGATTGAAATAGGGTAGGTAGTTCATAGGGTAATGATCAGCAAAGGCTAACAATAAGGCTAATTTCTCCCTACTGACTTTCCTTGAATTGAATAAATGAGTGTTTTTAAGTTATTGTTTATTTTTTCTGTTTTTGAAATTGATTAGCAAGAATTTCAAACAGAAATTAATTAAAAATGTTTACAATGAGGATGATGATTTTTATAATTCAATACAGATTTTGAAATTTTTCTATTACTCATTTATTGAGTAATGCCTATTTCCTATCTTTGGAATGAGATTCTTATTTGAAATTAAATTAATAAATACATCTCATAAACATATGACTTGTGTCATCACTGAACTGAATTATTTTTATTCATTCATTAGCAATATTTATTAAGCATTTATTAAGTCCTGAGCATCCTACTAGAAATATAACAGCTGATAATATATAATCTTTAGACTCAAGGAGTTTATTCGAAAATCTTAAGGGAGAGACAAAAAGTGAATGAACAACTATAGTATAGCGTGACAAGTCCCATATAGAGTAAGTGATCTATGATACAGTGTAGGGACAAATCATGAGCTCTTGAGAAAAGGTTGGGGAGGTGTCAGGAAAGGATTCTTAGAGGGAATCTTCACTACATTGACCCCTAAAGGAGAGAAGCTAAGAGTTCATCTAGGGAAGCTATAGACTAGAGGTAGATGGGGAGGTTGGGGGAGGAGAGCTAACAGTTTGGCCTGAGGGCATAGAATGTGTACAGACCTAGAGGCAAGAATATACATATCAAATTCTGGGCATTTGCGAGTGTCTCATTATAGCTGGAGTAGAGATCACAGGCAGAAAAGCAAGAAGACAGAACACCAGGGACTCCTCAGCCATGTTAATAATTGTGAACTTTACCCTGAGGGCTTTGAATGCTTTTAGGCAAGACAGAGACATGATCAGATTCAACTGCATTGTGGACAACATATTTGAAAAAGGCAAGACTAGAATCTGGCAGGCCAAACAGAACACTCTTGTAGCAGTTAGGCAAGGGAAGACAGAGGCTGGAGCCAGGTAGTGATGTAGGAAGAATCACCCTGCAAAGAGGAAGCAGAGCTGTTGTTCATTTCCAGCCCATGGATCTTCCACTCTGCATGAAGGCCTTTTGGACACAGATGAAACAGATTGCAAGTTAGTAATCTAATTTCAAGAGGGACAGATCCTGGGTGTGTATTTCAGAGTGCCAAAACCTATCTAGAAAGTGGATACCCATGTGGCATTCTGGATCGAATGCCATATGTGTTGTAAAAGCAGACAGGTGCTTTGATAAACTAGTAACAGATTTCAACCACAAAAATTCTCTTTTAATGAGAAATCTCTGCCACACCAGTAACTTATATGAAAACAAAGATTGGTGTGTGTATATCTATGTGTCAAATGAATATTCATGCCTCACGAGCCACTTTAACATTTTCACAGTCTGACCTTGAATGAAGGGGTCAGAGTACCACTCATTAAAAAAATGATAACCCTTTCCTTATGAGCCTACTTGGTATTGCAAACTGGAATTTGTTCAGCCCCTTTTGAGAATGATTCCTCAAATTAGGGCAGTGTGCTAGGTGTTAACAATGCCAGTGTGCTTTGAATAAAATCGACACCTATAGACATAGTAATTTATTTTTAAGCATTAAGTATGTGTAAGTATACGCATATGCATGTGTATGTGATGTGCATGCATTATATAACTTTATTGAAGATACCTATGTCGATTAATAGATGAATAAATACAGGAGCTGAATAAACGGAGCCACTCAATAACAGAATCTTTTAATGCATTCCATATAAATTCAACCTGGAATTAAAGTGATTCTTTGCCAACAAAATAGCTGATATGATAGGACAACTGCTTTCTTCTGCTGCTACCAGAACAAATTAACATCACTGTGGAGAGAAAAAAGGAGAAGTGGTTTGCAGCAATTCAGACAATAAATAGCCATAGTAGCTGTAGCTATTGTCATTGAGCCAAAATGCTTTAATTTAAATCATTTATACTAATTACTGAAATTGCAAGGGAATCGTTAGGAGTAAGTATTTATAGAAATTCAGAAGGGAAGTTTAGTGGTGCTATAGATTCCATATTTGTATTCCTTATTTCGCTTTATTTTTAAGTGTTGGGATGAAGAGAGTAGACTATGGTTTAGAAAGACGAGTCAGGATCATCACAAACTGGCTACCTTTGTGTTGGAGGTGGGGGTAAATATTCATTATGACAGGAAAGCAGAAATTTACAATTTTTCAAGTTATAGTATGTTTTAGTCTTTTATGTAGAAGCTGCTTATTATGTCAGCCCAGCCTGAAAGGAAAACAAACAAGAGAAAACAATGGCTGACCACCACCATGTTCCAGACACTGCCATACTGTCTCATTCAATCCTCACAATTACAATGTGACTTGGTTAGGATTAACATCATGTTCCAGTGAACCATCTTGGAGTTTTAAAGGTTATAGCATCTGAGATCCTCTGAGAGTAAGTCCTGTCCTATCAAAACGACATCTGTCCAGTTAGATCTCACAGTCCCTATAGGAATACCAGCCACCGCTGTCCCTCATCTCACCAATCTCACTGGGTGGCTGAGGATGTTATCTTTCTATCATGAGATATAAATGTAAAGCAGAAGCCAAATAACCAGAATTTAAATTTTGTAATTTTAAAATTCCTGTTTTTGAACTAGATAGAAAGGAATCAGGAGATCTTCTAATCTAAGGGATCTACTTTACAGAAGAAGAAATGAAACTCACAGAGGCAAACTGATTGACTCAATGTCATTCTTGTTGTTGGTAGTGAACTTAGGATCGGAATACCCATCTCTTGAGTGATGCTGGAAATCCATTTACTCTGACATAAACCATATAATAGGATACCTAATGGTCATGAGATTAAATGCATATCCAAACCCAACATGATTTTTGTGGCACATTTGGATTTTTAGCTTTAGTTCTCTGAAAATTATGATCTACAAATATTTGAACACTTTGCATTTGAGCTTCTTTTGCTATATCTTCTCATCATTCCTTTTATTACTGTAGCAATGTCTAAAAGCAAGCCAAAACAATAACAGAATTAAACTAATTAAATTAAAACTAAATTTAATTTAAAAACAATTAAAGCAAAAAGTAAGTTAAATTATATATGCCCAGTTTAAGATAAATTCATACTGGCTTTGCTTAACACAGTTTTTGGTGGGACTTCCCTTTTTCTCTCATAGATCAACTAGAATCCCTTATATACCTTTGAGTCTATCACTCTATCCTGTCTGTTAGTATTCTCTCATCCAGGCCAGAGCTATTATTCTCAGATTTTGGCCCTGAGAACACAAAGTTTTTTAATTTGAATCTCACATACTCTTCAGTTTCAGGTAGAAACTCCATTTTTTTTTCAGCTCAAAATATTCTTGACCTCTGCCTACAGAATTTCTATGAACTAACATAATACATTAAATGTATATAGTACCTGGGGTTATCAACATCTTGCCCCAGTTTGCCAGGGACCTATCGCTTTCAACACTGTGTCCAGGAAAACCCCTCTGTCTCAGACAAAATGGGATTAGAACTAGTTTTCAATATTTTCCACATAATTAATTTATTTGGTGTTGCAGACAACCCTAAGGCTTAGACAAAGTAGAGATTATCATTATAATTTTGTAAAACTGTATTTCATTTCTACAACTGACTCTATAATCTTAGGGATCACCTTTTTTATGTTTAAGTGCATTCAACTGCATTAAAAAAAAAAAGCCACTTGACAAAGTAAGTGAGTCTTATGTGACATCGGTTTACTGGCTTATTGGAACTCTAGTTAAGTGCTTAGTGCTCAGAGATAAAAAAGTGACTTACTCAAGGTAATCATTGTAATGTCTGTCATCCTTAGCATTACACCCAGCTGCTGCTCTTCTTTTAGCTTTCATGGTTCTTTGGTCTCCTGATTTTATATGTTCTCTCCAAACTCCAGATCCTTCCCTGAGGGTCCCCTAAGCATCAGCATTCATAACCTCTTTGGTGGCCTCCACAGAGGGTTTCCTCTCCAAGCATCAGGTTACCTTCCCTAACAGGAAAGAATTAAGATGCCTGAGTCTTCTGGTTCTGCTATTTGCAAGTTGTGTAGCCTGAATTGACCAGGATTCTTCTCTCTAGGGCCCCTAATTTCATCAATTGTTAGAGGGGTAATGGGACAGCATCGTCTCTCATAATGTCCTAGGATTGCCCCCTTCTCACACAAGGGGCATAGGAAAATTAGCAAAATGGTTACTAGATTATTCCTTTTTAGAAAGGACATGGGCAATGTTTGCAGCATAGTAAGGCATTAGGAGGGTGGCTATTTTAATTATCTGGAGAAAACCTAATAAGGCATAGGTTTGAAAAACTTAGGTAAAAAGATAATTCTGAAGTATGTATAGATTATGGTTAACTCTTTAAAAACAACTGCTATGTATGTATGTAGTATATATACATACTTTAATTAAAATGTATGATTCAGGACTCATGAGAATCTTCATTTCATTTAGGAGAAACTTACATTTTTGTGTATTCTTGAGAGTCCTGTAGATTCTAGCTGTTTGAAGGACTATTATGGTTTATTCTGTTATGTGTATGATCTGTCATGAGGTAAATTCTGCCATTCCATAAATTGGGCTAAAATTGGAGAGGTCTTGAGGCACCTGGGTGGCTCAGTCTATGAAGCTTCTGACTTCTGCTCAGATCATGATCTCGTGGTTCACGAGTTCAAGCCCCACGTCGGGCTCTGTGCTGACAGCTCAGAGCCTGGAGCCTGCTTCATATTCTGTGTCTCCCTCTCTCTCTGCATCTCCCCTGCTCATGCTCAGTCTCTCTCTCTCTTTCTCAAAAATAAATAAAAACACTAAAAAAAACCCTTTTAAATTGGAGAAGTCATGGTTCTATTTTTTTTCCCCCTGTGATTTACCATCAATTTGACTGAGCTGAAGTCACTGGGAATTGAGTTGGGGGCAGGTTGGTAGAAAATGATTAAGTAGCACACATATAGCCAGGTAATTAATAGCTAAAGAAATAGTTAAATGCAAAATCAAGTACAATAATGAGTAAAGAAGTAGGAATCACACAAATTACTTTTATGTAATAACTGGGATGCTCCTGAGATTAGAATGTTGGTTTTTGTTGGGTGCATTTAGTCTATTACTTCAGAATTTTCATATGAAAGCTAGATAAAAATGCATGGAGGTAAAAACATACAGACAAAAATAATTAGCAAACTTTTCGGATCCAATTTAAAGTTACTTTCCTCCTCGATTCCAAAAAAAAAAAAAAATGTTTCGAATTAATTGATGAGCACATAGTGAGAATTGATATAGAGAGAAGACTCCAAGAGTAAATCACACAAAATAAATTTTGCTCGGAAGAAAGAGCTGACACCCACTGTGTAATCAGAGTTTTGCTCCACAGGGACCCCCTCCACCTCCCCACACCTCACCAAAGTCTGGTGTTTTTAATGTTTTTTCAAGTCTATATTTTAGCCAGAAGGATTTATATCAAGAATAAGCCATCAAGTTGTAGGGAGATGAAGAATGAAGGTCACAACCTTTCTATTTTATCTTTCTATTACTCCCAGCCTAAAACTGGCTCCTGGGGTAATGCCTATTTCTGTAAGAAATTCTTTTCACTGATCTCTTCTTTGTGATCCTCATAATAGGCTGCATTCAAGAGCATGTAAGCATCTAATGTGCATGCACGGAGACTCCTTCAAGGGGGAAGAACCTGGCTTCTGAAGCCTGTGGGCTTCTACTTGACACCAGGAATTCTGAAGTGCCTGCACTCAAAAGAAATCATTCTCTTCCCTGGTGTCCTGATTAAAAAGGGCAATTCACAACTTATTTTAAGAGGCCTCCGATTCTAGAGGCTGGGACAGTTTCTCTCTTCTCTCTATAGAGTGGCTTATAGAGTATGACTTTGCAACGTTTTATTGTGTTTTCATGTATTAGTAAGTAAATTAGTAAGTAAATGACACCTGATGCCGACAGTATGAGAAACACGTGTTCTTTCTTTACTCTGTCTATATGCGTATGTACACGTGTAATGAGAGATCTAAAGTAAAAATAGAATCTTGACAAGCCTGTTTACTAAACAGTGAGGCTCATGTTCATATGTATATGTGCGTGTGTATGTGTATGCGTGTGTGTATGTGTTGTATGTGTATATGTGTATATGTGTATATACACATATGTGTATGTGTATGTGTATATATGCGTGTGTATGTGTGTGCGTGTGTATATGTGTTGTATGTGCACCACGTATACCGCAGCATTGCACAGGGGTGCTATTTGATAAATGAACTGTCTATTAGCTTGCCTTTCATACCTGAATTCTCACCTCATTTTGTCTTTTGCCATCTCTTTTGGAGCCTTTGATTTCTCTGTTGAATTGACTAAAGTATTCTGTGATTTGAAATTATTTCATCTGATGTCAGAGGAATTTTTCGAATCCTCTCAGGTGTGGTTTTATGAGCAAACCAAATGTTTGCTCTCTGTTCTGTAACCACATCTTATGAAACACTTGTAGTAGATTTAGCACCATAATAAATCACTAAATTAGCCTGTTTTGTGAATTTAAAATGGAATGATTTAGTGAAGAAGAAATTGCTTAACAAGGTTTGTCAAATACTATCTCACAATCAGAAGCATATTATCTGAGATTAGATACATAAATGAAATCTTAAGATATAAACAGTCAGATAGGCAACAACATGTCAGAGAGTTTTAATACAACATAACCATCCCCTTATTTCATATTAATTCATTTGTTTTTTATCACTTGTTAAAATAGGAAAGACTGATATTTTTATCTTCAAGGACTCTGCTTGTAGGGACTCTTAGTCACAGAGATTATGTGATTTCAGGTTTCTGTAGCTAGAAAGTAGAATAGCCTAGGAAAGGGGATATTTGATAAATATTAAGCATTCATTTTTTATTTTTTATTTTATTTTATTTTTTTTTAAATTTTTTTTTCAACGTTTATTTATTTTTGGGACAGAGAGAGACAGAGCATGAACGGGCGAGGTGCAGAGAGAGAGGGAGACACAGAATCGGAAACAGGTTCCAGGCTCCCAGCCATCATTCCAGAGCCCGACTCGGGGCTCGAACTCACGGACCGCGAGATCGTGACCTGGTTGAAGTCGGACGCTTAACCGACTGCGCCACCCAGGCGCCCCAAGCATTCATTTTTTAAAACCCAATAATAAAGCTTTGTGAAACAAACATAAATAAACTGAATAAACTATTTTTTCAGACCCGCTAGACTTAAACTTCTCTAGTCATAGAAGAAATTTAAGTCATAGAAGTTTTTGTTTGTTTGTTTTACACTATTTGACATGTATGTGTGGAAATGTTAATTTACAAAGAGCATTAGATTGGAGTACATCACATATATATATATGTGTGTATATATACATACATATATATATATATATGTATATATACATATATATATATATATATATATATATATATATATATCACCCTGGGGAGAGGTTTCTACCATGGTGTATGTAGTTTATATTTTCTACTCTATTTTCCTTCCTCCCCTACTCCCACCCTTTTATTAATTATGATAAAATCTTATCAGGCATCCAGTTTATTTGAAGTATGGACCTAAGAGCTAGAAATACCAAGCTGGATAGAAAAAGAAACATATATTCTAATTGGAAAGGCAAATAAATTAATTATTACCATCAAATATGCAAAGGGAACAAAGGGTGGGGACTTGAGTGGGTATTAAAATCAAATGTGGTATGTACAGGTGTGGGCTGTAATGTTTTACATTTCTTATTTATGTTTTTCTTTGGTAAGTGCTGTAAAAATAAATTACGGGGGTGCCTGAGTGGCTCAGTCAATTAAGCATCTGACGCTTGATTTTGGCTCAGGTCATGAACTCTCATGGTTTGAGATTAAGCCCCATGTCAGGTTCTGCACTGACAGTGAAGAGCCTGCTTGAGATACTCTCTCTTCCTCTCTCTCTCTCTCTCCTGCTCACGCACTCTTTCAAAATAAATAAACCTAAAACAATAAATTACATATATTGACTGCACATTATCTGAATGTACTTGATCCTTTTTTTTAAAAGTAGGCTCCAGGGGTGCCTGGCTGGCTCAGTCGTTTAAGCACAGGTCATGATCTCCTGGTTCGTGAGTTCAAGCACTGCATTGGGCTCTGTACTGACAGCTCAGAGCCTGGAGCCTATTTTGGATTCTGTGTCTCCCTCTCTTTCTGCCCCACCCCCGCTTGTGCTCTATCTCTCAAAAATGAATAAACGTTAAAAAAATAAAGAAATAGTAAAAAAATAAAATAAAAGTAGGCTCCATACCCAATGTGGGGCTCGAACTCACAGCCCAAAGATCAAGAGTCACATGCTGTACTGACCAAGCCAGCCAGACCACTCTGAATTTCATAATTTTGAATCATAGTAATGATAGATATCTAGGTGGAGATCAAGTTTATATTTTTTAAGTAAAAACATTTCCTACCCTAAGCTTTTCTTCCATCTCAATTAAGCTTAAAAAGAACATTGGAGTTTTTTCTCTCTTGCTGACAGTATAACATCAGCTATTCTTATAGGAATCACAATCATATTAGCTTAAAGAATTTTGAGTCCTTGAGGAATTAAAGACGATATTATTTACTAGGAAACACCCCAAATCAATTTCCATCTTGACCGTAATGGTGATACTTATTGCATCCAGATAATGTGATATGTAATTCCAAGTAGTTATTTTATGGGCTGCCTTCACACCATAACTCTGAGGAAGAACCTTTAAAGCAGTATGAAATAAGAACAAGCATGAATTGGAGATGAAATATACACTTTAAATTAAAAAAAAAAGAATTATTGTATATTGTAGTCATTCTTTCTTTTGATATATTTTTCTGGTGTTTTGTGCACCACAGTGCACTAAGGTTGGCTTTGCAAAACAAAGTATATGAGTGCATAATGGGCCAGAGATGAAAACTTATGGCCACTATCTAAAGTGGTGCCTGTCAGACTATTGGTGAAATTTTTATTTTATCACTTAAAGTTTTTTAACATAAAATTACCATTAACTTCATGTGATACTTTTATAACTATAAAAAAAAAACCCATGGGTGTTGAAAGCGAAACAGATATATTTAACTGTTTTGTGGTTTTAGTGAGTATCTCTAATGAAGTAAGTCATTAAAATGCCTATTTTCTTCAGTTCGCAGATGAGAGAATAAGATCTTAATAAAAGTTTTCTTTTTTGTATTCAATTGTTTTTATCATAAATAAAATTTGGCAGATGGCAGATGTCAAAATCAATACAGAGTGATATCCATGACTACACTTGATCAATTATGTAAAAATCATTTAAAATCCACAAAAGAAAATTTAACCAGAATATATGTTAAATATTGATTTTTAAACATAATATCGGTACTAACATAATCCAGATATAGATTAGCACGTGCTCCACGTGTGATTTGGCCTTCACAGTTTCATAGGCATGCTGAATTTTATCCGAGGAAACAAGGAGAATGTGAAATAGTTGAGCACTTCTCTCTTCCTCTAATGTCTAGAGATTAGAATGAATAATGCAAGTAAATTTAGGCACATCTTTATCAGATTTACTCTACAGACAGAGGACTTGGCCCTGAATTTAATTTAAATGCATATTTGATTGGAAAGATGGTCTTAAAAGGTTAGATTATACTATTTAACATACTTTTATTACTTTAAAATATTTTTTATACATCTATGAGTAAGGAAATCAAGTTCAGGAGGAAATTAAAAACTTATCCAAAATTATATCCCTTGTGGATGGCAGAGAAAAGGTTTATGTCATGTATTTCGCTTTCTAAAGTGAGTGATCTTTCCAGTCTTCTACGTTCACTCTCACCTCTGATCTTTCCATTGCTGACCTGGTAAGAAAATGCTACTTCATGCAAAATGTTGGTAACAATATACACATTCCACATTGCTTTGTGCATGTAGAACCAATTATGCCATGGCCACCATATACACTAATAAGGTCAGTGAAAACAATGCCTTTTGAATATTGAGCCAGTTTTATACCACATACCAATCTTGTGGCAGGCGTAAAGAAATTGTTTTTAAATTTATTTTACATTCTTATTCAAAAGCATTTTCAAATCAAACATCCTTCAGACGTCCTTTAACTATTTTGCTGGGGCTTAGGAAAAATGCAAAGCAATACACTTTCAGATGTACACTATACGGTATAATTTGCATACAAATGCATTTTTACTGAAAAAGATCAGGGCAAGGTTTTAAACATGTTTCTACGTTGAACTTTTAGGCATTGTGTAAAGTTGAATATAATATAAAATTTGGAATTCTCTCTAGTTTGACACACTCCATATGGAATAAGTTTGTGTTTTCCAGGTTGTAAGGTACTAATTTTACTGAAACTGCTGCCCAAAGAGTCATACACTTTAAACAACAGTAATGAGTCAGATCATTTCATATCCTCTTATGCTCATGCCTAATCGAAGACTTTCAAACCCAAATATTAATATGTGATGGATATTTATAGTTGGGGATCTTGATCGACTAAAGGGAGATTTTTTTTCTCAATGTCATATAAGACATGAGCAATAAAACATAAAACTGGTTACAGAATTTTGAAATTTCAGTATAACTTACTGTATCAATGTGTTAAAAGTGATGTGAAAGGTAGGAAGAAAATAGCATTTTCTAGGAACCCGACAAGATGAAATGCACATGGAGCACTCCTTAAAATATTAAAGACGCCAGATAACTGAGAGGAAATGTAACATTAAAAAAAAACCTTATTTGGTTAAAGTAATTTCAGGATCAATAAAACTGGTAAGGGAAATAAAGATAATTGAAAAAGATATCTATGAATTTACATTTTTCAAGAATAGAATGAAAAGTTGTGTATGCCATTCTTTCAAATTAATATATATCGAAGTAAATAGGCCAAATGCAGAACTAAAAAGATGAAAATGAACTGTATATTGCTTAGAAAGAAATGAGAGGAGTGATATTTGGGTTTTTTTGTTTTTTTTTAAATTTTTTTAATGTTTATTCATTTTTGAAACAGAGAGAGACAGAGCATGAATGGGGGAAGGTCAGAGAGAGAGGGAGACACAGAATCTGAAACAGGCTCCAGGCTCTCAGCTGTCAGCACAGAACCCGACACGGGGCTGGAGCCCAAGAATTGTGAGATCATGACCTGAGCCAAAGTGGTACCCTTAACCAACTGAGCCACCAAAGTGCCCCCCCCCGTTTTCTCTGAAGGATGAATAATATTCCCTTGTATTTATATGCCACATTTTTTTAAATCAATTCATCCATCAACAGATACTTAGGCTGTTCTATAACTTGGCTATTTTGTAATAAACATGTGATTAAAGATATCTCTTGGAGATCCTGATTTTAATTCTTTTGGTATATACATAGAAGTCAGATTTCTGAGTCATATAGTAGTTCTATTTTTAATTTTATGAGGAATATTCATACAAATATGCATACTATTTTCTATAGCAATCGTACCATTTTAAGGTTTCGAGAGAGAGAATGTGAGCGGGGCGGGGGGGGGGGGGAGCTGAGAGAGATAGGGAGAGAGAGAGAATCCCAAGCAGGCTCCACACTGTCAGGACAGAGCCTGATGTGGGGCTTGATCCACAACCTGCCAGATAATGACCTGATCAAAGCCAAGAGTTGGACGCTTAACCAATTGAGCCACCAGGTGCCCACAGTTCCACCATTTTATATTCCTACCAGCAGTATACAAGGATTCCAATTTCTTTACATCTTTAGAACATGTCTTTTTTATTATAATAGCCATCTTAACCTGTATGAGATGAAGTATCACTATGGTTTTTACTTGTATTTCCCTAATCATTAGTGAATTTAAACATCTTTGTTCTTAAAGTTTATTTATGTATTTTGAGAGAGAGAGAGAGCAGGAGAGGTGCAAAAAGAAAGGGAGAGAGAGAGAATCCCAAGTAGGCTCTGAATGATCAGCTCAGAGCCCCGCGCAGCTCAGATCCCAACCAGGGGCTCAGACTCACCAACCTGTGAGATCATGAGCTGAGCCAAAATCAAGCATTGGTCACTAAACCAACTGAGCCACCCAGGTGCCCCAAGCATCTTTTATATACCTGTTGGCCATTTGTATGTATGCTTTGGTGAAAAATCTATTCAAGTCCTTTGCCTACTGTTAAATTTTATTTATTTATTTATGTATTTATGTATTTATTTATTTATATTGGGTTGTAGGAATTCCGTATATATTTTGAATATTAACCCTTTGTCAGATAGCTGGTTTGCATATATTATTCCCATTCTATAAGTTATCATTTCATTTTATTGATTGTTTCCTTTGCTATGAAGAAGCTTTTTAGTTTCATGTAGTCCTTTTTGTCTATTGTTGCCTTGGTTGCTTGTGCTTTTGGTGTCATATTTAAGAAATAGACAGACCAATGCCAAGAAGATTTTCCTTTAAGTTTTCTTCTAAGGGATTTATACTTTTAGGTCTTATATTTATTTTTTAAATACATTTTGAGTTTATTTTTGTGTGCAGTATAAGAGAGGGGTCAAATTCCATCCCTTTTTTATGTGGATATTCAGTTTTCCCAACGACATTTGTTAAAGAGAAGATCCTTTTCCCTTGACACCTTTGTTGAAGATAAGTTGACTGTATATGTGTGGGTTTAATTCTAGACTCTCTCTTCTGTTCCAATGCTGACTTCATAGCACATTAGTAAGTTCATACACAATGGCCAAGTGAGAGTTATCCTTTGGATGAAAGAATGGTTGAACATACACAAGTAAATTACTGTGATATATCACAATAACAGAATGAAGTATAAAACCACATGATAATCTCACTAGATATAGAAAAAGCTTTTACAATAGTAGATACCTTTTCATGATAAAAATTCTCAACAAACAAATATAGAGGGAACTTACCTTAACATAATAAAGGCCATATATGACAAGAACATAGCTAACATGGCACTCAATAGTTAAAAATGAAAAGTTTCTTCTCTGAAATCGGGAACAAGACAAAGATGCCTGTACTCAAAATTTATATTTAACATGGTATTGGGGTGCCTGGGTGGCTCAGTTGGGTAAGAGACCAACTCTTGATTTTGGCTCAGGTCACAATCTTACAGTTAATGGCTTGAGTCCCAGGATGGGTTCCACACTGACAATACGGAGCCTGCATGGGATTCTCTCTCGCTCCCTCTCTTCTTCTCTCTCTCTCTCTCTCTCTGTGTCTCTCTCTCTCCCTCCCTCTTTAAAAAATTACATATATCGGGGCGCCTGGGTGGCGCAGTCGGTTAAGCGTCCGACTTCAGCCAGGTCACGATCTCGCGGTCCGTGAGTTCGAGCCCCGCGTCAGGCTCTGGGCTGATGGCTCGGAGCCTGGAGCCTGTTTCCGATGCTGTGTCTCCCTCTCTCTCTGCCCCTCCCCTGTTCATGCTCTGTTTCTCTCTGTCCCAAAAATAAATAAAAAACGTTGAAAAAAAAATTTAAAAAAAAAAATTACATATAGTACTGGAAGTCCTAGCTAGAGCAACCAAGTGAGAAAAAGAAATAAAGACAAATCAGAAAGGAGGAAGTAAAGTTATCTCTTTTTGCAGATGACATGATATTATATACAGAGAATTCTAAAGTCTCCACCAAAAACTGTTAGAACTAATCAGCAAATTTAATAAAGTTCCAGGATACAAAATCAACGTGCAAAATCAGTTGTGTTTTATGTGCTAAAACCAAACTATATGAAAATGAAATTAAAAATATAGTAGCATCAAAAAGAATAAAATACCTAGAAATAATTTAATCAAGGAATTGAAAGACTGGTACACTGAAAGCTATAAAACATTGCTGAAAGAAATTAAAGAATAAACAGATGGAAAGACATCTTGTATTCATGGCTTGGAAGAATTAATATTGTTAATTATGTTCATACTACTCAAATCAATTTACAGATTCAATGTAATTGTTACCAAAATCCCAATGGAATTTTTTACAAAATAGAGTAAACAATCCTAAAATTCATGTAGAATCACAAAGATCTTGAATAGCCAAAGCAATCTTGAGAAAGAATTAAGCTAGAAGTATCATATGTTCTGATTTCAAAATATATTACAAATATACAGTAATTAAAATAGTATGGTACTGGCATAAAGACAGACATTGTGTTAGCTCTTTACATGATAAATTTATGCCATTAGGTTATTAAAAATTTAACTATGCGAAGACAAAGTGACTCAATTTTTAAACCTATGGTATTTACTAGTGGGCCCATAAAATGATTAAAGTCTGAGTGTTGCTTTCACAGTAACTAAATATTCATAACATCTAACATTTTTTTTTAATTTTAAAAAGAATTTATATGACATCAGCCATAGTAACATCTTTCTATATATGTCTCCTTTAGCAAGGTAAACAAAAGGAAAATTAAAGTATTGGGACTATACCAAAATAAAACGCTTCTGCACAGTGAAAGAAGCCATCAACAAAACAAAATGTCAGCCTACTGAATGGGAGAAGATATTTGCAAATGATATGGCCAATAAAGGGTCAATATCCAAAATATATATTATACAACTCAACATAAAAAATAATAATAATACTCATCATCATCATATCATCATCCAATTAAAAATGGTCAGAGGATCTGAGTGAAGTCATATGATTTTTGTCTTTCTCTGACTGACTAATTTCACTTAGCATAATACCCATCTGAATAGACATTTTTCCAAAGAAGACATACAGATAGCCAACAGACACATGAAAAGATTCTCAGCATCACTTATCATAAGGGAAATACAAATCAAAACCACAATGGGATATCATCTCACACTTGTCTGGGTGGCTAAAATAAAAAACACAAGAAATAACAAGTGTTGGCAAGGATGTGTAGAAAAAGGAACCCTCGTGTTCTATTGGCAGGAGTGCAAACTGGTGCAGCCACTGTGGAAAACAGTATGGATGTTCCTCAAAAAATTAAAAATAGAATTATCATATGATCCAAAAATTCCAGTAGTGGGTATTTATGCAAAGAAAATAAAACCATGAATTAAACAAGATATGTGCACTGCTTGCTGATTGTATTATTTACAATAGCCAAGATATGGAAACAACCCAAAGTGTCCATCAATAGATGAATGGATAACGAAGTTGTAGTGTGTATGTGTGTGTGTGTGTGTGTGTATATATATACACACACACACACACACACACACACATACACACACACACTGTGGCTCAGCCATAAAAAATGAAATCTTGATATTTGTAACAACATGGATGGAGCTAGAGGGTAAATTGCTAACTGAAATAAGTCAGTCAGATAAAGATAAGTGCCATATAAATTCACTCATGTGTAGAATTTAAAAAACAAAATAAATGAACAAACAAAATTTTAAAAAGAGAGAGATAAACCAATAAAACAGACTCTTAACTATAGAGAACAAACTGGTGTTTTCCAGCGGGAAGATGGGTAGAGAATGGGGGAAACAGAATACGCTTATCTAGATGGGCACAGAGATGTGTATAGAATTGTTGAATCACTATATTGTACACCTGAAGCTAATAAAACACTGTTGTTAATTATACCTGAATTAAAAAAATATTTAGGCCTAACAATATTCGAACTATATAAATATTATTTACAGTTTATGATACATATATACATATGTTAAATATTTCAATTCATAACTAAAGTGACTAAAATATGAGGGAAATTCTTAGGCGCCTCACGTAATCAGAAAATCGTGTATACTGATACCTGAGCACTGAGATAGATATATGCATGCTCAGGAAATCTGCCCATGTCATATTGTTCACAGCTAAGCCTGTGGTGGGCTCTGTGTTCAGAGAACATAAGACAAAATCTAGACCCTGCATAAAGCTAGGACCTCTGAAAGGGGGCAAACTCGATGAAAGGAGAATCTAGGGAAATAATCACACTTTACAGAAGGAAAATTTTAAATTAGTAATAATAGCAAAAACATATTTTTAATAAAGATATTCATCTATATTCCTCTGGACATTGATACCAGATGAAAGAAAAAGTTTTCCCTGATAATTCATTCTATAAGCTGGCCCTCGAATGGGTTTGAGGCCAATATTCACATTCTTTGTGTGACCTAAATGAAAACATGCCAAAATTAAGATGTTGGACATGTTGGGTGAAGTTGAAGATCAGTCTAAAGAACTGACAAAAATTGTATCGTGGAGAAAAAAATGAGATGCAAAACATTGAGGAGAGAGTAATAATCAAGGCAGTTAAGATGGACAGGTCAAGCATTCATCTAATAACACCTACTGAAGAGGGGGAGCTTATGGAAACAGAATACTAGGCACTACTTGAAAATGCAACAGACAGAATCTTCCAGAACTGAAGAAAAGTATGAATTCTCAACTCTCAAAAAGCCCAACAGATCCCAAACAAAATAAATTGCTAGAAATCTATGCTTAAAATATCGCAGTAAAACTGAAGAACATGTTAAAAAAGAAACAATGCTAAAAGTAGCCAAAAAGAAAAGACAAATTCCTAACTAGGCAATGACAATTTGGCTGAAAGCTGATTTCTTGACAACTCCATGAGTCAGAAGAATGGAATAATACCTTCCATGGCCTGAGAAAAAAATAACTTGAACCATATACCTGCCAAAACCGTTGAGAAAAAAGAGAATAGAAATTTTTTTGTCTAGCAAAAATTGAGAGAATTTACAATCAATACATCCTTACTTAAGGGACTCCCAAAAACTTCAGAAAGAAGAAAGAATTTTTTAGAAAGACAGTGTGAGATAAAAGAAGGAACATATAAACCTAAATAAACATTGGTTTTATAAAATCATAACATCAGGACCTAGTGTAAAAGAAAGAAGATAGAAGTAAAACACTGACAAAGGTATAGTTTGGGAAAGAGCACAATACCTGCTTTTCAGTAGTAGTGTAAAGACATGATTAAGGGGCACCTGCATGGCTCAGTCAAGTGTCAGTCTCTTACTTTCAGATCAGGTCATGATCTCATAGTTTGTGAGTTCAAGCCCCATCTCAGGCTCCGTGTTGATAGAGCAGAGCCTACTTTGGATTCTCTCTCTGCCCCTCCCCTGTGCTCTCTCTCTCACTCTCTAAATAAATAAAGTAATTAATTAATTAATAAATAAAATACAAAATAAAGACATGGCAAAGGCTTTGTTAAGTTATATAGTATACTCAATTTCAAGAATGGCCATTAAAATATGAGAAATAGATTATTGCTCACGGTTAGCAGAAGAGGAAAAACTGAAGGGAAAAATCAACAAAAGAGAAAAAAATAGAAATTATATAGACTGAAAAATACAAAATATGTCAGTAATTTAGTAAATGTAGAAGTACTCTTCTTTTAAAAACAAATATGTTAAGAATTGATTTTAAAATTCTGGTCTCATTCTGTTTACAAAAGAAACAGATGAAGCATTATGGTAGAAAGTTTGGAATTTTAAGAAAGAAAAATAACATCAGACAAAAACAAATGAATTGAACATTATGGTAGCTAAATTAATATAAAACATACATTAATCAATAAACATTTCAAAAAAATGAATACAAGCTTCAACTCAAAAAAGACGTAAACATTGTACATTGTATATGCCTAATAATATAGATGCTGAACAGATAGATATAAAAATAGATGACTCTGACAAAACTTCAAGGACAAAAAAGGGTAAATTATAGCACCCTTCTTCTATTAAATGGTATATTAAGAAAATTAAAAAAGGGGCGCTTGGGTGACTGAGTCGGTTAAGCGTCCCACTTTGGCTCAGGTCATAATCTCACAATTTGTGGGTTCGAGCCCGGTGCCAGGCTCTGTGCTGATAGTTCAGAGTCTGAAGCCTGCTATGAGTTCTGCGTCCCCCTCTCTCTCTGCTCCTCTGCCGCTCATGCTCTGTCTCTGTCTGTCAAAAATAAATAAACATTTTTAAAAATTTTAAAAAATGAAAATAGTGCATAGAATTTTTGTACAGTATAATTAAAAAGTTTGATTCCGTGTACAGAGCCCTTCACTCAAGAATGAGAGAATATCTTTTCTTTTAAGCACACTTAGAATATTTTGAAAATTGACTGTATACTGAGTAATAAAAAAAATCAAAGAATTGAAATAATATAAAACAGTCGGACCAGAATGCTCTAAAGTTGGAGACCAATATTACAAGGTAACTTTAAAATCCTATATACCTAAAAATTTAAAAACAAATTTCCAAGTAGCTCATTTGCCTAACAATAAATCATCAGATAAATTAGAAAATAATTAAACTTGATTAAATGAAAATTAAATTAATCAATTTATTTAAAATAAGATCTAGAAATATGGGATGTGGCTAAAAAGACAGAGGAAAACATATAGCTTTGAATACTTATAATAGAAAAATTTATACGTTGTATTCAACTTAAAAAGTCAGCAAAAAAAGAACAGAATAAATATTAATGAAACACAGGATAATAAAAATAAGAAAATCGATAAAATGAAAAAGAAATAATACAGAGGACTAATGAAGCAACACTGTCACTTTTTGAGAAGTTTAATAAAATTGACAATGCTTTGGCAAGATTGACCAAGTAACATAGAAAGGGATCAAATAATACTAAGAATGAAAACAGGTATATAACTACAAATGTTGCAGAAATTTAAAATATATTTCAACAATGTTTTAAAGAAAATTGTGCCAGCAAATTTGAAACCTTAGTCAAATCACATTTCTAGGGGCGCCTGGGTGGCGCAGTCGGTTAAGCGTCCGACTTCAGCCAGGTCACGATCTCGCGGTCCGTGAGTTCGAGCCCCGCGTCGGGCTCTGGGCTGATGGCTCAGAGCCTGGAGCCTGTTTCCGATTCTGTGTCTCCCTCTCTCTCTGCCCCTCCCCCGTTCATGCTCTGTCTCTCTCTGTCCCAAAAATAAATAAACGTTGAAAAAAAAAAAAAAAAAAAAATCACATTTCTAGAAAAATTCAACATACCAAAACTGAATCAAGAAGTAATAGAAAAATTAAGTAATTCTGTAATTGTTTTAAAAATTGAATCAGTGGTTAAGAATCTTCCCACAGAAGAAGGCTGGAGGACAAAGGGAAGGAGAGCTGCTGAGCCCCCTGACGACAGAGCTCAGTTTGGTGGGGAACAAAGGCGCTCGCCAGCGCCATCTCCCCCGCCCATCCCCCAGCCAAAATCCCAAAGAGAACCAGTTCCTGCCAGGGAACTTGCTCGCTCTGCGCAAACACCCAACTCTGCGCTTCTGCGGAGCCAAACCTCCGGCAGCGGATCTGACTCCCTCCCGCTGCCACAGGGCCCCTCCTGAAGTGGATCACCTAAGGAGAAGCAAGCTAAGCCTGCCCCTCCTGCCCCTGTGCACCTTGCCTACCCACCCCAGCTAAGACGCCAGATCCCCAGCATCACAAGCCTGGCAGTGTGCAAGTAGCCCAGACAGACCACCCCACCCCACAGTGGATCCCGCCCCTAGGAGAGGGGAAGAGAAGGCACACACCAGTCTGACTGTGGCCCCAGCGGTGGGCTGGGGGCAGACATCAGGTCTGACTGCGGCTCCGCCCACCAACTCCAACTATACACCACAGCACAGGGGAAGTGCCCTGCAGGTCCTCACCAAGCCAGGGACTATCCAAAATGACCAAGCGGAAGAATTCCCCTCAGAAGAATCTCCAGGAAACAACAACAGCTAATGAGCTGATCAAAAAGGATTTAAATAATATAACAGAAAGTGAATTTAGAATAATAGTCATAAAATTAATCGCTGGGCTTGAAAACAGTATAGCTGACAGCAGAGAATCTCTTGCTACAGAGATCAAGGGACTAAGGAACAGTCACGAGGAGCTGAAAAACGCTTTAAACGAAATGCATAACAAAATGGAAACCACCACGGCTCGGATTGAAGAGGCAGAGGAGAGAATAGGTGAACTAGAAGATAAAGTTATGGAAAAAGAGGAAGCTGAGAAAAAGAGAGATAAAAAAAAATCCAGGAGTATGAGGGGAAAATTAGAGAACTAAGTGATACACTAAAAAGAAATAATCTACGCATAATTGGTATCCCAGAGGAGGAAGAGAGAGGGAAAGGTGCTGAAGGGGTACTTGAAGAAATAATAGCTGAGAACTTCCCTGAAGTGGGGAAGGAAAAAGGCATTGAAATCCAAGAGGCACAGAGAACTCCCTTCAGACGTAACTTGAATCGATCTTCTGCACGACATATCATAGTGAAACTGGCAAAATACAAGGATAAAGAGAAAATTCTGAAAGCAGCAAGGGGTAAACATGCCCTCACATATAAAGGGAGACCTATAAGATCGTGACTGATCTCTCTTTTGAAACTTGGCAGGCCAGAAAGAATTGGCACGAGATTTTCAGTGTGCTAGACAGAAAAAATATGCAGCCGAGAATCCTTTATCCAGCAAGTCTGTCATTTAGAATAGAAGGAGAGATAAAGGTCTTCCCAAACAAACAAAAACTGAAGGAATTTGTCACCACTAAACCAGCCCTACAAGAGATCCTAGGGGGACCCTGTGAGACAAAGTACCAGAGACATCACTACAAGCATAAAACATACAGACATCACAATGACTCTAAACCCATATCTTTCTATAATAACACTGAATGTAAATGGATTAAATGCGCCAACCAAAAGACATAGGGTATCAGAATGGATAAAAAAACAAGACCCATCTATTTGCTGTCTACAAGAGACTCATTTTAGACCTGAGGACACCTTTAGATTGAGAGTGAGGGGATGGAGAACTATTTATCATGCTACTGGAAGCCAAAAGAAAGCTGGAGTAGCCATACTTATATCAGACAAACTAGACTTTAAATTAAAGGCTGTAACAAGAGATAAAGAAGGACATTATATAATAGTGACAGGGTCTATCCATCAGGAAGAGCTAACAATTATAAATGTCTATGCACCGAATACCGGAGCGCCCAAATATATAAAACAATTACTCATAAACATAAGCAACCTTATTGATAAGAATGTGGTAATTGCAGGGGACTTTAACACCCCACTTACAGAAATGGATAGATCATCTAGACACACGGTCAATAAAGAAACAAGGGCCCTGAATGATACATTGGATCAGATGGACTTGACAGATATATTTAGAACTCTGCATCCCAAAGCAACAGAATATACTTTCTTCTCGAGTGCACATGGAACATTCTCCAAGATAGATCATATACTGGGTCACAAAACAGCCCTTCATAAGTTTACATGAATTGAAATCATACCATGCATACTTTCAGACCACAATGCTATGAAGCTTGAAATCAACCGCAGAAAAAAGTCTGGACAACCTCCAAAAGCATGGAGGTTAAAGAACACCCTACTAACGAATGAGTGGGTCAACCAGGCAATTAGAGAAGAAATTTAAAACTATATGGAAACAAACGAAAATGAAAATACAACAATCCAAACGCTTTGGGACGCAGCGAAGGCAGTCCTGAGAGGAAAATACGTTGCAATCCAGGCCTATCTCAAGAAACAAGAAAAATCCCAAATACAAAATCTAACAGCACACCTAAAGGAAATAGAAGCAGAACAGCAAAGGCAGCCTAAACCCAGCAGAAGAAGAGAAATAATGAAGATCAGAGCAGAAATAAACAATATAGAATCTAAAAAAACTGTAGAGCAGATCAACGAAACCAAGAGTTGGTTTTTTGAAAAAATAAACAAAATTGACAAACCTCTAGCCAGGCTTCTCAAAAAGAAAAGGGAGATGACCCAAATAGATAAAATCATGAATGAAAATGGAATTATTACAACCAATCCCTCAGAGATACAAACAATTATCAGGGAATACTATGAAAAATTATATGCCAACAAATTGGACAACCTGGAAGAAATGGACAAATTCCTGAACGCCCACACTCTTCCAAAACTCAATCAGGAGGAAATAGAAAGCTTGAACAGACCCATAACCAGCGAAGAAATTGAATCGGTTATCAAAAATCTCCCAACAAATAAGAGTCCAGGACCAGATGGCTTCCCAGGGGAGTTCTACCAGACGTTTAAAGCAGAGATAATACCTATCCTTCTCAAGCTATTCCAAGAAATAGAAAGGGAAGGAAAACTTCCAGACTCATTCTATGAAGCCAGTATTACTTTGATTCCTAAACCAGACAGAGACCCAGTAAAAAAAGAGAACTACAGGCCAATATCCCTGATGAATATGGATGCAAAAATTCTCAATAAGATACTAGCAAATCGAATTCAAAGGCATATAAAAAGAATTATTCACCATGATCAAGTGGGATTCATTCCTGGGATGCAGGGCTGGTTCAACATTTGCAAATCAATCAACGTGATACATCACATTAACAAAAAAAAAGAGAAAAACCATATGATCCTGTCAATCGATGCAGAAAAGGCCTTTGACAAAATCCAGCACCCTTTCTTAATAAAAACCCTTGAGAAAGTCGGGATAGAAGGAACATACTTAAAGATCATAAAAGCCATTTATGAAAAGCCCACAGCTAACATCATCCTCAACGGGGAAAAACTGAGAGCTTTTTCCCTGAGATCAGGAACACGACAGGGATGCCCACTCTCACCGCTGTTGTTTAACATAGTGCTGGAAGTTCTAGCATCAGCAATCAGACAACAAAAGGAAATCAAAGGCATCAAAATTGGAAAAGATGAAGTCAAGCTTTCGCTTTTTGCAGATGACATGATATTATACATGGAAAATCTGATAGACTCCACCAAAAGTCTGCTAGAACTGATACATGAATTCAGCAAAGTTGCAGGATACAAAATCAATGTACAGAAATCAGTTGCATTCTTATACACTAACAATGAAGCAACAGAAAGACAAATAAAGAAACTGATCCCATTCACAATTGCACCAAGAAGCATCAAATACCTAGGAATAAATCTAACCAAAGATGTAAAGGATCTGTATGCTGAAAACTATAGAAAGCTTATGAAGGTAATTGAAGAAGATTTAAAGAAATGGAAAGACATTCCCTGCTCATGGATTGGAAGAATAAATATTGTCAAAATGTCAATACTACCCAAAGCTATCTACACATTCAATGCAATCCCAATCAAAATTGCACCAGCATTCTTCTCGAAACTAGAACAAGCAATCCTAAAATTCATATGGAACCACAAAAGGCCCCGAATAGCCAAAGTAATTTTGAAGAAGAAGACTAAAGCAGGAGGCATCACAATCCCAGACTTTAGCCTCTACCACAAAGCTGTCATCATCAAGACAGCATGGTATTGGCACAAAAACAGACACATAGACCAATGGAATAGAATAGAAACCCTAGAACTAGACCCACAAACGTATGGCCCACTAATCTTTGACAAAGCAGGAAAGAACATCCAATGGAAAAAAGACAGTCTCTTTAACAAATGGTGCTGGGAGAACTGGACAGCAACATGCAGAAGGTTGAAACTAGACCACTTTCTCACACCATTCACAAAAATAAACTCAAAATGGATAAAGGACCTGAATGTGAGACAGGAAACCATCAAAACCTTAGAGGAGAAAGCAGGAAAAGACCTCTCTGACCTCAGCCGTAGCAATCTCTTACTCGACACATCCCCAAAGGCAAGGGAATTAAAAGCAAAAGTGAATTACTGGGACCTTATGAAGATCAAAAGCTTCTGCACAGCAAAGGAAACAACCAACAAAACTAAAAGGCAACCAACGGAATGGGAAAAGATATTTGCAAATGACATATCGGACAAAGGGCTAGTATCCAAAATCTATAAAGAGCTCACCAAACTCCACACCCGAAAAGCAAATAACCCAGTGAAGAAATGGGCAGAAAACATGAATAGACACTTCTCTAAAGAAGACATCCGGATGGCCAACAGGCACATGAAAAGATGTTCAGCGTCGCTCCTTATCAGGGAAATACAAATCAAAACCACACTCAGGTATCACCTCACACCAGTCAGAGTGGCCAAAATGAACAAATCAGGAGACTATAGATGCTGGAGAGGATGTGGAGAAACGGGAACCCTCTTGCACTGTTGGTGGGAATGCAAATTGGTGCAGCCACTCTGGAAAGCAGTGTGGAGGTTCCTCAGAAAATTAAAAATAGACCTACCCTATGATCCAGCAATAGCACTGCTAGGAATTTATCCAAGAGACACAGGAGTACTGATGCATAGGAGCACTTGTACCCCAATGTTCATAGCAGCACTCTCAACAATAGCCAAATTGTGGAAAGAGCCTAAATGTCCATCAACTGATGAATGGATAAAGAAATTGTGGTTTATATACAGAATGGAATACTACGTGGCAATGAGAAAAAATGAAATATGGCCTTTTGTAGCAACGTGGATGGAACTGGAGAGTGTGATGCTAAGTGAAATAAGCCATACAGAGAAAGACAGATACCATATGGTTTCACTCTTATGTGGATCCTGAGAAACTTAACAGGAACCCTTGGGGGAGGGGAAGGAAAAAAAAAAAAAGAGGTTAGAGTGGGAGAGAGCCAAAGCATAAGAGACTGTTGAGAACTGAGAACAAACTAAGGGTTGATGGGGGGTGGGAGGGAGGAGAGGGTGGGTGATGGGTATTGAGGAGGGCACCTTTTGGGATGAGCACTGGGTGTTGTATGGAAACCAATTTGACAATAAATTTCATATATAAAAAAAAAAAAAAAAAGAATCTTCCCACAGAAATTATTTCAGGCACAGAGAGCTTGAAAGAAGTCTATTAAAAATTTAAGGAAGAGTTAATTTGATACAAAATCTTCCAGAAAATAAAAATGTTAAGTATTTTACTCTAATGTAACTATTTTAGTTTTAATTCCAAACCAGACAAGGACATTAAAAGAAAGAAAATAAACAGGTTAATTTCACTCATAAAAATAGACCACATTCTACAACAGAAAGAAAGGAGAAAGAAAGAAAGAAGAAAGAAGGAAGAAAGAAAGAAAGAAAGAAAGAAAGAAAGAAAGAAAGAAAGAAAGAAAGAATATGGAAGCAAGCCAAATAATATTTTGAAAGATAATACCCATCATGTACAAATGTTCATGTGATGTTATGTTGGTTCAGCATTAGAAAATGTGTTAAGGTAATTCATAACATTAAGAAATTAAAGGAGAAAAACATTCAAATATTTCAAAGATGGAGGGAAAGAGTAATGATAAAACAGCTCATAGACTAGGACTAGAGGAAAACTTCCACAATCCAATGAATCTATGTAGACCTACAGCAAATACCACACATGAGCTATTAGAAACATTCTTTTTAAAATCAGGAACAACACTTGAGGCCCACTTTCAACCCTTCTGATAACAATTATTCTGGGCTTCCTAGCCAGAACGATTGGAGAATAAAAATGAATTTTAAAAAATCAAGATTTTTTTTTTAAAAGAAAGAAGACTGCTGTTTATCGGCAGTTGATATGATTGCTTAGAACAGAGATCAGCAAATAATGGCCCACAGGCCCAAACTGACTTTCCACCTGTTTTTGTAAATGAAGTTTTATTGGGACACAGCCATGCTGTGCTTATTCATTTACGTATTGTCTATGCCTGTTTTCACACTACGATGACACAATTGAGTAATTGTGAGGAACCATATGGCTCTCAGAGTCTAAAATGTTTACTATCTGGTCCTTTGCAGAAAATTTAAAAAAAAAAGCCAACCCCTGGTCTACAGTCCAAAATTATGAGAATTAATAAAATAGTTTGTCAAGTTTGTCAAAAATGCCAATAAAAACTAATAACATTACTTTATATTCTCAATAAGAACCTAAAATATATTTATATACATATGTTTTTATACACACAGTCACAAAATATTTTAGAAGTAGAAACAAAACTGACAGATTTTCGGGAATCATAATTTGAAGAATATTATTAAAATTAATCAAAGAACTTGAGAAAGATTAAATGGAAAGAGAGACACCACACTCATAGGTAAGAAGACCCAGTATTGGAAAGACTTAAGTCTGTAATCTCTGCAAATTCAATTTGATTCCTATCAAAACTGCAATAGAGTTTCTCATGGAAATTGAAAATATGTGTTAGAAATCTATACAAAAAGGGAAAGGATTAAGAATATTTAAAACTCTTCTGAAGAAGAAAAAGTTTTGGAGATGTTTTTCAATCAGGCGACACATTATAAAGTAACGATATTTAAATCAGAATACTATTGAGGCAGAAATAGAAAAATAAAGCAATAGAACAAAAAGGGAAACTCAGACACATGTAAATATGAAAACTTGATCTATAACAAATGTAGCCTTAGAGTTTAATGAGCAAAATATACATTATTTAGGAAATGGTAGAAGAGAATCGTTTATCCATAAACATGCAAATAATCAATTGTACAAAATGAAATCTAAAATAACCCAAGAAGACAATATAGGACAAAACTTTATAAAACTAAGATAGGAAATTACTTAATTAAAAATACAAAATACATAAAGCATAAAGGAAAAAGCTGCTATATCTGAGTGCACTGAAATTAAGAGTATCCATTTATAAATATGTAGCACAAAAAGAGTGAAAGCACAAACCATGACCTTAGAGTGGTCGTTTCTCACAGTTCACCAACAATATGTTAGTGTCCAAAATAAGTAAAGAACAACCCCCAAATAACAAAAAGACAAAAGAAGTTCCATTAAAAATAACCTGAATAAAGAAAACAAAAATGGAAAATAAATTTGTGAAAAATGTGCTCAGTTATTAGTTATCATTTAAAGCAAAAAAAAATTACAGCAGGGATCATTTTACATTCACCAGACAGGCAAAATTTTTAAAGATTGAAAATACCAATTCTGAAGCTTTTATGCCTTGTTGTTGCAAATATGAATTCACACAACTTTCCTACATATACACCCCAGTGAAACTCCCAAGTGCACTGGGAAACACATGCACAAGAATGTTTAAAGCAGCAATGCATCTAGCAACAAGTTCCTAGAGACAGGATAACTGAATGAAACATCCATCAGAATAAATCTCCAAAGCAGAATGCTGAGTAAATAAAGCAAGTCACACAAGAGTATATACAGTATGATTCCATGAATAAAATATCCCCAAATACACAAGAGTAACCTAATCATGCTTAGGAATACATACGTATATAGTAAAACTATGAGGAAAATCAAGGGAATGGTCAGTTTGAAATATAGTTCACTGTTTACATTCTGGGCAGAAGAAGGAGATAGAGTTGATAATGTGTGTGTGTGTGTGTGTGTGTGTGTGTGTGTGTGTGTGTGTGTGTTGTGTTTTACCGGGCAGAGAAGGAGATAGAGTTGATAATATGTGTGTGTGTGTGTGTGTGTGTGTGTGTGTGTGTGTGTGTGTGTTTACCGGGAGTGATTAGAAGCTGCTAGTCAACTGTGTTATTTTAATATGTACCTATAGGTTAGTCATAAGATTTTGATATAAATGATACAAAGTTATATTATGTAGTTATAGAATACCTGTGAACAAACTAGAGGAGTGGTAAATAAAGAGTATGCTCCCATAAAAGGTTAAGTTGGATCCTTGGGGCACCTGGGTGCCTCAGTTGGTTAAGCATTCAACTCTTGGTTTCGGCTCAGGTCGTGATCTCAGTTTTGTGAGTTCAAGCCCCACCTCAGTCTCTGTTCTGGCAGTGCAGAGCCTGCTTGGGATTCTCTCACTCTCCCTCTCTCTCTGCCCCTCCCCCACTCATGCTATCTCTGTCTCTCTCAAACTAAATAAACCGAAAAAAAAAAAAAAAGAATGGATCCTCAAATGGATAAAGTTTCATCACCAATATTACATACTAACAACTAGAAATTCATTTACAAAGCCTCCATTACCACTCTACATCTCTCCACCCCACCCCCACATATGTGCTCACTAACAATTTTTTGATAGCTGAAAGCTTTGATGTGACATTCAACCTCTTGATTTTACATAGGGGTATGCTAAAAAAGAAGAAAAACAAATACCACCACATACTATTTGTAATTCTTTGTTTTTCAGAGTCACATTGGAAAATGTGCTGTATCCATTAACCTTTTTGCAAAGAGCAGAAGGTAAGCTAGTTAACATTTGACAGCTTTGCAGAGTCTATCGACTTCTAATGAAAAATACTCTGCTACCTCTATTTTCTGTATAACTGTCAGTTTCAGAGACATTGTTACACGAAGAGCCATTACTATCACTATGTTTTACTTCCCCAGTTCCCCATATTCTGTCAGTAAATATAAATTGAGGTAGATCTTGACTTCTTACCGTATGCATTTTAATTTTCTCAGTCAGTAATCTCATATTGACCAGTTGGTTGGTAATGGTTTATTCTGTACATAATAAATGAATTTTGAAGTTCTTGTAAGTAGTGCTTGATAGGGATCCTGTAGGATAGTCCAGAGTTAACTATCTTGTCTTTAAACACTAAGTGAGACAAGGCTAATGGAAACAACACTTTCCTCTCTGGCCTTGGAAATTATCCATCATGTTCCCATAATCACAGAATGATTAAAAATGATGATGGTATCATGGAATATTTGTGCAAGGGACAACAAAGGTGCAGGTGCAGTGATAATAGTATGGTGGCCGAGTCCCAAAAGGAAAATGGTGACAACAGTTTCCAGTCTAGAATGTAATCAATCAGTAAGTGGATGTCCTCTCTGGCATATAATTAATAGCCTGGGATTTCAGTCAGTAATTGGCTATTACCTAAACCTTCACCATTTGCTGATAGGTAATTCAAAAGTCCCCAGAGCTCATTGTCAATCTTGTACAAATAGAACACATACCCTTTTCCAATTTCTTTTTAAGCTATCTATACATATCTGTATAATTCTTAGAATTTGATTCTGTTTTATATATTCATTTTCTTATTGATTTCTCTTATATAATAAGTCCTCAAGTGAGTTTTTAAGGCTAATTCTACAGTTGAACAATATCTGTGAGGACCCACATTTTTCCCACCTTTTTCCCCTGCCATCCTCAACCATTTGACATTTGTTCTCAGGCTCATCCCTTCTGAGTCATGAGGAGCAGTTACATAATGGTCTCAGATAATAATTCCCAAACGATTGAAAAACAGAAGGGAGTAGGTCTATTCTTTAACTCTCTTATTTTTGTCCAGCTCTTTGGAGACATAAATGATAATATAACATGTGTAAGTTTAAGGTGCATGACATAATGATTTGATATGTGTGGGTTTTGTGAAATACTGCAATAAGGTCAGTGAAAACATACATCATCCCATATAGTTACAATAGATTTTGTGTATAATGAGAACTTTTTAAGTTTTACTTTTTTAGCCACTTGTAAATATACAATACGGTTTTGTTAACTATAGTCACCCTGCTGTACATTATAGGACTTATATATCTTATAACTGGAAGTTTTCCTCCACCCACCCCCCC
Organism: Puma concolor; assembly: GCF_028749965.1. Lineage (NCBI taxonomy): Eukaryota > Metazoa > Chordata > Mammalia > Carnivora > Felidae > Puma > Puma concolor. The sequence goes on from NC_141671.1 coordinate 83,736,701, forward strand.
TTCTCCCTCCCCTGGTAACCACTAATTTACTCTGTTTCTGTGAGCTTATTTTTATTTTTTATTTTTGTGGGGGGGGGGAGGGGTGGTTCCACACATATGTGAGATCATTCCATATTTCCCTTTCTCTGACTTATTTCACTTAGCATAATGTTCTCAAGTTTCATCCATGTTGAAAACATGATTTCCTTCTTTTTTTAATGACTTAACAAAATTCTATTGTATATATATATATATGTGTGTGTGTGTGTGTGTGTGTGTGTGTATTTCCATGTCTTGGCTATTATAGATAATGCTGCAGTGAACATGGGAGTGCAGCTATCTCTTCCAAATACCAATTTTATTTCTTTCAAGCACATGCTCAGAACCTGAATTTGTTGAATCATATGGTAGTTTTACTTTTCCTTTTTTGAGGAACCTCCATATTGTTTTCCATAGTGGCTGCACCAATTTACCCTTTCTCTAATTGTGTACAAGGGTTTTCTATTACCTACATCTCACCAATAGTTGTTATCTCTTGCGTTTTTAATACTAGCCATTCTAACATATATGAAATTACCTCATCTCATCGTGGTTTTGATTTGCCTTTCTCTGATGATTAGAAAAGTTGAGAATCTGTTGTCCATTTGATTATCTTCTTTGAAAAAAATGTCTATTCAGGTCCCTTGCTTAGTTTTAATTGGATTATTGTTTGATATTAAATAATATGGATTCCTTATATATTTTGGATATTAATCCCTCATCACATATGTGGAATTGCAAGTATTTTCTCCCATTCTGTAGATTGCATTTTAATTTTCCTGAACATTTCTTTTGCTGTTCAGAAGCTTTTTGGATTGATGGAGTCACACTTGTTTATTTATTTTTTTTTACATTTTTATTTTTATTTTTGAGAGAGAGAGAGAGAGAGAGACAGAGTGCGAGCAGGGGAGGGGCAGAGAGAGAGGGAACAAAATCCAAAGCAGGCTCCAGGCTCTGAGCTGTCAGTGCAGAACCCGACATGGGGCTTGAATCCACGGACTGCGAGATCATGACCTGAGCCAAAGTCGGATGCCCAACTGACTGAGCCACCAGGGTGCTCCTATTTTTGTTTTGTTGCTTGTCATTTTGGTGTCATAACCATAAAATTATTGCTGTTTCCTTGTTTTGAATGTGAATACCCAGATTTCTCATCACAATTTATTGAAGAGGCTGTCTTTTCTTCATTGAGTATTCTTGGCTCCCTTGTCTAATAATAGTTGACTATATGAATTTATTTCTGGGCTCTTGATTGTGTTCCAGTGGTCTTTGTGTTTGATTTTAAGTCAGTAGCAGTTTTGATTACTATAGCTTTGTAATATAGTTTCAAATCAAGAAGTGTGGTGCCTCTAGCTTTGTTCTGACCATTTTAGCATTACTTTGGTATTCAGGGTCTTTTCTAGTTTCATATACATTTTAGAATTTTTTTCTAGCTCTGTGAAAAATCTGATTGGAATCTTAATAGGAGTTGCTTTGATGGCTTTGGTATGGACATTTTAGTAATACTAATTCTTCCAATCCATTAGCACATTCTGTGCTAATAGATAGATATTCTATCTATCCATTTTTGTGTCTTTTCAATTCCTTTCATTAATGTCTTAGAGCTTTCACCTCTTCAGTTAAATTTATCCCTGGATATTTATTCTTTTTGAAGTTCTGTACATGGTATTGTTTTCTTAATTTCTTTTTCAGATAATTTGTTCTGAGTCTGTCCAGGGTCACTGTTCAGGCTCCTGGTTATGAGGGGAGGTGCTTTCTTTTTCCTAATGGAGAACTATAGGACCAGGGGAGACTTCTAGGTGCATCACTGTACTAACTTGTGGTAGGAGTAATATTGTCAGAGTGTCCCCCTTCTTTTCATTCTTCTAATGCAATTCTTCTCAGTCCCTGTGTTTCAGGAGGGTGCTTCAGCCTCATGCCCACTTTCTGAGGTTTTGTCAATAGTTTCTTGCCTATGGATAGTTATTAAGTGGTCTTCTTGTGAGGGAGACAGAAGTCGGGAATCACCTATGTCACCCCATTAAACTCACTCTGTGTACCTGTTTTGGAGCAAAGAAAATTTCCCAATAATTGACACACCACCCCAATGGAATTTCTCTCATTTCTCATGATTCAGAATCAGGTCACACTCATTGCTTTACCAATCACCAACTATATAACTGGATCAACTTATTGTAATTAAGCTTTACTCTCTGACCTGCTATCAGCTGGGCAGGGATACAACTTTCACTGAAAGGCAGGATGATCTTACATAAGAACAAAATGAGCATCCTGTTAGGCAGATGGCTATTAAATTGGCAACCAAGAATGTCTGCCACAGAAATGGAAAGGGCTTCCAGATCTTTCTAAGCAATGCCTATACCTAAAACTCTATAAAACCCAAATCATCTCTACTCATTTGACTATTACATTGATTATGTTCTTAATGATCTACAAAAGAAAAATCCTTGAGTTTTTTATACCATGTCCCTAAGTCTCTAATTCCTTTAGTAAAAATATTTTTTTCTACTAGTATCTCTCATTTAGATTTAAGCAGAAAAAAAAATGTTTTAGATTATAGATTATTTGTAAAAGATCTAAACAAAAAGAAAAAAAAAAGAAGAAAAGAGACAGTATCTAGACACTCTGTTGTATTTCTCAGGGAAGATATTTAGACATCAGACTGAGGGAGGATATAAGCCAGAAAAACAACAACAACAACAACGGCAACAACAAAAAACCAATCACGGTTTAAAAAATTAAAACTTCACAGTTTAAAAAACAGTACAAGAGGGATCCAATAGGAAATCAGGCAGGAGAGACTGAACAGAAATTTTGCTTTTATCTACTTACTGTCCTTACCTCCTCATGCTCTCAAATGGAAATATATACTATAATCTTACAGTGGGGGTTGAAAATAGAGAAAATGTGTGACCAAGAACTTGCTAAGTTTCTAGAAATAATACTCTGCATTTGCAAGCACTTTCAAAAATGCTTGTTAAGTCTCTAAGTGGCTCAAAATGTGTATAAAGGAGAAGAAATATGGGGAAAACTAAAGTACCATTTATTGAGTACCCACTGCGTGTCAGGTACAGGATTGGAAATGTTTATATACCTTTTTAACTGTTCTCTGTATAATAGGCTTGAAAATAATACACATGATTACTGTCCTATTTTATTTGAAGAAATTGTTGACCAGAGAAATTCTGTGATTTGCCCTGTTGCCCACAGAGGCGAGTGTGACAGAGCTGAGCATCAAACAAACAGGCTGACCACAGAGCCCATTTTTATCCCCAGGCAGAGGATCCCAGGCATTTTACCAAAAATGTCTAGGGAAAGAGATGAAACAAGTGAAGACACTTAGTAAAATTCTACTTTGGGTATACAAAACTTGGATAAGTTCACGTTTTAAACAATGAAAATCACTGTGAAGTGGACAATTTTTAAGTGTTTTGTCAAAGAGGTCTTTACGTAGAGCTCTTGGGACTGAATTTCTATCCTACTTAATATCTGTAAATAAATAGTATGAGAACAAAAGGCAAATATATTTCTTTAATATTAAAATTAGATATAGACATTTCCTACTTTGTAGAACGTACTCTTTTATATGTGTCTATAGCTATAGAACCTAAACTCTTATAATGGAATATACACTTTTTGGCACATATTTAAAATAAGAAAACTGAAGGGGTAGACATGCTTATCTTCTAAGATAGACCGTGGAGAACAGAATGATGGGAGGGCTGTCAGGGGGAAGTAATGGTGGTGATGATGGAAAAACACCTTGAAGGGAGGCTGCATCAGGTACTATTCCCACATGTTTCACATTATAGCTCAGTGTGTGAGCACCATGCTGCTCACCACACCACAGTGGGAAGTGTGAATCTGAGCACCACTGAAAGGGGGATTTTTTCCAGTGTCTCACAATTACCAGAACACCTGCACAGTAAAATGCCCCTTATTTAAAAAACAGTATCTGAATGGTGCTCTTAATTCTCAGGTTCACAGATCTTGTCAGCCTGATATATATTGCACTATAAGAAAGCATACATAAATAATGTAACTATTAAGAACAATTCTAAAGACTATAATGTAAATTATTGGAGGGTGGAAGAAATGCATGAATAAGGGTTCAGCTCATTAATTTTCCTACACATTTTTATTGTCTTCATTCGCTGATTCCGTTAGACATGGGAAATATAATGACATACAAATGGTACTTAAAGTTATTACATGTATGCAAAATACATTTAAACATATAGAATTATAGTCAAGAATACAAATGAAAGTTACCAGGAAAATAGAAGGTATTTGTGACAAGAGTAGATAGATAGATAGGTAGATAGATAGATAGATAGATAGATATACAGACAGATGGATAAAAGTAAGATATTGGTCGTGTAAGGTTTTCTGTCACTAATTTTAAGTTCTAATAGACTAATGTAGAGATCATTCTCCTGGCTTGTAATCAAACTTACCAAACTGAAAACTTTGCTACCCTTCTAGCACGAGGGATGGGACCATGCATACTGGTTTATGTTGATGAGAACCAATACCTAGAGCTGGTAGTCACATTGATCCCAGCCATATTGAGCGGTAACTACTTAATAGGGGAAACTTGGTTTCCAAAAGGGAATTATGAATGGTATTAAAACAAAAAAACAAATAAACAACAACAACAACAACAAAAGAAAAAAACAAGGAAAGAAAGAATGGCTGCTGGGTGGGCAACCAGAAAAATTACATAAAAGAATATGCTCTTATCACTATCCAGGAAAAAAAAATGACAAGAACTTGAATTTCTATATTAGAAAGACAAATAAAGAGCAGTGGAAAGTTTTGAAAGTGTCCACTGATTTACTTTGACAGGTGTGGAAAAGAGAGAAATGAAGACTGCTTCCAAGTTTTGTGGTTTGTGTAGATCGAAACTTGGTAGTGGCATAAACGAAAGTAGGAGAAATAGAATGAGGATTAAACTCAGAAAAAGGAGAAAAGGATAAGACTATGTGTTTTTTGGGACATGTTGAGTTTAAGGTGCTTGTGTGAGTCCAAACTGACATGATTAATAAGTAATTTAATAGATGGATGTGGAGTTTTACATACAGATCTTAACTGAAAACAAAGACAGAGATATAAATAGAGATCAATAGCAATTTAAATAAGAGTAATAAACGGGAAAAATGGACAAATTTGTTGAGAGAAAGAGAAAAGGGCTAAATACAGAATCCTGATTATATTAAAATTAAAAGATTGATTGAATAATATTTTAAAAAGTAGCACTGGATACTGAGAAAGAAGTATGTTTAAAGCAGAATCAGAAGAGTGTGAGGGATTTTAATGTGATGCAAGTGACAATATCAGGAAGGAGACAGTAGTCATCTATATGTTACATAATTTTATATATAATTACTATTAAAAATCAGGCCTTTTTAGACTCTTTTAGACAGCATGATTAGGGAAGTGGACTCTTTTACACAGCATGATAAGGGAAGACACTTCAGAGGAGGTGATAATTGACCTGAGACTTAATTTTATTTATTTATTTACTTATTTAATTTTGTTTTCTAAAAAGGACTTTTATTTATCTATTTATTTTTATTAATTTCTTTTTAATGTTTTATTTATTTTTGACAGTGAGGGAGAGAGAGACAGAGCATGAGCGGGGGGGGGGGGGGCAGAGAGAGAGGGAGACATACAATCTGAAGCAGGCTCCAGGCTCTGAGCCTGACGTGGGGCTCGAACTCGTGAACCATGAGATCGTGACCTGAGCTGAAGTTGGACGCTCAACCGACTGAGCCACCCAGGCGCCCCTATTTATTTTTTATTATATGAAATTTATGTCAAATTAGTTTCCATACAACACCTAGTGCTCATCCCAAAAGATGCCCTCTTCAATGCCCATCACCTACCCTCCCCTCCGTCCCACCCCCCATCAACCCTCAGTTTGTTCTCAGCTTTTAAGAGTCTCTTATGCTTTGGCTGTCTCTCCCACTCTAACCTCTTTCTTTTTCTTTTTTTTCCTTCCCCCCCCCACCATGGGTTTCTGCTAAGTTTCTCGGGATCCACATAAGAGCGAAAACATATGGTATCTGTCATTCTCTGTATGGCTTATTTCACTTAGCATAACACTTTCCAGTTCATTCAGTTGCTACAAAGGGCCATATTTCATTTTTTCTCATTGCCACGTAGTACTCCATTGTGTATATAAACCACAATTTCTTTATCCATTCATCAGTTGATGGACATTTAGGCTTTTTCCACAATTTGGCTATTGTTGAGAGTGCTGCTATAAACATTGGGGTACAAGTGCCCCTATGCATCAGTACTCCTGTATCCCTTGGGTAAATTCCTAGCAGTGCTATTGCTGGGTCATAGGGTAAGTCTATTTTTAATTTTCTGAGGAACCTCCACACTGCTTTCCAGAGTGGCTGTACCAATTTGCATTCCCACCAACAGTGCAAGAGGGTTCCCATTTCTCTACATCCTCGCCAGCATCTATAGTCTCCTGATTTGTTCATTTTGGCCACTCTGACTGGCGTGAGGTGATATCTGAGTGTGGTTTTGATTTGTATTTCCCTGATAAGGAGCGACGTTGAACATCTTTTCATGTGCCTGTTGGCCATCCGGATGTCTTCTTTAGAGAAGTGTCTATTCATGTTTTCTGCCCATTTCTTCACTGGATTATTTGTTTTTTGGGTGTGGAGTTTGGTGAGCTCTTTATAGATTTTGGATACTAGCCCTTTGTCCAATATGTCATTTGCAAATATCTTTTCCCATTCCGTTGGTTGCCTTTTAGTTTTGTTGGGTGTTTCCTTTGCTGTGCAGAAGCTTTTTGTCTTCATAAGGTCCCAATAGTTCATTTTTGCTTTTAATTCCCTTGCCTTTGGGGATGTGTCAAGTAAGAAATTGCTGCGGCTGAGGTCAGAGAGGTCTTTTCCTGCTTTCTCCTCTAGTGTTTTGATGGTTTCCCGTCTTACATTCAAGTCCTTTATCCATTTTGAGTTTATTTTTGTGAATGGTGTAAGAAAGTGGTCTAGTTTCAGTCTTCTGCATGTTGCTGTCCAATTCTCCTAGCACCATTTGTTAAAGAGACTTTTTTCCATTGGATATTCTTTCCTGCTTTGTCAAAGATTAGTTGTCCATACTTTTGTGGGTCTAGTTCTGGGATTTCTATTCTATTCCATTGGTTTATGTGTCTGTTTTTATGCCAATACCATGCTGTCTTGATGATTAGAGCTTTGTAGTAGAGGCTAAAGTCTGGGATTGTGATGCCTCCTGCTTTGGTCTTCTTCAAAATTACTTTGGCTATTCGGGGCCTTTTGTGGTTCCATATGAATTTTAGGATTGCTTGTTCTAGCTTCGAGAAGATTGCTGGTGCAATTTTGATTGGGATTGCATTGAATGTGTAGATAGCTTTGGGTAGTATTGACATTTTAACAATATTTATTCTTCCAATCCATGAGCATGGAATGTTTTTCCATTTCTTTATATCTTCTTCAGTTTCCTTCATAAGCTTTCTATAGTTTTCAGTATACAGATCTTGTACATCTTTGGTTAGATTTATTCCTAGGTATTTTTTGCTTCTGGGTGCTATTGTGAATGGGATCAGTTTCTTTATTTGTCTTTCTGTTGCTTCATTATTAGTGTATAAGACTGCAACTGATTTCTGTACATTGATTTTGTATCCTGCAACTTTGCTGAATTCATGTATGAGTTCTAGCAGACTTTTGGTGGAGTCTGTTGGATTTTCCATGTATAATATCATGTCATCTGCAAAAAGTGAAAGCTTGACTTCATCTTTGCCAATTTTGATGTCTTTGATTTCCTTTTGTTGTCTGATTACTGGTTCTAGCACTTCCAACACTATGTTAAACACCAGCGGTGAGAGTGGACTTCCCTGTCGTGTTCCTGATCTCAGGGGGAAAGCTCTCAGTTTTTCCCCATTGAGGATGATATTAGCTGTGGGCTTTTCATAAATGGCTTTTATGATGTTTAAGTATGTTCTTTCTACGCCAACTTTCTCAGGGTTTTTATTAAGAAAGGATGCTGAATTTTGTCAAAGGCCTTTTCTGCATCGATTGACAGGATCATATGGTTCTTATCTTTTCTTTTATTAATGTGATGTATCACGTTGATTGATTTGCGAATGTTGAATCAGCCCTGCATCCCAGGAATGAATCCCACTTGATCATGGTGAATGATTATTTTTATATGCTGTTGAATTCGATTTGCTAGTATCTTATTGAGAATTTTTGCATCCATATTCATCAGGGATATTGGCCTGTAGTTCTCTTTTTTTATTGGGTCTCTGTCTGGTTTAGGAATCAAAGTAATACTGGCTTCATAGAATGAGTCTGGAAGTTTTCATTCTCTTTCTATTTCTTGGAATAGCTTGATAAGGATAGGTATTATCTCTGCTTTAAATGTCTGGTAGAACTCCCCTAGGAAGCCATCTGGTCCTGGACTCTTATTTGTTGGGAGATTTTTGATAACCGATTCAACTTCTTCGCTGGTTATGGGTCTGTTCAAGCTTTCTGTTTCCTCCTGTTTGAGTTTTGGAAGTGTGTGGGTGTTTAGAATTTGTCCATTTCTTCCAGGTTGTCCAATTTGTTGGCATATAATTTTTCATAGTATTCCCTGATAATTGTTTGTATCTCTGAGGGATTGGTTGTAATAATTCCATTTTCATTCATGATTTTATCTATTTGGGTCATCTCCCTTTTCTTTTTGAGGAGCCTGGCTAGAGGTTTATCAATTTTGTTTATTTTTTCAAAAAACCAACTCTTGGTTTCATTGATCTGCTCTACAGTTGTTTTAGATTCTATATTGTTTATTTCTGCTCTGATCTTTATTATTTCTCTTCTTCTGCTGGTTTGGGGTGTCTTTGCTGCTCTGCTTCTATTTCCTTTAGGTGTGCTGTTAGATTTTGTATTTGGGATTTTTCTTGTTTCTTGAGATAGGCCTGGATTGCAATATATTTTCATCTCAGGACTGCCTTTGCTGCATCCCAAAGCATTTGGATTGTTTTATTTTCATTTTCGTTTGTTTCGATATATATTTTAATTTCTTCTCTAATTACCTGGTTGACCCATTCATTCTTTACTAGGGTGTTCTTTAACCTCCATGCTTTTGGAGGTTTTCCAGACTTTTTCCTGTGGTTGATTTCAAGCTTCATAGCATTGTGGTCTGAAAGTATGCATGGTATGATTTCAATTCTTGTATACTTCTGAAGGGCTGTTTTGTGACCCAGTATGTGATCTATCTTGGAGAATGTTCCATGAGCACTCGAGAAGAAAGTATATTCTGTTGCTTTGGGATGCAGAGCTCTAAACATATCCGTCAAGTCCATCTGATCCAATGTATCATTCAGGGCCCTTGTTTCTTTATTGACTGTGTGTCTAGATGATCTATCCATTTCTGTAAGTGGAGTGTTAAAGTCCCCTGCAATTACCACATTCTTATCGATAAGGTTGCTTATGTTTGTGAGTAATTGTTTTATATATTTGGGGGTTCCTGTATTTGGCGCATAGACATTTATAATTCTTAGCTCTTCCTGATGGATAGACCATGTGATTATTATATAATGCCCTTCTTCATCTCTTGTTACAGCCTTTAATTTAAAGTCTAGTTTGTCTGATATAAATATGGCTACCTCAGCTTTCTTTTGACTTCCAGTGGCATGATAAATAGTTCTCCACCCCTCACTTTTAATCTGAAGGTGTCCTCAAGTCTAAAATGAGTCTCTTGTAGACAGAAATAGATGGGTCTTGTTTTTTTATCCATTCTCATACCCTATGTCTTTTGGTTGGCACATTTAGTCCATTTACATTCTGTGTTATTATAGAAAGATATGGGTTTAGAGTCATTGTGATGTCCATAGGTTTCATGCTTGTAGCGATGTCTCTGGTACTTTGTCTCACAGGATCCCCCTTAGGATTTCTCGTAGGGCTGGTTTAGTGGTGACGAATTCCTTCAGTTTTTGTTTGGGAAGACCTTTATCTCTCCTTCTATTCTAAATGACAGACTTGCTGGATAAAGGATTCTCAGTTGCATATTTTTTCTGTTCATCACATTGAAGATCTCCTGCCATTCCTTTCTGGCCTGCAAAGTTTCAGTAGAGAGATCGGTCATGAGTCTTATAGGTCTCCCTTTATATGTTAGAGCACGTTTATCCCTCGCTGCTTTCAGAATTTTCTCTTTATCCTTTTATGTTGCCAGTTTCACTATGATATGTCATGCAGAAGATCGATTCAAGTTACGTCTGAAGGCAGTTTTCTGTGCCTCTTGGATTTTAATGCCTTTTTCCTTCCCCAGATCAGGGAGGTTCTCAGCTATTATTTCTTAAAGTACACCTTCAGCACCTTTCCCTCTCTCTTCCTCCTCTGGAATACCAATTATGTGTAGATTATTTCTCTTTAGTGCATCACTTAGTTCTCTAATTTTCCCCTCATACTCCAGGATTTTTTTATCTCTCTTTTTCTCAGCTTCTTCTTTTTCCATAATTTTATCTTCTAGTTCACCTATTCTCTCCTCTACCTCTTCAATCCGAGCCGTAGTTGTCTCCATTTTATTTTGCAGCTCGTTAATAGCATTTTTTAGCTCCTCCTGGCTGTTCCTTAGTCCCTTGATCTCTGTAGCAATAGATTCTCTGCTGTCCTTTATACTGTCTTCAAGCCCAGTGATTAATTTTATGACTATTATTCTAAATTCACTTTCTATTATATTGTTTAAATCGTTTTTGATCAGTTTGTTAGCTGTCGTTATTTCCTGGAGGTTTTTTTGAGGGGAATTCGTCCATTTCATCATTTTGGATAGTCCCTGGAGTGGTGCGGCACTGCGGGGCACTTCCCCTGTGCTGTCTTGAATAACTTGTATTGGTGGGCGGGGCCGCAGTGAGACCTGATGTCTGCCCCCAGCCCACCGCTCAGGCCACAGTCAGACTGGTGTGTACTTTCTCTTCCCCTCTCCTACAGGCGGGATTCACTGTGGGGTGGGGTGGCCCATCTGGGCTACTTGCACACTGCCAGGCTTGTGGTGCTGGGGATCTGGCGTAAAGCTGGGGTGGATCGGCAAGGTGCACGGGGGCGGGAGGGGCAGGCTCAACTCGCTTATCCTTTGGTGATCCCCTTCAGGAGGGGCCCTGTGGCACCGGGAGGGAGTCAGACCCGCTGGAGGGATGGATCCGCGGAAACACAGCATTCGGTGTTTGCGCGGTGCAAGCCAGTTCCCTGGCAGGAAGCTGTTCCCTTTGGGATTTTGGCTGGGGGATGGGCGAGGAAGATGGCGCTGGCGAGTGCCTTTGTTCCCAGCCAAGCTGAGCTCTGTCCTCCGGGGCTCAACAACTCTCCCTCCTGTTGTCCTCCAGCCCTCCCACTCTCTGAGCAGAGCTGTTAACTTATAACCTTCCAGATGTTAAGCCCCGCTTGCTGTCTGAACACACTCCATCCGGCCCCTCTGCTTTTGCAAGCCAGACTCGGGGCTCTGCTTTGCCCCTCCGCCCCTGCTCCCTCCCGCCATTCTGTGTAGTGCGCACTGCCTCTCTGCCCTTCCTACCCTCTTCCGTGGACCTCTCGTCTACGCTTGGCTCTGGAGAATCCGTTCTGCTAGTCTTCTGGCGATTTTCTGGGTTATTTAGGCAGGTGTGGGTGGAATCCAAGTGACCCGCAGGACCCGTTGAGCTCAGTGTCCTCCTACGCCGCCATCTTCCCAGAAGCCTCTGATACTTAATTTTAAAAACTAAGAAGAAATTCAAAATTGAGGAGGGGTGGATTTTTCAGGTATTAAGAATAACAAGTGAGGTAAGTTTGAAATGGGTAAGAAATGACAAGAAGGCCAGTATTGCTCGAGCATGGTTAGAGATACTTGTAGAATGATAGGCACAGATAAAGGGACCTACAGACTATGGAATTTAGGCAGTAGAGTTTATTCTAGGTGTGATGGAAGGTTGCTGAAAGGTTTTTGAGCAGAAGAATACCATGATTTGATTTACATTTACAAAAGAATTTACCGGTTCTTACCTGAAAGAAAGTCTAGGGGTAGAAAGAAGAAGGATGGAGATCAATTAACTTTCTATTGCAGGAGTCCAGGTAAGGATGATGGTGGAACGACTTAGGAAGCTTGTGGTAGGAATGGTGGGAAGTGTTTGTGTTCAGAATCTATCCTGAAGGTGGCAAAGTTTAAATCACTTGCTAATCTAGAGTGTAGAGAAAGGGATGAGTTAGGATGCCTTGCAGGTATCAGCCTAGATGTGGAACACTGAGACAAGAGCTGTTTGAAAAGGGGGGTGGGCATCTCCACTCTGGCCCAGGTTAATGCTCTGTTTCATAAACAATCAAGTGCAGCTGTTGAGCAGACAGTGTGATAATATAAGTGTGGAGGTGAGGAAAGTGTTTGTATCTAGAAATAAATGGGGACCTGAATGAGGTAATGCGATTAGAAAGGAAGGTATTCACAACTGAGGGTTGCAGAATCCATATTTAGAGTTTTGAAAGATAAGTAAGATCCCCAAAAGGAGACTGAAGAAAAGTCATCTTTGTATTAGGAGGAAACTTTGAGGGTGTGTTGTCCCAGTGGCCAAGCAGACTGTGATTCAAGCAGCAGGGAGTGTCTTCTGTTTTAAATGCTGCCAAGAACACAAAAAAAAGAAGACTGAGAAAGAATCATTCAAGCTTAAAAATTCAGTGAGAAAATTTCAGTGGCTTGTTGGGGGTAAGATATTGCATAGTGAAGATTATGAAAGAGTGGGAGTTAATGAATTGGAGAGAACAGATGTAAAAAACCTTTTGGTTTTTTTGATAACTTTTGTCTTTAAATGAGAGTATAAAAGTGGGAGATGTAGTTTAAAAAGGCTCTGAGGTCAAACAAGTGTCTTTTTTTTTTTTTTTCAAGTACAAGAGATAGTATACCAGGCTTACATGCTAATGGGCATTCTTTTATGGAGAAGACTAACTTGATTATGCAATTTTACAGTGCTTGCATGGACCAGAAGGGAGACATCAGCCACAAGTGGAAGGATCAGCTTAGTTGTTGGTTTGGTTATTGGGACCATTCACCCACTTACAGAGGAAGGAAAATAATGCATGGACATAAATTGAGATAGATTGGTAGATTTGTTGATGGGGAGATAATTAACTTATTTTTCACTTGTTTCTGTTTTTACCAGGAAAGCATGAATCAAGTTAATAGTCGAGAGTAAGGAATTTATTTGAAAGATAACAAATTCTGTTATCTGTAGAAAATAATGGCATTGAAGTCTGGTTTATTACTGGCCAAAATTATTGTTAGAGGTGCGCTTGGATAAGATGTTGGGACCAGAGTTAGTAATATGACTGAACTAGGACAAATTAAAAGACAATAATACAGCTAACATCAAGATCTTATTGTTTTACTTGACAATCAATATGTTTCTTGTTCCCCATTTATGTTTCCCGTATATTTATGCCCCCTCTTCTTTGAATAATGTTCAGTAGAGCATGAGCAGAAAAATGTAGGATACTGTAAAGGTCAAATCACTCTATTATCATGAGAAATTTCTAAAGAAATGTTTGTCTGGAGAGATGACTCCCAGAGAATATTATACTCTAGTCTTACTTGTAGATACAATTTATCCATACTAACTTTGTCCTCTTTTAAATGGGTAATCAAAGTTGTTTATAACTCTATGTAGTTATGGATTTTCAATAAGGAAAAGAAAACAATAGTAAAGACTCCTCAATGATTAAATCATCAGATTGTGAAATCTAGATGTACTTTATTGTTAGTACACCTTTCTTCACTACACAATTCCTTCTTGATTAACTCCTCTAGGAAATTATAGCTTTAGAAATTGTTCACGCAGATTCTGTAGATTTGTACCATAACATTTTGGCTCTTCAAATGCTTTACCTTTGAAGATTTGGCATTAGCCAGATGGAAGCTGGTTCAACGGAAGAAAAAATTTAAATGTAAGAATTCTGGTGAATATAAGGAAAATGGAAATGTCCCCAGTCTTGGTACAACACAAGCTGATTGCTTCTCAGTCTTTGAAGATACACTTTCATTCCTTGAACAATGTCTTCGAAAGGCAGATGACAAATTTCTTATGCATATAATTTTTACATTCTAAGGGCAGGAATGTACATATTTCCAAGATTTTTAAATGGATACAAAATTGATGCAAAGGAGTTTCCACTGCCTCAATCATTGAGTTGGCACCAGTTGGTATATTAAAGCTATTAAGTATTCAGATCCTCCCTGAAGAGCAAGAAAAAGATCTCTTGTCTCTCTGTGAAGTGTTTTTCAGTAAGAGAACATAACCATGAATAACTGTTCACAAGATCTCTCCAATTTCCAACTCATACTGGAATGAACGCAGCACCTCTGGCATAGTACATTCACAGTAAAATTTTGACATGTAAGAAATAAATGTCTACCCTGTTGTCATCCAGTTTTTATTTATTTTTTACTTTTTGTCCTTTTCTATGGTCCTCCAACAGTTTTGTGATATTTTGTTTTTAAGGGTATCTTCTACTGAGAAATTAGTGTTATGTTTGAGTCTTTCTGTTTGTTTATGTCTATACTACAGAAAAACCCACAGTGAATCTCCACTCAGATGTTGGCACCCACGGAGAAAATGGCGTCCATTTCCTATCCAGATTTTTTGTTGGAAGATTTCTTTCTTTGCTGTTGAAAGGTTCCCTTCTTGTTGGGAGGTTTTTAGAGCACAGAGAGGTAGGTAAAACTACATGTGTATGAGGTTATGTCTGTTTTCCTTAAAAGAAAATAGGATAGTAGTGTGCCAAGTTTAGATTTTCGAATGACCATGATAGTGATGATATTTCTATTCCACACACTTTTCTCCCACCAGCTCTTTTGTTGGTCCTCTATTTGCAGAGCTCCTCTGAAGCCCTTTTTAAAGTAGTATGAGGGTCTATAAGCTGGATTGGAGAATTTTAGAGTGAATAGAATATGAAAAACTGGAGGTAGAGAGAATGTACAAGTCTTTTAAGAGGCCTATCAGTAAAGAGGACTATGAAGCTTAGCGGTAAATGAGGCAGCTTTGAGGTCCACATAATTCAGTGTCCTTCTGTCTATGACTCTACCATTTTTACTGAATGGCTAAATGTTTTTTAATACCTTACTAGAATTCAACCTACTCTCCACCCCCCCCTTTTTTTTAATATGAAAGGTACTTGACCACATTTATCTAGAAAGACAACAGATAAGAAGAAGGGGCTGATAATATATGAAAGAGCGATAATAATTAATAGAGCAAAATACCTTCAAAGGCAGAAGGACCTAGATGGATCCAGGGCCCAGGAAAGGGAAAAGACTTCTCTCCTATTGTAACAGGAAGGAAAATGGAAGTAAAAGGGGGAAAAAAGGAACAAAATCTGTAAGTTTGTAAGTTTTTTAAAGAGTGTTCAGAGCATTCATCTTATAAGTCTCAGTTTTCTTTGCTGAAGAGTAAGCAAGATAATTTTCTGAGTGTAAGAAGAAGGAGATGGTCTTCAGAGATTTGAAGCTATCATAGAAGGCTTGAAAGAGTTTTTTTGGAGAATGCGAAAGTGAGCTAAAGAAACAAAAATTATCAAGATTGAATGACATACATTTGTAGAAAATAATGAAGTATTAAGCTACCAGAATAGGAAGCACAGATAATGGAATGCTTGAAATGTAAACATTCAGAGATAGAACATTTCTAACAATGATAATATCAAGAATGTGGCCCTAGCAGGGAATTACTGAAATGGAAGAAAAGTCATTAGTTATGAACAGATAAAGGAACTGACTGATGGACTTTGTTGGATAGCTTATTTACACTGACTTCAAAATTGCCTTTGGCATAGCTTTTCAGTGTGTCCAACCACATTAATGATTTAATTGCATGGTAAGCAGCCTCAAAGATGGGCCCAGTGATTCTTAGTCCTGGGATTCCTTTAGGCTTCCTTTGCATGGTCCACTTCCACATTTAATAGAGTAAATGTGTTTAGTCACTACAATATTGTGGAAATGACATAAATTATATCCAAATCTCTCATGAGGTTGACAGGACAGAGGACCAAATTCTTGGATAGGAAGTGCAGAGAGTTTGAGGTCCAAAAGATTCTGAGAATGTGACTTCTGAGACTAGAGCATAAAGATTCTTCCCTCTTTCTCTCTCTTAACTCACTGTTGTGAAGGAAGCTGTCTTCTTGTGAGGATACTCAGGCAGCCCTGTGGGGAGACAGATATGAAAAGTTACTGGGATCTTCTACCAAAACAAGCACTAACTTCACAAGCATGAGACTGAGCCAACATACAATGGTGTTCTTCAAGACAAGCTGTCAAGCAGAATACCATGCACTAGTTACAATCACAGGGGAGGGCCCTAAACATATGTGTCCACTGAATCTTGGTATTGGAATCATCAAGGAAAACACAATTGAGTCAAGTACTGGATGGAACAACACCTTATTTACATACAGAAAAGATAGAGCAAAATCAACTTCATGCTGCAGTGGAAGGACCCTGTTCCCTTTCTAAGGAAGACAGCGGAGTCAGCCAGGTGCCATAAGATACACATGCTTTGTGTAGAGACAAAATAGTACTCATCAACTGTGAAATCAAGAAAGATTTTCCCACACAAAGTGATAAGTACAGCACAGGGTGTGTGGTCTCTTTATCTCTTAGATGTTCCAAGACCAAGGTCCCTTCTTTATGCAGCTGAGTGGGGCTTGAAAAACACTGCATGCACATGAATGCCTTTCTCAGCAAGAGCCTAGTTTTCAGGTGATTGCAGTCTTGACCAACGTCTTGACTGTAACCTCATCAGAGACCTTAAACTGGAACCATCTAGCCAAGCTACTGCTGGGTTCCCGACCCACAGTAACTGTGTGATATGACACGTTTATTGTTATTTTAAGCCACTAATTTTTGAGGTAATTTATTATTCAGTGATACATAACTATAAAAATTTGATTGAATAGTAGATGGGAAAGAAAATGATGGATTAAAGGGACTTGAAATTCTGTGGGTAACTATTGCTTTCTAGAATTTAGGAAAAAATGTCTCAGGTGTCAAGATCAAGAGGATTCTCATGTTATGAAAACTAAGTGTTTTGTTATTCTATATATCTAAACAATGATGAAGAAAGGTGTTTTGTTACAACTATTTGGAATTTGGAAGATGTGATTTGCAGCAGCAGTTGTAATATTTAGTAATATTTAGAAATAATTATAGCCAATTTTATGCAAGAAAATTATTATTGAGAAGTTATTTTTATTGAGAAAATAAAAGCTTATTGAAAGTCATCGAAGGAATCTACATACAGGAGCACCTGGGTGGCTCAATTGGTTAAACGTCCAACTCTTGGTTTGGGCTCAGGTCACGATCTTGAGATTCATGAGATCCAGCCCTGCTTCGGGCTCTGTGCTGACAGTGCAGAGCCTGCTTGGGATTCTCTCTTTCTCTTTCTCTCTCTGCTCCTCCCCCACTTGCTCTCTGTCTCTCTCTCTCAAAAAGAAATAAACATTACAAAAAAGAATAAAATCTTTCCATTTACAATGATGTGTATGGAACTAGCGTGTATTATGCTAAGTGAAATAAGTTAGAGAACAACAAATACCGTACGATTTCACATTTCATATGTAGATGAACATAGGGGGAGGAAAAAAAAAAAAGGGAAAGAGGCAAACCATAAGAGACTCATTCAGAGACCAAACTGAGGGTTGTTAGAGGGGAGGTAGGTGGGGGGTGGGTTAAATGGATGATGGGCATTAAGCAGGGCACTTCTGGGATGAGCACTGGGTGTTATATGTAAGTAATGAATCACTAAATTCGACTCCTGAATCCAATATTACACTATATATTAAATAACTAGAATTTAAATAAAAACTTTAAAAAAAGCAGAGTGGCTGAAAATAGTACAGCAAAAAAAAAAAAAAAAAAAGAATATTGATTAATGACTGAAATTTTGAAAAACATTCAGAAAACCCATTGATTGGTCATATTTATATTTTATGAGTTAAATACAATTTTAAAAAAACTAAGGGACAATAAAAGAGCAAATTAAACCCAATATAGATGAAAGAAAACATTAAAAATCAGTGAAAATCTGTGAAACAGAGGACAGAAAAAGAAGATAAAAATCAATAAAACCAAAAGCTGAATCTTTGAGAAAGTAATTAAAATTGATAACATCTGTCTAGGCTGATTAAGATAAAGATGGAAGAAAAACAAATTACCAAAGAAACATGAGAGATGGAATCATGACAGAATCAACAGATTTTTAAAAGGATAATAAAAGATTATTATAAATATTTTTTTGGCAATAATTCAAGTGACTTCAAAGAAATGGACAAATTCCTTGGAAGATGATACTAACAAATCTTTTTCAACAAGAAATAGATAAGCTACATCACCCTTTCATCTATTAAATACGTTGAATCTAAGGTTTCAAGCCTTCCCACGAAGACAACTCTAGGCCTAGCTGGCTTTATTGGTGTATTCTACTAAACATGTAAGGAAGAAATAATACCCATTCTATACAAATTATTATAGAAATTAAAAGAAAAATAATTAATCATTGGGGAAGTAACCAATTACAACCAGATTGAGATACTACTTGTTGTGGACTGAATGTTCATATACTCTCCAAATTCATATGTTGAAGCCTTAATCCTAAAGTGATGATATTTGGAGGTGTGGCATTTGGGAGGTAATTAGGTCATAAGGGTGGAGCCCTCATGATAGGATTAGTGCCCTTATAAGGTGGCTCTGTGAAGATACAGCAAGAAGGGAGAATTTTCACCAGGAACCAAATTGTTCCACACAATGAAATTGGATTTCCCAGCCTCCAAAACTGTGAGGAAATAAATGTGTTGTTTAAGGCACCCAGTCTCTGTTTTTGGTTTTATTAATCCAAATTAACTAAGACACTACTATAACAAAACAGAATGGCTAAAATTAGAAACATTGAGCATAAGAATGGTTGGTGAGGACATGGAATTCTTCTACTCTTGATTGATGTTTAAAACAGCAGAGTCACTTTGGAAAACAGCTTGGCACAATTTCTTAAAATGCTACACATACACTTATCATATGATTCAGATATTCCACTAATAGGTATTTACCTAAGATAAATGAAAACATATATCCATACAAAGACTTCATACAAAATGTGAATAGCAACTATATTCATAATAATCCAAAACTGGAAAAAAAATCCTTTAGCAGGTTAATATTAAAGAAACTAGGTATATACATAAGAAAAATACTCAACAACATAAATAAAGGAGCTCTTGACATATGACCACATTATCATATGGAGTTAAAGAAGATAGACAATACATACTGCAGGGTTTCATTTATATGGAGTTTTAGAAAATGAAAATGAATCTATCGTGTCAGAATGCACATTGGTGTTTGCCTGAGGTAGGATAGGACACATTAAAGGGCAAAGGGTGAGAGATTACAAAGGGGTTTGTGGAAACTTCTAGGTGATGGATATGCTCATTGTTTTGGTTGAAAAAAAGGCTTAATGTGTATGCAGTAGCTGCTACTCTTCAGATACAGTGCCAATAAATTGTTCAGAGCTACCATATTCTGTAGATGGTCAGAGATCTCTCTTTCTCATCTGGAATAACAAAACAACAATAGTTAAATTTATCTAAATGGCAAATGACTTAGTAGCTAATGTTAAATTTTTATATGTTCTCAGTAATACAAATTTTTGAAAATCATATTTTAAAGCTATTTTATGAAATAGTGAAATTTTTGACTTAAAATAACTATGAGATTATAAATCATACATTTGTATGTGGAGCAATTTGAATACCTGGGAATGGCTTAAAGTTGTGAAGAACGTGTTAAATGAGTAAGTCTGAAGTCTGATTTGCCCAGTGAGAATGATTCTTTAATAACGATTCAGGATAATCATGTTCAAAATAATACATTAATGGAATAGTGGGTCCTATTATAATAATTTAGTATTCATCAGGAATAAAAAATAGAATAATTTGGTGCTTGAAATCTATAATAATAATTCAATGATTATAGCATACTGACTTTCTATAAATATAACACATCAGAAAGTGCCAATAGAATTATTTGTTAACATGAAAACTGATAAAAAAAGTAATTGGAAATGTTTTTCATTAAAAATATATAATGAGTTTTATCCTGTGAAGTTTTCTGTGTTTTTTTAGACACTATAGAAAGTGTGTATTTGGTTATTTTAATTTGTTTGACATGTCAAAAAGGAATATTATCTAACTCCTTTCAAAATCATGTTTAACACTCTGACCTAATGCATTGTGTGCTTGAGGCTGATTCAGCTGTCAACAAGACATTTAAAAAATTAAAAGTAGTATAAGTAATCCAAAGGTAAAACCATCTCATCTTCCCCTGTCTATAAAACTAAGAAAGAGTGCTAATTCTTGAAAATTGTTACAGTATGATCTACTGTCATTTAAATAGGAAATATGTGTGATACTTTCTATGAAAAAAAACATTTTATATGAAGAAATATTTCTTGGGGCACCTGGATGGCTCAGTTGGTTGAGCATATGACTTCGGCTCAGGTCATGATCTCACGGTCCATGAGTTTAAGCCCCATGTCAGGCTCTGTGCTGACAGCTCAGGGCCAGGAGCCTTCCTCAGATTCTGTCTCCCTCTCTTTCTGCCCCTTCCCTGCTCACAGTCTCTCTCTCTCTGTGTCTCTCTCTCAAAAACTAAACATTACAAAAATTTTAAAAAAGAAATATTTCTTAGTTAAAGCTTTTCTGTATTAGAATCAATTACTAAAAGACTTTCTGATACACTCAGGGTTACTTTGAGGTTGACTGCCCACCATTTATCCAAAAGGTCAGTGTTGTAATAACCAAACTCATCACTTTTGAACTGTTTCCATAGCTCCTCCTCATTTGAACTCATTTATTTCTGTTAATATTAACTGTATTTCAGAAATACAGTCTCAAAATACGGTGTTCTTCTCCTTTGTGTTCCTTTCTGTCTCTTGTTAGTGCCATCACTGAGCTGTTTCAATCACTTTGAGGACACCCATATTCAGTCAATCATACCAGTCCTTCTGCATCAGGCCACTGCTGACTTTATGACTTCTCAGTTTAAAAGCATTTCAATGAGGATTCTAATATCTACAAGACTTTGTCCAAAATTCTTACTAAAATTAAAGCATTCTGATCTGGGATCTTTTTTCCAAAACTCAAGACTCCCAAAGGATTAAGATGCCTGGTTATTAAGATGCCTGATTAATGGCAGACTGCCCCCTCCCATCACCAACCCCCCCCCCGCCACCCCAACCAAAAAAATAATAATAAATAAATAATCTAAATGTCTGATCATTCCCCCAGGTGCTTTTAGGAGGGCCAGGTTGTAGGGATAGGACTGGGATGAATAATAAGGTTTTTCTATATGAGACCACTCTGTCAAGACTGGAATAGTGCTGTTTCTCTTAGCAATTCGGTGAGGACTCCAGAACACCAATACACTGGAATATCCTTTTACCGTGTCACGTGTCTCCAATCTCAGTGAATGCATAATGTGATTCCCAAAAGACAATTAGAAGATGGTTTTTCTGCCACCAAACCAGGACTACTAACATCTTAGCTTCAAGGAATATTCTCACAACTGCCTTCCCCAGTTCAACTCAGTTTCATATTATTCAATTATTCCTAATAATATTATCTATAGGATAAAACTCATAAATATTTATTAGAGTTTACTATGTATCTGACACTGTCCTTAATATTACATATTTTTTTTAAAATTTAATACTCCTTAGTCTTCAAGTGAATTTCAATGTTTGCCTTTAAGAAATTGTGGTTTAGAAACTTTGAGTAACATGTCCAAGATCACAAATCTAGACAGTAATGGGTCCAAGATAGGAATCTGTATGTCAAGCTCCAAAGCCTTTCTTTTGATATTACTGTCTATATATTTCCATATTATCATTCAATTTATTCCAAAATATATAGGGAATAGGTTAGAAAATATATAACAATATGGCTACTATCATAACAACAACTCCAACCAAACTCTGGCTAATGGTTATGTACCATCTTGTCTCTCTAGAAAAGTTTATTCAAAAATTATATTTTATTTAACCATATAAGATAACAAAAAATAGGAATGTTCTAATTATAATTTCTCATTTATTCTTATTATTTTACACTCCCTCTGCTTGTATAAACATTAGAATGGCTGTGCATTTCCCATTAGCGGCTATAAGGCAACTGACTCTTCAAACATAGATTTGAGACCAAGACTGCTTTCCTTTCGTTATTTGTAAAAGAAGGTGTTTTAGTTCTGAAATGGATATATAAATTCTTCTCAAGCACCAGTTAGGAAAAATAGTGTAAATCTTCCTTAAGGGAGGGATAATTTTGCTGTCTTTCTTCATCATATTTCTTAAATCCATTTCCTTTTTGTCTTTTCCACAACCACCACTGTAAGTCTTAATTCTTGTCTAGTATGTAAATTATTTCACTACCTCTTAATTGGTCTTCTGTCTTTAGTCTTCTTTCAGTATTTTGTATGCATGACACCAGCCAAAACTTTTTAAACAATTTATCATGACACCCACTCTGCCCAAATTTGCATGAGTCCTTGTTATCTTTTCCTGGGGGATAAAGGGCATTTAACATTTATTTTTCTATCCAAACTGACAAAACACAGAAGAATTCCCATGCCTATTCTTGCACATATATTTTAAAAGGAACAAATGAATAAATAAATGAGTGAATAAAGCATCTTATATAGTGGAAACATTACATATCAAGTGCATGTAATATTTAATTGACCTTTTATATTTTTCAAATACTATTATGACCAATATGAGGGAATCAATTCAAATCTTCCTAGTGGGTGAATTATTTTAATGATGTATGAACACGGTGTTGAGCACACTTGTGGAGATTTTAAACTATGTCCACAAATCTTTTGTAACAATGCCTTTTAAAGATGGAGCCTAACCACCACCCTTTACGAGTGGATTGGATTTAATGATTTAGTTCAGTTCTTATGAATGGAATATGGTGAAAGTGACAGTGGGTGACTTTGAAGAATAGGTATCTCTCTTTGAGGAATAGGCTCACTCACTCTGGAAAAAGTCAGTGCCATGTTACAAGAACACTCAAACACCCCAATGGAGAGGACCATGAGGTAGGGAATTGAGATCTCCAGGCAACAGCCTGTGAGGAATTGGGGCCACCTGACAGTGTCCCTGTGAGTGAACTTGAAAAGAGGTTTTCCATCCTTTCATTGACTACAATCCCAGCCAACGCCTTCACTGCAGTTTCATGAAAGATCCTAACCCAGAACCATCCAGCTAAAAGCTGCTCCTCTTTTTCTAACCCATGGAAGTAATGAGAAAATAAATGTTTGTTTGTTCCATTTTCTAGTGATTTGTTATACAGTAATAAATAACTAATACAATAGTGGGGCAGATTTTATTTGAAATGAATATGTATGGGGATATAAGGAATATAGTAAAAAATAATGGATCTTGTACCCCTCTTTTTATTATTATTATTCCACGTGAAGATATTAATAGCCATATGTCAAGAACATAGCAGCACTTACCATGGTGTATTTGGGTTGCAATTTAAGAAAATACAGCTCAGGGTGCAGAGGAGAGGTGACGTCAACATCATTGCATCATGAGTAGTTCCCTTTTCTGTCCCCTTTGATTTACAACTAATCAGACATCTATAATGGGGGAAAAAACACCTCTGCACAGTGTACCAGGACATGCCAGAGATCCCTTTGTGCATCTGAGAGTGGCTGGACTGGACTACTGAGGAGGTGCCCGAGTGAGGGAAGGGGTGGTTGAGCAGGGGGCAGAGGCAATGATGGCAGAGAAGGTGGCAGCTGCTCAGGCAGCAAGCCTGCACAACTTTTCTGGCAGTAGGTGTGGAAGGTGAAGGGTGTGAGTGGAGATCTGACTGGCCAGCTGTTGCAGATGGAAAGGCCAGTTCTCTTTGGGTGAGGAAAAGGAAAAACAAGTAAGCTAAGAGAACTGAAGGAAAGTGTCTCCTGCTGTTTGCCTTGTGAGACAGGAGTACTGCCCACTGGCTCCTGGAATCCCTCACTCCCAACTTGAGGATCTCTCTACCAGGCTGTGGGCATATCCAAAGTCCCAAGTTTTAAACACACACCACCTCCTACCACCATTTCCCCCCCCCCCCCCCAAATGCCTCAGCTCGCAACGAGCACTGAGTCAGGTAAGAGAAACCAAAACTTGTGTTTTGGTACAACCTTCTGGAAAACAAAAGGAAGGTTCGTAACTACCAATCTGTTGAACTGCTAAAATCAAACTAAACAAAGCCTTGCTTAAATAAGAACGGTGTTTACTACTTCAACCAACACCACGTATCATGGTAATACAGTATCACAAAAAGAAATAACAATTTGTCAGCAACTGAAAACAAAGATGTGGGATATTACAATATGATAAAGAATTCAAACTAACTCTTATTAAGAAATTCAATGAACTATAAGAAAACTCAGAAAGGCAACACAATAATCTCAGGAATAAAATTAATGATTAGAATGAATACTTTATTAAAAATATTGAAATTACTAAAAAAAAAGAGCCAAACATATTATTTGCATATTGAATAATGCAAATATTGAATTATTGCATATTGAATAATGCAATAAATGTGATGAATAATGAAGAGTGCATTGGAAATGAAGTAGGTCATATGGAAGAGAAAGAACTAAGATTTCAAAAATTGAAGAAACTCTATGAGAACTATTTGGCTACATTAGAAAAGCTAATGTAAGAATAAAAGGTATCCTGGAAGAATAAGAGAGGGAGAAGGGAGCCCAGAGAGTATTTAAAGAAATAATATCCAAGAACTTCCCAAACCTGAGAGGGAACTGGATATACAAGTCCATGAAGATAATGGAAAACCTTATTATTTCAACATAAAAAAAAAACCTTCTCCAAGACACTTTATATTAAAACCGTCAAAATTCCATAATGAAAGAGAAAAACGTTAAAGGCAGCCAGGGGAACAAAAGACAGTAGCCTACAAAGGTACCCCCATTAAGCTATCAGCAGATTTCTTAGGAGAAACTCTACAGGCCAGGAGAGAGTGAAGTGGCATATTTAAAACATTGAAAGATTAAAAACTGCCAGCCAAGAATATTCCATCTGGCAAAGGTACCCTTCAAATGTTAAGGAGAAATAAATGCTTTTCCAGACAAACAAAAGCTGAAGGAGTTCACCATCACTAGACCTGCCTTACAAGACATGTTGAAAGGAGTTCTTCTTTCCCTGAAACAAAAAGATGAAAGTACACAAAACTCTGAAGAAGGTAATAAATAGTCAGAATTAGAATACTGCCACTATTTATTAGAATAGTATATTAAGCTATCACCTATAACATTGAGGTTAAAGGAAAAGAGCATTAAAAATAATGTGGTATTAAAATTAGAGCATAAAAAGAGATAATTTATGATATCAAAAATATAAAAGGGGTAGAGTAAAAGAATCCAAACTTTTTAAGCAAATGAAGATAAATTGCTACCAACAGAAAAGGACTATTTTATCTGTGAGATGTTTTATGTAAATCTAATGGCAAGTAGAAAGCAAAAATCTAGAGCAGAGATACAAAACGTACAGGGGAAACTGAACAATTCATCATGGAAAACCATCAATTTACAAAGTCAGACAGAAATTGAAGTAAAAAAGAGACAATGAGGGAGAAAGTAACTAGAAGGCAAAAGATAAAATGACAGTAGTAAATCCCTACGTATCAATAATTACCCTAAATGGATTGAACTCACCAATCAAAAGGCAAAGAGTGGCTGGATGGATAAAAAAAACAAGACATGCCCACAGGAGACTCATCTCAGTTCTTAAGACACAGATAGGTCAAAGTGAAACCTCGGAAGATGATACTCTGAGCACAGGGAATCTAAAAAAAATAGGAGGCAGAGTTAGTCTTTATTATATCAGACAAAATAGACTTCAAGCCAAAGAAGGTAACAAGAGATTTAAAAAAAAAAAAGTCATTTTATAACAATAAAGGGGTCAATACATCAAGAAGAGATAACAATAATAAATATATGCTCCCAACATCCAAGCACCAAATATATTAAGCAAATAATAACAGATCTTCAGGGAGAAACGGACAACAATACAATAATTGTAGGGAATGACTTCCATAATCCACTATTAGTGAAAGATAGGTCATCTAGACAGAAAATCAGTGAAAAAATGTTGCAGTTGAGGCACACTGTAGAACAAATGGGCTTAATAGACCTATATAGAACATTCCATCCAACAGCAGAACACACATTCTTCTCAAGTGCATAAGGAAAATTTTCTAGAACAGATCCTATGATTGGCCACAAAACAAATCTTAGCAAATTTAAGAACACTGGAATCATACCAATTATCATCTTGGATCACAATGGTGTGAAAATAGAAATCAAGAAAAACAACAAAAATATTAAAAATAGGTTTACCATACAACCCAACAATTCTACTTCTGGGTGTGTTCTAAAAGGAAATGAAAACACGATTTTGATGAGATATCTGCACTCCATGTTTATTACAGCATTATTCCCAATAGCCAAGATATGGAAGCAAGCTATGTGGCCTTCAATAGTTGAATGGATAAAAAAGAGGTGGTACATATACACAGTGGAATTTTATTCAACCATGATAAAGGAGAATATCCTTCCATTTGTGACAACGTGGACCTTGAGCACATTTTGCTAAATGAGGTAAGTCAGACAGAGACAAGTGCTGTATGATATCACTTTTATGTGGAATTTTAAAAAGTGAAACCTGAAATAAAAAATAAAATGAGATAAAAGAGTAAAATGGTGGTTACCAGGGGATGGTGCAGGGAAAAGAGTGCTGGTGTTTAAGGGTATGAACTTGTAATGAGTAGTAAATAAGCCATAGAGATCTAACGCACAGTATAATAAATACAGACAATAATAGTGTACTATAATTATGTAATGTGATAAATATTGCTACAGAGTCATAGTACAATATAGAAATGTATCAAAGTAATACATTGTACCCCTTAAACAATGTTATAAATCAAATTTATTCAATGAAGAGTAGAAAATACAGTTCAGACTTACACCATCATTATCATTCTTACCAAATAATATTAAAAATAAACTATTTTCAAATAGCACTCTTGTATTCAATTACTTTTATAAAGCCATTGAATAACGTATCTCAGCTCTCCGGAATTTAGAGAATATAGCATATGCTACACTATTCGGCTTGCCATCTTTTCCTTCTTTATTTCCCTTATTTTTACAAAATAAACTCTCTGTTTCAAATTTATTTATTCATTGTGAATTATATTTTAAAAAATGAGATACATGTTTTGGTGGTGTGTATGAACTTTATAGAATGGCTGTTTGATTAATATTATAATTGGTTTGCAAGCATTTAAGCTCAGATGCCACTCTTCTCTTTTTTAAGATTGAGTTTAATTTAGATATTAAGTTTTATTTTATATTTTATCAGGTAATGACAAAACAGTTTCTTAGAATATGGAAATATTTTTATAATTAGCACAATAACTTTGTAAAGAGTGAGTAAAGTCATAAAATAGACTCTTTAGTAAGCATGCTATGTGTTTATTTATAGAAATATATATCAATTGTGTTTTTCTATTCCCAATACTTTTTGCCAGAATAATAAAATAACTAAGCTGTTTTTTTAAAAAGGATGCAAATAAAAGGATTTTTATGTTGTTTTCAAAGCTCATTAAATAGAGCAGTGATTTTTTTTTTCATTCTTATTTTAGACAATTGCATTTATTCACACTTCTCTTATAGAAATGTGAGTCTAACCAATAATATTCAAGAGAGAAAACTAATCAGCCTTATGGAGAGAGACAGCTTGTCATTCTTCACTTTCCATATCTATATTAATTTGGTTTTCATTTGGTGTGATTCTTCCATTTATCCAGGAACTGAGGCTTGCAATTTTTTTTTTTTTAACTTGTGAGGGATGTCTAAATATGTTTGCATGACAAATAGAAAAGTTGCAAGTTGTATATAGCAAGAAAATGCTCAACTGTGGTAAACCTCCATCCTATGTGCTGTAGGGTGACTATGTACATGTTTGTTTTATTGTTTTTAATTTGCATATCTTCTGTCTGTCCTTAAATTAGATGCAGGATCTTAATAATTTCACTTGAAACTCAAAGCCCAGATTTTGCTGTGTGAGGAAGTTTCTGAATAAGACATCAAGTTTCTAGCCATCAGAGGATAATTTATTGATACTTGTCAAAAGGAAGTATCAGTCTAACAGAAATCAAGACAAAAGGAATGCCTGATGAATTTTCTTTGAAGTGCCTTTTATAAAAGTCCTTGGTAATACATATTGATGAACTCCAAATTGTCTTGCCTGAAGGGAAAAGAAAGTAGACTGCTTTACACTGTCTTATAAATATTCATCAAAAGAACAAGACTTATGTTTCCAGGCGTGAGGTGAATGATTACGGTTGTATGATTGCCTTGGAATCTGGATAATTAGTAAAACAGCCCTTGACAGTTAGAGAATTTTAAACTTGGTATCTTGCCGTCACTTCATTTGGAGTCAGAGATAAAGCTTCCTATACCAAAGGGAAGCAGCTTTTAGGGGGTGATGGATTGAGACTATCATGTTCTAGCCATCAGTTGCTTCCACTGTTGGCTTATGTATTTGTTTAGCTGAAAATTGAAGCAAAAATAACTGGTTTTGTTTTATTTTATTTTTGAAAAATGTATTTACTACTTGGTAACTTATTCTGGCCTAATGAAACTGTATCAGTTTTTCTACAGATGATTTGCTGTATCTGCATCGTAATTAAAACCCAAACACTCTAGAGTGATACAATGACTCCATCCATATGTCCATAGAGAATAGTTTTGTTTGATTCTTTTTGTGATATTGTCATTTTGCTTACCAAGATCCACTTTGGACTGAGAAATTAACCATGTACGTCTTTTTCTTTTTCTTTTCTTTTTTTTTTTTTTTTGAGTCCATATAAAGATCCAATTTGATTAAGTGGATATGGACTATTGAATGTTAGGGGAATAATATTTAATGTCAGTGGAACAATCAGAAAACATCTATCATTTTCAAACTGGTAAATTGCTCCTGACTCTGGTGGTTTCATAGCTATCCTGTAACCAGTTAAGAGGAAAAGATCCCATTTTCAGGAAATGTTACCCTTTACAGTGTTTAGCACTTAAATGCAATTAAGCAAATATAATATCTTCTTTGAAGCAAATAGTTACTCAGCTTAACTAACTGAAGCTAATTATCTGTTGAATCAAAGACATATTCAGCAAGTATTTGAAGAATGCTTTCTTCATCTTGAGCAGAAATAAGTATCTTTGTTGTCATTATAGTCAGGGGAACACTCTATATTTTACGTCTACCAGTTGATATTTACATGTAGACTCAAAGTTAGGAAAGTGAAATTTAAACTTATATGTGTCCAGGAGTAGCATGAGATAGAACCGAAAAGAAAAAAGAAAAAAAGAGAACAAAGAAAAAAATAAAAAGGAAACAAGGGGAAAAAAAAAAAGGAAAGAGTGACGACTAAATTATTCCCTTATTCTCCTAGAAAATGTTTAGATACTTTTTTCAAAACTATCTCCTTTTCGTAAGGGAGATTTTTACCGTTTCAAAGACCTTGGCCAGAAACATACAGAGATGTTGAATTATCCTGCAGCGCTGAACTGTGATCAATGTGGAGCATGACAATGATGGTCAGGAGGGCACTGGTGTTCTTGAAAAGATAGCTGGACAGTATCGTAAGTAAAGTCAATTTTTTTTTCAAAAGCAAAGGAATCATCTTGCGTTCGCTCTCTTTTCTTTTTTTCTTTTTTCTTTTTTTCTGTCTTGCACTTTGTTTAATGTGCTGTATAATTCATCTCATTCAGAATCTATGAAAAATAGTATGGAAAAAAAAAGACTCTCATAAGGCATATGGTGTCAGCAGTCTGGAACACTTAAATTGATCACACAGAACACCTAGATGAATTCAAGGTGGAATAGAAACAAACCAAGAACAGCCTGTGAACTGAAGTGTCGGTATCTCTGAGGAAATCTACTATTTTTCTTTTATTTCTGAGAAACCACCACCGAGAGACTTACCAAGGATCTATGATGTCATTTTTAAACCATTTTTCCAGGTCTCCAAGGAACAAATCTCCCTTTAAAATACAAATGGAGGATTGCAGGAAAATGCGCAGGGCAGAAAAAGAGAACTGACAGTAAAATATGTAAAACTTGGCTTTATTTGCCACATTAACCTGAAACTATGTAACGTCAAATATTGCCTCACAGTATGCAACCAATGGTGCGGAAAAGTATTATAGTTGAAATAGTTCAGATGTCTAGATGCAGAGAACCACAAGGAGAAGGCTACCATCTAAAAACAATAGCTACAATTAATATTTGGAAAATATGGGGGAACACAATGTTTGCTAAACCACAGCCCTGGTAGGGTTTCTGTCAGGGCACTGTGTCTGCTCAGAGCACATCTCAAGCAAGACGGAATTTACAGTCGTCACTAGGAGGACATATATTGCAGGGAAAAGTGGCTGGGTTATTTAACTTTACCCAACTTTCCCTGGTTGTGACTGAAATGATTCGTGTTCTGCTCAGTGGCTCACTGAAGAAAATAATGAGCTTTAATCGTAAACAGTAATGGTAGGTGGGGGAGGGTTCAGATGGGGCTTGCATTCACAAAAGAGAGAGTATAGATGGGCATAAAGCATGAAAAGAAAAAAAGAAATGCTTACCCTCCCACCCCGGGGTCAATTTAATTTTAGTAACTATAAATGTAAATACAGTAAGTTGTCATTTTTTCCGAGACAAGAAAGAAATAATAAAAACAACAAGCTGACATGGTAATGGTCAACAGGCATTTGTATTTCATACTTGTTGGAGTGAAAAATTGACACAAATATTGCAGTAAGTATAAAAATCCCTAAGGGAAAAAAAAGAACCTGCTCTTTGACTAAGAGAATCCACTACTAGACATTTATCAAAAGAGAATTAATAGGAAATTTTGTCAAGGTGCATATGTAAGGATGTTCATACAGCAAGATTTAAATAGAAAAAATACTAAGAACAACTTAAAAGGTTAACAGTGGGAAACTAGTTAAACTCATTGTGTTAAACCCATGTAATTGTATAATATTTAGTCATTAAAATATATTTTATAGATTTGCATTTATATGTATGTAAAAACAATGCATTAAGTGAGCAGAAGATATATGTGTGTTTCGCTCTCTCAGGCTATCAACCGTCTACTTATATAGATGATTATATGGGCTGAATTGTGTCCCCCAAAATGCTTATGTTGAGATCCTAACCTCCAGTACCTCAGAATGTGAAGTGGGTTCTAATCCAATATAGACGGTGTTCTTATAAGAAGAGGAGATTGGGACACACAGTAATGAGTGAAGACCATGTGAAGACAGAGAAGGGGGCTTCTAAGCCAAGGAGAGAGACCTTAGAAGAAACCAAACCTGCTGACACCTTGATCTTGGACTTAGGCCTCCAGAACTGTGAGAAGATACATTTCTGTTGTTGAAGCCCCCCTATCTGTGGTGCCTTGTTATGGCAGCTTTAGGAAGGTAGATATGACTCAAATTTGCAGAATAATAATCTATAGATTTTTTTCCTGTATTTTCTATTTTTTAACATAAACATATATAGTTTGTATAATTTAAAATATATAGGAAATAAATAAAATAAAAAATGCCAGACTGTCTTAGTTGTGAAACACTAAATATTTGGGAATGACTACCTCTAAGAATTGTATTAAGAATTAAGGAGAAAACACTAAACTTATCTGATTATTTTTATGCAATTTTGCCCAGAAGTTAGCTTTTTTAAGTTTTTTTTTTTTTTTCTGTCATTTCTTCTTTCAAACAGAATCAAACAGCATTTTCTTTCAAACAGTTTCAATCATAGTAACCACATCAGAGCTGACTAGCTGAAAACAAGTGGGCCAATACTTTTCTTGCAAAGCCCTAAGTTCCTACTCAGTAGATTCCAAGTTCCTTGTGTTCTGAAACTCTTTTTTACTTCCCCATAGCATCTAGCAGAGTTCTAAACATGAAATGATCTTTCATAAATACTTTCTGGCTGACTCGTTTCAAAAATGAGAGTGATGAACTGCTTCTCAATAATTTACTTTGCTTCAGCACTTTACTAATTGATGCTTGTGTCTACTGTGATGGGCTATACCTAGAAATCTATAGGTTGTTGATTTTAAAAGCTACCCATCAAAACAGAATCAGGGCTATGTCATTTTCCCCTTAAAAAATGAAGAAAACCTAGAATCTGTTGAGTCAGAGAAACTGCCCTGGAAATGTCAGTATCAGGTGTGTGATAGAGAACAGGACAAGGAAATGACAGTCAAACTGTACAGTGTGATCATTCATCAAAAGTTTGGATTGCCTTGTGCATAGCATTTTTTTTTATTCTGTAGGAGAATTCAGAGAAATCTCATCTTCTGAATCTAACACATTCTCCAAAATCCCTATGTGCATGTTACGTTTAAAAGTAGGTAGTTTTGGGGCGCCTGGGTGGCGCAGTCGGTTAAGCGTCCGACTTCAGCCAGGTCACGATCTCGCGGTCCGTGAGTTCGAGCCCCGCGTCGGGCTCTGGGCTGATGGCTCAGAGCCTGGAGCCTGTTTCCGATTCTGTGTCTCCCTCTCTCTCTGCCCCTCCCCCGTTCATGCTCTGTCTCTCTCTGTCCCAAAAATAAATAAATGTTGAAAAAAAAATTAAAAAAAAAATAAAAGTAGGTAGTTTTATCTATAAAGGAGGAATAGGTAAATGTGTTTCAAATAAAAAAAAATCATAATTTTTCAGGAAATGTATCATTGGAGGCTTAAAATACTTTAGAGGAGGAAATTACTTTCTTAGCAATTGGTTGTTAATTTTAATATAAGATTCTTAATAATACTATACAATTGTTTAAGATCTGCTGGCTTTCTGTCTCAGATATTGTATAATTGCTTTAGTTAATTACACATAACATGGTTTAAATTTTGTATATTTACATATTAGATCTTCTGAAAGTTTGCTTCTAGAGAAAAATAATGTAAGACACGTATCTATCTATCTATCTATCTATATATATATATCATGATATACATAAAATTTTGGAGGGTGCTATCTCCATAGGGAACCAGATATAATAATCTTATTTGTTTTTTTTAACAATCCAATCAACACTTAAGATGACATTATGAGAAAAAGATAAGAGTTTATGCTCTCTTCTGAGAAATAAGTGTAGAGAAATGTATTTATTTATTTATTTATTTATTTATTTGAAATTTATTGTCAAATTGGTTTCCATACCACACCCAGTGCTCATCCCAAAAGGTGCCCTCCTCAATACCCATCACCCACCCTTCCCTCCCTCCCACCCAGTGTAGAGAAATTTAAAAACACAAATCACATCACCAGGGAAGTGTATATTATTTAAAACCACATTTTCTGACATGGCCCAGAGGACTGTCAGGTTGCTCTGTATTTCTTTCCTGTCTTTTGTTCATTAGTGATTTTGCCTCATCACCTCAGCCCGCTGCCTGGTGCCTACCAGCCTCGATCCTCCCTCCTTATCTCTCACAGGAACCTTATCCACCACTCGTGCCCAGGTCTGCTCTCCTAACATCCATCTGTACCAGGTTCACCTTTTACCTTCAGTCTGACTTAATTTTTGTCACTCCCCAAAACCACATTTTTAAAATTCACAAAAACTGAGAGCTTCTGCCATAAAGGTTACAAAAGAAGTTATAAATACATTAAATCAAGAAGTGTTTCAAAGAAGGCTGCAAAGTTCTGACTCCATTAGAAGAACCTAAAAATGCTACATTTATTTATTTTTGAGACAGAGGGAGACAGAGCATGAAGGGGGGAGGGGCAGAGAGAGAAGGAGACACAGAATCGGAAGCAGGTTCCAGGATCTGAGCCATCAGCCCAGA
This sequence comes from Puma concolor, assembly GCF_028749965.1. Classification (NCBI taxonomy): domain Eukaryota; kingdom Metazoa; phylum Chordata; class Mammalia; order Carnivora; family Felidae; genus Puma; species Puma concolor. Next base: position 83,770,661 of record NC_141671.1, read on the forward strand.
GCCCGACACGGGGCTCGAACTCACAGACCGCGAGATCATGACCTGAGCTGAAGTTGGACGCCCAACCGACTGCGCCACCCAGGCACCCCAGCTTCTTAGGTTTTAAACACAGTGTCCCAAAAGCCTTAGTACAGGTAGGTATAGCTTCAGTAAGTTCAGATGTATAAATGCCAAAACTTCTATAAAAGTTCACTTGAAATTATTTATTGGTTATTAAATAATAACTATTGAAACCATTAAATAATAAAATATTATTAAATATCATTATTTACATTTAATAATCTTATTGTTTTTTATAATTTTAATAAAATTTTACATATTAACATTTGGTTTTAGTCTAATAGAAGGTGACAAACATTAACATTAACTGAAGCAAACTTTTAAATAAAAAATATTTTATTCCAAATTATAAAATCAAATAATAATGACAGCTAATTCAACTTTCAACTGTTGTTTTTAAAATAAATTTGCAGCATTAAATATTTGAAATTATTAAAGTGTAAAACTGCACTAAGACTCTTGGAATACGTCAGGCTTCAAAATTCTTCATGGAAAAAAAGAGATTTTTGTAAAAACCTAAACAAAGAAAAAGAAGGATTTATTATACCTACTCTACTTACTGTGTTCTACTCTCCTTCAGAAATTACTGAAAATGATATTACAGGCCAGCATCATTTGTCCTCAATCACCCAGAGATTGAATACCAAATAGGTCAAGGAGGTAGCCACAGGTTGATGAGGGAAAAATTTTCCTGGACTATCATTCCATTTTTGATCTCACTATCTAAAAGGATTAAGTTGATAAAAATTATGGACTTGATATTTTCATATCAGTACCTCTATCCCTAATACCTTCTTTGACTAAAGTTGCCTAGTCTATAACCCTTGCTCTGAATGGTAACATAGTGCACTTTCTTTACACCCAACCTGGCTCTTGTTTGGACGGCAGTGAGGACCAGCCCCCAGGCAGGACTGCCCCAAGCCTGCAGAGTGGGCTCTGCTCTGGCCTAGGTCTGCTGCATTACTCCCCACAAGGAAGGAGAGTGTGGGAAGGGGACTCTGAGGCCAGAAGTATATACTCAACACAGAGTAGATGACTGACAAATGATGATTCACAAAGGGAAAAGATTATTCATTTTCCTTGGTAGACTTTTGCGTGCACTCCAAGATCTATTGTTCTGATACTAAAGTTTTATTTTGTTTTTTTACTTTTGTGTTCAAACACTTTCTTGGTCTATCCATTGTACTTGCTTTGAAAATGTTACAGTGCCACGTCTCATTCTCACAAATATTTCACCCAGTCAGTGACCTTTTCTCTGTATTCATAAACCTGTACCCTCCTTCTGATATATAATTTTATGCCAGTTGCTTTGCCTCCTTTCATCTATTTTGAAAGAAGGAAATAACCCTTACTTTTAGAAAAAAAAACAACAACTTGAGCTTGTACATATTAGGAAGAATCTATAGAAGACTTTCTAAAATATGTGTGGGAGTAGTGATATATATATATATGACTATATATAAAACTATATATGTGTCTAAAATACAATTGTATATTAGATATGAAGAACAGATCAGTAATACAAAGAAAATATTTGAAAAATAATTTTGTTAGTCAAAATAAAACATATGAGCTTTACAAATCTGTGTATGACTGACTATTGAGGAATCTCATATTTTTTTGATTATTTAATTTCATTTTTTCTCAAAGGTTATATTTAACTATGCTATGTAGATTTTCCTTTTATAATACTTTCAGTATTTATTTGGAAGATTCCAAAACTTCCTAAACTTTCTATTATTAAACTTAGATGAATCTATATTAAATTCTAATCTCATGTTGATAGAAATTTTCCTTCCAGCACAGGCTGAACATGTTTGGAATTGGGCAAGGATTGAGATCTACACTTTCTCACTCTTCCCTCCTTAGTACCTTGAACAGTGGAGAGATCTCAGCAGGGCTCTGGATCATTTCCTCTTTTGGATTTAACTCTTCAGGAGCTGGAGACAGAGAGAAAGAAGAGTTGAGGCGGAGATTTCATCTAAGCAGGTGTATGTTGGTGTAGGAAGTATCCCTCATCAGCGCTCCAGAAAGTTGTTACACATTTATCAGGCACACATACCACTTCTTACAATCCACCCTCAGTCAGGTATCCTGTGTACGCCACTGTCTACTGAATTGCCTCACCCTTGTCAAGAAGTCCTCTGGGAAGAGTCCCTTTTAAGATGAACCTGGTTGATTCTCTCCCGTGTGGCTCACCTATGGCCATGAGGAATACAACATCCACTCTTTCCCAATGTATTCTCTTTCTTCATAGACTGTTTCCTGCCTTTGGATCAGTTCCTCACCCTGTAGGTTTCCTGGGCATGAGCCAGACATCAGGCTAACATGTCTCCCAGACTCCTGGGGGCTATCATGCTTTCTGAGTGGTGTCCTTGAAGTTCCTCTTGAAGTGACTTCCTGTGGCTTGAAGTAGAGGGGCAGCACCCTCTTCTCTTCTCTTACAGAAATGGAAAGGAAACACTGAATACATTGGTATAAGATAGTCAATACAGAAAATACTTAATATACATAAATATTATTCTAAGCTAACAAATTCTAAGCTGGCAAAAGAGAAAGTACTGATGAAACAAATAATTTATTTAAAAATATACAGTTACTTTTAGTATAAATAAATGCAGATAACTTTTTTAACAAAAGTAACGGGAATAGGCTTTTTCTTTCTGATAAAGACACATGTTATATAGCTAAATAAATTAAAATCACCCTAAACTTAAAAAAGATTAGTGGACTAGAATAGGTAATCCGGAAATAGATCCCAGAAAAATTATTCTCAAGTGTAGGGTCCCCATGGGTCACTTATCAATGTTGCTTAAAATATCCTATCCAAAAGTATTCTAAGTCTGGCATAATTTATAAGCACCCAAGGTGATTCTGGGCTACGTATTATTTTGATTTATGATAAAGCGATGTTAAACCCTAAGAAAGAAAACATTTTTCAATTATGTTGATAAACATTGCTATGGAAGAGAAAATTATATTGTTAAATTACTGAAAGTAAAATATAAATAAATTAAATAATTATATACAAAGGAAAAAACAAAAACTAATGTAAGACATATAGCCCATGGTTCCTAAATTTTGTACCAAATTACCCAAGGATACTGTAGAAGGTCAATTCAGGGGCACCATGGGATAGTTTAAATTTTCAAGGGAAACAATATTTGACATCTGTTGAACATGGCTCAAGTTACTGACTCCCAGCACATAGTTTCCTCATTAGATGGAGCGACATTTGTTTCATTGACATCCTATCTTTGTATCATAATAATTGCTGAGATTAGAAGCAAATGTAGTGTAAAATTCAATGCGTAAGGAAGGGAGCATGGTGGTTTTCAATCTGATTCTGAGATCTGAGAAGTTGTGCAGTATTCATTAGGGCATAAACATCCCATTAGTAATCGTGGTTATATAAGAATTTTAAGTTTTTTCATTTATGTGAATTTTTTCCAACCGCCAAGTTCTTGGTAAGACATAAATACTTCTTAAATTGTTTGGACCTAATAACTCAGTGGTAGTAGGTATTTCCTTTGATCTAGGAGTACACTGAAAAAATTAGACACTAAGGGAGCTGTGGCCTGAGAAAGTTTGTATAACTTCTAAACAGAAAAATATATGGATTAATTTTTAATCTTTGTATAAGAAAGGCTTATCTGAGCAATAGAAATAGCAGTAATAACATTAATAGTAAAACTAATATTTATGTATGGAGTGCCTACTATTTAAGAGCCTGTGCTTAAAGGTTTGTATGAATTATACCATTTGCTGATCACAACAATCTTTTGAGGTAGGTTTTATTTTAATCTCAACAGAGATTTTAAAGTAATTAACTTTCCCAATATGGCATAGCTAGCTTGTATATCAACCCAAGTATTAAAATATAGCACAATTCTATATGCAACAGATCTGGCACACAGCTAATAATATACAAAGAGCTCTCATTGGATATTTAGAAATTCATTCAAAAATGCCAACAGAGAAATGAGCAAAACTCATGAATAGAAAGTTCACAAAATAAATGATGCAGAAAAAGTCAATACGGAATGGAAAAAAAAAACTTACTGGTAATGCAAAAATTCAAATTAAAACTGTAACGATTTCAACATGAAATTGCAAGCTCCATAACAGCAGCAACCACACGTATTCACCTCTGTTTGGCACATATCAGCATCAGTAGGTATTTTTCAAAAGAATGAACATCTTACCTCTTAAACTTACAAAGATTTAAATACTTGTTAATTTTCTCCTCAAATAATTATTGAGCAGCTGTGGGTGTCTAATCTTGCTGGGTCATAGAAAACAATACAGACATAGCGCTGTCCTTGATGGAATTAATACCTATGGATGTCAGCAATGTTGAGATTCAGGGAGATCAGCATTCTTATACATTGCAGTTGGGGACAATACAACTGGATCAAACTTTCTGGAAAGCCCTTTAACAAAATGTGACAAAAGTCTGAAGAGGGACTCATTCTCTAATTCCATTTTTAGGAATCTTTCCTAAAGAAATAATCAGAATGTCAGCAAAAGAGTTTTACCACAGCATTATTTTTTAGAACAAAACCTTGGAAGCAGCAGTGGTCAAAAACCCATGGATAGGTAAGGGAATTAAGGCAATCCATGATATAGAATATTAGGCAGTAATAAAACTTTATTTATGAAGAATATTTAACAGTATGGAAATTATGCTTTGTGAAATATCAAGGAAAAAGAAAAATATAAAAGCTATTACCAATATTTTTTTTCAAAATCCCTAAAGCTCCAATAGGAAAAAAAAGGGGGGGGGGAGATACAGTTGGAATTCAATACCAATATGAATACAGATATATAGACACACATACAAACATAGCCCTGAAAAAATATTAGAATACACAAGATAGTTCTATCTGGGTACTAAGTTTAGAACTGTGGTGGTTTTAGTTTTCTTTTCCTCCTATATAATTTGATAATATAAATTTTTTTCAATGACTAATAGCAATGACAATTTAATACAAACATACATGAAGATGAATGATGACAAAAATAACTTTGCAGTGGTCAGTTAGATATATGGCTTAAATGCATCAAAAGAAGTAAAAATAAGTTTATATAAGATAAAGTTATCTAAAGATAATGATTTGTTCGACATTTATTTAGTATTTACTATTTGCAAGGAATTTATCAGCCAGGAGCTAAGCTAACTGGATAATTATTTCATACTCTGATGAAATAGATGAAAATTAATATTTTATAGCTATCAGTATTTTATTGCAGTATAATTAATCAGATAGACACTATTCAGTGGGTCTCCAGATAAGGGGATAACTAAAAGGGAAAAAATAGTTTGTTTTTCTTTACAAATGATTATTGTATATTTTCCTCATCGATTATCCACCTTACTAGAAAGATAAGGAGAATATCAGAATGGATATAATGAATTTCCTGAGTGGTTTATTCAGACAAGACAAGATCATAGCCAACAAGATTGAGAATGAGAAGCTATCAACTTAAATCAATGCTCATGGTAATAAAACATCCCACAGGGAGAGGTTATGAATAGAAAGAAGATCAGGAACACTAGGCAGCTCTTGTATCCTGAGTTGTAGTGGAACAATTGGAGAAAAACACATCTCAAGGATGCCCTGAGGTAGAGCTTCAGACAGAGGGCTAAGAAACAATAGTAAGTCCACTAGGAGAGGTGGATCACTCTCTTTAACAGAAAGAATAGTGCCAGGCTCAATATAAAGCAACTATAGGCCGAGGTAAAAAACATGCGTAGGTATTTGCTAATTAGAAAACATGGTTTCCCACATACGCTTCTCCATTTGAGCCAGAAAACAGGGCACTCAATTTCATTTCGGAATTATGTAGCATAGCACTAAAAATATCTTTGTTAAAAAAATAAACTGAGATATATTAAAAATTTTGAGTTTATTTGAACAAAAATCTGTTTGAATCAGGCATCCAATCTAGCAGACAGAAAGGAGCTTTGAAGAGCTGTACAAAATGAAATACTTTTATAGATGGTAGGGAGAGGGAACTAGGAAATTAAACTAGGCAAAAAGTTTGAATTGGTTATTATAAAGTTACTTTCTTTTTTTTTAACTATTTTTTTTTTTCAACGTTTTTATTTATTTTGGGGACAGAGAGAGACAGAGCATGAACGGGGGAGGGGCAGAGAGAGAGGGAGACACAGAATCGGAAACAGGCTCCAGGCTCTGAGCCATCAGCCCAGAGCCTGACGCGGGGCTCGAACTCACGGACCGCAAGATCGTGACCTGGCTGAAGTCGGACGCTTAACCGACTGCGCCACCCAGGCGCCCCTAAAGTTACTTTCTTTTAGGGGACAGCAGGAATCCATCAGCATACCTAACTAGTGCTGACCAGGTAATTTCTGACTGTTTTAAGATTCCATTTTTGGGAGACCTGAAACTGTAATTAAGTTAAATCTCAGTTTGGTGACATGGAGCTTAGCATAAGCAACTCCATTTTGGACTTGGAACAGTTTTGTCTCTTTTTTTTTTTTTTTTCAACGTTTATTTATTTTTGGGACAGAGAGAGACAGAGCATGAACGGGGGAGGGGCAGAGAGAGAGGGAGACACAGAATCGGAAACAGGCTCCAGGCTCTGAGCCATCAGCCCAGAGCCCGACGCGGGCTCGAACTCACGGACCGTGAGATCATGACCTGGCTGAAGTCGGACGCTTAACCGACTGCGCCACCCAGGCGCCCCGAGTTTTGTCTCATTTTTAACACCCATTCCCTTTATTTGAAATTTCTTCTCTGAATTGTCACTTTAATGTTTTTGTTTTGTTTACTTTACATCTAATCAGCCTATAATATCCCCACCATCACCACCATCATCATCTTTATCCCACCCATTCTTACCACAGCATCTTGCCATAGAAATCTGACCTGAAAAAAAGTCTGCTAAATATTAATCACTCGGGTAAGAAATTAAGAAAATTATGTCTTCTAAAGATAGAAGACAATGCTATTCATTGCAAAGCAACTTCAGGGCAAATTTCAGGACAAATACATCTATGAATGGAAAACAAAGAGAAAAAATGTCTAATTAAATGATACTATCTTCTCACATGTCTACCCACAAATACATTGGGGTTTGTTTTAGAGAAAGATTGGTCTTTAAGGACTTCAGTCAATAATAACTAGTTATCAAAGCAGGCAACAAAATATTACAATATAGTTGTAGAAGATTAGACTATAAACAAAGGAATAATATCCAACTTTGCTTGATAGAACTAATCTGGAATACTGTGACTTACTTTAAGGTTAAAATTGAATTATAAAATGTGATTGCTATTTTCTGCAACATTTTCTAGATGTTACACTGGTTTGTAAGAATTTCATTTTCCCCCTCTTTTATCAGAACTTCTTAAAAATAAGTTCTTTACTGAAAAAAATATTTCTACTTCACTTAGTTCATAAAAATACTCTATTTTGACTGCCTCTATTTTTCTCTCTTTTTAAGTGTTATTCTACCTTTTTTACTTCTTTTTATTTTTTAAATATTTTATGTTTTTTTTCCTACTTAATGTCCTACCTCTTTTTATTTCCCCTTGTGTCTAGTGTTTCACTACAGAGTCTATTTTTAAATTTATGTCCCATATCCAAAGTTTCCAATAAATTTTCTATTCCTAAATTCCAAATACCTTAAGTGAACTTTCACTTGAGCGTAACATCTATTTCAAAACAATGAATCTCAATCAGAATAGTTTTATGATCAATTTAGCTGTTGAAAAAATCAGATTCTAACATTTTGTATTGCTCTTACAGTTGCTTTTGGTACTTTCTCTAACCTTTTATTTAAATGGAAATCTTTAGTGTTTACAATTCAAATGGTTTGGGGAGGAAGTTACAATGAAATAGTGATTGCATTCATTTTAAATATATTGATTTAAATAAGAAGGGAAATGTTTCAGAAGAGAGAAAACAAGATCAAACCACTTTTGAAAAACATTACTGAGTATTTTGTGTAGTTTGTAAGGTTTTCATGTCCTTTTTCTGAGAATAATAACTTTCTATTCAACAGAATCTATATTTTTTTCGTATAAGTATGAAGATTTTTGGGGTATTCTTTGGAAATTATAATAAAAACATATTTCTTTACCTCTTTTATAAAGCTCTTAACTATAAAGAGGCAGAGATTGAATAGAATTTATCTAGTAAATAAAAGTTTGATATTTTAATATCTAATATATAGCTTGAAAATAATTTAATTTCTATTTTATTTTCATGAATATTAAAAATTATAGCTCAGAATTAGTGTATAATACTAGTACATATTGTTATCACTGAGAAAATTATACGTTCTATAAGGAAGCAAAATTTGCCACCTCAAAATGGGTCTCTTTGGCATGTGGATTATTTTAGATTTATTATTTTTTGTATCATGTTTGAGAAACAAGAGACACAAGAAGTTTTTCTCTTTTTATGTCCCCCCACATTCCCCCCCATCCCAGCTGCCTAAAAGAATTTAGACAGAGGATCTCTTCCAGGAAGGCAGCTATCAACATGGAGACTACAGTCCAATGTGAATTAAGTATCATAGGGAGGGAGGAAACTAGCAGTCTATTTGCTAAAATTCCTCTTTGTGTCCCATTGTTTCTATGTGGCCCAGCAAATGTTTGTTTACCAAACATTTACTCTTTTTTATCTTCCTGTGAATTGTCTTTCTTCTCTTTGAAGTCCCAGATCCCTATCGCCTTCTCCTTACCTCAGAATGGCATATACACCTCAATTGCCTAACTGCCTGTGGGCCTCATATTCTTATGGAGCCCTGTATGTATGTAATTTAGATTTGATTTTCTCTTGTGAATCTGTTTCATGTCAATTTAATCCTTAGACTAGCCAAAAGAAACATAAATGGTAAAAAAAATTTTTTCCTCCCCAACAGTTCCTTTGTTAGATTGTAACACAATCATAGAGATATTTTCTCAAACATTATTTTCTTTGCAGCAATTTGTATTACTGCTTGGCTGTTTGATTATGAGAATTATTCATGACTGAAATAAATTATGTCCCAAAGGCTGGCTAACAATTCTCTCAGGAGCTGTGTTACATCCTTAGGGCAAGCCATAAATGCCTATTTAACTCATAACATTATTAAAATAAAAAAAATGTTTTATAAAGGAATAAGCAGAAAATAATTATAATACTATACTTAAAAGAGAATAATAATAAAACTAAAAATATATATCAAAGTGGCTATAGTTATTTAAGGAGATAAAAGTAGACTTATTAAAATTATAAAAGAAACTTTTCTATAAAAAGAAATTTATAGACTTGAAGAATAGATGGTATTTATTATTTTAAATTTATTTATTTTAAAATCATGTTTATTTTATTTTTGTGGTACCTTATGTACAAAAATTTTGCCCTCTGCCCCACCACATATCAATGAACCATGCCTTGTGGTACTCATGTATCTGGGTGTCCCCTCCCATATTGAATCTGAGATTATCCTGTGTAGCAAGCAGAAAGCGATGAAAACAATGATGCATGACTTCCATGGTTTAGGTTATGAAAAGCCGTGCAGCTTTCACCTTGGGCTTTGGGAGAAGCTAGTTCCCATATAAGAAATTTAATTACTCTGAGACAGACATTCTGTGGGGAAGCCAAATCTAGCTACAAGAATAGATCATGTAGAAAAGGAGGGAACTCGCCAGTTTCCTGCTGCTGTGCAAGCCATCTCAGCTAAAAAAAATCAGTTATGTGTGATAAGAAGCCACTTAGATGCCTAGCAAGATTGAGCCTTCAAAAAACTCTAGCCCTAGCTACCATTTTATTCTAATTGCTTGAAAAGGATCAGGCAGGACCATCCAGATGAATCCAGTTAACTCACGGACCATGAAAGGTAATAATAAATTGTTATTTTAAGCTATTCAGTCTGTAGTTTTGTTGTTACACAATAATAGAGAACTAGAATATTTTTCTCTTGTTAAAGATATGACACTGATATTAAATTTCTTTCATCAACTAAGAGTTAAAGGGCATAGAGAATAGAAAATATTTTCCTTACTGGCTATGCCAAGGTGAAAAGGAAAGGTAACTGGTCAAGAAGTAATGTCTTCTCCCTGGGTGATTTAATTGCAGCCTAGATGGTTCTAAGGAACCAGTTTATAGATGCAATGTTGATAAACCAGTCTCCAAAACCTTAAAAATGTCTCTATTTAATCTTTTTGATTTATAAATAGCACTTCTAAAACTTTTTAGTAAAGGCCTAAAGAGCCGTAACAAAGGTATAATGTTATTCTCTGATACCCTCTGTGTCAACAACAGGTCATAGATAACCATCCGGATATATTTGTTTATGTATGCAAATACATACCTTAATGTAGTCATTCTTCAACACAAACATAATCCTGCACCCTAGAGAGATTTTAATGCAGTTCATAAAATTGGAATCAGAAGATTCAATTTAGTCCAGCCTCCTTTTTGGGGGAACCATGACTTTATCTAAAAAAAAGTTGGAATATTACATGTTGTATTAGAACATAAAATTAAATTCAGCTATCTCGGAGGACAAGTTCAGATTTAATAAAAATAAATGTGACTGCTCATTCATTCAAAGAAACACACTCTCATTTTCCTACAGATGCTTCAGTAAAGAGAACACTAATCTAATTATAGTATTTAAAAAAATAAATTGTCTTTGTGCTTGCTATAAAGTAAACAACACAGCTGCAGGGCCTGCCGAGCCTCACTTATTAAAGAAAATACCTTTTGATGATTAACAAAGGCAGATTTGTTTGAAACATGAATATGCTCACTGGAGTCTCCTGGATGGAGGGGACTTTCAGAAAGGGAGGATTTCAATGAATTGAGTAAAATGTAAATCTAGATAGAGTTAGGTAACTTTTGCTCCCTTTTGATTTATGGTACTGGCAGGGGTGAAGGATAGGGGGTGGAAAAGAATAAAGAATGAAGGAAAAATATAATACTGATTTCCTAAAAAACAATCTCTATTTTTTGACATAGAACTTTTTTAATTAATACCATTTAAGTATAAAATGGCTCAGTCATTATAACAGTTTTAAAAAGACATTGCCTCAGTCAGGCACTGGAAAGTTTGGCAAGTAAGTCTTACCTGTGCTTACTATTTTGAGGTTATCAGGACCTTGATACAAAGAAAGTTTTCTATAAAGTGGGCAGTTTCTATAAACTTAATAATTAATTAATTAATAGTTATGCTGAAGCAATATGAATAAATTTTCATTGTCCCTGGCAGACCTGGGTATATGGTCACTCTTCAAAAAGAAAATACTTTTAGTCATTGGCAGAGTCTGCAGGACCAGTTCTCTCATTTTACAGTTGAGGGTACAGAAGAGAATTAAATCTTTTGTTTGAAGTCTCACAGTTCACTAGTGGCAGAATAGAACATGGTCTCCTAGGGCTTTTTCAAAACCACTGCAGCCAAAGACTCCCACTACTGGTCTACCGAAAGGCTTACCCTTAGAGATGTTTCTTTGATTTGTGGATAGACATTACAAAAGACCTTGCTAAAAATATAAATATTATATCTGTGTGGTTATATATTAAGCCAACAACACCAAATAACTTGGTATGGATTAATTTATCATATTAGCAACCTATTTCCTTGGAAAACAAAGAAAAGTTTCCCACAGAAATGAGTCATCAGACAGGTGTGTGTGTGTGTGTGTGTGTGTGTGTGTGTGACAGTGTAAAAGGAAGCATCCAAAGCATTGTGGGGGTGGGGGGGAGGGGGGAGCACCACAGCAGCAGCAGGGTAAACACAAGGATACCCAAAAAGCCATTTCTCATTTAATAAAGTTTATTAGCTACCTTAGAATAATGCTTCTCTAAACCTAAAGGGTGAAATTTCAGCAGCATTTTTAAAATATTGTTATTGTTCTAGAATCATCCATATTGGATTTCTGGTCCTCACTCCTTAGCAGAGGTTATAGACCATAACAAGTTTTTCCTACAAGTGTTTGAATTTTACTGTAACATATTTGCAAATGTGAATTAAAGATAACTAAAGAAATTTGAAATATATACTATTCCTTTGACTACAATGCCAGGTTTATTATTCTCTCATATACTTCCTTATATATGTTCACGTAGAAGGGTTCACTGTAGGGACATCCATTTCTATGGAAATATAGAAGGAAATTATCCATGTGGATAAGCTTCACAGGCACCAAGGAAAGGTCATGCAACCGGGTTTTACAGGAAGAATAAAAGCTCTGTATAAACTATAGCCTTGTTTTAGATGCCCCAGAGGTATATCAGGAAATTTTGGAATCAGGAATGTTCTAAACACGGGCTTCTGGTTGCCTTCTCCTTGTGGAGTCAAGGACAGCATTAACTCTCTCAGAAACAAAGTGTGACAATATACAGAGTACTGCCAACCAAGAGTGAATCCTGAGCCTTGAATCCAAAGTTCATATTTCCATTTAGCCACTGACCATGTGGCTGACCTCAGTCTCTAGGTGCTCTAGAAGTCTAGTTGATACCATGTGACCCAAGGTCTCCTACCGTAAACCATATCTTTAGACTATCTGGAAAGGCCCAAGACCTCCAGATACACAAAGGCACTTTTGTGAGGCAGGGCATTCATAGGTTTAGAAATTACTTTGCAGGAACAGAAGGCAAAGGGTCAACTTCTCCCTGGGCAAAGTTAAATTCTTTATTGTATATCTCTATAGGAGACATGCCTGAAATCCTACTTCAGGACTCTCTATTGACAGAGCTCTGCTCTCCTACCTTCCACCCACCACCCACCACCTACACACTCATTCACTGCTTCTCCTTGTGTCTTTGCCTTTTGGTGTCTCTGCCAACTGGTAAACTTGTTCAGAAACTCCTGCTCAAATTTCTAAAACAAAGAATTGGCCTGGTTATCACCATAAACTGTGTTGATGTGAAGATTTGTTAATGACCCCTTTGTGGGCTCCTGACTAACCCAACTAATCTTCAGTTTAGCTGTTCTTAGATCAGATAACAGCTCCGATCCCATCAGCGGTGGGTGGCCAAGAGCAGTGGATAGTTTGTACTTAACCAATGCAACCCTCATAAGTAAGTGTCTTAAATGCTGTCGTTTGCATGATAAAAGTTATGCCTGACATGAAATACCTGATTTGTTGGTGTCATGTATGAAGGAGCCAGGATGAACAGTGGCTAAATTTAAGATTGACAGTAAGGAGTAGTTCCATTTCATAGACCACATGAGGAAACCTATACTTTTGCTTCAGAGACACCCTATCAACCATTTGAATCTGAAGTCCGTGTAAGTGATATTTACAATATATGTGTTTGCCACTGAGGTTCAAATTTCAGCTAATTCAGGGCCAATAATCCTCTTGCCAGTCAGTAGTCATAATATATACCTTCTAATGATCTAATGCAAAGAGGGGAAAAGAAAAGCTTATGTCTTATCATGAAATGTCAAAAGTAACATGCATTTTATTTTATAATGATGAAAAATGAATATTGTGTTATGGACTGAACTGTGTCACCTTAAAATTCATATGTGGAGGCCCTAACCCTCCAATGTGGCTGTATTTGGAGATATGGCCATATAAAGAGATAATAAAGGTTAAAGGAGGTCATAAAGGTAGTATTGCAATCTAATAGAACTAATGTCCTTAGAAGAAGAGGAAGAGACCAGCGTGTTCTTTCCTTCCACATGCCACAGAGGAAAGGACATGTGAGGTTTCAGCAGAAAGGCAGCCATACGAAAGTCAGAAAGAGAGCTCTTACTAGAAACAGAATCTGCTAGAATCCAGTTCTGGGGCTTCTAGTCTCCAGAACTGTGAAAAATAAATGTCTGTTGTTTAAGCTATGAGGTTGGTGGTATTTTGTTATAATAGCCTAAACAGACAAATTTACCCTGAGTTATGACTAAATGAATAACTGAATAAATATATTTGTTGAATATGAATTTAATTAATAAATGAATAAATGAAAGGAGTTTAATAAAAATAAGGAGTTTAGCATGTTGTGAAGAACCTAAAAATTTAGGAAGGCTTTGATTTGGCTTAGGTCTACATAATTTATATAATTTTCTGTCATAGATGTAATGAGATTTTTTATCTATTCTGAAGACAATTGGGAATCTCTCATTTCCCACACATTCTGAATGAGACTGAAGTTTTCTGAAGATCAAAAATCAGTGAAGCAGCAGAAAGCATTAGCAAGTGAGAACAATTCACCATGTGACCATCTGTCCCACATTCTGAATTCAAGAGACTTGGCAACTCTATAAAAATATAATGTGTGAACTTTCATTAATGGTCATATTTTTTACTGCCAGATATATTAATTTTCAATTGTATTTCAATGGGGGCATTAATGATAACCAGTTAAATAAATCCAAGATCCTAATGGATATATATATATCACAGACTTCTTTTTTCACATTTGAAGGTAACATCAAATTTATACCACGTTGTTCAGGAATTCACTTATTTATTTTGCATACTTTATGGGTGCTGTGATGCCTCATAAAATTTTAGCTAAGATCTCCTACTGGAAAATAATATGGTAGTTAAAATAATTTGTTTTTTTTTTTTTTTTTTACTGAATATATTTAGCTTTGTATTTTTGTGTCACTGTGTGTGTGTGTGTGTGTGTGTGTGTGTGTGTGTTCCTGCATTTTATAAAGCCTCTTCACTGACAGGAGTGAATTGGAAGTCAGATCATGACCTGATATTTTCAATATGATTTGCATTTAGTTACAGAAAACAGAAGTGGCTTGGAATTTTTTTAGGGGCATCTGGACAGGTGTTCTGATATAAGAAATATACATAAGTATATTGGTCTATAAAGACCAAGGCACTATAATTATACAAAGGAACATTTGTATCCTACATCTCCTCTGGCCCTCCTTGGCCAGAACTGGATATGGAGGAAAGGTAAGGTCTCAGGAGTGATGAAGAAGCAGATTTGCTCCTTCACTTGCTTTGAGACTGTAAGATTTATGAGGTCAAGGACTTGGTCTCTTTTGTTTACTGCTCTACCCCCAGAACAATTTTTGCTCAACACATACAGCAATTGTTCAAGAAATATTTGTTGTTCATTGATCGAAAGAAAATCAAACCAAATGCCCTTCCCATTGCTCAGAGAAGGGAAAAAAAGGAAATAAACTAAATTGCTAAGTCTTCTTCCTCTCTAAGCCAGCTGCCTTCTCAGCTGGCAAGATCTCTGAGAAAAAGCTCAGAGACAAATGGTCCATACATAACAGCTTATCACACTCTAAGGCAGAAAAATAATAGACATCTTTTCTGTAACTTTCTACATCTTTCTACAAATTAAGAAAGAAAAAAAAGAAAAGAAGGAAGGAAATGGGGAGGGAGGGAGGAAGAAATGAAGCGAGGGAGGTAAAGAGAAGTGAAGGAAGGAAGGAAGAGAGGAAGGAAGAAAGGAAGGAAGAAAGGAAGGAAGGAGAAAAGAAAAAAATAAGTAAAGAAAGGAGGCAGAGCACTCTGAGGAGGCTCTTAGCCATTTGTAGCAACCTCGGGTGGTACAAGGTACATCAGGGATG